>NW_026947500.1:15932500-20732500 GCF_034190915.1 Cavia porcellus
AGCTCTCAAGAGCTTACAAAAGTACGCAGGGTATCTGAGCAGGCCCAGTCAGGGAGCTCCCGAGAGGGGTCCGTCAAGGGGAACAAGGATGCTAAGGAGAAGGACGGGGCTCTAGCCTCGGAGTCGTCTGACTCCGAGGACGAGGGAAAGTTGAATGGCAAGGAGGCCAAAGAGACCAGCTGTCAGGAGCCTAAGTCGCTCAATAAGGAGTCGCAGGGTTCTTTTCCAGCGTTGCCCCGCGAATTGCGCTCTGCTCAACCTGGTCTGCGGAGGAGTAGAGAGCTCCTGAGCGCTCCCCGGTGCGAGAGGGAGGCGAAGCCTTCCGCCCCACCTTGGGGGCCGTTTCCGGAGGCGATTCCTCGCCACGAGGCGGCCGCCTGGGAGCTCTCTCCCCTTTCGCCAGAACAGGAAGTGATGCACGGGCCCCCATTTTCCGCCCAATCACGGCCGCTGTCTTATGCTCCGCCGCCGGCGGGTCGGTATTTTTACAGGCGGCTTTGGCAGGGGGGACGCTTGTCTCATGAGGTACATCCACCTGGGATAGATAGTGGCCCCTACGGGATATTTCCTGTACAAGTAGCTATGGGCCAGGGACGCAATGTATGGGAGCCTTTTGAGATAAAGCAGATTAGAGAACTTAAAAATGCAGTTACAACCTTTGGGCCGACTGCGCCTTACACCATTGCCATGCTGGAGAATCTGTCTTCTGGGCCCCTCACCCCCGCGGACTGGATTCAGCTGGCAAAGGCGTGTCTGCCCTCGGGTAGTTACCTGGATTGGCGAGCCTGGTACACAGAGTTCTCTGCCGAGCAGGCTGAGAAAAACGCCGGTCGAGGAAATGGAGGCTGGAGATCTAGCTCAGCGGCATAAGCGCCTGCCTTGTAAGCAGGCAATCGCCAGTTCGATCCCTGGTACCAATAAAAAAAAAAAAAAAAAAAAAAACAAAAAAAAAAACGAAAAAGATAAAAATAAAAAATAAAAAATAAAAAACAAAAAGGGGGAGTAGGCCAAGGCCTGGCCCCAAAGGCACGATTATCCATGGCACTATTCACACACAATTTTTTAAATTTAAATAATGATAATCGCTCCCCAGCTGTGGAGCACTGCAACCCTTCCCCCAACCATAAAGGGTGGGTGAAGTGGAAAGATGTCCTGACAGGACAATGGATGGGCCCGGATCCAGTGGTCAGCTGGAACCGAGGCGCGGTTTGTGTTTTCCCACAGGAACCGGGACGAGAACCACTGTGGATACCAGAGAGACTGACACGGGCAACAAAGCCCTCGACTGAAGATCAGACCTGCCCTACTGGAGATCCATCACAGACCAACCAATAAGATGAATAGAAATAGCGGTAGCCCGAAATGGACAAGAAGATCCTCAGGCATATGCATGGCTTGCTCAATTGGCCCACGACCGAGTCTAGATATGGCGGGCATCCCTCATTCTCCTCCATAAGGTGACAATACACAGCAGGGTAGGTGAGTCAATGACGGGTAAGAGCGTGCCTCCCCAGCACGACTCGACCTAAGCCAGGCCCTACCCCATCCTGCACGTAAGCCGCTGGACTGTTAGATGCTGCCCAGGTCTAAATTTCTCTCCGAGGGGATTTCTTTACGGAGAGGAAATGAGTGCAAGCTTGTGTGCATCCAGGTTCCGTCCAGTTTGTGCCTGGCCCTAGAAAAAGGACGAGGGCCTCAGGGCCTTGGCAGACCATGGCATGGCCAACCAGGGTCTAAGCCAAGGACCTACGGTGGGCCTACACATAGGGCATAAGCCTCTGCACCCAGTCCAGGAAGGGCTACGATGCGCACATTCATAAAAAATAAAATAGGGGGAGATGTTGGGAGCCGCGTCTGTGATAGCTCGCCTTGCGCGGCGGACGTGCGGCCTGTGGTAAAGAGCAAAGCCTGAGGTAGATTACCCCTCCCATCGAATATGTTAGTTTCCTGCTTACCGCGTAAACAACCCGCTCAACAATATAGTCTGCCTGGCAACTGATGATGTTAGCCAATCAGCTTGCCTTGCTTACTTTAACATGATTGGACACTGTACCCGTATATATACCGGTGCCACCCCTGGGCGGAAGAAGAAGCCAGGTAGAAGCCCAGAAGTAAAAGCCCAAAAGGAGCCGCGGAGAGCGGACCGGTAGAGGCTTTGGGGCAGACTGAAGCACAAAAGGAGCCGCGGGGAGCGGACCAGAGGAGGCTTCAGCTGGGAGAACCCAGGGCAGGCTGTACGGAGAAGGAAAATAAAAAGAAAAGGTTTTCCACTACCAGACTTTGTCGTGTGTCCTTCCTGCCGGCTGGGAGCGGACATCGACAATGGAACCCGACAGGCAGCAATGAATTGCTGTACACAGTGACTCACAAGGCCCACCTCCTGCTCTTCTGGAGAGATTTCAGGCCTGCACCCATGCACCTGCAGAATGTCTGGTTCCACACAGCTGGGGAGCACAGCGCTCCCCCACAAGACCCCACTGAGAAGGATTCAGAAAGAGAGAGTAGCAGCCTTGTGAGGCCACAGATGGGCACCCTCAGCCCAGCAGAGCTGCTTTGGGTTTCTTTCCAGAAGACATAACCCAGCTCTGTGAACACAAAGTGAACAGAACTCTAATCAAGAGCAACTCCAAGAGGTGATGCTGGCCATTACTCCAGCAGGAAAATATTAAGGCAAGGCAAATGGACGGAGGAGGTGGCGGGTATGACACATAAAGAGCATATTTTTGTCATTATTTATCTAAGTATGTTTTTCCTTGTTTCTTGAATTCGTCACTTTGTTCCTTAAGGTCTCATGCATTAGCTATGTATTTTAAAAATTTGTTTTGTCTACAGCAAATTCTTCTTTCTGAAGCAAATACTTTCATACTCATAGATTTTTCTTGGAATCAACAGACAATGTGCACTTTTCTTTTAAAGTAAAATATACTTTTGACAGCAAGACCTTGAAAATATTTTAGAAAGAAATAGCAAACATGTGGGATATATTTTATTTTTTAAATGTGTTTAACATATAAGCAGAGAAGTAGACTGACCCAGTCTTTCCTCAGGACCCTTCCCAGTGTGATATTTGACACAGGACAGTACAGCCCGCACACTGAGAGACCACTCTATTGAATACTATCAAAGTTACCTAGCTTTTCTATCACTAAGTAAAAACTAAGTTAAAACCACAAAAAACTTTTTGCTTGTATCTCAGTTCTCTAATATGTGTCTGTGAAGAATTGGTCTCAGTGGGTAGCGGGTACTAGAAACCATGAACTCTCAATGGCTAATTTTTTCGAAGAGATGAATGGAGGCTTGGGAAAATGGCATCACCCTATTCAGATCTCCCAAACTCTTAGGATGGGCCATCCTCTCCCGCCTACTAAAACTAAGATGAAAAGAACACTCCAGGGTGAAGTCCTTCATAGCGTAAGATCACCTCTGTCCTTCTGAGTCATCCCTGGATTACCCGGTGCCTGCAATGTCATGGACCTCTGACTCCTGCTGACCTGGAATCTCCTGCTAGCTCCTCCTGTCACCGTACACACCCATTGCATTGTACACACCCAATAAACAGAGCCTGGTTTGGAGGATCTGGGTCTCTGCCCCTCCTGAGGCACTGACCTCCCAGCTCCCCATCACGAATTACTAGTTTCTGTTTCTTATTTTCTCCCTCACCGTACCCCTCATACAGGCAGCTGGGCGTCTTGGCCAGGGGTCCGATAGGCGTGCATTTCAGCACTCAATGCTCATATATTCATACCTATGAGTTTAGAAAGTCTCCATGTTTTATAAGTATATTTATATACACAGACTAGTAATAAAAAGTTAATATAATTTAAAATATAGAATCTAATTAATTTTTGTATTCCTCCTGGTAATGGAATGCCCTTGAACATACTACAACTTACGTGTTTTTACAGGGTCCAATTGGGGAGAATTAAAAGGTTCTAAGAAGACGTTATAAGTTTGTTAGCAATGAGTGTCTTCAAGATTCAAAGACAAAATAATTTTTTTCACCAGAGAAAATGTGATGATATCTTTTCAGTATTTCATTCACTTTTCCCCACGGCTTATCTTCTCCTGGCCTCCTTTCAATTTTTGACTTGGCACTGGCGACCTTGCCATGAGAAGTCTCACCTCGATGGATCTCTGCAACTGCCTTCTTCCAGATTTTAAATTTGGCTAGCAGGTATTTATGTCATGGGGAACTGTGACCTAACTTGAGGACACACAGAGTGCAACCTACTGTGATGACAGTGAGTAGGTCTCAGCCAGTCCCAAGAGGCCAACTGTTCAAATAAGACAAAAGCAAGCTGGGAGGAATCAGGTTGCTGATCCCGCTTCTGTTTTCTTTAGATCACTTCCTTGTCTCTGAAGAGAATCCCATTTGTCCTGTGTGGTAGGGTGGGGTATTCGGAACCATTTTGGTTCCAGGCTGGTACCCAATTCTGAAATCACAAAGCCAATTGAGACCTGTAAAATTAATTGTTATAATTTTGTCTTTTAATCTAAAGAAGCACTGAGAATTTTCAGATTTTGTATCTGATCACCATTTGCTTAAGCCAATTTAAAAACAACTCAGGGTTATTCTTATAAATTAAAACAAACAACCTAGGAAATTCTAGTTGTGCATAGCCACTAGTTTTTCCCTTTTTCGCATATTTTATATTACAACCCAACTATCACTAAACAGAATCTAAGGAGATCTTTCCTCCCCAACAAGAGTGCTATCACTTTTATCTAGATGGGCCCTCCAAACCTCCTGCACTCACAGGCAGGGCTTTTGGGAGTGAATGGGTCACAGGTATGTGATATAGGATCACAAGTGTGTGACAGTAGATCAGTCCACTCATTTGGCTGAGCATAGTTCTGGTTGTGGGTAAGGAATTTACTGAAGAGGAGAAACCCATCCTGGTGTGAGTGGATCAACCAATAGGCTTACAGACTGGATGGAATAAGAAAGGTGAGGAGAAGGAAGCCTTGTTGCCTCCTGCCTGCCATGCCATGGACTGTCACTCTTCTGCCATGCCTGTCTGCCATACTGTTCTGCTGTTAAGCCAGCCAACTACGGATTGAAATCTGTAAGTGGCAAGCTAAAATAAATCTATTCTTTAAATGGTCAGTCTTAGAGAAAGAGAAAAGTCAATGCCTCCTGAGAACTGGCCATGCTGGGACTGGGAGGAACTAGCCAAGAAGCCAACTAGCCAGCCTTTCTGGTAAGCTGCACAAGCCATGGGGATTCCAGGAAGAGAAAAGTCAGATGATAGCTTCTCCCATGAGCCTACCAACAGGCAGGCTGTAAATCAAACCCACAACCTACCCCTCGGCTCCCAGTAAGCAACCCACTGGTTTGGAGGACAGGCTGAGTTGATAGCAACTAAGGTACAAAAAGCAAATAAACGCTTGTACTATCTGGTTGATTCTGCAGGCCAAAGGCCAGCGGTCTGAGCACCTATTGGGAGGATGACTGTATGCAACATAGCAAATATGGGGAATTTTCTTCTATCTTGCCTTTCAAATCTAATATTTTTCTCACTGTTTTTGCTTGTTTTGATTGTTTTGCTTTATTCAATATTCTGTTTTGATTGATTTTATTGTGTCTTGTTTTGGTTTGATTTTGCTACACCTGATGGAATGTACAACCATTGTAAAGATAACAACATATACTATGGTAGCTATTGTTGTTTTCCTATGAAGTTCTGTACCAATTTTGCTGCTTTGCTTTGATTAGCTTTGTTCTGTTGTATTTTATTATCTTTAAAATTAAAAAATTGTCAATGTCAGATATTTTGCCCCAGGAATAAATAAGTAACTAAATAGAGGGGAAGGAGACCTTAGTTTGGGGTAGGTTCCTAGTCTTGCATTGGAAAAGCAGTTCAGCATGTGTCAGTGACAGGAAGAGGCAGATTTACTCATCAGAACGAAAAAAGTACACACTCAGGCTGTGGTACCATAGTCAGGGTTGGGGCATTATGTGATTTCATGGTAGAATGACACCGTGGCTCATGATCTTATTTTGTTCTACGTTTTTGGAAAAGATGACTAGATTGTGTTTGTGTAGGAAAGATGGCTGAGGTTGTTTGTCACTCGATGTAGTTTGCAAACAAAAACATTTTGTCAAATGCTTCTGTTTGTGAACCAAACTGTTGCAAACGAAAGCATTTGGAGCTGAGACAGCACTCTATCCTCAAAATGAGTGACCCAGGGTGCTTACTTTTTGGGAAGTTTAACTCTTATCTAGAGTCTGTTTCCTTAAAGTCTTGTCATCCATTAGTGGGCTAAAGCAAAAACTATCAACTAGGTTAAATTACAAACCATTTGCATGAGTCTGAAGCTTGGAGAGCTTGATGTCTACTAGTGCTATTTTTTTTTTTTTTTTTTTTTGTCTTGAGACAGGTTCTCACCATGCAGTTTAGGCTGGCCTTGAGCTCACTTTGTAGTCCAGGCTGGTCTTGCATTTGCAATGATTCCCTTGCCTCAACCTCCAGAATGCTGGGGCTATAGGCATGAGCCATCATGCATGGCAATTTAGTGCTGTTTTTTTTGATAATGAAACTGTGGAATGTATGGAGTTACAACATTGGTGCAGGAGATTGGGAAGTGGCAAGCTGGCTGGGGAAGTGGGCATGACCTGTCAGTCACAAAGATCCAGGAAAGTGTGCCCACTCCCTGCACCAATCAGGGAACATTGTTGTCTTCAGTTCTTCTCTTGAGAGATTGTGCAGGTTTCTGATAGGATGGCCAGAGAAGGGGGTGATACTAAAGAAGATGGAGTTACACTGCTCCTAAGAGGAAACTCTTTAGTTCTCCATGGGAGTCTGACTAGCTCCTGCTTTAACAGAGTATATAAAATGGCCCTTTCAGATGGAAAATATTGCTATATTCACAACTCCAAGTATATTTGCAGGACAATTCTATATTATTATGGTAATAACGTGGCTGCCATCCTTTACTATGCAAATCTCATACATTTTAACTGAGTCAATACTTCCTCTCTGCCTACTGGATTGATTTAAATAATAAAGATGTGGATTGTAAAGACGGGCCTGCTTTGGCTAAAGAAATTGTAGAATAAATTTTAGACTCAAATGATCACCCACCCCCAGCGGTATAGCAGCTGTCACAGAAGAAATAGTTTCAACAAAACACAAAATCCCATGGAGTAAACCCAACTTTGGTGTTTGACTGGAAGATGAAACCTGAAAGCTTGGGGATTTGACTTTAACTTTTTCTTTTCTTCCTTGCTTTTTATGCTTTAACAAAAAAGTGGGTGCACTCACCTCCATGCCTGCTAGTAAAAGTGGTCACTCACAATGATACAGGGAATAAAACTCCCCGCCTACTGTGTCCAGGAGTTTTGTGTATTGGAGAATGAATTTTATAGGAAGAACTGAGGTTAAGAGCACAATATATTCACTGAGAGAAAGCAAGCTTCTGTCTGAAAGAGACAGAAGGGGTCCTGAGTGGGTTGCCAAGGACCCTGTTTTTTCTATGGATTTTATAGAGCAAAACCTTGAGGTGAGGTAGATCTAAGGTGGGGGAAAATGGGAACTCACAAGGCAGCTGGGCATGAGGTGGGACAGAACTGCGGTCAACCAATAATATTAATTGTAAAAAGTTGACCAAATTAGGGACAAATAAGGAATCGAGTCAGGTAGCAAGCAGGCATAAATACATAAATACAGAACAGTGACTCTTCCTAAAGGGTCTGGGCTGGTGACTTCTGGCTTCCTCATGGTGATCCATGTCTATTTAGAATATCAGTACTTGAGGTGTGTTTGCATTGGTTCTGTCTTTTGTCTTGAGATCTGGCCCACAGTAGGAGGTGTCACAAATTTAGATAAAGGAATTTTTTGTTTGGTCTCAAGTATTTGCAAGCTGTTTCTGTCTGCAGACTGGGGGAGTGCAAAGGCAGTTAGGGAACACTTTATGGCTTCTTCATTATGCAGATAGGTATATTAATTTTCAATTACTGCTGCAACAAATCACCAGTGAGGAAATAAAATGAAAATTACAATGAAAGCAACACTGAAAGAGCCTTTCAGAATGGAGTTGGAAGGGCATGCAGGACTCCTGCTGCTGCCTCAAATAAACAATTTGGTTACCACTACTGAGGTAGGAGATTAGGCCTGGGGTGCAATCTGTCAGAGTCATGGAGAACAGGGTGACAGAATTTTTGGTGCTGCTAAAAAGATAGAAATATGAAATAAAAGTGGCCTTTATTCTAAGAATGCAGAGAGAGAACCCCAAGACCACTGAGGTCTGGCTTTTCTCTCTGCCAGGCACCTGGTGTGAGGGGCATACATATAGCTTAGGTTTGGGGTGGTGCCTAAGGGTCATTACTGATGCACAAGTAGCCCATTGGAATTCATTTCGTGCCACAGGTAAATTGCCTAGGGGTGAGGAAGGTGACCTCAAGATAGAGCCCCTTGGTTTCACCTCCCACCCTCCCGCACCTGCAGAATCTAGGGCAAAATCCTTTCATTCCATCTTTTTATAATTAGGGAAAGGGCAAATTTTTTCTTTTTTTTACTAATTCCTGCTGAAAGAGGGCACTGTATTGGGGTTTAGGAAGGTCGACGGGATGACGGTTGATGCTCATGCAGAAGCTGGTGCCAAGTGTTTCAGTCAGAACAACTTTTCATTGGTGAATGCCTGCATCTTAGACTGGAAAAACAAAAAGACAAGGTGTTATGAGGACAGAGGCCCCTATCATATTTAAGGACCCAGGTGAGGTAGAAAGAAAGGTGTCTTTGATTTAGACATGTCATTTTATCAGGACCACAGTAAGGTACAATTCTGAAAAATAAATGTAGGGTTAGAAGGAATGAAGTTATGAGAGGTGATTATTCCCCCATCTGAAAGGGTAAAAGTTAAGGGGGTAGGTAGGTAAGACTCGTCTCTGGTCTAGGAGTGCAGCTGGAAAGAATAGGAGGGGTGGGGATGGCCATGGCTGTATCACCATAAGGAAGGTAAGAGCCTTGGTTTTTAGGGATGTCACATTTGAACAAACAGCTGAGGATAGAGAGAACTAAGACAGTTGTCGCATAGAACAATATGAAGATGATCTTACGCATGATGTGGGAGTCTTTGGGAAAGACTGTTGAGAGTCCTGCTGTAAAAAGGATAATTAATAGAATGTAAGAAATTAGGAACCAAATTGGATAACAAAACATGACTTAGCCTGAGAGTTGTAGCTGTGAGGCTTTGGTGAGGTGGAGATGAGTGGGCACAAGGATGGTTAGATTTAGGGCTGGGAGGGCACCACTTGAGTAATGTAGAACCAGGATGGCAGTCTAGCAATTTTGACCACTGTTGGGGTTGCCAAGGAGACCAGGTATGGGCCTCTCCACCTTGGTTGTAGTCCTTGCAATGATTTCATGTAACAGGACTTTAGTAAGTATATCAGCAGTCTCCCTGGTTGTGGGAAAGGCTTTCATTTATCCTGAAAAAGTACAAACAAAGGTGAGAAGATATTTGAGTTTTGTGGCAAGACGTGTGTAAAATTTATCTGTGAGTCTTGACCAGGGTTGTGTCTGAGAAACTGATGAAAAGGAAAGGAAGGGGGTGCTATGTATCCCTGAGGAGAGGTTTTACTAGGGATAACAGGTATAAGCTGTTGAGACCTCAGAGTGTCTGGGTCAGTCTGTATAAACACAAAGGAATAAAAAGGCATGTTTAAGATTTAGGACTGTGAAGTGAGTGGTGGAGGGAGGGATATGATAGAGCATGGTATAAGGGTTTGGCACCACTGGGTGAATTGGGGTAACAGCAGTATTGAGTACCCTAAGGCCCTGTTTTAGATGATAGGACCCATCAGGCTTGAGTACCGGGACAATAGGAGTATTAGAGGGTAAATGGGTAGGTTTAAGAAAACCTTTGTCTAAAAGGAGCTTAATTATAGGTTTAAGTCCCTGTAAATGTTTGGAAGCTATGGGATATTGGGGAACACAAGGAGAAATTGAAGGATCCCTGAGATGAATTAAAATACTCATGACATGGGCAGCGCAGGTGGGACTGGAGGTATCTCAAACTACGGTATCAACCAGGAAAGAAGCAAGCCTGGAACCTGTGTGAAATAGGCCCTGTCTGTAAAGACTGCATAAGTTGGCCGTCAACACCCACTATAGAGACTAAGGACTTAATATAGTGGCCTGAAAACTCAGGAAGAACCCTATACCTGGACTCTATGTCCACAAGTATAGAGAATGTCTTACCTGAAACCTCTAGTGGGACTTGGGGCTCTGAGAAGGACACCTTAATGGGGGCTGTGGGCCCTGAGCCCCATCAGACTTCAGCAGCAAGTCCAAGCAGATCTGTCAGTGATGAATCTGGCAGTGATGGCATTTCCTGTGAGGGCTAGAAGTTAAGAGGATGGCTTACCCATTCTCTGGTGGCTAGGACAGTTGCTTTTTTTATGGCCTGGGGCAAGGCCCCAAAGGAACACTAGGATTGGGGCATTCTCTTGCCCAATGTTCTTTTTTGTTGCATTTGAAGCATGGTCCAGGAGGAGCTCGGGCAGCTCCAGCTTGTGTCGGTTTACCTGTCTCAGAGCTCCAAGTGTCACTGCTAAAAGATTAGATTGTTATTTTTTAATCTCTGTTGTTGAAAACACGAAAAGCCATATAAAGAAGGTCTCCCTGTGGGGTTTGAGGGCCAAGTTTAGCATTTTGTCTTGGGATCTGGCCCACAGTGGAAGGTATATGTAGAATCAATTAAGTATGCAGGAGTCAAATAATACAATCAATAGGGTATTCATGATTATAACTTTAGTAATGGCTTCCCATAAGGAGGATAAGGTCCAGGGAAATTTAGGAACTGACATGTCATTCATTTTTCATATAGAAGTACCTCTTATACTGTTAGAATATCTAATGTGATCTGATTTTTGGAGGATGGCCTCTTTTATTACTTTTATCTTTTTATTTAGGAGACAGATCAGCTATGATGTCATTTAATTCTAGTTGAGTATAGTTAATTATGGCTAGGTGGAGGGCTGAGATAGGACCGGCAGACAGGCTGGGAAAGGCTCAAACCTGGCCTCTGCCCCAGTGCTGGTCTCGCTGTTTTGCATGTATCATATAACCTTTTTTTTTTTCTGGAAAAGATCTGGTGGATCCCAGAAAAAGGACTCCAAAAGGAATTTATAATTATCTCTTAATTTCAGTTGTTGAACATCCAGCAGATTGATAACAGTACAGTGCAGTATAGGCAGTAAGCTTAACATAGAACATTAAATGGCTACTAATCATGGATGTTTTAATGTTTGAGCACTGAAGAAATTTGTGAAGCATCTCTAAACATATGTCTGGATCTAAAAGAAAACAATTATCATTGTATATTACATAAATTTTTGTTTGAAAGTTATTATTTGACTGATAATCTCATGTTAGTTTGATCTGAATCTCTTAGCTGGAACACAAGAAAAAGAAAGCAGAAACAATCCCAATTTTATATTTGAAAGCATGAATACACCATCAGATCAGCAACAATGAATTGTCATAGTCATGAACTTTAGTTGAGGTGTCTCCCATAAGGCTTGGAGGTTATTGGAGGCTCCAATTAATAAACAAGGGCTGGTAAAATTACCAGGTGGCCACTTTTCCTGTTTATCAATCAAAGTCTTGTCCAATGTCTCCTCACCCCAAGAGATTTTGTTTAACCAGTTTTAGCACCATTCTGACCAGCTGGCAAACTAGGTGGAAGCATTTTTTTTAAATCTATAACCCAAATAAATCTTGACCAAATGGTTTGAAAATGCAAAAAAGGAAAAAAAGGTTGTTGAGCTCAAACAAAAGGAACAGTTGTTTACAGAGCAGGCAAATGGACAAACATGGACAGATGATCTGTACTTTATAAACAGACTAAACAACAGATATATAGACTGATGATCATCTTATAAAATTAGAGTGCACTCAAATATATTTGGCCAATTTGAACTATAATAAATAGACGAGTGTGAACCTTTTTGTAGATGAATTAATAGAGATCTCTTAAAATAAGGATAGCAGAAAAGGAACCTGTTTAGCTGAGAGAGTTAAGGAGGAATGGCCAGACGCCCTGCCTCGCCCCTCACTGGGCAGTCATTGGCCCCTTTTCCGCCCACTGTGTTCTGTGGCCTCCTCCTCCGCACTGCTGCCCAGAGCTGCACTCTGGCCTGCCTGAGTCAAGCTCAGCTCAGGAGATGGAGCTCAGAGACTGGGCTGCTCAGGAGGTGCTCGGAGCCCACAGGAGCCGGTGCATGGTGTGACAGCCCAGAGCAGCCTGAGCAGCCCCATTGGTGAGCACCACGCCCGCCCCACCTGCTCACAGCCCAATGCCATCCATGCACCTCTCCAAATCCTGGCACGAAGGCGGGCTGGTGCTCGATTTGGGGAGGGATTGAGAAATGGGTGTGTGTGTGGGGGGGGCAACACAGGGGAGAAGCTGTGAAGGAGCTGTATCCTAAGGTGGGGAGGGGGTGGAGGGATCCTGGAGGAGCAGAGGGAGAGAGGGACACATCCTTAATACAAAGGCCTACAGATGGAGAGTTTTTGCCAACTTGACGTCACTGTGATAAAAGCAAAAAGAAAAGATCTTTTTTTGGTTTTTGGTAGCCTTTTGAGCCAGGCACCCAAGAGGTGTGCTCAGTTAAGGTAAAATGAGCCAACCTGGACCGTGACCAGTTTAAGAGGTCGTCACCTAATATTTCGGACGCACAGTTAATCAGTTCCAACGTGTGCTTTTTAATTGTCACCAAAAGGCACGAATGGAGTCCCAGCGGATTACAGTAACGGCTCTACCGCGGGGCTGCCCAAGGGACGTAAGAACTGCTACCCCAGTCCAGGAATGGAAGGAAGATCTGGCGTGGGGCCCGGCCCACCTTGGAGTAAACCTCAGACTGAATTAGCTCACCTGCGGTAAATGAATTAGACCAGTGTTGTTTGCAAACCAGCAGCAACAAGACCAGCAGCTCCTGCGTGTTGAGAAGTGAGGAATTAATTCAGGATGTGATCCAGTCGGTGAATCGGCAGGGATCTCAAACTGCGAAGACCCCAGGAGTCACTTGCCTGCCATTCCCGATCCAGGAATCAACTGACAGAATCTTTGGCACTGTTAAAAAGAAAATGAAATAAAAGTGGCCTTTATTCTAAGAACGCAGAGAGAGAACCTCACGACCACTGAGGTCTGACTTTCTCTCTGCCGGACACATGGTGTGGTGGGCATACATATAGCTTTGGTTTGGGGTGGTGCCTAAGGGGCATTACTGATGCACAAGTAGCCCACTGGAATTTATTTCATACCACAGGTAAATTGCCTCGGGGCGAGGAAGGTGACCTTAAGATAGAGCCCCTTGGTTCTGCCTCCCAGCCTCCCACAGCTGCAGCATCTAGGGAAAAATCCTTTCACGGAGCACACATGCAGACACAGGCTCTAGTATGACCCAGTAGTTCCTGAGCTCTGTGGGGGCCAGAGAAGTGGTATTTTTAAACTTTTTTTTTTTTAAACCTCTGGTATGAAACCAAACAAGTCTTTGCTAGGACAGTTTAAATCTGAGACTAGACCAACAGTTTTTGATAGGACAGCTGCCCCAATGCCTTATTCTGTTAGAGTGCAGTCAGTTTAGGAGTTTGATGTGAAACAGTCTCTTCAATATCTTTGGGGCCACTGTGAGTCTGTTCTCCAGCCCGCTGTCACTCTGCAGAGTGTACTTCTTTGCTACATTCAGTAAGTGCACGTCCCCACTTCCTTTTCTCTGTATCTTGTTCAATTCTTTGTTCAGGACACCAAGAAACTGGAAAGAATTTTACAGGAGCCATCACACTCTCATTTGGACGCAGGCATCTGGGTTGTCCTAGAGGCTTGGAAAATTACACTGGGCCAGAGGCTGAAGACTTGACTCAAGAGCTCAGTCTTTTCTTGTGGCCATTTCTGTCCTTAGTGATAGGATTTAGAAGACAGAATATAAAGTAGAGTGGCCTTTATTTTAAGGATGTGGAGAAAAATTCCATGACCACTGGGGCCTGGCTTTCTCTGCCGGACACAGGGAGGGGGCATACATATAGCTTTGGTCTGGGGTGGGCATTGCTGAAGCCCAGGTAGCCCATTGAAATTCATGTCGTGCCATAGGTAAATTGCCTAGGGGAGGAGAAAATGACCTCAAGGCAAACATCCCTTGGTCCCGCCTCTGACTGCTATAGTGTCCTACCTAGAGTGACATTGCTGGGGGTGATGGGTTCCTAGACAGGTCTCTAGGTTTTTGTGTGTGATGAGAAAAGTACTGGATGCAGCACATGACAGTAAAGAAAAACATCTGAGTTTAATGAAATGCATTTAGATGGTGGTTGTACTGCCTGATTTGGACCTGACTTTTCAGCTCCCAACCTCCTCCTCAGTACCACAGCTGTCACTGGCAAGCATAGGGTGTCATAAAAGAGATAAAATAGACAAAGAATCTTGCAGGTCCTGGGACATCTGGGGACCTTAGGGGACGTCTGGAGACTCCTGATGCTTCAAGGACTCTGCCCACTAAGGTGCAAGACAGTCAGAGAACTCTGACCACATATATTTATTAAAATCTTCCTACCTAGTGTCCCCTTTCCTCTTTCCATCCCTATAAAAGGGACACACTTCTCTTTGTTCCTTACAGGTAGCCTTATCACTCTCTGCCCACCCGCACTCAGGCATCATAAATCCCGTGCCGTGTTCCCTCCACACAGTCCTGGTGGGCTCAGCTGGGCTCTGCCCCTTAGTGCTGTGCTCAGAGTGACCACGCTCATGCTGGCAGAAAGGGAAATAGCAAAAGCACTGAATATGTCGGTATGAAAATTTTTAATTCCTTTCTTTCTTCCTCTCTTTTCCCCCCACCTTACTCCCCTCTTTTGCTTTTGTAATTTGATCCTGGATGTTGCCTGTTTGTTTTGCTATGTTAAAAAAAAAAGGTATAAGGGACCTCCCTTGGGCCTTCCAGAGTGTGACTGACAATGTGGTTGAGTCGCATCAGTTGTGCCTTTTGCATACTTCATTCATAACTGGATGCATGCGATGCTGCCCATATGCATGAACCCTCAGTGAGCTCCAGGTGAAGAAAGTTTGCTGTGGGTGCTGTTGGAAAGTCTCACATGCATGGATCTTTTTTTTTTTTTTTTTTTTTTTTGTCTTTTTGAGACAGGGTCTTGCTGTGCAGTTCAGGCTGGACTTGAGCTCACTTTGTAGCCCAGGCTGGTCTCAAACTTGCAACGATCCTCCTGCCTCAACCTCCCAAGTGCTGGGATTATAGGCGTGAGCCACCACACCCAGCAACAACAAGCATGGATCTTGATTTTGGAATTTGAAATCTTCTACAGAGATCCTAGGGATCTTTGTCTTTCTTACTTCTGGCTCTAGGTAGAGGTCTTTGCTTTTAGACTAAGGTCAGGGAGGTGACCCCTGGGACATTGGCCAGAATTAGGTGAGCAGAGAAGACTGGTTCCGTAGCCCCACATTGTACTGTTTATATTAGAACCAGGCTCTTAGGTGAGGAATAGTGTAGAGATCAAGCCCACAGGAAATACAGGCACGAGAAAGGCTTTTTACTGGGGTTTCTGCTTCAGCCAGAAGGGAGCTCTAAGTATGACAAAGGTAAGGCCAGGCCAGGGGGTCTCTGCAAGAGAAAGGGGTGAATAATTCCTGCCGTAAGTTTCCGTCTATGCTGGGCATGGCAGTTCTTGCCTCTAATTCCAGCTATGCAGGATATCACCAAGCAGCTCCTAGAAGCTGGCTCACCAAATAATCATTACCAGGTTTTGTGATGCTCACATCTCCTTCTGGAGTTGGATTTCAGGTTCTTCCCATCTTGAACAAAGAACTGAATGAAATGAGCAAAAAAAAAAAAAAAAAAAAAGTGACCAAGTTTATTTAAAAGAATAAAAGTGAAGACTAAGGGAGGAACTGGCTCTGCAGAGTGAGTTTGGGCCAAGGAAAAATCAAGAAAAGGAGGATGGAAGGAAAGCTATGAAGCACATCTTTGTGGGGCCTGTATTTTTATGCCTTCCACATCTTGAGGAAACTCATGAGCTTCCACATATGGGTCTTGAGAGTTGGGCCGCGGCTCCTGCACCTCAGGCTGAGGTCAGGTCTAAGACAGCCTACTGAGAACCTGCATGAGTTCCAAAAGAAGTCCATGCAGAGCTTCGGGAGCTGTTCTGTGAACGTATCCTTGGATTTTGTAATTAGCAGCCCATGCTTACTTCCCCAGAGAGCTTTCCCACTCTCTAATCACTGCCTTATTTCCCTCTGAGAGACATAATCCCCATAATGCTTTTTTTTTGGTACAGAGGATCGAACTCATGGTCTCATGTTTGACAAGCAGGCACTTACACTACTGAGCTAAACCTCTGGCCCCTCCCATAATTCTTTGCAGGGTGCTGAGGAGTGGAAGTCTCTGTCTTGTACAGTTCCTTCAAGCTGGAAGGGGCTGTAGACCTTATCTCCTGGGGATCATATGTTCTCCAACTATCTTGGGGTGCTGTGGCTTACTAGCTGGATTGAAGAAAGACACTGTCAGAAAACAATGAGAACAAATTAATGACCATTAAAGCCCCTGTGTGACAGGAGAAAGATATTTCACCATGAGGAGCAGGTCAGATTTCCACACTTCCTGTAACAGCACTGGGGTCTTGCTTTTTGAAGAGAAATCTCAGCTGTTCCATATGCTCACAGGAATAGATTTATCCTTTTGAGTGATCTTGTTTTCAGACGGTTCAGGTGGGACTGGCTTTATTCCAGAAAGATGAATCTAATTATCTATCCCTGTCACCTTTACTGCACTGGATGTAGCAACGATTGCTGAGAGGGGACATTTCTCTTTTGGCTCTAATTGGTCAGTGGGGCTTAGCTCTAACCCCTCTCTCCAAATTTTTATGAGCACTTAGTTTCCAGGATGGACAATAAGTGGTCGCCCTGGGTCAGGAGCTGGCAAGACTCTGTACCCCTGCATTTGGATTCCTGCTATAGTTGGCTCAGATTAATGAGACACTGTAAGAGCCTCATGGTGTTTGGGCTACCGGTATATTAGAGGATAGAAATGGCCATATGTGGCTCTCAAATGTGCTCAAACTTATCCCAGGTTTGAGCATGGTACAAGCCCTCATAAATATTATTTGCAGCAATTGGACCCAAGACTCAGAGGTCTCTTGGAAATTTCACTGAAGATCACTTTAGGGTCTGGGTGGCTCTCTCTACTTTCAAGAAGATAGAGGCTGCTAGATGAAATGAAGGTGATACTTTATTCCTACACACTTTGCCACCCCCTGAGTTCAGGTGAAAGAAGGGCCATTGTCACTCTGGAGAGCTGGGAAGTCCAGATCTGAGGATGATTGTCTTAAGAAGCACCTTCAGTAGGGGCTGGAGATTTAGCTCAGTGGCATGAGCGCCTGCCTTGCAAGCAGGCAGTTGAGAGTTTGATTCCCGGTACTGATAAAAAGGAAAAAGACAAAAAAAAAAAAAAAAAAAAAAAAAAAAAAAAAAAAAAAAGAAGCACCTTCAGTGCCTCCATAGCCTTTTCTGAACTGGTAGGGAGGCTTCATCCAGGCCTGGAAGGCTGTCAATTAAGACCATCATCTGTGTAAATCCTCCAAATGGTGGCATGTGGGCAAAGTCTAATTGCCAGTCTTTCCTAGACATGTTCTGCTCCTCTGTACACATTCTAATGATGGAAGTGGTCTGGGCTCCCTCAGGTTGTTTTAGAGCAAGCTTTGCAGATCTGTTGGGTGTCTCCTGCTACGGATACTCCTGTGGAAACCTGAGTGACTTGTTTCCAATGTAGCACCTCTTCCCATATGGCAGAAACCAGGAGGTGTTTCTATAGCCTTCCTCTGTGTCCCTGGAGGGAGGGCCAGTTTGTTTTCTAAACACCCCAGAGTCACATAAGTAACCTTTTCTCTCCAGAATACCTCTGATCTTATGGTACGTCAGGACTTCCAGCATCTGTCCCAAAGTTAACTTTGTGAATTCTTCTGTTGCTACTGCTGCAAAGAATCTCTTATTAGGGTTCCTTTGATGCCAACTATGGCTATAGATTCAGTGGAAGGTTTTCACTGACCTATGAAATTGGAAATACCACACACCTTCGTTGACTGAGAGTCCAATAGCATGCATTGATCTGCTCCAGTCCATTTCCAGATCCACAACCCCATCTGGGTGGGTTGTATCAATTTCAGATTACTCTCTTAGGTACAGAGGACCATCATGGCATTCTGGTGGCTGCCACTAAATGGCTAGAAAAGAATGCCCTGGAAATGTTGCTGAAGCAACTATACCAAACAGCAGCTCCCTGTGAAGGTTCCGAAGTGGAATGCAAACATTCCTGAGCAGATGAAGAAGCTGACTATCTTCAGGCCATTGCAAGGGTTAAGACATTGAGTCCAGAAGGCAACCAATATTGCTGAGGTGGGTGAGATCCTCCAGAAGCCAGATGAGGCCCCCAGTACCTTTCTGGAATGACTCTGAGAAGCACAGCATGCCAAATGCCCTTTGATTCAGAGGCCCTGAGAACCAAAGGATGGTCAATACATCCTTCATGGGTCAAAGTGCCAGTAACATCCACTGGAATCTCCAGGAATTGGAAGGCTTTGCAGGAAATTAACACAGCTCAATTGCTGGAGATCACCCATAAGATATTGGTCAATAAAGATGTGGAGGAGTACCGAGTGGCTGAACAATAAATGAAGAAGACCAACCTCATGACTGCAGCTCTGACATGTAAACGAGCAATGAACCAAAGTGCTAACAGGGGAAATCAAAGAAAGGAGCAGGGCCACTCTTGGGATCCATGTCTGCCCCTTGAATAGGACCAATGTGCCTATGCAGAGAGAGAAACCATTATAAGTGTGAGTGCCCACAACTGAAGAAGATGGCCAAGCATTCTGAGGACCAGGGAGTGATCTCTTGTTTTCATCATAGGGAAGTGTAGGAGACATTCTGATCTGTTCCCCTTGAATGCAGGACAATTGCTTCAGCATTAGATAAGCTGAGTCTTGTTTCTATATACTGATAGGTCCAGAGCTGGCTAACTATTTCCTTCTCCCTTCAATTGGCTCCAAGAAATGCAAATAAGGCTGGCTGAGGTACTGATATGGAATCTTTAAGTCCAACCAACATTTTCCTGTCTCCTCACACTGTGTTCTCTGCAGAATGGTTGAATACAGTGGAATGGCAGAGCCACTCAGCTCCAGGAATGTCAGCTGGGTTTGAGCCTCCAGATGAGAGGTTGTGACTTCCGAGGGCACAAAAGTTTACATATCAGAAACTGAAGCAACAGACTTCTAAAACCTTTCAAATGCTACACCAATTGAGTAACCCAGATTGCATATGCGTTCTGCATATCCTTCTCCCTGTATATTGTCAAGAGGTTTTTCTCCCCACTTGGCTAGCCAGCTCAAAATACTCATGTATTTCCTGTCATCTTCACTGTCAGTCATCCTTGAACCATTCCCTTCTTTATGAGACAATAAATTCTGGGACAGACCTTGGATCAAGGCCTTTGTCCATATATCCTCACTTGGATCGGACTTAGGACCCCTTGGCTGCCCTTCACTTTGAATATGTCTTGGTGTCTTTACTCTCACATGGGTTGCATTGGAGGTGGTAGATTGGGATTAACTTGCTGGAATTCCAATAACATTTCTACAGGATTTCAAATATAACTTTCCAGATTACAAGGTGACTGAAAAATGGATTACAATAATTGGATTATAATATATAATTCTTGGATTACAGTATAAGGAATTACTACTGGGATTATAATATTGTGTTGCTTGCTGTTGAAGCTGCAAATTGACCTAAGGCATGACCCAGATGTGACCCTACCAGAAACAAAGAGTGCTGCGTCAGCCACATGAAGAAGTTGCTACAGCCCAGGAAAACACCAAGCTCCTAGACAATCCAAGCAATGGGCTGCTAGGCAGAGGGGCTGAAGGTGCCATCATCCTTCCCAGTTTATAAATAAACATACAACATTGCCTGAGCAGCACCTTTCCTCCCATCATGAGAGTAAGGGCTCCTCCCAGCACTGTCTTTATTTTTCTCATTCTTTATTTTTCTCATTCTCTTGGTCTTTCACCCAAGAACCACAGGAGCTACATGGGTTGAAGCAATATTGGAAACTCAATAGGGAAGAACTCACTCTTTGAGGACCAAGGGGGACCAGGCTGCCAGTCCTCCACAAGGCCCATGGTCTGCACAGAGGTGGAGGACAAACCAGTAGAATTCTAGCGGACACAAGGGGAATCACTCAGTTGTGATGTCTCCCATTGGGGCCCTCACTCACCGATCTGTTAACATCAAGGGAGCAGTGGGGCAAACCAAGGCCCAAGGCTTTTGCCAGACACAGACTTGTAAAATAGGGAGTTACATTAGTCACTATTTTCTCATTGCTGAGACAAAATATCCAACAACCAAACTTAAAGAAGGAAACATTTATTTAGCTCACAGCTTGTAGAGGTTTCAGGTACAATTGCCTGGATCCAAGGCAGAGCACGTAGCAAAGGGGTAAAAGTTCACATCAGTAGAAGACATCAAAGACAAAAAGAGAGGAGACACCTGTCCTAGGCTAGGGGTAGCACTCACACCCACAATCCCAGCACTGGGCCATGAATCACTCACAAACTCTAGATTGAGCTGCCTCCAAAAAAGCCTCCCATAAATGCATGAGGCGTTGGGGGGACATCCAGACACAAACCATAACAGGGTCATAAAATAACGCATTGGGAAATGGACCCTAGCAAAGCAACTAATGGGTCTAGGAAAAGCTTCCCAGATGACAGCTGCTTACATATTAAAACAAGCCCCCAGTACCAAATCTAGTCCTCTGTGTCCCTTTTACCTGAGATTCAGTTTGGATAAAGGACTGGTGATAGGAAAGTCTTAAACCTAAAGGGCAGAGGCCACTAACAGTTATTCTGACCACTCCCATGGCAGTCTGAGTGGAGGGAAACTCCAGGTGGATCCATAGTCAGGTAAAAAAAGCATTAGCCCTAGAGTAGAGTGTACCAGGAATCTGGACACCACCAAGATTGCCCTGTCAGAGAAAAGGCCATCACTGGCTCCCTAGCTGAGAGTGATTCCTCCAATTCATCAATTATTGATAGAGAGAACTTCAAAGTCTTGTGGGCTGTCCTCATAATTCTGTTATGGTTATAGCAAAATTGTCTTCCACCCCAAGGATGGGGTCATCTCTCATGCTCAGGTTCACTCTCCTCCTGACTGGAACAGGCTGTGGGAGCCACAGACGTCGGCGGCCACTACTGGTGTATCACCCAGTCAGGACCACTGTCACAATCTTGCTCTTCCGTAGCTACTGTCACAATCTTGCTCTTCCGTAGCTACCATAGTTGTGCAAGGACACCTCTAGGGGACTGCATTTACAATTACACTGTGTATGGGGTCTGTGACCTGGGGGACAGCTCTGAGTCCCTGTTTTGCCTTTCATGAGCCTGACACCAGCAGCTTGAGCTTTGTGTGGGGGGTAAGAGTGGGGTGCTCCTGAGTCAGACTGGAGGTTACAGCTAAAGGGATGAGTTGAGCCGTCCTTCAACACTAGGTTTGTCAAGCACCTCTGTGCGGACTTTCTCCAGAAGGGCTGTGGCGGGGAGGTGACTGCCCTACTTCCTAGGACTTCTACTGTACCTCCTGGGCCTCTGCTATATGAGGTACCAATAGAAGGCAGGGCCCCTCTGAAAGGGGAGTCCCCCGGATTGTACCTGAAGAGCCTGAATTCAGTAATACTGAACATTACTGATCTGGAGAATCCCTGCTGGGAGACAGGTAGAATGTCTGGTGCCCAAATCTATAGCTGGGGACAAGGCCTGTGACCAGCATCATGATTAGGAGGTGTATTGTTATCCCTGTTTCTTCCAGCTCCATTCCTTCCATGAGGAACACAACCAACCTCTCCTCCAGATCCCACCAGTAATGCAAGTCTCTTAGTGGGTGTAGCAGGAGGAAGAGCCTACCCACCTGATGTTAGGTACGTGAAGGACCCTTACAGGAGATGAGGGGCTTGGGAAGTCGAAGAATGGGATCCTACTGCTAATGAAGCAGTAGCACTAGAAAACGTGCCAGGAAGGGAGCAACCCATAGGACCCTGGAGATTAACATCATCGGAAGCAATGACTTACCTGACAGGCAAAGGACTTTGCTAGCCCAGTGGACCAACTAATTTGTCTAGGACAAAAGTTTTAAAATGAGATCAATGGAGAGACTGAGTGGAGGAGATAGAACACAGGTGACCCCTCCACCCCGCTCGGCTGAGTTCTCTGACCTAAATCACAGTTGGAATGACTCCACAGGTCCTAGCCATTGGGCAGCCCCAAAGGCGTTATGTTGGGTATATGGGAACAGAGCTTACACCCACCTCCCAGCGGACAGGAAGCTGCATTTTAGAGACAAATAAGCCATGCTTCTTCCTCCTACCCCTTCAAGGAAGGAGATGTACTGCCAGCCAGAAGCAGAGCACGCAGACCTTGACCGTAGGTGAAACCCCCATAGGGAATCGGAAGGATGACCAGTTGCCACAGGAAGCGATAATCCTTACTATAGGCTAGCCCCAATCTTCATGGTAAGAGGTTCAGTGCTCATGCAGTTTCATTGGTTATACTTTCTAGTACAGCCATGTAAGTCTCAGAGGTTCTAGCAGAGAGTTTTCTGTTTCCCCCTACCCCAGCTGGTCTGCTTCTGTAACCTCCTTTATTGCCGCCTAAAGGTTTAAAAAAAGAAAGTAAAACCATGCTGGGGTGGAGAGGTTAGGGTTAGGGTTAGGGTTAGGGAGGGAGATGGGAGTTTCTTGCAGAGTTGCTGGCAATAAAGCAACTTTCCCCTACTCTGCGTTAGAGTGCTTTGTTTAAGAATCCCACTGTTTTCAGGCTACATCTTGAGAACCCACACATCTATGCCTGATAAATCCCTTTATGTCTCTTACTGACTTGTTCTTTTCCTCTACAGGATTCAGTGAACTTGCAACCTATTTTGTGGGTATGGAGGGTTAGGTTCTTTTTTCAGCTTTGCAAACCTCCTTGAACCCTGTCTACTGACAATTCCCACTGTTTTTAAAAATTAATTAATTAGTTTGCGCAGACATCTCACTAAGTCACTGAAATTCCTCATGCTGGTTTTGGACTCATGACCCTGCTGTCTGCACCTACTTAAGACAGGAGAACAGGGCATGGCAAAACTGGCTGGGGACATGGGTGTGACCTGTTAATTTCAAGATTCCAGAACACACATGCAGAACAGTTCCCAAAGCCCTGCATGTAGACTTCTTGTAAGAACTTGATCACATTTCGATCAGATGGCCTGGTCCCTTTATCAGCCTGAGGAGTGGGTGACACAAAAAGGACAGTTTTGCCAGGGTTGGTGGTGCACGCCTGTGATCCCAGCACTGGAGAGGCTGAGGCAGGAGGATTATTGCAAGTTTGAGATCAGCCTGGGCTACAAAGTGAGCTCAGGTCCAGTCTGAACTCCATAGGGAGACCCTATCTCAAAAAGAGAGATTTTTTTAAAAAGGGACAGTTCACCCCCACCCAGAGGACATGGTGAGTCCCCCTCCCACCAGAGGACTTCAGTGGGTTGGCAAGAACCTTGGTGAATCTTCCCTCAACTCAGAGGACCTCAGTGGGCAAAAGTGTGGGTTGGTGAGTGTGCAGGTGAGGCCTACCCCACCTGCTGGTACAGGGGAAAGGAGACAAGAAAGAAAGGAACAGATTATCTGTGTATATGCATGCATCTGTGTGTGCGTGTGTGTGTGCGCGCGCGCGCGCGTGTGTGTGTGTGTGTGTGTGTGTGTGTGTGTGTGTATGCAAGATAGAGAACTACTCTACTAATCTCTGTTCATCCAAAAGAAAAGATTGTGTTGGTTTTTATAACTAAATCTTGTGATCTGAACAATTACATTGAAGAAAACATATTAACTAGCATTAATTTCCTGTTATTTCATTTTGAAATTCTGTATCAATTTTATCCTTTTGTTTTTAAAAAAAAGAATAGAATTCCTAGTGCATTTTTAAAGAGAGCTCATGAAGAAACACTCAGAGACAGGCTTGCATTGGGGAAAGGCTGGGTTATTTCCATTTAGGTACTGACAGGTTGTGGTATCAACAGCTGGTCTGGAGGAGGGGCTGGATTAATAATAAGGTTGGAGGACCAAGGTTTATAATCCCAAGGATTCTGGGTGGAATGGGTGGTGTCATTTCCGAGGATAGTCAGTGCGGGTGTGGACACTGCTGGACAATGTGGCTCCTGGAAGATTGTAGATCAAGTCCTAAATTTCTTTATGGATATCAGTTCTGTTTGCAGAGGGCAATAAGGCTCTTTTTTGGGGATTCCTGTTCTTGGCAGAGGGGAGCATGTTTATTGGGAAGATCTTTCTTAGGTCTGACCTGACAGTCTTCATGTTATAATTTTATCTAAAAAACTTCAAGCAAAAATTAGTGTATAGTTAGAATGCCAGTGTTTTAGGTGCTTAGCAACAAATTAAAGAATGGACAAAACATTGACTCCATTAGAATTTAGGTTAAAATTTGTTGACCTTTTGCTCAGTAACTTCCTCCTTGATGAGACACAACCCCTGATACCATGGCTCTAAGGAGGAAAGGTCCATTTTGGCTTACCTTGCAGAAGTTTTGTCCAGAGTCTGGGGCCTCCAACGCAGGGTGGCAGGGCAGAGGAGACATGTATGGTGACACAGTGGTGGGCATCACAGAGACACCAAGGCTGGAGACCCGTGACCACCTCTCCCACCACGCTCCACGCCCAGCACCACATTTAGCTCTGCAGTCGTTGGCAAGCAAATGCATTGGTGAGCATCACACCCCAAGATCCAACCACCCGCAGAGCCCCACCTATGAGTCCACGAGGTCTGGGGGGCATATCTGGATATAAGCATTATATAATAGAATAGAAGCACTGTTCATAATTTCAGAACTAGAAAAGGAAAAAACAGAATAAGCAGGGCAAATCCATTGGATTATTGCAAGTTTGAGATCAGCCTGGGCTACAAAGTGAGATTTGTAAAACAGAATAAGCAGGGCAATCCATTGGAAAGGGGGGAAAAGATTTTTAAAATGCAGTAAGCAGAAAGTGTAATGTAAGATCTATAAATGAATTTCAGTGCATAAGCAATACACAGAAATAGTATCACTTATTGAAAGCAATGAGGGTATCATATGAAACTTGTGGTCATACTGTGAAGACCAATACGAACAAATAAAACAAGACTCGAGCAAGGGCAGGCAGGAAGGAAGGAGATTCACTATCTGACATAACATGACTGCTCGGTGGAGAATCCAATAGACAGATTACTCAAACCGATATGAGCTATAAAATGTAAAATTAATTTGCTGAGTAAATTGAATCTCTACATTGGCCCAAGTGTTTAGAAATACAGTATTTAAAAGGACAGCCACATAAAATACAAATACATAATTAGGAATAAATTTAACAGAATAAGAGCAAGATATTCAAAGACAAAATAGAACTTTTTGGAAAGATATTCTATTTCAAAGTGTTATCCTGGGTAATGGGTCCCAGGACAGGTTTCTAGGTTCTAGCCTGCCACAAACAAAGAACCGGACTCGGGACGCGACAGTAAGGAAAAAGCAGCCAAGTTTAATGAAATTTAATGGGGGAAAGCGCGCCCAGGGTAAGTGGGCTTGTGCCCGCAGCAAGGACCACCGGCAGGGGTGCCGAGCACGTGACTGGTGTAAGAATTCAAAATATCGCGGCGCCAGGCCTAGGCGCCCCCATTGGTTCGTTCAGAGGATGATTGACAACGTGATCGACAGGGCGCTGAGTCACCGCAGTGTGTCTACTGCTCATGTCCTTTCCCATACTTGGCTCTGCTGCGCTTGGAGGGGTGAGATGCAGTCCTTAAGCTTGAGCTGCAAGGAACCCCGAGTGCAGAGCGGGCACGGTAGGTGCAGGTCTAGCAGCCCTGTGTCCAGTGCGGAGTTTTGGAAATTTCAAGGGGGGATCTTAGTTGTTCTTCGCTCTCCCTTTAGGTAATGGGCCTTAGGGCAAAGGTCGGGAGGATGGTCTTGGGGCATTGCCCAGGTTCAGGTGAGTGGGGGCAGGGATTCCCCTAATTGTACTATGTATATTAAAATTATATCCATGTTAAATATATCAGTATATACTACATTTACTTAATGATCTGGACCTTCTATTAAATTGATGTTTATACCCCTAAATTATGAATTACTACATTTATAGTTAAATTATATAGATTACATGTGATTATTCTGTGTATTCTATATTAAATTAAAAAGCAAGAGAGAAAGATATAAATAAAATTTAAGCATATGTTAATGTGGGGAGAGAAACACTTTGTACCATAGAGATATTATTTCTCCCCTACAGTAATCCATAGATTTTTTTTTGGACTTGCCATTAAAATATTTAAAAGGTTCTTTGAAGATATGACCAACAGATTCTCAAACCTCTGGGTAAGTGTGAATATCCTAGACAGACTGAAGACACTTGGGGAAGAAACCTCCAGTGTTGGGGTCTGTGCCTAGATCCCCAATTCCCCAAGCAGGCTCACAGTGAAGGCCCAAAGGAATGAAATAAGCGGCATGGTCTTTAGGGCTGCAGGAGCAGTGAAATCCTTGGCAGAGCTTGTAATTCTGCTAGCCGGCCGGCCCACTGACCCTGGACAGCCTGTATTTAATCAGAACAAGCAAGGAGCAGAGTGGACAGTGGAGGAAACCTGAGCAGGTTTTCTTGGGGATGTTTGTGTGTGTGTGTGTGTGTCTGTGTGTGACTGTGTGTGTCTGTGTGTCTATGTCAGGAACCCCTCAGAGCAACAGACAATGCTGACTAAGGAAAACTATCCAGAAAGTCTCCAGGTGGCCTCTCCTGGGGCCTGTATGGTCCCCTGAGGTGTCTCCTCATTCTCAGTTCAGTCATACCTGGGCCTCATCACAGCCCTGCAGGTGTATTCAGCTTCAGCGCTCTCCAGCACCTGGGAAGTCCAAAGGCAGAGGACCCGACCGAGTGTGCTGAGAAGGGGTTAGGGTACTGGGGTGGAACGGAGTCTCAGAAAGGGTATCAGAAGCCTGAGGAGTAACGGGCATATTAAGTCCCCATTGATAAAGAGATTGTGTATCAGTCAATTGGAGGTTGAGAGGTAATCTAATAAACAGTGCAAGGCCAAGTGATTATCTTGGGAAAATCAATTCAGAGTGACTTTAAGACTTACAGGTAAGATGTCAAACTTTTGGAAATTTGAAAGGTCAATGGTATCATAAATAAGATACAAAAAGCACAAATTTTAAAGGATAAGGTTGATAAATTTCATTCAATTATGTAACAAACTTCCGCTCATCAGAGCAAAAACAAAAATCATGCACACTGCCGGCAGTGTGCTAGCACACACCTGTAACATAAGCATTTGGGAAGCTGAGGCAGGAGAGCTGCCATGAATTTGAGGCTGGCCTGAACTACATAATAAGACCCAGCTGAACCACAAAATGAGACCCTGTCTCAATAATTCAATCAACGACCACAAGAATACCCATGTGCCCACCATAGAATCCCAGTGTTCAATGCATGCCAACAGTCTCAGCACTCAGGAGGCAGGAGGACAGGAAAGTGGAGCTCAGCCTGGGATCCATAGTGTATTCAATGCCAGCCTAGACTACTGAAAGATCTAGTCTCAACCAAGCCGAAACAAAACAAAATCATGATACAGTATTCAGTTTATAAAAGCTGGCAGAGTACATGTGTCAGTTCCCAAAACACATTGAAGGCTTTTATTAAAGCATTAGGAAAAGCACCATTACTCAGTAGTAATGGACAGAAGTGTGTGGCAGTTCACATGCAGGGAGACACTAAGCAGAGGACCTGTTTCACTATTAACTAGGAGAACAGAACTTTAAACCCCAACTTCCAGCCTGACAGTGCTGCTGAGGAAGCCAGGCAGGAGGCATCTCATTCCACAGCCGGTGAAAAGGTATGCGGTGAGGTAAGACAGGTGGCCATTACATGGTAAGTTTGAACATGTATGTGTCTTACAATTCTTAAAAGATATACCATGTGTAAATCCTGGAGAGATTCTTGCACATGTTCCCCAGCAGATATGCATAAGAATAATGCTGTTCACTGTGGCCCTCAAACAGAATGTCCAAGTGGCTATCACCAGGGGAACAGATAAAGAAATCTTCCAAAGACTGGGCACATGGGTGCCACACATCCACACCCGCATCACACACACGTTCAGTGCTGTGCGGTGATGCGAATGGCGGGTTATGACTATAAACACTGAAACGGGTGCATTTCAGAAGTGCAATTTTGAGCAAAGCATACACATAGTAAAGGTACAGATGCAGGAACTCTAAAAGCTAAAATCACATAACACCTTGTCCAGTGATAGATATATGAGACAAACAATGGAAAAACAGGTTCAGATGAGGCTCAAACAGAAGGTAGAGCAGGAGTACCAGAAAGCCTCCCAGGAATTTTCAAAGACATTGATATTATTTTAATTTCCCAAGCTGTGCTGTGTACTGAATTGTATTTCTCCAAATTTATATGCTGAGCCATAGCTCTCGATGGGATTTTATCTGGAAATATGAGTGATCTTCCATTTAGGATAGGATGATGCTCTGATTAACCCCTTAGAAGTTCAAGATCTCGTGTGGAAAGTGTTGGAGACACCCACCCTGCTGTAGATTGAGACTAACCTTCATGAGCCTGAGTGTACCTGGATTATCTCCATCACGGGATAGTATGTAACACAAAGCTTGTTTTATGGTAAGGTTCTGATTATCCGCTGTTGGACATTGCTGAGGCTGAGTACCCATGCAGGGCTGTGGCATGGCCCAGGCATGGCTGAACTGAGAATGAGGAGACACCTCAGGGGGCAAGACAGGCCCCAGCTGAGACCACCTGGAGACTTTCTGGATAGTTTTCCTTAATTAGCATCATCTGTTGCTCTGAGGGGTCCCTGAACCCCGCCCAAGATCCTGGTCAGCTTTCCTGCTTTTTCCACTCAACTCCTTGCTTGTTATGATTAAATATGGGCTGCCCAGGGACAGTCAGTCTCAGCTATCAGAATTACAAACTCTGAGGATTACAAACCAGAGGGTTTCAGCCCTCCTGGAGCCCCAAAGATCATGCCACTTGTCTCATTCTTTTGGGCCTTTGCTGTGCACTCGTTTGGGGGGATTGGGGATCTCTGGACAGACCCTAACAATCCACCAACACAAAGGTGGGCGTTTTGTAGACAGGATAGTGAGGAAGGATGGCAGACATATAAACTAGGCAAAAGGAAATTGAGATTTTTAAATTGGACTTAATTATGGCAGTGAGAAAAAAACTACTTAAGCCTTTATTCCCCTTCCAGGAAACTTGTACAAAATTAAATTCATTCACAAAATTTAAAAATTCCCAAAGGCTTTAAAGACACAATTAACCTGTACAGCGTACTCTGGACCTATTCTTTTCCCCTTGTGAATTAATTGTTCTTCCTCCACCTTCAAAAGAGTAGCAATGTTGGTGGGCAGCAATCCCAACTTCAAACCCCAGTAGATGGCCTGCAGTGACCAGGCAATAGACAGCGACCTGACAGGATGACTTCCGGGGACCCTTCTTGAAGACACCGCAGGACCCCTTGCACATGCCCAGCGCTCTATTCTTGAGTGCATTCTGAACTTTGCCTGATCAGCCCTTCTCAGCGTTTCACTGACACTGTCCCTAAAATTGTTTTCCTATGACAGGGTGAATTTGCAGAAGGGTGTGGTGGGTTCTTTATTTCAGCTTTGGGGACCTCTCAGACTCAGCCTGTTAACAGTATTATGCAGAAACACAAAATACAATTTATAAAATCACTAGTGGAGCATGGTGGCATAGGCTTATAATCCCAGCACTCTGGGAGGCTGAGGCAGAAGGATCGCAAGTTTGAGCCCAGCATGAGTGATTTACTGAGACTCTCAAAAAAGGAAATACAGAGTTAGGAAACTCACTGCAAAGGCCCCGAATCCCCCGTTATTTCTAACTGGACCAAACAAAGAAAAAGGCAAACAGTGCTGGCTTTGAACATGTACCTCATGATTCTTGGTATCGTGTCTTTTCCTCTACTAAATTTTTCAAATTTAAGTACTCACTGTTTTCCATTGCCTTTGGCATCTTCTGTTTGTGATCCTGTGTGGGGTAAGAGCTGTGTTCACTGCTGCTCTGTGCCAGAGGGGCTGGCTGGGTATCTCGGGCCAGGAAAGGACCCACATTTAAAAATCCCAGGCGTGGTTGCTACTGAATGTCATAGTTCAGTAAAAAAAAAAAAAAAAAAAAAAAAACAGTTGGTGATGTGAATTATTGTAAATTGGATGTGTGCTGCCTTTATAGAAGCAAACAAGGTTAAACAAGGTCAGAGGGACTGGGCCCTGATCCAATGATCCAATAGGATTGAAGTTCTCATCAGGGATACTCAGAGCACCCCCATACTCACACAAAGGACAGGTCAGGTGCATGAGTGTTCATGGAGATGGTTTCCACCCACCAACCAGGGGGAGTGTGATCCCTACCTGGCTGACACCTTGACCTTGGACTTCCGGGGTCCAGAGTGTGAGAGATAAGTGCTCACTGTTTAAACCACGCAGCCCGGGCTATTGGTTAGGATGTCCAAGTCCAGGTTAACACACTGGTTAGTGTATATTTATCATTATGCTTTAAGATGTGCAGATCCAGTTTGCATTGTCTATTGTGCATGTAATATGTGTACCAAAAAATTGTGAAGTAGGAGGAATACATGTAGATTGTAGGGTATCACACTGAGCCAGACAGTTTAAATGCTCAGTTGCAAAACAGTAAACTAGTGACTGTTTCATAAGGTCCTACAGACTGAGCAAGTTTAGGGAAAATGTGTATTGTGTTCAAAGTCATAAGCAAAGGCCAAGCGGCAACAGGACATCATAGAACTGACTCCCTGGTTTCCACGGGGGCAGTTGTTTACCCAGCTCTGCTATCTTGCCAGGTCTTCGTGAGGCAGGCTAGGAGGAAATCACTCAGAAAGAGGACAAGATGCTGGTGGCAAACGTCTGGTTTGATGGCACTGCGTGGGGTGGTGTGTGCGCGTGGAGGGTGGGGACCTGGCAGGGAGCCAGTGGATGCAGCCGGTAAACGCTGGCACCGAACTCAGGCTAGTGGTGGTGGGAGGTTTCCATGCGGCCATCCATTCCCGGGACAGGTTCATCCGAGAGTACACTCCATGAATCTACTTTGAAACCCCAAAACCTGTGGGAGTCTCTTAGCAGGGTGGATGAGAAGGCTTTTGGTTTTTCCTGATTTTCCTGCCCGTCTAGATTGTGGAAAGACAAAATTGGTTCTTGTTTTCCAAACATTTTCTCCTATTTCTGTGAGTCTCAGTTTCTGCTGGGGTATGGCGGTGGTAAGAGAATGTAAATTAATAAATTACTGGTAACAGTTGTTTTGTGATTGAAATATTTTAAAAATTTTCAATATGCATTATTTTATTCAGGATTAGTCACATTTTTTAGGAATGTCCTCTCCCTCTACTGTCTCCTCTATGAGTGGTGTCCAGGTGAGTTATGGACAGGGCCCCAATGACCAGTGGCCCCTACTGGAAGTGCCACTGGGATTCCTGCCTCCTACCTAGAACACTTTTTTCCACCTGCAAACATCAATGTTACACTGCATTTTAGACCACACAGCTGTCACTTCTGGTTAACAGGTGGCAGGCTTTAGTAGCCAAGGAAGGGCTCGAGGCCTCTTCTGGAGGCCTGGTCTGGCTGTAAGGCTCACGCCGGCCTTTAACTCACTGTGCTTCCCGAGCTGGGCTGCACTCAATAACCTCCTGCCTCGGTCTCCTGAATGCTGAGGTTCCACCTGTGCACCCTCTGTCTCCCTCTGTCTCCCTCTCTGTCTCCCTCCTCTTGTTGTTTTTGCTGCTTTCTGCTCTCATGAAGCTTTTCCCTTTTCCATGTGTCACCCTGCCTTGGAGCCAGCCAATTAGGAATTGAAACTTCTACAAATTGTGAGCTGAATTAAACCTTTCCACTATTATTTTTTGGTATCAGGTATTTTGGTGTCAGCAAAGAGGAAAGTAACTAAAACAAAGTTTAGAGTTCTCCTGAATTTCTTCACTAGTTTTTTTTGAAATTAATGTCGATTTTATGTCCCAAGTATTTCTCTGATACTAACAAGAAAATTGAAGGACAAAATGCAAGGTATGGGGGAGTCAAGGAAGAAGTAAACCCTTACAGCAGTTGTAGGTTACAATTCCAAAGCACATTTTCACATTTCATGTGCTCATTTTGCTAGAGATGAATGCCATGACGATGTGATTATCTCTATTTTATATATAGGAAAGAAATTGAAATAAATTAAGTACTTTTCATAAATTCCCCAAATTAGCTGTACTTACAAACTAGCTGTTGACCCGAGGAAGTCGCTACAGACAGAGGACAGCTATTCCTCATTTAGCAACCCAGCTACTTAAGCACTGTTTGGATTTAAAACCCGCTGCCGCTCCCCTTACGATGTAGAAATGCGAGTGGCAGAGCCGCCTCACAATGGCTTCTTTGGCGGCACTGTGCTGCAGCTTTTGCTGATCATCCTGCACAGTGTGAGACTGTAGTTTATGTTCTGCTCTGCGTTACAGCTCTGCATGTAAGTGTGATGCAGATCAAAGCAGTCATCAAGTTGGAGTTTCCTTTCACTGAATACTGTAATGTGCATACTACATGCGATTCTTCACTTCACAACCAATTCATTTAACAACCTAGGTTAGGGATGGAACTCTGTCATTACATGAGGATTATCTGTATCCTTTTTTTTTTTTTTTTGTCTTTTTCATTTTTATCGGTACCGGGGATCGAACTCACGACCGCCTGCCTGCTTGCAAGGCAGGTGCTTATGCTGCTGAGCTAAATCCCCAGCATCGGATTATCTGTATCCTTTATCCTAAATGCCTGGCACTAAATGGCATTTCAGAATTTGAGGGTTTTTTTTTTGTTTCAGATTGTGGTTTGTTTGCAAATATGTAATGACCTATGTTGGTGTTATGGCTTATGTCTGTATACCTCCCCAAAATCTCAAGAGCTCATACCTGAGCCTTTTGGAAGTGACGGGATGAGTGTGTGATACTGCGTTAGTCCACCTGAGGGTCTGTACATGGTGTGATATTGGGAGGAAGAGGTCACTATGGGCATGATCTGAAAGGGTGTAAGTATGGATCCGTCCTTCTCCCTTGATTGCTGCCTCCTGCCTGACTTCCATGGACTGTTTCTCCTCTGCTATGTTGGGCTACCTTGCCATGGGATCAGAAAACTAAGGTCTGAAACCTCCACAAACTAAGCCAGACTAAATCCTTCCTCCTCTAATTTGTGGGTTTTGTTTTTCTATCTTTTTGGTACTAGGAATCGAATTCATGACCCCATGTTTGCCAGGGAGGTGCTGTGCTGCTGAGCTATATCCACGGCCCAGTTTTTGACATTTTATCCCAGCAATAAAAAAGTAACTAAGACACTGGGGCTGGGACCCAAGCCTAAAGAAGAAGTTCATTCATGTTTCATGTATGCCTTACACACATAGGCTGAGGGTAATTTTACACAGTATTTTAAGAATTTGTGCATGAAACAGTTTCATGATATAGAATTTCAGGACTCATGTCAGAATTCAAAAAGCTTCAGATAATGGATTTCAGATTTTTGGATTTGAAATGCTCAATCTGTTTTTCTTAGTCACAGTTTCTTCATTTTGTGGAAAGCATGGCCTATCTTTCAAGGCTACCTGGAAGGTTCCGTCAGCCCCTGAATGAGATGGGGCTGCTCTGCATCTGCGGAACCAGGCGGTGGCTCACGGCTTTCTGTGAGTCTGGGGCTTCTGAGCTCCCTTCTGGTGGTCCCCATGGCTCACTCACTCCTGAGGCTGCAGTGGCTGGGACCCAGCAGGCTGGCTGAGTCTGGCCTCCACATGCCGCCCCATTCTGGGCTTTCTGTAATGCTGGGGGACATGCTCAGGCACCCAAGGTAAGGAGCTCAAGACCCCTGAGGGCCTGGATTTAACACTGCACGGTCCTTCCCTTCTGGTGCTGTTGATCAGAGTGAGGGACAGAGTGTTCACAGGTGCAGAAGGTGTGGAAACAGACCCGTCTCTAGAAGAAGTGGCAAAGTCCCCTTGGAAACAAGTGTGGGTCCAGGGAGGCCTGATTCACTCGGAACCATCACTGCAAAAGTCCATCACCTCTATTCTATGGCCCGATGGTTTGCCTCCCCGCCAAGACCCCCAAACCTCATCTTGTCCCAGCACTGTGAACAAAGTCATGATCTTGTGACCCACAGGTCTAGATGCAGTCACAGTTTGTGCCCACTTCCTCTGGCCACATTCCCCAAGGAGAGGTGGCCTTTGCAGCGGTGGGCAGCTGAGAAGGGGGCTTGCTCTCTGCAGCCTGGTGCCCATCCTTGCCAACCCCAAAAGCCTGCAGCCCCCAGACTGGATGTGGCCATTTTCCTTCCTCACCTGGTATAAAATTTAAGCCCATGACCTAAACCAAGGAAGCCTGCTTTTCATTTCTGGAAGGCCCCTAAAAATGATTTTACAGTGGTGCCTTGTGTCTCGATGTCTTTATTGCTTATGTTAAATATGTGACTGCGAGGCCACCTGAAAGCAGCACGTTGCCTTGGTCACTGCTTAGGGCAGCAGGACTTGCCTGGGTTGGCAATCGATGGCCCCATTAAAGCTCTCTGCTTCCTTCTGACCCGGGAAGCCTAGTGTAGAAGCACTATGCACGCTGTGCGCTACACACTAAATGACTTTTATAGCCACAGGCATAATTGCCAAGTGAATTGCATCCTGTAAGCAGAAACCTCTTGAGAAAACACAAATGAGCAATAATGGTTTCCTGTATTTGTGATCAGATAAAAGCCCCGTTCAGTTCCCAGTTGTTTTCGTGTGTAGAGTTCTCAGCATATCTGAACCGGAAAGACAGCCCCTGATTCATTACAGACACGCACATGTGCATGTCCGATCATCCACACACACCTGATGCAAATATGTATGTACAGAGTAATTCGAACACAAAAGGCCATGTGCAGTATTACCAATAAGCGAACGCAGGATTGATTTGCATACATGCACATTCATAATGATTGGTACTCACATGTAAATATGATACATACACATAAAGACACGTACACCCACTCTTTTGCTTTCGTACCTTGCAAAATTTTAGGATTTTCACAGAAACACTCATGTATAGATGAGCACATTGGGATGACTGTGCTGATTTCATTTTGAAGATTTAAGACAAACCACACCACTGATGGCTGGCTCTACTGTGACCAGGGGCCAGAGGTCTCCCGTGGGTAGAAAGTGAGTTCCGCACACACTGAGCAGACGCAGGCCCACTTTGACTTCGAGGAGGAGAAGATTGTTCCTCTGCTCAGGCTGCGGGTCAGAGAAGGTGTCTGGGGTCCCTCAGCCACGCCCTGGGCGCAAATGAGCTGGAGCCGCAGGAGCCAGCGATGCATCGCAGGGCCCACCCCACATGGCTGCCTGCGCCTGCTCCTGCCCCACCACCCTATCCTGGACCCCTGGCTCTTCGTCCTGCAGCCCTGGCTCCCCTGTGCCCCAAGCTCTCTCCCCGCCCCCGGCTCACAGACATGGCTCTCTGGTTGTCAATGTGGCTGTCATGGAAATAAATCCCCTCTCTTCGGCCCTCGGAACGTGGACTGCGAAATGACCGCCTGTCCAGGACCTCAAGGGACTCAGACTTAGGATTTAAAGTTAATGAAGAACTGTAGGTGATAACCACCCTATACTTGGTGGGGACTATTCCTTTGGTTCAATGAATTCAGACCAACCGACATTTTTCAAAAATTATACTTTATTGTAAAAATCTGCTCAAAGCAGCTGTTTCCATGGTAGCACCTATGCGTTACCCAGTGCAACACATCAACGAACCCAACGCAACAGGGGCAACAGGGCGCAACTAATGACAGCTTTCATTCGAGTGAGAACACATTTTTCATGCAATCAGTGTTAAATGGCAGTCTGGGAGGGGGCGGGCATTCCAGGAGCCCTGACTGCCAGGCGAGGCTGACCACGCTGCTGCTTCCCCCGCTGCTTAGGCCAGGAGCCCAGACAATGATGTTTATTCTTCGTCCTATAGTGTTAACAAATGAAGGACACAGTGTATCAACTTCAGGAACGAAGGAGGGGTTGGCAAGGGCAGCTGGGTTCACTGCTGGGTAGTAGAACGGTGCTTTTAATATATGTTTTAGTAATTTTAAACTCTGCACTTGTAATGAGGGAGGTGAACGAACAAGGGATACTTACAAGAAGTAACATTATGAAGCTGGGTGTGGTGGCACATGCCTGTGATCCCAGCGCTTGGAGCCTGAGGCAGGAGGATCACTGTGAGTTCCAGGATCCTGTCTGAAAAGATCAAACAAACAAAAGTAGTTGATAGAATTGGAAAGAAATATGAAATATAAATGACCTTTATTTTAAGAATGCGTGAAGAGACACCCCTCCCCCTGCCGGGTCTGGCATTCTCTCCGTGTCTGGCAATCTCTCCGAGGGACACATGGAGTGGGGGGCATACATGTAGCTTAGGTTTGGGATGGTGCCTGAGGGGCACTAGGGATGCACAGGTAGCCCATTGGTATTCATTTCATGCCACAGGTAAATTCTTAGGGGCGGGGAAGATAGAGCTCAAGATAGAGCCCCCTAGTTCCACCTCCAACGCTTTTTACCAGCTACAGTGTCCCAAATGGGGCAAAATCCTTTCAGTAGTACTGTAATGGAAGTTTTAGAGGGGACTGGTGTCTAGTGCCGCCTCTGAATCTAACCGTGTGTAGCCTGAGGCCCACAGGAGCGCCCTGATGCTGCCCTTCCTGCTTGCCCAGCTGATTACCTCCAGAGAACGTCATCTCTGTGCCACCCTGGCCAGGGATGGCCCAGGGGTCCCATTCTTGAGATGGGGAAGGGTTTTCTGTTACCATTGTCTGATGCAATCATAAGCCCCTAGATTTATAATGCAATCAGAAGTAGAGAAAATGTGAACAATGTATAACATTATAAAGAAAGTTATACTTTTCTGAAATTCCTCTGCCCAGGACAACTACCACTTACATCAATCACATTAGCTTGTCGTATCTATCTATCTATCTATCTATCTATCTATCTATCTATCTACCTGTCTGCAATCATCTTTCATGTATCTGTAGTTATCCATCCATCCAGTTATCATTATCATTATTATTATTGTCGTTATTTTGTCTTTTCGAGATAGGGTCTTGTTATGCAGTTCAGGCTGAGCTTGAGCTTACTTTGGAGCCCAGGCTGGTCTGGAATTTGCAATGATCCTCCTGCCTCAGCCTCTTGAGTGCTGGGATTACAGGCCTGAGCCACCGGCCTGGCCCCATTCAATTATTAAATTAAAATAATCTTTATTTCCAAGGACTGAGTCATTTATATTGTTTGGAAGCATGAATGTATATAAGTAACATTTTACTTAATTATCACGTCTACTTCCCCTTCCTTCCTTCCTTCCTTCTTTCTTCTCTTCTTTCCACTTTCCCCAACTAACACTAAAATAATAACCTAGTGTTATTACAGGCAAACAAGTACAATATTTGATATTTGAAAAATAATTGGAAAATGCATTTCTGTATTGTCTTTTAAACTTAACAATGAACTGCATGAAATGTCCAGGGGTTTGTGGATTGTCTGCAGCTTCCCCCGCAACCGGAAGGCAGCGCTGTCCCTTTGCCTAACTGACCGTTAGTGCACCAGTCCGAGGAAGCAGTGCCTGGTTGATTTAGTTCCCCCTTCCTGGCTGCTGCTGCAGTGGAGCCCCTCTCCAAGGCAAAGGTGGCCAGGATTGTCACTGCCTTAGGGGGACTCCCTGTTCCCGCCTGGCTGTCAGAGCCCCACTCTCCAGGCTGCTTCTGCCTCCCGGCTCCAGCCTTCTACAGATTTAACAAATCCCACTGAGTGCTGTGAAAGGTGGCGTGAACACGGCAGAGCAGATGATTCTGCAGCACAGCAGCCTTGTGAAGGGGAAGAGTGAATTTTAATGAAAATAGTGTTAAAAATTGCATCAAATCCAGTATCTGCCATGCGATTGTTACCTTTGTTTTGCCTAAGATTGCTGAATTTTACCTTTGAGCATGTATTCACATAATCATCTGATTTTTCTATTTGATTCTATAACAAATTGTGTCACGAGTAGTTTACTGCTCTTGAACCTATCTTCCATAATGGATTATTCTTGGAATTTTCAATTGCTTTTAAAGACAATGTTGGATTTTAATTTTGAACATTTCATTCATAATTTGAATGGACATTTTCTTTTAAAATTTTATTAGTGTAAGATGACATGATAATAGCTTCCTAAATAGAGGGACTTTACAGTTCTTTTTTCTTCTGTGACCCTGAGTACTGTAAATGTCAGTGGAATAATCAATTATTTAAAGGTTAAATAGAATACAGTTATAAAGCCCATGTCTCTAGTGTGCGTAAAAATTGATGTACTTCAAATGTACTTTCAATCCTTGTGTAAGAAGTGTGATTTTTTTTCCAATTTGCATCTGAAGAAGAATTATGTGCTATGTTTCAGTATAGTTGTATATAATACACTCATATTATTTTAATTATCTGTATTTATATCTCACTTTCATTTCTAAACTTATATAATACTTTCTCTTTCTTTTTGTTTGTCAGGCTCAGTTTATCAATTGTGTTGTTCTTCTCAAAAATAAATTTTGGGATTTACTGGTAACATTTTAAACTTCAAATTTATGAATTTCAGATATAACCTTTATGAAATTCCTCTCCTTACTTTTCCTCTCTTATTGTTATTTCTATACTCTTCAGCTAAGTACTGAGCTCTTTTATTTTTAGTCTTTCTTTTGTAGCAATGAAGGCTTGTAAGAGCACACATTTTTGTCCTGAGTGTAGTTTTCACAGGTTTTGATGGAATATTTTCTCCCTTTTGTTGCTTTCTGTTGAGCTGTCTCGAGACAGCTGAGCTGCTGTAACTCTTGAGGGTCAGCAGCAAACTGGGACTTGATACACCCCTGGACCTTTCAGTCACTACTTTGGGGAGACACCATCCACTTGCCCAGAACTATAATTTTCTGTTTATCAACAGGGGTATAAATGCGGGTGACGTCATAGCAGCTGTCTGGAGATTTTTTACATACACATCTCACTTTTTCCCTCTTATGCAAATCTTTTTGGAAGAGCACTTGGTAGCAGCAGCATCCAAAGGTAATCTCTGGACCTGCTCTAAGGCCAGTGAAGAAAGGGCTCTCAGGAAACAAAAACACAACACCATCAGTTATAAAGATTAACTCAAATTGTCTGTACATTTATGTTTGTGTATGTTAGTGATCACCATCTATTTTAGGAAATTGAGACCAGCTATCAAGTGCAGACATCTTTAACCATTTCTTCCCAAACCAAACCCTTTGTAAACGTATTCGGTTCTCATCTACCTCTTTCCAAGGTTATTTCTGTGTGTTTTAACCTCCTCATCTGCCTTTTCAGGGGGACACATTTCCAATTCTAACATTCTATATAACTTTAAAATATATTGATGATAACGGATGTATTATGCAACGAATACCATTGTTATGGTCTGTGTCTGGATGTTCCCCTAAAGCCTCATGCAGTTATGAGGGGTGGGCCTTTCAAAGGTGGCTAAATCTAGTGTCTGTGATTGGGTTGTTGTCTAGCACTGGAATTGGTAGTGAGTGCTGTGCCAACCCTGGGACAGGGAGCCTGCATACAATATAAAGGGAGGGAAGGAGGTTTGTTCCCTCTTTTGCCTGTTTTGTTGTTGTTGCTTGTGGTGTCTGCTGCTGTCATAAATGGCTGCCCCTCTGCTGTACCACCCTGACTTGGAGCTGGCTTAGTAGGGACTGAAACCTCCATAAGCTGAGAGCTAAATAAACCTCTCTTTCCTTAAATTTGGGCATCAGATATTTTGTTCCAGCAACAAGAAAAATAACCAACACACCATACAGTTTATATATTTTAAAAGAGCTGTATTTAAAAACAGTGGACATCAGAAAACATCAGGAGAAGCACAATCAGAAACGATGCACTGCCTCTGCATATTGCAACTTCCCTCTCTCACTCAACTTGAACTGATACAGAAAAAAATAGACAAATACTTATTCACCAATCACTTCTGCTGAAATAACCATTTGGGCTGTCATTAAAAAGTAATAGCAGAACAAAGAAATGGTAAATGCCTGTGTCTGTGGATCTTTGCCTTCAAAGGGAAGGTCTTGAAGGTCTCAAAAAGCTCCTCAATTCTTGAATGCAGGAGAGGCACCTCCAGAACAAAGAGGCCGTATAGCATGCTGGGAGACATTTATTTAAATGTCACCTATGCACTGGGTAATGAGAATTGAAGGCGTTCCATTTGAGATAATAAACCAATTTTTGTGAGAGAAGATGAAGTAATTAATTATTCAAGGACAAAGACTTCTCCTTCAACTTCATTTTCACAGGTCCAATTCTCCCTTAGCTGTTTAAATAGGAAACAGATTGAACAGCATTCACTTGTACTGGCTTAAAAAGAAAGTAGCTGTCACTGAATCAACTCGAGACTCAAGTGTCTGTGATCCTCAAAGGGCTTTGTTAGGCCCAGGGCTGACATGTGAGGTGAGCAGGCTTCCTGCTCCCTGCTGGAATGATGTGGCGGTGGACAGGCTGCAGGCCTCCAGGATCCAAGGGGCAAACAGACAGCAGAAGCAACCCTCAGATGACTGCAACAGGAAGCGTCCTCCTCCTGCTTTTTTCTAAGCTACCTTCGCTGTGTGCTGACAGTAGCTGCAGCCCACTGTGTGTAGCCAGAGTAAACGGCCGCTGGCAGAGCGGCTAGCCCCAGACCACCAAAGCTTTCACGAGCTTGTTTTCAGAGGAGGTCCCAGTGAATATCTTGCTGCTGGCAAGGATTCTTGGAGCTGGTATTATTCACATTCATCTTCACTCTTTCAGTACCTGGCGGGTCTGGCAGTTGCATGAGGATTTGCAGAAGCTCCTTGAAGAGACTATCAAATTTGAGGAAGGAGATGATGTTCAGCATATTCTGCTTTGTAACTGGGCTACTATTCCTCCCTCTAGGACTTCACTCTCACAGAGCTATGTTAGATGGTGTCTATCATCTCTTTTTAGTTTCAAATGTGACATTTAGATGTAAAATGTGAGGCTTTCTGGCAATGACGAAAACCTGAGCTCTGTCTATCTATCCAGCTTTCTCTTAAAGGCCTACAGTCTCCACAACCAACAGTAGGTTTGGATAACTCATTCTGCAGGAGAACTGGCTCACCACTGTGGAGACTGACAAGTCCCAACATCTGTGAGGTGGTTTGCACACTGGAGCCCTGGGAGCCAGCAGTGCTCTGAGCAGTGCTCAGCACACTGAGGCCCTGGGTGGGGTGTGTGTGTGATGGATACAGTCCCTCCAGAAAGGCATCTCCCGAATGGAGGAAGCCTGCCTCTTGGGAGGGCCTTGTTTTCCTTTGCTTACCTCTATAAATGCTTGTCTAAGGTCCTCCTTGCAGACACACAGTAATGAGGACCCAAATAGCTGGGTATTCCATGGCCCCATCAAGTTCTCACATAAAATTAACTATTAATTAAAATTAACTATTTTAACAAAAAAGATAGAGAGTAGGGAAAATACGAGAGTAATAAAAGCACTGAGTCCAGGCTGGAGAGATTGGCATGATTGTGGTGCATTTCTGGATGACCGGGCAAATGGAATCAGTATAGTAATGGTAAGTGCGGGTCAAAGCTTTGTGGAAAACAGCCCAGGGCCATGGAAGGAAAGTTTCTTTGAGGGGTGGCACCTGGGGGAAAGAGGCTTGGCGAGAACAAGCATAAATGAATACGCTTTGAAGAAAGGAAAAGGTCAGCTTGTTCCAGATTGAAGTGGACTAATGAGACCAAGACCGAAAACCGTCTTCAAGAAAGGGCCAGGGGACAGGGGCCTGGGCGCCCCAGAGAAGCCTCCTGGTCTCTGTGTCTCTGGAGCCGCCTAGCCGGCTGCTGGGGTCCTCATGGCAGCCTCTGTGGCCAGTTCCTGTGTCACTGGACAATGCTGAGAAGGACAGAGGTGCCCCACAGGAAGGATCTGAATTGATTAACCAAGGCTTCCATTCATAAAAATCAGGAGTTTATTTAAGAAATGTCCGAGGGTCAAGCCTGTCATTCTAGGCAGCAGGGGTGTGCCCTTCTGTTGCTTATCATGTGATGAGGGAAATGCATGGGGTGGAGCGAACCTATGGACCTCAGAGCCTGGACACCTCCATAGCTCAAAGGATACTGCTTGGGGTGGCAGGCTAGGTGCTAGGAGCTCAGGCATTTGCGTGACAGGAGTAGGATTACTTGCTAACTGCTCATTGCTTTTTAATTGAGCTTCTGCTTATTCTCCATGTATTTTGAGATGAGAACAGGCAATCCTTTTGCTTCCATTTAAGCTCAACCTGTGTTCCATTCTCCCCATGACACAAAATTCATTTCTACACCCGCCCCTGAGACCCTGCTCTGATTGCTATCAACCCGCCTCATTCTCATGCTTTACAGCATTACTCTCCAGAGGCCACTTCTGACCACACCAGCCCATGGTCACTTCTCTCCTCGGGTGTCTGGCACTATGTACTGTAGTGAACTCTCCCAAGATGTTCCTAGACCTTCTTGGCCTCCTGCAGGGTAAGGGTGGGGTCTTAGATTGTTTAGTGTCTTTTCCTATAGGGAGCCCTTGGAGCTGGAGATTGATCACATGCCTAGGGACAAAGCAAGATCAGCCCTGAAAACACAGAGCCCAAAACAAGCTAAGTAAACAAGTTGTTCCAGCTCCAAGAAGGCAAACAAGTTGTCCGGAAGTGAGGTTGAAATTGACATTCTTCTTGGAGTCTCTGGAGTATAAAAATAAACCTGCTACAGTGGTTGAGCAGTTGCTTCTCTCCCATCAGGAGGACAAGGGCTCTGCCTGATTCCAGCTTTGTTCATATCCTTCCCCCTGCAGGCGGTGGCCACATTTCCCTGCACTTTTGCTGCATGGACAGCGAGAACAGCTGGAAATACGGAAGATAAAAAACAGCAAATACTGTCCCAGAAAGACACAGAATTTATAGTTTTTAATATGCTGTACCTGAACAGTACTTGACACGCTCCATTTTTGTACAGAGACCCTGTATGTGGATCCCAGTTTTCCAGCCATAGCTTAACTCATTGGGTTGTAAGCTGTGGACCTCGGGGCAAGTTCCTTCACTCTTGAGTCTCTTGGTTGTCCTGTTTGATACTCTGCACTTGTTATAAGATGGGATGCCCTGGATGTTTTTCCTCCTGCTGATGAGGGCCTTAAAACTCTTCCCAGATTTTGGTGTTTACAAGTAGAAACATTGCAACTGCTTTTTTTTGTGCACAACTTTTTGGAGTATTCGTCCACGAGTTACATTGCCAGGTCATGGTATATGTTTGTGTCAATTTTAGCTAAATTGCCAAACAGGTTTTCCCAAGGGGTTGCATCCATAGGAATTCCCAATAAAAAGTGTCTTAAGAGTTCTCATCATGCCACAGCTTCACCAACAACAGAGATTGTTGGCTGTTAGAGCCTTTCAGTGGGTAGACAGTGTTTATGCGCTGTAAGTGTGATTTATATTCCCTTGTTTTCTAGGGAAGTACGGTTAGAGCTCAGTCAAGGGGGCTGTCTTGACTGAGTGCTTTTCAATTCCCTATTTCTCTATTGAGTGGAAGAGATTTCACTTCTTCATTTACAGGACCATATTTAATCTACAAAGTAAGGTATTGTTATATAATTTTTTAAAAAAGTTTATTATTTTTGATACAGGGTCTCTCTGCAGTTCAAGTTGCCTTGAGCTTACTTTATAGCCCATACTGGTCTCAAACTTGCAATGATCCTCCTGTATAATATTTTAAAACAGCTTTACTGAAATGTGAGATACAAAATACTGAACATTTTTTTAACATATAAACTTGCTAAATTTGACACGTATAAACCCCCCATAATCGAGATCTTAAATACTTCCCATAAATACCTCCCAAAAGTTTCTTCAGACTCTTTCCTAATCCCTCACTCCACAGATTCCACTCCGTTCCACACCAGGTCACTACAAATCTTTGGGCTGGTGTAAATGAGTTTACATTTTGCAGCATTTTACATAAATGAAACCATTCAGTATGCACTCTGTTTGGACAGGTCTCTTTTATTCAGCGTAATTATTCAGAGAAGCATCCAGTACTGTAGTTTGTCAATTAGTCATTCCTTTTATTGGTGGGTAGTTTTCCTTTGTATGGATATACCATTATGGTTTACCTTATCATTTTCTAATGGACATTTGGGTTGTTTCCAGTGTTGCCTATTAAAGTATGAAAATTTATGTACAAGTCTTTAAATTATTACTTTTTCTGTGTTGTCTTGGTTGCATTTCTCACTGCTGAGACAAAAATATCCAACACTCACAAATTAAAGGAGGAAAGCTTTTTAAGCTCACAATTTGCAGAGGTATCAACCTTAGTCGGCTGGGTCCAAGGCAAGGAAGCATGGCAGAAGAGAAACAGTCCACGGCAGGGTTGCAGGAAGCAGTGAAACAGCAAGTCTCTGCTTCCTTTCTGTCTCATCCAGGTTACAAGCCTTCTGGGTGATGGCACCTGCGCCAAGGTAGGGCTTCCATCTTCAAGTCCATTCAGGAACACCCAGAACTATGCTAATTCCAATCAGTGGACTAATTAAGTGCTGTAAAGGAAATTGTAAATGGAAAGGAAATTCTTTAAGCTTTGAAAGTTTATAAGTCTGCCACTACATTCAAAGACAAGAAAAGACAGGTGCAGTCCATTCTCATAATTCAAGAGTAGCAAAAGCTTGGCATTCCAATTCCCGCTGCAGACCATAATACAAGTGTAGCTCAGCGCCTTGTTATGGTAACCTAAGGCTTCACTCAGAGACAGCTCGGCTCAGTCTAAGAGGAGATTGATTCTTCCTACTCACCCTAGCCTTGACCTTCCTACCACAGGATAGGAAGTCCCCAGTGAACTTGCCTGAGCCAAACCTGTCTAGCAATGTATAACCAAACAATATGTAACCAACCATAGAAAATCTTGTTTTCAGCCTTCTTAGTACTTCCTGCTAGGTTTTGTTTTTTGTATTTTCTGTTAACAACATATATAAGTTTTATTATTGCCAAGACAGGGCTGAGGATTTGGAACTGAGATTCCCATCAGTTTGCCACCGTAATAAAGCTGTTTGCCTTGCAGTCCCTTGGTACTAAGTGTCTTCCACTTGGCCCAGTCCACTTTTCCACAACAGCACCACACATGCTCAATCCAGCCAGCTCAAAGGACCCGCTTGGGAGACCATGAGTCTCTGAGGGGGAAGACTTCTAGATACAAGTCCTAACGTGGGTATTCTTTCTCATTCTTAGGAGAGGTGCAGGTCTGTGAGCACGGACCTATGGCATGCATGCTGCAGTGGGCTTGCAGAGAATTCTCTGCTGTCATGTAAGCCATGTTACCACGCTGTTTTTGCTGAACTAAAACCTCAGCATTCAGGTTTAATTGCAGGGTTGGCACTTTGCAATAAATAAGTGGGTTTTGGGTTGTAGTTTGTGCACTCTGTGTCTGAAAGGTTTGCCATCACTAAGCTGGATCAAAAACCTAGATTTAAATTTTTAATATACCATTTCATGTTCAGAATAGCAGTGCACCAAAGTTCTGTTACTCTTTTCATCAACACTTCAATGGGCTGGTGTTTTTAATTTTGGACATTCTATCAGGTGTATGGTGGTATCTCAGTGTGATTATCACTTTCATTTCCTCGAGGTTAATGATTCCAAGCATCCTTTCATGATCTTGTTTATCATCCTTCTTTGGTGAATAGTGGTTAACGTTTTTCTTGCCTGTGATTCATTTGAGTGTTCACTTTCTTTTTATTGACTTTATTAACTTTCTTGGTGGTTAATTATGAATTTATGCATGTTAATTCAGATAAATCTACTATATTCCTTATGCAGTTTCTCTTAATGGCAAAAATCTTGCATGACTACAATATAACTGGGAAATTAATGTAAATATAATAAAGCAATCATATTCATTTTATGCTTACTCAAGTCAATAAATTTTATCCTAAGTATAGATTTATATGACCATAGGTGCCTTTATGATGCAGAACAGGTCCCTAATGAGGGTCTCTCTTGATACTTTTCATATGCATAGCTACCCCTTATATCCCTCCCTAATCTACCACAGTCCATGGTGGGCAGAAGGAAGCCAGGGGGCTGTGTCTGCAGGTAAGATTTTGGTCCCAACACTTCTTCCTTGAAATCTCTTTAGCATATGTTTTCCTTCCTTCCTCTTTTTTTTTTTTTTTTTAGCACCAGGCATTGAACTCATAACCTCACCCTCGCCAGGCAGCTGCTTATGCTGCTCTGCTGTATCCCCAGTCCCATGTGTTTCCATTTCTGACATGGAATTTTGCTGTGTAGACCACATGCAACTCTCAAGCCTTCTGTTGCAAGCAGGTTTTGGTTGCTTTTGCTCTTCCCTGGCTCTCAGGGAAGTGACTGGAGATCTTGGAGAGGAGGGAGATGAATCAGAAGCTTAGCCCTCTCTGGTGACAGCATCAGTCTCTCTGATGTTTCAGAGGGAATAAATGCAGCGGGGAGAAAATCTTTTTCTGCATATACAGAGGTAGAAAAGATCTAACAAAGAGAAGTAGCCTAGGCCCGTCAAAAGATGAACAGATAACAAAGAAAATGTGGACCATACACAATGGAGTCCCACTCAACCATAACAAAGGATAACTCTGAGTCATTTATAGGAAAATAGATGTACCTTGGGAACATAATGCTAAGTGGAAAAAAAAAACAGACAACAAAGGTTAAATATTGCCTGGTTTCTCTTATACAAGAAATGCAAAATATATTTTGAAGAGCAAAATAAAGATTGATAATAGGAAAGAGGGAAGTAAAGTTTGTGGAGATGGGAAGGGGAAGGAAATAGATTCAGGCATGATGTGATGTGACGTGGGGTACTGGTCTCCAAGATGAGTGTAATGCTCAGGTACTGCAAACACACTAGGAAGCAAAGCTCTAAAGGGGGGCTCTAAGAGGGAGGTGTGTGACTCGGGGGAAACAGGTGCTGCAATCTCAGCCTGCTGACAGACAGACACGGCTCTGGGAGGCAGACGTGGATGCTGGAGACCAGGATGACAGTGTGACTTGGAGGGAGGGACACTGATGCCTGGGGGTAGCAGGGGTGGCACAGCACAAGGTCAGCTGGGTAGGGAGGTGTGGAAATAGGAGGACAGACATAGGGTGATGTTCGGGTGGCACTGGGTCCGGGAGGAGGAGGAGGCCACCAAACCCAAAGGGAAGGCAGATGATGACAGGACACAGGGAGGCGTGTGGCATGGTCCAGAAGGAAGCAGGTTCTGCATCGGGGAGGGAAAGATGTGGCTGAGAAACCATCATGCATGAGGAAGAAGCTGATTGCTGCTGGAGTTCTTCAGGGAATCCAGGACCTGGAGGGCTGGCCACTTCTGATCAGAGCACGAGTTCGGTGCACACTTCCTGTGAGAAGCTTTGATTTAGGGGGTTTCTACGAATAAGGGAATCATTGCTGAGGACACCACCATGCAGGCTGCGAGTGGGGGCAGTGGATGGCAGCCGCATGGATGCATGCTACAGGCACAGTTTGCTCATGTTTTGAGTGGACCCTGAGAAGTAGGTCAACCTTATATAAGGCAGTGATGAGAAACTCTGAGATTACAGGGAACAGATGTCAGCTTTGGCATCTGGGCAGCTTGGTCTGCTGAAAAGATTAAGAACAGAGAGTTAGCACGGTACCTCCTCCTCCACGGGGTATACCTGCTTTCAAAGAAAGAGAAGAGGAAGAGTGCTCCAACCTCCTTGGCCCTAAAAATTTCCATGCACTGGACAGATGCCAAGGGAATGATGAAAGTACAGGAGAAGGAGGATTAAAATCACTGGGGTAGCACAGACCACTGGTTTTCTGCAAGCCAACCTGCCCCTGAGGCTTCTATTTGCAGGACATTGCTGTGGGCCTCTGCAGATCATCCCCACTGCTGGTGAGGACTTGGGGTACACTGCACACCCATGGCTCAGGATCCAGGACCACTGCCTGTAGCAGAGTCTCTCAGCTGGCCTGGCAGGAGGGCACTGCTGAGGGCACAGGCAGGAAAGCCCCCGTGCAGAAAGCAGTGCAGGGTGCCTCCTCGTGGGCTGCCTCTGAAGGGCCAACCCAAAGTCACAAACTCATAGGTGACCTCAAAGGAAATTCCATTCTCCCTTCCCATTCAAGGGGCAGCCTTTCTGGACTCGGGCTTGGGCTTCCTTTTGCCCAGGTCTACAGGGCTTTGGTTGCTTGGGGCAGAGCTCTCAGCTGGCAAGGCCTGCCTGCTCTGGGACTAGGCAGAGCCCTCACGGGGCACAAACTTGGACACTGGAGCTGGAGACCAAGGGAGGCCTGGGCCAGCCTCAAGGGACCTCTGCACAGCTGACAAGGTGGGGGGAAGGGGGTGTCCTGTGGGGAGCAGAGTCCTGTGGTGGAACCTGATGAGGGATGGCAGCAGGGGTGGGGGACCCAGGACAGTGCTATCCTGGGAATCTGTGAGTCCTCACTACCAGAAGTACTGCTAGGCCTGGGTGCAGCCTCTTTCATGAGATACCTGTCAACGACCTATAGGGGCAACGTCCTCATGGCATTTGTCAAAAATAAAATTTAAAACTACGAATTGTAGTGCAGTGAGTTTCAGACCACACTCTGCCTCACACTTGCCCTGGCTGTTGGCCCAGATGCAGCTTGCTGGACTCCACCTTCAGGGCATCTTAGTCAGCAGTTCCAGCTCAGAGCTGCAACAATGTCTCTGATGACTTCTCCCAGGAGCCAGGCTTTGGCCCCAACCACTGCTGTAGAGAAGACAGGATGAAAGGAAAAGGAGGCCCTTGAAGAACACTGGGCAAAGGTGCATCGTTTCCTCACTGCTTATCTGCTAATTCAGGCCTCTCTGGATCTGGCTGTGGCTCTTGCTTGGTGATGACAGGTGTTCTGCAGATGCAAGCCGGATACTGAGGTGCTGATCCTCACAGGGAGGGAGGGAAGCAGGCTGCGTACTGTGCAGGTTGCAAAGTGCACGAAGGTGACTGTAGTGGCCACTGACTTTCCTTTATTGCCTTTATTTCTTGGAAGAAATGCATGGGGACTCCCTGGCGCACAGGGAGGAATGCATGGGGACTCCCTGGCGTGCCCCTGCCCTGTTGCATGCAGCAGGGTCTGCCCTTGCCTAAGTGGCCGCTGGACAAAGGGCCCCTGACCCTCACACCATGCCCTGTCTGGGTGTGGCGAGCGATTTTTGCCCACTTGGAATTTGGGCAAAGGCCAAGAGCAAGCCTGTGCAATCCGAACTGCAGAGACACAGTGAGCACCTGGTTGAAGGGGTCTTGTCCCATCTTCCCAGGTCTGGAGAAGTCCAGAAGAAGGGTTGGGCTTCCTCAGAGTGAAAGGCTGGGTTTGTAGCTGTTATGGTTGATGTACTGTGTCAACCTGAGAAGTTTAATTGAGAGACTCAGCAGGAAGCTAAGGTTCTTACTTTGTAAACATCCTCATCCTGTGCAAAAGGAGGGCTAGGAGATTTTGTGAGTGTGATACCTGCCCTAGAGGGTGGGTAAGGTCTGTGTACAATATAAGGAAGGTAAAGAGGCTTATTATTTCCCCTCTGGCTGCTGCCTTGAAAGGCTACCCCAGTGCCGTGCCACCCTGCCTTGGAGCCAGCTGAGTATGGACTGAAACCTCCACAAACTTGTGAGCTAAATAAACCTTTCCTTCCTTAACTTTGGGTGTTGGGTATTTTGTCCCAGCAGCAAAAGAAAAGTAACCAACACAGTGCCTGAGCCAGCTTTTTCTTTGCCTTAGAAAATGTGTATTTGCCTCAGCTGTGTTTCTTCCACCCAAGCACAGAGGGGCAGGCCATCACAGTTTGTTACAGTGCTTGTCCCACCTGAAACTGTAGGTCACAGATTGCCAGGGACTTCACCCCAGACCTACTGGATCAGAGAACAGGGGCATGGTCTGGCAGGCTGGGTTTTAACAAACTCTCACCATATAGAGGGTTCTGATAGGTGCAGCTTCTGAGTCTGTTTTTTTTTTTTTTTTTTTTTTTTGTTGTTGTTTTTTTAATTTGAAATGGTCTTGCTATGCAGTTCTGCTGGCCCCGAATTCACTGTGTAGCTCATAGTGATCATGGTGACTCTTGCTGATCCTCCTGCCTCAACCTCTGGAGGGAGTGCTGGGATTATAGGTGTATACCACCATGCCCAGTTTTCTGCCTGTTATTTTATCAAGTTGCTAGGTAACGTGGATGCTTCAGATCCACGGCCTACTATTGGAACCTTGTTGATCTTCCATCTTAGTCCAGGCTGCTATGAAAAAGATAGATCTTAGGCAAGCAGAAAGGGGGCCGAGTGAAGGAGGTAGAGGGGAGGGGACATAAGAAATGAGCTGGTCACACACATGTACCAGCCTTCCACCATAAAGGTATTGATGATGTACTGCAAACTTATAACAAAAATAAAAGAGAAGAGCTCCTTAGCCCGGGCAGCCAGCAGACACTGAGCACACAGTGCCAGGACCCTGGGGGACCCAAGAACCCTTAGGTGTGAACAGCAGTACCTGTTCAAGACCAAGTTGCCCCTAGTGCAGTGACTGCTGGAGAAGGGTTTCCAGGCCCATCTATGGTGCCTCTCACTGCATCCTCTCAGCCTGGTCCTTGACTCTTCCCTGGATTGTTGTCTCTCTCCTCTCTGAACCCCTCCCTTCTCAGCCCTTCTCAGAGCTGCACGGTGATGGGTAGGTTTCAATGTGTGAGCTCTGGAGAGAAACAGGTGCAGCCCGCAGAGACTCCATGGGCCATCCTATTAACCCATGGACCCTGGGGCTCGACCACCGAGGCCCTGGGCCACTGTGCTGGTTCTAGGCTTGGAGCTGAGACTTGCTAATCACTGGCTTGCTGCTCCTCTGATTGTTCAGGAAGAACAGAGCTCTGGAGCCTAGAGGGGGGGCAGGCTCTTGGAAGGACCTAAGTGAAGGGGATGCAGAAAGAGGGGCTGGAGAGCAATGGCCAGGATTGGGCTGCATCAGTGAACAAAATAAGTTTTAATTGTGAGGTAAAACACGTGTTGTGTGCTATCTAAAAACATTTCCTGGAACTGAATTTGAAGAAAACGATGCTGGTTGAAATTACATAGAAGTGAAGCTAAGTAATGTTCTATAATATTTACAGCAATGTGGAGTGCGAAAACACTAATGTGGCTCAATTTTAGCACAACTGCTCTTACAAAAGGGTGAGTGACACAATCAGCGGAAATCTCCTACACCCTTGCAGCTTAAATTTAATGTAGTTTCGAACATTTAAAAAAGGTTGACACTTACTAATCCTGCATCTGTTTTTTTGCTGATTCATCTATTTCAATGAATGCTTTCTTTGACAAAATTATTTACTGATGTCCGAAAATAAACGCGGCGATTTCCCTGCACCGCCTGGGGGCGCCCCTCGGCGAGCAGCGGTTCTGGCGGCCGGCGTCTCGCGTCCAGTCCCGCGGGCGGGCGGAGGAGATCCCTGGCCGGCTTCCCGAGCCTCCCGGGACCTCTGCAGTCGCCGCGGGGCTTCAGACAAAGAGACTGGCGCTGCCGCAGGGAAACCGTCCGTGTGCCGTTCGGAGCCTCCCCGCCTGCGCACGGGGAGAAAAGACAGCGGCCAGGGAGGCGGGACAGCGACCGAGGGGAGCGGGTGGGATTCCGGGTGTGGGGCGGGGATGTGGGCGGGACCTGAGTATGGGCGGAGGGGTTGGGGGCGGGCACAGGCTGCGGCAAGGGGCGGGAATAGGCGGGGCTCGGGGGCTGTGGGTGGGGTCATGGGTGGGGCAGGGCTCAGGCTGAGGCGAGTGGGCGGGACCTAGAATTGTGGGCGGGGTTATCGGCGAGACAAGGGCTCAGGCTGCGGCGCCGGCGGGGCTGGGGGCGGGCGCAAGCGGTGGGGCGGGGCGGGGCGGGGCGGTGCGGCGTCACGCCGGCAGGAGGAGCGCGCCCCAGTCAGGGAGCCGCGTCCCACGGCAGACGCGGTCCTGCGCGCGCGAGCCCAGCTGAGCTCAGACAAGCCGAGCGAGACGCGCGGTCTCTCCAGGTAACGATCGGTCTCCTGCGTGCGGGCCGGGGTGTCCGCGTCCGCATTCTCGCGGGTGGGCAGGTGGGCGCGGGCCAGCCTCGCGCGAAGGTGCGGGAGAAGACCTCGGCGCCTGGCTCGGGACTGGGCTCCCTTTCCCCCGGCAGCTGCGAGCAGCAAGCGGCGCGGCTCGGAGGGTCGGTGCCTCGGTGGACGTGGACATAGGTCTGCGGAGAGAGTCCGCAGTGCGCGGCGCCCCCCGCTCGCCCTCGGTCTCCAGGCGTCTCCGCCTCGCCGTGGGTTCGGGGCAGGGGCCGTGCCCGCTCTCCGCGCTCCTTACCCTTTCAGCTTGGATTCGCTTCTCGGGGCCCCAGCGGCTCCAGCTCGAAGCTAGACCGGCTGTGCGTCCCCGCGTGGAGGGCGCAGTGTGGCGCACCGCGGCGGGATCGGTCCGGCGCCGTGACACAGCCTGCGGCCCCGAGGAATTTCACACCGCGGCCCTGGATGTCTTTCCCGGCTGCTGCGAGGACCCAGCCTAGCACATTGGAACTTTTCTGGGTCAGCTTTAAACATCACTTTGATAACGTTATTATTGCTTAGGGATATTTTTTTAGGTAAGGATAAAAGCGTTCACACCCGAATCAGTCCCCATGCGCTTTTTTTCCTGCAGGGTTTGGGTTTGAAGAGGTGGAGTGGGAGGGAGAGACAAGAGGAAGATAAAATTAGAATCAAACAGATTTGTAAGGAAGTTATACTGGTTTTTTTGTTTTTGACTGAAATTGCAAATTCTGCACAATTCTAGCCACCCTGCTCCTTCTGGAGGTGGAGGGGTGCTTTGAGCCGGGCACAGGAAGACCTCGGCTCATCTCTGGGAAATGGAGGTGGGACCGCAGGAGATCTTTACGTCCCGTTTGTTTGGTAGATGGCATTGGCTGGGTTCTGGGGCCGCGTCCCCGCGGACGCAGGGTAGGGGTGGGAGCAGTGGGGCGATCGCTGCTCTCCACAGCGCAGAAGGCGCCCACTTGGCCCTGCACGCAGGAATTTTGTGCGGAGGATTCAAGCAGAAGCCTGCAGAATCCGTTCTTATTCCTGCTTTAATAGAGATGTTCCTAAAAAGAGACTCAGAAAACGCACAGGTGCGGCAGAGCCATTCCAGCCAGAGAAGGCGAGGGCAGCTCTCTTTCCCTCTGTGTGGTCTGATCCTGCCCTGCACGCCATGCAGACGCCTCTCTCCACTAGAAATGCATTAGTTCAGCGGTGCACGGCGCACATCTTACTCAACAGCAAAAATGTTGGAAAAATAATGGGGGTGTTTTGTCAGGAAGAAACTGTACCGCAATAATAAAAATACATTATTCATTCTCATTTTGGTGCTGTGGTTGAGATATTGAAAATTAGCCTACTGATTTTGAGGCAGAATCATCATTTCACAAAAATGAGTGCCGTGCATTTCTGCACCTAAGAATTTCTTTGTGGCAAAGAGGAGCAGTTAGTTGCCTGGGGGGAGGGATTGCCTGGTGGTTGTAGGGGAAAACAGTGGCCTGTGAGTTCCAGCTTAGCCAGGGTTTCCCACTGTCAGGAGGGAACTGGCTGTGTCCACCCATCATCCCTCTCTCTGATCGCAGTGTTGACTGTGGACAGATGTCTCTTTCAGGGTTGAACTGATTTCTGTGATATTAATTGGTTTTGACGATGATTTCTCCAGGAAAACAGCTGTTCTTAAAAGAGAAAATGATGGTTTTTGTGTTGTTAAATTGCTGATGTTCTCTCAGAAGTTAAATTTGATGAATGCATGCATATTTAAGCATGAGGTTACAATTATTTAATTGCTTTCAAATAACGTTTTTGTTTTAATCGTGAGACACACTAGCCTCTTCTCACTGACAAGGTATGAAATTTTTAAAGTGCTGGGGATAAATGCTCCCTTACTTGCCGTTCTGTCGCTGTTGTACATTCCGAAAAGAGCATCCTTGTGGCTCTGTCTTTAGTGCAAAGGAATACTCTCCTGTAGAGCAGCACTGTCCAGTGGAAGGAAAATGTGAGCCACATAAGAAAACTAAAAGGAAACAGGTGAGTTAAGTTTAAAGAATGTATAAACCCAATAAATGACCACAGAAGAGCACAAAGGTGGAGAGAAGCCAATAGGCATTGAAAGATGTAATCAGTACAAGCAGCAGTGGGCCACTTCCTGCTTTTTCCTGTGCCCTCTCATACTACCCATGGCTTTGCCCTGCCTCAAGTGCCCAGCAGCCCTTGTAGCTATTGGCTGTCATATTGGCCAACACAGTTAGAGATTGTCAGTCCACTGACAGTCAAAAAGCTAAAATGTTAGGCGCCACTGCCAACTAAGTATTGCCCAAAATAAATACACAGATAGTGTCAAGTTGATACGAGACATGCTCTCGCCTTCTTTGCCATTAACTAAATGCATAAACTTGAATGTGGTGTTTACCTTTTTATCAGCCAGCCAAAGGACGGAACCAAGTCCTTTCTGTGGCTACATGAAGAGTAAACTTGGAGCCAGTTTGCTTGCAGGCTGGAGCACTGTGATGGCAGGCATCAGGGACAGTGTGTCCTGGGCATCACCGTCCTACCCCTTACCAGTGCCTGGCGGTTGAGGTTAGCAGCAGAGCCCAACTCTCTCTGGACGTTTTCCTGAGAGGGAGCAGCAAACATACTGTAGACAGGCAAGCAGCTAGCGGGTCATGATTTGCCATGTGGTTGGATGTAGACCACAGGTCTTCAGTGATACCCTTTACGCTGCAGGTCTTTCAGTTTGTGTCTGTTTATGGTGATGCCACTATATAAAAGTTGGGCGAGGTGCCACGCTTGATCATCGCCCACGCAGGCTGCAGTGGTGAAACCCAGACCTTAATGAGTTTAATGAAAAGACGGCGGGAGAGAAGCGTGGAGCGGAGGGAACTGCTTCCATGGGGCAGTCTCAGGATGGACAGGGTGGGGGAGAATGGAAGGGATGGTGTTTTCACTGAAGAAATTTCAGACAGTATTTTTCTAAAGCTAATGACTGTCTGGAAAATAGTTACTTCTCTGAGGAAATGAGAGAATGCAAGGACTTCCCATTAGGACTTTCCACAATAAACACACACACTAACACACATACCATGCCAACACACTAGTACACGCACATACCCTGTATGCACCTCACGGCTGCCACACGCATCCTGCTTCAGGTGCCCCACACTGGCTCAAATGCCTGTTAGATCTCCAAGGGGGCCTTGGAGGTAGAGGAGGGGAGGTTTTACTTTCTTTGTCATCCTTAGGTTCTTTTTATTTTTTTAATGGGAGCAATCTGGTGACTTTTGAGTTCAGAGATTAAATTAGGTTGCTGGACAAAACTGAAACAAGAATTGAAAATGTAAATATGGGAGAATTTTTAATGATCTCAGAGAATACGCACATACCACTCACTTCTAACACAGGGTCACCCAGATTAAGTAAATGCAGTTAAATCAGTAATGAGAAATAGAGGCTCAACTGGAAAGGATCAAAGAGTTTGATTATACCCTGCATGAGGCAAGATAAGAGGAAGTAACACTCATACCTCAGGGGTAGGTGGTGGAGAACCTGCTGGAGGTTTTGGAAATCAGTGGTCAAGCCATACAGAATTAAAGATGGATATGCCCTTTGATCCAGCAGTTCCAGTTATAGGAGCCTTTTTTCTACTTTAAAATGTGATGAAATAGTTCGCATAGGGCTGTGGGCAGAGCAAGATGTCACTCTGTGGAGTCCAGGCACCTGATAAGACGGTTGTACGGTTCTAAACACCCCAATGTAGACAGAGCTGTGTGGAAAAGAACTCTGCTGTGCTCCTGCGTCTCCATCTCTCTGACTCGATAGCTGTCCGTTGGTGCTTCGTCTGACCACCTACCATTGTCAGTGCCAGATCACCATGGTCGTTACCTGTGTCCACGTGTCTCATCTCTCACAGATTTGCTGTTTCATTACCAGCTTGTCTTTTTCAATGTGATCTGTGCTCTTGGCAAAGAATTCTTCATAGCAGTGGAGACGGTAATCATGCTGAGTAAGTTGCCATTTTGAATTAAAGTGAAATCCGGTGCCCATTATGTTACTGCATTGGAAAAATATTCAGCTTTGTTTTTTTAAATTTTTTTTTGTATTCTAAACCATGAAGTATTATTATTATTATTTTTTGGAACCGGGGATCGAACTCAGGATCTTGGGCTTGCAGTAATATTGTTTTTGCCTTGCTAACAGTTTTGTGATTTTCATTAACAGTGACATTTGGAGAATTTCTCCAGGAGATTTTCGTATCTGTCTGTTGTAGTTACTTTTCTTGTTGCTGAGACAAAATGTACAACATCCAGAATTAAGGGAGGAAAGGTTTATTTAGATCACAGTCAGTAGAGGTTTTAGTCCATAGTCAGCTGGCTCCAAGGCAGAGTGGCACGGCAGAGGGCATTGCAGAGGAGAATCAGTTCATGGTGGGCAGAAGGTAGCGAAGCAAACAAGGGGTGACCACAGCAAGGGGTGACCTCATTTCTTATCCAGGCTATTTGCACCCTTCATCCTAGTGCCCTTGATCCTAGCAGTGCACCATGAATCCGTTCCAGTATCACACAGTCTGCCTCTGAAAAAGCCCTGCCTACGCCTGCGTGAGGCTTTGGGAGGCATTGAGACACAGCCATAACACTGTCCTTTAGGGCAGTCCCAGGTCCCATTGGCGCTGTTACCTTGTGGAAACATGAACTGTGTTTGGAGCACAGGTGTCTTGCACCACCAGCCTGAGTGAGCCAATAAGATCCAAGCATCTTCATTGTGAGACTCGTACTAATTAGGTGCTGTACTTACCAGGAACTCTCTCTTCTTATTTTTATACCGTACATACATCCCACCCATGCTCCACACAGAGGTGGATGCTGCTCCACACGCACAAACACAAACCTCCCTATGGGACCTTTTCAGAGCTGAGGTCAAGGAAGCCCTTGGAGGGTAAAGCTCTGCTTCCTCCGCCTTCTTCCTGTTAGGAAGACAGAGCACCACATTACCACCTTGCTGCTTTCTCCTGAGACCTTCAAAGGCCGATACAACGGAGTTCTGGGTCTGACCTTCATCTCTACCCCTCCAGAGGCACTGAGGGCAGCAGGAGGTGGAAACTGCACCTTGGACTTCGTGGCCCTTGAGGCATTGTTCTCCCCTTTCCTGTTTATGAGAGTAAACCTCAGGTTCCCTCCTGCACTGAGCAAATTCTTCATGCACACTTCCAATGGGCAGGCAGTGCTCAGGCTTCAAGGAGACAGTGATGCGTGCAGAGGGTAAAAAGCGTGTCTGGAGCTTTCATATAGTGGGAGGAAATAAGAGACCACCATGCTGGAGATTGAGGTCTTAACTTGAGATAGGTAGCCGAGCACGTGGTCGTTAAGAAAGTGGGTGAGCTGGACCTGTGGGAGGCTGGGCCAAGCCCTGGGGATGTGTATTTGTGGAGTGAACCAGGTAGAGGAACAGCTGGTGCAAAGGTACTGAGGCACAGGCATGGTGGGCATGTCCAGCACCTGGAAGTGCCACTTGTGGCTGGCATGAAGTGACAGAGGCCAGCATGGTGAGAGGTGGTGGTGTGGGCACAGGCCTTTACTTTAGTGCTTGCTCGCAGGTTGACAGAGGCCAGCATGGTGAGAGGTGGTGGTGTGGGCACAGGCCTTTACTTTAGTGCTTGCTCGCAGGTACAGTTCTGAAGCCCAGGGGTGAAGACGTCAAAGTGGCCGCGGGTGCTGCTGCAGGAGCCCAGGTGATGAAGGCGTCACTCTAAGGCCACCAGTGATAAGCATTGCACCCAGAAGATGTGAGATGGGCGGGCCACGGGCCCTGAGGTCTCCAGGGCTCTGGTCCTGGGAAGATGGAGCAGGGAGTGTGGGGACATGGTACATGGCTGTCTCCAAGGCATTGCTTTGGAGAGGGAAGAGGCTCAGCTTGGCTGCAATTGGGGTTGGAGCTGTGGGTGACGCTGATGGTGGAGGTGCTGGTGTCACCCTGGCTAGTGGAGGGTGTGGAGAGGGCAGAGCCAGGGTGGAGGAGAATCTTGTCCCTCAGGGCAGGCGGTGCTCCGCCCCTACCAGCGCAGGCACATGGTTCTTAGCGTGACCCTGGCCTCCTGCCCTTCCACTCCCAGTGGTCCCTCTTGTGAAGGGCCCAGCCTGTTGCCATCCTGCTCAGAACCCTCCAGTGACCTTTGGTCCTTCTCAGAGGTAAAGCTGAAGTTTTACTGGTGATTAAGGCTTTCCGGAAGCCATGTGGCCCTACCCGGCACTGCGCAGCTCTTTGGAGAGTGCCTTCCCACCTCCCTGTCCCCAAGCTACAGACATGTGTCATGACATTCTTGACACATTCATGTGTCTGGACCCTGGTCCTTTGAAGCCTTGCATTTGAAAAACGTTGATAATGATTTAGACGTGTGACTTTCAGTTATGCAGATTGGAAAAGGTGTTTCCTTCCTTGTTGGATTTGCACTCTGGGGAAAGGCAGGTGCTGCTGCCCCTTGGTATCCGAGGGTTGCTGGCTCCAGGGTTCCCAGGATACCCAAATCTCCAGGTTCCCAAACCCTTGTGCAAAATGGAGAACTGTATTTGTGCATAAACTATACACATCCATGCCTACACTTTATTTTTACCGTAATAGCTGTCCATACCATCAGATATAATAAAACCAAACAGAATAAGCCAATCAAAATAGCATGAAAGCATATTTTAAAGAGAACAAAATCAAACAAAAATAAAACAGAATAAAGCCAATCAAAACAAAACAGCAAAAGTGATACAGGATTTCAAAACAAGATAGTAGGAAATCCACAGTGGCTACTAAATCTTCAGAATTGCTGCTCATATCAGGCATAATAAAATCAAACAAAACAACAGAATAAAGCCAATCAAAATAGATTATTGAATAAAATGCAACAAAGAAAAACAGTGAGAACAATACTGGGTTTCAAACACAAGACAGAAGGAAATTCTCCATATTTGCTATATTGTAATCCTGTTAATAGATGCTCAGACTCCCAGCCTCAGGCCTGCAAAGTCAATCAGACAATACAAGCATTAAGTTGTTTTGGTGCGTCAATTGCTGTCAACTCAGCTTGTCCTCCGAATTAGCTGGTTGCTTGGGGCAGGTGGGTGTTCTTGTCTCCAGCCCACACACCAGTTGGGTCATAGGAAGGACCAGTCGGCTTCTTGTTTTTCCTTCAAGATGAGTATGGCGTCTTCTGACTCACAGGAAGGGCAAGTTGGTTTCTTGTTCCACTCCTGTACCTAAATGACTTCTGTATTTTCTATACCTAATAAAGGCAAACTTTGTGGGAATAGTTTATGGGACAATAACATGGAAGTGAAAATCTCAACATGTTCAAAATAAAGTGTTTTTCCCATAGAAAGTTCATCAAGGTTGGCCGAATCCATGGACTCTGATTTGCGGGGCCATTGAGGTGCAGGGCCAAGGCAGTGACATAATCAGCTTTAAGTATCTCTTCACAAAATGCTTTCTCCCTGGCTTGATTGGTTTTCCAAAGTAGGTAGTGTGTCTGTCGTGCTTAGAAATGTTACCTTGGTGTTACCAGGATGAAGGAATCCTATTCAGTTGTGGAAAATTACCTACCATCTGGCACGCTACCCAAAACCTCTTGTCAAATGGACTGTGCTGGCCCATGTGAGCAATGGTTCTTCCATAAAAGGGAGAAATGTGCGACTTGATTTAGTTCTTCAGCTCTTATTTCTGTGCTGCAAGATAACTGGGGAACCACCCTATGGTAGCATTTGCCTCACAGTTACTCCCATTTTTGTATTAAGCATTAGACAGATTATACTGTATCTTAAAGTTCTCCCTGTTATGTGTTAAAAATGAAACATCTCGGTGCATAATGCCCAGTAGCTCCTGCCTGCTCTTGGCTTCAGCTTCGCCACACTGCCCTGATAAGTGACAGTGACAGCTCATGTCTCACATTTGGTTCCTGTCTGTGAAGTTTTTTGTTGCCATTCTGCGAGTGGTTCCTTTTATGTAGCTATTTTTTTTTTTTTTTGTCTTTTTCCTTTTTATCGGTACCAGGGATTGAACTCACGACTGCCTGCTTACAAGGTAGGCACTTATGCCGCTGAGTTAAATCCCCAGCCCCGTAGCTATTTTTTTTTTTAAATGACTTTGTTTTCATATAGCTTCTTTACAGAATTCATTTGTTTTCCTCAGTATCACTTTCCACTGTTGGCTGACACACAAAAACACGTACTTCTGCAGCACACAATCCACGTGTGACGAGGGCTCTTGGGTTCCAGAGTGGACAGGAGGTGGGGCTGTGTGTGCAGAGACAAGGCTAGTGGTCCCTGCTTCCGGCATGGGTGCCTGAGTAAGGCAGAGTGAGACAGTGAATTAGTATGCGGATGGGTCCTGAGAGGAGGATACGTGTCCTAAGAAAATATTTCTTATAAATAAGAAATTTCTTTTTTTTTTCTTTTGGAACTGGGGATCAAACTCACAAACTTCAGGATTGCCAGGCAGGCACCAGCGCTGCTGAGATAAATCCCTGGCTTCAGAAATTTCATAAATAAGAAAATATTTTCTTATTTATTTCTGTCCTATAAGTCCTCCTATAGAACCTTAAGAAAGGAATATATTTTAGTCTGACTCCATGCATCCTACTATATTACTTATTATGTTTCACCACAGGAGGAAAATAAGTGTGTTTTCAGCGGTTTGTAGCCTTTTCCCTATCGATAAAAAACCTCAAGCGAGGATTCCAAGCATTTCCAGTCAGGCGCATGTAGTTAATTTTGTAGCACTTTGGATTAAGTGTTATGCTACTGAACTTTGTGGAAAAGCGCATACAGCTTTGCTTGGTGTTGAACAGTGTGGACAGGCGGTCCTACATGAGGAGAAAGCCCTTTTGTATTTTCTACTGAGTATGTTTAAACAAGTAAAAAGTCACAGATGAAATCAATTTAAACTGTGCACTTTAACCTGGATACAGTGCGCTATCATTGCAGCTTATAACCAGCATCAGAATCACAGGCGAGACGTGAAACGTTCTTTTGCAACGCGTGTTTTCATTGATTTGCTGCACTGAGGCCGGCGGCTGGTGGCTGCCAACAGCGATGGTTTCACAGGACCAGCAGGACAAGGGGTAGAGGTGCGCATCTTACGTGGGCTTGAAGCTTTAGGGTGTGGGGCCCGCAGAGATCAGAGTGGCTGTTTGCCGAGTTTGTGGCTGCAAAGGAGAAGGTCCAGCTGTGCAGACTGTGTACACACAGTGAGTCTTTGCTTTCCGCGAGGCGTCGTTGTTAGTGCTGGGAGTGTCTGCCCTGGAGGCAGCGGGTTTATCATGGGTGGTAAAATGTGCACAGCATTCACATCTTCCAGGGCAGAGTTCCCGGGCACCCAGCACTCTGAGGACAGCAGCCACCAGCACCCGACGTCTCTGCACCTCATCTGGAGAAGCGAAACTCCACACCCCTCATGAAACCACTCCCAGCACCCCCAGCCAGTCCTGGTCACCCACTCTGCCTCGTGTGTCTGTGGACTTGGTCACCACACTTGGTGCCTCGTGAAAGCGAAACAGGACAGTATTTGTCCTTTGATGGCTGACTACGTCACTTACCATACTGTTCTCAGGGTTGGGCCACACTGTCTGTCGCGTGTGTCACAGTGTTCTTTTAAGGCTTTGATACTCCTTCCTGTGTATGCACTGCGGTTTATTAATCTGCTTCTCTTTATGTGGACATCTGGGTCTCTTCTGCCTCTCTGCTGTCCCGCACCGTGCCACTGGGAACACTGGTGGACAGGTGTTAGGGTCTCTTCCTTCTTGGTTTGGGGTGTGCACCCAGAAGCGGAATTGCGGGAGCATAGGGTGGTTACGTTTTGCAGTGTTACCACAGAGGCTGCACCATTCTTGAGTCCCACTACATGCAGAAAGGATTCAGTTTCCGCACATCGTTGTCAGCATTTGCTGTTTCCTTTTTGTAAGTACTTACTCTCATACACGTGTTCACCATTTATGTATCTTCTTTGCAGAAATGTCAAAGTTCTTCATTCAGGTTTTAGTTGGTTTGTTTGTTCCTTTGTTGTTCAGTTGCATGAGTTCTTTCTGTGTTCTGTATGCTAGGTCCTATTAATGTATGTGTTTCCTTTTCTGTAGATTCTTGAAGAGTTTTCTCAATAGTATCCCTTTTATACAAATAGCTACTTACTTTGATGAAGTCTAGTTTATGTAGAATTATCATAGGCCATGAATAGCCAGACCAGTCTCTTAAAAATTTTTTTTTGAGAACTCATACTTCCTAATGTCAAAACCTACTACGAAGCCACATGGTACTGGCATGTACACAGACATGCAGATCCATGGAGTGGGATTAAGGATACAGAAATCCTTGGGTTACAGTTGATTGGTTTTTGGCAAAAGTCCCACTCCCCTCAGTTGGGAAAGACTTGCCTTCCTGGTGAACAGATGAGATGGGACGGCTGGATATTCTCCTGGGAAAGAATGCAGTGGACCCCTCCCTCACACTGCACATAAGAATTAACTCCATGTAAGAAATAAAATCGTACAGCTCTTAGAAGGCACAAAGGTAAATCTTCATGATCTTGGATTTGGTAATGGATTTTTAGATATGACACCCAAAACTGAGCAATAAAATAATCCCTTCCTAGTCAAAATTTTTTTCCTAGTCACTTGCCACTTCTGTACTGGTTTACTTGGCTGACACTGGAAACGGCCCCTGAAATGCACGTCTGGAGCCCTGTGTTCCATCAGCTCATGGTGGAGGAGGCCCTGGGCTGCACACGGCAGGTCAGCGAGCCCTCATAACCCGTGTGACGCTTCTCCCACGTGTGCAAAGCCCTGGCCTCTGTCTGTCTTTGTCTTCTGCGGTTCACTTCCCTGCAGGGACTAGCATGCCACACTGGGTATTGACCAGGGTGATGGAGTTGTTTATTGTCAACATAATTTTTCTTTTTATTTCCTTTACTGACCTGGAAAGAAAAGGAATAGAACAGAAATGGACTAAAATAAAGTCAAAATCTTGGCAGCTTTACAAGGGTCACTAACAGCCTTTTCTTTGCTCCCTGGCCTTCTTCTTTTTCCCATGTGAACCTGTTTCAGATAAATTCAGCAAACCTGTAGACTTATTTGTCACTTAAAGATGAAACTCCTAAACACACACCTGAGCCTTCCTGGCTGTGATTCTGCTGCTGCCTCTGTCCTGACCCTGCAGGGAGGGTGGCCCTACTGTGCTGTGAAGCAGAGTCCCTGAAGGAGGGAGCCATAGATGTTCCTTTCAAAGGCAGACATGCATTTCCACTATCCAAGGAATCTCTCAGATTGTCTGTTTCAATAAGAAGGTGCTGAAAGAAGCCTTTATTTGAACCAAGAGTCTGAAAATATATAAAAATACATGCAAATATATAAATATAGATGATATATATATCATCTATACTTACATCTATCTATATATATACACCTTACAAGTGTATCATTCTGGAGGATTTATGCTTAGTTGAAAGCTGTTTATGGATTTCTTTTTAAAGTATACTTAGGCATGTTGTAATATCAGAAATAGTTCCTAATTTTACTTACCTCATTCGGCTTGCATGATTAGTATGTTTAAATGGCCTGTCAAGCATGAACTTCAAATATAGAATTTATGCACAATGAAGAGAGGTTCAGTGTCACCATGAGGAGAGGACACTGTGGGAGCGAGGTGGCCAGGATCTGTCTACAACTTTCTCCTGTACAGTCCTGTGCGTGATGCTCAGTGGTAGGGCTTCTGGACACCTGCAGACAGAGCACAGAATATCAATGTTTATTTGAGACAGTGTCTTACATAGTAATATAGGCTGGCCTTGAACTCACAGTGATCTTCCTGCCTCAGCCTCTCAAGTGCTGGGATTATAGGTGTGCACTATCACCCCCAGCAGAATACTGATTTTAAACTTTAGAAGAAGTTGTAAATGTTATTATCTCAAGAACACAAATTTGGTGTATATTTTAAAATACAGTGTCATGGACAGAAGTCAGGAGTGGACTGCCCAGTACTCCCATGGGAAGCGCGCCAGGGTCCTGTGTTGGTGGCAGTGTGGGCACCCAGGGGCAGGAGGGGCGTTTAGCAGGGGGCCCCTGTGAATTCTGCTGTGGGAGCCCTGGTGTCCCAGCGCCAGCCGGGGCCTTGCCAGCCTCACCCTACACCCTGTTTCAGCCTCCAGAGCCCGAGCTGAGGAAAATGCATTCCCCATGGGTTCCCAGCTTGTGGATTTCACCCAAGTAACAGGCAGAGGCAGAGGCAGACCTGAGAGCTGAGTGATGTTCATGCCATGACCAGGTGTGGGCCTGGGTGCCAGGTCAGGACCTCAGTCCGTCACTCAGGCCTGAGTGCCTGAATCTGATGGGTAAGGGTAAGTGGCCGAGAGTGAGCTCGGACTTCTCTGTTTAACAGCAGTCACCTCTGCGAGGAGAGACGGGTAGCTGGTGGTGGGAAGGGGCTTCGAAGAGAGATGGGCAGCTGGTGGTGGGAAGGGCTGGCTGGGCTGGAGGAGCACTTGTACTCTGCCCACACTTTCTTAAACCAAGGGTGGGCTATGTCGTTTCATATTTGCTCTAAAATTTAATTTTGTTAATACTTATTCAAAGTAGTCGGTCAGGCCTTTCTGCTACTCTCAGTAAACCCAGTGGTTTGGGTGGGACTGGTCAGTTTGAAGCTGATCATTTGGAGCTGGTGAGTGTTCCTTTCCCGCCCCCTTTCTCTTCCTCCTGCATCCTTCTAGATGGTCCCCAATGATCTTTACCCCAACCTCTCCCACCCCGCCCTGACCCTATGCCAGCTGTCCTTTCCCGTTCCTCAGTCTCTAATCACTTTAAGGTGCATTAATGAATCTTTCTAGTTTCTCAGCATCTCTCCGATTTCCATCCCCTTCAGTCCCTTTGATAGATTTTCTTCTTCCTGCCCATCCCCCAGTTTGTCATTTCATTAAAAGTTGGCTCTGTCCAACTCCTGCTCTCCAGATCAAAGCCTTGTTTTCCATTTCTTTCATAATTAATTTCCCAGCAGCACTGTTCTTACTGCGGTAGTCTGAGGGCAAATCCTGTTGGGTTTCACTTTTTAAAAATTTTTATTTTAGTTCATTAGTACTTGCTTGTGGTAGGTAAGCTTACATTTCTCACGTGGAGTTGGTGCATGCATGGAGCGTGTTTTAATTTGTTTTTCCATTCCATTCCCATCACAGAAGGGACATTCAAGCTCCCAATCCTTCTCCCTTTTTTGTACGTTTTTGTGTTGAGTGATTTTTAAAATTTAGGGTTTCCTTCTGTGATAATTTTAAAGGATAAAGTCACCCAGAGTAATCCAGGTAACCACCTGCCTGACAGCAGAGGTCAGCCTCCTGTGAGCTTTCCCTCCAGGTCCCCACGCCCCTGCTCAGTGTTTCTCTGTTGGGTAGTAGTGGCTTTGGGGTGGGTTGCTGCGCTGCTCCTGGTCCTCCTGTTGCTCCTGGTCTGAAGGTATTCCCTTAGTGCATTGTTTCCCTGATGATGAGCAACACGGAGCTCATTCCCACTGTGGATATTAGGGTGTTCCCATAGTTTGGCACATCTTCACTGTCATGAAGGATTCCCATCCCCACTGTCAGTCATCACCTGTTCCCCTCCAGGGGCTCACCCCCCACAACCTAGAGCCCCAGAAATGCTTCCTGCATCTACTTGGTCAGTTGGCTCTCTGTTACCATGGCAAACGCCCAAGGCAATGTGCTCAGGGAGGGTAGGGCAGCCCACAGCTTTGGGGGCTTCCTGTGATGGTGTCCCCTCTGTAATGGGTGATCATCCACCTGTGATGGGTATCCCCTCTGTGATGGGTGTCCTCACTGTAGTGGGTGTCCCCTCTGTGATGAATGACCCCCTCTGTGATGGGTGTCCCCTCTGTGATGGGTGTCCCGTCTGTGATGGTGTCCCCTCTGTAATGGGTGATCATCCCTCTGTGATGGGTATCCCCTCTGTGATGGGTGTCCGCATTGTAGTGGGTGTCCCTCTGTGATGGGTGTCCTCTCTGTGATAGGTGTCCCCACTGTGATGGGTGTCCCCTCTATGATGGGTGACCCCCTCTGTGATGGGTGTCCCCACTATGATGGGTGACCCCTCTGTTCTGGGTGTCCCCACTGTGACGGGTGTCCTCTCCGTGATGGGTGACTCCACTGTGATGGGTGTCCCCTCCGTGATGAATGACCCCCTCTGTGATGGGTATCCCCACTGTGACGGGTGACCCCTTTGTTCTGGGTGTCCCCTCTGTGATGGGTGACCCCTCTGTTCTGGGTATCCCCACTGTGATGGGTAACCCCTCTGTGATGGGTGTCCCCTCTGTGATGGGTGACCCCTCTGTGAGGGGCCTGGATGGGCATCACTGTGGGAGTAGACTTGTTCCCCTCATAGCCAGCACTCCCAGCCCTGCCTTCTCTTGGAGACTGCAGCCCAGTGACTGAAAGAGTTCCTAGCGGTCCTACAGCACCCCAGTAGTGCTAGGTGCTGTACCATGTGGGCCTTAAAATGAGAACCACGGCAGTCTGTGTGTTTGTAGTCCTATGTGTTTCGTGTAAGTGGAATCATAGCAATGCTGTGGTCTTCTGTCCCTGACTGCTTCTACTTCACATGTGTTGAGGGTTCATCCATGCCCTGCCATCAGCCCTTCATTTCTTTCTTACTCCTGAGTGGTATCACATTATAAGCTGCACTGCCCTGCGCTTACCAGTAGCTGCTGAACATTTGCATTGTTTCATCTTGTTGGCCATTGTAGAGGTTGGGTCATGGTGTCACCTTGAGAAGCTTACAAGCTTAGCTGACTCAGCAGCTCTACACCCTAGGTCCCAGAAGACCCGCCCTAGGGCCGGCAGCCTGCTTACATGTAAGGGAGGAAAAGGGCTCGGCCCTCCCCTTTGGTCTTGTTGCTTCTGCCGCTCCAGCTGCCCTGAGCTGTTGCCCCTCTGCAATGCCGCCCTGCTCTGGAGCCGGCTGATTATGGACAGAAACCTCCACAAACAGAGCTAAATAAGCCTTTCCCGCTTTAATTTTGGGTGTTGAGTGTTTTGCCTCAGCAACGCGAGAAAGGTAACTAGGACTGCCGTGTGTGTGTGTGTGTGTGTGTGTGTGTGTGTGTGTGTGTGTGTGACAGTGTGTGTGTGACAGTTCACGTGCTGATCCTGTGGCTGCTTTCCTGTCTCAGGACATGCCTGTGTACAGGCATGGTGTCACGGGCTGATAATGGAAAGGCTGTGTTTCACTGTTTAAGGAACCAAGAATGCAGGAGCACAAGTCCATTTTATATTTTTGACCAACAGGGTACACTCTTGCACCCCTTTACTGACATTTGCTGTTTGCTGTTTCTTCCGATTTGTTATTGTTGGCAGCCTGGTAGTATGAGGCAGTAGTTTGCATTTCTTAGTAACTGACTGCCTTGAGTGTGTTTCCATGTACCATTTCGATATTGTCTTGGGAGGAATGTCTGCTAAAGACTTTTAACCGTTTTTCAATGGATTGTTTTATTGTAAAATTTTATAAGTTCCTTATATATTCTGTAATTAATCCCTTATCAAATATATAATTTTAAAAATTTCCTACCATCCTTTTTTTTTTGATAGTGTCTGTTAATTTTGATGAAATGCAGTTCATCTAGTTTCAGTCTTGTTGCTTATACCTGTGATATTACATCTAAAAACCATTGTTTACTGTAAGGCCATGAAAGGTTATACTTTTCTTCTGAGAGTTTTATAGGTTAGCTCTTACATCCAGGTCTTTAATTCATTTTTCTAATTCTGTTTTTTTTTTTTTTTTTTTTTTTTTGGTACTGGGAATCAAACTTAGGACCTCGCACTTGCCAGGCAGCTGCTGTGCAGCTGAGCTATATCTCCAGCCCTTTTTGTTGTTGTTTTGTGGTTTTTTTTTTTTTTTGTCTTTTTCCTTTTTATCGGTACCAGGGATCGAACTCACCACTGCCTGCTTACAAGGCAGGTGCTTATGCCGCTGAGCTAAATCCTCAGCCCCTTGTGTTGGTTTTGAGACAGGGTCTCACTATGTAGTTCAGGGTGGCCTTGGACACACAATGTAGCTCAAGCTGGCCTTGAATTTACAGCAATCCTCCTGCTCCAGCCTCCCAAGTACTAGGATTAGCGGAATGTGCCACCAGGCCCTGATCATTTGAATAATTCTTATATTGTGAGAAGGAGAGGGTCTAACTCGAGTCCTTTGCTTATGAGTATCCATTTGATCCAACGTTATTTGTTGAAAAGACTGTTCTTCCTTCACTGAGTTTTCTTGGGATATTTGTCAAAGTTAATTGACCATGAATGAGAAAGTTTATTTCTGGACTCTGGCTATATTCTATGTTCTGTGTATCTCTATATCTGTCCTGTGCTAGCACCACGCTGTTGATTATTTGAGCCTACAGTGAGTTCAAAGCATAAATCCTCTAGCTTGTATATACTCTCTAGCTTGTGTATATCCACTAGCTTGTATACATCCTATAGCTTTTTTGCCTTTTCTTTTTTCCTCCCACATTGTTTTGCTGTTTTGGGTTTCTTGAATTTTTATATAAATATGGGCATTATATTACCAGTTTCCACAAGAGCCATTGGGGGCATATTTGGAACTTACACTGACTCTGTGGATGACTCAGGGAATGTCATTGTCTTTACAATTTTACATCTTTTAGTGGATAAACATACACTGTCTTCCCATTTTTTAAGTTCAATTTCTTTCAACAATGTTTTGTAATTGGTGGAGTATAAGTTTTGGATTTTTTGTTAAATTTTCCCCCGAGTGTTCTTTTTGCAGTAATGGTAATGGAGGTGTTTTCTTAGTTTTGTCTTCAGGGTATTGCAGGGGAATTTTAAAATTGTGATTGTTGCTTTGTGACAGCTTGCTGAGGTGTTTCACTGGTCCTGCAGTGTTTTAGTGGGTTCCTTTGCAGGTTCATGGCATATGTGGGTTGAGGTGGTTTTCTTCTTTACTTTCCACTGTTCTTGGCTTTCCCATTTTCCTGCTTAATTCTTCTTGCTAATGTTCACTAGACACTGCCAGAGCAAAAGCCTTTATCTCCCTGCTGATCTTAGGGAGAACACATCCTGCCTTCCACCATCAAGTGGTAGGCCAGTGGGTTTTTTAGGTGTGCCTAGGTCTAAAATGCTCGCCCCACAAGGCTCCTATTCAAAGCTGGGGCTTGGGTGCGTGCTTGGGGGCACTATGTTCATGGATGGATCAGTCTGTTCCAGGCTGAATGTGCTGCCGGGAGGTGTAGCCCCCGTCACAGGAGGTGTCGCTTGCGGGTGTGCCCTTGAGGGTCCAGCTCTGGCTCTTGCCTGTTTTGCTCCTTGGCACTGTGGTCGAGCAGCCCTTCTCTGGCATGCCCTTCTGCCCCAGCGTTTCTGCCTTGGAGCCAGCCAGCTGTGACTGTACCCTCAGAAGCTGTGAGCCAAATTAACTTTCTTCCTGTAAGTTATGGGTTGTCCAGAGTATTGTTCCAGTGATGGGGAAGTGACTGATACGCAGGAGAGATTCCCTTTTATTCTTGGATATGTGTGTGGGGGTCACAAGAGGCTGCTGGATTTTTATAACTTTTTTATGTTTTTGCAAATGCAGAGATTGTCTTGTTTTTATTCTATTGATGTGGTACACCATGTTATTTAATTTTTCAATGTGAAAGCAACTTTGCATTCATGGTATAACTCCTACTTTGTTATGTTGTATAATCCTTTTTTATGTATTCATAGGTTCAGTTTTTTAGTATTTTGTTGAGGATTTTTGTATCTATATTCCTCAGAGACATTGTTCTATAATTTTCTTGTGATATCTTTGCTTGGCTTTAGTACCAGAATAAAACCCGATTACAGAATGATAATGTTTTTTTCTCTTCAGTTTTTTTTTGGGGCCAAGCTTGTGACTAACTGGTATCTTTTTGCTTTAAAGATTGGCTATAATTCACCAGGGAAGCCATCTAGACCTGGAAATCGTGAGTGGCTTTTTTTCTAGATTGCCATTAATCTATTTACCTGTTACAGTTCTAGTCATATTTTTTATTTCTCCTTGTGTCAGCTTTGGAAATTTGTGTCTATCCCATCTAACTTATATAAGTTGTTGTGGTTTGGCATATGGTGGTCATAAGAGTCCCTTACGTCCCGTGTAACCCTTTCATTTCTGTAAGCAGTGATGTTTTGTAGTACTAGTAGACAGCAATAGTGCCTTTTTTAGTCATTTGTCTTCTCACTTTTTAAAATGAATCTAGCTAAAATTTCATCACTTTTATTTATATTTTCAAAGAACCAACTTTTAGTTTTATTTATTTTCTCTCCTGTTTCTCTGTTCTTTATTAATTTCTACTATACTCCAAATTTTCCTGGATTTTGGGGGGGGCTTAGTTTGCTCTTTCCTCCAATTACTTTAAAGGTGGAATATTAGGTTATTAATTTGAGAACTTAATTATAAATTAACTGTAGTTTTGCCTTAAACCCTGCCTCAGCGTCCTCTGCCCCAGGCTACTGACTCTTCTTTTCCCTGGGCGTTCTGTTGCCTGCTTACTGTGCTCGGCTTGCGCATTATGAGACCTCTCCCCTGGGTTCCTCCTAGAGGCCGCCGGAAACTGTTCCGGGAGTTGTGTGAGTGGGTGATTGGATTGTCCCACGCACCATCCATGGCAGAGGAGGGTTGCTGTCACCTCAGTTTATAGCTGGGGCCAGAGCCACTCACCATGTTCTCTGAGTAGTGGTGAGTCAGATCTGAGGTTTAGTTGTCTCCTGGACTCTGCCCTGGGATTTTTGTACATTATAGAACCATTTGTCTGAGCTCGATATCCAGATATTTATCATTAACCTAGGCCTCTGTGCTGAGCTGCTAAACCGAGACCCAGTCACCCACTGTTTCTTGCTCTGTTTTACGAACCTGAATACGCACAGCTCCCCATCCTGCAGTCCTCCTCTGTCCTCTGCCTTTTATCTGGATGGTGCCACTACATACCTGCTCTGCAAAGTGACCACAGGGGCCGGATACACCTGCTTCCTGCTGTGCCAGGAATATCAATCAACCCTGCTTTCTGCCTGTCTTCTGCTCTGCCAGGTATCCCAGACCCAGTGAGATGTTTCTGGGACTGCAGGTGGAACGGGGTGTCCATTAGTCCTCCTCCTACTATACGGGATATACTGCACCGGTCCTGCACTGTTCTGCCCTCTGCTGCTGGGATCTCTTACTGGTTGAGGGTGGCCTGGTACCTAGAAGGTGTGGTAGAAATGCTGGTGAAATACAGGAATGCTTCTCAGCTGAAGACTGTCTTCTGGCTTGGGTGAGACGGGCAGGAAAACCTAGGGCAAGCGTGGAGCTCCTGCCCTGTCCCTCGTTCGTGGATGCGCTGGGAGCCTCACACTCCACCCGCCTCACTCCTGTGCCTCCAGCCGTTCCTCAGTCCTTCCTTACCTTGCAGCTGGCCTGGGTTCCTTCAGACCTCTGTCTTTCAGGACTTGCTGTGATATATTTTATTAAATATTTCTAAAGTTACCTTTTTTATTTCTGCCTGTCTCGCTTGAGGCCAGGCCCCCCGAGAAGAGAGATCCGGTCTTCTGCCTCTGCACAGTGGTTTCCTGGCCCCTTGCCCAGAGCCTGGCCTTTAGCCAAAGCTCAGTACATACTTCTGTCTTTGGACAAATGAGTAACAGAAGCCACTGATATTTTTTTGTTTGCTTGATATTTGCTTTCTATGTTTTGGTTGCCAGCTTAATTATAGAGGCATTGAAACACACGTGACCACATATTGAACAAACTTGTAAGGAGCATAAGCCATGGACCCAGAGCTCTTTTGGTGACAGTAGTATGTAGAGCTCCTTGAGGTATGTTCTCTTCCAGAGCGACCCTCACACTTGTCTGGAGCTAAATAACAATAATAGAAGGCGAGGTGGAGTGAAGAAGCTGCTTCCAAGCAGAGGGAGCTGGAGACAGAAATGTCAGATCAGGTTCCATTTACCTGTGATTTAAAAAAATAATCTAAATCGTGGGACAGTTTGTTCCAATGTTGCACTCCTGGATTGATCTTTATTATCTCAGAGCGTTTAATCAGGCTCCTAAACCAGGTGCTCCTGCGGACTTTTACTGTTGATGAGCTGTCAGACGTCTTTGTATCTTCTGTCCTTGTGTTCATGCTTCTTCAGTTAGGATTCCAAAGTGCACACAAGAATACCTGCATGTGCAGCGGCGCTGATGTGCAGGAAAATGTGCCTCACACAATCACAGATGGACAGATGGCAACTGCAGTCTGGGGCTGTAAGCTGATGTTCCCTCTGCCGGGCGATGTATTCATTATGCAGATGGGTATACTTCCTCTTGCTGTTGGTCATGTTTAATAATTTTTACTGGACTCTAAAAATGATTTTGCTCTGCAGTGCTTACTATCATAGTACAGCTTCTTTTGAGAATAGGAAAATGAAAATTTAGGACATTTCTGTTTGCTATAATGTACAAAAATCCCCAGGGCAGAGTCCAGGAGACAACTAAATTTTCTGTTTACCTGCAGAAAAGAGTAAATTCCATTTTTCACTTTAACGTATTACTTGTTTAGTTAAAGAATTGAATGGTGCCTGGTTCTCTGCTTTTTAATGTGATGTGATCTTACCTAACCCCCCAAAAATGGGTAGGAGGAAAGGTATTTGATAGTTTGTAAATGATTAAAACACATTTATACATCTCTTGGATGAAAAGTGATGTTTGTGATGAGATAAACGCATTCTATTCATTTTAGTTGCCACTAATAGTCTACAGAGTCACAGTGTGGTACTCAAGTCCATGTAAGTCTTGAAAATGAAGCACAGACAATCATTTGACCGTTTGGCGTAGAAATTAGCTATCCGCATCCATCTGGCTCAGGTAACATGTGAGGCACTGACCAGTCCTTCCTGCAGGTGACCTACAGGGTGCCCATGGTGTCCATGGTGCATGTGGTTTGTACTCCAGCCTTCCTGGATGTGTGACACCAGGGATGTTACATTCCCTGACCCTTCCGTTCCAGTTTCATCTCTGGAAACACCACCTGATCAGGTGGTGGTGAGATTTCGCGCACTAATATGAACATTCTTCAAATATGAAGAGTTTCTGTCTTCCTTGTCCCCTGCCTTGCCCTGCAGGATCCAAGAAGGAAAAAATTATACATAAAAAAGTCACAAATAACATACGCAGTACTTCAGGTAGAGCAGTGAAGGTATTCTATGACTGTGTGTGTGTGAGAGAGAAGAGAGAGAGAGGGCACAAGAGCAGGCGTGTAAGCTTGACAGGCGTGGTGACTTCCTGTCCTGGATTCTGTCAGGCTTTGCAGCCTTCCCTCATTGCAGGATCTGCATTTGAGCCAGCGAGCTCAGGTCCAGGTCAACAAAGACAAACAGCTGCTTCATGGGAAACTGAGGATTGACCAGACTTACTTGCTTTAGGATTCTAGAAATTTGCTGGGGGTTTAGCTCAGTGGAGTAAAGTGCCTGCTTCGCAAACTTGAGGTTCTGAGTTCAAACTCTGGTACCAAAAAAAAGAGAGAAAGAGAAAGGATTCTAGAAATTTGTAATTGAAATCCACTGAATTGCTCTTATGCCGGGAGAGCAAAAGTGAACTCGACCACCTTGTTTTTAAAAAAAAGCTGTCAAAGGAAGGTTGAGGATGTTTTTGAAGTTTTTAAAAAAATTATTAAATTTCTCAACATCTGCTTCCTTCGCCAGGCATCTCCCTGTGGATCCCTGAGCCCTCACCATGCCTGAGCAGAGCAACGACTACAGGGTGGCCGTGTTCGGCGCAGGGGGCGTGGGCAAGAGCTCCCTGGTCCTGAGGTTCGTGAAGGGCACCTTCCGGGAGAGCTACATCCCCACGGTGGAGGACACCTACCGGCAGGTGATCAGCTGCGACAAGAGCATCTGCACGCTGCAGATCACCGACACCACGGGCAGCCACCAGTTCCCAGCCATGCAGCGGCTGTCCATCTCCAAGGGCCACGCCTTCATCCTCGTCTACTCCATCACCAGCCGGCAGTCGCTGGAGGAGCTCAAGCCCATCTACGAGCAGATCTGTGAGATCAAAGGGGACGTGGACAGCATCCCCATCATGCTGGTGGGCAACAAGTGTGATGAGAGCCCCAGCCGCGAGGTGCAGAGCAGCGAGGCCGAGGCGCTGGCGCGCTCCTGGAAGTGTGCCTTCATGGAGACCTCGGCCAAGCTCAATCACAATGTGAAGGAGCTCTTCCAGGAGCTGCTCAACCTGGAGAAGCGCAGGACCGTGAGCCTCCAGATAGATGGCAAGAAGAGCAAGCAGCAGAAGAGGAAGGAGAAGCTGAAAGGCAAGTGTGTGGTCATGTGAGGGCCCGGCCAGGCCCAGCCCCGGGGCGGCTTCCTCTAGCCGCACCCCTCTCCTGCACCCTCCCCTCCCCTTCCGGGCAGCATGTCTGAGGCCCACATGTGACACACTGCATCTGCCCACATACCCTCATGTCCCTCCCTGCCAGTGTGGTCTATGCTGCTCCACCATCGGCCGCCCCCCTCGGAGCCACGGACCTGCCCGGTGGCAGAAAGGAAATCCTGCAGCCGCACAGGCCAGCTGAGGTGCCAGCCACTGTGCTCGTAGGCAGCTTGGCCCTTAGGAGGCAGGAGGACCGGATCCTGAGGAAGAAGGATAAGTGGAGAGGACACATATCATCTACATGTGTGTTGAAGTGTGTTAACCCTGAGCTACGGGTGCCAACCTGACACCAGGCGTCTATCCTTGCCCAGAAGCCGGTTTCACCTCAGGGCATGGGTGGCAAGAAGACCACTGTCCCGCTCGGACACAGTGGTTCCTTTCCACAGGTTTTTAAGTGGCCCCCAAGGATGCCTGCACCCTGTCCAGTCCCCTGCCCTGCCCTCAGGGCGTGGCTCACCTGCTGTGGCTCTAGTTAGCACCACCTTGTTAGCTGAGGAGAGCACTTCCTTCCCGTGCCATGGGGAGTACCCTGGTGTCAGCAGTCCTTCCGTGTTTGGGCAAGGGTGTCGTGACAGTCTCACAACTCGCAATAACGTTCCTGTGTTACACTGAGGGGTTAGAAATGCGACGTTCCTTTCCTTTGGTCTGGGAGGGCGACATCTGCCAGCCCTCAGATTTTTAAATAAAAGCCAATAAAATAGCTATTTTTAAACTTTCTTCCCCTTCTCAGACAGACTTCTTCTCTTAAATAACTTGGTCAGTACCCCGCTGGGCAGCAGAGGCACCCCATAACCAGAAGCACATCCATTTTTCTAAATGACAACACGCATCCGTGCCACACTCTGCACCTCACGGAAACACTTTGAAACTGTGGCGTTGGCTGTGGTTTTGATGATCTGGGTCCATGGAAATTCTCTCCTGGAGTGCACCGAGTTACCCAGCAGTCAGTTCTCTCGCAGACTCTTGGCTGAGAGCTGTTCGGTGTGGTGTTCACCTGAGAACCATTTTCCTTCTAATGATTGGGCACACGTGCTTAGCTCTTCAGACCGAGCCCCAGCCCCTGCTGGCTCCCACGCACGGTATGGCTGATGGCGGTGACTGCACCGGCCCTGGCACTGTCCCGGTGGAGCCCCTCCCTCGACATTCTGCTCAGCTCCCCTCTTGCACCACCTCTCCGCCCCTGATGTGTGCTGTGTGGGCACCCAGCATCTCTCAGCTCCCCTTCGGCCCTGTAGGACAGCCACTTCCCAGCTGTGCAGGAAAGGGATATTGGCAGGGGGGAAGGATGGGCAGGCATGGAGCCTGTGGGCACTCTCTCCAGATTCCCCAGGACCGTTCAGTGGGATCCAGCAGTCGGCTTCTCTCTCCTTATTCGTCGTGTTGTTTCCACTTCTGTCTCAGAGGCGATCCGTCTATCATTTCGGTGTGAACAGAACCTCATGGCCAACATGGGGTGCAGAGATTCTGGAGGGTTCTCTGCTGACCACAAGCTCCAGTCTGCCCCTCTGCCTGTGAGGCTTGCACATGAGCGCTTGCTACTGAGCACCCCTCCCCGCTGATCGTGGCTCAGGAGCCAAGGTCTCCTCAGCCTTTTGAAGGCAGTTACCCATATGTAACCATTCAGGGCTTTGTCAGTAGGAGAGGGTAATACTGAGAGTCAGGGCTTGTTCAGGACGAATTTTGTTCCTTCACATTTCATGCGTGAATTTAGAGGATAGCAAAGCTGGCGAGACCTCCACTCCGGGGCTTCACTTGGAGCTCACTCCTTGTGACCTGGATGGAGGACCTCAGTGGCTCTCACCTCATTTTCTAGGGCCCCCAGCTGAGTTGGGGCTGAAGGGGTTGGAGTGTAGAGCTGGGTCAGATGACTTTCAGCATCAGTTCGGTTCTGGCCCAAGTACATAGCGTGAGTTCTTGAAGACATAGTCTGCACTGCACACAAGTGCAGAGGTTTTGGACCCAGGCAGAGTAAGTTGATTTGAGGGTGGTGCTGTGGGATTAAGCACGGGCTCTGGCAGGTCGCTCTGTTCCCACTGTCCTTTCCACCCTGCGACAAGCCATGGGCCTGCAGTCAATGCAGCAAGACCCACATAAGAGCAATATCGAATTGTTCATTATATCTAAAATTATATATATTATATAATTTATCTTCCTGCATTTTTGAAGTATAAAGTAGCAAATTGTACATATCTGTAAGCTAGCATATTTGTCTCACTGTTTGTAATATTTAAGAACTGCTCACTTTGTAGAACAAAAAAAATGTATTAAATATTTTTAAAAACTGCTCTGTGATACTTTTCCTCCCAGATTTGTAGAGTGTTACTCCTGTGTGAGCTCTCTGGAAATCCCCCCCTCCCTTGTTGGTCACATGTAAATCCTTGAAGATATATTCTGGAGTTGAGTGGCCTGGAAGCCTGTGTGTAGACAAAGTATTTGCAGAGCATGACTTTTGTATATGTGGGATATCAACATGTATATATTTAAGGTATATCTATTGTTACAATTCCATTCTCTATTATATTTTATTTACTTTCCTGTTACAAAAAGCATCCTTGCGTGTGAGTTACCAGTTGCAGTGATGTCTGAAAATGATGGCCCATGTTACAATAAAGCTCAGTTGTGGAGCCCTGCTGCCCGTCCTGCTGTGTCCTGAGGGTGTAGCTGGTCTCTGTGGCTTTGCTCCACTCGCAGCCGTGACCGACACCTGCTAAGTGCCGGCCTGTGAGGAACCCGGGGTCCATGCCCGTCTTGGGTGGGAAAGGGCATCTTGCCTCATGGTTCCCTGTGACACCTTCCTTACTGGGCCTTGTTTCTGTGTGTCAGGCTTCAAGCCAATGGCAGAGGCTAGGAGAGTCTTCTGGAAATAGAATTCTCTCTTCTGCTGTTTCCAAGTGGGCGGCCTCGTGGCCTCTTGAGCCCCGGAGTTGTCCAGTTGATTAGTGGTCACCTATCAAAAGTGGCTCCCCAGACTTAGCACTTGGGCTCTTTAGCCCAGTTCTTTCATGAATAGGGTTGAAAGGGAACTGGCATTTTAGGAGAAAAATTGGGTTATTGCGCATTTTAAGTCCCTCAGAACTTGGGAGCTTAGCCAGGAAGGGGCAGCATCCCACACTGAGAAAGCTCTTCTAGGTCTGGAGTCCCAGGTCACTCTCCATCATCATTCGGTCCCCGTCACCGTGACCGATCACCCAGCTCTGTCCAAGGCCCAGCCCCTCCCTGAAGCCTCAGTCTGAAGCCAGCTGGGTGCTGTTTTCTAGCTTCAGGTCAGAATGGAGCAGAGATTTCAACAGGAACAAGAGAGGGAAGAAACGGGGGAGAGGCCTACCTGGTTAGATGAGCAGGGAAGACTGTTCTGTGCCCCTGCCCGCTGCAGGCCACTGCATGAAGTGGTGGTAGGAAGCCCCTGGCATTGATCCTGGCAGTTTCCACTTGGTGTTTATTCCTCCTGCACACTGTGAAATAAAGTTTCATTTTTGAGATACAGAAAACAGTCCAGAAACTACAAACAGAATCTACTCAGTGGCTCCTAACCTTCTACAAATGCTTCTGCAAATGGGGTGCCCTGTGGGTCACAGACAGCCTGCTTATAGGGCATGGCGCTATCTCGTCACACACGGAACTTTCAAGGCAACAAATAGAAACTGGTGTCTGGGGAGGATCCCATGCAGAAGGTGCTGCAGGGCAAAGAGCAACCTGCAAATACCAAAGCTACGGGCAGCTGTCCTCTCCCTGAGTCCCTTTGCAGCTCTTTGGTCGCATTGTGTGCAGGCCACTTTCCCTTCGGGGGCCTGCCCCCTCTCCATGCCCATCCGTCTTTCCCTATAGTTATTGCCATAGTATTCAGGGATCCCCAGTTCTGGAGATAATTAAAATCAGCAAGTGCCATCAGTTCCCCAGAGCAGGCACGCAGGTCCTCATCAGACTTTAAATGCGGCTGACACAGCACATCAGGGCCTTGGGATCCACGTGTCTGCGGCAGCTGGCCTGGGTGGGGCTGGGGTGCCAGTAGTTCCTGGTGGTGCAGGGCCCAGAGACCACCGAGGAGCAAAGCTGAAAGTCTGTGTGTTCTCCAGTGTTGGTGTGCACTGGAATCACCTAGAAGAGCTTCAGGTAGTAGCAGTCTCCCCAGGAATGAAAGGCCCCAGGGTACCCTTGAAAATACCCCTTTCCCAGCCGAGTTCCACTGGGCACGTCTGCCAACTCCCCCAGTGCCCTGAGCGGGGTGGGTTGCTTGTTCAGTCACATTCCCCTCCAGTGCATATTTGCTGGGAACCAATTTGGTGGCCGTGGTGTCAGAGTCTTGGCCTCGGACTGCATCCTCCTCCTCCATCATGGCGCCTGCAAAAGTTGATCTTGAAGGGAACTGAACACAGCCCAGCTCGCACCATCTGCACCACCAGGGAGTCACATCAGTGCAGGGTTTGAGGTGACTTCAGTGGTCTTGGGTATGAACCCCAATGCCTATTGAGAGTGCCCCCACTTCCCCTGTCTAGTCCCTGTCTGGCCCGTGCTCTGGCTATGGTATGGGTTCTGTTCCTGGTAACAACTCCCCTTCCTCCTATGGTCTTGGGCCAGTCTGGCCTGTCTCTGCTGACAGCTGTTGGTATTCATACCAGAACTGTGGTCCACAGAAGACCCCCTCAAGCCCACACCTGGGGGCCTGGGGTATTCGCTGGGTTCCTCTGACCCCAGGGCTGTGCTGCTGGTGCTGCGCGGCTCACTTTTCTGGGTGGTTCTCGTTCCCCTTCCCTTTCCTTCTCTATTGACCTTTTCTTAACTAACAGAGGTCTTTGCCTGCTTGTCCTGTTCTGGGGCTCGCCGAGACTGTCCTCTGCCTCCAGCTTCTCCTGCTGTGGGGTATGAAGCAGTGCATAACGGAATATGGTATGAAACCATAGAGGTCAGGTAAAAAATCATCGTCACCATGGTCACCATAGTTGTTATTATCATTGGGATTGGTTTCCTTTTGTGATCCTCACAATCGTCTCTTTGCCTTGCAGCACGGACATGGTTAGCTGAGCTGGAGAAATAGAAACATTGTCCAGCTGGCCTCTTGTAGGGAGGATATAGTTCCCTACTTAATAAATTAAGTAAAAGTTATAAAGATTTCTTTGTTAGTGACAGCAAAGTGATACACAGTAGAAGTAAAGTGTCTGCCCAGTTGTTGCCCAGAGTTTACATGGTATTTCTGGCATCTGCTTAATAACACATACACACAGGCTTTCAAGAAGTGTGCGCCGAGTGCTCAGCTCTCTCCGTGTGCTCTGTGTGTGCCAATGTGTTCAGCCACTGTCCTGCAGCCACCCCAATGCAGGGTCACACACATTACTCCCAGTGCTCCCACGGCAGCCTCGGGGTGTCTGGGGACTAGGGCTGGAGATGGGCTTGAAGACATCGGTGTCACTAATGCTGGCAGCGCAGAGCTGTCACACGGGTGTGTCCGGCTGCCTACCCTGGCTGCACTGGTTTGGAAACCCTTCCTGTCTCCGTGGCCCTCCCTACCCATTCCAGGCTCTCCCCATCCTCAGGCTGTCCTGGAGTGATGCCCTCGATGAAGCCACATCTTGTCATGTAAGTCACAAGGCCTCTTCCACTTCAGAATTCTTGCTTGCTGGACCTTGGCTTTGATGCCGGGCTTTATTCAGCAGAAATTGCTCCTGCATAGATGCTGATGGGCTCCATACTGTGTAACTGACTTCATCCCTGAACCCTTCCATCAAGCCAAACTCTGCTCTGGACCAGTGAGTGTTCTCAGAGGAAAGGTCTGTAGGACCCCAGGCCCCAATGGGCGTCTGTGCAGCCCTCTGGATGCCCCTGTTTGTCTGTGAACTTCCAGTGGAGTAGGGCCCCCATTGCTGGAGCTCTGGGGGACAGAGGGATCCTGCTGTTTTTGTCCCAGGAGGAAGAGCCGAGGGTGTTTTCAGGCTAGAGCAGTCTTAGCCAGCAGGAGACCCTGGGAGCACCCCTTTCTCCCCAGGAATATTGCGGGGTGGTACTCTCTTGCCTGGTTCTCCCCAGTCTGCAGGAGGTGGCCCTGCTAAAGCAGAGCTCCTGCAAATCCAGGCCTAATGGATGTGCAGCCCGAGGGAGCAGAAGATGGGGCAAAGCTCAGCCTGACCTGACCAAGGCATCCGTGTGGTGTACACTCTCACAGGTGAGCTTTCCCTGCCCGCCAGCCTCCCCTTTAAAGTTCAACTGAGGAATGAATACATAAAATGTGTGTGACATAAATGATACTGTTATGAAAGTTGAGGTTCTTAAGAACTGCTTGTTCTTTGTCCTCTTTGACAGATGATTTAAAACAATTTCTAAATTTAATCCAATTTTTTTGAAGTGGGGGTACTTGGGGACCAAATCTGGGAAATCCAGGGGCATTGCACATGCTATGCAAAACACCCCTACCCTTGACTACTGTTAGCCAAAAATAAATAAGACTGTAGAAATTATGCAACACTTGTACAACAGTTAGATAACTGGATAGAGTATGCAGGCATGCGGCAGTGGCTTGTCTTTACTCTGAGTCAGTATGGTACATGATGTTGGCCAGTTCACTGATTTGTGAGGTATTTCATCGTCTTCAGGGAAAAGGCAATGAAAAGATATTTCCCCTACAGATTTTGCAAACTCATTGACTTTCACAGAATCTCATTGCATTCCTAATAGTTCTCCATAGCTATTCGGGGGAGGGGCTCTGGCCATGTAAGATGATCTCTTCATGTTGGGCATTTCATTTTGGCTGGTGCATTTTCTTGTGTGTTGCATGAATCTTCTTAGATTTGTTCAATTGCATCTCTGTCCTTCCTATGTCTAATTCAGGCTTCACTGCAGCACAGAGGAAGAGAAGCAGCAGTGGCGGAATGGTTACAATGTCACCAAACACTGCCCTTCCCATGCACAGCACTGATCCGTCTATGAATGTGATGCTTTTCTAAGTCAAGACTGTCACCTCTCAAACCTCACCTCTACAAATAAAAGTAGGGGATAAGATAGAATATCTACAGATTTGATAATTTGGCTCTGATATTTCAGAACAATGCATCTTTCTTTTGAATATCTATCAGTTGTCAAACTTGCTCTCATGGATAAGCCCATCAAGATCTTTTTTATTTTAGCAGAACAGATACAAAGTACTGCTTTCAAGTGTGAAATTAATAAACTGCACAAGGAAGAGAAGAAACCAAAACACTGTATTTCTTTGTAGCAGAAAGAGAACCAAGTCATATTATGCAGAGGTGTCTAGAAAACCAGTTTGCTACAGGAGTCTCAGAGGGAAAGAACAACTCGCATTTGGTTGAAGAGGCTTTGCTGTTGGACATCACTGATGGGGCACGATGTCAGAGGGCAGAGAGACACGTGCCAGAGTCTTAGCTGACTGCCCTGTGGGCTGAGGCCTCGTTGGTGCCTGGCCTCAGTGGGTGATTTGGACTGCAAACATGAGCCGGTGACCACCTGGAGAGGGATGGGCTGTGCCCAGATGCCACCTTACCCGCTGCTCTACCCCACGGAGCAGGTGGAGGCTGACAGTACACCTTCTATGCTTGACTCGGGCTCGAGGAAGCAGTGGACAGTCTGAGTGCAAGCTCATTACGGGTGCAGTGTCTGGTCCGCATGCTGTGCTGAGAGCAGGGCAGCTCCTAACCCTCAGGGGAAGGCAGGTGCTGTGTTTTGGGGATTAAAGTTGAGTTGTTTTCTTTTTGCTATTGATCACATCAGTAACAGTATGATCAGGTGATATATTTTGGGGACACACTGACAGACTTACAGCATAATTTTAAGTGAAAATATTGTTTTTTATGAGCTATAGTGCATCATCTGTGATTGTTTGGCTGAATATAACAAGAAATTCTTAAATAATAGTTACTTAGAAAAAATAGATTTGTCACATTAAAAAAAAAAAAAAAACCTCCATTGCCTCATGAATCTGTGAGCTATCCATGTGAGTTAGATGGTTTAGTACCTTCAGCCTAGATGAGTCTGGGATGTGCATGTCTAGCACACAGCCTGAGAGCCCAGGATGGCTGCTGTTACTCCAGCCATCATGTCCTCTGCAGGAGTAGGGACTTCAAGGAAAGCACTCAGACCCTGCAGCACTGACTGAGCAGACCCTGTTTGGGTGGACACTGCTGGTGGCCAGGGACACTCTGAAAATGCTCAGGCTTTTCATTTGGGAGGCAATCTACTCACCAAGAGGCTGGGGATTTGATACTAGGAAGGGAAAATGGTGGCTTTGTTAAGGCGTAAGTTTCATTATCATCACCCAGTGTGGTGAAGCCCACAGTTCAGGAGACGCCTGGCTCTCAAGTGTGCCCCCGTGCTAGAGCAGAACACGTGGTACTGCCACGCAGATCCACGCAGCCCACGCAAGAGCCCGGATGTGGCGGGAAACTGTTGCTAGGGCAGGGCAAGGCCGGCTGAGTGGGCAGAAGGCACTGAGCTGGGGTGGCCTGCGCAGAGCACTGCAGAGGCACCAGGGCCCTGGAATGGGGAGGTGTTGTCTGTCTAGGAGCTGGCCAGTCCGGGGAAGAGCCATCCCTCCAGCGTCTGGGCACAAAAATACCAAACAATCTGTGCAATAGAGAGGCACAGCACGTGCCTCAACCTCAGTCCCAGCTGCGGGAGGATGGGCGTGGCAAGGCCAGTGGGCGTGGCCTGCCAATCACGGAGACCCGGGACCCTGCAAGCCCCACCCCTGGGACCAATCTGGAAGGACCATCTGCTTTCTTCTGGCGGGAGATAAGCAGGTTTCTGATTGGGCCGTGAAGATCTGACATCAGCCTGGCGAGCGCAGGTATAAAAGCCTGTGGCCTCTGAGTGCGTGGCCAATGTGAACCCCACAGCCTGTTCGCTCGGCGCAGTGGGCTTCTTTCCTACCTGTAGGCAGTGTGGGTGCTCACTGCTGTTTTCGCTTGTTTGGTCCAATTTTTGTTAAGGCCACGCTCCTGAAAAGACCCCAGACCACGGGGCCTGGGTCAGGTGAGAAGCCCGAGGCTCGTGGCCGCTCCCAGCACCTCACTGTCTAATCTCAGCGCTGTCATAGAACAGTCTCCAAACCCTGAGAGACACAGCATAAAGAAACGTTTCCTCCAGCAGGATGCAGCGAGTGCTGGCTTCAGGACACCCCACCTGTCACTAGTGAGCATCTCAAGCTCCTTGGCTAACGGCAGAGAAAAACTCTAAAGTTGGGGTCCTCCAAGGGTCCTTTCCCTTTCCAGCCCTTTTCAATCCTAGTACCCAGAATGACTGCCGGCTGCCTCCCAGGAAGCGCTGTTAGCCCTTTGAGCTAGTGCTTTCTGTTTCAGCAGAAAGCCATGAGCCGTTAAAGGCTGTCACCTCGGGGTGACATCTGGTTACGTGTGCTGTGGGATCCCAGAGGGGGAGCTTGGCCTTCAGCCCCATGGGGTTCGGCTCTGGGGTGTTCATCACCGGGTATCTAGGCCGCTGGCTCTCTGCGGAGAGACCTGCAAGTGTCTTGATGGCTGGGTCCAGTGAGGGGGGCAGGGGCCCATGCATAGCCAGGACACTCACCCCCTTGTCACCACCTTATCCTTGCAGTCAGAGGTGTGCTGTGCCAGCTCCTCCTATGTCACAAGAGCCGAAGGTGCCCATTTTTCCCAGCTCTACAGTTGACAGCTTGCAAAGGGATGGTCAGTCCTCAGACTCCAAGAGTGGACCCCTGCTGCTAATCCCCATCGGCAATTCTCAAAAACAACGAGACAGAAAAAATAGAAAAAGAGAAGCGCTTTATTTTAGCTGGTACCCAGCGGTGTCAGTCCCACAGTTGCTAGACTGAGCACCCCGAGTGAAGGAGTCTGAAACTTTTGAAGGCAAAATCCGCAAAGTGAGGGAGGGTGTTTGTGCTGGTGTGTGTCCTTTGGAAAGCTCTCAAGCATAGTTTTGGGTACAGCTTCACCTGGGGACTTTTCACGCACGTAAGTACAAGGTTGTGGTTTTTGTGGTGGGTCATTTCTTGGAACAGATGTCTCTATCAGGACAAACAATTTTATCATCTCTTATGGAGCAGTTGGAGGGGGGGAATGGTCGGTGCTTTACAGAACAGCAAGGTAGCGAAAGGAACTGGTTAACAGGTTACAACACAGACCACCAGGGTTTTCTTCTCTTCTCTCTCACCACGGACAGTGTGTTGCTTCTTCTCCCAGAGCTGCCTCTCTGCTTCCTTCTTCTCCGGGTTCCCGGCTTCCCCTTCCAGCACCCTCCCTCCTGCAGCCTTCTCTGCTCACCAGTCACCAGTCTGCTGCCAGTCCCATCAACTGGCATGTCACTCTCAGAGATTACAAGGGTACAGAGTCCTGAGTCACACTATGTTCTAGTCAGCAGCGCCTGCACATGTGCCAGTGGTCTCGTAGGGTTCTAACAGAACTGAAAAACTCCTCTTGTGCTATAACACGATTGCTATCATCACGCTGCGGGGCAGCACCTTCTCACGTGTGTGTGGCAGTGCTGGTGCAAAGTAAACAAAGCTACCGTGCAGGGCAAGGGTACAGCACACCGCTGAGAACATTTATTATCCTTGATGATGAGCGGCCATGTTGCTGGTTTAAGAATTATGGTAGTATTATTATTTTAGAGCTCATGCCTACTTACAAAGAAAGAGTGGCTGCAATACAGTATCTGCTATGGTTTCGACCTACAGTGTCCCCTATGTGTGAAGGGTGGTTGGACCCTGGAGGTGCTCTCCTGAGGGGTGGATTTATCTCCTGACCAATGAAACAGTGGCTCCTGCCATGAGGAGGCGGGACCTAGGTGGCAATGGGTCCCCAAAGCTGGACCCAGAAGCCTGTTGTGTGCTCCAGGAATCTACATTGCTTTGTTCCTCAGAATCCTGGTAGCAGTGGGCTGCAGGCTGTGGCAGCTGCATGCTGCGACCTTCCCAGGACAGTGCCCAAGTCGCTGGGTGGGGTCTCCCCTAAGGGACAAGGCCAGAACTGACGTGATGGAAGCTCATGGAGCCCTTTGGTAATGTTCTTGGAAGCATCAGAATCGGGTATTTCATAACCCAGTTGGCCCAATATTTCACTTTAGGCACATATGAGACGAACATGTAACATAAAATAAACAGTCATATCCTTAGAGATGCCCTCTGTGGCCTTACTTAGGAGAAAGCTGGGAAAGATGTAAAATCTGACAGCACAGAGCAGGGTGTGTTACAGGGTGGTGAGAAGTGGTTTCCGGAGGCAGTGACTTAATTATCAAAGAAAATTTAAATTGGGCTCACAAAGCCAAACAAGTGTGCTTTATCTATTTCGGGACAATGCGTTTTAATGGAAAAGTTTTTCTGGTTACTGCTTAATTAAGCCATAAGTTAAATTACCCAGAACACTCGATTAATTGAAGATTTCTCCTAATGAGGATTTTGTCAGTCAAGTCGGGAACCCGAGCTCCATTGGGCTGCGGCGTGGTGCTGCCTGGCCTGGCTGTGGGCAGTGGAGCTTCCCTGTGGACAGCGGATCACAGCCGCAGAGCCATCAGGCTGTGATGGGATGCTGATCTGCCACGTCCTGCGGGTGGCTGGGAGTCATGGTGCTGTCTTTCAGGGTTAAATGAGACCCGGAGTGAGCGGCTGACTGGAAACGCAGCTCTGTTCACCCAGAGGTAACCACTCCCGGGCGACCCAGGTGCTGCTGCCCCTGCCTGAGCTAAAACTTCGGGCTTGCTTTCTTTTCCGGCTATGCTTTCTCTACTCAGTGAGACTTAAGCTGGAATAGTGCCCTGGACCTGTCTGCTATCCCTTTCCTTTTTTCGGTTACCTCTTCACTGCTTCTTTCCACACTCCACGTCACTTTCATTCACACACAGCTCGAAATAGCTGCTGGCAGGAAGCACTAAATATAGGCCCATTAGAAATAGCCACTCTCACCCTTCCCGGAGCTCCCGGCCTTCTGAGCTCTTTGCAGAGTGTGTGCAGGGGCTGCTGTTCCCTGCTTTGAAGCATACCTCTGGCTGGCACTCCCAATGTGGGGGTCCCTGTTCCCCTCCAGCCTGACTGGGACCATGGCCACCTTGTGAGCAAAGCCTGGGGCTGTGACGGGCAGGGGCACTGTGCCCAGAAGGCCCTGGCTCAGCTGCAGGTGACTGAAATCCTATCATGAGGACTTCCTTGGGTCTCACACTTGACTTGAAGGGAGTCCTCGGGAGGGTCCAGGGGTCCTCAGGGTTTCTATAGGCCTTTCCATCTTGGTTGTTGGCCAGGTGGTCACTGTGGCATAGGCAAGGTCTTCTGGGGGAAGAAAGGTGGTGTTGTCCTGTTACATAACTGTAACTGACTCCCTGCCCCCCAGCAGTGAGTTCTACATTGTTGGATCAAAAATGTTTGAAAGACTTGTGTCTGTACCCAAGCTGTGCAGACGTCTTCCTTGTCATTGCTCCCCGCACCATAAAGTGTGATGCTTGTTTATATAACACTTAGATCGTATTAGGCATTGTTAGTAATCTAGAGATGGTGGAAATGATGCGTGGGAGGACAGCACAGGTTAAAGCAGCTATGACAGGTTTCAGAGCGGCAGCTTGTGAATACATCTGTCGTGGTATCTGGGGTTCCTGGGGCAGTCCTCATGATGTCAAGGGTACATGTCTTCTGGTTTCCTAGCACACATGACTGGTGGCCCAGCGAGCCTGAGGTCCTGTCCTCACCAGCCTGGTGCTGTGCGGTCCCTGTCCCAGTGTCCCCACACTGCTCAGGAAGCCCGGTCCACCCATGGTGGGGACCTGGCCCCCGAACTCCACCGCTTCCGCTGGTGCCCTCGGCAGTTATCCGAGTCTCAGGGACCCTCTGCCCCCGACAGCATTTCTCTACCCAAGTGAGGATGGAACAGAATTTCATGATTCAAATTCCCTGAGAACCTGAGCCCCACACACCACCCCCATGTCCCCAGTGGGTTGAGATCTCTCCAAAAAGCAATGGGGGGAAGGAGGGGAAGTCTGGGGGCGCTGGCTCCGGGCCCGTGTGCATGTTGCCGTCGACTGCACACTCCACACCGACTCTGACAGGATGTCCTCTGCCCTCCCTGGTGGAGGGCACTGCAGCTTCAAGCGCCTCTGGCCCTGGGTGCCTGCAGCTCACCTCCTGTGCCTGTGGGCAGAACTGATCTTCTCTGGATGGTACTCGGATACATGTTCTCTTCCAACTTCTCGTCTGCTCGTTATCTAAACCAATTCTTTGCCTCAGGCCAGCAAACAACTTTAGAAATAATCCATAAAGTAGTTCTTAAGAGTGAACTTCTTGTCTGCATCTGGCAATAACAAGCATCCCCCGAATCTCAGTGCCTTCTAACAACAGAGGCTTATCTCCTGTCCTGCTCCTCGCGCTGTGTGCCCTCTCTGGGGTGCTTCTCCCAGCAGGAACTGGGATCCAGTGCTTCGGCCCCACTGGAGGCAGGGTCGTAGGATTGCCATCTTTCTCACACTATCCAGATCTTGTCTGAACCAATTCTTTAGGTGTCCCTCAAGCTAGTCAGGAGGACCCCCCCTCAATAACTATCGTAACCGGAACTCGGAATTAACCCCTCCGTGGTTATCATGACAGCTAATCCTACCTGCCAACCGGATTGGCCTGACAGTGGCCAGGGAGGTCTCTGAAGCACCCTCAGGGCACACCTGCTCCTGCTCTCTGCATTGCCTCCCGGCAACCCCAGCTGTGGAGCTGGCTGCAGGTAGGCTGAAGGTCCTCAGCAGCGAGCCCAGTGGCACCTGTGCTGTGTTAAGGTTTGGGTGTTGGGTGTTGTATCCCCACCACAGGAAAGCTGGCTCATACAGTATCTTCTTGGAACTCATCATCTTTACGGAGAATATGCACTTATAAGGAAGGATGCAAAAACCTCTCTACTGAGAGTGAAAACTGAGCTCAGGGCATTATGAGAAATGGTGTAGCCCAGCCAGTTCCTCCTGCTGCTCCAGCACGTGGACCGACTGTTTGGTTCAGGTTGTTTCGGTTTTGTGCAGTGCGCATCTGGCTGGGAATCTAGGCGGGACTGTGGGGTCAAAGTCTTGTCAGAGAAACTTGAGGAAGGGGGGTTCTGTTGAGCAGGGTCTCGCAGGAATCAGCACCCCTAGGAGGGAGACAGAGAAAAGAGATCCTAACCCTGTCTGCAAAGCACCATCTAGCCTGGAAAGGAGAGGCGGTGGTTTTAAGAGTGGCAGCCAGTGCCGAAGCAGCATCCCAGGATGGAGGGTGAATTCTGCATCTTGAAAATGGTTGCCATGGCAATTAGTTGGAAGAAGGTGGGACCACTTTAATAAGAGGAACTCTAGATCACCTGAAGGAAAAGAAACACATTTAGTCCCCATGTTATCTAATTCTACATGAAGATGTAATTATGGGATTTTAAACAATTTTTACATACTGTCTGCTTTATTATGCAGTGTGAAGAGGAAAACCTGCGAATGCCATGGGTAGCCACCGCTACCTGTCACACCCGGCCGTGCCTGGGGGCTGCTCCTTTCTCCCACTGAAAAGGGGAGCTAAAATGGAGGCTAGAAACCAATCAGATATAAAATTCAGAGAGGAGAATAGCGATGGAGCACAATGCTTGTCTACCGCCTCTACGCCCCAGAGCCCCGAGCACCATGGAAACAGCTCAAGCTTCTTCCCACAGCTACCCAGAGCATCGGGGGTGCCTGCCCAGCCAGGAGGCCACCAGAGCAACTCGACTCATCCACACAGCCGCCCTGTGACTCCCTCCAACTCTCTGTGCAATGCCAGCACCACTAAGGGAGAGAAGCACAGGGCTCTTGAGAGTGACTCCATGACCACAAGGGCCATGCAAGCCAAGGCTCCATGGCCAGATGCTGCCACAGCATGGGGAACGCACTCTGCAGTTTTAAGGAAAGGGAGTCCTATTTTTACGTCACTGACGAGTACCCATACTTTCTAAGTCATCAGTAAATAAACAGTAGTTATGGCACAAAGCAGGCCATCAACAAATCATGCCTGTTTTTTTTCACCGTTAGAAACCTTCTGAGTTTGTGACTGGCATTGTGTTACATGAGGAAGAGCAACAGATCCCTAGCGTCAGTAGAGATAATCACAAGACAGTCAAGCCAAGCCTCGGTCATCTTTAGACCACCACCACACTTTGGTCGCTTCAGCAAGTGTCCCAGCTCCTGTGTGCATGCATCGTGCACACACCCACACCCCACATCCATGTGCACTTGCAAACGCTGTCACCACCAGTGACTTCCTGTGAAGAAGCTGCTATAAACATGAATTCCTTACCTGAGCCTCCTGCCAAGGAGGGCATCAGCTGAACCCGAGGAGCATCCTGGGCTCACATCTTCACTGCTCCTGTGGCTGAAAACGGACTTCAGCAAGTGAGCTCAGCTGCTGGGGGGGAGCTGGCTCGTATATGGATGGAGAGGGCTGTGTGCCTGCTGTCACCACCAGTGACTTCCTATGAAGAAGCTGCTATAAGCATGAATTCCTTACCTGAGCCTCCTGCCAAGGAGGGCATCAGCTGAACCCGAGGAGCATCCTGGGCTCACATCTTCACTGCTCCTGTGGCTGAAAACGGACTTCAGCAAGTGAGCTCAGCTGCTGGGGGGAGCTGGCTCATATATGGATGGAGAGGGCTGTGTGCCTGCTGTGGCACACATGCCATAGGTTTGCCACCCTTGGCCTAGGCGTGAGAGTGACGGACTTGAAGATTGCTTGAGCACGACTGTGTATAAACCGCATGTGTATGATGTCACATCTTGGTGGGGCTCTACCTCGGGTTCACAACTCCCTAATATCAGCAGTCGGTTCCCCAGCAGAGACCACATCTGTGGTTTTTGTGGCTCAGTTGCAGCTGGTTTTATCAGGTATGTGGCGGTGTCCGAGAGCACCAGAGGGCTGAAGCAGGAAGGAAGCAGAGAGGCCTGCGGGGCTCAGGAGCTGAGCCGGGTGATTCAGAGACCGTTTCTGGAAAAAGCGGGCTGGAACTAGGGGGCTCTGGCTGCCACAGTGGCTGGCATGCACACTGTGGTAAAGGAAGTCCAGGTGGTAGAAGATGTGGGTCTTGATTATAAAAATTTAAAACTACTTCTCCATTTTACTTTCAAGTAAGGTTCCAGGGAAGTGAAACGACCTTTTGGATGCTGGAAGCTTGATTCCTAGTGGTTGGAATCATTTGCAGGCCTCCTCTGTCTTCCCGAAAGTCTTCCTCCCCACTGCGGCTGTCCTAGGTCTGCAAAGAAGGACGTTTTGTGTGCTCACCACAGCAGCACTGTCGAACACTAGCCAGCTGGTTCCTGCAGGATGAGGCATCTGCAGGCTCCGGGAAGGTTTCAGGGGCCGTGTGTCTCAGCGTCGCCCCGGGGAGTCCTTGGTCTCAGACTTGGGGGCAGCGTGAGGCTCCTCTAGGATGGCACATACCCTGGCTCCTCCAGAAATCAGGCAGAGCTGCATGGTGCTCAGGGTGGGAAAGCAGCCGTGGTCTGTGCCACCAGTGACCAGTGTAAAATGTTCTCTGCTCCTGTACTGCGCTGGTTTCGATGCTGGGGAGCGGGTTTTATTTTCTTGTTTTAAGCAGCAAGTCCCTGCTGTGAGGTGATTTCACCTCCAGATTTCGCACAGCCACAAAAACAGCCCCACAAACCAACAAAGCAGGGGCACAGATGGGGAGGGACGAAGGGGGCCATGGAGAGCAGCGGCCCCGTGCGGCCCAGCACCCTCCCACTCCTGACAGAAGGATACATGTCACCACAGTGAGGCCACAGCATGCGACAGTCCCCCGGCTCTCAGATCTCAGGTCCTGCAGAGGCCATGGCTGCCCAGGCTGTTCCCTGAGTGGCTGCTTCCCACTGTCAGAATCAACAACTTTCTTGTTCTGGATCCTTTTTGATTTTAGGTCAAATGTACTGAAAATGACAAGAAAGGAAAAGTTGATTTTGTCAAATTCGATTGTCTGACGGTGACCTGGTCAGTAGGGAGGACGCTGGTGTGAAGGAATTTCAGAGGCACTGGCTTGGTGCGGGTTTATTCTGCAGTTTATTAATGGCAGTGCGTAGTGGGTCCCGACCTAGGGGGCTCCCTCTCGGGATGGAGTTCTGCCCTGCTCTGCCCTTCTGCCTCCATGTGATCACAGGAACCGCCAGCCTCCAGAGCTGTGAGCTGATACTTCCTGTTCCTTACAGATCACTGACCCCTAGGTATTCAGTTACAGCAGCCTATGGGGTATTTACAAAACTGGTATTAGTGCTCTCTAGGGGAACTGAATCAGTGGAGAATATATGTATAATTTTGCAAGGGGTTCACCAGGCTTCCAGGCCCGGCGTGGAAGAATCTACCTGGCTGTCTAAGGGATCTGAGGGGGAAGACTCCACACGGCTGGCTCTGTGCTGGAGGGTGCTCAGCCCTGGAACACGAAGCTGCAGAACCAGAGGGATGGAGGCCAGAAGCTGCCTTGGATGGTTGAGAAAGCTGGAGCCTGCAGTCTCCAGGCCGAGGTGCACCTTCCAAGTGGACCCCGCTCTGCGTTCCCTCTGCCCTGCCAGGCCACAGCTTGTTGGTTGGTGCTCCTGTAGGGAAGGAAACTCCCAACCTGCTGGACATCTGGTAGGAGTTCATGTTCTCTAAATCCGAAGAGTAAATTTAGGAACAACGGAGGTTAAGAGCAGACTGGGTTTATTGAGAGAAAGAAAGCTTCTGTCCAAGGGACGAGAGGTCCTGAGTGGGGTGCCCAGGATCCTGCCTTCTCTGGGATATTACAGAGCAAATCCATGATGTGAGGTGGGTAGTGGGTAATGTGTTTTTTATCCACGCCTGTGTCTCTGCCCCAGTGGGCCAATCAGTTTCCTCTGTTTACATAGGTGTCTGCCTCTCATCCACAGGTACCTACTTGGCTATTTACAGATTCTGAATTACAGTTTACCTTTTAAGTGTTAACATCAATGCTATTATTTATTTATATTTCATATCTATTGATAGTATTTTATAATTCAATACCTCTGTCATGTGTCACAGTAGACACATCCATGTGGCTGATGGTACTAAGTGGGGCTTATTTTGGGAGTAGGATAGATAGATAGATAGATAGATATTTCAAAGAGGAAAAAACCAAGAAAAATAAAACAATGAAACCAATCAAAATAAACCAGTATAAGTGATACAGGACTTCAAAACCTTACAAAACCAACAATAGTTACCATAATCCTTTTTGTTGTCTTCAAAATAGCTGCAGATACCTTCAGACACAGTAAAAATGGATCAGTGCAAAATAGAATAGAAACAATAAAAACAAAACAATGAATGCAATAAAAGAGTTCAAAACAAGCCACTAGTAAGTCCAATATGGTACCATAATGTGTTTTGCTATCTTTCAAAGAGCTGCTCCTGCCATCAGATTTAACATAATCAGACAAAACAAAAGAGAATAAAGCCCAACCCAGCAGAACAGTGGAGATGACATGGCTTCCAGGCGGGACGCCTCCTGGTGAGGGCTGGTTCTCTGCCCCCTGTAGTCTGCAAAAGGTGCTGACTCAGAGAGGTATGGGTCTGGCTGTCCCCACTCCAGCAGTGGAATTCCCACAACACTGGTTTCCAGGCTGGGATCACCTGGTGAGGAGGCCGGTTCTCTTCTCTCTCCCCACAGTCCTGAAATCTGTAGGGCTGATATTATGAGCACTCTGAAATTATTTTCTGAGTAAGTCTTATTTTTGGAGAAATATGGTAATCGGCTGAATGTTCTTCATCCATTCAAGTTGACAGTGAGTGAGGCCCCAGCCCGAAGCAGGTGTGAGCCCGGGATGTCTGACCCAGCAACCCGTGAGGAGGGAGTGTGGAAACCGAGCCAGACGTGACCACAGCCCAGCTGACCTGTGACAGCAGCTGTCAGCGGAGCCCGGGGCCGATTTGAAGAAACCAAGATGATTCGTACTGTTTTACTGCGCTTAGTTTTGTGTTTGGTTTTGCAGTCGCGGAGAGGGAACACTGTCTAGCTGCTGACTGACCACGCACTCTGCAGCGTGTGGGTCTCTTTTCAGCTTGCACTGTTTTCTCCTGCCCTTCCAGCTGCCTCCCTGGTTTCAAAGGCTGGACTTCATATCTTTTGTGTGGAAGCTTCATATGAACGCAGTTCCACAACCTCATCAGAGAGACTGATCTGCGAGGGAGGACAGGTCTGCAGCTCACCTGTGTGACCCTGGGACGTTCGTCCTGTGGTGTCCGGGACCTGGTGAGAAGCCATGGGGTATATTCTCTGGGGTGGCTGGAAGGCTCCTACTTGCTAAGACAGAAGTCCCCAGCACTGGTAACTTGGATTACTCCAAACCCCATGATTAACAGTGGAAAAATCCTGAGTCTGGCCTTGGCAGAGAGACTCCTGAGATCTCTGTCTACACTGTTAGCAAAGCTTTAGAAGTGAGTGCTGAGCTGCAGCCCCAAACCTACTTTCTTATCACAGGCCAACACTGCAGTGAAGGCTGAACATGGAGGCTTAGAAGAAGCAACTGCCATGCACTGCCGGGCAGCTGGGAGCCACTTGGCGCGAGCGTGGACAGAGCAGGCTCTGTGAGCAGGTGCCAGCACACGTGCCAGGGGTTTGCCACCGTGGCTCTGTGTTCTAGAAAAGGAGCTGTAAGAAGGGAAGGAGAGCTGAGAAAAGGCAGTGGACCCCTAGGAAAATGGATTCCTCCTCAAAGCCATCTGGGGTATGGGTTGGCATTGTGCCTCTGGACATGGTGGCCTCGGGCTTTGAGCTGGCTCTCACACCTGTGGACTTGTGCGAAATTTCTCAAACAGCCTGGTGCAGCTGAACAAGCCTTTCCCATGAGCATCTGACTGCTACTCACACCCCAAACCCAGTTAGGAACACAAGGGGACGCAGGGTGTGAGTGCTCAGAGATACAGATTAAACGAGTTATTCACTTTGCTAAATGAATCCTTCTCAGGATAATAACTACCTCACTGGGCAGTGTGCTCTGGCCCCGGGGGGCTCACGGTGGAGGGAGGAAACCTCAGGATCCTGGCTCTGCTCACGGAGGGATGCCACTGACCACGGCTTAGCTACAACCTCATTACCCAGGGCTCCATTTGCTTCCTGTTGGGTGGGATGTTCCTTCAGGGAATGCAAAAAACTGCATCCCAATTGAAGTGCAACTCTCCATCACAGACAGAAAAGCCGAGGCTGTATCACCACTGCACGCCCTTTCCAGCCGGACCCGGGAGGAATGTTTTGTATACACACCTACACCCGCCACTGCACAATTGTTATGTCATTGTGAACAAAATATAAGACGGCCAAACGCTTTTATTTCAAGGTAAAGTAACCGAAAGAATGCAGCCACTGGACTAGGGCGAGGTTTGTGGTGTCTGTAGGTTTTCACGTTTTTTCACTGACGTGCATTTTTTTCACGTTTAACATGCTGCTTAAGTATTTGCAGTCCTAAAGTCAGCGCAATGCAGTCATTCAAACCTGGAGTTTGTTCCTGACCTACACTCTAGCTATTGCCTTTTGGGCTCCCAGTATTCAAACTAGCTGTGCTGCTCTGGGCCTCTCAGACTCTGGACCATGTCTGACCTTACTTATTTCTCTTTCAGGCATGGGCTGGTTTCTCTGGGGTTTTCTTTCTTTTGGTTTTGCTTCTGTGTTTTCACTTGGTGTTCGGTATGTCATAAACAGGTGGGTTGAGGTTCACATACAGAGGATTTTTGGCATCAAGAATGTGATATGAGAATGGCTATCATCAAGAAATCGACCAATTAACAAGTGCTGGAGGGGCTGTGGGGAAAAAGGAACCCTCTACACTGCTGCAGGGTGCAGACTGGTGCAACCACCGTGGAAATCAGTGCAGAGAGTCCTCAAAGAACTAGGTCTCATTCAACTGAGCTATTCTCCTTCTGGATATTTTCCCAGAAGAACTGAAAACATCATACCAGAGGGATATATGTGCATTCATGTTTACAGCAGCACAGTTTGTAATAGCCAGTCTTGGAAACAACCTAAATGCCCATCAACTGAAGAATGGATAAAAAAGTTGTGGTATTTTTATACAATGGAGTACTACTCAGCTGTAAAGAAAAATAAACTTGAGACTTTTATAGGTAAGTGGGTGCAACTTGAGACCATACTCATAAGTGAAATAAATCAGACTTCCACGTGTAAACATCAAATTATCTCCTTAGTGTAAGAAGCTGAAAGAGTAAATAAGATCCAAAATGTAGACTAGATACTGTGAAATGGGAAGAATCTGTTCAAAAGGAAAGAACAACTGGGATGGGGAAAGGAGAAAAGAAGGTAAGGAAAAGAATATACATATATAATATTATATATATATATATATATATATAATAGTTAAGATAGCTATACCACTAATGTCTATTAGTTCATTGGAAAGAAAGGTCTGTGCTTATACTGATTGACTGGTTTTCATGCCCATATCTTGTGATAGGAGCAACTACTTTGAAGATAACAATATGCAATTGTTACTCCATTGTTACTCTCCTTCTGTCTTGTTTTGAAATTTGTACCATTGCTTTTCCCCTTTAAACTAGGAAGGAAATTTAAGAAAGTGATGCGACATGCGGGCAGTGGTGTCTACCTTGAAGCCCGTGCTGGGGAGGCAGGAGGACGGTGAGTCCAAGGCCAGCCTGGACTGCACAGGGGCAGTGGCACTGGAGCTCCTCTCCCTCTGCCCCACTTCCTCCCTTTCTCCGTGGGTTTGCACGCAGCTTGCTCTGCTGTATGCCTGTGTAGACACCAGGGCCTTCATTTTGAAAAGAGTAACAGTGCATTTTATAGGAAACATTTACAAATCACTTTTCTAGAAATAGAGTTTTAAAAGTGTTAAAATTTTCTGGTGCAATAGAAAAGCAGAGTTTAAGAAAAAGTGAAAGTGGCCTTTTCGTTTAAAGGATGTGGAGAGGAGCCCACAATGAGCAAGGGTCTGGCTTTCTCCTCTGGCTGGATTTGGGCGTGTGGGGTTTGTGACCTTTGACTGGATGTGGTGCTTGGGGCGGGCACTGATGGTGTGCGAGGAGCTGACTGGAATTACCTTTGCGTGCACAGGAAAAGGAAGGAGGAAGTTGTAGTGGGGAAGAAGGAGGAAGTGGCTGTCAGGGTGAGCATCCTGATCTGGCCTGCCTGCAGGGTCCCCATGTTAGACCACCGCCATAATGTCCTGTAATGTATTCTAGGGTGAAACTCTTTCAAAAAGCACTGAATAAATGGGCCTTTGCCTCGGGAGAGCTCCTCCCCTTCATCACCCGATAAAAGAAAATAAGGTGTGACAGAAAGCAGGCACCAGTCCAAGAGCTGGACAGGCCAGGACAGAGGAACTCAGCTGCCAGAGAAAGGGGCGGCAGGGGTGCGGGGAACTTACCTTCCCGGTCTCAGGGCTCGGGGGAGCCCGAGGTTCTTGCTGCTTCTGGTGTCTGAGGAGTCAGGGCAAGGTGCATTTCACTGCCTGGAGCTGTAAAAGCTTTGGGGGAGGCTCCCAAAGTCAGGTGTCAGCTGACCTCAGTTGCCTTGTGAGACAACTCTGACTGCTACAGTGGCAGTGACCTGGATTCCAAGCCTCTGGGCACTGGTTTCCCAGGGCCACGGCACAGAACCACAGGTCTGGTGGCTTCACTGCAGGGCTGATTCCTGCAGGGCCCTCATCAGAGCCGAGCCAGCCTGCCAGGTGCATCATGGGCCGGACTCTGGCTTCTGGAGGCTGCCGTGCCCCGCGGCCTGGGTTCTGTCCTCCGTCCTGGGAAGTCTGGACCACTCCCCGCCACATGCGCTTTGATCTTGGTCACATCTGCGGCTCTGGCGGCTTCTTCCTTCATCCTCCTCTGTGCAGTGTGGAGAATCGGGATCCACTGTGTGTGAGGTCGCTGGATGGTGGGGGTCAGATGAAGCTGAGCAGGGGATGAGCAGTGGCACTGGATAAACACGCTGTGCTGTGTCTCCGTATGTGATACAGAGCTACTAGGAGAACAAATGTGTCAGAACAGGTGCACAAACCCAGACATCATGGCTCACAGAGAAGCAACCTATGCACACACACACACATGCATGCATACACACGTGCACACATGCACGCGCACACACACATAATAATACTGAAACAGACAGGAGAGGGAGGGCTGGGGAAGCCCAGCTCTCAGGTGAGTATAACTCACTCACACCAGTGTCACAATGAGGCCCAGACCGTGGCCCAGCTGAGGGCTGCCGTGCGATTCAGTAATAGTCCTAGTGTTCTCTTCGAAGTGGGTTCCACCAGTTGGGCCTGGTGGTGGAAGCCTGTAATCTCAGCCTTCTGGGAGGCTGAAGCAGGAGGATCGAAAGTTTGAGGCTGTTTCGGAAACTTAGTGACTCAGCAGACCTGGTCTCAAACAAAGACTAAGGAAGTAAGCTGGGGTTGTAGCTCGTAGGGAGCACCCCGCATTCATTTCCCAGCATGGAAAAGGTGAGCGTGGGTGTTTCTTTCACCTTGTTTTTAAGGCCCCTTATCTAAAAACAGTATTTTCCCTGGCTAAGTTTTATGCTTTCCTTAGAAGCAGCTCATTCTTCTGTCTTCTGCATGGATTTTTGGGGTACAGGGCAGGGTTGAGGGGACTGGAGGTGGCTCTGCTCCTTTCTGCCTCATAAGCAGGGCAACAGTCCTGAGCAGCTACCAAGGAAGCAAGGGGTTTGGGGTGAGGAAAACACTCTGGCTGCATGTGCCAAATTATGCTGTTTTGGAGACAAAGTCCTGCTGCATCGTAGCTCAGTGGATCAAGCTGGGCTCATACCTGGGATCCTCCTGTCCCAGCCTCCACAGCGCTGGGGTCCCAGCAGCGGGCCCCACTATGCAGAAGAGATTTTGACTTCTTTCTCTGTGAAAGAACAACTGACTATGAAGCAGTTTATTATTCCTGAGCCTGACACGACTTGTAAGAGAAAAAGAGCTCTCACCCTTTCTTGGACACAGACACCCAACCTGGATTTGATGCTTCGCCTTCCCGTGGCAGCCTCAGAATGGCCCACAGTGAGCCCTGCTGCCCGCTGCTGTCCGCATCCTGTGCAGTGCTCCCCTGGAGTTCGGGCTGGCCTCATCTGTCTTGTTCGGATGGCATCCCCCTGTCTTGGTCACCTCTCGGGAGGCCAGCTGCCGTGTCATAGTCAGCTGATAGGGAGGCCTTGGCAATTCAGGACCCAGTCTGCCGGGACCACCGAGTGGGCCAGGTGCTGGTCACAGTCTCCTGGCCCACAGGAAGGGAGGGACAGTTCTGGAGCAGTGGGCTGTCATCGTGCTACACCGACAGGGCGTAGGGCACATGGCCCGTCCACAAAATGTCAGCTCGCGTCTGGCAGTCAGGTCTCGCCCGGGTGGCGCCACTGTGCTGGCCTCCAGTGAGGGCCTCGCATCCTGGAGAGTGTGTTGAGTGCATGCTTGGACCTCAGGCCAGAAAGCAGAGAGAGAAGCTGGCTTGGGGTCCTGCAGGCTCTCAGGGTACACACCAGGGTGGGAGGGCTCCCCCAGGACCCACCCCTGAGACTACATCCTCTCCCAGGAAGACCGTCTCGGAGACCAAGCATTCAGCATGTGGGGTCCTGGGGGACAGTCCCAGCCAGTGCTGTCATGCCTGGCACTAAGGACCTGGTGTGGTGGGGTGGAAAGAGAGGTAAGAGTATGGGAGGGGCACATCCTCTGGCAATACTAAGAAAAATAAATGGTAAGTGGGGCAATGGTAGAAGTTTCTGATGGATAACAACTACCCTGTGCCTGGTAGTTGGACAGAAGCAAAATTACCTTAGAGGCTTCTGTGAAACCTAAGAGGCCATTGATGTTTCTCAAAGCTTGTTAAAAGGAGAACTGGGAACTGGGAGCATGTGCAAAGGCCCTGTGGTAGTTGTATCACATGGAAGAGACTGGCATTTAAAGTGCCACAGAGAGGAAATGAGTCCTTGCATGGACTGAGACTGAGAATTGTAGGAGGGCGCTCGTGTTGCTCTCGGAACTCACTGTGTGGGTTGGGGGTTCATTGCAGGAGCTGTCAAATCCTTTGTAGAGTTAGGTGAGGAAAGTGAGCTGGCCAGAGCTGCATTTCAGAAACTATTCTGGGAGCCACGGGGGAGAATGACCTTGCGAGGGGAAATGGAGGCACAGCAGGTGAACTCGCTGAGTCTTCAGCTGCAGAAGCAGCCGCAGCCTTCTCCCTCCAGTGCGTCTTGTGGCTCAGGGTTCAGGTGGAGCAGACTGGTTCTGCCTGTCTCTGCTGGGAGGTGTCTGGTGCAGCCCTGGAGTGGTGAGCAGTGAGCCAGGTGTTTGCAGTCGTGCCCAGGACGCTTCCTCCTGTGCGCCTGTGCTGAGAAGTGTGGCCCTTGCTGTGGTGGAGCTCGGCCAGCATGTGGCAGCTTGGAACATCTCAGGGCAGGAGACATGCGCCCGTGAAAAGGCCAAACTTCAGGGCTTGGACCGGACTTGGAAGCAGTTTAGTATCCTTGTTGCTGTGTAGGGAAAACAGTCGCAAGCCACCAAGACTCCGGGGAGCAGGACACATGTTTGCCTCCCAGTGGTACGTGTGTCAGGGTTTGCAGAGGGGTCAGCTAGCCAGGGTGGAGGTCAGGATCACTCAGACATGGAGCCGTGGTGACTGGGGACAGGGATGGCCCTGGGAGGAGTAGAGAGTGGTGGGTAGAATTGTCAGGGCAGGGGATGGCTGGTCGTGGGGCAGTCAAGGCGATGCAGGGCTCGTGGGTTTGCGTGGTCGGCCTGAGGCAGCACCACCAAGCGTACGCACTGGGGAGGGGGGCTGGCAGGTGCGGGGCGGTGTGGGGCACACTCAGGCTCTCTAGTCAGCAGAGCCTGTGAGCTCTGGACATGCACGGGGTGGGACAGAATATGGAGCAGGCCACAAAGGGGCTCTGAGCTGAAGTCACCACATGTTACTGCGGCTGGAGAGGGAAAGTGCTCACAGAGCCCAGGAGCAGGACCGGGGCTCTGGGGACCGGGAAAGCCTAAGGGACAGCGGGGTCCTTGCGGGAGGAGCCGTGGCTGTGCTGCTGCAGGTCTCTGAGAAAAGATGCTTGGCCTTCTGGGTGGTCAGGTGTGGTACAGGGGTGGCCAGAGAGAGCGTTGGAGAGGGCACAACTTGGCGGGAGTTAGGCTGTGAAGGGGAGGGCGGGCCGGGCGGCAGAGAAGTGAGAACCAGGATGGTTTCCTAAAGGTCAGAAAGGAATTCTGGAGAAGAGAGAGAAATCTAGCTTAGAAAGCAGGAGGGAGGGAGCAGGGCAGGATGGGGCGCACAGAAGGCGGGGCCAGTGCAGAGAGGGGCGCTTGCTGCAGGGCCAGACCTCGGCCTGAGGCTGTGGGCTCCACGTGGGCCTGGAGCTGACCTCTGGGTGCCACAGGTGAGAGGACAATCACTTCCAGAGAGGAGCCTTGGGGCCTGCTGAGGTGCTGGGCTCTTTTTTATTAATTGTGTTTATTAGACATTTGGGGGTACACGATGACCGCACCACGGGAAATCTGCGTCTGTGCATGACATGGATTCTTCTTTTTCCCCTCAACCCCTCCAGCATTTGTTATTGGTTGACTTTCTGGAATGAGATGGAATCCTAGCAGTTTTAATTGCATCTCTTGAATGACTAGTAATGTTGAACATTTTCAAAAATATATTTGCACATGTCTTTATTTGCTGTTTCTATTTCATCTGAGAAGTATCTATTTTAGAGGCAGATTTTTGAATTAGGTAAATCTGGGGGAGTCTGATTTTTTTTTTACTTGTGCATGTATAGTTATTTTATTGTCAAGGTCTCCCAGCTATGCAGACGTCAGTTGTGTGTGATTGTGGCCTAATCTTTGGAGATATTTGCTGGACAGAGAATGACTCACAGGGCAATCCAATCTGAGCGAGAGTCAGTTTTGATTAGTGATACTCTAGGTAGGCATGACGAAGCCTGAGAGGAGACCTGCAGGTAGCTGGAGGAGGTGCTGGCAGGAGCCTGGGATGCCAGGGCCACGTGCATAAGGGGGATTCTGAGGGATATTCCCGGGAGGTAATGCCTGCAGGATCCTTTCGCCAGCATCATGGACCTGAAGCCTGAAGACAGTGTATGACATGGATGAGGGATGTATGCCATGATGAGAAGTCAGAAAGCCCTGACATCAGGAAATGGGAATTACAGCAGATGCCATCCATTAAATGCTGCTCAGTGTCCCTGGAAGCTGGCTGCGGTCGCTCTGAGGGTAAAGATGTCTAGGAATCAATGCTCGGTCTCTTGCATGACGTGGTTCAGCGCTCGCATGCCACCTACGCAGACATGCTTCATACTCCGTGAAGCATAGTGCTTAACAGGACGAGCTGCTGTGTGAACAGCATGCCACATGCACACTGTGTGTGCACTTCGTGGGGTGCAGGCCCTAGTCATGTGGCCCTGTTGCTTTTGGACCTGGGTGGCATAGTACATCATGGTGGGGGTGGGAGGCAGAGGGCACCTGCTCGGCTCACAGCAGCTGGGAAGCACAGGGAGAGACGGACAGGGACTGGGCCCAGGATTCCCCTCAAAGGCACGGCTCCAGGGACAGGACTTCCATTCCCCAGGCTTTACTGTCGAGAGGTTCTGACCCTGCGGAACAGTGCCAGAAACTGGAGACTGAGCTTTAGCACATGGGCTTGGGGGGGGCCACTCCGATGCCAACTCCAGCTCTCACCTCAGCCCCTTCTGCTGCATCCATGAAGCCCTACACCATGTGGGATCCCATCCCAGAGTCCAGGGCTTGGGCGTGGACATCTCTGTGGGGCAGCCTTTTGGTTACTGCAAGGCGATGCTGGGATTCAGTTCCATGAGCCATGACCTCGATGCCAGCTTCCTTGCTTGTTACTGTGTAACCTTGGCTGTGCTTAACTCTGCTTGGCTTTGATTTCTGGTCTGCAGAACAGAGGTGACATTTTCTACTTACTGTGCCTCTTCTGACAGGTTGAAACGATGAACTGCTTGTAAAACCTGTGTACACAGTGTAGCAAGCAGGGGAATAAATCTATAAAACTGGCTGCAGTGCTGGGTGGGTTAATAGAGGAGCCGTGGCTGTGAGTAGCAACTGTCAAGAAGTGAGTCTGGCTGTCCGATGAGACTGACCACATGAGATATGAGATGGGGGCTTTTTTTGTTTTATTTGGTACTGGAAATTGAACTTAGGACTAGTGCTTGCCAGGCAAGTGCTTATGCCGCTGAGCTACATCCCCAGCCCCTTGAGATGGATTCTTGAAGCCTGCACTTGGCATCAAATTGAGGAATACAAAGAACTGAATGCACAGTCTGAGGCTCTGGCACTGATAACCTGGTTTCTGGCACTGATAACCTAGGGTCCGGGGCAGCCCCAGGAGGGAGGATGCACGTTGCTCCTGCTGAGGCAGAGCCCCAGGCAAAGCCTTGAGTGTGGTTTTCTATTTCCAACTGCATACATCACCTTGCCCTCAATAAAAAGAAAGTCAGACACTCAGAAGGGGCAGCTGCCTGCCCACAGAGGAGGCAGCAGTGTGCCCTTTGCAGGGGGCACCTTCAGGACAAAGGCAGCCCTTCCTGCTTGTCTCGGGCGACGCTGGATTCCTCTCTGCCAGCCCTTTTGATTCTGTAAGGAGGGGGAGCCATTGTAGGGGAGATTTGTGATACGGCTCCTTTGATATTCTTACTGAAACCACCCTACTACAGCTTTAAGTCTTCCTCATTGGGAAAGACAAGAGGTCAGATGATGGCCTCCAAAGATGTCCTCTTCCTCATTTCTACAACCTGGAAATGTTATTTTGCATAGTAAGGAGACTCTGCGATGTGACTCAGTGCTGGAGATTCAGTGTTGCTCCTCACTGAGGTTGAAGCAAGGATGAAGCCCTGACCCCAGGGAGTGGCAGCTCTGACATCAGGGCACGGGGAGAGTGCAATGCCTCCCTCCAGAGCTCCTATGGGCACACTCACCTAGGCACACTCACCTGGGAACACACATCTGAGCACATGCACCTGGGCATATGCACCTCGGCACACACACCCGGGGGATTTTCAAGGTCTTCTTTTCCAGCTGGCTTGAAATATGTGATCACCGGCTATAGTCACCGATTGTGTCAGGCAACACCGAAACTTATTGACCCCATTGATGTAACTTCATACCTGCTGACTAACCTTTTCAGCTCTCTGCACCCTGTATTCCTGACTCTGGACCCGAGATTCTCCTCTTGCTTCTATGAGATCACTTTTATTTAGATTTCACATATGAGTGAGATTATGCAGTATTTGTTCGTCTATGACTGATTTATCTGACTTAGTAGAAATCTTTCCAGAGTCATCCGTGTTGCTCTAGATGACAAGATTTCATTTTTTAATAGTCTATCAATATTCCATTGTGTGTACGCCTCTGTTCCTTTATCTATTTGCCTGGTGTGTGTACATTACCTCTTCCTTGCCTGTTCAGCCATGGACAGATACTCCACTGCTTCTGCCTCTTTGATTGACATGGGAGGCACTGTCTCTCTGCATACGATTCCGTCTCTTTCTCGGCAGTGAGGACTCTGTGCAGCTCTGTCAGACTCTAGCCCACTGCTCTCTTATTTTGCTAAATGCTTTCCGGGTTAAGTGTGCTTTCACCCTCCTGCTCCATCGCCTAGGTTCTGCCTGGCCTATGTTCTCACTGTGAGACATGCTTGACACTCTGGGGCCAGGACAAGGCGTTCGTGGGTGGAGAGACCCGTGGGTGGGCAGCGCTGTGGGGTGGATGTGGCGGCACCTGCCCTGGGTGGACAGCACCCTGCCCTGCATAGGGGAGTGGAGAACAGCCACTTAGCTGAGTCCACAGGCCCAGGAGTCCTGCAACTGGGCCTTGATGTTCAGTGAGGCCACATTTCCAGCCCAGCTGGCCGCTCGGACAGAGCAGCTCTCTGCACCGTGCTGAGGCTTCTCTCCCAAGGGCCCAGCTGTAGAGCCGATGCTCCAAGCACCAGCTCCCAGAGCCACGCTTGCCCACCGCAGCCACTACCACGAGTCCTGTGGGTTTCCCTGCCGCCTCCTCTGCTTGGCTCCCGGGGCGGGACTCTCACGACTCCTGGGCCTGGACGTCTGAGACTGGAACACGGTGTCGCGTGCCCCAGTTCAGATCATCTCTTCTGATGCCCCTGAAAGCCATCAGCATAATGGGGAAGCCATGGCTTCATGTCTGCTGCCCTGTGCCACCTCCTCTGTCATTGATCTGGGCCATTCCTGAGGCTGAGGGATCTTGAGGAAAAGCCTGAGACACTGAGGGTCAGGAAGGAAGACATGGACTCACTCGGTCAGCTTATGCCCCTTTAAATCCCTCTTTCAAGACGCTGAAATGACTGTCACACTTCAATGAAATAAAACCGAGACTCTCACAGGAAAGCCTTGGTAATGAAACACATATCCGTGTGATATTACTCATACTAAGTAATAAGATTTATCTTTTTTATAAAATAGAATATTCACTATAAGGTACAATAAAATTTTCTAGAGCCAAATAGATGCTTATGTTCTCTCCAGGGTGTGCTCTGAGCCAAGGAAAGTGAGAATTTATTACTGTTCCATCTAGTTTTATTGCCACAGAATGTATTGGAGATGCAGTAATTTTATATAAGCCTTTATAGTTTTAGTATCATAAATAAAACGCAAAAGGACACTCAGCATCATCGACAAAGACACGTGGCTTCTAATAGTTGGGTCTAATACCTAGAAAAGCAATTATTTAATACCTAGATAAGCACTTGTTATTCCAGGTCATGAATTTATTTGTGTCATGGGAGACTGAAGAAATAAAAAAGATGAAATCTTTGTAGAAACCAGGTGTTTGCAAACTGCACTGGAATTTATATTGGCACTTAGCTCTAAATCCCTGTTAAGAGAAAGAGGTAAAATCAACTCACTTTGTTATGGACAGGATGATACAAAGACCAGGCAGGCAGTGGGAGAGAACTTGTGTTGTGAGCAAAAGCTGAAAAATATGATCAGAATAATTTTAGAGAACTCAGCACCCCCCCCCCCCCGTGAATTCAGGAAGACATTAGAGGTAGCTGGGAGGAGAGTAGCATAGATACTGAAAAGGTTTAGGGAGATTAAATTGACAAGATCCTTACCATAAGAAAATCTCTCTGATAGTCCTTTTTACTCTGTGCAGACTGTGTATTCAGTGCTAGCTTGCTGTGTTTTATTTGTAGTTCTGCAGTGACTAACGAGTTGTATATATTTTCGTTATCTTTCTTTTAACATCTGGCTTACTTTTCAGTTGCAATAGGATAAAATCAACATCTTGGAGTACAGTTTGATGTATCCTAATATGTGCATCAATTTGTATGGCTACTCCCATGATACGGGCACAAGGATGTCCCCACACACTAAAACACCCAATGCTGAAAATAACTCCTAGGCACCCCCTCCCTCCTAGCACCTGGCAACTGGTCAATTTCCTGCAGAAATAGTTTTGTCTTTAACATCACGTCCTTTGTTTACCTATAGGCCATACACTGGTTTTTCTATCTGAATCCAAGACATTTCTGTTGGATTGCAATTTCTAGCAGGACACAGCATATCTGAAATGGAAATGTTTGAAGTGGAAATCTTCCAAATTTTCCTGGCTTCTAAGTTCAAGTGAGCATATGAGTTTTGACCACCCACGCACAATGATTCGCCTCTTTCCCTGTTTTATCTGGATCAGAGGTATTTTCCCCACTCTAGTCCTTAAGTGTCTCTCCTCTTGCTTCCCAGCCTAGAGAGAGAGGGCTTGTCACGGAGCTATCTTTCCACATTCGGGGCACACGGAAGGGCTTCAGTCTGCTGTTGAGTTCTGTCCAGTTTTGTCCACATGATATTATAAAAGATGAAAATAATAAACGTATTCCTGTTTGGTGGAAATTTAAAACTTCCTCCCTTTCTTCAGCATTTTCAGACACCCATTGTGTGCATTTTTGTCTAGGATCTATTGTTAAATTCAACATTAGAAACAGGAGGCAATGTGATGATTCTGTCTTTTTTGGAATCAGCACCAGCATTCATTTTTTGTGAAATATCAGCTTAAATATTTTGCATAGGTTTTCCATTGGTTAACAATTCTCATTCAACTTCTGTCTCTTTTTTTCATCTAATAAAAATATCTCCTTAATTAGATGCTTCCTGTTAACTTTTAATGATTGCTTTGAATCACATATTTTTCAGTCAGATTAACATTAAAGAGTTTCTCTCTTGGAACATTGGAATCCTTTCCATGTTAAGGAATCATTTTCAATGTAACCTATTTTTAATTAGCTACCCTTTAATAATTAAGTAAAAGCATGAGGATCCTATTAGGAGGAACTTGAGATAACAGTACCGAGAAATGGGCATTGGCTTACTAGCTAACCCTTGCATCTAGGCTCCTGGGTCTCTGACTGCCTGGGAGGACACTGGAAATTTCTGGGGTGACATTTCTACAGTTGCATCAAGCAGTTTGGCACCAAAAACACTGCAAAACTTAGGTTTCTTTATCCTCACAAACTTTCACTATCTTAAGCAAATTTGTAGGTAGATGCAAGGCCCTGTGTTTTCAACATGTCTGGAAATTATTTAAAATAGCTCTGAGCTTCAATTGGAAGAGGATGACATAAATTACAGTGCCTGTTCATTTTTTGATAAATACAATGGGTCAATATTCACCTCTGATATGTAACTATGAGTTTGCAAGTTATCCCCAGCGAATGTTAGACACAGCAATGTGAGCCTTGCCCTTGTGCAGTAGCTTCTTCCAGAGGGGCTTTTCCATGTTGCTGTTCCAGGGTACAGAAAACTGCTATGCTTTCTGTTAGAGTTTTTCAGTGCAATAAAGGAGCAGAATATAAAAGTAAAGTGGCCTTTATTCCAAGGATGTGGAGAGGAGCCCATAACTGGGAGCAGTCTGGGTTTTCCTCTGCCTGGATATAGGGTATGGGGTATATGTAACCTCTGACCGGGGTGGTACTTAGGGTGGGCATTGATGCCGCGCAAGGAGCTGATTGGAATTTTCTTCTTGAGTACTGGGAAAAGAAAGAGGAAGCTGTAATAGGGGAAGGAGGAAGTGACCTCAGGGTAAACATCCCCAGTTTGGCCTTCCACAGCTATAATGTCCTGTAATTTATTCTAGGGAAAAACTCTTTCATTCTCATCTTTTTATTGTTAGAAAAAGGGCAAAGTCTCTCTCTTATTACATTCTGCTGAAAGGGGGCACTGTATTAGGGCTCAGGAAGGTTGATGGAATGACGTTGATGCCCATATAAAAGCTGGTGCCTGGTGTTTCAGGCAGGACAAGGAATTAATCATTGGTGAATGCTCACATCCTAGACTGGAGAAACAGAGACAAGGTGCTATAAGGAGGCAGGCTACTATCATGTTTAAGGACCTAGGAGAGACAGAAGGAAAGGTGTCTTTGATCTAAATATGCTGTTCCATCAGGACCATGGTGAGGTAGAATCTAGCCTGAAAATTGTGGCTGTGGGTCCTTGGTCAGGTGGAGACAGGAGATAGGGCATGAGATGACCACTCAGGATGTTTACATTCAGGGCTAGGAGGGCACTGCTTAGCTAGAGAGATGTGGAACCAGAATAACAGTCCAGCAACCTTGACCACCATTGAAGTTCCAAGGAAGACCAGGTAGGGGTCAATCCATTTTACTTTTAGTCGTGTTGAGGAATCTGAGGAATAAAGGCTGGACCATAATCTGACTGAATACTCTGAGGTAAAGCAAATCTTGGAATTATTTTTTGTAATGGAATTTTAGTAACTATATCAGGAGTCTCTCTGGTTGTGGGAAAGGCTTTTACCTGTCCTGAAAAAGTACAAAAAAAGGCGAGAAGATATTTGAGATATTTGTGGTGGGGGCATGTGTGTAAAGTCTACCTGTCATACAGAGATGACAGGTGTAAGTTGTTGAGACCTGAGAGTGTCTGGGTCAGTCTGCATAAACACAAAGGAACCCTGACAATCAGGGTGTGTGTGTGTGTGGTAAAAAGGGGTGTCTTTAAGGTCAAGGACTATGAAGTGAGTGGTGGAGAGAGGGATATGAGAGAACACAGTACATGGGTTTGGCACCAGTGGATGAACTGGGGTAACAGCATCATTGGTTATCCAAAGGTCTTGTGTCAGATGATAGGACCCATTAGGCTTGAGTACTGGGAGAATGGGAGTATTATAGGGTGAATGAGTAGGTTTAAGAAAAGTATTGTCTGAAAGACACTTGATAATAGGTTTAGGTCCCCATAAATGTTTGGGAGCTATAGGATATTGGAAAATACAAGGAAAAATTGAAGGATCCCTGAGATGAATTATAATAGGCATGGCATGGGTAGCACGGGTGAGATTGGAGGTGTCCCAAACTATGGATTGACCAGAGAAGAAGAGAGGGGAGGAGATGGCTCTGCAGTGCACTGTGAGGGTGTCTGGAGGACTAGAGCTGTGGAGAGGGAGAAGGTAAAGAAGAAGTCAAGCTTTTGAAGGAGATCTCTACCTAAAAAGGGTGTGGGTCATGTTGGAATTACTAGGAAGCTATGGGTAAAGAAGAGAGTCTGGGACCTGCATAGAATAGGCCCTGTCTGCAGGGGCTGCATAGGTCAACACCCACTACAGAGACTGAGGACTTAATACAATTGCCTGAAAACTCAGGAAGAACACTACACATGCCCTCTATGTCCACAAGTACAGATAATGTCTTACCTGAGACCTCCAGTGGGACTTGGGGCTCTGAGAAGGACACCTTAATGGGGCTGTGGACCCAGAACCCCATCAGTCTTCAGCGGCAGATCCAAGCAGATCAGCCAGAGATGAATGCAGTGGTGACAAGATCTCCTGTGAGGGCAAGGATTTAGAGGATGGCTTACCAGCTCTGTGGTGGCTAGGATAGTCACTCTTCCAATGGCCCTCGAGATTGCAGAGGGGGCATTCTCTTGCCCAATATCCTTCTTTGTTGCACTTGAAGCATGGTCCGGGAGAGGCTCAGGCAGCTCCATCTTGTCTCAGTTTACCTGTCTCAGAGCTCCAAGTGTCACGGCTAACAGAACAGATTGCTATTTTTTCTTTTTGATTTTTATCTCTGTTGTTTAAAACACAAAAAAAGCCACATTAAGAAGATCTCCCTGTGGGGTTTGAGGGCCAAGTTGAGCTTTTTGTTTTGGTATCTGACCCACAGCAGGAGATATCTGTCTCCTCAACAGTCACAAGACATCTGGTTCTCTTTGCTGGCTACTTTGAGGTCCTAGTCCTGTCTGACTGCCTATAATATTTTTAACTGACTTAGCTGCCTGTAGCATTTTTCTCTGAAGAAGTAACCCAAACTTCCATGAGGGACAATGGCAGTGACTGATCTAGCTTCTCCAGGCTGAAGGGGGTTGAAGTGTTGAACGGCAGTCAGGGATACTCTGCAGAGCTTTTAACTAGTGGCCCTCAGTAGATAGCAGGCATTTTCATCTTCAGTAGGCGTACAGCTTTAAGTCTAAAGGAGACAAATGCAAAGAATCAAGCATGCAGGAGCTAAATAATAGAATCAAGAGGATATTAATGAGTATAATTTTAGTAATGGCTTCCCATAAGGAGGACAAAGATAAGGCCCAGGGAATTTTAGAAACTGACATGTCATTCATTTGTTATACCACAGTTAGATTTTACAGTTGCATACGTACTTTCTGTGCTGTTAGAATGTCTACTGTTATCTGATTTTGGAGGATGGCCTGTTTTATTAATTTTACCTTTTTTTAGAAGAGAATTGAGCTGCAGTGTCACTTAAGGCCAGTTGAGTATAGTTAATGATGGCCCCAATATGTATCATATAACCTTTTTTGGAAAAGATCTGGTGAATCCCAGCAAGAAAGGAATCTAAAAGGAATTTATAATTATCTCTTAATTTTAGTTGTAGAACATCCAGAAGATTGATAACAGTACAGAGTAGGAGATGCAGTAAATTTAACATAGAACATTAAATGGAACTGTTATTTTCTATTAATCATGGGTGTTTTAACATTTGGGCACTGAAGAAACTTGTGAATTGTTTGGACTGCTCATTATTTAAGCATCTCTAAGTATAACATATACATTACATAAATTTTTGTTTAAAAATTATTATTTGACTGGTGACCTCATGTTGCTTTGACTTTGATCTACTGGCTGGAGCACAAGAAAAAGGCAGATGTCTTGATCTGCAAGAAAACACTTGTCATCATAAACAATCCTAGTTTTATATTTGAAGGCATGAATATACCATCAGATCAGCAACAATGAATTGTCCTAGTCATACAAATGTTAGTTGAGGTGTCTCCCATAGGTTATGGAGATTATTGGGGCCTCCAATTAATGAATAAGATCTGATTAAAGTTACTTGGTGATCACTTTCTTTTTCATCAGTTGAAGTCTTTTCCAATCTCTCCTCACCTCAAGGGATTTTGTTTAACCAGTTTTTGCATCATTTTGACCAGCTGGCAACCTAGGTGGAAGCATGCTTTTTAAATCTATAACCAAAATAAACTTTGATTAAATGATCTGAAAATGTAAAAGAAGAAGAAAAAGAATTGTTGAGCTTAAATAAAAAGGAGCAGCTGTTTACAGAGCAGACAAATGAACAAACATGGGCAGACAATTTGTAGAGTATAAACAGACTGGACAAACAGACAACAGATATATAGACTGACAGACATCTTACAAAATCAGAGTGCACTCAAATATATTTGTCCAATTTGAACTATAATAAATAGACTAGTGTGGACCTTTTTATAGGTTAATTAATAGAGATCTCTTGTAATAAGGATAGCAGAGAAGGAAACTAATTTATGGTTACTCTGAGATAGGTTGGTGAGAGGATAAAAGAACATGAATATGAACTAATCCCTCAGGACCAGCCTGTTTCTGAAGCGGGAATAGGGACTGAGGCTGAGAAGGCTGTGGAATGGGAGATGTAGATGGCCACTGAGCGGCCAACTGCTCAGCAGGTGTCTGTGGGTAATTACCGGGTGATCAGCCACCATGAGACAGGGAAGCACAGATGGCAACTGATTACCATGAGACCCGCAACTAGATGGCTGCTGAAGGCCATGTGGTATGGGATCACAAGATGGCAGAAAAATACTATGTGTCCTGTTAGGAGGCTGAAACGCATGAGACCAAGTATGGTGAGCTGGCTGAGAAAATGGTGACACAGGAGTAGGGGACAAAGAAGAGCCAGCTGATGGAATAGATTGCTCAGGTGGAGGGAATTGAGAAATTGGAGACTGGGGAGAGAAACTAAGGGAAGGATTAGAGACCACCAGGGGTAAGTAAGGGGGAGAGGATGGCGCAGAGGGCACAGAAACCTCTGGATCAGAAGGCTGCAGGATTTGGTCCTAGAGATGCAGGGGAGGAGCCATAAAGACAAGAGCCGCATCATGTAACGAGTCCAGTGGGGAAGAGGGGAGAGTTCTTGGTGGAGCAGAGCGAGCCAGAAGCATTTGGACCATCACAGAAGACAGAGTGAGAGAAGGACACGTCCTCCAAGTGAAAAAGGCCTAAAGATGAAGGGTTTCTGCCAACTTGCTGCCATCATGACAAAAGTTAAGTAAAAGATCAGCTTTTTGGTTTTATAGCCTTCTAGAGGCCAAGAGCCCAAGGTTATGAACCAGGCACCCAGAGGTGTGTTTTTCAGGGGACAGGAAGTGGTCACCATGACTGAATTATAAGTGAGCTGAGAGAACAACTTCCCCTCGGGACCTAAGAGCTTTAGCTCCCCCCAAGGAATGTGGCAGCTGTCCTGGGTCAGACCTATCAAAAGAGGTCGTCACCTGTTTTGAAAGTGTGACATTCTGAAGGTCCCAACACCCATCTCATCCCGGCTGTCACCGATGAGTGTGGGATGGGGTCCCAGAGAACAAGAGGGTAACAGTTTTGCCTCGGGCTGGCCTGTCTAAGGAACGTGAAAACTGCCATCTCTTTCCAGGGACGGCAATGGAGTTTTCTACTGCAAGCTTGTGAGTTTTAGGAACGGAAACAGAAAACACCGTGCAGCAACTCACTTGTGATGAGTGAGGAAGGTCACTGTTGCATGTGGTCAGCAGCCGCAGGTGAACAGTCCCGGAGGAAAAAAAGGTGGTTCATAGGCAAGGAGCTCAAACTGGGCGGGATTTCCAGGAGCTAGCGCACTCTGCCATCCGGGTTCTGGCACCATTATGTTAGAGGTTTCTGGTGCAATACAGGAGCAGAATTTATTCCAAGGATATGGTAAGGCGCCCATAACCCAGAGTGGTCTGGGTTTTCCTCTACCCTGGAGATGGGGGTAGGGAGGATATGTGACCTTTGACCAGGGTGGTGCTTAGGGCAGGCATTGATGACACAGGAGGAACTCATTGGAATTTTCTTTGAGTGCCCTGGGAAAGGAAAAAGGAAGTTGTAATAGGGGAAGGAGGAAGTGACCTCGGGGTAAACATCCCCAGTTATAATGTCCTGTAATTTATTCTAGGGCAAAACTCTTCCACTTTTCTCTTAACTGGGCAGATGTTAGCACCTTAAAAACATGATCTTTAAATGTGTGCAACATGCTTGAGAAAACACCCTTTTACCTGGCATTATAGCATGTGCAACCTAGCTCATTAGCTATGCTAATGTAGCAAATGACTGAATACATGTCACAACGGACAGCTGTAATATTTAGTACGTTTATGCTTAAATGCACATTTTTAATGGTGATAAATATCATCTGATTACAGTGTGTCACTGTGATGATGTCAACACTATGTGGCTTAAGAGTATTTTTATTCAGGACAAAATTGCTGGCATTTTCGATCCTAATCTGCATCAAGTGGACCCAGCAATTGTGATGCACAGGCTAACTCTCCACCTGGCAGGGAGGTTGCCATGGCGACGACCAGGCAGGCCATGAGAGTGACTCACTGTGTGACTCCATCCATTGGCTCCAGAGGGGAAGACTGAGCATCTGGCCCAGCTCTGCCTTTCAGGCCTCTTTGTTATCTGCTGAGCTGCCTGGGAAGAAGTAGCTGGGGCCGCATGGCGGTGTCTGATTAAAAAAGCACATGAGCATGGGATCTGACTGCATACGATCCACAGCAAAACATTTTACACGATAGAGACCACATGACTGCTGTGGTGCAGCCACTGAAGCGTGGTCAGTGCCCTGCTCTCCATGACAAAGCCAAGATTGCTGAGCACCGCTGCATTCCCACGATGTTCCCACGAGGACAGTGCACAGTGGAGGGGACCGTGCCCCCCACGTGCGTCAGGTCCCCGTGACTTCGTGGCAGTGAGGTTCATCTGCTTCACATCCCCGTGGGCTCTGAGAAGATCTGCGGATACACAGTTATGATGCCGTGTCTGGATCCCTCATCCACTGCTCTGAGAACCTGAGATTATTAATTTCTCTGTGGCTTGATTGTATTTTGTGAAAAGAGAAAAACTAATGGGTTGGAATGAGGACTATATGTCAAAATGTTAGTACACAATAGTTTTTTCCTTTGTGCCGGGACATATTCTAATATTCTACTCTGATATTTTGTGTTTTTCTCTTGCACATGCATACCAGTGATAAAGTTTAATTTATAAATTAGCCAAAGTAAGAGATAACCTATAATGCTTAAAAATGAAATAGGGCAATGTACTCTCAAGTTATTTAAAACTTATGAAATATTTATTTCTGGAAATTTCCATTTAATAATTTTGGGTTGCCCTGGCCAGGTGTGACTGACAGTATGCAAAGCAAAACCACAGACAAGGAGGGGGGGTCCTCTGTACTTGGAGTTGTTTGTGACATTAACAGAGGTTAGAGGAGTGTCTGTGTTTCATCATCAAACACCAGGGCTCTGGTCACTGGGGTCACTGGGGAGTAATCACCCCTAAACATTTGGGTCTCCTACCCAGTATCTTAACCCTTTTTTGCAACTGGGTCAAGGTATTAGAAGGAAAAACAGCTACTGCTCCAAGATTCTCTCTTCTCTGTGCTCTTGGTTGCAGTCCTGGCTAAGGGCTTTGTGCTCTCTAATGGGAGTGTGTCCTGCGTTGTCCTACTTTCCCTCGGGGCTATGGGCACAGCATTAGCAAGCTCACTGCTTGTGTGCTGGACCATCCTCCCAGCCCAGCGAATCTGCAGCCCAGGACCACTTGCCTTTCCCTCCACGAGGCTGCTCCTTCACTTCTGATGCGAGGCGGGGCTCAGGAAGAAAGGTCACATCCCAAACACCACCTTTGGTGTCCATAGCTCAACACTGAACTGACTTATCATGTTGTAGCCCTGAGCAAATGTATCAGAACACGCTATGGAATTCACAAGACCATAGAAAGTTTTTTTGGTGTGTGACAGCATTGCTTTATTTTATGGAGATATTTTAGATTTATAGGTGTTACATTTCACATTTCCACTTATAGTTCAAGGCGTCAGGGACGTTCTGAGTCATACCAGTGAATTTGCCATCATGTGGTAATAAAATAGCAGATAAGGCATTGGTTGGTCATTAGGTATGTGCATATCAAAGAAGAGAGGTAAAGGTCAGGTCCAGGGTGCGGAAGCTCCGTAGACCACCTAGGGACTGACGAGGTGAGTCTAATCCAAGCTCCCACAGAGTCCAGAAAAGGCTGACTCTGTCAGAGGTGGACCATCCTGAGTGGTGCTGTGCATTGAGGATTCCAAAGGGCTTTGTATTTTTTTGTGGTATGCATCTATCAATAATTACCACAGTAGAAAATTAAAATTGAGGTATTTAAAAGCTATATGACTCTATCTGAAATTATAAGCTGTTATACATTAATATATGTAATATATTTAGTGCATATTTTAAGGTTAACAAATATGCTCTGAAAAATTTAGTGAGAAGAACAGTATTATTTCTATTTTTTAAAATACAATGTTGGGCTTAAAAGACAGATTCTTCTATGTGTTCCTGCATTCAGTTGTATGTAATGTGTCACTGTCTTTGATGAACGTGAAGACATTTTGGACTCAGGTAATACTAGCCTTGTTCCCTGATTGTGGGTATTCTTTCTTTGTGTTCTAACAAAATTTAATTGCAATGTTGAATCTAAAACTTCATTGATCAACTTTTTATCTCATCTACACTAAACATTACTGGTCTATGTTACTGGCGCTTTGAGTAGATCATTTGCCCAAGTGTGATCATTGTAGCATTGCATATCAATCACTTAAAAATACTGATGAAAGCGGCACAATTTATAATAGCTAAGTCTTGAAAGCAGCTTTTATGTCCATCAGCAGATGGATGGACAAAGAAAATGTGTGTTTACACATAGTAGAGTACTACTCTGCCATAAGAAGGATACCTTTGATTCATTTACAGGAAAGTAGATGCACCTTAAAACCATCATATTGAGTCCATCCCTCCCAAGAGTAGCCAGAAGCTGTGCTGGGAGTAAAACAAGAAGCCAATGTGCCTTTCGTGTAAGCCACACAAGCCACACAGGGACCAGGAAGAGAGAAGCCAGTTCATTTTTCCCATGAGCCAACCAGTGTGTGGGCTGAAAATCTAGAACAATCCTCCCCCCGCACCCACCCAATAATCAAGTGGCTGGTTGGGAGGACAGGGTGAGTTGATAGCAACTAAGATACAAAAACAACTAAATGCTTGTATTGTTTGATTGGATCTGCAGGTCCTGGGCCAGTAGTCTGAGCATCTACTAGGATGATATGCAATAGAGCAAATATAGAGATTTCTTTCTGTCTTGTTTTTGAAATCCAATTTTATTCTCACTATTGAGTTTTGTTCTGATTCATTGTCTTGTTTTATTTAATGTTCTGTTTTGGTTGGTTTTATTCTGTTTTGTTTTATTTGATTTTACTATGTCTGATGGAATAGACAACTGTTGTAAAGATAGCAAGAGATATTACAGTAGGCATCAGGTTTTTTTATTAGCCTGTGGTGAAGCCCTGTTATCACTTTCACTGTTCTGTTTTGACTGGCTTTATCCTGTTCTTTTTTTTTTTTTTTGGTTTTATTCTGTTTAAAATTAAAAAAAAATCTTTGCAGAACCGATAGTATGCTAATTGAAGAGATTAACATGCAGTAAAATTTTAACAAGATATTTAAAAAACCCATCATATTAAGTGAAAAAAATCAGGCACAGAGGCTTAAATATCACATGGTTTCTCTTATAAGAGACCGAGGTAAAAGTAAAAAAAAAAAAAAAAAAGGTAGATAATAGAAAGTAGGGAAGTAGACCTTTCTCAAATGAGATGAAAGAAGAAAAGAGGGCGAGAAAAACAAGATAAAAAGGAATTAGGCTCTGCTTTGTAGCTGTACCAACTTCCCACAAAGAATATAAATATGTACGCACACATGTACTAGAAAAAACAATAATAAAAATACTGTCCATTGACTAATGCAAATCTTCTAGATGTTGGCATATTTAATTTTATAATACCTAATTTATATCCTTTAGCACCTCACCACCTGTCTCATCAGGAAAGTCTCTAAGTTTGGGGGTCGCTGTCACGCTCACAGTGTGGATTTGAGTTCAGCTAACTCCCATATAGATTCCATATCTAGGGATTCGGTTGACCATAAACCAAAGCATTCAGAAAAACAATTGTGTCTAAGGAACAGGTTTAGAATTTCTTCTGTCGTTTCCCAACCAATATAACAACAATTCTAAGATGTTATAGTCCATTTACAGAAGATTTAAAGTATGTGGAAGATGTACATAGGTTAGGTGCAAATACTATAATGCTTAGTATAAGGGACTTGAGTATTTCAGGACTGTGAATTATGGAGTCTCTGGGTGATGCTAGGATTAACCCCCATGGACCCTGAGAGATTTTGCCTCTTAATTCTACTTTTTATTCCAAAGCTTAAGTACTTTCATACCATTATGAAGAGGGTTCTGCCTCTATCAACCCTGAAAGGGGCTCTGAGGACCTGCGGAGTCATCATAGCATAATCTGAGCACTGAAATTTAATCCATTTTCTCTACTTAGTGATAGAATGCTCTGCTTGCATAGTGAAAACCAACTCACTTGTTCAGTGGTGCTGTCTTGAGATTAAGTTATTGAGATCTTAGAAGATCATCGTCATGCATTAGGATGGATATTAAAAGTCAGGTGAACAATATTTAATTACCTTTATATTGCACAGAATAAGTAAATATAATTCACAATCAATACATGCAGAGACTGGGCTCTACGACTTAACACTGAATCTTTTAGATTAAAAACTAGAATATCATTCGGATAACAAAAGCATTACCAGGATTCTCATTATGACAGAAGAATCATGAATGTAACAGATGAGTTCTCTACCTTAAATTTGTCTACTGTTGGATTATTAGTGTATTCAAGGTAAAGATTTTATAATTATTCTTTGATGTCCAGGTTTGCAAATGCTTTCAAAATGTTTGTGTCATCAGTCTTCCTGCCATTGAAAGATTTTTTTCCATTAAAATACTAAAGATAATGTGTGCTTCACTGTTGCGTCTATTGCTTTGCTCAACTCAGATAATTCAAGCTGGCCACTGCTTTTAATTGCACGGGCAGCTCGGTCTCCTCCTGTCCTCCGGGACATTTACGTAGGGTGAACTTGGTCTTCCGAAGCTGAGAGCACTTACTGGGGGCTTGGAAAGCTCTTCCCGAAACTCAATTTCTTTAAAAGTTATTGATCTTTTAGTTTTATTTTAAAAATTTTATCCTTTAACAATTGTGTCTTTTCACATTTTCTCAGAGAATTTCCCTTTTGATCTGGGTTTCATATCTACTTGTTCATGCATTCTTAAAAATTGCCCACTTGTTCTCTCTCTTCGTTTGATAGCATCCATTCTTAAATCTACTTTTTCACTGATCAGGCTTTCTGGGGTTTGTTATTTTCAAAATCTCATCAGCTTTAGGTTTTGGTATTATTTTTTATCGTGATTATTTTTATATCTGGTGTGGGTATTCATGATGTAATTATTGATTTCTTTGTTTCTTTTTTAAAAATCTATTTTATAGTGTTCAATTTATAAAAAATGTGTTTTTCTAGCATAAACCTTTAGTATTTAACTCTCCTTGTCTTCCAAATGGGAAGCATGGATTTTTCTTTGCAGTTGTTTTAAGTACCGTCAGTGTTCTTGACTTGTCCTAGAGTCCTTAAGTTGTAAGCATCTCATGAGGTCTGCTTTCAGATTCTCACCCAAAGGGTCATGCACGTTTAAACTTTACACGTATGATCACACACACACACACACACACACACACACACACACACACAAACACAGTGACTCTGCTTCCGGTCTTAGTTAAGGCAGCCGTATCTACATGATGGCTGTGGAGATCACCCGTATCCTAAAAGCTTGACCATTTTACTTACTCCTTCAGTCCTTCAGTCCACTTGGAATTTTCCTCCGAAAGCTGTTAGATAGGAATCTTTTTTTCTTCCCCTGTGGACACAGAAGTGTCTCAACACCATCTATTTAAGTGCTGCCCCTACTACATCAATATGAAATGCCATCATATGTGAAGTCTGTGTGACATTTAAAACATTTATTCTAATCAGTCAACTTGACTTTCTATGCACAAATAACACACACCACTAGTTATTATAATTGTTAAATAAGTTTTGATATGTGTTGGAACAAGTAGGTTATGGCTTGTCTTCAGATGTGCTCCTAAAATCTCATGTGCTTATAGGTGAGGCTCTGGGAGGTGGTTAGATTATGGATGTGATACAGATTAGTCTACTGATTGATTCAGTATAGCTTTGGGTGACGGAATTACTGAAGAGGCACAACCCAGTTAAGGGACTCATGGCCTCGATGGAACATAAAGGAAAAGGGGGAAGGCTGTGTGCTGCTTCCTGCCCGCCTTGCTGTGGACTGTTCCTCCTCTGCCACGCCTCCCTGCCTGGCATGGAGCCAGTCAGTGACAGACCGAAACCTCTATAAACTGGGCCAAGATGAATCTTTCCTCTTTTAACTTCTGTGTCAGGTATTTTGTACAAGCAACAAGAAATGACTAAGTCTAAATAGAAATATACTCTTACTAAATATACCTTTAATTTCTTGATCTTAATGCTACTTAAAAGTTTTAGAATCAGCTTATCATATTCCATCCACAAAAAATAGGGTTTTTCATTATGGGTGCAATTTGAGGGATATTAACATACTTAAAATATCTAACATCCCTCTGAAATGTGACATCTCCTTACCGATTTAATTCCTTTTATTTTCTAATAGGGCATAGGCTTTGTTGGTCTATGACAACCCCCACCCAGAGAGCCGGACATACAAGTCCTCCTCAACCCACATATTTTCCAGCAAGGTTTGCCCTCCGCCAGGCTTCCTCATGGTCTGGGTGGAAAGGCATCCTCCCTGGGTGTGGTGCGCAGCACACAGCAGCAGCTGACACTCAGGACGATGCTCTGGGGATTCCAGCCAAAGGCCACGTGTCTCAGGGGCATTGCCATTCATGACTCCACGAAGCAGCTCCGCGGGACAGGACTGTTCAGAAGTGAACAAAGAAGGCCTGGCGATGATGACAATGCAACTCACAGCATTTCCGGCTCCACCCTGACTCTGCTGCTCCCTGCCCTTCAGAGCTCTGTCCCACACACTGTTGGCGCCAAGTAACACCCCTCTGTGTGGAGGGTGTGAACAATTTAACACGCTGCCTTCGGCCACAAATCCCAGATGAGCAGGCACCAGCTCTTCCTCCTCCGTGACCAATGGTCAGTTTAAACATTGCTCGGCCCTTCAAACCCTTGTCACGAAAGATTAATTCACTCAGGATAGCTTTGACTGGAAGGATTACTGATTGTTGCCATGATACACAGCACATTTAAGCTACTGGGGAGACGGCTGGCATTATAAAAAACATAGATTCCACATTTAAAGCAAAAAACAAAGAGCTATTTTACACACTAACCTCTAATTGGACTTCCTGACTTTTTGTGCAAAACCAGAAAAACAAAAGAACTAACACGGTCTTGCCATATTTGTCAACACTTTCCCCCCGGATGACTCATTTCCATGAGAAGTGTATTTTTTAATGCCATCTGGTGAGGAGCATTTGGCAATCTTTCCCTGAACGCTCAGCAAGGCCACCGTGAAGGAAAGGCGTGTTCCTGGCTTCCTGCTATGCTGCTGAAGTGGGGCACCTGGTATTTTCCAGTCACACCTTCCCTTCTTCCTCTTGTTGGAGACAGAATGGCTCTTGAGGAGGGAATCTGCTCCCAAGGTAAATTTGTTAGCTTAAGGACGATGTGTAAATCTTCATCTTCACGGCATGATTCCTTGCAGTGGCTGGGGTTTACCAATTTAGCTCAACATTTGCATTTATGGAGTATTTCACAAAACCTGACAGTTCAAAGACAATTTATTCTCTGAACAGATGATTCTATCGTCATTTTTTCCCTACTCCCATTTGGAGCAACAAAAGCTATGTTCAAAGCAAGGAAAGAATCATCTCATTGCTTGAGGAAGATGGCAGAAGGGTCCCAGATAACACACAGAGAGAATACGCATAGATTCATTTTTCCTTCATATAAGAGCAAATGCACATTTTTTCTGAATGTTGTAAACTATAATGGATATTTTCTTAATGCATGCATGGACTTTGCAAGACAGATCTATTTAAATGGGTCAAGGCCTTGGGTCACAATTCTGTGCTTTGGAAAAACCATAGACATTCAAAGCTCTTGAAATAAACAAGAGATTCAACAAGATCACACTGCAGAACAAGAAATAACAATTCCTGGCAAAGCTGACATTTACCAAAGATTTCCCTCATGGCTGCAACAGAAGTTCTCCAAGCCCTGCTGCCAAAATCCAGAGCTAGCAAAACGCCTTGGGCATCAGCATTTTTCCTGCTCTTAAATTCTCATCTTCTAAAAAACACCAGTTTGCTTTTACCCATTTGTAACTTCAAAATGACATCTAGAAATAATACCTGAAAGTAATAATAATGGCTGAGACTTGATGGGCATTTGATATATGGGTTGGAGGACCAAACAGGGCAACTCGTATGATGGTGGTGAACATAGCATCTGGCATACAATGACTAAACATTAGTTCCTATGGTGCCACTTAGCCCTTGTTAAAAAAAAAGGACACTTGACCTTGCTGCAAATGAGCTTGCCCCAATGTTTAGGGAATAATGAAGTTTCTCTACCTGTCTCATTCTATCGCCTTTATTTTGTCTCCTTTAGGAGGCCCTGCACTGCAGATTGGGGTATGACGCTCTTGTGCTGCGAAAAGGTTTCACGCCCCAAGCTCCCCCAGTTCCCCATTCCGAGCCCAGTCCATTATGGCTCCTCGTCCATCTCCTCTCTTCCCATCACCTTGCCCCAGTGATTCCTCCCCAGGCTACTTCATTTCCGAGCTGTACTGGACCCCGGCATTCAGCTCTCCTGGTGCAGCTCCTTACCTGGGATTCACATGTTCCCAAGTTGGAAGACTGAATGGTACAGCAGCTTCTGATCTTTCATGCAGGCTGCAGCTCACAAGGAGCCAGATTTATTATCAAAATCATGAAATCCTGTTGAGTTTTATTTTTTAGAGGTTTTCTTTTTGTTATAATTATACACTTCCCAAGTATTTTCAAATTCATAGTCTTTCAATTGACTGCATTTTGTTTCACAAAATACTTTGGGAAAGGAATCTCTTATGTTTTCTAGTTTAAGCTTTACTCATGATTTTATTTGTTTATTCAGTCATCCATCATGAAAGTCACAGGACCTGAGTCACAGTGAGGTGCTCAGTTTATCCTTTAGAATAATGTGACACAGGACAAGTATCTTAAAGCAAAAGACTAAAGGTGTTGTTCAGTGGTGGAGAATTTGGCTACCATAAATAAGGTCCTGGATTTGACTCATCGGAACACACCTTAGCAACACACAGAGCTGTGGCTTGCATCTAGATATCCCCGAAAGCCACGTGCTCATGGTTGGGGGATTTTGAAGGTGGCTGGGTTAGGGGATGTGAGTGTGGATTAAGGGTGTGGTACTGAGATTAAAGTGTGGGTAGTGGCAGCCCCACCCTGGGTATGGGTGCACCAGTCAATAGGTGTAGCCTGGATGGAATACAAAGGGCAGAGAGAAGGCAGGCTCGCTGCTGCTGCCCTATCTGCCTGCCTTGGACTGTTTCTCTTCTGCCATGCCCCTGCTAGTCACCCTGCTTTGGAACCTATGACTGTGGACTGAAGCCTCTAAACACTGTGAACCGAAATAAACATCTCCTCTTTTAACTCTGGGTATTTTGTCTCAGCAACAGGAAAAGTAACTAGCACACACAGACACACAGACACACAGACACGCACACATAAGCTGCACCCTCAATCTGCACCATCCTGATCCTTACGGCCTTCTGTTAGGAAACAAAATAAATCTATGAGAAACACAGGGTAAAACCAGCTTCCAGTTCAATTCCAAAAGTAACTTTCAGGATCTGCATATTTTACTTACCCGCTTCATTAGCCAACAGACTGACTATTACACATCAGCCATCCAAGTAGATGCCAGGGCATCAAGAAAGATTGTCTCTCTTGCCAGTGCAGAAGGTGAGGACCAATTCCTTCCACGCTTGAATTGTATTTTAATATTGTGAAACTTCCAATTTCTCCATAAAACCTTAAGTGACCAACAAGCTTGTGGGCTCGGTTGCTCATTTCCTAGCCTGGAGCTGAATTTCCTCCCTGTCCTGGATTGAATTCTGATTGAATACAGATTCTGAAGCTAGCAGGAAGTTGTCTAAATGTGAAGCTACAGCCAGATTAATTTACAGAAGAAAACATTCAAAGCTATAATTTATAAGTTTCTGGACAGATATTAAATATTTCATTTTGCTGTTTTAAAAAAAATTCTCAAGGACCTTCACAGGCAGGACCTGAAAATTATGATGGATAAACACCTTAAAACCCCAGATCCGTCTTCACTGGTGCCAGCATGATGTGCTGCCCACCACTGGCTCAGGGCCACGGTGCCAATCGATCACGAACCCGGACCTCTGAAACTGACCACCGAAGTTATACTTTGTTACAGTAGCAGAAAGCTGACTCACATGTGCACAAAACAGAAAGCTTAAAATTCTACTAAAAATTTCCAACATATGTTGAGAACAAAGTGTGTGCCAGACCTTAAGGTTATATTCAACATAACGTTGTGACGTAAGACCGCTTTTCACTCCCGTCCTACAGGAGAAGTTGTTGCATGGCTGTGATAGGTGGATTCCTCACAGCTGAGGGTGGCTGAGCTCGGCCCCAGGAAACCGTGGCTTCGAGAAGGAGGTCGGGCAGCCTGGTGCATCGCTCCGGAATTCTCTCATCCTCCTCCTCTTCTTCCTGTGCTCCCCGAGCTTCCATCTGGGCATGGTCAGTGCGAAGCCACAGTCCAGCAATAAATGAGAAGAAACAGGAGGAGGAAGTTTGTCAGTTTGCTTCTTTGTGGGCAGTGGCACGAGTGGATTTCTGTCGCGGTGGCAAGCAGACCTCTCACCCCACCCTCTTTCTGGGGTTCTAGTGTTGGCCCTGCCTTGGCCCTTCAGGGAGGCCCAGCGTCTGCTCTTGCTGGTTGGGTTGTGGGGACAGCTCCACCCTCTATCCAACAGAGGGTTATCTTTTTCCTGCCAGAATTATTTAGAAATGAGCTGTGAAACCCGGGCTACTTTTCTCACCCTGCAGAGGGAGGGTAACCGGATTGTGAGGTAAGGGCAGTGGCTGTCTGAGCACCGCTTCACTTTCTGACTCACGGAATGCTTCACAAATTGAAGTCAAACATGCGTCAATAGGCAATTTAAATACTTACACATTACTAATCTGCTTGAGCACACTGCAATTTCCCTCAGGTTTTCTTGCTCTTCCCTTCTACAGTTTAGGAGACGCATTATGTATTTTCACTCCAGGTCAAACTCAAAACAGTGGTGGCATTTTAGAACAGGACCCAAAGGAAATGCAGCTTATGAACAATGAAGATTTCAAGGTTCTCCTGCTAGGAATTAAAGAGATTTAAAGAGGTCATTAGTGTTGATGGTGGCACAAAAGTGCTTTATGCACAATAAAGTTGGGCTAGGCGGGGGAGTCTGAATAACTCTGGTCTCAGTCATTTCCCTGTACCCTTTGGGTCCAATGAAAGCACACCATACTTCCCAGGAAGGTGTGGGTGATGTGAGCTGCGTTTATTTTCCCTGACTTCAACCTTCATGTGGACATCTGGGTCTCTTCTGCCTCTGCTGTCCCGCACTGTGCCGCTGGGAATACTAGTGTGTTCTCATGTATGTCTCATGACTGAACAATGCTCAGGGATAAAGTCCTGGCCGAATAAGCCTTGAAGTGACATCTGCCGACTCTGCTGGCTACGCATCCCCAACCCACACCAAAACATATCATCACCCATGCTGCCTAGTGCCCGCTGCCAGCTGGGCACTGTACATGGCCAGTGGCTCCATTAAGGAACAGGGGCACTTCTGGATGGAGCACAGGCATACCGAGCATGATCAGTGTCTGTGGAATTTATGTTCACTGCTTGGAACAACTACAGTGAAAAATAACATGCTGTGAGTACTCTCCATATTTAGAATGGGGCAAGCTAACAGGTCTGCTGACATTTGCTTTGATGGCCTTGACCTGATTATAAAGGAAAGCCAAAAGCATTTCAAAGTAAGGATAGGAAAGTGAGTACTTCCATCATTCCACAGCCTCAGTTAAATCCAAATCTATGGTGAAGAACATCACTGACGATTTCTGAGACCTTGGTTATCTACCAAGGTCTTGTGGTTGCATATATCATAACACAAGAATGAAAGGCATAAAACAGTAATATTGCTTGGAAACAAGAACAATAGCTGGATGAGTCACAGCATATTCTTTTAAAGGAATTAGTATTCTCATTTTGTGACTTGGCAAAAACAATTCCAATTCTGCATCCATCAGTACACGCTGTTTAGGATCAACACATCTGCTAAGAAAAACAACTTAATAAAACCCAGAACAAACTCTTGACATGAGAATGTGTGGGGTTCAAGTTTCCACAGAGAGAGCCACCCACACACAGGAAGCTGGGACTGCTTCTTCAGACAGGAATCCACAGTTCCAAGGAGGGACTGAGCAGGTCTCTCATAGCCTTGGATGGTGTAGGACCAAAAAAAAATAGAGCATGGGGCTGTCAAGCCGAAGAGCCTGGGAAATCACCCAGTACAAAGCTGAGCCCACACTGCCACACTCAGCGAAACTAAATCAAGTGGGTTGGACGCCAGCTTTGATGCTGTTCTGTTGCTGTTTGGGTCACACCGGCCAGACTCTTGGCGAGCTACCTGCCAGAGTAGAACCTAACCATCTTGGGGCAAATAGCATCATTTAGAGATTCAAGTTGTGCTAAAAGTCTTTTACACACAAGGCTCAGCTTTCTATAAAAAGTAAGCACTCAGGAAGACCCAGAGAAAAACCAGTACGAACAGACCCAGAGGTGATTTAGACAAGGGAGTTACCAACATAGGCTGTAAAGTGGTCACAATCGGTGTTAGGGGAATTACAGACAAACAAGAGGGCTTAATAAAAACAACCTAAAAGAGCCAAATGGGGATTCCAAAAATAAACATAGCGATACATAGCTAGATGAAGACACATAGGTAAGTAGACATAAAGACATATTTTCCCTAAAACAGTCAGGGAAGAGAGAATATTGAGACCAAGCTCCAGCTGCATATCTCCTTTTTCATTGATTGATAAACCTGAAAACCAGGAAAAGAGTGTAACAGGCACGTGCGAAGCAGGTTAAAGACCTAGCACACGAGCCCAGGAGTCCCTAAGGGCAAACAGGAAAAGCCACAGCAGCACTGCACACAGAACACTAGACAGATGCTACTGTCTAAACCGATAAGCTCAAGCTGCAGTGCCCACAAAACTGTGGACAACAGGGAAATTACAAAGAGACAGAAGTGAACACACATTCCACAAGGCTGTTGGAAACATGGTAATCACTGTTAGAGTGGGCAGAAGAGCAGGGTTTGGTGGGCACAACTGTAATCCCAGCACTCTGGGAGCCTGAGGCAGCAGGACTGCAATTTTAAACCCAGCCTAGGAAACTTGGCAATTTAGCAGGGCCCCATCCCAAAATAAAAGATTAAAACACTCAAAACAAAATCCCTGGGTTCAATTTCCTGATTATCTCCTCATCCCTAAAGAAAATAAAAGAAAGAATGGCTAGAGGAAGAAAATATCATCTTGAAAATCTAAACCAAAATTGAAGGCTACCTTCCCCTCCAAGACAATAAAAGGTGTAAAAAAATGCAATGTCATTTTCAAGAGCTCTAAAAGTTACCAAAACCCACCAACCTAAAGTTCCATGCCCAGAGAACCCATGCCCCAAAACATTTTCAAACAAAATAGTGGGTAAATTCTTTTTAAAAAAAATTTATTTAAAGAAAGACAAAACAAAACAGAAAATGGGTAGAAATAATACATACTTTCAAAGAAAAAAAACAAGAAATCACTAGTTGATAATTACAAATTGTCCTCTTACAAATAGTTATTCAAGATACTCAAGTGGAGCATACAAAGTGGGTATTCAAACAGTGAGACTGCAACCAGTTTTGTTCAACTAGCCAACAAAAACTTAAAAATATGGTTATTAATCCTATATACTTAAACATACATGCAGTTATCCATATCTTCAATTATGTTGAGATTGAACAAACCCAAGCAGGCTAATATCACTCTAAACAAAGGAATAATACTATTGCTGGGTTTCACATTATGACACTCCAGGATCAGCACTGGATACTTTAGTGTCTCTTTTTCTTCAAAATATCTGTTCATTTCATCATGTGTCATAAGATCAGTTCTCATAAACTGTTTATAGATTCTACACATGCATAAGTCCTAACATGCATTTCTATCCTTTCTATATTAGAGGGAGAAACAAAACAAAGCAAGACAAAACAAAACATATTCCTATAAACACATGAAACGAAGAAGACATATAAGACCATTGTACAAGGAGTTCTACCATAATTCCTGTGTTTGTCTCTTGTTATCTTCAATAGAATTGGCTATATAATTGAATATATATATATATATATATCAATACATAACAGTATTAATAAAAACACAACTTTGTATATAGTATAAAATTTCAAAAAATGGCAGTTATCAAATCAGAATGTGCATCATATAGTCTTGTCATCTTTAGGGTAGTTGCCTATACTCTCAGACTTGATACTATCAATCGTATCAGCTTTGAATAAAATCTGTCGATACCAAACAGCAATCAAACAAACCAAATTTAACTAAGATCAGTCATGATAAAACAGTATAAGTCATACAGGGCTCCAGATTAAGTTAATAGGAAATTAAAGATGATTACTGTGCTATATCCTGATGTTTTTGGGATAGCCATCTGTGACCTCAAATCTAATGCAAGTAGATAAACTGGACAGAATAAAATCTATCTAAGCAGAGTGGTGCAAGTAATGTGGGTTTAAAATCCTGATACACTATTAACAATACCTTCTGCTATCTTTTTAAGACTCTCCCTCCTGTTTCACTTCTCCAGGGTACACTGTGTATTTTTGGGTCTGGCCAAGACCCTTGGTTTTAAATGTGGGTGTGTGTGGGGCAACCTGCTATTTACCTAAGTGTTTCCGAACCTTCTCTCTTCTGGACTTGATCTCTAATTGTATTCCTTTACCTATTAAAGCCTGTCTTTCCAACCTATCCACAAATACTGGTCTAAGTTGCCCCTATTTTTTGTTTTTTGTCTTTTTGAGACAGGGTCTCGCTATGCAGTTCAGGCTGGCCTTGAGCTCACTTTGTAGCCCAGGCTGGTCTCAAACTCGCAATGATCCTCCTGCCTCAGCCTCCCTAGTTGCCCCTATTACACTCTGGTTCTCTGTCACATAGAGCATTGTTTCCTCATATTTGATTTTCAGTCCATGTATTCTTTTTCCTGTTAATTATATTTCCTATAAATAGCATCTCGGTGGACCCTGCCTCCTGATCTACTCCACATGTGGTTCTTTTTTTAAAATTTAGTGTATCAAGGCCATCTATATTAGAGATTATAACCAACCTTCTCTGCCTCATTTCTGTTATGCTCTTTTTTTGCCATCAGTTGTCTGCTTATCTTCTTCATTCTGTTTTCTGCTCCATTCGTTGAGGCCTCTTCCCCACTGTTCCTGGAATCCTAGTACTTTTCTCTCTCTCTAGAATACCCTGCAGTATTCTTTGTGGAGCTGGATTGGTGGTTGCGAATTTCCCAAGTTCCTCTTTGTTTTGGAAGCATCTTGTTTCTCCATTAATTTCTGGAGACATTTTATCAGGGTGTATCAATCTGGGCTGTAGTTTATTTTCTTCCAGGGCTTGGAATATTTCATGCCAGGCTCTTCTTGACTTGATGGTTTGTGTCGAGAAGTCTGCCATAATTCTGTTATTCTGATGGGCCTTCATTTATAGGTTATCTGTTTCTTGTCTCTAACAGCTTTTAATATTCTGTTCTTATATTGAATTTCTGGGATCTTGATTATTATATGCCCGGGTGTAGCTCTGTTTTGGTTGTAGGTGGCTGGAGTTCTGTATGCCTCATATATCTGAATATCATTTCCTTGTCCTATGTTTGGTAAGTTTTCCTTAATAATTTCTGTGAATAGCTTTTGTAGTTCCTTTGTACCCCTGCTTCTTCATTCACATTCTTTATTCTCAAGTTATAGATCCTCTTGTCATCTTCTAGCCTTTGTATTGTTACTGCTTGTTTCCTTATTTTTTTTAAATAGTTTTTCCTTTCATGATCCCACATTGCAAAACTATCCTCCAGTTTGGATAATCTAATCTATCCTTAGTTTTTTTCAAGCTGATTTGCTATCTTTCCATAGAGCTTTTAATTTCCTGGTAATCTCTTTGAATCTGCTTCATGTATTCTATATTTTCTTTATATTCTTTATCAAATGGTTCTCTCCTTTGTTTGAGTTCCTCCCTTCTTTCATCTGTGTCTTCTTGAGGGGTGCTTAGCATCTCTTTTATTAATCTTCTTATACCTTGCTTTACTTGGCTAAATATTTCCCTTTTGAACTCATCTATGAGGTTCCGAAGATGTCTCTTTATCTCCATTGGTGCCGTGTCTGATATTGCATGTTTGTTGTTCTCATTTTCCTTTGTATTTACCTGTTCTGGGTCAATGTTCTCAGGGTTGGGACCTGGGGACTTTTTGTTGTTGCTTCCTCTTCCCATCTTTTTTGTTTCTTCCAGGAGGCCCCAGTCTCTTTCTTTGTTGGTTACAATTCTTCTGAAGCACGCTGGCTAGATGACCTTCCCACTACAGTGTGCTAATGAGTTGCAGACAGGGGCAGTGTATGCTGACCCCTCTGGATCAGTCAAGCTGCTGAGGCCTGCACTGAATTACTATGTGCTGCCTCCCCTCCAGGTCAGTCAAACTTCTGAGGCTTCACTGCATTAGTGTGCACCGCCACCATAGGGAATTGATTTCGGATAACCTATTGGGTCTCAGCCAGGTCTTGTGAGCCAGGCCCAGCTCATTCCACCAATCCCGTTCAGGAAGGGAACAACTGACTGAAGTAACTGCTGCTCCTTGTACTTGCCAGTCCTGCCTGGTCCCAGAATGTCATCTGCCAGAGCCCCTTTTCTGTGGAATGGCTCCACTCCCATCACTCACCACAGGTTGATGCAGGCTCGCTGCCAACGCAGTTCTCTATTCAGCTGGATGACCCCCAACCTTAGTGTGTCTGCGCCTCCAGTGAGTTGAAGCAATGGGACCTCAGACAGTTCGGCAAGTCACCCATTGTGGGGGGGAGCACTGAACCTTTAGCTGTTCCAATAATAGCACCGGGACTGTATGTTTGATTGGTTCTTCTCACCTTAGTTCCTTCTTGGGATGAGAAAATTCATCTCTCTCTGTTCTGGACTCCCCACACTGTATTATGTTGAATTCTAAGTTGACTTTCTCAGGGAGCCTTTGTAGCCTGCTGTTATCTATCCCACATCTTTTCCATACCCTTCCATCAGTAAATTTCATGTCAGTTACACTTGACATAAAGTATATGCTCAATAAAGTTCTTCATACAGATGCAGTCTAATTCTACATGAAGTCTCAGGAAATTAAGAGTTTAACAACCAATGGAAATAAATGTAAGGAAATGTAAATTAATACTGACTGCCTTAAACAATTACCATTGCAATGTCCTGTAGCAATTGAGATATATACCAGATTAGCTGTCAAATTAAGATGTCTAAACATTGTATTATCCAAAGTGGGAGGAACAGAAGTTGTCTCAGCATCTGGAGATGATCAGCTCTACGAAATGAAGCCACAGCTGTGTGTGCCTGTGTTGGAGTTGCTGAAACAGGTCCACAGACTCTGTCAAGTCTGTATGCTGAGAGAATGGGTTTCAAAATCAGATGAAGAGCACAAAAAGACACAGTTCAGTGGATGAAATGGGGCACAAGAGTAAATTACAGCTTTTAGAAAAAGATCAGAAATCACTTTAAATAAAAAAATGAAAATTGAAGAATAAAGTCTTTAATTAAAATATGAAAGTTATCACCTCAGATTTATCTATTTAAATATATTTTTAACACTAAGATGCAGAGACAAACGGTTGAATAGAAAAAGGAACCAGATAAGCTTTATTAGACTATAGCTAATATTTATTTATATTAATAATGTAAAATTGTGAATAATTTCAGATTCACATATATTTGCAAGAATTAACATCAAGATCTCACGTATCTTTTACTCAGTTTCCCACAGAGGTAACATCTTGCAAAGCTGTGACGCAGTATTGGGACCAGGAATTCGGTGTTGACTTTCTTAACATCTGAAATATCCTCAGCACCTAGGTGTCCTGCATGGCCCTTCTGTGACCACACTACTTACCTTGTGCCCACTTCTCCTAAGCACAGGAACCATTGAAATGTTTTTCGTTGCTAAAATGTTGTCATTTTAATAATCTTATATAATAATATTATATCTTACGGAATCTCATATCTTGTCAGTCGTATCATAGTTGCATTTCAGGGTCCTGAGAAACTGCTGTGTTTTCTCAGGGGCCACAGCATTTTACACTCCCAGCGGTGGTGAGCAGCTGATTTCTTCACACCCTCATCAGGTTTGGTGTTGTTGCTATTTTTGTTTGTGTGTTTGTTTAGTCTTCCTCATGTTGTGTAACTGTTGTAGTTAGGGGTTGTGTAGAGAACAATTAGAATCAGGGTATGGAGTGTATAATATTGTTTTATGATGGTCACCCAGAGTTAACATAAGAAACGGCTGGAAATCTATCTGCAACACTAAAAACATAGAATATTTAGTCAAGGGCCTAAATCTCACAGCAATGTCCCTCCCACATGAGCCGAGATGAAAACCCAGAGCTCATGACAATGCCTCCCATGAGTCCAACTGGAGGTACAGAGCCCACAAGAAGGACTCACACCAGTCCCTTTTATGGATCCATGCCGGGAAGGCCCAAAGGTCAGTGGTAGAAGCCAGAAAGTCCATGCCAGCAGGGTGAAGGAGCTGTGCTGGTGGGATGAGGGTTCTATGCTGGAGCCGAGAAGTCACACTCACATCGAAGACCAGGGCTGTCCTGAAAGGCACCACAGCCATCCTCAATGACACAGAGGCCCCGAGCTCCTCCGACAACAAGCACAATCGGGTACATGCCAGGAAGCCAGTGTGACAAGTTCATCCTGGAGACCAAACAGCACATGTCTTCCCCTCCGGAGCCAGGAAACAGTGTTCGATGTGAGGACCAAAGCTTCTCCAGGGGAACCAATGGCTCAAACAGCAACTCATGGGAGAACCCACAATGCCTCAACGCAACCATGCATTAACACTTCAGTGCCCTCCTTCTCCTTCTCCACCTATTTATGCTGGCAACTTTTCTCAGGTGGAGCATCTTCACTCAGGGCCATGCTGATGTAATCCAGCTAAGGTTAAGTTGACCACCAGTTTTTAATCCGTATCAGTAATGATGCCCAATTTTGACTTCAGCTTATGTTTTTCTGGTGGTTAATGCTGTTGAACATCTTTTTTTGGATTAGCTATATGTTTCAGTGAAATGTCTGTTTGTGTCTTTTGCCCATTTCATAATTAGAATTTGGTTTTTAAATGTATCTTAAGAGATCTTTATGGATCCTAGCTAATTGTTCTTTATCAGATATTTGGTTTCTACCAGGTTGCCTTTTTATGATCTTTAGAAGGCCTTTCAAAAAGCAAAAGTTTTAAAAAAAGATCAGAAATTATTTTAAATAAAAAATTAGAATTGAATAATAAAGTCTTCAATTAAAGTATGAAACTTATCACCTCAGATTTATTTACTTAAATATATATTTAACACTAGATGCAGGCAGACAAAAGGTTGAATAGAAAAAGAAACCAGATAACCTTTACTAGAATAAAGCTAATATTAATTTCTCTTAATAATGTAAAAATGTAAGACTTTGAGAAAGTCTAGGATTTTAGGTTTTCTCTTTGGTGACTGGTTTTGTAGGTGGAGTCTATGGCTCACTTCCTTTGTTCCCTTTCCTGAAAGTCTTCCCTCTGTTCACTTTCCCAAAAATTTTACTCAAGTCCATCATCCATTGTGTTTTTGGTTTTTTATGTTTTAATTTTTTAATTTTTATTTACTTATTTATTTTTTTATTTTTTTATCGGTACCAGGGATCGAACTCAGGACCGCCTGCTTGCAAGGCAGGTGCTTGTGCCACTGAGCTAAATCCCCAGCCCCCATCCACTGTTTTTTTGAGGTTTAGTTAAGGCTCATTTCTGCTGTGATTATGGAGAGCCAACAGCTCCTACACCCTTTATAGAAAAGGCTAGTATGAATAGAATTTAAAAACTGAGACAATTATATGTTCACTATAAGAGAAACACTGTAAATATAAAGACATGGATAGTTTGAAAGTAAAATGATGGGAAAATATACAACAGAGCATTAATTGTTGCTGTCTTATTATAAACACAGTGGACATTGATGGGAAAACAAGGAATAATGCCAGTACAGAAAGCGAGGCAATTTAAGGGAAAGACAGAAAAAGCCAAGTGTTTATATATCCAATAATTGAACTTCCAAATACATGATGTATTTCTATACAGACTGATGGAAATAAATAGTAGAACATGCAAAATAAGAATGGTAGACATCAATACCATTTGGTCCATAATAAATGAATCAAAAGTTAAAAATAAAAAACAATCACCAAACTAGAACTCACTGATATTTATGGAGGATTTAGCCAATTAAAGAAATCAGCATTTCTTTCAGGAGCACATGTCATGCTCAACAGCTAAGAGTATTTGCTGGGCCACAGAGTGTCCCAACATGTGGAGAGTTTCTGTAATAGATATTCTGAATGCATCTGACCATGGTATTAGGTTAGAATCAGCCACAGTGAGACATTTAGAATGTTCTCAAATATTTAGAAATGAATATTCTTACAAAGAAGTCAATCAAATAAGGAATCATGAGGGAAATTAGGCCAGCAATACATGCAGTCACAAATACAAGATGAATGTTTAAATCATAAGAAATTATTACAATAAGTAACACATTGCCAGTAGTCCTCCTCAAAATATTCCGTTTGCATTGAACGCACTTACCTCATCAGTCTTGACACATTCTGAAGCAGTTCTGGAAGTCCTCTTTCCTGTCTTTACAATATGGACAATGTTACATAACTGACATTGTGTGATTTGAAAACTTTCTAATTTTGATAATCAAGACATGTGGTATTGTGTAAAGACAGAAAGATCCACAAAGTATAAACTCTAGAAACTGGCCTATACATTCGTGATAATCTTTTTAAAATAAAGTTTCCAAGTCTACTCAATAGGAAAATATAATTTTTTTTTAACAAAATATCATGGGCCAGCAACAAAAACTTTTAGGGAGAAAAAAATGACACAGAAATTAACTTTAGATATATAATAGTTTTATATTTAAAACTAAGCCTTAATAAACGTGCTGAATGAAAACAAAAGGGCAGATAATTTGGAGAGAGGCAAAGACACAGAAAGCACTACACTGAGGCACTTAAAAAGATTTAGACTGATTTCCATTCATATTATAAACTTTTGCTTATCAAAAGTAGCACAGACAGAAAATAAAGATGTATACTGAAAGTATTCTCACTGCATATCTCTGACAATGTTCAATATCCAGGACCATTAGTGACATCGTACTAATCCATGGCAAAACCTCACACAGCCCACCACAGTGGCCCAAGTATTTTAGTGTCAGGAGGAGTGCACATGAGAGCTCACTGCATCAGCAAAAGTGTCAAGTATCTGTGAGGTGTGAACTGAACCTCATGATACACCTTCACGACCAGGAGCATAGGGAAGATGCAAACACCCTCCCAATGCCAAATATTGGTTACCATACTGAACGTTCAGAGAAATGAGAACTTTAGTGTCATAGTGTTCAATGCTTTGGAGAACTCCTTCTAAAATTATGAGGTATGTATCTACCCTGGATGCAACATTCCACTAAGACATTTACTCTAAAGAAACAAAGCCCTACCTCCTTTGAGGAAGGTTGATAACAGCTCCCAGCTGGGAGCCACGCATGCCAGGCAGCACAAGGGTGTCCACTTCACACCACTGGGGTGCGTGTGTTACCCACTAACACAGAAGGGTGTTCTACTGAGATGCACAATGGCAGGGAGAGACGCAAGAATGCATTCGTGATTTCCACTCTTAGGAAGTTTGAAAACAGGCCTAATAATCTGCAGTGACTGTGTCTCCAACAGTGCCTAGGGGAGGACAGCGCTTGTGACCAAGGGAAAGGGCCATGTGGGAGCCTTTGGGCGTAATGGGAACAGTCTTCATTTGGTGTGGGTGTCGGTCTCCAGTATTTAAAAACCTCACTGAATAGTGTGCGTAAGTCTTCTGCATTTCCCTGCACATCTATGATTTCCTATGTAAAGTTATTTAAAGGTAGTAGAGCTAACATCTGTGAAAGATGAACCACATGTGACATCTCTCAAAATACCCGGATGGTTCCCAGAAAGCATACACATTCTGAGATCCCCACCATGTTGGAACTTAGGATGCTGGGAATCCAAGCAATCAGTCTGCCTCCCTGTTAAGCAATAGTGAGCCTACTGGTGCATGGGCTGAGAGTCAAACTTCCCCTGTCCCCCTTCTCCTGCCCACCGTTAGCAAATGGGAACCAGAGATCTGAGCATCTCTTGGGGGGTTGACCATATGCAATATAGCAAATAAAGGGGATTTCCTTCTACCATCTCTTTGAAGATAAATATTTTTACTGCTGTTTTGCTTTATTCTGATTAATGGTACTTTTCTATTCAATATTGTTTTGATAAGTTCTATAATGTTCTGTATTTCATTTTATTTTGCTATACGTGATTGAAAGAACAACTATTGTGAAGATATACTGTGATACCTATTACTGTTATCCCGGTAACCTGCTGTGAAGTTCTGTACCAATTTCACTACTCTGTCTCAATTGGTTTTGTTCTGTCTTGTTCTGTTGTACTTTACTACCTTCAAAATAATTTTTAAAAAAAGAAAGCATATATATTTTATACAGATAACACGCGGTGGGGTTAGATTCTCTTTTCTGTTCCTTAGGAGATCTCACAGAATCGGGGAGACACGGGCCACCTGTAGTTGTTAAAACCATTAAGGACTTATCGTGTTGTGCGCAGGTTATGATCACATTCCTAACAAATTTGCAAACACAGAGGCTCAAGGCCAGTAGAGCTCACCTCTCTCTCACCCCCTGCAAAGCTGTTCTCCTGACTGGTGGGTGGGTCTCCTCTGCCCAGTGCTCCTCCCACTGGGCTCCTCCCATGAGGGCTCCATCCTCCTGCCACAGGGTTTTCCAGGTCACTATCCGCTTTGTCTCTGTGTAGCCAGCGGGAGAGAAGCCAACCTGGAGCTTCCTGGTGCCAGGCTGGACTGGGCTTACCATGCCTCTCCCCATCCAAGCTGCCAGAACTCAGCCCCAGGCCCTGCCCAACTGCCTGGGCCTGCTGCGTGCTGAGCAGCTGACCAGTCTCCACCACAGTCACGGAGAGCCACGTGCTGGTTTCTCCCCTTCCCTTCTGGCTCCCATTGTGAAAAACGTGCAAACTCTCTCCTGTACCAACCAGAATACTGGATATTGATTATCTATCCCCAAATATGTTAAAAGCCAAATTGTTACATACAGACATGAAGCCATCTCGTTCTACGCTTGTTGCATGAAAGTGTCCGGGAGAAATGACTTCCTGTCCATGGTCCAGAGCGCCACAGGGCTCCTCCTGAAAAGAGAAACGCCCTCCCTCCACGTACTGCTGAGCCAGTGTGGGCTGCAGACGTGTCACACACTCACGATCTACCTTTCAAAACGAGTAGCACACACTAGTTAATGTTCTGGGGAATCCATTGTATTGTGGGCTTGCGTTTTTCTTTTATTACTATACATTCTTCCCATTTTTTCTTTTTAAAAAAGTTCAGGTGGCATCTTGCACTCCGAATATTTGGAAATCACATTATTCTAGATGACCAGCAGCTGGCATTGGTACCGTGGCCAGAACAACAGTGCTTCAAGACATGAGTTCATTTAGATTTTAAAAACTCAGATTAGTTCTCAGTGTTAAAATCTTTTGAATTCTTAAACTCTGAAACAAATCTTTTTCTGAAATACTTAATTCATTCCAAGAATTAAGAGGTATCAAAGCAAATTTTCTATTGGGAGGGATCCAGTCATCCAGGAACACGATGCAAATGGCAGGGGCTCTCTGACAGAATCACAGATTGCCTTCCAGCTCTGTCTCCTCAGGGACCTTCCTGCTTCCCTCCCCGACTCCCCTTCCTCCCTACTCCTCTCTCCTGTTCCCCTCCCTTCCCCCTCCCTTCCCTTCTCTCTCTCTCTCTCTCCATCAGATCATACTGTACTGTGCATTTAGCCTGAGTCTTCTCAAATTGACCCTGCAGTGGCCAGAACCATCTCCCCAGCTGAGATTTCTACTTGCTATTTACCTGACACCAACCCCGCCCTCAGCTGGCAGATTCTTACAACAAACCAATGTGTAAAGTTAGATCCCTCCTCATATGAGCTCTGTAAGATAGGATTTCGCTGGACTCCCGTTTCCAGGAACAGCAGGAGGAAACGCTGCTGCTCTGCAGGTGAGTGAAGTCCGCTTCAGCTCTCTGCCATCACTAAGTCACAGGACACTTTCTCTGGCCAGCAGCTGGTTTTTTCCTCCCCTGGAAAGGTGGGATGTAGCAATGCAGACAGCAAACATGATAGACGGGTTCTGGAGGTTGGACATTTTGTTAAGGCGGCCTCTTTTGTGGAAAATGATGACAGATTGATGTTAAGCTATAAGAACGTGTGGTCTTCGTAGTTGGCATCTTCATTAATAAAGGAACCAACCAGCAAAGTTAAAATATGAGGTGCTGTGAAGAAGTGAACAGAACTGAGTGCGGAAGTGAGTGGGAGGACTCAGAGTCCTTGTGCAGCTGGTGTAGATACCAACTCCTCTCTGGTGCATACAGCAGGTGGCAGCTGGGACCCCCAGGCATGGGAGGCACGAAGTGAGCTACCAGAGTTGCTCGGGAATGTCATCACTGGAGAGCTCAAGTTTTCTTCAAAACATAACAGAACCTAGGTCTCCATACAGCTCCTGCTTAACACTGGATAGCTGGTGTGCCTGAGGTTGGATTTCTGTTTTTACAGAGTTAAAATATATTACGAGAATCACAAAAGCTTTCATACCCGTTGGACGTGAACTTCCTTGCAAGGGTCTCCAATGTTAAAATCTTCCAAATGGGATTCTGGGAGTCAGGGGCCGGGGATCTCATGGACTGGTCTGCCTGACTCTCTATGGATTTCTTCAGTTTAACAGCTGATTTTGTTGCCTGAGCAGAAATGAGAAAGGGCAACATCATCAGTGACAGCTTTAATAACAAAACGCTAGGAGGCGCTGTCCTCTCACACCCACAGAAGTCACCTCTTAAAAGTCATCGCGCGTCTCTGCTGCCAAGCGCTGTGCTGCTTCCCTTTGTGTCTGCAAATAGATTTGGGAGAGAAGCCACAGCCATCACTGTCACTGTTAATTAAAGCGTCTGGAGTGTCACTTCCTGCCCGAGGTGCGGGCTGTACCCTGCCAAGCCCTCCGGACTGCAGGGAGTTGTTTACAGCGCAGTGTGCTCAGTTCGCAATACTTTGTGGCTTGGAAGTGAGGGACTCATCAAACTCCCCCTGTCGGGTGGAAGTCCTGTGATACACAGTGAGAACATTTCTAAGCTCATCTCAAAGTTTGGTGGGTGTAACATTTACCAAAACAAGAACAAGAACAACAGAAGTATCTTCCAAAAATCCTTTGAGCTGAATTGACAAGTAGAAGGAATTAGAACATTTGATAAACTTATCTTTACAATTCTACTCTAACTGCATGACATTTCCACATATTATTATTATTATTATTTTTCTCTTCCTCAGACCCTAGGTTCTTCTCACAAGGAAACCAGTGTGGTGGTGTTCCTGGGCTTCATGCTTAACTGTTTAAATCTAGGGTTATAATTACTGATATTGTCCCTGAGGGCAATTGTGATTCAACCTCACCTTGATGTGCTATGATGAGTTAGGGTTTTATTTATTTATTTAGAGAAAAAAAGCAAAACAGAAAAAAGGGTAGAAATAATACAGAATTTTTTAAAAAAAAGTAAGGAATCACTAGTTGATAAATTACATATTGTTATCTTAGAAGTAGTCGTTCAAGTTCCAAAATCAAAGCATAAAAGGTGGACAATCAAACAATGACAGCACAGACCATTCTGTTTGGTGAACCAACAAAAGCTTAGTAAACAGACACATAGTTATATCCTTTAGGGCACTTCCTTTCCCTTTCATTATCTCAATATCTATTACACATTTTGGGTCTTATTACTCTTTTAGGTTTTTTTTGAGTTAGGGTTTTGACCAGGCGTTTTTGGAGATATCTGTGCTCTCTTCAGTCTTGTTTTTCTTCCTGCTGGCTTGTATGATTCACCCCAGGAGTGAATGTGAGACCCACTGAGGCCCCGTGACCTCACCCAGGACCATGGTGGCCCCATCGAGAAGAGAGCAGGTGGTTTACCTGCAGGAGCTCAGCGAGGTCCTTCCTGAAGGAGAAGCTGGCTGTCGCCAGGGGCTGACCAGGAAGGAATCCGATGGCCTGAAGGAGGGTGCCACAGGTCCAAAGTCATTGGTGAGGCTGGAATTCTCCTTCCTAAAGTATGACTTTAGCAGGTGATGAGTGTCCATCTTTGTGGTCTAATGCTGATGGGATTTGGAGAGGAATGTGTTTCTTTAGAGACAATACTGGTACATATTTATAGAATGCACTATGATAGTTTGATACATGGATGCAATGTAAAAGATTAATTTTGAGGACCATAGACTACTGATCAAGTCAGGGTAATAAACACTTCCATCTTATTCTGTAGCACTGACTACTGTGTGTTGGGAGTTTTTGTCCTCTTCTAGTTATTTGGAACAATCTCAGAGACTGTTGTAGACCAGTGGTAGCGAACCCATGACATGCGTGCCACAGCAGGCTCTTGGATATCACGGAAAGCTCTGAAAGGTTCGCCATCACTGCTGTAGACAGCACCCATTGTTCTGTGCCACAGAAAACCAGAAGTGGTTCTTCACGTCCCGCCGCACATGGGTCTCATCTCTTCTTCTCTCCTCCCCTTCCTGGTTCCAGCAACCACTATTCCACTCCATTAGTTTATGAGATTAACCGTTTCATTGTTTGTCTTTCTGTTCCTTGCTTTTTTGATGAAACCCAATGGCCTCCAGTTCTGCCCATGTGGCTGCAAATGAAGGCACTCCAGTCTTCTTTAGGGCTGAGGAATATCCCCTGTGCACAGATGGACCACAGTTTCTTTATCCCTGTATCCGCAATGGGGACCCATGTGGATTCTGGGTCTCAGCCAGTGTGAACATGCAGTAAGCCCGGAGTGCAGGCATCTCTTCCATGTGCTTATTTCCTGTCCTTTCCCAGCAGCGGCTGACCTGCTGGGTCGTGGTTCTATATTTAGCTTCTTAATGAACCTGCATACCGTTCTCCTTGACAATTTGCAGTGGTGTCTATGGATTCCCTTACCCTGTGTGTGCACCAGCATTTAGACAGCTGCTCACAATAATCAACAGGCACAAGGCTACACACTACACTTCCGGTCACTTTCTCACATCGTGTCCACCTGTTCCTGAGATGAAGAGGATCCCTGTGGGGCCCACACTAGGAGGCAACCAGGCCTGGTCAAATCAGACTTGCACCAGAGGCTCAAGTCTGAATGTCCCTGTGGTGCAAGTCTGGGAATCTCAGCTGAGTCGGGGAGGTCAGGGGGTCCCCCCAAAAAAAGGAAAGAGGAGGAAAGGGGAGGGGAGAGGAAGGGGGGCATCATCTGTGAAGTAGCCACCTCCTGTTCCCTGCTCTTGGACTCTACTAAGACCAAATCTCAGTCCGGCTGGTGGTGTCTAAGTTATTTGAACAGCTTCCTTGGTGATATAACTGAATTTGAAATATTTTCCTATATTAGAGCTAGGAAAAAAGATTAATTTGGGAGAACCAGTGACTACCAATTTTGCTTAGAAAACTGTTGAATATGTCATCGTTTGAAGGCTGGTAGGTTTATGGTTTTTTTTGTGTGTGTTCCATGTTCCAGGGATTCAGTAGAAAGAAGTGATTCCTCACACATCCATGCAACACCAGATTGCGCACCGGGTGCCTGGGGGTGTTTGTGACACAGCCACTTCCCACTTCGCACTGCCTCCCGCCGGGGTCCGGGGGAATGAGAAGCCTTGAGGATGACAGCTATTCATTCAATTGGCTTAGAATTCTCACTTCGAAACCTCCTGTACTTTGAAGTCTGGAAGTCAGAAATTAGCCAGATGGTTAAGCTCCTGGCTGTGCCATGGGGCTCGGCAGACTCCTTTGACTGTTCGGAGCCTGTGCCTGCAACCACGGTGCAGAGCTGGGAAGAGAACTCTAAGGGCCAGCTCTCGGAGAGGGCTAGAGCGGTGCCAAAGCAAACTGGCAGCTTCTTTTGCTCTGTTTTCTGTTACTATAACTGACTATCACATCTTGCAAAAGCCAAAAGGCTAGAGGTTTGTGACACATGGTTCTGGTGGCTGGGAGGTGCAAGTACCTGGTGCCAGTGTGCTTGACATCTGGCCAGCATCTACTCCCTGAATCATAGCATGGCAAGGACCTGGTGTGGCCACACACTTGGCCTCTCTTCTCTTACAAAGCCACTCATGCCATCACGGAGCCCCACGACCCTATTCACTCTTCCTGGCCTCTAAAGCCCCCTGCAAACACCACCAAGATGAGACTTCAGGGATTAGTTTTGTCACGCAGAAGCAGAGACACATTCACACTGCAGTATAAGTTTGAAACACACAAGCCCTGCTATTACTGGACGGCTGTTTTCTTTCCTTGGTTCCTCCTGTGTCAGAATCCAGGGAGCAGGGAACTCCTGCGCACGTTGCCTTGGTCTGCTGACCCCCACTATTGTAACCCAAATAATGAATATTGTAATTCAAGTATTTTCCAGTCCTCCTCATAATCCAGAAAGTTATATTTGTAATCCCTTTGAAACTTTATTGGAATCTCAGCAAGTTAATTCCTATCTACCACCTCCAATGCACCCATGGCAAGAGTAAAGACACCAGGACATGTTCAAATTTAAGGGCAGCCAAGGGGTCCTAAGCCCGATCCATGTGAGGATATATGGACCAAGGCTCTGATCCAAGACCTCTCCCAGAATTTACTATCTTGTGAAGAAGGGGGTGACTCGAGGGTGAGTGACAGTGAGGATGGCGAGTAACTTGAGCTGGTCAGGTGGAGAGAAAAGCATCTTTGCAATATGCAAGGAGAGCAGCAGAAAGACCAGTCTGCATAACTAGACTGGAACAGCATATGGAAGAATTTTGAAGGCTGTTGCTTCAGTTCTGGTATGTAAACTTCTGTGCTCTGGGGACCCATAGCCTCTTACTTTGAGGCTCATGCTCAGCCTGTCAGTTCCTGGAGCTGAGTGGCTCTGCCATCCTGCTGTGCTTGGATCTTTCACAGAGAGCACTATGCAAGGAGACAGGAGGAGACTGTCAGACTAGCTTTAAAGATTACACATTAGTACTTCAGCTGCCCTCATTTGCATTGCTTAGAACTAATTGAAGAGAGAAGGAAATACCATAACCCTCTCTGTATCTTATCAGTATATGGAAATAAAATTATTTAACTGATGGCTGCAGCAATTGTTCTACATTCAAGGAGGGACACCCATGTAGTCTTCTGCACCCCGTAAAGGGGGCATTGTACCCCGTGGCACTTTGTGTCCCCTCTGAACAGGGAGCAGCTGTAGCTACCAGGGAGATAGGGCAATGAGAAGCCATATAAAAGGACCTGGAGCAGGTGCAGAGAAGGGGTTGGGGCGGGAGTCTCACAGTGGGGCTCCCTGTTTCCAGGAAGGCGGCTGGGCTGTCTGTGGAGTGAAGTCTGGGGCACACTGGAGACTTTCCCATTGGAAGCTCACTCTGCAGCATCAGCACAAAGAGCAGTTCCCAGGCTGTGGTCCTGGGAGTCACTCCCAGAAGCCTCGAGGCCCAGGATGGGTGTCCCCATCAGTGGGCTGCCAGGGAGGGAGGTGGAGGGGCTAAGGGAGCCAGGAGAACGTCATGAAGAACTTGGCTGATGAGTTTGGAGAGCTAAGCTGCTATAATCAAAACTGACTCAAGGGATAGCAGATCATAAGAGAAATCATGAAGTTGGTTCAAGAACTCTCCAGAGAAATGCTGCAGGCTCAGTGAGGGGATGAGCTGAGCGCTAGGGTTTCTGTTGGAATTAGCCACTTTCTGCATAGCAAAGCTGTTCCGCAGTTTGGAAGACACATTTCTTCAACTCATCCAGGTTTGCTGGAGGGTGGTGACCAATCCGCACTCTAGGAAAGGCCGGTGGAATCTTGCAGGGTACAAAAAGAGATGAAAGTAATGATGAGATTCCCGAAGGGTGCAGTAAAGTGACAATTCTCCCCAGACTGACATTTAATGCAGTCCTAACCAAGAGTCCACGAGTGCTTTTGCAGAATCTGACGAGCTCATTCTAAAGGTCCAAAGAAGGCAGAAATGCAGAAGATGAGCTGAATAAATGGTGGCATAAAGGAGCGATACACATCAGCTCCAGCTCCAGCTCCAGCTCCAGGTAGCATAACAGATGGATGGGGGAGCACATGAATAAACAAGACTGTGGGTGCCCAGGTAAAGGTACAGAATAATTAAGGGAAATCAGATAGACAGACAGACAGACAGACAGACAGACGGACGGACACATAACCGCACTGAGCGCCCCGTCCTTCTGGGGTTCCCTCTCGGGATTGACAGATAGGAGAGGAACAAGGGTGTGTGGTGTGCGGGCCGCCTGATGGCAGCTGCTCTGGGTGGGGACCTCACAAGCTTCTAAGTGTCTGACTCTTCGTACCCCAAAACAATTTTGATGAGTTTCAGAATTTTAAATCTTCTAAAATATTTTATTTTCTCTTTCATTCACTAGCGTTGCTCTTACATTCATTTCGTAAGACAGAGGAAAATCTTCGCAGAGCCGAGGCTTTCTCAGTGCCAGGACCGCCTGTGTGGTGTGCGTTCTGAGGGTGGGGTGCGGGCGCCTCTCTCCGTGCCCGGCTTCTTACCCGAGTGACTGTTAAGGGGAGTAAATGCGATGCAAGGTGCCACATGCTTAAACCAAGTCATGAGGAAGCTCAGCATAGCATCAGCCGTGTGGAACGCAGCCAGCGCAGCTGGAGGGTCAAGTCAGGGTGAGCCACAGAGATGCGACTCCTAAAGGCTTCAGGAAGCCATGAAAGTGTTCTACGGGGTAAAAATATGCCACTGGATTTCCTTTGACAAGAGTCTCTTGCCAGATTAAAGCCACTGCCAATAATGTGTTACATTTTGTATTTTGATTGTTATAAAATTAAGTCTCTTGCATTCCATAAACAAAAAAGCTTTGATAAGAGTTAATATCAGCACAGATGTGTGAAAGAACACATTTTTGAAAACCTGGAAAGCATACTTGTGAAAATTGCCTTCCCCAAGTGCATTTTGGGGTTCATCTGGTCAACTGAGGAGAGTTACGTTTTGCAACCTGCCTGTTGGGACCAGGGACAGGGTATTTTTGTTCTACTGGCAAACTGTGGGGAAAAAATCATTCCCTAGGGCAACTTAGAAGAGCATGTAGAATTCATTGTGATGCTTGCATCTTTAAATTGTATATTTATTTTGGTGTTCAATGTTTTTTTACTTTGCTATTCTTATTATCCTAATTAATAATTTAAAGACACAGCTCATTAAAATATATTAAGGACATATGTATAAATATTTAATTTAAATATGTTAGTACAGACCTACATTCTGAGTAGGACCAAAATAGTCTGTTCTGAAATTGTTTTTTATTCTACCAGAAAGTTTGTAGAGAATTTGAATGTACATTTAAAGTTTTGATTTAGGTCAATAATTTTTGATTACATATGTTATTGGTCTCCAAAAGTAACATAAAAGTTTAAAAAGGAAAGCATACTGATGTGTTTGTTTTTCATTTATTCTATATAAGTTCACACAGTCTTGTGACGTGGTGGACATTCTTCCAAATTGTTGCTGGTGACTTATGCTTTATACCTGGACAGTTTAATGTTTCTGAAACACTTGTGAGATAGAAAAAGAAAGTCAACTTCTTTTCATAAATCCTAGGGAGGGGAGAAAAAAAAAAGTCCTGGAAAGCAATCTTGCTGTATGGGCATTTGTTTACAGAAGTAAACAGAGAAGCCCTATGGTAACTACTGAACTAAGATGGTGGATCTGACAGGGTAGGCCGAGGGCTTCACTCACAGCTTTGGCACTGACAGAAAGAGGCAGGCGATCCACAGAGCATTCTGAGAAATGTTCAAAAATACGTCCAGTCATTTTCAAAAAGACCGAATGGACTTTCAGGCATGGACCCTGCTCATTTATAGTACCTAATGCAAATCTTTGTCTGAGGTTAGTATTAAAGTGTTTATTAGGACTCAGAACTCTTTTTCTGAGATAAGTTATGGTCTTTACAGTGCAATCTCTGACCAGAGTCCCGGAAGAAGAGATTGCTTATGCTTGGGTCAAAATGCAAGTAGAACTGTCATTTAAATTTTGCAAAATTTAATGAGATACAAAACAGTTTACTAAATGCAATCACTGATGCTTTCATCTCTGCAGAATACTGGTCGTCAGCTTACCACAGTTATTACTGGGGACTGGAAAGTCAAGCAATTTTTTAAAAATTTTGTTACAATTCCTAATTTTTTATCATTAACTGGTGACATTAAAAATTAGATGGAAGTTTTGCTTATTTACAGTGAGTATTTAGCATTTCAAAGAGAAAAGAGGCATACCCTCCCCCCAACTCCTTTTCTGTATCCTCCCAAAGGCGGGGGGGGGGACACTCCATACTTGCTTTAGTAAATGGGGGTGCATAGGAGGAGTGACAGAAGAAGGCTGTGGTGGCAGATTGAGAGCCGGGCCCAGAGTGTGTGTGTGTGTGGGGGGGCGGGGTGAGAGCCTCTGTGTTTTCGGCTGATGAATGGTCACCTCCCATACCTGGAGAAGGTCCCAGGTGGTGAGAGTTATGGGTGTCTGGTGGGAGGACACCTGGCCCACCTCCTGGCAGTGGCAAGGTGAAGGCTGGGTCCCTGCATGTCCCTTGCTCTGTCCTGAGTGTCGAGGAGCCCAGGCTCAGAAGCAGACAGGGCGGCTCTGCCTGCTGCCAAGTGTTGGGCGCTGAGGCTCAGAGCACGCCTCACCAAGAGGCTCCTGGGCCTGTTGGGACAGGCTAGAGACAACAGGACAAAATCAGGTTGCTCACTGGCCAGAACTGTCGCTGCAGAAGGGACGGTTCTCTACCGTGTGTGAAGATGGGAGGAGGTCTTCATGTGGGAGTCACAGTGGGTATCAAGGCTGAGACAGCCGTGATGGGGGTCTGACAGCCTGTGGGATGGCTGATAACTAAGAGGAGACTCCACCAAGGACTAGGAGTTCTTGCTCCATGTCCTGCTAAGACCTCAAAGCACCGGCATTGCCCAGGGACCAACATGCGTGGAGGTCCGAGGGATGGGGAGATGTGGAGTGGTGATTGGACAGTGGGGCTGGGAGGCTCTCTGCAGTGATTCTGGACCCTCCGAGGATGGCCTTAGCTGCCACCAGGCAACCCTTCCTCTTCCTCAGCAGAGGTGCCGCCTTTGTGGCTTATGTTTCTTCCCCAGAGCTCCCTTCTTCCCATTCAGGTGTCAGCCCTGATGTCACTCACAGAGGATCCCCCAGCTCTCTGGCTGGCTTCCTGGCTTCCTTTGGGCATGGATTCCAGTCTGATAGGCTCTCTGTCCTCTGAATGGGGAAATAGGGAGGGGTTTTGTATGCAATAATGCTCACAGGCCCATGTTCAATCAGAGGTTTTGTTTTTCTTGTGTTGCTTCAAGCCAAGATCTCTCTGTGGCTCAATCACCCAGACTTGGCTTGAAATTGCACTCCTCCTATCTCAGCCTTCCAGAGTGCTAGGGTTGCAGCCCAGCTACTATGACCAGCTGAGATTTGTTTTGAATGGAAAGCTTTCCCTGTAAAGTCAGAAAGAAGCCAAGGTCACCATTCCTGTTGACTTGACCACTCCACATGACGTCCAGATCAATCACAGAAGAGGATGAAGTCAAAGGAGCAGGGGTGGCAGTTGGACCAGCCCTGCCTGCAGGCCATCCATTCCTTTACCCAGCAGCCTCCAAGAAGACTTAAAACTACCCAACACAGCAAAGCAGTGGGGCACAAAAATCAAGAGCATGGGTGTACAGTTCCTGCACACTGAAGATGAACTCACCGAGAAAGAAGCCAGAAACGCGATCCCATACACACAGCTTCAAAAGACCTGAGCACTTAAAAGGCAGCCTCAGCCAGTGAGGAGGCAAAAGACCTCTGCCAGGAAAAATCTGGCTGCCCCTGAGCTCCGGACACAGCAGGCTTCCTGGTGACCGAGCACAGGGCTTTCCCAAAGGTTACAGGACGGCTCAGCAGCAGAGTGTGGTGCCTTGAGCTATGATCCCAGCACTCTGAGAGGCTGAGGCAGGAAGATGGAAGGTGGAGCCCAGCGTGGGCAATTTAGCCACTTCATGAGATCCTGTCTCAAAGTGAAAAATAAAAAGGAGCTGAAGGATGGAACTCAGAAAGGCCCTGGGTTCACTCTTCAGTGCTTCGAAACAAAGGAACACTGTGTGACCCAGAGTGGCCTTGCTGTGACCGGTGTAACACCTGGTTGTATTAGGCAATTTGCCCTCACTACACAAAGCACCCGGGATGATCGCCTTGTAAAGGGGAAAGGACCGTGTAGGCTCACGGTTTCGAGTTTCAGTCTATGGTTGACTGGTGCCATTTCTCCTGGCAGGAGGTGCCATGTGGGAAACCGATCACTTCACAGCGGGAGATCCAGAGAGACACCACAACCTTCACACACGCGCCCTGGAGAGATCCAGACCCGAGCACAGCACCTGCGCCTCTGGGGAAAGCCTCTGCCTATAATCCCGGGGAGCCCATACGGGGCCGGACGCTGGCAGTCCCCCCAACTCCAGGGCCTGCTACCTGGCCTCTGCCACAGCTTAGAGAGACTGCAGTGGTCAGTGTACTGAGGAGTGAGGTTCATGTAGGTTCATCATATTCCGTCTGGGGTGACTCTGAGATCAGCTGAGATCTCTGAAGGGGCGCACTGGTAAACTGTACAGCAAGTGTTACGTGTCCACTTCGGTCCCCACCCAGTTTCTGGTGGCCGCGGGAATGGGGAAAGCTTCCCAAGGTCCTCAGGGATAGTTGTCTCTGAGTCCCCAAGGGCTGCCGTCCCTCCACCGGATGACTTTCCAGCTTGGTCTGCTTCCCTCTCTCTGCCCTCTTTATTCATTAGCATCTGTTTGTGACCCACAGTAGATGTATCATCGTGGGATTCTGAGTGTGCACAGGGCACCCTGAGCCCCCGCAATCCTGGGGGGGCTCTCGTTTCCTGCACCCCAGGCCCCTGTCCACCTGCACAAGGTCCATCTCCATGTCCTACCATTCATCTTCTACTTGGCTTTTAAATTTATCTACACTTTGGGGAGAAACCATGTGACGCTTAACCTTCTGCTCCTGATTTACTTTATGGCATTTGCACTTTTGTCATTACCCCTTAGTTCTATTTCTTTTGCTGTTTTTTAACTGTGTGAACTCTAGTTAAGGTTTTGCTGTGTTCGTCTCCCTCATTCCGAGGAAGCCGCTCTAAGAGTCATGAGAATTCTCTTCTGGTCACAGTTTGAACCCATCTTCCAGATCCAGCATTTTTTATTTTCTCTCCAGCTGTTCTTGACATTTATCAAATTTTTTTCATTTATTCCTTTTATGATTCATGTTTAATTATCTTGCAAGGTGATGGCGTAGTATAAGTCAGTATGATGTAAATTTCCATCTTTAAAATCTTACGAGGTTTTGCTTGCAGTCTGAGCTGTGTCGCTCTGTCGCGGGTGTGTGAAGTGCTCGGGTGTTGTGCTGCCCTTGTGTACCCTTTGTGTCTGCCTGACCCCGGGCTGGCCAGGCCGGCCCTGTCTGCCCTGATGCTGGGTCTCTACCCTTGCGCCTCACTCTCCCGGGTCTCAGAAGGAAGGATCTGCGGCTTTATTGCTGCTAGTGACTTTGTCAGGGTGCTTTCCTCCTCTGCCTTGTTTAACAGCCTTTGTCGTGGGCCCAAGACTATAGCTCTTAGTGTAGCCTCTACCTCTGTTCAGCTGGAATGTTTCAGTAGGACTCGAGGTCCTTTTACTTCCAAGCAACACACTGTCTTGACCTGATTTCTTTCAGCTTTCCTATTGAGTTTACTTTTATTTGCATAGTTACATACATTATATAATTTTATATTCTGGAATATATTCCAAGAATGACTCTCCTGTTAGTTCTCTTACTCCTTATTTTCAGTTTTAATTTGGGTCTTCTTTCCACCAATCTTTTTCTCCCATGAAATCAGGTCTACTTTTTTCATGAGGAAACCCCAGGACAGCCCAGTGTTCACCTTCTGGATTTCCCGGATGCTCTGCACTCACGCGTGCACACACACACACACACACACACACACACACCCCACACCTTCATAGACAGCCGAGACTGTGTCTATGTCTGCACCACAGCCTGGCCTGTCCCGTGGCCCCCTCCCGGTCAGCATCCGTGCTGCCCTCTGTGTCTCTATAGCCAGGCTCCCCACCTTCTCACCTGCTCCGCCTTCCTGTGTGTGCTGTCATGTTTTAAAGATAATTTATAAAAAGAAAGAAGTCCACTTTTAAAAATAAGATTTAGTGGGAAGATTGGTCTGAAGGCCTTAATCTATCGTTACTGCAAAAGTATCTGGAGATTCTATTTTGGAATTTCATGTCAAAGCAGTGTGTTTAACTCTCTCACTTTTTTTTTACTTTGTGCCTTTCACCAACATTCTACAGTTTTAGAAAATGTGTACAGGCCTTGAGCATTCTAATTAACTGTACTGATGCACACATTAAGTTTTGGTGTTCCTGTAAATGTGATTTTTTTATAGTAAGCTCCCTTTATCTGAATGGATACATTCTAAAACCCCAAATGAATGTCCAAAACTCCAAGTTTCAGTACTGAACCCTACAGGACTATTTTTTCTATACAAACACATTTTGATAAAGTTTTATTTATAAATTAGGCTCAGAAGAGATTGAAAACAATAATAATTAATAAAACATAACAACTACCACAACAAACTAATGAAAACATGTAAAATGGGAATTTTTTCTAGACTTTTCTATGGTTTCCTACTATGACTGACTATGGATTTTTAAAAAGCCCTTGGAAAGGGAGGCTGCAGCAAGTGGGGTGCTGTTTATATGTTTCCCTTTGTGGTTGCTTTTAGGAAAGTACACTGTTTACATTCAGTGAAGTCTGCACTCCTGGCTCAGACTGCTCCATGCTTTGTGATGTCTGGAACCAAAGCCCTTTTAGCCTTTCCTGAGTTCTTTCTTAGGAGATGATTTTGGTGGCCCTGGAGCATTCAAGTGCTGGGTGATGAATCATTGCCAGTGGTCAGTGATTCAATCACTTGTGCCTGTGCAATGAAACCTCCATCAAAACCCTGGCCTGGGGGCCCCAAACCCTAGGCCACTGGGCTGCACATCAGGCGGGTATGGAGATGTGCCCATCGCCCCCTGTGGTCTGGGCTCCACCTCCTGTAGTGTTAGATGCCCTTGAAACTGCGTGGGTGAGTGGGTCGAGGTTGCCCTGGCGGAATCTGGGGCCTGAGGATCTGAGGGCAGCTGAGGCTGTGAGGCTAGCACCAGGGGCTGCACACACAGACACACACTGGACCCTAGGACACTGTCTTCTCCTCAATAAAGGGAAAGTTGTATTCCAGCTTTTTTTGTGTAAACTCTATACATTTCGCCTTGCATTTATTAGTAATGGCTAAGCAATGTTGAAAAATAATGGGCACCCTGGGCTTATAAGACAGTTTTGAAAATTTATTTAAAATGCCATTTACTTTTGGGTTTTAATATGTATTATTGTTATAATGAATAAGTTTTTTAAGAGATAATATTATTTTATTTACATTTTTCACATCTATATTTTTCTATCTTACCTTTATATTTTGGAATTACAATTCTACTGTTTTAAAAATAAATCAGAATCCCCCCATGTCTTATCTATTTTTAATTTTAAAAAGCAAAACAGAAAAAAAAGGATATAAATGGATACAGAATTTCAAAAAAGAAAAAAAGGTAGGGAATTAACACTAGTTAATAATTACATATTGTCATCTCAGAAGTAACTGTTTGGGTTACAAAATCTAGATGCAAAGTGATCAATCAAACAGAGACAGCACAAACTGCTCTTTTTGATGAAGGAACAGAGATTAGTAGTATAGTTCTCTATCTAGCATACACACACACACTTACACATGTTTACTGTGTCTTATCTTTAGAAATATACATAAAAGTGGATGGGATCCATGGGCCTCATTCTTTTGTTAAGAGTCCCCCTCCTTCTCCCTTCCTCTCCATCCTTTCTCTCTCTCCTCCTCCCCTTCCCTCTCTCCCCTTTCTCCGTCCAGCTCTTCTGTAAGAATTGGTCTTCCTCTTTGGTCACTAGAGCATTTCATATATTTCTAGTAAGTTCCCTCTTTACTGAAGACATTCACATTTACTGTAAGATATTTATTGCCAGTAGAATATTTATGCACCCTGCCACCCCTCATCCTTTAATTAAAGCCTTGTATTTTAGTTCCAATTTTGTGTGTGCTTTGATAGTTCCGTTTTTTTTTTCTTCATTAAGCTCATGGAGCTCTTTCCTGTTCGATTCATTAAGCTCTTTTCTGTTTGACTCTAACAGATCCTTTTCTAAAAACCCACGAAATGGTCCTGTTTTCCATGGTCGATGTAGACTGTATCTTAATATAGCACCTTATTTTAAGCTTCCCATCTTTCTAGCTTTTGCTATCTGCCCTATCTGTGCTATTTCTGGGTCGGTCTATGCACCATGCGCGTCCCTGTGGTCTGCCCGTTGGTAATTTGGAAGTCATAGATTCTGCTTTTGGTTTCTGTAGTCGTTCTTTTTATAATTCTTCGTGTTATACTTAACGCTCTGTTCTGAAGCTAACGCTCTCGCAGAACATCTGTTGCCTCTATTATGACTAAGAGAAAATTGCCACTCTTCCCCTTCCTCCCTCCCTGCCGCCCCCAGACTCTTCCTGGCGTCACCCTTATTTTTAGGCCCCTAGTGGTTCCCTTCTTGGCCCTCCTCCCCGCCTGAGTGCCTCCTTTTCTTGACTTAGCCCTCTCTGTGGACGGAGGAGGGAATGGCCACTGTCTCGGTTCCTGTTTGGTGCAGTTTCAGTCTCTTCAGGTTTATAGAATACACCTTTGGGCACCAAGTAGTCCTATGAAATTTTGTGTTGGTTTTGTCTTTAGATGTTTCTGGTACTTTTTCCTCCCAGCACTTGAATATCCAGATAGAGTTGCTGTTTTTCTAAACACAGTGGTGGTACCATGGTGTTAATACCCTTGGATTCGCAGGTTGGCATCCGGACCTCAGCGGGAAGGTCCTGGGAGCTGGTCTCTTCTGGGTTATTAGATCAGGAAGATGGGGCCCCCATGGATGGAATAAGTGGTCTTGTAATGTGCCCCAGAGATCCCTTCCTCCCTTCCATCGCATGAGCGAACGAGGAGGAGAAAGCACCATCTGTGAACCAAGAAGGGAACACTCGACCTGACAATGATTTCCCCAGTTCTTCGGGTTTGGACTTCCAGGCTGCAGACCCAGGAGCAGTGAGCATCTGTGGCTTACAAGTCAGCCAGGCTGTGGCATTTCACTGCATCATGAAGGATGGATGAAGACGGGAACACGCTCCTGGATTGCTTCCTGTGTGAGCTGTCCACCTTAGGACTTAGCTTCAGGTCCCAGGCTGCCTGTGTTGGCTGCTCAGTGTTGCTCCTGTCTGGGGGAGCCTGAGCCGGGCTTGTTTTGTCCCTGGCTTGGCCAGTAATTTGTTCTGTTCTTACAAGGGTGTCTGAAGAGTACTTATTTTTATAATTATGGTTAAAAACCTCTCCAGTCTCTGTGTCTTCATAGTGACTTTGCACCAGTTTGCGGGCATGTGGCTTCTCCTTCAGATTCACAGGCTTGTGTCTAGGAAGGGCTTTCCTGATGCACTTTGAGCATCCTTTCTTCTCTCTGCGAGCCCTGGGTGCTGACAGCAGTCACCTTGCGTTGAATGTACTCTTCCCCCATCTGCACCACCTCCTCTTTGACCTCAGTCACTGGTTTCCCTTTTCTTTTGCACTTGTAGGGAGGCCTCCACCTCCCTAGTGTATGAACAGTATGGCCTTGCAGTGAGTCTGTCGATTTCCCTGATGCAAGAATGTACTATGCATGCTTTGAGTCAAAGTGTTGATCTCAGGTGATTTTTTCCTTCTAGAGTAAAATCTCTATGTGCACACTTTCATATTATACTTACTCCTTCTTCACTCTTTTTCTTTTTAAAATCGTTTAGACATTCATTACTTCTGTTGCACAATTTCTGTGTTAAGTACCAAGACAGGCTTTGTATCTTGTTCATGAGTGAAGTGGTCCATTTCTTCCATGTGGTGCAGCTGTGCTGATGCAGTGTGATGGGTTTTGCTACAGGGCTTCCTGGCTTTCTTTGGGATCTGTTCTCTTCCTCACTGGCCTCCAGGGTTGGTGCACCAGGAAGCACAGGCATGCACAGCTGGGTGTGCCAGCTTCCCTGGGACACCCCTCCCTGTTGTGCATCCAGCTCCTCTGGGCCGCAAAACCTTCAGTGCTTCTCTCCTGGGCTGGGATTGCTTAGACTTCAGCCAGAACTTTCCACCCAGCTCTGGCTGTCTTTGGGGACAGCGGGGTTGTAGGTGGGTTCCTTTCACCTCTCTCCTGCAGAATGCCAAAAAGAATGAAGCAGGTCGGCTCTGAGAGGAGCTTGCAGAGTTTGTTGGGGTTTTGCTTGTTTCTTTTCCAGTCTCTGCTCCCATTTCCTGCTGACTTAACTTTCCTGTGTTTTCTCCTTGACTCATTGCGAGTTACTAGAAGACATAATTACCTTTCTCTGTGTAGTCCTTGCGGTGGTGAGAAATGACAGTCCCTGTGAACATTTTCTAGCAAGCTCCCAGCTCTGCTCGAATCCTGCTTGCATGGCTTTTCTCCAAGTTGGGATTATTTATGATTTTTTCACTCCATTATTTGGCTTCTAACCTCTTCTATGTAATGTTTCCTTCAGCAGCAGGTTTGAGTCTCTATGGTAAGACATTACCCCAATCAGAGGGGAAATTCTGGAAATTCTATGTTGCCCTGCAGTGGAGTAGGAGCCCTGTCCTTTGTCAGATTTCTGTAGTTCGTACCACCTTCTTTTTTTTCTTATTCACCATTCTGTGTTTTAGGTTTTGTGTGATGTAGGTTTGATTTCTCACTTTATTCTGCCATCTTAAAATAAGTCCCTAAATTTGGCTTTTTGGGGTACTTCATGAGTACAGGCATCTCAAGACTGTGGCTCTTCCTCATCCCTCCATCTGGACCTTGTGCTGTGGCAGTTCAAAGTGCTGCCCTTCTCACACCTGTTTACACGCACCTGTGATCCTAAAGACCACGGGAGAGATTTATTCACCGTGTACTGCAGAGACGTGTTATAACTTGAATTACTTTTAGATTTTTCAAACAATCAAAGTGCTTAAATGATGTGTTTTAAGAGGAAATAATAAAATTGAAGAGCACTTTTGAAGGATGAACACAATCATCCATAACTTGGAAAGCAATACTATAAAATACCAAGAAGCCACCAATCCAAGAACCTGGAAAGATCAATAAATAGCTCAACTGACATTCCTGAGTGGCCAGGTAAAATGTGGGAGGCGGGACTGCAGTGAACTGTAGTGAGTGGCTGCATTAATCATTTGTACTAAAATCCTTTCCATTCGCCTCTGATACTCACTGGCATTGGTTCCAGAACCTCCTACAGACACCAAAATGCACAGATGCTCAAGTTCCTTGTATAAAATGGCACAGTATCTGCATGGAGCCTATGCACATACTCGGGTTTATTTAACTCACCTCTATTTGCAGTACACAAGACAGTGTACATGCTATAAATAGTTTCTATCCTGTATTATTTAGGGAATTTTGACTGGAAAAAATCTGTGCATTTTTAGTATAAAGGCAACTTTTTTCTGAATATTTTCAATCAGCATTTTTGAGTCTTAGCTGTGCAGCCTGAGGAGAGGATGGCCACAATGTGATCATGGGTGTGAGTTAATGTGAAGACAGCGCTTCCCGTCTCTGGGTTAGACAGGGAGCCCCAGCCTTCACACGTGTATGGATCCCGTAGTCTTGATCTGCATCCAGAAAAATTACTTGTATGTCATTATCTGTCTGTGATGATGTCATACATTATACTCATTAATTTTAAACAATTTTACTGAAAACAATACTTATTCATAAATTGGTCTCTTTAGCTTTTCATACAACAATCATTCTCTAAGCAGTGGATAATTTCCAGCTGCTCCTGGAGGAGGCATTGTCTCTCCCTTCATTCTGCAAATGGCACACAGAGAAGCACCAGATTCAAGCATCTCCCAGGTAGCTAAGACTCCACTTTCCGGCAGCTCATTAGGCTGGTAGTGTGTTCCAGATGACTTTTTGTCCTCAGAGAATCACACGGAGACATTTTTCCAAAGGCTCTATTAACTGATGTGCAAATAAGTTGTAAAATTTCTATGTGATGAGTAAGTCTAGAGGAAGAGGAGAATTTTTGGCAGAGAGCTCTTTAAAGCTGCAACCTCTCTGACTTGCCCCATTGGTTCTGTCCTTCTTTGGGGTTCATCTTGATGTGGTTGCACCTTCAGTAACAAGAGAATGCCTGAAGTCTTTAAGCTTGAGATCAATTAGACACGTTCTGGCTTGAATAAAGTCACTTCTTTCCTAACCTCTGCTTCTGACCCACATTGTCAGGATCCAACTGGTCTCACTGCCATCTGGGACCACACATATGGCAGTAAGTCTCCCCGTAAATTGCTCCCTGTGTAGTCTTGGGTCTCTCTGCCTCTATTGTACTTTAAAAAAATAAACTTTGGATAGTATCATGCGCCATAGCTGCTACATTTTTCTTACGCAAAGATCCATGCACCGTGGGGTGCTAACCTCATCAGGAGAGGCCAATCATTAACCCACTGATGAGATCGTGTTGGATGTGGATTAGGAGGTGGGGCTGGCTGGGGAGTGGGGCACTGGGATGTGACTCTGAGGGGACATCTTCTCTCTAGCTCTTCTAACTCTCCACTTCCTGGTCGTCATGAGATCAGCAGTCTCCTCTGCCATGATGTTTCTGGCTTAGATCCAGTGGGCCATGGATTGAAACCTCTGAGGCCATGAGCCAAATTACAGGAGTCCTCCTGTGAACTGGTTTTCTTAAGAATTTGGTCACAGTGATAAAAACAAAAAAGCAACTCACTAATGTGTCCTCTTCCTTCAGTTTCACAGTACCCTGGGGCAGGCTCCATACATGGGCCTGTGCTGTCATAGAATAACTCAGCAAACAGAGCATCATGAAAGGGCTCTCTGATTGATGAGCTGTCTGCAGTGGGATTCCTTTCTTCACATTTGTCATTTTATTTACCCCATAAGAGGAAGAGCATGACCCTCATCACACAAAGGGGCTCTGAGGAGAGATCTTGCGGAGCCCATTCTGTCCTTCACTCTGTGTCACTCTGTGTTAACCCTGTCTGTAATACACATCTGGGTGTAACACTGACTTAGTCCTTCTGTGAAAATTTTCGGCTGATGAAGATACACCTGGTAAGAGCAGAGCCTCCGTACACTCCCGGTACAGCCCGGGTCCACCCCATCATCTTGTGCTAGGCCTCGATGCTCTGCGCAGTGGGCCCCAGGGCATTTCCTTAGACCCCAGCCCCACTCACAGAGTTCACCATGGTGCCGGTAGATCTGGGCCTCTGCTTCTAGGAAGAGTATGAGCCTATTTCTTGGAAGCATTCACAAATGAGCTATTTTTCCTTCTTTAATGAAATATGCTTGTATCTAAGGCCTGTTTACAGACTAAACTAACGCTGTACATGTTCAGTGTTCAAAAACAATCGCTAAAAAAATGTTTGTTGTATTGTTTGCAAAAAAATCCACTTCTAGGGAAGACAAGTGGACTCTCAGATGGGTGGATTATACCACATGCAAAGCCTAGATGTGAAAGTTAGTCCAGAATGCTGAGAGCAAGCCTGTAGGAGTCTCTACTTACCTGTGAGAGATACATTTCTAGTGAACGCCTGAAACATTAGAAAGTATTGTGCCCTTTAGCAACTACATTTTTCTTACACATACCTATGATAAAATTTAATTTATAAATTTGACACAGTAAGAGATGAAAAATAATAGCTCATAATAAAGCAGAGAAGTTATAACATACTATCATAAAAGTTATGTGGATATACTCTTTCCTCCTGTTGACTTCTCCTTCTCCTCCTCCTCTTTCATTTTCTCCTCCTTTCTTCTCCTCCTCTTTCTTGTCCTTCTACTCCTCTTTCTCTCCAAGTGAACACAAACTCTGCTTCTTAGCTCCTTTTGTCAAGGGTTTGTTTGAACTCACAGCTTGAGGAGGTTTCAGCCCAGAGTCAGCTGCGTCCAAAGCAGGACGGCATGGCTGAAGGCATCACAGAGGTGAGGGGCTGCAAAGCGGTGAGCCAGCATCAAGGTATTAGCACCAACATCAGCATCAGCATCAGCACCAGCATCAACATCAAGAGCAACAGTTGCAGCTGCATCAGCAAAGAGGCGGCAGCAATGACAGCAGCCTTTCCCTCCCCCTTCATTTTCCATCCAGGCTGTAAGCCTATTGGCTGATTCACACCCAAGGTGGGGCCTCCTTAATCCCAGTATCACACATGTTAGATCTAACCATATCTGAAAAACCCCACCCATGACTGCATGAGACTTGGGGGAGGGCATCCAGATAAAGGCCATAATGTCTGTGACACGGCTACAGTTGACCTCATAGGCCCTAAGTAATTAACCAGTAGGAGTCACACAAAGTGTCCAAAGGACAGAGGGATAATTCATGTGCCAGGTGAAATGAAGCAGGAAGGGAAGGATCTTATCACACTGCTCCAAATAGCTTGCAATTTAAGATCTATAGCTGTTTTATTTCTGTAATTTTCCACTTATTTTCAGGTAATAGTTGACTGCAAGTAACTCAAATCAGAACCATGGATAACAGAGAACTATTTCAGGTGAGTGTGATGTGGGAAAAGGTCATCTACCATCACCATTCGTGCTCACAGGGCGCTCTGTGTGCAGACCAGGTACACCCAACTCTGAATAGTTCTGAGTTTTTTGTAAAAAGATTCCTTTACTTGTATTTTTAAAAATGTCAATATGTTATTTCTCATTTAAAACAAAATGCATCTGAACTATCCATCATTGCTACTAAATGTAAAAATTGCTGAAGTTTTTTTTTTAATTTAAAATGAAGGAACCAAAATGATAATACAGAATTTCATAACAATACAATCAGAGATTAACCAGTCACTTTTTGATAGCACTCATTCCATCTTCAAGTGTCAACAAGGGAAAGTACAAGTCCAGAGCTGCTCACCAAGTTAAGTGACAGTGCCAACCCCGGCTGGGGTCTTTCTTCCTCCACTTGTAGACACTGAGCGTGTGTGTGTGTTGGCTCCTGGCACCTTTCATCTGCTGAGTGTCTTCACTCCAATACCACTTTGGTCTTTCTAACCAGAGCACTCGACCAGGAAGGAAAATGGTTCATAGAGGAGGGGAGAGAGGGAAAGGAGGAGGAGGGAGTGTGGTACTACACGCCCCAGGGTTCAGCAAGAGTGGCCCCTCCGCCCTTCCTGTGCTCCACTGTCGGGACCCAGCTGCCCCATCCCACTCCTTGCATCTCTGGCTGGGTAATCATGGGGTTAAAGTTCTGCCATTTGGTTTATGAATCTGATTCTGTGACTTCTGAGGCAGCCCGCCTAGGGGTGGTTGGAGGCTACCACGGCATCCATGAGATTCTTTACTAAGCAAACCTTGCTTTTGTTCCACACTTTTCAGACTCACTAAATGAAAGATCAGTCAGCCTTCTGTATGCTTGGGGTCTATATCCATAGAGTCAACCAACCATAAATTGAAAGTATTTTTTAAAATGGTACCTATAATCCCAGTATTGTAGGGGTTTGAGACAGACAGATTATAAATTCAAGTCCAGCCTGGAAAACTTTTGTTATGAGGCCTTGTCTCATAACAAAAAATAAAAATGGTCTGGTAAAGGAACACAATGCTAAGATCTGCTAAGATCCTGGGGTCAATCCTCAATACAAAAAAGAGAATAATGTATCTGTATTGTATGTATACAGGTTTCCTTTCCTTATTATTCCCTAAATACAGGCTCAGGGCTGTTTACAAAGCATTTATACCATGTTAAGTGTCGTAAGCAGATATGATTAAAAGTGTGGGTGACAATGTGTGCAGGTTACAGGCAAATGCTAGGTCTCTGCATGAAAGGGGCTCGAGGACCTGTAGAGTTTGACCTCCGGTCCCCTGTGGGTGTGGAAGGGTGATGATCGTCTGCTTCTTTGGAGCACCTACGAATCAGTGATGATGAAATATTGCTTTGTTCTTTTCCCTACGTCAGGGGTTGAGTCTTCAACTTACAAGACCTTCTCCGAGCCTGTCCTCAGCCTAGGACACTGACTCGAGGCTCACGCTCTCTGCGGTCCTCTAAGTGGGACCTCCACATGTCCTCACTTTCGTCCTTCAGCTGTGCAGTCAAATGCTGCCCCCCACAGACTCCTTTCCCAGCCTGTGCAATGAGGATGACCCCTACTTCCATGTTTCCTGTCCGTCTTTCTGATTTCCATTTCTCACAGAACTTCTTACGCCTGGAACTACAGTACGCACTTGTAGAATATGTATTTATCTCTGTCTTTTCACCCTCTGGCTCCCTGGGACAGGCTCTTCATCTTACCCCCCACTGTGCAGTTCCAGTGACGAATGACTATCGTCAAGGAAGCACCTGATCCTCTTGATATATTAACTCAGTAGATTAAACAGTTTCTGCTGCTAGAACAGAGTAACCAGGCCAGGTAATTTCCCAAGAAAAGTGGCTCAGTCTGACTCAGTCTACAGGTCGAAAGTCCAAGACAGAGACCCTATCTCACACCAAGTGAGGGGCTCACGGTGCTTCATTCATGGAGGAAAAACTGAAGGGCATCTGGGCGCACCGCACCAGGGAGAGGCTGAGAGGAGGCACTGCCTTGTTTCACAGTGACCTGCTCCCTGGTACTGATCCACCTCACAGGAACAGCTTTAATCCCACTGCAAAGTCCTCCTTACCCATTACAGGCCTATCGCCTCCCAGGGTAGCTAACTGGGAACTAAATCTCACCCTGAGTTTCCAAAGAGACAAACCGCATCCAGGTCATAAAACCACAGGCAAATCGTAGCAGTGTCATTGAGATCCATTAGCTGCCAAGTTGCAGAAAAGACATTCACAGAGGCTTAAAACAAGGAAGGGCTTATTTCTCTGTGTAACAGAAGTTCAGGGATGGTTCTGGTGCCATGTGTCAGTTTGTTGGCCCAATGATTTCCAGGGTCTCTGTGGGTTTCTCAGCTTTTCTATTATGATCCTGGCACCTGTAGCTGACCCTGTTCTCTATGCATGATGAGCCACTATAAAGTTAGAGGCTTAACATGGCACTTTCCTATCATGTTCCTGATGTTCTGGGTTGAATTCAGGTGGAAAGTCCTTGGAATCCATGAGAATGTGCAGTATTCAGAAGAAATGTATTTGCATATATAGAGGTTTATTTAAAAGAAATGAGTTTGCTAGAGTTCTTGGTTGGACATGCTATAATAACAGTATAATTTATGTTATACAATTATAAAACATCTTGTAAAATTTATTTTCTAAAACAAGTTTCTCTTTTGCCTTTGATGAAAACATGAGCAGGCCCACACATTTGCTCTTTCTTGGGGAGCTTGCAATACTCTGATCAATAATTAACTTTGCTGATAACATGTAACAAAAGCCACGGATGCTGTTGCAGAGGTGATTCACATCTTCTTGGGAATAAGACAGCTACATGCTCTCAGTTAATTTAGAGCCTCTACTTCTCCTCAGGAATGTAGAAAAGTGAGGAAAATCATCACCTAATAGGTACTACCATGATCTGGGTTCTGGCTGTTGTGCCTGACAGATGTTTAAAATGAACTCCATCCCTAATGAGTTCTTGAATAAGTTCTTTTAATGGTTCTTAAAATTTGTTTATTGGTTGCATACCAAAATATCCAAGACTGTAGTGGGTTAAAATAACAGTTTCAATATATCTCATAACTTGGTGAGTCAGGAATGTGGGTGACAGTCAACTGGGTGATTCCTCAGTTCATGAGTGTGGATGGGGGTCAGTCTATCTGCATGTTGCTACTGCTGTATTGTAGATGATATCCTACATGGTTTTGGAGTCTAAGTATGAGCTCAAGCAGCCCCTTCTGCTTGGCTGTTGGTGAAGGCCTCTGGCTTCCTTACCGTTTGCTAGGTGACATCCTATGGTGGGAACACGCAGGAAGGAGATTGCATGTTGACAGAGGAAGCAGGAGATAAAGCCAAGGGACCCAAATCTGCTTTATAACAACTCCTTCTAGAATAGGCCACCCATGCCCAAGTGACCTGACCCACTCCTGCGAAATGCACGTGATGTCTCTGAGGGTGGCATTCCAGCTCGTCTCCCCACATCTGAGAGGGTGCAATGCCCCCTCAACACTGCCACCCTGAGACCAGGGTCCCAACACATGAGCTGCAGGGCACTCAGCCTGCAGCCGACCATGCAGGCAGCCTCTTGATTGCAGCACTGTGTTCAGGAGAGGCACTCCCTCCTGGCCCCTTGTCCTCCAGAGTCTGTGGTGCTGCTGTCTAACCTCCCTTCCTGCTGCCTGTTGTGAATTCAGCTTGAGCTGGCTGCTGTACTCCCCTGATGGGCTGCTGGGCCACAGGAAATACTCGTGAGCCTTTGGGCCCATGACCATCAGATTATCTTTAATTTCCCCAGGGCAATCACTGCCCCTTGGCGCACTGCCGGCCGCTCTGCAGACCTTCTTAGGCTGTTTAGATCTCCCATGCTGGAGTCACACAGAGAGAGCAACCTCAGGTCAGAAAGGAGCCAGCTCAATGCTTTTCCTTAAGTGAGAGGAAGAGACACTCCAGCCTTCATCTAAACTTCCTCTCCTCTCTCTGCCGCTCCAGACTCTTTCCTGCGGGAAGCATAACCTTGGCCTAGAGACACGGCTCCTGTCACATCTGTTTCAGTCTCCACCTGGGTCCTGCCTTGAGATGACAGGCTTATTGTCTTCGTGCCTCAGCAAGAGCAGAGGTAGGAAGATTTTCATTAGGTTCATTAGTGATTTTTACAAAATTACGTGCATGGCTGTTATGATAAAATTAGAAATACTAAGACAAAAGCATAGATTTATTTTGTAGCCGCAGTTTGATTAGCCAGGGCCATTGGGTTACTTAAAGACCCAATGGTTTTTGTACCTACTCAGGCAGCACTCACTGCCCAGGGCAGGTGCGGCAGGCACAGGCGGTCACACTCAGTGCAGGTGAGTTTCAGATGCAGCCTCTGATCAAGACATGCTGGGACTGAATTCTCCTGTCTGACACTTCTGGCTTCCTGATCCCAAGTCTGGCATTTCATTTTAACTTTCTCAGCCTTATTTTTCTCCTACATAAAATCGGGAACATAACTTATGCCACCCAAGATAAGACAGAACAAAGATGCAAAGTATTGCATATTAGATGTTTACTGAGCAGGCAGTTATGATACGAGTGCACACACTGGATTAAAAATACACTGTCAATGAGAAGCTATGTTAAAACTCTTTCACTCAAGATTATCTCATTTCTGAGGCAGAGCTGTGTCAATGCACCGTATTTCACTGGAAACCTCGTTGTTGGTGGTTTAACACTTTGCAGAATTAGTAAGGTGTTTAGTGTTGAGTTCCTCAATCTGCCTATCAAAGTCACTTAATTTATATTTTAATTGCATCACTTTGATAGTCATAGATTCAAAGGGAACTTGTTTTTGAGTAATAAGATGCAGTTTTTAAGTTTTAAAATGTCCCATTAGCAAAATAACTCCAAACTGTCCCATTTGTCAAACTTCACCCTGTGGCCTTTCTTCAATAACGCTTTCTCACCGTGGTTCACAGAATGCATTGCAGGAGCAGAGGCTTTAAAATCAGCAGTGACTTTGCCTCCAGTGGCTTTGTGTCTACCCATGAAGAAATACCACTTTGTTCTTTTCCCTAGCCAGGTGTTAGGTCTTCAGCTCATAAGCTCTTCACCGAGCCTGTCCTTTGCCCAGGATACCGACTTGAGGGCCTTGGCTGTGGGGTGTGCGTGACCACCTGTATTACAAAGTGAGACAGCTGTGTGGGCCTGTGGGAGACCGGTTTGGGAAAGACCTGAAGGTCCAAATTAGGAGCTGGTCATTCATTTATTCTTCCTTTACTCATCTGTTTGCCCATTTATTCTGTCAGCAGTGAAGAATCCTGCAAAGGGCTCAGCTTGAAGCAGACATCCTGAACTGTAGCCTGAGCCCCATGACAGATTCACTGTGTAGTTACATCAGGACAGCTTTCCAGTTAGAGCCTCCATTTCCTTTCCTATAAACTGGGTCTCTAATTACTTCTACTGTTGCTAAGAGAACTGTTTATATCTGAGGTCCATCTGTGACTCCCATCAGAGGCAATACCAGTTCTTAGGGAAAGTTTAGAAATTTACAAAGCATTTAGATGAGATGGCTGGGATTCTAGATACCCCACAGCATGAAGAGCCTTTTGAAATCTAGAAAATGCCTTTATACATCCTAGAAAATGTTGTTATGTCCCAAATTATTGTGGAAGGTCTCAGTGAAAATGATGGAAAAGAAAATCATGAGTTTAGAGCTCAGTCCTATGTCACAACCAAATGTGACATTTGGGCATCAAATAGTAGCATGTGCTGCCCTTTCCCTGTGACTCTGCTGTAAAAGGTAATGCAGCCTGCACCCTTTCTTTCGGGCCCATTCCGGGACCTGTTCACTGCTTTGGAAAGTGTCTGTCATTAGGAATGTCACTGCTGGTTTCTGAGTCACTAATGCACACATGTTATTAATATGCATTTACAGCTGCCATGCTTACAGTGATTCTACATAAATATGGAAATATACAAAGCTAAGCCTCGCTCTAAAATATTACATATAAAGATAAAATGCCAAATAATTGGTTCAATTTTTAATATTGATTTTGTTTCAATACTTACCCTTCTGAGACACAGTAAGCCTATAGATTAGGAGACCACTTCACTCCCAAACTACACTGATCGAAATGTCAAATATATATTATGCTTTCAAGATATAAAGAAGTGATATTGAAAAGGTAATACTGTAACTGACATATTGAATGAAGTTTTGGATCAAAAGGAAAAAGATATTACTTCTGGTTAGATAAAATCAATAGTGTAAAGTGTGCTAAACTGCAATACTACAGGAAAATTTTATTAGCTATATGGGTGATTATTAATACAAACGTGGAAAGAAATCCAAAAGAATGAATTTTTGACATTTTCACCGAGCAATGTTCATGTCTGAGATAAATTTTAAGATGGAAAATATTTACAATGCAGTTGTGTTGTAAGAGAAAATCCCCCTGTCCCACCGTAGCCAGTACGTTTCAGTTTCTTAGTAGCCCAGGTAACAGTTTCTGTTGCAGTTCTGGTTGCTTCTGTCTCCTAGAAGGGGCTGTTCCCTGTGATGCACATTGTGAGAACAGTTAAAGACAGCCAAATACTCTACTCTACTTCCCCTTTGTGATCCCATAAAACCCTCTCTCCCTGAGCCTTCGAGGCCCTATATTTTGGGAATGATCCAGATGAATGCCTGTCACCGTAAAATAAATCTGCCTTGGAATCCTGGGTGTGGTTTGGTGTTTCTGCTTGTAATCACACTATCATATTCTACAGTTATGCAAATTTCACTGCAGGTAAATAAATATCCTAGGTAAAAATAAGTCTTTGTTGCTTGCCTATGATATGTTTGTAAGCAATGAAAACCACAGAGAAAACATTATTTTCAAAGTCACCGACAGCAGATATAATGAAGTTTGCATTTCCAGGGAGTCTTGCCCTTTATAGAAATCCTCTGTTCTCAGTCCCTGTCTCTGCCTGGAGAGACCCATCTTGGCAAACCCAGCGGGGAGGAGGCCGTGCCAGGTGCCGAGATGTAGTGTAGCAGGGCACTGTCACTCAGGCCATGGTGACACTGGGTGTACACCCTGTGGGAATGGATGGTTCTGCAAGTCCGTGCTACCAAAGGGCATCTACATGTCTGTCCTGTGAGGCCACGGAGGCTGCTCTCCCAAAAGGAATGTTGTTTGAAAATCTTGCTCATGTTTTCACTGCTTTGAATAATTTTTAAATTCATTTATTGAACCTGGAATAATTAGGACCTTAGGATCTGTTTCTCAGATGTGTTTACTACGGTAAGCTGATCCTTGCTACTGTGTAAGAAAATGAGATGGCCCAACGGGATTACCCATGAGTGTGTTACACACTACCCGTCACCCACTACGAGGGTTACTTAGGTGTGCACTGAGAGGTTCTAAACTGGAAATGTATCGCTCACCGTTAGGTTCTAAGTTAGTATACCAGTGCTGGATTACTAATCCATTTAAATGCCAGAGAATGTGTCAACCACTTGCATGAAATTAAGTAAACACAGAAGAAAGCGATTTTGAGACTAAAATACCTCTTAATTGGTATAGTTAGAAAAGATTTTGTATTGAGATTTTTCAAATCCATTCATTTGGAAAGACACAAAATTATTCAGCTAGCCCCACTTCCAATCTGTATTTTGCTAAAGATGGTTTCAGTATAGCAGGTGGTTACTAAAAACAGGTGGTGGAACCCGTTTCAACACTAACAGAATCTGAGGGTTCTTTTAATAGATGGAGAGTAACATGCTACAAGTCCTGGGTCATTCGCGGGACAGGGCCTCAGAGTGTTTCGTCAACACTCTCACTTAGAGGTATTTCACACTGTTTGTGCCACTCGTGTCACTCACACATTGGTGTGCAGGGCCATGGTAGAAGTGTGTGCCTTGCGGAGCACTTACTGGGTCACACCAGTGATAGGATTATTTCCAAAAGATGAAAAATATTTCCAAAAGATGATAAGTATAAAACAAAAAGAGGCCTTTATTCTGAGAACATGGAGAGAGATGACCAGCACCCCCCAAGCTGGCGTCCCGAGATTTCTCCGGCGGACACGTGGGTGGGGATATGTAAGTAGCCTCGGTTTGGGGTGGAACCTAAGGCGGGCATTGGGGATGCACAGGTTGCCCGTTGGTCCTAGGTGTGGCGCCATAGGTAAATTCCCAGGGGCGGGAAGATGGCTTCACAGGTAAATTCCTAGGGGTGGGGGAGATAGGGGCTTCCTGCTTCTGGTTGAGGCTTTTCTGGCTACTGTGTCCTGTCTGGGCCAAAACCCTTTCAACCAGAGCTGCTGCTGTTGGTCATCCTCCTGCAGCCTGGACTCCGCCTCCCTGGCCTCCTACACTGGCTCTTCCCACACTCTTGCTTAGATATTTCTTTCTCCCCTACTTCCCATCACTTGCAGAAGGCCATGGATCCCAGAATATAGACACAGAGCAGGAGAAGCAGAAAGAGTACATCTAAGGCTGTTTTAGTCAAAGTGTAAAAAGCCACAGACAAACCTGGGAGTCAATAAAGCACATTGCACAGAGACACAAGCTGAGGGTTACAGCAGGGCTGCCGAGGGCTGGAACAGCAAGAAGGATGGAGCAGCCTGAACGATATAGGGTTTGGGGGCCCTAAAGTTCTGTACCCTGGAAAACATTTTCTTCAGAAGTAAGGAGAGACTGTCACAGTCAATGTGATGGAAAGGAGATTCCCAGCCCTTGGTCCCTTAGAGGAACGCTGGTTTACTGCCTGTCTCCAGATGTGGTACAGGGGACAATGAGGTCAAGCACATGGCTGTGCCAGGAAGTGGGAGCCGAGCAGCTGCACCAGCGGCCCTGCTCCCCCGCGGGGATGGGGCCCCACCCTGGGGGCTGCCTTCAGCCACATCAGGTGGGGGAAGGAGGGACTGGGCCAGGCACCTTCCCTTTCAGTGTCTCACTGTTTGAGAGATCACTGCGGTTTACTTGTGTGGATGCTGGGGAGTAGCATGGCTGGATGGCTCCAGGCCAGCTAGATTTGGGGAGAGGGAAGCGACTCATGGGAGATCTGGAAGTCACTGTGGCCCTTATTAATGGCCTCACCTAGCCAGGGCCTCTCTAGAGGTCTGATAGGTGAAGGAAATGCGTTAACGCACCCTACCTGACCACAGATGTCCTCCAAATGGCCCTGTTCAAGCAGCCCTGCGAGTGTAGAATATTTAAATATTATTTAAACATTCACCTAGCCAGTGACCTCATCCCACAGGGAGCCTAGAAGGCAGCCCTGCCCCACTGAGAGCCCAGCCACCAACCCCACTGAAGAGCAGAGCGTGGGCAGTGTGGCCCGAGTGCCCAGGACCTATGGCTCAGCGGGTGACACTGCTCCCTGATGAAGGCCATCTGCAGAGTGGAAGAGGTGCCCGCCTCCTCGGGTGGGCAGGGGGACACAGCACAAGTGCACCACAATCAGGAGAATTGGAACCATGGCACCACCAAAAGAAAATCACAAAACTCCAGCTACAGCCCCACGAAAAACAGAATCCTTAAAAAAATATAAATGCCTGACAATTCAAAGTATAGTAGTTTCTCATTGTTTATGATTTTGATTTCAGCAATTTCTGCTGTTAAAAATATTAAATGAGTAATTCCTGAAATAAACAATTCCTAAATTGTGCACTGTTCTGAGTAATTTGTTGAAATTTTTTCTCAACCCACTCCACCCTGTTTGGGACAAGAGTCATCACGTTACCCAGAGAATCCACTGCGTGAGCTGCTCATGCAAAGTCTCTTCAGATGACTCAGTCCTTATCTACGGGGTCAGTACTGACCCGTGGCTTAAATATCCATGGATCCACTGAGACTCTGGGAACACAGCCACTCAGACAGGAGGAGACCATTGTCCGTCTTAAGGTAGCTCATTCATTCTTTTACAAAGTGGGGCTGAAATAAACGGAGCGTGTTTAAACTTAAAAACAAAATTACCATAAAACAATTACACAGCACCCATAATACCCTCCCTTCAAACATACTTATCCCATCGCTTTGGCCCTTTCTGAAGCAGTGCCAGAATCCTCTTTCACAGGGGTCTTTATGTGCTTCAATCACAAATATGGTGAATCCTGCTGCCTCATGCCATCCTACACACAGACAGGTTCGAAAACTGTTCCTGAGCTCTGTTACCCAACTTGTTCACTGGATCTGGTACCACGTGACCATGGCTCATCCCCAAATTCAAAATGACCATGAAAGGTAAATGTTTTGAATCAATTCAGGACACTGAGGCAGCTAGACAGTACAACTAAAGACGCTCAGAGAAGAGGACTCTGAAATGCTTCAGAAAGTTGCAAGAACTGTGGGCTATGTGTGCTTACAATGCTTATATTACTAACGCAATGTTTTTACTGTCATTTTTTTAAAGTATAACATTCCCCGTATTACTTGGTGACATCGGGGGTATCAGCACACTGTTACGTGGATGTGGACCACGTGTTAATCATTCTCCTACTGCAGGGCATTTTTTTTTTCAGTTTTGGGCAATTATGAATAAAGCTGCTGTAAACATCTGTTTGCAGGTTTTTGGTGCACATAAATTTGGGCAAATTGTACTCTGGTGACAATTATTGCACATTTCTTAGTGGTGTAGGGGATTGGACCTAGGGCTTTCTCATTCAGCCACAGTCTCAGACCTTTCTGTACTTCTATGGAGGCAGGATCTCACTGCCTCATACAGTTGTATCAGTGCATTTGCAACAGCAGTGGACTGTGGAGGACAAACTGGATAGCTCTCCTGGAACAAAGAGCAATCATCTCTACTTTGGCTAAACCTGGCCCTGTCTCCATGTGCTGATAGGGGCAGAGCTGCTGGGCCATGTGTTTATCCCACTGTTTGGCCTTAAGCAATGTAAATGGAGCCCATTGAAGTGCTGATGCATAATCTTTGAAGCCAGGTGAAAGTCACTGTCCCCACCCTGTGAGTCCCTAAAGGTGACTGAGCCAGGAGGGATGCAGAACCACTGCTCCAGGGCTGTCAACTGGGTTCCAGCCTTAACACAAGAGATGACTTCCCAAGACAGAGAAGTTTGCACACCAAAGCTGAAGCACTGCCCCCTATACATTAGATGCAACCTCAGTTGTGTTATGCAGATAGGTCTCCCTGCATGTTCTCCTCTCTGTGCATACTCCAGAGGTGCTTTCAGGCCTCCTGCCCAGCCCAGCTCACAGTGCTCACCTATGTTCCCCCACTCTCTCAGTCTCTCATCCTCCAGCCACTCCCTTCTTCATGAATTAATAAAATCTGTATTAGGCCCTGGGTCAAGGCTTTGTTCTGATGAACCTTCATCCTGGCCAGACTTGGGACCCCTTGGCCCCCCATAACTATAAATGTGCCTTAGTGTTTTTATTCTCACCACGGGTTGCACTGGAAATGGTAGACTGAAATCAACTTATTGGGATTCTAATAACTGTTTCATGGGGTTACAAATTTAAACTCCCCAGATCACAATGTGGATGGGAACAGGCTCCTTGTAGGGCATGAGTCTTGTTGCCCTGCTTGCTCAGCAATGGGCACTGTCAGATTGCTGAATCTTTTAATCCTAATCTTGTTTTAATATCTTGTTTTAATTTGCAACTCCCTAGTGGAAACTACTACAGAGTATCTTTTCATGTTTGTGTTGTTGTACACTAAGTGAAAGAAGCAATCTGAAAAGGGTATATATGATATAATTCCAATTATTATGACATACTGGAAAAAGAGCAGAGATGTAAATAAATTTTGTAATGTTGGATTTTAACTCGAAGTTTAAGACATATATCTATTGATCGAAATTATAACTAAGTTAATTATATGAGTTAATGATTGAATTAATTTTAACACTGGTTTCCAGAGATCTAGACAAAGAGCACAAAGGTTAATCACAGGCAGTTCTTTTAGGACGGTGAAATTATTGTCATATACTGTAACGGTGGACATAAGGCTCCATACATTTGCCAAGACATGGAACTAAATGACATAAAGATTGAACCTTAAAATATAGACATGTTTAAAAGTCACCTGGAAGGTTAGGGTACCTGGCTGTAGGAGAAAGTAAAAACTGTGATGAAGAATCTAACTGTATCACCATTGTGTGCACATCTGCTAGGGGTTGCAGAAAATGTGCTGTCCCAATGTGCTGTGCATGAGGGGAGACTTGCAAACTAAGACAAAAGGAATTGTGCACATGTGTCACATGTGCACTGATAAAGCCCTTCTCCCTAGGAGGAGGGTGAGAATTTTGATACCCCAGTATACGTATGCTGGAATTGAACAATTACAGAAATTGATGGTGGAGAGAGCTAGGTTCATTTCTACTGAGGTAGAAAATTACAGATGATCAAAGAAAGGAGACCAGAGCGACATACATGATAATAGATCAGCAATGGAGACATCAGAATAAAATCCTCTAGCTTCATGTCTAAACAGATGGGTATGTATGAATGTGCATGTGTGTGCACGTGTGTGCAGAAGTTACTGTGCACACATGGGTCTCCTTGGTCTACCAGCTGAGTACAGCCTGGAGCCCTGGCATTTCAGTAGCAGTGACCAGACCTGGGACCAGTTATGGTTTGGAAATATTTGCTCAACAAAAGGAACAAATATTCTTGGAGAAAAGGCTGGTGCTAGGGTTGAGACAGATAATTAAGACAACCTGTGGAGCATCTCAGAGTGCAAGAGCATAAGGAAGTACCCAAGCCCAAGTTATAGATTGGATCAGTGTGTCACGGGGCAAACCAAGGGGATGAATCTGAATCATGTGTGTAAATTGTTGGCTTTCAGGTTTGTGGAGTAAAACCTTCTACTCCTAAGTGTAAGCTGCACATGGTGGCTTCCTTCTGAAGAGAGCAGTATGGGAAGTGGAGCAGAGTACTTCCCAGGGGGAAATTGGCAGTCCTACCTCTTCCATGTGAACGAGGTTGTTGTGGTCTAACACGTCCCCCCCGTCTCCGGTGGTCCGAGGTGAGGCTTCTGGAAGGTGACTGAATCCCTGGGCTCTGACTTATGGATGAATCACCCATCGATGAGATAATGATTCGATGGCTTAGTGGGAGATGATGGAAGCAGTGGGGGGGGGAGTGGGTCTAGGGGCTTGTGACCTTGGGGACTGTACATATTTCTGGCTCCTTCCTCTCCACCTCCTCCACAGTCCTCTGCTTCCTGGCTGCCCTGAGGTGAGCAGTTTTCCTCAGCCAGCCCTTCTGCCATGAAGTCTCTGCCTCAGAGCCAGCCAACCTCAGAAACCATGAGCCAAAATAAATACTTCCTCGTCGAGGCTGTTTCCTTGAGCACTTGGTCATGGTGGTGTAAAGCTGACACAGACACCAACAGCACAAGTGTGAATCATGTTAAAATCATGCAGTCTTGGCATGATTTGCTGAGAACGTCATTTTATTTCTGTGAATTTTCCTTCGAAAATTCATGTCCTTAATCTAATCTTGAGAAAAATATCAAACACTAAATGAGAGACATCACGCAAGATATCTGGCCAATACTTTTCAAAATTGCCAGTGTCATAAAAAATAGAGAAGTATGAGAAATTGTCATAACTGTGAGGCACCTGTGGAGACATAACTATATGCAAAGTGATATTGTAGATAGAATTCTGGAGCAGATGAAGGACATTAGATGCAACCCATAAAGAAACCTGAACGAGGCAGACTTAGTTAATAACAATGTGACAGTATTATTTCACTGGTTGTGGCAAATGCATCTTTCTCCTGAAATATGTCAACAGCAGGAGAAGCAAAGAAATTGTATCTGCTCTCTGTGGTGGTTGCTATGACAGACCAACTTGAGTAGGGAAGATAATGCAATCAAACATTAACCTAGGGGCTTATTTTCTAACTACAGCCAACAATAGTCAGTTGACCTTAAGTAAGAGAGGTTATTCTTCATAATGTGAGGGGGGCTCATACCATAAATCCAAAGGCACTGAAAGCAACACTGACGCTTCCATGAAGAAACCTGCCTCAAGCTGGAAGCATCAACTCGTGTCCAGGACAGTCCCGAGCCTGTTGGCCTGCTTTACGGATTTTGGTTTTGCTAACCCACAAATCACATGATCTGGTACCTTAGAGTAAATGTCTTCATAGACAGACCAAAGACGGATGATAAGAGAGATGGCAGATACGGTAGTAATGATAGGTGACAGAGAGATAGCCTTAATTCTGTTTCTCTGGAGAACTCTGATTAATAAACTATCTACACAATTTTTCTATAAATCTCTATTGTAAAATCTTTACTTTGAAAATCTTCCATCAGAAAATGGTATTTCAAGAAATCTTACTGGACACCATTGATGATTATTAAGACACCACTTCATTGCTCTATATGTTAAAAATAATTAGAAGGAAATAAACATTTATTCACTTTTTCAGTGGCCAGCTCTCTCATAATAAAAGGTTCCCTTTATACAAAACTCCAACAGATAAATGCAAAAAAAATGAAACACAAAAGATAGGCACTTTGCGAGGACTAACTGATGTGAAATCAGATACTGGAGAGATTAGAGCAATACCACCTCAGTGTTTGAGTCTTGAATTAAGAGAAGTGAAACAAGAAAAAGTTAAATTCTTTATAATATAATGAAATAAGTTCGCTGCATGACCTGTGAAGAGCTTTTGAAAATATTAACCTGAATTAATCATCAGTCTGAGTTTCATTACCAATTTTCAGGTTATCCACTGAGAAAGATGATTATGTTAAGTGATGTCACACAGAAGCAATGAAACTCTGGATGTGGGGAGTCACAGCATGAAGTATTTGAGGCTCTCTCCGCCCAGTATAGGGACGGTTCTGGGGAAACCTGAGGCTAATTTCGTTTCTCTCTTTTAAGCCAACTTGCTGTCTGCTGCAGGTCTTTCCAGAGTTACCTGCTCATCACAATGGCTGATACAGGTAGACGGTGCGCAGGTGTTGGTCAGGTGAACCCGCAGGGTGGGGGCATGGCTGCCCAGGCTCGGTCCAGGACGGTACCTGCCAAGGACGTGGAGGCTCTTCCTTCTGTCCTTCCTTTCTGGGCGCATATGGAGTGCGCCCTCCTCTAGCCCTACTTTTACTTTAAGGACCAAATGTCTTGTGACAGCGGAGGGGACTCCAGGATGTCTTCAAGCCTGAGAACGGCTGGTAATCCATATCCTACGTGGAGGAAGTCCCCTAAACCTAAACCGGGAAGCGCTCTGGCGACCCAGTGGGAGAGTCCCAGCTGCTAGTCCTCTCCAGCAAAGCCCTAAGGCCGGCCCTGTCCCTCTGTAAAGGGCAGTCCGACCTCAGAGCCTCGCCTCCTGAACTCCCTTATCTTCCCCTCCGTTCTACCACTGCCTAATCCCCTTCCATTTTCTCAGCCAGGGGCTGGAGATTCTTTTTCTATGATGACTGTGGGTGAGTGTCTTTTTTGGGGGACCTCAGAGATCTGCCTGCTCACAGATCAGTTTTGTCATTTCAGTCCGAATTGAGCAAAATCTCCCTGGGCTGATTCGTGACAATTTTATGGCTTTTTTCTGGTGCTGGCGCTGTCTCGAGTGTACAAGCAGTTTTTTTGTTTCTGTAAAATCCTACAAAACCTTTGAATAAACCTGCTTCCCTTCAGGGATTTCTTAAGACATTAATCACCTCCGCATTGTGCTGTTTGTTCTCCATAATGCATTATCTTTCCTTTAATTGTTTTAATTAACTCGTTCTTACTTGATATTCATAGTGCTTATTTTCAACCATTTTTCTTTATCTGTAATTTAGTTCTAAGCTGTTATCTTTCTCCTAGGCTGTTCTTTTCCCCTATTTTCAGTGGTGTATTGATCTTGTTGGTAATTTTCTATTCCCTGTAAACTCTATTTTAGCCACTTTTTAAAATGCCCAATGTTTGGAGTCTGTCAAGTGTTTATTTACATGTCATATTTATGTATTTTATTTTCATATTGACATAGAGTACAGTATTAGTGAGTTTTTATTTTCTTAGATAGAAGTTTTCCTAAATGACTATTTTTTCTTTTCTTTACGTGCTCTTTTCTTTCTTTTTCCCTATTTTACATTTATATTCTTCCTTTTCCTTTCTCTCTTTAGAACTAAGTAATTAATTAATATGTTTGTTCATTTGTTTGGTTTTGTACCTGGAACTGAACCTAGGACCTTCATGCTGAGCCAGATCTCCAGCCCCTTTATTGTTATTACTAATTTTTAATTTCGAGGCAGGGTCTCATTAAGCTACTAAGTTGCCTAGACTGACTGAGCTCAGACACAATCCTGAACCCCAACCCCCAGCCCCCCCGCGTGCTGGGCTACCGGTCTGCACCCCTGGCTTCTTTTTAGGTAGGACTGCTGCATGGATATTGTGAGGTGAGAGCGGACGGTAGAACCCCTACATACACTAATGCCTGTGAGTGGGTTCTCCGGACTCCCGGCCAGGGTGCAGGCCCCGGCTTCATCTCCCTGTGTAGCAGCAGCACGGCTGGATGCTCGGGGCCGGGTGTCCTAGGGACTGGAAGGGCAGGCGCGGGCAGGATATAACTGCTGCTGTAAGCCATGCTGACTCTGGCCTCCCTGCTAGGACACCTTGGTGTCAAGGGGACAGGTCCTGATGCAAGCTGTCCTGGAGCCCATCACTTGACCCCTATCTCACCCGGCCATATGGGGTGTCCTGGTTCTCCAATACTTAGTAACAACTTAATCATTTGATATTGAGGTCTGTATGTCCTCCAAAAGGAGTAGGTTGACTTACATTTTATTAAACGACACACCAAATGAGGCACAGGGGATTTTCAAATGAACTGGTTTCTTGTAATCCACACAAAAGCAGAAGCAAAAGGAATATAAGAAAATATAGGCAAAAACAAACACAGGAAATTACTCAAGCCCAGGAAGAAACCAGACACTCTACAGTTCACCTGTGAATGTCCTTCGAGATCCATGTTTGGGTGAGGAGGGGAAGGGTGCTTGGAAGCTGATTGGCTCACATGGATGAATCTTATCGATGCAGGAGCCTGCAATGAGTCCTCAGCCAACAGTGCTGCTGGGCAGCAGGTGCTGGGCCCACGACTTTGAGAGAGACCTCGGTTCTCAAGCCCTCCGGTGCATCGTGCACCATGCACCGTTCACTACTCCCCCTGGACTGCCCTGAGCTTTTCTTCACCCGCCCTTCTGCTGGGCGCATTCTCTGGGGAAAGCCCTACTTCCCAAGGGGGAGCAGCCCTGGACCCTGTTGCTGTAATCGCTGTTCCCTGGGCCAGCCTGGGTCCCACTGGGGTGGCCCCAGGAGAAGGGGCCACAGCCTGGCTGCGTGGTGACCGGCTCCTTGGTAGCCACCCGCAGGCCCCTCTTAGATACCCTCTGTCCCTCTGTGCTTCTCGTCATCTTGTTTTCCCTTCTCCTCTGGTTTTCTCCTTTGAAGCAGGTACCACCCTGGGTTCTCTGTGGATTGTACTTGTGGTTGTGGGGCTGCTTTTCCTACAGACTGAGGAGGATGTGAAGATCACTGTCACTTCTCTTTAGGTCGAGGGCGGTGTGAAGGTCACCACTGCCTCTCTCTTCTTCTGCTTCTTTCTGTCCAGTGCCCATCAGGAGCTGGCTCAGTTCTCTCTCCAAAGGGTTTCTGTTCCAGAGCTACAGGGAGAAGCATGGGGCTAAATTCTGAGGATTTCTAGACAAATGTTGCTGTTTGTATTTAGTTGCAGGATGACTGCAATTTGTTTTGTATTTCTGCTGGTATATTTTTTCCTGTCTCTTCATGGTGCCTCTCCTCTCCCCTCTTCTTCTTTCCACTGTATTGCATTCTTTGTTCTTATTGCTAGGCTCTGGGATAGGGAAGTTTTTGTGTTCAGCCCGATTTTACCATTCTGCTTTGAAGTCACACAGTGCTTTCTGCAACTCTCCAGCTGTGAGGCCGGACAACAGTCTAACTCCATCGGCAGAAGTTAAAACAGGCCGGGTGGCTCTGCTCCCTGTGTGTGGCCCAAAGATGCTTTTAAGAAGTCAGTTGTGAACATGTTTATTTCCAGCCATCCCCAGAGTAGCAGGAATAGCTTTGAAGAGTCACTTTTAGGCTTCTGGAATGTACTTTTTAACAAAAGCAGTGAATTTTGGCTACTTAAAGAGTCACCTGGATATTGGAAAACAGATGAGCAAAACTGGAATGCGTGGCTGAAAAGTGGATGTTTCTCAGTGTGACAGGCAGCCTTGAAGCTCACCCTATACTGCCAATGACATGCACAGACAATGACAACCGCCTGGGATGGGGGACCGCCTGGATGGCTCTCCACAAAAGGAGCAGTTGCCTTCATCGTGACCAAACCTGGCTCTCTTTCTGTGTATTGGTATGTGCAGAGCTGGCTGAACTGCATCTTTATCCCCTCAGTTGGCTGTAAGCAATGCCAGGGAGTCTAGCTGGGATGCTGAGCAGAGCCCTGTCTGCAGCTCCCGAGCAGGAAGTGTCAGCAAGGCTGAGTGTCGCTAGCTGTCTGCTGAGAGTGAACCTCAAGAAAATGGGTTGTCACATTTCAGGGCTTTAAACATTACTGAGTTACATCATCACTGAAGCAGTAGCCCCAAAACACTGGGTACTGCCCGGATTGTGATGTGCAGATTACCCAGAGGTGATTTCAGGTCTCCTGCCGAGCTCAGCTCATGGCACTCACACACTTCCTGCCACTCTTGCAGTGACTCATCCCCAAGCCACTCCCCTCTTCACAAATTAATAAAACGCAGGTTGGGCCCGCCCTGGGTTGAGGCTTTTATTCCAGTTCATCGTTGTTCTGACTGGGCTTAAGACCCCCTTGACTCCTCACAACTACAAACATGTCTTGGTGTCTTTATTCTCACCACGCATTGCACTGGAAATGGTACACTGGAATTCACTTCTTAGAATTCCATGGGGTTACACATGTGAGGTCTGGAAGGGCCTTCTGCAACCTCATCCCTTTGCCTGTCGGCTGTACATAGGCACATCTGCCTCAGGAGGTGCAGGAAGCACATGGACTGCTCAGTTATGAAGAGGCTGAGATGCGAGAGCAGGAGGGTGCTTTCCTGGCTGGAGCAGAAGTGACAGCACCGTGCATGCCTGCGGACACCAGCCTTGTGATCAGACAGGCAGCAGCATCCTGCTCAGACACTTTGCCCTATTTAGTCACAACTTACAGCATCCAGAGATGAGCTCTGCAGGGTGTCCGTGCTCTGCACCTCCTGGAGTCTTTTGTGGCCTGACTCTATGTAATATACACACTGTCTTCATTTTTAAACACACAAATCCTCAAAGAAGTAATATGTGCACTTATTTCCCAGATGCAAACTATTGTAGATTAGTACAGTCAGCAGAAAATATTATGCTAGATTACCGCTTTTTGAAAAGTAAAGATACATTAACAGCTTCCAGTGCTATGACCCAAAAAGTGATCATGTAAAAGCCGCTCTGAGAATCACTTTAGCAAAGCAGGCCAAGTGTCCAGCTAGTGAGAGCAAGGGGCCCGTGGCCGAGGGACTGAGCCACTCACAGAGCTAACAGAATTCAGCTGCAGCTGCCACTTCCTTTGTGCAGATGGGGAGAGTGGCATGGGATGGAGACTGCAGCATTGTTAATCTTTCTTCTAAATGGAAAGAAAAACATAACTATCTGGACCACAAAGAACCAAGAGGAAGTGTGTATTGTGGGATGAAAGACAAGAGCGCCTAGTCCTTGAGCCTGTGATCCTACCGAGAAATAGCATCTCTCCTGCTGAGCAGGTTGAGGTGGAGCTGTGCAGGAGGACCCTCATTGGACCTGACTGGCGTCCTCATAAGAGGGGAACTTGAGCACAGGGACAGACAGGCAGGCGAGGAAGGGGGAACTCACAAGCCGCGAAATTCAGAGACTGCCGTGAAGCCATCAGTAGCCAGGAGACAGGCCCGGGACAGTGCTCCCACTCAGAGGTGCCACCTTGCTGATTGCAGACTTCTGGCCTTCAGAATAAGGAAGGCGTTGGTGTTTGTTGGTGCAGTCCTCCTGCTGATGATACTTTGTTACATTAACCTCAGAAACCAATGCTTGGTTTTTGACAATGAGCTGAATTCTTCCTTCTTGCTCGTGTTACTGTGGAAGCACTAGAGGACGTGAGATCAGGGAGGTTTCAAGGGAAGACCTGGAAATAAGCCTGGAGGCCGAAGGGTCCCATAGCGGATGAGGATGAGAGGAGGACAGAGACACCGCTCTGTCCTGGGCAGCCGAGCAGCCATGCTGCCTGGCTAGTGAGAGGACAGAGGCGCCTTCTCTTTCTCCATTCCTTGAATTCATTCTTTATGTGCAAGAGAATCAAAGGCTGAGGGAGATGGAAGGTGCAACCTTAAAGCAGGCATTGAGTAAGAAGCCAGTGGAGGGGCTGGGAGGGTTGCTCAGTGGCGGAATGCTTGCTGAGCTTGCCAGGCCCTGGGTTCGATCCCTAGCCCCCCGCCATGTACACATGCATGTGTACACACACACATGCAATTAGACTAAGTTGTGGCAGAGGGCATGAAAGTGACTTTTTTGATAATATGAAATTATTTATACATTTGGGCTTATCTGCCTCTTGAAAACCCAATGTGATCTCTAAAGTTCTCCACATTGGGTCACAGAAGTTGCTGCAGGAAAGGCGAGGGAACGGGAAGAGGCTAGGGAAAGCTGTCTCCTGAGCGAGAACACTGAAAATACAGTGCTTCAAGGGGCGCTGATAATGTACAGAGAGCATTTCCTACAGAGAAGGAGAGGGAAAATTAAACTGTACTGCCATTAGCTGAACTCATATTTAGGATAATTTGATCTAATTCCCAGACCAGAGAGGAAGGCAGCTAATAGCTTGTGGTACAATAACAAGGAAAGTGTGGATTATTCCACCTCACAAATGAGAAGCCTGGTGCTGAAACAGTTTGGATCAGGTCAAAAAGTTAGTGAGATTCAGAGTCAGAAATTGAACCTTGAGGTATCTGACTTTAAAAACGCCAGAATTTGGGGCACAAGAACGCCATCAGAAAGAACGTGAGCTCTCCCTCCACGTCAGCTGTTAGCGCTGTACGGCTGGCTGGCTGTTATTTCTGCCCTGCTCTCCCACGGCTACAGAGAGCCTGAAGTCCACTTTATGGGAGAGACGAAATGTCTAAAAATAAAGTCCGGTACAAAGCCTCACTCACAGTGCTTGAATTCTAAGGTGTTTCTTGGAAAATGAACTCGGCCATCTGAGTCCTGCACAATCTGCCTCTAGCTGTTTGCAGGACACTTGATAACCAGGGACTTCTGGTCTCTGCCAAGTCCTCTGAATGTCAAGGGGCACTTTAGTTAGAAATGGGCTCCACGCAGCTGTCATCTGTGAAGTCAGTGTGACGGAAAGCTGGGCAGAGAGAGCTGCTGTAAGAATTCAGAAAGACCCAGCCTTAGGCAGACCATCCATCTCACACAGCTGCTTTGATCTGGAGGCCTGCCTGGCACATGTGCACCAGTCATGACAGGAACTATGGAAACAGTGGTGATCTCGTCCCAAACACCAGAGTGCAGGGCTGTACCCTCATCCTTCTAACCCCTCAGCCTCGGGGAAAGGGCAGTGCGTCAGCACTCACTTCCTGTGTACAGCAGAGAAAAAGCCTCAGCAGTGATCAGGTGGCTGAGGACGGGCGTCACCAGGAAACAGCCAGTAACGTCCCCTTTGGCAAGGACTTCCTGGCAGTGCCCTGGCATCATAGCAGTGACAACTACAAGAAGTGGCATTAGGCACTGGCCTGCAGAAAGGCTTCACTCTCAGGACAGAGGCTGTGGTGCTGAATCTTGGCTGCAGGTTGTCACGCAGGTGTTGTCAGGCGTGCAGTCATTTGGAGCAGGAACGCACGTTTTTCTTTTTTTTTTTTTTTTAATTTTTTTTTTATTTTAAAGAGATTAAGACAAAAGAGGACAGAACAAAGCAGATCAGAACAGAACAATGTAAGCAACACAGCACTTCACCACAAGACAGCTGGATACTAATAGTAGCTACCATAATGTCTCTTTCTTTGAAATAGTTGAGCATACCTTCAACATACAATAGTATCAAACATAACAAAATAGTATAAAACCATTCAAGAGAATGAAAGTGTTACAGGTATTCAGAACCTAATAACAGAAAGTGAACAATGGCTACTCTATTATCTCATTGTCCATAAAAATTTGTTTGTACTATCACACATAATAAAATCCAATAAGATACAACATGATAGAACAGATGGAGACAGAAGAACAAATGCATGGTAGGACTTCAAAGCAAGATGATATTAAATCAGCAGTGGCTGCCATAATGTCTTGTTCTCTTTAAAATAGCTGTTCATACCATCACACATAATAAAACCAAATAAAACAGGATAAAACCACTCCAACTAATGAATAAAAGTATTATAAGGCTTCAAAGCAATGCAATGGGGAATCATGATTACCATAAACTCTTACGTACTTTTACCATTTCTTACACTAGAGAGACTATACGGTATTTATACATGTGAGTTTGATTTATTTTGCTTATGAGTATGGCCTCAAGTTGCATCCATTAATTTATAAATATCTCAATGTGATCATTCTTTATAGCTGAGTAGTACCCCATTGTATAAAAATACCACAACTTTTTAATCCATTCCTCAGGTGATGGACACTTAGGTTGTTTCTAAGATCTGGCTATTACAAATTGTGCTGCTATGAACATGGGTGCACATATATTACTGTGGTATGATGTTTTCAGTTCTGGGAAAATGCCTAGAAGTGGAACAGCTGGGTTGAATGGGACTTCCAATACCAGCTTTTTGAGAAATCTCCAGACTGACCTCCACAGTGGTTGCACAAGGAACCAAGAGTTCCTTTTTCCCCACAGCCTCTCCAGCATTTATTGTTGGTAGTTTTCTTGATCCTGGCCATTCTTTCTGGAGTGAGATGGAATCTCAGTGTTGTTTTAATTTGCATTTCTCTAATGACTAATGATGAACATTTTTTCATGTATTTATTTGCCATTTGTATTTCTCCATCTGAGAACTATGTATTCATCTCAGATGCCCATTTTTGGATTGGGTCTTTGAATTTTGGAGGTCTTATTTTTTAAAATTCTTTTTATGTTTTAGACAGAAGTCCTTTGTGTGAGGAACAGTTCACTAAGGTTTATTCCCAGTTTGTGGGGTTTTTTTCACTATGTTGGAGATTTCTTTTGACATGCAGAAACTTTTTAATAAGACGTGATTCTAGTTATTGATTCTGGGAAGTATTTACTGTGTCATTTGATTCCTGTTCGTGAATTCTCTACCTACCCCTATGTCTTCAAGATTTTTACCTAATTTGTCTTCGAACAGATTTAGTGTTTCTGTTTTAATATAATATTTAATCTTTGATCCATTTAGATTTTAGTTTAGTACATGGTGATAGGCATGTGTCTAGTTTTAGTTTTCTGCATATGAAGAGCCAGTTTTTTCAGCACCATTTATTAAGGAGACTGTCATTCCTTCAGTGAACATGTTTGGCCCCTTTATCAAAGATAAGGTGGTTGAGTGTGTTTGTAGTTGTGTGTTCTAATCTATTCCATTGATCTTCAGCACTGTTTTTATTCCAATACCATGTTGATTATATTATAGTAGCTTTGTAGTATAACTTCAAGTCAGGGATTGTGCATGTTTTTTGATTATGGAAATCTCAGACAGAAAAGAAGAGCGTACCTGCTATGTCAACACAACCCACCTCCACAGTTACTACCTCCTGGCAAATCTGAAAGGACCATGTCTCGATGTAAGTGAAAAATCCAGGTGTCCTCTTTCTTCATCCTTTCCTGTGCACACATTTTCCCATTTAACAGTAATCAGTATTTTCAACTGAGGGCTCTTTTGGTGGTGATGGAGGTGACGTCTAATTCAGTAAGGCAGAGATGCATGAATTTTGAGTTAAACTGCCAATCTTTGCTAGTAATATGCACACATAAGCAAGGTATGAAACGTTTACCGATTCTGTACACTTGTCTATAAATGGAAGATATTTTTACCAAAAACAGTCCTTGTCATTTCTTCATTTTATGCCACCTCACTGTCTCCTTTGACCTGTGCCACACTTGCCGAATGTATTGTGGCTTACATATGAGTCTGTTGTTCCCTTAGGGCTCCCAAAGTATCAGGCCAGGAGACTCCCAGCAACGAGCACTGAGGTGGGAGGTCCCCGGGGTGAGGGGTCCTGGGAACCACAGTGCCGCTGGAAGGAGTGCGTGGATGCGGCTTCATGCTCCACACCAAGTCCGTGGCTGAGGAGCAGTCCGTTCTGCAAGGTGCTCGGCTTAGTTCTGCCTCACTTCGATCATCTCCTGGGTTCTCCCCACAATCACAGGTTTGCCCTACTCTGTGCATGCAGGCTGAGCCTCAGAGCCCTGATGCAGATCTCCCCTATGCTTCCCATCTGCTCTTCCCAAGTCTGCACCTGGTGGTGAGCTCACCCAGGACCACAGGCTCAGGGTCTTCCGTGGTCCAGGCTCCCACCTCGTCCTGGGCGTGCACTGCCACTGCGTGCCCATTTCTGTCCTCTGACTCTTCCAATGTTTACTGATGACTGTGTTGACCTTCCAGGCACAAGTGTCACAGCATCCATCTGTCTGTCCCCAGGGTCTGGCTTCCTGATTGGCGACTTTGCAGCACTCCAGCCATCTGTCCTCCCGCATTTATCCCTGAGCAGCTGCACACTTGAGGAGCGCGGTGGTGGCTGGCATAAAGCCGCCCACAGCCTTGAACCTGCGAGAGGGCATCCTTGCTAGGTCACTTTCTCTCCTCTCCAGAGACACTTATGCACCATGTTAAGAATAAATTAATCTTTTTTCCATTCCAATCCCATAAATTTTCCTTTTGTTTTCCAAAAAGAAATAAATGAAACAGCGAAGCTCTCATCTTTCTATGCCTGTGGCAAATACAGCATGGTAAGATGCAGGATGAATGAGCCTGTCAGGGTCCCCACCCTGCCTCCGTGCCAGGTCGGGGTGCTCTTGGCTTCCTCCTGGCCCACTGCACCTGAGTCCTCCTGGTCCCATCTTCCAGGGACCTCAGTGCTCTGTCAGTGCCCATCATGCTCTGTCTTCAACTCAGCCCTTCCGAGTTTAACTCCAGTTGAGGTTTTGTTTTAAATAAATTGCCTTTAGTCTATGATTTCTTCTTCAAGCGTTTCTCTCTCTCTTTTTTTTATCCTCAACCCCCAAGAGAAGAGGAATAATACCTCCCCCTAGGGGGCCCTGTGAGAGACTCTGTGAATATGATGGTGCTGACCGGTTTGCCTTAAAGAGAAGATTACCCAAGCTCATCCAGGAGGAACCCAAGTAATCACAGTGCCCTGAAGTGAGCAAGGGGAGGCAGAGGGCAGTGCAGAGCAAGCTCATCCGAGAAGTCTCAAGGGGCCTTTGTGTCCTGGAATACAGTGGGCCCACGCGCCAAGGAATGCGGGCGCTTGCCGGAAGTCAGGAATACGTGGGAATCATTTGTTCTCAGAATCTCCAGGAGGAATACAGCCCTGGAGGCACCCTGACTGATAATAAATACACCACTATTAACAGTTCACGGCTTCATAGTTTATCACTGCTGTTGGTAGTAAGCTGTTACAGCCCAATAGGAAGCTGACACATACTCCAGCCACACTGTCCCTCTGGTTTGTCTCCTTACAATGTTGTTGCTCAGCAAGAAAGACAAAATATTCCAAAAGGGTCAGTGGCTTGTTCGTATATTTAAGAGATAACATATTTAAATGAGTATGTGTGTGTAATTTAGGGTTAGGATTAACCAATTGAAACTGTTATTTATGTAGATCAAAAACTGGATATTAGCAATGCAATGCAGGTTAACTTCACCTGTACATTAGACAGATGTAATCAGCCCATGCACCTCTCCATGTTCTGAGAATAGCCAAAGGGGACTCTTCAATCCCACCATAACCCAAGCCCTTCTTTGGCCCATATTTTGGGAACCATCACTGTTAAGGGTAAAAGGAGCTGAAAGATAAGTATGCCCACACATCTGTCTATCTGTCCCATTTCTTCTTCCTAGAGCATTTAAATGATCAGCATGACTGAGTGAAAGGAAGAAGATGCACTGTGACAGGGACACCATTTCCAAAGTGTCAGGTCTATGCTGATCTATGCTGATGACACACATATGTGTGTGTAGTCGGTGAATTAGAGCACACCTGAAGAAACCTCAGAGCAAATAACCCTTAGAAATAACCAAACTTGCTCTGAACAAACACATACATATTTACAATAAATCAGGAGTGTGAGCCAATTCCAATCATTCCGCCCCACCAACTCAAAGGGTAAAAGAGAAAGAGGGAAAGAAAGGAAAGGCTGAGGAGGAAGAGAAAAGGAGTAGGCTGAGAAGAAAGGAAAGGAGGGGAAGACAGAAAATATAGCAACCCAAGAAGACAAGACCTGCTGGCTGGCACAATCCGAGGCCTTCCAGAAATGCTGTACCTTGAGGAAATAATTTTATGGTCCCCACAAAGTAAGATTTGATATTATTCAAACACTACTAATAACATATTAAATTATTTGTCTCACCCATGCTGTGGTATGTATTCTAATTAACAAATACAGTAGCCTAAAAACAAAAACAACATCTAAAACTATGGTAAGAAAAGTCTACTTCTAGGCATCATCAGAAAAAAGATGGACCCAGCTTAGGATTAAGTTTATATAGCTCACTTTTTGCCACTAGATTCAGAAAAGTGGAGTTGTTCCTTGCTTTGCAATGTAATGAGAAACTCTCAGTATAAATCAATCAATTAATCAATCATTTATTTATTAATCATTTATTTATTTCAGGGTATGAACCCTTGGCTTTCACACGTGGAAGGCAAATGTTCTATTAGTGAGTATAAATCTTCAGATTTCTTTCTTTATTTACTTAAAATTTCAAGACAAGATCTCACTAAGTTGTGCCTGTTGGCTTCAAATTTCTAATCTTCCTGCCTCAGCCTCTGGAAGAGCTGGGATGACAAGTCTGTGCTGCCATACCTGCTTCTGTTGGTGATTTTTGAAAACCTGAACAGTGGATTCATTTATGATCAAAATGCTACAACACAATGCATCTCTCTCTTCCACAGAATAAAGTAGGTGCCTTTGGTAGCAATCAAAGCTGCATGCAAAAATAGGCTAAATTTTATCAAAAATAAAGGAGATTGAGATGTATTTCATGTTGTGTTGGTTATTTCTTTTCTTGTTGCCGAGACAAAATACCTGACACTCAAAGTTAAGGAAAGAAAGGTTTATTTATTTCACAGTTGGTGGTTGTTTTAGTCCATAATTGGCTACTCCAAAACAGACTGATGTGGCAGAGGAGAAATGGTTCTTGGAGGCGGAAAACAGCAAAAGCAACAAGAGCAAAAGGGGAGGATCTTGGGATAAGATTCTTTCTATTCCTTATATTGTATTGTTGTAGTCAGGGGCTGGGCAGAGAACAATTAGAATCAGGACATGGAGTTTATAACATTATTTTTATAATCGTCACCAGGAGTTAACACAAGAAAATGCAGGAAATATATCAGCAACACCCAAAACACGAAATATTTAGTCAAGGGCTTAAATCCCACAGCAATGTCCCACATGAGTCCAGATGAAAACCCAGAGCTCATGACAATACCTCTCACGAGTCCAACTGGAAGTCCAGAGCTCACAAGAAGGACTCACACCAGTTTCTTTTTATGGATCTGTGCCAGGAAGGCCCAAAGGTCAGTGGTGGAAGCCAGAAAGTCCATGACAACGGAGTGAAGGAGCTGTGCTGGTGGGATGAGGATTCTATGCTGGAGACAAAAAGTCACACTCACAGCAAAGACCATGGCTGTCCTGAAAAGTATCACAGCCATCCTCAGGGACACGGAGGTCTGAGCTCCTCCGATGACAAGCATAGTCGGGTACATGCCAGGAAGCCAGCATGACGAGTTCATCCTGGAGACCAAGTGGCACACGTCTTCCCCTCTGGAGCCAGGAAGCAATGCTCAATATGAGGACCAGAGCTTCTCCAGGATAACCAATGGCTCAAACAGCAACTTGTAAGAGAACCACAATGCCTCAATGCCTCAATGCAACAACGCATTAACACCTCAACACCATACTGATGTAATCCAGCTGGCATTAAGTTGACCACTAGTTTTTAATCCATAACATATATACAAGTTACCCATCGCAGGACTGGTGGGTAGTGAGAGGTGGGTACCCACTCTCATGATCCCAGCACTGGACCTTGAATTAATCACAAACTCTTGAGGCCTGTCTCCATGACCACATGAGGACTTGGGGGACAACCAAACACCAGCCATAACACACGTGTTATCTTTGTATTGTTGTGCTAACTCTATTTTTTGGAGTATTTTTAGGTTCACAGAACAACCAAACAGAAAGCAAAGAAAGACCCCAGACTCCCCTATCAAGCCACATGCAGGGATTCCTGTCACCACTAGAAAAATGACAGCTGTGGACCAGAGGTGGCCCAGAGATCAATATATGATTCACATTCATGCAGCATTCTAGCTGCCATCTCGGAAATGGATGCAGAGTACAAATTTGGAAGTGTGGAGACAGTTGGACATCTGTTAGAGAACAGAGAGTTGTTATGCCAAAGGGAGAAGGGAAGCTAGTCCAGGCCAGCAGCAGTGAAGGCCATGGGCAGGGAAGAGCTGGTAGGGAAGAAGGGGTTGGATTTGGGCTGGACCAGAAGTAGCTGGGAGCAGCATACTGATGACTTTGACATGACATGGGCATCTCCCATTCTGGTCTCTTCTATGAATTCATACTCTTTCTTGTTAGTTCCATCTCCACCAGGAAATCCAGAGTATTATAATCCCAATATTGAATGTTGTAATTCCTTATCATATTGCAATCACTTTTCCCATTCCCCTCAAGGTCTGGAAAATTATATTTGTAGTCCCATGAGAATGTTATTGGAATCTTGGCCAGTTAATTCCAATCTACCACCTCCAGTAAATCTCACAGCAAGAATAAAGACTTTAAGACGTATTTATAGTTGTAGGCAGCCAACGGGTCCTAAGTCTGGTCCAGGTGAGGATTCATGGAACAAAGGCTTTGATCTAAGGTTTGCCCCAGAATTTATTATCTTGTGAAAAGGGAGTGGCTTGAGGATGAGTGACAGTGAGGATGGTGGGAATTACATGAGCAAAATGAGCTGAGCTGCCCACCTCTGCAGTATCCAGGGAGAAGGATATGCAGAAGGACCAGACTGCATAACTCAATTTGGGTGGCATTTGAATGATTTAGGAGGCTGTTGCTTGAGTTTGTGATATGTAAACGTTTGTGCCTTGGGAAGTCATAGTGTCTCATCTTGAGGCTCATACCCAGTTGACATTTCTGGAGCTATATGGCTCTACCATCCCACTGTGCTCAACTCTTTTATAGGGAACACAGTGTGAGGAAACAGGAAGCTGTCAGTTGGCCTCAAGGACTACATATCAGTACCTCAGCCAGCCTTATGGGCATTGCTCATAAACAATTGAAGGGAGAAGGGATTAGCCTAGCTGGCGCTGTGCCTATCAGTACAAGGAGGCAGAGTTCTGTTTAATTAAGGCTGAAGCAATGCTGCACTTGAGGGGAGCCACTCAGGTTGTCTGCTACACCAGAGGGCAACTCCAGCGGAGACGTCAAAGCTGGTTTTGGGGTGCACCTCCTATCTCCCCACAGAGATGCCCTGTGCCTGTGCTCCTCCTCCACCCTGTGAACCAGCCCTTGCCATCATCCTCAGTGCTGTTTTCCTCCCACCCACCCACGAACTTAGCTGGCTTCTCAGGACCTGAACTGACATTTGGAAAGATGAGTCTGATCATGCTGGTGCTCTATTAGAACTTCAGGAGGGTTCACTGCTCTCCAGGAATTCACTACACCAGAACCACGCTCCAGAGGCCCTTTCTCAAACCCGGGCAGGCCGCCTGTCTGGTCCCATTTTCTCACTTCTGCCTCCTGTTTGCTTGGCCCCCGGCCACTCCGGCTCCTTTCTGACCTTGTACGGAATCACGTGTTCTCCTTCAGTGTCCTGCCTGGAGATCCCACCTGAGAACAGGTGCACCCTACATCCCCACCCACACGGGGCCCTTTGAAAAGTGTCGTCTGCCTCCCATCCCTTTCCTTTATGTTCCTAATTAGATGCCTACAAATTATGTAGTTCAGTGACTATTTCCTCTGATAGGTGATAAATTACATTAGGACAGAACCTGTTTTCTTCAAAGCCACATGGGACTCTTTAGAGCACTGAATAGAAAACAGGCGCCCAGATGTTTGCAGAGCGGACAAACATGGCTTAGAGTCATGGGCTCGATGAAATTGCACCAAGGAGGAAGTGTGGAGGGAAATGACAGGCAAGGATGCAGAAGGGATCTCTCAGCATCCCAGTGTTAGAGGCTGGAAAAGCAGGAGGCCCGGGTGAAGGGGCTGAGCATCGGGAAGCCGTGAAAAAAGTGGAGAGGCAGAGATCCAGGACGTATCCCGGGAGGACGGGCCCGTGTCTGGTGCACGTGGGTGTTTGTTCAGAGGATGACAGAGAAGGAACATTTTAATTCAACCGGCAAAATGCTCCTTAGAAGCCTCAGCTGCTGTCCTCCCCTCCTCCCAGTGTCCCAGCTAGGAGAGCTTGCTGGTGCCTCCCCCAAGGCTCAGGCATGTCTCCTAAACACAGCCTCCGTTCCTCTCGAGCACGAGCACAGCTGTGGGTGTTCTGCAGGATCCTGGAAGCCAGTGGCCAGGGCTCCCTGTGGTCTTGCTTCCTGTGCCCCTGACTCCTGAGGGCAGAGGGAGCCATGCTTCCTGCTTCGCATTCCGCCCTAGTCTCTTCTAGTGCCCACCACCACTGCTGGGTCCTCTCCACTGAACACTGCTTGCCTGTGTCATTTCAGCAGGTCTTACACAGTGTCACTGTGACCATTTCCTTCTGACTCCTGTGTATCTGCCACATGGCAAGCATCATCATATAGATCAAATCTAAAAGGTGATAAAATCTGATGGGTTTAGAATGACAGCCTTTGGGATACAGGATAGTTCATAAGATCATACGTCTTATCAACTAAGCAAGTTTTTAAAGGGTTAATGATACAAAGGACCACTTTGAAACCTCCAGTTTGTTGTATGGAGAGCTCTGCTGTCCTTATCTCCCCCAATTTTATTATCTAACAGAATCCCAAGCCTCATGGGCTCTTCTTCCCCGTGCACCTGTGAGCCTGAGACAAAAGTGGGGAAGGGGGGATGGTTCTCACGAACCACCCCTTGCCCAGCAGTACCTGACTCTCTCTCCTCCCTTTAATTGCTCCGCAAACTCCTTGAAGAGCAAACTGAAACAGCAACTCGTTTCCCTTCCTCAGGGCAGCAGGAGGTTAGCTGTGCAGTTCTTGTTGCCATGACAATAATTTAACCATAGACACTCAGGAAGCGGTCCTTCGCGTTACTGACCACCCTACTTCATATCACCTGTCTTCTCCTTCCCCTTAATGACACACATACTCAATATGTACTTATTCAATACACAGAATGTTGATAAGTAATTTATCACATCAACTAATAAATTGTAAATATTGACAACAGAGTGCAATCCGTAGACTCCGGTGATTACAAAGATCAACATCTCTGGGAAAAAAGCACAGGAGTGGCCTTTATGTAAGCATTTGAACCATCAGCTCCTAATAGCTACTCACAAACAAGAACCAGAAGCAAAGACAACTGGTGTGTAGCTTTGAAACTATTTCTGTCCTTTTTTCTCGACAGATTCTACATTCTGTCGAGAAAAGGTTTGTCACTTCTGTACTTTCCTGGAATGAATGCTAGATTTCCGGATAACTGGCTTCTGGATTCTCACATACTCCTCTGCCAAATCTCCACAAAAGAAGCCAACGTTGTGTGCAGCTGTTACCAGACATGTGTTAGACTGGCTGTGTAGACAGCAGCTTGCCCTGCAGAACTCAGCTCGAGCTGGGTACAGATCTTACTCTGTTCTTGCTGCCTGCTTTGTTTGGATGTCGCTTGAGTGTCTCCCCAAGGGTTCCTGCTCTGGAAACATGGTCTTCAGTGTGGTGCTGTGGGGAAGGATGAGCCCCACGAAAGGGCGTGCAGATCTCACTCTTAGAAAGCTGGATCCCGTTGTGCTCCGGGTCCTCACCTCACCACGTGGTCCCTTGAGCGTGCACCTTGCCAGAGGTGCCACCAGCCATGTGGTAGCTTAGCTGATTTAATGAGGCCCCACATCTTGCACTTTCAGTTTCCAAATCTGTGAGTTAAGTAATCGCTTTTATTAAAAAATAAGGTGCTGGCCTCAGGTATTTTGACATAGTATAGAAAATAGACTAGTATTGCAAATTGCTCATTTCAGTACTGCAACAGAAGCAACGTAAATGGAAATGGAAACGTCACCAGTCTGTCAGTTGGTACTTTCTAGAACGTTACAGTCTGACTCTGTACATTTTTATGAACATAAGGAAGATGGATGCATATTTGTGTTAATGGTATTGATCAAGTTCACACCGACCTGCATTTGAGCTAGGTGAGATGCCATTCCGGGAGGGTCTCTGTCAATTAGGAACACTTCCGTAGAACAATTCTACACTAGAAAGCAGAGTTTATACACCACATAGAAGGCCATGAAGTGACTTAGTCGACTTAGTAACTTTAAGCGGGTGGTTGTTACATGCACAGTGTGTTCCTACTCAAAGCCCATGCGATATGGAAGAGCAAGGCCCGCCTCTGAGACAGAGAAAAATGTAAGAGCACAATGGCGATTCCACAGTATTCTAAGGGGGAATCTCAGCGTTTCAGTTAAATCACTCTTGGGAGGGTTTTTAAATCTTCACATGAAAACACAAATGCATTTTCACGTGTCAGTGTGCATGGTTAAAACTTTGTGTGTGTGAACACACTGTTATAGGGTGCGTGTTGGTAAACAGCTTTTTATCTTTAACTGAGAAAGTTACGTCATGCCAGTAAAAGCACCTGGCCTTAGGGGCAGCACAGTGAGGCTGCGACCACACAAAAATCCTTTTCATATTTATTTTATTTTTGTCATTTTAGTTAGTACATGTGTGTAGTACATGACGTTCACTTTCCTTCTATGGAGCTGGTCCATGTACACGACACATCTGGATTCTGCACCCTCTTTCTCTTCCCTCCCTCCCTTTCACTCATTCCTGGACCCCCTTCCTTATATGGAGGAGAAGGGGTAGAGGTACATGTTTCCAGTGCATAATGTTAGTATTCTTTGTGTGGAGTTGGTACATGTAGCTGCATACTAATTCCTTTAAAGCCTTATCAACATTGGTATCTCTATCCTTTTAAAATATCTTCCAAATGTTATCAAATAGAGATGTTATTTTTACTCAGGATTTTTCCTTTCTCTTTCTTTCTTTCTTTCATCTTTTTGAGACAGGGTCTCACTATACAGTTCAGGCTGGTCTTGAACTCACAGAGATCTTCCTGCCTCAGCCTCCCGAGGGCTGGGAGTATAGGTGTGTGCCACCCTGCTTTACCCACAAACTGTGGGTGCCTGAGTGTGTGCTGGTGCATGGTGCTCGGTCAGCTCTCAGGGAGGCAGCAGAGACACAGGAGGGGAGAGGCCCCGCCTGTGGGGTCTGCCAGTCAGAACCTGCCTGGCCCTACCGCTGGTTCCATTGCTAGCACCTCAGGGCTTCCAGGAACCCTTCACTGTGGCCTTCAGGCCTGGCGAGTCCCAGCAGCTCTGCCCAGCAGAGGGAGGCTCGTCAGCATCAGCGTCAGCCATCTCTGGTTTGCCAGGAGTCCTTTAGGGGGGCTCACCGCCCCCAGACCCTGCCTCTCATGATTTCACTTGGAGAAGGTTCGGCCAGTGAGGAATATGCAGCCTCTGCGTGAGCGCCAGCCGCTGCTCCCAAGGCACGGCGCCGGGACGCGCCCCTGAGTGCACGGAGTGACCCCATGGACTCAACTGGGCTCCCGACTTTGCTCAGGTTTTCTTCACCAGGCAGGCGCGGCTCTCCCATTGCTTCGGTGTTGTTCTTCTCTGTATTCATCGCTTTAGATGGGGCCGCCTGCTCTCTGTGACCCCTTCCTCCCCCTCCCCACTTCCTTGCAATACAGGGAACGCACATGGTGACCTCATCCTACCAGCTCATCTTCCAGCTCTTTAGGTGGATAATTATTCCCATGCTCGAACAAGCTGCTCAGAGTTGCTGATGTGACCGATGCGTACATATTCAAGTTTGTTTTATGTGCAAAGGGTCCTCGAATTATACTCCAAAAGCAATAGAAGGCATGTGACAAAAGCTGGCGGTAGATTAAATTTTCCTGGGTAAAAGCAATGGGTACTTTTATTAATACATTTTCTCCACAGGATGGACACCGTCCCTAACGCACTGTGCCTCCCTAAGGTTTTCCTTCCTGGGCATGCCGCTGGCATCTCTGTCACCAACCTGGTGAAGCTGCTTGTCCAGCAGGCGCCGGTCATGTGGCTCTGTGCCCCTTGATGGCACGCTGCTTGGGGAGCTCTCTTGCAAGCTCCACACACACTTTTATTTGACCTTGAGCTATTTTTCTTTGTCTATTCAAATACATTCTAAGAGTCCTGAGGTCAGCAGACTTGTATCATCTTGTGTTTTAGAGAGATTAAAGCCTTGTTATGTGCAGAATAGTTTTGCTGGACAAGAAAAGTATAATGATAAGAACCAAATCAGCTGTAAAAGTATTTCTGATAAATAAATCACAGGTGATCTGTGAATGAGTCCTGGTTAAAAGAGCAGCTCTGGAGATTGGCAGGTCCTCTCACCACTGTCAGAGAAACTGGGTCCAGCCCAGCTCCCTACAAGGTACAAGCACAAGCACGCAGTGGCCAGACATTGCCGTGTTAAGTGAAGACAAGCATCGTGCATCTCCTCCCACAGTGAAGTCAAGGAGAAAGACAGCTAGGAGCCAGGAAGCGAAGGGCATTGTGCGAGAGGGAGGGGAAGGGAGCAGAGTCCCCAGTGGACAGGATGGAAGCACACGCAGGTCTGGAGCTGCAGTGAGCCACACTGCTTTGCATAACTCATATGTGGTGACTAAAACCTGGAGCAGGTGTCCAAACCAAAGCACCCGTGCACCCAGCTCCCTCAGAGGCTCCAGACTGCAGGGGTCACGGGAGGGGGATTGATGTCCTGGTGTCTTCTAGGTGTTTCCTCTCAGCTGCCCATGATTCTCTCACTGTGAGCAGTGGGCCAAGCTCTCCACACACAGGTAGACGAGGAAGCTGTGTACAGCGCTCTCTGTGTTTGCTCCGTGGGTCTCATTCCCCCACCTCCCTGGAGAATCCAACTCTGCAGCTCCAAGGCGGCTGGGTTCCTCTGTCTGGGTAGGGACTTTGGCTTCTGGCTATGCACAAACCCCAGAGACAGGGGGAGAGTCTGGCTCTACCTGTTGCTGAGCCTCAGGAAGGTTGGTGTGAAGGTTGCTGTGCTATGCCGACGAGGTTTGCAAGGTTTGTTGTATCACTGTAATTACAGGGGAACACAGCCGCACGCCTCAGTGCAATCAAGTCGTCAGAGCCCACTCCGAGGCAATTGTTTCCCATTAGGGAAATGCTAGGTTTTCTCTCCTGACGAGCAACTGGAACACAGCCTCTAATTCTCACAGCCGTCGTAGAGTGCGTCCCAGACCCAGAACCAACTCCCCAGAGCCCGGTCCTCCACGAGCTGGGAAAGAGCAGGCCGTTCTGTCCAGAGTCAGCAGTGACTGCTGTTCCTCCTGCCCCTGCAAATTCCTACCTCCTCTCCCTGAGGGCTGAAGCAGCCAGCTCCCAGTGGGAATATTAAGCTGAGGCTCACAATGGTTCCGGATCTGATGCACTGCACACTGCCTCCTCCTCCACCTCCTTCTTCCTCACGGCTCTTTGTCAGTCCTCTGTTCTCACCCAGGACGATGCAGCCCTTGTCTCTTTACGCAAACATGGAAACAAGCAACCCATCAACAGGTGGAGATATAATGATGCAAGCCCACTTCAGCGTGGAGAATACAGAATCTTGCGATAGGATTCTGAGATGTTTTTGATTTCCTTTCCGGGTAAGCGCCGCACTGCAGTGAGGCTGGGGGATGACGGGAGGCTGGCAGAGGAGGAAGCATCATCAGAGGGTGTGGCGGGCAGCTCTTTTCCAGGCCCTTGCTGTCCATTCAGAGGATCGGATGGGGTGACTGACTGATGGACGCGAAAGCTTAACACTTATTTAAAGGTGAAAGAAGAAGTGTTTTGAAGAGAACAGGAGGTGTGCTCTGCAGGCAGGCAGGGCCCCGGCAAGAGCAGGAGCGTAGCGGGGGCAAGGTCAACGCATCCTCTTCTGGTGTCAGGTCCGGGCTGTCGGCTGTTCTGAACAAGTGTCCTGGTGACAATGGGACAGCTCCCAGCGAGTGACAGCTGGTGCCTCCCTGTGCGGCCTCTGTGCCATCCCCTGATTTCCTGCTCAGAAGGGATAAAATAGCAGCCCCGATGCTTGTCTTAGCCTATTTTCTGCTGCTCTAACGGCATACCACAGACAGGGGACACAATAAACAATAGCGTTTCATTCAGCCTGTGATTCTGGAGGGCGCACAGGCCAAGACCAAGGGGACAGGCCTGTGAGGCCCTTGTCACTCCATGGTCCTGCAGTGGATGACTGAGGGAAGGGGGGGAGGGGAGAGGGAGGGGGGACCCTGAGGGCTCCTTCCTCATAGATGGGTCACGTCTCTGCTGTGTCATTACTGAGGGGACACATTCCGAGCCCGGCAGTGCCACTGCGGCCCAGTCTGTGTCCGGCAGACACAGTGGCATCCACTTTTGATTTCTGAAAGTCTGTTTTGTGGATCAGTCTTGGCCACTTTTCTCTATCTGAAACCAGTTTCACCACAGAGCGGTGTTGGGGTATGAAGGACAGGATGGGGCCGTTTGCCTCTGATTTGGAAGAAAGTTTGTTTTGGAGGCTCTCTGGCCACTGTGTGAGAAGCTGACTACTGGGCTGGGATTTAGCCCAGTGGTAGTGCCTGCCTGGCAAGCAGGAGGCTGTGAGTTTGATTCTCGGTGGAAAAAAAAAAAAAGGAGGAAAGAAAAACTGGCTACAGAGATTATATTGTAAGTTTACTATAGACAGCTAAATTACGTACAAATATTTTGGGCGGTCAGACAGGGCTGGGCCCTGAGGGGCTAAGACCAAAGGTGAAAACTTCCTGCAGCTGTGGCTGGAGGTGCATCCCTTGGAAGCCAGGCCTCAAGATAAGAACAAAAGGACCAGGCCCACATCCTCCCCAAGGGGTGCTAACACTTGGTCTGGACAAGCATCAGTCACCCAGGGGTCAAGCTCAGCCTAGACGCCTCACCTGCCTGAGAAGCTCTTCAATCCGTCCACGCCTGTCCCCTGGGCCCTGCTTCCCCTTCAGATCAGTGCTCCCTACGCAGCCACACTTGTAATCTTATTGTTGATTACGGCTATAGCTCACGTTTTACTCATGGGGTTTTGCTCTATAAAAGACCCTGTAAAGTGGGGTCCCTGGCTATTCTTTTGGAACCTCTCCAGTTCCTTTGACAGGAGCTTTATGTCTCTCAATAAATATTTCCCACTCTTAACCTCTGCTGTTCCGGAATTCATTCTTTGACTTTAAGAGAATACCAACTCAGCATCCCAAACATCTCATAGGTTAGGAGTTAAAATATCCCTTACATCACTTCTGGAGGTTCTGATGTCACCCCACAACAATTTGAATCTGCAATTGAGGATTGAACACATCATTTAATGTCCATAAATACTATCTTTGGAATAATTTGTTTTCCAGTCCTGTCAACCCAACCCAAAGGGAACTGAAAACAAATTGTCACTGTTAATGGGAATGTTCACACGTGCAGAAGGTTACTGGGGACTGGGCCTGCTGGCGTGGAAGGCTGAGGGCAGCCACCCAGAGGGGAGGACTGCCCGGAAATGCTACCCAGGCTGTAATGTTGGGAGCCAGCCCTGGCCGTGGGTCTTTCCTTGGTCACCAGGAGGTGGCCACCGGACTCTAACAGTACACAGGAAACAAGCCGGAGTTTTCACAACTACCCATGGGGCAGTGAGGCTGCTTCAGCGAGGCTGGGGACAGGGCTGGTGGGCATTAATGGGGCCTAAGATACAGGGGGATGAAACTTCTGACCTCCGAATGTCCAGTACGAGTTCGTGTTCTCCAAAATTGAACACCGAGGTTAAGAGCAGAATACATTTATTGAGGAAAGAAAGCTTCTGTCTGAGGGACAGAAGGGGTCCCGAGCAGGTTGCTAAGGATTCTGTCTTTTCTAAGGACTTTTTATAGAGTAAAATCATGGGGTGAGATGGATTCAAGGTAGGGAAAACTGGGAACTCGCAAGGCAGACAGGCATAAGGTGGGACAGAACTATGGTTAGCCAATAAGGGTAACTGCTCAGGTAAGACTGAATAAGTTGGGGACAAATGGGGAAGAGAGCCTCGTAGAAAGCAGGCATTCTTAGGCAGCAGAGATTCTTCCCATAGTGGGTTGGGATGGTGATTCCTGACTTCCTCAGGGTGATGAGACCAATTTAGAGTATCAGTCCTTAGGATATGGGTGCATTTGTTTGATCTTTTGTCTTGAGGCCCGCAGCAGGTGCCTGTCTCCCCCATAGCTGCAAGGTATCTGAACTTCTGCACTGGCTCCTTTGAGGACCTAGCCCAGTCTCACTGCCTATAATATTTCTAACTCAATTGCATATAACACTGCTAGAACAAGGACGCTTTCCCCCAGGAGCAGTAGAGACATAAAGCCATGAGATGTTTTGATAGACAGAGCACAGGACAGGAAACTAATGGAAGAAGATTTGCATTTCAGAAAGACCGTGGGAGGATACCTGGTACCTGAGTGAGAGTGTGTCATGGCAGACCAGTTGGCTGGAAAAAGGAAGCGCCAGTGACAGGTGGAAGGAAGGTTAATTGCCACTCCTATTTCTTCTGTCTGAAGGTTTCAACTAGATGGTCCCAGGACTGCCTGCTTTTCATCATTCTGCTACAGGCAGCTGAGTTAGATAGAAATACTTATAGGCAGTCAGATGGGGCTGGGCCCTGGAAGAAACCAGTGCAGAAGACAAGATACCTTGTAAGGGGAGACAGACACCTCCACTGTGGCCAGACCTCAAGACAAAAGGTCAAACAAATGTACCCACATCCTAAGGAGAAACCTCAGGGATTGGTACTCTAACAGGTGTCTACCACCTTGAGGAAGCCAGGAAGAGGCACTAACCCAACGCCCTGCAGAAAGAGACCCTGCTCTATGTGCATATCCACTGGCTTGTGACTCACAATTGATTCGGATTTAATCAATTTTACCTGAGCAATTATCCTCATAATCTTATCGGCTGACCATAGTCTGGCCCCCCTCACGCCCACCTTGTGATTTCCCATTTTCTCCCCACCTTGGGCCTGCCTTACCTTGGGTTTTTGCCCTATAGAATCCCTAGATAAGACAGTTTTTGACAACCCATTCAGGACCACTTCTACGTCTCTCATGCAGAAGTTTTCTTTCTCTTAATAAACATACTCTGCTCTTAACCTCCATTGTTCCTAAAATTTGTTCTTCAATTTTAGAGAACACGAACTCATACTAGACGTATAGCAGGGTGGGAGTTTCATTCTGCTGTAATGATTCAGCCTGAGTTTCACTCTCCTCTCTTCTGCAAAGCCTCATTTGCCCACCGTAAAGACCCCTGCTCTTCTTTGCAGGCTGGTACCAGGCCCTCGGTCCTGAGTTTCACATTTATGGCCTTGTAGAGCTCTGACTTGCTGGGGTTCACATTGTTCTCATCTCATTTTCTTCTCCTTCCAGGATGGAATCTCCATTGCTTGTCCTGCACCGCTGTATCCCTGCTGCCTACCTGGGCGATGGGACACAGTCAAGGTTCCCTGTTTCATCAACAAATAGGAACCCAGTAAAAGTATCCTGGAGAAATTATGAGGGAAAACAGACAGACAGGAGTCTGTAATAGGCTGGAGTAGTGGAGGGAAGTCTCAGAGCAGAAACAGAATTTCTCCTCAACCCCCAAGAAAGCGCAGTTGGGACGGACTGTAACAAAGGCAGATTAACAAGAGTAAGGGAAACAGGACAGCAGCTTGCACAGTGCACTCCACGAAGCAGCTACTTATAATCCTGCATCTTCAAGTAGGAACAATACATTTTGAAGAGGAGACAGGAAGAGGGAAGAACTTTGAGCGCCTATGGACAGCAGCTTGAAGAAGAGCACACACAAGGCAAACGAGAGTTAGCACAGCGGGTTAGCAGGAAGCCTCTGGCAGCTGGTGGGGCTCCAGCAGCGGCTTCACAGGCTCCTCTAGGTTTCCGGGGTGCTGGGGCAGACAGCTTCTGTTTTGTAAATCAGTGTCCTGCCTTCGGAGGCAGTGCTGTGTTGAGTCTGTTTCTTCTGACTTGTCTTCAGTGCACCATCCAGCTTCTTCTGGGGAAGAGGATTATTATGGTCTCTCACAAGGGGACTGGGGCCACTTTAAGGCTCGCTTGTCTGGCAGAAAGGGATGGGGCAGCCGTAGGTGTGTGAGAGAGTGAATGAGCCGGGGAACAAGTGAATGGGTACAAGAACTACCACTAGGGTCATCCAAGCGTGGGAGCCCAGTCTGACGCTGGGCAGATACCGTGTTATGTTCCAGTTTCTCTCAGCTTAGTGGGCAAAACAAACAGAAAATCGAGCTGAGGCACAAGTCTTTTGCTCCCGGCTGCTGTGTTTCTATTTCTGGCCTTGCCAGGGCAGCCACTAGAGATGTGCTGTGCTAAGTCCTCTGTGTTCCTGGAAGCGGGCCTGGAGAGCTGCTGGGCGCTGGAATGACTGAACTGTACAGGCTGCTGAAAACCCCCACGCAAGCACATTCTGAAAATTAATAGAGAAGAGGAGCTCAGGCAGGGAGGCAGGAGAAAAACGCACCACTGTCCTGTGATGCAAGGGCGAAAGCACAGCTAAGCCTTGGGAAATGGAAGGGCAGGCTTGTTCTGATTTTCTCCTGGGGATCCAGTGGATGAATTTGTCTGTTTTGTCTCACTAAAGAGTTGAGCTGTCTCCAGGGAGCCAATAAATCCTGCTCCCTCCTGCCAGAGCCAGAGCTGCACACAAACACGACCCAGATGGACCAAGATGTTCTTTACATTTTCCCTGGGCGACACAGGCAGGAGCGTTAGTCCACACTTCATGGTTCTTTCATGATTTGAGACTTTTTCAAGGTTTGCACTTTTCCTGTTCTAATTTTTGCCACAAAAATATTGTAAATATCAAAGTCAAGTCAATGGTGTTCAGGCAGGCCAAAGTATTTAGGGATAAAAAGTGCTCCTGTCGTAACTTACCTCAAATGCACTATAAAAGTGCAGTTGGCAACTGACAGGTTCCTGACCCTAGCGCTCTGGGAGGCTGAGGCAAGACAATCACCAGTTGGAGCTCAGCCTTGGCACCTTCTTGAGATCCTGTCTCAAAGTAAAAATAAAGAAGGGCTGCAGGTGTACAAAGGTCCCGATTAATGCCCCCTCCCCACACATGCACACACACACGCACACACACACACATGCACACACACGCATATACCCACACACAGACACCACAAAGTATAATTGGCTAAGACTTGGAAATTCCTGGATATAATGACATAAATTACTAAATGGAGAAAGCATTGAAGTTGCCTTTCAGGAAAAGCCCCAGCTTCCACTTGTGTCCAGTCTGAGGCAGTTTCTCAAGTATAGACAGGTGCCAAAAAAGCAGCCCAGCTGACCAATGATCTCGTGCCATCAAGAAATTCAAAATCCCTTGCGCAGCTGGCTGCTCTTGTGTGCCGGAAGCAGTGTGGTGATCATGGCATCTGAAAGAGAGTCTGACACTCCCTGTCTTACCACCAGCCAGCAAGTGGCTTCTCCTCCTGGAATGCTGGTCAGGGAGGCCAAGCTGAGCTCACAGCCGCTGGCCTCCTTCCAGGATCACCACTCAGTGGTGCTTTTTAATTAGGTGCCGTAGACCTGGCTTCCATGTGGGTCTTGTGGTGAGATCTCACGGGTGTCCACAGGAGGCGAGCAGGTGCATGTGTACATGTGTGTGTGTGTGCATGTGTGTATGTGTGTGTGCATGTGCATGTGAGTGTAATGGATTAAGGGAATCAAGCCATGGGTAGTGCCGTGGGTGGGAAAGGTTCTGCAGTGTGTCATGAACAAACCCATTAGCTTTTCCATATTGGGGCAACATTTAGTGAAATATAGGGAAATGGGCAGGTTAGAATTGTGTCCGATGCCTATTTCATGTCACACTGCCTCTTCTTCTTAGAGATGTACTATACAATCACAACAGGTCTTCCTGCTTTAGGGTTCTGTCTTAGATGTCTGTGTGCGTGTTACTCCCAGCCCGCTCAAGGGCAAGCAGGTCTGGGCCCTCTGCTCAAGGCGCCTGGATGGAACTATAGAAGGGCATCATTGTCACAACTCCCAGCAGCACTGCTTGGATTCTGACTTCCCCTGAGCTGAATGCAAGCCCTGCAGCTCCAGCTTTCATGTTCATACCCAGAGCTTTGCAGGTAAAAATATATCTCAGGGTCATGCAAATGTCTGGCCGTATATTCAAAGCAATGTTTATCAATGTTGCCAATTTACAGATTCATTTATGTGGGACAACAGCATCACATTTAAAATTAAACATAACACAGCCTCTCAGGGCAGAGCGCATATTAGCAGATGCTTGCATAAAGAGGATGATGGCATAGGCGGTGAAATGCACGAATCTGACTCATGTTTGTGAAATAAAGTTTGCAGTTCTGATTGGCTTAGAGCAGCCCTAATGTCTACCTTTGCCTACACTTATGTAGCCGCTCAGGGTCCTCTTGAGCACAGTGTGAAGTGGGTGTGAGGGAAGGGCAGTGACACTGAGCACCGATGGGCAGAGTCTCCGCTCAGGACCTTGCTCAAGGTCTGGGGTGATCCTGCTGGTGTGAGAAAGCCCAGTTCCCTCCAGAGAGTGCGACAGGCTCAGGGCGGCCCTGGCCTTGCCCTGTTACATCAAAGGAGTGGTTAGCCGAGCAGCAAGCGAGGCGAGAGTCCACACAGACTCCCAGGGAGGCCAGGGAGTGTTTGGTCTGCTAAAAATCTACAGTGGGTGGAGGCAGGGACAGCTTTCTGGACTTGCAGCCTGTGCAGGTGGCCTGGACTTGTCAGAAACAGTATTCCAGTGCTTGCTTGAGGCAGTCCTGGGCGTGGCTGGGCTTTCCAGTCTCAGGCTGGGCACCGCCAGCAGTGACTGCGGCAGAGGCAGCGAAAGCAGCAGCTGTATTGCCTGGAGCAGCTTCGGAGCCCCAGGCCAGAGAAGGCTTCTTACAGCACAGCAGCAGTCCAGCACAGGCAGCTTTGGGGCTGAGGCTCCCGCCTGTCACAGATGTCACCTCCGAAAAGCGCATGCATGGCAGTGAGGCGTTTCAGGGACCTTGTCATCTCAAGTTTAGAACTCGTAGTTTTCAAAACTGTTGCGTGATTGCAGAGCAAATCGCTGCACTACTAGTTAGAAATAAACACTAAAGCTAAAGATTATGTAATGAATGGGGGGAAATTCCACTTTTCATAATAGCCTTCTGTTAAATGACTGACTATAATGGTTACTTTTCTCTCAAATGCCTGACATCCAAAGTTAAAGGAGGAAAGGTTTACTCAGTGCATAGTTTGTGGAGGTTTCAGTGCATAGTTTGTGGAGGTTTCAGTCCATAGCTGGCTGGCTCCAAGGCAGGGTGGCCTGGTAAAGGGGCATCACACAGGAGGAATGGCAGGCAGAAGGGGGCCTGCCAAAGATGAGCCTCTTTGGGTCATTGTATCGGATCCAGGCTCCCCTCCTTTAAGGTGGGGAGCACTCACACCTGGAACCCTAGTGCTCTTAACCCTAGCATTGCACCATGAATCAGTCCCAGCATGGCACAGAACAGACCCAGCCATAGCTGAAACCCCGCCTATGACTGCCCAAGGCATTGGGTGGACATCTAGACACAAGCCCTAACCATGCTGACCAGAGAAAACAATCCTACAATAAATGTCTCCTTGTAGTTAAAGATACATTGGCAGGATGCACAAACATATTTTAATTAGGTATAAATCATGAGACCCTTAGGGCTTCCTGCATGGCCTTCACGAGTTACACGATACAGCAAAGGGAAATTTAAAACGCTGTCTTGTATGCCTTACAGTTAAATCCAAAATTATATAAAACAAGTTCATGCAGTGAGTTAGGCCTTTTTAGCGAGCTCATTCTGTAATAATCATCTGCTTGAGGTGGACTAGAGTTTATGTTTTGAAATCATTCATCAGAAATGTATAGCAATGTGGATAAAAATCAGCTGAGCTCTCTTCACAGTCCCAGTAAAGTCTGCATTAGTGTGAAGGTCCCTCTCTGGCTAAAACAAAGATCAAACATTATTTTAAACTTTGCTTTTACCAGCAGTAACTGACACTGCTCTCAATCATACCCATTATAAAATAAGCTGTGAAAGTATAAATTCTGTTGAAATAGTGTGATCATCTTAAGGTCAATTAAGATTTCATATGCTAAATAACAATTTCTATCAAAATATGACACCTTTACATATCTATACATGACATTTGGATATAATGATGTGTATGTATATAATCATGTATATCATGTATATAATCATGTATATAATATGTATATAATCATGTGTATACATATATGCTATATAGATATATGATGTATGTATATAATTATATATGTGTGTATGTGCTTATGATTTTGTGAGTAGATTTGAGGGTGTTGTGTGCCACCCACCTTTGTGAAGGGTGAGTATCTTGTATCCGTTCTGCTGGGCACAGATGTCCAAGTACCTGGATCACCATTGCTCCTGACACATCTCTGTCTGGGAGTATGTTCCTGGGTGTTTACGTTTGTGTTGGTGGCTGAGGAAAGTTGGTGGCCCTCCCATCATTCAAGCTGTTGAGGGCCTGCCTGTAAGATCACAGGGCAGAGTAAGTGATGTTGGAGACCGCTATGAAGTGGCTCTGAGCAGGATTTAAATTTTACTAATTGGCTTTCTATGTTTCTCTGTGAATCTGTCCTAGGCCTCAGCCCCTTGCCTGGCACCAGGAGCTGATTCTTAGTAAGTGAACCATAGTAAGTGGATCACTGGCCCAGGCTGAGGCCTGTGAGGCCAGAGATCCCTCAAAGTGCAAGATAAGGCCACAGCTGTGGACACTTGGCTCCAACCCTAATTAATAAGGTAGAGACTACAGCTGCAGAAATTACTCCTACAGTCTCACTTCTACCATGTCTTCATGATAAGACAGTGCTACTGATTTGACTTGATTCATTACTTGGAGACGTCCTTGAAGTGACTCCCAAGGTCCTGCTCATTGCCTTCACTTTCCTCAGTTTCCCCACCTTTTGTCTTTGGTCCTGATAAAAGTGGGCTGATCCAGACAAGTCTTTGTCTTAGTCTTTGTCTTAGCCCTCAGAATCTCGAGCTCAGCTAAAGGGTTTTGACCCTCTTGGGGCACTAACACCATAGAATCTGTCTCTTTTTATTTAAACCTCCACTGTACACTCATTTGGGAGATCAGGTATCTAGGTCAGAACCTGATAAAGTGAGAGTTTGCTTTCTCGGCTGCCATTGTCATTAATCATGGTCTGTGAACTTGCCTTGAGTGGGAACAGCCCAGCAGGTGACTGAGTTCTGGGTGCCTCTGGAGAGTCACACGTAGACCTGCAAACTGAGGGGGACCCCAACCTGCATGCGGCACAACCGACCAATAGGGCTGTAGCTGGGGCAGGATGAAAAGTGACAACGGTCTCCAGGGTTCTCTGCCTTCTAATGCTGGCTGCTGTGGATTTGCTCAGATACAGCCATCTGTTTACACTTCCCAGATGAACTGTGTTTAGCATTTGCTGTTCATTTTTGTGTAAAATGTGTCTTTCCTGGTCTCAAGTGTTCTTTCTGGAGGCTCGCAGCTGCCATTCTCTTTGGTGTGGGCAAGGCAGTGTGTGTGTGGTGTGTGGTGTGGGTGTGCATGTATGTGTGTGCACAGTCAATGGACATGTGTGCAGTACTGGGAAACAGGTGCTCAATCACAAAGCCTGTGTCCTCCAGACAGGGTCGCAGAGCTCTGGCGAGTGACCTGTGACCAGCCTGATGTAGTTCTGCTTCTTGGCAGCAGCAGAAGCCGTGCCCTGCTGTGTTTCCACCACTGAGGGCAAGAAGAGGAGGCCAGGACCGAGCCTAGTGAGTTCAGCGGCTGCCTGATTAGCTCGGAGTTCCAGCCCCATGGATTAACATGACTTGGAAATCACAAAGTGACATCAGACCTCTCTGCAGAAGAGCTGCTTTTCATCGATAATCAAGAAAGAGTAATTAAACATGTTACAAATCAGAGACTAAACCACAAAGGCTGGAGCATGCTTCGCCAACTCCTCCAGTGGGAAGTTTGCAGGACCCTGGCAGGGTGAGTGAGCTGGGGCGAGGGGTTCCGGTAACCTCGCTTTATGATCAGGGTGTCCTATTTCCTATTATGACTTAGCCGGGCCTTGGCACCTGCCGGTATTTCTCAGTGAAACCTAACTCTCCTGTTTCAAATGGCTGAAAGCAGATGGATGCTTTTGTCTTTAGGTAAAACCTTACCTAGTGGAATCACTCTGTAAATATACAAAGCATAGGTGCTGCTGGGGAACAAGGAGCCAGGGTCACCCAGTCTGGGCGGGCACAGTGGCCCCAAAGACAAAGTAAGTATGTGAGGGCATCATGTACATGCATGTGTGCACTCATGTATGTCCGTACACCTGTATGTATGTGCGTGTGTGTGTTCATGTGTGTGTGCCCACTCGTATGTGTGCGTGCATGTGTGTAAATGGGTATGGAAACTTCACAGTCACAGTGTGTTAGCGACAAGGCTTAATGGAAATATTTGCCTTGAGTGGAAGTGAACATGACCTCTGCTTTAGACTCCACAGAAAACTGGCAACAATCAAACTTTCCAGGACTTGGACTCCTGCCTGGGGCACAGGGAAGGTGGTCTGCTCAGATCTCTGTGCAGGTGGGCAGCACATTCTCCCTCCCTGTCGTTGGATGCATCTCTCTCCTTCTTGTGCATCAGGAATCCCTGGGTGATGCCCGTTTCACTGGGGACTGTGCCCCTTTTCTGCGTGAGATCCGTGGGAGCCGAGATGCTGTGTAAACGGCAGGGGCTCCTTCCTGTAGCCCTGCCCTGCAATGCAAATACACCTGGGTGGGGTAAGCTGCTCTGGCTGCTCCCTGTGCCTTGGGGCCTGCAAATGTTGTAGTTTTGGTTAAATTGAAAAACACTAAATCCACATCTCATTTAACCTACTGTGTAATCAGCAGCCTGTCCTAGCAATCCTGGGGACTCCGTTAACTGAATCTACACTGGGCCCGTAGAGGCTCTACTCCACCGCCTCTGGGCATGAAAAGGTTTTTTCAAAACTCAAAGGAGGACTGATTTACAGCATCTTGCAGTTCCCTTCCCAATGCGCATTACTCATCCTGAAGAGGAAGTTCACAAACTAGAAAATAAAATTCTGATTTAATTCTTCTGAGTGAAACATTTGTCCCAGAGCCTCGGGAGGCAGCTCTGAGTCTGAAAGTCCACGCTTCCTGGCTTCTGTGTTCCTCATGTGCGGTCCCACTGGCGCCCAGCTCGCATCCTTGCCAGGGAGCCAACTGCTCCAGTGGGAAGCTCAGCACCATGAGAGTCAATGCTCTCTGCAGCGCCTCCAGCTTCTGCATCTGCTGTGGAGAAGCCGACGGCAGAGTCGCTCTTCAGAAATTTGGGCTGGCAAACTCCTCTTCAGCTTCCCATGCCCCGTGAAGCAAATAACTGAGTGCCAACTTCTCCATGGAGGCAGTGATATGTGGGGCCTTGCAGAGTTCCGAGCACACAGTATCCCCTGCAGGAGTGTGGGTGGTGGCTGGGCTTGGCTCACGCTTTGGAACTCAGGCCACCACTTCCCTGACCTCTCCTGATGAGTGAACAACACACACAGAACGCTGTGCTTCAGCCCAACTTTCACACTGATTTAACCAAAGTCAGTGGACCCAACTGCACCAGCACTCTCATCATCTCAGCATCCTGGGCTCCCTCCTCCTTGTCACTGCTGCCACCTGACCCATCTGCAATGGGCCACACCAACAGCTGACCATACAGGAACCTGGCACTGCCACCGTGGTCATTAATCCCACAGACACTGTCTGGGCCATGCAGATGATGCCCTGGGAGGAGACACTTCCTTCTCAACACTGAGCATCCTGTGGTCAGAGCAGGAGGGAGATCCAGGAGAAGTAGTGATCTCCAACCACGCTGGTGTGTTAGTCACATGCCTCTCTGAACTACTACAGTTTGTCAAAGAGAAACTGACAGGACAGCAGTAAAAGTGATAAAAAACAGATTGTATTTGGGCATTCTTGCCATAGGGAAAGAGAGACATCAGTTCGGGTCAGGACTCAGTTCCAAACCAGCAAAAGGAGAGATTCACACCTGAGTCTAGAAGACCACCTGGATGGCTCTCCTTGAATGCAGAGCAGTTACCTCCACTTTGGCTAAACCAGGTCCTGTCTCCAAGTACTGATACATACACAGCTAGCTAAGCTATTTCCTCCTCTCTTCAACTGCTCTGAGCAATGCAAACAGGGCTGGTTGAGGTGCTGATGTGCAATCTTTGAAGCTGGTGGACAGTTTCCTGTTTCCTCCCCTCCTGTCTCCCTGTAAACTGTTGAGCCCAGTGGATGGCAGAGCCACATAGCTCCAGGAAAGTCAACTGGGTTTGAGCCTCAAGATGAGAGGCTATTATGACTTCCCAGGGCACAAAAGCTTACCTATCAGAAACTGCAGCAACAGCCCCCTAAACATTTAAATGCCACCTCAACTGAGTTATGCAGGTTGGTCTTTGTGCATATCCTTTTCTCTGCATATTGCAGAGGTGCTTTCTGGCCTCCTAGCTAAGCCTAGCTCACAGACTCATGTAATTCCCGCCATTCTCACTGTCACTCATCCTCTAGCCACTCCCTTCACCATGATTCAATAAAATCCAGATTGGGCCATGGGTCATGCCATTTTGTTCTATGAACCCTTGTCTGCACCGGACTCATAACTCCTTGGCTGCCCTTAACTATAAAATGTTTTAGTGTCTTTATTCTCATTGTGGCTTGCACTACAGCTGGTGGATTGGAATTAATTTGCCATAATGTTTCCATAGGATTACAAATATAAACTTCCTGGACTGAGACAAGGATGGGAAAGGGCCTCTATACTGCTGAGACCAGGCTGAAGGGGCCAGAGTTAGGGGGGAACTAGGGTGTGGCCAACTGGCTGGTGCAGGGCATGAAGTGTCAGGCACTGAGATCCAGCACACATGCACAGAGCTCAGTTTCCGAGCACTGCACCTGGGACCAATCATAAAGTGCTATCTTCAGTTCTTCAGGAGCTAAATCAAGCAGGGTTTTGATTGGACAGCCTAGATCTGACCTCATGCTGAAGACGTCACCTTGAGGTCTGCGCAAGACCTCCACCATTGGCCTCTTGCACTGTGTGCCCTCAGTGAGCCTCTCTCACCATACAGAGTGTATGTCTCTTTTCTTGCGTGCACATGTAGTTTTGTTGTAATAAAAGCAACTTGTATGCTTTGAACGTTTAAAACTGTGCATCTCCTTTTCCTTTCTAGAAAAAACAAAAAAGAATTTAAAAATAAACCTACAAGACTATAGTAAAGAATGTCTCTTCCAAATAGGGCCCTCTGGGTTCTGCTGATTCTCCCAGCAAGTGGCAGGGATCAAGTTATCCTTAGGAGAGAGTTTTATTTTAAAAGTGTCATCTTAAACTGTAGGACATCCATTAAGGTCAAAATTAAATGTGCCAAAGGAGAAGCATGCTGTCACATCCCTGCTTAACCCACCCTGCCTCTCACACCCACCCTTCACTGATCTTTTATAGCCCATCTTTAAAGTTTGTTTTATTTTATTTTCTTTATTTATTTTAAGCAAAAGAAAGTAGGCAGGAACATGTCGGGAAACACTAAGTGTCCATATTCACAGAGATGCAGTGTCATCTCTGAACTTAGTCTGCAGAGGAAAAAAGGGAAAAGCTGGGGTTGTACACAATGCTGCAGAGGCTGAGCACCCCCAGCTCCAGCAGAGTGAAGGGTGCAGACGAGCTTGCGTGTTCTCTGCAGGGTGCAGTGGTGTTGGTTCCACACGGCCTGTGTGGAGACAGGAGGGGACCAGAGTGAAGTTAGAGAGAAGTTTAGCTGCTAGGGACCTCTCTTCCCGCTGTGATGTGCTCCAGGTTAGCTTCTCACCAAGTAAGTCAGGAACCATAGTGTCCGAGACCTCAATGACAGAGACTGAGCAGGAGCGCTGGGGTGGGAAAGGGTGCAGCTTGCTTCCAGGACTGGAGGAGAAAAAAGGCCGGAATCCACCAGCGTTCTGACTCCCTTTCCTTCATTTTCCTCTCCGCCCTCTCCGTCACCATCTTCATCCTCAGCCCGTCTACATTAGTGCCTGCCAGTCCTCTCCAGCATCACCTCACTCTTCTTCCCTTTTTCATCATCCACATCGAGTGGACTGCCACGAGTCTGGCCCGATGCCATCTCTGATAGCAGCTCCGAGCCACCTGCACCCGCGTCGGAACAGGCAGTGACCAGGGAAAGGGCCACTCAGGTTTCCATGCTGTCTCTTCCTGCGGGCTTTATTTCGTGCTGGATGTGAAGGTTTCATCAAATCCTCTCCAGATTTCCATTTGATTTCAGTGGGACTTGAAGATGGCTCTCCACTCTCATTCAGATGAAATTCTTTGGAGAGAACTTTATTTTCAAAAGGATTTTCATCAAAACAAGAATCTACTCTGTAACCTGAGCTTATGTCTTCAAGTTCTGTCCCTTTGGTTCGACAAATAAAGCAATCCTTCATCTTCCCCACAAGCAGAGCAGACACTCGTGAATGGCCAGCAAATGCTGTTACTGAACCACTGGCGATTTTGGTGATCAGCTCTGACCTCTTCTGGAAGCGCAGTTGGTGGAGTATTTTATATTTCTGTCCTGTTTTCAGTATCTCCTCACCGGCTTGCTCATGAAGTTTGCTTCACTTTGTACTTCATCCATACGCTCACTTGCTTCTCGTTCCTCTCCCTTGGACAGGCCTGGTGAGGCTGACCCTTCCTGGGATTTGGGGGCCTTCTTGGTCGAAGGGGTGAGTGACCGCTGGCTCTTGGGGGAGTGACAGGAAGGGAGTCCTCGTCGTCTCCAGCCATAGGAAGCAGCTCGGACACTGTACTTCTTAGTTCTGTCTTTAATAAATGTGAAATCTCCTCACCTTTTTCATGCTTCTTGTCTAGTTCTTTGTTTAGGCCGCTGAGGACCTAGAAAGAGTCTAGGGAACCCCAAATCCTGAAAAGAGGGAATAAAAATTGCAGAGAGAACGTAAGCGAGGCTGGTGCTGTGAGGCTGGCAGGGTGCGATGATTTGCGTTAAACAGTCAGTGCTGGAGACCAGCCAGGATGAGCAGCGCTCACGCTGGGGACTGGGGTGATGAGGAGAGTGAGGCGCTCTGGGGACAGAGGTGGTCCTCAGTGCCCTGATTCCCTGAGGGTTTGCTGCCTCAGTGAGTTGGGACCTACAAGACAGATTCTGCAAGGCGAACCCAAAGCACTCCAAGGAGCCCGACGGAGGAGGTGGAGGATAAAATACGCCACCCTCGTGTTTTTGGACTTATTTGAGTTGGTTATTCAGAGAACCAGCAGAAGTCTGCATCATACGAATGGCTCTTAAAAGTGTCTGTCTGTAAAAGAAATTTATCTGCGTTAGTGGAGTGAGCAGCAGATGCCGGCAGAGGCCTCTCTGCTGGGTCATTTCCACATCTTTCTGCCTCAGGGCTGACCCCTGACTCCCTTCCTTGTGTAGGGAACTGGAAAATGAATCCGTTTTTTATCCTTTCCTGCTGCTGGTTTTCGGCAGTGGACCTGAGGGCTCGTGACCCCTTGTGGCATCATGCATGTGTTCTCAGAAATGGGCTCACCAGGGCACCGGCCTCCGGGTCCAGCTGCTGACTTCCGAGAATCTAGCAGACAAAGGGACACATGGATATGAGTCTTCAGTTTTAATCAAATGAAATTCGGGCTGTGGAGACTCTGGGACCAGTGGCCTGGGATAATAAATCCATACATCATGATACCAGGAAAGCTCAGAACTGACCGATGGCATAAACCTGTCAATTCCAGCACTTGGAGAAGTTCAGTTAGGGGATCGTAGGTTTGAGCACAATCTGGGCAAATTAGCAAGACCCTGGCTCACAAGGTGATGCAATGCAGTACAATATAGTCCAGTCTAATCCAGTCCAATACCATGCAATGCAAAGCAGTGCCATACATAAGAAAGATTACAATAAAAGGCTTAGGAACAAAAAGTTTATGGAATTGCCTAAACTGCAGTATCTTGAGATGTATGCTTCAATGATATTGCTTCTCCCCTGGACAGGGACAGTTCACGCGTGGAAGTGCAGAGAAGAGGATGTCGGGAGTTTCTTGACAGCTCACATGTTAGCAAGTAGATACTCAGAAGCTGGATTTATTTCTTTCCACTTTGAGGGTATTAGTGCGTTCCCTTTCCACAGTTCTCGGTTGCAGGACACTGCTTGCTCTAGTCTGCTAGGTGTTATAGCTGAGTGTACAGTGTTCTGGCCGGGAAGTCCAAGCCAATATCAAGGTGCCAGCATCTCAGGAAGGCCTTTCTTCATCAAAAGATGTTGAGGCCTCACATGGTGAGACAGTGCCAGTCTAGGACTCTCTTCCCCTTCTCACAAAGCCACTAACATTATTCTGGGGGTCCCACTCTATGACTCGGCTAACCCTAATTACTTCCCAAATGCTCCACCTCCAAATACTGTCAACATGTGAATATGGGAACTGTGCTTCCAAACATGGTCTTTGGGGGACATAGTCCCTGTCAGAGAGCACCTGAGATTCTTGATTATGCAAAGTTTGGAAGGACATGATTGACACTTACAAGGCTGATGCTTAGGCAGGGAGAGCCCTGCTGCCAGCTGTGCTGTCGGTGCTGATGGCCCTGGCTTCATGAGGGAGGAGAATCCTGAGGGCAAGGACCGTGCTCCCAACACATAACCCTTGGCAGGTAGACAAGATTTAGTTTCTTTTAGTTGTTTGACATAAACCTTGACCTTTTAATGATGTTTCCTACTGCCCACTTCTCTGAAGTCAAAGAGGACTAATTATAAGAATATTTAGTTTTCATAGAAGAAAAGGAGGGTGGCATGTTAGGAACTGGTGCACAGGGAGAAATTCACAATGTCTGATGCTTCTCTGCTAAACCCAGGTCTTGAAGAATTGTACCTGAAGAATGAGGTTATCAAAATTATTTTCCCTCTTTTATTTTTAAAATATCTTCAATACATTAAGTCAATTTTCAGATATTTCCTTTTGAATGTGAAATATCTGTAACAGAAATCTGCAAATAAATATCCATAGCAACCATGAATGTGACAGGTTAATGAGTTATTGTTTTAGCATGGAAACCAGCTACAGTGAAGGAACCCATTAACATTAAGTATACAGTTGCTTTCATAACTGGAGACGTCTGAATGACAGAATTAAGTTTAGAAACCTAGTTTTGTGAGCATAAATTGTTTTGTATTTGTTTGCTATTTTCCTTGTTGAAATAATTTCCTTTCTTGTTATCTCTACTATTCTTGTATGTTTATTACCCTTGATCTGCATGATTTTAAGAGGACTTGAGCATGTACACATATCCTAAAGAGAAGAGGAATTATATTAATTTGAGTCACAAAACTTAGTACCTTTCAAATTCTTACTAAGCTGATGTAGTCTGTGATAAATATCTGAATTTCTTAGGTCCCTTGCTGAACCCCGTACACTGACCTGCACCATGACATTTTAGATCTTGAAGAGCCACTTAATTCACCTCCCTTGAGCCACGTGGTGTCACTGGTCCTATATGGGAAGTACCATGTTCGCCTGGTGCAGCTGTGCCCACCTACCTGTCAACACTCAGCAACTAAATCAAGAGGATTGCAAGTGTGTAAGAAATTTAACAAGACACTGTCTCAACAATAAAATGTAAGTGGAGGGAGCTGGGGTGCAACTCAATAGTAGAGTGCTTAGAAGGCAAGACCAAGACCCTGGGCTCCATCTCCAGGATGGAAAGAAAATGCTGTTTAACCAAACTACTGCACGTCTAACCTCCTAACTGATAACTCCATGGCCAGACACTTATGTTTAGCATACATATTATGATAAGACTGATTTTTAGCAGTACTTTCTATAGCAGTTTAATCCTGAAATGCCTACCGATGGTAACTATCTTCCATGTGTTGAAACCCTGCACAGTAAAAGTGAAAATAAAGATTCCAGTCCCAACTGTAAACAAGGCTCAGAATGCAACAAGAAGGAAGTCAGGAAACCTTCAAAACCAGGCAGAGGAGACAGTGAGGAGGGCTGAGAACGGAAGGAGAGGAGCCCTAGCTGGACAGTCTCGATGGCGTCCCCATAGCCTGAGACCACCCAGCACAGCCCTCCTGGAGAGAGAGAGCCAGTGGAGACCCGAGGCCTCAGATGGAACTGAAGGCCTCAGATGGGATGTCCCTCTTTGCCTCGTGACCAGGAGATATGACAAAATTGGGGCTGTGTCAGTCACAAATCTGTGTTGTCAGTTAAGCGTCAGTCCTTGGCCAAAGCTCTGAACCATGTAAGAAGACATGCAGCTTCCCTGAGACCACTGTGCTGCGAAGAAACTCAGGCAAACCGTGAGGACAGGCCACAGGGGAGAAGGTGCAGAGCCCCTATGGAGAGCGAGTGTGGTCCCTACATTGGGTCCAGCTGGGGAGTAAGCCTCCACCTGGCTTAGTGGATGCCATGCGAAGCACAGATCAGTCCTCATGCGCTCTGTTCTGACTGCTGACCCACAGATTGAGTGTTATGCGATGGTATTGCTTTTCAGGATTAGATGTAGAGCTGTTGGCCAGCGGCATAGGATATGCAAGGAGTCCGAGTACCTGAGCTTGGCCAGGAAGATGTCCCACTGCCTGGTGGAAGCCTGAGAGGGGGGAGAAGCACCAGGAAGTGCACCTCAGTCTGCACCATGGTGGGGAGATGGGGGCTGATCATGGATGTTTTTAGACATCCTTCATGGGAAAGCACCGAGTTGCTGAAAAAGTATTAATTAACCACAAGAAATGCCCACAAACTTGAGAGCCACCAAAACCTTTCAAAAGGCCTCATGTTGGTGTCACTTCAGTGGGGTCCCTCAGCTCCCTGGGGACACAGCTCCCCATCAACAGGGAAAAGTCTCCACCTTGCTGGAGATGCCTCATAGGTGTCTGTGTCTGCTTTTCTGTGACAATATGGGTGGTGAAACAGTGCATGTTACCTAAGAAAGGCTGTTATATAGGTGACAAGCAAATTCCAGACATGCTGAGCCCTAAAGCTGAGTCTCAGGGTGGAGAAATGAGCTTTCATTTGGTGAAGAGCATTTGAGTGGAGACGAGACAGTAAGGAAGATGGAGGATTTCTCCAGGAAGCTGCACACTGAATACCATGTCTTCTAACAATGCCTTCAAAGCGAGACCCTGCTCTCAGAGCTTGAGTGTTGCAGGTACTGTCACACACCATGAAGATGAGACAAATGTACCCGTACACTGTCACGAAATCTACACACACATCCACTCATAGATCTGCAAGTCATGATCGGTCTCTGTGAACCTTATTAAGGGGACCCCCTGCCTTGTGACCTGTGGTCTGCTTTGATAATCCAGGTATCCACATAGAAAATTTCTTCACACAAAAGAATATCCTTGGAAATCAACTAGCCAGCCTTTCTGATAAACTGTGCAATCTGTGTGGGTTTTGGGAAGAGAAAAGTCAGTGCCTCCCGTGAGCCTACTGGCAGGTAGGCTGAGAATGGAGCACCATGTCATCCCGCCCTGCTCAATCCCATAAGCAACTGGCTGGTTTGGAGGACGATAGCAAATCAGGTGCATAATGCAGCTAAATGCTCGCATTTTTGGATGATTTTTTTTAGGCCGGGGCCAGTGGTCTGAGCATCTCTTGGGAGGGTGACAGTATGCAATACAGCAAACACGGGGGATTTCCTTCTATCCTCTCTTTGAAGTCTAATGTTCTCACTCTTTTGCTTTGTTCTGACTAATTATTTTGCTTTATTTAATATTCTCTTTTAATGGTTTTATTGTTTTGTTTTTGGCTTGATTTTGCTATACCTGATGGAATGCACAACTATTGTTGAAGATAACAAGATACACTATGGTAGCTATTGTTGTTTTCCTAGTGTCCTGCTTTGAAGTTCTGTACCAATTTTGCTACACTGTTTTGATTGACTTTGTTCTATTTTGTTTTGTAGGATTTTACTACTATTTTTTTAAAAGCTAATAAAAGAAGGAATATCCTTTCGAGGAAGAATCCTTCTCCCCTATCATTTTGGCCCATTAAAATATAGCTTTTAATTGTAATTCATTAGTGACTTTTTTCAACTCTTGAAATAATGCTGGATTGAATAAAATGTGTGCAATTAAATGATGAAATATAAACTATTTAGTTGTCAAAGCCTAAGTCACATGTGGAATCACTGAGATTGAAAAAAAATACGCTTCTAAGGCAGGTCTGGGCAGTCAGTGGTGCAGGGCAGCTGATGGGGAGAACATGCTCCTCCTCCTGCAGCCCCTACCTTCTAGACATCAGGGTTCCACACTGTGAACTCTCGGCTAAGGGCACTTCTGGGAAATCTAAGAGAATCAGTGAGAGAGGCTGAGTGCTGTGATTTTGTTGGGTAAGGCTTAAGTTTAAAGGGCCACAAACAGCCATAATATCTAAGAGATTTACCCATTAAAAATCAATTTTTATCACTTTGGAATGATACTGACCTTAGCAAAAAGTATTTACTATATTCATGTTTATAACACTGAAGTATTTTGAGCTACTTCTCATATTTATCAAATCATTATGTGACCATGACTTTTAGGTTGGAAAGATTATTTGAATTTTTTGTGTATTTTCTAGCTCCACGGCAAAGCAAACTAACTAAATACCTATTACTTAAAGTACTGCTTGTGACCTTGGCCTTCCATCTTTTTCTGAATTATACTGTATTAATTTAAAAGAAATAAATCTTCATCTTCACCTTGGAGTTCCTAACTGTTGTGTGGGAATCATGGATCAAGTAATGAAACTGGTCCACTCTTGAACCGTCCAGTCCTGCGACAGAGAGCTCACTCATTCTCTCCATCCTGTGGCTTCAGGGACCTGGGGTGGCCCTTTTTCCTCTCTTCCACGTTCCCCTCAGTTAAGCTGTGACTCTAAGCCCACAGTCCCACACATGCTCTGCACCTTGTGTTACTACCCAGTTGTTAGGGCTTTTGTCTGGATGTCCCCCCAAAGCCATGAGGGGTGGGCTTTATGGAGGTGGCTGAATCTAGAGTTTGTGATTGGTTCATTGTCTGGCTCTGGGATTGGGAGTGTGAGTGTTACACCCACCCTAGGGTGTGTAGCCTGCATACAGTATAAGAGAGGAAAGAGGCATGTTTCTCTCTTTTACTCTTGTTTTTGGTGTATTCTACTGCCAAAAGTAGCTGCCTTTCTGTCATACCACCCTGCCTTGGAACCAGCTAAGTATGGGCTGAAACCTCCACATACTGTGAGCAAAATAAACCCATTTGTGCTTAATTTGGAGCATTGGGTATTTTGTCTCAATGAATGAAAACTAATTAAGACTCCAGCTAAATTCCACAGACCCCAACCCAGTGCCCGTGCTGTTGATCGCTGCCTCTTAGCAGCTGACCACTGCTCAGTGCCCAGGCTCCACTGCCTTCTGCCACTACCATGCTGACTTCTTACCTTGACTGTGGCCTTAGGAGTGGCCTCAGGCTTTCAGGAGTGATTCTGCAGCTCCTTAGCTTGTGAAAGCCCGTTTCTGCATGGACATACATCTGATGCTACCTGCTCTTCAGGCTCATCTATGGGGCAGATGATATTTTGGCTGCATTCCACAGCTTGTAGGTGGACCCTGGATCATGGAGAGCTTGGACAGGGCTGGAATTCAGGCAACCGGACTTCAGAGTCCTCACACTTAACCATGTTGCTGATCTGAGTGATGTTTGCCAAGCATTCAGTTACACAGATTGATCTATGCCACAGTTCTTCGTGGAGAAGTTTCTCTCAGCTACTGCTTGGAAGTCATGTACAAGGAGGACCAGGCTTTTGTATTCTTCCTGCTTCACTCCCGTTTCCTCTGCTCTCTTACAAAGCTTTTACTGGTTTTTATAACTATGTAGTTTCATAGAACCTAGACTCTGTATGGGAGCTTTGTAAAACCAAAGTTACCAAAGGCATTGAAAGGATTTCCTCTATCTGGGAGAGGAGAGATTCTGACATCTTTTCCAATGATGACAGGAAATAGTGACTGGGGAGTCTAGGCAGGCAGCCTGACCTGCTGCCCTGGGCCCCTTTGGTTTCTGAGTGCGAGCCATTATATCATAAGGACTAGCTAAAGTTTCACTTTTCAGATTATGAGTTGTAGCCTCCTACATGTCCAAGGCATTTACTGTATTCTTACCTTGATAAATTACCCCTCGCTTCCTTAATATGTGTGTGCATGACTCATCTGCAGTGTATTTTTCACTCAAAAATTACTCAAAAAGAGCACATTGGGGAGAGAGAATCAGCTGTGGTGAAGCCAGATGCTCACGCTGACCAGTGAGGACTGTAATGACAGTCTAGTGCATGGGCAGAAGGAGGGTCCAGGGCCAGCTTCATGTCAGAACACTGTCAGTGACTGAATACAGGCTTTGGATCACCTAGCAAGGCGCCCCAGATGAGCAGCTCAGTCATCAGGGACTGTACAGGTTGGGACGGCAAAGTCTGGAGGGCTTGTGAGACAGTATGATTCACAGCAGCCTGTGAGCAGCTGGAGTGACAGGTATTCACCTGTCCCACTGTCTTCCAACCTCCCTTCCATCTCCAGATAAAGTCCCAAATCAGCTAAGCACATTGGTTATTTGTGCTGTTTGTGTGTGAATGTGTGTGTGTTTCATCCATAGGTAACTATGTGCGTGTAAATGCAAATATCTACACATGCATGTTGTAAGTACATCTGTTTTGAGATAACTTGGTCTCGGGTTGTGGGAACCACTCCCGAGGGGCCATGAAACCAAGGAAAGGCAGACAGATCCAGGACTGCACTGAGTCTAAGTTACAGAAATTTACTGAAAGAAGAGTGGCTGTAGGCAGCAGGAAGACAAATTGGATCCCCACAACTTTGGCCAGAAAGAGAGGTGAATATAGGGATTAGAAAGAAAGTAGTCAGGCACACTCCTGGCTCCAGGGTCTCAGGGAAAGTTACACCTCCTGCTCTGAGTGTGCTGTCTATTTTCAGGGTGATGGGACATACACAGGAAAACAGGTAAGGGTTATCGGGGGCAGTGGTCAGTTGCCACTCACCCGGCTGCAGTCAGGCCAAGCTGAGTCCATGCAGTGGTACCCCATGTCCTGCTAGAGGGAAAGGCAGGGAAAGGAGAGCTCATGGTCATGAAACAGAACAAGGACAAATACGGACACAATTTTTCTGCGCAAGTGAAGACAGTCAAGTATTTGGAGAATACCAGTTTCAAACAGGCCCAGTTCCTCATGTCCTTCTCTGTGGACGAGGCCACTGGTGCTCCCGTGTGAAGGGCTCTCTCAAAGCCCAGCTGGCGTCTTGCCTGCAGACACAGAGCCTGGCTTCGGGCAACTACTCAGTGCAGCTTGCCTGCAGAGTCTGTTCCTGGACTGCACGAAGGAGGCCAAGATGTCTCCACAGAGGAGGAGGCCATGATGTCCCCACAGAGGGGGAGGCCAAGATGTCTTCACAGAGGAGAAGGCCAAGATGTCCCCTCAGAGGAGGAGGCCAAGATGTCCCCTCAGAGGAGGAGGCCATGATGTGCCCTCAGAGGAGGAGGCCATGATGTCCCCTCAGAGGAGGAGGCCATGATGTCCCCTCAGAGGAGGAGGCCATGATGTCCCCTCAGAGGAGGAGGCCATGATGTGCCCTCAGAGGAGGAGGCCATGATGTCCCCTCAGACAAGAGGCCAAGATGTCCCCACAGAGGAGGAGCCCAAGATGTCCCCACAGAGGAGGAGGCCAAGATGTCCCCACAGAGGAGGAGGCCATGATGTCCCCTCAGAGGAGGAGGCCATGATGTCCCCTCAGAGGAGGAGGCCATGATGTCCCCTCAGACGAAGAGGCCAAGATGTCCCCACAGAGGAGGAGCCCAAGATGTCCCCACAGAGGAGGAGCCCAAGATGTCCCCATAAAGGAGGAGGCCATGATGTCCCCTCAGAGGAGGAGGCCAAGATGTCTCCACCCAGGAGGAGGCCAACATGTCCCCTCAGAGGAGGAGGGCAAGATGTTCTGTCAGAGGAGGAGGCCAAAAAGTCTCCTCAGGATCCTGGTGCCTGAGGAGCTCAGCGTCTCCGCTGCTCTGATGTTGCCAGATCTCATCAGGAATGAGGAGGGCTGCAGAAGGGGGTAATCCCCACAGTCTGTGCCGGGAGGGCCTCCTGCTGAGAAGCCCAGCACTACCTTCCAGCAGCTTCTTTACAGCCTCCTTCCCTGGGCAGGGGAACTAACCGAGCTATAGACTCCTTTGCGGCTCTGCCTCACCCATTGCTGGCGGCCAGCCCTGCCCAGTCTTTGATAGCCACAAGACTGTCTTTCTGTCACAGTCTGTTGCCTGGCCTGTGCACACAGTGCTGTGGAACAAGCACTGGAAGAGCTTTCTTACCTCACCTCGATTTCCCTCACCTCACCTCACCTCCCCACTGCTTCCCTCATCCCATGTCACTTCACCGCTCTGCTCCTCTCCTCACCTCCCCACTCCATCCTCCTCCCCAACTCTCCCCTCCCTGTGTCCTTTGTTTTCCAGTCTCCTAGGAAAGTCTCTGTGACACTGCAGCCCAAAGATGATTCTTTAATTAACTAACTTGCCAGGAGGAAAGCACCCTGCTGTCTCACGGGACAGTGGCCCTTGAGGAGGTTGGGTGCACCCATCTGGCTGAACTGTCATTGTCATGGTAGTGTTCTGGTGGGTAATTTTCAGGGACTGTTGGTTCCTGGATGGAGTGTGGTGTGCAGCCCAGGCCTGTGTCCCTGGAATCCAGCCGGAGGGTCAGAAAGCTGAGACCAGGGTGGGCACTTGGTGACTTTCTGAGACCGTGTCGCAAAACAAAACATAAAAATGGGCCTGAGGATGCAACTTTGGGTGAGGGCCTGTGTTCAGTCTAGTCACGCACACACGTGCACACACACACACACATACACACAGTCGTTTTCTTCTTCCTCTTCCTCACTGTGAGCGCTCTTTCCCTTCCTCTCCAGGGGTTTCGTGTTCCTGCACGGTGGAAACAGCTGCATGTGCAGGGCAGCCAGGCTGCAGGTCTGGGTGACAGGTGTGGCTGGTCCATCAAGGCAGGTGGCCCAGGGAGGGGTCCTGTGGCCTCACTCCCTAACTGGGCTTCCAGGGGCCTGTGTGTCCCTCGTTTCCCTCTTGCAGGCAGATGGCCACTCTGCTCCTTGTGACTCACTGTGCCCCGGGGTGTCTTCTCCTAACTCCAGTACATTCTGGTCAAGCCACTGTGGAACACGCACATGTCTTAATTAGCATTTTATCAGATGACTGCCACTATGGAGATTTCACACACCGTAATGCCAGCCCCTAGAGGGGCTGAGGTAGGGGGATCCCAAGTTTGAGCCCAGCCTGAGAAGTTCATCAATTTGCTACATTATCTCTCCAAGTATAGCCAGTCCTTAGGGTGACAGCTCTGGGTTTAATCCTAATCATTACACAAATAGAGAGGGAGAGAGAGACAGAGACAGAGACAGAGACAGAGAAGAAGGGAAGGAGGGAGAGAGAGAAAAAGAGGGAAGGGGAGAGAGAGACTGATTCACCTGTTAGCAAAAAGCCACATTCACTGCCGCAGTCCCTCTGGGGGACAGTCTCACATGAGAACAGACACTTGAACTGTGCCCAGGGCCACAGGCTGGATGGCACTACCTGGGCTTGGTGGAGATTGGTAAAATGTCTTGTTAAAGTTGCTTTTACCTACTCAACTTGTGGAAGATGGAGCCCTAGAATGAAGTGACACTAGTCTCTCATGGTCTGTTTCTTGGGTGGCACTGGTCTAGTGGGCGTGGCTAACTCTACCTGTGTGCTGCAGGGACTAAGACCCTGGGAGACCCCGGCCTGGCCTCTGCACTGCACCTCTGCCCACTCGGCTTCTCTGCCCACACTCCTGCTGTTCCTGGCTCTCCCAGGTTCCCTCCTCTCTGCAGAGCTCTGCGCTGTGCGCTCCTGCCCATGTAGATGGAAGGCAGCACCCAGCAACCTTATCGCAAGCGTCCATCCGTATCTACAAAGCACTGGGAACCCCAAGAGCACGAGCTCCCTCCTGCTGGCTGAGATCAAACGGGACTGGAAGTTCTTTGTCACAGTCACTCTTTCATTGTGATTATCCTCCTGTTTTATGTCTATGTTTCCCTATTGTTATGAGCTCAGGACTTCATAAATTCAATTTGTTGGCATTAACTGATTACTGTGCTGACACTCAAATTGTCAAAACTTGGCTGTATGTTTTCAACACTGTCAGGAACAGTTTTATAGGTAGAGGCTCTTGGTTCTCTGAAAGCATGTCTTTTTTTCTTTTACTACCATGAATTATGAAATGAAATAGCCATTAAGAAGTCCTGATTTCTTCCCAGAGGAGCAGGATCCATGATCATTTTCGGGGTTCCTGAGAGTGGGTATTGTTATTATCATCGCTGTTCTATTTGGGCTACATTTTTTATGTCGTGAATTGGCAAAGGCTGTTCTTGTTCACACTTTTAGCTCATGAGGATTTTCCAGTTTTACGTCCTGTGTTCTACTTGTGAGAGAATCAGTGTTTTCACCTGCAGAAAAGACTCTCCTGTCTGAGTACGTGTGATAGAAAAGCTGCTCGCTGCAGCATGGTTACGATTGGAGAGGAAATAGGCAGAGCACTGAGAGAGCTCACACCCTCACACATCCCCTCACACACACTCACTCACACATCCTCACATTCACACACACCCTCACACACTCACATGGACACAGACTCGCAACAGTCCTTGGCTCCTTTGCATCCAGCAGTGGGAGCTGTGTTTTAAACGTCAGTCGGGAAGCCTCAAAACTTGAATTTGTATTAACTTAAGATTCAGTAGAAACAGTTCTCAAAAGTGGCACAGTACTTGCCGTGTGCTCGCTAGAGCGTTTCTTGTTTGTTCAGTTGTGATTAAAGGCACTTCCTGCCCTGTATCTAGTTTTCCCACAGTGGCCTCCTGTCACGTGGGGTATGTAAGGCACCGGGATTTAGCTGGTGGCTGGGGAAATGCATCACATTACAGATTTCAAAATGACTTCCTTCGGATCCACTCCTCTTCTCTCGCTGCCATAATGAGTCTCTGAATCGGTTTGATACAACACAACTTTTATTCTTGTTCTCCTTTAACTTTGGGGCCCTTCCCCGGGACAGGGGTACCTTGCCTGTTTTGCACATGAGTGGGGTCCTGGTGGAGGAGAAGGACTTGCTCACCACCTCACAGAGAGGAGTGCAAGTCACGTGACTGCGATGGTCTGTGGGGTTTTCCCGGCATCCATAGCTTTTTGGGAAATCAGCGAGACACACCAGAAAGTCAGGGACCCTATCCAAACCTCCACATGCTGACGTTTGCTCTGTCAACCCAGAGAATTATTTTCACGTGGCTCACACATACATGTAGAAGAAAGGACATGTGCCAAAGGGTTTCTGGACGTTGTTGAGCCAGAACAGGTAATAAATCAAGCTTGGAGCCATTTCTCGAGGCTCACTGATCAGGAGGGCAGTGCCAAGAACCAGAGCCTCTGCAACTCACTGCTGCCTGATTGCCCCCAGGGAAACTGCTTCCATCCTGAGAAGGTGGACTCTTCAGAGGCAAACAGGTAAAGACATCGCCTCATGACAGCACTGCTAGGAGGTGAGCCCCACTTTGCACTTTCAGGCTTGGAACACCCACCCCCCCAAGCCTCATGTGCTCAGAGCTTGGGTTTTCAGGAGGTGACTGGGTCACGGGGGCTGTGCTGGTCAGGGGATTGATGGACAGGTAGATGAGTGGGCAGCTGAGCATGCTGTCGGGCTGGTCAGGAGAGGTGTGCACCGTGGTGTTTCTCACACCCCAGCTCCTGCCTCCTCTCTCTCCTGGCCAGCAGGGCCGGAGCAGCTCCCTGTCCACCCTTCCCCTCTGCCATGCTGCTCCTGCCTGAGGCAGTTAACTGTGGGCTAAACTCTCAGCCAGAGCAAACCTCTCTGTGAAGCTTTGGGTGCCAGGTACATCAGCTATGAGAGAGAGACCAAGACACGTCGCTTTCAAACCTCGGCTTTTCAAGGAATGAACCACATTTTTATGCATTTTAAAAAGTTCATTTTTTTGCTTACATCCACTATGATTCCATTTTTTACACTCATGATTTTCTTTTTCCAAATGTAGTGTTCATTAGTTTCAAATGGCGTTCATTAGTTTCCCTCCGGGCAGATACGCTAATAAAGACTGAGAAGGCACAGACCCGAGAACAACGTTGATGCAGAAGTAATGTTTCACTTGTTCATTCAAAAATATCTCTTCTGTGAGAGAATCACTGTTTTAGTGGTGAATGCAGCAAGAAATAAGGGAGGATCCGTGGAGCTCGCGTTCTTGTGATGAGAAGCAGGTGACAAATGGGAGAAACCAGACTGAGAAAAGTGGAGGAGACAGAGTGAGGTGCGGGAGAGAAGCCATAGTTATAAATGTTGGTCTTAGAAGTGTCTTCCAGAGAACACAGAGCTGAACACAGCGGGGGAGGCGCCGGCCGACTGTGGGAAGCAGCTGTCAGACACAGGGAGCAGCAAAAGCTAACTCAGAGACAAGAGACCCCCATTAGGGTCAGGGCGGTGAACAGGTAGCAGAGAAAGTAGATTAGCTGCTGGGAGACCAAGTCATGTTGGGCTTTACAAAAGCTATGGGAAAGAAGGAAGGGAGGGAGGAGAGGAGAGAGGAAGGGAGGAAAGAGGGAGGGAGGGAGGCAGGAAGAGAGGGGATGGTATTCACCGCATGTACTCGAGTGGGAGTCTCGGAGTAAGAAGAGGCCCCCTGACCCAGGAATGGTGGAGGGTCTGAGCTCCAACCCCACCCACCCGAGGACAAGTTGGCATCCTGCCACGGTGCTGGGCATGTGCTGGCCTCAGACACACACTGTTCATTACTCCAAGGACATCAGTGCCACACAGGCATCTTGCTCTGGTTCCTCATGCTCAGCTCTGCTGGGAGTGTGAGGGGGCCCCAGCATCCTCTGCACGTGTGTGGAGCATCTTGAGGTGAAGAGAACCCACAAAAGGAGGTGGCTAGGAGCCTTGATAGGGCTAATGGCGATGCTGTTTGTCTTGCTTTCTCTGGTGAGAGGTGATTTGTTACCCTGGAATGTCACCTGTTCCCTCTGGGATGGGGAAGGAAAAGGCTTTCTTGTCACTTCCTTGGTCCCCTGTATACGTGGGGTTCTAAGTCGCTCTCCAAGGATGCACTGTGTCAGTTTCCAAGGCTGACTGCTCCCCAGAAACGGCCTTTGCCCCGAAGCCTGGACTCTGCAGGAACACGAGGACCCACGGAAGACCGGTCTCACCACTTGCGCCTGCCCTGATGAGTGAATGAAGCCGAACAGCAGCTTAGGAGCTGGGCTGAGGATGGCTAGGAGCTAGGAGCGGCTGAAAGGAGAGCAGGTGGAGAGCAATGAGGAGCCGGACAAGGACGCAGGGCGGGGCAGGGTGGGGCGGGGCGAGTTCCCTGCCTCTGCAGCCCTGGTGTGTGAGTCTGGTTTCCTTACCTGTCAGTGCAGATAAGAGTAACTGCCCTCATCTTATCTCCTTCAGAAGGAACGGCTTTCATCAAGAGCTCAAAAACCTGCCGATAAGATGAGGGGAAAAGGAACCTTCTGCACTGCTGGTGGGGATATAAACCAATGCAATCACTATGGAAATCAGTACAGCAAGTCCAAAACTAAAACTAGAAATTCCAACTCACCCACCTGAGTGTCTTCCCCAAAGAGCAAGGCACTACATTACAGAGGTAGAGTTACGTCCATCTTCACATCAGCACAACAGCTGAATCTGAAGTGTCCTGTGTGGCCATCAGCAGAGGACTGGATAAAGAAAGAGTGGTGTAGATGCACACCAAGGATGCTCAGCATTTGTAGGAAGAGAATATGCCTTGAGGTCATAATACCAAGTGGGATAAAAAAAGACACAGAAGGTTAAGTATCTCATGGTTGCCCTGACATGAGAAAGCCAAGAATAAATAACGTAAAGAGAAAAGTAAAAGAGAATTACAAGTGGGAAGTAGACTGTGGAGCTGGGAAGGGGCTTGAGGGACAAGATGAAGGGAGATCAGAGGGAAAGGAAAGGAAAGGAAAGGAAAGGAGAGGAGAGGAGAGGAGAGGAGAGGAGAGGAGAGGAGAGGAGAGGAGAGGAGAGGGGAGGAGAGGAGAGGAGAGGAGAGAGGGGAGGGGAGGGGAGTAAAGTGGACCCAGACATGATGTGTGTGTCACCAGCTCCCCCAGTGCACTCATCATGTGTCACCAACACACACTGAGACAGAACAGCTACTCCCCAGAGTGGTTAGGGGTAACAGACAAAAGGGCAGACACTAAGTGAATCTAACTGTGCACTGAAAACACGGTGTTTCTGTCCTTATTCATAAAAGCAGTGGGCACTAGCCCAAGTAATGTTTCACTTTGAAAACAATCCACATAAAAATGCTTGAGCTAAAAATTAATAGTTAACTCTGGTAGCTGAAACAATGTGTTAAACAAACAACAGTAGACTCACCCATAATTACTTGATAAATCTTAACCACAATTACTGTGATCAAAGCACTGAAACTCTTAAATTCCCTTTAAACAGTAAATTAAGAGCTGTTTCCTTTGGGGTAAAAAAAATCATTTGTTCTTCTTTACCACGAGACGTTGGAGAGAGATGAACAAAAAGTGACTGATTCTTTAGGAATGTTTCTTTTGAGGTAATTATTGTATTTCTAAGATTCAAAATATGTGATGTTTTGAAGATTTATTTGAGATGGAAGAGCAGAAATGATTCATTCACTTTATTTCCAGAGGCAATGACTGACAATCAGAAAGAAGAAGAATGGACACAATGCCCATATACTTTAAAAACACAGAAAACAGGTTCAACTCCACGTGAAAAGTAAGAGAGCCTGTCAAACACACTGAAGACATCTTCTCTCGGCAGGTGCTTTTTAACAGACCAGAGTTTTGTGTTGGAGCACCTCTAAACCTTCGCCCCTTTACTCGAAAGTCAGGCTAGGGCTCCATCTTAACCCTGAACTTCAGAGCAGGGCTGAGAGGCACCGAGCAGAGACCAGGAGGAAACAAAGTGCTGAGCAGAAGCAGGAAGAGAGGCAGTGATGGCCCCGGACTCGGGCTGGGGACCAGGCCACGGAAGCTTAGCTGCCCCCCACCAATGCACACAGTACCATGCCCCTGTGGGAAGTAGAGGGCTGCTGCTCGTCCACAGAGGGATATGCACCCAGGGCAGAAGGTCACACACAGCACAGCAGGGGAAGCTCTAACCCGACATGGCAGATTTAATCCAGATGTCAGATACCACACAGCTGTTCCCTAGACCCTCATTTTCTATTCCATTTCTGAGAACTCCACCTTGCTGATGAGGACTGCGTGGAAGACTACCACCAGGGGACAAGATCTTTATCCTGGTCTGTGAACTCAGATGGAATACAAGACACACACAGAAATCCCTCTGTATGATCTAAATGGGACAGTGCCTCATTCCAGAAGACATGATGGCCAAGGCTTTGTGCTTCTCTGCTACAATACATGTAAACAAAGTCCTGGGGTCAGTGAGCTGCTGGACCTCTCGTGTTACCTACCAGATAACCATAAAGGCCAGCATTTTGGGTGGGACACCAGCCAGCAATATACTCCGGTGATCTTACATCCAGGGGGCTCCACGGGCCACTTGGGTCACGTGTCAAATAGTGCCATCCCCAGAGGACAGAGGCTCCTGATTATGAAAATATCCACAAAAGTCTCAAGTGTCCAGAGGTGGAGCTGTCAGAAGGTGGCTGGATCAATCCACAGATGAATTCATGTATGAATGGGTTATTAGAAGCGAGTCCCAGTTAGAGACCTTAGTCCCTGGAGTGTATTTCTGAGGGCCATATCATAAGCCCTTCCCTTCCCTGGGGCTCTCCCCTGGCTTTCTGTTTCCCAGACGCCATGAGTTGAGCTCCTTCCTTTTTTGTGCCCTTCTGCAGTTATGTTTGTGCCTTGGAGTCGGCTGACCACAGACTAAAACCTCTGAAACCAGGAGCAAAACTCAACTTTTCTTCCTTTAAATTGTGTGTGTCAGATATTTTGCTCAGCAATGGAAAAGTGGCTCTCACATCCCAGTTCATTTTTTGCACCCATAAGCTTCCAGAGTCGGTCTGCAGTGCTAGCAAGGATGCTCCAGAGAAGCAGAACCAGTATAATACATCTGGATACAGTTATAGCTGCAAAGATAGAAGAGAGATTTATTCACAGAATGGGCTCACACAGTTCTGAAGGCCCAGGAACTCCCCCAGCAGGCTGTCTGCAATCTGGAGAGCCAGGGAGGCCAGAGCACAAAAGCTCACACATCAGAAACTGAAGCAAATTCACTCACATGCTGTCCTGATCAAGTTCTGCAGACTGGGTTCTCTGTGTGTCTTTCCCCCTGCACGTTACAGAGAGGCCTGCTCAGCTCACCTTGCTGCCTAGTTCCCGCCATCCTCACTGTCACTCATCCTGGAGATACCCGCTTCTTCATGAGATGATAAATCCTGGAGAGGCCTAGGATCAAGGCCTTTGTCTACACATCCCCACTTCGATCGGGCTTAGAACCATGGGCTGCCCTTAGCTTTGCACATGGCTTGGTGTCTTTACTGGCATCATGGGTTGCACTGGAGGTGGTGGATTGGAATCAGCTTACCAGGACTCGAAAAGTGTTTGAATGGGGTTATAGTAAACTTTCTGGATTGTGAGGCAGACCAGAAAAGGGATCACAGTATTTGGATTCCAACACCCTCGTCCCATCTCGGTGACTGTCTGGACCCTGACTGTGGCTGACACTTCCCCTGGGAATGGTGTGGCCACTCGGTGTGCCCACTCAGTGTGCCCCTATGACGCTGCCATCTCCCCAGGCCATGTTCGTCTCGTGCTCGAGTTTCCTCAACACGTTTCGATCTGATTCGAGCCTCAGTTTGGGCCAAGCTGGCATCAGTGGACCAGGACCCCAAAGGACTCACACTTGCCTCACAGCACCCCAAACTGCAGAGGTAAATTAAATGCTTTAACACACACTTGAAGACAAGCAGGAGGCTTCTGTCCCTTTCAACCCACTTCTAAAACTCAGAGACCTTTTAAAAGGCTGTTAATTAGCACAAAGTGAGAGGCTATGGAAAGTCATTTTAAACTCTGAAAAATTCAAAAATTGTGCTATGAAATTCTTAAACACATTGTATTTTCTGGGTTAAATTCTATAAAAATCATTTGCTGTGAAAATATCATGTCCTCCTGATAATAATTTTCAGTGAAAATGTCTACAAAAATTTATGAAATATTTTAAAATGGAACAGTTACTAAACAAGACCACCAAAAGAAACACAGAAACTCAACTCCTAGAAAGGAGCAGAGGAGGAGAAAAGACATGAATGATCTTGGAGTTCTGGAAAACTATCCCTGAGCGTTTCCTCCTCCACCTACACAAGCACACAGCGCTGTCCAGCACCATCTCTGGGTCTGCAGGTGCTCAGGATTCTAACTGCTGGACCACAGGAGCACACCTGACCATCACGCCAGCCTCAGGCCTGGTCCATGTCATGCAGAGCACCTGCAGAGGCCACCTCTCCCCAAGGCCCACACACTGACATCGCAGACAAACACTGCACTTCCTCTCAAAGCAGAGACTAAATTACTCAGACCAGGCTCAAAAGCCCAAGGTTTTTAAGAGGCCTCAGGATCCAAGGTACCTTACAAACTCTGCTGGCCTGGTGGCCTCATTGTTATGTGTTCTCCCCAAGGTCCTTGCAAAACACACATGCTAAGATTGGCTGAGTGTCCTCAAAAGGCCTCTGTGCTGAAGGTTGGCCCCCAGTGTAGTGCTGGTGGGAGGTGGAGGAAACTTTAAACGGCGGGGCCAGTTTGGAGGAAGTTAGGTGGTGGTGGGGCTTATGCTGAAGGGATTGTGGGAGTGTGGCCTTCATTTCTTCCTGTTTTGCCCTGGGCAGGAGGTGAACAGCTCCTGGTTCCCTCTACTCCTTACCATGATTCAGAGCCTCATCACAGACCCCAGAGCGAGCCCAAATACATCTTCCTTTATATAAGTTTCACGATGCCAGCGGGTAGACAGCTAGCTTTAACTTACTAGTCAGTGCTGGGCTTGTCTTGGCCAAGTGGAAATGATTCATATAAAAAATCTTAACAGAATCTTTGGTCCCCTCATGCAGACCCAGATGGTCCAGGTGACATCACTTTCTGGTTTAGTAACTGCTGAGGTTTTACCTGCCGAGTATGCCTGACCTTTCTGCTGATGACCATGGTGATCTTAGCCTTGGTCCTTGGTCTTCTGCTGGCTCTAATCGAGGGTGGAGGTGTACAGAAAAAAATTCCTGGATCGAGGGGGCCTAAGGTCAGAAGGAAAAAGAGGAAGCAATTTCTCCAAAAACCACAGAGAATACTGGGTTCTCACAGCTGGGTCACAGCCGGGAGAGATAAGAAGACCCATGCACTAAAGGCTTCTGGGGGCCAGGATAAGTCCTCTGGAACCCACAAAGAACACACTTGAGGATACATGTGCTATAGTATATCTTAAACAACCTCAACGACTCCATGTCACTGATAATTAGTTATCGTCTGCATGGTGGTTTTGGTGCCTTTCCTCACTGGGCTTTGGGTGCCAGAGGTCCACAAAAGGGCAAAAACTCCTCCATCCTGTAGGGAGGAGACCTGTCAGGCTGGGTCAGGCTGAATTGTGCTCCAGTTAAAAGACTTTAACTGCTTCCTATAGAGAATCACATGGAGGCTCTGATCCCTGGTCTCTTGGGGGCTGTGAGCTCTTCTCATTGGCCATTCCCATTCAAAGGAGCAGAGCTAATAAACCTATGTCTTGCTTCTAACTCTGTGTGTCCTGCTCAGTTGTTTGTTCAGGATGCCAAGAAACTGGGACACTCACATAACAATATACCTGTAATTGCCTGATCCTTGATGTAAGTCCTGAGCGGTATGATAAAATAGTTCAGGATTGTCCCTAAGTCCAAACAAATCCAAGAACAGAATTGAAAATGCTGGCTTCAGACCAAAATCTAGTGTGATCTTCCAGCTTCAATTACAGGCATTCACGTGGCAGGCCCTAGCTGGGAGCCATGGCAGAAGGACTCTCTTCTCCCCATCTTGGGGCATGGCCAGCACATCTCAGGTCTCCAGCCCCTGGCCAGCCAGGTGCTGTGCCTAACTGGATTCTAGTCCAAGCGACTAGAATCTGGTGGCTTCTGCAGAGACTTCTGCAAGTGTTGGCAAGCCTTCGTTGTGCGTGTGGGGGACCTGGAAAGAGTGCTGTACACTCTGGCTCAGAACATGATGCTCTTCTGCTCTACTCCTGCAGCTGCCCTGGCCCCAGGGTCCCCAAGGCCAAAACGGTCTTTCCTCTGGGGCTTCCTTGGGAATTAGATGAGCTCTGATGTCCTCATCTAGATGAGTCCACCTGACCTTCTATCAGGAGACCCCTCCATGGGGAAAAGAGTAAGGGAGGGTCCACGCCTCCCTGGTATTGTCACAGTGGGGAAGTGGGAACTTGACCATGGCTTCCAGTTTTGACTGACTGCATTCATCCAATCAGCCACTCTCTTCCTGGGCTGGCACCTGAGATGTGTCTATCACTCCTACTATTTAGCGTAGTTCCGGAAGTCCTGGACAGGGCAAGGGAGCAAGAAATAGGAAAGCCAAGAAGAAAGCAAATGGTTTGCTTAGAATGGACATGATTGCCTGCATAGAAAATTCCAGAGGAACTGCTAAAGTCTCAGTTACAGGATACAAAATCAACATACAAAACCCCATTGTCTCTCTGCTAGCAATGGAAACCTGGAAATCAGAATTGAAAGCATTACTCATTTGTGATTACAAGAATGGAATACCTAAAGTAGGTAGTAAGGCAGATCTTGTCCAAAGTTTGTTTGGAAGAGACTCCAGAGGTCCCTAGGACTCCGGAGGAGGTGTTCCAACACCAACAGTGGCTGGCACTAAATCCTATGCATGCTATGTTTTCACTTATATGTACAAGATGTTTAATTTATAAATTAGACCCAGTGAGAGATAAAAGCAATAATAATATAATAGAACAATTAAAACAATGTAATTAGTAAGTTTATATGAATGAAATGAATGTGATCTCTCTCAAAATACTGTAGGCATCTTTCTCTTGTGACAACAGGGTGATACTTACAGGGGCACTTTGCAAGGCCTCTGTTATATCAGGAACCCCAGCAGCACCGGTCTTGTGCTTTGGGGCCACTGTTAGGTCTATACAGGTTAGCTGAGCATGGCACTGTGGTGCTGTGGCAGGCGGTGTGGTCGCTGAGGCAGCTGTGAGCCATTGTGGCCCTGCAGCTCGTACCTTCTTGACCTCCTCGGTGAGGGAAGGTCCACGAAGATTCCATCCTGCTGCTCTGGGGGTGGCCAACTAAGATGTGTGACTTACCTGTTTGTAGAATTTCTCACTTGATATTTTTAGGCTGCAGTTGAGTATGGGTTATGATGGAAAATGAATTCAGGGACAAGGGGCACCTACCGCCACTGAGCATTTTACAGCAGCTCCTTGTGAATATCTGTCAGGTAACCTGTCTGAGTCACTGTTGGTCAATGTGTGTGACTTTTCTGATTTATCCAGTTCTTGGTGTGATGAATGTTATTTTGACTGTATGCTGGATATTTTGTCCAGGACGATGCTGGAAGACTCTGAGTATTGTATCTGAATATTTTATTTTTACAGAGAGTTGACTTGGTTAAGGTTAGCATGGCATTTCTGGCCCACTGCTGGGGTTGTGGCTCTGATGCTGGTTTGATTTCAGAGCCTTCATGGTGCAGCTTATGTTTACCTGGTAGCACAGGGAGTCCTGTGTCTCGGCTGGCCATGCCAAAGGCGACACTGGAGGGACGGACCCACTGTGTTTTGGTGTGGGGGAGTATGCTGGTGAAGAGACTTCCCTGTGGGGCAAACTACAGCAGGAGCCTCCCTGGCTGGGGGGACCGAGAAAACACCCCCAGGCTTGTGCTTCTCCTGGCAAACACCCACGGGTGCCCTTTAGGTGGTGGCATGGTGTCTCAGGACTGTAGAGAGACGGCTGTGGGTAGGGTTCCTCTTCCTGCTGCCACCTGGCCACCCTTCTGTCAGTGGTGGAGGGGGCTTAGGCCTCATGGTAAAGGAGGCCACTACTTCATGTCTGCAGGACTTCTCAGTCACCCCTGCCCTTAGGGTTACAGCAAAATAATATTTTATTTATTCTTTCTTAGTTTTAAAATATTTTATTTTTATTAGCACATCTGTGATACATAGTGGTTACATACATTGTGGGGAGTTAGTCCACACTCTTAACACTTTTTTTTTTTTTTGCCTACATTGGACTTATTTATTTTTTCAAAGTCTTTATCAAATTTATTGTAATAAACACAGATTAACAGTCAGAATAACAGTCATATATAGGCATACATGTGCACACATAAAACAGTTATACTAAATCCAGCTACATGTTTAGGTACATTGATCATGCTGAAATACAATAAGTTTTTCTCTCTTTCCCCTGCACTGTCTTTTATTTTGCACTGTAGATTGAATTTCAAACACAAGAGAAATAGTGCAATATTCAAGCTTGTAAACCTGATTTACTTCACTCGCATTATTGACTCAAGATATATCCGCTTTCCTACAAACGACCAAGTTTATCATTTTTGGGAAAGTGGTCTTCCATTGCATGTAAATACATTTTATCTGTTCATCTGTTGGTGGGTGTATAGATGCTTCCAATATTTAGCTATCCTGAGTTGTGCTGTAAAGATGGGGTTCATGGATTATTGTGATATGCTACCTCTAACTTTGGGGGAATATCTAGGTCAAATAGACTTTCTATCTTCAGTTTTTTGAGGAATTTCCATGCTGATTTTTGCAGTGATTGTACCAGTTTATGCTCCCACCAAAAGTGAAGAAGGATTCTTTCCTCCTTAGGGTCCCTCCAGCATTTGTTATTATTTGATTTCTTGTGGATAGTTGTTCTTTCTGGAGTGATATGGAATCCCAGTGTTGTTCTAATTTTCATTTCTCAAATGGCCAGAGCTGTTGAGCATTTCTTTATGTATTTGTTGGCCATTTGTTTTTCTGTATCTGATAAGTGCCTATTTCAGATGATTTTTTTTAGTTAGAATTTTGAGTTTGGGGTCCAATGTTTTGGAGTTCCTTATACAACCTAGATATTAGCCCTTTGTCTGAAAAGTGGTTGGCAAAAAATTTTCCCATTCTGTAGGTGGTCTCTTCCCTCTGTCAATTGTTTCCTTTGCTGTGCAGAAGCTTTTAATTTAGTATAATGCCATTCATTGGTTCTTGGTATTATGCCTTGTATAATCAGGGCTCTGCTCAGAAAGGTTTTGCCTACATCTGCATGTTCATGAGTTTTACTTATTCTCTATTCCAGCAGATTGTTTCTGTTTTGATGTTTACATCTTTGATCCAATTTGATAGTAGTTTAATGCATTGTGAGAGATACAGGCTCAAGTTTAATCTTTGGCAGGTGGATAGCCAGTTTTCCTAGTACCATTTATTAGACTATCTTTCCTCCACCAAAAATATTGGGCCTGTTTGTCAAAGACAAGGCGGCTGAGTGTGCATGGAGTTGTTTGTACATCTTCTAGTCTGTTCCTCTGATCCACAAGTCTGCTTTTTGGCCAATCCCGTGCTGTCTTCATCACCATAACTTCATAAATAATGTCATCTGAAGCTGTTCACAGCTGCTCTGAGTCCTGAGTTCAACCAATTCTCCGGAATGGCATCCAACCAAGCACCCTCTCCAGGGATGTCTTGGGGCTCTGAGTAGAGTCACTCACCAGCTGTGGTCTGTTGGAGGACTCAGAACCCAGCGCCATCCCTGTAGCTCCAACACCCGCGGGCCGTTCCCTTGCTGTGTTTCTCCCAGGAGCCCTCCGGAGTCCCCACTTTCACTGTCTCTGTAGATTCAGTCTCCCTTTCCCCAGTGCCACAGCTGGGAGCTGGGGGAAGGTGCAGACCGTCTTTTCCCCTCTGTGTTCTGTCTCTTTCAATTTCTCTGTAGGTTTTACCGTTCCTGTCAGATCCTTGCTGACTGCCAGGGATCTACTTCTGTCTTTTTCTCCCCCAAGTGCCTATTCTCCAGTGTCCAGATGCTTTATCTCAGACAGGCTGAGTCAGAGCCTACCATTCCACCACCCTTTTCTCCCCAATGCTGGACTCATCTGCTGCTGTGCTCAGGATAGCAGGACTCAACCTGCAGCGCTGCCTTCTTCTTGGTGAAAAGCACGAGGACAGCTCAGTCTTCTTTGGGGAGTGAACAGGCAGGAGTCCCACCTGCAGGACTGGATCCAAAGTAGTTCACCTGCCTCTCTCCGTGCCTCAAGGTTCACAAGGTGATGACACAGATGCCTCGGGTGTTACACATGGAGCTCCAGGACTTAGTGTTTCCCTGCTGGACTTTGGACTTGTTTTGGGCCCATTCCTCTGTATCCCAAGTCTGTAACTCGGGATGGAAATGTCTGTGTTGTGCCATTGAATGTTGGAAGCATTTAACTTTCGTTTTGTTTGTACAGAGACTTGAGTACAGAGACTTGGACTTTTCAGCAGTGCTGGGGCTGTTTGGACATTAGCCACTCTTGGAGATGAACTAAATGCCTTTTGCATAAAGAGATGTGTATGAATCTTTGGAGGGTGAGGGGCAGAATGTAATGATTTGTGCCCAGGTGTCTCCTCATGCAGTCATGGGGCAGACTTTTCAGAGGGGGCTGGATCTAGAGTGTACAGTGCTGGGGTTAAGGATGTGTGATCAGTTCATTGATTGGATTGGCACGACCCTATTCTCAGCAGCCTAAGAAGGGTATAAAAGGGGCAGGAAGATGCTGTTAACATCGGCTTTGATTTTGCTGTCTTATGCCTGCCATGAACTATTGTCCTCTGTAAAGCCAACCTGCACTGGAGACAGCTGACTATGGATCTAAACTTTTACAAACAGTGAGCTAAACGAGCCTTTCCTTCTTTAACTTTGGGTGTTGAGTATTTTGCCTCAGAAATAGAATGGATTCACGGCACATGTGAATCCATAAATATGTCAAACAAAAGCTTATTTACAAAAGCTATTTTTAAGATTTCAAATCCCAATTACATAATATTCCTGAGGTAATATGATTAGGGCGATTAAGATCAGGTCAGTGGCCAGGTGTGGTGACACACACTTGTAACCCCAGCACTTGGGAGACTGAGGTAGGAGGATCACTGGGAATTCGAGGGTAGCCTAGGCTGCTCAGTGAGTTCAAAGCTAATCTAAAGTGCATAGTGAGATTCTGTCTCAAAAAACAAAATAAAACAAAAATTAACTTTAACCCAGCATGGTGTTACGCAATTGCAGTCCCAGCATTTGAGAGGCTGAGACAGGAGGAGTCAGTGTGAGGCCAGTCTGGGCTACATAAACCAGTCCAAGGCCAGTCTGCGTAAAACAGTTCAGATCAGTGGTTTCCAGATGTTAGGCTGGACTAATTAGTGGTTATACAAGATCTGTTGCACTGATGGAACAGTATCTTGTGATCATGAATCTATATATATAAGAAAATGCCATAGAATCACACACTGTCTTTCTCAACAGATAGCACCTTCATCAACTGGTAAAACAGAAATAAACTCTGTATTGAAGTTAATAGTATTTCACTATATCAATTTGCCTGTTGGACCACAGGTTATGTAGGCAGCATATTAATCACTGTAGGAAGCTGGAGGGGAGGGTTCAGGGAGCCCTGCAAAACTTTTGTAAAATATTTTCAAGCTTCGGCCTATTAAAAATACACACGTTAGCAGAAACAAGTTATATGGATATATGAACTTGTAAGATTGATCTAACCAGAAGCCCAGAAATACATTAAAGATTCATGCAAACATTTAGTGTATGAAAAAAGTTTCATTTGAAATCAGAGATGCACAGAGCAGTGGAGCAGTTGGTAAGCTGTGCTGGCAGAATTATGTCACCAACAAGGGGGAAATGAAGTTTGATTAATTCCTTACACAACTTGGGGGATCATGGGGAATTTTATTTAACTGGAGCCCACGTACACTGTGAGAATGAATTAAGACCCAGAGATCATAAGATGAAAGATGGTAACATTGATAGCGTATCCTCAAAAATCTCTCCCTAGCAAACCCACCAGTAATCTATGGTCTGATTATCTGTGCCTGCCTCCCAATTTCACGCACAGTGATGCAGTCCTGATGCAGGGGATGAAGGAGTGGCCCTCTGGGAAGCTGATGTACCCTGAGCGCTCCTGATGAATAGGCTTCATGTCCTCACACGAGAGACCGTAACTTTGGTCTAGGATTTCCCTCTCTAAAACTGCGAGTAACACGCTTCTGTCATTTATAAATTGCCCCACTTGTATACCAGTTCAAGTAGGCCAACAAGATTTGTGAATCTGTGAATCCAAAGCCAAAAATAAACAGGGACAATATGTCTGCTACTTGTAGGCCTAACTAAGTCACAATATGCTTTCTAGGGTTCTTTGGTTTTTTAATGACCCTTCTCCCACTCAAGAAGGTACCAGAACTACTCTGCTTGTCTTCGTTTCTTTCTCTGTGGCCTCTGGGGTTCAGCAGCAGCACAGAGGGCAGCACGTGTGGCCCACCTCTGGGAGTTGGGCTCCTCACAGACTGAACTCCCAGTTAGTATCTTCTGTTCCCACAATGCCGGAGTTCTTCCAACTTTTCTGACTTCAAGCAGCCTGTTTCTGCCAGGCCTTCCAGCCACTCGCCCAGGGAGGCGAACTGGAAAACGTTGGAAAGGAGACCTGTGCAGGAAGCTCACCAAGATGGACATCTTGCCCTTGGACGCCTTAGCTTCTGGCTGCCTCTGACAGACCCAGTGCATTGTGTGCGCTGATACCTGCCTCTTCCGGCTGCCCCCAGGAGGAGGCGAGACTTTCCATCCTGTATGTCCTGTTCCTTTACACAGGATGACTAAATGGAAAGCTTTGAACACAAAATATTTTAGATGCAAATCAATGGTTTATGAAATGATGAATTATCTAAGAAGAAATTCACCTGGTGCCATTTTTCTCACCCCCTTATGAAATCCGAGGTTGCAGAACACAAATGAAAGGAAGGCACGAAGATTCTAGATGTTTTTATTTTGCCTAAGGTAGGAGATATATTATTCTACTTAAGTGAGAACACGCTCCAGAGCCCCTTGAATTCTTGTTCCGATTGACAGTGGAATAAGATCAAGCTGGCACTAAAGAGACTGATTTTAACTTTTTCTGTCAAAGCTGTGCTGGGCACTCACTCTTTAAGCACACATGCCTGCAGGCGTGTGTGGACTGCACCCACATGCACAGACCTACCCGCTGGCAATTAATTTTCATGGGAGGTAACTTTTACTACGTTTTTTCCAAATGACACATTCACTAACCATATGTAAGCAAATGCTAAAGACTTAATTTAACTGAACCATCTGTTCATAGAGGCTTGAATAGATTCCAGCTCTTTGAAGTACCTTTAAATATGGTTTATTTTAGACCGAATATTTTTCAGGGTTCACTCATTCTTCTGTTTTCCCCACTCTTCTGAATTAAGTTATTGCCCATTGTCTTGCAGTGTTTTGAGACACTGTTGTTTTTACAGCCTCACGCCTCCAAATGCCACCAGGTGGAGATTCCAGAGTTAACTCATGTCACCTGCACTGAGACAGTCTACCTAGTGTGTGTTGCTTCCCAAGTCCTTCAGTGGATTCTCCAACAAAAGCCGAGATGATAAAAGATTTTCAGAGGAGCAGCCAAGACCATCCAGGGTGTACCATTCTGAAAGAGCACCATGGAGCTCTCTGTGTGCAGAGAGAGCCTAAAAGCACCACTAATCACTTCCTTCCTCACAGCTGAGTGTTTAGACCAAGCAGCAGGAGGGCTTCCGACTCCATCCTCCTGGAGATAATTGCACTGGTCTAGGCTGAGTAGGATCCTGTCTTGCTTCTAAGTACTTGAATTAGGGAAAAAAGACTTCTCAGCTACTTAACAAACATTGTGCTAAGAATAGTATCCTAATGCAGGCTAGGGTGAGCAGAGAAAGCGCTGGGGACACTGGGGACGCAGACAGCAGCACAGCAGTGGACAGAGAATGAGGATGCTGCACTGACCAGCGGACTGTGGTGATGAGCCAGCACCAGGAGCCTTTGGGAAATAAACAAAATATGTTCAGAGACTGAGCTCCAAATAAAAGGAAAAGGAAGGGTGGACAGCAGGAAGCACAGTGGGAGATCTATGTATACCAAAAATCTCTTGGACACCAGTTGAGCCCGAAGTCCACTTTTTAAGGGTCTGTAAAGCAGCCAAAGGTTTTTGCTTCAGCAGATGAAAACATGGTACCCTGATGATGGGTTTGAGGCATCTAGTCAGGCCTGGGTCTGGTCCATCCTTGGTCATCCATTGGCAGGATTTCCCTGGGGAACAGCTGCCTCTCTGCTGACCCTGGTCTTAATGTCCACAAAATAAAGAGTGGGGCCAGTTGTACAGTGTCTTGTTGCTGGCATAAAATACCCTGCTCGCACTGCTTCCAGAAGAGGCTCACTTTGGCTCGTTTATTCTGTCCGTAGTTGGCTGCTCCATGGCAAGAAGGGCATGATGGAAAGGCTTGGATGGAGGAGAGCTGCTCAGGTCCCGGTGGCTGGAAGCAGAGAGAGAAGGGAGAAGATGAGGAGGTGAATGCACTTCCAGGTCACCTGCGAGTGTCCACCTCTAGCCAGACCTCACCTCCTAATAGCACCTTCAGCCACTGACTCCACAGACACAAGTGCAGACCTCTGAAATCTCTGCCTCTGAGCATATGAGAGTTTGGGCGGTCATTCTTGATCTAAACTATAACACTGAGTATTTACAGTTCTGTGAGATGTGTGTGGCAAGTGTGGCACCAAGTGTGGCAAAATGACACTTCACACTCTGCCACTCACACAAATGCCAGGCCAGGTAGAGATTTCATCTCCACAGCCATGGCTACCAGCCACAGCAAAAGCTTGTGTTGGTACGGATTCCACCAAACACAGACACACAACTGCCAACAGGTACAAGAGCTACACTGAGATTTCAAAGGCAGGAAAGGCTCCCCTCCGAGAAGACTCCCCAGGAATTAAGGGAAGACCCTGCAGACAGGGCTTACACCTGGGTCAAGTGGAGGCTGCTGGGGCCACCCAGGAACATGGGTTCACTCTTATATCTTATTTGTAATGATGGCAAATTCTACCATGCAAAACATCAGAAACTGCACCAAGAAACTGGTGAAGAAACTGGCCTGAGCATTCCTGTGCTCCTACTGAAGGCTAAGGTGTTGGTTCAGGAGGGCGGTGCCACAAGCTGATTGGTCACCTCCAGAGCCCTCATTGGGACCCATTTGCATGCAGAATCACATGATTACAGTGTTTGAAGTAACCTGCTCCATATTACTTTCCTGTCACCGGGGAAAAATATCCAATACTCACAATTTAAAGAGGGGTTTACTTGGCTCCCAGTCTCAGTAGGTTCAGTCCACAGTTGGCTGGCTCCAAGGCAGGACTGCAGGATAGAATGGCTTGGCAGAGGACAGCTGCTCTTTCCACGACACCCCAAAACCAGCAAGAGCAGGGACAGGAATGCACCCTCCCAGGTCACACCCTCACAGATTCCTTGCCAGCCACGGCCCCCATTCTAGCAGCACATTTAATGACTGCACTGATCAATGGGTGAATCCACGATGAACATGGCACCCCATAACCCAATCACCTTCCACACTCTTACGACTTTGGGGGGATCTATTTAAATCTAAACTGTAATGCTCCACAAGTAACTGAATAGAAGAAAATAGAATAATTTAGGTGCTTAGTGAGTGTCACAAACTTTTGAAAAGCTGTGTGTGAATTATTTTATTTGAACCCCAGGACCACTTGTGCTAAGTTTCTTCCCATTTCACAGAAGAAGAAAGTGAGCTAGGAAGTATCATCCAAAGTGTTATGGTCTATGAAGGGCAAAGTCTGGATTTAAATTCAGATAGTTTGAAATATCACGGCATAATGCCAATTCGTAAATGGTTGCTATTACTTTTTTTTTTTTAACAATTTAACTTGTTCCCCAAATCTAAAATAATAACAGAATATATCAAAATTTACAAACAAATGAAAAAGAAAAGAATGACTAGTTCAGTCTGATTGTGCAACGCCCTTTCTTGGATCTCCCACATAAACAATCCACAATTACAATGGCACCTCAGAACTTGCGGCCTGGACTGGCTGCAAACTGAGTAAGACGTCCCCGCCAGGTTCACTGAAAATAAGGTTAATCTATTCTGACCCCTAAAATGTGACCATGAACCTATTTTGATCCTAAATCAAATCAAAATTTCCCAGAAGGTGCAGCGTAAATGAGCTTGATCCATTCGGAACCATCTCCCCTGAAGAGCGTAGCACAGCATGAAGAGAGAGAGCACTCACCATAGTGGAGGTGAATTCCGCTGTGGACAAGGAGTTGGAGGGTGAGGTCACTGTCGGGAGGGAGAGCCCCCTTCTCTAAGGACAAGGGAAAGATCTCCTTCAGAGGTTTCCCCTGTTCTTTGTCTCTTAGCCACAGGGTCCATTTTGATGCAAACTCTGTCTCTTGTTTGTTCTGTGCTCCACAAACTTCTGGAGATGAGACACCATGTTGGCACTCATCAATGAACTCAGCACTGTGTTCATTACAGCACTGTTGGGGTGGTGCCTCTCGGAGAAACCCCATTTTCCATTCTCCCACAATAGATTTTGTCATGGCACCGCCCTCCTCCCTGCCATCCTTTCTTCAGAGGAAGCTGCTCAGCAAGCGCCTTCTGAGGCTCCCTCTGTAGTTCAGCGCGTCAGCTCCTGCTTATGATCCTCATGAGCTCCTCTGTGTCTACACATGGACATCCACACCCACACTCCCACCCATGGACACAACCTCCCCCACCACCTGCGCCTCAGACCCTTCAAAGTCAGGTTCAGTGGCCCTTCTGGCCTCAGTTTCCCGCAGGCTTAGTTTCAGGACCAGTACGTGATGCCTTCCCAGACTTTGTTGGTGAAGTCGACACGGTGGACATTGGAATGCTTCTTCCAGAACTCATCTGGGGTCGAGGGTGTCCAGTGACATTAAAATACCTGGTGAGTAGCACCTTGGTGTGCAGCTTTCTGAAGTTGCAGATCAATTTCTGGCCCACAGGCTGCAGAAGTGTCCTGTGAGGGTGGAAGAGGGCTTGATCTTTGTGAAGTCACATGCAGTGTTCATTCTACCCACCAGGCCTGGGGACGGAGCTGGGCACCAGCTATCAGAAGGTAGCACCTTTCTGACGACTGGATGGCAGAAAAGTATTTTTTAACCCAGGGTGCAGCCACCTTGTGCAGTCACGCCATGAGCAGTCGCCGTGTGACCCAAGCTTTCACTCTGGCAGCCTCATGGCAGGCAGCCTGGCCTTGCCTGTGTCTTGTTCCATGAGTGCACTGGGGTCTGGGAATGGGGTGCCAGGAGTGGCTGCATCTTTAGGTTGGCGCTTGTGTTTGCACACAGCAAAGGGTCAGGCTGTCCTTCAAGGGCTTGTGCCCAGCAGTGCCTTTTCCTCCTGCATGTATCGGTTCTGCTCAGCATCTTTTTCCAGAAGAGACAAACATCATCATAGGTAAACACTTGCTGAGTGATGTGTCCTTCTGCCTTCAGAATTCCATGAATACTTTCTTGTAAGGCATCTGCAGAGTCCGTGACATGACCGGAAGCATCACTGTGTCTTTCCAAGCTGAGGATACCACTTCTCTTGTGGAGTTTATCCAGCCACCCTCTACTAGCTCTAAATTCACCACTTGCTGCACTTGCAGAGGGGTTTTCTTGCTACAAATCATTGTGCAGTGTCCTGCTTTATAGCTTCACTCACACTGTCCCCTGTCAGCTATTTCTCACTCAACCACACTAACAAAAGTCCCCCCCCCCAGCATTTGTGTCCCCTCTCCGTTAGCATCGTTACTCCTTCTGCTATTGTAATCCTACATATTATGTACCATCATCCAAGTAATGTAATCCTTTTTCTAGTCCTCCTCACAATCCAAAAGTTATATCTATGATCCCAATGGGACGATATTGGAATCCCAGCAAGTTAATTCCAATCTACCAATCTCTAATGCAACCCAGGGCAAGAGTAAAGACACCAAGACATATTCCAAATTAAGGGCATCCAAGGGGTCCTAAGTCCAATCCCCATGAGGATGTACGGACAAAGGCCTTGATCCTAGGCCTGCCCCAGAATTTATTATCGTGTGAAGAAGGGGGTGGCTCAGGGATGAGTGACAGTGAAGATGGCTAGCCAGGTAGGGAGAAAAGCACCTTTGCAAAAATGCAGAGATACCCATAAAAAAACCCATAAAAATGCAGAGATAAGGATGTGTAGCAGGATCAATCTGCATAATATAATTAAGGTAGTAACTGAATTGTTTTAGAAGGCTGTTGCTTTGGTTTCTGCTAAGTAAACTTTTGTGCCCTGGGGAGTCATGGCTCATACCCAGTTGACATTCCTGGAGCTGATAGCTCTACCATCCTGATGTACTTATACATTTTAGAGAAGAACACTAAGCAGGAAACAGGAGACTGTCCAATGGCTTTAGAGATTACATATCAGTACCTGGCTGGCCTTATTTTCAATGCTTAGAGCCAATTAAAGAGAGAAGGAAATACCACAGCCAGCTCTCTCTACCTATCAGTGTAAGGAGATCAGTCGCCATATAATCAAAGTTGCAGCAATTGTTCTGCATTCAAGGGGAGTACTCAAGTTGTTTCCCACATTCTGCCACAGCAGCTCCTCCAATGGCATCTTTATTGTTCAAAGCGGTGGAGATTTGAGACTGCGCCATCCTCTCTGCCAAGGCCAGGTCAGTCACGCGAGTACCACGCACAGCCTCCCCACAGCCTCCTCCTTCAGTCCAGCAGTGCCCTCTTCAGACTTTCTACACACCTTCCTGTCACCTCATGTGCTCTGCAAGCTCTTGTCGCCCGCATTACTGTTCTGCCCTCTCTCCATCCTGCTTGCTTACTATTTCAGAGGGCTGTGTGCATTGAAAAGCACACGGGAAAGCTTCACAGCAAGTGTGCACAAATCTATCTGAGACTGCGTTCATGTGTCAGAGCGGGGAGATGGCCACACTTGTGTGTGTCACGCCATATGGAGCTTTGCCAAATGCTTCCGTTTGTGAACCAAATTGTAAACAGAAGCATCCATGAGTGAAGGCACAGTGGTGCTATATCACCTGTGAAAAAAAGAGACAGCTGAAATGTCCTCTCCTCCCCAGCATGGTATTCACCTCATGGATTCCATAATCACTGCACTTATTAGGGAATGCGTATGTACACAAAGAGTAAAAAAGCAAACTTACATAAAATTATGTCCTTTACTGTAAAATAAATGACCATAGCAATAACAATCCAGTTTATACTAATATAGCAACATAGCTTACAGGCTATTTTAGCATATGATTTAGTATGATAGATAAAATCACCATGTGTTTAGTAAAGTGGCAAGGGTGACTCATTTGCAGAAATACAATTGGAAAGCAATTTCATACCTGCTAACCAAGTTCCCTTTAGATCGCTATTATTATGCAGTTAAGTATATTTCAAACTAAAATTAGCCAGTTAATTGTGGTCACACATAGTGCACAACCAAGGGCAAACACATAGTTTTGATCAGTGATATGATTCAGTTCATTAAAGGAAGAATAATTCCACAATTATCATCGTAATTGCCATTTAAACTTTAATGTGCATTTAACATAGTGTGCATCTTGTTTAATTTGACTTTCTACATTCATTCTATTCTAGATACGAACCCTAAAATATGATTTAAGGAAGAACAAAGAAAAAATGTAAAGTAGAAAGAAGCCTTGGAGAATACATACATGAAAGTTACATTTAAATCTGATTAGCTGTCCCACTTCAAGTCCTAATATTTTCAGACTTGCAAGAAGCTAATTAGCATTTTACTTTTAGGGAGCATGCTGCTACTAGAGATTGGCCAGTGCCAGCAGCAGCTCACAGGCAGTGTGGAGAGGCAGAGAGCGAAGCATCATCACGCTGACTGGAGAAAGACAGCCGCTGCTAACTGTTCAGGGAAGGGGTCGTGCGTGTGACCAGTGTGGCTCACATTTCCCTGCTTACTCTTCATAGCTTTGCAGAAGACATGGAAAACTGTACTGAAGAGCAAGCTCCTTGGATTTACACAAACCCAAGGGATCACTGTCTGCAGGCTGAGGATGGGAGTAATTCCTGGTGCTTAAGGCAGATGACCTGGGTTCCCCTCCCGGATGACCGGACCTGCAGAGAAGCATCTGGAACCCAGGGCCCTTGCACACACAGAACCTGGTGGGGTTCCATGCACCTGCATGTAAACCAGCGTGCAAAAGAGGCAGAGACCTGCACTGATGTGTGAACTCCCCACAGAGTCTCTGAACAGGCCAGCTCGGGCTGCCACTGGAACCAGGCAGTCCTATGCTTTGCCCACGTCCACAGAGGTCCCACCTTTCAGAGGAGGAGCAGAAGTGGCCACCAGCTACCAGCTGAGCAGCGTTCACAAACGAGGATCACCCAAGACCACATGGTGATTGAATCAAACCAGCTGCAGAAAACAAAACAGCACAAAATTCAGTATAACGGTTATGTTCTAATGGACTCCAGAGAGATTTGCAAGGAAACACCATCCCTGGTGGTGCAGCATTTTGTTGCTGTTATGTTTTTGACTTTGAATAGTCAGTTGCTTGTATGTAGTTAGTAAAATGAGAAGAAAGCCTGGTTATGTTTAAACTGTTGTCTGTCACTTGTGACATCTCTCATTCTTCCTAGGTCATCGCTCCCCACTCCCTTTACTGCTTCTCCTCCTGCAGGGCTGGCCGCAGGGAATTGCCCCAGATTTTGCATGTCTCTAAAAGGTTTTTATTTTGACTTTGCGTTTGAAAAATATTTGTTCTAAGGATGAAACTGAAGGATGACTTTTCCCTTTTGTTGCTCTAAAATTGCTCCTCTTTCTAGTTGATTTGTTTTGGGCTTACAATTTTTTCTGATGACATTTTTTCCCCAGTACTGTGGATTGAACTCAAGGGCTTCCCACTGAAGCACACCCCCAGTTCTCTGTACAGTTTTTGAGACGGGGCCGAAGTCACTAAGCTGCCCATGGCTGGCTCTGATTTGGATCATCCCACCCCATCCGCCCAGAAGCTGAGATTGCAGCCACACACCTATGGCCCAGCTTGAGGAGACATCTTTCTCTCTTAACTGCTGGCAGTACTCAAATCTTCAGGTTTTCATTTGGTAACATGCTGGGGCAGGGGCTGGGGTCATAGTTTAGTGGCAGGGTGTTTGCCTGTTTTGTGCCAGGGGCCTAAGTTTGATCCCTGGCTCAGCACAAAAATAAAAATAAAAGCTTAATATGCCTTTTTTGGGCCAGGGGTTTAGCTCAGTGCTTGCCTGCCTGGCAAGTGTGAAGCATGAGGTCATGAATTTGGTCCCCGGTACTCCCCCCCCCCCCAAAAAAAAAAGAGAATATGTCTTCCCCTAGCTGCTTTTGATTGTCTCTCTGTCTCTGTCTCTGTCTCTCTCTCTTTTATGTTCAGTAATTTTTGCTAGCTTTTCTTCCTGTTCTTTTGTGCTTTTGAGCATTTTGGGACTCTGGGTTTAAAGTTTTCTCAAATTTGGATAAAGAACTGGCCGTTGTCTCTTCATGTGTCCCTCTGGCCCTTTGTGGAGACCCATTTGTCGCTTGGTTGGCCCAGTTCTACAGCTCACTGACAGTATTTCTGGTCTCGTTTTGTGAGATATCTATGTTACAGTTTGGATTCTTTTTCTTTTCTTTTCTCATCTCTTCTCGTCTGTTTCTGTTCCTTTCTTTGTTTTCTCTTCTATGGCTGTTGTTCTTTTTAACAGTCATATATTTGATCCATCTGTATTTATCTGGAGGTTAGAATGACACTGGGAGTCTGGGCTCAGGGTCACACAGTTGTGTAAAACCACTGATCTAACTATCTTTAGTGTTCCTTGTGAAAGACAGACAGTTCCACACTTAGGAGGATTCGACCTATATCTTGGGTCTTCAATGGTGAGGAAATGATACGCGTTTAGTGGGAACCACTCTACACTTCGAATTGGGAACTCTCTCTGGGCTGGCAGCCCGCGGTGTGGGCCTTTCTCTCCAAGCTGCAGCTCCTGGCACAGCACAGTGAGGGGGGAGGCAGAGGCAGGCCGACCTCGCTGTGCTGCCACAGGGGAGGCTGGGACTCGGCGGTCAGGCACATCAGACGACATGTTTCCATGACATTTTCACTTCGTGATGGCTGAGTCTGGATAGAACATCATGAGTCCAGTCGTGGACTGCCAGGAAAGAGAGCCAGAATCCACTGAGAAGCAAGCCCTCCCTGTGAACCAGCGCCAGGCACAGGCCACTGCCACCACCACCAGGGGACAGCCAGACTCCAACCACTTCCAGCACACGGGCTGGGAAACAAGAAGAGCCACCCCACCCCCACACCTACCCCATGGGCGATGGGCTGATCTGGAGAAACATGGGCTGCCATGATGGCTATTGAGGTGAAATGCAGTTTGATGTTGTGGTGTTGGTGTCTCACTGAGCTTGCAGGTCTAGGGCCGGTGCTCTGATTGTCTGTTCAGAGGATGGCAGTATGCAGTGTGGCATCTATGGGGTCTCCTTCTGAGGGTTGCAGCCATTGGTGCCCTATTATCTTGTTTTGAAGACCTGTATCACTTTCATTGTTTTTTGGGGTTGAGTTTTATTCTGTTTTGTTTTGTTTGATTTTATTATATCTGATGGCATTGGGCAGCTATTTCAAAGATAGCAAGATATATCACGGTAGCCATTTTGGATTTACTATTATCTTATTTTGAAGTCCTTTATTGTTTTCATTGCTTTGTTTTTATTGGTTCTATTCTGTTCTGTTTTGTTTGGTTTTTACTATGTCTGAAGATATCTGCAACTGTTTTGAATACATCAAGGGGCATTATGGTGACCATTGTTGATTTCATATTGTTTTGAAGTCCTGTGTCACACTGGTTTGTGTTGATTAGCTTTATTCTGTTTTATTTTGCTTGGATTTATTCTCTTTAAAATAAAATAAAATGAAATAAAAAAGATCTTTGAGGACTAAATGTAAATGGATATGCATAATATGAAAAATTGGTGGCTTATTTCATTTCATTTTGTTTCATGTTTTCTTATTGCTTTTTGACTTATCTGTTTTGTTTGGTTTTAGTATTATAGTACTGAGGACTTGGGATTGATATTCACATAGTATATTTTTCTGTGCTTGTGTGTACACTGTTATATGCATTTGTGCATAACAGAAATCCTTTAACTAGCTTATAGCTACATTTTGCAAACCCTGCAAAGCCTTTTCTGTCTTTTTTAGGTGAATGTCAATGTATTCCAACTGATGGAGATTCCAGTATGCTTCTCCTTAACTATGATATTGTGGTGGGTTTTCTTTTAAAATTCTTTTTTTTTTTTTTGCTTCCTTTATTTGTGTTTCTGTTTTTTCTCTTTCCCTGTCTTCCTTTGGACAATAGTTTCTATATCCCTTCTGCTTTCAAGCCTTTATATATCTGAAAGTATCATTTTTAACTTTTTGCTATCTTTTAATTCAATAACAGTTATTTTTTCTTAACTAATTGAAGATTTGAGCTACTGAAATTCTGCTCACTTGCTGAAAAGGAAGTCATCTCTGTGAGGTTCACGGTCTTCACCATAATTTGCTCATTAATTTTGTTGCACTGCTGTTTCACTGCATTCTGTCTGGGTTTGGATTTGGTATTATTGGTCCCGTCTGGGGTTTGACATGAATTTCCCTGAGCTGCGGACCCATAGCTCGTACCAGCTCTGGAACACGGCAGTTATTCCTGCTTCCCCTGAGGGTTGCTCTTTCCCTGTGACAGTTACATTGCACCTTCTTATTCTCCCTCATCTCCTGATACCTTTCACTGTTTCCAATTTTGCCATCTCTGTGATGAACCTCAGTGCTCAGAGTTTGACTTTTCCCTTGATCACTTCTTCCTAGCATATGTGCTGTGGCACCCAATACACCCAACTCCATTTAAACTCCATTAATGATATTTTTCTCTAGCCAATAGTGATCACAAGCTTCTAACTTTCCATCCTTGGCCCTGCCCATGTGAGGCACCACAGGCCCAAGCTGCCCCTTCCCCAGTGGGTCTCCCTTACGAGGACACTGGCCCACAGCCACCTTCCTACAGGGAATGCAAGGTCATGAGGAAAAACCATGAAATAAACACAATGAAGCAGAATGACTGCTTCACACTGATGAAGGCCAAAAGCCAAGACACAGCAGCAAAGCTAACAACATTTCCATTCACACATACAGGGTCACTTACAGAGTCCATTTGTAAGAAGAAAAGCTTTGGAATCTATTTAAAGGAAAAACATACTTCAGAAAGGATAAAGGTCATACATTCACAGTGATAATAAAATTATAAAACAGAGATTGTCAATGTCATGCTCAGAAATAAGCATGTGAAATAATTGCTTTCTAAGAAGATTCGCTGTCAAAATCAGAGAGAAAATCATGGTTCTCAACAGCCTCGTTACGGTATGATTTGTGTGAACTAAAGCAGTAAATGGAACTGAAGCCTCAGATGTAGTAACAGCCGAGTGGGGAGGAGGGCGAAGGTGGGAGAGGGGACCAGAGACCAGAATGGGCTGGCGAAGGCGCTTGGTCGCTGTGAATAAAGACACTGGCAGGAGTAGGTGTGGTAGCAGTAGCTGGTGCCTGGGGAGGACCAGGACTGTGGACAGTCTGTGTCATGTTCCTTGTGTGACATCTTAGCACGGAACTGAGAAGAAAAAGTACACGAATTTCCACAGATATACAAAACCCAGCTGGTGAGCGCCCGCCTCCTTCCTGAGGCTTTTCAATCCAATGTCAGAATGAGACGTTTTATAGAAGCACCCAACAGCTTTCTCTAGCTCGGCAGCGTGAGCAGCAATCGGAGACGCCGTGTGTGACATGATCACTCAGGTTGCTGACTGATTTATTTGCCTCTAAAAGAGCCAGCATTGCTCTGGCTTTGGAAAGACCCTGCTGCAGCTTTCCTGAAGGTGATTTTCTTGGAACGCTCAAGGATCTCCATCAGTCAAGAGCAGTGGCATTTTAAATTCCTCTTGAGATGCAGGAAATAGTATCTGGGATGATTTCCTATAGTTCATGTTCGTGAAATGTTCTCAAAGCAGCAGCTCCTCCTGGGAGCCGCTGAGCACTGGCTGTCCACCAAGTCCAGAGCTGTGTGGTCCTAACTCCTCCACATGCCGAAGAAGCACGGTCCCCAGGGAGCAGGCGTGTTGATGCCCTTCACATCCTTTGAAGGCAGCCCCACTGTCTGCCATGGCCTCCCCCTGGGGGTGGGGCAGTTGCTTTAGGTGGCAGCGGACTGACTTGCCTGGTCTCTGCAGGTGTGAGTGAGATGCTGGGAGCACAGTGCTTCTCTGACAGCCACACTTCTCCTCGGAGAGCCGGAGACCTGCCAGAGACTGGTCCCCTTTACCCTACCCTCGCTGCTTTGCATTCTCAGGTCCCCACATCCACCATTGTCACCTCCTAGCCGGTCATCTGGGCACTGCCGCAATGCCCAGACCACTCAAGGCAAAGCCATTCTCTCCTCCTCTGCTAGTTCTTCTTGATAATTACGATTTCTGTCATACAATGAAGTCGTGATGAAGAAAAATGGTTGCAACAAGTATAAGTTATTAATAACAGCTGTAATTCAAAGGCAAAAATAGAACAATGAGCCTTTTCACCATTATGTAACGATCAATACACTGGGTCGGTGGATTTGGCAGCATCGCTATGACTCCCATAATTAAGAGTGAGGGAATAATTCTATGTTGACCAGCTAACGAAGGAAAATAGCCAGTGGATATCCGGGGATTGTGCATCTAGAGAACTGCCCGAGGAAATGGTTTCCTGAAAAAGAATTTCATCACTGAGAGAGAGCAGCCGTGTCCTTGATGTGAACTGTGTGTGCGGTAGGAAACGTGCTAAGCTCTCACTTCCACTTTTCCCTGTTGTGTATGAAGGTTTCCTTTACTGTTCCCACTCTACAGATTGAGCTGCTCAGGTATAAACAAGCTAAGTCCTTTGCCCAAGGTCACAGAGGTAAGCAGTGGATTTTAGGTTCAATTCCAGGCCCAAACTCTCCAAGAATGACCCAGAGGGAACTGCTGCTTCTCCAGTCTCCTGAAACCAGCACTATCTTAAGAGATGTGATGCTGGTGAACCAAGATTCCAGCGAAGAAGACACACACCCAGGACATGTGGGGCCCCTAAAACTCTTGTGTCTGTGCCAGAAGAGAGGCCAGGCCCGATTTCAAACACACTCATACCTAAGTGGGACTTCGCAAACCCCACAGTCTTTGTGGCTAAGATCTAGAGATTTCACAGTGCGACATCTTTTGGAAAGGGCATTTCTTCTCTCTGTAGCCTGTGTTATTTCTGTCTTCCTATGGACTTGGCCAAAGTCAGCGAAAGCTGGCTCTGCCTTCACATGGAAAATAAATCCCCAGCACGTGAGGAACTGGGGCTGCACGTCCCAAGCTGCCCCCTCATGGTTAGTTAGGGCGCAGAAAGGGGAAACTCTGGGCCTGTTATATATAGAATAGAAACTTGCTCTTTCCAAACAGAACTTCAAAAATAACTCCTCAGGTGGCAGCTCATGCTGAGGGAGAATCAGAAGGGAGCGCTTCGGATAGGTTTTACAGAGCAGGAAACCAGGGAATCTTTGCAGACAGGTGGTGAAAAAAAAGCGTTTTTAAAGCTACTGCCACGACGCCTTCAGAAGGCCACTCCTTAGGAGAGGCGGGGATGGACTACCACAGAGAGGGCTTTTTTAAGGAAATTGCCCAGGTAGGGGAGGAGCAAGTCCCAAGCTGAAGCAGGAGGACGTGCAGGGGGAGTGAAAGGGCCCAGGTGGGGACTCTGACACAGGCGGTTTCCTCAGGCCTGCATTCCCCACAGATCCATGCTGCAAACCCACCGTCCAGCATGAAGGGTCCAGGGACAGAGATGGATCCGGAAGACCCGCTGGGAAAGACAACAGGCCGGTCATGGGCCACAGAAGACCTCATCCCGGGAGGTGTCAAAGGTCGTGTTAATCTGCGATGGCTAACATTTGGTCTGTGCTCCAATGACTTGAATCATTTTGGACCAAGGTAACCTAGCTCAGAGCCATGCAGTGGGCTTGTGCAAACAGCTGCTGAGCAGACGCAGAGCGCACAGCTAAGCCCGCAGCCACTCACACAGAGAGGAGTTGGGGGTCTGTGGAATAAAGCAACGGAGGAACGGCAGGAAGTGGGTGAGACATGGGAGAACTCCGAGCTCAGGTCCTGATTCTGACACACTCTAGCTAAGTCACACGAAACACACAAATGGACTCCATGTCAGAAAAGAGGTGGAAATAACACCCACCTCACTGGCTTGCTTTGCAAAATGAGAAACTGTGAAGTGTCAGGATAAAAGCAACAGGACGAGTCACCTCTGAATCCTCTTTCTACAGCTTCTGTGACTTGATGCCATTTTCTGGCTCTGTTATATTTGGGATCACTTCTATAAGTCCCTTCGTCTCTAGGTTTTCCAGTCTAGTTTAGAGAATCATAAATGGACATGTAGCCAACTCTTATAATAAGCCATACACACTGCTGGGTCCTAGTCTACAGTGTGACATCTTTTGGAAAGGGCATTTCTTCTCTCTGTAGCCTGCATTATTTCTGTCTTCCATGGACTTAGCCAGAATACAGAACAAGGAGAAGTAGGGTTCATTTCTATAGATGCTAGAAATCCAGGAGTGGAGACAGAGTGTTTGAGGGCCAGTCGGTGAAGGTCAGTCAGCAAGGTCGGGCAGCAGCACAGATGTAGGCGCTGGATCAGGAGCCAGGGAGCCACAGAATGGGGAGAGAGGAAGGAGGGAGGAGAGGGGCAGGAGAGACAAGGCAGAGGATGAGGGTGACTTGGATGGATGGGAGGGTGGGATATTTACAGCTCCCACCACTGCTGCATCCTGTGCAGGGTGACTTCCAATGGTAGCCAGTTACACAGGCCGAAGCAGGCTGTGCTGGTGCAGTCCTGACCGGATTCAGTGCTGTGTTCAGTGCTTCACATGAGATCTCACCTGCATTCTAGTTAAAGGTGTGGAAACTGCTTCAGTGAGACGTGAGCTATCTGTCCACTCTTACACAGATAGCGGGTGACAGTGTGTATTTCCATTCATGTGCTGCGATTGCCAGGCCAGAGCTCTCTCCTGGCATTATACCATGATGCAGTGTTCCAGACACTTCTGACATGGTTTGGACATCTGCATGGCCTTATTTGTGTATGTGCACATGTGTGTGCGTGTGTGTGTGTGTGTGTGTGTGTGTGTGTGTGTGTGTGCAGTACGTGCAGTTGTGTGGTGCAGATGGACCTATGTTAAGGTATTATTTAAGTAACATACGTGCAGGAAAACCCAGTCATTACAAGCACCCAGCTTAGTGACTTTGGTCCCTTCTATCACATGTTCACCCCAGTCCAGCTCTGACGACTTCACCACCTGAAGGTTCTCATGCCATTTGCAGTTGGCCTGATTTTCCTCCTCAGCCCACGCAGCCACTGACCTGTTTTCTATGTCTACAAATTTTCCTTCCCTAGTGATTCCAAACTAGTGAAACATACAATACCTACTTTTGTATCAGAGTTTTGAGCTTCTTGTGTTTATAGATTAATCCATTCATCAGATTTGTGAAGTTCTTAGTCATTTGTCTTCAAGTAATCTCTCTTCTCTTTTTTCTCTCTCCTTCTGGCACTTCTGTTCAGCTTATACTGGCACACTTGAGGTTTCATGGGTCTGTGAAGGTTAATTTTTTTTTGACTTTTTGAGACAGGGTCTCACTGTGCAGTTCAGCCTGGCCTTGAGCTCACCTCTTAGTCAGACTGGTCTTGAACTCACACCCATCCTCCTGCCTTAGCCTCCTGAGTGCAGGGATATGCAGGTTAATCTTGACTGTCGATTTCATTAAACTGAGAGAAATCTAGGAAATTAGTGAAGCACACCTCTGTCTGGGAGGGTATTTGTAAAGATGACTGACATGAAAGGTGGCAAACCAAAGGGCAAGACCCACCCTGAATGTGGGTAGCATCATGTAATAGGGTGGGGACCCAGATGGAGCATAGAACATTTCTCTCTCTCTCTCTCCCTCTTCTCTCTTTCTCTCTCTCTCCCTCTCTGTCTCTCTCTCCCTCCCCCTTGGCTGTGATGAGGTGAGCAGATTTCCTCAGCCATACTCTTGGTGTTTCTGCTTTGGGTCCAAACAACCATGGACTACACCCTCTAAAACTATTTTTTTCAGGTATTTTTTTACAGTGACAAAATCTGACTAATACAAAAGTCTCTGAGAGCCAATTTATTACTTTTTAAAGTTGTTTTCTTCTCTGATCTTTATATTGGATACTTTCTACTAATCTATATCCCTAAGTTTATTGATTGTTTCTTTTACCATCTCAACCTGTCATGGAGCCCCACTTGGAACTTTTTCATGGCTCTCAAATTTCCATTCTGTTCTGTTCTTTTTTCATTCTGTCTTGTTGTTATAATACATGTATGTTAATTGAGAATTTCTACTTATTAATTCACTGTTGCCACACTTTGATTTTTAAACTTCACTGTGTCAGTTCTATGAATGTTTTTATAATAGATATTTTGAAGTCTTTGATTATTAGTAATTACATTCCTTCAGAGACATGTTGTATTAATCATCCTAGCTTCTACCACATACGTGGATTACTATCATTAAATTTTTTGGATGCTTTACCCGCCCCAATTTTTTTGTTGAAAGGTAGATGTTATAAATAACACTTTGTAGCAGCTCTGTATTCTGCTATTTTTTTCCCTTAAAGATTTCTTGAGAGTGTTTTCTTTCCCAGTAGCTTCTCTGGGCCAAAATAATGAACTCCTGCAGTAGGCTGCACTGTGGCTGAGATGTGTGTGGTGGTTTTAACTTGTGTATCTCAGGTGGCTTCCTAGAGGCTGCACCTGTGTCCAGCTAGCTGCAGTGAGGCTTCTGTCCTTCTCAGTAGACTGGCCGGTGGGTAAGGAGGCACATGGAGGGTCAGCCCCGGTTAGGTGTGCTAGGCCTTTGCTTTCCCCAGCGCTTTGGAATCTCCAGGATCAGCTTGAAAACCTTGACCCCTGCAGGCGTCCACTGCAGAAGTACGAGGACAGGACCAAGACTGTGCGCTTCCCAGCTGTGACCACAGCCTGTGCTGCAGAGAACGCAGCTGGCCCTCTCCTAGTCACCCACTGCCATGGCACACGCCGCCTGCGTCGCCTGCTGCTCTGGTCAGTGACCTTCCGCTGGCCTTGGACAGGCTGTGTCACAGACTGCCCCCGTGGCCTGACTGGCTTGCCGTGGACCACCTCTGTTCTTAGCTGGCACCAGTCGGTCAGTTTCTGAGCCCCAAAATATTGTTATTTGAAACCCTTTTCATCTTATATTTCTTCACAGGGACAGAATTTGCTGATCTCCTCGCTCGGTCAGAGCTACTTTTTTTTACTGTCTTTGCAACTGCTCTGGAAAGTCCAAACTTAACTAAAAAGTTTAATTAACTGTGACAGCCCTGCTGCTTTCTTTGTCATGAAATTCTGGAGCAAGAGCCTGCCTGGTTAACCACTCTGCATGGTGATTTACCTCTGAAGTAGGAAGCTGCTGGAATTCTGTGGCACATCCGCTCTGGTAGTTACTGAGCGTCCTCAGATCTGTCCCACCTGCAAAGAAAAGTGATATTTTCTGGGCCCACCCCTGTAGAAGGAGAGGTAGAGAAGTGTTGTGGTCAGGGGTTGTGCAGAGAACAATTAATATTAAGACATGGAATTCATAATATTATTTTTATGATGATCACCCAGAGTTAACATAAGAAACTACAGGAAATCTATCCACAACACCAAAGACATACAATATTTAACCAAGGCCTGAATCCCACTGCAATGTCCTGTATGAGTCCAGATGTAGACCTAGAGCTCAGGACAATGCCTCCCACAAGTCCAACTGGAGGTCCAGAGCCCACAAGAAGGACTCATGCCAGTCTCTTTTATGGATCCGTGCCAGGAAGGCCCAAAGGTCAGCAGTGGAAGCTAGAAAGTCCATGCCAGCAGGGTGAAGGAACTGTGCTGGTAGGTTGAGGGTTCTATGCTGGAGCCGAGAAGTCACACTCACAACAAAGATCAGGGCTGTCCTGAAAGGCACCACAGCCATCCTCAGCGACACGGAGGCCCCAGCTCCTCCCATGACAAGCACAGTTGGGTACATGCCAGGAAGCCAGTGTGATGAGTTCATCCTGGAGACCAAGTGGCACATGTCTTCCCCTTCGGAGCCAGGAAGCAATGCTTGATGTGAGGACCAGAGTTTCTCCAGGAGGACCAACGGCTCAAACAGCAACTTGTAGGAGAACCCACAATGGCTCAATGCCTCTTTTCTCCTTCTCCATGTCTCTATTTATGCTGGCAACTTTCCTTAGGTGAAACATCTATGCTTAGCACCATGATGATTTAATTCCACTGGCCTTAAGTTGACCACCAGTTTTTAATCTATGCGGTAAAGGAACCTGTTTGGGCAGAAACTTTAGTGTGCCTAGAAAAGAGGTTAGATAGGAGACTCACAGAGGGAGGAATCAGGTATAATTTCAATAAAGTTCTCAATTTGTAGGCGTTTTCAAAATGGGGTGCAAACAGCACTACACACCTGTGATCCCAGCGCTCTGGGAGTCTCAGGCAGGGGGCCCTCAGCTCTGGGGCCGGCCTGGGCAATATAGCACTTTTCAGAACAGTGGAACAGGGGCTGTAGCTTAGTGCGTTACCCCACACTCAGTTCCCGGTGCAGCAAGAGGAGGGGCCACATCCTGCGGGTAAATATCCCCTTCCAGGTCTATGTTGGCGCCGGAATTCAACAACTTGAGGCAACAAAAGGGTCCAAGGCGTGCAGAGCGAGCCTGAGGCTGCACAGAATCTTTTCCTGTCTCCTAGGAGACAAAACCCTTCCCGGTCTGTGCTAAGGAGGGAATGAAGTCAGCTGCTGAACAAATGAGGAGTAGAAAACGGGATTCCCCAGGTGGCTGGGGCTGGTGAGGACGGTGCAGGAGGATACATGGCAGAGCGCGGGGCAGGGGTGGCATGTGTGGCGACCCCGTACTTGCCCATGGGGGCCACCAGCGCTGTCACTTTACTGGTGTGGACTGGGAGCGAGGTATTCAAGTCCTGCCCTCAATTCTCAAGAGGATGGACACTGCTCTCGTGGAGGTGTGGAGCAGATTCCTCAGCAGGTGCTGTTCTGGGTCTTTCACGGGAGCCTTTCTAAGGCTGCGAGGCCCCCTGCAATCCCTACTCCACGATGTCTCTAGCACTGAAGGGGTGGGTGGTTTAAAGTACTGTCCCTTTTGTACTGGCTTGTAGTGTTCCTCCCACAGCTGGGTACTGGTATATGGTGTTAGTTGGCTTCTGACCATCAGGCTGGCCTGACATAAAGGGACAAATTCCACTTGGTCACTGTATGTTGCTGTTATTTTTTTTTTTTTTGAAAGTTTTGATGTTCTTATTCATAACATTCTTTGAGCTGTAGTTTGTTTTTCTTATAAGATCTGTAGGTTTTGTAGGCAGGTAATGGTGGTCCCATAATTTTTGGAAGACTGTGAAAAATTGGTTCTACTTTTTTTTTTTTTAATGTTTGGGAGAATTGGCGAGAAAAGTCTTCTAAAGTCAGGCTTTTCTTTGTGGGAACTTTAAAGACTATTAATACAGTCTTTTGTTACATTGAATTGTCCCTGGTACTTGGTGTGTTTGTGAGTCTGCATAGTGACCCTGTGTTTCCTGATTTGCTATCATTCAGTTGTTAGTGAAACTCTCTTAGGATTCTTTTACTTATGTAAGTCACTACATCATACCCTCATTTGTCCCTAGTTTAAACAGTTTACATCTTTTCTCCTTGGCCAAACATTTCTCAACTGTGTTAAAGTTTTCAAACAAGCAATGTTTGGTTTCTCTGATTGTCTTTATTTTTTTCTATAACTTTCCACTCTGGTCTTTGTTAGTGCCTTCACTTTGTTTGCTTAAGAGTTATTTTCTTTTCACTATCCAGAGTCTTTGGAAGAACATTACTAATCTGAGATCTTTCTTCTTTAATAAGATTTCCCTCCAAGATCTGGGTTAGTGGTATTCCATCTATTTTCTTGTGTCACATGCTCATTTAATTTACTTCAAAAGATTTTCAAATTTCACTTGTAATTCGTCTCTGTCTCTGGTTATTTAGAAGTCTCTTGTTTCACACCTACTTGTAAACTGACCAAACTTCCTTCTGTTACTGACTTACTGTTTCATTGTATTGTGATCACTGCACTTTAAAAAAAAGCAATCTTTTGTCTTACTTGTGGCTCATCCTGTAGCTTACCACGTGATCTAATCTGTGGCTTTTCCCAAAGAAGAATGTACTTCCTCCTGCTGTGGGGTGGGTGCTCCATCCTTGTCTTGGGTTCTTGCTTCCCAGGGTTGTTTAACTATTCTGTGTCTTTTAAAATATTTTCTTAATTGCTCTCCCCATTACTGAAAGTTGGATTTTGAGGTCTGCAAACATTATAACTCAACTTTCTATTTCTCCCTTAATTTCTATGAAGTTTCTACTTCATAGAATTGGAGCTCTGCTATTCTATACATATATGTTCATAATCAGGGCATCTTTCTGATGGACCAATGCTTTTATTATTATGAATGTTTCTCATTAAAAATCACCTTAGTTTTCAAAGTGCATTGTGTGTAATATTCATTTAACTCTAGCTTTCTTACAAATGCCATTGGCATGACATGACTGTTTCCACTGTTTGGCTTTCATGCTGTTTGGTCTGAGGCCATGTTTGAGGTACGTGACGTTTCCGTGAGTGTTAGGAAGCAGGTGCGTGTGTGGAGCACAGCTCGGTTTCAGTCCCTCTCCCATCCCCATCCCTCCCTTCCTCCCTAAGTCTCCTTTCTCCATTTCACATTATTTTGTAGTTCATGTTTATGACACCTAATGTCTCTATTTGCTGTGGGAGTTCGGCAGCTGTGTCTGGCACATCTCTTGCTTCCCTTGGCCTCCCCCACGCCTGCCTTCGGTCTCCAGGACCCTTTTCCATTTTCCAAATCTACCTCCCATTTTCTTCTGTGCATCCTTTATTTCCTCTTTATTTGAGATTTCCTTTATCCATTCATCTGCTGGTGGGCACACAGGCTCTTGCAGGATGCTTTGTAAGAATTATGCTGCTATAAACATTGGTCTGCATGAATTACTGTAATGAAATGTCTTTAGTTCTCTGAAAAAGATACCTGGGAGGAGAACAGCTGGATCAAATAGAATTTCTAATTTCTGTTCTATGAGGAATCTCCATACTGATTGCCACAACAGTTTTGCTAGTTTGCATTCCCACTAACAATGTCAGAGTCCATTTTCACTGCAGACTCACCACTGTTTGTTATTCTTTGATTTCTTGATGATCATAATTCTTTCTGGTATAAGCTGAAATCTTAGCATTGTTTTAATTTGCAATGACAAAAGATGTTGAACTTTTTTTCATCTGTTACTTATTTATGCTTCTTCTGAGAATGTCTACTCATTTTACTTGCTTATTTCTTGATTGGGTGTTTATTTTAAGTAGTCTAAATTTCTGAGTTCTTTATATATTCTTGTTATTAGTCCCCCATCTGAATAGTAACTAGCAAAATTTTTTTCCATTCTGTAGGTAATTACTTCACTCTAGTAATTGTTTGCTTTGCTGGGCAGAAGCTTTTCAATTGATACAATCCAATTTGTTGACTCTTGCTGTTGTTTTTGTGCAGTTAGGCTTCTGTTTAGAAAGTCTTTGCCCACACCCTTAAAGGGAAGTGTTTTACCTTTTTATCTGCCTTTTTTATCTCATTGTTTCTGTTTTAATGTTTAGTTCTTTAATTTTTTTTTTTTTTTTTTTTTGTCTTTTTGAGACAAGATCACATTATGCAGTTCAGGCTGGCCTTCAGCTCACTTTGTATCCAGGCTGGTCTTGAACTCTGAGCAGTCCTCCTGCCTCAGCCTCCCTAATGCTGGGACTACAGGCATGCACCACCACGCCCGGACTTTGATCCATTTTGAGTTTAGTTTATTATGTAGCGAGAGGTGCTTGGTCCAGCTGCAAACGTACAGCCAGTTTTCCCGCCGCCTTTATGGAAGAGGCTAGCTTTGCCCCAACACATGCTTTAGGCTTCGTCACTGAAAATCAAATAGTTGGATGTGTTTGGGGAGGTTTCTATATCCTCTGCTCTGTCCCACTGACCCATGTGTCTGTTTTAGTGCCACTACCATGCTGTTTTTTCTCTGTTGCTTTTAAAATTTCCCTCTTATTTTGAACTATACTATGTCTGTGTTTTAAGTCTGTATTCTACTTAGAACTGGTTGAGCTTCCTGAACATCCACATCATTTTGGGGGGAAGATTTTGGCCTGATTTCTGTGACTCTTTTGCTCTTCATTTTTCTCAATTTTCCCTCTGGCGATCTCACAGTGTGTTCATCCCTGGGCTCAGCGCGGCTTCACATTTTCTAAGGCTGTGCACATTTTCTTTGCTCGTTAGACCTCAGTCTCTATTGTTCTGTGTTCAAGGTAATTGATTCTTGCTTCTTCCAATTCCCAGCCACTATTAAGTTCCTTTAGTTGTTTTTTTTAATTCCAGATAAAATTTTCTCTTTAAAACCTGTTTTTTTCTTCCTTTGTGTTATCATTTTTATTGGCTTCAGTTACCTGTGGCAAATGGTAGTTCAAAATTATTACATGGAAAGTTCCAGAAAGAAACAACTCATACATTTTAAAAGGTGTGCTGTTTTGAGCACTGTGATGAAATTTTGCACCACAGAATGTCTGCTTCGTGGGACGTGACTGATGCCTTTTCTAGCACGCCCGCACTGTAAAATCTACCCATACAGCAGTCCCTTAGCAGCTGTCTCAGTGATCCTACCGACTGTTAGAGGAGGGCAGTCCTTGTTTCACTGAATAAAGGCTCTGAGCTTGGGAGCTGGGATGCCAGCAGTTCTGATATGTCGAAGAGAGGCGGTGAACTGTTTCCTTTAAACTAGAAGACCTAAGTCCCTAGTTTAAGAAGAAATAAAACTAGTTTTAATATAGCATATTGTTGCAATTCTTCTACTTTATAATTTGTTATTGTTGTTGCTCTCTTATGATGCCTAATTCATCAGTTAAGCTGTGTGATGTGTGTGTAATCAGCATATGTAAAATTCAAGCGTCAGTTGGGAGTCTCAGAACACAGGTGATGCAGATAAATAGAAGAGAACTACTGTATTCCCTATTTAATTAGATAGTTTCTTGATACTCTCTTTTGTTTCTCCAAGTGTGGTTTTCTTTTACTATAAAATATATTTATACTGAAAGCTTTAACATCTTATGGTAAGTTGGGCATCCAGGCCCTTTCAGGGCAGTTTCCTCTTTCTCATGCTTGAATAATATTTTCCTGCTTTATTTTTATGCTTCCTTTCCTTGCATGGGTAAAACTGCGCATTTTGGGGAATATACTGCAGCAATCTAGAAACTTATGACTTCGTTTTCTGAGCTTGCTGTTGTTGGACTTGGCTTGCAGGTTTGCTTAGTGAGGGACCCGGTCACTGTGTGATGTTGAGATCTCCCTTCGTGGACCCTGCATCCACAGCGAGGATGAGCGCAGGTCACCCTGCAGGCTCTCTTCATGTCTTTTCCTCTTATTTCTGTTTAGCTGTCTCCCTCTGTTGGTTTTGAGCCGACCTCCACTAATTGTCAAGAGGTTGCTCTGTCTTTCTGACAATTTTCTGGTACAAATTTGCTCAGCAGTCTGAGCCCATTAAACCCTGGCTCTTTTCAGTGGCAGTTTTGGAAGCTAGGCTTTGCAGAGTGTTCTGAGTGCAGGAGGCTCTTCTGAGATGATCATGCTCTCTCTGTTCCTGCCTGGTAAACCAACTGGTCTGTGCTTTAGTTTGTTGTGATGAGGAGAACAGCTTGCTCTTCATTTCTTGACAACAAAATTTCCTCCGACTCTGAGATAACCCATAGGTTTAAATGCTCCAGAATTTGTTCCAAGCAGCATTAGTTGTGGCAGGGAGAGTTTTAGGACTCTGTGATCTTAGGGCTGCCTCTCTGCCTGGGATGAGCTCAGAGCCCTGTCCATCCTAAGGGAAACCACTTCTCTCAGAGTGATGCTCCAAGAGCGGCAAGCTTGAAAGGTTCTTGCCATAAAATAAATTACTGAATGGGTATGCCGGTGGGCTAATGAGGCGGAAGGCCAAAGCGGGATCATGGACCACTTCCTGCTTCTTCCTCAGCCTGAATTGCAACTCCCCTTTCTGTCTGCACGAGGAAAAAACCTCCAATCAGCTCCTCATGCGTATGAAGCCCCACCCTAAGCGCCACCCTGGTCAGAGGTTACGTATGTCCTATACCCACATTCTGGTTGAAGGAGACAGCGCAGCTGCCATGGGTCGTGTGATCTTTTCCATGTCCTCAACTCAATAAACCTGTTCATTTTGTATTTTTGCTTCTTTATTGCACCAGAATACTCTAATATAATGGTGCTGTGACTCAGATGGCAGAATGTGTTAGCTCCCGGAGTCCCCCTGCCTATGAACCACCTATTTTTTCCTCCAAGACTGTTAAATTTGCTGCTGCTAATCTGCATGCAGCAGTGACCTCCTTACTCATTATAGGTGAGCTGTCACATGAGGTTTTCTGTTTCCGTTCCTAAAATCCACAAGCTTGCATCAGAAAACTATCCATTGCCAACTCTGGACAGAGATGGCAGTTTTTACACTCCTTAGGCCACACAGCTTGAGGCAAAACTGTTACGTTTGTTCCCTGGGTCTCCGCCCTGCACTCTTCTGGTGAGGGCCAAGGAGAATGGGTGTTGGAACTTTCTGTGTCACACTTTCAAAACAGTGACGACTTTTTGATAGGTCTGCTATCAGGGCAGCTTCCGTGTTCCTTGGTGGGAGCTAAAGCTCTTAAGTCCTGAGGCAAAGTTGTTCTCTCAGCTCAGTTATAATTCAGTCATGGAGAATACTATTTCCTGTTCCGCAAAAAACACACCTCTGGGGCTCCTGGTTCATAACCTTGGTGCTCTTGGCCTCTAGAAGGCTATAAAAACCAATAAGCTGATCTTTTATTTGTGCTTTTGTCACGATGGCGGCAAGTTGGCAGAAACCCTTCATCTTTAGGCCTTTTTCACGTTAAGGACGTGTCCTTCTCTCACTCTGTCTTCTGTGATGGCCCAAATACTTCTGGCTCTCTCTGCTCCTCCAGGATCTTTCCTTCCCTGCCCAACAGACCCCTTAGATGAGGCATTTCCTAACCCCTGCATCTCTCAGACCAAATTCTGCAGCCTTCTCAGCCAGAGGTTTCTGTCCCCAATGCACCATCCTCTTCCCCTTCCTCACCTCAGTGGCCTCTACTCCTTTCCTTAGTTTCCCTCCCCAGTCTCCAATTTTTTAAACCCTCCACCTAAGCCATTTACCATATCGGATGGTTCTTTGTCCTCTACCCCTGCATCACCATTTTCCCCACCAGCCCACCATACTGGGTCTCATGTGTTCCAGCATTCCAGCAAGCCACATGGTTCTCAGCAGCCATCTTGCTGCAGCTCGCTTGGAGGACAACTGCCATCTTTTGGCCCTCCTCCACACAATAGTGCGCTGCCATCTTGCAATGGGTCACAGGATCAATAGTCGCCCTCTTGTGGTCCTTCATCATGGGACCAACAGCAGCCAACTATAGGCTGGCCCTGAGGGATAAGTTCATATTCATGTTCCTTTTGTCCTTTCTAAGCTATCTCAGATTAGCCATAAATTAGGTTCCTTTTATGATATTATATCAAGAGATCTCTATTAATTGATCTACAAAAAGGTTCACACTATATTATAGTTCAAATTGGCCAAATATATTTGAGTGCACTCTGATTTTGTAAGATGATTGTCAGTCTGTATATCTGTTTGTCCATTTGCCTGCTCTGTAAACAGCTGTTTCTTTTTATTTGAGCTCAATAATTTTTCCTCTTCTTTTACATTTTCAGGGCATTTAATCAAGGTTTATTTGGGTTATAGATTTTAAAAAAACATGCTTCCACCTAGGTTGCCAGATGGTCAAAATGATGCTAAAATTGGTTAAGCAAAATCCCTTGGGGTGAGGGGACATTGGACAGGACTTCAATTGATAAACAAGAAAGTGCCACCTGGTAACTTTAACCAGCTCTTGTTCATTAATTGGAGGCCCCAAAATCTCCATAGTCTTATGGGAAACACCCCAACTAAAGTTCGTATAGCTGGGACCATTCATTGTTGCTGATACGATGGTACATTCATGCCTTCAAATATAAAATTGGTATCGTTTATGATTACAACTGTTTTCTTTCATATCCAGATGTCTGCCTGTTTATGTGTTCCAGCCAGGAGATTCAGATCAGACTAACATGAGGTCACCAGTCAAATCATAATTTTTAAACAAAAATTTATGTAATGTGTATGTTATACTTAGAGATGCTTAAATAGTAAACAGTCCAAACAATGTCACAAATTTCTTCAGTGCTCAAATATTAAAACATCCATGGTTAACAGAAAATGGTAGTTCCATTTAATTTTCTATGTTAATACTGTCTCTGCTACACTGTACTGTTATCAATCTTCTGGATGTTCAAAAACTAAATTAAGAGATAATTATAAATTCCTTTTGGATTCCTTTTGCTGGGATTCACCAGATCTTTTCCAGAAAAAAGGTTATATGATGCATATTTGGGCCATAATTAACTATACTCAACTGGTATAAATGACACTGCAGCTGATCTCTCTCTTAAATAAAAAGGTAAAATTAATAAAACAGCCATCCTCCAAAATCAGATGGCATTCAACATTCTAACAGTACAGGAGATACTTACACAATTGTAAAACCTAAATGTGTGTAATGACAAATGAATGACATGTCCGTTTCTAAAATTCCCTGGACCTTACCCTCCTATGGAAAGCCATTACTAATACCCTGTTGATTGTATTATTTGACTCCTGCATACTTAATTGATCCTTTCCCTTTGTCTCTTTTAGACTTAAAGCTGTACACCTACCCAGGAAAAAAACCAAATGTCTTGTAACTGTGGAGGAGACAGATACCTTCCACTGTGGGCCAGATCCCAAGATAAAAGGCAAAATTGGCCCGCAAACCCCACAGGGAGACCTTAATATGGTTTTTTGTGTTTTCAACAAGAGAGATAAAAATTTTAAAAATAACAATCTTATCTTTTAGCAGTGAGACTTGGAGCCCTGAGATAGATAAACTGAGACAAGGTGGAGCTGCCCGAGCCCCTCTCAGACCATGCTTCAAGTGTGACAAAGAAGGACATTGGACAAGAGAGTGCCCCAACCCCAGTGTTCTTCTGGGGCCTTGCCCCTATTGCAATTGTAAAGGCCATTGAAAAAGCAACGGACTGTCCTACCACCAGAGAGCAGGTAAGCCATCCTCTAACTCCTTGCCTTCACAGGAAATCTTGTCACCACCGGATTCATCACTGGCTGATCTACTTGGACGTGCTGCTGAAGACTGATGGGGCTCAGGGCCCACAGTCCTCCATTAAGATATCCTTCTCAGAGTCCCAAATCCCACTGGAGGTCTCAGGTAAGACATTCTCTGTAGTTGCGGACATAGAGGCCATATATAGTGTTCTTCCTGAGTTTTCAGGCTGCTATATTAAGCCCTCAGTCTCTATAGTGGGTGATGATGGCCAACCAACACAGCCTTTGCAGACAGGACCTATTCCAGGTTCCAGACTCACTTCTTCTCTGGTCTATCCCATAGTTTGAGATATCTCTAATCCCACCTGCACTACCCATGCCATGCCTATTTTAATTAATCTCAGGGATCCTTCAATTTTTCCTTGCATTCCCCAATACCCCACAGCTCCCAAGCTTTTACAGGTCCTTAAACCTATAATCAAGCACATTTTAGACAATGGTTTTCTTAAACCTCCCATTCACCCTATAATACTCCCATTCCCCTGGTATTCAAGCCTGATGGGTCTTATCATCTAGTGCAAGAACTTGGGGGTAATAAATAATGCCATTACCCCAATCCAGCCAGTAGTCCAAGCCCTTATACGATGCTCTCTCATATCCCTCCCTCTACCACTAACTTTACAGTCATAGATCTTAAAAATGTCTTTTTTTTTATTCCTTTGTGTTTATGCAGACTGACCCAGATACTCTGAGGTCTCAACAACTTACACCTGTCATCTCTATAAGAAACCTCTCCCTAGGGAGACATACCACCCCCTTCTTTTCCTATTCATCAATTTCACAGACACACTCCTGGTCAGGACTGACAGGTAGATTTTACACACATGCCCACCACAAAACTCAAATATCTTCTCACCTTTGTTTGTCCTTTTCCAGGATAGATAAAAGCCTTTCCCACAACCAGGAAGACTGGTGATTTACTTACTAAAGTCCTGTTAACAGGAAATCATCCCAAGGACTACAACTAAGGTGGAGCAGCCCCTACTTGATCTTCTTGGCAACTACAACAGTGGTCACAGTTGCTGGACTGCCATCCTGGTTCTACATCACTCAAGCTAAGTGGTGCCCTCCCTGCCCTAAATCTAAGCATCCTGAGTGGTCATCTCATCTTCTATCTCCCACCCATCTCTGTCTCACCAAGGCCTCACAGCCACAACTCTCGGGTTAAGTCATGTTTTGTTGTCCTGTTTGGTCCCTGATGCCTTACATTCTATTGGTGAATTTTTTCACTATAACTATCTTAGTTCTCTCCACCCTCAGCTGTTTAGTTAAACATGAGACTCCTGTAGGTCTAAGATCTCATGTCACTTATAGTGACACAGCCATAGCCCTCCCACCCCTCTTATTTTTTCCAGCTCAAGCCCTACATACCTACTTTTTAACTGTTACCCTTTCAGATGGAGACAGAATGACCTCTCATAACTTCACTCCTCCTAATCCCTCACTTATTTTTCAGAATTCTCCCTCACTGTGGTCCTGATGGAATGGCATAGTGAAACCTTTCCTTCTACCTCACCTGGATCCTTAAATATGATAGTGGCCTGCCTTCTCGTGGCACCTTGTCTCTTTGTTTTTCCAGTCTAAGATGAAGGCATTCACCAATGATGAAGTTTTCCTGCCTGAAACACCTGGCACCAGCTTCTACATGGGCATCAACAATCATCCTGTCAACCTTCCTGAACCCCAATATGACACCCCATTCAGCAAGAAGTAGTAAGACAGAGACTTCACCCTTTTCCTAACAATAAAATGATGGGAATGAAAGGTTCTTGCCCTAGTATAAATTACTATATAGTTATGGCCGTGGTCTAATGTGGTGGAAGGCCAAAGCAGAAACACCTACCACTTCCTGCTTTTTCCTCAGCCTCAATTGTAACTCCCCTTCCTGTCTGCATTCGAAGAAAACTCCAATCATCTCATGCATCATCAATACCCACCCTAAGCACCACCCCTGCTCAAAGGTTACATTTGTCCCATACCCCCATTATCTGGTCGAAGGAGGCAGCCTCCATGGGTTTTGTGCTCCTTTCCATGTTCTCATTTCAATAAAGTTGTTCTCTTTGCACTTTTGCTTCTCTATTGCGCCAGAAAACTCTAACAATGTTGGGTGGGGCCACAGCTCTGGATCACCTCAGCATGTCTCTCCCAGTGCATCTTGGGACCAGAAGAAGCATGTTGAGGTATCAACTTAGGCAATAAAGGAGACCGGATATAGATTATTCATAGGACCCACAGATTCTTGTTATTCCTAAGGAGCCTTAGTAGATTTCCTTAAGTAAGTATACTTTTTCACAAGGTGTTGACTAAGGACAATTTCTAGAGACCTACAGTAATGAAAAAAAGATTTTTTTCCCTGAATCAAGCATTTGACTCACTTGAGTAGGCTTCTATGGTGCTCATCACAGTTGTGTCCTGTAAGTTGTTTTCTGTAAATTAAGCTTTCTAAAGCTATAAAGGAAAGCAAGGGAGAAACATAGGGGAGAGAAAAACAAATCGATAGTTTGACATCTATTTGCTCGTGGGTACAGGTGATTTAGTCAGCTATCTTTATTCCATTGATTATAGCATTTCTTTAACAAAAAGCTCTTTTGTGCCTGTGCACTAATATAATTAGGTAATTGTTGTAATTGATGCTGTGCTTCATAAGTGATTACTGAGTGGGAAGCTATCTGCTTACACAGCCCACTCCATGCCTGATGTGGGTGCAGGAGACAGGGGCTGGTGTGCAGAGCCAGCCTGACTGATAGCCTGAATATGCATGCTCCACAGGACCCTGTACCCAGCAGAAAACCTTTCAGATAGAGTGGACCCAGAAGAGATAAGCAGTGTGATTAAGAACTTTGTGAAATTTGAAGCCTTGACTTATATTTTCATTTTAATGGTGTAAGTTCCAGGCTTATGTTTCCACTTTGTGTTCACATTTTTAGTTCCTTTAATTCCCTTTTTACTCAAAGTTGACTGTAGTCTTTTTATTTGAAATGTTTGCTTTGAAACATCTAAAAATAGAGTACAGAGAATATAATGAAAATTATCATTATGTTTCCTAACCAGAATTATGTCTTTCAGATCTGTACTTTTAAAAATGAGTGTTGTCTTAGATACAGCTTTAAAATGCTTTTGATGTTATTTCTATACCCACATCCCATTCCAGAAAAAATAAAAATCGGTATCATAAGTTCTAAGTTCTACATATATTCTTTCTATGGACACGTCTCTGCATACACATACATATACACATGCCATACTCAGGTTGTGTTCGATATTAACTATTTGTAAGTATGTTTACCAAATGCCTAGGAAAAAAATTATGTCTTTCTCTCTTCCTAAATTAATGGAAAGTAAAAGATAATGCCTGGAATTTGACAAGGATTTGGTAATTTCATTTTTGTGGGTGGGAAGTATAAGAAAAAGGTAAATTTGGAAGGAAGATATTCAGTTTGGCTTTTTGAGTTTGAAATGTTCCAAGGCACCCATATACACATATCTAAATTTAGAGAAAGGAGTTTGCTTGAAGAATCCTGACCCAAATGCAATAGAATAAGTTATTACTGAAAATAATCGTTATGAATGAAAATCCTTAGGAAATATAAATCCTAAACCTCAGAAGTGTTTGTACCAAATACCTCTGGCAAATGAAGTATAGCAGTAAATCACTGGAAATGTTCCTGATAAAAACATAACAAGTAAATTTGGCATCTATATCAACTAATGGCAACAGATAGCATCCTGGAGAGGATAGGAATGACAAGAAGACATGAAACACACATAAGAGGAAAAGTAACAGGCAGAAAGAGATAACACGATGTCCTATGAGTAAAGCCTTAAGCCAATAACAAAGAACTAACTCAACAGGAGAATTAGTTGTACAAGAAACATGTCATAGTCCAAAGTTTTCCTATGACTCAAGAATCACATATTTGAAATGTTTTCTGTGAGATGAATAAGCCGTATGTAAATGAGAAATGAAATGTCTCAAGTATTTAGGATTCTACACAACCATAAGTTTTTAAAAAGTATGGGAAAAATTATCAAATTTTACTGAAGGGCAGATGATGGAACTTGGTTAAATCAACAGACATGCACATCTTTTGGAAGATGAGAGTGTTCCTCAAATTGGTTTATCAAATTAATACAATTCCAATAAAAGTCCCAACAGAATGTTTTCCTTCAGGGGTCTTAAACTCTTAGAAAACTAGCAAAGAAAATATGCAGACATTTATTTAAACCAATTTTATAAAGGCAAACAAGGAGTTAGTTCCATTTTCTTTTTAGGTGCAAAATCTACTGAAAAGTTAGAGAGTAAGGAAACACCCATCATGGTACTGAGGGCCAAGAGGTTTGGCTGCAGCTTTTCTAACCATTGTTATCATTTCTGCCTAGCCTAGAGCTACCTTTCAGCTTTACAAAACAGCTTTGTTAGGTATACAATATCTTAATGTAATACCCAAAATGTGAAGAATATATTACAGCAATCACTTATGATGCCCAGAACCAGAAAAATCACAGCATGAATTAGGGGAATCAACAGTAACTGCACTGAGATGAATTAGAAGGTGGACTTGCCTGACAAACATTTTAATATAACTATCATAAAAATTGTTTGAAAAACAATTAGGAATTTTCTAATACAACTTAAGAATAGGAATCTGAGCAAGTGGAAACCAGGAAGAAGAATTGGATAGAAATTACAAAATCGACAAATATAATGAGTCAAAAGTGAAAAGCACCCTGCCTTACTGAATGATTTTAATACAAAAGTAGAGAAATAATGGAAGGTAGAATCAGCGAAAATGCAGCTAGATGATTGAATTTATCCAGTTTAAACATCAGAGAGAAAACAGAATGAAAAGCAGCACAGTATCATGTCAAGCATTTAGTCTACTATAGCCAGACAAGTAAACATTTTCCCAGGAGGAGGGAAAAGAGACTAAAAAATTATACCCAAAACTAAAGGTTAAAATTCCTCCAACATTAAAAGTATGCAAAAGTATTCAAATTCAAGAATTTGAGTAAAACTGCAATGGAATATATCCAAAAGACAACACCACTGAAATTCTGAAAACTAAGGACCAAGAAAAGGTTTTGATTGATGGTAGTCAGAGAGAAATGACATATTCCTCCATGGAAACACCAGTTCACAAGTGAACCCATTTGAAATCGAGATGCCGGAAGAAAATGACAAGTTTTCAAGTTCTGAAGGAAAATTGACTGTCAGTTGTGAATTTTGTATCTGGTTAAAATACTCTTCAGAAGTGAAATGGAAATAAATCCATTCTTAGATGCAGGCATACTAAGAGAGTTATTATGCATTCAGCTACCTTTAAAGAATCACTAGGAGAAGTCCTCTAAATGGAAACAACTTCATAACAGAAGTAATCTTGGATGGTTGGAAAGGAAACAGGAAAGTCAGCATGCAAAAATAAGAATAAATACAAAAACATGCATTTTTCATGAATTTCCTAACTCATATTTCATTTTGAGCCAAACATTACAATTCACTCTGCTGTGCCAGTACTCAGTGAATACAGAATGGATCCTTGAAATGACTGTATTTTAAAATTGTGGATGGTAAAAGAGCCAGATGAACCAAGCCCTCTGCCCTTCACTCAAAGTGGTACACATTGAACATCCCTAGTCTGAAAATCTAATCCAAAATCCCCCAAACCTGACATGTTTTGAGTATCACTATGATGTCACAAGTGGAAAATTCCATACCATGAAGTTGTTTTATGTACAAAGTTCATATAAAATTATCTTTAAGCTATGGGTTGCATATGAAATATAAATGAATTTCATGTCTAAACGTGGATCTGATTCCTGAGATGTCTTATTACATACTTGCAAATATCCCCCAAATCTGAAAACATCTGAAATTCAAATCACTCGTTCCACTTCATGTAAGGGATACTCAAACTATAAAATGCTAATACCGATTTGTTTGTGTGTATGCATATGAATAGCTATAGATATACGGTAATATTAGAGTAACTTCGATGTACAAATCAACCAGAAGGTATATAAAACCATCAGAAAGCAACAAAGGCAAAATTTATTTGTTTCAATAAAAAATAAAAATGAAAGAAAAGACAGAGAAGTAGAGAAAGCAGTAAAATGGAAGATTGGTGCCATAAAATAGCAATTACTTTATATGTGAATCAGATAAACACACTAATAGAGATTTACTGACTATATAAAAATAACTCAAAAACATGTTTCCTGTAAAATAACTTACTTTAAATTCAGCGACATGATTATGTTGCAAGTAAAGGAATAGAAAAACACCATGTGTTCCATGTGTATTGTTCAGACTTCTCCAAAGAAACAGTTCATACATATTTGGGTAGCTGACAGACTGCTAGGGAGCCAGGACTGCTGCAGCTGTGGTTCAGGTCCAGTCTGAAGGCCTGAGACCTGGAGAAGATGAGGGAGAGTTTTCAGTCAGTGGCTGGTAGGGCTGGGACCAAGAAAAAGTTGAGGTTTCAGTTTGAGTTTGAAGGCAGGAAAAAACAGATATCTCAGCCCCTAGCGGTCAGGTCGGACAAGCACCTCCCCTCACGGGAAGGCCCATGTCTATGCTTTATCCAGAGCCTCACATGGATGGGTAAGGCCCAGCGATTCACAGAGGGTGATCACTTTACTCAGGTTGCTAATCTCAGGAACACCCTCGCTGAACCGCCCAGAATAGCGCTGGTCCAAAAGTTAGCTGTACCCCACTCCCACCCCTGCCTAGTCAAGTTACACAGAAGAATTGGTCACCACTCAAGGCTATTTTAAACAGATATAAACTAAAGATGATCGGGTTAATACTCAACAAAGTAGGTTTGGGGGCAAAATAAAACTACTGCAAGGAGACCACTCAAAGGAGGGGAAGAGAAGGGGAAAGAGGAAGAATCATTCACCCAGTGTGTAAGCACAATAAAAGTCAACACGTCTAAATGAATGATCAGAATAAAGCCGCAAACTCTTTCCCTAAGCCATAGATACTTCCCAACAGGAAGCAACGCCACAGATACCTGTCCTAGCTGAGTCCATTGGGAAGTCCATTTCTAAGATCTGACGGTACCTTCTGGCGAGCTTTGAGAAACATCTGAAGGACACGAATGTCCTGAGGAACTGACAGATCTCACAGCCATCCTGACCGGGATCAGCTTCCCCTGCTGGACTCGGCTGGGTCCTGTGTCCTTGTGGAATGCTGACCTGCAGGTATCCACTTCTTGGTACCTGGCCATGCCTGCTGTCTTTCCGAGAAATGATGGCTCAGTAAACCACACCAGTTTCCCAACTTCAAGTAGGCTGTCTGCTTTTATTTTTAACTTCATTTATAGTGTCTTGGTTTATAGCAGTAAATAAAAAGCCACAAAATATAAGAAGACAACAGTGATGGACCTGAAAGGAGAAATAAACCTCTGTGTAATTATAGGTCAAGAGTTCTCCAGTCTACAGATATCAATTAATAGAAACCTGGAACTGAAAGACACAGACATGAGCCCCAAACTTGGCCAGAGGGATTGAACTGACACCCACAGAACACCCCACCTAATAGCCATGGAATAGATGTATTTTCAAATGCCTATGGTGCGGCCCCTGAAGTAGAACATGGCTCAGAAACAAAGTGAACCACATATATTTAAAAGACCCGAATTTATTGTTATCATCATCATTATTTTGGTACAGGGTACTGCACTCATGACCTTATGCTAGCTGGGCAGGCACTTGTGCCACTGAGCTATATCTCCAGCCCAATGGCTGAAATTGTACACTGTACAGGATATGTAATCATATACCAATTGGATTAGGAAAACAAAAAAACTCAAAACACTTGGAAATTGAACCACATGTTTGTAAATAAAATATGAGTCAAAAAGTCTCAAAGGGAATAAAAATAGTGAAACTGAATGAAAATGAAAATGTATATTTTTTCAAAATATGTGGGTAATTATAAACTGTAAGCTAAATAAACCTTTCCCCTTTAACTTTGGGTGTCTGGCATTTTGTTCAGCAATGAGAAAAGTAGCTCAGAGCTCTCCACTGTCTGCCGTGGAAATAGGTAACTTCGACTCACACTAGCTGCAGGGCAGATCATAGATTCACAAATTCCCAGCAAAAGAAGAATTGAAAATGTGTAGTATGTGTAGTGAGAAGCAAAAATGGAAATCTTAAAATTATGCATTCAAAGAAATTGAAAGTAGACTCTCAAAAGGTAGGGAGAGGTGATTGTGGCCTGGAGTAGGATATATTTGTGGAGGGCTGAGCGGTGTAAATCTAGAAATTGTGAATCTATGGAAAGACTGGATTTAGCTTACAGAAGAAGGACTCTTTCCGCCCTGGAAGGTGATGGCCCCTTCAGGGGTGTCCCCAACATAGGTGACAGAGCTGTAGCCCATCCACAGAGAAAGGCCCACTTATATGTAAAAGGCAATCATCTCTTCACAGGTGAGAATGGCCCCATATACAGGTGAAAGGGAAAGGCCCAGAATTTTTGTATATTTAAGGACCTCAGGAATTTTTTAAACTAGATTGTGTCCTGAACTTGCAATGAAAGTGCAATATTAACATTATCATTTTTCTCATCTCTTTTCTTCTTATTTTATTTTTCCTATCCTATGTCAGTAAGACTGAGCATAGTAAACTGACCTAAGGTTTTGTAAACATGCATAAGTTTATCACAAAATTTGCATGGAGAAGCACAGGTCCTGGAATAGCTAAAACAATCTTAGAATAAAGTGTGAGCATATTCTCCAAAAGGGATATGCAGATGGCTGATTGCAAATGAAAAGATGCTCAGTTTTACTGGTCATGACAATGAAAATTTAAACCAAAATGAGGTATTAGTACACACCCATGAGAATGGCTAAAATAAAAATAGTGAAAATATCAAGTTATGTCAAGGATTCTAAGAAACTGGGTTATTTATACATTGCTGATGGGATGTAAAGCCACACAATCACTCTAGAAAACTGTCATTTTCTTACAAAAATAAAATTCAATTACCATATATCTTAGTTACATTCTCATTACTGAGATAAAATTCCCAATGTTAAAGGAGAAAATGTTGATTTTGCTCACAGTTTGTAGCATTTTCAGTCCATAACCAGCTGAGTCCAAAGCAGAGTGGTGTAGCAGAGGAGCATCACAGAGGAAAAACAGTTCATGGTGGGCAGAAGGCAGGAAGGCAGAAAGAAGCAAAAAGTGATCAGCAAGCAACATGTGACCAGCAACGAGCAGTATCCAGGATACCATGTGACAGTCACACCCAATCCTAGCACTGCACCAAGAATCAATTCTAGCATTGGTCCCCGCATCACACACCCTAGATCCATCCATCTTCAAAAAGCTCCAGCTCTGACCACATGAGGCTTTGGGAGCACATCTAGACATAAGCCACAACACCAAATAATCCAGAAATTGCATGCTAAGGCATTTGTTCCATAGAAATAAAGGTTTATGCTTTCTCAGAAATCTATGCACAAATAATTGTAGTGGCTCTCTGCTGCAATCTCTACACACTGACAGCAGGCCAAGTGTCATCTCTAGAAGCTAATCAAACTGTTGTAGATGCATCCAATGGAATACACTGCAGTATTTAAAATGAATAAGTTATTGAATATGCATCAGCTTGGCTGAATCTCTAGAAAAAAAGATGAATGAAAAAGACATTTTATAAAGATGATAAAATAAGTTGGAATGTAACTCAGAGGCAGAGCACTTGCCCAGCATGCGTGAGGCCTTTGGTTCAACATAAAGTATGGTTCAACATATATAATAACGTATTTGAAGTGATGAAATTTATTAATGGACTACAGAGTTCAGGATAGACTGAAGGGTGGCTGATTATAAAAGGGTAGTACAACAGACCCTCCTGTCTACAAGATGTCTGATCCTTGACTACATGAATATCAGCATCTTAGCTGTTATTATTTTATAGTTTTATAAGATTTCATGATTTATACAAACAGTGCTTATATTGTTTTAAACCAAGGCATGCAAATCCGTGTTCATCTAAAAACAAAGTGCAACTTTTTTTTTTTTAAAAAAAAGGAAACTTGAAACAGAACTAATATAACTGCTTTCCTGAGAATTTAGTTCTTTGTGGTTAGTAGGGATGTTTTTCTTTAATCCCAGTGACTGGCACAGACTCATCCTTGAATCTTTTCAGATGAACTTGGAGGTTTTGAGCTTTTGGTTTTGGCTGGAAACAGATGGGGTCCCAGACGTGATAGTGTCTGGGATGGGGCTTCTGCAACCTGAGTACAAAGACTCTGCTGACGTGAGACACTGTCACGTCCACAGTGAACATTAAGCATTGGACTTTTAAGACTGCATATCATGGAATTAGACAAGGAATTCAGAGATAACTGGGCCTTTCCTCTTCATATGGGCACTTCAAAAGAGAAAATTGAGGTCTCCAAATTAACTAAATTATCCTAGATCAAAGCATTAGATACCGACAAACTATCAAGCCAAGTTTAAGAATTTGGAATGTTTGTTGATTAAAATCAACAGGACTACATTTTAGGATGCCATTCTGTAAAACAGAATAATCTACACTCTAAGTTGTAGTAGTCCACATTTTCTTTGTTCTCTTTTTCCATCCTCTGCACATTCTTGAAAACAGATCTGAGGACCTCTCAATTCTGTGTCACTACACCCTCCCCATGTTTAAAATTTGGTGCAATTCTCAAACATTATGGTCTCTGAAACTTTCCTTGCTCAGTTCACTACAAAATATTCTTCCACCTTCTCAGGGGCATTCTTTAATTTGTTATAAGGATAGATCCATTTTGTCATCTTTTTCATCTATCATTTCTGTGTATCTTATGAGACTAATTGTGAAACACACAGAATAATGCCTTATGAATTGACTCCAAAGAGTAAATATTTGAATGCTTTTCAAAAGCTCATCTATCCACTGCTCTGTGTTATTCTTCTGCACCAGGCTTAGCTCTCGTTGCTTTTCTAACTGTTTAGTTTCACTGAATTTTACTCCTCCTTGTGCTGTTGTCTAATCACTTACTTTGGTGTCACTCATAAACATCTACTGTAGTTTGGATCTGGACTGTCCCCCAACAGCCCCTCGAGGACACAACCCCTGCCACGGTGGCACTGGGAGGTGGAGAAGCCTCTAAGATGTGGGGCCTAGAGAGAAGGCCACTGATCACTGAGGCCACGCTTTGAAAGGGAATAGGAAGATACAGGTCCTTCCCATCTCCTTCTCCTTCCCAGCCACGAGAGGAGCAGTTTCACTGCACCATGCACCCCTTCTGTGATGTACTTCCCTGCTGCAGGACCAAAGCAATGATGCCACCAGTCGTCCACTGAAACCTCTGACTGTGACCCACAGTAAACCTTTCCTTTTCATAAGTTGATTATCTGTGGGTTTTGTTACAGTGATGGAGAGTTGGCTCATGCACCATGTAAATGTTTATTCGATTTCATGAACTGAGTCACTCATTGAGTAGAATATGAGTCTGTCTCTCTGTTCCTAGGGAACTACAGTACACAAACCAGTCACTGGGTCATCTAGGATCTACTGTTTTCAGTCCAGAAGTTTCTTTCCATGAATATTTTATAAAAGAAAGAGAAAATACTCTCCTTGTTGCATATCAGAGAAGAGTTAATGGTGGTTTTTGGAAAGATTTCTTGGCTACAAATTCTGACGTGGATGAAAAATTTAAAAATGTATCATAAGAAACTAATATTAGGCAACTAATTTATGTCTCTATTATTTTAACACCTCAAAACATTGACATCCTAGCTGCTTATTTTTCATTTTAAAAATAATTTAAGAGGTTCTTGTGTGTATTCTAATAAAAATAGTTACAAATGATGAGTAAAGTACATTATCTTGTGTTGTTTTTGCAAAACCAAAAAGCAGTGAGGCAAAATGCAGTGAGGACAAGGAGAGACTCTCTCGCTTTCTAAATCACCTTCCTTCCCGTCACTCCAATTTCGACTTTTCCTTCTCCTGTGTGGGTGTTCATAGGCTTCTAGCAGACACTAACACATTCTAGGCTTTGAATCCTAAATCAAGCAATGCCATCTGTACAATACCGAGGTGTAAGTGTCTTCAACAAGAAATTTGTCCTTATTTTCGCAAGCTGCGTAACCCACTGTGATTGCTTGACAATACAACTTCATGTCTTGAAGATGAGAGCCTTGTGGGTTTACAGATATAGTAGGGAGATTTTCTCGAGCTCTTTTCCAGTCAATCCCTCGCCCAGTGCCTGCTCTTGGGTTCTTACCCTTGTAACTTTACCCTTTTGAGAATACTAGGTAAATAAAATCTGCCAGTGTGTAGCCTAATCAATTTGATACTCACCTACTGCATGAATTTGGGTTTGTCTTCATGCTGAGTAGCATTTTGTTATGTGGGTGGGCAGCAATTTTGTTTATTCATAGTTGAAATACATTTCCAAAGTTTCTGGCATTTGAGGAGATAACTGATGTCACCACAAACCTTTGCATATAGGCTGATGAGTAAGAATAAGTTTTCATTTTTCTTGGGAAAATACTGAAGATAGCCTTGCTGGATCACACAGTGTGTATTTAACCTGTATGCCACTGCCAAGCTGTTCTCCATAGCAGTGTGCCATTTTACATTTGCAAGTAAGGTAGGGAAGTTCCAGTGGCTCCAATTGCCCCTGTCATCAGTTAGGTTTTATATTTGCTTTATTTAGTTTTGCACTTCTAAAAAATGTACAAGGATTTTTTATTGCTTTTTGAAATTACAGTGAGAACTGTGTTATGTACTTATTTCATATTTTTCACTTTTTCATGAAATATCTCTTTGAATCTTTTAGATCTTTTATAATTGGATAGTTTATTTCATATCAGTGGATTTAAGTTATACATCTTGAATACAGGTCCTTCACTGAGATATGTTTCATAAAGTTTTCTCAGACTGTGAGTTATTTTCATCCTATTAACATAGTCTTTCAAAAAGAAAGAAGATGTATACTTTAAATGTTCCATTTCTCTCTTTATCATCTAAGTCAAGCTCTTGACATGAGAAATCAAAGATATTTTCTCATTTGCTTTCTTTTAGAAGTTTTATAGTTTTATATTTACATCTATGACCCACAGTACCTGTTTTTTGTACAGTATGAGATGTGATTCAAGGGTTCTTGCAAGTTATACAGTTTTTAAAGATGCTTTGCAAGAGTTGCCATTTCAGTTTGTTTAGTATCAACTGACCACGCAGGTCTAGACCTACTCATACACTTCCTGGGTAATTCGAATGTCTGCTTATCTGTCCCTTCAAAAATCCCAGCCGTGATTATTATGTCACAGTGTTGTAAAATTAAGTGGTGTCAACCTTCCAGTTGTTTTTTTGTTCCTTTGACATTTCATATAAACCTCAGAATGAACTCATTCATTGGTGGCTATAAAAAGTCCTTTTGGAAATTTGTTTATGACTGCTGAATTTGTAGTTTAATTTCAGATAGCTGATATATTAACAATATGCTCTTAATTTCCAAATATATGGATTTTTTTGGATATAATTTTTGTTTTTTTTTCAATTTCATATTTGTATGATTTAATATTTCTTAAACTGTTAAGATTTGTTTTATGGCTATGACATGTACCTTACAGAATATTCTATATACAATTGAAAAGAATGTATAATTCTACTGCTGGACTTTTAAAAATTTCCTTGTTGTAATTCTCCTTTGTGGGATATTGATTTAGCCACTCTGATTTCATTTTGACTACTTGCCCACATTTTCCTATCCATTTATATTTAGCCTATGTTTTCCTCTTACTTGAAATTAACGTTGTAGATGAATCTAATTTTTGTCCAATATGACAATATCTATTTTTAAGCAAGTACCACTAGGCCATTCACACTTAATTGTTTGTATAGTTAGATTACAATCTACCTTTGCGTGATTTCATTTTGTACTTAGTTACCGTATCTGTTTCTTTCATCTTGCTTTCCCAACTCTTTTGTGTTAAGTGTGTTATTGCAAGTTGACTTTATTATTGACTTACTATTTGTATCTCCATTAAATAATTTAGTAATCATGGCAGCACTTACAGTGTATATTTTTGTTAATCATATTCAACCTTGAAATAGTATCTTATGGTTTACGTGGATTATAAGAGCTCTATAACTGCATGCCCCTCTTTCCTCCTCCAGGTCCTTTGTGTTGTTTATCATATTTTCCCTTTCTGTACACCATAAAGCCACCAGACACAATACTAGTTTTTTTTTAAACAGCCAGTTTTTTGCTAGAGCACTTACACATATAAAATTGGCCTTACATTTACCCCAATCTTAGTGGTCTCTGGAAACCTTCATTTCTTTTATTGACTTAAATTTTGACCTGATATCATATTTATTCTCTCAAGGATTTTCAATATTTATTACAGTGCATATATGTTGGAATAAATTTCTGGTTTTATTTGTCTGAAATCTATTAATTTTGAAATACATTGTCACAGATTATAAAATTTTGTGACAGAATTAACAGATCTTTTTATCACTTTAAAAGTGTGCTCCATTTTCTTCTAGATTACACTTTTCATTTAAATCACCCTACTATTTCACCTTTCCGCTGATGCCTTTACAATGTCTTTCCCTCATTTCCGGTCGTTCAAATATAATATATTTCAGTTCCTCCACCAACTTCAGATATCACTCGCTTGACCTTTCCTGAGCCCCTTGGGTCCGTGTCTTTCACTGTTCCCTAAAGTGTCATGGGTAGTACATCTTAAATATTTTTTCTGCCTAATTCTTTTCCTTCTGTGAGTCTTAATAATCACAGATGAAATTATTTGATATTGCCCCATACTTCTTGATGTCTTGTTCCATACTTTTAAACTTTTTCTCCCTCATGGTTCAATTTTAGTACCTTTAATGGAAATGTCCTCTATTCCTCATTTCTATCTTAGATTGCCTCAATAGAACAATTCCTATTTGCTTGCCTGCCTGGAATTTCCATTTGCCTCTGCCTTTTAGTGTCCATCTCTATGCATACTCTGTTATTTTCACAACTGCTCATGCATGTTTTATACTAGAGCCCTTTCACGTTACTTACAGCTATCTTAAAAACTCCCAGGTTGATTGTTTGAACATCATTATAAAAAAAACCTTTTTATTGCTGATTTTTGACAGCACTTTTGGCTATGGTTTGTGTTTCTCCATGGCGAGTCTCATAATTTTGGGTTGCATGCTGGACATGAGTGTAAAGCTCTGCAATAGGAAACTGAGTAAATACTCTTTCTGCCTAAAGACAAGTGTGTCTCTTCTTCTATGATTAATATTGGAGACAGGAGAAACTGAGTTAATATCTCACAATTTAAATGGGGTAGATGTGTTATTGCTGGTTACCATCATGCTTTGGGTGGATTCAAGTTTCACTGAATGTGGGGACCAATGGGCAGCAAGGGAGATTTTCACAGGTGAGGTGCCTCCGTTAAAGAATGATGTGTGCAGGACACCAGCAACAAGAGCAGGCAGCCCAGAGCAGAGCACAAGAGCCGCCTGTGTCTTTATTGTATGATTCTTACACAGGTTGCTACCTCGTGTTTACATTCTTACATAGTGCTATAAGTAGCACCTGTTGCTAAGCCATTGGTACATGACTGTATGGTGCTGTGCATTAGACAGCAAGTCACGTCCCCGGGCGTCCTTGGACACCGTGAGCTTTGAAGCAGTCTGAGTGGTTCCCCACTGCCTTTATCTTCCGGATTTCCCTGTTACCTGACTTTCAAAAAGAGTCTCTCTCCACAGTCTTGCCCCTCTCACTAACTTCAGTGCTGCACTCTGGCCAGGATCATTTGGCAGTGTGGACCTCTGTTTTGAGCCTGCCCTTCTGTCGGCAGTGGGCAGCTCCCTGGAAAGTCGCCTCCCCTCCCCCAAGAGGAACAGGGTCTCCGTGTTTACCTTCTTCCGCTTACAGCACACCTTCCCCTGTGGTCTTCTGAGGGAGAAGGGCTGTTCCTCCGCTGACCAGTGGCTTAGGCTCTTGTGTGGTAGGAAACGGTGATACCAAGAAGGCTTTCTGCTTTCCCCGCAGCAGCAGCGTCCTCCTTTCCCAGGGCTTGGTCTCTGAATGAAGCTCCCTCTGGTCTCTTTGCCCACACTGTGAGAGCTATGGAGAAGAACCTGAGCCTGAGTGTAAACTCACCTCCTCTCTAGGGGTCCTCGGATCACAGCTACCTACCTCAGCCCTCATCACCTCGCAGAAGTGCATTCTAGTTTCCTGCCTGCTGACACGGCTTGCATGGCAGGGACCTCTACCCCGTTCCTGGCCCCAGTGAGTGGGACCTCAAACCTCACCCACCTTGGAGGCTCACTGCTCTCCCCAGACCACAGACCACTTATCTCTGAGTTAGTCAAAAGATCGATTCTGTCAGTGTCAGATACACAGGATATCAATTTTCTGTGACTTTCCACAACTGCCTTCATTTGTAAAAGTAGATTAAACTCATGGTGCAAAGAAGAGGGGAGAAATTCAAAGCACATGCGTATATGCTGCTATGTAGAGTCAGACAAGGAAAAAAAATAAACCCAAGTCACCAGCAGCAGGGACCTGGGCTGTGGGAGGAGTGCTGTGAGTCACGCTGGTCTCCACGCCTGCCAGGCTGGATGGGAACCGTGAAGGAGGCGGTGCATGTGGGGACACGGGGGCTCCACCAGTGCACCTGTGCTGATCCTGCCCTGCCTGCCCACCCAGCCCTGTACAGCACCAGTCACCTGGAGAGGATTACCCCAGAGGAGGGCAGCTCGGGGTGACAGCCACCTGCACAGAGGAGAGAAAGGGCAGGCAAGGGACACCAGCCTGGAGATGGGTGGGCAGGGTTGCTACATGAGGCATGGAAAATCTCAGAGCTAATATTTATGCTTTCCACAAAGACAATGCATGTAAATAAAAACCATGGCATGCAACACACTGTGAACTGTTACCAGAAGGCCTGGCAGTCAGAGGTGATGTGAAACAACAGAATTACAAAATCCATTAGAGGAATGAGAGTTGCAGAGATGGGTGACTGAATTTGAGTGACTTGCATGGAAGAAAAGAGAAATGGGACAGGACAAAAGATAATGCATTTTGGGAGACACTGATGCAAAGGTCTGATAAAACAATGCCAATTCCATATGATCTATTTTTAAGAAAAAAGCAGCCTATTCATTTTTTCAAAGGCAAAATGCCATTTTCTTAGTTAAAGGAGGGTTTTGGTGTGAATATTTAGAAGGTACACAGTAAGTCGAGGTGGTGAGCATCAGGTCAGACCAGAGTGACGCTGCAGAACTTAGAATAGTTAAGAAACAGGAAGCCTTTGGACCTCGTCGCTAAAATCTCAGTCTTCTACAAGGGAAGGACAGAGCTGGTTCTAAACTTTTCTGCAGAACTGCTCAGCAGCTGTGGAGAGAACAGCTCTCTTTGAATTCCGCAGACTGCAGGAAAGTGGCTCTTGCTTTGGCAGCCTGGCTGGGCATTCAGGTGCAGTTGGAGGCCCATGGGAAGCACAGGTGAGCCGGCCTGGCCCTGAGTCGCTGGACAGCAGTACTGGAGCCCAGTACCTTCCCTCTGGGGCGGCCGTGCTGGGCTCTGGACCACACACCCAGCGCCCTTCCCTGCACTTCTGTGCAAGGCCCCGAGCTCCCCGAGGACACCGAGGAAACAACACTGAACTGGCCAGGGCAATGTACCCTCCCTCGGGTGCAGCTGTCACGTGCATGACGATGAGGAGGGCGAAGTGGAGAGGATGCAGCAGAACTCACCTCTGCTTATGGAGTAAAACACATTTGGGAATTTCATTTTATGGAAGTGGAAATTCAGGGATCAGTTCCTAAACAATAAGGGCTCACTGAATGTCTTCCAGTTCCCTAAAACAAATTGAATTGGCAGGGGGTCAAAGGACATAGAAGATGAAAAGAGATAGTGAGGAAATAAAAGGATGGAAGAGTCAGAGAAGATCGCAGTTGTAGAGACTGATTTGTTCCCTGCAGTGCCCTCTGTGTGAATCAGTGCTGATTGCCCAGGCTGGCCTTCGGTGTAGAGCAGGCGCCAAGTGATAACAAAGACTTGTCCACCTGCACATGTGTTGTCCTCTTTAAACACGTGAAGGAAGCCTCGGCAGCATCAACCTTTTTTTATAGAAATTATAGAATAGAATATTATAGAAAGCTCCCACCTTGCAGTGATGTCAGAGATCAGGCAAGCAAATAATTAACGAATAGTGCACAGGGATTTTATGCTTTGCCCATGCCCCTGGAGCCCTGCTCTCAGAAACAGAAGTGGAGGCCTCCTGGGCTTCTCGCCACCCTAGTTCTCTGCCACTTTCCAGGCTGGAGTCTGGGTGATGTCATCGAGTGGGGTCGCAGCCTTATCCACACAGGCTGTGTTCTGAGACCCCCAGAGCCATCTAAAACCCCAGAGTACTGAATTCCGCACACAGAACGACTCATTCTTGCTGTAGATCTTGGCAACCTCAGTCTATGACTGAGGGGGAGAACTGGCCCCGTCAGCAAAGGAAGCACATTAAGACTTTTCTTTTGCATATCTCAATTGTTAGCATTAGTATTTTTGTGCATTGAGGGGAAGCATTAAGTAAACTAAGGGCTACTTGAATCCAAGCACTGTGATATCACAATTAATAATCATGATGACCACTAAGTCACTGGCGGCAGGCAGTGTATGCAGCATGGATGTTATGGCTATGTCTAGATGTCCTCTAAGCCTCATGCAGTCATAGGTGAGGCTTTTCAGAGGTGGCTGGATCTGGAACGTGTGATGCTGGGATTAAGGACATGGAATTATTAAATCTGTCCGCTACCTAACCCCGGTAGCCTAGACAGAATATAAAGAGAGCGGAAGATGCTGTTAAGGTGGCTTGAACTTGCTGCTTGCTTTGCTACCTTCTACCCACCATGAACTGCTTCTCCTCCGAGATGCCCCTCTGCCATGCCACCCGGCCTTGGAGCCAGCTGACTATGGACTGACACTGCTACTAACTCTGACCAAATAAACCTCTCCTTCTTTAACTTTGGGTATTGGGTGCTTTGTCTCAGGAATGAGAACAGTAACTAGGCCTGGGTAAACAGGACAGAGGGATTCTGTACATTCTGTGCGGAAAGGGGAGGGATACTGTAGAATTTCATCATTATACTCAGAACTGCATACAGTTTGACACTATTGAATTATATATTCCTGGAGCTTTCCGTTTCATATTTTCAGACCCTCATTGGCCATGGGTAACCAAAATCATTAAAAGTGAAATTATGGATGGGGGACGACAGTGTATTTTGGCTGTTTCTCAGGTAGAGCTTCAGAGGGCTACACGGTCACCAAGAGCATCGCCATCATCCTCACGTGCGTGTTCTCTGCTCAGCTGAAATGGAACTCAGCTATGTCAGTATGCTCTGAGCAGCTCGTGTCCCTGCTGCTCTCCGCAGAGCTTTCTCCGCGGTGGCATCTCAGCTCAGCCCGAGGCACGCGTCCAAGTTCTCGTCTTCTCTGAATTAAAGTCGTAAAGTGCTGACAGAAGAACACTGAATCTATAGACATCAAGAGATTAAGACTCATCGTTAAAGACCTGGCTGGAATCCATTCACTTAGAAAAGCGTGGTTGCTTGGCAGGGGTCCTTGGGTTGGAAACTAGAGCCAGGTCCAATTTCCAGCTAATTTTCACTTCCGGCCACCATAATTTCTTTGTGCCAAATTATTTGGCATGTGCTGCAGCGGGAGGTGGATTTCAGGGGAAAGGTGCAGGATGTGTTGGGGCTCCCAGTGACGCTGCTAATATGTCACAGCGTGACAGTTCCTAGACACTGACTTGCCTTGACGTCGCTGTGTATCCTCAGTATCCACTTGGGCTGAGCTTCTGCTTTTCTGTTTCATCGGCGCTCAGGGAGTTTTAAGCACAGGCTCTCCTGAGCATTGTCAGGCTGTGAAGTTCCTCCTGATGCCAGGGCAGTCATGTAGATCATTCCCAGAAACTTAGGCTACCATTGTAAATGTAAGTTGTGTTCCCCTTTTCCTGCACTCATCCAAAAATGAGTGGATCTGACCCAATGTGTACCTCCGAATGACAATCCTATGCAATAGCCCCCGAGGGAGCCACACTAAGGCTCCTGTATCCAAGATACACTGCCTGTATCCAGCTGACTGACCCCTTAAAGCTGCTTTCGGGTTTGCACTCTGAAGTCCTCCCCACCAGACAATTGAGCCAGGCTTCCTGGATCTTCAGTAAACTGTGCTGAGTCTCTTTCATTTGCTCAGATCCCTTTCTGGAGCCCTGGGAGGAAGAACAAATGCCAGTGTCTCCAGACTCCAGGACAAAGAATGATGTTCTGGGAATTTCTCAAACAGGGTACAGTACCAGTGCGCAAGAGCAAGCACATTAAGAAACAGAGAGAATGCCCTTCTGGTTCATGGTCTGTCCTTTTATGGGAATGCTTTCTCCCAATATTTTTCTCAAATACTCATGAGTACAATATTATGTAAGTGGAAATTGGAAAGTAATGCAGTTGTGTGTAATGGAGTGGGAGGATGTTTACAGAAGGAGGCTTCTGGACAGCCACAAATATATAAACAAGTAAATAAGAGGGTAGAAGAATAAAGAAGTGTCGAATCAGAATTTGTATTGCATATGCTTCTTGGCATAGAGATTATTTCTGAGAAATAATTAAAAGAAAATCAAAATAAACATCCACCAGTCAAAACCCTGCTGCAGTTACTACAGAGGGAATCAAGTCTCGGAGATGAAAACTCCACAGTTTAGAATGACATTTAACCTTCCAAACGGGTATCTTTAGTATATGTTCCAGTCCCTGCACCTATTGCAAAGCGAGGCATTTACAAGTACGTTAGAGCCCTAATGAGGTCCGGACTATGTCTTCATTCCTAAGCCTACGCAGTCTGGAGCCAGACTGCCTGGCTTTAGAGCTTGGCTCCTCTACTCACTAATTGTGTGCTCTTGGTCATTGTCTCAGTGTGTTAGGGAATAACAACGCTAACAGTTGCACCAGATGCCGCTGGCTCCCTGCCTGGACCTCCCCAGCTTCCCGAATGAATTCCCCAGCACAAACCTCCCCTGCTGCCCCGTGTGTTGGTCTGCATGGAAGTGCTCTCTGGCCGTGAGGCCCTGCCAGCCTCTCTCCAAGAGGCAGAAATATGGGAGGCAATGCCTAGAGGACACTGCAGGCCAGTGGGCTGGGCACTGGCCGCTGCCTCTCTGATTGTCTCGGTGGGAGCACTGTGACTGGAACTGCCATACAGTGGTACTTGCATTACTGTATGTGACCTTCTCTTACCAGCCCGACTCACAGTGCTTTCTGTAGTAGCCACTTGAGCTGTTCCCACCCCAAACTGTCTCTGAGGGGAGTCCAACCTGCAACAATAGCGTTTACCTTGTGGAATTGTGAAAATCACATGAAATGTGCGTGTGAAGAGATGAGCACACCTATCCTGAGTAAATGGCCCAAACCAGGAATGATATTGGTTATCACAGACATTGTACCATCAGGGTCACCTTGGGGTAGCCAACATGAATAATTATATAGAAAAGGCTCGTAGTATGTATGGTGCTCGCCTATAATCCCAGCAGCTCAGGAGGCTGAGGCAAGAGGATCATAAGTTCAAGGCCAATTTGGGCGACTTGGTGAGATCTTTTCTCAAAAAATAGAATAAAATGAGCCAGTAATGTAGCTCAGTGGTAGGCCACCCAGTACTGAAATCAAAATGCATCTGTTATGACACCTTTTAAATGTACTTATTAACAATTATGAGATGCAAAGTTATTCAAATTCCCAAAGAACTGTAGCTGAGAAAAAATAGAAATGCATTTTTTCAAATTATCTTAAATTCACAGGTGCTACTTTTTATAGCCATGAAACCAATTTCTGTATTTCAAGCTTCATCTATTTCCATCTTCTGATTTCACAGCTAAAAATCCTGAGGCAAAGGGAAGTCACATGACTGGCCCCAACCATAATTCTGACTGGATTTTCCAACTGGTGGCTCTTGATTCAGAGTCCTGGCTGTCATGTCTCCTCCCACAAACCCTATGTGAAAGATAAGAAGACAAAGACAGCCAAGCCTGAGGACCAAGTGCTGCTGACCCCGCACGGACGGAGAGAGAAGCTAAGCTGTGCAGACCTCCTGCCCACTCATACCCAGCCTCCTCTCGGTCTGTGTGAGCTGCTATGAATGAACACTTAAGACTGGGTGATCATAGGAGCAGAAATTTATTCCACAGTATTCTGGAGGCTGTGAAGTCTGTTACCAAGGTAACAGCAAGATGAGCCTGGCTTCCAAGATGGTACCCCGTGACTGCACTTTGGAGAAGGCAGCGACTTCCTGTGGCAGGAGAGCAGCAGTGGGAAGGGGGTTCTGCTTCTCCCCGTCCTTCGTACAGTGTCCTCATCTGTGATGTCAGCATCTCCCATTAAGCCCCACCTTTCCATGGTCCATGGAGATGAAGTTTCCCGTATGGTGGGGGGACACTTCCAGACCACAGTGGTACCTCATGGTCGATCCAGTTGTTGGGGGACTTAAAGACTGTAGCATGAGAACATTCATAACAAATAGGACTGGAAAAGAAATAGACTCAAGGGAGAGGGAGGCACAGGGGAAACTGGACCTCAGTCACCTTCCCTTCACCCAGCAGCTGCCCACCTGTGAGTCCCTTGGCAGCGCAGATGCCGGCTCTGCGCGGACCCCTCCCAAGGCTGCCTGGCTGCCCCTGCCGTAGGGAACTCCACGGCCTGCCAGCAGCAGTGGTCAATGCCGAGCCTTCTTAGAGGTCCCGGTCCCTTAAAGGTTCCAATGAACCAGCAAGAGGCAGGCTGATCGCTCAGGCTCCCCTTTATCGTTGAAGGAGGGCGCTTATCTTTATTAGAATAACTGCGTCCCAGTGTCCTGTAACAGTTCAGCACCATTAAAACTCCTCGCGATTCACCTGTTCAACATCGCTCTCATCCCCGTGGCTCAGGCCTTGGCAACCACCGATTTTTCCCACCATCTTCACGCTTTCACCTTTTTCTAAGGATCCAATAATCGGAATCATATGATGTACATTTCAAACAAGGAACTTTCACTCGACAGTTTGCATTTAAGATCTGCTGTGTCTTTCTGTAGTTTGGCTGAATAGCTTCCCGTATGCACGGGTCTAATCACTTTTTCTACCCATTCGCTTATCAGAGTGTCTGGTTGCTTACTGTGTTCTGCAGTTGTGAAAACAGCTTGTGCAAATACCCTGGCCAGGTGACTGTGTGCACATATGCTACACACCTGCTGTGATCACTGATTCAGAATAGAATAGCTTTGTGGAGTCTCTGGGGCACCATGTCATCTTTAAGCAAAGGTAGTTTCATGTTTCCTCCCGGATGGTCGACTCTTTGTTTCCTCTTATTGTCTTGTTACAATAAATGTCTTCCAAGAGGGACTGAATAGAGAGGTTCGGGAGCCACATTGCTGCTTCCCAGGCTTTGGAAAGCATCGGTCCTGCCTACACAGCATGCTGTGAGCTGTAGGATATGCGTCCATTTCCTTACCAAGATGAGGAAGTTCCCTTTTAATAAAAAGTGGGTGTTGAGTTTTATCAAATGTTTTTCTGCCATTATTAAAATCATATGACTTTTCTTTTTAGCAGATTGATACAATAAAGTAAATACATTGATTTTGAAATGAACTAGGCTTGTGTGAATAGAATAAGTCCCCCTTGGTCGTGATAAATAATCTTTTTGCACCTTTTTCGATGTCATCTGGTAATAGTTTGTTGATGGTGTTGTGGTCATATTCATGTAAGATATTGATTTATAATTTTCCTTTCTTGTCATGTATTTAGCTGAATTTGGTATCAGGATAATGTTAGACTAAGAAGATAAAGTAGGAAATATTATCTGTGCTTCCATTTTTTAAAATAGGTGACACAGAGCTGATGTCATTGTCTCCCTAAATGTTTGAAAGACTCACCCGTGAGACAGTGTGTGTGTGCTCCTTTCCATGTTTGAGGATTATCACCAAATTGACTTCTTTAATAAATACAGGACTCTATAGACAATGAGTTTCCTTGTAAAGATTTTGGCATCTTTGTTTTTCCTGAAATTGGTCGCTTAAATTATCAATTTGTAGCATGAAGTTATTCATCTACTTCCTTTCTTCTCCTTTTCGTATCCATGCATGAGTAAAGAATAAACTCATTAACGGATGATACCAGCTCTTCCTTTATTTCTTATACTGGCTCTTATGTGTCTCTAGGAGAGACTGGATAGTAACAATTTAATCCAGCTTTTAAAAGAACTATCTTTTGGCTAGTTTATTTTCTCTATTTTTTTTTCTGTTTCTAATTTTACTATTTTCTACTTCAATTAATTATACATTCTTCCACCTCCTGTAGACTTAAAATACACTTTTCTCTCTTGTTTACTAAGATAGAAATTTATATTATTGCTTGTAATAATCTAACTTAAAACCTAAGTACTTTTTCTGAACCAAAGTTTGCTAAACTGCATTTTCTATTTCATTTAATTGAGGTGTTAGTTTATCTTCAGATTACTGGACGCAGGGTTGTTTATGAGCACATGCTTAAATTTTGATGTATTTGTGCAGTTTCAGTTACCATTCCATATTCCATAATTTTAGTTTAATTCTTCTGTGGACTAAGAACATGCTTTGTATGATTTTGATTATTTTAAATTTTTACGATGTGATTTGTGGCCCAGAAACTCATTGAACCTAATTCTCTGCTTGCTTGATTGACCAGCCATTGAAGCAGGCACGCAGAAGCCTCCAGTTGTAGAGTTGATTTTCCTAGTTCTCTTTTCAGTTTCACCAGGTTTTGCTTTATAAATTTTGATTGTTTTTCCAAATTTTACACAGTTCTGACTGTTTCCAGGCTGCTAATGAGCTCATCCAAAGCGTTCTGCTGTTACATTCTAAAGTTTTTGATTTGTATCATTTTTTGTTTTTTTTAATTGTTTTAATTTTAAAAAGATTAAGATAAAACAGATCAGAACAGAACAATTTAAGCAACATAGTGTTTCACCACAAGACAACCCAACATAACAGTAGCTACCATAGTGTCTCCTTCCTTAAAATACTTGAGTATACCTTTATACACTATAGTATCAAACATAACAAGACAGCACAAAACCATTCAAAAGAATGAAAGTATTACAGGGTATTCAGAACCAACTAACAGAAAATGAACAATGGCTACTATATTATCTCTTTGTCCATAAAAAAATACTATCACATATAATAAAATTCAATAAGATGCAACATGATAAAACCTATGGAGACAGAAGAACAAAAGCTTGGTAGGACTTCAAAACAAGATGATATTAAATCAGCACTAGCTATTACAATGTCTTGTTTTCTTCAAAATAGCTGTTAATACCATCACAGATAATAAAATCAAAGAACCCAGAATAAAACCATTCCAATTAATGAATGAAAACATTATAAAGCTTCAAAGCAATATAATGGGGAATCATGATTACAATTACTTTTATGTATTCTTACCATTTCTTACACTAGGGAAATATTTGGTATTTAATCATGTGAGTTTGATTTATTTCACTTAGGCGTATGGTCTCAAGCTGCATCCATTTATTTATAAATATCTCAATGTGATCATTCTTTTTTTTTTTTTTATCAGTACCAGGGATTGAACTCATGACTGCCTGCTTGCAAGGCAGGTGCTTATGCTGCTGAGCTAAATCCCCAGCCTAATGTGATCATTCTTTAAAGCTGAGTAGTACTGCATTGTATAAAAATATCACAACTTTTTTTATCCATTCCTCATGATGGACACTTAGGCTGTTTCCAGGATCTGGCTATTACAAATTGTGCTGCTATAAACATGGGTGCACAAATATCACTGTGGTATGATGTTTTCAGTTCTTCTGGGAATATGCCCAGAAGTGGAATAGCTGGGTTGAATGGGACTTCCAATCCCAGCTTTCTGAGAAATCTCCAGACTGACCTCCACCGTGGTTGCACCAGTCTGCACTCTTCTTTTGATCTTTTACATATGTACCTTCACTCTACTTACACTATCTATATGTCTTCTTACATTGTTATATACTTTTTCTACCAAAATCTCTACCACATAATCATTGTTACTTTAAATATTTTAATATCTGTATCATATCTGAATCTGGTTCTGATGTTTGCTGTCTCTCACATTGTATGTTTTCTTGTCTTTTAGCAGATATAATTGTTGATACATTGTGTCACCTTGAGAAGTTTGGAAATTTAATGAAGTGACTCAGCAGGGGGCCAGGGTCCTCCCTTTGAAAAACATCCTCAGGGATCCTCAGGGAGATGGTGTGAGTGCTACACCCACCACAGAGTGGGTAGCCTGCTTACAATACGGGAAAGGAAAAGGGCTTGTCCCCTTCTTTTTGCTCTTGCTGCTTTTTCTATCTTCCACTGCCACGAACTGTTGCCCCCCCCCCGCACCCTGCTACCCTGCATTGCAGCCAGCTGATGAGAGATTGAAACCTCCACAAACTGTGAGCTAAATAAACCTTTCCTTCCTTAACTTTAGGCATCAGATTTATGAGTTAGAGTAAGAAAAGTTTATTGGAGAGATTTCTTTCTGTGGCTGAGTAGATAAAAAACTCAAACTCTGTGTTCTGTAACACTGTGACCTTAAAATAGGAGAGGATTCCTCCCAAATTCGTAAGCAAGAATCAATTCTCCATCAGATACCAGCTAAGTCCTACAATTCAAACCAATTCAAACACTGTTTATCTGGAGACAGTGTCCAGTCCCCCATATGGAGAACTCAGGCTGGCCACAGCACAGACACTAATCCCAAAGCCAGGGCTGACCAACCAATTATAGGTAAGTTTCTCTTCCTCTGGCTCAATTTAATTTGCTAAAGACCTCAGGGAAACACTTATTTGCATTTACCAGCTTAGTATTGAGATTACAGGGCATACAGAAGAGCACCATATGAAAAGATAGGAAAGTGGGCTGGTGGGGAACAGAGCTCCTGTGCCTCTTGAAGTGTATCACCCTCCAGCTGTGCAGATGCTTCCCCACCCTGTGCCCAGGGCTACGAAGGAGTTTCACTGCATAGGCATGATGGATTATGCCACTGTCCACTGGCAAGCAGCTGGATCTCAGCTCCTCCTCCCTTCCTGGAGGTTGGAAGTCTCCACCTTCTCGGTTCACAGCTGGCTCTCTGGTCAGTAACTTTTCACATCTGAAGCCCTTGCAGAAAGTGTCTCCCTATCAAGCACAGATGTGGCTGAAAACATCTTTATGGCTTGGAAGCTGTTCTGGAGCTGCTTCAGGAAACCAGGACAAAAATGCAGATTGTTAGCTGAAAATACTCTTACTGCTCCAGTCGCTTGGGAAATAACAAGCGTTACAGGAACCATGAGCCAGGATCATAAGAGAAAACCCCAAACCAACACAGTCTATGTGATCCACAGTCAATATACGATGAGGGTTTAAGTTTGTAAAATTCTTGCAGTAAAGTCACTTGGCTATTAAGCTCCCACAGAACAGTCCCACTGGTCCCATCATCCTTGCTGCTTTCTGAAGCAGTTCTGGGCGGCTTGTCTCCTTAGTGTCTGTGTGAGGTGGGCACAGACATGGTGCATACAGCTGCCAAGTGTCCGCTAAGGAAAGGCAGGCTGTGAGACCACTGTGTCTTCATCCACTAATTCACACAATCCAGCTCCATGTGAATTCTGGCTCCTCCCCAAGGTCAGCAGACCAGGAGGAGTAAAAGTCTTGGTTTTGAATAGATTCGGGACATGGATGCAGCCCAGTAACACAGCCACAGACAGAAAGGAGGACTTCGAGAATCACTTCTAAACGTGGCGGGAGTGGTAGGTGAAGCATGCGGAAAGCCAGGAGAGGATTTGAGGGAGTTTAGTGGCAGAGTGTGTTGTACAGCAACAAAATCATTAACTGTCACTATTTTTCCACCACACTGTGTGTGTGTGTGTGTGTGTGTGTGTGTGTGTGTGTGTGTGCGCGCGCGAGTATGTGTACTAATGTCACAATAGACACCCCACCAGGCTGTCCGTGATTCAGGGACACTCGTAACAGGCTCGGACACCTTGGCTGGTTCTGACCGCTGTGGTCCTCAGGGCTCTGACCACAGGTCAGGACTCCCACAGCTCTTCCAGTTCTCGGCTCCTGACACACATCTGCCGTCTTCCTCTCCCTTACTTCGCGTCACAGCCTTGGTCGGTTTTATGCATATATATGACTTTTTCATTAATTAACAGCAAAATTTCTAGGGCTGGGGATGTAGAGAGAGGTAGAGAACTTACCTAACCTGTTTGAGGCCCTGAATTTCATCCCAGCATGACAAAAACATAATAAATACTAATTTTTAAAAACAGTTTCTCTTCTTTAATTCCTTGACATATTTGAGTTTTCTTATCTATAAATTTAGGATAGTTTTTGAAAATGTTCACACACATGCTTGTCTTCCTCAATATGTTTAAAAATAAAGTAAAATTTCTGTATAAATCAAACTCTCTTTGCTAGTAAGAAAATATAAAATGGTATATATCATGGATATATTCTAAAATGTTTCTTTTTGTAACTCTTTCAGTTAATCTCAGTTAACCTCCTGACATTCATACACCAAAAAGACATCCTTTCCTGAAGTACCAAGTTCAGGCAAACTCATACAAGGAGATTTAAGAATTAAGAGTGTCTTTTTGATTCAGAAAATGAGTCTATTTTTCAGGCTTCCTTTAATTAGTAGGAAATTACACACTTTCTATTTTCTGAGTTTTGTAAATTAAGTGAGCAAAGTGATAAAGAGAAGCCAGATGAAAGCTTTGGTTCCAGTTCATCAAATTTAATTTTAATTATGAGCAGTTAATCAAAATAAGGCCCTGAAGAAAAGGCCCAGTGACTGGGATTTCTCAGCAGAGAAAATAGAAGGCACAGATGTGGGATGTGGGGGTGGCGAATGTGGACAGGGCTGGCAGGGGCAGTGGATCTGCCCAGGCCCAGTGGACCTTATGCTGCATTTAGAATGGCTTCTTGTGGACTGTCACTGATTTTTTAAATGAATGTCACATGAAATAACACTGTGTGCGGAAGTTGTGTCCACATTCAAAATCTGTGGGCTGCTTAGCTTCTGCTGATAAAATGTCAGGACTGTGGGGCCACAGAATGTTGGAGGCCAGCCCGAGGTCAGCCAGACTTACCTCAGCCTGTCTCCTGGTCTTCAGTGGTTGACCACTGAATCTGACCTCAGAGCTGTCAGGTCAACGTCTCAGAATGTGCCACTAATCCTCACAGTCCTCAGAGGCACAGCTTCCACCAGCCTGAAACAAGAATGCTAGCAGGTAGCACTTGAGGCCTGCAGGGAAGATTTGCCCACCTAGCCATTGCTGATCCAGGGTCCTCACCACTGCATTGGTCAGTGTGTTGATTTAGGACTCTCTCTTGTTCTGTCACTATCAAAGTTCATGCAATGTCTTCCACTGAAGAATCTGTGGTCTGGAACCAAGCCCAATCATGTGTGGCTCAGAATAAACTCTTTTTATTTCTTTCAACATAGTCATTTATGAAAATGCTCCTTAGGTCACAAAATTGCTCTAAATTTGCTATTCATCTAGAGGAGACCTCTGCAGGGTGAGTGCTTTTAAAAGCATCAGAGTAGATGCTTTTATCTCAGAGAATTCCCACAGATGCCACAGCTGCTCCATAAGTGAACTGGGAATTTTACCAGGATTGCCTGATTCTGAGGATCAAGGTCTGTGGTTTCCGATAGGATTTTTGGAGTGATTAGAAGACAGGAAATATAAAGTGGCCTTTATTTTAAGGATGTGGAGAGAAACTTCATGACTGCCAGGGCCTGGCTTTCTCTGCCAGACACGTGGTGTGGGGGGACATACAGATAGCTTTGGTTTGGGATGGTGCCTAAAGGGGTATTGCTGCTGCGCCAGCAGCTGATTGGAATTCATTTCATGCCACAGGTAAATTGCCTAGCAGCGGGGAAAATGCCCTCAAGGTAAACATCCCTAGGTCCCACCTCTCATTGCAGTAGTGTCCTATCTAGGGTAAATCCTTTCATTCCTGGCTTTTTATTGTTAGGAAAAGGGCAAAGGTTTTCTCTCTTACTACTTCCTGCTGAAAGGGGGTGCCATATTGGGGTTTAGGTGGGTTGATGGCTATGCAGAAACAGTTGCCAGGTGTTTCAGCCAGGACAACTTTATCACTGGCGAATGCCCCCACTTTAGGCTGGAAAAACAAAGAGACAAGGTGCTATGAGGAGGCAGGCCACTATCATATTTAAGGACCCAGGTGAGGTAGAAGACAAGGTGCCTTTGATTTAGATATGTACAATCATTACCACAGTGAGGTATAATTCTGAAAAATAAGTGTGGGGTTAGGAGGAGTGAAGTTATGAGAGGTGATTATTCACGTATCTAAAAGGGTAAGAGTTAAGAGGGTAGGTAGGTAAGGCTTATCTCTGGTCCAGGAGTTGAGCTAGAATGAATAAAAGGGGTGGGGAGGGCCATGGCTATGTCACTATAAGGAAGGTAAGAAGCTAGGCCTTCAGGGATGTCACGTTTGACCAACCAGCTGAGGGTAGAGAAAACTAAGATAGTTGTCACATAGAACAACATGAAGATGATCTTATGCATGATGTGGGAGTCTTTAGGAAAGACTGTTGAGAGTCCTGCTGTAAAAAAGGATAATTAATATAATGTAAGAAATTAGGAACCAAATTGGATAAACTGAGAGTTGTGGCTGTGAGGCCTTGGTGAGATGGAGAAGGATGGGTGATAGAAGGTGAGATGACCACTCAGGATGCTTAGATTTAGGGCTGGGAGGGCACTGCTTAGCCTGAGTGATATGGAACCAGGATGACAGTCCAGCAACTTTGACCACTGTTGGGGTTGCCAAGAAGACCAGGTAGGGGCTGCTCCACCTTGGTTGTAGTCCTTGCAATGATTTCCTGTAACAGGACTTCAGTAAGTATATCAGCAGTCTCCCTGGCTGTGGGAAAGGCTTCTATCCATCTTGAAAAAGTACAAACAAACGTAAGAAGATATTTGAGGGTTTTGTGGCGGGGCATGTATGTAAAATCTACCTGCTAGTCTTGACCAGGGTTGTGTCCAAGAAATTGATGAATAGGAAAAGAAATGGGTGGGATGTGTCCCTGAGGAGAGGTTTTACTATAGAGATGACAGGTGTAAGCTGTTGAGACCTCAGAGTGTCTGGGTCAGTCTGCATAAACACAAAGGAATAAAAAAGGCATTTTCAAGATCTAGGACTGTGAAGTGAGTGGTGAAAGGAGGGATGTAGGAGAGCATGGTATAAGTGTTTGGCACCGCTGGGTGGATTGGGGTAACAGCACTATTGATTACCCTAAGGTCCTGTATTAGACACATCAGGCTTAAGTACTGGGAGAATGGAAGTATTAAAGGGTGAAAGGGTAGGTTTAAGGAAACCATTGTGTAAAAGGCATTTAATTATAGATTTAAGTCCCTGTAACTGTTTGGGAACTATAGGATACTGGGGAGCACAAGGAAAAATTGAAGGATCCCTAAGATGAATTAAAATAGTCATGGCATGAATAGTGCAGATGGAATTGGAGGTATCTCAAACTATGGGACCAACAAGAGAAGAAGTGAGTCTGGAACCTGCATGGAATAGGCCCTGTCTGTAAAGGCTGCATAGGTTGGCCATCGATACCCCTGTAGAGACTGAGGACTTAATATAGTGGTCTGAAAACTCAGGAAGAACCCTACATATGGCCTCTATGTCCACAAGTATAGAGAATGTCTTACCCATTCTAGTGGGACGTGGGGCTCTGAGAAGGACACCTTAATGGGGGCTGTGGGCCCCGAGCCTGGTCAATCTTCAGCAGCAGGTCCAAGCGGATCAATTAGCAATGAATTTGGTGATGATGGCATTTCCTGTGAGGGCAAGGATTTAGAGCATGGCTTACCGCTCTCTGGTGGCTAGGACAGTCATATTTCCAGTGGCCCTAGGGCAAGGCCCAAAGGAATGCCAGGATTGGGGCATTCTCTTGCCCAGTGTCCTTCTTTGCTGTACTTGAAGCATGTTCCAGGTGGGACTCAGGTAGCTCCACCTTGTGTCAGTTTACCTATCTCAGAGGTCCAAGTGTCACTTCTAAAAGATAGATTGTTGTTTTTTATCTCTGTTTTTGAAAACATGAAAAGCCATATTTGAAGGTCTCCCCATGGGTTTGAAGGCCAAGTTTAGCATTTTTTCTTGGGATCTGGCCCACAGTGGAGGGTATCTGTCTCTTTCACAGTCACAAGACATCTGGTTTTTATCTTGGGTGGATATACTAATTAAGTCTAAAAGAGACAAAGGCAAAGAATCAATTAAGTATGCAGGAATCAAATAATACAATCAACAGGGTATCTATGATTATAACTTTAGTAATGGCTTCCCATAAGGAGGATAAGGTCCAGGGAACTTTAGAAACTGACATGTCACTCATTTGTCATATATAAGTACCTCTTATGCTGTTAGAATGTCTAATGCCATGCAATTTTTGGAGGATGACCTGTTTTATTAATTTTACCTTTTTATTTAGGAGAGAGATCAGCTATGGTTTTATTTATCGCCAGTTGAATATAGTTAATTATGGCCCCAATATGCCTGGCACCTGCTGGTTGGTGGAGGGCTGAGCCAAGGCTGGCAGATGGGCTGGGAAAGGCTCAAACCTGGCCTCTGCCCCAGTGCTGGTCTTGTTGTTCTGCATGCATCATATAACCTTTTTTTCTGGAAAAGATCTGGTGGATCCCAGCAAGAGGAATCCAAAAGGAATTTATAATTATCTCTTAATTTCAGTCATTGAACATCCAGAAGATTGATAACAGTACAGTGCAGTACAGGTAGTAAGCTTAACATAGAACATTAAAAGACTATTAACCATGAGTGTTTTAACATTTGAGCACTGAAGAAATTTGTGAAGCATCTCTAAGCATACATCTGGATCTGAAAGAAAGCACTTGTCATCATACATTACATAAATTTTTGTTTAAAAATTATTATTTGACTGGTGACCTTGTGTTGGTTTGATCTGAATCTCCTGCCTGGAACACAAGAAAAAGACAGCAGAAACAATCCCAATTTTATATTTGAAGGCATGAATACACCATCAGATCAGCAACAATGAATGGTCTTAGTCATATGAACTTCAGTTGAGGTGTTCCCATAAGGATATGGAGATTACTGGGGCCTCTGATTAATGAACAAGAGCTGGTTAAAGTTACCAGGTGGCCACTTTCTAGTTTATCAGTTGAAGTCCTGTCTAATGTCTCCTCCCCCCAAGGGATTTTGTTTAACCAGTTCTAGCATCACTTTACCAACTGGCAACCTAGGTGGAAGCATGTTTTTTAAAATCTTTACCCAAATAAACCTTGATTAAATGGTTTGAAAATGCAAAAAAGGAAAAAAGATTGTTGAGCTCAAATAAAAAGGAATAACTGTTTATAGAGCAGGCAAATGGACAAACATGGACAGATGATCTGTACGTTATGTCTCCACAAATTACTCATTTTGTTAAGGTGTAACGGAGCCCAAGCTCTGACCTCACTCTGGGATCACTCATCTCTGAGTGGCTTCTGTCTATGCACACTGCTCTGCTCATAAGTATCTGTGTATGATATTCTTGCTAATCTGCCTTCCACCAGTTTGGTTCACCGCTCCCCAGACAGAGAAGCTATGGAGAGTAGGGAAAAGACTCCCTCTTTTATGGAGCACTGCCTCATCTCCAGCGCATGTGCCCGGTGCCTTGGAGTGGGGCACCGTGCTCCTAGGAGGGCACACAGACAGAAACAAGGGCTTCTTGTTGCCCTACAAGATCCTAAATTTGGGGTGCAAAAAGCATACACCTACACCCACAATCTGCTTTATCACACTGCCCCTGTCTTTTTTTTTTTCTTGCTACCTACAATCCAGGTCACTGTATGTTTGCATCTGGACACACAGCCTTGTAACCCTCACAGCTGTCTTGCTTCTGGTGAGATCCCAGTAGCTGCCAGGAAGCCTGTCCCTCCTGTCTCCCTAACCTTCCCTCATCTTGTAACGCTCAGAAATCCTCAGAAGCAGAATGGCAGCAGTTACAACTCAGGGCGAAAGGAAAAGCAAGCCATGTCATCCAACGTGAATGCCCATTGAGAGGCCCCTGTGGGTCTCCACCAGAATTGCTGTCCTCCGGTCATTTCCATGTATGTAGTTTTCCTCAAGCAGTAGTTGTCAGAGGAAGAAAGCCCTCAGAATTAATTTTTCATATTTTATTACAAGGTAATTTTTTATATCTTTAATGCATAACACAGTATTTCATTATCATGGTGTAACCAGTTGACCAGGAACAGGTCTAAATGTCTGGCACACACTGGCATACACACTGGCAGGTAGCGTACAGGGGTATGCACACATGTGTGAACTTGTGTATGTGTGCATTCAAGCAAAGCAAGTAATTTTAACTTTTGATGTAAAAAGATAAAAACTCACAAATGATTTTAGCTATTATAATCCTTGTCTAGGCTCAGGAAGTCCTCAGTTTATAGAAGAAATACCGTTTCCTACCTGGATCTATAATACGAAGATCAAAATACTGGAAGAAATGAATTCGGGCCAGTTCACTGGAGTCCCACCTGGCTGAGTTTGGATCTACATTGCACAGTGACCAGCCACGGAGTCTCGGGGAAAATTTCTAGCTCTGTGATGCTGGGAAGGATCACTTAATTGCCTTAAGCACAAATTCTCTCAAGTTCCAAATGTGCATTAAGAACCCTGTCTCCTTGCATTGCTGTGAGAGCTAAGTAATTGACAGAAAAACAGCAAGTTTTTGAAAGTGTCCAACTTGGGGTAAGTGTTATACAAATGGAAACAATTTTACTTAAACTGAACAGGTTTACAATTTTACATTTCAAAGCAAAAATATATTTTCATTTCAGAGCACAATGGTACCATTTCCTTTCAAATGTCACCACAGAAAACACAGCTCATCATTTTCAGTTGAATTATAAAGGTCTATAGATGATAACAGTTAATCTAGGTGGGCATCAGTTTTATCTCCAAAGGAGATGTCTTTCCTCAGGGCTTCCATCCTGGGAACGTTCATTTGGGATTTCATTCATGGAGACATTCATTTGGGAAATCAAAGATATTTCACATCCAGGGCCATTATGTTAAGACAGTGGGTCAGTCTTTGCCTGCATAAGTGCCTTTCTTTTTCTCTTCTTAGAATTTGTTAATACTGTGTTGTAGCATTTTGAGCAATGTCATTGTTCATGTACAATTTGAGGGTCCCCATAGGCTTCAGGCACAGTTTTAATACCCACTTTGAGATAAAAGGGAGGAAATGTAATTGGATGTGGTGTAGAGGTGTGGCATTTGGAAAGGTTAATGTTAGGTAGGGTCACGAGGATAGAGCTCCCACGACTGCTCCAGAGCAGACAGGTACACACACAAACATTCCCTGTCTCCTGCCCTGTGACGTCCTGAACCACCCTCAGATGCTATCAGCAAGGAGGCTCTCCCCAGATGAGGCCCCTGCACCTTGCACCTACAGAACTTTGAGCCAAAATAAGTCTCTCCTTCAAAGTAGCCACTTCTAGGGTTCTACAATAGTGTCTCAGTTATTTTTCTCTCATTGCTGAGACAAAACACCTGACACTCGAAATTAAAGGAGAAAAAGTTTATTTAGCTCACAGTTTGTAGAGGCTTCAGTCCACAACCAGCTGGTTCTAAGGTAGGGTGGCATAGCAGAGGGACAGCATTCATGGTGGCAGAAGACACAAAAGCAACAAGTGTGAAAGTGGGGAAGCAAGCCTCTTCCCCCCCCCCCCCCGTATGTTTTAAGGAGGCTCCCCACCTAGGGTGGGTGTAGCACTCACACCATCTTGTGCTCTCCTCTTGCACAGGCTGAGAATGTTTACAAAGTGAGGACCTCGGGAACCTGGCTTAGATCCCCAATCTCCCAAACAAGTGTATGGTGAAGGCTTAAATAAATGAGACAAGTGGTGTGATTTTAGGGCCTCAAGAGGGTCAAAACCCTGTTCAGAGTTCGAGACTCTGGGGGCTGAGACAGGCAATGACTTTGGGTGGCCTGTATTTATTTAGTATTCAAACAAGGAAGGGGCTAGAGTGGACAATGTAGGAAGCCTGGGCAGGACCTTGGGGGGGGGGGGTTCAAGGACCCCTCCCAGCAACAGACTATGTTAATTTAGGAGACCCATCCTAGGAGAAAGTCTCCAGGTGAACCCCACTACAGGAGTGAATGCCTGCAGCCACAGGCTCCACCCTATTAACTGGGGCTGGAGCCAGCTCCACTGTTCTCAGCTGTGGCCTTATCTTGCCCCCTGAGGCATCTTCTTGTTCTCAATTCAGCCCTGTCTAGGCTATGCAGCACCCTGCACGGGTATTCAACTTTAATGGCTCCCAACAAGGACCCTGGCCTCTTGCTGAGTTAGTTGAACTTCTAAACTTCTCAAACTGACACAATGAATCAGCCATGACAAATAGTAAGTAAATATGGGTGAATAAATGCAAATCTTGCCCTTTTCCGAGCACTTATGCCATGAACAATGGAGTCTCTGGTATTCAACAGTCCACTCCAGTCATTTCTTGGATAAGACCCACATTACCTATGGCCACCTGTTCATTCAAGACTTTCAGATCATCAGAGACTGACTTTTCCGTCTCACTGCGATTTTGGGAAATCATGTATCTCATCAGTTTTTAGAGTCATAAGTGTTCTCGATTTTGGAATTCAGTGCCCAAAGAAACCTAGGTTCTTGGGCAGGTGTCTTAAGATGTTTATTTTCTTGGAATTTCTCTACTGTGTATTGCCAGAGCCACCATGTTTACTGGTCTTGTGGTTAAAGTGATGAGCCCTAGCACCTACGTACACACAGGCACAGTGGCCTGATGGCCCTGTACCTGACCCAAGATAGTTACTTTCTCTATAAAACCCCATAGCCTGTGAGAGACGGCACCATTCTGGTCTAGTGTCAAACTGTCCCTGTAGGTTCTCACCACGAAAGTCAGGCTTCTACAGTGACACTCTACCTTGTCCTAACTTGTCTTCCTTAGGCTCTGTGCTACTGGGGCAATCTAACATTTCCTTCACCTCCTTCACTGTTCTCCCCTGAAAAAACCAGAAGTCAATCCTAGTGTTTTCCTGGATAATATTTTTTTGACAGTAGAAATCAGATATTTTCGTTCAGTTGAATAGTCTCACAAAAGTTATTTCTGATAAATTCATTATATTTTTAAAAACTAATATTTTCAACTTCATTTCTAGGAGTTTTTAGCATTTCATAGTTTATTCACCTTGTCAAGATTTGTTTTTAAATTCTTTATTTCTATTCTCACCACATTTCAGTTGTGTAGTAAAATAACTACATTCACAGATAAGCAGCAAACTATGAAAATCAAATCCATTAATTCAGCAGAAGCTCATACAGCAGAGGCCATCTTTCATAATGTGTGTGACCACTGGACATGGGAAGAAAACCTGAACAAAGCCCATGAGATGCTTTTATACCTCACAACCAACACTCAGGAAAGTGGTAGATAATTTGCAGGAGGCGTGGGAGATGCCTGGCAATGCCGCCTGTCACGTGGAAAGGGTGGGGCTGCTACCTTTCTTGTTCGCAGCACACCATCCCATGACTCTGAGGCAACGGCCTCTGTACCAGCGACATCATTACAGAGCCCCACGCGCCGATAAGCTTTGAAAAGCAAGTTAAACATGCCAGAGAAGTCAGGGAAACCCAAAGGAGTACATGTCACAAAAACACTAACCACAAACAAAAACACATAAATCAAGAAATTAAAACAGTTTAAGAAGCGTTCAAGACGAGAATGTCATAGAGTCACAAGAAAACAAAAAATAAAAAACCAATCTACAATGTTCACAAAATAACAGTTCAACAGTTAAGTAAGTGAATGGCTTTGGATAGAGTTAATTTTCAGAAAAAGTCACAGAAAGAGACCCTCACTGAGAGTCCAATTTAAAACAGCAATGCCTCCGTGTCTCGTGACTTAATTCTGTGAAGGTTTAAACTGACGCTGTGTGTGTGTGTGTGTGTGTGTGTGTGTGTGTGTGTGTGTGTGGTACTGGGAAATGAATCCAGGGCCTTCTCACTGAACTACAGCCTTCTTCTTCTTTTTTATTGTGAGACAACTTCTCACCAAATTGCTAGGTTGTCAGGCTGGGCTTGAACTTGAGCGTCTCCCACCTCTGCCTCCGAGAGCTGGGATGATGGTTGCATGCCACCAAACCCAGCCCTGAGTTCTGAAAGTCCTGGAGACACACAGGAAGTTGCAAAGTTAATGCAGACAGCTCCCATGCACCCTACCCCAGCCCCCATGTGCTGCTTCTGTGATGATAGCGGTATCTGAGAGGGCACTTGTCTGAGCGTGTAAAGGCACAGCTAGCTCTCAGCCACTGTTCCCATGTGTGCATTTACACAGTCACCCAGGCACTCGAGATGCAGGATACCATCGTCACCGCGTAGATCTGCCAGGGACTACAGCTTCGCATTGTGTATCCACCCTTCTCAGCACCATCATGCCCAGCACCTGGCATATACTCATCTGTTCTCACATCTGCAATTTTGTTATGTGCAGATGACAAGTAAATTAAATATAGTGTGGCTCTCTAAGAACAGTGGTTTTCATATAATACACAGGAGCCTTGAGCTCTACCCCAGTCCCACACCACAAGCTTTTTTTTTAAGTGGTCAGCAACACCCAAACTGTTACAGACTGTTTCCTCAGTCTGTAACAGCTCATTCTTCTACTGAGGAAGGTGATTCTTCCTAGTGTTAGTTACTGTAAATAAAGTTCGTTAGGGCAAGTGTGCATAAAGAGCTTTGAATGGTCATGTTTTCATTTCCCCAGGTGGGTTTCCTCCCCGAGTGACTGCTGGGATTATGCTTAGGTGATGCTTAGTTTTGTGGAAGAAACTACCAAGCTGTATTCTAGAATCTGCACCCTTCCTCGCTCATCTTTGATGTAGGAGAGCAGGTCTTCTGAAGACTCCCACGTATTTAGAATTTTTACTACTTTTCTTATTCACTGTGGTACTATGTGCTTGATGAGGTCTTGCCATGTTTTTCATTTTTACTTTTGCCATTTTTGAGGCAAGGCCTTTACAAGGTAGTTTAGGATGCCTTTGGAGTCTTTATGTAGGCCATGCTGGCCTTGAACTTGCAATTGTTCTAAGTCTCCTGAGTGTTGGAATTACAGGTGGGCCCCTTGCTATGGTTAAAATCTGCATCTTACTAATTATATTGATGTTAGTTTTTTCATATGCTTATTTTTGCTACGCATAATATGTTCTTTGATTAATTTCTATTCATATCTTTCATTCATTTTAAAATTGGAATAGTTACTATTTTAATGTTCAGTTTTAAGTTCTTCATATATCCTATATATTTGCCATCATCAGCCATATGCTATGAAAATATTCTCTTTAAATCTGTAGCTTATCATTACATGACTCAAATGAAATCTCTCAGAAAACCAAAGATTTTTAAATACGGTAAGATCCAATATATCAAATTTTCATTTTTCTTGGGTCAGCTCTTTTGGTATTACAACTATTTACATTATATTGTGGAATTTTTACAGCTGAGTCTTTAAATCTACAGTTAATTTTGAGTTAAGTTTTATATATGGTATGAGATCTATGTTAATGTTCCTTTAATTAATTAGTTAATCTCCCGTGTCAAGCCAGTTATTCTGATATCATTTTTAGAAGCACTATCCTTCCTCCACTGAATTTTTATTTTGCAGTATTATTATTATTATTTTGCAACTATCAAAAATCAGCTGGTATACCTAAGATACTCTATTTCTCTGTTCTCTGCACTGTCTTACAGCTGTGTCTTTCCCGACTACTGTCGGGAAAATACTTCATGATTTCCGGATTCCCTGGTTACACAGTAATTCTTCAGATTGGGAAGACTTCTCACATTTATTCTTCAGAATAACTTTAGATACTATATTTCTTTGCTTTTCCATGCAACTTTTAGAATAATCTTGCATGCATCTACAAAATACACTTCTGGGATATTTATAGGTACTGTACTCAATGTATGAATTTGAAGAGAACTCACAGTTGTACTGAGCTGATTTTGTTAGCCCTTGAAGGCAAAATTCTTTTGCATTTATTTAAATCTTTCATCCCTTTTGTTAACACCATGGGGTTTTTAACTTTCAGAGTCTTAGCAGACTAGCCTCTAACTATTTCAATTTTAAAGTGTCATATGCAATAAGCTTGCATGATGTTGGCCTTTTAACTTCAATTTTGAAGTGTTTATTGCTAGCCCACTGGCCTTGCATGAAGATCTTCTATCTACTGACACTCAAGGACTCCTTTGTTGAGGTAATTCATCATTCCAGTCTTGGTGAATTCTTTGTCATTGGGTTACATCATTATGCTATCTGTACATAGGGAAACTTCACTTTCTGATTATTTTTAAATTTTTATTGTTTTATTTAATACATCAGCTAGAACTTCATTCTTATCGTGTTTCTTACTGTAGGGGGAAGATTCAGGAAGTGTCCACCATCAAGTAATTCTATCAGAGGTGAGCTTCCCCATTGTTTTGTCCTCTTTACCAAGTCCCTCTCTTCACACTTTGCTAAGGTTTTCTAATTTAAGTTTCCTTAAATGCCTTTTCTTAATCAGTTGACACAGTTGTACTGCTTTCTTCTTTCCCCCATTAATGAGGCAAGTTACATTGACTAATTTTCAAACACTGAAGCTTCTTTGAATATCTGAAACAAATCATGGTCATAGTATTAGGATATAAACCACATGTACGGTGATTCTTAGGTAATAGTGGATTCAACTTGCTAGTTTTCGTTTTATTCTCTTTTTTAAAGTAGTGTATTTATTTTGGTTTGTTAAAGAGTAGTATTTTTTAGAATTAATTTGCAGTGAGTTCCTTTGCTTATTATTGAAAGATGTTGAATAAAATTGATTTAAATCATTTTTAAGTATATACTAAAATTCTCCATCTGGTCTTGGAGTTTTATTTCACATTCTTTTCTAGTTTTACTGTTAAGAACATTTAATGTGAGATCGACAGTCTTAAAAGGTTTAAATACACTGTACAGTTTTGTTGGCTACAGGCACCATGTTACAAGATAGAACTCACTCGTTTTGCACAACTAAAATTTTAGAACCATTGATTAGCAACTCCTTATTTTCCTCTCTCCTCAGAATCAGAAGCCAAAATTCTATTCTTTGTTTCTGTGAGTTTGAGTGTTTTGTAAGTGGAATCATGATGTATTCATCCTTCTGTGAGTGGTGTATTTCACTTATTGAAATGTCCACCAGGTTCACCCACGTTGTTTCATATAACAGACTTCCATTACTGTTCTAACAAAGGAGAAATATTCAATTAGATGAATATAATTACCACATTTTTATAAAAAACAAAATGCAAAATCTATCCGGTTGTATGAAAGCACCCTATTTTTCAAATCCATTCATCCATACACGGTCTCTTCAACAACTGACGTTAGGAAAATTGGCCCTTAAGAGCAAAATAATGGAATTAAACTCTATCTTACACTATATAAAAGTCAACCCAAAGGGAGTGAAAGCTTAAGCAGAAGACCTGAAGCTGGAGGAATGAGACCCAGCAGGTCAGGCCAGGGAAAGCTGGCAGTGCGCCCAGGGTGACGCCTCTGTGTTTCTGCTGTTCTTGGCGATCGCATCAAGAAGGCCTTGCTCTGGTCGCCCTCTCCACTTGTCGCCAAAGGCCCCTGTCCCTTTGTGTTTAGTCCTGGGATCCCCTTTTTGGCAGAATTCTCTTCCCACCTGTCCTCATCTCGGCTGAGTGGATGCAGCTTTGAGGACTGCTAAGCACACAGAGAGAAGCGTGTTCCCACTCAGTTCCCTCCCAGCATTCTCCCCGCTGTCTGATGCCCCGGCTTTTGGTAAGTACCCTTCAGGATTAGCTCTGCGTGGCCCATTCACCATTTCTTCAAAAACAGAAATTTTGGTTTCAATGTTTGTTATTCTATGTTTGCATACAATTGAGCCTCCTGTATTCAGGGTTTCCACATTCATGGATTCAACCAGCCACAGACTGGGGATGTATTTTACATCTGTCCTGAACATGTGGGGACTTTGGGCAGGGTGTGTGTGTGTGTGGGGGGTCACTATTCTCTAAGCAATATGGTGTGGCTACATAATATTTATACTGTATTAGACATTGTAAGCCATCTGGAGATGACCTAAAGTATGCAGGAAGTGGAGGAGAGGTGATGTAGTCAGGGGTTGGAAGGAGAACAATTAGAATCAGGACAAGAGTTTATGGTAGTATTTTTATGATGGTCACCCAGAGTTAACACAAGAAAATTCGGGAAATCTATCCACAACACTAAGACATAGAAAATTTAGCCAAGGGCTTGAATCCCACAGCAATGTCCCACATGAGTCCAGATGAAGACCCAGAGCCTATGACAATGCCTCCCAGGAGTGGAACTGGAGTCTAGAGCCCACAAGAAGGACTCACACAAGTCTGTTTTATAGATCTGTGCTGGGAAGGCCCAAAGGTCAGCAGTGGAAGCTAGAAAGTCTATGTCAGTAGGGTGAAGGAGCTGTGCTGGTGGGATGAGGGTTCTATGCTGGAGCTGAGAAATCACACTCAACAAAGACCAGGGTTGTCCTGAAAAGCACCACAGCCATCCTCAGCGACACAGAGGCCCTGAGCTCCTCTGACAATAAGCGTAGTCGAGTACATGCCAGGAAGGCCGCATGACGAGTTCATCCTGGAGACCAAGCAGCACACGTCTTCCCCTCTGGAGCCAGGAAGCAATGCTTGATGTGAGGACCAGAGCTTCTCCAGGAGAACTTAATGGCTTAAACAGCAACACATAGGAGAACCCACAATGTGTCAACGCCTCAACACAATAGCTTCTCATTTTCCATGTCTTTATTTATCCTGGCAACTTTTCTCAGGTGTAGCATCTACGCTCAGTACCATACTAATGTAATCCAGCTGGCATTAAGTTAACCATGAGTTTTTAATCCATAACAATCATGCAAAACTATATTACTTTACAGGAGCAACCATGATTCTTAGAAACCATAGGAGTTAGTCTTGGAACCAGGCTCTCCATGTGACAGATGTTTATAATTTCCAGTGATCATAAGTGAGGACAGAGGAGGGCAGTGACCCAACTGAGCTCTGTTGTTTACCTCAGTGTTCTCAGGTATAACAGGAGACAGCTCATTGCATGTCTTCTGCTGTGGCAGGGATTAACCATATCAGGTGCATAAATTGGTTGGAAAAATGCATAATCAATGCACTACTTAGTTTTGGAGGAACCCATTCTTCAGAAGCTTCTTAAAAAGTAGACCATGTGGGAGAGTTGAATTATGCCAGTCCTCGCACTTTGAAACCATACCCTACTCACAGTTTAAATCTGAATTGGCAAGGCATTCTAGTTTAGAACAACTTCCCCTTGTAAAGACTCTCCCACAATCAGTTTTCCAGTGGTTTTCCTAAGTCATTTCAAGCTATTCTAATTCCTGGCCTTTGGGTGGATTGTTTTCCCCATTCTCCCACAGTTTTTCATCTTTTCACCTTATTTTGGAGTTTCTGAGCTGGTTGCTTAACTTTTTACCTTTTCTATTTGAAAGGCTCTTGCCCTAGTATAAATTACTGTACAGTTATGGCGGTGGTGTAATGTTGCAGAAGGCCAAAGTGGGAACACTTACCACCTCCTGCTTCTTCTTCAGCCTCAATTTCAACTCCCTTTCCTGTTTGCACACGAAGAAAATTCCAATCAGCTCCTCACACATCATCAAAGCCTGCCCTAAGCGCCACTCTGATCAGAGGTTATATATATATATCCCATACCCCACGGTCCAGCAGAGAAAGCCAGACCCCTGGTGATCATGGATTCCTCTCCATATCTTTGGAATAAAGGCTATTTTTTACTTTATGTTCTCTCTTTTATCACTCTGAAAACTCTTTCATTATGGTGCCCTGTGACTCAGATGGCATAGTACGTTAGCTCCTAAAAAAATCCCTCCTAATTTGAAGCTCCCCTGCCTAAGAAGCATATTTTTCTTCCTCTGGGACTGTTCACCCCTAATTTGCATGCAACAGCGACCTTCCTCATCACAGGTGAGCTGCTGTCCAGAATTTTCTGTTTCCATTCCTAAAATTTGCAAGCTTGTGTCAAAAAACCCATCCTGCAGTCCTGAACAGGGATACCAGTTTTCATGCTTCTTAGGCCGCACAGCCTGAGGCAAAATTGCTATTTTTGTTCCCTAGCACCCTGACCCACACTCTTCAGTGACCAGCCAAGGAGAATGGGTGTACAGACTTTCTGTGTCACACTTTCAAAACTGGTGACAACTTTTTACGATAAGTGTGACTCGGGACAGCTCTTCCATCCCAACGTGAAGTTGTTCTCTCAGCTCACTTATAATTCGGTCATGGGGACCACTTCCTGTCCCCCCAAAAACACACTTCCGGGGCACCTGGTTTATAAGCTTGGTGCTCTTGGCCTCTAGAAGGCTATAAAAACCCCAAAAGCTGATCTTTTATTTATGTTTTTGTCCCAGTGGTGGCAAGTTGGCAGAAACCCTTCATCTTTAGCCCTTTTTCACTTTGAGGACGTGTCCTTCCCTCACTCTGTCTTGTGTGATGGCCGACATACTTCTGGCTTGCTCTGCTCCTCCAGGATCTCTCCTGCCCTGCCCACTGGACCCCTTAGATGATGCGACTCCTGTCTTTACGGCTCCTCCCCTGCATCTCTCATACCAAAACCTGCCTTTCAGCCTTTTCAGCCAAAAGTTTCTGTGCCCCTGCACTGTCCTCTCCCCCTTCCTCACCCCCAGTGGCCTCTAATCCTTCCCTCAGCATCTCTCCCCAGTCTCCAACTTCTCAATGCCCCCCACCCCAGCCATCTGTTTGATTGGAGGGTTCTTTCCCCTGCGTCGCCATTTTCTCCATTGACTCACCATATGTAGTCTCATGTGTTCTAGCATTCCGGCAGGCCACACAGTTGTCAGCAGCCATCTCGCTGCAGCTCGAGTGGAGGACAGCCACCATCTTGCAGCCCTCCCCCACATGACAGTGCGCCACCATCTTGCAATGGGTCTCAGGATCAATGGCCCCTCTTGTGATCAGCAGCAGCCATCCTGCTGCGGATCATATGATGACCAGTCTCCATCTTGCGCTCACTCAACTGTGTTACTGGCAGCAACTAGGCTGCTGCAGGTTACACAGTAACCTGCCAATAGCCTGTGTTTCCTTGTCGCATGGTGCTGAGTGGCTCTTTTATAGCCAATCATTAAGTAATCGCCCACACAAGCCTGGCAGATGGTTGGCCACTCGGTGGCCATCTATTCCACAGCCTTCACAGCCACAATCTCTATCCCAAATCAGGAACAGGCTGGCCTTGAGGGATTAATTAATATTCATGTTCCTTTTTTCCTCTCTGAGCTGTCTCAGATTAGCCATAAATTAGGTTCCTTTTCTGGTATTCTTGTTTCAAGAGATCTCTATTAATTGATCTGCAAAAAGATTTACACTAGACTATTTATTATAGTTCAAATTGGCCAATTATATTTGAGTGCACTCTGATTTTATATGATGGTCAGTCTATATATCTATATATCTATTGTCAGTCCATTTGCCTGCTCCATAAACAGCTGTTCCTTTTTATTTGAGCTCAACAATTTTTTCCTCTTCTTTTACATTTTCAGATCATTTAATCAAGGTTTATTTGGGTTATAGATTTAAAAAACATGCTTCAACCTAGGTTGCCAGCTGGTCAAAATGATGCTAAAATTGGTTAAACAAAATTCCTTGGGGTGAGGACAGGCCTTCAATTGATGAATAAGAAAGTGGCCACCTGGTAACTTTAACTGGCTCTTGATCGTTAATTGGAGGTCCCAATAATCTCCATAGCCTTATAGGAGACACCTCAACGAACATTCATATGACAGACAATTCATTGTTGGTGATCTGATGGTATACTCATGCCTTCAAATGTAAAATTGGGATTGTTTATGATTACAAATGTTCTTTCAGATCTGGATGTCTGCTTTTTTCTTGTGTTCCAGCCAGGAGTTTCAGGTCAGACCAACATGAGGTCACCAGTCAAATCATAATTTTTAAATAAAAATTTATGTATTGTATATTTTATACTTAGAGATGCTTAAATAGCAGTCCAAATAATGTCACAAATTTCTTCAGTGCTCAAATGTTAAAACACCCATGGTTCATAGAAAATAATAGTTCCATTTAATGTTCTATGTTAAATTTACTGCCTCTACTACACTGTACTGTTATCAATCTTCTGGATTTCTATAACTAAAATTAAGAGATAATTATAAATTCCTTTTGGATTCCTTTTTTGCTGGGATTCACCAGATCTTTTCCAAAATGGGCCAAAATTAACTATACTCAACTGGCGTTAAATGACACTGCAGCTGATCTCTCTCCTAAGTAAAAAGGTAAAATTAATAAAACAGGCCATCCTCCAAAAATCAGATGACATTAGACATCTAACAGCACAGGAGATACTTACACAATTGTAAAATCTAAATGTGTGTATAACGAATGAATGAAATGTCAGTTTCTAAAATTCCCTAGACCTTATCCTTATCCTCCTTATAGGAAGCCATTACTAAAATTATATTCATAAACACCTTGTGCATTCTATTATTTGCTCCTGCATACTTAATTGATTCTTTCCCTTGTCTCCTTTAGACTCGAAGCTGTACATCTACCCAAGATGAAAACCAGATGTCTTGTGACAAACACCCTCCAGTGTGGACCAGATCCCAAGGCAAAAGGCCAAACTTGGCCCTCAAACCCCACAGGGAGACCTTCTTAATATGACTTTTTGTGTTTTCAACAACAGAGATAAAAATTAAAAGGAAAAACAACAATCTTCTCTTTTAGTAGTGACACTTGGAACTCTGAGACAGGTAAACTGAGACAAGGTGGAATTGCCTGAACTCTTCCAGGACCATGCTTCAAGTGCAACAAAGGAGGACACTGGGCAAGAGAGTGCCCCTATTGCAATCTCAAGGGCCATTGGAAGAGCGACTGTCCTACCCACCAGAGAGTGGGTAAGCCATCCTCTAACTCCTTACCCTCTCAGGAGATCTCATCACCACCAGATTCATTGCTGACTAATCTCCTCAGACTTGCTGCTGAAGACTGATAGAGCTCAGGGCCCACAGCCCCCCATTAAGGTGTCCTTCTCTGAGCCCCAAGTCCCACTGGAGGTCTCAGGTAAGACATTCTCTGTACTTGTGGACATAGAGGCCTTAGAGGTCTCAACAACTTACACCTCTTTTCAGGCCCTTTACTAAGTCCTCAGTCTGTATAGCTGATGGCCAACCTATGCAGTTCCTACAGACAGGGCCTATTCCATGCAGGTTCCAGACTCTTCTTTCCCATAGCTTCCAAGTAATTCCAACATGTCCCACATCCCTTTTAGGTAGAGATCTTCTTCAAAAGCTTAACTTCTTTACCTTCTCCCTCCCCCACAGCTCTGGTCCTCCAGACACCCTCACAGTACACCGCAGAGCCATCCCCTCCCCTCCCTTCTTCTCTGATCGATCCTGTAGTTTGAGATACCTCCAATTCCACCTGTGCTACCCATGCCATGCCTATTTTAATTCATCTCAGGGATCCTTCAATTTTTCCTTGCATTCCCCAACAACCTATAGTTCCCAAACATTTACAGGGACTTAAACCTATTAACTAAGCATCTTTTAGACAATGGTTTTCTTAAACCTACCCATTCCTCTGGAAATCAAGCCTGATGCATCTTATCATCTAGTGCAAGACCTTGGAGTAATAATGCTATTACCCCAATCCACCCAGTAATGCCAAAGCCTTATACCATGCTCTCTCATATCCCTCCCTCTACCACTCATTGTATAGTCATAGATCTTAAAAATGCCTTTTTTATTCCTGTGTTTATGCAGACTGACCCAGATGCTCTGAGGTCTAAACTTACACCTTTCATCTCTATAGTAAAACCCTTCCTCAGGGACACATACCACCCCTTCCTTTCCTATCCATCAATTTCATGAACACAACCCTGGTCAGGACTGATGGATTTTACACACATGCCCTGCCACAAAACCTCAAATATCTTTTCACCTTTGTTTGTACTTTTTCAGGATAGATAAAAGCCTTTCCCACAACCAGGGAGACTGCTGATATAGTTACTAAAGTCCTGTTACAGCAAATTATCCCAAGGACTACCACTAAAATGGAGTGGCCCCTACCCGGGCTTCCTTAGAACTTCAACGGTGGTCCAGCTCAACTCCTGGACCAAAGATAAGCCCTATACCTACCTACACTTTTAACTATTACCCTTTCAGATGGGAGAATAATCACCTCTCATAACTTGACACCTTCTAACTCCACACTTATTTTTCAGAATTCTACCTCACTGTGGTCCTGATGGAACAGCATATTTAAATCAAAGGCACCCTTCACCTGGGTCCTATGAGTGGCTTGCCTACTCATAGCACCTTGTCTCTTTGTTTGTTCAGTCTAAGGTACAGGCATTCACCAATGATAAATTTGTCCTGGCTGAAACACCTGGTACCAGCTTCTACATGGGCATCAACCATCATCCCATCAACCTTCCTGAACCTCAATATGGCCCCCCTTTTCAGCAGGAAATAGTAAGAGAGAGACTTTGCCCCTTTCCTAACAATATAAAGATGGAAATGAAAGGTTCTTGACTTAATAGAAATTATGGCGGTGGTCTAACATTGTGGAAGGGCAAAGTGGGACTGCCTACCACTTCCTGCTTCTTCCTCAGCCTTAATTGCAACTCCCCTTCCTGTTTGCATGTGAAGAAAACTCCAATCAGCTCCTCATGCCTCCCACATTGTCACATGCCTGTGTCTCCACAGTCACCGCCCTGGTAAGGGCCCTATCCTCATTCCATGGCTACCAGAGCTCTCTGCTGAGGCCCCAAGGCTCTCTGAAGATTTCTCCGAAATCCAGGCAGAAGCTGCCACACCTCCTCAGACCTGCACTCCCACACTCAGAGTCCCTGCAGAGCAAGCACCTGGTGGGTGCTGCCAGGTTTCCTGCCAGTGCCTTGCAGAGCAGACTTGTGACAATGGGAGATTAGCAGGGCCTGCAGGTGCCTGAGGCCCTTTCTGTAACAATTCTTGCTTTCTGGGTCTTGGCTTCTAGGCCTGTGATGGGAGAGGCAGCTGCAATGACCTTGACCTTGGAAATGTTTTTCAGGGTCATTCTTCCACTCCCCTGATAAATAGCACCAGGCTTCCCCCCCCCCCCACACTAATCTTAGCAAGCAGCTTCCGGGCCACACCTCGGAATTCTCTCCCAAATCTTACTCTTTCCTTCTTTACCACAGGCCAAACTGGGGACTTTCCAATTCTTTCAATTCTGCTTCCTTTTAATTATAAATTCTAGCTTTCTTTTCACATTTGACTATATATTGTGAAGAGAAGCAACATCAAACTTCGTTGGATATGGAGGGCCACCTGGACAATTCTCCTTGAAAGAACAATACTTACCTGCATTTTGGCTAAATGTGGCCCTATTTCTGTGTCCAGAGCTGGGGAGGACTTTTTCTTATCCCCTCAACTGGCTTTAACCAATGCAAATAGGTCTAGGTCTGCCGGCCGTGCAGTTCTCAAAGCAAAGGCAGGCCAGTGAAGCCCCGCCTACAGCTCCTAGATAAGAGTAGCTGCACAGTTGGCTGAGAGGGAGCCTCGAGATTAAGAGGCTGTAACTCCTCAGGGCTTAAAAGATTGTTCATCAGAGCTGAACCACTAGCCCTAAAACACTAGATACTGCCACGAAGTGTTGTGCAGTTTACTTTCTCTGCATCTCTCTCTCCTCTGTAATGCGGAGGTAATTTCCTGAGTGAGCTTTCAGGAGCTCTGGTGGTGGCTAGTCTTCTTGTTTGTCCTCAGGCTCCCACCTAGCCCAGCTCACAGCACTCACATAGGGAAATGCCCACCACTCTTAACAGTCATGCATCCCCGACCCACTGCCCTCTTCACAGTCAGTAAACCCTGGGCTTGGCCCTGGGTCGGGGTCTTTGTTCTGGTCAGCCTTTGTACTAGCTGGACAGTTGGGTCTCACAACTACAGATAAGTCTTAGTGTCTTTATTCTCATCATTCATTGCACTGGAAGTGGTAAATCAGAATCAATATATTAGAATTCCAATCATTTTTCCATGGGATTATGAGTGTGGATTTTTCTGGATACCAATGAGGTCTAGAAGGGCTTTCTATAGCTAGAGATTTTGTCTACCAAATATCCCAGCTCATCTTTTTGAAGCTCCTCTTTCCACAGAACACAGTTCAGCCAAGTCCTTAGGCATTTTTAAGCAGAGATTACCTTTGCACTCCTTTCTAATTAAACAGTCTTTGCATCTGTCTGAGACTGCATCGGCCCACATCTCTGTCAACACTCTGGTCCTTGGGTAGACTCTGAGAAGCTCTGAAGCACTCTCTACCCATGCAGGCTTTTTCTAACCTGCTCCTCCAAATGTTCAGTCTTTGCCTTACCCAGTTCTCGATCTACTTCATTACTTTTTAAAAATATGTTTTTTTACAGTTGCATCTCACATCTTGGTGTCAATTTCTGACTTATTCTGTTCAAGGTGCTTTTCCAAAATACCTTATACTGGATAATTTAAAAATAATACAAATCCAGTGCTCACAGTTCCATGCTAGTTATTTAATACCTGTTGACCCAGTGATTTCAGATGGTGTCTGTTGCACCCTGACCTCAGGCAGCTGGCTGCCCTCTCCACAGCAGGGAGCCTGATGCCGAGCTTACCTTTATTAAGAAATTGTGACTCTAACTGGACCTGCTGAGCCCATATGGAAACCACAGGGTAGGGGGGCCTCCAGCTGGAAACAGACGTCCTGAGCACCTGTATGCAGGGAACTTGTGTTCAGGCAGAAAGGACTGAGCCCAGGCCCTAGTCTCCAGGACCAGGTCAGGTGCAACAGACTCCACGGACCCTGGGAGCTGCAGACTGAGATCCCAAAGGAAGCAGGAACAAACAAGAAGAGGAGCCACCACCAGAGTCCCTAAAACTCACTCAAGAAGCCCCAGCCACCTGCCCACTCGCTTTGCCACAGGCCCCTGGTGTTTTATGACTCCATCATGAAAACAATTAGAATCATCCCAAAAAATAAAAGTGGGCATAAAATAGTAGTATAGTGCCCCATTGAGCTATACTAATCCAAAGGTGGTTTTTGCAGATGGTTCCAGAACATTCAGTAAAATAGTCCTAAATACAGACCCAACAATTTTATGTTACTTTGCTTAATCTGTTGCCATATTTAAACCTGGACACAGGGTGCATTAGAATCAACAAGATAAGAATAGAATGACCTTAAAAATCCCTGCTTAACCTTTTTTCCCAGCTTCCATCAACCAATGATAGTTTTTATTATGCTAGAAAGATCCTGGAATTTGTCATCAGCCTATTATTCATTCATACAAGAGAGTGCAAACTCCTATATAAACCACAAAGATGGTACAAACTCTTCTAGCATGGAGAGCTTTTCTGGGACCATTTCTCCAGAGTCCCCTGATGTACAGGCCACTGGTGGTGCAGAAGAGACACAAACACATGAGAATGTATGAAAATCAGGAAACGTTGTCACAAACACTGTTGCATTTCTGTATTAAGTCTTGTACAGGAACAAGGAAAGGAAGTCAGGGTGGAAGGGCCACGGGTGTCTGACACAGGCAGCAGCTCTGAGGACAAGTGAGAGGGCCAATATTCTAGGCCCAGTGGCAGAGGAAGCAGTGTCAGCCCTCAGGCAGCTGGAGCAGAACCTCTGTGCAAATAAACAGGAAGCTAGGAAATCGGCCTTTTGAGGAATCGGAAATTGTTGAAAGGCAGGGAGAAGCATGCCTCACGGTTCCACTTGCTAACGCTGCACACAGCTCTGTGAGGCAGGGGCTTGCAAGAAGCTGGGGCCTCAGAGACGCTGCCTGTGTTTGGTGCAGTGGATCAGACACACCAACTCCTCTTCCAAGGCTGCCACAGCAGATTCTGAGACGAGCTGTGGCAGAGCGACGGGCCTGGGCTTGTGCTGAAGCAGCTCGCCTAGGGGTCTTCTGGACTCCAGGGGTGCGTTTCCTTTTCTCCGAGTTGCAGTCACAGTGTAATTTCCCTTTGGTAGTCTGGCTCCATCACCCTCACCACCACCATAACTATCTGAGGGCTTGTGACTCACAGGTATGAGGGGACCAGAAGGACCCAGGGAAAGTCTGCGCTTATAATTCAAAGGAACCATTGTTGTGCGTCCTGGTACAAGCCTTCCCCTCTGTAGAGCTAAGACTTCTGGCCAGCAGAGCATAAATGGAGATATTTTTGAGGAATGAACCTTTACCTTTTCCCACAAAGGAAAGAGGATGTTGCTTACACCTGGCTCAACTCGTAGGCAAGAGATTTGAAGAGGCTGATCTGAGAGTGCTGCGTGACTTTCTTGGATCTGAGTGGAGATCGTTGACCAGTGTTGAGCTTAGACTTAAAAAATTTTCAGGGCAAGAAATTGTGGAGATTCACTGGTTTGGGGCAAAGAGAAGAAAAGTGACATTCCACAGAATGTGTCTGTCCATGGGTGTGGGTCAGGTGTCATAAAGCACAATTTCCAAAAAGCCCACAGCATGCTTCTCATAAATGTAGATGAACACACATCATGATTTACTGCAGCTCATTAATCCACGAGGGGACCAGTAGACTGAGAGAGCTGATTCAGAAAACATTTAAGAAGTGTACAGGGGAGTGTGACAGATGAGGGTCACCAGGTCAGGTGCAGCACTGATCAGTGATTAACAGGGCAGTGAACTCTAATCCTCCGGGTCACTTTCTCTGCCAGATAAATAATTGGCATTGCTCATGAGCAGGAATTGTACGAGTATGTCTGAGAGCTTTTGAAAATAATGAGCAGAAACTCAACCACGGTTCACTCCCCAAATGACCAAAGAGCCCTTGAGTGGGACCGAGCTTCCTGATACAGTACATGCACTGCTCTAAAAAATTGAATTTCCAAGTTTGAAATATATTTAAAAAACATAAATTGGTATTTCCCATGATTTAGATTTGGGTCACTTAGGAAGAAGCCAGTTTGATTTATGATGGTTTCAAGTGGCTCCCAGAAGGAGGAAGGTTATTAACAGGAGAGGCCCAAGGCATTGAACATAAGAAGCTAAGAGTAACTGCAGGAGGGAGGGGAGGTCACTGCCAAGGTCTAGGGGCTGTGTCAGGCCCTTCGGAGGGGAACCACAGTGGAGGAGAGAGAGAGACAGAGACGTGGCAAGCATAGAAAGCAGCTGGTCGAGGTGGTTAAACAAGACCCTCACACATCAGCTCACCTTCTGACTGATTAATGAGCTCTTATTCCACGGAGTCATAAGTCATTCTACTTGCTGGGAGCCAGGCAGAGAGAGAAGCGACATGGGCAGAGAAGGGAAAAATGAAGGCTTAGCCTACTCCTCCCACCGAGGCTCATGCTGCGGGGAGGAAGATGAAGTGATAGCATTAAATATGTTCCAGTGTCTGGCTGCCACTCGGAGCTAAACATGTTTCCCATCACGGGCTTCAGTGACAAGCAGTAACAGCATTTTTTTATTATGTAAGGACGCAGTGAAACATCTCACAATGACTGCTTTACAGGAAGGAGTAGGCTGGTGTGAGCTGCAGGCTGATCGAATGGGCTGTGATAGGAAGAGAAACCATATCCCCCGAGTTCCGTGGGCAGAGCCACAGCCTCTGCGCTGCTGTGCTTTGCCTGGCAGAGTGTGTGTCTAGGGGTGAATTCCTGTGACAGCAAAATCTCAGTCTTTCGTGTGAGCAAAATGGGCAGGTGATATCCACAGATACAAAATGGCGAAATGTGAGAGAAATGCCCAGAACAGTTTGTCCCCAGAAAAGCAAGCTCAGGGGCGGAAGAGACCTCTCTCTTCCTTTCTCTCTGAAGATTCCTTTGTCTCTGAACCATGCACCCCCACATAGGTATCTCACCTGAGGAGGCCCACACATGGAAGGTCCTGGAGAGACGCAGAAATCATTTCTTGGGGGAACAACATTATCTCAGTAAGTCACAGGAAGTTAACTGTTAAATTCCTTGTTTGATCTTACTGTCTAAACCATACAGGTTTCAGTGATAAGGGGGAAAAGCCTCCGGAACAGAATGTGTGAAGACGTTTGGACCCCTAAGCCTATATTTTGGTAAACGGCAGAGCACAGGCTTCTCGTATATACAAGGTTCCCGGTTCAAGCCGTACCTCAAAAGAAACTGACTTTATAATTTGTGAACAAAAACTAACTACATACAAACAAAAATCAATTAATGTAACACGCTACAGAAAAACACTGCAAACCCATTTAAAAAAATACCATTGACATTAGTAAATCAATTTACCATTTATTCACTGATGAATGAATTGCTTTGACTTTTGAAAGATAAATTAGAGTTCAAAAACCAGTTTGTCTAAATGTCCTATTGTTTCCATGCAGGTTTGTCAGGCTAGGCAGCTTGTCACAGCAAAGATTTTTAACATGTTAGAAAGAATTCGAAGTTTTTAATGTTTTCTAGATGATTGGTCTTCCTTCTCTTGAGTCCTAGAACAGAAGGATTTCCTCAGAAGTATAAACTCAGCTCTCCTAAGGTGGATGATTCTGAAATAAGCTGTGTGATTCAATCTCCACAATGCTGAACAAAATTTAGAGGAACGAAGAGGAGCTCATGAACCCAAATGCAGAAACCCACAGCTGTGTGGCAGGAAATCGTACAATCTACTCCAGTTCTCCACTGCAGGAGAATGGGAAGGTGCTGTTTTGTAAGAGAGAACCTGAACGCTACGTCTGCCCTGCTATCCTATCTCAGCAGAATTTGTGTCTTCGAATCTGACTCATCCTCTCCCAGATAACACAGCTCAGGGCTTTGCAGAGTTTGGGTCCCTCAGATCTGACCACCATGAAGCCACCGTCACCGAGCTGTGTTTGGGCAGCTGGCTCCGCTGGCACAAGTGGCCACATCAACCCCTTCATCCACCACAGTGGGCACGAGAGAGGCCACTGTGTCCTGGCTCTTGAAGGTGTCCCGTGGTGGGTTGGAGGGTTTATTTTTGGTGCTTCAGCATTGTATCAATCAGAAATTACCCAGAGTAGTGGGACAAGAGGGATGAACATGCCTGTGATCCAGATAAAATAATTTATGACACAAAAGCTCCATGACGAAGAATCGGCCCTCGCAGTCTAATGTCCAGGGCAGCAGAAAATACCATCAGCCACCCAGATCCCCACAGGCAGCAGCAGAGAGGGAATCCAGAAGGAAAGATAGTTCCAAGCTGTGTGGAATTGCTAGATGAGCGAACTCCAAGCTGTCTTTTAAGACTTTACAACTGACCACATCAAGCCTATTAGGATGCTCTTACAGTGGGTGAATCTTCGGTGAAGTGACTGGGGATTTGTTTCTGTGGTACTGGAGACTGAACCTAGGATACTCACACTGAGCTACACCTCTGGGCCTTTTCTTATTTGGTATTTTGATACAGGTCTCACTGAGTCCCTAAGTTGCCCAAGCTGGGTTCAACCTTGCCATCCTCCTGCCTCAGTCTTCCAGAGTGCTGGATGATTGGAACAATTACCAAGTTCACAGCAGCTCCTACACTCACATTTGACAGAGGGACCAGGAAAAGATGTGTGCAGTTTGTAAATGACACCACACTTCCCTGCATGCTCTGTGTCTCACATGGCAACAACCCTTGTCATTTACCCAACCTTCTGGAAAGAACGAACTAGGACTACATTTCTGCAAGCCAAGGTGCACATGGAAAGCTTCCACACCATGTGTGAGCTAATGACTGGCCTGCTGCGGTCTCACCACAGCTGGTGAGACAGGAAGTACCACAAAGGGAGGCTGGCCAGGGGACACAGCTAGTGCAAGCTTATACCATGCAGGCTTGGATGTCAGGTCAAGAGAAGAACTGAGCTATGAACTCGAGGATCTTAGACACACAGCTGGCCCTGCCCATTGGCCTCTACTCTCTTCTGTCCATTTCCTCCTGAGCCCAGACATAGTGAGGACCTGGTCTATATTTTCAGGGAAATACCCTTCACCTTCTACAGAGAAAATAAAGATGTCTAGAATTTATGGGGGAGGTAGCTGGACCCTCCAACGGGAGCTTAAATGGCTTTTATCTAACTTTGGAAGGGAATGAGGTTAAAGAAAATTGTTTCCCACCCATTTCTACCTGTCAGGAGACACTTTTTGTTTTAAAAAGCATTCGTTCTCTCTGAAGATGCGCTTGTTTCCAGCAAACTCTGTGTGTGGGAGGAGGACTCTGCAGAGAGATACGCTTTGCACACTTCATCCAAGGCACATTCCCTGCCTGTACTCCACTTTACTGCTCCCTGTGTGCGGCCGTGATTTTGTTCTGAGGCGCGACTTCTAATGAGTGATGCAGTCCCCTCCTACGGACGAGAGCTGCCAGGCACCTGTCAGAAAGCTGCCAGCCTTTCTCCTTTATTAGCCACCAGATCAAATGCTTAAATTCCTGAGGTCTGTTTTTCAAAATTCTGCAGATGGTCAAAGCCTGCAGCAGTCACTTAGGGGTACAAATGTGGTGGTTTATTTCCCTAATGGGGGTTCTGGGTTCAGCACACTTCCCAGAAGCTGTAAGACGTCTTTACCACTGCAAGATTTCACATGGTAGTGTATCCAGCTGCTCCGGCGGCTGCAATTAAACTAGTGGCCTTGCCAGCATCTTCCAGCTACCTGTTCTGAGGATACGCAGCCTTCAAATGGTGTTGCTCCCAGACACTATGAAAGCGCTGTTCTGGAAGACAGAGATGACTTCTACACCGCAGTGTCTGTGCTCTGCTGTGTGCTGCACGAAGTTGTTTATTAGTTCTTGGGACTGAACCTGTCATGTATTGTTGCAGTGTAGGAGGAAAATGAAATACAAAGTCTCTGCATGGTCCCTGCCGTCATGCTGTCATTTAGGCATTTTATGGTTTCAGTGGGCTGCTTCTTCTTCTTGTTAGTCTGTGCCATGGAGCAGAGCCAGGGGCCACAGATGGCAGCTGTTCAGGAGTAATAAGAAGGTCATTGCAGAAATGAAGTGTGGAAGTGGCAGTTTAATTTTAAACTGCTCTCCATTCATAAGGTGTGATTGAAAAATACAGTGAATGCTTAAATTTTAGAAAAATGTACTACAGTAGAAGATTCATTGCCATTCATCCTTACTAAGTGTGGTGGGTGAATTAATGGTCACCTTGTTACCCCCAGCTGAACTGAGTCATCGAGGTGCCAGGTGCGGAGGGCCCACCTGAGGATTGCTGCCAGCAGCACAAAGGGAGAACTGGAGGGGAAGACCGCTTCTCCTGGAGAAGCTGTCATGCTGGCACTCCTGATATGAACTCAGCTGTTCTCACACCAGAGGAGCCCTGGTCCTCACTGTCACTGAACATGGCTGGAGTTCTCTTTGGGGGAGCTCTGGTCGTTACCTTAAGCATTGCTTCCTGGCTCCCGTGCAGGTCCCTCAGCTGCTGACACAGATCCTCACCTCGCTGGTACAGACTTTCTAGCTTCTATCACTGCCCTTCAGGTTTTCCCAGGGCAGATCCTCCGTACAGACTTGCAGGAGGCGTTGTTGTGGGCTCTAGGCTTCCAGCTGGATTTGTGCAGGACATTGCCGTGGGATCCAGGCCCACAGCTGGATTCTCTAGTGCATGGCCAGATCTCGTGAGCTCTTTTGCACCTGTCTCTTTGGGTGAATATTATAAAATAATCTTACAAGTTATTTTTTACAAGGGAAATATTTCCCCTGACTACCTTATGCCTTTATCTAGACAATCTCCTTGAGTCTCATGCACTCCTATGGGGGTTTTTTCAGGGGTAGCTGGATGTAGGACATGAATGTGGATTACGGGTATTCAATAGCTAAATTAGCCCACTGATTGGTTTAACATAGTTCTTAGTGTGGATGATAGGAAGGCCCAACTGGGTATGGGTGGCACCACCTAAGGTTTTAAAAAATCATTCATTTAGTTTACCAAAAATATATGTAAATGCCCCTAAAGACACATTAAGTTGAAATTATCATAGTTTAAAAATGCAGTTCACACACCTGTCCCAGTGAACACTAGAGCTTAACCACAGAGCTCCTGCTGGAGCTCCAGGCAGCTGGTTCTGCGAGTGTGGGGTTGGCTGGGAGCTTTGGTAGCAGAGACATCAAGAAGGACCAGGAAGGACTCTGGAGAATCAGAACCAGTACTCCATTTCCAGTGTTCCAGCGTAGCGTGGGTTGCTTAATGAAGCCCCCATTTGCATGCACCCACTTTCCACTCATCCGGAGAGCTGCAGAGTAACATCAGAGGAAGGAGGCCCCCAAGAAGACTGGGAGCTGGGCCAGAGTCCTGCAGTAGCACACAGTGTCCTGAATACTCAGAAGGGCTCCCAGAAGGGCATGCACGGACCCTGTGAAATTACCTCCCAACTCAGTGATCTACAGACAGCTGCACAGCAAAACCTTGGTTTGCGAGCACAATTCACTCCAGAAACATGTTTGTCACACAGAGCACTTGTATATCAAAGTGAATTTCCCCATAAGAAATAATGGAAACTCAGATGATTCATTCTACAACCCAATAATGTTCATATAAAAATGATTACAACCCTATAACACAAAATACTAAAAGTACAAGATAAAAAGAAAAATAAACACGTGACCACAGTTGTCTTTGAAAAGCTTCCTGGCTGCTGTGAGGGAGACAAGAGAGAGGAGGGTCACGTACAGGACGACTTTTACCATCACTAACACAATCATTGCTACCTATCGGCTCAGTGGGATCTTTTTCTTTTCATGCAACTTTACTGAGGAACCTACCCAAGCACACTTGTTTTTGTCTCCATTTGAGGATTTTGCAGAAATGTAACCTTGCACTGTTGTTAAACAGATTCATCACTTGCCTGCTCACTTTTCTACAAAATTTTGCATGGTTTCTCACGTTTTATGCATCTTCCTAATCTCATTTGAAGTGAAGGTTTCCCCTGCATGTCTCTCCTCCTCCTCTGTAGATGAGGTCTCCTCTATAACCTCTGGATGTTGGGAGATGATCACCCACAATCCTGCAGAGAGAGAGAGAGAGAGAGAGAGAGAGAGAGAGAGAGAGAGAGAACAAGCATTGCTCAGCTGTGATCATGTGACATGGTGTTCAGTATCATGTATCACTTGTATTGCAAGACATTGCTTGTTTATCAAGGTAAAATTTATTAGAAGTGTTTGTCCATCTTCTGGAACACTCATAGGACAAATTACTTGCAATCCAGATTTCATTGTATTTATTTTGCTCACAAATCTACAATATGGGCAGAACCTGGTGGGGACAGCTCCTCTACTCCACACCTGGAATCCACTGGGTGTCTATGCTCATTTGAGAGCTCACTCACACTCACACCCCATAACTGGGGCTGGGTCACCTGGGCTCCTTGGGGTCATTCCTTGTCTCCCACTTTGTCCAGTGTGATACTTTGAGTAGCTGGATTTAAAAGTCAGAGCTCAGAGGAAGAGCGAGTGGAAGCTGTTACACCTTTTACAGCCTAACTTCTAAGGCTGTGTGGTGCTGCCTCCTCCCCAGCTTGTTGGAGGAGCCTGTTACAGGTGCATCCAGGACCCATGCACACAAACAGACCTTAGCTCCCAGAGGTGGAGCATCACAGATCATTTCTAGCGTAGGGGGGTGAGATAGGAAATATGCTCACATGGCCCTTTTTTGGAAGGAATAATCTTGTGCCTGCTCCTAGAGGCAAGACAGGAAAAAAAGACATACCATTTATTCATTCCTTCTTCAGTGTATACACCTAGCTGGCATTGCACCTGCTAACAAAATGCATTTAGCAATAAAGAGTAATCAGGTAATGGAGCACCAGGAACTCATTCAGAGGCAGCCACCAGAGAAGGCAGGACAAAAGGAGCTGGCCCTAGAGTATCTGAGATACCAGGACACACAGATGGGACTGGAAAGGGACTGCAAGCTTCTCCAGGAGAGGAACCCAGTGCAACTTCAGGGACCACTTCACCATCGGTCTGTGAATACGTAATACTTTCCAGTTCCCATGTCAATCTCTAACCTGAGAGGATGTTCACTTGTTGATTTTTCATCAGACATAATTAAAGATCCAAGTGTCTGAAAATCATGAAGCTAAACAAAAGAACTTTCAATGAAGAAAATATTTCTACTTTGAACGGGAAAAATTATGGAAATTCTGAAGTCACTCTTTGCAGTTAGAAAATTCATATTGATGGAACAATAGAAAGTTTATGAACACAGAAATAAATGTAAATGATCAAATGCAGCAAGAAGTCCATTCCTTGATGTGGATGTGATGAGGCTTTACCGTATCCTTCACAGAGAGGCACACGCAGGAGGCAGACAAAAATATGGGGAGTTTGAGCCCTGCAGAGTAAATTATTCTTTTTGTCCTATTTCTTCAATAATTTTCCATCTTCACATCTCAGACCACACTTAGAGTTAGGCAAAGAAAAATGACTCCAGTGCCTGAAATTACATGCAATTGACATACATTAAACATAGCCTGAAAATTCGTGAAGATGCGACCTATACACTAGCTCTGGGCTTCCATAAGCAGCTTAAGATGCAGCAGGTGCATCCCACCACGACACAAGCTGAGCTACAGGATTCTCTCTGGCTCTAACGTGCTAGATTGGGTAAATCGATAAGGCTTTCCTGACCCAAAACAATAATGCTGAAATATTACTTCACAACTGTGGTTTTTGCACCTCAATGGTGATTCTTTCAAAAGTTGTTTGTCCTAAGAAAACACAGACACATTCTCTAGGGGTGTTTGAGGAGTGCCTAACAGGTCTAATAAAAAATGTCTAGCATAGAAGTAAAGCATCAAACAGCATTTTTCTTCTTTCCAAGGAGAGGCAATATTTTTCTTTCATATAACTAAGAAACTACTTTGAAACTGAAAACTGATTTTCACACTCACACAAGACTGCAATGCTTTCTTCTGTAGAGGAAACATTATAGAAATAGGCATTAATTAGTATTTATCAGGGACAGCACAGATACTTCTTGAAGAGAGGATGTAGGATGGCCCAAGGAGTCATGCCTGTTCCAACAGCAGGAGGAAGAGGAGGAGGCTCCCTGGCTGAGGAGCTTCTAGAAGCTCCTGTAAAATTGGTCGAGAAGTAAAGAAAAGATGCAAATTAATAATATGATGGGTGAATGATAGGACACAGCTGAGACAAACTAGTCCCTAATACTATTCTAAGAGAATGACAGCAGTATCAATTTTAGCCTAACGGTTTTGAAGACTGTGAAAGGAACTCAAACAATGTACCAAACTTTCTGACAAAGCAAAACACTGTGATCATATGGTTTAGAGGTGAGGCTCGCCACATTCTCATCAGTTAGCTCATAACAATTTATATCATTTTCTCCAGAGACTGAAGAAGGATGATTCATCAACTTACTTCACGAGAGTAGGAAAATCATGAGACAAACCCTGACAAGTGCAGTACAAGCAGAGAAAATTACATGCCTAGCTGGCTCATAAACACAGATGCAATTATTCTAAACAATCCAATTTCCATGGTGTATGGAAATGTTAGTTCCCAGTCTCTCGTGATCAAGTAAGCTGCAGAGCCTAGAAAACACAGCTTTAGCTCTATAATCAATGTAAACACCATGAGAGACAAACCGTGTGCATAACAAATACCATGGAGGTCTTATGGGAAGAATCCACATCGTGCCTGTGATCTTCTGCCCCCAAATTCAAAGTCTCAGTTTAGTAGTGAGAACTACTCCAATTCAAATTGAAAGGAATTGTGCAAAATACTTAGCCTCACTCCTCAAAACTGTCGCAGTCCGTGAAAACAAGGAAAACCTGAGAACTAGCATAGCCAAGAGGAGCTAAAAGGTTTATAACTTAAATGTAATATGGTATCCTGGACAGGATTCTGTGACAGAAAGAGGGCATCCAGAGGGGAAAGGAGCTAGTGAAATATGACTAAAGTAAGAAATTCAATCATAAAATCTACTACTATAAATGAAAATTAGAGACTTTACTAAAAATGAAAATATAAGCTGAAACATTAATAGAAGATATTGGTGTCACTGACCAAGGGAGAATTAGTATCAGTGACTGCAACAGAAAAAGATCTAAGAGAACTGTGAAAGTGGTAAACACAGGGTCTCTCCACTTTCAGTAAAATAAACTTTCAGGGCAGAGTTTCTAGTGGGGCCTGGAAAAGAAAGTCAGCCCTGTGCTCCAGCTGGCTGGGAAGAAAACCAGCACCCATGCTCTGAACTAACTGTGAGAACTACCCTGCAAGTCATCGCAGGTGGCCTCTAGCAACTGAGACTGCTCCCTGGATGCCAGCTCTTGGTTACTTTTCTCTGATTACTGAGACAAAATACCGGACGCCCAAAATTAGGGAAGGAAAGTTTTATTTAGCTTACAGGTTTTGAAGTTTCAGCCCATAATCAGTGGCTCCAAGGCAGGGTGACATGGCAGGGACAGTTCATGGCGGCTGCAAACAGCAAGGCAGAAACCGGCAAGAGAGGGAGACACACCTTCTTCCTGCCATTACATTTTATGCTGGCTCCACCCCGAGGTGGGTGTAGCACTGACACCTTCAATCCAGGTTGCTAGACAATGAACCAGTAATAAATGCACAATGCAAATGCATGAGGCCTGGGGGCCACAGATACAAGCCATGACAGCTACTGACTCACAGAGCGGGGAGATGATAAATATGTGATATTTTCAGGTGCCAGGTTTATATTAATTCATTCCATAGCAAACAGAACAATAATGAAATACAATAACTAAGAACCAGAAATATGAAAATACTTTATGAACAAGCCTCCAAAGACAAGAACAGCCTTTCATAAAAGAGAAAGATGTACATGGTAAATAAATGTGTGAAAGATATGTTTAAATTTAACCTGTTTAGTTAGGAGTACAAATAAAGCTAGAATGGAGTAATATTTTATGACTACAGAATTGTCATCAACTGACAGACCTGTCAATACCAAGATCTGGAGAACATGTGACCAAGAATGCCTTTATATATTGTGCATAGAAAATTAGTATAATCACTTTGAAAAACAATTTGGAGCTATACTGTGTGTTGGCCAGCTTTGTAGAGCTGCGCCAAAATATCTGAGAAAATAAATCTAAGAGGAAGAAAGGTTTATTTTGGCTCATGGTTTCAGTTCATGGTTGGTTGCTCCTTTGCCCTTGGGCCTGTGGCAAAGCAGAACATCGTGGTGGGGAGCCCAGGGTGGACAAAGTTGCTCCACTCAGGGCAGCTGGAAGGCAGAAACAGAAAGGCAGGGGCTAAGCTCTCACCGCTCCTCTGTGGCACACTCCTGGCATGATACCTGGCCTCCTGAACATTCCTCCTCCTAATAATAATAATAAAGACCGGTGACCATGCTGTTAGGAAGAGGCCCTTAGAGACTTTGAAGATCCAAACTATGGGATACGATGAAGTTCAGTATTTTCAAGTGTGCATTAGCAAGTCAATATAAATTTCAATATAAATTATTGGTTTCATTAAGGGTCTTGGAAACAACCAAAATACGCACCACCAGGAGAATGGATAAATTAATGAACACCATGGCAGTCACACCATGAGTTATTACATAAAATGGCAGGTATACCAAGTTAGACGGATAAAGCTTAGCAATATAACACAGTGAGGACAAGTTTCACATGGTGAAATTTTACAGTGTGTTAACTAAAGCAACCACGAAAGACTTTAGAAAAGGCTTGCGGACTACACTAATACTTCCACAAAGCTAAATACAAGCTTCAGAAGAGTAGTTACCTGAGAAGGTGGAGGCATTTGGGATAGAGAAGACACACATGAGAAGTAAGTGACTGTTAGATGTGTAACTTACATAGCCTTCTGGAAATTTCTAGTAAGTAGAATATTACATGGAATTTCCTATGACATAGATTTTAGTCTCGTTTTACTCAGTGACTTTTATTTTTTCTACTTAATTTGCTTATACAAAACACATAGCAAAATAAAGACATTTGAGGAAATTTCATAAAGAAAAAAATAACATAGAACATGGCTGTGAGTCCAAGGCCAGCCTGGGCTACAAAGTGAGTTGAAGTCCAGCTGGAACAGCATGGTGAGACCCTCTCTAAAAAATGAAAGAGAAGAATGACTAATTATCCCACCACAAAAGCAAAGTAATTATTTCTTTGTGCTCATAACATGGTCTATCGTTGGAATTTTAACAGTTAATTGTGTCAGTAACTTATCATACACTTCCCATTCCTTTGTAACAGGCTTTTTAGTATAAATGAGCAGCACAGCCTCTGATGATGCACAGCCACAGATGCTACCAGAAATTAGTGCAGCTTCACACTGTGTATCAAATTCCTTGGATGAAATCTCTTAGGAAATCATGGCGTGTTATTAATGAATCAATCTGATGACTGAATCTAGGTTCCAGCTCACTGCTGGTACATCAATAAACTGTGAAGAATGAAACCAGAATGTCATATTTATGTGTGCAAGGATGTCTGATTGGACTGCACTGAGTTCGGCTTGGAGTACTTCAGAAAAACCTGCTGCAGCTGAGGTCCACGTTGGTCCAGCTGCAGCGGTGGAGGCTGGCCACATGCTCTCCAAGGTCCAGGCCTTCCAAAAGTGAAAGGAGAGGCTTTGGGGAGCTCTAGCCTCCTCTGGCATAAAGCCAGTTTATTCAGTAAAAGAAGTGTGGAAATCTTAGGAAGAAGGAACCTGGGAGAAAAGTAATTGTGAGCAGAGAGCTAATGTGTGCCTTCAAACACTTGAAATACAGTCATCACTAAGTGAGGTTTAACCTTCCCTGGTGCAGTTACAGAGGGAGACGTACAGTGATTGGCCAGAATTAGACAGGCAAACAATGACTGTTAAAATTAAAAAGATCTTTCAAGCTAGTTCCACAACCAATTACTTTGCCATGAATCATTGTAAAAGAAGATGCATAATTATCAGAATTCATGGGAAAATTGACTTAGACGTTTAATGAAAATAGCTTGCTGTTCTTTTCAATGCTAAAATTCAGTTTCTTATATTCTTCTGACATTAGAGCACTGTGAAAGAATATTTTTGCCCTGTTCATTTCTACATATAAAATTTAAGCAAATATGTCTTATGTAATGCCATTGTGGTGGATTAAAAACTGGTGGTAACTTAAATACCAGCTGAACTGAGTCATCATGGTGCTGGTGGACGGCCCGCCTGAGGACTGCTGTCACCATAAAAGAAGACCTAGAGAGGAAAAGAAGTGTTGTGGGTTCTCCTAAGTGTTGTTGTTTGGAGCTGTTGGTTCTCCTGAAGGGGCTTGTCATGCTGGTTTCCCTGATATGAACTTGGCTGTTGTCACTGGAGAAGCTCAGGACCTTGTCACTGAGAATGGCTGTGGTTCACTTTGGGGGAGCTCTGGTCTTTACTTTGAGCATTGCTTCCTGGCTCCGGAGGGAAAGATGTGTGCTGTTTAATCTCCAAGAAAAGTTTGTCAAGCTAGTTTCCTGAAATTAACTCAGCTGTCTTCATTTCAGAGGAGTTCATGGGCTCATGGTCACTGAGGATGGCTGTGGCGCTTTTTGAGGGAGCCCTGGTTTTTACTTTAAGTCTTGTTTCCTGGCTACAGTGCAGAACCCTAAGCCTGCTGGCACAGATCCTTCACCCCACTGGTGCAGACTTAACAGCCTCCATTGCTGACCTTTGGGCCTTCCAGTGCAGATCCATGAAGCTTCTGAACGAGTCATTGTTGTGGTCTCTAAGACTCCAGCTGAACTCATGGGAGGCATTGTCATGGGCTCTAGGTCTTCATTTGGACTCATGCTCTGGAATCTAGGCCCTTAATTGGATTCTGTACATCTTTAGTATGTGGACAGATTTCCTGAATGTTCTTGGGTGACTACTATAAATAATACTATTAATTATGTGTCCTGTATGTAATCATTTTCCTTGCAACCCCAGACTACAATAATCATAAATGACATTAATGCTCTGCGTCTGAAATTTGAATGGTCATCTATCTTTTTTTGTTGTTGTTGTTATCTGTCTTCTAAAAAAAAAAAGAAAAACCTGAAAGATTGTCAGTCTTTTTAAATTGATACTGAAGCCAGGTGAGGTGCATGCCTGTGATCCCAGCACTCAGGATGGTAAGGAGGGGAGGCATCTGTGAGCTTGAGGCCAAAACTACAGAGGGAGACTCCATCTCAAAAAATCAAATTACAGACAAACCAAAAAGAAAAATAAAAAAGAAAAGCAAAAGTTGACACAGAAGTGGAATTAGTGAAATAGACTATTTAAAAGTTCCTGATTCCTTTTTAATTGTTCTAAGTAAAAGACATGCATGAAATTTAACGTCTTCTGCAATTATCAATACACAGTGCAGCAGTGATAAACCCACTCCCATCACTGGGCAAAGGCTGTGGGAAACTCTCATTTTGCAAAACTGAAACTCTGTATCCACTGACCGCCCTCCTGTTCACCCTCCTCCAGCCTCCTTTCTATTTCTGTTGGCTAATGCAGGTAATGCATAAATGAGGTAACATATGTTTTGTTTTGGGGACTAATTTCATGCACCGTCATTCATCCCCGTAGCTCAGGGCAGGACTCCCTTCACAATTAAGGCTCCCTAAACTCCCACTGTGGGCATCTACTGCATTCTCTTCATGTCCACACACTTGTAGACATTGGGTCCCCCACCCCGGCTATTATAATTCTGCAGTGAACATGAGTGTCTGTGTCTACAAAATCCTGCTTTTTCTTCTATGGCTCTCTCTGTAGAAGTGTGAACACTGTTTTAATCCATTTTGCCTTAATGTTCATATGGAATAAGAAGATCCTGGATTTTACTGTCTCATCTGTGGATATCCAGTTTTCCCACTATTGTTTGTTGATAAGATTGTCTTTTCACCATTGTGTCCTCCTGGCCTCCCCATCCAAATTTATATGTGGGTGTGCACCAGTTTGTGTGTGTGTGTGTGTGTGTGTGTGTATTTGTGTATACATGCATGTGTGTGTATTTGTGTTCTTTAATTTCTTTCAGCAGCATTTTGTAATGTTCAGTGTATAATTTTCACTTTCAGAATTAGATTCATTTCAAAATATCTTATTCTTTTTCATGTTATTTTAAAAGAGTTATTTTTAACTCCTTTTTCAGATTGTCCACTGTTAGCATGTTAAAATGCAACTTGTTTTTGCAACTTGATTTTATACCCTGAAACTTTGCTGAATATTTATATTAATTCTAACATTCGATGGTGGAATCTTAGGGTTGTCTATGTAAAAGATTGGCTTATCTGTAAGCTTTCCTGTGAAGGAGAAATGTCACTTTTTTTATTTGCCTATCTTTTGTTCTTTTTCTTACTTAACTGCTCCAGCCACTTTGGGAAACTGCTTGGCACTTCCTGGAAAAATTAAAGGCCACGCTGGATTCCAACTAGAAACAACCCCAAACCCATCCGTGAGTGCATTTAAAATGGCGTATTCATGCAACTGGATATTATTCAGCAATAAAAAGAAATGAAGTGCTGATACATGTTGCAGCATGGATGAATCTTGAAAACACCCTACTCTAAGTGGAAGAACCCAACCCTGCCCGAACCCACATGTTGTGTAGTGTTATGTGTACCCCACACAGAGTACAGGCAGATCAAGACCTCAAGGCTGCTTGGTACCAGAGCAGATTGAGGAAAGCAGAGTGACTGCTCGTAGGCTATTAGGCTTCTCTTCAAGCTGACGGAAGCGTTTAGAGTTCATCAAGGCAGTGACAGCGAAACTCTGTAAATTCAGTAAAACCACTGAATTACCACTGTAGGGGCCAGAAGACATATATATATATATATATATATATATATATATATATATATGTTGATAAAACAGTTGTATCAAAGTTATATACAGCAATTTTCATAGGGTCATTAACAAAAACTGAAAAATCAGTAGAACTGTCTACCAGTGGCAACCACACATGAAGAATCTTGCTGCAGGATACTCTGTATTCTCGCAAAACAATATGACAGGGATCACTGTGCACTTACTGTTAAGGTGCAGCCGCCAGAGCATGGCGGTTAGATTAAAAGGTAGCTTTAAGTAAATACATGCATACCATTCTTCCATGGTTAATTCAGAGTATTTGTATTGTTTTTCATATTTGTATAAGAGCACTAAAAACCCTAAAATCAGACACATATTCAGTGGCCAGTGTTGCCTTTGGGAAGCAGGAAGCAGAGGAACTGAGGGCTGGAGACCACTTAAACCCTTTCTGGTTTGCTTCCTACATGGGGGGATGGTTGCAGCATTGTAGAAGGAAACTGAGCTTCTGTATCAGGTAAACAGTAAGCAACAGGTGAGCAATCAAGCGGTGGAGTGGACATGGTGAGGGGGTCAGGAGGGGAGGACACTGCCTCTGGTCCAGTGTCTGCTTAGCTACGGCCCCCAGGGAAGACCTACCCTGGACCTGTATCCAAAACCAACCAACTAACAAACAACCAGTCTGGACAGGGCCCTGCGGGGACAGAACTGTCACCAGGAAGTGGAAAGAGGGACATTGCGAGTGTTTTTCCTGCTCTCTGTATTCCACTACGTTCCTCTCCCATTCCTTTACTTTTAGTTCTGGTAATTCACTTATTATTTCATCGTAATTCTTTTGATGCCCTACAGTTACTATTTTTAATTGTTCATACCTACTGATAAAGGATACCAATGGCATAGCATGGGTGAATGAATTAGGGATAGTCGAGGAGGATTTATTCACAAAGAGACTTTGATAATATACAAGAAACGGATAGATAAGGTTGTCATGGAGATGGCACAGCTCTCCAGCGAGGTTTCTGCAGAGAAGCAGAACCCTGTAGACAGTTTACCCTAAGACGTGGGCTCCTGTGAGTACAGAAGCCGAGAGGGTCGCAGAGCGCAAGGAGATCCCGCAAGTCAGTGCGTAGGTGGAAAGGCTGAGCAGGTGGCTGGGAGCTCCAGCAGCTGACAATCTCGGTGCGGACATCAAGGAGAGAGTGAACTCCACCTTCCTGGGTCCCTGCACTCCATCTGAGCCTCTGCAGATGGGCGATGCTTTTTCACGTTGGGGAGGACATTTCTTTACTCTGAACCAGCTGAAATGTTCATCTTTCCCAGAGACACCACTATAGGCCCTCCAAATGATATCTGACCACCTACCTGGCATCTTGTGACCCCAATCACGGTGACCATAGCAACAAACACCGACGGAAGCCGGAAAGCCCCACCCTTAGATCCAACGGGACAAGAGGCAGGCAGGGTCAGCACAAGCTGAAAAGGACAGTGCACATGGACAGTGGGCAGGAACTTCTGTGTCAGGTGGAAGGACACAGCCTCACAAGGTCCCCACACTTTGTGAACATGAGTGAGGACATCCGCCGTCGGGATCAGTGCAGGGCCCCTGCCTAAGCGTCCCGGGTGTAGCTTCCAGAGCACAGCCAGGTCAGGGAGAGGCGAATTTCTGAAACAGAATGAAGTGCCGGACAGAACAATTTTGATGTCTCTCCACTTTGCAGTGCGCCACCTCCTTGGGATCTTGATGTTTATCACAACTCTTATTTCTCACCTATCCTGCTGGCATCCTTCCTGGTTTTTCTGTTTTGCTGTTACTGAAATGTCAAGAGTAGCCTCGCACTGTGTTCATCACAGCTGCTGAAGAACAGAGGCTTGCGTCTGCCGAGTTCCCTTGCAACCACAATTTGCTCAGTACTTTCTTTTCCAAAATTGCTTCTGAGACAACTCTTGCGGGCTAATCTCAATAGCTTTAGAAATGAAGCACTCATTCTAAAGACTGCCCACAATTCATTTTTAATTGCTCTTTCTGAAGAAATACTTGAAAACCTCCCTTTGGCAAAACATAATTTTTTTTAATAGAATGAAAAGGGATATAAGAAAGACAGGGCAAAGGGGAACACGGTTCAGAACTGGCATATGATAGTGGTTGTTTGGGAGACTTTGCATTCGGACTATTTTTCCAAAACAAGCTTTTTTTTTTTTTTTTTTTTTTTTTTTTTTTTTTTTTTTCTGGTGGGTGAACTGGCATGCCCTTTGCGCCTCTCTGAAAATAAACATCATTCTCACCAACTTCTTACATGGCTCTGGACACACACAATCTGAAGACGACTCATGCTGTCGTCTTCATGCCAGTGGGAAGCATAGGTGCAATTCTAACGGGAAAAACTGCTAACATTTGGGACTTCATTAGCTACTTTAATATTCCAGACATAGCTGGAGAGGTGGTGCAGGCCTGTAAATCCAGCACGGGGAGGTGGAGGAAGGGCGAAGGCTCAGGCAGGAAGATTGCCGTGAGTTTGAGGCCAGCCTGGGCTACAGATTGAGGTCAAACACAAGCTGAGCTACACAGCAAGACCCTGTCTCAAAAAACAAAACAACAAATATTCCAGATGTAAGTTGTGCATATATAATTCCCGAGTTTATAAGTGAGCTTTAGGAAAATACATATCTTTTTTACAGCCAGCATCTTCCTCTTCTGGTCAAAACAACACTTGATTAAAATTCAGGTCCTGTGAGTCACACACAGCATGTGCTTGTGCTGCTGTGAGCACTTGCGTTTGCTTCACAGCCTCTTAAAAGCAGTTTGCTTCCAAGTAGAGGCTGGTCAGAACCCTTTGAGCCACAGCATCAGAGGCCGTCTTTTAAGGGCTCCTTCTTTGTGTTCCAATAGTCAGTCATGTTTCCAAACTGCAGTATGTAATACTTTTTGTCAGGAAAGATACCCTGTTTTCTAAGTAGATAAGCACCATGGAAATGCAGGGGTCCCTCCATAGCCATAGAGTCCACCTGGATAACTAAATCCTGTGGCTGCCCCTCACAAGCACTGTCCAGAGTCTTCACGTGGCCTGCACACATCCTCCCATATCCAGTATCCTAAGTTAGCTCTAGGTTACTTAGAATAGTGAGATGTTAGATCCAGTACCCTAAGTCAGCTCTAGGTTACTTAGGATAGTGGGATGTCAGATCCATTACCCTAAGTCAGCTCTAGGTTACTTAGGATAGTGGGATGTCAGATCCAGTACCCTAAGTCAGCTCTAGGTTACTTAGGATAGTGTGATGTCAGATCCAGTACCCTAAGTTAGCTCCAGGTTACTTAGGATAACGGGATGTCAGTCTTGTAGAAATGGTTGTTGATCTGCACTGTGTAGAGCAGCATGGCAGTTAAGTCTGTGCATCTTCAGTGCTGGTGCGATCCCTACCTGTGCTTAGCTGAATCTGCAGATATGGAACCAAGGACACAGGGTGGACTCCGTGAGGTGTAATTGCAATACAGTGAGCGTCTTTAGTTGTGCTGTCATTGCTGCCTTGATGTTCTGAACTGATTCAGAGCATGTAGCTTTCTGGGCATTGGACTGTGGGAAAGAGCCAGAAGCCACACCATGCAAGATCCACTGACCACCATGGAGAAGACGCACTTCGAGGTTTCCACAAGCCTGCCTTCCCATTGGATGGTGCCCAGCAGCGGCTTTCACTGTGTTTTTGGTCACATTTCATGAAGCCAGTCAGGAAGGAAGACTTCCTGACAGGCTTCAAGGAGTGGCTGGGACAATGGTGAGGCATCTAAAGCAAGCTGGAGGTTTTTTGAGGGGAGTTACTAGCAGTCTTTCTTTTCCTGCAATAATTCTTGTAAAACTGTAAACATTCCTTGTCTATGTTGGTCACACTTGACGTAGGGATACATTCACACTCAGAAATGTTAGGGTGCTGGACTGGGAAGCTTCTGAGTGAGAATTTTGGGGGATACCTTTCAGTACCTCTCCCATGGTGGTGATAGGCAGGTGACCCATCCTACCACACTAATTTGCTCTCTTCCTAGCTTATCGATATACAGGATTACATTACTTGTTAATGTCTTTGATTTTGATTGGGTACCTCAGTTTAGAATGTGGCGTATGTGCATGCTGGGAACTGTTGCATCCAAGGGCATAAAAACAGCATTGGAATCTGCATAGGTCAAAGAGGATACAGTGCAAGTGAGATACATATTTTCAAGTATCTGCAAGGCATATTTTGGGAGTTTTTTAACATATAAAATTAATTTTAATAATATGTTTAACCTAATATATTTAAGATACTATCATCTTAACAGGAAATCAATGTGCAAATGTCTTTGAGATTCACAGCACATCAGTTTGGATTTATCACATTTGGGCATTTGGGGAACACAAAAGCTGCACGTAGCTGGGAGCTGTGCGCTGAGCTGACACAGGCAAGATCAAAATGCACCACGAATGCTTTATCTCGTAATTACTGCAGTAGAGACACATTGCTATCAAGCCCCCTAAAAGTGTCCCTCATCTTGGATACACTTTTCCCATCACTTGCCGCTTTCCGACTCAGTTCTGGGAGTCCTGTTCCATGAGTGTCTCTAGCAGTGCTGTCCTGGCTGCCTCAGACCCTCAGTCAAGTCAGACATTTGCCTTACATGGTCGTTTTGACTTCCAGGAGGAGTCAGCAGTCTCGAGGTGTTGATCTGGTGCAGTAAGGTGGGTGAGGACACATTGTGATCTTTTTATTTGGCAGGCAGTGCCAACATGGCTGACTAGTGAGCAATGATCAAAACACATGGTGAAAATTTACCAAAAAGAATGTATTTCAGCAAAAGACACGTTGCCATTCATCCCCTTCAATATGCCCTCTGTGGCTCTGAACACACTTATCTCGTTGCTGGGGCTGTATCACTCACTATAAGAAGAACATGTGAAACTTAAATATTCAAAATATTTTTGATTTCCCCTTGTACATACATCTTAGGTGGTCAGTGAAACCTGTTTAGTGAATTCGTGAATACAACTGCCAGGTCTCCCATCAGAAGTCTTTAAGGACAGTGTGACAGTTGATAATCTCAGTACTGCTCCTTCCACAGACTTTAAAAGTGTTTATTCACATATGGTATACAAAATGAGTATATTCATCTGTGTGTTGGTACATATGACTTTATGGTACTTAAATTATATTTTGCCTTTGTTTCTTTTTTTCCCAGTCTCTAGTTTTGCTGATTTTATTATGTTGATTTCTATCCTTTCCATTTTCAGTCTGACTTTGTTTTTTAATTCTTGATTTATGGTTTCATTTCTAACAATTATTATACAAAATAATTATTCGTCTGCTCACTAAGATCACTCACTACCCATTCTCATCCTCGCTGAAATGAGCTCTGCGATCCAGTGTCTTCCCCACTCCTGCTCCGGGCACAGAAATCTGGGTGAGAACCCAGACACTCCCCGATGCATGCATTTGTAAGTCTGGAGACTGGCTGAGGAGGTCACTTTTGGTTAAGCCACTGTTGAAGTTCTCTTACAGGATAGGAATGCCTCTCGACTCATGAGAGCTTCTGTCCTCATAAACCTACTGTAAATTAAAGATTGCCCAGGTGTAGAATGCATTCAGTGCTCCTGGCGCATTCAACACTATGGCTCAGGCTCCTCTTTGTAAATACACTCAGAGCGCTTCCCTTGGAACTATGTAGGGCTGGGCAGAATCCTCTAAGGTGAAACCTCTTTAATGATAAAGTATCAGAGGTCTCATAAATGTTTTTTTTAAAATTTTATTTAAAGAGAATAAAACAAAACAGTAAAAGGGTACAAGTAATACAGAATTTCAAAAAAAATAAACAGTAAGAAATCACTAGTTAATAGATTACATATTGGCATCTTAGAAATAGTTGTTCAAGTTACAAAATTGAAGCATACAAAGTGGACATTCAAACAGTGAGACTGCAAGCAGTTCTGTCCAATGATCCAACAAGAACTTAGTAGTATGGTTATTGATCTTACACACTTAAATATACATGCATTATATCTTTTAGAGCACTTTCTTTTCCTCTCTTATGAGTGTTTTAAAGATACAGTGTAACACCAAAGTACAAAATGCAGTCCCTAAACAACGTGGATAGCACAGCACAGCACAGCGTGAAGGGTTGGTGGCTCCCCGTGACAGTGTGGCTGACAGGATCTGTGGCTCGTGGCCACTGCCCACTGTCATGGGAGAAAGACAGGCTGTATTTAGCACTCCTGGAAGAAGTGAACATTTAAATCACACTTTCTACTAAACCAGCACGACATGTGCACCGGTCCCTAGGCCGTGCTGGGCTGTGCTGAGCTGGACAGTGGCCCTCAGGAGCCTCAGCCCTCCTCCCTTGGCTCGCCGCCATCCCTATAACTCGCACCTCTGCACCCGCCTCCCCTTCGCGCTTCGCTCCACTCTCCACCTGCTGCTGTGTGCTCATCCCAATGCTGCTTCCGGCAGTGCCAGGTGAGGAGACTCAAACGTCCTCCTCAGAAAAATTTCATAGGCTGAATTCTTGGAATTCCTGTGTTTGTTGAAATGCCAAATTCTTTCCTAACGGATACATGGTATAGATTTCAAACAGATTTTCTGGTTACAGTTAACACAGTGTAAAATGTGTTTGATGAATTTTAGAATCTGCCACCCTCATTATGGTACCCATTATTGATCACCTTGTATTATGCTTTTACATTATCTATTGTGTCCACCCTTTTGATTTGATTGACTCTGTTCTGTTATGTCACATTTGGTTCTGCTCCCTTCCAAAAAAGTAATAAGAACTGTGGGAGTAACAAAACCCAAAATGTGTAATTGTCATTGTACAAAAGAGAGGAAAAGAAAGTGCTCTAAATGATATAACTGCATGTATATTTAAGTGTATAAGATAAAAAATGATATCACTGAGTTTTATTGGATCATTGAACAGAACTGTTTGCAGTATCACTGTTGGAATGTCCACTTTACAAGCTTTAATTTTGTGACTTGAACAATTATTTCTAAGATGACAATATGTAATCCATTAACTAGTGATTTCCTACTGTTTATTTTTTTCTGTAAATCTATATAACTTGTACCCTTTCTCTGCTTTTTTTTTCTCCTTGAATAAAATTAAAAAAAAAAAAAAGAATCTGCCACCCTAAAAAGAAACCTAAATCCATTACTGATCACCCTCTGTTCTCCTTAGGCAACATTGCTCTCCATTTTGCCATTGTAGATTTGCCTATTCTGGAAGTTTCATTTAATTTTATAATAACATGTAGTCTTTCTTGACTAACTTTACTCTGATTAAGTTATTTTCCAGAACCATCCATGATGTTGTATGTTTTTATAGTTTACTCTGTGGATAGGTAATTTTGTAGTATGAATATATTCCATTTTCTTTATTCAGTCTTCAGTTGATATGTGTTTGGATTATTTCCCAGTCTTGGTTATTATGGTAGGGTTATGTAGGACATCCATGCATAAATTTTTGTGTGAATATGGGCCTTCATTTCCCTTGCAGATATGCTGGTACTGTGTCCCTGGGTCAGTCTGAGAAGCCTGCATATTCTGGGTAAAGAATCCTGTGAGTGCTAATTAAACCCAGTTGATGAATGGCCCCATTAAGTTTAAATATCTTTATTTTGTGAGTCTTCCTTTATGCTTGACCTTTGATGCTCTGTCTTCCAATTAGTGCTTTAGATTTTTCACATTAGAATGATTGGAGATGTTGTTGGGTTCACATGTACTATATTTTAAGTATTGCCTATTTTTTGTGTTTGTACCTTTCTTTTATTTTTTGTCTTCCTTCTTTTTCAGACTAGTCAAATTTGTTTCAATTTTCTTTCCTCTCAGCATATTATTCATACTTCCTTTTTAATTTTGCAATATACATTTGCATCTCATCTAAATATATTAGTTCTCTTCTAATCCCCAGCTATCCCAGTCACGCGGCCACCTCCTAACGGAGTCTTCCCAATTCCTCCCCAGCATCCAGCATTCACACGGCTGTCTTTCATTCCACTTAAACATGAACTAGTCATATAAGACACTGTTGGTGCTTACCACTGAACAAACAGTAATCGATTAGATTAGTTAATAAGAAAAGTAGAAGATTCTATCTTTCAGTCCTTCTCTAACCTACATGCTTTCTTAGTGTGGGTATCAATCATAACCTAGGTCATTTTTTTCTCTCCAAAGAAGTTTGTTTAACGTTTCTCCCAAAGCAAGTCCTTTGGTGACATACTTCTTCAGGTCGTGTTGGTCTGGGGATGTCTGCTTTCTCCTTTGCATTTGAAGGACAATTTTGACAGCTACAGAAGGTTCCTTCAGCAGAATCCACAACAAGTGCCTCAAATTGCAAATCCTATATATACTGTTTCTTCTCTGTACCTTCATACCCACAATGAGGGCTGGTTTATAAAGGCAGCACAATGAGACTTTGACTATGGCTGTATGAAAATCTATATTGAATTAAACAAAGGTCACCGAGACATAGCACTGCAGCACCCCAGTGGTCACAAGTGATGTGCAACTTGCCCTGTGACTACGAGGCCAGCAGCACATGCAGCATAGACAGGTTGGACATGAGCAGGGCTTGTGTCCTGGATGGGCAGAGAAAGATGGCTCAAGGCTTCAGAAAGCTTCATAGAACAACAGTGTAAACCCTGTGCATTGCTTGTTTCTGGAATGTTCTGTTTAACATTTGCAGACTGCAGTTAAGCGCTGGTCACTGAACCCAGGAGTGGTGACACTGGCTGATGTGGGTCATTGTGTAATCGTCTACTATTCCCCCTATGTGTGATCCCAGCATCTTTCCCAGTGCAGATTTGGCTCTTGAAGTATCCTGAATGCAGGGAAGAATCTAGAGAGTTTTTCCAGAGGTGTAAATCTGCTCTTTGCAGGTAAGGGAGGGTCAGGAGTCAGGACTGTTCTGGGGAAAAGGCGAGCACATGTAAACAGCTAAGTCAACGCTGGGTGGCCAGAGGGACAGGGAAGGGTACGTGTGATATAAACCTAGGGGAAATGCTGACGCTCTGATACTGTGAAAAAAGGGAAGGGAAATAGAACAAAAGCGGCTTCGCTTCCCTCTGACTTAAGTGAGCCATTTTTGCATGGGTTTCGGCTGCTCCAACAGGTCCTGGATGGTGGAGACCTGGGATCTCCCAGGTACACACTGCCAGGGTACAGCTTCTCCCCAGCCTTGTGCCTGCCTCACCAGCTGGCCTGCATGCAGGAGCAGGAGAGCCTTCCAGGAATTAATCAATGACCTGAAGGCCTTGCAGCATCTATCGCAGCTGCCAGCAGAGCCAAATTGTTTTTGCTGCCTGCCGCTCTGCATTTATAACCAAGGGAGCTTTCTGCACAAAAAGCAATGACTTAATGACAGCTGGGCATGCAGTGTCATGCCATGCAGTGGATGCCATACCATGCAGTGGATGTCAGGAGAGATGTATTGATTTTTCCTGGTCTCCCTAAAACTACATGGTAGGGAAAGAAAGGCAGGGGCTTGCAAATTCATCTCGGTTCCTGAGTTATAAAACTTGCTGGGGAGTAATGGGCTTAGAACCATTGTCTCCTTCAACTTGAATTCTGGTCATTGCATTTTAGTGCAGCTCTGGCGAGCCTCTCCCCCATAATGATACCAGGGTTGGGGTGGAGGTGTGGGCGAGGCTGGAATCCCCAGAGACCGCGGGAAAAGCTCGTTGGCACTGCAGAGTTGTCCCCGAATAGGTGGAGTGTGTGTCTCTGCATTCCTCTCATGCACACACCTGCATGGACCCAGGACACAGCAAAATGAGCAAAGGATGGGTAAATATAGGGGTGGGGTGGGGTGGGGTGGGTCTCTTTTGTGTCACGCAAACTGGACAAGTATGAGAGGGGCACAGTGGGGCTGGGAGGCATCTTCATCCTCTCTTCGCCTCTCGACAGCCGTGCAAGGAAGCATTCTAACCCACTGAACACGGAGAAACACTCCAGGAAGCCGGGAGATTGGCTGGCATCCCCCAGCCTTCGATCACATGAGATGACACCTTCGGAGCCCAAGCCTGGCCGCTGTTTCAGGCTGGCCTGACATCGGTGCAGTGGGTTGTAGTGAGTGTGACTGTGTAGCCATTAGTGGAGAGCTTTTTCTTTGTGATAGAGGAGTTGTGTAAGGTTACCCCATCCTGCACATGAGGAATTGCCCCATCTACTTCTTTCATTTTTGTAGGAATATTTGTTCTCAGAGTATCCAAAAGCAACGACAGCAGTTTATTGGCTGAGCTCTATTAAAATAGTGTCTTGTGAGGCTCAGAGTTCGATTCCTGCTTTCCAAAAAAAGAGAAAAAGAATAGCATCTCATGCCATTACTTATTGTCAGCACCCTAAGAACCATACTTAAGGACTGACTTTTTGCCACAATCTGCTTGTTTCTAGTTTAATCCTCTGGATTTGAAGCACCAAGATTTCCCAAAATTCCAGGCCTGCCAAACCAACATGACTTAATTTGCCAGCCAGATAATTGCTCATTTCAAGTTAGAGATAGATGAAAAATGTATTTAATATTGATTTAAGGCTTCATATCTAAAATATTTGTCTTGAGGTCTATCCCAACAGGTTTTTTCCCCCATTAACTCATGATCATGTCTTATGATTTCATAATAAAATGAATTTCAGGAGGAGGTCAAGGCTGATTAAAGAGATTAGCCTACTCATAATTATGCAAGGCTTACATGATTCTGTTTCAGCAAGTAATAATTCATGAATCATAGCCATCATCTGTGCCGGGCAACTCATAATGATGGCATTATATTTAGAGATGCTGAGAAGAAATCATTTGCTTTCTGCTAAGTCTTTCATTGATTTAATTTTTAATTAGCATATACTATTGTATATATTTATGAAGTACCAAGTGCTGTTTTGAAGTATATAATATTGAATGACTATAGCAGGATATTTAAAAGATTCCCTTTTTTACTTCCCTTTACTTTTTTGTAATAAAAACATTTAAAACCTGCTCTTTTAGTAGTTTTGAAATATACAGTGCTCTGTTATAAATGTAACACCAGTTGGAAGCTGGTAAAGCAATTGTCAACTGTCACATTCTGATTCGTTTGGGAGATGGGAGCAACAAGTCTGTTCACAGCATCATTAGGTTTATTGCTCTCTGAATAAGGACCTGGTGGCTGAGGGATAAATTTTTCAATGGGAGCACAGTAAGTCTTAGCATCTGCAAGAGCATAAATTTTTCTGCTGTATTTTGAAGGGTTTGGGGGAATACACTGCCTGAAGCTATGGCAACCATAAAATGCTGCAAGATATTCACCAACATTCATGTATTCAGATGGTGTGCAAATTGCACACAACTCAAATCATGAGTGAATAGCAGCCAGATTATCAGTTCTTTTTCTTTCTTGACAAGTGGGTTTGTCATCACACGTCAGGCAATTTTGAAGGACACGTAATCTCCTCAGGGTCACTGTTGTTCTACAAACCTCCAGCCCACATCCATCACTCGTCCATAACTCTTTCACATTCCCGTGATCACCAGTAGAAAGTACCGCTAAATCCACAGATCTGTGAATATTTTCAGTTCAGCTAGTGAGGTGTCATAATAAATACATTTTTGAGTATAGCTTGTCTTGGTTACTTTTCTCCCCTTGCTGTGACAAAATACCTGATGGCCAAAATTAGGGAAGGAAATGTTGACTTAGCTTACAGGTTTTGAAAGTTTCAGTCCATTCTCAGCTGGCTCCAAGGCAGAGTGGCATGGCTGAGGGGCAGCCATTCAAGGCAGCACAAGCGACAAGAGTGAAAAGGGCAAAAGGGAAAAGCCCGGCTCCTTCCCTTCCCTATATTGTACACTGCCTCTGCCCCTGGGCGGGAGCAGCACTCACACCGCCAATCCAGCACTAGGCAACAGACCAATCACAAACACTGGATTCACCACCTCCATGACTGCATGAGGCTTTGGGGGAACATTTAAACACAAACCATAACATGGCTATTGGTGTATACAGAATATTTCATTTGTATTTCAGCATTTGTGTACTTCACAACCTCTTGTAGCATTTGGTCTGTTATAATTTCCAAAAGTGAATGGTAGTGGTGGCATTCCACCTAATGGGTTTCACACCTGCCAAGATCCTCGCTTATTTTTGGATCTAGTTCTAACTTTGGCTTGTTCCATTTGGTTGCATTACCATTTTGTACAGTTTCTATTGGTCAAATGTCTACTCATATTGCTGTCTTCTTCATCATCTGAATTAAAGAGGTTGTTATTCCTGCCTGTATTGGTTGACTTTTGCTCCATTTCACTGTTACAGGAACTTTGGCTCACATGGCCAGTATCAAAGTCATTATCATCTTTATCATCCATGCATGAATGATCTGTTGATTCACTTTTAACCTCCTCCAAAACTTGCAGATCTGATTTTTCACATGTCATTGTACTGGGCTACTTCTACCAGAAAAATCAAAGAAAACTTAAAAAAAAAATACAAATCCCAAATGCACAGAAACTTAGCACTGAGCATTTCATGGATAAAACTCACTGTTGCTGATTTGCTCTCCTAAACCCATCTTACCATTTGTCTGCCAAGCAGGTGAATGCACAGGTGAGCCTTTGCTTTCCCCAGGCACAGCTGCTGTGAGTCACATCTACATTCCATGTGTGGAAGAACACATGTTTAAAGAACAGAAGGACAGTGTGGGTGCATTTTACTCCCATGATGCACAGGTAAACATATGCAAAAACCTGTTAAATGGCATTATGTGGGTAGAAATCCCAGTTTGACACTTGTGCACACACATTTTAGTTCATCATACCAAGTGGATAAACATGTGGATTGTTTCCTGTATCCCCCAGGTACAGCTACTGAGACACACAATGTTATGGTTGATATGCTGTGTCAATGTGGGAAGTTTAGAAGTTCCTCTAAGGGACTCAGCAGGGAGCCAGGATCCTTACTTTGTAAATATCCTCATCCTGTGCAAGAGGAGGGTACAGAGATTTTGTGAGCATACACCTTCCCTGGGGATGGGGAGGGGGGTGGCCTGCATACAATATAAGGGAGGAAAAGAGGCTCACTCTTCCCCTAACACCCGCCCCCGCATTGGTTTTGCTCTGCTCTTGCTTTTGCTGGCTGCCCCTTTAAGTGTTGTCCCTGTACCATGCTACCCTGCCTTAGAGACAGCTAATTATGAACTGAAACCTCTACAAAATGTGACCTAAATAAACCTTTCCGTCTTGCATTTTGGGTATCAGGTATTTTGTCCCAGCAACAAAAGAAAAGTAACAAATTCAATGAACATTACACATTCACTGAATGTTTTTCCATCATACCTCATGTTTTCACCTTATATCCCTTGCATGTATTTTGTTAAATTGTGGGGTTTTTTTGTTGTATTGTAAACAATGTTTCTTAAAATTTAAATTCTAGTCATTTGTTGCGAGTAAACAGAAATGTATTATTTTGATATAGATTTTGTGTCCTATGACCATGATAAATTTGTTTATTAGTTCTAAGAGACGCCCTGAAGGTTCCCTAGAATTCTCTATGCATTCATTTATGCCACAAGAGATCAGGGGGTGTGGCTCAGCGCTAGAACAATTACTTAGTATGGGAAAGGTCCTGGGCTGAATCTCCAGTACCACCAAAAAATAAAAGAAGTTCATTATGACATCTGCAGATAGGAACATTTGAACTCTCTCTGTTCCAAACTTTTTCTCTACTTCTTGATTTATTGCAAGGGCTACAACTCCCAGCACAATGCTGGATAGAAGCAATAGTAGGTGATGTCTTTGCCTCATTCCCAAACACCAGTCAATCTTACAAGACCAAGTTGATCTCAGCTTCCAGTTCTTTATGTAGATACCCTTTTTCAGGTTGAGAGAATTTCCTCTTATTCCTCATTTGCTGAGAATGTTTAGCATGAGAAGCATTAATTTATGCTGAATACTGTCTGCATCATTAAAATGATGGTGACTTTTTTTCCTCATTCCATTGTTTTTTTTGTTGTTGTTGTTGTTTTTTTCTTTTTTGCTTTTTCCTTTTTATTGGTACCAGGGATTGAACTCAGGACCGCCTGCTTGCAAGGCAGGTGTTTATGCTGCTGAACTAAATCCCCAACCCCCTTCATTCCATTGTTAACAACATCTTTTCTTTTTCATATTTTGGGAATGTCTTGTATTGCTAATTTTGTTTTCTGTAAGCCTCTCTGCAGCCACAGTGTAGAGCTGTGCCTGTGTTTCCAGCTAGGAGCTTCCACAGCTTTCCAGTACCAAGTGCGCTCCAAGGTGCACTCGGACAGTAAGGCCTCCGCGGAAGCTGCCCCCTGCTGCTGCCACATGCAGCTGTGGCAGGGGAAACCTCCTTGTGCCACTCAGCCCTGTGTTGTGGGTCTGGCTTTAGAAGAAGCAGGTCTCTGCTTGGCTGGTCCTGCAGAGTGATTGCTGGGGTCCCTCAAATTTTGCAAGCTCACCTCTCTCTCTTTCTCTCTCTCTCTCTCTCTCTCTCTCTCTCTCTCTCTCTCTCTCTCTGTGTGTGTGTCTGTCTCTTTCTGTCTCTGTCTCTGTCTCTGTCTCTCTCTCTCTCTCTCTCTCTCTCTCTCTCTCTCTCTCTGTCTGTCTGTCTCTCTCTCTCTCTCTCTCTTTGTCTCCTGGAAATTTGGCTTAGTCTCATCATAAAGACCTGTCGTAGGTTCACTGAGCTGTATAATACCCTTTAATTTCTTTCAACCAATATTACTTAGAGCAAATTCCATTTTTCTTCAAGCACTTGCAGGTATCTGGGCATGCTTGTATTTTGTTTTGATGTGGATGTGCAAGCATTTGCCTAGTTAAATATTCAGGAATGGGATGATTGTGAAACTCGAATTGCTTTCCGGAGGGTTTATACCTTTCTACTTCTGTCAGAAGGTCCAGGTGTCTCCCAGGGGCACCCACTGGCCTTTAATGCAGCTGGCCCTGTGGATGTGAAACAGTGTTTCCCGTGGTTTTATTACAATGGCTCTGAGGAAAGCAAGGTGAAGTGCTGTTTATGTTTCCCATGCACTCAGGTTTACTCTGATGTGAAATCACTGCTCACGATGGTGCACTGTTGGGCTGCTTCTCCTCTCCTTACCCAGCTAAAGAGAATCTATTTCCTTTGTGAATTGTACAAGTTGCAAATATCTCACTAATTGTTAACATTTCTTCATGCTCTTTATTGTGTTTAAGGAAATATTATGTAAATGTAAATATTACATTGAGCTCATTGGTATTAATATTTAAATTACTGGCATATCTTGTTTAACAAATTCTCTATCTTAAGACTGTACCAGACTTCACTAAATGTTTACAAATTTTTAAAAATTTTACTGCCAACCAAGCATGATGGCATGCACCTATAATGCTGGTAGGTGCCATCCTCAGAAGGCTGAGGCAGGAGGATTATCACAATTACACAGTGAGTTCAAAGCAAGACTCTACCTAAAAAAAAGTCACATTAACCACTAAGCTTTTCATACAAGTAGAATATTTTCTTCTTTTCTCATATGGAAGCCAAAATAGTTTTATTTATATTTTTAGTCCTTATCTTTGTACTTTATGAGGTATACTTACTAAAAAGTATTTTTTCTGGAATTAAACAATATGTCTTAAATCCTGTTCTAAAATATTGTAGGTTAGACAGAGCTGACTCCATCTCCTTCATGTAGACTGTTTTCCAGGGTGTTGGTTCTGCAGCTTTGTCCCTAACAATGTGATATCATTACTGTCAGCTTTGTTATTTACTCAAACAATTCTTAAGTCTGTATAGACAGACAGGAGACACAGTGCCTCTGAAGAATGTCACCCTGCAACATCAGATATCTTGGGGGTGTCCAGCAGTATCCCCTGAGCTTCCATGTGGCTATTGGTAAGTCTGGGTGGCTCCAGATTTTGGGGGTCCTGAAAGTTATTGGTGTGGACAGTGCGTGTTGTCTCAACCAGCTCTGAAGACGAAGATGCTATACTCTCGCTCTCTTCCTTCGAGAGGGTCACATGTGAGCTGCCGTGGCTGTTACCCCATTGCCAAAGCTGTGATGCATGGGGGACTCTCAGGAGGAGATCACTGAGACGTCACAGGGTGTGCAACAACATTTTCCTCTTTAAAAAATGTGTATTCATGATTTCTTTTTTAAAAGAATAAGCACTGTGGCTTAAAATATGTTTATGTTTTGGTCCAATGTATCAATAAATTTAAGCACAGTTTACTGGCCAAGTGTTACTTTCAGTTAACTGTACAATTAAACTCTTTATTTCTTGGTCATAAAGAAGATTGCTTCTCAAGGTCAAGTGTGAAATCATGGCCTGCTTTTTCCCCTGTGGCTTCGTTTGTTTGACAGAATCACGGTGACAAGCAGAACACAATGAAATGAGACTGAGGGGAAGAGAAGGAGAACGGTGGAGCCAGGGCGGCTGGCACAGTATATGTGGACCATGGGACTTCCCGCCACAAGAGCATACCGAGACCTTGGGATGTGGGGGCCGCCAGACGCCTTCTGCATTGTGTACCCCAGAATTCTTGATGTGACGCCCACCATGAGTTACTACCACAGTCCAGCCAGCTCTGCCTCTGTTTGTTCCCCATTGGCTCACACTCACCCTACAGTGGACCCTCGATCTATGCAGGTTCTGTACACACAGCCACCTACAAACTGTCGAGGGGTTCAGCCGCAGTGGCTGCCCGCGTACAAGATATGCACATGCTTTTTGTCTTGTCATTTTTCTCCAGAACAATGCAGTGTTACAGCTATTTGCATAGCATTGACACCGTAGTGGACATTATGAGAAATCTCAAGATGGTTTAAAGTGCGTAGGAAGATGTGCATAGGTTCTGTGTGAATGTCTTACCATGTTATTAGAGTTTGGTGTCTGCCAGGGCCCTGCACCCAATCTCTGAAGGATACTGAGAGGCCCCTGTGTATTTTCACAGACAGCATTCACTGAGTTATTGTTTCCTTGTCATTAAAATATGAGGTATTCTGCAGCTCCTTTTGATAGCTTTGTTAAATCTTTGGATATGCATCAATCAATCTTTCCTTTGATGTAGCCAAACACCCAAACATGCATAGTTTATCAGTTGACTTTGTTCCTTTATTTGTTCCGTTTTTTTACATGGAAGCAGGTTCTTCTTTGTTGCTTCACCGAGAACTCTTTAAACACCCGGGCTCAGCACAGCCTGGTGGGAAAGGTGGCCAAGTGAAGATTTAGGCTTGCCCCTAACCATCCCAGAGAGCAGTGTTAATCTCTGTGGTGATTTATCCTTTCACAACTGAGGAGACTAAACTCCCGTAAGATTTCTCGGTGTCTCTTTGGTGTATCAAAACATAATTATTGTTGTCTTGGGGAACTGGTACTCAACCATGATATTCCAAGTTTAACCATGATATTCTGTCTTAGGGCCTAAATTTCACTAGAGAAAGCCCTGGTTGTGGAGTTCTCCTGTGGTCGCCAGCCACTGGCTTCACAAAACCAAAACATCCTCACCCTGTCATTAAATACCTGAGAAAAACTGGAGCAGTGTAGCACTGTCATCTGACACAGTTCTTGCAGTTAGGAACTCAATTAATGCTCAAGCAACCTTTTACCGCAGAATCCCTTGCTCTATGATTTTACTAATGAAGAAAAGTCACTGGGGCTCCCAGTACGTGCAGGCAGGGAGTGAAGGGGTCGGGTCTGCCCTGCGGGCCCATGAGGCACAGTACAGGTGTGATGCTCAGGGCAGATGTTGTGAGGATGAGATCCACAAGCCGGAAGTGTCTCATGGAATGATCTGCTCACCATAACATGAAATGACATGAAATAAAATCTGTTTCTATAGAAAAACACGGCTTGAGTGAACAGACACTGTTAGTGAGAATGACAAAGCTCTAAAGGGAGTTGGGGAAATTTGATACACTTGAGTTGGTGGCTCGCTGATGACACAGAGCAGCTTTCAAAAGGGCAAAGAGGCCCTGCGAGAAATGTTGCTGGACGTCAAATAAAATCAGGGTGGGAAGCAATCCTTGGGGCCAGGCGTCTTGGGTATGGGCTGAGGCTTAGGCAGAAGTAATTTATTGTCAGCTGAGTGATAAAAATAGTGACTTTTTGGAGTTCCTTGAGTAATAAATGAAAAGTAAGTAACTAAAGGCACTTTGGGTGAGTACATACTGCAAGACAGTGGTATAGTGTGAGCAGAGAAATGAGGTATTGAGAAGCTGAGGGACTCAGAAAATTATTTTAGGGAAAATCAAAAACATGGCTACACTTACAACTGCATGTGGCCCTTTAGACAAATGAAAATTTACTTTGCTTTTTTTACCTTGAAGAATGAGGCTCCGGTATGAATATCACCAAATAAAATTTGGAGATAGTAGCTGGATTTTTAATTTTCCTCTTTCTTTATCTATTAGTCAAGCATTAGTCAGTTAGCTTGTCTGGGGAGAGACTGAAGAAGAAAGTCAGTGAGCCAAGCCAGCACACCCCTGGCGTTTGTTCACACTGTGTGCATTACCAACAAGTACTACACGCGTTTATGGCTTTCACCATAACACTCAGCAGTCTTATTTATTGCATTCAAATTCATTCACTGTCTTTGTTTCCTCCTACTAGAATATAAACCCCATGAGAAGGCAGAAGCTGGGACACATTGTTACAGGCAGCTGAGTGAATTAGAAATATTATAGGCAGTGAGACACGGCTGGGTCCTCAAAGGAGCCACTGCAGATACCTTACTACTCTGGGGAAGACAGACACCTCCTGCCGTGGGCCTCAAGACAAAAGATCAAACAAATGCATCCACGTCCTAAGGACTGATATTCTAAATAGGTCTCATCACCCTGAGGAAGTCAGGAGTCACCATCCCAACCCACTATGGGAAGAGTCTCTGCTCCCTAAGAATGCCCGCTTTCTACATGGCTCTCTTCCCTATTTGTCCCCAATTTAATCAGTCTTACCTGACCAGTTACTCTATTGGCTAACCATAGTTCTGTCTTACGTCATGCCCACCTTGGAATTCCCAGTTTTCCCCACCTTAAACCCATCTTACCCCATGATTTTACTCTATAAAAGTCCCTGTAAAGAAAGAGTCCTTGGCAACCTGCTCGGGACCCCTTCTGTCTCTCTCAGACAGAAATTTTCTTTCTCCCAATAAATGTATTCCACTCTTAACCCCCGTTGCTCCTAAAATTCATTCTTCTCTCTTAGAGAACATGGACTCCTACCGGATATATAGTAGGTGGGGAGTTTCATCCTCCATCTCCATGGTAGGCACACAGTAATAGTTGTCTGTTGAATGAGTGGATGGGCTGTGAGTGTCAGTGAACAAAAAAAAAGGATACCCAATCTTGGTGAGGTAGAGATGGAGTGGAGATGGAGAAGCCTGAGGAGACCTAGCCTGGCCCATCCAGGGGACAGGGAGGAGGCTTGGGCAACACCGCTCACAGCTCAGGTACTGCACTGAGAGCTGTTTATCAGGCAACCTTGTCTCCCAGAAGAGCAAGCCAGTGCTCCACACACTGGAGGAGTCCAGCATGGACACAGGGACCGATGGACCCACTGGTCCTGAGCGAGTGAAGGTGAAGGAGGGCATGGGGACCCTGACACGGGCCAAGATTGAGTTTCCAGGCCTCATGAGATGAGACGCTGAAATATAAATCCAACTGAGTAATTTATTAAGAATAAATTGTTTCACTTATTGCAGATCTGAGCGTGTAAGCTGAGATTTATGCTCACCACAAAAGCTAATTGCTGCTTATAATTGGCATGGAGGAGGCCAGCCACTGGCAATGGGAAAGAAAGGCTGATGGTCTTCAGTACTTTCCCAAGTGTGGCCTAGGAGGTGAGATCAGCCATGACAACCTGTCCCCATGGGTTAGGGTCACACAGCGGCTGGGGAAGAAAGGACAGAGCTGAAATAAGGGTCAAAGGAGCTCTCCTGAATTTTGAATATGTAAAAGCCACTCACATGGGTAACACTTATAATCTGAACAAGTACACAGGACATACCATACTTGGTCATTCTCCTCCCACCCATGTCCACCCTCTGGACACTCAGATCACACGTCCTTCATTGGAGATAGCTACCAAGTTTCTTGAACCTCAGGCGTCCTGTGCGAACACACACGCATGTGAATACATACATGGGGAAGCAAATATTTCTTTTATCTTTCTTTTATTATAAAGCTGCTAGTCAATATTTATATGCTCATTTTTAAAATAACTTTAAAATGTGGTACTAGTCCGTCCTTTGTAATTTTAATATTTTGTGATTACAAAGCACCACTGTAGTTATGTTTTGTAATTGTTTAATTGTGGGTTAGTTTTTTGTAATAAAAATTGCTTACATGTGTGCTTCTACTGTCTGTATAGAGCTTACACCATCTTCCACTTTTGCCAGCGATATGGCTGCCAACAGAGCAGGTTATTGACTCATTTAGTAAATATCGGTGGGAATAAACCCTGTTCTTGGCTCTTACGATATGGTTGCATCTGGGAATAAAATAGACAAAAGTCCCTGCTTCAGTGACTTTTCCACTGAACAGAACATACAGGAGACAGCTTCAACCTATCATGTCAATGACTTTCATAGCATCCTGGGAAGTGACACGGTTTAATATGAAAGAAAGAAGGTAGAGAAGGATAAAGCAACTGTGCTTTAGGAACAGTGTGAGAGCATTGGCCAGGACTTTAAATAGTTTGGTCCTGGTGGGGACAGGAGTGTGCACTGACCACTGAAGGCATTCTGGGCCTGGGGCCTGCATATCTGGGAAGGTCACCCAGACCACTGGGAAACCTAGATGGAATGCATATTCAAGGGAAAGCCAGTGGAATTTCCTGATGTGTTTGGTATATGACAGAAAGAGAAGGATCAATGATAACTCAGGGGGTCACAGGCAGAAGGGTTTCAAGATGTGGACTCACTCAGTGCACACTCTGGAAAGCTGGATGTCAACCAAAAGCTCTGTGTGGACAGGAAAGCAATAGAGGAAATGGAATCCTCCAGATCGGACAGCCGTGGCCCATATTTCTAACATCTGCTCGTAGTGGTGACATAAAACATCACAATAGAGACAAGTGATGAGCTCTGGAAAGGATCCTTCATCCCCGTTACACTGCTTTCCATTTCCCACAATTCCTTCGATTCTTTTTTCAGGGCTTCCTCTGTCTGCTTACATTATCCATCTTGTCTTGTTTGGTATCTACTTTTTCATTTGAACCTTATGATTTTAAACATAGTAAATTGAAAGACTGTCTCACATTTGAGTCTGGGTCTGACGATCAGTTCATCTCTTCATGTTATTGCCTTTTGTTTCGCTTTGTAATTTTTGTTGACAACTGAACATGTTGTACCATGAAACAGTGCTTGAATTAATACCACCAAAAACAGGCTCAAAAACTTAAAAATAGATCCACAGAAACTTTCCAGACTAAAATACAAAGGCAGAAAGAGGATTAAAAAACCAATAATTATGAAAGTTAAACAAGACATCTAAACCTTTTGAAGAAATTTCTACAGGTGTCTATACTCCGCAAAATTCTTCTTCAAAGTGACGGAGACGATAAGAACTTTCCCAGAACAATAGAACAGGGATCTCCCTGTGCACATCTTCCCTTCAGGAAATGTTAAAAACAACTTAGTACAGAGAAAAGGAAAAGTATACAGCTAAAATACTCAAATTGATCAAACGGAAAAAAGAGTTTCAGGCAATGAATAAATACAGGTGAAATCATGGCTTTTTATTTTTCTCATTGATCAAGTTACCTAAAATATGAAAACTCAGTTGAGTTACTGATAGTAAGGGTGAGATGGAGGAATCATAATACTGTGTCATAAGACATCACACCACGTATGCAGTACTGTAGTGCTGTTTGAGGGGGAATTTCAAATATAAAAAGCATACATTGTACATGTTAGGTAATACCACTCACTTTTTTAAAAAAAAGTATAATTGATACATAAAAGAGATGAAATTGAATTATATAAAATGTTCAATTAAAGTTGGAGAGGTAACGAGCAAATACAGCAAGCAGAGAGCAGTTACACCAGAGAGTGCATAGTAGACATTAATTCCACTATAACAGTAATCATTTAAATTGTCTCATTACACAACTGGAACATGCAGATGTTGTGAGAGGATAAAAATAACAAGCCCACCTCTATGTTGACTGCACGAAACCAACTGTAAGCATCCAGATTCAGATAGGTTAAAAAGTACGGAAAGATACTGCACTAAAATTGATCAGTGAAAATCGTGGTAATTACATTAAGTTAGATAAAGCAAACTTCAGGACAAAAAGACTGTCAGACACAAGGGCAGTTCCTGAAGGTAACAGAACCTTGGGGTTCCTGACAAAAGAACGTCAAAGCCATAGCGCACAACCGGACAGAACTCAGAGGAGCAGTAGACGAGGTCACTGTTCCTGTTGAGGGCATGAGTGTCCTCCTGTGGACGGAGCTGGCAGAAGTTCCATGAGCTGTGGATGAAAGCTAAAGTGCTATCATCTAATCTATTTATTCTAACTGACCAAGCACTCCCTCTGCCAAAAGCAGAGTATACATTCTCTTTGAGGCCATGTGAGACATTCACCCGAACTGACGATAGTCTGGACACGAGACTCAGATCCACAGTAAGTGAGTAAAAATCACACCTTAGCAATCGGTGTCTCTACAGAAGAGTCACTATGTTGAATCTAAAAGAGCAACAGAAGTGGCCCAGTGTGGTGGGAAGAGATCAGAAAACTCTGGCTTTATCACCATTGGTGAGATCACGCTTGGTGAGATCAGAAAACTGGCTTTATCACCATTCCCGCAGGGACCTTGCTGGAGGATGACTGTGAGAAGTGAGCACTTACACTGCACAGGGGCTCATGGGTCTTGGGGCTCCATCGGGAGCAGGGGGAGCTGAGCCTCACCCTCCTGCCCTGCCGAAGCTCACCATGTGGGTCTATGTGCTGCTAGTGAGCACAAAGCACATGCACCCACGAACCTTATGACTTCTACCTGTCCTCAGGGTGCCTAACTTGAGGCATCTTGACTTTTCACGGCAGAGGGTTGAGAGGATTAAGCAGGAAGATCTTCTCGCACTTCACACTAGGAAGCATCCATAAGCATTAGACCCAAACCAACGTCTCAAGCGCTGTTGTGTAAATAACATTATGGACAGAGCAGGCTGGAGCACAGAGGCGGCAAGACAGACAGATGGGTCATCCAGGGTCAGAGCCGCACACGGAGTCCGTGTCAAACCCTTGTCACTTACAGGTGTCTGGACCTTTATAACTTGCTTTATGGCTGTGCATTTTAATTTGATGACTGTCACCCGTGAGATAATAATAAGCTTGCTCGCTGGCAGAATCACATGAAAAGACAGAACTCTGTCTGGAATCTAAAGTAACCACACATAGCTGTGGAACACCGAGGAGAAGTCTGGTTTCTGTGTTTACTTTAGCTGTTCTCCTCCAAGTGCGACGTAGAGAAGAGCATTTCAGACCACGCCAGTGTGAGTCTCATGACGTCAGACTCTCATTTTAAGTACGGACTTCTGTCGCTGTCACAGATGCCATGGGTTTTAAGTCTAAAAGAAGATGACAGCGAACTTTCCTGATATTTTAAGATTTCCTGGGGGTGGATTTATGCAATGTAAAGGGAGAGCTGCTAAGGGTTGGCGGAATTACAGAGTCTCACTGGATTTCCTGTGCACTAAGACGGTAGCTCGGAGTACAGCTGCGTGGTGGGTGGTGCAGAGGAGGGGAAGAGTCTGCCCTGGGGGAACCCAGTTAGCATGTGGGTCTGAGATCAGCAGAAGGAGGACGCTCTCATACAAACCTGCACTTTAGTCACCTGATAAATGTTATTAACTCCTGACTGTGCCAGGCTCCCTGCAATGGGTTGCTAACACGACAAAACAGGTGTGATCTGGCCACCAGGAACAGAGCATGCTGGTTGGTTAGGAGGCCCATAGACAAGCTGTCACACACGTGCTAAGTGCTGATAAAAAGAGAAACCAAGCCAGATCCACAGTAAACACAGGACCATCTCACCTGCTTTGGAAACTGAGGAAGAGACTTCTAGGTGAGATGGACCTTGAGGACAGAAAATGAGATTGGGAGGTAAGCAGAGGCAAAGACAACCAGAAAGAATGTTTTAGGAAAAGAAAAGAATATGGGAAAAGGTCCTACGGTAGCAAACGGCTTGACTTATGTCTTAGTTGCTTTTTCTTGTTTCTGAGACAAAATCCCCACCACCCATATGTTCAGGGAGGAAAGGGTTATTTTGGCTCACAGTTTGTAGATTTCAGTCTATACCATGGCATGGCAGAGGGGCCACACAGAGGAGAAATAGTCCATGGCAAGCAAAAGGCAGGAAGGCAGCATACAGCGAGCACAAAGGACCAGCAGTAGCCCTCTTCCTGTCCCCTATATCATCTCCAGGCTGGGTGGGCCCTTAGGGTGTAGCGCTCACACCCAGAATGGGGCAGTGTTAATCTTAGCATGCACTGTGTTTTAATCCCAGCATCGGTTCTTGACCCCAGCAGCACACACCCTAGATCCAGCCACCTCCTAAAAGCCCCACCTACAAGCACCTGGGCTTTGAGGGGGAGGCAGATCCATAACAACCTGTTCTAGGAAACTGAAGGATACAACTTGGAAATGCAGAGGAACAAGGTCATTCAGGGCACTTGGTTTGTCCTCCATGGATTAAGGGGTGAAGGCATAGGAGAGGAAGTAGGAGCGGCCCTTCTACACCAGCTCAAAGATCAGCAGCTAAAAGACCAAGAAACCTCTCTTACCAACATGGCTTTTTCTCAGTGCACTGAAATCTGTTCCTGTGTTAACCTCTCCCCTCTTTACCACCTTGATGGTCTCCAGCTCCCAGGGCCAGAATTCCAGAAAAGGGAGCACACACACTACTCTCCAGGACTGGAGTGAAAGCGTGAGGAGCCATCCCACTCTATAGGGATCTGGAGGCTCCTGGGTAGGGTGCAAATCTGGGCTTTGTTACCGAACGCACGAGCCCTGCCAGCATCCCACTTGGGACATGTCAGCAAAGCGAGGGAATGCAGGGACCTAGGCGTACCTGGAAGCCACAGGCAGGAAGGTCAAAGGACCAAAGCCTGGGACAGGAAGCCCATGGGTGCTCGCCCATCTTTCCAGCTCTTTTTCCTGGAGCCTTAGCTCTGTGCTCCCTCCGTTCTTCTCTTCTGAAGCCCAAGGAAGCGTCTCCAGTGCTCCTTCCTGGAACCCTTCTGTGTCCCCTTCTCTCGGCCATTGCTCATTGGTCTCTAAACCCTAGTGTGAAAGTCTGATTTTGACCTGGGCATCTCTCACTGAACTGGAAGAAACACGTGATTTTTGTGTGAATATGTGCTCTTGTTCAAAGACCTTCAGAGCAAAGATTCCGTTCCACCACTGATTCCTTTTGTCTTCTAAGCCTTACAGATAAAGGGCGCTCCAAAGCAAATTTTTACATAAAAAGGTGCAAGAAAAAAAAGGGAGCACTTAGTGAAGATCCTTGAACAGAAGTGTTTGCAGTCTCACTGTCTGAATGTCCACTTTGTATGCTTCACTTTTGTAACTTGAACAACTATTTCTAAAAGGACAATGCAATTATCAACTAGCAATTTCTTACTGTTTATTTTTTAAATTATGTATTATTTCTACCCTTTTTGTTTTGATTTTTCTCTATAAATACAAATTTTTTAAAAAGAAAACTAAAGAAACTGAATCATGTGCTAATCCTGACTCTTTGCATGTGTTCACTGCAATGCTGCAGTTCAACATACGTAGGAAGGGATTTCTGCCTGAATTCAGTCTGATGCAACTCGTCTGGCCAGAGAAGTAAGGTCTTCCCTTTAATTCTTAAAAGAAAGGTTGTTTTTTTCTTGTTCTTGAGGTCCAGTGTAGCTCTCTGTAGACTGCAGGGCCAGGGGCGGCCGTAAGCCAAACCTACCTGCCTGCCTTCTCACACATCTCCCTAGTTCTTACAACCCCTAGACAGGGAACTTAAACCGCAACTTTATTGGGCTGCTGTTTGGAACCAAAGAATCACTAGGCTTTGCAGGACTGTGACACACTTTGTCCTGTGGTCACACAGCCAGACCTGGAAGCCTTTGTCTTTTCCTGCCATCAGAGCTCCACTGATTCTTGCTGGTCCTCAACCTATGGTCCACTTATTTCCATCTTAGTGATGCTCGGACATTTGTCTTCCTTGGAGATTCTCCTCTCTGTGTGCTCACACTGGCTATGGTGGTCACAGGAGGCATAATGATGCTAATAACATGGCTTTGTTACAATATTGATGAGGAATAGATGTGTTTATACCCTTCTAAATCTGGTAAGAAAAACTCTTTTGTAGGCCATTGTATTACAATAATAGTATTGTAATAGGATCTCTTGATAAAAATCATCCTTAGTACCTTAGTACCTTCAAAATCCAACAGATAATTCAGCAAACACCACAATATCTTTATGTATAATAACCTTTCACACTACACCACCTTAACCATCTACTCCCTCCAAAATGGTACAAAAACTTGTCATCATAGTGGTCACCTAATTGCCCTAAGAACCTCATTTTGCACAGTTCACTATCTGAACTCCACTCCCCACTCTCCAGGTCACACCAGTGCTCCTCCTCCACCAATGCTCAGAGCCACTCGGCTTTCAATTCATGTGAGTTCGAGCATTGTCATTGTAGGAGATCGGAGCTTTGTCACTGAGAGTGGCTGTGGTCCACTTTGGACGAGCTCTGGCCCTTACCTCAAGCATTGCTTCCTGGCTCTGGAGAGGAAGATGTGTGCTGTTTAATCTCCAGGAGAAGCTTGCCACATTGGCTTTCTGACATGCACTCCACTCCTCAGAAGAGCTTGGGACCTCATTGTCACTGAGGATGGCTGTGGTACTTTTGGGGGGAGCCCTGGCTCCAGTGCAGAGCCCTCAGTCTACTAGCACAGCTCCTTCACTCTACTGGCACAGACTTTCTACCTTCCACTGCTGACCTTTGGTCCTTGCCAGTGCAGATCCATAAAACAGACTTGCTGGAGTATTGTCATGGGCTCTAGACCTCCAGCTGGACTCGTGAGAGGCAATGGCATAGGTTCTGGGTCATTAGCTAGACTTGTGCAGGACATTGTTGAGGGATCCAGGTCCTTGGCTGGGTTTTCTAGGTCTTTTGTGTTGTGGACAGATTTCCTGCACTTTCTTGTGTTTAACTCTGGGTGACCATTGAAAATAATATTGTAAATTCTAAGTCCTGTACATAGCTGTTCTCCTTGCAAACCCTGACCACAATACAAGTAAATTTCTCAAATATAATAAAGACAACACTCTCAAAACATGCATGCAGTGTGATTCCATTTGTTTAAAGTCAAAAAGCAAGTAAGACATTCTAAAAGGTTTATTTGAAGTTACATGTCATATAAAACAACACAGCTGTGACAGAGTTAGGCTGTAAGATCGTGGTATACAGCACATGTGGAGGAAGTTGATGGATGTGAGCAGATCCTTCCAAGGACTGCAAAACCATTGGTCAACAGTTTGTTCCTTAGGCTGAAAGCTGAATACAGTGGTGTTTTTAATCACTTACTGAATTTTACAGAGTATTCCTGTGATAGCTGATTAACTGTGTCAACTTGAGTAAGAGAAGCCCAGCTAAATGGGCTCAGCAGTCCCACACCTGGGGTGTGGAGGGCCCACCCTAGGACAGTATGCTGTCTGGATGGTGTGAAGGGGAAATGAAGGACAGAGCTGCCGCTGTCTCTCCAGAGGAGTGCAGGAGCTTCAGGCTCCACCTTCACCTTGCACATCACCTCCTGGCTTCCAGTGCAGACCCATCCGCCTTCTGATCTGGACCTGCATGGGGCAGCGCAGAGAGCTCCAGACCTCTACTGAGTCCTTTGGTGTCCGGTGTGCAGACGGAGCCTCTGGGCCCCTCCACATCCGACTCTGTGAGAAGCCACTTTGAGTCCATCTTGGCAATCCTTAAAAATAACACATTATGGAGCACATGATCAATAAAGTCAATTGGAAAACGAAAGCATCTATAAGTACGGCATATATTTGAAAAGAACCAGAATTAAGGTGTGTGTACTTTTCAGTATGAATTCCATGCTGCTTTTGGAAGTGGTCCAGAGTAAACTGGACTCTCATGGACAAACAGAAGGCAGGAGGGCAAGGTGGGCACACATAGCTCTCTTTGTCCCAGTCAGAGGAGGACACCCTGCAGAAGGAGCGGTGGCTTTGGACATGGACCTGCACATCACAGAGCCAAGTGCTGCAAGAGCAGAGGATACAGATGTGTCCTGTGCCCATATGGGAGCTCAGCCTCCTCTCAGGCCACCAAATGCTGTCTCATCTCCACTCCCACAAGCACACAGTCCTTGTGTACCTGGCCTCTACCAGAACAGCATGAGGAAGGGAATTTTGGGACACAGCTTCTCATCTTCAGAGGTGACACAATACAAAGTCATCATTGTTGAGCCCCAGACTAAACTTGTCAGTGTAGATCATAAAGCACTTACACATCAAGAAATCTTGGCAAGGCCTTTTCCTTCCATGGGAAGGTAGATGCCTGAAGTCACAGAAACACAGAACAAAGGTGGTTAGCCCCTCTCATCTGGGATACAGGAGGAGCAGCTGAGCTCTCAGTTCACTGGCTGAATTCAAAGCTTTAGATCCACGTGGCTAACTGACTCAAGTGGCCTTGGGGGTCTGGTGTGTTGCTGTTAGAGGGGTGTGTGAGGTTAGGAACAAAGTCCTCGTTTCTTATCATGGGGTGTGTAGTTAGAAAGAGAGGACATGCGGTCTGGAGTGGACAGCTTTTAGTTCTTTTTCTGGAAAGCCAGCTGTGAGGTGGGGGAAGGCACACAGTCACCCTTTCCGGGAGCTCAGGATATTTATGGGGTAAGAGTGGGCAGTGAGTTGATAGCCAGGGCATTTAGACCTCAGTGGAGCCACTTCGGCCTTGTGCTGTGACAGCAAAGGCAAAGCTTGTTCATCACACCACAAAAGTGTCTTTCTTCTTAGAGGTCACAAATCGCAGGTCAGTTATGGTGGCAAATGAGATGGATTTTCCCAGGAGGAAAGAGCAGGTGGCCAAACCATGAGAAGTCTATCAGAGGAAAAACACTAATTTGCAAAGTAATAATCAGTTCATGCTGATTCTCACACTGAACATAAATTACTATCAGACTTCTGTGTACATGGTACTCTTGTGAGAACTTGTGTGAAAGCAATAATTACCTGAGAAAGAGCCACACTGAGTGGAGTACTTGAGATTGCCTTTAAATTAGCCACTCAGAGCACCCAGAACTGTAGAGAAATGTACATTATACAGAAAACGTAGCAATAATCATATTCTTCTCAATATAAGCTGGGATAAATCCCTATGTTTTTAGATCCTTGAAGGACTGAGCCCCAGGTATGCCAGGCTCCTCTGAGCACAGTAAAAATGCTCTTAATGGAGAAAGTAACCGAGCAAGCAGGGCAGCCCACTGTCACTGAGGCCAAATAATGGAAACATCTACCATGTGGACAGGCGATCCCACGAGATGAACAGCAAGCGCCCAGGGAAGAAAGTGCAGACACAGGCCACACACAGGGTCACCTCCTAAGCAGGCAGAGGGAGGAAGGAAGAGACTCCGCCCACCAAACAGCTCTGCACAGGGTGGAACAAGAGTTGCGAGTTTAGGATGTCACATTGCATGTGGACATCAAGTCCCCGATGATTCCTGCACAGGCCATCAGTTAGGTCAGAAGTGACAATGGGAAGAGATACGAGAAGCACAGGTGTCCATGCTCATGGGTGACTCAGCGCTCTAACAATTTGATCCTCAACGGGAAAAATGATAGCAGGCAAACTGACAAACTAATATGGGAAACTTAACTGGACAAATACATCACGCATGTGCTAGAATAAAGTCACGTACCACTCCGACATGCAAACACCGTGAAGGCGAAAATGCAAAAGTCAAAACGAAGTGAGGAACTAAACTCAAGGTATAGCATGGTAGCTTAAGCACCTGGTGGAAATACTAACGGGAGAGGTCCACCACGGAACGGGTGTTTGGAAAAGTGTCTCAGTGGCATGGTCACAAGAGAGAGGTAGTCCTAAGGGTAACGCCGGCTACAGCAACGACGGGAGCTGTGCCCACTCGGGAAGAGGTCCACAGAAGAATCGCCAGGAAGACAGACACATGCCCCTGCGATCAAATCACAAAGAAAAGTGGGTGTGTTGGCCATGACTTGTAACCAGCATTTTCATACTCTAAGGTGCCCCAAACACCGTACTCATCACCTAGAACATCCATGAATCAGACTGGGTGGCAGCTTTAAAGCTAAAAGGGCAGATATGAGCCGGTTAGGAGCTGCATGGGGGAATTTCCACGTAGTTTAAACCCATCTATAGAAAAAGGCATAGCTGAAGGTTTTGACGGCTACAAACAGGTACAAGAAACAGTGGCTCAAAGAACAAGGAGTTGAAATAAACAGATGGAAAATAGAACTGTGGAAGACTCCCTCCTTGCAATCAAAGAACTCCTATCACAGCTGAAATGCTTTCCCACAAGTGTCAGATAATACCAAAATGAAAGCTAGTGGGAGTGGGAGGGTACGGCTTCATAAATCCCAGGTGAGTCCAAAGACGGAGCAGATAGCAGCCCCCAACACAGCTGCAAAATAACAAGCGATAATTTCTTAGTACTTCACAAATATCTGAAAATAAAGACATTGAGGGCAGAGAGAACTTTCTGAAGTGACAAAGCACTACCTTGATCTGGATCACTCACCTTATTGTAAGTTGAGCAAAAAAGAATCCAAAATACACCCAGGCTGGTTAGTGGCATGACCCACCATCTTGACAATGGAGGACAGAATGTGGACCTTGGGACCACCTGCACAGATACGGTGGGGACCACACCAACAGTGGGCCCACACAGAGGACCGGACTATGAAACTTTTCAAGGATGTGAAGTGCTGACAGATTTATCTACAAAGAACAATGAGCAGCATCTACACCTTCAAGATGCTGACGGTGGACTTACTGAGCCAGGACCTTTGGAATAGGTGAAACAGAGCTGGAAAGTTATTGTCCTTTTCCGGATTGAGTACTGTGGCAGGTGTGGCAGGACTACAGAAACTGAAAAGATTCTTGGGGAAGTTAGAAAATTAGGATTTTTTAAAAGTATGTGGATAAGGCTAAATGAATTCAAATCTAGAATAAAGTATGGGAAATGGAGCGATTTCAGTGCAGGTTGAATGGCAGAGTCTCCAAGTACTTTACTATGGGGTCTAAAGTCCCTGTAAGTGACAGCCACCGCAGTTTCTCAGCACTGACAGCTTAGAGTAACCTAGCATCTGTCTCTGTAACACCTGCTGCGTGCGGGAGGCTGAGTCAGTGTCTTCACAGGAAACGAATCTACAGTGAACGTCCTAGGCTGACTCAATTGCATAACACCAGTCAGTGCCAGAGAGAGCGGCTCCAGGCCTAGAGCCACCCCCAGCTAGAGCGCTCATCACCCCACACAGGGGAGCCCAAGCATTGATAATGCTACATCGCATGGTCAACTGCAAGATTGGAAGCAGAGCTCACGCCTGGAGGCCATGGAGAGCCAGCCGCAGTGTGATGTGGCTCAGATGGTTCCCTGGGACAGAACTGAAGCCAGGTGACACGGGGCAGACTGGGACACAGCACAGCCCGGGCCTTCACAGACTCTCCCTCCAAATTGAGGTGCTGTGCTTTAAAAAAGATGTGTGTGCCTGTGAACATCCCTTCAGACTATGTGTGTGAGTTTTTATAAAACAAAGATGAATTTCGTGTTTAGACTTGGATTCTACCCTAGAGAAATCTCATTACATCCCCAAACCCAACAAAATTCAAAACCTAAAACAACTCTATTTTCAAGAATTTTGGATAAAAAATATGCAACTTGTTTTGTGATTATTTTTGTTATGCAATTTTTATCATATTTTGTATATTTTTTATCAGTACGTGCATATATACATATAAGTGCATGCTATATATTCAAAATATATGTTCATGTATGTAATGTTATACACAGATGTATGCATCTTTATACATGTCGATACATGATATATGTGCCAATGTAAATGCACAGCAAAGGATATTTTAACCTTTTCTTAAAAAAACCAACCTGTGTGTGTTAGCAGTCCCCATGCAAACCACTCTGATATCTCCTCAGCCTTGCCGCTTTGCCTGAGGTTTAGTTTTCAGACAGCCAAAGATATGTCCTATAGAGACACGGCCCACATGCTCTCACCTGAGATGTCAGCAGAACGGCCATGGTGGCAGGCTCTGCCACAGAAACGAGGGCAGAAAGGGACCCAGGGCATCGTAGGAGGGGTCCTGTCTCAGCTATGTCACTGTGAACCTTGTCTGACTTTCCTAGTTGAGGGTGATATGGATGGACACCTTTTAGAAGCTCTCTACAAAAATATGGACTTGACTGAGCTTTTACTAACATGAAAACTAAACGCAAAGAGAAATTATTGAAAAACATAAAATTAGCCAAACTACACACACATGCATACACACACACATATGCATAAACACATGCATGTACATCATACATATACATATATATATATATCCCTTAGCACATGTTTTTTGGAAGCGGCTCTATTATTCTGCCATCTGTGAAAAATGTAATAAACATGAAAGTTGGGTATCAAGCCATGTGATTGATGCTAATTGTCTTATATTTATAGAAGAGCAAAGATCTCTGAGTGGAGAAAGTGAACCTGTGACTTTTATTCATAGTCATCAAACTCCATAAGGCTGTCTAAAATCCTTTCAGGTTTGTAGCCAGCCAGAAAAACTCATTCTGCTGAAACAGCTTCCTATTGGAAGTTACAGGCTACAGAGAAAGAAAAGTCCAGGGTGTGAATCAAAGTAAGGCCATTAGAAAAGGCACGCTCATCAAAGATGGAACACAGTTTTGAAAGATGAAAGGAACCATCCATATGGCACAGCCAGCAAAGAAAGATAAAGGAGACACATGCAAAGAAACAGCACTGGAAGCTGTGAGCAGAGAGCGGGTGGTGAAGGTGGGACTTCCAGGTTGTGTGAGCCGTGCAAGACAGGCGCTGGGAATCCCTTGCCGGACCACACTGTCTCCATGTTGACCACTCCAGTGGGAGGCAATCTTCCATTGCCATCTACACCTGAATCAAGGCAGTGAGCAACACACAGTCACAATGCACCGTCTCTTGGGGGCTACAGAGACACAGCCCACATGCTGTCACCTGAGATGTCAGCAGAACGGCATGGTGGCAGGGTCTGCCATGGAAATGAAGGCAAAAAGAGACCCAAGGCATCGTAAGGGCTGGCGCAGGGGACGCCAGACATACAGGATGCTTAGCTGTGCAGGACGGAAACGAGATGCAGAGGGAGGACGTCCACCATAGCTGGAGTCCATTCTCACCATGGCCACTCGTGGGTAATGGTCCCGTGCTACGACCGCCCACTTTCTCAACACAAGCACCTGTCCTCAGGCTCTCAATGCCACACATAAAAAGTCCAGGCTGATTCTGCTACTAACTGAAAATTTCAGCCCGGGAGAAGGAAAGCGAAACCTACACTGCAGTCTGGAGGCAAGTGTCTCAGCTCACAGTACGCTGATCACTCAAATTATAAGTTGTTTGATATGAGGTTTGTACAGTATTGGACAAACTCACTTCACAGAGTGATACAGGGTAAGTCCCACAGCCGCCTTCACACAGGTTGTCTGAGTGTCAGTCTCATTGGACTCTTCCTTCCGGTCCAGTGATGACAGTCACAGGCTTGCCCTTCTCCAGTGCCACCCAGCTCAGATACAACCCCTGAGAGAGTTCTTCTCAGACCCTCTGCCCGTGGGCCATGCCAATGGATTGTGAGTAATATCTGAAACCCATTTTTTTAGAATCTACAGCACATGGGAGGATTGCCTAAAGTCTGCCTAGCATTTCCTGCTGTATTGAAACAGCCAAAGAACAAAATCATTTTGAGCTAAAGATGTTAGATTATTGGAGCAAATGGTTAGTCCACTTATTTCTCTTCAAAGTCTGCTCCTTCATTGCTTAACCTTGTCTCTGGGTCAGGTTTAGAACCAATAGCAAAGCAACATTCATGACCTTCTCTCTGCAAGAAGCCGGTTTCTTATTCACCCCTCTATAATTTTGCTTTCCCTCCTAATAGTGGGTTTGGGTAGATGCTACTGTACCACCAACACACAACACTGTTTCCTCCCCTTCTGTTAGAGACACATTTTCCCTCGTTTTACACCTCTGGTGCAATATTAAGCATTAACTCAATTCTATTAGATACCAGCGATCACCTTAGATTTTATTTACTTCTCTTAGTTACTGCATTGATTTGACTTTATTACTGGATACTCTGTAAATGGCAACTTGAGACCCAAAACCCAAATTAACTTGTTTGGCCCACATTCCTGTATTTACCTCCTGGTGTTTGCTGACAAGTTAAATGAAAAACTGAAAGAGAAAAGACTAATTGATAGCTTTGAGCAAGAGTTGCCTTGTGTTAACTTTCCCAAATGTCCCAGTGAGGGCCCCAGAGTGAGACCATAAATCTGGTGATGCCCAGGTTCTTCCCACTTCCGGGATGCACCGCACTCCCGCCGAGAGGCTGGGGTTCTAGGGTGGTGAACTGAGATCTGGAGCTGAAACCCCTTTGACAATCTGGTAGTTATGCTATCACTATCTACATCCTCCACTCCACTAATCTAGATACAAGGCTTCTAATTGTAAAAAAACAACAAAGCAATTGTTCATTTCTTAAAGAGATTTGAAAATTCCTAGAAATCATCCTTATCTTGTTATTATTGTGCTTATTCCCCCAAAACCCAGCAGGATGAGTGGCGATGAGTTTACATTATTTATCTGTGAGAATTTGGGGATTATTTTAAAGGAGACATTAAAAAGTATCATGTTGTTAGTGAAGAAATATGTCAGGCTTGTGAAGGAAAGGGGAATTGAAATTTACTCTCACTGAAGCATTCAAGAACCAAAGCTGGTACAGACGCCCTTGTTACACATGATTCTCCAATTATGGACAGAAACTTCAGACACTGTAGTTTAAAAACACGTTTTGTGTGGTAAAATAGAATGTGTTGGAATACACTCACTGTGGGGTGATTGTCTGTTACAGAGGCTCAGGATATGGGGTAAAGGCTTTGGAGAGTTTCTGTATAAGGACAAAACAAAACTAAACATGCAGTGAAAATGAAATCAGAAATGTGAACTCATATCCTCATAAAATCTCTCATTTCCAGTGTGGCTCTTAAATGAGTAGGAAGGGAAGTCAGAGTCAGGTACGAGCTTAATGGGAGTGGGCGGCACTTGGTTCCACAACTCTCTGGGAAGGGGTGGAGGCGTGTCAAACAGTCACCTTGAGAGGCACGTTCTATAAGAGGAGAATCAGGGTGATTGGGGAGATCCTAGAGAAGTGCTGGGACACAGAGTCATTTCAGCAGTGCATATTAATAATGCTAATGACAATAACAATTCCATGAAGCCCGTAATGAGAGCTGTGATACTAACTCCTGAGAGGTAACTTGCAGGACAGGTTTAGAAGGGTTTTCATTTGCAGAGATAGTGCTATTGATTGACCCAGACTGTGTATATATTGTATTAAGTTTTTAATGAATGGCTGGATCTACTGAGGTAAATCAACCTTTAAAGATTTGAATCCTGGCTTGGCATATGTGTGCCAGTTAGCACAGGTAACAAATAGTTCCCAAGAATCAGTACAAAAAGCATGTTTATTTTTGTTTGTTTGTTTTTTGTTTTGGGTAGCAGGGTTCAAACTCACAACTTCATGCTTTCCGGGCAGGCATTCATGCCACTGAGCTGTGACCTGCCTCAAAAGCGTGTTTCTTTCCTTGAGTTAGAGCCAGATGGAGTCCGGGACAGCGCTCTTCTACCTGGTCGTATGCGGAGCCAGGGCCTTTAGTAGAGCTCCCATCTCCGGATTCTCCTCCGGTCAGCCGCCAGGGAAACAGACTAAAGATGGATCGGAAATTCTGATCTGCTTGCTTTCCACTGGTTAGAATTTAGTCCCATGGTCACCACCACTGCCTTCCAGAGAAATTCGGAGTACCTGTATCCAGAGCAAAACAGAGATGAGCTTCGGAAGCCAGCGCCCCAGACAGGCCCCAATAAGAGTGGTGTCCTTGCAGCAGGGAAGCAGGCATGAGGTGGAGTGTGATAAAGCTTGCGCAAATGGTTTCCAAAGGGAAGATGGGAAAAACAAAAACAAAAAATGTGTGATGCGTTTTCTTGAGAGAAATGTTATTGTTAGACGTCTATCAACATAATTAAGGGTTCAATCTAATAAATGCCAGTGTAACTCAAAAGACTCTTGGATATTTTTATAACTCTGATGTTTGATTCCCAATTTTCAATTGATGACCACAGTATTTTCTCTTATCAGCTCCAGCAGCCTAGGAGCCAGGTCCGTCAATGCTGCGTCTGAACGGAGAGGCTGCTGGCTTGGCAGGAGCTTTCTGAACCATGGTCCGGCTTTCCTCAGGCTTCCTTTTAAGGTGTTGCCACAGTTTATTATATTTAAAAATACATTTTCTTAGAGTTACAAAAGCTACCTAAGTGATCAGGAAAAGCTTTAATGGTGATATTTTAAGTCCAGTGGGCATTTGATGTAGGTTTGCTTTGTAGTTTACGTTTCTAATTTCACAGTGAAAGTGAGATTTTAAGAGCATTTTTTTACCAGATTATAAAATCAACATTTATTTAAAATGGGAACATTCTATAATTTTAAAAAACTTTTTACCCAAAATTTAATGAATTGAGTATTAATTAAAAGATAAGTAAAATAATTATAATTTTCTCCTTATACATATTTCCATCAGACACAAAGGTTCCAGGTGGAACTTGTCACAAACCATCAACAGAACTCCCCACTACACACAGTGAGAATTCACTACTACACACAGGCACTGTAAAATTCTTAAGTTACAGAGGGAGATTCCAGCATCATCTCACTGCGTTGTAGCAGGTCTCGTGGCCCTGACAAGAGGGACTCAGTGTGCATGAACCCTCAGTCAGGTGGGAAAATCTGACACAGGACATCGCCAGCCTTGTCACGTCTGCCCTGGGCAACCCTGAGATAGAAGCACAACATGTCCGTCTTTGGCCTGCCTGGAGGCAATTGGGGAGCAAAGGACTTTTTCCCTTCTTGGAATACTTGGAGATCCAACCTTGAAACATCAGTCTTTCTTTTGATCTCTGAATACTGCTTAAGATTTTGGATTGTGCCCTCACTGAGCAGTGTGGCCTCTGGGCTGGGAGACCTCTTGCACCTGGAGTCCTCTGTTGCTGCAGCGGGAAGAGACTGCCTGCCGAATAGCTCCTAGGGACCTGGCTCTGCCATCAGCGCACAATGCCAGGCACCACGATTCGTGCTTTTCAGAAAGCCTGCACCAGTCTTCTCTACGAACTCCAGCACGGTGGACAGCTCAGCACTGGCCTGGCCTGTGCTTGAGAGGGGTGCAGGGCCTGCTCACCCTTGTCCTTCTGGCTCCCAAGAACCAGGAAGCAATCAAGGAGCTGTGCACAGGGCAAAGGAGCACTGGCTGGATTCTGGCCCCGGACTCTTCCCCAACATCCATCCCAGGGCTGCTCTAACCCTTTCCCCATGGTCAGCCTCTGGTCCTCCTTGCATTCTGTGAGCACCATCAGAAGACCAGCCATGCGAATGTGTAGCACTCATTGCTAGAAGACACTTGGAAACCAGCTAAGGAGAAGGTTGGCTCTGCTCTCAGTGGAGCTCTGGCAGCAGGCCTGTGCTGGCTGTCCAACTTCCCTCTAAAATATTTATGAAGGTGTAAGAGTTCAGATTTACAACACTGCAAACTAAGCCTGGCAGGAAGCATTTTGCCAGACTCTCCAGGTATTTCCTCTAAGACACCAGTATTTCTCGACTGTGACAGGTGGGAGCCTTTGGAGCTTTACTCAGCGTCCTCCCTGGCTGGCTCTGATCTGCTGCGGCTGGCAGTGGGCTGAGAAAGATAAGCACCACGCTGCTGCAGGTGTGGAAAGTAACACAGCACATCAGAAGCCCTTGGCAAGAAGGGTGGCTTGGTTCCCTTCCAGCAGAGCGGACTGTGGGACAGAAAGCCCGAACCCACACTGCTCACTTACGTGCTGCCCTGGGCAGCTGTCCTGCTCTTCTGATTGCTGCTACTAAATGCTCTCAGTGGTCATATGCCAACCGCACACAGCAGGACACGACAGGCATGGCAGGGAGGAACCCACGGTCTACACTGTGTCTCTCCCCAGGAGCAGGGCCAGCAGGGAAGCCTGCACTTGGTGGAGGAAGGACCGCCGCAGCTTCCATGCAGACCGTGGCCTGCCTTGTGCACAGGGCAGCAAAGGGAAGGGTAATACTCCTGCACGTTTCAGAATAGCTGTCCGCGGAGAAATGCTAGGAACTGGGCTGGACTGGAGCCTGGCTGGAGGCTTAAGGCCCAGAGGAACAGAAACTGGGCTGACTGGCTGTAGGAAGCACTTCGGAGCGCTGGGATCTCAGGCTTGCACTGGCATAACTCACTCAGATCGTTTCCCAGTGCCTAGGACTGAACTAGAGGCCTTCGTACTGAGCAGCATCCCCAGCCCTGTTCTTTTTTCTCTCTCTCTTTTTTTTAAAAAATCAGGATCTCACTGAATTGTCCAGGCTGGGCTTGAACATACAATCCTCCTGCCTCAGTCTCCCAGAGGGCTGGGGTTGCAGGTGTGAGGCACCACACCAGCCCCGGCTCAGATTTTCTGGTCTTGAGCAGTATTTACTATTCAGATCAACGACTGCTGTTCTATGGTCCAGGTCTGCAAGCGTGAAAAGGAAGAAGAAAGGTCACTGGCTCCCTTCAGTTTCTGTAAGTGACAGAAACAGTCTTAAATAACAACATGGTAAGAAAAAAAAAAGTGGCAGGAGGCAGGCAGAAGCAGCAGGGGGGCAGATTAGCACAGTAAGGAGGGTTTGCCCTGGAACCCCAGAGGGCAGGAGCTGGGGCCAGAAGTATCATGCTCCAGTCAGCCTGGGAACTGTGTCTCAAAGTAAGTTGAAAAAGGAATGGGAAGAAAACCGTAAGCTATCTGAGGAATAGTTCTTTAAAACTGGATCTGGACTCATGAAGTTGGGACAGGTTATTACATAGCAGGAGATGACAGGTCGTGGACACTCTAGGAGCATGGACGAGGTGACCTCCCAACTGCAAAGTTGCTGGACAAGGGGCAGAGCCAAGGTGCCGGCTCTGTCCAGGTCTCAGTCAGGGGTCCTGCACCACAGGGTATTTCAGATGCAAATGAAAACCGTTCAAACCAGGGTTCATCCAGCTACTCACCGTAGGCCTCCTCTTGCCTGCTTTCTGTTCTCAGGGACACAAAATGTCTGCAGAATCCCAGACTTTGCTTCAAACTGCAGAGAAGAAAGCCAGCACTGTGAGGAGCAGGGCCCCTCCCACCCCACACGCATGCATGCACGCACGCACACATGCACATAGGAGACCACTGGGAATAAGGGGTCTCTTCATACGTGGAGCACCACTGGATTGCAGAGTCCCGAACACTGGCTCTCCCCCTTCAGTGGGCAGAGAGCTTCGCAGTTTGCAGGGCAATGCCGGAGCTCTCGGGACTAGGAGCTAACCGAGGAAGGGACTCCTGCTGAAACAAAACCTGTGCGGGCAGCAAGACCACTTCCTTCAGCCTCAGAGCTGCACACAGCCCTCTCCCAAGACAGCCCGCCAGGCCTGTGGTGCTGGGTCGGGCCGCTGGACATCACTGATGGCCCTTTGAGTCCTGTCGGGCAGGTGAAAAGACATGAGTCTCGGGTCCTAGATAATGTTTGTTTGTTTTAGCTGTGGTTGCTCCAACTTTCTTTTACTTCTGTCCTCATTTAATGGACCTTAGAAATACAACAAAATAACATCAGCGGCACAAACGACGCCTGCAGTTAGGCTGGAAATCTAGACACCGACCTCCATCACCATCGGGGAAGCCGCTGGACCCCAGATTTCCCAGGGAGGAAAAGAGGAGCCTGGACTATCCATGAAGCTTCCACTTTCCCTCTGAGGGCCTCTCAGAGAGTGGCCCCTGAGCTGTGGCCCCTGAGCTGCAGTGCCACAGACCAGCACAGTTTGGGTGCCAGGTTGGGGGACCTTGACTTAGAACAAGGCCAAGGGGCATCAGTACCAGAGACGCTGCAGTACCACAAAGTGACACGAGGGGGAGGCAGCGATCAGCTGATGCAGGAAACAGCAGGGCCTCTTCCACCAGGAGGAGCAGACAGTGCCCAGAGAACGCGTGCACATGCCCAGAAAAGCTCCGGAGCCTCTCGCTGCGTTTGTGGTAGGTGTTCTTTCTATGAAGGCGGTCTTTACGCATTAAGACAGCTGTCTTTTTCAATACTCAAAACTCAACGAAAAATCACTGAGGGCAGAGGCATAGAAGATGACCAAAGAAACAAAATAAATTTCCAGAAATGGACCCTGAAGACCTGAAATCTATCAGACACCTGGCAAAGAATTAAAAATAGCTATTTTCAAGGTGGTCACTGGGTTGAAAGAGAACCCAGGCAGCTAACTTCAGTCAAGGAGAGGATGCATGAACAAAATGAGACTCACCACAGAGTTAAAAACCAGAGAATGTACAGACAGAAAGTCTGGAGGTGAAAAGTAAATTAACTGAATTGAAAAATGTCAAAGGAGGATGGACAGCTGACTTTGTGAGGCAGGAGCAGGAGAAAGAATCAGCAAACTTGACGCTGGCTTACTTGAAACTCTTCAGTCAGAGGCGCCAAAGGAAAAGACTGAGAAGTGAGATAGTTTAAAGGCACTGTGAGGCACCAGCAGGCAGGGCTGCAGACGGGTTGTGACATCCCCCAAAGGAGTGAGCATGGAAGAAGGAGGAAGCCTGTCTCCGCGACCACTGGCTAAGCCCATCAAGGGACGGTTGCACAGCCACGCTCCCGCAGCAGAGTTCACGGTAGCTGAGACGTGGACTCAGCCTCGGTGACCAGCCTCAGCGAAGTGGACAAAAGGTGGGTACGCAGGCACAGCTGGACGTGATTCAGCCGTGAAATAATGAGGTCCTGCTGTTGGCAGTGGAATGGATGGAACTGGAGATCATTGTGTTAAGTGAAATAATCCAGACAAAGAAAGGAAAACACCACAGGATCTCTGTCATACGAGGAAGCTAAAATATTGATCTGAAAGTGGGAGAGATTTGGATAGTGGCTGCAGAAGACTGGAAAAGGTTGGGTGAGTAAAAGTAGAGGAAACAGGTCCCAAACTACGGCCATGTGTGTGACAAGTTCCAGTATCCTACAGCACGGTGGGAGGACTACAGCTCACAGTAGCCCGTCACACATCTTGTGAATCACTAGGAGAGAAGAGTTCAGAGTTTCCAAGCACAGAGAAATGATGAGGAGATGGAAATATTGACTGCTGTGATTTGATTGCACACAGGTATTGAAATGCGACATTGTGTCATGTAAGTATGCACAATTATCACACACCAAGAAGCACAATAAAGCCTACAAAGGAAATAATGGCTAAATACCAAATTTGGGATAAAAATAGATATACAAATTCAAGTAACTCGATGAAGTATTGTTAAGTTAAACCCAAAGAAACCCAAAGACATAATAAGCTGCCCAAAACAACAACAACAATAATAATTAATCTCTTAAAAGCAACAAGAGAAAATCAGTTCTTTGTACACAAGGGAGCTCCTCAGAGATTATCAGCGAGTCTCTTGGCAGAAACTTCACAGAGCAGAAAAGCACTGGGTAAGACAGTTAATGAGTACAGAAAAAACCCCTGCCAAACAGGAATGTTGTATCCAGTAACAGTGGTGTTCAAAACTACAGGAGAGGGACTGGGGATTAGTTCAGTGACACAGCATCTGCCTGGCCAGCATGGGATCCTGAGATCAAGTCCCAGTACCCTCCCACCCCCAAAAAAGTAAAGGAAAACTTCAGATTTTCCTGAGTCAATACAAGCTGCTGTTTCTGTCCTAAAGGAATGCTAAAGGAGGTTCTTCAAGTTGAAATAGATAAAAACAAGATAGCAAGGTATACCACGTAAAAATGTAAAGTGCTGTGATTTTATAAATATGTAGAAGAGGTTAAAATTCTGTAATGTTGGTCTGTCAATTACCTTTAATTTTTGTAAAAATATTACAAGCCAAAGGCATAACAAGGACCATATTAAGTCTGCCTTAATGGGTGTGGTGGTGCAGTGTTCCAAGCAGTGACGTCAGTAACATAAAGGTGCAGAGTTGCAGAGGAGGAGAGTTTTGCTATGTGAAGGAAGGAAGATTGTTATCAATTTAAAACACTGTGACTTGAGAGTTTTTGTGTCATTCCCAGGATAACCTGGAGAAATGCCCGGAGATTCCCAAGAGAGGAATGTGAGAGGAAATGAAAGGGCAACAAAAAAAGGAGAGAAAGGAAAGCACGGGACTGGAAAAGGCACACAGACAGTCACACTCACACGGTCACGCTCACACACACACACAGAGAGGAACAGAGTCAGTAAAAAGGGAAAAAGCCACAAAATAGCTGCAGGGCAAACAGAAAAAACGATGAACAAAATGGCCACAGGAAGCTTCGGCCTGTGGGTGACCTCTGTAAATAAGATGGGTCAACCCCGAAACAGGGCAGGCGGTGGTGAGTGGGTTTAAGGAAACAACTCTGCGCTGCTTATTAAGACTCATTCTAGATCTAGGGACACACACAGGCGGAAAGCAAAGGAACAGAGAAAAGTATTCCTAGAAAACAAAAACCAAAAGCGAGCAGGGCTGCCCCTACTCAGACACAATAGGTTAAGTCATAAATTTGTAACAAGAGAAAAAAGATACTGTATAATGATCAAAGATTCAGTTCACCAATAATACAGGACAATTATTAACCCACATACGCCTGCCTAGCATTAGGGCCCTCAGATACACAAAGCAGTCATTAACAGATCTGCGAAGCATAACAACAGTAGACATTACTACTGTACTTTCCAGAACAGATATGATACCCAGAAAGATGACCAGTAAGAAAACAGGAACCTCAAACAGAACTGTGGACCAACTGGACCTAAGGAATTCTTACAGGATCCTCCACTCAGGAGCAGCAGAACACAGGTCCTCTCAAGGACCCAGGGACGTCCTCCAGGACTGACCGTAGCTCAGGCCAAGGTGATATTTGATAAACTGAAGAATATCAAAAACATTAAAAAATCTTTTCTAAGCCAGGCGTCATGGCACATGCCTATAACCCTAGAACTCAGGAGGTTGAGGCAGAAGGATCATTGCAAGTTTGAGGCCAGCCTGGGCTACAAAGTCAGTGCAAGTCCAGCCTGAATTGCACAACAAGACCTGTCTCAAAAACACACACACACACACAAATCTTTTCTAAGCATAGTGGTCAAAATTACAATGGCATTTTGAAGAAAAATTTATGAGGAATGTATGGTGATGAAAAATAAGTAAAATAATCTTGAAAGAGAACTAAGTTGGAGGAGCTATACCTCCTAATTTCAAAACTTATTACAAAGGCACAGTAATCAAAACAGTGTGGAACAGCGTTTAAGACAGACATACAGACCAATGGGATGGAGAGCCCAGGGTTCAGAGTCAGAGGATTAGATGATCTTTGGCAGTGACACCAAGCTGTAGAATGGGAGCTGGAGAGCCTGCTCATGAGGAGTGCTGGGAAAACTGGACATCCACATGCAAGAGAATGAATTTGGTGGCTCACCTTGTATGATATACAAAATTCCACTCAGGCAGTATTAAAGGACTGAAAGTGAGATCTAGAACTATTAAGTGCCTGCCGAAGAACAGGCACTAACTTGGATTTGGCAGTAATTTCTTGGATGTGATCCCCAACCAGAAAGAACAAAACCAGAAAATGGACAAATAGGGCCGCATCAAATTTAACTTCTCCTCACCAAAGGACCAAGCAAGAGAGTGAGAATTCAGCCTATAGGATGCGAAAAGGGGTGGAAACAACCTCACAACAACCCCTGACGGAGGAGGGAAGAAAATGTGGTGCATCCGTGGGATGGAATATTGCTGAGTCAAAACAGAAAGGAAATTAGCACAGGCTATGACAGGGATGAATCTTCGCAGGTGTTATGCTAAGAGGAATAAGCCAGTTGCAGACATTTTCTGATTCTACTTAAAGATCCCTAAAGTACTAGAACTTACCGGGGCAGAAAACATAGTAAGACTCCCAGGCCCTGGGAATTCTGTCTGGCAATAAGAAGTTGCAGGTTCAGTTTTGTGGGTTGAAAGCCTTCTAAAGGTCTCTTGCACAGCGAGGTGAGTCCACACAATCAGGCTGAACTTGACTGAGGTGTCCAATGTTAAACTCTCCCACCATAATGAAAAAATAAAATAAAGAAAATTTAGAAGTGTACACATACATGAAAAAATCAATGTAAGGAACCCATCTGGAGCCTCAGTGAAGCCGCCTGCTAGTTCTGGAAGCCTGGGAGTTTTACCCAGTCTCCACAATCACTCCAACCACAAGAGCATTTTAATTCCCTTGCTTCTTTTGCCTTTTCCTTAACGTGCTACTCTCGATGAAACCATTATTTCAAATTCTGTTTGATGCATTGACTTATTGGAGAATGTGTTCATTAGCTTCATAATATGCTCAGATTTTCCAGGGATTTTTCTGTTCTGTGTAGCAAATGTAATTCCACAGTAGCTGAGAGTGTGCGTTAGAGCAGGGGTCCCCAGCCCCCTGCCCACACGGGTACTGGATTGTGGCCTATTAGTTAGGAGGTGAGCAAAGCACCCTCTGTGCCTGCAGCTCCTCCTTGCTCCCCCGCTCTAAGATCCCTGTGGGCGACAGATTCCCACAGGAGCAGGACCGTTAGTGTGAGCTGCACCTGCATGAGGGACCCAGCTCATGCTGTCTTTGTGAGAATTTGATTCCTGATGATCTGAGGTGGGGCTGAATGCAGTTATTATGCATCAACAACCTATACAATAAAAAGGGAATCACACACACACACACACACACACACACACACACACACACACACACAGGGAAAAAATGCCTTTCAGGAAGCAGGTCCCTGGTGCCAAAAAGGCTGAGGACCCCTGCTGCAGGAAACTTGAATCTGTTTACTTATCAAGACCAGTGTAACAGTTCAAATGTGGTCCTTCTCAGTCTATTTCCAGTGTGCAATAGCAGGAGTGGGAGGCTCGCTCTTGCTGGCATCTTCTGCACATGGAAGCTGCAGCAAATCTGGCTGTGCTGCCGTCAGGTTCCCCAGGGTCTAACTGACTCCCTGTCTGCTTGTCTTATGCCGACTCCTTGTTTATCGTATGGTTCCTTTTCTTCTATGTTACTGAAATTCTTTTGCAGTTTTGTGTTTGGCCATTTCTTTTTGCAAAATAAAAAACAATTGATAAATAGGATTTCATTGAAAGTAAAAGCTACTGCTTTTTGAAAAATACCATTAAGGGAATAAAAAGACAAGACACAGACTGAGAAAAAAGTTAACAAAAATTTAACACATACATGTATTAAGATGGGTAGACTCTATGAACAGATGCTTTACCAAAAAAGATGACAAAAGGTGACAAAATAAAAGCATTTTTAACGTCAGTCTTCATTAAGGAATTCTAAGTTAGAAGCCCGGTGAGGGAAGACCCTGCACCTGTTGCAATGGCTGGGTAGAGATTCATCACTGCTTCCCTGAGCTGGGAAGAGAGGCGGGAACTGAATTCTCCCACGCAGCTGGTGGGACTGCAAAACAGTACAGTTGTTCTGGAAAATAGTCTGGCTGGGCCCTACAAGGTAAACCAGCATCTACCATATGCCCCAGCCGACTCGTGTTTACCATAGATGAGAGGAGATGTGCCTCTGCACATTTACCCTAGATGAGGGGAGTTGTATCTCTGCACAAACACACACACTCAGATTCCCACAGCCGCTCAGCTTGTGACTGCCAGGAAGTGAGTAGAAAGCAACAGAAATCATTACAGCACAAAGGGATGGAAAACGATGCCTCTTCAACATGCATGGGTCTCAGAACAGCTACACAGAGAGGAGAAAATGAGGCCAAATCACATGTGATTAAATAAAATTCACACATGAAATTCTAGTAAAGGCAAAATAACACAGTGGCAGTCAGGGGGGCAGCAGTGACAGCAGCGCTGCACCAAGGCGGGAAGACATTGGCTGGAGGGCTGGTGATGGTCTTCGTTATGCTGATTGATTATTGTGATGGTCTCCAGGTCTACACACAGGTCCAAGCTCGTCCAGGTATATTCCTTAAATATTCCTAAATGTGCACGCTTCATTGGACATCAGTTATATGCTGTGGGTAGCTGTTAGGAGCAATAGGGCGGTCTGCAGTGTCCTTCCTCTCCAGAACCCTGGGCAAGCTCCCACCGTGAAATAAAGCCTCTGCTTCGTGAATATGTGGTGTGCTAACCAGGTGGATTTCTACTGTGCAGAAACAAGGAAACCAGATAAACATACCTAGCCTTAGGCTTTTGCACAAAGATTTTTGAAGAGTGTGATGATTTACCTTATAAAAAGGACTTTTGCTCATTTTCATGATGCCTGCAGTGTCTAGGAGAGACAGAGAGATCAATGGCTTGTGAATGTGAGAAGTGAATAAAAACACCAGTAACAACAAATACCCAAAATCGATCTGATTAGACAGCACTGGCTGGATAGAGCAGAAACCAATCATTCCCTGGTGCCAAGTTTGTGCACGGTATGTAAGTTTTTAAAAGAAGTGGCTGGTAATCAATGGTGGCAGTTTAATTTTTGGCCTCCTAAGCCAGTGTATACATCTCCAAAAGTAAAAAGACCTCCTGTCAGATCTCTTCTGTCCAATTCCTTCATCCCTGCAGTGAGTACCTACATTTCTTAGGAACACACTGGCCCAACAGGGACGCATTAACATTCCTTCCCACCATGGGAGGGTGAGTCCAGAGAAGGAAGAGCAAGGGGTCAGGAGCAAGAGGAGCATTTTACCTTATGGCCAGTAAAGACTTATTCAGGAGGGCCGGCAGCTTCTGACACCACAGATGCCATGTGTATACAGAGTCCCTGTGCATGTGTATGTGTGTGGAGTGCACATGTGGGGGGGGGTGCACTGCATGGATCAGCCCTTGCGTGTGAGCACCTGGGACATTCTGACTAGACAAGGGAGTGCCATTTACTGGAAAGCAAGTTCCCTGAGGAAGTGAGGCAGTGCAGGAAGAAAGCCAAGCAAAGAGGAGCCAGCTACTGAAGAGCAGGAAGCAGAATGTGTCACCCGCAGGAGGTGAGATAGCTGTTATATCAGGCCACAAGCCCTGGAGCTCACAGCAACGTATAGGGCTCATGAAAATGTTTATATTTTGATCTCTCTGAAAAGAGAAAAGAATTGAATGCAATAATGAATGTGTAACCATGAATTTAAGCTTATTATCAGAGTCAGTATTTTTAATCTTGCCATGGTGGAAAGAATGCAGGAAGACAGCGGAGCCTCAGGCCCCTGGCAGTCATGCAGCGCTGCCTCAGGAAGAAAGCTGCTCAGGAGGCCCCACGTCTCCCTCAGTGGGAAGCCTGAGGCTTTGCACTTGGTCTGAGGGTTGCGACATGGACGGCCGTGTGCACCATGACGCGGTCATTCCAGGCTACCAAGCATTGGCACAGAAAGAATGCAGAGCTTTGTGTGGAATGGGGACCCGAGGAGAGGCCGTGGCTCCCTCCCCTGGCCAGGTGCACTGCTGCTGGGTTAGGTGAGAAGGGACAGAGGCTGTGCAAAGTGCCTGCACTAGCTTTCTGACTCCCCACTACCACGTGCTAAAAATGTGGAAGTCCCCTGACCATAAACTAAAGTCACAAAAAAGAAGCAGGAGGATGTCACGGTCTATCAGCTTATCTGACCTGCCTCACCCACAGGGGAAAGAATCAGAAGAGGACTTGGCCAGGATGAAATGGTAACCCAGTTTAAAAGCTATTCAAGGATGAAGAAAGGAAAGAAAAATGTCAGATGATTTTTACAAGAAAACTGTGTACATTTATTTCCACGTCAGGCATACTGTTATTCAGCTTGAGAGGATTTCCATGAACAATAGAAATCAGCAGTACAGACAAGTAATATTCTCACAGAAGCTCTAACCCTCTGACTTCATTCAACACTAAAGCACAGTGTGTGCACAGTCCACCCCCTGGATGCTCATAAAGAACCTCACTCCACTTTCCACATGAGTGAAGTGTGGGAGGACCATTCAACCCAGGAGGTCCCAGTGTGTGCAGAGCTGTCACTGGCTTGTTGATGGATTCCTAGTCACAAGTGGAGCCCTCTTCTACAAGCTTCTGCCAGCCAGATTCCATCCCTATGCAACACTGGAAATGGCTGCCTTGGCTTGTATGGAAAATTAATTTTCTTTTAAAAGAAAAGCTGAGCATACACTTCAGGGATGGCATGAAGACCCTGAAGTGATCATTCCACCTACCATGATGTCTGCATGCTGACAGCAAGCAGGGATGGGGACAGAGTGGCAAGGAGCAGAGCAAAGAGCTCTGCCTGCGCATCTCTTCATGCTTTGCTGTGGGCTGCTGGGCGTGCTGAGCACTTGCAGGCTTTGGCAGTCAACACGTGCATCTTACTGAGAGACACTGAAAGCTCAAGGTCCGCACTGCACACTGTGTCTGTGTCTTCTCCACGTGCCTTATTTGTTCTAATAATGTGTAGAATCAGGGTTTTAGTCTTTACTTAACTCCTTATCTTTCCTTAAAAAGATGGAAATGCTCTGCAGGTCCTTGGAAAGAAGAGATCTTTTAAAACACCACCCTGGGCTTTTGATGGTGTTCCTACTTTTCATTTCTGGAGAGGGGCTGAGGGTCCGATCCGTGCATGCAGGGCTTTCCACTGTCCAGCGCAAGGCTTGTGGAGGGCTGTCCAAGGACAGCTGTCCTTTGCTGCCCAGCTGGCTGAGTGGGTAACACGTTACAGATAGAGCTGTGTCTCAAAACATGCATATCGGGGGGTCTCAAAAGTATATTGATTTTAAATGCTTCTGTCTCACACCGGGCCAAGAGGGTTATATTAACTGAAAAACTGTGAATTTTACATTTTTATCTGATTCAGCTAAGACAGCTAAACTAAGGCGCCCCCCCCACACACACACACACCAGGTGCTTGATAGAGGAGGATTTGGGCAGAAGGCACCAAAGGAAAATAAAATTTTAACTTATTATTTGAGCTGATCTACTCTTTCTTATGTGTATAAATGTTTGTTAATTAAAGTGCCTCACTTACAAGTTACTCTGCATAATTTACCATAAAAAGGTTTTCTACTCGTGCATTCTGTTCTATTTGCCAATGGCATAATGACATGTTTTGCTGAAATTCTATGAAAATGAAATGGTAGGCTAATAAATGCTCCCTTAGACCACTGGCATATTATTTCTATATTAAGCCATTTGAAAACTAGTAGGTGATAAACCAAAATCATAGAGAGATTTGTATAAACTACATAAACTTTGAATTAAAAAAAAAAAAAGCAAGGGATGGGTTTGCTCCGGTCATTCTCTCTGTGGTACTTACATCTCTGTGAAGAGGAGAACTTCTGAGAGCTTTAAAGAGTCTGACCATAAAGGATAGTGCTTTGTTTCTATAAATATTTATGACTCCTACCGCCTGTTCCGGTAGTGATACCTCCAGTTCCAGTAATGTTAAAGCACAATCAATGATTCTTTTCTTTTATGATTTCCAGCCATTCTCATTGATGATTAGCCCTTGGAATTTACAAAGCATCCATTTACAAACTGTACCTTGTAATGACTTGGCAGTTGGCAATGAATGCTAATTCATGCGCACGCCAGTTGCCATAAAGGAAAGGGAATAGTAAACAACAGGGGCTGTTCAGTCAGACATGAAAGTATCCTAATGAAAGGACCCTGGCAGGTGCACTGAGCACATGAGGACACGGGGAAACTTGGCAGAAGCTTTCTGTAGGAGGAGGTGAAACTCTGAGCCAAACAGGAAGCTCCAGCTCTTTCCTGTTCCCACTTTTAAGCTGAGAGGGTGAGGGGAGAAGGTTTACTGTGGTGCTAGGGATGGGACCTGAAATGGCCCCTGTAGACACACGTGCTACAGGCTTGGCCCCCAGGTGGTAGAATCCTCAGGACGTGGCACCTAGTAGGAGGTCAGTGGAAGTGTGCAGTCACAGGGGTGCAGCCCCTTCCTGTTCCTCCCCTTGCCCATAGCCTCCTGGCCACCGTGCAGTGGACATCTCTCCTCTGCTACCCATCCCCACCAGGATGTACTGCATTGCCACCAGCCTCAGTCAGCAGCCCCAAGCAACCATAGACTGAAACCTCTGAATCCACGATTCAAAGATGCCCTTTAGATCAGGTCTCATCTCCCAGTAAGGGGAAGCTGGCTGCATTGGCAGATTTGGGTTGCCCAGCAACACTGTCAGGATCTGGTATTTTCATGATGTTACAATGGACAATTGCTTGCACTTTATGGGGTTTGGATTAGTTCTTCGCCAGCCATGCTTTTGGCATCTCTTTCCTCTACTGATTTAAGGGAAAGATCAAAACAAAAGATTAATTTTCCTGGGATTAACTATAAGTAAGGTCAAATATCTTTCCATCTGTTTGTAAATCTGTCTCTGTCTTATTATGTTTTAAATAGGTATTTTTAGGCTTTATTTATTCTGTGGGTTTAAACTTCTCAAGTTGACACAATGTATCAACCATTACACCTCTCTTTTAGCAAGTGTCAGGAAAACAGTCTGCTGCATACAAACAGGGTTCGGGTCAGACAACCAGCTCATCTCCATCCCATCTGCCATTGACCACAAATATCACACTTCCAAGGTGTGCTGAGTTTCACACCCACAAAGGACCTGGAAAGTGGCAAAGCAAACAGTTCCCTTTACATGAGTGGTCAACCTACTGTAAAGGACAATCAGTAACTCTGATGGAATTCACACCCTCCTATTAATCTGCTTTCGATATTTCTCCCTTCAAAATCAGATTTCAGATGCCTCCTTTCTCCATTGAAGCCTTTCTCCCTGGAAGCCCTATATGGGAAATGCACCAAGAGCCAACCTTTCTAATTAAGCAAGGCCTGAGTGATTCTCAAGCCCTGTGGAATGAACGGTGGCGGAGCCTTTCAGCGAATGAGGAGCCAGTCAAGGTTTGTACCTTCTCTCTGCTAAGAGTCACTGTGTTCTGCTGGGCAGGTCAGGCCACACAGAAAGCTTGGGTCACTCTTACAATGTGTTCATCGTCTATGCAGAGATTTTAACCCAGTATGTTGGTGCATAATGTTAATAACTCTAGAATAAATATTTCTTCTTAGTTAAAAAGTGTGTGTGTGTGTGTGTGTGTGTGTGTGTGTGTGTGTGTGTGTGCGTGTGTGTGTGTGCACGTGCACGCACGCGCGCGCACATGCACACACTCTGGGAATGGAACCCAGGGGCCTCCCTGAAGAAAATGCTCTGCCATTGAGCTATCCTCACAACTCCAAGAGAAAAGAATTTAAAACTAATTTAAAAAAGGAAAGTTTGATGATCTGAGAATGCAAGTCTAGGTCAATAAACTACATGTGTTTTAATCATGTTATTATTCAGAACTTTTTAAATAAAAACCTGCACTGCTGTGTAGTTCTGTTTACCATTGTGAGGATATCTAACACCATAACAGATGCAAATGACTGTAAACACCTACATATTTGCTGTGGCCTGATAAAGGAGACCCTGCACACACCAAGCCCTGTCTGTGAGCTTGCTGCCCTGGGTGGGAATCTTCCTCTGTTTGGTCAGGAGTTCTATATTAAAGGCCCCTTTGCATAGCTCCAGCTGATGAAAAAACCCCACCAGCACCAGGGAACCCTTCCTGTCACTGAGTTGTGTGATGGCTTACTGATTATGCAGGTGAATTGGGTCATTTTCCTGATTCATCAAAGGAATCATTTTCTAAATGTATATGGTATTCTTTGCTTTGAGTTTTATTTAGTATCTAAACAGCATTTTTAGTACCAACATTATATTTAAAGGATATCGCTCATTTTTCAAATTGTGCCAGAACAGGACCATTCCTGGTGTTTGCTGAGGTTCATATCCCCCCAACCACATCCAGGGGCCATGGTTTATGCTGTTTCAAAGTACATAAAAGTGCCACAGCATCTGCTTGGACCTTGTTCTGTCTTCTGCTCACAAAAGATTGAAAAAATACATCGTCTTTCCCCAGATACCTTTTGAAAGAGTTGCTGGCCCAGACCGGACACTTTAACCAGGAGAAGCCTCAGCCAAATTAAGGAGCTCCTGCCTCCCCCGCCCCTTAGAGATTTACCTGTAACCCTATACCCCCATCCCTAAGAACCTGCCTCTGGCGCCAAACGTGTGCCAATGGGCATCCCTGATGCCCTTTGGGGTCCACCTCAGACAGAGGCTACTTATGGACCTCACTCCACGTGTTCAAAAAAGAGTGTGTTCCAGAGAGAGACCACCGGCCCCGGGGTGGAGATGCTGCGCCCCGGGGGCCGGGGGGGGGGTCTCTCCCCGCATTCCCGAAATAAAGGTTACTTATATTTTATACTTCTTATCTTTGCAGCCACCGCCGCCCACTCCTTCCACGGCAGTCCACTCCACTCCACTCCACTCCACTCCTTCCTTCTCCATTCCTTCCTTCCTTCCTTCCCATCCTCCCCTTCTCAGACCTAACACCTTTCTGGTTCCCTGAAGGCAATCTTCAAAATGCTGGAAGCTAAAGTTTTTCTTTAGAGACAGGGTTTGCTAAATCCCTAACCTGCCCAGGCTGGGTATGAACTTGAAACCTACCCTGCCTCTGCATGCAGTGTTGGGATCACAAGCCAGCCTGGAAACAAGTCTTACTGAACATTCCCATCCTGAGCCGTAAACGGCTTTTTAAAAATCCTTCAGATGAAAGATTTGGGTTCAAATCATTCCTGCTGCCCACACCTGAAGCTGGTAGGCAGCCCACCCCACACGGACACTCACGCTACCCCTTCCCTCTACGCCCACCCACACCCACAGAAGCAGCAACTGAAGCTCTAGCGTCTCACCCAGACAGAAACCACTAAATAAAATCAGCATGACTTGAAAATAATGTCTAATAAATTAAAATGGAGACAAAGAAGAAAAAAAGAGTCAGGAAAGGATATTGCAAAGAGTGGGGAGCTTCAAATTAACTGTATTTAGTATTCTTAAGGGTGAAACGTGCAAGCAATGAATTAAAAGGTTGAAGACAAGGGTTTGGAAAGCAGGAGGAGAGAGGACTTGGCAGTGTGAGAGTGGCCAATACAGGATTCCTGTGACCTGTGGCCAAGCCAGAGGCCAGCAGAGTAGTCAGGCAAAGGCACAGAAGCCCTTGAAGGAATGTCCCCAAGAAGGAAGAGAAAAAGAAAACGGCAACTTGGTGCATTTACCTCTGTTCGAAGGAGCTTTCCAGTTTGCTCAAAGGGTGTAGGAATAATAGCCCACTGGAACTGGCAGACCCTTAGAGTTTCCTCTCCCCATTAATGTGCGCTGCAGCGCTGAGGGCTCTGAGTAGCAGTTCCTTGCCGTGTATCCAGGCTCTTCCCCTGTGTCCCGGACCTGCAGCACAAAAGCAGAATGTCAGACTCAGCAAGCATCCTGCCAAGCAAGGAGGTGGCATTCTCCACTCCCGACGGACACTCCAGCTGCACAAGTGATCTTGTAGGCACTAATCTGGGTGAGGGGAGAACACACAGCCCTTTCTCCTCTTCCCAAAATATGGGGAGAAAGACAAGTGGCTCCCTACTAGGAACACTGTCCTCCTCTCATCATGCCCCACCTCTCCCTCAGTCACCGATGAAATCAGGACGCAGGGAATCAGTAAGGATGGGGTGACGTGACAGCACTCTCACTCTGAGTGCCTGCCCCCCTGGAGCCCAGAGGTGCTAACTAAGGCTCCTTGCAAGCCGGGACCCTTGGTTCCCTCCCAGATATCCTGAGTCGGACACTTGGGTGCTGGGTGCTGGGCTTAGCAGCCATTTCCAAGAAGTCGTCAGGTTGTTGTGCTGGCACTGACCTGCTAAGGAGAGCTGCTTGGAATACTTGGGACTTCTCATGACACGAGGGCTGTAGGAAAGCATGCTTGGAACTACAGAAAACCATGTCACTGTCACATGGCCCAGTGTTGGTTCAAACAGACATCACTGATCATCAAGCAACTTCATTTCTTCTCATTCACTATTTAGCTACAAGACAAGTGGCAAAAAATTTACTGTTACTTTTGACAGATGGTAAAATTAAAGCCTAAGGAAGGAAATGTAAAAATAGTCTAACTTTTTCAGAAGAAAAATAGAAAGAAAGAAAGAAAGAAAGAAAGAAAGAAAGAAAGAAAGAACAGTCTTCAATCAATTAATCACAGCTCAATCCAAGTTTATCAAGTATTTGTGGAGGAATCACAACCAGCCACAGTGTATTAGCATCCCCTGAATGAAGGAATAGTGTTATTGGACACCATTGCTGACTTCACAGAAGCTAAAACATTCTCAGGATGTGTGTGTGCCCGTGTGTGTGTGTGAAAGGTGGCTCCAGTGACTTCCAAGAGAGGATATTAGCAAGAACTACAAACAGAAAGCTGAAGAGTGCAGGAAATGACACAGGTAGCAGAGATTAAACAGGTCTGCAAACAGGGAAAAGCAATGATAATTTCACACTGTGCTCAGTTAATTAATATGAATTTACTATGCAGGATCGATAGGGAGATGTGGAAGACAGCACAAGATTAAACTCAAAAAGGTATTAAGAAATCGACATTGGTCATCTAAGCCAAAGGAGATAAAAGCTTGCTAAGAATCTATGCTAGATCACAAGAACACTGGATGGTCTAATTAAGTAAATATATAATAACTAGAAAATTAATTTAACAGTGTGGACACTGATGGAGTTCATGTTCAGAGATGTTCCACTGAAAAAGACCTTTTCACTTAACTTCATTTTAAATATGATACTGTTCATGCTGCTGACTTATGCTATGGAGTTATATGCAGTATCCTCCTCTCCTGCTGGAAGTACCCTTGATTATTTTGTCCTCCAAGGCTTACCATGGCTTAATGACCATGGAAACTCATTTCTAGAGTCTGTGAAGATGTGATTATGAAAACAACGAGGGACTGGCTTTTCTTTCACCTAAATATCACAGCAATAAATGATCTTGAATGTGTTCTTTGAACATCCATCAGACAATCATGATCTATTTACACATTCACTGATGGAGATTAGAACAGAATATGACATAATTTTTCAGGCTTCAGTGGAGGTATAACAGATATAAAACGTCCAAATTTTGAGGCTTAAAATGGGATGTTGTGACATTTGGGGAATTTATACATAATGTACAGCAGTTCAGTGATATACTCCAAAAACTATGTGGTACCCTAATCCCTGAAAGTCATCAGTATACTCTTACCTGAAGATGAAATTCGGGTAAGGATCTCAAGATAAAATCATCCTAGATTATCTGAGTGGACCCTAAGTCCCTTATCCTTAAAAGAAACAAGAAGAGAAGACTTAGAAGAGGAAGGGGTTATGGAAGAATGGAACAGAAGTTGGATTCAGATGCTGCAAATCGAGGAACCCCTGGAACCCCCAGAACTTGCACAGGGTGGAGGGAGGCAGTGTCTTAGATACTGTTCTCTCCTTGCTGAGGCAAAACACCGGACACCCACATTAAAGACAGAAAGGCTTATTTAGCTCACAGTTTGTGGAAGTTTCAGTCCATAAGCAGCAGGCTCCAAGGCAGGGTGCGAGGAACAGGGGCGACAGTTCAAGGCGGGAGAAGACAGCAAAAAGCAACAAGAATGAAAGGTTGGGGGGAAGAACAAGCTTCTTTCCCTGCCTTGTACTGGAAGCAGGCTGCGCCCAAGGGGGAGCGCAGCACTCGCCCTGTCTCCCTGCCCTCCTCCTGGCACTGACTTCCTGCGGGAGAAGCTGCGTTAAGTGAGCGCAGCACTTGAGAGGGATCTTACACCTTCTGCTAGTGCTTTCCAGAACGCACAGGAAGCCGGCAATTTTCCACGCTCTATTTTCCCCTCTGTTTCCCAGGCCTGTGCTTGCTATCTGTTCCCTAAAAGCACTCAGGTTTTTTGTCGTATAAATCATAGAAAGGAGAAGATGAAGATCAGGCTTCTGAATTATTCCTTCCCTGAAGCAAATATTTTGTCATTAAATACAGAGGCAGCGGATTTACTGATAATCACCAGTAGGGTTTGAAAGGGTGTCTCTGCCCTTCCCAGTTGTCTTGGCTGCTTTTAAATAAAGTTCCTATACAGTTAAAAGGAGAATGTTTAGGACGAGAAACAAAGAAACAGGGCAAAAGATCCAGCAGGTAATTCTTACACATCGCCGCCCTGAAGAACCAATGTACACACATAATAACGACAGGAGTGAAAGGAAGACCAGGGTCCCCTGCCTGTGGTGCAGGGGCTCATCCTGGGGCACAGGGTTCCAGGGACACCACGGCGCCGCCCGCCAAGCGCGCTGTGCGTAACTCCTGCCTAGGCACTGCGCTCCAGAGACACAGTGACGCCCACTCAAGCGGCTCACAGGGGACAGTCACGCAGGGAGAGGACGGAGCCTCTCAGGTGCCTTCGCCCTGTGACATCTCCCCAGGGCACCCGCACCATTCGGCTTAGTGGCAAAGTTTCCAAAAATTTTAATTTCTAAAGGTCAAAGCAGTGCAACGCCCATGGCTCCTCTGCTGGCCTGACGTGGACTGAGGTGCCTGGATCCCTTGCATTAGATCCTGAGGCACCTTGGGGAGGGACGCTGCGGCTTCCAGGCCTCAGCAGATGAGCTCCGAGGGAAGGGGCCAAACCCAGGTTAAATATCTAACGGTTTCTCCCCCATGAGAACCTAAAGTATCAATAATTTATTTGTACCGGGGATAACTCACGACCTCGCGTATGGCGGGTAGGTGCTTACTTTAGCCGCTGAGCTAAATTGGCCTGCACAGTAGTAATTAAGCACAAAACAGAAGTCAAGGGAAGGGGACAGGCCGCTGTTCTGAGGGATTGGAAGGCATTGGGGCTGGGAGGCGGAGGGCGGGCGGCGGGGAGGGGAATGAATGACGGGTGTCCAGGTGTGCCTGGTGGAAGTACTTAGCACCTGCTGCAAGCATTAACACGAAAATAGGGAGCACCGAGCCCCCCATTGTCTCCGCTTACTGCAATTCCTCGGGCGCCACCTGCTGGCCACCAGTTTTTTTCTTTCGCTTTGTATCAGATGGATCCCTAATGCTTCTCTGGGTAGCCAGGGTGTGTCCGGGGTGTTTCACCGCTGCGCTTTTGGAAGCAAAGCCACTGCTCTAAAACAAGCGAGAACACGCGTGCGACAGGGCGACAGCGCAAGGGGCCTGCGCGGGAACAAGTGTCACCAGCGAGGGGCCCAGGCTGAGCCCATCCCGAAGAAACCGGAGAGTAGATCTAGAATCTTAAAATGCCCTGTAGTTCAGTTCTGGGGATTTAACCCAGAGCCTTCACAAAGAACTGCATTTTCAGTGGGTGCCCGCGCACCCGCATGCTAACACGCACACACAAGCGCATCTTTTAAACATAATTGAGATAAGGTCTCGCTAAATCTCTAATTTGCCCAAACTGGGCTCAAAATGATAATCCTGCCTCTACCACTCAGTCCTGGGATTACAGGCGTATGCTACCATATTTGGCTTAAAAACTTCGCTTCTTTTGACCAAATCAAATTCTGGGAATACATCTTTCAAAGGATTAGAGGTATGGGCAAATTTGTATGTGTCTGTCTGCTTACTTTAGCTGGTTTACAATAGTTTTGTCTATACTGTGTATAGAGATATAGATGAATATACAATGAACAATCATTACAAATTTAATTTAAAGTTTTAAAATGGAGAGAATTACAGACATTTTATCGCATGTTTTATAATGAACTAGAAAAGAGGATCCTGACCATTCCCAACAAAAAATAATAATAAATGCTTCAGGAAGTGGAAATGTTAATTACCCTGGTTTGATAACTTACACACAATATTCGTGTATCAAATTGTCACACTGTAACCCACAAATATGGAAATTAAATATTAAAATAAACAAGTATAAAGAGGGTTATGATACAATGGTGTGTATATCAGTAAGCTAAGCCGGGTTAGCTTGTGGGTGCCATGTAGACATTACCACTGATTCAGTTTCTCTGTCTGACTTTTGATATTTCTAGACTATATGGTAAATGCCTTTCACCTTTGTAACCAGGTAACTCATAATGAATTTAAGCAGACATTTTTATTCAAAATATTTAGCTGCTGTATGGGAAAAAAAAAATCCTATGCTTTACTTCCATCTAGTGGGTACGGGAGAAACTGCAATTCAAATCTAAAAGTTCTTAATAGTTTATTTTAAACTAAACCTAAGGAAAAGAGGAGACGTGAATAGCAGCAGAAGAGGAGAGGAAAAGAGAAGAGAAGAGAAGAGAAATAGGTAAGAGGATTACAGGGAACCCAGCTATGTAACCGCCGTACACAAAGCTCAGAAACATGATACTTTAGACAAAATGTATCACTAGGGTTTGCACAGATTACACAACCTGTTTTGATAATGACCCTTAATTTGGACTCCATAAATGATGCTGAATTCTCTGTCTTCATCCCCAGTTACCAGTACCTACCCCTGGCATCTGCACTCGCGATTCCCACCGGCCATACCTGCCCTGAGGACCTCCAAAGCCCTGCCTGGATGGACCCTTCCTGCTGGGGTACCCTCCTCTCACCTCTTCAGACACATTCTTCTCCTTGCCCCTTCAGCCTCTGGTCTTTAAAGACTGTAACATGCGTTCTTTTAAATTTAGAAATCCCACTTTAAATATCCTCAAGTGGGTTTTGTCATTGAAATCTAAATTCCTTATCGTGCTATGGAGGTCATGTGTGTGCTTCTATCTGCAGAGCCATCATCAGCCTCCCCACATTCTGAGGCTTTGGGCCTTACTGTGTGCCTTCCCAATTGTCTGCCAAGCTCTCAACCCCGAAAGGGGCTATTCACAGCTGCAGCCTTGTGGTGGTTGTATCTAGATATCCACCTAATGTCTCATGTGCCCATAGGTGGGGCTTTTGCTAGGTAACTGGATCGTGGCTATGTGACACTGGATTATTCCACTTATGGGTGTGATGCTGGGAGAGAAAGCCTGGGGAGAAGAGGTAGGTGGGTCCTTGTGGGTGTGACTGGGAGATAGATAGATGGATAGGTAGACAGATTTGTATATGCTTGTGCATAGAGATATAGATGCATATGTAATGCACAATCATTATAACATAAATTAAAATTTTGAAGTGGAGAGAATTGTACACAATTTATTGAGAAACATACCTTCAGAGCTCACTGCTGCCTGTCTGCCATGCCATGGACTGCTCTCCTCTGTGCTGCCCCTCTGGCACACTGCCCTGCCTTGGAGTCAGTCCACCTTGGACTGAAACCTCCACAAACTGTGAGCCAAAACACACCTTTCCTCTTTCATGTTATGGGTGTCAGCTGTTGTGTCTCAGCAATGTGAAAGTAACTAAAATAATCCTCTTCCATAAAGACCAGACATCTAGAAAAATAGAGATGTTCTTGTAATGGTAGCGCCCTAGGAAATGTTAGCTCCTATAACTAGTACTAAAGGAAATTTTATATGGAAAATCTTTACCTCAGTAAAATCTAGAATTAGCTGCAAATATATATTAATTTAACCAAACTTGAATTAAAATATATGCTGCTGAATCATTGGTTAGATATTTTTAGAAACTCATATTCTAATTCTGAAAAATAAATTTTTATTCTCTGTATCAGCAGGATTTTGCAGGTATGTGAGACATGAAAGCCAAAGGCAGAAATCGGAATTGTATGCACTGATGTAACAATGTAGGAAAAGTTTCAGAGGCGGAGGATGAGAAACAGCAGCCAAGGGAGAGACAGAACGAGGGGTGGCGAGTTTTAGTGTGACCCATGACAAAAACAAGGCCAGCAGCACACACAGGGAGGGATGCTGATGGCTGGTTGTGAGGACAGGGACCCTGAGGGAGGACACAAGCAGAGACAGAGGTGCAGCGTGGTCCACACAGCAGGGGAAACCAAAGCTGCAGATGTGACCTCAGACCCAGGAGAGGATGAAATGCAGCTTCACTCCCTTCCAGGTTGCCGCAACTGAAAAGGGCCGCCCTCTGTGGCCCCTGACCTCTTAGTCCGAGCCTCACTGAGATGCAGATGCCCAGATTGCCAGGTCCTCCCCAGGGGCAGGGGACAGCCAGTGCCGAGGACAAGGCCAGAGGAAGTGGGCGTACCTCTGCCCCCCGTGGCCCTGGCGGGCAAGGCCTCCCCTCTCTGCTGGACTCAGCATGGCCCGTGACTGTCTTGTGAGTGTAGAGGGACGAACAGGCCCTGCAGACGCACTCAGAGTGTGGCAAGAAATGCTGGCCGCCCCTGACTGCCTCCCCGCCCCAACCTCCCCGAGGACAGCGGTACTCACGGAGGAGGGATGTCTGCTTAGACAAGGTCAATGTTTCTTCAAACAAAGGATCAGGAACCACAAGACTATCTAGCAAGGTCAGTGAACAAACAGTTATTGATATAAAACTATGTATGAACAAAAAGTATGGAGCTTTATCAGCTATGACACACTCACAAAGAGATCTACGGAAGCAAGACTGGCCCAGCAAACGATGAAGAATTAAGACCTGGCCTTACTTAACTAGAGCACTATATCATACTCATGGATATAAAGACTCAAGAATAAGAGAGGACAGTGTCAGAAATCTAGGTCATCTAGATTCAACAACATCCACATTAAAATATCAGCAGGCCATTTTGGGGGGCTGAGGTACCAGGAATCAAACTCAGGACCTTGTGCTTGCCAGGCAAGTGCTGTGCCACTGAGCTGAAACTCCAGCCTCAGCAAGTGATTATTATAGATGTTACCAAGCTGATTCTAAAATACCACGAAAATATGGAAGAAGAGTAGCAAATTAGAACAGCACCTCTCAACTAGTAAGATACGTAATAAATCTATATTAATTAAGCAGTATGGAAATTGACACTGGGACAACGAGGTGAACAGTGAGAAAAGCCACAGGTATGGAAGGAGCACACGTGTGGACACGTGAAGATTCAATTTACTGTGAAGGTGAAACTCTGGGTGGGTGGAGGAGTAAGTTACAGCAACTTGGTCAAACTGCTGTCTGCATAGATTTTCAAAACAAGGACCACTAGCTCACTGACCAGTGAGAGGTGCTGTTCTAATAACTCATGACAAAAATGACAAAGATGCACAGTAACTCCCACAGTCTTTGGGTGCTGATCTAGTGGAGTCAGTTTAACCACTGTGGGAAGCAGGTAAAATTATCTGGAGAATCTGAAGAGCAAAGTGCCTTCAAATAGAGCGCTTCCCCTGTAACCCATACCCTAACGCTGACTGCAGAGCTGCACAGTGTCAGAAACACTGTCGGGGTTTACAAATCCTTACTCATGATTGCCAAGAATACCGCAGCTGTTACTCTTACCGGTCATGGAGCAGTTCTGCAGGTGGCTATGTCGCATTGGCAGTATCAAGAGGAGGGAGAGCAGCACTCTTACCTGTTACTTTCCGGGGGCCAAGCTGGAGCATCACCCTGCCCTCCTTCCATGTATGCAGTAATCACAGGGAGCGACTGTCATCCCCCAGGTCACAAGGGCAGACATTGTCCCTCCCCCAGGTCACCTCTGTCCATCCTGCTTGAAGCCCTGCAGCTGTACATACTGGGGTGTTTCTTGACCTCAGAGTGGAGCAGGTGGAAAGAGAGGAGAAGCTGGTGCCTGTGAAAGTGGCCCTTGAAGATGGGTGACAGGGCGAGTGGACGAACACTCCCATTTCCTTTTGCCTGGGTGGGTCACATTAGACCTCCCCAACAAGATTAAGCTAGCTACTCCCCCCCCCCACTTCTGTATCATTTTCTGCTCTTCTACAGGGCTCATCCGGTATCATATTCTGAATAAACCACTTGACTGGAATTCTGGCTTCCGAGTGTAGGTGGGAATCTGTGTTGGCCAGATTTCCATCACTATACCAAAATACCCGGGGGCTGGGGAGTTAGCTCAGCAGCATAAGCACCTGCCTTGCAAGCATGCGGTCATGAGTCCAATCCCTGGTACCGATAAAAAAAAAAAGAGAGAAAGAAAACAAAACAAAAAACTGGACAAAACAAGGTGGAATAGTGAATTTACAAGAAGAAAAGTCTTGTTTGTACTCAGAGGTTTTGAGTTATCAGCCTGCAACTCATTGACACACAGTTCCGGGCATGTGACACAGCTGCACACTGAGCCTGTAAGCAAGAGACAAAGAGAAAGGGCTGGGGTCCCATTGCCCTCTTCAAATTCCCACCCCAAATCCCACCCGAGATGTAGCCTACTTTTAACTTCCTTTTAGCTTCCACCACCCTCCCTCCGCCACTCCCGGGACCAAACCTCTAAGACACAGGCACTGGGGACCTCTAGGCCACGGCAGAACTCAACCCAGGAAAGTGACAGCTCCACTTAAAATTGCAGCTTTTCAGCGAAATTGCCACATTCAGTATTGGAAATGAAGGTGGGCAGCAGGCGCTGCTCATTGCCCCCTGGGGGAATGAGTCATGGACAAGCGACTTCCTACAAATCTGATCCAGAATCTGACTTGCCAACATGCTTGAAATTTCTACCATTAAATACATTATTTTGGCATTAATGGAGTAGTTCTCAGATTTTTTAAAAGCATAGATCTTTCAAAAAATAATCAAAACTTCAACAAGCAGTTCCCACACAAGCAAAGAGGCTTCCTTGATGAGAAGGAAGGACTGTCTTTGCACTTCCCAGGTCTCTTTGTGTCAGGACATAAAATCAGAGCACCTCTGCACTGTGGGGCTGCAGGGCCGAGGACCTGTTTTTGTAAAAATGTGGGCCCAAAGCTGGAGAAGCTTGATGATATAACACTATCTTGCATGCACAAGACCCAGGGCCAGAGCCTCACCACTGCAAAGTAATAAGGAGAATGAGAATAATAATGGTAAATTGATTAAAAATGTAAAATGATCCTGCTGGAAAAATTAGTATCTTCATCTGTTAAAATGTAAGTACAAAAGGGAGAGAGTGCGGGCCAGTGTGCTGATGGTGTGATAGCCAGGACCTTTGTTCTTTTCTTCTAAAACCTCTGTAGAATTAACATTATTAACCAGCTGCAGATAAGAAGCAAAGTCTAAATGGGGCCAAGAAATACACCTAGTGTTCAATGGAGGATGGTGATGGTGATGGTGATAGTGATGGTGATGGTGATGGTGATGGTGGTGGTGATGGTGATGGTGATGGTGGTGGTGATGGTGGTGGTGATGGTGATGGTGATGGTGGTGATTGGATGGTGATCAGATTCGACCCTATTCCTGGTGGTCTTGAAGCTCATATACATATATCACAAGAAAGCTAATTATAACAGAAACAGTAAAAAAGGGCACTGATGCCTCATTTGAGATTAGGGTGATGGTCAAAGGTGGAACCAAAGGAAAGTGATGCGGGAGGGATTTCCCGTGACAGACAGAGCTGGCGGGCAGGCGAGAGCATTGAGGGCAAGCTGCATCACATTCACAAGCTCTGCCAGCCATACCCTACCCAGTCTGCACAGCCTGGTGGCACCACTGAGCACTAACCCTCATCACCCCTCCCCTGGTTGTGTCTCATGAACAAACTGCTAAGGAGAGAAACAGAAAACAGAGACAAAGGGGAAGGTTCATGACAATAGTCCAGGCAAGAGGCACCATTGGCTTGGAGGCAGCTGTGATCAGAATGCGATGAACCTCTAAGCCCTGAGGTAAAGATGTCAGAAGGTAGAGCCCTTGGGAGATAATTAGGTCATGAGATAATTGTCAGGAATGGAACTAGTGCCCTGACAAAAGGAAGCCTCATGGAAACCAGTTTTTCTTCTGTGAAGACTGAGAAGAGGTCTTTTACAGACCAGAAGTGGATCCTCACTAGACACAAATTCTGCTAGTGCTTTGATCATAGAGCTCCCAGCCTGCAAATGTGAGAAAGAAGATCCTGTTGGTTATAAACTGCCTGGTCTGTGTGTTTCATTGTAGCAGCCCACATGGACTAAGACCCATGCAAGCAGTCCAAACATAGAGAAAGCAAACACTGACAGAGCGGAGAGAATGGGACATAATTGTTGTGATGAGATGAGGGTACAGTAGACACAGGAAAGACAAAGGATGTCAGTTTCTGGTTTGGTCCAAAAGCTATACCAAAGTACAGATGGGAAGGCTGGGTTAGAAAAGACAGGAAAGAAGAGAGTAAGAAAATTTGGAACTCAAGATTTCTATTGTATCCCAATGCCCCAAGACACACAAGTAGACACACCAGATAAACAGCCAGCAGATAAACAGCCAGCAGCAGCTGTAGAGGACAAAGGGCAACACGCTGTCCACCAGAGGGGAGGAAACCAAGATGTGGGAGAGAGATAGCTGCCTGACCAGGGCCTCAGTGAGCAGCTGAGGATGCCAAGTGACTAAAGTTCAGAAACAGAAATGCACTGGGCGCATCTCAGCCTTTGGAGTGAGCAGAGATGCATCCACCAGGGCAGGAAAGAAATGGGGAGACAGGTAGATACTACTGCAGCTAAGTTGGCGGATTGTGGGCTGGAAGTGCAGGGACTTTTATCTCACTCTTCAGATCCATGGTAGGTAAACAAAGCAAAGTCATCAGCCTGCAGAGGCAGGAAGCTGGGAAAGGCGATGCTGCATGACCGAGTAACAGAGAGGAGTGAAAATCCTGCTGGAGACCAGCATGGCTATGTTATACTTGCAGTAGGGTGATTTGGCAGTCTGAGAAGTCAGGTGAAATTTTAACTCAACTGGACAATACCACTGTGTTTTTCTTCCACAAGCCCAGGTAACTGGATGCATACTTGAAATAGCTGCACAGTTAACAAACCTGATAAGAGGAGAGTGAAGGGAGAGAGTCAAAGGCGCTTCCAGGCATGGTTAAGGACAGCAGCAGAATTTTTTGGGGAAGGAGGAGGTGACTCTTCTTGGTCTCCTGAACTGTTTCATGAACTCAGACCTTGTGCAGTCCCGCCATCTCCCTCGGGGTGGCTCCCTTGCCTCTCTTTTCCATCCGTACTAAATCTTAAGTAGTCAGTTGGAGCCAACTGTGCCCCAGGAAGGCCTCCAGCACTGCAGCTCCTTTGAAATTCCCCTTTCTGCACTGGCAGAGCCTCCACCTTCCCAGAGGCACAGCCTTTCTCAGCGCTCTGCCTGTGCCTCACTCTGACTCTGTGGACTCTGCACACTGGCTCAGGCCCACGTGTGTCCAGTTTGTTGGCCTTCCTTCATTCCTTCATCTTCTCTGACTCTGCCACCTGGTGTAGTCTTCCTGCTACATTGGTGCAAAGCCTCTTCCTGAGTATTCCTGAGGAACCCGCTGAGTCGGTCTCCCCAGGTCCTCACTCCTCAGCACTCACACGTATCTCTTGGTTCACCATCGGGCTGTTGCTGAGTGCGGCTGGCTCCATGCCCTCTCACCCACAGTTCCCTGGGATGCCAGCCTGAGACTCAGGCCTTCTTTCCTTTAGCCGTGGAAACCTGAACACTGGTTCCGTTTTCACAGGTCAGAGTTCTCCGTGTTCTTCAGTGCCCAGTTTAAACCCTGCTGACCACGAGGCCTGGCACTGGCTTAGCACTTTTGTGATGCCCGAATGCATATTTTGCACATGGCTCCTGTCTTACTTTCCTGTCAGTAGGACAAAATACTCAATACCTGCTATTTAAAGGAAGAGAGGGTTATTTTGGCTCTCAGTTGCAGGAGTCTTGGTGTTTGTGTGGTCAGCTGGCCCCTGATGGAAGTGGCATGGCAGAGGGAGATAATGGGGGAGAACAGCTGCTTATGTCATGCTGATCAGAAAGCAGAAAGACAGGGCAGGAGCCACGACACAGCCAGAGTGCACCTTTCCAGGTCAAGCCCTAGTGACCCTCCTCCCCTGACCCAACCCTGCCTCTTAACAGCTGTCTGTTAGTGCCTATGGTCCAGTCTTCTTCCCAAAGCCCCACCTTTGGGAGCATGAGCGTCCTGGGGTCATCTATACTAAACCACAGTGTCTCCCTTCTCCATAACTAGTTCTCAGTGCAGAAGGAACTCTGCCCAAGTTCAAGCCCGTCTATAGTGCATCTTTAAAAGACCTTACTGCTTTCAGAAAACTAGTCCTGAGCACCGAGCAAACATATGCCTTTGGTGGGTTGGCCATTGTTATCATAGGTCAGATTCACACCTGACTGGCCCCTGGCTACAGAGGAAGGCCACCGATCAAGGCCAAACAGTGGATAGACACAAGCTTAGTTCAATTTGGGGAGAAACATCTCTAATGTGGATCTCTGGAATTAGGTCAGAGGGAGAGAACTAGATTGTGAGTTGTTACATAATCACAAGCAAAGAGCAGCAGATCTCACAGATAAAGAGGGACGGATTTCACAAAGAAGGAGCCACAGGTTTCTAACCTGACAAAAATAGGAACCAATAACAAATATGCCAACTTTGATTTCCTGGGAAATATTGTTCCTTTAATTTGGTGTTTATTGTGTGCTCACAAATGCACGCCTGAAAATATAGGAAATTTTTGGAGTATTCTGAGCAATGTCAAACTGAATACATTCTATTTTTGAATTCCTACACCTAGCTGCAATAGGAAAAAGCTTTTACATTAATCAGCAGGGATGTTCCCGATACAAAAGCCATTCAATTTCTTTCTACGTGGACTGCTTTTTATAGTGCATGGCTTACTATTTACCTCGGCCAGCAGAACAGCCATCAGCACCAGCGCCCAGCCTCTCCACAGCAGATAGCCAGAGCTCATTTGGAGAAGCAGGGGCCTCAGGGTCGGTTCTGTTTATCCACTGGTGGAAGTTGGTCCCACAGGACCCTCTCACCTTGCTGTTCTTCTGCAAGTCACTCACTGGAATGGTGCTATTTGTCAAACTCAAATCCGGGGTATTTAGAACCCAAGAGGCCCAAGAGGTGAGCCCTCTCCTCTCCTGTGTGTGTGTGTGTGTGTGTGTGTGTGTGTGTGTGTGTGTGTGCATGTGTGTATGTGTGTTCTAAGCAACTCACAACAAAGGGACCAACATGTTCTCAGAATGGCACCTTAAGCCCCGCCTCTCATGGAGGGGAGGGGAAAGAGAAAAAGATGCAGAAGTATCGGGATGTGTGATGTTCATATACCAGCATCCCACAATGAGTGTAATCATTATGAATTACAAATGCCTATTAGTAAAAGTAAACTTTAAAATGGTTCTGCCCCTCATAGAACTGACAGGTCACACACACACACACACACACACACAACATGAAGTAAAGATAACATGCAAGGCTTCATGAATAAGAAGTGTAGTCGTTATGGAAAACAGGATAGAAGTCACTCAAAATCTAAAAGTGGAAATACTGCACAATCCAGGTCTCTCACTGCTGCTATTAGTGTGTGGTTTGTCTCCCAAAGGTTCCCGTGCTTGTAGGGAATGGGATCTGTAGACAATAAAATAGAATAGGGGCCTCACTAGGTCTTCTGGCTAAACTTGACTAGAAAGAGTTAAGCTTTATTGGAAAATTTCTCTGGGAGTAATGTTAAGCAGGGGATAAAAGCAGAGAAAAACCAGATAAAAAGCTAGCGCACATGGCAAAGGGACCGTACAGAGAGGAGGGGCACAGATAGCACACAGCAAGAGCCAGGCGCACAGAGACAAGCTGCCCCCACCTCCACAGACCACTGGGGCAGCGAGGCCAGGAGCAGCCAGCTTCGGGGAACGTGCTGATCCAGCCTGGGCTCTGCCTGTGCACACTCACTCCAGGGGCACTGTGCTTACCAGAGAATTGTAGACTGCGTGGATGTCCACAAGCCCCTCACCAGCTCTGAGCTAACCATGAATAAGGTACCAGCTTGCCTGCCTGCTGCCCACCCAAAGATAAGGCCCTGAAAAGCAGGTCAAGGACAAGTAAACAGACAGAAGGAGTCTGCAGGTAGCTCACTAGGAGAGCTGATGTAGACAGAGGTGCCCAGAAGCCAACTGGGTTACGGCAAGCCCTGGGGAAGGCAGTAAGTTCTCAGCCCCCTGTAAAAGCAGCCAGGAGCACAGGGTCGGGGTCCACTATCTTTCCAGACCCCCTTACTCCAGCTCTTATTGGGACAGTCATCTCTCTCTTCCTTCACCCTCTTTTCCAGTGAAGTCTTCCTTTCTAACAGGGGCTCCTCTATCCTTTCCAGGTGCAGAGCTTATGAGTCCTGGGAAGCTGCTTGCCCAGCTGAGCAACTGTGCTGGTTTCTGTCTTGCACACTCGGCCAGCCTGAGGCCATCCAGCACAGATGATGTGATCAAGGCACCACAGATGCAATGACCAGTTTTGGACATCCAATCTCCAAAACTGGAGCTAAGTAAATCTCTTTTCCTAATAAAGTACACTGTCTCAGGCATTTTGTTAAAGCAACAGAAAATGGACTAAGACACTATCCAAAGGAAGGAAAATGAGTATTTGAATAGCTGTCTGTTCTTTCATGTTTCTTGGCCCTCTATTCATAATGTATATATGTACACAATGGAGTAATATTGTTCAACTGCTTAAAAAAATCAGTCCTACCAAGGATATTGCTCAGTGGCACAGCACCTGCCTGGCAAGTGCAAGATTGTGAGTTCATTTCCCAGTACAAAACAAAACAAACAAAAACAAAAACAAACAAGACTACTGGCAGTCCTGCCCTTGTAGTGACATGGATGAATCTGGTCTGTTAAATGAAATAAGTCAGATGCAAAAAGACAAATCTTGCATGATTTCCAAATGTGTGGCCTCTAAAGCAGTTGGTCTCAGAAACTGAGGGCAGAAAAGGAGTACCAAAGACTGGAGAGAAGAAGAAAGAGGGAAGAGAGGAAAAGATTGGTCTACGGGCAGAAAGTTTTAATTAGGAGAAATATGTCCTGGTGTTCTAGCATGGTGACTACAGTTAATAATACTGCTGTGACTATTTTAAAATAACTAGAAAACAAGACTTTTAATGTTCTCACCACAAAGGATGCTAACTTTTAGAGATGAAGGATATGCTAATTATCTTGATTTGCATTACATAATGTATCCACATAGCCAAAAACCACACTATCACACATCAGTACATATACTATGTACTGCATATGTGACGAGAAAAATGCAAAATAAAAACCAAGACAGCGGCATAGGCAGGGTTCTGGGGCTGCGTTGTGCTAATTAGTCAGTAGAACATACTGGTGAATTTGTTGTTCAGTTATTATTGGTTTCTGCTATGCAGTTAGAATTTCATTTTGCAAATGCATCTTGGGTGTGAAGTCATAGTGCTTTCTCTACAGTGACACTAGATGTTTTACTGTTTTTCTCCTGTGCTCACCACTCAATTTGTGGAGTGAAAAATCCTTGCAGCACTAGGTTCAGCAGAAGAGGCATGGAAAGTTGAAATATAAGCAGAGAATAAGGAGCTCATGATGAGAACTTTGAAGGAAATTCTATTAATGATAACAATCAGGTCTAGAATTCAACCATGGGTCTGTTTATCATCTGAAGTGGCAGAAAAGAGTATTTCTAGGACCAGGTAGAGGCATGAGGAAGGAGTACAGACATAGGCTGTTTTGTTTATATAAGTATTGAAGTCACCATGACAAAAGTGAGGAGACACAGAAAGCCAGATGCTAAGCTCTCCAGTAGGCTTGTAATTAGTACAAACAGGGCCAAGAGGTCCACTCCTCTCATGGCATGGGCTCAACATCAAATGGATTTTGAAGAAAGAGTAATGATAGTTATGTAGGCATATTAAGAAACAAGAAGACACATTTTCCATTTCTGAGCTCACAAGTAAAAGAGAGTAGGGACGAAGGTTACCACTTGACACAGTGTTATGATTTGTGTATGGATACCCTCCCAAAGCATCACATAGTCAAGAAGAGGTGAGTTTTTCAGAAGCAGCTGAATCTATAGTTTATGAGGGTTCATTGTCTAGCACAGGGATTGGGGTGTGAGTACTTCACCCACCTAGGTTCAAGAGCCTTTGGGAATGGCTTACAGGAAGAACTGAAAATGCTCAGAGATGTCACCTAAAAGAGTAGAGCTGGAATGCCTTGGGCTGTTCTGTATGGGAGATCATGATCAGAACTCAGAAGAAGAAAAAATCAGTAAAAAACCAGGCTCAGGTCTTTCTGCTGAGAAGAAGGACTGCATTGACTGATGGACTCCAGATTATGTGCTAGAGTCCAAAATTTTCCAAATTTTTTGGGAAAAAAATTTGTTGCATTTTGCTCATGTCTAGAGACTTTGCCAGAGACTACGATTAAGGTTGCTGGGCTAACTAAAATGGCAAAAGAAATTTCAAGGCAATTAAACTTTGGGGCTGTATCATGACTGCTGTTGAGAGCTTTTAGCCAGGTCTATGTTGAGAATCAGGAATAAACAGCCTGGAAAAATTATATAAAATGTTATGAGTTTAGCCAGAAAGGAAACTCCATCAAAACTACAAAGAGAGCAGAGACCATGTTTGCTGACAAGAACAGGAGAATACAAAAGATAGCCTGAAGGCATCACAAAAAGTAGCAACTCTCCACTGTTGGCCACCTCAAAACTGCAAAGGCAAAAGACTTTGCTTTGAGGAGAAAGCCACAGAGCACCAAGTTCCAGAAGGTCAGCAGCATACAGACTTCATTCTTCAGCACTAAATTCAGAGGGCTTAGCAATATAAGCACTCAACTCCTACAGCCAACAGTAAAGGAAGCCTGCTCCAGCTGGCAACAGACTTGAGCAGCATCCATGCAGCACTGGTTTTAGGTGCATACAGAATTCTAGAGTTTTGGGGTTCAGAAGGTTTCCACGTTGATTTTATAAGGCCTGGAAGTCCAGGTAGTATGCCCTTCAGAGAGCAGTATGTCAAGATGTGATTGTGAAACCAAAGGTCCAGTGGTGACCCCAGCAGTTTGGAAAAGCCAGGAATGTGGCTTTTCTGAGGATACCTGCAAGGAGGCAGCAAAGTCAACCCAAGAGAAGCCATGGGAGTTACAACCACTGGAAGTGCTGTAGGGGTGGAGCCATCCAAGTCCTTTGTAGTTCACATCTTACCACAGATTGCCTCAGATGCTGCAGTTAGAACTACAGGACTTAATGTTTGCCCTGCTGGACTTTGGACTTGCTTTGGTCCCAGTCCTTTGTATTACCCTGTTTGTAAATTTTGGAATGAAAATGTGTATTTTGTGACATTGAATGTTGCAAATGTTTAACTTTTTATTTGTACGGGGGCTCCCAGCTAGGAGTTTGCCTTATATCTTGGAGGAGACTTGGGACTTGAATTTTTAGCAATGCTGAAACTGTTAAGACTCTGGTAATTCTTAGAAATGCACTAAATGCATTCTGCATAAGGGATATGCAGAATACACCAGGCATGATTGCTGGTCTTGCTAAAGTTCTTATGATTCTCTTAACTATGTAATATGAAGCCAAATTGATGCTCAGTGACTTTATCTTGTGATTTTCTTCATTCCCTAAAGATATAAATTCTTAACAAGACAGTGAGGCTGCTTAGGATTTGCTGAATTTATCTTTCTTCCATTGACTTCTCTATTCAAAGCCACATGTCAACCTTCTTGTTCTTTGGTCTCCCACAAATACCTTACAGTCTATATTTTTCAATGCTATCACTGGATTTAGGGTGGCATCATAAATTTGGTGAAAGTGTTAATAATTATCTTAAATGATGTCAACTGCATGATGTGTTAAAATTTCTCTTCAAACTGTCACTGTCTCTTAACATCATTTGACATCAACTGTAGTGGGTGTTATACCATGCATATGTGTACAGAAGTTTCTCTTGTTTTCTGCCTTTATTTTTTTTTTTATCGTCATGGGTTTCTCCTCCTCTTTCTCCTTTTCTTTTTAATCCTCTTCCTCTTTCTTCCACATTCACATGCATTCAAATTTAATGTCTCCAGAGTACATAAGAAATACATATATTGTGGATGGTTGTTATGGCATATATCTAGATGTCCCTCAAAGCCTCTACAGTTATAGATGGGGCTGGTTCTGGGGTGTATGCAGGTGGGATCAAAGATACAATTTTGGGATTGATTCATGATATGATACTAGGATCAAAAGGGTGAGTGCTTCCTGTCCCAGGGCAGGCTAGCCTAAATAAAATACGAGAGACTGCATTTGTTATGGCTGGTTGGTCATCACATGTTACTTGCTGATTCTGTTGCCTTCTGCCCACCACAATCTGTTTCTTCTCTGTGATTCCCTTCTGTCATACCACCCCTCCTTGGAGCCAGCTGGCTATGAACTGAAACCTCTACAAACTGTGAGCTAAACAAACCTTTTCTCTAACTTTGGGTGTCAGGTATTTTGTCTCAACAATGAGAAAAAAGTAACTGAGACAGTGATAGATGGTTGTACCATAAACCAAGCAGGTCTCTTTTTTATATTAAGATTCACAGGAAACAAGTTGGACAGAGCCACAGAAAAGCTATTTGCTTTCTGACATGCCAGGATCTGGGTAAGAAAGAGAGGACATCCTCAAAGAGTAATTAAAGAGAGTTTGATAAGGTGCTTTCAGCAAACGCACTCATGAGGTTTAGAGAAAGTGGTGCTGGCAGCCCAGCCTAAAGAGGCAACAGAGGGAGTAGTGACAATCAACAAGGGGGTGATTTGGAGGAGCCTCCCTGAGAGGGCATGTAGCCTTCAGGAGCAGCCAAACTGATGTGACCCAGCAGGAGGAACTAGGCTCCAGATGTAAGGTTCTTCGGGTGACTTCTGCTGGCCACTTGGCTAATATTCAGCAGACAAGGGGGCATCATGTGAGAGAGACAGAGAGAGAGAGAGAGAGAGAGAGAGAGAGAGAGAGAGAGAGAGACTGAGAAAGAGGCTACAGAGGCAAGTGTTGCAAGCTGTTTTCTATATTTAGGGAAATACTCTATAAAACTGATAAATTAATTGGTTACTTGCTATAGCACTCTATAATGGATCCAAAAGCATCATGTAGACTGGGGCGTTTACTCAGAATTAGCAATACAGATAACTCACCAGTAAAGCAGGTTTGACATTCTCTGCCATACTTAGGAGCGCAGATCTATGAGAGCAATAACAGGATGAAACTCCTGATAGCTACCTGAGCACATCAGCTCCTTGGCCAACCCTCCAGGATTCCCAAAGTCGGGACAGAAGTAGAATTTTCCAGTTGTGCCCCCCCCCCGCCCTCACAGGCTAGATGACAGTGCACAATACCACTCTGTCTGGCTGCGCAGTGAAACACTGTTAGAGGCTGTGACTGCTCCGTGAGAGACAGCTCACTGCAGGTGGCAGCCTGCCTGCAATGGCAAAAGAGATAGATGCTGAGGAGATTGGGAGGAGCTGGATGCAAGAGTGCAATTAATGAGAATGTGGAGAATAAGATGGAGGAAGGAAAGGAATGAAGAATATCATGAAAAGACTATTTAAGTAGGTTGTGCTATTTTCTACCAAACTAGGGACTAGAAAGAGAGAAGATCCAATAAATCAAAAGATTAAATAAGTTTTGGGCTTAGGTTTCTTTGCGAAAACCAAGTCATTATGTCCAGTAAGTAATCTGACTATAAAATATTCATCTGTGTCCAGGCCTTGGCTGAAGGTTAAATCTGACTGTGTACCATGACCACTGGAGGCACGGGCATGTACAGAGTCACAGCATCTGACATGAGCAGGAGGTGGCCTGGGCAGTGCTACTGGCATCTCAGAGGTCAAACACGATGCCCAGTAATCACTCTGTGGCTGGAAAAAAACACACACACTAACTGGGGTGGGGGGAGGCGGCCACATTGAATCACACCCTCCACCATAGCTCCATCCCACAGAAATGCTTGCCACATTTGATGGGAATGAAGCTATTTTTACTTCAGGAGAAACATAGGCCTAAAGAACAAGACTTTTCAAAATTTGTTTTCCAGGAGACCCATGCTGCATGGGTAGTCAACAGTTCTGTTTTGATTGCTTCCATTTCCTACAAATACAGGTCCCAGCTCAGGGACAATATTTCCTGAGTCAACCGGATGGAGCAGGTGTGTGCATGAGATGAGTCATGAGTCCCCGCCAGCACTGTGGCCCTGACTTGGAGGATCACAGTGAAATGAAAAGCAGCTTGGAAGAGGGCAGGTTTCTGGCGTCCTGGTGGTCTGGAATGCAGGGTTCTAGTAGGTTTGGCTCTGAAAGCATGGCACCATCCAGGGTTCCGAGAACTTCTACATTAACAGATGGCTATTTAATCAAACTTACAACCTTTGTTACTTCCTGTTTTATTTATAAGGCAGTAGTGCATTCACACTGATAGGTTATTCACACTTCTATTCCCACTGAAAATGCTCTCTTTATCAAAAGCATAAGTAGTTTTGTCCAAGGAAACTTTCTAATAAAAAACCAGTATGTTAAATAAATATAACATCATTAAAACCCTTTCACTTCCTTCAAAATAAATCTAGCCACAATTTAATTACTAAAATGATAGAAACACATGTAACATGCTGCCCTTGAAAATTTCCATCTGCAGCCATGTAAAGGAGCCTTAGAATACCTTTCGAGACGACAGCAGTTTCTCGGACCAAGTTTAAGAACTGAGGAACTGACCCCTGTTCCACATCTCAGAATTACCGAGGGATGCTTAGATAGGAATTCAGACAGTTCAGCCAGGTCTGGAAATAGAAAGGGCTCTGGACACCTTCCCCAAATGTCCACTGATGAGAACAGACTCACAAAGCAGGAAAGTAGGGTTGCATCCTGACTTAGGACACTAATATAAATCACCGCTGTGTCCAGATGTTGTCCCACACTGATGGAAGAAGAGGGAAGTGCTCTCCTTGGCTGCCAGGAGGGTAGTGGAAACCCAAACCGGAGGCACAGCTCGGCCTCGAGCAGGGCTGCAGAACACTGAGTCACACTTGTGGGAAGTAGGAATGTGGGTGCATATCCAGAGAGGCGCACAAATCCTCACTGCTCTGGCTCCCCTTCTCCTCAGCTCAGCAGGACTCCACCCCCATCCTCCTCCCTGGTTTTCCCATGGGGTCTGGCACAGGCACATGGCAGGGTGAGGCTGCAGCAGGGGCTCCCACGGGTCCCATCGGATGAGTAAGAGGCTGCAGGCTGTGTCAGGATGGACAAGTGCTCCTTCCTGGAAACAGCCCAGTCGACAGCATCTTCCAGGGTTTCTGCAGGGGAAGCCAGCAGCGACCCAGGCAGAGGCCAGCAGCCTCCCGGAGCTGAGATGACAGACGGCTTGCTTTGCCCACAGGTTCCTGTTATGAGCCTTAGTCATCTCAGTGAGCTAAGTGTGCAGAAAAGGACGGTAAGCACCCCACCCCCTTTTATCTCCAAGTCTCACTGTGTGCCAGTGGCTTTTACTGGTTCACTCTAGAGAATATTCTCGGAAAAATGGAGATTGGTGAAGCTCCCAGAAAATGGTGGAAGATATTAATATTTCAGTACTGCTAAGTCATGTTTATAAACCAGAAACTGCTGGAAGACAACATAGGAGAAACATTTGGCACATAAGCATAGGAGAAGACTCCAAAAGCACAAGAAATAACAGCAAGAGCCAACAGACGGGACCACGTAAAGTTATAATCTTCAGCTCAGCAGGGGAAAAAAGAGTGAAGGCATAAACAACCGAATGGGAGAAGACTTTGCTTACTTCTCTTCTGGTAGGAAATTGACATCTAGAATAAAGAACCTAAAAGTCAGCCTTCATAAATTAATGAACCAAATAGAAAGTGGGCACAGAATACTCATCAAAAGAAGTTCAAAGTAGCCAAAATACATGAAAAACTGTTCGACATCTCTAGCCCCCAAAGAAATGCCAGTTAGAGCTGCACCAAGATTCTGCCTTTCCCTGGTTAGAATGATTACCATGAAATAGTGGATGCTGACAAGGCTGCTGGGAGGAGAAGGAGCCTCCTGCACTGTCTGTAGGGGTGCAGACAGCCACAGCCACCATGAGGAAACCGCGTGGAGATTCCTCAAGAGAGCAGGTGTAGAAATACCAGATAACACAGCTTCTCCACTGCTGGAGGGAACTGGGGAGAATTAGGACGGCACAGGGCAGTGGTGCACAGGTAGCCGTGTTTATAGCAGCACAAGGCACGGTATCTAAGCTGTGGAACGGACCAAAAGCCCTGTGATAGATGCATGAATAAACATAAGTGTGAACTAGCAGAATACTATTCAGCTATAAAGAACAATCTGACTCATTTGTAGGAAAGGGTTTAACTACAGATTCCTATGCTAAGTGAAATTAGCCAGACTCAGAAAGTTAAAAAAAAACATGTTTTCTCTAAGAAACTAAAAAAAAAATGTCAATTTAAAAATAAGAAAAATAAAAGAGGAAGTACAATTGTAGACAAAGAGAAGGCGATCATTAGGAAAGACAGGGAAGGAAAAGGTGGGTGATGAGACTGAAATCAATTAAGACTGTTAAATAAGGCTACTAATTTCCCAAAATTAACCTCATCACCATGTAAGATTAACACACGCTAACAGCATGAAACAAACCATGTTTAAAATAATTAGGTCATCTGCTGTTCATGAGAAGTTGTTAACCAAATGGCTCTACAAACCCAGATGGAGGAGTGCACTGTAGTTCAGAAAATACTTTTTCCTGTTGCCTGACCTTCAACCTAACCCAGGAATGGACCTCACTGTCCAGTAAGCAGTGGCTGAGTGATTCCTTTTGGCTTACTGGAATTTGAGTAGATGTGGAAATGTCCCAGAGATGAGGCAGAAAGTGTGCTCACTCTGTGTTTATACTGCATGAGACCCATGTGCTCCAGACAGTGATTCCTCCTGCAGCCCAGAAATGCAGGAGAATCGAATCTCTGCCAACCAGTAGCATACAATAGAACTGTCCCAATCCACTTGCAAATGAGGGTGTGACAAATACCAGACGTGCTGATTGTGTCTTAGCACAGTGGATTGGGAGCCATTCTTACATAGTAAAAGCTCAGTAGTACACTTACCTCTGTCTTCAGCACATTTGTATCTGCTTTTTATTTTATGATCTGCAGTGGGCATCACAGTCCCATCCACTACCTGCCACCATAACAACACTGTCAGGGGGCCCCAGGTGTGTGTATCTTTAGGCAAATCCAGTGGTACTAAAGCTTACCTGTGCAAGCCAACACCTGTCCCGGCATCAATGAGTCAGTGAGTCTAATCTTCACTTGGAGGTAAAAGGAAGTACCAAATATATTTTAAACTAATGCAACTAAAGTGTCACTGGAGATTGGTTTTTCTTTTATATTCTGCTTTATCTTTCCAATTCTAGGGCAAAGGTAGTGTTCTAAAAACAAGTGCTTCCAAGCCTGTCTATTGCCTGTCTTCAAAAGATTTCTGCTATTGATCATTTGCATAAAGTGACCACATGTGACCCAGTTAACTGAGGATTTTCTACATTATACTTAATGTTTACTAAGCAGATGGAAGATTGTGAATTTAAAGGTATGGCATGAATCTTATCTCTTTATTCATTGCTGTCAAATATCACTTTGGCATCTCTTGTCATTTTCTGACATCTTATGAGTGGTTCCATCACCTGGCTGCCACTGTTTGTCCACTTGGGTATGATGAGCCATGTGTTTCTACTGAGAACTTTAAATGTGACCAGCCCGAACTGAGAAGCTTTCTTAGTGTAAAATACATGCTGGATTTGGAAGGTCTCATATAAAAACGTAAAATGTATCATTAATCTTATTCTGATTACACATTGTAATAAGATTGTGTGTACAGGATTAAATGAAATACATTACTAAAATTAAGGGTTAGGTTAGTAGCTCAGTGGTAGAGCTCCAGCCTGGCATGCATGAGGCTGTGGGTTCCACACTCAACACCACACACACGCGCACACACACACACACACACACACACACAACTCTACCTGCTGAAGTCAGGGAGACCGCCAAGCAGGGACACCTGAAAGTCTTCTCTTCCCATCCAAATGAAGTGATCACTGGGAAAAACTGTTACAACCAACATTTTCAGAACTGAAAGCTGACCAAATGTAATTATCTATGCAGTCATTTCAAGAAAAATGGACACATCCTGGCAGAACAGCCGCAGTAATTTTTCTGGCTTTTCTAGCCTTCTTTATCCACTTCTCCCCACCTAACAGCTTGCAATCATGTGAAAACCACCACCCGGCAGACGCTGAGGAGGCAGAATGGAGCTTGACCAGTGCTGCTCCTGAAGATTTTACCCTCAAGATCTCCCTTTATTTGACTAGACCAGAAACTTACCAAGTACCCACACATATCCTTTGCCCCACCAGGGTTTATGGAAAATAATCAGAGACAGTTGTTCAATATCATGGCTGCCTAACAGTTGGGGCAAGCAATAGGCTAAACAAAGAGTGTGAAAATAAAAACTAGGGATTAAGAGGTTCACATGGTGCTTTAAAAATCTCAGCTGAGAATCTAGGTCTCATGCACACACAAATTTGTGAGCACACTCTGGAAAGACTGGAAAAATGCCCCAAGCATTTACTTCAGGACCAGCGGAGCTCTGCCCCAATGGGAAGGGAAACCAAAGGTGGCCAATCCTCACAGCCCAGAGGAACACTGCAGAAGGCATGCCCCGGCATGCACACACAGAGAGCTCGCCACGGAGACTGGAAGGCTTCTTAGCTTTTCAGAGAATTTCTGCCCAATTATTAGTTGCTGAATAAACCAATAAAACAGACACTTCAGTGACCAAACATGACAGCGAAAACAGACCTTACAAATCAGCTCAGAAGAGTCATGAAGCAACCAAACAATAGCAACAAGAACAAAGAGAGGGAAGAATCTAACCTCTAGAGTTTTCACACAATATTACCTAAAAAGTGAAGTCTAAATTATAATAATAATAATAATAATAATAATAATAATAATAATACTGGCTGAAAAACAAGAAAGTACATTGGAGCACACCAGGCAGCTGTGTGTACATCGCCCCGTTTGATGCCAACAGTACAGGTAGGACTGACAACCCCCAGGCAGGGCGTGGGGTGCTGCAAACATACAGAACCTTCTAATCCCCAGGGGCACACTGACTGCCCACTCCCTTTGTCCAGAGCGAAGGCCTCTGGGAGAGCTACAGGACCATTTCTGTTTTAAACACTCTCTCACCAGGTCTTGGTTTGTAAACCAGCTCACATCCATGGAGCCATCAGCAGTCCTGACAGCTCAAAGAGGCATACTATGCCATCTCCTGAGAAGCTTCTAGCATCCCTGCGACTCCTGGTAACATTTAGAGGCCAGGGCCCAGCCAGACCAATGTAGAACTTCTCAGGTAGCTGTGACACACATGAAAGATGATTCTACAGCCTGGTATGTGTGTGATGCAGGGCATCCCTGGACGGCAGAATGGACCAATGTCCATTCTGGGTTCACAGGTCTGTGCCTCTGTAGGGAGAAGCAAGGACCAGAGAGCCCATGCAAGGGCTTTGCTTAGGATGGAGCTTTTAAATGGGAAGAATGTTCTCAGATTCCAATTCACACACTTAACAGGACAGACCGGAGGCCAGTGTACATTTCAACCCTAGAAAAAGATACGGAGTTTCAAAGACAAAGTCCCATCTACAGGAATTAATTGTTGAAAGATTACTAAGATCCCCAATCTGGGTCAAAATGTTAGCAGCTAGTACTGCTGTAATCAGTGCAATGAAAGAAAACGTTACACGGAAGGGAGCGTGCTTCACCACAACCACAGAGTGGATGTACGGTGCTCAGGACCACATGCAGAAAATGTGAAATTTTAGAAAATCAGAGGCGGAAACAGCTCCACATGCCCTGTGCAGGGGCGTGAGTCCTATCCAGCCCCCTGAAAATAGGGAGGCAGTGTCTGCTTTCGTTGCTCACACTGATGAGCAGGGAAGATTCCCGAGGGGCGTGGAAATCAGCTAAGCAAAGGCAAAATGACCAGCGGCAAAATGATGCGACTGGAGTTTAAAAAATCAAAAGGCAAATCGCAAATCTATGTTTTAAGTTTATCCACTTGTTCCATATTTCAGGTTGGTCACATACAATATGCTGTTAATTAAATATCCTCATTAAAAGTCCACTGAAGCCCTCAAAACAGAAAATTCTAATAGCAGCCCGAGGGAAAAGTAAAGGACACGGCTCATAAAACCCAAACTGAAGCAAGACTTCTCCCATAGGTCTGTATATATTCCTCTGTGTGTGTGTGATAACTATACTGCTAATCTCTCTTAGCTCATCAGGAACAGTTTTGTGCTTTCATTGTTCCACTGACCATTTTTCATGCCTGTATCTTGTACCCCTGAAGATAACAATCCGCAATATATTAACCAGTGTTAATCTCCTATTACTTTGTTTTGAAATTCTGTATCATCTTTTTTGTTCTTCAGATTAAAAACATAAAGGAAATTCTCCCATCCACCACTTTTAGCCTTGCATTTCAACCATGTTCAGACGCTGAACAACTTTAAACTCATGTCACCGGCAGACAAGTAGCAGCTCACTGACCTCTACCACGCCCTTCATCTACAAGTCTTCAAAGTGAGGATGCTCTAAAAACAAGGCCATTTGAGTGCCTGAGTATCCAGCTGAAGGATGATGCTTCTTGGATGGCCTATGGCTTCCATTACGGATGAGACAGACACTCAGAAAAGCTTCGGTGGAAAACAAATAGGTACCCATGAAGTAGAATAAAAGAACCAGTGCTGTGCACAGGAGAAAAATCAGTAACAAAGAGGTGGCACATCACTGGCCATGGCACAGGGCACTCACTCGCAGCTCAGGATGGAAACACAAGAGACCCTGGATGTCATCTCAGAGCCAGTGAGGGAGACTGCAGCCCTCAGGGCAAATATGAATGGGTCCTAGTTCTTCAACCCATAAACACACATTTTCAAAAATAAAAACATTTTATGACAGGTGAAAGATACATGAAATTCAAACTGTAGTATGCTTAAAGCTTCGTTAGACCTTTCTACCTGTTCATGGTGGGGTCTCGAGGGCTGCTTCAGACTCCTGGATGGGCCAGCAGCAGGGATGCCCCGCTGGAGATTCTGACCACCTGAGGCTCTTCAGGGAAAGGGCGCACTGACTCCTGCTCCAGACAGTGGCCTCTGTTGTGGTGGGCAGTGGGCTGGCCCTCAGTGCTTGCTGAAGAACTCATGCTTGGGTCTTTCAGAGAAGTTTAAGTTTAACTGGGAAGCGTTCCCAACTAATGGGCTGGAATACTGAGCCACAGGCTGCCATAAAGGAAAGTTCAAGCTTCCTGCCCGCCCCAGGCCTCCTCCCACACCTCCTTCTCCTCCAAGTCCTGAGTGTATCCCGCACCAGGCTCTGCTTTCCCAGGAAATGTACACACGCAGATATGTGCACCCTTGGGAGGTGTGCAGTGTGTGTGCACACATGCATGCACATGTAAGCACACAAGCACACGCACTTGCACATTGCACACACACCCTGTGATCTTTGGGCTGAAGAAAGCAGGAAAAAGATCACATTAAATAAAGGCCTACAGGCCTGACCTCACACTAAACATTTGTTCTCTAAGCAGAACCTCGGGTCCCTGGACCCTGAGGAAGCTACTGCTTTTTGACAAGATCCTGGTGTGAGACCCGGGTGATTTGAACGGCGCTGTCTGCACTCAGACCTCTAGGTGGCAGTGGTAGTTCACAGTTGAAATGTGTCGGGGGAGGGGTGCGGCACCCGTGCCAGGTGTGCCTGCTTGGTGTGATGTTGTTGTGTGCGATGGGATGTGTACCATGTGCGTGTTTCATGTGTTGTGTGACCTGCAGTTCATATGGTGTGTTACAGGTGTGTCTGTGTGTGCGTGCACACAGTGTGAAGCCCAGGTGTTTGAGGGGCAGGTCACTACGTGTAGAAGTGGCCCCCCAAGAAAAGGCAGAGGCAGCAGACTTCAGGGAGGTGCCCACTCAGCAGGCCGGGTGGGACACTCGCTGCACGGAGGGTGATGGCCACCAGGGGAGTGACCACCTGGCCTCCAACCCCATCTTCCCATCGCATGGCCTCCTCACAGTGGGCAGAAGGCTCTCTGCCATTTCCCTCTGAGCTCCTGCACTCTCTCATTCTCACCTGGCCTTCTCAGAAACTGTGTGTGTCTTGCCCATTAAATCTATTTTTACGGCTTCTCACTGTTTGCAGAAGGCAGTAGCTGACGCATGGCAGCGCTGGCTTGGAAATGCTGCCTGTGCAGAAGCGGCCTGAGGTGGCCTCTCTGCTGGAGGCCTGTCAGGGGCGATTATTGCTTTGCTGAGCTTCTTTTCAGAAAACAATGGAAAAATCTGGCCCTAATCCTTTTGCCTAGAGCATCTGATAAAATAGTCCTGGGAGGGGGTTGATAGTAAAGTTCTTCAGATTAAAATGCTCCTGGGTTAACAGACAGCGAGGAGGAGACGGAAGGCCCAGGCGTCCCAGATGGCCTGGTGAGGAGCTTCCCTGAGAAGAGGCCTCCTGCACAGCTTTGGGGGTCTCCGGAGCCCCTGTTTCTGTAAAATAGGGGCATGCCCTCCCACACCTATAGCTTTGGGGGAATTAAATACAGCACATGGTATGTCAGAGGGCTTTATAATCGAAAGCTTAGATGTGGTTTCTGATGCTGATGACCCCAGTGATGACCACTTCCTAGGAACCAGGGTTCTGAGCCCCCGCCACTTGCCCGGCTGATGCTGGCTCTTCTCTCCGAAGACCTCAGCCTGCTTCCGAAGCTCAGCAGGCACAATCACAACCTCCGTGCTGAGGGCCATTTCCTGTGTCTACACTTGCAGAAGAGCCCTGGGCTTTCAGAAGGTGACACAAGGTAAACCCCATCAGCTCCAACAGAGCCTAGGTGTCAGCACTTGCTGGGTTTGATGGGGACATGGAGAAATTTGCCCTGGGGTGGCCTCTTAGTCAGCCCATCTCTGGCATGCATTTGTTTGTTCCAAAACCCAGGAGACAGAGCTCCACTCACCCATAGTCCCAACAGGAGCACACTGTCCCAGAGGTGCCCTTTCACCTCGGAATATGCCTGCTTGTGCCAGGGTTCCCTCCGCCCAGCCCTGTGACACAGCCTGTCCCCATTTGCAGGCTGGACACAGTCAGAGTGGAGAGGGGTCACCTTGACAGCACAGTGCCCTTTGGCTGCCCCTGGTAAATTTGTCTTTTGTACTGAACTGTGTGTCATGGTCAGTACGTATTCAGATTCTTCTCAACTCAAGACGAGGCCACAGGTGAGAGCATCCTGTTTGGGTACATTTAACTCCAAAACAGTTTTCGACACACTCTGGGTTCTATTTTTAACTGAAGGGAATCTCATTCTGTCAGAAAGGCAGCTCTGATCTCCTGGCCATGCTCCCCGACTGTCAAGTGTGATTCAAGTCAGCTGTGAGGGTTTCTTTTTAAGACAAACACCTGTCTTGAGAAACTGTACTAACTCAAATTTCTCCACCCCTGGCAGCAGCCAAACAGCTGCCAGGTCTACAGGAACTCCAGGTTCAGATGAGGAGCCCTGGATGTAAGCTTGTTAAAGAGCTGTGGGGTTATACGCACTGCTGTATAAATTCCCATCTCCTTCAAGAGGTCTTCGGTGACAGACAACTAGGGAGAGAAGTGATCCACAGAAAGGCCCCAGGCCTGCAGGGTTGCACAGTAACTGCCAGCAAAAAATAAGATACAATATGTCCAGCCTTTGAGATGTACAGAAATGTGTGTTGGGGTGGAGGTAAAGGAGCAACTGGAAGGTACCCAGGCCATTTTGTAAATTGCATGGATGCTCTTCCAGTGACCCTTAATGATCTTGTTTGACTATTGAACAAAAAGTTGTTTCCTTTGCTCCCATTTGGTTATTTTTCTGCATTTATACCCATAATAATGTGGACTAAATAACCACAGTGCTCTCCAGCTGACCACCCCAGGCAGCAGGAAAATAGGACACAGGTGTGGCCCACCCAGAGGCTGAGCCTTCCGAAGCCCAGGGGTTCCCCAACACCATGACCCCTTAGGCCCTGTGTCATCTCACAGACATGGCCACTTGGTGCCCCACATGAACCCACGCACATCCAAGGGCTCTGAGAGCATGTGCAAAATTAGCTTGACTTGAAAGCATCCCCATTTGATGTCAAAGGCTGGATTTAAAAGGGAAGTCGATGTGCAGGGCACAGGACTCAGAACTTCAGAACTGCCATTAAAACTCAGCTTCAGAACTGCCATTAAAACAGAGGTGGGTGTCACTGCCCAGTTCCCCAAGACATTGCTAAAAACAGAACTCTCCTTCTGCAACAGTTCTAGACCAGTGTCCCCCCAAGAGGAAGGGGTGGGGAGGAGGGGCTAGAGCAGGAGCAGGTGTCAGCAGCACCTGCCAAGCTTGCAGCAGCCGGTTTGGTTTACTGGTCCCGGGCAGAGCGGAGCCACTCAGGGCTGCTAGCTTAGTAATTTGCAGATAATGAGCGCCTGGAGCAGGCCAGTGGGTTTGAGAGCATATGCTGTGACAGATGGGGTGGCCTCAGCCAGGGTGGGGGTGCACTTGGACCTGCCAATCACAGCTTCCAGCTCCTCAAAGAAAACTGAAGACCGGGTCCCTGGGGAAAGTACGCTTTGGCTTAGGTTGACCTTGACCCTCGGCGTTTCCCAGGGGAGATTCCCTTGTCTCCTGTGAGCCCATAGGGCTCCTCATTAGCCTTCAGATGACTGCCTAGATGTTTCATCCAGGAAAATTCTTCTGCTGGGTCTGCGATTCTCCAGGTGGGGTTCCTGGCTCAACAGCAGCATGGAATGAGCTTGGAACTGGAACTCCAGCCCCACCCACACCGGCTGAGTGAGACACTCTGGGGGGGGGGTCAGCACAACATGTGTGGCAATGAGCTTCTTCCAGGATCCTGAGATGCCCCAAAGCTTGAGAAGCACCGAATGAGCTCATTATCCCTCTCAGACCTCCTATAGGTGGGACCTGAAATAGCTCTGGAAGGTTCACATGGTAAAGGCTTGGAGGTCGGATTTTGACACAAGGTGATGGAACCTTTAATAGGGATGGTGAACCTAGTGGAGACAAAGTGCTCAAAGCATAACCCCAAACCCACTTATTTATCACAAAGAGCTAACATTAAATTAAACCCGAATGCTCAGCTGCCAAGTGACCGGAGCCGCGGGAGACAGAAGACCAAACTCGAGCAGGATCAGCTCTCAAACTTTATTGCGTACAGCGGACCGGACCTAACAAGGTCCGCCACCCTCAACGTTGGTCCTCTTCTGCCCGTTGGGGGCAGGAACAGCCTCTTATAAGGGGAAGCAGTATCCAATCACAGAGAAGCGCGTCTAACAAGCTGATAGGCTAGCGTCACGGGTAACTGGGCAGACATGACAATTTGGGCGGCTTGTTCAGGCCGGGAAGAACCCGGAAGCAGGAAATGGGCGCCATCATAGGCGGCTTCCCACAGCCAAGACATTGTGGCAGAGACCTCTGCATGCCCACTGCAGCACACAGGTCATAGCTTCACTGCCACTGGGAGATCAGGCCAAGCAGAAGGACTTCTGGGATGCTGGGACCCTGGCTACTCTCTCTCTCTCTCTGCCTTGGGGCCCCCTTGACCGCAGGCTCCTGCTGTGATGCATGGTGCTGCAACAGCCTTGATATCCAGCGGCATGGTGGCTGGTGATTCCTTCCAGGTTCTTCTGTCCTGTTCAAAGAAGTGGATGGTGCAACTGATGAGCATGGAAGTTTAAGATTTATTTAAAGGAAAAAAGGAAAGCAAAAGAAGAAGAAAAAAGAATTGTTATGATGAAAATACAAGAAGCACCCTGAAGGCAGGGCCAGCCACTACAAGAACGAGAGGGAGTGGCAGTGAAGTCAGGGGCCACCATCTTTATTTTTCTTCGATGTCAGGTCAGGGCCACTGAAGGCAGGTCTATGCAGGCATCCTGGCACCGATTTGACAGTTCTCGGTGACTGACAGATCAAGCCCATTTTCCAGCCTCCTTGTTGTGCCCAATCTCCTGTCTCAGGTTCAGAGCAACAGGGACCAATGACCCAGGACCAGAACTTCTGAAATGTGACCAAGATACATCTTTCCTTCATATAGCTAATTTCATCATAAAGCTCACAGACACAGGCCCAGGGAGGTGACCCTCTGCCCATCCTTTTGCTTAGCCCATTGCATTACTGACCACAGGGATGTGATCATAGCAGACATTTTTGGAAGGACTAGGGACTCTGGGATATGAGTTCAGCTGTTCTCCTCACATGGGGCTACAGGTGAGAAGCTGTTCCTACTCCTAGAATGAGGATGCCCTGTTAACAGCACAATCCTTTGGGATGGTCAGTGGACTGAACCTGGGCCCAGAAGGGCCAACTCCATAATGCAATGCAGGTCTGGTTTCAGTTCAGTCCTGAGTTGACTTCTCTTGGAACATCAAGATTCAGCTGCAATGTTATACACCCAACAACTAAAAAATAAAGCAGAGCAGAGCAAAGCAAAACAAAACCCAATCTAGACAGGCAGGGCAGAGAATACGCTCTGGGCCTGGTTAAGAATTCCTCTGACAGCACTGTGGGGACAGATGTGGAGCGGGGAGGATGCTGCCTTGAAGCCACCACCCTTGTTCCTACGGACCAGGGGCTCGATGGGTCACAGTCATTGCTACAAAGTCCATAGGAACAAGGGTGGTGGCTGTGACCCATTGAGATCCCTGACAGACCCAGACGCTTGGAGCTCCTGCCCGCCTCCATGTGGGGGACATGCCCAATCTTGCCACTGAAGTCAGAGAGACACCAACATGCCATGTGCTGAACTGGCCTTCCTTAGGCTTACAACTTGACCAGCTTTACCTTCACCTGTAAAATGGAGCTACTAATGGCATCCTCAAATACATTAAGCAGGTGTTAAACAAGCCGTGCCACCAGGGACATCCCACACACCATGAAGCCAGTGCTCTGGGCTGTGGCTCTCACTAGAAAGGAAACTCAGTGCATAAAGCCCAGATTCTAGATGAACTTGTGATGACTCTGCATGATTTACTGAGGATGTGAATTTATATCTTCACAAGTCAGATCCACTAGTAACTTTACTCTAGTTTTTTCTTTATCATCCTTAGTAAGGTTAGCTTTTCGTGACATTTTTGGTGCAAGTATTCTTCATACACAAACATATTTCTTCAAGTTGTAAGAAAAATTGGGAAAATATTGTATCAGGAGATCAGTGGATATTTGTTGCATTACTTTGTATTGGTTTATTCATAGTTTTGTTCCTCAGAAAAGCAGGGTGACCAACTTTGTCCCTCCAGCAGGAATATTAGTGGTGCACACAGCTGTAAGTGGGTGAGGGGTGCCTACTCCCCCAGCCTTGGCAGGGCCACTCATTCCTTCCTCTTCCCGGTGCAAGCGGCTGGCTCTCTGTCCCTGGGAAGGGAGACCGTGGGCCCACAGGGACCTCCCAAGAGGGAAGTGCCCCGAGGGCCCACAGGACTGTGGGGTCTTTAAGGCGAGGAGCTGGGACACCCAGGAGGGTGAAGAGCGTGCAGGGTGCCCTCCTGACACCACCTGCTGTGGTAGTTTGCTATTGTGGAAAAGACCCAGAACCTTAGAGGGTGTGTGTGTGTGTGTGTGTGTGTGTGTGTGTGTATGCATGTGTGTGTAAGGAAGACCCACGTGCACAGAAAGAGGTACATGTGGGGATAGTGGGGACCTCTCGGCCTAACCTGCACCTCCCTCATTGTTTAAAGAGAAGTCCCAGAGGGAGTGGCCCGCACAGAGTGAAAGGAAATGCCAGGCCATGTGATGGCCTGGGCTAGATGGCTCCTGGGCTGCAGGATCAAGACGCTGTCCAATTAACGGAAGCTCCTGTGTGGCCACCACTGGAGTGCTGCCCCTGGAGGATATGCACCCCCCCCCACAGCCCTGCACAGCTGGGCCACTGTGGGAAAAACTGAGGGGGACTCCAGGGCCAGCTGTTACAGCACAATGGCTGTCATTCCATTGAACAATGACCTTGACTCCAGGGAGCTGGAGCCAGCAAGATTTACCTCATGTAGCCCTCCCGAGTGGGCAGGCAACCATCAGCCTGTACAGGGAGCCCATGCTGGCCTTAGCATCACGACCCTGGCCCCAGGGGGCCCCTTGCTGCCCCTGAAGCGGCCAAACTACCTCAGTGGGATGGAAACTCCTCCTGGCAGAGGTGTAATCCCCAGGCCTCCTGCTGAATGAAGCTGGCTGCAGTGTGGCCTGAGGTACTGGGGGGACCTGCTCCCAGGGCTGTACCTGACCCGGCAGCTCCCCAGCTTGAGCGCAGGGCAGGGCAGGCGCGGCTGTCTTGAGATGGGTGGGGACCTGGGCATAAGACAGGGCAGGAGCACACTTTCTGGGGCTCCAGGTCCCTCCTCAGCCATTCCTACAGAAACCCTGAAGGAAGCAAGATATCTAGACAGGTAGGAAGCTGTCTCGTCTTCCTGTCTTCTCTTTTTTCCCAGGTGGTGTTTAACAGAAATCAGTTACTGTTCATCTCAAGACAAAGCTTCTAGCCCCAAAGCTTCCATTGCAAAGCCTCTCTGAGAAACATCTGAGGGGAAAAGAATGAACAAACCTTGAAAGATGTGAACATTTTGTTTTCATGGTCTGAATAAGAGTCACACTTTGTTTACTCACTGAACTGATTCTCACTGACACACTGAAGCGAGCTTGTGCATGTGTGTGGGGCACTGCCATAAGTGTGTTTGGCAATGTGTATCTTCCCTGAGCCTGCATGAGCCTGCCATTTCTTTGTGGTGAAAGCCTTGATACAGTTTTCTCTTCATGCTTTCTGAGATGCGCAGTACGGGGTCATTCCCTGCAGCCGCCCTCTGTGCACCAGCTCACCAGGGCACCCTGTTTCCACCTCACACCCACCCATCCGCCCCCATCTACCCCACCCTCACTTTCCTGCCTCTGGTTATCCTGGTTTTACTCTCAGCTCCTATGGGATCCACTGGTCCTATTCCATCATGTGAGTGAGATCATTCAGCTCATGTCCTGCTTGGCCTGGCTTGTTTCCCTTAAAATGATGATCTCCAGTTCTGTCCATTGTCACACATGACAGGGTTTCACTCTTGTTCACTGCCAAATAGTATTCTCTGCGGATCCTATCGGATTTCCTCTGGCCAAGCATGGTTGCTGGACATTTTCCTTGACTTCAGTTTTCTGGCGGTTGTGAATGGCGGTGTGTGTTTTCCCTATGTCAGCCCATCAAAGTGTATAGTAGCTCCATTGGCAGGAAATCAATGTAAGCTTTGAGGTGGGATATAAGAGAAGCAGGAAAGTGCTTCGAAGGCTGAGGAGCACTGACACCGTGCTGAATTCCTGAAAGTCTGCTATTGAAACCCTGTAGCGTTGATATCCAACCCCTTCTTTTCCAGACACGTGAACCTGAATTGTTCTGTGGACACGAAGGACTCCTCGTTATCAGCTCACCCACTCAGAAATACGAATGAAACCCCTTCCTGCCTGGAATCCAGCAGCATTTCCTTAGGGCTCTGACAGCTTTACAACCACCACTGTGTGTCACCACTGCCTGAACGGCTGTGTAAAAACTGCAGTGCTTGGATAACCCCATATGCACACATGTTTGAGAACAGAAACTAGAAGAGATGTTTATAAAGCCACATCCGCAATAGCAAAGTAAAAGTCACCCACGTGTTCCTTGATACACAAAAGCAGAGCTGTGGGGCGCTCGTGCAATGGGATAACCGATGGCCTTGAAAAGGAAGGAAATTCAGACTCATGCTCCAACTTGAGTGCAGGAATGACCCAAGGACTTTACGTGAAATGACACAGGTCAGGTCTAGGTGCCAAACACTACATTAACCCACCGCCTGAGCCTCAGGGTCCAGGTTCCTGGTCACAGGAAGTCCACTGGAGGTTGGCAGGGCCTGGGGGGGGGGGGGAATTGGCAGATGCTGGGCGCAGAATTCGGGGTGGGTACAGAGTCCTAGTTTCGCAGGATGAAGGGAGCTTGGCAATGGACCGTGCTACAGCTGTGCTTCAGTGTGGAGGTACTTAACGCTCCGGAAATGTGCACCTTGAAAAGTTAAAGTGCTAAGGTTTACGTTCAATTTTATGGCGAGTTTTTTAAAAGCTGCAGTGTGAAAGCCTCACCCAGACCAATTCAATCACTGTTTCCGGAGGCGGGTCCTAAATAACCTCTGCTCTCCTAATTTAACGTCAAGAGTCACAATGTGCCAGGCACTGAAGGTGACGGTGACTAAGGCCAACAAAATCCCTCACCTGGAGGGCTTCCTTCCTCCTCAAGGCAGACAAAATTTAACAAAAACGCTGAGCGCATACGGTATGTTAAAACTCGGTCTCTTTGATGGAACGACCGACCCAAGGAGTCTGGGAGAGAGAGGACTGGGGCTTTGGGGTGGCCAGTGGAATGTCTGTGGTGGAACTTGGTGATTTTTGAGGGATCTGCCTGACCAGATACCAAAAGGCTGAAGATGGATTTTGCATACTAATGACTACAATCTAGAGTAAACTTCTTTCTTACGGGTGTACAGGCTAAGCAGCTCTGAAACTGCCTGGTTCCCAGGATTAAGTGGATCAGTAAACGCACGATAGACACAGAGACCCAGATCTTTCAACCACAGAGAAAGTTACAGACAAGCAAAGGCGAGGAGGGGCTGGAAGGAGCCCTGTTCTTCTTGCCTAACGTCAGAGGTTTTTAGGAGACCTAGTGTCCATTTTAATATGCATGCAAATACATATAGGAATAAATATATGTGTGTGGGGGGGTGAGCGCAGTAAATGCTCTTTCGCTACCCCTGCTTGCTGAGAGAGCGGAAACCCTGCCAGCGCAAAAGCAGCAGCACATGCGCAGAGCTAACTTTGCAGTCTCCTCCGCCACAGTGAGTTCCAGCAGGCCAAGCGACGTGCAGAGACTGCTGGCTGGAAAAGAATGAAACTGGAGGCATCTGTTCCGCTAACACGGTTAGCACTGGCTACTTCTGGACCCTGACACTTCTGTCAGATCTCCAGCCTGGGCTGGGTGGAGTTTTTATTTTCATTTTCCTCTGCTTCAGGCTCCGCAATTGCACAGAAGCAAACTTTCACCCAGTATAAAGCAGAGTATTAAGAGCTGCCCTCACCCAGCAATAGCAAAAATAAAACTGCAAGAGGACTTCTGCTGTTTTGCTTCATTGCAGCTAACCAAGTTGTTTTCTAAGCTTGAACATCAATTTTAGGGACATAAATTTCAGGGAAGAATAACCTCGCAGAAGACAATGGGACCGTGGGGCCGTGAGAGCTGGGAGCAGGAAAAAGATGGCTTTAGACCTGGAAAGAGGTCCAGGAATGATTCCATGATTTCTCATGCCTCTTGTTCCTTTTTCCTTCAAAGAGATTAAACATATACATGATTGTGTGTGTGTGTGTGTGTGTGTGCACGTGCACAAGTGCACATGTGTATGTGTGCGTGTGTGTGCCAGCCGGTATAAAGAGCTGATCAGCGACATTGATCCCTGTGGAGGGAAGAATCCAGGGACACGAACAGCCTGGCTCTCACTTTAGCTTTGCTGCAAATGCATCTCTCAGTCAGTGCTTCCTTTCTTCACGTGCTCCTGAAGCGGGCTGAGCAATGGTAAACACTGGGAATCTAAGTGTAAATTCAGGAACTTCAGGAGCTTGAGGTTCTGCGAAGTCCACAGTAGAGCATTATTGCATATCATGGAACCGATCCATACTGTACATTGTACATTATGGTATCATTCCTCTGAGCCACACACACACACATGCACGCGTGCACATGCACGTGCACAGGCAGGTACACACAGTGGGGTGAGAATTACTCATGTGTCCTCTCCATTTAATTTTCTCAGTGCACTTAAGGTGAAGGTTGCCTGGGCACTGGTGTCTCCGTAGGATGTCAGCGGCCACCCCTTTTCAACATGGGAGTGTGTACATGTGTGGGCTGATCACAAAAGTCAGCTTATTGCTGTCTGACAGTCTCCCAGAACTGACATCACCACCAACAGCACTGTGGAATCCTCTGGTTTCAGGGGAGATGGATCTGAATCTCAGTATCAGCCTTGGCCTCCATCCTGTTTCAAGACAAGAGATGGTCCTCTCCGGGCAGCAATGCACGACGCCTAATCCCTGCCGTTAACTCAGTTGAAAATGAACCGCCTCTCCGCTCAGACTGTGCAAAGCTTTGCCTTCTAGTGACCACCTCCAGTTTGCCCAAGGGTTCTGATGGGCCCTGCTGCCACCCAGGACACAGGGTAACTGACACAGAAGGAGTGACAAAGCCCAGGAGCTGAGCTCAGCTGTGCAGTGCAGGGCTGGGCCCCCAAGCAGCGCCCCGCGTGTCTGCCATTTGAGTTTCAGCTTCCGTTCTCCTTTACTGCCGCACATTCAGGTGCTTGCTGTAGGCTAAGCACTAGGCCAAAATCAGTACAGACTCAAGAAATGCTTTCTTCATGCTCTGGTTTACCAGTATCAAAGTGAAAATTCTCCCTAGCAAGAGGCTCAAGGAATTGCTCAGACATCAAACAGTGCGCAGATGGCAAACCCACACTCTGACACACTTAAGGAAAAACAGACCAAGCCACTCACGTATGTGATTACTCATAAGTCACAGATGATTGCAAAGATTAAAAGAGGAGAAAAATCTGGGCAAAACAAGCTCAAAGTTAGTAAACAGAACACTCCAAAGAGACACTGAGAACAGATAGAGGAGGGGGAGCTCACCCAGGCTGACTTGAAACGTTTTACCCAGCCCCGGCCGTGCAAGACCTTTGCCAGATGGGCCCCCTGCAATCACACAAAAGCCCAGACCCAAGCTTGGGGGACAGGAGGACTCTTTAGATGCATAGCACCTGCTCCCTAGAGCAGGAGCAGCTGTTTGCAGCCTCGACGCCCGCAGCCCCTGATGTCCACTGAGTACACTGGACTTAGGAGTCACATGGCTAGACAGGAAGAGGGACTCATAAGCCCTGGCCTGAAAAGGGAGTCCTGTAAAAATGTTAGTGGAACATCTGGGTCTGGAGACCACTCCTCAGATGCATCCCCTTCAGAACACCAGGGGACCCTAAGCACTCCCCTGTAGGCCTGGCATTCGAGTTTCACCACTCACGCTCCCTGAAACTTGGAACTGCTTACCTTCATCAGCATTGTAGCCATTCTGAAATACACTTCGGAGGGTTTCTCCCTACATATTGGCCAAGCCGTATGCTTTCTTATTAATTGTTTACTCAAAATAGTCACACTGAGAATTCTCAGTGCTTACTCACTCAGCCTTCGAGAAGAGCAAATGCATTGCGTTTACTTTGGATGGATGTCTGACAATTCATAGCCAAAAGAAAAACCAATTAGGCTGCTGTTAGGGGTGTTAATACTTATTCTACGCAAATCGTTGGACACTCTAGACTGCTTAAAACTACATGACAGCTTAAGTACAGTTTTCAAATGACTTCTTAAAAATCAATTGAGAATAACATTTCATGATGTGAACAGTATGCAGAATGCAAATTTTTGTGTCTGTAAATAAAGTTTTGTCGGTGCACAGAGTCATGGGTATTCACATGCCACCAAACGCAGAGCTGAGCAAGTGTGGCTGGCCAGAGGTGATGCTCCCCCTGCCGCTTTTCCCTGCAATGGCAGTGATGTCTTCACAATGGGACAGCCACCCCCTCCCGTAAGTCAGCATTGCATTCACTGCTCATCTTCACCATGCAACTGAGTGGAGCACAGCGACCTCTAAATGTCCAAGGCTCCATGGAATGCATTCTGTGATAGATATCAAAGTGTCTGCTTCTGCTGCAGTAACACCATAGCTGGGCCACGGGATCTAACATACACGCTAATACGATGTACACCGATAATATAGCATAAGCTAATATAACATACGCTAATGTTACCAGGCTGTGAATAAATTTTTAAAAAGATGATTTAAGAAATTTCCAATCACCCAGTAGCAGGAGGTGCCCTGTTCAGACAGCGTCTCCGGAGGGGGGCCAAGGCGCAGCTGGATGAGCTGCTGCTGAGGAGTAGTGTGATTCATGAGGCCTCTCAGCCGTCTCCCAGGCCCAGGATGAGAATGAGGTTATCCAGGAAACACCTGGGCAACTCTGCCTGGGCTACTGCTGTGGAACCCTGTGCCACGCAGCAGAAGAGCTGCAGGGTTTTTAAGAAAGTTACATCAACAGAAACTGCCGACTCGGACTGCAGGGACTGAGGTAGCACAAGGCGAAGGAAGGTCTAGGGTCCTACTGGCAGGAAGTGGGACCACGCAGCTGCTTATCTGCAAACACACGCTACCCTTCATATGCGTGACACTCTGGGGGAATAGGGGTCCCAGGGCAGGGGCACAGCTACAGGCACCAAGTACCAAACAGTAGAAGATTATCCTTGAAACCTGGGGAACATTTCCGGCCGACTTTCGATGTTCCTTAGCACCAGTGACTTCTTTTAACTTTCCATTTTCTCTTTTCAACTTTTCTCTTTTCTCTTTTTTTCTCTTGTTTCCTAGCTTAGTATGTCCACATACGGGGAAACTGTCCCGAGGTCGGAGCCTAACTGCAGTCTTACTCATAGATGATTTTCACAGTTAGATCATGGATTTGGGACTTTGGAGCTAATGATACTTGGATGAGACTTTTAGATTTAGAGACGAAGCTACTCTTGACTGTGACTTGTGGGGACACAGCGGTGAGCTAAATCTGCACACGGGGAAGGCAATGGGGCAGACATAGGGGAATAGTCACCTCCAAAACTATCAGTTTATTTTCTAATTCCTGGAACCTGTGAACATGGCCTGATTTGGAAACCGACTCTTTGCTGATGTAATTAAGATAAGGATCTTAAGATGAGGTCAGTGTCCTCATTCTTGTGTCAGGTGCCCCCCTAAGTGATGGAAGTGAAGACCCACAACTGACCAGGCAAACAGCACACTGACACACACCACACGCTGGGAGAGGCGGAGGACAGGGTCTCCCTCTGGAGACAGTGCAGATTTGCTAACACCTTGTGCCTCCAGAGTTGTGAAACGATGCGTTTCTGGTGTTGTGAGCCGCCTCATTTGTGGTGACGAGACACAGCATACCTAGGAACCTAGTGCACTAGGAAACACCTCCAAACCCCAGAGGCGAGGCGCACTGCTCATTCGAGCCCTGCAATGCTCTCAGCCTAGCCCACTGGACGCTGTATCGGCCTCTCATCCCAGCAGCCACGCATTCCCCAGCTCGACGACAACTGTCTTAGTGTTTCCAGAATGTAAGAAAATTCTTCACGTAACCTCTAACTCTCTTGCTTTTAACTATAGTCACACAGAAATTATAGTTGCATAGCTAAACAGTAGTATGAAAATAACTGCACCTTATTAGGCTGAGCTTGTTTTTATTGTGTGAATGCTAATTTATGCACAACCATGTTCTAGGTAAAATGTATTGTCATTTCATCCCATACTATTTTCATGTATGATAAATTTCTCAACTTTATGTGTAATTTTATTAATAAACATTCATACATATTTACTGGCCATAGTATGATAATCCAATAAAAGCATCCAATGCATAATGGTCACAATCAGGATAATTCATATTCCCATCTCTTCAAACATCAATCATTTCGAAGTGCTGAGAACTTACATACTCTTCTGGTTGTTTTGAAACATAACACGGAGTATTATTATGCTGTAGAACATGGAACTGATTTCTTCCTTTGAAGTGTTTTGTTGCCTTTTCTAAATGAAAAGCAAAGGTAAAATCTAGGTTTCCAAACCCCCATGAGACTATGTCCCTGGCTCACCAGCATTAAGAAAGCTTAAGGAGTTTGTCCTGAAGTATACAAAATTTCCAGAAATCAGTCATCTACGACTCTGAAGACGCCAAAGACAATCATCGTTCAGTGCACTGGTACCAGGTGATGAATATTCTTCCAAAAGTCCCACGGCAGCACTTGTGAAGTGACTGCAGTCTCAGCAGGGGCTGTCACAGAAGAGGTCCAAGCAGCAGTGCGGATGGCTCCCCACACCTCACCCATAGCAAGGGCTTTGCAGCATGGTGAGATGGGATTAGCTGTGGTCTCCTGGTGCCTGGGACTCTCCACTACACCCACAGCCACTTCCAATCCTCAAGCTTCGAGCTTCATTTCATTGGCAAGGCTGGGTTGGCAGGGCTGGTTCGGGCTTCCCTTCATCTTCACTGCCCAATGTTAGTGTGTGGCCCCTCCCTCATCAGGAAACCAGTGCACAGGCAGAGATAAAGCAAAACATAAGAGCATGAAATGATTAAACCAAAATAAAACATGAGAAGAGCGTGTCACATACTGCATAGTCTCACATCAGCCTCATTCAGGGCTCAACACTGTCATCTAAAATCAGCAGAACCATTATCTCCCCGGAGCAGCAGACGTCCGTGTCTACCCCACTGTGGCTCACTGTAGTGCTCATCATACCAACTCCCTTCCCCGGCCCCCAGAACAAGGGCTCTAAGGGAGCAGCAGCTCCTTGGGGACCCTCAAGCATCCTGTTCGTACCTCTGTCCCTTAAGTAGGGCAGTCCCACTTGCCCCTCAAGCCACATCAACAGTTATGTATAAAACAAGATCCCTAAAACACAGCGAGCGCAGTGTACCCGCAATACAATGTGCACCAATGTTCTGGATGTTGGATGTCGCCTTCTTTAGCAATAAACTTGAATCCCTGAGCATGAAGGAAGGCTTATGATGTCTGGTTCCCCATGTTAAGAACAAAATAACTCTCCTTAAAAGTGGCCTAGAAATTAGGTCCCACTTCCCATGATGCGTGTCATCCTGGTATCTTTTATTTCCTGGTAAGGTTGCTGGGCACTTTAGGTCGACCATTCTGTAACTCAGAGTCAGCTCTGGCCAACAAAGGGTTCTCCTAGCAGAGCCTTTGGGCCGAATCTGGGAATCAGCTGGACTGCTGGCTCCCTCTCCGAAGGAAGACAGCAAACCTAGAAGGCGCTATGAGGCCAACAGACAGCTCTCTTCAGTGGGTCCGTGTGGACCGGCAGACAGGCTGGGCACTACCAGGACAGCACAGCAAAGCAGCCCGTGTTTCCCTCAGACTGGAGATTTCTTCAGCTGCCTGCTGTTCAGCACATCTGCCTCGGGAGCCGGTGCCAGAGGGACTCGGGACTCCAGGACCAGATGTCCTTCTGCGAAAATCCCAGTGGCTGAGAGTACTTGCAGGCAGGCAAGGAATGGAGCCAAGAGAAGACCAAAGGGATGACAGTGCTGTTTCCAGAAGTGACTCAGACCTCAGACGGCGGCCCCTGATGGGAAGTCACCTAGGACGTCTCAGCCAGGACATTTTCTTTTTTATGTGTGTGTGAGTGTTATTGCACAAATATCCAGAGAAGCTTAAACACAAGATCTCCTTGAACTGTTTAAAAAGTGAATACTTCAAAACACATTTGCTGCAGATAAGCTTTCAGCCATTAACTTTGATTATTTCCTTGAGATTTGTGTAACAGTGATGTGAATTCCAGTCAATAGCAATCTAGATTTTATTACACTGAAGAAGTGTATGATATTTGGGGAGGATATCCAGACTTTTTTTTTTTTGAGAGATAGAGTAACATACATTTTAATTCAATCCAAATCAGTTCAATTCAGTTCAATCCGATGTCAAAAAATAGCATTTGAAAGGTTGTGTTATTAAATTGAGCCTTTAAAAGGTTATGGATCCTGTTCATACCAGACATGAGGTAGCTAAAAAATTAAGAGGGAAAATCCTTCCATCAATTTCTTTTTATTGTTTTGAAGAGAAAAAAAATTCGAAAGTAAAAATGGTAATACATTGTGTATTTATTATCTTTAAATTAGTTATTTGGAGGACAAGATATCTGCATTTAATTGTCCAAATGATATTAGCACATATCTTTCTTTTCAATGAACTAAGAGAAATTAATAATATTACTTCTTAACTATCATATATTTCTTTCAGCTCACACCAGGGAGACAACACGATGTTAGCACATGCAATCAAGTATGATCTCTAGTTTCATCCATTTAGCTATAAAAATCTCAAGTTTACCCTTCTCTATGACTGAGTAGTACTCCATTGTAGAGAAATACCACATCTTTATTATCCATTCTTTGGTTGATGGGCATTTAGGTTGTTTCCAAGATCTAGCTTCCACAAATTGCATGGCTGTAAATATGGTTGCACATGTACTGCTGTGGTGTGCTGTTTTTAATTGCTCTGGGAAGATACCCAGAAGGGGGATAGCTGGGCTGAATGGGACCTCCAATCCTAGTTCTTTGAGGAATCTATACACTAATTTCCACAGTGGTTGCACCAGTCTATACTTCCTTTTTCCTCACAGTCTCTCCAGCATTTGTGATAGGTGATTTCTTGGGAATAGCCATTCTTTTCAGAATGAGGCAGAATCTCAGTGTTGTTTTAATTTGCATCTCTCAAATGAACAGTGATGTTGAACATTTTTTATGTATCTATTTGCTGTTTGTATTTCTTCATCTGAGAAGTGTGTATTCATTTTGGATGCCCATTTTTGGATTGAGTCTTTAAATTTGGGAGGTCTGATTTATGTGAGTTCTTTATGTGTTCTCCATAGTGATCCTTTGTCTGAGGAAAAGCTAGCAAACATTTTTTTCCCACATTGTGGATTATCTCTACTCCATTCATGGGTTTTCTTGCTGTGCAAAACCTTTAATCAGATGAGATCTGAGTTGTTGATTCTTTGTGATAGTTCCTGTGTACTCAGAATTTTATTCATAAAGTCTTTGCCTGCACCAATGTCATCAAGAGTTTTACCCATTCTATCTCCTAGCAGATTTAATGTTTCTGTTTTAATATTTAGATCTTTGATCCATTCCAAACTTAGTTTAGTACAAAGTGAAAGATGTGGGTCTGATTTTAATCTTCAGCATGTGTAGAGCCAGTTTTTCCAGCACTATTTATTAAAAAGGCTATTTTTCTCCCAGTGAATGTGTTTTCACCTCTGTCAAAGACAATGTGGCTTAGTGTGTCTGGAGTTTGTCTAAAACAAACCAGAAAATTAAATGTAGTATGAATTCCTTAGTTTGTCGATTTTGCCTTTAGTGGTTAAAATTTGAAATGGTTTAAGAATAAAATACAGAAGTAGAAGAAGAGGAACAGATTAGAAGTAAAGTTGAAAGACAAAAGGGGATCATGCCAACTTTGGGACACTGGGGCAGAAGATTGAGGGTAAGAGAGAAGGAAGAGATAAAGAGAATAGATCAGAATCACAACCACAAAGAGGTTCAAAATCACATTCATACTCATAAAAACAAGATCAAGCAATGAATGAGGGGGAAAAATGAAAATGAAAAGCAAAAAGACAAACACAAACCTGCCACCACAGCAACAACAACAGTAAAAATGAAAGAGAGAGGGCAAAACAAAACAGCTCCACTTCCAGCTTGGTCTCTGCTCTGGAGACAGAGTCCTGATCCATGCTGATCTGTCCCAGCAAGCCAGCGGTAGCTTCTTGGTGAATTCATGGAGAATCTCAGTGAGCCTGCACTTTCTGGCTGAGACTGGATGCATTTGGCTCACGGCCCTCCAAATGCTTTCTGTGGGTCTGAGCCCAGCTGAGAACTGCTCCATGGGGCCAGCAGCCATTCTGAGTTCTGACCTCAGGCTGCCGTCTCCAAGATGGCTCCAGGCCAATTGCTCTCTCCCGTAGGAGGACTGAGTCCTCTGCACTCACGACAGTGGAGTCCTTCTTGTCTGCCTGTCTCTTGTAATGCCTTGTTTCTCAGTGGAGGACTCTGGGGTCAGCAGCCATTGCCATCACGCTGGGTCCTCAGGTTTGAACCACTTCTCTTGTGTCCCATCTCAGGGAGAAGACACCACTGGCGATCTCTTTTCCTCCTTCTGGTCTTCCTCATGTTGCTATACCCCAGCATTTGCACAACGACTCTCTAAGGGGCTCTTTCTCTGCTGCTTATACTCTGCCATCTTGGTCTCCCTCTGCCCAGCTTTTTGTGACCAGATTTGAAGATTCAAGTGAAATGGACTATTTCCTGAAGATCAGTAAATTGATGTGAGTTGTTAAAATTTAGACAGTGGGAGAATATTATTAAAATTGAAAAACTAAAAAAAAAAAGAGAGTCATGTTAAAAGTCTGCCATTTTCAAAAAAGAGAACTCAGCCCAGATAATTTTAATGTTGGCTTCTGATTCTTCTGAATTATCTCCAGGAGAGAGAAAATTCTAAGAGCATTGTTCTATGAGACCATCTTAACTTGGCCACCTAAAGTAGGTGGGGACATCAGCCTGAAATAAAACCTATGGGCAAAATGTGCTGCTTAAAAAGGTGCAAAGTCTTAAGATATATACACCACTAGCAAAAGCCAGAAATATGGTGAAATGAGCCCTGGTTCCCATGGAGAATTCTGACTAAGTAAATCATAGCTCTCTCAGTTTTGGAGGCAGCAGCCGCCCCACCCCCCACCCGTGACTTTGATTCTCTAACCAATTTAAGTAGAGTTGATTTTTTTTAAGTTTGTTCAGCTTTTTGCTTCCTTTTAGGACAAACTGGAAGCTTCTAAGCTCCTTACATGTCAAACCAGAAACTGTAATCTCTTTATTTAGTTTTCAGTTTCCAAGAGATTGGTTGCCTTTTCCATAACCTCCTGTGTGTATCTTGTGGTGATGGAGTTCCTTAAGAATCTGTTAAGTTTTATAGTAGCACATGTCCCCAACAGCCTCATGTGCCCACAGGCGGGGCTCCTAGAGGTGATTAGATTGCGGGGACTGATGGCCGGCTTGCTGTGAGGGGCTGACTGGAAGAAGCTAGGCACGGGGGCATGACCCAGGTTTATTCCCCCTTACCTCTCTGCTTCCTGTCCTCCGTGAGTGGGCAGTTTCTCCTCTGCCCTGCCCCTGTATCCTGTCATCTTGCCTTGGAGCCAGCCAACTATGGAAAGAAACATAAACCAAACATCAGCCTCTCCTGCTTCAAATTGTAGGTGTCAGATATTGTGACTCAGCAAGGAGAAAGCAACTAAGACAGGGCACCACTTCTTTATAATCAAGTGGCGCTGCTCTTGTCTTTCTCTTATTTTGTGATTGCTGAGCTTTGGTCATGCTTAGGACTGAAGGATTGATGGTGAAGGATTCACCTTTTCTTCAGTGCCAAACAGAAGATTCCCTCTTCTAATGGAGAAAGTCGGCTGTGTGGGACGAGTGCAGTGGTGTGCAGAGGCCTTAGCGGAGTTTTGCTTCAGGATCCAGGGACAGTGACCGCCCAGACTGGTTCACACTGAGGCACCTTTTCCCGGAAGCCGGTGCCCAGCATGCCCAGCATGGGGTTGTGTGTGTGCACATGTGTGGAACAGTGTGCCGGGGGCGGGGGGGGTAATGTCTGGGGCATCTGGAGATTGGAGCTAACCTCCGGGCTGACCACCTCTGTTCTCACTTTGGACCTCCTTCCTCCTGTCTTCTCTGAAGTCAAGGGGACCCTGGGGATGCCTCGGGGAGGTTTGCTTCCACTTCAACTCTGTATCTTACCTCCATGTCTGCTTCAAGGGTGAAGCAGTGGGTGTCTGTATTCTGTGTCACACATACAATTTATATTTTTAAGATGTGTATTGCATGTTTGTACATGGGTTAAATGTAGTGTGAGAATTGTGGAAATTGAGGAAAGTATGGGCAAGTTTTTATTGTATTATGATGTAGCATGCTCTGGGGCTTATTCTGAAGTATTCTGGGATTCTGAAGGCTATTGCACTGAGTACTTCTGTGTGCATATATGCATGGTACATGTGCATGCAAAGGGTGGTTCTGGTGGAGGACCACCTGGAGAATTGTCCTTGAAACAAGAGCAATTATCTCCATTTTGGCTGATGTCAGCCCAGTCTCCATGTACCGATATCTGCAGAGCTGGTGGGTCACTTCCTTTTCCCCTCAACTGGCTGTAAGCAGCATAAGTTGGTCTGGCCGAGGTACTAATGTGTAGTCTTTGAAGAAAGGCAAGAGTTAGTATTTCCCTGCCCTGTGACTCCCAAAAGCATGTGCAAGCTGGCAGGATAGGGAACCATATGCTGTCAGCTAGAATTCAGCCTTGAGAAAGAGGCGATGACTTCCTAGGGCATAAAAGATTATACTTTAGAACTATAGCGCCAACTGCAAACCATTAGCTACTACCTCTAACTGCATTCTGCAGATGACTCCTTGTGCATACCCTTCTCTCTCTGCACGCTGCAGAGGAGATTCCAGGCCAGCTACCTAGTCCAGCTCACATACTTCCTGCCACTCTCACAGTTATTCATTCCCGAGCCAGGTCCCTTGTGGAGCATTAATAAAACCCAGGTTCAGCCCTTGTGGTGAGCCATCATCTTGGCTGGACTTAGGACTCCTTTGGCTCCCATAACTATAAACATGTCTTAGTGTCTTTGTTGTCACTGTGGGTTGCACTAGAAGTGGTAGATTTGAATTAATTTATCGGAATTCCAATAGCTTTTCCACGGGATTACAAATCCAAACTTCCCAGGTCAAGACGAGGTCTGGGAAGGGTTCTCTACAAGCTGTATGTATTTTTAGGACATTGTGAGATACTATGAATTTTGTGCATGCATTTGAGATGGTAGATGATTTCGTGTACTATATGTAATATCTGTGCATTCTTAGTGGGGGAGTATTACATATGCCCATGGTGTCAACATAAGACTGTGAGTATGCATTGTTTGGTGCAGAGGAATTTGAGAAACTAAAGAGGCTGTGTGTATATGGGGTGCCAAGGCCTGTAATTAGGAGTTGTAAACTGTGTATGTGTAAGTTAAGAGTATAGAAAGCACACTCCCCAGAGTTCATTGTGATCCAGGAGGTTATATTTGTAACCCGTGGAAAAGTCAGTGGAATTCTAATGAGTAATTCCAGTCTATCACTTCCAGTGCATGGTGCCTCTGAATTCCCTCACAGAGTCAGCGGGGATGTCACAGGCACCTGGGTCTCCTGGTACTGCTGGGTGCTGGCAGACAGGCGTCCTGTGCCTTGGAGTCTGTTTCCTGTTTCTCTGGGTGTGCATTTGAGCAGAACAGATTAGGCAGAGCAAAAGCAGGAACGGCAAGGACGTGTCCTCGGGGTGCCTGAGAGACTGTCTTCCCCAGACCTGTGCTGCCCTCTCTCCGCCCCCTCCTGGGACCTCAGGTCATGCAGCCTGGTCCCTTTCATGGGCAGAGATGGCCCCTTCTTTGTCAACAGGGAGCAGCATGAGGCTGGTGGCACTTGTCCCTTTTACTCAGCCCCCACTGCGGGAAGAACCCCATGGTCAGTGAGGCCAGAGCTCCTGCGACCCCCACACTGAGAACTCCTGGCCCTCCAGGAGGAAGGGGCAGCCTGCAGAGGACCAAGGTGACCAGGGGTGGGGCCCGTGCCAGCAGACACCCTGCGGACACTGGGTGACAAGCCCCCGGACACTGCTGCACAGCCCACTTGCTCTGGGCCACAGGCTACCAGGTCCCTGACTCACTCTTCAGCCACCTTGTAGAAGGCCATGCGCTCCTAGTTGCTGGTGTGGTGCCATTCCCGTAGGCCCACGCACAGCCCCTCCTCCACGCTCAGGCTCAGCTGCCACTGCGACAGGGACCGCAGCACCAGCTTGGCCTGCAAGTGCTTGGGGTTAGTTGCCGACCCCACCTCAGCCCCCATCCCCAGCTGACCCCGCCCTGGACACCCCGCTCCCTGTCACCTCTGCCCAGCTCAACGCTATGCCCTCATGGTTCCCCAAACAGGGCTGGGAACAAGGGTCAGTTTCCCTGTTGGGCTCTGTAGCTCCTACAGCTGTGGTGGTTTCTGGGCCACAAACCCACAGGTCCATTCTGACGATGTTGCTTGAGTGCTGGTCCAGGTGTTTGTGTTTGTTCTCACGTATTAGAAAAATACAACACGTTTTTGGCTGTGTGTATATTTAGTAGAAGATGAGATGAGTACTTCCTATATTCTTGGAAAGATAGAAACTGTGTAGATTGTGTGTATTCAGGAGTCATGGAGCATGTGTATTGTAAAATGGAGTGTTTTATGTGGCCTGTGAAACACCTGTATTTTGGTGTGTGTAGGATCTGTGCCAGTTAAGGTGTTCCTTATATGCATACTGGCAGTGGGTTTGTTACACATGTACACTATATGTGTATATATCTTTGCAGGAATGACCAATGAGCATTGATCTCCCCAGAGACCAATGAACATTCAGAGTGGCTACTGTTTCTTAATTCAGTAGAAGCCTGAGTAGTAACTGGGGCCTGTGGTTGTGTTCAGGGTGCAGGCAGCACTTTTCCTGATAGTGGTCATTTGTTCCTGGTTCTCTGTCCATTCGCATTAGGTTTGTAGGTGAAACTAATCGGGCTGGAATAGGCACACGATAAGAACTAAGAGGTAAGAATTTCTTCCCTCTCATCAGAGGGTACTTCACTAAGTATTTACTAGTGTACCTTTAGTGTGTGCATGTGTATATTTAGTATTTATGATGAAATGATTGCATAGTAAAAACACTCAGGAAACAGGAAGTAAATATATTTGAGGCTTCATGCAAATTATGAGTCAAGCATTAGGGGATTTGGATCCTTGTGTGTGTGTCGGTCATTCTGAGCCTTGCTTCTAACTACGTTAATTCATTCTCTAGGGCCAAAACTTCATAAATAGTGATTTGCATTTGAACTCTGCTCCTTCAGCATGTGAGTGATGCTAGCATGTAGGTGGCAAGGTGATTTGGACAGATAGCTACAAACACCAAAACCTTCATGGGCAGTGTCTCAGTGATGGGCATCAATGATAAATGGCGTGGTTTCCTGGGCAGGGGTTCTGATTGTCAAGACTGACCCCATGCAAATCCCCCTGAGAAGCCACAGGTGCTGCTAGGTACTGTGGGATGCACCTGACTATGAGAACTTCTTTCATGGAGTCCAGTTTACAAAGCCTGCAGAACCTCTGCCCCTGGTACTGTCTTCCCGCTAGCAGTGAGTACTACTGGCTATCAGGCAGTTCATCTGTTTCCCGAGTTCCACATGCACTTAGTCGCGTGGGAATCTGAGGGCTTGGTGCTCAGCAGGACCTTCCCATATCTCCACTGCTATTGTAATGCTTTGGTTTCTAACTTGGGTCACACAGTGTGTCATGTTTTAAGGAAATGTTTTCTCTTCTCTTTTGAAGGCTCAGTATATCCTGCTCTGAGAAGCTCATCTCTGATTTCTGTTTTTGTGATAAGTCTCCATGACCTTTTTGATTTATCCTATTCTGGTTGCTACATGAGAGGAAGCTATGTGATCAAAGTGGCCACCAGCTGATCCCAGTTTCTCACACCACAAGATTATTATCCCTGGCTCTGTATCCCCTTAGTGGTAATCTAAGGATAATGCCGAGGAGCATAGGCCTTTGCAGGAAGAGGCCAGCAGAGTAACTCAGAAGATGTGAGTACCACATTATGGTTTGGAGTTTAAGTGTCCCTCAAAGGCTCATGCTTTAAAGCCAAGTCCTTATTTGTGCTGCTATTATCCAGTGATGGGCATGTAGGGAGATGAGGGCTACTGACAGGAAATTAGGTCTTCAGCAGCATTTTCTTCAAGTGGACTTGGTGGCCTGTCTTACTTTCTCATTGTTGGGACGAATACATCTGACATCTACAAGTTAAAGGAGAAGAGATTTATTTTGGCTCAAAATTTTTAGAGGTTTCAGTCCATAGTTGGCTGACTCCAAAGCAGGGTTGCCTGGGAGAGGAGAAAGAGTTTCAAGACTCATGCACATCCCTTTATGAAAAATGTGTTTAGTCCATCTTTGAGAGTTGCCAAAGACATAACAGTTTTAGCATTGCTAAATTTCCAAGTGCAAGGTTTCCTCTGAGATTTAAAGCAAACTCTTAGCTGGAAGGTCCTGTGAAAATGGAAAGAAAGGTAAGTACTTTTGACATACAGTGATACAGGCTGAATATTTACATTCCAAAAGGCAGAAACAAGGAAAGAGGGAAGAAGGAGACCAAAGCAAGTCCAAAATCCAGCAAGGCAGACATTAAATTCCATAGTTTCATGTCCAACACCCAGAACAATCTGTGAAAAGGTGAGGTGTGAATGCCAAACAGTTTGGGAAACACTGCCTTTAAGGCACTGCTTGTGATTGTAGCTCTCATGACTTCTCTCTTGGGCTAGGTTTGCTCACTGGCTTATGGCCTTCCTTAAACAATTCACATCTCCCTGGCTTCTCCAAAGATCTGGGGTCTCCACTGCACTTTCAGCTTCACAGTGTCTCACACTGCCCTCAACATCACATACTGCTTGGCCTCCCAGGCCTTCTTCCTAAGTCTGAATGGACACTTTCCTGACCCCACAACTTTTGCATTCTGCATGCGTCTAACTCTGGCACCATACGGATAACTCCATCTGCCACCAGCAGGAGGAGTAGCCAGGCTTTCTTGTCTCTTGGCTGTAGGGGCTGAATACCTAGAATGCTGAATGAAGCTTTTATTGGGACCTCTGCTGCAGTACTGGTGGGGGGGGGCGGGGCACTGGAGGGAGCCCTCTGGTCTCCTGAAGTGTGGAGAGACTCCCACTTATAACATGGAGGAGTTATCTGAATTTCCTGAACCTATGTGGGGACTTCTAAGTTGTGTCAGGAGGGTACAAAGTCATCAGTTTACAAATTGTTCTGGTCTTGAATCATCCACAGTGGCCTCAACTGTCAGGACAACAATGCAGCCATCCTGTGAGAATCAGCTGCTGTTGACACCACCCACATTTATGCAAAAATGGTGAGGCTCAAATCACAACCGCAGCCACTTTAAAGGAGTCTCTAGTGAGGCTGACAGTGTTAACTGTGGCCCCGTGGGGTTAAGGGATTTCAGGGGTGCCCTCCTTGTATTGTGGCCAGAGCTAGGTGTCATCCACACAATATTGTCTTGCAGACACTTAAAATTCAAGCTTTGTCAGCTCAAGTGAGATTTTAGAGGAAAGAGTGGGAAGTTTGGCAGTGTGTGCGCTGTCAGAGTCCCTACAAGCAGCCTACACAAGGCAGACACAAAGCTAAGAGAATTTGCTCAAAGCTACAGTGGTGTCCCCATGGGGAGTAGAGGTACCAGGGATGTGAAACACCTCCTGAGAATAACCGCAGACATCAAGGCAAGCCAACCCAAGGAAGAAGCCTTGTGGGCTGCAGCAGGCAAAGCCATAGAGGTTTAGCTGCAGGAGCCTACAGGGATCCAGTGAATGACATGGAGCTGTGCCCTGTTACGTTATGATCTCACTTTGGTCTAATTCATCCTTGCTGTTTTGGTGTTCCTCCTTTTTATTTTACTTTTTTCATCTTTTTATCCGTACCAGGGATCAAACTCACAACCACCTGCTTGCAAGGCAGGTGCTTATGCCACTGAGCTAAATCCCCAGCCCCTTGGCATTCCTCCTTTTTAGAATGGAAACATTTACCCTGTGATGTTACATCTTAGAAGTACACAACTTTCTTTTAGATCTTTATAGGTACTTAAAGTAAATGTGACAGTGACAGATTTGATTTTGCTTGCACCAGGAGAGCCGATAGCTGGTGAGACAGTTTTGGCAGAAAAGTAAAGGTTGTATTATAGCAACAAGCCAGCATGTCAGAAGATGAGTGGCTCGCACTTGGATTTGGCTTGCATAGGGCCAAGAAGATGGAGGTGATACCTTGTCTTTTATCAGAATGTCATCTCAGTCTGCAGTTGGGCTCTGCACAGTTCATTAGTCCTAAGACACTGCCTGTTCTGGAATGAGCACCTTACCTGGTTTCAGGGTCAGCAAGTCACCCAGGATCTGTGAATCCAGGAAAACACTGTTGTTTGGAAGTTTCCTGTTTGTGCTTGTATGGCAGTTTCCATCAGTCAGTAGCTTGTCTACACTCTTACAAGTTTTCTTCTGTTTGTGTGTTTTGTACTGAGGTATAGAGACTGCTTTCCCATCCTCGTTGCGGTCTGGGAAGTTTATATTTGTGATTCCGTACAAAAGTTATTGAAATTCTAGCGAGTTAATTCCAATCTACCAGTTCCAGTGCAACTCATGACAAGAATAAAGACTCTAAGACATATTTATAGTTATGGGGAGCCAAAGGGGGTCCTAAATTCAACCAGCTTGAAGGCTCACCAGAACCAAAGCCTCAGCCAGGGCCTAACCTGGAGTTTTATTAATTCATGAAGAAGGAAATAGCTTGAGGATGAGTGATGTGAGAATGGCAGGAAATACGAGAGTACTGTGAGCAGGGCTGGGTAGGAGGCCAGAAAGCACCTCTGCAATACACAGAGAGAAGGACATGCAGAGAGACCAACCTGCATAACACCATGGAGGAAGCCCTTAATGTTTAGCAGGCAGTGCCTCAGCTCTGATGTGCAGACTTCTCTGCCTTGGAAAGTCACAGCCTCTTAACTTGAGGCTGAACCCAGTGACACCCTGGAGTCATGGCTTTTTTTTTCCCTCCCAGCTCATCCATGTTTGATGGGAGTCATGGGGCAGGGAAACAGGACTGTTGACTCTTGGCCTAGCTTCAAAAATGATGCAGCCACTCCTCAGCCAGCCCTGTTCACATTGCTTACAGTCAGTTGAAGGGAGAAGCAGACAGCTTAGCCGGCTCAGTACATGTCAGCGCATGGAGACAGGGCCAGGGTTAGCCAAAATGGAGGTAAATGCTCCATACTCCAGGAGCCGGGGAGGTGTCCTCCGGCTGAGGACCTTTGCACTGAGCTGCATCCCAGCCATTTCAATTTTTTTTTTTTTTTTACTTGAAACAACATCTCAGTAAGTGGCCCAGCTGAATTTACAGTCCTCCTGCCTCAGCTTCCCTGAGTTCTGGGATTACAGGCCTATGCCATCATGCCTGGCTACAAGTAAACTTCAAGAATTTTTCCCCATAACAGGGGGAGGGAGTGTGCAGGGGAAGAGTCGGTGCTATTTCACTTACTTTACAGCTAGTCACTATGACGTGAAGCGAGGTGCAAGGAGAAAATCTACCCTTGTGAACTGAAAAGAAAGGAGAAAAAACTTAGGAGGAAATTTTGGGCTTGAACTTTTGAGCAGTGCTGGAGCTGTTAGGACTTAGGGGTCACTAGGAAATGGACTGACTGCATTTTGCATTGTGAGCTATTCATAAATATTTGAAGGCCAGGAGTTCAATATTATGTCTTGGGTTTCAAATGACCCCAAAGGTTTTGTCTCCAAATGATACTTTTGTAGAAAACACTGGCAGTGCCCTTGGTCCTCCCCCTCCCCTCCCTGCCTCTTCTCTTTTCTTCTCTTTTCTCTCCTCTCTTCTCTTCTCTTCTCTTCTCTTCTCTTCTCTTCTCTTCTCTTCTCTTCTCTTCTCTTCTCTCCTCTCCTCTCCTCTCCTCTCCTCTCCTCTGCCCTGCCCTTCCTTCCCTCCCCTCCCCTCCCCTCTCCTCCCCTCTTCTCCTCTCCCCTTTCTTTCCCTTCCCTCCTTTCCTCTCCCCTCCCCTCCCCTCCCCTCCCCTCCCCTCCCCTTTCCTGGCCACAGTCAGGCAAGCATTTTTCCCCATCGTGCATTCTCCTTTGTGATCTGTTTCCCTGCCACAGGCAAAGGGCAATGGGGCCGAAAGACCCTGTGCTGCAGTCTGTGACTCTGAACCAGTGTAAATCTCTCCCTTTTGAAGCTGTTGAGAGGAAATTTTGTCAGTGACACAAAGCTTTCTTAACATCTCTGTCCAACACACAAGAGTTCCTCCTGTGGGGTGAGACTTTACTCATCCATCCTCTGAGCAACAAATATGTTAATAGTGCCACAAAGTTATAGGAAGCCAGGTGTGGTGGCTTTTATCTCGATGCCCCTCCTACATCTTACATCCGTCTTACATTCCACAGCCTAGTGTGCTCATAGGTGGGGCTCTCTGGAGTGACGGGTCATGATTGTGTGGTGCGGGCTTAGTCCACTGATTGGTTCAGCGTATTTCTGGGTATGGGAGATGGACTCACTGAGGAGGGAGGACTCACCCTGGGTGTGGACAGCACCAATCAGTAAGCTCCTAACCTGGATAGAATAGAAGGAAGAGCAGGATGAAGGTTTGCTGCCTCCCGCCTGCCACACCACGTGGTTTCCTTTCTGTGCCCCTGCCTTGCTGACCCAGGAGCTGGCTGAGTGTAAACCGGGAGCTAAAGTAAACCCTTCCTCCTCTAACATGACAGTCAGGTATTTTGTCCCAGCAGTGAAAAATAAGGGCCTCTTCCTTGAGAAAATGCCAGAGTCCATCCAGCTGTGGGGGCCAACATGTCTGAGTCCAGCTCAAGAACAGGTGGTGGGCAAGGGGGTGTCACCGTAGTGATGAGACCCCTGCTAGGGCCCTCAGTGCCCATGTTAGTGGAGCAGCGCCCCTTCTGGTACCCTCTCAGTGCCCACTTTGAGGGCATTCATCCAGTATGTTCAGATTAGCACACATGCTCTGGCCTTTGATGGATGATGCACGGACAGACACCGTCTCAGTCACGTTTTAGTTGCTGAGACCCCTACGTGACATCCACAACTTCAGAGGAGTTGATTTGAGCTCACATTTTGTCTCTAGGCTGCTGGCTCCAAGGAAGGACTGCGTGGTAGAAGGACCTAGTGGAGGGAAACCTGCTTACATCATGATAGTCAGAAAGCAGAAAGAAAAGGGAGGAGCAGGACAATGAGATGCACCCTTCCAGGACACACCCCCTAACGTTCCTCCTCTGACAGGAAGCCAGCTGTGTCACCCACATGAGTCAGTCATCTCCCAGAAGTCCTGCCTATGAGCACGCAAGACCTCTGAGGACATGTCTCAAGCCATAGCAGACACTGAGAGGTAGCCTTACCCCTGGAGGAGGTATCAGAAGGGTCACGTCCTGTTTTGTGTTTTCTTTGCATTCAGGTGTCCCCTCAGTGACAGGCAAGGTCCTCGAGGGTAGCTTGGACCCACTGAGCAAACGGGCAGCAGAATAATGCTCCAGCCTCAAATTCCAGAGCATGTGTCACTTCTGTGACCTCTGACAGGTACCTTGCCTCTCTGGGCCTCACTTCTGTGAGAGCAGAATAACAGTGCCAGCTACTTTATTGTGAAGAGCTGAGCAGTGGATGGTGTGCTGTAAGCTGTGATATGTGGCAGGTATTCTGATTATTTTTATTACTTTTTTTTTATCATCGGTACCGGGGATCAAACTCATGACTGTCTGCTGCAAGGCAGGTGCTTATGCCGCTGAGCTAAAGCCCCATATTCTGATTAGTCAGCCGTGCACTCCAAGTAACACAAAGGCTTGAGGAAAACTTCTTATGCAGTTAAAAGCATTGTCCAGTTCACCAAAGAAGTGTCCAATGTCACTTAAAAAGAGAGTGGATTTCTGAGTGAAATTTTCCTTCCTTTCACTTATGAAACTTGATAATGTAAGTGAACGTACTGCCTAAATCCGTGCTGGTGAATATACTCACTTGCCAGTGAGGCCAGCAACTTTCCAAAATTGAACAAATACTGTACTTTTCCTCAGCCTCATTTTGTCGAATCAGGATTGAACTGCAAGCATAGCTTGACAGGAGCCGGGTAAAAATCATCAGAGTTGTTATATGAGGGTCCATTTACTAAAAGGAACCTGACAATACAGACAGTTGTATGTGCTATTAAATTGTAAGGTGTGCATTGCATGAATATTTATTACATTCTCATATGTGTGCATGGTATGGGCTGCTGGACAGTTGTGTTTTTCCCATGCATGTTGGAAGTTTTAGTGTGTCAGGCACATTTGGAAGAATTTCTGCATGTGCATGAGGGCACCATCATGGGGCATTTTCTCTGGGCCTGTGATCTGGGCATATAAGCAGGCAGTGTTGAAGGTTTGGTGCATTTGTAACATGTTTTATGATTGCGTGCATTGTTCTTGTAGATTCCAGATTTGTGGATGTGTATTTTTCAGTGTTTGACGGAAGGTCTATGACTAGTTGAGGGACTCATAAAATGAGGATTTACAGTTGTGGTAGGGAGTTTATGTAATTCTTTTATAAATTGGAGGAATGATTTGTATCAGCAGTTCATGACTATTGTATGCAGATAGCATGGCCTTGCTATTTGTGTATTTGGCTTGTATATTTTGGGGTGGAAGGTGGTGTGCTTGCATATTTATGGTGGGGATGGGTCATTTGAGTATATCGTGGCTTGGGAAGGCCTAGATCTATTTATCAAGTTTCTGTGAGTATTCAAGGAGCATGGTGGTTTGGATTAGTTTTTCTGTGACTATCTGTACTTTTCAGTTATTAGCATGTATTTGGCAGATGAAGTTGTATTCATCTCCCAGAAAGGAGAAGCTATGTGTTTCTACAGGGGGAGTGAAAATTGCAGACTTAGTAGAAGTTGGGTTGTTAGTATTTGGGGATATGCAGGATGCTCTGAATAGCTCAGGATAAATACAAGGTTCTGTGTGTGTTATATGTGTTATGTTGGAGATGGTCTATGTTTCTTGAACATGTGTGTGGTTTGTATGTGTAGCCATGTGGGCAAATTAATTATACGACTTTGCTCAGCAGTATGGGGTTATTAGACGCATTCTAAATGTGCTTAGGACTGCGAGAGGACTGAGGTTAGAACACAGTGGGGGAGTCTGAGAAACACTGTGTGGTGTTTGGGGGCTGAATGCAGAATCGGCACTGTTGGTGTGTGTGCACCCATAAGTGAGTGGGGGTTGCGTGCGTCTATTAATAAACACACAGCTGTTCTCAGTGCTGTGTCTGCATCTACCCCAATGTTTGAGGTGACTTTCGTGGGTGTGGTTTGGGGGTTCTGTGAGTGTAGAAGTGTGATGGTTGATTGACTGTGTCAATTTAAGTAGCTCGAAACTAAAGTGGCTGAATGTAGTTCTGGGAGCAGAAGACCTGCCCCTGGGAGGGTCAACGCCAGAATGGGGCGAAATGAAGGCGGGATTGCTGGTTTCTTCAGAGCAGCTCCAGTTGTCTCTCTTGCCTTGGACTTCACCTTCTAGGTTCCAGTGCAGACTGTCCAGCCTCCATTGCAGACCCTTCGCCTGTTGATTTGGACTCCTGGGGACGCTGCGCTGGGTGCCAGGCCTGCTGTGATCCCACATGCACGGCAGCCCGTTCGCACCCTTCCCAGCCGGCTCTGTGGGCAGCCACTGGAAACCAATCTTGTAAATTCTCATTTGTTTGTATATCTTATATTAAATTTGTTTTCTTTAGTAAGCTCTGACCGATACGAAAAGTGACTCTGGGGTCTTCTTCCTGTTTATTCCACAATGCAATCTTTGAGTTTTGTGAAGTCGCTTTTGTGTGTGGCCCTCGAGTCTGAGGCATGGTCTCACACATTTGATCAGGGGCTATTTGGCTATTTGAGTTCATGGGGTCTAGGTGTGTATTCTGGGAGTGTGGAAGGTTCATCATGTGTGTTAGAAATAGGTGGTAGGGATTGTGTGTGTGCGTCCAGGAACTGTGCGCTATGTTCACCTTGGAGCTGACTTTGTACAGGTCTTATTTGGGGTGGCACGTGAGGCAGTGTTTGGTTTTATTGTCCCTTGGGTCTGTGTCTGTAGGGTTTGCTTCATGGCGGCAGTGTATTTGTTGTACAGAATTGTGTTTATGCGTGTATTGTATGTCTGCACACAGCTGGAGTGCTATGGGAACATTTAGGGTGAGTAGTGTTCTGTAATATTTACTTAGTAACAGGTAGTATGTTTGGGGTGCAAGTAGCAATTGTACAGTACATGTGTGTTTAGGTGTGTAAGTTCTGCAGACATACAGTGTGAGTTTTATTGCACATTTGAGTTTGGGGTTAAGGATCCTACTTAGGGACAGGTGATTTGTGTACACACATTCTGGTGAAAGAATGCGGTATTCTGGGGCTTGGTGGTGCCAGCGTGGACACATGATGATTCAACATCTCCCTGCTGTGTGTTCAGTGGTATCAGACTGGTAGTTTTATATGATGAATGCCGAGACGTTTATACCAGTTAGCATTTCAGATCAAGGCTTTTCTGCCTGTTCCTGCATACCTGTGTGTGTGTGTGCACACACGCGTGTGCATGTGTGTGTGTTTAGTATGAATGGACAGATGTTGGGGTGAAGCAAGAACCTTCATCCAAATCAGTGCATGCATTTTAAGTATGTCCCTCTCTCCTTCTCCACATCACTCATCTGTTCTAATTTTGACCCCAGTGCCTTCTGTTGTCCTATGATCTGGTTCTGCCTCTTGGAGAGACTGTGCCCCAGGGCTGTGAATGTCATCCACGCTTCTGGGTCCCCAGCTCCTCAGGGGCAGTTTGGCTCCATCAGATTCTCAAGGTCCTGAGCATAAAACTGGGGAAGCGGGGGCCCCCTAGCAATGTTCTCCCCTCCAGGAGTTTTTTACTCACATCTTTATTGAGCTCTGAGCAACGCCAGCCATGGTTTAGGGTTTTCCAACCTCGTAACCGAAAGGGCTTGTCTTTGTCCTGGGATTACAAAGTGGCAAATCCATTTGGGAAATACTAATAAAATGCCCATATTAATAGATTGCTACATCTTAATAAGTTCCTCAAAAAAAAAGGCAACAGATAATATTCAATGTTTATTATTATAATGTAAATAAACCAAGAAATTTGGTATAAAATACATCCTTGCATTCCAAGAGAGGACATACACTAGATATATGCAGTAGACATGAAATATGCACTGGCGACAGCACCATCACAAATATTTAACCTAACAACAGGGTCTTCATCTATCACACAACAGTCATTTGTGTGAGAAAGAATGAGGCAAAGCATTATAATTTATGCTTTCAATTTAAGAGAATTAGCTAAATAATTCTTCAAATAATCTACTAAGATGGTTAAAGACTGAACACAATATCTTTATTACATATTAAAGTAACTTTCTGATATAAAAATGTGAAATAAGAGCATGAAAAGCATATTTCACGAATAACAGCAAATAGAAGAATATTAAATACTTAGGAAATACACGATAATAAATATGTAGGACTGATTATGGACAAAATGAAATTTTTCTTGACAGGATGGAGGAGAGAAAGCATATCCTAAGGTCATGAGTATGGGCTAAAGCTTATAGAAATAAAACAAAACTCCAGTATTGACCTAATTTTTCTGACAAAATATCAAAGGAATGTAGGGTGCACCCCTGTAATCCCAGAACTCAGGAGACTGAAGCAGGAGGTTGACTATGAGTTCGAGGCCAGCCCAGGCTACAGAGTGAGCTCAGGCCGGCCTGAGCTGTATATTGAACCCCTGTATCAAAAAGACAGAAAAAAAAAAAAAAACCCTAAAGAAAACCATCAGCTTCATCAGTAGTTCTCTCCTTAGCTTGACCTGACTGCTCAAGCCCACCTGAGCTGACCAAGTTCTCCATTTCATTTCCTGTATATTTCTTATTTCTGGAACATCTGTTCTATTTTTAATTTTTTTTTTGTATTCTGCTAAAGGATTCAGTCCTATTTTCATGCCTCCTTCATAATTTATTATGATGCCTGTGGTTGATAAATTCATTATGAGTGTTCTAGGGATATCTTGATAGTTTAATTTTTCGTCTTGCTAGGTAAAATTTTCTATTCTTGAATGTCTGATTATTTTGGAGCAAATAGCAAATCCTGTGATTTAAAATACCAGTGTTAATTCTGGTCTCTTGATGCTGCAGAGACTCTGCCTCTGTAGAAAGAGGTGGAAAGAGAGCTGGCCTGTTGGATCACTTTAATCCACTCAGGGAACCAGAGGTTGGGGATATTTGTGAGAGGGCCATCTCCAGCTCCTTCTCACTCCCAGGGCACAGAAAGCTGTCACCTAGGGTTCTCCTCCCAAGCCTGAGCATTGGGGAGGGTAAATTGTTGCTCTGAGAAGAGCATTGGAATTATGGGTGATCATCTTAATGAGGTGAGCTGGTCCCCTGATTTCTCATAATTTTGTGCAATAGATTGTCCTCTTAAAACAGAACTCTAGTTGGGTCTACACTCCCAAACAGAAATATAAAGCAGTCACACAGATAGACTGAAATTTTCTAGTAGACTCATTTCAAAACAGATAGCAAGAAACAGGGAAATTACCTTTAATCGTGTACAGTGGGGTTATATCCTGATAAGTACATCCTAAACTGAACCTATCAAATATTGAAAATATGGTTAATACAGCTAACCATCGGAACATCTTACTCGGAAACACAGTAATGCAGTACCCTGTGGAGTATTGCTTGTGTGTCCTGGCGATTGTGTAGCTGACTGGGAGTTGTGGCTCTTGCTACTATCCAATAGCATGAGAGAATCATGCCACATGTGACCCTCCCAGGAAACAAATCAGAATTCGGACTTTGGAGTGTGGTCTCTACTAAATGCCTATCCCTTTTCAGCATCATAAAGTCAAATATCAAAAATAGCACTACTGTAAGTCGGAAACTGTCTTAGTTACTTTTCTTATTGTGGAGACAAAATACCCCAAGCTAAAGGAGGAAGATTTTATTGTAGCTCACAGTTTGTAAAGGTTTCAGTCCACATCAGCTGGCATCAGGGGGGGGGGTGGCATGGCAGAAGAGCATTGCAGTGGAGAAACAGTCCATGGCAAAGCAAGTCAGGTGGGGGCAGCAAGCAGCAGCCTGTTTCTGTCTCTTACGTTCTGTCCAGGATACATGCCCTCAGGTGGCACTCACACCCAGGCAGGGCCTTCCCATGATCAACACCGGGAGCTGTGCCAAACCAATTGGTGAACTAACATAGAAATTATACACCCTTAATCCCAGCATCACACACTCCAGATCCAGCTACCTCTGAAATGTTCCACCTATGACCACATAAAGCTTGAGGGGGCATCTAGACACAGCCATAACAGGGACTGCTTATATTTTCTTTAATCCAGTAGTTCAAACTATTATTTCAGTTTGTAAGCAATGTAAAACTTATTGATGAGATTTAAAATAATTCTTTCCACAAAATCTTTAGAATCACCTGATTTTAAAATCACAGCACATCTCATTTAGCACTAGTTACCCATGACTAACGATGCTGTATTCATTTGAACATTGCAACTTGAGCTAAATACTAAAGCAAGAAGCTGCACCAGCTGTATGGGACCCTCCACAAGTTGTGAAAGCAAAATAGCGAGAACTGAGCCTTCTGCCACTCCCAGGGAAGGCAGAGGTGAGAATTCTTCAAAAAGCTGATGTTTGATGCTGTCCACCATTGGTGAGGATGAGCTGGGCATTCAGTCTCCCGACCCCTTGAGAAGGGGGTTGAGCATGCTTCTCCTGGGACTGTGGGGCTGTAAGACCTGTTTCCTGAGGCTTAGATGGAAAAGCCCCCTTGTTAGAGATGGTGGCTGAAGCTGCCCTGCCTCATGAAGAGACAAAGATGGCAATTTTTAGAGCAAGACACACTTCTACTTGACTTCGAAGCTGGCTAGCAGAGAGGAGCTAGAGAAAATGGGCCCACCCACAAGTCCCCCAATTCCTTTGCTGGATTCTGGTCCTCCAACAGGTTCTGGTCCTTTAAAGTATAAAGGTATCTGGAGTTTAACAATTACACTGGCCTGCTAATACAGTGACTGAGGGAGACTGTGCCTATGACCCAAGGCATCCCAAACCATACCCAAACTGTTAGCCGAGAGCTAAGCGGAGAACGAACAGGATCAGAGTAAGACTCCCTGTAGGAATACGATGTGGGGTTTCCCTAAGTCCTGTTTACTCATTTCATTGGGTTCCTTCATCTTCAGATGGCCTCCGGAAGGCATCAGAATGCTGGGACAAACTGTGGTCAGAGGTAAGAAACCTGCAGAAAGGGGCTGCTCCCTGAGGCTCATGCTCTTGAGCAGTGGGGACCTCTGTGGCAGCCAGTGCACAGAGCTGACCCTGTGCCTCACTGGACTGGTCCATGTGTGCTCTCTGCAGGTCAAGCCCAGGGCAGGAGCTCCCTGCCTTCAGAAGCCCTCCTCATGGAGCCTGACAAGGGCAAACAGACACAGCTTCCCTGCAAGAGTGTTCTTATTTCATTTATTAGAGAGAGGTCATTTAAGATGCAAAGATTAGAGGGTTTTTTTCCTTTCATGTAACCAAGCATGAAGCATGCTTTTTCCTGCACCCAGCTTGATCACCAGGAATGCAGAGAAAGGTGCTGTCAACTGTCTAAAAGAAAGAATGCTGTAAGTACGGACTCAAAATGTGTTAAATTTTATATTATTTTATTATAAAAAGCCAACATCATCCAAGAGATGATGATGTGTAGTATTTCCAAAAGAAAAAAATAAAGAATAATCTTTGCAACAGAAGGAATGGGAGAAAGCAGAGATTCAGAGGGAAAAACACCATGAACCATGAAGAAGCAGCCGTAGGGACACATTTGGATGTGGACAGGATCCCATTGGTTGCTTGAGTACCTTTTTTGTTTCAGTGAGGAAATTCAGTCAGACAATTGAAAAATGTCTCACCACCAGCCTGAGTGCAGCAGCCCAAGGACCACAGGCTGCTCGGCTTCTCACTTAGAAATTTCCTTTGTTCTTAGTTTTAGCTTTCCACTACCAGGCCATACTGTTATTTTTCTTCCAAGAAATCATCCTTTATTGCTACCTTTTCTTGCCTTTTTTTGTCATTCAAAAATGATTTCAATGCTCTGTATTGGAATTTGGGCTTTTCCTCTGCTTCTCTGATTCCTCTGGGGAAGACTCTACTTTCAAAGATAGAATCAAGTGTTATGGATAGAAGGTTTGTACAGTCTCCCACCTGGCTGAATTCCTCCACTGGAAACCAAATTGCTAGTGTGGCTTGATTTGGAGTGGGGACTTCTAAGGAATTAGTTCAGGTTAACTTAGCTTTCTCTCTCTGTCTCTCTGTCTCTCTGTCTCTCCCTCTGTCTCTGTCTCTCTGTCTCTGTCTCTGTCTCTCTCTCTCTCTCTCTCTCTCTCTCTCTCTCTCTCTCTCTCTCTCAATGTCTCTCTACTTCTCTATCTTGAACTCTGTCTCCCTCTACTTCTACCTGTCAGAACCAACATTGGCCAGATCCTTGATCTTGGACTCGAAGGCCCTGGAACTCTGAGAAATAAGTCTCTGCTCCTTGTTCCCCAAGCCCCCATGTTCTATTATGACAGGGCTGGTGAATTAGTGCGTACTCTATCTTACAGATTCTTCTTCTCCGTGTCTTCATGACCGCTCTTCGCCTTGTTAGAGTTGGGGTGTGACTGCCCCTTTAGTTGGCCCAGAAGGTAGTCAGACAGAGCATGCACTCCACCTGGCTCTCCTGAGGCCACCCTCTGCAGACATTCCCTCTTGAAATGCTGCTTCTTGGTGCTGATCTTCTGGGCTGGGAGAAGCCCATTGCACAGAAAGAGGCCATGAGTAGGCCCAAAGTCCAGTCTTGAAGTCACTCCATGTGAGTAAGAAGCTTCCAGATGTTCCAGCTCCCAGCTGGCTGAGTTTCAGCTGAAGCCCTGGGCATGTGTCTGAAGTCATCTCTTTCCACATCTGAATTTCTGACTATGGGATCTGGGACCGCAGTGAAATGGTTGCTGGTGTCACTGAATAAAGGATTTTCCCCTATGCATCAATGGCAACCAGAACATAACATTTATTTCAGTAAAATGTTCTCAGTGGTTGTTTTCTCCCCAAATCCCATAAATTCTGCTATCTCTGACGTGAGCCGGTAGGAGAGCCAAGATGAACGTGGGAAAGAAAGCTCCCCCTGGATGAGCTAATGACAACTTTTGACCCAGAGAGTCTAGACTCTTTCTTTTTTATGCTCCTTCTCCCAACTTTGTTTTCAATGACGAAAGATTCCAAATTGCTGACTTTAACCACAAGTGTCTCCAAGGTTCTCGCTTTGGTGATGTTTGAGAATCATGACCACTTTGAAAGGGGAAGGGTCAGATGTTGAGAATCCTTCAGCCTGGCTGTTTCGTCCAAATCAGAGCCGTCCAAGTAGTTCAGTCTCACTGGGTGGGGACGAGGGTGCTTCCAGGGAGGAGGACTCAAGTGGAAAGCAGGAAAGGCAAAGCCAGTTTGGTGTCCCACTAGAGGGACACAGCCAGGCCTCATACACTTGCACTTGCAACTACTTGGTGCATCCTTATCCCAGTGGGAAGCAACGCAGTGGACCAACACACCCTGTGTGATCCATCCACGTGGGGTCTCGGGAATGCAAGGAAACCCGCAGTGGCCGAAAGCATGTTAGTGGTATGAGCCTGCGGTGGGGAGGGCAGGCTAGGAAGAAGGGTCTCGGAGGAGTACGAGGAGGCTCTGGGATGATAAGCAGTTTTTACATCTTACCTTTGGTGATGGTTTCCCAGGCGTGCACACATGTCAGCACTTTTCTGATTGCCCCCTCAAACGCACAGTTCATTGGCAGTTGCACCCCTATAAGCTGTGAAGAAAACCTGCCTCACAGCCCAGGTTGTATCACCGGATGTTCTGGAATCTTTCTGTAAAAGAAACGAGCATGTTGCAGACACACCCCTTGTTTTCACTCCCCTCCCTGTTTCTCTGCTCTCCTATGCCATTTCCTAAGAGTAAGTCCCGTCAGGATCCTGGGCACATCCTTTCCATAGCTGTACTCACACCTCGTGTGTGCCCATTACACTTGCTTCACTTTGCGAGGTTAGGGTATTTGCTCATGTACTGTGACACTGGGAAATTACCAGAGCGATGATCTTCCGAGCCTGCTGTGCCAGCTGCCAACCCTGACTGCTCAGATTATGACCACTCTTTCCCGCATGCCAGGAACCTTTCTCTGCTGGGTTCCTTTTCTGTTTGTTTTTGCTAAAGCATGTTTTTAAGAAATCTGAGAGATTTCTGTGTAGCTTCAGAAAGGCACACAGGAGGGAAGCAAACTTCCCAATCCTGTCTGAATGTCCAAAAGTGTTCTGTTTTGTTTTTCACTTACATTTGATCAACAGCTCAAGTGGGAATGGGATTGGAAGCTCTAAATCTTTTCCTGAGGACATTCTCTTCCAGCAGCTCTGCTCTTGCAGTGTAGGTGGTGTTCATTTTTCTTCTAGAAACATAAATCACTGGTTGACTCCTATTTGTCTAAGATTGCCTTAGAATCTATCCATAATAATTAAAATAATTAACTCTTGCTTTTCTTTTATTGACTCCTAATAAGAAAGATATCATACTTACATTGGTCTTCTGTGTCTTTCATTTTTCTGTTACCTTTCTGATTCTGTACTGCGAGTTTCCAAATGTTTAAAATCAGTTCCACTGAATTGTTTCTAGAGGTACAAAGTTTCTAAGTCCATTAGCTGATTCTGCTGGTCTATATTTTTCCATTAGAAGAGCAGTCTTTTTTATAAAAGCACGTTTTTTTGGTTCCTGATGGTTACATTCCTTGTGGGGAAGTCTAATACCTGTGCTTGATGCACCTCAATTCCTGTTTTTAGCCCACTTTCCCTTTTCTCCCTCCCCTCCCCATCTCTCAATTCCCTTTCTTTTTTCTTAGCGCGTGTGTAGCACACAGTGTTCGTGTCCCTCATGTGGAGTTGGTACACGTACACAGCACACTCTAACCCTTTTCCTCCCTCCCCATCCATCTCTCGGACCCTTTTCCCACTTCCCTAGTGCCCATTATCTGTTTTCTGTTTTGCTCTTTATTTATCCATGAGGCTTCTCATGTAACTAGAGATTAACTATGTCCCTTCTTCTCTCTTTCTGTTTGCTCATTTTGAGGCAGAGGCTCTCTGGGCTACCCAGGCTGCTCCTGAACTCGTGCTCAGGCATCGATCCCGCCTCAGCCTCCTGAGTGCTGGGAGGACAGGTTCACAGCATGACTACTGGCTGTCTGCAGCAGCTGTGTATTCCGGGATCAGTACTCTCTGTTCAAGCTGCCCCTCAGCCTGATTTATTCTTTCTTTTTCCTTTTGTTGTTTTTGGATTGTGTATTCATACATAAGTGTAGAACTGCTTCCTCTGGACAGCTCACAAGGACCTCTTCCACCATTACTCTCATTCTTGGCCTCCTTAAGATTTCAGGACTTCTTGCAAGCTCTAGAACAGGAAAATATTTTGGGTGACATACTCGAATCTTTTAAAGATATATGTAATGGTGAGAGAAATTGGCAGCGTCCACAATCCTAAAATGTCAAAAGCTGGGCGTGTCTCAGAGCAGCCGTCATTCCAGGAAGCTAGATCCTTCTAGCAGGTATTTCTGCATTTAGTCGGGAGTGGCTACAAGTTCTAGGGGAGAAGGGTGGAAAGACCGACAGTGACTCCTACTTTTAGAATCGCTATAAACTTTCTTTTTCATACATTTCAAACTCAGAGTCTTTACCTAAATAAACTGCCTGTGTGGAAATCAGCCCTCGGGTCTGCCTTGGGGACCCCAGACTGAGACAGTTTTCTGGGTTCAGAACTTGATCACTGGGAACCCAGCGATCTCTCTCATCAGTTTATCAGCTCTGCGTTCGTGTATATTTTACGTGTCACTTCGTACATTTGCAGGAGAATAGAGCATACAAACTTCAGTGCTGTCAGAATCAGGAGGCGCTTACTGTGATGAGTTTAGTTGGAGGCGTTGCCAGCCTGGACTCACCGTTCTCTCTGTGTCTTCCTTACACCTCTCATCCCTGCCCTCCAGTGCAGAGCAGAAGAAATCAAATGCACAGCTGAATACAGTTACCTTCATTTGACTTCTACGCAGCTCTGTTTTATGGGCAGTGAAACAGTGTGCATTGTTCTGTTGCTTGTCAAGTTCAAACAGTGAATGATTAATCATCTATTTAGTGCCAGACCCTTAAGAAGATAAAAAATCCGTAATTTTAGTCCCAATCATCCAGAGATGATATCTTCATGAGATGGTCCGTGAAAGATGGTGTGACACATGAGGTTACACCAGGGATCCCCACACAGAGAGAGCTCACAGTACTGGGAACTGTGCTCAGGAACCCTACACGGAGTTCACACATTTCCAGTGTCACTCCACAAGTCAACGGTGGTCAGCTCAGGTGAGATGGACATCCCAAAAATACAGGGGAGCTGAGTGTGGTGGTACACCCCTGCAGCCCCTGCACTCAGGGGGACTAGGGCGGCAGATTCACCAGGAGTCCATGGCCAGTTTGGGCTATACAGTGAGATTAAGGCCAGCCTGAACAACATAGCAAGGCCCTGTGTAAAGAATCCAAACACATACACATACACACATATATATATAATGCACACACATGCATATACATATGCACACACAGAGACACACAGGAACATATATATGTATACACATACATGCACATGTACATACAAACACGCACATATATTTACATGTATACACATGCATGCATACACATGCATGCATCATGCATACACATACATACACACAAACACACAGACATACATACATAATGGAGGTAAACCTGGGGAGCCACTACCAAACGCCTTTCTGAAAGGTGCCAGTTCCCTCGATGAATCACGTGCACCAATAATGAGTCAAGAAAGGAATGAGTTGGCAAAAAATAAGGCAGCGAGGAAAGCTGAATTTGTCTAAGAACATGGGAATTTTTAAATGTAATTTAGTTTTATTTATCAGTACTGAGAGGTTGAGGACAGAAAACAGAACAGGAAAAACAGGACATTGGTCTGGAGGCAAAAATCCCAGTTGGCTGAGGATGGTAAAGGCCCTTATTTTATAAGGCACACAGATGTGGAATATTTAAGCTTGCTTGTCAGTAGTGTGGCTGTGGCCATGAAGGTTGGAGTCAGCTTGTACTGGGTCACAAGAGCCACCTGTCCAATTGCCAGGAATTTTACAAGCTGGTTGTTAAACAACAGTTATTCAAGTTTAAATAGGAAAATGCAGTTAAATCATATTAAAAATTAAATATCTCAAACTCAGCAAGTCCCAATCATTTTGCCACCCTGTACACCTGTTCTCTTGAGGTTACTGAAATCTACAGAATATGCGTACTAGAGATACTATATGAAGCTATACCAAAACACTACACGGTAACACAGCAGACCCAGACCTCTTCCTGACTGTGCTCAGTGCTGTTGTGCAGGCAGCTTGGAGGACAGCACCCAGAGTGCAGCAAAGCTACCTGCCAAGTGATTCTGTTCGCAGAGTGTGTCATTGAACATTTACTAGGACACCCCTGAGCCCGGGCACAGTGCCTGGATGTGGCTGCTTGCAACTCAGTCAGTTGCAAGCTCCGTGACCTGGCCACGCACTGAGTGGATCAGAATCACGGAGCACTTAGGATGGCACCTGCCACCATTGTCCTCCCTGAGCTGCAGTTTCACTTTTTACCATTTCAGTTACCCATGGCCAACCATGGTCCAAAACGACTACACAAAACATTCCAAAAACAAACAACGCATAAGTTGATTATGCCAGTGCCACTTTCTGAGAGCACGACAGGATCTTGCACCTCCATGCACAACCACATCACAAACCCCTCCCTTGTCCAGTGTATCCATACAGTGTATACTACCTTACCTAGTGGTTGTTGCATTTGCCAGATCAGCTGTCACAATATCGAGGCTCATGCTCAAGCAATGAGGGATGCTGGCAATTTTAACTCACCAAGAAGCTGAAATATCTCTCTTATATGAGAAAGTGAATGTTCTTTACATTAAAAATGAAAAACAAAATTTGCTGAGATTGATGAGCTTGGTGATAACAAGACGTGCTTTACGTAGGGCTCAGTGTTGCTTGTAGTTTCAGGGATCCCCTGCGGGCTTTGGGATGAATGTGCACAGATGTAGGGCCACAGTGTGGAATTGTTAACCAGTATTTATGCTGCTGCTGTTGTGACACTGATTTATACAGTAATAACAAATACACATCTCCTATATAAACGTCAGACTTGCACAAACACGCACAAAGGCCTGGCTTTCCCAGGGCCCATTTCCTGAGGTCAGAGTCCCTGTGTTTCCTGGGCGCCAGGGTCCCGTCACAGGGGAAGAGTCCCTGCTCCCCTGACAGTCCTGAGCTGGCACCGTGGGTCAGCTGCCCACGGCCTTTATGAAGTCACTGAGGGGCCGTGAACCTGCCACCTTTCACTGTCGCAGAATTCCAGGATAATTAACTGCGGGTACTCAGAAGCTGTGTGCAGGATCATGGTTTCCGGGATTCCAGGCCAGGTAGACCCATTGCTTTCAAGCTCCTGTAGAGCACCTGATAGCCAATTGAGGGGCATGTGTTAAGGTGAGCAGCTAACCCCTGACCAGCCACAAGGAAGGGAATGGGTTGGGTGTCACAGGGGCTTGCGCCTAAAGGTTGCACCACCTCCCAGGAGTGCCAGCCTGGGGATGAAGCCTCTACCACATGGCCCTCAGTGACAGCTGGCATTCAGACATCGCAGGCAGGCTTCCCTGTGCCTCTCCTCTCCTTCCTCTCTGCCAGCTGGGTGCAGACACAATGGTAGACTCCACAACAGACATTGTGAACTCTGAGGTGACTTTGGGAATTCGGAGTCCATGATGAAGCAATAACAGGCAAGTTCTCTGTGTCTCCAAGAACCCCAGGAAGCACAGTGTCACATGAGCCCTTTCCTGCGAAGGGGCATGGAGTGTGACTTTCAGGCTCTGTTCAGTGTGTTCCTTCAATCAACGGACTTGGCTGAATTCAGAACCCAGATCTCCCTCAACTCTTCAGGTCTCCGCAGTAATAGAACCTGTGCTTAACCCATACTGGTGTCTCCTGGACACATCAGGTGCTGAGAAGCACCGGTCCAGCCACCACTCCTTTTGGCCCTTCGTACTCCAGGCTGAGTCCTGTCCTTACCAGCTTCCGCCTTGGTGGGGTCACCACAGTGCACAACAGCAGGTAGAAGAGACCCTTGGGGTAGAGGAGCTGGACACGCACTGGTGAAGATGTATCCAAGCAGGGGACAGGACTCGTTGCAGCGTTTCTACTGTAGGTGACTGGGTCTGGCAACTGCCTTGCTGGGGGTCAATAGAGCAGGAGAATAAGGCTTGGGGTGGAACAGCCAGATGTGGGGAGAACACGTGAGTTGGTTGGGTCAAAAGAAGGGCTCACTCCTAGGAAACTGCAACCATCTGTTGGAATTAACACACCCCTGGACAGTCAGGGCTGCCTGCTGGCGGGACCCTCAGTGCCAGAGCACCCAGAGGAGAGGCAGAAAAGACCTAACCCAGGGAGGCTTAGAGAACACAATGCTTTGCCTTGAAGGAGGCGCATTTGGTGTGGCAGCACAGAGAGTAGATTGGGTAAGTGCAAGACACGCCTGTCACAGGAGGGAGGACGGGTGGAGACTGGAGGAAAAGCAGGTGGCAGGGACTGTTGGGCGTCCTCAGGTTGTACTGCAGACACCGCAGGCTGTCCCTGGAGATGGAAGGAGGCCCTGCTGGCCAGCAGAGCCACAGGCGTCCTAAGTGCTGAATTGATGGGAACAGCCTAGACCGTAACTGTAGAGCCCGCCCCACCCTTAAAGGTGATGCTTGCAGCTGAGAACAGGGCCGACCCCTGGGAAACTGGCAGAAGGGAAGCCAGGGCTGAGTCAAAATAACAGGCAGGCTTGCACTGGTCCTGGCAGATTGAGGAAAAAACTGTGACCACATTTTAAATAAATCATGGTGGTGACAACACACAAGATGGACAAGAGGGGAAATCAGATGAAGAAAAATGTTAGAAAACAGCTGAGCACGTGAATGGATGAGCATCTAGGGGATGAAAATAAAGATTAAGGATGCCTAAGAATGTCTTATGAAATGGTCACCAAACTCGGTGGCACTGGGTACAGACATGAGCAGGTTTCACTGGGAGGCCTCAACTCTTCAGAGGCTGCAGTACCAGGACAGTGCTGCAATCAGAAAAGCGGTTAGTAAAGGGGACAAAACAGCTGTCCCCATGCCGTGCAATGGCTCCCCATGCAAGCTCACAGGCTCGTGGCCACACACAAGGAAGTCTGACTATTTGACACCATGCATGATATCACCAGCCAGGAGCTACGGTGCACCCTTGTAATCCCTGATACTTGGGGGGCTGTAGCAGGACGATTAAGAGCGTGACCTGAGGACAGCCTGGACAGTTTAGCAAGATGCTGCCTCAAAACAAACAAAGGGAAACATTAATAAAGGGCGAGGCTTAGCACAGTGGTAGAGCACTTGCCTTGCATGTGCGAGAAAAAAAGAAAACACAAAAACTTTGCCTTGTTTGTGATCGAAACAAGGAATACTTCTGTGATTTGAGAGAAACATCCTTGAGGTAAAGAAGCTAATGAACTGAGCATCAGTTCTCTGGATTCTGACGTCATCCTACTTGTTTTTACAATAGTCATGCCCAATTACTACTCTCACAGTTTACCAGTGAAGGAATCGGGCTGAAAAGTAAACAACCTGTGGCCACATAGCAGTAGGTGACAGGGCGGACACCACAAACACGCTTACTGCAGGGCAGGCAGGTGGCAGAGGCAGTTGTTAGGGGACCTAAAGTCTCTTGTTATCTGACCTCGAATCTTTACCTCTGCTCTCATGGGCTGCAGAGCTCCTCCTGTATCAGCCCCGATTCATTTTACTCCCGTGTTTATAAATAGAACTGACCACGTTTACCAAGATGGAATATGGAACAGAACAGATAATGTCTGTAAAGATAGGGATAAAGTTGTTTTTTTAAAAACGATCTTTACTGAAGGACCTAGATTAGAAGTTTCCATGATATCCTGAGGAAGATTTGTCCTGAAACGGCAAAGCTCCCTGAGGCAGGAACATAGCCTCAGTGTGTTTGTCCCCATGCGTGTGAACCAGCCCACACCACCTGGTGGATGGAGCTGGTAAGCAGGCCCCACCTCACTGTACGCTTTCTCAGAGAAGATGCATTCAGGACAATCCCTGGTCCACGTCCTCCAAGCATCATCCACAACATTCGGGGTCCACCAACGAGAAGCGCCCAGCCTCCCATCCCTTAACACAGTCACCTTGGGAACCCGAGCACCACACAGACTCCGTATTTCCCTGAACCTGGAGGTAGTGTCTGTCGTGTGACCTTGACTGCCCCTACCATCCCTGCCTGGCCTATGGGTCAGATGCTGCTGCTTTACTGTGTCTAACTGGGAGCTTAGTTCCCAGGTGCCCGTTATCAGATGAGCCAATTTTAGCCCAGCACTTTCTGGGTCAGCTGGATAGTGGACTTCATTTAGTAGCTGACTGTTACTGCTTTGTTCCCCAAGGAGATGTACTGCATGTGTTATCTGTGTCCTCCATGATGAAGCCCCAGCACAGAGTGTCTTAAAACTGTAGTCATGTCCTGCCACATCTGGAGGCCGGAAGTCTAGAGGCCAGTGGGCAGGCTGCAGCCCTCTCAAGACTCCGGGGCTGGATCTTCCTTACCGCTTCCAGCCTTTCTGGCTCTGGTGTTCCTCGAAGCAGCAGCAGCAGCAGCAGCAGCGTTTCACAGCATCTCCTGTGTGCATCGGAACCTCCAACTCCCTCAAAAAGATGCCAGCAGCATTGGACCCAGGACCCACTGTCACCTAGCATGACCTTATCTTCAGCTGACTGCCTTTGCAGAGGACAGGTTCACAGGTACTCTGGGTCAGAATGAGAACATAGTTCCTCAGGGACAAAGTTCAGCCTGTAAAAGGCCACAGTCCCCCCAGCTGCCTTAGTCATGGGAAACCGAGTTTCTGCTGTGCACCATGCAAAGCCACTTGCTGGTACCATCGGGGGTTCAGCCTGCTACCTGCTCCAGAGAAACAGGACAGATTTTGTGGTGCTCTGTGTCCTGCATCCCATTTTCAGAATTTTTACCAGGAGGAGGAGGAGGCAGGAGGAGAGAGTTCTCTGCTACCAGCTGAGTTCTAGATTGCTGTGTCGCCAAGACCAGAAGCCAGGTTCCTGGTAGCAGTGCTCAGAGTTCCAGGGTGGTCACTGAGCCATCCCTGGGCAGGGCGGAGCAGCACAGAGTGGATCCCTCACAGCCCCTCCTTGCTGCTCTTGGTCCAGGTCATCAGGATCAGAGTCCAGATGGAGGACTGGCTCCCACTGAGGCAGCCACGGATGGCTGCCACCTCAGGATCTGGCAGCAGCTGTCCCCACACTCTCAGAGCAAAAGACTCCCCATGGGGTTTAAACTGGCAGGCCCCAATGGACCCAGAGTATCTGAACCCTCTGAAGGCCCCTGGTGCTGTAAGTTGAAATCTCTGCCATGATTTCTTCACCTGAGTTCTGGGGAGCATCCCTTAAAGAAGTCTCTCACTGCCCAGGCCTGGCACTTGCCCAGTGTGCCCCACATAGACTCCGTCCCAGGTATGGCACTCTGTCTCAGTGACAGGTCACTCCTGCTGCTGGGTGTCTGGCCTGACTGTCACTCTGACTTTGTGTCTATGCCTTGTGTCTTTCAGCAGTTACTGGGCTCATGGGTAAAGAGGGCTGATGGTCTGCATGCATACATTTATGTATGTGTTTATGCTCACATGTGGGTATACTTGTGCATGTGTTTGCACACATGTGAGTGCATGTCTGTGTGTGTGAATGGGTGTGTCACTGCACATATGTGTGTGTTGGGTGAATAATCCTGACCAACTCAGAAGAGGAGACGTACGGAGGGCAAAGGAGGGAAGGTGGCCAACACTGCCCACCACTGCCTGCTCTGGGCACAGCGCATTCAGCTGCAGATCGCCAGATCACCTGCTGTAAAGGAATACACTGGGATGAGTTCTTTGGTACCCAGACTCGAACTCAGGAGCTGTGGGTCCTGATCTGGAGGAGGAAGGGACTGAGGTGGAGAGTTAAGCTCCAAGGGGTTCATGGGAATTTCTGAGCTCTAGAGAGGAAAACATCAGGGAAAATCCCTCAGGAGAGAAGTTCCCTCGGGGTCCTCTGCAGACCACGGGCGCTTGCCCCCTGTGCTGCAAATCTACACAGGAGACCAGTAAAGCAGGTGAGCCACTGAGCAGGTTCACAATCAAACACAAGCTGCCTGCTGGAAATTTGGATTCTGCATCAAGATTGTTACACAAGACATGAGTACGAAATCTATCTGAAATTCAAGTTCAGCTGGGAAGCCTGCACACTGATGTACCAGACATGACTGCCCTGTCTTTTCGGGGTGAAGACAGACTGCATGGGATACACCTCATCCTCTTCCTCCCATCCTAGAGGGAGGCAAGGTTCTGGGGAAGCTCCAATAGCCTCTCGGGACACCCGGAGCCTGGACACAGCCAACACAGATGGCAAGAAAGGAGTGGGAGGGAAGTCCAGCCCTGTCCCATCCTGGGCAAGCAGATGCTGTCACCCATCTGGGAAGGGCGCACCTGTTTATCAATGCTCACAGATGGGCAGGGAAGCAGAGGAAGAGGCTCAGCTGTTGGTGGATACTCTCAATGGCCTTTCTCCGTGAGTTCTCCACACTGCAGGTTTCCGTCCTCTGAGATGCCTGGGTTGCAGCTGACTGGGCTCCTGGCCCTTGTTGGTCCTCGATGCATCATGGGATGCATGGCCAGTATCTCACTTACAGTCAGAGTGGACACAACACAATCATGACAGACTCAGAATCCACCGTAGGGACTGAGATGGGCAGAAGCCCAGCCTCAGTCTGTGATTCCGGAAAAGCGTGAATGATGTTACTTCTGGGACAGTGTGTGACTCCTCACTTGGACCTATGTATCCCTGGTAGATAATTAAAAGTAAAATAAAACCTAACTCTGATTGTGTATTCTTCATCCCCAAAGCTTTGGTCACATCCACCCTCATATCTGCACAGGTTATTGAGAGATTGTCTATTTAGAAGTTGGTAAAACAGGGCTGATTACCCCTGAATTTATAGGATGTGACCAAAGGAGAGGTGTACAGGGCTTCTGAGCACCCCATGGCTCCAGCCACTGCCCTGGTCCTGTGATGGCCTGGATTCCCAGCAGAGCAGAACCCCACATGACTGCAACCACCAGGGCAGCCCTGTCACAGGAAGGGAGCTGGCCCTCAGCTGCGAGGGTTCGGAGTTAGGAAACCAGCATGGAGATACTGTGATAGCCATGAAACCCCAGCTCCAGCTGTCCCTGCCTGAATGGGTGGCCTATCCAAATCTCCATCCGAGGGCACCTCTCCAGCCGCCCAAGCGTGAATCCTTGCTGACTTTTCTGTCTCTCTCCTCTCACTTGGCAAGGGCTAGCCTTATCTTGTCTGCTTCTCAAACCAAAGTCTCTTACCATTATCTCCTACTATTCAACCAAATGTTATGTAAATCTGTACGTTAGTTAGTTTTAATTTCCATTTTTACTGAAAGCAAAGATCTGTGTCAGCCAGCAACAGGGAGGAGCTCACACGGGGGAGGATGCTCTTGGGGGAAATGCAGACTCACCCATGGGAACACAGTAACCAGGGGGTGGCAGCAGGGGATCTCCTGAAGATGCACCGCAGAAGGGGAACCTCAGAACTGAACAGGAGGTACTCAAACATCGGCCTGGGTGGAGGAGGTGTGGGGGAATGCTGGGCACAAGGACACACAGGTGTGAAGGACATGATACAAATGGAAAGGGAACCCAGAGTACTCCAGGAGAGATGTGGAGAAGGCTCGGAGGTCCTGATTGATGAGTCTGAGCAGTCAGCCCTTCAGGGCTGAGTTCCTGGCCCTGATTTTGTCCCAAGAGGAGCTGAGCACAGGAGGCCTCCGGGTGATCTCTAGCTGACACCTTGTGGCTAGGCGCACTGTGTCTGCACCGTTTCTGGCTACCTACTGCCCCTATTCACGGTGACCTCCCAGCATTAACCTCCCCCCAGGTCTGGGCTTCTCACCAGTGACCCTGCACTGGTCACTGTGACAGGGCCTGTCATCCCTCGACTCACCTGTCTCTGGCCCCTGCTTGCTGTCTTCTACTGGTTCTGAAACCTATTCCTTCCTCAGCTCCAGTGCCTGGAGTCTGAGGGGGTGCACTGCCCCTGGGGGCCTGTCCAGGTCTGCAGAATTCCAAATGTGTCTGCATTTTGTGGAACAGAGGAGGAGAGAAATGCATGGAGGTTGTTTGGCTGCTTCTGTGGTTAAGCACTCCCTTCCCAGCACCAGCGTTCACCAAAGAGAAGCTCCCGGCCGGCCATCTGCTGCATGTGTCCTCATCCCTTAGCATGGTCACCTCAGGGACCCGGGCGCCACATGGACTCCACGTTTCCCTGAACCCAGAGGTGGTGTCTGCCATACGACCTTGACAGCCCCTGCCAGCCCCGCCTGGCCTAAGGTCCCCACACTCACATGGCTGTGCGTAACTGGGGTGAAGTGTGAGGAGGGGGCGGTGGAGGTGAGGCTGTGAGGGCAGAGTCCTAATGTGACCGAAGAGGAGGAGGTGTCCACGCTCCAAGTCTGGCCATGAGGTACCGGGTGCCACCTGCAGCCTGCAGAGTCCCGACCAGCAGGAGCCCTCACTCGAGGTGGGGGCCCAGTACCTAACTTCCTCATCTTCAGAACAGTGCTGATGCCAACCAGGACAGCCTCTGCCCTGACCTGTCACCTGATCGATCTGCGGTATTTTCGATCACAGCAACAGAACACAGGTGAAGGCGGGGGCTTCAGGAGAGAACCCCGTTATCCTGAAAATGGGTTCCGATCCCAGTAGTGCCATCTGAATGACCACTCAGTGACTCGGTTTCCCCACCTATAAGGTAAGGTCAGACACAGAGCCCATACACAGGGCCCTTTTGAAAATTTTGGTGCAGTGACCACAAGGAGCCCTGCGCTCATCCCTGGGGGTGTGGTCTGCACCCAGCACAGCGCTGAGCGTGAACGCCGGAGCCAGCTGCAGTCCTGCACCTTGCATGAAGGCAGGATGTGCATGTAGGCTGGAGCCCACTCACTCCTGCTTCACTCTGCTCTTCACACCGGAGAGGGATTTGTATCTTCCAGGAGAAACTGGGAGAAGGGGAAGAGGCTGGCAGGCTGGGCCTTGTAGGGAAGGCGGGGAGATAAGAAATATCACTGGTATAAGAAAGCAGCCCAGTGCAAAAATGAGGCATGGGGTGTGTGTGTGTGGCTGTCGGTTAACCAGAAGAAGTGTGGCAGGTTGGAGGAGAGCAGTGAAGAGGAGCAGGACAGCGGTCAGTCCAGCCTCCTGGACTCCTGGCTGTGACTGGAAGCTGATTGTGCACTCCCCTGGGATCCCTGACCATGCCAGCAGATGTGTGAGGACAGGACCCATCCTCTGCCCTCCAACCCTGCTCTAGCGGAGCTGCTTCCACAGGGAATGCTGCTCCACTGGGCATGCAGGGAGGACAGACAGCAGGACAACTGGCCGTGGTGCATCAAGGCTGTGTGAAGATGCACTTGTGCCTTGAGATATGACCAGAAGCTAGGAATGAAAAGACAGAGACATCAGTGCTCCCTTCCCTGAGCTGCTGGTACAGGGATGGAGTGGATGAGAGGTGAGCATCTCTCACACACCACTGCGGGCACCGCCCCCACCTGTGCCCATGGCCAGCGGACGTGGTCCAACTGCAGGAAGCACAGGCGGTCCTTCCTGCTGGGGATAGCGCAGGTGGGATGCGAGGGGAAGAAGCACTGTGCATGGAGTGGAGAGGTGTCAGGGTGCTGGCAGTCTTCATGCAAGACTCGGGACTGCAGCTGGTTCTGGGGTTCATGCTCAGAGCTGCGCTGGGTGCAGCCTTTTTCTTGTGGGCTGCAGCAGCTCAGACCACACGGCAGGGCTGGACTGAAGAGCCGCAGTGGTGCAGGCCAGGCAGCTGCCAAGATGGGGCTGCTAAGAGAGAAAACTTTGTCACTGAGTTTGCATTGCCGAAAGATCCTGCCATGGAGGCAGCTAGCGGTGTGTGACTCTATAAAGAAAAACCAGGCTAAACGTGTGAAGCCATCTCTCGTCTGGCAAAGGTTAGCTGAGGGAATGCATAGGCACAGGGAGCCAGCAGGAGATGGGGTACTGGGCCTGGTCCTTACAGGTTTATCCTCTGATGCAGGCTGAGTGTCGCAGTGCTCACCCAGGACTGAGAATGTGACGGTGTCTGCACACAGAATCACTTCGGCTATCAAAATGGAGAATGAGGGCCTGCAGGGGGCCCTGCCCAGTAGGGTCAGTGTCCTTGGAAGAGGGGATGAGGGCAGAGACACACACAGAGGCAGGAGGAGATGGCCAGCTGCGAGCCATCCTGGGGGCTCCATGGGAAACCAGCTGTGCTTACGCCTTGACCGTGGACTTCTGCCTTCCAAGACCACGAGGTGACAGGTGTGCAGTGGGCCCTATCTACAGTGCTAGCTATGACAGTCCTCAGACAAGAGCAGCCTCTCTCCATTCCTGCTGAGGGCTGGGCTCCTCAGCCCAGTGACTCTGGGAAAGCAGGTGCATAGGGGTGATTCAACTCAGCATTTCCATGATTTCATTTGATTAATATAACAAACTATTGCTTATCTTTTGTTAGTTAATCTTTTATGGATTAAAAAAGTGAATAAAAATAAAACTCCTAGTACACATTGTCCAGGCAAAGGAAATAATAAAACTCCCCTTGTGCATAGCTAGAGAAATAAAAAGCTGAAGAAAGTTTCCTGTCGTCCTGAGGGACCGCCGTGAGCTGCTCGGGCTCCTTTGCAGACTACGATCTCCTCCACAGCACCATTAAATTCACACTGCTGTCCCTAGACTCAGCCAACAGGCTCGCAGTGGACGGCCCTGGCCTCGGGTTTGCTTGTCCTTTTCACTTCTCCGACTGGCCAGTCCAGCCACAGACACAAAGCCCTGTGAGACTGGATGACCGCTTTGAGTTCTGCTGTGCTGGAGAATGCTTCAGTTTATTCAGCCCTGAAACTCTTGCTCTGAGAAAAGAACATCCCAGTATTGCAGAGTTTCCGTCCAGTTGCAAAGTGACCTTATTTCACCTCTCTTCCTGGAAGGATGGAGGAGGGGAGTATTTCCCTCTTCTTTCTAATAAATACAGCTACAAACCCAGGACGCTGTAAGAGGAGCAGCGTAAGAAGACTCAGGTGGAGAGGAAGAGGAGACTGAGGGTCACCGTCCCCTCCCAGGCACTTCCAGGACCTCATACTTCCCACCTGCTTCCAGCCCCTCCCTGTAGGGCCACAGTCAAGGCCCAGCCTCCACCCATGGGCCTTTGGAAGGCTTTCCAGGCCTGTGTTTGTCCCGCTTGTCTCCCTCACACCAGGACAGCATCCCCTCCTGGAGACAGGGACCTGCATTGGGTGCCTGCTCCCAGCAGGAAGGATCTTGCCCAGTGACTATGGCTGCCCCACCTGCGGCCTCCACGCACCCATCCAACAGGACGCCCTTGGCAGGTGGCAAAACTCCTGGCCAGCAAGGTGGAGGCTGTTGCACAGGACACTGCACCCTTCCTCCCTGCATGAGTGTCGGCGTCCACAGGGCCTCCTGGTGTTTGGACTCACAGAACAGGACCGCATGACTTCCAGTGACCTGTGTGCACCAAAGAACAGGGCACAAAGGACAGAGTAGCGGTTCCGTGATGAGCAGTACAAAGGCAGGACTGGGCTTTGTTCTCCCTTCTTCCTCTCTCTCAGTCACTCTGCAGATGCCAGCTGCCACCCTGAAGAATCCTACAGAGGGGCTCTGGCAGACCCTCACCGCTCCAGCCAGCCAGTCCTCCACGCAGCATCCGTAAGGAACTGAACCCTGGTCAGCCACATGAGTGAACCACAAGGCAGGCATCCCTCATCTGGAGATGACTGCAGACCCACCAGCCCCAGCCTGCTGCTATGATTGCACGGCCAATGCAAGCCTGGGCTCCCAACCCTCAAAGCCCCAAGATTTGGTGTGCAGTAACAGACCAGCAATGCTATATACTGGTTTTCAACCACCTAAGAACCCCTTGATTCCCAATGAAATAGTTCCATGAACACAAATCAAGAGATGAGACATGGCCCTGAACTGCTAATGCCTAGACACCCACGCTGCACCCTATTACAAAACTATGCTTTAAGTATATCAAAACAGTGTAAAACCATTTAAGAGAATGACAGCATTACAGCAGTATACGAAGTTGTACTCAAGGACTTCAAGGAAAGAATCAATATGGTAACTACTTTTGGGTCGGAATTATCTGGTGGTGAAACACTATTCTGCTTAAATGGTTATGTTTTGATCTGCGCTGTTTCGCTGTTATGCCCTCTTTTTTCTCAATCTCCACTCCATTATTTACTTTTTTATTTTTATCCGTTTAATTAAAGGGAAAAAATAGCAGGATATAATATAGTAACCCACTTTGACTTTCTATTATCTCGATTTGAGGCCCTGTATTACTCTCACCATCTTGTTTTTGACTGATGTTCCCCTATTCTGTTTTGCTGGATAGTATCAGGTTCGAAAGTTTAGGCATCAGCTGTGAAGATAATGAGATTCATTATAACACCCATTCTCGTTGACTTTTATCTACTTTTGAAGACCTACAATGTCTCCAATGTTTTGGTTTTGTTGGTTTTGTTCTTTACTGTTTTGTTCAATTGTATTATAACTAATGATATAGGCAATTCTATTAGAGATAGCGGGAGGCATTATGGTAACCATTGTTGATCACCTTCTATTATGTTTTTACATTATCTATTATGTCCACCCTTTTGACTTGACCGATTCTGTTCTGTTATGTCACATTTGGTTTTACTCTCTTTCAAAAAAGCAATAAGAACCGTGGGAGCAATGAAACCCAAAATGTGTAATAGTCATGGTACAGAAGAAAGGAAAAGAAAGTGCTCTAAACTATATAACTGCATGTATATTTAAGTGTATAAGATAGAAAATGATATCACAGAGTTTTATTGGATCATTGAACAGAACTGTTTGCAGTATCATTGTTGGAATGTCCACTCTACAAGCTTTAATCTTGTGACTTGAACAATTATTTCTAAGATGGCAATATGTAATCCATTAACTAGTGATTTCCTACTGTTCATTTTTTTCTTCTGTAAATCTGTATAACTTGTACCCTTTCACTGTTTTTTTTCTTTTCTCCTTAAATAAAATTTAAAAAAAAAAAAAAAAAAAAACATGCTGTCTGCCTTTCATTCGCAGCCTGTGAGCCCCCCCCCCGCCCCCCCGCGCTTCCTAGATCTGATTTCCTACTTTTGGATTTGTGTAAATGGGACTGGACTGTTGAAAACATGGCTCTCACACGCGCCTCCTACCATGCTGCCAGCTGTCAATCACAGAATTTCCTTTGTTCCCGGGCTGATGGGGTGCTGTGTGCCAGTCCCCAGGACAAGGCACGCCCTGAGTGAGTCACTCAGGCCTGGCTCCCTGAAGCCTCGGGGATGAGGGTGTGGGCGGCAATCAAAGACCAACAGAGGCAGGAGAAGCCCTGCTCTCTGTGGCCTGGCCGAGCACACAGGAAGCCACGATTCTCTTCTCATTGTGTCCTGGACTCCGGAGCTCCAATTTCCCTCTTGATGAGCTTTCTAGTCCATGCTCTGCCGTCATTCCAGGCCACTTCCTGTGTGAGTACTGGTCCCAATGGAAAGGCACCAGTGTCCCTGCTGTCCTTTGTGTCTCTGCTGCCCGGGATCCACGCCTAAAAGATGACAAATCACAAGAGACAGGAGGAGGGGGCTCAGTCACCCCATGAGCCAGCTTGCAAACAGTGTTTTCCCAGACACTTGGCTTTTTAATCGTATCAAATACAGATAACAGAAAATTTACCTTCTTATAGTTCTCAGCATCTAGCTCACTGGCATTCAGTACATTCCCACTGCTGTGCCCTCACCACCACCCCCCACCCCTGGAAGCCTGTCTGCCTTCTCAGAAAACCTCAGCTCTGCACCCACTGAAAAAGAAGTCTGCATTTTCCCTCCCACCTGAAACCCCTTTCTGGCTTCATGAATCTGGCTAATCTAAGTGACTCGGAGGAGGTGACATCACACAGTGCCTGCCCTGTGTGATGGGTTGTCTCACCTAGCACAGTGTCTCACGGGCTTGTCCCCTCTGTGGCACCGTCAGAGCTCCCGGCACACAGCCACTGCATTTTGTTCCTCCCTCTATTGGTGGGCACTTAACTGCTCTCACCTTTCTGTTTTGCAAATAATGGATACTGGTTATTTTCACAGAGAACTGAAGCAGAAATAAGGTAGACTCACTTAGCTCCACTCACTGCTGACTGAAGAAGAGCACTAACACACGCAGGTCTTCTGGAAGATAAACTCAATTTGCTTTTTGGATTCTGCATCCTCCTCTTTGTTCTCTTCCTCTTCTCCCTCACGCACACCAGCCTGTGGCTGAGCTGGGTGTCAAGGATGGAGACAAATGCATACGGCGCAGTGACACATGCTCTCCTGCCATGCAGTGGGAATGCCACCTGAGCTCCAAGAAAAAGGCATGGCCCACTGCAGGAGAGGGAGGCTGTCAGAACCAGCAGGTCCTGGTGGACACAGCCTATGGCCTGGATGGAACGAGCCTGTATTAGTCATTTTCTTGTCACTGGGACAAAATATCAACACTGCCCATTTAAAGGAGGTTTGTTTGAGTCACAGCTGACTCCAAGGCAGAACTAGCATGGTGGAAGGGCACGGCAGAGGATAGCCACTCATCTAGGCAGCCAGGACGCAGGGGAGGAGGGCAGAAGCCAGAAACACAGGTGCACTCTTCCAAGCCGCCCCCATGACACATCTCCAGCCAGGTGCCGCCTCCTACCAGCACCTCTGACTCTTGAACGCATCAGGGAATCTAATCTCCTTCCATACAGGAGGCTTCTGGAGGACATTTTAGATCGAACCTGCAACAGAGTCCATGTTCAAGTGCTTTGCAATGGTTTGGGAATCAGTGTGGGCTGAGTCAGAAATGAGACTGTGTGGGGAAGTCCCAGTAGGATGGGGACACTGGGACAGGTAGACAGGGAGACGTGGCCACATAAGAGGGACCCTGCACACCTTGTGAATGTAGCCCGCAGAGATAAGATCGAGTCATTTAACCACTGCTTACATGATTCCAAACGTGAAGCACGTAATGTAAGGTAGACGCAGCTGAGACCCCACTGCTCGGTCCCGCACTAAAGTTCATCATAACACAACAGCAGGACGAGCTGTCCTTGTCCTGCCTGCCCATCATGGCCAGATCTGGACCAGAAAGGCAACCATAACAGAAGGCCTGGTGAGCAACCCACTGGGTAGTGAGCCTTGGGGTACCACAACTGACTTCTTAGTGCTGACAGATGCACATGATCATAAGGCAGAGAAACCCATGGAAGGACCTAGAAGATCTCTTGGGAATGTCTTTGCAACTTGTCTGTTCAATTTCAAATTATTCCAAAATGAAGCTTATTTTAAAAATGGAAGCCTCAAGTACCCATGATCTTCTCCTTTAATCAAATCAGTATTTCTCCCTTTCCTGTTTTTTGCTATAAATACTATTCATCTTCATTCTTATACATTAAAAAGCATACTAAATATACATTACAGACGATCATTATAATTAACATTCTACTTATGTTTCTCAGTTTTTATTTCCCCTCTTCGTCTACTGCCATCGCAGAGCCAATAATCATGTCCTGGTATGTATCTTACATCTGGCACCACCAGTCCCCCAGACACATGTTCCCACATATGAAAGGTGGCAAATGCCCATCTTTATTGAGTTCTGTAAAAGAGTTTATCTATTTGAATGTCTGTGAATTTCCTTTCTTTATTGGACATCCCTGCAGTCCAATGGATGTAGAACAACTTAATTTGTTTGCTATGTAGATAATATTCATATTAGGCATATGGCCAATTCTTCAAACATTTCCCGGTAGATGGAATGTAGAGTTTTGTTCTGGAATGCATCATTATACCTAGCAGAGGTATGTTAGTCAGATTTCTGCTGCTGTAACTCAGACCTGAGATAATCAGCTTACAAAAGGGAAAGGGTTATTTTGATTCATAGTGTTGAAGGTTTCAGTCTATAACTGATTCAGGTCTTGATGCTTTGGGTCTTTGGCAGCATAGTATATCATGATGGGAGCATGGGCATAGGAATCTCCTCCATCATATGGAGGAAGAAGAGAAAGGAAGAGACCAAGGTTTCCAAGCCCCTTTCAAGATTATTCCCCCTGTGACCTAAAACCCTTCTGTACGTTCCATCTTTTAAAGATTCTATCACTTCCTAAAGCACATAATCTGGGGGCCAAGATTTTAGGGGGTGTGACTTTGCAGGGGGCGGGGAGTCTACATCTATCTTGGTTACTTTGCTCTCATTGCTAAGACAAAACACCCAGCACCCCAAATGCAAGAAGGAAAGGTTTATGTAGTTCACAACTTGGGGACATTTCAGATCATAATCAGCTGGCTCCAAGGCAGGGTAGCATGGCACTGGGGCAACACTTCAAGGGGCAGCCAGCAAAAGAAGCAGAGCAAAAAGTGGGGAAAGCAAGCCTCTTCTCCTCCCTTATGTTGTGTACAGGCACCCCCTCTCCAAGGCGTGAGCACTCACAAAATCTCCTTGGCCTCCTCTTGCACAGGATGAGGATGTTCATAAAGAGAGAAACCTTCCTTCCTGCTGAGTCTCTTAGTTAAACTTCTAAACTTCTCAGGTAACAATGTATCAACCATAACCATCCACCCCTTGTGAACTTGGCAACCAGACACTTTTCTTTAAACCAGTCTCCCCAAACAAAAACGTGCTTATTCTTATTACTCCACAACATGAACATTATAACACAGATTTAACAATCCATAAGAACCAGCATTAAGCGTATCAACGTGATATTACATAAGAACCATAACATTTTGCCCCTGGTTCTCCAAAGATTCACACACACACTCCTTTATGCCAAAAGCATTTGGTCTATCTTCAAGAGTTGCCAAAATCTGAATGGTTTCAGCATTGCTGAAAAGTCCAAATTCCAAGTCTCTTCTGAGATTTAAGGCAAACTCTCATTTGCAAACCCCTGTACAAATGAAAATAAATTCAAACAGTTTCAACATACAGAGGTACAAGATAAACATTTTCATTCCAAAAGTTATAAATAGGGGAATACAAAGGATTGAGTCAAAGCAAGTCCAAAATCCAGCCGGGCAAACATTAAGTCCTAGAGTTCCACACCCAGCATCTGAAGCAATCTGATTTTGAGCTCCAAAAAGCTTGAGTGACTCCACCCTCAAGGTGCTTGTGGTGACTGTAATTCCTACAGTTTCTCTCTTGGGCTGGTTTTGCTCCCTCCTTGCAACCTTCCTTAGATGGTTAATGATCTCGGCTTTCCCAAACTGCTGGGTATCTACTGTGCCTGTCTTTACCCTCACATCTTCACACACTGCCTGCTCAAGGGCACACTACCTGGCCTCCCAGGCCTTCTGAAATCAGGGCGGAAGCTTTTTAAATCTCAGAACTCTTACATTCTGCATGTGCCAGTGTCACATGAATGATGCTGAGGTCTGCTGCCAGTTGGAACAGTAGCCAAATTTTCTTCCCTCATGGCTGTAGGGGCCAAGTGCCTGGATTGCTTGGCACTCTGAACCATATTTTGAGGAATAGATTCTCTATGCCACCTCCATTCTAGAACCTGGGGTGGCTGCTCCAGTTCTGGAACATGGTGCTCTGCTGTGGCTTTCTTCTCAAAGCAAAGTCTTTTACTTCTGCAGTTTTGAGGCTGCAAATGGTGGTGACCTGCCATCCCTTCCTGTGAAGCCTCCAGGGCATCTTCTCTATTCTCCTGTTCCTTCTCAGCAATGGAGATCTCAGCTCTGTCTTTATGGTGCACAGTTTTGTGAAGCTTCTTTTCTGGTCAAACTTGCAACATTTTGAGAAATTATGCTGAGCTTTTTGCTCTTGATTCACAACATTAATCTGGCTATAAGCCCTCAACAATAGCCATGTCACTACCTTATCATTAGACTACCTTGAAATTTCTTCTGCCAGATTAATTAGTCCATGGCCCTTAATCTCAGTCTCAGGCAGTCTCTGGACACAAGAAAAAAGCAGACAAACTTTCTGCCAAGCCATAACACACATCATCTGGAGTCCAGCACCCAGTGCAGTCCTTCTTCCCAGCAAAAATCTCCCGAGCCTAGTCTTTACCAGTAGAATTTCTATCAGCTTTCTGGTCTCCTGAGCTCTGTCCAGAAATATCCTATACAGAACAACCTAAGGCAATCCAGCTTTACTCCTTCAGGTGACATCTCTGAATCTTTCCAAACTCTTCCCACAAGCTATTTCCAAAGGCTCTTGAACCACATGGTCAGGTACAGTCACAGCAACGACTCCACTCCTCTGGTACCAAATTCTGTCTTGGTTACTTTTCTCTCATTGCTGAGACAAAACACCTGACATCCCAAATGAATAAAGGAAAGGTTTATTTAGCTCACTCTTTGTAGAGGTTTCAGTCCATAATCTGCTGGCCCCAAGGCAGGTGGCCTGGCACAGGAGCAACACTTCAAGGTGGCAAAAGCAACAAGAGCAAAAGCAGGGAGAACAAGGCTCTTCTCCTCCCTTGCATTGTACACAGGCTGCACACCCTCTCCAGGGTGGGCGCAGCGCTCACAGAATCTCCTGGCCCTCCTCGTGCACAGGATAAGGATGTTTACAAAGAAAGACCCCTGGCTCCCTGCTAAGTCTCTTAGTTAAACTTCTAAACTTCTCAAGTTGACACAAAGCTTCAACCATAAAAACATCTAAACTCCAGTGCCATGTGTGATGCTTGACTTCTGCAGACTAAATGAGCAGAAATGGACTGTGTGTGAAGGGTTGTGTGTGTGCATATGTCTACACATTAAAGTGTTATAATAACATGCAAAATGCTCTTTCCTTTATGTCCTTACCACAGTTTGTTCATATGATGCTTTTAAAATATGAGATATAATTCCCTGAACTCCATTTGCTTCTCCTTACCTCCATGTGAGTGTTGCTAAGACTTTAATATGTTCTCATCATCTGTCTTTGCTCCTCTGTGACTTGCCTGGAAATGTGCCTTGCTATTTCATTTTTATTTTAAATTATTGCTATGTTACTATAATACTCCTATAAGTACTACACTCAGTTTTTCCCCCAGGCATTCTTTGTCTTTGCCTTTTTCTGTAAATTCAAGTACCAAAATATTAAAAAAAAAAAAAAAAAAAAAAAAAAAAGCCAGTGCAGTGACCCATACCTGTGTTTCCAGATACCTGGGATGCTGAGGTGATAGCATCCAGGAGTCCCAATAGCTTAAGAGTTCCAGGCCAGTTTTTCAACATAGTGAGGCCCCAATTTCAAAACAGAAAAAGAAGAGAAAAAAGAAAAACTTCTGTAACCAGGTACCTGTAACTTCTGCTGACGAGACTGGAGTTACAGAGCAGCGGCGAAACAGATTCTTTCCCTGCACGTGTCAAATGCTCCCCTCACCTTCTGCAGTGCATCTCTATCATCAGCAAGGCTCACCCTCTTGGTCATTCGTGGGTATCGTGCCCTGCCTGCCCCATGCTCTAGCACGGAACATTGAAGCTGATCTAAACTGAGCTCAAGGCAAGGTGTCTTCAACCATGGCGGCTCCTGGAAATGTGAGAAAGGGGTGACACTGACTTTCTCCTCTAGAATATCCTCTGTCGGCTGAGTTTAGCTGCTCTGGACATGGGCAGGGTGGGTGAGAGAGTGGGGAGGGCGAAACCTTAGCCCACTGATTTCATTTAAGTCCAGCAGTAGTGCCTGATACCCGTACAGCTAGTATATGACATGTGACATATGGTATGTAAATGAATACATGATTATATAGAGGGTCCACTATACAGGCATACAATGGCCAGCTGTGGAACTGGGGGTAGAAGAATACAAACTGGCTATGCACGGTGCAGAACCAGAGGGTCCAGCCAAAGGGTGAAGGCCTGGAGCTCGCTGCAGTGGCCTGTGCAAGGCCCTGTTGGAAGCCTAAAGGGGCTGGAGTTGAAGGTATTAAGCTGATAGTGAAGACTAGAGCTCCCCTGAAGAGCAAAATAGAAGACTTCCTTTGTGTTTCCCCTTTGGATTCCTTCCAGGGCAAGACTTCCTCCTCGGTCTGTGGCCTCCCTGTCATCTGGACTCACCCAGAGCTTTTCTAGCCTGCTGGACAGTTCTGCCTGGCATCAAACTGACCGGTGACAATTAATGATCACGGAGGCAGATAACCACGCTCAGATTTCTTTCTTTCTTATTGTGATGAAACTTTACAAGTGACAAAAGTTGACCTTTGTAAAGATAGTAAAACGTACATTTCAGGAGACTTAAGTGAACCGTGTTTTTGTAACAGCCACCCCCAGAGCCTTTCCACTGGCACAGTAGAAACAACCTCCGTGCCCATTAGATGACAGGCTGCCATGCCTCCTCTCCAGCCCCACACCCACCCTTCTGCTTTCTGTCTCCCGAGTTGACCTGCCTCTTTACTCCAGGGAGCTCCTGGGGGTTTTCAGACACAGGACCAGGCCAGTCCCAACTGCAAGCTTGGCCAGATGGGGTGGCACCGTGGGCTTCTGCCTGCAATGTCATCTGCTCTAAGGACACATCTGCTGGTGTCCTCCTGTCTGCCCTCACAGGAATCTCTATGCATCTTTTGATTCGGAGCTTTCAGTAAGCTGGGGTCACTATCTGTGGCTTTCTGGGAGACACCCTCCAATCACCTTCACTTGGCAAGAGTTGGAGAAGGCATGCCCAGCCCAGCAAGGGAAGGGAGGAGGCAAAGCATCTTCAAAGGCCCTCCCTGCATGCTTGCGGCTCACCAAGGCCTGTCTCCTGTGACACAGCCCCCGGGGACAAGGCCCAGGGCAGCAGGACAAGTCCACACCCCACCCTTGCAAGCCTTGTCTGGAAAGCTGCCCTCTCTCCAGTGTGTGGGCCCTTTGTTCTCAGCCGCAGCTGGAAACCGGAAGAGCCACCTCAGCTACCTGCTACGTGGGATTTCTCATCATTTATGGAAATGAAATGAGAACCGAGAGTCCATTCTGAGCAACGGGGTGCACCCAGGGCCCCAAACTGGTTTCCTACCAGGCTGACCTCGATGTCCTCCTTGGTAGCTGGGCAGGTTCTTTATCCATCTCCACCACCCCTTGGTCAGCCGGGTTGGCCTTCAGCACAAATGAGGGTGTTTGGGCAGATCCTTCCCTCTACCTGATGTTTCCATACAGTCACTTTACACCCACTGCCCACCACTCTCCTCCCTGGCTCCAAATTCCACTGCTCTTGGTTGTACTTGGAGTGGAGCCTGATCTCATTTCCCCATTGCAAACTCCCATGCCGGGGTCCCTCTGCCTCTCACACTCGGGGGCCCTGTGTAAAGTCAGCCTTGCTATGCTTTCACGGATGCACGAGGAACTGACTTTTGGCCAGATGTCCAGGGCCATCTTCTCTCACAAAGATGCAGTGACTGGTGTGCAGGGGAGGCCAGCAGGACAGGATCGAGGAGGCTGCTGCGATGATCCAATGATCTGAGCAGGAAACAGAGGTGCCACCTGAGGCCATCAGCATCATTTCACTCCGAAATCACATGTCGTTCCTGTTCACTAGTTCTCTGAGTGAAGAGTCCATCAGGCAATCTTGGAAAGTGATGGAAAGGGAGACCTGGAAGATAAAGCCTCTGCCCCCAGGAAAAGCACAGCAGATAGATCAGTAAGGCACACCAGAACCCGCTTTGTTCCATGCCCCGTGCTTCAAGTGCTTGGATTCCCCTGGACCTGCCCAGAATGAGTCCTCTGTGTGTGCCATTCCTCCACTTCCCAACCAACTGTACCCATTTTCTTTCAAGCTCCTGGTGCTCAGCAGAGGTGAACGAAGGCCAGCGTGTGACTGGGAGGTAACAAATATCACTTGGGGAATCCCAGCAGAGTCCCAGAAACACATGGGTGGTCCACAGGAGGTGGTGACTGTGCCTGCACTGGGACGCTCACATACCTGTCCGTCTGCACCTTAGGACGCGTCCACTGAGGTCAGAGTGCAGCGGGTCTTCAGCAGTGCACCTAAGCTTTCACGATGAATTCTAAGATTCAGCCATCTGTAACTGGAACAAGTATAAATACAAATATGGTATGTGCAACAGTAGAAATGTCTGTCTTAGCTACTGCACAAAGACAACAGCCAGCTTCAGCAAAGAGTTTGGAATGCTCCTTCTGGAAAAAGGCAGTGTGACAGTGAACACTGCAGGGAACCCTCAGTCAGGGACTTGCAGGTGATTGACCACAGCTGTGCCTGCCACACAAATTCTAAGTCTGAAGCATGGGACCTCCATGGGCATTTTAGACAAACATGTTTTAAAAACAAAACAGCAAAAAAATCCTTCCTTTTGGTAGCTCTGACACTTAAGAGAAACTAGCTGTTTTGTGTATGCCTGTGTGTGTATCTTGTATGTGCATGCGTTTTTAAGTATCTGCACATGTCTGTGTGTGTGCCACGTGTGAATATACATGGGCATATGTGTGCATGCACATGAGTGTACAATGAGTATGTGCTACATGTCTGTTGCATATATGCAGTATGCATATACCTCTGGCCTGGGTATATGCATATCTGTACAAGTGCATGTATGTATGTGCACACATGTATGTCTGTGTGTGAATCTCTACATCTCTATGGAAGACAGCATGAGTGTGTGTTTTATAGTAGTGGTCATTTTTTGGCAACCAGTGAAGCATTGCCCTTGAGTCATCAGCTGCAGGTCAATAATCCGAAGTGCAAACTGACCCAGGTGGATCTCTCTTCTGTTCTGGCTGGGTCTCTTGTGCCCCTTACTATTATTAAATGCAGCTTGCCTCCTGTTGTATGTGAATGCCCTTACTGCTGACTACGCCAATGTAGTTCTGCAAAATGCCTGGAACTCAGGCCCTCAGGAAGAAGCAATTCCTCTCTCCTATGATCACACAGGCGACAGTCCTGGCTGTGGGCATGCAAGCCACGCAAGCAGCCCACGGGACCCTACGGGTCCTCAGTGGACCCAGGCTGCTTCACTTTGGGGAAGCCAGCAGCTGGTGAGCCTTTCCACACAGACCTTCGTCCTTTCTCTCATGCCCACCTGTGGACATTGGCTTGGAGGACCCAGGAGGTGAGGTATTTCTCCATCAGCACATCCTGCAGCATGAGAAGACTCCCTTGCAATGGGCATGTAGTTTACACGGAGACGGGTGACAGGAGTCTTGTGTTCCTGTTTCAACCAAAGCCAAAGTTCACTGAGTCCCTTCTGCTTGGTGCCATTTTGAGAAGCAGAAGCACAGCAAAGCCCTCTCGGGTTGATGTCAGCCCCATCACAATCTGGCAGCAAGGGTACATGAGCATTAAGGACTGTGTAGACAAGCCAGGAGGACCTGTGGTCTTTCTCCATCACACACAGGTCCACGGAAACAGTGCACAGCGATCTCAGACTTGTCGAGTAAGTGTCACTCTCAATAAAAAGAGGTTGCTTAAAATGGAAAAGATGTTTTGAAATGAATAAATGGCCACAGCAGACCTTCAGAAACCCAAGGGCATGAAGGCCAGAACCGAACTAGATTATGAACACTGATAATCTTTACTTAATAATAGTTTAGTCAAACACTGACTCTGTTGTTGCACTAGCTATACAGGGACACCTTCTACTTTGAGAGCTATACAGCTGCATATTCGCATCACCCAGCTCCATGATTTGCTGCCCAAGACAGGCTCAGATGTAGAGGTCAATGGTGCAGGGCTCCTGGAGTGACCAGGACCTAAGTCTACACCTGTACATGACCCTGCAGGCTGTGTGACCTCAAAAAACCACTTCACTTCTCTGAGGAACAGAATCCCACTGGCAAACAAAAGCATTGTCCTCATGAGTTTTCAGGAGGATTCATCGAGGTGAGAAATGAGACCAGCTGTGTGCCTTCAGTAGAAGGTGTGGTGTTAATCAGGATTAATGCGAATAGATGCATTTGAAACACAAAGTGTTTAACTCTAAGCCCAAACTGCCACTTGTAAGAATGAAAACAGCCGTGCTATCTGCCTTCCCGGATCTGCACTATAAACCAGAATGAAGCCTGCACTTAACACTGAGAGGAACACCTTCTCCTGGAGCTTTTAACATGGTGACAACAATCAGGTCAGCTGATTTACAGGAGGAAAAGCAGTCAGGAGGGAAGCTTCAATTTTCCAAGCTACAGCAGGTCCGTCCCTCATCTGAACTGCTCATGGTTCGGGAGTACTTTAATGTCACAGAGATGCAAGTCTGGAAGTCTTGCTGTCTAAACGCAGTTTCCAAAGCACCATAAGATGTCCAGTCGTGAAGGTCCACCCCAGTGCCTGTCTCGGTGACCCTTGGCTAGAGAGCCATGAAAAAAGACCTGGCTCCTCTGTTTCATCTGCAAATGGTCTGCTTATCTGAGCAAGGGTGACAGGGACACTGGCAGGAGAGTCCGTGTAGCCGTGTACTTTGCTCCTAGGCTTTACCCACTGTGGAGCAGTCCAACCTTGCTGAGTACAGAGGGCAAGCGCTCACTGCACACCAAGCCAAGGAGGCCCGAGGGAAAGCGACTGCATGAGATCCAAGCTCATGTTTTCCAAGGCTGTGACAGAACACTTGAGGCTAAGTTCTTTATTTTTAAAGAGATGAATGTATTCCGTTTACAGTTCTGGATGTGCACGTGTATGGCCCTGCCATGTGCTCGTTCTGGTGAGGGTCTTCTGGCTCCACACACATGGCAGATGGTACAATTGGACATGTGCAAGGGGGAGCAATCTCATGAGGAGAGGAGAAGCCAGAGGGATTCAGGAGTGGCTTCCTCTGTTGTAACGTATTCTTGAGAGAACCAGAGAAGTCTGAGGGAGCCTGCGGTAATGCCTTCCGAGGACATTAATCCCCCATGACTGCCCCCACCAGGGTTGTTAATTGTGGTATTATTAGTCAGGGACCCAGTTCTTCAGGATCCCACTCCCTCAAGCCTACTATGCTGGAGACCAGGCCTAAGGCACGGACCCCCTGGGGGACTCACTCACACCTGACTGGACGTGCAGCAGTGAGTGGTACCCCAACGGCCTGTAGCACCCAGGGCCTGCTTAGCTTTAACCCCGCAGACCTCCCGCAGTCTCTGCACACTCTGTCTCTGGCTTTGTCAATACAAAGTCAGCACTTGGATTTTAAAAAGAGGAAAAAGCAAACACAGAAGAAAAGAACTTGGAAGAGCTGTACCAGGAGAACTCACAGAGGGCCTGGCAAGTGCACAGGTAGGGGTGGGGCAGCCGGGTAACCTTTACGCAGTGCCAGGGCTTACCAGAGAAGGACAGGAAGGAGGATTACCATGGACACCTGGGCCTCATGTGGAGACTCAGAGGAGGTCGGGTCCCTGGCTCCTGGGCCAGCTGGGTGTCTCGGCCGCCTGCTGGAGCGGCTGCAGGAAGAATGTTGACAGCTTCGCTCAAGGTCATGCAGGGCTGGTTGGACCGGCAACTTGGAGCTGTCGCCAGTGGCCTTCCCAGTCGTATGAGGACACATCCCCCCAGAGGAAACAGCGCACTTCTTGACACTTTGAATCTGAGTCTACCTGTGCCAGCGCAACCATGGTGGCCCCTGGAAAAGGGTCTCCATGGTACAGACATGCAATGCGAAATGGGGAGAGCCAGCAGTGACCCAGGGGGCCAGCATCCCTGGAGAAGAGCTGCTCCTACCACAATAGAAGGGTGGCAGGGACTCACTGACTCACCCCAGTGAGTTCCCTAGGTACTGAGTGCCCCAAACCTTCAACCCCACTGTCCTTCTCCATAGCTGGGTATGTGGTGGGGTGGGGTCCCTGGAAATTTTAGGGTAGATTTCTTTGCATGGCTTTGTGTTTGCTTTCTGCTGTTTCGACAGGAAAATGTTTTTTGCTCTACTGCCCAAGCCAAGAACTGAGCCTCCACCTCTCTAAAGGCTTCCTGTACTGCTGAGTCCCTTAGAGGTGAGTTTGTTGACTGAATCTTGTGAGACCCTGGAGGCCATCCCTAGAGAATGTCTTTCCCAGGGAGTGAATTGCTCCTAACCCACTCCGGTGCTCAGAGAGGCTTTCTAAGACTGCGCTGTGGCAGTAATGGGTGTCTAGTCTCGGTCCACACAGTGCCCTGCATGTGGTCCAGCACGATAAGAACAAAACTGGCCAAAGCCACCTTCAAGAGCCCCTGATCATCTGCTCTGCCTGTGGGCTGTGTGGATCAGGGTCAGGCAGGCTGGATGAAGCAACACAACCTCCATAACCCCGAGCAGCCCTGCAATCTGAGGATACAAACATGGCCCTGAGCAGCACAAAGGTGATTTCTATCTGCTGTACAAACAGGTGGCCGTCAATCACCCTCTGCGCTCAGTGTGAACGAGGTCGTCCCAGCAGGGCTGAGCAGTGCTTTGAGGCTCCCAGCAGCCCACCCCAACAAGCCTAGAATTCCCCTGTTGGGGCACAGAGCCCTCCTGGGAAGGTGGCCACCAGTAGGAGAAGAAAGTGCACCTTGGACTCCTTCTCACCACATAGAAGAGCCGCTGGATTCACTTCCCTCAGTGGTTTCCATTATTAAAGTAATTATAACAAACACAAAATTAAAAATAAAGCCACAGAGTTGTGCAACGGAGAAATGCTGACAGCCAGGCTGTTTCCCCGCAGACTCTTTTAGTCTGGGTGCATCTCACAAATATTTACTAAGTGCCTTGAGTACAGATAGAAAGATGTGATTTCCTACCCTTGAGGAACACACGGTCTGATGAGGACACGGACGCATAAACAAACAATTTCAACACAATGTCGAAGGTGTGACGAACACAAACACACATTAGGCACAGTGAAGATGCAGGGAGGTCCCTGGGTCTAAGCATGAGCAGGGGCTTCAGGGACAGCTGCACACGGGAGGGACAGTGAGTTCCAGGAGCTAGGTGCCAGGAGATTCCACACAGTGGCTCAGGACAACCCAGACTGTGAGCACTTACACGTTGTGTGCTGGACACTCCCTGCTGGGCCTAGGAGAACTTGGAGGAGCAACACCAGAAGCGGAACGCCTTGTACATGAATCCAATTGAATGGATAAAGGGTCAGCCAGGCCCCTCACGCCCTTCAGACCAGCACTGAGCCGCAGAAGTGGGCTGTGATACACAGCTGCAACTTCAATTTTTTATTCACTTATTTTTGTAATGGTGAATTTTCTAGAAGCCATGTTAAAGATGGAAGAATTTCATAATAAAAGCGATCTTGTATAACACTGTCAAATATCAACACGTAGTCAGTATGAAAAAGGTATTCATGAGCTAATTCTCATTCTTTTTTTCAGAATGAGTGTGCAGTGCTTGCAATGCATTTTACATGAACAGCGTATGTGTCTCAGCTCAGAGGAGTCACTCGGCTCTCGTGGGGGTCCTGAAACTGGTCTAGTGTCTCCAGGAACTGTCTGACACCCACTGCCCACATTTTGTCCATAGCTGGGCTGAGCTCCATCCTTGCCAATGTTTCTTTTCCAAAAGGCAGGTGGAAATGAAGCAGTTTGTCTCCACTGCCAAAAGGCACCTTCTTCATTGAAGACCTCAGCTGCAAGGCCCACGTAGGCTGGGCAGGTCAGGTGTCTTGACTTCTAACTCCTAGCTCTTTAATTTCCAAAGTTTGGAGGACAGAGGGGAGTGTGGGATAATCTGCATTTCAATAAACACAGCCCCTTCAGAATGACCCTCAACACTCTCCCCAGTGCCTCCCAGCCCCAGTAATTACCTCCCTCCCTCCAAAGGAGTGGCACAAGCACCTACTAATGGTAGCCTCAGAGCCAGGTTCTGTTTTGACCAACTTAAAGCAGAGCTGTTTTGTAACTCACTCAGGCCATCCGGGGATCTGGGTTTATGCAAACTGTTTTTCCTGAGGATGTTCGCCCTACCAGCTTGCCCCCGTCTGAGGATGCGCACTGCGCTCCACCCAGCCCTGGCTTGGAGTTTGGCGGCGGGGGAGGCCACCTCCCAGATCTGCAGGTCGCTTCCCTGAGCACACATGCTGGCTCACACCTGGTTTACACAGCTCCCACCCAGGCACTGGAAGGTGTTTGGCTCCTTTCCAATGCTCGGTTTTGACAACAGCATGGTGGTGTTTGCAGCTCAAGATAACATCGCACCTGCTGACGTGGCGCCTCAGTGACTCTGCGGAGATGCCACTCCAGAGACAGACACTCTGAGGCACTCGGTGCCAAGCACCAGAGGCTTGGGACAGATGAGCTCACGGCTGCTGTAAACCCATGAAACAGAGATTGCATCCTACACATAGGGAAAGCGGCGAGGCTGTGCCACCTACACTGGCTGTTTCATCACAGCGGCAGGTGCCATCAGACAGTCAGGCACGACTGCAAGTTTCTCCACTGGACAGCCTCTCCGCTCAGCTAGGATTCACCTCTGGCACAGGTATAGGAAAGATGCACCCGACACTAAACTGGGGGATGATCCTGTAAATACAGTGAACCCTCACTTCCATGATTCATTTGTCTTTTTCTCTCTATGCTTTTCGCTTTGCCAAGTCTGTACAGGAAAAGCTGCAAGCTCACGGTTCTCACCTGGGTACATTTGAGGGGAAGGGTATCACAGATGTCCCCGATTTCACTTAAAATTTTTAAAATTCAGATTCTGTGTATTTATGGAATACCATGTGATAACACACGTGCGTGAAGTGTGATGACCAATCACAATAGTTAATATGTCCATCTCCACAAATATTTAAAAATATATTGACTAATATGCAATAGTTACACGTATGTCCTCAGTTTCACCGTCATAGTCACCTTGATGTCTGGAATCGATTCAAAGTTCTGACCTCTCCTGATCATTTTGAAGTCACACTGTGAATGAGGTAGCTGAGGACACAGCGTGACACTTGTGCGGCTGGCCGCTCTGGTGGGTGGTACTTGGTAGCATTGGTATTCATTGTCTTTTACCATAACTTGTAAAGACACTCATGACAGGAGACTTCCAGAACTGCTCCGGAAAGTGTTAAGAAGGATGGGATCAGTGTTCAAAGCTTATTCTGGCTCTTGCTAAGGAATAGTAAGGCAGACTGCGTTCTGGCGGGCTACTGAAATATGGTCTAACACTGGGAAAGAGAGACATGTCTGATTCTGGATGCAGCAAGAAAAAGTGGGAATTTATAGCCAAAAGGCAGGGTGGGGTGAGTGCATAAGATAACTATGAGGAGATGCAACGGGTGAGGGGATACGGTGCTGTGGCTGACTCCCCCTTAGAGAGAGTCCTGTTAAAGTCTGGTGGGGGATGGGAATGGCTCTGGGAGTGGATGAAGGGGGGTGGACAGAGAAGGTAACCAGACACTGAGCGAGGGTTCTGATTAAAATGGCTTGGCAGATTTCCTACTAAAATTGGGCTCCACCCTGGGCTTCCGAGGGAAGCTCAGGTTTAGGCTGCATCTAGTAGAGGACATATGAAGATCTGAGATCACCATTTCCGGTCAGCCAGCAGTCCCATGTGGTGAGCAAGCACTGCCCCACCCCCACTGCCACCCCCCACACACCCACTGTAAGCACTACCCTGGGGTCTTCAGCAGACCCACGCCCAGCTTCGGGGTCTCCTCTCTCCTAATTTGCTTCCTCCCCGTTTCAGAGCATCTCACATTAACCCTTCCTACAGCCTCGTTGGAAACCAGGATGCAGCTCTCAAGGGATGCTCACTTGAAGCCACTTTCAAACTGGGAAAAGTAAGACTGTGTGCAGGGTCACAAAGCAGATGTGCATTTCAGGGGACAAGGAGCCTCCAGTGATCATAGTCTTAACTGTGGTGTAGTTTTGTAGGTCAGGGGCTGGAGAAGTTGGTGGAGGGAGAGGGAAGAAGCCCAGGGAGGAAAGACAGGGCAATAGGGTGAGCCAAAGCCCAGACACAGCCCTGAGGAGGCATGTGGCTTCCGTCAGGGGCTCACACAGGTGCGAGGAAGAGCCTTCCTCCACTCCCAACCCTCTTGCAGGCATTCTTGGGAATGCCGCAAATGCAGGATACACCCATCTGTGCGCAGTCTTAAACATATCCAGCTGCCTTGTGTAGACACTGCAGGGCAGGGTTTTTGTAAGATGCAGAATTCACCACAGATGGTTAAAATAGATAATCATTAATAAAAGGACTTCTTACTGGGCAATGGGGGTGCAAGCAATAACATGGGAGACTGAGCAATAGTAGGAAGGAAACCAGGAGGGAAGGAGGAAGGAAAGGCTGGAAGTTAGAGGTGCAGATCTATAGGAGAACATGGTGGATGCTGTGAGTGACAGGAGACACCTATTGGTTCCTAAGGCTACTGCTGAAACCTTTCTAGCAACCCTCAGGACTGGCTTTGCAGTCATGTTTGTTCTTATTTTCTAGACCCTGTGTTGAGGCCTGAGGCTGCAAATCCAGAGGGGAAAAGGCGCGGGTGCAGCTGCTGACTTCATTGGACAGGACTCAGATGGTGGCCTTGTGCTAGAACCTCTGCGGGCTGTGCCCAACTTTGGCCACTAAACTTGACACCTTAAAGGACGTGATGCTGACCTGCCTGTGCTGGTTTCTTGCAAGTAACCTTCACTCAGGCTGTGTTTAGAAAAGCAAAAGGGAAATTAGCAGTTTGTGCTGGAAGATTAAGAGCTAAAGCCTGCAGATTGATACTAGCCTGATGATCAGCCCACCTGGGAAATTTCCAGCAGTGCCACAGCCACCTAGTATCACCACCTCTGCGAGGTTGTGGCTCTGCATTTCATGTAGAGAAGTAACTGCCACTGCGTGGTGCTGGAAGAGTGATCCTAAAGGACCAGTGACAGGGTATTGCAGAACGCATCCATCTGTGACCACAGGACAAAGGGAGTCAGTCCCTCTGTAAGCACCACAGGCCCCCTGCTTTCTGTCTGGACTGAAGACAGGACCCCATGTGCTGGGTGCCAGTCTCTGCTGCTTTCTTGTCCTGCACTTTCATCTGCAGCAGGCAAACATGGCTTGACAACTCATGCAGATATGAGCTGAAACAGGAGGATGACAAGGAGAGAGGGCAGGAGCATTCCAGCAGGGAGAAACTTGGCGGGGGGGGGGGCACAGAATCCAGATCTAAATCCTGAAGAGAGAGGGAAGTCACAAGTGACTTGTGACTTCTCTCTGTTTCCTTGGCTCTGATTTCACCCTGCCTCTGCCTGGATGCCTGTCCCAAGACACGCAGGAGGAAGCACGTTCCAAGCCACAATGCAAGGGCGAAGGAAGAGTCTGATGAGTGGGTGGAGGTGTCAGCTGCTCAAGGCAGAGCCTTCTAGTCCAGAACCTTCTAGACTCAGACAAATGAGGTGGTTTAGGAGGGAAAGGTTCCCAAGCTGGGTCATCTTCCTCTTGTCTGCAACCCCTACCTCATGAGTGGATTCATTACACAGCATCCCACTGGGACACCTTGTCCCAAAGACATTGTGACAGGGAACCAAGAGATTTTCGAGATCAGCTTCTCCCCTGCAAATGGCCACATATCCTCATACTGGAGAGAAGCAGAAATAAAACCTGTCAAACTTACATTACTCCAAAGAGAAATGAAACAGGCGGTTGCAGCTGCCACCAGGGTTTCTGTCATAGCTCCAGCAAGTGAGGTCACAGCGGTTTGTCAAGCACAGTGCATTTCCTCACTGTCACAAGCAGAATTCTCACTGAGCACAGTCAGCACCCAGCTGGGCCAAGCAAAGGCTCCACCCCGGGAGGAGAAGCCAATGGGTATTAGAAGTAACCGACAAATCCAGGCACTTGGTCAGTCACCATGGATGGTGGCTCTGTTACTGGAACTGGAATTGATACAATTGTGCCTGTGCATGGACACACAGTATGCCTGTCAGCTTGGACAACTGAAACAAAGTACCAGAGGGTGAGGGAAAGGCTCAAGCAGCAGAGAGTCTGGGCAAGTCCAAGACCAAGATGCTTGCAAGGGAGAAGGTGGGTTTCATTCTAAGATCTTTTCCTGGGTTTATATGCAGGTGTCACCTTGTGGTGTGTTCATAGGACCTCTTTAGAGAGAGAGAGAGAGAGAGAGAGAGTGTAGGAGAAGGGCAAGCCTCTTATGTTAAGGACATTCACTCACCTGTTCGGTTGTCACTTTTACAAGCTCATTTAGCTGCAGTTTCTTTCACAAAAGCCTTCTTTCTAGATATAGCTGCATTGGGAGGCAGGCATTCACGAATGAATTTTCAAAGTTGCCACAACATTGAGCGCATAACACACAGGCACAATTCAGCAGCACTGGGCTAATGTCATCCCCACTGGATAAGCTCTTCCTTAGACAGTGCCACTCGATTCACAGTTTATTTCTGGAGCTCCAGGTCAACAAGGAGGCTGCCATCAGAGAAAAATATCATAGGTAAATTCTTAGCAGAGATGCGATTCTGTGAAGGCTGCCTTTCGGATTTTGACTCCAGCACATCTCTGAAACATGCAAAGGCTGTAAAGAGAAATATGTGGGAAACGTGTGTCAGTGGAATTATAGCCATTTTGTAAGTGCACGCTGCCATGGTTTCTGGACCAGTGCAAGGCTTGCTGTGCCACAAAGACCTTTGGCTGGGAGGAGGAATGCAGTGATGGTAGGGCCCTGCTGACTCCTGTAACTGGCCACCGAGGTGCCCTGCCTCTCCTGTACCCACTATAATTGAAAAATTCACCAGGCGAGACAAGGCTGAAGCTGAATGTCCACATTTGTTTGCTTGAAAATATTTCAATCTCATGCATTCAGTGAAGGGAAAGAAAAAAGCTTCGCTTCTGTTTTTCAGCTATTCCTACCAGGTCATCAAGGTAGTATTCCCTGAAGGGAGAGTGCCCGGAGAAAGGCTTTCTGCAGCCTCACTGCTTTACTCACTGCTGAGTGCTGGCTCCCTTGATCTTAGCACACTGCCACCCTAAACACATGCCTTCCTCCTGCACACCAGCCCGCGGACTCTCCCTAAGCACATGGGAAAAAGCAACTCATTCAACTTCTGTCCAGTGGAAGCCCTAGAGGAGGGTCAGATCAGCACTGACTCCAAGCAACGAGGGGACCTGCAGTACATGATGGTCCATGAGAATCCCACCGCAGGTCCTAAGAGAACAGGGAGACCAATAGGCGTCTCCTGACAGCACCCCGGGTTGTGAGTTGTGCACCCCACATTGCTGCATCTTTGAGGCCATGGAAGTGCGTGCTGACCATGTGGCCCTGTGTGTTCCTAGAGATTAATCCCACGTGAAACAGCTTCAAGTGGAAATGGATCTCTTCCTTCTTCTAGGCATCCTAATTACCTTGGACTGTATTTGAATTGCACATGCCCACCTTGGTTGCTTGCTCAGCTGACCTCTCAGACCATCCTCAAGAAGTCCCCTGCTGGGAGGCAGGGCTTTGCTCACCTCAGGCTTTCAAACCTAAGAGTTCTTCCCTCCCCCAAAAGAACAGAAGACCAGTAAGTCATTAGGAGCATCAAAGCCTCCAAATCCTGTGCATAATGGGACTCAGTTTTACTGCTTGGACGGTAACAGTGTCCATAGAGCAGTGCTTATGGTTCTGCACAGACACACCCCCACCAGCTCTTCAGAAAGCTGTTCACTTGGGTACTCAGCAGCTTCCTGTGAATATTCCTGCTGGAAGACACAAAAACCAGACAAACCTAAAATAGAGGCCCTGGTAAGCATTCCAGGCAACAGACACCATCGACCTGAGGGCTCGGCGTGCAGAGGGGCCTTAAGCCTGGTGGACCAAGTCCTGGCCCTGAGGTGACCCAGCAGCCTTTCTCCTTTCCGTCAGAGAAAGCACCAGAAGGCACACAATTCAGTGAGAAATTTTTTCACTGTATGTTCCATATGTGTGTGCTCACAGTGAATTTCATTCATTTTACAGTTAATAGGCATTAATAACTGTAATAAAAACGTAAAATAAAATTTACATAAAACTTCACATAAAAAGTGTGAAAGAAAAGAAAAGAAAACTCTGTTTCTTGACTTGGTATGAGAAGCAAATCCCAGAGCGCAAATGCTTTTCTGATCCGGGAAGTACTTAGCCCCTTTGCAGAACCCAAAGTCTCTGATCACACGAGGACATTCAGGCACCAGGAGTGGCCATCCCTTCAACCAGCCCGCACTGTCCACTGCTGACCAGAATTGAGTGCAGGCTTCACTGCAGCAGGTCTCTGGTGTCATGGCTGTTGGTGTGACGTAAAGCCCTCTCCAATCACCCCAGGCCAACATGTCTGTTCACCCAGGCCAACACAGCTGGACGCATTTGCCTTAGTCACCTTTTACCTTGGAGAACTCCTGTGACATCCTCTGCACCACGGTCCCAGGTACTCATGATGAAGCTGGCTGTATCACATGCTCATAACACCCTTCAGCTGCAGTGAGATTCCTGATGTGTCATGCATTTGCCCGTGGATTCATGTCTATTCTTGATTATGCTACTTCCTTCTCCACACTGAGTAGATTTCCAACTAAACTGCCCAACACTGACCCTTGGGAGAAAGGCCACTCTCGTTTTTAGGGCTTCCCTGAATAAAGTCGTAGATGTGGTTAGTCCACCTTCCACTTGAATCCTTACATCAAGTAAAACTATTCATGAATCAAATTTCCCCTCCATTGGCCAGGATCCCTGGGACCCCTATTTGGCCTCAGCTGTGAGCCGAGGAAGGGGCACAAAGCATCAGGGTTGGCATCTGAGCCACACGCTGATGATGTTTTCTTCGCCCCCTGGCACAACATATTCCAGCGCTAGCAGTGCCACCTTTGTCTTACAGTGGATTGTTGTCTGGCCCACTCAGCCTTTGCCTTGGTGATTTTGATGGACCTGAGCTCATGAAAGACAGTTCTGGCACCTGCCTCTACTGGGTCGCTAAGTGTCATAGACATGGTCTATGCAGGCTGCATGGTTCTCACTGCACCCGGCATGATCTGACTCCAGAACCCCAGGGATCTAGTCACGATTTCTTCCTCAGAGCCTGGCATACGCTGCATGAGACATCTTTTCCCAACACTGAAAGAGATGCACCATCTTCATGGAGGGTCATGTGGCCAAGATCCAAGGAGTCTGTACTTTGCTCCCCACTCACTGCACAGCCCTCATAGGCCTTGGGCCTTCCTCAGAGCTGGTGGCTTTGGTGTCACTCACATACGGGTCAGATAGGGATCACACACAGATGTGGCACATGCTGTACCAGAAATCCTGAGATCTCCTAGATATTGCTTCCTTCATAGCTCTGAGGAGACCACATGCATATGCATGAGGTCTTGATGTATCCCAGGCCATCTGGATGCCCAGGTCTCCATTAGGTTTACCTCTTCCTCTAGATCGCTCATGTTTTGCAAGATCTTCAGCATACTGTGCACTCCTCACATGTCAAGTCCAGTGAACATGTTACTGAGACTGCAAAATGTATACACAGACCATGTCCCTCTGGCCTATGTGATGGCAGAACGGGAGAGAGTTAGCAGAGTTGCAGGGAAGCATCACCTCTGTGTCCTGTGTCCATCCTGGATTGACAGAAATTCCTTCTAACCTTCCCCACCAGATGTAAAAATAAGATATTCACTAGAATGAAGACTGTATGTCCTGTCCTTGAAGCTATGTGAATCTGCTTAAGGACACACAACCCATCTCAGGCAACTATTTTAATTCGTGGAATGTGAGATACTCATTCATCCCCCGGGGATGATCTGATTTCCATAGGGCACAGGGAAGGGAATTAAATGGAGATAGGATAACCACTACTATGCGTCTTCTAGGTCTCTAAAGTTGTGAGGCTGTCATTCTCCCCAGGACTGTGCTATTTGCCATCTTGAACAAAGCAGACATGATTAGGTAGAGAGGTTTCTACTTAGCCAGCCACAGCATGAGAGCTCCCCCACCATGGGCAATGAATGGACGCAAGGATTCTGCCCACCGTGAGTCTCAGTTACACCTGCAGGGACTTGGGCAGTGCTCACCAGAAGGGTCTGCAGCCTGGTAGGCCAGCAAGAGAGTGACTCTGGCCAGGAATTCACTATCAAATAATTACCTGGACCCTAGTGGGCAGGGAATGAATGCTCTGGATTTTGGTTATTGGTATTAACCAAGTCAACCTTTGAACACTTCAGTATTCCCCTTTCCCCCGGTAACAGCCATTGAGTAAACTGCTATGGCCCACTTGAGAAAGGACGAGGACAGAGGTCAGAATAAGTAGGACAGAGATCTCACTAGTAAAGGCCTCACTAGTAAATATCATTAGCTCTCCAGGTCACCTGGTCTCCACTGCAGCTCTTCAATTCTGTGGAGAGAGAACAAAAGCAGCCCCAGGCCCAGGGTCACACATAGAAGCAGCCAGTGCCCACAGGTCCTGCCGTGTCAACCCTTGGACTAGGGGAACGATTATTCTAAACATTTATGATATTACAAGGGCCTTCCACATGGACGTTTGGCTTCCCCATCCACCAGTAGACCGAGGGCTGAGATCTGGCTTAGGTTCAAAAATGTGGGAGGAATCATAACTTTTTATTGGGCCACTTCCTCGGTCAAGTCTTTATGGTCTTTGATTTCTCTTGGCTTTATTGATGAAGCCATCTGCTTCTTGGCTGTCCATCATCCCATCCCCGGGGACACTGCGCTCTGTGAGCTCCCTCCACAGCTGTCTGCAGGCCAGGCCCCCGACTGCATTGTCTGTTACGGTTCATTGCACTCACCTCGCTTTTGGCAGCTCAGTTCACCACCTGTCTCCACCATTTCTGGGCCTTACACTTTCCATAGCTATAGGGAGCTCAGTCCCTTGGCAGTGTCTCCTGTTCTGAGCTTCCCAAGAGGAAGGAGGCCACCTCGGGGCCCCTGTCCCACCTGGACATCTCTTGCTGTTTGTACAAATGATATTCCACAGTGCCAGTGCATCTTCAGCAGGACTTTCCTAACCTTTCTGTGCACAGCCTGTTCCCTGAGCCCACTGATCCCTGTTCCACCACCCGCCTGGGCAGTTCTGGTCTTCTCACTTCACAGAGTGTGCAGGTGCTCTTTCCAGGACCCTAGACACATCCTCTAAGGCCATGTGCCAGACAGGTCCTTTCTCAAGGCCTGAAGTCCCGGATGGAGGAGCGATATTCCTATATGAGTAACTTCTTCTTTACTCAACCTATGTTCCCCTTTTTTGATCCAGTACCCTTAGGTCGATGGCACAATGGTAAACGAGGGCTAGAATCCCCAGCTCCTCCAACTCACAGGAGCAAAGCAAGTTTCTTCCCTCCTCTTATATCCCAGGACTTCCCCAGATACGTTAGGTTGTAACCTGAGCCTGGTTATTAGTTTGATGGCCTGGAGAAGTGGAGGTGGGGATGGACCCTAAGAGTGCTGAGTGCTTTCCTATGTCTCTTACCCTTCACTTTACAACTGGTAGAAGTTCTGACAATTGCTCCACTCCTGATGGGTGAGAGCCCAGGCCCCACCCATCTACCATGACCAGTGGGCCTCACCGCTGGCAGCTGCTCCATACCCAGTGTAAAGCCCACCCTTGGAACCACCCCTCATGGGGACCTTTTCTAGGGTGTCCTTGGGTAGAGTCAAGGCAGAGTCGGTGTAAGAGTCATGGGGAGTGGCCCCACTCACAGCTGTGAGAGGCGGTAAGGAAGCAGAGGCAGAGGGAGGGGTGAACCCCATGTAGCAGCCCCGGCAGCTCCCGCCTACCCCACAGAGGACTGTGCCAAATCAAGGTGGGGAATCTAGACTTGGAGCCTCCAGAGGAACAGGCAGAGGTTATGAGATGAATGTCCCAAGGACAGGTGTGCCCTTGCAGTGGACAGCTTTCTTCAGAAGGGAGTGGCCCTGGGGGCGGGGGACTCCTGGCAGCAAGGTGAACATGGCTGCCTTGAAAGGGCACCAGAGCTGTACTTTGTGGGTTGCGGGTGCTTCGTCCAGAGGAGGGCCCAGCAGGGAAAGCCTCCTTCTTCCATGAGAAATCATCATCTGGTTGTGGCATCTAGGAGAACTGGCTAAGTCCAGAGAGGCAGAATGGGGGTAGAGGATGACAGGGGGAGGGGAGGGACTCCGTCCCAGCAAATCTCCGGAGCTGCTCGTCCAGCCTCACTGAGACCAGGTTTAAATCAGTGTGCATAGGTTTTCTCTTTCTTTAAGAAAACTACCTTTTGGCTGCAGTGCACCAGTGGAAAATTGAATTTATGAAACACTGAAGGGACAAACAGAGGAAATAGAATAGGGAGGTTGATGGAATTTCTTTTCTGAACTGCTTTTCAAAAGAAAGACATATAGGCTGCCATGAAATGGGGACAATATTATCGAAACACTTTAATGCTCTTTTATCCTTTGCATTTGTTCATTCTGACCGCTTCCTTACTCTACCAGAGGCATTCAATTGCCTCGGGGATATTCAGGTTTCCTACCAAATGAAAGGGAAGAAAGATTCAGTACTACACTCTGACAGACAGAATGGGATTTTCAAATCTGCAGCAAGCTATTCCTTTTGTATGACAAAGATGTTCAATTTTTTATTTTTAAGATCCCATTAAGAGCCAGACCCAGACATTGCGGCATTCAAGCTAGACATTCAGCAGGCTGAGGGAGAAGGATATGATACGAGGTAAAATGTATGCTTTGCCCTCTCATATCTCCATGGAGAGAGGCAGGGAGGGGGAGTCCAGCAGAGAGACACATATGCCGAGTCATTCTCCATGAGGAAAAAAGTCACTGATGTCAGGACACACAGTAGGTACTGAAATATAAAGCTCAAGACAAAGAAATGGTCCCTCGCCCTCCATCTGGAACCCCAGGGTGCTGCTAATTTAGCTGTGTGCGGTGCAGAAAGGAAATGTCACCGTGCTAGTGGAGAAATGGATGCCCCCGAATGTGCCCCAGCCTCTCTGTGGCTGATACACTTCCCAGAAGGGATCCAGAAATTCTAGGTCCCCTGGAGAGGTGACAAGGAGGGACGAGGGAGCTGGGGGTGCAGACACCATAAAGCAGTGATGCCAAAAGACACCAGGGCCTGCGAACTGGGGACTTTCTCCTGCTGCCAGAAGCTGGGGACAACCTCACTCTTTAGCAGCTGCATGCTGCAGACGAGCTACATAAAAACAGGAGTCAGGCAGTGCTCTAAGGGCTTCAGGCTGGCCCTGTTCTTCCTCTGGGAGCCCTCAAAGCCTCTGTACCTTGCGATACTGCTGGGGAGCAGAAGAGAGATAAAGACACCCTGCAAGGCAGAGCACTTTCTCGGGAGACCATATCCTCTGGAGGAGGTGCTGCTGCAAACGGTCGGTGGCAGTGGCACTTTGTGTAGTGTGGACAAGGGAGGCTGAAGCAAGAGGGTCGCTGGAGCCTAGGAGTCTGAGGCCAGCCCAGGCAGCATCAGACCGCAACTCAAAACCCAGACACATACATAAAAACAACAAACATACGCCACAATATCTGGGTGTAGCTTCTGTAACTCTTGTACCACTCAGGGCCAGAGCCCCCTGACCTCTACGTGGAACAGATCATCAGTGCTGGGATATCAGCACGTCGTGGGCCAGAGCAGCCTCAGCCATGACTGGCAGAGGACCCAGCAGGAGGGGTAACTCTAACGGGAGGCCCAAGAGGTCCCCAGCACTTTCCAGTGGAACAAGGTTCCAGCTTCTCAGTGACACACTTTTTACAGCCTGCCTTCCCAGGACCCCACCTTCCTGCAGTCACCTCCAGCAAAGGCATGGAAAAGATGGTCAGTCTTGCAGAAACAGAGCAGAGAAAGCAAAGCAAATTACAGAGAGCCATCAGCCCTGGGCACCGTGCTGTGTTACATAACCATCTGTCAAAGAGCAACAGAGGAGTCACATGAGACAGGTGACACAGTTCCTGCAGGGGCCAGGGCAGAGGAAAAACAAGTGGAGGGTCATGTTTATCTCAGATCCGAGATTAGCACAGGCTGCCTTCACTGTAAATGGGACCCATGGAACGAGGCACTCGCAGGGCATGTGCAGCAGAGATGGCAGCCTTCTTCTCGGGAGGCCAGGGGCTATGGAGGAAATGGGTATATCACTCAGCTAGTTCCACCACAGCGCTGTGAATAAATCTGCCCAGGTAAGGAGGCAGTGGTTTACTTATGCTTGGAGACTAAGGCTTGGGTCCAGGTGTGTCTGAGGGTCTCCTGCTCCTCATACCAGTGAGCAGTGATGCATCTTTTCCTGTGAACACTCCCGACAGCATGCAGAAGAGCAGGCAGAAGCGCTCACACTTCTTTGAGTGTCAGCACAGGACTGGACACTGCCACTTCAGTCACATTCCATTGGCCAGAAGAGATGTGTGGCCCTTCCCGAGTCCCTGTGTTGGGACTGGGAATTTCACAACAATGGTGACAGGCTGAGTGTCTGTGTGCCATGATTCTGTGCACCCAGCGTGAAGAAGAGAAAGGACACTGCAGACAGAGATAGCAATGAAATTCAAGTGTCCTCAAAGGTTCAAGTCACATGTTTCATAGAAACACAGTGTTGTATGAGCCGTGCTTTGACACCCTCTGCCTGCCCACAGCAAACCCAATGCCTCCAGCTCAGCAGAACCAACAAGCCTTCCACGGAGCTCCAAAGCTCAGCTTAGGAGTCTGCGTGGCAGCATCATTCAGGTTTCCACCACCTGTAACTCCAAAGACCAGATCACCAAGCTTCTAACTTTTATACCTGAATTCTTGTTCTCAGACAAAACTCATGAAGGGTCTTCAAGTAGACAGCAAATGAATGTTTAATTCCTTTAACTGGAACACAGTCTGGAGATGCTCACTCATGGCCTCTGGGTGATGCCTGTGGGGTTCCAGAGAGCCCTCGTAATGGCAACGGACACAAGAGAGGGCACTGGGTCCCCAGTTCCAGCTGGAACCCTGTGAAGCCTGAACAGGGACACAGTGGCAGCTCTGCCAGGTGTTCTGATGGACAGAAGGCAGAAGAGCTGGACAGGAGGAAATGTGTGCTTGGAGGAGAGAGTTCTCTGCCTTTTGTTCCAGGGTTTTGGCTGAAATTTATTAACTAAGCACAGGGCAAGGCTGCACTATCATGTCTCTAAAGATGTTTCACTCTGTTGGCTCATTTGGAATGCTAGGTTTGTTACAGGGTAAACTAGAGGAATTATAAACCAGAGGTGACGGCCTGCTTCCTGGGTCATGAATAGTGGGGTCTTGCTGTATCCTCATATGGTGGAAGAGAAAAATTAGATCATTCTGGCTTTTTTTTTTATAAGGGCACTAATTCCTTTAATAAGGGCTCCAACCTCATGACCTCATCACCTCCCAAGTACCTCGCCTCTTGGCATCACTGGCTTGGGAGTTAGGATTCAATAAGTAAATTTTCTGGGACATCAAGAGATGACAGCATTTTGATTGTTAAGGATACTTCTTAAATAATGTGACCTTTAATTAGTATATAATAGGGTAAAATTTCTCCATTTCAAACTCTTATTTCAATTCAGTTCACTAGAGTTTCATCTTGGAAACCTGAGATGAATTCAGGCACATATAATAACACTGCCTACGAGCTCTCTGCCATGGCATCAGGACATTTACCAAGCACCCCGGGCAGCCAGGTCAGGAAAGGCTCATTGCCCATATTAACTTTCACCCTCACACAGCCTTTGCTTGTTACTTGTCTTCAGCCTTAATTTACAAAACAAAATGAGAATTTGTAACCAAAGAGCAGAGAAACTCAAACTTGAAGCATGGTCTTTTGATTCACAGGACTAGGATTTAATACAAAACAAAGAACCATAAAACCCAGCCTATGTGCAAAGCTCACACACACTGGGGTCAGGCTATAGACACGTGGAAGTGGACATTGGCTGGGCGATTAGCAAAAGCTTCATGCTTCAGGCTGCACTGTGTAGAGGCAGTGGGCAGTGGTCAGGAATGAAAAATGTTCCCGTCTTTTCTTCTGGAACAACTTCTATTCTGGTATAGAATGATAGTGTCCCTCAAACCCTGGTACACTCAGATACTGGGCTTTGGAAGGTGAGTGGGTCGTGGGGGCAAGATGATCCCTTCACCCCAGAGTGTTCAGCAACTGAGTGTGCGGCTGGAAGGAGAGTCACTGAGGCTGGGCCCAGGAAGGTGTCCTCACCCTCCCAGGATGCTCCCTTCTCTCTCTTCTTCCCAGTCATGGTGTGAGCAGCTGTCCCCACCCAGGTCCTTCACCGTGTCATTCTGTCTTAGAGATGGTGGACCGTGAACTGGTAACATGAGCCAAAATAAGCCTTTTCTCTTTTATGCTGTACATGTGTCAGGAATTTTGCTCAATGAGGAGGAAAGTAAGACAACTCCTAAGGGGAGGTGATACTGCCCTGTGCCTATTATCCTACTGAACCACAGTAATCCCCCTTATCCACAGGGGACACTTTCCAAGGCCTTCAGTGTACCCTTGAAACTACATGTATAAAACCCTGTACATTACATTTGTCTTATATATACTTACCTATGATAAAATTAAATTTATACATTAGATACAATAATCAATTAACAATAACTAATAGTAAACTAGAACAATTATGAAAATATGCTGAAATAAAAGTTTGCACCTCAGGGTCATTATTATGTAAAATTAAGGGCTACCTAAATAGAAGCACCACTATACTACAACAATGGATCTGATGCCAAGACCACTACTGAGTGACTAACAGGAGAGTATCATATACAGCCTGGATACATTGAACAAACAGAAGATTCACATTCAAAACAGGACAAAGCAGGAAGTGAAAGAGTTGAACACACTATCCAAAATGATGTGTATTTAAAAATTTATGGATTATTTCTAGAAATTTCCAATCAGTATTTTCAGATCATATCTGACTATAGAAAGCAATGCCTCTAAAAATGAAACCAAGATGGGACCAAGATAAGATAAGATGGGACCACTGTATTAATGTTCTCCATATTTAGTCCTGAATGTAGCTGAAATCTAATTTAATGGAGTTGCACAAGCAGGACTGGGAGTCCCATTATCAGATAATACTCTCAGTTAATGTAAGGTTGTTTGTTACCAAAGGAGTTTCCAAAGAGGCTACAAACAATTGGTGGACTTTTTGGAAACAAGACATCAATTCCTTAGATAGTCATCTTTCCTACCTTGTGCTAAACATCTTAGAAAATGTTCTGTTTAACTTATAAATTCCCAAAATTTTATAATTATAAATCCTTCTTCGATATAATGTTGGTTCCTACTTAATGGGATACCAGAAGGTATTTCTAGAATGGCGACACAAGTACACAGAGTGTTTGCATGCTGTTGAGAGGATGCAGTGCCACCTAAAAATCTGTGTGCCTCCACTAAGAAACAAAGAATCCATAGTGGCATAGTGGCATGAGCCCTCAGATCTCATGCAGCACTTTCCGGGGCTCAGAGAGATGTGGATCTCTCTCAGTCCTCAGGAAGATGTGGGTCTTTCCCAATCCTCCCTTTCATTTGGGCCCTTTACCACTGTGTTAATCTCCCTTTTCTCATTTTCCTCTCATCTCAGCCACCTTCAAAGAAAAAGCTTAATAGGCCATAAGCCTGGTTTTCCATTTGTACTTTCTTCCATAATATTTCCTTCTGCATCATGTCTCAGTCATCTGATTTCTATCCCAGAAATTCACCCTGCCTGTGTTAATCACTTTGCTTTCACTAGGACAAAACGCCTGGCACTTACATTTGAAGAAATATATTTTGCTTATGGCTTCGGAGTGTTTCATCCATGGTAAGCTGGCTGTAAGGCAGACTCACCATGGTAGAAGGATGGAGGAAAACTGCTCATCCCATGACACCCAGGAAACAGAGACAGCAGAGAAGAGGCACTGAGGACAGAAACATACCCTTCCAGGCCATAACCCCAGCGACCCACCTCTTCTGACCGTACTGTATTCATAACAGCACCCGCAGCTAGGAATTCGTCTATGCAGGAATCCACTTACAGATACGGTGCTCCCATAATAAAGTCACCTTTCAAAACCCCACTTCGGAATGCATGAGCCATTTGGGAGATATTTTAGATACTTTAGAATATAACATGGCCTAACCCACTCAAAACCCCCAAATACAACTCAAGCCCTCCTCATTTATTGAGAGTTGGACACATAGATAGACTAGTCATGGCCACCAAGCATGTCCCTGTCAGCATCTTATCCCCCGAAAGGCTGTCTCTCTCATCTTTCACAACAGAATGAATCTTGTAGTTAGCATTTCAATTTGCTGCAACTTGTGCCCCATTTGATAATTACAGAATCCCACTTTAACATTAGATGCTGTGATGAAAAGAAAGGCAACTGAGACCTGAAACTTACTGTGAACTACAATGACAGACACATGGGCTGATGATGGTTACAGCCCAGGACAGTAGGGCATGTATGAAAGGAAGCAAGTTCTCCACAGATGTCTTCTCCTCACACGGGCTCATATCCATACAAATGTATACTTTAAAAACACATTTGCCACATCCAACCTGCCAAACATCCCAGGTCAGCAACGTGCTGTGCTGCAGGGTATGGGACCACTCCTGCCTGGGAAAAGCACGACTTCCACAGCGCAAGTTGGCTTTTGTACTACTGTATATTTCAAGATTGCAAGTCCAACCATTCTACACCAGGAACCCTGGATAGAGTGACGTGGTGATCAGTGGGTGTCCTCTACAAAATTATTCAAACTCACAGTGTGTTGGAACATTTGTACAACAGAATGTTGGCAGAGAATTCAAGCAATTGCAATCCTCAACACGATGTGTCAGATGACACAGATTGCTCACTCTGGTACAGAGGGGAGTCAGGGAGGGGGGCAGAAGAGGCTGGGATTCTCTGACTCAGTGGTGCTTGCCCCTGACTCATCTGTTGGATGCAAGCATTCGAATATGAGGGGTGGAAGTGGGAGCGGGGCTTACCTCCTGCAGACGCAGCTCAGCTGCCCTGGCTGCATTCCACAGCCCCAGTTTCACGGGACCCTATGCTACCAACTGCTGCCTGAATCCTGTACCAGGCCCTATGGAAAGAAAAGACCAGGTCACTTGGCAGGATGCCTCCTAGGAGCATCCGTCCTTTCCACCCCCCAGAGGAAGAGGCACCACAAAGGCTACATCCCATCCTGAGGAAAGCAGGCCCCTGGGTGAAGAATTAGCTTATGAAAGAAGTCACGCCCAATCTGTGCATAGGTTAACATTGGAATGCTAGAGAGCTGTAGCCAAGGAGTCCCAGGAGAGCTGCTGAAGCTCTCCTTCTGCTGTGCCCAGTGAAGGTTGCCGCAGGATACATGGGGTGGAGGGCAGAGAAAGAGACCTCAGGAACCCGCCATTTTGACAGAAGTGTCCGTGACCCTGGGGACCCCAGGGCTGGTTTTGTAGCTGCTGTTCTCAAGGAACAGTAGCACGAGGGCCACACAAAATCATATTCTGGGAAAAAACAACCCATTCCCAGCAAATAGGAAGTAATTCCCTAACTTCACTTCAGGGAAGCAATGGCCTTAAATAGCGAATCCTCGCATTCCTGGATTAAAAGCAGCTTGGCGTGGAGTGAACCAAGGGAGCTTCTGGGACATCGAACCTAAGTGAAACATGTGGATGACAACGGTAATGAGGCTGCATCCATGTGTGGCTTTAACATATCTGACTGGGTTATTTGCATTCAATTAAAACTAACTCTGTGGCCAAGGGGGGTCATTAAGTGTTTTCCAACCATGGTGGAATGGTTCATTTTCTTATACGTGACTGGATCACAGTGTCCCTAGATGTTTGATCAAGCATTATTTCTATGTGCGCCTATGAGAGTATTTCAGGAGAGAATGGCACTTGAATTGGGAGCCTGAGGAAGGCAGAATGCCATCCCCAGTGTGACAGGGGAAGGCGGAACAGAACAAAAGGCAGAGAAAGGAGGGTTTTGTGCTCCTTGCTTCCTGCCATCTTGAGCTGAGGTGTCTGTCTTCACCCTTGGGCTGGGCCCAGCCCATTGACTCTGTTGGTTTTCAGAACTTTGCACTTGGACGGGGCTGCATCATCAGCTTTGCAGCCTTCAAACATAATGTTGGTTTCTTCCAGCTTGCAGTGGCAATCATAGAACACCTCTGCCTGGGTAATCCTGTGAATCAGTTCATCGGTTCTTCATCCCCTTTACCTCTCTCCTTCCCTTTCTCCCTCTCCCTCTTCTCTCTTTCTCCTCTTCCCACTCTATCTGCAGAATCCTAACACAGGAAAAATGATTGGATTCCAGCGCTTCTCTATGTGCAGAAAATACCGTAGCTCATATATTCTCCAGCTGAGCTTGACTGGTGAATAGGGAACGTCTCATCTGACCCACATGTTCTTGGTCCCCGAGTAAACAGGGGGACCCCAAACCCAAAAGATCAAAGTGGGGAAACAGTGAGCAGGTTCTGGAGCCATCACAGCACACTCCCCATGGAACAGGAGGAGACCCAGGCGGCAGCAGGTGTCTGCAGAGGCCTCGCTCTGGCCGGTAGGAGTGAACTCAGCAGCAGCAGCAGGAGGGCAGGGGTAAGAGGTCAGGGACTCAGCTGAGCTGGCAGCCTCGGGGCAGGAGGAACAGGCTGGCCACACCGCCCCACCTGCAGACATGGTGGGATGTGTGGGCGCTTCGCTTAACTCCACGTGTCTGCTCTTGGCTCCCCAAAAGGGATGTAAGATGGCTTCCAGAGACAGTGACATTGTCGTCATTGAAAACAAAGAATGCAAATAAAGCAGAAGGAAAGTCGGCTGGGGCAGAGGAGGCTGTGAGGCATGAAGTCGGCATCTGAGCCAGTTAGATGCACAACTTCCGGCGTGCGGTGCAGCTTCCAGCGTGCGGTGCGTACGACCAATTTAGAGGTGTGCAGAGGTAGACACAAAGGCATCTGGGAACCCAGCCATTTGGGTGCGGGAGTCAGGCACTTTCTGAGCCGCGGGTTCTTATCAGAGAAGGTGAATCTTCTTGATAAATTTAGAAGCCTGGGTTGACATACACTTTTATTTCTAGTCAGGGAATACAAGGGCTCATCCAACTATCCAGGACTCCATGACCCAAACCTGTTCACCTGTAGCAACAAGGATAGCCTGTCCAGCAGGCCATAGGAGGACAAAGCTATAGTCAGCCTGTGATACTGTGACAAGGACTCCAACCTAAGGGGCAGCTGGACTGAGCATGATGCATGGAGCAGCTCACTTCCATCTGAGGCAGGTGCCTTCACCTCTGCCAGGTGCAGGTGAGGAAGCCCGTCTTGTGCTCACCGATCTCCTTGAGGCTGTGCAGTGGTCAGCATCATGACTGGATACCTTCCACCCACCTGCTCACTCCTCCCAGGAGAGACAGGGTCCGGACCCAGAAGCCTCAGGAGCAGGCAAAGCTCTGCTGCTGCTTACTCCACTGCCCTCATCAAGCCAAGTCCTTCTCCCACTTTCTGGCTTGGGTTGCACCTGCATGATTCTCTGAATGAAATGGGCTCCATTCCGTAATTTCGTGACAGCTGGCATGTTATGGTGTTTCTTAAAAACTGTCTTCTAGGAATAGCTCATTGCTAGAACAACTCTTCACACACACACACACACACACACACACACACACACACACACACACAAACAAAAAAAACAAATTCTATCCATCTCATCTTCTCTCTGGTGATCTGACTCTGGGAAAGTCATCTAAATCTTTTATTTTTTCTTATTTGTCATATAATTATTACAATTTCAGTGCTGTATATGCTACTTTTTCACACTATCGAAATAAATGAAATCAACTCACTTCATTTTATGAAGCATGTAAAGCCAGAACAAAAATATTTTCAAATAAGAAGATACATATAAATCCCTCTTTGTAAATAATATAAATATATATGTCTTTCAAAAAGGCTCAATTTATACAGCTCACTGTAAGTGTAATTCGTGAAGTTAAATTGACAGCAGACTAGAAATACAAGATTAAAAAACATATAAATATCATACCCCATGTCAATAAGCAAGATGAAACATTGATATCTTGATAAATTCTGAAAAACAAGGACACTCAATATTAATTTTAAAGAAAGCAAAGTAAACTACTACAAAGACCCTGCATTAAAGCAACAAGAAAGAAATAGTTCATACTAACAGTTTAATATTCATTTCATAAATATGTATTCAACCATAGGGACATCAATAAACAGAACAAAGATCTCCGCCCTGTGGTGATTGTGCTATTACATACATGTTGGGTGATGCGTGTCATGGGTAACAGATCTTGTACAATAAACATGATAACTAAATTACTTAGGGATTTGTCAGTTAATTATTGTTGCATCACGAACACTTCCAAATGTGGCTTTAAAAAGCAGTGTTATGACCAGTGATTCTGTGGGTCAGCTGGGCTCAGCTGTGCGATTCTTCTGCCCAAGTGCCATCAACTGGTCCTGCAGGTGTCTGGGGTCCCTTAGGGCTGGCTGGAATATTCTGGCATTTCAATAGTACCTGTCATGGGTTATGTTGGTAGCCCCCAGGCCTCATGAGTTTGCATTGTGCATTTGTGATTGGTTCATTGTCTAATGCTTGGATTGATGGTGTCAGTGCTACACTCACGTAAGAGTGGAGCCAGGATGTGATTTAATGGCAAGAAGAAGGTGTGTCTCACTCTCTTTTGCCAGTTTTGGCCTTGCTGTTTGCAGCCGCCATGAACTGCGGCCCTGTCATGCCTCCCTGCCTTGGAGCCAACTGAATATGGACTGAAACCTCCAAAAGTCTGTAAGAAATAAACCTTTCCTTTCCCAACTTTGGTCATCAGGTATTTTGTCTCAGTGATGAGTAAAAAGTAATGAAGGCAGTACCCCATCTAGGCAGTCTTCACAGCCATGCAGCAGGTGAGCTCACCAATGCAGGGTGCTGAGAGAGATGCTCACAGCCAAGACTTACTCAAACCCCAATAAATGTTGGGGACAAGGTAACAGCACTCCCTATGATACTGCTATGTAGTATGACTCTGCATGCCCCAAGAGCACCACTTACAGGTAAAGCACAAACCATCAATACAAGGGTGACAGAGAAGGAGGCAGCACTATGTTGTGTGTAGCTAATGTCAGTACCTACTTGGAAAATCCAAGAGATTTAAGTAAAAACCTGCTGGAATGAATAGAACCCATAGAATTCTATGGCATAGTCAAACTCACAAGTAGTGCACTAAAAACAAGTTTAAGACATAACTAATAAAAATATATGTTGGGGGAAGCCCATTAATAATAACATGAAAGTATAAAGTATCCAAGAATGACTTTTAAAGAATTCGTACGACTTGAAGACAAGTTCAGAATGCCCACAAACTGTGAGTACAGGGTCCCTTAACTTGTGCCAGTGTCCTTATAAATATTGAGCCCTTGTGGTGCTCTACGCCCACCTGTGGGCCTCCAGGGATTGCCTGGGCACAGTGATCATGAAGTCTGTCACACAGCTCTTCCTGTGCATCACTGAGATGAGGACAGGCCTGATACAGAAAGAGGCATCAGTATGAAGACCACATTCTCCTTCTAACCCAGTAGTGGGGAGGTCAGATCTCCACTTCGAGGATGAGGAGAGAGGCACTGGCAGTTAGAGATGAGGGAGGAACCATTGAAACAAATTCTGGCTTCACCTTTCAAGGACATCGCCAGGCTCTCTTGCTTTCCCTTTATCTGGAGAGTGAAAAATGATGATAATTGTATTAAAATTACAAGAGCATCTAGATGTCCATGAATGTCAGGATGGTTTACTGAGCTGTCAGTGCACGGTGTTCGCTGACTCTCACTCACTGCATGTCTCTCCCAGACCCTGGGTTCATGAGTTACTGACCTGTGTGATACATACCTTGTTCAGTGTGTTTCTGATGCTGTCCTAATGATATAGAAGTCTTGTCTTTGCTCCATTATAAGCCAGTACTCTGAGCTACCTTATCTAAGGGAAATCTGGATTACAGAGAAGATGGTGGAACATTCCACAAGGTTTTGGCACATTCTGTCTTTAAAATGTTACCAGGAGACCACGAGGAGAAAATGTGGTGACATTCTGGGGCAAAGGAAAGATTCCTGTAGTGGCTGATTGATTATGTCAACTTGAGATATTTAGAGCTTACTAAACCAGCTTAGCAGTTCTACCTTGAATGGCTATTGTCTGGATAGTATAAGAGGGAGGCAGGAAGGATGGATGAAGCTCTGTCTTTAAAGGAGCTCCAGTCTTCACCTTGGGCTTGGGATCCTCTCCTGGCTTCCAGTGCAGACTGTTTGTCTTCTGCTCTGGATGGTTCAGCCTTCTGGCATAGACCCTTCAACCTTCCACCACAGGCCCATTAGCCTCCTGAAGCAGACTTGCACCAGACACTGCAGTGAGCTCCAGACCTTGGGCTGAATCCTTTAGCCTCCAGCTTGCAGACACCCTCCACTTCCTCATCCATCTGTGGCTGACCCTTGTAGCCCATCTTGTAATTTCTTATACATTTGTATATCACATATTATACCTGCTTTCTCTAGTAAAACCCTAATACAGTTCCCTTTCACTGGGGAAAGTGGAAAGGATGAAGGCTCTTGCAACCACCAGATCTCAGTGGAGCCGCTGGTCCCTAATGGTGACAGCAATACAGCGCACATGTGAGCCTCACCTCCTTCTTCCAGCAGAAAGCCTGAGTGCATAGGTGCCTCCTACATCTTATCCACCCTGTGTCGCCAGTATCTAGGGAGACGCCCTAGCTCAGAGGCCTTGCCAGCAAAGTCTTTCTTGGGACAAAGCCACGGTATCAGTGGAGGACTTCAAACTCTCCTGAGGGCACAGTCTGGATCTCTCAGGGGTGCCAAGCACAAATATGACAAGTGGTCCCCCAAATGCTTCACTCCACCTCACAGTCCCAGGGATCACAGGCAGCCAGGGCACTCCCCCTGGACTGAGATTTCATTTAGACTCGTTACTTAATGTTACTTAAGAAAAAAGGTGCTGAGGTACCAGGACACTTGGTGCACCTGGTGTATGTAGCCAAGGTGGACAAGCCCTGCCCCATGGGAGGCCCAGGCGTGCCACTCCTCCTCCCCATGTGAGGCAGCCCAGAGGGAAAGGGCATCTTCTTTCAGCCAGCTGGGCCTGAGGCCCTTTGCCTGCGAGTCCCAAACCCTAGAGCACTCAAACTGTGCCCCTGGACCCCACTGTGAGAGGACTCACCACTGTCCCCTGCTGTTCCAGGCTCCCTGCCTCCCCTGACCACATCTCTTCAAAAGAACTCCTGTGGGCGAGGCAGTCAGAAGAGAAGATGGTCCCAGGGAGACAGAGGTCCCAACACTCCAGCTCCCTGGCGGCCACCTGCTCCTTCCCAGGCAAACGGGGGGCTCACTGGTCCTTCCTGGGCTCCTCCGATCAAAGCAGAGCTGAGGTATGGACCAGCTGCTAGTGACAGGTCCAGGTAGCCCCCTTGCCCCACCTGGTCCTCCCCGTCACTCACCTCAGTCAGGGCCCTAGCTTCCTAAAGGTTCTTCTTGGTCCCTAGGTTTCTTCCCTGAGAGGAGTTAACACCACCAAATACATAGAACTGTTATTTCTGGATCGAGGGATCAGCTTACTTAACTACTTTTCTATGTTTACCCAGCTTTCTTTGAATCTGTGTCATTTTTGCACTTGGAAAAGGGAGCAACATTTTTTTTGCATCATGCTGGTAGCATGGAGAAGCCCTTGTTAGGATGCCAGTGAGGGCGCGGTGAATGTGGGTGACCACAGAACCAAACCTTGTTGGGGAATCTGGGCTTTGAGTCAGTCAAAATATTACAAAACACTGCTGTGTCTGCTATGCAAACCTCCCGCTCTGACTTCAGTTGTGTCAGTGGCACCCAAATGAGGATTTTGTTCACGAAAACCCTCTCCCAGAATAGAAACTGCCCACAGCATTTTTTCTGCTGGAGAACATTTGTCTGGCCACACTCCCTGCTGATATTTTTTAGCTAATGAACTCCATCATGCAAAGCAGAACACAAAAAGCTGTGATGTTTTTGCCATTGTATGTTTTGTTCTGCAAAGTCTGCAAGCCAAGGTGAGAACAAATTTCCCAGGCAAAGGCACTGGGGCTCACACTCCCAGCATGCATTCCTGGGATGCCGGCCACTCCTGTGCGGCCCTGGGTGGTTTGGCATTTTGAACTTAATGCCAGAGCAAGTGGCCCAAATCCTTTTCTTATCCTTCCCTCTTACATTCTCCTCTTCCAGCAAAAGGAAACTCATGTCAGTATTCTTTGGCCGAGGGTAGAATTTCCAAGGCTTAGGTCTCTTGAGAGGAGCAGTCATCCACAGCTGAAAAGCAGCCCCAAGAAGAAGCAGCTGCGTGCTCCCCACTCCTCTGTAATCCAGGTTCTGGGGAGTTTGGGGACACACACACCTGTTGCAGAAAAACAGTTGCAACAGGCTTGCAGCTGCAGGGTGCCGCTCACAACTGGCTGTGTCCACTAGGACAGTGGGCCTTGTCAGTGGGACACAGCACAAGAGGGTGATGGGTGCATTTTATTACAATGCCCACTGCCCTGGCAGAAAAAGGCCTGCATAATTTAATGGGGTTGCTACAAATTATAACAGCAAAACATTCATTTGACTGGGTCGGCCAGACTCTGGGAAGGTTTGCTACCAAGTTTCCACGGTTACCATATCTCTTCTGAGCACAGAACAAGCTCTGATGCACACACTCTGATGCAAACTCAGCCACCTCCTCCACGCTTTCCTCCGACAGTGGAGGCTGAGATGCTAGGAATGTGCCCTGGAATGGAATCTCTGTGCAGAGGCCCTCTGTGATTGCTTTTTGTTCTCCCAGCAGGAAATGTGCAAAGATACAGGCAGGCAGAGATCCGGGGACAAGGTAACCCTAGGAGAGAACAATCAAGAGTCGGGACTGGTCCCAAGTCAGGGCTAACACTCCACCATCCAGCTTGCCGTGGAGTCCCAGGCACTGCAGTGAGCCTTTCCTCTACAGTTGGCCTTTTCTAAAGATTCCTGTCTCAATGGAAAACTTTTCTTAAAGAATTTCTTCCATGAAGGAATTTCTGAGCTGCTTGTGCTAGCGCTGGAAACAGATGCAAGAGGTCTTGGCTCCTCTCTGAAACCAGAGCCTGTATATCAGCACTGCTGCTTTGACACAGATGGGGAGTCCTAGGAGGGGCCTGTTCCTCTGAGAGTCAGATGCCAGGGCCCTAAGGAAATGATCGCAGGTGAAGCTCCCACGCAGCTAATCCTGCACACCGCACACCCTCAGCTGTCTGCGGGGACCCTCATCTCATGCCCACAGTTGGGTTTTGACTTCGCTAGGCATGTATGAGGCAGCACAAGGGACCAGGCACCTCCGCACTGCGAGATTCCTGTCCTTTCATCAAGCCCTTCCTTCTCCCTGTGAAACTTTTGCTTGGTACACAAAGATGAAGTAATTGTGCTGTTAGGTCTCTAGTTCGCTTTACTTTGGCAGAGCCGTGACTCAGAGTGAAACTCTGGCAGAACACCCAGTGCACTCAGCGATCCCAGGCCTGTGTGACATAACCAATGGGTGGCCCTGGGCCTGCTAATCCCAGGAGCTGCACAAGCAGAAGCATCATGAGACGCAGGGCTGTTTGGGCCAGCGCTGGACTGGGAAAGGTCAGTCTTCCTGCGTGCGAGGCAGAGGTCAAGCTTAGGTCTCTCTGCCCTGAGCAAGCATGTTCCAGGAAGCTGGTCTGTTATCCTGGTAAGGGACTGTGTGTCGTGATGCATGTGGGGGCAGGTTTCCCACTGCAGGGCATTCTGTGAGTTCCTGCTGTGTATACAAGGAGGCCTGCAGATACTGACATCAGTCTACACAGGGAGAATGGGAGGGGGACGCGGTCCGTAGGCAGTGGTAATTTGAATGCATGCATAGGAGTTTGCTGTCTGCATTCTCTGTAGGATTCTTGAAAGTTCTCAGCCACCAGTCACCTGCACTGCCACACTGAGCGATGAACCAGAGGGTCCATCCCACCTTGGTGGTTTGGATCTGTCCTGGAAGAACTCACTATTTTTCTAAAGATAAGTAAATGAATTAGACCACCATTTATTATCTACGCTATTTTTACATAACTCCTTGGGTAAAGTGATTCCAGAAGATAATTCAGGCATAATGCCTAAACAGTGAGACTGGAGAGGAGGCCATCTGGGAAAGCTTCTTTCTTTTAAAAACTAAACTCAAACCAAACCAATATCTGACTGAAACATGAAGTTTTTACCTTCAGAATTGCAGGCAAAATAAACTAGACTACTCCCACACACACAAAGCGTTCAGAGAAATGGACTCGTAAATATTGTGACTTAATAAACAGCAAGGTATCACCCACTTCATGCTCAGAAATCAGCACAGTCTGCTGACCTCCTCAGGAAGCTGGAGCAGCCACACAGTACCCGGTATCCATGACACTCGCTTTTACAGGAACCTCAGTAGAGGGCACTTTCACCCCGTGCAGGGTTCACGCAGGCGAAATCGATTCCAAATCCCTGAAGCTGCCATCCAGCACACTGGGACAGCACAGAGGCCAGCCTTCCCAGTGGCGCCTGAAAGCCTGACACTGTGCTCTGGACCACGTGCCAGGCCAGCCCTGAGCCACATTCCTGTCTTAGAGATCTGAACCTCCTGCGACCATCATGGTGATGTCCAGCCCCTGAACTCCTCACTTTCTGGGAAGAGGGGCAGGTGGGATGTTTCCTCCATCCAGGACACAGCTGTCCCCGGCCAGCCGTGGAAAGTAAAAGTTGGCTTCTGAAAAGGACCCATCCTACAGGAAGGAGCCTATGCTTCCTTGACTCCGGCACTAGACTAGGGAGTGACCATGGGGCATGTGAGCTCATCCTGCACCCCACACCTGTACACCATAGCTTCCCGGGAGAAGAAGGGGCAGGCCAGCTCAGCCTGGCTCCTCCTAGAACAGTGAGGAGACCCAGGCCTATGTGCCAGTGCGGGGGGACCAGCCGCATGCTTCTGCACGCACTCTTCCCTAGAATCCCCCAAGCCTGGAGAGGCCACGCCCCTGCCAGCTCGCCTACCTCCCTGGAAACTCCACCCACTATAAGGGCCCTGCAAATCCCCCACAGGCTTTCTAGGTCAGAACCCACTCAGCCTGTGCCCTGGTGAGCCACTGTGGGGATTGCGGAGCCCAGCTCCCTGCTGAGGGGCAGAGGGCCCTGCACCACGGTCGCTCTGGTTTCCTTTGCTATTCAGTGCTCGAGAACAGTCCTGTCTAGCAGCACCTGCCAGGCACCAGAGGACACAGCCTGGCACTGCCTGGCAGGCTGAGAAACCCCTGGACAAACCAGTTCACACAGAGCCCAGCAGCAAAGGCTTCCACCAATGCAGATCAGAGGAGATGAGGTGTGTGTTTGTGTTATGTGCGTGGAAGCGCTACAGACTTGTTGCAGTAGAGGTGCCTGGTTTTTAACTTCATTATGATGATTCCACAAGTACAGGAAGCTTGTGGAACCAACAGGAAGCTTAAGAGCCTCACGAGGCAAGCACACGTGTTCCTAGGACTCAGGCGGGACCCTGCTTCATGCCCCAGGGAAGGAGACAGGAGGAGAGACAGAGCACAAAGTAACCCAGTCCCCAGCAGGGGACTTGGGAACTGGCTTCTGGGACTGAGAAGCCACAGTTCTTCACAGCCACAGTTCCCCCACTTGCTGCTGACACACATACAGGCCCTGCACAGTGCAGCTTGGCTCAGCCTTACTCTCTTTCATCGGATAGAACGAGTCAGTCAGCTCCCGCAGCAGAAGCACACAGCTGTGCACGTACCCTTGAGGACACAGCAGCCCCTGCCCCACCACACTGGTGCACTGCACCTGGTTAAGGCATGCAGGAGTAAACCAGGTGGACATGGTTGCCATCACTTAGCAACTGGAAACTGCAAGCCAGGTTTCAGACCTGAGCCCCGAGAAAACTCCTCATAATGGTCCAAAGTCACACCCGAGCTAGTGGGTCCCCACATGTCACACTTCCCTTCCAGCAACTTCCGGGAAACCATTTCCAGCTCCCACCAGCTCCCCAGGTCCTCTGAGAAGGAGGTGACTGGGGTCCATCACACCAGTAGCCTTGTGTGGCCTGAGAGGGCTGATGTGTGCCCACTCATCGGCTGAGGGTCAAACAACCTGTTGGGGACCAGCAGTCAGCCACGGCCGTTATTAACAACTCAGACCCAGAGACACACAATTAGGACACACTGCATCAAAATCCAACATAGAAAACACAGCTGTCTCTCCCACTCACCACAGGGGTCACTCCCACAGTCCCGGTCCTCAGCACGGGAGTGGCAGGTGCTGCGAGTCAAGCGGCCCCATACACACCTGCACCGTACACACCACACACCTCCCACACATGGACCACCTACCACACACACACACACACACACACACACACACTATGAACGATCTGTACACACCATATACACACACACCCTTTCATTACTGCATACAACATGAACTGTATGTGACCACGCACATCACAGTACACATCAAACACAAACCACACACTACACACTATGCTCATATATCTTACACACCACACATGCATCTCATTACATACACACCTGTGCATAATATACACACACATACTGCATACAGCTACACATACCGTGGTCTACACATATCACACACCGCACACACAGCACAGCATACAAACACACCTTGCCACTGTCTGTGCATGCACCACATCACGGACACATCACACTGTACACATGCAAACACACCCAGCACATACACCACACACGTGATGCACACACATGCAAATACTCACCTCACACACACATACCATACACACACTTTCATAAACACACACATGCCATGCACACATGTTCACAAACACACATGCACACACCCCACCCTTCCAGCTTCTCAGCAGTTGCCTACGTTAGAACTGGAAGCCAGCCCTTTTCATGACCACAGTCCCCACTATGGGGCTTGAGTGGCCTCCCAAGCCTCAGAGGAGAGTGTGTGTCAACTCCACCCAGCACGAGGACACCCTGAGTGGGCAGGTAGAGGCCAGGGTGTCAGCAGTGTGGCCAGGAGAGCTTGGAGCCCTCTTTGCAGGGCAGCCCCGGACGCCAGGAGTCCCCAGGCAGGTGCAGGCTATGAGGCTCTGAGACCACCTCCGTGCCCTGCACCAGCCTGCCACTGCCTTGGCCACCAACTCCTGGAAACGGCTACCACCCTGGTGGCAAGGGCCTCTGCAGAGTGCAGGGTAAGACCAGGTAACTGCACCACTTACACACCACTTACACACTCACCTCCTGATCTCCTGCACCCGGATACAAACTCTGGTGTTTGTCCTTGGTTCCAGGTGCAGAGTCCCTGTGATTGGGAATTCCCTGTCTTCTGCATGCTGGTGAAAGGACTGCTGTCTGGGGAGGGCCTCCTGGGAGACCCCGCTTGACTTCAGAGAGGGCTGGGGCCTGAGCCAGTCACATAGGGATCCCCACAAAAGCCTGAGGAAGTCTGGGGTGGTCCATATGTCCCCCCAAAGGATGGGGCCCCACTCTTCCCTAGCACCTTCTCCTGGGTGCCTCCTCCACCACACTCCTCCTGAGCTCACTCTCCCGTAATGAACCCGTGTTCACCAGCACAGTGACATCTGCGGTTCTGTGAGGTGTCCCAGTACTGAAGCAAACTGTCAAACTGTGGAAACTCCTGTAATGACTGCTCTGGCAAAAGCACAGGCCATGCAGCTCTTTCACAGCCCCAGCTAGGACAGGGAGCCCCTGTGCGCCCAGGGAACCCTGGGTGAAGGCTGCCATCTGGACTGTGGGGATCTGTCACTGCTGACCACATGACTGTGCAAGAGTGCTGAGAGTGCTGTGATGGAGGTCACCCCGGAAGAACCTGGAGTGGACTGACTTTGCCTGGTGGTGGCGTGCACTCCTAGACTCCCAGGAGCTCTGCCTCCCGTGCAGCTCCCTGATCCAGCCCTGCCCTGGCTGTCTGCTTGCAGCCCTGGTCATGACCCTGTACGCTGATCTGGGGAGGGAGCTGACTGACAGCACCCTGGAAGGTTCTGCGTGGAGCACTTCCATGGATGCACACTCATTGTGCACTCATATACCTGCAGCCTCACACATGCATGCACACACTCTCCAGTCACATGTGAACACACACTCATGTGCACACTCACACTCATACACACACCTCTACATACATCTATGTAGATGTCTGTGTTTACACACACATACTCATGCCTACTTAAGCTCATGTACACGCCTCCACACACAAATGTATCACACCCACTCAACAACCTATGTGCACCTTCTGCACACAGGCAAAGATTCATGGGCACCCATATTCTTGTCCTCACATTTAAACACACGCACACACACACACACACACACACACACACACACACAGCTTCCAGCCCTTGCTCTGCCTGGCCCTGGGTGCAGCTCAGGGACAGGCCTTACCGTGCAGCTCCAGCTCCGGGTGACGCATATGCCTCAAGGGCCACACAAGTGGCAGCGCATGGAGGCCTCCAGAGCAGTGGCAGTTGGGCCTGCTCACTTCCAAGAAGGAGAAATAGAGAATTCCGGGAGCTGAGTTGTGGTCCGGTCAGAGGCTTCAGGCTTGGGGGTGAGCCACTCTGCCTCCTGTGGTCTGCCTGTGAGCGAGGTGTCTGGAAGGCAGGTGCATGTAACTCGCTCACTGAGGCCAGGTGGGGCTGCAGGCATACAGAGCAGAGATGAGCCTAGAAAGCAGGAGCAGCTGCAGACTTTAGTGAGCCGATGTGTCCCTCAGCTGCTTTTAACATTAAACCCCATTCCTGTGTAATAAATAAATTCTACTAAAGCAATGGGGACTCCTGACACCCTTCCCTGCAGCTCCCTGCCTTTCCTTCGGGCCATACCCTGGGGTGACCAACCTCCAGCCCTCCCGCATGGCGAGCCCCGGCCTCAGGCAGTGTGTTGTGTGCTGCTGCCTGGACACTGGCCAGTGTGGGCCAGGTGTGGTTGTGAGGGTTGTGAGCGTGGCCAGTGGGAATCTGTGTGCTTACATGAGTCTCAGCAATGCCAGGGTATGTGTACTCATCTTCTGGGGAAGACCACCTTGAGTAGCTGTGTCACTGCACTGAAGCTCAGGAGCTGGCATCTGTCACTGGCCCCGGTCAGTCATGGGCTGGAGCCTGTTCCCAGATGCAAGGAGACACTGACACACTGACACCTCTGTACTTCTGTACTTCTCCGGCCTGGGCTGAGCCAGCCTGGCCTCCCAGCACCACTCAGGCCAAGATCAGGAGTCAGAGATGGCACCTACAGCTTTAGCCAAAGGACCTTCTTCCCCTTGTCTGTTCTGTTCTCCTCGTCCCACGATCAGATGTCACAAACTGCCCTGTATGCCATCACAAAATAGTAGGTGCAGCCTCTGGGAGGAGAAGCAAGAGGATTGCAAGTTCAAGCCCAGCCTCTCTCAAAATTAAAAGAAAAAATGTTAAACTTGAAGACCTGGCTCAGTAGGAAGGGCCTGGTTCCATCCACAGGACAACAGCAGAGGGAAGGTTCCCACTACCACTGCACAGACAGCTGCTCCATGTTGCACGCCCTTTCCTGAAGCGAAGAAACTTCACGCGCATTTACTAATCTGCACTGGGTCCCCTCACAGTCTCAATGCCCCGCAGCCTGCACTGCCTCCAAGCAGTGTCCTTGACCCTCAGAGCGCATCCCAGGCATGAGGGGGTAGGGTCAGGCCAACAACTGGGCCTCCGGGTCACAGACACCCTCACCCTCAGCCACTGGGTCCATGGCTGGCTCCTTTCCCTTGCTGTTCTCAACTGTGAAAAATCTGCAAATATAAGAAAAAATTCATCTGGATAAAAAGCCATCAGAGGAAAGAAACAAATCATTAGGGTAACAAACAAAAAACAGTTTGTGTCCTTGGGGTAAAGAAACAAAGCGCAGCCTCAGGAGGAAGCTTCTGCCCAGTGGCTTCCCTCCCGGCCATGGTAGCTGGACGGCAGTGTCTTAGGGGGATCCAGTCCGCCGAGGTGGGGTGTCCTCTGTGCCCCTCTCTCATGGTAAAGCATGTGATTCTGACAAGACCCAGCCTCACCAACTTCCTGGTGACCCTGAGGAGCGAGGAGCGCAGGGGTGAGCGCCACCTACTGAGGGCCTTTCTCTGGGAGTTGGTGAGCATGTGTGTGTTCACAAATGCACACACACACATGCACACAAGCAGCACACGGCTTCATGCATTCATGCCTCTCTCATTTCCTTTCCCATCTCCAGATCCCTTCCCATTTGCAAAAGATCGCTCTTCCTGTTTCCTATTATCTCTCTTATTTTGTTCCTTAACATCCTTTTTTTAAACAAAGAAATAATGCAGTAACCTGGAGAAAAACCAGAGGACAAAACTTTGAGAAAAACCAGGCCTTTGCAGAGGTTCCAGCTGGGACAGGAGACTCCAGCTTCTCAGATTATAGGTAGAGTTCTCAGTGCCAGGCAGGCAGATGAGCCAGGCTCACTCACTGGCAAATCCAACCTCGAGTCGGCCAGGAGCACACCCAAGGCCCAGGCCTGCCCTCCCGACACTCCTGCTGGGGCGCCATCATGAGGCACGAACTCGGTGACCTGTCTGGGCGACGTGAGCACCGTCACTGGAAAGGTCTAGGGCGTGAGCCGGCAGAGCAGGTCCCCGCTGAGTCCACACCCACCGGCACCCCAGGCTCAGCCCTTTGCCCGCAGCTGACCTGCACTTACACACCGAGGCCAGCGAGCCTCCCATTTTGTAGATGGAAAAACAGGTGGAATTTTCCACAGTGCCAAATTGCTGCTTGCATCACAGGGACTGGAAATTGGGGCCAGTACCTGCCCCTTGTGGCCCGACTCAGCTGAGTTTAAGATGCCCAGGAGTGAAATATCTTCCTTAATTTAAAGCTAAGGGTGCATGCTGGAGGCTCAGAAGGCCCCACACACACGTGCTCCTTGCTGTCCAGCCCACCAGGTCCCTGGCTGAGACTATGGCTGAGCAGACGTCTGTCTGTATGATCTGTGTGTCCTCACTGTGTCTCGCTGTGGCCAGCACGTCTATGATGGCTCTAACTATCCCTGCACTAGTTACTCCTAGGGATTTCTGACCCACTGCTGCTCTAAGACATCATGCAATGCAGGGCATGTCGCAGCCTTGGCCTCCTAACTGTCAGACTGTGACAGAGGCCTGAAACGGTCTTAGAGCTAGGACTTTGTTAAAGACAAACTGAGTAGTTTATCTCACTGGCCTGAGGACCAGGGAGACACTACACTCCAGCTCTCTGTGCCCCAGGATGGCTAAGTCCACCCGTGAACCTCTTCTGCCTTTGGGGGCTCCCCCATCAAGTGGAGCCTTCTGTGCAGTGGATGTGATCTGTTTGGTGGGAGTTGAGAAGCTGCCACCTGGATTTGACCAGATTGTAAATAAACACATTTTCCCACTTTTACAGGCTGTTTTCACATGTGATCAAGGCTGGACAAACAAACCCAGAATCCAGAGGAGGAGCCCGGGCTCGGCCTGAGAGAGGCACAGTGGCCACGTGGCAGGCCCAGTTTGCCTTTCCTCCACAGTGTGGCCAAAATTGCTCCATCTGAGACCCTCTCGATTTTCTACCTTGTTTTTCAGTGTTTGTCTTTTTATCATCTAAGGCTTTCACCTTTGCAACCCTCTGTTCTGTTTCAAGAAGGGCAGACCCCATCGCAAGTCAGGGTGCAAACTGGTAGAGATTCTGAGACCCACTGTGGACCTTCTGCATAATAACCCAACCCCCTTCCTTCCCAGGAACCTCAGGAATGGTGGGATGATGCAGACATCCAGCAGGACAAGGCACGAGAGGGCAAGCAGAGCAAAGCATCCCTTCTGAGAGGGATGTCCCCTTTCCCTGTGCTTGGCATTCTCGGGGAAGAGGTCCCTGTCCTCCAGAGTGATGTAGTGGGAAGGTGGGGAGGGCTCAGACGGGGCCCAAGGAGGGGCATAACTTGGAAGAGCCAGGGTTGTAAAAGTCAGTGCCAGGCCCCTGGAGACCCTGTGGGGAGAAAAAGGGGTCCCTGTGGGCACTGTTTTACCCAGCCCTGGAGCTCAAGAGCTCTCGTCTGTCCCTCTGAAAGCTGTCCAAGCCCCCTCAGTGTGCTGAGCAGCAAAGGCCCTCACTGCTGTCTTGTGGACAGTGATTGTCCCCCAGGCTGTGAAAGGCTACTGTAAGATGCTGTGGGCCTCCTGGCAGGTCCTTAGCTCATTTTGGTTTCTCCACACAATCCCCTGTGTGGTATCATGGCATCCCAGCCCATTCATGGGTTATCTCAGGTATTTGTTAGAGTGACAGAAAGTCAACTGATACTGGCTGTTTTCTAGCTGAGACTGAATTTCTTACCATTTAGCTTAGTGGCACAAAAAGTTCATTTATTATTGATTTAGAAAAATAATGTGGTATTTCCTGCCCTTGAGTATAATAGGGACCAGATTCACCTGCATTAGGTATAATGCAGTGACACAAAAAACAGCTTAAAGATAATAGGGAATTTTTTAAAATCTCACATAAACATGCCCAGAGAAGGCAGTCATAGGCTCCTGGGAAAATTCTCTTTCTCCATCCCAGGGAATGGCTTCGAATCAAAAAGCTACATCATAGTCCAAGATGACCACTGGAACCCAGCCATCATGCCTGCCTTCCAGGAAGAGGGATAAAGGTCAGCTAGCAGAAAGAAGGGTGGCAGTTGTTTGTCCCTCCTTTAAGGCACTTTCTTAAGACATTTTCCTGGAAGTCACGGCCTGCATCTGCTGCCTTAACCCTGTTGGTCAGAATTTAGTCATAGCCATGTTTATTTGCAATGGACGCTAAGAAATTTGGATTTCATAACTGGAATCTTGTTATTTACAATGAAATAAGGATTCTGTGGCTAAGGAAGATAGAGAGAGATGTATTGAAAGGGCAAATTGCAATCTCTGGCTCGTGAAGTCAAATGCCTGATTAATGCGTGTGTCTGCTTTTGAAGCTTTGCGTGCAGTCTCAGCGGTCTCCAGGGTCTGTCTGCCCCAGACTGGGGGCGCTTGACTTGGTTGCCGATTGCTCTTCATGACTTTGCTTTACTCTTACTCAGAGCTACTCAGACGCTGGCATTGCTATTGCAAGCAAGGATGGCAGCGCTTAGCTGGCAGGAAGGACGGAGGCCACTCCGAGAGCACCTCCAGGCCCAGTCCTCCCCCTCCTCCTGCGCTGTCAGATGAGTAGGGAAGGGAGCCAGCCTCCCGGGATGCGTCAGTCTTCTGCCTAAACCACAGCAGCGGCAGGGACAAAGTTCTGATTCACGACAGACTTGAGAAACAAAGGGGAGTGGCCTTGCCGAAGCTCATCTCAGAGACGACACAGGAGGAAGGAAGGGTTCCGGAAGTGTCCTTTGGCATGTGAAGGCCATTTAGCTGTGAAGGATTCACCTGCAGAACAGGGACCCATGCTGTGTCCCCCAGGGGAGCCCCAGGCAGGCACACCAGGATGGGGTGTGAACCCCCAGGAAGGCTGAGGGCTTCCCATGTGAGAGAGCAAGCAGCCTTGGGGCAGAGAGAGTAAAAGCCAGTGTCTTCCCGTGATTAAAAGGGACAAGAAGCCCAGGAATGTTGGTGTGGGACTCAGTGACTTGCCAAGGTACGCTCTGTGCTTTAATTTTCAACCATCCAGTAGACTTTTGAACATTCCCAAATACATTCAGGCTGGTGCTACCCTGGTCATGGAAACATTTCTTTTCTATTGGCACAAAAAAAGTAATAGCCAGCCATCTGCTTCTTGGTCACTGGAGCCCATGCACGGAATCCTCCAGGAGGTCCGCAGCTGGAGTGAGCATTACCTGCTGTGGGAAGAAGCAGGTGGTGGTTCCTCAGTCACAGTGGCTTCCTCCTGCAATGCTACCTCTTGATCCAATATAACTACTGGGGCCCAGTCATTGTTCTTGCATTCCAGGTAAGAAAAAGAGGAACAGTGAAAAAAAACCTATGAAATTGCTAGAAGGCATGGAGGTTCCAGGCACAATCAGGTGACACTTGGGAGGTAAAATTACCCTTATCATCACCTCTTCCTCTTGCCAGGCTTCCTTTTGCCTCATGAGTAGGTCATTTGTGATTTGCTTCAGGATCCACCATCTCTGTCATTTGAAATTTTTATTGGGATAAATATGTATTCCTAGGGAAGTGGTTCTTTACTTTTGGCATGGAATGGGAAAGAGAAAGAAGAATGTGAAAACCAAATAGGAAGAGCATTTTTTAAAATGCTGTCTGGTTGAGGACCCTCTTCAGTATGCCACCCTCTCACAAGAAGCACCAGAGGACGCACATGGATGTGGTGGGAGGTGAGCATCGTCAGGGAGCCAGAGGCTGCTGGTGCACGAAGGACCTAAAAGCCGCAGAGAGAGGACTCAGGCTGGCAAACCAGTAAACAGAGTACAGCTATCTGTACTCTCAGGTTTTGCTTCCTGAATTTTATTTATCTGTAATCAACTAAAAATAGTAAATAAAGTTTTCAGAGATAAAAAATGCTCAAGTTTTAAATTGCAAGTCATTGTGAGTGGTCCAGGATGTGAACGATCCCTTTGTCCAGAGTGTCCACCCTGTAAGCACTACCCTCCTGTAGTTATGGAGCAGAGTCTCTGCTATCAGGTCATCTGTAGTAGTACTGAAGCCCTTTTCAAGTATCTTTGTTTTACTCCATTCTGGCCCCAAGAGCCAAGAGCAGTGATGCCAGTAGTTTGCCTATGCCAGAGACAAGCCATCACATGCTCAGCCACAGGAAAAAAGTCCTGTGCTGGTGCCACGGGAGTGAAAAATGCTTTGTTAGGATGGGAAAGGTGGGGCTGGAGGTGTCAGAGCATTTGAGGCCCAGGTTTGATCCCCAGAACAGGAAATAGGGAGAAAACTAAAGAAAATAAAACAAAAGGAGGAAAGAAGGGAGGAAGGGCATTAAGCTACAGGACATGGCATCATCTGTGGCATCAGGCACACCAGGAACTACTACACATTCTAATTTGTCACCTTGACAGATGCATCTTCGTGACAATCTGGAAAGCATGAGATGAATCCAGTTTTCTTCCTCCCCTTAGAGGTATCAGCCTTGGAAGATTTAACTTCCTGCCCAGGAGGGTCCAAACTCCTCCCTCTGCACTGAAAGGAGCTCCCCGGGCACATCTGTACACCTCTGTGTACTCTGCACTTCAGAGCTCTGTTCACTCCTGCAGCACTCCTGGGTCACCCCCAGGCTGGCAGTAAAGACCTTAGTAGTGATGCTCACCTCTGGAAGATGATATAAGCTGGCATCAGAAGCAGGCTGAGAGCCTTTTGGTCAGAGGGAGAAGTAGAGCAGGTGTTTGCAGTCTCTGTGTGGTTTCATGGGCACTTCCTGGACACCCCATGACCAGTGTCTCTCCTGCCAAGGTCTGGGGCAGTGCTACCCTGCAAGGTGGAGACATCAAAACCATCTGGGAATAGCTGCCCAAGCTGTGGTGGGTGTAAGAGGGCAAGTTAAAGCACTCAGGAACATGTGCTGTATCACCTATAGTGGAAGAGCCCAGGGAAACTTCCTCACAGTGGTTTAGCTAAAGGACAAAAGACTGAAACCCTCAGGCCAGATAGGGTGCAAGCAATCGGGCTAGGATAGGTATGGAAGGACAAGGATTGGGACTGAGGAGAGGCAGATGAGGAAGTTTGGGAAGAGGGTTTGGGAGCTTGGGTTGCTCACGATGGATGTTTTATGGATTGAACTGTCTCCTGCAAGAAATGAATGTTAAACTCCTTAATCCTCAGTGCCTCAGAATGTGGCTTCATTTGTAAATAAAGTCTTTGCAAATGCAGCCAGTTTAGAATGGGCTCCTGGGCTGAGGGCAGGGGAGAGAGCTAATCCAATAGCACTGATGTCTTCAAAACAAAGCGGGAGGTGGACACAGAGACAGACACACACAGGGCAGGACAGGGCAGGAGACCAAGGCTTCTACAAGCCAAGCAACAAGGCAGATTGTCACAAACCCCCAGGAGCAGGAGACAGGCTGGAACGCATTCTCTCTCCTGGACTTAGAAGGAACAGACCCTGCCGGCCTTGACCTTGGACATCTGGCCTCCAGAGCTGTGAGACAATAAACCTGACAGTTCCGGCCACTGATCTGAGGTCTTGTGTGACAGTTCTGGCCAATAGACATGGGAGTGCTCTGTGTCAGTCAGGGGGCCTTGCAGCAAGGAAGCAGCCAGGCCAAGGCACTGCTCCAGGAAGATCACTGGGGCAGAGGTGACAGAGGAAGAGGCGGCGCCTGCTGTGGGTCAGGGCAGGCAGCAGCAGCAGGTCTTCGGGTCCCTGCTAGATGATGAAGATGGAGAGTGGCCCTGCTCCTGACCCATGGACACACGTGTCGTGTCGCATGGATCCCAGATCCGAGGGTTCCAGGGAGAGCTGGTTTCAGTTCTGAGCACACAGCTCTGAGGCTGCAGGAAGTAGGGATTGTCAAGACCTGCATGAAGCTGCGTGGCTGCCGGACAGGAGGGCTATGCTCAGGCCAGTGGGTGTCACAGAACTGTCTCTGCCTTCTCATTTCATTCCTTCCAATTCCAGTCTTCACCCCTCCTTCCATTGCTGTCTCTCTCTCTGTCTCTGTCTGTCTGTCTGTCTCTCTCTCTCCCTCATATATATACACTCATGCAAGACTTCACACCTCCTCCATCTCTCTTTTTGTCAGCTAAAAAATGACTGACAGTTTGTACAAAGCCATTTCCTGAACTCGCTGCTCCGGGGGGCACTTTGCACTGAGATGTGCACCTTTATTTCTTGACATGAACTCAAACACTGAACTCGAACTACTCAAGCAAGTTCAGTTCAAAGCACTGCCAGCATGAAGACACAGAGGAGCAACTTCTGCTCAGGGGTCTGGGGTTGCCACAATTGTGTGTCACATTGAACGCCTCCTTGCAATTTTCCCTCATGTGTGCGATGAGAACCTTGTGGTTTTGTCCCCAGCTTTGGAGTCAAAAGCATGACACTGTCCTGTCATGAAATCCACTGACTGTGGATTTCAGGTGACCCATGGAGACTGCAGTCCACACGGGCAAGTTTAGTTTCAAGGTGGCAAACAGTGACAGGTGATGGGCACCTGCCTGTGTGAGGGACTTGGGCACCTGTGGTTAGAGCACCAGAGGCCAAGAGGGCATCAAACAGTATCCATGTATAGGACACCACCCATGTGAGGTGCACAGGTTTCATTTAAAATGCAATTTAAAATGCAATTTGCCCATCCAGTTGAGGGAGGGACAGTTTTACAGTCAGACACCACCGGGGCCCCTGTAGAAGACAGATGCTCACATTGAGGCAGGGCGGGGACTGGCAGGTTACTAGGATGGGGAAGAGCGTTGGGGAGCTGATTGGAATCAGAGTCCAGGATGGGGAGGAAGCAGTCACTGGGGGAAAGGTCTCAGTGGAGCTTAAGTTGTTCTGCCAGAGACGGAATGAGACACAGTGTTCCTCTGCAGGGAGCTCCAAGTTGAATTCTCACAGATGGGCGAGCATGAGGACCTGAGTATGAGGAGGAGCAGCTGATGAGGCAGGGAGAGGGAGCAGCAAGGAGGTGAAGACGACAGCATGAGAGAGGAGTGACAGGTCATGGGAGGTTGTCTGTCCATCCGTGGTCTCAACTGGAGGCCTAGGCACTGAGAGAATTGCCTCCAGCACTTACTCCGAGGCTGTGGCCTTGATGGGGATGATTCCTGGAAACTCTGAGCTGTAACCACCTTGATCACCCACAGGCTGGTGATGCAACCATGAAAGATGGCTGAACAGGACACTGTGATGTGGCTGCATGCGGCATCACTAACCCTAGGGAGAACAAAGAGGGAATGCGGTGGGATGGCCTGGGTAGAGCATTGTGGAGGCCGGAAGGCCGCCGGGCCATGTCCGCAAGGGGTTTTCAGTTGGGAGCCAGGGCCGCACCTCTAAAGATGAAATGGACCCTCAAGGACTATTTCTACCTTTCAGTGAGCTGTGGTGGAAAACTTGCCTTCCTTTCCCTCCAGCTTCATTTTCTTAAAATATGAGGATTTGGGGCTCGTATGTCACAGTGATATAAACAAACAATAAGACGTAAATAAGCCTGCAAGGGGAGAGCATTCTGATCCTCCAGATGAAAGGTAAGTGCGATGTTAAACCTTCACACTATTCTGAGGCATGGGCCTGCTGTGGAGACATGCGAAAGTGTATATTAATAAAATTTATCACGTCAGGCTCTATAATAAAAAGGTTTACACTCAGCCCTCCAAATGAATGGGTTCTGCAACTGCAGATTCAATCAAGATTGGATTGAAGCTATTTCAAATAAAAGAACACTCCCTAATTATTTGCAGGGAGCATGCACAGACTTTTTACTGTCACTACTGCCTAAACAATGTATAGTACAACTACTTTTATACCATCTACCTTGCATTAGGCATCACAAGTGCTCTAGAAGTAACGTGAGGTGCATGAAGGACGTGTGCAGGCCACATGTAAACACTGCTGCTTACCGCAAGGGCCTTAAGCACCCGGAGGGTCAGCGTCCTTGGAGGTCCCCTGAATATATGAAGGGGTGACTGCTGGTATCTTTTCTACCTGCCATTCCCCCCGAGTGACTAAGGATGATATTAGACAGCTCCCATTTCTTCCTAGATCTCTAGTGTCCTTCTGGCTATGAGTGGGTCAGCTGTCCACCACTGTGCTTCAGAAAATCAAGAGGGGAAGGTTTAATGTGGCTCACAGCTTCACAGGTCTCAGTCCATGGCCATCAGGTCTCCCTGCTTCAGGACCGTAGGGGCAGCAAATCCTGGCGGAGTACATGGTGGAAGAGGCTGCTCACCTTGTGGGGAGTAGGGTGCAAAAAGAGAGAGGGAAGTCTGGGTTCCAATGTCCTTGTCAAGAGTAGCCCCCAGTAAGCCAAGTTCCTTCCTGGATCCCCTCCACCTGCAGGTCTGACCACCTCCTTGCAGCACCACAAGCTGAGGACCAAGCCTGTAACTCATGACCTTTTGGGAGACGTTTCCAAATAACAGGGGAAAAAAGCCATGACACTGGAAAGGGAGATTTAAGACAGAAAAGTCTTTTATTTGTTTCAATTGAAAAGACATTTTGTCACTGGCCCTGCTAGCTGCTCCTGCCAGGTGCGTCAGCTCAGTCTGAGTAAAGAGAGATTAAACCCGGAAGCGATGCAACGGCAGTGGTAGCTGCAGACACCGTCGCTCCTCCCTAGCGTCTCAGCAAGCGAATCTCACGGTAAGCACCCTTGTATCCCATGCTACATGGATGTGACTGCTGTTCCCAGAGCTGCTTATTGTCAGGGCATCTGACATCCAGGGCTTGCCCTGAAGAGCTCCCAGCACTGGGGATGCAGAGATGAGACACACGTCCCCTTTCTCTACATCTGGCAAGCACATTCCCTGTGGTTTGTGGTCCCTGGTTCTCAGCGTCCATCTGGGAGCTGATCAGAGTGATGACGTGGGATCCCATAGGCTGTGTATCTAAGAAGCGGCTCTTGCATCACTGCTTGACACCTTATCACAGCCAAGAGTGCGATTTGTTCGCATCTAAGAATGTTCGGAATGTGAGGTCTGTTCCTACCTGTGAAAGTTCCCAGCTTGAACATGTGGGTACTTTCTGTAACAACTGCATAAGCACGAACTGAGTAGTACTCTGTGAAAAGCACTGCAACCTCGGAGCTCGTGGTGACCCCTGGTAAAGTCAGCCCTGCTTTGGCTTCCTGGCCCCCATGCAGCATCAAGCGGCCTCCCTACATCCATCCACACAGTGCTGGGGTTCAAACCCAAGCCGCTGCCTTCTGAAGCTGCTCTAACCTGCCAGGAAGAGCGGATTTGGGCAGTGAGCTGAGACATTTATTTCTCCTTTATCGAGGGATATGAGAGTGTGACGCTGGTGTCCGGGCCCATAGAGTGAGTCCCTCAGTAGGGGTCTCTGGCTAGGGGATGTTTAAAGCACGAGGTATGTAGACACGGCTGAGTGTGGCTCTGGGGCAAGGTCACATGAATGAGGTCTCAGCCCCACGGAGTAGGTGGAATAGTTTAGAAGGAAACGTCCCCAGCTGACTCTGGGCAGCTGAGCACTCCGCCAAACGCTTATCTCTCTGCACCTTCCTTCCCCCACTGCCCTCTGAGGGGCTGATCAGGTCGTGGTCCTCGAAGCAGAGCTTGTTTTCAGACCTGGGAGATTTTGAAGTGTTAAGCTAAGCTCTCAGCCTCTTCCCTACACTAAAGCCAGCAAATGCTTTCAAGTAAAAAGCAGCACATGGACATTCTCTTCACCCCACTGCCCTTCTTCCTTGGGGTCTGAACTCTGACCATGGACCTCCTGTGGAGGATGCTTGAGGCTCCCCCATGCATGTCATCGGATTCCTTTACATCTCCCCAGGCCTTTTCAGTGGCTCTTCGCAAGAACACTGGTCTGCTACAAGCTATTCCACCACATTCAGAAGTAGAATTCCTGTATCTCAACTTCAAAAAAGCAGAATGAAAAAGGAGACAGTGTGTGTGTGTGGGGGGGTGATACTTTGCACGCACCTTGTGCCCTCCGTGGAATCATATACACCCTACAGGTGTTATGCACTGAGCATGTGACCATGTTTAATTTTCAACCTGTGTTCTTTGTTGGTAGAAGCTTTTTTAATAATTGTCTATTTAAATAATTTTTTATTCTAAAATAACTACACAGGCATAACAGGGATGGAGAAAAACTTAGAGACATTTAATAAAATTGGGCTGTTTTCAAGACAATAGATGATGGTCCCAAAAGATGGGTGATGGACATAGCAAGGACTAGACATTTTCCTCTACTTGCCGAGTTTCCACTTCTCCACATCTTACCAGTAAATTGTTGGACAAAGTCACTGGATGACTTAGAATCATGGGGGCAGGAACACAAGTGTGAAAACACCAGGCTCTTGGCTACTTTCACACCCCACTATCCAATCAGCTTCTGATGGGCAAACAGTTTGGACACTGACGCCACCCCCTGTCCACTGCCTGAACGAGAGTGTCATAGGAGAAATCAGTGGTGTTGCACTCAGGCTGCGTTCTGCAGTGGCTGGCAGGAGGAACAAGAGCAGGGCCCATGCCAAGAGACATCAGTGCCAAATGCCTGTGTGTGCCCAGTGGCCAAGGCCACTCCTCTGTAATAACTGACCCAGTGTTCACGGTGGTCCTAGTAACTTCTCACTTCTGAAAAACTATAGCCGACACTTGGAGATTAAAGGAGGTAAAGGTTCATTTTGGCTCACTGTTTGCGGAGGTTTCAGTCCATAATTGACAGGTTACAAGGCAGAGCAGCGTGGCAGAGGGCAGTTGCTCAGGGCATGGCAGACAGGAAACAGAAGGAAGAGCACCGAAGGGGGGCAATCCTTTCAAGGTCACTCCATCCCAAAGCCCTCTTCTGGCCAGACCCAACCTCCTAACAGCAGGTCAGCTCTTAAGCCCCATGACCCAACCACTGTCAGATACCTAAGTGGGCCTTTCCTACCAGGCCATTGAGGTATAAACAACAATGAAAACCAAAGTAAACTAATCCAAAGGCTGTCTTCTTCCCACATCCCACCCCAGCCAAGTTGTTTTTAACCCCAACATATGCCTCAAATTCATCTATTTTCTCCCAGTTCCACTTGTCACTAACTCAGATTTGCTTTAAAAAGAAAAGGATTATCGAGAGAAGCTTTGCATTCCCAGATTTTTCCATCAGACGAAGTGTCTGTTTATTCTCTAAGCCATATTAAGAACTGATACTTTTCTAGAAATACGGTCAGTTTCGTGTATTTCTAAGATGGATTGTATTGTAAATCTCTGTAGATGATTTCATTTTGTTTCTAATATTGTTTTATCTATGAAGTTTCCCCTTTCAACTCCACTTTACTAGACAATAATCAGTGGTAAGCTTATGGATTTCCTTCCTTTCTTCCTCTTTTCTGAAAGATGCTAGGTGACTCCTTTTCTCATCTCTTGAGTTGCTCTTGACTTACAAATGTTCCACATCCATACATACACTGAGCCAGCAACCAAACCTTTTATAAATGGATCTGTGGAGAACAACCAGAGAGTCTTGTTTTGAGACACTGCAAATGTTCCAAAAGTAAGTGTCAGGAGTGCTCACATCTGCGGATGGATTAAAAGCCATCAGATGGGTAAATTGTATATGTGAACTGTGTCTCATAAAGATGGGGAAGGAAACTCTGCTATGAAGAACCTCTGTCCTGAGTGCAGTCAGCTGTGAATGAACGGACCCTTCCCTCTTTTACATGGGCAAAATGAATATTCTTTCTCCACTCACGACTTTTTGCTAGGGTTTAGCTTTGCCAACTCTGAAGATAAACCTGACTTATCCTGCATGCAAGAAAAATTGATCATTGCCAAGGTCAAGGGAGACAAAACAAACCCATCTCAGAAATCTCTGGTGCATCTTCTACAGGGGTCGCCAGTGGCATGGTAGGACAGCACATGCCTGTGTGGGCCCGTGGGGTGTGACCCCTCTCCTGGCCACTTGCTTGAGATGGGTGCTATGAAGGGCAGGAAAGGCCCAGGTAGTTACTGCAGGAGACCCCGGGCATAAGGAGGCTGCGAAGCTGGCCACTGAGTCTGCCATCGTCAAGGAAGGAATGAGTCCAGAGAGGAGCAGATGGAGAGCGGCTGACTCCTGGGCTCTCTGCTTACTCACCACAGAGTCACAGACACCCTGTTCCCAGCTGGATGCTTGTGTCTAGATGTCTCCCCAAAGCTGTATGCAGTTTCAGGTGGGGCTTTTTCAGAGGTGGCTGGGTTTAGAGGGTGTGATGCTGGGACCGATCCATGGTGCAGTGCTAGGGCCAAGCACAGGGATTAAGGGTCTGGGTGATGTCATCCTAAGTAGCCTGGATAAGACATAAGCATAGAAAGGCTGGGATGGCTCTTACTTGCTTTACAACCTTCCGGGTATGAAGAACTGTTTCTCCCCTGCAGTGCCCTCCAGCCTCACCACACTTGCCTTGGAGCCAGCTGGTTAGGGACTAAAATCTCTATGAGGTGTGAATGAGATTAACCTTTCTTCCCTTAACTTTGGGTGTCACCTATTTTGTCTCAGCAGTGAGGAAAGGTGCTGGTCACTGGCTATGCTGATAAAAAATGGAGGCCCTGGCTGGACCTGAGGCACTGGGCAGCTATATAACTGACACACAAGCCAAATTCTGCATGCAAAGCAGAGTGGCAGGAGCACACTTGGCAATGTCACTAAGGTGACAGGGGTTCCTTTGTGGCTCTGAACCCAAGCAGAAGGCCAGTTCTCTCCCAAAGTCAAGGATGACCATTTTTGCTAAGTGCCTCTGCAACCAGACTAACAGTGGCCAATTTAGACAACAGTAATTTCTCTTTTTTTAATTTTTTAAAATTTTTTTATTTAAAGAGAAAACAAAACAAAACAGTAAAAAGGTACAAGTAATACAGAATTTCAAGAAAAAAAAACAGTAAGAAACCACTAGTTAGTAGATTACATATTGTCATCTTAGAAGTAGTTGTTCAAGTTACACAATTAAAGGATACAAAGTGGACATTCAAACAGTGAGGTTGCAAACACGTCTGTTCAATGATCCAACAAAAACTTAGTAATATGGTTTTCTATCTTATACATGCACTTATATCCTTTAGAGCACTTTCTTTCCCTCTCTTTTTTACAATAACACTTACACATTTTGGGTTTTATTACTCCCACAGTTCTTGTTACTTTTTTTTTAAAGAGAATAAAACCAAATGTGAAAAAACAAGACAGAGTCAGTTAGAACAGAAGGATGGACATAGTACTTGATGTAAAAACAGAATACCAGGTGATCAATAATGGTTACCATTAAGCCTCTTGCTTTCTTAATAAGAGTTGCCTATATCATCAGGTATAATAGAATTGAACAAAACAGTACAGAACAAAACCAGTGAAACCTAAACATTGGTGACTTTACAGGACTTCAAAAGAAGATAATAGTCAAACCATAATGGGCATCATAGTAAATCTTATTGCCTTCAAAGTAGTTGCCTATACTCTCAAACTTGATACTATCAAACAAAACAAAATAGAGTAAAATCAGTCAAACCAAGATGGTGAGAGCAATACAGGAGTTCAAGTCAGGTATTTCTTCATCTGAGAACTGTGTATTCATCTCAGATGTCCAGTTTTGGAATGTGTCTAATACTATACAATTATAACAGGAGATGTTAATATACCATTGACACCAATGGATAGATCAACCAGACAGAAAATCAGCAAAGAAATAAAAGAACTGAATCACACCCATGAATAAATGGACTTGATAGACATATACAGAGCATTCCACCCAACAACAACAGAATACACATTCTTCTCAGCAGCACATGGGTCATTCTCTAAAATAGACTACATATCAACTCACAAAACATATTTAAATAAATTCAAAACAGCTGAAATTATCCCTTGCATGTTATCAGATCATAGTGCTATGAAATTAGAAATTAATGATAAAAGATACTGCAAAAATCCAACAAACGCATCGAAACTGAATAACACACTCTTAAGTAATCAGTGAGTCACAGAGGAAATTAAAGAAGAAATTAAACAATACCTACTAACAAATGAAAACACAAATACAACTTACCGGAATCTGTGGGATGCAATGAAAGCTGTCCTCAGAGGAAAATTGATTGCACTGAGTTCCCACATCAGGAAAACAGAACAAATACAAATAAATAACCTTTACACCTCAAACATCTAGAAAAAGAAGAGCAAGTCAAGCCCAAAGCCAAAAGAAGAGAGGAAATTATAAAAGTCAGAGCAGAAATCAATGCAATAGAGACTAAGAAAACAATCCAAAGATACAATGAATCGAAGAGTTGTTCTTTGAAAGAATAAATAAAATCAATAAGCTCCTAGCCAACCTTATTTTAAAAAGGGAAGGAAGCTCAAATTCATGCAATAAGGAATGAAAAAGACGAAATCACTACAGATCCAATAGAAATACAGAAGATCATCAACACCTGTTTTGAAACCTCTACTCTCAAAGGTTTGATAACACAGAAGAAATAGACAGATTCCTAGAAGCATATGAAGTACCAAAGCTAGATCAAGAGGATCTAAAACTGTTGAATAACCCAATCTCTGTTAATGAAATTGAAAATGTAATTAAGTCCTTACCTACAAAGAAGAGTCCAGGTCCAGATGGGTTCACTGCAGAATTCTACAAGAAATACAAAGAAGACATAATGCCGACACTCTTCAATGAGATTGAAAGGGAAGCAATCCTTCCTAAGTCATTCCTGGAAGCAAATATTACTCTAGTACCAAAACTTGAAAAGGATCCAACTGAAAAAGAGACCTACAGACCAATCTCCCTAATGAACACAGATGCAAAAATCCTCAATAAAATATTGACAAATAGGATGCAGCAAACCAACAAGAATATTATACATCATGACCAAGTGGGATTCATCCCAGGCATGCAGGGATGGTTCAACATACATAAATCAATAAATGTAATCCACCATATCAATAAACCCAAAAGTAAGAATCACATGATCATTTCTATAGATGCAGAAAAAGCTTTTGATAAGGTCCAACATTTATGATAAGAACCCTGAAGAAAATTGGAACAGATAGTCTTTACCTCAATATAATAAAGGCCGTCTGTGACAAACCGACAATAGTAATTTATTAACAGCTGGACTGAGTTAGAATGCAGGCACTATGCAGTTCGCTTATGTAAAATATAAAGTTTCTGCATATTACATTAATACTTTTCCAAATGTGGTAAGTTTGCTGTCTTTATCACTTTAGGTACATATTTTAGTGGCATTGTTTACAATCACTGTGTCCTACAACTGTCACCACAGCCTATTTGCAAAACTTTTCATCATTCGAAAAAGAAACTCTGCCTCTCAAGCAACAAGCCCCGTTCCCTTCTCCTCCAAGCCCTAGTTACCTCTGACCCACTTCCTGTCTCTACTAATTTGCCTACTCTAGGGATTGCGTATAAATGGAATCATGCAGCATTTTTTCTTTTTGTATTATTCCACTTAATATTTTGTTTTCAGTATTCATTCACAGTGCTGAAGAGACCAACACTTTATTCCTTTCGGGCTTGAATGACATCTCCTTGTATTTATGTACTGTATGTTGCTTATCTGGTCACCAGGCAACTTGGATTGTGTCCATCTTTTAATTGTTTGTGGATTATGTTGCCACAAACCTATTCCAGTCCCTGTGTTCAGCTAGATGCATACACCGAATAAGACTCCCTGAATCAAATGTCCTTCAGTGTTTTGACCTCTTAAAGAAATGCTGAGCTATTTCTCATGGCAAATGCAGTTTGCACCTCCATTGGCAGTGTGTGAGGGTTTCAGTTACTCCATACCTTTGTCAGTACCTGGAATTTTCTTTTCTTTCTTTTTGTATTATCCCTGCTGTAGTGGATTTGAAGTGGTTTCTCACTGTGGTTTTGATCCTCATTTCCCTAACATCTAATACAATGTTGAGTACATTTTCATGTACTTATTGTCCATATGTATAACTTTTGTTCATAGTACTCTTTCAAATCCTTTGTTCATTTTTAAGTGAGCGATTTCATTTTTATATTGAGCCATAGGATATTTTATATTACTTTATAATAGGCCCTTACCAAATATATGACTTCCAAATGTTAGTTCCCGTTCTGTGTGTCACCTTTTCACTGTCTTGACAGTGCACTTTGATGCACCAAAGTTTTTAATTGGAATAAAGTCTAATTTTCTATTGTTTTCATTTATCGCTTCTACTATTGATATCTAAGAGTTTATCATTAAACCTAAGGTGATAAAGATTTATTCATACTCAGTTGTATGGCGCTAGCTCTGTGTTTAGGCTGTTGATCCATTTTTAGTTAAATTTTGGACGCGGTATAGGAGAGGAGCCAGTTTCATTGCTTTGAATGTGGGTGTCCCAGTATTCCCTTTGGGAGAGACGGTTATTTCCCCATCGAATGGACCTGGCCTCTCTATAAAGAATTAGCTGGCCACAGGTTTGTGGGTCTGAGTCTGAACCTCAGTTCTGTTCTCTGGGTCTGCATGCTTCTCCATTTACCAATACAATACAGTTTTGCTTGTGGTAGTTTTGTGTGGAGTTTGTGATCAGGGAATGAGAGTCCATCAACTTTGAACTTCCAAAGGTTCACTTAGCTATTTGGAGGCCTTTTGCAATTCTATGTGAATTTCAGAATCAGATTTTCCATTTTTGCCAAAGACCATTGGTATATTAATATTAGAGATCAAGCTTTGCCTGTGGTGTGTTTAGGGCACTGGTAATATTGTGGAAATTCTAAGGTTTTATATCCACAAGCACAGAGTGTTTCCCCACTTTCTTAGTTCTTCTTTAATGTCTAACAATCATTTTTAAAACATGTTTATACTTCCATGTAAAACCAGAGAAAATAGAACTGCTGAAAAGGTTGAGTAACACCCAGTGTGGGTGATATATAGGGAGTTAGGAGACTCATATCTATTAAAGTGCATGTAAGTAAACTGGTTCAACTCCTTAAACACTCATTAAAATTTCCTTGTCTTCTAGAATGCCTCTATAAGCCAACTAGAACATTTTCTCCTAAGTAGAGGCTGATTGCCTTGCTGACTCTTGGTGAGATTCTTACTTTGGCTCAGCAGTTGGTAACCAGCAAAGAGTGAGGAATCTAACTTCAGGAATCTCTTTTTTGTGGCTTCGAAGGAGTATTAATTAACAAGAAACCTAAAAGCAAATCCTCTCTTTAAAAGCAGCACCTATAAGCAAAGCCAGTATGAAAGGAAAAAAACATTATGCCATGAGAAAAGCTGAACATTCTGTAGAAAGAAACAAAGTTTCAAAACAATGGTCAGGCAAGAAATAGCAACTATGTTGTCAACTAGCTGTTTTCCTCCTGAGGGATTACACACATCCCTAAAACAAAGGAGGAGGATCAGGGAGAAAACTGAGCAAAAGCTATTAGTAAGTGAGATGTACAATTGACTAATAAACAAACAAACTGACACTAATGTCACAACTTCATGTAAGCACCTGACAACGAAATGCCATGTTTCACCTATCAGCTGAAAAGGTTGAGTAACACCCAGTGTGGGTGATATATAGGGAGTTAGGAGACTCATATCTATTAAAGTGCATGTAAGTAAACTGGTTCAACTCCTTGGAGAGTGATTTGGCAACACTCATTAAAATTTCCAAAGAAAATATCCCTTGACCCAGTAATGCCTTTGTTTGTAGTCTATCCTACAACTGTGCTCACCAAATTATGCAAAATTATGGAATGATATTTTTTTCAGTGGCAGAAACAAAGCAAAGTTAAGAAAGAAGCTGAATGTTCATCAACCAAAAACAGGTAAAATGTTATGCCATATCCACTCAATAAAATATTGTATATTTAAGAACTGATAGCAATTCAGTTATTTATCTATTCATTAAGTGCTTTGGTTTATTTCTATGTCTGAATGTAGATAAAGTTTAAGGGTATATTATTAAGTAAGAAATCAAAAGGGTTAAAAAGTGTGAAAAGTGTTGAGGATATAGCTCAGCAGTATAAGCACCTGCCTGGCAAATGTGAGATCGGGAGTCTGATCTGTGGTACCAAACAACAACAACAAAAGTCTAAATATAGAGTGGTGGCCAGATGTGGTGGTACACACCCATAACTCCAGCTCTCAGCAGCCTGAGGTGGGAGAGCGCTGTGAGTTTGAGGCCAGCCTGAGCCACATAGTGAAATCTTATCTCAAAAAGACAAAACAAAATCAAATAAGGCTCCCAGTCCTCAGCCCGCAGACCCTCACTGCAGTCCCACGCTGTGGAGGCTCAGGGCTGACCATGCTGCAAACTGCAAAGGCAGAATTCATCTACACCAAACAGAAATCGTCGTGGGAACCCCTTCAGTGCCTTTCCTGTGACCTCCTTAGGTCTGAGGAGGACGAGTTGCTGTAGTTTGGATGTAAGATGTGCCCCAAACGCTCACGGGGTAAAAATGAGTTTGGGATGGTGATTGGTTGCAGAAGAAGCTCTAAGTCCCTCAGGGATTGATCTGCCGATGCTGCTGCAGTCTTGTGGCTTTACTGAGCATGAGATCGGGGACAATGACCTTTCAGAGACAAGTGCCCAGACAGCAACCCCAAGCCACTTATGCATCACACAGTGTCAACACTGCAATTAAACCTGGATACTTAGGTTTTAGTTTAGAAAAAGCAACCCACACGTTAACATCTTTTGTCTTAAAAGAGAAACATAGTACCACACGTGCCATAGGATCACCACCACTGGCCCAGGAGAAAGGGGCAGGCCACAGGGGCATGGACCTGGGGCCTATATCTTGTCTCGGGCTCTTTTCTCCTCTCTTTCTCTCCCCACCTGGCTGCCATGAGATGAGCAGTTTACTCTGCCACCATGATTCCACTATGGTGTTTCTGCCTCCGCTCAGGCCCACAGCAACGGAGCCCACACACCATGGCCTCACCCCTCTGCAGCTGAGAGCCAAGATAAACCTTTCCTCCTTCCAGCTAATGTTCTTGGGTACTTTGTCATAGTGACCAAAAACTAACATAGGTGTGAATGCAAAATCATTTTGATATTTAGATCACATTACTTTATTACAAATTTAAAAGACAATAAAGTGTTATATTTTACAAAGACACATCATAGTCAGAGAGATTTGCTACATTTATAAAGGGCAAAGAAGCCATATATATAAATAGTAAATGATTCCATGTAAGCCCCTACTTAAAAATTAACACTGAATAGGAAAATGGACAAAATGCATGAAAAAGAAATTTTTTTATAGAACATTAATGTTTATAAAATACATTAAAAATGATTAATCGGCTTCCCTCCACCTGGCCACACCTGGAGAAGAAGGTTCCAGTCATGCTGGTGGTGGCCCAGTGTGGACTTCAGCTAAGATCTCCACCCAGGAACCAGGGCCCCCGGAGGAAATTTGTCTACATCCTCACTTAAGATTCTTTCATGCATCCTCAGTAATAATCTGGGTTTGGGAACAACTTGAATGTCCATTAACAGATGCATGGACAGATAGTTTCTATACTTGTATCTAAAAACATGTACCAGCCAAAGGAAATAATTATGCTCAGCACAGAGAAGCCCTTGAAACCTGCTGCTCAGTGGGAATAGGGGGCAAAAAAGGAGGCATAGAAATGTGAGTCACATGTGTGACCTTCCTCCCTTCACCTGGTTACACTAAGGTGAGGCAACGAGCTCAGTGTAGCTCACCCCACAGAGGTGCAAAGGCCGGGTTATCAAGAGCTCACAAGGGAACCCCGACATCATGTGTATATTTCACTTCTCACAAGAACACCTAAATGCAAATTTGGCAAAATGCAGATGCATGTGAGACGGTCCAAGGTAGAGGTACAGGAACACTGGTTCTGTTTTGTGCTCCCTCTATTTTCTTAATAGACTTTATATGGAGTGGCTGTTTCTGATAAATCTGCTTACCCAGATGTGGAAACAGCTGTAGGCTTCCAGATGCCATGAAGCAAAATGCCTCACTTGAACCCAGAGACTTATTGTTTTGTCTTTGCACAGCATTTTCCCCTGAGCCCACACCAGGGATCTAGCCCAGCTGTCACCAAGCCTCCTGAAGGCTGGAATTGGAATAAACTGAGAACACACACACACACACACACACACACACACACACACACATTTAATGCTCCAGCACCCTGACTTCCACACATCCACACATTTCGCCTCTGGGTCTTTGACACAGGGTACTCCTGCCTGGTCCATTCCCCGTCCTTTCTGTCTGAACGCCTCTCACCTGACTCTAAGACAATCCTTATGCATGACAAGGTCCAGCCAGGAATGGCCTCTTCCGGAAAGCCGGCCTGGCTCCCAATGTTGGATGTATGGTAGAGTGCTCCTCCACTATTGGCAATGATCTGGAGGGTACGGGCTCCCCGAAGACAGATCTTAGACATCAATGGAACCCAGCACCAGCAGAGAGCTGGAAGCAGCAAGCATGCCCAGTGTGCCTCTGCTAGACGAATGGGCTAATTTGTTCTCGCTCTTACTCCAGTGTATTCCTTGGATAAGGATCCATGTGTCAGCACATACAAAATAAATCCACGGAAGCTGAACTTAACCGCCCACTAAGAAATACTGTCTTCTCCTCCGGGAGCCAGCTAGTTATCACTGGAGACAAGGGCCTGGCAGGTCCCCAGGACCACAGTGACTGCTCAGAAATGGTTCTGACAGAGGCCACAGACAGGCCCTGCCATTTCTTCTTACCTTGGGACACCCATCTTTGAGCCAGAGGATGGGAAGCTCTGTCCCCAGGCCCCACAATTTCATGCTTGCCTGCAGTTGGCTCCAGAAACTCACCAGCATTTCTAGCTCAATGTTCCTGCTGGTATCTACAATGACTTCTAACCTAGCTGTGCAAAGCCCTGGGTTCACCATCCCTGGCAGGCCCCGGTGCCTCTTCACAATGGCCATCTTACCTGTGACTCTGGATTTTTGATATGCACACTGAACAGTGTAAGTTTGCCACCTCTCCAGCCGTTACCTCACCATGAAGTTTTCTGCCTGTGGAATTAAATACCTAAATCCTACTATATGTGGTCAATTCTTTGGATACTATAGCATCTTTTAAGTGTGATGTGACAGAATCTGTGTTCATCAGATTTCTGCTACTATAACAAGGAGCTGCCATAAATTAACTTACAGCCAGGCATGGTGGCACACGCCTATAGCACTTGGGAGGCTGAGGCAGGAGGATCATTGCCAGTTCAAGACCAGCCTGGGTTACAAAATGAGTTTAAGGTCAGCCCAAACTGCATAGTGAGACTCTGTCTCAAAAGACAAAATAAATAAATAAAAATAAATTGACTTACAAAACAGGGCTAATTTTGATTTATCAGTGGGTCTGGCTGCTCTGGGCACATAGCAGCATATGATGTTGGAGCATGTGACAGGGTGAATCCACTCACCACATGGCCAGAAAATGGAAGAGGTGAAACTGACAGGACTCCACAGTCCCTTTCAAAGACACATCCCCAGTGACCAAGGGTCTCCCACTAGGTCCTGCATCATCACAGCTCCACCGTCAACTAATAGCACCCATCTGGGGACCAAACCTTCACCACCTAGCCCCCGAGGAAGACAAGATCAGGTCACCCCTTTGGTGTTTCATTATTCAGCTTCAAGCCTGGGCTCAGCCTCTCACACCAACTACCAGAGAAGCCAGGGAGAAAAATGCAGTGACCATAGAGCCTGCGATGGACGTGTGACCCACTAAGCTTGGAAAACTGTTTGGCAGCTTAGAAAAGTAAACATGTATCTATAGTAAAACCCAGTCAATCTTTCCCTGAATACTTATGTCAAAGAACTGAAGCATATGTCCAGAGAATTTTGCATGAATGTTTAGTGACTATTTATTTTTAATGGCTAACAATAGAAGTCACTTGCATGTGCATCATAGTGAATGTATAAGATAAAATACCCAGCATTGTTATGGTTTGTGTCTGGATGTTCCTCCAACACATTATGTGATCTTGGGGGGCAAGCTTTTCCCAGGTGGCTGAAGTAGAGTTTGTGACTGATTCATGGTCTTAGGCTGGGATTAAGGATTTGACTGCTACATCCACCCTGGGTCATGAAGGGTCATAAAGGAACTTGCTTTCCTCCCCTCCCTCCTCGGTTGTTCCTCTTCTCACAATGAACTGTTGCCCCTCTGCCATTTGCCTCCCGGCCTTGGAGCCAGCCAATTATAGACTGAAGCCACCATAAACTGTGAGCTAAATAAACTTTCCATTCTTTAACTTGTCAGTGTTGGGTATTTTGTTACAGCAAACAGAAAAGTAACACATGCAAATGAAAAAGAGGAGATATTTAATTTGGCTCAAGGTTTCTGGGGATTCAGTCCATGGTTAGGTGTGGGGTGGGACGGGCCCTGCTCTGCCTTCTGGTGGTTACCTTGTGTCCTGACCGTCAGATCTTGTAATCGCCAATACCAGCTAACCCCCAGGCAGGAGAGGGCAGACTGGAGGCTGAGCAACCGCATACAGGAGCCCCTGGGCTGAGCTTTGTCCTCAGCCCTCAGTGCTTGGAACCATTAGCCAAGGCTGCTGGAAGTGAGCTGGGCTCTCTGTGGTATGGGCCTCTCAGGCCAGCAGGGCCACACTCACTAGTGGGGCCTGTTTGATGCCCGGTGACTGGGATGGCTGGGCACCAAGCCCTCCCAAGGGAGGCCCAAGTCTCCCGAGTCAGGCCTGCACCCAGGTAAGGCAGCACCCCTGCCCATCCCCGGCCCTGTCTGCACTGGTCTCTGTCCGGCAGAGCCCTCTGGAGCATGAGTGTCCCCATCCGTGAGGTCTGGCCTGGCCCCTGCCAGCCTCCGGTGCCTGTAAGTGCTGCTGAGGGCCCGCAGTTCATTCTAACGACTTCAGGTTTAAGTGCAGGTGGCCCTCATTGGGTAGGAGCCGTTGTATTTGACAGCATGGGCCTAATGCAAAGCACAAGTGCATCTTACAGGTTTACACAGAGTGCTGGGGGTGAGGGTCACGGATTTCTGGGTGCGACATTTACCCAGCATCCAAGAACGGCTGGGGATAACTGTGTGGAGCCCTCCGGGAGCGTTCTGTCCCCAGAGTTTGGGATAACTATTGTGTGGGCCATCTTCTCCACTTTCTGGGAGAGGAAACAGGCAGAGTAAGATGAGGTCCCTTTGCAGCACAGCCTGGCTGGGATGGAGGGTGGGCTCTGCAGCGCTGTGTGGCTCCACCGTCTGACCACTGCACTCCACTCCCAGCCTTCTGCACAAGGCCACGCAGCTTCCCGAGTAGTCCTGCAGCCAGCTTTGCCATGAGCAGAGCTCTCACCCCCTGAGCTGACCCTCCCCGCTGGCCCAACTCAGGCTTATATGGGCATCATCTGGTCTTTTCTTTCTGGGACCATCTGTCCCCCAGGAGACCTTGGCTGCTGCCCAGAACATGCTGGCTCTGCATTCACAGAGTGCATATTTTGGCTCCCGACTTGGCCCCAGGGTGTCCAAGGCCCCCAGAGGGAGAGCGAGAGCTCTAGGGCTCCTACAGCCAGACTGTCTGAGAGCATTGTTCCTGCCATTGTAGAGAAAATAAGGAGATGAGGCCTGCCTGGGCCCTGGCAAGACCCAGAGGACTTCGGGAGAGAACAGATGTCCAATTTGGGATTCACCATGAGCTCTGTTTGGCTCACACCTGTGCGCTGCATGAGGGTCTGCGTTTGTGGTGCTGCCCCCAAGCAGATGGATGCAGTTGAGGCCAGCAGCCGCCATCAGGAGCTGAATGCACGTGCAGAGGGGCCGCTCCCAGCTAGAAGTACAGAGGAGTTTCCCAGCCTGCACTGGGCTGATCACTGAGTTTGGATTGCAGGTCATGGTCGTGACAGAGCCAATCTGATAAAGATTAGCCTGGAAATCACTTCTGAAGCTGTTGTTTTTCTCTAGAAAGAAAGTTCTGGCTTTGGGCAGTTTGTGCATAAACCTGCAGTCGCGTGCTTCCTGATGCTCACCGCTCATACACACGCGCAATGCTGTCCACACTTGGAGCTCAGACTGAGGTGCCAGGCCTGGCTGCACTCAGTGCCTGTGCTCGTCTCCCCTCCTCCCCAGCACTTCCCTGCACACACTCGCCAGCCTCCCTTGGGGTGTGTGAAGCCCGTAAGTAAGCTCTGTCTGGTGGTGTTTGAGCAGAACTAGTGTCTGCCATAAGAGGAAGACTGAGTCACAGGAGCACCCGGGGTCCCCGAATGACCACATGGAGCAGAGAATCTGTGCCAGGACACACAGGACTGTGCTGGCAGCAAGCAGGACATCTTTATTCCAGTAAGCCCTGGAAACTCTGGGTGGTCTCATCCTCCTAAAATCTCCAATCTTTTCACACTGCCATCAGTTTTCCTCTCCGCAGAACCCTTGGAGAGGAGCTCAGCACAGACAATGTCAGTTTCAGAACAATGCTGGCTTTTCTTAGAAAACGGTTCTGTACACAGGACATGATCTTAACAGCTGCTATAGGTTTAAAGAGCTGCAAAGCACTGCAGGACCCAGTAATGAGGAAGCAACTGGATTCCAAAAGAAAGGAGGTGCTTGTTTCTAATGTTCAATTCCGTCACTTCTCTTGGTCTTTGGAGAAAGAACAAATCTAAGACTACTGATATGGAGTCTGAGTAAATACAATGTAGGTGTATAAGGTAAATGAGTTGGGTGACCTTTCCCTTTACAAGGATGTCATGGTTAAATTATCTCTATACACAATGCAAGGAAGAACTTTTTTACAGAGCAAAGATATGCAAGCTTCTTAAAATAGAAAGGAGATTGTGAGGACCAAGTCTGGAACATGGTGGATGCCGGGAAAGGGCTCACAGGGAGGTGGGAGGGGCATGGCTTGAGTCCTGTCCAGCCCAGAGGGTCATTTTAGGAGTTCGAATTGTTTATGTGAAGCAGAGAGAAATTGCGGTAAGGTTTTAAGCATGACTGAATTTATGATCGCACATGTTCACCTGGTGACCTGGTTCAGGCACGAACTGCGTCAGTCCAGTGTGTGGACGGCAGCTTGGGCTGGGCTAGACAGCCCAGGGGAGGGGGCATGAGGAGCCAGGGAGAGTTTCAGGGGTGAAGCCCAGCAAAGTGCTTCCAAACTAGTGAGAATGAGTCCGTGCAGAGTCACCTGCAGCTCTGAGAAGCTAACCAAAGGCCAGAATCACACCAAGGAGTTACACGCAGGTAAGAGAGAAGGAAAATCAGTCTTAGCCAACAGGAAAATCGAAAGATGCAGACTAAGTTAGCCTTGAACATCTGATGACTAAGCTATGAAGGAAAGGCGTGGGTATTGCAGCAGGGGTGGGAGCAGGAAGGTCCAAAATACTCCAGTACAGAGCCAGGGTATCAGGAGAAACTCATCTGGGCTAACAGGTGCAGCAGCCTCTTGCATCTCATGGTTCTTGGCAATGTGTTTTTTGCCATAGTAAGTTTCTAACATTTAATTATTCACTGTGTATTTTGCTCAATCCTTGTGTGAAATAAAACTTTTCATCAACAAATAACTTCCCAAGATGCTAAATGTCCTCAAAAGATAATCCCAAGAAGACGCAGAACATACCCAGGGAGACACATTTCCCTGCCAGGTACCCATCCAACCACAGAAAGACAGCATCATTTGTCGGGTGATTAAAGGAAGGCATTTTACTCAACCATCATGTGTATATTCTGAGTGCATACATGAACTTGCGGTCCCATTTTACAGGTGTGCAGGCGGCGGGACTTGCTCCATGGCAAAGTCCACCTCGTCACAGCAGCAAGACAGAGCTGGCGCCACGTCCTTTCCTTGGCAGATCACACACCAGCCTCTCTGCTCACACGGGTTCCTGCCTACCTGCTGCAATCTGTGCCACAGACATCCAGGACTGGTGACCCAGCAGTGGTGATGGCATTGTACAAAGCAGTTTGTGTCTACTCACGCGGTGTCTTTGTGGGGACTTCTTCGGACCTGTTCCACTTACCAAATCTGGGGACTCTGCAGCTATTGTTTCTTCAAATACCTCTGCAGTCTCACGTTCTCCTGTCTCTCCTTTGGAGCTCAGACGCCTGGGCTTTTGTTGGCACTTCTAGACTGTGTCACCTGTGCCTGAATAATTTTTGTCTTTTTCCCTGCCAGTTCATGTTCTCACCAGGATGTGTAAATTCTACCCTCAGGTTTGTATTCTATCTTTGCCATCTCCCCTCTTGTTTTAAGTCCATCTGCAAAGTTCTGGCTTTGTTTTGGTTTGTTTTGGGGTTGTTTTTACTTTGTTTCACTGGATATTTTTCAGATCTGGACTTTTCACATTTCTTTTTTACACCATGGACTCTTCTGCTGATGTGCAAATGTTTTCATTTGTTTCGTGAGAATTTCTCATTGCTGATAGATGTGTGTGTGTGTGTGTGTGTGTGTGTGTGTGTGTGTGTGTGTGCTTGATAGCTGCTCTAGTAATTCCCAGATGGGGAATTCCCAGATGGGCCTTGTGATTGCATCTGTGATCAGTTCTCATACAAACTGTCATTTTCCTTGTTTTTGGCAGCAGACGTGACCCCCAATGGTCTCTTGCACATTTGGGGTTCCAGGAGGCTGAGTCCTGCTCTGTCTTCCTTTCCTAGCAGGTACCCTACTCGGGGTGCAGCGGCAGAGCCGGGAGTGTCTGCTGTTTCCTTCTGTGGTGTCTCCTTGTGTGGGGCCGGGAAGGGAATCAGCTCTTCTTCCTCGGGACGATTCCTTTCCCGAGAAACTGGAAAGAACTCACACCTACGGTGGCTCTGAGTGAGTGTAAGTTCATCTCCCCGTGAGTAGACACGGGGAGAAGGGCAGGGAGAAGCTAGTGCCAGCCATAGGCTCCTGCTACCATCCTCCTTTCCTCACCATCACTATGGGTCGGTTACAGTTTGTCAGCTCCAGGACGTGCGCTGGAGTTTTAGTCTCCATGTGCCATCTAGATGAGTGGAAGTGTGCTTGGAGTCGGAGCCTCTGGAGAGGACTGGGCTCCAGCAGGATGGGGTCCCTGTGACTGAACACTGTTGGCTTCATGAGAAGAGGGAAAGAGGCTAACAGACGGACACACAGACGGCTCCTTGTCTGTCATTGTATGAGGACCTCGGCCCCGGGGAATCTCCCAGCAAGAAGGCGGTCACCAGATGAGGTCCTCAACCTGGGACCAGAACCCTGAGCCCCCGCAAACCTCTCTTCTTCATACTTTACCCATTCTGCCCTGTGTCATCAGCAACCGTAAGGGACTGAGACCCTCACCGACGCTGGTGGGCGGGAAAAGCCAGCTTCCCTGACCCAGCGTGGCCCAGAATGAGCAGCAGACATATTCTTCAGAAGCCCAGAATCTCAGCGTCACCTCAGGCCAAGGGAACAAGACTGAGCTTCAGTAAGGTGCCCAGGTGATGATTCAGATCATACTAAAGTAAAAACTCTCTGCTCAAATCTTATAACTACTATGTAAGTGAACATCTAAAACAACTATGACAAAATTCCTTTTCTGAAAACTACACAAGGAATCCATGGGCCCTAGATAGTTCTTGACCCACAGAGCCTTGTGCCCAGGTGAAGACATGGAGGCTGGCCTCCCCCTGGATGCTGTCTGGCTTATAGAAGTTAATTAACCTCTGCTTCCGCTCAGCCGTGATTTCAAACGATGACAACTTTGTTAAAGGCGCATATTCTACAATGCTTTCTTTGAGAGTCAATTTTTGCTGTTTTTTAACCTCAAATCCAGTAACAAAGGAAAGAAGTGCATGAACAAAACTGTGAGTCAGCATGCGTCAGTGTTGAGGCAGGGATGAGTGTGTGCCCGCCTCACCATCAGCCCTTACAGGCTCTGCACGCATAGTCTGCCTTGGAATTGCTCACGTCCCCTGCAGTGTGCGTGGTCCTCTGCCTAGGTCCATAGTCATTTTCTCATGCATGGAAGTGAACAAATTTCTTCCTGAAGTGAGGAGGTGTCAGGGGCGACCGGGATCTGCAGGGATGAGACACTGTGTGGGCTACTGTGTGGTGCTGGAGGGGTTTGGATTCACTTGCAGAGAACTGAAGGCATCGCAAGCTGCCGTTGGTAGACATGAAAGCTTCCCTGTTCCGAGGAGGAGGGAGGACTCCCACTCTGCTGGCTTTCCTGCTGCACATTTGTTCCAGGATTCCCCACGTACAATTCGCTGGATTCTCTTTGGAGCTTTTGACAACTTAACAGTCTCCTTATTCAATACCAAGCCAAAGTATGTGCACGGGCCTTTGCAGTTACCTCTCCACATTGACTCAGATCCTCATTATCAAGTCATCTGTAACCACGCTGAAAGGGAACGGATTTCTACCATAAGAAGGTAAATATGCAAACACAGAAGTAAATATGCACAAGTAAATATGCAGATACAGCAGTAAATATGCAAGGCATCATGCACATTTACCTGGAGTTGATAGGTGAAATCTCATCAGCAGAAATCTCCGAGCCCTTGACTCTCTCACTTGCAATGTTCCGTTCTAAGGCCAGGACCACAGGCCACTCTGGACATCACAACAAAGTCCAGGAGTTCTTTTAATCTTCCCAGGGTTCTTAGGGACAAACTTATGAAAGCATAGCTCGTAAGTCCCAAGGCCTTCAGGTGACATCACTGACATGTCTTTGCATCCCAACTCTTAGTACCAAGCATGGTCTAGCCGAATTCAAAGTCCTAGCATGTTACAGGAGGTTTCTGTTTGGCTGGTTGCACATCATGGTGCTGGCTAGACCCCTGGGCCTCACACATGCTAAGCAAACCTCCTACCACTGAGCTGCCCCAGCCTGCAGACCATTTTTGATAGGCCTGGAGTCCCGTATTTAATGACTGCCAAGTAGCATCTTTTATCGTTTTTGCACCCAAAGAAATCTGCTTCATATTAAGCTCTCTTCGAAAGGTTTCTTGACTTACCATCAAACACAGCTTTACGACAGCAGAGAACAGACTGCACAGAACACTGGAGACTTCCAGCAACATTAACTCTGCTTTGCTTTGTACTTGGAACACATTCTTGCAGGTGCCTAGGAACAGCAGCCCAGTAATTCAGCTCAGGAAAATTCACACATGATAGCCTCACCCCGTCTTTCCCTCTCCAGTGTTTGAAATGTGCTGGATCAAACTGTGCTCAGAGAGCACAGTGACAAAAGAAAACACAGGGCTGCGGGTTTCAGGTGGTGAAAATTTTGGAACCAAGCTACAGATGTGAAAGTACCACGTTAGGACATGTGGCAGTGGATTGCTGGGGAGCCAGAGACAAGGAGCTCTGAAGAGCAGAGGGAACACTAACGTCAGGATTGTAGCACAGGTCTGCGTGGATGAGGACAGGTGGTTCTCAGAGAAACTTTGCCCACAAGGTTCCAACCAGAGCAGCCAAGGCCACCAGCTTCCTGTCCTCTCCTCCCTCTTGGGTGGTCCTCTCACTCCTGAGCCTCCAGAAAGGCCCCCTCACAACCTCCCACAGCCAATCCTTGGCAGGCTCTGAGAAACCTGTGTCTTGCTTTGTTTTTGTATTTTTGGCTTTCCTCTCCTGGTACCAAACTTTGATCATTTTGCAGCAGTTTAGAGTTTCCTTCTGCCCAGTCCTCTGTGTGGTCCAGCTGTGTGTGGATGGGGGATCCCCCACCTGGAGACAGCCTCAGCAGGCTGTTTCCGCTCTCCAGCTTAGACAGATGACCTCACTCCCTTTAGGGCCCGGGCTGTTCTGCAGCAGGCAAGGATACTTCGGTTCTGTGTCTCGGGAGTGCTTGGCCTCATGCCTGCTTCTGCTCCCAGCACATTCTTGCAGCACTGTCCAGGTACCAAAGAGGTCATCTGGTCTACCTTTTCTAAAGAAGGTAGGAATGGATTCTGGGTCCTGGGCAACATGTCCAACAGATACCAATGGGCACAAGTAGAGGATGCCCTAGGAGGCAGGTAGGCCTCATATTGTGAGGAAGAGGGAGAAGAAAATCAAGGTCTGGGGGGCTCTGCTGTGGCCTCTGTGGTCTCATCTCTGCTCAGGTGTGGGCCTTTGGGGTGGGTGCAGGCCATCTCTCCTTCCACTGGATGTGTGTCTGCACTGTGATGAATACACACTGGGTGATCCAAGGAGCCATCCCTAGGTGAAAGCCTACAAGGTTGGGTGACAGGACTGTAAGACACTGTGGGGTGCACTTTTGTGGGCTTCTCAACCAGGCTCTGCAGGCCAGGGAAGAGCCTTACTTTTAAAGAGGAGGAGGATTGTTGAGGACCCACCCCACTTCCCGGGGTGGAGTGTCGGGGATGAAGTGTGAAGTGTCCTCAAGACTCATGTCCTGAGAGCCCTGACCCCATCAACAGGCTGGTCCATGGATGAGTGCTTTGCTGATGGGATGCTGGGAAGCAATCCACCGCGAGCGTTCTGATTAATGCACTGATGAGATCCCAGAGAGACAGCACTGGAAGTGAGGGAAATAGGAGGCTGGAGTGGAGCAGTAGCCAGTGAGTCCTGGGGTGACCTTGGCGACTGTATCTGGCCCCTGGCCCATTGTCCTCTGCATCTTCCCCTTTCTCCCTGCTTCCTGGCTGCTGTGAAATGAGTACTTTCCTCCACTGTGATGTGTTGCATTGGAGCCAGTCTAGTATGCACTGGAAATTCTGAAGCCATGAGCAAAATAAACCCTTCTTCCCGCACGGTGTTCTCAAGCATGTTATTACAGTGGTGGAAAGCTGACTAACGCACCGGCTGACTGTTTTGCACACTAGTAATTAGCAGCTTCGGCTGCCCTCAGAGGCCCGCCCACCTCCTGAGCTCCAAGGCACCTTGCAGGGCACTGGCTGACAGCTGTGCCTGCTCTCCCCTGCCCTCCCTCTGTGCTCTGTAGACTCCCTGCCCTGTGCCCTCTCCCCGCCCACCTGCTGCTTCCAGCACCTCGCACTCTCCTGGCCGCCCGTGCACCAGTCGCCCCAAGTGACTGCAGCCTTTTCCTTCACCACCAGGCTGATTCTGTGTGTTATCACGACCCCTCCAGTGCTTTCCAAAGTCACCTCCTGCTTTCTGCAGGGCCAAAGAGCTTTCTTTCCCCGCCTTTATTCTGAGTTCCTGGCTTCTGCCCTGCACTGAGCCTCTGGGTGTCCTAGAGACCTGACTTGCAGGTGGCCGGGTGGTGATAGCAGCATCTCCAATATGTCTGTTTTTTTCCCTTAAGAAACTCACCCACATTCCACACATATGACCTCATTTGCCTCCCAGCAGCTCAGCGAAGCAGGCGAGTGACAGGTGTTTACAGAGCGGGCATAAGCAATGCTGGGGATCACAGGGCGTGCTGTGGGAGGGACAGCCTTAAATAGAAACTGCTTGGTTTGCAGTACAGTTCTTCACTCTTTGTATTAGAAAGAGTTACAGTTTTTTTTTTTTTCACCAACAAATGGCTATTTATGCCACCCAGACAAACACATTCCAAACTTCCAGTGATTCACCCAGTGAAGCAGGGCAAAGTCTGCACTTCGGTCTGGTTCTCCGGATCTCCCAGAGAATAAACTCTTCATCCAGGGCAGAGCTCCCCACTGTAGCAGCCAGTCACCCATCTCTTGAACTCTACACTGCAGCTGAATTGCTCATAATTCTCAGAGCTGCACCTGGGTTTCTTTCCCATGGCTCTGGGGCCAATTTCACTGTATCCTCAAACCTCGGCTGAAATGCTACAAGCACACTGGGCACAAGGCCATGTGCCTGGAAACATACTTAGGAGGCTGAGGCTGGAGGATCTCAAGTTTGAGGCCAGCCTTGGATATTTAGCAATGCCTCGATAAAAAATAATTTTAAAATATCAAACACATGGCCTTTCCTTTGAAGACTCATTCTCCTTCAGGCCTTAGGCCTTTGTATGCAATTCAAATGAAGTTCACAGTCATTTTCTCCTCCATTTTTAATTCTGAGAGTAAGGAACATAATTTTTAATTTGTCTTTCCAGCCCATGTGGTGTTCTGCTTATCGCTATGGGACAAATGTCCTCAAAATTTTGCTGCTCAAAAGCTTGGTTCTATATTGCTCACAATTTGTGAATGAGGTGCTTGGGAGGGATGGCAGGGAAGCTCAGTCAGCTGTCAACTGAGAATTTCGGGCCTGGCCACACACAGGGGCTCAGTCACGAGGCCGCCAGGTAGCACAGCTGTTGGGGGCAGCTGACCTGGACCTGTCAACTGTAATGAGTACTCAGGGCCCAGCAGCAATGGTCTCAGGGCAGTCAGGCCCCCTGCGCGCAGGCTGGCTTGCCTTGGGTTTAGGTCCCCAGAGGATCTGGGGAGAGTTCTCTTACCCATTAGGGGAGGCACCACTGTGTCACTTCCACAGCATTCTGTCAGCCATTGGTGAGTGACCATGGTGAGGGGTGAAGCCAGTCTAGATCCAGGGGGGGCAGAAATGGGATTCCAGTGCTTGAGGACCATCAAGAGCTCTCACCAAAGAGTGTTTGGGCAGAGGGTGTCACTATGGCCAGCCGTCTTTGGTGGTAAGTGGCATGTTTAGCACATGCTTAGTAAGTGGTGTCAACTGTCAGGGATGCTGCAATCCATGACTGAAGCTGGACACTAATAGAGCCTCAGGGTCCAGGTCCCCTCTGGCTTCCTTTCTCCTTGCACACTCCTAGACTGCCATCAAAACCCCGGATGTTTGCCCAAAAAGATAGATTTCTGGGCCTTCTCCAGGCTCACCAATGGGAGTCTCGGAGGGTCTTCTGAGATAACCCCCACCTCAGGACAATCCTGAGAGATGAGTTTCCATGACAGCGTGGAGGAGGGTGGGGCGCGTTATCTGTAGCTGTGTAGAACACACCTACAGGATTTAGTAGTTTACAACTGCAAACCGCTGTTCTCTCCTGGCTCCTGTGGCTCGGGAGTCTGGGCATGGCGTGACTCAGGGGCACCCACAGGCTGTCATCAAGGTGTTGCTCAACACTCCAGACACTTTATTACTGGCCTTGGGGATGATCTGCTTCCCACATCACTCAAGTGGCTGCTAAAAACTGCAGGTTCCTCCTGGCTCACGGCAAAGACCCAAGCTCTACAACTCCTGGTGAGCTCCTGACGTGGCAGTGCACCCCAGCAGAACAGAGGATCTGTGGCACAGAGAGCCACAGCCTTTTAGATGACCTAACCTCTGAGTGGGGGGACACCCTGTGCCTTTGATGTAGTTGTCAGTTACAATCCAGCCACAGGACCTGCCTATCCCCACAGGAGGGAGCCATACGGGAGCAGGGCCGCCTTCCACAGGGGTGCCGGTCTGGGTTAGGGCAAGGGTTAGGGTTAGCTGGGTGAAGACCAGGAAGAAATTTGTTGCAGCAGTCTCAAGGGATGAACTACTAAAGCAAGGGACAGCCAAAAGCAAACAATCCACCCAGGTAACAAAGGACCCATGGAGCTGGACCACAAAGCAGGCCGTAAACTCTGGGGAGTCTGAGACTTTCCAACTCCTCAAATTATAAGAAAATCTTGACAGTGTCTTTTAGATCAGAAGAGAACCCAGCTGGGGAAAGAGGAGAGGAATATAAAGAAGTCTCATTCATTTTATTAGCACCCTGTCCCAGATCATCAAGGAGGCTGTGAGAGGAAAACTTTCCTTTACATGAGAGAAGCACAGCTCAGCAGTTTGTGAGAGGAAACGTCATTGTACGCTGACATTTAGGGTCCAAGGAGCTCTTCCTTTGCATTGTAAAATGCACTATCAGGAACTTGTTGCTATGAGACAGTAAAATGAAGTCAAATTCAAGTTTAGTTCTTTGAAAAACAAACGGCTTCAGAAAGAGACAGACAGAGACACAGAGAGCAGGGAGGGAAGAAACAGAGCCGGTGTTTCCAAACACCCAACCGGCTTTGACTTGCCACTGTTTATTTGAGAGTCAATAACAGCACGGAAAACATGGTCCTTGTCTCCAACCTGAAGAGAAGCAACTCAACACGCCATCTTTCAGATCCTGCAGAAGAGGCACAAAAGGCAGAGCAAAAGCAGAGGGAAAGTCAAAGCATGAGAAAGCAACGCGGCCACAGAACCAAGCTGGAAGAAGACGAACCACCGAGGACTCGGAGACCCCGCCCGTGTTCTGACATGGGGGGGAAATACAAAGAAACGTGGACTTTGTTGTTAAGAAGACATTTAAAGGACGAGGTTTCTTTGCAAAGGAAGAAAGGGTGTGGAAGGAGGCAGCCCAGTCCAGGCTCACCGCTTACTGGTTACCTCTGCTTACAGGCTGACGGGTGGGTGGTGCTTCTGCCAGTGATTCTTACACTGCATAAACTTGACAAAATTGTCATTTTTATATTTCCTGTTATGTTATCTTAAAAAATTATGGAAAAATGCAACTTTTGGTTATCATGAGTTTAAATAATTGGACTGGTAAGTGATTCAGGCACCACCAGCTAGTAGATTAAGAGCAACAAGAATACACAGCTAAATAAAGGACAGGATTTCCATTTGGGACAGTGCACAAGCAGGTAATTTGAATTAATTAATTTTCTACTGAAAAGAACAATAACGACAATAAGCCAACCTCTACTTGTCTGTCCATATCTCTGGGGCACCATATAGTATACCCCAAATGTCTTTCTGATCAGCATCTCTCTATATAAAGTTCAAAGGTGTCAAAAGAGGTAAGCACATGGTGGGAGGAAGTCCAGCACATTGAAGGATCTTAAACTAATCTTTGTCCTCCGGAACTTTCAAATTTTAGAAGCTAGAGTTTAGGATTTCTAGACTGACTTCATGACATCAGGGAGACAATGTCGGACCTGGTCCAAAGAACCCCCCCAAAGACAGCCACAGAAAGACAGCCACAGAAAGACAGAAATTTATTTATGTCTTTGGTGTTATTTATGTCTTTATTAATGTCTCATGGTGTTAGAGTTACTTGTCTTTCACATAGAACATACACTACCCAGTGTCACAGGGAAATTTTATTTTTAATGTTTAAATAATGGATTATTCTTGGATATTTAAACACTACAGAAAGTAGAAAAGAAAGTAAGATGCTTAACAAATTCTTTTTTATGTTGGTAGCAGCACAATATTTTCTTAAATTAACAGGCATTATCTAGGCATTAAGTCTATGACTCACTCGTGTTGTTTCTTATTTCTACTTCTCCGTATTAAACTATTCTGCAAAACCCTCAGAAACACAATATACTTAAACACGTAAACTCAAGGTAATCACAAAATTTATTATATGATAAGACGGTTAAGAATGTTTGTGTGTTTTCCAAATAAAGTCAGAAATGCCAGAAAATCACACAAACTCATAGCATGTAGAAAATAAAATTTGAAATCACCTGTGGAGTAGGTGCAACTAGAGAATGGAAAGAAAAATACAAGATCCCAGAAAAACCAGTGTCTCTTTTCAGGAGACCAAGTAGCAACGTCCCCAGCCAAAAGTCCAGTTCCTGTAGTGTCCTGTATGAAGAAGGGAACTGGGACAGTTTCTGTGGGAGGGCAACCATACTGACACAACAGCTCTTTGACATAATTATGCACCATTTCTCACCCATCTTTTATACAAATATTGAGTCTCTTCATGCTTTTAATGAAATAATCCTACATCATAAAGTATAGCAATGTACTCTGATACTGCACTTGTTCTGTGTAGCCTGGCCCTCATGGAACTTACATCCTGCACCAGGAATTTGCTCCCCATTGAGACAGAGAAGGTGTGTTACAGGACAGCCACACAACCACAGTTGTAAAATTCACGGCGACACGGTCCCCTTCTATCTGTCTGCCAGGGCCACAGAAAGAGCATGAAGCCTGGCTACTGAATGCTGCTCTGCTCTGCTCAAGCTCACTCAGCAACTCTGAGAAAGAAGAAGCCTTTCAGCCACTGTCCTCCTGAAGCAGGAAGAGAGGCAGCTAGCAGCATGGCCACATCAAAGCACTTCCCTCCCAGAGGCTGGTGCTCCACCCTCTATGCACTTTGACCTGAGGAAGAGCCAGGAAGAAAAATGCATGATAGACACACTGACCTGATTATGCCTATCGATCAGCAAGCATGATGCACTTTCAAAAATAAAAGTAGCTTTTTTCCTCATCTTCAAAGTCTAGTAAAATTTCTACCCTTCTAGATGATGCTTTGTGGGTTAGAAGTGGGTATCTAATGTTAGGATCATAGGTCCCATGAATTCTTATGTGTGTCTTCATCCTAGCAGACAGGTGTGTCAGTATTTTCTCCATTTCTACAGTGAATACCTGCATAATTCCCTTCTAGAGAAAAGCTTTCCTTTGGCTCACAGTTTTTGAGGCTTTGTTCATACCCAGTGCTTGGCCTGGCATGGTATATAATGGCCAGAGAGTGTGGTAGATAAACACTGCACCCCTCGTGACCAAGGGGAGAAATAGATGGGGAAGAGCCCTGGTCCCACAATTCCCTGCGAAGGCACACTGCCAGTGCTCTGGACACCTCCCATGAAACTCCACCTCCCCAAGATCCTACCACCTTGCCATGCCCCATGCTGGGGATCAAGCCCTTACCATATGGCCTCTGGGGCCTTCTAGATCCAAACCATAGCCATGAGTCACCTCAGAGTGGACAGAGCTGCCCACCCTTTTTTTCCTCCTGGCCAGGAGGGACCAGCTTGGGCAGAAGTCAGAGAATGGAGAAGAGCTCCCCGGGGAGTAGGCCTCCTTCCCCCACCACACTCTTCCGTCCTCTGGATCTGGTCCAGCTGCTTTTGTAAAAGCCTAAAAGCATCCCTCTGTGTCCTTGTTTATTGTTTGATAAATTATGCTCAATTTCTATTTCTTCTTTTCATCAGAGTACTTGACTTCCTCCAAATGAAATGCAAGGTCATTTCAGTTTTAGGCTGATGAAAAATGAGTTCCATGTGTGCACTAGGCTTTATCCAACAAATTGCACACAAAGATTCAGGAATAAAAGTTCCATCCTCAGTGAAAATAGGTCAGTTGAGAGTTGCTCTGCGGCTCCTTGACGGTGCTGATTTATGCTGGAGATGTCTTTCACTCCATAGAATGAGGAGCTGAGTCACAGCATAGTAAACTGTGTGGTTCCCTAGGGCCTGGGTTGGAGAGGATGCATATGTCTCTGTCCCTATTCCCAGCACACACATCGCTCTGGGCATTGTTATGTCTAAAACATTGGCTGGCGCCATAGCACTGGGCCAGGCACCTGGGCCAGGAAGTAAGAATGAAGAAAACCGAACACTTCCTTGGGCCAAGACACCCCAGGGACCTGTGCCACGTTCTGCCTCCTCCCACCATGCAATGGGGACATCTACAGCTCTGCGGCCACTCTAAAGTCAAATAAAAGAAGAAGCACTCATGAAATCAAAGGCGCTGCATACTGGGGTCAGAGGAGATGCCCTTGGCTGGCTTCTGTCACTGTGATGATCAAGTGAGAGGACAGGGTGGACAGACTTGAAAGGTGATACAGCCTGTGGGAGCCTGACCTCTAGGGCCACTACAGAACTGGGAGGCAGAAGCGCTGGGCCTCAGTCCTGGTTCTGCCCAGCAAGTGATGCTGGGTATGTGAGGGGCAGGCCCCTACCTGCAGGTTCCTAGGCTCTCAGCCCTGCTGGCTTCACAGTGTGTGCCCCCACAAGGCTCTCTGAAGTGGACTCTCCACTCCTCTTGGCTTTGACAGCTGCACTCTGAACCAGCCTACGTTTCCCAGAGACAGAGCTCACAAAAACAGGTGCTCACTGGAGCATCTGCCTGAGTGGCTGGATGACAAAGAGAAGCATGTTGCGTGGTCCCATCTCCGGCCTCCCTCCCCTTGACCTGCACAGAAGAAGGAAGCAGTGTCAAAGAGTGGCTTTGCCCTAAGCTGTGTGCATTGTAACTGCTCCTTTGGGTCTGGGCCGGGAGTGACAATAGGCCCGAGCTCCCTGCTAACCCACATCTCACTCAAACCCCAGAGGTCTCTTTGGCTCCTACCACTAATCACTAACTGTACCAGGCAGCTGCCAACCCCAAAGCACAGCTTCCCCCAAGGTGGGATCATGTGTATTCTGTTTGTAGGCAAGACACCTCCGAGTGGACCCCAACCAGCATAACCAGTCCCCTAAAGAGAAATAATGGCTTTGCCATCACACAGGTATCACAGCCAAAAGCGCAGCCAGGGCCAGGGTACCCTTGTGTGGGCAGAGGCCCTGGAGGGCTGAAGGAGAGCCGCTCCACCTCAGCAAGCGGGTCACGTCAGGGTTCAGGTCAGTGCATCCTGCAGGCCTGTCCTCGGCCAATGTGATGGCATGACCTTCAATCTGGGGTTCAGAGAATGATGTCCTCAGAATAGCACATGGAAAGAAACAGCAGAGGCTAGCCTGTGTCCACACCAATCTCCCCCACTCTCTCCTCTTTTCCTCCCCTTCAAATGGGGCTTCTTTCATCTGCCTTTGGGGAATTGGAGCTTCCCTACAACACAGATAGTCAAAAAGCCCAGGCAAAAGCCCAATGAGCATTCCAAGTTAAAACAGCCCATGCACAAGATGCAGCAGCTCTTGCAGAGAAAAGCAGGGTAAGGAGCCCCTTGGTGGCACTAAGTCACATGGAGAACCTGCTGTCCATGCAGCCTGCAGAGTAATTGCTTCCCCTAGACATCTCAAGCTTTCCACCCAGCAGACATTTTCGGAGAACGATGCAGTCTGCACTTCAGTCCATTAACCATAGTCTCAGCCCTGAAGAAGGCACTTTGTGCCTCCGTTATGGCCCAAAGCACATGGAAGAGCAGACTCTCCCCGTCCACAGAGAGTACCCTGTACAGCGCAATCCCGGAGGCATCGGCTCTCAGAGTAGCATACGGATGGGATTTGTTCACAGCACATTTTGTAAGAAGACTCCCAGAGCCTTTTTCTCCATCTGAGCAATATTTTTCCGTACCTGGCTGCTGGTCTGCAATCAGGAAGTGAGCTTCTGTTTCAAAGGAGGAGACAGCACAAACACCAGAGTGTTTCATATTCCAGCAAGAAGGGAAACACAGGGACAAAACCATGAGTGCTTTTAGGCTAGCACAAGCACACACATTTGTGGTCAACGACTTGTGCTGTTAGGATAACAGAAACATTTTGTTCTGGCCTCTGCTAAGGCTGCGCTGCGTTGAGGACAGTTTGGACAGAGAGGAAGCCTTTGGGTTCTGTTGGTGCCACTTCACTAGAAATGGGTCCCCTCTGTCACATAAATGTGCCTGTCACCACCACACAAAACACAAAGAGAATTTTTTTTTCTTTTTTTTTTAAATTTTATTTAAGGAGAAAAGAGAAAAAAAACAGTGAAAGGGTACAAGTTATACAGATTTACAGAGAAAAAAATGAACAGTAGGAAATCACTAGTTAATGGATTACATATTGCCATCTTAGAAATAATTGTTCAAGTCACAAAATTAAAACTTGTAGCGTGGACATTCCAACAATGATACTGCAAACAGTTCTGTTCAATGATCCAATAAAACTCTGTGATATCATTTTCTATCTTATACACTTAAATATACATGCAGTTATATAGTTTAGAGGACTTTCTTTTCCTCTCTTTTGTACAATGACTATTACACATTTTGGGTTTCATTGCTCCCACGGTTCTTATTGCTTTTTTGGAAGAGAGTAAAACCAAATGTGACGTAACAGAACAGAATCGGTCAAGTCAAAAGGGTGGACATAATAGATAATGTAAAAACATAATACAAAGTGATCAACAGTGGTTACCATAATGCCTCCCACTATCTCTAATAGAATTGCCTATATCATTAGTTATAATACAATTGAACAAAACAGTAAAGAACAAAAAGAAACGTCCTGGCTTCCGATCGAACTTCTCCAGGCCCCTGGATGTTCTCATCTCATCTCAGCAGCGCTCTCGGGCCTCAGGTGCTTCCCTCCTGGGCAGCTTCCTCTCCCCTCCCTTCCCTACTCCAGGCATCTCCTGAGGACCCACTCCCCAGCACCCATGTCTAGCTGCCTGAGCCCTCTCTGTCTCCTTGGCCCTAGTCTCTGACACAAGCGGCTAGAGTGCTTTCAAAAATGCTGTTTCTGTCCTCAACCTGTCTTGGGAGACTTTGCCTCCCCTCCACCCCCTTGATATCCAGCCCACATTTCTCTCCCTGCTCTCCTTGGCTACTGGGGCCCATTCCTACATTGCTTTGTCTCTCTCCACAAAGACCAGACTTGGGGTAACCTCTCTTCCCATCATCTTAAACTCCTCGGGCATCCAGCAATGCACCTCTCAGTTCTCCCCCACGTGCCTTCCGGGCCCTCTGCCCTCATAGCCACTGCTTGCCAGCGCGGCTGTCCTGTAGAGCCCTCCATGCCCTCTATCCTCTTTCCCGACACCTGTGCCTATTCATACTCCCCACTCCACAGGCGTTAGGCTCACTTTGACCCTCACTCGAGCATTTGCCCCTTGTGCCTAAGCCAGGATTGGACATTCTGTGTTTGCCTTACCTGGGGTGGGGGTGGAGGGAAAGACCTCCAGGGGTGACTGAAAGATGCAGTGAATATTTACATTAAAAATTTATTACAGTAAAAGACACATTGCCATTAACCCCCTTCAAATCCTTCCCCGGCTTTGAATCCATGCATCCCATCGTCTGAGACACTTTCTGAAGCAGCTCTGGAAGTCCTTCAATAATGCCCTCACCAAGTGTGATAAAGGGTACAGCAAAGGCTGTGCTGGGCACCACTGGTGGAGAGGCAGGCTCCTGAAAACGCCCTGGGGTGTCTCCCTCCAGCATCCTCCCTGATCAGCCCCATGAGGCTTCTGATCTACCCCAGTGTCAAGTGACAGTGAAAAGCAGGTGTTCTGAATTCATTCTGGACACTGAAGCAGCCACAGCTGTGCAGCTAGACATTCATGGAAGAGGACTTCCAGAGCAGCTCCAGAAATGCCAAGAAGAATGCGGCGATGTGTTCCAAGGGAGGGAGGCGCTTCGGGGGTTCATGGCAATGTGTCTCTTACTGTAACATTTTTTACTGGTGGTGAACACACCTCATACATATTGAGTAGACAGGAATACAAGTTATGTTAGAGGTTTTCAGGTTATTTTCCCATATTTATATTCCCAATGCACAGTGCTATTCTTGAAAATTCCTAGACCTGCAAACACTTGTTGGAAGAGTGGGGCCTGGGACATCCCATAATAGACACAGGACTCATGTCTCAGTTGACCTAAAGTGAGAAGTTCTGGGACCCACTCTTCTCACCTTTCTGCTCCACATAATGGAGCAGGGCTCCTACAGCATCTCTAGGTGAAGGACCACATGGACCTCATCCTCATCTCATTAGATAAAATCACAGTGCAGGGCAACCCTGCCCTGGCAGTGTAGTCACAGCAAGGGACACAGGTGATTCCCATCCTGCTAACATCCTGCACTCTGAGGTGCATAAGCAGTTTCATATCTAAGGTAGTTGCTTCATTGTGGTCGTGAAACCCTAGGCTGGAAAGACAGGTGGCAGAGAGGGTACAACAGGGGCCAGCAAGGTCTACACTGGCTCTGATCTGCTGCTCGGCCTCGGCCTTCTTTGAGCTTCAGTTTGTCTGATTCGAACACATAAACCTTTACTGTTTCCCAAACATCCAAGTTCATTGAGATGCAGAAATCCAGCAAAGTCCCAAAAGGCAGGAGAAAGCTTTGGGTGGAGAGTAATCAGAAGACCGGCGCGAAAGCAAAGGTTCATCCGAACCAGATGAGCTCACTCACGCAGATGCGTCCAGAAAGACAAAACAGGCACAGTGAAGCACCTCGAGCACCCACGCAGCAGGGCAGGACCCCACGTTACTCTCCACCCATGAAGGCTTCTGGGTCCACATGGGTCCGCCTGCGAGGCTGACAGGGAGGAGGGAAAGAAAAACAGCAGGAAGAAAAGTGCAAAGTGTTCGGAGGTAAGCAGTCTGCGTGCTCCCCTCTGCGTGCTCCCCTCCACAGGGCATAAACTCACCTGGCACTGAGCCTCCGGGTTGGTGGTAGAAGGAGCAGAGGGGTTTCACTGACTGCAGTGACCAAAGCATTGGTATCAGCCTTATGCCCCACATAATGAGACCCTTTTCGATCCCCCAGGTGGCACCCCTCAAGCACCTGCCTGCTGAGAAACCCCACTGAAAGAGTTGACATCATCATCCAACCAGGTAAAAAGCCAACACAAGCAAAAGGCATAACCAAGGACGTGTCACACGCGAAGGTCTGGGTTCTCCCACAGACCACATGTGCACAGAGAAACCATCCGCATCCCTCATGCAACTCCATGGTCAGTAGAGAGCAGTGTCCTGGGCCTGTGAGGGAGTCAGAAATCACAGCAGGCATGGGCACCCAGACAGGCTGTCCTGGGGTAAAGACAGGGCAGTGGGGTCCACACGTGTGGGGGTCTCATCCAGTGGCTCTGTGCTCTGTCCGGTGCCTGCTGCCCCTCCACTCAAACATCAGCTCTCCTGCCTTTCCCCTGGCTTTCTAGGTCCACTCTGCCACAGGCCTCCTGCTTCTATCCATCAATAATACACAGTAGGACTCCAGTTACTGCAGGAGAGTGGATAATTCTACTTGGGCAGTGATGGCAAAGGTATTGCTCATTTCCCTGAAGCCATGTCTGTCCAGATGCAAGGCACAGGTGACGCTCTTGTTCCAGTCAGCCTGGCCAACTTGATCCACAAAGCGAGGTGACGGTGGGGACAGGACAGGAGCAGTGAAGCAGCCAGGGGCCAGCCCTCACCACACGGAGTGGACAGTGCTGGCTTCCTGGCCACTTTCTATTTCCAAAACAGAGAGCTGAACATGGGGCGCCTGGTTCCCACAGAGTGGACCCTAAGTCCTCAGCCTGGTATTCTCTAATATCCAGTCCTTGACTTTTGATTACCTTTAGCGCACACTGCACCAAGACCAAAGGACTTGCAGCATGTGCCCCGCCCTCTGTGCCTTGCCTGGGTTCACACAGAATCCCTTCCCCCACTCTCGGTCATTTCCGGTTCACCATCAGAGAAGCGGGTCTTCCTGTAGGGGTCCTGCAGCCTCCACAATGAGGTTTATTAATCTCTTTACCTGTCTGTGTCCCTATTCACTTGTGACAGAGGGACCTTTACATTGTTTTCCCTTTATACACAGTGCCTAACGTCCAGGAGGTACCCAGCAGGTAGATAATTGGACATGGTGATAACTGTGTGAATAAATCAGTCTTGTCAGCTGTGAAAGAAAGAGATTTGACAAACCAGGCCATGCTTTGCCAGTGGCACCTAAGGAGGCTTCTTCCAGGGACACGTAGGCTCCCGGGGGACAAAGATCTGAGATGATGCCAGCGCCAGAGCAGCTGACAGCCAGACTACAGACTGGCCTCCCGTCGGTCCTCCTCAAAGCTCTTCACATAGCACAGAATCTGGCTCCAGGTCCATAGCTCCTCTGCAGGAAAACAAGTTCATTTGTCCAATAAGGACAGATGCTCCTAACTTATAACAGGGCCACGTCCCCATAAACCCATGGAAACTGAAAATATCCTGGCAACACCGTACATTGTACTGTGGGAGTTGTTTCTTTTCGTGATCACAGAGTTGACTGAAAGCTCCGTGACATGGCCACTGCCCAGCATCATGGGAGCGAATCACACGGTGAGTTACAAGCTCAGGAAAAGATCTACATTTAAAGGATTGTTTTTGGCAGGGCAAGGTGGTGCACGCTTGTAATCCTGATACATTGGGAAGCTGAAGCAGCAGATCAATAGCAAATTCAATCAATGCAGACTCAGTCTCAACTCAGTTGAGCAATTTAGCAAAGCCCTCTCTCAAAATTAAAAATTAGAAAAGGGTTAGGGATATAGCTCAGTGCAAAAGCCCTGGGTTCAATTTCCAGTGCTACAAAAAAGAGAGTATAGTTTCTGTGGACTGTGTATCCTTTTCATACCATCGTGAAGCTAAACCATCATGAACTAGGAACCACAAGTGCTCATCCACAAGTCCTTTCTAGGTGACAGCACGGCGTCATGTCCTGAAACACAGTGGTACATGGAAACAGGCGAGGGTCCAGGGTAGTAACCTCCTTGGGGAAAGACTCGCAGGAAGAAGGATACTACATCAGGGAGCGGAACAAACCCCAGAAGAGAAGGTGGAGTGCTGTGCTGTAAGAGGAGAGGCAGTGAGAAGGAGAGAATCAAAGGGAGGCGACAGTGACTGGGGTGAAGGATCAGTGAAGAGGGCGAAGGACGAGGGGCCAAAAGAGGGCTCCAGTTCTCAAGATGCTTGTGGACTCCCCTTGCCGCAGGAGAGAACTGGAGGAGTAAGGATCCTGAGGGGTGGCGTGGCGTGGCTTTCAGGCAGGAAAAAGATCCTTGCAGATAACAATGGGGTGACTCCTATTCAGTCCTGAGCCCAAACTCAGACTGTCCAAAAGTCTTAGCATTAGCCCAGTGCAGTGATATCAGCTTGAGTACATTTTGTAGCTCAGTGCTACGTGAAGCCAAGAGAACACAGTGTTATCTACCACTAACCCAAACCTCAGCTGAAAATGAGCTCCACTATGAAAGCACCCATCAGTTCGGCAGTAGTCTGCACAAATGCAGCCAGGATCTCAGTTATCTAAGGTGGTAGCAGGGGCACAGGGCAGCATTAGAATGGTGGAGAAGTAACTGGGAAGTTAAAACTGGAAACGGGTGTAGGTAACTTCTGTGAGAGATTCCTTTGCACGCAAGCAAGAGATATACAGCAGCTGTGGGGTTTTAGATTCCTGCTGTGCTTTTGTTTTGTAGGAGAAATCTGAGGATGTTTCACGACTTACTTGGGGGCCTAATTAAGAGGAAGAAGGTGAATACCCAGGAAGGAAAAAGAGTGCTCAACAGGATCAGATTCCTGCAAAGGTGGGATGAGAAGAAATCTGATGTTACTTGATGGTGTTTAGGAAGCGGGGTTGGTCTGGGCTCTAGGGAAGGAGGAGGGAGGATCTTCACTGGGCAGAGTGGGGGAAGCGGTTGGGTTCCGAGGTAAGCAGGCACCTGTGCTGAGTGACGGGAGAGTTACTGCCTGGTCATTTCTGCTTTACTCTCTAAAAGGCAAAGTCCACAGCTCAATGGTAAAGTCAAGGTAGAGAATATGGCATAGTCAGCTGAGATGGGAAATGTTTGGATTCTTTGCTAAACTTCCCCAAATGCCATCTCCTTTTCCTATGGCACATTCTGAGCCATCTAAGAAGCCCGTCAGGGTGATGGGCATGTGGAGGCTGAAACAGCGCATGCATTACTGATGCAGCAGACCTGGGGAATGTGGCACATCGCTACAGTGAACACTACAGGGCTGGAGAGGACAGCAAGCCCTGGGACAGGACAGCACCCACCAGGAGAGCCAACGTCACCATGATGACAGGCAGGAGACAGAGTGGATGGAAAGTCCTCAAGATGTGGCAAGAGAAGGAAAAAATCAATCCCTAAAAGCTGCAAAATGGTTAAGAATATGTTAATTCACTTAACTCCACAAATCTGTTCATTTCTTGATTCATTTCCCCTGATTATGTCCACCTCTGTGCTTCAAAATAGTCTAGCAGGAATTATCAATAAGATCACAGGTAGAATTAAAATACCCTCAATTGTATGCAGAATCCTAGAGACTCCAAGTGTAAGAAACTTTTCTCCCACTGACAAGCTCCAGAGAGAAGTTAAGTCTTCTAGTAACTGCAAATCCAAAGACCCAAGGCACTGAAGACTAGCATTAAATGATTTTATTCTTGTAAGAAAGCTAGAAGTCCAAAGCCTTAGGACTTGCTCTCCTTGGTATCTCAAGCTCGGTGTCAGCAGAGTGGCTTCCAGATGCCCGGATGCAGTTCTGTGTCTGTGATCTAAGCTTTTCAAGGTGAAATTGATGATTTCTCCAGTGTTGACCCCTGCCATGATTTTTGTGAGAAAAAGCCCAAGAGCTTTTTAGGATTCACAAGTTGACCTGGCACCGGATTTAGTGAGCCAGCCCATGCCCAGTCTGCCAAAGAGAAACTCAAGGAGAATCCTGTCCAGAAAGCTGCATGCAGACTCCCTTGGCATTGAACTATAGCCTCTGGTGCATTCCAGCCCAGCTGCCATGCAGGACAAACTAACCAACAATCTACTTGCAATTTCTAAAAGGCAGAGTAAACAAGTACTCTTTCGCTCCCTGAACCACACTTAGGAAAGGAGGTCACTCGTGAAGAAGGGGAGCTCAGCAGGAGCTCCTGCTACTCAGTGAGGCCAGTGTGCAGCTGCATGAGCTCACCCTGACCCCCCCCCACCAACCCTCCCAGCTGACTCACCTCTGAGTCCCCCGGCTGACCCCCCTGGCTGACTCCCCTGGCTGACCTCATGAGCCAGCCCAATGCAGCCCCCCCACACCTCTATCCCTGAGGTGCCAAGGCACTGGGGAGCGAAGTCCCACAGCCCCAGGCCTTTATTTCTGCTTAAGGTGGATGAGGACGCAGTGGCATTCGTAGAAAGCCTGGCACCGCACACCCAACTGGAAGCCGACTCACATCAAAGACTAAGAAGTGAGAAGGCCAGCACTGAGGCTAAACACTTTGTACCAGGCCACAGAATCAAAACTGCTAAGACTTGGGCCATCGTCTGGATGATTTAGATGGAGTGGAGTCCATGAAAGAAGCCTTAGGGGGAGCAGGGGACCTGAGTAGCCCCTATACTTATCAAATGAACCACGTCAATAAATCAAACACTACACAAAAGAAAACAATAAACCTGGATAGTCTCACTGGTGAATCCTATGACACATCTGGGAGAGAAATGTTACCAATTTACCACAATCTTCTCATGAAATTGAGGGAAAAGGGACCAACTCGCCGTAGGTCAGTGTTACCCTAACACTAAGGATAGATGAACACCATTGTAGGAAGAAATCTACAGACCATAGCTGCTGAGGAAAGAGATGAAAACATTCTTAACAAAATACTAGCAAGTCAGAGCCAAAGATCATTTAAAGGATGATAAATCACCATCATGTGAGTTTTTTGCTCCAGTAATAGAAAGCGGGTTCAACATTCAAGTATCATTAACGTAATTCATGTTCACAGATGGGGTAAGAAGGATGGCACAGCACGATCATATGGCCAGAAACTTCTATCCAGATACAGGCAAAGCACCTAAAATCAAAATTTTATTGATGAAAAAAGAAGCCTTAAAGAAAGTAGATACAGGGGCTGGGAATAGGGCTCAGCACGAGGCCGTGAGTTCAATTCCTGGTGCCAAAACAAAACAAAACTCACTTAGGTATGGAAGCAAGTGGCCTAACCTCTGAAAGGACTCAGCACAAAGAGCAAGCAGCTCACATCACAGTTCATTAGCTGGGCCACCTGGAGCCACAGCCTAAGTTCTCTGAAGGGAGTCACTGAGCTTCCTTGGTGATGAAAGCCATGGTGACCACTTAATGGAATTAGTAAAGGTAGTGTGTGTGCCAGGTGCCCAGCAGTGCAGACACAAAAGGCTTCCTCCTTCTCTTCCTGTTCTTTCTCCTTCCTCTCGCCTCTTCCTCCTCTTCTGGGCTTCTCCCGTGGCACCTGTGTGTGCCTCCCTTGTGCCCTGGGTAAGGAGAGTTGCTCATGGATCATCCAGACCGGGGCAGCATGAAGGAATGGGGGTCCCAGAGCAGCAGCATGGCCCCAGCCTGGACCCACACTCACTCCAGCTATGACGTATGCACAGGGCAGCGTGACCTGTCAACACCTGTCAACACTGCACAGAACAGACTGCTCTGGGGACACGGTGGGTTGACTGCTCTGCTATTTACAGTGCTGGACAGAGTGGCACATCTCTGTCCTGTGTTTACGTGTGAGCAGGGGATCCATGACTGACAAGCATGCACCAGCTGGGGCAGGTGCTGGTGACAGCCACAAAGACATGCGGCAGAAATGGCCAGAAGCACAGTGGAGTCCACGCCCAACAGAAACCACAGCAAGGAGATGTGGGCCGAGGGGCGGGCACACAGGTGCCTGAGGACCAGAAAGGTCATGAAAGGCTCTACCAGAACCATGGCCCTGCACAAAGGCTACTGCAACATTTCTCAGAAAACACTCCTACAAGGGATTCTGTGCAGCCCTGGGCTGAGGCCACCCTCAGCAGTGACCCTCGGAGCCCAGGATTTTCATTTCGGAACAGCCTATGCCATCCTCCTCATTCTGCCTCAGCTCCTTGACTTGGACATATATGCTCTCTGTGCCAGGCTCACGCCCATTTGCATGGCAGACGTATTCCATCTTTGGAAAATACCTTTGCTTACTATTAGGCTGATGACATCAGAAGGGTTAGCAAGACACGGTGGGGACCTCTGAGGATGGAGCATCTGAAAGGAACCTCCAGGGAGCTACGGAGGCGTATGCACTCTCCAGGCCACTGTGCAGTGCCTGGCATCCCGAGCCAGGGTGGCCAGGAGCAGGGAAGTAGGTGCTTCTCACTGTGACTGCATGCACAAGAGTAGGCAGTGATCAGAGGATGAGGCCAGCGGGGCCACGGGTAAGAGTTGCCTTCTCAACCATGAACATCCAGCCTCTCCTCTGACAGCCTCGAATGTCCTCTCCTCCAGGAAGCAGGATGGGTAGAGGTGTCTGCCCCACGCAGGTATCTCCCACCTGACTTTGTCACCAAGTAGGGCTTGAAAGCGGCTCCTCTCACGGAAAATGAGCTCATGTTGTCAGGAGTCAGGCATCACACACACACATGCTGGAGTTCAGAGAGCCAGCGTCATGGAGGGAAATCGCAGCCAGGTCTGAGGGGTCCCTGGGTGCCAGTGCAGCCCCTCTCCCTTCCCCTGCTGCCACGTGCATGCCCCCTGGCACGGGAGACCCGGACGCAGTAAGTCAGCTGCTTTTGTGGGTGACAATCCTGAGCATTCGAAGAAGGGCCTCCCCAGTGTGACATGTCACCCAGAAGGCCTGGAGGCTGGAGCCAACTGTGGACCCTTCTGCCTCATTCCCCAAGCCATCTTCAGTCAGGAGCAGGGACCCCGCCCCGTGCAGCCAGCACGTGGCCTCCACACTAGGTCTCTTCCTCCGGTGACCAATGGTGGGAAACCTGATGACCCAGGGACACTGAACAGCTTCCTTTCTCCGGTTGGGTTTGCAACTTAAGACCCAGGCCATTTGGCCTTAATGGCTGACCCTCTGGTGTGGCTGTCACTACCCCCTTGATGTCTTCAGGGCATCTATGTCACCCTGGCATTCTGCAGCGGTGGAGAGCCTTTTGGAGACACCACTACTGTTGTCCCGAACCTCCGGGTAGGCCAGGGTCCTCTGGAAAAGGAGTCGTCAGAGTGTAGTGGGGGCAGGAGCTGGGACTTGTGTGGCCCCATCCTGGAGTCATGTCTCCAGGACCCCACAACGACACCCGTGCTCCTTCACTCTTTCTCACCCGTGTGATTTGCACAGAGCAGTCACAGTCTGCATCAGGTCAATCTCCCACTGCTCAGAAACCAGGTGGATAAGGTGTCAATGTCCTAAGCATGCCATCTCAGAGGCACTTGGAGGGTTGGGATGAACAGCGGGACACAGCCAGCTCCAAGGTACAAGGCTCCTGCAACCCCACTCACCTATCACAATCAACACGAAGGCCTATCCAGAATCTCTCCCCTCAATCCGCCTCCAGGAGCCATGCATGTACTCTCCACGGCCCGTCTGCTGGAAAACCTTTTTTTCATTCTTAGCGAAGAGTTTTAAGTAGTTTACATTTTTAAAAGTGTCAAGCCTGACACCCAAGCCCTTTCTACATCCTAGAGGGAAGCATTTTCCACTTTTAAAGATTGTTTCCTGGTGTGTATTTCTGTGTCTGTGATGTATTGCTGGTTGTTCTGTGTTCCTGTGACAGAGGGTGAGAGGTGAGAGGTCACCTCTTTCTCCTCACTCCCACCCTGGCCCTCGGTCCCCGCCACAGTAGTCAGGTCTGATTTACTACCGTGAAGTGCAGGGCATGGTCTTCTGCTACCAGCACCTGCTTGGAAATTTGTCCTCCTCTCAGGAGTTAAACATTGCCTTGGAATCCATTTCCATGTACTCCTTTCTAACATGTCTATACTTTCATACAGCTGTTTAATGCCTCAAACCTTTGCCAACTACTCCAATAGTTGTGTTCTGGTTTGTCTTCAACTTTTGAGGGTTCTTCCTTGCTCTACTTGTTGGGGTCCTGTGTTCAAGAGTCTGATGTTTTACAGTTTTCTTCATTAATTTACCCAGTTGTTTTCAAAGGAAGCTCAGAGAATGGACAGACCAGATACATGGACAGACAGACAGACAGACAGCTCTTGCTTTCATGTCTGGAAATAATCTCTCCTTCCCTCCTGACCCATGCTGAGCGAGTCTCTCTTAGTAGTACATGTTTTTAATGGTTGCACGGCCACCTTCGAACTTTGGAGGTAAGAAATGCTGCTTTTCAGTTCTTTCACTGGTTATTATTTTCGTTTCTTCTGCAGCCTTTGACTCTCACATGGAGACGTTCTCGGCAGCGTCTAGTAACAGAGATGTGCACACAGAAACAGCCAGGCATGGAAAGACTGGTGGGAATTTGAGCAGGTAGGGGGCAGCATGATGGGACAGTGAGATCCAGGCTCTGGGGACTCTAGCAAATGCCAGCCCTTGGCAATACTTCCTCTAGGGGTCTTTAGCTTTCTGTGAAGAAGAATTCTCTGTTCTTCTTCCCAGGGAAGTGCAGGGGGTGGGGGGTTCCGTTATCTGTGAAGGCAGCATTGGGGAGGGGCTGGGTCCCCAGAGTTCCCACAGCAGGCTTTCACTGCACCCAGCCTGGCCTCTCCAGAGCTCTCCCAGTCCCTGCAGAGTCCACCATCCCTCACCTACTGGGATCCTCTATCCTACTGGCAGGTAAGCAGGCTGCCCGGTTACGGGTGCTACTGCCCCTCCCTCAGTTCCCAGTGTTGAAGTCCAAAGCCCCAGTGCATTAGAATGGACTCTGTTTGGACATAGGGTTACCACACATGCACTGGGTCAGTTGGCATCATTAGAGCAGACCCTAACCCAGTAGGCATTGTCTTTGTGTACAGGGAGATTTGGACATAGACACATATGCATTGGATTGTGTTGTCATGAGCCAAGGAAGTAGCAGAAGGCAAGAGCGAGGTCTTAGACTGAGGCTCCCTAGGGCTTTCACAGGGATAGTGGCTTTGCCAACACCTTGATTATGGGCTTGTGGCCTCTGGATCTGAGTAATCTCGAGTCCCTTGACTCTAAACCCCCCAGGGGGTGGTACTTTATGCCCAGGAAACTGGCGCCTGCCTCCTGTCAGTCAGGATGACCAGATAGCCTTAGTCTGCACCAAAAAGGAACCAAATGGCAATGCCAAGCCTCACCAGACTGTTGCACTATAATCCAAGGTGAGGGATTCAGGCCCCCGAAAGTGCACTTGGAGAACAGGGGCTCCTCGTCAGTACCCACCCAGCTGCCTACAAGATGTGCCAGGAGGCGCCCTCCCCCTTATGCCTGCTCTCTTTCTCTTTATGAGTCCACAGGGTTTTCACTCCTCTCCTGTCATTTCATGGGTGAGGTGTCAGTTCTCCTTCACTACACCAATACCAAACCATCCAGAGAGGCTCATTCAGCTCACGGTTTCGGAGCTTTCAGTCCATGGTTTCTTGGTCCCACTGCTTTGGTCCTGTGACAGAGCAGGATAGGATGCCTGAAGCCCATGGGAGAGCAGACTGCTCACCTTATGGTGGCCAGGACGAAGGGGGACAGGATCCAGTGACCCCTTCAAGGGCACAACCCCAGTGACCTAACTTCCTTTCACTAGTCCTCACCTCATAAAGGTGTCACCAGGTCCCAATGGGCCATGGCCTAAAGAGCATGCTTTCCACCATGGTCCTTTGGGGGCACTTACTGAGCCACAGCCTGCTGGGAGGCAGAAGGTAGGCACCTGAGCACATACAAGCAGTCTGTTTTCTGGAGTTGAGTGTCCCCTTGGCCTTCGTGAAGCAAAATGTCCCATGAAGTCTTGGTAAAAGCCTGCCCAGTACTATGGAGACAGGGCAGACATCCCCGCTGAGACTGTCAGAAGGTTCAAGATCTGTCTTAGTTACTTTTCTCTCATTGCTGAGGCAAAATACCTGACACCCCAAATGAAGGAAGGAAATGTTTGTTTAGCTCACAGTTTGTGGAGGTTTCAGTCCATACTCACCTGGCTCCAAAGCAGGGTGGCATGGCACTGGGGCAACACTTCAAGGTGGCAGAAAAGCAAAGAGCAAGAAGTTGAGAACACGCCTCTTCTCCTCCCTTATTCTGTAAGCAGGCTCCACCCCCAGGCAGGTGTAGCACTCACACCATCTGTGCCCTCCTCTTGTACAGGCTGAGGATGTTACAAACTAGGGACCTTGGCCCCCTGCTGAATCACTTTAAGTTCTCACCTTCTCAAACTGACACAAGGAACAACATCCTAGAGCAGTAACTGCTTGTCCTCTACACCCCAGGCTGAAGAGCTGCTGAGTCACTTAGTGAAGCTTCCAGACTTCCCAAGCAGACACAGTGTATCAGCCATGACAAGATCATATGTCACTTTCCCGCAGAAAGGAAAGGGAACCTCATGACTAGGTCAACAGCAACCAAGACCATGATATGAGCAGTAGTTTTGAATGAGCGGGAAAGTTTTTAAATTACCCCCAAAATTCCTAGATGGTCCCATGCCACAGATGAAGGTTTTACCTCCTTCCCTTCAGTGTGGGCAGGAATTAGTGTCTGGCCTCTGGACAAGTCCAGGGAGAAGGAGAAAGGGTCACCTGGATGTAGCTCCACCTGACAGACACCTCGCCACCCAGAGAGGGAGGTGAGTACTACTGTCAGGAGTCCACAGGGTACCACACATGCCCCGCTGTGAAGTGAGAAAGGCCCTCTGCATCCACTCCACAACAAAGTCCCAGGATAACACTGACACATCCTCTGGAGAGAAATCCCAAACTGCCACTGGACTTTTCAGCAGCGATTATTCTAGACCAGGACAGATTGAGGAACTGCTACAGATCTGAAGAGCATCCACCAGTGCACTTGGCATCTGGGGACAGAGAAGGGGTAGATGGGAAAATGGGGAGGCTCAAGACTGCTGTTTACCTGCTGGGAACACTCTGTTGTGACCAATGGGCTGTGGCTGTGCAGCGTCCTAGGGTTAAGGAGAGCTGGGTGACATCTGTGAGACACGCACAGCTGCTGTCTGGACAGCTCATCCACAAATCCAAAAGGAGTTCAAAACGTCAAGGTAGAAAGCTACCCTCAGTGCTCATTGCTGCTGCAGCCAGTGAGCTGGCACCGTGGGACCCCAGCAGCTGTCCCCACCCCAGACACAAACTGGTCTCAGAGCCCTGGCCTCTGCGTGGGCTTCCTGTGTACCCAGGAGCCCCTATGCCCACCTGGGCCCAGCTCCACACTGAGAAGGCTCGGACAGGGGACAAGGCCCTCGGACTCCATCCTGGTGCAGCCCCCAGCTGTTTCCTCTGGCTCTCCAGCCAAGGGCGTGGACGTCAGTTCTCAGCTCAAGGACCACTTCTCCCAGCCCATCTTCCCCTCTTACTGTCCCTGACCCACACACTCCCCCTTCTGCACACATGTGTCAGGTAGACTAGTGGCTTGAGCGACAGTGGGGGAGACAGCAGGTCCCAGTTCCTCTTGGCTGCTGCCAACCACACTCCCGGGAGGATCTGCTGGCCTGTGCCTCTGGGGAGCACAACGATGTGGGTGTGGGTGTGATGTCTGCATGGGGTGTGTGGACCACCTGCATGGCGTATGTGTGGTGTGACTGTGCTATGTGTGTGGTGTGGGTGCAGTGTGTATGTTATGTGTGTGTGGCGTACATGTGTGGGATAAAGTAGATTGTGTGTGTGATGTGAGTGTGATGTGTGTGTGCCTGGTGTACATGTGGAATATGGTGCATTGTGTGTGGGGTGTGGGTCTGGAGTGTAGCATGTGGTGTACACGTGTAGGGTGCAGTCTATAACGTGTTGCAGTGTACGTGGTCCATGTTGTCAGGTTGCATGTGGTGTGTGTGATGTGGCTACGGGGTATGATGAGTGACGACCACATGGCACCCAGTATGTGGACCTTATGTGTGATGCATACGTGTGCAATGTATGTGTACTGTGTGTCTGGTGCTCATGGTAGGTGTGTGACAGATGTGGTCTGCCCGTGGTCCGCTTGCTGAGTGTCACTGTGTGGCTCACGGTGTGTATGCCTGTTTTGTTGTGTGGTGTATGCAGCATGTGTGCCTGTGGTCCACACTTGGGGAATGAGTGTGTGCCCTGTGTGGTGCATAGCTTGTGTTTTCACATGTGCATACGTGTGTGCACACACCCAGAGCATGCCTCAGGGTTTTAACTGGGCCTCAGGCAAGGAAGCATTAACAGCACAATTCCAGGTGCCGTCTGCCTGCCGAGACCCCTGAGGAAAGCTGGCCGAGCCCTGGGCACAGACGGGGCAGCTCAAGCAAACAACACTTCCACCTGCCCACAGCTGGACTCGTGTTAGCCACGCAGGGGAAGCACACAGGCTGGGCTGAGACAAGGCCAGGGAGGACACACCAGCTGGCCAGCTGGGTGGCCCTGACCCACACTCAGGAAGTATACTTCCTGTTTGCAGAGGAAGGAACCAAAGATGGCCAATTTAGGTAGCATTTTGTGGGCACAGATAAACTGTGTCCTTCTCTGAACTACAGGCTGCCCTGTAACACAGCTACTGGTCAGGCTGGCCACTTGCCAAAAGGCCGCTTGCACAGAGCACTGTCTTGATAATTACTCAATCGTTTGTCATGCAAAAGTGTCCCCAAGATGCCTAGAGTCACGGACACAAGGCCAAAGTCATCTAACTGCAGTGTGCTCAGAACAGCGATGCATTTCCAAAGCAGCAAAGAAGTTAACTTTATTACTCACAGCTAAAATACTGTTTGGACACAGTTGGGAGAAAGAAAGCTCAGTTCTCCACGAAAAGATCTTATTTTAGAAAGCAACATACCCGAAGTGTGTTTTTGTATCTGAAAGCTCTTCCGTCGCATCACAAATGAACATGGCCTCACTTCCTGCTGAGCTGAACCCCTGCTTTTAAGGGAAGCAGTACAGCAGGGACAGAGTGAAATCTCTGACCGACTCCGTGGCTTTCACAAGACCTAGTAGATGACGCCTCCTTCTAAGTCTCCTTCCTGCGGCTCCATGAGCCTTGGAGACCTGAGCTCTGTGTCACTTGAGCCTCCTGTTCTTGAGGCCTGCTGGCCTTGGTAACCCAATTTAGGAATCCAGGACACCAGGAACTCCTGCTGATGGGACAGTAAGCTGAGGAGAAACTCAAAGCCACACCCCATCACTCACATCCTCTGGAACAGAGATGCGTGTGCACATGGCCCCCACCGCGGTAAGGCTGGTACCTCAAGTGTGACACACACATGTGCACCCAGGTCACAGCCTGGTACCCCAAAGGGGCCACTGCCCTCTTTCCTTCCCCTCTTACTTGAAGGACTGAAAACGCTGTCTCTGGGAAGTGTTGTAATTATTCGAAAAAGTAGGGCAGAGCTCTGTCGGGAAGAGGCATTTCTGGGACACTGCTGGGAGACCACCATGTGTGCAGACGCTGACGGCCATGGGGCCAGCGTCAGCAGCTCAGCCAGATTCAAAGGCTGGGGTCTTACTCCACTGGCGATGCTGGGGTAATGGGAGGTCACCATGAACTTCCCCACTGCTCCCAGAATGAAGCCATACCTCACCTTGGGAGGCCAGGATGAAACCCCACAGACAGACAGCGGCTTAGACAGTGGAGCCTGGGCCTGTCCCGGGTGGTTCCAGAGGCTGGAACCCAAAACCAAAGCTCCAGCGCAATCAGGATCTGCTGCAGCCCCTTCTGGATCTGCAGCCACCTTCACACCTCTGTAATGCAGGGTGGGAGAAAGGAGAGAGCCAGGGAGAGCCAGGGAGATGGAGGGAGAGACAGAGAGAGAAAGAGAGAGAGAAAAGAGAGTGAGACAGAGACAGAGACAGACAGGAAAAGAGAGAGACAGGGAGAGAGAGGGACAGGGGAGGTGAGGGCCTGCTCTGGCAACATTTAACCTCCACAGCTCCTGAGACAAGGACAAGGTACAGCACTTGGCTCTTCCACCTTGGGGGGCAGGGTTTCTGCCAAGGAGGATGGAGGTGGGGTGAGTGTTCTAATGGAACTGTGAAAACCCCCTCCCTCCCTTGGCCCTTGTCTGCAGCGTCCTCCCTGCCCCCCAGCTATGCTTCAGTTGCCACACTGGTCTCAGTCTTTCTGCTCACCATCTCTCCAGCTGCCCCCTGCCACCCCAGGGTGGGCGTGTCCCCGTGTATGTCTATCCACCATCGCCCCTAGGGTCTGCACAAGTGGGGATCTGGGGCTCACCTAGCCTCAGCCCCCCAGCTGTGCCTGACCTCTGTGCTCTTGGCCAAGCTCCCATCCTGATGTCCCAGCTTCTGTCCACAGAACAAGCACAGCCAATCCCACATCCAGCTCAGGTGCAAAGATGGGGGACATCTGTGGAGCTGGGCTGCCTGCCTCTGCACTCGAAGATGATTTCCCTCTTCGTGGTCACTTGAAATACAGCTTGGGGAACAACAGAGTCAATAAAGAAAAAAGATACACAAGGAACGCGACATTGCTGAAGTTGTTGGGGCAAGCTTGTGCACATGTGTTTGTACATGTGTATGCATGAGTGTTCCACGCGTGTGTGTATGCATGTGTGTGTATGTGCCTGTTTGTGTATGGTACTTTGGAATGAACCCAGGACCTTCACACTGAGCTGTATCCCCAGCCCTTTTCAAATTTTTATTCTGAGATGTTGTCTCTCTAAATTGCTCAGACAGGGCTCAGGTTTGCCATCTTCCTGCCTTAGCTTCCAGCAGAGCTGGGATTACAGGTGTGGCATAAGTTCTTTGACTGTTACCAAACACAGCCCATTCTGCCCACTTCCCAGCATGCCATTCACCGAAGATCTGACTCTTGCAAATGACAGTTTACCCCAGGAGCCCTGGGGCACCAGTCTGCCTCCCGAGGAGAGAGTTAACAGAGACATACAGGGTGCACTGAGGAAGGGAAGGTGACATGAAGATGGTGGTGGTGTGCCCGCAGGCGTCACATGACATGCCACACCCAGCGCGCTCTGAGCATGGAGTTTCCAGCCCTCGGAAGTCACACGGTCACCCGTTGGACACTTCTGTGCCTGACTGAGTCACCTCCAAGGTCCTGAGGAGCAAGTATGGCAGCTGTCACCATCAGGACCCAGCATCTGAGCCGTCCTCTGCCATGATCACGCCCAAGTTGTGGAGCACCAGGGATGGGTTTCCTGGAGGACAGGCCTTCCATAGATGGGGCATGACTCCAGGGCACTGCGTTTGTTATGTTTCAATTTCTGTATTATTATTATTATGGTTTTGGACCCTTCGTTTCCATTATTACTACATTACAGTCTCCGGAGCAACCTGGGACCCTCACATGTGCAGTCCCCCACCCCACGGGACCTGTGCTCCCGTGACATGTCCCCCACGCTGCTGCTGCTGCTGTGGTAGGAGGCGGGCCCAGCCGCTCACCTACTGCATATTGATCCCTGCAGACCACCGACAGAGAGGGACCCGCAATGGAGAGCAGAATGAGTGCAAATGCAGCAGCACTCGGGCTACGACCTCTAAGTGGGTGCCGAAAACAGGCGAAGCTGGAGGGTTTCTCCAGGCTTCCCCCAGGTCTCACTGGATCTTCCCGCACAGAGTGAAGACAGCCAGCAGGAAGCTGGGCCTCTAATGTCTGGCCACTGTAGCAGCAGCTCCAGAGGCCAGTGTGCCCCTATAAATCACCCCGCAGCAAGGGAGCAGGGTGCCTCCCATTGAAACACAAGAACCTCTGACCTTTTTCCAAGACTGACATTGGGGAGAAGAGTGAAGGTTTCCCAACCTTGGAGTGTGTCACTCCGACATCCCTGCCCTTGCTGGCAAACTGCCTTGGTGCTTGTGGGAAGCAGTGGGTAGGAACTCCTAGCACTGCAAGAGAGAACATGGAAGGGACCTGGTTTTGTCCACGCCACTCAGGCTTTGCCTGCAACACATCTCACTGTTGTGGCTTGTGTCTGAATGTCCACCCAAAACCTCATGTGCTCAAAGGTGGGGCTTTTGGGAGGGACTAGATCACGGGTGTGTGAAGCTGGATTAGTCTACTTATTGGTTTAGCACAGTTCTAAATGTGGGAGATGGACTCACTGAGGAGGGACGACCTGCCTGGGTGTGGGTGGCACCAACCTGCAGGCTTGTAATGTTGGTGGAACACACACAAAAAAAGGATGTTTCGCTGTCTCCTGCCTGTCATGCCATGAGCTCTGTCCTCTGCCGTGTCCTGCCTCAGAGCCAGCCAGCTGTGGACTGAAACTTCAGCAAACTATGAGCTGAAATAAACCTTTCCATCTTTAAACTTGTGTATATCAGGTATTTTGTCCCAGCGTGAGAAAGTAACTAAGATACACACACACACACACACACATACACACACACACACACACACACACACACACACACACACACTTCAGCAGGGGATACTGGAGGCAACTCAGAGAAGTTCAGACTTGTGTTCACCAAGTCCACACTACTGCAGTGAAGGAGAAATTGGAAAGGGTTAATTCCCAGTGTGTGAGATCTTGCCTGGATCATCCATTCCAGCCTTTCTACTTATTTATTATTATCTCAAATTAGAAAAAAAAAGCAGATTTTTTTCCCAAAAAAGTCCATGGATTTTCAAACAATTGTAGTACAGGAAACTGCTCCATGAATTCCTTTATTTAGGAAAACCCTGGAAGAATTCAACGGTGGAACAGAGCAGCCACACCCAGAGTGGCTCTTGTGGGAAAAAATTCAAAAGGAATGAGACCACATCTGGATCAGACCCCTGGATGTGGGGCGGGCTTGGAGAACAGAACAATCCTCCATCCACGCCCTCCCAAGTCCTGTGGCTCAGTGCAGGCCAAGGCAACACATGCTGGACGTCTGTCCACATCACAGACACGGTCACAGGCCACAGATGGCGCCATGTGGATACACGGAGGGACATGTGACATGGGGCACAGCAGGAAGCAGGCCTGATTGTCTCTGGCCCTAGTTCCCTCCATGCAGCTTCTGAAACCTTGGACTCTGCCCAGGATAAGAGTGCCTTTGTGTGCTAATGACAGGGACAAGGGATTCTCTGCAGCTTCAGGACAGGGCAAGCAGCAGTCAGAGCAGGATGGACGGTCCTGACATTCGGCATCACTGCTTTCCTGACTTCTTCAGGGAAGGAGGCTGACAGCTGAGTTGAACTCCAGTAGCCACAGGGATGCATGTGACTCTGTCTAAATAAGAAAGTCTCCAAGAAAGCCCAGAAGGACAGGGATTGCAGGGCTGAGCTCCCATGTGGCGGAACCTGTAGAGATTCCTGGAAAAGGCACCCAGGAGGGTAGGGGGGCACCACATCCTCTCTCGTTTGTCCCTTCGTGGTGTCCTTTAGAGGAAACCTGTACCTGTGTTTCCCTGAGCTGCAAACTAATGGGACTCCAGGAAGAGGCCATGGGAACCCAGCACAGAGCTGGCAGTCAGCAGCCGGACTGAAGCAACCCTGAGCCGGCCATTAGGAAGGAGTTAGGGCTGGGAGAGAAGCCTCGGGAGCGGGCACAAGGCCTGTGGGGTCTGATGCTGTGTGCAGGTGGGCAGTGTCCAGACCCAGTCTCACTGGAAGGCATCTGCCGGTGTGCACTGCTGCCCAGCTGACTGCTTGGTGCCCAGGGAAGAGACCCACACATCTGGTGTCAGTGGGCAGTGGTCCTGACCATCTACCAAGCTCCACAGCACCTGTGACTCCTCAGGAAATGTGGCAGCATGGGCCCAAGGAAAGGTTCACTCAGAGCTGGCTCTGAAGCAGACAGGGGCGTCTCCTTGCCTCTGATCTCCATCTCACCGCACCCAGCTGAGCAAGGACTTTCATTGCCAGGATGTGGGGAGAGGATACAAGGGAAATCTTGCAGTTTTCCCTGCCGTCCTTGGCTCCTTACCTCCCTTGGAAACAAAAGAACCTGGAGGACCTGCCTTCCTGGGCCAGCATCCGAAATTCTTTCACACTGCTTCCCAGGCAGAAGTGTGGCTTTGCCTTTCTTTCCTCCAAGCGGAGGAGCGGAGGGGCTATGGTCCACACTCCCCGAACACACAAGGAAGGTGGAGAGGCGGCTTAGCTCTCAGGGAAGAAAAATCCTAGCTTTTGATGACTTGTTTTACCCTCTCAGTTACATGGTATGTGGCGTGCAAGAGTGGAAAGAAATCAAGTTGGCTTTTTACACGTGAGGACACCTTCCTAGGTAAGGTTGGAAACCCAGAAAGCAGCAGAGGGACCTTTGTCTCTTCTGGATATGGCCTCTGTAACGTCTGATTGTGCCCAGCTGTGATGTTTCTTGCTTCTAGATTCGGCCCATGGCACCTCCTCCTACACAGAAGGCTGGCGTTAAAGACAGCGGACCGCAGGACGCCGTGGTTCATGCCTGCCACCCTAGCACTCTGGGAGGCTGAAGCAGGAAGATCTGAGATAAAGCCCAGACTGGGCAACTCAGCAAGACTCTGTCTTAAATTTAAAAGAAAGAAAAGAAAGAGAGGGCTTTCAGTGAGAAAGCCTGCCAATACTCCTAAGTGACAGGGTGTCCAGGTGCTGGTAGCATTTCCACTGCATTGGGAATGATACCTCACCAAGAGATGATTTAAAGTACACAGAGAAAGTGTCCAGGTTCTATGCATGTACATCACCGCCATACTTCAGGGATTTGATTGAGCACCTGAGGATTCTGGCATCCTTGGTGTTCTGGGCCCAGCCTCCCATGATTCCAAGGGAAGACTGTGTCCCATCCAGCTGATCCATCTTAGCCACACAGTAGGGGATGAGTGGAATTCAGCTGCGTCACCAGGAGCGGCTCCTAGTAATGAAGGCTGATAGCCACCAGCCCCAGCCCCGTGGTCCAGTGTCTGCAAATTAAAGGGATATGGAGACAGGAGGGCCAGACTGGGGGAGTTCTGGTGTAAGAAAGGAATGTGTGGGTGAGGTATAAGTGGAGCAAGAAAAATCATCACCGAACAACCATCAATATGATAACAAATATCTCACCACACAGGAATACAAACAAGCTGACAAAGCAGCCCAGCAGCAGGGGCCACCCACACATAAGAGGTGGAGAGGAGGTGGAGACAGAGAGGAGAAGGTCTCCCGGCATCCCCGCCTCCTCCGTGGGTACTTCTGATCCCCAGCAGGTCCTCCTAATCGCCCTTCTTCCCATCAGAATGTAAAAATGAGTGTCAGTTAGCTAAGAAAAGCCTCTATTTTAGAGCTGACAAGGTGAAGATTAAACAGGAAAAGCAGGGAGTAATAAGAATACTAGGGGGGCCCTGGCAGGCAACGCGGGAACCACGGTGCAGGAGTGCTTGGAAAGGAGAGGTGACCTGCCTGGGCCTCAGAGAGGCAGATCCGCAGACGCTTCTGTGCCCTGCGTTTCACTGCGCCTCAGGTCAGTGTCATGAGCCCACAGTAGCAATGACCAAGCCACGGTCATTGTGCCCATGTAGTCGCTAGCAGCAGCTAAAGCAGCTAAACTCCGTTACCAAGACAAGAGAAACCCTCTGGTGTCGGCCTCCACTCCCCCTGGTGCCCGCCCTGCCAGCACCTGGGCACCTTCTCCAGAGACCTCCCCAGTGCTAAGCCAGCTGTATTTCCTCCAGCCCTTGCCTTTCCCCGGAGCTCCTTAAGGGGTCTGGGGAGGTGAGGAGGAGCCGCATTTGGAGACAGCAGGAGCACAGAGTTCCCTGCTGCGCTGGGCTGGGCATCAGCAGCAATGGGCGTGGGCACCCAGCTCCCTTTGCACTGGGAATGATTCACTGCGCTGTCCCAAGGGTTTCTAATGCTCCAGTGGGTCTCTAACAGTGAAAACAGTGAAAGTCAGGCGTTACTGAAGCAGAGGAGGCAGACGTGCGTGAACTCAGTGGAAAGAGGCAGGGGCTTCTTCCTTCTTTGACTAAGGAGCTGCCCAGCATGGAGTTGTCCTAGCACTGCCCCCTTATGGGAGGGGGGAGGGGAGATAGGGAAGAAGGGGAGGGTGGGGCAGACAGATGGTGGGGATGACAGATAAACTGGTGTGCAGGCAGATGACAGATGAGAGCTGCTGATACAAGATGCACCGAAAAATGGAGCGAATCATTACATTTAAATCGAACTGCCATAGGCGGTGCATTGCCATCGACCCCTCACGGGATGCCCCTGCTCCTGTGAACACGCTTGTCCCACCACTCCTGCCGGCTCTGGCGCAGATCCGGGAGTCCTCCTTCCTGAGCGTCTTCAGCTGCACTGTTGACGTCCACCGGTTCAACAGATTCACTTCTGTGGTCATTTTTTTGCTTTTCAGAAAAGCCGGAAGTCGCGTGGTGCCCGAGCCAGGGGACATGGCGGGTAGACGCTGGCCTGGTTTCCAGGAACCCGCCCTTCCCTGCAGGGCGCTCGGAGACAGCCCGTTTGGATCCCTCAGCACACCTCACAAGGGCTCACGTGACTTCCAGACCTGCTTCGGAAAACAGCACGAACCACGTGCTCCGACCCCGCTGGAGAGTTTTCAGGGAGATCAGCGCCTTCACTGCAATGAAGCTAAAATGTACACACTCCCTGTGTACTGTGATCGCCCCTTGTATACGCAGAAACACGTGTGGACGGCAACACGTCAAATGCTCCACGAAGGGCAGCTGGGACCACCGTCGGTGTGGACTGAACGCATCACTTTTAGTGCTGCCATTTAGTTAGTGTTTGGGACACTGCTTTATTGTTCATTTTATAAGTTGTAAACACCAGTTGCTAAGAATTCAAGAAGTACTGAAGTTTTTGTAAAGTGAATGATAGAATGCTTTTTGCCATAGACACAGACATCATGAACATTTTCTTATGCATCTCTTTATAACATACTTAGTATTCAGGAAAATACATATGTCTGTGCCTAGTAAATCAATGTGTTTATACATAATCCGTGCTGCTTGGCTGTCTGGTCTCAACAATACATCCTAAGTATTTCCCAAGTCAGTGCAAACAGGTCTACATCTTTCTGTTTTTAATAATGCCTTAGTATTTATTCATGTCTTAGGAATATTTCATTTGTTTCTAGAACTTTAGTTTTTTAAACAAAATGCAGGGAGCACCCTCACACTTAAATATGTGTTTTAGAGCATGGAGGGACTTTCATGAGTCAAACATACTTTAAGCCATGGAATCCTCAGGTTTAAGTAATAACATTCTTAAGTGAGTCATCCTTGAAGAATGCTTTCCTAAGCCACGAGTGGTGGCACATGCCTTTAATCCCAGCATTCCGGGAGGCTGAGACAGGGAGATTGCGTGCTTGAGCCCTGTCTGGGGAACTGAGAGATTAAGCAAGACCTTGTCTAAAATAATAATAATCAGTGGGCATGTAGCTCAATGCAAAGACCTGGGTTTAATCTCTCATGCAGAATGTTTTTACAAAACTACTGCACTGAATTTCCTTCTACCACTGTCTCATGTGTCTTTAACTTTTAGTTCTTTAAACACATACCTGTATCTTCTTAAGTATTCAATGTTTACTTGCATTTCTTTTTAAGCAATGTTATTTTACCCCGAAAGAAAATCTGGGTAGGATACCATTCACGGTTGCATGATATATGTGAATGTACCTACGTGTCTGGGCATTTCCTTGAATTTTACTTATTTATTTGCAGTGCCTTGCATAGCTAGGTAAGTGCTCCAGTGCTGAGCTACCTCCCAGCACACGTCCTTAAGGTGTAGAGATCGCCTTTACTCTTCCTCATGATAACACTTATAACCTTAAGTAATCTACACTGAACTCTTTTTGACAGATGGCTTGAGGTTGCATCTATCATCCATTGGGGGTCAGGTCTCTGTGGGGTGCTTTGTGTGCATTGGGGCGTCCTTGGGCCCTTCTAGATCTCCTCCATCCCTAACATACAAAGACGGCTGAAATAAGATAGACTTTGTTCAGGACCCATGTTGCACACTCTGTCTGAGGTAGGGAAAGGTAAGACAGTGAGCCTGCAGTTGATCTGCCAGTCCTGGCCTCACTGAGGACTAATGTAGGACACTGCACAGATTGCCCGACCCCCCTGAGCATCAGTTTCCCCTAATCTGTGAAACAGGGAAAACAAATTGCGTGGAGTTGATGGAAAAATTAGTGGGCAGCCCCAGGAAATCTTCAAACATGATGCTGTCCCTAGAACTCTGAGCTGGTTCTCCACATGCACTGATTCACCGGCCTGCCTAGCCAACCCTGGCCCTACGTGCAAACTCTGCATTGCTAAGCTCACTTTGACTAAGCTCCTGTCTAGGCGTTCCATCGTGGTTCGGGTTTCCGAAAGGATTCTTTGTTGGACTCACATCAGTGCTGGAGAATGACAAATATCCTTACCTACCTGCTGAGCGTGCACAGAATTCCGAACCCCACTTCCCACTCTCCTTTAAAGAGAGCCCTGCCTGCTTCTTTAGAAACCTGAGGATGGGTCACTTTCCCACCCACAGCTGATTGTTCTCCCATCTGGATGCCAAGAGAGCTCTTCTGCTCAGCACTGATCGGCTGCCAGGGAGGATCTCAGAGTTGGTTTTCCATAACTGTCATTCCTAGAACATGAGTGTTCTTTTGGCCAGTTCTTCCTTATTTCCAAAACACTAATCGATATACGGGAAACATAATCAATCCTACCTAACAAAGCAAAATACTATTTGCAGTCAGTCTCGGTCACAGCTTCTCTTTCCTCATAAGCATTCAACACTGCCTATCTCTGGGATGGCACTCTGGCACCTGTTCCTTAGGAATTTTCTACTGTGGGCAACACATATTCATAAGCACATATTTTATTCAAGCTCCCAACAGGCCTGGAATCACACCTTCATGACAAAGGAGACTGAATCCTCAGCCCTGGGGTTTTGAAGGTTGGTTGCCGTCTTGGGGCTCTTACATTGTGTACAGTTTCTCATCACTGTGCCAAAATACCTGAGATGATCAGCGTAGAGGAAGGTTTATCTTGGCTCACTGTCTCAGGGGCCTCAGCACATAGTCCCTTGGACCTGCCGTTTTGTGGCTGTGGCACCATAGCACATCATGGCGGGAGCGTGTGGTGGGAGTGGTGTGCTCACCTCACACAGTCAGGAAGCATACACTAAGACAGGAAGGGGCTGGGGTCCACTTAACGTCCTTCCGCTGGGCTCTATCAACAAAAGTTCCACCACTTCCCAAGAGGCCACAGACTGGCCACCAGGTTCTCAGTATGCAGGCCTTGGGGGAACATTAAACAGTTCAACCTCGACTCCATGATTCAAGGCGGAATCCGGACTGGGGGCTTCTCAAGTTCCTACCAGCTTCCCCTCAAGTCTCTTGGTGTGCCGTGCAGCTAAGCAGGCTGCTCCTGGGAAAGGCCTCCAGTTCTGCCTGCAGGTCCCCTGTGCCTTGGAGCTCAGACGCATTAAGAGAGAAGTATGCATGTCCACATGGCCCTCTTGAGGATCTTTGTTCTTGGGGCCCCTGAGTCTCTCTCTTAGGCTGAGGGCCTTGTTCACCAGCATTCATGCACACATTCTGTAGACAGAGCCCTGCCTGCTGTTCGGTATGGAGGCCACATGAAGCACAGATTTCTTCCCCAAGGCCACTGATCTGATTGACCCTCCAACCAGATGCTCTTAGATGCTGTTTCCCTAACAACCGTTCCTGGTTCAATTACACACACACACACACACACACACACACACACACACGCACTTTACTATTTCAGGGCACTCAGAACAGATCTGATTTCCTGAGTAGAAACCCTCACTGAGAAGATTGTGCATTATTAATCCCAAGCATGTTCTCCCCATCTCCTTCCCTCCAGAGCTCATTCCATGCACAGCAAGGATGAACTCGCTCACTGCAGCTGCAGAGGTGTCGTGTCCTTCCCACTGTGCTGCAGAGCTGGATGACCGTCCGCTGTGAGGATCCACCCTGTCCCCCTGGAGAGCAGGGACAGGAAGGGGAGTGAGTCAGCCTGAGCCCCCGCCCTCCCCAGCCCACCTTCCACCCACTGCGCTCTCATGGCTCCTCTCTGCGTGTTTACATCACCTGGGCCTGGACAAGGGCTCTCCATCATCGGGTGGGCAGGGACACTGGGAAATCAGCCCCACTCCAGTGAGTGCTGGGCCCAGGTGCCGGCAGAAGAGCGTGGTTCTTTTTAAGCAGCGCCAATTGCCATTTTATTATTATTTTATTGCTTGTTTTTCCTTTCCCAATCAGCTTGAAGGCTGCAAACATGTGGTGAGGAAATAAAGTGAGCTGACCAGAGAGATGCGTGGGGAGCGCCCCCCATGACCCAGTGAGCTCACTTCCGGCTGGGACATGAGTCACAGGCCGCCCCCCTGAGGACCTCGGTGGCATCCACCGGCTTGCCAGTTTCCTTGAATTGTAACTCCAGGCATGTGACTATGAAGCTTGAGAATCCTGCCCAAAAAGGAAATGGCCCCAAGTCTCCTGGATCATGTGAGGAACTGCGAAAAGTGTGAGCAGCCCCAGACGTGGACACAACCCCGATCTCTGCTTCCGAAATTTCAAGAACTACGGATACCAGTATGTAGCCTTTTATGAAGGAAGACCTAAGGGCATGACAAAGAAACACCACATATTCCACTTTGTAAATGCTATGGGCCTTGAGAATTTAGCTTAGCAGTATAGTGCTTACCTCGTTCAACCATGAGGCCTTGGGTTCAGTCCTCAGCTCCAAACTGTTTTTTTAAATGAAAACACTATAAAAAGAGTTTCAGGCCAGATGTGGTGGTGTATGCCTACAAGCCCAGCCCTCCAGTGGCTGAGGCAGGAGGATCACTTCAAGCTTGAGACCAGCCTGGGTTACAAAGTGAGTTCTAGGCCAATCTCAATTGCATAGTGAGAGCCTGTCTTAAACACACACACACACACACACACACACACACACACACACACACATACACATACACACGTGTGTTCTAAAACACATAGATGAAGAACAGGATAGATACAGGTTTGTAAGACATCAATTATTGCTATTTATTGTCTTGAGTGTCTTGAATGATTGTTCTCTTGTGTATTGTCTTGAATGATTATGTTCTCTTTTTCGTATTTAACTCTATTACAATAATTATGAATTGCTTCTATAAGTGTAAAAATAACAAATGCTACTTTGCCAAGGAAGGAGAGAGAGAGGCTTAACTTGGTAGAAATAAAACTTCGCCCCAGTGTGTGGGTTGGTAATGCAATAATGTAAATTCTGTGAAAAGGCCAGGAGGCACGCTTTTAGCCCAGTGAGCCAAAGTGGCAGCCTTTGCTCTAAACTTGCTTTTTCTCTGTGATCTTAGATCTCAATGACTGCTTCCAGACTTGGTAGTCACAGTGCAGGTAAAATGAAATGGGTGGTCAAGATCTATTTGGAGGTGTGGCTGGCAGGAGTTTTCACAGGTGAATGACCGGAACTCCTCCAGGGTTTGGGGGTAATTTAAATGAATGATTTACCATTTCCTGAGATGGAGAAGATCAGGGGCATAAGATGGTGTCGGGAAGCCAGACCTTCAGTTCTGTCACACCACACACCTATCAAGCTGGAGAGACGGTGTCTGCTGGAGCCCTGTGAGTGCCACATCATGGGACGTGAAAGAGCTTTGCACAGCAGTAGGGCTAATGGCTGTTGTGGTCATTCCACCTACACTGCTACCTCAAGGCTCTGGACTCCAATACCGGGACAGCTTCCTATCAGGGCAGCTTGCTGCATCCTGCACACACCCGAGATATTTTAAGGTCAGAGCACAGCAAAAGCATGTTTAAATTGCTTTCTTTATGCTCACTGCTTACTTTGAATCCCCCTGCGCTCGCCTGAGTGAGATGCATCACAGTACAGGAGCCTGGCGTTTACCATCTCCTCTGTGGGCGCAGTCCCCTCTGGCTTTTTGCCTGGCCTGTCTCTCTTCTTCTTGGGCAGTTCAGAGTCCACATGACTGGGTAAAGGAAGCTTTCCCAGTCCTGTGTAGACAGACAGACAACCAACCCCGCCCTGCGTACCCATCGTGCTCTGCCTTTCTTTCTTGCTTTGCACTTGCTGCTTCCTGAAGTAGCCACTGCTCTTAAGGTCTTCGGTGCTACTTCCAATTTCCCTCACTAGCACGCAAGCCCCATAAGCTCTGTTTTGTTCCTGTTTCCCAGGATCTATTAAAGCACTTTTGCTTACTGTTTGTAGAATGAGGGCTCAGCTACTCCTGCACCTAGACCGGATAAGAGGAGGGTGAGTGGCATGCGGGGACACTGCCTGCTGTATCCTATTCCTTCTGAGACAGCAGCCCTTAGGGAGACATTCGCAAGAGCAATGACCACTACATTGCAATGGCAGCCACCTGGGTCAGTGTAGCCAGTTGTGACTCAGCCCCCCAGAGGAGCGAGACCCATTGCTCATCGTGCTTTTGTTGCCATGTCTTAAGAAGCTTGGGACCCACTGGTGTTAGACCTGGACAGGTGAGAAAGCCCTACAGGCCCAGAGGTGGCTGTGCCTGATGTGTGAGAACAGACGACAGTGGCATAGGATCGGACCTCTGAACAGAACATGGACTGGATGACGGACTTGCCTCTCTGTCCGGAGTGAATCGGCCTTGCCCCACTCCTGCTGAGTCATAAACGTGACTTTGCAAGTGCGCAATGTGGGGAAAGAGGACAGACAGGGGCCACAACAAGCAGTGAGGAGGCACACAGTTCCAGCTGCACTCCCTGGAGCCCAGAGACCCACAGAAAAGCCTCAGCCCAGCTCAGGAATGTGACACTCACAGAAACCTAATAAAAACCCAGCAATACACCATGTCGCATGGTTTCCGTAGTCACCCAGCTGCCTGTCCTGCCAGGATCCTGTGATACTGTGATGAAACTGAAAAGTTCCATCACCAGGTGATGCCATAGCCATCACATGTCATCCGAGTCCATGGCATCCCCCACAAGTGCGAGGTGACACTGGTGTGGAGAGTCTAGTGCATACAGTTAAGTACTCTGCATTGTACCTGCTCCTGAGTGTGCCTGTGGCTGGTGTTCACTACACGACACTGCTTATTATTAGTTTAGAAAATGCTCCAACTTAGAAAAGTGTGCTTTGACACTGTGTGCTGTGTCACATATGGAGCAGCCTTCTGCACCCCATGTTTGCCAAACGTCTTCATGCATCAGGTGACTGACCCCATTCCACTGGCTCGTATGAGTGTACCCCAGGACGCTCACACAGTGAAAAGCAAGCTAAGGACATGTGTCTCAGAACACAGGCCAAGTGACTCCTGGGGCATGCAGATCCCAGGGGCCGCGGTGGAGGTAAACGTCCTAGGTGGACAAATGTAACTGAAAGAAAAGCAGCCAAGGAAGGAAAGATGGAGGAATCAAGGAAATGCACAGAAATCGTGTAATAAGACGGGAGGCTAAAACTTCCAAAACTACCTATAAAGGGTCTAACCACAGTGGAAAGACAGAGATCGGCAGAGTAGAGAAAACGAAACAGAAAAATACTTAATTCAAATGCAAACATATTTGTAGGTTGAAAGTAAGACCGCAGAAAAATGCAATAAAAAAACAGCTGGCAGACAGGATCAGTTACACTAATACCACATGAAGTAGGCTCCACAAAAGACTATTAGAAATAAGGGCACTTCAAAGTGATAAAAAGATCGATGCACTAGAAAAGCAACTTGAAAATACACAGCCGACAGAGAGTCGCAAAATCCATGAGGCAAAAACTCAGATTAGTGTTAGGCAAACACAAATTAAAACCACAGCAGATATCATGATCCATAATCAGAATAGCTTTAAAAAATGGTGGTAAGACCAAGCCCTGGTGAGGGTAGAGACACCGGATTGATCAGAGTCGCCAGGGGAAGTCTAAATTGGTACAGTCACTCTAAAACCTGCACAACAAGGTAATAGCATACAAAATTTAGCATCAAGTTACCATTTTGCTCAGCAATTATATTCTTGGATATTTATCCCTGACTAATAAAAAATTATGCTCACCCTAAAATCTACATACATATACCCATATATTTATTTGCCATGGCCCAAAACTGGGTGAATGGTTAGGCAAACTACAATGTCCCTGCTGTGGAGCACTGATGGAACACCAGTGAGAATAACAGGAATGCATGCTGGCACCTAGACCAGCTTGACCAGGCCAGAAGGGAACCGATTTGGATAGGAAGGTCAATCTCAGAAGTTACATGCTGTGTGATTCCACTTATTTCATATTCTTGAGCTGTTAAAATGTCAAAGATGAAGAACAGATTAGTGGTTACCAGGGACTAAAGGTGGTGGGAAAGAAAAAAATATCCCTGTGGGGAGGGTGGCCCTGTATTTGGTTTGTGGGGTTCTCACATGTGTCTACATATATGATAAAATTGCAAAGGCCTGAATATAAACACACAAACACATGCACGGAAAGCTCGCAACATTTCAGTACTCAGTAAGGTCAATGTGCTGTTTCAAGATAGCTGTCCTGGTAACGAACAGTTAAACAGCGTGCAACTATTGGGGACATTTAGTGAAGGATGTGGAATTTATCTGAATTCTTATACCTGTAGATAAGCCCAAGATTGTCAGGAAAGAGCGCACTGGCATCTAATGATAGAGCCTCAAGCACACATGGGTGGCTACATAGTCTCCTACTCTTCCTCTCACAAAGGCAGCACAAAGAGCACAGACCAGGCACAGAGGCAGCAGTGACACACCATGCACGGCTTCTTAGCCCTTGAGCTGAGCACATGCCAAGGATTGTAGCTGCATTTGCTCATTCATTCCAATTATCTGTGCAGCATAGATAGAAGAAAGATGTGAGTTGTAAACGTGACCAGGTATACCTGAAATACTCAGCGTGTCTACAAACAGGCAATAGATAGCAATAAATAATGCATAAGTAGACAAACGCAAATGATCAAAGATAAGCAGGGACGCTCAGAGCTACTGTTCATTAGGGACATGAGATAGTGTCGCAGCGAGGTACTGCTTTGGCTCTGTGTAGAGCTGCTCCTCACCCTGTGATGGGGTCACAGTCTGACAGACCCACCATGAGCTGAGAAGATGCTGGACATGCTGGCCCCTCATGCAGCGCACCGCAGGGTCCTTTGCTTACATTCAAGACCTCGTGGCTCCCTGTGTTATCACGCCATGTGTCACTAACCCAAGGAAAACCTCAAAATTCAGAACAAAGTGTCCACTGATTCATATAGTGTTCACACTATTGTAAAGTCAAACAATCCTAAATCACATTATTCTAATTTGGGGACAGTCTGTACACTTTGGGTTGGCAAATCCTAGGAAGGTGAGTACATGCAATAAAATATCCATGAACCTTGGAGCCGTTGTGCTTGGGCCTGAAGCCATGCGTGTTACCACAAGCAACTTACAGAACCAAGCCTGTCATTGTCTTTAGTTACCCTGCCCCTGGTGCCTTATGGCCCAAATCGATTGGAAACCTTTACCATTCATGATCATTTTGACTTTGGGGCGGAGCCAGAAGTCACTCAGCACCAGGTCCTGATAAGAAGACGGATGGGGACCCAGGGTCATGTTTCTACGAGCCTCTCTTTCCAGATGGCACTTGTACCAGCATTCATTGCAGTTTTTGTAAAGACACAGAAGATTTCTCACACCTCTTCAGAGAATGGCTAGAGTGGTCATAGCCATAGCACCCTGCACATGCCTGATATTTTCAGAAAGGGGCAAGAATGATGGGTCACTGCGTTCAGAGGGAGGGGAGGGCTTTGAGGAAGATTAATGCTAACAACTTTTATGTAATAATCTTTTCTAAAATTTAAACATTCACTGTATTTTCATCACCTCTATACTGATGGCTTATCTTTGACACACCCAAATTGCCAGCATCACCCCCGCCCCGTGTGCTTTGGAGCCATCGATAAACAAAATAGGGTCACTCTCAGACAAATACTGCAACATGGCAGGCTGAGATGCCCACTCAGTAGCATATGGCAGTATGAATACCCCAAAAATAGGGATCAATTAAGCCCTGGGCAGGGCAGACTGGACAGTTAAGTATTTGGTCATGCTACTCAAAATAGCATGCAACTTAAAACTTATGCATTGTTTATTTCAGAAACTTTCCGCTTAATATTTCCATAACGCCACTGACCACAGGTAATGAGTCCACAGACAAGGGAGAACCAGTGTACAAAACACACATAGCACTCAGAGTCCAGGTAGATTAAAACAAATATAAATAAATAAATAAGCCACTTCACAGGGACACTTCTATTTAGGGAATATAGCAGAGCATGGAGTAGGATGAACACCTCTCAAAAACAGGATTGGAATAGGACTAGGGAATTGGAAATAAATGGTGTAAAATACAAACAAAAATGACCAAGGTATGATTTTTATATGTGAAGACTCCCCAAACAAATGTTACTATGGATGCCACAACCAAAACCTAATAAGGGAAGTAAAAGTAAATTTTAAAAAAGGAGAGAGGAAAAAAAAAAAGAAAGAGAGAGAGGAAAGAAGGAAGGAAGGGAGGAAGAAAGAAAAAGGGAAGGGAAATGTCTTGGTTACTTTTCTGTTGTTGCTGGGACAACACGCCTGACACACAAAGTTAAAGGACAAAGGTTTACTTAGCTCATAGTTAGCAGCGGGTTCAGTCTGTAGTCGGCTGGCTCCAGGGCAGGGTGGCAGAGCAGACAGGCATTGCAGAGGAGAAACAGTTCATGGTGGGCAGAAGATAGCGAAGCAAACAAGGGGTGACCACAGCAGTGGTCCCTCATTTCTTATCCAGGCTACTCAGGGCAGTAGCACTTGCACCCTTCATCCTAGTGCCCTTGACCCTAGCAGTGCACCATGAATCGGTTCTAGTGTCACATAGTCTGCCTCTGAAAAAGCCCTGCCTACGCCTGCGTGAGGCTTTGGGGGACATCTAGACATAGGCCACCTCTGTCTTCCTCCAAAGACTCATGCATACTCCTTTATACAAAAGGGATCTGGTCTAAGAGTTGCCAAAGTTAACAGTTTCAGCATTGCTGAAAAGTCAAGTCCAAAGTCTCCTCTGAGATGTAAGGTAAACTCTTAGCTACAACCCCCTGTACAAGTGAAAAGAAAGTTACATACTTCCAACATTCCATAGCACAAGATAGACTTTCCATTCCAAAAGTTACAACCAGGTATAGCAAGGAACAGGAACAAAGCAAAACCAAAATCCAGCAGGGCAAACATTAAATCCTGCAGTTTCACTGTCAGCATCTCTGGCAATCTGTGGCAAATCGTGAGCTACAGAGGCTTTGGGTGGCTCCACCTCATGGCCCTGCTGGTGGTTGTAGCTCCCATGGACTCTCCCCGGGGCTGACTCTGCTTCCTCCTTGCAGTTTGCCTCAGATGACCCACATTCCTGGCTTTTTCAAACTTCTGGGGTCTCCACTCTACCTTCAGGTTCACACTCACAGTTTCACACACTATCTTCTCAGGGGCACGCTGCCTGGCCTCCCGGGCTGTCTTCTAAAATCTTGGTGAAGCCTTTCTGACCCCTTAACTCTTGCATTCTGGATGTACCAGCATGACATGGATGACACCAAGATTTGCTGCCAACTGGAACAGTGGCCAGGCTCCTTCTCTTTTGACTATAGCAGTTGAGCCTATGAACCAAATCCTGAGGAACAAATTCTGTAGGCCACCGCCATTCTGGAACATGGTGCTCTGGGGCTTTCTTCTCAAAGCCAGGTCTTTTACATTTGCAACTCTGAGGCTGCAAGGACTAGAGTTTTGCTGGTTCATTTGATGTCTTCAGGCCATCTTTCCTGTTGTGTTCTTCTTAAATATTTAGCTTGTTCTTGCTATTCTTTTCAACAACCAGTTTCTCCTCTATTCCATCTTTGTGGGCTGCTACTTTACTGGAGATTCCCTTCTGGGCAAACTCAAAATGTTTTAAATCATTCTGCTGGGCTCTGCACTCAATTTCAACATAGATCTGGCTAAAAGCCCCTAATAGCCATGCCATAGCTTCAACATTAGGCTATCTTGAAATTACTTCTGCCAGGTTAGTTAATTCACTATCCTCCATCTCAGGCAAAGTCTCTGGACACAAGCAAAATGCAGACAAACTTTCTGCCAAACCATAACACACATAATTAGGAGTTCAATAACCAATGAAGTCCTTCTTCCCAGCAAAAACCTCCCAAGCCTGGACTTTACTGGCAAATTTTCTTCTGAGCTCTGACCAGAACTTCCCATCAGTATAAGGCATTCCATGGCTACTTTTTCAGCTAGCATCTCTGAAACTTTCCAAACTCTCCCCACAAGCTGATGCCAAAGGCTCCTGAACCACATGGTCACAGCAACAACCCCACTTCTCTGGTATCAAAACCACATCAAAATCTGTATCAGTCAGTGTTTAATAGAGGAACAGGCATAACACATGATATACAAGTATGTAGTAATTTACAAGATTGGCTCACAATGGCCACCAACAGATGTGGATGAATGCAGGTCTGTCTGCACACTGGAGATGGAAGCATTCAGTGGACGGTCTGGAGCCCAGGGCAGTGTCCCGTGCAAATCTGCATCAGGAGGCTGATGGGTCTGCGGTAAAAGGCTAAACAGTCTGCACCAGAAGGCCAAAAGACCTGCACCAGAAGCTGGAGAGCCTGCACTGAAGACCAGGAGATGATGCCCCAAGTCTGGAGACCTTCCACAGAAACAGAAGCAGCTCTGTGCTTCACTTCCCCTTATAGCATCCAGGCAACACGCCACCCTGGGGTGTGGAATTGCCGAGCTGATTTAGTCAACCTGCTGTTACTCATGTTGACAGAGTCAAATAACCATCACAGAATGGGAGGGAAGCAAGAAAGGAGGGAGGGAGGGAAGGAAGGAAGGAAGGAAGGAAGAGCTTTTCATGGGTTGAGGAAAAGAACGATGGTATCTCAAGCAGTAAATGGAAGGAAGCACCATGACCCTAAGACACGGAGGCCGGCAGGGGAAGCGGAAAGGACAGACACAGTCCACAAAATTCTCTGGGTAGAACCGTGATGGGTGGGCTGGAAATGCACTGCTTTCATTTAAAGCCCGCTTTTCTTCTCTTTCCTTTTCCTTTTTTCCTCTTCTCCTTCCCTCCTTCCTTTCCTTTTCCACCGTAGAAGTGTGACAGAAAAATAGAAAAGGAGTGACCCCGGCTAAGTAGACAGCCGAGAGCTGGCTGGGGCCCGAGCGGAGGGCTGCTTCCTCAGGGGTCCCCAGGCACCCCTGACCTGAGGACACCTGCTCGCCCGAGAGGCAGGAAGGGCCTTGCCCTGCTCACTTCCTGTGTGCTCCACGACCGTGCATCTTTCCGGGCAGTCCCAGCCAGTACCATGGGGTCAGGTGGAGAAAGGCTGGGACCCTGCTGCCCCTGTGCCTGCACTGGGCTCCCCTCTGGCTCACAGGATGGGCCTGGTCCAGAGAAAAAGCCCATCGGGGTGGCCAAGATTGGGGGGCTTGAGGCACTGATAGCTCTGGTTCAGAGCAGGTTGGTAGGCAGAACCTGCCCTTGCTGTCCTGGGTCCTTTTCTTTCCCTGGCTGAGACCAGCGATGGAGAGATGGGACCAGTAGGAGGTGAGGGTATTTGGGGCCAGTGTCTCTGCCCCAAGATGAGGTGGGTGTCTCTGCCAAAACCCAGCTGCCTGTTAACCCGATATTCTTTCCAGGGAAAATGCAACCCCTGTTTTTAATTGAAACAGCGCCCCTGTCACTGGAGGGGACCTATCTGTAAGCCCTGAAGGAAAAGGCAGAAACACTGTGCTATCTCTGGTCTCGTCTTCCCAGGGCTAAGCCAAATATGGAAGCACTACGAGCTGCATGCCGCAGGGAGTGCCCAGTGCACCCCACATCCTGTGCCACAGTCCTAGGCTCCCAACTTGGCATGGACCTCAGACGTACCACAAACCCGGTAACATACTGCCCCCCTGCCCAAGGTTCACATTTCTCCACAGACCAAAAAGTTACAGCCAGCCAGTTCCTGCAGAGATCCTGTCTCCACAGGCTCATCAGCGCTTCACATCCTGAGTACCCCCAGGACCCACTTATCCCATAAGTAATCCCCTCCCCACCATCCTGTGGACCAAGAGCCCAGAGCTGCAGTGCCCCATGTCCAGGCTCCCTTCTGCCACCTCTGTCCCAGTGGTCACCCCAGTCACAGGGACTCGAGAGCCATCTAGGCTGGAGCACCAGGGCCACCGTGGTATAAAAACAGATGAGACAGCTCTCCAGCCTGCTCATCATCCTTTCAGAGCACTCAATTCTGAATCAAGAAAGTTTATATCTCACTTCTCATCCAAGTTTTCAGGGGGTGAATGGCACTTTTGAAGGAGTGTGGTGTTTGAAGCTGTGCCTTTCCTCACAGCTGCTGAAGGTGGCCTCAGCTGTGCTCCTTCTCTGAACAGGACCCCTGTGAACACAGAGCCTCCCTGTGACACCAACTGACCGAGTTCATTGTCATCTCCTTCTTACAGCGGTCGGCCCAACTGATGCCCAGTAAACCCTGACAGAGGCTTCCAACTGAGAACCAAAGAGCTCAGAGATGTGGAAACACAAGCCAATGCCCAGGAATGGAACAAGTCCTGAGGGCCCTCAGTATCCTCCCTGAGAGAGGCAGGGGGGTCTCAGGGATGGCCAACCTGCCTCCTGGGTACCTGGGTACCTGGCATGATGTAGGTGCAGAGTTTGGCCACAGCTGGTGCTGGACCAGGGCATGGGGAAGGGTCACACTTGCAGGTACTGAGACCTTTGACTCCTGAGCATGGCAGGAACCAGGCAGGGGCTTGGTGACTTCGGAGAGGTGCTCTCTCTCGGGAGGGTCTCGATTCTCAGCTTTCTCAGAAAAAGCCCTTCATGACAGAGGGACGCACAGGACCTTTGCTCATGACACTGAGACAGCGCAGGTGGGTCTCCCATGGAACATCAGCCCCTGGAGCAGGTGCCCAGCACCCACACCTGTCCTAACTCCCAGGAAAGACAGCGCAGCCTCCCTCAGCAGGAAAAAGGTGCAGACTGCCTCCGCTCCACCCTGTGGCCAGGGGAGGGGCAATCCCCTGTAGCCTCTTCCCACCCTCTCTGTCTCTCAGTCCTTTTCTTTTTCACCTCCCAGGCATGGAAAAGCAGCTGTGCCGCTGCTCATGCCAGGGCCGTGAAGCGAAGGAGGAAGAAGAGCAAGAGCTTTAGGAGTGTTCCCTGCGTCAGAGCGAGAGCAGACTGGGGAAAAGACACTTCATGATTCATCCTGGTTACCCTAGAGCCCAGTGCTCAGGGCTGGGTGCCTTCTACTCAGGTAGAGTGGCCATAACAGAGGGCCACACACCCCACCAGCTCCATTCCAGGCCAAGAGGTTGAAGTCAAGGTCAAGGTGTTGGCCAGGTTGGCTTCCCCTGGAACCACCCTCCTTGGCATCTTCTCCCAGGGTCCTCACTCAGTCGCCCTTTTGTGTCTATCTGTGTCCTGAGCTCCTCTGCTGTGGGACACTACTCACACTGCATTTGGACCTTGTTTTATGTTAATCACCCTTTCAAGATCCTTTATCCAAATATAGCCACTTTAGAGGGTACTGGGAGCTGGAACTTGAAAATGCAGGCACAGAGCTCAGCATAGCACAAAATGTCACTTGGCAGCACACTTTGCTCGCTGGCCTCATTTGCCAAGCATGCTGAAGGTGAAAGGTGGCAGCAGCTGGGCTGGAACAAGGTGTTCTGGTATGAGTCTCGGGATGACGGTCTTCAGCAAGGTGTGAACATCTTGAGCCTGAAGCCTCTCTGCCATCTTTTGCCCTAGAACCGGACTCAGTGTGCTACTGCCTAGAACAGATCCCGAGGACCAGGCGGCAACCCACCACAGAGACGAAGTCATTCTGGAGCACAGCCACGCTCCTCTGGGCTCATGTTTTCCATGGCTCCTTTGTAAAGCTGAGTGGCTGCAATGGACGCAGCGAAACATCAAACACGAGTGGGAAATGCACAGCCTTCCTGCAATGCACGGTCAGCTCCCTGGGCACAGGGATCTTTATTGTTGTACCCAGAACCTAAAACAGCCCAGCACCTCTCAGGGCTCAAGCAATCTTGTTTGGATAAGCAGGTGGCTTTGTGCCATGGATAAGAAAGTGTGCTGAGATCACCCCCAAACGTCCTGTGAATTGTCCAGCACAAATCCTGCACACGGGCAGAAGCACCAGCGTGCATCTGGGCTGTGTCTTCAGCAAGGGTCTCCAGCAAGCATGAGCCTTGGCCATTTCCTTCCTTGCTTCAGCTGCCCACCGCGGCCCCCGGGGACTCCGGAACACAGGATCTATTGGCTGACCTTCTTTTGCCTCACCTATCACCAAGGATACCCCTCCCACTGTCACAAGATTGTGTTAACTGTCCGTAGTCGACTCTAAGAAATAGGGTATGGATCAGAGTGGGAAAGGCATTGGCCAAACCATCGGCCAGATCAACTATCTGCAAACCAGTGCAAAAAGAAATTGGAGGGGCAAGAGACTGTTTTCTGGGCAGTGCTGACATTCAACCCTCTGGAACCAGACTGCCGATCCTGGCTTGGATGAGTCCCCCGGGCCCTGCGTGGCCTCTGTCCCACTAGGCAAGAAGGGCCCCAAAGGAGCAAGGTTATAACCCTTGCACATGCGCACAGATGCACATCTGTAGCTCTGCATAGGCCAGTATGCATTACGATAGTTACCAATGCAGATTCCCTTGCTGGGGTACATTCAGCCCTGGCACTCTGCTCCTCAGATCTGTTCATCACATGCATCCATGAGACACACTGAGAAATATTTTGCCCCTTAGCAAAGAGAACCAAGCAGCCAGTTTCAGTCAATCCAGATTTTGTTCCCACGACAAGTGGAAACAAATGCTTGTCTCTTGCCAGGGAGAGGCCAGGACACCTCCATCACATTCCAGAGACACTTTGGTTTGTGCCCCAGCTCCTTCCCAGGTAAGAGACCTCATCGTCCATGCCTGAGCTGTGACACACAGGTTAAATTTAGCGATGTACTCTGACTATGCAGCACGTCTATTATTAAGCTGATACAAGAGAAAGAAATAGTTCCCCGTTGACACACAGCCACTCCTGGCATCCAGGGACTCCTTTCCCAAGTCCTTTCCAAATAGGGAAGCTCACAGTGTTCTAAAAATGAACTGAGGGGATCCCAAAGAATTTGTGGATTTGCAAGTATTCAGCACATGCTTGAAATACCTTTCCCATGAGATCTTCAGAAAGAACTGTGGACCCTGCAGCTCGCATGATCCAGAAAGTGCGGGAGGGACGGCTGCCTCCCAGCCCCACACCCAGATTCCTGCAGGGGACTACTGGAGACCAGTCACACCTCCTTCTCCTCCTCAAAGTTCTCCAGGCAGATGCAATTGTAGTTTCAGCTTTCACAGGGGCCATACCCTCACCGCAGAAATTCTAGCTTGCTGTGGAACACAGAACATGTTTCTTTTCTGGGAAGACTTGTTTTAAAACTTTAAAAGCAACAGATGGCCCAGGAATTCAGGGAAAGGTTAGCAATACCATGACCGGTGATCAGGGAGTAAGTACTCACTCTGTGCTTGTGTCCTTTTATTTGATCTCACATTAGGATGATCCCCAATTTCAGTTTTCACTCATTCCTTCAACAAGCACTTACTGGGTGTCTGCCCTGTGTCCAGCACGGCTGTTTGCACACATATGGCAGGGATGTCCCCGATGAAGCTTGTCACTTGGTGGAGGTGATCATCCAGCAGGGAGTCAGATCGCAGTGAAGGTCACATGGCCACAAAGTACTGAGAAAACAATGCAAGGAGCAGAGGTCAAAGCAAAAGGGACAGTGTCCATCCAGACAGAGGTCTAGGCGGAGGTGGCTTTGGAGTGTGCACCCGAGAGGCAGAGAGCTGGGCAGGACTTGGGGCAACTCTGCATGGGAGGGAGGAGGCTTCCAGACTGGGGCAGCCTGGAAGCACAGTCCAGGCCTGGACACCAAGACCCAAGGGGGCTGTGTGACATCTCAGGATGGATGGGCAACTGGCAGGGTGTGGCACACGCTGCCTTTCTGCCATGCGTGCCCTTCCACTTTTCTGTAAAATAAAGACCACTCTCAGCAACCTGGTTCTATGCCCTACTCACAGCTCCCTTACATGCAGTTTGAAAGCCACACCCTGCAGGGTCACCCTGCGTCTGGATTGTCCTCATCAAAGTGTAGACTTTAAAAAAAGGGTGAGGGAGGCCAAGGCTCTCTCTGCACAGGCAGGGACCTGGTGGTGATGTGATCTTGCAAATCAAGCTGAACGACTGCCTGTGCTTTCTCTTCTTCCTCACTTGAGTAGTCTCAGATGCTGAAACGTCCGTGCCCAGCAGCCTCCAGCCCTGCCAGCTTTGCCAAGAGGCTATTAAGCTCTCTGTGCCCAGTCCTGTCACTGGATGCACGCCCTGCACCAGCCCTCCTGTGCACCCCACGGTGCTGCAGCGGCCTGCAGGACAGGAGGAGGAATTTAGACCTTCAGAGCTCTGCAGGGAAACCCTGGTGCCCTGCCTCTCCAGCTCAGGCTGGTTGTGCATCTTGCTTTTATCTGGAGTTGGCCTCCCTGTCTAGGCCTGCTGCTCACAGGATCCTTAAGCGCTAAAGGGGCGGGAGCAGCCTCTTCCGGCACAGCAAGGGCCCATGGCCCATCCCTCTGGCTGAGGGCTCCACAGTGCTCAGCTTGAACATTCTTCACAGCTTCCTGGTCTCTTCAGGCCTTTCCTGGCTACCAGTTTCACTTCCTGGTGCTCCGCTAGGACAAAGCTAGATGTCCTGAGGCTGGGAGTAGGGTACACTCCCTCCTCCACCCTCCATTCTCTGAGGTGTCACCTTGCTTCTGTCCAGAGACAGCACCCGAGTCTATTGAGAGGCCAGCCACAGAGAGCCCAGGGCTTGTTCTGCAGTGTCCCCAGGAGTCCCCAGGCCAGAGAGAGGGGGTTTCTGGCTCATCCCTCTCTTCTATGCACCCATCATTTGAAACTTTCTTTGATATCTTCCAAAATAATTGATTTTTAAGGAAGGAATACATGGATCAAAACTCTGGGCTGAGTGCTAAGCTGGGACTAAGATTTGGGGGCTTTTGCCTTGAGGTAACTTGACCACAAATATAACCTTAAAGTGGCAGTGAGCTGGGAAAAAGGGTCCCAGCCTCTGGTGAAGGTGGCCAGGGTGTGCTGAGAGACTTGTGGCTCATTTGGCAGCCTCCCTGTCATTCAACAGGGACATAGCTTCACCCAACAGGGTCTGTGTGTAACAGCTCAGGCCACCTGGGTGCAGTACTGCAGATGGGGAGGCTCACGGTTGTGGGGAGAACAGTCTGAGATCACAGTGCTTGTGAGGAGGGTCCCCCCTGGAGCTCCCTCCTTGGCTGCTGGGTGGTCTCCTCTCTCTGTGTCCTCATACAGTTGCCCTCCTGAGTGTGACTGTGTCCTGCTCTCCTGATTGGGCAGCAGTCCTTTGTGTTAGGTCTCTGCTATTGATCTCACATTAACAGAAACACTTTTTTAAAGACCCTGTTTCCAGGAACATCAACACCCAAATTTAAAGGCATCACACTGGAGCCCAGGCTAGCGTCCTAAAGGTACGATTGGAGGGTAACGTACCCCAGTCACCGTTGTTGCTCAGTCACCGTGCTCCATGGGTGAGGGCCTTGGTGCTCTTGGTGAAATGCAAAGGAGATCAGCTGGAGTCACGTGTGGAGCAGAAGTGGAGGCAGCCACGTGCACTTCAAGACAAAGTGCCAAGAAGCTAAGAACTGAGCGCTGTGTTCGTGCCCAGTGGAGGAAAAAGCACAAAGAGTGTAGGGTGAGAGAGCAAGGACTCATACACACACAGGTGTAAAGGAGGCTGACAGGGAGTGAGTCCACTCCAAGGTGTCACCCCTCAGACTCCATCCCACTGGCCACCTGCTGGGATGTCCCTCTGCTCAGGAACTAACCATCCACACAGGCTATTCCTCCAAGGCCTGGTGGCTGCCAAACACAGACCCGCACATGATGCAGAAAGAGAAGTAGAAAGCTGCGAGCCATCCCTGGAGGCGGGCAGCATGCTGGACTTGGAGCTGGAGGGACCCACTGGTTTCTCCACCACCGCTCCTCTTTGTAACCAGACCTTTTTAAATCTCTCCTTTTCTCACTGCTCTTTACCCCACTCTTGCTGAGCTAAGTGTTTCTGGGCCCTGCACCCTTTCTGGTGAGCTGGTACAAACTCCCTTGCCCTCTCAGGGCCCAGCCAGGATGCCGCAGTGTCATTGAACCCAATGCTCTGCAACCTATTGACCTGGTCTACAGCACAGAAGCCCCTCGGTGGGGACGTCCTGGAGCTCACGTCTCCACAGTAACATGTCCCGGCCTTGGGCAAACCAGATCTCACCTGCATCATCAGCATAAACTGCCCTGAGGTTGGGTGGACGCTGAGCAGACACAAAGGAAGCACCTCTTCAAGAGATGTGGTGATGCTGGGACTTCTGACTTTGAAGGATGCTGAGCTGAAATGCCTCCCCTGCCACTAGCACAAGTGTGACAGCTCGGAAGACCAGTGTGTGCAGCAGCCGCAGGCCCCAGCCACATACCTCACAGTTGGTGGCAGGAGGAGGACTTGGGGGGGTTGCATAAGATTCAGGGCTGCTGATGCCTCCTGTGGGAAGCTGAGTGAAATAGAAGAGAGAGAATAAATGGGGTAGAGCACACAAGGGACCCACAGCAGCCCTGGGAGAGGGGTGTTCCTCTGGAGGACGTACAAGAGGAGTCCGATTTCTAGTAAGCAGCAAGACCTCAGGCCATGGGAAGGACTTCTTGGTTACCACAGAACTGCCTGCCCAGCTGGCAAATAGTAAAGAGTTCATTTAGGTCACAGAGTGCTTGCCTGGTTCCTGGGGCTCTGGGCTGGCCAGCCTGTATCTCTGTGGACAGTAACAGGCTACTCTAGGAGGCCCTCCCTTATTAGTTCCTGGGACTCCACCCACAGAGCCAGTCAGAGAAGCTGGGTCAAAAGAGGTCACAGCCGTGTCCTCACATAATCTTGGCAACAGAAGTTGGGGAGCAGGGCCATGATTTCCACTTGGGGACTGGAACAATACAGGATGTGTCCCAGCCTGGCTGCCTGGCATGTTCTCTCATTTAGTTTTCAGTTGTAGAATCCAGGCCTCTCCCGGGATCCCCAAACCCTGCCCTGCCCTGGCCAGTCAGTCGAGTAGCCCACTGCCTTACACAGCTTCCCCTGTCAATTGGTGGCAGCCTGCCCCTGGATTTGCTCTCTATGGCTGCCCGGAGCTGGAAGACATGGGTGGAAGCCAGGTGAGTGAGCGGCCCTGTGTCCCTCGGGTGGACAGCTCACCGGCATCCACCCTTGTGGCCCTTGGTTAGGTAACACCACCTGCTGAGCATGGGTGGGGCTGAAAGGAGCCCTGTTGAGGCCCAGGTGTCCAGGGCCAGACCCAGGCAGGACAGAACTTCCGTGTTCCAGGGAAATGGGGTTACTACCAAGTGAGGGGGACTCATGTGCCAAGGCCAGCAGGTGACATTCCAGCACTGGGTCAGCTGTTAGCCCCATCTGCATAGCTGGATTCTAGAGGTCAGGGCGTCCACAGGCCAGCGTGCAGCTCTGAGGCCACCTGTTTTGGGCAGAATCTCCTCAGTTTTAGGCAAAGCCGTGCCCACATCACTGAATTTCCACAGGACCAGGGAGTTACAGGCCCCAGAGAAGCCCCAAGCACTTGCTCAAAGAGCCTTGGCTGGTAAGGGCCATGCTGGGTGGTGCCCCTGTGTCACCCAGCAGGACGGCCCCTGTGCCACTGCTGAGCTAGGACTCAAGGCTCTCCCAGAGACAGGAGATCGGGGTACAGAGTGTTTTGTACTAGAAAGTACTCAGGGCTGCAGAGACACCAGCTTCAGTTTCACTGCCTAGGGTGGTGAATCTCTGACCTCATATGCCAAGGCAGGCTGTTTGTGTCACTGAACGTGCCACCTGGCCCAGGGCATCACAAGTGTGCACTGTTTTTCTGTTTTGTTCTTGTTTGTTTGAGCCGTACTCAAAGTTGAACACAGGTCCTTGGCACTGAGCTACTACTGGCTACAGCTTCACCTACCCAGCCCTTTGGTTTTTCAGTTTTTGAGACAAGGTCTTGCAAAGTTGCCCAGGGTGGGCACACACTTGTGATCCACCTCCTCCAGCCTCCCAGGATGCTAGGGCTCCAGGCAGCCGCCTGCCCACAGAGTGCTTACTTTGTAGGTGCTCTTCTGTCTGCGCTGGGGTGCAGATGTTTCCTGTCTACGTGAGCCAACTCACAGCATCTGCAAGCAGAAGCTCAGTGGCTTTGGGTTCCTTGGACTCCTCCTCATCTGCGTGTAGCCCCAAGGGATAAGTGTCACTGCAGCGGGAGACCCTGAGGCTCAGCCTGTACATCTGCGGGGACCCGGGTGACGGGATACACACCCAGGAGTGCAGCTCTGTGCTGGCTGCAGCAGCCCAGAGAAGTCTCTCTGGGGACTCCCAGGGTCACACAGAGCAGACACGTGCTCCTCTGTCTGTACCCAGCAGGGACAAAGGCTGCAGCTTCTCTGCTCCGTGGCTGATGGACAGGCGGGTTATTCCGGCTGGCTGTTACTATCAGGGGAGAAGCTGAGCAGGACACAAAACCAACCATTTTAAAGCAAATAGTTCTGTGGAATTTGGTCCTGAAACACTCTCAAGCTCCCAAATAGACCTCTACTCTCCTTGGCACCATGGCCCCCTTCCACACTGGGCAGCTCCAGCTCCATCCCCAGATGACTGCCCCCCTGCTGTCTGCCTCCTTGAATTTAGTCATTCTCTGCAGACAGAGCCAGACAATAAGTGATGTTTTAGACAACTGTCTGCCTTGTTTTTAACGTTCGTCGGTGATGCAGCAGGTATCAATATTCTCTTCCTTTTCGGGGATAAATGCTATTCCATTATTCAGAGAGATCATGGTTTGTGATCACAGATCTCATCGAGGTTTGTTGACCAACGCCCTCACACAACTTCCGCCTCTGTGAGGAGCGGGGCTGCTGAGTCCTGGGCGTTCATTTGCTTAGCTTTAGCAGATCCTGCCAACCAGATCTGTTACAGCACAGTTATTCCCGCCCTAACCACTCAGGAACACGAAGCATGTCAGCCCTGGTGCATCCGGTCAGGCAGGCACCTCCCCTGACCCCTCACCTGTGCAGGGGTGCCCACAGCCCCCAGAGCTCCTTCTCCTGCCCAGCGCCTCGCCACTGTGGGCTCTGCACCCCAGTCTGCCATAGGCATCTCCCTGTTCTCTCCCAGGTCCGTCAGCATGAGTTAGCACAGACCTCAGCCCTTAGACTTTTCCAGATAAAATTCTGAGCACTGTTGTTACTGAGATTAATAGCACAAGCCACAAGGAAACGGAAGTACAGAAGCCCTGGCTGCTGTGCTGTGCTGTGCTGGGTTGTTATGGGTCGTGCTGTGTGTGTGTGCTGCAGTCCCCTGCAACACTGCGGACATGACACCACGTCGCGCTTCCCCCTCTCGCTGTGTCGGCTGCGGTGACAGACTGCAATGTGCTATGCTGAGTTGTGCTATATCACACTGTGCCCTGTTGTGTGTTTAACTAGAAAGCACATGAGAACCAAGTCCAAAGTAACACACGCACAAACCACGCGTGACACCTAGTATTCAGTCAGAACCCAACTCCCTCCATTCCAAAAGACCAGCAAGGGACACTCATGGGGCCTTAGGCCCAAGGGCCTGTGGTGCACCACTGGGCTCCACCTGGAGCCAGCACACAGTGCGTATCAGGCCCAAGGACACTTGAGAATCACCTGAAAACAAAGAGTGACGCTGGGACCCAGCCCCAAATCCACACTGCTGTGCCTGGGAGTTCAGAGTCATGACCTGTCTCCCTCGGATGACTGCACCCCACCTCCCTCACATGACCTCCATGCTTCCATTGCACAGACAGCTGCTCCCTCTGCTCGAAGCCTGGGGACAAATGGTCATCCTCAGCCCTGCCCAGCCTGGAGCCTGCAGAGCTGACAGCCCACTGGTGTCTGCTCCAGGCCCTGTGCGTGGCCTGAGGCTGTCCCCTGACTGCTGTCCTCCTGCACAGGGAAAGTCAGCCAGCTCCCACCACTGGCCAGGTTCCTCCCTGTGTTCTGCTTCCCGGGTGACCCTGAGCTGTAAAGCACAGAAGCACCGGAGAGCCCCATAAAGCCCAGCACAGAGCACCCCAGGCCTCAAGCCAGGCAGGCGCTAAGCAGAAAGCCTTGGTCCCCCAGGGTCTGGGAAGGCCAGCACAGCTTTCAGTCCCTCATCTTTCCTGAGGGCTCCCTCTCCAGTCTCCTTCTCACTAGCAGAAGTGCACAGAAGTTCGCACGCTAAACACACAAGCTGGGCACCATGAGAGCCCTTATGCAAACACACAGCAGCTCTGCTGTTCTTTCCACCAGGGCAGAAAATAGCTGAGCAAACACGGCACCTGCCACCAGGATGCGAACGCAGGAGTGGGACGGGAGTGTCCGGGGCATGGTCTGCTGCCAAGCTGCCCTCATTCGTCACTGACACCCCGGAGGCTCTGGTTCTGAAATAGCCAAGCTGCTGGGGTCCTTGTGAATTCTACAACACAGCTGAGGCTTCCAAGGGCGCTGAGACGGCTCCTCGTCCTCCCGTCTTGTTATCTCTGTGCATACAGGACTGTGACCACACATGCAGGAAACACGCAGGCATCAGAGTTGCTGGAATCACCTGTCCCCTGCATGGAGCTGGCTCAGAGGAAAACACAGGGAGGGACATGGGCCGCTGAGGTCCATCTGCTCCTTGGGAGCACAGCCCGAGCTCCCTGAGAACTGTGGAGTGCGTAGCAGGGGAATTGATGTCTGGGGTACCGTGATCCATGCTCCCCATCTCTCCCAAAGAACTCAAGCTGAAGCAAAACAATTTTCCCAGTGCCTTTTAATGAGCTAAAGGATCTTTCTGGGTTTATTTCAAAATCAGACATGTGCTGATCTATTTGGCATCATCTAAAATGCACTGAGTGCTTCCAACCAGATCCAAACAACTGTACACTATGATTGCAGGCAGCTAAGTGGGGTAGAAATATCACAGACAGACGGGCAGACAGGGCCAGGCCCTCAACATTTGGTGCAAAATGAAATTCATTACATTGTGCCCGGAGGCTCACCTGTGGGAGGCCAGGCCTCAAGATAAAGGTGGAACAACCAGGCCTGAGATAAGTGGTCACACCTGGTCTAATAAAGTCTAGATAGACATCAGTCACCTCAGAAGATAACCAAAACCAGGGGACTGACAGGTTTTTTGTTCTTTCCATGTGTACTTGCTTTGTGATTTGCTTCCTCACTGGATCAATGTCACCTAAGCAGCTATGCTGGTAATCTTACTGGGGATCATAGCTGTGACCCACATTGCACTCTCATGCTTGTGTTCCATAAAACTTCCTCTGGGAAGTGGGGTCCCTGCCATACCACTGGGGACCCCTCCTGCCTCTCAAGCGCTGTGTCTCTCCCTCAGAGTCAATACTTCCTACTCTTGACCACCTTTGTTCCTTAGAACGTAGTCTTCAGTTTTGGGAACACAAACTTGGAAGCTGGGAATTACAGTATTTCCCTTGTATCATATTTGGAGGTATCACTAGGACACGAATGCCCTCTGAAGCCCTCGGGGAAATAGAATTCCTTTGTAACACAGGAAGTGGTCAGACCAGGTGTGATCCTAAGAGATGATTAGGGACTGAGGGCTGTGCCTCCACCAGCGGATCAGTGACCTTCAGAGGCTGGGTTGAGCCCCGTGGACTGGGCTCAGTCTTGCTGGAATGACCAGGGCCTCTCAGGAATGGGTCAGGTCTGCAGGCACGGGGTCAGGTCTGGCAGTGTCCTGTGTCCTCCTTCTCACATGCCTGCCTCCTCCTCCCTGTTTCTGTGGTGCTAGGATGCAGTGCAGGGCCCTCTCCAGACGCAGGGTGGCTTCTGGCACTGTGCTCTCACACGGCCCCTGGTGCAGAGCCCTGAGCCAGAATTAGCCCCTTACCTTGATGGAGTGCCCAACCTCGGGGATTTTCACAGCAGTGTAACTGGATAGAGACAGTGAGAAAGGAAAAGGGGCTTCTTTAGATGCTTATACCAGGTACATGTGGAAGCCTTTGGACCCGGAGCTGTCCTGGGAGTAAAGTTACTCTGAAATGCAGTTACCAAAGGAAATGGACTATGATTTTAAATAGCTAAGATTCATGCAGTGCTTTCCACATGTTCTCAGTGCACCTAAAGTGGGGTACCCTCAGCCCCTGTGGCTGACATCACACCTGGGGCTGGGGGTGCCACCGCACCCCGTTTACCCCACAATGAGGATGGGAAGGCTGCCCCGCACCACTGGGCCTTGGGCACAGCAGCACAATCAAGGCAGCAGCAGCAGACACAACCTTGCCCAGGAGCGACGCTGCAGGACCTTGCAGACAGCTCGACTCAGTTGACATCGGGCAGAGCCAGAACCCTCTGTGCCTGCAGAGCAAGGTGGGGTGGTTGCAGTGGAGAGGTACAAGGAGAGGAGGTCAGGCATGCCACCCACGAGCTGCCCTGCTGCCCACCGAGCCTTCAGTCTGACCTGCAAGTGTCCTGTGATCTGCAGGGCCTAGGCCGTGCTCCTCCTGGCATCACCCCCCACACAGCACTGCATCCCCTTGGAGGGGACAGAGCGCAGTGGGAGGCCTACAGCCCACACTGGCCCTTGTCATCCTCCCCCTCTGAAGAGTGGTGCTGTGCCTGTGCTTTCCCTGAGTCTGCAGGAGAAGGAAGGCAGAAGTGGCGGGTCCCCATCCCAGCTTCTAGGCAGAGGCACCGTACAGTGACCAGGCTCTTCTTCCTCTTATGCAACCTCTCAGAGGAGGCTGCAGTCCTGCCGGGCAGTCGGCCACCCCCAGAGCCTGTGCCAAAGCATGCTGAGCCCACACCCAGTGAGGTCGGGCTCGTAGCCACCCAGAGCCACCCGCAGACATGGGAAAAAGACGGCTGGGTGTCCCGGCGCCCGCTGCTAACAGAATGGTCCCGCCTATGAGGCACAGAGCTGAAGAACTGTCCCCCCCACCCCGCATCCTGCCCAGGCCCCCGATGTATGAGCACCCCCATAGAGGTCCATGTGTCTTGGGACATGTTCCTGGTCTCCTCTGTGGCTGCCATGTGGTCACCATTCCCAGAGACAGCAGACAGAGTTTCTGGCCATCTCCGGGTCTCACCCCCTTGATCTGTCCCGCTGAGCAAGTCTGGTCCTTCACAAACCCAAGGCCCGGGCTCAGAGCCGACTTCCCAAAGCGAGCACTCATTGGTTTCTTGCCAGAAGTGTGAATATTGGTTTCCAGCTGCCACAGACAGCGGACCTCCTTCCCGGGAAGCTAAGCTTCTCCTCTTGACCCCTCACTTCACTCCTCCTTCATCCAGCATAAGGAAGTGACAGGCCACGGAGTTGTCCCTTGACCACACTAAGCACTGTGAGGTATATGGTGCTAAGAGCTATGTCAGAAACCAGGCTCCGTGCACAGTGCTTTCACAGGCAGGCACTGCTCCCATGGGAAAGCAGGGCTTCCAGAGGGTTCTGGGACCACGACATACCCACAGCACCCGCTCCCCAACCACCTCACTCAGAGCCCAGAGGCCTTGCTGGAGCTGTACCCAGAAGAAGCCACATGGAGAGACACCAGCAGGATGGGGATAAGGCCATTGGGATAGGAAGGCCGAGTGACCAAGTCACAGAACTGAAGGAGGTCAGGAGGGGGCAAGGGGTGGCCTCAGGGAACCCAGAAGAAACTGGGGAAGAGGCCCAGTGTCACCCCAGCAGCTGATGGCCAACCCTGGGCAGATGCAGAGGCACAGCTGTCCACAGTCCAAAGGCAGTCTCAGGACGCCTGCAGCCCTGTCCAGTTCAGGGAGGGAGACCCTGCCTAAGTTCCCAAGGCAGAGCACCCTGAGCCAGAAAGCCCAGCCACCAGGCCTGCAGCCAACCAGGAGGACCAAATCCTAGACAGTCAAATTCCAAGGTGGGCAGGACAGGTGCTTGAGCCCCAGCACCCCAGTATCTCAGGCAGCCTGTGCCCTGAAGGAAGAAGACCCACAGGGCTCTCTTCCCAGCAGCTATGCCTCTCACTAGGATCCTGACACTCCCCCGCCCCAAAAAAAGGTGGCCACATCTCCCAGAAACCCTCGCAAGGGCCAGATGTCAGGGTAGACCTCCACCTTGCTGGGGTGATGGTCTAACCTGAAGTCAACCCTCCCAGGGGCTCAAATCCCAGCTCCTGCCTGGGAGAATGATTAACTCCTGGGCTTTAGAGGCAGCTGCTTGCACTCAGCCCTGCAGGCATCAAAGGCTGGAAACCCTGGGAGCAGGGTGATAGCAGGTGAGGTCACGTGACAGCCAGGAACCCAGTCAGTGAAGTCAGGGCCGCTATCACAGGCTCATAAAAGCAGGTCATAAAGCAGAAGGAAGCCTGTCAGGGCAGCCAGGTGCTAGCAGTTCTGCTGAACAGGGCGGGCAGGGAGGGGACGTCCAGGAAATAGGTCATTTGGGGTTGTTTATGCAGTGCTGGTCCTCTTGTGAGCACAGAGTAAATCCCCTCTTGCAGGACCAGCTAACCTCACAGCTCCCTCTTGTAAACAGCCCCGGCCAGGTGTCCAGGTCCTGGCAGGGTCACGGGCAATGCTGCAGACTGTGGCGTGGCAGCTCCAAGCTTCTAGATAACTCTCTGCCTTTTCCCTAGGCCAGTTCTCAGCGTGAGGCTTTCGGCCCAGCAGCACCTGGGTCACTGGGAGATGTTAGACTCCCCCTACCCTCACCCCCTGAAAGTGAGTTCATGCAGGTAGCACATGGCTCTGATGAGTTCTGTGGCCATTCCAGTGCACTGGGTTCCCTGAGCTCGAGGCTCATTTCTTCCCAGTGTCCTGACCATCAAGGTCCCTTCCTCCAACCCAGCCAGATCCCTAGGGAACATGTCACCCTCCCCTGGGTTCTGGAGGCCCCTCTTATAAGAAATCCTATTATAAATTCTTATGGGTTCCATTATCTCTCATGTATCTTAGCTATGGCAAAATGTTTAACATCTTACCTGCCGAGGTATGCATGTCAATGGCATGAACCAGGCTTTGTGTCACCGTCACTCCTGTCCAGCTCTGGATTTTGCAGAACCGAAAGACTGTATCTCCCCCTAATGCTGTCTCGGTAACTCTGATTACTACTCTAGGTGTCTCACAGTAGTGAACCGTGCAGTGTGTGTCCTTTCGTAAAGTCTCACTCAGCACAGTGTCCCAGGTGTCAGCCATGCTGTAGCTGGGTCAGAGTTCCTTCTTTCTAAAACTGAAACATGTCCCGCTAGTTGTATGTATTCCATTCTGTTTTCCCATTTTTTTTATCAATGTACTACGGTACGGCTTTCCTTCGGGGCTCTTCTGAACAATGCTGCTTGGATATACAAATATGTACCCACTGACGCTCTGCTTTTGGTTTTACAGGGCACAGCCCACTTGATGGGCTGGGTAGTATGTTTGTTCAACATTTAATTATCTGAGGGACCCTCATAGTGTTTTCGGTAGGGCCCATCTTTCCATTCCCAAGAGCAAATCCCACCTGATCATACTTATTATTTTCTCAAAATGTCATAGAATTTTGTTTGCTAATACTTTGTTGAGGACCTTTGCATCAGCATTCCACGGGGATGTTAGGTTGGTTTCTTATGGTGTTTTTGTTGACTTTTTCAGGGTAATTCTTGCCTTATAAAACAAATTCAAAGCATTTCCTCCTCTACAGCTTTTAAGGTATTTGAGGATAGGTATTATTTCTTCTTTAAATATTTGTAGAATTTGCCAATAAAACCACTGGGTCCAGGGGTTTCTTTATGGAGATTCAGTGATGTTTAGTGATTCAGTCACTGTGGGATTGCTATAGTCATCCTGTTCTGTTCAGATTTTGTATTTCCTTGTGATTCGGTCTTAGTAGGTCACACATTTCCAGGATTTATTTATTCCTTCAGGGGCCTTCCAACATATTTCTGTGTGATTGTTGATAGTAGTTTCATATATTTTGTACGTCTCTAGTCTCAGTTACTTCTTTCATTTCTGATTTTCTTTATTCAAGAACTCTAATTTAGTTAATGTTTCTCAATTCTTTATCTTTTCACAAATCCCGCTCTTTCTTTGGTCTCTTCTGTTATTTTTTTCATCTCTGTTTCATTTTGTTTGCATATTAATCTTTGTTATTTTCTTCGTTTTATTAACTTTGGGCTTAAAAGCCTACAAAGAAGTCTTATTTCTTAGTTCTGAGGTGCACAGTAAAGTTGCCTATTGAGATCTTTCTTTTGTCTTAATATAGATGTTTATTGGTATAACTCCCTTCCCTTTCCTGTATCCCAAAAGTTTTGATAGTTGTATTTCAATTTTTATTTGTTCTGAGATTTTTGCAATTCCTTTTGATTTCTTCTTTGATTCATTCTTTAGAAGCATGTTAACCCTACACATGTGTAAATTTTCCAGTTTTCCTCCTGCTACTGATTTTTAGCTTCTGGCCTCCGTGGTTGGGAAAGACATTTGGGTATGACTCTGGTCTTGTTGAATGGGTAAGGCAAGCCCTTTGGTCTAGCGTATGCTCTATCTTAGACACTGCTTCCTGTGTTTGAGGAGGGTCAGTGTTCTGCTGTTTGTGGTAGGTTCTGTGTGTCTGTTAGATCCATTTGGTCCAGAGTGTGGCTCCGTTCTACCGTTTCCTCATGGATTTTCTGTCCTGATGATCTCTCCACATTACAAGAGCGGTGCTGGAGCACTGGCTCTTCTTGTTTAGATGTCTATTTTTCCCTTCAGATTTGTGGTGTTTGCTTTGTACATTTAGATGCTGTACATGTTGTACACCTGGGAGCATCTTAATTTGAGACATTGTTGTATCCTCCACTCACATTTTCTTGACTCCAAGGCCTGCGGCTTCAGCATGTCACAGCACTCAGCACTGTTTGGATGGCTCTGGGAAGCCCCAGACAAGGCCATGCTTTCCAAGCAAATCCTAGCATCTTCACATGTCCCAAGTAGAGGACCAAGGCTGGGGAGAGCTCCCTGTGGGGCAAGCTGCCCTGGAGTGAAGAGGGCTCCCAAAGGTGAGCCAAGTGTCTTGAAGATGGCTGTCCCTGAGGGGGAGCTTGGACTTTGTGGGGAGTCCCTTGGTTGCAACAGACCCTAAACTGGTTTTTGGAGAGAAAGCGCTGCTGCTGCTGTTTACTCTGTATGCTGTAAGTTTCTTGATGTCTCTGTGCAGAATAGAGGGCCTCGAGCTCCCTGGTCCACATCTCTTGGCAGCAATGTTACCTTGCAAGTCTTCCACTGTCACGAATCATGCACAGCTGCTCCTCCACTTGCAGTGGGTTATGGCCCAACAAACCCATGGCAAACTTAAATGTGAAAAGGTAACAATGCACCACACGCGCCCAGCCTGTGGAATGTGTGGCTTCTGAGAGCACTGGTCATTCATCCCTGTCATCACAGGGCCACCTGGGACTGGGTCACCACCGCTCCTGGCATCGACAGAGATGGTTGCACCATGTGCCACCAGGCCAGGAAAAGATTGAGCTTCGAATCTGGAGGCTAAGTGTCCTGAAAGAATATTGCTTTTGACCTGGAGTAAGGTCAAAAACTATGTGCCATGCTAAGCGGGGAGCCGTCTACACTGCGTCTCCCTCTATGCGGCCTCCCCACCTTCTCTCAGCAGAGACCTAACCAGCTGCCCTCACCCCTGGGCCTGGTGCTACACCTTCATCACAGCACATGCCCTGATTTGTTCCAACAATCTTCCCTCTTTCATCTGAGTACAAGATGCCTGCATGTGGGGTTTTTCTGGAAACAGAATTTCCCAGCCACCTCATGTAGCTGAATCCAGATACACGGGATAGAGCCAGGAATTCGTATCTACGGAGAGCCTTACAGACTTAAGATTAGTACACTCCATGCTTATGAAATTCTACCAGATAAAGGAAAATTCAACACCTTTGCTCATTCTTCATGTGCCCGACACTGATCTGGACACTGGATAGATACTAATTCATTAAATTATTTTGGACCCTGGAAGGTGGGTCATGCAATCACCCTATTGTACAGAGGAGAAGCCTGAGGCACAGAATGCTTCAGCAATTTCCCAAGGCCCCCATCTGGGAAGTGGCAGAGCCTAACTTGAGCCCTGGCAGTGCAGCTCCTCACTCTCAGCCCGAGCCCCACTCAGTCCCAGTGCTTAAGGACACAATATGTGGACCTCAACCCCTCTGCTAGCTCTGCCCCCCGTGGCTTCCCAAATTATGCTGCCAGGACACTACACATGGGAGCCAGGGGCCCCTTCCAAGTCTTTCCTTTCTCTCTGCCACGTGGCACGGGCACCGCTGGCCTCAGGTTCCCAGCGGTGCACCCGCTCAGATCTGACCACACCCCATCTCTGGTTTCCCCTCTTTCTTTTCATGGGTACTCTCCCCCACCCACCTGTGACAGGCTGGGGCATCTCAGTATCCATCCCTGAGGCTCTTCTCCTGACACCCCCCCCCCCAACCTCACAGTTCCCGCCTAGGTCTCCAAGGCCTGCTGTCAGATCTGTGCCCACGCTTGCTGATTCCCGGATGACACACAGCTCAGCAGGCGCAAAGCCAGGTTCAGTTCTACCTCCTAGGGTCGCCCCCCTCCAGTTGCCTGCCGTGCTGTCCAGGCAGACACTCAGCCAGCCAGTGGGGCCTTTTGCTTTGAGAACTCAGTAAGTCCTCCGTGCACACAGCTTTACCCAAGAGGTGACTCACTGTCTACTGCCACCCCACCCAGCTTGCAGCAGCTGGACAGAGGAAGGTTGTTTCCCACCAAGCCTGCTCTGGATATTTTCTTTCCTTGGTGATGACTCCACAAATTGCCACTCATCCCAACCCAAGTCTGGAGTCCCCAGCCCAGGCTCTGCTGTCAGCCGATTCTCCTTTGGAGCTCTCCAGAGCTCCACCCAGCTCCTCTCCTCTGGACACTATTGCATGGCCCCTCCATGGCCAGCTGGGAAATGTGCTGAGTTGGCCAGAGGTTCAGCAGGGACAGCCAGCATGCAGCAGATACTGGGCAGCACCCACCACCTCCAGTGTCCCCACTCACAACCCAAACACACACATCAGCCGGCTGAGCACTCTCTGCCTTTCCAGAGGCCATGGGGCTGCAGGGCAGGGACCCTGTCTCTCAGTGGCCTGGAACAGAGCTTGGTCAATAGTTAGCAAATACATGTATGAGGATTAGATGTGGAGAACATCCTGGGAAGAATGGGAGCCTTTCTAGATTAGGGGTTTGTATGCTTCTGTGTGCAGCGAAATCCCTGCAGAGTTTGCTTGCACAGATTTCTGATTCAGGAGCCCTGGGTGCAGCCAAAGGCTGCTACAGTTGCTTCTGCAGCCTCATCAGAGCCCTTGCTTGGAGGATGGTCTGTTCTGATCCCCAGAAATAAATGTGTTAAAAGAAGGGTAGGAGATGTGAGAATTCTTTCTAACATCTCTGTGGCCCGCCACAGGTGCCCTGCCTCACCCTCTGCCAGCCTCCGTCAAACCTGAGCCCCAGCTGCAGGAGCTCCATCAAGAAAGCTCAGGTGACGCTGTGCAGGTCAGGTTCCACCCGAGCTGCGCACTCCTCAGCTTCCTGCCCCACTTCCCAAGGGGGACACAGCCAGAAGTGGGTGGAGCCAAAAAGCCTCCCCACACAACTTCCAAGAAGTTGAGTCCCTGAGGCACTGGGCACTGACAAGAATCTCCCAGGGGATTCCAGGTCCTTGCTGTCTCCCACCTGACTCCTGTAATCACTTCCTGTCCTGATTTCTGTCTCATGGGACCAGGTTTCTGGAAGGTGATTGGATACAGCTTGCTGTTGGGCAGGGTCACTGAGGACGTGGCTAGATGGGTTCATCTCACTCTGTCTCCCAGGCCACCCCAACCCCCAGGCTCTCTGCTCCCTGATGTCTTGACCCCAGCCGTTCTCCACCAGGTCTCTCTGCCAGGCTGCGTCTCCTTTGAAGCCCCATCTACCATGGGCCAAACGTGAGGCAAACTAAACTGCTCCTCTTTTGAATGCCAGGTGTTAGGTACTGCGTCTCAGCAATGAGAAGGTGACTAAGACAGTTCCCAGCTAAACTCCTTGCAAACAAATTCTCATCTCAGGCACTGTTTCAGGAGGAATCTGCACCAAGCCAAGCCCAGGGAAGCAGGGGCAGTGCACCCCTTGGCACCTATGTAAGATTCCCCAGAGGGCCAGCTCCCCTCGAATCCTCTGAGACAGGCAGCAGCCCCCAGACTGGCAGTGCCAAAACAAACATCCCATACTGTCCAGAAAAAATAACAGCCAGGACCGATTTGGTGTTTGACACACTGACATTTGCTGGGCACCTGCTGTACACAAGGACTGGCCAGGACTGGAGGTCCCGAGAGGAGCACCAGGCTCAGGGAGGACAGTGGAGTGGGCAAGGCAGGGGATCAGAGACTTGTGAGTCCAGTCCACAAAGAGGGAAATGCGGCATGGCCCATGCAGCCTGCTGTCGCGCCCTGGACAGGATCATGCAGGCGCCAGGAATGGTAGCCAGGGACACATCCTTCCCATCTCTCCCTGCCTTCACTTCCTCCCGAGGCAGCCGGGCACCAGCTTGGCTCAGACATTCTGAGGGACCCCCTCAGCTTTGGAATTTAAAGAAAGGTGTTTTTTTTTTTTTTTTTAAGCCAGAAAGGTGAATTACCTATTTCCTGTCTGCTTTAAAATCCCCTATGTTGTCATTTCTTCCCTGATTTTTTTTCTCAGTCAAAACACAAGCAGTAGAGAGAGGGAGTGGTCATTTCCACCTCAGGAAAGCTTGGGGCTTTCCTACCAGTGGATGGCCTCCAGTGGACACCAGGCCTCTGGTGTAAATTAGATGTGGTGTTCAGCTGGACCTGGGCTGGTGGAATTCACTCAGTTCACCTGTGAAACCTTGGCTCACCTTGAGATCATCTGCAGGCCCCTGATTCTCCAAAGCCAGGACCTCACCCAAACCAATTAAACTGGAATTTCTGGGATTCCATCAGGTCCTCGCAATCAGGGGACTCCAAAGTTCCCAGTGCGACCAAGGCCAGGAAAGTGCTTTTCCAGCTACAGCCCCTCTGTGTACACAGCCTCTCCAGCGCCAGGACGAGGACACGCATCCTTCAGAGCAGGGACACTGGGCCGGCCCCACTGCGGGGCCCTCAGTGAAGTTCGTCAACAAGGAGCAAATCATACACCTCCGTTAAATGAAAAACAAAACCCCCTGGGTTTTAATCATTTGCTCATCATAATTTAATCGTTTTCTCATCATAATGTGACTTAAGTGTGTCATGTCATAAAATCAGGTCTAAATTTTGTACGTTTGTATAGCTTTGATCTAACTATAAAAGCAAGATAATTTTCCGATTAAGTATTATAAAACTGCAAACCCAATAAAATTTAAATCAGCCCCATTCATTTACTGTGACAGGTGATAGCATTTTACAGAAACTAATTTGCCAGCATGGGTTCAGAGCCGAAGCTGCTGCCTCGGGGCTAGTTTTATAGGCAATGTTTCTGGATTTTAATTTCAATAAAGCAAATACAGGGCAAGCTTGTCTCCTAATGACAGCGATCTGAGGGTGGTGTTGGCTTCGAGGCTCCGTCAGCTGTCCAAGGGTGAGCCGCCCCTCAGCCTGGCTGTCGGCTCCGTGAGACTTCAGGTTCTCTCTTGGCAGCAGAGGTGCCACCTGAGTTCTTCCCAGCTCCCCACTGAAGCCCCAGCGTCTCCCAAGCCCTCTGCTCTTCCAGTCCCGACTCCTTGGTACCCCCGCTCCTAGCTTGCCTCTCCCTGCAGCCCATTCCCGCCTGCTCCTGGGTGCTCCTTTCCAGACAGACAGCAACTGTCTGCACCTTCCGTGAGATCCCCATTGCATTTTGAATAAAATCTGCTCTTCCCTCTGTCCTACCCTGTCCTCATAATGGGCCAGCACCCCTCACTGCAATGTCCCCACTCCGTCATCACGTGCCCCAGGCGCCGGGCCCTAGGGTGTCTGTGCACACTGGTCTCCCTGCTCCAACTGCTCCTCCCAGATCCATGCTCTGTCACCTCCAGGCCTGTGGGAACAGTTGGTGACTCAGCCTTGGTAGATGTAACCCTTGGCTCCTGGGCTCTGACCACATCCCTGTTTATGTGGGGTGCAGGTTTAGGTAATGGAAGCTGCTGCGACAGATAAAACCCCAGAACCTGTGGCTGACAAGATCTAGTTCATTTGACATAAAAGATGGTTCCTGTTTTGCAGACAGATATCCTCTACGCAGTAACTGTGGAAAGCAGACTTCTGCAAGCCTGGAGCTCCTCACCCCCTTCCCTTCATATCGCCCGGTGGTGCCAGAGCTGGGAGGTGGGCATAGTGCTATCCCTCGGGCAGCAGGTCCCCGGTGCAGACTCGCCTAGATCACCTGTGTGGTGTGAGGACTCCACTGCCCCCCCCCCTACTTCCTAGACTCAAGTTTAATTTCTGGAAAACGTTAGTCTGCTTGGAAACTCCACTGAGTGAGAGTGACACCTTCAATCAGCAGCACAGCCAACGTGGGTTTCACCATCCGGTTGGCACATGGAAGCCCCATTCTGTGTTCATCTCCAAGAATGATTACCAAAACAAAAACCCAAGCCTCTGCAGACCAGGTCTGCCTAGATGTGAACAGACTGGCACTCACGGCTTGCTCAGCCAGGGAGGCAACGCCCGAACTGTGTCTGTCAGAGGCTTTCGGGTGGATGAAGGGCAAGGACGTTATCATGAACTGAGGAGGGCTCACGTGAGTCCAGGCGCAGGCTGCGGCCTGGGAAGCCACAGGGGCTGGCTGGAAGGGGAGGTCCCTGTGGGAGAGGTGCAAGTGTGTGTTTCTTTCTCCGTGCAGCCCCGACTTGGAAGTGGTGCTGAAAAATAGGAAGTAGTCAGCTAGTGGCCAAGTCTTGACCACTGTGGACCAGCTAGCTGCTGCAGAGTCTGCAGTCTGGCTCTAAGGGTTACTGGAGCTCTGCTGACGGATGTGAGCTCATTGTCTGACTGGATGCTCAGTCTACCTGTCTGTCTTTCCAACTATCTGTTCACCCATCTATCTGCCTACCATCTCTCTCCCTCCCCGTCTATCCGCACACAATCTGTCAGTGTTCATCTACTTTCTATCCATCCATCCACCGACCCAGCCCCTGGGATCTCTCTGCTACCTGTGTATCTGTACGTCTATCTATGTGTCTATCTGGCATCTGTCCCAGTCTGTTCCACCTCTGCCTTTCTATTTATCAATCCCAAGCCTCCATTAAGGGTCCCTCTACCTGAAAAATTTTGTAAAGAAAAAGCCATCCTGCCGCAACGTGAACAAAGCTACAAAATCAGTCGAATGAGTCTGGAACAGGAAGACAAGTATCACACACTTTCACTGATATGGAAGCTGAAAGCGTCAAACTCCCAGAGGCCGAGAGTGGAACCGCAGCGCCCAGAGCTGGCTCAGGGGTGATGGAGAGATGCGACCAAAGGGTACAAAACGCTGTCAGATGGCAGGAACAGCTTCCAGCCCCTGCCATACATTCTGTAACAACTGTGTAACTGAATGTATCACAAGACATTGCATAGTTGAAAATTATTAATGAAATGGATTTTAAATGTTCTTACAACAAAAAATGTGAGATAATACATGCAGGAATTGCCTCAATTTACCCATTCCATAGTATGTACATACACAGTATGCACCACTGGGACCCTGTGTGTATATAATTTGTTTTTTTTTATTTTAAAAAAGGTAAAACTAACATAACAAAACAGAAAAAAGCAGATCAGAAGAAAACAATGTAAGTGACACAGATTTCAAAGTAAGACAACAGGAGATCTACAGTGTCTACCATAATGTCTCTTGTTTTCTTCCAAATAGTTGTCCATATCTTCACAATGAATTCATACAAAACAAAATAGTATTAAACTGATCAGAACAGAGTGATGAAAGCATTATAGGCCTTCAAATCCAGACAATAGAGAAATCAACTATGGCTGCCATAATGTCTCCTGTTCTCTTTCAAATTAGCTGTCCATGCCTTCATGTTAATTTATTTATTAGTTAAAAATAAAATTTAAAAACAAAACAGACATATTTCCCCAACATTATATTTATTATATTATATTTATTTATTAAGAATTTATTGATCAAAACATAAAGCGTGTGGCCAGGATTCAGGCTCTGCCCAGAGAATATCTTCACAAACAAAGCCAGCCCAGAGTCCTGGCGGGCTGGGGGAAAATCTAGTCACTCAGCTACAGGTGAGTGATGGTGGCACTGCCCAGGGCCTGTCCTTCCTCCGAGGGCCCTGTCCCTGTGCTCCAGGAGGGGAAGACTACCATGCCCAGACCTGGTCAGCGACCTCCAGAAGGTGAGGCTGATGGAGGGGAGAGGGAGCCGGCGGAGGGGAGGTGGTCAGCGGGTACCAGCCCAGAGAGGACCACTTGGGGCCCGCAGAGGGGCCACGGCAGGGCCGATGAAGAGAGAACAGCTGCCTGTCCCCGCTCCTCCCCCCACCCCCCAGGACCACTGAGAAAGGGTCAGAACAACAGCGAGCAGGGAGAGCCCATCCTGTTCATTCTCTTTCCTGCCTGGTAAAGGGTTCAGGCCGGGGCCTGAGGGCAGCACAGGGAGCTGGCACCCAGCTGCGGGGCAGGGCTCCTCCCCTCAGCAGCAGCACAGGACAGGATCTAAGATACACACACACTCGGAAATGCACTCAGCACACACACTGCAGACACGCACACATCTACACAAGTGTAGTCACGTGTTGTCACGCACATACATCCATGTGTTCACAGGCACCCTCACCTCCACACTCGCTGTTCACATGCACTTTCACACCCACAATGGCGAGCAAAAAAGTACAGTGAGTGATTAAAATCCCCTGGAAAAGTGGGTTTCAGTAAGACACGTTCCATTCGATCCCCTCAAAATCCTGAAAAGACTCCCTCATTTCCAAACATTTATGCCCTGTTACTGGGCAGTGAGCACCCTAAGGTTGTTTTTAAGTGTTTGGACGTTCATCTGATTTGGGGTCCCTGCGGTGCATGCAGACAACACTCACACGCACGGCTGACATGCACATGTCACAAGCATGCTCTCACACTCACACGCAGCCACAGTTCACACTCACTCCGCACCCACAGCTTCAGGAGGTGCTGTGGAAAGGCTGAGCAGGAGGCAGACAGAGACTCAGGACCTCGCACTCCCAGGAGGCCCTGCGCCCTTGCTCTGGTCCTCCCGGGCCTCCCGACCCCTGGAGGCTCTCTGAAACATGATCACACGGAGCCCCGCCAGGTCCTACTCCTGGCAAGATGGACAGAAGCCCAATTGCCCATCCCGTCCTGGCCCAGGTTCCCACTGCAGCAGCCCAGCCTTCCCCTGGCCCAGTCAGCCCCAACTCCCAGCCGAGCGGGAACATCCCAGGACCAAGCCCGGGTGCAGCCTGTCCCCCCTGTCCCATTCCAGGCTGACACACACTCTGTGTGAGTCTGGGCCTGAAGGGCTCCTTGTGGCCCTGAGCAGGAGTGCAGTGAGGACAGAATAAATGAGTCTCAGGTGAGGTTATCAAGTCAGCCAACAAACAGCAGAAAGCACAGGCTCTGTCACCTTGGGACCAACAGATAGAATTTACTGGCTCCTCAGGGTCACCCCTCCATCAGCCAGCATTACACCTGTTTCCATAGCCACAAGGCAGCCATCTTTCTGATACCAGTAAGGAGAATTTCATAGGGTCACTTCCCACTCTGCAAACAGTTGAGTTCATGCTTGGTGGTTGATTCAGGTCTCACTGCAGATGAAATGACAGTATCATTATTTCTGGACTTCGTGGTCACCCCAAGGATCCCTAGGGAGAAAGATGCTAGTGCCTAAGTCCAGGCCTGTTCCCAGCGACTGGTTCCCAGATTTGTGAAGAAAAGGGCATTGTCACATGACACCAAAGTGCCTCCAGTGACCTCCATGAGCCAAGGAGAGGGTCTAGGATGGCTGGGAAAGAGGGGTCTTTTGAGAAGACAGCTTCCCATTCAGCCCAGGCCATGTGTCCTATGTGCCGTGGTATTGTCACAGGTGCCACTTGCCTCGTGCCTCAGCACAGCACTGGTGTGGTGGGCTTTCTGCACAGGCAGCAGGTCCAAGGTGAAAGCCACAGCATGGATTAGCCGGCCTGTGCTCCTGGGAGGCTCTGGGAGGACCTGTTTTCTACCTTTGCCAGCCCCACCATGCCTACATCCCTTGGCTTGCAGTCTCTTCCCATCTTCAAAGTGTGCCTGGCCACCTCTGCTTTTGTCTTAGCTTCTTTGTTTCCTAACCCCAACTCTATCCCTACTGACTCCTTTTAAGGGCCCTGGGATACATTTGGTTCAATGGATAGCTGAGGATAATCCCCCATCACAAGACCCTTTAGCCTTTGCTGTGGAAGGTGATGTGGAGGTCAGCTGACCACATGAGGTAAATACCAAGCAGGGTAGACATGGTTCAGATCAACTTGCATGTGTAACGCAGATCACTGTTGCCCTAGAAACCCCGAAGGAGTCCCGATGCAGTCAGAAGTATTTGAATCTCTTGGCAACTTACCGTTCTCCACTAGAATAAACAGCAAGGCGGGGCTGGAAAAAGGCTCAGAGGGTCCTGGGAGTGTCCCCTGTGGAATTACAGCTGGCCAGGCTGGACAGGCACTGTGAAAATACTTTCCCTTTCTCTCTGCAGCTGCTTGAGCTGCACCTGCTGGGTGGATTAAGGAATGACTAGATTTTCCTGGACTTAGAAGCTTCTCAAATCTTCCTTAAAATAGATGTTTCCAGGAAACTAAAATGGAAAAAAAGTGCAAGTCTATTAATATTTTGTAATGAGTTTCAGATAAAAGCTACTGTCTGAATCTGTGCAGAGCAACAGAGCAAAAACATCAAAAAGGTGAAATCATAGCAGGAGACATTTTCCTGTCTTTGGTTTGGCTTCACTCCTATTCCCTCACTACCAGCAAATTTAAAACTAGAGCTCAGGCTCTCTAAACCTCAAAGGAAGCCTCTGTGATTGTGACCAAAATGACCTTGGGGCATGAGTCAATGTCGTGAAGACACTTGAGGTCATCTCTCACGAACACAACTGCCATGATCAATGGTCTTCAGGACTCCAACTCGGAAATGCTCCGGGTTCTGCCTGGACCATTATCTCATCTTTTAATTTGCACAAAACTGGCAGGCAAAACTAGCTGACACCTTCAGCAAGCCATGGCCTCAGCTGCTCCCTGAATCTTAGCCTCTCTGAGCTGAAGCTGCACTGCCCTCCCTGGCAGTGGCGCCTCCCCGGAGCTTCCCTTCCTGCATAGCAGCCTCTTCTCCTCCGCCCTTCCACCTGCTTTCCCTGCTGCAATGCTGCCTTCTTCCACACGCAAGCACCAGGCCCCTGCGGCTCCACCCTGGACACTTTTCCCACTCCTGGGAGTGCAGGCATCCAGTGCACCGGGACCTCTGGCCACCTTCTCCAGCGGCCTACACCTCGGAAAGCACACGTTCTGCACGCTGAGGATGCTGGTGCTTAGCTTAGCGGGCTTCCCTGTTTACTCTCTCCATCACTGGGGTATGGTCTCCCCAGCCGACCGAACAGAGCCAGCTGCCAACTTCCTCTTCCACGTCAGGGAGCCCCATCCATCAGCAGCTGCCCTCGCCCAGGACAAGAGAAGGCCACTTTCAGGAGTGAAGCAGGTGCTCCTGGCGCACAGAGCTGGGTCCTTTGTGCGACGTGTGCTCGTCTCTAATGCTCTGAACCAGCTGTTTCTGGGCCACCTTGCAGAAGGCTGCCCCAGCCTCTCTCCACCACCGTCAGGACTGGTGCAGACCAGCAGATCACCTGGCCTGGCTGCTTCCTCCAGCTCTGCACCCCAGAGGCAGGCACTTGGGCCTTCCAGATCACTAGTCCCTGTATGCTTGTTTTTGTAACTCTTTCCTTGCCCCGGTTTGTCCTCAACGCTTTGGGTCCTTTCCCAGGGCAAGTGAACAAACTGGGTTTGGCAGCAGTGGGGTCTGGTGGGCCCGGCCCTGGGAGGTGAGCCCTGGGCCCTGGCAGGGCTGGGCACTGGACGATGTGATGTCTTGCCTGGGCCTGCACAGACGTTTCCTGCCTGTGCACATGGAAGACAGGGTCACTCCCATGGCATCATCAGAGCACCCTCATCACTGTGCCTGGATCGCCTGGGCAACCTGAGGCCCCCTAGGGGCTCCTGAAAGTGCCACAGACCTCCCGTGTGTGATGAGCAGCGAGAGGGACCCCCCTCCCCAGAAAGCAATCATCTCAGACTCGGGATGACATTTACGGGTTTTTCTTGACTTTTCCTTGAGACCCACTTGAACCCAAATTGGACACCGGAACCCATCTGCTCCTCTCCTTATTGCTTTGTCTGGTCTAATTTCACTGCGACTTTGTAAGTAGCTTCCCCAGAAAATTAGATGAATGATAGTTTCTTCTTAAATACCACATCCTGAAGAGAAATTCAATTTCAAATGGAGAGTCGTCGCATGAAGAATCGAGAATTGACCTTTGGTGAATCTGTGTTTTTCAGGTAACTATTTTCCTCTGAAACCTGGGCCCTCTGATCGTGCGCCTGGTTGTATCTTACAGGAGCCCTCCCCAGGGAGCAGCAGTGGGAACCCCTCGGTGCAGACACAGACAATGCCACTGAGTCACATGGTGAAGGCAACGTCGCTCCGCTCCTTCAGGAAGGGAGTGGAGGCTCTGCCGGGTCACTTTCTGCTCCTAGGTTTCTCAACAGCCGCATACTCTGCCTATTTCTGTGATTTTCCCTATGAGTTTCTCATTGAGAGCCCACAGGAAGAGCCACTGTCCATGTGATAGCAGTGGCTGTTTGTCCTATTTCCCAGAGGAGTCATTCTCTGTCACTGAAGGAGTTTAAGGACAGAAGTCACCAAGTCTTCTGTGCTCACATACACAGAACCCAGGAGAATGAACATCAGCACTTCATGGGTGAGAGACTACAGGGGAGGTAAATGTATGGGAAGTAAAGGAAAGTATCTCCAAATAACAGCGAGGACTGATAACAGCACTCATTTTTCTGTGCATTTTAAAACTTTTCAGCTGAGAAAACATGTAGTTTTCTAATACAGCACGATGTTTTGAAATATGTGTGTTGTGCAGCATGCCTAGATTACGCTAATTAATGCACACATTATCTACAACCTTTTTTATAGTGAGCATCCTCAGCACTGACTTCCAGGACTTAAAGGATAACGCACCCATGTTAACTGTGCTCGCAATGCCATGCGGTAAAGCTCTTGAGTGTGCTCCTTCAGTCTAGCTCAAAGTTAGGGTCCCTTGGCCAACAACTCCTCAGCCCTAACCCACCCCTAGCTAACTACGCCCAACCCTGCTAGCTGGTAATCACCATTCTCCCCCATCTTTTGCTGTTGTACTCTTCAAAATGTTTAAATTAAATTAATTTGAAGCTGACACATACAAATACACACACTCTGCCTATGAGCAGGAACCATGTGTGACATTTATATCAGATTAAATGTGTCTGTCTTATCAGTCCGTTTTGCATGGTGGAAGCATTGGAGGTTCTTTCTTGCGGCTTTTGAAGATAGGTATGCAGTGGTTATCTCCATCTACCCTGTGTCCAGCAGCACCCTGGAACATCTCACTCTCCTGTGACTGTAACTCAGGGCCCACTCCTTTACAATTCCTTTACCTCCAGCCCTCTGAGAAACACTGTTCCATTCTTTCCGTGACAGTAGTATGTATACATGGCATATACGGCATCCGTTCTCTGTGGGGTGTTGGTACAGGTACACAGCACTGTCCTCTCAGCCACTTTCTCTGTCCCCCACCCTGCCCCCAATCCCCTTGCTTTCAGGTCCCCACCAGCAGGCTCACCATTGTCTGCTAGGAGATTTGTGAAGACCATACTGGTCCTTGAAGGTTCCCATGGTGGGGCGGGTGTTAGATACTCCTGTCTCTAAACAGATTTCCCTAAGCAAACCCATTCCAGGAAGTGAGTGGAGAAAAAAGCATTTCAGCAGAACTGTTTCACCTCTGCCAAGCAGGAACTCGCAGATCCTGGATGCTTTACTGAGAAGAAAAATGTGTTTAAATATCTTAAACTCTTTTTAAATATTTGAAGATAGGAATTGTCGCTGTGTGACTTGAGACACTTCAGTGGAGATAAGGCTGCTCTTGCGATGTTGCCAGAAATCCACTGACAATTGCACTATGAACGTCAAAGTTTTTAAAGTACTATGAAATGCTTTTCCCACCATCAGGCTTCTCAGTTAGCTAAGATGCTCATGATCCAGTACAAAGGAGCAGGACAAGGCATCCACAACAAGATGTGATGTCGATGGGCCAGACAGTGACCTACGGGGGCCACACCCAGCTCCTCTGACCTTTGGGGAGTCTTTGTGATGTTTTGATTCATGTGAGCACTCCACCACAGCGACAACCCTAGAGTAATTCACACATCCACCATCTTACACTTTCCTCGTGCTTTAGGAACCCTCTTTTCTAACAATTTTGAGATGGTTGATGTTTCAGTGTCAGCTGTGTTCACCCCATTGTGCAGTAGAACACAAGAACTTCTTTCTGTCTAACATTAACTTTAGCCAACCTCTCTGTGGCTCCAAGTCTCTGCTAATCTCTACTCCATTCTTCACTCTATGCTACTCAGCTTTTCCCACATCTTCATAGAAGTGAGAGCTTTGTCTTTTTGCACCTGGTTTATTTCGCTTAAGGCCCTGCAGGTCTACTCAAGTTGTTGCAATGACAGCACGCTCTGCTTTCTCTTCATGGACAATAACCCTTTGTATGTCTGCATGTTTACACTGTCCAGTCACCAACCAGGGACTTCTGTGAATAGCACTGCACTGAACATGGAATGCAGGCCTCTCTTTGAGGTGCTGATTGCGTGTTCTCTGAGTATAACCCAGCAGTGGGGAACCAGGATAGCATGCTCACACGCTGATGGGAATGACTCAGGAGTGTTGGGACATTGATTAGAAGTAGAGAAGGGGAAGATTCTGGAGTGGACAAAAGCATATGCAAAGTGGTTGCTGCTCTGGTGCTCCTGGATGCCCTGAAGCTCACTCCAGTGATGAGGCTCATGCTCATCCCAGGGGAGGCTGGGAGCACCCCCAGGAGACAGCAGCATGCACAGCTACAGACATGGTGGCTGAAGGTTGGCAGGGGCTGGTGCAGGTTCCCAGCAGGACACTTGCATTTTCTCATGGAAGATAGAAGTCATGCCTGCAGAAGAGGGGGCAGAGAACAGGGAGGTATAAGCAGAAAGGAACCTCCAAGGGTGAGGTGGGGAGCCCCAGGGCACTGAGGGAGGTCTGCAGGGATGGGATTCTGACTGTGGAGCCATGGGTGGTGGGAGAAACTGGAGGCACAACTGCCTCCAGAATGGGGGCTTTGGAGCAGCCGGAGGTGTGGCTGCACCCTGCTGCCAGACACAGGTGAGGCCGGGATGTTCTCCCTCTGTGGGACACGAGACAGCTCACAAAGGAGGGGCCATGCAGAGGAAGTCATGAAACCAGAGGAAGGGTCGGCCACACTGCTGCAAATGCTGAGGAGAAAGAAACAATAGAAATGGAGAAAGTACAGTGTCCTAATGCATGCACCTGTGAGACGGATGCGTGGTCACATGGGCTGGAACTCATAGATGCAGCGATGTCTGCCACTTTGGCAGGACTGCTAGCAGTCACACTGATTCAGGCCACCACGAGATGTGTCACTTTCCTTTACTACATCCTCTGCCAGGGCATTCAAGCTTTGGGACCAGTGAACCATGGACTGGAGCCCCTGAGACCACTGGATCCCCTAAGACCACAAAAATAACCTTTTCTGCCTTTATATTTTGAGTATCAGGTGTTTTGTCCCAGCAGCAGACAGCTGACTGATGGAACACTAAAGCCCTCTTGTCTAGACACTCGAGCAGAGCCTGGGACTCCTGCAAGGCCCCACGAACTCTGCTACAGCCTTGACACTGGGCTTCCAGCCTCCAGAGCTGTAAGCCAAATAAACTTTTGTTCTTTACAAATTACCAGTCTTAGGGATTTTGTTACAGCAACTGAAAAGGGACTCAGAAGGTCAAAATGATGTTGAGGTAGGCAACTAGCAGGCTTGGCACCCAGAGCCCACCCAGGGAAAGCACGGGCTGATGGGTGAGATGCCTCTGCCAGCAGGAGGAGAATCACAGGAGTTTGTGCTGCTTCTGGATATTCAAGGCCGTGCGAAAGGAATCTTCCCAACAGCCCTGGGGATTTCCAGGGAGGACTGAGAGCTCTGAACAGAAGCAGCTCCATGTGCCAGCCAGGAGCGGTGCATTCCCATGGACAGCTTCGGCACTGTCCCTCACACTTGCAGGCAGTCACCCGGCACTCCTATCAATTCCTGAGGAAGCCTGGGGCACACTGAACAGCTCTGCACAGTGGATAAGTCACAGTGTTGAGAAGGGACCAGAGGGGCATGGCTCTCAGGGAGGAGGACCACCTGCTGGGAAGGTAGCTGAGGGACAGCGGGAAGGAGGCAGAGAAAGGATTCGAGCAATCGGCGGGCACTCCATTCCTCCGCTGCCGACCTAACCATACGCACACACACCGTCAGCCTCCTGGAATGCAGTGTGAAGGTGTCACACTCATGACTGAACTGCTTCTGGACCTGAAGCTCAGACCTCTTAAGAGTTTTCATGAAAATCCTTTGATTTGGGAATTGGAAATATTCTAGTCAACTGCAATATTGCAGAAGACTCTATCTTGGCAAAAATGAGCCCCTGCCATGGCATCTGAATGGCATTTCCTGAGCATTCCAGCACCTAAACTGCAGGGACCGAGATGGAGCAGTGTGCTGGTTTTCTGTCCTGTAGGAAATGGTATTCCTGGGATCCTGGGATTATAATAAAATAAAGGCCTGCCATGGAGCAGAGCAGAAGGAAGGGAGGGAGAGGATAGAGCAGCCTACCCTAAACATTTTGGGAAGGGGATACTCAGCCGGTCATGCAGGGAATTCCTCACTACCAAACCTCAGCATCTGAAGCAGAAACCAAGTGGGTTGGGATGATGAGAAACCTTTGTCTCCACTGACTAAAAAGCCTTAGGTATGCGTGCTGAGAAGGCAGCAGAAGGAATATCTGTCCAGAAAGACGCCACACCTCAAGTCATCAACGCCAGTGTGGCTGACTTGGAGACCAGCAGGAAAGGGCAAGCTGGAGCTGGTCACCGTCCTAGTTTGCATCAGGCGCTTGGCTCACCCAAGAACATGACCTTGTCAAGAATTTGTCAGGTAGTAGGAACAGCAGCCACAATGAGAATCAAAGCCAGCCCCTTGAGGCTCTTCTGGGCCAAGGTCACAGACATCCAGGCACATGAATCCTCTGTGACCACAGTGCTGTCCACAGGGAATGTGTCTTCCAGGGCCATATGTGGACTTTGTCCTCACGGGTGCTCCGCAGGGCGGACCTGAAGAGCGGCTTGCTGCCCACATCTCTTCCTCTCCCCTCTCTAGTGTGTCAGAACTCACAGGATTCCCGGGGCAGCCTGCTGAGCAGACCAGGTGATGGATGTCAACAGCCAGTCACACATCAACAGGGGGTCAGTGCATTCACTCCTCGCTTTGTTTCCTGGTCTAGTGTTTGTGGCAGGTTACTGTCACCCCTTCCTGAATTCTTGGTTGTGTGAGCAGTCACTAAGCAACCGTTACTAGGTCAGAAAGTGGCTTTCTTTTTCCTGTAAATGTCCCACTTATATACACCTGTGACCAGCACACTGCCGGCCTGCTCCTTGGAGACCATGCATGCATGTGGCCATGGTGACTCCAGCATCTCCCATGGGTCATGCAGATTTCATAGTTACAGCCTACCTGCTTAGGAGAGGCCCCTAAGAGGGTGCGGCCCCCAGCATCCTCCTAACGCCAGTCCTGGCCCCAGAGGAAGAAAGGAGGGCCATTTGCCCACAGGCAGGTCCTCTGTGACCTCTGCCTTCTTGGGAGAAACAAACACAGGGCTTAGTACAGTAAAAGACACATAGCCACTAACCCCTCCAGAAAGACTTCATGACTGTCTTTATGTAGTGCAATGTGATCAAAAATTGGGGAACGCTGCCGCCCGTGCCATCCAACCAAAAGGCAGCCTTGGAAAACCATGACAGTGTCCTCACCCACCATATTCACCAGATCTGGCGCTGTGTGACTTCTGATTCTTCTTTAAAATCAAAATAAAATGAAAGGGAAACTGATGGTTCAATTCAGGACACTGAATAAGTGAGGACAGCGCAGCTAAAGACTCAAGAGAGAAGACTTACAGAAGTGCTTCAGAAGGGCGGGGATGAGCACCTGAAGCACCTGAGGGGAGGGGGAATTGCAGGAGGTTAATGCCAGTGCGTCCTGCACTGTGATGTACTTTTTATAAGAAAAACTGTAAATGCTCACTGTGTTTTTTATCTCACCTGGCAAGGAGGGGAAGCCTGGACACAGCCACACTGAACTGGGAATGGAGGGGCGGTGTCAGCCCTCGGCAGCAGCAGGAGGTGTCAGGAGACAGCGCACACATGGACAGGGGAGAGCTCCTTGTGCCTGGTGTCTCAGGGTGACATCCCCACTGGATATCACCGCTCCCACCCGCTCTGCTCCCCGAAAGGTCACACCTTCTTATCCCCCACCCAGCCGCTGCTTGGCACTGGTCTCTACCCCAGGAAAGCATTTGCTGATAAGGAGGGTGAGTAATCCACAGGGAGATTCCACAAATGACTTCTTTAAGACAATCCGGTACAGAAGTGTGGAAGCTAGCTAAGAAGACAGGTGTCCCGCAGGGTGCCAGGGACCAGGAGATGCAGGGTACACCCTGCCTCCTGTCACTCAGGGGTGGAGTGACATGGGAGAGCCACCCTGCCTGAGAGGCCCGAGGAGCCCACACCCCCAGGCTGTTCCATGATGTGAAGAAGCTCAGCCTAGGGAGGGGCTGCTCAGAGAAAGGCATGGCCCATGCCCCATTATCACAGACAAGCAGTGACCCAGACCAAACAGAGAGGGGAGAAGTTTCCAGAATGTCCCCTGATGGCTGTCTCTTTAATAAGGAGGAAGAGGGTACAGATTGAGAATTGCAGGTGTAGCTGCATTTCAACACTGCATAGTCAAGTTCTGAGGAGACAGAGAGGGGATTGAGGTGCCACAAATGAACAGAGACTCAACTGGGAGCAAAGCCCACACCCTCCATGCCCACCAGCTGCACCTTGGCTTGTGGCGCTGCCTGTACAGGCACCAAGGGGAGGACAGATGTGGGGACCGGCTGGGAGCTCGCAGGGCTCCCACAGATAACTGTCTCCCTGCCCGCCAGGGTGTGAGAAAAGCCACTGAGCATCTCCAGCTGCCGCCCGCCTGGGGACACATCAAGCAATACCGTCATCTGCCTAGGGCAGATCAGAGGCAAAGGTTTCCCATGAGAAACCAAAGCCTCCAGCAGCTCCACATATGTGTAAGAGGTCCAGATCTGCACTACCCGTGTGGTTCAGGAAATCTGAAGCCAAGAAATAAGTGCAAAAACTTGTCTTGGATGGGTGACACCCGAGGGCCCCCAGCAAAAGACAAACAAAGCACTCTGTGGGAATATTTTCACAGCCCGGACACATGTGCACTGTTCTCCGGGACTGCTCAGGAGCGGTCGCCCACACGCCACTTCCTGTTCCTGCAGATCTCGGGTAAGTGTGTGGAGTCTGATGTCTGTATTTCCCACAGCAGGGAACGGGGCTCTGAGGGTGAGCAGGGGCTCACTCTGAGCATGCACAGCAGGAGAAGCAGACCCACCAGTTCCGGTTCTCATTTCCGGAAGCAGAGGAGCAGGAAACCTACAAGGGCAGTGGCAAAAGGAAGCAGGAGCCAGAGGGGAGGTCAGGACAGCAGCAGAGGAAGATAGTGAGGGCAGAGACAGGGCAAAGGGTTCAGTCCTACGGCCCAAGGCTTGGGCGTGTGACTGCACTACAAAAGAAAACTCCGTGGAGGACTTAACTCATTATTTTGACAACTAGTAAACAAAGATTCAAGTATTCTGCCTTTCTCTGCAAATTCTCCCACTGAGTAGCAGCAAACAGTTAAGGAGAGAGTGGCCTCCAGGGGAGCACACTTCTGGACAGGTGATGGAGGCAAGACTTGGGGTGCTATATTTGGTCCCCGGCCCCTTTCCTGGTGACTCTGGTACCTGCTCTGCTTCTGGTCACTAGGAACTGAGCAGCTTTGTCTGGTGGTCCCCTTGCACAGTGATAGTCCTACCTGGGAGGCAGCTGACCATGGACTGAATTCCTTGACTCGTGAGCCCAGCATTCCTTTAAGGGGTGAATGTCAGGCATTGTGCCCAGCAACAAGAACATTTGTTATCTACTTACAAATATTCCATTTAGTACATGGCGAGGGGATGCTAAAGGAAGCTAGAACATTATGATTTTGCTACCTTATTATTATTATATTTTGTGATGCTGTCACGTACTCTGGGCTGGTGCTCCACAACTAAGCCACCCCCGCATCTAAAGTTTGCTACCTTTGACACATTAATCAGTCAGGCAATGAGCAACAGTGGTTAGTCAGGCTACGAGGGGAACATTGTACATAGTCACAGGTTCACACTGGAACTCACCTAGTCCCCAGACAAGTAAAGCAGTATATCAGATTAAATATGAACACGCCCTAAATCCAATGAACAAATCGTAACAAGGAAATATAAATAAATAAAGAAAGAAGGAAATCAGCAAAATCCAGACAATTGCTGTGGGACAGCAAGAAGAACAGAGGTAAAGGAAGAGGCTGTAAAGAAACCTATAACACAATGGTGGCAAACCTGTGACACACATGTCATAGAAGGCTGTTTCTACACTGAAAGCTCAGAGAGGTTCCCCATCACCCCTATAACCTGTAGGAAAATTTTCCATTGTAGGGATTTCATTTGAGTAGTTATTCAGACGATTGGTTAAAAAAAAAAAAAAAAAAAAAAAAAGTATACACTATAACCAAGCAGGATTTGCTGGAGATGCAAGACTGAGTCAGCATTTGAAAATTAAGTATTACAATCCGTCACATCAGCAGGCTAAAGACAAAACAATGTGGTCTCATCAATCAATACAGAGACAGTGTTGTTTGTTTATTTGCTTTTTGTCTTTTTGGCACAGGGCTTTGCTATGCAGTTCAGGCTGCCTTTGAAAGGACATTGTAGGCAGGCTGGCCTCAGACTTACAGTGATTCTCATGCCACAGCCTCCCTAGTGCTGGGATTGCAAGCACGTGTCACCACATGCAGCCTGAAAGGGTGTTTTTATAAAACATATCTATACATAATTTTTAAAAATCTTTTTATAAAGCTATTAGCAAAATAGGGATAGAGGTAGACAATTTATTAAACCTGAAATAGAACATTAAAAATGTATAAGGTCATACTTCCTGAGAAACTAGATGTTTTCCCCTAAAACTGAGAAGAAGCTAGATTTCCTTTTTCACCCCTGAAATTCGGTACACTGGCTAATGTGATAAGTCAGGGGAACAAAGGGAATGAACATGGAGAAGGAAAACATAAAACGGTCTGTGTGCACAGATGACATGGTTTTCTATGTGGAAAATCCCAGAGAATCCACCAAAAGCTCTTAGAATTAATAATCAAGGATGGCAAAGGCGCAAGACACAAGGTTAATACACAAAAATCGCTTTGCTGCTGAGTATTAGCAATAAACATTTTGAACCTGAAATTTGAAAACAAATATCGTCTGCAAGGGCACTCAAATGAAATATTTAGATATAAATTTAATTTATAAATGTACAAGTCTATGTTTAGAAAATCAGAAACTAGTAGGGAAATTGAAGATCGTAGTTAGAAAACTCAATGTTGTTAAGACTTGAATTTTGTCTGGATGTAGTGGCACACACCTATAATCCCACCACTGGGGAGGCTGAAGCAGGAAGATCACTGTTCAAGGCCAGCCTGGGCTACAAAGTGAGTGCATGTTTGTTTCTTTCTTTCTTTTCTTTTTTTTCTTTTTTTTTTTTTTTTTTTTTTTTTTTTGTGGTATCTGGGATTGAATTCATGACCTCATGCTTGCCAGGCAGGCACTTAGGCCTCTGAGATAAATCCCTGGCCCCTTACAAACTGAGTTCAAAACCAGCCTGAACTATATAGTAAAATCCTGTCTCAAAAAGTCAAATAAAAAAGACATAGATTTTTCCCAACTCAATCTATAAATTGAATGAAATCTTAATAACATCTCATTAAACTACATGTTCTGACTCTAAAGCTCATATGGAAAGACAGCAGAGCCAGAATTGCCAACACAACACTGAATTAACAGTGTGGCAGGTGAAAGAGAACAGCCTGAGGAGACTCACGCTACTGATTTTAAGACGAGTGTAAAGCTACAGAGTCAGAGGAACAGAACAGAGAGCCGGAACAAGAGCAGAACAAACATGGTCAGCGGCTTCCCTCTTCAGCGCTGAGGACTAAACCCAGGACTTGTGCGTGCTGGGCAAGCCTCCTACCCCGAGCCTACCCACAGCCTTTCCATTTTTTTTATTTTGAGACGGGCTCTCTCAAAGTTGCTCGGCTAGTCTGCAACTTGGAATCTTCCTGCTTCAGCCTATTGATAGCTAGGGTTCTGGGCATGCACTAGCTCGCCAGATTTGTCAACTGATGCTTGATAAAGAAGTAAAAGTTATTCCATGGAGAACTGTTTTTAAATAGACTATGTGGGACAATTTTGTATTTATTAAGTGAATAATGGAGCAAAAACACACAGGGACCTAAATTCTTTCATACAAATGAACACAGAAAAGATCACAGACATAAATGGAACATTACAAAATTTCTAAAAGGAAACGGAAGAAATTCTAGGTGGTTTTGCATTTGGCAAGAGCTTTTCAATATGATAAAAGCACAACCCATAAATGAAAAAAGCTATATAACAGGATATATTAAACTGTTTAAATTTTGCAATGCAAAAGACATTTTTTACAGAGTTACAGTTAAGCTATGAACTGGAAGAAATATCACAAAACACGATAAAGAATTCACATCCAAAACATACAAGAAAAACTCTTAATATACATTAATAAAGAGACAAACTACACAATTAAAACTGAGCAAAAAAAGTGAAACTACATAGACAACAACTTAAACATGTTAAGAAATGATGTGAGATTTAGTTCAGTGGCATAACAGCCTGCCTGGCAAGTGTGAGGTCCTGGGTTCAATCCCCGGCACCAAAGAAAAAGAAATGATGAACATCAGGAAACTTAAATTAGAACAGTGGTGAGGAATGTTAGAATAACTAAAATCTAAAATCCAAACACCTGACAGCACCAAGGCACTCTCCTCCTTCACCGCTGGGAATGTGGGTGACCCAGCCGCTTTGGAAGACGGTCTGACAGTCTCTTACCAGGTTACACATTTGTGTATCAGGTTGGGCTGCCATGAAAAAAACATGGCAGACTGGGTGATTTCAGCCACAGATTTGTTCGCTCACTGTACTGGGAGTTCACAAATCAAAGATCAGGTGCTGGTGAGACTGGGGTTTGAGAAGCCCTCTCTTCATGACCCACAACAGCCATGCCCTCTGCCCTTCCCTATCAGTGAGAACAAGGAAGAGAAAGAGAAAGGAGGGAGAGGGAGAGGGAACGGGGAAGGGAGAGGGAGGGGAGGAGGAGAGAGATGTCCAGTGTCTCCTCTTCTGCTTTTGTTCTTGCGTTTGCTGGTATAGAGACTGGACCCAGTCCCGTCTCACTGAGCCACATCCCCAGCCCTTTCTGGTTTTTTCTTTTGAGTCAAGGTCTCATTAAGTTACTGAGGCAGTACTGGAACTCGCGATGGTCCTACATCAGCCCCCCAGAATATCAGGCTCCAGGCACGTGGCACTCGTTAGGCTTAGTTACCGCCTTACAGGGCCTCTTCCAGAAAACTGCCACACTGGAGATGAGGATTTAATATGGAAATCTGGAGGAGGGGCATATTGGTCAACAATCTTATATAATCTAATAATAGTACATGTACAGATTCATTTAGTCCACATAAAACCTGCACATCAATGTCTAAGGTAGCGTTATTCACAGTCACCAAAACTGACAACCCCAAGAATACTGCAGAAGCAAGTTGTGGTATATTCACATGATGGAATATTATTTCATGGTAAAAAAGGAATAAGCAACCAAGCCAGGAAAAGGCAGGAGTGAATCTTAAATGTGTATTTCTAAATGGAAGAAGCACATAACTGAAAAAGTCAGGCACTGTATCACCCTATACAACAATCAGAAAAGACAAAATTATAGAGACAATTTAAAAACCAGGAGCTCAGGAAAAGGGAAAGAGGATGGACCAGAGGACCCCAGGGCATTCTGCTGCGTGCTGGGTGCACAGCGCTGCAGGGACCGTGAACCTAAGCAGCTTTGCAGGTCAGGGGCAGGAGAAGTGGACACCGCACTGCCTATTCTTAGCTGAGTACTGGCCCACGGAGCCTGCACCTGCAGCTTGGCGGACAGCAGCACAGGTCCTGCTCTGTGCTCGCTGCATAGCCACAGAAACGGAGGGAGGACGGTGAGAACAGTCCCTGTGCCGAGTAAGTGCTTCTCTCAGCGCAAAGGGGACCCAGACTGAGCCGTGTGCTGAGGGCTCCGAGACGGGAGCCCAGAGATATGGTAGAGCTTAGATCTAAAAGGTCCCCCAAAAGTATAGCCCTCGGCTGTGGGATCCAGTCAGGGGCAAACCACTGGGTATGACTTGGAAGGGCTTTTTTTTTTTTTTTTTTTTAAATAAAAAGGCATATTTATTCACATTTCCAAACTAAAATCAAAACCAAAAGGAAAGCATTTGGATGTCTTTTTACTAAAGACATCCTTTTCAAAATGTTGACAGCCCTCATTCATGTGAGGGTCTCTGTGGCTTTATTAGAAAAATCTGAGCCGTTTGCTCACAGTTCAGAGACATCACTGAATTCACATAGACAAGAACGGGGAGGATTAGGGTTCTCTTGTGGTTCAATAGTGTGATTTAATCTTATTTGCTCACACAACCTAGGCACTTTAAGCATCTTCTATTGTACAGTTGATGCCCTGCATTCATCTACTAAATTCCAAACAAAAGGTTATTAGTCAGCTTTCAAAAAAACTGTTAAATGAAACAGTTATTTCAAAACCATTAAGGAGTAAATATATTTAGGAAACTAATCAGGACAGATCCCATAACCTCATTAGAACACCCCTGTTCATGTTGTGCTTTGTTTCATTTTGTTTTTGTTTTGTAAACAAAGCATTAGTGTCAGCTATTTGGCTATTAGCATTAGCGATTTATTCACAGTGATTAGTGAGGGAAATTGTAGGTGAAAACAGCACAGTTTGAGCAGAAACATCCCCTTTCTTCTCTGAAAATGCAGTACAGCAGTATTTGAAGGGCTAACCTATTCTCTGCATCAGTCTTAAGGAAGCTTCCCATCCTAGGAACAGGAGCAAAAAATATCTACAGACTTTGTAAGCAGATCTGTATCATTTAAAACATAAACAGTCAAGTTATTTAAATCCACCTTAGAAATTAAAAGTATTGATTCAACAGTCCACAGTGCTGTCTCACTCAGTTTTAACCCTTCCTCTCTCCCCATAAGGACTGAGTTGACCAAAGCTTCGCTGATACACTGTCCAGAACCAGTCCTGGCACCACTGAGGTCCATGGGTCATACTCAGTTATTGTTTATTGGTCACTTTCGTTCTCTGCTCTTCCAAAAATAATGTCAGTCTGACAAAAAAAAAAAAAAAAACCTGCTTATAAATCAACTGATCAAATTAATCAATCTATGTCCCTCCAAGTGTGTCTTCTGCTGAAGTCCAAAGGCAGGAACACTACCTTGGGCTTTGCAATCTGTGAAAAGACACAGCTTCAGTATGTTTCTCCAGGGTGCCCCGAATGTGCTAATGTTCGGTGATTTTCCCAAACTGTGATTGGCTTCCTGGGGATGAAGAGACAGCAGACTTGCTCACCTGTATTGCAAGGCAAATCCCACATCCACAGAGCTGTTACCTTGATTTGGGGGCACGGAGGGCTTTAGAGGAGTGTCTCCTGCCACATTCAGTATTGTCAACAAGGGGGATGCAAGACTCAGAATCTTCTGTCCATTCTCGGATTGTGAACAGCACCTCTGGCTTCTGGTTTCCTCACTGGCAGGGTGTATACCTGTCTCTGGCTTCTCTCTTCTCTCCCTGCTTCCTGGCCTTCCTGAAGTCAGCCATGCTGTGTCTGCCTTGCAGCTAACCAACCATGGACTGAACCCGCTGAGACTGTGAGCCAAAGCAAACCTCTCCTATTCAGAGTAAGCATCTGGGTATTTTGTCCCAGTGACAGGAAAGTGACAGAGACATCTGACTATGATAATTCTAGTGTCCTAGCTGAAAGAAGCAGAAGGCAACTGTGGCTGATTTAAACCCATAGCCCCAGTTGCCACCCTCTCCCTGACTAACAATCTATAAGCCAATGTGGACTGGATAACCTCCAGGACCTCTGAGGGACCTGATGGAGGAAGAACATCTAAGTGAGAAGAACCAGGGAGTCAGGGCAAACATTATCATAGTCAAAAGAAACCCTCAACACAGTTCTGGGCGTGGGGGGGGGGGGATCAACGCTATTGCTGATTCTGGACTACGCTTGTAGCATCCTCCACTGCCAGGTCTCAGCTGCCTCCGAGAATGGGCAGCACACACAATGCTGCCAAGACGGGGCCTCTACGCTGTTTCTTGGCATCACCAGCACCTTATTTGAAGCCCTAGAGATATCGTTTCTTTGTCCATCTGAAGCCGTAGCAGCAAGAGAAGCCAGAAGACTGAATAAGTTTTATTGTCTACGCCAGGCTTTGCATCTGCTTCCACTAAGATCTGTGTGGTGGAAGGGACTTGACAATAGGCAGCCATGATTCTCACTGATGTCCACTACTCACCAGCCTGAAGCGGGGACATTCACTTTACCATCAGGCACAGTGGTCAGCAAGGAGAATAGGTAACTGTTTAAGAATGTGATCGCCAGGTCTGTTGGCCATACCTGTAATCCTAGCACTCTGGGAGGCTGAGGCAAGAAAGCTGTAAATTCAAGCCCAGCCAGAGCAACTGAGTGACTTTGTGTGATCCTATCTTTAAAAACAAAAAAAGGAGTGGGGATATTGCTCAGCACAAAGACTCCAAGTTCAATTCTCAGTTCTGCAGACAACAAACACACACAAAGACTGGTGGTTCCTGGGGACCAGAAAGAGCGGGAAGGTGGGTGAAGTGAAGAATCATGAATTCTAAAAAAGTGAAAAATACACAATCTATTTAGAAACTGTATTATCTCTCTCCATGCAAGATGGAGACAAACCATCTTGTCAGTCTCCTTTGTACTGATCTAACAAAATGCTGAAGGCAGTGTCACTTTTAAAGAAAAGAGGTTCACACTGCCACTCACGACCAGGCACGCCCTTGCCTTGGATCTGGGGAGGGACTTGTATACCACTGTGCCATGGCAGAGAAACGAAAGAAGAAGGCGGGTGTGTACAGAAGGAACATATGTGTGCAAGGCCGAGGGGAGGTTGGGGCTCACTTGATCATGACACACTCTTGAAGAATTTAATCTGTTCCCACAAGACCTGCAGCATTGCTGGGAGAGGGATTCCAGCCTTGAACCTGGTCTCTGAGGAAAAGTGAATCCAATCATAGGGTGGTGCCCTTGGCTCACTTACCTCCTGATACCCGCCACCTCCTTACACCACCACATGGGCCCTTTAGTAATGACATGTGTTCTGGTGGGGACAGACCACATCCAACCCATTGAACACACACATACACACACACACACACACACACGTATATATCATATATATTTATGGATATAAATCTAGTTTGGAACACTGCGAAATATATGAATTTAGCGGATATTGCAGAATGCCACACCTAACAAGTGGAAAATGCACTTTGTTTTCAAGGGTACATGGAGTATGTTCTAAAGCAGGCCACCACTTGGATATTGCCCCCATTCATACTCTGTGATCAATGTCTTGTGCACCATATTCTGCACCTACAATACCATGCAATTAGAAATCAATAGTAACCACAAACATATCTAATGTAATATGCTTTCATTCCGTGGCTCATGGCTTAATTTCAATGTTTAAGGGTTGTGAGAAAATATGATTAATGATAGGAATGTAATATCCAGTGTAGTCTTTCTCTCTCAAAATAGTTTGCATTTCCTGAGTATGAATGACCACGGGTAACTGAAACTAAAGACACTAGAACTATGGATAAGGGAAGACTCTGCATCCTGAAGGACATTTGCAAAACCTCGGGGATGGCAGGTCGCCTCGCCCTATTTCACAGCAGCCCATCACAGCCTGCTAACTTCCAGATGAATCTAAGCTACCCATCTGCTCCCTTGCAGAGAAATTTCTGCAGCCTGCTCTTGAAGCTGGGGTCCAGGGGACAGTGGAAGGGGGCAAGGGCAGCCTCACCATAGGTGGTGAACCTTATAGAAGTTCCAGAAAAGCAAGCAGCCTGCCGTAGGAGGGACGCATGCCGTAGGTTCACTACACTGGCCTGTGCCATCCCTTAATGCATAAACAACTCACCCGGCCGCTTTGGATGCTTTTCAGCTCTGTGCAGGCCCTCCTCAGGCTGTGCCTGCCCAGAAACCAGGAATCAAGGCCCTCCATCATGTGCCAGGAAACACACATCTGACTGCCTCTTCTCTCTCCCTCCAGCTGCTCCCGAGGACCCGGCCTGTCTGCATCGCCTTCTGTCCAGTGCGAGGTGCTTGGGTCACGGGCTCCCTCTCTGCTCCATGACTCTTCATGGAACTTTGCTTTCCTTCCCCAGCCAGTGAGGCTCATGGCTTAATTTTAATGTAGAAGGCTTGCAAGAAAACATGATTAGTGATAGGAATGAAAAATATTTATGCTTTCAAAATGTATCCATATTACACATATCTGCACTAGACAGGTCGGAGGTCGATGCTCAAGGAAGTTAGAGGGAAAGCTAGGAGGCAGAGGAGAGCTCTTTCGCTCACCCTCCTCAGCAGAGGATCCATGAGTTCTGTCATTTTTGCTAATGATAATAATTTCAAGTTTGAACTTAAAACATTGCTGAAATGCGCTAAGACAGCCAACGCAAGGAACACACCTCCAAATCTCCAAAAGCAGCACACAAAAATAAAGGCCACACAATAAAAGACAAAACAATGACCACAAGATAAAATCAAAACCAAATTTATCTCATATTTAAGTGTCAATGTTGTTATTCACGTTTATTTTACTAAACTAATGGTTAACATCTATTAGACGATTCAATCATTCTACTCTGAAATACTTGTGGAAACACACATGGGAAGTGCTGACCTCAGAAGAAATGGGAAACCTAATAATTCAATGACCATGGGAAAAATGCAAAGTTTTTTGTAAGCTACTCCGAGCCAAAAAATGCCATGTCAGGGCACTTTCACATGGAACAGCCAGTTTTCAGGGAGAAATAAGACACTGCTCTAGAACACAACAAAGAAGCAAAGAAGAAAGTTCCAGAGTCCTCCTCAAGGCTGGCAAACTTGGAGGTGAAAATGTGACACAAAACAAAAAGCCGTACCTCCTCCATGAGCGGGCAAAGTTCCGATCTCCATAAAGCATCAGCCACCTAGTGGGCAGTGCGCTGGACTGTGACCAAGCTGAGTTCATTCCAGGAAGGTGAAATGGCTCCGCTGATGTGACTTGCTGTGTGAGTCAGGGTTCAGTTTCAAACAGTGGAACCCGCTGTCCCTAGTTTGGAGCAGGAAAGGGTGAAACGCGATGGTGAGTGGTGTGAGCTGAGCTGCAGGACACACGCCGGGGTGAGCTTTGGGGAGCAGCAAGAGTGCTCACTCTGCCCCTCTGCAGTCAGCAATCCCTGGCTGCAGGATCCGGCACACACCCACACAGAGAAAGACAGACACACACTGGCCACCATGCAGCATGTATGAAGTCACTGCAGCCAGGAAATTGCACTAGAGACCTGTGCTCCAGCACCGGGACACAGCCTCTTCCTTCCCCAGCCAGTCCAGCCCTCACTGCTCTGCTCCAGCAGGGCTCTGCTCCCAGCTTGGCTCCTCTCTTCACAGCAAGCCGCCCCTCCACCACTGTGACATCACAAGCGGCAGATGCTGCAGACAGGCAGCCCCCTAGCATGTTGCCTTCCAAACTTCTCGCCCCACGCCGCTAGATGAGGACGGGATTGTGTGATGGTCATAGTGTATACTTTCTCAGGCCCCAGCACCCAGTGTCACCAGGTGACGGAATCTTAGGGCACCGCTGTCCTACATGTGCAATCTGCTGTTTACTGCAACATTGTAGATTCATGACTAATAAGCAAAACATCTCTCAGCTTGCTATTATTACTCCTTTATATGTGTGCAGCTGCTTCAGGGTTATGCAATAAGTTATATCCGTGTATTTGAAGTGAACAATTCAATGGTCTTTAGTGTATTCACAGACTTGTGCAATCAGAGCCAGTTTTAGGTTTATTCGTTATAAACATGCCCAGATTTTGCTCTCCAAGTCCCTGTTGCAGCCCTGTACAACATTATTGTATTTTATCTCTTTAGAGTAGGTTGCGGGTGACCCATTTGAGCTAAAATATCAGCTATGTGGTCATTCTTGGTTGGTTGATTGTTTTATGAGACAGGGTCTCACTGCATTTTAAATGATCTTGAGCTCATGCAATCAAGAGTTTCTCCTGCCTCAGCCTCCCAAAGTAGCTGGGCCTACAGGTCTGAGCTGTCAGGCCTCATACGTGTCTCCTCCCATTTGCCAAATGTTTCTGCAGTGCATCCACTTTGTAGCATGTATCAATGCTTCATTAATTTTTATTGCTGACTAATACTCCATTACGTAGATATACTATATTTTATGTGTCTGTTTGTCACTGATGAAGATCTGGGTCATTTCCACTTTGGGGTTGTTATTTGGATGCTGCTGTGGGGATGTGTGTGTGTGTCTGTGAGGAGATGTGTTTTCCTTCCTTTTGGGCATAATCTAGGAGAGAAATTGATTGGTTATGCATTAATTCCATGTTTAACCTTTTGAGGGACTGTCAGAGAGCCCCATTCTCCATGCTGCTTAGTGGGGTCTAAGAATGTCCATGTCTCCCACAGCATTCTTTGTGGTCTGGCATTTGGTGACAGATCCTCTGGTTAAGTGAAACGCTATCTTCCCGGCTGTGATTTGCACTTCCCTGCTCCTTAAGGAGGGGAAACGCTTCTGCATGCGTTTACTGACTGCTTTCACTCTTTGGAGATATTTTTAAATAGATCCTTTGCTCATCATTTAAATGTTCTTTTATGTCTATTTCAAAACTAGGAATGAGGAGCAAATATACATCAGTGGAGGTAATTACATTAATGCTGCTTATCATTTTTCTTTCTCTGCATTTATTTTGTGAATCTAGAAACATTTTCTTAAATCTGTGAAATCTTGTTTCGGCCACTCTTTTGTGCTCTTATTGTCAAACTTATTATATTTTATGTGCTACAGGTCCAACAATACAGCACCCACAAGCCAATGTTTAGGACTGCTGTTTGAAACCTTTACGAGAACAAAGGAGAAGAGCTCTACAGTGTACTGGCCCTTACAGTTATGTAGACACCTTCACAGCTGCCCTGAGTTTTTCTCTATAAAGATGTGAGCTGCTGCCTGGGTTCCGCTCTTCCACCCTGAAGAATCTCCCAGAGTCTCTCTTGTACCGGTAGGAATGGATCCTCCCTCTGTTTGTCAGTAATGTCTCCATCACGCCTTCTCTTTTAGTTTGCCAGTGGCAGAGCCTCCATTGATGGCTGTTTGTTTGCTTCCTTTCCCTGCTGTGAGCCTGTCAGGCCAGCCGCCCTCTAGCCCCAGCACCTCTGGCAGGATGTTAGCTGTCAGCTGTCGGGCTGCAGGACAGGTCCCCGTGCAGGGCAAGCGTCTTCCTCCTGCCGTTTCCAAGATAGTCTCTCATTTTGAACTTGCAGCATCTTGACTACGATGTATCTGCCCATAACTCTCTATTTATTCTATGTGGAGGATGCTGAGCATTTTAAATGTGCGAGTTGTTGTTTTTTTAATAAATTCCAAAGTCTCGTCGTGGTTTATGTTGCTCCCTCTCCCTCTCCGCCTCCTGGCACCGTGCAGGCCCTGGGCCCTGGGCATGCCACGTTTCCTGGACCCTGTTTGATTGCCTTTTCTTCTCTCTCTGTCTTCGATTGAATAACATCTACTGACCTACCTCCAAGTTTGATGCCTGCACTAACTATCCTCTGAATCAGGCCCGCTGATGACTACTCTGCCTTATTTATGATTTTCAGGGACTGAATTTCCATTGTTCCTTTCTATGGCATCCACCTGCTGAAGGATCTTCCTGGAGCTGTGTGATGAGGTCCCTGGCCTTGCTCCTCAGCTGTCAGCACAGCCACTTGTAGTTCCCAGAGCCCATTCAGCGCTGCCCTGAGCCATCACTGCAGGTGAGCCTCGAGCCAGGCCCCCGGCCGACTCTCTTATATGCGGGTCGCACTTTCCTGTCTCTTCATATATTTTGTGATTTTTAACAAAAATTTAGTGTTTTAGGTAATACACTGCTGTGACTTTCAGGACCTAGCATCTCCCAGGACGCAGCAAGGGTCACGAGATGTTCACTTGCTTGCTTGCCTGGTGGCCTAAGTCTTACTCCTGTCACCCCCACACCACCCCGAGACATTTCTGCTGTCACTCCTTGGAGGGCGCAGGCTCCAGCGACGTCCAGCCTGCACCTGTGTCACTCCTGACAAGGTCTTGGTGATAAACTGCCCTGCACTCTGGCCCAGTTAAACCTGGGCCTCTTTGCAGGCCAGCGTGCATGCTGTGGACCCCATGAGCAGGCAGAGGACCCTCTGAGGCATCTTTTTTCCTCGTGAATGGGCTGGCATCTGGTTCAGCTTTGTGCTTCTCTGGACCCCACTACCACTCAAATCACCACTGTTTTCAAAAGCACTCCTAAATTTGGACTCTTAATACTGTACTCTAATAAGTCAGTTTATCCAAGGAATCCTCAATAATCCAGCAATTCTGCCCCTCAGGGCTCCCTAAGAAGACCAGGAGAGTGAGGCAGTGTCCCCAGTGTGCCCTGGATCAGGCAGAAGATGCCACTCAGGTTCCCATCGGCCTTGTCATTGATTCAGTCCAGGCCCGGGTACAGAAGAGGAGGCAGCGTGGCTCTGTGACATTTAGTCTGAGCTCCCAGAGGACACAGGATCCCCTTGGCCCAACACATCTAGGACACACAGCCCCCCAGGAGGGCTGATGCACTGCTCTCACCTCGAAGGAAGAGATGCTTCCTGTCAGCCCCCAGAGGACTTCCGGAGGGCAGGTTCTCCAAGACAGTGGTCTTGGAATCCCTGGGGGGTTCCTCAGACCCTTTCTAGATGCTGTAAAGTGGAGACAATTTTCACTAAAACACTAGTGTGCTGTTGGCCCCTTTTGCATGTACATGGGGAAGCAGTGGACATCTCCCCTTGGATGTGAGGCCATGTCTGTTCTCTAGAAGTGATGCTGGGTGTGTTCTTGTGTATTGAAACATTTTTCAGTTTTGACAGCTGGCACCAACACAAACAGAAGTGTGCACAGAGAGTGCAGGCTGTGACATTTAAGAGTGTCAAGGGCTCCTGAGCTCAAATAACTTGAGAGTGAGTTACGCTGGTGACTGTCCTCCTTGTCCTGCGACCTAGGTGCTCTTAGCACCTTCTTCCCACCTGCAGAGCCAACACCCACAAAGGAGTTACAAAGCAGCTACTGGAGGAAGATGGGTTTTCAGCATGGGCCGGGGACGGGTCAGGACGTGTACAGGTGAGTATGCACACAGGAGACCCAAGCACACGAGAGTGCACAGGGGAGCTTCCACTGGACCTGTGCTTTGTACCACATACAATGGGCTCAAAAGGAACCGCAACCACAGGTTAAACCACAAGATATAAAACATCCAGGGGGAAACATCCAGAATGATGATACTGATACATTGGACTTCACCAAAATTAAAATTCTTCTTCAAAAGTTACCGTTTAAAAGAGAATGAGACAGGCCAAATAGGAAGAGAGGATTTGCAACTCATATATCTGATGAAGAAGTTTCGCCTACCACATTCAAGGAATCTCAAAACTGAATTAAAAATAAAAGCAGCAACATGGATAACTAAAAGAGCAAAATTCTGCACGGCCAGCGTGGACTCCGAAGACAGAGTGGCTTTGAGGGTACCCGGCCAACTTCCCTCAGGCAGAAGCTAGACCCTTGGGGCCACGTGGGCCTTGATGTCACAAGACAATGTTACAGGGACGATGTCCTGCCCCTGTGCTCTGGGGCACGGACCCACCTCTCCATCACACTCCGGTGGAGGTCAGGGAACTTCAAGGTCTCCTCTACAGGTCTTTTAAGACCCTGCTAAAGATAAGAAAATAAAGTAGACTCTAAAAGTCACCAGAAAAGGTTTAGGTAAATCACGAAGTATTGTTTTCATCATTGCTGTGGCTTAAAAGACGTGGTCGGTTGACGAGCTCCATGGAGGCACAGTCACATGGTTTGGTCAGCTCCCACCCACAACCAGGAGAGAAGACAACGGTGCTCTCTGCCTGAATCCCACCACAGCCTAGGGCTGTGACACCGGAAAGGACCCTGGAGGAAATGTGGCCAGGTGAGGCCATGGCGAGGAGGGCCAGAGTTTACAAGTCCTTGTGCTCATCTTAAACATTGCTACGAGATCTGGATTTTGGAGATACTGTGGAGATGCAGCCAAGAAAACTGATCTAGGTATCAAAAATCTCTGCATCAGGGATTGCAGAATTTTCCAGTTTTCAGCACCTGTTTTGCGCCAGGCATGCTGTGGCCTCCCACGCTTCTGTCCTGGGCCACCCTCCCAGCATCCCCAGGAGAAGTTTGCTATCTCCCTGGTGCTGTCCTCACTCCTGTGACCAATATCCTTTACTCTCTGCCCAGCCTCTTGGGCCACCCTCTTTCTCCCACCAGGGTCACATGAGCCACTCCTGCCCAACTGCGCCCATGCTGCCCCAAGCCCACTCAGGCTGCAGGACAAGAAGCACGGGCCACACCCACTCTGAGCAAGGTCTTCTGTCTGCTGCATCCCCCATCTTGCAAAGCCCCCGGTCCTGGTGGGGCCTAAACTCTGCATGCTTCTGCACCCGCCTTCTCTTCCCCCTTCCTCCGCCTGAACCTCCCCAGGGCCTCAAGTCCTTCCGATTTCCATGATACGTGGCCCTCAGGCTGACTGCCTTTAATGCTGTGCGATGCTGTGCTTCCCTCATCAGAGCATGCGTGAGTTTCACAGGGGCTGAGGGACAGGGACGTTTTCTTCATCTTGTTTTACAAAAGAAGACACGAGCAGCAGCGAGCAGCAGGTCAGGCACTGAACATCTGTAGCTGGGATTTGCGCCCAGGCCTCCTTGCAGAGCACGGCACAGTGGGCAGGGAGGCTCCCTCTGCTTTATTGCCAATCGTCCCTCCACCTGTCATTTCAGTGAACTTGAAGGCAGTGGCCCAGACCTGGCTGCTTTGTCACATGGAGGTGGGGCCTCATCTTCTCTCTGAATCTCCAAGTTCAAACAGTTCCTGTGCTGCTCTTTGACCTAAAACTGAAGTGAAAGAACGACAGACACCTGATGGCCAGGGAAAATGTTCTCTCTCCTGTGAGGGGAAGTCTAGCTCTGCTCCCCTGGAATCCAGGCTCCAGGACTGGGTGACAAGTAGAAGGGGGCCAGAGGGACATGGTACCAGCATCTGGGCAGGCTTGCTCCTCAGAGGACAGTTTTGCATTCTGTCCCTATGAGGACAGCAAGATGCCACCCTTCGTCCCTCCTGGCAGACGATGGCCAGAGGAGCCACACACGGCAGCACCATGCTCTGTGGTTCCTTTCTTGGTGCTCAGTACCACAGGGGGACAAGAACAGGGGGCACGGGTCCTTGGATGTGCTCAGAGTGCTGATTCTAACCAGCCACACCAGGCAAACACAGGGTGACTGGGTCAAGGTCAAAAGCACACAGTACCTACCCCAAAGCCACAGCATTACCTTTCATGACCTGGGAGTGGAGTTGCTAAGAGATTGATGCATAGACAGCAGTTCCTATATGCTATTGCCTGAGTCTGGATGTCCCCAGACCCTCATGCAGTCATGGAGGCAGGCTTCTAGAGTTTGTGAATGACTCAGGGTCCAATGCTGGTATTATGGGTGTGAGTGTCACGCCCAAGTGAGTGTGGCTTACATACAATATAAGGGACAGAAAGAGTCTTCTCTCCATGCTCCTCCATTTTTGCTCTTGTTGCTTGTGCTGTTTTCCTCCACCATGAACTGTTGCCCTCTGCCAGGTGCCACTTTGCCTTGGAGCCAGCTGATTATGGGCTGAAACTTCCACAAACTGCAAACTAAATAAAGCTTTCCTGCCTTCATTTTGAATGTCAAGTATTTTGTCTCAACAAGGAGAGAAGAGTAACCAAGATACTACACACAATGGAACACTATTTTGTTGTGAAAAGAGAATGAAATTCTGTCATTTGCAGCATGGGTAGAACAGGAGGCCAGGATGTTAGGCGAAATAAACCAGTACAGAAAGACAAACACTGCCTGGTGTCAAGCACATGGAATCTAAGGAAAAGCATCTGGAAGCTGAGAGTAGAGCAGTGTTACCGGACATGAGGCAGAGGGACGGAGAAAGGCTGATCTGTGGTTACCACGTCAGAGAGGAACAGAAGCTCTGGAGAGTGATTTACGGTAGGGTGACCACAGGTGATTGTCCAGGACTGTGTCACTCCAAAAGCCAGAAGAGAGGATTTTGAAAGTTTTCACCATAAACAAGCAATGCATATTCAGGGAGGTATATATGTTTAACCAGACTTGAACATCATACAATGAATACGTGCCTTAGAATATTACATGGCATCCTACTAATGCGTATTTTTTTGTGTTTTCATGTATCAGTTAAAAATAAATTCAAAAAGAAGAAAAAAAAACCAAGTCCTGGAGACCCAGGCCACTGATAAAGTCAGATTGGGACTCCTGTGTGCTCCCCGACACCTCCTTCCCGGCCCACCCGAAGGGCAGAGAGGAGCAACCTATGGGGATGTGGCCTCGGTCAGAGCCAGCTGGGCAGTCAGGACAATTCCCTCAGTTTGTCTAGGCCTGGATTTCTCTCCAGCAGCATTGCACAACATAAAGTAAATCTTTATGGCTGCTGTCCTGACCTCGAACTCGCTCTAGGCTCCCCCCCCCCCCCGCATGCAGGGTCAGAGGATTGATTTCAAACACTCTTCACTAATTTCAAAAGAGCCAAGGCGGACTTTTTACAGACCTGATTGGATAATTACCAAGTGCCTTTGCCCTAAGCTATACCTCGGCCCTTCTATAGTTTTTATTTGAGTAAATTGCCCCAGCTGGGCTGGAACTTGTCATCCTCCTGTCCCAGCCTTCCAGAGTGTTGGGATTACAGGCATACAGGATGGCCTCTGGGCTTGATGTGATTATTTCATGCCTTAACCTCATGAGGGTGCCAAGAACCCAGCAGGGGAGCAAAACCTTGCTGTTGCCATTTCCTGGGGCCTCTTACCCTTGGATTTTTGGTGTTGTCCAGGGCTTGGCTGCTCCATGGTCATCTGTCTAAGCAAAGTGTTCCTATCACAAGGGTTGGGTTGGTTAGCACCTGTGGCATCAGGACTACAGCTCCGCACCCTCTGACACAGATGAGCCTCTGAACACCGGGAGGGCGTGGGCACCTGCATGGAGCAACACATTCAGTGCTGCAAAGTAAGCTCTCACAGAAGCGTTGAAACTGTTCTTTAAAACACATACTCAGGCCCACCACAGGGGTTTACATTTGGTAAGTAGAGTCTGCAGAGGGCTAAAGATGTCCAAAGTCATTCTGCCAAATGATAAGGGAAAAGCAAGCTTTGTTCGCTTGTGCACTGTGAGCTAAGGACAAAGGTGCCGAGGACAGGCAGGTTAATGTGCAAGTGACGCCCGGAGCAGGGCCATCTGCTAGGAGGAAGGCAGCTCTGCCCTCTGTTGCTGGGAAGGCTTCCAGTTTCCAATGAATCAGATGCAAAGAGGCATCCAGATGCCAACACTTTTCTTTGTGGCAAACTGGGAGGGCAGAGCATTTGCCAGCAATCTCTAACAGAGTGACATTCCAACCCCATCCCCAGGTCCCCAAGGCTCTAGTGCACTCGGGAGGCTTGTTAGACACTCCCTGCTGCCGGTCCTGCCTGAAGTAACCCACCCAGCAGGAAGGTGGGCTCGGCATGCAGTTCCTCCTGCACATCTCCAGGTGGCTGGACGGGGGCTGCCATGGACTAGGAAGACATGCATTGAGAGGTGGCCCTCAGTGGCACAGCGGCAGCCTCCCGAGCCAGTGATGTCATTGGCCCAGACATGAAAGGCTGCTCCCAGCTTTGCACGACCTGGCCTTTCTGCTTCCATAAATTCAGCTGCTTCTCATAAACTATTCAGTAGGATTTGGCTTACACCAAGAACCACCAGCCACTCAAAATGGGAGCTTTGTGGGTGGCTGGGGGAAGTGGACGGGAGGGAATAACCAAGCTCAAGGCCTGTTTCCTGCTCATTGTGCTTCAAGGAAAGAGGCCTTGTAGCCCTGATCACCTGGACTGAACTGCTCCTGGAGCTGTGGAAACGCACAGGCTGTCCATCCTCCTCCAGGCCAAGGGAGGCAGCCTGGGCCTCTCTGCCTGTCCCCTGACATTCTGCAGGTGCACAGGCTGCTCAAACTATCCAGCTGTGCTGGAACCAGACCTTGGCCCAGTTTTACATCCTGTCCTAAAAGGGCTCAGTAAGAGAACCAACCGGTTGCCCAGGTTGGGCTTTGACAAGGAGATCACCAGAAGCCCCAGAACTTGCAGCCCTGTGCACCTGCAAATGTGAAAGCATCGTGTGTGTGTGTGTGTGTGTGTGTGTGTGTGTGTGTGTGTGTGTGTTTGTGTATCTCCTGCATGGCTCTTTTATTTCCAAGCATTCTTGCCAAAGCTTAATACTGCTGGGCCCACTGCCTGGCACCTGGAATGGTTTCAGTAGCAGATTTCTGGTTTTTTGTTTGTTTGTTTGTTCTAGACAAACCTGTGGTTTCACTCTTACACAGTGCATGAGCACCTCTTGAAAATAAACATTTCAGTTCACTTCACCTTTCCCTTCCTTTCCCCCGATTCCCAGGAAACTTATCTCTGAGATGGCCCAGAGCTCTGATATACCAGGTAAAAGGGTATCAGCTGCCCTGCAAACACATAGGCTCCACTGTGCCTGGCTTTAGACTTCTCCTGAGACCTCCGCATTCACCTGAGGGGCCAGCAGCAAGTGGGTCATGAAATGCTTTGGAGATGCTTATGCACAGAGAGGCTCCCTCTGGGTGGTGCGTCTGGCCACTCCCTGTCTGCTGCAGCCTCCCACGTGAATCTGGGACCTGTTCAGGGCAGCTGGTGGTGAGGAGCTGCCCCTTCCACTTGGACTGAAACAGGGGACCTTTGTGTTTTTTGTCTCACACCTCCAAGAGGAGGCATGAGGGCTTGAACCTCGGTGGTAGAAGTGGGTTCTCCAAGGAAGCAGACCACAGGGTGTGTGTGTAGGGAAGCAGAGACCGGCTTGTGCAACCCCACAGGCTGCAGACTCCAAGCTCTGAGGGATGCAAGCTGCAGACCCAGGAGAACCAGCAGTATGGGTTCAGCCTGCAGATCAGAGCAGACACCCAGCTAGAACTGATGCTTTAGTTGGAGTCAGAGATCAGGAAAAACTGCTGCCCCCGCTGAAGAAGACAGGCAGGAAGTTCCTCTTCCTCCGCCTTTGTGCCTATTCTGCCAACAACCGGTTGGACGAGGTCCACACATGTGAGGCAGAGCCAAATGCTTTTCTAACTCAGGAGGTGGCAAAGTTCATCTCAGCCAGAAAGAGCCTCAAAGATGCACCCAGAGTAAAGTTTGATCAGATGCATGAGCACCTGGTGGCCCAGGCTAGGGGAAACAGAATTCCACTGAGAGTGGCAGGGGCCACGGGATGCCCTGCATGCCATGCCCTGGGCAGGGCTGCCTCTAAGGGACAGCAGGGTGTGCCGAGTGGTGAGGGAGCAGTGCTGTTGGCCACTGCACCTAGCCTCCAGGCAGGGAGCAGAGTGCTGCACCTCACCCAAACTTTCCAGCTCCTTGTGGAGCTGGCCAGGAGCGCAGGGCTTACCAGGTGCTGAGCTGTTTTCACCCGAGTGTCCGCTGTGCAGGCCCACTCCAGAGTCAAAGGCAGCTTCATTAGGAGAGCTCTGTCTTTGAGGAACTCTTGTCGCTGGCCTGGTGGGGCTGAGGAAGAGTCACTTCCTGAATCAAAAGCCCAGCAGTCCCCCACTGTCCTCTGAGGCCCTTAACCAGCACCTTCCTGGGGCTGTGGCTATGTTCCCTGGAAGAATGCACTGCCCTACTGGGGGTTCAGGGTGGAACTTTCTTACAGTTCCCTGGCTTCCCCTGCTTATGAAGCTCCATCTCCGTGGGTAATGACCAGTTACAATGGACAGAAAGTGGGCCTGCTACAAAGCATTTACTTGGGGCAGTGCATGCAAGGGGAGTCCCCCTGGAACCAGGATCAGGGGCCAGGTCACCTGTGGGCAGAGTTGGTTAGGGGGACACAGTTGCAGCAGGGTGCAGATTGCACTTCAGGGGCTGCAGGTTCCATCCGTCCTCAGAGTCCCACACCTGGAGGCTGCGGAGTCCAGTTGCAAACCTGGGCTCTAGGCTTTCCTGGATGGGTGACCCATCGTCTTCTGGCCTGAGGGTCATGGGACAGCTTTTCCATTCCATCTGCACTGCCCTCAGTGTTTTGCAACTATTTTCCCAGTGGGTGTTGACCCTACTCTGTAGCAGACACAACAAGCAAAGAGTGGCTGCTGCCCTGGGCTGCCCTGGGGCCCAGCCGGAAGGAGGTGGGATCCTCCAGCTTGGCCCAGGGCTCTGCTGCACAGCTCCTCCCCCACCTCCCCAGCCACCCAAGGATCCCTTGCCCCTGCCATCCACCCCCACCCGTATCCCACCTCAGCTTTCCACACCCATCCTCTTCCTCTTTCCACTGGGGCCTCCTCTCCCATCCTCACTTCCTCCCCTCTCCCACCTCGCCTACCCTGCCCTCCCCTGGGCCCAGCCTGGGCCCCGCCTCTCCCTCCTCTCCCCCCACCCTGTGTATCTCCCCCAACCTACCCTGAAGCCTGTGTCTCTTCACCAGCCAGGACAGCTCCATCCCAGGTGAGACTGCCCAGTGCCCACCTGACACACCTCGGGTTCCTCACTGTGCCGCCAGTCCCCAGGGGGCCAACATTGCTTCTGCTCTAAATCACCACTCTGAGGCCTTTCTCCAGCCCAGCCCTGGCTGTTCTCTGTGGTCCAGCACCATGGTGAATGGGCCTCTGGGCTTCTGCGGTGACCACCACAGGCTGCCCTCCCCAGACAGACCTGCTTTCTGCCCAGACTGAGACTCCCAGAGCCTCCAACAGTCCCCTGCGGTGTTTAGATTCTAACCCTCAGACCACCAGCCAGCAGCAAATTTCTGCCCAGGCCAGCTGCTGTCTCACCCTTCCCAGGGCACTGTCCACATTCCTGGAGGTCAGGCCCACGCATTGCCAAATTCACCTCACAGTCCAGGAGTTACCCCAAAAGCCTTTCAGCTCCCAAGACCAACTCCAGCCCCTGCCCTGGGTGACGAATGGTGGGAAGGTGCTGGAATACTGCAGGTGAGGGTATACCCAGCCGAAGGGACACTCAGGCAGGTGGCCCAGAGCCGGAAAGGGGCTGTGAGGTGGGAAGCCAGCATGAGAAGGACAGGGCAGCCCAGGTCCTGTGTCCACAGTTAAGGTGGAGGTGTCTCTGCTGCATCCCAGCGAGGCAGCAGGCCTCCCCCGGAGTACAAACCTTTCTCTTCATGCCTGTGTGCAGACAGCCACTCGGGAACACACACGCATGCACAAGCACATGCGAGCACGCACGCACACACACAAGATTTAGCTTGCAGACTCCTGCCACCTCACCCTGAGGCTAGGATGATGATCTGAACCACTTACTGATTTTTAAAGTCAGGTTCTAAGCGCGGCATTTCAGAGATGAACTCCCATTCGTGTCACCTACACAGCTGGCGTCACTCCCTGACAGCGGGATGGAGGAGGCAGAAGTGTCCTTCCTGGGAACCTGTGACTGCACTAAAGCACAGCTGAGCAAAGTGTCAGGCGCTGGCTCCATGGCAGGGACTTGGGAACTCGATGTCCGGTGACTTCCGTGTTTCTTCACATTTCTGGGACACATTCCAGGGAAACCAACGTGTGGAACTTGGTGCTACACCAGAGGTTCAGCCAGCAGGGTGCTGCCGTGGAAAGTGAAGCATTTTCAGTTCTGGTCCTGGAGCAAAGGGTGGGGAACACCTGGTATCTGCATGATGGATGCCTGCCTGCATCCTTGGGTTAGCCAGGAAAAGACCCCAAGGGGGAGGTTTGTCCCTCTGAATGACTGTGGAGCTGGTGTGTCCCTGTGTTCTCCACGGAGATTGCCCCCCTCGCCGTGTGCATTCCCTCTGCTGTTTCTGGCGGCTCTGACAGCTGTCTACAGAGCTAAATGAAGCAGGCATAGAGAAAGGAACGCAGGAAGCCTGGCAGCCAGGAAGTGCTCCTGCTCCCTGACCTCCGGCCATGCCCTGGCTTCCTCCTTGTCCTCTAACAACAGACGAGATGAAGTACCATGTGGTCACATGGTTAATGGATGCCTACCAGATACACAGTGGAATCCGACACCTACTCTGCATAACTCATCCCCCAGCTGTCGGTCACCCTCTGTCTCCTGCCAGGGCCCCTGTGGGCCCCAAATTCAAGCAGGGAGCAGTGGGTGCTGTCTTTGGGCCCAACCTCAGGGCCTCTGCTGGTCTGGAAGCAGAGGCAAGGGCCAAGTGAAGGCTGGGCCTGGGGGTTGGCTCTCAGCTCAGACGCCTCCACCCACCTCTCCACTGGCCTGGGCTTCCTCCCAGCATGGAGCCTGGGTTTCAAGAGCAAATGTCCTAAACCTGTGAGAGCCTAAAAAGCAAGGCAGATACCAAAATGACCTGGGGGATCTAATTACAAAGGCAGCCCTGCCCCTCTGGCATGTTTGCTCTGCTGTGATGTGTAGTTGTAGCTCCTCCTTAGGTGGTGAGGGGTCATAGGACAGGTGTGGGCACCTCTGGAAAAGGCAATCTGCCACATGGATGGGCACCTGGGATCCACTGTCCCCCTTCTGTGTGGTCACACTAAGCTGTCACTGCATCTGTCAGCCTTCTCTTCTCTTCAATGTCCACTTCTACATCAGGAAAATCCCGTTATTGGCCCCAGGCACCATGCCTCACCTAGGGCCTCACTGCCTGCCCATCTGTGAGGTCTCTGAGTTCCACACCTAACACAAGAAAGGCCAGGAAGTAGCCAGTGCTTTCAAGGTGGCTGCTCTCTGAATCACACTGAGCTTTCAATTCAAGACAGCTGAGAGCAATGGCTGGACGCTGCTGGCCCAGGATTTCTCCAGGCTCAAGGTCTGTGCAGTGGAGACAGATGATCAACAATTCAGGGCCCCCCTGCCCTAGGCCACACCTCATCCTGGCTCCCACAGCCACCAGCAAGGATCCTGCTCTGAGCTCAGCACCCCCCACGGGGCCCCCACTCACAGACACTCTGACCCCCACACATGGCAGGGCCCCATCAGGTGTGCAGCCCACCACCAGGCCTGCCCAGCTGTGCGAGGATGGCTCAGCTGATCCCAAACCACCAGGCCCCAGGTGACGCAGCTTCTCTGTCTACCCACTAATTGCAGTTTTCGTTGAGCTGCGTCTGGCCCCAGTTCCTGGATTCTGCTCTGACAGACTCCACCACAGTGTCCCCGGCTCTGCCACAGAACTGTTCGCAGGGCTCGTCGGCTTATTGGATCAGGTAACACAGACAGACAGAGTGAGACTGTTTACAGTCCGTAATGAACGCTGAGGTCAGAGGCCAGCCACCTGCACATCTGCAGCCCTCTCCTGCCACGGTATACTGCATGGAGACCTAGGCAGTGGCAGTTGGGCCCTGACCCTGGTACACAAGCATCTGAGTTCTTTGGCTCTCCTGGTTCTGCAGAAGGGGTCCGCGGGTCCCAGGCTGACAGTGCTATGCGAGATGACACATAGATTCTTCTTGACAGACTCCTGTTGCCTCCAAGAATTGCACAGAGGGCTGCAGCCTGCAGGAATCCCAAGCAGGGCATTAATCAGCACGGCAGAAAACCTCCAAGCACACACTCGGTGGCAAGGGGACAGCTTGGATCCTCAACTGCCACAGCAGGGTGAGTGCATGACCATAGAGAACCCTGTAATCAGCAGCAGAAGGGAGGGTGCCAGGCCACCATGTTTGCCAGCGTTCCCAAGAGCATCCAGACCTGGTCAGCTCTTCCCGAACAGGAAGCCCCTGCCCAATGTGGGCGAGCAACAGACGCACCAAGAACACAGCTGGGGGAGGAGGAGGGGCAGAGACACTGTCCTTTACAGCACTTCGAACAACAACAAAAACGAGGAATTCCCTGGTGGACTCTGCAGGAAGTGACAAGCTGGGGTGCTCTGAGAGCCTCAGAAGCACTAGGCATTGAGGGGTCACTATGCACTGGTTCTTCTGCACCCCGGAATGCACCTCAAATTGGACAACGCTTCTCCATGAGGAGAAGTGGCCTCGTTTCTCTGGGTGCACTGCTCTGTTGGCGGGGAGGTGTCTCTACCAAACTAGCGCTCCTGGGTGTAATTCACCATGCACACAGGGGCTGAGGAGGGTGGAACAGTGAAACAGCACCTGCCCACCAGCCACTACTGCAGAGCGGGCACGGGCGCGCAGCAGTGACAAGGGTCCCAAGAGGGGTGCAGCGCAGTGCAGAAGGAGCTCGGTGGGGAGCAGAAGCTAGGCTTACTACTTCCTGTGCTGCACATCCTGGGGTGCCAGGTTCATTGACCACTTACGGATGGCTTCCAGTGACAGCGTTCTCCCTGCTGTCACTATCAATCTTTGAACCCTGGTGGACTCAGAGTGACGTGAGGAAGGCATTATAAGGACATTTTATCACCACAGCTGCTCATTTCAGAGCAGGTCGCCACACAAGGGTGTGTGTGCTTATTTGGGCTTCCTGTGCCATCAGATTCAATTAAAAAAACAGCACGATGAGATTCAGCGTGGCCACACTGATGCGAAAGCATCTCTGATGCAATGCTGACTTCTGGCCACAGAGAGCAAAGTCAAAGGCCACACACAGTGGTGCTGGAATCCTGGCTCCCAGGGAACGTTACCGTTGTAACAGCCACAGCCAGTCTGGGGTGTGACAGCTCTGAAATGCCCTGCTGTTCCCTCTGTCACCCGCCTGCAGAAAACCCATTCCCTCAGGAGCAACACTGATCCAACCTTAATTGCAAAGCGCCTCTGCTCTGGGCAGTGGACTGTCTTTTTAACTGGACATTGGACATTCTTTTGTTTTTCGTGATGTGTCCCCCAGGGTCCCTCATCACATGTCGGTGATGATGGGAAGCAACCTGTCAAGAGGTGTCCCCGTATCCTTGGGTCCTTGGGTCACTCAGTTCTGTTTTCAGATGAGCAAGGGATTGTGGGACCCCAGCCACCCTGGCTTCCTGGGTCAGGACGGATCTGCTGCTCTCGGGCACTTTTACACCGCTGCCAGCTGCCTTCAGTTGGTGCAGTCCTCACTGGAACTGTTCTGCTGCTCGGGCTTTCACCATCCCAAACCGTGAGCTAAATAACCTCTTTTCTTTATGGTTTGGCCGATCTCAAGTATTTAGCTATAGTAACAAAAACTAAACTAATATGCCCTTCCATTTCAATCTTTGATGAAAGTAACTCAAAAATAGGTTGTTATTTCAGGGAGCATGTTGAGTGTAAACACATTTATAAGTCATCAAAGACCCCCCCAGGGTCTGGGCTCTTCTTTGACATAAAACCTCCCCAGCCTGGGTTAGAGCTCGTCAGTAGAGCCCTAGCCAAGCATGCATGAGGCCATAGATTTGACCTCCAGTACCACACACAAAGAAATCCCGTTTTGTAATGCTTAGCACCACCAGAAGGGACAAGGGTGAATCCCGGGCCCAGGACATCTCTAGGTCTTCTCTGTGCTCACCCAATTTTGTGCCATCTTCCTCTTTACCTTACACTGCCTCCAGACAGTGGGAGACCTCAAAGTGTCACTGCATAACCAAGCTCCAAATGTGCATGTAGGAGATCTGAGGTTTGCTGTTGGTCACAGAGCATGCTGGAAAGGAATGTCCAGAACCAAAGAGCGGGATTTCTTCCCCAGCTCAGCCTGTAGTGTGTGGTGTGTGTGCGGCATTAGAAGGTAGGTGCTTCCAGTGGCTCATAGCGAGTCTGTGAGTCTGCCTTCGGGTGATCGGAGTACTGCTCTGTGCCTCAGTTTCCATTTCTGTCAGACCCAGTGAAGAAGGAGATGATCATCAAAATGCTGACCCCAGGGTAACGAGGAACAATGCCTTAATAAAGACATTTGCCATGATCTCTGTTCCTGTCATTTGGGTGTCTGGCCTTGAACTCACCAAGGAAGAAGCAGAAACAGATTGGAGGAGACAGAGGAAGCACATGACCCCTGGTGCCAGAGGCAGCAGCTGCATGTGGAGTGAGGCTGGGCAAGCTTCCAGACAGGGAACAGGGCTGGGACCTGCAGAGCCGGGGTGCAGCTGTGCCTCCCTCACCTTCAAGCCCAGATGTGGATCTGTGGAAGCGAAGGTCCCACTGGAAAGGAGATGCAGCTACCTCAGGCGAGCCCATTTCACTGAAGAAGGCCCCACCCCCAGAAGCACAGTCAAATGCCGTAGCTCAGGGTGCCCACTGTGTGGGCAGAGGTGGCATCCACCGTCCACCCCACAGGGGCCATGTGCATCTGCTTGGCTGGCCCAGTGCTCTGCCCATCTCAGGCTCCTGGATTCTGATCCTGACTGCCTCATCCACTGGACAAGCTCTATTGATTGGATGCGGTTTGTCCCGGCCAAAACCTACACCGGGGCTCAGCTCTCTGCTTCAGTGGTATTGAATGGGGGGAGTCTTTAAGGGACATGTATGGGCATAAGCAGCCACCCTCCTTTTTCTCTGGACACCAGGTTGCTTCTCCCCAGATGAGATTGCCTGAGGCCTCAAGAGACTATGTGCCCTGCCTCTGGCTTCTTCTCTCCACATGACCACTCCCTCTTCCACAGGTTCCTGCCAAGTGGCATTATCTACCGTGAGGTCCTCAACAAAGGCTGATTCCAGCACCACACTCTGGGGCCTCCTAATCATGAGCTAAATCAACCTCTTTCCTTTATAAAGTACCCAGCCTCCAGTATCTTCTTCCGGCAACAGAAAATGGACCACAGCAGCACCCAACAGAGAGCCTGTGCAAGGTCAGTCTGGATTACTCTCCAGAGCCACCATCCCTGGAGACCAGCAGTCCTGGGACTCCACAGAGGTCACACCTTCCCGGACAGGTGGGTGACATTCCCCAGGTTCAATGATTAGCCTCTGCCGTGTACTGCTTTTTTCTGTTGCAAGCTGGGCACAAGCTTAAATCAATAAACTTAGAAGCTACTGCTGTGCACCTTTCCCCAGGGACCTGACCCCCTCCAAGCTTCCCATGCTCACCTCGTGCCCCCAAAATGTGATGCAACCCATGGGAAACTGAGTGGCTTGCCAGTCACATGAAGGTCCCTTTGCAACCCAGCCAACACAAAGGTCTTCGTAGGAGGTCAGCACAGCCACCGGATCTAGCTTTCCACGGAGAGTCAGGCCAGCCGGAGCAGATGCGCTAAGTGGGAACAGGCAGAAGCTTGTCTCAGGCGTTTTCACACAGGGAAGATGGGGTTGTGGTGCTTGGGGTGCCAAGGTAAACAGACACACAGCAGCCTGCTTCTGCACGCACCCCAAGCCTCACCAGGCCCCGGGCGGAGGGAAAGGGTTGCTGGGACCAGAGCCCAGTTTCCACGGCTCGGTCCAACCCGCAGCCCCAGCTGCAGACACTTCTCAGAACAGCCCAGCCGCAGGGCAGGAGCAATGCCAGACCGGGGGTCTGGTGGAGGCGCAGGAAGAAGGAGAGAAGGAAGTGGTAATCAGCTTAAGGAGAAGGGATCCATGTCCCTGTTCTCCCCAACTTTTCCAAAAGTTGAAAACAATGCAACGCAGAGTCTGGTGTGGCTAATATTTCCGAAGTCTGTCTTTGATTTCCTCCCCTTTTCAATTGCAACATCAAAGTCCTGGAATTGACCTTGCTATTCCTCCTGGAACAGACTGAATGCCACACACATTCAGATGCGGAACCAAAGAGAGGATGAAAAGGAGGACCCTGTCATCTGTGCCTGCCCCGCCCCTTCCTCCCTGCCAGAGAGATGCTATCCCTGGAAGTGCTGTGGGGAGACTCCTCCGGTTTCACAAGCACTCCCTCCTGCAGTCAGCAGCTCTTTGGAGTAGCATCCTGGATAAATTGGAAATGGCACTGGAAACAGCTCTGCGCCATTCAAAGGGAGTGGGTGTCTCTAAGGAGCTTTTGAAAGGAAGCACAGCCTCGCCCCATGGGGAGATCTGCATAATGACCACCCAGGCTCACAGCCGAGGCTTTGCGCTCCATCATGCTGCGCAGGTTCCTAGGCTTCCCGTGAAACCTCAGGAGTCCAGGTGGCTGCGGGAGCAGACATGAAAGCACCTGCCTCTACTTCTCATCTCCCTGACCTCCTCCTTCCACCAGCTCCACGCCCCTCCTTCCTTCAGGAATCCCACCCTGCCTGCATTTGCGGCCTCAGTGGTACAGCGCAGAGCGGACCCTTCCCTAGTGAGTTGGTGGCTGCAGAGACCGAGGCCAGCACAGAGATGCACTCTGGCCCGAGGCAGGACGGCAGAGGGCTTCCTACCAGGGGTTCCTAGGGAGAGCAGCCTTATCTCCCAAGGCCCGCACAGCTTGAGCAAAGCGAGTCCTTCTTCCACACCTGGCCAGAGACACATTTGACAGAGCAAATGCTTCTATTTTGAAATAAATGAATAGGATGCTGTTTTTATAAGCAAGTCTGTCTTTGCTCCTATGTTCCACAGCTCACATCAAATGCTGGTGTCAGGAGATTTTAAACACAGTCGGGCCTGTAGTAATCATTGCTGGAGTGGGCATGCTCACCTGTTTGAGAGAAGGTGGGACTTCTCCAGCAGTATTAGCCATGCAGTTAGCCTGCTGGGCTTACGTTGGAGAAGGACGGCGGAGCTAAAGTCCTCCTCTGCTGTCTGCAGATGTCCGGCCATGGACCTGGTCCCAGGGAAACAACATGTCATGGGAGGGCTTTCTGTGGAAGGCAGGGGACCATCGAGAGCAGGGCAGGGGTGTCTCAGAGTGTTAGCCCTGACACACATGTGGATAAGTTGGCTCCAGACAGCCAATGGCTCACCATCCCCATGGCATGACCTGTGATAGCAGTGACAACCGCCTGACCTTTGGCAGCATCCTTTGGACAAATGACAAGCTCCAGCTCAGGCTGAACTTGAATGAACAACCAGAGAACGAGAGATTAGCACCGCCCTCCCTCCAGACTGGCAGGTACGCAGGCTGCTGGGTGGCCAAGGGTGGGGGACTGTGACCACCAGCTCCTGTGACAGCACTGGCCAGTGGAGATCTTGCTAGCTGCTGTTCAGCGGAGGCTCTCCATTCGTCAGCGGAGTTGCACCTTGTATGTGTGTTTTTTCTTGGATAAATGGACATAAAACAGAGTTCAGGACTTGGGACCATCAGGTAAATGCAGGTTGGTGCCTCCGGAGCACCCAAGCACAGTGTAAGCAGCAGCGGGTGCAGAGTGTGCGTGGTTGGAGTCAGACTTAAAGGTGAAATGCACAGAAGCCACTTGCTAAGTAGAAATACATGATCTTATCACCTGCCAAAATGGGGTGAACTGTTCTTAGTGGGCCCCAGCACTGATCTAAAGGTTCCCAGGCCTTGGGCATGACAGTACTTCTCAGGGCCTGGGGTTCCCTGGCATAACAGAAGCCTCCAGCTGATATACAGGGTGTAAGTGGGGACAAGCCACCCACAGTAATGGGTGAAAGTGCATTTATTCACAGTATTAGGCGCTGGAGCTGAGGTTGCCAAGCGCAGCTCACGGAGTCCCCTGGGTAGCTCTGAAAAGGACCTGGGCCTGGGTCCTGGTTTAGTGCCACTGACCCAGGCCCCAAGGGGCTGCAGAGACACAGCCAGCTTGTGGGTGGACCCCAAGCTGAACTCTCACTGGTCAGTGCAAACCCCAGGAAGCAAATGGCAGTGTTCCCTGCCCTCTGGCTCCTGAGTGCTCTTCTTTCTCAGCTGAGTCATCAGACACTGATGAATGATACTGCACTCCCTGCTGTCCCCCTGGGGTGAGGGGCTGGCATAGGGGAACTGGGCGTTGCTCCTGGCTAGCTTCTATCTGTCCAGGGAGACAATCGAGTGCGGTAGATCAAAGGCCTGCTGGGGATGGCCCACACCACGGGACTGGACTCCGGAGCCCACTCCTCACCCTCCCTTGCTCGGGGCACCCTGGGTCCAGTCCTCAGCCTCTGTCCCTGGCGGCTCTAGGCTCACACTCAGCTCCTCAGCTGTGGGTGAGGAGTCACAGCTGCCATTGTTGGCATTTGTTTTTGTTTTCATGGCCCTGGGGATTGCAGCCAGGGCCTTCAGAATGAGTGACAACCCGGTCCCTTTCCTCTTTTGGAGACTGGGTCTTGCTACATCTCTAAGTTGCTCAGGCTGGGCTGAACTGGCCGTCCTCCTGCCTCAGCCTCTCAGAACACTGGGATTACAGGTCTGCACCCCACACTGTACTTTGTGGTCACCCTTTGATCAAGCACATCCCTGTGCCTGCATTGGCCTCCGGCCTCTAGCAGGTTCTAGGGACCCCTCCCAACCACAGTGCCCAGAGATGCAGCAGCCTGGAGGCCCCCAGGCACTCGGAGAGGATCAGAGGCCAGGTTTTCTGGTACCTGCACCCCATTCCCTCCTCCTCCTGCCCCAACCTCAGGGGCCTGTATGTTGTGTCTGGGTGGATAAGTGTTTCAATGGCTTCAAACCCTTCCCATGGCCAGCCCACTTTCCGCATGGCCTAAGCGACACACAGGGGTGGCTTTGCGATTGGATTCACCCCCATGACGCACTCAACACCCCATGGAGACCAGACCCAAACCCTGGCTCAGGTCCTCCTCCCCACTGTGAGCCTCCACTGACTTAGTGGAAGCAAAGGCAGCCAGGCCCCTCCAGGCCCAAAGGCCCGGGCAGGCTCCAAGAGAGAAACGCCTGGCACGGTGGTGGGCAGCCTCTGCTCCTTCATTTGCTCTGGCTCCTGTCCTTGCCCTTTCCCCAACACCCACCTTCCAGCCAAGCCAAGAACTTTCTTATTACCTAATCAGGGTTCCCACACGGGTCATGGAAACTTCCCATTCCAAACCCCTTGTCCCTCAGGTCTATCCCTAGTCCCACCCTCCAAAGTGGCCTTAGGGCTACTTTATGCTATATTGTTAGTGATTGCCACAAGCATTAGCCCTCTCCAGGTACAGCCGAGCAAACGGGAGCCCTGAACAAAGAGTCTTGTCCTGAGCTGCTGGAGCTGGAGCCCAGTGCAGTCTAGAAACACCTCCTCCCAGGGATCCAGTGGCGTTTTCCCACCTTCGTGGGAAAGGTGGGAGAGGAAGGACAAGACTGTCTTGTTTGAGGAGAAGACAAGGCTGCCTTGAGCTTGCAGCTTGAGTGGGAGATGGTAGCCCAGGGCCAGCTGGTGGAACTCTTTGGGGAGTCTTCAAACTCCCCCATTTCACTGGGAGGGGCAGCTGTGTGGGGGAACTGTGGATTTGCAGCATCTTTCAACAGAGCCAGAGTCTCTTGCTGCATGCTCGGGGCAGCAACTGACCCACCTGGACCTCGGCACTGGGGTTGACCAGGCTGCCGGACTCCATATCCATGTGGCCCACACGTGTCTGCCACCAGACGTCTGCTCACAGCAGCCAAGCAAACATGGTTTAAGACTTCTTGTGTTTAAACTGGAAACTGTCATTAATAATCTGATTTTTATCTGGGTAGAGCTCTGGCCTCAGAGATATCAGGCTTCCATGTTATCGCGTTTCAGCCCAGCTTTGCGGTGCTGGCTTTGACATGATGTTTAATCTTCGCACATCAAAGGCAAGAGCTCAGCTGCCTTCGCTGCCTTTGTTACCAGGCCCAAACCCATCTGTGCTCACTCCGGAGGAACCCCTCTCCCAGACGGAGGAATTCTACCCTCTTCCCACCTCGAGGCTCCAACACACTTCAAAGCCACTTCGTTAAAAAAAAAAAAAAAAAAGAAGTAATTAAATAAAAGAATAAGAAGCAAAGAAGAGGAGAGCAAAGGTAAACTTTTTTGCTTGTTTTCCAAAATGTTTCACTTTATTAAAATTGTGGAAGTCAGATCCAATGTGCCTCGGGGCGTGCTCCTACAAAAGCAGCCATCCTATATCACTCTTCTGATAAAAGTGGATTACACATTTACAAAAACACTTCACTCTATGGAGCCCAGAATATTCTAGGAAGTTTCAAACGACTGGAAAGAAATGGATGGCTCTGGGCAGGGCAGGAGGGACAAGCCTGTCTGTCCACCAACCTTTAAGCTGTGGGAACCATCATGGTAGAGATGTCATGGACCACTGCTGGAAACTTCCGAACCCAGACATCTCTGATGTTCCAGAGCCGCTCCCTGACATTCCCTCCACACAGCCCGGTGCCTGCCAGGCCAGCCAGGACCCTGCAGCCAGAGTCCATGGAAGAGTCTCCCTCGTCTTTGAGCCCATGCCCCACGCTGACCGTGCTAAGGGCGCCATGTTCCTTCTGGTGCAACATGTCTCCCAAGAGACATCTGCTGCAGTGACGTGCCTGTTCCCACCTCAAGATGTACCACCTGCAACCCACGCAGGGTATTCATGGGCGATGATAAGAAAGCCAGTGCCCGCCTGGGGACTTCATGGCAAGGGGTTCTTGCAGGGATGCAGGGCCCAGCCTGGATGCAGGAGGACAGCACTCCCAAAGCCCTGCCTAGGCTGCTCACTAAGAACGTGATTTGTGCTCCCAACAGTGCAGGGGTGTGGTAGCTGGGTCCAACGGTGCCCTGCCAAGGGGACCTACTGTAGGGTGATGGAGGGAAGGTCCTGAATTCCTACAGCAACTGTACCATGAGAATAGCAGTGTGTCAGCCTCTGCAGCTCCAGGAGGACTAGGGGGGACCTACAGGGCCACCAAAGCCCTGGCAGCCCCGCCCTGCACCAGAAGTCTCTGTTTCTACCCCGTCCTCCCTCTCCACCTCACTCTAGCAATACTGGGTAAAGAAGGTGCCCACAAAGGAAAATAGAAAAAGTGGCCCCCTCCTAGATTCCTGTGGCCCACCTCCAGGAAAGTGAGATGAGCTGTGTTTGCCACCACCCATGGCTGAGAACAGTCTATAACCGCAGACAGGTGCAGATGCTGATCCTGTCTGCTTCCAGCGGATAAGCAGCCCTGGAGAAAGATCAAATGGGCAGTGGAGAAATCACAAGTTGTGTTTCCATGACCATTTACGGGGCACATACATTACATTTATTTTACATCTGTGATGAGGGCAGTGCTTTGACAGTGCATGGCTAAGGCTCGGGGAACAGTTGTCTCCCGCAGACAACCAGCAAGGTGGACACCCAGACAATCGGCACATGCCATGGCTGCCCAACCCGCGAGGACACGAGTGGAACAGGTTAGCACTCTGTCCTCTCAGGTGAAAAGGTCAGAAGGAACTGGGCCCAACACAGGTCCATTTTATGCAGAGACATTGACAGATAAAAACATCGCCCACCTTGTGGAGACTATGTCACACTCCAGGTCCACAGAAGGGCAGAAGGACAGTGTCTTGCATCTGGGTTTTGTCTTTGGAAGTCAACTGTCTAAATGGAGGAATAGGTTTGCCCAAAGTGGGCCGTACACCACCTGAAGGAAACTGAAGGCTCTGTGCCACTCTGAACTCCCCAGAAACAGACACAAGTGTTCCCAAATCAGTATTTGTGTTGGAGACAGGGGACCTCATTATCCTTGGGTTCCCTGTCAGCTACCAGCAGCCAACCACAGTCCCAGTTTCCTACTCGCCGTGCCTCTGCAAAGAGGAGATCACATCCACATAACTTTTATCAGAAGGAGAACTGCTCCAGTTCATTATCAGTTACTTGTATTTATCACCTCCTGTGCCTAATTCATGAAGTAAATTATCTCAGGAATGTGTGTACAGGAGAACCCTGATTTGTCTAGGGCTCCACGCTGCCCTAAGGGGAGCTTGGAAAGTCACCTATGGACAAGGGAAATACAGCATGGCACATAGGGAGACATAAGTGGCAGACTGTGCCAGCCTGAGGTTTCCATGGGCACTATTAAAAGCCAACAGGAGTCTCCTGAGCCCATGCAGGGAGTGTGTGTGTCACCAGCGCCAGGAAGATGGTGAGCAGCAACGGACTCCATGGCCCAGTGTTTGTTTTGAGGTTCTGTGCAGACAAAGAGCCCCTTCGTCTCCTACAGGGAGGAGCTGACCCCCTGCCCTGCCCCTGGTGTGCTCTGCCCAAGGTCCCTGCACGGCACAGAGCGGGCTATGATCCAGGGCTGTATTTAGGACTGCAGGCACCACACCAAGGGTCCTCACCTTTTCTTTCGGAATCACATTCCCGGTAACCACTCTCCTCCCTGCCCTGCCTCATGCCCAAGTCACTGTCTCATCTGCTTCTGCACAAAGCAAATGAGGAGCAGTGAGTGTCCTCACATCAGCACCCATAGGTCCCCTGATTTAGAGAGACTCACAAAGACCGACAGACATTTTCTAGATTTGTGCTCGCTTCTCTGTGATAATCTCCTTGTAAAGTATCATTAAAGCACATTATGTTATCACAAGATCACCCAATACCAACCCTGGGTGTCATCTTGTGATCCTGTGCTCCAAAACACTGAAAGCAAGGACTACAATGGACACTGGTCCCCCCAGGATCCCATAGGGGAAAAGTGTGTTCCTAGGCACAGTCATCAAGACCTGGTCACAACCCAAGTATATCCACGACCAGGGAATGGATAGAGAGCACGTGGTCTGTCCCTGGAGGGAATGTAGTCAACCTCATGAAGGAAGGGGACTACCCTGCCTGCCACGGCATGTATGAGTCATGCCAGGCACTCCGGGTGCCTCAACCTGGGGCCCCTGGAACGAATGGTCCAATCTGCAGAGAAAGGAGACAAACAGTGCTTGTTCAGCTGTGGGGAGGCAATGGAGCATGACTGGTCACCCGGCACAGTCTCCATCTGTAAATGGATGGTGACAACAGTGGCACAACCATGCCCGTGGACTCAATGCCACGGAACTATGTGCTTGAAAGTGGTTAAAATGGTACATTTTATATTATGGACATTTTTACATAAAATGCATTTTTTAATTTAAAAAATAGACTGAAACTAACTGCCCATTCTGGGTGGTATGGTGTCAGTGGACAGCCTGGGCATCGTGGTGTGGACACCAGCACCTGGCAGACATTCAGGTCACATCCCAAGAGCATGACTCAGATCTCAGTCCAGAGGGCACCGGAACAGTGTCGACAGGTCAGTGGCTGCCCGTGGGGCCATTCGCAGTTCGAGGTGTGGTGCATCCACCCCAGGGAAGGACACGAGCCATCGTGCTATCATAGTCCAGGCTTGGCTTCTTTCTCAGGACAGCTGCACTTAGCGGTCCCACAGGCTCACTACCACCCTCCACCCAGGGTTGCCACTGGTGCTGGTTTTAAAGGTCACTTGCTATTGATTTGTAGAGGTGTTTGGTTTTGTAACTGCACAGAGCCTGAGCACATTACAGAATTAGTGTGTACTTCACTTTATCCTCATGGATTGGTTTTAGTTCCCTCAATACCACTGAGGCGCAGGCCGCTGGCCCACGTCTTCAAGGAAGACAGGTGAGTGGACTTCGAATGAAAGGGGAGTACTGGGGGCCTGGTCCTGCCCGTGAGCTTATGCACGAAGTAAGCCTACATATGGTCACCAGGAAAATACTCTAATGGGGAAAAGCTTTCAAAAGCCCAGGAAGGGAACCAGTGTCCCATGGGGTGCACATTCCGCTGAACCTGCACCCACTGACATTCCGCCTTGCTCACTGTTAGGGGGCTTCCATCCCAGACTCCAAGGAGATCTGGACCCTTCGAAGCACAGGTCCCAGCGGTTCTGGTCAGAGGGGCATGTGCATGGTCAGACACCAGGGCAGAGGTCTCGGGCTGTAGGCTCAGGCAGCCGTGTGTCAGATACACCTCTGAGGAAGCTGTCGATAGGGCCAGCAGGCCACATTCCTTATCAATCATGCAGGAGCTGGCACTTCTTCCGCCGGCCCACGCCCGGCTGGTTGTGCAAAAGAGAAGCACAGAGCTTCTGCAAAAGCAAACACAGGTGGCCCACACACACTCACCTAGGCACGCACCTCTGGGCACACAAGCACATGTGCACACAGCACACAGGCCCAAGGCACACATGCACACAGGACAGGCACGGGGACAGAGCCAAACAGGCCAGGCACACGCACAGACTAGGACATGCCTGAGAAGCCTTGGCGTTCCCAGATCTGTGACCTTCATCACTCGGAATGCGGGCCCTCAGCTTTGACAGCGGCCTACGCAGTGCTCGGGAATCCTGTTCGTTCTACAAGAATAATTCTTGTAACATTTGTTGAAAAGTTAAGCCAGGCATCTGAGCCCACAGAATCAGAACAGGGGTGGGGGACTGGAGGACTGCAGCTTCGCCCTTACCCCAGGGATTCCTCCTGGCTGCCTTCCACAGGACTTTGAGGATGTCTAAGGCCCTTAGCCTCCAGAGGAACCATCTGGAAAGCAGCCAGATGACCTGCATCTGAAAATGCGGCCCCACCCCCACCCTGCCTGCTCAGCACCACGCAGGACTGTCCGGGTGCTGTGTGTCCCCATGCTGTCGGGGATACTCTCAGACTGCAGGACACCATCTTTGCTGTATTTGGCATAAAGCCACCCTCGGTGGAAATGCCCGCAGCACCAAGACCCATGGGATCTCCAGGCCCAGGTGGTCTAAGTTATGTCTCTCAGGAATCTGAAATATTCCAGGCATAGTCTGCTCTAAGAGAGCACCAAGGTTAAAATCCGAGAAGTAGAGAAGAGGGTGTAGCTCACATCCAACCCTCCTACTACAAAACAACGATGACAACCACAAGGATGTCATAATTTAACAGTTAAAAATGAAAGTCAGAACTCACTCGTTTCTGAGAACAGATCCACAGATCTGCACTGTTCTGAAGCTCCATTTAAGACACAAGAATTCACAGGAGAAATTCGACACCCCAAGTGTGGAGTGCGTGGTCCATGCGGGAGAGGACAAGTGACCGGCTGCTGGCCTTATCTGCGCCACTGTCCCCTGCTCTCTGGGCTCCACAGCCCCTAAGTCACCTCCCTGCTCTCCGGCCACCCGGTGCGTGCCCGGCATCGCTGCTCTTTGCTCAGCTGTTGCTCACTGAAGCGCCCCCAGTCTGGGCTCCTCCCTGTCCTCTGCAGCAGGACCATTACCTCCAATCCTGTCCTCACCGTCATTCTAGCACCCGGCTTCACATGGGGCCCAGCTGGTCCCGGCCGCCTCCTGTGTAACACGTCAGCCACGTCCAGGGCAAGACCCATCCATTTTGCTTCTACTTTCATAGTGCCTGGTACGGCCCCAGAAATGGTAGGGAATACAAATGTATAATAAATTTTTTAAACAATAAATCCATAAAAAGTGCTGGAATTGGAGCGCACAGGTGGAAGCTAAGGATCTGGCTTACTTTCCGAGGATGGTAACATGTGTTTTGACACACGTGAGACTCATTCGCTCACTAAGAAGGCAGATACCAAACTTCCATTCATCACGGCATTATTACAAGGTGCAAAAGCTGACCAGTAAGTGGTATGAATGGAAACCTCTAAGAATAATGTGAAGGTACAACTGAAAAACAATACATGGACAGCCATGATTATACCGCTGCTGCATTTCCCAACGCATCAGCCCTTGGGCACCAGGGCTAGGTCTGGGCTGAGAACAGTACAGCTGAGGGTTGATGTTCACTTTTTTTCAGGTAATCTAAAAATCAGACGGCAATGCAGCTCAAAGCCTTAATTCATGGCAGCACTGTAAATACCTCTATGCTGAGTCACATGCTGTTCACAGCATGAGTCAGGGCTAATTTCAGCTAACACGGTCTGGAAGAAGACTATCACAGCTGCGTAGTTCTACATATAAAACACGCCCCCCCCACACACACACACACAGGTAATGGTGGGCACTGTTGCCAGTGGAGAGGTCACACAGCTGAAGAAATCACCGGGTCCAGAAGTAATTCTGAGTCTCACTCTGCTGTTCTTTTCACCACTCGACCTTGGACTCCACATTTTTAAGCTTCAGGCTTCTCTTTGGTGCTGACTTCTCGGGACCACTGTCACCATCAGCCCAGACAGCACCTCTCGTCTATTCCAGAAGCCTGGTATGGTGGCACATGGCAGCGTGATTCATTTCATCAGCCAGGACCTGGGTTCCTGCATGCATGTTTTAAAAGTCAGCAGGGCAGGGATGCAGAGGTGTGCCATAGCCCTTGATAGGATCAGGAGATTTTGACCTCCCTAAACAGAATTCCAAGGTGAAAGTCAGAGCCCAACATGCATATTGGTGTGGAAAATCTCAAGGAATAGCCCCTTGGAGAAGGAAATATGCCTGCACAGGAAGGAAATTACTGCTGAGACACAGACGTGTTCAGCGATAGGTTTATGAAACTTTGTTACTGCTATCTCTCCCAGAGTCCTTCAGTAAAATCGTGTACTCCCCCCTCTTCCAAAATAGCTTTGTTGGAGAAGGAAGAAGTTTTGGTTTGGTTTGGCTTGATTTAGTTTGGTTTGTTTTGTTTTGGTTGAAACAGGGTCTTGCTAGGTAACCTCAGCTGACCTAGAACTCATGGTGATCTTCCTGCCTCAGCCTCCCAGGAGCTGGTGTGAGCCACCACGCCCAGCCTGAAATCAGTTTGAAAAGGCTTACCAAAAAAATCAGCCTCCAGGAGAGTCAGTCCCATCTGCTCAGAGTGAGTAGGGTGAGGCCAACCTGGCTTCGTTCTGCCCCTAAAACTCATCAGTCTAGACTGTTCCTCCTCCCTCCAGCTAGTCTCTCCCACATCTGAAGACACCTTCTGTCGATGTCCGCTCCCGGCCGGCAGGAAGGACACACGACAAAGTCTGGCAGTGGACAACCTTTTCTTTTATTTTTCTTCTCCGTACAGCCTGCCCTGGGATCGCTCCCAGCCGAAGCCTCTTCTGGTCCGCTCCCCGCGGCTCCTTTTGAGCTTCGCTCCGAAGCCTCTACCGGTCCGCTCTCCGCGGCTCCTTCCGGGCTTCTACTTCCGGGCTTCTTCTTCCCCCCCAGGGGTGGCACCAGTATATATACGGATACAGTGTCCAATCATGTTAAAGTAAGCAAGGCAAGCTGATTGGCTAACATCATCAGTTGCCAGGCAGACTATATTGTTGAGCGGGTTGCTTACCCGGTAAGCAGGAAACTAACGTGCTCGATGGGAGGGGTAATCTACCTCAGGCTTTACTCTTTACTACAGGCCTCACGTCCGCCAAGTGAGGCGACCGGGCTCGGGGCTGCGGCTCCCAACATCTCCCCCTTTTTTATTTTTTATGAATGTGCGCATCGTAGCCCTTCCTGGACTGGGTGCAGAGGCTTATGCCCTATGCGTAGGCCCACCGTAGGTCCTTGGCTTAGACCCTGGTCGGCCGTCCCATGGTCTGCCAAGGCCCTGAGGCCCTCGTCCTTTTTTTAGGGCCAGGCACAAACTGGACGGAACCTGGATGCACACAAGCTTGCACTCATTTCCTCTCCGTAAAGAAATCCCCTCGGAGAGAAATTTAGACCTGGGCAGCATCTAACAGTCCAGCGGCTTACGTGCAGGATGGGGTAGGGCCTGGCTTAGGTTGAGTCGCACCGGGGGAGTACGCTCTTACCCGTCATTGACTCTCCTACCCAGCTATGTCATAATTTTTTAGAGGAGGAGTGTGGGAAGCTCACCACCCCTAGACTCGGTCGTAGGCTAGGCGAGCGAGCCATGCATATGCCTGAGGATCTTCTTGTCCATTTCGGGCTACCGCTATTTCTATTCATCTTGTTGGTTGGTCTGTGATGGATCTCTGGTAGGGCAGGTCTGATCTTCAGTCGAGGGCTTTGTCGCCCGTGTCAGTCTCTCTGGTACCCACAGTGGTTCTCGTCCCGATTCCTGTGGGAAAACACAAACCGCGCCTCGGTTCCAGCTGACCACTGGATCCGGGCCCATCCATTGTCCTGTCAGGACATCTTTCCACTTCACCCACCCTTTATGGTTGGGGGAAGGGTTGCAGTGCTCCACGGCTGGGGAGCAATTATCATTATTTAAATTTAAAAAATTGTGTGTGAATAGTGCCATGGATAATCGTGCCTTTGGGGCCAGGCCTTGGCCTACTCCCCCTTTTTGTTTTTGTAAAATTTCTTTGAGGCTTCTATGAGCCCTCTCAATGATTCCTTGACCTTGGGGATTGTATGGGATACCATGTTTTAATTGAACCTCCATCATTTTGCAGAACTCATTGAAGGCTTTGCCTATATAGGCTGGTCCATTATCAGTTTTTAATATTTTTGGTTTGCCCCATGCGGCCCAAGCCGCCAGGCAATGATTGATCACATTAGACACTTTTTCACCTGTTTCTGTTGTTGCGAATATGACGTGAGAACAGGTGTCTGTGGAAACATGAACATATTTAAGAGTCCCAAACTCCTGTATATGTGTGATGTCCATCTGCCAAACATCACCAGGGATCAAACCTCGAGGGTTTACTCCCATCGGTATGGCAGGTTTGTATGTGGCACAGGAGCCACATAGTCGCACGATATCTCGTGCATCTGCTCTGGAAACATGGAAATGGTTTGCTAGTGTCCTGGCATTGACATGAAACTTATCATGGAAGGCACGGGCTCGCTCGATTGGTGTTAGTAAGGTAAAAATCCATAACGGGCGAGTGGCAGTATCAGCAGCCGCATTCCCCTGTGCCATAGGCCCTGGCAGGGATGTATGTGCTCTTATGTGGGTGGTGAAGACCTTATGGTGTCTGTTCTGAAGCAATGTCTGGATAGACAGGAACAGCCCAGCCACTGTGGAAGTGGATCTAATTAAACCGGCAGTCTCAAGCACTTGCATAGCATTGACCACATACCTAGAATCGGAGACAATGTTAATGGCTTCTGAGAACCGTTCAAGAATCATTTTAACGATCTGCAGTTCCACCACCTGAGGCTGATCAGGTTCAAATTGTATGGTAACCGGGGGCTTGCCTAGGATCACATAGGCGCCTATCCCCGTCTTGGAGCCATCTGTATATATTGTAGTTGCTGGGACTAATGGCTCAGAGGCAGTAACCTTTGGAAAAATTATAGGGTGCTGAGTGACAAATGACAAGATAGGGTCTTTAGGGTATTGATTGTTTATATCCCCATGGAAAACACATCTCAGAATGGCCCATGTATCTATGCAGGCAGCCAGGGTCTTGATCTGGCTGGCGGTATAGGGTACTCGGATGGCTTGTGGTCCTGAGCCAAAATGTTGGACAGCTCTATCATGCGCTTCAAGGGCCAATGAAGCGACTGCCTCCGGGTAATGCTCTATGACTTTTGCAGGTGAGACCTTAGGGTGTATCCACAGTAATGGTCCTTTCTGCCAAATCACCGCTGTGGGCTGTAGACTAGTCTGTAGCAAACAGACATCAAAGGGTCGCCCTGGTTCAATTCTGTGTAAGGTAGCCCCACCTAAGGCTTTTTCCACTCTCTGTAAGGCAGCTCTTGCCTCAGGAGTGAGCCTCCTGTGGGAGGCTATATCTGGGTCTCCCTTCAGAAGGTCGAACAGGGGTTTGAGATCTGAATTTGGTATATGTAAATATGGCCTAATCCAATTAATGTCTCCCAATAGTTTTTGCATGTCATTTAGGGTCCTAACGCCATCCGTCCTAATGGTGACCTTCTGTATAAGTCTGGAGGCGACACTGAGGTCCACACCTGCTGACCCAGGGGTGGCCCTTGTTGAAGGCTGCCACCCTGAGCTGTCCTGTCTCTGGGGCGGGGGCCCGCCTGTGAAGGGGGCCCCCTCTGGCCGTTTTTTGGCCCTCTAGCATCTCGTCCACAAATACGGTTGCCCTGAGCATCAAAGACCGACCTACACTCCTCAGCTTTGTGTGATCCCTTCTTGCATCGCCCACAAACATATGGTTTTTCATTCCTAGGGCGAGGCCTAGCATCTGCATTGTTTGGGCAATGACGTTTAATGTGTCCTGGCTCCCCGCAGGCAAAACACCCTTTAGCCTTACATTCCCCTTCTAACCCGCGAGGTCCCCTCTGCTGTACAGCCGCGGCCAGGAGAGCAGCCACTCCCGAGTTGGAGAGCGGCCCCCCTATCTCTCTGCATATCCTAATCCAGGCGTTGAGGTCCTTGTTCTTATGAGGAGCTATCGCTGCCTTGCACTCCTTTGTACATTGCTCGAAAATCAGCTGCCTTACCAGCGGTCGAGCCACTCCCAGATCAGAAAATATCTTATCGGCAGCATCTTGCATTCGGGCCACAAAGTCAACAAATGGCTCTGTGGTACCCTGAATTACTGGGAAAGAACCCTGCGACTCCTTATCGAGCGACTTAGGCTCCTGACAGCTGGTCTCTTTGGCCTCCTTGCCATTCAACTTTCCCTCGTCCTCGGAGTCAGACGACTCCGAGGCTAGAGCCCCATCCTTCTCCTTAGCATCTTTGTTCCCCTTGACGGGCCCCTCTCGGGAGCTCCCTGACTGGGCCTGCTCAAATACCCTGCGTACTTTTGTAAGCTCTTGAGAGCTTTCTCCACAACCACCCTCGCTCTTAGTGTTGCTACCTAGCATGTTTCCCATCTTTTAATATGTTACTCACCGCGTGAGGCCCAAGGAATCCGCCACTTACGCGTGAGCCTGAGGGGAGTCTAAAAGCCCTGTAGGTGCGCGCCACCCAGAGCCCAGGCTTATCCCCAACTCACCTGTCTCGCAGCTCTGTACTGGAGCGTTGTCCACTTCCACGTCTCGGGGGTGATCAGTCCCCGGGCGGGCCTCCAAATGTCAATGTCCGCTCCCGGCCGGCAGGAAGGACACACGACAAAGTCTGGCAGTGGACAACCTTTTCTTTTATTTTTCTTCTCCGTACAGCCTGCCCTGGGATCGCTCCCAGCCGAAGCCTCTTCTGGTCCGCTCCCCGCGGCTCCTTCCGGGCTTCTACTTCCGGGCTTCTTCTTCCCCCCCAGGGGTGGCACCAGTATATATACGGATACAGTGTCCAATCATGTTAAAGTAAGCAAGGCAAGCTGATTGGCTAACATCATCAGTTGCCAGGCAGACTATATTGTTGAGCGGGTTGCTTACGCGGTAAGCAGGAAACTAACGTGCTCGATGGGAGGGGTAATCTACCTCAGGCTTTACTCTTTACTACAGGCCTCACGTCCGCCAAGTGAGGCGACCGGGCTCGGGGCTGCGGCTCCCAACAACCTTCATCTTCCTCTGGCCACCCCCATCCCCATCCTGAGGCCCACACAGCAAGCAGCTCCCAGTGGGTGCCAAAGAGTCCCCATCTGTGACACCAGCATGTCTGCAGAATGGGAATCCCAGCTGCTCCCTCCCTTTGATATGCTAAGGGTTCCCAGCTCCTGGTTCCCAGCTTGGGATCCTGCAGAAGGAAGAGATTGGAGAAGAGAGGAGGAGAGGAGACGAGAGGGGAGGGAATGGGAGGGGAGAGAATGGGAGGGGAGGGGAGGGGAGGGGAGGGGAGAGGAGAGGGGGAGAGGGGAGAGGAGAGGAGAGGAGGGGAGGAGGAAGGAAACTCCTCCCCCCAGCAATGCCTCTTCTTTGCAGCCAAGTTTTCTGGGGATCCCCAATGGGACTGGAGCCAAATCACCAGCTCCACATGGATCTCACCATATGCTGGCAGCCCCATTTCATCAGGTGTTGCCACCCCGGTGGTGTGGGTGGACTTTACCACTTGGAAGTAATCCTCTCTCCTCAAAGCCCAGCCCAAAGCCACCCAGGAAAGGTGCAGGGCTCCGGGTGTCAGCCCCTGGGCCGCCCAGCTGGCAGAGACCAGAAAGCAGCCTTGAGGATCAAAGGAGCCCTGGGAGGGGACGAGGCTGGAGATCAAGGAGCCTCAGAGGAGCTGAGTGGGTGCCCCGTTCACTCCCTCAGTGGGGAGGAGGCTGGAGCCCGTGTGTTTAACAAAAGGGGGTTTCCAGTTCAAGATAAATGTGAAGCCAAGGAGCCGGAGGGGAGAGGCACTCGGACTTCTGTCCCCACAGTGCAGGCTGTGGGATGGGAGGCAGCCTCACAGCACCTAAGGTAGGCAAGAGCAGGAGAAAGAGCCACATTTAGGGAAAAACCACAGTCCGGGAAGGCGGGTGGCCTTGTCTGCACCCCACAGACATCTGCCAGGCTGGGACCTCCTCCTGCCAGTATCCCTGGGGCTTGAATGGAAGGTACCAGAATTAGAGGGTCACTCACCTTGGTGTGAGCCCCGGGGGATGTTTATTTCAAGGTGACTCAGAGGTGCCTATGGCCACAGCAACCTGGGCATGACTGGGACCCGTAACCCTGAAGCTCGCTCTCCACGGCCCAGTTAGGTTTCCAGTCTCAGGATGGAGCTGCGCTTTTACTCCTTGGGCTGCAGTCCAAGGGTGGTTAGGGACCCCTGCTCCCACCCGCAGTTCCCTCCAAGTCAGGCACCCAGCCTTGCCTCATGTTCTAGGGGCTGCTGTGGCACCAGACGTTACACAGTGTGCCTCCCACCAAGTCAACTGCATGAAGCCTGGCTGGCAGCAGAGGTGCCTTCATAGGCCTCCTGCTGTGTGGAATCACACCAGGGCCTGTTTGCAGGGAAGCATGGGTACCTGGTGCTGGATTCTCTCCCTCTGCCTCTCCTTGCCCCACACTTAGGGATTTAGGGAATTTACCAGCCACCTACATGGTGTGTGGACTGGGGAAGTGGTAAACTGTGGAGTCCTGGCCCAGCATTCAAGGCCCTGGGTTCAAACTCCAGAACCACAAAGACGAGCAAAACAGAGCTAATGGTTTAGGTGTGAGATGCATTTGTCCTGTGCACTCATTGGACAAAAGGTCCAGATTACTCACTGCACCCCTAGAAGGGAATAGTTGTCTTTCCTAAAGTGAAGCAAATCTGGCTCCAACCCCGCTTCCTAAGTGGAAAGAGCAGCTGCAGTTGAATCTGATGGATCGGCCTCTGCCCCTTGGGGTGTCTGTCACACTGACCAGGAAAGGAGGAACCAAGCCAACATCCTTTCCCTTCAAAGCTGCAACCCCTCCAGGTCTCCACACCAGCCAGTGAGCCTGAAGTTCCAGGTGGCTGCCTCTGGGAACCACCCCCACAGTGCACTGGGTGCTCTGCAGAGCCCGCCCTCCCCCACTTTCTGTCAGCCCTGAATGCCCTAAAATGTCCAGTGCCCATGGCTCATGCAGAGCCCAAGTTGCCTTCCAAGCAGGGGAGATGTTTCCTCTTCGTTCCCTGTCTAGGGAGACCCTGGGAGCATAAAAACGTATCAGCCAATTCCCAAAAACCAGCTCTGTCAGGCCTTTCCACTTAGTTTCATGACATTTCTAAATATATATTTTGGCAAACTAGGAGCAAACTAACTCCTTTTAAGCTAAATGAAATTGCTCTTGAGTTTTCCAAAAGTTACATAAATGATCTCTCAGAACGGCCAATCTCATGTTTCCCTCCCTGATTCAGTCCACAGATGCATGAAACTTCTCTACCTTACCCTAACGTTTATATGTGGACCGGAAGAATCCCCAGGGTTCAGAAGGGCTTCCAAGATTGTTCTCGGCACAGGAAGGTGGCTTCTGTCACCTGCAGTTGGATGCACACCTGGTCCATCCCAGCCTCTCTGATTCCATGTGGCAGGCCGGGAAAGGGAAGCCTGGAATATTATGGAATAGTTCTGTCCAGAATTGGAAGGAAAAGCATAGGTGTTGCTGTTTCAAAGTGGTGAGATTGAGAAAAAAAAATGGTCATTTCTCGCTGCAGGGTCCCTGAATGCCCTGAGATATCCAGTGCCCCTGACCAGTCCAACTTTTGGGTGGCACAGCATTGCTGGGCTGCTCAGGTACTACACAGCGTCTTCCAGGGGGTGTTTTTCACAAAGATCTCAATCTGCACAGCTGACCTCCGACAACTGGTGACGCAGACTCCTGCTGGCCGCCTCCCCTTTCAACCATCTGGTCCACCCTGAGTCTCCTGCTGTCACCATCCTCTAGCTTGGCTGCTCGGAAAGGCAGATGAGGCCAGGGTAGGCTGCCTGCAGCTGGCACTGTTGACCTCTAGTGTTTCCCAGCTAGGTCTTATTTTCAGGGAAAGAGGGGCTAAAGGGTGACAGGTACTCCCCAAATGGACAGGTCACCTCCTCTAGGATATGAGAACAATGGAGCCATTTTAAGACATTTTTTTGAACTTGAGGCTGAGCTCCAAGTTCAAAAGTGATTCCATTCATGAAGCAATTACATGTTTTGTTTTGTTTTGTTTTCAAAAAATACAATTGAAGTCTAATTTATTGTTTTTCACTTCGTATTTCTTCCCACTACACACTGTTTGAAGAATGCCTTGTTTATTTTTCTCATCAGAGAACAGAAATCAGCGCGCTTTTGAAGTCCTGACTCCGGAAGAAGAGGCCAAAACCCCGCAGCAGCCCCTCAGTGTCCACACCCCTGTCCTGAGAGATGCCCTGTTCCCCACACTGCCACGAGTGCCATGCAGGACTCCCACTTCCCTCCGTCAGGAGCCGGAATCCTTGGCTGTGCACAGCTGCGGTCTTCATCCCCAGCTGCAGGGCTTGTGCTGCTGCTTCCTGGGCCAGAGGACAGGAAATCCACACTGCACTTGGACAGAAATGAGGAGGGGCTGCTTCAACCCTGCTGCTTCTGCTGCACCCAGATACCAGTGTCATCGCTACACTGTGCCATTCACTCAACACACACTCCCAGAAGCGTGTTCCCCAGAATTCAGGACTTTGAAAACAATGTTGAGCTCCCACACAAGGACTTTCCGTCGCACTGTGCAGCCCTGTCTCCTATCCTCCTCCCAGCTCCCAGTGATCTGAGTTTCAGTGTAAGGGTTTCCCCTACCGTAACCAGCACTGAAGCGAGCAAAGAGGCCTGGACATGGGCTCGTGCACAGGGCCTGCAAATGCTCATCATTTGGGGAATGCAAGAACTGCAGCCCCCTGCCCTGTGTCATGACCCCAGCTCCCAGATCACCGCATGCGACTCTCAGGGAGGTTCAGACCAGCAGGGTAACCTGAGGGGTGTGTCCATTCCTCCTGGGCTCACCCACAGGCTCCGGGAACCTGGCTGAGTGGCAGAGATAGAATGGGCACCAGGACCCCCTCAGGCCAACAGAGAGACCAGTGACCCAGTTTTAAAGCAGCTGCTGCTAATTGCTAAAAAGGAGGAAGCTCCAGCAGGATGCTGGTGAGGGCCCCAGGGAGCCCTTCCTCCCCACAGCCTGGAGCGGACATTCCTGGCAGCTCCGAGGCCACCCAGCACAGAAAGTCAGGCTCCTGCTGATAGAGGAGATAGGGTACAGCCAAGGGCCCGGGCAAACAAGCAGGACCTGTCCATCACAAGTCACCGTGCCAGGTGCCACAAGATGTGGACAGCATAGAAAAGAACAGCCGTTGGGTCAGCTGTGACCTAGGTTTCCGTGTAGCCAGTACTACACTGCCCAGACGCAGCCTGAAGTTTTATTTTGGGTTTTACCCTCTTTTTCTCATGGTTCAAACGAAATGCGCTCTGCACAGCTGATTTCTTCCATACCCAATTACCCTGCATTTTCAGTTAAACGTCTGGGATCCTTGCTGACCTGGTTTGTCCAATTCTTGGTCTGAAGCAGGAAGGAGCTGATATTTCGCATTGGTCATTCTGTACAGCAGAGTAATGTTCATTATGTACAGGAACCACATTTCCTTTCTGCAAGCATCTGTCGGTGCGTAGATAGGTTGCTTCTAGGATTTAGCTATTGTGAATTGTGCTGTTGTACACATTGGTGTGCCGTATCACTGTCACTATGTTAAGCTCCTTAGGAAACGTGTCTACAGAGGGACAGTGGGTCTCGTGGAATTTCTAATTTCAGTTTTTTGTGATATCTCTATGCTGATTATCATGGTCATACTGGTTTAGATTCCCACCAATACTCACCACACCAGCACAGCATTTGTTACTGCTTGATTCTTAGAGATTGCTGTTCTTTCTATGTAATGGAATCCTAGTGTTGTTGTACTTTGCATTTTTCTAATGGCCAGAGATGTTGAACATTTTTTCATGTAGTTTTGATCATTTCTATTTCTTCCTCTGTGAAATGTCTGTGCATTTCTTTAGAGACAGGTTGTTAGTTTCAGGGGTTTCTTTTTTTTTTTTTTTTTTTTTTTTTTAGTTCTTGTATACACCTACCCCTAGACTTGTATAAAAACTAGTCCTCTGTATGAGTAGCTGGGGAAAAAATTCCCATTCTGTGGGTTGTCTCTTCACTCTACTGACTGATTCTTTTGCTAAATAGCTTTTTAGTCTGATATAATCTCATTTGTTTATTCTGGCTGGTATTTCTTTCTCTCTTTTTTTTTTTATCTTTTTCATTTTTTTATCAGTACCAGGGATCGAACTCACCACTACCTGCTTGCAAGGCAGGCCCTTATGCGACTGAGCTAAATCCCCAGCCCCCTTGGCTGTTATTTCTTGTGCAATTGAGATTCTGTTTAGAAAAGCCTTTCTTGTATCTATCTCTTCATGTGCTTTATCTATTTTATCTTCCAGAGGTAGAATTTTATTTTAATATTTATATTTTTATCTATTTTGATTTTAATTTAGTACATGGTGAGAGGTAAAAATCCAGTTTCAGGGCTGAGGATTTAGCTCAGTAGCTTAAGCCCCTACCTTGCAAGCAGGCAGTCGTGAGTTCGATCCCCGGTACCGATAAAAAAAAAAAAATCCAGTTTCATTCTTCTGCAAACAGATAATCAGTTTCCCCTGCACCACTTGTGGAGTGGGCTATTTTTCCTCAAATATATGCTCTTAGACCCTTTGTCAAAGATCAGTCTGAGTCTGTCCGGGGAGGTTCCTGCAGCCTTTTTCCGCTCCATTGGTCCATGCCTCTCTTTCTGCTCCCGCACCGTCCAACTTTTATCATTAGTGTTTTACATGACAGCTCGAAGCCAGCTGTTGCTGTGCTGCCTGCTTTGCTCTAACTGCACGGAAGTATTTTTCCTATTCCGGGCAACTTCTGTTTGCATATGAATTTTGGGATCATTTTCTCTAAATTGGTAAAGTGTGTTATATCACAATTTTGCCTGGGACTTCACTGGATCTGCGTAACAGTTTCAGGAGCATGGCCATTTTTACAGCCCTAGTTCTGCTACCCAGGAGTAGGGACAAGTTTCCACTGTCTGATGTCCTCTTCAGTCTCCTTCATTCCCTCCCAGCTCTGGGAGCTTGCACACAGCCTCCTCACTGGCCCAAGTCTGTAAGACAAGAGTAGCAGCAGTGCACGTGGGTGGTAGCGAGACTCAGTGTAACAGCCAACAACACTGTCTCTATTTCATGTGTGGAGTGCAGATGACTGTCGGTGTACAACAGTTGGACTCAACTCTTCCCTTCACCACAGAACGAAAGCCAAGCGCAGCCAGCAGAAACCGGGCATCAGACTTGAGTGGGGTCTTTTCACTTCCCACCCTCCATCACGATGCAGGGAAACACCCTTGAGCCACACCTCCTGTCAGCCAGGTGATCATGGCGGGAACGACTGGCACTCTGGGACAGACGTGTGTGTCTGTCAGTGAGGTGGGCGTGTCCAGTGTATTTTTCACGTACTCTGTAAGTGAGGAGCAGCTGTATACTAAACAGTGACCTCATCATAGTGTATTGTTAGAGTACTGTGCCTTTTGGGTTTTTTGCCATTAGTTTTCATGATACTGAGCATTTAGAGTAAACCTAGGACTTCTACACTGAGTTACATCTCCAGTTCTTTTTTGGTTTTTTTTGGAGGGGGGCAGTGCCTTGCTAAGTCATTAGGCTGTCCAGGGTGGGCTCAAATTTGGGATCCTCCCACCTCAGCCTCCGAAGCCGCGGGGATGACCAGTGCCCATCACCACACCCAGCCGGGGCTGCACCTTTTGGAATGTGTTATTGATTATTTTGAAGGCAATCTGTTTCACTGAGGCAGACGCTAGTGGAGCTCACAGTGTCTCCTGCAGGAGCCTTTTCACTATGGCCTCTCGCTGCCACATGGGGGCTTGTGCACATCAGCCATAACTGACAGGAGTAATTTACAGAATTTACATAAATTACAGAAGTCAGGCCACCACTGGGAGGCGGGGACTCTTTGTGCTGCTTCCGGTTATCCACCACTGAGTGACAACCACTGTGAAGCAGAATTACTAGAAACAGCAGCAACCCCTTGGCCTGCCAAGCAGTGGCTCGGAATGAGCTCGGTCTCAGAGTGACAGCTGTCCCTGCTCTGCTCCACGGGCTGGAAAATCCAAGTGGCCTCACTGCCCCTTGGGCCTGGCCTTTGCTCCCTATTCATGGCGGGCCCCTCACTTCCTGCCTCCAGCCAAGGGCACGGGCAGGGGTGGCCAAGGCCTGGCTGGAAGTGGTGCCAACCCACTTGGGCCACCTGTCCGGTTCTGGCAGTCACAGGCCAGGCCAGGTTCAAGAACACAGAGTGAGCTCCACCCATTGCCTGTGCGGGCACACGGCCAGGTCAGGGACGGCACAGTGTCCGCCGGGTCCCAGCTGCCCCCTCCTGAGCGGGACACAGCTAACCGCCACTCACCTGTCCTGCTAAGAGAGGAGCCCAGCAGTGCCACCAGTGTTCAAGAAGGAGGAACCCGAGGGAAGACAGAGAAGACGGCCAGCTCCAGATGGTACAGAGGATCCGGAGGCAGACAGGGGCCCCCAGAAGAGCAATACAGGAGTCCTCTTGTCTGCCGGAAATGACAAGAGCCAGGTAAAAAGCAGTGAGCTTGCACTAGGACCTGGTGGGGGAGACCCACTGCCCTCCCTGTCGTCCGCACTCAGCCTCCTGCTGCCTGGCTTTGGGCAGGCTCTTGCAGAGGAGAACTTACAGTCCTGTGTTTGAAGTCTTCTCCTGGAGGAAATCTGCTTCCCCAGCAGCCTCCCTCCAGCCCTCAGGTGGAGTTGGACACCACAACACTCTCGGAAGGCACAGGTCCCTTTAAGGCCCTGTAAGCTCTCTGCCACTCTTCCCAGCTCCACAGCTCAGAGGAAGGTCCAGGAGCAAAGCCCCAGCCCCACAGCAGCCCTCAGGGGTACACAGCCCCTCTGCTGTCCAACCTGCCTCGCATACCCTGCTTGCAAGCCTCGGCTGCCTCCATCGGGTGACCCAGCCAGGCTGTGTGCACTGTGGCAAGGAACCAGCCATGCTGGCAGCCTCTCATCCCCTTTCCCTGGCCAACCCTAAATGACCCAGCTCAACCACGCAGAAAGAGGTACGCCTGCCATATACACACACCCACACTCACACACAGGGTACACACTTGAAATATGGCCACCTTCGGGCTCAGCACTCAGTTCCAGAGAGGCATGTGCCATTCCAAAAGGATCCCCAGATGCTGCCCAGCAGCAGAAAAGGTGGTCACTGCAAAGGACATTGCTCCAGCTGTAGGATGCCACCCTTCCCTGCCATGCTCTGCCACTCAGCACAGAGAGTGATCACACCCATGACCACTGCCGGAAGGGATGCTTGTCCTGGGCGCTGGGCCAGGAGGTTTACACACCTCACTTCCCTTTGTTCTCCCAGCAACCAGGACGAGCGCTGTGACCAACACGTGACGTTACCCTGCTCCTTAGCATAACACAGGTCACCTTTACTGCTAGGTGCCCTACTGGCAGGACAACCTGTCCATGGCTCCCAGTGCACAGGACAATGGTACACGCATGTGTAGCAGGAGTTACGTGTAGCTGGTCAGCACTGCTCCGAGGACAGGTCCCGCACATCTGATGCAGCCTAGGGCTGGTGCCCTCTTTCCAGGCGCCCCCCTAATGGGACTTTCTTCTCACTCTCAAAGCCGGAAGGTGCTACCAGGACTTTCACTATTTACTGCTGCACTTGAAGAGAGTGTTCTCGGCAGCTCACCACAACGGCTCAAGGCTGGTGCCCTCCTCCCTTAGCCATTCTGCCTAAGCTTTAGAGGATGTGGGTCTCGGCAGCCTGCTGAACTTCTACCTCTGGGAAGCATAGCAGCTTACAGAGTAAAATGCATGATATCCCGTGCAAAAAGTGTCAGCTGCTTGCATCCAGCTCTAAAAAAAATACATAAAGCTGAAGTGAGTGTGTTAGTCCCTTTCCTCTCCTTGCTGAGCCAAAACATGCAATGCCCAAAGTTAAGGAAGGAGAGGTTTATTCAGCTCACAGTGTGTGGAGGTTTCAGTCCATAATCAGCTGGCTCCAAGGCAGGATGGCATGGCAGAGGGGCAACACTTCAAGGTGGCGGAAGACAGCAAAGCAGCAAGAGCAAGAAGTGGGGAAGAGCAAGCCTCTTCTCCTTCCTTATACAGAAAGCAGGCTACCGCCCTGGGATGGGTGTAGCATTTACACCATCTCCCTGCCCTCCTCTTGCACACGCTCAGGATGGTTACAAAGTGAGGACCCGGGCCCCTGCTGAGGCTCTCAGTTAACCTTCTAAAGGTCCCAAACTGACACAAGGAACAACACCCTAGAGCTCTAAGTGCATGTCCTCTACACCGCAGGCTGGAGAGCTGCTGAGTTCTGTAGTTAAACTTCTAGACTTCTCAAGCTGACACAAGTGTATCAAGCATGACAGGAGATGAAGGGGAGCACTCACTCACAGGTGCTGAGGACAAGGATGGTCACAAACACCTCTGCCAGAACCACAACCTTGCACAAAGGCCACCACAGCCTTGCATGGAAAACCTCTGCAAGGACATCTGTCCGGCAGCTGCCTGTCCAGCCTTGGACTGAAGCCGCCCTTGTCAGTGATTCTAGAATTGCTGTCTCAAAGTATCTTATGCAGTTTTCACACCCCAGCATTAAGACTCGTCTCCTCCTCCGTAACCTTGAATAGCCTCTGTTTTTTTTTTTTTTTTATTTAAGAGGAAAAAGAGAAAAACACAAAACAAACCAAAGCGGCGTAAGGGTACACGCAATACAGAACTACAAAACAAAACAAAAAAACATAACAGTAAGAAATCACCTGCTAGTAGATTACACACTATCTTCTTGAAAATAGTTCCTCAAATCACAGTATCAAAGAACACAAGGTGGACATTCAAACAGGGTGACTGCAAACAGCTGTGTTCAATGTTCCAAAAACATTGATAAAGTCAGCTATTTAACACCCCCAAACACACTTGCTGTTATATCCGTTAGAGCTCTTTTTCTTTTTTTTTCCCTCTCTTTTTTACAACAAAATTTACACATCTTGGATTTTATTACTCCTTAGTGCTTATTACTTTCTTGGGGGGGGAGAATACAGTCAAATATGGCAAAACAAAGCTGTCAGTCAATACCAAGGATAGACATAGCACATGGTGTAGAACAGAGTACAAGTTTATCAACAATGGTTATCAACGTTGTCCCTTGTTTCCTTAAAAAGAATTGTCTATCTCATTAGATATTATAAAGTTGGACAAAACAGTAGAGAACAAGACCAATAAAACTTAGGCATTGTAAACATTACAGGACTTCCAAAGAAGACAATAGTCAAACCAGAATGGGTATCTTAGTGAATCTTATTGTCTTCAAAGTAGTTGCCTATGTCTTCAAACTTGATACTATCATATAGAATGGAACAGAGTCTAATCAGTCAAAACAAGATCGTGGGAGTACTACAGGACTTCAAAACAAGTTAATAGGAAATCAAAAAGAGTTACTATTTATATATCCTAATATGTGTGAATACCGAATAGTTTCCCTAATGTAAATAATGATTCAAATATATAAAAATATGTGGTAATCATGATTCCCCATTAGGTGGCCTTGAAGCCTTATAAAGTTTTCACTCATTAATTAGAAAGGCTTTATTCTGGGCTTCTTGATATGAAAATATTTGAAGCTAGAGTATATGAAGTTTTATCCAAATATTTCAAGGAAAAAGACACTATGGTAACTAATATTAAGTCAGGTTATAAGGTGGTGAAGTACTAGGTTGTTGAAACAGTCATGCTGTGACCTCTATTGTTATATTGTTATGTCCTGTTTTATCTCAATCCCCCCCTTATTGTTTCAAAAAAAATTATTTAGTCATTTCTTATGTTTGTCTTAATTAAAGAATAGCCTCTGTTTACTCTGACTCCTGTTCCCATGGCAATGCCCAGCGACTCCCAGCCAAACCTGCTGTCTTTGGAGGCTCCCTCAGCATGCTAGTGAGGTCCCTGCTGACGTGCACCCTGTGGCCTGGGCACAAGGACCCAGGATTACCAGAGCCACTAAAGCCAGAAGGTAACTGTGCTCATTGCTGTAGTGGGACTGACCTGTGGGGCGGACAGCTGGCCAGTGATCCACGAGAATTTGATTTGGGGTCTTCTTAACCCCCAAAGCAGGTAATTTCTTAATGCATTACTGATGCCTTGAAGTATTTATCATGCTAAGTTTGGCTGTCAGAATTTCTGTCCAATACAAAAAATGGGAGTAAAAATATGCCTTATCTTGTTAAGGATTAATTCTAAATATTTATACTAGTAGACATGCACTCCAGAGTAAAAAAAATAAAATAAAATCTGAAAATGAAATCTCACATAAACTCTAATCCAGTTCCTCAAAAAATTAAAAGTCAAATTACCAGCGGACCCAGCCATTTCCTTTTTGAGTGCTCTCTCAAGAGACCTGATGGCAGCGGACCTGACGGGTATTTAGGAATCTTAGAAACCTGACTGAGAGACTCCTCTCAGGTGTTTTATACCCATGCTCCTAATGCTGTTCACAACAGCCAGAAATACAAACTCCTGCCCACCACCAGGTAAATGCATAAAGAAAATGTGATCTATTAATACAATGGATTTAATCTTTTACAAAGGAAACCCTGACACACGCTACCACATGGATGAACCCAAAAGACTATCAAGGAGAAGGAAGTGTCACTCCACTTCCGGGCAGTGCCTAGAACAGGCAAACTCATGGCATTCAAAGGAGTGTGAATGGGTAGCTGTTGAAGAAGGGAGTGTCATTTTTGCAAGATGAAAAATTTGGGTGATAAGCGATGGTAATGCCTGTACAGCCATGTGAAGGTAATGAATGCCACAAAACCGTACACTCAAAATGGTAAGAATAGCAAGAAATTTATGACATATGCATTTTACCACATTTTTAAAAGGATATAGTCTTCCATTTAAAAGTAAATCCGCCCCAACCAAAAGTCACTGGGGTCTTCTGGCTGCTGCTAAAGCTCTGGCTTTACCTGTGACCCCTTTCACAGAGATGGGTACCGAGCCCCAGGATTGGAAGAGCCCGGACAAGACCCGTCCTGGTGTTTCCAGGTCCACAGTCCGCCGTGGCTTTGCTGAGAGCCTGCAGTGAGAAAGGAGCCTCAGTTGGCAACTGAACCACAAAGCAAGATCCACAAATGTCAGCCCAGCACAGCAGCAGGAGGTGCAGAGCACCCTGCCCGCCCCCCCCCCCAACACACACAGGTGGGGGATAAAGAGTGCCTGGCACATCTCCACTGTCCAGCCAAAGAGAGGAACAAAGCCCTGACAATGCCACCAAACCCTGTAAACACTCTACTGGGTGCGAAAGGCTGCGACAGAAAGTCCTGTGTTGTGTGGTCCCCTTGCAGACATTTCCAGAAAAGGCCAGTCTGTAGAGACAAAGAACAGAGTGCTGGTGGCCAGGGGCCAGAGGTAGAGGTAAAGGCTGCCTACAGATGCAAGCCAGAGGTCATTCTGGGGTGACAGAAATGTTCGCAACCTGGATTAAGGTGCCACTGGTACAATTTCCGTATTTGCTAAAGGTTTTTTAATTGTATACTTTCAACAGCTGAGCCCTGCAGCGTGTAAATTACACCTCAGTTCATCTGTTTTTTAAATTAAATATAGCTGTCCCTCAGAATTCGCAAGGGATCAATTCCAGGACTGAAGAGGACATCAAAATCTACAGTGCCCCAGGCCCTTATGTATGGTGGCATAGTATTTACACAGAACCTAGGCACGTCCTCCCATAGGCTTCCTGTCACTTGTCAATTGTTTCTAATACCCCGGATGATGTAAACACTTGTAACCCCACCTACTTGGGAGGCAGAGGCAGGAGGATTAAAGTTTGGGGCCAGTCTAGACAATTTAGTGAGATCCTGTCTCAAAATAAAAAGTGAAAATACAGGGCTGTGGCTGTAGCTCAGGGCAAAGCTCTGCATTCGATTCCCAGGACTGCAAAAGGGAAAACATGGCACATCTCACACTACCGAGGTCACCACACAGTCTTCCAAACATAAGCAAGCACTTGGGTCCAAGTAATTGAGAACTGGCCATGGTGCTTGGAGTGAACAAGACCCAGATGCAATAGAGGAGACAGAAATATGTCCCTGAGGTAGGCCTCCTCTTTACACAGACTTCCTTTTCCATAAAGAAGTTTCCTTACTTAAAACTGCATTCTATGACACTCTTGTGCCCCCAGCTCCAAATCAGAGAGGCCACAGATGTGTGGTCGAGGCACTGAGAGCAAAATGAACCATCCTCACAGAGCCAGCATGATCGTGAGGTGAGGACATGTGTGGGAACTGTTGTCCTGAAGTCTCCCACTCGTATGAGAAGGTTCTCACCCAGGCAGGGTTCCCACACCGGCGCACAGAGTAGGCAGCGGGCAGGAGTCCATGCACAGGACTTTGCCTTGTTTACTGCCTGGGGGAAGGAAAGGATGACAGGACAAGGTCCTGGAGAGAGGACAGTTGGACGGTGGTGACTGCTCTTAATCTGTTCTTGAGAAGATAACCAGGAACCAGGGTGACAGGAGTCGTGGGTCCCTGAGCCCACACGACAAGGGTGCAAGAGACAGCCACACATCCTGTGCCCACCAGAATCACCCCAGTGAGGCTGGGGCCTGCGGAGGACCCTGGGACATAAGAGATTTGCCCCTCAGGGCCTGCAGGGCAGAAACAGAGGTAGGCCCATGGGAAACCAAAGGTAGGGCCTGGAAGGAGCAGCCTGGAAGGCTGCTGGAAGTCACCCCTGAGCATGAGGCTGCCGAGCACTTGTGAGGGAGCACCAGAGGTCCCGAAGCACGGATGGGAAAGGCCAGCGGAGGGCCCGCCCTGTGCAGTCCGCAGAGCGCTGGAATTTGTATGGCAGTGACCTCTTCCAGGCCAGCCCGATGGGGCCTGAAGACAAGGAAGATCCACACTGTTTTTGTTTCCTGATTGCTTTGGGAGAGAAGCAAAGCCCCCATTACCCCACACCCAGGCTGATTCGGAATCAGTGGGCTCTACTTCCCTACTGCCTAGCTCCCCCACCATCGGGCCCGGGGCTTGCTGTTGCTGCCTCGTTGACAACAGGGAGCCATAAAAAGCATCGGTGTCTGTCCAGCCCTGTCACCTGGGCTGCTCCCCTGCTGGGCACACGCCCACAACAGGCCCTACCTTTCTCCACTCAGGACACTGCTGTCCCCTGGGACCTGCAGGACCATTTCCAGCCATCAGCCCATCTTTCCAGGAACCCAGGCTCTTGAGATTCAACATAAAACAGTTACGGAAAGTTCATGTGAGAAAGTGTAAACACAAGCTTGTTTGCTAAAGGGCTGAGCCCACAGTGATGGGGTATTTATGGCTCCCTGTCAGGTTGTTGCCTGCCGCTCTGCTGCACAGGGCCGTCTGCAAGCAGGCAAGCGGCTTGTGTCCAGGAGCAGAGAGCGCGGGCGTCCCTTTCAGGTGCCCTCATAACCCCAGATTGCAGAAAGCATAAACAGTAATTACAGCACCAGTGTAAACACCACAGTGTTTTGTCCTGCTTGGCTATGCTCTGCTCTCCCTTCAAAGCCATTGTTGGTTTCTTGGGCAACCAGGAGAAGAGAGGCGTTGGTGAGCAGGACAACAGCAGCCAGCCGTTGTCACCCAGACCAAGCCCCTACAGGCTAAACCCCATGGACAGGCCTCCAACAAGAGGGACAGAGAACTGACAGTGAGTTTTGGCCTCAACAGACCTTGGCCCCAAAGGGAATTGGTCTGTTGGAGCACATGCCTGAGCTCTGGATGGTTTGCAAGGCCATGGAGCTGTAGGAAGCTGCTGGAAAGTGCTGGAAAGCACCATAGCTCCTCTGCCCCGCAGTGAACGGCCCTCTTTGGCTCCCTCTCACCAAGACTTCCCCTCAAGTCCATTCCTCATGAAGCAACAAGTTTCACTTTGCCACTGTTGGCCTTTTGTTCATTCACACAATGATTTTTTAATCATATTTGTGCAATCTGTACATATTTTTCCCACACATGGGAATCACATGGGACCCACCTCAGAGCCCTGCCAGGGGACCTGAGCCCCAACAACTCTGCCTTTGATCCCCCCCCCAGGCTACTCTCCAGGTGTCACCGTGGGCTGGGGACCCCACAAGGGAAAAATATTTCACACATGTAACCAAGCAAGAGTGAATTTTAGAATCGTTTAATAACTTTTACATTGGAGAAAACCCATGCCTCTATTTAGAAGCCAGGAAGCAAGGCTGTGGCGCTGATGGTGCCCGGCACTTGGTGTGTTCCTGCAGGAACAGCAGCTCTTGGTGCTGCCCGGTCTGAGCCACCCTTCCCCAGAGGATCCCCACAGAACTCTTTGTCCTCCATGGCTGGGCGCAGGACAGGACTCCTCAGCAGTAAGACACAGGACTCCTGGCCTCCTCGGCTGTGAGACAGGGCCAGGAAAGCTTCTGGCAAGTGGACGTGGGCAGGGTCAGTGTGCATCACACTCAGGCCTGACTCAAGCTCTGCCACACCCCGTCCTACTTTATCGCTCATTATCTGCTGCCAGGATCCAGAAAACATGGCCAAGGCCCATGGCCCTCAGCAGCAGGTCCACACCACGAGTGCAGAACCCTCTTTAGCACCATGCAGTGCTCAGCAGCCAGAGCCCCAGGGACAGGATGGGAGCAACACACTCCCCTCATAGGACAGATGGCTGAGCTTTGGACTGTCAGTGGGAGCCAAGGACCGTGACTGACAGACACGGCACAGCCTGCACTGCGTACCTATGAGGCCCTCCATACCCCGTGTCGAGTGACTCCCTCACCAGGGGAGGAGAAAACTTCAACAGTTCCTAGCCAGAGGCTTGGGAACTGACAGCTCCACCCTGTAGATACAAACAGCATTAAAGTAGAGTTTCAAATGTCATCCCCATTCCTGCAGCTAATTTGGTGACCAAGAGACCCTGCAGCCCTGCAGGAACCCCCACCACAGTCACTGTCACAGGGCCAAGAAGCCTGGGCACAACTTCAGCCCAAGTGAGTCCTCAAGAGGGCAAGATGACATGTCCAATGTGTGTCCTTTTAGGCTGCCAGGGCCAGGGCCCAGGTCTGACCACAGCCTGGCTCAGCTGCCAGTACATGCAGCGGATCTTGTAGCCACTGACCATCAACATTCACTGTCCTCACCTAGCAGCCAGCTGGGCCTGCCTGGCCTTTCTAGCACACTGTCAGAGGTCACACGCATGACACAGAGGCCCTGCTGTGCAGGAAGGAGGGGCCCTGGCCAGTGGCTTCTGGCCCCAGATTGGTCCCAACCAATCCCATGATCCAGCACTGCAGGCAGGAATCCAGGCTGAGCAGATGGTGGGAAGGTAGGAAGCAGGGATCCACTGACCTCAACCCTACCAGAGCTGCTCTGAGTTTTAGGGTGCAGAGATGAGAAGCCACAGAGGAGCCTGCAGCTGAGAGCGGGATCCCACAGCAGACTGAGGCCGCCAAACGGAAGTCATTCACACAGTGGAAGGAAAAGGGTGCCAGGAGGTGACCCCTACGAAGGCTGTCACTACTGCTCGTGTATTGCCAGATAAGGGCAAGCCTGCCAACAGGACCCCAGAGGAACCCCCCAGGCATACAGTCACTCAAGCGTCATAATTCCTAAGCTTCGGTCTGCAGAGGAAGTCCCAGTGGCTATGCCGCTTTTCTTTTTCAGGAAGAAAGTTTAACGATAATATTAGTGGCTTCCACAGACTACAAAGATGCTGCACCATCCAGGTGGCCCACTATAGACGCTGAAGAGGATGTGAGTTTCACAAGTGTGGTGGTACACTAGAGAAGCCAGAAGTCAGCGACATGGGTGGGGGATGGGGGGCTGGCAATACTGGGGTCAGAGGTCAATGACTAGAAGTTCAGGGGCCCAGGAGTCCCTGGGGAAGCTGAGCACCACAGAAATTTACCCACACTGCATGATCACCATTATTATGGGGAGCTGTACTTCAATAGAGGGTTCCCCCAAGCCAGGTGTACGGTACCACACCTGTAGCCCCAGCTACTCAAGAAGCTGAAGCAGGAGGATGGCAAATTTGATGCCAGCTTAGCCAGCCATACCTCAAAATGAAATCTGAAAAAGGCTGAGGAGATAGCTCAAGGCTTTTCAATATCTAAAGACCAGCAAAGAGAGAGTAGGGGAAGAGATGGAGGATGGCAGTAAAGGAGAGGAAAGGAGAGAAAAGGAGAAGAGAGGAGGAGAGGAGAGGAGAGGAGAGGAGAGGAGAGGAGAGGAGAGGAGAGGAGAGGAGAGGGGAGGAGAGAGGAGGAGAGGAGAAGGGAAAAGGGAGGAGAAGGGAAGGGAAGGGAATCAAAGGAAGGAAAGGAGAGAGAGAAAAGGGAGGGGAGGGAGGGAGGGAGGAGCAGAGGTCCCCCAGTCTAATGACCTGTCTGCCATACCCCAGAAACAGTCCCAGAAGGGTCAGAGCAGGGACAGCTTGCCTGTTGCAAAGCGAGAAGCACATTGGGGCTGACGGCCCAGTGGGCAGAGCTGGACCTGCTTGTGTCCCTCGGACCCTGCATTTGCTGCTTCCATGCTGTCCCCAGCTCCCTCTGAGACCCAGCCCACGTGCAGCCTTGACCTTACAGCCCTTCCACCAAGGGGGACTGGGACGTGGCCCTACGGGCACTGCGGACACAGCCTTTGGTCCTGACATGGCCACACCTGCATGGCCAGACAGCAGCACCGGACTGGTTACTGGCCGGCCGCCGCCGCCGGATCAGGCTGGTGAAGACTCAAGAGAGCATTGGCCTCTGCATTCAAAGAGAGAAAAGAGTTTTATTTTGCCATTTTATTTTTGGCAAGTTTTGAGCGGTTTTTCAAATAACAAGTACTACTTAAACTTCCACACCAAGCGTGGAAAGTCATTAAAACTCCAGGGCAGTGAATCCACCTAGGAGCCCGCAGAGACGCTGGCCTTCACCCAGCCTTCGCCCGTCCCCAGCCCAGAGCTCCTGGGCCTAGAGGAGGATTCTTACGACCCCAGGGTCTCTTTCCACAGCCATCTCCAGGTGATGCCCTCTCCTGGGGCCTGGCCTTCTCCGCCTCACAGCCAGGAGACTGTTTCTGTTCTGTTTTGTTTGTTTTCTGTCTTGCTCACTTTTGCCATTCAGATTAAGCCCAAAGCCTTCCCATTTAGCTATGTTCTCAGTGTTTTAAAATTTTTCTTATTTTTTATATCAAGACAGGGTCTTGCCAAGCTGCCCACACTGGACTGGACTAGTATCATCACCCATGTAATGAATACTGTAATCCCTTTTCCTCACAATCCAAAAAGTTGTATTTGTAATCCCACTGAGACGCTATTGGAATCCCAGCAAGTTAATTCCAATCCACCACCTTCAGGGCAACCCACAGCGAGAGTAAAGACACCAAGACATGTTCCAAGTGAAGGGCAGCCCAGCGGTCCTCAGTCCAGTCCCCATGAGGATGTGTGGACAAAGGTCCTGATCCTAGGCCTCTCCCAGCATTTATTATCTTGTGAAGAAGGGGATGGCTCAGGGATGAGTGACAGTGAGTGAGTAACTTGAGCTGTGGAGCCAGGTGGGGAGAAAAGCGTCTCTGCAAAATGCAGGGAGAATGACATGCAGAAGGTCAGTCTGAGTAATTTAATTAAGGTGGCATTTGAATGGCTTTAGGATGGCCTAGCAGATTACATATCAGCACCTTAGCTGGCCTTATCTGCATCACTTAGAGCCGACTGAAGGCAGAAGGAGACAGCACAGCCCACTCTGCACATGTCGGCACATGGGAATAAGGCTCAGTTTAACTAACGTTGCAGCGATTGTTCTGCAGTCAAAGTGAGCTGCTCAAATTGCCTCCTGCAGTCTAGAACTTGCAATCCTCTTGCCTCAGCCTCCCAAAGTGCAGAGGAGGCACTTTGGGGGGGTGCAGGCCTGCACCACCCCACACTCGCTGCTCATTTTTCAGAGATGGCTGCCACATGTGTGCCTGGCTGCACGTGTGTGCACCCCCTGCGTCCACACCCCTCACAACAGGAGACGCCATCCTCCCACTGGGGTGGCCTCTACCCCCGCCTGTAAGCACAGCAGCGCATGTGTGGACGTTGCAGCAGGCGGAGGCTGTGGGCTGCTGCAGGGAGGCCAGGAAGGACATGTGGCTTCTTTGGGCTCTTTCTCCCGACCCAAGCTGTAAGCACAGCAGCGCATGTGTGGAAATTGCAGCAGGTGGAGGCTGTGGGCTGCTGCAGGGAGGCCAGGAAGGACATGTGGCTTCTTTGGGCTCTTGCTCCAGACCCAGGCATGGTGGCAATCCAGTAATTCCAGCTTCTCAGGAGGCTGAGACAGGAGAATTGGGAGTTCCATAATAGGATGGCAACTCAGAATCTGGCTCACAGTGAACAGAACAGGCTGAGGGTGCGGCTCAGTGGTAGGACATCCGCCCGCTGGATGTGGTGAGGCTGTGGGACGCAGCAGCTGTGGCGCCTGCCCACTGTCCCAGCAAAGGCCTCAACTGCAGCAGTGCTGAGAGAGGCTGCCCCGCTGTGGCCTCCGCATTCCCAACCTGCGGAAACCACGAGCAGCCGTTCCTCCATTCCACCCCACCTAAGTCACCAACAGCTCTGATGACAAAGGTGAGTGGCATCGTTGAGCTACAAAAGTTCCTTTCAACACCAGTAGGCCAGAGGTGCCCCTCCCCACAAGGTGCCCAGGCGACTGCTGCAGATCCCAGCATATAGGGGTGAGGGTGAAAATCAGCAGCCCTCCCTGTAGCTGCCAAGGAGCCTGAGCCAGGACAGAAGTGTGCAGCCCTGTCCTTGTCTCCCCCAGGAGCTCAGGAGGACTTTCATCATACACAGAAGGATGGAGACCTCAGAGGCCAGCATTGGCAGCTCACAGGCCCCACGGTGAGTCAGCAGGGCCCGAATGCTGCCAGCTCCAGCTACCCTGTGACCCACGGTCCTCTTAACCCTGTGTCCACTAGGAGCAGCAGCTGCTGCCAAGCCCTGGGCAGACATGGACTGCTGCAGAGGCCGTACCCCACTGACTCCGCAGAGTGCATCTGCGGCCCACCCTGCTTCCCAGGACCTCCTTCAATGGCAGCTGCCTGGCAACTGGGCTCTGGACATCATTCCTGAGCAGCAGCTGAAGGACAGTGGCCATGCAAGCTTTTTGCTGCACCATTTCATACCTTCGGTGCCACCACTCACCGCATAACCTCAAGCAAATATAAAACCTGTCAGAGCCATGACTTTCCGTAAAGCGCAGAGTCTATTCCTGTGTAGGACAGAGCTGCAGGCCCCGCAGCTAAAAGAGCAAAGGGGCTGGCTTGTACAGATGCAGTAGCAGGGCACCCCTCTCCTGGACGCTGGGACGCGTGTGTATATGTGTATGTATATGCGTGGGAGGGTACTGGGTGGTGCACACCCACAATGACCCAGCTCCCACCTTGAGCTTGAACCCACCTATGCTCCTCAGTAGTGTGCTCCAGCACCTTCTGCAAAGTCCCTAGTCAGCATTCTGTGCCTCGGCCGGTGGGTTGCAACCCTGGTTCCATGACCCCTGAGATGCCTCTAGCACAAAGTAGGGCCGGAATGTACCTCGGGGCACCCTGGGCTCTGGGGCACTTTACTTCTGAGATCTCAGACAGGAGGCCTGGTTTGGCCTCTCCTCCTACTAGGCACAACAAGTTAGAGCCTCTGCAGCCACCTTGAGTCACCTGTGTGGCCTAGGCCTCTGTCTCTCAGGTCCAAGTGCTCTCCAAGGGCCCTGCAAGCCCAGAACAGTGGCATGAAGGTTTTTATGGAGGACTTTTCATGGGAAAGAAGAGATAGGCTCATCCAGTTTGAGGTACACCCCCTCCCAGGTTTCGTGCAGCCCCAGTGCCCGTGCATTTTTTCTGGAAGCCAAATGGAAGAGACAGTGGGCTTGGGAGAGCATCTACACCCCCAGGACTGTAGGTCACCTCCATTCCAGCCGGTACTCTCAGCCAGAGGGCAGGCTTGCCTAGCAAGCAGCTGGAAACAACGGTCACTTGACCTAGACAAGCAACTGGGGTTTTTATTTCCGTTTTGTGGTTGCCTTCTTCCTTTCTCAGCTGCTCTTTGGCCCCTCTCCTTCCTTTTAAAATAGGACCTCTGAGTCCCAGAGACCAGTAGGAAGCTTTAAGAGTCAGCAATTCTGAGAGGTGGCACACAAATCCTGGGTGCAAGGAAGTGTTTCTGCATGTGTATATGCATGTGGGCACACACACACACACACACACACACACACACACACACACACACACGAGTGCTTTTTCAGGCATACCTGTGCACATCTGTGCGTGTGCACAGGGCTCACGGGAGAATATGTGTCTGCCCATGTGTGCAGTTGTTCATGGCGGGCACGTAGGTCCCTCCCAGGGACAGAGTCTGAGGCTCCCTTCACTGTCTCACAGATGCCACGACCTTGGGGAGGGTCCCACCGCCATCCCAGAGTTGCTTGCTTTGGCCGATGCCTCACATTTCCATGGGAGTGAGCAACCGTGGGTCCTGAACGTGGTTGATGATATAGCCCTCACCCGCAATCCCTTCCCCCACACTGGCTGCTCATGCCCTTCCTGCACTGTGGGAGCCTCTGTGCCAGCTCAGCAAAGCCCCCAAAAGCAGAGGTGATGAGCAAGAAGAAAAGCTGGCGCCTTCAGCTTTCCATGCACCCTGAAGAAAGAAGCAGCGCTCCAGAGGCTGCCTTTGGAGCAAGTCAGAGCCACCGTGTTGTATCACTTCAGGACTTCCCAGCTAGTCACCCAGGGAATCCTGGAGTGCTGGGCAGGTGGTGCCGTAAGTCACACCCCAGCCAGGGGGTCCAACTCTGCACAGAACAGTGCTCAGGAAGATGCCCGGCAGAGCCAAGGGCAAGCCTGCAGCACCACAGACTCTGTGCGCACCTTCTCGAGCTCCCTGCAGGGAAGACAGGTGCTTTCTGCTCTACCTGATTCATCCTGGCCTAATGCTTCCACAAAATGCACTTGATGAGATGAGTGAGGCTGATCATGAGCTGTGCTACGGCCTCTGCCACTGCACTGATCCTTCTGTGGCCCAGTCACTGTGCATTTCAGAGCCTGCCCTGCCCTGCCCTGCAGGTGAGGTCTAGGGTTCTCATGGTCCACGCTAGAGGCCACCAGAGAAGCAATGCCTGTTAACTCCTTGAACTAACAGGTGGTGAGGCGTTCTTTCTAGTGTGTGTCTGTGGACATTTCCGGAAAAGCTTAGCCTTTGGCACTGCAGGATCAGTGGGGAAGGCCCACTCTCCCCAGAGCTGGCAAGCATTGCTCTATCCATCGAAGACCCAGGTGGAAAGGAAAGGCTGAGGAGAGGGACTTCAGCCTGTACACACCAGAACACAAACTCTCGGCTGCCTGGGAAGTCGGCACCCTGTTTCCAGACATCAGACCTAGGCCAGCACCCACCCCTGCTGCCTGGGCCTACTGCATCAGATGTGAGGCTTATCAGCCTCCAGAACTGAATAAGCCAAGCCTCATAATCTCTGTCTGACTCTGTCTCTGTCTCTCTCTCCAACAGACAGACAGGCATGGCCTACAGCAGGTGTGGGTCTACAGGACAGCCAGTATTGCCTCTCCCAGGCCAGCTCTGAGTTTTCTGGAAGGGAATCCAGTAGGTAAGAAGGACAAGATGACTTCCCTGCGGATCCATCTGTCCTCTCTCTCCAGCAGCAGACAGGGCTCTGGCAACATGCTTGACTCTCTGCTGGGACAGGGACAGCAGGTGACCCCCAACACACCCCAGCTTGCTTCTGGAGGCTTCCAGATGGGCAGCAGGCTGGGGTTTTGCCTCCCTCATTCCCCAAAACACAATCCTCAATCCCATTGCCAAAGCCCTGCCCATCTCCTCACAGTCACCTCCTCCCTGCTGTGATGTCTGCGGCCCTAGGACCCTGTCCCAGCAACCCACCAGGAAAACAATAATAAAATCACAATCACTTCAGTGCTGGAGGTGAAGCCAGACACTCTTGCACAGGTGAAAGTGATCCTGCTTGTCACGGTACACCTGGGCTAGCCCAGGTCCCCTGAGGATGACCTGGGGGTGACCGTGGAGATGGCATGTGCTCCTCCTGCAGATCTGAGACCTGTCCCTCTAGCCCTGAAGCCCTGTGTGGCTCTGAAAGGGCCCTGGAAGTTCTGGAAGGGGATTGCTGGGCCTGCAGAATGGGGGCCAAGGTCTCTGTCCATGGGAATGGACTTCTCTCTGGCCGGGGACCAAGTGGACCGGACTGCTGGACCGGGTAGGGATGTTTGGCAGAGGTGCTAGGTCTCAGACACAGGCTGTCCTCCTGCCTGCCACTCCGCTTCTCACCAGCGATGCCTCACGAGCCTATCCCCTGCCCTGGCCATGCAGTGCGGATCAGGCAAACTCCAGAGCCTTGGCCCAGAGCCACTCAGCCCATCAGCTTGGCCCAGGCAGACCCCGGCTGTGCAGCTGCTAAAAATGTCTGTCCACCGTCCTACCCCAGAGAGACAGGCTGACATTCCTGTCGTGGCTGAAGACGGTCCAGGCCAACACTCCTCTCCAGGCAGCTGGCTTCCTGGTCCCAGCAGCTCCACCCAGGCTGCCCGCATTCCTCAGATCCAAAGCCGCTTCCGAGCAGCCAAAGCATGAGGTGGCGGAGCTGCAGCCTGAGCCTGGCGTGGAGGGCCTGGCAAGGCAGGACATTCCCACTCCTGAGGAGGTCAGCACCACCCACCTCACCCCCCGACACCATCCTTGCTGCCAGGATGGAAACGCCGGGCTGAGGACCTGCAGCCTGCCACAGTCCACTCAAGACCCTTCGGGGTCTGAGGTTGGGGTTCTTGCCTCCTTGCCAGCAAGCTAATTGTCTTTTCATGCCTCAAGCCACTGATTTGAGGACTAGACATGAAACAAAGGAGCAGAGTACTGCTCTGGCTCACCTGTGAGCATGGGGTCTCCAGGGCTCCCCTGCATCTGGGCACGGAGCTCCTTCTCCTGTGGCATGTGGTGGACCAGGCACTGTGCCTGCTGTGCTGGGTCCCAAGGGCTTCTGCTCATTGTCAACCTCGGCCAGCAGGGAGGCCAAGAGCCACATCCCATCATGCCATAGAGGCCAGTCTGGACGGTACACCTGGGCTAGCCTCAGCCGTGGTCCCCTGTCCGTGGGGGACCCACATAGTGGAGTCACCTCCTGCTCTACAGAGCCCACTAGCACTGTCATGCCCTCACAGTGGGGTCAGCATTCAGCATCAGGGCACAGGAAAGCAAGGCCGCAGGCATCACCCACCCTGGCCAGCTGTCAACAGCCAGGCAGCACACAGGACTGAAGGAGCAGAGAGGAGTGAATCCACAACCCCCCCCCCCAGAGCAGAGTCCAGGAGAAGAAAACAACCCTACTGACCAGCCCCCAGCTGAGGAACCCTGGAGACAGACAGTACACTGGTCCCCACAGCCACCGTGGCCAGCCAGGACCTCTCAGGGGCTCAGCAGGCCTGAGGCTGGGCAGAGAGCTCCACCCAGCCCGCCAGCTCAAACCCTGGCCCCGGCCCCGTGGCAGTCACCTCAGCCAGGCTGGAGTCATAGGCGCCGCTGATAACAGAGCTGGCCGCCTGCCCAGGGCAAGCAGGGCTGCATCAGGCAGGTCCCACAAACCACGGTGCCCTGAGGCTCGTGGACAGGCACAGAGGTAGGAACCCTGCCAAGCCTCCTCTCCAAGGGCACCAAAATTATCCTGTCACTCCTGAGATGCTATAAACATTATGAAACAGGCGAGAATCGCTTTGAAGTTCAAACCTTGCCTACCCACAGAAGGGACTCTCCAGCCAAACAGCTCCTCACAGGGCAATTAAGATGTTGTCTGCAGGTACAGCTGTGTGCTGGGGCTTGTGCTGCGAGTCAGCGCTCTGTGGTCTGCCAGAGGCCAGGCACAGGCCAGTGGCAGCCAGAGGTCTGGCCCCCCAGGGACTTCAGCTGAGGGAAGGCTGAGACCCCAGGGGCCACCAGAGCTGGGGTTCTGGGGCTGTGGATGCTCCCGCCCACCTGCCCCACTGTCCCTGCTGGCACACCTGAGCTCCGTGCTTTGATGTCCTGCCTTTGCAGACAAAGCTTCCTGCGGGGTGAAACTGTTAGAGGCGACTCTTAACTGTGCCTTTTATCAAAGACCAGAGGAAGGAGTTGAAAGCAAGGGCCTGTGCTTTTCAAAGGCACTGGGGAGGGGAGGGAAACCACTGCAAGCCCTAGGAGGAAGCAGATGTCTGCAGCCTCTCCAGCCCTGGAGGCTGCTCCCCAGAACACGGAGGGTGGGGGTCTCAGGAAGGCACTGGGCCAGCAGCAGCTTCATGCAAGCCCAAGCCAGAGCACGGCTTGGGTCTGGGTTGTGGTTTTGTTTGGCTCCTGTTAGAACTCTAATTACAAAAACCAAATCGCAGGACAGGCGCCCGCCACCTGAGCCTCCTCCTCTTCAGCTAGGACTCCTGGCTGCAGTGTGCAGGGCCCTGGGCTCGGCAGGTGGGGTGAAACGCCTGAGCAAAGGCAAGTACAGGTACAGAAAGAGACCAAACCACCAAACCTCAGCAAGGCAGACCCCCAAATAAGGGGGTCCCTGAGGTCAAGACAGTGGGGAAGCCAGTTCTGAGGTGCAAGATGTCCCTCCAAGTCCTCAAGAGCCAGCTGCCCTCAAGGTGCTGTCTGGCTGGGCCCCTGGGAACTCACAGTCACTGATCCTGACAAAGTCCCCAGCTGCCACTCAGCAAACCAGGCTTCTAGAAGATGTGATGATTACATTTTGAAAATGTGTTACAGTAGAAGACGCATGGCCATTATATCCCCCCAACTCTTCTCCCTCACTCTAAGCACTGCTCTGACCCCACCACTCTGGAAGTCCTATTTCCTGAGGGTCTAGTTGCACTGTCGTGGCTGCTTTGATGTCCTGGATCTGCTCGGAGCATTTGCCTTTCCGATCTTTTTGATTTGGGGGAAGAGTGGGAGGCAACATGGTCTCAGTGCCAGTGAACAGGTGCACAAGAACACCAGAAGGTTTTACAAGCCCACCTTCCCCATGGGCAGTGGCTCCCCAATCATTCGCTAGGTTTGGTTTGGTTTGGTTTTTGCACTCCTCGTGTAGATACTCATGAATGTAGACTTCCAGAATGCTTCAGAAAGCAGCATGAATGGCAAAATGAATGTGTTCAAAGTGAGGGGCAATAATAACAATATCCTTTTCACTATAATAGTTTCTTTCTAATTTAAACACTCCTCACATATTTGGCTCACCCTTTGTACAGCCAACACATGGGGACCATGCAGAGTAGGGTGCACCTGAGTTGTACTCATGCCTGACCAAGCATGGGATGACCCCCACAGGGCACCCCAGAACTGGCATCTTCCAAGTGAGGTGTCACAGGCAGGTGACCACATCCTGTCTTCAAGGCTGATGGACAGCTTGGCCAGCACCCTAGATAATTTTTTGTAAGACTAGTAAAGTACATACTACACAAAATTTACCAGTTTTACCATTTTTAAGTTCACAGTTCAGTGGCAGCAAGTGTTCTCAGTGGTGAGCAATTGCTGGAGCCATCCGTTCCCAAGAACTCCTTCCTCTTGCCAGCTGCAACACGAGCCCCACAAACAGTAACTTCTGCTCCCCCTCCACCTTCGGGACCCACTGTTCTATTTTTGGTCCCTGTGAGACCCTTCCAGGAGCCTCCTGTAAAGGAAACCCCTTGGTATTTATCCTTTTGCATTTGACTAAAAATAATGATTTTTAAAGATATTTCCATCAAGTCGCTGTGGCTATTTTACTTTTTTGTTTATTTTTTTTTCAATTAACAGACAGTAAAAATAACTACTCTAGGGTGCATTCCTGTGAGTGGCAGGCAGTATAGATTGGTGTAAACACCACCACGGTGAGGACAAGGGAAAGTCTGTCTCCTGAAGAACACCCCTGTGCTCTATCCCGGTAGACCCCCACGACCCCCTAACCACTGCTGTGGGTGTTCGTCCCCTCCACGTGTCTTTCCCAGAGTGTCTGGAGGTGGCCTTGACACACAACGGCTTGACTTGACCATTTTTGACTGTGTGAAGGGATGAAAGCAACACACATCCACTGGAAACTGCTTTGACTTGGAATTTGAGTCTTGGCCCCGGCACGGGGCACACATTCTGATCGCCTTAGTACTAGGTAGTGACAACAAGCTACAGGTCCGTCAGCCCTGGAACACAAGAGGAACCAGTCAGCTCTGTGCTCTCCAGTGCACTGCGCTAAGAGACGGTAGGTGCTTGGTAAGTTCCATATACTTAATGCATTCCCCAGGCTGATAACCTGTACCACTTTAGCAGGGCCCGGCGGCCCAGGGGTGCCCCTAGATTCTGGCCCCGGAGTGACAAGACCACGAGCACCGTGGCTCGGTGTTCAAGAGCCTGGCACAGTGGAGGTTTGGGAGTGGGGCCTGGTCTAGCTGCTTTGTCAATGAAAGGCAAACTCCTAGGTGCCCCTCACCAGGAACCGGAACCAGGAACCAGAAGCCACAAGGCCAGCTGCGTCAAACCATCCATGGTGAAGGAGGAAGACAGGCAACACAGAGGTACACACCGCATTTTTCTTGGCCATTTGTCCACCACTGGGCTGTAGGGCTGGCCCTGCTGGGGCTGCTGCAGATAACACCACTGTGCACACCAGCAGGGAAGGGTCTGCTGAAACCTGTGCAGCCTCTGCAGTCAGAGCACGTGGAGGGCCACACTCCCTACTCCCTCAACTGAGTCTCTGCAGGCCTAGGGCACCCCCTCAGCCCTTTTCTCTTGAGCTCCTTGGCACAAATCCTGCCTATAGGTAGCCACCATGACTCTGCAGAAAACGAGCCAGGTCTAGTGCAAAGTTCTGATTATGGACCGGCAGGGGCCAAGTGCAGATGTCCTCAGAGACAGCCAGTGTGTGGTTCTGCACCCACCAAGCCCATGAAGACACCAGGACCCTGTCCTCCTCCATCCACACTGCAGACCCCAGGCCTGACCTGCTTCTCCAGGGTGGCTGGGTGCCGTGCTTCAGTCACCCTCCCAGGCCAGATGGAGTTGCTAAAGGTGCTGCCTCATCAGAAGTTAGAGTGATAAGAGCTTAGTAACCACTAGTTCTTCCAAGTGGAGAAAATGCTCATTCTTACAAGAACCCCAAGTTTTTATGGGTTTTTGGTTGTCTCTTATCTCAAGTTATTTGAAAGAAAAAAGTGACAGATAAGGATGTATACGATGACTATCTTTGGCTATTGAAGAGCAAAAGCCACAGCTGACTCAGAGTCAGCTCGGTGAGACGCCCCCAGCTGTGCACTGCAAGCCAAGGGCAGGCGGAAGCCAGGCCCCTCCACCTTCTCAGTCCACTGAGGAACCGTGACTCACACACACTTTACAAGCAGCTCAAATCAAGTGAGCAGAAGAAAGGATGTGGGTCCACCTCCGAGATGATCGAGGAAAGCAGGAAGCAAAGGCTACACCTGGGTAGTGTAGCATCCTTGAGCCCAGGCAGAGAGGTCCCACAAGCAGCACGCTCCTGTGTGAGTCCTTTCAGGGTGCCCCTTCAGTAGACTGGACCTCGGCTCCCCCCCCCCCCACTTTCCCAATATCTGCCACCAGGAACAACAAAACAGGGAGGAAACCCTCCTGGTCAGTGAAATGGAAATGATTTAAGCAACATTTACATTCCCATCTCCTTGGTTTTGAACACTGCCATGCGTGCCTTCATGAAGTAAAGCACTATTGATTCATCCTTCAGGACTTCCTGAACATCTGCAAGGGTCTTGGTCTCGGCACAAAGATCCACCCAGGAGCAGGACCAAGGTTTCTGCTCTTGGGGAGCTCATCTGTTGGGAGACCTGCACCACAGGATGGGCTTCAGGGAGGAACACAGTCAGAGGGGCAGGAAGGAATGCAGCTCGGGTGGCTCCTTCCAGAAGACAGCACCCACACAGGCTGGCCAGGCCAGCAGTGCCCACTGCCAGGTGTCCGCAACATGGATCTCAAGGGGCAGGCAGCTGTGGCCAGAGAGGTCCAGACAGGTCACAGCAAGAAGGGAGTGTTTGGGGTGATAAGAGTGGCCCTGAGAAGAGACCACACCTGCAAGGGCCCAAGGGCAAGGGAGACTGGGAGTGGTGACTGGGAAGGACACAGAATCTGAAGGGGTGGGAGTGGCGTTCTGAGGACTCATGAGGACAGAAGAGGGCGTGGACTGTGGCCAGAGCCAGGTCTGGGCGTGCAGTGCAGACTGACCAACTTGTGGAATCTGGGTCTCACCTAGCTGGTCCCGTCTTGTCTTGCATACAGAGGATGGTCATGCTGAGATTCTGTCTCCAGGTTCATGTAAGGCCCCAGAAGCCACAGGTCAGGGAAGAGAATATTTACACAAGCACAGACAGGCTATAGAAAAGTGTAATAGTAGGACAGAAGAGGGACACTTCCCACTTTCAGGCCTAAAGCACAAAGAGAGGGAGTTCTTATGAGACCCCGAGTGGGCTTTTGGGTGGAGATGGAGACTTCGATGGGGCGTCACAGCTGTCCAAGCACCCAGACTGCCTGAGCCCCACCAGTCTTCCTAAGGGGTTGAACTCCAAAAGAGGACTATTGTAATCCCAAATGATGATCATTGTAGTCTGAATATTGTAATCCCTTTTCTAGTCCTCCTCACAATCCAGAAAGTCATATTTGTAATCCCATTGAGATGTTATTGGAATTCTGGCAAGTTAATTCCAATCTACCACATCCAATGCAACCCAGGGGGGGAGTAAAGACACCAAGACACATTCCAAATTAAGAGCAGCCAAGGGATCCTAAGCCCGATCCATGTGAGGATGTGTGGACCAAGGCTCTGATCCAAGGCCTCTCCCGGAATTTACTATCTTATGAAGAAGGGGATGACTCAAGGGTGAGTGACAGTGAGGATGGCGAGTAACTCAAGCTGGTCAGGTGGAGAGAAAAGCATCTTTGCAATATGCAAGGAGAGCAGCAGAAAGACCAGTCTGCATAACTAGACTGGAATAGCATATGAAAGAATTTAGGAGGCTGTCGCTTCAGTTTCTGATGTGTAAACTTTTGTGCCCTGGGGACTGATAGCCTCTTTATTTCAAGTCTCATACCCAGTTGACATTCCTAGAGCTGACTGGCTCTGCCATGCTGCTGTGTTCAGATCTTTTGCAGAGAGCACTATTCGAGGAGACAAGAGACTGTCAGACTGGCTTTAAACTTTACACATCAGTACTTCAGCTGGCCTTCCTTGCATTGCTGAGAGCCAATTGAAGAGAGAAGGAAATACCATAACCCTTTGTATATTCCAGAATATGGAAGTGAGATTTGATTAACTAATGTTGCAGCAATTGCTCTGCATTCAAGGAGAGGTGCCCAGGTCGTCTTCTACCAAGGACAAAGTGAAAAAGCAGCCAGGCAGAGTCTACAGACATCCACAGCGGGTGCAGAGCAGGTGAGGACTGGGCAAGTAGGTCAAGAAGAGCCATGGCAAGCCTCCAGCACAGCACCTGGTGAAGTCTGAGGCCAGGATGTGTCATCTGGCACGCAAAGCCACCAAGGACCAAGGACTGTGCTCCCAGGAACTGGCCTTTCTCCATTTGGCCCTGTCCTCCCTGCAGCAGAGACCCCAGAGTGCTCTGTGGCTTGGTGGAAGGACTGGGAGGGTGGGAAGGGTGCCCTGGCAAGGCTGGACCTGCTTCCAAGCAAGAGGTCTACTGGCTAGAAGAAACCAGTAGACGAAGCCTAGAAGAGCCCACTCTCCCCTGCTCACTGCAGACTGGTTCCTCTTTGAGGGTAAGGAGGACTCTGGTTTAGGGCATGGATAGGAAGGGGTGTGCATTCAGAAGAGGCCCTGTGGCTTTCAGTCCACGTCACATTTAAAAGTAAGTACATGGCAGACTATTTGTCTTTTTTTTTTTTTTTCCTCATGCAAAGTTCAAGTTGAGAAAGACCTTTTGGGATGGAACGGTTGCCTAAGTAAGGGATTAGCTGTACCTGATTATAAATAAGTGAAAGATTGTGAGCACAGAAAATCTAGCATATATTTGAGTAACTACCCTACCCCTGTCTTTAGGACTTAGCCAAAACTCAGCTTTAATTTTATTAGGGCTTGTGACTTTCTATCATGGCTTCCTGCCATGCTGGGTGCTGGGGCCCTGCACGTTACTGGCCTGCACTGCTGCCCTCTCAGTCTGTCACACACATCTGCAGGCCATGCCCGGAGCCCGAGCTGATTCCACCCAGAGTGAGGAAAGCCTCCCCTGCCAGCCCTCAGGGGCTAAGGTCCACAGCTATCCTGGACTTCAGTCAAACTGTTGCCCAGAAGGCTAGGTCACCCCGCAGGGCCAAGCATCTGTTTAGTGGCTGACCTAGGCTTCAAGCCTGGCCCACCCCTTCGCTCAGTCCACCCCCTCTACCTTTCTCAAAGGCCTGAGCCTGAGTGTGAGAGGTCACACAAAGATCCAAGAAGACTTTGGGAGGCTGGTGGCTCTCTTCTTGGGGTGCCAGTGAAGACTCCTCTTTTAGGGTGACCAAGAGCAGCAGGGGGCCTAAGTTTCTACTTAGGTGACCAGGGACAGCTCTGTTCCATTTCAGTAACTCATGTCTTTTTATCTCTGAGCAAGCAGGTCATTGCATTTCTTCGTTACTCATTTGGGAAAGGCTCACCCAGAGTCCACAAGAGACCAGGTAATAGATAGGTGCTGTGAACATGAAGATGACAATCTACCCTGCTTGTCTTCAGCAGCTCACTAACTAGGCGACAGGCATGCAAGCTAGCAATTATAACTGAGGTTGATGCAAAACCGTTCCAGCATGCCAAGGAGCAGAAGAAAAGCCAGCCTGCAGAAGGCCAGGGGCTGGGCGAAGGGAAGCCTGGCAGGGGTCACTGGGAACCCACGGGCTGTTTAGTGGGGCAGTCTGAGAATGGCCTGCAAGGGCCCTCCTACCACAAGGCACCAGCATTCTGGACACCGTAGTGAGGCTCGTGGATACCCAGGGACAACTTCCACTCTCCCCTCCCAGCAACCACCGAGGCTTCAGAGCCAGCCCTTGCCACTCAAACACTTGCTGGGCTGCCCGACCCAAGGTGACCCAACCCACACCTCAGCTTTTCCATGTGGGAAATGAAAGGTCAGGAGCAAGGGCTTTGCTGCTCACTGAGCCGGGAGGGAGCCGAGCAACCAGGCCCCGGAGCAGGAAATGGTGTGACGAGGACCCCGCCCCCAGCCCAGCCATCCTGGGTGCTGGCTGCGATGTGTGACTCCGCGTGCCAAGCCTGATCCTTTCCCAGACAAACGGGCCAAGAACGGTGGAGAGGGAAGGCAAGAAGAGGCAAGAGCCCAGAGCTTCCACACAGGGAGCTGAGTGAGGAGTCAGGCCAGACCCAGGCTCCTGCAGCTGGCACTAAGCCTGGTGCCTTCCTGGGTCACCCGGCCAAGGGCCACCACCATGGCAGTGGGGGTGTCACTCCCATGCTGGCCTTCACTGGGCATGGGCAGGCTAGAAACTGCTTTCCTGTGTACTGAACCCTAAAGAAATGGTCAGGCTTAGAAAGTCACAATAAAAGAACTCAAGGGAGAACATGAAAAGAGAAGGTGCTGATGTGTGCCTTTCTACCCAGCACTGGCTGTGCCTCAGCTGGGTCACAATCGTGCCTACAGCCGCCTCTGCTCTTGCTGGGACCATGAAGGTTCCCGATGTTTCTGGTACCAAAGATTCTAATTAGGAGATTTTAAAACTGCAATACTGGTCTAAGAGACTTCATTTGAAATGTCTGCAGCTAGAAGTGCTTCAGATTTCGGAACTATTCAGATTCTGGAATATCTGCATGGACTTTTCTGGCTGGGTACCCTAACCTGGGAATCTGAAGCCCACAGAGCTCCGTTTTCCTTCTGTCACCTGTACTGCGCTGAGCGTCACACAGTGAGCATGGGATTCCACAGCCTTCTGGATGCTGAGTGTTTGGATTAGGGACGCTTGATCTGTTACCTGTATCCTCAGTCTCTAGGGTCAAAAGTGTTCTTTTAATGGAAACTGAAATTCTGGCTAAATCAGAGTCTGTCCTTTGTGCCAACCTCTCCAGGCTTCCTGTAGTTTCCTGCTGCTCATAGCAAAAACTGGTCCAGTGGCCATGTGCTGCCCCGGGGCCACCAACTGCTCTGCTTGTCACAGGAAAGCTGCTTGCAGGAGGATGAGGCGAGTCCAGCTGCCCCTGCATTTCCATCTGCTTGTAGGGCAGAAACACGGGGTCCAGCATCATCCATCACCTCAATAGAAGCTCTGGCAGGAATTACCCTGCGTATTTTGCTGCCACCAAAAAGAGGCCCAGAAAGACCTCCTAAAGTATGTTTTGAGCTACCGCTTTTAACCATCTAAGTCATCTCTGTCCTTCCTACAGGTGAAAAACTCATGATTTCCAGATTTAAGCGATAAGAAAACTGCTCTGAAGATTGTTTCATTTAGATTGAAATTCCACATGCATTTGGCACCAGCAATGCTGTCATTGCTTCACACCTGGAAAAATTGACACACAAGTCATCCAGGTAGGGTCCCCACCCAACCATAGCACCCAAAGGCTCAGCAGGTGAGGATGCTCACCAGCCCAGAGCCGCCTGCTCTCTCCTCCTGTCCCTGGTGGTCCCTCCTACAGGAGTCCTGACCGAGTCTGTGCTGTGGACTCCTGGGACATTGTGCCAAAGCCCAGCACCACTCCGTGGGGTCTTTCTTCAACCCTGTAGGTCAAGCCCAGCAGTGGCTCACGCCGAGCTGTACCCCAGCCTTTCTGGTTTGGATGGTTTGGTCTGGTTTTGGGGGCAGTCTTGCTCTATAATCCCGGTTGGCCTTGAATGCTCTGTGTGTCACAGTCTTAGCTGAAACTCAAACTTCTGCTTCAGGCACTCCAGGGCTGGGACTGCAGCTGTACATTTTTAAGCAAATAAAATGAATAGCATCAGGAAGGAAATAAAGCACAGTGAATGGCAGTGTAAATATATATATTTTTTTCCTCAATCTGGGATATTCTTCTTCATTAAGCCGCTTCAGTACCAGTGATTGGTTTGTGAACCGTTGCACCAAAGCATTGCTGAGTGTAAATGAAGTCAAACCCCAGAAGAGGACTTTCCTGTAATCCTTCCAGAGGTTGAAGGGGCCACCAACACAAGGGAAGGAAAAGTTGGACTGCAGTTAGAAATGAGGGACAGTAAAGAGGTGTTTCTTTCCCATTCATGTCCACAGAGCTCCTGGATTTTATCTGCGGGGCCTCCAGGCAGTGGTGTCCTTCACGCCCAGGCAGGAGGCCGCTGTGTTCAGCCATGCACCCGGGGCCTGCTCCCCTGCAGCAGCCTGAGCTGGGCTTCCTCACATGTGTCCACATCTGCATGACCAGAAGGAAAGAGGGGGAGAAGGAAGAGGGAGGTCAGAGATTAGATCCTCCCCTCTGCATGTCATGAGCAAGGCAGCCTGGGAGGGACATTGAAGGGGGAGTGGATTTGCCAGAGGAGGCAGACTTCAAACCTGGAGAGCCCCCAGGTCTACAGGTGCCTGTGACACCGCAGCCCCTAGGGACCCGCCAGTGAGGACCAGCTCTCACCAGACCTTCAGAGGCTGCCTCCACAGCCACTGTGGGCTCCCCAAGTCCACCTCTGTTCTTTACCCTGGCTCGGCCCGGTGTCCGAGGAGAAGCACACAATTCCCGTCAGGCCTCCAGCCGGCACCTCCTTCTCAATCAGAGCCAGGGCAGTGCATGCAGGCAGAACAAGGCCTGAGCCAGGGATGAGAAAACAGTCTTTGGAAGATGCTAAATCACTCCCCTTGTTCCAAAAGCCCCAAAGACAATAAAATTATCTGGAAAGCAAATTTCCATGAAATGTTTAGGGGTGGAGACATCAGATTTTCCTATGAATCTGAGTTCCACCAAAAATTTCTAGGCAGGTCCACGTGGCAGCTGTGTGATTTCTGCTTTTCCTCATGAATAGCAGCTGCTTCCAGCAGAGAGGATCATAGCTCCTGTGGGTGCAGGGCACATCTGCAGTGGTGAGGGCAGAGCACCCAGACCCAAGACCCTGCCAGTGCATGTGCTGCGGTCTGCACAGAGCATCCTGCCCCGGCATGGAGCTCTTGCACCTTTCCTGAAGTCCAAGTGCAAATTAACATGCTGCTCTCCATCCTCAGGGATGTGGTTCCCTTCGACCTCAAGAAACACAGCCCACTGCCTCCTGAAAGTCAAAGAGGAAAGGGGAATCAGTGCCTACTGCTTCTGAACATTTCCCTGACTCCAATGAGCATTTTAAAATTGTGGTTGACACAACTGGCCACCCACCCTGCCCAGGGCCCCCTAAGTCACACAGGAAGGGGAATTCTCTCCAAGAGCTTATTCTAGACCAGCAGCCTTTGTGTACACACTTGACTGTTTCCTGGACTGAGCCCTTCTTCCACATACACTGGTCAAAAAAGCAAAATCACTTCTTCCTTGTCAACTTCCTGGAAGCACAGAGGACAGAGGGAGAAGGAGTATAAAAGATTGTTCAGCTTGAGGATCCTTGCAGCACTAACTGAAACCTTAACCATGGTGGTTCCTTGGAGCTCTAAAGCAAAGGGAGCCTCTTGATCAGCAGTCCTCAAATTTTTTGGCACCAGAAACTGGGTTTGTGGAAGACTATTTTTCTGTAAATAGGATGAAGGGGGAGTTTCTTTTTTTATTAGTAGTAGTAGTGCAGAATACTCACATCCTCCTGGCTGGCATCACAGCCTCAGCTCCCCCTCAGATCATGAGGTGCTAAGGTTTCGCAGGGAGCAGGAGTGGGCAGTTCATGGTTGGGTTCTCATGCATGGGAATGCTATGCTGTTGCCGATCTGACCAGAGGCCAGCTCTGGTGGCAACTCAAGCTGTGGGGAGCACCTGAGGTACAGATGAAGCATTCACTGGATCTACTGCTCCTCATCTGCTGCCGGGAAGCCAGGTTCCTCACAGACCCATAGCTGGAATGGGTCTATGGCTCTGAGGCTGGGGGCCATTGTTTAATCCCTTTATAAGGAATCACTGAAGAAGACAAACTTCTTGGACTTCATAACCTGTTGTCCCTGAGGTCTTATGAGTTTCTCAGAGCTGCCTGGAATGTGCTTTGAGGGATCTGGGAACCTAGGGGAGCCACTCCCAAATCTAGGGCCTCTCTGAGACCCCAACATTTGCATGCAGACTTGCCCTGCCTGCATCTGAGCTTGAAAGCACAAGACTGGGAGGCTGAGGGGTCTTCCTGGGGCTCCCCCAGGAATGCACTGTCCTCTCACATTTCCTGTCAATACCTAAGCCGCCCTCCACCCCATGCCGCAAGGAAGAGCCTCTGTGACTTCCGTCTCAGGAACCAAGTGTCTCAATCCCTTCCTCAGAGCTGTGGGAGGCAGTGACACCAGAGCAGGGAGTGGCCCAGCTGCACGAGGGGACGGAATGTGCTCCAGGTCCCATGTTGAGCAGGCACCCAAAGGCAAGATGGTGTCAGGAAGAGAGCTCACATTCAGACCTGGAGAGTCAGAGTCGGTGGTGCGGGGACACTCGTCTTCCCAAGCAGGGGTCACTGGCTTCGAGAAATGACTGAGAATCACTTCTCACTTGACTGTCTTAAACATCTTCATGGAAAAAGGAATTAATACAGGTGGTGGTGGGGAGAGCAGGTTACTTCATCCATCCCCAGTGGGGTGACGCGGTGTGTATGATAAATGTGTGCTTGCACAGCTAGATACTGACCTGGGCAATGTATGTCTCTACCTACCTATCATCTACGATAACAGAGAAGATTACCTGTCATCCTGCAAAACACACACATGATGCAACGGATTTCCAAAGACCAGGATATACAGTGTTCTTTTTTTTTTTTTTTTTTTTAAGGAGAAAAAAGAAAAAAAAAAAAAACAGAAAAAGCGTACAAGTTATACAGAATTTCAGAAAAAATAAACAGTAGGAAATCACTAGTTAATTACATATTGTCATCTTAGAAATAGTTGTTGAAGTTACAAAATTAAAGCATATAGAGGGGACTTTCAAACATTGAGACTGCAAACAGTTTTGTTCAATGATCCAACAAAACTTCAGTAATATAGTTATCTATCTTATACACTTAAATATATATGCAGTTATATCTTTTAGAGAACTTTCTTTTGTACAATGACAATCACACATTTTGGGTTTTATTACTCCCACAGTTCTTATTACTTTTTTTTTTTGAAGAAAGTAAAACCAAATGTGACATACCAGGACAGAGTCAGTCAAATCAAAAGGATGGACATAATACATAATGTAAAAACAAAATACAAGGTGATCTACAATGGTTACCATAATGCCTCTTGTTATCTTAAAAAGAATTGCCTATATCATCAGTTATAATAAAATTGAACAAAACAGTAAAGAATAAGATCAATAAAACCAAAACATTGGAGACATTAGAGGACTTCAAAAGAAGATAATAGTCAACCAAAATGGGCATCACAATGAATCTTATTGTCTTCATAGTTGTTGCCTATACTTTCAAACTTGGTACTATCAAGCATAACAGAATAGAGGAAAATCAGTTAAAACAAGATGGTGAGAGCAATATAGAGTTTCAAATCAAGTTAATAGGAAATCAAAGTGGCATACTATAATATATCCTGCTATTTTTTATTTATTTTTCCCTTAATTAAAAGGATAAAAATGAAAAAGTAGATAATAGAAAGGAGATTGAGATAAAAAAGAGGACATAACAACAAAACAGCACAGGTCAAAGCATAGCCATTTAAGCAAAATAGTGTTTCACCACAAGATAATCTTGACATAATTGTAGTTACCATAGTGTCTCTTCCCTTAAAATCTTTGGGTATAACTTCGTATACTGTAGCATTAAACTTATCAAGACAATGTAAAACTGTTCAAGAGAATGACAGTATTACAGGGTATTTAGAATCAACTAACAGAAAATGAACAATGGTTTCTGTATAATCTCCTTGTCTATAAAAGTTTTTGTTTATATTATCACATATAATAAGATACAACACGTTAAAACCAATGGAGACAGAAGAACAAAAGCTTGATGGGACTTCAAAACAAGAGGATATTAAATCAGCACTACCTATTATGATGTCTTGTTTTCTCCAAAATGGCCATCAGAATTACAGCAGACTTCTCGGCACAAACCATCAAATCACGAAGAGTGTGGGGGGAAATAATTCAAGCTTTGAAAGATAATAACCTCCAGCCGAGATTGATATACAGTGTTCTAATGCTGAAACTTTCTTGGATTATTTGCAAGAACTGAAGCAAGTTATGCCATGTTCTAAAATGACCAGAAATAACCCTGAGCCAAGCTAGACTTGGAGCTGCAGATACCAGACAGAAGGCTTCCAGGGCTGCTCCCAGGGTGCCAGCCAAAGAAAGCTCCTGTGTGCACAACAGGCAAGTTGTGGGCAATGTCTGCTGATACCCACCAGACCCCTGCCCCACAAAGATCACCACCAGCCTGGGCTGCTGGGCTACACTGAGCCAAACCCACACTCTGAGTAAACAGGCGAGAGCTGTGACCAGTGTGGTGACCCCAGATCCTCACCGGGTGACAGGAAGCAAGGCCAGTTGGGCTTTGCTAAACTGAAACGTCCCCCTCAGTGTGGGACGCATTTTGTCTAAACAGTCTCCAGGGGACTTTGTAATGTCCCCACCTCTGACCTGCACGTGACATACAACCTGTAAACAAAGCTGCACCGGGAGCTGATTTGGGCTCCAGGGAGGAGACTGGGGACAGCAGTGGGCGGTAGCCCTGATCAGAGATGAAGATTCCTGCTTCCTCCTCTACACCACACACACAACACACAACACATATACAACATGCACAGCACACAGCACTGCACGCTGCACACACCACCCAGCACGCACCACACCTCCTGCTTGCACACCTTGGGTTGAAATCATCAGCAGGCGGGGCCTAGAAAGCCGCCTGTTCACCATTAGCCCTGAGATGCTTGGACCAAACCACATGTTTGCAGGCTTCAAGGATCCTCCTGTCCCAAGCAATGCTGCGTGTTCATAATGAGAAAAACAGAGGCAGATAGCTAACCTTGGCAATTCAAGAAGTGACAACACAGTAATGAGGTCATGCCCCACCCCCAGCTGACCAGGAAAAGCTCTCCCTCCAGGCTTTATCAGAGCTGGACCTGTCCTCCTCCAAACCTGGTGTTGCTCCCTTCTCCTCACCCCAGGAGCAGCAAATCCCAGGGTCAGGGCAAGCGCTGATAATGAGGGTGATGTAACTAAAGCACCCTAACACAAGGCTCCCCTCCACCCAGCAACTGAAGAGCCTCTCTTACACGGCAGTGTGAGGCCTGGCTCTCATGCCTGCAGAAGGTGATCGGAACAGGCTCAGAGCGGAGCTCAGAGCTCCCTGCCCAGCGGAAGGGCCCACCAGCTCTGCCCCCTCTTCACAGTGTCCTGAGGGACCGAAGGTGATCCTTCCCTCAGAAGGAGCAGGCTTGAGGAGAGAGCCGAGGGATCCCAAGGGGAGCTGCTCTGCATGGTCCAACAATGTGGGGAAGCTGCATGTCTTAATCCTAAGCAACTGCTGGGGCGTGGAGCCTGCAGGAGAATTGGCCATCCACCTGCAACTCTTGACAGCAATTCAGAGAGGAACTCCAGGCCTCGTCCCCTCCCGGGGGCCCTACTGTCCTCGCCAAGCACTCTGAGGCTGTGGTTTACTTCACCTTTTGCAGTGCTAGACATGAAACCTGGAGCTCATGCATACTAGGTGAGGGCTTTACACTGACTGCACCCCCAGCCTGAGGAGGGCAGGGAGAGCCATGGGCACGTCCTCTGGGGGGTACATGAGAATGATAGCTCTTTTAAACAATGCCTTCTACTGGGCGTCTTAATTTTAGAAAATAGTGAATTTTCAAAACCAAGCTCCATGTCTGCCTTCCTGTCATAATGAAAATGCACTCTTCTAACCTGCACCAAGCGTGGCTCACTAGTGAAATCCCAGGTGCACTTTTTTTTTTTATTGGTACCGGGGATCGAACTCACGACCACCTGCTTGCAAGGCAGGTGCTTATGCCGCTGAGCTAAATCCCCAGCCCCCCACTTTTAAAGCACTTGGGGGTTCTGTGGATAAAATTCAAGGAGTCCTCCAATCTGAGTGGGGAACTGCATCCTTCCTTCCATGAGCTTTTTCTTTACTTATGAACATTAAATGCTTTCACCACAGAAACTGGGGTACCTGTGACTTCATAACCATCGGAGCCCCAGATATTTCAGCACCTTGTTACAATTTTCACACATCGGTAAACATCAGGTTAACCATTTCTACATTTTGCATCTTTAGAGACTGTAATTCTGGTTCTCTTGCTTGGAAAGCTCGGCAGAAATGCTACTCGTGTGTGCAACACAAGCACCAAAGTGCCAGGGCTTCGTCTGACTGCTGCATCACTAGCTGTGTCCCTGGCCCCTGGGCTGGTGCAGTGACAGTGGCAGTTGTGTAATTAACCCAAGGCTCACTGAATAAAAGCACTGGGCAACCTAGTAGGTATTTATAGATCTATGGATTTTATTGTGCTTTTAAATTATAACAGTAAGGCAAGCTGGTAAAATGCCAAATATTAAATTTATAGAGTAGAAGGAGCTGCCAGGAGTGGGGTGCAGCTGTGTAAAGGGCACACACATAAAGCCCTGAGCTTCATCCTCAGCACCCAGAAGAGGAACCCTTCCTCACCACCTCTCTTCTCTCCTCCAAGCTGATTCGCCTACCTGTGGTTACTGCCCCTGGCTCTCTAGTGTGAACCCTTCCCAAAACTTTTTCCATTTATTTTAAACGTGTGCATTGGCAAGGGTGGAATTTTTCTCTTTGTTTTTAAATATATAACAAAGTGACTACTTGAATGTCTAACCTGTAATTCAGTGGAAAACTCTTAGAGATTACAGGTAAAGGTGACTCAGAGGGCAGGTATGAAATATAAAATTACATAGCAACGCATATTCACGTGTTCCATGTTTCATGTAAAAGAAAGCAATCTCCAGGCAGTGTGGCTGTCTAAAACAGTATATACATGGGCCTGATATTTTAAAAGATTCTATCCAGGATGAGAAATAAGCTTCGTAGCTCAGGGAATGAAACAGGAGCCAGGCTCGGGGCTGGAGGTGACAGTGGACAGCCCCAGTGGCCTGGCCTGGTCTATGTCAGCAGGAGGAAGACAGCAAGATGTGAGAGTGGGGAGCCTGCTCTGACTAAAACTTTCATGATGGGAACTCAGAAGCCCAAAGAATCTAAACCTAAAGAACTCCCATGGCCTGCAGACGAGCGAGGAGAAAGAGGGACTCTGTAGGAGTGAGCACCCTGGGAAATCAGTACAAGGCAGACAGCCCTGCAGTCTAGACCTCCGATCCTAGCCTTGACACCAGACCCAAATTGGACAGACCCAGCTAGATGCACACTGAGTCTCTCCCCACGAGACAGTGGCCAGCAAGCTAATAGTGGAATTGCATGGTCCCTGGAATGGTCCCCCAGACTACACATGACTTAAGAGGAACACGAAGTTCCGGTCAATCTGGCATTTGAGGATTTAAGTTGATGCCATGAAAACCTTAAGACAGTATTACGTTCCCAGGAAACCCGCTTTGATCCCTTATCTTTATCTTACATTATCTTCCCAAGTCATTACAGACACAGACATGTCATTACTCTACCCGGTATCTTGCCAGTGTCAAATTCTAAGCTTTGCCTAGATTGCCGTTTGTTTACCAAGCCTTTGCTGGCATATCCAGAGTTTTCCCCTTGACTGTTTCCCATCACAGACAATGCTTTCATGGGTTTCTTGAACTTGAGTCTTCACAGTCAACTGAAGTTCTTTCTAAGGCTAGCAGCCTTCCAGTGGAATTATGAGGCAGTTATGGCGGGCAGAGTTTCAATTACATGATTCCTGACAAGTTGCCTTCTACAAACAGTACATGGAAGTGATCACTTGCCCAGACCTACTGTTACCCCTGCAATTTTCATGTATTAACGGGGGAGGGGGTGCAGTTTGTAAGGAGTTCTAGTCTTTCCACCCAAAGGTACAATACATTTCTGCTCTTTATTCAAGTCTTTTATTCTTTTGGGAGATGTTTTTAGCATTCTGCACATCAGCACATTCATTTGCTGAGGCTGGTGCCACAAAGCACTACAGCTTAAACAAGAGAATTTGTCATCTCACGGTTCTGGAGGCCAGAAGTCCCAGATCGCTGTGTCTGCTCACTGCAGGGTTTGTTCCTGGAAACGAGATTTGGTCCCAGTCCCCTCTCAGCCCCTGAGAGTCTGCACCACTCCAGCTTCCCTGGCTTGCAGGGAATCACCCATCTGTGTCCTCTTCTTCTGGTGTTTTTGCTGCATGCATCAGTGTCCAGACTTCTCCTCTCTATGAGGGCACAGTCACATGGGGCTGGGGACCCAGCCTGCTCTAACGGTGCCTCACCTTAATTGGCCCATTAATTATAGTAGCAAAGACACCAAGTAGGATCACATCATCAGTACTGGGGTTAGGACTTCCACACTAATGGAACAAGTCCATTAACAAGAGTAGCTGTTACCCACATCTTTTTATACTCATTATAAAACGCTGAGAATTTTCCATAATAATATGAATAGCATCTTTTTTAAAATTACATTTTCCTGTTGCTGGTATTTAGAAAAATGATAATGTTTTATGAATTTATTTTAGATCCAGCTATATAATTAAGCTGTATTAGATCAATAAATTTAGTTGATTGTCTTGGATTTTCTCCATTAAAATGAAATTGCATCTTTCCCTCTTAAATATTTATATGATGTTTCTGTCCTATTCTTGCCAGAATTCCAGGAACCACAGTGAAGATTTACGTTAGGTAGGTGTACTGGCAGTTTTTCTCTGGCCATACTAAAAATGTTTCACAAATCAAATATGCTTACTGTATACATTTGTTTTGTATGCTTTTTAAATATTCATTTATGTGCTTCATTAAATATTTATTTTTCAAAGGATACACACAGGGACTGAAAACACAGAGGGATTAAAACCTCCTAAGCCTTTTCATTCTGTTTCTGCAGAGAATAAATCCTAATTCCCTCGGGTGCAGCCGGGGTGGCTGCCTGGTCGTCCGCGGGAGCATAGCTAAATTCTCTCCTTTTGTCTCAGCCACCTCCTGAAGTTGCATGAGTCTGTAAGACTTTTAGTATTCCGCCTCTGGAGGAGCTTTTGGGTGTTTTCATTTCTTCTGTAGCTTGGAGTTCTTTCAGAATACTGATTCTTGAGGCAGTTTGATTGTATTTGCTGAGAAAAATCACCAGTTACCTCTGAATTTCCACAAGGATGGAGATAAAATTGACAGACCATTTTTATGTGTGTTCCTCTCTTGGAAATAAAAGACTTTTCCAAAGGGAGAAAAGTGGGCATGTCACGCTGCATGGCTGGGTCCTTCTGGGTCTGCACACTATTTTGTCTCCCCTGACTTGATCAGGGCAGGTCACCTTCATGTACACGTGTGCCCATGGGCACGAAGGCTGCTTTCAAAGTGCCAGGCTTTGGGTTCATGGATATTAACTACACAGGTTGTTTTCCACTTATTTTATGTTTAAAAAACAAAAAAAAAACTACGGCATTTTTTTCTTATTTCCTTTCCTTTACATTTGCTTTGCCTTTTTTCTAACTTCATGGGAAAGTGTGTGGTTTTTTGTTTCCCTCTTGTAAGTTCCCTTTTAAATCTGGGTAGGTAACAAAGTCTCCAGGAGGCTCCGGTTTGTAGAGTCAACTTTGATGCATAATTCTGCCTTGTGTTTACCTCTAAACACACTGGATTTGGCTCTGATTTCCATAGTTACACAAAACTCATTTAGAATCTTGTGCAAATCCAATCATTTGGGGGAAAAGTATGCCAGGCCTGCCTCTCTTGTGGGCTCCCAACTTATGCTGAAATCAGCTTAAAGCTGAACCACTGCTCAGAGAAGAGGAGATTAGCAACAGGAAAGGGACTGGCAGGATGAGACTGGGAGATCGTGCCTGCATGGTGCTGGGGTCTCAACCCAAAGGCCCAGCCAAGGCAGAAGGAGAGCCTAGAACCTGCATGTGGCCCTCCGTCACTGAGTTGGGAAGGCCTCCTGGCCATACAGCAGGCTGAGAGTCCAGGGTGAGGGTCATGCAGGGGACAGACCTGGCGACAGCCACCCGCATCTCATATCAGTGGCAGTCGGATCCGCCAAGTGCTGACCGCGCCTGGCCTCCCCACCCTGGTGGCACTCACCTCAGCTCTGCAGTGTTTGGTGCTGGCTGGAGCTGTAAATCCTCCCCAGGCCACTACCGAAGCTCCATATCCAAAGTCTGCTCTAAGCAACTGAGACCAAACAAGGAGCCAGAAAACAGTTTATGGGCAGCACAGTCAAACTCTTCTCTCTTCCCTGCCGGTCTTTGCATCCTAACACCTCCTAAAGCCTGGGGTTTATAATCCCCTCTCTCGCTTATCACAGCAGCCACAGTGTGATGGGCACTTTCTTTATGTCTCCCCTGCAAGGCCTCCTGGGTGGTTATCATGTGTCTAATGCCCAGGAGGCCCGAGAGTCTGAAAGCTACCAGGTCAAGACCTTCAGGCTCTGTTCCCTCACCTTCCCCAGCCACTCCCGCCCCGTCCATCTGTCTCATGAGCCCCATCAGTCCATCAAACTTTACAGCCTGCTTGCCAGCCTGTCCCTCATCTCCCAGCTCAGGCTGCTGTTCGGCACTTAGGCACACTGGGCAGCCAGACCGAGAGGCGACGGCTCCCTATCTGTGAGCCATAAATCGGACTCGTTAAGTATTCCTCGTGGTCTCTCCATATGGAGATTCCTCTCCCAGCTGGGTCTGGCACCGCAGATGCAGCAGGCAACCTGCAGCATCTGTGCCCTGGCTCCAAGCACCTTTGGAGTCTGGCTACCCAAGGAAACCTGAGATTCTGTTCTCTGCAACAGGTGGGATCACAACCATGGCTGTCAGGAAACTAGTTAGAGATGATTCAAGAGCTGTGTGACCTGGGCTTCTCACACATGAAATCTAACAGCTGCCCAAGCCAGAGCCTGTCCACGCTGCCTCACATGCCCTAAGTGGGAGCCTGGAGCCCCCGTGCTCATCTCCTCTATCGGGAAGCCCTCAGCCTGGGGGACCCTGAGTCCGCTTTGGAGGTGCAGCCCCACCAGACACAAAGAATGCACGGCACAGACACACAGGAGGCGGAATATGAAGAAGGAAAGGAAACCTGATGCATATCATAGATGGCACCAGGGAAAATGAAACAAGCCAGTCACCAAAGTACAAGTGGCATTTGATTCCACTTACGTGAGGCTACAAGAATAATTGAATTAATAGGAAAGAAAGGAGGGTGGCACTTGCCTTGAAATAGAACAGGGGCTGTGATTTCGTGGGTCCAGTTTCGTATTTGCGGCATAAAAATGTTCTGTAGATCTCTTTCTCAGCAATGTGAATACAATTAACCCCACTGAACTTCACAATTAAAAAATGGTTAACATGGTAAATTTTACATGATGTGCTTTTTACTATAATGAAAAACAAGAAACATCCATCCCATGTGTCTGGCATTTGTGACTGTTGTCTTCCACAGTGCTTGGGTTGTGCTGGTACTTGGAATAGCATAGCAAAACACCTACCTTGTTGAGTCAGGTGCTGACGGTATGGAATCCAAACGCCCTTCTGCTGCTGTTTCAAAGTGTCTGTCCCTGATCTCCTTTTGGCTGGCTGATCCAGGAGTGCTGGCCAGGGCTCAGGAAGTGACTGTGTCTCCAGCAAGCTGTGGGACTTCAGCTCAGCAGCCCAAGGATCTGTAGCTGGGGAGGAAAGAGCAACAGGGAATCCCAGAGATTCCTCCTGCTCACTCATGAGAAAACATGCAACTGGCTGGCACATCTGCTGAAGGCTACCAAAGAGGAGGAGGGTAATCCTGCCTTTGAGCTTTCCCCCTCCTGGCACTGCCGAGTGCCTCAGTCACCTCGAACAGTGCTCATCAGGGCCGCTGAGCTACAAGCTGCAGTGACGGCTGGGGATGTCAGGCGCGAGAGCCACAGCAGCCACCCCCAGGCACAGGAAATCACTGCATTAGCACAAGGAAGCCTCAAAACACTGGCTGTTGGGACTCTGGCCTCACATGAGCGGCAACAGGCCTAGATAAAATAAGGGGTACCTGGGCAGCTCCCTAAAACAGGGAGCTGTTTTTTCATGACGAGGACTCTAAAAGCACACAGCCTTGGGTTTGAAACCCAGCCTGGCACAAGACTGACAAGCAAAGTGTCCTATACTATCACAGCTTGTATTCTGTTCATGACTCTTTGATTTGGTTGGACCCCAAAAAGACAGCGTGGCTCCACTGTCCACATCATCCAGGTATCTAGGAGAAGGAAAGATGTCAAGGTCATTTAGTGACATGCTGGGCAGTTGAGACTGGCTGCCAGAGGGGATCTTTTCCCGTGTGACTTCTCTGTGTGGCCTGGGCTTCCTCCCAACATGGCGCCTGGGTTCCAAGAACAGGGGTCCTGAGAGGGAGTCAGGCAGAAGTGATGTCAGCTTTTCTAATGGAAGTTCGAAGTGACACAGAATCATTTCTACCACTGATGTCAATCTAGCCTTAGAGCCAACTCGGTCTGGCCTAAGGATGTCCAAGGATGGCCTTCAACTTACAGAGAGAGCTTCGGGCTTTACAATGCATTCAGTAGAAAGTGTATTTGAATTTTCAGGTAAGTCTTCTGCAGAGCTGGCTGTGCGATCCTGACGTGCATAGGAGTGCCAGGGGTGAGCCGCAGTTCCCAGGCAGCCCTGTGATGAGGAGGGGAAACTACTGATGCTCTACAGTGGGCTGGATGGCTGAGCATTTTCCACAGATGGCCTTTCCTCCCATGCTGGGTGCACCAGGATGTACCCCACGGTAAGTCAAGGTGCCATGCTACTCCTCACGGATGATGGGCCAGTCTCTCTGTCCCCAGTTTCCCCATGGACAGGGAGGGTGTGAGGGTTAAGTGGCAAGTGCACATCAGCTTCCTGTTACAGTGCTTCTCCATCTGTGGGTGTTTATCGTTGATCATGCAGTCTCACTGACAGAGAGATTAGTTAATGTTATTACCATTGCTCAAAGGAGGAAAGTGGAGTACAGAGAGATTTTGAGCTCACGTGTATCAAGATAATTGAGGGAAAAGAACAAAATAGAGAAGATCCTGTCCACCCAGCTTATGAAGTCTCTTGATGTTCTTTGAAGGCAAACAGGACTTTTATTCTTCTCGTGGAGAAAGTTTTGCTAAGAAAGACCCTAGAGAAGAGTCACAGAAAGAGGTTATCACTGGATAGACCGGATCTTAAAATTGGAGCAAAGAGAGGAAGGACAGAAAGCAGGAGGTGTGGAGGAGGTCAGAGAGGAGATAATGGGAAACACCAAAGCAGCCAATGCAAAGTGCTAGCCAATCCAGCTCTTACTTCCTAGCATGTTTTTGTTCATGACTTGATCACCAGACAATGGATGCTCATGAGAATTCGGGGAGGAAAGAGACTGAGGTGCAGCCTTGAGCCTACAGTCAAGGCATCCCTGATCACATGGCAGCTCCTGTTTATTATTTCAGCCCTTGTGTGCACCAGTGCTAATCCCACAGAGCCCCACCAATCCCCAGCACTCTCTGCCAGAGGGGACCCTCAGTTGAGAGCAATCCTCACACAGCTTCCTCCCTACTGAAATCTGCAAACCCCCTTCCAGGAGCCAGGCTACCATCAAGTGCAGAAGAAGACAGCGCAGGAGAATGAACAATACTCAGCATGGCAGCCTTGGGCCATGTGCTCGAGAATATGGTCTCAGATGGGTCTCCGTCCCCTCTCTGGGGGAATTGTACTGACCTAGCTCTCCTGAATGTGGAAGCTGAAGTCACTCTGGTGTTACTACCTAGTGCCTCGTCTTGGTATCCTGTGTGGCCCAAGGACACTTCTCACTTGGTAGCCACTGCTCAGGATCCTCAGTTGAACGCCTGTTTTGGAGCTGGGGCAAGTAAGTCTCTGAGGTGGGCTGAGCCTGAGCATGTGGGACCAGGTTTTCTCACTTGTCTGTGTCCCCCCCAAAATTGCCAGTGACACTTGCCTAGGAACAGAGCTCCAGACAACTGTGGACAACAGTGTATGTGTGATGCTGACTGTGGACTTGAATGGGTTAATAGATACAAAGAGAGGTGAAGCTACCCAGCTCTTCAGTAGATTTACCCACTGAGGAGCTCCTAGTTGAACAGGCTATTAAAGGTGACACCTACTTGGAGAAAGAAGGTCACTGGGGTGGGACTTTAAGGGTACAACTTTCCTCCGGTTCTCATCCACTCTGCTTCCTGGCTGCCAAGAGGTGAGTAAATTTACCATATTTTGCCTTTCACTATGTTTCTGCTTTGGAGCCAGTGAACCATGGACTGAATCTGCTGGTACTATGAGCCAAAATAAACCTTTCCTCCTTTAAGTTGAGGATCACAGCTACTTTCTCCCCACAGTGGGAATGTGACTAAGGAACTATTCACACTCTGAAGTGTGTATGGGTATGTGTGTGCTTCTCAGCATAGATATGTGTATAAATAATGAATGCACACATCTGTATGAATGTGTGTGTGTGTGTGTGTGTGTGTGTGTGTGCATGTAAGCTGGAGCCAGTGATGCATTTATAATGAATATGATGCATCAAAAGCGCCATTCCAAAAGGTCATTTCCAAGGTCACTCTGACAGCCTGAATTTGTCTTGCTTTCACTCTCCCTTACCTTCTTGCTCCTTGTTTGAAGCAAACTGTCCTGGTGCATAGTCCCATGTGGCAAGGAACTGAAACCTCCCTTCAACAAGCAGTGCAGAACTGAATGTGGCCAAGAGCCACTGGAGTGCACTTGGAAGTACATTCCTTCCCTGTCAAGTCCAGACTGCAGCTAACGCATGCCTGTGACCTGTGAGAGATCCTGAGGCAGAGGCTCCAGCTCGGCCTCAAGTGGATTCCTGACCTCAGACACAGAGACAGGCAATGCTGCTATTCTGATGCATGAGGCATCTGGTTGCTGCGTCACACGGCAGAGCTAATGAAGACAGGTTTTAGTACCAGTGCCACACTGCGATAACAAAGGCATCAAAAATTTAGACATAGCTGCAGAGCAGGGCAGTGGGTGACAGCTGGAGGATCTGGAGGAACATGATAAAGGAATCTAAATTTCCTTGAGCAGACTGTTAGTGGAAATCTGGGCTTTGAATCCACGCAGGGCAAGGTACAAGAAAAACTGAGGGACATGGTACGGTATGCAAGAGGAAGGGAGCCCGTAGAGGCTATGATTGTGGCAACTTGCAACATTTAGCATTTAACTAAATGGGCTTAGCCATTCCAGACCTAGGGTAGAAGACCGGTCCTGGGGTGGCTTATCTCCTGGATGGTATAAAAGGGAAGAAAGACGGACGGACGAGTCTGTTCTTCGGAGGAGCTCCAGTCTTTGCCTTTGGCTTGGACGTCATCTCCTGGATCCCAGTGCAGACTCTTCAGCTTCTGCCTTGGATCCTTCAGCCTTCTGGCATAGACCCATCAGCCTCCTGGTGAGGACTTGCAGGGGACACTTCAGTGAGCTCCAGATCTTGGATTGAATCCTTCAGCCTCCAGCTTGCAGACGCCCTCTGCACGCTTCCTCATCCGACTCTGTGGGTGACCCTTAAGCCCATCTTGTAATTTCTTATACATTTGTACACTTCGTGTTCTGTTCCTCTAAAACCCTGGATATTACAGAGCCCTGCAACGTGGTGGAAAGGGTCGCAGCACTGATGTCCACAGTCACAGGCACAGCTCAACCTCTACCCAGTGTGGGGTATGCTGTCTCCGAGGAGCAAATCCCTCAAGGGCACTGTCTGGCTTCTTCTGACTGCTTATTTAAAAAGCAAAAGGAGAAGGATAAATTTCAGGAAAGTGCCAAACACAAAGGAATCCGATTGAGTGGTGTTGAAAATCCCTGTCCTCTTCAGGTAGCAAAAGATGCTAAAATGAAGAAAGAAGTTCTGAGCAACATGCAGAGCTTGTCTCAAAACAAAACCAATAGTGTGATTAGTCAACCTTTTGCTAAGCCCACAGAGAGAGATCGAAGCATCAGATTGCGCGGGGACAGACCCAGGGCCTTCCCAGGGCCCACGCATGTGCTGCGAAGTTCCTCACAGTGGAGCAAGTGTTCCCAGCGTCTTTGTACAAGTCCAGGTTGACAGAAACTTATCTCAAGGAGTGTGTGGCTGTGGGAATGGAACAGGTCCCAGTAAGAGTTACAGAGCAGTCACCCTATGCTTAAAGAAACCACACTAGGAGAAACAATGACAACTTAACTTGAAAGTGACAGGCATCACTAAATGGAAAGAGGCCACTGGACCCCAAAAGATCTACAGCAGGGAACAGTGGCCGAGAGAGACATCCAGAGGCAAACATTTTCTATCTTTCACGAAAAATTAAAGATGTCTGTGAGGACAACCATAAGAACCCAGAGGGTGGAGCCCAGAGACACAGAAAACTGTGTTCGACCTCAAGATCTAATTGAGGGAATGTCAGTGTCGGCCAGCTGGGTTTCAGGATTGCTGTGGACGAGGCTTTCTAATAATTCCACGTTGCCCTTTGTGAACAAGATAGTTTATGCTGTTTGCCCCCTCGCCCAAGACCCACTGCTTCCTTCATACATTAAAGATGGAAGATTGTCCCGGTAGCTCACACTCTGTAGACCAGTGGTGGCCACACCGTGGGAAGAGTCTTGAGGACACTGGACTTGTTCGAGAGGATGCGTTGTTCAACTCTGAGCTGGTGCTGCACTGTGACGGGACCTTTGGAGACCTGGAAGGGGACAGGAGCCACCGGAAGTCAGAAAGCAGCCTGGGAAGGAGGCTCCCAGCCGCTCTGCCTTCCGGTGTCAACTGTCTTGAACAATCCTCTCTGCACAAGGAGGAGTGGGTGGGGAGGCTGGATGCCAGGAGCTGCTTCCAGAGAACAAAATGCAGCAGAGGTGGTGGACGTCACATCCAAGACTGAGCTCTGAGGCATGGTGACGTTGTCACATTCCAACTGGCTCTCCTGAGATTGCTCCCCCTGAGGAGCATAGGGTCACATTGGAGAAATCCATGTGGCAGCCTCCAAGAGCCAATGAGGAACCAAGGCCCTTGGGCAGCAGCCTGTGCGGACTGAGGCCTGCCCTAGAGGATGCAGAAGGCAATGGCTTGAGCACACCCCTGAAATGCACAGCGAAGCCCCCGATGTGCTGGTCTCAGGACAGGGGTCCCTGGGGGAGGAGCTCTGATCCCAGTGTTTCCATGAGGCCCAGGAGAGCTAGCTCACCCTTCTGCCATGATGATATGGTGAGATGGTAGGTATGTCCAAAACTGGCAGAGGACCTTCCCCAGAAACCAAACTGCCAGCACTGGGCTCTGGGTCTACTGGCCTCCAGAACAGTGAGAAATACAGGCTGGCTATTGAAGCCACCTGAGCAATGGCGTTTTCATTATAGTGACCTAAACTAAGACAGAGCTATAAATGTGACACTTCATTTTGATTTTTTAATATATATAATATAGCTTAGATTTATTTTTAAAAAGTGGTATACATTCATATGATAATTTCTAGAATAGGTCTTATTTTATTTTTTAAAACAGTAAAAGCTTTCTTTGTCCATCAGAAGAATTCGAAAAGAATAAAATTATAAACTGAAATACTTCCCAAATAGTAAAGAACTGCTTTAAAGAGAAAGTGAAAAAAAAAAAAAATGGATTCAGTAGACACCGATGTGATTCTGAGGACTGAGTTGCCCGGGAGAATGTAATGGCTGTGTTAATAAAGCTCTTAGTAGGAGTGACCCTTAGGCTTGTAGGAGTTTGATCCAGTTCGTGCCTTCCTGGTCCAGCCATCACCTTATCTGTGCAGCACGGCCAAACACAATAATTTAACTGCTTTGGATATGCGGCAGGCACTTCCACTCCTCGTTCACTCTGTTTGTAGGAGCCCTGCCTTCCCTCTGTGTCCCTTCTTTCCTCGGTCAAAGCCCCAAAGCGGCTAGCTACCAAAGTCAAGTCCGTCTCTGCTGAGCAGGGGCACTGCCAGCATCCCAGGTGGGAAGGATCTCTCAGCAAAGTGTTCCCCAAGCACGATATCATTGTATGCAGGCAATGCAGGAGAGTGTGACGCTTTGGATCCCTGACCAGTGCCACTCTCACTTCATGCATGTGTCCGCCAGTGGAGAGGGCCACCTGCTTGCTCCCCACCCATGGCCAGCCTGAATCTTGGGGGCTGCAGCTTCACCAGTGGAAGTGCCACATGTGACAGTGCCACCTCTGCTCACCCATCTCAAAGGCCAGCCCATCATGCTATGGGGAAACCATGCCTACCTGCCATTCTGTCCCTCCCACCAGCACCATCTGCTGCCCTGGGTGGCTTCCTGCTGTGGAGTCATCACAGAACCCTTCTCCTTGGGCTCTGGTTTTCAAAATTGACAAAGCACCTAAAAGGGCCAGGTAGAGGTGGGTGTGGTCCCATGTGCTTACATCCCGGCTCTCTGGGAGTGCTGAGTCCCACCTAAGCCACTTAGCAAGATCCTACATCAAAATAAAAATTCTGGGGATGTGGCTCAGGGAAAGGCCTTTGGTTCAGTCCCTAGGGCCAAACAAACAGGCCAGGCAGACGATGTAGGCACTCACCTTCACCTGGCAAAGGGACCAGTGGCCAAACTTTCTGTACCGACTCAAGGTCACCTGCAGTCCCTGGACAGGACTGAAACAACTTTTCCAAGTGGGCATAGATGGGAGGAGACCACTCAGACTTGGATGCTGAGCATGGGGCTCCGGTCACCCATGCTCTCCTACCACCCTCTGTGACAGCAGAGAGAGAAGAGTCCCAGGCACTTTGTGACACCCTGCAAAAAGGTGAACTTTTGGCTTCCTGCAAAAATAGATCCCCAGTGGCATGCAGGAAGCCTGTGCTCAGGGGTTGGGAGTGATTGTGGATGTGTGTAGTTCACATGGGCACTCAAGTGCCCACCCTGTGCAGTGTGTGTGTCTGTGTCTCACACAAGCCTTCATGAGCAGAATGACCAATGGACTAGATGCCAGCAGATCATGATTGTGCTCTGCATTGAATCCTCATGAGAAATTCCTAATTTATAGACCAGGGATCCCAGGTACCAGGAAGCAAAGTTCCTTGTGCAGGGCTGTGGAGGTTATGCAAGTTTTGGGGGACACAGATATGGGCTGAGATCTCCAATCTGCTCCCAGCATGACCACATAGCTCCTTTCCTCTGGTCCTCTTCTTTGCTGTGGGTCTGAACTGCTTGTCTGTGGCCCTTAGGGAAGGAGCCACCTGGTGACTGGCAGAGTCACCAAGTCTCCCAAGAAAGGGGATGTCCCTCCTTTCTGGCCACTCAGATGTCTCTTCCACATGTCCTCTGTGCCAACACCATCCTGGAGCCAGCTGGGTTCCAGGAAGCAGAGATGAGGGAGCATTTGTATGATTTCTAGAGGTTGCTAGCGTGGGGGTGGAGGACAAAGGGGCAGGGAGGGAGAGGGAGGGGAAGGGTGCAAGTTCAGGCAGGGCCCTAGCCTAGCCAATCCCACTTCATCGCATTCAGGGTACCCCGAGATATCCCTCTATGGAAGGGAACAGGGTCTCACACTCCATACCAGCCAGGCCTAGCCCCCGGCCAGGGTTGCAGGAGGGCCTGACCTTTGAGGCCAGGTCTGTTCCCCCGGATCCACTCTTAGGGGACAGTCACAGCAGGAAAAAAGAACAGCCATCAAGAGCCAGGAATGCAAGCACTTAGCCAGCCACGTCGTGGGGGCCTCTTACTTGTGAGCTCCAGGCCAGCTAGGGCCACAGCTCCCACTGCCAGCAAAGGGTGTGGGCATGACGCCTGGGGAGGCCCAGGCCCAACAGGCCCAGTATTAGGGATCCTTCCAGAGGACTCGATGCTGGCTTTGGGGCAGGGTGTGTGAAGATGGAGCACTCCCAGCCCCTGATGAGCATCACAGGGCAAACCCTGGCTGGCCTGGAATCGCTAGGCTCCACCAGCAGTCTTGAGGGAGAAAGGTGCCGCTTACCAGAGCCATGCACATGGGGTGTCTGTGTGACAATAGCTTCACTTGCACCCTAACTCGTGCTGCTGGGGAGACCTTTATGACGATGCCTTTGGGTATTGAGAGACAGAGTATAAAGAAAGAATTTCAAAACCCCTTCTGCCACAGTCTGAATTGTGTCCTCCAAAGAAGACACACCGAAATCCTAAGCCACCGACCCTCTGGCTGGGTCCTTCTTTGGAAACAGGCTCTTTGCAGATGAAAGGCTTTGCACATTAGAAAGGCTCATCCGAGGAATCCCGATCTTATAAAAACAGGAAATCCGGATACACAGGGATCCACCCAGGAGAAAGCCACATGCAGATGTGGAGGGAGGAAATGCCAGTGACCACCAGGTAACCTCAGGGTTGAGTGAGACTGAAAGCAGAGACCCCTTTCGGCTGTTAGACAGATCCCACCCTGTGACATCCTGATGGGGACTTCCGGCCTCCAGACCTGAGACAGTGGCTGCTGAAGCCACCCAGACTGCATGCTCTGTTACAGCCCTGGTCCATTCAAACAGGAAGCAGGCAGTAAATAGCGTGCAGAAGGAAGTCACACAGCCACCTGGATGTGGCCACAGCTGAGCACCCATCCCCCAGCACGGGGGGGTCCCCCCCACCTGCCTCCTGCAAGGCCTCCGCAGCCTGGAGGCTCCACCTCCACAGAAAGGAGTGTGGGGAAATAGCCCTTCCACGATAGGGACAACCCACTTCCCAAAGCCTCCAGCCAACACTTTTACCCTGATTTTTCAGCCTGAAGTGTTTTATAGAAAATATAATCCACATGACACCCAGTCACCCGGCCTGAGCTCAGCAAAACGATGTTTTGTAAGAAACGTTTCATGTCCACCAGAGGCCTCTCTTCTTAGAAACAGGATGTTAGCCAAGAATAAACAAACTTGGCACCCAGATGGCTAGTTTTTCACACAGATCTCTTGACAGACTTCTGCTGACTTCTTAGTCACAAGCCAGACTTTCTTCAGATCCCTTCCCGTGGAGCTCACGTTGGACTCACCTGCTCACAGGACCCTGATGGGCAGATCTGCTGCCCGTCTCTTCCTTCTCCTCAGCCCCTGTTCACACAGAGTGCACGACCAGGAGCCCCAGGAGGGGCCATGGGACACTCGCAGGCCCGGTGACACAGCTGCCATCATGGAGCTACTGCTGCTGGGTGGCAGTGTGTCATGACGGCGACGAGCATGAGCGTAGAGGTAAGAGGAGCATGGCACTCACCTTCTCTACACTCTGGTCTGTTGAGGAGGAAAGGCTTCTACCCCTGCAAGCTCTCGACCATGGCCTTCGGGACCCCTGACATGGAACCAGGCCACCATGCTGGGAGTCACCCAAGGCATGCAGAGAGGACACCAACACCTGAGGTCCAAGAGGGAGGTGACAGCCTGTGTTGTTGCTGGTCACAGGGAGGAAGGTACCGACCTCCGCTCCGCAGAGCCTTCCGACGACTCTGAGCTGAGCATGCCTGTGGCCCCAGAGACCGGAGGGAGCCCACGGCATGGTGGGAACGGGCACTGAATTATGATCTGAGCCACTAAGCTTTGTGTGCATTCAGACTCATCCGTGGACAACCAGAACAGCAAAGCCAGCATGGACAAGATAAAGGGTGGTAAGGGGGCAGAAGTTCAGTGTGGGGAGAGGAGGATGGTTTTCTTCTCAGAGGAGAAACGGGGTCCTAAGGCAGGCCAAGAGAAGCCAGGCTGGGAGGAGGATGGAGCTGTTACCCCTGGGTGCTCAGGGCCGTGAACAGGGCTTGTGCTAACCCATGTGACAGCTGTCAGGGAAGAGGGAGAGGTGGATGGGGCAGAAGATACTGTGTGTACAGGTAGGGACAGTCATTCTATATGCCAGGCCAGCCTGCTAAAGCGTCAAACAGGAAGTGTGGGGTCTGACTTCCCTGCTGCCCAAGGCGGAGAAGCCCTGGCCTGGGAATCAGGAAGCTGGTGGAGGTGGAGAGGCACACAGCTCTTGAGGACTTTCCCTGAGCAGGACCTGTGCCACCAATAGGACCCTGCAGGACTGAGCTCCTCAGATTCTCCGCAGAGCTTAAGATGGACTTGTTGGTAGCAGGAAAGCCAGAAGCCTAGTTCTGCACAGTGCTGCTCTGGATTGTTGGAAAAAAATCACATCCCTTGCTGGTGACATCTTTTCCCAAAGGTTAAGAGGCTCGGCTTTTCCCTCCCTGACTGTGGACTGCCCACTCAGTAACTTGAGGCTGTTTCTCCCATTTTCATTCTCAAAGAGAGCACCTGGGAGCGCTTCCAAACTTCTCCCTGACCCCAGAAACAGATGCACATCCCACAGCAGCCTGGCGGCCTCCTTCGGAGCAGCAGTCCCAGGGGGCACTCACCGCAGAAACTGCACACAGTTCCTGCTACACTCTTCACTGCACAGTTAAAGTAAGCAGATGAAAATGGAAAAAGTCCACCTCTCAACCAGTTTGCAAACCACCTTCCAGCAGGCCCAGAGGATGCCAGAGATGGAAACAGCCCTGGGCATGGTCCCAGGGCTACACCGGTCCCAGGGCTGTCTTGGTGGTTCAGCCTTGCCCATGAGGAAATTTTACAGTGAAAACAAACATTGTACCCAGCACCACCCAGATGCCAATTATAGGCAACACCAACAATAGATTTCCAATGTGGCAGCTCGAGCTAAAATGTGTCAGCAGTGCTCACTGAATCCTGGATTTGCAGATAGTGCCTTCCTGTGACATCCTCCCTGGGTACCAGCCAGCAGGCATGTGTCAGATGAACGTCCTCCAGATGGCCTCTGCAGTGCAGAATATACTGCCACTTGCCCCAGTTGGAAAAAATTAAAGCCAATGCAAATTCTTGCAAGGAAAGCATATGCAGGAATGATGTTTTAATTATAAATGCATTTATATTTCTGAAAATATTGCTTTATGAGGAAGGAAATCTCTTTTCAGCAACATGACACACACATCCATTCTGCTTGTCTCATGCACTTTTTCCCTGTGGTTGGGCTTACGTATTTTCATTTGTAAAATCAATCTCTTTTCATAATTTTAGCATGAAAGTGTTTTTAACTCACTGAAGGATAGAAACATATACTTCACTAAATTTTGATAGACTTTAATGAAAAATAGACAACAAAATTAAGACATTTTGGATTACAGGAAATTACCACACGCACACACACACACGCTCGCATGCACACTCACACACACGCACGCACATACCCACGGCAGACTCCTCCCCGCCAAGAGGTGCACCATGAAGAGTGAGGGGATGGATGCTCTGCTCCCTTGGAGTAAAACCAAAGTGAGAGAGTGACAGTGTGATACAGGCGTGGAGCACATAGAAGTGGACAAACTGACAAAGCGAGGTGGCTGTGTGGGCATGCATTCCTGAAGGTGCTCACCTGGCCCTTTGCAGGACCATCCTCTATCCCATAAACTCTCCTACTCAGTCAGGAGCCAAGGTTTATGCAAGTTGCACAGACCTCTGTCCTAAGTGACCACGTGGCCCCAATCATGTTGAAAGAGGGTGAGTGGGGCTGTCCTTGTCCGTATAGAATCTCCACACTGATAAGAATTAGGAATCTGAGTTGTCTGCACTTGATTTCCTGTTCTCATAGATGCCTTGGATCTGAAAGCTCTCTAGATGTTCAAAGGCCGTCCCAGGCCCATGAGCAAGGCAAGATTCATATCCCTGACTCTCTCTAAGCAGCAGCAGCACTGCCTCTTTAGACCCTCTCTTTGACCCAAAAAAAGCAAAGCTAAAAGCAATCCAGCTGGTGTTTGCCAAGGTGGTGGCAAGGGGGACACCAGTGGGAACCAGAAGCAATCATTCTGAGCCTTGAAACGGCCTGCTATGAACTGAACTTGTGTGACTCCCCAAAATTCAGACTGAAATCTTCCCCTGACCAGGTGATGGTGTAGGGAGGTGGCTGGATCATAGGGTGAAGCTTGTAGAATGGTCAGTGCCTTGTAAAGAGGTTCCACCCAGCCGCCCTATTCTTTCTACCTGCCAAGGCACAAGGCAACAAAGCTGTCTGCAGCCTGGATGAGGGACTTTGGCAGGGTTCAGGCACACTGCTCACTTAGCCTCAGACTTCCAGTTTCCAGAACCATTAGGAAACAAATTTCTGCTGTTTACAAGCCCTGCTGTATGGGTGCTTTGTGTTACAGCTGCCTGAACAGACAGAGCCTGAAGGAGCCCAGAGTGATAGTCATGACCTGCAGGAGAGGAGCATAGTGACCATAGTGTGACCAAAGCATCTGCTACTGAGGTGGCAGAGTCCAAAAAGTGAATCAGAAAGGATGAAATAAATTGTAGAGGTACAAAATAACATAAATGTACAGTGGGAAAATGGTTCTGAAGCCCAATAATTCCATGGCACAACAACACACATAAGATGCCCTAACTTTAAGTTTAAAAAGGTTCAGTATGCAAGTATGAAAATAATGCACCATTATTTACAGTACTGATGCTATTACACTGGTTAGAAATCGTTTACATTTTAATTATCTCGGTATTGCACCAAGGGATACATTGTGGTGATTCAGTTGCTGCAAAGATGCAGACACTCAGAGGCACACAAAATATGGCAGAGTTTCCTGGTTGCCCTGGAGACTGTTGCCTGGCTGGGTACTAATCTCCTGCACAAACAAGCAGGCACCTAATAGGGGACTTTGAGATTGTCTCCAAAGTTTAGCTTTATGCACAAAGCGACACCACCTTACACAAGCATCCCTGTGGCAACTGCACTTGTTATTTTGAGATGCCCAGCCCAGAAGTTGCATCACACTTGACTCCCACAAGCACCGGTGAGATTGTCTCTCTCTGGAGCTTCCTTGTACCTTCATTTTTCATGTCACTCCTTCCAACTTTTCACGGAAGTACAGGCTGCACACTAAAGCATGCACAAAGCAAATCCATTCCTGTATCATCCTCAGTTCCTTCCGGACACTACCAGCTACCCTCTTCTGGGCTGAATACAGGCTCAGAGTTAGTGGCTGCTGACAATAGCCTGTCTGAGTGGTTGCACTCACCATGAGTCCCCACTAGCAGCGGGTGGAGGTTGGTGTCTCCGGACCACCCTACCCCTGGTCTTTGTCACTTTTCTGCATTTGCCAATGTGGCGGCCGTGCATGACTCCATCAGAATATGGCATTCCGTGGGGTCTAAGGAAGTTATGCACTTCCATGCATTTGTGAAGATTTAAGATTCCTTTTCAGAGTAAAATCCATTTTTCTGCTAAATTGGTTTGTCCTTTTTTATTGATATATGAAGGGTCATTACATATTTTGAAAGTGAGTCCGTTGTCAGAGCTACATATTGCAAATATCTTTCCCATTCTGAGATGGCATTTTCAGTCTTGTAATGCTATCTTTTGGGAAAGAGAAATACCTACTGGTAATAGAGCCCCCAGTCAACTTTTCCCCTTTATGCACCTTTCGTGTCCTGTTTAAGAAACCTTTGCCTCTTCCAGGGTCTCAGAGACAAGACATGTGTACTCTTTTAAGCTTTATTCGTTTTGTCTTTCACATTTAGAAATACTTCTCTGCAATTCATGTGTATTTCACAGGAGGCAGAGGTCAAGACACAGTCTTCTCTGTTTGATATCTAATTAAACAAGCACAAGTTGAGGGGATTTTCCCTCTGTGACTGTGGCTTCTTCTTTTTGCACAAATGGAGTGACCACATGTGTGCCGGTCCTTGTCTGTGCCTGGACCCTGTTCCTCCCCTTCACTGCACTGTGTCACCTTTCTCACTCCCGCTGCCTCTTCCCCTCAAGGTGTCTTTGAGTTTATTCTGCTTCTCCAGCATCACCTTGGCTTCGAGGAGCTCCTTTGGACTTCCTGCATTTCAGAATCCATTTGCTAAATTTTCAAAAATTAAATGCACTATTAAAACACTATCACATATGCTGGGATCACTTAAAATAAATTCCATGGCCCAGAACTGTGCCCCTAGCAATGACAAGGACCTCCCACCACCTGAGGGACTTGTCCCCATCACAGCCCTGAGAGGAGACAGCTGCACAGACCACAATCACTATGCTCCTCTCCTGCAGGTCATGACTATCACTCTGGGCTCCTTTTGGTAGTCAGATTTCACCATCAGGCCCCCAAAATCTGGACTCCCCAGCTCGGTCTCCAGGAAACACTGCACACCTCCTCACTCTGACGTTACAGTTCTGAGTCCACAAACGCGTCACTGCTTCCCAGACGCCTGCAGGGTCATCCTGCAGCAGGCGGCCAAGGCAAGGAATGGAAGTCAGCTGAAAATGGGGCCATTGTAGGTTCAGATCTAGTCATTTGCTTTCTGGGCCACCAGCCTGAGAGAGTGGGTGTCCTGGGTTGTGGCCCTGAAAGCCTCCTCTCTGTGGAGAAATCCACAAGGCCACCAAGCTGGTTCATGCAGATGTGTGGCCTTGGCCACAGGGACTAGACACCCACACCGGCCACCTGAACAGCTGCCACCTGCCTTGGGGGCTGCAGAACCAAGCTCCCGCCACCCTGCCAGCTCCACTCAGCCCCGTGAGGACTCCCCAGTACAAAGCCCGAGAATGCTCATGTTTCTTCTAAGAAAAGTTCAGTCGGCCTGGCCTGGGGAAGTCAGAGAGCAGCCCCAAGATGCTGACTCCAAGCTGCTCTGCATGAGCCACCTCTGACCATTCAGGGGCCTCTCACCACTTCCTGCCCCTGTTAGCATCACAGAAAATGCCTCCCTCGCTTCCTCCTCGGCCCCGCAGTAACTCAGAAAGGAATCGAGGCCACAGGCCAGCGACTGCCCACACTCCTCTCAGAGGTGTGCTCTGCCCCTTCCCAAATGTCACATCTCGAGTTAAAGAGCAGTGCAAATGCAGTTCAGAGCGTCCTGAAAAATAAGAATATTCATGGGCCCAGCACCATGAAGCTGACAGAAATTATTCAGGATCTGACAGCTTTGGGGTCCAGGGGGACCTCAGGTAACTGTGCCTCCAGAAGGACTCCTGTCTCCTGGAGTGAGTTTTACAAAAACCCAGCCGGAACCCGTGATCTCTGTCTGGTCCTCTGCTCTCCCCTGTGACCTCTGCTCACACATGCACTCCCACCACGATCGCATCCTGCTCAGAAGCCAAACCGATGGGGCCGCCTGACCTTGGACTGCAGCCTCCAAAACTGGGAGCTGAAGTCAGCCTGACTCAGGTTTTTCACAATGGTAATGAAAAGCTGACTCACACTGTGTTTGAGGAACAGGGGAAGGCTACTGACACAAGGAAGGTGTCCCCGGGGGTGGCGACGTGAACCATGAATACCAAGCACCGAAATGCATATTCTCCCGCGGTTGCCACCGCACTGAGGATTCCTGAGGTCACTTTCCTGACCACAGATGCAGAACTCAGAGGCATAGTTGATGAATTTAAAGAACAAAAAATTTGCTTGTCCATTTATTGATCAAATGTGACAGAGACATAGTGCCATATTATAAATTATGCTCAAGGAGCCAAAAACAAGGATTTGTTTCCCCTGGAACTGGGGATTTTTGCAGCCTTACTGCGAGTGAAAAGCAGCCAGGTAAATGTCCCATGCACTCCTGTGTTGTATTCCTTAAAGAAGATGAGAAGGCGCAGACTGAGGCCACTCACAACTCACAGGGCACTTCCTCCCTGTGTAGAAGTCACCGGACAGAATCCTCTGCAGAGGGATGTGGCCGCACAGGGCACTTCCCAAGGAGAGAGAAAGCAGACAGCAAGGGATGCGTGCAAAGCAAAAACATCTCAACTCCTACCGCAGATGATGGACTTGGATCAGCGAGTCAGAGGAGAGGGAAGCCATTCCCTGCCATGTGGAGAAGGTGAGGCCTGAGTAGAATGAGGAGACCCTGGCTGTGGAGGCGGACCTACCGGCAGCAATTAGCAACAGGCAACTGGAACCCGAACACTGAAGAGGATGAGTGGACTCAGTGACTGGGTGGATTCCAAGCAAGCAGGGTGAGCCGATTACAGTTAAAACACCAGGAGCAGGGCAGGGGGAGGACAGCAAAAGCACCCAGGGGCAACTGCTACAACCCGAGTCATAGCACCACGGGCCCCAGCCACCAGGGCCCACGGCGCTGTTGGAAGGAGAAAGGTGGAATGCAGAGGCAGCATGGGCTGGAAGCTCCTGAGCTTTTCCCCAAGGCCGGGGCACAGCCTCAAGGCCTGGAGTCCAGGTCGCAGCCCCAGCAGAGCTGTGACTGCTGTACCCACCCTGCTCACACACACTCTGCACAGTATCGCCCCTGAGTCCACGGCCTCCCAGGCTCCTGGGCCTCCCATTCTGCTCTGGATGAGCCCAAGCATGGCCTGCCATACCCAGCACAGGTAACTTCTCGTCCCTAGAGCATGGGACAAGTGCAGGAGACAGCACTTTGTGCTCAGCTGAATGTGACAAAGTCACCTTCAAATCAGTGTGTAATTGCAAAACAATGTTGTCCCCTTTAGAGTCCTTGACCTGGCTCTCCATCCCCTACAACTGTAAAGATTCCAGCTGGCTTCTCTGAGTCCCTCACTTTCCTCAATAATAAACCCGAATTGGCACAGTTTCCTAAAACAATGAACACAATCATTTATCCCACATAATGTCAAACATAAGCCTGTCAAGGCTTTGAGGTCAAATTAAACTTTCTATGCATTAGTTTTGCGTGTGGGAGGATGTCCTGGAACCTCAACCCTGGGCAGACACTGCAGGCTGCCTCCTCCTCATCTGAGAGGACTCGGGTCCCCAATGCTAAGCCCTGCAGAGCAGCACCGTGTGTGGAGTGGACCAAGCACAAAGTTCAAGCTACGTGGGGCTGAGAACACCAGGTTCTCCTCTCCCAGCCTCGCTGCAGCAACCAGTCCTGGTGCAGAGGGACTGGGGCACCGTGAGCTGCATTCCATTCTCACTGAAGAGCATAGCCAAGCACCCGTGCCAGAGGGCGGAGGGCAGAAGCACTCCCACGGGAACACGGGTTAGTAGTCACAGTGGCTACTTAATCACTGAACACTTGGAGCAGGTCAGATGTTGCTTGGGACTTGCACCAAGAAGCAATTCTCACAGTGTGTTCTTTGGGCCCACAGATCACCTGGGAACACATGCAGAAACCCCAGGCAGCAGAGGAAATATCTCCTGGATGAAGGTGGCCCAGTGGCCAGGGGTTGGCTGGTTTGTTGTCTGGAGATGCTTTGCTTTGCTGCTGCTTTGTAGTACCTTTGCCTTGATCCACATCCCCAGCCCTTGGGTTGGGCAGAGTCTTAGACTTGTGATTCTCCTACTTCACCTGTCAAAGTGCTGGGATTACAGATGTGCACTACCATAACCTGCTCGATGATTTGAGGTTGATTGGTTGTCGATGTTTTGGTTTCCTGAGACAGTATCTCACCAAGCCCTGCAGGTTAGACTAGATGTGAAATCACTCTGTAGCCCAGGCTGGCCTTAAACTTGTGGTGATCCTCCTGCCTCAGCCTCCTGAGGGGATTACAGGTGTGTGCCAGGACACCCAGTTCAATAATTTGAGTTTTAGCAAATCTCCAAGTTGCCATGATCCTTGCTAAGGGTAAAGGACCACAGGGCTCTGTCAACCCATCTCAGTCTCCACATGCTCACCCGTGGTGGAGTCCAGGAAAGGGGTGGGGGGCTGGCTTTCATATGAGGAGTTAGCTCCAGTGGTAGTAGAGGCAGGCAGGTCCCACTCTGCACCATAGGCTGGCAGGCTGGATGGAGACCATGATCACAGACGCTACAGCTCCTGTTTGAAGGCCACCTAAGCAGAAGGCTCGGGGTACAGACAAGGGCAAAGCTTCTCTGGAGAACTCTCTCCTCCAGGGCCAGGGCCAGGCCAGCACTTGATCCACGCAAGCGTGCCGTGAACTGAATGAGGCCCATTGCATATGACGGAGAGCCAGGGCTTCTCCCAAAGCCCCCTGATCTAAATGTTAGTATCAACTAAACCCCTCACACTAAGGCTCCAAATAATGTTTGGCCTGCTCTGGGCATGCCATGGCCCAGTCACATGCAGCCAGTGTGAGGCAATAGCTGGCTCTCTCTGCAAGAGTCAGTCCTTCCCAGCAAGCCAAGGGAATGGGAAGGCCAGCATCTCTGGTCAGCACCAGGGGTGGCAACGAGCTCCCTTCCCTCCCAGCTTTCTGCACCCAATGTTCTGCTTGAGGTCGTGGGAACAGCTGGTAGACCTACGTGCTGTCTGAGTTAGCAGCATCACCAGGGAGAGCCCCAGGGAGAGCCCCAGGTAGTGCCACCTAAATTAGATGTAAATGCCACCGCAGGCCAGGGAAGTTCCCAGAATTCAAAGCACAGGACCTCTTTCAGTGGAAAGAGACCTTTGGACTTGGAGACCAGGATTGCAGCCAATCAGGGTCCCTCGTGCTGTTTGAAAAGTGACAGAGACCCACAGAGGCTGCTTCCAGGATGCCCTGCACACACTACCAGTACCAAAAGTCTCTGGTGCTGAAACCTCTTCTACAAAATGAAGCAGAGTATCAGCATGATCAATACACACTTTCCCACGTACTCTAAATCACCCCTGGGTTACTTGTAATAGTTAAAGCATGGAATATGGAATATTTGTTGGACTGTGTTGCTTAAAGAACATTAATGAGAAAATAAAAGGTCTGTGCACCTTCAGTACAGGTGCAGCCGGGGCAGTGCTAGTGACAGCTCTGAACCTTTGCCTCTGAACCTTGGGTCTGGAGTTCTGCACACTGAGGAAGAACTCCGTGGCCCATCACGCAAGGCCCCAGTGGGACCCCAGGTCCACATGACTTCTTTTTTAAGTTAATTAACTAATCAGCTTACTTTTTAGAGCTCTGCTACAGTTATATAAACTCAGGGTGATTTCCACCTGGCCAGAAGAACTGTAGACTGTTTAACCAACAGCAAAGGCCTTGGAGGCCTCTAGCCCTCAGGACGATGGCATTGAACAACCCTGCTGGTGCTAGATGCAGGTTCTGGCCTCTCACCTGCACGTGCATACACATCACTTGTGCTCTAGAGGCACACACAAGTGCATCGGGATAGAGCAGAGCACTCCTGCACTGGAGGCTGTGTCCATGGCGTGCCATTCACAGATTTTCAGGTTGTTTATGTTGGCCACGCATGGGACCTCTCCCGAAGCAGGCAGCAGCTGCAGGCTCACTGGGTATCAACTCTGCAGGAAAGCACTGGCCCCTGCTGGGTCCCTGAACCAAGCCTTCAGGGTCGCCATGTTCTCCCACTGCCCTCTCCTTGCAATGGGCCTGGTCATCCCTACTCCAGAGCAAGCAGAGTCCTGCAAGCACACTGCTTTGAAAGCTCATGACTGTTTCACCTGGAGCTCCCGAGATGCTCCCAGTCAATCTAATAACAAATGCTCCATGTCAAGCACCATGGATAAGCCCTCATCAGTCCTCTGACGTCTCAGCCCACACGCATCCCTGCAGCCATACCTGCAGCCCTTTCCAACCCACTTCCTTCTTACTTGGCAAGCCTGAGTCAGCAGACCCAAGGTGATGCCACATGCTCTACTTGTCTGCAAACCATGGCTGTGCTGGTGCATGCACGTGACCCTGAGAGTACACGCACGGGGACAAGGAGAACATTCTAGAATTTCTCTTTTCTATGTTTGCATCTCTGATGGACATGTGCTCAAAAAAGAATTTGCTTTTGGAGTGAATGACCAGAAGAAATGCACTCGGGAGCGTGCCATTCCGCCAGCCCCTCACCTGAAGCCGCACCTTCCAGAGGAGGAGCCTGAGGGCCGGAAACTGTCCACAGCTGGCCTGGATGCTGCTCCTCATCTCTTGTTGAAGTGTGAAAGTAAATGTGCTCCACCCCGCCGCTGTCCTCGTTTCTTTATACCTGGAGATGGGAGACTGGTGCACAAGACCGTCCTGAGTGAGCTGAGTCCAGACTTTAGTTGAGTAGCCTGGTTTCCTTCCTGCTTTTGGGGGCACCCTCCCTGGAGACTTCAGGCAGAAGGCAGACCTCAGGCATCAGATCTGAAGCTAGTTCGTGGAGCAGCTGATGATTCTGAGATGTGTGTTAATAAGATCATTCTATGGAAAATGTGTTTTCAATACGTGCCGCGCTGTACTCCAGCTATGAATGTGCCTATCTGTGCATCAACTGATCACCAGAGGGACTGACTCATTTCTGTCTGGCTGAACAGGTCACTCACAGGAGAGGCCCTTGCATTGGGTCATCAGGGGTTACTGGCTCCTTCTTGGGAAGAGGAATCAGGGGTTGAACCCTGGGGGTCAATCTCTCTTTACTGACTCCATGAGCCTCAATGAAGAGTTTCCCAAGCCCTCTGCCTACCTTCCAATTTCAGAGACAGAAGTGATTGTTTTGGATAAGAGTCCTGCACTGCACTCCACAAGACCAGAGGGAGCATTCATGTTTAATTCCACAGCACCAAACTCAAGCTAAGTTGTTATCCAACCTTCTAGGAAGTCAGGAGAGAGGAGTAACAGTGAATTTCCCAGACAGGACCATTCCAATCATCATAACAACAAAGTTTCTTCTGCTTTAGTCCTTATACAAAAGTGACATGGCATTAATCAATCCCTTGTTCTGTTATTGTCTCCTGTCCCTGTCTGTGAAGGAAGATAACTGTGATGATCCACCATTGGTTACTTTGTCCTGCTTTCCTGTGCCCTTCTGTGTATTAGATCACACTGCTCTGCTTAGCTCAGTGAAGTACTTTTTCTATTTTATGAAAGGAAATGTTGTTTCTTTTGGGGTTGAAAATAAAACTAGTTAAGGGATTTAAACATCATCTTGTCTTTGAGGGTAGGTAACTCTCCTAGCCCACCACATGAGACACCAAAGAAGGTTTCAGCAGATGTGACCTCAGATTCACCATTTGACAAATGCCTGCCACCGCATGGTGGCCCCAGCCAGCAGCCATGCACCCTTGTCAGGATGGGCCGTCCACTGAGTGCACCACAGAATCTTCCAGGCCTGCCAACCACCCCAGAAAGGCAACCTTCCTAACCAAAGGTCAGTCAACCTCAAGTCTTGCCTAGGAAGGTCTTAAAGGATGAGAAAGGAATTCTGCTCTCCTGGTAATAGTTCACCTGTCCAGCCTCCACTAAGAGAAAGGTGACCAGGGTGCCTCTGTCTACACACCTTATGGTCAGTGTCCTACCCCACACTCCTACCTGTTTGCACCAGCTCTCCCATCCCCCTGTCACCGGGAACAGCCTCAGACTCTCCATGGGCCTGCAGGCTGGATCCCATGCACCCTATCTGCTGCACATCTGTCCTCCACATTTGGGCACTGGCCACTTAGCAGCTGGGTGAGGGAAAAATCACCCGAGAGGTGCAGGGACCCCAGCAGAGAGCACCTGCTTCCCCCACCCATGCTCTCACCATTCCAGGCCACTTTCCCCATCTCACTTGCTTCTCTACAGTTGTCCCAGTTCACGCAGTCCTTGTGGATTTCCTTTAAGCATCCCCTTCATCCCCCGAGCACAGCCCAAGGCTCCAAGTCAGGGAGATGCTGGCTCAATGCCGCTTACCCACCCCAGCTCCCCGGGCCATCCTCATGCCCTCACTCAGCCTGGCATCATTCTCTTCTCATCTTTCCCCTTACATTTCTCCACTCTGACCTCCTTCACTGCTCACTCTTCCCTGCTGGCTTTCAGTGTGGCCCCTCTGTCACCGTGTGTCTCCTTCACTGTGTGGCTCTGTCTTTTTGCACAGGTTGTGAACACAAATCTTTGCTCAAGAATCAACCAAGGAACATTGCATCTGAAGTGGCCCAGTAGCCCACTGTGTCCTATGTCCTTTCTCATGGATGGAGCTCACCAACAAAGCCCCAGACCCCACCTCTGACACTTCTCTTCCCTGTTCCTATGGTCACCATGGAAACACTGCTAAGCAAATCTGATGGCATAAAAATCAAGTTCTTCAGTCAGTTTTCTGGGCCAAATACTATGTCTCAGTCCTTTGTCTTTGCAATCTAGAAAAAAAAGACTCAGTCTAATTTTATTCTATTTTTGTTATATTTTTTCTTGTTTTTTAAAAATCTTTTTAAATTCTTTTATTTTTTAACACCAAGTACATTTATTAGAAAAGAAGAAAGTCATGAAATATTCTCACATCTTACCCAGGAGCCTTCTGTGTGTGTCAGGCAGTGGAATCGAGGGGATTCCTCAGTGGACTCAGTCCCCAATGAGTTCAGTAGCTGAATGTGCTGTGGGAGGCGGGGCCGCCAGCAGCATGTTCTTATCACCAGCCCCTCCTTCTCTCTGCTTCCTGGCTGCCATGAGTCGAGCACCTTTTCCTCCGCTAGATTCCTCTGCCACCCTATTTCTGCCTAGAATCCCATCGACTATGAACTGAAACTATGAGTCAAAATAAATGTCTCCTCCTTCAAGTTGCAGGTGCTGGGAATCCCACCCCAGCTACAAGCAGGTGGCTTATAAGGCTCTGGTGAAATTCACAGTTGGCCTTGATCCATCGCGTCTCATCAACCGTTCTGGCCAAGCGCATCTCCTTCCTGCTGGCAGCTCAATAGAGCAGACACTACCCTCAATTCTTAGGTCTCAGGATACCTTTGTGCTTTGAAATCACAAATCCTGCAGTTTTATACCTGCTATCAAGTTCAGTATTTGCTGGGTGCTAACAATGCCACACACTAATAGAATTATTCTCAGCTAAATGTCATAAATACATGATTAAATTTCAGTACTCTCAGTGGGTCCAAAAGACAAAAACCATGACAAAGGGTAGATATATAAAGAAAACAAAACTAGAATCTTATTCCAAAACAATTTTATAACATAGAGATTTTACAGTGTTTATACAAGTTCTTCCTGAAATCCCCTCCTTAGGAATATGTCTTAGTTACTTTTCTCATTGCTTAAACAAAATACCTGACACCCAATGTTAAATGCAGGAGGTTTATCATAGGTCACACTTTGTAGAGATTTCAGTTCATAGTCAGCTGGCTCCAAGGCCGGGGGGCACACAGCTGAAGGGTATTGCCCAGGAGAAAGCATCCATGGCAGGCGGGAGGCAGCAATGCTTCAAAGCAGCATCAGCAGCCTCAGTCTGCTGCTCCCTTTCATCTCTTACAGGCTACTTGGTCTTTAGATGTCTCAACTACACCCAAGCTGGGCCTTCCCATTGTCGACATGCAGAACTATGCCAAACCAAGAAGTGGACTAATTTAGTAATCACAGACTCTTAATCCCAGCAGCACACCCCTAGCTCCAGCCACCTTTGTAAAGCTCCACCTATGACTGCATGAGGCTTTGGGGAACATCTAGACATAAGCTATAATAGAATATGTTCTAAAGAAGCCATTTTAAAAAACTAAAATTTACATTAAAAAAAGCTCCCCTCAGAATCTGTCATAAAAACATGGAAACAATCTAACTATTCAACAATAGGGGGTTATATAAATTATAGTATACAAGAAAATGAGGTATAATAATTTAAAACCTTATATACAAAGAAAACCAATCAATAAATGTTACTGATCAGTAAGTGTTATAATCTATCATTTAAGAGTGAAAATATCAGAATTGAATTCATAGTAATTATTTGAGAAAAATGACCATAATGAAATATGCCAACAATAAGAATGATCACTGGTTACCTCTGAGTAATAAAATTTTGAATACTTTTTTAAAATTTCATTTTGTGTTTTTCTATATTTCCTGAATTTCCTACCAAGAAGCATTCCTTTCATGATTCTGAAGCTATTACAGCACTTAATACTCAACAAAACAGAACAGATGATGATAGATCTTCTTCCCCATTTCCCCCAAGGAAACCCTGTACCTATAAAATATTGTTCAAACCCGCGCAATGGAGCTGACTCAGAGTGACCTCCTTCCCTGCAGAAGCAATCTCACATCCTCTGGCCAGAGATGAGGCTGCGAGCATTAGATCCGATCATTCCTCCTCTCTTCTTGTTATTTCATGACAGTTTCAGAGTGTTTCCTATTTGTGCTCCCTCTTGGGCACTAGGATCTTACTGTCTTTAGCAGTCTAGTTTTCCCTGTGTCCTTTGCTTGATTATAGCGCTGATGTCATCCAGGCCCTGAATCACAATTCCCTGTCAGTGAGACCCTTTCTGCTCCTAGACACGCCTTTCCATGGCCTTGTCATCAAGCCTCCTTACACTGTGGCCAGCCAAGCTTCGCCGGGGAAGTGCCTGTCCCTGGTCACATGCACAGGATGGCAGCTCTGGAGAGAGGTACCATGGCAGCTCCTCAAACTCAGCTGCTCCTAGCGCAGGCGGGACCTCACACCCAGTTTCTAGGTGAGGCTTGGCAGCGTGCACAGCCTCACTGATCACACAGCCACAGCAGACCTGGGCGGATGCGTGCTTACACTGCAGCTCTAAGGCTAAGTCACCAGCCAGGAAGACTACAGCCACAGCCACACCGAGTGGTGGTGCAGCCTGCAGGCTTGTGCAAGAATCCGAGGAACTGCTTGCTCTCTGTCCTCTACGACAGGCGCCAAAACCCTGAGTGAGACAGGGAGGGGCCCGGCATCACCACACCGGTACTCTGCTTTCTGAAAAGAAAAAGACTCACAGCCTGTGTCATCTGATGGGGACAGTCTGAGGATGCATCGTTAGGTGATTCACTCGGAGTGCACGACAGCGTACACCCCATGCTCTAGGCTGCAGCGCATGTGTGTATCTACACGAGACTAGACATAGTAGAAACACAGTCAGGGTTTCCCAGGCCCGTCACGATCTCAGGAAAGTGCCATCATATTGACAGCCGTGGGTGATCCCAACGTGGTCATGCGGCACACGGCTCTGCACTTTCTGTGGCCCTTGCTGGAACCCCCGAAAGTCCTGGCATCCGAGCCTCCTCTTGGTACACATCACCCCGCCCAGTGAGCACTCTGGGAGGTAGGACGGGCTGGGACTATCGCCGGTGGGTCCGTAGGTCTCCAGCAGCCTCCTGGACCACGGAAATCAGAGTTGGGGGAGAACTCTCGGGTCACCAAGCTCTGTGACACTACACAGGTCCCAGTAGTTCCAGCAGAGCTGGCACACCAGGGTGGACTAAGGATCCCCCAGGGGCCCCAGCACCCGGGCTGGATTAAAGAGTTCCTTGGGGGCCCCAGCACAGCGGGGCTGGAGTGGGCAGCATGATGCAGGCTCGGTGTCCTGCTCAGCTGGCCCCGCAGCAGGTGCAAGGCTAGGAATTCTATGGCCTCCTCTGTATTAAGACTGTGGCTGACCCTGGACCCCCACCTCTGTCAGGCTCCGTCAGCTCTGGATACCGCTCCAGAAGCCAAAGCCATTGAAGCCTCCTTGGTGGCTCTGTCCCCAGCCCCGAGGCCCTGCTCGTCGAGGTCCAGCATGCCCAATACAGGCAGCTGCCCGCGGTGGAGCAGGCAGACCCCGCACCCGTGGTTCCCCAAGGCAGGGCCCTCCCGAAGCAGGGAGCACAGAGGATCCCTGTGTCCCGGGAAATCTGCTGCGTCCCCGAGCGTGAGCACTTCTAGGGGAGGGGCACACTTGCAGACAGCGCCTGCGCAGTCCGCAGCCAGGGCCCGGAAAGAAGCGGCCCTGCAGTCCGCGGGGCGTGAATATATTACATGAAGACCAATGAGAGCGCAGCGCCGTGTGCCAGGAGACGTGGCCAAAGGCCGGTCCCGCCCCGGCCTTGGGCTCAGCGCGCAGTGTGCCAGCCAGGTCCTGCAGCCCCGGGCTCTGCGCCCAGCCGGAGCTGGGGAACAGGACGGCACCGGCTCGCAGTGTCCCGAGACAGGCGTGGACCTGGCCTCCAGCGGCAGCACCGGAGTCTGCCCCTGGCACTCGCTGGGCAGCACCCTGTTCCTGCCAAGGCACAGCCTAGCAAGCGAGGTCCACGCCGGGCACCCGGGCCGGGCGGCTTCCGAGTGTCCTGGGCGCCGTCCAGCAGCTGAGGGGTGTGCTGCCCCAGAACTGCACTGACGCTAACAATTGTTAGGGGTTTTTGTTTGGTTTTGGGTTTTTTTTTTTTTAAGAGTTTCCTTCTTAAAAAGGAAAAAAACAAAAACAAAAATATTCTTGGAAACGGTGAAGGTTATGTTATTTCCTATGCCTGATGTTCAAACACTTCATTTTCTCTGACCAAAAAAAAAGCTAGGAATGTAACTTGCCTGTCTTGAAGAACTGCTGTGCGTTTTTTAAATTAAGAACTGGCACTTTTTAAAAGCTCCCTTAGCTGCTGGGCCAGAAAAGCCAGCATCCGCTTGATCTCCGGCTCTTGATGCGTGGTATTTATTTCTCTTTCCGTTTCTCTCTTCTATGCCCGTGTCCTTAATTCCATCTGAAGTTCCTGTGTGAGCATGCCAGGACACCTGTGAGCCTTTTGAAAACAGGGGAGCAATTAAAAGTAAACAAGCAAGGAGACACTTGTAAATAAGCAGACACGCGGCTTGGTGTGCGTGCCCGGTAATCCAAGGAGGCCTTGTAGAGATCTGCGGGCAGGAGGCCCTGGAGAACTGACCCTTGGGCCATCTGTCCGAGTGTCCAGAGCCATCCAGACTGGGGCTCTCTGGTCTGGAGCAGGGGCGGTACCGGGGGAGCACCGGGTGTTTCAGTTCTCTGGGGCTGTGTGACCCCAGAGCTCAGTGTGTTAGGGCAGCCACGTTCACGCTGTGACCAAGGACACTCAGGAGGCTCCGCGGGTGATTGCAGCTTACAGCCCTCTGTAGCGTGGTCAGGTCGTGGGCTGGCGCGCAGGGCTGCACGGGTCTCACACTGCGGCTACAGTCTCTGCCTTGCGCTCATTCCGAATAGGCTGGCTCGTGCTTCTCACCCTGGGGCGGCCGCCCATGGGTGGGGTACTTGTGGCGTGTTTGCTCAGGACTCCAGAGAGCACATTCCAGCAGCCACTGGGACTCCTCAGGAATCAGAAGCCTCTGCTTCAGCCTGAGGCTGCAGGCATACGGGTCCTGCAGGGAACCCAGGTCCCAGAAAAGGAGCCAGCCCCCACCACTAAGGATGGACAGATATGGGCGTGTAATCTGTTTCAGAAACGTGCCATAATCCAATGCGCTCCTACTGTGTATCAAAGCGGACTTGTGCATAAGGTACAATAGGAACTCAAAGAATTGGTTCTGTAATCCAAAAATATTCATGCAAAGATATTACAATACTGTAATATAGTACAAAATAATAACAAAAATACTAAATGTAAAAAGTAAATTAATTACCCTGCACTTGCCTTTACCTTCCAGGCTGGTGTGAGGGAGACAAAAGAGAAAAGAGGGTAGGACAACTTACAGACACTCACAGAACCATTGCTATCTGCTGGCCCCCTGGAATCTTTCTCTTTTCCTGCAGGTTTACCAAAGGAACCCTCCAGCCACCCTTGTTTTGCCCCCTTTCGGGGATTTTGTGGAAATGTGGCATTGCACTGTTATTGAACAGGCTCATCACTTGCATGGATGCAGCCTTACTCGGGTGGGGCTTTTCTACAAAATTTTACCCCGTTCCCCACGTGGCCCTAATCTCATCAGAAGTGAAGGATTCTTCTTCCTTTTCCTCCTCCCCCTCTGCAGATGAGATCTCCTCCATAACCTCTTGCTGCTGGGAGGTGATCATCCACAGACCTGCAACTGCCTCATGTTTAATGTTTAGTATCACATACTACTCATACTGCAAGACCTTGCGTGTTTATCAACTTAAAATTTATTAGAAACGTGCACTTGTTTATTAGAAATGTAGTGGTGTGTGCCTGTAATCAGGGTACTCAGGAGGCTGAGGCAGGATGATCGCCACGAGGTTGAGATCAGCCTGCATTGTTCTAGGCAGCCTAGAGGCAGGCACTCAAACAGCACAGGAGAGCCATTCCTGCCCCCCAACCCCAGCCAGGAAACTGAAGCTCAGGAAACTCTCAGTCTCCACATTGTCCTCCTTCAGGCCAGCTTTGTAGGACTGTACACCTTCTATCAGTCTATCTTTATGGCTTCTGGTGTGGGGATTTTTTTTTTTTTTTTTTGCTTTGTTTTGGTTTTTGAAGTGGGGTTTTAATTTTTGTCTAGGCTGGCTTCAGACTTCTAGGCTCAAGTCACTCTCCTGCCTCAGCCCTCCGAGCAGTAGGCTGTACAGTTGTACATATACCCTGCTGGGTTTTTATTTTGTGTTCAGCATGCAGATTCCTTCAGGGTTACTAGGTCAAAAGCAGGGTTAGGACACAATCACGCTTCAGGCAGCACAAACGTCATGGGGCAGAGAGAGGAGGGATGCAGAGGGAGGAGGAAGTAGGTAGAGCCTGGCTTCCATGGTAATGAAGTACTGGGTAAAAGGGCAGATTCCTCATACGTCCTCCCTCTGGCAACATCTGAATTGGAAGCAGGTGCCCTGAGCCGGCTCACGTGACCACGTGACCGCAGCTGCCTGTATTCGCTGGGTGGGCAAGCTCGGGTCAATGACCTCACCTGCCTTCCTACGCCCAGGGGCCAGAGCCTGACCACGAGCTCTGGCCCGTCCTCCCAGCAGCTGGGCCTTTGTGCAGAGCCTGCCGGTGTTCTATGATCCACAGAAGCCCCTGACCCCTGCTCCCCTCCCAGCCCAAGAGGCAGACGCCAGAGAACCAGGACCACCGCCTGCTGCTGGGACCTGGGGTCATAAAGCTACTACATCTTCCGGAGGCACAAGGAAGAGCCCAGGACAGTGTTTTCCTGTTGGTTCTTCTGGTATTTTTCTTTTTTAAATTAACTTACTAATTTACGTTGACAATCGCTACACATGTTTAGGGTGTACAACTAGACGTTTTGGTGTACAGGTACCTTGTGGGTTGGCCAAACCAAGCTATTTAACATGTCTGTGGCCTCACATGCTTATTTTTGTGATAAAAAATCAAATCTACACTTAACAATGTTCAATTGTACAATATATATTAGTAACTATATTCATCCCAGATTTACAACAAAACTCCTGATCTCACTTCTCCCGTGTAACTCGTCTTATGCGCTCTGAACAGTGTCTCTGGTTCCCTGTCTGCTCTCCCCTTCCAGTCACCACCTTTTCACTCTCCACTTACTACGTGAGTTTAACTTTTTCACCCTCCCGAAAGGAGTCTCTCTGTTGTTTGCCTATGTCTCTCCACATACCACCAAGTTCATCCAGGTTATTGAAATGACAATAGTTCTTTCTTTTTTAATGCTGAGCAGTTGCAATTACAGGGAACACACAAGTTGTGCCAGCAGCAGTTAATTTGAGCAAAAAAGGGAACTTCAGAGGGGCCCAGAAGGGAAAAGAAATTCAAAACGCTTCAATACACTTTGCATGGCAGTAGAAGTCCAGTATTTGAAGACTTATGGAAGAATCGAAATGACCGCATCAAGGAGTAGCAAAATAATTTCTGCTGGTTGATAACTTAGCGCCAGCGCTCCAACAAGGTTGCTGCATATCTGTGAGTGCCTTCATCTGTATCCACCCGCATCTGCCCTGCAGAGTGGACAAAAAGCTGACGGGACAGGCAGTCTGGTCTTGCTGGGCACCCTCCAGTCTGCAAGGTGCATGTGCCTCTCCTGGCCACTGACAAGGGTGGGATGAGTGGCAGGCTGGTTCTACCCTCCCAGATTCCATTCTGTTTTGGAAACAGTGCTGCTACAGCTGACACAGTGTGGAGGTGTACATAGGCAGCCAGTGGTCATTTTTCAAGCAACCTGAAACATTCTGAACAGAAAGCAAGGATGGCACCCACCTACCCAGGATATCCAGAGAAATGAGACCACAGTGTGACTGCACGTGTTGACAATGTCATTCTTGCAGAGGCAGGGCACATGTCCACGGAGCCTCTGCACATCCTCCCTGCTCTGCGCCAGTGCCTCCTGGTCAGTGGGCTTCATGGAGAAAACCTCACATGGCACTGTCGGGATCAGTGCCAAGACACGGCCTCCTGACCCCTGGCATCTGACATGTCAGTCTGTGGGTCCCACGCATAACCTGGAACTCCGGGCCCTTGACATGGAGGCATTCACATTGCCTTCTGGAGCCTCTGGCCAGCACGACCCTCACCCACGCCTGATGGGTCCTCATGACCCCCATGGCAGCAGGGAGCTCAGGCAGGCGGCTATGCGCAGTCCTTTTAAGAACCTGTCTGAGGAGCCAAGCTGAAACTCCTTGGCAGCCTTTTGCAATCCAAGGTACAGGTTCCAGATCCCGTCAGAACCTGTCACAGAGCGACAGTGTCCAGCCCGCTCTGCTCCCCTGTGCCCGGGGATCTGAGCTAGCAGCCCTGGGATCGCCATCTTCGTAACCTCTCCAGGTGACACAGAGGTGTAGGTGGAAGCAGAAACCAAAGCAGCAGGAACTCAGGTGGGATCTGGTGGGAGAGGCGGCTCAGGTAAGTAATCATGTAGTAAGGACCTGGGATGGAGAGAACGCTCCCGAGACAGATGCCACCAGGGAGAGGTGGGTCCTCTCTCTCTCTCTGACTGGCCATCCCCCCTCTCCCCGCTCAGCTGTGGGCTTTGGTCGCTTTGACCTAAGGACACCTGTTACCAAGCGATCTCCCTGGCCACAAACAGTCAGATCCGCACTTGCACCAATCTACACTTAACCTGACTGAGGAGCTCCTAGGGCCCAGAGAGCAACAGGGGCTCCTGACCTGACCCCGGGACACCCTGCAGGGCAGGGGCTGTGCCCCAGGCAGGAGTGCTGTGGGCTGACAGGATTGGCGCAGCCCTGCTCTGAGGCCTATGAGGCCCCAGGTGTGCCATCACAGCAGAGGATGGCAGATGACTGTTCCTCCATTGCCACGACTTTCCCATCGAAACTTTGCCCAGATTTGCCCAGTTTTCCTAAACATTACCATTTTACCATTTTAGTTCTCTGGGCTCAGCCTCAGATCTGAATTACTGTCCCTGGGGTGGGGAGAGCACTTTTGCTGAGTGGGCACAAACTTCGCTTCTTGTCCTTAAGCCCCACACAATGCAGAGTAACTATTCCCGCGGCGCTTACCTTGCATAGGATTACAAGTCATCTATGAAGGACTGCGTGTTTGAAAGAAGACACACATATGCTAATAGCATGTGAATACTGTGCCACTTTATGTAAGAAACTTTAGCACCCACAGATTGATTCTGGTATTGGGGGATTCTGGAGCCAATTCCCCAGGACACTGAGAGGTGCAGGGATGAGGACCTTTTCTCCTAAACACTATTTCCTGAAGCATCAGGGACCATCTCTTAGGGACCCAGGTGCAGTTATAAAAATTGGGATGTCACACAGATGCCACGCCACTGTCCAACCTGCAGCGCTCACTGGGGTGCTGTCCCCTACTCCTGTGGTGGCCTTCACAGTCAGTGAGAACTCGGGGAAGGGAAGGGTCTGGCAATCTCCCTTTCATTTTCGAGCAAGCTATCTCAGCTGGCCTCTCTCTCCATCTAGTGTGCCCCCAGCATCTCTGTCCTCCAAGACCCTGGCATCTTGCGGAGCACAGGCCATGTAGATGGTCAGCTGCATCCTCAAAATCAGCTGCACATACGCATTGGGAGCTTGAGTTTTGTCAGAAGTGAGGCTTTGCCTGCTGGGGCTGCACCACAGACCTGCAAAGCCTCCTAGCCTCTCCCCTGTGAGGCACTGAAAGCCACTGCCACCCACTGGGTGCTTTTTCTGCCTGACTAGACACCTATTGCCATCCTTGTCCCTCTGTCCCTCTGTCCTTCTGTCTCCTGCTTTTCCAAGGACCCTGACCTTGGAGAGAGACCCTGGTCATCAAACACCAGTTAGGCACAGCCAGGGGCTCCCCGCTAACTCTGGAATACTGCTTCTCAGCAATGGCCAAGCTGGGGCAGTCGGACAGATGTCCTGGCTGGGGGACAGCCGTGGGGTGGCCATGGCCTGGCCTGCAGCCTTCTGCAGGCGCCCTGGTCGTGGCCGTGCCATGGTTATGAAGTAGATTTCACTGGGCCCAGGACATAGGTTAATATCTGCAGGGGCTGCAGACAACACTCCCTCCCGTGGGGCCCATCAGAACCGCACTGTTGAAACACGGGCACCAGAGTCCTTGCTGGGCGTCCGCACCCCAGGCCGTGGCCGCGATTGTTATGCAAACACAGAGCCGGCGCGGGGGGTGGCTTGCCCATCTGCTCCCCGGCACACTTCTCGCTGCCCTAAACATTTTCTTTCCTCGAGGTGAAAACTTGGAGAATGGAAGGGTCTCTCAATCTCCCTTTCATTTGCAAACGAGCCATTTCAGCTAAGCCAGGCTCCCTATTCTTCTCCCACATTTGTGTTTGTGAAAAGACCCGTCTCAAATTTCTGGGGCAGGAGCAGCTGCCGCTGGGGCCTCCTTTCAGGGCGCCTGTCCCCCGCTCCAGCCCACGCCCCGCCCCTACCTCCTTTTGTCTCCGTCAAAGGCGGCCCACCCCCCCTTGACCCCTGGCCAACTCTAAGCCTCCTCTTTTGTGAGCCTCCCAGACTAGTTTCACCCTAAATCAAGCATTGTTTGGGCTCCCGAGGCCAGCACGTGCCCACACCCCCTAATCTTTTAATTTCACCCCAGGAGAAAGCAGCTGTTAGTGATACAGGCCCTGCACAGCTGTTGGCCGGACCTGCTGCCGGCGCTGGAGAACAATGGGGCAGAAATAAGGGTGACTCTGGGTTGCAGGAGTACGCGCGATACTCCCCCCTCCCACCCCCGCTTTGTTCTTCCTGGGCTTTTTTTTTTTTTTTTTTTTTTTTTTTCTGCAACAGTTGGCAGCACGTGCTGTGTTATGCCACCGAGCTGGAAAAGCCCCTCCCCAACCACACAGCGGGAAGGGGTGGGGCGAGTGGGGGAGGGGCACGGTCTGCACCCATTCACCGCCGCTCCCTCTTTGATTTGTACTTGGGCTCCTTTGAGAAACAGTCTTTCAGTTTTCAAGATCCCTGGCGTGTGGCGTGATCCCTTTGCTACAGAAATGATCATATGATGAATTACAGGGTGAGGCCCAGCCAGACGGACACAGGCTCCACACTGGCTCCCTCACGCTGGCGCGTGCCTGCCTGGAGCTGCCCACACCAGGGACGCCGGTGTCCGGGAAGACTGCGGGCCGCCGGATGGCACAAGTTCTAAAGATCCTTGCGAAGAGTCTGATTTAGGGTCAGGGTTCCCTGAGGTGTGCATGACCGGAAGACAAAAGGACCCCGGGAAACCCTTGAAACCAAAGTCAGCCAAGGTTAACTCAGCAAGGGAGCGGGGCTCTAACAATGATTTGCGGGGGGCGCCTGTCTTCACTCACTGAGTGATTTTCCTAGAGCCTTTCTCCGGGCACACCTGTGACCTAACCGAGACACGGGGAGAGGGGCACAGATCCAGGTGCTCAGCAGCCTCTAGAGCTGTAGCAACCCCTCCCCAGCCCAGGACATCCCCTCCTCAGCTGCAGCACCCTCCCTCAGGAAATAGCAGCTAGGGGACACTGTAGCACACTGCCCTAGGCAAGGTTCTGCAGGCTGATTCACTCACCCCATCAGTCCAGCACCGGCCCAGACGGCAGCTGGTACAATTGACAAGCCATTTCCTTTTCATTTCAGTGGGTGTCCATAGCCCCCTGTGGCTAGCGGCTACTACTTGGGAAGTTTTAAACCCTGCAATTTTGAGAAAAAGAAAATGCATGTGCCTAGTCCTTATTCCAGAGGGCCTGGTTGAACAGGAGCAGAGAGTAGCCCTAAATCAGAAATTTTCCAGCACCCCAGGTGGCTGTGGGGTGATGAGTCTGAGGACCATGCCTTACACTGCCTAACCCCAGTCTGGGCTTCTCTGTGCAATTGGCAGGCATTTAGCATTTAAATGTTCCTTTTTTGTGAACTGCAGAAGACTTTTAAAACAATTATTGGGGTGCTTGTCCAGACCAGGACTACTCAGCACCCCCACCTTGATGCCTATCCCTCTCTGTCAGTGTTGTCCCTGCCTAGGGAGGATCCAGGCGGCCACAGCCTGGTGTGGGCCTCTTTCTACTCACTTTATCTCACCTAGTGGGCAACCGAAAGATGCTGGCAGAAACCTGATACACTGTGGAGCAGATGGCGAGCTGCACACCTGCCTGGCATGGGCACCTGCTGTACCTCCCAAGGATGCGGGATGCCTGGCTCCGGTGTTCCAGGCCACTGGCAAAGTATCCTCTTCATTTGCATGCTGGACGTCTGCCACGTGCCTGGACTACAGGCAGATCTGACCCAGCGTGTCATTGCTTTGAAGATCTGCAAATCTGGAGAAAGCCGTGCCTCAGACAACAAAGCCAGCAGCCCGTCTGGGACGCGTGCTTGGGCCCTGGAAGGGGCCAGGCACACACAAGCCCTGCCGGAAACCACTGCCCACCGACTGGGTTCTACATGTCAGGACTTGCAAAGGTCACAGCGCAACTGTTCAGGGAGCAGCAGCCAGGAGTCAGTGTCCCTGATCTGTGTCCAGCAATCTTCTAGAGAGGCTGAAGTGACCTGGGGCGCTGGACCCAAGCAGTGTTTCTTAGTCTGGCTATTTGCAGTCTCTGACATCTCCTTTTCAAAGAATCTCTCTGTTTTTCATCCCTCTCTATATTTAAGCTGAAAGGAAATGAAAAGTCACACGCCAATCATAGTAGATTTTTCTTTATTGATGGTTATTGCAAACCATGGTTGAATCTTCTGATTCCCCGAGGGAAACACCCCTTCCAGCCGATGCACACAGATGACTTGGTCCCTCGCTACCTTTTTCTGTGCCAATGGATAACAAGTAAAACCTTGTGCAGTTGATCAGGATGAATTCCTGCCCTTGAAGATCATGGCCCTTAACCCTCAAAGGGGTTACAAGTCGGTCCAGCCAGGGATGCTCTGTCTCCCCCACTCTCAGGGGTGACAGTGTAATACAGTGAATGAGCCGCCTGTGAGGGCTCAGGGTCAGTGGCCGCCTCCAGCCCACCCAGGGCCATCTGTCCAGATACAGGCACAGTCATGCGCTCTCCAGAGGTAAGGTTTGAAAATGCTGGGGTGCAGAGGGAGGGACACCCCATAATATATTGTGACACTCGAGGCCCTGCTAATGGCCACAGCTGAGGGCTGGTGGCCCGCATTCCTGTCCCTCTGCAGGGCCAGCGTTGTGCAGAGCAAGCAGTGATCCCTGCAGCTGGAGCAGGCTGAAGCTTTCCTCTAGAGGCCTCAGGCTGGTGAAGGTAACAGGCAGGCACATTTTAAGGCCATTAGCGGAGAACAATGGGGAGCTGAAAGGGGAAACCCAGTGAATAGACGAAGGAAGGGCGGCCTATGCCAGGAGCAGCGGGTTAGCTCATTACCCCAGACAGCAGATGGAGGGTGGCCTGGTTGCTGGGCAGAACTCAGGATGCAGGGCAGGGGACCCGGGAGCTGTTGGCCTGCAACTCCTCCTAGCAGCTCTGCTGTGTCCCCAGATCACTTCCAGCAAACAACTTTCTGGGGTTCTTGACAAAGAGGGCAGGGAGACTGGTGATCTCCGCACATGGGGGTACGGGCCACCATTATGTGACCAGCAGCTTTCCCTTAGCTCAGTCCAGCCCAGCTGCCCATGTTAGCACACTCACTACGCAGAAGAGAAGAAGCCCCAGCCACAGAGCCACATGTCCCATCACCCAGGCCCCAATCTTGCTTCTGCCCAGGCAGCTCGCAACTCTGCTAAAGGGTGCAATGCAGACTTTAGGTTGAGTCTGCAGAGGGGCCATGGAAAAGGCTGGTGGAGGAGGGTGACCACAGGGAGGGGCCCCACACTGCAGCAGCATATGTACACATTGAGGGATGTGCACACTGACAGGATGTACACATGAGGTACATGGACACTGGAGGTTGTGCGTGCCAGCAAATGGACCAACAGCATACAAATCAGTTCCACTCCCCGTGCCACTCACAAAGCTATGGCCCTGGCACCAGGGGACCTTGGATTATCCTGGGTGGAACTTTTCCGTTGTGGAAAAGCTGCCCTCCCTTGCAGGGTGGTACAAGGGTCAGGAAGGCTGGGAAACCCACCTCCCTCAAAATCCCTACTTTGTCTTTCTGGTCCCAGCTGTCAGGTGGCCCCACTGTATCTGGCACCTTTTAGAACTACAGTTCCTCTCTTCACAGAGTTCTGTTTCTGCTCTGCTATATCCTCTTTGGCCAAAGGTCAGCTTCACTGTCAAAATCCACATCAGAGGTGTGCTGCATCCTTTGGCCTCAGAGCAGGCCACACTCCAGCCACAGCTGACTTACACTGTACTGGAAAAGCAATGTTTTCTATATCTCTGTATAAAATACCTCTGTAAAAGCTGAAGTTTGAACTCAACTGACTGTTTAACCATCGACCCCGCGAAATACTCCTAGGTCCTGGACACTTGCTGAGGCCGCCTTCAAGGAAGCCGTAGGACTGACATTGTAAAGCTTGTCCTCATGTGCACATAGCAATAAATTCCTCAGTGTTGGGGCAGAAATGCGGCTCAGGAACAGCCTGTTCTGGTCCCTTTGTCAGCCCTGCAGAGCATCAGGTGACTCCGGAGCCACTGCAGGCAGCTCCTAGTATCACAAGGACTCTGCCCACATTGACCAGTCTTCAAATTCTACCCAAAATATTTTTTTTCTAGAGTTCCCCCTTCAAGCACCAAGAATTACAATGTATAAACTATTTTAAGAAAAACTGAATAGCACACCAACCATTTTTTTTTTTTAATGATGGTACATATCTTTCCAAGCCAGAGGAATTCTCTCTGTGTGCTTGCTCTCGAAGGCTGCTGTCACAAAGCATTGCAATCCAGGAGGCTGCAACAACACAAGTTTGTTCTAGAGGCCAGAAGTTGAGATCTGGGCATGACAGGACTGGGACTGCCTGAGGCTGTAAAGGAGAATCTGTTCCGGGCTCCACTCAGCCCCTAGTCATTTACTGACCATCTCTCATGTGCTTTAGCTTACAGCTCTGCCTCATCTTCACGAGACTTTCTCCCTGGGGACCTGGTTCTGTCCATGCTTCCCTTCAGGTAAGGACATGGGATCAGTCCTATAGGGTTAGAGCCTGCCATAATGGTGTCATTAGAACTTGCTAGGTTGGTAAAGATTTCTAAATAAGTGCTCAATGAGTTCTTGTCACTATCACAATCACCATCACTGCCAATCACTGCCACCACCACCATCACCACCACCACCATCACCACCACCACCACAGCCATCATCACCACCACCATCACCATCACCACCACCACCATCACCTCTACCATCACTACTACCATTAGTATGATCAGGTTGATGCCTCAGATAGGCACTGTTTGCAGTCCCAAAGACCTGGACACATCCTGGATGTTTCCTGGGTAAAGCATTGTGAAGTGACTGAGGCAAATGTCTTGATAGGTACACATCTCCTGAGCACAAAAAGGCAAGTCACAGAATTGGTACCATGTGACTTTGTCTATAAAAGTTCAAAAGCAGGCAAGATGTAGTAATTCATTGCTTGGGAACCAATACACACCGAGTAAAAGTCTAAAGTAGACACAGTAACCATGAACACGAAACTCAGACCAGGGGTTACTGCAGGTAAATCGGGGAAACTTGGAAAAATGTTGTGGAACCAGTCAGCACCCTGGGTAGCATTCTAAGCAGCAAAGTGGAAAGGAGGTCAACACCACGAGATTGTTCCAAGATGCCAGTTTGTCACATTTGTTTAAATTCACTTCAGGCTCACTCTGTCTATCACCAGGGAAGATAAGAAACCTAATCTCAAATGCATCAGAGCCTTGATCAGCTCCAGATCTGGGCAGCCCTCCAGTCAGGACCATGGATGCTCTGGGGGCCCCTTCCCCCCAGCACTCAGGAGCAGAATCTGTGGTCCAAGTCTCTGGTGTCAGCACAGACAGGCCCTTCCTCTGCAGTCTTGGCAGCTTCCTGGGCCCTGCTGTGGAAGGCACAATGCCCTTTTGCCCACCCTAAATGTCACATCACTGAGCACAGGAAGCAGGATGGGCCCAAGCCCCAGCACTCTGCTACAACCAGGAAATAGTCTGAGAGCTTCAGGACCAAGGCCCAGTGTGACAGTAGGACCCTCCCCCCAGCTCCAGAGCACCAGCATGGCCCATGCCTGTGCAAGCAAGTGCTAACGCTGTGTGGTCACCTCTGACCCATGTCCTTTCAGTACTCACTGTGCACCCCTCCCCATGCCTGGCCCTCCAGATTGCTAGCACCCAACTTCTCTTTCCCTAAGCAAGGAGCATTTCCCCCATCTCTGCCCCTGACGTCACTCCTATTCCAGCCCTTTCCAGTGCAGCACCCTCATCTTCCCTGTGTTGAATACTGAGTATTTAAGGCCAGAGGATATTGGGGGTCGGGCAGCAGCCTACAGGATGACAGCCCCTTTCCTCACTGCCCTATTCCCAGACTGGCCCTGTCCTAGGACACAGGGTCCACCTGCCACAAGCCCAACTGTGGGGCAGCTGGACATCCAGGAGGGTCAAGAAGAGATTTATCCTTTGACCTCAGCATCATCCTAGGTGTACAAACATACACACACACACACACACATGTACAACACAAACCCCACAGGCAAACACATAGAAGCAGTGTGCCAACAAGGCGCTCGACCTGACTTATCCATCTCATCATGTCACCGGGGTTTGTTTGCTTTGCAGTTCTGCAATTTCTAAGCAGTCATTCGAAATCCCAAAAGTTCTTGCATACAGAACATTGTTTCATAACACATTTGGAGGTCAAGTTCCACCTGAGTGCACGCGAGACCTTATTTACAAGGCTTAATTTCACTATAAAGCATGAACACTTTCTTCCCATACTTGCTTAGTGACGTGGAGTGTGGTGTCCATGCCTGGCCCAAAAGACTGCCAGTTCCAAGTGATTAGGCTCCAGGGTTATAGGTGAAAGGCCAGGTCTGCAACCCAAGAGCCCAGCACGCAGGCACCAGACTCCATGCGAGGCCAAACTGGTCACGGGGGAGCAGCGGGAACTGCAAACCACACAAGGTCATAGCAAAGCACACTCTCTCCCATCTGCTGCAAGCAAGAACAAAAATACCCACAGCTGAGAAGCTCTCCACAGACACAGTCAGAGCTTCCAAGTGTCTCTCAGAGCCAGGCCCAGTTCCTGTAGTCCCACTGACTCCCTGAATACTGCCAAGGTCTGCTGCTCTGATGAACCGCCCCCCCCCTCAGCACACAAGCACACACATGCACACATATGCCTGACACCACACACATACACACAACCTGTGTGCAGATCACATGTTCACACATAGCAGACATACACACACACACATGCACACACATGCACCTCCCATTAGAGAAGTCTCCCCAAGGCAGTGGTCCACGGGACTCCAGCAACCAGCCATGGTGTGCACTCCTGCGGGGAAGCTTAGAATAAACCAGAAGCATGAACACAGTACCATGGGGACCAGTCACTCAGTCCACCAGATCACACACACAAGGCCTCTTGTCCAACAGAGGAGTCGAGTGGATTGTGCTGCAGTCTCTTCCAGGGTTTCATACTCCATGGTTTGGTGTCTCTCTTCCAGAGTTGCTCTTAAAGGTCATTTTAGAATCAGCAAAGAAACCCAGCTCACCCTACACTTGCTGCAAGGAACCAGAAGCAGCTGCTGAAGTCTGATGCCTGCTTGGCTCGGCAGGTTCCCCACCACACACAAAGCCCTTGCCGCCCAAAGAGAGACCCGCCCCCCAGACCTAGCATGGCCACCAGTGGAAAGCCCACAGCCAAGGACACCTCCACAAAGAGGCAAAAGTCATCCTCCTGGTGGAGGCGGAAGTTCTATGAACCTGGAAAAGGGAAAGCTGGAAATTCGCCCTTCTGCTATTTAAGGAGTTCACAGTGGAGCTACACCTGCTTCACAGGGACAGGATCCAGGGATGCAAGGGGGCTCTGGGTGTCCCATATGTTTTCCTTCCACAACACAGAAATCCCCAGGGCTGAGGACCCTGGAGGCCAGGGCCTTCCAGCTCCCTGCTGGGCAGAGCCAGCCCTGCTGGCCCCTTTCCCAACCTGTCACCTTATCACCTGTGTCAACACACATTTCCCAACAGTACGGAAGAGTCTCAAAAGCAAATGTTCACCCACCTCCGGGAACTTGCTGGAAGTAAGCATCTGAGGGGAGCCGACTCAGCAGCCAGTTCTTGATAGAAACCTTAGACTAGAACCCTGATGACGGGAGGCAGTGACAGGACCAGAACTCTCTCCCCCTGTGGTGGGGCCCAGCCCTGTAGAGCAGGACAAGCAGAACCCTGGGCAGCCTGGTGCAGACAGCGTTTCCAAAGGCCCAGGGCCCCAGAGGCTCTGGTGAGAGGCCAGGCTGCAGGTTCTTTTTCACAGCGATTCTTATATGAATGGATGGACCTAACAGCTCCTTTCAAAACAAGCATTTTAACACTATCCTGAAATGAAATTATGGGATAATATTTTATACCTACAATAGCATGAGAGAGAGAGGGCACGTGAGATAACAGAAGATAGATAGATATATAGATCAGTGGTGATAGAGTAGATAGATAAGATGATAGAGTGTGGAATTTCTTAATGGTAATATAAAAGAAAACTGAAAGAAAAATAATTTACAAATACATCTATTTCAATAGAAGTTGTTACAGATTTTAAAAACTGGTGAGCAACTTAACACCAGCTGAATTAAATCATCATGGTACTGAGCATGGATGGCCACCTGAGTAAGTTGTCAGCATAAAAAGAAGACTTGGAGAGGAAGAGTAGCATTGTGGGTTTCCCTAAATGTTGCTGTTTGGACCTGCTGGCTCTTTTGGAGCTGGTTCTCCTGGAGGAGCTTGTCATGCTGGCTTTCATAGTAGGGATCAGGCCACTGTCATTGGAGGAACTCGGGACCTTGTCGCCGAGAATGCCTGCAGTTCACTTTGGGAGAGCTCTGGTCCTTACTTGGAGCATCACTTCCTGGATCTGGAGGGGAAGACGTGTGCTCTTTAATCTGCAAGAGCAGCTTGTCGTGCTGACTTCCTGGCACATTCTCGACTGTTCTCACTGCTGGAGGAGCTCAAGATCTCGTTGTCACTGAGGATGGCTGTGGTATTTTTCAGAGGAGCCCTGGTCCTTATTTTGAGAGTTGCTTCTTCCAGTGAAGAACCCTTAACCTACTGGCACAGATTCTTCACCCCACTGGCACATTCTTTCTAGTTTCTGCTGCTGACCTTTGGGCCTTCCCAGCGAAGATCCATGAAACAGACTTGCATGAGTCATTGTTGTGGGCTCGAGGCCTCCAGCTGGATGGACTCAGGGACTCTAGGTCATCAACTGGACTCATGCAGGACATTGCTGTGGGATCCAGGCCCTCAGCTAGATTTTCTAGGTCTTTAGTGTTGTGGACAGATTTCCTGCACCTTCTTGTATTTACTCTGGGTGACCATTGTAAAATAATATTATAGATTCTGTGTCCTGTATATAATTGTTCTCTTTGCAACCCCTGACTACGACATAAATGTTTAGGCACAACCATTCTAGATGAGGAATAAAGTCCTCAGGTACTTTTACTAAGAAAAATTCCTGAGGACATCTCCTGACATTGTGGATCTCTCCAGTGACTTGAGGACCCTGGGTAGCTTTCACCAGGGCTGGAGTTTTCCGAAGTTATAGAAATTTGGCAAAGCTCAGTGCAAAACACAGACTGGATCTTCCCTTCACAGACAACATAGCTGCATGTCTGGGGAGCTCAGCATCTAATGAACCACGTGAGCACTGCAGGATGTTGACAGATCACAGATCGGGAGCAGAGCTTCCAGCCAAGAAGCAGCTAAAAAGACGTTGCCAGCCACAGGACCCACAGTGTTCAAGACTCTGCTCCTTGGAGGACCTCGAGCTTTCCAGCCCTACCACAGATGGCCAGCTGCCTCCACAGCTCTTGCCTCAACCCTATCCAGCTCCCACAAAATCCCAGCATGCCCTTGTGTGGCCTATTTTGCTGGCAGGGCTAACATCAGGGCAGGAACCAGCCCAGCAATGAAGTGAGACGGGGCCCCAGCATCTACCCACACTCACTCACTTCACTGAGACTCCATCCTCAATGACATTGAAGCCACTAGGATAGAGCTTCTGGTGGTCCTTCTGAGTCTCCTTTGCCACCCCTGAACCAGTGATGCCAGGATTACACAGAAGCACCAAGCCCAGGTAAAGCACACAAAAAGGTGAGCCCTTGTCTGTGCTGGGTCCCCAAGAGCTGCTGATGAGCCTCTGCCTCAGACACGCCAGCCTCCCTCACCCAGCTCAGGTGCATTGGGAGGTCACTCAACAAGGCCCATGGGCCTATCAGCAACTGTTCATGCTAGATCTCCACACACTCGGCTCTAAAAGGCTGCACATCTGACACCTAGGTCTGAACCAGGAATCCCCAGGCCCTGGTCCCCGAGCTCACCATCGCCCACAGGCCATGCCCTTCTGCCTTGGTCCAGAACCAAGTGCTGGACAGGCAGCAGGCCACATGCATCCTTCAGACTGTGCCTGCAGGCGGGATGCGCCTGGTTTATGCCTCACTTTTGCCATCCCTATGATTAAATAAAATTTGTAACACTGTTTTGAACTGAGCTCCAGCACTGGGTCTCAAAAGACCAGACCAGACTGGAATAGTTAGTTACTCATGAAAATTACCGAGGTCTGAAATAGGCCAGTTTAAAAAAAAAAAAAAAAAAAAAAAAAGGAAAAAAGAAGAAAGAAAGAGGACAACCCAGCAGGTTCACCAATAACTCAGAATGGGTCTAATCCACCAAAGAAGCCCCTCCCATTTTTACCCTACATGGAAAGTAGCTTTGCAATAACCAACTGCCTTTCTGTGTCTTCTTTCTTTACCCTTTTCATCCATAAAGTCAGCCTCCTCTGATGAGCTTATTGGAACATTCCTACTCTGCAGAATGAGTTATTTCCCAATTCTATAATCACAAATAAAAGCCAACTGCAGGCTCTAACTGTACTGTAGCTGTATCTTTGAGTGCTGGTCACGGGCTGGGATGAACCTCTTCACTTCTGCAAGATACACAGTTCCCCACACAAGGAAAGGCTGAGCCACAGCACTCAGCTGGCCCATAGCTGTGAAAGCCAGGGCAGAGGCTGGAGCATTCGGTGCACAGGGGGCCAGAGTCACCTCTGTGTCATAGGCAACACTGAGCACAGCCAGATGAAGCAGCACAGGTCCAACAAGCAGTACCGGGTAGCTGAGGTCAGACAGAGGCCATGCTGGCCCCAGCTCCTGCTTACTCAGCCTGTGGCTTCAAAGCCCCTCCATGTCCCAAGCCGCCACCTGGACCCAGATGCATGAGAAGCTGTCTTGTTCTGTTCTCTGTTGCTATTGCAAAATACCTGACACAGAATAATTTATTGGAAGAGGTTCGTTTCATACGCACTCATGGAGGCTGGAAAGTCTATAGAAATCCCTTTTCCCATCCTCCTCACAATTTGGGAAGCTTATATTTGTAGTGCCATGGAAATGTTATTGGAATGCTGATGAGTTAATTCTCATCTACCACCTCCAGTGCAACCCACGGCGAGAATAAAGACACCAAGACATATTTACAGTTATGGGGAGCCGTGGGGTCCTGAGTCTGGTCCAGATGAGGGTTCATGGGACAAAGACCTCGACCCAGGGCCTCACCTGGGATTTATTAACTTGTGAAGAAAGGAGTAGCTCAAGGATGAGTGAGGGTGAGTAATGTGAGCTGAGCTGGCTAGGTGGTCAGAATGTACCTCCACAATACATAAAGAGAAGGGTGTCCAGAAAGGCCAATCTGCATAACTCAACTGAGGTAACATTTAACATTTAGGGCACTGGTGCTTCGGTTCCAATGTGCAAACTTTTCCTCCCCTGGTAAATCGTGGCCTCTCATCTTGAAGCTCAAACCCAGTTGACTTTCCTGGAGCTATGTGGCTCTGCCATCCACTGGGCTCAACAGTTTACAGGGAGACAGGAGGGGAGGAATCAGGAAACTGTCCACCAGCTTCAAAGACTGCACATCAGCACCTCAGCCAGCCCTGTTTGCATTGCTTAGAGACAGTTGAAAGGAGAAAGGAACAGCTTAGCCAGCTCTGTACACATCAGTACATGGGGACAGGGCCTGGTTTACGTATCAGTACAAGGAGTTGGGGCCAGGTTTAGCAAAAGTGGAGGAAATTGTTCTGTATTCAAGGAAAGTCATCCACATTGTCATGTACAGAAGTCCAATAGCACTAGATCTGGGGAGGACTTCTTATGGAGCTGGACCCTGCTAGAAGGCATCACGTGGTGAGACAGGACATGCATGCCGGCTCAGATCTCTCTGCCTGTCTCACAAAGACATTGATGCCATCATGCAGACCCCACCCTCACCACTTCATCTAACCCTAATTGCTCTCCAAAGACCCCACCATCAAAGGCCAGCAGAACAATAACTTGGGGATTAACTTAGGGATCAAGTTTCCAACCCGTAAACTTTCAAGGGACACATTCAAACCAAATCAGCCTTCCTTGGGTGGACAGAGGGAAAGTCAACATTGCGATGCAGAAAGTAGGATGAGGGCCAGGTCTTCTTGACTTCACTTCCTTGATCTCTCTCCAGCTGAGCAGGGTGGGTCCCATTCATCTGCTCCTCCCTGAGATTCAGACCGCAGAGACACAGGTCCTCTTCCTCAGGGACTCACTGAGCAGTTCTGGCAGACTTCTCTTCTCATTCCCCTGTCCTTGCTGCTCCAGGTTGAGTATCTTCATCCTAGAGATAACCCTGTCCTGTGGGAAATAGATCAAACCACACTAGTCCCTCTCTCTCAGGATATAACACCAGCGTTCCTCTGGCTGCACATTCCAAGAGTAAGGGCAGTAGTCATTTAAAAACACAAGGTGAAGCCTAAGATTGGTATTTCTGTAGTGGTGGACACAGCATATCCTGAGAGGCAGGATTTGTAAACAACACTTGCTGGGATGTGTAGCATTATTCAAATGATTGCCCTACAAAGATCAGGGTGCGATAGAAATACCACATTCTGAAGATTATATCTGTGTCCCTACCAAACTAAAACAAACTGATGAAGCAGAAAGGTCCTTTCCTTGTCACTTGTTCATGAATTTAGAGTTTGAAACAGAAACACTAGTCTTCTGCAGCATCTATATATGCACATTTAAATTTTTCAGAGGAGTAAATAAGAACTGATTAGAGAAGTTGCTTTGGAAATATTCTCTGGCCTGGTGGCAGATGTGCTTGTTAGCAACTTAGCCGAATCCAGTGGCTGTTGATAGAAACCCTTAACAGTGAGCAAACTCATTCTCCTGGAATTGGTATTCTTAGCCTTCAAATGGTGACAGTGTTCACAGTGAAGTGCCCGGTGACTGCTCTGACGCCCAGGCTGAGAGACAATACAAGCAACTGCAGACCCTGGTGCAGGTTGCTCCAGGTCCGCAAGGCAAGACTAGGATTTCCTAGGCCTCTGCAGCAGGATGGGGCCTTGCTGGGCCAGCGCTGACTCATTCTAACCCTCCCAGTTGAGAGTGGCCAAACAGGTTCTCCAAGTGGCGATGGCTGAGCCTGCAGGACCAGGGACCCTGTGTTCCGAGCAGCATCCTGGAGGCCTCCGTACACAATCAGGTTCTACATATGGGTGGTGGATCCTTCATGCACCCCAAGCACATCCTGGCACATGGCCAGAAGAAGAAAGAAGAACCCCCCCCCCTCCAGCACAGATAAATGAGGCCTGCATTTTTAAGCAAGAGAAGAAAAGCTCAGGGAAAGGCCAAGGGTTTTGTCCTCTGTCCCTCTTCAGGAACAAGGGCGTGGCCTCCACTTGGACAGATTAGGCACCTTGGCGGGAACCTCAGGAATTGCATGCTACAGAGAGTACCGCCTGGCCTTGTTCTTTGCTTAGCTGTCCCAGGCAGACCTGGGCAGGAGTGTTTAGTGCAGGGCCCCAAGCCCTGGATCACTGTGAACCGCTTCAAGGTGCCTCCAGGAAGCTGTGCCCATGGAAATTGCCTGGCGGTGCTGCTCGTGTGCACCAGACCCCAGGAGCCATAATTCTCCTCTCCCTGGTGTTCTGGGTCAAGTCTGAAGGGTCTTGACCTGTTAGGACCAACTACTTGAATTTCCCCTCTGCCACTTCCATGCAGAACCAACTGAGGTCCAGAGCAACAGAGGAGAGGGTGAGCTTTCTAGAGCTTCTTGGCCCAGAGCCCTTGCTCCTCCTCCTGATGTGGGACTATAATGGCCAGCTGCCCCTGCAGGCCTGGCCCCATGCCTCCCTTCCAGATCCCAAGTCGGCCAGTGGCTCTTGCCACTAGTAAGCCACTCACACTAGGAAGCTTGGCTCAGCTCCGGGCTGATTTCTGCGTTTAGAAATCCAAAATCAGCCACATGTCCCTCCCACCTGGTAGCCGGCTTTGGAGCAAGGATCCTGGATCGGGAAACTTGGCCCAGCACTGGGAAGACAAGGGTAGAAAGAATAGCTGCAGTGAGGGTAACTTGTGCTTACCCTGTCTGCTTTCCCAGGAACAGTATCAGAGGAGTGTGGAAGCCCACAGTCCCGCGCTCCAGTCCCCACCTCCACCGCACCACACTGCCAGCTCTGCTGTAGTAAAGAAGAGAAGCGCCAAGCGCAGTGGCCTGGGAGGAGGGAATATCATTCCAAGGCCAGAGACTGAAAGTGCTTTGCCCAAGGCCGCATGGCTGGTGGAGGAGAGAATATGCAGGCTCCAACCTAAGCAATGTACCTGGGAAGCTGAGGGGCCTAGAATGCAGGGGAAAGTCTCTTGTTTGGGGGATTGGGATTGGCAGTCACACACATCCGCAGTGCCTGAGCAGCACACAGCCCCGTACTCCCCTGGGCCCACAGACAGAGCCCAGGTGGACACGTAGCAGGGTTGGCATGGCACACCTAAGGCCTCCTCAGTGCTAAGGAGCTCTAAAAGCCCACTCACCTGCAGCAGAAGAACTGGAGTGGACAGTGACAAGGCCCCAGAGACTTCCCCAGGTGCCCACATGGCCCGGGGAGGCACCTGAGGGTGAGCTGCAGAGCCTGTCTGTGACCAGGGCAGGGAAGCACATGGAGCCCCTGCTCTCGGGGTCCCTGGGTCCATCACCTTGACTTCCCTGCTTGTCTCCCATTGTTCCGGAATCCTGCGCAGGTCTCATCCCTCTTCTCAAAGCCTCCCGCTCAGCACCCTGAGGTGCCAGTAGGTGGGCAAAAGGATGGTCGTAGTTGAGTCTCACGGCTCAGCCGAGATCTTCCACAGGCATTGGAGGGACAGGTCAGGGGTGCTCAGGATAACTGCCTGGGGAAGCTAAAGAAACAAGTGGGAACAGGGTCAGGAAGCCACTCCAACGACGGCATCCCTCTGCAAGAGAGGCCTGGGCCAGCCTGGCCTGCACGGCCCCAGGGGGGACCTGCTCGTGGATCCCCATGATGGTCTCATGTGACTCGCAGGACACACACACACACACCCTCACATCTCATCTGATGGCTGAAACTTCAGGGCAGGGTAGAGCACCCCAAGGGATCACCTCCCCCACACACCTCTTGCAGATGGGGAAACTGAGGCCAGCACCATAGAGCATCATCATTCTCAGGCACACAGAAGCAAAGAGAGCACCTCCAAATCTGCCTGCCTGCTCCCACAGTGCTTGACCCTGAGGGCGGCCTCCAGATGGCCTCCCGCCCAGTGTCAGCTGCCTCTGTTTTCCTGGGGCCTTCGATGAATTGTGTTGTGCAATTTGCGCAGGGCTTCTGGCCTCCCTCCCTGGGGGTTGCAGTCTGCCACCCCAGACCTCTCGGCCCAAAACAGCATGTGCTGATTTGTCCATAAACACAGCAAGGAGCCCAGGAGCCTGCGGGAGGTGACAAGGGCACTCCAGGCTGAATTTCACAACTGTCCCTTTTTGTTTACAATCAGCCAGGAGGTGGCTGCCTGCAGGGGGCGGCGGGTGGGAGGCCTGTTTTCCCTCTGCTGTCCTGTTGTTTGTGAGCTCCAGGTCCTGGAAGATGCTGCCCCACAGACAGGATCAGATGGCCTCTTTCTCAATGCCCCTTTGACCACTCCAGTCCAGCTGAGCTCGGCTTGCACTTGGAAGGAGCCCTCAGGACTCGGAGGGCTCTGCACTGTGAAAAACATCAGGCTTAGCACGAGAGGTGAGGTGCTAAGTAGGGACCCTGATGGGAGAGGCCCCAGGACCCCAGCACAGCCTGTCTCCCAGCACAGCCCCTGTGTGACAAGGGGGAAAGGGTCGGTGGAAGAACAGGGCATCTCGAGGCAGTCAGCCTTTCCTGGGGTGCCCACCGTGATTCCCGGGGCCTCCACATCCCCATCTGGGGAACGGAGGCTGTGAGTGAAGCTCTCTGGCATGCACCTAGAGGGCATATGGTGGATGTGCGGGGGCGGGTGGGGGGGCGGGGAGGACAGCTGCCTGCAGATGACAAAGCCCGCAGCAAGAGGGCTGCTCCCTGCATCCATGGAGGTCGCCTGGGGCCACTGGGCGGGGCTGGTCTCCTGCAGCCCCAGGTTCCTGGCTTTTGCCCTTGGGAAGACTGCAGCCTTCTACTGAAGAAGGAAAGTCTTGCCTCCAAGAAGCTGATCCTTGTGTACATTCGGACCCAGGAGGCCATCATGAACTGCTGCAGGAAGCCTTTTAAAAGCAATGAGAGTGAGACTGGGCCTTACGTGGCCATTTTGCCCAAGCGGTGAATTGCTGAATCTTACTCCGACCTGCCCTTCTGATGAGAGGTGATCACTTAAGGGAAAGGAAGGGAGCCTGTTCTCTGACCAGCCACAGCCTGTCAGGGAGGCTGTACAACCATGGCGCTGCCTCGCTGACACCTATTCAGGGTGCTTCCCAGAAAGAGTAGCCAGTGGGGTCTCTCCACGAGCTGTGTAATCCAGGGTACCCCTGGATCTTGGCACCAGTGGGGTATGCGGCAGGCTCACATGGTCAGCATCTCTTTCCATGGTTTTAGTGCCTTGCAGGTTAATCACAGGGAAGAAGACTTTCATATTTTGAGAGGAAAGAAAGACCATGTTGGCTTAATTTTTGTTACTGTTTTTGCCATAATTATTTTATTAGTAGCATTAATGTCTGCCCATGTCTAATTTATTTGTTGAATTTTTTATCAGTACATGTTTGCAATACATAATGAACACGTTTGCCATGGAGAGTCGGTAGGTGTACGTATTGAGTCTCAGTTCTCCTTATGTTACTTCCTCTTCCCTTCCCTCACCTCTCCCTCCAGCCCCAGAGCCGCTGCCCAAGCTCCTGAGCTGCAGTCAGGCAGCACAGCACAACCACTGCTGCTCTAAGCTTCCGTATAGGGCAGTGGGTACACAGCAGGAGCTCCAAGGCAGGAGTCTTGGTTTCAATTCCCTTCCACCCTCTGGCCCTGTCCTGTCTGTCAGCACACTGAGCTGTCGAGAAGTGGCAGCAGCGCCACACATGTGCCGGCCAATGGTGCAGCCCTGGGAAGATGTAGGATGGTCAGAGCAGAGCACCTGGTGTCCACAGCAGTACACAACATGTGCATGGGACATTCGCACACACCCAGCATGCAAATGGCCTATGCTCGGGTGGAACTGCTTAGGCCAAGGGATGAATGTAGCCAGTTTCCTGTGAGTTTCTGCCAGGGCGTACAGAAATGCCTGGCACCCTCTTCTGTGATGAGGACTGTTATATGGGGTTTGGGTGTAAAACGCCCTCCAAGGGTGGTCTGCAAAAGGCTTGGTCCCAGAGTGATGGAGAGGGTGGAGCCTGTGGCCTGGGGGCCTGGTGGAGGCCTTCAGGTGGCTGGAGTGGCCTTCAAAGAGTTTACACGGCCATCATCTCTTCCTCTTGCTTATCACATGGTCCCACCATGATGTGCTGCCTCAGCATGGCCCCATGTAATGAGACTAACTGATCATAGAGAAGAGCCTCCAAAACTATGTCAAAATAACCTTTTCTCTCTATAAGTTGATTGTGTTGGGTGTTTTGTTATAGTGATGGAAAACTGATTAACACAGAGCTACTCTGTCTTCATCATACAAACTACATGTGGAAGACTGGAACCCTGGATGGACCCAGCTGGGTCCTATGTGTGAGATGCTGACCATGAAGTTGCACTCACCAGCCCCATGAGTGACTGAGCAGATCCAAAGGAATCATTGTCCAGCATTCTGCACCTTTGGCACAGTCCTGAGGGACAAGAGCTCACCTGCTCCGGCCCATATTACCAGCTGGGGAGCTTAAGAAGCTGGGGTGCTGCTCTGGAAAGCCACATGGTGAGCTCTGCAAGGCCAAGGCCCACATGGAGAACAGATAGAGCCACACTCCTGCAAGCAGGGTGCCCCGGACTGGGCGAGGTAAACAACAGTGCTCATCACAGCCACTGAGAGGAGACCCCTGATTCTGATGTTTCCACCTGTGCACCCCACCTGTGCACCCTGCCACTCCTCAGAGCCTGATGATCAAGTGTGAGCTTGGAAAGGCTACCCTGCACACGCTACCAAACCTCCCGGTGCTTCTGTGTCCTCAGCCTTGAAACTGGCGAGTTGACTGAGAAGCCCCAGCTGTGTCCCCCGCAAAGCCGGTGCTGACAGTCTGGCTAGCACTGTCTATGTGCATCATGATGAATGTCACCTTTTGAGACAGCCCCACGGTCCACAGTGTTCTCATCCAAGGTCTAGAAGGATTCGGAAGCTGCGATCAACCCAGCCCATCACGAGCTACTGGTGTCTGCCAGGACCAGTGAGGGAGGGTTGGTGGCTTCCACTGCAGGCTCACAGGAAGCTGGGTGGTGGGGAGGGGGCTGTGGCATGACAGCCTCCAGGTGGACAGAGATGCTGCAGGAAGGGTCACATCGGCAGAGGCAGGGTCTGCACCGCGTTCTGCCCAGCATTTGAGCCAGACAACAGCTGGCCCTCCTCAGTCACTCCGCACTGAGAGGACGAAGGGCCAGGGTGACCCTGCTTGAGCCAGCCCCGAGCTCCAGGCGGGTCAGAGTGTTGCTCTGTGGGCAGCCAGCCACAGGCGACGCCCCATGTGCAGAGCAACGGAGATGCGGAGCTGTGTCCACCCAGGTCCACTGGAGCATTTGGTGACCTGCGTGCCCTCTCAGGGATGCCACCCAGCACCCCAAGATGCCCCATCTGCCTCAGTCCTCCCCATCCGAGGAGGACTGGGCTACTCTGCACATGGCAGAGCAGTTTCTGGAGCTGGGGCTTCTGGGGGTGCTGAGGGAGGCTCTGGAATTGGAAAAATAAGAGAGGCTGTTTTACAAGGCAGCTGCAAAGGGGCCAGGCAGGGCTCCAGCCCCACACCCTGCAGTCCTGCCTGGAGCCCAGTTGATAAGGACTGTGTGGGCCAGCCTGACCTGAGCAGCACCCCCAGGGGCTACCCGCAGCTCAGCCTCCCGAATTCCTGACTGTCTCATGCAGCCAGAGGACCTGTTCTCCTCGCCTCCAAGCACTGTCTCACGAGTTTGCTCCCATCCAGGCCTTGCCAGAAGCGAGGTGCTGGGGGTGGGCTCAGGAGGACTCTGGTCCTGGGGAGCTCCAGGTCTCCTGAAGAAGTCAACAGGGGCCCTGCTCCACAGGGCTCAGGCTACATAGCGCTGCCAGGCACCCCCCCAGGCAGGGTGCAGTTGACTGGGCTAGTAAGGAAAGTGGGCACTAGCCCACGCAGGATGGGGAGGAAGCATGCAAGAAAGACCCTGCAAAGACACGGAGCCATGCTGCACTGGGCTGAGGGGAGGGTGGTGATTCTGCGGTGGGGGAACCCATGGCACAGGGGAGTCAGAGGCCCTCACAAAACAGAAGAGCCTGGGGGAGATGGACTGGGTCACAATGACAGGATTCTGTTGAGAGCTGTGTCTTGCACAGGGACAAAGGTGCGGGTGTCTGAAACAGGTCGGTTAGTGCTTCGAGGCTCAAGACGTTGGATTGGAGATGGTGGGGAGGCAAGCAATGGGGACGAGGAGGGGGCTCTGGATGCCTGAGATGAGGGATAGTGGACAGACAGAGGCAGCTTAGGCACAGACATCGCCGCCTCCCAGGCTGGCAGGAGAACAGCCAGGCAAGATTCTAGAAGAGGTTCTGGAAGAGGGGCAGCCTTTGGAATTGGTCCCGTGGTGAGCCCCAGTGTTGTGGTCTGGATTTGAGATGTGCCCCTCAGAACCTCACAAGCTCAGACAGTGTGCGTGTGGAAGGTGACTGGGTCATGGGGGCTCACAGCTGACTTGCTGCTAGGAGGAGGAGCCTGGAACCGCCCCAAAGAGTGCATCTCCCTCCTGGCTCCTCCCTTCTTTTTCTGTATCCTGGCTGCTATGATTTGAGCGAATCTCCTCCTCCCCAGCCTTCCCACCACGCCATTTCTGTATCTCAGCCAGCCTCACATGGACTGAACCTCCTGAAACTGCAAGCCAAATAAACGTCTTCTCTGTTAAGTCATGAGTGTCCCATATTCTGACACAAGGAAAGGGACAAAGACACCCAGGCAGAAGCTAAGGAAGAAACAGAAACCACAGACAGAAGCCAAGGCAGGAGGAAGTGAAGGGCACATAGATTCGCCCAGGACTCCATCATCTGGCACAAGTAGATGTGGCAAGTGGAAATTGCCACAGTGAAGGCCTCATGCTCCTCACCGCACACATGCGAATAAACACGACCAGGGTTAAACATAAACGTGCCTCAGAAACTATAAATGTACTTGGAAAATGTAGGAGGAGACGTTTATGGCCTTGGCACAGTCTTTGTAAGCACATGACGGCTGGGAAGCCAGGGGAGAAGATGGGTATCCAGAAGCACGTAAAACTGGAGACGTAGGAGGAGAACAGGGTTTCAGAACAGAGTGGGGGGAAGAACGTGAACCCTCCACAAAAAGACTACAGGTTAATGTCTTTAATATATCAGTCTTTAAATTAATTGGAAAAATACAACCCTGTAAAAATATTTGCCAAACAAAACTTTCCAAAGCAAAGGCAAACTTGTGTGGCCTCTTTGCCAGTGACGGAGGACCCACCAGCTCTGGTCAATGGGCCCAAGCACTGCGTGATGTGTCCACAGAGGAACTGGGTGGGTTCAAACCTCTCTGTGCCCCAGGCCCTCCTTTGCTGCCACAGCCTGGAAGTCATCTGTTCCACAGCACAGCTGCAGGTTGGAAGAGACTCGCAGGAAACAAGAAATGAAGCTTGGACATCTTATCTCCTTCAGTGTTAGAGTTTGTGAGCAATAATTGTTTGGTGAAAGCATAGTGTAGCCAGGAACCAGCAACTCCCAGTGACCAAAGTGGTAGACTGGCCGTGAAGAGGCAAGGAAAATGTTCGCTCTGTTAGCGTGAAGAGGGCTCAGTTTGAAGCAGCCTAAGGGTGTCATTTGTGTCCTGTGCACCGTATGTTTTAAGTACTGTGAATACCCAGTATTGGAGAGGGTCTGGGGAAGAGAGGGCCTCAGTATTCCATGGGTGGAAGTGGAAAAGCAGTGTGTCTTCCTGTCTTCAAGAATAACTTGACAATAATGTGAGAAAACTTAAATACATGATTTTTGCATTAACAATGCTGCTTACAAGGTTCTAGTTTATATATTCCTACTGAAATAAATAAATTTATACTTATATGAAAATATGTATATAGTCACATAGACAGGCCTTGTAGCAGGTTGGTTTTTTAAAAGTATTTCATTACTACGCTATTGCTTTAAGCAAAAAAGTTTCAGATAACTTAAAAGGCCAAAACTAAGACATTATTTAAATTAATGAAAGCTATCCATTCTGAGGAACATGGTGGAACTGACAAAATCAATGAGGAAATTCTCCATCTGTAATGTAGACTGGTAGCTGTGATTTATCACGTAGGAAACCAAACAGCAGGACATCTGTGTATAATCCAAAATATGGATCAGAAGAATAGGTATTCTAAACACAGTGTATGAATTTATGATTGCTCATAGGCATTTATATGTACACATGTGAACCTGTCTATGGATAAAAACACTTAATTTTAAAGATATTTAAAAATAACTGGAGGAACTTGTGGCAGACTAAAAGCAGAACACTTGAGAGAAAACAAGCTCAATGGGCAATGGATTAACTGGGACATTTTCTTTGCTTAGATAGATAGATAAAGGTATATAGTGTTATCTTAAGGTCATGACCAGGAGGTTAATAAGGCGGTGCAGAGAAATGAATCTAACAAAGCAGAAAGTGAAAGAAAGAGAACTGATGGCTCAGGTCCCTGGGACCTCTGAGGTGACCCCAAAAGCTCACCTAGGAGTCATACACACACACTCTTCCTTCCTAGACTGGATGCATTTATCAGTTCTGAGGACAAGTCCAAGAGTCCACAGGTGAGACGCATTTGTATCATGATGTTCCCAGAAGGAAAACAGAGGTGGGGCCCGTGGAGGAAAGGGCAGAAGGTGCACCTGTCCTGGGGATGAGCCCTCCCCAGGGAGGCGGTGACTGTGCCCGAGTGTGTGTGTGCACAGACACCGAGGAGACTCGGCCACGTTCTTGAAGTCCGCTCCCGGAGCTTTGGCTCTGAGGACCACTGGGCTGGGTGTGGGCTCCAGGAGGCAGATTTCGAAGTGCAGGCCGTGGAAGGGCTACTGTCTCGATTTCCAGGCTTCCTGGGTCAGGCTCATCTTGAAGCCTTTGCAGGTGACTTATCCCCAGCTCCTCTATCTCTCCTGTCTCCCACACTGTGCTAAATACTTGGTGTGCTCTCAGTCTAGAGATTTCTGCCCTTCTGCTTTGGTGGTTTCCTCTCCTCTGTGATTAGTTTCTCACCTCTGCTTTCTCTTTCTGGGACTCCTCTCCTGTCAGATGTAGCTCTTTGATTCACCCCTTAACTTTCCTTGTGTACAGCTCTTTGTCTCTCTGTCCTGTTCTCCAGAAAATCCCTGAATGCTAGTTTTCCAAACATGCATTGCTCTTGCTGCACTCTGCCCACAGTTCTGATTTCCAGGAGCGTTTCCCATACTCCCAACATCTGTCACCTCCCTCTACTGTCTAGCAGATGCGTCTTCGCTTTTGCATTGTCTCTGAGTTCCCTGGGGTGCCTGAATTGTTCTTCTTTGCCTGGTTCCTCCTGTCTGTTCCTGGTGGTTGCTGGTCTATCCATTTCCACAGATGCCTCCCACATGGAGGATCAGGTGCCCCAGCCTCAGTCCCCACTGGCCAACTGCAGGCTCAGCGTGAGTGAGTGGACTTTGTAGTCAGTTGGCAGTCTCCGTGGGCAACCTGCAGGTGATGACCAGACTGGCCTTTCACTAAAGAATCTTCAGAATTCGCCTGAAGGACACACTCCTGGAGGTGGTCTCCCCAAAGCTGGGACTGGGGCAGGAACAGGATGGATGACCATACAGGAGGGGGTCATTCTTAGGTTTTCACCTGATTCATTTCAACTCTCAATCCAGGTCCTCATCCTCAGGCTGATGGGGTCTCCTGGTTCTTGGTCCCCTTAGCATCTCAGCCCTCTGCCTCTCCCAAGCACTCAGGCACCTGTGACACTGGGCCTGCATCCCAGGCTCTTGTGTGATCACAGCTATAGATGTGAAACGTGGACCCAGCCTTGTCTGAAGTCCCCTGCCGAAAGCTGGGATCCGCAGCCCTTCCCTGCAATCTGCTGGGCTGGGGAGAGGAGGGCTCAGTAACTGAGGCAAAGGCCGAGCAGTGCGAAGTCTGAGGTTAAGCCTGAGGGGCCAGGAGCAGCAGCCACCTGGAGGGAAGAACGCAGCCTGCACACCCCACTGTCGCACTGCAGTTGGGGCCACACTGGGAGCTAAGCCCAGCCTTGCAGACACCTCAGTGAAGCTCCCACAAAACATGTGTCTGGTGCATGAGTGGTACATGTGTGTGTTATGCATGTGTCATGTATGTTTATGTCATGCACATGTGTAGTGTACACATGTGTGGTGCATTGTGGGTTGTGTGTGTTGTGCATGCGTGCATACATGTGGGGGGGTGCATCTGGAGTTGATAGCATTACCACACACATCACACACTCACATACACACCACATGCGTAGATACACCACACACATCACCAATGCCCTGCATAACCAGTCACATCTCTCTCACACACACACACACACCCTGCACACACCATACTCACCATTCACACACTACTCACATCACACATGCATCACATACATACCACATGCACACACACACACGCACACACACCTGCATGCACCCTGGTACGGTTTGTAGAAGGCTCCTCACTTTCCATTTTCCTAGTGTTTACGGGCATGGTTGGTCCACTGTTGTCCACATACCTTCAGATTCACCCCTTTTCCTCATCATATAGTATAATTTTGTAGTGATTCCAAGACAATGCAGAAATACACGAGATCAATCTGCCAATTTTAACCAAAATTGTAGCAAAGCTTCCTGTAGTAAAGTGTATAAACCCACAGTCAAGCTTAAATATTCCAAATCAAAACCCCCTAGGTAAGCTGAGGTTGGACCTTGCGACACACATGATCCAAGCACCCCTGAAACTCTGGAGTCCTCAGCCTTGGAGACCACATGTGAGCCTGCTCCCTGGTGGGCCATTCTGAACCCAGTAGGGGAGCAGACTGTGTGGGCTGTGCAGATATGACTGAGAAGAACATCAAAATGCAAATGTGAAGCCTGGTTCCATGTGAAGCCAGAAAACCCCCAAGGAGAAAATCCATGTCCCTCTTAGCAGGGAAGTCTCCTTCAAGGGAGGGCTGGGCCTTGCTGGGAGCTGGGAGGGCTGCAGCCCCACCTGATCCTAAACCCAGGGCCACAGCCACCAGGTCACACAGCAGCACCCTGTCCCTGGTGCCCGGGGTTCATCCAAACAGTAGAACTGGCCCACTGCCCTCTGATGCCCTCTGCCTGGGTCACCAGGACCTAGCCAGGTCTCAGCTGTCACTCTCCTTAGTTCAGTGACTTCAAAGTTAAAGCTTTGTTCCAAGGTCACTGCGCACATTTGTGAACGGGGGCCCCATCCAAGTCTGCTTGCTGTGCATGAGTCAGCAAAGCCCTGCAGAAAGCAGCACATCACCTCGCTCCTGCCAGCTCTGACCTTGCCTAGGAGAGAAAATGCATCCATGTGGCCCTCAGCACTGTCTGTGGTGTCTGAGGCCCTCCTTGGCACACATATCCTCTGAGACATGAAAACCAATCCAGCCAGGGACCCAGGTCCCTTGAGCTCGGGGTCTCTACAACCTATTACTTCCTAGGTGTCTTCCCCGAGTAGAAGGTCCTCTCTGGTCCTTCAAAGCCAAAACTAACCCTGGTGACCTGGAGAGGCACTGGCCCATCCAGCTCTCCTTGGCAATGTTGGTGGCTAAGCATTGCTCTCTGACTGACCCCTTGCAGGAAGCCGTGGCTGTCACCACAGCTTGAGTTTCCCAAGAACATGTACGTGGGCTTTCAGATAGAGTAGGTGGCCCAGGCAGTACTCCACCACATAATCAGTAAGGGGTAGAGAAATGACCACAGGACTCTCACAGCTCTAAGGCCTCCCAATATTTCATTGTGAACACATATAACACAGAGAAAAACGACAAGAATTATATACCGAGCCGCAAGGCCCAGATGCCACGGCTAACAGTCTGCCATGTGGTTGTCCTCAGAAGCTAGAGGCATTATTAGTCATTTTCTGGTCCCTGGGCAAAATTCCTGACACCCACAACTTAAAGGAGGAAGCATTTATTTTAACTCACAGTTTGAGTCTATGCTCTGCTGGGTCTAACACAGTAGAAGCGCACGGTGGAGGAAAAGGTGCGTGACCCATGGCAGCCAGGAAACAGAGAGGGGAGGGAGAGGCTGGCACAAGAGAATGCTCTTCCGGGTCACACCAACAGGGACCTTTCTCTAATCAGAGCCCCTGCCAACACCAATTTAGGTCCTGGACTCACCGTTGCATGAATCCAATAATGAGCAGAGAGCCCTGACCACACATAGGACACTTTAGAGGGACACTTTCGATCTAAGCTGTAACCACAGTAGATTAATTCCTGGACCCCCATAGAAAGTCAAGTTCCTTCTGCTTGTGACGTAGCACCCGTGCAGAACATACACACACCCTCCCGTATACTTTAAAATCATCTTTAACTCCCTTACACTGCTGGATCAGGGGGTCGCTTAGAAGTAGCTGCACACTGTGTTGTTTAGAGAATAACAAGGGGACACTTCTGAACATGTGTGGTGCAGTAAGGACACTTCTCAGTCCTGTTCACCCAGGTTGGTTGGACCGGCACATGTGCCTTCGGTAGTTTGGACACAGCCCTCTGCACACGGGGCCAGTGCCCTTTTCCACCTTGCAAAGTCAGTGACAGACGTCATGCCCTCACTGAGAGCCTGGAAGTGTTTTATTTCTGCAGCTCAAGAGCTCTCTGTGATCCTCTCTGCTCTGGTCACGTACATGTAGAGATGCAGGAGGAACACGGGAGGATTTGGGTGTGTGCACGCTGCCTGCTCCAACCTTCCTGCCACTGGAGCGGGTATTTCCCTGCATCCTCTAGGAACCAAGATGGCCCTGGGCTCATGCTGAGGAGAACTGCAGTAGTCTGGACCTTGAAGCAGGAGCACACACTGGCTTTTGATGCCCACTGGATTCTTCGTGCACAAAGCCCTATGACTCAGGGAGGTCCCACACCATCCTAACTGCCATTCCTCATAATCCAGGGAAGGTAAGGACCTGCCACCAGCTTCTGTCTGTGCAGGGGGCAGTGGGGCTTCATGAGTTACACACAGGATCATGTTATAAAATTGTCAGGTACAGAACTAGGAAGCCAGGTTGGTGACCATGCAGAGCCAGAGATGGACTCAGAGAGCCTGGCTCAGGCCACATGCCAGCCCCAGTCTGTTCCCAAGATGTGGAGCATCACTGGCTGGATTAGAGGGACCCAGTGGAAGGGAAGGAGGGCTTCCCTTTCCCAAGCAGGAGTTGCTTCCAAGCCCTCAGACTGCATTCAGTCATCAGGCAATGACATTAGGGACCCACGGAGGCTCTGCACTGTTCCAGGCAAGGTCAAGTTCCCATTACAAACCTAGGCAAGCAACAGGGGTGTGGTGGAGCCCAGTCCAAGGGAAGAGTCCCACAGCCTGTCACAGCTGGAGCATTTACATCCTTCCCAGGGTCCCCACAAGATGTAGGTCAGAGGCCATGTGTCCTCATGGTCCCTGGCTGGCAGATCCGGGCCAGGGCTGCCCTCCAGCAAACAGCTTTTACATTGTTTTCTGCCCCACCGCTAGAACATCAGAGGCCAGCAGGGAGAAGGAGGAGAGAAGAGAAGCTGCCCCAGAGAGCCAGTGATAGATAACATGGGCACAGAAACTGTCCCTTGAGGAGCCCCCAGAGCCCTAGCCTGGCTGGCAAAGCTGAGTTCCTCCTTATCCTTTTCCTCCCCCCTCTCCATCTTCCCTCCTCGACCAGGACTTTCTGGGGCATCTCACACTAAAATATCTGCAGCAGCCAAGTTTTTCCCCCTGGGTTCTACTCCTACAGATCTGAGGACAGATGATGGCAGGTTCCTCCTGGCCCATCTTCTTCAACCTCAGTTTCCATCTGCAGCTTTCAGGACCATGCTAGTTGGTGTGCTAGTTTCAGCCATGAGACCCCACACCCCAGCCTTATGTTTTCATGTGGGTGACAGTGATGGAGGAAGACATCATGACCCAGTGTCGACAGGACCTGTGCAGGCTCCTGGCTCCCACTGTAGCTCTGCCTCGGCTCCAGCCGGGGAGTGTCCTTGACTCACTGCCTTCCTTAACTCATCCCATTTCCATCTACTCCATCTGGGCCTCCTGGTCGTCTTCCAGCAGCTCATGCGTTGAAGGCTTGGCCCCAGTGCAGCTGTGTTTAGAGGAGAAACCTTCAGGAAAATGACCATTGCGATGGATTGATCCAATGATGAGATAATAGTTTGAAAAGCCATTGGGAGGTGAAACAAACCTGGGAGGCAGGACTCAATTGAAAGGAGAGGGTCACGGCGGCATGTCCTTGCACCTTGGGTCTGTCCCCCAGCTCCTTCCTCATGGCTCTTTTTTTCCTGGGCTCTTGGCTGCCATCAGGGGAGCAGCTTCCCTCCACCATTCTCCCTCACCATGACGTTTTTGTTTCTCAGCAGTCAGAAAGCAGTGAAGCTGGCTGGCCATTGACTGACCCTCTGACACTGTGAGCCACCGTTAACCTTTGTGCCTCTAGACCGATTTTCTCAACTTTTTTCACAATGGAGAACTGGCAGATACAGAAACCTCACTTCTGGGGATGAGAGAACCTTTTTCTCCACATTACCTCATCTTGTAAAAGCAAACACAGAGCAGTGAGTCACACAGAGCCCTGAACTCTGCACCTTCCCTGTTCTTAGAGGAAACCCCCAGCACTCCTGGGCTGGTGCAGCTCTGTCCTTCCACAACCTGTGGTGCCACCTGCAGCTCTGCTCACATTATAAACAGGGGCACGGGTACCTCAGCAAAGGGCACTCTGGGCCCTCCTCCTGCACAAATTGGGCTGGAGACTCTGAAGGCCTACTTGGCTCTGAGGGCCTACAAGCATAGGGAGAATGAAGCATAGGCAGGGATGGCAAGTCTAAGATGACCAGTTCTATGGTTCAAAAGTGTCCCCAAAAGCATGTGGCAAAATTGCGCCCCCAGTGTCTCAATGTTGGGAGACAGAGTCTAGAGGGAGACATTTAGATCTGTGGGCTCCACTCTCATCAGTGGAATCGTGTGGGTTGCAAAGGTCTTGGGCTTGGAGCACCATCCTTTACTTTCTGTACTCACGCACTTGTCATTGTCCTCCAACACGTGACGGTACAGCGTGAGGCCCCTGCCAGATGCCTGTCCCTTGACTCATGGCCTCCAGAGCTGTAAGAATCAAATCTCTGTTCTTTACAAACTACCAGCTTTTATATCCTACTACAGAAACACAAAATGGACTAGAGGAAATTGGGACCTTTCTCAGGGGCTTGGGCCTGGGGATGTTGTCTCTCCAGGTTTCCCACTTCCCTCTTCGAGAACTGCTGCCCAACACTCATACCCCATGGACAGCTGGCATCTCAGCCTTCCCAGTGGGACAGGGTTTCAACCAAGGAAATGGTTACCAGTTAGCGCCAGGAGGAACCAAGGTGGGCCCGTGGCTTAGCCTTTCTGTGCCTTGGACTTGGGGGGAGTCGGAGGGATAATTGCTATAAAGACTCTACTTTGCAGCTGGAAAAGCACCAAGCATTCGGAGCCTTGTTTAAAGCCACTCACACCTGGGCCCCCCTATGGCAGCCCAGAGCTGACCTACCCCAGGGAGGTCTCAGCCCTCTGCTCCAAATCACCTGATCTGGGCAGTGAGGCTTCGCATCTCGACTCCATTTAGCCCAGGCTTTATGCCTCCCACACCTTGGCAGGGATGGAGAGAAGTCACAGCACCACTGCCCCCACTGCCCAAAGTCTAAGAAAAACAAGTCTCTCTCTGAAAACAGACAGGCACTGCTCCACTGCTGAGCCACCCTGCAATGCAGCTACAGCTCTGAAAGGAATTTGTCTTCCTTGGAAGAAGTTAACAAATACCGTCATAAACTTGGAATCCGCAATCCCACAACATGTCAAAGGATTTGGAAAAAACCCTTCAGTCCTGTGAGCTACATTAAAATCTAATCTCCTAAACATTCCGAATTAAAATGTGACTTTCTGTGGCTGGCTTCCCTTCCCGCTGCTTGCAGACTCAAGCATCCACAGCACAGCACTTGGACAATAAAACCTTCAAATGGAACCCAGTATGCCAAGTAGATGCAAAGACACACCAGGGACGGCTCTGGAACCCAGGTGTGGGTGGCCACTTTAAAGCGAGGCTCCAAATGCCTGGTACTTTGGCAGCTGCGAAGCAGTCTTTTCTGCTACTCACCTCCCAGCTCCTGCCCAAGTAAACACGCACCGATAATCTTAGGTTCCATTTGTAGAAGAAATTGGCCCCCAATTTTTTAAAAGAGGCTTCTGATATACTTAGAAAAATTGACTATTTGTAACTGCTAGTTCTGGCAAAATCTATCTGCATGTAGGTACAATACAACAACCAAAGCCCATGGCCTGGTCTACTACTAAATGAAATTTAACTGGCGTACAAAATAGTGGAGTGGGCCCACCTCTCCATTGTAAAATCCCCTTTGACATGAAGAGCCACAGTGAATTAATGTAAGAGGTCCGAAGATAGCGAGTACATTCTAATATCAAATATTACAGCTTCCAGGAAGTACCAGGTGAACTTCCGCAGGTTTCTCTCCCTACCGTCCTGGGTCAGTTGTGAGGGGCAGTTTCCTGTCTGGGGCAGGAGTGCTTCTGAGCAGGCTTTCGTGGCCCCAGGGTCAGGGTGCTGGGAATTACATTCTTATGCATCCAGAAAGGCAAACTTCTCTACACGTGTGGAAAGACACTTGCACTATTCAATACCCTGCCTGTCAGTGTTTCCTGTGTATAAATGTAAGACCAGTGTGCAAATTCATTTTGGCTGAGACCTTTACCCATGGTAACTTGAATTTTGCCAGTAGTTCCCAGCAACCAAGTTTCACAATAATACAGCTCACTAAAGAACGGGATTACAGAAACCTTCCTGACTCAGGTAATTCCCTCGGGCCACATATGGCTATTTTTTAAAAGAAGTAAGCAAAACTATGACAGTGATGCTTCCCTGGCAAGGAAAGAAGTACATACAGAATAAGTTCAAGGAAAGGCAGACACACTGAAAAAAGTCCGGATCCTGTGTTTCCTCCAGCACAGAAATCCGGTTCAGCATTAAGACCATTTCTCCCCCTGTAACCGGGAGAAAAAAGCTGAGAGCCTGGAAGCCTCCACCTTTCCATCGTCCACTCCCGCTGCATTAGCACAGACCCACTGGCTGCGAAGCAGTAGAAATTCTGTCCTCGTGGTTCAGGAAGCTTCATGTTCCAGATCAAGGTACTGGGAGATTCGATGTGGGGTGAGGGCCCGCTTCCTGGGGGATGGTGACCTCTCACTGTGGTGGAAGAGGAGAGGCAGCACTCCTAGCCTTTTGCATCTTTTTAAAATTGATTAAATATATAGGTGCATTTTGAGCACATGTAACTATCACGTGCTTCTCAGGGACTTTGTGCTTGCACACTGTATAACTTGATCCTTTTTTTTCCCAAATTCCTCTCCCCTCCCTTCAACTGCTCTTCCCTTCCCTGTTTACAAAAGTTTTGTTTCCATTTTTTCCTTCTTTTCATATTTTTTCTTTCCCTTCTTTCCTTCTTCCTCCCTGCTCCCTAGTTCCCCTTCCTATTTGAACATTTTCTTCCTATATCACAATATTTAGCTATTATACAATTTTGGTCCTTATTTACAATTTCAGTTTCTCACATCAGAGAAACAGTGAAGTATTTACACATGTGTATCCAATTTATTTCACTTATTTATATCACTTATTTTCACTTGTACCCAATTTATTTCAGAGTATGCTCTCAAAGTGCACCCACTTACCTAGAAATGTCTCAAGATTATCCTTCTTTATAGCTGAGTAGTACGCCATTGTATAAAAACCCACATCTTCTTTACCCATTCATCAGTTGATTTCTAAGCACTTGGGTTGTTTTCAAGATTTGTTTCCAAGATTTAGCATTATAAGCCGTACTACTATAAACATGGGTGTGTATATATTGCTGTGGTTCGATGTTTTTAATTCTTTCAGGAAGATATCAAGAAGGTGAATGGATCCAAGGAAACCTCTAGTCCTAGAGGAATCTCCCCACTGATTTCCACAGTGGTTGCACCATTCTGTCCTCCCACCAACAGTGGAGAAGTGTTCCTTTTTCCCCCCACATCCCTGCCAGTGTTTGTTCTGGTTGATTTCTTGTTGGTAGCCGTCTCAGTATTTTAATCTGCATCGCTCGAGTGACCAGTGAAATTGAACATTTTTTCGTATGTTTATTTGCCATTTCTACTTCTTCACCTGGTTGGAAAGGGAGCGAGTGAGGCAGGAGTCCAGGTGCTCTGAGTGGAGGGGAGGGACCACAGGCTGGTGGGGTCCTGGGTACAGGTCTCTGCTGAGCGTCTCCTTTCACGGGAGACCAGAGAGCCACCCTCGACCATCACTGAAGTGGGTACCTAGGTGATCTATGAATGTGAGAATACCTGATTGGTGAAGCGGAGCCCAGGGTGTGGGTCTGGGGCATTTCTGTCTCTTCTGTGGGACTGTGGAGCTGCTCAGGTGATGGCAGCCAGGTGACAAACTCCCCACTCTCCAGCAGCCGAAGGCAGTAAGACACTTCCTCTGTCTGGCTTCAGTGGCAGCTCCTGCCTTCCTGCTTGGTCCCTGGAGGGAGAGGGTCAGGCGGGCTGTAGGGAGCTTGGGGCCGTGGGCCTGCTGCTGGTTTCCTCCAGAAGCAGCGGGGCAAGAAAGAGTGCAAGGCATCTCTGATCTGTGTCGCCTTTGTGACATGGCTCAGAGCCAGTGTGACCTTCATCACAGTCTCCTGCAGGAGACAGGCTTCATTGTTGGGGACAGAGCTCCTGTCTCTCAGGAATGTTTTCACCACACTACGGGGAAAGCTGCAAGGGAGGGAGTGTGTGGGTGAGGCCACCTGTGGGTGACACAGCTTTCTCTAGGTCTTGGAATGCAAATCCTGGCCCCCAGAGCTACCTAAGCCTTAGAGGCTAGGAGAGGTGACTTCACCCAGCTGAGCTCCCACAGGAGGAGGTCAGGCAGCAGGAGCACTGCAGGGCCCTCCACCCAGCCACCCAGCAGGGGATGCTTTGCATGTGGGGCTCTCAGCTGAGCCCTGAAGGTGAGACCACAGTGCCTGCTCTGTCTAAGTAACAAGGAATGCACCAGACTCCACAGAAGCCTCCCTCACAGTAGAGCTAGTGCCTGTACGAGCAATACCAGTATTACGGTTGGTCGGTCGGTCACTAATAACAGTGGGCCCAGAACCCACCACCCAGGCTCTAGCCAGCCTCTAGTTAGGGTCAAATCCCAGCACTCTGGGGAAGCCAAGGCAGAAGGATCACAAGTTTGAATTCATACTGGGCAACTTAATTACTTAATAAGACCCTGTGCTGAAATAATAGATTTTTGGAAAGGGCATGTAGCCCATCACAAAGGCGCTGGGAGTTCAGTCTCCAGTATTGAGTAAAGGGAAGAGGGGAGGAAAAGACAGAGAGAGAGGAGGAGGAATGAGGAAGAGGAGGAAGAGATGGTGGAGAAGGAAGGAAGAGGAAGGAAAGTAGAAGGAGGAGGAGGGAATGAGAGAAGAACTGGAGAAAGAAAGGAAGGAAGACAAAAGGAGGGGGAGAGAGGAAGGAAGGAAGGAAGGAAGGGAGAAAGGAAGGAAGGAAGGAAGGAAGGAAGGAAGGAAGGAAGGAAGGAAGGAAGGGAGAAAGGGAGAGAGGGAGGGGGGAAAAATCACCCCGGATACTTTTCCAGACCAAAGCATTTCGCAGGGCAGAGGCTGCCCCACAGCAGCCAGGCCAGGCGGTGGACAGAACTCAACTTCTGATGGCTGTGCAGAAGTCTGGGCTCTGGCTCTGTCAGTCTGTGGTGGGAGCAGTGCGCTTCACGCAGCGTCTCAGCCCCCCAGGCACATTCTCAGCCTCCACTGCTGGAGGGAACGGTGGGGAAAGGGTGCCCTCAGGCCTCCAGCGACCCCTGGAGCAGTAAGACCCAGGATCCAGGAATGCAGCAGCCCTGGGACTGGACTCCACCTTGGTCCTCTTTGCTTCTCCACCCCCACACCCTAGGGAAGTTCTGAAAAATAATAGCCTAAGGTCATGGGGCTGAGGACCTCCTGCAGGTCGCTAGCAGGAGCAATGGGGTCTAAAAGTCAGGACCAGCCTCTGCCATCTGATTGCCAGCCCACATGAGATTTGCGGCCAGTCTGGGTGCCGGGGAGGGGCAGGTGCCCTCTCAACACATGCAAAGGGACCAAGACGCTGGTGAGGACTCAGTCACAGTCTCCTTTAGACGCTGCTCCTCTGAGTGGCCTCTCGGGGTAGCCCTCAGGACCATGCTTACGGCTTCTCTGACCAGCGCTGTTCCTGTAATTGGTGGCCAACTGACAGCTTTATGGTTCCTGAGCCCCACTTTCCACCCCTGCCTCATTTTCCCTGCTCTTTGCTTCTCATGCACCTGGTCACTGGTTCTTCTGGCCCAAAGGGACCCACAGTACCGGGGGGTTTGACCCAGAGCAGCCCCTGCTCTGCGGTGGCAGTGACCCCATCCCAGCCACTGAGCGCCCTGACCCAACAAGAGAGGTCAGGGATGCCTGACCTGACTGGGTTTGGCTTTTTCACACACACAGAGCCAGGGCCACCAGGAGAGTGGGGATGACGACCTCAGGAAAGAGGAAGGGCGTGCAGCGGGCAGGATGGCAGGTGCTGCAGGAATGAAGCCCAGAGAAAACATTTCAGGCAGCCACGGGGAATGTGTGCATGTCTCCTGTGACACAGGGCTGCTGCGCTCCATTACCAGAGAGGAGCCCTTTGGGATTCCCCTCCTAGCGACAGAACAGCCCTAGTGCAGGGACAGGATGGTCAGTGTGAGCTGTGACCCTGGGACTCTTCCTGTGACAGAGGGACGCTCCTCCTCTTGCGGCAAGCCAGTGTGGTGAGAACAGTGCCCTCCCCAGGCTCCTGCTCACCATGGGCTGGGCCAGTCCTGTGAGCCTCACAGGCCAGTTCCTCTGCCTGATGCCTGATGGCCTCTCACAGCATTTCCCAACCATCCCGGAAGCTCCCTCTTCAACCTAAGGTGGCGAGGCCCACTGGTGTCTGCCCCAAATCCCACACTGTCTGATCAAAGCAGGTCCCCAGCCCACCAGACAAGGCCGGAAACCCAGCTGCCAGCAGCACATCCTGGCCCAGCCCCAGGACAGAGGGTGCTGCAGAGGAAGACAGGAGGGACCCGGCTGGCACAGCCGAGTCTGTGCCTAGACAGGTCTTTTGGGGGACTGCAGCAGGCTCCAGTGCCTTCAAAAAGCCCCTGGGTGGTAACCAAGCACAAGGCGGTCCCCCATTAGCCAGCCACAGGAACGAGGCTGGCCCTTTTTGAGCACCTCCCAGGGACCCAGGTGGCACTTCCAGCCCTCCTAAGCTTTGTCCTCTCCTTCTCCCCTGGCAGCTCCCTCTTCTGCTTTGAAAGTGTGCAGAGGAACAGAAAAGAGAAGAAGGGGCTTGCTGTCTGGGCTGCAGCTGGGCAGCTCTCAGATTGGGCTCTGCATCCCAGGTGGCCATGGCATTGACCCCGCCACGCATCTTTCCAGTGCAGTGGGCCGCAGCCAATGCAGAAACCATGGAGTCCCAGCAGGCAGGCTGCTCAGTTCCAAGCCCTGTTAAACTGCCTTGAACAGAGAGGCCTGTTTGTCCTGGGCCCAGATTGGCTGTGGGAGACACAAGCATATTTGATTCGGTGCAAGAAGTTGGCTTAGGACCAGGGGTTTAGCTCAGTGGTGTAGAGCCTGCTTGGCAAATGCGAGGTCCTGAGTTCGATCCCCAGCATGAAAAAACAGAAGTGGGCTTAGGCTTTGACCTACAGATGAAACAGAGCTGGGGACAAGAGAGAATGGAATCTGTGGGTGGAGCAGTGCTGATAGAGGCATCTCATCTGCGAAGCCAAGCCCTCTCCGGCAGCCATGCAGCCCACCACCCACTCTGGCCATCCAGCCATTGCCCTGGGGGCTTACTCTGCCCCTCCGACCTGGGGCCCCAGAGCTAAGATGCAGATGGAGGAATCGAGGCGAGCAGAGGTGAAGGCATCCGGAAAGAGGGAGGAAAGACAGGGGCAGCAGGCAGCTGCTCTGTGAGTAAAGCCCAGAGGGAACATTTCAGGCAGCCACAGGGAATGTGTGCAAACCTCCGGCCTCAGGAGCAATCCCTTCCCCTCCCCCAGCACCCCGGGCCAGAATGATGACGGAACATTCCACGGAATACTAGGCTGCCAGCTTGTCCCTAAAAAAAGACCCCAGTTGTTGGGACAGGGCTGCTCCAAAAGCAAGGCTCTCCCTGTGCTACAGAGAACCAAAGCTGGTGAGATTGGGGTCCGCTCCTGAGTGTCTGGCATTGGGAGACAATGGCAAGGGTGACTGCAGCCAGAGAGCTATCAGAGACCTGGGGAGCAGGCAGACGCCGAGAGCCACAGGGAGGCACAGGACTCTGAGGCCATCACAGCTCTGGGGCTTCCAGCATAGCTTCTCCCCAGTCCCGTGTTCTCTCCTTGCATTTTGATCCCTGCCTGGTTCCAGTAAGAGGCTGAGACCAAAGCCCTGGTGGCCTTAGCTGGGCAACACCTTCTGGTGGGCTATAGGAGCAGGAATCCTGAGTAAGCAGAGGTAAGGAGCAGGGTGAACCTGTCAGTGCAGCTGAGAGCTGCCCAGGAGTGTGATGCTGCTGCAGGACACACGCAGCTCCCAGGGGAGAGAGCACGGAGCTGAAGGTGACAGACGAAAGGAGTGCAGATGGTTTCTTGAGAAAGGCCAGATAACTAGCAGCTGCCTGCCTGCCATCATGGGCTGAGGCTGTGTCCTCCGGTGTCACGGGGCTTTCTGGGGCTGCACCTTCCTGCATCAGCTCTCCAGTCCACACTATGTCTTACATGATGTAAAAAGGACCCTGACTGCTCTTACTAATGCTGAAATAGACATTCGTCTTGGCCCTGGCAGCAGGTACTGCTGGTGTGCTAGCAATGCTGTGAGCGCAGCCCTGAGCCCATGCTCTGCATTTTTCTCTTCTGACCACACAGGAACCCTAGCAGGTAAGCACTGCTCCTATTTTCCCTGCTGTGCAGAACAGGAAACCAAGGCAGCTGAAGTGCGCAGAAGCGCCAGAGCTTGTCCCAAGGCCAGGAAGTTGGTCACGGAGCCTTGTGTCCTGCTCAGGGTGGTGGCAGGGCAGCTGGTCCAAGAATTCCACACACACGTGCTTGGCCCTTCATCGATGAAGTAGAAGAGTCCTGGTCTCTGAGGGAAATGCTAGAAGGAAAGGAAGAGGAGGAGGAGGTCAATATTGGGAGCGTGGAGTCACAGGAAGGTCTCCAGTGGTTCCACCTCTGCCGGGACAGTCCTCTCACGTGGGCTCCCAGGACCTGGGGCTCCTTGCCTTTGAAGGTGGAACACTGGGCAAGGTGATTCCAAGCCCAAAGCTTCAACCTTCCCTAGAGTCAGCCCGAGATGTTGACAGCAGATGTGCCACGCACTGAGCTCAGGGACCCTTCTGACAAACGAGCCTGCTGCAGGCAGCCTGTGTCAGTAAACTGCGCTTGGAAGCTAATTCTGCAGAAATGTACTGAGAACAGAAGCTGTAAACACAAGGCCAGGGGCCCTAGGAGGAGGGCCCCAGGGGAGCTGACCAGCAGCCAGAGACACAGTGCGCAGTGGGGGAGGCCAAGCAGAGAGGCAGGCGTGTACTCCACAGCCCACGAGGGTCCTGGTGATTCACCTGCAGCTCAGAATCCAGTGAGCACAGCCTGTGGGAGTCCAGGGGAGGCTGTGTACTTGTAGGGATGAGGCCACCTTGCAGCCAGCTGCAGCCTGCCCAGCTGAGGGCTGCTGATCTGGGCTGGCCCATTGTGTTGTCTATCCAGCACAGGTGGAGAAAGTCACAGTTCTGATGCCCTACCTTGACTGGGCCAGAATGCACGAAGGCCAAGTGTTCCTTAGGGAGTGCTAGGGAGCAGCGACAGCCAGGGTCTAGGCGGTGGGTCGCTGCAAAGGATGGTCCCAAGGGCCTTGCCTTGTCACAGGAGGGCGTAGGACAGAGGCAGGGCTCTGGGTTCCCATACTGTCCTGAGGGAGCCCTTTCGTCTTCCTTTCTGCTTGGGAAGAGACCTGCCAGCAGTGTTACATTCAAACAACACATGGCTGCCTGCTTCATGGTGTTTTCCCCAAATGGATTCGATATCCTAGGCCTGTTCTTGCAGGGATATCGATCTCACAATATCCAGGAAACTGCCCAGGCTCCCTACAAACACTATCCCACACACACAACACAGAGCATGCAGAGAGCTAATCAGCACAAGTTAGCACACAGATGAAGCCATCACATCACAGGAGGAAGAGGCTGTCTGACTCACAGGCAGGAGTACTGCTTCCCTGAGTCCTTGGGCAGGCTGCCTAGCAGGGGTCTCCTGGTAGAACTGGGACATCCCCAATGCCAGTGGAATGCCAGCCATCTGAGGGCAGGGCTGGCCCTCAGCCTTTTGTAGAGGGAACATTTGACAAGGGTCTGTGGGATGGAAAGAACATTTGACAAGGGTCTGTGGGATGAAAAGAAGGCCTCATGGATTTCGACTTGACTCAGCAAAGCCAATAACAGACATGGAATCATTCCCAGAAGGGCCAACGTAGGTTTTTAAGTCTCACAGTGGTGTTAGGGTTTCAAAAGCAATGCGTGTAGAAGGCCACTTGGATGGCTCTCCCTAAATGCACAGCAAGCACCTTTGCATTAGGTAAATGGGCCCTGTCTCCATGTACTGATATGTACAGAGCTGGCTAAGCTGTTTCCTTCTCCTTTCAACTGGCTCTAAGCAATGCAAACAGGGCTGGCTGAGGTGCTGATGTGCAGTCTTTGAAGCTGGTTGACAGTTTCCTGTTTCGTCCTCTCCTGTCTCGCTGTAAACTGTTGAGCCCAGTGGATAGCAGAGCCACATAGCTCCAGAAAAGTCACTGGGTTTGAGCCTCAACATGAGAGGCTATTATGACTTCCCAGGGCACAAAAGCTTACCTATCAGAAACTGCAGCAATAGCCCCCTAAACATTTAAATGCCGCCTCAACTGAGTTATGCAGGTTGGTCTTTCTGGACTCCTAGCTAAACCTAGCTCAGACTCATGTAATTCCCACCATTATCACAGCCACTGCCTTTTTCATGAGTTAATAAACCCTGGGTGAGGCCCTGCATCAAGGCCTTTGTCCTGTGAATCCTCACCTGGACTGAACTTAGGGCCCTTTGGCTGTCTGTAGCTATGAATCTGTCTTAGTGTCTTTACTGTAGCTGTGGGTTGCACAGGAGGTGGTAGATTGGAATTAACTCACTGGGATTCCAATAACCTTTCCATGTGATTACAAATATAAACTTTCCAGACTTTGAGAAGGATGGGAAAAGGGATTATAATATTTGGATTATAATAATGAGTGATTGCCAAGTAATGAAGGATAATTAGAGATCTATCAGCATCTACTATTTGAATGTATTTCATTCTTGGTCCAAAATATGTACTACTTCTTATTTCTAGTCACCAGAGAGTAATTTGCTACCAATCATAGAGAAAGCCCATAGGAGGAGGAGGAGCAAGTGTGCTACATTTTCTTAGCATGGGGGTCAGACATAGGCAGATCGGGGTGACCATCAGTCATGCATCTAGGGAACCATAGCTCACTTTGGGACTGTCATCTGCTCCTCAAGTAGTCATTTTCCAGTGTCCAGCTCCAGGACTTCCTCAGTGGATGCTCAAGTACTTTATGTAATATTTTCATAGAATCTACACACATTATTTCATATAGTTCAGATCATATCCAGCCTGTGTACAATACATAATGGAAAACAAATACTATGTACTATATTATAGGGTTTCATAAGACAAGAAAAAACATCTATCCATGTCCAATGCAGAAGCAATTTTTCCTAGTATTTTTGAGCTGCAACTGGCTGAATCTGTGGGTACAGAACTGGCAGATACAGAAGACTGACTGTATCTCTCACTCCAAGGCACTAGGTGAAAGAATGTTTGCCACAGAGACCCAATTCTATAAATGAATGGTGACTGGCCCAATTGGAGAATTGGCCAGGTCCATATGTGGAACTGCTGGTACCCTCCTTGGCGCCCTCTGAGGGGATGGTGTTTGGTCAGCATTAGTGACCAAACCACAGTGAGTCATCAGAACTTCTCTGGGCACAAAAGCTCAGCAACTTCAATGGCTTGGCAGAATGGGGGTACTGCCAAGCAACTCCGGCTATGACCTGGACCCTGAGATGCTGAGCCTGGCTCAAGAATCCTAGAACTTTCTTGCTTGTTTTTTCATTATTATCCTTTTTATCTGTATTAGTTCGTGTTTGCAGAACAGAATGATTATATTCATTGTGGGGAGTTGGTTCATGTGCATAACACATCTTCATTCTTCCCTTTCCCCTCCCCTCTCTTCCCGCTTTCTATCTTTTGGTTTCCCTCTTGTTTGCAAAAGATTCATCTCATGCACTAAGACAAGTTTAAATTCCTCCATCCTCAGGAAGCTTGTTGGCCTGGCTGTGTTCGTCCACTCCCTTGGGCTGACTACAGAGGACAAGCAAAGCTGTGACCCTCTGGCCACACAGGGACACTCTCAGTGTAGCACAGACCTCTTGCATTTTGCCTCGCCCCAACATGGCAGGTAGACCAGATGTCTGAGTGAGATCCCACCCATGGGGAGCCACAGGCAAGCTGGCCTACTGGAATGTCCTTCCCTGGACACCATAGCTTTTACTCCTGCAGAGGTCTCTGAGTGACTCCTGTCCTCTCTGCAGAAATGTAGTTGTTGGGTTGTTTTCTGAAAAGACTTTCCTGTTGTCAACAAGGCACCATCTGAGAATGGGCCTTGGCAGCTTCTTCCACAATCCGATTTCCCACAGCGAACAGCTGTGAAGGGGAGGTTCCATTCCAGGCTGAGAATGGAAAAGGGAGCTCCCATCTCTTGAGCTTGTTTAAATGTACTTACTTTCTTCAGAACCCGCCAAGTGAGTCATGGAATGGGAGATGGCCTGCCTGTAATGAGAAATTAAGGGGGGCCAGGAGGGTTTCCCAAAGGATAATTGTGGGTTTCAGGTTGTACAGATTTTAAAGAACACAAGGCTCTTGGAAAGTTTGTTGCTATTTTGGTAAGTGGTTCCAGGCCCAGCCTTCATTATGGAGAATATTTGTGCTGGTTGTGAATATAATTCCCAAGGTTTGTCCAAAGATATTCTGGGCTTTACGCTCTCATTTTTTATCATATTATTAAAGGACATTTTGCCCTTGAATCTCATGTTAACATTCCTGCTCAACATTAGCTTCTGTCTTTGCAAAATTTTCCCATAGATAAACTTTTTCTATTGTTCTGATGCTAGAACTTTTTAGGTTATTATTACAATAGTTGTTTTTTTTTCCCTACTGGAAATGTTGGGAAAGATGAACCAGGAAAGTGCTGGCAGTGTTCACTGGTCCTGAATGGACAAGGCTAGGATCCTTGAGCAGGATCCAGAAGGTTACACAGTACACCATTTATCTCAAAGATCTGAAAGCAGAAAATATAAGAGAAGCAGGCAGATCATTCTGGGAACAAGGATTTGGAACTTGCTGGAGGTCTGTACCAGAGTGAAGGAGTTAGAGACCATGTCCTTCTGCAGTGACCTTGGCTGTGGATGCTACCAATGAATCCTAAGTAGGAAGGAAGAGAGGCCAGATAGGCCCGTTTCCACCTCCAGAAAAGATGCCATATGTATTCAACTCAGTTCCCCACAAAGAATGACTTATCAGGGATTGCAACATATACTAAGAAAAAAGGGGAGAGAAAAAATACTAATAACCTCATAAGGTTACAACAAAAAAGTAAAAGAAGAAACCTAAACCAAAAGGGGTAGAGAGATATGTTCCCTCACATACAGAAGGAAAGAAAACAATGTCGAGTCACAGCATAGACACTGTGACAGTGCAGACAGACAGTAGCTGTAGAAATAACCAACAATATAGCAACAATAATAAAAATGATAATGAAATAGCAATGCATCAAGTTGCATGCTCAGAGTCATTTTCAGTGGCATAAACCTACTAACACGGAGCCAGTAGGTCTGCTCTATTCTGCAGGTGAGAGTGTAAGCAACTTGCCCAAGGTCACCCAGCAGGATTCAGCCCAGCTTAGCAGTAGTCTGTGCTGAAAGAGGAGGTGAGTTACAGGGATGGGTGACCAGTAGAGCACCCACTGAGTCCTGGGCCGTGGTGGCTCTGCCATTCTGTTTTTCCTCCCTTCTTCAGGTCCTCTTACTCTGACTCTCTGTAGCTGAACTAATCTGAAAGCCCTTAGTACTGTTTGGAAAGGTGTGATGGACAGTGAGATTTTAAATGCGGTAATTAGTGGAGAACATCTCACTTTCTCTGAAAGAACGGAACAAAGTGAGGTGTTTTTATTCTGAAGCTGGCCAAAGATTCTTATGCTCTGGTGATTAAGTCAGAGTTTGTCTCCAAATCGTGCTGCTCTGGGACATTACTTTTGGTGAGCCCCCATCTATCCTGATGGTTTATTTTGCCATACAGTTTGGGAATTTGGAATATATTAGTTTATAATATGTAATTATCATTGCACATTAATTAGATGAAAGTATATTTTAAAACAGCAAAATCACCTGACAAGCAGCACCCCGAGCACCCGCCCAAGCTCAAATAAGTGCCTTCTGCTCACCCACTGGGCCACCCCTTCTGCCTGTCTGACCTGCAAATGCCAGGGTCTGGTTCACCCTGAGTTGTCAGCTGTGCCTCTCTCTCAGCCGCAGCCGGGATTTGCTACCATATTTCATAGACTCTGAGCCTGCCCAGGGGACAGAGTTGACAGGAGAGATGCAGGGCAGCAGGGTATCCCGAGAGCCTGGTAGTACCCACAGCCCCTTACACTGTGAGGTCCAGGACTAGCTGCCTCCAGCCCTGTGCCTTACCCCTCATCTATCCAGGGGAGTCCATGGGGGCTGCTTGATGGACACACACTGTGGACAGTGGGCATTGGCTCCAGGACTGCAGAGAGGTCAGGATTCCTGATCAGTATTCCTGTCATCAGTGCCACCGTTAACACTGTTAACACCGTTAACACTGGATGGACTCAGAGTATTAGGAGTCCAGGATCCTTGAACAGAAAAGCAGGCAATAATAAAACAGGTCTGTCAGGAAAAGACCAGAGCAACGTTCGCTGACACTGTCCCCATAGGTCCTTCATTCCTCCACCCAGCAAACATGGCTGGACTTGGACAAAACAGTCCCAGAACAGAGCCCCAGGAGGGTATGCAGCAGCCAGGGGCTGGTGGTTACCACTCACCACTTGTCAGAGGCCTGGCACTCTGATGCACTGATGGCAGAATCAAATCTCGGGAAGTGAGCAGCTTCCAGGGCACAGCTGACACCAGACTAACAGCAGACAGCTCTGCACGGCCGCAGTGTACCTCCTTCATGACCCAGGCTGCTTGGGAAGTGAAGACTTGACATACCTCAGTTGTGCGGGTTCCAAGTCCTGGATCAGGGGCCCTACTGGCCTCTGAAGAGAGCACAGAAGGTGCCACATCATGGCAGAAGAGATGGATGAGACAGAGACAGACTGGCCCAGGGAGACTAGGATCCCATAATCCTCTTTTAGAACACACACCCAATGACTCGAAGACCTCCCACTGGGCCCCACCTTTTAAAGGTCCATGTCCCTCTATTGGGGGGACAGCACCTCCCACACAGCTGGCCAGAGGACTAAGCTGTTTCGTATGGATCTTTGGGGGCTTTTGGCATCCACATGTGGCTCCACATGTGTATGTGGCTCCCAAAATCCCGCTCTTTCCATCATGACAGCTGTTTCTTCAAACCCACTCCTTACTACTCTAAGTTTACAGTATGGAAGCCCAGAGCATGGGCTCAAAAGACCAGCAGACATTACGCACACCCTTGGGTTCCATCTCTGCTGCCCGTCCTGGCTGCATGACCTTGGGCAGCTCTACGGACTTGTGCCTGGGCTGCTTGGGAACTCTGCCTCTCTTTTAGAAGGTGAGGACAGTGACTTGTCATCATGAGGATCAGCCCAGGGCCATGTGACCATGCCCTGGTCACATGCAGCAGAGGCACCCACGGCTGCTTTACCTTCATCCAGGGATTTGATGAGCTCAGCAAGAGAAGGGCTGATAAAGTGACCTACAGCAGGATGAATCAAGGCCCAGACGGCACGAGGACATGTTACTTCTCAGGCTGCAGTTTATCAGGGCTGATGTAGCAAAGTCATCCCTGGGCAGCTAAACCTCAGAATGGGCTGTCTCAGAGGACGGAGGCCTAAGATCAGAAACCAAGGTGCCGGTAGGGCTCCTTCAATCTGGGACACTTGAGGATTCTTCCTGCCTCTTCTCATCTTTGGTGGTTGTCTTGATCCTCGGCCTTCCCTGGCTCAGAGGGAGACACAACCTTCCAATCTCTACATCCATCTTCACAGTCCTTTCCCGAGTGTTTTTCTTTTCTTCCGAAGATATCAGTCATCGAATTTAGGGTCCACCCTATTGATTTCACTGGGATTTGATGACTCCTGCAAAGCCCCTATTTGCAAATAAAGCCATGGTCACAGTACTGAAGGGAGGCACGAAGCAACTCAGAACAAGAGAAGGCACATTCGTGGGTGCTCATCCTCCTGGGGCACCTCTGAGTCCCCGTGTCAAACCAGGGACATGTCCTCACAGGGATCAGGAGGTCCTGGACAGGCCACCCAGTCAGCAGCCTAGAGATCCTGACATAAGGACCGGACACAAGCCTTGAGGACAGCAGAAGCCCAAGCCTTCGAGGCCGTCACTATACCCACTAAAGTGGGCAGCATCTGAATGAGGCCTACAGCTAAGGGTGCACCCCACATTCCCTTAGTTCAAAGCACATACCCTGGATCCCTGCCCCTTGCTGTGAGTTTCCAGATCTGATGCCACTCTTATTTTTAGAGGGAAAAAGAAGATTCTAGCAGCTCAATCCAGCCAGGAAAAGCCAACCCCACCTCACCCCACCCCACCCCCTGCAAGTGCTACAATTTTGCAACCCTTCTTCCTGTAGGTAGGAGCAAGTATTCCAAATTTGTAAAGTTAGCAGTTATAGAGCTCGAGGGGGAGAGGCATCTCCAAGGCACCATTCTATGGCCCATGATGCCCCAGAGGGTGTCGGGACTCCCCACTCCTTACTTGGCATCACCCTGACAGAGCCCAGCAACCTCAGCAAAGCCCTACAGCATTGTAGCAGGCGGCCCTCCCCTCCGTGGCCCGTTTCCCATGACCAGCAAACATGGACGCCATGGAAAGGGCTCAGAACACAGGTGAGTATGGGCTCCTGGATGGGCAGCTCCTTCTCAGCCTGCAGCTGGCTGGACAGGTGGCCACTTAGGTTGGCTGTGGAGGGCAGCAGGTTCTCAATGGACCATAGCTCTGCCATCTCTACGTTCGGTGCGCTGAACAGGACCCCTCACAGGATGTTCTTGGAAAGGTGTTCTCCACGTGGTTCAGGACATGGATGTACCAGGCCAGCACTTCACAGACCGCCTGCAATTTAGGGCACTGAGTGTACAGCTGTTTCTGCAGATGGGGCTTGGGATCCAGCTTGCTAGAACTTTGAGGGTCACATGCAACTCTGCTGCTCAGTGGTGCCCGACCAAAACAATGAGCAAGCAGAAGAGAGGACAAAGGTCGCACTCCAAAACTGCCAAGTGCTGGAAGGACATCGCCAAGGTGCCACTCACAGCTTCCTCACCAACTGTCCATCATGCTCAGCCGCTGCCCTGTCTCACTGGCTTTAGGAAGGCACAACCCTCTCCTCCCCAACACAACGAGATTCACCTGTCTATGACTCTTGCCGTGCAACCTTCTCCTCGTAGCTAGAGTAGTCCCTTGGCCCACAGCCCATGCCAGCTGGCCAGGTAAATGGGCAGTAGGGACATGCCCGCCCCACAGCTCCCCAGGGATGGCTGGGAAAGGAGGGTGATCATACCTGTGAATAGTGTGCTTTCTCCTTTGCTGCCAACCGTTTTCTATACACTGACTTTGAAGATTCATTATTTAAAAACAGAGAATTCAGAAGATTAAACTGCATTTTAGCCACTTGGTGGGCACCTTGTTCCTCCACATGTGCACAGGCTGTAAGAACTTAGCTACCGCACTGACCTAGGAGAGTAAGGGGGCAGCAAAACTGGCTGGCGAAGTGGGCAGATTGTTCTTCACAAAGCTCCCACACATAGGACGGCCCCCAGGGTCCTGCGCCAGATTGAGGACGGGGGTAGGTTTTCCATAGGACGGCCTAGCTGACCACAGCCCGAGGCGTGGGATCCCAGCTCCGCCTCTCAGGCCTGAGCGTGGAAGTTCTCGGGAGTTTCCTTGAGACGTGGACAGTGTAAAAGGAGCTGGCTGTCACGGCTTTCTCCACCATGGCCCATCCTGCTTTCCCCAAGGGGTACTGTATCTTGCTTTTTCCTCTTTCACTTGGCCCAAGCTTGCTCTGCAGAGCCAATTTCTCTCACTCTTCACTTTGACTTTTTCAAATAAACTGTGCCACTGAGTTTTGCTCATTTCATTCAATTCTTTGTTGGTGACAAGCAGAACCAGGAAGTCAGTTCCGGGAGAGGCAAGCAACTGAGATGCTTGATTGGTGAGACACTTTTAAAAGGCACTAACTGATAATACCACCAGGGAGTGGGCTGTTGTTGTTGTTGTTCCTTTGGTTGTTCTTGGTGGTGTTTTATTTGTTTGATTGTTTATTTTTAGGAGGAAACTTTTATTTATTAGATAGTAGGTGAGTTCCCCGCCCCCCCCCCGTAGAATTGAAAGCAAAATGGACCCTAATCCTGGAGAGCAGAAGAAAGAGGTGCACCAAGGAGTGGTTCATACACAGTGTCTGCACCACCTGGCTTTCTGTGGGCTCTTTGTAAGTCCCTGAAGCAGTTCAAGGACTGGTGCAGTGCAGAGAAGGGATGTACAAAGTCCTCTTATGACCCTCTGCATCAGGGACACCATGGATCTCACCTGACCTGTGTCACCCTGCTACTGCCCCTGTACCCATGCCCAGTCTGCTCAGGGCAGCCCACTGCAGGACCCAGACACTGCTCTTTTGTAACCTAATGCTCCCAGGCATCCTGCAGACCAACTCTCTTAGCCCTCCCTCATTCCCTTAGAAGCTCCACAATGCACCTCAGCATGGATGGGCACTGTTTATCTGTCTACTCCCCAGCCCAGAGCATTGCGCTGCTTTGTCCCGTTCCACCTTTGTGCCAAGCTGCAGGGAACACCCTGTGCACCATGAGTTCACTCACTTCTGTGCTCTTCCCGAAGATCCAGGTTCTCATCATCCTAAAACAGGAGTTGAACAAGAGGCACATAAAATGTAGCAAGGCTTTACATTTATTAAAGGTATTAGAAGTGGGAAAAGAAGGCTCCTCTGCAGAGTCCAGAGAGGCCACTGAGAGAGCTTTTGGTGACACAGGTTAATGGCCTCATCTTTCGTACACCCCGTTCTGACATTAGACATGGGCCGTCCTACCAAGCACATGTTTGACTTCATACCAGAAGAACTGAAGATAGCATCCTCTGATTGGTCCCTTGAGTGTACGTCTCCTGGGTCTTCGGGATTGACAGATCCTGCCCACTTGTCCAGCCAACTGGCCACAGCCTAATCTCCTGCCTCAGCTCTGTTTACTGAGTTCTCAGTCCCAGCAGTGATGGAGGAATGTATGCATTTCCACAACCAACCACCATCCTGACCGTCAGTTTTTAAAACAGACTGCCCATCTGAGAGGTGGGGAAACACCTCACTGTGACTTTTACCCCCTTTACCCAGATTTTCAGGACAACTGACTTCCCTTCTGTGATCATGGCAACCGAGGTGGCCTCTTCTTCCATTGTTTTAGTTCTCACCCATTTATTTTATTTGCAAAGCTCTTCGTACATGGCAGATGCCAACCTTTTCTCTTTCGTGTCGGTTACAAAGCCTTCCGCCAGTGTTTGTTTGGTCTTTCCTCTCTCACCAGACAGAAGTACATGATTTTTATGCAGCAAATCTGTCACTTGCAGACCTCAAGTCTGTCAGCCTCCAAGATGTTCCCTCCTGCTTTCTGGCTCTGGTTGAAGGCCAGCTCCTCACTACAAGTTTTATAAACATGCCCTTAAATTTGTACCTGTCCTTCCCAAAGCTGGGTGGACTTCTGGTTTTCAGTTTTGCAGTGCTGACAATCAAGCCCAGAGCCTCCCACATGCAGGCCAAGCACTCTTGCTGAGCTGCGCCCTGAGCCCCAGGGATTTCTAAAGCACCTTAGGCTTCCTGAGGTTTCTGGCTTCACAGCAACAGCCCTGACCCAGGCAAGGCTGCGACCCATCAGCGCACCCTGGTCACAGACCTGACGCTCTCCTCCTCCTGTCTCCCTTACCAGCAACAGTACCCACAATCTAACCAGCACCTCCGTTTGCATCCACACATTCCCAGGCCACCTCTCCCATTTTTGGCAAGTTTCTAAGTTTTCCAGAAACTACCTAAAAAGGATCAGTTAGACCTGGGGATGCTCATGCTGGAAGGAAAATAGCTGAGGCACTGGGAATTCATGTGCCAGCCATGCTGGCTGTTTCTGGGAGAGAGTTCCCCTCCAGGCTGGGCCTCCCAGGACTTCTGATGACCCAACAGGACGGCAGCAGGCTGCAGGGCAGGGGGAGTGGGGAAAAGGTGCAGAGGGAAGTTTTATGGGCTGGGTCTCCTGTGTCAGACTGTGGCATACAAAAGACAAATTCTCAGAACAAGTCAATGCTCAGGTGACTTCCTCCCAACTCTAAGAATCCAAGTTTCCCAAGGCCTCAGAGTCCTGGTATTGGCTCACACACAGCTGCACTCTCCTGGCTCCCTGACTGCTGTCAGGATGGCTAATAGTGACAGAGGCCCACTGAAGGACACACTCACTGTGCCCATGCTGCCGGGGAGTGGGACGGGACCCTGCCTTGTACCTGCCCTGGGGAAGGGGGCCGGGCAGGTGCTACATGGTAAGAGGTGCTCACTTCCCCAGGCTCTAACCCTAGGTGTGGTCAGGCTCCTGAACTCCACCTCCCCTTCAAGTCAGCTTCCCCAGTGGGCTTAGCACCCCCAAACTCTCCCAGCAGTAGGGAAATTGGGGAGGTACTCAGTGCCTTACAAGGTGCCTGGGTGGCCTTGTGGCAACCGGACCCAGGTACACACTTCCCAAGACTTGACCCCTCCAAGGCCTGGACCCTCACCATAAGACCTGGAGGGCTGTGGCTATGTAGGGGAGGTGGGTGGTACCAGCCAAGTCCTGCCCACCCTCCAGCCCCAGGGGAAGGTGCCGATCTCCCCTGGATCCTAGCAGGAGGGTAGGAAGTAGCACCCACAGCTATGACTCTCAGCACCTCTGGGCTCCAACCCTGAGGGCTCAGGGTAGGAACAGGCAGGGATTTCCAGCAAGGATCCTCCCAGGGTCTACTGAAGGCCAGGGGACTGCAGGAGGACAGGGGTGAGTGGCAGGTAGGCCAGCAGACTCAGGAGGGCAAGTACTTTAGGTCAGCAGGGAGTAGTGGGTGTCAGTGCCCAGCTGTGCCTAGGGCGGCCAACCATGCTGGTGACTCAGGGGCACAGTGCCCAGTGCATAGGGGTGCGTATACTGTATTACTTACCTCCCCTTCAGAACAAAGTGATGATGAGGACCCCGATCAGTGTCAGCCCATCTTTGGGAATGAAAGCCAGGAACAAGTTCTCTCCTTGCAGAGAAGAAGCCTCTAGCCTGCCTCTCTCCAGGCTGCGTGCAGGCAGCTTCCTGAAGACTGGAGCCCTGGCGACTGTACCCTGAAGCACTCACTGATTGGATGTCTGCCTGCACTGGATGAGTCTTTCTGGGGCTTCAGCAGGCTGGACCACTGCCCACATGTATAACTGGCTCATGAGCATCTGGCATCCTCTGAGTTTTCTGATGTCACTTCCCAAGCAAGCCATGGGACTCAATGCCCACACACACACACATACACACACACACACGTTATCAGACATCCTTGGACTCTGGAGGCTTCTCAGGGCAGCCAGCAGTCCCATGCTGTGCCCCCCGGGAGGCCAAGGAGGGCAGGCAGGCAGCCTCAGGGCACTCACATACTCGGGGCTCGCTTCCCGCGAGCCGAGTGACGTCAGGGTGTGTCATCAGACAAACTCGTGCTTGGCTTTGGACAGCCACCGGCCATTCCTGAGCCAGGGGGCACAGCAGCTGCTCCCCAGGCTGTGCGGTCCCCATGGCTTGGCCTCAGGTGCATAGTCCAAGCAGCCTGGAAGCTCTAGATCCTGGGAGGACTCCAGCTAACCAGGATAGGGTCTCCTTTGGTGCAAAATATCACTTTTTCTCCTCCCACCAAGAACACTAAGACCTCCAATGAACACAGAGGCATAATTGTGGAGGCAGAGACCAACAGGAGTACCAGTGTCATCCTGCAGAACCACGCCAGGGAGCTCTAGTGTGGCTCCACAAGCAAGGAACCACAGGTTCCAGTGGGGCTGAGGACCCTGGCAAGTAGTGTTGTGGCTGCCAGGTCACTGAAGGGTCAGAGAGCTGTTCGCTGGGCAGAGGCCCTAGGACTTGGAAGCACAGACACCAGCCAACCCTGCCTCTGTGCACACAGAAGAACACACAGAGCCTGGCAGGAGGAAGCTGCTCTGTACAGCACCGCACACAGGGCCAGTGCGGAATAGGTGGGCGGGGTCCTGTGCAGACAGCCCAGCATCGAGCCAAGCACGGGCCTAGTGACAACACCGACTGCCCACAGGAAGCCACCCAGGATTCGGGTGAGGTGATCACTGCAGGAAACCCAGCTGGGGCCCCCCGAGGCTCTGCACATCAGGGCTGGCACAGAGGGTGCGGGGTCTATGTTTTGGAGAACACCAGCAGTGACCTACTCAGTCTGAGCATTCCCTTGGCTCACGCAGGTTCTGCCACCCTCCAGTCTCTCCTGGACCAGGAAACACTAGGTTATGTATGGGGGTGCACACTGCGAGGGTGGGCTCCTCCCCTCTTAACCTCTCCCTAGCCCCTCTGCATCTGCTCCAGTCACTGACCTCAGTCTCTCCATTCCTCTTCCCTTTGGGTACTTCACACTTAATCTGACACCTTCAGAAAAGAAGAAGCCTGTGCCCCTGTCCCCAAGGTGCACAATGACCCTGAGCTAATTGGGTGGTCAGCAGGCCTCTCCTTTTCTCAGAGGTGCCACTCAGTGCCTGGTGTGATGCCAGTCAGGCTGCATGCCCACCAGATCCCACACAGCTTTGCTCACAGCTGGAGAGGGCTGTGGTCAGCTCCACAAGAGCATATGCTGGCCAAAAACTTGGTCTGTGACCTAAGGGCAGGATTAGACAGCAAAGCTAACATTTTCTTTAAGCCAAAACAATGGCCATGGACCAGGGATTTATCTCAACAGCACAGCACCTGCCTGGTGAGTGCAAGGTTCTGAGTTCGATTCCTGGTACCAAAATCAACCAGTCAATCAAACAATGGCCACTACTGACAATTCAATAAAAGGTCAATTTCTTATCTTGCTGCTCTGTGCACCTTTCAACAATGAAAGAAAATGCTAGAAGAAGAGAGGAATCTCTGTCACTCAGGGCAGCATGCACCATTTGGGATGGTGGTGACACCCCAGGGGTCACGAGTCTTGGGCACTGAGAATGGTGGTTTCCATCTTTCTCCTCTGGGGAGCTCCACAGTGACTCAGGCTGTTACCCATTGGTCAGAGGGTCACAGGGGCACCCAGCCGAGGTGGTCATGGAACAAGGGCAGTGCTGTCTGCTTCAAGCTCCTGAACCACACTCAGGTTTAGAGGAACCTGTCCCCCATCTTCCCAGCAAAGTCCACATCTCACTACAGGAGTCCCTCCACGCCTGTCCTCAGCATCCGGGAGCATTTCTGCTGCCTCCCAGCCACCCCTGGGTGACCATCAAAGAACTCACAGGTGTCTAAGGGCAGAGGTCCCTCTGACCTAGCTTGGGTCGCTGCAGCTCCTCCCGTCACCATTAGAAGAGCTCTGAGAACATGCAGGGTGAGGGCTGCGGCCTCCTGCAGCCATCAGGGAGGTCCCGGGAAACAAACCTGAGCCTTTTGAGAGTAAACAAAAGCTGATGAACCATCAGGATCCTCCTCTGTGCACCATGAATCTTCCCAGGAGCCCCACTCTCCGTGCTTCCAGGCACTACAGAGGAAGGCTATGCAGGAGCCCAGCCCCGCAGAGCCTGCGGATGCCGGCCTACTTCCCCAGCTGAAAAGAAGATTTCTGCCCTGTTCTTTTGTGTGTTTTCAGGTGTCTTCCTAAATTGGGGGAACCTAATTGGACTCACCTCTGAAGGGTTGGAATGGGGCACATCCCCATTCTTCATGAATAAAGAAATGGCAGTGGGGCCATGTAGAGCAAGTCCCCAAACATCCAGGGGTGCCAGGCTGGCTCCATCTGAACATCCCAGGAAACCAGGGGTGAGCCTCTGAAGAGCTTGAGGGGGGCCACTGTGACTGAGGAGACTGGCACCGGGGGACCTCTGAGTCTGCTCTGAACCCCAAGCATGTAGCACTCAGAAGCTGTGTGCCATGCCCACCTCCATGTCTGAAGCAGAGCTGGGTCTCCCTGCACTCAGTGCCTCTCATCAAACCACTGAACCCCAGCCCTCTAAGGCAGCTCCCAGTCACGGCTTCTGGAAACTTCCTGCCCGGCAGAGCATTCCCAAACAAGTCAAACACAGGGCTGCAGCTTCCAGAAGGTGGCAGCTGGGTAGCAAGCTAACTGCCACCTTGCCAGGAGGTGCCCCTGGCTTTACTTTTCCGAGGGTGGGCAGGGCACTGGGACAGGGTACACTGCCATGGGCTTCCAGGACACACTTTCTCCAGCAGTAATCACAGCTATTCAGCTGCATAATTGACCCAAGAAGGGAAGTCATCACCTCCAAAGAACAAAGGGTGTCCTGGCCAGCAGGCAGCTGTCGGTGACAGCTGTGGGCCTCCTCACGCTCCTGTGGGCTGAAGCCCTTCTGAACCTCTGTGGGAAGGGGCCTGGCTCCTCTTGTTCTTCGGGTCTCTTGTAAAGAACCCATGCATGCAGTTGGCCCAGACAGGCCATGCTGGACACACAGGCTGCGGGACTTGGGCCACACTTGTTTTCCTGGACCTCTTTGCATCCCTGAGTCAGCCTGTGGTGCAGGCAGGTGTTCGCCTGACCACATCGAGGGCGAGGGCAGTGCAGGAAGGCTATGCGCTGTGTTGATGGGGAACCAGAGAATAAAGGTGAGCTCCTGCCAGGTCCAGAGATAAAAATAACATTGGTACAGGAGGTCCTGCCAAAGAAGGCCGTGCTCCACAGCGTCTGATCACTACCAGACCTGTGGCCTGAACCTGACCCAGAGGACACCGGCCCTCCATCTGCAGCTGCCGGGAGCCGGCTCCCTTCTCCTGCTGGCTCTGGTGATCACTCCCTTCTTGTCCGCCTCCTCAGCTCCCACAGTCATCTGAGCAGCACGGCCGGGTACTGGACTCCTGGCAAAATGTCAAGTAGCCTTGTAAACAGGCTCTGGCCAGCTCTGGAAAGACTGCAGGGCGGGGCCAGAGCCATCCCCCAGCCTTACAACCTTGAGCCGTGAACCCTGCCTGGGACTCCTTGGCCTCCTCTTCCCAGAACGGGGTCCTGGGGAGGAGTCTCAGGCTAGGGCAGAGCAGTGAGTTACCAGCTCTGCTTCTAGAGGAGAGTGGAGCTCTGTTTACAGAGGGGCTTGGGCATTAGGCTCCTGCTGATCCCCCAAGCCAGGCCAGCACATGCCCAGCCTGGAGTAGGGAGCTTGTGTCCACGGGGAGGACTGTGCCTGGACTGTCATACAGACTGAGTCAGCAGCAGCCCAGAGGGTTGCCAAGCCCTGGTGATGGCCTCTAGTCCCAGGGGTCAGCATTGGCCCTATGAGAGAACTCTGCGGAAGACTGGCTCGTGTTCCAGCAACAGCAAATATGTGTATTTTTAGTTGCTTTATGGCTTCGAGAGCCTGACTATAACTCACTAAGGAGCAGTTTGTCTCCATGTCTGCAAGAGGCTCACCTTTAACCAGAAGGGGGTGTGGAGGCCCCAGACTACCTGAGGACTCACTCTCCTTTTGCTTGTCAATCTAAAAACATGATCATTTAACACATACTTAAGAAAAATTAATTCCACAAAAAAATGTAACTTCCCTCTCTCCTTCCCCCTCTCTTTTTTTCTTCCTCCCTCTCCCTCCATTTTTCCCTCCCTCCCTTTCTCCCTCCTTCCCTCCCGTGCCCCCTGGACCAGGCTTCTCCTGCAGTTGTTTCCTCAGACTCCTGGGCACCTTCGCTAGGGATCCCAGTGACCCCACCTGACCTTCCCAGGAAGCCTTGAGGAGACTGTTGAGGAGCCCTTCTGCCACAGGTGACAAGACACGGACTACAGAGTGGCTTTCCAGACCCATGCGCCCGCCCCTGGAGTGGTCAAACGGGTAAGATCATCCAAGCCAGGCCACACCTCCTGAGGGGACCGCAGGGGACACAGACAGGAGGACTGCATGGGTTGCAGCACAGAGACCTTTGAGGAGGCTGTGGCCATAGGTTCAACTACACATCTACCGGCATGATGGATGAGTGTCATTCACGGTTCAAGTGCGGAAATGCTAAGTCCCTGCTAATAACTGACTGAGCAGATGGGGAAATCTCATAGAAAGGAGACTTACTTGGGCTCACAGTTCTGGAGGCTCAGGGAGCAGGGCCTCGCCTGGCTGTGACCTTGTTGGCAGAGCCCTGGGTGGCACAGGACATTGCATGGTAAGCACAGCAGGCTCGTGGGTCTGTGCTGTCTTCCAGTCTCGCTACCAGACCTGATCCGGGATCGAATTTGCAAGGCAGGTGCTTATGCCGCTGAGCTAAATCTCTCCCTCTTCTTCTAAAGCTACCAGGGTTCCAACAGGAGCACTCTAGCACCTCCCCAGACCCTGCCTCTAAGCCCCACCGTGAGATTAAGCTTCCACCCTCTCACTGACACCTCACAATGGGGATTGGTTAAGGGGACAAACCACACTGAAACCCCAGCAGGGGGGAAACCTGCTAAGTGTCTGCGCTTCACGGGCTAGCGCCTCTGACATCTCTATTCTCCAGGGAGGTCTTTGCAGCAATTGTAAGAGTGCTGTCTGCTGTCTGCATGGGCTCCTTGGACACAGATGGGAAGACCAGACCCACAGTGGGCAGCAGAGGAAATGGAGGTGCCGGGCTGTGGCTTCCGGCAGGTGTGGTCTGCAGCACAAACTCCTATGCAGAGAGATGGATCGCTCTGTACCAGCCCCCGGCACACATGCAAGTGGCAAACTTCTTGCCCAGGCCCACGTTTGTTCTCTCCAGCCATATCCCAGCCCCGGGGAAACAAGACAGGCTCCTCAGAACCAGAGAGCTGAAATTTGCTTCTATTAATTGCTAACAAGTGCAAGACCAAGCAGAGAATGAAGCCATGGACTTCCTGCTCAGAACAGAACAGCCTGTGCCCCTTTGCCTATGCATCACCTTGCCAAGAGATTCTACAAGGTGCAATGTTCCCACAGTGTAATCCGCTAGCAGAAACCAAGTGTGCTGGCCCTTCTTTTTTCTGCACTACATTGTTTATTTGAAGTAATTTGCAGCCCTGAGAAAAAAATGAAAGAAAGAAGGCAGGTTGTTAGGGACAGAAAATGCTTGCAAGATGGTTCTGCTTTTGCAGGGAGCAATCACGATTGATGGCTGCCTTTTCTGCAGAGAAAGGCAAAAGCACTGTGCGTCCTTCCACATGGTGGCATGGTGGTTCCCCCCTGCATCTTTGTGGGACACACGTCAGCCTCCATGGGAAGCAGCAGAAGCAAGTCCAAGGGGCCACTTTGATTTTTGTCCAGCACATGACAGTGTCAGGTTTGCTGAGCAGAGCCAGCCCACGACAGCACTAGTTCATGCCCAGATGAATTCACAGCCACCCGCCCAGGGGGCCTCAGGAGGACTGGGACAAACTGGAGCAAGCCCTGCCAAGCTGCAGGCGTGTCGGGAAGGTTCACAAAAGCTGCAGCCAAACCAGGGAGCCAGCTGGCTGCCCTCTTCATGAGCACCCCCGCCACGCTGAAAGGGAAATTTTTTAGAAGCTTCCTTTAGTCCTCTCCTCCCACCCACCCGACCCGCTGAGATGTGTAAACCCAGCCCCGCTGACCCAATCCACTTCTCTTTTTTTCCTTTATTTCGTTTTTCCTTTTTTTTTTTTTTTTCTGTTGGGTCAACTCAGTGTTTACTCTCCTGTTAGCATGAACATCTCTGAAACGTTTATTACACTTTCACATTTAGTGCCTTCCAACTCTGGATCTTCCTGAAACCCAGGAGAGCTGTTGGGAAGCATCACCTGGGCGAATTCACATCCCCGCCATCAGTCACAAGGGCTCTCCACGGCCTCAGCAGCGATTTTTACTGTAATAAACACTTCCACCAGGGTGACGTGACATCTCCTTGCGTAGTTTGGATCTGCCGTTCCCCGACGTACTTTGATTTTGATCCGGTTTTTCACATGCATGTTGGTCCTTTGTATGTCTTCTTTCAGGAAGAAAGTATGTACCTAACTGGCCCACTGTTTACTGAGACCATTTGAGATTTTTTGCTACGTAGTCATTTGAGCTCCTTATATATTCTGAAGTTGATCTCGTGGCAGGGGAAGAGTGTGTGGTTATCTTCTCCCAGTCTATGGACCCCTCTGGATTCAACTAAAGGTCTTCTGTGCTGTGCAGAAGTGTGTTAGCTTGGTGTAATCCTGTTTGTCTGTTTTTCATTTTGTTCTCTGTGTTGTGAGTCTGATCTCAAAAATCATTCTCTTTGCTGACACCCTGAAGGGCTTTCCCTGGGTTTCCTTAAGAAAGTGTCTTAGCTTCAGATCTCACATGTAGGCCTTTGGTCCCTTAGGAGTTGATTTTTATGCCGTTCTTCCAGGTGTGAATGCCCAGGCAGCCCACACCAGGTCCTGGGGGCTGTCCTTTTTCGCTGGCAGTTCCCAGGCCCTGTTGTGTGAGAATCAGTTCACTCGCTGAGAACTTCTGGGTTCTCCATTCTGCTGCACCGTTCTCTGTGTTTGCCTTTTGCCGGTCCTCCTCCTCTGTCTGGGTCACTACTGCTTTGTGGGCTGTCTTGAGATCAGCTAACGAGATGCTCTGACCTTGCTCTTCAGGATGTTTTGTGTTTCCTTACGGCTTTAGGAATCTTTCTCTACCTCTGTGAAGAAGGTGTTAGGTATTTTAATGGAGATTATTTTGAGTTTGTAAGTTGCTTCAAGTAGTACAGAAATTTTAACAATATTGAGTTTTTCAACTTAAGAACATAGGAAATCTCTCTTTTTTTAATGTCTTCAATTTCTTTCATCAGTGTTTTATAGTTTTTAGTAGAGATCGTTCACCTCCTTGATTAAATTTATTCCTAGGTTTATTTGTTGCAATGCTTGGGGTTGAACCCAGGGACTTCACACTGAGCTACATCCCGGCCCCTTGTTTTATTTTGTTTTTTTTTTTTTTTTGTTTTTTTTTTTAAAAGGACTGGAGAGTGCCCGCGGGTCTCGAACCACCGGACCAATCGGCCCGGGCGGTTGGGAAGCCAGACTGGAAGGAACCGCTGGGCTAAAGCCGGCCCTTATTTTGTTTTTCTATTTTGAGAGAGAGTCTTGCTAAGTCACTAATTTGCCCAGGTTGGAACTGAATTCCGTCTGACTTCCGCCTCAGCCTCCCAGAGTCCCAGGATTCCAGGCTGCACTACACGCCAGCTTTCTGAGGTTATTGCTCTTCATATCTGTTATGGACTGGATGGCTTTCTGGATTTGCCTCTCAACAAGTTCATTATTAGCGTATGAAATGCTGCTGATTCTTGCACACAGTTTCTGTACTCTGCAGACTTACTGGGATGGATTCGCTCTAGCAGTCTCATGGTGAGCTCTCCAAGTTTTTCTATCTGTGGAATCATGTCCTGCCGACCTAATTAACAGGGAGCTGGAGACTCCGGCAAGATTGAAAGATTGGGCTTCACAGCAGTGAGGTATGGAAATGCGTGTAACAGTGTGTGTGTGTGTCGATGTGTATGCAATTGTGTCAGAGGGCACAGCTGATAGAAGTTATGATGGCCCCATAGGGAAGTGGTGTCCAGTAACCTAGCAAAGCTTTAGGGGCCAACTGGCCTCTGTCCTTGCTCAGTCCCCAGGGAGGGTCAGGCTGTGTCTGCTGCGGGAAGGCTTCCTGGGGTTTGGGCTGGAGTCAGAATCTCATGTGTGCTGGCCTTGTAACTCTGTCTGGACAGCAGAGCCTTGCCTGGTAAGCAGCATGGGTACCGGCTGGGTCAGATGCACACAACTGTCCAGAGTGACCCCTGACAGGGTGGGTGGCAGTGATTACTGGTCAAGGTTGCCATCATTTCTGTGGGGGCTTTTAAGGGTAAGAAATTCCCACTTGTTCAAAACACAGAACCAGACGGTTGGGAAGCCCTCCTCTATCATGAAGAAAGGGGGTTGATACTAAATGATGGTCTCCAGTGCTGGGCAGCCTCTGCTCACTGTGTCCTAATGAGTTTTCCCCTTTGCCAGAAAGCCCAGAGCACCTGGAGCTGGCCTTGAAGGACTCACCTGTCAGCTCCCTGAAGATTCAGCTGGCTGCTCCAGGCACTGTGACTGCTTACCTGGCTTTTTCAGCTACTGTCCTGCTCCACCTCCTCTGGACAGCTGCACCTTGGCCTCTGAGTCTCCTGGGTCCTGGAGAAAGTAGCCTGTCTCTGTCTCTAAGATGCCTCATCTGCTGGGATCTCCTGTAGACTGGGAGGTATAGGCAGCACCTTCTCAAAGAGTCCTATGGCTGTAGATGGACTGGTAAAGCACTGACCACTCCCACTCCAAACTAGCAGCACTGATTAATCTATGAGCACCTCCCGAAGCCCACCTCCCAACACTGCTGCTCTGGGGAGTAGATTTCCAACACATGAACTTTAGGACACCTTGAGACCCCAGCACATGGCCTCATCCAATAGGTCCCAAAGCTGAACCTTGAGCCTGCAGTGACCACTGACCATGCCTATGAGGACAGTCTGCTGGAGGTAGCAGCCTGGGACATGCAGCCCCTGGTCCTAGTTTAACCTGATACCCGCACCCTGCATTGTTCGTGCTGCTGATAACCGGAGAGGGAGGGAATGGGCTCAGCCCGGGCTTGCTCAGACACTGGGGGCCTCATGGCCCCTGAGGTGGGGCGGCCCTTGTACTTTGGAATGGGCTGCCTAACCAGCAGGAATCCGTGACTCTCCAGGATTCAGGGCAGGCGCCCGTGGGCATGGCCCACTGCAGCTGGCTGTGGGACCTGGCTGTAGAGGCTCCCTGCTTCCCTGCCTCCTACCTGGCCCCCAGCTGCTGTAGCTCCACCAGAATGTTGGAAGTTTCTCACCTGGGTTTTCTTTGAGCCTTTAGAGAGGTAGAGAATGCCCAGAGGAATGCTCAGAGACCATCTGGCAAGAAAGTCACAGCTGGCTCCCTCTTGACTGTTACTGCAAAAGCAGTGTTATGCTCCACACACAGGGACCATGGGCCTCTGCACTGCCTGGCAAGGGGGCACAGGATCCTGTGTTTTTCAGCTTTCTGTTACTGTAAGAAAATACCTGAGACAATCAGCTCGTAAGAGAAAAGGTCTAAGGCGGCTCACATGTCAGTCATATGGCTCTGTTGCTCTGGCCTGTGGTGAGTCAGCAACCAGGGTAGGAGGGTAGGAGCAGCCAGACTGCTCAGATCATAGCCAGGAAGCAAGGTAGGAAGAGCAAAGGGTGGGGCCACACTTGCAAGACCCCAGGAGCTCCCACCAAGCTTCCCCCCTTAAAGATTTCCCCATCTCCCAAGACAACCATGCTGGAAATGCATTCTCCCCAGCATCGGCCTTCGGGGAGCCATCAACAGCACCCCCACCTCAGGCAGCCCATGCTGTTCTGTGGTGGCCAAGCAGCAGGTCCCTGGACTTGACCTTGGGAATTCTTCTGGTCTTGCAGAGACAGAACTTGAGCGATCTGCAGAAATACAAGGGCAGAAAATGACTGCGCCGTGCCTTTAAATGGCTTTCCTGATAGCCAAGCACACAATTGGCCATCTCTTTCCTGGAAATTTAGCATGAAATTCTTGCTCAGTGCTAGGAGTTCCATGAATTCCTCTGCTGCTGTGAATCACTCCAAGCCCCTTTAATCTTGCTATAAAAAGCGATACTTCCTCCTTCACCTTTTACTGTAGTGGTGGTGTAGTTCCTTAGAATTCTATTTGCCTACACTTCATCGTAATAAAAGGTCAGTAAGTTTAAAACAGCCTCCTGGATTTTCCCACTCAAGTAGGACAGGGTATAAATGAGTGTCCCCTAGGCCACGATTACAGGATGGGCATAGGTGAAGAGACAGTGTCGGAAATCAGAATTGATTTAAACGACTGGGTTGCATAACTGACAGGCTTGGAAACCTCAACCCACAGCAAGTTGTGAATACTGAAAAAATGAATCATAGAAACTGGCAAGTCCCCTCACTCTCCTGAGGTAACAGGGCAAAACCACATCAATGGCTTGGTATGAGATAAAGGTGGTCAGTGGTTATAGGACCAGAAACCCACTGCAGCGGGGGAGAAAAGCTTCCCCATCCTTCTAGAAGTGTTCCCATAACTGACTGCTCCGTCTGCCCTAGCTTCCAGACAGCCAGCACAGGCCCTTCCTGGACCTCATTGATCTACTTTCTCCACTCCCAGGGCTAAACGACAGACCTACAAATGCGTCTGCTTCTGCTAACAGGAAGCTGTGAGCAACAGCAGCCCAAGGGTCTTTGCTGTAATCAAGAGACGGTATTACAAGAAAATCAGGCCGAGCTGCAAAGATCTCAGGCCAGAGCAGACTCCAGTCCTCACCCACATCTTTCTTCCAGGGATTCTGAGCTCTGTGGGCCCCCTACCTGCCTTGGGCAAGATCTGGCTCACAGAATTGAGCCCCAGGGGCCACACTGTCCTTGCTCAGCTTTGTAGTTAAGGATCCTATGAGCATGGCTAGAAAACACAGCTTGGAGGAAACCCCAACACCCCACCCCCACCCCATGCTGATTTACAGCAAGCAGCTTCCCCTCTCTGAGCCCCAGTTCTTCACCTTCAAAATGCAGAATAAAGGACTCTTTCTTCCCAGACTTCCCAGATCTGTGATTTAATGGCACTTGGGAATTCTTACATAAGGGGTGGGTTTGGGGTGAAAGCTAACAACTCAGTGGCCCCTGGGTTTTTGATTCAACAGGAAAGAACACCAGATAGAAGGCTGTCAGTCCAGTGGGTCCCCTGATCCAAAGTTATGCCCTCTGCAGGTTCAATTTCCCTTATCAGGTGTGGTCTGGGAACTTTGTATGGAAAATTCCACAAATAAGTGATGTATATGTTTTAAATAACCTTCATTACATTACACTGTTATAATTGTTTTTCATTTTCATTCGTTTTTGTTAACTTCTTCCTGGCCTAATTTATGAATTAATCTTTATTCTCACAGCCCACCCATCGGCCTCTTGGTGACACTGGACGATCCCATGCCCAACACTGCCACCTCCCCTTCCCAGAGCTGTCCCCTAGAGTATCCAGGAGATGGCTGCCTTGATGCTGGCCGCCGATGTGGAGAGGGAAGACCAGGCCAGCTCAGTGTCTTCTCTACTCAGGGTCCTACCAGGCTGGAATCAGGCTGTTGGCCTGGCTCAACACATTTGCAGGCTCCCAAGAATTTGAGGTTGTAGTTAAGGCTCAGTTGCTTCCATCTGTTTCCTTGCTGGCTGTCAGCCAAGACCCACCTGTCCTTCTTTTTAAGCCCGCATCCCCAGTTCCTTGCCTTGTGGCTGCCTCATCTTCAAAGCCACATCTGGAACCTTTCTCATTCTCTCTCTAGTAACCCGCCAATCCCTGCCTTCCAAAGATGTGTGTAATGGGATTTGGCCCAGGCAAGCACATCGCTGTTTCTCAGACCTCCTGCTTAGTAACTGTAAGGACACTCCCGGAATCCCTTAATATCATCACAAGACAGGAACTACAAGGTGAGTCTGCATCAGAGGGCCATGATAGAACTGACAAGTAGTCACCTGGGCCATCACCTAGGACGATGAAGAAAGCTTCCAAGTAAGATACCAGGTGCGTAGGACAGGAGCAGATATGACCTACGGCTGGTGGACCCTAATTGTGAAATACGTCCTGGGCTAGAGCAAAGAAGAGGCTCAGGTAGGAGGAAGCCTGAGGGAGCGGGCCCCTGGGATGTTGGCAGGATCCCTCCCTGTCCAGTATTGTGTGGATCTCCATGCTTCCCATAGAGAAGCTTTTCATGTGACCTTCAGGGCTTCCAGTCAGATACCTTGAGCTCCACCTTTGTGCCGGAAGACAGCCCAGTGAGGGCAGTGGGCAGCCAGGCTCTGAGCGGGTGCCCCTGCACACGGAGTTTCAGCGTGGCCTGCCACCCCTCTTGTCAGACTGTAGTTTCCAGGACTCCACATCTTCTAAAGTGTTTTCCTTCCTGTGTGGAAGAACCAAAACACTGTGTTCACCCAGAAACACTGTTCCATTCTGGGCTTGGAGAAGACCCACAGAGAAAACATCCTCCTGATGTGAGCTTGCATTGGCTTCCGGCAACCACAGTCGTACGTCTGCTGTTGCCTGGTGCTTCTTGCCTAGGGACTGTCTGGGGGATGGCGGCACCCGCCTTCTCCCCTCTTTCTTTCCAACCTCCACCCACCTAGGACTCAGACAGCCCAGACACTCCATTCCCATCTATTCCAGAAGACCCAGATGCAAGAGAGTTAGGGAAAGACAGAAAGACAGGAAAGTAAACTGGGACCTGCTCCTGCCACAGACACCCAGGCCTAGATGCAAGACAAAACCACTGCACACCCAGCTGAGGCTGCAGCCTTTCTGCTGCCTGAGAGCCCTCACCAGAAGTCCCCACATGTATGTGCAGTGGGGAACAGTCCCACAGGGCCCCAGCAGGTAAAAGTGAAGAGCTGGGGACTGAAGAAAGAAATAAGGATCAGGAGCAAGAGCCAGGGCAGAGCACTGAGCATTCTCACAGTGAGAGTGCTGTAGGCATGTGTGCCCCAGGCTGGGTAAGGCGGCTCCACTGTGCATCGCCACCTGAGCTCAGACCCACCTCAAAGGCAGGATTCTGCTTCCAGGGGCAGAAACCATAAGCGAGGCATGGAGCCAGCGAGCTCAGCATGGCTCCGCACCTTGGGGCTTTCATCAGGCCAGGCAGCCCTGGAGGTCTGACACAGGCTGGACCTCTCCACCTGCGAAAGGGGCAGTGTCTTATGCAGAGGAGGGAGATGGGAGGGAGCAGGCTGGACAGTCTCCCTCAGAGAGCCCCAGTGCCAGGCCAAGCACCTGGGAATAACTGCAGTTTCCTCCTTGTCTGAGTGCTCAGGGCTGGCCCAGAGCAGGCCACTACTTGGGAAGGGGAAGGGGTGGGAAAAGCAGAGGGAAGCAGGAGCAGAATGGGAGAAGTGCTCATGCTAGTCAGCTCTCCCACCCCTGGACACAACACCGGACACCGCAGTTTAAAGGAGGCGTGGTCTAATTTGGCTCAAAGTTTCAGGGGCCTCAGTGCACAGTTAGCAAGGCAGAAATAGCATGGTGAAAGGCTGTTGAGGAACAAAGGGGCTTAGTCTGTGGCAGCCAAGAGCAGAGCAGGGAACCACAGCCACAGAGGAAGGAGCCAGGGACTGTGGCCAGGCATAGCCCCAGGGCTACACTCCATGACTCGCCCAGACACACTGAGAAATGTGTGTCACCAATCCCGGAGGGACCCCAAAGCCAATCAGGTCAGCACCCTACCCTAACCACCACAGGAAGTGAGGGAGGAGAGGAAGGAAGAGAGACAGAGCTAAAGAAGGGAAGGAGGGAGACTTCAGAGGCAGGAAGACAGCAAGAGAGTGGAGGATGTGGGGAGGGGCATAAACAGGGATGCATGGAAAGTCACCCTGAGTCTTCCTAGGAAAGAACAGCCTCAAATTAAAGAGGGGTCGTATTAGAGAGAAATTAGAACTATGGAAATGGATGGGCCATGGTGTTCATGGCACCCAAACAGCTAGAACTCAGGTGGCTCCATCTCTTCTAGGCGGCTGTAGGGGTCTCACAAGGTGAAAGATTAGCGTGGCAAAGGGTGTCCCGGGCACTCAGGATCCCTTTGTCATCATGTTTTCAAGGCTGGATGAGTAGGTGACAGAGGGCCTAGGGAGCTGGGTCTCCCCACAGCACTGTCCTGACCTCCAGGCAAGCAGGGACCGGTTGAGAGTCCATGCCCAGGACTGCACCAGCATTGCACATGCCCTTGAGAAACAGCAACTGGACTTTCCAGGGTAGAATGGACGCATGCTAGAACTATGAGGGGAACAGAATGGCCTCCCCAAGGCAGGGTTGGCCTCATCCACCACTCTAAGCTCACAGATGCTGAAGCTCTGCACTGAGGTATAGAATGGTAGAGTGCTCAGCTAACATGCACAAGATTCTGGCTTTGAAGTCCAGTGCTGAAAAAGAAAGCAGGGAGGGAGGGAGAAAGAGAGAGAGAAAGAGAAACAGACAGACAGACAGACTCTGTGTGACTGAAGTGGACTGGAAACCACCTGTTGGCAGTCCCCACCCCCCCAGGCACTCACCAGCCTTCGGCTATCACAGGGCCTTTTCCTCCAGCACTCAGACTTGTTAAGACAAATTGTGGAAGGACAGTGTCCTTCTGACCATTTGGGAGACACACCCAATCAAAGAAACCAGGGGCCAATATATTGGGAAACCAACTGAAAAGTGCAAGAATCCTGAAAAAAGCCAACAGTGCTCACTGAGCTGACCTCACAAATCGTGCTGTGTTTGCCAGCGTCCTCGGAAAATCTCATTTGTCCGGGGCAATGATTATTGTGCTAGTAGGTGAAGGGTGTAGAAAATGTGTAACACAGAGAATCAGAGCCTTTAAAAAACAAACTCAAGTTATTTTGTCCCACTGTTTTAACAGTGGGAGTCTGGGCAAGGGCTGCCCCTCGCCCTCCTGGCAGCTCTGCTTGTCTTTTGGACATTGTCATTCTGTTTTTATAACACATGATTTGCCAGTGCAAACTTGGGTAGCAGCCATCATGTGCAAAATATTTTTTAAAATAAATGACAGTACGCTAGACTTTTGTAGTTCTTGTGATCTAAAGACATGAGACACTTGAAGTCTCGAAGCAAGCAGGGATCCACCTAGTGCAGTGAGAACTCTGGGGTAAAGGTAACACCCAAGGTGGATCGCAGATTCAAGTGTGCATTTTCACTGGTGCTAGAGTCTGCAAGGTTGTACGTTACACACACACTGCGATAGCATCGGAATGAAAAGGAGGTCCAGAGAAAGCTTCCTAAGAGTGTCATGGGTGTCTGTGATCTTACGTGGTATATCAACCCCAGAGAGAAAGAAAAGGAAGAAGAAACTATACCCAACAGGGTGCTGATGGCTTAGCTACCAGTTCTTTCACCGTGTTCTTTAACATTTTTGTATGTTGCATCTTTCTCACAAAAATAGCCTTCATTCTTGATTCAGCCTGCAAGCACTCCAGTACCTGGAAGCCTAATCCAGTAGGTACATCTGGAGAATCTGGAACCAGATTATCCGGGCCCAAATCCACTAGTCCATGTGGTATTCTGTGGTGTTAAGCAAACATTTTCATGAGCTTTAAAATATTATTGTCATCGACATCTATCCATGACGTTCTAGTGGCAGGGCATCACCTGCACCGGTCTACACAGGTCGCATCAATCTGCACATGACACTCAGCACAGAGGCCCACATGTGTGCTATCATCCAGGGCGGCAGGAGGTATTCAGTGCAATGATGCATTTATAAACATGCATTGTATTAGCTGCCTTCATGATTACTTCATTTAAATATATTAATATGCATTCACCAAGAAAAGAAAGGAGAGAAGAAAGAGGAGACAAACACAGAGAGAGTTTCAGCTACTCTCTCTCTCTCTCTCTTACACACACACACACACACACACACACACACACACACACCATCCAACATCTTCTTTCCTCTGCAGATTCTCCCAGCTCCTGGAGCTCCAACAGGTGGCTTTGCATTCATCTCCAGCCAGAGGAAGCCAAGTTTCCTTGGGGCTGCCAACTCAATATTCTCCAAGTGTCGCCTGGCAGGCCAGAGGGTCTGGCGGCCTGCTTTGTTCAATGTTCTGCTGAATTTACTCATTTAAGGGTACATTTTAAAGTCATTATGCCCTTTGTGTTTTATTACAGCATGTGATGGCAAACGGCCCTTCTGCCAGAACTCACCCCCGACAAGACTCCAATAAGGAAACCTCAAGATTTGGGGCAGCAAAGAGGTTAAACATTAAATAAAGTTGGGTACAAACACAGCTGAATTCTTTCTTTGGGCTTCTGCCTGGTGGAGGAGTAAATGTTTTTAAGAGCTAATAAATGGGAACAGGATGCTTTCTTTACTGGCAGAGTAATTAAGCTCCTATGGTTTTCCTGTTGTCTTGCAAATGCTTGGACAATTTGGAGAGAATTTTAAAAGTGGCACTCAACCAGGCCAAGCAGCCGCTCCAAGGACTGCTGATAAATCAGCAGAATGACCTTCTTAGAAAAGCAGTGCTCCGCCCCGCCTTTCCCGAAGGCTCTCTGGCTGCCGGGCAGCAAGGCTGACAGCACGCAAGCTCCACGTGCACTTCCCCTGCCAGCAGCAGCTACTTCCAGCCAGGCACAGGGAGTGAAACCAACACACACCGCCCAATAAAACAGACCGGTGCACTCAGGACGTTCCCCCTTCATCTTTCCAAAAGACAGCTTCGATCTGAGTTTTTTTCTGCTGTAAGTCTTTAAAAGGAATTGTGAATAGCGGCAGGAGGAGCGCCTTTAACTCTGATGTGGGCAGACGACACTCACTGGAATAGATGGCAGATGCCAGCCCCACTCAGAATTGCTCAGACCTATTTATATAGAGGCTGCCTTCCCATTTTTGCTCAGATCTTGCAGGTTCTATCACAGCCATGACAAAATGATGACTCACACTTGGGCGAAGTCTTGGTGTCATATTTGATATTAATACCCCCGTAGTGTGGCTCTGTCGAGCAATTAAGGGGAGAAAGTCCCCGCAGTAGCAGCCTCCCCCATCCTCCGGGACTACAAAGGGTAGGGCTGCATTGTGTAGGAAGGCTCCCGGCCTCCTGCAAGCTGTTCTGATAAGCAGCTGTCGGAGGGGGCGGGGCCAGAGGGGGAGGGGAGGCAGAGCGGCAGAGGTCACCGGCACCGGAGTGGATTGCAAGCCTTGAGCTGCCGTCTGTCTGTCGAGGACACCTTATCTCAAGTATGCCCCTGTCTTGCAAGTTTAAAATCTTCCTTAAAAGAGAGCAGCAGGAGTCAGGCTCAAGTTTACCCTAAAGCGCCAGCCGGCGTCCCCTCCCCCGCTACCAGCCCACGGAGCCTGCAATTTTCGCCCAACGGGACGATGGGAACAGGTGCCACCAACTCCACGGGGTCCCAGCAATCGTCTGAAACATCTGTCGCCGCATCCCAGAGACAAGGAGCCCCTACCCGCAATAAAAAGCATGGGTTTGTTTCAACAAGTTTATTGTAAAATTCAAAGCTTCAACAGCAGTATCCTCTAGAAATCGAAACCTTGCCCGATCCCTTTTGCAAAAGCAGAGCCAAGTCGTCAGGCTCCCGTGGCTGCACCGAGTCCAGACGGCCGGGCCGGCCCTCCCTGCCTCACAGGAACGCAGGTGCTGAGTCATGCCTACCCAGCCAGTCTGTCCTTCCCTGCTCCGAGGCCACCGTCCCCACCTCGCCTTCTCGAGCGAGCAGCCGCTCCAGCCGCTCCGTACACTCGCCAAGTCCTCGGCCCGGGCCAGCCTGCCCTGCCTTGGCCAAACACCTCCTGGGGAGGCCCGCTCCTGGCTCTCCGGGCCTCCGCCTGCCAGTCTCCACGCCGCACTCGGGTGTCCTCGGAGGGCCCCTCCACAGTGCCGGCAGTGCGCTAGGCGCCCCGGGGCGTCACCCCGTCCTCGACCAGACCAAGGCCCCCGCCGGGCGGTCACTCGGGAAGCGTGATGCTAGGTACCCAGTCGTTGACACTGCGGCTCTCCTCGCAGAACAAGCTAAGTTTCTCCAAGGCTGGGTCCTTCCACGCGTCCTCATTGGGGTTCTGTGGGAGAGCACAGCACGGGGTGAGCCGGGCTGGCCGCCATCCAAGACAGGGAGTGGGGGAGACAGCGCGGAGACAGCGGAGGCGGCACTCACCGAAATGAGGATGCAGTGCAGGTCGCCGGGCGCGCCCCCTTCTTCGTCGCCCGCACCCACGATCGCCGCCAGCCTCTGCACATCGCCTACGCGCACGATGTCGATGTAGTTCTCGCAGCAGAACGCCTGAATCAGCGTGAAGTGGATCTGCAGCGCGATGTCGCCCTCGTCCTCCTCATCTGCGGCCAGCACGCAGAAGGTCACGTTGTCGGGGTCCCTGCACAGAAGAGGGGAACCACAAGGTCAGGGTCCGCGCGCCGCCCGGAGTCTCCCTCCACCTCCCACTCCGAGTCACCTAGCCCAGTCCAAGCCGCCCAGCTCAAGCGGCGTCTATACTCACACGTTCAGGACTTTGGCGGACTCATAGACGCCGGCGGTGAGGCAGCCCTGGCGCTGAGCCGATAGCAGCAGCTCGTGCAGCGCTTTCCCGGCGCCCTGCATCCTGTGAAGAGCGGAGCCGTGAGCTGCGACCCTTAGGCCCCGCGTCCAGAGCTCCAACCCGCTCTCTTGCCAGCACCCGGTGTCCGAACCCCTGCCTCCCGACCCGGCCGGGATCCCGCAACCCTGCCTCAGGCTCCCCAGTCCCAATCGAGGGCTGGCACCGAAACTGCCCAACCTCAGCAGCGCACCCCTGGCTGCCCGACCCCGGCACGACCCTTGAGCTCCGCTGACACCCGTGATCGGCCCGCACCCAGAGGGCTCCCACCCCGTAACTACCCAAGCCCTCTGCGCCCGGACGCCCACCTGGCAGTGCTTTCCGGAACTGAGTCCTGGCCGCGGACTTCTTCCAGAGTCATGGTGCCCTTGACGAGCTGCAAGTTATCCAAAGCCACGAAGCGCGAAGAGAGCTGGAGCGCAAAGAGAACTGGAACGCAAAGGCGGAACCAGCCACCGGGACCAGCGCGCCCACCACCAGCGAGTGCGCCGGCTGCCGAGGCGCCGAGCTTATATAGGCTGGTGAGCGCGGCGCCGCCAGCTGGCGAGAGGCTGTGCGCCCATTGGCCAGCGCTCGCTTTCTGATGTAAATGAGGCGGCAGGCCTGCGGCTCGTGCCAGGAGGCCACGTGGGGAGGGCTACGGCGGGGGGGGGGGGGGGCGGCTGACAATGCCTCAAATCTGCGCTTTTGTCGGAGTGTTACCAGGCAGACTGGAGCCTGCAGATTTCATCTCCCCTTTTTAAAAAAGTCCTTAAAAGGAAAAAGAAAAAAAATGTTGCTTGCTAATTGGCTGCAATTTGTGAAATGCACACTTGCAGACTGTAAAAGAATCTTGCTTTGCATTTATTTTTACTACTACCTTCCCATTTTTCTTTGCCTTTTAATTTGAGTGCATAGGGCTGTTGGATTGAAACCGAAAATTAAAGGAAAAGCAAGCATTAGTCCTCTGGGGCTTGCCAAGGCCAATCGGTACAGCCCTGATGCCGACCCCGGACCGCCCGAACCCACCCAGCGGCCGCCCGCGGCGGGGCAGCGGGGCGGCGGGGCGGCGGGACGGCGGGTGGGGGCGAGGACAAGCAGATTGCGGCCGGGGCACGCGGCTCGTTTGCATTTCTATGGGGGCGCACAATAGCGAAGGTCTGGCGTGTGGCAGTTTGGAGGGGAGACAATCGAGGCTTTCTTTGCCTAGCAACACTGTCCACCTGCCGCTGGATGGGGTGGGCAGGGCCCGCCGCGCGTGGGGGTCGCCTGGCGCGTGGGCATGCGGGCTGTTTGCAGTCCTTGACCCGGGGGTCGCGTCCCCTGGCCTGGCCCGTCCGCTTGAGGTTCGATTTACGCGCTCCTGGCACTCGTGCGGAGCAGCCTGGCGAGCTGCAAGGAGCACGGGGCTGTGGGGCTGGAACACCGCAGCTCCTGTTCCTGCTGCGGGACTGTGGAACGCGGCTCGCGAATCCCATTCCCGGGGCGCCACCTACAGGCGAGCACAACGGACGCGGCTCGCCTCGGCACCCACCCCTGCACAGCTACACCCGCCCTCCCAGGGACTCGACCTGGGCCCCCTAGTGCAGAGCTGCCAGCAGTACCGAGTCCAAGATGCGGACCGATGAGACTCAGACCCAACTTAACCTGCAGAACGCGCTCGGGTGTCTTCCTGCGGCACAGATTTCCACTCAGGACCAGTAGGGTAAAAGCCCGTGTCTTATGCGATTTTTAAATAGTATGTGCTGTAAAGATGGTTTCTGGTTATAAAATAATACAAGTGGAAGCGGTCTTGGGAGCTTTGGACATGGTCGTTGGCACCTGACCCCTGGTACAGCCAAGACGCGCCTGCTCTCGGGCCCCCGCGGACGCTGCACGGGTGTGGAGGGAGACACGCACTGGCTTCCTCTTTCCTTGGAGAGGGCTGGGCTCTTGGTGACTGCGTGGATTCTCTGGAAACTCTCAAGCCTGTAGCGAAAAGGAGGACGTTGCCTGGGCTTTCCTCAGATGGTCGCTGGGTGCTAGCCCCGTGCCCTTCTGAACCATTGCTCCTGCGCCCGGAGGCTGCCAACGCCGCTGTCAGTGACAACCTGGCGCCTCGCGCCCCCCAGCGGCTGCTGAGCGAGGCGACAGCTCATCCCGCGTGGCGCGCAATTCCTGCAGTTGGCTATTTGCTTGCAGCCCTCATAAACCCGGGACCAGGGTGGTGGAGAGAGGGAGGGGCGGCACAGGTTCTCCGTGTGTTTACCGCCGTTCCCTTTCTTTCTTTCTTGGTGGTGTATAAAATGATCATGGGCCTTAACTGAATAAAATACTTGCTGAAGTGATTGGAACTTAGATACGGCTCTTGTTATTCAACACTTCTCACAGAGTATTTAGTTCCAGGTCCCCAGGAAATGTTGAAAGCAAGGTTTAGCAGGAAACTAAGCATCCCTCGATGTATGACACCAGAAATCTTCGCACAGTCCAGGCCTGAGGAAACAGGGCCTGCTCTCTCGGGAAGTCCGGGGGGGTTCAGGAGGAGAGGGGCAGCCAGTGTGGGCAGATGGGATGGTTGACAGCCCCCTGGGGCCCTTGGCTTTGCGCACACATCTGAGGTATTTGATTACAGGAAACCCTCATTTCTTGGGTTAGGGCTTTGTTAGTTCAGTCCCAATGGCCCCACCTCAATGAGGACAGGAAGGTTGTACCTGGGGCAGAGTGGGCCTGCAGGGGGACCCAGCACCACTGCAGGTCACACAGGTGCCTAAGCCTGCCACATTCCAGGTAGGCTGGCCGGTGGCTTCTAGAATGGGCAAATGGCCTGCTGCCAACTGGCTGGGCTGCATATCACAAGCCAGGTGACATCACCTGCGGGTGGCTGCACCAAGGCCGCCTTCCCACCTGAGTCAGGTAGGGAGCAGTGGCCCTAACCCTAACCCTAATCCACAACCAGTACCAGCTCTTCTGAAGGCTGAGGCAAGAGGATGCTTGAGCCCAGGCATTCAACTCAGCAGAGAAGCTTAGTAAGACCTCATCTCAAAAACTGAAATCTCAGGTATGATTAGAGTTTGACTGTCTTATTACTGCCTTCTCCCAAATATGCTTCTCAATGACTTTCCTGGCCTGACCAGGACATCAAGGGGAACACACTTCACCTGGCTGAGCAGGGCAGAGACCCAAAGTAAGCAATGAGCTCTGGGCGACCTTCCCTCTGGCTGTCACTCAAATGACACCTTGGAGGGTGCACGAGTCTCACTGCAGGGCAGCAAGTGCCCCTTTCCAACCCCCCCACACACCAGCACTGGCATGCACTGGCTGCAGGTGGGGTTTTCATGGCCTGCAGGATATTCCGGAAAAAGCCAGTATCACTACCATCTCTCTAAAATCAGTATTCACAGAAAAATACAGACTATTGGCTTCTCATGGTTACTGAAAGGACTCCACTACCAGGCACCTGCAGTCTGCAGCACCTCCATGGTGCTGGGGTGCCAGGGTGCTGGGGTGCCAAGGCTCACCACTCGAGACACTGCCATGCAGTAGGACAGTCCCACCAGACTGCACTGGGGACTTTGCTGCCTGCCTCCCGCATTGGGCAAGGGACTCATCCTGCATTGGGCGGCAGGTTACTTGCAAGGTGAGGTCACCTGTTGGGGCTGCACCTTTAGGCTTCCTCTGAATTTTAATAATGCAGGCAGAAGATCACATTTGTAATTTTTGGAAAGAAGCTGAAGTATTAAACCCAAGGGATCAGAGTCCAACCAATGGAGTCAAAGAAGTTCAGCGTCTTTTGTCTCTCAGATCCTGCAAGACAGCATCCGCAAGGGCAGCACGGGGGCTGTTTGAGGCACCCTGGGTTGGCTCCTTTCTAAATGCTTCAGTGTTGCTGTCACTCTCCCGCTCTGGCCAACCTTATCCAACCCCTCCCCATACAGAACACGTCCCTGTGCTTTCAGAAGTGTTGGCGGTTTTTGCTGTTTTTTGTTTTCAAAAACCTCCAGTGTGATCAGACAGGCAGTGAAGATTCCTGTGCCACTCTACCTTAACTCAAATGGGGACCTAAGCTATACACAAGACAATTCCTGTTACTAAGAACCCAGCAACGGCCTCACAAATGCATCCCAGGGTCTGGACAGTTACATTGGCCTGTACCTCTCATGTCCTCAAACCTGTGTGCTCCCCGCCCGAGGATGAAATGTGTACCTGCAGATGGAGGATGCTCTCGATGACAACTGAAACAGGAAAAGGAAGCCAAAAAGGGGAATTCTGGGATGGCAAGGCTGGGCATCCATGGGAGAGAGCATTCTAGGAGGAAGTCCTTTAGGGGTATCGTGGCACAGCATGAGGATACAGTTAGCTGGGGAGAGCCCAGAATATCAAGGACGGGCCGTGCATTGCTTGTGCCCCTGATCCTTTCTCCATAGCAGTAAAGGATGCTTCATATGGACACGCACAGTAATACCCTGTGTTGTTGAACGCTCCCGAGAAGCTACAGGGCTGCTGTCTTCCCAGCTTGGCTGTGTGACTGAGGCTCCGAGCCTCAGTTTCCCCACCTTTGCCCTTCATGCGTCTCTTAGGGGTTTTCTAAAAGTTATTCCTGGTCACCTCGTGGCCCACCGGGGTTTGGCTGGACAGACACCGACCTCAGTAACTCAACTTCAGATCTGACTTGCTGGTGCTGCCTGGGGAGAAGGATAGGATGCAGTCTCCGTATCATCCTCGGTGTGTCCTGATGTCGCATGTGGCCTGCAGGCTCGGGGTGCCCTTGCCCGACCCAAACACCTTTGAGTTCAGGATAAACTTCCTTGTCTAACAGAAGAAGTATGAGCGGTTCTGCAGCTGCCATCCTGAAATGATCAGCAGAGCACCTAGGACAGAGTAACAAAACCACTGAGACTCCAAACTGAAAGCCTGCATTTTCTTCTGAAAGACATGTTAATACCACCCCCAGCACAGGGCAGCACCACATTGGAGGTCGCACTTACCTGAGTAAGACTCACAGCTGGGCTGCTCAGCTGCTCGCTCGCTTTGACCTTTTGTGTTGTAAAAATTATATTAATTTACTTTGTGGTACTTGGGAGCTTGGTGCTATGCTATGTCCTCAGCTGGACTTTCCCCTCTGGTTTTTGCTTGGCTTTTTTTAAAGATAGGATTTTGCTAAGTTGCTAAATTGCTCCAAGTGGACTCAGAGTTCTAATTCTCCTGCCTCAGCCTCCTACAGTGCTGGGATTACTGCTGTATGCTGTCATTCCAACTGGAGCAAAAATTTAGTGTGGCTTTGGGTTTTGTTTTTTGTTTTTGTTTTATAGGGCCGCAGACTGAACTCAAGGCTTGGCACACACTAGACACATGCCTGACACTGAACCTATGCCCCCCCAGCCCAGCGCATGATTTAAGTATGAGGTGGAAAAGAGTTCCTGCTTGTTGACTCATCCAGCCCACTTTTATTAAGCTCTTCTAAAGAAGGACTTTCCACAAGTACATGACGAATGTTTATTGCAACATTTCTTATATGAGTAAAATTTAGAACCCATAATCATTGAACATAAACACCTTAGACTAGTGTTAAATCACCATGAAGCCTGAAAAGAAACATTATGCAACCCAAAAAAGTATTTCACGGCACAATAACACTTCATTTTGTGACTAAAGAAAGCCAGCTACAAAGCTGTGCAACTCAAAATTTGCAAAATCCTTTGTATGCATGAATGTGGCAGTAAGAAGTGTCAAATGGGAAATGGTGGCTCTATCTTAACGCAGTGAGGTTGCTCATTTGCTTGACTCTGTCTGTCTGCAATTAAATATTCTACAGCCCTGGGGATTGTAGTATCAACTGAAGTTGTCATCCACGCAGAGTAGCCTTAGCACTAGGCGGCACTGTCAACCTGTTTCCTGTCACCAGGCCACGCACCTGGTGATTAGGGGCAGTGCAGCGGCAGGTCGGGAAGGCATATGTCTGTGTCCTTTGACTCAAGCCTGTTCCTGTGGCCAAGTGACAGTTGTTATATCTACAGTCAGACAATGTGTGGCTGGGACGGACTTCCATGCACTCTGCTGCGGCCCAGCAGCCTAGAGTAGGGACCCTGGAGTACACCTGCCTGCAGCTGTGAGCTCAGTGGGATCCCTGGGGAGCATGCCCTATGCCCTGCAGTGCAGAGCAACAGCCAAAGCCATCTTTGCTCCCTTCGTGGGAAGAATGTCTATTTTCCAGAAATGAATTACAGCAGTACATTGTGACAGCTGTTTCTGCGCTCTACAGAGTACATCAGGGAACTCTAGAAAGCATGCTCAGTATACTTAATAAATATACTTAAATACACTCACAACCTAGCTTTAAGACTTGTAGGTGTGACTTAAATTTTTGGTGTTGAATCTCATTCATTTCACACGGCTGGGACTACTTTTGAGTATATATCATCATCACCATCATAATCACCACCACCACCACCATCATCACCATCATAACCACCACCACCACCATCATCACCATCATAACCACCACCACCACCATCACCATCATAACCACCACCACCACCACCATCACCATCATAACCATCACCATCACCATCATAACCACTATCACCACCATCACCGTCACCATCATCACCGTCACATTTTATTTGCCTAACTTCTCTGGAATTTGCTGCATGTGGGCATGCCAGGCACTACCCTAAGCACTTTAAAAGCATTACTTAACCCCTTCGCAGATCTAGCAGGTAAGTGCTAGCATGATCATTTTCCAGATGAGGACATGGGCTCAGAATAGCTAAGCAATTTGACCAGGATCACACAGCCAGGAAGGCAACAAAGTTGAGTGTTGTGAACTCCACCCACCTCGCTGGCTTCAGAGTTTCTGGCCGTAGTCAAGTGGGAAGAGTGAAATTCTTTGTAAAACTAGGACAAGATCATGAGGCTAAGGCAGGAGGATTAAAGTTGGAGCCCAGCTTGGGCAATTTAGAGAGACCCTGTCTCAAAATACCAGATGGTCTAGGGATTTAGCTCAGTGCTAAGGTCCTGGGTTCGATTTCCAATACTGCAAAGAAAAAAAAAAGACAAAATCATCCAGTAAGGGATGATTTCAGAAACTTAAAGAGCCCTGAACCTAGCAGACTCTGTCCAGGAAGCGGTTGCAGACTGACACCCTGTGGCTGAAGGGAGTAACACATCCAGTGCCAAAAGGAAGAGCCCGCTCTAAGGGATGGCTGGGAACTGCAAAGCCGCCCTTCCCACGCTACCACTAACCCTGGCGGCCAGGAGCTTGCACCCTCTCTCACCAGTGGCCAGCTCCAGATGAGTCGGGCAGGCTTCACGGATGGCCTGCAGGGCTAGGTCCCCGCAGTGACAGGCCGGCCCGAATGACCAGCCCAGAGAACAGAATTGGCTTTAGGGCGCCATGAGCAGCGCAGCTGTAATACCCAACCCCACTTTGCAGACGGCAAGAGTGAGTTTCCTGGGTAAAAAGGCCTGCATGAGGTCACACGGCTCAGGATGGAGCTGGCATTCTGGCTGCCATCTACCAGCCCCCACTCTTTGTTGACCCTGCCACCCATGAGGAGGACCTCAGGTCACAGCCAAAGAGCCACCCTGGGCACAGCTCGTCCTTGCAAGCTGTGTACTTGGAAAACTCAGGCCACTCTGCCCCCTGCCCTCCTAGAGGAAGTAGGAATGGTGATTTCCCTGTGCCATGGGCACCCTCCCACCTGGGCAGCACATGTGGGGAAGTGCTAAGTATAAGGAACATACAGAGCAGATGTGTCACATCATTTCTGTTGTTGTTATTGACTGGTGACCTCATCAGGTCTGGCACAAAAGAAAGGCAAGTGTCTGAATCTAAAGGAAAGTGTGTCACCATAAACAAGCCCGGTTTTGTGTTTGGGAAGACCTGTATCCCTTGAAGGCATGAATACAGTTAACACACTTAATGAGATTCACAACGATCAATTGCCACAGCCATGTGGAAATTTTTGTTTCTTAATTTAAATTTGTATCAAAGCATTTTGAAATCAGAAAGCCTTTCTAGAAAACATAAGCTTTTGACAATGACCAATGTAAACATATCATAATATTTTATAATAATATATTTTAAATACTATTTATTAGGGTATCTCTTATAAGGCTGTGGAGATCACTGGGACTTCCTGTTAATGAATGAGAATTGGATAATGTTTTCTGGAAGCTGCTTTCTTATTAATCGGCTGGAGTCCTGCCCAATAATTTCTCCGTACCCTAAGGGATTTTTGTTTAATTATCTTACAATTTTTTGATGACTCATGAAAACCCAATTTTTGTATCATATTGACCAGCTGGAAACCCAGGTGGAAACATGCTTTTGAAATCTATAAATGAAATTAAACTATGAACAAATGGTCCAAAAATGCAAAAGAAAAGGAAAAGAGAAAAAATTTGCTGAGTGCAAATGAAAAACAGCTGTTCGCAGACAGGACAATTGGGTAAACAAACACAGAGATGATCTGCTTACAACATCAGAGTGCACTCAAATATATTTTTGGCTAAATTGAATTACAATAACTCTTACAATTTTAGAAGTTGTAATCATAAATAGACTAGTCAGAATCTTTGTAGGTCAATTAGCAGAGAACTCTTATAAGAAGAATTTGGAAGGAGCAAAATCTCTTATCTATAATGAATATATATTTTTGTAGGTTTTTTTGTCATAAGAATACTGATAAATCTGTGTCCTTTTCTTTCAATAATTTTTAGCTCAGTTGTTCCATGTGTTCTCTCACCTACTCAGACTTTCTCATCTTTTGTTACCAGCTCTTGGGCTTCAGGTTGGGTCTGGCCCTGTCCTTGTCCATCATCTGTGGGCAGACTCTGAGGCATCTGTGCCACAGGACTGAGAATCAGCTTCTTGAAAGATGGAACCAATTCCTTCTCCAGGTTTGGGTCCATGAATACAGCTGGACAGCATGCTCTGGTGCCAAGATAGGCCCTTTAGCACTCTCTGGAAAGACACAGACACAGACATAGCCCCAACCCCAAACAAGTACTGGGCTGGGTCCCCCTCATGGTCCAGTATAAGGATCTTCCCAAAGGGCCCTTTCTAGCTTCTTTTCCTTTACCTGACTGAATTGTCTTTCTGTTCAGTTTCTCATCCCTAGCAGGATTTAAAAAGTTAACAGTACACACTGCTAAGTGAAGTCTATTACGAGGCATGCATTTTGTGGGGAAGAATCCTCCTTTTTGCTTTTGTAACTGAATTTTGAGCCAACATGAGCACATTTAACAACTCCTTGACCTTGAGTGTTATAAGGAATTCCTTGTGGTAAGGGAGATGTGAAAAGTTTTACAAAACATTTGGAAGGTAGCACTCAAATAAGCTGGCCATTGTCCGTCTTAAGCACCCACAGGCAGCTGCAGGCCACTGAGGGAGGATTCCGGGGCCTTGGCTCCATTACCACAAGGCCATCAGCAGACTTCAGAATGTCACGGGAGTCATGGCTGATGAGGGTGGCCGTGGAGGCAAAGCCAGGTGAGGGCCTCACTCTCCTGTTGCTGCCTGCTCACCTGCCTGCTAGCCCAAGAGCCTCCAGCCACCAAGTGCTGCAGGTTTAAAGGCTTGGGGGACAGCAGCGGACTCCCACCACAGCACACAGGAGGCGGGGCCAACCGGGCTTCTGTCCTGTTGTCTGCCCATTGCAGTCTCCCCTCCCTGCCCAGTGGCACACAGACACCAACTCAGAGGCACAGGCCCCAGTGAGCCACCCATGGCACAGAGTTGCCCCGCCATGTAGACCCAGGTTGGGCTGCACCACCTCAGTGAAGCTCTCTGCGTCCTGCAGCACCTCTTGGTCTCTGAGACAAGCAGTAGCATTCTACTTCAGTGGGCAGGGGGGCCCTGGGTGACTCAGCCCTGTGATGCAGCAAAATTCTTCTGATCTGAGAAAGCAGAGGCAGCCACCTGTGGTGCAGGTAAGGTTATAGGTTTTACCTTGGGCAGCTGTGAAGTGGAAGTCACAGAAGTGACTTCCCTCTAATAGAGAGGGGTCTTTTTAGCCCTTCGCAGCTCCTTCTTTATCTGACTGAACAAAGCTAGAGGGTTCACACAGTCTCAAGGGGCTGTTTTTCTACTATCCATTTTTGCTAGGGATTTAGTTTTAAAACAGTGCTCTGAGCTAAATCCTCTGGGGTCATCTTAACAACCGTATAATCATTGAGACATTTCCTAACCCAGGGTCACACACACACACACACACACACAAAGTCAGTAATACAAGCATTTCCTTTTTTTTTTTTTTTTTTTAATTTTTTTTTTTTTTTTTTTGTCTTTTTCATTTTTATCGGTACCGGGGATTGAACTCATGACCGCCTGCTTGCAAGGCAGGTGCTTATGCCACTGAGCTAAATCCCCAGCCCCACAAGCATTTCCTTTTACAATCACTGCCCCAAGATCCTGTTTTTGCCCCATATTTTACACCTGATGAAATCAATATTGTTATCAATACCCCTTTTGTCCCCTATGCTTCTCTTGAGCCTCTTTTGCTCTTGTGAGGCTGCTTTATTTGCAAGAGCACTAGGAGGTGTCCTCTTACCTGCTGTAACAAGTTTCCACATTCCCCAGGGCCATGTTACAGGCACCAAAATGCCACGTCCCGTGCAGCTCTCAAACTTCCCTAGGGGGCAGATGGTGCAGGATGAAGAAATGAACACAAGAGTCACGAAGAAAAGAACTGCCAAAGACTGCGGTGCATTTATTTATACACTCAGCAGGCTGATGTCACATGACAACCCTCTGCCTATCAGCTTCTTTGCTTAGATTTCCTTGAGCTCTCCTTGTTCTTGGAGCTGGCCTTGCTTTAGCCCTGCATATATGACCTATATCCAGCTTCAGTAGCACTCTACAAGGCTCTGGGTTACAACCCCAACACACACACACACACATGCACACACACACACACACACACACACACACAGCACAGAAAAATCTATTTGCCCCAAAATGCTTTGTCATAGACCTTAAAGAGAAGGTTCTGTGAAACACATATTGGGACATCAGCTCCCAAGTGCGCTAACACTGCAGGAGTCTGTGTCTCATACAGGACAGAGATCTCAAAGTGTGCCTCCCACCCCAAGAACAGACAAAAAATGTCAGGTCTGGCTTCTCTGACCCACTGTACCAGGAAGCCCAGAGCTTGGACTTAGCAATCTGTTACAGAACACTCTCTAGAGAGTCTAGCTGGTCCTGACACACAGTCTGGCATAAGCATGATTGAACAAAGAAACACGCCCACTGCTCCGACAGCCTCCCCTCCTCCCCCTTCACTGCCCTGGAGCCCTCAGTGTTTGAGGCCCAGATCTTTTCTGCCCTGGGCAAGAAAGCTGAGGACAGAGCTTGATGGAGGGGTCTTGGGTGAATGGAAAGAGGACAGTCACTAATTCCAAGTGAGGGCCTGGAGGATGATTTGGGGTTAAAGAACCAAGGAGCTTGTGCTGGCCACACCATGGCTCCCACGGGCTCTGCCCTCACTGATTGCCAGAAGGAACAGACAGAGGGGGCCACTTGGGGGATTCAGGGGGTGTTGCAGAGACAAAGAAAGAAGATGCCCCTGGATGTCCCCCAGGAAAGGGACTTCATAACTGTGACAGGCAGCAGAGAACAACAGGGAAAATGGAACACATGGGGGGCCCATGAGCACCAAGAGGCTGGGTGGTGCAGGGGGGCAGGCGGATGAGCATGTCCCACCCAGGGTCCCATTGCTGCCTCCTTCCTTGCTGCCCGCACATCCCCAGGGGAGGCCACACACACAGTGGGAGGCCAGTGAGGGCAGTGGCTGGGGTGGGGACCACAAGTCCTGAGTGAGCAGATGGGCTCAGCAGGCCTGGGCACCGTTGGAAACCAGGGCCAGTGTGAGTCTGAGGTGCAGGTTTGCTTGTGTGTAGGGGGGTGGGCCCTCCAGGGACACAGCTGTCACCGCCACACAGCAGGATGTATGCCCCGGTGGAAACTGAACTGACCTAAACAAAAGTGTCTGACCCCGGCAGCTGCTTCTGTGGCAGCTCCTCAGGTCATGCTGAAGCGGCACTCTGGGGCTGAGGCCAGCTGGTCGCTCAATGCAGGCCCCACCCTCCACCCCTAAAAGGGACAGGGTCACCCTTACCCTCTGGCTCCACTGATTGGGTGTTGGGTGGCATTTTGCAGGATGTGTGGGTGCTGGGGTCTCAGTTAGCTCCCTCCTTCTTGCTGGCTTCTTAAATCCAGCAAGATCTAAATTGGAAGATCTAAACTGAGGCGAGGAATTCCCCAGCAGAAACTGCATGACTCTCTTGGGAATCTGCCCTTATCTCAAGGGTGAGATACTTGAGGAGTCTCCCATGATTTGGGTCTGAATATACGTAGATAAAGTTTCAACTCATAACATTAACTCAAAATTCCGGAAACGCTTGTGGAAGCACAGGCAGTCCAGCCAGGCCCACAGACCCACTAAGACAGAGGGACTGAAGGAGAAGCGGGGAGGCCCAGACATCCTGCCTAGTCCTCTGCAGCCAGCACCTGTGGCCCAGCTCCCACCTTACCCAAGCCAGCCCAAGGACAAGTACGCATTAGCTGCTAAGCCCCTCAGAGGGTGGCAAATCTACCACTGAGTGGGGCCTGGGGCTCCTGGACACAGCAGGTCTGTGGTAACAACAGAAAAGACAGGGACTGATTTAAAGTTTCAGCTTCCAGGTTTCCTTTAAAAACTTAGAAGCACTCAGAGCAGTCTCCACCCTGTATGCCCTCACACAATGCCTCCTGTCTCCACATTTTCTTAACTCAATGCCCCCACAATGGGCTCCCACACCTTGGGAACCAGGGACAGCCACCAGCCTGGGGCGCCATGCCCTCATCATTTCATGATGAGTGGCCAGGCCAGATGGGTCTGGGCTGCCTCTCCATGATGGGCCACACCTGGACCTCTGGCTCCATCAGTTGAGTCCAAGCAGCACCCAGCTGTGGCTGCACAGATAACCGTGGGTTACCTCCCAGGGTGTAGGCGGAGAAGAGCATCACAGGCGGCATCCACACTGCTCCCCCTTCCCTGAGTTGCTGGATGCTTTGCAGTTGCTCACCTGACTTCAGACAAGGACAAAGCCTTCCATATGTGTAGAAGATCCTTCTGTGATGCTATCTCCACAGCAGGGGGCACAGCACTAAAGCACTAGTAACAAAAATAGTAACACCTCCTGAGTGTATTCTCATTCAATTTTGGAAGAGAACTGTCATGGCCAAGTGGGGAGCAGCAGGGAGAGAAGGAATCTTGGATAAGTTCAGCGCACAAGTAAGTACACTGAGTCAGAGGCGATGGAGAAAGCCAGGCACAGCAAGATGAATGCAGAGATCCCATATTGAAACTCAGGATCAGAGTGCTGGGAAGGGAAGCCATCTGCCCCTGGCCTGGGCAACCCTTATCTCCCAGGTCTGGGGTGCACAGCATCTTGGGAAAGGACTAGGTCCCCCAAGGCAGGCAGCAGCATTCCAGGGGTAGCCAGACCTGCAGAAAAGACCGAAACCTTTCTACTCTCCCCACTGGGAAGAGGCACACAGTAAGTGAGATATCTGCAAACCCAGCCATCAGAGAAGCTGAAAGCCCCTGAAACAGGCAGGGTGTGAGGGATCCCACAGGTGCTGGGGGGTCTGGAAACAAGCGCACCATTCTTACTGGGGGCCTGGAGCTAGGTGCTGAGAACACTGCAGCCCAGAGACTTCGGGGTGACCCTGAGGAGAAAGGAGACTGGAAATAAGCATTTGGCAGTCCCTTCTCCAAGCACCAGGGAGGGCTGTGCCCACAGGACAGCCTATGCACTGGCCATTCCTCCATCGTGCGCCCACTGCCAGGCCCAAGGCTCCACCAAATTCATGAGTCAAGGTGGTCCCCCCCACACACACACACACCATCGCACACTCCTAGGAGCATGAGGTGGGGTTCCTCCCACCATCCCTCACTCCTAGGAGCCTGAGGTGGGGCTACCCCCCCACCCCCACCCTACACTGGGGTGAATATGGGGCAAAGCTCCTCTCTGGTCATTCCATACTCCTATCCTTACCCCACCATATTCCTGGGAACGTCAGCCAGTACCCTGTGGTTACACTCCACTTTGGAGTGTGACTGTGAAATGTTACTCCCACGATGACCCTTCCGTGCTCCCGGGGAGTAAGTTTGTGCCTCACTCTTCCCAGTCCTACTCTGTGAGTGTGAGCTAGAGCTCCTGCTGTTCCCATGTCATGCACTGCGAGAGCAACTCTTTCATTACCACTTTGGCTAGCAGAGAGCTCCAGGTCAAGAATTCACCCAAGGATTCGGAAAGCAGTCGGTCCAAGTCCTGACATTCTGCCTTTTATTTTTTTCCTTTTATTATTTATTTATTTATTTATTGTATTTTTACCGGTACCAGGGATCAAGCTCACGACCACAGACTTGCAAGGCAGGTGCTTATGCTGCTGAGCTAAATCCCCAGCACATTCTGCCTTTTAGGTGGGTGATTGGGCCACAGCAACATGGCTGGGTGAGTGGGCGTGACCTGCCAATTACGGAGCCCCAGGACAAGCACAGGGCAGCTCTGGAGCCCTGCACTTGGGCCAATCAGAGAATGCTGTCTTCAGCTCTTCCGGCACCGGGACAAGCAGGGCTTTGAGAGTGGGCCTAGCGTTGACATCAGGATGGGATTATCAGCCTCACAGCTGGTGAGCCTTTGCCCAGCTGCCCTGCACTGCCCTACCGAAACTGGCTGGCACTCACTCTGCAGGGCATCTTCCTTTTTCTGCCTTCAATCCTGCTTTTAATAACTTTACTAAATGTAAAACCTTGGTACTTCATCTCCTGTCCAGCTCTTTATTCAGGCAAAAATTCAGAAAGAATTCTTCGATCTTTGCTCTGGTCCTCAGTTTCTTCCCTTTGCTAGTTTTGGGTCTCACTAGTTCTGCTTCAGGGTTCTTTATGCAGATCCTGAGGTCCTTGATTCAAGATCTTTCTTTTTTTCTATATGTGTATTTAGTGGCATGAACGCCTAAGCACTGTTTTAGTGGTCTGCCATAAATTTTGATATTTTTTCAGTTCAAAATAATTCCTAATTTCCCTTTTTTAAAAATCAGTTTTGGGAATGGAACTCACAACCATGCGCTTGCAAGGCAGGCACTTATGCCGCTGAGCTAAATCCCCAGCCCCTTAACTTCCCTTTTTAAAAAATCCATAAGCTATGTAAAAGTGTTTGTTTCCAAGTAGGGATTTTCCAGGGATCTTTCATTTTTGATTTGTAATTTAATCTCATCACAATTAGAAAATGTACATCATGAATTTAATGTAGGGACATTTGTTTTATAGTACAAAATGTGATCAATCTTAACAAATACCCATATGCCCTTGGAAAGACTGCATTCTGTTGTTTTAAAGAATAAGGCACCCTGGTGGGTAGTACTGTTCAAATCTCCCATAAAATTTTTGCCTACTTATTCTATCAGTTGTTGAAAGAAACATTGAAATTTCCAACTATACTTATAAATGTGTTGATTTTTTCAGTGAATTTATCTTCTATTCTTACGTTTGGGCCACATATGTCTACCCACATGGATATACATCCTTGCACCAACACACATTTACACACACACACAACACGCATACAGAACTCTGTGCACACAGGTCCACACGTTCACTCACACACGTGCACACATGCAACTGTTTGAGAAAAACAGAGTACAGCAAATTAAAACTAGCAGAAAATAAGAAGGAGTACACTCATACTCTCTGTTTAGTGACCTCACTATGCCCAGAAGGTACTGTTCCCACACATAGAGAGCATAGCATTTCCCACCCACCGTTGCCCAGACAGCTCCTTGTCTAATGCAGCTGCCTAGAGCTGAGTCTGGACCTGTAAATGAGGTGGGGCCTGGAAAGGAAGCTCATTCTCCAGGAAAAAACTCCAGTGACCCCCAACATGTTTGCTAGCATGTAAGGCGGGAACCTGTAACGTTGTACATAATACCACCAAGGGTGACAACATTTTCAAGAAGTCGGTTAAACTGTTAGTCATTTATGCTTTTTTCTGAGCAGTGGCCTCACAGGTTGTGCATTGCAAAAGGATTCAGTCTCAGGTCTCATTCTTTCTGTCCCACAGAATTGTTTCGAAGGAGTTATTGAAGGATAGAAAAAGAACAGAAGGTCAGCAAGAGAGCTCTAAACATAGACCAAAAGATGTAGTTTTCTGTGAGACAGGCTCTGCTGTGTGTGGCAAAGTCCATTTTCCTGAAGATTCTGTAAAAATCGGGTGTTTAGGCACCTTTCTGTCACTATGACTGATACCTAAGATAATCAGCCTATAAGGGAAGGCTTACTTCGGCCCACAGTGTCGGAGGCCCCAGTTCATGGCTTTCTTGCTTTGGGACTTGTGGGATGGCAGCACATCGCGGCAGGACAGCACAGTGGCGCAAACTCACTCACCTCTTGGCCACAAAGTGAAAAGTGGAAGCAGTGAACAGACCCCAAAAATTTCTCCAAGGAACACCTCTAAGGGCACACCTAGACAGGTTTGGGGGCACATCTGAAGCTCTCCAGGAGTCCCAACTCTTAAAGGTTGCCCAGGTCCCAAAAGCACATCCCTGGAGACCAAGCCTCTAACACAGGGGTCTTTAGGCCCCAAGACCAAAGCTATAGCACCAGGAACCTGTGCTGGTGCAGCTCAGAGGCCAAAGTAGCTCTTCAGAGCTTGCCTCAGGTCTGACCCTAGGTTGATTAAACATAGAAACAAACATTGTACCTGTCGTTTGTGTGAAAATCCACAGCACGTAAATGAGCACAGCTAATTGGAGGCATTCCAGCCGTTTTTCTTTATGAGCAGTCCTTCGACTGTGCTTCCATTTTCCCACAGTTAGACCCTTCTTTTTTTAGCAACAAAGCTATATAAGCTTGCAGATGAAGTGGTTGAGGTGTATGCATTTAATTTCTCTTGCTCACAAAAGGCTTTGTGGTGGCTCACAAATACACACACACACACACACACACACACACACACAATCGTGGACTGAACAATGAAGCAACACTCAAGGGAGGAGCAGGCAGAGGGAAAGCAGAGAGCTTGGTGGGTGCTGGATGGAAAAACGACCCAGGTACCTTTCCTGTGCTTTTAAATAGTCCTGAACTCTTGAACTGTGTCTCCATGGAGACAAAGAGAAAGACAGAATGACAGGCAGACCCTTCCCAGAAAACAGGCACTAGAAATTTTTTGTTGTCCTATTAACCTGACTTGAACCCCAGTATTGCTCTCCCCATCTTGTTCTGTCTGATTATTATATATTCAATTTTGTTTGATAGTATCAAGTTTGAGGGTATAGGCAATCACTTTGAAGGCAATAAGATATACTATGATGCCCAATATAGATTGACTATCATCCTTTTTTTTTTGAAGTCCTGTAAGATCCTCAGTGTAGATTCTATTGGTTTTGTTCCATATTGTTTTGATCAATTCTATTATACCTGATGATATAGACAACTCAGTTTGAAAATAGCAAGAGGCACAATGGTAACCACTTTTGATCATCTGCTATTCTATTTTTGTATCACGTGCTATGCCCACCCTTCTGTTCTAAGTGACTCTGTTTTGCTTAGTCACATTTTTTATTCTCTTCAAAAAAGTAATAAGAACCATGAGAGTAATAAAACCCTAAAAGTCTAATTGTTACTGTAAAAAAGAGAGGAAAGAAAGGTGGATTAAGGGATATAACCCCAGGTATGTTCGAGAGTGTAGGATGGAAAACCATATAACTGAGCTTTGGTTGGATCATTGAACGGAACTGTCTCCAATTCCACTGTATGAATGTTCACTTTATATGCTTGAATTCTATGATATGGACAACTGTTTCTGGGAAGATAATGTGTAGCCTGTTAACTGGTGATTTCATACTGTATATATTTTTTTCTAGAAATACTGTATTATTTGTACCCTTTTACTGCATTTTTTTATGTCCTTTCTTTTTTTTTTCTTCTCTTTAAATAAAAAAAAAGTGAAGGAAAGAAAGTGCTCTAAAGGATACAATTGCAAGTGTGTTTAGGTGTGTTAAATAGATGACCATGTTAATGTATTTGATTGGATCATTGAACACAACTGTTTGCAGTCTCACTGTTTGAATGTCCACTTTGTATGCTTTAATCCTGTGACTTGAACAACTATCTCTAAGATGATAATGTGTAATCTATTAAATGGGGATTTCTTACTGTTTTTTCTTTGTAGTTCTGTATTACTTGTACCCTTATACTGTTTTGCTTTGTTTTGTTTTTTCTCTTTTTCCTTTTAAATAAAAAAAAAGAAGAAGAAAACGGGCACTAGACCTTGGCCAAGCCCTTTCCCCAATAAATCTTCTGAATAAATCTTCTAGAATAAATCTTCCTGAACAAGGAGAACTGGAAAGAAGTGGTTTGATTTGTGTTTCTGAAACGGAAGTTTCTCTGCTACAGAACTGGCCACTTTAGTGACTGGCACGCCACATAGCAGGCAGGACAGGCTGACCGCACTCTTCCATCCTCCTTCCCTCGCTGGCAACCACACGCAGCAGGAGGCCTCTGCATCTCTGCTGCATGCAGAGATCTCATCAGGGTCCACGTAGGAGCTTCTAATGGTCCTGCTGGGATAGAGTGACAGCATGTCACAACTTCAGAGGCCTCTAAAACACAGATGGCTTTACTTTAGAAGACATCATGCCGTGTGTGGCGTGCTGAGTTCTAGACCCATGCGAGAGTGCACAAGCTTGACTCTGGGCCTCTGCAAGTCAGGAAAATGCTCGTAAGATCTTACAGTGCTAGGATACAAGGCCAGCTGGGGAGAAGACCTGCTTCAAACATAACAGGCTTAGCACATGCGAGAAGTGTGTGTGTGTGTGTGTGTGTGTGTGTGTGTGTGTGTGTGTGTTGAAGTGTCTTTGCTGCCCTTGGACACAATTCCCCACACCTACAGCCTTAAGGAGGAGAGGTTCCAGTCTGGCTGATGTTTTCAGTCCGTGGTCCGTGGGCTCCAAGGCAAAAACAGGATGGTGGGGAGGCGCAGATGAAGAACAGCTGCTCACCCCACAGCAAGGAGAAAGGAGAGAGCAAAGGGAGGAGCCAAAGGAGATGTGTCCTTTCAGGCCACACCTCTGGTGACTGGCTTCTCCTGAGCACACTCAGCTACCGGACCCACTAGCAGATGTGTCTACTGATGAATACAGCACCCAACATTCAATTGCCTTCCAAAAGCCTGCCTCTGAACACAGGAGGTTCGGGGGCCTGATCTTGGGCAGGATTCAGGGCTGAAGGCATTGTTCCATCCAGAAGACAGGAAACCTACATCTAAAGAGGAGCAAGAACAAAGGTGCTCAGGATCAAATTCAAATCTCAATATCGTCCCAGCCTCTTCAATTTGTAGCTGTACTGAAATTGTGATCTTTTTATTCCATTTACAGGCGAGGAAAGAGGAAACTATCTCTATGGAAAGTGCTATTCCATGGAGTTCTTGAAGGTTTTTTATACATAAGGCCTAACACTCCTAACCAGATGTGTGTGGGGTGATAAAACATGACGGGTAGGAAGAGAGGAAAAATACATCAGACTTCCGCACAGTGTGGATGTTGGGATCACCCAGGTCTCTAACGTAACTGGGACTGCTGTGTTGAAGAACACAGAGGAAAAAACAAGGCCAGGGAAGGAAGGAGGAGGCAGGAGTTCATCATCAGAGAATTTGAGTCTGTGTTAAAAACCAAGTGTACACGGCAGAACTGAGGGAATGAAGGAGCCAGGTAATGGGTGTGATGGAGCTGATCTGATACAGCAGAGCTGGGAGGTGCTGAGTTAGGAGAGCTCAGTAGCAAAGAGCCACACTGAAGCAAAGAGAAGAAAAAATGTAATTCCATAAGGAAATGTGATGCATGCTCAAAACTGAACACGCAAGAGAAATACTCTGAAAAAGTGAAATAGAAATGGCAGAAAGTGTTAAAATGAGTGACCAATATTTATACTACCTTGATGAAATGTGTTAAACTGATTCTGCAACACCCACCCCTCTGCCCTGCCCAGCAAAATGGCTTAAAACCAGTCTTAAGGGAAATATCAAGAGCGCCCACGAAAAAAAGGATAAAAAGACCAAAAGTATGACTCATGGCTGATTTTTTCACAGCAACAAATCCAGGAGTGGATAGAATGACCTTTTGAAGTGCTAGGATTTTATAGCCACCAAAATTCCTTTGAAATGTCTGAGAAATAACTTATAACAAGCAGAAACTGAGGAAGGCTATTGCTAGCGTTCTTACACTGAAAGATATGCTGACGGTCCTGTCAGGCGAGGAACTGGGGGTTGTGTGGGGCTGTAGAGCACAAGGTTGGGCCTTTTGAGTCCCCTCCGAGGGTGACACCAGCAGGCACAGGGCCTCAAGGGCCCCAGCTCTAAGCTCGCTCAGGACTCTCAGCAGGAGCAGGAGCCAGGGTCACGGGTGCTGATCCGAGGTCTCAGCTCCCACAGGGCAGTGTGGTGAGCCCTGAGGACAGGGCTGGCGAGGGCAGGTGTGTGGTTCAGTGCGCCGGAACCGGGCGGCAGATGCAAACCTGCCCGTCTATGCCAGGTGCCATTTCACAAGCTGCCAGGACAGCGCATCGAAGGAAGCGGTCAGCGACACAGCGCAGAGGACCGGCACACTTTTCTGTGCTGCCTACTTACCGCTCCTTTCTAACCCTGCCAGAGTTTAAATCCTAGAGGGATGTAAAGATTTGCACATCGCAAAACACACACGCATGATGTGCACTCAACATAGACGCAGATCCTGTGTCTCTGGTTGTATATTTCTAATTCCTTCAACAGCTCTGCCAGTTTTTAAAAAGATCTTATTTTTAATAAATACAGTGAAGCCATCCACTTGGATTACTGCATAAGGAACAGGCCACCAGAGGGCGACATACACAGCACAGGCTGAGTCTGGGACCTGGACCAGTTTGACTGGGTAAGATGGGAAATTACACCTGGAATTCTGTGGAAGTGAGCACTTTTCAATCCATCCGTGCTAAAATTCTAGAGCTGTTAGTAACTGACCACCACATGAGAAAAAGTAAAATTCTAATCACCCCAGTAGTGGGCATTCACTTCCTTGTCTTCCTTAACGCCTGATATTTTCTGTGTCAAATCCCAGGAATAGTAAGTATTATGATACATAAAAGTGCCCCAAAAATATGTCAGTCTAATCGAATCACATACATCTCTGCTTATGTAACACACAGAAATAAGTCTCACTGTTGTAATTACAGGAGTTAACCATTACCTCTTCCGTCATTAAGAAAAGAACTGGTTTTCCTACATGTGTTTCTGTCTTTTCCTGTGCCCTGCAATGGCTTTGAACAGGTGCTGACATGGCCACTGAGTGGCCAACATCAATGTCCAGCCTACCGAAGATCTAAAGATGAGCTAGCATCAGCTGAGGTAGCATCTACCTCTTCCACACAAACCCGACCAGAGGGAGCTATCTCTTCTCACCCGATGCCCCGGCGCCCAAACCTAAGACAGCGCAAAGCAAGACGCTGTCTCCTACTCACACAGCCACAGGCCCAGGCAGGCATTTTGCTGTGTGTCCTCCAAGCCCATGGAGCACAAGTCAGGGAGCTGGGGCCACGCCCTGGGGTGCAGAGCTCTGGCTGTGTGCAGACCCACACTGACCTCAGTGTTCAGAGGAGCTGGGGTCTGCGGGTCTGGACAAACACCCTGCGGAGCCCCGCTTCCTCCCCTCCCCACTGCCCCTGCCTGTCAGGTTTCTGATCCATCTGTGCTGCACCTCAGACTTGAGGTTGCCCCTCTCATATGATTTCTTTTCAGTTTGGGGTGCACAGTGGTTCCCCCCTCTGCAGGAACACCCTGCACAGCCTCTGTGATCTCTGAAACACGGATGCATACATACACTGTGACCAAAAGCACTGTGCTTTTGCTGTATAAACCCACTGAGGAAAGGTCTTCAGTCATTTTCATTTCTACAGCGGGCTTCTTCGAGGGAGCTGCGGCAAGGGTCTCCGGCCCTGGGAACTTCCTGGCGCTCCTCCCACCAGCCGCAACCTTGTTCTTTGCCTGGTACCGCGTGTGTTTCTGGAACCTGCTCCATCTTGTTCCTCTGACAGGCTCCTGTGTGTCCCTCTCAGTTTAGCACAGATGCCTGCTCCTCTGGGAAGCCTTGGCTCTTTGCACCTATCGGGCCAGCTCCTCCCTGTCACCCTGCCAGGTCGCCTGGCCACAGGCTTAATCATTTGGCTCTGTGCAGGGCAGGAAGAGGTGCTGTCCTTATGTCCCCCTGCCTGGCCTAGAACCTGGCACATAAGCAGGAACAGGCATCTTCTAGAAAGGTGGGCTGAGTGATGAGTGTCAGGAGGTCTCTGTCATCCCTGGGAAGTGGAGAGAAACATGTCCCAGTCACAAGTCTCCATCAGCCTGGCCTTCAGGGTCTGCAGGGCTGGGTCCAGGCCCCTCTCCAGGTGCCTATTACACCCCTGTCCCATCAGGCAGTGCTGCAGTGTCCTCCAAAGTCTCCTAATGCTCTTTTACCTCCACTTCCCCTTGGGTGCTCCCTGTACCAGGGAGAACGTAGCCTGCCCAGAGTCTGGAACTTTTATTGGAATTCTCTGAACTGCGGGTCACAGCCAAAGCTAAGGAACCCCTGCAGAGGAAAGAAACTCCCGGGTCTCTGTGTGGAATCTGTGATTATTCTATTCTGAGGCGATCGCATTACAAAAGGAGGGGAACTCATTCTCCACTTGGGGCCCTGTTGACCATGTGAGGGGTACAATGCTGGGGGCAGGCCTCGCCAATGTTGCCCTCCCCGGGATGCCTGTTGGCTCAGTAGGTTCAGCCCTGCCAGGAAGGCAGAATGAACTGGGATGCTGTGCGTGAAGCTTGCCGTGCCAGGTACTCATGGAAACTTGTGAGGTGTTGGTGTGAATTTCTGCAAAGGTGTCTCAAAATGTGCAGGCAGCCACCGTGTGCCAAGGTGCAGCCTCTGAGGCACTGCACGGCGCTGTGCTGCAGTGCGTGTGTTCTATCTGCACCTCTAAGGCTAGGCTGTCTCAGGAGAAGAGCTCTGAAAGAATGTGAAATTCTAGAACAGTGGGAGGTCCTGGGAGAACCCTCTCTGAGTGCTGACTGCGTCAGTATCTTGTGTGTGCAAGGATCTTATCCCTGCGTGAGTCCTGTGTGGTCATCCTGGGGAAAGGGTAAGGTAATGGTATAAGGTCTCTGTTGTAAGCATGCGTTGAGCCTGGGTGTGCTCTTGGAAGGTCACTCCACGGTGTCTCTGTAGCTCTCTGGTCTCTGTGCATGCTCTGTGTGGGGGTCTCTGTGTGAGGTCTCTGAGGAATGGCCTGTGTGGTGTTGAGGGGGTGTGTACTTCAGGGGAGCCCTGTGTGCATGGTCATCCTTCCAGCTGTCTCCAGGAGATCTGTAAGCTCTGGGGTGACACCTCTGAGAGGGAGCTGTGTATGAGGACTAGGTGGCAGTCCAAGGCCCCTGGGGGAGATTTCCATCTTAATTCCCTGAGGGGACTCTGGGTACAAGTCTCCTTAGTACAAGTCTCCATCACAGGTGTTTACAGAGTTTGTGTGAGCTTGGTGAAGTTGTGTGATTTCTAGGGGAAGTCCTTGTAAGGGAATTTGTAGTCTAGCAATCTCAAGGGGGCTCTGCGAGGGTGCCATTGTGGGCTTATCTGGAAAGATCTTTGGGGCTCTCTGTGGGAATCTCGGGTAGGGTCTGAGGGAGTCTCACCATGCACCTCTGAAAGGGGTCTCAAAGTGTGTCTTTGGGGGAGTTGCTGAATGCGGGTCTCCAGGAGAGTCTCAGCTGTGTCTTGGTTGAGGTCCATCACTGTGGGTTTTATAGAGGCTGGGTCTCTATGTGTGGGTCTCTAATTCTCCAAGTCTCTAGGTCTCTGGAGGTCTGTGTGTGGGAATTCATGTTTATTTCCAGCAGAGTTCCTGTTTGGGTCTCTTTGGGAGTCTGAGGCTTCTCTGACAGTCAACTAGCTCATACAGAGAATTTACAAGAATTTCTGTGTCCATCTCTGAGTCCATTAGTGTTGGGTCTGTCAACATGGTTTTCTCTGGAGTGCCAGGAGGACACAGAAGTTACTAACTAGGAGAAAGAACATCAGGAAGCAATGGCGTCTTACACAGAGGAAGCCATTAACATGAAGAGGGTGTACTCATAAAGCAATTTTTCTTTTAATGCATTTCTTCTGCAAGAAATTTTTTCTCAGAAGAAAAGTATGAAACGTCTGTGGTGTTTGCCAAGGGACAGCTCTTTGCAGAGCGCTTGTGTAGCGGTGGTCGATGTAAAACGAGGCACGGGTATCCATTGACTCATGAAGGCCTTGACCAGAGTGGGGCACAGGCTCTTGGGACAGCAAAGCCTGATCACTATCCCTGTCTCTGACCCGCCTGCTCTTAGCAGGATGGCTCTGGTCCTTGGGGCTGTCGTGGTGAGCGTGAGCCCAGCATGAGTCCTTCATGACTTGACATAGTGTCATTAAATTTAATAGACTGAGATCATGAAGATGAAGATCTTCTAGTGACCCGGGCAGTGGCCACCAGGGACTCACTGTGCAGAGGGGGCAGGCCCCAGAAGAGCTGGAAATGGCTCCAGAGACCTTGTGGAAAGGGACCTGCCGAGACTCAAGAAGCTACTCTGCTTTGCCCTTTGTGTGGCAGGAGGCTGCGCACAGGTGAGTTTGTCACCCAGTGACCTCAACAGGCTCCTCAGGGAAACCCGGGGGTGCCCTGTGTTCACTGTAGGAAAAATGAGCCACCCTTGCATTTTCCCTGGCACATTTTCTGTTTGCCTTTCTTGTTGACCAGCATCTCCAGCAGCTTCTGCACATCCAGTGGATGAAAGCGTGGTCCCCTCTGCCTGCCTCTGCCAGCCAGTGGGTGGGGCCTCCCCAGAGCACAGTGTCTGGTGGAAAGTGAGGAGGTTGAGCAGAATGTCACATCGGAGACACTACATCAGATTCGACCTGGAGGCCAGCTGTCGGTGTCCAAGGCTCCTCACAGTGATAGCCAGGAACAAGGAGTGGACACTTGCATCCCTTACATGATGCTTCCACATCCACCAACCCCCACTGTCCTCACAGCCACCTCATGGGGAGGAAAGGACACTTCATCTAATGAGGACTCAGCGGTAGAGAAGTAAACTGCACTCCCAGTTAGACCCCTAAGTTCACCTGCAAATGTCAGCTGTACTGCTCCGCTGTGACCCACACTGCCCCTCCTGGACATCATCCTTCCCGGGCCAGTCACAGCTTCACTCCAAGCACAGCCTGAGAAGGGTCCCCAGGTCAGAGTTCTTTCCCTGAAGCCTCGCTCCTAGGCCTCCCCAGAAATCCTCAGAGCTGTGGATGTGGTTGCTCAGGAGCAGGGCGCTCAGGTCCCGGCTGCGATCGGAGGACAGTGCCTTACCTTTCACGGTGCAGCTCTTCTTCTGCCCCTTTGTCTACGTGTGGTGCTGTGCCATGAGAAAGGAAGAGAGGCCGGGACCCAGTCCTCCCTCTCCTCTCTGTACTCCATGTCCCCAGTAGCGGGACTTTCTACATTTAACAGAGTTCCCTTGTAAGGTGGCTAAAAGATTGTGTTGCTTCTTGGAAAACCAGAAAAGCCTTTTCCTGCAATGTGAGCCTCACCACGTATGTCCTGAGCCCCAGTTCCTCCGTCTGAGCTCCATCCACACATTTCTCAGCCCCCATGCCAGCATCCGCCTCCAAGTGCCAGAGTTCAACCCAGTTTCTTCTGGAGCCCTCGGGGCTGAGCAGAGCCCTCAGATTAGCCCAGCCCTGGAGAGAGCCCAGGTCAGGGGCCCTGCCGTGAGAAAGCACTAATGCACTGGGCCTCAGCCCCTTTGCTCGCATGTCCCGAAACTGCACTTTTGGGACACTTTTTCTCATTGTTTTCTGTCACTCTGGCCCCTCCATGATAACACACAGATGATCTGACAGTCTCAGATGATGTCACAGTGTCCACTCTCATTGCTGCCTCACCTGTCCTGGAAGAATGATACCACTGTCGAGCTTTCCTCTCTCTGAAGCCTCTCAAGTAGATTTGCAAGACTGGAATGAACAGTAGAAGAATCTTTGTCTGTTGGTTTCTCCTGTGGATTGCTTACCATTCTGATGTTCTTTATCCCATTAGTGGGAAGATGAATCCATCTGGAAGAAAGGATCAGTAGGATGGAGACCATCAGCCCACATGCAGAGGCAAAGATTATATCCATTGCCCAGCAAGCGAAGCTGGCACTCAGCCAAGCAGAACTTTCCAGAAGGAAGAGAGGACTCTCCATCATCTAAACTGAGTTGCCACCCTCAGGCTCCTGAGCCCTGAGAGTCTCCGCAGTGAGTCGGGAGTGGGGCTCAGGCCTGTGTCACAGAGCGCTCGTCTCCCCGTCACAAAGCAGTCCTGAGCATGGGGGTGCCAGAAAGAAGAGGCCCACCATCACCACTCCCCACCCTCCCGCCCAGCAGATCCTACCTGCATGAGCCCCCAGCCTCCCTCCTCCCAAGCCCACCTGCCCCATCTGTCAGGGCCCCGCCCCAAGCCCCAGGTGGGGCTGTCTGATCTCCCTCAGGTGTGAACTGGATGAATATGGAGCTGTCTCAGGCATGCTTGGCACACGTATTTCACAGGCATTTCCACACTCAGCTCCTCCTCTTCCTGCAGCCCCAATCTCCCACAGAAAGTGATTTGGCTTCTTTTTTATTATTTGGCATTATGCCAGCTCAGGCAAAACTGAAACTTCTTGCATACTTAATTTAGTATAGTGAATTTTGAATAAAAATTTTGTTAAATTTTCATAATTTTGCTGTCTTCATTTAGATGGTAAAAAAAAAATGAAAAACTTAAATTAATGCATTTTTAAAATCTCACCCAACTGAGTCAAGAATATAGCTCAGTGGCACAAGCGCCTGTCTGGCAAGCACAAGGTCCTAAGTTCAATCCACGGTACCAAAAATAAGTAAATAAATTTCACCCAACTAAATAAGTATAAAAACTGCAATGGATCTTAAAAGGACACTAACTGCTTCTAAGATCAATGAAAAACTATTAATGAACTTTAGTAACTGCTGTACACACAGAGAGACTCTCTTTCCTTCACACAACCATTCCCACACTTTGATTAATCCATTCTATATTTTCAAATCTAAGAATGAAAGTTTATTTGCCATTGTAAAGTACTTCTTTAGACAATTGTGCAGGCAGCATGTGTTTTCAGGCTGTTTTCTCAGAATAGGATCACTTTTTTCCAGGAGTAAACAATAGGAACATGGAACCCCCGGTTGAAACTGTTTTTGTCTTTGACGTCTTTGGCCATGCCGCCCTCCGCCTTCCTCCCGTGCTTCTGATGGGATGTCAGCTGTTAATCTCATCCCAGTTCCCCTGCACATGAAGAGAAGTTTTTCTCTCTTTGATTTGGCATAGTTTGTGGAGCAAGTGCAAGTCAGTCATTATTTCTGTAGGTATTGTCTTAGTTGCTTTCTCGTTGCTGGAACAATACACTCAACACTCACAAGTCGAAGGAGGAAAGGTTTGATTTAGCTCACAGTTTGCAGAGGTTTCAGTCCCTAGTTGGCTGACTCCAAGGCAGGGAGGCATGGCAGAGGGCATCACAGGGGACAAACAGTGCATGGCAGGGCAGGTAAAGGTGGAGACTTCCTTTCTCTTTCATCTTTTTATTCCACCCAGGCTACAAGCTTACTGGTCGGTGCCCCACACCCAATGCCGGTCCACCCTCTTCAGTGAGTCCAGCACCCACAACCAGCACTATGCTAAGCCAATCAGTGGATTGACCCAGTGTCACACACCCATGACCCAGTCACTCCTGAAGGCCCCATCTATAGCCATAACAAGTATTTTATTCTTTATTTTGTTTCCTTTATTTCTGAGGCTTTCTTTTCATCTGTATTGGTGAGCTTGATGGTGAGGGTGTTTGGGTGTTACTATACCTCTTACTCAAGAAAATCTTAGCTTTGGTTTATTGTTTTGCTTTTGTTAAGGAACAACAAAACTGCATCAGTTGGACATATTCGTGAGTCTATTTCCAGCTCTCTTTTCTGTTCTCTGCATGTGTTTGTTTAAACTTTCTCTAGTATCCCACTGTCTTGCTTGTTGTTGCTCAATAGAGTGTTGGATTACCTTTCTGTTCTTCTCAAAGACCACCTGGGTCCAAATTCCACTGCCCAAGTTATTCGCTAACAGAGACACAGTGTAAGCCAAAACAGAAGGCAACTCCATGCAGTCTCAGTTTGTCCTGCGGACGGCTCCGTTGTTGGTGCTGCAGGGTGCAGAGACAGGTCACCCTGCCTTCCTGCCTGTGGGTTCTGTTGGACTGTGGGCTTGTGGTCATGGCTTATACCCATTGTGTGCCAGGATGCTACATCTGGTCTCCTGGGCTGGACACCACACTGGACTCAGTTTTAGGAGTCACCCGTGATCTGAGGCCTGTTGGCCCACGTGTGAGGCATGGTCCATTGCAGGAGCCCCAGCTGCTGCTACCGTGCATCTAATAGGGATGATGCTAGCAGCACTGTCCAGATGGACAGTGACACTTCACCCTGGAAAGTTCCTCATGAAGAACACTTTTTCCATCCACAACTATAAACTTTTGCTGTGTTTTTCCCATGGAAACTTTGCTGTTACCCAGACACACTGAGCATATATCCTCTATGTCGTACACCCCAGTCACACATGAAAACCCCAAATAGCGCCTCCTCTAGTTATATCCTTTCAGCAAAACACATGATGCCACTGCACTGGTTCTTGCTGGAAAATACTGGGTGCTACTCTCTATACAGCCGTTCTTTTTGTGCGTGCTCCTGTGCTGCTGTGGGTGCTGTTCACCAGCTGGAAGAACAACCGTGCAGAGTGAGCACACTGCCTGCACAATCCTGCAGGCCTCACAGGCTCAGGACACATGGCAGAGAGGCCACAGCTAGCTCGGAGGGCTGAGTGTACGGATTCAGCTCAACATGGCTGCAGGCACTCGGTCCTAACTGCCATGATTGCCCCAGAGTAGCCCCACTCCGTTTTTCCTGCACTGCTTTCTAACAAACTGTAAACAAAACCCTGAGAGTGGTACATGCAACGGTCAGTCCTGACACCGGGAACATGCCTGCTCCTCAATCGGAAGATGACCCAGCTCCAGTCCCACAAGGCTCAGTGCCCTTTCGTACTAACTCACGCACGTACCCCTCCTCTGAGCTGAGGTGTGGGGAAGGAGCTGCCTCCTGGTCACCCCCTCACCTGTGCCCCAGTGGATCTCCCTCTGTGCAGTCCGGATCTCCCTACCCGTCTTGTCTTTGGTCTCGTGGAACCTTGAGTCTGGTTCTCACACACCGAGGACTGGATCAAAGGAGCAGAAAGCAGTCACCCAAGGACAGGACCTGGAACACATTAAGGCTGGTTCTCACCCAAGAATGGGAGCTGGAAGTGTCCACCGGGACTAACACACTCACACTCACAGGCTGTTTGCTCGGCGCACATTCGAAATAACTCACACTGGAAGATCTACCTGAATTTTCCTTGCATTCAAAATATTCTGCCAAGACCATCATTCTCCAGTTCTTCACTTCTGCTTTCTCTCTTCTGACAGAGGTTGTATATTCTACGTACATGAAACTGCATTCCTTCAGGACACGGATGAGTGCACACCTGTTACAGGGTGAACAGGACCCCAAACAGCCGCCCTGCCTGCCCCGATTTGTTCCTCCCCATTCTGCTCACCAAGGTCTCCACTCTCGCTGAGCACCCACTGTGTTGCCCTTTACTCCTCAAGGAAAAATATTCAGGTCCCTGACTCATGAGCTCGAGGCGTTCTGGATTTCGCAGTAGTATGAAAGCTGTTTTGCTTTTTCTTTGCAGTGCCCAATAAATGACACAAGCTGATTACCCCCTCATCGTGAAGGGGACTGTGCACGATGGATTTGCCCAGCCTTAGGTCACTGTCAGTGTGTGAGCAGCTCTAAGGTACACAAGGTTCCCCGCTTTTCTCCTGGGAAGGTCGAGGGTGCCCTAGGAACTTGACCTGTTGATCCTGATGTGGTATGGAAGCTGAACAGAGAGGCAGGAGAAAGCAGGATGCCTGTGCTGGGGAATGCCTTTTGACCACCCAGAAGGTGGTCAAAGCCCAGAGTCCTGAAGCTGGTGCTTCTCTGCCTCCAACTCCATCTCACTACCAACCAAAGTTTGTTGCAGGTCCGTGTCTCCAGAAAAATGCTCGCTGGCTCCTGGAGACCTAACCTCCTTGGAGCTTACTGGTTGCTTTGGGTTTTTCCCAGCTTCCCATGCAGTGGGCTGCACACACACACACACACACACACACACACACACACACACACACACATTCTGTTTTCCTGGTATTTGTAGCCTTTGAAGACTGGGAACCTGCTCTGAACTTCTCATGGCTTGTTGCCTCTGGCCTTCGACTTGGCTCAGGGTGGCCTCTCTGTTCCCAGGGTTGATGATCTGCCAGAAATCACTTCCTCAGGGACACACTTCCCAAACCTTGTGAAGTCACTTACTCCACCCTTGTCATCTCTTGGATTCTCACTGAGGTGCTTCCGGAACCCTTGGGTAAATCTCTAGGTCCATCTGCAGGTCTTGCTCTAGACCCTCCCTTGAACTGACTGGTTTGAACATTATGGGATCCTTCTTTGAGAATCTCCCAAAGTACAATTAGGGGCCACAGAGCCACTCCAAACCAACCAATTGAACCTGGGCACTGCCCCAGGGCCAAACCCTCTGACCCATCCTGGGGCCAGCTGCCTGGACGCAGGGATGAAAAGGACTCACAGTGGATTCAGCTGACCTCACTCATCTCCTGTCAGTCACGCCGTCAATCAAGCTCTGAAAGACCCAATGGGAGGCGCCCGAGGCCCAGGGCACATTTCAGACCCGTAAGCTCATTCCACTCCCACACCATTTTTCCTGTCCTGCTGCACTGTTCTTCCTTCCCACCTGCGTGAGCCCACTCTCCCTGAGCACCCCTTTGCTTTTCAGCCTTATTAAAGTTAGCTGCAGTGCTGCTGTGTGCTATGTCCACTTCTCTGTTCATCACCCAGCCCAGGACTCCACACCCCATGGAAACCTCTTGGCGAGCCAGCCAGGATGTGGATGTAGAGATGGCAGAGCCCTTGGCTCTGATAAACTCAGTCCAAGGCTCTTCATTTTCTTCTTTTTCTCCCTGCCTCACATACTTTAACTTGGGTAAAGGAGCCTAGTGTGACTCCCAAGTGGGAAAACTTTGTACTCAGGGGTTTACAAGGAGAACAAGACAATACAGACAATAATTTATAGTATTACTTTGTAATAATAACCCAAGAGTCAAATACAAGGAGTGAAGGACATCTGTCCACACACTAAGACCCAAAGAATCCAGCTGAAGACCCAGAGCCGATGAGCAATGGCCCCCATGAGTCCAGCTGAAGGTCTAGAGCCCACAACAATGACTCATGCAAGTCTGCACCAAGGATCTGCACTGGGAAGGCCCAGAGGTCAGTGGTGGAGGCTGAAAATCTGCACCAGTGGGGTGAAGGAGCTGTGCCACGAAGGTTCTGCATGAGAGCCAAGAAGCAATGCTTAAAATAAGGACCAGGGTTCCCCAAAAAGTACCACAGTCATCCTCAGCAAAAATGAGGCCCCAGTCTCCTCCAATGATAAGAACAGGAAGCCAGCATGACAAGCTTCTCCAGGAGATTAAACAGCATATATTCCCCCTCCAGAGCCAGGAAACGGTAAGTAAAAACCAGAGCTCCCCCAAAGTGAACCACAGCTGTTCTCAGTGACAACAAGTTCACAAGCTCCTCTGAAGACAAGAACAGTGGAGTTCATATCAGGAAAGAAGCTCAACACACTCCTCCAGGAAAGCCAGTGGCAGCAGGAGAACCAACAGCACATAGAGAACTAAAAGCACTCAAGAGAACCAACACCACCAACACTGCCCCTTTCTCTCCAGGTTGCCTTTCTATGCTGGCAACAATCCGCAGGTGGGCCGTCCACACTTAGCGCCACGCTGGTCAGTTCCACTGATGTTACCAGCTGGCCACCAGCTATCAATCCACCACAGAGAGAGGAGGGAGGCACGTTGCCTCTGTATTTTCCCAGCCAACAGGAGAGGCTCACAGACATGCAGGCAGGGTGCCGCTCAGCCCTCCCAGCCCTCTGCTTCCGCCTGCGGGCATTTCTCCTTCTCTAACGCTGCCCTCTTCCACCCTCCATCATACTTGGTTCCAGCACAGAATTACAGTGATGATTTTGGCCCCCAGTTTGTACCTGTAGTTGTCATCCTGTTGTCAGAGACATAGGCAGCCTGGCTACATCGGGCCGGATTTCTCTGCCCGGCTCCTCCCCAAACATGGATGATGGCACCCCAGGGAGGCTGTCAGTACCTCTCCAGTAACCACTCAGCTGAAGGACCTAATCTGCACCCTCACAGAAGGCTGCATCCCCTTAAAACGGAGGCCAGGCATGTGCTAAAGCCAGTTACTGTTTTTGGCTGCAGGGCTGCCGGTGTCAGAAAAGTCCCCATTTCACCAGCAGTGAAGCCATTGAGAAACTATCACACAGGAAAAGACCTCTCAATTGTCAGAGAGGCAGTGGTGCCTACTCACTCTGGCCAGCAGGGAGACCCAAAACCCTCCTTGCACAGATCTGGGAGACACTAACAGACTCGTACTCCTTAACTTCAAGAGCACCCCTCTTCCCATTCCCATGGACCCCAGCCCCAGACTTGTTAGAGTCAGCTCTCTGGCCACCTGCAGATCTAAGAAACAAACTTCGTGGACAGACTCAAGTTTCTTCTGAGATAAGAAAACATGAACCTGGGAGCCGAACCTATGCGAGTTAAATCCCAGAGCCCGGGGGAAGCTTTGGAACATTGCTCCCAGCCAATAAGACCACAGTCAGCATCCCAAATCACCACAGGATGCACAGCAGGTCCCTGCAGGCCTAACTGGGCCATGCCCAGTGACCTCCAAGCAACTAGCAGTTGCCTGCAGTCTTCCCCAGGAGCCAAAAGTGGGCCAGGTGATTCCCAGCATACAGGAGAAGCTTTGGAACATCACTTGAAACTCAGAAATAAAGGAAAATGACAAAGTGAAAGAGCAAAATGGAATCTCAAACTTCCAGCCCAACCCAAGCAAGCCTAGGAGACATGGACACAGAAGAAAATGTGAGCCATACACCTGAAATGATAACAACTGAAATAAAGAAACAACTCCGGGAAGCCATAAAAGAACTCAGATCAGAAATAATCTCCCAGGTAAAAAAAGAAATGATAAATGTAATGAAAGAAATGCTGAACACATCTAAAGAAGACATAGTTTAAAAATTAGAGGAACAATGCAAAAAGATGGAAACCCTGGATGAACAATATAAGAAACAAACAATGCATGAAGCAGATTCAAAGAGATATACAGGAAATCAAAAATTCCATTGAAAATTGGCAAAACCATTTCAACAAAAGTGAAGACAGAATTTCAGATCTCAAAGACAAGATTGCAGCTAGTGAACAGGAAAGATTTTTTAAAAAATAACAAGGAATTGGTAAATAACAATTCAAAGCTGCAAGATGATGCAAAGAAAAACAACATAAGATTGATAGGGATAAATGAAAAGGAAGATGACAACACAAATGATATCAAGAGGCTATTTACAGAAGTAAGAGCTGAAAATTTCCCAAACATGAGAATGGAAACTGACATACTGATAAGGGAAGCATATGGAACTCCAAATAACAATAACCAAAATAAAACTATACCCAGACATATAATAAACATTCCAGAAACCCAACATAAGAACAGGATATTAAAAGCTGCTAGAGAGAAGAGACCGATCACCTATAAAGAAAAGCCTATCAGAATCACAGCAGACTTTTCAACACAAACAATGAAGTCAAGAAGAGCATAGAGTGAAGTATTTCAAATCCTAAAGGAAAATGATTTCCAACCCAGACTGATGTACCTTGCAAAACTGTGTTTCAAAATGGATGGAGAAACAAGATACTTCCATGACAAAGAAAAGCTGAAGAACTTCATGACCACCAAACCTACCCTGCAAAGAATACTGAAACACACTTTAGATAGACATAGAAAAAACTACTAAGCAAGGCAAACAATTAAACAGAGTGGAAAGGTAAAGATGCAACATCAGAAATATAACATGTCAAAAGTAAATCAATATATATATATCAGTTATAACCATTCATGTAAATGGCCTCAATTCACCAATTAAAAGAAACAGACTGGCAAAATGGGTCAAGAAACAACATTCAACCATAGGCTATATACAGGAAACCCATCTAATCCTAAAGGTAACTCATAGACTGAAAGTCAAACAATGGAAAGCAATACTCCATGCAACAGGATTTCCCAAAAAAGCAGGGGTAGCTATTCTGTTTTCAGACCATGTGAACTTCAAACCAAGAATGACCCGAAGAGATAAAGAAGGTCATTACATACTAGTTAGGGGAAAATTTCAAGAGGAAGAGATAACAATCTTAAATATATATGCACCAAATTCCAGAGCACTGAGCTATACAGAGCAAGTATTAACAGAAATGAAAAACCAAATAAGCAACAACACAATTATAACAGGAGACCTTAACACACCATTGACACAAAGGGACAGATCAACCAGACAGAAAATCAGCAGAGAAATAACAGAACTGAATCACACCTGTGAACAAATGGACTTGATAGACATATAGTGTTCCACCCAACAACATCAGAATATACATTCTTCTCAGCAGCACATGGAACATTCTCTAAAATAGACCATATAAAAGCCCACAGAACATGCTTAAGTAAATGTAAAAGAAATGAAATTATCCCATGCAGGTTATCAGATCATAGTGCCATGAAACGAAATTAATGACAAAAGAAACTGCAAAAATTCCACAAACACTTGGAAATTGAATAATACACTCCTGAACAATCAGTAGATCACAGAGGAAATTAAAGAAGAAATTAAACAATATCTACAAGCAAATACAAATACAAATACATCTTACCAGAACTTGTTTGACGCAATGAAAGCAGTCCTCAAAGGAAAATTTATTGCAGTGAATTCCCACATCAGGAAAACAGAACAAACACAAATACACAACCTGATGCTACACCTCAAACATCTAGAAAAAGAAGAGCAAGTCAAGCACAAAGCCAAAAGAATGGAGGAAATTATAAAGGTCAGAGCAGAAATGAATGCAATAGAGACTAAGAAAATAATACAAAGAATCAATGAATCAAAGAGTTGGTTCTTTGAAATAATAAATAAAATTGATAAACCCCCAGCCAATCGTATTTTTAAAAAGAAAGAAAAAAACTCAAATTCATGCAATAAGGAATGAAAAAGGTGAAATCACTACAGACCCTACGGAAATACAGAAGATTCAGTACCTATTTCGAAAACCTCTATTCTCATGGCTTGATAACAGAAGAAATGGACAGATTCTTAGAAACATGAATTACCAAAGCTGGATCAAGAAGATGTAAAATGATGGATAACCCAATTTCAATTAATGAAATTGAAAATGTAATTAAATTCTTATCAACAAAGAAAAGCCCAGGTCCAGACTGTGGAATTCTACAAGAAATTCAAAGAAGATTAAATGCTGACACTCCTCAAACTCTTCAATGAAATCAAAAGAGAAGGAATTCTCCCTAACTCATTCCTGGGACAAATATTACTCTAATACCAAAACATGAGAAAGACCCAACCAAAAAAGAGAACTACGGGCCAATCTCCCTAATGAACATAGATACAAAAATCCTCAATAAAATATTGGCAAACAGAATGCAGCAAATCATCAAGAAGATCATACACCACAATCAAGTGGGATTCATCCCAGGAATGCAGGGATGATTCCACATATGCAAATCAATAAATGTAATCCATCATATCAATAGAGCCAAAAGTAGGAATCACATGATCATTTCTGTAGATGCAGAAAAAGCTTTTGACAAGGTCCAACATTCATTCATGGTAAGAACCTTACAGAAAATTGGAATAGATGGTCTTTACCTCAATATGATACAGGCCATCTATGACAAACCAATAGCCGGCATCATATTAAATGGCCAAAAACTGAATACCTTTACCCTAAAATCAAGAACAAGAGAAGGATGTCCATTATCACCACTCCTGTTCAATATAGTGCTGGAAATATTAGCCAGCGCAGTTAAACAAGAGAGAGAAATAAAAGGAGTAAGGATAGGGAAAGAAGAAGTTAAATTATCATTATTTGCAGTTGACATGATACTCTACATAGAAGACTCCCAAAACTCCATTGAAAGACTCCTAGGTGTAATAAATAAATTCAGTAATGTAGCTGTCAATACTCAAAAATCAATAGCATTCCTATACACTAACAACAAAACCACTTAGAGAGAAATAAGGGAAGCCACACCCTTCAAAGTAGCATCCAAAAAATGAAATACTTAGGAATCAATCTAACAAAAGAAATAAAAGATCTATTCAGGAAAAATTGTAATATCCTGAAAAAAGAAATTGAAGAGGACCTCAGAAAATGGAAAGACCTCCCTTGTTCATGGATAGGAAAAACAAACATTGTGAAAATGGCCATTCTCCCAAAACTGTTTAATAGATTTAATGCAATCCCAATCAAAACACCATTAGCATACCTCACAGATCTAGGGAAATCACTCTTAAAATTCATCTGGAACCATAAGAGACCTAGAATAGCAAAGGCAATTCTAAGCAACAAAGGCAAAGCAGGAGGCACCACAATCCCTGACTTAAAGTTATACTACAAAGCTACTCTAATAACATCAGCATGGTACTAAGAATAAAAACAGACCTGAAGATCAATGTAATAGATTATAAGATACAACTACAAACACACTCAGCCACCTTATCTTTGATAAAGGGGCCAAACACGTCCACTGGAAGAAAGATAGTCTCTTTAATAAATGGTGCTGGAAAAATTGGTTCTCCATATGCCAAAAACTAAAACTAGACCCATGCCTATCACTACATACTAAACTAAAGTCTAAATGGATCAAAGATCTAAATATTAAAACAGAAACACGAAATCTGTTAGAAGACAAAGTAGCTAAAAATCTTGAATACATAGGGGTAGGTAGAGAATTCATGAACAAGAATCGAACCACATGTGAAATACTTCATAGAATCAATAACTGGGATCACATCCTGTTAAAAGAGTTTTTGCATGTTGAAGGAAATCTCCAGCATAGTGGAAAGAAAACCTACAAATTGGGAAAAAAATCTTAGTGAACTATCCCTCAGACAAAAGACTTCTGTCTAGAACATGTAAGAATTTTTAAAAATCAGATCTCCAAAATTCTAAGACACATTCCAAAACTGGGCATCTGAGATGAATACACAGTTCTCAGATGAAGAAATACAAATGGCAAATAAATACCTGAAAAAATGTTTAGCATCATTGGTCAGTAGAGAAATGCAAATTAAAACAATACCGAGATTCCATCTCATTCCAGAAAGAATGGCCAGAATAAAGGAAACTACCAACAACAAATGCTGGAGAGATTGCAGGGAAAAAGGAACTCTCTTGCACTGTTGGTGAGAGTGTAGACTGGTGCAACCATTGTGGAGATCAGTCTGGAAATTTCTCAGAAAGCTGGGGTCGGAAGTCCCATTTGACCCAGCTATTCCACTTCTAGGCATATTCCCAGAAGAACTGAAAGCATCATATCACAGTGATATATGTGCACCCATGTTCATAGCAGCACAATTTGTAATAGAATGATCTTGGAAAAAGCCTAAATGTCCATCAACTGAGGAATGGATAAAAAAGAGTTGGTATTTTTATACAATGGGGTACTACTCTGCCATAAAGAATGACCACATTGACATTTTTTTTTTATTTAAAGAAAAGGAAACGAAAAAAGAAAAAAATACATGGAGATAAAAAAAAAGGGTAGAAATAATACTAAATTACAGACAAACAAAAGGTAAGAAATTGCCGGTTGATAAGTTACAAATTGTCATCTTCGAAATGGCTGTTCAGGTTATAGAATTAAAGTATTTAGAATGACATTCAAAAAAGTGACCCTACAAACCATTCTGCTCTATGGTCGAACAAAAGCTCCGTAATATGATTATCAGTCCCACCTATTTGTTTTACATCTCTAAGAGGGTAAGGTTAACCATATCAAAACAGAACAGAACATTTAAAAAAAAATAAAAAATAAAAAACAATTTAAAGAAATACAGATTTCAAAGCAAGTCCACTGGAGATCTACCTTATCTAACTGTCTCTAGCTTCTTACAAATAATTGTCCCTAACTTCACCCACTTTATATACTTATTGCATATTATAGAACTAATCAAATCATTACAGGATGATGGAGTCTTTTTAGGTCCTCAAGTTCCAAATTAGGGAAGACAATAGCAACTACCATCGCATCTCTCATTCTCTTTGTGATAGCCGTCCCCATCTCTGCATATGCTGAAGTTGAGCTGAAGAAACCAGTCCAATGTCATTCTAATCAGCAAGCAATAGATTGCTAGAATTTATATTATAATGCTACAAAATAAGCCTCGGGTTTTTCAGGTCTCTTCCTCAGAGTATTTGTTCCTATCCTCTCTGTATCTTGGTCACTAAGGCTTAATGAAAGATTTCTTAAATTGGGTCCCCCAAAAATATGCACTACATAATAAAAATTAGTAAAGCATACTTCATCGAAACTAAAACTCTGCTCTTCAAAGACGCTATTAACACAATGAGAATGTGACCAACAAACTGAGAACGTAGTCACCAAATACATACAAGGCCTTTGTCTGAAATACACAAGGATCAGTTACAATGCAAGCATGATGACACGGATGGCCTAATTTTTAAGAAGTGATCAAAAGATTTGGACAGACAGCTCAGAGAAGATAGCAGACAAAAAGACGGTGCAGTGATCGCTGGACAGATCGTTGGACAGAGGGGAAATGCAAATTGAAACCACAAATGAATCCAGCTGTGCGCCCATCAGAATTTAGAAAGTCCACACCACCAAGCACTGGCAAAGACTTCACGTAGGCTGATGAGGACGTACGACAGGGCCACAGAAGCAGCAGCTTCACAAACCTTTCAGAAACAATTTCCTAGCAGGTTAAACAGGTTACAACAGAGCCGTCACTACTTGTTATTTACCCAGAAGAGAAAACTGTGTGTCACCAGGAAAGCCTCTCATGCTTGGTGACGATGGTTTTGGTCATAGCAGTTAGTAGTTAACTGTGACCACGATGCCCGCGGATGATTATGAGCAAGATCTCTGCTACCACGGACCGCTCGTCCTTAATAAAGAAGCTTTGGATCCTCCAACATGGGGGTGACCCCCAAACCCAGGGGGGCAGTCAGACCTAGCGCATCACACCTGTGTGACTAATGAAATTCAATAAACGAAGAACTAGCACAAAAGTGGTTTCCAGGGCTGCCAGCCAGGGTCAAGGAAGGGATTAACACAAAAAGACACAGGGAACTGATTGGGCTGATGGATCTGCTCTGTATCACAGCGAGGTCATAGCTGAGAGAGAATACGCACTTTTTAGAACTCTAGATTAAATGCTTAAAATTGTTAAATTTTATTACGTGTAAACTACACACCCTACCGAGTGTGGTGGCATACACCAGTAAGCTCAGCACTCAGGTGGGTGAGACAGGAGCATTGCCACGAGTTTGAGACCAGCCTGGTCTACACAGGGCATTCAAAGGCCTACATGGTGAGATATTGTCTCAAAAAAAATTTTTTTTTTAATTTTTGAAAAATTATATCCCTCAAAAGTTTTTACTCTTGTCCAAATCCAGGAGAGAAAAGAAATATTGTTAAGGCACTCTCTGAATTTAGGGCCACAAAATTGAAACGTGGGAGGAGAAGAACAGCTCCAGCACATTAAGCTTAAAACTTATAAGCTTAAAGGAAAAAGACAAAAAAAAAAAAAGTTTAGACTTTTAACAATAAATTAGTTTGAAGCAAAAAGAAAGGCCACAGCACTATCTAGTGGTGGTGTGCATTTATAGCACCCTTCTAGCTCTGCCTGACCCGGCAAGGTCTACCTGAAAACCACCAGCACTTTAGTCTGTTTAAAGTTATTTGTGGTATACATTGATATAAAAAGATCTGTCAAAGTTTTATGAATACCCCGAAGTAACTCTGTACCATCTGATACCAGAGTAACTTAAAATTGAGCTAAACAGGACAGAAATTATCTTTCAGCGACAACCAAAATCTTTAAGCACAGTCTCATTTTAATTAATAATAGCAACAAAAACACTATTGTTTAACATGTTTCAGCATGGAAAAGATCTAAACTAAACAGAAACAACATATATAATTATGTAAAAGGAGTAAGTGAAATTATCACAAGTGAGAATATTGGAATAATATACTAAACAATACACAAGAAAGTTATTTTTAACTCTTGTAATGCACTAGGCCATCAGATATTAAAGGGTAGAAAAAGTGTCTATTTCTATAACACAATCATCTTAGAGCTCACGCCATTAATAACAATATAAAAATACGATCAGCTCCTTCCTTTGTCTAGAGGACTGTGAATATCTCTGCAAGCAGGGAGGGATTGCAGGTTCCTGAGGCACCTCGGCCTGTGGTGAGTGCTCAGCACACTCTGCCCAAATCTCAGACTGTTCCGGACCCCCCAGGCTTCCGGGTGCAGTGAAGTGGAGCAGTGGGTTAGAGGCCACTACATCCACCTCCCCATCCCGGCTGCACTTGGAGGTCTGCTGAGCTTCCGACGGGTGGGCGGGCCCACACTACCCCCCCGAGCCCAGCCTGTTTTGCTGCCGCGCCTAGCCATCGGTGTGCAGAGGAGGAGCTGGGTGGATCTGGGGTGCCTGCATCCCCCTCTCCGTGTGTCAGGAGGACTGTGGATATCTCGGCCCAGACTGTTTGGGTCCCTCCAGGCTTCCAGGTGCAGTGAAGGGGAGAGGTGGGTTTGAGGCCTCTACATCCGCCTCCCCATCCCGGTTGCACTTGGAGAACTGCTGAGCTCCCGACGGGTGGGCGGGCCCACACTATCCTCCCCCCCCCAGCCCAGCCTGTTTTGCTGCCACGCCTAGCCATCGGTGTGCAGAGGAGGAGCTGGGCAGATCTGGGGTGCCTGTATCGGCCTCTCTGTGTGTCTGGAGGACTGTGGATATCTCTGCAAGCAGGGAGGGATCACAGGCTCCTGAGGCACCGCGGCCTGTGGTGAGTACCCTAACCCGGCTGCGATTGAAGAGCTGTGGAGCTTCCAAGGGGCAGGTGGGCGCACAGTGTCCCTGAGGCCCAGCTTGTCTGGAACTGCGAAGTTCTGAGCAGGCAGAGGAGGGCCATTGGTTCTGCAGGCCCAATGGCTTGGGGTAGCGTGGTGCCAGAGTCTCAGTAGCTGCAAACATAGAAGGGGATTTTCAACAGATCCTGAGGAAGCTTTCAAATAACACTTGAAACACAGAAATATAGGAAAATGACAAAACGAAAGACCAAATTACAACCTCAAACTTCCAGCCCATCTCAAGAAACCCTAGGAGGAATGTATTTAGAAGAAAATATATCCCATCCACCTCATATATCGGACACAATAGCTACTGAAATTAACAAGCAACTCCAGGAAGCTTTAAAGAAATTCAAACTCGAAATAATCTCCCAGATAAAAGAAGAAATGATAAAAGAAATGAAAGTGATTCTAAATATATCTAAAGAAACCACAGATAAAAAATTGGAGGAACTAAACAAAAAGATAGAATCCCTAGACGAGCAATATAAGAAACAAACAGAATACATAATGCAGATGCACAGAGATATACAGGAAATAAAAAACTCCACTGAAAGTTGTAAAAACCACCTTAATGAAAGTGAAGATAGAATTTCAGACATTGAAGACAGGATTGCAGCTAGTGAACAGGAAAGGAAAGATCTTTTAAAAATAACAAGGAATCAGGAAACAACAATTCAACAACTGCAAGACGATGCAAAGAAGAATAACATAAGAATGATAGGGATTAATGAAAAAGGAGACAACATAAAGGATATCAAGAGGATATTTAGAGAAGTAATAGCTGAAAATTTCCCAAGCATGAGATCAGAAACTGACATCAGGATCAGTGAAGCATATAGAACTCCAAATAGTCATAACCAAAATAAAACTATACCCAGACATATAATAATCACCATCCCAGAAATCCAACACAAGAATAGATTATTAAAAGCTGTCAGAGAGAAAAGACAGATCACTTATAAAGGAAAACCTATCAGAATCACAGCAGACTTCTCATCACAAACAATAAAGTCAAGAAGAGCATGGAGTGAAGTATTCCATATCCTAAAGCAAAATGATTTCCAACCTAGACTGATATATCCTGCAAAACTATCATTCAAAATAGATGGTGAAATACGATAATTCCATGACAAAGAACAGCTGAAGAACTTCATGAACACCAAACCAACCCTGCAAAAAATATTGAAAGACAGTTTAGATACACAAAGGAAAAAACCACTAAGCAAAGCAAATAATTAAACAGAACAGAAAGATAAAGATGCAACAGCAGAGAGATAAGATTCCTACAATTAACCAGCATTTAACAGTAATAACCATTAATGTAAATGGTCTCAATGCACCAATCAAAAGAAACAGACTAGCAGAATGGATCAAGAAACAAAATCCAACCATATGCTGTTTACAGGAAACCCATCTAACCCAGAAGGATACTCACAGACTGAAAGTCAAAGGATGGAAAACAATTCTTCATGCAGCAGGAATCCAAAAAAAGGCAGGAGTAGCCATTCTGTTTGCAGACAACGTGAACTTTAAACCAACAATGACCGTAAAGGACAAAGAAGGTCACTACATACTCGTAAGGGGAAAACTCCAAGAGGAAGAGATAACTATCTTAAATATATAAGCACCAAACTCCAGAGCACCCAGTTATATAAAACAATTATTAACAGAAATGAAAACTCAAATTATCAGTAACACAATTGTAACAGGAGACCTTAATATGCCATTGACACCAAGGGACAGATCAACCAGACAGAAAATGAGCAAAGAAATAACAGAACTGAATCATACCTGTGAACAAATGGGTTTGATAGACATATACAGAATATTCCACCCAACAACATCAGAATACACATTCTTCTCAGCAGTACATGGATCATTTTCTAAAATAGACCATATATTAGCTCACAGAACATATTTAAACAAGTGCAAAAGAGCTGAAATCATCCCTTGCATGTTATCGGATCATAGCGCTCTGAAATTAGAAATTAATGATAAAAGATACTGCAAAAATCCCGCAAACACATGGAAACTGAATAACACACTCTTGAGTAATCGGTGGGTCACAGAAGAAATTAAAGAAGAAATTAAACAATACCTAAAAGAAAATGAAAATGCAGATACAACTTACCGGAATCTGTGGGATGCAATGAAAGCCGTCCTGAGAGGAAAATTTATTGCACTGAGTTCCCACATCAGGAAAACAGAATGAATACAAATAAATAACTTGATGCTACACCTCAAACAGCTAGAAAAAGAAGAGCAAGTCAAGCCCAAAGCCAAAAGAAGAGAGGAAATTATAAAAATCAGAGCAGAAATCAATGCAATAGAGACTAAGAAAACAATCCAAAGAATCAACGAATCAAAGAGTTGGTTCTTTGAAAGAATAAATAAAATCGATAAGCCCCTAGCCAACCTTATTTTAAAAAGGGAAGAAAAAGCTCAAATTCATGCAATAAGAAATGAAAAAGGAGAAATCACTACAGACCCAATAGAAATACAGAAGATCATCAACACCTATTTCGAAAACCTCTACTCTCAAAAGTTTGATAACACAGAAGAAATAGACAGATTCTTGGAAGCATATGAAGTACCAAAGCTAGATCAAGAGGATGTAAAACTGTTGAATAACCTAATCTCTGTTAATGAAATTGAAAATGTAATTAAGTCCTTACCCACCAAGAAGAGCCCAGGCCCAGATGGATTCACTACAGAATTCTACAAGAAATACAAAGAAGACCTAATGCCGACACTCCTCAAACTATTCAATGAAATTGAAAGGGAAGCAATCCTACCTAAGTCATTCCTGGAAGCAAATATTACTCTAGTACCAAAACCTGAGAAAGACCCAACTAAAAAAGAGAACTATAGACCGATCTCCCAAATAAACACAGATGTAAAAATCCTCAATAAAATATTGGCAAATAGGATCCAGCAAATCATCAAGAAGATTATACACCATGACCAAGTGGGATTCATCCCAGCAATGCAAGGATGGTTCAACATATGCAAATCAATAAATGTAATCCACCATATCAATAAAGCCAAAAATAAGAATCACATGATCATTTCTATAGATGCAGAAAAAGCCTTCGATAAGGTCCAACATTTATTCATGATAAAAACTTTACAGAAAATTGGAATAGATGGTCTTTACCTCAATATAATAAAGGCCATTTATGACAAACCAACAGCCAGCATCATACTAAATGGCCAAAAATTGAAAGCCTTTACTTTAAAATCAGGCACAAGACAAGGGTGTCCTTTATCACCACTCCTATTTAATATAGTATTGGAAGTACTAGCCAGAGCAATTAGGCAAGAAAGAGAAATAAAAGGGGTAAAGATAGGAAAAGAAGAAGTTAAGTTATCATTGTTTGCAGATGACATGATACTCTACATAGAAGACCCCCTAAACTCCATTGAAAGACTCTTAGATACAATAAATAAATTCAGTAATGTGGCTGGATACAAAATCAATACTCAGAAATCAATAGCATTCCTATACACAAACAACAAAATCACAGAGAGGGAAATAAGAGAAACTGGACTATTCACATTAGCAAGCAAAAAAATGAAATATTTAGGAATTACTCTTACGAAAGAAGTGAAAGACTTATACAGTGAAAATTACAATACACTGAAAAAGGAAATTGAAGATGATCTCAGAAAATGGAAAGACATCCCTTGCTCATGGATAAGAAGAACAAACATTGTGAAGATGGTCATTCTCCCAAAACTGTTATACAGATTCAATGCAATCCCAATAGAAATACCATCAACATACCTTGTAGATCTAGAGAAATCACTCTTAAATTTCATCTGGAACCAGAAGAGACCTAGAATCGCAAAGGCAATTCTAAGCAGCAAAGACAAAGCAGGAGGCATCACAATTCCTGACTTGAAGTTATACTACAAAGCAACAGTAGTAAAATCAACATGGTATTGGAATCAAAACAGAGCTGAAGATCAATGGAATAGATTAGAAGATACAATCACAAATACAAACACACTCAACCACCTTATCTTTGATAAAGGAGCCAAGCAGGTTCACTGGAAGAACGACAGTCTCTTTAATAAATAGTGCTGGAAAACCTGGCTCTCCATTTGCCAAAAACTAAAGCTAGACCCATGTCTATCACCATGTACTAAATTAAAATCTAAATGGGTCAAAGATCTGAATATTAAAACAGAAACACTAAATCTATTGGAAGACAAATTGGGTAGAAACCTTGGAGACATAGGAGTAGGTAGAGAATTCATGAACAGGACTAAACCGCACGGGAAATACTTTCCAGAATCAATAACTGGGACCACTTCTTATTAAAAAGTTTCTGCATGTCAAAAGAAATCTCCAGCATAGTGAAAAGAAAACCCACAAACTGGGAAAAGATTTTAGTGAACTCTCTCTCAGACAAGGGACTCTTGTCTAAAACATATAAAGAATTTAAAAAACTCAGACCTCCAAAATTCAAAGATCCAATCCAAAAATGGGCATCTGAGATGAATACGCAATTCTCAGATGAAGAAATGCAAATGGCAAATAAATACATGAAAAAATGCTCATCATCATTGGTCCTTAGAGAAATACAAATTAAAACCACACTGAGATACCATCTCACTCCTGAAAGAATGGCCAGGATCAAGAAAACCAACAACAAATGCTGGAGAGGCTGTGGGGAAAAAGGAACTCTCCTGCACTGTTGGTGGGAGTGTAGACTGGTACAGCCTTTGTGGAGGTCTGTCTGGAGATTTCTCAAAAAGTTGGGATTGGAAATCCCATTTATTCCAGCTATTCCACTTCTAGGCATATTCCCAGAAGAACTGAAAGCATCATACCACAGTGATATATGTGCACCTATGTTTATAGCAGCACAATTTGTAATCACCAGATTTTGGAAACAACCCAAGTGTCCATCAACTGAGGAATGGATAAAAAAGTTGTGGTATTTCTATACAATGGAGTATTATTCAGCTATAAAGAAGGATCACATTGAGATATTTATCAATAAATGGGCACAGCTTGAGACCATACTCATAAGTGAAATAAATCAATCTCGCATGTATGAATACCGAATAGTTTCCCTAATGTAAGTAATGATTCAAATATGTAAAAATATGTGGTAATCATGATTCCCCATTATGTGGCCTTGAAGCCTTATAAAATTTTCACTTATTAATTAGAAAGGTTTTATTCTGGGCTTCTTGATATGGAAATATTTGAAGCTATAGTATATGAAGTTTTATCCAAATATTTCAAGGAAAAAGACACTATGGTAACTACTATTAAATCGGGTTATTTGGTGGTGAAGCATGAGGTTGCTGAAACAGTCATGCTTTGACCTCTATTGTTATATTGTTATGTCCTGTTTTAACTCAATCTCTCCCTTATTCTTTAAAAAAATTATTTAGTTATTTCTTATGTTTGTTTTAATTAAGGGGAAAAATTAAAAAAATTAGGATATATAATAGTAACTCTTTTTGATTTCCTATTAACTTGTTTTGAAGTCCTGTAATACTCCCACGATCTTGTTTTGACTGATTAGACTCTGTTCCATTCTGTGCGATAGTATCAAGTTTGAGGGTATAGGCAACTACTTTGAAGGCAATAAGATTCACTAAGATGCCCATTCTGGTGCACACAGCCGAGAGCAGGCCTGCTGGGTCATGGCCCGTACGTGGTCAGCCTCGCACAGGACAAGAGCCACTGTCCAAAAAGGAAGGGCCCCCACTCAGCCACTGCGTCAGTGCTCTTGAAAGGCTGGATATATGCTACTAGTTGAATGATGGTGCATACATTCACTAACACACACACACACACACACACAGCACGCGCACACTGAATTACCATGTTGAGCCCTCACCCCAATGGGCTTGCATTTGGAGGTTAGGCCTTTGGGAGATATTTGAGGTTAGATGACACCTAGCAGTGAAGTCCCCAGAATCTTACAAGATGGTGGTAAGAACAGAGGTTTTCCTCTCTCCTTCCTTCTCTCCAGAGTGTGAGCACAGTCAGCAGGCAGTCAGTCTGTAACCCAGGAAGGGCACTGCCAGTGACCAGGCTCCCAGCACCTTGAGCCCAGACTTGCACCCCACAGAGCTGAAAGCATCCCGACTGTAGTCTGAAAGAGTGCTGGGAACACTTCAGGTAGGCTCACATGCTTTGTATCTCTTCTCAAACACTTGCTTTTCCAACTCCCTATCAAGTACACCTAAGACAGGGGTAAGTATCCTATGTGTAGAAAAAGGGAATTAAAGTTATAAGAATTGTAAAACTGTTTGAGCCGCAGGACACTCCTACACAAGCCTCTGGGGGCCTCCTAGTCCTTCAGACTAACCCTAAACAGACCAAAATGTGACATATTAAACAATGGGCAAATAAGCCTTTGTTGCAGATTTGACTTGGCTTAAAGCTTTCTATTTTGGGGAGTTAACAGATAAATCTGAGGAACAGGAAAATAAAACAGAATAAAGACAGTGAGGAAAACAAGAACCCACTGTGTTCCTGAAGGACGATGACTCTGACCCCAAAGGAAATAAAGTGGAATGAAACATCTCTCCCAGACAACAGCTACTGTGTTGTCCAAATAAATTTTCAAACGTCATGTGTTTGTGATAACAAACAGGAGAACCACACTAAACTGAAAGTCCTTTCCACTTATTGATTATAAAAGTCATCTGTAGAACAGTGTTTTGATTTGAACACAATGAAAACAAATAAAGCTTCCCTTCCTATAAGCAACTTTCAGGACTTCATTGATCATCTCCAAACAGCATCATAGAAACTAAGTCTTGCAGAAGTCCCCAAGTTAGTGGGCAAGAGCTACACCATCTCTGTCCCGTGGGAAAGGCTGCGGGGCTCAGAATTCCTTCCTTCGAAACTCAGGTCCCCTGACATCCGTCGCACTGCCACCTTTGTTGGGAAGGACCACCCAGTCTCCTACGTGCGATCAAGGATCGGACCTGAGCTCCATTTGACAAGGACCCGGATGAACCAAAGATTGTGCCAAAATTTCAAACCTTCAGTGGACGAAACATTCTACAGTCAAAAAACAGAGAGGTGCTGGAGTGTTTTCCTGAAGGCTTTGTACGACTGATTTCTTCAGCAACACAATTTTATATGGAGGGCTCAGTTTTCATTACAAAATAAACTGCATATTGATTCACTCACCGATTTACACTGCTGTGGGGTTGACACCCAGCTTCTTCAAGCTCCATTTCCTGTCCCACTTTGGAGCACCCTGCCTGCTCTGCCTAGTTCACACACGCCCATCTCTTGTTCCACACCCATGCTCAGTGACAAGCAGGACAGCCCTGTCCCTGGCCTCAAACAGGAGAGGCCACAAGGGACACAGAGCCTTCGGGGCACCCGGGGGCACCCACAGGGACCTGGGTTACTTTGCTGACAGGGGGTAAATTATCTCCCTCCCAGTTCCGAGGCCTTGGGACAACGTTACTGGAACATCACAGTGTGGAGGGGGAGACAGAGAGGCGGAAGCAGCAGGTTGCAAGCCCAGGCGTGTGGGAGGTCTGGCAAGGGCGGTGTCCCCCCTGGTGTCCCATTACAGAAGCTTAACTGCCACATCTTGTCATATGCATCATTTGTTTTTAATGTCCCTTTCTGTCATGAGATGAAATGTGATGAGCATACCCTGAATAACGAGAGCCACAGTGTCTGAGAAACATCAGACCACAAATTCATGGTCCTTCTAATAATTAAGCCATGGACCACTCACATTTTAGAGAAATAACCCAATTACAAATATGAAAAGAAAAGCAAGCAAGTTCACAAATCGTGGGAATGGTAAGGATATCATTAGCAAAGTGGCAGGTTCTCTGATTGCCCTGCTTAGCTTTATGGTCACATTTTAGTACTTTGAAATTTTAATGTAGTGTACAACCCTTAATCAAGCAACGGCAATGGAAAAGAAATTATCCCAGAAAAATCCCTAAAAATACGAGTCAAGTCTACCTGAAATATAAGTACTGCAGGAAGAACACATTAGAGTCAGTCCTTAGCCCAGCCTCTGTCCTGGGGAACAAAGCCAAACGTAGTCGAGTAAAACAGGTGATGTACTGTTTGAATGAACAGTAGAATGAAGCAGTCCTCTCATGGCACTCTCTAACTGCGACCCTAAGTGGCCTGATGTCTGTTTTAAAAACTCATTCGGTCTCCAGAGCCCCTGTGTTTGTAAGGACGGGAGCTGGATGTCTGTTGGTACTTAGGCTGAGTTATTTAGGCACACTGGAGGTGTCACATCCACCCAGAAGGGAGCAGGCCAGACGCTGAGAGAGAGAAAGCCTATGGAGAAGCAAACGCCTGGGCACCCCAGTCCAACCGCGTGTTCCCTGCTTCCCGCCCTCCCCTAGTGATGGAGAGGATGGTGGACCCTGTGGAAGTGCTGGAGGCTGAGTCCCTAGTAAAGCCACGGGCTCTTTGGATGGTGCAAAACCAGACCGTTCCAGGATAAGGCTTTTGGAGCTGTAAGTGTCCCCAGCACTGGGCAGGCCTCTGGGCAGCCATATGCCACAGACAGAGAGCGGTTGGTAGCAGACAGAGGCTGCTAAATGCGTTCCCTCAAAAGTCTAAATTCAGGAGGAAATGGTAGGCCTTGAACCCACATTTGGAAATGACATGGCATAGACAATTTGTGCATGCACGTGCACACGCAGGAGAGTTTTCAAGTACAGAAAATGTCCTTGTGACTTAACACTCAGCCCTCACTCTTAGGGTTGTCCTCTGTCCTGGGGGACCCATCCATGGAGCTGGGTGACAGTGGCTCTCAGAGCACCCCTGCCATGGTCCCTGGGACTTAATATCTACAGTCCCTAAGAAGGACACAGAGGAAATGGACATCAGTCATCCACCAGGGCTTGGCTTTCTGGGGCCGTTCCTGAAGAAAGGACTGGGTCCATGCCTGACAGAGGGCCTGTTGCTGGGGTGCATAGCCAGCATCCTTCCTGCTCCTTCTCACAAGAGCCAGTGACCCCCAGCATTTGCCCGGTGGCACCGCATTCAGGATGGCTCTCCCATCCTGGCCCTTTCCGCAGAGTGAAGGGCCCCCCTCAGAATGATGGCCATTGCCTGCTGGGCTCCAGAAGCCAGGGATATTTGGTAGTGAAATAGCATGGGAGCCCCACAGTCAGGAGACCCGGAGAGCAGTGCCCCAGAGTTGGGGAGGTGCCAGTCATGGGAATCAGTCCACATCGGGGCCTGCCTGCCCGGTCCCCTTCCTGATGTTTGGTTATGGGGTAGGTGAATCTCCTTTCTGCCTAGACTCATGCCTGTGGGGTCCAACATTCCCAGCCAAATTGGCCTGGTTCACACGAAAGAACCAGGGCCAGAGAACTGCCTGCCTTGTTTCAGCCTCAGGAAACACTGGGTGTCAGCTAATATTAAGTAGTGGCTCGCTCTATCCACCCACTCCTGCTCTCCCTACACGCTGTGTCCGACTGAGCTGTTTTCCTCCCGAGGAGGATGATATCACACATAACTATTTCAATACGTCCGTAAGAGTCTAATACAAATTCAGTCACATACAAAACTAAACAGAAAAAGACTGAAACGAGGCCTGACTTGAAGCTGGGGTCAGTGTGGACATATCGGGGGAAATAACTGGCCCCTGCCCGAATGAAGCAACTGCACGGGGCTGTTTGCTACCTCTTTGCTGGCTTCCGTGTGTAATGAGAGCCAGTACCACTAGAATTTGTTTTGCAAATTAAAAAATAAACCCCTTAGCCCTCCATCTAGTGGTGCTGTCCTTATTTTATGGGCCAGGAACCGACACATACACACACACTCCACACACACACACAGTGATGATGAAGTACTGAACTGTGACTTCACCTGTGATGATTTCAAGTTCATTTGCAAATGACCCTCATGAGTGAGACGCATCTGCAGTATCAGTGTTTTGCCAACACAGCCCTTTTGCCCGCCCTCACCCACTCCGGGACACGCTTGGCCATGTGACCCAGCTTCCCGGCCACTGACCCTGCCCCAAGAAGCACCTTCCTGGACCTACTGCCTCTTCTTTGGTGTGACTTCCCTGAATCAAAAACTATGAATATTTTCCATGGTTTGAACTACCCCCAGGTTCAAGGGTGGAGCTGCAACACCCACGGCAGAGGAGTGGGCAGACGCATGGACAGCCTGCACCCCAGCGCCCCCAAACTAGTCAGATCACGCTTTTGTGCAATGCTCAGTATGCGGAAACACATCCATTGCCAAGTCAGGAGTTCTGTGTTTGTTTTTAAGAGCAGCAAACAGGAATCCTGCAGCTCTTTGCAACAGTTCTTTTCCGCACTGGGATTGAGCAGGAATCCAGGGTAGAGAAAGGAAGTCTGGGTTTTCCTGGACACCGTTTTCCAGTGTTGACACTGCCTTGCTGTTCCGATGTATCTCAGCCCAGCTTCCTCTTAGCTTTCTGAAGAATTCTGCCACAACAACCCTTTCCTTGGAGCCCTGCACCTGCACATGGCCAGCCTGTTCCACTGGCCGGGAGAAGGAGCTGGGGCATCCCTGTCCCTCTTCTAGTGCCCAAGTGAAACCTTGCCAGGCTGTCTCTAGAACGGTGTTTCTGGCACGAGTGAGCCCCATGATTGCAGAAGTACACTGATGCAGCTCTCCTCTCCTCCACCTTTCTGGGAGGCCACTTCTCTTTCCACTTGATTTCCTCCCAAAGGGTTGGCAACAACATGGGCAAAAGTGGCAGTGCCACTTCAGGTGGGCCTCGGTTTCCTCATCTCTAAACCAAAGCAGCTACACCAGGCTACCCCAAGGCCTGTCCCAGCACTAAGAAAATGACTCTAGAGAGAAGAGCCCTGCATCAAATCCGTGAAGCAACTGCCGTGCACCAGAATATTCCACACAGCTCTGGCCAGATGGGAAAGGGGCGCTGGGGCTGGGCACAGTCACAGAAGCTGAACAATACAAGAGATAGTAAAGGGGCTGGCTCCTCAGGGGTACATGGGTCATGAGAGCCCAGGGGTCACTTGTCTTTGCGAAGGACCCTATTGTGGTTTAGATGGAAAGTGTCCCCCAAAGGCCCCTGTGATCAGAAGTGGGACCTTCAGAAGTTGGTCGGATCATGAGTGCTTGATTTCATGGGTGGATTCATCTATCAATGGATCCATAACTTGGAAAACTTAGGAAGTGGGGCCTAGATAAAGGGAGCGAGTCATGGAAATGTGACCTTGGGGAAAATACCTGTCCCCTGCTGCCAGATCCGCTGGCCTCTCTGCCTCCTTGCGACCAGGAGATGAGCGTCCTTCCTGGCTATGGGCTCCTCCATGCTGTCCTGCTTCATCACTGAAGCAAAACAATGGAGACAGCTGACCGTGGCCTGAAACCACCGAAGCCATGAGCCAAATAGACCTATCTTCCTTTAAACTGACTTCTTTGGGTATTTTTTATAACAACAGGATACAGGCCGGCCTGCTCTTCTCCCTGCAGCACCTTGTCAGGGAGAGCAGAGGGCACATGCTGGGCCTCTCATGGAAACAGAGGAGGCTAACGGACACCAGCTGCAGAGCCTTCAAATTCATCTCCACATTGTCAAGGTTTGTGTGTTTTCTCTGCTTTAAAATGCTTTCTGCCCTCCTGGAAACACCATGAGGATCATCGTGGGAAGCTGCCATGTATGGAAAACCTGCCGTGTGGGAACATAGCCCAAAGCAGAGGCCTCTGCTTACAGGCCAGTTTCTGGGTTCATCTTGGCCCTGGCTGTGTGTGCACATCTATTCCTGCTCCAAATGTGCAGAACCCTCCATGCGTCACTCCCTTGGTGCCACTGCTGTCCGCACATAGCCCACACTGAAGTAGAAAGGGGGTGAGGGCTGGGTGTTTCTGTCTTTATTGCAACAGACTCAAACAGGCATGCAACACCCTCTGCAGAGCCACGGTGCACAGCCCCAGGCCTGCCAGGGGCCTTGTCCCAGGCAGACAGCTCTCCAGCTCCCACTGCCTCCCAACTGGCCTCCCCCTGGGGCTGGGGAAGCTAGACTGAACCCTCCCAGAAGCCCTCGCTCTTGGGCTCCTCCATGACTTCATACCTTATGACATCCCACCACTACAGGACCACCTGCTCCTGAAAGTCCGCCCACTCACGCCAGGCTACCTCCAAGCTGCCAGCTTCCCTGCAAAGTGGGTCCTCCCCAGAGCAGCTCACCTGTGTCCTGCTAACCATGTCTGCTCCCCAATGTCACTTCCCTAGTTGTGTCTTATTTCATATTCCTGACATGAACTGAGCCCTGGGTATATCCGAGCCCTGGTTATGTCCGAGCCCTGGATATAGCCAAGCCCTGGGAATATCTGAGCCCTGGGTATATCCAAGCTCTAGGTATATCTGAGCCCTAGGTATATCCAAACCCTGGGTATGTCCAAGCCCTGGGTATAACCGAGCCCTGGGTATGTTCGAGCCCTGGGTATATCCGAACCCTGGGTATGTTCGAGCCCTGGGTATATCCAAGCCCTAGGTATATCCGAATCCTGGGTATGTCTGAGCCCTGGGTATAACCGAGCCCTGGGTATATCCGAGCCCTGGGTATATCTGAGCCCTAGGTATATCCAGGACTCTAAAACCGGGAGTGTGTTTTATCATTTCATCTTCCCAGTAGATGAAAGGGAAGTAGGCCACAGGGTCAGGTTCCTGATTATGTAGATCAGTCACCTAGCTTTTTAGACAAGATTCAAATCAAAGTTACCGAGCAAGCCAGGGAGGATGGCTGCCTGTAACTGGGTAGGGCTGTCACCCACCAGGACACTCAGCCCCACAAGGGCATGGCCGGGTTACCGGCAGCCCTGCAAAGGCTCAGCTTCCCAGGCAGCAGCATGAGGAAGCCCAGCCTCTGAGCTCAGGAGAGGGACCCAGATGAAGGCCCTGGGTTCTGCAAATCCCTAGAGCGGGCCTGTGGGGTCACTGTGTCAAGCCTCCCAGCACCCGTGGGCACATGGCAGGATGACTAAGAACAGCAGGAGCAGGGGCAGTCGCCCCCTCACCTGTGCACCAGCGACTGCTGGGGCCAGCAGGCGAAAGAGCCTTACTCCTGTCTGCGTCCCTGTACACTGACCTCCAGACCCCCACAGGACACCACAGTACCTGCGACTCTGCTCAGCATGTTAGTACCCTCTGGGGAGCACTCAGAGGATTCTTCCAGGATGTATTTCCAAAGAGGTCATATAGGTCATGGACATCCCGCCCTGGGAGACCAGGTCCTCAAAGGGCTGCTCCATGACAGCCCTGCTGTGGCCTCCTGCAGGTGACCCCCAGTGACCACACCGGTGCCACCTCTTCCTTTTGCTCATGATCATGGAATACGTAAGCCAAATTGTATAAAAGCCAAGCTGGGCATGTTCGGATGCAAAGTAGATCTCCTGTCAGGAAAACAGAGGCTCCTTTAAAAACTGGGCAGGTGGGGAATCCTCCCATAACAAAAGGAGCATTCTTTTGGGGAAGATAAGCAGCAATTGTTCTGTCCATTTTTCCTTCTGCAGTGCTGGGTTTCAGGCCCAGGGCCTCGCACATGCTGGGCAAGCGTGCTGTGCTGAGCTGCACCCCAGCCCAACAGTGGATAAAACCCCACATAGCCAGGGTGTCCGGAATTCTCCATCCACTGGAGAATCCAGATGGAGAGGCAAACAGGCCAATCCAAGGTTTCTCAAACCTAGCAAAGTGTTGTTAGAGTCCAAAGAATTGTTCCTTTGGCAGATCCAGTCCCCAACACAAGGTCTACACGGGATCCTATCGGCAACATCTCTACGACTCAGAGGAGCTTTGCTCTGTTCTGAGCATTCTGCAGCTCCTTTACCTGCTATGTTTGTATGTGTCCCTCAGTGACTGGGGTGTGGTACGCAGGACTCTCTCCTACCTGCACCCTTTTGGAAGTTCTGCTGGCCTCGGAGGATGAGCTGGACTGTGCCTGTCCAGGGGCAGGAAACCGCGTTACGGCCAGAGTCTAAATTACAGACAATAAAAACAAGCATGAACAACCAAGAAATGCCACCAGGAAGGACACACAGAAACAGCATACAGACAGCCCCGTAGCTCTTAAAGACAGGCTGGCCATGCCCCAGGACGTCCTCAGAGGAAAGCGTTCTGCCCAGATGGCTCTGCAGGTGAATTCTGTCAGTTAAAGAGGAACGCTCTGGAAAACGGTAGAAGAGGAAACGGTTCCCAGCTCATTCATGAAGTCTGTGTAATCACAATTCTCAAGTCCATTGGAGACATTAAAAGCAAGAGAAATTACAGACTGGTCTCTTTTATGAGCATAAAACCAGGATAACACATTGCAGCCAAACTGAACTCATTCCAGGAATGCAAAGTCAGCTAAATGGCGACCAATCAGAAATCGAAATACCTTGTCACCTTAATAAGATAAGGGATTTTTAAATCATATGTAGGCTTCTCAACAAATGCAGAAAGTGTAGGATGGAAGTCCACCTATCTGTGGCTTTTTAGATATGTTAGAAAACCTGGGACAGAACGAGCTCTCCCTCTGGCTCCGAGGGACCCAAACACCTGAGTTAGTGGTCAGGGTTCTGAGTTTCCTGGGCACTGAGATTCGGATCTCAGTGGAGCTGACCAGGGGCCAGAGATGCTGGAGAGCAGGAAAAGAAAGGTGAAAAAAAATCTGGGAAAGGAGAAAATAAAACAATCAATCTTACGAATAAAATGATTTTCTAGGGTGAAAATACAAAAGACCTAAGAAAATAATAAAAATTTAAAAAATATATATAGCAAGTTTTCTGGACAGAGATAAGACTCAAATCGAAGCCTGCCTCAGCAGGCTCAGTGGTAAATGAGTGACAGAGATAAGAGTTTTGTCAAACACCAGGAAGCACATTTTGCAGGCCTCTTGATATGTACATGCCTGAAAACGTCACTATAAAAATGTCACGCAGTGCTGTCACATGGAACTTGCAGGTCCTCTGAGAGCCCGTGTGTGGAGCGCTTGGTCTCCAGCACTGCACTGCTGGGAGATTGTGGGGCCTTACAGAGGCAGGGCCTCACGGGAGCAGTGGCCTCCCTGGGGGTGGCCCTGAAGGAGAGGCTGGGACTCTGCCCTCCCTCCCTTTCTTTGCATCCGGGCTCTCTGCGGGAACGGTTCCTCCACCGCCTGCTCCTGCCTGCTGTGTTCTTCACCACAGGCCAAAAGGCAACAGGGAGACTGAAGATTCCAAAACCGTGGGTCAAGGTGAACTTTTCCTTTCTTTTTCTATCATCTCAGGTGTATGTTACAGCAGTGGAAAGCTGGCTAGCACACACAGATGTAATAAAATCGTATTTTTAAAGAAGAAATAATCCTGGGCATATAATTCTTCCTGTGAGCTACCAGGGGCTCCAGAAGGAGAACACCGTGTCCCTGGGAGGCCACTGCACTCTGATTCGGGACGCTCAGTCTCCAGGCCTTGGTGAAAAGCCTCTGCCCATTTCGTCTGTCTGTCTGGTCCCCACCAGACCATGGCAGAAATCAGCACCAGTCTGTGCAGTTCGCATACCTTCTCCGGGCTTTGCTCTGCAGACGCCTGCGTGTCCTGGAGAAACAGCTGAGCCAGAAACAGCGGCTGGCGACAGTCACCTGAGCTGGAGAGTTATTTTCTTCTCTCTGGGTCCAATTCTTCTAGTCAGGTGGTGAAACAGTCTGTGGAGGAGGAGGAGGAGTTCTGCACAGTGAAAAATTCCATCCACACAGTGGAAAAGCCACGTGTTTTCAAGGACACAGCGTGAGAGACGGAAGAGCCGGCCTGGCCTGAAAGAGCTGGCACGGTGGACAGACAGGCCCCTCGCTGCAGGCCACACGCAGGTCAGCCTCCGGCCTCCCTGGCAGGAACTCCCTGGCAGCCTGGTGTCCCGGAAGTAGGTCCAGCCCTGGGGTGAAGGTCATGGAGCAGAGTGGATGAAGAAGACGTGGAGAAGCCCACTCAGCCCTTCTGAGAAGGGACTTGGGGTCCCAGACCCAAGGATCGCAGGGGCTTATAGAGACCGGCTATGGGCTCACAGGACAAAGCCCAGATTTGTTCACTGTGAGCTCACATTACATCCAGGCACTGGACAGGAACTGAAAAAGAAATGTTTAATTTTTTCCTCCGCCTTAGGGAAAATCAGCTTTCGTGGCAGTGACTGGGACCTAAGGTACGGAAAGGACCCCTTGCTGAAGGAGGAAGGGCATCACCGCCCTCTTACAGCAGACCCTGAGTGATGACCCCCACGTACGCATACGTAGCTACCGTGTTAACAAGGGGCAGCTGTGACTCTAAAAGACAGAGGCGAGGTCGTGGAGCAATGGAAACCCTCACCCACTCCTGAGGAGGGTGCAAAATGGCACAGCTACCATGGACGGCAGTTGGGTTGGCCTTCTAGGTTTTGTTTTGGTTTTGGGTAATGGGAATTAAACTCAGTACCTTGCATTTCCAAGCAAGTGCTGTGCCACTGAGCTACAGTCCTGGTCCTGGATAAGTTTCTAATGTCAAGTATGAATTCACTATGTGATCTGGAAATTTCACGCCTAGGAATCTGCCCTATAGAAATAAACATATTTATACATGCAAAGATTTAGATGGCAATGTTCATAGTAACATTATTTATACTGTTATTCCTAACACCCAAAAGGTGGAAAGCATGCAAACATCCATCATCTGATGAAGGAAGGAAGGAAGGAAGGAAGGAAGGAAGGAAGGAAGGAAGGAAGGAAGGAAAGAAGGAATTGGGATAGCCATGCAATGGAATATTACTCAGCAATGAAAAGAAACAAAGCTACTGACAGATGCTGCAAGACGAATTTCAAAAACATGATACTGGGTGAAAGACGCCAGGTGGAAAAAACCACTGACTGTACAATTCCATTCATAGGAAACGCATGCAAAGGGCAGGTCCATAGAGACAGAAAGCAGACCTGGTGAGGCAAAGCAACATCAGGCTTTGAGGCAAACGGACACAAGTTATGATTTGGGAAGGAAGAGTATGTTCTAAAGCTGGACTGCAGTGGTGGCTGCCTGGCTTTCAGTAAGATCTACTGAGTGCTATGATTAAAATGAGTGAGGTTTAGTATGTAAATTATAGCTTAATAAAATTGTGTTAGCCAGGCATAGTGGCACACAACTGTAATCTCTGTGCTGGGGAGGCTGAGGCAGGAAAATTGCCTCGAGTCTGAGGCCATCCTGGGCTATATAAGTGAGTGTCAAGGCCAGCTTAGAGTACAGAGTAAGGGTCTGCCTCAAAAAGCAAAATAAATAAATAAAATTATCTTTTAAAAAATCTTAAGTTTATTGATACATGTTATGGATTAAGAACTGGTGGTCAACTTAATGCCAGCTGGATTACATCAGCATGGCGCTGAGCATAGATGTCCCACCTGAGGAAAGTTGCCAGCATAAATAGAGATGTGGAGAAAGAGAAGTTATTGAGTTGAGGTTATGGAGGCATTGCAGGTTCTCCTACAAGTTGCTGTTTGAGCCGTTGGTTCTCCTGGAGAAACTCTGGTCCTCACATCGAGCATTGCTTCCTGGCTCTGAAGGGGAAGACATGTGCTACTTGGTCTCCAGGATGAACTCGTCATGGAGGCCTCCTGGCACATACCCGACTGTGCTTGTCGCTGTCGCCGGAGGAGCTCCGGGCCTCCATGTCACTGAGGAGAGCTGTGGTGCTTTTCAGCACAGCCCTGGTCCTTGTTGTGTGACTTCTCGGCTCCAGTGCAGAACCCTCATCCCACCAGCACAGCTCCTTCACCCTGCTGGCATGGACTTTCTGGCTTCCACCGCTGACCCTTGGGTCTTCCCGGCACAAATCCGTAAAAGAGACTGGTGTGAGTCCTTCTTGTGGGCTCTGGACTTCCAGTTGGACTCGTGGGAAGCATTGACCTGAGCTCTGGGTCTTCATCTGGACTCATGTGGGACATGGCTGTGGGATTCAGGCCCTTAGTTAAATGTTCTATGTCTTTAGTGTTGTGGATAGATTTCCTTGTGTAACTCTGGGTGACCATCATAAAAATATTATAAACTCCATGCCTGATTCTAATTGTTCTCCTCCCAACCCCTGACTACAATGGTACAATATTGGTAAACATAATGATCACATTCTCCATACGGAGTTTGTAACTGTGCATGATATACCCTGGTTTCTCTTGCTTCCAATCCCCTCCCCTCCCTTCAACCTCTCTTCTCTTCCTTCTTTAAAAATATTTGTTCCATTTTTTTCTTTCTTTTATCTTTTTCTTTTCCCTTTCTTTCTCCCTCCCCACATCCTATTTTCCCTGTATTTTGAACAATATTTTCTTTGGTCCTTATTTACACTTTCAGTGTCTCACATCAGCGAATCAGTGAGATATTTACACTTGCATATATAATTTATTCAATTAAGAATATTCTCAAGGTGCACTGATGACCTAGAAACGTCTCAAGTGTATCCTTTTTATGGCTGAGTGGTACTCCATTATATTCAAACAATCTTATTTATCCATTCATCTGCTGATGCCCATTTGGGTTGTTTCCAAAATTTAGTTAGTACAAACTTGCTGCTATAAAACATGGGTGTGCATATATCACCATAGCATGATATTTTTAGTTCTTCCAGGCAAATACCCAGAAGGGTCAAAGGGTACTTCCACTTCTAGTTTTTTGAGGAAACTACACACTGATTTTCTACAGTGGTTGCACCAGTCTACACTCCCACCAGCCCCGGAAACCCCTGAAGTCTTTGTTGTTGGTTGATTTCTCAATAATAACCATTGTTTCTGGAGTGAAATGGAATCTCAGTGTCGTTTTAATTTGTATTTCCTGAGTGACGGGAGAAGCTGAACACTTCTTCATAGCTTTATTTGCTGTTGGTATTTCTTCCTCTGGGAAGTGTGTGTTCATCTCAGATGATCATTTTTGGATTGGGTCTTGAATTTGGGGGATGTGATTTTTGTTAGTCCTTTGTCTGAGGGACAACTGACTAAAATTTTTTCCACTCTGTGGGTTTTCTTTTCACTTTAATGGTAATTTCTTTTGCTGTGCAAAAACTTTTCACAGGATGACATCCCCGCTGTTGATTCTCTGCAGTTTTTCCCAGCAATCGGAGATTGAGCATGAAGTTTGCCTGTACCTATGTCTTCAAGAGTTCTACCTACTGTATCTTCTAGCAGATTTAGTGTTTCCATTTTAATATTTAGATCTCTAATCCATTTTTATTTTAGTTCAGTGCATGGTAATAGACATGGGTCTAGTTTTACTCTTTGGCATGTAAAGAACCAGTTTTTCCAGGACCCTTTATTAAAGAGGCTATCTTTCTTCCAGTGAGCATGTTTAGCCCCTTTACCAAAGACAAGGTGGCTGAGTGTGTTTGGAATTGTTTCTGCATCTTCTAACCTGTTCCACTGATTCTCAGGTCTGTTTTTTGGGCAGTACTCTGTTGTTTTTATCACAATAGCTTTGTAGTATAGTTTCAAGTCAGGAATTGTAGAGACCCCTGCCTGGCCTTTTTGGCCTAATTTTTCTTTGTTTCATTTTGTTGGTGGTGGGTTTTTTTTTTTTTTTTCTATTCTAAGTCTCCTCTGATTCAAATGAAATTTTGGAATGTGTTCTCTAGTTCTGTGAGGTATGCTAATAGCATTTGGATTGGAATTGCATTAAATCTGATTAACAATTTTGAAAGTCAGGGCATTTTCACTATGTTGGTCTTCCTACCCCCAAGCAAGGGATATCTTTCCATTTTCTGATCTCCTCTATGACCTCCTTCTTCAGAGGACTATAAATTTTAATGTACAGCTTTTTTACTTCCTTTGTTGGATTGATTCCTACACACTTCATTTTTTGTTGCTATTGCACAAGTCCTCGCTGCCCTAATTTCTCTCTCAGTGCATTTGTTGTGCACAGGAGACCTTTTTTTTTTTTTTTTTAAATAGCTGTAGCCATTTGTTTTTTTTCAATTCTGCTACTATCATTTCTGAAAATTCTAGTGGTTGGCTTCCAATTTCCTCTCTCATTGTGCTCTGGACTTGTCCGGGGGGTCCTGGAGGTCTGGGATTGCATTTTGCTTTTGCATCTTAACATTTTCTACTATTTTTTTTTTCTGTGTTGGTGCTTGTAGATTCTTTTTTTTTTTTTTTTTTTTTTTTTTTTTTTTTTGAGACAGGGTCTCTCTATGCAATTCAGGTTGGCCTTGAGCTCATTTTGTACCAAGCCTGGTCTCAAACTCACAACGATCCTTCTGCCTTAGCCTCCCGAGTGCTGGGATTACAGACGTGAGCCACCACGCTCGGCTAGTGCTTGTAGATTTCTTGTGGTAGGTAGCTTTACCACTAGTATTGAGGCTTCCCTAGGAAATGTCTTTTCCTCAGTGATGTCTTCTAGGTGTAGGAAGTTCTTAGCTTTTGTGTTGATCTCAAGATCCTACCTTCCTAATTTATTAAGGATGAGAAGTTGCTATCTATCTGGCTCAGCACTGTGTCCTTTGGTACTGGACTATGAGAGTGGTTACTACCCCAGTCAATCACAGTGTTGTCATAGAGAGAAAAACTGATTACAGCAGGTGTGACATCCTGGCTAAACGGGTGCAATCAGCAGTAACAACAGCACCAAGCACAGCCTACCAGCTGACAAGCTGCAGGAACTAATAATTTGGTAACTTCAACCATAGAAGCAAGCTCTGCATTTATATAACGAAACCCAACATTTTGTATGCAGTGAGTTTCCCCATGGTGGACTGCCCTCACCCTGTTTGGGTGGCATTTATAGGTACAGGGGACAAAACTGAGGGATGACTAAAGAGATACACAAGGTGATAGACTAAGGGTGATCACCTGAGACTGGGGAGCCTGGAGAAGAGTGCAGAGAGGAAGAGTGAAGGAGAAGCAAAGAACACGGACTTGAGTCAGGAGGACGAGAGACAGTGTTCACTCACAGGGAAGGTTCAGAAATTCTAGAGACACTTGAGGGAACAGAGAAAGAAGACGAATAGAATAAAAAAGAAAAAAACAAAAAAGGTGAGAAACCTAAAGAGTCAAAAGAAAGGGGGGAAAGCCCAAATCAGCCTGAATAAAGAAAACCAATCAAACAAACAAAGAAAAAGAAAAGTTATAAACTTCCTTCAGAGTTCACGGTTCCGGGGCAGTGCCCAGATCAGATCCCAGAAATGAGCTGTGTGGCCCACTGGGTTTGCAGTAGGATTTGTGCTGGGTGAGGACAGGACCTTGGTCCCAGATGTGGGACTGGCACTGGTCTTCAGCTGATGGCGCTCTGGGCATGCGCTGATCCCTACTGTGACCGTGGTTGTCACCTAGCTCTCCAGGGAAAGCCTGGCTCCCGGCTCCTGGACTGCACACAGCTGTCTGCTTCCCGATCCTTCCCAGCGTCCTCTGCTCTGCACCGCTAGCGCCTCTTCCCTGCTGGTCTTGGTGGGGGAGGGGCAGTGCCCTTGTCCATTAGGACAAGGCTGCTTGCCTGCCTGTGCTGCAGGGCCAAGGCTGCTCTGCTGGCTTGGAGCCAAGGTCCCTTGCAGACCAAAGGGACGTCCCAGTCCTTTGTACTTAGGGCTAAGCCTGGCTTTTGCGCCAGAGCAGAGTCTAGGCAGTCCCAATTCTTGCCTCTGAGTAGAGCTCCCCCTGTCCTGCTTCCCCCTGCGACTGGGTGGCTCTTCCCTGGTTCCCCTCCAGGACGCTGGCAGCGAAACAACCTGGGAGTGCTCTGCTGTGGGGTTCCCACTGAGCCCTTTGAAATTAACCGCGGCCCCACCTGCCTGCTTCTGTTCCACCTATCTGTGTGCAAAGTCCTGCACAGGGCTCACTTCGATCACCAGCTGCCAGCTCTTCAGGGCTCCTGCTGAGCCACATCTGCCCTGGCCTGCTGCTCACCCACCTGCTGAACTTCAGAGCACCCAGCATTTCCCCCAAAGCAAGAGGAGAGCTCAGCTTCTGGGGTGCGCCCAGCCTTCTGCTGACCCTCAAAGACTACTGGCATCTTGGCCATGTTAGGAGGACAGGAGCTTACTGGGGACTTGGTGGGGTATATGGCAAGGCCCACAGAGAGAGCCACCACAGTGGTCAGCAATGCCCATTTGACACAGCCCTCGCCAGGAGTACAATTTCTTTCCCTGTGGTCACTGGAGGTGACCACATCAGTAATCCAGCTACCCGACATCCAACAGGAGTGGTGGGTTCTGCCTCTTCAGAGTCTCAGGTATCAGTCAGGGGGCTCTCAGGAGGCTGTGGCCACTGCCCAAATTGCAGGCAGTATTGCAGTGACTGCCACTGTCCCAGGCCAAGGACTGGGATGGGGCTAGACGCTGGGCAGCCAGAGTGGGGGGAGGGGTCCCACCTTGTTCTATCTCCCTCTCTCTCCCTCCCTCTCTCTGTCCCTCTGGACTCTGCACCACCTGCCTGGTGCTCACAAAACAGGTGTCCCAGGACAGCGCACACAGCTGTGTGGCACTCAGGCTTTGGAGATGGGGCACCCTGTGGCCAGAAGAACATCAAAGAATCTGCAAACCTATTTCCAAACCCCTCCACACTCGTTATGGGAGAGGGGGAATCTTCCTATGCCCAGGGAGATCACTATTGCAAAACACTGACTGGCTAGCTCAGCAGGACCCTCAGCCCTGGGCCCAGCTGGACTTGAGAAAGCAGAGCAAGCTGCTTCCCACCCCCTCCACCACACCCCCTGGGCCCTTGGAGGAGCGCAGTTGTGGGGGGTCCAGCCTCCGGTCTGGCTGGCTGGGACTCAACAAAAGGAACCTCCTCCAGTCAGCTTCCCCTGGCTGTCTGGGGGCAGACAAGATCTCTGGCTCTTTCATTTCTGGAAAGAAATGAAAACCACATGGGTTAGGTTGCTTCCAAAAGAATAAATATATCCATGTAAAGTAACATGCAGGCCAAAACTTTGTAAAAGTATTTCCAAAACAGTAGTTTGGGCCATATACACAAGAAGGCTCATCGAGGAGGACTTGAAAATAGTGAAACAATGGTATCACAGGATCTGACTGGTTATGGAGCCGTGCGTAGCTCAGCAATGCCACAGCCATGTAAGCCCTGCCCTTCAAATTCCTCTTTCCACACAACTGTCTTGTATTCTCACTCTGGCCACCTTCTGCTCATAAAATAGCTACCCAAGCTCAAGGCATCACATCAGAATCCCAAACAGAGGGGTAAAAGCCCAAGGAGACCTTTTCTGTGATTTCTTTTGCTTCCCTGAGAACAATTACTGACAGAGGAAACAGGACTGGCATGGTTGGTTTAAACCTCGTGGAGTTTGGGGGAAGCCTACCCTTGCTGGAATTGAGGGCTTTATGCTTGTAAATTTAATGGATCTGTTTGGCTATGAAATAGAATCTTGCAGATTCACCAGTGGACTCCAAGTCTGCAAGGTTTTTAAGTCTGGGGTGAGGTTATCAAATAGACAGACCCAAGGTCAGGGGCAGGACAGAGGTCGAGCTGAGACCTGGGTGGTCCAACAGCTATGTTAAAGTCTGCTTGTCCAGAGCTTGCGGAATTCCTGGTCTCTGATGCTCATCAAAACCTTCCCTCACTGAGCCCTGAGTTTTATCAGCATTGGCTTTCTCTGACCTTGAAGAGAATATCACCTCCCGCGTGGGCTCCAAAGCCTCTTCCCGTCCTCCTGTGACAGCCCCAGAAGCCTGGCAGGCTCCACTTGCACCCGTGGGGGGTGATTTGGCCTAAGCATAAAGTGTCCTCCAAGACACATGCCCAGCAGGAAGGGATCCAAGTCCGGCTTCTCTTCCTACCATGGACTGGGAGCTGCTGCGACTGTGGGAAAGGGGTCAGAGAAGGGCTCCTAACCTCGCCACTGATGAGGCTTATGGACCAGAGGCCAGCGGGTGAGTAGACACAGAAGGACCCCGGCTACAGCGCACAAGGTAGACAGGCAGGGCTGGGGATGCAGAAAAGCCCGGAGCAGCAGTGGCAGTGTGAGCCAGCCGGCCACCAGAGCTAGGTGAGCCAGCTCTGCGCTGGGGGACAAAGACATGCAGAATGGAAGTAGGCGTGCCATGACACCTTCTTTTCCTTCTTTCATTTTCTCCTTTCTTTCCTTTTTCCTTTATGAAGTGGCTCTCCAATCACAGAACGCTAATCCTATCACACAAATCCAGAGACACAAATCCAAACCCAAAGCCAGTGCAAACCCACCTGCGTAGATCCCAGAGTACAGAGCTTGAGGTCAGATTTGGACAGAACCGTGGACCCTTCAAAATCGCACCGATCCTGTTTCTCTGAGACTGACGGGTTTTCCTCTTGTTAATCACTGGGTGAATGTGTTTTCTCCTGCTGTTTAACTTTATGTTATTTTTGTTGGTGGTGGTTGTTGTTGTTGGTTTGTGTTTTTCCCTTTTCTTTTCTCTTTTGTTTTCTGTTCTATTTTGCCCTGTTTTGTTTTTCTTGTTTGCTGTTGTTTTTTTCCGTGTATTATTTCCTAACTTTTTCTCTTTCTTTTCTCCTCTTTCTTTTTTCCTCTTCTCTTTTTTCTCTTCCTTTTCTCCTCTTTCTTTTTTCCTCTTCTCTTTTTTCTCTTTTCTACCTTCTTTTCCCTATTGTACATGACTCATTCCTCTAAACTTTCCTTTTATATTACCCCACGCATCATCTTCCTGTCTGGATCAACTATCTCACTTGGTTTTACGAGACTTTCATGTGGGTGAACATTGTCTTTTCCCTTTCTGGTTCACTTCAATATTCCTAGGCTTTCTTTTCCAACCCCTCCCTCCTATATCTTATTTGGGTGATCATCCTTTGCCCACCATCCTTTGCCTCCCTCTATATTTAACCCCATTCATCTTTCCATCCTACCCCGACCACTCTTTTAAAAACCCCACAGCAGGGTAAGATCACTCTACTGGACGGAAAAACACTGCATACAAGTTTCTGTTATAAATTGGCTTGTCTGATCATGGCAAGCCTGTGACCACTCGGGTGACCCCACCCTCCACCCAGGAGGGTTCTGCAGGCAAGCCACCATGCTGGTAACTCTAGCCTCCACCCAGGGGCTACACTGGGCCTGTGAGGTCCCCATGGACACAGTAGGGCTCCAGCTTGCACGTACATGGTGAACAGGTGAGACGAGCAGCCTGGAAAAGCCTGAAGAAACAATAACAATACGAGCCAATGGTTGGTTCACATCAGTGCCTCTGGGCTTGTCAACCCAGAAAGAGCCCAGGTCATACCAACTGGAGGAATTCAAGCAACTGGCCCCTGCCCGACATCACAGGACTGGTGACTAAGGGAACACCAGCCACACAGTAGGACGCTGGCTGCAGTGCACACAAGGCTTAAGCAAAACCAGTGAGATTGAAAGAACTGAAATATGAAATGACAAGTGAAAATGACAAAATGAAAAAGCAAAATGCAGTCTCACATCTTCAGCCCACCCAGGACAAAGAAGACACAGGCATAGAAGCAACTGGAAGACAAACACCTGAAGTTCTGAAAAAAACAGCAAATGAAGTAAACAAATCTATGAGGCTACAGAGGAAATCAGATCAAAAATAATTTCTCAGTTAAAAAAAAGAGATGGAATCCATTATAAAAGAATTGTTCAACATACCTAGAGAAGACACAGACAAAGAAATGGAGAAATGATGGAAATTTTGAATGAACAATATAAGAAACAAATGGAATACATGAATCATATTCAAACGGTTACCCATGAAATTAAAAATCCCATTGAAAGCTGGAAAAACCACTTGAATGAAACTGAAGATAGACTTTCAAACCTTGAAGACAGGATTGAGGCTAGTGATCACAAAAGGAAAGATCTCTGAAAAATAGCAAAAGACTAGGTAATAACAATTAAGTAGCTCCAGGACTATGCAAAGAAAAACAATATAAGCTGATAAATGTGAATGATAAAGCGGAAGTCAACACAAATGGCATTTAAAAGAAAACTACTTGCAGAAGTAATAGCAGAAAACTCCTAAGTATGGGAACAGAGTCTGACAGACAGATTAGTGAGGCATACAGAACCCCAAACAGCCATAACCAAAATAAATCTGCACTCAGACATATATTAGTCAAGATCCCAGAAATTCAACACAAAAACTGTTATTCAACACAAGAATATTAGAAGCTGTTAGAGAAAAGAAACAGATCACCGATAAAGGAAATCCATTAGAATCACAGCTGACTTTTCAACATAAGCTCTCAAGTAAAGAAAAGCTTTGGAGTGAAATATTTCAAATCTTGAAAGAAAACAACTGCCAACCCAGATTGATGTTCCCTGCAAAATTATCTTTCAAACTTAATGGATAAATAGGATACTTCCATGATAAAGAACAACTGAAGAAATTCACAACTGCCAAACCAACCCTAGAAAGAGTACTAAAAAGATATTCTAGAGACAAAAATACCCACAATTCGAAGGATAACATTTTTAAAAAAACAGGCACGGCAAGAAATTAAACAGAGAGAAAAAACCAGGAAACCAACAACAGGAAAATAACATGACAAAGATAACCCAATACACATCAGTTATAACCATCAATGTAAATGGCTTCAATTTACCAATCAAAAGAAATAGGTTGGCAGAATGGATCAAGAAACTAAATTCAACAATATGCTGTGTACAAGAAAGATATTTAACTCAAACATAAACTCCTAGACTGAAATTCAAAGGGTTGAAAACAATACTCCATGCAACAGAAACCCAGAAAAAAGCAGGGTAGCAAGATCTACCTCTGCAGGGCACAGCGACACTCCTAGCTCCCGGGAATCTGGATTTGAATGGTGTCACATCCTTCTCAGACCTGCTGGCCTGGGCTGAGTTACAGACACCACCACCTGGGTCTCCAGCCAACAGGCAGCAGATTATGAGGCTTCCTGGATTTCAGAATTGTGCAAGAAAATCCCTCGAATAAACCTCCATTTATGTTTCTGTGTGTTTACTTCTTCTGCTGCTCTGAAAAAGCCGGACTGGTACCCTCTGAAACCGACAGGTCCCGCAATCTCTGCTGAGGGCTCTGTGTGTGCCTGGCTGCTTTCTACCCTCAGCTGGCCGAGAGGTTGTCAACTTCAGTTTAGCCTCTTCTTCCTGCTGACACCAACCTCAAGGTCGGCCACTGGTGACAGCCAGGGGCCTTTGTACGGCCAAGAGCAGAGCACAGATGAATACTCACGTAACAAATCACTCAGGGCCAGGGGCTTGAAACAGCTCCATTGGCTCATAGTACACCTGAATCCCTGTGTGGGGTCTCTCACGTGCCGACCTTAGGTAGCAGCAGAGGCCAGAGGTGTTGCAAAGCCCGGCTGAGCTGTCCATCCAGTGTCTCCCTGCCCCCAGCTGTCCTTCAAAGCTGCTGGCAGGAGGGTTGAGAGGGACCCTTCTGGCAGACACTCTGTGTGCGGCTCGTGATCCCCACAGCAGGTGCCCAGATCTCGGGACTTCTTATGTGGTAGCTCTGAGTTCAGGGGATGCTTCTGCAGTGAACCCTGTGAGTGCTGCTTTGCAATCTGTGACCAGTCCTGTCACACAAAACCATTCCTTACTGTGGATTAAAGCAAGCACAAGCCTGTCCTGGTCTAAAAGCAGGGAACGCAGCTCCCGTATCCAGGGGAGGTGAGTCGTTGATTGCACTGTGTTTAAAAACTGTCACACAAGCCCAGATCTCCTCATCCTTCACTTTTGGTGTTGAAGTTGCTGCCTCAGAGGGGTCACCCTGACTAGATCCCTGTCAGCTCTCCCCATCTGTTTGGTAGCTTGTTTCCACCCTAGAACATCACAATGCTCCACAGTCCTATTTGTCTAATTCCTTAGACTTTTCTTCCCTTTAAGGAATCGTTCCAGGTGTAAAACAGGGATCTTGCCCTGTAGGTCACCTTATACTTCCAGCCAGCTCACTGTATGCAGGACACACAAAGGCTGCGTGCAACTGTGTTGTGGTGTGAGTTGTCCCCTACCCAATGTGATCCACTGGAGACCCTGAGAACCAAGTCTACCTTGGCCATGGGACCACTTATTTGTTCTCTCTATGGGTCTCCACGAGGGTTCCTAACCCTAAACCTCTTCCTCACTTCTTCTGGGTCCATGGATGGCACTACTAGAATAATCCCGGAAAGTCTTAGTCCTCTTCTGTTGCTATAACAAAATACCAGAAGGTAGGTAATGTGAAAGAAAAAAGGTCAGTCAGCTGGAGTTGAAATCCAAGGCTGGGTATCCTCATCTGTTTGGCCTCCACTGAGGCAGGTGGTGTCATAGCAGAAGAGACCACTTGGCAAGGCAGGACGCAAGAGGAATTTGGTGGTGGTGCTTGCTGTTGTAACCTCTTGCTCTCGAGGGAACTAACTAGGGTTCTAGAGATCTACACCAATCCCTTCTGAGGCAGCACCCCCAATGACCTAATCTCTTCCCATCGGCCTCATCTCCCACCTCTCATGCCACCACTGAGGAACAAAACCCTGGGTGACAAATCGCCCCAGAGCACAGCAGCTCCTGAGGATCAATGTCTCGGATTCAGACGAAGCATCCACCCCTCCATTGTGCAAGCCTGTGGTGGAGCATCTTGCTGTCTGCCCTCCCTGCTCCTCAGAGGCATGGAAACAGACCTTCCTGTGCCACTGGCACTCCCTGCCCGTCCCAGGGGCCTGGCTATGGTAGTGAGGCCAGAGGCACCTAATGGCCCTCAGCAGACCTCACCCCCCTGGAGAACTATTACTATAGGTTGCACCTGCAGCCACAAAGCTGTGACGGGGCACCCACAGCATCCCTGTGAGGTGTGCAGACTGAGGGGCAGCCTTCAGGTCACCAACTGTCAGCCCAGGGAAACGGTCCCCCTTCACCACTTTAGAGACTTACGTGGGGAGGCCGGGTGGTGACTGGCTGAGAGAGGCTTGAAAATGCACCACAGGTAACAGGAAGAATCCTAAGCAGTGGTGGCCTCCAGAACTCAGCATCACTGCAACAAAGCCAGCTCTGAATGCAGAGCCATGAGCTCCTCCCTGGCCCTGCTCCTGAGACCCATCCCCTTCCACAGGGGCCTCTCCTTCACTGACTCGACCCCCGTTTCAGACAGAGCCTGAGAAGAAGGTCCATATGCAGGCTCGGGTGCTGTGCCCCTGCCTCCTGGATTCCTCCTGGATTCCTCTCTGGCTCTAGCCAAATTCCACACCAAGAACCTTGGCACAAAATTATTAACAACACTGCCTAAATGCATTTGTAGTCTGTGTGTACTGCATAAGGTATGTATGAGACATACAGCAATTTCTTGTTTAGACTTAGGCCCCATCCATAAGATATCTACCTCATTATGTATATGTGAACATTCTAAAATCCAAAATCTGAAGTATGTCTGGCCCTATGCATGGGGAATGAGGGATGTTCCACCTGCAGTGTGATTCAGGTGCAGACATTATTGAGAAGCCAAGACAGTTAAAAGCCCTAGAGGAATGCACATCTAGTGCTAAGTATCAGGAATCGCAGAGGAGAGAAGGTCCTGGAGTCCCTGTCTCTGAGATCAGCGGTTGTTCCTCAGGTCACCCGGGAGAAACATCCTGTGACTTCTCAGCTCCCTTGGTGCTGTGGGAAGAGGCTCAGTAACAGGAAATGACCTGGATTTGATGACTCTAAACCAGTACAAGTCACAAGCAGTATCGGCAGCAGCCCCTAGCAAGGCAGCTCTGGTCCTTTGTCTTGGCCATGAAGTCTGTGTGATTCAACCTCTTCCTGCTGTGGCAAGACATTTGAGAGCAATACCTTCAGAGGAGACAAGATTCCTTCTGTTTCCTGGCTTCAGAGATTTCGATTCCTGGCTGTTTGGCTTGTGTCGAGGCAAAACGTCATGGTGGGAGCCCATGAGAGCCCAGGCTGCTGTCTCATGTAGCAGCCAAGGGGAGAGGGGAGGAAGCACTGGGACTCCTCATCCCTAGCACTACCCAGGGTAGGTAAGGCTGGGCTCCCACCCTGGCTCCCTCCCAGCAAGCCCCACTCCCTGCGGGCTCCGCCTTCTCCCCCGCAGCCCTGCAGGCAGGGTCCAAGCCTGCCACCCTTGGCCTCTGGGGACCCCTTCAGATCAAAGCAACACTGTCCTTCATGCATTCAGTCATTTGACAAGCAGTGCGTGCTCTGAAGTGCGCACTAGAGAAGGACGGGAAGGGGTGCGTGATCCTCTCACGGGCGGTCACAGCGCCACAAGGCCACAGGAAACCAAGACATTTGATAATCACAAGTGGAAGTGAAAGTGTCAACACCTAAATAAGTTAGGGGTTTTTTTTTAATGTGCTTTTTCCCAGCCACCAATGACCCAGTGAAAGTGAATCCAATAAATGGCTCCAGTGGTGACTCAGGGAGGAAGAGTATCACACGCTAGAGCATCACACAGGTGCCCTCGGCCTCCAGGACGGGAGCCCAGGAGGGACGGCAGGTGGAAAGGAGTGTCCCCCATGAGACCAGCACACCACCCCCCCACACACACAGTGGAGACAGGGACAGATGCCCTCCGTCTCCCAGGCAGGACACAGTCAGGGCAGGGCTCGTCCTCTCGTGCCAGCTTTGCTCCTTCCCTGTCTGCTGCAGTGAGTGGGCCGCAGCCGTATCCCTACAGCAGCCAGGTAGGAGGAGGAGCGTTGTATCCTGTGACCCAGCTGGGTGACTGCCCTCGGGACCAGTGCACTGCATGTTTCTAAGTAGCTGCGGAAGAGGAGTTTTGATTGTTCCCAAGGAAAAAAAATGATAAATTTTGACTTGATCATTAACAAACACATGAATCAAAATAACACATACTATCCCATAAATCTGTGGTTTTTATGTACCTATCAAAACAACAGTAAGAGCAGTATTTTTAAAAAGCATGTGTTAGCTTTACCATGGCCCCTTTTCCTGGCTCACTTCCCTCTCCTGGCTTTATGCTTGAGCTGCGCCTAGGCTGGCGGCCCCTGAGCCCGGATGCTATTAGCACAGGACTGTGGAGCTCTGAAAACCACTTCACTGCATGAAGAAAGAACCACAGGCTTCTGCAAAGAGCAGCTCAGCAAGGGGCAAGCCCACTCTGCTCACCTGAAACAGCCCTGGAGAATAGGACCATTTTCTTCCCATGCAAGTGCGTGGTTTTTAGAGCCTTTGAACAGCAATATAAATACTGTGCTTTAATTTTGTCTCCCAGCTAAGAGTATACGTAAGTGGTTGGAAACTGCAGCCTGGGACTGAGGAGGTTCCTTATTAAATATTGTCATGCTATGAGGAAAGATCTGATGAGAGCTCCTGAATTTAATCTTCCTCCCGTCTCACCGTTGCTCTGATGTTACCCACTGCCGGTACCAGAGAGAGACTACAACACTGCTGCACACGACATCACATAAGAAGGTTCCTGAAGCAGCACCATGCACCCAAACCCTGTCTGCAGAAGGGCTGGCTCCTGAAGCATATTCATCTCTGCCTTTGGACTAGACGGTTTCCTGTGAGCTCGCCGAGTGTGATGGATTGAACAGATTGTGGTAACAGATGGGGAAAAGCAGCCATCTGATTCTGACATAACACTCAGAAATGGATGCGATGAACAATAATTAGAAGAAGCCATACTCAGCCAGAGGAGACAGTATCAAAACAATGAGCTTTCACGGGTCCCAAAACCCTCGGACACAGAATGGGGACACCGTCCTTCCTGTGGGAGGGTGTGGAAGATGAATTCTGGAACAGCAGAAGCTCCTACATGAAAGGCCATGCTGTCTTTCTGGGAGACGGTGGGCTAATATGCAGCCTTGAGCTCTAGAAGGAATGTCTGCTCTTGATGCTTTGACTGATTCTGTGAAGGTTAACGCCTAGAAAGCACCACAGGACAGTGCCACAGGACACATGCCTGGGTGGCCACAATGACTCAACGATGTATGAACCCAAAAAATGCCCAACTGTGTGTTTCTGTCACCTATGGGGGAGCAGAGAGGCAGGGGCTTGCTGTCTGGGAACCACTCTATCCTTTAGAGTGTGCTTTGCTGGGCTGTATTTCAGCACTTTTGGCATGCTTCAGATACCGCATGATAACTGGTTTAACAGTGTTCAAACCAGTGTGCAGCCCATGGCAAGCACTCAGAATGAAAACCATCTGCGGTCATAAAATGGTATCAGGACGCAGGGAGCTGATCGTCCTTGTGACCTGGAAAGAGTAGATGCTTGGAGATTCTTACGCAGTCTGGATCTGGAGTGTGCCCAGTGGCCATGTGTGCAAGGTGGTTTGCGGGAAGTGGAGGAACCTTAGGAGGGGCCCAGCGGGGGGAAGTTCAGTCATTGGGGTGGGGGGCCTTGAAGGGGACACAGGGATCCCAGCCCCTTCGTCTGTCCCTGTGCTTCCAGCTTGTGGTGAGCAAGCCTGGTCCACCAGGCCCCTCTGCCAAGGTGTACTGTTACACCACAGGCCCAGAGCAGTAGGGACACACGACCACAGGGCAAATTCTTGGAAGCCATGAGCCAAAACAAACCTCTCCACCTTAGAAGCTGATGTCTCTGGTATTTTGTCTCAGAAATAAAGAGTGAATAACACAACCCTGAAACACCCATTGATTCTTAGGGAAACCCTTCGCTGAGGGGTCGAGGACATGACTGACCCTGAATGGACCATGGCTCAGGCACAAGCCAGAGTCAGCAGGCTGTGTCTCCTGGGTCCAAGCTTAGAGCCTGGGCCTCATCTTTTTAAAGCATGAAGGAGGTTGTACCTGAGTAAACAGAGCTGCAGTCTCCCTGGCAGGCAGACACCTGAGTCATTAAGAGGTATTAGCTTTGCATAATTGATTTAATTATAAACACAACATCCATATTTTGCCTAAAGAACATATAGAAACCAGGTAAACAAACAGAAGTGTCTTTATTAAATAAGCTTTGAAACTTCCCCAGGAGTCTGATTGCTCCACCGGAGCTAGAGAACTACTTCCAGTGGTGTCCAGCACCACTTGTGGCCACGGGAAGCTGCTGTCCTTGAGGTCTGCGGGAGAAGTCACTGGGCAGCAAGACGGATGTGCAGGAGTATTCCAGCACTCTGGAACCCAGGGACAGGCCAGTCCCCATTGCAGCCCTCTCCTCCAAGTTTTGATGACATGGGTAGAGTTAGTGCTACTCAAAGGTTTGCGATCCAGTTCCCACAACTTTCCTATCTACTTGGGAATGCCCATGGATTCCCAGTACCCATGGATTGCTGGTAGGAGTGAGCAATCAGAGAATGGAAAAAAGATAACTGCAGTTGAAAGATGTCAGTCAAAGTTCAGGAGCTCAAAGGCAAAGTGGATGCTGGGTTCCTACTTAGCAGAGAGACTGTCTCTGGGCAGAAGTCAAGAACCAAGACACTTTTGCTCAGCACCCAGTAAAGTCTCTGGACTTGAGGATCTTGATTTGGAGATTAGGCAGACACCAAAAGTGGAAAAACACTAAGTCTAAGCAGTTGAAGACCCTCGTGTCTGCAACTCTGTTCTGCTCAGCTTCAAGGTGTAATAAAATTACACCTTGAATCAGCTGTTACACTCTGTTCTCAGAGGTGCTGAGGACAGGGGAGCACATGATTCTAAGAATGAAAAATCTGGCTTGGTGGACAGAAAAACCTTGGCCCTTTTCCAACTCCACCCAAGGACAGGGAAGCCAGGCTGACCTCTCCCTCTCCTCACCCCTCCTGGTAGGAGCTAGGGACATTGCTTTCTAGAGAAATGCACAGCCTGGGATGACTACTCATTAACACACCAAGCCTAGGGCCCGAGGAGGTGTCTACATTCTGTGGTGGTGTGGTCAGTGACTCTTGGGGCTCTACTTCTCTGCTAGTTTGAGTGTGAGGCCAGGGTCACTGGGAGAGAATCCTGAGAGCTGAAAGGAAAAAAGAAAGGAAGAAAGAAAGAAAGAAAGAAAGAAAGAAAGAAAGAAAGAAAGAAAGAAAGAAAGAAAGAAAGAGGTAGACCTACCCAAGAGAAGGCACACAGAGGAAAAACAGGAAGCCACGTGTTTCTTGAAACATCCTCAGAGAAGAGACTCATGTCCTTGAAATACAAACAAGATATTGTAAAAAAAAGACATCTTGTGAGAACGAGAATGAGCTCACACAGCCAAAATTTTGAAACAGTAATACAATAATCAGAAGAGAAGGTGGAGGAAATAAAAGATAGGACCAATAGGAACAAAGGATGGACAATAGAAGGGAGAAACCAGGAAAATTAAAGCATCGGTTCACAAATACCAACATCAGAATAGCAGAATTACAGAAAATGAAAAATCAGAGAAAAGATTATAGCTGTCCCTGACATACATGATTAGGTCCCACTCCCTCCATGGCTACCAAGACCCTCCCCCAAGTCCTTTTGTAAGATAGCATAGCATTTGCACGCAACCTAGTATTTGTGTATAATTCCACCATCTCTAAATTATTTCTAACACCCCAACAATGCTAATGAAATGTGAAAAAGTTGTTACACTGCATTTTTAGGGATTTGCAAGCAAGAGTTTGTCCATGTTCAGCGCAGACTCAAAAATCCTCAGGCTCACTACATGGGGTATGAGCTGTGGTTGGTTGACTCAGGGAATGTGGAAAAGCGAGGCTGAAGACTCTAAGTGATCCACAAATCTTTCCTACAGCGAGGAAACAGCAATGGAAACCCTCACACCATGGCATCCATGAAACTTCACAATTCTGGGAACAAGAGAAAGATCGCTAAAGTTCCAGAGAGAAAAGCAGGCCACCAGGAAGGCTCTGAGGATCAGAATAGCCCTGGCCTTCTGCACAGTGATGTGAAGAGCTGTGGGAGTAGCCAATCTGGAATTCTCCTGACAGAAAGCCTTCAGGCAGAGGCCTTCGGGGAGGGGCTGCATCAGAACGAGGTGTCCGTTCAGGAAGACAAACTGGCTCTCTGGAGTGAGAGCCCTGGTCAGGACAGGAGGATTGGACAGGGACAGGAGGACATGGGCTGCAAGCGTGGCCACAAGGGAACAGGAAGGAAGTTGGTTCTAACGGGTACATTGGCCAGAAGACATGGATCACAATAATTCACAGCATTCAACTCTTGGGCTCAGGAAGGTGTGTGCTAGCCAGGAAAATGCACTGGAAATCCCAGGACAATGAAAATGAAAACATCCAAGTTGTAGTCTAACTATGGAACCATCCAAGCCCATCTATGACTCTGAGGTCTTGATAATGTTGATAATGTTGTTATATATAGGTCAGCTCTACGTCACTATAATGCAATACCTGAAATGATTAACTTGCAAAGTAAAATGATTTTCTTTGGCTCACAGTTTTGGTTCCATGACAGATTCATCCTGTAACTTTTGACCTGTGGTGAGGACGTGCATCACAATAGGAACCCAAGGCAGAATAAAACTGCTCACCTCAGACAGAAACCAAGAAGAGGAGGAGGAAGGCACCAGGGTCATGCTGTCCCCCTGGAGGGCACTGGCTGAGACCTCTCACGTGGCTCTATCTCCTGAAGTTTCCACCAACTCCCAATTGTGCCACCTGGGCACATTTAGTATACAGGTCTTTGAGGGACCCACCCAACTGCAGCAGATGAGAGCAGAGATGCTGTCCTTCGAGGGGCACTGAGTCCTTGGCTCAGGACGCCCTATCCCTGCCCAGACTGCTCCATCATCTGCTCAGCAATGGTCACTGAGAAGCTGTCATCCTGTGCGGCCTCTTTGGGGTTGTTCTTCTTCCTCCCTCAATCAATCCATAACAGCTGAATGCAGAACATCTGAAATGTGAAGAGATGCCTGGAGGAGTGGAGGATGGGGAGGGAGGGAGGGTGTGTAGGGGTGTTGGCTTCTCTCCTGGCGGTAATGATGGGATGCTATGTTGCTTCTGGGTGCTTCAGGGTGAGATTAGCATTGGGTTGATGGGCACAGTGAAGCAATGGCCCTCATGGATGTGAGTGGGCAGTGTCCATTCTCCTGAGGGCCTGCATAGAACAAAGAGAGGATAGAGAGAGGATCTGATACTTTCCTGCCTGGGGCATCCAGTTTCTCCTGCCCTTGGACTGTGACCTTTTTCAATCAGTTTTCCTGGTCCTCAGGCCTTTGGACTTGCCTCGAGCTACACCATCGGCTTGCTTGGGTCTCCAGGTTGCCAACCCTGTCTCCATAATCTTGTGATCCAATCCTCCTTCCCTCCTCTCTCTCTCCGTCACTGTCTCTCTCTCACTTTCTGTTTCTCTGGAAAACCAAATTATATTTCCACAGTAAGTGTGGGGGGAAAATGTTTAATATTTAAACATGTTTAATATTTGACAATACGGTCACACACTGCAAAATGACATTTTGGTCAGCCATGGACAATACATACAGGGGTTTCCATGAGTGCACAATGGAGGGGAAAGTCCCCATCACCCAGGGACATCGTGGCTGTCATAGCAACATAGTGCAGCATGCCGCTCCTATGCATGTGGTTTGCTGGTGTCAACAAACCTACGAAGCTGGCAGTGTTGTCAAAGTACAGCACTCATGATGACTTGTGGTGCAGAATGCCTGGTGCGCATTTGTTACGTGTTTCACACCACCCTACAGCATGTGCCATCTAAAACTAGATGAGCGTAAAACACAAGAGTGTGTGATGCTGGAAGAAGCACAGATGGCTCCTGTTTACCTAATCCTTTGACAACATGGTGAGAGGAGGGTGCTGGATGGACCCGCACACCTCAGACAGCGTAAGCGCACTCACCGACGATTGTATGACAAAGTGCTGGTTGTGAAGATGCTGTTGTGGTCCTTGCGGGAGTGACATGTGGACAGGCCCTGGCATGGGCAGGCAGGTAGTAGGTTTATGCCTGGCAATGTTTAGACAACGGCCTGGTGTAAATGCACTTTTTATTTCTGCCAGTGATCTCAAACTTCTTAAAGCAAAGTCTTTCACTTCTCCTCCATAAAATAGCTTGTTAGAACTAGACCCTTACCAGAGAGGAGCTATTGTCACTCTCAGGCACATGGTATCTCCCATCAAAGCATACTATTTCTCCTGCCCCTTGAGGGACCTAGACATGAAAATCCCAAGCATCGGTCAGAGCCACCAAGCAAACGTGACCATTGGACTAGACAGAAGGGCAAGACAGTGCAGAGTCCTAGCGTGGCAGAGAGCAAGCCCATGAGAGGAAGGCTGTCTGGTCACCAGGAAGCTACTGTGAATCATAGACAGGCAGAAGACCAAAAACCACAGGTCACAAGAATGACAAGGAAGTCTAGACCTTTCTCTTCCAAGAACCCATTTCTCGTACCCTCCAAATGTCTGCAGAATGCAGGGGGAGCTCAAGTCACTGTGTCGCCCTTCTCCAGCAGCAGTCCCAGGTGCCCAGAGAGGGGAACTAATCAACACACAGCTGGCACTGTCACCTGGCTTTGTTCAGAAGCTCCTGGCACAGATTCAGTCCCATTGATCGTGAGCTCTTTCTGCGAGCAGGAAGTTGTGAAAAATTCTCAAATGAGTATAGAAAGGCTCTGTGGGAAGTTCAGAGGCTCAAGCCCAAACTTTGACTAGAAATGACCCAGTCAGTGAAGTCACTGACCTGCTCCTTCCTCTGTGACACAAGGACAGGTAACCTGCCATGAATGCTGAATTTTGTTTGTGAACTAAACCCTGGCTTTGTCCAGGACTGAGATCAGCTTGTAGGCAGCAGCTGCCCAGCAGGAATGCCCCAGGAGGATGTGCAATTATCTACTTTAATATATCTAGCACTTAATGAACTAGAGTGTGTGTGTCAGTACCCTAAATGTTCATGAATGTCTAATTTCCTTTCCTTAATATAAAAGAACTTTCAGCTGGTTACACACTGATTCAGTTACTAACCCTGTTGTCAAGCCTCCCTTGCAGCTACATGTGGGCTCAGGAGTTAGAGCTGATCAATAGTTCATGACAGAAGTAGTCTGTGCCAGTTCTAGATATTGCTCTTGAATCTACTGATCATGTTGATCACACTACTCTTGTTCTATCAAATCTATTGAGCAAGTTCTTTGGAGTGTAAAAACCTATGGAATATTCTCTTCCTAGTCTTAATTTCTCTATTGATTTTTGGTCTATTTGTTATGGTTTAGATCAAGAATGTTGCGTGGAGGCTTCCTGTGCTCACAGGCAGGTCTTGTGGAAGATGGTCAGATCACAGATGATGTGTTCACCAGTGCATGAGTGTGCTGCTGGAGTATGGGCCTGGCTGGAAAGGTGGGGCAGTGGTGTGTGAACTGGAAGGCTGCACCTCCCTCCCTCACTCTTTCTCTGCTTCCTGGCCACCATGATGTGAGCAGCTTTGTCCACCCAGGCCCTTCCACCACACTCTTCCTCCCATAGTGCCAAAGAACCACAGGTGGGATCCTCAGCCAAGTAGACCTCTTATCATTTCAGTCATGGGTACCACGGGTATTGAGTATCTTGGCCATGAGGAAGTGACTAAGTCCCTGTGAATCATGCTGGTCCTTGGTCTGTGGGCTCTACTTATTGTGCTCATCATCTGGCTGAGTGGATGGGGGCAACTGGATGAAGGAAGGCAAACCTCCTACCATTCCTGGCCTACCTGTCCATGTCTAGTGATATTATGTGAGAACACATGTCTGTCTTGGCCAAACCATAATATTTCAGATTGTGTTTTCACTACAAGTCCACACCCGGTGAACATGCTATGTTTCCTTGTCCACCCTCTGGCTCTCATACACTTGGGCACATGCTGTTTTGTCTGCTCAGCACCCATCTGTCCACCAGGGAACTGCTCCTCCCCCAGCCTGTGACTCCCAGAGATTCTGGACCTCTCTCTGCTGTGGCCCAGGTCCGAGCAACCCCAGCTCTCATCTGTATCATTTTAGGGTTCACAAGAGGAACAAACTTAATATAAAATCTATATATGAGGGGTTGAGGATTTAGCTCAGCAGCATAAATCCCTGCCTTGCAAGTGTGAGGTCATGAGTTCAATCCCTCGTACCAATAAAAATGAAAAAGACAAAAAATAAAATAAAAAAAATCTATATATGAATACATAAAGGATTTACAGGTGGGCTTACAATGCTGCCTGCAGAATCAGGGTGGAAGGAAGAAGATGGTCCTCTGTGCTCTGGAGAGGCAGGAGACCTGGAGCTCACTGCAGTCTGGTAAGTCTGTGCCAGCCAGAGGGTCTGAGTTAGAAGATTAAGAGTCTGTGCTAGAAACCTGAAGGAGCTGGAGACGAGCATCCAGAGATGATGGTGAAGATTGGAGCCCTTCCTGTGAAGGGAACACTCCTTCCTTTCCCATTCTACCCTGGCCAGGTCACAGGCCTATAGGTTGGTGCCACCCACACTGGGCTGGATCTTTCCCCCTGTGTTCGCAGGCACTTGTCAGCGGTCCACAGACACACCTGGAGCTTTACCAGTCTGCTTGGTGGGTCTTACCCCTGTGGAGCTGGCATGACACAATAAACAACCACACCATCCCCAACCAGAGCTGCAAATCCATGGGTCACCTCGAGATCCATTCAAAGCCCTCCCATCAGACTCGAAGCACAGAGCAAAAGGTCTTTGCTATCATCTGTTTAGATCTTGGCTGACAGCAGCCTTGGGCCAGCAGAGAATGAGACCAACACCCAACAGAACCAGAGCCCATTAGAGAAGGAAGAAACTGAGTCAGAGAGAGGAGCCAGCAGGAAGAGCTCACGGGTGTGCTGAGCGCTGGATCTCACTGTGTCTGCAAGCACTGGGACGCGACAGTGAGCAGAAGTGTGAGCAGGAGTCCTGCCTCCACTCACACACTCGATGTGTTCCAGGGTGATTTCATACAAACACTATGTGAGATGTTGTGGATTCTGGTGCCTTTCTTTTAAAGTAACAAGTTTAATCTGAGAGCCTGTAGAAAGCCCACCCAGATGAGATGGATAGGAAAAGAATGTACATTTTTCCCACCAACCTCTGAAATGAAACATTTTCTGGAGGTCCCCATGCAGGGATCAGATCTACAGAGTGTGCCCAAACTTGTCCCCAGGAAAAACTGCAGATCAGTTATCCGGAGCTTAAAATCATAGGTAGTGTGTTACAAATTTGAACTATTTGTTATTCAACCCATTGCTAGAGTGCAATATTCAAACTTCCCTATGACGAATGTGACCATTACCTATGTCTAACATGTATCAATAAACTAAATTAAACTCTGCAGAGAAAAAAAAATGAAGTGTAACATTCAGTGTATAAATAAGAAGCAAATGGATCCCATTTTAAAACAGTTTGAAAACTGGGTTCTGGTAAAGCTGGTTTCGTTTCTACTGAATCTGACACTGGGCGGTTAGAAGCATCCTCCTGAGAGGAAGTCTGCAGACTTTACCAGAATGGGAGGTGTACGGATCACAGGAGGTGGGAGAAATACCCAGGATCAAATCCAGTGGAACATCCGAGGCCTGGTGCAGATGACAGAGGAGCATGATGACATCAGAGTCACCGCGCGGGCGGGAGACACTGCTGGGGTGTAAGGGCCAGCATGGCAGAGAGGATGCCAGGAGGGGTGCAGGCAGTGGGGGCAGAGGCACCTAGGAGGGCAAGGAGGGGGCTGCCTGCACTGGTCAGGCTGGTGGTGGCACAGGCACACCTGGCAGCACTGCTGACTTTGGCCATCCCCTGCTTGGAGCTGGGGTGACAAATGCACCCCCTCCCAGAACACCTTACTGCATCCCTGTGCCATGGAAAGGGCTGCAGCCAGAGTGTGCTAAAGGGCTAGATTACAGCCCTTCAGCAGAGTTAGTCAGTGCTCTGGGTGACAGCAAAGACACCACGCAGGGAGCAAACAGCAGCAGCAGGGCCCAGCAGCCATCCTGTACACTCTGCTGCCAGTGCAGCCCCCAACTTTCCATGTGGGTTCAGGGAAAGAGCCCTCTGTGGACTGACTGCAGGGGTCACAAGGACAGAGGGGACCCAGGAGGGGTCCAGGGCACCTGGAGCCTTCAGAATTCCGAGTGCCTTCCCTCTTCTGGCTTAAGCAGGTCCTCTGTGTGCTGGGGTAACCAGGGAGGACACTTAACTTGGAGGCCGGCCAGGAAGAACCCTTACCAAGGGACAGGGACTGTGTAGGGGTGATACAGTGACAGGTCCCCCACCCCCACCCTAGCATCTACCACAGCAGTGGGACCATCCTGCCCCAGGGCACTTCTGGTCATATTCAGAAGTCACCTCTCTAGACCTGATGCCAGTCTCCAGCCCTGAAGAGGCCATTCCTTCCGCTCCCCGGTGCTTACCCCTCCCAGGTCAGTCTGGACTCCAGTGCCCACACCACAGCTAGATGTGACCTGTCAGCTCTTCCGGAAGTGAAGTGCTCCCCACTTGGGCAACCTTGGTCTGGCTCCAGCCGCCACACACCATACACGCTAGCCAGACAGAGACAGAAGAGGGATCCCTGTCCCTGTACAGCTGCTAAATGATGCTTGGAGCCAAGCAGCATCTGTGTCCTTAAACTGTCACAACTGAGCCTCCTTCTCACTGGATGGGATTTAGACACCCTGCTCCTCCGCATATTCCTGATGCTGAGGTTCTCGCAGGGACATGGAGAAAAACTACGGAGGAGACCTTAAATAGTCACACCAGCACTCCTGGGGAGGCTCAGGGACAAACTGGCCGGCAGGACAGATGTCTGTGATATGCCCGAAATGAACATAGGTGGGACAGTAAGTGGGTCAGAAATGAACTGTAGCTGGGTTCATCTTGCTGATCTTCTGCATGTATACAATAAAATGACAGACAACGGGAAGACAAACCGGGTCACTGTGGGGTCCAAGCCACCAGGCTTGAGCAAGGGTAGTAGGAGGCTGCTCTCCCCCATGTGGGACATACTTGGGAGCTTTTGGAGGTCTCACTTCTGCCCCACCCCTTGTCCATAGGCTAGAGAGCTTTAGAAGTCCTGGGCATCCCGACATCCAGGAGGGGTGTCTGGTGTACATCAGCCTGGCTTCTATCAGGCTTGGAGCACAAGGGTCTGAAAGCACTCACCCACAAGTGCCACTGGCCCTCTGGGCTGCAGGGCCCCTTGAGACAGCCTGTGGCCCATTTGTCCTGACATCCGTCCTGCAGGGGTGGCAGGAGAGTTGTCAGCAAGCGTTCAGGGAGTACAAATCCACTTTCCTGGCTACTTTCCACCCATCTGTGCTCCTTTGTCCTCCATGGTCCCACAGGGTGACCTTCCCTGAACAAATGTGCACACATGTGGACAGTGATGTCTTGACCCCCACATGTGGCTCCCCAGACAGAAGGCTCCCGTCCAACTGTCCCCCACCCTGGGGCATGTGAGCGGCTCTTCCATGGCAAGCAAGGGCACAGCGCTTCAGAGGCGGCCCAGCTGGGAAGCACCGAGGAGCACACCCTCCGTGTCCACAGTACCTGCACCCTTGTATACACACACATACAAGTGTGCCCGCTTCCCACCTCTGGGCTCAGGTGCTGGGACATCAGTCCTGACCAACCTTGTCCTGAGAAGAAACCCTGAACCAAATGCCAAATGGTCCAGACTGTGCATGCTGGAAGGGAAGCAGAGGGCAGAAATCTGGGCTCCTTCCCTGTGATCACCACCACCACTGAGCCCAACCTGTCTGCAGGATGGGGACAGCAGACAGCTGAGGCCCGAGGTTGGCCAGAAGCAAAGCAAATGAAGGGCTGAGCTCTCAGTCACACACCCCCCCTCGCGCGCGCAGACCCAGCCGACCTTTGAGGCTGAGGGTCTGCCTTGGCTCCTTCTCTAACGCTACAGCCTTTGATCCCCCAGCACCCACTGCCACCCAGTTGAGGGCCACCTACAGCCCAGGAACTGGGCCTGGCTTCCCACACTGGGGGAAAATCCTGGCTGTTTTTGCTGGAATGGGGCCCCTGGGTGGGGTGGGGGCTTTTGTGTCTCTGGGCAGAAGCCATGGCCAGGTCTCCACACCAACTTCTGAGTGCCCCCTCAAAAGCTTAACTGCAAACCCCAGGAGCTGTGTTCAGGCCCCTTTGCCACGTGGCACAGAAACAAGGAGCATTTAGCAAAGCTAGGCATGGGGGGCACAGCAGTTGCCCGCCTACCTCACGCTGGGAAACCAGGGCCTAGCTTGGAGGGGCCTGAGCCAAGAGTCCAGGGGCCTGGTGCACAGCAGGAGCCAGGAAGATGGGCATCCAGGCCCCCGGAGGTACAAGTGGTTCACAGGGAGGAAGAGGGGGAAGGGCACCTCACCTTGGAAATGCTCCCTGGACCAGCAGAGGCCAAGCCCCAGTAGGGGTGACCTCTGGCATTGCAATGGGGCGGGGGGGGGGGGGGCAAGTGGGGAAGAAGAAGAGGCCAGTAGGAGGGAGGAGGGGAGAAAGAAGAGAGGAGCAGAGGGGAGCGGGGGGGGGGGGGGGGGGCAGAGGGGAGCAGAGGGGAAGGGGGCTGGGGGGGGCAGAAGAAGGAGGGGGAACAGAGGGGAGTAGTGAGGAACACGGGGGGGGGTAAATGTAAGAAGGGGGACCAGAGAGAAGTAGCGGGGAGCAGAGGGGTGCAGTCTCAGGGAGGTGAAGCAAGGAGAGAGGCAGAGGAGGGAGGGAAGCGGTGTGGGGGAGGGGCGGGAGAGGGGCGGGGCCGGAGTGCGGGAGGCGGGGCGGGGCCTGCGCGCGCACCGCCCCTCCGCCCCGCGCCGGCGCCCGCGCCCTGGCGCCGCAGCATCCCCGCGCGCCGAGCCCTCGTCCGCGTCCCCGCCGCCGCCAGCGTCTCCGCCGCCGCCGCTGCCACCGCCCCGGCCGCGGCCACCGCCGTCGCCATTCCCGACCCGGCCCGCGGAGAACGCGCCCAGGTGAGCCCGCGGGCGGGCAGGTGGCGGGGCCGGGACCTCGGCGCCCCCTCCCGGCCCGCGCCCACGCCGGACCCTGCCCGAGCGCCGGCCCTTGGGCCTCGCGGGTCCTCTCGGGTCCTCCCGGGCCCCTCCCGGGGTCCGCCGCGACCCCGGAGTGACCTCCCTGACCCTGCCCGGCCTGGCCCGGACCGGGTCGGAGCTCCCCGCCCTCCGCGGTTCGGCCCGCACGCAGGTGGCTCCCGGAGGCGGGGCGGGCGAGAGGAGGCGGCGCTCGGCCCGGGCCCGCTGGTCGGCTCGGTCCGGCCGGTGGCGGACTCGGGCTCTGGGCCCGGCCGGCCGACTGCTGATTCGTCCCGGAGGCCGTGGCCTCCGCGCCCCAGCTCGTACCGCGCACTCAGACAGGTGGGGAGGTCGGTGGCGCGTCGGTCACCGCCCCGAGGCCAGAGGCGCTGCAGGCCTCGGCTGCCTTCAGGCTTTGGGCTGCCGCGGTCTCGAACCACCCGGAACCGCAGGCCTTAACCGGGCTGCACCTGTTGCCTCCGCTTGACAAGCTGCGAGGGGCAGGGTCTCCTGGGGTTGCTACTTAAGACATGCAGGGTGAGGGGGGTGGGGCCGCCTCCGGCTGGAGTTGTCCTCACTGGTTTCCTTTCGTGTTTTGAGGTGTGTGTGCTCCGGTGCACGAGAGGCTGTAATCCGGTCGCCTAGAATGAGGCCTGTTGCCGAGGCCGGTCTCGCCTGTCTGGAGCACTGGCCCGTGCAGTCTGTGTTTTGAAATCTCACTCTGTGTTGAGCACATCCAGGCCGTGGGTGGTGAGGCCCTAACTGGACCCGGGGCCTGTGACCGACCATCTGACTCTGCCGATGGGACTTTTTCCAAGTGCACTGGGTGCCACCAACTGTAAGTTTCCTTTCCGTGGTAGTGAAATGACACCAGTGGCCTGTCGCCTCACTTGTGCCCCAGGCCTGGGGCCTGGCCCCAGGCTGCCTGGCAGGGTTATTTGGGAATGTTTACTGTGTCCCAGAAACTGGCAGCAAGGGCCAGCGCCTGAGAAGAGCCCGGTGGAGGAAATAATGCCCTGATTGTCACTTGGACCGTTGGTGTCTGTGCACATCATGTCTTGGTGATCGTCAGCTGAAGAGAAGAAAGCTGGCTGGTCAGTGGCCACAGGGAAGGGAGGGGAGGGTGGCGGGGGTGTTCAGGGGGCCCCCTGGAAGGCCAGTCCCTGGCCAGTGAACATGTGTGTGGCCTACACAGTTTAGAGATGAGTAGAGAAATGAAAATGGGGGTACCAGAAGCACCTGCTGGGGCCCCTCTGCCTGCGTCTTGCAGGGACACCCTGAGTTCTAGCTGGTAGTCAAGTGGGGGCTCTGCCCAGGCTGGGCTTTCCTGCATGCTGAAGTGGCGCCTTCGGCTGCCCCTCTGGGCTGCTCACCAGCCCCCTCTCCTAATCAGCACACACAGCATCGGCTCAAAGTGAGGAGCCTGCCTGGCTGGCTGGGGTCCTGGGCTGAGGTGGGGGTGTATGGCACTGTCCACACTGCCACTGCTGTCTGGTGGGGATGGGCCTTGGAGGTGACCTGGGTGACATCATCCACTTGCACACAGCCACTCTGAGTGGAGTGTCCAGGACAGAGCCTCCTGCCTCAAACTGGGCCCGAGTGTGTGGCCAGTGCTGGGGAAGCATGCTAATGGCTGGTGTGGGGGAGAGGGAGAGAAGGCTGCTGGTGCCAGTGCAAGAGCACAATCAATAATGCATTGCGAAGATCAATGATGCTCTCCATCCCTTTGCTGCGTTCTGGAAGGACCTGCCCAGGGCGGGCTGGGCGGGCTGCAGTATCCTGATTCACTTAGCTTGGGTCTGTCTGGAGCTGGACCTGGGTCCTCCCTGGGGCATCCCCTTGGTCTCTGGCTTAGCCCTGCCTTTCCCTGGAAGGAAGTTCCAGTTCTGATTGCAAACTGCCCTTCATGTTGAGAATTTGCTTGGTTTCAGGGATTCTCCAGAAGATGCATGGTGGATCACAGAGTACCTCCAAGTCCCCTCCTCAGGCTTCCTGTGCCATGTCCTGGCTCTGAGACTCTTCCTGGGATAACAGTGTGTTAGTGCTGCCCATCCCAGGGACTCATGGGGAGACAGCCTGCTGTCTGCAATTCCCAGCTGGGGCAGTTGTTTCTTGAGCAGGAAGAGAGAGGAGGTGAGCAGGAGTTAGGCAGAAGCCCTGTGAGATGGTCCTGGCCCCCCCATGCGTGGCAGGTGCAGCCCGGCCTGTGCCATCTCCACTGAAGTCCGTGGCTGTCCCCAGAGCACTCGGGTGTGGCCTGAGAGTTGGGCTGGTTAGGAAGCTCACCTACGTCTGGCTGGGAGTGCTGTGCTGGCCACTTCACCTGCGTCTGGCTGGGAGTGCTGTGCTGGTCACTCAGTGTGACCGTGCTGTGCATAGGGGACCCAGCAGTGGTGGGAATTTGTCAGGAAGTGGTGTCTACTGATCACTGTGGATGATGGGTGACCAAGGGTCTTCCCTGGAGCCTGGGGAGTGTTTCATGGGTGCCAGGGAAGGCAATCCTTGGGGTGAACAGAGTGGCTGCTGTGCCTTCTATGGCTCTGGAGCTTGCTCCCAGAGTGTATATGTATGTTCCACACCAGGCTACGTCTGGTGCCCAGTACCCGCCCCAGTGGCCCAGAGAGCAGCCTCATAGCCACCTTTGGCGGGGCCTGTGTGACCCTCAAGACCAAGGCCTGCCAGTTGCTGTAAATTCAAAGACAATGTCAATGAGGGCCGCTGTACCCTGCCTCCGGGTCACTGCAAAGGGGTTCCCTGAGACTGCGGGCTTTGGATAAACCCTGGCTCAGAGTTCTGGTCTGATCCATGTCTGATCGCTGCCTTCAGAATGAGGTCTGTGTGAGACCGGAGGACTTCGGCTGATGAAAGGCCATTTGCAGGGGCCCCTTACTGATGGTGGGGTGGTTGTGTGGGAACTATCTTCACTCCTGAGTGATAAATACAAAGCATTTGCCATGAGATGTTTGAGGCATGCCAGAGTTAGTGCGGGGCCAGAGGAGTTGTCTGGGCAGAGCAGGTGGGGACTAGGTGAGAGTTCCTGGGGTTCATATTCTATTCTGGCCACCTGTGAGTTCCTTTGAAATACTCCATGATTAAAAGTTAATCCAAGAGCCCCAGGCCCGCCCTATGACTTCACCACCATGACTACATGAAGCAGTTCAGGGTTTGTGTTAGAAGACAAGCCCGCGTGTGTGGGGAAGGCGTTGCCCGTCCCCTGCACTCCGCCACGTAGGGCTGTGTATAAGCACTCCTGTTGGTGCTGGTGCCCGGAAGTCCCTAGGTGTCACACACCTGTGTTGTCAGCACTGCTCTGATTGGAGGAGGCAAAACCACAGTGGGAAAAGGTGAGTGTGAGTGTGTCTCAGTGAAGTATGAGCAAGTGTGTGAGTGATTGTGAGTGTGCTTGACAGTGTGGGTATGTGAGTGTGTGAGATAGTGTTAGAGTAGACGTGGAGGTGTTTGTGCTAATGTGAGATGGAGTATGTGGAAGTCTTTCAGAATGAGAGTGTCTAAGTATGAGTGTGTAAATGTGAAACTGAATGAAAATTATCACTGCATGTGCAAGCATGTGTGTGAAAGTGTGTGTGTTTGGAGGAGGGAAGAAGAGGTAGGAAGCTGTGCATTTCTCATCTGTCTATACTTCTGTATTTTTGGTGCTGTTTCGGTGGAATTACTCTTGTAACAGAACAGGTAACCTTAAAAGAGACATCTCTCCCAGCACTGTGGGAGGCTGAGGCAGGAGAGTCAAAAATTTCAGTCAAAGCTCTGCGTGACCTAGTGAGATCCTGCCCAAAAACTAAAAAGAAGGCTGGGGAGGAGCTTGGTGCAAGGGTTCTGAACACCCCCCACACTGCAGGGTGGGGCTGTCAGGTCTCCTACTTTCTCTGGCAGTTTACACAGAGGCACCGGTGGGCCTGTGCAAGTTGATAATGGAGATTTGGCTTCCATGAGGCAATCCATGGATCTGTAATTATTGATCCTCTGTAATAGGCTCTGTGGGCCTGAACGGTGGAGAGTGCTTCCTTCCCTTCCACAGTCAGAAAGAGAAGGCAAGGGCCTCGGAGCCCAGTAGCAGCATCAGCTCACAGCAGAGGTATCACCCTTGAGGCAGGCAGCACCTAGACCGATGCAGTGACCCTGTGGCTCCTGTGCTCCGCAGGTGTGTGGAGCCCCGTCAGCATGCTGGCCAGATGGCTCATAGCATCAGACGTTCAGGTTTAATTGTCATGTTGGTACTTTGCAGTGGACAGTGGGGCTCGGGGTTGTAGTGTGAGCCCTCGGTCTCTAGGGTTCACCATGGCTGGCCTGGGTGGAGCCTGGCGGGTCCTCTGCCATCACCACCCTGCACCTGCACCATGTCTTCTCGGAGAGCCTGATTTTCTCCTGTTGGTGGCGGATCTGATGGGTGATGTGGCGCTGTGAAAATGCCTTCTGTTGCTGGGAGGGTAACACATTCCTAGTTGGGCCTGGGTCTGGCTGAGTGTCACTCTGACCCTGTGTTTGGAACATGCTGTGTTGTCTTTAGGTTGTTGTCATCCGTGTCAGCCCATGTTTTGAGTTGGGCGTGCCCAGGGTGCCCTGCGGTATCCTGTTTCCTGTGCGGGACTGGGAGGGCCTGTGTCACAGCGGGGTGGCTGTGCAGCACCCGCCTCACTGCAAGAGTGGCACTGTCCTGTGTGACTGCACAGCCTCTTTGTCCCATCCAGACGTTCTGCAAGTCCCTCACCTCCCAGGACCCAGGGATCCCAGCCACAGGGCCAGCACCTCCAGGACCTGGCCTGTGACATCCTATCTTAGGCTCCTGACAGAAAGGAACCATGTACAACAAAGCCGCCCTTATCTGAGGGGGACACTTGCTGAGACTCCTAGAGGATGCGTGAGACCAGACCCTGCTGAGTCCTATAGAAACCGTCTTTTCTCTGTATACATGTACCTGTGGTAAGATTTATCTTCTCACTTGGGCAATAATTAACAAAACAGAACAAACCTAACCATGCACTGTAATGAAAATTGGGCAAAACTTAAGAGTTGGTTATGGAGTCTTCTGATATTTTTGGATTATGGTTAATTGCTGGTAACTAAGACTGCAGAGAGCAAACCTGCAGGTAAAGGGAGTCGTTCATAGTCTCCTCCACCTGACAGATGTATCTGCTTTGTGAAATTTCACTGCTTGCTCCTGAAAATGTTTACTGGGGGCCATGGACAGCAAGGAGCCCAGAGCCTGAGGCCCCACCCTCTGACAGCTCGGGTCACAGAGAGAGGGGAAGGCCAGCAAGATGAGGTGCTGGCTTTAGTCCTGGTTGGGTAGGGGATGTGTGGTCAGGGCATTTGCAATTTAAAATCCAGTGGCCGTGGGCCCCCCTGAGACAGTGCAGCAAGAGGTGAGGAATGTGGTCCTGGCCACCAGGTGTACCAGGCGGGATGGGGAGGCGCTGGCATCTTCAGCATCCACAGGCGGGCTCAGCTTGGGTTACCAGGCACCACTCACCTACCCCATAGCAGATAGCTAGGTGGATGGATGGGCCTGGTGTGTGGCAGGGGTGCACCCCAGCTGGAATACACAGTGGCAGTGACACGGGAGTTTTGACACCTGAGAGCTGGGAGCTGTGGTGAGGCTGCGGTCACGTTGGGTCATAGATGAGGTTAGAAAAGATGGGTAACAAGGCTGAGTTTGTCCAGCTGCAGGGTACAGGGGTGGGGACCTGTCCAGCCGAGCTCCAGGCTGCATTGTGCTCGGAGAGGGAAACAGGCTAGGGTGACCTGGTAGGCGTGACCAGTAGCTAGGCTGACGGTGGAGCCCTGTCCCCTTCATGTTTCCAGTATGCTCGGAGTGTCCTCCTTTTGATGCAAGGCAGCTGTGCTGGGCCTCCATGAGGGTCCCTCAGAGCTCAGCTCTGTGTGCACTGTATACTGGAAGGATCTGTACTCACACCCCGGTCCCTAGGAACTTGAGACAGGTCAGGGCTCTGGGGTGCAGCTCCCTGGGGACTTCCTTTGCCCCTTTGCGCTGAGACCCCACATTGTCACAGGTCTTCATAGAGTCGGTTGTTGTAAATGAGTTTCTCCAAGAGCTTCAGAGTGGAAAGGTGCAGTTGTCTGTGTTTGGCCTCAGGGGATGTGTCCCAGCCCGCAGTGGGTGGCTGGGCCTGTGGATGCACTAAACCCTACGTGCACTGTGCTTTTTTACACAAACTCACCTAGGGTGAAGGTAAATTCATAAGCCCACTAACAACATCAACAACAATAACTAATAATCAAATGGGATAATTTTAACAATATTTGTGACAAAACTTATGAGCATATTTTTTTCTCTGTCTCATAAGACCCTGTTATACTGTAGGTCTTAGCATTTTAGTACGGTTACTCTTTTTCCTTAAGGTGAGATTGCACCTTTTTAGCTAATGGGAACATTTGTTGACTTCTCTGTGGTATATCCAGATTGTTGGTATCATTACTTTTATGTGTGGGGACCATAATTAAGCAAAGTAGAAGTGATACTTAAACATAAGTACTGCCAGTATTGTGATAGCGAGTCTAATAACTGAGACCGCTATAAGTGACTAACAGGAAGGTAGTATATATACCCTGGATACACTAATGAAGGTGGTTCATGACCCAGATGGGATGTGATGGGATGGAGTGAGCCTGTCATGGTGTGCAATTTAAACCTAATGGGTATTCCCAGAAATTTCAACTTAACACAGTATTTTTAGAGCATAGTTTGCCACAGATAACTGAAATTGCAGAAAGCAAGACTGCAGATAAGGGGATACCTCTGTGTATTTTACACAGTTGTATTTAGCTTCCTTCACACTCCATAATACTTCTGAGAATCTTAGGTGCTGCTGGTACAGTGTCTCTCTATTGCTGGGTGGTATTTCTTGTGTGGTTGTACCATGGTCTGTTTAGTCACCTATTGCTGGATGTTTGGATTATTTCCTATTAAAGGGTTGTGAGCTGAGGCTGCACAACAGAAAGACAAACAACCAGCAAAATGTGGATAAACACAGGGCCAGAGAAGATAAACAGATGGCCAAGAAGCTTGTGAAAAGATGTTCAGTCTCATTCGTCTCTAAGAAAGTACAAATTAGAACCACTGTGAGATTCTTCCTGTAGAATGGCTTTTCAAAAAAGGAAAATTAGTGCATGTTGGTGAAGCTGTGGAGAAATTAGAACCCTTGAACTTTGCTGACGGATGTGCAAAGTGGTGCAGCTGTTTTGGAAAAGCTTGGAGGCACCTCAAAAATTTAAACACAGAATTACCTTGTGCCCAGCAATTTTGCTTTTAACATATACAGAGGAGAGTTGGAAATAGATTCAAAAACTAAAATACAAAAGCAAGAACAATAAAATCTTGTGCACAACAGTTCATAGCTGCGCTGTTCACGGAAGCCCAGGGATGGAAACCCCGGCATTGCTGGGTGCCCCAATGTGGATGGGTGCCCTGGCGTGGTGCCTACCTGGAATATTGTCCAGCCATGGAAAGGGGGTACTGCTGACACAGGCTGCATTGTAGCTGGACTTTGAAAACTTTATGCTAGATGAGAGCTGCCGACTCAAAGACCACACATGTAGTACTATGTATGATTCCGTATTTTATAAGGTTCAGAGTAGACAAGTCTGGAGAGAGAAAGCACGATCACGGTTGCTGGGGCTCAGGGAGATGGGTTGGCAGTGACCGCTTAATCGTGTGAGGTTTCCTTAGTTTGCTGGAGTGGGCAGTGGTGCTGCTGACGAAGCGCTGTGAACACACTAAAGGCCCCTGAGTTGCAGACTCTGACACGGTGAGTTTCCCCCCATCCTACTGCAATAGAAAGGAAGATGACAGCAGCCACCTGAGCATCCACAGGCAGATGTCACTGTAGAGCGCCCTCCTTTCCCCGGGGGGAGCTACCTAGGAGTGGGGTGGCAGGTGTGTGGTGGGTTTTAACTCCATGAGAACCTGGCCAGCTGCTTTCCCCAGCAGTGGACCGAGTTCCATTCCACCGCTGAGCTGCATGTGCAGGGTATTCCTGTTTCATGCAGCTGCTTGCCAGCTCTTGCAGTCGGCCAGCCCTAATCATAGTGATTCTAGTGGGAAGATTCTAGCTCTGCTCCCTGGAAGCTCCGGCTGTGTCTCCTCAGGTGCTGATAGCTGTGCATGTTCTTTGGGAAGTGTCTGTCTGGTCTTTCGCTCACCTTGTAATCGGGTCATTCCTCTTACGTTTGAGTTGCAGGATTTTACCTAGTGACAAATGAGATCCGTCGTCAGGCCCCTGTACTACAAATAGTTTCTCAGTCTTGCCTGTTAACTTTACAAATGGTATTTTTCAAAGGGCACCTTTGAAATTTTGGTTAAGTCTAGTGTGTCAGGTTTTTTTTTTTTTAATGGTTTATGCTTTTTTTTTTTTTTTTTTTTTTTTTTGTCTTTTTCATTTTTATCGGTACTGGGGATCGAACTCACGACCGCCTGCTAGCAAGGCAGGTGCTTATGTTGCTGAGCTAAATTCCCAGCCCCGGTTTATGCTTGTGTCCTGTTTAACAAATCTTTACCTAACGCCTAGGCATAATGATTCTCCCCCGTTTTCCTTTGAAAATGTTAGTTTCAGCTGGTGTGTGTAATTCATTTCAAACTCATTTTTAACTAGAAAACCCTGAGGTTTCGAGGTTTCTGTTTTGCATGTGGATGTCCAGCTGCTGCGGTAAGTCCAAAGGGGCTGACTGTGTGGCTTGATTTCTGGATTCTGTTCTGTTCTGACTGATTCACCAGAAACCCCAGGATCATGAAGTCTCCCTGCCCCACCAGCACTGGGGGTTGAACCTGGGACCTTTGCACCGAGCCACGTTCCAGCCCTTTTTATTGTTTTCAGACAAGGTCTTGATGAGTTTCCTTGGTAGGCATAGCACTTTCAATCCTCCTGCCTCAACCTCCTGAGTTGCCAGGATTACAGGTTGTAATCACACCCAGTGACTGCTGCCTTCGTGGCCACTGCTTTGTGATAACTTTAGAGGCCGGGGAATGTGAGAGCTTTGCCTTGTTTCTCAAACCATCTGTACTTCCAGGTTCTTTGCCTGTCCATGTGGATGCTTGAATGTCAGTTTCTAAAGGCCTGCTTGATTGTGCCCGAGATTGCTTTAGCTCCTCAGATCCACTTGGAAAAATCGACTTCGTGGCCGCGCCGAGTCTCTGCCCAGTGGGCACAAACTGCTTTTTAATCCTACTTTACTTTAGCAGTGTTTTGTAAGTGTGACACTGCGGGCCTTGCACGCGCTTTAACAAATTTATTCATAAGTGCTTCATATTTTTCTGTTGGGGTCCGTGTCTAGATCCCCAACCCCCCAAACAGGTGCACAGTGAAGGCTCAAAGGAATGAAACAAGCAGCAGGGTCTTTAGGGCTGCAGGAGCAGTAAAATTCTTGGCTAAGCTCGTAACTGCTAGCCAGCCAGCCAGCTGACTGACACCGGGCAGCCCGTATTTAACAGAACAAGCAAGGAGCAGAGTGGACAATGGAGGAAACCTGAGCAGGATCTTGGGAGGGGTTCAGGGACCCCTCAGAGCAACAGACGATGCTAGTTAAGGAACACTATCCAGAAAGTCTCCAGGTGGCCTCGCTGAGTTCTGTCTGGTCCCCTGAGGTGTCTCCTCGTTCTCAGTTCAGTCATACCTGGGACTCGCCACAGCCTTGCACATGTGTTCAGCCTCAGCAGTCTCCCAACATATTTGAATGTTTTTAAAACAGATTTGTAGGGGCTGGGGATTTAGCTCAGCGGCATAAGCGCCTGCCTTGCAAGCAGGCAGTCGTGAGTTCGATCCCTGGTACTGATAAAATACAAAAAAAAAAAAAAAAAAAAAACCAACAACAGATTTGTAAAAGTTTTCCATTTGTTTATTGTAAGAATATAGAAACGCAGTTGCTGCTTATCCTGTCATCTTTCTAAATTCACTTGTGTAGTTGTTTGTGTTCTTTTGAGATTTCCATGTAGATAATCCTGATAATGAGTAAAGATCATTTTATGTCCTTATTTCCAGTGCTTTTCCTCCTTTCTTTTTCTCCTTTTATTTTACTTTTTAGGACCTTCAGTACTGGGGTTAGCAGAAGAGGTAAAAGCGGGCATTTTTGCTGGTTCCCCATCTTAGGAAGAAAGAATTTGATTTTCCCATTAAGTGTGGTGTCAGGTGAAGATTTTATGTCAATGCCTTATGTGAGGCTGAGGAAATTTCTGGTTTGCTGAGAGATTTTATGGAGGATCGATGTTATTTCTTCTTTTTCTGTATTTATTGAGGTTTTCTTTCATTTGTGAGTATAGTGAATTGCATTGATTTAATTTTTGAATTAAAAAATTCAAAACCCACCTCGCATCTCTCAAACTCCACCTGGTTGTGGTAGATTGCCCTTTCCATATCCCAGAACCCCCCCTTACCTGCAGGGGTGTGTACCAAGATTGCTTAGATCCCTGACGCTGCAGTGCTTGCAAAGTCTGCTTGCTGTGTGCGCGTATCATGAAGACTGTAAGCTTAAGAATTAGGCACAGAAAGAGATGAACAGCCACGGCCAATGATAAAACAGAACCCTTGTAGTAACACACTGTCATGAGAGTTATGTAAATGCAGCCTCTCCAGATTACTCACTGCATTTCCCCCTTTGAAGAGAGCCCTCTGCAGCTTCTGCTTGGAACCCAGTGGCCAGCGTTGTACCCCCTGTGTTTGGGGTGTGTGAGTGTGCTGGACAGAGGGACGGCCCTGTGCTGGTGGCTGCAGCTGGGCGGTTGACCTTCCATCACTGCACACAGGAGCTGCAGCCCAGTGTGGAACTTTCATTTGTGTTTTGTGTTTTACCCTAGTGTTTTCAGACTGTGTTGACTCTGGGTAATGACTCATGGGAAGCAAGGCTGCAGGCAGGTGTGGGGACGCTGCTGTCTTGCTGGATTGGCTTCCTTGCTGTTCTGTGACCATATTCACCGGCAATACTGTTTTCCTGTTGCAGTTTTTTCAGGTTTAATATCAAAAGTAGTGTTGGCTGTATGCTCTGATTTGGGAATGATACTTTCTTTATTGTTGTTTGTGAGTAATTTTTGTAGAATCAAACTTGTTTGTCTTGAAAGTTCGGTGGAATTTATTAGAGAAGCTGTCAGGACCCAAGGCTTTCTTAGGAAAAAAGCTTGTAACTATGAATTCTGTTTCTTGACAGAGGACTATGAAGAGTTTGTATTTCTAAGATTTTGCGTCCGTGTTAATGTATGTGCCTCCTTCGGTGTGGGGTTTATATAAAGTGAAACCTACCCAGTGAAATGTACCATTCTGTGACTTGATAATTGGTTTGTTAATTATGTAACCACCAACAACCCAAGGTATAGACAGTTTCTGTAATTTCAGAAATTTTCTTGATCCTCTTCAAAGGCAGTTTCTTTCCCCAGGCTCGGCTGGCAGAGATCTGCTTTCTGTCATTCTCTCTGTCCCCGAAGGACCATGTAGCCTGCAGACTTTGAGTCTGCTCCTGTCATTTGGCATGACCATGCAGTTGTCTGTGCAGTAACCGAAGTGACCAGGTCCTTGGGAAGCGAGACACCGTCACTCACCAGTGAGAACTCTGAGGGTGGCATTGGAGGCAGAGGCAGCAGCAAGGGCTGAGAACAACACGATGGTCTCATTCATGGCGGCTTCTCAGTGCTTGCCCAGAGTGTGGCCAGGGTTCTCCACCTCCCTGCCCGCATCCTGGCTACTTCCCCAGGAGGTCATGGGATCCTGCCTTTTCAGAGCACAGGAAGCTTCAGCTGAGGTTGAACCCAGGTTTAAGGCCTTGAAGCTGTCCTGGTCCTGCTTTCCTGTCAGTGTGCACGGCACGGCACACAGATGGTCCGGGTGTCATAAAGACTTTAAAAATGTGCTTTGGTCCAGAAGTTTAAGTAAAGTGGACGTTCAGTTGATTGTAAGGCATCCCAGAGGTAAGGAAGCATTAATTAAAATTTCAGTGTTGATGCAAAGAAAATCCACATGGAGCCTGAGCAGGTGGTGAGAAGGTCCGGGTGTAAGGTGGTGGTATTGGTCAGTGTTTAAAAATAATGGGGTGATGTGCATATCTGGGAGGTCAGACAATACCTAATGCTTGGACAGTCCCTGAGCTGTGTGTGCTGTGGGACGTCCAGGCTATCCAGAATGGAGTTGGCTATTGTTGGTGACCAGCCAGGCTGCTGCCCTGCACTTGGCAGTGACACTTTTTATGGAAATCATAGTGGGGAAGTCAGAGAAGAGGGCTGAAAAGCGTCTGTCCATCATACACATGTGTGCACACATACACGTGCACAGACGGCCTACCACATGCATAAGACAGACACCACAGCACGTGTACATGTGCACACACTACACATAACACATGTGTATAGCACATACACCAAATATATATTCCCTACGCCCCTAACGTGCAGCGTATGTACACCACCCTACACACACCGTGCACACCACAGGTGTACTGTACTGTGCCATGCCCGTGTACCCCAGACACACACCATTACACACAGCACACATGCATGTGCTACATCACACACATATGTATACTCAGCATGTGCACAACCATGCATATACACCACCACATCCCAAAGTGCACAGAGAACACATGTTATAACACACACCATGCAAACCTGTTCTGAATATCCTGTATCACACAGAAATACCACTGCACCATCCAACAGAATACCGGTGTGTACACACACCCCACCACCACGCATGCACAGTTCCATCACACAGATGCACACACGCCTTGCGGTCCTGTCACAGTATACCACACACGTGTGTGCACACATACTGTTCAAGCACAGCACCACACCTATCAAATACCATGTGCCTCACACACCCAGTTCACATTCATACTCACACAGAGCACATACTACCACGTACTATGTGTGTAAATGCACCTTGCAAGTCTCGAGAGACCTCACAAGCCTGTCCCATGTGCCTTGCTCATGGAGCAGGCCTGCACCTCCCGGGTGAGCAACAAATGAGTGAGCTTGCTGCTCTTCCCCCCGGCACTAGTGGCAGAGGCTGTGGTTTTGGGGTGCACAAGTGGAGGTGGGCTGCAGGATGGGCAAGGTGGTATCACTTCACCGTCTGTGCTGCAGTTGCAGGAGTCTGTGCCGTGGTCTGGGACGGCCTGAAGCCCACGTTGACAGTGCATCAGCCAGCAGTGGCTCCCAAGGGAGAAATTTGGCTGTTTTCATGTCCCTTCTTGGCAAAGTTTGACCTGGCTGCACACAGGTTCCAGGGTCGCATCTGGAATGCAGTCTCAGAGTGGCTTCTGTGCACTTACCATGTTGTTTAAATCTGATTAAGATTTGAAAACGTTTGGCAGCCCAGAAGCCTCCAGGAGGTGGAGGTGTCTTACGCTGGCAGCTTTCAGATTGTAGTGGGGACCCCAGCACTTTATATTGTAAAGCACTGCACAACACACACACACACACCTAAGCACTCACACCTGAGAACTCCCAGGTGTGTGTTTTAAAACCAAAAGTTTTTTTTTTTTTTTTTTAATAAAGTCATGCTTCTCAGTAGGGGAGGCACTTGGATACTTTTAATTCATTGCATTTTATGGCAAAATTGTGCTGTGTATCCCAATAAAAGATACCCTTGTGGTATGCGGTCCTATGAGTGGCTGCACGAGGGATGGATGTGTTCCGTGGCTCAGCCCGCGTGCTATGTGCTGTTTCTCACTGGCTGACCTTTCACTGCAGGCTGCCATCGTTGGATTTCTCCTCTCGGGCTGATCCTCAGGGGGCCCAGGTGGAGCTACGCCAGCACCTCAGCAAGTGCTGTGTCCTAGCTGTGTGCTGCGGCTACAGGGCCTGGGCTTGGCCTGCACACCTGGGCAGGGAAACTGGGTCGGAACAAAGCCCATGTGCAAGTGGAATTGCAGGTCTGGGTGTTTGAAAATGGAAGCAGTCAATGGCTTGGGTTCCAGTGGGGAATCCTGGGCAGCCGCAGCCACTGCCTGTTGGGTTTGGCATGCAGGGGTCTCTCCAGGTGAGAACTCAGAGTTCTTCCTTGCCCTGCACAAGAACCCTAGCCAGCAGGGCTTGGTTTTTGCCAGCTCAGCAGAACCAGGCAGTGAGAACATGACCTTTAAAATAGAAACCTGGACAGTCCTGGCAAAGCAGCCTCCCGAGAGTCACAGGACGCATTTATTTACAGGAACTGCTCTGTACTCTGGAGCTAGAAGGCACAGATTTTATTTCACCTGGAGGAAGCCGTCTTGTATGATGGGCACATTGACTTCTGCAGGAGAGGGTAGGCTGCGCTGAGGTCTCGCAGCACAAATGAAGAACAGCGACCTGCAGCCTGTCCCTGGTGGTGGATCTGGTGCCTCTGCTCTGGCTGTGGGGTGTGGGCTACAAGCTGCATACCCCTTCCAGTAGATGTGAGAGGCACATACACAGTCTTCCTGCTCAGTGGAACGTGGTGGCCATGAGGCTGAGTGACCTCCAACACAGCACCCTGGTGTTTACTGAAACGCTCACTCTGGGAGCTGTGCGGTGGCCCAGAAGGAGTTGGCCCATGGCAGCTGTGCAGGAGGCAGCACAGGGACCCAGAGGTTCAGGGCCACCCCAAGCTCCCTCTGCCCAGAGCCCCAACCCATGCCGGACGGGCCTTGGGCAGTGCAGCTCACATCCACCAGCTGCCTGGTGTCCTCAGACGTTGGCCCAGGTGAAAGCCTAGCTGTGGCCAGCAGTGGCTTCTCCCTTGGGAACCTCGAGCCAAGGCGCAGGGCTGAGGGCTGCACAGCAATGTCGCCCACGGAAGGGGCTGGAGTGAGGTCTGGGTGGGGTGGTTGGGCAGTGGCCAAGGTGGGAGGGCAGAGTGTGGGTGGAGTGGTAGTGATTTCGCTTCACCTTTCCTCAGCCTGTGAGTCTAGAGCTTTCGCCTTCCTCACCCTTTAGCTGGAAGTAGGGTCTCCTGCGGGGCTGTGAAAAGCACCCGAACCTGGCATTCCCACAGCAGACACTGCTCTTCCCAGTGTGGCTACCAGGACATCAGAATCAAGTGGCAGCTGCACTTGTCCCTCCCGTCCCTGTGGGTCTTGGTGTCCTGGGTGGCCCTCGGCTTATGGCCCTGTCTCTGATCGCTCCCCTGTCATTGTACAGACTTTGCGTCTCTTGTAAGGAGTTTCGCATTGGGTTTACAGCCACCGGGATGACAATTTGCAGAGACCTCTCTGCAGACGGGTATGGGTTGAGGTGACCAGGCCTCTTCAGTCTCCTACAGCCGGGGAAGAGGGCTCCCACTGAGAGGGACCCTGGCTGGGCAGGGCGGAAGGCATGAGCTGGCAGAGTCACCTTCTCTGGGTTATTGCAGTGGGGTTTTGTCTGTAGGAAAATAGAAACCACGATGCACTTTGCCCTGGTGGGAAGTGGTGAGGCGGGTCGGTGGAAACTCGCCGACTTGTGGAATAATGGCCGGGCACGTTGGCTCAGGCACGGGAAGCGCCTTCGTCTCCTGCCATCAGGGTTCTGTGTGGGCGGGGCCCTGGCTGTTGAGCAGCGTGTCTCCACTGGGCCTGTTGGACCTTGCTGTGTGAACAGGAAGTAAGATGTGTTGGCTTGCTTGTCCTGTGTTTCAGTGGCATTTCCATTGTTCAGAAAAGGAGAAAGAAAGCAAAGAGCTTCCTCTCCTACTGGGTTAGAGACATGAACATCTTGCCCCTCTGAGGTTTTTGTGTTTATTTGGTGCCCTTTTCAGATGTGTTCCCACAAGTGTACACATGCACACTCGGGCACACACAGTATCCAGAGAACAGGTTGCTTTGTCTCCCTGGTGCTGTGTCTTAGGCATCTAGTCTCTGTGTCCTGCAGAGCAGCTCTGTGTGGCCCGGCAGCTGTGCACTCTGGAAGCATACGCACTTCCGTCCTCAGATGGGACGGCCATATCTGGTCTGTCACATCCTGACTTGGTACCTGTTGCCCTTGCTCGGGCATTGTTTCACGTGGCAGGGCCACTGGGCACCTGCCTGGGGGACTCGTGGTGGCCCCTGTGCACAGTGGAGCCCAAACAAGCCGGTGGTGTCTGTGGTCAGCCCCGTGTATGTATGTGTTTTTGCACATGCACATGTCATGCGTGTGCCTGTGTGTGTGTGCATGTGAACCATGATGACTGCACGGCAAGCCAGAGGCCTGCTCATCAGGAAGCAGCTGAACTGATTTTCCGGAAGTCTTATTTGTGTTCTCAGCCCCCCTCACCCCCCCCCCTCGGCCTCTGGTTTATCCAGAATGGATGCCATGTTGAGGAGAACTTGCCAGGCTCCACAGACTGTGCAACGTGTTTCTCTCGGAGCCAGCTCTTTGGCTTTCTTGTGCCCAGTTACGCTGCCTGTGTGCTGGCCTCTCATGGTCACAGGGGCTTCCCTGTTCAGCCAGGTTCTGCTCTAGGTGCAACATACCTGGAGGCCTCTCGGAAGCCAGCTGGTGCTTTTCCGGGTCAGGGTCCCCTGGGTACACAACCCAAAAAGTATATGCAGAAAGGCGTGACAGCTTGTCATAAGGAACTGGCCTGTGTGACAATGGCAGCCCAGGTCTACTGTCTACAGGCTGGGTCGGCCGGCAGGAGGTACACAGCAGGACACAGTTCCGGGCTGAAGCCTGTCTGGAGGCCTTGCACCACTTAGATGAGGTTCACCAGCACTTTGTCCAGAGCCTCTGCTTAAAATATTAATCTTTTTCCAAAAGACCTTCCCAGGTGCGTCAAGCAGAGCATCTGGCCAGATGTGTGGTTTGTGTGTGTGTGAGCTGTCATGCTGGTCAGTGCTCTGGGAGCTTGGGTCCTGGGGCCAACCACATTGTACGTACACCCATGTGTGGCCTGTTAGTGAGGTCAAGAGCTTGCCTGGGTGTCACTGGCCTGTTCCTGGACGTCTGGCCCAGGAGCAGCAGGGCTGCGGTTCATCCCCAGAAGTCACCAGGCCAGGGTAGCGTGGAGGGCTCCTGGCAGCCCCACACAGGCTGGCCTCACCTTAGCTGGCGTCCATGTTCTTGGGACCACCGCTGCCAGGCTTTGCTCCAGCCCCACAGTTAGTGACTCTGTGGTACCTTGGGGGGCCTCCCTCATCTATCCTTCCCTCTGAGTGGCAGTTCCAGCCACAAAGGGGTGATTATCAGCGAGAGGCCTTGCAGCCCTGCCTTGTTCCCTCACTCCTTATCTCTGGAGAGAAAGTCTGCAGCTCATGGTCCTGTTATTCTTCCTTCCCACCTTGAGCTGCCTAGGTTGGCCTCCCGTCCCCTGGCCTGCTCTTATCAGACAGTAATGCCAGACAGTTAATTTTATGATAAATAATCTCAAAACAGGAGACTCAGCCTGGTGGCCTGGAGGTTCTGACACCTGCGGCTAGCAGAGGGGGCTGTGGGTGTGGCCTCAGCACTGCTAGGGGAGGCTGTGCTCCTGCTTTTTCCTCCGGGGCAAAGGTGGTTAAGGGAGGGGTGCAGCTGGCCCGGGTTGGGCATTGGTGCTGGTGGCAGGGCAGTAGTGGGAGGCTGGCATTGTGTCTGGCCTGCAACCTGCGTCCTGTCCTACAACCTGCGTCCTGTCCTACATGGGTGGGGTGATGGGAGCAGGTTCGTGTTCCCAGCCTGACGGTGGATGTGGGCTCCATGTCCTGCCCGAGGCCCAGAGAGGTACTGTCCGGGACCTTGGGGGTCTGTCCTCACTGGAGAGGTTGAGGGCTCTGGCCTTGACGACCCCCCCCCCCCCCGTCCCCTGCTCTGTGACTTCCTGTTCAGCTTCTGTCTGGCCGCTTCTCAGAAAGCCTGGCCTCTCCGGACATCGGGGGTGTGCTAGAGTTTGTGGCTGGCCTGTTGTCTGGCTGCAGCTTTTTTGGGGGGTGCAGCAGGCCCTCGGGGAAGCCTGCCCAGGCACTGAGAGTTTTGGGAAGGTGTAGGCCTGGCGGTCATGTGGCCCGACCGAAGCTCCCTCCGTGAGGCCTAGAAGCAAAGGCTGCTGTTCTTGGACATGTTTTCTGGCATTTTCCAAGGCAGAGCGCTGTGACTTAGACCCGGACTCCTGTGCTGACCCCAGCCTGCATCTCTGCAGGAGGTTTGACCAGGAGGATGTGTGGGAAGCTAAATAAAGGTCCTGTCTGTTTCCTTTGGGGTTCAGGCGTTGTGGCTTGATGGTGAAGTGCATTTCAGCCCACTTCCTCACCATAATGTTCTTAGGTGGTAAAACCGTGGAAGAAGGGAGCACATCCGTATCAAGAACAGTCTCCCCAGGCCTGCTGCTCATTTGTGTTCCACAAGTAGCTCGAGTGTTTCTGGTGGTAGAGGAGCTATGTGAGCACAGCTCATGTGGATTATTTATGGGGTTCTCTCGTCTGTGTATACACAGGAAGGTACCGGGACTCGGGAGCATGGAAATGTGCAGGCCTGTTTATATTTATCCATCCAGTGTAATCTCCAGGTTGCTCTTATTTGGATTAAAATGTTAGTGTTGTCTTTGCCCAACCTCAGAGGTGGAGTGGAGGGGAGGTTAATCACTGCTGACATGCCCACCATGCTCAGAGCAGTCACAACTGTGTTTATCCTCAGGGTTCATTGGTGTCAGGCATCCAGAGGCTGTAGTTTGCATTTGGGCATCATGGAAGTGAGGTTTTCTGGCTGCCAGAAAACCTGTGTGTAGGTCCTGCTGCTCCTGTGTCTGCAGAGTAGCTGCAGCTTCTCTGTGCTGGGATAGGGGCTGTACCCTACATTCCCCACGGGAATCCAGCATACCTAACACTGTGGGTGTTGGGGGAGTACCTCTTCTTCTGTGGGCCCCACTTCTCTGGGGAATTCCCAGGGAGGATCTGGGGAAGAAAGACCAGGATTTCTAATGTGCTCCACCACACCTGGTGCTTGTGTTTCCTTTACTTTCATGCTTTCCCCTTTCACTGAAAAGAAGCACTTTGTGTCTTCTCTTTGTGAATTGTCAGCATCAGTACTCTTAGGCTTTGATGCCATTGCTAAGTAAATTAAGGATTATTTGAATGCAAACACTGTTATCCTGAAAAGGTCGGTCTGATAACCAAGACACTCCAAAGTGACTAAGTGGCAGGTAGTATATACCATGTGGATACACATGTCTCATTGGGATGGAGGAGGGTGGTGTGAGGTTTCAGCATGATGTGAAGAGCGTTACACAATTTAAACTTCTAACTTGCTTATTTCTGGAATTTTCCATGAGCAGTTTTGGGCCATTGTAGAATGCTGAAACCGCACAGTGAAGCCTCAGATAAGAGGGGCGACCATCTGGCTAAACATATAAGTGCTTACTCAGGCCTGAGGTGTATTTTTGTTGCGGTGTGGTTGCCCGTGTCTCTGATTCTTTTGCTTGCAGTCTGTTTCTTGAGTAACTCCAGTACCAGAATCCCCTGTTCCTGTGCCAACCTGCACCACATGCAGGGCCTTGAGTTTTCTGAACTTCATTTATTGTTTTGTTCCTATACCTCCGTAGTTTTGTAAATTTGCTTCTCTGTTGAAGAAATGTTTATTAGCGCAAATGCATGTAAGAATATTTACCTTCTTTACCATTTTTTAGTGTGCAGTTCAGTGGTGCTAGGAATATTCACAGCCTTGTGATCGCTCTGTCCCCACCACTGTGACTCCCAACTCCAGTCTCTTCCTGTCACCTAGGGCACCCACCACTTCCAGTCCTGTGAGTCTGACCATACATTTCACCTAAATGGACACATATGGTTCTTATCCTTTCATGTCTAGCTAAAAGCCCTTTTATAATTACAAAATTTTGATTAGCCCACATTGGTACCGCACACTGGAAGGAGCCTCCCGTTCCTGGGGAGCTTACCTCATGGTGGGGAGCAGGAGGAGGTTAACTTTGTGATCTCTTCACCCTTTAGAAAAGTAACAGCGGTCACTAGGTTTTGAGGAAGCTGTGTCCCTATGTGTAAATGCAGGTATCAGGCAACCTAAGTTAATTTTTATTAATTAGTTGATGTAACCCAATAACAGGCTCTTTGCTAACCAGACACTAGGTTTTGGACCTAGTGGCACAGAATTAAGAAATGACTGATTGTTATTTCTCTAGGAATGCATCAAGTGAATGTATGAAGTAAAATTAAGATTTCACATTTGGTACATCTATGATGAGTGATAATAAATAAATACTGTAAATCTGTTTTTCTTTTGTGTGTATAATGTGTTAATGAAGTTATATAAAAGGTAACTATTTTTTAAAGGAAAAACATAGGAAGCTGTATTTTTTTTAACAAATTCATTAACTACAGTGTAAGATTTTATTATTTTAACTTTTCCTCCTAGATCAAATTTACCATAAATTACCTGCATCACATTTGTTTCTTGCTGGTAACAGACAACTTGCCAAAATAAAAGGCGTTTCGGAGAGATTTCAGTCAAATCAGAATAGTCCTCTTACTCTATTTTTCTCCTTTTCCTTTGTCTTCTGAATTTATTAGTAAATTTTGCTCTTGGGATAATGGTAGCCTCATGTAAGTAGGGAAATATTTCTTCTATTTTACAGAAAAGATTATAATTGCTGCTATTTCTTGCTTAGTATGATAGGTGGAATGGACCAGTTAAACTGTACGGACCTTTTCAGGTTTTCTCAGGGCCCTGAAAAAAGCTTTTTTTTCCTGAGGGTTTTCAACTACATTCTGTTTCCCACAGCCTCTGCGTGGGGTGGATGGGGTTTTTGAGTCTGTTAGAGAGATGTTCTTAGTGACATGTTAGTGGGTACAGATTTGTTTGTTTCCATTAGAGGCTGCCCCGTGACCTGCTTGAGAAACCAGGCAGTCCAGGCCGCCGGCCCTGTGTTTTGGTGTGAAATTTACACAGAGACTACTTGAGCTGAGGGTTGACAGGATGGATGTCCTTTTGTGTAACTTGGTGTCTTGTTTCCTGAGGAGATGTGAAGCAGAGATGTTTGGAGTGGCAGCAGCTGTGCCCTGATGCACTATAGCCTCTCTCTGTGTGAGGGAAGAGGTCTCAGTTTTTAGTACATGTTCCAACAAGATTAATTTTGCTTCATTTAATTAAAAAATCTGTGTCATGCCAGGCTTTAAGATAGGAGAGTGATTTATGAGCAGGAAAAGGAAAATAGGTTTTTGCAAATGTGGAGAGCCATGGGATAACCAGGCCACATGGTGACTGTTCTGGTCTTTCGGCGTCTTCCTGCGGATGGGTCACCTGTCCAGTGTCCCGTATAGCCCTTGTCTTCCCACTGCTTGTCTACTGCAGGTGTTGCACCTGGAGTCACTGCACAGGGTGTGATGTGCGTCCCAGCAGGCGGGAGAGGCCTGTGTGAGGCCCAGGAGCTCTGCCTGAGGTGTTTCGTGGCTCTTGGCCCCTGGCTGGGCTTCTGGCCTCATGTGAAGCTGGGGTGCATGAGAGACGGCTTCCCCACCTCCAGCACAGTCACATCTGTGCAAGGATTTATGAGAAGAATTGTGATTGTGACATTCCTAGGTGCGTTTTCTCTTCTACAAGTGATTTTTATAGTTGAAAATACAGAAAAATCAAGGAGAGAAATTAAAATCACCTCCAAGAGAACCGCAGTCTTCGTACGTTTGTTTGTTCGTTTGTTTGAGACAGGGTTACACTCTGCAGTTTAGGCTGACCTTGAACTTGCAGTGATCCTGATCTTTCTGCCCCAGCCTGGCAAGTGCTGGGACTACAGACGCGGACCACCACGTCTGGGTGAGAATTGCATGTGAACATACTTCTGTCCTCCTGTGTCCAAGGGCGTAGTTCTTGGTCACCCATTTCCACAAAAACTTGACTGCTTGTGTAAGATGATGTAGGGCTTGCATTTAACCCCATACACCCTGTGCCTTACATGGTCTCCAGCTCGTTTATAACAGCCAGGACAGGGTACCTGCTGTGTGAATTAGGGTTACCTTAGGGAGAACGGAGTGACAATAGAAGGTGTATCTGTGCTCAGTACCGTTTTTCTTGTTTTAAGGTTTTGGACCCATGGTTGATAGAAGGAGCCCTTTGTAGATCAGAAGGCTTGGATGCAAGGCTCCACATTTTGCACTTTTGGTTGGAGCTAGAAGGACGTGGGCGTTGGACTTGAACATTTTCTCTTCCTCTGCTTTGTGGTGTATCACAGGATCAGGAAAGGTGACAAGCAGGTGGCAGGAGGGCCAAGTCGCATGGCCGCTGTGAGGCTGGCTGGCGTGGGGTGGGGTGTCTGTTTCCTGTTCAGCCCCAAGGACATGGAGGAGGCCCTTCTGAGTTCATGCTCAGCTGTGGATGGTAAGCTCTGCATCTTTCCAGGAGATCAGTGACACTTCTGTTTCTCCCCTGACTGCTCGAGAAAAAGTGAGCCCCAGGGGATGTGGCTCTGTGGTGGTGGCTTAGAACCTTCTGGTCACACAGAAATGAGCACGCCGAAGGCTGGAACACTCAGGCTGGAACGCTGTCTCCTGGGGAGGCTGTGGTGGAGTCACGCAGGGAGCCACCTCTGACCCTGCTTAACAACCGCCTAGTTTAGTCTTGTGCCTCTGCAGAAATAACTCAGCAGCATGAAGCAGGGTTCATGACCTTGATCGGAAAGAGAAAGGTCAGGACTGGATGGGAGAAATCCCCCAGGTATCACCATTAAACAGAGTTAATGTTAGAAATGTTTGAAACATCTTAGAAATAAACAAAAGGCACTCTTTGAGCTGCAGCCTTGGTTGGTTCTGAACTCCCGACTCAGCTCCTGAGGCCACTCAGCTTCTGCACTTGGCTTCACAAAGTTCGTTTTGTAAAGGAGACGCAGCTCTTGCTGTGCAGGGAAAAGACGTCTCCCTGGCCTAGGGCTCTGTGTGGTTAGGAGGGAGGCTTCTCTGGGAAACTGGTGCCATGATTTTAGTGTCACAAGGTGGCAGAGGGTATGATCTCAGCTGCTGAGTTAGAGTAGACTCATGCCTACTTTTTGAACTGAAGGTAAATAGGGCCCCTGTAAGTGCGCTGAGTAATAGAGTTTCGGGGATTTGCAGCACAGGGAGGCCGAGTGATTTCTAGGCATTTGGTTTTGGGCTGTTGGTTCTGGGTAAGAAAGGGGGATTCCAGCACTATGTTCTACAATTTGGGAGTCAGCAAAACCCCAGAATTTCCCTTCATAACCCAGATGAGTTTAGTGAGCTGCTGCAGAATTGCTGAGACTCACCCAGCCTCCTGGAATCTGTCCATTAATTCTTTGGATATTGAAGAAACAATCACCCCAGGACTCAGGTGTCTGAGGCGCATAAATGTCCAGGACACCATGCTTTCCATCTGTGCATTACTTCCTGGGATAGAAAATGCCATTAGAGGTTTACCCTGGTACACCCCAGCATGACCACTGCTATCCTCAAGGCTGCTGGGTCACCCTTGCCTGCCGCTTGAGAGCTTTTGCCAATTGCCTATCTAGCATAAGGGCTGACCCTTGCATGTTTCCTGATGTCCCCGTGATGCTGTGTTCTACCGAGTTTTTCCCACAGATGGTGAGGGCCTCATACCTTGTCTACCCCCATCCATCCTTTTGTTGGTTTCCCTGTTCATCTAGTAGGGGGAAAAACACTGTGTTCAAGTTGCATTTTTCTGACCTTGGTGAGATGAACCCATTCTTTTTCTGTGTAGTTGGTGATTTTGACATGGAGACTCCTGGGCCTGCCTGGGAGCCCAGTGAGAGAGAGGGAGAGAGATGGCAGAGGTTGTTCTCTCTGCGAGAGGCTGGCCACCACACACACAACTGTGTGTCTTGCTAAGCTGGCCCTCCTGACCTCTGTACCCATCTACCTCCTGAATGGGGTCACCTTGCAGAAACAGCCAAGGCACAATCTCTGGTATCAAGGGGCTGGGTTTCCCATAGCACACAGCACTGGGCGTCGAGCTCTGCGTCTCCTCCCTGCTTTCTCTCACTCTGCCCCCATGAGAGCTGGGGGGTGGCTTCTCAGATGTGTCCCTGAGCCATCTCTTAGGCCCTGACCCTGAATGCAGACCTCAGGGAAGTGGAGATCAGAGATGTGCCCCATGTGCCCAGTGTCGTCATCATCCGGGGTGTAGTGCATGGTGAGGCATCTTAGGTTCAGATGAAAAACAAGCTGGCAGTCAGTGAAGGGGGACTTTCTTAGAAAGAAGAAGAGAAGTGGCCATCCGTGTACTGATAACAAGACCTCAGTGTCTGTGGGCTGGGATGACTGGAGAGTTCTGCTGCCACGGGAGGTGGAGACTGGCCTGGGGAGAGGCAGCTGTGGGTTCAGCACAGGTGTGAAGCAGTCAGCGGTTGTGGGTGTTTATTTCGGGAGTGGCTGTGGCTGGCTTGGGTCCGAGGGACCTGGCAAGGAGAGGAGCTGACCCAGGCTTTGCTGTGAGTGTTTTGTAGTGGCTGGCAGGGCAGGGTGGGGGAGACAGGTAGGGCAACTGGTCACTGGGAGTGGGTGGTGAGGGGACTTTGCTAGAGCACCTAGTATTGGTGCAATGTCTTACATGTTTCCCAGAGCATGGCCCCTGGGCAGGAGCAGTGCTGTCCAGGAGGGCATGTCCCAGGGCTGACCTGCTGTTCAGGCTGCTGTACAGCAGGTGGGCCCCAACACACCTTGCCCGGCCTCCCTGTACGGGACTGAATCCCAGCTCCTAGGGGCTGTGCCAGTTGGGCAGGGATGGAGGAAGGTGCTAGCAGCCAAGGCTGCAGGAGAGGGGCGTCCTGTGGTGTTAGTAAGAGTGTGGTCTGCTTCCTGCACACGCCTTCCTGCACCTGCAATTAGTTCCCGAAATTGCCTTCTGCTGGGGTGTCCGTGTGTTTTAGGGAGCTCAGAGGTTGAGGCATGGTACCTGTAGGAGCAAAAAGTATTCATAGACCTGCTGAGTGAGCTCTTCTGCTCCCCAGTTCCATGGAGCTGACCATGTGCTGCTCCCTGTAACAGCTGGTAGCCCCCAACCCTCAGCAGTGTCATCTTAAGCCTGTGAGAAATGGGTGTTCCTGGGCCTGCCCTGCAGCTCTGTAGGACTGGGGCTCCTCCTGGGGTGCCCAGAAATCTGGTATTTCTTTACTTTGTTGGCTTCTGCTGCAGGTTATTTGTGTGACAGTCTTTGAGCAGAGGCTGAGAGTTGGTAGATGAGAGGTTGGAGGCTGTGGGGAGAAAGAAAAGGTGTGCTCCCAGAATGTGTATCTGTGCGTGCCTATTTATGGACATTCGTGTGTGTCTTTGCATGCTGTGTGTGTGTATCAGTGTGGCATGGGCACCTGTTTGGGTGGAGATATGTGCATGGATGTGTGTCTAGATGTGTGCACAGGGGTGCATATGAATGTGTGGGCTTCTGTGTATGTATGTGTGCGTGCGTGTGTGTGTGTGTGTGTGTGTGTGTGTGTGTGCACATATGTGGCGTGTGGCACATTGGACTCTAAGGGGAGCTGTGTGACCAGCCATGAGTTGGCCTTCGTGTGTGTGTGTGTGTGTGTGTGTGTGTGTGTGTGTGTTACCTTGAACTGGGAACAGAGGTTCCCCAAAGACAGGGTGGGGCTGCTGAGCAGGGCTGTTGGCAGTGTTTGCAGTGTGTGCGGGGTGAGATTTGACCAGCATGGAAGTGTGTGGATGTGGTGATCCTGCCCACTGCACATCTGAATGCACCTGTCCCATGGCTCCCCATCCCCAGGTGCCTGCCATTTGCACACTGCATCATGGGACCCTCACTAGCTAGTCGTCCACAGCTCCATCTCCATACAGGAGACCTCGTCCTTTGTGACGCTGCCTAGATTTGGGGTTGAGGGCAGACCATGTGTTCACTTTCTGGTCAGCTGCAAGACCCCCGATTCACTGGCAGGGATGCAGGGAACGTCCTTCAAGCACATCTCGGGGCCAGGTTTCAATCTGTTTCCCACAGCATTAACCAATAATTAATAATAACTTGTGAGGAACAGAAGTGTATGGGTTGCAGTTCTGGAGGCAGGGATGTCAGGTATCATGGCGCTGGCTTCCGGTGAGGACCTTCTTCTTGCATCGTAACACGGCGAAGGCGTCACAGGGCGAGGCAGAGCAGGCCAGGCAGCCCGGATCTCCCTGCCTCTTCCTGCAAAGCCACCAACAGCCACTGTGGGGGTCCCACCCTCATGACCTCATCCAACCCAGTAACTTCCCGAATGCTTCCCTCTACGCCTCCGCCATAGCAAGATTTGGGGATTGAGTCTCCACCCTGCTGTGATGGCAGCCAGATTTCAACACATGAGCTTCTCAGGTCACCCTAGCAGCGTGTGGCTGTGGGGAGCATCCTGAAGCTGAGATGCGGGGCTACCACAAATCTGCCTCCCCACCCCTTAGAGACACCCCCGGACTCCCTCAGCCTTACTGGCCCTGGTGCCTCAGCCTTTAGATGGAATTGGTCATCCTGCTTTAACTTGTGTTTCTGACATCGTTAATGACATGGAACAGCTCCCTACTCCACTACCAGGGGATTTGTGGCTTTGTCCCCTGGTTAGGGAGCCCTGCAAGGCCCCAGGGAACTTGGCCAGCAGCCAGCAAGGAGAGAGCCCCTTCTGTTTTCTCAGTTTGCTGTTGCGTTTTTCTCCTTTATGCGTGATGCGTAGGTCAGCTTTCATATTGCTGGGATACTATACCTCCTGCCGCCCGCCACTCAGAGGAGAACGAGTTCATTTTTGCTCGGTTTGGGGGGTTTTGTTCCTCAGCCAGCTGGCCCGAAGGCAGGAACAGCGAGGCAGAGGGCAAGGTGGAACAAGGCAGTGTCACTCATGGCAGCTGGGAGCGGAATGGGGCACAGAGCCAGTGTGGAAGGGCTGGAGCCAGTTCTGGGCTTTGAGGCCAGGGCTGCATGACACGCTGGGACACCCAGAAATGTGCCTTACTGATCCCTGGTGTCTCCCCAAGCCGGTCAGGTGGGTGAGTTTCGTCATCATGTATAGGAATCCTTCACTTACTTTGAAGGTAATTTCTAAAACTCAAATACCAAATTTTGGTGTTCCTTTTGTTTCTTTCCTTTTGTACCCTTCTCTTCTGTTTCTCGCTCTTCTGATTTTAGTTTTTAAGTACTTAGTTCATTTTAAAACTGAAAAAATGGTTGAAAGTGCTGTGTACTAGCCTAGATGCTGGCTTTGTGTTTCTAAGTCAGGGACTCAGTTGGGATGCTTGTGCTATAGCAGTGTCCTTGATTGTGACATGACGTGTCAGCCCCAGCTCTTACCCTGCACCCCAACTCAGTCTGGGAGGCCTCTGCTGTGTCAGGGTGGGTGGAGGGGAGATGACCATGGTGATGACCCTGGTCCTGTGGTCATCGTCCTGTAGCTCTGTGCCTTGTTCTGTCTCAGCTGCCCAGGTGCACCACTCTCAGTGCCCTTGCAGGGTCCCAGGTCCACTTTCTTCCCAGTTGTGTGTGCGTGTATCTGAAGGGATTCTGGTGTACAGTTGGTCCTGCTACCGTGCCCCCTTTCCAACTTTCAAACTCTGCTGACATCGACTGCGGAAAGAAACCGAGTTCCGGTTGCTGAAATGTCTGCTGGCACTAAGCATTAGGTGAGTGAAGAAATGTTGCCCACTGCAACAGCTGCACTTAGTGTGGGCTCCTCTAGAGGTCTGTCCTCAGCAGCCTCATCTGTTCTGTCCTGCACAGTCCTGTCGGGGACCAGGGTGCCAAAGAGGGACTGTGTCACAAAGCTCAGACATTCCAGCCTGTGTGGAGGCCGTGACTGCAGGGAATGGGTGGGCAAGGCCTCTTCCTCTTTGAGGTGGTCCTGGGTGAGGCTCATTGGGTTGGGAGCCCCATAACCCAGATCAGCAGGGCGGGAATGGGCTGGGATCAGTGCACCGGCCTGGGGATACCCTCCCCCATGTTCCCTGGGGACTGTGCCATCAGGCGTTCCTTGTGGGTTTGAAAAAGGCCAGCCTCCCCGAGTGTAGGTCCAGGGGGAGGTGACCCAACTGCTCTGTGCTCCCCAGCTCACAGACCTGTGCCTGGTGGTCAGGAAGACCTGCAGAGACTGATGCTTCTCCTGCCTCCTCAGTGCAGAGGGAGGGCAGAGCACAGGGCTTCGTGCTGGCACAAGGTCAGGAACACAGACATGTGGGGTTCCTCAGACACAGCTGCCCCAGAGGGCCTGGACCTTCGCATTTACAGATAGGACACTGAGGTACAGGGTGGTGAGGGAAGTGCCATACCCTTGTGGGGCATCTCCAGCCCTGCCGCTGCCTCTGCCCATTGTGATTGATACACCTGGCTTGTAGGTGCCACCTGTGAACTTGGGGAGCAGGGGACGTTCCGCCCTCACAGTGCTGAGGGCTGTCAAAGCCAGCAGTGACTCATGCCTGCACGGGATCCCAGCTCTATGAGGCTAACTGTCCCCATTCCAAGGCTGGCCAGCAGCCCACAAGGGGCAGGAACATGCTGTCCTTGGTGCACTCCTGCAGTCGTGGCTGTCACACTTAAACTGGGCTTGAGCATCCAGGGCATCTGTGTCAGCTCCCAGAAGCAGCCATATCTGACCCGGGGCCCCTCATAGTTCTTGTGTTTCTGGCCCGTCCACCTGCTGGGATGCAGAAGAAGAGAAGCTTCAGGGAAGCAGATCCTCTGTCAGGCTTGGTTGGGGCCCTGCAGGTCCGCCTCCTGGATCCTGTGGTGGAATAGCTGGAGGGGCCAGACCCCATCCCTCTGTGGCCAGCTCTAGGGGCCTAGAATCCAGGTTTGCAAGGGCATGCATGTGTCAGGAGGTGTTCCCAGGTGCGGCTTGTGTTTAGCATGAAGGATACTCAGCTCCCCACATCGACTACACAAAGAGCCCAAGCCCTCCAGCTCCCATCCGTGGGCACCTCAGCCTCCGGCCTTCTCAGGACTTAGAGACCTCCTCTGGCTCCGGCCTTTGCATCACAGACACAGGGGTCTCCTCATGTGCAGCTTCACTCTGCCTGACTCACTTACTGTGGCCTTCCAGAAGGCTGAGGGCAGTGCATTGAGAGCTGAGCGAGAAAGGAGAGACCAGGCGTACTCGCAGGGTTATTGGGCCCGGTGTCCTGTTCTACTCCTGTACTGAACTAGCAGATTACAGGGCAAAGCCCAGTTCGCTGGGGCTCAGTGTCAGTGCTGTCTTGGAACACACTATTATCTGCAGATGAAAGGCTTTCTAAAATGGAGACACTGAAGGTTAAGACAGATAAATATATTCTGGAACTTGTGTTGAAGTGGAAAAAAAGCTATTTTTCAGGGACCTTTGCTGGTGTGAGGCACAGTGTTCTGGGTGGTGGGAGCAGGACGTGGGAATAGAGCAGGTGTCGTCTCTCTTGTTGTTCCAGTGGGGCTGCTCTACGATGCCTCCCTGGGAATTCAGCCAGGCATGAAGAGGTGGCCTCTGTAGGGACGTATGTGTCCACAGGGTCTCTGGTTTGAGGACAGTGACTGGGGGCTCCAAGGGCCTGGCTGCCAGGAGGGGTCTGGGGTCCTCTGCAGGCTGCTGGCCAGCATGTGCTGCCAGGATTTGCAAAGCCCCAGATGGAGGACAGGTTCACCGGGACATCTGTCTGGGGGAGCCAGCAGTGACAGGTTACCAGGCATGACCTGCCCGTGGTGCTTTGTCTTAGATCCAAACCCTCCTGCTGGAGCATGGTCCCGGAAAGAAGCTGAGTGCAGACGGCCAAGTGCTGGGGTTTTGCTGTCATTTCCTTTCTTTTTCTCCGGCTGTCTGCCCACTCCCAACCCGCCAGTCCTCCCTTGGAGCTGCTCTGCTGCCCTGCAGCACCAGGCAGTCCCCAGCTGTGACAGTGACACAGATTGGCTCAGAGGCTGTCTGCTGTATTTTTAGAAAGTGTCTCAAATTCTCTGGTAGCTGAGAATAGAATGGCTGCACATTTAATTAAATGACATTGAAGCGGGAGGTGATTACTTCTGCATGTGTCATTAGGCCCAGGAGATGCTCTCTGGTCCTGTCTGGTCCTCTGGCTAAGCCCCATGAGCTTTTCAACTGGGAAGATAAACCCTCACCTTTCCTATGGGCACCCAGGGTCCTGTGGGTGCTGCTTTGAAAGCCCTGGGGTTCCTTAGACACCTAGGTGACCCTGTCCTTAAAACTGGTCTGCATGCCATCAGCCACATCACGTTAAGATGTACGACACCTCTGAGGCCAGCAGGTCATTAGGGAGGAAGCACAAGCACAACCCCAGGACGTCCAGCGGCCCTATCATGACAAAGAATGAGCCCCATCATCTGCCTGAGCACAGATGGGCCAGCCCTGGGCCAGGACTGTACCTTGGCTGCAAGCCAAGGGCCCCGAATAGTGACCGGAAGCTCCAGGCTGGCTCCTCGAGTCAGCAGCAGTGCTGGGCCATCCTGCTCCTCTGCATCATCCTGTGGTGGACACCTTGCCTGGCGAGGCCTTGGGAGTATGGCCTTCAGAGCTGGGGTGAGACTGGTGTATCGGCTCCCCAGCTCTCTTGGGAGACTCAGCTCTCAGGAGGTGCAGTGCCTCCTTCAAGACCTGCGTGTCCGTGACATGTAGGAGGATCGTGGTTTGTGTGATACTGGGTCTGATGAAATTGCTCCTACAGTGAACTTCGCCCGCTTTCACTTAACTATTGGATGTGACTCCTGGGAACATTCGAGGTCACCCTCGGGACTGCAGCAGGATGCTGGGTCCTAGTTCCTCCCATGCAGGCTGGCTGTGAGGGCCCTGGAAGGCAGCAGCAGAGAAGGCTCTTGTTCTTGTATTTCTGCAGTGTGTCTGGGCCTTTCTCCTTTAGGCTACCCTACCCTGCCCTGCTGAGCCCACCACAGTCCTGGAGGTCCTGTGTTCTCCAGGCCTCAGTCTCTTTTGCTTTCTGTAGTGTTGCATTTGTGTGCAGTTGACTTTCCATATGTGTCTTGAGCACATGGGTTGGCAGCTAGGCCTGCATGTTCTGGTTTCAGTGATCCCATGCCCTGTCCCATTGCAGGAGGCTGCCCAGAAAGCCTCTCCCAGCCTCCCCTCAACTTGGCAGCCTCGGGGTGTGAGTGGGGGGCTGCTGCCTGCACAGCTGTGGGCACTAGCACATCTGCTCGGGTTATGTATGCCCCACAGAGGCCCGTTTTTCTTTGCAGAATGGACATGTGGCCATGCGATCACACACATGAGTGGAGCTGGTGAGAGTAGCCTTTCATTGAGCAGCTTTCTAGACGTGCCTGGCACATTCTTGCCCACATGGGTGCTGCATGGTTTCAGGCTGGCAGCTTCCCGGAGCCCCGGGGCAGCCTGTGCCAGCCCGTGTGTTCCGGTCCGTATCATCTGGAGACAGAGGATTCTCTGTGGTGCGTCTCACACAGGGGCGTACACACACACACACACACACACACACACACACACGTCTTAACCCCTGCTGCTGCCTGTTGTGTAAAAGGCATGGTCTCCCAGCATCTTGCGTGGCTGGCACCTTAGCCGGTCAGAGGGCGCTGTCCTTTGTGTAAGAGGCATCAGCCCTGAGAATATTGTGAGCAGCAGACGTGGCCTCGCCGTGCTCTGAGCACAGAGCCCTGGGCGTGTTCCAGAGAAGACAGCGTTGAAGACATCGTCCCAGGCACCACCCCAGACACTCACTCGGCCTCTGGTTTTGTGGGATGGTTCTTGTCCCTTGTGTAGGCCAAACAGTGACCCCAGAAATGCCTGGCGCTCATCCCGGGAACCTTGAGCATGGCTTTGTATGAGTAGCATTTGTGCAGACGTGAAAAGGCTGAGGGTCTGGAGGTGGAGACCTAGCTCTAGATGATCTTTTGGGATCCACGTGCAATCCCAGGTGTCCTTCGCAGAGGGAAGCTGAGGCAGGAGAAGGCGCAGGCTGTGCGGAGGGGAAGCAGATGACTCAGTGACAGCAGTGAGGGCGAAGGGTTTGTACCAGCTTGCTTGTGTCAGGCTCCCAGATGGCTGGTGAGGCAGGAGGTGTCCCAAGGTTGGGGGTGAGCATTGGAATTTATGGGCTCAATAACGTGTGAGTGGCCCTCGTCCCGTCCAAAACCAGACAGACAGAAATCCCTGTGCTGACCGCTGCAGATGGACCAGGCAGCAGCTGTGTCCTCATCCTGAGTCAGTCTTGATCTCTGTCTCTCCTGCCATGCTCCGAGGAGAGGCCAGGTCTCTTGGCAGGAGGGCAGGTACCTCCCACTCTGTCCCAGACTTTGGTTCAGTGATGCTGCAACTTCTGAGCTCCAGAGAAGTGAGAGAGTCAGCTCCTGCTGTCTCTGGCTGGCCAGTGCGCAGTAACTGAGGAGCCTGAGAACAGTGCAGTCAGCATAGAGAGCCCTCCCCTAGCTCTGAGACCCCGCCCTCTGAGCTGTCATTCTGCAGGCTTAGATTTCAGGGTGGGCACCTTGGGGCCAGATGGTGTGTGTCTTTATTTTGACAGGACCCCCTCCCCCCAGTGGAGCTTCCAGAGAGATCCAGCGGCCAGCGACCGGCAGCGGTGGAGGCACCTCTTCATCACCCTCTCAGCAGTGGCGGGGTCTCTGCCTCCTCCCCGGCGTGGGGTGGTGACAGCTGTGTAAGCGCTGGGCCTGGGAGGCGTGCTGAGTGTGGTGTCTTGGCCTCCTGTTCTGCAGCGGGCAGACCCTTCTGTGAGCCGCCTGTCAGGCTCCTTTTTGACCCGTTCCGCGGCACAGTCACCCCGCTCTTACCCATTCCTAGGGAGTGTGTGCTCAGTGCAGATCCGGAGTCTCCACCCCACTGCTTCTTGGGGAGCTCCAGCCCCAGCTCCTCCGTGTCTCTTTTTTCTCCCAGCCCGTCAGTGCTGGTGATTGGATCGCATAGTCTGCCTCTTGCTTTTCTGGCAGAAGTCACATTGTTCTGTGTTGGAACTAAATGCTCGCATGTGTGTGGAGTCCCGCTGCCTACCATGGATTAAGGTGCGTGAGGGGCCCTGGATGATGCGTAACTCAGCAGTGGCTCCCTCGCCTATGTGGACGACGCCCTGCACTCAATCCCAGCGTCCAGATGAAGAGGATGTTGGTGAAAGGGGCGTCTGGCTGTTGCCTTCTGTGTGCTGGCCCCGTCACCAGCACTCTGCGCCGCTGGTTGAACTGCAGCTCTGTGGTCTGCTGCGTCCCTTCAAGTGGGCTCCATCTGGGTGCCTCTTCCCTTCACGACTGTCCTGTATGCCATTTCCCACACCCCAGTCACCGTGGGAGTGTTTGGTAGCTTGAGCTGATGTGGGGAGGAAGTGCACTGGCTGTGCCTTGTGGGCCATGAAACTCTGCGTGAGCACAGCGGGAGAGAGAAAAGAGGTCCTGTGCAGTGGTGCTGCGTTTTCTCTGGGTCTTGGGTAGAGGAGGACAGGTGGGGTGGAGTGGCTGTGCCCAGGGACAGCCAGGGAGGAGGCTGTGGAGGTGGACCAGGGAGGACCGGGAAGCTCTTGTGTGCAGAGGTGTAAGAAAGTGGCCGAGTGTTCCACGCAGTTGGCCGCTAAGTGAGGAGTGAGGTTGTCCCAAAAGTGATAGACAGATGACAGCTTGTGTGGGTGCACCCTGGCTAGGTGGGCACAGGCGTGGGGCTCAGCATGTGCCCTGGCCGCCCTCAGGGGATCACACCCATCTCTGTCCTCTGTTACCCGGTGCCCCCACAGTCTCCACAGGCTTCCTGCACTGCCAGAGCTGGCTGGGCTCCACCCTCGCCGGGAGCATGATGAGGTTAGGGCTATCTTTGCCCCTGTGTGACCCCTGCCCTGCCTGTGCTGGGGGTGGAGGTGTGGAAAGGGGCTCAAGTGCCTGAGCCCACACAGGACTAACAGGAAGACTCAGGGAGGTTGGGTCCAGTCCTGCCTGGAAGTTGGACCCTGGTATGAGGCTGGCCGACCTGCTGCTGGTTCTAGTTCCTCACTAGCCAGTCCTACTTTGGCTGTGGCTGCCAGCTCAGCCTGCTTTGCAGGTGGCAGTTCCGGGGAGGCGGGTCTGGGCTGTGCTTTGCAGAGCAGGGGCGTTGCCTCTCAGAGCCCTGGCAGCTCCATGGGAGCAGCATGACTGTAGCGCACCTGCTCCAAGGTCAGTGGGAAGAAGCCAAGCGGCTGGGCTGGATGGGAACCATGAACAGTGTCTGGTCCCCTGGGTGGAACTGGGCTTCATGAGCATCCAGGTGCTGCTCAGTGCTTCCTTCATCCAGCCTCCTGTACAGTCTAGGGGACACGGGTACCATTCCTCTCCCATGCTCCACGTCCTGGGGCCGGGGCAGGGGTGTGCGTTCCCACTTGGCCCGAGAAGTCTCTCTGAGGAGAGCCTGGCAAGGGGCTCTGTGTGGGTGGAGAACTGGCTGAAGAACTGGCCTCCCTCTGGGGGACATCTGGGTGCAGGGTGTCCACCTGCTGTGGAGCACAGTTCTTGTGGATGTCATAGGTGGCTCCAGCCCCTGTGAAGGGCCCCAGCCTCCTGTAGGTCACCCATAACGGCCCAGGGTTCCCCACCTGGCACGTGTCTGGCCAGGGCCTGAGTGTCAGCAGGCATCTGACTGGGATCTGAGTTCTCTTGCTGGGAAGAGGAAGCAAGACAGGAGGAGGCCTTGGTCCTTCAGGCATCACGCAGTGCAGACCTATCCCAGGGCTGGATGGATGGTAAAACCCCAGAAGCTTGCCCCTCTTCTTCTGCACCAAGTCCTGACCCCTCATACAGCGTGTGGTAGATTCTCTCTCAGCTGTGGAGCCTGCAGACATGGCAAGTGGTTGTGTTTTCCAAGCTTAGCCTGAACTGTGGGTGGAGGATGCCGTGGGCGGATTCTCGGTGCCTGGTGTGTGATGTGTTTGTGTGCGCAGGTGTGCAGTCTACCTGGCCTCTCCTGCCTGCCTGGCTGCCTGGCTGCCGAGTGTCTTGGTGCTGTGAGATTTTGCTGCAGCCTGGTGTCCTCAGGCTCTGTGTGTGCTTCTATGACTTTAGAGTGAAGGCCGAACTCCACAGGACAGTGAGCAGAGGACCCTTGGTGACCTGCCTGCTTGGAGAGACCAGGAAGTCCTTCTCCCCTAGGCAGGAGTCCCCTCACCAGGCTTATAGCACTAGCTCCCGGAATCCCTTGTCTCAGGCCTGAGACTGTGGCCTGGGTTGTCAGGGAAGGGCAGGAACACAGCCCCAGCCCCCTAGGGCCCACAACAGGGAGGGTCATGACACATGGGCTTACAGCCTGGCCAGTGCTGGTCCATATACCCATACCCAACCTGGAGCTCGGCCTTGTGCCATATTGGAGAGGAGAGAGGTTTAAACGTAGGCATGGGAGCAGGATTGGTCTCATGAGGCCCTGTCACTGTTCTGCTGATGTTACCAGAACATGCTGTGATCCCACAGCCAGGTCACCTCTCGGGAACCAAGGACATGCACCCCTTCCAGTCTCCATTGCTTTGGGCATGGTGCTGGGCTTTCCTGTCCCTTAGATCTGAAGCTGGATGGAATTTAACAGGAACCAGGGCCCATAGAAGCAAGCTGGGAACCAAGGGGACTGAAACCCCACGGACAGAGCAGCCTCACCCTGTGGGTGAGGCTCATGCTCTGGACCCCAATCCTCATGCTCAGGACCCCAAAGCCCTGTGGAGGGGCCCCAGGCAGTGGAATCCTCTTCCCTGCCTCCTGGTCCTTTGCAGGGTCTGAGACATCTCGCTGCAGCCATGCCAGTCTACCATGTGGGGCGCAGGTCCCTAACCTCCACAGCCATCCTTGTGCCTGCCTGCTTGTGGGGAGACCCGCCTGCCTGCAGAAGGGATATCAGGGCAGCTCTATGTAAGGCTGGCAGTTTGGGCTTGGCTACATGGTGATGCAAGAAGGGCTCGGCACTGGTGGGTGCAGCTGCTGAGGAGGCAGCTCTCCCAGGGAAGTGGTTGTTATTCTTAGAGAGCCCAGTTGCCCCAAGCGGCTCAGTGTGCAAGCCGTGGGTCAGGTAAGACAACTTCAGGGAGCTCGGAGCAAAGCTGCATGCTACTTTGTCTGGTTAAAGGAGCATTTTCTAGGCTAGTTGGGTACCAATCAAAGTTGCAGCGTGCTTGCAGGACTTGTGGCTCCTTCCGACTCAGGTGCCTCTTGGTGAGCACTCCATCCACTGTCTGCCTACACAAGATGGATCACAGCTTGTCACACATGTGACACCCAGGAGTGTTCATGAATGTCTCGCCCTGTGGATGAGCCCATGAAGTACCTTTGGAGCAGCGCCTGGCAGGCAGGAACGGGTGGGGGGTTGCCTGTACACAAAGGGGCATCACACACAGTGTGGGGAGCTTGGTGGTCCTGGGGGAGGGGCTGCCCTTTTCTCAGAAGGGCCTGGTAGCTTTGGATATTACAGAGCCTGCCCAAACAGACAGCAGGGCTAAGGGATTGAGATGGAGGAGGAGGAGGGCTGGTGCATGGGGTGTTGGCAAGCAGTAGATCAGGCAGTGTGGCCTGCATAGTTTGGGGTAAAGGGTTGGGATTTTAATCAAAAGTCAGCAGAGCCATCTGCAGAGGGGTTTTTAGCAGACTTGTTGGACCAGATTTGGATTTCACAGGTGCTCCTGCAGCTGCAGGAGATGGAGTTGTAGGTGCACGAGATACAGGGGCTGGTGAGGAATCCAGGGAGGGTGGATGGTGTGGTCACCATGTGCCAGCTGAGGCTGGAGGTGACCAAGACCTGGGTCTGCAGGATAAGATGCTGGCAGGACTGCAGGCTTGCCCTGGGTGGGCTCAGATGGAGGTGCCTCAGCCTGGGAGGCCCTGGGTCAGACTCAGAGGGAGGAAACTGAACCCAAGAGCAGGCTGGTCCCTGGTGTCCAGCTCTGCCCCTGCCACAGCTGGTGTGTGCCCTTTGCGACTCAATGAAGGTGGTGGAGGACTGGGCACGGTGCAAAGTTATCATTCAGTGGCTCTGGGGATTGAACTGTTGCTTAAGATTGATGCTGTGATGCGGAACATGGGTCTATCATCTGGCCCAGCTGCAGCAGCAAATCCAGACTTCTTGGAGAGAATCTGTAGGGCCCGGAGATAGGCTTTAAAAGCCTGATACTTGTGGGGCTGGGGATTTAGCTCAGCAGCATAAACGCCTACCTTGCAAGCGTGTGGTTGTGAGTTCGATCCCTGGTACTGGTAAAAAAATACCAAAAAAAAAAAAAGCCTGATACTTGCTTTTGCTTTACCATAAGTCTGAGTGACCTGTCAATACCCTCTTGAGGTTTGGGTTGTCTGCAAGGATCTCTGCATGGGCTGCGTGCTGAGCTGGTACTTTCGGACGGAAGTGGAGCCACATTAAGCACCCTGTTATTTATGTGGGTGGTGCACGCTGCTGTTTAAAATGATTAACCTCTCTTTGGCTAATTAAAAACCTTCCTTTTCTGTGTGTGCAGTAGTGCTGAGGTTTGAAGCTAGATTGGAAGCACTGTATGCTGAGCTGCATCCATAGCCCCAGAGCCGAAATACTTGTTGTGAGAAGCCTCTGGAGAAATATCCTGCACACCATGAGTGTGTCTCATGATATTACTGTTGCTTGAAGGAAGCTGCCTGCAGCGCTAATTAAACTCCTAGCGAATTTACAGGCTGGAGTGGTCTAACCCTGCCTGCCAACCCCCAGATCTTAAAGGTAAAGAGGACTTAAGGGCGTCCTATTCTTCAAACTGTGTAACACATACATCCTCCGTCTATAAATGTGGTTTGATGTTGTCAAGTGTACTTTAAAGTTTATGAAAGTTGATAAAGCACATAAATTACACTTGGCTCCAGTCCAGGTAGATAAAGAATACTTTGGCGCTTGTTTTGAAATCTCTTTAAAGCTGGAAATCATCTTTGTCTCTGGGGAATGACAGAAGAAAGCAATTTCCCAATGTGGGTTTAACTGGTGATAGATTAATATTTCACCTGATTTCCTGAACCCCGCTCTGTTATTAGGCTGGGAGCCGAGAACGTCCTCAGGCTGCTCTGCTCAAGGGTTTCCTGCTGCTGGCCCTGCCAGCCCTAGCTCTCTTCCTCCATCTGTCACCAGGCAGACCTCACATGCTCTTGCTGTCCTGAGCCTAGTGTGGCCCCAGTAGACACTAAAGGCTCCCTGGTGTGAGGATGGGGAGCTGGGGGCAGGGCAGCCAGTGGGTGCTGCCTGTCCTAGCATGCTAGGTCTCCTATCTTGGGGTGGCCATGAACCTCAGTCACTGAGTTTAAGGGCTGTTAGGCTTGGGGCCTGGGCCCTGCTTGAGCTCCTGTACCAGCTGTCTCCTACCTGAGGGTCACAGCAGGCAGCCCTGCATTCCTGCAGCACTGCACACATCAGCTCGATGCTGTGCAGTGACCCCTTTAGGGGCATCAGGAAGCACTGCCAGTGACAGACATGCAAGTGCGACGGGCACTGAGTGCCACCTGTGTCCCAGTTTGTGCCTTTCCCTTAGGGGCTGACATGGCCCCAGCTACAGGGGCACTGCTGTCACTGCTGCCTGTTGGGGACTGAGTGGAGTGAGAGGCCTCCTGTCAAGGTGGGGACTTCGGTGTTGTTGGGGGAGGGCTCACACCTGTCCAGCTGCTTAATGTGAATCCTATGCACTGAGGGCAGTGGGCAGTGTGCCTTGGGGGACCTGGGCCTCCCAGAGCAGCTGAGTGCTCAGTCCCCTACCCACCAGCCCCTCACCACCCTGTGGGTCCCCCACTGGTGTGCAGCCACTTGAGGTGGGGCTGCTGGTGGCTGGCCCTTGTTTGGAAGCATTTGCTTCCTGCCTGGTCACTGCCCAGCCAAAGCATCGGTCAGCCGTGCACCATGCTGCAGCTCTGCACATCGCCACACAATCTACCCTCCAGGTGCTGTCCACCCCCTCTGCCCAGGTCATCCCTGTGCTTGCATTGGGCCCGGATGCTTTGGGCAGGGTGCAGAGGAACCATAGGGGAGCCGAAGAGTCTCAGTGCTTCAGCCCCTGTGTGCAGGGGAGCTCTGGAGACGGGCAGCATCCTGTCCCTGCCCTGGAACTGGGGGCCTTCATGGTCCTGATGGTGAGGAACAGCACTGCCTGGGTGCCCTAGCTCTGCCTGGCAGCGGCCTGCACAGCACGGAGGGTGCTAGGTGAGCAGCCTCCTCCCCGGTCACCCTGGCCTGGCCCTCAGGGGTCCTTTCTCTGCTTGTGAATTACCCGCACAGGAGAACAATTGGGCCCACATCCCAGAACAGCACTGCCATTTACAGGGCAGAGGACGGGGACAGGCTGGTCCCACGACCTGCAGGCCAGGCTCACCACGGCCTTGTGTGGCTACTAAAGGGCGCCTTGTTGTGGCCCAGTGGGCCCAGCTGTCTGTCACACGTCCCCCACCCTGGCCCTCTCTACCCCACTGGGGAGTCCTTGAAACCCCTGGCAGTCACAGTCACAGTTGAGGCGACATCCCCGACCAGCAGGAAAGGACCAGCCAGACCTGAGGGTCCTGAGGGCCCTGGTCCACAAGGTGAGGCTGGTGGGCTGTGCTTGGGCTGGGGGCCGCCCTCCGAGGAGCCCTGGGGTTGACCCGTTGACCCAGTGTCTGCTGGGATGGGGGAAGCCTGCGGTGCTGGGCATCTGGCTTCTGCGGGTTTTCCTGTTTGCCTGGCTCTGCAGGAAAGAGGTGGCGGCTGCAGGCTCCTGGCCTGACTGACACCCCCTGCGTGGTCTTTGCAGGGCCTTTAGGGGACCAGGCAGCGAGGGGCCAGTGGCATTCGGGGCTCCTATGCGACTTGCGGTGCTTGAAGCCCCGCACAGCTGCTGATGCAGACCTGGGGTGACCTCACAGCTGCTGGCTCTGTAAGTCAGGTTACGCGCCGTGTATCGTGTTCTGTGTGGCCTGAGCGTTTGCTCATCAGAGGACTGGGGCGCATGCTGTGCTGGGAAGTGCAGATAGGGGACGGGACCGGGGCCGGGCCACAGAGGGGCTGGAAACTGCAGTGCCTGCGCGGGAGCACTAAGGGTTCCTGGGAAGGCTGGTGCCCTGGGCCTGGCATTCACAGGGGAAGGGCAGTATGAATGGGGTGCTGTAATCCTTCCCAAATTGGGGTAAAATTTGCATCTGAATGACTCATCAAGTCAAGATTCCCTGGAATGTTCGTGTTCCCTGCTCATTCCCCAGGCCTTGAGGGTTGATTTGCATCTGTTCTCATCCAGCCTTTTAGGCTACTGACCTCTCCGGAGGCTGTTCTTCTCAGGGGCTGTGTGTCCTCATGGGCTGCGAGGATATCCTGCCCTGGGCTCTCTCCCTCTGCCACTGCTGTCCTGTCCTCTAGGGCAGCAGGAGGGTGCTGAGCTCTCAGGCCAGCTCCCTTGGCCTTCAGATAGGCAGATGGTTTGGTATGGATGTCAGATACTTTCCTTAAAATCCAAAGAAAATCAGGAGTCCTGCCGAACTGAACCATGTTCCTCAAGGCTGGAAGTGTAGTTGCCCTTCCGACGGAGTCATGGTTAGATGTCAGGTGTGCTGAACTGTGTCTCACAGCATCGAGGAATGAGGAGGAAATTGGGAGAGTTTTCCTAGAAATACAGCAGGACTCACGAGCGAGTTCCAATCTGGGAGAACTTTTGTAAGTCAGATTCATTCAAGAGCCTGACGAAGTAAGCGAGTATTTGACACAAATACTCAGTGTACGTTGCTCTGCACCTCCAAGTAGTGCCCCCGCGTCCCCACTGCTTTTCCTGGGCTCCTGGACACCCTGGGCTCTGCTGAGGAGCTCTGCTCAGCTGTGCACTGCGGTGCTGTGCGGTGAGCTCCTGGCAGCACCACCATGACTATGTGGGCAGACCCAGGAGCAGCTTCTAGGTGTATCCAAATCTGTAAACGTCGTTGGTAAGGTGAGGTCTGATCGCGTCTGTGAAAGTTCACAACTCAGAGGTTTGGCAATTGAGGACTCACTGTAGAGAGAAAAGGATGGCTGGCTCCGGGGGTTTCCAGGAGGGGTCTTGGGCAGTGATCCCCAAGCCCTTTGTCAGGGTAGTATACGCAGCAAAATTGCACCGTGGGGCACTGTGGGTCAGACTGCTGTCAGCCCGTGGGATTACAAGCGTAGATACTTAGCTGTGCTGAGCCAAGGAAGCCAGTCACTAGCACAGGTGCTTGGAAACAGCAAGGGCATTCGTGGCAAGGGATGGGAGTGTGGGTCCGGATGCGCTGGTCCCCACCCATGCACTTGTGTGGCCCCCTGGACCAGGTGGTGCTGGTTACAGTGGAATCGAAAGCTGCGGTTTCTATCAGGGAGGCCTCCAGGCCTGGCACTCTGGATTTGCCTCAGATGTGCCTCAGTCATAGATTGAGGGCCAATCCCTCTGCCGCTGCTGCCCTTACATTTCTTTCTAAGTTGGCTGTCTGCAGTGACAGGTCTTCTGGCCCTAGCACCAGCATGTTCAGTTGGTCCCTGCCTCACCTTCCCCAGTGTGGCCCAGAGGCCTCATTGACCCCGTTCCTGCTTGACTTCTGTGTCCCGGTCCCAGAGTCCGTGCATGAGTTACATTAGAAGGAGGCGTTGATCCAGAGCGTAAAGGCAGAGAGGAGATGCTCCACTGCCGACGAAGGCCACTGACAGTGCTTCCTACCATCTTTAGGTTCTTTTCTGGGGCCTGCCAATGAAACTGATGGAAGACAGATGGTATTATTTTTATGTATGTGGTTGCTTCACAGAAAAGCAATGAAAATCCAGATGTCACAGAAAGAAGCTTTTAGACAAAGGGTAATAAGTCGCAGAGCAGGGAGCAAAGCCAGGGGTTCCCAGAAACGGTCAGTAGTGTGGAGGTGATCAGGAGGGCCTGGCAGGAAGCTGCCTTGGAAGTGGATGCTTTGCTTTGAGGCAGAAAAGAGGAGGGCGGAGCGCTTTCCTGGTGTTTGCCATCTCCCACTTGCTTTTGGATTAAAGTAGTGCTTTCACCAGAGCAGCAGTTTTGGCATAGAGATGCCGGGGGGCGGGGGCACGGACCAGCACAGAGGTTTGCAGGGGGCCTGGAGACAGCAGGAGAAGCAGAGAAATGGTGTTCTTTCTTTGCACTCTGTGAGCCTGTTCTGCATGGAGCCCAGTGCTCTGCTAGATGTCTGACCTCAAGACCGCAGCAGGATACCTGTGTTGCACTAAGCCACGAAGTTTAGGGTCACCTTTTGCAGTAGCCCTAGGACATCAGGATGGTGTCCTGAAGACTGGTGTTTGAAGGAGCTTCCTGGCCAGGTAGCAGCAGAGTGTATGGTGTCAGCAAAGGGCTTAGTGAGTGTGGTGTGTGGATCCCCAGGGGCTTGGCAGAGGCTGTGCCCAGCCTACTGTCCAGGACGACCTCGTCGGACACGGTGCAGACTGTCCACATGTCGCTGGGGGCAGGTGGAAGTGCACTGAGCCAGCTAGCAGAGAGGTGGATCTGAGGAGCAAGAAGGGGCAGGGAGCAGGGAGCAGCCAGTGAGACAAGACTTCATCAGCCCAGTCTGCTGACAGGGAGACTTCTATGCTATGGCAGGGGCAGGCAAAAGTGATCAGGCCCAGAGCCCTGCACAGTGGTGCAGAGCAGTGACAACAGCTGCTCAGGAGGCTGAGACAGGAGGATTGCACATTCAAGGACAGCCTGGGTTATATAGCTCAGCCTTGTCCCAGTGAAAAAGCTTTGGCCACACTGGCCAGTAGGGAGGGCTGCAGGCTGGAGTCTTGACATGGCTTTGTTCAGCATCCCTCTCTGCCCCAGCTGCCTATCTAAGACATGCACTGTATGTAAATCATCTATGCTTGCATGGCCAGTGGAGCCACCAGGGGCCCTAGGCCTGCAGAATGGAGAAGTCAGTGTGCTCAGGGCTTGATAGAAAACCTCTTCCTGTGTCTCCTGCTGGGCATGCCTGGGAAGCCAGATAACCCCAGTGACATGCATACAGGGCCCTGTCCCCTGGCCACTCATTGGACTCAGCATGTTGGCTTCAGGTGTGGGATGCTCAAGGCACTGTGGCCTAGTCCTGTTTGGGACATTGCCACTGCTGCTGCAGTTGCACCCTGTGCTTCCCTGGCCTCTGCGGCTACCACACTGGCTGTCACCCCAGGGCTCGGTCACTTCTCCCTGTGGATGTGTTGCTAGGGGATTGGGTGCCGGTTTGAGGTGTGCGTCTGTAGCTGCAGATGGGCTGTTTGTGTGCTGGGCCAGCGCAGCTTCTCCTGTGTGGGTGGGAGTTTTCGGCCTGCAGGAGAGTCCCTGAAAACCTGGCACTGCAGGTATGGGTTTCGGGCTTCTCCTCTCAGACAGAAGAAGCCCTGGCCTGGAATCTGAGTGTTCTCCAGCTCTTCTGTGTTGCGGACAACTGGACCTGGGCCTGCGCCGAGGCTCTGGTGTCTGTGGGCCAGGGAGCCAGCAGAGTGGAGATGGCTGGTAGTGCAGCATTGTCGGAGGCGCAGTGCCTAACAGGTCTGTGCACTGCCGGTGTGGCCAGCTAAGACCAGGTGGACCCCAGGTGCAGTGATTGGTTACTGCCTGAACTGCTCCAGTTTAGAAGCATCAGACCTGTGTGATTCGCCTCATCTCCCCAGCTGCCTAGATTCATCCCAGGTATCGCCAGTGACACCTTAGAGCATGGCACAGTGAGGGCATGGCCTTGAGCAGCTCCTGGATCAAGTGCAAGGACTGCAAGTGCACTGGCTACAGGGGCCTGACCCCTGACCTTAGAGGGTGAGGGGTCAGCAGCTTTGCACCCCAGCTCCCCACGGGGTGTGCTTGTCTGTCCCTGTGCCCCACACCAGCCTGTTTTCTTAACTGAACTGTGACCACAGTTTATTAAAAAGGTGAGTTGGAGGCAGGGCAGCAGCCAAGGTGCAGAGGGTGCAGGTGGCTCGGAGATGTGGATGGGGTAAGCATGCTGGTCAGGGATGGACCCAGTACCCAAAGCACTCAGAAGTGGGACAAGGCGGGCGAGAAGAGCTGGCAAAGGTGGAAGAGGAAACCTCAACTCTGGCTTCCGTGTTAGCAGCTGGAGAGAAGCGTCCAGTGGAGGTGAAGCAGGGACTGCGGATCGCTACACTGCAGGATGACACGGAGCATGGCCCAGGGGCAGCAGGATGTGGCCATGTCTGTGTTTGCAGGGAAGAAGCCCTTCACAGCCACAGCTCAGGCCAGACCCATGGCTTCATGGCTCTGCCGTCATCAGAAGCTTCAGGATACAAGAAACTTCCCAACTTGGAAGCCGTTTGAAGAAAAGATTGAAAATTAAAGCCCGAAGTAGGGGGAGCCTAGCCTGCTTGGCAGTGGATTTGGAGTCAACTTGAATGTAACTGTGGATAGCAGTGCCACCACCATGCAGCCAGACGTGGGAAGTCCCACCGCCCTTTGCAGTGCTGACCCAGTGCACAGGGGCTGCTCTGCAGACCGAGGCAGCAGCACCCAGTCTGAGGATCAGTGTAGGCTCAGGGTCCCTGCAGCCACCAGGAGAACATGCACGCATATGCACACACACACACACACACACACACACACTGTCAGTTTCTTCAGAGAGGAAGTAACTCTAGGAAGAGCAAATGTCCAGCCAGAGAACACTGATTTCTTGAAAGACTTACATAGTCTCCTGAAAGGCTTGCTAAGTGACCCAGGTCATTCCCTGGCAGTAATTTTAACATCAGTACAAGTATGAGGCGCTCATGTCTCTGTGCCTGGTGACGGTGAGCATAATCTGGATACCTGTGGACACTAGCTCTATGTGCAGATGGGAAGCAAGCTGGCCCTGGGCTGCAGCTGGTGCCAGTCCCTGAGGTGCTGGAACCCAGGTCCTCCTTCTAACCAGGACTCTCTTGGGTGACTGATAGATGAGGTCAAAAGGCACAGGTGTGTAGGTAAACTGAGGCACAGCCCACATGCAATAAAAGCATTGTAGGTAACCCAGAGATCATGTGGGGGTTTTGAGGTGTAGATCCCAGCGTGCAGAGGAAGATGGGGTCACGTGACCCAGAGGGTAGCAAGGAATTCAGGTTCCCTCTCCCTTCTCAAGAACAGTACTGAAAGACCCCTGCCAGGAAGCAGCTGGGAGGTACCGGAAAGCCCAAGGAGAAGTTTAAACTGTCCCTAAAGTTCTAGCGCCCAGAGCCAAGCGCTGCAGGCGCTCTGGCGTCCCCCCTGGAGGTCACCCTGCCGTCTGTGCATGTGCCCTGGCCAACCACAAGACCCAGCCTTGCTCGCTGGCCAGCCTGCACGCCAGCAGTGCCCGTGGGGCTCCGTGCCACCTGGCCTTTCTGGAACTGACGCTCACAACTGTTTTTATAGGAGCAAGCCTGCACTTAAGTCAGCGAGCCTGCTGACTTACCATCGCGTCTTTTTCCTTGATGATACACCGCCTCTGTCCTGCCAAGAGCATCACAGTGCTGGTGCGTGTGGCCTGCGTCATGTGCTGCACTGTTGTTCACTGTTGGTGCTGGGCGTGTGGTGCATGAGCTGAACGGTTTCTTGAGGTGTTGTGGTAAGAGGATTGAATCAGGGCCTTCACACTGAACTGCAACCCATTTTTAAATTTTGAGACGGATTTGCTAAATTGCCAGTTTGCCCAAGCTGGGCTTGGACTTTGGATGTTCCTGCCTCTGCTTCCAGAGCGTTGGGGTTATTGGCATGTGTTTTTCTGTGAAGGCACCTTGGAGATTAATGCCCCAGAGCAGCCCTTTGAACTTGTGGGTTGCCTGGCTGAGCCTGGTGGGTTCCTCACATAGTTGGGAACCGTCCCATCCTCTGCAGGGGGCCATGGTTTGCAGGGGTCTCTCTGGCCCTGCAAAGACCTGTAAGTTTGGGAGGCCTCTCTGCCTGGAAAGACACAGTGCATTTGCCCTTGACACCCAGGTGCATTACGGCACCCACTGCATCCCCATGGAGAGACGGTACGTCAGGCCTGCCCGAGCGCTGAGTCCTATGCAGGTATGTGTGAGGCGGCTGCTCAGGGACAGGCATGCTAAGCTGCTCAATGGTTCAGCAGCGGGGAGATGTAGCCGGGCTGCGCAGGGCAAGCTGGGGCAAGCGCTGCTTGTTTCTGGCCTGCGGGTTGGGAGACAACTGCCGAGAGCTTCCTCGGGTTCTAAGATCCTACAATGCACTTCCTGGCCTGTGAGTGAGCCCCTCCTGTGCCTGCATTGCCTGGGTGGGCTCCTCCGAGGTGCTCGGCCCCCAACCCCACTCCACCTGCTCTGCCCAGCAGCCCCTCTACCTGCAAGCTTCATGGTCATGGCAGTGCAGCTGCATTGCCTGAGTTGCCCATCGTCCTCTTCCTGGCCCAAGCAGGCTCTGCCTCACAGGGAGAGGAGAGGCTGCACCCTCTGGTGTTGCCCGAAAGGGCTTCCTGGCAAGGAGAGCCTGTGAAGTGGCCCAAATGAGTGGCTCCTGGGAGCAGGGAGAGACCAAGTACCCCTTGGGGAGTGAGTGGGACCCTTGGTGGCTGTGGCTCCCGTAAGAACCAGCTGTCTGTGACCTGAGGACTGGGTCCATCCTGTCTTCACAGTGCTGGACCCTGGCTCTGACGCCAGGACTCTGCAGATGACCAGGGGGATGCAGAGGGCAGGACCTGGGCTGGGAAGGAGGATGGACAGAGCTTTATGCTTTTCTGCATGCTTTTATCCCGTGGTATCCACAGAGACCATTTCCCAGGGGCAGAGGTCTGCACTAAGTGGCGTGGTCACTATGTCCTCCGGTGCATGTGCAGCCACCGTAGGCGACTTCTGTCACCTCACATGGTGTAAATGCCATGTAAATGGTTGTTGTGTTGTTCAGGGAGTAATGATCAAAAAGTCCACTTGTTCGGCACAGACACAGTTTTATTTTGGGTATTTTCCACTTGCATCTGTTTGGATCCCCTGGCATGGAACCCATGGGTGCAGAGTCCAGCTGTGTTTCTGTGAAATTCTCTGCTCTTCTGGTAGCATTTAACCTAACTCCTGGCTCCTGTGCCAGAGACCCCGTGATGGTGCGACCCTATGCATGGCCCAGCTGCCTTGCGGTATGGATCACCAGGTGGTGTTGGGGAGGGGGCTGGGAATCACCTGTGCCATGTGACCTCTGTGCCTCAGTCTCTCCCTGTCCAAGAGGTAGGGCGGCCTCTTCAGGGGTTACGGGAGTCCAGTGAGTGAGTCCAAACTGCTCTGAGAACTGTACCCGCTCCTGGCGGTGTCTCCATATCTCCTGGACTGGCCCCTCCCTGCAGGGCCGGTGGCACTCATAGTCCTGTGGGTCAGCCTGTGTCCCTCAGGCTCACGTGTCCCTGCTGATGGTATTGGGTGACCCCTAGTGTGGGCCTTGGGAGAACTGCATTGCTTGTGACAGGTCCTGCCTGAACCTGGGACTGTTGCAGGGGTCAGCAGGGGCCTGCCCAAGGGGCCTGTGGCACCTGGTCACACCAGCCCCGGTGTCATCCTCCCAGTGTCAGCGGGACAGTGGCACTGTCTTGGGAACACTTGGCCGGCCGTAGCACCTGAGCCAGGGGCTTGGTCAGGCTGCAGGGCCAGCCTGACCCCCCCATGAGTGACCCCACACTGCACAGTGGCAGGAGGTGTTGAGAAACCAGCCGGGGTGGAGGAGCCTGTGCCAGCCGTGAAGGACCTGACGCCTAGCTCGCCTTGACACTGTGTGCTCCTGGGGGCCAGCGTCCAGGTGTCTTGACTTCTTGTCGGTATTAAAGGTGCGTCTGTCTTGCAGGAGGGGCAGCTCACATCCCTTGCTGTCCTGGCTACACACCCTGGTGGGCTGCAGGCCTGGTGCTATCCTTAGGTCCCAGCTGATTTCTGCTGTGTGTGGAGCCAGGCAGGCGAGAGCCCGAGCTGGGCCACCTCCCACAGGCAGCCATCCTGTCCGGGAGAAAACCACAACGCTCCCGCCGGGTCCCACAGCTAGAAGACAGGCCTGGGCAGTGAGGGCTTTCACAGCCTCTCCTCTCCCATGTGCCTCACAGAGGAGGCGGTCACCTGCTGTGCTGGGACCCGCCTGTGTAGCCACTTTCTCTGCGCTGCCTCGGAGCCTGTGTAGGATCGCTGGCCTCTGTTCTGCACCCTGCATCCTTTTCCCAGGGCCCCGGGCTTCCAGGAGACAGTGGCAGGTGCCAGGTGGGTCTGACCCCGCCGAGATGAGCCTTTTTAGTGGGATGTGTGTCTGGGCTGTGCACAGCAGCCGGGGCTTCAGCCCTGGGGCTGAGTCCATCCAGGGCCAAGGCACTGTCCTTGGCAGAGCCCTGTGTCCGGCTACAGGTGGAGCCTGGCTTAGCTTGGTAGGAGGATGCTCTGGAATCTTTGGATTTTTTTGGTGGACCTGGGTTCAAGGGAATTTTGAGTCTTCTGCACTTGGCTCGAAACAGGTGGCAGCTTTCTCTGCCTCTTCCATACCTTATTCCCTACCAGCTGAGCCTGCTTCTCACCTGGGCCCCAAAGCAGACAGAGCCGTGGCCAGCTGGCTCTGCCCAAGTCTGGGAGACGACTGTGCTGGCATCTGTTGAGTGACTCATCAACCCTCCCCTGCAGTGATGCACCCTGCCTCACGAACTCTGAGTCATCTGGAAGGTGACACATGCTGAGGCAACCCCCTGACATCGGCCCTCAGTGAGGGTGGTTATGGAGGAGGCAGTCAAGCACTATCGAGCAGGGTCTTTGAATTCAGCTGCTGGGCCCTGAGGAGTTCTACTTGGTGTGGTGAAATGTCACGGCTCCTTTTCTGTTTGCAAGGTCCAGAGTGGGTCTCTGGGGAAGGGGTCCCATGATTACACTTTGGGTGATTCCTGGCTAGCTCTGTTTCCCCCCAGGGTTGTCAGTGGCGCTGCTCCCTAGGTCTTCCTGTTGTCTGCAGCGTGTGTGTGCTTTTCTGGCAGTGTCATCTCCTCTTGATTACACCCCTCCTCCTTCCAGGAAGGAGGAAGCTGCACCTACCTCACAGCACTGGCAGTGTGGGGTCAGTTGGACCCCAGGATCCCCCCAGATCCTTATTATGGTCCCAGTCTGCCCCCACCTTCTGTGACTCCTCAGGGTGCAAACTTCAAAGAAAGACTCCCGTCTTCTCAGACAGTGAAGGAGGACGAGGTCATGGTTTTAATTCATGGGATTGGAGTGGCTCAGCTCCATCCCATACTTGGCCTGTGGCTGCATTTGAGGGTCCCCGGGGCTTTGAAACTGGCACTCAGCTGGAATTCTGACTATAGACAGGATGCAGCACTCGGTAGGGTCTCAGAGGCAAAGAGGGAGCCTGATACCGCCTGGCTGGGAAGAGGCTCGTGCCTCCAGGGTGGACATGGCCCAGCAGAGGGGCTTACCCTTCCTCAGCTCAGCAGCACCTTGGCGCATGTCCTGTTTGTAGCACTTTGTGGTGCCGCCTGCTTGCTCACAGTGACCGAACCATGCCGAGAGCTGTTGATGGGTATGGGAGAGTTTGGTTTGGCTGTGGTTGAGAAGTAGCAGAACCAGGCACACAACTGTGCACCTGTGGTTCCAGCTCCCTAGGAGGCTGAGACAGGAAGATCACATAAGCCTATGAGCTCCGGGCCAGCCTGGGCAGCATAGCAAGACCCAACTCAAAGCAAAACACAAAGGCAGAGTCAGACGCTGAGCTGTGCTGTTCCCCAGGACGGGCCATACACAAACCCATAGTGGTTGGGTTGCAAGGTGGCATGGAGGGGGCATGGGGCAGCCCTGAGGGTCATTGGCTTGCTCCTGCTGGGAGGGCGGCAAGCCGGGTCTCCACAGAGCCTCTGCTGGAGCAGGTGGGTCCCCTGGAGGGCAAGCCACATCTCAAGAGGGCTTGGCCGGCAGACCAGCCTGACTGTTACTTGGGCTCGTGCATGTGTCTAGGGATTGCTACAGATGAAAGCAGAGAGAGTGGCATTTTGCAGGTTTGAGACTTAAAGAGGAGCCCTGTGCTCGGCCAGGCTGTCCCTGGCCTGAGCCTGGGTCCTGGCTGTGAGGGAACCCCTTCCCTGTGGGGCCTGTCAATATGAGGGCACAAGGATGCCACCTGAGGAGGCTTGGTCCCTGGAACGTGGCATTGTCCTTCTCTGCTGATGGGCATGTAGAGGGGACAGGAGCCCCTGGGGCAAAGAATGCCAGGCGGAGGGTGGAGAGAGGCATGATCTCTGGAGCACCCACATCCCTGGAGGAGAACACTCAGAGCTGCTGGCTCGGTGAGGAGAGTGCGGTGGCAGTGATCTAAGGGCCGTGCAGTACCATCGAGGTCGTGGTCACCAGGGCCCAGGAGGGAGTTTCCGAGTTCAGCTCTTGGGACAACTTGGCACGGAGACTGCTGCTGCATTTGCCTGAGCCGTTTTCCTCCAGCTGGGATCAGCATGGTCCAGGGTGGTGGACTATGGGGAGGGGATGTTGGTGAAAAGTTGTGATCTCACTGTGAAGAGTTACAATCCCGGTCCCATGCTCAGGGGCTGCAAGGTTGTGACCTATAGTTGCTTGAGTCCTGGAGAGGTTTGTCCAGATGTCAGGATTGGTTCTGTGTGTGCTGTAGGAGTCATAACCCAGATCAGCCGGGTAGGACTGCCCGAGGCTGGCAGAATCCGGCCGAATCCTTACGCTCAGGAAGGCCACGGGTCACTTGCTCACCTTCCCTGGAGATGGACGTCAGTGTCCTTCCTGTGACCCTGTGTGTGAAGGCTGGCCAGGTGAGGCACCCTGGTCTTCGTGCCCCTGGGGTCTCAGCAGATGGCTGGAGTGGAGGAGGGACGCATGCACAGTGAAGGATCAGTGGGCGCATGCTGGTTCTGCCGTCCTACAGGGCCTGGGTGATGGGAGCCGTGCTGCCGTGATGCCTGGGCTGCCGAGGAGGGGGAGTGCGTCTTGCAGGCAGTCAGATGAGGCCATGAGGCCCGAGCAGGGAAGGAGACGTAGGGGGGTTGGCAGGGGCCAGTGATGGCAACTCCTTTAGAGATGAGGGCCCTGACCCAATCCCAGACCCACATGTGTCCTAAAGTGCCAGCACTGCAGTTAATCCTGGATACTGAGGTTTCATTAAAAAAAACAACTCAGACATTCACATTGTTTGTCTTAAGAAAGAAAAGCAAGCAAGCACCCATGCATGGGGCTCCTGCACAAAGAGCCAGTTTGAGAAGGGGCTCAGTCCACTCGGTGGGGTACGTGGCTATGAGTGACCCAGGCTGTGAGTGACCCAGGGCGGGAGTACTCACTGTGGCAAACCTGTGGGGCAGGGCCAGGAGAGGGCACTCTCGACCGACCGAGCTGTCACACACGGGGGTAGGGGTCAGGGGGCACCTCCAGGGCTGAGTTGGAGGGGTCTGAAAGAGGGGCTTGGTTCATCTAGAGTCCTTGGGGCCCTCGAGGCTGAATTGTCTCTGACCTGCTGAGCTGAGGGCGGTGGTCAGGGCTAAGCGGTCATGGGTTTTAGGAAAACTTTCATCACGGACCTAAATCGCAGGGCAAAGCCAGCCCAGAGGTGGCCATGGGTCTGAGGGAACCCATTGTGACTGGGTGTGGCTGGGCTCTGGTTTGTGTTTGTCCTGCCCGTGGCAGGGTGGCACGGAGGGTGGCTGCCCTGTGCTGGCTGTCCTTCCCATGTGGGTGGCCACTGCTGTGCTCCACACGTGTGCTTCTCAAGTGTTTCTGTCCCTGGAGGTGGGGCCGGCCTCCTCCTGTCCTGAGGAGGGGGTGGCATTTCCCTGCAGATTTGGGGACAAGGTAGCACATGGTCTCTGCCACTGTGCTTATGGAAAGAATCAGGTCAGCTTAGAAGTAAGGTAAAATGTGTTTGGGCATTTAGCTCTCTGTAGCCTGTAACATACATGTTTCCAAAGCTATTTCTGCTTCACCAACTGGAGAATTTAGTAGATGCTGCCTCTGTCTTGAGAGAGGGTCTTTGTATGCATCGGCAGTGGGGGAAAGATCCAAATTCATGGTTGTAAGTATTTGCAGCTCTACTGCCCGGGGTCTCCTTTTGTGTGTCGTCATGAAGTGGGAAAGTGTCAAGTGGAACCCTGGTGATTAGGACCTTGTGTGCAATACTCAGAGGTGCCCTAGGGTCTCCTTGTGGCTGGACCAGGAGGAGGATTGCTGGCCAAAGGGTCTCCACTTGGCCCCAGGGCGGATGCACAAGCCCCGTCCCTGCCCACCCCACCTTGCTCTCTGCAGCCCTCCTGTCCAGATGGCTGTGCGCCTTGAGGCTAGATTGTGCTTCAGGCTGCATGCTTGGTTGGTGCTGCTGGGCCCCATGGCACTCTGCTCTGGGTACCTCCCACCTGCTTCTGGGTCACCAGAGTGGGGAGCAGAGGGCGCGGCAGCCCCTTCAGGGCCCCAGCTGTGCTGCCAGGCAGCAGCATCTCTAAGCCTATGTGGCCCCGGGCTGGGGAAACCCCCAGCACTGCAGGTGGAGGTGGGATGTGAACCTGCCTTTTTATATGCTGCCAAGGCCTGTTAGTGAGGTGGGTGTGACCGCTGAATCACAGTACTCGCTAGTTGTTTAGTTGGTGCCAGATTCTGGTTTAAGGTCTTTCTATAGATTAATCTTGGTTCTTCACAACAACCAGGCAGTGTAGGTAGTTTGTCCACATTCTGAATGAGGAACCGGCCCCAGAGAGGCCCAGTAAGTTCCCCAAGAACACCCAGCTTGAAGGAGCAGACCCAGGCCACAGGGCCCCTGCCCCACCGCATGGCACTTCCGTTTCTTGCACAGCTGAGGGACTGCTGGCTGCTTTTGCTCGCAGCGGGAGGGCAAGCGAGGGGAGAAGGAGGAGCCATAGCCAAAGCTCCAGCCGCTCTGCACGCTCCCGAGGGTGCTGCTGTCAAGGTCTCTCTTCAGATGAGGGCCCCCGTCCTTTATTTTGTGACCAGGCCGTGCAGTACTCCGGGCCTTTGCTACAGGGCTTCAGGAACAGGGAGTGCTATGAGTGCAGTGGCGGATAATTAGCTCAGGAGGCTGTGTTGTGAGTTTTTGGTGAGGGTGATAACTAATAATAATTTGTGGGTTATACTTTGAGGAAGTAGAAGGAATCGGGCAGCACGAAGGGGAAGGGCGGTCAGCAGTCATCAGCTGGGCCCGGTGGGTCCCTGAGGAGGCGAGGCGGGAAGTGTTACTCAGAGGCTGTGGGGGCAGAGGCTGGGCAGACCAGCCGAAGGCTGGAGTGAGGATGTTCAGGTGTGGCCTTGGGGCTGTCAGGAATTAGACAGGGACTCAGTGTCATCTGCTCCTGCCGTGGGGTGGCAGGGCTGAGGCACTGGCCATCCAGCCACCACCAGCCCCTCACTGCAGTGATGAGGGATGCATGACTCAGGAGGAGGAGAAGGCTTTGGGCTTCAGAATTCACTGTGGCTGCTTCCTGTATAGCACTCCCTTCTGTGAATCCCTTTTCCCACTGAAATGTTCCCAGCATCATCTGCTGAGGCAGTTGCCCTGTGCCTGCCATTTGAGGGGTCACCGGGGCCCCTCAGGTCCCTGCCACATGTCGCACCTGCCATCCACAGCCTGGGTTGGGGCACCTAAGGCTGCTGAGGCTTTAGTTGGGAAGAGCGATGGGGTGGGGGGCTGACCCAGGACTGGCTGTGCTGGCTCTGGCGGAGGCTTGGAGCCCTCGGGGCCGCTGCTGATGGGGACTGGGTTGGTCTCTGCGGCTGGGTCGGTGCCGGTGAATGGCCATCATTTCCATTGGTTCCATTTCCATGCTTCCCAATTGCTGACATGAGTCCTGTGGGGAGGAAAAGTGTGGTCACTTGGGGATTCCACTGTGCCCCCAGGAAAGCATACTGCTCATCCGGCTTTGGGGAAGATTGGGGGCCCTGTGTGCTCAGCAGAATGCGCTGGGCCAGGGGGACAAATGTGGAGCAGTTACTTACCATTAGGGGCTACCTTCTCATCGGGGAGTCCAGTCCTGCACCCTCCAGGTGGCCAAGCTGATGAGATAAATCTTCTGGATTCTGTCGTCCACGGTGTCACTGGGCTTAGTGAACCGTTTGGGAGGGCTGGGTCCCACACTCTATAGGGTGACACTTACTCCAGGAACCTCCTTGGTGAACCTCTCTCTGTTGGGCTTAAAAAACAAAGTGAGGCCTGGGGGCTTAGCTCCAGGGCAGAGGTTGTGAGTTCAGCCCAGGCACAGCAGCTGCAGGGAAAGGAAGAAGAACCTTGTTTGGTTCCTGGCCTGCCTCAGGAAGAAGAGTTGTGGAAGATTCCTATCTGAAATTAATACCACAATACTTCTGGTACCTGAGCTCTGTGGTGGGCGCTTACTCTTAACGGCTGGTTTTGCAGGGTGGCGGCTGTGGTCAGGGCTTCGCCTGGTGACAGGCAGCCCTACTTCCGTTTGCTGGTGCTGGCTGGTTTCCAGGCACCTCACTTCTCTACGCCCTCCGCGCCTGTGCTGGGGAAGGAGGCTGTCTCCTGGGTCCAGAACTTTAAAAAGTGACAAGCTTTTCTTTCTCAGCCTCTTTGCTGGGTTCGGGAGCTCAGGGAAGGTTTTAAGGACTCACCTATTTGTCTTCTGTTGTTTTCAGAGCAGAAGTTTTTGAGGACTCCGGGCTAGAAGACGGAAAGCTCTGGCAGACAAGGCACAGGTAAATCATACTGCCCAAGCATGCGTTCCCAGCTGCTGTGAGCCTCTGTATGTCCAGCAGGTGGTGGGGTACTCGGCCTCTTCTTGCAAGTTCCCAGGGCCGAGACTGAGACTTGTGCCTCCCCATGGTGGCCTGGCATGGAGGCCCTGGTGGCCTTTCCTCAGTTCTGTTCCTTGACTCCAGCTCTCTTTTCTCCTGGGGGGACCCAGGCTGCCTGGCCACAGCCACCTCTCTTTCCTCCCTTAAGGGGTGAGGAGAAGCCGTTGCTGAGAACGGGCCCTAATGCCACTCATGGGTCCTGGGCTGCTTCCCACTTCCTCTTAGTTACTCCGAGCCCTACAGTTAGAGTTTGGCAGCCAGGTGGAGTCTCCAGCATAATGGGTCTCCACTGTCTCCTTCCTGAGGCGCCTGGGGTGGTGGAGCAGGACAGTAGGGGCTCTCGCAGGCGCGTGCACCGAGGGACCCTTACATGGGACATTGGCCCGTGTGTGACCTTGGCAGGAGTGCCCCATGTCACTGTGGTGCATGGCCTCTGCACCAGAGACCCCGAACCCTGAACACTCGGTGGCTGCGTGCACCTTTGCAGGAAGTGAATTGCCCGCCTTCTCAGTTGGGGCCGTTTTTCCTACCACTTGGTGAGAGCACTTTACGAGCAGCTCTGAGGGTCAGCACTTGAGTTACAGGCATCCCTTCCCTGGTTCTCTCTCTGCTTAGATCACTGGTCTTTGATTTCTGTGCTTTGTTAGAGAACTGTTTTGGACCCTTGGCCATGGTGATGGCAGTTAGTGGTGAAGGTCTCCCTGCGGCTGGAAGCATGCTTTTCCCATCCCATGTTCAGAGAGAAGTGCTCTTATCATCTCTCCTGTGCAAGGTGAAGGACATGCCAGGCAGTGTCGCCTGACTGGGGCCACCTCCACAGATGCTGGAAGACCCCAGTGTGTCGTGACCTCAGCAGGCTCCTAGCAGGGTTTAGGGGCGCCGGCTTCTGTGTTGCATATTGGGATATCACTTGGTGTTGGGTTTTCCCTGCTTTTGCAGTGCGGTCAGTCCCCAATTTAGGTGCGAGCTCCTCTCTGGGAGGAGGTTTATGGGTCAGGTTTGTTCATAGTCCCACAAAGCGCGTATTATGTGGTGCACCTGTGAAACATAACTCGCATGTTCCTAAGTCAGGCACTTCCTGTCCTTGGGGCTGAACCCAAGTCCTCATGTGGAGCTACATGCCCAGCCACTTTTCACTTCATGTTTTGAAATAGGGTCTTGCTCAGTCCCTGAGTTGCCCACATTGGTCTGAAGCCTAGGGTTCTCCTGCCTCAGCCTCCCAGAGTACTGGGATGTGTACCACGGTGCCCATCAGTTTTTAATGAGTAAATGGAGTTTTGTTTTATAAAAGCCATATGAAGTGTAACTCACCATTTAAAAGGGCATTTCCTGGCTCCCCTGCCACTTCCTGTCAGCAGCTGGGCATATGTCCAAGCTCACAGGTGTTGGCGTCTGTGTATCCATGTATGTGTGTATGTTTTTGTGTGTCCCCCTTACCCTGTGTAGATCTCTGGGTGTCTGTTCATCCTCACCACACAGCTCGGGCCATCGTGCCCTAGGTTGTGCCCCTGCCTCACCTGGAGGGCGAGCCCGTGGCCGTCCCTGCCCACCTGTCCCTGCGAGCAGGCAGCCCTGGTTATACAAACTGCTATCACCCAGGTGGTGTGTGTGACATTGGGCCCTTCCTGTGGCCGTGGGAGGGCACCCCGCACTCTCGTGGCACTGGCCAGTAGCAGTTTCTAAAGTTTCTGTCTTCTGCTTGGTATCCATTTCTTCAGCACAGTTAAATCTTGGAATCATGATGGGAGAACTGTCAGGTACACACAGATTCCGAGTGAGGCTGGACTTCACTGTCTTCCCGTGACCCTGCCCTCCTGTAGGTCAGGTCCTCGGAGCTAAAAGTGATGTGCCAGGGACCCCTGTGCACTGTCCCCTGCGTCCTGTAGATTCTCTGCTGGGTGCGCTCCCTCTGCAAGTTCCCATAGTCCAGCAGCCTCAGTCGGTTGTGGGCTTACCTGGCTCAGGCAACTGTAACGTCCACAGGGCAGCTGAGAAACAGCGTCAGACTCCGTCCTGCTGGCTGGGAGCCAGTGTGTGGCAAGGGCCTGCTTCCTCACTGTGCAAGGTGCTCACATGGCAGCAGGAGTGAGGCATCCCCTGAAGCCTCTTCCACAGTGATGCTAACCCATGTATGACCTGATCCTCACCCTGTCTGTGATCACGATCTTGACGGATGGGTATGCATCAAGCCTGGCCCAGCTTCCAGTGTGGACAGGAGAAAGTGGGTCTGAGATACCGCGCCGTGGCTTGCTTGGCTTCCTGGTCAGGGCCCGCTCATGGGTCCAGCGCAGTGCAGCCATGGAGCTGAATGCCAGCTGCAGAGTCAAGGTGAAGCTCTCTAGGGATCCACTCCATGTCGGGGAGCACCAGAGCAGGTGGCTGTCAGCTGTGTTGGGGGCTCCTGAACCCCCCTGGTTCCTGAAGGAGCAGTGTGCAGGGAGGTGGCACAGCTCCCTGAGGGGATGGGAGAGGAGCGCAGGACTCAAGCAGGTTGTGTCAGCCCCAGCACCGTGGCTACCTGTCCCTCACAGCTGGCTGCCTGCTCCCAGCTCACAAGGGAGGTGTCCTGACCGTGACCCCACAGAGCCATGGGGCTCTCACCCTGTGTGGACAGACCCATGGGACAGAAGGAGAGCAGGCTTCTCCAGGAGGGGTCTGGGCAGGTGGCAATGGCCCGCCAGCACACCCTATCCCAGAATCCATTGGATGCTGGAGAGGCCACTTCAGGGTCAGCAGGAGCTCTGTCCCTTCTGAGTGTGAGTGACCAGTGTCCCCTCTGACCCAGCCCAGCTGCCGGATATCAGTGAGGAACCACATCTGAGGTTCAGCATTAGATGAGAATTTGTTTGCTGTAGCAGAGAGACATATGCATGCATGCACGCACGCACACACACCTACAGAGGGACACATGTGTAGACCTAAGAGGTGCTACCCCCTCACATGTATGCATACACAGGTGTGTCATTGCAGGTATCCACACTTACAAAGGTGCACAGCACATGCATACACATGCACACATAGATGCCTATGTGTGCACACTGCTGCACACAGATGTGTGTGTACACAGACCTGCACATGAATGTGCACGCAGAAGTCCATGTGGGTCCAGATTGCACATGCACACCTGCATGCACACATATACAGAAGCCACTCATTTGTGACCTGCCCATCCCCTAGTTAGTCACTGGTACTCCTTTGACTTTCCAGGCCCTTGAGGTGTGGAGCTGCCATCTGACAGCCTTGGGCAGGCAGTGGGGAGGGGCCCAGAGCCCGGGAGCCCCACACCCCTGCCGTTTAGGCAGGTGAATGTACCCCTGGAGACCCCTGCAATTGCGCATACCTGGTGGGACATTCGTAACCCTGTCTAAGGGGCTCCACTGCCGGGTCCTTCCGAGGGCAGGGCTGACTGTTGGACGCTGTCATGGCAGAATGGCGTTTATCAGCCGCACTTCCCCATGAGGTAGGCTCTCTTCTCAGAAATGCTTGAGTAAGCAGAAAATAAATGATGTAACTTAAATCTTAGTTGCAGAGTGTGGAACATCTTGTCGGGGGTCAGAGCCGCACCATGGGGGCAGATCTGTGTGGCAGGGTGCGTGCTCTGCAGCAGGCTGTTTTCAGTTACCCCGCTTGAGGCAAGCTTGTTGGAGAAAGTGCAGGAGCCCTTCGTGTCATGGAGCCTGCACCCTGTCCCCCAGCCCATGGGGTTGGCCTGACCTGAGCCTTGGCTCCTGTGGTTGAGAGGCCCCCAGGAAGGAGCAGTGGGGCCTGGCCAGGCCCTCAGGGGTCTGGGGTCTGCACCGCAGACCTGGCAAGAGCCTACAGGGCAGCATGGGTGCCTGGCCGTGAGTGGCCTCGTGGCCAGCTGGAGTGCACTGGGGTCTAGGGGCAGCCCAGCCCCCCGGGGACGGTGGTGTACACAGGCATCTCTCCACCACCAGCCCTGTGAAGATTGGGGCCCCCAGTGCCAGCAGTTCCTGGCCACACCCAGTCTGCAGCCTCTGGCTCCTGAGGGAAACTGTGTGGGGGGCGGTGCTCTACACCCATTGCATTCATGGGGCAGCTGTGCTGGGGCTCGGGCGTGAGTGCAGGTTGGTGTCCTGGTCGGAGACACCATGGAGCCCTGTCTGGGGTGCAGACCTTCCTGTCCTGTCTTGTGCTGCTCATCCCCGGTCCCACTCCCGCTCCCACCTGCCCTCCTTTGGGGCTGCTGGCTTGAGGTAGAAGCTCAGGTTCCTGTGACTGCCATGTTCCTCAGTGAATGCAGGGGCTGTGCCCCCAGCAGCCTCCTAGTACCTGGGCCCTGGGGCGCTGCTCTGTGCTGGAGCCTGATGGGCCAGGCTGGAGGCACACCAGGGAGGTCGGTGGTATTGAGCAAGCGGCAGGGGTTGCCCCACATCCTGACCCATGACCCCTTCCTCTTCCCTCTCCAGGGCACCTTCAGAGGCTGTGCAGAGCTGCAGTGCTTTTGGAAGGAAGTGCGGGGAGCCCGCTAGGAGACCCTAGCAAGTGAGGCTATGTGGGCCCTCAGGAACCCTGCTGCTCAATTGGTCCACACTGTGCTGCTGGTGCCTGCCTGGGGCCTCTGAGCGTGGTCACCGACTCCTTTTGCCCATGCGCCTTCGCTGCTGGAAACCCCGAGAGGCCCCTGCCTGTAAGGATGGAGCTGCTGCCAGCCCTAGCGCTGGTGTTGGGGGTGGTGGCAGCATTCGCACCAATTCCCAGGATCACCTGGGAGCACCAAGGTGAGCTGGTGCCATCGCAGCACTCAGGGGGCTGTGACAGCAGCTGGGAACGCCAGGGTGAAGCGTGGGCATGGTGGACACTAGGCATGAGCAGGCTGCTCTGCGCGAGCTGTGGATGGGGGCCGTGGTGCCGGGAGACTGTTGGCCCCAGGCATTTGACCCAAACTCGCGCCTCATCGTTGTTTGAGGCTGCCGAGCACTGGCCTTGGCCTAAGGGAAGCTATAGGCACGAGGGACTGGGCCATGTGCATGTCAGGCCTGTGAGCCGCATTTGCTGCCTTGAGTCCATCTTTCCACTCCTGGGAGATGTGTGCTGGGCCCCCAGGCTCCCTGGCTCGGAGGGCGGGGAGCTGAGCCGGGGGTGGGGTGCGGTGTGGGGGGGGTGGCTCAGTTGCCCCGAGCGTCTGGCGCAGACTCAGGGCCAGGCTGTGGTCGAGCAGAGGCAGGACCTGCCTGGGGCAGCACTGGAACAAGAAGCCTGAACATCAAGGGCTCTCTGTGCCTTGCTTGTTAGTCAGCCGGACAGTGGGGTTTGTGTTTGTGAGGACACAGTGGAATGAGCGCAGGTAGGGCAGGAAAAACAGTGCGGTGTGTGTGCTGAGATGTCAGTTCTGCTAACAGTGGTACCAGGCGGCCTCAGAAAGGAGCCAGGTCGGACTCCCAGGTTAGGGGAGCACGGGCCACAGCAGGGACATAGACAGAGGCCAGGGTGGCCACTGCCTGAAGAACCCACTGCCAAAGATGTTGACATGGGCTGTGCAGAGGAGGCTCTGGCTGGGTGTCCCAGGCTCCGAGTGGGCCTGGGCCTGGCAGACCCTGAGGGACAGAGGGGCCCAGCCTTGGGGTGCACACGTGGGGCCTGTCATTTGAATTGTCCTGGGGGCACCTGTGTTCCCTGCCTCGTGGCATTGATGGTTGCACTGCGGGGTCCTCACCGTGGGGCTGTGCCTGCTGTGCCTGAGTGTAGGCTGGGAAGTGACCCCTGCTCTTTCTCCCATTCCCTCCTGCCTCTGGACGGTGTCCTTGCCCCCCGCAGAGGTGGGGCTGATGCGGTTCCACGAGCCCGGCATCTACAACTACTCGGCCCTGCTGATGAGCGAGGACCAGGACACCCTGTACGTGGGGGCCCGGGAAGCAGTCTTCGCACTGAGGGCGCTGGATGTCTCCCGGAAGCTGCGCGAGGTGCGTCCTGTGCCCCCTGAGCCCGTCTGTGGCCGCCGGCCACTCCCCCAAAGACTTCTTTTTCTGTCTCTTCTTGAGCTTTTCCTTGGTGTGCTGGGTGTGGGGTGCAGGGGAGCGCTGTGCCCTCAGCCCTGGCCTTGGCAGCACAGTCCTGGGTGGCTTTCCGGACCTCTGAGTTGGACCCAGGCTGGCCCCTCGTTTCCTAAAGCCCAGCTCTCATTTTGTCTTGTGCTCCAAGGCCCATTGTGTTTCTTAATGTTGCCTGATACATAAATGAGCTGCCCAGCCAGGTTCTTGGCCGGAGAGCGTCCCCTCCCCTCTCTTGAGCCCATTGCTGGTCCTCAGCATCCCAACTGCAGATTAGGAAAAGGCCTTCAGGGTTTAGCTTTTTGCCACACAATTAAATTCTCCCACTTGCAGTGGTCGCTTCTGCTGCTCTCTGTGGGAATAAATGGGCTGTGGAAATGCTTTCCAGGCCCCACGTGTTTCTGATGAGCATCACAGAACATTCTGGAAGGGCCAGTGGTGCCACCGAGGCATCAGCACCGCCCTGCTCTCTGGCCTCCTTCCCTGGTCAACATCTGTCTGCTCAGGAGACGTCGTCTTGCCGACTGAACTGCGTCACTTGTGGCTGTGGCCCTCCTCCTCTGGGGAACGTGCGTGACCGCTCTGATCCCCCTGCAGGTATACTGGGAGGTCTCAGAAGACAAGAAGGCCAAGTGCGCCGAGAAGGGAAAATCAAAACAGGTAGGGACTGCTGCACTACACCGGCCACTGCGCCTTGGTGTGGGGACCCCGGGATGTGCAGGTCGGTCCATCTGTCCTGAGGCCCGGCACTGGCAGGGGCTGAGCGGAGCAGGCCCTAAGAAATCTTTGTGGTTTGTGTGACTCGACTGATTCAGAGGCCCTGAACCTCTGCCTGAGAAGATGCTTCTGCTGCCCACTGACACTGGCTGTGAAATCCAGGTGCTCGGGCTGCTTTCCCAGGGAGCAGCCTCGAGCTGAGGGGCTGCCTGCTTGGGGGTGTTTGGTTGGCCCTGTCCACCCCCCGCACCTGCCCTGCCTGGCTCTCAGACCCTAGAGCTCAGGGACCAGGGTCATTGGTGTCAGCTGAGTCATGATACATTTCAACACTTGCTGGCTAGTTTTGAAACAAAAAGAAAACAAGTTTTTTAAAGTCTGAGAAATTTTTTTCATTGTTAAACTTAGTTAACGAAGTTTTGCTGAAGTATTTGTCTCTAAATCCAGTATTAGCCTTGGGCACAGTTGGGTCACCGTCCTTCAGGAGTCTGGAGCCCAGAGGGACCGGGTGGTGCCCTATGTAGAGGGTGCCCGGGAGGGCAGGGAGCACTGTGAATTGCAGTCAGCAGAAAGCCTGAGCTAATTTCAGACTCCAGCTCCTATAATCCAAGTCCTTTCCTGCCAAAAATAGCAAGTGGGTTCTTAAGTGGTACCTTGGTGACGCACAGCTGGCTGCACCCCCTTTTCTGGTCAAGCCTCTCCCTTCCAGTGGAGAAACCGATCCCAGCCCTGTGTGTGCAGGGAGGAGGGTGGGTCTCCTAAAAGCACGGGGGTCTCTGAAGGGGAACATTCTGCATGCTGTGTGCGGGGAGGGAGGGTAGGTTCCCCGAAAGCCGGGAGGGCTCTGCGCATGCTGTGCACCCTGGCAGGCTTGGTCTCAAGGAGAGCTTCCAGTTTGTGCATTTGGTGAATTTCTTTCCACAAAGGGTATCCCTGGGACAGTTCGAGGTCAGCTCTCTTTGTAACATGGCCAGGGCTGAACTGGGATTCTGCCCAGCACCTAAACAGCCTGTGGGCTCCACAGAGCTGAAATTACCTGGGTCAGCGTGAGGGTCAAGGGCATGGGGCCAGATCTGCTGTGTGGGGACCCATGCCAGCATGCGAGGTCAGGGTGTGGACAGTGGCCGCCGTTTCCAGCTGGATGGCTGCTGACCAGCGCTCTCCCCTTCCTTCTCTCTCTTGTAGACGGAATGCCTGAACTACATCCGGGTGCTTCAGCCTCTCAGCTCCTCTTCCCTGTACGTGTGTGGGACCAACGCATTCCAGCCCACGTGTGACCACCTGGTAAGACCTCGGACACCCCATGACAAGCGAGCTTGGGTCCACGTGGCCAGCGGCTGGCACAGCTCAGTCCCTGAGGCCAGTGCAGATGGGGCCACAGTGGGCATTGTGAAAGGGGTACTGCTGACAGGCAGGTACCCGCCGCCAGAATCTGGTGGCTCACTGCTGCCCCCTACCTGCTGTCTGGTGAGGAAGGCCTGGCTGCGGCCTTGCTCCCAGCTATGGTGTGTGCTTGGTCATCCAGTCTTGGAGGCCACCACTGCGCACCGGCTGTGAAGTGTAGCTGGTCACCAGGGTGTTCCCTGGGTCCACCGCTCTGGGTGTTAGTGACAGGACCCCTGCTCCTCCCTGAGCCACAGCCTCCACCCTTCCCAGAGCAGCGGGCCCTGCCTTGGGGCTCAGGTCCTCAGGGCGGCCAGGTAGAGGGACATCGGCCTGTGGTGTCATTCTCTTTAGGAGAGGCTGTTGTTTCGGAGGTAACCTGAGTAGCAGTTCGATGACAGAGAGGGAGAAGTGTTTGGAGTAATTACTTGGGGTGACTGGAAATAAAGCTTATTTTCCCGTGACCGTTGCTGGACTAACCAGGGACCTGCAAAGCTAAAATGTGCTGTGTAGCCCCTGCCCCCTCTCCTGGGATGCAGGCAAACCCCCTGTGGGTGCTGGGGTCTCGGGCAGCACGGTCTGGCCCAGTGCCGCGCACCTGAGATCCAGGCCCACTTCGTGTGCATAGTGGGCAGGATGGGCAGGCAGTGTAGGTGCACCAGACAGGTGAGTCACATCCTGCGTGGACCATGGTGTGGCGCAAGCTTCCGTCCTGCTGCTCGGAACGGCAGCTGCCAGCAAGTCACGGAAAGCCCTTCACAGAGCAAGATGCCTGTTGTGTAAAGCTTGGTTTCTTGGCACCTCACCTCTCCGGGCATTTATAAAACATTTCCCAGGGTGGGGACATCTGGATGGTAAGGGGCTTTGCGTAGTGTGCAGGCGGTCCCGGGTTCCATCCCCAGCTCAGAAAAAAAATTCTAACCTTGGGTTGGAGAAATAAGAAAGCACGAACTCAGCAGAAACTGGTGTGGGAGCCTGGGGTGTGCACCCAGATATCAGGTGAAAGGTGTACCAGGGGCCATCAAGACCCACAGATGCTGGCAGGGAGAGCTGCTGTGGGCAGAGCCCCCGTCTCCCTGGAGAAGGCCGCCAGTGCTGCCAGTGCTTGGAGGCAGAGGCTTCTTTTTGTTTAAATGCAAGAAAGAGAAAACACAGTTATATCATAAAAGCTCTGCGTGTGGAAGGATTTGCTGGCTGCCTCTAGGTGATTGGAAACTTAGGGCTCTGGCTTTGCCCTGGAGGTGCCAGTGGTTGAGGTAAGGGGTAGTGTATTTCATTTAAACCTAGACCTACAACTTTTGAAAAGTTTCATGGAAGGGTTCCCACCTGTGGAAACGTGGGTCATTCCTGTGTACACTAACTGCCCAAGCATGCACGTGTGTGTGTCCGTGCGTGCCAGCCAGGCTCTGCTTCCCAAGTGCTGGAACTGTGATGGGCGAAGTGGTGATGCAAACTGCAGTTCTGCTGCTGGGAGGCTGAGCAGGAGGGCCACAGCTTTGAAGCCAGGCTGAACAACTTGGCTAGACCGTGTCTCAAAATAAAAACGTGACGTCTTCCTGCATAACTAACTTCACTGTGGCTAAGAAAATAACAAGGCTCCCAGGGTCACGCAGGTTTCCCCAGGGGCTCCAGGCATCTCTTAAAGGTGTGATGCATGTGGCCTCTGTCATGTGAAGCAGGGGTCACCCCACACATGTTCCCGGCCTGACAGAAAACTCGGGAGTTGTCTGAATGGGAGGTGCAGAGTGCAGGCTCAGGCACCCCGGTGTTCTGGCCCAGCTGGCGAGACCCTTCCCAGCCAGTGGGCTCCCCTGCCCAGTGCCACCCAGTACGCCACCCTCCGAAGCTCTAGGCTGAGCGTGAGCTCCAGGACCTGGCTGTCACCTCCCCTGAGTTTCCAGCAGGCTCACCCTGGCGGGGGTGATTCTCCCTTGGTTGGTTTTTCTGTTTTCATGGCACATGCCTCTCCGTACACATCTGTACCTGTGTGCTGTGTCTTCAGAGAGGGGGACACCTCACCTGTCGTTCTGCAGGCATCCCCCTAGTTCATCCCTGAGGTTTAGTCGCACCCCGTTTTCCTGGGCGTTCGAGAGCTTTCCAGTGTTTCAGGTGGTGACAGATTGGCTGTCCTGTCCTTGGTTTGTGCCGGCTTCAGGGTGTGGGTCTAGTGAAGCTAGTGGGTGTCCCAGGCTGAAACCCTGACTTTGCTTTCCATATTCAGCTCACCGATCCATCAGAATGTTCCCATGGGTGGATGGAGGTCTGGGGGCTGTTTCCAGTTTTTGGTGTCTGCAGGCTGATCATCCCGGCTCAGATCAGGAGATGCTGCACTCAGCTTCTGGTCCCCTGCTGAGTGCATCCTATGTGTGGGTCCCGAGCCTCCTTGCAGCCCCGAGTCGACAGCACCACTGCCTCTGTTTTGCAGAGGTGCAGACAGTGGTGTAAGGTCACGGGCAGCTTGATCACGCCACTGCGGACAGGCCTGGGTAAGACCCAGGAGGCTCAACCCCGTTTTACTTTCGCAGTAAAAGGGCCGAGGGTCTTTCGGGAATAGCGAGCCTGCGGAGCTCAGATGTTTTACAGTGTGTTTTCTTTTTACTCAATTGTAGGACTTAACATCCTTCAAGTTTCTGGGGAGAAATGAAGATGGCAAGGGAAGATGTCCCTTTGATCCAGCACACAGCTACACGTCTGTGCTCGTGGGTGAGTCGGCTGCCCAGGCTTCCGAGAGCTTCTGGCTGAGGTTGTGTCCCCATTGGGACCCCAGGCCTTGCTTCCCTCCTCTGTGCGTAACATAGGCCACTGCGGACTGTTCGTTAGTGAGAACTTTGGGACCCTCCCTCAGAGGGTAACCAGCCACCACCGCGCTTGCTTCACATCTGCCACTGCCATGCTGGCCCGGGCAGGGTGCTCCTGTGTGACAGGTTGGCAGGAGACCCACCTGCTGCCTCCCTACAGAGCCCTTGGGCATCCGGGGGCCAGGAACCCTGCAGCCCCAGCAGCTCACTTAGGGTCTTTCCACATGGTGAGGGTCACCTGTGCTGCCATCGACCCTTCCAGGTGAGGACAGCACATGGTGAGTCCCAGGAGCCACTCGGTGTTGTAAGGGAGGCTGCACACACTGGTTCTGCCCGGCCCTGGCTCTCGCAGGCCGTGCTCTGAGGTTGGTGGGTCATGGTCACAGATGCAAGCTCACTGCAGGGCGTCTGCCACTCAGATGGCCAGGAGTGGAGCGTGTCTGTGTTTGCACCTGCCATACTTCATGCTGGACGCTCCTCCTTGGTCTGCTCTTGGTGCCACAGCCGCAGGGCTGACTCTTTTCTTCTTCCTCCCATGGCTGCAGATGGAGAGCTGTATTCTGGGACGTCGTACAATTTTCTGGGAAGTGAACCCATCATCTCCCGAAACTCTTCACATAGCCCCCTGAGAACAGAGTACGCGATCCCCTGGCTCAACGGTAAGCACTGCAGTGGCCTGGCAAGGGCCCCGTGCCCGGGCATGTGCAGTTTCATTCTCCTCGGTCCCCGAGCTGCAAGGTCCCAAGCTCGATCAGTCCCAAGCAGGGAAGTTGCTTCGGTGTTGCTCAGGGCCCCAGTCCAGGGCTGGCTGGTGTGCTCTGTCCCCTACCAGCAGAGTGTTTATTAATGGCTGCTTTTACCCCAGCCCTGCAAAGAGGCTTGGAGGCTTTTAATGAAGACTCTGATCGTACCCAGGGGACTCAGGGTGGTTGGAACTGGGGTGGCACAGCTTCCTGTGTGATGTTAAAGTGGACATTCACCAGGCTCCAGCCCAGAGCCGATGGGACCAGGCTGCTTGTGAGGGCAAAAACTGTGTGGTGCTGGCCCTCGACCCCTGGGTGCCTTGAAGCCGCATGCTGTGGGGCACAGCCTGTGCTAGAGTTGGGGCTCAGCTGGCCACGCCTGGTGGGAGTGCAGTTGGGGCTGAGTTTGACCCCTACAGCACCAGTGTCTCCTGCTGCCCCCTGCCTGGGCTCTGTGGTGGACAAGGTCACCATGGGGACAGCTACTGGAAGCTGAGGAGGGTGGGATGGAGCAGGCAGCGTTCCCACCCGATGTCAGAACCCATGAACGTCCCACGAGCCCTGCCCACCAGCCTGCAACACCATGGGGTGTGGCGAGGGTGACCTCTGGCATCTCCCACAGAGCCCAGCTTTGTCTTCGCTGACGTGATCCGGAGAAGTCCCGACGGTACGGACGGTGAGGATGACAGGGTCTACTTCTTCTTCACGGAGGTGTCGGTGGAATACGAATTTGTTTTCAAGCTGATGATCCCCCGAGTGGCCAGGGTGTGCAAGGTGAGCCCTCCTGCCTGGCCCTCCTGTCTCAGAGACCTGGGGGGCACTGGCGCTCCAATGTGACCAGCCAGCCTACAGTTCTCGGGGAGTCTGGCTTCATGGCCTTCCTCAGACCCCTCAGCCTCTCACTGGCAGCCTGGCTTGCAACTCTGGAGTTGGGGTTTCACCATGGGCCCCGCAGGGAGCCCTGAAAGGAAATAGGCAGAGCTAGGGGTGTGTGGTGGGTAATAGCGGGAACTGAGCATGGACACACACAGTGAGGGTCGCTGGCGGCCCTTGGCTGGGGCACAGGGACCTCTTCTGAGAGTCCCACGAGTGGTTGTGTGGCCTTGTGTGTTAGTGGCTGTTTGAACACAGGTGCTGGATGCCCTTACCTCACAGTCCACCCTTAGTGCAGGAAGTGGGCACCCTGTGTACCCCAGCATCTACTCCTGCTTTACAGTGCCCATGTGGTGTCTAACCCGGGTCCCAGCCCAGGCCCCGAAGGTCCTCCACCTGGGGCTGCCTCACCGTGTGCCTTGACAGCCTGGAGACAGTTTGACAAGGGCTCCCATGTCCAGGGCGTTGTCTGGGGGTGCATGGGGAGCAGGGTGCCCGCAAGGCCCCACAAGCAGGAGTGTTGGTGCCATGCTGCCTCCTAGGCTGTGGTCTGGCCATGGCCCTGGCCCTGGGCCTGCAAGACATTCGAGAACAGGCCCCTTGAGGACTGCAGTCCCACGCAGATTCCCACTGTCCCTTAGAGTCTGCTGTGTCCCCACAAGTGTAGTCACTGCTGGACCAAGACTGGCAAGCCACACTGCTCACCTCCCCTCCCGGTGCCCCTCGAGCCTTCAGCCGCTCTGAGGACCAGAGGCCATGAGTTGAGCGGCCAGGACACAGTACAGCACGATAGTGTTTTGTGAACTTTACGAAAGGAAGTAAACTTTTTCATGAAGAAAAAGGAAACAGTTCTCCAATGACGACGCAGTAAAGATGGGAATGAAGTATGTGTTCAGGGGTCCAGTGAGTGAGGACATCTGCCCTCGTCCTCCCGGTTCCACACCTGTGGCTGCCGCCCCCGGGGTCAGGCCGAGGACCCGCGGAAGCACGGCGCAGGCTATGGCAGACCGAGCCAGCGTCTCCCTTAGCTTCCTGCGAGCTAAAGGCCAGCGCACCTCTGCGCAGGAGCCCGGCCCAGGTCAGTCGCCACCAAGCGCTGTGACCGTGAGTGAGACTTGAGTTCGATGCCTGGTTCCAAAAATAGGAATGGATGGTGCTTCCAGCCCTCAAGGGCCTGGGTGCCGTGGCCCAGCTGCAGAGAGCGGCACTGCTGGTCCTGCTGGCTGCCCAGGTGGTGCTGTGCTGCCCTGTGGGGCGCAGTGGAGGGCATCCCTGCAGCAGTAGCCCGCACTGCAGGGTGACCCAGCACAGGGCACACGTTGTCTGGACAGGACTGGGAGGTTGAGGGGCACAGGGCGAGGGCAGCGGCGCCGCAGGGCTGTGGCGCCATGACATCCTCTGATGAGGCCCCAGGGAGAGGCTCCCTGTCTGTCTGGTCGCTGCGCCAGCCTGCGTGTAGCATCAGGGTCAGGGCCTGGTCCGCGGAGCCATGGTGTGTCCTCCACATCCTGTCCTGGGTCTCTAGGGGGACCAGGGCGGCCTGCGGACCCTGCAGAAGAAGTGGACGTCCTTCCTGAAGGCGCGGCTGCTGTGCGCCCAGCCAGACAGTGGCCTGGTCTTCAACGTGCTGCGGGATGTGTTCGTGCTACGGGGCCCGGGCCTGAGGGAGCCAGTGTTCTACGCACTCTTCACCCCACAGCTGTGAGCCCCGGGCCTGGGGGTCGGGGCCGGGGGCAGGGGCAGGGGGCCACTCGGCTATGCCCTCCTCACCGTGCCCTGTCTGTCCCCAGGAACAACGTGGGGCTGTCGGCCGTGTGCGCTTACAACCTGTCCACGGCAGAGACGGTCTTCTCCCGTGGGAAGTACATGCAGAGCGCCACGGTGGAGCAGTCCCACACCAAGTGGGTACGCTACAATGGCCCAGTGCCCGCGCCACGGCCCGGAGCGGTGAGCTGAGGCCTCCCCTGGTCCCCTTGCCCCCTTGTCCGCGATAGGATTGCAGCTTTTGCCTCTGACGGCTGGACGGGAGAGCAAGCCACTGGGGCTGCCATGGGCTGAGATGTGTCCTGGGTCCTGGGTCCTTAGTTCCATTCCCTGCAGAGGAACAGGGTTTCCACAGGCTCAACTGTGCTGTCCACTAGTCAGGAGTGATCATGCTTCTTTTCCTCTGTAAAGTATAAATGTTAAATAAAAGAAAAATTTCCCCGAACTGGCCAACCCCTCATTTTCCCAGAGGTGTGGGCCAGCCCCGGGCGGCCTGGGTGTCTGGCCCTGATCGGGTGTACTTCCCGCTCTGCCTGCCGCTCCGTGAGGCGTGGCCACGTGTGGTTGAGGGTTTTCACTCCTGCATGTCAGGAAACTAGGACAGGGAAAACCCTTCCTGTGCTTTGGTTTCTGTGGAGTTAAAATGGGGCTGCTTCTCAGCAGTGCCTCCCGTGCTCCCCTGCGCGTGGGAAAGCTTGTGTGATAAGTAGTTTTCAGTTTTAAAGACTTGGTGAGTCTTCTCGTTTATACACGCATAAAAGATGCTCTGCTAATTATGTATCATAAAACACAATTATATATTATGGGTATGCTTTAATACTGTGTCCCGTCTGTGGCATGGAGTACATACCTGCAATTCCAGTTACTTGGGAGGCTGAGGCAGGAGGATCACAGGTTCAGGGCCATCCTGGCAACTAGATGCTATCTCCAAGTAAGCATCAAAAAGGGCTGGAGCTGTTGCTCCAGCATGGGGCAGTAACCTAGCATGCACAAGGTCCTGGGTTCAATCTGCAGAACCACAAGATAAAAAGTGTCCTCTTGCTCATGGGACAAGGCCACCTGACTGTCCTGTCAGCCAGCTTCTGAGGGGTCCCAGTCTCGCATCCCCTGCTCGGCAGCTGCTGGGGGTTCGAGGCTGCAGCCAGGCTGGCTATGGGCATGCGTGCTGATGGCCAGCGCTTGGCCTGCAGTGCATTGACAGCGAGGCACGGGCGGCCAACTATACCAGCTCCCTGAGCCTGCCTGACAAGACACTGCAGTTCGTCAAAGACCACCCCCTGATGGACGACTCAGTCACCCCGATAGACGGCAGGCCCCGGCTGGTCAAAAAGGATGCTAACTACACGCAGATCGTGGTGGACAGGACCCAGGCCCTGGACGGGACTGTCTATGATGTCATGTTTCTCGGCACAGGTGGGTCTTGAGGGCGAGGCTGTCGAAGCATGGAAGGGGGCAATGCACTTGTTCTGCAGGGCATCTGGCCTCTCCCTCAGGGAGCCCTATAGCCACTGGAGCTCCGAGCTGGAGGTCCTGGCCTGCATCTGGGTTGGCTGTAGCAGGCAAGTCCCACTGCTGCTGAGCTGGGTGATGCCCAGGCTGGCTGAGGGAGCCGTCCTGGAGCCCTCCAGCTGGCCTTGTGTGTGCCGTGCCTCACAGGCTGGCCACTGGGACCCCTAGGGCTCCCTGACCCAGGAGCCACTACACCTGGGGTTTGGGCCCCGAAGTTGCCATGTTGATTTGGAGGATGAAGGTGGTTAGACCCAGCTGTGGTGCAGTTATAAGAGAATCAGAATAACCCGGAACATGTTTTGCCACAGGCACTATTTGCTATTTCTGGTGCGAAGTTACCCCACTTTTCTGAGCACTCTGGGGAGTGTGGAGCAGGGTGAGGTATCTTGCTGGCTGCCTCTGAGCCCGACTTTGACCTTTCAGATCGCGGGGCCCTGCACAAAGCTGTGAACCTTGAGAACGAGGTGCACATCATCGAGGAGACCCAGCTTTTCGAGGACTCCGAACCAGTGCAGACACTGCTGCTGTCCTCAAAGAAGGTAAAGAGCCCCCCTGCACGGAGCAGTGGCTGTCAGGCCTCAGACCCGGCCTCAGGTGGCGTTCGAGGCTGGACACCTCCGGCACATCCCCCGCTCTGCCAAGGTGGCCGAGACACAGACGAAGGCAGCTGAGAGGCACAAAATGTTATTCTTTGGGCTATTTCAGTCATTTAGCAATACAAAGCCCCAGTGGGCACGCTGGCACACACTCTGGGGGACAAGAAGTTTGCACATTTCAGCCAAATCGGGGCAAGACCCTGTCTCAGCATGGAGGCCTGACTGAGTCCCCAGCCCACAGTCAGCAAGTGGTGAGCCGGCCCCTCCACACCCTCCAGAGCTGAAGCCAGGTGTGGCCCACTGGGTGTAGCTTTTGGTCCCCATCAGAGGCTCAGAAGCCCGAGGCACTGGTGCTGCCCTATCCTGTGTTTGGACTAGAGTAGATGAGGGGCCACGTGGGTGGCCACTCACCTTGACCCGTGGCTGCAGCACTGTCTGGCCCTGCCTCTGTCATCGCACCATTTCCAGTCTCTGCTGCCCTGTGTACCCCTGGGCACATGCACCAGTCCAGCCCATGCCAAGCCAACCTGCACATTCCTCAGGTTCGGCCTCCCTACAGCTGATGCCCTGACTGGGAAGAGACAGCAGGCAGGGCCAGGGTGTCCTCGGCAGGTACATTTGCAAGCATCTCCCTCAGGCCCCCCGGCCACTTCCCTTCTGTGTCCCTGAGGCTCCAGGAGTTCAGGACTGGTTTCACAAGGCTGTCCCTGAGCACCTCCCATGCCCATGCCCTGGGCTGGTGCTGCCTCTCAGCCTGCAGCACCTGGAGGCACCTGAGAGGTACAGGTGGGTGGTTTGCTCCCCTGCCATGCTCGTGTGCCCCAGGAACCATCGGGGTTGCTGTGCTGCCCCTTCGCCTCAGCCCAGCTGGTGCTGTGCCCTGAGGGTGAGTTGTGTGTAGGCGGGTGACTAAGGCAAGTCAGTCCCACACAGCTCTGCCGTCACAAGAACCTGTCTGGGGCCCCATACGAAGAGGAGTAGGTGGTGGTCCTGCTGGGCTCCCCAGTTCACCTGTCCTCACAGGAGCACTGCAACAGGGATTTGGCCCTGTTGCAGTGCGCAGTTTACAGGCAGCTCCCCTGCATGGGGTCCCCCTTCACTTTGGCCCAGGGTGGGGTTTCTATGCCCAGCTGTGCTGCCATGGCAGTGTCCCCCAACTTGTACAATGGCACCTCATCTGTGGAAGCCCACTGAGCCCTGTGAGACCACTTGTGACCACCGGGGTGGGTGTCTCACTCCCCACTCATGCCCCAGCCTTCCTCTGTTTCCAAGTGGCCCTGAGCACCCTGACAGCGTATGCGGTCAACACGCAGTCCCTCCTCAGAACTTGGCATCGTCTTGGGTTAAAAGTGTCCCATAGATCAGACTGTTCACACCCTCCCTGGCACATGCCATGCTATGTCTGTCCCTCAAGCTCGAGGCCACTGGTAGCTGGCACAGTGATGGCAGCCTGCGTGTGTCCTTCACACCACTCAGTCTCCTCACACCATCCCCCCAGCAAGCCTCTGGGGCACAGTGTGCGTGAGGCTGTCATCTTCGAGGCTGAACAGTGCTGCGTCATCTGGACAGCCATGTCTGTCTTTCCGCTCACCCACTGTCACCTGTGCACTGTACGCCTGGATGTAGAGCTGCCGCCTCTCTTGCTGCGGTCTGAGACGTTAGGACCCTGGGGTCACGAGCGTAGGTCAGCAGGTACCTTTTGCAAGTTCAAGTAGTCCAGAGCAGAGAGGAGCTGCCCAGCGCCTTCCCCACACCATGTGCTTCTCTACTGCCCTCGGCTGCACACACTTGGGAGCTGGCAGAGACAGGAAGGGGATAGTGGGCCCTCGGCACCTGCGGCTCGAGCATTCATTTGCACTTTTCTCAGTGCCCTTTGCCTTGCCTGGTGATCACCCCCATGGCAGGGCGCTGGCAGCTGATGTGCAGACACATCTGATGCTTTTTCTGCTTGTTGAATTTTTCATTTTGAGATGGTTTTGGTTTACAGGATAGCAGCACGGATGGCACCCCAGGTCCTCGTGCCACACTCAGCATCATCCACCCTGCCCCCTCCCTGCCTTCCCAGCCCCAGAGCCCACAGTGCACTGGGTCCTTACTTCTCCTCCAAGGGGACCCAGTCCCCAGCCTGGCAGACCTGGGCAGACTCAGTCAGGTCTTCCGTGGTGTCTGGTAGTTTCTTTGGACTGCTCTAGGGGCGTGGCTTGGGGAGGGCATCATGGGGGGTCCACCTGGGGCATTTGTGCCACCTGCCTGTGTACACAGGACTCTGTCCAGCCAGCCTAGGTGGGCGTCGGCCTCACCTCAGGCAGGGGGGAGGGCAGGCATGGGCCTGGGTTACCTGGGTTACAGTCCAGGGAGAGCTGTGCTCACTCAGGAGTGAACACAGAGAGGAGGCACAGGCAGCCTGCATGCCCAAGGTCCCTGCCTGCCAGTCCCTGTCTGCAGTTCCGCTGGTCTCAGATCAAAAGTACTTGGAAAAAAAATTGCATGTGCACTAAACGAGCAGACTGTTTCTTTGTCCTCACTCCCTGGACCGAGTAGTTTCTCAGGTATTACAGTCTGGAGGTGATGGAAAGCCTCCTGGAGTAGGTGCTTAGGTCACGTGCAAATACATAGGTTTATGGAAGGGACTTAGGTACCTGAGGGTGGGGCCCAGAGTGAATGCCAAGGGGTGACTGGTTCTCTTGTTTGTTTTGTTTTCTGTCTGCAGAGACAGAGTTTTGCTATGTAGCCCAGGCTGGCTTTGAACTCACAGCAGTCCTCCTGCCTCAGCCTCTTGAGTGCTGGGGTTACAGGCATGCACACTACACCTAGTCAGTTTCTCCCCCACTCACCTGCTAATCTTAGCACCCCCAGTGGGTCCTGCTAGCAGCAGGCCCTGCTCAGTGTCCCGGGAGGCCCTGCCCTGGACACCTGTGTGCTGGATGCAGCTGGTGACACGGGCTGGTGGCACAGGCCCTGTCCCAAGGGGGTGAGGAGGGCCTTCAGAGGGGTTCCCCACCTTCTCCAAGGGCCTCTTCCCCGCGCAGGGCAGGAGGTTCGTCTACGCGGGCTCCAACACAGGTGTGGTGCAGTCACCGCTGGCCTTCTGCGAGAAGCACGGCAGCTGTGAGGACTGTGTCCTGGCGCGGGACCCGTACTGCGCCTGGAGCCCAACCGAGTCCGCCTGCGTCACTGTGCACCAGGCTGAGGCCAGCAGCAGGTATGGGACGGGCGCGCAGCCCACAGGATCCGCGGGCAAGGCTGTGACTATAACCCTGTAACCCTGCCGGTTGTCCTGCAGGTCATGGATTCAGAAGCTAAATGGTGACGTGTCCTCGTGCCCGGGTGAGTGGGTCCCCACCTCCATCCGAGTCGCTGACTCGGTTGCGTTCCATGGTGCTTCTATGGTATGGCGCTCCCGTGCTTCGCTTCCCTCCCCCGAGTAGCAGGCTGGCCACTTGCTCTGTGCTTGGATCCCAGGGAGAGCATCTGAAGCCACAAGGGCCTGTGGGTCCCTCTCTGCACTCTGCTACCCGGTGCCCTTCTCAGTTCTGCGAAGCTTGGCTTCAAAACCTATCAGGAACGGGAAGAAAGGGGGCCACGAGTCCGAGCCAAGCACCCCAGTCTCAGGACCCCAACCTGAAAGTCTTGCGCGTGGCGTGGTGTCTCGGGGAACCCCGTACCAGGAACATTGTGTTCTGCTCAGAATGACCTAAAATGCTGTGTGAGGTCATCTTCAGCCTGTGTGAGGTGCGCAAGAAACAAAGGGAGTCCTGCTCACAGACAGGTGCCCTGCCCGAGTGCTGTCACGCACAATGCCCCAGAGTCTGAACAGCATCTGGAGCCCAGAAGCTTCCACACAGCACGTTCTGGTGAAAGATGTGCAGCTCCCCGCAGTGGCTGGGGAGGCAGCACGGCAGCCCGGAGTCCCTGCACCTCGCTGGTGTGTGGGGGCAGGGTGGCCTCGGCTCCAGGGCCCCTCTCTCCTGTGGACAAACAGCAGTCACTGCATGGAAGAAGGGTAGGGGCAGGGTGCCCGCTGTCCTGGAGTCGGCCTTCCCCACAGCCACTAGCAGAGTTCGATGTTAGACGACGGCAGCCATGTCACGGGGTTCCTCTGATCTCCTCTGTCCCCGAGGGCTGCCATCTGGGCTCATCCTTGCTTCTGTGGTCACGCATGTCTTTATCTTCTAGTTGTTCTGGAAGACTCCATCTTGCTCCAGTGGGTGAAACTTGTATCCTCTTGTGGGTATTGACTGTTTTTAAAGGCAGTCGTGTAAGCCACCAGGGTTGTTGATGCTGTGCACATTTATTTTGATGTTCCAGATAAGATTAAAGAAAGTTACCGGCAGCGCTTTTTCAAGCACGGCGACACGGCGGAACTGAAATGCTCCCAAAAGTCCAGCCTAGCCCGGGTGGTGTGGAAGTTCCAGAATGGTGTGCTGAAGGCCGAGAGCCCTAAATACGGCCTGGTGGGCAGGGGAAACCTGCTTATCTTCAACCTCTCGGAAGGAGACAGCGGCGTGTACCAGTGTCTGGCGGAAGAGCGGGTCCGTAGTGGGATGGTCTCCCAGGTGGTGGCCAAGCACGTGCTGGAGGTCAAGGTGCTCCCGCGGCCTCCACCAGCCCCCAGCTCGCCGGCCTCTCAGGCCACCCCCGGGGCACCTGCAGCATCCACCCAGGGAGCTCCTGCCCCAAGCCTGGCCGCGAGGGCCACTGCCCCCGGGCCTGTCACCCCGCCACCTAGGCCTGTGCCCGCCAGCACATCCTGCGTGCCCAAGCCTGTGGGGAACACGGTGCCGCAGTGGCCCTCGGAGAAGACGCTATACCTGAAGTCCAGCGACAACCGCCTCCTGATGTCACTGTCGCTCTTCCTCTTCCTGCTGCTCCTCTGCCTCTTCTCTTACAACTGCTACAAGGGCTTCCTCCCTGGGCAGTGCCTCAAGTTCCGCTCCGCCCTGCTACTAGGCAAGAAGCAGCCCAAGCCTGAGTTCTCGGACCTGGAGCAGAGCGTGAAGGAGACACTGGTAGAGCCCGGGAGTTTCTCCCAGCAGAACGGTGAGCAGCCCCGGCCCGCGCTGGACACCGGCTACGAGACAGAGCCGGACACCATCACCAGCAAAGTCCCCACGGACCGGGAGGACTCGCAGCGCATCGATGAGCTCTCCGCCAGGGACAAACCGTTCGACGTCAAGTGCGAACTGAAGTTTGCAGACTCGGACGCAGATGGAGACTGAGGCTGTGACCACATGAGTCTTGCAGTCCTTTTGTGAGAGTTTCGTGCTTAGCCTGTGGAGTAACAGAGTCTCCGTCTCGTCACTGTGCCGTGGCCCTTCGTCTTGTTTGCTCCAGGTGGAGCCTGTGACTTGTCCCTCTTTTGCTTTGGGAAAACAAACATCGTGTCCAGTCCTGAGGCCTGCAGCGGGGTGGGGCATGGGGCCTCGGTGGGTGGCCCTGGTGTCCCTGTGCCCCTGAGGCATGGCTCAGGGGAGAGGGCGGCTGCTGACTACCGACTGAGCGGGGCTCCTCCTGTGTCCTCCTTGAAGCAGCTACCAGAAGAGAGTTTCCTTCCCAATTGGAAATGCGTTTTCATTTATCAGATTGGTAACCAGTGCCTGCTGTCCAGACTGGCACGGACCTTTTCTTCCACTCAGTTGTTTCTAGGGTTCTGCTTTGATTGTGTTGGGTCTTAGGTGTTTTTCTTTTCATTACTGAAGCACACGTTTTAATATTTAGAAGGAAACGTTCATCCTCCAGGTTTTGTTGTGTACTGGAACGTGGCTTATGTTGCTTATGATTCTCAGGGATAGACTTACTTTTTGCTCAGTGTTCTTTCTGCCTCTAGAAGTGTCGACCTAAATACCACAGCTCTCCAGCCCACTCACCCTTTTACTTTCCGCTTTTTACTGTATTCCTTAGAAGCACCCTTTTCCGAGACATTTTATTTCCATACTTTTTAAAACTTTGTCGAAGAGGAGGACTGTCCTGCACCCAGGCAGCTGGCGGGTGGCCAGGGTGGCCATGGGCCCTGGTGAGTAGGCTGCCTCAAGGAGCGGCTGTTTCGCCCACCTGTGGCTGCCAGGTGTGCCCTCCCTTCCCGGGGGTCCTGGGTTCTATGAACACCTCCCCTCTCTTTTTGCTTCGGTCTCGTCCCCACTGCCACCCAGATTTGGTCCTCAGCCCCGCAGAGCTATCCCCTCATCCCGGAAGACAATGGGCCCTGGCCACAGGGCTGGCACACGGGGCCCTGTCCCAGCCCGGCCTCTGCTGCCGGTGTTAAGGATGTGGACAAGTGGTGTGACATTAACCTGTGTGTTTGTGTTGCTCTCATCTCCTGCGTTTTAAGTTCTCGTGCAGAGGAGGACTTCTGTTCTGTGGCAGAGAACAATAAACTGGATTTCTGTGTGCCTGTGTGGACGGTCTCCCCTCTCGGCATGATACGAGCTCCCATCTGGGTGTAAACTTTCGTGTTTTATAAGATTTACTTTGTTTTTATTTTTCTATCTTGACTTGTATACATGTGGAAACACCTGAATAAATGAGAGGCTTCTACCACTGGTTCAGGCAGGGTCACTTGTGCAGAGGGTGGAGTGGGTTTTGGCCCCAGGACCCTTCTTTGTGCCCAGCTGTCCGCTTCCTGCTGCGCTCTGCCTTCTCTGGCCGGGACCCAGTCCCGACACCGCCCTCCTCAGTGCCCTTTCTTTTCTGTCCTCTGTCTCACAGCCTCGGCTCCTAAGCCCTTTCCTCCTCCTGGCTCCTCCTCCCTGTCCTGTCTGGGCCCCGACGCATCCTCCTCTCCCCGAAGCCCCTGGCCAGCCCCTGGCCCAGGGCGGGACAACCGCACGCAGGTCGCCTTGCTGCCGCCCTTCCTCAGCGACCAGACACAGCGGGTGCATGCACTGGAGACCTTCCACCTCTTCTGCCAGGCCACAGGTGAGTCGGGGCCACCCTGTCCAGGGGCATAGGCTTCCAGCTCAGCCTTGCTGCCCGCCTGCTTCCCGTGGAGTGGGCCTGCAGGAACCGTGGCGGGTCAGCAGGAGGCCAGGGCACAGAGTTCCCAGCTCTTCTCCAGAAGGCCAGGCTGCAGGATGTGAGGGCTGCAGGGTCCCCAGCATAGCTGCTTGGTCCTGCCCTGCCCTGACATTCACAGCAAAGCAGCCGTTGAGGATGGCAAAGCCACTGCCAATGAAACTTCATTTATAAAACTCAGCAAGGGGCCAGTTAGGGCCAAGGGCCAGGTTGGTGACTTGTAGTGTGGCTCATGGGGTAGCTTCCATTTCTGTAATGATTCAGAACCTTGTGGGTGGGTCATTTAGATTCTTTTCTTTCCCAGTACTGAAGGTTGAGCTCAGGGCCTCAGATGTGCACGGCCAGTGCTATCCCTGAGCCTGCCTCCGCACATTGGAAGAGATGGGTACTGTGAGACGGGTCCAGGACTCAGATCCTCCACCTGTGAGTTGCCAGGGTGGCAGGCATGTCCACCACATGCAGCGTGTTAGGAAAGTTTTTTAAAGTGGCTTCCGGGTTTCCAGAACGGGGCTTTGTTGACCTGTTCCAGGATACTGGAAAGCAGAAATACTGGGTAAGCCTTTTTCCTTGCAGCAGGGTGCTGGAGGGCATTCATTCCCATGGGGTCTGCTCTTCAGGGAAGGTGGCTCAGCCGCCACAGCCTGGAGCCAGCACCTGGCAGCCAACTGCTGTCTCACTGCCTGTGTCTGCGTCTGCGTTTGCATCTGCTCAGAATGGGGACTGAAGTTCACAAGGACCCGGTTTGCTTTCAGACAAACCTGAATGGTCAGGAGCTGCTAGGTGTTTAAGCTGCCGCCGTCCCTGGTGAAGGTGGCTCTGGAGCGCTGGAGAGCCCGAGGGTGCTGTGTGACAGCCTGTCAGTAGCTGGTGTGCCCTGCAGAGCCGGATCTTTGTCCATCTCCTGTGGTGTGAGCTGGCTGTTTGGTTTTGGTTTTTGGGAGCCAGGGTTTCAGCATGTTTCCTGAACTCCAACGCTCAAACAAGGCTCCTCAGCTGGGCTGGACTTCGCTTCCAGCCCACCAGGCTGCTGTGGCCCAGCCTATGCTGCACTGGGAGGCTGAGTGAGCTCCCCCACTGGGGTTCTGTGTGTCTGGTGGTAGTGGATTTGGAGCACTACGTGGGCCCCTGGAGGACCCCTCGGTGTTGCAAGCACAGTCCACATGACAGGGTGAAGGGTTCAGGGATGCTTCCTGTGGACACAGGCAGGCTATGCGGCCAGGTGCACAACGTTGTCGGGGGCAGGTCTTCAGTCATGCATTCCCTACCAGCCCAAGTTTCACACAGGTGCTGGGCTGGGCAGGACCAAAGGCTGGTGCCCCATGGGTGGTGGACATGGCTGTGGTAGCAGTGGGCAGGGAAGCTGGTGTGGGGAGCAGGCATGAAGGGGGATGGCCTGGTGGCGGGGCGGATGGCAGGAGCCGTGGAGGCCAGCATTCCCTGCCCCATGGGCGCAGGACCACAGGGGAAAGGTGGCTCTTGGTCTAATCTCTGGCCACCAAGGCCAGCCGTGCACAGCTGCACAGCTACCTTGCACACATAGACCTGGGACTGCTGGGTTTGGGTTTGTTGTACTCACTATGTGGCCGGCTGTGAGGGTTTTGGGGAACGTCACACGATGCATGCCACATGCATCATGTGCTACATGGGCACCTTGCCCCTACACAGCACACACACATGACACCCCCTACGCAGCAGGCCACTCACTGCTTGCAAGTCACCCACCGATGACATGGCCCACAGACCCATGTGACACACACACACAGCCTGAGCAGCCGGGCACTCGGGAGAAGACATCTCTACAGCACCTTTTGCACCCATGGTGCCCGAGGTCAGGACTGGGATACCTTAGGGTCACTTGTGTTGGCCACAGGACACCAACACTGTGGGATGGTGTGGGATCAGGAGTGTGAAGGGACAGGGAAGTGGGCGCCAGACAAAAGCCCTTTCTGCTCCCCAGCGCCCTGACCCCTACACACCTTGCTCACACCACAGAGGCTTTCAGGACACAGGCGAGTGAGGCTGGAGCATTCAGCTCCCCACTGCCCCGTGAGCTGGCCAGGTCATGCCTTTGTCCCTTTCCCAAGGAGGGCAGGCCCACCACCAAAGCCTTCTGCACCCAGGGGCCCACGTCTGCAGCTGCTGATGGGAAGCCTGGCCATCTGGCCTCCCAGTTCCACCCCCATTCCCATGGTGGCTGCTGTCCTGTGATGCAGGCTGAAGCCTGGGAGCATTTGCCAGCGTGCAGTGGTGTACGGGGCATGTGGGAAACAAGAGTGCGGGTCCCCGTGTGGCCCTGGAGGGGAGTTTCTGGTGACCAAGACCCAGTCTGGCAAGGCTTCAGCCGAGGCACCTTGCAGGGGTGACCGCATCCAGACTCCCCAGGGAGGCTGGTAATGACAAGGTCTCCCCCAGGACTGTGGGGTGTGGTCAGCGTCCATCACATCCACAGAAAGGCCAGCATGTTTGGCACTTGGGCTCCATCTCCCCAGGGGTAACCGACTGACATTTGACTGGGGGGGTTCAGCTCTGCATAGGTAGCTAAGTCTCCACTCGGCAAGAACAAAGCAGGGCGACACATGAACCAGGCAGGCATGGGCTCACAAGGTTTTAGGCAGTCCAGGGGAAGCACTTGAGCCCTGCCTTCCCCTGGCTGCTCAGGCCCGAGTGGCAGGTGACACTGAAGGATGCTGCCAGGGTGAGTGGCAGGGAGATGAGACTGCGTGGGGCATCGTCAGAATTGCTGCAAGTGGGCTGTGTCTCACTCCTGTCTCCTGGCTGCTCCAGGACTTGGGGGAAGGGGAAGAGGAGGCCAGCCAGGCCTCAGTGTGTTCCCCAGCAGTGTGGACCTCACCCGTCCAGGTGCAGAGTGTGGGACAGAGATGCCCGCCTGGGATAGGAGGAGCCGCTGTCCCCAGGAGGGGCACAGCCCAGGACATTGTGTGCTGCAGGGACAAGCTGGGGTGCTCCAAGGGCTGCCGGGGGGTGGGGGGAGCAGGGCAGATGGTAGTGGCCATGAGGTCAGAGTGGGCCACAGGTACGTGGGAGCCTGGGGACTGTCTCCACCTAGAAGGGCTATGGGGCCTCACCATGGCCCCTGCAGCTCACACCTGCCCACCCCAGGCTCAGCTTCTGGGGGGCCACCCAGTAGAGCAATTTGTGTGGAGTCAGCTCTGAAGCCAGGGTCCTCCGGGAACCAGTACCTCCTGCTCTAATGCCAGGGGAGCCTTGTGCCCAGGTTGGTGGTAGCATCGTGACAGGAATGGGACTCGCACCTGTGTTTGGCCGGCGGGGCATGCTGTCCTCCTGTTGTGAGGATGGGACACTGGGGGCTCGGCAGGAAGCTCAGGCCAGAACCAGTGGGTTCTCGGGGGAAGAAAATCCCCAGGCCAGCATTGAGGACACAGGCAGCCAGGGGGTCTGCTGTGGCTGGTCCAGCCTCTGCCCACCCCGATCTCCAGGCGCTGCTTCTAACTCACTTTCCTCTCTCTTTGCTGTCTGCTGCGCTCAGAATGAGGCTGATAGTGTACAATGCGTGTGTGGACCGTAAGTACCCCAACCCCTCTCGAGTCTCTGGGTGCGCATGTTCCATATCCATGATGCTGAGAGCCATCCTGGTGCTGGCGGGGCTGCGGGGTCCCGGGGGTTGGTCTCCCCGAGGAGCAGTGTTGGTGTACGGAGGAGACAGCTTTTTAAAAACCATCTTAGTGCCTGGCATTTAAAGAGCAGCCCACTGACCCTCACAACTCTGGCGATTCCATTTCTTAAAAGCACTATCCGGTGTGATACCTTTTAAGCTGGGCACAGCAGAAGGAAATGCAGTCCCAGAGGCTATGTGGCTGTCAGATGCAGGCCCTGCACCATGGCAGAGCCACATGCCAGGCATACTCGTGTCAGATGTCACAGGTGACCCAGAGACAAAGTGAAGTCCACATGCAACATATGAGGCCGTTTTTATAGACATCTGCTATCTTCTGGGGCCCTGGGCCCAGCGCCAGTGCGTATGGGGGGAAGGACTGTGTGTCCCCCAGGTGATGGACATCTACCTGTCCACATCGGGAGATGCATGTGCACACATGCACACACACACGAGTAGAAAAATAATACAGCATGGATGGGAAATTCTGCACAGAACAACCCCTGAGGGCCAGACTGCTACATAAAACACTTTGGGAAGACCTCTGGGAATTCCTGAGAGGTTACAGCACATTTCTTTCAAATTAGCAGTCTGTGTTTTCACTCCAGGAGCTATGTTTGTTCAGTTTGTAAACTGTAGGAAAACATGAATTAGCCCCAAACATAACATCTAGAGGTGGCTGCCACCGGTGTCAGCGCCACTATTGGGCCTTTTATCTGAACAGATGTGGGTCCCGCACCCATGGCAGAGCCATATGCTAGGCAAATGCGTGTCAGGGACCCAGAGACAACATGAAGTCCACAGCTATACGTACATGTGTAAACACAGACCTACACACACACACGTGCTTTTTCATTTCACAAGTCAGCATTTCTGTTTCTCGTTTCTTAACCGAGTTTCACAATGACGCACAGATGGCTTCTCACAAGTAACAGCCCAGGAGCCCCTCTGCATGCTCCAGCCTCCCTCGAGCTTCTCCTGATGTCCAGCTGGGCATCTGCATTGGTCTCAGGTCTGCGGAAAGCCCAGGGCAGCAGGTAGTTAAAGGGCCACAGCCACTGACGCCCGTGTTGGGGAGGTAAAGGCAGGCTTGTGACAAGAGTGACTTCAGTGAGGCCACCTGGTGCAGCTGCAGCCGGGGACGGACGCCTCGGGTATGTGGTGGCCCCACCTGCGCAGGCTGGAGGAGAGGGCTGGTGTCCTGCGTGCTGGCACACAGGACCACCAGGCCTGGTCCCGATTTTCTGGCTTAGTGGTTTCAGCCCCAGCCACACTGAACATCACTCATTCAGGAGTACACATAAGTAGTCCCCATCCCTGCCAGACGGCATCCTCAGAACTGTGGTCTGTCACTCCCAGGTGGCATCTAGGAGTCTGATTTCCAGACAGCCATCCTCATCAGGGTCCTGGCCCAGTGGGGCCACCCTCGGGGATCTGTCGTGCTCAGGTAGCCTCTCATCCTGTCTAGGAAGCCAGTAGGCCAAGGACAGAATGGGTACCTGGAGAGCCAGGGCCCTGGGCAGGAAACCCTACTTGGGGCAGCTTGATGTAGGGGGTGCCCTGCAGAGCACACAGTCTGCAGGGCTGCTATGTGGGTGTGCCCAGCCTCATGCACACTGGGCAAGCTGAGAGGGTCCCCAGCTCACACCACCCCAGCCTGGGCACCATGTCACAGGGTGCCATTCAGCTCATGTCCTCCCTAGGGGATGGCAGTGGTACCTGCTCCTGGGCCCTGGAGGGAAGTCAGAGACTCAAAGGCGGTGGCCAGGAAGGTGGCCTTGACCCCACCTATGCCCCCATGGGCTTCACCACCCCTCCCCAGCTCCCAGGAGCCAATGCAAGGTCTGAGTAGCCTGCATCACTGGCTCAGCCTCCAGTCCTGGCCCTGTGGGCTCCTCACCCTCCCTGGGACGCACACAGGCACAGCAGGTCCTGTCCTGCTGACAGCACATCCAGTGAGCTGAAGCCCTCACCTGCCCAGGGGTGGGCAAACAGCCAGGGAGAGCTGGAGTAGGTGGCCCGAGCCCGCCACTCCCAGTACATAAAGTCTGGGAGGCCAGGTCAGGTCAGGACAGCTGTGGTCAATGCCTGGCACTGAGCCCCTGCTTGAGGAGCAGGGATGCTGGGGGGATGGGGAGCGGGCAGTGTGCTGGACCACCAGGGCTCAGATCAGTGCAGGGAGACACTGCACCCCAAGGTCTCTCCTTAGTGATGGCGTGCAGAGGCCACACCATGTGCTCTTAATAAAGCACCTGCAGTCCCAAGGCAGGAAGCACACAGCCCTCCAACCTCAGCCCTTGCCAGGCCTCTCCCAAGGCAGCCTGGGACCACTCGGAGGTGGTCTCCAGTCACTTCTGCGGGGCAGCTCTCGGGGTCCCAAGTGGAGACAAGACTGTGTCCACAGGTCCGGCGGACATCCACTTCATCTGGGAGAAGAATGCGCGAGTCCTGGAGACATGCGTGCCTGTGCAGACCCACGTGCTGCCGGATGGCAGGGTGCACGCGCTCAGCTGGCTGCGGGACTCGATCCAGGAGAGCAGCGAGTACCGCTGCTCCGTGCTGTCCTCAGCAGGGAACCGGACATCCAGAGTGCGGGTGGGCGTCGTGCGGCTCGGTGAGTGATGCACTGGCACTGCAGCCTCTGAGCCTTGCGGCCACATCTCAAACTACACTCACGGGCAGCACCTCGGGCCTGACTCCCCGCTGCCTGCTCCCTCAGCACACAACCACACACACTTCACTGCACACCAGCACACAGGAAAGCGCATTTCCATCGCTAGGATCAAAGTGTCCTGTGGGCCTAATCTCAGGGTCACTGTGTTCACACTTAGCTGTCACAAACCCAACACCAGCTGGTGACCCTTGTATCCTATGGTCAGCCTCTCTGGACCCTCCTAGCTGGCTCCCCTAGACAACTCACCTTTTGTACTAGGGGTCAGGAGCTTCCCTTACCGCCGCCCTCCCCCAAGACTGCACTTTGTGCCTGCTTGTGTGCTGTTTCTGGCATGCCTTTCTGGGTGTTCATGTAACTGTGTACCAGGAGGCCGCGTGCTCTGTCTGCACACTGGATGCAACAGAGACGTGGATCTGAGCCCACAGGTCACTGCTCTGAGCCAGCTCAGTGCCCAGCCCCTGGTGGCAGGTTCTCCTTTTCCAGAAGCTCCTCAGAGCTGCTGGTTTCTAAGCGCAGTGAAGCCTTGCAGTGGCTGGGTTTCCCCACGCCCGGCCACACCATTAAATGCAGGCGTGCCTACCCTCAGTTAGGAGGCGTCTTCTGGAAACCACATCCTCCACTGTCCATGTCCTCCACTGTCCTCTCTGGAACCTGTCTCCCCAGACGTGAGGCTCAGGCTGCTCTGCCTCCCTCCCCTCTGCTGCCTGCCCTTGAAACTCCCTCCCACTTCTTGATACGGTTTCTCCACTTTACCCCCCACCCCAGAGGCGGTCACTGAGCTCTTCCCTTTTGATCTCGTATCCAAGCACTGTTACTATGTCTCAGCCCTTCGGGGCAGCTGCAGAGGGCAGCAGAACCCCAGTCCCCAAAGGGCCGAGATGGGACCTTGAGGCCCTTTCTTATCACAGCTGGACACCCAAGGGAGGCGTGAGGCAGTTTGAAGGTAGGAGCCCATCAGCACCCCAGAGTAAAGGGGTGGCTGCACCGCATGGTGACAGTGGAGTTTCAGCAGCTCAGAGGAGCTTCTGGAAAGGAGAACCTGCCACCAGGGGTACAGAGTTACATGAACTGTGATGCAGTCTCACTCAGCTGTGCCCAGAACTGGAGCAGCAGGCCCCATGTGGTTCAACCAGGCTCTTGGGAGTAAAGTGGGAAAGGGGTGCGGATGCATCCCTGGGACTGTCTGGTTTCTACTAGGCCCAGTAACCCATCCTGTCACTCGCTGCCTGTCCCAGTGTCCAGCAGCACCACACACCTCTGTGGTCCACATCACAACAAGGCTTGTGGCACTGTGCTTAGGACACCGCTGAGGTGGAGTCCTTCGCTTCCTTCTGTGGCCACGCAGCCCCTTCCTGCATCTGGCCAGTCAGAGTCCCTGTATCACCACCTCTCACCTCCCCGGGTCTTGCTCCATCCTGTATTTCTCACGTTTGTGCACGCACATGCACTGCAGAAGAGCCCCAAGGTGTCCATGTGGTAGCAACTTAGACAGCTCCTGCCCCAGGCAGCTGCAGGATGCACACTCAAAAGTGTGTGCCTCAAGGCAGAAATCTCGCCTGGCACCGGCAGCACCGTCACCAGCGCCTGTGTGCTCAGGGCGCAGCGAGGTGGCCTGCGTCTCATGTGCGGCTCTCACTGGGGTGCTGCAGTTGCCCTGTTCACAGACCATACAGAAAAGCCCACGAGGACTGGAGTGACCTGCTCAAGGTCCACAGCCAGCAACTGCAGAACCTGAGCTGCTCTATACACAGGAAAGGCCAGGGCGGAACACAGGATGGGCCGAGACAGTGCCCAATCTCCACTGCCTCTCCCTGAAGAGGGCCTGTCCTCAGGCAGGCGAGATGATGCTGTGTTCTTGCATGGCTGGCAGCTCCTGCCACCCAGCAGCTCTGCATTCGTCTTTAAACCCACACCAAAGTACACACTCAAGTGCTGGAGACGGCGACTCTAACAGGATTTTAAATGAACTCATTGGCTTTCTATGCTTACCTATGAGTCTGTCCTCGGCCTAGGCCCCTTGCCTGGCAACAGGAGCTGACTCATAGTAAGTGAACCTCTATGAATCAGTGGTCCTGGCTGAGGCCTGTAGTGTGATGCCAGATGCCTCAAAAGGCAAGACAAGGCCACAGCTGAGGACACCTGGCTCCAACCCCAATTAATAAGGTAGAGACTGCAGCTGCAGGCATCTCACTCCCACCATAACTGTCACCATGGAGATAAGACAATTCTCCTAAATTGGCATAATTTACTGTTTGCAGGAGTCTTCGAGGTGATTCCCAAGGTCCTGCTCAGTTCCTGTACTTTCCTCAGTTTCCCCTGTTTGAAAACCTAATGAATATGGCCGGTCCAGCTCTGTCTCAGCCCCCAATCCAGAACTCTGCAGAGGGTTTTGACCCTCCTGGAGCCCTAAAATCATCCCACTTGTCTCATTTATTTAAGCTTTCTCTGTACACTGGTTTGGGAGACTGGGCATGTTGGCCAGGCCCCCGATCCTCAGCAGGCAGTGGAGGCTCCTACAGCACTGGTTCCCGAGACGCCACAACTCAGTGAGGCTCTCCCAGCCTTGGCTCAGATCTTACTGGAGGAACTGGGGAAGCCTAGGAGCGTGCTCGCCAGAGGCCATGAGGGATGTGGGACAGGGAGAAGGGGGGCAGAAGAGCACTGACGGGGCCAGCTGAGACCATCCAGCTGCCCTGGTGGTGCACAGAGCACCATGGAGCACTGCTGGGCCCACTCAGCTGCCGCCCGCCTGGAGGGGAGCAGCCCTGTGATGTACCCCACTTGTCTTCCAGAGGCAGCCCAGCAGGAGAAGTGGAGCCGAGAGCTCGCGGCCTGGAGGGCGGTGGCTGGGGAGCACAGCCGGCTGATGCAGGGCTGGAGGAAGGCATGGGTACGTACCTGGGCCGGGCTGGCAGCGGCCCACCGAGCAGCCTGAGAGGAACCCTGCTCTCATCACTGAGACCGTAAGGGATCAACATGCCCCGAGCTGCCCCTCAGGAACCAAGGCCGTTACAGACAGGCTAGCAGGCCCCACAGCTGCCCCAGGCATTGGACAGAGCTGGTTGCTGCCAGTGGCCTGCATGGCTAGTGGCTCTTGGCTGGGTGCTGCTGGCAAGCAGGAGAGGTGACAGCCAGGCTCCCCTCCGAGGCTGCGGCTGCCACTGGACAGCAGTGTGCCAAGGCAGGGCCCTCTCAGTAGGCAGAAGCTGTTCTGGCTGCACCCAGAGGCAAGGCTGCATTTACTGCTAGATAAGCGGCCACACAGAGGCCTGGTTGTGGGCAAACTGGCTGCCACGTCCCCGAGGGCAGATGTGCACAGGTAGACTGGGCACACAGCTGTCCCCAAGCCCATCCAGAGAACGGCTGAGCAGTCCCAGAGCACACAGTGCCCACTTGCAAAACGCATCAAAGCCAAAGGGCTGCTTATGCATCACCTTGGGCCACTCCTTCCCAAGTGTGCTGCTGCTCAGGCTCTAAGGGACCCACACTGGGACATGCAGGCCTTCATAGCGGCACCTGAGGTGGCCTGGCGGGGGGTCAGGGACAGGGGCCCCAGGTTCAGCCAAGAACTCTAGATCCCTTGTTCTTTCAGGAAAGCTGCAGCAAGGATACCCTGTAGCCCCAGGGGGCAGTGCCCGATGGGCCCTGGGCGGACCTGCTACCTCAGGCAGTGGGCAACTCTGGCTCTGGACCCAAGGCAGTGACTGTCCACCTTGTCGGCTGTGCATGCAGCCACCAGCTGAGCAGCAGCAAAGCTCTGAGCACCAGGGAAGCCCAGGACAGGCACTGTGGCCGCTGTGAAACGAAGCGCTTAGGCACCCGGATGACCTGCCTGCCAGCAATGGGGACGCAGCTGGGAAGAGGATACAAACCCTCTGACAGCTCCTCCTCCCGCAGTGGCCACCCCTCCACGACACCCAGGACCCCGCCCTGAATGTGCACCCTCCCTCCCTCCCTTGGGCTGTGCAGGTGGAAGGCAAGCCTGCTGCTGCCCCACCTGAACATCGTGCTCTCAGAGCCCACCAGTGGGATGGGGAGCTGAGGTGCCTAGTGAAACCCTGTTTCTGTCCAGCCCATGTGGGTGGCAAGGTCAGTACAGGGCAGATCTGTGACACCTGTGTGTGTCCCCCGAGGCTGGGCTCTGTTTGCTAACGCTGTGGCTCTCACCTGGAGTGTTCACCCTCTGTGCCTGCACCTGCAGTGGGACACCTGCTTGTGCAGCACTATGGCCAGCATGTCGGTAGTGCCACATTAAAGGCTCCCAAAGCAGCCTGCCTGGTGAGTGTTCTGTTACACCTGCTCGAGTCTGGAATCTCTAAAGGCACACTCCCTGTGTGGAAAACTTGTCAAGTCTCAGTCCGAGCCCTGGGCAGGCCTGAATCCTGGAGACCCACTGGTCTGCAAGATGACTGTTCACAGCATTGGCATCATAAAACCAAAACCTCTGTGAAAATGCAAGCTGAGGAGGAAGACAGTGTGAAGACAGGAAGAACCTCATTCAGAGCTGCTCAGGTAACTGGAAGAAAGGGGAGGACACACACCCAGAAACTAAAATTAGTCTGGAATGAGAGACTCCCAGATAAGCAGAACACAGACCAAGGACTTGGTTAAGACGGCGGCCTACCCAGCTGCCGGTGGGTCACTGCCCACCACACTTGGAATCTGAAGAGAAAAAAGGATACACTGAAATAGTGTGGCTCATGGGTAGACTTGGAACACAATGTCCCCTGCCTCTTCTGCCTTCCTCCAGACAGAGGACACCACAGGCCAGCAGATGCCACTAACACAAAGGAGCCAACTGCTCCCTCCCTAAGGGAGGGAGTTTCCCTTTTTCCTTTCCCTTTCCCTTCCCTCGTCTTTTCTTCCTTTTTCTTTTGTGCACCAGAGTGCTAACTGGAACTGCTAGCAACACGATTAAAGACCACAGGGCTGCGAGTAAATGAAAGCTAAGCCCTCTGTCACAGAGGCAGGAGGGGTAAACCAGCCCTGCCCTTGGGGCCAAGCAGCCAGGGGCGAGAGCAGAGAGACACCCCTTAGCATGCCCTACACCTCGCCCGTACAGTTACAAGATATAGTGGAGGCAGGTCCTAGGGCAGAGGACCTGGTAAAGCAAGGAGTTGGGAGGCAGCACCCACCTTGGGGGAGGCGCAGGGACGGGGACTGAGCACCCTGGATGGCAAGGCAGAGCTGTGCCACAGAGCACCCACTCCACGCAGCACGGGACCTGGGGGACAAGGTCAGCCTCCATGCCAGCTTGAGCTCCATGGCAGGCAGGCTCAGCAGTGCTACCTAGTAGTTTTGGGCTCTCAGTAAACTCCAGAGGGACCTTTTATTTCTCTTTTTGCTGGTTTTTCTTTTTTTTTTAACCTTTATTTTTGCCCCAATCTATTTGTCTTCTCTCCCCCTTTCCTCAATTTCTCTCTCTAGGCTTAACCGTCTTTTCTTTTTCTTTGGTACCAGAGATCAAATGCATGACACTGCACTTGCCAGGCATGCACTTATGCTCCTGAGGTAAATCCCAAGCCTTCACTGTATTTTCCTATGAGTGGATAGTCTAATTTTTCTGGCTAACGTCTGTAATCCCTTGCCGATTCCTCTATTCTTTCTCATCTGCCCTCTCCTCAAGTTTCCCGAAGCTTGTGTGATCATCCTTGGTCTTCCAGCCTGGCTTCTACTTTCTTTTCAGTTGTCCTTCCTGATCAGAGGATAAAACCACTCTACCAAGGGGAAACACTTTGCATATAAGCTCCCAATGGCTGATCAATTCTGTTAAATAAATGCAGATTTTGCTTCTATGGTTTAAGGTATAAAATTAATAGTTACCACAGTTTCTCAGTTTCTAAACCATGCTTGATGCTATTGTTATTGCTAATCACACTATTTTAGCTAGGGTGTCACATCTGATTTAACAGCTGTTCTCACTTTTGGAACAATACTGGGAAACTCTGGAGTAATAACCCCATCACACTTCAGCATCAGAGGACTAGGGACTGAACCAAACACATACCACCATCTCACTCTTAACTGGGAAGCTAGGATCTTGGGACAGACACAAACCAAGAGCCTCCTACGCACAGAAAACATCCCTGAAGAATACTTTCCCTAGAGAAGCCTTGATAGGAGTGATAAAGCTACTTACTGCAAAAACAAGGATAAACACACAAAACAAAATAAAAACCACTGATATAGAAAATGATGAGACGCAGAAGCAAAATGCAACCTCAGAATTGCAGCCCATCCAGAACAAGTCCAGGAGATAATCAGAGAGTGGAAATGGAAGACACCCACAGCTGGAATTTCTGCAGTGATACCAACCGAAGTAAGACAAATCCAGGGGCTGTAGAGGACATCAGATCAGAAATGATCTCGGAGGTTTAAAAAAAGAGAGACATGACAGCAATGATAAAGGAATTGCTCAGCAAATCTAGAGTAGAAGTAGATAAAAAAAAAATAACCAATGGAAAATGATGAAAACCATGAATGACTGATACAAGAAAGAAACAATGCATGAAACTGATTCAAACAGAAATGCAGCAAATTGAAAATTCCACTGAAAGCTTACAAAACTGCTTGAACAAAACCAAAGAGACTTTTAGACCCTGAAGACAGGATTATGGGTAGTGATCATGAAAGAAAAGCTCTCAAAAATAACGGGGGATCAGAAAATCACAATTCAACAGCTGCAAGGTGATGCAAAGAAAAATAATATAAAGCTGATTCGTGTCAACAAACAGCAGGAGTCAACAAAAGGAAAGCCCATCAGAATCACAGCAAACTTCTCAACACAAATTCTCATTCAAGAGCTTGGAGTGAATAAAGGTATTTCAAGTCCTGAAAGAAAACAACTTCTAACCCAGACTGATATACCCTGCAAAACTATCTTTCAAAATTAATGGAAAAATAAGATACTTCCATGACAAAGAACAACTGAAAAAAGTTCATGACCACCAAAGCAACACTACAAAGGGTAATGAAAGATATTCTAGACAGAAATAAAAATGACAATTCCAAGATCAACAAAACAAAACAATGTCTGCTGTCACCTCTTCTATTTAATATAGTCCTGAATATTAGCCAGAACAATTAGACAAGGGAGAGAAATAAGGAAAGGAAGAAGTTAAATTATCATTATTTTCAAAAGACATGACTCTACATAGAAGACTCCAAAAACTCTACTGAAACACTTCTAGATTAAATAACCAAATTGGGTTGTGTAGCTGGATACAAAAATCAGTAGCGTTCCTGTATACCAACAAAAAACACAGACATTAGGGAAACCACACCTTTCATAATAGCATCCCCAAAAATGAAACACTTAGGAATCAATCTAACAAAATAAAAGACCTCTACATTGAAAAATACAGAACTCTGAAAAAGGAAACTGAAGAAGATATCAGAAAATGGGAAGATACTCCTTGCTCTTAGATAAGGAGAACCAATATAGTGAAAATGGCCATATTCCCAAAATTATTGTACAGATTTAATGCAATCCAAATGAAAATACCACTAGCATACTTCACAGAACTAGAGAAAACATTCCTAAAATTCATTTGGAAACTGCAAAGACCTAGAATAGCAAAAGCAGTCCTGGGCAACAATGGCAAGGCGGGGGCATCTCAATCCCTGACTTGAACTTATACTACAGAGCTACTGTGATAAAATCAGCATGGTACTAGCAAAACAACAGACTTGTGAGGGTCAGTGGAACAGACAGAAGATGCAGATACAACCACAAACACACTCAGCCACCTTATCTTTGACAAAGGCGCCAAACATGTTCACTGGAAGAAAGACAGCTTCTTTAATGGTGCTGGAAAACCTGGCTGTCTACATGCCAAAGACTAAAACTAGTCTGTGTCTATCACCATGCACTAAATTAAAGTCAAAATGGATAAATATCTAAACATTAAAACTAAACTTACTCAGGTCTGGAGATTTAGTTCGGTGGTATAAGCGCCTGCCTACAAGGTACAAGGTTTTGAGTTCAATCCCTGGTACAAAAGGGGGATCCTCACCTCTCTAGAGGTACAGAGAGTTCCTTCAGCTCTCTGTACCTCTTGAGAGTGATTAATAAAATACATTTACTTCAATCCTAAAATTTCAAATATGGAAGTCCAGAAAAAAAGCAAAACAAAAATAGAAAAACTAAACTTACTGGAAACCCTAAATCTACTGGAAAAGAAAATATGTAGAAGTCTTGAAGGTATAGGTATAGGCAAAGAGTTCATAAACAAAACCTAGATTGCACAGGAAATACTTCAAAGAATCAACAACTGGGATCTCGTCATATTAAAAAGCTTTTTTGCACATCAAAAGAAATCACTAACAGAGTGAAAAGACGACCCACAGGGTAGGAAAACAATTTTAGCCATTTATCCCTTAGACAAATGACTTCTATCTAGAACATACAAAGAATTGGAAAAAAAAAAATCAGAGCCCACAAATTCAAAGACCCAATTAAAAAATGGACATCTGAGATGAATGTACACTTCTCAGATGAAGAAATACAAATAGCAAGTAAATATATGAAAAAATGGCCAACATCACAACTTATTCCAGAGATGCAAATTAACACACAGAATTCATCTCACCCCATAAAAATGGCTACCATCAAGAAATCAACCAATACCAAATGCTGAATGGGCTGTGGGGAAAAAGGAACCCTTCCCACTGTGGTGAGAGTGCAGTATGGAAATCAGTATGGTGATTCTTCAAAAAACTAGGACTAGAGGTCCCATTTGACACAGCTACTCCTCAGTGCTCTTCTAGGTAACTTCCCAAAAGAATTAAAAACATACTACAGTGACATATATGCACGCATGTTTATAGGAGCACATTTTGAAATAGCTAAATCTTGGAAACAACCCAAATGCCCATCAACCAAGAAATGGATAAAAAAAATGTGGAATTTTTTCTGCCATAAAGAACAACAATCTGGAAACATAGGTAGATGGATGCAACTCGAGACCATTCTCATAAATGAAATAAACCAGACTCACAGATGTAAACATCATATTGTCTCTTTGGGGCGAGAAACTGAAAGAGTAAATAAGGTCCAAAATGTACAATAGGTGTTGTGAAATGGCAAGAAATTGGGAAAGGGGAAATAATAGAAGGGAAAAAACACTCAATTCAGTTACCCTATTGGTGTCTCTTAGTTCACTGAAAAGGGAAGTTTTGTGCTAATATCAATTGGGGAAATGTTAATGTCCGTATTTTATACTCCGAATAAGTACTTAAAGATTACAGTATGTGATGTATTAACTATTGTTATTGTATCACTGTTATGAAATTTTCATTTACCTTTTACACACACACACACAACCAAGCTCCTCGTGTGACCGCAGCTGCCTCTTCATCCTTGTGAGCACAGCCTGCTCTGCACTTCTGTTCTGGAATCTTCCTGAGAGAGCAGCACATACACCAGCGTGCACGCGGACCCCAAGCTGCCTGGCTGCCTGTGCACCCCCTCCCCCCATCTCCACATGGACCCGAGAGGTCTGGAGGCTGCCAGGTGCCTGCTCACCATCTGCATGTGAGCCAGCATCTGCAGGCTGTGAAGGACATGAAACAGGAAGTTCTGCCGAGTTCCTCGCTTCCACTCGAGGCTCCTATGGTGTGGGCTCAATGGCAGCAACTGTCATGTGAACTGTGGTCTGGGCCCCGAAGTCTGACTCGGGGGAGTAGGTACAGGCTCTGTGAAATGGACGAGGGTCTCCTAAGCAGGACTGTGGCCCTGGGCAGGGACCTGTGATGCCACATGTGGTAACACAAGAGTCGCACATTTGTTCTGCTCAGCCGCCCGCCCCAAGCCTCTGCTTCAGCCACCTTTAGGCCAAAATTAGCACAACTGGTATCACAGATCCTGAGCCCTCCCAATAAACATATTAAGATAATTTTTGACTCATCAAATGTAAAGCTTCTACCTGCTGAGTACAGCTGAAAGGCTGTTTGAATTTCCTCCATAAGCTGCCCATGGGGCTTTTGTTCTTACATGAGTGCCTATTTTCGAGTGCATGACATTAACCTGCTCAGGCTCCTTGCCAAGGGGCAGGCAGAAGATGCCCTCTCTCTCATGCTGACCTGGCCAGCCACAGCCACTACACACAAGCTCAAAATACGTCCACAACCAGCGGCATACTGGTCACCACAAACACCTTGTGTCACGCAGCCAGCCCTGTCCACAGCACTGCTCGGACTCACTCATGCGGTTCGAGCTGTTCATCACAGGCCACTTCTCAGACATGAGTGTCTGGCGGGACTGAACAGAACAGAGCTCCAAATCCCATACAGAACAGGCCCTGTCTGCTTGGCCAGTAGACAGGTGAAAACCTTCGTGCCAGGGCTTTGGTGAAGGGAGAGGCCCCCGGACAGTGTTGGCCCTAAGGCTTCGGCAGGTGCCATTGCGAGATCTGAGAAGGCCCCGTACAAGGCCACCTGGCACGGCTCAGCCCTTCTGGGTCAGAGCCCATTGTCTTCAGGGCTCAAGGCAGGATGTGAGAGGAACCACTAGGATTGAGATCACTGACAAGGCTGAAAGCACCTGAGACTGAAATGAAATTAAATAATCACTCTTTATTCAAAATAAATAGGCCCTCTTTCTTACTGGGAAAATAGGAAAGTAAGCTCTGCCCCTCGGACTCTATAACAGAAATCACATTTAGAGTATGTTCATTTAAAAAAGTAAGATTTGTAGATTAAACTGAAATCTAGCAACTTCAATATATACTGTTTCTTAGGAAAAAAAGACAGAGGAATAATTGATGTCACGAAGTCTCAGATTAGAAAACCCTTTTCCTTCTGAGGCTTATTTTGGCAAACCCCCCTCAAGTCCCCTGAGAGCTCTGTCCCAGGACAAAGAGCCCATCCCACTGCCCTCGAGGTCACTGATGACTCCTCCCATCCTGCACCACAGCCCTTCAGGCAGGAAGCCCTGCCCACCTCCACCTCGGGATGGGACTGGGCCCAGGCCCCCCAGTGCCTGGGGAGGGGAGGGGCGGGCTCCTCCCAGCCCAGTGCTCAAGGGGGACTGCATTTCCAGTGCTCTCCAGGTCACCTCTCCCAGAAGGCGGAATCCCAACTCCCAATGCCTTACAACCACTGCGTCTTGTGCCTTTTGTGCCAGTTAATTTCCAGATTCAACAGCCATACAAAATATGGTAGGTTGGTGAAACACTGACGAAGAATCCCCAGTCTCTTCAGGCCTCCCCGCTCCTTACCCACCACACACAGACACGCAGGAAAGAGCACTGTCCTTATAAATTCAAGGTGCTCATCTGCAAGGCGGAGGCCTCCAGGGATTCCTCCAGCTCCAGGCTGCAGCGACTGTATGCTTCCAGGTGTTTTCTCCAGACTTGAACTAGAAAAAGAAACAGCAGTGAGGAGTAGACAAGCCAAAACCCCTCTTCCCAGGAGGCCAGCAGGGAGTGAAACACTCCCCTGCTCCAGGGTGCCCTGGCAGGCTCTGTCCCCTTGATGGATGAGCAACTTCCATCACACCCCAAGAACACCCCTCCAGACTCCGCTCCACCTCCCAAGACAGTCCTCTGGGTGACACATGGGTGACATTTGTCAGGCCCTCATGATTCCCAAGTCTTGACAGGCTGTGGCCTGGACTTCCCGCCGTACTGCAGCAGGTCTGGCACCATGGATGCAGGGTGCTCTCCTGAGGACCCTGCATAAGCCGCCGCCCCTCGCCCTATCCACTCACTGTAGTGCGGCTCTTCTGCAGAGGGGTCTGGGGCTGTGTCCTCGAGGGAGCTGCTGGGGCCCTCAGAGGGAGGGTCGGGAGGCATCTGAGGCCTGGGCTCCCCTGCCAGCTCCTGCCGCACGTTCTCCAGCATGGTCTTGTATGCCTGCCGGGCCGCCATGGTCAGCTCGACCATCTTGTGGAACTGGTCCTTGGACACAAGTGAGAGCACACGTGTCATGTCCTGGTAGGACCCTTGGTCCCTGCACACTTAGCAATCACCATTACAGAGAAACAGGCAACAGCCCCTAAAGCCACCTAGAGCCACCCAGAACTTCCAGGCTGTCACCTGGATGGAGCCAACGGTAGCAGTCAGCCAGAGCCAGACTCAGGGCCCAGCCTGGGGCTTGGGGGTGGCGTCCTTCCTGCAGCCTGGCAGGGAACTAGGTTATCCCACAGCAGGACTGAGACCGCGTTCTCTAGCCCCCTCCTGGTTCAGGCCCTACCTCACCTGTGCCCCATCGTAGCTGAAGATGCCCACGACGCTGACAGGAACTGTTTTGTTCAAACTGCGCCCCAGAGCCTTGCGATTGAGTGCAAACACAAAGGGGATGTTCTGTGCACAGGCATAATCGATGATGGTGTGCAGAGTGTCATCCAGCCCACCTGGTCAGAGGATAAGAACACACCATGGAGGCTGCGACTGAGCCCGGCTGCCCGGACAGCACCCCTGGCCTATAGCTCTGCAGCCTCTGCTGAACTCCCCCAGAGAGCAGGCGCTAGCCAGCCTTGTGGGAGAACCGTTCTCCAATAAGCCCTTCCAAAGCACGAGTAAGACCCTGGTGCAGCTAAACGCTAATGGCCAAGTTAAGCCCAGGCAAGAATCACACAACACAGCCCCGCCGCTTCCCTCATTTGGCTCTGCACCCAGCCCAAACCCTCAGAGGCAAGTCCTGAGCCCCCACTTACACACAAGACCAAGGGCCCAGAGAGCAGGCTTCCTTCGCCCTCCATGGCCCCTCTGGTGGGGCCCTGGCTTCCAGGGGGCTCGATGCCTCCTCCAGCCTGGGGGGGGGGGGAACACTCCCCCCCCCCCCCAACAGGAAGCATTCCACAGCAGAAGGTGAGGGCTCGGCTCAGACACAGAGCTTCCTGTGCTCCCGGCAGACAGGCCCCTCACTGACTGCTCCACTTACAGCCGTACCCAAAGGCTGCCTCGGCGCAGACTGTTTATTCACCAACAGAAAGGATTCACAGCACAACTTCCATGGTGCATTAACACCAGAGTGTCTGTGCAAAACAGCACTCATGCTCCCGGACAGGACAAACTAAAATGATAAAATGTCAACTCTGCATTAATGCTAACCTTTCAAATTTAAGCTTACTAGAAAGCAGGACTTCTTGAAATGAAGAATAAGGCAAACCTGACGCTAGCACTCTATATTCCAAGCTTGTTACAAAGCTCAAGGCTACTACAAGGAGATTCAGCCCACAGACAGAGTCTGGGAGTGACCAGGGTGTGTGACAGGTGAGCCTGTGAGGAAGACACTAGCACTCACTGAGGAAGGGCGAGGGCAGCAGGGCAGGCTCTGCAAAGGTCCGGCTAGACTTATGCTCTACATCTTACACTGAAATGTGGCATACCTAACATAAAAACATGGAACACCAGGGGAGAAACAATTTTAAAAACTCCTTAATAGCCTTGTAGAAAAAGGTTAAGAAATGAACTAAAACCTAAATGAAGAAAAAAAAGAATGAAAAATATCAATATTTACAATATTCTAATAAAATGTCAGCTCCCCAAAAGACAAATGGGCAAAGTACACAAACTAATAGAAAATAACAGGTTAGAAAGTGAAAAGATGCTGAACACATCTCCTACGAAAAATGCAAATCAACTCTCCAAGAGGGTGATGCGACTGTGTGGTGGAAACCAGGCTATCGTGGGAGGCAATGGGGCAGGGACTTCGGCCACTGATGCCCATCCTGCCAAGGCCAGGGCTGGGACCTGCAAGACGCGTGCCTCTCCCAAAACAACTGTAAGGAAGACAAATGTTTGCTTCAGTTATTCACGACTGGCAAACTTGTCAATGGCAGTTGTGCCCTACAACATGGGACGTGGACACTGTGTGGTTAGACTGGAGATGAACTCTGAAGCCCGCAGTTCTTAATTCTGCATACTCTGCACTATGAAAGCCAGGGATGAGGAAGCCCTTCCTGGGCCGTCAACTGGAGGAAGCGTACTAGTTTTGCACAAGCTGGCAAAGGGCAGCCTGGGCAGAGGTGGGGATGGGATACCACTATGAGACCTCACAAGTGACAGGTTAAGTTCGCTAGTGCCTGCTATGTGTCTCCTACTGGAGGTGCCCCTCTGCCAGTGTCTGCCTGGGCTCTAATGCAGTGAAGAAGAACTCCATCCAGTAGGCCCATCTGATGCTCTACAGCACTTGGCCATCCTGACATTCTAGTAGGCCCATTTGTACCCTCTGAAGGCGGGCCACGGAGCTGGGTTTGGTGCTAACACAGGCGCCCTGTGCCTCTCGGAGTGCAGGGCATGTGGTTATGCCACTACCAGCTCTTCCCATCTGCGGTGTGAGCTCTGGAATGCCGGCGGAGGACGTGGGTGTGCCAGGTCGCCCAGCTCTGCTCCATGGGTCTTCCTTTCCCTTTGCTGCTCTCCATAGCCCTTCACCCTGCTAACTGTCGGTGACGAGCTTGGGGCCAGGGTCTTTCTGGACTCACTGAGCATGGGGAACCTGCAGATCTCAACACGAGCAGCAAAGTCAAGGCTGCTTTGCTCAAATGGCCTGGAAGTTAAAGTCACTAATAAGAGAGGAAAGCATGCTCACTCCAAGGCTGACCTCTTAAGGTGTCACGGGGAGCGTCAGATAAGCAAGGAAAATTCTGAGCCCTGATAAACAATCCTACATGTTTACGTTTGGAATTCTTTTTTTTTTTTACTTTTTCCTTTTTATTGGTACCAGGGATTGAACTCATGACTGCCTACTTGCAAGGCAGGCACTTATGCCGCTGAGCTAAATCCCCAGCCCCGCGTTTGGAATTCTTAAGTGAAATGCCATTCTGGGCGGATGCAGTTCACCTTAACATGGCTCAAGGCCATATTAACTTTGTAAAATGACCAGCCGCTGGCTATCTTAGCCAACAACCACTTGTTAAAGATACATACCCAAATCCCTTATGCCTCAAAGCAGAAAAGGTAGGAACTGATGCGTGAACAACTACACTTTAACTCCGTAACAAATCCTCAAGCTGCCAATCGAGAACTCCAGCCTCCACCAGAGGAGGGTGAGATACATGCGGGGGATAGTGAACTACCAGGCCAAGGACAGCACGTCCACCTTCTTACTGTACAGACAGGAATCAGGTCAGAGTCTGAGAAGCGGAAATCACATGGGCAACGGAGCCAGCCTGGAGACCTAAGCCACAGTGGGGACAGGCTAGGCTGGCTGGACCTGGATACTAGATGCCCCTAAGCTCAGGCATGGGCAGCACAGGGGGGAGTGTGGCGCAGGCTCCACAATGGCACTGAGGAGACATCAGGCCTCCTGCCACAGCCCTCAGGTGGCCCCACACCACACCTCTGATTGCAGTGGTGAAGACAGGCCACACACTGGAAGCCAGGGGCCCCAGCCCACCTTCCCAGGGGCATGTGACCAGCTCTGGCGGGGTAGGGGTACACGCTACCCCCAGGTACATCCATCCAGGCAGCAGCTCAAACACCTTGCCCGCAACTGAGCTTTTTCCAGTGGGCTTCTTAAGGCAGCACCATTGGGAGCTCAGCACAAACTCCCGGGCCCACTGGACCTGCTCTCTGCCCCCTGCCCCTTTCCCTGTGCTGTTTTTAGCCTGCAGTCTGCTGCCCACCGGCACTTCTATGCAACTTTGGCCCTCCTAGGTCTGAGTGCCACAGTGTCACATGCTGGGATTTGTGGTAATGAGCAGGAGACCAAGGCCCACAGAATGGCACATGCTTTAACCAACAAGTACAGAGACCAAGAACTCCAGAGACAGCACACTCCAGTAGAACAGAGCAGAAACAAAGGCCCACAGGATGACCAGCTGCACAAGAGGCGCAGGAAACCAGAACAAGTGCCTCATGTCCAGCTATTTGAAAGCTCTGAGGCAGCTGGCTGAGGCCACAGGTAGGGTTAATGTTACATGTATACAAAAGTTAAATATCTAACATCCTAGAAGGCTTAGACAGGAGGATTACCAGTTCAAGCCAGCCAGGAAAGCATGGCAAGAGCTTGTCCCAAAAATGAAATACAAAAATGGGGCTGGGTATGCAGCTCAGTTCAATCCCCAGTATTGAGGCAAAGAACTAGAATCCCAGCATTAGGAAGCTGGGGGATAATTCCATTGGGAAGTCATCAAATGAGTAAAGTGGAAAGGATCAAGCAGCAGCCTGCAAGCCACACACTGGAGACCACAGGAAGAAACACCTCAGAACTAGCAGGGGCTGAGTGGGGAGGCAGGCCCATGGGAAGACATGAATGCGCAGCTGTCTTCTCCCTATACAGACACCTGGTGATAACATCACCCTTTCGGCTATGCAGCTTCGCTGTGTTAAGAGAGCAGGAAAACAAGCATCCTATTCTTTCTGGTGACCTGGAATGGCTTCTGGGAACCGCCACACACACAGCCGGGGGACAGGTCACTGAAATCCCATCGTGTACAGGTCAGCAGGACCGCTGTCCTGGCACCACGCAAGCACAGGATAAGCCGGCTTGTGGAGTCCCTAAGGCTGCTGGGCCACTGGGGCCCTTGGATGGGTACACGCTGCCCAGCCTGGACTTGGGAGCGCCAACCGTCAGATCATAACTCAGCTCAGCCCCGAGACTGCGACTTGCTCCGTCATGGTGGAGCTCTGGCTGAGCTGAGGCTCACATGGCAGGGGGAAGAGAGGGGCTGAGGAATGCTGGCAAATTCACAGATGCTCCCTCCTGCTCCCGATGCTCACAAGGTGAGCAGGGGGCATGCGAGCAAGGCTGCTCTGCTCCTGACCATGTCCACTGCACAAGGCTGGGATGTCACCCAGGGCCGGCACATGCTAGGCAGGAGACCACCACCGAGCTGTACTGCTGGACCAAGGAGGATATAACACAGATGGCCATAACGCCTGACAGCCAAGCACAAGGTAAACAGGCAGCATCACCGAGGAGAGGGGTCACTATCACCTTATGTAATACCTACCATCCTATGAAAAGCACCTTCTAGCCCCAGTAAAATGGCAAGGTACTCAGATGGCCATTTACACACTGCACAGTCCCAGGGAGCCTGGCCGGTGAGGCTGCCCTGTGCCTCTCTGTAGCAGGAGTGGCTGGTGACCCTCTACAGCTCCCGCAGGAAACCTGCACAAATGGCCCGTCCTTCCTTCCCTGCTCCAGAGGCAAACAGTCACCCAGTACAAAATGAAATAAAGCAAGTCGCCAAAGCCGGGGCTACGGGCTGGCTGGGATCTGGGCCACCACTGGTCCAGAAGTGCCCCAGCACAAGGGCGGCACCCAATGCCTGCTGCGGGGCTCATGAGCCCCAGGTACCTCCTGCAGTGCATTACCTTTGGACTGAATCTTCTCGCAATTGGGGGAAATGATGATGCACTTCAGCTTCCTGAGTTTCAGGTGTTTGAGAACCTCCCTCAGCCCCAGCACAAGCCGGCGTTTGGTCTTAGCCTTGACTGGATCCTTCTGGTACATTCGGTCCTGGAAGCGAACCAGCTCCTTAAGCAGGTCGGTGACACATGCGTCTACTTCTTTACTGAGCATCTGGCTGCAGTAACTGAAAGGAACATCAGACACTAAGAACTTGGCCCTGGCCCTGCAACCATCTACCCCAGGAAGGAGAGACACAAACAGCATTAGACAGGACTCAGGAGCAGAAACACGCATCAGACCCGTGCAATTACTAACCGATCCCAGGGAAGACAGTGACCGAGGCACCCTTCCCACTCCGCACCCTAATGGGACAGAACCCTCTGGGCCCAGCCTTCTACCATGGTGAGCAAAGCCCCTGTCCTGGCCACTCTCCCACATGTCTTCCCTGTTCCAAAAGCAAATCAACTACCCAGGAAGAGAAGTAGGAAAGGAAGAAAGAGCAGGCAAACAGGGTCAAAAAATCTTGCCCTTAAGAACTTGTATGGAGAAGTGAAATCACGAAAGTCCCAGTAATATCCCTGCCACGTCACCACCATCCACCATCCATCCCCCAACCCTGGATCACGGGCACCTCTTCCATCATCAGGGCAGGAAAGAAACCACAGTGGACTCAGATAGATAGGGCGGTCCAGCCCCCAAACACCCATGCAACTAAATACCCAGTCACATTCAGCCTGGAAGAATGAAGTACAGAATAGTCCCAACTCCCTGGACTCCTGGTGCTATGCACGCAAGAGAAATCAGTGCCAAACCCAACTAAGTGCCCTCCTCTCCTGGGCCCGGCAGGCAGGCCCTCGCTCACTCACTCCCGGAATCTGCGGCTGTGGATCTTGGGGAAGGAGGCTTGCTCGGGCGCTGGCTGGCAGGCCTTGGGATCTTTTTGGAGCTCAGGACCGGGTAGCTCTTCTGACTGTTCCTCAACCGCATGAGTAGAGGAGGCTGGTTCTTCTGCTCCCCCTGAAACTTCAGGGGTGAGAAAATCACTGTGCATGTCCACAGGCCCAAAGTGCCAGGAAGACTGCCACCCGGCGCTGGCCCATGCAGTCCCACTGAAGTGACCAGCTTCCCAAGCTTTCTGTGGAGCAGCAGGGCAGGCAACAACAGCCTCTGAAGCAGTAACAAAGCTGACAGAGCCAGGGCAGCTTTCAGTTATCATTCTAACACTATCAAGGGTGCAGCTCACTGGTCATATTCATCTTTTAATTCTAGAATCTGATCTGAAGACCCTGCTATCAAGATGTTTTAAAAATAGGGGCTATAGTTCCAGAATTTTTAATGCTTAAACACTTGAAGCCATTTCTTTTTGACATAGTTCTTAAGAGCTGACCTCTAACATCTGAGCTTCTGGCTGGGGGTCAGCTCAGTGGTGGGGCACTGGCATGGCATGCCTGTGGGCCTGGGGCTCAGGCCCAGCATCGAGAAGAAACAAAAAATGAAAAACCTGTGAATGCCTAAACAACAGAGGTTCGTGGAACACACGGAGAGGTACAGTTAACAGCCTGCTGTCCCCAAATGGTGATTCCCCAGACCACCAGATCACAGAGACAGAGACGCACAACACACCCCAGACCTGCTGCAGTGAGCTAAGGGACAAGGCCCTGGACAGGACAGAACTCAGGTGTCCCCCTCCCAGGCTAGGTGAAACTGAGGTGATGCTAGGAAACCACGGCAGGAGCTATTAAGGCAATACTGCTCCAGGGAACACATCATGGGCAAACGTGCATGTGTGCACAGCAGCCTTCCTCTAGCAGCTGGAAACTGCAACAGGGGATACTGCCTCCCTGCTCATCGCCTTCCTGGCGTTTGTCCCCACCCCCAAGACTACACAGAGATGATGGGCAGAGAGGACACGCACAGGGCAGGGCTTCTAGGTCATTCCAGGTCCCCATCCAGGTGCGGACTCCCCCATGACAGCTCCACAAGCTCTGCCTTGGGCCCTGGGACGCTCATGAAGCCAGAAACAGATCTAGGAGTTTCCACAGCAGCCTAGCTCAGGCACATGCAGGCATCCTGCTGTCTCCAGGCGGAGGCTCAGATCATCTCAGGCAGGGGAACAAGGTTTGTCTCATTCACCCTGCTCAGACCCAGAACCAGGCCTGGACCCTACTCCTGGCCTTGTGCTCCTCTCTTCAAGCGCCAGGGTCTGAACACCGAACTAAGCTCAGCACAGCCCATGGGCTACCGCAGGGGGCCAAAGCCGCCTCACTCATCCCCGACAAGAGCTGCCACAATACCCATACTCACAGTGGCCCCCACCTCGGGGACTCCACTGAAAGCAGGAACCCCGAGGTACCTGCAGCCTGCTCGGGGTCGGCGGCCTGCTCCTCAGTACCACTCTCCGCATCCTGCACCTCGTCACCGGCCACAGCTGGGCTCACGGTGTTTTCCCGGAGTCTCTGCTGCTTTCTCTCTTCCCGTTCTTTCAAAATAATCTTCAAAATCAAATCAATAATTAAAACACTTAAGTACCAGTATCTAAAAGCTAAGCTCTTCCTCAACTTCAGCTGCCTGATTTGGGCATGCATCGGGACTAGACAGGCACCAGTTCTGGTAACTCCCCTCTCTGCTGGTGTGGGGACAGAGCAGGGGGTGCGAAGCAGGCCATGAGAACCCTGGACTCTCAAGCCAGTTCTAGGCCTCTGAGCAGAGACCGAGGACGTACACACAGGGGCAGGAGAGCCTAGAGTGTGTGTGGACTGCCAGCGGGGGCTGAGGGCACAAAACATGAGAACAAAGACGAACTCTCTTCTTCACTTTTCTGTCCCTGTCACCACAAAGTGGAAAAACAGTTTCCTAGCAGGTGGCTGAAGCAATCCCTGCCTCACACACCCTGCCCCATCTCGGTGGGAAAGCGGGGAACCGTTTGCTAGAAAAGCATCAACACAACTTGATGTGCCCTGAAAATCTGGGAGTCAGAGCGGGAAGAGGTCAGCATGGATGCTTGCAGCCGGTCTCTGACACTGGCTCTGCTGCAGAAACCCTCTACGCACCTTCTTCAGTGAGGTGGGCTTCTTGGCTTTGGGCACCTCCCTCTGCTTGCCCTTTTTTATCAGTGGGGCGCTGGAGTCCAAGGGGTTGTGTGGAGTCTTCACCTGGCTGAAGCGACGGCCCCTCTCTCCCAAGCTGGTGTCTTTGCAAAGCACAGGCACTGCTCCGACTGCAACAGCGTGGGATATATGCGCCATGGTCACTTCCTGGTGGCCCTAGCCAGCCCTAGATCTTGGCTGCCCAGGGTGTCTGCAGGAGTGCCCCCCACGCCTCACCCAACAACCTTCCCACATTCCTCCAATGGGCTCTTACGTGCTATTTTCCCTGGCAGTGATGCTAAACGAAAGGCGCTATCCTTCCTTCCTTCCTTCCTTCCTACAGGGCCTAAGCGTATCTACTAATGGGGAATGCCTTCCATGTGCATACCGAACAGTGGTGAAACGTGCTTGGAGTCAGGACACATCCAGGTAGTATGTCACCCACTGACAGAGGGCCTCGGTCCCTTTGCACTGCACCACCAGGCAGTGTGGGTCTGGAGAAGCCGCAATTGTTTCTTTCATGTCTCACTGGGTCCTCATACAGTATACTGTTTTTTGCTGGTTTGCCTGTTTTCCAGACACACGCCAGTTTTCCCAGCCCTCACTCCGGGCTCCTGGAAGCAACCCTTCCCGCCTCGGGCAACTGTTTCCTCACACTTTTTAACTAGGAAAACTTCCAAACATGTACCCAAGAGAAGAGAAAGCAAACAACAAACGCTCACCAATAGTTCAGTTCAACAATCACTGCTATTTTTCTAAGTGTTTTACCCACCTATAATTGTGAAATTTGAAAATAATAATAATAATAATAATAATAATAATAATGACTAGTGTTTTGCCAAACAGGTATGCCCTTTTTAATCTCTGCTTCAGGGCAAACTTTTGGGGGATCTTTCTTCTGAGCTCCCTCCCCAGCCCTCACCTCCATCCCCTTTATATTTCTGGACAGGTCTAAGTTGCCTCAGCCTCCCAGAGTGCTGGATGACAGCCGCTTCATGTGCCCCAGTTGTCTGAGCCGCTCCTGCCTCCCAGGCTCCTTCCCTGCTCAGCTACGGTGCAACTGCTGTGTCTGCAGACCTCATTGCGACACGATGTTCGGCGCACAAACACGTGGTAGCTTGGCCCCAGTCTCACCTATTCCCAGTCTCACTCAGGATAGTGCTGCTCCCTTGCCATGTAGCCAGTAGCACCACCACATGGAGCTCTCACCTGGGCCCTAGCAAGTCTGCCACCAGCCCCACAGCGCTGTAGCCCCATGGCAGCTGCTGGGAGCATCACTATCCTGAGCATCGCTGGTGGGCCCAGGAGGCTCCGCCCCAGCGCAACACAGGGGGCCACCATCCCCTCCTCCAAGGTAGCCACAAAGCTGGGCAAAACCATTCCAAACAATGCCATCTGCCCCACATAAAGTACAAATGGGGCACCGTCTGCTCCTGAGATCACCAGCCCTCAAAGGGCAGTAGCATGAGCCTGGAAGGCATGTCCAAGAATCTCTGCTCTCTCCGTGCTCTGAGGGCTTGTTCACAAGCTAGAAGGCCATGAAGACCAGGAGCATCACTGTTACTGCCAGAAAGGGCCTGCTGGATTGACAGCGTGGTCCTTCACAGTGGATCTCAGCACCCAAGGGTGTGACTGCATGGCCTGTTGTCTCCAAGGACAGGCAATGAGTGGGCAGGTCAGCTGAAGATGAGCAGGAATTCTGGGAGACTGGTCTAAGGACACACTCTCCACATACCTAGGCAGGCCACAAGGTGTGCGTAAGGGGCACAGGCAACAGCGCCTTTGGCCAACAACAACGCCTGCACCTGGCCAACAACAACGCCCATAAGAAGCCCAGGAAACAGCTGGCAGAGTGGAGCCTGCCCTGAGGGCTGATGTACCCCACTCCTCACAGCCCTGTCTACACAACCCACGAGCCCCCACGGCTGCACAGGCACAGGAGTGACATCCTTGGAAAGCAAGGTGAAGTGAGAGAAGGTGAGTAAAGAGACAGCAACAGAGACCTAGGGGGTAGACAGACTTCAGGTTAGACTAGACCAGTTCCTTAAAAGAAAAGGAAAAGAACAGAGAGCAGCCCACCATCACTGCTCTCAAAGAGAATAAATCAGAATCCGGAGCTGCCACAACGTACTAACTATAATATTCAGTATTTAACACAAAATTGTGAGACACTCAAAAAAGCTGTGACTCACACTCAGAAAAAGACTTGACAGAAACTGGGCACCCCAGATGTGGAACACGGAGCAGTACTGAAAGGCAACTACTGGAAGGAATAGAGCTGACAGATTTTAATAAAAAATTGCAAGGAAGAAGGTCCCAGAAGATCTGAGAGCTGGAGAAGTCAGGGCACATGAAGACTCTGGATTCAGCCTGACACAAGCGCAGCCAGCTCAAGCTGTAGCCACCATGACTGCCTTAGAGGAAGCCCTGTCTGTTCTGCAAGTACAAAGGACCATTAGAGAGCCACGTAGGGCTTTACCACGGGACCCTGGCACCAGGGCCATGCCTGCCTGATACGGTGTGGAGGACACCACTGCTGTCCCAAGCAACACGTGCTGCCACAAACCGGGACCCACACAGCAGCCCAGGTGCTCTCTTCTGCACGTCAGCATGCTTGGGAGCAGGCGCCTCCAGAACCAGACAAATTGACGGAATCCGCTCGATTCAAAAGGGAGAAGAGACCCGTGAACCGAGACCCGTGGGGCAACATTAAGCTACCAAGATGAGTATCACAAGCACCCAGCAAGCAAGGGAGAGACAAGGAAAGTAAGTAAATTAACTGAAATAATGGCCCCATGCTTGCCAAACAGCTTGCCAGACTTGATAAAAACATCAGATTCCAAATGCCACAGTCAGCCCCAGATAAGACAGAGCTCTACACCTGATGACATCCCATATTTTATTACCGAAAGTCAAAATAAAAACCAGAGGGCTGGGGATTTAGTTCAGCAGTGTAAGTGCCTGGCTGGCAGGGCATGAGATCATGAGTTTGATCTCTGGTACCAAAAAAAAAAAAATCCCCAAACCAAAAAACATATGGGCTACATAAATCACATAATATAGACTAACAATGTCTCTCTCTCTTTCAAAGCAAGAGGTCACAGGACTGTAGAATGACATTCAAAACCTTCAAAGAAAAAAACTATTAACTAAGAATTCTGCATCCAGAAAACTAGCCTCAAAATGCAGGCAAAAAAAGAATGCAAAATAAAAACATTTCCATGTAAAGACTAATAGAAATTGCTGCTAGCAGAGTTTATGCATAATACTGAAGGAAGTACTTCAGAAAAAATATTAGTGGAAGGGTCACCAGAAGGCAACTGATTCCAGAGAAATAACATCAAAAGTCATAAACATATAAATTAACAAATATGAATTTTTCCCTCACTGCTCTTAATTTTCTGAAAGACATGACTGTATAACATAATAAAAGGACACTGCACAAGTAACACATTTAGATGTGTTACTACGACAACAAGATCACAAATGGCAGGGAGTAAAAGGAGATATACTGGGAACTAGGACCTATTATAATCCCCAGAGTAATCACTAAGTTAAAAAAGGAACCAAACAGCATTCTAAAAGTATTTAACACAAATGACATTAAAGGAAGAGGAAACAAACTACACAAAACAAAGAGAAAAAAAATAGCGGGAGAGCAGATGGCTCCACCTGAAAGTGTTTTGGCCCAGACAAGACACTGTAGACAGTAAAGCCAAGGAGCTCCTATCTCCCCCACCCCTAGGAATTTACCTATGGCGCCAAAACAAAGACCAATGGGCTACCTGTGCATCCCTAATGCCCCCTCAGGCTCCACCCCAAACCAAGGCTACTTATATGCCTCCATTAAATGTGTTCCACGGAGAGATGGGGGGGGGGGGGCAGGGGATCGGGGTGTCTCTCCCCACATTCTCAAAATAAAGGTCATTTATATTTCATACTTCTTATCTTTCCAGCCGCTGCCGGTCCCCCACAGTTCTATCACCAACCACATTAATAGTTACATTAAATGCAGTCCGTGCTGAAAGGAACAGGTCCCCCACCCTAACCCCCTTTACAAGATCCGCCTGGATCTTGAAGGCTGGCCCTCCTCCTCATTAACCAGCCAGCCATCAGAAAGCCTGGCTTAGGCCTGGGGACAGACCAGCCTCCCGAAGACCTCCCCAGCTGTGTCCCAGTTCACTTGTCTGGGGATACCTGGCACTAATGATAAAAGGGACCAGAATTCCACTTTATGCATTATTTTTCCTCACAAAGATGGCTCCTCTAGGTACCTCAAAAGGGAAGAATGTGCAGGTCACGATTTGGTCACTCCTGGGGTCTCGGGGCAAAGTATCACCTCCACACTCACATCACTTCAAACCATTTTTAAAAATCTGCTCTTGAGGGGGCTCCCAGTCTTGCTAACGGCCCATGTCATGTGCAATTCCCTCTAAAAGGTCCAACCTGCGCCTAACAGTAAGAGTCAGCTTCTATCCCCAGCTCTTCTTCCTGTTTTCAGCTTCCTGGATGTCTGGAAGGCTGGTCAGCAGTTCCCACCTGGAGGGCACAGGCCTTGCCCGCAATGACTGCATTGTGCACAGCTACAGGACCTTTACTAACTCACGGGCACAGCTGCCAGGTGAAGACACCCAGCACTGCCCCAAGCCACTCCAGACCCAAGCCCTAAAAGCCAACCTGCAGGGCCGCTGATTGGGAGGCCTGCGGGACCCAGTGGTTAGTGACAGTTTTCCAATGTCGGCATACAGGACATTACAGGAAAAGTGGAAAACAGGAACAGACTGGACAACATGGCATCTGAATGGTATAAACTCAACCTGGCCTTTAGCTCTCTTTGTACTCCACAGACTTCTGATAAAACCCTAGCTCCAGAGAGGCCTTGAATACAATGGATGCAGCCACTTATGACTCCACATTCCGAAGACACCTAAGGAGTTGTGTCACCAGCGTGGCAACCCCTTGACTTTCAAGCACTCTATGAAGTAATGAGTATCATGCAACAGGACCTTTCCCTAAGAAGCTGTAATCTTTAGAAACTCTGGAGGATTGCTTTGGAAACCTTCCGAAGGGTGATGCGGGTTGCTTGAATCACCTGCTCTGAAATGTTTCCAGGTTAAGGCAGCTTGTGCTGTGACCCGAGGAGGAAAGCCTCCAAGTGTGGAGGAAAACCCACCTTTGCAGAAGTAACCCACAGATAACCATGTTCACCAGACACTCAAAAATACCCATGCCCAGTGATAGCACTCTAGGCCTCTGCCAAACTGAGGAACAGCTGAGTGGGACAACTTCTAGGGGAGACTGCCAACTGTGAGTCCTGATGTGAGTAAAACTACCAAAACTAACGAGGACATCTGAATAGAAAGGGAGTCCAGAATCTAGATGTTGTGTAACAGGAGACACATTTGGTCTCTACTCCCACATCCTGTCACAGAGCTCCCCAAATTCTTGGGATCACAAAACGGTGGTTTACTGCTGAGATGACTGGTGACTGGGGCTTTCCCTCAGCCTAAGGATGGGGCTGGCTGACAGCAGGCTGGCACTGTCAGCCCCAGCCGGGCCTCCCAGAAGGAGAAGAGCTACATACAGGCTGAGTCATAATGAACCATTAGCGACTCAACCCGTGGCCAGATAGTGAAACCCCATAAACATACTCCCGTCAGGAGTCAGGGCCTTCGGGCTGGTGGACACACGGAGGTGCTGTGCTCTCTCACACTGTGTCCTTCACGTGTCTTCCAGCCAGCTGTCCCCCAGCTGTGTCCTTCATAATAAACCAGTATTCTAGCAAGAGAACTGTTTTTCAGACTTCTTGCAGAAGGGGACACTCCTACCAAACAACAACCACCTTCACCCTCCCTTCTTGCAAGTCAAAGATGTCAACTTGAATGGTGAGTACAGTACAAAATTGTTTCTGGGAAACCAGGCACACACTGGGTAACTTTTGGTGAATACACTAGGAAAATTATTGGTGTTTCTGGTAAATTATGCACATTATACAAACCTTTTTTTTTTTTACTATGAAAAGGTTGGGTAAGGGGTGCTCTGGGAGGTACAGAACAGAAGGTAATGATATTTCCATTATTTCTTACAGGAAAGAGTCTTACAATCGACTCAAGTTGCCCCTGCAAACAAATCGAGTTGGTGAGTCAAGGCTCCCCTGTGTTCCAGGCTCAGGAGCAAACCCTTCAGCAGTACTCGACCCCCACATTATGAGGCAAAAGCAGCTATGAACAGCCCTTAAACACTGGTGCTGCATGCTAATAAAACCTTTAGGTACAAATCCAGGGAGCTGGGGGCCCAGGGCCTGCGGCCCCTGAGGTAGAGTACATCCAGCTAAATGCTGTGCTGGCCAGCTGGTGAGTACACGGGTGTTCACTGCATGACTTACATACAGCTCTTCCAGACAGACAGAAAACCCCACCTTCCCTGAGGAGACAGAGTCAGCTCGTCTTTTCTAGGATCAAAAGCACAAAGCGTGGTGTATTTTCCCTGTTACTCTCAGTGCCTTAATGACAAAACTCAACCCATGGAAATATGATGCATAAAAGTCCTTCTACAATTTCCCTGGGTGCCATTTTTTCATTTTAAAAGACACGGTATTTTGGAAAACAAATTGCTCCAAAAGGAAAATAACAACAGTACTTCAACTACGATGGTGAGTTCACCTGTTTCTTCTCACTACGTACAGTCAGTCCTTCCCCTCTCGTGTCTCAGAGAAGATGGGTCAGAAAAAAGAGTGGAACTGGCACTGACTGAACCCTGAGGCTGGGCATGTCCATGACATGCAGCTTCTCACTCCGGGAACACAGGCACTCACACAAATAAGGAGATTACAGGGTTGCAGCATCATCATGCCCAGGGGGAGACTCCTCGCCTTGGGTTAGGATCTATTTTGTTACATCATCATAGTTGTATGACTTACTTAGTAAGGTCTACTGACATAAAATGCACCATCTAACTTTAGGTGCACAGCTCAGTTACATCCAAAGTACTGTAACTATCACATTATTTCCATTTTTTCATGCAGTAAATGGAACTTCGCTCCTGCCCACAGTCAAGTGGCCACTCCTCTCCTCGCAGCCTCGGGTCACCCTGAATACTCTGTTCCTGTGACTTGGCCTACTGCAGCTACTTGAGTTAAGTAGAATCACACAGTATTTGTCTTCCACTGCTGGCCTCCTTCACTTAGCTAAGCTTTCAAGATCCACTCATGCTGCAGCACATATCAAAGCCCACTCCTGCTGGGGATGGACAGGTGGGCCAGCTGGCTACTTCCAGGCTCTTGTGAGCAGTGCTGTGATGAGTCTTCAGTTCTGGGCAGTGGACGCCGAGGTGTGGGGCTGCTACAATAGTGATTACAATCACCACCTTGAGGGGCATTGGACTGCTCACTGTGGCAGAGCTAGACACTCCCATGGGCCAGGAACACGCGCTGCAGGTCTCCACGTTCTTGGCTTACAGCCCGAAGTGAAGGGACAGTTCAGTACACTCTCATCATCCTGGTAACTAACTAAAGGTGCTATCTTTCCATGTGCTTAATGGCTGTGTGTCTTTTTTTCAAAGAAACATCTGTTTAAGTCCTTTTCCCCTACTTTAATCACACTGCTCAACATTTTCTCTGAGTTACAAATGTTCTGATATATCTGGATATTGAGTCCTATCGGACACATTTCCCATCCTGTAAACTGCAGTTTTGCTTTCTGAAAAATGTCCTTTGCTACAAAAAAGTTTAATTTTTATTAACTTTTAATTTTTATTATTTTTCTTTTGAGTCTGCTTTTAGTGCTGTATCTAAACTTGTTATTCTCCTTCCTTTTTCTCCTTCCTTGCATTTTCTCCTTCCTTTTTTCCATTATAACAACTATTAAAGGAAGTTTTGTTATTAGATATATTAAATGTGCTATATATTTCACATATAATTCCTCTCAAAAAAAAAGGCAGCAAAAAACAGCAGGACACATGTTGATAAGATCATGAAAATTTACCCATTATTTTCTAAGATTTTAAAGTTTTAGCTCATACTTGGTTCAATGATGAACTTCAAGTTCACTTTCATCCATGGTATGAGGTAGGGGTCTGACTTCACTCTCTGGTACTTACAAACCCTATTGGCCCAGAATCCTTTCTGAAAACACTATTCTCTGTCTTTGGTTTTCTTGTATTTTTGTTTGTAATTTCTGAGACAGGATCTACGTGGCCCAGGCTGGCCTCAAAAGCATGGCATTCTTCCTGTCTCAGCTTCCCAGGTGCTGGGATTATAGGCATGCACCACTATGGCCAATATCTATTCTCTTAATGGACTTGGTACCCTTGAAAACAAAATCTACTGGCCATAGATGTGCAGGATTACCTGTGGGCCACGTTCCACTCACTGGCCTGTGCTTGGTCCATTACCAAACTGTGATTATACATACAGTTAACTTGACTGCAAACAAAGATATTTATAACACAATCTGTAGGAAGGCCTCTGACCCTTAGGGAGGCCAGAAGACCCCTACCTGAGAACACAGCTGGCCTGGAGGACTGCTTGGCCTGCCGGGCATGCTGCTTCTTCTCCAGCGCTGCTAGCATGCCTCCCAAATCCAACTGCACTGGGATCTGGCTTTTCTTTCCACTGTTTCTAAAATTATTCTAAAAGTTCAAAAAAAATCATAAGTTTACTTACAGTACTAAGTTTGACACAGAGCTTATCATTTTGCAAAAAATTTATACATGTGAAGAGTTAAAATGACAGCAACCATAAAAGCCATATTTTTACAAAATCAAATAATTAAAAGGAAAAACATCAATCATATATTATATGCAACAGTACTGAAGTTATAGTTCCTCTTCCTTTTAAACACTGAGTTTCTAAGTCACTTTGAGTTCTGTCTATACCTCCACTATGAGAGGGTGAACACCAAGGCTTATCTAATATAGCCTTCCTTCAGCTACAAAAATCCCTCCTTGGTTACTGTCTCTAGTACCATTCTCTACCTGCCCAAGAGAACTGACAAACTGCCATGAAATTATACGGTTGGGACTAAAATCTACAGATGTAAGTCACACCCAGCAGATAATACCAACTGTAGAGCCGAAGTCTGATGTACTCCAAACAAATGTTATTTCTGAAATATTTTCAAAGTTGTGATTTGAACTGTGAAAGTGTACACACTATGTACAAGATAGCCCCAGGACATATCCTTGGGCACACCGGCCCTCCGCACCTTCAATCCCGCCTGTCACCAACAACCCCATGGGCTGAGGGCTCCTGGCAGGTACACACTCAGGGCAGCACAAGCAGGTAGGAACACACTGAAGAATAAACGCCCTGAGTACACAAGCTCTTCTCTCAATTATGATTCACTGCTCCCGGCTGAATCCAGGCGGCCAGGGGCCAGGGGCCTCCCTTTTACTGACAATGAAAGTTCGGTGTTTCTCGTATTTTTCCTTCTCACACTTTACCACCACTGAGCAAATGAATCGTTTCCTGAATCAAGTGAGTCAACTTTCTTTCCATTAAGCCCTGACTTTGTGATAAAGCAATCGCAGGAGCCAGTAGTTCTGTAACAGGGGACACAGCGTCTTGGCTTGGGATCTATTCTCCCATGAAAGAATGAATCAAAACAAAACCACCACCTTAGAATACAAAGATGTCTGCAAAGTAGTTTTTTTCAAGAATTCAAGAGTTATTACAAGGAAAGACAAGCTTAGAGCAATTATGGTTTCAATCTAAAAATTACCTGTGGCTGCTGTTTAGATGGAAATTTTGGTGACTCTACTCTGTCTCTTCTTTCAGATGCAACTGCCAGATTGGGAAACTCCTCAGCATCCTAAGTAAACCACACACTGCTTTAGCGCCTCATTCATCAGAAGAATGCAAATATGCCAAGTGCAATCTTTTCCTACTTTAGTAAGACCCCAGGAAAGCTCTCAACAGTGAAGCAGAATAGCCCTGAAATGCAAATCTAACAGCTGCTTTAATTCTTAGACTAGATTTAAAGATCATGCTTTCAATGCTCACACCCAGAAAAACAGAGAGCACCACTGAGGATCCCAAGGGGTCTACAGAACTGACCCTGTACTACCTTGGCCTGACAGAGTCCAAGGACCTGGGTTTTTGCTGGTCTGTTTTTTGCAGTACAGTAGGCCCCAGATACTATCAGACCTCAATGTGAACTCGTGCAAAGTAGCTCACCAGCATGCTGGACCCGGTCACAGCTGTGCAGCTGTGTGTTTAAGGTGCAGTGTGACCCTGCACAGTAGCAGTGTAGTGGAGGGCTCCTGTACTCAGATATTTATGCTCTGTACCGTGTATCTGTGTTGGAGGTGTAGGAGTCCCACTTTGCGAACTTAGCAGGCACCTGACTTGGGAACGTTCCCTGGCGCACTTAAGTTGGGACTTGAGCACTAGGGATCGAGCCGAGCCCAGGGTTCTCCCTCCGAGCTTCATCCCCAGATTCTTTGCCATTTTTTTTTCCAATTTTGAGACAGAGCCTAAGTCACTGATTGTCCAGGATGGATCAAACCTTCACCCTTCCTGCCTCAGCCCCCAGAGTGCTAGAGTTATAGCACTGATCACCACCGTGCCCAGCCCAAGACCTTGCTCTTTAAGGATTATGTTTTCATTAGAAAACCCATCTAACCTACATTCCCTAGATTAAGTGTCCTCAGCTTTGTGTTCAACTAAGTTAGTCAACAGAGACAAGGGCAAAAGCCTGCTACAAAACAATTTTAAACTCTGAAAAGTATCTCAGGTCATGGGGCCAACACTCTGTCACTTTGTCAGCATGTAGGTGCTCTGCGGAGGTGAGAAATGCACGCTGCCCCCGGCCTGGCCATAACTCTCTGACACAGGAGAAGGGCTTCACACAGGTACCTCCACTCTTGAGTGTGTGTCCAGCACCTTGGGACCCACCCCTCCAAATCTCTGGGAGTGTCCTAGGCTTGGCCCTCAGGCTGGACACTGGGCAGGATTTCCTGTGCCTGCACAAGCAGCCAGGATGCCCAAGTCTGGGAGGGCAGTGTGAAGACAAGCAGGCTGTGATGAATGCAGTGAGAGCCCAGGCCAGCTCCCTGGTATACCGTGGCTGTGTTGGGACAATGGGTGCACTGTGGGACACACTCTACACCAAGATTCCTAACTAGAAACAGAGGCTCTGCAGAAGCCAGCATTCTAAAGCAAGGAAAACAACACAGAGGAGAACTGAGGGGCACTCATAGTAAGGTGGCACACCTTCACTTGGATGCTCAGGGTGCCCGCCAAGAGCCGCAAGGGAAGGGAGGACAGCAGGTGTCTGCGGAGCTGTTCTGCACTAAGGAAGGGGGATTACAGGAAATGCTGGAAAAGGCCCTTTCCTTAGATAGCACTAGGGAAGGAACAAATGTATACGTACTTCAATTCTTGGTGGCTGTTGCACTGTCAGGATTTCGTAGTTAGATTTGGACTTTTCTTTTTTTTTCTTATTTTTCCTTGAGACTTCATGTTGTTCGGGGTCACCACCTTGTGATGCTTGGAACTAGAACAAAAAAGGGAAAAACTGTCTTTACAGCCTGCAGTACAGTCTCTCATATCATGTGTGCCTAACGTCCTGTTCTCAAGGTGCAAGCCCAATGAGCTGAGCTGAGCAAGTACAGGACACCATGCATTTGCTTACAACATGGGAAAGGGAGGACCCCAGTGGCATGGGAGATCCTCACTGCCACGATTCGTGCATCTTTGTTTCAGTTTCCAAACTGTGAAACCGAGCAGAGGAGCGGTGGCACCTCAGCTGCGTTCAGCACACGTCCTGTGTGTCCCATGCATCCCGTGCATCGATGTTGTACTAACATCATCACCCTCCCCCTCCAGGGCAAAGGTCCCTTGTAAAACTGAACCTCTGAACATTAACTCCCCACCCCGTTCTCCTCCTGTCTCTAGCGATGCATACCTTTTTAGCAGGATGGACACCATGTTTCTCTTTGTTATAGGAAGGATCTGAAGACAAAACTTCAGAAGATGACACACTAACACTTTTAGGATCTGCTGACGAAACCGCCTTTAGGTTTATCATAGAAGTAACATTCATATTCATAGGTGCTGGGGAAGGTTCTGAAGATAATGTCTGCCGAACTATATAACCCATTGGTGTCCAAGATAACTCTGCTCAAAGATAACCAAAAACGTTGAACAAACAACCCCAACGGTAAACAGAAACTGCAGTTACTCAAACATGCATTAAATGAGTAATTACTCAGAGTATGGCCGAAATTAGATTACTGTCCACAGCATCCCACTGGAAACCACAGTACTCACTACACTTGTTTCTTCTTCTGTGAGCACACATGATGAATTTTTCTCTTTAACTACTGATTTTCCTACTTTTTAACTGGGCATGGTAGAGAGGGTGTAAGTGGGCAGACAGACACTGTTCTAGTTAAAATACAACCCACAACAATAGCCATGTGGCAGGCACACAGAATTGAAGAGTTAAAAGATCCAAGTTCGGCCCTGCTAAGCCTGGTGTGTACTTGCACATCAGAAGTGACAGATCGCTACACATCAGCTATCATAATAACTGGTAATTTGTATGTTTCAGAACACAGGTATAAGCACAGCAACCCTACTCCACCTAGGTGCCCACGAAACTCTGTACAGACAAAACAGAAGGACCCAGCCACCCATCAGGGCCTGGGCCGCACATAGTTCACTGTTTGCACTGCTACAGAGCCACACACACTCAGAACAGCCTAGAGCCAAGGACCATAGAAGCACAGGAGCATCAAATGCAACACCAGGAAAACATCGAGTTTTCCATTACAACAAGCCAGCATCAGACCTCAGAATCTACCCAACTCTTCCTGAATAAATTACCACTGGACTGAGACAGGACAGAGGTGCTCTCAGGGTCCCCTCAGGGCCTGTGTATGACTGTGTCAGCTGTCTTCCTCACTCCCCCTGACTCAAGTGTGCCACAGTACAGGGCATGCGCCAGCAAAACAACCACAGACCAACGCAGGTCTGTGTAGCAAAGCCAAATGGTGAGACTCGCACAAAAATGGTAAAGCAAGGCCCTCCCACTTGTCTTGGGACTTAGGAAAACAGTTTTAACATGAAGAAACTTTTTAAGGGCTGGGGTTTAGCTCAGTGGCTCAAATGCTTGCCTGGTAAGTGGGAGGTCATGAGTTTGATCCCTGGTACCAAAAAAAAAAAAAAAAAAAAAAAAAAAGCAGCAGCAGCAGCTGTGTAAAACAGTAGTATTTTTTGTTTGTTTTTTCTTTTTGAGACCAGGTTTCACTGTGCAGTTCAGGCTGGCTTTGAACTCATTTTGTAGCCCAGGCTGACCTTGAACTGACAGTGATCCTCCTGTCTCAGCCTCCAGATTGCAGGGTTTACAGGTGTGTGCACTGTGATGGTCTGGGTCTGGATGTCCCCCCAAAGCCTCGTGCAGTCATAGAGGGGGTGCTTCCAGAGTTGGTGAATGACTCAGGGTCCAATGTGGGGATGATGGGTGTGAGTGTGGTTTACACACAACATAAGGGACAGGAAGTCTTGTGCCCATGCTCTTGTCCCCTTTGGTTCTTGCTGCCACCATGAAGGGCTGCCCTGGTGCCACACCACCCTGCCTTGGAGCCAGCTGAGCATGCACTGAAACCTCCACAAACTGTGAGCTAAACAAACCCTTTCTTAACTTTAGGTGTCAGGTATTTTATACTAGCAATGAGAGAAAAGGAACCAAGAAGGCCACCATGCCCAGCAAGCATTCATTATTTTTAAGTGAATTAGGATTTTAAAAGTTTGTTTTCACTTTGAACATGGCAAAACTATCACCAAACAGAATCTCTTTAAGGCTCTCAATTTTTAAAGGTAATTTGAGGTCCTGAAAACAAAGCTTTTAGAAATAGGTAACACAGAAGTAGTCATTCCTAAGATTCATAAAATGCTCACTTAATTGGAGACGTTTCCATTAAAATTCTCATTTCCTCACTCTTCTTGAATACAGATGTGGGATCTCACTAAATATTATAAACTACACTTATGTCAGTGCATCAGTAACTCACTAGCTGCCTCAAAAAAAAGGCTTTAAAACAAAAAACATTTATTGTATTGAATTGATAATGAGCTTGGAAAATACATAACTCGCTTTTAAAAATAGTATTTTGTAATGACTCTTACCTCTTGTACATGATGGGGAATTGGAAGCATCATTATCAGATACAGATTCACTTGGGGTTTTTTTCACCACTATCTCATCCTAAAAAGAAAATATATTAGATGTTATCAGGGAAACTCAAAACAGCTGCCTACCACCACACACCTCAAAGGTATACAGACACTGTGGCAAGGGTGGGAGTGAAAGGGGCTTCACAGTGGCCAGGGAGAGTACATAATGCACCCCTGCAGAACACAGGGCGTGGGTTTCTTACGACAACTATCAGGTCAGAAATATGCACAGAGAAAACTCAAATGTGCATTATTACTGTGGGAAAGAAGCCAGTCTGGAAAGACTACACACATGCTGCGTGACTTCCACTGTTGACATTCCAGAAAAGGTAAAACTCATAAAAAAGTAACAAGTCAAGAACATTCTATTATAGTAACCTTTGTTAAATGTACAGTAAGACTGGAGACAAAGATTTAAAACCCCCTGGAATATTCAGAGTTATACTGTGTCATTTTAAATATTACTATTTCTCTTGAAGTCTTTTTCTCCGTGTTTCAGAAAGTGCTGAGATTGCAGTGTTCAGTGTTTTTTTTTTTTTTTTTTTTTTATTTAAGAGGAAAAAGAGAAAAACACAAAACAAAACAAAGCAGTGTAAGGTTACATATAATACAGAACTACAAAAAAAAGGATAACAGTAAGAAATCACCTGTTAATAGATTACATATTATCATCTTGGAAATAGTTGCTCAAATCACAGTATCAAAGAATACAAAGTAGACATTCAAACAGAGAGACTACAAACAGCTGTGTTCAATGATCCAAAAACATTAATATAGTCAGCTATTCAACATCCCTATACACACTTGCTGTTATATCCGTTAGAGCTCTTTTTTCCCCTTCCTCTCTTTTTACAACAAAATTTACACATTTTAGATTTTATTACTCCTTAGTTCTTATTACTTTTTGGGGGGGGGAGAATAAAGTCAAATATGGCAGAACAAAGCTGTCAGTGAAAACCAAGGATAGACTTAGCACATGATGTAGAACAGAGTATACGGTTATTAACAATAGTTATCAACGTTGTCTCTTGTTTCCTTAAAAAGATTTGTCTATCTCATTAGATATTATAAAGTTGGACAAAACAGTAGAGAACAAGACCAATAAAACTTAGACATTGTAAACATTACAGGACTTCCAAAGGAGACAATAGTCAAACCAGAATGGGCATCTTAGTGAATCTTACTGCCTTCAAAGTAGTTGCCTATACCCTCGGACCTGATACTATCCCACAGAATGGAACAGAGTCTAATCAGTCAAAACAAGATCGTGGGAGCATTACAGGACTTCAAAACAAGTTAATAGGAAATCGAAAAGAGTTACTATTATATATCCTAATTTTTAAAATTTTTCCCTTAATTAAAATAAACATAAGAAATAACTAAATAATTTTTTTAAAGAATAATAGTTACCATAGTGTCTGTCTTTTTCCTTGAGATATTTGGATAAAACTTCATATACTATAGCTTCAAATATTTCCATATCAAGAAGCCCGGAATAAAGCCTTTCTAATTAATAAGTGAAAATTTTATAAGGCTTCAAGGCCACATAATGGGGAATCATGATTGCCACATATTTTCATATATTTGAATCATTACTTACATTAGGGAAACTATTCGGTATTCATACATGCGAGATTGATTTATTTCACTTATGAGTATGGTCTCAAGCTGCGCCCATTTATTGATAAATATCTCAATGTGATCCTTCTTTATAGCTGAATAATATTCCATTGTATAGAAATACCACAACTTTTTTATCCATTCCTCAGTTGATGGACACTTGGGTTGTTTCCAAGATCTGGCGATTACAAATTGTGCTGCTATAAACATAGGTGCACATAAATCACTGTGGTATGATGCTTTCAGTTCTTCTGGGAATATGCCTAGAAGTGGAATAGCTGGAATAAATGGGATTTCCAATCCCAACTTTTTGAGAAACCTCCAGACAGACCTCCACAAAGGCTGTACCAGTCTACACTCCCACCAACAGTGCAGGAGAGTTCCTTTTTCCCCACATCCTCTCCAGCATTTGTTGTTGTTGGTTTTCTTGATCCTGGCCATTCTTTCAGGAGTGAGATGGAATCTCAGTGTGGTTTTAATTTGCATTTCTCTGATGACCAATGATGATGAGCATGTTTTCATATATTTATTTGCCATTTGCATTTCTTCATCTGAGAATTGCGTATTCATCTCAGATGCCCATTTTTGGATTGGATCTTTGAATTTTGGAGGTCTGAGTTTTTTTAATTCTTTATATGTTTTAGACAAGAGTCCCTTGTCTGAGAGAGAGTTCACTAAAATCTTTTCCCAGTTTGTGGGTTTTCTTTTCACTATGCTGGAGATTTCTTTTGACATGCAGAAACTTTTTAATAAGATGTGGTCCCAGTTATTGATTCTGGGAAGTGTTTCCCGTGTGGTTTGAGTCCTGTTCATGAATTCTCTACCTACTCCTATGTCTCCAAGGTTTCTACCCACTTTGTCTTCCAATAGATTTAGTGTTTCTGTTTTAATATTCAGATCTTTGACCCATTTAGATTTTAATTTAGTACATGGTGATAGACATGGGTCTAGCTTTAGTTTTCGGCAAATGGAGAGCCAGTTTTTCCAGCACCATTTATTAAAGAGACTGTCGTTCTTCCAGTGAACCTGCTTGGCTCCTTTATCAAAGATAAGGTGGTTGAGTGTGTTTGTAGTTGTGGTTGTATCTTCTAATCTGTTCCATTGATCTTCGCCTCTGTTTTGATTCCAATACCATGTTGATTTTACTACTGTTGCTTTGTAGTATAACTTCAAGTCAGGGATTGTGATGCCTCCTGCTTTGCCTTTGCTGCTTAGAATTGCCTTTGCGATTCTAGGTCTCTTCTGGTTCCAGATGAAATTTAGGAGTGATTTCTCTAGATCTATAAGGTATGTTGATGGTATTTCTATTGGGATTGCATTGAATCTGTATAAGAGTTTTGGGAGAATGGCCATCTTCACAATGTTTGTTCTTCCTATCCATGAGCAAGGGATGTCTTTCCATTTTCTGAGATCATCTTCAATTTCCTTTTTCAGTGTATTATAGTTTTCACTGTATAAGTCTTTCACTTCTTTCGTAAGAGTAATTCCTAAATATTTCATTTTTTTGCTTGCTAATGTGAATAGTCCAGTTTCTCTTATTTCCCTCTCTGTAATTTTGTTGTTCGTGTATAGGAATGCTATTGATTTCTGAGTATTGATTTTGTATCCAGCCACATTACTGAATTTATTTATTGTATCTAAGAGTATTTCAATGGAGTTTAGGGGGTCTTCTATGTAGAGTATCATGTCATCTGCAAACAATGATAACTTAACTTCTTCTTTTCCTATCTTTACCCCTTTTATTTCTCTTTCTTGCCTAATTGCTCTGGCTAGTACTTCCAGTACTATATTAAATAGGAGTGGTGATAAAGGACATCCTTGTCTTGTGCCTGATTTTAAAGTAAAGGCTTTCAATTTTTGGCCATTTAGAATGATGCTGGCTGTTGGTTTGTCATAAATGGCCTTTATTATATTGAGGTAAAGACCATCTATTCCAATTTTCTGTAAAGTTCTTATCATGAATAAATGTTGGACCTTATTGAAGGCTTTTTCTGCATCTATAGAAATGATCATGTGATTCTTATTTTTGGCTTTATTGATATGGTGGATTACATTTATTGATTTGCGTATGTTGAACCATCCTTGCATTCCTGGGATGAATCCCACTTGGTCATGGTGTATAATCTTCTTGATGATTTGCTGGATCCTATTTGCCAATATTTTATTGAGGATTTTTGCATCTGTGTTCATTAGGGAGATCGGTCTATAGTTCTCTTTTTTAGTTGGGTCTTTCTCAGGTTTTGGTACTAGAGTAATATTTGCTTCCAGGAACGACTTAGGAAGGATTGCTTCCCTTTCAATTTCATTGAACAGTTTGAGGAGTGTCGGCATTAGGTCTTCTTTGTATTTCTTGTAGAATTCTGCAGTGAATCCATCTGGGCCTGGGCTCTTCTTGGTGGGTAAGGACTTAATTACATTTTCAATTTCAGTAACAGAGATTGGGTTATTCAACAGTTTTACATCCTCTTGATCTAGCTTTGGCACTTCATATGCTTCTAAGAATCTGTCTATTTCTTCTGTGTTATCAAACTTTTGAGAGTAGAGGTTTTCGAAGTAGGTGTTGATGATCTTCTGTATTTCTATTGGGTCTGTAGTGATTTCTCCTTTTTCATTTCTTATTGCATGAATTTGAGCTTTTTCTTCCCTTTTTTTAATAAGGTTGGCTAGGGGCTTATCGATTTTATTTATTCTTTCAAAGAACCAACTCTTTGATTTGTTGATTCTTTGGATTGTTTTCTTAGTCTCTATTGCATTGATTTCTGCTCTGATTTTTATAATTTCCTCTCTTCTTTTGGCTTTGGGCTTGACTTGCTCTTCTTTTTCTAGCTGTTTGAGGTGTAGCATCAAGTTATTTATTTGTATTCGTTCTGTTTTCCTGATGTGGGAACTCAGTGCAATAAATTTTCCTCTCAGGACGGCTTTCATTGCATCCCACAGGTTCCGGTAAGTTGTATCTGTATTTTCATTTTCTTTTAGGTATTGTTTGATTTCTTCTTTAATTTCCTCTGTGACCCACTGATTACTCAAGAGTGTGTTATTCAGTTTCCATGTGTTTGTGGGATTTTTGCAGTATCTTTTATCATTAATTTCTAATTTCAGAGCGCTATGATCCGATAACATGCAAGGGATGATTTCAGCTCTTTTGCACTTGTTTAAATATGTTCTGTGAGCTAATATATGGTCTATTTTAGAAAATGATCCATGTACTGCTGAGAAGAATGTGTATTCTGATGTTGTTGGGTGGAACATCCTGTATATGTCTATCAAACCCATTTGTTCACAGGTATGATTCAGTTCTGTTATTTCTTTGCTCATTTTCTGTCTGGTTGATCTGTCCCTTGGTGTCAATGGCGTATTAAGGTCTCCTGTTACAATTGTGTTACTGATAATTTGAGTTTTCATTTCTGTTAATAATTGTTTTATATAACTTGGTGCTCTGGAGTTTGGTGCGTATATATTTAAGATAGTTATCTCTTCCTCTTGGAGTTTTCCCCTTACAAGTATGTAGTGACCTTCTTTGTCCTTTATGGTCATTGTTGGTTTAAAGTTCACGTTGTCTGCAAACAGAATGGCTACTCCTGCCTTTTTCTGGATTCCTGCTGCATGAAGAATTGTTTTCCATCCTTTGACTTTCAGTCTGTGAGTATCCTTCTGGGTTAGATGGGTTTCCTGTAAACAGCATATGGTTGGATTTTGTTTCTTGATCCATTCTGCTAGTCTGTTTCTTTTGATTGGTGCATTGAGACCATTTACATTAATGGTTATTACTGTTAAATGCTGGTTAATTGTAGGAATGTTATCTCTCTGCTGTTGCATCTTTATCTTTCTGTTCTGTTTAATTATTTGCTTTGCTTAGTGGTTTTTTCCTTTGTGTATCTAAACTGTCTTTCAATATTTTTTGCAGGGTCGGTTTGGTGTTCATGAAGTTCTTCAGCTGTTCTTTGTCATGGAAGTATCGTATTGCACCATCTATTTTGAATGATAGTTTTGCAGGATATATCAGTCTTGGTTGGAAATCATTTTGCTTTAGGATCTGGAATATTTCACTCCATGCTCTTCTTGACTTTATCGTTTGTGCTGAGAAGTCTGCTGTGATTCTGATAGGTTTTCCTTTATAAGTGATCTGTCTTTTCTCTCTGACAGCTTTTAGTAATCTATTCTTGTGTTGGATTTCTGGGATGGTGATTATTATATGTCTGGGTGTAGTTTTATTTTGGTTATGACTGTTTGGAGTTCTATATGCTTCACTGATCTTGATGTCAGTTTCTGATCTCATGCTTGGGAAATTTTCAGCTATTACTTCTCTAAATATCCGCTTGACATCCTTTATGTTGTCTCCCTCTCTTTCATTAATCCCTATCATTCTTATGTTATTCTTCTTTGCATCGTCTTGCAGTTGTTGAATTGTTGTTTCCTGATTCCTTGTTATTTTCAAAAGATCTTTCCTTTCCTGTTCACTAGCTGCAATCATGTCTTCAAGGTCTGAAATTCTATCTTCACTTTCATTAAGGCGGTTTTTACAACTTTCAGTGGAGTTTTTTATTTCCTGTATATCTCTGTGCATCTGCATTATGTATTCTGTTTGTTTCTTATATTGCTCATCTAGGGATTCTATCTTTTTGTTTAGTTCCTCCAATTTTTTATCCGTGTTTTCTTTAGATATATTTAGAATCTCTTTCATTTCTTTTATCATTTCTTCTTTTATCTGGGAGATTATTTCGAGTTTGAATTTCTTTAAAGCTTCCTGGAGTTGTTTGTCAACTTCAGTAGCTATTATGTCCGATATATGAGGTGGATGGGATATATTTTCTTCTATATACATTGCTCCTAGGGTTTCCTGAGATGGGCTGGAGGTTTGAGGTTGTAATTTGGTCTTTCGTTTTGTCATTTTGTATATTTCTGTGTTTCAAGTGTTATTTGAAAGCTTCCTCAGGATCTGTTGAAAATCCCCTTCTATGCTTGGAGCTACTGAGCCTCTGACACCGCACTACCCCAAGCCATTGGGCCTGCAGAACCAGTGTCCCTCCTCTGCCTGCTCAGAACTCCGCAGTTCCAGACAAGCTGGGCCTCAGGGACACTGTGCGCCCACCTGCCCCTTGGAAGATCCACAGCTCTTCAATTGCAGCCAGGTTAGGGTGCTCTCCACAGGCCACAGTGCCTCAGGAGCCTGTGATCCCTCCCTGCTTGCAGAGATATCCACAGTCCTCTAGGCAAAGGAAGGGACTTCTGCAGGCACTCCAGATCCGCCCAGCTCCTCCTCTGCAGGCAGATGGCTAGGCGCGGCTGGGCTCGGGGATTAGTGTAGGCCCGCCCATCCGTCAGGAGCTCAGCAGACTTCCAAGTGTAGCCGGGGGGGGGGGGGGGGGGGGGCAGCTGTAGTGGCCTCTAACCCACTGCTCCACTTCACTGCACCCAGAAGCCTGGGGGGTCCGGAACAGTCTGAGATTTGGGCAGACTGTGCTGGGCACTCACCACAGGCTGAGGTGCCTCAGGAAGCTGCGATGCCTCCCTGCTTGCAGAAGTATTCAGTCCTTCAGACAAAGGAACGGGCTTCTGCAGGGACTCCGGATCCGCCCAGCTCCTCCTCTGCAGGAGATGGCTAGGTGCGGCTGGGCTCGGGGGTTAGTGTAGGCCCGCCCATCCGTCAGGAGCTCAGCAGACTTCCAAGTGTAGCCGGGGGGGATGGGGAGGCAGCTGTAGTGGCCTCTAACCCACTGTTCCACTTCTCTGCACCCAGAAGCCTGGGGGGTCCGGAACAGTCTGAGATTTGGGCAGACTGTGCTGGGCACTCACCACAGGCTGAGGTGCCTCAGGAAGCTGCGATGCCTCTCTGCTTGCAGAAGTATTCAGTCCTTTAGACAAAGGAACGGGCTTCTGCAGGGACTCCGGATCCGCCCAGCTCCTCCTCTGCAGGAGATGGCTAGGTGCGGCTGGGCTCGGGGGTTAGTGTAGGCCCGCCCATCCGTCAGGAGCTCAGCAGACTTCCAAGTGTAGCCGGGGGGGATGGGGAGGCAGCTGTAGTGGCCTCTAACCCACTGTTCCACTTCTCTGCACCCAGAAGCCTGGGGTGTCCGGAACAGTCTGAGATTTGGGCAGACTGTGCTGGGCACTCACCACAGGCTGAGGTGCCTCAGGAAGCTGCGATGCCTCTCTGCTTGCAGAAGTATTCAGTCCTTCAGACAAAGGAACGGGCTTCTGCAGGGACTCCGGATCCGCCCAGCTCCTCCTCTGCAGGAGATGGCTCGCAGTGTTCAGTGTTGAAAGCGGGCTGTCAGAGCAGCTAAGCAGCCAGGCACTGCCAGAACCAATAGCGCCTATCAGGTGCTTCTTTTAAAAAGGTAACTGACAAGGTGTTGCAGTCAGTATGAACAGCTCAAATGAGAGGTGAGCCATAGACATCAGGAAAGGCCTCCCCGAGGACCTCCTCCCTGCAACATAGACGTCACAGCCCACACCAGCATTGAATGTACCATACTGGAAGTGGGGCAGCTGAAAAGGTGTATGGTGAAAAGAAAGGAAAACACAAGAAAGACAAATTGCCCTGTCCTCCCCCTACTTACCCCTGACACCACTCCAACGGGCTCTCCCACTTCTCCTACAAGAGACATGGTGGCGCTGGACCGCAGAGGTCCCCATTGGCACTGCTTCTGTATCCCTGACACACTGCTCTCTGGACCCTGCAATTCAGGAAAATCCAACCTGCTAAATTCAAACTCAGGTTTGGAGGTAGACGGACTCTTTTCAGTGGTTCTGGATTTCCTGTCTGTTCGCTTATGGTAACCATCTGGAAGCACAGAATAAAAAGTAGATGTAAAAATGCAGATAAAAGTTTGATGACTAGTAATCAAGCTTAAGTCTTACATAAGAAAGCCCACTGCTAATTTTGTAGGTGTTGCCACCCTTCTTTATAGGACTATGGAACACAAGTGACCAGAAGCATCTATCACTGTTTGGACCAGAATGTAAAAAATCAAAATGCACTTCGAATTTTGGGAGAAATTCTAAAGCTGATGAAATAGTTATCTTAAGCTGATTGCACAGCCGAGCATTTTAATTATTCCTAATATACATTTTATTTATGGGAGTGGTTGAGACGGGATCTTACTTTGCAGTTCAGATTGGCCTTGAACTCACTCTGCAGCCCAGGCTGGTGGTGCCCTCACAGTGATCCTCCTGCCCCAGCCTCCCAAGTGGTCAAGGTGTGTGCTACCATGACTGGCTTCCTAACATACACTTTGCAGTGTGGCAAATTTAAGGGGATTCTAACAAATTTCCTACAACTAATACACTTTGCACTCTTCAGATTGCTGGAGCTGGAACAAACTGGAGGAAGGCAAGTAGCATGAAACTTCAGGCCTCTGTCCCATTTTTCTCCTTAAATGTAGCAGATGATGAGGTAGGCTTAGTGCCATGAAGTCCCTCCTAGAATTACAAGGCCAGAGTTCCTACTTCTTTCCTTTCACATTCCCATGTGCCCACTGAGTCACATGAGTGGAGTCAGCAAAAAGATAAGATAATTGCAGTCCCAGGAACAATTATAAAGGCTATCAGTCACTACCAAAGTAGGCGATGGCTGTGATTAAACTGCAGCTGTAATTTACAAAGAAAAACAAAGGTACCAGCTACAATCACTAGCTTCCAGCAGACTGAAACAGAAGTTTTCAAGGCACAGAACAGATGTGACCTGTGGCACAAATAGAAATGGTGTCCTCCGAGTCACCACTGTGGTCAATTTGGTATTATTTAAGATGGGCCTTTAACCAGTCAAACTTTCCACCTAATAAAAGCCCCATCAGAACAGCAGAGAAGCTATTTCAGGAATGAATGCAGCCCAATATAGTACAAAGCACATGACTATAATTTGTTTTTATTTAAGGGCATGTTTTAAAGCTTGTAGTCATCACCTATCTGCTGTGTGATGAGAAATGCAAGGAAGAGAACAACCATGACAGGCTAAGGCCCCTTCTCAACTCGCAATGCACATTACCACACTGGGATCCTCTGCTTGAGGCAGAAAAGGCTCGCAGAGTCCCATAGGAAGTCTGATGCCCTCAGCTGTGCTGGGCGCCAGGCCTCATCGCTGGAATGGTCACAATGAACAGGCCCAGAGAGACGGTGGTGCTGCTGGCATAGGTGACACTCCCCACATGGTCTGTTTTTTTACCTGGTTTCGATCTATTCTCAGCATGAATGGACAAATGGTGGGACCCTCTGGCTGACTTGATCTCAGATAATACTGGACCATCAGTCCTTTTAAACTTCTGCTCATTGTATGTTTTTTTCTCGTCACAAGTTTTTTTCTGTAGGAGATTTAAAAAATAACATGAAATAAGAAAACTACCATCACAAAAAAAGGTTTAAAAAAGTAAATTAGTAAGTATTCACAATCCATTTTTAAAATGTTAGACCAGGTAGTACTTAACTCTCATGCAAAAACATACCAATTCCTTACTTTTGCCACTCCATGCATTTCCTCACCTTTAATGGAGCTCTCGTTTCTTGGAGGACAGTGCACATTTGTTCATTTGGGGGCTTTAGAGTCTGAAAACCTCGGTGTCGACTGGGTTGGCTGTAATCATACCTCGAGGCAGGCACCGAGCACACATTCTGTGTAGTCTCAAAGGTATACGGAGAGTAGGCGTATGGATGTAGCGTTATCTCTGAAGATAGATACTGGGGTGGAAACGCTGGAGCTCTAAAGGTTGTGTCTTCTGTGTACATTTTCGGTCTAAAAAGTACGAATTTTAGTTGTGTATTTCATAATACAAACCAAAAAGCTTAAAATTGTGTAATATACTGATTCTAATATTAATACTTTTCCTTAGATCATTTGCTCCAGACGTAGAATAGCCCTCATTAAAAGCCTCATGAAATCTCTTTCTCCACTTATCAGAAAGGTGCTGGCCTGTCTCTATTTTCTTTCTCTCTTTTGAACAATGCAATTGATTTGCTAAGATTTCATCTGAAGGCTGATCCAATCACAAAATGTTAAGCAGCTGAGTAAAATGTAAATCATAACCTCCTGCTTCCCTCACATCAGCACCAGGTATTTCTTAATTTGTAGGACTACATCAAAATGTACTGTACACAGAAAGGCAGGAAAATTCAAGGCCAATCTAACACATCCCATGCGGTCTTCTAACTGGCTGTCAGGAGATACAAACATAAGCACCATCTAGTGGAAATCATGTTTCTGAGCTGCTGCAACCCTACAGGCCACGCTTGCAACACATGAAAGCACTTTGCTTCCTTCCATTCAGTCTTATATTGCCTCCTTATCACCGTGCATTAGTTCATGGCATTCGACAATGAACTTTGATCCTGTAAGATCATAGAAAATCTATTAATTCTAATAATGAAGTATCCCTAATAAAACCTAAAACCCTCCTTGGTGACCTCTGTCTGTCCTTCAGGATCCCAGCCTACTACTACTCCAGAAAGAGCGCAGAGAATTAGCCTTGCCCAAGAACAAGATTCAGAGTCATCCCATTGCCCAGCAGGTGGCAAGATAAAGAATCTGTTCTCCAGAAGAGGTTAGCTCAATGCATAAACTGTAAATTCAATCCCTGGCCCCCCCACCCCCACGCAAAAAAGGGAAGAAACTGGCAAAGCTGGGCCTGTAATCCCAGCACTTGAAGCTGCAGCAGGAGGATCACTGTAACAATTTTTTTTTTTTTTTTTTTTGGTCTTTTTGAGACAGGGTCTCTATGCAGTTCAGGCTGACCTTGAACTCACTTTGTAGCCCAAACTGGTCTCGAACTTGCAAAGTTCTTCTTGCCTCAGCCTCCTGCGTGCTAGAATTACAGGCGTGAGCCACCCCATCCAGTTTCTGGATCCCTGTAAATTTGAGGCCAGCCTTGGCTCCAAAGTGAGTTGAAGGTCAGTCTGAAGTGCAGACTGAAACTCTGTCTCAAAAAATACAGAGAAGGAGAAAGATGAGCAAAGATGAGAGGCTGACAGCAAAACAAAGGAGAATTATTTTTTAAAAAATTCCAAGTCCAAAAAAACAAAGATGTCTCTCTGATGAAATTTAGCTTAAAAAAAGAAAAAGAAGAAAGAGCACAGAAGCAGGGAGGGTCCAGGCGCTGATTCATCCAGGATATCAAAACTGTCAAAGGACCTGACTGGGTCCGGACTCACTACAATTTAGTTTTTCACCCTGGTTGAGTCCTGCAGGTTTCTATAACCTCACTGGTCCTTATTCCTCTGGAAAGGTGCTATTTTTCCTTCCCATTCAGTGTAACTAAAGTTACCAGTAGAGAAAAATACACAAAACCAAGTAGCAAAGAGACAACCCAGAGTCTTCAGATGGCTTCTGCAGAAAATTCCCAGTGCCACAAGTTGCTCAGGTGACCATGTTTTACATCCCATGGGACGTAAACGCTAACTACAATGCTAACTACACCCAGGCCTCTCCCAGCAGGCCTCTGGTCTGTTACTCCCACAACTTTCTAGGCTCCACTGATGGGGACTGTGAAGCTCCCCACCCGAAGGGCCCCTCTCCTGTGTCTTCTGTGCCCTCCTCACCCCGCCTGTAAGACTCATTCATAGGGAAGCCTTTGCTCAAGGCTTCAAAGATCTGCACAGCATAGCACCTTCGCCACATCTAGGCCTCCATCTCCTTCCCACCTATGATTTCACTTTTCCCACTGCAGCACAAACTACTGCTGTGTTGTAGTCGGTGTTTGTGAGAACAATTCCAATCAGGTCACAGAGTTTATAATACTATTTTACAATGCTCACCCATAGTTATACACAACGAAGTGCAGGAAATCTGTCTACAACACTAAAGACCCAGAATATCCAGCTGAGGACCCAAATCCCACAGCAATGTCCTGCAAGAGTACAGATGAAGATCTACAGCCCATAACTCCCAGGAGTCCAACTGGAGGTTTAGGGCCCACAAGAAGGACTTACACCCGTCTGCTTTATGGATCTGCAGTGGGAAGGCCCAAAGGTCAGCGGTGAAAGCTACAAAGCCTGTGCCAGTGGGTGAAGGAGCTGTGCCAGTAGGCTGAAGGTTCTACAATGGAACCAAGAAGTCACGCTCAAAATAAGAACCAGGCTGCCTTGAACAGTATCACAGCCATCCTCAGCCACACCGAGGTCCCGAGCTCCTCGGGATGCTTGATGTAAGGACCAGTGCTCCCCTAAAGTGAACCACAGTCACTCTCACCAACAAAGTTCCAAGCTCCTCTGATGATAATGGCCGAACTCATACTGGGGAAGCTAGTCATGATCAGCTCCTTTAGGAGAACCAACAGATCGAACAGCAACATTTAGGAGAACCCACAACACCCCGCTCTGCCTCTCCACATCTCTGTTTATGCTAGCAACTTTCCTCAGGTGAGCCATTTACACTCAGCATCACGCTGATTTAATTCAGCTAGTGTTAAGCTGACCACCAGTTGTTAATCTGTAACACTACGATTCCCACTTCTATGTTTTGTTTCCATTTTTTTGGCTGTCCTAGGGACTGGGACTGAACCCAGGTCCTTCACATTGAGCTACATCCACAGTCCCCCTCCCAGACACAGACTTTTGCGGTTCTTTTTTTTTTTTTTTTAACTTTTTTTTTTTAAGATAAGGTCTCACTAAGTGGCTCAAATGCCCAGGAAGGAGATGAACTTGCAATCCCTCTGTCCTAGCCTCCCAGAGTGCTAGAATTACAGGTATGTGCCAAACACTGGCCAAATCCTGTTCTTATGAATGATCCCACAGCTCCTTCTAAATATTTGTAGAATATTTCAATACAGGGCTGGGGATATAGCTCAGTGGCACAAGCACCGACTGAGGTCGTGAGTTCGATCCTCAGTACCAAAAAAAAAAAAAAAAAAAAAGATTATAATACCTTTCTCAGCAAAACAGTGGTAACCATGGAAAAATATCCCCATCCCTGCTTTTGAGACAGGGTCTTGATATGTAGTTCAGCCTGGTCTAATCTTCCTGCCTCAGCCTTCTGAGAATTCCAGGTCTATGCCACTACCTCCCCCATCCTTTTTGAGCAGTCTCTTTTTTAAGTACTTTCTTCTCTATTTCCAGTACCTGAAACCTCCTGGAAACTTTCAACCCTCTCTCAAAATTCTAACTGGACTCAAGAATGATTATCGTGACCCAATTTACCACCACCAAACGTTCCTGACTTTTTGTCCAGCTTTCAGCTGTACCATGCAGGACTCAAACTGACACAATGCCAAGCTTGGTTGCTGTATACTGCTAGGCCCTGTGCTAGTTCTCTAGACCTAGCCCAATGCTGTTAACTAAAACACACGGGCGGTGCTTCCTGAAACTTCCTCAGAATACTGCAAGATGCTGAAAATGCCTACTAACAACAATAGCAGTTTTGGAGAATACCACTATTAAACTCGGGCCGAAAGAATGTTAATTCTGTTTCTCTGGAGAACTCTGACCAATGTACTCCCCCAATACCAATATTACTATATAAAAGTAGGTTTTCAACTTTTGTCCAAAACTGTATCTTTCAGTGTTTCCCATATACACTGTATACCAGATAATAATGATTTTTTTTCATGTGTTCCAGTTTCCAGTCTTGAAAATAAATTCTGGAATTTATATCTAGTATAAACTTTTCAACTGTATTACACAAACACAATCAAAATTAAAAGGAAATTACTCCAGCCATATCAAGAAAGCATGAAGCAGCTAGGATTCAGCTCAGTGGCATAACTGCCTGCCTGGCAAACGTGAGGTCATAAGTTTGATCCCTGGTACCAAAAAAAAAAAAAAAAAAAGAAGCAAGCAAGGAGCTCATATAAACATTAAAGCATACCCAAACTTTCAAAATAAATCTACTAGTAAGTTTACACTATAATGTGAAAGGTTAACAAATTCAGCTAAAAGCAGAAACGATTTTGTAAACACCCTGAGAATGAATCTTGAAAAGGAAAAAGAAAATTTAAAGCAAAAAAGAAGCCTTCTTTCAACTCAAATTTAGAATAATTTAAAACTACAATTTGAAAAAAAATCCAGCTTTGCAGGACATATATAAAGCAAAACAACTAAAAGCAAAAGCCAACAATTTCTAATGAACTGATCACACAGAAGGTGGCTATGACTGCTCACCTCCATCCCTTCTGTGAACAAGATTTTACACTGGAAACTCTTAAAAATAAGCATGTTGTCCATTTGGCCCTTCCACTGCTGTTTCCTCTTACCCATCCTTCTTATCGTTTCATTCTCCATTAGTCGTGTTCCCCCCGCCCCCCCCAGGTGCTGGGGATTAAATCAGCACTTTGCACAGGCTAGGCAAGCAGTCCACCACGAGCTACATTCCCAAATCCTAGCTATGTTATCACACTCCCTGCTCCCTATGCACCACGCCCATAAGGAGGATTGAGCCCAGGGCCTTAGTAATGAGTTACATTTCCAGCACATTCTTTATTTCAAGACAGAGTTTTATCAACTGGCTAAGTTGCCCAGGCTGGGCTCAAACTTGTTCTCCTGCTTCAGCCTCCCAAAGTGCTAGGATTATAGGCACATACCATGCCTGGTTTATAGGCTTCTAAGATCATGTTTTGAAGCTGTATGAACAAATGCGAGTTGACATTGCACTCATTAATAAATGCAATGTCATCTCCATTCTTTCCCAGCTTAATAACAGACAGTACTAAGGTAAAGAGGCAGAGAAAGAACTCCAGTTTTTGTTGGCACGGTACACTGTTAAACTGCCTAGTGGCTCAGCCCCTTCTTAGATGAAGAGCGTCCTCTCTCCATCCACAAAATGTTAATGTGGCCTTTCATGAAAGTGTAATCACCAATAAATCCAAGAAACACATCCCCCAGATAAGGTGAGGTGTTTGTAGTATACGTACTCAGTCAATGGTGATTCCTGTACAAATGGGTAGTAGGTGGCTGCACAGCTAGGGAAGACACATGCTTCTGAAGACTCTGTCCATGCCACATTGAGCCCAGCAAACTTGGGGACAAATGGTTTCACATCTGCTGATAACTTCACGCTTCCCTGAGAGGGAAAAGGTGGAGGTGTTGGCTATATACAATCTGAAATCAACCCAATGTAAACAAAACCCAGAGAGGCACTCCATTCTAACAGTCCCCAATGCTGCTACTTAAAAATGTCTGCCTAGTGAAGACAATTCACTTTGCTAAAAATTTCTTCCTAATGCTTTTTTAGTTAGAACAGTCTTTCAAACATTAGAAGTGAAAAATAATGGCAACCAATTAAAGTGGAATTAAAATTTAACCTAGCTCATGTATAAAAGGACAAGTAACATATCTGTAGTTTTAAACTTGGAAATGGGTATTTTTCCCCTGAGGTTTAACTAGGTCCACAGTAACTAAAAACCCTATCCCTACTGCAGTCAAATATACCTGGGAAACGTTTACCAGCAGCACCCAGAACACACTGCATGTATTTCCTCTATATCTCTCAAAAAGTTACAAAATGTCTGTTTTTTACTGTGTTAACTACGAAGAGCTATTTTACAGAAAGGAGAATTTCATAGTAAGAAAATCTTTTATCGCCAATAAGCCCTTCAAATTTAAAAATGTTACTAGTTCATGTGTGTATGACATACTATTTACAACCTTTGTGGGAAGGTGACACATGTACATAGCACATCTTAATTCCTTTTTCTTTCCCCTTTTGGCTACCCCTGCCTTTCCACCCATCTCTTCTTATTTTTTGGTATCGGGAATTGAACTCACGACCTTGCGCTTGCCAGACAGGCACTGTGCTGCTAAGCTACATCCCCCGGCTCCCCTTCCTTTTTATTTTGTACAATTTTGCAGTACATAATGTTTACAAGTCTTGTTTGGAATTAGTACGTATATGTAAAAATGTCTTTTGTTTAGAGTAGTAATTTACTTGTAACTACAGCTTTTAGTTAGCGTGAAGCTAATTTATTTGACTGTCGATCTCCATCTAGCTTCTAGCAATTACAAAGTGTACAGCGAAGACAGAAATTTTAAAAGCGTAAAAGCGCTTTTCAGTGCTGCTTCTTCGCTGGAAGCGCCAAGTTCACAGAATAGCCCAACTGGGCCGCCAGCAAGGAACAGGGAGGCTGTCAACAGCGTTTATGGCATCACAGTACCTACGGGGCCAGCCGTAGGCGGAGCCTGGGCACCCGGCCACCACCCCGAGGCGAGCTCGGGGCGGGACGTGGGTTCTAGGCCGCTTGAGGACACCGGTTCCTGCCTACATTAACCAACCAGTCTTGTTACCACCCGACTGAAACACCGGGACAAGTCAGGCTGACGGGCTGAGGCCGCCAAGAGGCCACACCAGCCCCCTGCGGCCCTTACCGTGCCTTCAGGCCCCCACGGTCCCCCAGACGCCATAGCAGGCAGGAAGGCCGAAGGAGCCCGCGCCCGTGAAGGCCCGCCGCTGGGCCAGCGGACCACTTGCGTTTCCGCTTTTGGAACGGGCGCCAGGAAGCCCGTCATTAAGACGCGACTACCCCGCCCCTTTTCCTAGCGCAAAGCACGTCGGATGTAGGCCTGAGCCGGGCATTGGTGCTCACTAGCAGCGGCTGCATCAGGTTGCAATGGATAGTCCCCTACTAGGGTGGGGGAACCCAGAACAGGAGTCGCCTATGATCTGTGGCACTCTGGGTTATCCGACGCAATTCTGGCTAGGGCGGCAGGGCCTTACAGACCTGCCGTGAGCAGAGGGTTCTCAGGCAGCCTGGGCCCCCGTGGGTCTCAGGAATGCGGAAGGGCTTCTTAGACAGCGTCCCCTGCAAAGCACTGTCCCTTCCCTCGTGCATTTCCTGATCCCCTCAGAGTTGTCGATACTCCAGGGGGCATTTGCACACCCGACAAGAATCCTGGAAGCACGACTTACTGGCATCTTATGCTTACTGAAACTTCCATTGGTTTGGGATTCATCACATGAAGGAACTCCAAAATTTAACATATGTTGGACACAAACAGTGTTAAGCTGGGAAATAAATTACACAAGGGCAGATGCTATCATATTGAGAAATTACTATTTCAAGAACAAAAGTTTAGAGGAAAGCCTGCAGACTGTATTTCAAATGACAGCACCTGCACTTCGGAAAGGGACTGGCTGCTTCAGAAAGCCTGTGGCTCAATGGAGGCCACCTGCCAAATGAGTAAAGACAAACTAGATTTTCTGCCTTGTGCATAGATTTGCACACCTGGTACCGAAAAAAGCACAGGGAGCTTAAGTTCTTGTTCAGGTGGGTCCGCAGGTTTATTACTACTGAATCGGTGAGGTGTAAGGATGGCTGTCAGGCTCCCTCTTCAGCTAGTACACTGTGCTCAAAAGGGTCCTGCGTTTACTGGCAACTCATTCAAAATGTCTTTCTGGCACAGCAATGAATGCTTCCATTTAACTCTAAAATACTTCCTTAACAACTAAGAAGGCAATCAAAACAGATGAAAAAATACATTACACCATTAAGTTACTTTACTGAAAACCTTCCAGTAGCTGATGTCTTTAATAGGAAACATTATCTTTACTTGGCAAACGGAGGAAAAGATAAACAGGGTTAGGTGGATGACAGGGAGTTTTTGGATTAAGTGGAGGCAACCCAAGGAGTATTAAGTTGGGTTTTCCTGTTCGCTTGGAAGATCCTACATTTGTCTAGAATTTGGACAAATGATGGCTTTAAAATTGTTTGGTGCTAGTTTTAACATATCCCTGGGTTCTCAGTATACCATGCTATTTTAATTTCCGTTCTCTTTCAGGTTTACTTTCTCAAACATAAAATTATAAAATATACCTCAGTAACTTCAAACAGGAATAAATGCAACATACAAACTTTATTTAACAGAAGTAACAGATAACACCAAACAGGCACTTATATTAATCGAAAAACTGTCTAGAAGAAATGTCTTAAACACCTTACAACAACCTACTTGTAGTTGCATTTAACTGAGCTCTGTTGCTGTGAAGAATACAGCTCATGCACAGGTATGGATGTATGATTTGTACATTTTTCAAGTATTCACTGAATACTACCTTATATACACATATACATTAAGTTTGAAAAAGATTTAACTGTTGATCCCAAATATACTTCATTTTTGTTGTTCTTTTGGAAGAGGTCGTCTAAACAGAAGAATATGCGGTTCTGTGGAAAGAAAATGTAAATAATTCAATTCAACCAGAATAAATGAATCAACTATTATTATCTGGCTTCAAGTCAATTTTGCTTCAAAGATACAATAAACAGAAAATGATCTGACAAAGAGAACATTCCTGATATTTTGGTTTTCAATGTTTTTACTCAATAGAAGGATAAAGATAGCTTTAGTTCTACTTTATGTAGTTTCAGATTTTGTTCCAAGCATTGTAAATTCTGTAAGTTAAATTTATCAATAATACAAAAATAAGAATTCCACCCCACAAAGCTACAACCTAGTTGCCTGGCGTGGTGGCTCACGCCTGTAATCCCAGCACTCGGGAGGCTGAGGACCAAGCCTGGGCTACAAAGTGAGCTCAAGGCCAGCCTGAACTGCATAGGAGACCCTGTCTCAAAAAAAGCTACAACCTAGTTTACTATTTAACGAGAAAACCTTCTGGTTAGTACTACAAGAGCATATGACACTCAAATCTAGCCAAGCTGTGTAACACAGCTGAATCCACACATTATCTCATTTAATCTTAGGTAGATGAACATCCTTTCTGGGGATTAAAGGAAAATCACTAATTGCACCAATTTCTGTAACAGCACTAACAGACATCTATATTGTCTTGAAGTACTTAGTTTTCAGAGATGGGACAATGAAATCCTTGGTATACTTTTCAGATACTTTAATATAAGAAGAAATTTTATAATACAATAGGATAGCTATTTCTTGACAAGTTATTCTTGCAGGTAGAATATATCATATTCATTTCTGTGGCATTTTATTTAAAACAGAACACTCCAGGGAGCTAAGGAATGAATCAGTCATAAAAAAATTTTTTGAATTCCTTCAAGTATCATTCATTATACACACACTTTACAACAAAATGTACCTGGTTCATGAATCATATAATGAACCCAGCCTAGACTCTGTTGGACACCAAGTCGTCTCCACTCCTCTTCGGACATCAGATGAGTTTTGGGTACTTGTTTGGACAGTTCTCTGGGTAGCATCACATGCCTGGTAAAAGGTACAGCCAAGTATTAATGCTTCATGTGTTCTTATGAGCACTTCATACATATACTAAAAATGTGAACATCAAAAGTCTAAAGCAAACACCATTGGTGCCAAACTCCAGCATTCTCTACTACCTTTTTCTGGGTTTTGAGAGGCTATACTCAAACTCAGGAATCTAGAATATGCTGTCTATCTTTACTGTTATTTTTTCTAAAAGAGAATCTTGCTTGTAAATCTCCATGAACAGAACACCAGAATCTAAACTAGATACATGGTCACACATCCCAAGCTATCCTGTGGTTAGCTTTGTTCATGTAGCCAAATCTTGACCACAGAATATAAATAGAATATGCAAGATGAAAAATATCCTCAAAAGAGAGAATAGCCAAACTTTTTCTTTTTCCTGTTCTATTCAGACATTTGATCAGGAAGTTACAGTAGCAATCTAATACCACAGAACAAACTGCATATGGAAGATGGATGGCAAAGCCAAAAATGTAAGGAATTTACCCCCAACTGTGGAGTTGTTGTCAGCCTGGCCCCAGACTAGACTTTTCCACAAAGTAAACAATGTAGTATGTAATTTCAGATGCAGATGACTTGTGTTTCCTTATCAGTGCATCCGTAGCAGGTGCAAGTCTTACATGCTCACTCTAAGCAGTTGTTTTGATACTTCCATAAAAAAATACCAATGGCAAGTGTTTTTGCAACTTCATACTCATCTTGTTTTCTAGTAAGTTACTGGCATATCCTTTTTTCAATTTAAGCACACATATAATAGCAAGGTCAAATCATGGCAATTATGTATAACTGTACATTAAACTGTGGTAGTCTGAAAAATAAAACTGCAGTCCTACCCATTACCATAAAAATTTTTTATGAAAGCCCAATTTTTGCAGTCAGCCATTAACACCAACTAACTTTTTAAACATACAATCTTACAAATATGTTGGCCAACTGGGAAAAGATAAGTGCAGTTTGGGCCATAGAATCTGTATCATTCCTGTAAATTAAATGGAGATTCTTTATATATACTAGTTACTTCCCATGGGGGTGGGGTTTCCACGTCTGACCCCAAGGAGCCCTAAGCCACACCCCTAGTTTTTTACTTTTAAACAATCAGCAAAGCTAGGCTCAAACCTCAGATCCTCCCTGCCTCAGTCTTCCAGAATGCTAGGATTGCACGTGCCACATTTGACTACCACACACTCATTCTTGAAATGCTGGATAACATATAACTTTTAAACTTCTCCATTTAAAGAGAATCTGTTATTTTTATCATTACCACTCAGTACTCTCCCCTGAATCATGTACACAGGCTCTTGGGTTTGACTGGAACAGAAAAGAAGTTAAGTAATATGAAACTCACATGGGGACTACTTTTTTCTTTTTGAACAGGGTCTCCCTATGAGTTTAGGCTAGCCCCAAGCTAACTAATCCTACTGCCTCAGCCTCCCAAATATTTTACTTACGTAAGTCTATAGTACCACAGGAAAAAAACACTGGGCCTTTTACAGAAGAGCCCATGCAGAAAAGAAAAGACCAGAAAACTAAGTTTGGAAATACAGAAGTACAGGGTATTGCTGAGAAAAAACACTATCTGAAATTTATTCTGGCCAGGTGGGATGGCTCATCACAGCACTCTGAAGGGCTGAATCAGAAGGGTCACTGGTTTGGGACCAGCCTGTGCAGTTAACTTGGTGAATTCGTTTAAGACTTTAACTCCAAAAATCAGAGATGTAGCTCTGTTCAAAAACCTGGATTCGATCCCCTGAACGGTGAAAAGCGGAGGATTTCAGTGTGCGTAGCAACACTATTTACAAGTAGTACTGAGTTTACCTTCTATTATTGGCTACCCCCCAGGAAGACTCTTAGCACCCCACAACTGAACATTGTGCCAATATATTACCCTGTTACAATTGCCTAGCTTGTAGTTGCCACATAATCTATTTAAATTTACAGCAAGAAAACTCATGCGTCTTTTTCCCTAGATAAGAATTTTTTTTTAAATGCCATTCATTTAAAAGTATTATTCATTTGTAAAATAACCCAGAGTAACTGCTTCTTTTGCACGTAGGTTTCCATGATATTGGGGCGGGGAACCCCACTCATGTTCTTTTTTCTCCACAAACAGCATTCTTGGAAATCTAACCTTAAAAAAGGAGCAGGTGAAAACAAGGTTACAATTTGGCCGAGGAAGGCGTAGGCTTGACCACCCTAACCACATCTTAGCCTTTCCCCGGACTGCAATGTCCTCCGATGTTCCGGTCCTACTGGAGAGCACACCCCTCGCAAGCCTACATACAGTAAGGCTGGCAAGCGTGGGTCACTCGCCTCCCACATCTAGTTCGCTACTTTTATTGGTAAACCACTGCTTTTTAGGGCAGCCTCCAGCATGCAGAAGCAAGGTCAATGCCCAGTGCACTGTATACCAGCGAGAAGGGGGAGCCGCCCGCGGTGCACTCCGGTCTGTAGTGTTTCCGAAATGAAGCCTTTTCACTGGGCGCCGCCCCGTTAGCACGCGCGGAGCCCCGCGAACTTTTCTGTCAGGGATCCCCACCGATCCTAAAGCAACGGGGAGGAGGGGGGTGTCCCTGTTTTCCGCAAGGCGGATCCCCAGTCTGGTTTGGTCCAGCCCCGACCCTGACCCGGAAACCGGTTCCGGTCCCGCTGGAGACCTGCGGTCGGAACCGAGCGGCCAAGTCGGGCCCGCGCACCGGCTCCCTGCCCCTGCGTGGGTGGACAAAGGGCCCCACTTTGGAGCTCCAAGTGGGCAGTCGCCCGGTCCGGGCCCTCGGCCTACAGTTCCGGGGACCGCGACCCACGGGGCGGCCTGGCCGCCCAGGCTGCTCACCGGTACTCGTAGTGCTCGTCGAAATACTTGTCCGAGTAGTAAATCTGCTTATGGGCCATCCTGCCGATGCGCAGCGGTACGGAAACGGAGCGAATGCGAAAGCGACGGCAGCTCAGCAGGACACGCGTCTCGCTCAAGCCACAGCAACGACTCAACTGAGACCAACGACTGCAGGCCCAACGTTCTCAGTTTGAATCCGACAGCCCGCCCGCGATTGGACGAAAGCGCAGACCAATCGCCTTCTGCGCCAGCCACGAGGGGGCCGGGCCAGTAACCAGCCTATAGTCGCCTCGCGTCCGTGGCGTTTGCTTCCCAGTCAGCCAATCAGTGGCCTGTTGCGAAGTTGCCTGAGATTTAGTAAAGTAGGAGGCAGGTGACCTGGCGGTCAGGGCGTGGTCAGAGAAGGGCGGAACTGGGACGTTAAGGGTCACGGAGCGCGTGCGCAGGGGTTGAGAAAATTCCAGGGTGGCGGAGCCGTTGGGTCTGCTGAACTGAGGGTGAGATAAAATATCGCGAGGTTTGGTGGGACCGGAAGCACCTCTGCAGCGGGTCGGAGTAGCTCCCCTCCCGCGGAATGGGTGTCCTGAGCGCTCTTGAGAGGAGGCTGGTGCACGGCGCGCATGGGGTTGCTGCCTATGATTAACGAGAGGCCCCCGGTGTTCGGGCGTCCGCGCATGTCTTCTAAGAAGTATTTCTACTGATGAGCTTAGTTTTCATTTTGAGTTTTGCGTTGAACAATGTGTACCTAACAGGAAAGTAAAATACCAATAAAAATATTTGTGACATGTAATGAGCGTTTAAACATTTTCAACATCAACTGTGTAACTACGAGTTTTGAAAACTAACAGCAAAACTAAATTTCTACGTGAACAGCAAAATACAAACAAATCCAGGTGTAGAGGCACATTAGAGAACCTGAGGCAGGAGAGTGGCTGTGAGTTCTGGCCAGCCTGACCTTGCACAGTTGAGTTCAAGGCCAGCCAGAATACCCAGCAAATCCCTGTCTCAAAAAACCAAAAAAAAGGGGTTGGGGATTTAGCTCAGCGGCATAAGCGCCTGTCTTGCAAGCAGGCAGTCGTGGGTTCAATCCCTGGTACTGATAAAAAGGAAAAAGACCAAAAAAAAAAAAAAAGCCAAAAAGGAAAATACAAGCAAAACTATACCACAGAAATAACCTTTGCTTTGATTATCACACCTAAGGCAACCTTCACACGTATTAGAACAGCGTATTCCATGCACAAGTCTTGCTTGCACCAACAGTGCCCTGTGCTTGGCTTTCCTCTATTTGACAGGCCATACTTTCATCTCTCTTGTGTTCCACTTTGTTTAGGAACTTCCAATAATACCGGTGCACTTAGCATAATGAAATATCAATACAATGAAATATCAAAGACATACTGAGTGTTTAAACATCGACATTTTGTTTGTTTTTTGAGACAGGTCTTGCTTTGTAGTTCAGGCTGACCTGAATCCTCTTGCCTCATTTGAAACGCTGAGATTACTGGCGAGACAACCACACCTGACCAACATTTCAACACAGTCTATTTGATTACTAAATCAACAAAATAGCCAGATGTGAAGCACGCCTATAATCCCAGCATTTGGGAGTCTGAGGCAGGAGGATTGTCCTCAGTTCAAGGCCAGCCTGGGCTGCATTCAAAACCATCCTGAACTACATAGTGAGATCCTGCTTCAAAAAATAAAGAAAAAAAGAAAGAAAGAAAAAGAAATAGGGGCCGGGTGTGGTGGCACACACCTGTTATCCCAGTACTTGGAAGACTGAAGCAGGAGGATTGCTGTAAGTTTGAGACTAGCCTGGGCGACAAAGTGAGCTCAAGGCCAGTCTAAACTGCATAGCGAGACCCTGTCTCAAAAAGACCCCCCCCAAAAAAAGAAAGAGGTACAAGTTTGTTCACAATATCATAGGGCTTATTACTGCAGGAATAAAAACCTGATAGCTGCATTCCAGAATGTTTCTAGATTCAAGGTTTCAAGGTGTAAAATGTCTTTGCATCTACCAGGGTGTATATTTTTATATCACATTCGGAAGGCTTATTTGGCATGTAACACCAAAACTGTCAACAACCATGAAATGGTGCTGGTTGTTGGTCAGTTGTCTTGTATTCAGATGGTAGTATAAATTGCTTCACAGTTCAAAACAGAGCTTTCAAAAAATGAATAGCAACCAAATTGTCAGATTTTTTTTCTTTCTTGGGGTGTCTTTTCAAACAGCACATTTCAAAGGTAACCAAATCTTTTGAGTGTTTTTATTGTTTTAAAAATCTCATCGCGTGAATCTGGGTGTGGCGATGCCCGTCTATAATCCAGCATTTGGGAGGCCCAGCAAGAGAACTGTTCTGTAGTTCAGGGCCAGCCTGAACTACACAGCAAGCACAACTGTCACTTCTCCATAAATCCTTTAATTCCAATGACTAGACTGATGTCCTGCTATGAAGGCTTTTAGTTCCATTAAGTGAGATGTCATGATAGACATCTTTTGAGTGTTACTATTGATGCATGTGCAATGTTCTACCTGTACTTAATTACTCGTATATTTCAAAACATCTTGTAAAATGTCATTCATCATAAATAATTGCCATCAGCGAATCACAAGGGTGGCATTCTGTCCATCGCTTTCACCCCTGGCAAGAACCTAACAGAACCTCGTTCTAAGGTTGGATCTTTCAAGAACACATGATCATTTTATGATCAAATATTTATTTATATTAACTGTTTTCTTCCTTGTCTGAGTCAAAGTCTTCACTCCAAACTTCTCTGTTATATCTGGCTAACTCCTTTGGCTCGCATGAGCCAAGTCATCACCTGGTAGCCCAGTGGCCTGCTAACTTACTGACCTCCACCCAAAGTTGTAAAAATGGGCTTTCATGCAATACTGTACTGAATAACTCTACGGTCTCTTTTTCTACCCAGGGGTGTGCACAATAGGCTAGGTTCCATCCTGCATCCCAGCCCATCTCTGGACCTGTTACCCACTACTACCCCATTCTGCCTCTTAGTTCTAAAGAGAAAACCTGGAAGGGAAAGGCCTTTCCAACAGAGTGACTGACATTTGTGAAGACACGGGGGGAAACTTAGGCTTTGAATGTGCAGATGAGGATGAGGATGGTGGGAACTGAATCTGGGAGGATGGGTATTGTTCTGTCTGGGGTGGCTGAGACCTGGGGGTTCCCAGGCTCACCCTGGCTGGGCTTGTAAGAAGAAGAGGAGTCAGAACAGGAGGCCAGCACAAAGTGAAGGTCATTGTATTGTAGGTTTTTGAAGAGAAAGTGGTAAAACGTACTCCAGAGCAGTGGTGAGTCAGAGCTGGGACACCCCTGGATCTGGGCCTATGGTCCTGCTTTATGGGACCTGCTTGGAGGTCAGTACTTGACTGGCTATTGGACTCACACTTAGGGGCTACGTGTGGGGGTCTATCCGAGGAACTTGGGTGGTCTCGGCACCCCACACCAAGAGGGAAGTGATGCCTGCATAGATACAGGTGTCAGCACCTGTATCTGTCTGTTTCCATGCAGAGGCTACTTCCTCCCCACCTCTTATGGGAGTTGATCTCTAATCTAACCCTACATAAGGGTCCGGACTTTCCCTATGATGGATAGATAATACCCCCTGTGATACCTACATCCTTATCTCAGAAACTGTGAATATGTTACCTGAAACAGGGAAAAGGACTTTCCAGGTATGATTAAAGATCTTGAGATGGGAAACTTATCCTGGGTTATCAAAGTGAGTCAGTGTGACCCCAAGGTCCATATGTGAGGAAATCTAGAAGGTCCAAGAAGGTGCTGTGACAAGCAAAAGGCAGGTGGCAACATATCAAGAATACCAAAGTTTGGCATGTTGGATTCATCCCAGAAATGCAGGGATGGTTCGAGACATGTAAATCAATATGTGTAATACACCACATTAACAGAGCCAAGGACAAAATCCACAGGATCATCTCAGATGCACAAAAGCTTTTGACAAAATCCAGCACCCGCGCATGATAAAAACCCTACAGAAAATTGGATAGATGGTCTCTATCTCCATCTGATAAAAGTGATCTTTAATAAAGCAATAACCAACATCATACTAAATGGACAACTGAAACCTTTTGTTCTAAAATCAGGAATAAGACAGATATGTCCACTATCACCACTCCATTCAATATAGTTCCGGAGACTTTAGCCTGAGCAATTAGACAAAAGAAGGAAATAAAAATAATAACAGTAGGAAAGGAAGAAGTTAAATTATTATTCATAGATGACATGATAATCTACACAGAAGACCCCAAAAGCTCCACCAAAAGACTTCTAGATTTAATAACCAAATTCAGTTGTGTAACTTGGATACAAAGTCAACACTCAAAAATCAGTTGCTTTCATGTACATGAATAACAAACTTACTGAGAAAGAAATTAGGGAAACAACACCTTTCAATGATATCCAAAAAAATGAAATATTTTTGAATCAATCTAATGAAGGAAATAAAAGACCTCTACATTTAAAAACTACAGAACTCTGAAAAAGAAGATTGAAGAAGCTATCAGAAAATGGAAAGATAGTCCTTGCTCTTGGGTAGGGAGAAACAATATAGTGAAAATAAACATAGTTCCACAACTGTTATACAGATTTAATGCAATTCTGATCAAAATTCCAACAGTATATCTTATAGAACTAGAGAAAAAAGTCCTAAAATTCACTTGAAACTAAAAGAAACCTAGAATAGCAAAGGCAATTCTGGGCAACAAAGGCAAGGCAGACAGCATCACAATCCTTGACTTGAAATTATAGTACAAAGCTACTATAGTAAAAACAGTGTGGTACTGGAAAAAAAGACTGACCCAAAGATCAGTAGAACACATTATAAGATGCAGAATCAACTCTAGACATACTTAGTCACTGTTATGGATTAAGAACTGGTGGTCGGCTTAACTCCAGCTGGATTACATCAGTATGGTACTGAGCATAGATATCCCACCTGAGGAAAGTTGCCAGCATAAATAGGAACTTGGAGAAGGAGAAGCTATTGCATTGAGGCATTAATGCATTATTGTGTTGAGGTGTTGAGGCATTGTGGATTCTCCTATGAGTTGCTTTTTGAGTCATTGGTCCTCCTGGAGAAGCTCTGGTCCTCACATCGAGCATTGCTTCCTGGCTCCAGAGGGGAAGACATGTGCTCCAGGATAAACTTGTCACACTGGCTTCCTGGCATGCACCCAACTGTGCTTGTCATCAGAGGATCTTGTGGCCTCCATGTCACTAAGGATGGCTGTGGTGCCTTTTAGGACAGCTCTGATATTTGTTGTGAGTGTGGCTTTTCAGCTCCAGCATAGAACCCTCATCCCACCAGCCCAGCTCCTTCACCCCGCTGGCATGGACTTTCTGGCTTCCACCGCTGACCATTGGGCCTTTCTGGCACGGATCCATAAAAGAGACTGGCCTGAGTTCTTCTTGTGGGCTCTGGACCTCCAGTTGGACTCATGGGAGGCGTTGCCATGAGCTCTGGATTTTTATCTGGACTCATGTGGGACATTGCTGTGGGATTCAGGCCCTTGACTAAATATTCTATGTCTTTGGTGTTGTGGATAGATTTCCTGCATTTTTTTGTGTTAACTCCCAGTGACCATTATAAAAATAATATTATAAACTCCATGTCCTGATTCTAACTGTTCTCTGCACAACCCCTGACTACAACAGATTCACGTCTCATAAGCATTTGTTAGAGGCAGAGGTCTGAATCTGAAACAACAGTTTGTCACCATAAACAATCTGTTTTTACATTTTTGAAGGCTTGTATATCTGGAGGCATGAATATATGAATACACCATGAGGTTAACAACAATCCTTTGTCATAACCATGTGAAACCTTTGTATCAGGATCTTTAAATCAAAACCCTTATTGAATTATTTCTTTTGATAATGACAAATGTGAACTTATAATAATAATATAATTTATAGCTTTAGCTGAGGTATCTCCCATAGGCTATGGAGATCACTGGGGATTCCAATCAATGAACAAGAACTGGTTAAAAATGTTGCCAGACAGCTGTTTTCTTATTTATCAATTTAAGTCCTGTCTAACAATCCCAACTCCAAAGGACTTTTAATTATCTTAATATAATTTTTGAAGACTTATGAAAAACCCAACTACAACATTTAACTATTCAATTTTTTAAAAAATGAAAAACTCTCAAGTTAACAGCAAACAACAACATACACTACATTTACATAACCAATGTTTGCATCATTTGGACCAGCTGGCAACCCAGGTGGCATTTGGACCTGGTGGAAACATGTTTTATAATTTTATAACTCAAATAAACCTTGATTAAATGATCTATAAATGCAAAAGAAAAAGGAAAATTGCTGAGCTCAAAATAAAGAAAAACAGCTGTTCACAAGCAGACAAACAGACAAATGGACAAACATGGACAGACGATCTGTACAGATTCAAATAGACATAAACCGATGCAGAATTGTCAGTGTCTATAAGAACTCTCTAAGTTCCTGGGGGCTATTTCACACCTCTTTGTTGAACTAGCTGGCTTCTTACACCAGCTGTGTCCTTGGGGTTGAAATATTTGTTACCTCCAGCACACCATACACTCAGGGCATTTTTAGGCACCCTGTGCCCCTTAGGCACTCCTGTATGGGCATTGTGCTATTGGCTCGACCAGTGTGAGCCATCACTAGCTCAGAGACTTTTAACAACAGCTTAACAAACTGGACAAACAGACAAACAGGAACACAGATTTATAAACATCTTTCACAATCAGCGTACACTCAAATATACTTTAGTCAAATTGAATTACACAAATTGTTTTACAGTTGTAGAATTTTTAATTTTAAATAGACCAATCACATTTGATGTAGGTCAGTTAGCAGAGATCTCTTATCAAAAAATTTGAAAAAGACAACATCTTTGTGATAGGACTTAGCATGCACTTCTATCACTTATGTGGACCCTTTTTTATTTTATTTTTTTGTTACCATCTCCTGGGCATCTTGGGTTAATTAAGGTTCGTTCTAGCTTCATCCTTTTTTATGGGATATGACATGGTCTCCAAGGCATCACTGTCATAAGACTGAGCATCTGCTTCTTGAAAGTGAAAGGGTTAACTCCCTAACTCCCCAGAGCTATCAGAACCGAGCAAAAAAAAAAAAAAAATGCACCTGCAAGGTTGTTCTGTCTCAACAAGATAAGTAAGACAAGTAACTGTTCTGTTCTGGGCACATAGTGACTGGGCTAGGACCCCCAGTCTCCATGGTTACTCAACCCCAAACCCCTCCAATCAACTTCTGCCAAGTCCTATGCTGCTCAAAATTAACCAATGCAATCTGCTTCTGTAAACTTGCTTGCCTCCCGCTTGCGCCCTTAAAAACCGTACACAATTCCCCCTCGGGGCCCTCCGCACTTGTTTGCCTGGGGGACCCCATGCGCATGGAAATAAACTTTTTACTCCTCACTACAAGCTGAGTCCTTGGGGTCTTCTTCCCTGCGACACAGGTCCTTACAAAAGGTAGCATCAACTCCTTTCCTGGGTTTGGGTCCATGATATAGCTGGACAGCACACACTGACACCCAGATAGGTAATTTAGCTTTTCCTGGAAAAACATAGGCATACCCTCAATCCCACGTTAGCACTGGACTGGGTCCTTTTATTGTCCAGTATGAAGATCTTTCCAATGGACTCCTTTTAGATTCGATTTATTTGATTACATTATCTACCTGCTGAGGTAGTTATGTGAGAGTTGACCCCCCTGCTCTAACCCCCTCCCCGAGTTATAAAAAGCAGCAAAGAATGTTTCACTCCCTAACTCCCCAGAGCGGGGGAATAAAAGGGTTAACTCCCTAACTCCCCAGAGCTATCAGAGCAGAGCAGAAAGAAATGCCTAACTCCCCAGAGCTATCAGAGCAGAGAAAAAAAAAGAAAGAATGCACCTGCAAGGTTGTTCTGTCTCAACGAGATAAGTAAGACAAGTAACTGTTCTGTTCTGGGCACATAGTGACTGGGCTAGGACCCCCAGTCTCCATGGTTACTCAACCCCAAACCCCTCCAATCAATTTCTGCCAAATCCTATGCTGCTCAAAATTAACCAATGCAATCTGCTTCTGTAAATTCGCTTGCCTCCCTGCGCCCTTAAAAACCCTACACAATTCCCCCTCGAGGCCCCTCCGCACTTGTTTGCCTGGGGGACCCCATGCGCATGGAAATAAACTTTTTTCCCTCACCAAGAGTTGAGTCCTTGGGGTCTCTTTCCCTGCGGCGTCGGCCCTAACAGTTACATCTTTATTAGAATTTAAATATTGTAAGTGGTATACACTGCCAAGTGAAATCTATTATGAGGTGAACTCTCCCTTTTGTGTTTTGAAATTTAAATTGTGAGCACATTTAGCTTACTTTTAGATCTGAGGATTATAAAGACTTTTTGTGGTAAGGTATAGAGAAAACGGAAACTGCATTTTATATTTAGGTATCTTGGGCTCTCCTGTGACATGCAGGTGGTGCTCCTGCTCTGTGCTGGAGGCCCCACTGTTGCTGGGGATCTGAGCATCAGTGCAGTGTAAATTTTTTAATTCATAAAGCATGTGCCCAGGTGATAGGAAAAACCAGGTGGCTTGGGCAGGCCAGAGCCATGTCTCACCTCTCTAATTAGTCTCAGAAGATCCAAAATCCTTGGGTACCCTTTCTTTATTTATAAATTTTCCTATTTTTGTCAAGGGGAGAATAACTAACAGCAATACAATAATCTAGGGAGCTTTGAACTGTGTTTTGAGGAGGTTGAACCATAACCTTGATTTCTCCTTGCAGCTGAAACAGGCAACATTGTTTCTTTACCTTCCTTGTCTGGGCCAAACTCCAGGCTCAGAGGAGGCTTAGGTGACCTCCCCTGCCTGGGCCCTGTGAGAAGTAGTGACAGGAAGAGAAAGCATCAGTTGCTATTAAATAACCCTTTCAAATCTGTAGAGGGCCAGCTGATTTGTGTTGGGGGTTTTTTTCCTAGTTTTGCTCTAAGCTGTTTTTCAGTTTTCTCCCAAGTAGGTAAATGTATAATTTCTTCTTCTGGAGACAAATTCAAGAAATTTAGCAAGCTGTGTAGTGTCAGTGTTTTGACAACTAAAATTGACTTCAAAAAGCAGAAGGGACCTAAATAAATGTAGAGCTACATTAATTGATAATTTGAAACAAGTACCTCTGTAGTAAGTAATTTTGAAAAAACAATGGAGTTTGAGAATTTATGTTACCAGGTATCAAGACCCACCACAAAGCCATGAGGCGGTGATATGCTGGGGCCAGCCTGTTATCAGCTGGTGAAAGCCAAACGTTGAATTTTTAGAAGCTTTAAAGGTTAGTTATTGTCGTATTGCTTATTTGAAATTGTCTTTTGTAAGACCACTTTGTAAACAGGAATCAACAAACCGCCAATCAGGACCACATTACCCCACAACCACTAGGAGCCTGCCAGGCCGAGCAGGGTCAAGTCATCTCAGGGAGCCGCCACACCCCTGCTCTTTGGCAGGGCTGCTACAGGCCCTGCTGAAAGTTTTTCTCTTGTAACTATTTTGAATTTATAGGGAGTGGTCCAATGATATCGTTGACTACACTTTGGACAGATTGTTGAAGGTTTTTCTGGACAATTACTGGCTCGTTAAAGTTATGGGATGGCTGGCAGTCATGCTGCCAACCTTTTCTTGTTTGGGATTCTGAAACAGTGCCTGGAGCCAGTTCCCTTGTAATTGTCTCAAGAAGCTTATGATTATTAAGACCCTGTCTAATCCAGATCCAAGCATACAAGAAAGTTTTTTATACATTTGTAGTTCTTTTGAATAATTTTTATCCCATAGTTAGACAGCTGATATAATCGATAGACCTCTTTGTTTTTCTTTTTAGGGGAAGGGGTTAGGGTTAGGGTTAGCCCCATATGCTGTGACCCAATGTGGCTCCTGAGGTTCTTGGGGTCAAGGACCTCAAGAGGATGAGAAAAATAAAGAAAAGACAAAGCTGGGGTCAGGTGGAGCCCTTATTCTCCTGATGGGAGGAAAGGAACTGCTCAACCAGTGTGGCACCTTTATTTATCTAGTGGGAAAGATGATGTCAATTTCAGCCCCTCCCTAACAACCCACTGCCAGCAGGCCTGGGCCTCTGCCTTCTTGGTGCTGGAACAACTTGTTTACTACCTTGTTTTGATCTCTCTGCTTTTTCTGGGCTGGACTTGCTTTAACCCCACACATGTGATCAATCTCCAGCTTTGATGGCTCCCTACAGGACTGAAACCTCTACAAACTGTGAGTTAAATAATTCTTCCCTTAACTTGTGTGCTGTGTATTTGTCTCAGCAATGAGAAAACTAACTGCGTATGTAAGTAAAAGCGAGTTCATCTTTTCCTACTGCTGTGGACACAGGGAGTGAACTCTTTCAGAACCGTCAGAACACACAATTAAGTTGAAGTTAGCACTCTAGATGCTTCTTCTCTGTCACATTCTGTCAATTTCTGTTGCTTTCTGGCTACTAATTGTGCATAAGGAAGAAGCAGAGTGTGTGTCTGCCGGTTTCGGTGACCCGTGCCCATTGATGTCCATGCTAGTGTACATTTGTATACAATGCTCATTTAAAGTTTCAGTTCCACCATGTTTGCAGCACTCTTAGTTAATTCTTTTTCACTGGGACTTATTACCCAACACTACAGATTAAAGGAGGAAAGGCTTATTTTAGCTCTCATTTTGTAGAGGTTTCAGTCCATAGTTGGCTAGCTCCAAGGCCAGGTGGCATGGCAGAGGGGCACTACACATGGGAGACAGTTGGCAGCATGCAGAGAAGGCAGGAGGCAGCCACCAGTGAGCCACTGGCTGCCCAATTCCTGCCCTTGTATATTCCACACTGGCTGCAAGCTCACAGAGTGGTGCCACCCACATCCAGGGTAGGACACCCAGGATCCAAGCATCATATACTTTAGATCCAGCCACTTCTGAGAAATGACACCTATTATTGTATGAGGCTTTGGAGGTACACCTAGACACAAGCCATAACATTCTGCCCCATCCCCAAAACCTTTATGCACAGTTCCTTATGCAAAAGCCATTTAGTCCATCTCTAAAAGTTGACTAAGAAAGTTAAAACACTTACAACACATAGTGGTACACGATAAGCATTCCCATTCCAGAAGGCAGAAATAGAGACAGAAAACAACAGGACCAATGCAAATCCAAAAAGCCAACAGGGAAAGCATTAAGTCCTGTAGGTCATGTCCAGCATATAGGATAATCTGTGGCAACTGTGAGCCCCAGAGGGCTTGGCTGTCTCTGCTCTTGGCACACAGCTGACGGGTGTGACCCCCACAGGTTCTCCCTTGGGCCAGCTTTTCGCCTTCCTTGTGTATTCCCTCAGACCACCTATGTTCCTTGCTTCCTCAACCTTCTGAGTTCTCCACTGCACCTTCATCTTCCCATGGACAGCATCATGAACTGCCCTCTCGGGAGCACACTAGCTTTCTGTTGCAACCTGGGTGGAAGGCATCCTGACCCCACAACTCTTCCATTATTCAGTACCTAAAATCAGCACCAATGGGATGACACCAGGGTTTGCTGCCAGCTGGAGTGACAGCCATGCTTTGTTCCCTGAATTTACAGCTTCTATCTAGACATCCCTCCAAGACCTCCTGCGATCATAGGTGGTCATAAGAAACCTTTCTTCCTTTAGCTTGTGGTGTTGGGTATTTTGTCTCAGCAATAAGGAAAGTAAATAACACCCTTGAATATCTATCTCCAGGCTTCCTGTTTACACTCGTCAGGCTTCCAGAGAAGACCCTTTAGCTCCCTGATACAAATTAACAAAGGGCTGTGATGTGAGCATCTTTGTATTGGCTTAACTAATGATATTTGGTAACAATTTAGTGTGACATTGTTTCTTGGTCATAGTTTTTCAACTTTGGTTATTGGGAGCTATCTTAGTTGCTTTCTCATTGCTGGAACAAAATGTCTTCAAAGAAGAACAACTTAAAAAAAAAGTTTCTTTTAGCTCACAGTTTGTAGCTCCTAATCTTCTGGCTCCAAAGCAGCACAGCATGGCAGAGGGAGAGAAACAGTTCATGGCAGGGCAGACAAAAAGCAGCCAAGTATCTTTCTTTCCCTTGTATTTTACTTGGGTTGGCACCACCCACACCGAGGTTGTGCCTGCCTACTCATCACCTACAACGCTGTCAATTCAATGGTGGACTAAGCCGGCTCTCACACCGCCGTGACCCAGCACCAGCCATGAGTGCACCAGGCTGTGGGGGGCCTCCAGACAGAAGCCAGGACAGGAGCTCTTTCAGTGGGCTCTTGCATCTCTATGATGGAACCCTACCACTTTTTTTAGAAATAATGTTCTTTTTTGATTGCCTCGTGCCCTGAGTTCATCCAGTTGGCATCCTTCCTTAACCCTTTTATTTCCATTCTACTTTATTACATTTGAAGCCAGAAGCCAGTTTCTTGTAGACAGCTCTGTGGTCTATGAGACCTTGGTGGACTCAGGTTCCCGAGATCGTAGGGTATGTCTTCCTCTGATTTGTGAAGTTTCCAGTCATTATTTAGTCAAGTATTTTTTTTTAGCCCTACATTCTTTTTCTTCTCTTAGGTATGAGACCAGCTGTGACTGTCCCTATAAGTCCCAAAGATTTTTCGCTTAAGCAGTTTTTTTAATCTTATGAATATTTTGTGGAGACAGGACTTGCTATATAGTACAGACCACCCTTGAGCTCGCTGTGTAGCCCAGGCTGATCCTCCTGCCTCAGAGGATCACTTATTTTATTGTTGTGGTGAAAAAAAATATAGGAATTTTATCATCTTAATTATTATCAAATGTAGCATTCAGTTGTACTAAGAGCATTTACATTCTTAGCTGAACGTGGTGGCACATTCCTATAACTCCACCACTGGGGAGTCTGAGGTGGGAGGTGACCGGCGCAGCCCCCCAATGAGACAGAGGACACTCTTGTGGGTAACAGGTAACTGCCGCTTTATTGTTGTGGGTTCTGGCTTATATATCTGACTGTGGCCAATCAGGCTGCCACGAGGAGGAAGGGCTGGAATGAGACTCGGGCTCTGGCCAATATACCCAGCTGTGGTCAATCAGGGGTTGCCACAGAGTCAGCATGGGGCAAATACGAAGTGAGCATGGGGTGGCTAATTGAAGAGGGACGTAGCGCATTGCGGAAGCTGGCGTAGTCCATAGTCCTGGGTTGGATATGGTATGTTGAGCGCCTGTGCCCAACATCTCCCCCTTTCTTTATAACTGACACAGGGTCTCCAGGGGTCGGCACCCCTTGTGAGGTGCCATGCAGCCTTCATGACAGTACCTTACTACCCATTGGTGCTCTTTTGGAGGGGGCGGGAAATCTGTTTTATGAGCCCAACCCGCATGCTCGCCGACATGGAGACCGGGTGTCTCCTGGCCAAGGACGACACTCCCTGCGATGCTTTGCTCCACACCTGCGTCACAGCATGGCGAGCCATGCTGCTGGGCTTTGACCAGATTCTATGGCCAGCAATGCTTGTTTGATAATTACTTTGTCCCTATTCCTTTGTCTGCGAATCCGACAGAGCAGAAGTAGACTGCCGAATGCGGCAAGTGTAGCCATGGCAGCCAGAGCTCCTATTCCTGCCCATTCCTTTATGAAAGAGAAAACTTTATGGATCCAATTGGAGAGTATTGCGCACGAGCTGGATCACAGGAAACTCATCTGGGTCCGCCATAACTGGAATCGGTACGAACTGGGGTACCTGCATAACGACAGCTGAAAGCGTACTGTTATTCCAACATTGTGACACATAACAGGTTGTGGTGGAGCAATTTAGAAAAGTCAAACAACAGAAAGAGGTAGGGAGCTTGCAGGTGGAGGGTGTGAAGGAATCGTTGCTCCTCACCCCTGAAACATTGCTATGAAAAACACGGACTGGGGATAAGCCTGCCACAAGAATGCTTCATTCCCTTTTCTAAGACAAATATGGTTGTCCCTCCCAACAAACCCAAAGAAACCATACAATAATTTTCATCTGTCTCTAATTAGGCCACCATTCATCCAACCAGATGAGGTTTATTCACTATCCTAACCACAAAAGCTTCCAAGCATCCACCTCATCACAAGAGCTCTCACAGGTGACTCTAGCAACAGCTGCAGTGACTGAGGCAATGAATCTTCGTTTCCAACTCAGTTGCAAGGACAAACTGCAGGTTCCATGCTATTGTCGAGTCCCACAGCAGCTTTCTAAGATTAAAGCATTAATTCAGAAGAAATCAGATTTTCTGTGGAATTTAAATAATCTTTAGTCTTAAGCATGGAAGGACAAGCAGCTGGCTTCAGGCACTTTCTGCCTGGACAGGTGTTTCTCTGTAACAGGAGATTTTAAGATTCTGAGGGAAGGTGAAGTCAGAAATTGCCCCCAGTCGATCCCCAAGCTTGCTCTTAACATAACCCATGTGTTTCTTGTGAAGAAAACTTCAGAGTGGGATTATTACCTGAGCCATCATAGCTAGAGCTCGGGGTCCTGTTGGTGGGAACCAGGCCCTCCACGGTAACCATGAGGGTGGTAATATTCATGGAGTTATTTTCAGTCACTTTTCTCTCAGTAAGTCGCTTAAAGCGACTGACAGCGGCTGAGTAGCGATGTTACCCATGTTAAGGAGAATTTCAAGAGTTTCTTTTTATTTCTTTTTGTTTCCTTTTTCCTTTTTTTTTTTCCAGGGACAGCTTAGTCCCCGCACCCCTTTACGGCACCCCCAAAACCGGCCTCTTTACGGCCCCGGAACTCTCTTTACGAGTTCCTCAATCCTGCCTTTTTACGGCTCCCGGAACTGTCTTTACGAGCTCCTCAATCCCTTGCGACGCGTCCGCCCAAGGTTGCCCGATAGCCCCCGCCATCCAGCCCGGCAGCCCCTGCCGCCTGTTGCGTAGCCCCCGCTACCAACATTGAGCAGTTTAACCTGTCAGCCCCCGCCCACTGTGTAGCACCCGCTATCGGCGCTTGACGGTTTTACCTGTTATCGTCTCCGTTCTGTCAGAGAGAGGGTCTCAGCATTCCCCGTACGGGCCACCAGTTGACCGGTGCAGCCCCTCAATGAGACAGAGGACGCTCTTGTGGGTAACAGGTAATTGCCGCTTTATTGTTGCGGGTTCTGGCTTATATATCTGACTGTGGCCAATCAGGCTGCCTCGAGGGCTACCACGAGGAAGCAGGGCTGGAATGGGATGTGGGCTCTGGCTAATATACCCAGCTGTGGTCAATCAGGGGTTGCCACAGAGTCAGCATGGGGCAAATACGAAGTGAGCACGGGGTGGCTAATTTGGAGAGGGACGTAGCGCATTGCAGAAGCTGGCATGGTCCTTAGTCCCAGGTGGGGTATGGTATGTTGAGCGCCTGCGCCCAACAGGTAGGATTTCCATGAGTTTGAGGCCAGCTCAGGCTAAATAATGAGTTCAAGATCAGCCTGAACTACTTAGCAAGACCCTACCTCAAAACTAAACGAAACAGACATTACATCCTTATGTAACCAGTGTCTACAACTTTATCATCTTGTAGAACTGAAACTCTGTACCCCTTAAGTGGTAACTCCCCAGTTCCTCCTCCAAGAACCACTGGCAACCAGCATTCTGCTTTGTGCCCATGAATTTCACTACTCCAGACACCTGGAGTAAATGGTACATCATATTAGTGTCCTCATGTAACGGGCTTATTTCACTTCAAGGTTGGTTCATGCTGTAACATGTTACAGGATCTCCTTCTTTTCAAGGGTGAATAATATTCCATGGTTTGTATACTTTATCCACTCATCCATGAATGGACACAAACTTGGCCAGAATCCTGAAACTGAGTCTCACTCTGATCACGACCCCTTTCTAACCCTAACTGTGTCTTCACTTGTCCTGGAATTTAACCTTGTCTGTGAACTTGACCCTTCCCTTCACAGTGATTCATCTTTTTCTGAGGCTCACCATGACTCTGGTCATGACCCCGACAATTAACAGGGCAAACTAAAGCTCACCCTGACCTTGACCCTGGCACCAAAATACCTCTCACACTGGCCATGACCCTGAATCTGACTCTGCCCCCAGAACATGATCCGGACCGAGAGAGGCAGACATCTCTGTCAGGCTTTGACCTTCAGTCTCAGTACCTAGCCTTGGGTAAACTTGAACTTTTGCTGTCCCCTGACGCAGCCTCCTGAGTGCTGGCAAATGCCACCACATCTGTCAGTAAAAGCTATTTTAAAGGATGCAAATGCAAGGTGAAAGAGGAGACATAAAGAGCACGACCTGGAAGCTCCAACACCAGGCCTTCTGTCCTGGTGGAGCAGGGTGCACCCCGCCCCTGGCACTGGGATATGTGTTCTTGTTCGTCTTCCTGGGTGCTCCCCTGAGCCCCTGTCACTCTGAAATTTTAGGGTGGTTTCATTACATGAGGGTGACTTGATTCAATCACCAGCCCCTCTCCCGCTGGTGGTTGGGTGGGGTTGGACTTCCTAGCCCTTTTAGCACATGGCTGTTTCCCAGTGAGTCCTCCCTGCTTACTAGGGCTTTTCTAAAAATTACCTCATTAACAGATATTCAGGTGCACTCCAAAGGATTCGTGATGCATAAAAAAGGGCCTGGGTGACACCCTGGTTATTCTAGACAACTAAGAAATCAGAAGCAGATGAAAACCAGGTAAACTAAAATGTTTCTCACAGCATCCCTTTGCTCAGTTGGGTACTTTGATATTGCCCAGCCCTGGTTCCAGGCACCTGGGGGAACTTCAAGGATTGGCTGGCTCTGGGCTTGGCCAGGGGAACCAAAACTAACTGCAAGCATCAGCTGTGCGTCTCCAGGAAACCGTCCACCTGCACGGGAATGCCCTTCCCTCTCTCCAGGGCCCACCGAGAGCCACTGCTCGCCATCCCAGGACTGCTATGTCTGTTGGAAGTGAATATGTATGTGTGCGCGTGTGTGCACGCTGCTGGAGACGGAACCCAGGGGGTGCTGAGCTACATCCCCACCCTTTCTGTTTCATTTTGTTTTGAGATTAAGTTTCCCTAAACTGCTCACACTGGGCTTGAATTTGTGACCCTCCTGCCGCAGCCTGCTGAGTGGCTGAGATTATAAGGTAGTGGCTTTAGAGAGCCTTACAGGAGATGGGAATTACCAGGATCATAGGAGTTCCTGGCTATCAGTGCTCCTGTAAGACATGAAATAAATCTCAGGGCTTTTGTGGTAAATTTAGAGATTCTCTGCAGGCCCAGCCTTGGAAAAACAGCCTGAAAGACTGGTTTCATTGGCTCCTGAGTTAAAGTGCAAGAAAGGACTTGAATTTCTCACCATTTGTTTTTAAAATCAAAATCTTGCTAAGCAGCTAAAGCTGGCCTGGAACTTACAGTCCCCATGTCTCAGGCGCCTGAGAAGCTCTGATTCAGAAAGGAAGTGTTCTCAAGATCGGTACTGGCACTGGTAGGGACAAGTCTCAAAGCCTCCCTTAGGTACTCTTCTGGGGTTGAGAGTTTATTCTGGGTCCTGCTCCTCAAAGTCTTGGTCTGTGGTCACTGGCCAGCATGCTGTGTACCGCAGAATCAGAGGTAAGACAGAATGAATTGCAAGAATTCACAACTTATCCCTGAAGAAACTGACCTTTACGAGCTGTAGACTAAGCAGACACCATGTATGTGAAAGTTCTCACCCAAGTCCTACACCCGTGGCTTCACTCGTGGCAGGTTACATTTCTGGCTGTCTGTCACACTGACACAAATTCTTACTCAGACAAAGCGACATTACAGGGCCGGAAACCTGGCATAAAATACTGAGATTTTAAAGCAGCAGGGAGAGACGTGCTTTGTGCATCGATGTGGGGCAGCTGCTCCCTGAGACCTCGGTCTGGCAGGTGCAGGTCCAGGCTGCTGCTCACCTGGGCGTGAAGTTGGAGTGGCTGGGAGCCCACAGCTCAGGTGCCGGTGACGTGACAGTGCTAGATAGCGGGCTGGGTCTGAGAGGTCCTTGAAAGCACAGCTGAAGGTGCCCTGCACCTCCTCTTTCCTTCTTAGGGTTCCTTGGATTCCAGCTCTTTTCTCTCTCCTCAATCCACACCTAGAGAGGATTTTAAAAGAGAAGAGGAGCTTGGGCAGAGCTTAGCTACCTAAGGACCCGAGCAGCGGAGCAGAGGATTCATGTCCAGTGGCTTTGATGATCAGCAGGGCAGGAAAGTCCCCGTGCATCAGTGTTACAGGGATATGGAAATCGCTGGCCCTTCACGCAGTGCCAGCCACCTGACAGAGAGGGGACACGAGCTCCTCTGTGCAGGGCGGGTGGCCTCAGGTGACGCGTGCTTGCTCTCGGCTCACTACAGAGAGATTCTGAATGTATCTTTTTATGGCTCAGTCCCTTTCAAGTCATGGTAATACATTCAAACTTAATTCCTTCACGATATCTCTGAGAGCTCAGCCAAGGGATTTGGAGAACCACCACAGATGCGCTCCGACGTCAAGAAGAAAGAGAAATGCTAAAGAATATTTCTTTTAAAAACAAAACACGAAAAGCTCAACTTTGATTGTTTTTTTAAATCAGGAAGATACAAAAGAAGCATGTGAATAAAGTTATTTTAAAAATCACCGTGACTTCACGTGGGAAGTCTCTAACGACAGGCAATGAGTCATGGCTGCGGTATTTGTAACACATTGTTTCTGCAGTGACATTTAAAATGGAAAACATCGCCTGGGAAACGCAATGTGAACCTTTGTTTTAAACAATATGTTGCATATGTATTTTAAGTGCTAAGAAGAATACAAATGCATGTGCTAAGATAATATTAATTATCTGTGTAATTAACTCTACTAATATTAATCCCACCAGAAGGATAAAAAATCTACACATTTAATTCTGTTATTCAAAGATGGCTTTTATATTTTTTTAAAAAATTGATGTCATTTAGGCTGCTTTTCAAAGTCATCCCAGAAGGTAGGAATCCTACATGACTTCTATGGCCATGGTTTGAATAGTTTTCCCCTATGAAACCCTAAGGCTGAGTTTCCAAGGCAACCCTGCTGGGTGGTGGGGGTGGGTTGGAGGGTCTGGGAACGCAGAGCCCCCTCCCATGGATTTGAGCCTCTCTAGCACAGGCTCTTGCTCTGGCAAGAGGGTCCCCCTAAGCCGGTGTATTCTCCTCTGCGCTTCCTGGTCCTGGCTCTGTGGACTCGTCCACCCTGTGGCTTTCCTGCCACTTGCGAGCAGCCCCCACTCAGAGCTGAGCTCATGCCAGCTTCACGCACGCTCCCAGACTTCCAGGACAGGGAAGCAAAGTCTCTTCCCTTTCTAAAGTACCCAACCTCAGGTATTCTGTTACAGTAACAGCAAGCAGACAGAGACACCACCATTCGGTTTTGTCTGAGGCAGAAAAGTTTCCCTGGGTGGTGGCTTTTAGTGGTAACACAGGGACTGTCCAGGTCAAGTGGGTGAAGTTGGTGGCCGTAACCCCTAAATGATAGCTGGGGGGGGGACAAAGGGTCAGTGCTAGGCTGTCAGTGACTGCACCTGGGTGGGGAGAGCCCAGGGAATGAGACAGGCAGGGCCTCCCACAGGCCTTTCCAGCTCTCATCCTGTGGACCGTCAGATGTAAGCACACCCACAGCTGTGGCTTCGGGTGGAGGCCACCATGCAGGGCACTGTAGCCAGTGGACAGGTGGCCAGGTGGCCCTAGGAAGGCCTCCTGTGGGTGACTGGGCTGACACTGTGTTCAGGGAAGGTCGGCCAGGGAGGACAGCGTGTGCTCTGGCAGAAGCATGATTCCTTGGGCTCCTGGGCACCCAGGGACCAGTCTGGCTTTTATTTTAGACACAAGGGAAAGCTGTCGCAGGGTCATAAGATGTGGTCTGCTGTGGTTTGCCTTGTAGAACACAGGGCCGACTGGTCTGTGCCCCTCACATGGGCGCATCGTACAGCTAAGGAAGTGGACAGGCTCAGAAGCTGCACCTTTCCAGGGCCCACAGCAGCCCACAGAAAAGCCAGGGCCTTAAAAAGAAGTAACGTAGCCTGCTTTGCGAACACAAGGGAAACTATACAGATAGCTGGGCATGGTGGCGCACACGTGTAATCCCAGCACTCAGGAGGCTGAGGCAGGAGGATCCTTGCAAGTTTGAGGCCAGCCTGGGCTCCAAAGTGAGCTCAGTGGCAGCCTGAACTGCACAGCAAGATCCTGTCTTGAAAAAAAAAGAAAATTATACCGACAAGACATGCATTTAATGGGTGTGCCATAGGTGACGAGAAAAGCCTGGCTAGAGACAGAAGCCTTGGAGTTGTGACATGTGTGCTACCATCACAAAACCTTGGATTAAAACGCGGAGAAAAGGCGTAATTCTGCCTCTTTTTTATCACCTGCAATTCCGATGATGGCCACAAGAGGGCGCTCTCCTCTTGCTGTTTATAAACCGCAGCTTCAAGCCAGGATTTCCCTTTCATTTTTCTATTTTTTGCTGAGAGTCTGTAGGCAGTGAGTGTCTAAGTAAACATGTAACAACCAGTTCTGGGAGGGCGGAAGAAGCCTCGTTAAGAGTTGCCAATTTCCGTGGTGTAAATACTTCCCCAGCGTGAGATCCTGCAGCATTTCTCAGGCTAATTACCCTGGGGTGGGGAAAGCAGGCTCCACCCAGCGCGGGTTGAGGGTTCCAGAGCAGGAGCAGGCTGGGGTGGCAGATTCTCTGAGGGAACTGGATTGTGACTCAGAACACACCGCCGAAACAGTGTTACCTTAAATGTTGGCTGTCTCCTTAATAACTTTTAAGCCAGCACTCCTCCCAAAAAAAGTCTAAAATAGACGAAGGGGCTGTAGAAAAAAATATAAAAATATTAATTTCTTCAAATTGCAAGACCTTCCTAGGAGTGAGTACTGCTAAAATTACTGAATCATGTCATTTCCTATCATCATAACTAGACTTATGTCAGATTTTGAGTTAGTGGCTTGATAAGTAGCTGAACCAATGAAGATCTTCAGAGAATGAATCAGAGTCAATGTATTTTTATATTAGAACAAATACAAATTCTTCAATATGATTAGTGAAAAGAAAATATTTTGGCTGGATTCTGATAATTTTGCTTTGTTTTTTGAAGCAGGGTTTCACTATGCAGTCCAGGTTGACTTTTGAACTCACTATGTAGCCCAGGCTGACCTCAGTCTCATAGTGATCCTCCTGCCTCAGCCTTCCAAGTGCTGGATTACAGGCATGCATCACTACATCTGGCTGACTCTAAATTGGGTGCTTGTGAAATTTAAAACAAAACTAAAGATGAAGTCAGTTGTGCTGGTGTGTGCTTATAGTGCCTGTACTCTGGGAGAATGAGGCAGGAGGATCACAAATCCGAGCTCATCTAAGTAACTTAGCCACTTAGCAAGACCCTGCCACCAAAATAAGGAAGGAAATGATCCGGGGCATAGTTCGGTGCAAAGACCCTGAGTTCAGTCCCAGCCCCCCACCTACCCCCGCAGACACACAGGGAAAGGAAGGGAAGACATTAGGCTAAATTAAAAAGTTTTTAATCTCAACATGTACAAATCAACATACCAAAGAGTGATGTCGCTGTGCGGCTGAGTGGAAGGCTTCAGCCTCCTGCCAGGGAGCCAGGAGGTCCAGAGAGGGTCCAGTGCCCCACCGCAACAAAAAAGTCTGAGATCAGACACAGGAGAGAGCAGGAAAAGTGGGTCGACTTTTCAGCATCCTCGCGTTTAGAGACGAAGAGCCTCCCGCCCAGGGGTCTCTTCCACGGGGCCAAAGAACCTGCCGAGCATCCGGCTTTCCCGGCCCTCACTGCTTCCCTGCGCTCCCAAAGACACTGCAGGGGCTGCAGAAATAAGCAACCGGGCCAGCCAGGGGCGAGCGAGAGGGTGGGGCACATGGCACCGCCGCAGAGCCGTGGGCTCCTACAACAGACTCCGCCAAGGGGTCTCAAGGAGTCTCACGCTGACGCCTTAGCGCGCATGGCTGCGGCAGGTGCGCGGCAGAGCACGAGGGGCAGGTGCATGGCAGGTGCATGGCAGGTGCGCGGCAGAGCACGAGGGGCAGGTGCGCGGCAGAGCACGAGGAGGAAGGGGCGCGGCAGAGCGCCCAGGGCAGGTGCTCAAGGGCTGCAGCTCTCACCGCAGTGCTCGCAGGCAACCAGCTAGGCTCTGCCGGGCTGGGGTGGGAGCGCCCTTCAGCTGGAGCACCTCCCGGCCCCAGGGAGCACAGAAAGGCAGCCTCACAGTGGGTTTGGTTTTGTGAGATTGAAAGAAGGCAGAATTTCTCAAGAGTTTTCCCCAGGAAGGAACGAGAGAAGCGGAGGGGGAAGGTCAGAGAGCAGCTTAGTGGCAGCATCTCTGCCTAGCAGGCAGCAGGCCCTGGGCTCAACCCCTGGCACCACAGCCCTGAGACACAGTGAGCCCGCAGGATTCTAGCTGAGCCAGTAGAGATCAACAGAGACTGCAGGAAACGCCTGCTTCTTCAGATAGGAAGACAGCAGCCCAAGACAGCAGAAGCAAGTCAAGGAAATGCAGCCTCACTAAGCAGGCAGTGCAGTGTTCCAGGAGATGGCTTCCAAGAAATGGAGCTCTAGATTAGCTCGACAAACAATTGTTTTAAAAGGTTCAGTGAGCTGTAAGAGAAGAAGATAGAACACGATGAACTTAACATGTAAGAAATGAGACATTCATGAAAGAAATAGAAATCTTTAATGAAAAGAACCAAACAAATTCTGGAGCTGAATAATACAGTAAATGAAATTTTTAAAATGCAACAGAGAATGTTTCAACAGCAGACTCGGTTAAACAGAATAAATCTGTGAAGCTGAAGAAAAAAACTTCTCAAATGACCCAGTCAGCGGTGGGAAAGAAAACAATGAATGAGAGGCAGGGAAGTCTATTAGGGTTCAGGAAATATCGGCATGGAGACTGATAGGTGCATTATGGGAGAGAAAAAGCTCTTCTAAAGGAATAACAGAGGAGGGTCTGGGGATTTAGCTCAGCGGCATAAGCACCTGCCTTGCAAGCAGGCGGTCGTGAGTTTGATCCCCGGTACCGATAAAAAGTTAAAAAAAAAAAAAAAGATAAAAAGGAATAACAGAGACTAGGCATGGCGACCCATGCTCATATCCTACCCCCTGGGAGGCCGAGGCAGGAATAGCACAAATTTGAGGTCAATGTGGTTTAAACAGTGAAACCATCTTAAAAAACAAAAAAGGAAAAGCAAGAAGGAATAGCTGAAAACTTCCTGTCTTGAGAAGGAGATGAATATAAGGTTCATAAGACCCAAAGATCTTTAAGTGACATCAAATCAAATCAAACCACACCAATATGCATTCCATCTAATTATCAAAAGTCAAAGTCAGAGAAAATTTTGAAAGCACCAAGAGAAAACCAGCCTTTTATGTACAAGGAAACTCTATAAGGCTATCAGCAGATTTCTCAGCAGAAGCTTTGTGGACCAGGAGAGAGTGAGGTAATACATTCAATTGGATGTTGTCCAAGAATCCTACACCTGGGAAAGCTATTTGCAGAAATGAAGTACAGATAACAATTTCTAAAACAGCCAGAGGAGTTCATCATTATTAGACTTGCCTGGAGAATGCTGGAGAGGTCTTCAAATTAAAGCAAAAGCATGCTAATTAGTAATATAAAATACAAAGGATAAAACTGACTGGTAAAGGCAAGTACACAGCCACATTCACAATAGTCTGATATTGTATAAGTTACTTTTCAAGTTAGAAGATGAAAGTATTTAAAGATAACTATACCAACAATAATGTATCAAGTGATACACTGAAAAAAGTAAATTGTGACATGAAATAAATTGTAAGTATGAGGGTCAGTGAAATACAATGAATTACATTGTTATCCATTTAAAATATATTGTTATTAAAATCTCTTATATAAACCTTGTGGTAATCCTTTCATAGATACGCACCAAAGGAAAGGAATCAAATATACCATTACCAAAAAATAAAAACATGAAATCACAAATGGAGACATTAAGAGAGAAAGAAGGACTCTGGGCTGGAGAGCTGGTGAGCTTGATTAGCACGGGGTAGGCCCTGGGTTAACCTCCAGCGGAGAGGGAGGGAGGGAGAGAGGAGAAAGGGGAAGAGGTGAGGAAATGAAGACTACAAAATATTAAAAAATAATTAACAAAATGGCAGTAGAGATTCCTTGCTTATCAATAACTACTTCAAATGTAAATAGGTTAAATTCTCCAAACCCAGGACACAGAGCGACTGTGAATGGAGAAGGAGACAAAACAAACACCCCTCCACTCTCCACGGGCTGCCTCTAGAAGGCTCACTTTGGTTTTAAGAACACACACAGACTGAAGGTAAAGGGCTGAAAATGACATTGCCTGCCAGCGGTAACCAAAAGAGTGTGCGAGGGCATATTTACATCAGATACAGACTTTAAGTCCCAACTGCCATAAGACACAAGAAAGTCTTATCTCATGAGAGAGGCACAGATTTATCAAGAAGATAATTATTTATAAGTGTATATGCACCCAACATCAGAGTACCTAAATATATAAAACAAAGTTATTAACAAACCAAAGGAATAAACAGCAACCCAGCAATAATTCTGCACTTAGCAGTGGAGAGACATCAACACAGGAAATGAATAAGGGAACAATGGGCTTAATGATGCTGTGCACAAAGGGACAAACACAGCAGACACACACAGAGCATCCCATCCAGCGGCAACAGAACGCAAATTCTTCTTAGGCACACACAAAATATTCTCTAGAATGGATCATAGGTTGGGCCATGAAGGAACAAATTGTGGTTGTTAATACATTTAAGACTGAAATCATACAAGTGTTTTTTTCTGAACACAAAGACATGAAACTGAAAATCAAACGTGGAGAAGTTATGTCTATAAGGAAATGAACGCACTCCTGAAAAATCTATGAGTTAAATAAGAAACCAAAAGGGAAATAAAAAGTATCAGGAGGCAAAGGAAAGTGGAACTATGATATACTAAAATATAAGCACTTCTAAGAGGAAATTATTGGTGATAACTGCCCATATTAGTAGAAAGGAGAAATCACAAATAACTTTATACATCAAGTAACTCGAAATAGGAGAACACACTAAGCCCTAAATGAGCACAGGGAAAGAAATCCTAGAACCAAGGCAAATGAATTAAAGACCACAGAGACTGTAGAAAAGATTGACAAACCTGAATTGGCTTTTGGAAAAGATGAACACGAGGACAAATGTTTAACTAGACAAAGAAAAAGAGAGAGAGAGAGAGAGAACTCGGGTAAATAAGATGATAAATGAAAAGGAGACATTACAACCAATGCCACAGAAATAAAACGATCGTTAGAGACTCTCATTAAGAATTATATGCCAACCAGGAAACCTACGAGTGGATAAATCCCTAGAACCCGTCTGGTAAGACTGAGTGACTACTAGGAAGTGGGCCTCATAATGAGTAAAGAGACTGAATCACTAATCACAAATTTCCTATCAAAGAAAATCTCTGGACTGGATGATTTAGTGGTGAGTTCTATAAAGCACTTAAAATAATTACTTCCAATTTTTCTTAAACTCTTCCAAAAAATTGAATAGGAGAGAACATTTCCAAACTTACTTTATGACCTCAGCATTACCTCAATTCCAGAGCCAGACAAGGACAGTATGGAAACATAAAAGGCAGTATCTTCAGTGAATACAGAGGCAGACATCTGTGACACAACACTGCTAGTGAGCCCTAGTGGTGCAGTCAGACAGTGTGTGGTGCTTATACAAAATACTACTGGTCAGTCGGGTGTGGTGGTACAGGTCTGTAATCCCAGCACTCTGGGAGGCCGAGGCAGGAAGACTGCAAGTTTGAGCCCAGCGTGAGCAGTGTAGCAGCTTAGTGAGACTCTCTCCCAAAATAAAAAATTTAAGGAGGCTGGGAATGTGGCTCAGCGTGAAGGCCCTGGGTTCAGTCCCCAGTACCCCAAAACAAAGGAAAACAAAATACCAAAATCATATGGTCATCTCAACTGATGCAAAAGGGCCCTTGATGGAATTTAATATATTTTATGATAAAAGCCAAAACATTGGACATCCCCTCGTAGAATGTGAGCCCGTAGTGAGCATTATATTCAGCGGTGAAGAGATGAAGGCGTATTCTCCACGATCAGACACAAGAATTCTCCCTCGCTGCTTTCATTCAGCACAGTCCAGGGTAAGAAGTCCTGGCCAAGTCACCGGCAATGAGAAGAAATCAGACGTCCCAACCAGGAGGCAGCAGAATGTTCTCTGTTTGCAAGTAATGTGATTCACAGCTCTGAAACTCCACTCCAAACTGTCAGAGCAAAGAAATGACTCCAGTGAGGCTGCAGGGTATGAAATAAAAATACAGAACTGGCTGTGTTAAGAGGCTGGGCACGATGGGTACAGCTGGAACCTCAGCACTGCGGAGAGGCTGAGGCAGGCGCTGCGCCTCTGCGAGTTAGAGACTTAGTGGGAAGCTGGCTCAGAAAGTAAGAAAGCAGGGAGGGGCCGGGTGGGGAATGTAGCTCAGTGTGGAAGCCCTGGGTTCAATCCCAGCTTAAAAAAAGCGAGTAAAAGAAGAAATTAAGAAAATAATGCCATTTATGATAGTAACAAAAAGAATAAAATGCTTAATAATAAATTTAGCCAGGGACAAAAAAGGTATGTATGGAAACTTTTAAACACTGAAAAAAAGTGTTTGAAGAAGGTAAATAAATGGGAAAGTATCTTGAATTTATGGAATGGAAGAACTAATATTGTTAAAATGTCCATAGGACTAAAAGGGATAACCGATTAAATGCAATTACTATCAACACTCCAGGGGCATTTTTCACAGAAATAGAAAAAAACATTCTAAAATTCATGCAGTATCATGAAAGATCCCAAATAGTCATAGCAACCTAAGCAAGAAGACCAAAACCACAGCGACAGGAACAGTATGGTACTGGACACAGACACACAGAGCAATGGGACAGAATGGAAACCCAGCTGTACGCCCATGTATTCACAGCCCGCTGGCCTTTGACAGGGGTGTCCAGGCATGCGAGTGGGGAGGGGTGCCCCCTTCAATACGTGACGCTGGGATAGAGGGGGTCCACAGGCAGAAAAGTGAAAGTTTACCTTCGTGTCTCCTCATACTCAAATATTAACTGACAGTGGATTAAAGTTGAAAGCAAGACCTAACACTGTAAAATTGCTAAAAGAAAACGAAAAAAAATGTCCCATGACATTAGTCTGGGCAATACTTGTTTTGATCATAATCCCCAAAAGTACAGACAACAAAAGCAAAAACAGACTAATGGGGCTGCGTTAAACTAAAATACTCTGCATAGCAAGAGGAAACCATCGACAGAGTGAGAATGGGACTGGGGAGTGGGAGAAAAAGCAGCGAGTCTGGCATCTCTTAAAGGGTAACGTACACGCTGGCCCTTGGCATGAATCAGCAGAATCCGTGCTGGGTCGGGCGGACCACAAGAAACCAGTTTGCCCTTTCACAGTATGCAGAGCTCACGTCAGGAAGGGTGAATTTGCCTCCTATTTACTCCTCCCAGCCAGTTTGCCCTTCCTGTGAGCCGACCAGCGTGCAGGCTGAGAGTCAAGAATACTACATATCTCCCTCCCTGTCCCTGTGAGTCATCAGCTGATTTGGAGGACGGCTGATAGCAACTGAGGTACAAAAACAAATCAGTGCTGGTTCTGTTTGATTGACTTTGCAGGCCTAGGGCTGGCAGCCTGAGCATCTCCTAGGAGGATGAAGGATGCAGTATAGTAAATATGGGGGATTCCCTCTGTCTTGTTTTTGAATTGTTGTTCTGTTTTACTCTGATTCATTGTTTTGTTTTATTCAACGTTCTATTTTGATTGGTTTTACTCTGTTCTGTTTTGATTAATTTTACTATGTCTGATGGTATGGACAGCTATTTTGAAGATAACAAGATATTATGGTGGCCATTGTTGATTCCCTACTGACCTGCCTTGGAATTTTGTATTACTTTTTACTGTTTTGTTTTGGTTGGTTTTATTCTGTTTTGTTTTTTGGGGTTTGTTCTCTTTTTAAAAAAGAGGAGGAATGTCCAAATATATACAGAACACAAATAATTTCATAGCAAAAAGATCAAATCAAGTCAAAACAAAAAATATTGATTAAAAAAACAGCAAAGCATGAGAATAGATATTTTTTTCCCAAGAAGACCTACAAAGGACAACAGGTGTGTGAAAATGTGCTCAACATCATGGTCATCAGAGAAATGCAAATCATAACCATAAGCCTAAGAAAACGAAGGAACTGTCTTAGTCCATGCCACATTTCTGTAGCAAAACACCAGAGGCTGCACGCTTTATAGAGAAAAGAAACTTCTTCAGCTCACAGTTCCACTGGCTCAAGGGCACAGAACTGACATCTACGCAGTGCTAGTGAGGTCCTCAAAGCAGACGGCATCCTGAGAGACTAGGACAGGCCAGGCTTCCTTGTTTCACAGTAACTCATTCTCTTGGAGCTGATCCACTCTTGAGAGCACCAGGTCACCCCGAAAGGACAGCAGGAGCCGTCCACGAGGGTGTAGGCCCGTGATCTGCTTGCTTTTCATAGGTCTCGTCTCTTACAACTTTCACCGTCTCAGTGAGTTAAAGCTCTCGAAAGGGATGAACCTCATGCAAATAAAAGCAGATGCCAACTGTGAGTGCTGGTAGGATGCAGAACGGCGAGAAGATCCCTTAAAAAGTTAGAAAGAGCTATTCTGGAGGCTGAGGCAGTAAATTACAAGTTGGAGGCCAGCCTGGGCAACTTAGGGAGATATGCTTCCAAATGAAAAGGACTGGAGATGTAGCTCAGAGTCCTCTAGATTCAATCCCCAGTGCTGGAGAGAGGGTGGAGAGAGAGAGAGAGAAAGAGAGAGAGAGACACAGAGACAGGGACAGAGACAGAGACAGAAAAACAGGGAGAGAGAGAGAGAGAGAGAGAGCTTTGCCACTTGTAATAACACAAATGAGAAATGAGTCCAGAGGGTGCTATGCTGAGTGACATAAACCAGACATGGAGAGACAGATAGTGTGTGTCCTCAGCTACATGTTTAATAAAACATTTGTAGGAAAAATGTTTTGGCACCAGGGATCAAATTCATGACCCGGCACTTACCAGGAAGGCATTTATGCCTGCTGAGCTAAATCCATAGCCCCAGAACAAAACCCGATGAGCTGGTGGAAGCAATGTAGGATGGGAGTCTCCAGGGGTCAGAGGTGGGAGGTAAGGAGGAGGGTGGGAAGTCAGGGTGATGCTGGATCACCGAGTCCAGGACCCTGGTGTACAGCCCGGGGATAGTCTGGAACTCACCATACTGTATTATGCAATTAAAATTGCTCCACACATAGGTCTATCTCCTGTTTACTTTCCTGGGACCAGGAATGGAACGCAGGACCTCGCACTTGCCAGGCAGGCACTGTGCCACTGAGATAGTCCTGGCCCCAAGTTGATCTTAAGGATTCTCATCATGCACAAAAATGGTAATTAGGTGTGGTGATGGACATATTAATTCAATTTATTATGGTAATTCTTTTAGAATGCCATATATATGTAACAAAACATGACATCGTATACCCAAGCGCATACAATGTTTGTCAATTTCACCTCCATAGATGTGGGGAAACGCTGCCTTTGAAAGTCAAAGGCAGCTGGTCATAACATCACAGTATGTGAGGAGGGAGAATGAAGACGGTAAGCAGTGGGGCTGGATCACTGAGCGCAGGTTCCTGGGGCCTTGCACCTGTGAAGTGGAGGCTGTGAAGTGGTTCTCAGGGCGTCCAGGAGCCGCTGGACCGGGAACTGTGGGGCAGGGCCCAGCGGTTTGCGTCTCATGCTCTCCTAAGATGAGAAGCACTGAGTCTCGTGGACTTGTTCATGTCTGCTGGTCACTTTCATCAGGGTGACATGATCCCCGACACCCACAACTTGAAGGGGAGAGGTTTATTTCGGCTCAGACTTCAGAGGGTTCAGCTCATGGCTTCAAGGCAGAAATGACAAGACAGAAGGACCTGGCAGAAGAAAGCTGCCCACCCCATGCAGCCAGGAAACAGAGAGAGAAGCAGGGCTGGAGTTTTAGCTCAGTGGCATATGCACCTGCCTTGCAAGCAGGCGATCGTGAGTTCAATCCCCAGTACCGATAAAAATGAAAAAGTCAAAAAAAAAAAAAAAAAAAAAAGAGAGAGAAGGGAGGAGCTGGGGACAAAAGGTGCCTTTCCCCCTCATTCTCCCTGGGGCCAGAGTCAAGGCCTTAGGTTTGGAAAGGGAGCGGGTTCTTCTACTTATTCTTCTTTTTAAAAAATATTTCATTGTAGAATAAACCTTAGATGTTAACGATCATATTTAATGTGGACACAGGACTGAGAGAAGGAAGTCTACCCTCCCGCTCCCAACACTCAGCTTAGAAGCAGGGCATCGATGGAATTTTAACGCAGTTGCTTCTAGGGAGAGAGCACGGGAATATTATTTTGTGACCCCCTTCCTTGTCACTAGGTTGGCCAGGTTGACCTCAAGCTCTCAATCCTCCTGCTTTGGCCTCTCGAGTGCTGGGATTACAGGTCTGAATACAATGTCTGAATACGGGTCTAAATCCCTCCCTCTGCCTTCCTCCTCCCTTCCTTCCTCTCTCTCTCCTTCTCTGCCTTTTTCACTTCAGAGTCCATGGTATTACATTTAAACCATTTTAAGATTGAACAGATTTAATCTAATGCATAATTGCAAATTGTATTTTCATCTATGGTCTCTTCATCCTCATTAATACGCTTCCCTTAAAAATTGCTTTTGGAAACTTCAGATCCACATGGTTGGATGGTTCAAGGTTGCAACATTAGCTGTAATTACCCACAGCCTCTGACTTTTGTTGTAATTCATAGTGACCTCGTTAAAATTCTGTGATTCCGTTCTTCCCTTTTTTTTCTTTTTTGCAAAATTTCCTGGTGCTCATGCAGACTGATTAAGCTAGCTTTGGGGCATTAAAACTTAATGCCTTTGTTTCATTTTTACCCACATATCAGTAGTTACCATGGTTACCAAGAAGGGTTCAGGTGGTGCCAACTTGCAGATGTGCTGAAATGTTTTCCCTGGCTCAGACTGTCCGTTACTACAGCAGGACAGCAGCTAACTTCCAGGGTAAGCAATTGTTATACCCTAGGTTAATTTGGGGAAGCTTTTCATCTCTTTTAGCCTTCGACCAGCTCACTATGCCCAAAAGCACAGTTATAGGTGCCGTGAAAACAGACCAAGACGACCACACAGATGACGTGCTCACATCAGCAGTCCGTTGTTCTGTCTCTGTATTTATTTTTCATCAGTAACACTTCATCTCAAGGGTGACACAGGGTCACATTTTCCAAAACTTTGTGGTCTCCACGGGGACAGCACCTGGCTTGCAAGTAACAGAAATAAGCTAGGGAAATGTGTGTGTCATGGAATCTGGGGCAGGGCTGCAGCTGGAACCAAGGATTTAAATGCTTCAGAAATTTGTTTTGTCTTTATTATATCTTGTGATTCTTTTTTTTCAAATATGGTAAAAATTTACACAGTATAAAGTTGACTGATTTCGCTATTTTTAGTGTACAGTTCAGTGGTGTTAAGTATGTTCACATCAGTCCATAACCATGATCACCATCTATCCTGAACCCTGTTATCTTCCCAAATGGGAATGCTTTACCCAGTGAGCAATGACTCCCCATCCCTTCTTTACTCAGCTACTGACAGCTGATGTTTTCCTGTATGTCTCTGAATTTGCCTGTTCCAGCCACCTCGTATCAATGGAATCATACACTCTCTCTCCTTTGGTGAAAGGCTTATTTTTCTTGGCATGATGTCTTCATGGCTTACTCACCCATGCTATAGTAAATGCCAGCATTTCCTTCAGGGTTCAGGCTGTGCTGAGTAGAGGAGCCACTTCTTGTTTATCCTGTCTGATACTGATAGACATTTGGGTCACTTCCACCTTTTGGCATTGTGACTAACATGCTATGAGCATGGCTGTACCAATATCTCTTCGCTTCTTGTTCTCAGCACTCCTGGTGGACTTGGTATATCACACAGTGATCTAATTATGATTCCACTAGTATAGATGGAAAAGTATTTTTTCAATCTTTGTTTCCCTATGGGTGGGATCAAGATCAACTCAGTCTCTTGAAGTTTTAGGGTGGTGTTTCTTTTTTCTTTAAACATGCTTACATTTATTTTGCTGACAAATATAGACTTGGACAGAGGTTGGTCACCACTGTTTCCTGTAGTGTCAACTGAGGCACAAAACTGGGTGGCACTTGGTGCTGGTTTTGGGCTGGTAATTCATCTGGAGCTTCTCTGATGTGAGGCTTTGATTCTTCTCTGTGGGGCCCCCGTGGTACTCCTCGGGCTTCCTTACAGCATGGGCTCCAAAAGCAAGTGTTTCAGCAAGGAGATGTCTCTGGCTCTGTCTCTCTGTCTCTTCCTCTGTGTCTCTTTTTGTCTATCTTTCTCTTCGTGTCTCTCTGCCTCTGTCTCTTTCTGTCTCTCCTTCCTTTCTCTTCATTGCAAATTATCTTCCCTCTAGCTCTTTTCTACTCCCCCATCTCTAAGCACATAACTAACACAATGGTCTGAGTTTCTAGCCACCTGGATTTTTATAACATTTTCTTCTGTCTTCTGATGTCTAACCTGGCATCATCCTGCTCCCTGCTCTCTGCTCTGGTGGACATCTTCCTTGATCCCATCTCTCAATTTCTAGTATTTGTCTTTGGTTTGGCCCCAGTGGGAAAACAGCTTTCATGGGCTGGACATCATCACTGGAGAGCCTGGAGAACTGACCTTGCTGACTCTGGTTTGGTTCAGGGTACTCTTCCACCCAACCAGAGCTGTCTTTGCTGAGTCTTTTCTTCAATTCCGTATCACTTACCTGACACTAGGATGCAACAGCTTGTAAATAACAGGACAAAAGAGCTGGGAACTGAAGGGTTTGGAGTCCTGATTCTCTGATTGGCTTGCCAATATGTTGGACTCCAGTTTCTTCATTTTAGAGTTTGTACAACAGTGCATTTGGATAAGAGGAATAACTTGGAATGTTGGGCAACACAGCAGGGTAAATATGGCTCACAATGATTAGCTGTGTGTTTTTTTTTTTTTGAAATAGTAGAGAGGGTTTTTAATGTTTTCAAAGCAATGATAAATGTTTTAAGGGATATGCCAATTGGCTGGTCAGGTATTATGCATTACACACTGTATACATGTGTTAAAATATCTTGCTTGGTGGCTACTTTGTAAGGCAAGGGTTGGCTGATTGGGGCTGGTGTTTTTGGTCTCTAGTTTTCAAGGCTGATTATTTTCCAGTGAAGTCTTATTTTCAAGGTAATGTGGTAATAAAACCATTTATGATCTGCTGTTGTGATGATTCCAGGAGGCACTTCATACTGTGAGCATTGTGGGTGTTGGTTCTCTCCTTTGACCCCCACCACCCCCTGGCACCCATAAGAGCCAGCCATGCCTGCAGGGTGTACCCTTGAGTGCTGCCAGCATCCAGACCCTGGGTTCTGGTCATGATGAAGCTGGTGGAGGGAGGAAGGCTTGGTCAGGGCTCTGCCCAGGGCTACAGGAGCCGAGCAGACAGGTTTGACTTCAGGTGCAACGACCATTTAGGACTTCAGCCACGGTAGAAGGTGAAGAGCCAGAGTGAACAGGGCAGTGGTCCTGCAGGGCCAGCCTGGTTCCTGTACCGGAGCCCCTGGGCAGAGCTGGGCAGTGGCTGACACAGTGGCTGCTGCTTCTAGCATCACCAGGTCCTGGAGGAGCAGGACTCATCATGGTCTGTGTGGCTCACTGGGATGAGACGTGCAGGGCTGTTCTTCCTGGGACATCATGTTTGTTAGTGTAGATCATGAGAACAGTGGAGTGTGTGGCGAGTTCTCAGCCCTCCAGCCTGACAACTTTGGCAAAAGGGTCAGGGGAGGAGATATTTGTAAATTCAAGAAATGAAGACATGGGTTGGTTCTTAAGACAAGATACATCCTCAGTTAAAAATCGTTTACAAATACCTTTAGCACATCTCATTACAAGACACAGGAAACAGAGGCAAACAAAACCAGGAAGAAGATATTACCTGCATTGAAATGTTTCATAGTTTTCCATCCTTCCATTTATACACACTGCATGCAAACACAACCACAGCGCACACACACACACACACCACGTGCCACACACCTGAACCTCTATACAGACCACACACTCATCCTCTTATGTACATGCATCACACATCGCACACACTCTCATACTTTACACACAGCACAACACACATGCAGATTTTAAACCAAATGAAGTCATGAAATTGTTCCAAGCTGTGTTTGCATTTAGCAGGGTGTTAATATTCTTCTGTAGCCACACACACAAGGGTACTATAATTTATTTAGCCAATTCTCTTTTGTATTTGGCACCAGGGATTGAAACCAGGCCTTTCTCACTGAGTGATCCTTTTTAGTTTTCATTTGGAGACAGTCTTTCTAAGTTGCCCATCCTGAATTTGAACTTGCAGTCCTCCTGCCTCAGCCTCGCACAGTGTTAGGATTGTAGGTGTATGCCACCATGCCGTACTTCCAACTCTTCATTTTGAGCATTACTAAGTTTTTACTAGCATGATATATGTCACTCCAAATATGCTTCCTGGGAACCAGAACACAGCCTTAGAATGGCCGTGAAACTCACAGTCCTGGGTGGACTGCTGTCCTTGCCCTCCAGCTAGGAAGAGATTGCTGGTTTCTCCAGTACCCCCACACCACTCATTAATTCCTCTAAAAGCCTTTCTAATTTTGTAGAGAAAATGGTAAGGATGTGCAATGGGTGGAACCGTGTTTCCCTAACATGGGTATGTTGAGGCCCAGCCCTCAGCAGAGGTGGCGCCTCGCAGGGGAAGAACCATCAGAGCCCCCTTCTCACAGGCTCATAGGTGTCTGTGATGCTGCCTCTGCCCCCACATGTCAGGGAGGGAAGCTGTGTGTGAACACAGTGACAGAGTGGTGGTCATCAAGCCCAGAGGTGGCCTTCACTAGAGACCAACCATGCTGTGCCTGGATCTCCCACTCCCTGCCTCCCCAGGTGTGCTGTTTTGTTGGGACAACCTGAGCTAAGACACACTTTTCAATTTGCATACTTTCTTTGTCAATTTGCATATTCTTTCTATCTGCACATTTGTGCTCACCTTTTCCTGTATTGCTGGTCATTAATGACTGTGTTACTGTGTGAAGAGCATAAGCTCAGTGCTGAAACATCAAGAGGGCTGGCCTGGGTGGTCTTCTCTCTGGAAGGCGCCTCCTCCTCCCCGCTTCTCTTTTCTGCCTCAGCCCTGAGGAGAGAGTTTTGCTGTGTCACACATCCCTGCTGAGAGGTGCTGCCTCGCCTTACCATGGGCGGAAGGCAGCAGGGCAAAACTTCCAACACTGTGAGTACAAAGTAAACTTTCTAAAGTAAATCAACTACCTCAGGTTATTTGCTATCTTGACAGAAACCTGGCTAGCATTTGGTGTAGGGCAATCTATTTGCTGTGGCAAACCGAAGCATGGAAGCAACACTCAGGCCTTGGAGGCAGATTTATTTTCTTCGATGGGCCTGATAGGGATTCAGTCAGTCACCAAACTATCAGGCCCTGATCTTTGGCAGTGTGGGTCTGATGTGGGATAAGCAAACAGGAAGTACAGAAGCAGAGTATTTGGCAGTTACTGATTGGTTACATCTTATGTTATTATTATTGATTGGCCTGAATGAAAACTATATCCTATGTGTTGTGGGTATATAAGTTCAAACTGGGGGCATGTTGGAGTTACAGGAAGCAAGTACTTGAGATAACATAGGAGTTCAGGGGATGTTTGGTCAGACAAGGGAGATATGCACCTGTTGGTAGAAGACTGACCGGAGCCGCGGGAGACAGGAGACCAAACTCGAGCAGGATCAGCTCTCAAACTTTATTACGTACAGCGAACCGGACCTAACAAGGTCCGCCACCCTCAACGTTGGTTCCTCTTCCGCCGTTGGGGGCAGGAACAACCTCTTATAAGGGGAAGCAGTATCCAATCACAGAGAAGCGCGCCTAACAAGCTGATAGGCTAGCATCACGGGTAACTGGGCAGATATGACAATTTGGCGGGCTTGTTCAGGCCGGGAAGAACCCGGAAGCAGGAAATGGGCGCCATCTCAGGCGGCTTCCCACATCTCCCCCTTTTTTATTTATTAAAATAGGATGGTCTGTGGGTCCCTCCAAGGTGTCTATGACCTTGTTGCTGTTAGACACCTAGGAGTGGGCCTACCTTGTAGGCCGAGGCATGAGAGAATGTAGAGGTCTATACCCTGCTGTGCATCACCCTGTTTTGTGCATATCCTTGCGCCAGGACCATGCTCAAGGTGAGTGGTTCATTTTTTCGCAGGGCCAGGCTTTTGTGAACCGAACCTGGATGCATATAGACATTCATTCCTGCCTTCCCCCCAACCTTTGGGGCGGATGGCACTGCAGTACCCTTGGTCTCGCATCTCAATGCCAATAATTTGACTCCGGGAGGGACCCCTGGCCTTATAGGCCATGTATATCTGAGTGGAGCCTGTCTTAGGTTGACCGGGAGGGCTTTTCCCATCTTACCCGTCATTGGCTTGCCCACTCAGCTCTTATAGCTGATGTTCTGCAATGTGAAGGAGATATGTGGCGGCCTGCTGGCCTGATGGGCTACCTGCTGCCATTTGCATGGCTGCCATAGCTGTGATCTTAACCTGCTGCTGAGTTTGTATGAGGTGATCTAACAAGCATTTAACCACAAGCCCTACTAGGATAGCCATGGCAATTAGCATAATCAAGGACTGTTTGATTGATGGTGTAAACCCTGGGTGAGGCGGGCGAGGCCGCCGAAAAAGGTGCCAATGTGGGCGGGTGGTGCCAAGGACCCCAAAGATATTGTGGTGGTTCTGTGGAATCTGAGCATATCACAGGGGTGATTAATAGGAACCCACAGAATAGAAAAAGCTCCAAACCAGACATTTTAGTTTGTAGATGGTCTCGGGCGCTGAGCGTCGGTCCCAGAAGGGTCGAGTTGACTTGTGTCCGCTGGCTTATCTTCCTGTGCTTTATCAGGAACTGGTGGGGAGTTTACTGCTCGCGTCAATCTTTCCGGGACCCACAGCGGTTCGAAGCCTGGTTCCTGTGGGAAGACACAAACCGCACCTCGGGTCCAACTAACCACTGGATCCGGGCCCATCCATTGTCCTGTAAGGACATCTTTCCATCTCACCAGCCCTTTGTCGGCCGGGGACGGGTTATTGTGCTCCATGGCAGGGGAATGATTATTGTGATTAAGATTTAAAAAATTTATGGTAAAGAGTGCCAATGATATTCTTCCTTTGGGCGTTAGGCCGTGGCCACCCAATTCACGGCACAGGCGTGTCCACTCTTCTAAGGACCTATTTTTGTTAGTTCTTAGGACATCACGGCACTCCTTAGTGCACTGTTCAAAAATCAATTGTTTTATGAGAGGGTGAGCCGCCTCAGCATCTGGAAAAATCCTGTTAGCGGCCTCAAGCATGCGGGCCACAAAGTCTGAAAATGGCTCTCCCTGCCCTTGTATAATTTTTGTAAGGTGACCCGTATGTTCTCCCTTTCCAGCCAGCCGTCTCCAGGCCTGGAGGCCACAGCGGCTAATTTGTTCATAAACCTGGCGAGGGTATTGAGTTTGATCTTCCTCAAAGGCTCCTCGCCCTAATAGCATATCCCTGTTCCACTCTCTCTGGTTATTTTCCCTGTTGGCTGCCGCCTGCTCTACACAGAATTCCTCATTCCAGGACTTCCAATCTAAATATTGTCCGGGGGAGAGGCAGGCGCGTGCCAGCTGGGTCCAATCTCCAGGAGTTAAAAGCAGACCTGCCAATGCCTCTAAAAGCGCCATGGTAAATGGTGCATTGGGCCCATAAGCTGAAACTGCGTCCTTGATAGCTTTAAGTTGTTTAATTTCTAAGGGCTCATAATATCCTCCTCCTCCCCTGCCTCCTACTTGTACCGGGAATGCATGGAGACCGGGACACTCAAAAGGAAGCCGCGACCATACCCTCTGGTGGAAGGAACGTCCTCCTCCTCCCCCAGAAGGGGGCGCAGGAGGTAACCCAGGAAATAGCTCTCCCTCTAACCAGGGCGGTGCCATGGATTGTGGGCGCCCTCCGGCGGCCACGGGTGGAGGTGGCAGCCCAGGGAGCAACTCCTCTTCCGGCCACGGCGGTGCAGTAGGGCCTGGCGTCCTAAAGGGGGCGACCATGGGTCGCGAGCTTGCCAAGGAGCGGAAGGGCCTAAGTTCCTCCCGCGAAGCAGAGTAGCTCGGGCAGGGTGGTGTTTGGTTCCCCTTTTTATCTTCCCGAGCCCTAAGTTCCTTTTTTAACGGTGTAGGAGGGTCATGCTTAGCAAAGACAACCTCCTCTTCTGAACCTTCCGATTCAGAATCAGAATTAGAGCCCTGAGGGTCCTCCGGAGACCCACAATCGGCAGTGGCTCCAGGCTCCTCTGAGCATTCTGATCGAGCTCTATCAAAAGCCTGTCGGGCTGTATTAGCGAAGCGAAAGCAAAACAGATGCAAAGGGAAAAGAAAAGAAAAAAAAAACCGGCGTCCACTCGTGTGGCGCTCAAAATCTGTTAGGTGCGTCCACCCAACCCAGGTGACCCAGTACTCACCTGTCCCGGGAACCGCTGTATCTCACGTAGCTGATCAGGGTGAAGAGAAGAGGCGCTCGCGGCCTTCCGTTGTTATTGAGCCAGGTCCTCCGTCGTACCGCAGGCAACAGCAATCGCACCTCCCGGCCGAAGAGGCACGTCGCTGAGTCTTTTATTCCCCGTACGGGGGCCACCAGATGACCGGAGCCGCGGGAGACAGGAGACCAAACTCGAGCAGGATCAGCTCTCAAACTTTATTACGTACAGCGAACCGGACCTAACAAGGTCCGCCACCCTCAACGTTGGTTCCTCTTCCGCCGTTGGGGGCAGGAACAACCTCTTATAAGGGGAAGCAGTATCCAATCACAGAGAAGCGCGCCTAACAAGCTGATAGGCTAGCATCACGGGTAACTGGGCAGATATGACAATTTGGCGGGCTTGTTCAGGCCGGGAAGAACCCGGAAGCAGGAAATGGGCGCCATCTCAGGCGGCTTCCCACAGAAGACAGGAAGACAAATCTGCTCAGGCAGTAGCTACTGCAGGGAATTCAGCTCTAAAACACTAACTCTGTATTCTCCTCTTCACATGGCTAGGTCCTGAGTTCAGGGATGGGTGTCTCTGGTAGGCTGCTGTTGGCCCATGGAAGGGAGCCACCTGGCAGCCTTGGACCTTCTGGAATCTAGTTCCACCCCAGCAGGGAGTGGAGCCTCTGAGGCATCAGATTTCCATCTCCCGGGCACACCCACTGCCTGCACTCAGTGGCTGGAGGGTGAAGGAGCTTGAGTTCCAGAAATCGGGTGGCCAGGATGAGGCTGATCTCTCACGGTGCTGGCTTCTCCAGTGTGCAGGACAGCTCAGGCCTTGTGCTCAGCAACATACACACCGGCCAGTCTTAGCCATCGTGGTGAACCTGGCCTCGCCCTGAGATTGAGACAGACAGAAGGCTTTGATCAGGGGCGTTTCTTTAAACAGCACTCGGCGTGGCTGCAATGCAGTGAGTTCGGAAGATCAAGCGAACGCCAGGACTGTAAAAGAAAACACTCCTGCAAACAGGAAAGGTCTGCGCTGTGGGTTTTGCCAGGCTGTGACCTCTCCGGTGCCCGGGGCTCCCACAGGCAGAGACCTGGCTCTGTGTCACTGCCTTTCTGCACACCAGACTGAATGGTTGAAAGGAGCCTGCTGGGTTCCTGTATGGTGGTGGCTTGGTGGCTGAGTCACCTCTGCCCCTCTTAGAGCTGGTGGTGTTCTTCTGTGAGTTGAGGAGGAGGATGGCGGAGGAACCCAGGGTCAGGCCTGGTGGGCTCCCTTGCTTGCTCTGGCTTCGTTCTTCTGGGTTAGCTTCTACTGGGAATTTGAAGCCACTGAGTACGTCTAGAAATGACAATTGTTTCTCTGAGATTTATTTATTTATTGAGACAGATTCTCACTTCTACAGCAGGCTGGGCTTGAACTCACAGTTATCTTCCTGCCTCAGCCTCCCAGGTGCTGAGATTACAGGCGTGTGCCAATGCCCAGCTCCTTTAATATTTATGAATGAAATCCCACATGCATATGTATACTTGTGCACACAAAGACAGGAATATACACACACACGCATGCCCACATGTACACTAACAAGTGTGTACACACAACCACTTAGCCACACTCATGCTCACCCACAAACAGCAATGCCATGGCTAAGCCCCAGAGCTTCTGACTTAAACGACTAGAGAAGGACCTGGTGTTATCATTATTACTATCATTTTCTAGAATAGTCAAATACACAGTCAGTGTCCTAGAGATGTGTACGTCTTATTTCTGGAATTCAGCACCTTACCAGATAAAAACCGTACAGGTCACCTGGGACCCCAAATCCAGAGCAGCCTGCTGGCCAGAAGCTAGCACATAGCAGCCAACGCTTCCTGTGTGAGCTGATTACTCAGCTGCTCAAAAGACTTTTCAGGGTCACTGTCCACAGCGAAACATCCTGCCATCCTGCTGGCTGTGGACACCTACACAGCATACAAGCTTGGTTTTGCCAGGGGCAGCTCCGGAGAGCTTGCTTGTGTGTGTGTGTGTGTGTGTGTGTGTGTGTGTGTGTGTGTATCTCAGTGAGCTGACTTAATGCTGCTAGGATTTACCCATGCTTAGAAAATGGAGCCCAGCCTGGCCCTTGCCTTTCCCGGTCCCCCAGTCCGCACCACTATGCCCCTCCACAGCCACCACCCCAGTGAATTGACGCCAGGATTGCGGGGCATGCAGGCAGGGCAGGGCTGCGGTATGCTGGGCTGGCCTTGCTGCAGGCAGGGCAGGGCTGTGTGAGGTACCTTCCTTTGAACACAGCCGCAGGGTGGTCATGGCAGCACTGCCACAGCCCCAGCATATCACATGGGCCCCCTGCGGTTCTCTGTGCCATGATTTATGTGTAATCTCTCCGTGGACCCCTCCTCCCAAGACCCTACAGGAAGACAGCTTAGCCACGAGGATGTGACCACTAAGATGGAGGGAAATGAAGAGCACGGTCAGCTTTGCCTGAGGCCACTGTGGACTGCATGTCCCAGCGACACCCTGGAGCATGCTGAGAAAGGCACATGCGATGCTGCTCAGGGCGCAGGGAGCTAGGATGGCCCATGTGCCGCCCTTGGGGGATGGATATTAAAATGGGAGGCGGGTGTCCTGAGAGTCAAGGGACCATGGTGCTCAAAGGAGAAAGCTCAGGGAGGAAGTGCAGGGCCGTTTCCAGGAACGCACACACACATGCACACTGTTTCAACACGTAACACATAACACATACGACACCATGGCGACTGAGCCAGCACACCAGAGCCTGAGAATCACCCCGACTGCTGAAATGAATCCGCAGAGGTAGTATAAACCATTGCCAGGATTCATGTGGTCTGTGTAGTTATTTTAAATTTTCAAAAATTGTGCCTGAGGAGGGCAGGAGGAGGAAACAGAGAGGCAGGTAGCTTTGACAGGGACTGCAACACATTGCGCGGGGAACATTTCACGGATGACACTAATTACATCCCACACACGGAGGAATTGCAAGAACTCAGCTCATTTTCCTGGAGGTTCGAACTATGCGCTTTATGAAGGCATGGTTGGTACTGTTTGGTAGCAGTCCATCAGCCAGAAAAGATCTGTATGATTCCTTATAAATATCTCTTCCAACGTTTTCATTGCCTTGATGTTTTGACGAAGGCCCCATTTTGCCCAAAGAACCTAGAATTAATTCTTCCACTCCGTGTTATGGCAAAACATGTGTTACCATGGTTTCTTAAAACAAAATTTCAATTAGCAGATGGAGCTACTGAGAGGGGAGTATCTTATTGGTGTAGAAATTTGGAGCAGAACTGAAGCTAAAATAAACATAGTTTAGAAAGTCCTGCCACTTAAAATTATAATTTATTATTGCCAACAGAATGGTGGTGTATTAATTATTGTGTTAAACATTCTTAATTGATATATATCTCGTAAAAGTAACAAATTCAGCTCCAAAGTTGAGTTTATGATATCTTTTATTTTAGTCACTAATATTTTTAAGTTTAGAGGATCTTGGATAGAACAACATGAACTGTAGGAACTTGTTTAGGATTCACTGTGGATGATTCTAGACTACTGAAACATTTTGAAAATGTTGAAATGAATCAATGGAAGGAATATAAATCATAACCAGAATTTAGGTGATCTGGGTAGAGTATATTAAACATTTAAAAACTGAGATGAGTTATAAAGTCAGTGGCTTGTTAGCACTCAAAATCTATTCTCTCGAGGATAACATAATTTTACCTAGGCATACAGTTATTCAGAATGAGGACTATATTTCCAGCTTCCCTTTAAGCTACACATAGTCATGTGACTAATGTCACACTGTGTGGTCAGGTTATTTTACCTTCTTGTATCCTCCATAAACTCTAGCAATCTGCGTCCTTGGCTGCTTCTCTCTTTTGATTTCTGGGATGTGAGTGCTGCTCAAGCTTTGGACTTGGCTTCTGGGTAAGAAAAATCAACTTTTGCCTAGCGGGAATGGAAACTGTCTAGAGTTTGCTTGCCATTTGCAAAGGAGCCTAAGCTTAACTGGTTATTTAACAAGCTCCTGTGGAAGAATATAATTAATATTACAGTTCTAATGGTGAAACTCATAGAAGCTATAAATGTACCTGGCACCTGATATCAAAGGTGTCAAACACATTCCTGATGTTGACATTGACAGGTTCCACATACCACTCAATGACTTTGTTTATAGTAAACTGGGAAGCTGCTATCAAGGAAAACCTGTCACAGTCCCTCAGGAGCAATTATGACCTTGACAACTCAAGACCGCCGCAGGTCAAGGTGGGTCACTATGCCCGCTTAGTATGTGTTTGTGTTTCTCCATCTCAGGCCCCACCAGGAAAGGGAGCCAGCGTGACTATGGAGCATGGGTAGGGAATGGCGAGTGAGAAGCAACTAGCTCATAGTTCCAGGGGTTAAGTTTGGGGTCAGGCTGGGCGAGTGGGATGACCTGTCATAGTGGCTTCACTTGGGAAAGAGATCTCCAGCATTGGAAGGAACCCACATACATCCCGTCTTCCTGGGTCACTGATTGGGACCTCTGCTCTCCTGCAGTGCTGCGTGGGGATTTTACAAATCCCAGCTTGAAGGACATCCCTCCTCCCTGACTGCCTTCTCCACCCTGCACCCCATCATGCAGAGTATGACCATTATCCTAGAGGCAAGCAAAAAGTCCAGGTGTCCACTGCAGGTCCACCCCATTTCCCCTGAGCCCACCCCTTCTCCAGGTTCAGGACCTGGTCCATGGCCCCAGGAACACTGGTCTGGGCACGGGCCTCCAGCCAGGCTCTTTGGCCCTTTTCCTGGCCATCTTGAATCTGTCTCCATATGGTGCACAGTGACCACATTACTTCTTTCTCAGAAGACTTCAGAGGCTCCTGTTGAGCACAAAGGCCTAAACCCTTCAGGGTTCCTGCCTTTTGTGGCTGGTCCTGCTGACCTTTCTGGGACCCTTGGGTCTGCCTCTTCCTCCCTCTGTGTCCATCAGCCACACTGGCCTTTTCCAGTCCTCCCTATGCCCCCTTCTCTCCTGCCACAGGCGTTTTGCCCACGCTGCTTCTTCAAAGAACCTGATCCCCACCTTCACAGTTTGACACCCTTATGACTTCCCCAGGGAATCGGCCCAGGCCCTCCAGATGCGGCAGGGTCCTGCTGCCAACAGGCTTTCAGAAAGGGGTGTATGATGTCCACTTTAGGTGTCCACCCGTCTGCATCGGGGTGCCTGGGGAATCCGTGAGGCACACCTTCAGGTGTGCCTACGGAGGTGTTCCCAGGAAACGCTGGGGTGTGGGTCAACGAACTGACCAGGGAAGACCCACTGGCAATGTGAGCAGGCACCGTCCAATCACCTGTGGGCCAGATGGACAGAAGGGAAGGAGAGGCGGTCTCTTTGTCTTGTCTCTCGGAGTGGACATACTTTCTGTTGCTGCTGCTCTTGGTTGTTAGATTCTAAGTTCTGCTGCCGCTGGACTCTGTTGACCTAAAGGGATTCTTGGGCCTTCAGTCCCAGCCTTAGCTCTGGTTCTCAGCCATCCACTTCCCTCATCTTGAGGCATCTCCCTTCTTGGCCTGAGCTGCTGCTGGCTTCCCTGGCTCTCCGTCCTGCACACACCCAGGGTGGAACTTTTCAGCCTGTTTTTTCTGGTCTTGTGTTTGGAGGATGATTGGATCTTGGGGGCACCAGTCTCAGCAGTGACTTAATCTATTGGTGAATTCAGTAGCTGAACATGCTCTGAGGAGGTGGGGCCTGCCTAGAGGTGGTTACTGGGGAGGGTGACTGGCCGGCATGTTCTTATCCCAGACTCCTCTCTTCTTTCTGCTTCATGGCTGGAATGAGATGAGCAGGTTTCCTGGTCACCCCCATCCACCACGCTTTCTCTGCCTTGGAGCCAGCCAACCGTAGACTGACCTTTCTGGAAATGATGAGACAAATAAATTCTCCTCCTTCAAGTTATCAGTGTTGGGTATTTTGTCCCATTGATGGGAAAGTGACTAAAATGGTAATTGTGTGAGCTAATCTATCACCTCTTCCATGAGTTGACTGAAATATTAAGCTATAAATCTATTCCCTCTCTCAACAGTTTATAGTTTATCTGTCATCTAAGTTTATTTATTTATTTATATCTGGCATCTCTCTATTTACCTACATACTTATACCTTGCACCTCCTCCCCTTTCTCCTCTTTGAGGTCCGTTGTCCCCTCTACACAGTCCAGCTGACAGAATGTCCTCAACTCAGGGTAGGACTTTGTTCTTTCAGTCCACATTCATGGCTTGGGCTTATGGCTTTAATTACAGCAGTCATGCTGACCATTAATAAATGTTCATGCCTAGCCTTCTCCTCTTCCTCCAACTCAAGAGTCTAATATCCAGAGTGCTGTTCACGCGGAACCCCCCAGGTAACCAGCAGCTAGGCAAGGAGCTAGAACCTGAGCACTCCTAGGCCCCTTTTCAGCTGTTAACCTGGCCCTCAAGTCAATGTCCCTGGGCTTCTAACAGCATTGATTATTTTTCTGTTTTTAAATTTGTTGTGCTGGAATCATATGATGTGTGGTTTCATGCCTTTATGAGGATCTCAAATTGTTGACTTTCTTCACATATCCATGGTCTCAGTTACTTTTCTCATTGCTAGGACAAGACACCAACATCCACATGTTAAAGAAGAAAGGTTTATTTCAGCTCACAGTTTGTGAAGGTTTCAGTTCGTAGTTGGCTGGCTGTGAGGCGGGGCAGCATGGGAGAGGTGCATTGCAAAGGGAAAACAGTCCATGGCGGGGCAGGCAGGGGCCAGTCTAGTCTCTTTCCTTCTAACAAGATTCCTATGCCTTGCACAACGGTGCCCCCAGAATAAGTGACTCCACCAGGTGCCATGATTTGGCATGAGGGGAGGCAGCCCTGGGGCTCCTGTGCTAGAAGTTGGGTGTCCAATGTGATGACTCAGGAGGAGGTGGGGTCTCCCAGAGGTGGGGTCTTCCAGGAAGTAATTAGGTTGGGGAGGGTCCGCACTGCCCTCAGAAGGGATTAAGGTGGCTCCTGGGAAATCGCAGTTAGTTCTTTTGAAAGGTTTTCCTAAAAGGGCAAGACTGACTCTTCTTCAGTACCTCTGGCTGCCTGCCTCACAGTGCGACCTCTCTCCTCTCATACATACCCCAGAGGCAGTGTCATCTGCGATAGTGTCACACAATGGGGAACCCGCACCAGAGCCAACTCTGTGCTGCTTGGACTTTCATTTTCCCAAACTGTGAACTAAATAAACTAGTTTTTGAACTAGTGGGTGTTGCCTATGCTCCCAAGGCTGGTCTCAAAAACTCTAATCCTTCTGCCTCTGCCTCCTGAGTAGCCACAACTACAGGCATGCACCACCATCCCCACCATGCCCAGCAAATTTCTTTTACTTACACAGGACCCCATTCCAATATTTTGTGACAGCCATGGAAAACTGACTAATACACCATGGTTTAACAAGTATCATTGGTATTTTTCTTTAACATTGGCTACACATTTTAATGGACTGTTGTTTTAATCAGCTTGTGCTGCTATAACAGGATACTTGGGACTGAGTAATTTATAAAGAATAGAGGTTTTTCCTACAGTTCTGGGTGCTAGGATTCCAAGGGGAAGGGGACCACCTCTGACAAGGGCCCTGTGCTGGGTCATCCCATGGGCCATTGTGGACGAGCATGAGGGCAGAGGTGAGAGAGGAAGCGTGACTGCAGGAGGGGCTGAACTCACTTGTGTAAGTGGCTTCCCACCTCATGACCTTCATCCGTGAAGGCTGAGCTGTCCTGACCCAATCATCTCTCGTTAGACAACACCCCCAGCACTGTTGTTTCGGGGAATAAATTTCTAATACATGTGTTATAGTCAGGGTTTATGAGGGAAGCAATTTAATACAGGACACATGATTTATAAGATTATTTTATAATAGTCACCCAAAGAGTCAAAGGCAAAAGAGTGCAGGAAATCTGTCCACACTCTAGAGACCCTAAGAACCCAGCCATTTATTCTCCCTTGGAGGTTGTCTCCTGCTAAAAATGGTAGAATGGAATGAGTAGAGCAAAAGGGAAATATAAAGCAGGAGAGAAACCGTAATGGTAGATTTTGAAGATTAACACAGGGAAGAGATAGAATTACTCCCCAGCGCATAGATTGTCCTTGGGCAGAATCTGAGGGAACTGCGGACAGTTTGCACCCACAGGGGGAAGGAGAGGCAGCACAGGACACGTTCATTCATGACTGAATTATTCCTGTGATGTGTTGCTTAGTTGTAAAAATCTATTTCTCTTCTGCTTCAGTCCTAACAAAACTAGACTGTATCTGCAAATAAAAAGAATTAAAGAAAGTGCTATCAGTGTGCTAGAAAGTAAACAGAAAACCAAACCAAATAAAATAAATTATATATCTATTGTCAGGCTGTGAAATCCAGTAATGCTTTTATTCTTTGTTTAGAGTAGTTTTAGTCTGTTTTGTATTGTTTAATTTCAACATACATGAAGGTTGGACAGCTATTTTGAAGAGACAAGAGACATTATGGCAGCCATTGTTGATTTTCCTATTGTCTGGCTTTGAAAGCCTGTAATGCCTTTATTACTCTGTTCTGATCAGTTTTATACTATTTTGTTTTCTATGAATTCATTGTGTGTGAAGATACAGACATCTATTTAGAAGAAAACAAGAGACATTTTGGTAGCCAGTGATGATCTCCTGTTGTCTTGCTTTGAAATCTGTGTCACATTGTTTTCTTCTGATCTACTTTTTGTTTTATGTTTTGTTTTACTCTCTTTAAAATAAAATAAATTATATATTATAAATTATATATTTCCAATAAATGAATATGGATTAAACTATCCATAAAAGACAGAAATTTTCATCTGGAATAAAAAACAATCAGGTCCATGTTTATGATAGATGCCCCTAAACACAAGAAATGATAGACTATGTGTACTATACGTGGACATATACCACATGTGGACAGTGATATGAAATAACTTTTTCTGCAAGTAAACAAAAGAAAGATAGCTGTATAAATTTCAGATAAGGTAGACACTGTGGGGGAAAAAACCTCTAAGGATCAACAAGGGTGTTAACTTTCTATTACTGTGACAAAATACATGAGATGCTCAGTCAAAAGGAAGGAAATGTTTATTTGGGCTCATGTTTCAAAGATTTCAGTCCATGGTCCTTTGGCCCTGTCGCTCTGGGCCCATGGTGGTGCACATAGTGTATCATGGCACATGTGCACAGCAGAGGAGGACAGGTCATAGCTGGGCACAAAAGAGAGAGGTGGCAAAGGGGCAAGGGCCCTAATATCGCCCTCGCCTAAGGCATGACTCCCCCAAACACTTTCCACTAAGCCCCGCCAGGGATTAAACTCACAACCTCACAATTAAAGTTTCCGCCAGCCCTCAGATGCACCACCAAGGGGTTGAACTTTTAACACATGGACCTTTGGGAGCCTTGGCCAAGCCATCAAAAGGACCCCTGATCCATCACACAGGAGCAGTTTACCAGAAAGCTTTAGCAGTGTGAAGGCTGTGATCTGACAACTCATCTTCAGCCACATGAAGTGCAGATGCACAGGACAGTGGTGAATGCTGACGAGTCTCTGTGATGAATGGACAGAGCAATTAGACAGATATTTATTAAGGATACAGAAAATGTTCAAACAACAAGAGTAGGAGCTGGAACTAAAGCACATTCTCAGAGCCTTGTGCCAAGCAAACAATTGCTAACGTTTGTGAACTGCTTCCTACTCCAGCAGCGCTAACTTAGAACAGAGGATGGAAACTGAGTCAGAGAGAAGAGGAACAGAATAATCAGCTCAGGGTTATAAGACGGTCAGTGACAGTGATGAAGTCTGAGCTCATCGTCTCTAAGACCAAAGCCCTTCTCCGTTACACCAGAAAGTATCTTAGGTTCACAGACTACATAGTCTGGGTCGCACTGTTCAGCTCTGTAGCCACACAAAGTGCCTAAGAGAAAGGGCAACAGTGCATCCCAGCAATGCTTTGTTTACAGGATCAGAGGGAAAACATCCACGGTGATGAGCCTGGGAGGTCTAGTGTAACTTCTGCACTAGAGAAAATGTATGGCTGCCATGTAGTTGCTTCAGCATTTGTAAAAAATGGCACAAAAGTTAAGCATATTCCAGACAACAGTGAAGAGCCTGACGACATCACACTCACTGACCACGCTGTGAAACTGTGACTGTGTGTGTGTGTGTGTGTGTGTGTGTGTGTGTGTGTGTGCATGCACATGTGTCATACAGAGATAGGGAAGAAAATCCTAATGTATTAGGAAGTAAAGGCATGCTTGCAAGGAGGGAGGAAAGGGTATCATTGGAACTATGAATATTTTGAACCACAATGAAACTACAGTGAACTCTTTGTGGAAGAAAAACTAGATATTAATGCACAGCATCCAACCCAAGAAGCAGAGAACAAAACAGTAAACTTGAAAGCGGGAGGTAAGGGGACTGTCCATGTGACTGTGGACTAAGGAAACAGAGAGCTAATGAATGGGAGAGAAGATACAATCAAATTGTTTCTGAACAAAAGTAATAATAGGGAAAAATACACGGTTAATGTAGAATAAGATGTTAAACACAGAGGCCATGTTTGTTAGTCAAGAAAAGAAGGCGTAACTGGATGTATAAGAGGGGGACATTAAAGAGCACAGTTCTACCAGGATGAGCTGTGTGTTGATGTATTTGAAAATTTAGATGAAAAATGGCAACAACCAAATGACCCAAACTGACCCAATGAAAGAGAAGAAAACTTCAGTGGTCAGCCCTACGTTTAAGAAATGCGTCCTGCAGAGAGGAATGTACCCAGTTTTCACACCATACCCTCCAGCCGTGGGCAGATGATCTTGAGTGGATTTTATCAACATTGAGAAACACACATTCCTACTTTATAGAAATGGTGGTGGAGAACACAAGATGAACTACAGTTCCAGGAACCATGGGACTGATAGATGGCCTTTTTCTTAAAAAGATATAAAAAGCAGCCAGGCGTGGGTCACATATCTGTAATTCTAGCTAGTCAGGAAGCCGAGGCAGTGAATCACAAGTTCAAGGTCAGCCTGGGCAAACTGGTGAGAACTTGTCTCAAAATAAAATTATAAAAGGTCTAGAGATGTAGCTCAGAATTCCCTGAGTTCAATACCTAGTACCACAAAAAATTATCTATCTATCTATCTATCTATCTATCTATCTATCTATCTATCTATCATCTATGTATCATGCAATAAATTAGTTATACAAAGCATAATTGACATGCTACAAATTGCTTCTGATTAAAGTGCAGAATTTGATTAACTCTGACATAAACCCACTACAGCAATTAAGATAATGAACTCTTTTATCAACCTTCCTGCATGATCTCACTTCTCCCATCCCCAGAAAAGCATGAGTCTGTTTTTCATCACTATTCACAAATTTGAATTTTCTAGAAATTTATATGCATGCAAATTTTGCTTCTCATGCTTCTTTCATATCATCTGATTGAGATGTATTTATAATGTCTATGCATTAATAGCCCATGTTTTTTTCAGTTGGGTAACGTTTCCACCATACTGTTACAGAAAAAAACAATATCAAACCGAATGGAAGACTCTTTGCACTAAGTAGTTAGAGGACAATTTGTTCATTATGCTAGCAGGCTACTGGAACCAAATTAAATCACTAGCAAAGAGCTGGCTTTGAGTCCAGTTTAAGTATAGTTTTTAAGCAAGAAATATATTACTTGATTGGTTACATGGGCTGAATTAAGTCATACATTGTCAAGTAAACTAACTCTAAATATATTTAAAAGGAATTATTTAACAAAACATAAACATCCTGGGATGAGGAGAGGGGGTTCAAGTGGAGAAGCAGAGGTAAGTATTTTAGACTGAGTTATTTTGCCCCCACCAAAGTTCTTCAAGTCAGCTCGAAGCAATATACAACCTTAATTAAGGGGTACATAAGCTGAGAATTGTCAGATTGGCCCAGCACATTGTCAGAAGCAAAGCAGCTGTACCCAGACAGTCAAGGCTGAAGTTGGCAGGCCAGCTACAGGACAGGGAGCACAGAGGCCACTATTTGATTTTAACTTGCTATAGCAAGTCTATAAGTTTGTTATTCTATCACTGTGTCCTTACTGATCATAAAATTGTGCCCTTACAGTATAATTGTGCCCCAATAGTACAGACATATAATTTGCTCTTCAATGTACCGCTGATGAATATTTTGCTTGGACCCTCTTTTGGTTATCACAAATACAACTGCAGTGGTGAGTCACATGTGGACCCTTTAGTGCATGCCTCTGTGTCTCGGGTGAACATCTGGCAGTAACTTTAGGGTTGTACGGTGCATGTGCATTTAGCTCTTTGATAAAATGCCTCACTGTTTCCCAAGAAGTTATACCCCTTTACATCTGCAGGAGGGTACGTGAGTTTGTTTTTCTGCCTCCTCGCCTACACTTGCTTTGGTCATCTTGTAACAGCAAAGTCATGGCCAAGAACCAAGTGACACCAAGTTTAGAGGCAAGATTTGGTTTTGTTACTCTAGTGGACCCACTAGGATCATCCCCAGGAAGTCGGCCTGAAGGCTCGGGGAGGGAGGTTTTTATGGGGTAGCAATGCAGAAGTACAGAGCCAGTGGGGCTCAGCATTTGGAGATTGGTTCTTACAATGTGCCTCATAGTGACCAGTTGTTTCTGGGAAACAGAAGTAACAGGAACTGTAACAGGAACTGAAGTAAACTGGAAGGTTACCTGGGCAATTGGAGGGGTGGAACTTTTCTGCTATAATCTTTGTAAATTGCAGATATTCTAATAGATATGCAGTGGTAATGTCATTACAGTTTTAATTTGTATTTCTCTAGTGATTGATTGTGTTGTACTCTTTTTGACAATGTTTGAACCCAGGGCCTTAACAATGAGCTACATCCCTAGGCCTTCTTAAAATTGTAAATTTTGAGACAGAGTCTCAGTAGGTTGTGAAGTTCCCCAGGCCAGCCTCAAACAAGTCACCCTCCTGCCTCAGCCTTCCAGAGTACTGGGATTACAAACATTTACAACAATCTCCAGCTTGTTGAATTTGTTATGTTCTCATTTAGCATTTTTATATTTTCTTTGGTCAAAGTACTGTATCTGTTCTGCTCTTTTGCTCACTTTTTGCTGGCACTTTATTTCTTACCTGTGCAATCTTGGTCAAAGTAAGATGGTTGGTTTCATGCCACTAAGTTTGGGGGCATTTTAAAATTCAGTAACAGTAACCAGAGCTGCTTTTCAGGGCAGAAGGTGCTACAGGCAAGAGTACAGAAACCTGGGGCACCTGAGGGCTGGGAGAGCAATGGGCCTTTCACTTCCCCATGATATTAACATCCACAGGGAGGAGACACTGTTGGCTGCTGCTTCTTATACTGCGGGTAGGGGGCAAAGGGCTGTGGTGTCCAGTGTGTCACCGGAGGAAGCCTGCAGAACCACCCTCAAGCAAGCACTTTTCAGGGGGCTCTGATGGAAAGAGGGCAGCATAGGGAGAAACCCTGATGCAGGAAAAATAAGGGCCCCAGGGAAAATGGCCTGCAGTCTGAGCACAGGGCCCTTGTGAGACCCTGGATACTAAATAACCAAATTCAAGGGGAGATGGGGAGTGGGAGAGCAGCAAATCCAGTTTAGGCAAGGTGGTTCCAAGCTCTCCTGGCAGAGACAGGATGCAGGCCTGGAGGCCAGCCCACCTGGAGGTGACCTTTCAGAAGGGAAGTCTGCAAACTCAGTAGTGAACCTTTTCCTGAGACCATTTGACTTCATCCTCTTTGTGTAGCTACAACAAAAAGCCTGAGGTAGAATACTTCATAAAGAAACCAGGTTTATGTAACTCACACCCCTGGGGGTCCAGAGTGTGGTGCAGTAAGGTTCCCTAAGGAGGATCCCCTGGCTGAGTCATCACAGGGCAGAGACATAAAGGAAAACAGAGGAGGGAGAACAGGAAGCTGGGGGAGGGGGGTAGGCGCTGGCTCTTTTACAACAACCCGCTCTGTCTACCCCAAGACTTGACCTCCACCCAGAGAGCCTGAGACCCAGAAACCCATCCCTACAGGGGAAGCCCCAGGACCTAACAACCTACTCAAGGCTACGAATTAGGGGTTCCACTAGTTCTGGGTATCCTCTCCTTGCCAGCCAACCTTCCAATGCTGAACTGTTGGGGGACAAACCACACCCAAGAAACCATCGCAGGATTCCTTTTGAGAAAGCCAGATTCTGCCTTGAGAGAGAGTGAAAATGCTGAGATGCATCATGGGGAGGCCCAGGAATTCAAAGAAAATCCAGGAGGGGAAAAGATCAGTGGTACTGCCCTTTCTTCCGGCCCTGGGTCCTTAGTGGATTGTCCCTTTCTCAGTCTCACCGCCTGCCTTTAGAATTTTCAAAATCCCAAAGAACGAAATCCTTTTTCTCTGGTGTGCCCACTTAATGTCATGATGTGACACTGCTATGTGTAGCTCGTGTGTCTCGAGCCCACTGCGTCCACGTGTTAGGCAATGGAGGTGCTAAAAATGAGTGGAATTTATGGTTCTGGGGTTTCCCATGACCACACTGGAAAGTTTCAAACCATCTCACTGATAAATGATCATGCTAAACTCCTGCCTCTGCAGAGGACAAAGTCTGATGGAGTTCGCCTGTCTAGACTCTTGCAGGAAATCCTGAGGAAGGACGCAGGGCCATGCAATCCCCTGTGACTGAGGGCAGGGAGTTCAGGCAATGTAACATTTAAATGAACCAAGCAGGTAGGAGTGGGGGTGGGATGCAGACCGTTCCTCCCTTGGGGACCCCACGCACCAGACTCCGGAAACAGGGATCCTTTCCGGCCCAGTCACCCCTGTGGTGTGTAGGAGATGAGAAGGCAGCTCCGATTCCTGCTGGCCCCCCCCCCGCTGCCCCCCCCACCAGGGCCCCCCGCGCGCCCCCTGCGGGAAGATCAGTGGCACCTAGGCTAATTGGCGCTGCTTGGAGGCCGGCTCCGTTTCCATGACGACTGGGGCAGCCCCCCCCCCCCGGGGTGTTCTCACCGCTTATCCTGGGAAGGGATCCGCGGTTACACAGGAAGCCCCTCGCGCTCGGCGAGCACTGGGTCATGGCACCTGGCTCTCGAGGGGACGCGGTTCATGGGACCAGGGTGCGGCCGGCGCGGCTCACTGCGAGGGTCAGCAAGGATGGGGAGTGAAGATCCGCGAGCAGGCTTTGCTTTAAAATTGCTGTGGTGTGTTAGGAGCCAGGTGTAATTAGTGCGCTACAACCAGGGTGCGTTTGCACATCAGCTGTGATTCCACCGTGACCGGTGAGCTGCTCGGCCTCCTACAGGCAGGTTAACCACGTTGCATACTCACATTTTTTCTCTTTAATGAGCTTAGTGACACTCTATTCAACAATGATTTAAAAATAGAGCTGTCTTGGCAATGTATTAAACATGTATGTGTAATGCAGTTGTCTTAGCATAACTTTTTAAATTACTTGTAATTTCAAAAAAATAAAATTTTAATTATGAGGTCAACTTGGCTTAAGGAGAAAATAATATACTAAAATATAGTTTACATAAAATTCAACTTGTGTGTGCAGAATACGAAAAACCACGTTATTAAGATGTGGCTAGTCTACTTTTAAATTATTATAATTATTATTATTATTATTTTGAGACAAGGTGTTATTATGCAGTTCCAGCTAGTCTTCAACACTATGTAGCCCAGATTGGCCTCCAACTCTTGATGATCTTTCTGCCTCAGCCTCCCCAGTGCGCCACCACACACAGCTGTCTACTTTTATAATTTCCCTTAATCTGTGTTTGGGATCAATCTGTATGAAATGGAAATTTTCATACTTTCCTTTGAATTTTTATGACCTTTCTTGTTTGTTCATGATGGGAGAGGATTTAAAAATTCTACATACCGCAAAATTTTCTAAGACAATGGACCATTTTATAAAATAGAGGTAAAACAACTTAATGTCCTTAAGTATATTATAGTTAAATGTTAATTCGCATGCCATGCTCTGAACGTCTCTTAGAAACTGCCCAGCAGGAGTGTGGGAAACGAGCAAGCCACTTACGCAGGATTACTTTCTAGGTGGTGGCTTCCGCCCTGGGAAACTCTGGGAGGCTCAACATTGCGCCTGCCCAACATGGCGCCGGGCCCAGGAGCGACAGCGCGATCCTCCAATGCTGACTTCCAGATTCTTCCGCTTCTCACAGATGCGTCAGTATTCCCCAATCAGATGTCAGTACGTCACTCTGCCCACCCCCTCAAACTCCACCCCCTGTCAAGCCCAATAAAAGCCCACCACTTCTGCAGAGAGGGGTTTGTGCTTTATCGATAGGACTTTCAGCGATGGTTCCTCGGTTTAATGTTTTACTTGCTTACATTCTTGTCCTTTGTAAGATACTCAGTTTGCAAATAGCTTCCCATCCCCAGCTGTGATTTGTATTTCCATTCTGTTTACCTAGCTTTTTTCAGAGCAAAATGTTCTGAATTTTGATAGGCTCCATCTTGCCAGTCTTTTTTCTTTCTTTTCCCAGCATCAGATTTATTTATTTATCAAATTAATTATTATAAGCACAGATTAACAGTCAGGCTAACAGACCAAAAATATACAGAATATATGAAATGATTAACTGAGGCAAGCTTTTAGATTCTTGGTCATGCTAGTTACACTAGCTTCCTCTCTTTTTCTCTATTGTCTGCCTTTCACTTTCCATCTTATTTATGTATTGTGTATTCATGTAACAAGAACCATATATTTAAACCTGTGTGTCTGATTTACTTGATATTATGGTCTTGAGATGCACCCGTTTTTGTACAAATGACGTGTTTATCTTTTTAATGGCAGAATGATACTCCGTTTTTGCTACATTTTCTTTACCCATTCATCTGTTGATGGACATATAGACCACATCCAACATGTACCTACAGTAAGTCCATGAATTATGAATGAGTTCAATTCCTGGAGACTGTTCATAAGTTGGATTCGTTTGGAAGCCTGACAGATGTGTCTTGTAACCTGTGACACAAATATTCAGTGTACATTGCTTTGCACCTCCGAGCAGTGCCCCCGAGTCCTCACTGCTTTTCCCTGGCTCTCAGACACCCTGGGCTCCACTGAGGAGCTCTGCACAGCTGTGCACTGTGGCGCTATGCGGTGAGCTCCCGGCAGCGTGGCTAACAGTGTCGGTAAACCCAGGAGCCGCTTCCAGGTTTGTCCACATCTGCGAATGTCAGTGAGATGAGGTCTGATCGCGCTGTGAAAGTTCACAATATAAATTGGACACTCAGTGTATTACGGATTGTGATGCTACAAGCATGGGCATGCCTGTATCCCTGTCATATGATGCCTGAAATTTGGGAAGATACCTAGAAAGAGACTACCTGGGGCAAAAGGGATTGCTAATTTTAGTTTTTTGAGGAATCTGCCCACCAATTGGCCACAGTTTACCATCCCAGCAACAATGCAAACACCTCCCTGCCCTGCGGCCAATTTTTTTCTTTGGTAGACTGTACTCTTCAGGTCAAATATAACCGCTTTCTGTGCCGGTTTTCTCTTTGTTGCCTAGAAGTTTTATATTCTTTATGTTATATTTAAATTCAAGATTGGTTATGCAATAGTTGTGCTCTGTGTTTCCCTTCCATGGATGTTCAGTGAGCTCCCGGCCTTTTGTGAGGTCTGTGCCTCTCACTGCATGGCTTTGCTTCTTTGTGCGGAACTTCCTGTGAGTCCTTGAGAACGGGCCCTGTCCCTTTCCCCTCCCGTCTATCCTTTCTCGTCCCAGAGTTTTCTGTACCTGATTCACTTCAGGAGGAGTGAGGCCTACCATTCCACTTTTTCTCGACATTGTTTTGGGTAACTTGGCATCTTTTCACTGCCATATCAATTTTAGGATGAGATTCTGTTTGTATAGGAAAAATGCCATATTGATAGAAATCAGCTTGAAGCTGTAGATCAATTCAGAAAGAACTGACACCTTTTCAGGATGAGTCTGCTGATTCACACACAATCACGTGTCTCTCTAAAAGTTAGATCTTCCTTGATTTTTTGCAAAGGTTTTGTAATTTTCATCATACAGCCCCGAGCATACCTTTGTTGGATCTGTACAGTGATAGTGTGAAATATATGGTGTTTGGTCTTTATCCTGTTTCCTGCCATAAAACTCCTAGTCTGCACATTGCTAAATGTCATTGCAAGGTGCATGAGGTCATAGTGTCTGGCAGCTTCCCAGTGGGAACTAGTCACTGGGAAGACCCAGTGGTTAGAGGGCTGGGACATTCAGCCCCATTCCCAGCCTCTGGGGAAGGAAGTAGGTCTAAAGGTTAAAGTGGCCAATGATTTCATCACTCAAAAGAAACTGCCATGAAGACTCAAAAGCACAGCATTGGGAGGGCTCCTGGAGAACCAAAGAGGTGAGGCTCCTGGGGGTGGGGGTAGTGTGCCTGGAGGTGGCCAGAAGCTTTGTGACCTTCCTGATGCCTTACTGTGTACTCTGTTTCATCTGTATCCTTTTCAGCATTTCCTTGAGTTCTGGGAGCCATTCTAGCAAACCCCTGAGATGGATGTCATGGGGACTCTGGCTTGTAGCCAGTCAGAATCGCATGTTTGCAATTGGCACCTGACACATGAAGTGTGTGCATGATGGGGGGATAGTCGGGGGACTGAGCCCTCGCCCTGTATCATTTGATGTCAACTCCAAGTACATTGTTTCGGAGCTGAATTGAATTGGAGGATAGTCAGGGGGTGTGCCTTACTGAACTGTTTGCTTACATGGTGTGCGTGTGTGTGTGCGTGCGTGTGTGTGTGTGTGTGTGTGTGTGTGTGTGTGTGTGTGTGTATGAAAACACCTTACTTATCTGGTGTTAGAAGCCTGTTTTGAGAGCATAGGGGTAAAATGGAATTTTGGTTTGTGGTTACAATTCTCAGAATACGTAAATACAGTAAAACTTTGGATTCTAACTCATCTATGAGTGTTCCACAAAATGAGCAAACACTTCTAATAAATTTTAAGTTGATAAATGAGTGATGTCTTGCAATGCTTGCAGTACCTGAAGCTGAATGTCACTTGATGACAAGTGATTCAATGGTTTCCTCCTCTCGCTGTGTGGTTGTAGGTGATCATCTCCTAACAACAGGAGGTTATGGAGGAAATCTCTCCTATACTGGAAACAGAAGAAAAAGTAGGAGAAATCCCTCACTTCAGATTTCACTAGGGAAATGTGTAAAATGTGAGAGAAAGTGAAAAATTTTGTAGAAAAGCAACACTGCTGTAGCAGTGCGAGTGATGAATCTGTTCAATGACAATGCAATGTCACATTTTTGCAAAATCCTCAAAAGGAGGCAAAAGCAAGTATCCATGCATAGGTTCCTTGTTAAAGTTTCATGAAAAGAAAAAGATTCCATTGAGCTGATATAGCACTAATTCCATTGTGATAGTGAAAGTTGTCCTACACAATGACTCTCTTCTCATCTCATTCACACAGCCATGAAGGTTTCCAAAGGTCAGTGCAGGTTAATTTGTTTATTTTTCTTTATATTTTGAATTGTAAAGTTGTAAATTTTTTTCATTGCTAGAGCTAGGGTCTTCTGTCTTCAATAAGTTTATCAACCACACCCAGAACCACTCAAAACCAATCCAGTATCACAAATCCATGATCCAGTCACCTCCAAAAACCCCACTTCCGAGTGCTTGAGGCTCTGAGGGGACAGCTACATACAAGCCAATACGTTCTACTCCTGGCCCTAAAAGATTCATGTGCACCCCTTTGAGTAAATGGCATGTAGTCCATCTCTAGGAGTCACCAAAGTTTCAACAGTTTCAGACTGCTATAAAATCCAACTCCAAATTATTCTCCAAGGCTTAAGGCAAACTCTTAGCTGCCAGCATTTGTAAAAACAAAAAAGAAAGTTAAACAATTCCAACATACAGTGGCACAGGATAAAACATTCCATTTCAAAAGGTAGCAATTTGAGAGTAAAAATGAATGCTGCCAAAATAAGACTGAAATCTAGAAGGGCTGTAGTGCCCTGTCCAGCTCCCAGGGCAAGCTGTGGCAAGATGGGAACCCCAAAGAGCTGGATCCTGATGGCACTGCCAATTGTAGTACTCCTTGTTATAGCTTCTCTTTTAGGCTGGTTTGGTTTACTTGATCCAGCTTTCCTCAGATGACCCACATTCCTGGGTTATTCAGCCTTCCCCACTGCCCTTTCAGCCTCACACTCACAGCTCCACACACTGCCTTCTCAAGGACATCCTGCCCGGCCTCCCAAGCCTTCTTCTGAAATCTAGATGGAAGCCTTCTTGATCCCAAAACTCTTGCATTCTGCATGCACCAAAACCCAGTGCCATGTGCATCATGCTGAGATCTGCCATCAACTGGGTCACAGGCTTCCTCCTCACTCAGCTGTAGGCACTGAACACCTGGATTGCTGAGCACTATGAACACAATTCTGAGGAATAAATCTCCTAGGATGCTGCCATCTGGGAAAATGTTGCTCTGAGGCACTCTTCTCAAAGTAAAGGTGTTTTTTTTTTTTTTTTTTTTTGTCTTTTTCCTTTTTATCGGTACCGCGGATTGAACTCACAACTGCCTGCTTGCAAGGCAGGTGCTTATGCTGCTGAGCTAAATCCCCAGCCCTCAAAGTAAAGTTTTTTGCCTTTGCAATTTCAAGGCTGTAAAGGGTGGAGTTCTGCTGTTTCTTGTGATGCTCTCAGGCCATTTTTTCTATTTTTCTGGTTCCAAAGTACTTGAATTTTTAATGCTAACCTTTTCAGCAACCAAGTTATCTTCTGCATTTTTGCAAGCTGCAATTTTACTGGTGCTTCCTTTCTGGCCAAACTCAATACTTTAAAATTTTTTCTGCTAGCTCATTTTGATTTTCAAAATTTAGCTGGCTAAAATACCCTAACAGTAGCTGTATCACTGCCTCAACATTAGATTACTGTGAAATGTCTTCCACCAGATTAATTAGTCTGCTGCCTTTAATCTCAGTCTCCTGAACTGTCTCTGGACATGAGCAAAATGTAGACTTCCTGGTTGCTGTAAGTAACATCCATAGCCCACAGGTATTTATATTCTCCTAATTCAAGTGAATAAACCTTGCTTCAATGGAAGTCTCTTTGCCTTCCCCACTTTCTGAGTGTGATTGCCGCACACATTTCCCCTGCCTATCTTGAGCACTACATCAGAAAGTGTTAAAAGGCTTGCTTTAATAGCAGACTGTGATTACAGAAATCCATGGAGCTAAGCATAGTCAATTACGTTTGCCTCCACTTTTAGCCATTCGGTTGTTCTTTTCTCATTTCTGAAGGCCCCAGGCTACTTTGGCTTCCATTTTCTTCCTGTGTGGTTAGATTTTGTATCTATTTCAAAAGGCTAAGTATGCTAATAACAAATTGTTAGTTTTCCTTTACCTAAGAATGTCCTGATTTTCTCTTTATTTCCAAGGATAATTTTACCAAATATTTGATTCACAATTGACAGTTCTTTTCTTTGAAAACTTGAAAAAAAGTTTTTTTTCATCTCCTTCTGGCTTCCATAGTCCTATATAAGAAATCTGATGTTACTTGAATTTATATCCCTCTATAGGTGTTGGGCTTTTTACTTTTTTTCTCTTTCCTGTAAATGGGGAGACATTTTCCTTTGTCTTTAATTTTCAAAATTATGGTGTGTTTTGGTTTGAATTTTTAATCTATCGAATTTAAGGTTTTCTCTACTTCTTGAGTTTAGATATATCCTTTGCCACATTTGGAAAGTTGTCAGTCATTAGTTCTGTGAAAACTTTTCTACCTGCTTTCCTCTCCTGAGAATCCAATAATTGTGTGTGTGTGTGTGTGTGTGTGTGTGTGTGTGTGTGTGTGTCTGTTTTACCATCTAACAGATCCCTGAGGCTTATTTATTTCTTCCAGTGTATTTTATCTCTGCTTTGTGGTGTGAGTCAGTTATATTGATCTTTTTTTTTTGTCATTGATTTATATCTTGTCACTTCTATTCCACTAATGAGTCCTTCTGGTGAGTTTTTTAAAAAAAATAATCATTGTGTTTTTCAATTGTGTAATGGCCATTTGATTCTTTTATGGCTTCTATTCTTTGATGAGATTTTCTATTTTTAAAACTTCTTTCAAGATAATTTGCAATTGTCCTCACTTTTGGTATGATGAATGATTTTGATTGTATGGAGACACTGTGATTTTCTTGCAGGGAGATTCTTGGTCCTGGTCAAGCCTCCCATCGTTGAGCATACAGCTGTCCAGTTTAGTCAGTTCTCCCTACTTCTGTGGCCATGTTTCAAGTGTCAGCCTTGTTTTCTGAGCCCTCTCAAAGGTGTTCTGGTTTGCCCTATCTTTTGGTACTGCTGCAACTTCCACACAACCCCTAACTTTGTCACCAGCAGGGTAATAAACCTCCCCCATGTGTTGCCTGATATGGTTGAGCCACTTTCTGCGATCATACTGTAACTTCCTGGGCTGGGACTGCCCCTGGTTTGTGGGAAATGCTGGGCTCCACTCTTGCTGGGCCTGGAAGTAGATTTTCCAAATGTCCATGCCCTGCCTTATATAACAGTCACTGGGGCTTTAAGCTATTCCTGGACATGGATCAGCCAACCAGTGCCACAAAGGTCCCTGGAGGGTCCTTTGACTCACAAAGAGAGAGAAAGAGGAGGCTATTTTTATGGTTTATTTTATTTTTTTCTTATCTCTGATTTTATTATTTATTTGTCTTGTTTATGCCTTTTTGTTCCAGGGTCCAAGGTTCTCCAGCTCATAGCCTGGGATAGAAAGAAGAGGAAAAGAAAACCCAAGGAACTCAGCCCATTCTCTTCTCCAAAGCCCTGAGGGTCCATCGTCAATGGCTTTCTTTATTCTTGATTTAGATTCCTATGATGGCTACCTGTTATATTATTTCTAGAACTTTTAGTTACATTAGTGGGGTTGAAGGGAAAAGTGAGTCTACAAAATTATCTGTGAAAGTCTGCAGTTGATATTTTAAAAGCCTGGATTACTAATCTCAATAACAGGGTACCACTGAGTTAGTGTTTTTCCCTGGGCACAAAGACTTTTACAAAAGACAGATTTTTCCAAGCAGCTTGTGGAGCCCATGCCAGGGTTGTAGGTAGGCCAAAGGTTCTGGTGGACAGAGGACCTGGAGCCCCAGGAAATGCTGTGGGCAGGGTGGGTGACAGGTGTGGCAGCTTGCGCTTTGCTGTGACACTGATAAAAAGCAGGAGAAAGAAAAAGTGATGTGCTGATGTGCTCACATACAGGAGTCCCACTTGTTTTATTTCTTAACATTTTTCTTCTAAATCAGCAGTCTTTGGTATTTAAATTTAAAAAACATTATTATTACATGTTTGCAGTTTATAGTCATCTCAGGGAGTGTTACATATACATACCACAACCTCTTTCTTTCTTTCTTTCTTTTTTAAAGTACCCTTCCCATTCCCTCCTCCAATTCAATGACCCATGTGTTGAGAGGTCAGACTTCAGTAAATGTCATTCATTGGAGAGGCAGGTAACTAAATTACTTGGATTGCTATCCATGAGAGATTGTGGGCTGTTTTAATTGGCAGAGTAAGCAATATCTTGCCAGTGAATGAATAAGAAAGGGTTATACACAGACCCAGAGAAAGGCTGACGGTCCACTGGCTTTAGGAGCAGAGAGAAGGGGGAGGATGGAGGGTCTCAGTGTGGTGACCACTTGTGTGATGTGAGACAGGTCCTCGCTGCCCTGCACAGTGGCTTGCTTGGTTGCCATGGCAACAGTCCCTCCCTTTCCTCCCTCCAGTTGTGATATTCATATCGGAAGATCTACACACAGATGAAGGACATGGTCACAGAGAAGAGTGTGCCTGGATCTGAATGGACCTCTTGCAGAAAGACCCAGGAGGTAGCCTTCCATGAGCGAGCTGGTGTGAGAAGACCTGGGGGAAAGCGCAGGACTGAGGGCATCTGTTAGGCTACTTTGACTCAGTCAGACTGGTGCAGACCTGGTAGACCCAGGCTGGGTTTTTGAAGTCACCTCACCTAATTTGTCTCGTGCTACACGGACAAAAGCAAGAGGGACAGGACCTTGGGTCCAAGCCACCTACAGGGCAGGACCACTGTCCATAGTTACCTCGAGGCCAATCACCTCCCATGATTCCTCTGCCCAGCTAGTGTAGATGAGGGAGCTCTGTCTCTGTCCTTAGCAGGACCATCATGACCCAGGAACGGGAAATAGCATGAAACCTCATGCTTAAAACCTGAGCACTTTGGGGCTCTGTTTAGTGGGGACAGGTCTCAAGCCTTGCCTCTGAGTGTGCAATTTCTAATCCAGAGAACTGAGCCATCTCAAATGCATTGTCAGAGGCAAACACAGGTCTCAAATGTGTGACATACTGCTGCGTGACATGCCTGAGACAGGATGCCTGCTCCAAGGTGGGCGCACTGCTGCCTCACGGTGCTGTGCATCAGTCATAAAGCCCCGGTACCACGTCAGGGTACACTGAGAGAGAACGCACGGATGTACTAGCAGGAGATAACTCACTCTTTAATATAGTTGGGAAAGATTTGCATTCTCAAAGGTAAAGAATAAAATAGGACCTATTATTCATGCCTGGAACATTTCCTGTCATTATGTGGCCTTTCTAAAGTAAATGAATAAAATGTGTCTATTTCCTCTGTGGAAATGTGATAAATCTGTGATGGATGCGTAGCTATGAGGTTCCCGGAACCTCACAAAAGTGCCACATGTTCATTAATCTGTACTCTGCTCACTAGAGACCACTGACCGAGGGTTGGAGGGAAACCGGGTCCGTTTGGTGGGGAAGGGCAGGAGTACCTCTGCCATTCCGAGAGAGCCCTGCTTAACCCATGTCAACTGTGTGGCATGGATCCAGGACTGGGTGACCAAAACAAACCCGCTTCTGTTCTCAGTGATGGGCTTGGGGTCTGACTATCGCCCACATGTGGCTAATCACCATCTGGTGGCTGACCACCAAAAGGACTCAGTGAGTGGGGTGTCAGAGGGGGCTCTTGTTTCCAGACGGAGGGGACCTGCTCAGGGCTGGGAAGAGAGAGTGATAACGTGGACCCCTGGGTTCAGCATGCTTGTGTCTGCACACTCCTCTGCTTAGGATTTTGCAGTCACGCGGACACATTGTTCTTTTAAAAAGCTTATTTGATGTGGGATTTTGTCACTTTTAATTGGGTGGGTCCTGAAGAATACTGTTAGTGTAAAATATGGCTCTTCTTCTAGACTGGGCTGGAGTCCTCAGTGAGGCTGCTCCTATGCTGCTAGGCTCTGGAGCAGCTTGGTTGGCTGACTGGAATCATGACAGTTCTGATCAGTAGCCCAGAAAGAAGCTGTCTCATTGCATGGCACTATGAACTGTATGCCTGTGTCCCTCCCTGGATCCATGTGCAGAAGCCAAAACCATGATGTGATGGCATTTGTAGGTGAAGGCTTTGGCCATCGATTGGATTTAGAGGCCCCATAATGGGATTAGCGAGTCATCTGATAGGAAGAGATGGAGAACTTGCTGTCTGTATGTCTCCCCTCAGCCCCAGCACAGCAAGAAGTGGCCCCCTGCAAGCCCAGGAGAGGCCAGAACCAGGACCTGATCATATTGGGACCCTGATCTGGGACATGGATCTTCCAGGATGGTGAGAGCTAAACCACTGATGTTCTTACCCCTGGTCTGTGGTACCCTGTGATAGCAGCTCACGCAGACCAAGCCATGGGACTTCCAGATCCAGAAGATGGAAGTGATCTTTAAGCTCCTGATGTGCAGAATTCTTCACCTGGGGAAGCACATCCCCACATTTTAGAGGGACATGTCCTTCAGATGGCACTGCGCTCCAGTGGGGTGTTACCTCATTTTCTCCCTCTCTTCCTTCATTCCTTCTGCCTCTCCTTCCCTGCCTCTCTTCCTCCTTTCTTCGGCGGTGCTGAGATCACACCCAGGGCCTTGCACACACAGGACAAGTGTGAGCTGTTCTTCTTAAACACATCCCCATCCCTCCTTCTCTTTTGTGTTTTGGCCCCTGTGGAAGAGGGAAGAGAGCATCACTGAGAGGCAGGCAAAGTGTGGTCAGCAGCATCCTTTGATGTCCATCAGTGACCACCCCAGCAGCCACCCTGGAATACCCAGCTGGAGTAGGAAGCCCTGCCTTTCTGTGCTGGTGGAGCTTGTCCCAATCACCCAGGTCCTGCATCCTGGCCACTGAGAATACTGGGACTTGCTTTTGGTGGTTCTTGTATTTCTCCCCACAATCACTAACTCTGCCCTGTTGCGGGGCATGGGGCAGAGATTGGCCGACCCCTTCTGAAAGGTGGCGAGTAGTAATCATCTAGGTGTTGTGGCCACATCATGCCCACTGCAGCCCCTCAGCTTGACCACTGTCCCATGGTCAGCACACAAATAGATGACACATAAACAAGCGGGTATGGCCCTGTGCCTATTGGATTGTGTTGGTTTGAAGGTTGTGTACTTTTCATATGTCAGTCAGTGATGATTTTTTTTTTACATTTTATTTCAACCATTAAAAAGTATGAAAGCCATTGTTTTGCAGTCAAGTTCATGGCATCTGTGAGGCCTTTTTCTCTTAGTTTTGGTTCTTTCCTCCAAGTTGCTTCTCCTATTGGTTTCTTGGTCTTTATCCGTGAAGAGGCTTTCCCTGGATGTTTTGTGGCACTTGGCTGTGCTCATTTGGAGGAGGAAGAGGGAGCTCTGTGGCTTATTCCGAGTGTGGCATAGCAAGTGTTGCCATGTGGGGCCTTGGCTGGTCCTTCATGGGGTAATCAATGTCTGTGACCATCAGCTTTCTGTTACTGTGGCAAAGTGCCCAAGATAATCAACTCGTAAAGAGGGATGGCCGAAGCTGGGGATGTAGCTCAGTGGCAGAGCACTTGTCTTGCATGTTCAAGGTGCTGGAATTCCATCTCTGGAACTATAAAACAGAGATGGTCCAGGGTGGGGGATGTCTGTCCACAGTTGGTGGGGTCTGTTGTCTTTAAGCTTGTGATAGAGGAGCACACTCACATGTGTGGTTTATGTGTGTGGTGTATGGGTTTTACATATACTATGTCATGTGTGTACAGTGTATGTGTGTGTGTTTGAAGTGTGTGTGTGAGAAAGAGACTCATATGTACACATGGCCTTGTGCATTACCTGGAGGCACAAGAGGTGGGTGTGGTGCTGAGTCATCTCTCCCGGGGGAGGAGGGAAGGGTAAGTTGTCCACACTAGGCCCTATTGGATGTAAGCTTTGGTGGGCATAGCAGAGAAGACAGAGTCCTCAGGATGGCTCTCTTTAGAAGTGGCTGCTCTTTACGCTAAGGTGGCATTATAACAAGGGTGGTTGCCAGTGCACAGCCATCTCCCTTGAGGTTGCTGAGTCAGAATTAGAGCCACAGCAATCTGTACCTTCATTTCAGCCCTGCTCACCAGCTAATCCACTTCCAGGTCACATGAGTGTATTTGCTTGGCAATGAGAGAATTTTGTGAGGCAGGCATGTAAGGGCCCTGGTCAACCATCTGCCAATGCTCTGTGCTCAGAGAGTGGTCAATATTTTTAAGTTTTACTTACAGGATTGATGACAGAGATGGTCATGAAAGGGATGGTTCCAGGATCTACACTGGCCTGGCTTGGGAACAGTCAAGCCAGCTTTTCAAAGTGGTTTCATCTTCCCCCAAGACATGGCCAGTGGAGATCCTATTCCCATGAAATTCCATCCCTGTGGTCTTCTTGTGAAGGTGTTTGTAACCCCTACTATTTGCTTCTTCTTCTTTGTCCTTTTCTCTCTTTGGAACCCCCAAAACCCTAGTCTTGAAAACTTCACTTATTTTATGGCCTATAAATTATAGTTTAGATGCTTAGTTAGCAGCTAGACTTCAAACAGCAAACTCTAGCCAAATTCCCACAGGCCTCCTCCTCCCCCTTAATTGGCCATAAAAACTGCAGAAAGGAGTAATTAATGTGTTTATCTCAGGGCACCCAACTGCCCAGTGCCAAAATTCTGTGTGTCAATTAACCAGATGGGTAAGAAGGCCTTGTAACATTTCAAACAATGGTAGTGCTGCAAAAAGGTGGTTTCCATGGTAATCCCCTTGACCTTGTGAACTCAGACCGGCATATATAAAGAGAGAGAACCAAGGAATTGCCACCAGCCAGCAACTTCAATGACCTAAGCTGACTGACCACTGCAGTTCGACATAAACTTCACCTGTCTCTCGAATCTTAGTGTTCTGTGATTAAATTGCTTGAGCAGGTCAACATTTTGTTGGCCCTAGAGAGACTTATCCATGAGGACACTCTCTTTTAAGGGTCCTCGGGGCCTCTGTCCTCAGCAGCTGACACCTGGGGCAGGGTGCCCTGGCTGATTTCAGCCAGCCTGTGAGGAGCAGCTGAGAGAACAGACACCTGTAGCTGTCAGACAGAAACAATGGAGTACCTACCCCTTCTAATTTGATTTTGGTTTCCTAGTTAGGCACATGGCTCACTTAAGAATTTGTTTTGTTTTGTGTTAGCATTGATAGTTTGTTGGACCTGAAAAAATCCAGCACACTAGATGTGGTGATTGTGTTTGTGAGGGGGTTTTCCCTGAGTTTGTTCCAAATTCCAGGGCAAAGGGGGAAGTGTGTCCTTTGCGTGTTTGTCTTCTTGTGGAGAGTATGTGTTTCTTCTAGCCCACTGCCAGCAGAGATTGCCATTGCCATCCTTTCAAGCTTTGCCAGACTTGGATTTTTCCCTTTTGTCTCTAGCCAGAGTGGCTGAGTAACAAAGGCATGGGGGACTTGCCAAGATAGGCTGCGAGATTCACAAGTTTGTTAACAGTGGTCACAACCTATTGTGACCACTGGCAGTATGCCAACTGTACTGGACAGCGTGTTCAGCGATTTTGATAAATTCAAATGTGGCAGAGATTATGGAGTTAAGATGGGGAAAGAAGGCTCTGGACAGTTTGTGAATTTAAATGGCTGCCCTTGCAGTTGGGTAGCTGGCAGAGGGAACACTCAACCTTCAGGTAACCAACAGGGTGTGGAATGTACTTACCAGGAACCTGGGGCACCCAGATCAGTTTCCATATATTGATTCCTGGACACAAGTGGTTTGAGTGCCCCCTTCCTGGCTTGAATTATGTGTCTGGAATCTTGCTGAACAGGCAGTGGTAACTCAGCAGGGGCCATCTAGTGAAGACCACCTGTATTGCTGCCACCCTCAGAGGAGGAGCCCTTGACTCCTTTCATGTCACCTCTGTCTCCGTCTTTTTGTGCATCTCACTGGTGTCCTCTTTGGGGGCCCACACTGGAGCACTGATTTCCTGGACACTGAGTTCTCAGCGGGTCCTGATATGAGGGGGATCGCACAGCATGTGGAACTGAATCCCTGAGACGCTGAGTTCTGCTCAGTGGGTCTTGATATGCAGGGGAACATGGGCCATACAACAGAATACAAGAGTGCACTGCCTGCTGTGGAGGACGTGTCAACCTCCTTCCCAGTTTCTGTTTTTCCTTTCTGGGAAATGGTGATGCCAGGACTTTAGAGGAAATTCAGACCATTTTTGTATACACACCTTTTAGTTCTAGCAACCTGTACAACTGGAAAACTTAGAAGCCCATTCTCTGAGCAGCCGTGAACTCTGGTTAATCTGGAGAATTAGTGTTTAAGACTCACTGCCCCAACTGGATTGTCTGTCAGCCATTGCTCTATACTCTGTTTACCTCATAGGGGAAAGAGAATATGGAAGGTTTAAAAGCCAAAGAGCACGGAACACCACAGGGAGTTACAGATAGGCTGGGATGTGTGCTGCCCCAGGAAACACCAAATTGGAATCCCAACACAGAGGAGTGGATTAAGAGTTTGAATGAGTGCCATGTGGCTTTGTTGAAAGGGCTTCATGCAGCAGCCCACAAATTTGCAGAGGGTAGCAGAGGTACAGTAGGTGGCTGAGGAGAGCCCTCTGCTTTCCTCAAATGCCTGTGGGAAGCTGTCATATGTTCACACCATAAGACCCCTACAGACTGGGGATGTTTGCACGATGAACATGTCTTTCATTACTTACTCAGCGTCTGACGTTTGCTGTAAACTAGGTTGGACAGATTTGCTGAAAAGACCATAGTGCAGTTATGAGAGGTGGCATGGAAAGTTTATAAGAGTAGAGAGGACAAAATGTGGAAAACCCAGGAAGAATGGATGAAGGTGATGTTAGCAACTTAAAAGAAGGCAGCACAGGCAGGAGCAGGAAGTAAGAAAGGGGATGGGAAGTGACACCAACAAAGAAAGAGATGAGTTCCATTGACTCAAACCACATACTTACTGTAAGGAAATGAGACACCATAAGCAGGAGTGTCCAGTGTCACTGAAGAAAGGGAAGAAGGCAGTGCTTATGGTGCATGCAGATTGACAGGGCCATGGGCCCCAGGGGTCTCTTGTCCCCAGGGAACCCAGTTAACTGCCACTGTTGGGGGACAGTCTGTTCAATTCCTGGTGGGTACAGGAGCCACCATATCCACAGTCACTCAGCCAGTGGCCCAACTTCTAAGCAAAAAGGTAAATATGCAGGTGGCAACTGGTCAAACCTCTTCTTGTTCTTTTTGCAAGCCTTGGCAGGTCTGACTTGGACAAGTGGTTGGTCACTCTTTTGTGCTTATGTCTGACTCTCCTTTCTCCTTCCTGGGCCAAGACTTATTTCACAAATGTGAGCTCAAATTTCTTTCATCCCCTCAGATACCATCCTGACTACCAGAGAAGAGCTTCCCTCTGCTGAAGCGCCTGCTTTGGTTGTAACCTTTCCTTTATAGGAGGAGTACCACCTCATGTAGCTAGACAAAATGGGACCCTCATTGGGTGTCCCTGAACTCCTTGCTTGGCTTCAGCAATTTCCTCTGGTTTGGGTGCAAGGCAACCCCCCAGGTTTGGCAGTGGTAGAATTGGTGGGGCATGCAAAACCAGTGCATTTAAGACAGTATCCTGTGACAGTGGAGGCAGGAAAGAGGATTAAACTCCACGTACAGAGATTACTTCAGGCGTGAATATTAAAATAATGTCAGTCCCCTTAGACTGCGCCTTTCTTACTGGTTTGAAAACCCAGAATCAATGAATACAGATAGCCCAGGATCTTGGGGCTGTGAATAATGTAGTCACCACATTCCGCCCTACAGTTCAAACCTTTAAACCCTGCTTATCCTGCTCCCACCTAGTTGAACTTGGTATATTGTGTAAGATTTCTATATTGTATTAGATGTCTTTTTTTGCATTCCTTTGTCAGAAGGTTCCCAAGAAATATTTCTTTTGAGTGGGAGGAACCTAAGGGGGACAGAAGGTCAGCTAATCTGGACAAGGCTGCCCCAGGGATTAAGAAACTCATTGGCAATGTTTGGGGAAGCCTTGTGCAGGGACTTTATCCCTTTCAGCCAAGAAGCGCTGAAATTTCCCTGTTACAGTATGTAGGTGACTTTCTTTGGCTGCTGAGATGTAGGAACTATGCCAAGAAGGGACAAAGAAGTTGCTAGGATTGCTCCAGGCAAAGGGGTATTGGGTTTTGAAGAAAAAGCTCACATTTGTATGCAAACTGTTAAGTTTCTGGGATTTGTGTTGAATAATGGAACATGGGCCCTGTCAGCTTCATGGATTCAGGCCGCCCAGGGCCCAAGGGTTCCTGTTATTGAGAAGGAATTGAGGGGGGTTCCTGAGGACTATAGGATACTGCTGGCTTTGGGTCCCTAACTTTGCAGCTACTGCCAGCATGAGGCTTTACAGGGGGGAATACCTCCTCATTGGTATGGAATCGTGAACGGCAGGTGGCCTTCGAGGACTTGAGAGACAACTGGTAAGCAACTCTGCCCTAGCACTGCTGACATCACAAAACCTTTCCAGTTATTCATTCGTAAGAAATAAGGCATTGCTTGGGGTGTGCTAAGACAGATTTTGGACCTTGGAAGATAGCTGTGACATACTTGTCAAACAAGCTGCACCCAGTGTCAGTGGGTGTTGGAGAGCCCTGAATACATGTGCAGGGCTGTGGCGTGACCCCGGCATGACTGAATTGAAAATGAGGAGACACCTCAGGGGGCAGGAAAGGCCCCAGCAGAGGCTACCTGGAGACTTTCGCCTGTTGCTCTGAGGGGTCCTTGAACTCCTCCCAAGATCCTGCTCAGGTTTCCTCCGTTGTCCATTCAAATCCTGGCTTGTTCTGATTAAAATACGGGCTGCCTAGCGTCAGTCAGCCAGCCAGCTAGCAGAGTTACAAGCTCTGCTGAGGATTTCACTCCTTCTGCAGCCCTAAAGACCATGCCGTGTGTCTTGTTCCTGTGAGCCTTCACCGTGCGGCCTATGCTCCACTGCTGCCACAGCAATCCTAGTAAAGGAAGCCAACAAATTGACTCTGGGGCAGAATTTGAATATGTTTGTATCACACTCACTAGACACTGTGCTAAGAAGACCTGGTGGTAAGTGATTCTTGGGAAACAGATTAGCCCAATATCAGGGGACCTTGTTAGAGGACCCTAGACTCTCCATTAGGACCATTCAAGCCATTAACCCTGCTTCTCTTTTGCCCTGACACAGCTGCTAATCAAGCTTCCTTGGGTCAGCAGCCTCACTGAGCTCATGTTTTAGCGGATCCCTTACTTAAACCACACTACTATTCAAAGAGGAACTCAAGAGAGAAAAGACAGAGGGGGCCACTGAGGAGGTGGCAAGTTCTGCTAGGAGGGCAGGTTTTTCTCCCCCAGGCTCTGGGACTTTATGTGATACAAGACCTTCAAAGCTGTACCCACCTGGGAAAGACAGCCATGTCAAATTTTCCCAGCCATTATTGCTTTGAACTGAGACTTTGGATTTTGTGAGCCTTGGTGGCTACTTGTGAAGCCCGAATCTATGGCAACCTAGTTGTGTGGCCTCAGCAGCACCTGGGGCATCTGAGGGCAGGGAACTTTGCCATTTGATGATGCTGAGATTGACCTTACTGAACTAACACCCATGAATGGAGACAGAGGATACCTGCTAGTCTTGATATAGACCTACCCTCGGTGGGGTGGAGGCACTTCCCACTAGGACTGAGAGATAATGGGCTTGATTGTCACCTGGTGTGGGTATAATATAAGGACACAGTGCCTTCCTTTTGCAGGCCTGCCTTTCTACCAGACAGATACTGAGTGGCAGTGTTCAACACATTTTTGATCACATTTTATCCCATATACTCCTGAAAAAGGACCTCTAGAGTAGATCCAGAAAGTGGCGTGAACCACGGGATAAGCATGCTTCCCCATGATGGTGGGCTCCACTTTTGTGAGTTGAGTGACCCAAGGTCTGTCAAAGGCCTTAGAGTTCATCTGGATGCTGCAGATGGCCTATTGACCTCAGAGTTTGGATCCAGACTGTAAGAACATCTTGGTAAAACTCTGCCAAGAAAAAGGAGCTAATTAGGTTGTAATGCTTCCTACTGCACTACTAAGATCACAGTGCACCCCACAACAGGAGGCTCACTCCCTTCGAGATAATGTTTGGGAGGCCTCCTCCACTCATGCCAGTGCTTGAAGGACTACAGGAGATTGGAACATTGGATTTGTGTCAGCAAATGAAAGCACTGCATCAAACATTAAAGGACCTCCAACAAATGATGCTTCTGTGCCACCCTCTTCCTGTACATTCTCCATTCAATGGATTCAAACCTGATGACAAAGTCTTAGTTAAACCCTGGAAAGAGGAGTCCCTCCAGCCATGATGACGGGCCCTCCCAAGGTTATAATAACCATGCCCACTGCTTTAAAACTTGCAGGTGGAACATGGTGGATCCATCACTCTAGGGTTAAGAAGTGGACACCTCAGGAGCAGATGATTACTGACTCACCATTGCTGCCCAGGACCTCATCCCCCCTTGAATCCTGTCTACCATGACACTCCCAGAGACTACAGCACAAGAACAAGAGGATGCGTTCCAGTGAAGCCTGGAAGGGCTACCACGATGAGACGCTGAGGATATAATGTACCCAAAGCCCTGTCCTTGTCACCCCAGAAGCGGATGAGTCAATGCATGGCTGAAGACTGAGTGGCTACCATGCGCTGGACTATCAGTAGCTTTGATGTACTGCCATCCCATTGAATTCTTGATCCTTTTCCTCCCAGCAGTCCTGGTATTTGCTGTTGTGCCCCAAGGGGACTGTGCCCCAAGGGGAGTGGGGAATTCTGGAGAAGGTTGTTTTTGTTGTTTTATACCTAGTTGTAATTAATGGACTAAGCACTCTCAGCTGTTTAAAATGATTTTCCTGTGGCTTACCTGATTAAACCTCTGAGACCATGCCCAAGAATGATGACCCAGGCTTTCATGTTCATCCTCTTGCTGAAGAAGTTTGATGACATCAGTTCATAGATAAGAACAGTCACCCCTGATGAACTTGGGGAGCATCTCTGAAATTATACCATTGAGTCCCACAAGAGTGATTTCTATTGGACTTAAACAGGCTGACTACAAACCACTGACTTGAAGGACTACATATATCCTAGAGAGGAAAGTATGCCCTTGCGGGGTAACATGAGGGTGTTTGTAACCCCCACTATTTGCTTTCATTTTCTTTGCCCTTTTTTCTCTTTGGAACCCCCCAAAACTCTAGTTTTGAAAACTTCATTTATTTTATGGCCTATAGATTACAGTTTAGATGCTTAGTTAGTAGCTAGACTTCAAACAGCAAGTGAACTTTGGCCAAATCCCCAAAAGGCCTCCTCTTCTCCCTCAATTGGCCATAAAAACTACAGAAAGTGGAAACAAATGGGTTTATCTCAGGGCAACAAAACTGCCCAATGCCCACATTCTCTGTGTCAGTTAACCAGATGTGTAAGAAAGCCTTGTAACATTTCAAAGCAAAGATATTGCTACAAAAAGGTGGTCTCCATGGTAACCCCCTGACCTTGTGAACTCATACAGGCATATATAAAGACAGAGAACCAAGGAATTGCTGCCAGCCAGCAGTTTTAGTGACCTAAGCCGACTTGTTTCCTGAATCTTAATGTCCCATAGATAAGTTTCTTGAGCACATCATAACATCCTCACTGAGAAAGCTGAATGAATGTACAGTTCAGCAGGGTGGGGCTGAGAACTGACTTTACCCCATCATCAAACAGCTGCAGTGGCAGGGACATGGCATCCTGGGTGCCATGTTTGCATGTGAGATGTCCCCTAACACTCAAGCACTAAGAAGGCTGGGTTGCCATCTGATGGGATTTGGAGAAAGTTATTGAATCGCGAGGGCTTTAATTTCATCAAGTTGATTAATCCACTGATGATACTGTAACTGATATTGATGGCATTATTGGGAGGTTATGGAAGCAGGAAATGGAGCCTAGAGGAAGGAAAGGGGTCATAGGGTCACAGCTTTAGGGACTATCTCTGGTCCCTAGCTGCCTCTTCCTTGGCTGTTCTTGACCCTGCTTCCTGGCTGCAATGAGATGCTAACTTCACTTTGCTGTGCCCTTGCTTCTGCTTCAACTCGGGCCTAAAAGCAATGGAACCAGCTGACAATGGACTGAAATCTTTGAAACCCTATCAGCCCAAACAAACCTTTCTTTAAATTGTTTTACTCAGGTATTTTGTCACAGTGATGGAAAGCTGACAAATATATACACACAACTGGTGGGCCCCAAACTCAGAATAGTTTGGTCTTTTGCCTCTCAGGGTGGTAGGATTCACACAGTAAAACAGAAAATATTTTCCTTTGTAACAGAAGAGAAAGGGACAGATAATTAAAAGGGAAATCCTTGGACAATACCTTTTCACTGCTGTGTGCATTTGTTTATCACTTTGTAGCTGTGTGGATACTGAGTTCCATCTGAATCTGGAGTCTGTTTCTGAATAAAACTGAAGGCTGAACTAGCTAGCTAGCTAGGACTTAGCTGCAAAGGTCAAGATTGAGGATAAAACTGTCATTTCTACCAGGTACAGATTCATTCATCAAAATGAAAGTCAGAGGAGCCTCAGGAATGTCGGGGTGGTCTCCTGGATCAGGGAGTGTACTGGGAAAGTTAGACCCTTTAAGGACAGATGCCTTGATCATGTTAGCTCTGCTTGGCCCCAAACACTCCAGGGTCTCACTGGATGCAGGCATTTAGGAGTATTTAAAAGTTGGGAGGAACAAATCTTCAAGAGCTGGCATTCATTCTGGGCCACACAAGGCCCAGTTTTTCCATCCTCCCTGACATTCCCTTGATGGCCCAGGCTTGACCCTGGCAGTTGTGGCCATTTGACCTGGCCCTTATTCTATCTGGTCTCCATGTCTACCTTGTGGTCCGGAGCAGGCTTTCCAGGGGAGATGTGCCTAGCCATTGAGTTCTGTGGCCTGGAGGCTGTCCAACTCCTGTGACCAAGGCTGCAGCCAGAGGGGTGAAGGCCTGATTAATTATTAGTCACCTTTCCAATACTGGGGAAAAACCACCTGACTCACAGACATTAAAGGTTTATAGTGGCTCATGGTTTCAGAGGGCTTGGTCCATGGTTGGCTGACTCTAAAGCAGAGACATCCTGAAGGACAGGTGGTGGAAGAAAGATGCTCACCTCATAGCTCCTGGGAAGTAGAGGAGGGGAAGAGCCAGAGAGAAAGTTCATTCCTCAAAGGTGAGCCCCGTGGCCTAGGTCTTTTCAAAAGACTCTGCCTCTAAGAACCTGTTCTTCTGGGAATTTTCAGTGGACTCAACCATTGATGAAGTTAATAGTGCTCTCAACACATGAGTCTTTGGGTGGACATTTCGTATTAAAACCATAAAACCATAACAAGTGACTGGGATGGCCATTGCCATCCCAGGAGAGTAAGTGACCATGGCAACCAGGACCAGTTAGTTACCCATCTCCCTAGTCAGCACTATCCTCGATTTGTCTTGTGGCGGGGTCTGCACGCTTTCCTCTCTTTTATGCCAAGGACAATCTCCTTAATTCCCCCAGGAACGTTCGCTTCATCACGAGTTTCAAGGGAGACCCTTGGTCCTGGTGTCCAGCCTCATTATAACTCCAGCTTAGTGTAAGGAGCAGTCCAGTTACTACAGAGAGCAATGCCATGGACCCCCTTTACCCTGGAATGCACAGGGCATGAAACCCACCAAAGTTTATCCCTCAGTGGGGCCTGGTGTCTACCTAACCCCTCCACCTCTCCCAGAGAAGAGGTCAGAACTATATCCACCTCCTGTGTCCTCAGGAGCCAAAGAAGCCAAAATCAGGGAACAAGTCCTTTGGGGACTTGCTGCCTCTTACAATAACAAAATGTGTCTGTGGTAAATAAAATAATCCATGGACGTTGACTTGGTAGAAGTTCTGGATTCTCGTGAGGATTTCTGATGGAATGTTACAAACTGTTTCCCAGAAGATGATTGCAGAGTAAATGAGAGAGAGACTCCACAAATATTTTGATTTGCTTCATTTGGGCCTTTCTAAACATTTACTGTTTTAAATCATTCAGATTAATGATTCAAAATGCTGTTTATTTCTGACAACTTATGTTTGGTGTATACTTGCCATTTAGAAATGTTCCACAAAACCAGTCTCATGTGGCATTTTAGTGATGTTTGTAATTGCCGTTATTGATTGATCTTATACTTATTCCAATTTCTAAGTCCCAGGAAGATGGTACAAAGATCCTAAAGGGAAGGCTGATGTCCTCAGGAGGCCACAAATAGCTGAGGGTAACAGGGCAGGGGTTCATCCTTCTCCTCCCACTGGACAACCACTAGCAGTTTCTGGTGAATTTCATTGTTAGTAGGGGGAGAAAAGCAGCCCTAGATTAAATCTAACCATTGCAGCCAGCCTGGCCTCTCAGGCTAACATCATCTCCAAGCAGCAAATAACACGCTGATGTACTTACGGGGTCCCCCCTTAGCGACCCAGAGTTGCCATGGAAACACATTGTGGCTTTCAGAGAGGAAGCAAGTGAGAATAGGCAGGAGGGGTGCACAGGAATTTCTCACTGAAATCACTGCGGCATCCTTAGCATGTGTAAGAAATGAATGCTCTGTGACTTAGAAAAAATCCTTTGGAAGTGTGTTTGTGACAGCCTTGATTCCAGAGTTTAGTTCAAAGGTTTACTGTTTTAAAACTAAATCATATTGTAGTTTTTGAAAAGCACATTTGAAGGCATTTGGAGACCAATTATTTGTTTCTCAGATATAGGGATTCATGTGCACTTAAATATTTATTCAGATATTAAAATCCTGCATGGGGAACTGGTTACATGTGTGAGACAGGCTGTGTGTAACAATTTCTAACTGGTTCATTTAAAATTTGATGGAATTTCATGTTAATTAGATGAAATGACCTTGGGTACCATTTAAGATTTCCTTCAGATACCGAGTGCTGTGAAATACTGATCGGTTGGTCCCATTTATCCAGCAGAGGTTGACACTACCAGTGCTATAACTTCTGAATATCAAGTCATTTGAGGAATTCTGCAGCTGCTCTAAAAGATTTTGCTTATATTCAGAAAACCTCAGGTGCTTGTTTGAATCAGAACTAGAAGAATAGTAAGATGGCAGTTAACAATTCATCCCTAATTTTCTTGCAGAGTAACCTAATAGAAGGTGAAAGACGTAGCTTTCCTGATAGGTTTTTAGAAATACTGTAAAAAATCTGAAAAAAAAAAAAAAAAAAAACCTGGACTACTCAGGAATCTCTCCTCTGAGACAACCATAACCACATTGAGCTTTTACTGTCACTTCCTAAGATCATTCTGTTAGGCTTCTTTGTTGTTTCTGGCATCCTGGATTTCTGGAGGTTCTTTAACACCATCCATGTTGGGGTCACACCAGCCCTACTTCTGACTTCTCTGCATCTCCATCTGGAGTTTTGGGGGAGCTCGAAGTTACCCCTTGGTCCTCCTTCCTGCTTCTTTCCTTTGGTGTAGGGAGCTCCTACGTATCCATGCAGGCAGTCGAGGGAGAAATTGTAAGGGGAGACCAAGTGTCTTCCTTTCGGTGTAGTCCCTGCCTGATGAGAGTCGGCGTGGACTGGAGAAGTAGAAGTACAGCCAACCTCAATGCAGTGAGATGGGGAGTGGCTACCTGCACAAGGTGGCTGAACCCCACAGTCGCCTCTGCCTCTGGGGTGCAGACATCCCTGAGCCCACTCTCGGTGACCCCCCAGTGGGCACTCTGCTCATGCTTGACAAAAGCCGTAAACAGAAGCAGGGTTTTCAGCCTCTTCTGTGCATTGTTTTTTGTTAAAAATTTGTCTTTAATAGTGCATGTTTGCAGAACATAGTGGGAGCATTCATCATGGGGAGTTGATGAGTCCCTCATCCCTATTCCTGTCATCTCATGCTCCCCTTCCCACTTGCAAAATACTCTCCTGTTCCCTATTCTGTACTTGTAAAATATCATCCTGACATTCTTCTTCAAGGAAGAGTTTGAAGTCTGCAATCCTCAGTTTCAGTCTGAACGAGGCCCACCTGTGGCCGTGGTTTGAGGCTGGTTGGTTCCTTGGGCTCCATATTGAAACTTCACTCTCATTAGGAAGCTTTCAGTGGTGAGGCCAGGTGAGGCCTCCTAGAGAGGATGGAGAGCCTACCCACGTGAGCGGGTCAGTCACATGCTTACTGAGCTGATAGATAAAGGGGTCGTCCTGAAAGTGATTGGCGGCACTTTTTAAAAAGCCACGCTCCCTGTCTTGTCCTGTGAGGTTTGACAGCTCCTTGGGACTCTGCCAACAAAAAGCCACTCCCACCCCTGGAGCTTGTAGACCTTGGACCAGAAATGTGAGAAAAACAGAACAAAACAAAACACCACTCTTTCTTTATAATTTATCCATTTTGTGGTAATATGTTACTGGTAACATGAAATGGACTAAGATAGGTAGGAACATTTTGGTAAAAAACCAGAGTGATTTTCCTAGTTTCCTCAAGGCTTAGAGGGGTTTTAATGCTTCTCAGTGCCTGTCTTGAGGACCAGGGCCACGGTGAACAAGGGGACCTGTCTGTCACTTGGTAATTCACAAAGTAATTTTGATCCATCGTTCTCATTTTAAAAGACAGTTTTTGGGGGATGGAATTGTGACTCTAATTTTACAAATAAGAAGAATGTAATTCAGAACACAAGAAGTGGGACAAATCCAACTGGGGAGGGGCAGATGGGCAGCCAGGTGTCACTCACTGTGTAACAGCCAGACTCCTGGACAGCAAACCTGTTGAGCATCATGTTTGTCAGTTTCTGTGGTGCAAATGCTCCATCCCTTCTAACCAAGAACTATTAACAATTTAATATGAGATTTGCAAAATACCTGAAAAATTAACAGTTGGGTATTGTGAGTTGGAACAGCTGTTTTAAAGAATTTGAGTTCTGTGTCAGTCTCTTTGTCCTGAATGCCTCCTCTGACCCCTGGTGCACAGGGAACATGTAGGAGTGATAATACACACCTGGAGGAGGTGATGGGGTGGTGCCTTATTCAACTTTCCATTTCTGCTGCAAAATATCCAACACAAACAGTTTAAAAAGGAAAGGTTTATGGGGCTCACAGTTTTGTAAATTTCAGTCCATGGTCAGATGGCAGAAGGTGGAAGGGCATGGAGGAGGACTGCTGCTCACCTGGCAGTTATGAAGCAGAGAGAGAGACTGAAAGCAAGAGAGGAAGAGGCCGGGGACAAAATACACCCTTGAAGCCACACCCCAATGACTTGCTTCAGCCAATAGGCTCCAGCTCCCATAAGCTCATTGATCTATCAATGAAGTTAGAGCCCTCCTGCTCCAATTGCTTTTCCAAATTCCATCAGCTGGCAACCCAACATTCAACACAATGAGCCTTTGGGAGGATGTTCTCCATCCTAACTGAACAAATGGCTTAAAATGGATAGAAAAATTTGCATGTGATATACGCTGCACAGATCAGTGTTTCCTGTGTCACCCACAGAATGCCCAAACTGCGCTTTGCTAGGCTTCTAGGTGGCTCTCATTTAGGCCAAACTGGCCATCACAATTAATGGTCAGAGCTACTTAGCACTTGCACTTGCATTTTCAGGTAACTTGAGCCCAGATAAGTTTCATGACTGCAGCTGACAGGTTGGCATGGGCTTCTTTTAGAGACATAAATAGTTGTCTCAGGACTTCTCTTAACACTGCAGTGCAGATTGCACCCTAGAGTTTTGTGGGGACACTGTGGTTGTATTTGCCAAGGCTTTCTAGAAACAACCAACAGGACATCAGTGCGGCTGCCCTTGACTTACTGTGGGCTGTGTTCCAGCAAACTTGTCACAAACTGAAAACACCTGACATTGAAAACACGTTTAATACAGCTAACCTACTGGCCAGCAAAGCCTAACCTGGCTTCAAATCTGCTCGGAGCACTTACATGACCTATGGCAAAATCCTCTTACACAAGGCCTATTTTATAATGAATTGCTGGCTCTCTCCTATAATTTACTGAATACTGTACTGAAAATTTTGTGGAATTTCTAAGAAATTGGAGAGACCAGGAGGGATTACAGGAGGACTTTATTAATGTACAATGCAGTCACTAGAAATGTTCAAAACTGGACTGGTCCCTGAACCAAGGAGAGGTCCCCCTTTATACAATTTGCGACATTAAGCAAGTAGAGATACGAAAGCGAGACACAGGTCGTCAGTCATCCTAGCAGCTGAACCGGTCTCGGCCTTGGAACAAAACATCCTGTGCATCTTGGGTTGTTAGCTGCTGGGAAGTTTGTCTCTACTTCCACTTGTTAGTTTTACCGTTATTGGTACCCAGCATCGCCCCTCTAAGGGAGGAGATTCCCAGGAAAGAACCTCGAGATGTGTCTCCTTCATCAGCAAGAAAAGCACAGGACTGTGGTGAGAAGCCAAAGTCCTGCCCGAGGGAGAGGTTGCCTGGGGAGCTGCTTGCTTGGAGCTGGGAAGATTTCATACTGGAAGAGAGAGGCTTCCTTTCTGCAAGTTCTGTTTTAAAAGTGAAAGATAAGGGGCTGGGGATTTAGCTCAGCGGCATAAGCGCCTGCCTTGCGAGCAGGCAGTCGTGAGTTCAATCCCTGGTACCGATAAAAATGAAAAAGACAAAAAAAAAAAAAAAAAAAAAAAAAGTGAAAGATAGAATGGTGGTATGGAGAGGCCTTCCAGCCTCACACATCTAAACCATCTGAAGCTGGGACCATGTGAGTATGTACCAGGCGGCCATGGTTTGGTCAATGGTAATCCATAGATGAAGTTGGAAGGGAGGGGAGAGAATCCATTGTCAGAAAGCTTGTTCAGGGCATGCCCTCTGCCATAGATACCCAACCTAATGTATGGACACTGCCTTGGTTGCTGGCTGTCTGCTGCACAGCTGGTGGGCAGATGCGCTGAACTCCAGCTGGGGACTGATCTGAGGAATTAGAGCTAGGCATCGCCCATTCTGCTGGGACCAACCCCAGGGATCATAAGCCAGATCTTTACCTGGCTGGGTGAGAGTGTCACCCCACTCAAAGGTGATTTCCAGTTGCCTGATCACTAGTGTGAGCCTCTCTGCAGGTAGACAGCCTCCCTTCCTCCACCTGAGATGCTGCAGGCTGTACCGACCGGTGCCCAGCCCCTGTGAGGTGGTCAGTGACAGCAAAGTGGGGAGAGGAAGCGGAAGCAGGCTCAGTCTAGCACCTGGGGACCAGGAAACAAGCATCTAAGGCCAGTTCTGGGGAGACAGCAGGAGGTGGGACCTCAGAACTTAAGATTCCAGGCTCCCAGAGCATCCTCCATTGTCTCAAAACTTCACTTCCCAAGCACATTCTCAAAGGTCAATGAAGAATTAAGAATTTGGAGCTGGTGGCCACAGAGCAGTGGTGGTGAACATATTACACACATGTAGTTTTATTTTTAAGACAAAAGATTGTAATGTTGGACTAAAACCTCAGTGTTCAGGTTTCATCATAGTATTGGCACTTTGCAATAAATAAGTGGGTTTGGATTGTAGTTTGGCTCTTGTCTTTAAAAGGTTCACTATCACTGCTACAGAGCATCAAACCCCTGTGTACAGGTCCCTCCGACCGGGGCCTTGTGCTGCTGCACTGGTGACAGCCCTGGAGGCTGGGCCTACCTCACTCTTGCAATAGCCCGTGAGATCTCTGCCACTTCTCTGACCTTGTCTTGCCTGGGTCAAATAAACTCATGAAACACCAGTGAAAGGGGTGAGGACAGATTTTAATCAGCAGTACCCACTGCACTACAGAAAAGGGTGCAAACTGAGCTCAACACACACAGTGCAGAGGTGACAGAGTCTTTTAGGGGAACATGGGGGAATAAGGAGGGTGAACAGGGGCTCAGAAAAATCAGGGAGGTGAGAAGTCGCAGGAAGCTGGAGCACGGGCTGGCTGGGTTTTGTGGCTGGCACTGTGGCAGTTGGGTGGGAGACTGGGACACAGGGACTGATTCAGCCATGGCTGGGACAATGAACTGCTCAGTATTTTTGTGGCCTTGATTTTGCCCAGGCAGGCACTCTGCTAGCAGTTAGGGTCATCTTAGAAATGCGGTCTAGGTTATCAGAAACTATGCTAGGGCTCAGTTAATTTTTCCTAGTTGAGAAGAGCCTGGCTAGACTTTGGGCACAGAGAATCTGTCATCTGATGGCACACACCCTTCTCTCTGCTCAGAAGAAATTCTCACCTGCAGGGCTCAGTTTAAAAGCAGATTCCTTCATGGGTTTGTCCCTGGTCCCTTTTGGGCTAGCTGAAAGGTTTCTGGAAGTCCTGTAATCCTCAAATGTGGGTGTGATTGCTTGTTACATGAGTCATGTAGCATCTGGAACTGCAGGTGCCTTCTTGTCTTCTCCATGCCCATATGTGGCTGGCCTGTGGAGCACCCAGTAAGTACTTCCTTGATGAACAAATGAACGAGTGAACGATGCTTGCAGAAGAGGCAGGGGCAGGGAAATATGCACTTCGCTAATGGCCACGGTGGGTTGTAAACTTCGGCTGTGAGTACAGGAGCAGGAACCTGGAGAGATGCCCTTACTTTTTATATTCCAGGAATGTGGGATTCATTCTTTTCTCCAATTGGACCATAATCCACAGATAGAAACTATCAAAAGATGTTTTCCCTGCATGACCTGGTGAACAAGTCTATGATTTTAGTTAAGAGGGACATTGGATTTCTATTTTTGGTAAGCTTCTAAAATCCAGACACCCTCTAGATTCTACTAGAAGAATCAGCATATTTACAGCAAAATGGTTACAAAATATGCAAAAAATTAGAGTCTATAGTGTTTTGTGCATTCTTTTAGTCTTTACTATTAACTTTCTCTTACGAAAAATTTCAAACACACAAAAATTCAGAGAGAATAGTACAATGATTTCCCACATTCCAGAGTGAGTTCCTTCCTTACCAACCTTGTCAATCCAGTTTCCATGTCCTCTGAACTCTCTTTTTTCCTGTAACATTTTCAAGTAAATCTTACATGTGGTGTCAGGTCACTGACAAACACTTTAAAATAAACCTTTAACTATTAAGAATATTTATTGAAAACAACTACTCAAACCATTATTACAGGCAGCAAAATTAAGAAAATGCCCTAGTCTCCTCTAATCACCAGTCTGCTCTGGGTTTGCTGGGAATGGTTTGTCCTGCAAAGGCTCCCGGTCACAGCCTACCCGTACTGAGAGGCTGTACCTTTAAGGCTTAAGAGAGCTGGTTCTGCTCCCTGTCCTGGGGGAGGGTTCATTAATGCTCCTCTGGCCCTATGGTTTAGGTCCCAGTGGACCTGGTGGTTAACCCAGCAATGAATTGCTTTAAAGTGAGGTCAGCTTTCTCAGCTCGCTCTCTTGCTTTCTGTCTTCCACGTGACTTTCCCTGTGTCAAGGCATTGCTCCCCCTGTTGTAGTCCACCAGGTTCTGATGTAGCCTGAAGGCCCTGGCAGAGGCCAAGCAGCTGTGAAGAAACCAGTGACATAAAAAGGCTTTTCCAGTGCTGCTTTGGAAAGTGGCCAGAAGGGTGGCACCAGTGTGTCCAGAACGAAGGGGAGGGTTTCGAGGCACTGTGTCTTTACTGTAATACTTTCCTTAAAAAGTAAACATTTGCTTGTATTTTTATCATACTTCACAGTGGTTATCTCTCTGGGTAGGCATGGTAAGAACGCAGTATCTATTGTCTTAGCAAATTGCAGGTCCGTGGTATGTTACTATCACTGGGCACTATGCCCTGCATTAGATACCTGGACTTATTTATCTCACATAACTGTAACCTTCCTCATCCCCCTTCCCACCTGCCCATGGTAATCCCTGTATCCTTGGGCTTTGTTAGTTCTTTTTAAGTTATAAAAGTAATTTGGCCAGCATGGTGGCACACACCTGTAATCCCCACACCCCGGGAGACCAAGGCAGGAGGACTGAAAGTTCGAGTCCAGCTGAGGAAGCTTAGTGACTTAGTCAGAACTTGTCTCAAAAAAAATAAAAAATTAAAAAAATAAGACGGAGGCTGTAGCTCAGTGCGAAGGCTGTAGGTTCAATCCCTGGTACTGCAAACAAACCAACAGACTTGGAAATGCCATGAGTAGGTTGTGCTTTTGCTGGTCGTTTCCACTGTCTTCTCTCAGTCCACAGCATCCTCACGTGGGAAGAGTGTGAGGCAGTCATGAGACCCATCGCCTGGGCCCAGAATGCTCAGTGCAGCACTGGCCACGGCCCTCTGGAAGTTAAACCAGAGCGAAACACAGCAAAGTCACTGGGAGCACAGCAAAAGCATCAACGCTATTGTGAATGCAAAGAGTGCTCCTGACAAAGAGGCCCCAGGAAGCACACTCTGACTACGCACCAGATCTGCAGGCACCTCGACCTCAGACTTCTGGCTTCCGAAACTGTGGGAAAGAGGTCTCTGCTGTTTGTAAGCCCCTCACCTGATGGTATCTTTTTTTACACCAGCCCCCAATGACTAAAGCAACCTGTCCTCGATCCCCTTTCCCCCAAACAGTTCTACAAAGCTCCAGAGCCCTGCTCCCTTTGCCTTTTGTGGAATGACCGCCCATGTGGTACTCTATGGTTCTTGTTCTTAGTGTGACCATGTCGGATTAACTGGCTGTGTACATGAATTTTTCTCCCTGGGGTTGAAGGGAAGGACCTTTCCCCACCGTTGTCACCACTGTGCATGGCATGTGAAGTGAGTACTGACAATGTTTGCTGTATCAATAGGTAAAGTTGTTTAAAAACAACCCCTAGGGTTGCTTAAAAATGTGGTGCTGGACAATGGACACATTACAGTGGGGAGGTCCAGCAGACCTGGCTTTAACCAAAGAAAACTACTCAAGCAAAGTCCCTGATCCGGAGCCGAAGGACCCAACGAGGCCCTCTGAGAAGGACACCTGCTCCGGTACTCAGCAGCTGGAAGAGTTGGGGTGGAGTGGGGGGATACCTGCTTTACGTCTTCGAATGGCTCCAAAATGCGCTGAAATAGTGAGACAGAGAGCAGACACTGCAGACTGTAGACGGCTGTGAATCTAGGTTAACTATATACCTGTGCATGGATCCCTTCTTCCAGCTCTCCTCATGCTTGAAAACGCTCAGACTAGAGACCCTGCCCGGGACTAGGGAACCCGATTTAGGGAGACTGAGCTCAAGTTCTGGTGGGTGGGGTGTCCCAGGAGGCAGGGACTTCGCGGGCTCAAGGAGGCTCTGCCTTGGAAAATGAGCTGCCATGTGGGGTCTGGCGTTGGTCTGTGGACTCAAAGCCCGGTTGGCTGGAGAGACCCATCTCTTCTACGCTCCCCTGCGCCAATCTCTCGTTAGACCCTTCCTCTCCTCTCTCACTTTTTGCTTCCTGGCCGTGAATGGAGCGATTTTGTCATGCATTCCTAATCATCATGTCCTCTATCTGTCTGTGTCTTTCTCTGTCTCTCTGTCTCTCCCCTAATAAAGACATCAAGTTTCAATCTCAGGGCCTCCACCCAAACAACTATATATAATCCTGCTCACCTCCTAAAGGCCCCTCCTCTACATGCCACTGTCGGAAAAATTTTCAGGCATTTACCTCTCATGATGGGAAATAAATTTCAACACATAAGCCCTTGGAGGACACAGACTATGTCCACCATCAGTGTGTATAAGGTAAGGATCCAACTCAATTCTTTTGCATATGATTTCCATGTCTTGAAAAGACTGTGTTTTCTTCACTGAATGGAAATATTTCTGAGCTCTCTTGTCTATTTCATATGTTTGGATTTATGCTAAGCAACATTGTTTTGACTATGTCAGCTTTATAATGTGTTTCGAAAGCATAAAGCATGAGATCTCCAACTTTCTTATTCTTTTTTTTTTTCCAAGAGTGTTCTGGCTGTCAGGTCCCTTGATATTCCATATGAGTTAAATGATGAATTTTTCTGTTTAGACCAAATTTAAATCCAAGCCAAAACAAAATACCGTTCCAAGCCAAAACTAAAATATGCAATTGAAAGTTTTGGTTAAGATTGCATTAAATCTGTAGATCATAATGGGAAGTATTAACATCTTAACCACACTAAATCTTCCAGCCAATACACATAGAGATCATTCAGTTTATTTGTGTTTGTTTCTTTCAATAATACCTTATACTTTTCAGTGTATACTTCTCCTACCTCCTTGGCTAAGTATTTTTATTCTTTAAGATGCTTTTATAAAGGAATCGTTTTATTAGTTTCTTTTGTGAATTGTTCATTGTTAGTGGACATAAGTGAAATTAATTTTTAGTGATTTGGTAACACAAAACTTTACTGAACTTTCTTTTTAAGTCTATCAGGGTTTGTGCATTTCTGTGTGTGATTAAGGTTTTTTTTTTTTAACATAAAAGACTATCAGCAAGTAGAAATAATGGAACCTTTTTCCTGTATGCTGGCCTTTTCCTTCTTTCTCTTGCTCAGCTGCTCTTTATAGTGATATAGGATTTCCAAATGATACAAGGGAAATATTATAACTCCCAGCCTGATAGATGTCTGATAAGCTGAGTCCATGTCTGTCAAAAGTCAAAGAATGAGTTTTGAAGAACAACAGAGGTTAGCTGTAGGAAATTTTATTGAAGGTGAAATAGCTCCTGCCTGAGAGAGGGAAGGGACCTGGAAAGTGGGTTGCTGAGGATCTCAGTTTCTGGAGGAAGTAGGGCAAAATCACAAGGTGGGTCAATGTGGGACAAAGCCATGGTCAACCAATAAAATTTGAAGTTTAGCTGCTTAGGTAATATTGATCCAATGGGGAACAAGTCACATACCAAGTGTACATGGAGAGAACAAGGACCTTCTCAGGAAGGGATGGGTCTGGGGCATCTTGGTCACCCACCAACGTGACTGATGCCTGTCTGGACTTTATTGGACAAAGCGAGGTCTTGTGTGCAAAGATGCCTCTCCAGCCACCGCTGTAGTGCGTTTTCATCTCTTCTATTGACTGCCACGAGGTCCTAGCCCTGTGTCACTGCCTGCAGTATTTCTACCTAACTTAGTTGTCTACATGGAATACAAGTGGTGAAAGCAAGCATCTTTTTCTTGCTCCTAATCTTGGAAGAAAAACTTTTAATCTTTTGTCTTTGGATAGGAGGCTAGCTGTGGACTACTCATATATGGTCTTTATTTTGTTGAGATAATTTTCTGTTTCTAATTGAGCGGTACGTTTAATCACAGCAGGGTGTTGGATTTCCTCCAGTGCTTTATTTGTAGTAACTGCGATGACCACGTGGGTTTATCTTTCTACCTTCCCGCTCTGTAATGTGTTACAAGTGGTTTGTTTCCATCTGTTGGACCATCTTTGCATTTGAGGAATGAGTCCTACTTTCTCACATTTAGGACCCTTCCACTTGCTGTTGAATTCTGTTTGTTAGTGTTCTGTGGAGGAATCTTGTGTCAGTATTCATTAGGCATATTTACTTGTAGTTTCCTTTTCTGCAGTGCCTTTAGTTTTGGCCATGGAAAATGAGTTTGGGAGTGTTCCCTCCACTTCCTTAGCGTTGGGAAGCATCTCAGGGTGATTGGTGCTAATTCTTCTTTAGATGTTTTTCCGAATTCTTCAGGGAAACCATCTGGTGCTTGACTTTTTCTGGTTGGCAGAATTTTGAGTACCAATTCAACCTCCTTCCTAGTTATAGGTCTGTTCAGATTTTCTGTTTCTCTATGATTCACTGAAGGTAGGTAGTGTGTTTCTAGGAATTTACCAGATTCATCTAGTGTCTCCAATTCGTTAGTGTACATGGTACTTTTAAAATCTGCTTTGTTTCTGTAACATTGGTTAAAATGTCCTCTCATCTCTGATTTTAGTCTTCTTTCTCTTTTTCTTAGCATACGTGACTAAAGGTTTGATTTGTTGATATTTAAAAAAAAGTCTTTTGAGCCAAGCATGCCTGTAATCGCAGCCTATCCTGTAATCTCAGCTACTTGAGAGAGTGAGTCAAAAGGGTCATGAATTTGCGGCCAAGTGAATGAGACCCATCTCAGGAACACAGTAAAAGGGCCGTGGGTACAGCTGGGCAGTGGAGCTCTGGGACAGAATGTGTAAGGGTAAGGGTTGTGGTCATCAGTACTCAAACAAACCCAAAACAAAACCCCCATCTCTTGTTTAAATCTTTTTTTTTTTTTGGTCTTTTTCGGTTTTTTATCGGTACCAGGGATCGAACTCACGACTGCCTGCTTGCAAGGCAGGTGCTTATGCCACTGAGCTAAATCCCCAGCCCCCTGTTTAAATCTTGTTCTATTGTTTTTCCATCCTCTATGTTGTTTAATCTCTATTCTAATATTTATTGTTTCCGCCTTCTTGCTAGTCTTGGTTACATTTTCTTATTTTCCTTGTTCCTTGAGGTTTAAAGTTGTGGTCCTTTTTCTTTTGTAACATAACTGCAACCGGTACTGCAAAATGGATCTTTTAAAGTTCATTTGTTTTCCTTTGCAGACAAGTGGCTTCTGCAGATTTCCTCAGGCCGAGGGCAGTCATGGCCCCTCCACTTGTCCTCAGCCCAGATGAGTGGACAGAAAATGTAGGCGCTACCCCAGAAGCCAGGAGCCCGCTTCCCTTTCCCTGAGGAAGTGGACACCGAGCTGAGGTGAGTGGGAGTGGTGAGCCCAGTGTGGGGTCTTCATTATGGAAGATCCTTGTACGCAGTATGATTCAAGGCTAGTGGATTTCTCCACCTCCTCAGAGGCAACTTTGAATAAATCCTTTCCCCTTTTTACCAAAATAAATGGTCCCTTTTTATTTGGTTGACAGTGAGCTGAAGAACCTGGGCACATGAACCTAAGTGGCCAGTCACTTAAACTTTTAATACTGTTTCTGTCATATCCTATAAATCTTGGAATAGTACATTATAATTTAGTTTGTTTCAAAGTAATGTTTCCCTTAGGATTTTTTTCCTTGACCCATTGGTTGTTTAACACTGCACTATTTAATTTCTCTGAGGATTTTCCAGTTCTCTTTCTGTGACTGATTTCTTTTTTCATCTTATTATAATTGGAAAACAAATATTTCAGTCTTATAAAATTTATTTAGGCTTGTTTGTGGCCTTACATAATGAGTATCACAGAGAATGTTCCATGGACAGTGAGAAGATGGAATGTCCTGTTAGATCCAGTTAGTCTTCTGTCTTGTCCAAATTTCTCTTTCTGCTGGCTGCTCTACCGGCTTCCACTAGTTATTGAAACGGTGTACGATGCTTCCTTCTCTTACCATGGAGCGTCCACTTCTCTCTTCAAGTCTGCCAGCATGAGCTGCTTATGTTTGGTGCATGTACGTTTATAATTCTTGTTATCTTCCTAGAGAATAAACTCTGCCATTGTTGTATGTTTTTCTTTGTCTCTCAAAGCAGGTCTTTAACCTAAGGTCCATTTTGTGAGACAAAAGCACCGTCACGCCTGCTTTCTTTTTTCTTCTATTGGGATGAACTATTGTTTCCTTCTTTTCACTTCAGTTCTCATTTATGTATTTATTTTTTCCTTCCTTTCACTTTCAACCAATGCTTGCCTTCACATTGCAAAAAGTATTTGAGTAGTATAACGTTTTTAAATGCATAAAATAAAATTCACAGAATGACAAAGGCAACCAATTATAACAAAACACACCATATACCAATACTGGTGCTGGTTCGTTAACTCACAAAACACCCGCAGTAGTGGTGGGAGTTATTACTGCTGTAACTTCGAGGTAGTAAAAATCATTAATGACATTTTTTTTTTTTACTTTTAAAGAGAATAAAACCAAACAAAGTAAAACAGAATAAAGCCAATCAAAGCAAAATAATGGAAGCGATACGGGACTTCAGAACAAGATAATAGGAAATCAACAATTGCTACCATAACATATCTTGATATCATCAAAATAGCTATCTATTAATAGCTGTGATAATCAAGTGTTGCTGGCATCCACAATTTATTGAAATGCTAAATGCAAATCAACAAAGACTCATTTTCGCCCATTGGAGACCAGGAAATGACCATGTAGATGTTGTGGACTCTTGTACTACATCACTGAACCTAGTCTGACCAAGCTGTCCTGTGGACCTGAGCTGTGACCAAAACATACAGTGGACATTTAAATAAATGCATTACACTAGAAGACATGTTCCCACGACTCTCACTCGAAATACTCCCCCATGCTTCATTCAATACACTTACCTGACCCTTCACACCGCCATCTGAAGCAGTTCTGGAAGTCATCTTCGGCACTATCTTGGCGAGGAGACAGACATGCAGTGCCCGGTGCTGCTGACAGCCATCCAGAGGAGAGGCAGCTGTTAGGGCATCACGGTCCCACCCACATTGCTCACTGGCTGCACCCTGCAACTTCCACCCCTTCCCCTGAGGGAAAATGACCTACGTTTAGTGCCCACGCAGGACACTGAGGCAGACACTACAGTTCCCTTCACCACAGGTTTTGATCACAGTGCATCTGAATTCGTCTGTATTCTATTCTCTGCTGGTTAATGTTGCTGGCAGCATGAGCACTCCGTAGTGTCAAATAGTGATTGTTTCCTTGGAACCAGTGTCTGATTTAGTGAGGGAAGCTCGAGGGAAACGCTAAGTACAGCTAAATGTTACTTAATGGCAGCCTTTGGCGGAGGTAGGGAGGTGGTCACGCAGAACACAACAGAAATTACACAGTGCGAGCTTAGAGTACTGCAGGTGATTACAGTACGTCAGAATATTTCACATCGGTTGGGCACTATTCAGCGACAACGTTACGATCGTTACCAGTCAGTCCTCCCATCCTCTGAGCTGGAAAGGGAGCCCTCAGGTAAAGCTAAAGGGAGCCATACTCCCCCAACCCAGGTTTTTGAACATGCTATTTATTGCTGGTTTGATAAAATCTTCCAGGAAAGCCCTATCAAACCAGGGAAGCCTGTAATTCTGAGGTCACACAAAAAGCGCTCGACTTTTTTGAACAAAAAAATTTTAGCTTTCTTTTTTATATATTATAGATGAATATTTGACACCAGTTTTCAATGTTCATTGCGTGAATTAATTTTCTCAGCTTTACACCTATCATTTCGTGGGTGTAGACTCTAATCCCCTCTCTAGATGGGAGACAGCGAGCTCCCATCTTTTTTTTTTTTTTTTTTTTGTCTTTTTGAGGCAGGGTCTCACTATACAGTTCAGAATGGCTCCCAGCTCACTTTGTAGCCCAGGCTGGTCTCGAACTTGCAACGGATTCTCCTGCCTCAGCCTCCCAAGTGCTGGGATTACAGGAGTGTGCCACCATGCCTGGCCCTTGTTTTTTTTTTTGTCTTTTTGATGTCTACTTTTAACTAAGAGATGGAAAGTACCCAAAACTGAGATCTTTCACTGCAAAGCTTAGTGTTCTCGACACAGTTCCTCAGAGAGCCTACAAAAAACATAGCATGCTTCCGTTTTAAGGCAAAAATAATTTCCTCTCATTTTCTAAAACTGTAGATCCTTTATTTTACTAACTCTTTTCCTCTCTATCTCACCCCGTCCAACCTCAAACAGCTGGGCTGCAGCAGGCCAGGGAGCTGGCCTGAGGGTATGTCTTACATGAGGAATGGGTGATTTCAAGGGCAAATCCAGTGCTGGGACTGTCAGAACACAAATGACTTTAGACCAAGAGATGTCTTTTTGGGTTTTAAAAATTAAAAATAGGATTTCCTAGTACTTTTTCTTAGAAGATATTTTTAAAGCACGACTTACATCATATTCAATCACTTTTAGGACAACCCAGTCCTAAAGGATTCCTGCACCTCCAAGCTACCAGTCAGTCTCCTGTGGTCCCCCAGGGCCCAGACCCAGGCATCTAGCACCCTGCTTTCTGTCTCCATGTGCATCTCTCTGAACGTCTCACTTAGAGAGAAGCACGTGGGTAGGCTGTTGTGTGTGGCTTTATTGCAGTGTGAGGAGTTTTGGGGCCCATCTATGTTGTAGCAAGTACCGATGGCTTGTCCTTTTTTGTCACAGAGCAGAATTCCATTTATGAATGGTCCATGGACATTTGAGTAGTTCCTGCTCTTGGGATATGATGAATAAGGATACCATGAATATTTGGGCACAGATTTCATAGTACGGTTTTCTGTTTATTGTGAGTAGGATCTCAGCATTGGAATTGTCTGATGGACAAGTAATTCTATGTATAACTTTTATGGAGGGTTGTTTTGGTATGTGAGGGATCAAGCCCAGAGCTTCCCACAGGTTAGGCAAGTTCTCTCTCATTGAGTTACATCCCCCAGCCAGAGTTTAACCTGTTAAGAAGCAATTAGACTTTCCCCAAGTATCTGTACCACGCTGCATTCCCACTGGTTTGAGTTTCTCAGTGGGTAAGCAGCATACCCTGTTACTCCAGTGTGATGGTGGGGGGTGGGCATTGCCAGCAGAAGTACCCAAAATATCCGGTCACCATCAGCGGAACCAGAAGTGCATACTGCTGCGGAACCACCCATGTGGCAGATGTGTGGCAGATGCTCACCACACAGACAGACAATTGTGAGACACTATCCAAGAGCTCAATTCACCGAGCTCCCTGGGAGTCTGGTTTACAACATAGAATGGTCAAAATCAGGTTTTTAACAAAGCCTTTCTTTTTCTTTGGTGGGATTTCTATAATAATACTTGACCCCCAAACCTCCAGGTTAGTGTTATGTGTGCACACAGCCTCGAGAGCAGAGCAGCTCTATGAGGAATCCTTTCCCTGTTCCTTCCTAACGGATTTATGCCAAAAATGGACACCTTTTGACTTTTTGCATGAAATTTATACACACTTCCTAGAAACTTCAAGGAGCAAGGGTTAGAAGAGAACACATTTCATTATGTTCCACTGTTCTAGGCATTCCAAAATGGAGCACGAGGCACTGGAGGGTTAGTGCCCATGACCCAGCTGTGATGAATCCAATGACTCCTTGGAATCAACTAGTTCCTGGGAACCTACAATAAACCCTCACCACACGTGCACTCCCCAGCCTCCGAGTCTCCCCACACATTACAGTTATCTCCTGTGTTCAAGGAAAATTGGCTGTAGGACCCCTGTGGATACCAACACCAGTGGCTGCTCAAGCCCCTGTATAAAAGGTTTGTGGTATTTGCATACAGCATATGCATACAGTCCTGTACACTCTGAATCATCTCTGGATTGCTGGTGACATCGAGCACAAAGCCTACATATCACTTCTCTCAGGCACAAAGCAAATTCAAGGTCTGCTTTTTAGAACATTGTGAGAGTTTTTAGAAAAATTGTTTCATCCCGAGATTGTTGAATCTGTGGATGTAGAACCTATGGATGGGGGGAGGGGGCACCTGCAGCCTATGTTTTAGCTCAATTACCACTAGCGTTTATGTGATTCTGATTATGCAAATTTTACTTGGAACTTTGCAGACTAAGGTTATTTTCCCTTTTGTGCCCTGTCGGTGTCGCTCCCGGCCGGCAGGAAAGACACACGACAAGGTCTGGCAGTGGCTAAGTCTTTCTTTATTTTCCCTCCGTACAGTCTGCCCCGGGATCCTACCCGGCCGAAGCCTCAACCGGTCCGCTCCCCGCGGCTCCTTCCATGCTTCTCCCTCTGGCGGGAGAGGCACTCACTTTTATAAGGTTACAGTGGCCAATCAGTTCAAAGCGCGCGATGCGGGCTGATTGGCTAACATCAGTTGTTGCTAGGCAGACTATCTTACAGAGCGGGTTGTTTACCAAGCAGGAAGCAGGAGACAAGCGCCATCTTAGCACACTCGATGGGAGGGGTAATCTAGCTCAGGCTTTGCTCTTTCCTACAGGCCTCACGACCGCCGCGCATGGCGAACTATCACAGACGCGGCTCCCAACAGTGCCCAATTCTTTACATTCCTTCTAACTGAAAGGTTACTTCTCTTTATTTGTTTAGCATGCATTGTGTCTGGTCTGTCACTTTTGTAACCCCAGGCCCCTCTGGGGATCTCTGCCTCTCACCACAGTCAGGTTCACACTTCTCAAAAGGGGCCCCGTGGTCCTCTGCTTCCTGAAGTGGTCTCAGGGTCTCTCCACCAATGCCCTGAATCAGCTGGCGGGGCAGCTAGGATCCCGCACCTCTGGGGAAGATGTCCTCTAGGATATAGAGGAGCACGTTCATGGGAGTTAACTGAGAAGGGAGCACGTATTCTTCAGACTTTGAATGTCTAAAATTGTCTTTGCTGTCCTTCATCCTATAATGACTCTGGCTGGGTATCACATGGGGGCCAGAACCCACCGCCCTGATGCTCCTGAAGGCATGGCTGCTGAGGCTGTATTCTGCCTGACTTCCTTCCCTCCTTTTTCCTCCTCCTTCTTTTCTCTCTCTCTGTCTCTCTATGGATTAAATCCAGAATCTAAGTCACTAAGTTGCCCAGGCTGGGCTCAAATTTATGATCCTCCTGCTTCAGACCCCCAGAGTGCTGGGATTACAGGCTTCCAGCCTTTCTAGTTCTCTCTCTCTCTTTTTTTTTTGTTCACTGCTTTTCACTGCCTTTCTGTGTTCTGCCCATTTTGTGTCATCTAATTTCTTACCCCTTTCCTTCAATTTTCTATCACTTTGTATATTTACTTTGCATTTTACTATTTCCTCAAGTTTGCCATAGTAGCTTTGTAGCTATCCTGCAAAGTGCGAATCCTTTGAGTTCTCTTACTTTGCTCTGGAAGATTCTTCTATTTGAAACATGAATTATTTTCCTGGTACTGTTTGTTTCACAGCCTCGCTGTTTCTAAAGTTCATCAAAGCCTCCTCCACTATCCCATCTCACCTCGCTGGACCAGCGTGTCAGTGGCTCCTCCCAGGATTTGCTCCGCCCCTTTTCTCTGTGCAGCAGGCAGTGACCCACCCATCTCCCTCAGGTAGTAATAAAACTATTTCATACTGGGTCTGCATGCTCTTGTGCTTTGCCTGGTCTCCATGGCAACAGTGTGGGTTGGTGTGAGGCTGTGTTTCTGTTCTCCCTTGGCGGAAGTGGAAGTGGCAGATCTAGAGTGAAGACCACCCCCCACCCCCACCTTGTGGGACTGCTTTTGTAGGACTGTGGACTTGGACTGGCTTTGGTAGGAATCCCTACTCTGCCACCTGCTAGCTGCATCACCCTGGGAGATTATTTAACCATTCTTGGCCCTCATCTGGAAAGCAAGTTAATAACCAGGCCAGCATGGCAGAAAGGCAAAGCACTGACACGCAGGGCTCTGGCTGGCGTCTGCTTCAGCCAGCAGCCTCAGAGCAGTGAGCCCTCACCCGGTGGTGTAGGGAGCTGGGGCTATTTGGGTACAGCGATGATATTTTTCAGGTAAGTAAAGAAGCACAGAACTTGTGAGGAGGCACTGGGCGGGCTTAGCCAGCCCCCCTGACCTCCCAGGCCTGAATCCTGCCTGAGAATACAGGGAGGTGTGCGGGAGCTCTCCTTGGTGCTGAACTGCTGGTGGCCTGTCCCCGAGTGTTCTCAGGTCACAGGTATTGCACATCCTCCGGTATGTGCTCTTCCCCAAAGTGAGGGCCTTGCTGTCACCCCAGGGTCCCTGAAGAGAGCAGATCTGCCACAGAGGCTTTGAACCTGCTACAGTTCAGATATGGATCGTGTCCTCCCAGAGGCTCAAGGGTGGTTGAAAACTTGGTCCTCAAGATGGTAATTTTGGCAGACGATGGAACATTTCACAGGCAGGGTGAAGGAGGAGGGCTTGCTGTCAGAATCAGGGCCACTGCCATCCTGTGGGGCTGTGAGAGTTCAGTCCACTCTGCTTTTGGTTTGAATGCATTCACTCATTTGCTCTTTGCATCCTTTGCCAGCTGCCTTCCACCATGGGACTTCACCAACACTGAGCTTAGGCAGGCCCTAGCTATGCCTTTGAACCTCCAAAACAGGGAGCTGGGCCCCCTCCTTTTGTGCAGACCCTATCTGCAGAGCTGATTGATAGAGGGCCTTTCCTCTACCATCAGCTCCAAGTGTGCTCTCCTTCCTTCCCCTCTCATGACCTGTGCTCCCACTGCTCTGTCCCCTCCCGCCATGTCCCACAGTACTGCAGGGACGAGCTCCTTTCTGTTCCCAGCCTCCTTCCTGATGACCTCATCTTATCTTTAGTGAAACTGGGGCTCTTCATTTCCCCACACACTTTCTTGTGAGGCTGTTTCCTCTTTGGGAGGCACTGTCTTAGTTATTTCTCTTGTTGCTTAATGCAAAATACCTGACACTCAAAGTTAAAGAAGGAAAGGCTTATTTAGCTAACAGTTAGTAGAGGGTTCAGTCCCTAATCAGCTGGCTCCAAGGCAGGGTGGCTCAAGACAGCAGCATCGCAGAGGAGAAACAGTTCATGGAGGGCAGAAGTTAGCAAAGTAACAAGGGACAACCACAACTCTTTCTTTCCGAACTGTGTCTCATCTCGGCCACTCATGAGGGGGAGCACTCAGCCCTTTAATCCCAGTGCCTTCGAGCCTAGCACTGCACCATGAATCAATCCCAGCATCATATGCTTTGGATCCAGCCACCTCTGAAAAAGCCCTACCTGTGACTGCATCAGGCTTTGGGGGACATCTAGATACAGCCATAGCAGGCACTATGAGCAGACTTCTGCTCCTGTGTGTCCAGCTCTCTCTTGTGTACCCCTAAGGACTGGGGTGCAACTTCCCAGTGTTTTGAGCACTGTGGGCCTGAGCCTTGCCCTTCAGTGCCCTCGTATGCTCCTGGCCTCTTCCCTCCCACCTCCCACTCCGGACTCCTGCCAGCCTGTGTTCTCCACACTCTTCCTCCTCTGCCTGCATCCCTGATGGACCTTCTGTAAAAACTCACCATCTTCCCCTTCATTGAGAGACCAGTGAACACGTACAGAAAACCATGCCCTGGGACACAGCTGGTCCTGGAGGCCAGAGTGCCTTCCCTATTTCCACCAGCCAGAGCATCTTTCACTCTCTCCCCTCATCAGATTCTAAACCCACACCTTTAGCCCGGGTTCTGTACTTATATGGACCTTCTTCATTTTAAAGTGCAGCCTTCCTTTTCCTTCACAGAGAAAATTAGGTGTAACATCCAAATCAGGCATGAAATCTAAGTTCCTTCCGTAGCCATAAAGGCATCTTCCCACCTCTTCAGTCCTTCCCAGCCAGCTTGGTGCCAGGACTGCTTCTCTCCCATGGCCCTGGCCAGCAGCCTGCAGGTCTGGCCAATGGGGGCACCTGCAGGGGGCTAGATGGTGAGAAAAGAGAGAGGCTGGGGATATCTTCTCTGTTCCCTTCTCTGCCAGTTATCTTAGGCCTCCAAAACCACAGCTCCCGAGCCAGCTTCTCTTCCAGAATCCCAGCTGGGATTCCACTGGCTCTGGCCTGACTCAATTTCCTTCCTGTTCCTTCTGACACAGTGGTAGTAATAGCTTCCAGCTCCCACACATCCTTGGAGTGTCCCTCTCTTTTGGGCCACCTTAACCCCACCTCTAACGTGCCCTTTTAATGAAAGTGTCTGCAGCTGAGAGGGGAAGTCCTGTCTCTCACTTGGGTGCTGAGCATATGCTTGTCAAGTCCTCCATCCTCCAGGAGCTCAGGGGCAATGGCTCCCCCAAAGTTCCTCAGCTTCCCATTTGGTTCACACTCTTTCTGTAAACACACTTTTACTCTTCCACTGCCGGCTTTGTACTTTCTGTTGCACTCCTGTCTGTTCCATTTTATCGTATCTTTCATTTCACTCGATCTGCTAAAGCATAGGGTCTTACTCATTTTTCCTCTCCCACTCAGCACGGCCCTCCTTGCTAAGATAATCCAGTGATGGTACAAAGAAGGGGTCCCACAGCTATTTTACAAAATCTACCTGAATTGGGGTGATACATGGTCATGAACTGGCTTTGGAGTCAGGTCACTCGGCCAGTTCCTAACCCTATGGTCCTGGCGTATTTCGTACAACCCCCACCCCATGCTTGGGATCTTTGTGCAAAATGAGCTGTAAACTATCCACCTATCATAGATGTGCATTGCTGGTACACCAGGACTCTCCACAGAGGTAGTCACAGTGGTCACCACTGCTTTTGTCTTGAAATCCACTCTTCTATAGCACTGATCAAATGAGGCTGCCATATTTGTCCTCCAAGTCCTGACCCCCCCCCCACACTCCGGTTCCCCAGACTAGAAAGTCTGGCGTTTTCAAGGGTGGCCCTCCTGTCCTGCTTATCAGGACAGGCTCTCTTCCTGCTGAGGCCTCAGAGCTCAGGAAGCTCATGTGCATTTCACAGCTCCCGTCCCTTTCTAGCAGGGCAGGACCTGGCTCAGCCTGGCTTTCCAGGTCAGGAGTGTGGGCTCTTCTCAGCAGGAGACGCTGGGCTGCAAGGTGCTGGGGAAGGGGAGGGGGACAAAAAGCTACCATTATCAGTTCCTTCAGGGGCTAGGAGGCAGGACGCTGTCCTTTGCATTATCACATGGTCTCAGTTCATTTTCTGCCATAACACAATCCCACAGAGTGGGTGAGTTATAAAGAAAAGAGGTTTATTTTTATAGTTTGAAGTTCTGTCCCAAGGTTAAGGACCTGCAGCTGGTGGCAGCCTTGCAGGCGGAGTCCTGAAGTGGAGTGGTACAAGGTGTGTGTCTGTGTGTGTATGTGTGTGTGTGCGTGTGCCATGGCCTCTCTCATGCTTGTTAGTCCACCCTGTGATTTGATCTAATCAAAGCCCCTTCTGGAGGCCCTAGCTCAGGATGCACAGCTAAATTAACTATTCCTCTCCTTTCCGCCTGACCTGACCATGAGGACTGGAGTCCCACTTGCATTTTTGGGGAGATCAAACCATATTATAACCATAGCATGGATGAAACACTGCTTTGAAATTTGTCTTTGCCCAGCCCAGTCGTCTTCTCCTGCCCCCATTGGAGTTTTCCAGGGCTGATATACTGGGACCTTGGGTGTTGGCCTAAAGGAAGCACCCAAACTCCCCAGTCCAAGCAAAGGATTCCTGCGAGGGGTCCTGAGCCATCTGCAGGGCTTGGTGGCTGCTGTAAATGCAGGAAACCTTTGGGCTTCTCTGCTTCTTTAGTGGCTCTAAAACTACCATCTTCCAGCGAAGTGGCTTTATGTATACTTGCCTTCTTGGAGAGTTATTTTTTGTCTTTGAGACAGGGTCTTTCTATGGAATTCAGGCTGGCCCTGAGCTCTCTTTGTAGTGTATAGACTGGTCTTGAACTTGCAACGATCCACTTGCTTCAGCCTCCTGAGTGCTGGAATTACAGGCGTGAGCCACCATGCCTGGCCCTTTTTGGAATTGTAATCACCTTCTTTGAATATATACATATATTCATACACAGTCATTTATTCTGTTACTCATATTTTTAAATGTCCTATTTCCATCCATTGACCCAATCATAATAAAAGAACTCAAATTCTCCTATTGGCTAAAGGGTTAACCATGGAGCTTCACCCCCCCCCTTCCTTGGAGATTAATAATGTGTACAAGGGTCCTCTATTCCTTTATCGAAAGAATCAAGGGCAAGGGCTGGTTCTGAATGTGTGCACAGTGTACATTCATAATAAAAGCTGAGCCGAATGGCACATTCATGGCTGCTCTTTGATGTAACTGAACATGTGAATGAAACTTTGGGGCATAGCTCACCTCCAAGGGAGTGGTCCTGTTCACACTCAGACCTGACCCGGGGATCATACATTTCCCTGCAAAACTACTTTTTTCTCTCTCCATGGCAGCCACCCTCTTCCTCCCAGTATCTTTGTAACCCAGCTGGGTGCATTTTTCTCTTCTCGTCTCTTTTTTTCCCACACTGCTGTTGGAGAAAAGATCCCGCCCTTGATTGAAATGGAATCTTCCACTATTGAGCGAGCCTTTGTTGAATGAGTCATCAGCGCGGCCGCTGATTGGCTAAGGACTCCGGAGCCTAGGGGATTGCCTGGCACCGACTGCAAGGCCCGGCTTCATTCACAGAAACGCTGGCTCGCTCGCTAGCCCTTTCATTCACACAAAACAGCATTTCATTCACATTTTGCGGTTTTTGTCTGCTTCTAATGAAGATCAGGATTTGGGAATGACAGGGCTATTTTGCTTCGGATTTCAGAGGCGCTCTGATAGCCATCAAAGCCCTAGATGGGGCGTGCATTTGCTGTTGCTATGCGAGCCAGGGGCAGAAAAAGAAAAAAAAAAAAAAAAAAAAAAAAAGAGTGCGGGTGGTTTTCTGCTAAGGCTGCAGCTCAAAGGGAGAGCCGCGGGGACGCGGTTCCTGCGCCGAGGAAAGCGTGGCCCAGGACGCTCCTGCGACCCTGCTGCCAGCCTCACCCGCGCGCCAACCGCAGGAGGCGCTCCTTAACCCTGCGGTACAGTGCACCGTGCAAAGCCGAGGACGCAAGTGCCACACGTGCTCAGGCCTGGCCATGAGAAGACTCGGGCGAGCTGGTAGTGCACTAGAGGCGAATTCACTCTTTTGCACATGAGTTGCCAGGAAACTTTGATAGTGAGTGTTGCACGGCGGGGGCAGGCTGCCTTTAACGCAGGAGCCAGTGGCAGAACCCCTGGCGGGAAGGAGCCTTGGGCCTAGGGCTCGGGCAGGTCTCCCTGGCCTGCCGGCGGCCTGTTTTCCTAGCCAGAGGAAGAGGCCTGTGCGGCTCACTCCAAGCCTGCGCCGCCTCCAGACAGCAGCCCTCCCTCCGGATTTGATGGCACGGCTGCTTCTCCCCTTCCTGAGCAGGGCTGCAGGCCGCAGCCAGGGCCTTTGAGACGTCTCTCTCGGTAGCTTTTCCAAGGCATTTTCCCGGAGCTTACACACATTCACTTAGAAGAAGGCTCCAAACGCAGCTTTGGAACGGATTTCTGGAGCCTGTTGCCACTCGTCAAAGGAACGCTCGTCCTTTTTGGAAGTAGCTTTTTCAGCTGAAAGCTGACTGAGAAAACCTGCTGCAGATTAACAGGGAAGAGCCCACCGAGCCGCCCTGTGCAGAAGTCATACGCAGATTGGTTTTTTATTTAATTTTAATTTTTTTTTAAGGAACTGCATTGCCACAAAGACACCCGTTATGGCTGCTGTGTCGATTTGAAAGGAGAAAAAGGAAGCCCCAGGGATTTGCCTTTTTATGTTCACCTGAGAGGAGGGGGCGAACTGTCATTTTCTTTTTTGTATGCAAAAATTCTTGCTGCTTCTTAGATCAGAATTCAGGAGGATTCACTGAAGACTTCATCTTAAAAAGCCTTAGTCACATTTTAATGCATCGCTGTCACACACTTTTCGGGCTCAGGCAGATGAGCTGAGCAGGGAGAGAAAAACCTCATCGGAATCCTGGGGTCTCAGAAAGTTCATTTGCTCCTCGGGAGGAACTGGGTCGAGCTTTGGCACCAATGCGGAACGGGGGGGGATGGGAAAGTGAAAAAATCAAAGGTTGGAAGGAAAAAAATCTGGGAAGGTAGAGAAAGGAAATTTGAGAATTGATTGGCTCCAGTGGCTGTCAGCGGGTGGATGTCGTTTTTTTTTTTTTTCCTCTCTCCCTTTTTTTTCTCCTACAGGAAGTGATTTGCAGTGCTCACCGAGCCTTTGTTGAAAGGGGCTCCTCGCACAGTGAGTCATGCTTTTGCTGAGAGCAGCCCGTGCAGCTGGGCTCGGGCTCCACCAGAGGCAACTATGACTTTTGCGAGGCAGACGTTCCACCCCGAGCAGCGCGCTCCGGGGCCGGGGCTGCGCGGCCGCCACCGGGCTGGCTTTTGATGGTGGAGGGAGGGCCCGGTGCGCGGACCCCGCCGTCCCCCCGCAGAAGGCTGTCCCGGGACCTCGGCTCTTCGTCCCGCCCCGGGGCCCGCGGCTCGCCTGCTATGCGCGGCAGCCCGCGCCGGGGCCGGCAGCAGCGGCGCCCGGGCGGATGCGGCGAGCCCACGGAGGGGCATGCTTCCCCGCACCAAGTACAACCGCTTCAGGAATGACTCGGTGACCTCAGTCGATGACCTCCTGCACAGCCTGTCGGTGAGCGGCGGCGGCAAGGTCTCGGCGGCGCGCGCGACCCCCGCGGCGGCCCCCTACTTGGTGTCCGGCGAGGCGCTGCGCAAGGCGCCCGACGATGGGCCCGGCAGCCTGGGCCACCTGCTCCACAAGGTGTCCCACCTGAAACTCTCCAGCTCCGGCCTCCGCGGCCTGTCGTCCGCCGCCCGGGAGCGGGCGGGCGCGCGGCTCTCGGGCAGCTGCAGCGCGCCCAGCCTGGCCGCCCCGGACGGCAGCGCGCCCCCCGCACCCCGCGCCCCGGCCAGCATGAGCGCGGCCAGGAGGGGCCGGCCGGGCGACGAGCCGCTGCCCAGGCCGCCCCGCGGGGCGCCGCACGCCAGTGACCAGGTGCTGGGGGCCGGAGTCACCTACGTGGTCAAGGTGGGTACGGGCGCGAGCCGCCCCGCGGGGTCTGGGCCCAGGGCTGGGCTGGGGGCAGGAGGAGGCAGACCCCCCTGAAGTCTGGGGCGCGGGGACCCGCGGCCGCCGTCGCGTTGGAGGCGAGGAAACGCGCACTCCTTAGCTGTCAGCTCGCTTGGCCGCGATGAGCAGTGAACTACAGAGGCGCCTTTCCGCGTCCTGGGGAGAGGGCTGAGTGTGCGACCTCGCTCTGACCTGCTTTTCCTGGGAGCCACCCCTTTGGCATGTTTGGCCACCTGGCTTCACAGATTCCCGGCCAGTGTCCCTTCTGCCGCCAGTGCCCATCTGTGAGTCCTGGGGGGTCCAGCCTACCTGGTGTTTAGGAAACACACTTGGTACCTGGGCGACCCCTTCTAGGGATGAGAGGCGCAGAGTGCCACTACTTCTACTCGGTCCTCCTGCTGCGGGGGAGAGGGGTGGGCTGGCTACTTCGTGTCCCCATAGCCAGAATCGCCAGCTCCTGCCAGGACAGGCCAAAGGCTGTCTTGCTTTCTGAAAGACGAGTTCTACTTTCTCACCAGCAAAGCTTTTCTTGGCGTTTGTCTTTCATTTCCCACCAGATGTTACTGGGTTACAGCAGAAGAAGGAGCACTGGGGACTATTTTCCCAGAGACTGCAGTCTTCCATTTAAATGGGCCCAAGGGCAAGACAGTGGTAGCCTGGAGCCACAGGCTGGAGAGGAGTTTTTCTTCCAACACCACAGGATTACGAAATCACGATGTGGTTCATAAAATTCCTCCTGCATGCGAGAGTGTTATGGTATTTAAGGAGGAAATATTAGCACGGTTCAGTTTATCTGCCAAATGCTTATTTCCTCCCTGCCATCAGCCCACAGCCAGCTATAGGTCTGGCAGGTGGATGGACTTCCCTTAGACAAGGTGGTGGTGGTGGGGGAGGGCACATGGCCTTATTTCAATCCTATCACTCCAAAGAAATGAGACCCAAACGCTGCCCTTGGCATGTTAATAACATGGAGAGACCTGCAGGGCGTCTGGTCTGTATATGCTGGCTGCAGATCCAGTGTTCAAATCCCATAGAGCACAGCCTCAGGTAAAATGTAGTGTTTTGGCAATTTTGGAATCAGATTTAAAAAAAAAAAGAGGTAACTTCATGGGTTATCTTTACTTATATAAAGGTACACATAATGTAAACACTGATGTTAAAAGAAGGCCTCTGCCCCCTCTGAGTCTGCGTTTTAACTTGACCTACTTCTTAGCTTCCGAATATGGATTATTATATTTTAACAAAAGGGACATAAGAGCTGCAAGAAGGTTAAGGTTTTTTTGTTGTTGTTACCAGGGATCAAACTCACAACCTAACACTTACCAGGCAAGTGCTTGAACCACTGAGCTAAATCCCTGGCCCCAGAAGGTTGAGTTTCATCTGAAGAGAAAATATCTAATCTCACGTTGCTTATTTATCTATCTAGGGGCCAAAACCACAAAATAAAACTGAACAAAACCCCTGACAACTTTGAGGTTAAGCAGTGACCCTAAACTATATTATTTCTACAGTTAGTGTAATTGCTTTTTTAAAAGCCTTCCTTTGAAATATGTAAATCGATCTTGGCAAAGCTTTTTATAAGTCACATGAAGCACAGAGGGTAGTTTTCAAACTGAGGACATTTCTCAAACTTATACCTTCAAAGTTTTCCTTAAAATTCAGGGCATTGCTTTTCCTTCAGCACAAAGGTAGACATCCAATTCGAAAGGTCAAACGTGGCAAAATAATGATGATCCTACTAGCGCAAGTCTGCTCTGCGTGGGCGCTCTGTGGATACAAGGGTTTTTGAGTTACCAGGGTCAGCAGTGGTGGTCCAGGAGCCAGAGTGCTGGCCAATCTGCGTGGAGCCTGGCTGGGTCCTGCAGGATGCAGGGACCCAGGGGCACAGAGCAGAACAAACTCCTCATGGGTGCTGTGAACAGTGTTGAACTCAAGCGTGGTCCCTGCTTTCCTGGGGAAGTTTGGGATCACGCAGAAAGGGAATCAGATGCCAAGGACAATGTCTTTTGTTGTGTGCACATTTGATTCAAATGATCACATGGCTCTCTGTTGGTGCCCATGTGCCAATTCCCACAGTGTGCAAGAGAAGTTTAAAGCTGAGAACTTAGTGAATAGAACGATCGTGAAGTTACATAAACCTCCTTTATGTTGGCATTATTTACCGATTCATGTGAATGGTGCCAAGACAGAAATGGGCAATTTCAACCATGTGACTCAGCAGCAATTCTAAAATGTGAAGGTTTAGAGTTCGGGAAAAATGCTATTTTGTAAAACTCTCTTCAATATAATTTTTTTTTTTAAATCAAAGAAAGCCCCAGATGGTTTCCAGCTTTCTGGAAAAGCCGTGTACTAAATCACTGTACTTTGCCCTCTCATAGAAATGCCCACTGCTGGGTGGTATGGCCCCTTGTACACATGAATGATCATTCACAAATATTTCCACTTAATCTGCTTCCAGGAGAGGGGGAGTATAAAATGCAAAGCCTAGTGGGTTTGATCATCTAGGAAATATCAAAGTGTTCCAGCAGCAGCTGCTAACACTAATGAATGAAGGGTTGAGAATTTGGAATAAGAAGTCCCTCAGCAACACTAGAGTTCTGAGCTCATGGTGGGGTTAATGGGTCCTTCCTGCCACCCCTGGGCTTGCTGTCACATAGGAGGAGTTTATACACCCCAAGGGGTCTCACAGCTTGTGTTCCTGTCCTGCAGGACTTATTGACAACACCTTCTTATCCCTTAGGACGCCTAACACTTGTTGGTAATGTTAAAGACAGAACAAGAAAATACACCCTTAATAGGAAAGGAAAAATCCTACAGAGGAGATCAAAGGCTATTTTCACCCGATTTCTACTTAAAAACTACTTTATACCATGACCTAAATGTCCAATAGTAATACAAATGGATATTAATTATAGTGCTGCCCACCTTTTAATTCTGTTATCCTGCAGTCGAAGCCCAGCACTGAGCCTGGTGGCCTGCAGCTTCTGCTGGTCCTCAGCCGGTTCAAAGGCAACATGGTGGTCTTCCAGATGCTGAGTGCAGGTCTGCCCAGGAGAGATTTTGGGAAGGACAGGGAAAGGTGCCTGTTGCAGGGCAGCGAGTGGGCATGGTCAGCTCTTAAAGGGCCGCTGGGAGGAAGCAGCTGAGCCTTTTGAAGACAAGCAAGTCCTGCGCCTCAGCTTTGCAACTGCTGATGGGGCTGAGGCTGGAGGGAGCTGACGCCATGTGCAAGGCATGGGCTGCACCTGATCAGCCTTCAGCCCCCAGGTGGACCCCGCAGAAGGGCTCCTCCTCAGCACACACCACAGACTTAAAATAGGGTACAAGGGGGTGAGCGTGTACTTCACATGGTCAAGGCCGTAGGTCGCATCCTCAGCACCTAAAAAGAACAGAATAAAAAGCAGCACAACTGGGACTGAACTGGGTGCCAATGGTAAAAACCAGGAGGCTGAATTAAAAAGCCAAGGATTAGCCAGATGTGGGGTGCACACCTGTAACCCCAGGATGAGGCAGGAAGATCATTGCAAGTTTGAGGCCAACCTAGATTACATAGGAGGCCCTGTCTCAAAACAAAAACAAAACAGAACAACCAAGCATTCAAGGGCTGTCTGCTCAGAGCTGTTGTTACAGTGGCTAGCACTTAACGCAAGTAGACCACGCCATTCATGAATTTTGGTGATGGTGCCATCAAACTTACACACCTTTCAGCCTACTGATGATGAAAATGGCAAACTACCTCTGATTCTGACAGTCACAAAGCAGTGAGTCATCCCTTGGTGGACTGGACTACTTTGCTTTCAAAGCAAAGAACTGTGTGTGCCAGGGTGCTTTAAAAGTTATCTCTACCTTTTATGAATCTGATGATGTCTTAGAATGTATAAATTATTCATTTTATCTATAAATGTTCTATTTCTTTATTAATTGAATTTTTAAATTTTAGAATTGAATTTTATTTGAATTTTTAAAATTTTAAATTGAAATTTTAAAATACATAGGTACACAGTACCTTTCTCCCTCCATAGGAATGCTTTACATTGCCTTTTTCTTAGAGTTTTTTTCTGTAACTGTGAACAAAGATCAGACAAAATAGCATAGATAAAGTTATTTTAAGTTTTCCATGATATATCATTGTAGGCGAATTGACTTAATTTTATTTTAGTTCTAGTTTGCCAAATTGTTCTTTGATTTAAAGTTGAATTTTCTTCCTAAGTTGTTTAAAAATCACATAATACGCATGTAACTATTGTCCAGAGGGCTTGAAAAAATAATTTAAGAATCTCTTTTGACATTAATGATAAATTACTGATTTGGTCTAGAAAGTGTCACCTCTTTTTATGTGACACAAGCATGGGCGTGTTCAATACACACACACTGTACAATGCACATTATCCTCTGCACATCACACATACACAAACACTGCATATGTACACACCCCACAACAGCACACAGCACACCACCTCAATAGGAGATATACACACGTAACACACCTCACACAGCACACACAGGCACACAATATCCTTTCTCCCTCCACAACCGAGGGTAGACAAACTGATGTTTTTGGAAGGGGACCGCTTTCTTTCTCATTAGAAAATAGCAAATGTCATGTTTCCAGAAATACCCAATGACCTCATCCGCTTCGGTTATATTCACGTTGAAGAACAAAGTCATTCTGAAAGATAAGCTATTAGAGAAACTTTGGCCCTATAAATTTCAGACTTGTGTTTCTCTTCCTCCCATCAAATCTGATCTTTGAATAGAGGTCAGATCTCTAAAGACTGTCTGATAATACTATTTGAACCAAGTTCCAGTTACTGGAAGTCTAGGCTGCCAACATGGATAGCGGTGGAGAGATGGACATTCCAGCAGCGGGCTGGTCACATAGGCTGTGCCAAGCCTGGGGCCTTGGCTCTGGTGACACCTGAGTTCCAGTGCAGCTTGGGGTCCAATGGTCAGCTCACCTTTCTCACCTTGGTGTTGCCGGCCAGCAGATGTGGTCTGGGGTTGATCTCTACGGCTCGAGAGCCTGGCCTTGGCAGAGACGGTATCCTGATGAGGGTGGCTCCTGGCCACACTACTTAACGTAGCTGACCTAAATGTGCCACAGACATGGCCTGCTCAATCAGAAGTTGGCCTCACTGGTAGCTGCTGCTGGACCACTGCAGCCAGCACCAGACCCCACAGTGCCAGCTGCCTCAGAGAGTGCGGCAGGGCCCGGAGTGTGGCCGGAGGCGGAGCCAGTAGGTTTGTGAAAATACCCAAGGGAAAATGTAGTAGACTCATTTATCTCAGAAATACTATCACTGTGGACAAATGGAAATAAGTAGTGGGCTGTGCATAAGAAAACACTGTACATCTTACCATGTAAGCCTACAGCGAGTGCTGATGAAGGTATGGATACTGCGGGAGGCATTGAACATAGGGCTGGGCTCCTGGGTGAGGGGGTTTGGGCAGTACTCTGAGTGTGTGCATATGTGTGTGTGCAACTGCTGACCATAGTGTGTGTTACGGAATTGCACACTAGAATAGATGGAGTATGGACGGATATATGTGAGCAGCTATATAGAAAGTTTGAAACTTTCTATATAGCTTTTCAAACTGCACTTGTGGTTCTGTAAGAGCATAATTACTGATTCCAGTTGAGATTTTTTTAAAAACGAGCCAATTTGTTGCCACTGTGATGTCACTTCCTCTCTGGCCACCAACAGTGGCCTGCTGCTGCCCGTGTCCACCTGCTCCCCAGCACTATGCAGGCCGGTGGCCTTTCCGTGAATGACCTTTCAGGGGTATCAGCATGGCTGTGCATGGTACAAGTTAAACTGAAGTGGGGGTTAGGTGCCTCCATCTGGACTGCTGGATCTCTGGTAAAATTGGGGCCAAAGACTGTGTTCCTACAGTTCTGGCCACACTCTGCTTCTCTGTGAGAGAGTCAGTATAAAGGTGCCGATGTGCCTCAGTCCCCGGCCCTCTGACATCCAGAAGGAGATGACCAGCTTGCCCACGGCAAGCCAGCATTGTCTCAGCCTCCAGATGGCGCGTCTGGCCGGGATCACTTTGCCAGGGCAGATGGTAGAAGTGGCGTTATCCAGGGCTGCTCTGATCCACAGATTGCCGGCTCCGGAAGTCATCTTGCAAGGCCCGCCACAGATCAGTGAAGGTTTGGGTTTCCAGCCATGGCTCCGGACTGTCAGTAGGAACTCAGCAGATCCTGCCAGCTGCAGAGAGGAAATTTCAAGAGGGCAGCTGCAAGCCAGAGTGGGTGCCTCCCCTCATCCCTTAGAACTCAGGTTCCTGACACTCTGGAAACACTGAATCTACCTGCGGCTCCTCACAGGCAAGGCTTTCTGTGAAGCAAATGTTCCAAGAGCTCACTGTTAGGATGCTGCAGACTTCAGGTGTGGAGCCACATTACGGTGTCATCTGAAGCATGCTTTTTGCAGCATTCTACATCTTAAGGATTTTAACTTGCAGCAACTTTTCCAACTCTGTGGGACTTGACCTTCACCCAGCCTCCGGAGATAGAGCTCTCCGCTGAGGTCATTCTGACAAACTCCATCTGATCAAGAGTCCATTAAACAGGATCGTTTGGCAATGCCAAGAGAGCTACTGAAAACATGTTTAATATGATTGCTTCTTACTTTGCAAATATTAAAAGTTTTTACTGCCAAGAGCCTGAGAGCAGCCTTCTGTTTAAAGAACAAAAATTAAAAATCAAAACTTGTTCTAGCTCTGTTAGTAAAGAATTAGCCCCTATGGCGGTATAGGTACTGGATCATTTGGGCGTCTTGTGACCTCCACGGAAGTAGTAACAGAAAACTTTTACTTTTCTGCATAAACCAGGAAAATCTGACTGTTTTAAGCATTCTGTGCCCAGAAGAGCAAGCCTCACACAAGGGCTCACTGTCTCTCTTGGAAGGGCGAAGTGTAGGGGTCCTGCAGGATGTCATTCCCATGCATGTCCCCTTTCCTGTGACTACAGCAGGTGACTGGCCAGCAGGACCTCTCACAGAGTCCCCTGGCTCAGCTCCTGCATTGCTCCAGGCTGGCGGGCACAGTGTAACTCCTGCTTGGGCCCTTGCACCGTACCACATGGGACCCTAAGAATCCCCTTTGCTCCCAAGGTTTTAACACCTCTTTTTTCTTGCTCAACCTGGACCCCTGTGGTCTTTCCTAGCTGAAGCCCTCATGGCTTGCCCAGAAAGAGAGGTGCCTGAGAGTTGTTGGGAGCCCCTGACCCCATTTTCCCCTCAGTCCCTGGCCAGGGAGGTGTGTACATGCATGTGCATGTATGCATGTGTGTGTGTGCATGTGTGTGCATGCGCGTGCATGTGTGCATGTGTATGTGTGTGCGGGCGTGTGTGTGTGTGTGTGTGTGTTTCGGGAGGAACAAACAGTTATGGAACTCTGAATAAACTCTCTGAGGAGGGGAGTTCATATCTGGTTATGATGGGGCTGGGCAGGAGAAACGTCAACTGCAGGAGGCTGGGACCCCATCAGATGTCCCTGGCCTCTGGAGAGGGTCCTGGCTCCTAACACCTCCCTGGCTCCAGGCCCCAGAGCCTGTGAGGTCCAAACTTTGTGATTTACCCTATTAAAAACGTTCTCTTATGGAATTTAAAGACTTATCATGGGGATTTAAAATACATAGAACATAAAAAATGTGTGAGTATAACAAATAGATTGGTTTCCAATCTATTTCCCTTACTGTGATTTCCTTTTTTATGTTTTGGCTGGAAAATCTGAAAATTTGTCTTGACTCTTTCAAGGGAGAGAAAGGCCACATCCACAGAACTTTTATTAAGGCATTCTGTTATAATTGTTTTTTGTTGTTGTTGTTAACGCCTTACTCTGCCTAGAGTGCGAGTTAAATATTAAAGGTGTGTAGGTACAGGGAAAAGTGGTACAAACAGGGCTTAGTACTACCCCTGGTTTTAAGCATCTAGTGGATTCCAGAGGTCACCCCTAGGCATTTAGGGAGGGAACCATAGTTAGATCCCTGCTGCCCGGCACCACCAGCCAGCTCCCGCAAGCAGCACTCAGGACATCTGCACAACCCACCCGCCTCCCCTGAGTTACTTTGAAGCCATTTCTGGGTGCCAAGGTTTTACTCCTGGCTCTGTGCTGGCACATGTGTGCTTATCGTTGCTCTGGAATGGGCTCAGCTGTGGTCTGGTTGCTCCATGTCCTAGAAGTGAGGAGCTTATCGTGTCATGAGGTGACAGCTTCACCCTGAAATGAGGCCACCTTCTTCTAGAGGTAAACACACAAGCCATGTCTATGGTGTCAGGTCAGGGTGGCCACCAGCCTTGGTGCTCAGGAATACTTCAAGTTTGTGACTATCAAGTTGCAACCTTGGACCTAAAATTGATTTTAAACATGGTGGAGCATGTTCAGACATCCCCGCAGGAAAGGGGCAGAGTGTGAGCCCCTGGGGGACTGAGTGGGAGCCACACCACCCACCCTTCTCTGCCCAGGGTCAGGAGGTCACAAGTAGACAGCTCCTCCAGAGGGAGACATGTACTCGCCCAGGTTGTTTCTAATGAGGTTTTATCAGCAAGGGTTCTTCAGAGAAACACAAGTATGTTCCTGTAATAACAGACATTGATTTAAGAAACCACATCACATGATTTTGGAGGTAGCTACTTCTGAGGTCTGCAGGGTGACCAGACAGCTGGCAATTCAGGAGCCAGTGGTGCAAGCCCCAGTGCTGGCTTGGCAGGCGTGGGATGCAGAAAGAGCCAATGGCTCAGTCTGAGTTCAAAGGCAGGAAACCCGTGTTCTACCCAAGGCAGCCAGGCAGGAGGGATTCTCTCCTATTCAGCAAAGGATCGGAGATTCTGTTTTATTTTGGCCTTGAACGGACTGTCTGCCCCACACTGGGGAGGTCACCTGTTTACTGTGCCCACAGAGTTGAGAATTCATCTCCTCCAAACACTCCTTTACAGACTCCAGAACAGCGTGTAGGCAGTGTGCGGGCATCCCACAGCCCTATCAAGCACACATCATAAGTGTTTATGTAAACTTTTGCAGTGTTATCAGAGTGGCCACTTGCTGACCTGGTGCACTGAGAAGGACTTCTACTCTCCTAAAGGATGGAAATACAGGGTCTTAGATCTTGTTGCTGCTTCTGTGGACAGAAATAGGAACATTTAAAAAATGCCTCAGATACTTGTTGAGGATTCCTAGGGACAGACCCGGATACAAGACACATAACCTACTATCTCTGCTCGCAGAGTATTACACTTTGGGTCTTGAGGTCCCCCAAAGGCCATGTGCACAAGGTTTGGTGGCAGCCTGTGGTCCTACTGGGAAGAAGAGATGTCATGGCGGGGTGCCCCTGAAAGGGATGTGGGGACCATGCCCCTTGCTCTTTTCACTTCCTGGGTACCGTGAGGGGAGAAGCTTTGCCCTACCACATGCTCCCCACCATGATATCCTTGCTCACCATAGGCCCAAAGCAGGGGCCAAGAGACCATGGACTGAAATCTCTGAAACCGTGAGCCAAAGCCAACCTTTTCTCTTTGTAAGTTGATAATCTTAGGTATTCGGTCATAGTGGCAGAAACGTGACACATGCAGGTGGTGAATGGATCTTTATAGTAGTAATGATGAGTCTGTCTGCTCAGAACACGGAGGCTCGAATGTCCACCCATGCCTGGAGGAAACCATATGTCCCACTGGGTGCTGCCACAGAGGAGGAGCAAGCCCAGCACACACATGTGGTCACTGTGTATTCTGACAGGACAGAATCACCCCGAGGCACCCAGGAGGGGTGGCATACATCTGCATCCAGGTGTTCGACTACTAAAATAGAAACACTGGGTTTTTTAAAGCTACTTTGCAAATAATCATAATGATAACACTTTTGAGATGTAATTTTCTCTATTCAAGAGCTGTTTTGGATTTTTTTAAAGTTTCAATATAAAATTTATTACAGTAAAAAATATATTGCCATCAATCCCCCTCAAAATATTTTCCCTTTCTTTGAACCTACTTCTCTCATCATTCTTGCCACTTTCTGAGACAGCTCTGGAAGTCTTATTTTGAATTTTTTAAAAGGTGTTTTAGCTTGGCATGGTAGCACATGCCTGCAATCGGGAGGCTGAGGTAGGAGAATCATTGCAAGTTCAAAGCCAACCTGGGCTAGAAAGTGAGCTCAAAGCCAGCCTGAACTGCTTAGTGAGACCCTGTCTCAAAAAGACAAAAATAAATAAATAGGTGTTTTGATGCTTCAGGTGATTAAAAAAGTGTTTGATGGCTCTGCCTGGCCTTGACCGAATTAAACAGCACATGGTGCACCAGCACTGGAGCTGGCCAGGGGTGGCCTCCTGGGCCAGCAGGGGTGCTCAGCAGGGGTGCTCAGCAGGGGGCTCAGCAGGGTGCTCAGCAGGGGCAGGGTGGCGAGGGAGTGCGGCTACCCTTGGCGGAGTCCGCCTTGCTCCTCTGTTCTGAGTCGTTTCCACCAGACCTGGGTCATCTGTGTCCCTCTGGGACAGATGGCCCAGATGCAGCAGGCAGCCTCTGGCCTGTTCTGCCGGCCTCAGCCCTCCCTAAGGCCAGCTACTTTAGGCTGACCTCTGGCCCCCATCACGGAGAAACCCCATTTCAGAGGACTCACTTCTGAGGTGGTTCTGGCTACACTATCTAAAGAACTGAGCTATGAGTTTTTTCATAGCAAGTCACAACTCCTGTCATAGACAATAACCTTGTTTGCAGAGTGACTAATTAAGGTAGGAGAAGAAGCAATCCCAAATGCCAGGAGAATCCTGAGGTGCTATTGGGGACCGCAGATGACTCCCCTCTGCTTCCCTCTGGCTGCTGCTGCTCAGGGTCTTGGTTCGGAGCCCAGGACATGGCCGTGCTGCCTAGTGGTTAGCAGCAGGATCTCTGGACCAAACAGGCACGCCCTGCCGTGTGTGGACAGCCCTCATCTGCAGCCCTGGGTGTGGGAGGCGATGTGCAGGCCTCACAGCACAGACCAGTGGCCTCGCACACCCCACTCCAAGCCACCCAGGGCAGGAAATAGTAAAGTGCGGTGCAGTGATCTACGGGAAGTGCCCTCGTTTTCACGGGGTGAGTGTGCACCGATGCACCATCCCCTCAGCTCCCTTCCACCTGGGGCAGCCTCGCTCCTTTCTACTCCCTTCCTTGGAGCCTTCCCTCCCTCCCGCGCATTTTTGCTGTTTATGTCCACACGCGGCAGTGGTCGCCCCGGGCTGGGCCAGGCCGAAGCCGCAGGCCCCTCGGCCCCTCGCCAGCTCCTCAGCCCTGCAGCCCCTTCGGAAACCCCTGCGTGCGCCCCGATGCCCCCTGCTCTTCCGGGTACACGGTGCGCTCTGTTCTGGGGGTGCAGAGCTAAACGAGGGACCAGGCGGACTGCGCAAGGCCCATGCCAGGTACCGTGCGGTCTGGGATGCAGGGATCCAGGTCGGCTCTCCCAGGAGCCCGCGCGCTGGAGGACCTGAGAAGTGGAGAGCAGGGCCTGAGCGGGGAGAGCAGCAGAGCCCTGAGGGTTCCCCAAGGAGGGCCCGTGGGCCGGGGTGGAGAGATGGAAGAGGAGCTGGGGGGCAAAAAAGGGGGAGGCGCTGGGGGCCCCCCACGTGGTCCCAGGCCTCAGGGTGCAGCAGTGCTGCCTCGGACCTGCCTGCCAGGCCACAAACTGAACTTGTGGTGTGCACCCTCTCCACCTCTGTTCTCTGTCGCTGTGACCTTGTGTCTCCACCCCACCCCAAGTCAAGACCTCGGAGTCATCCTTGATCCCCCTGCCCCAATCCCGTACCATCTGCTCAGCCAGAAAAACTTCATTTCTCCCTCAGGATTTCAGAGTTTCTCCTTTTCCTTCCCTTTGTCCTGACTCAATACCAGTCCTGGCAGTGAGTGTTGTGACAAGATTTTGCTGGACAGACAGTTGGTAAAGACTATTTTTCTTTAGTACCAGATATCGAACTCAGGACCTTGTGCTCGCCAAGCAGGCGCTGTGCCGCTGAGCTGTACCCACAGGCCAAGACTCTTCTTATTAAACTAGAGAAAAATATCCGGCAGTGTCCCCGAAATCTCTAAAACAACAGAAAAACACGTGGAGTGAAAAGCGAAAGTTTCTCGTACTTTTAATTTGATTCCTGTTGGAGGTGAGCCAAGGCGTCTATCTGCTGTTTGTATTTCCAGAGGACCTGCATGGGGACACACAGACTTCTTCCAACCTCCCCGCTCCTCCCAGCTTCCTCCTTTCTCTGAGAAAGCCTCTAGATATGCTGCTCTGTTACTTCTCTTTTCGCTTAATAGGTGTTAGAGAAACTTCAGTATTGGTGCCTGTAATTCTCCTCCATTCTTTTTGGCATTCACTTAAATTCAAACTGTTTGGACCAAACTTTACCAGTACCTATTAGACATGTAGATTGTGAGCATTTCTCATAATAATAAAGGTGCACATTGTTCCACAGTCACCTCTCCTCTCAGGGCAGTGTTTTTGCCTTGCATGGGGACAAGATGCTTTAGCCAAGACCGGTTCTTTTCTGTTCTGTCATGGCCTTGGCTGGGCCTCCCGTACTGTGAAATATTCCTCCTGCCCATAAAGTGCATCTTTCTGTGTTCAGCCCTGCTCAAGGACGTTCCTGATTTGCAAATCGGGAACCTTTGCAAATCAGGAACATTTTCCCATGGCTCATCATTAATTTAATTAATGACCTTATTTACTTTTTGGTACCAGAAACTGAACTCAGGACCTCAAGCTGGCCAGGCAGGTGCTGTGCTGCTGAGCTATATCCCCAGCTCGTGACCCATAATCTAAAAAAGAATTCTGAAATGGTTGTTGAATTTTATCTAGGGTTTCCCCCAGCATCTAGTAAGATAAATATGAATTACTTTTGCAGTTTTCTGTTAATGTCATGCATCATTTATTTTGCTAAAATCCATAGCTGTCTTCTCATCCTTCTGATTAACATAAAAGATCTCTGTTTTTTCCTTGCTTGTAGAATTCATCCCAAATTCTTTAGGAGTAGCATAAAAACTTTCATTTTGGGTTCAATTCCTGAGCCACCTCTTGCCTCTGTCCTTGATATTCTCACCCTAGGAAACTTTGTGCTTTTCTCCACTTGTATATCTTGGTTTATCTTGTACCTGTCCCCTCTGGTTCCCCTCTGTCACCCCATCCTGCCCCACAGGAATGCTCATTAGGCTTCAAGATTTGCCCAGACTAGCAGCTGTTCCATCTGCTTCTACTGAGGCGGCCGGAGGCTCACTGGTTCTGAAGGTGTATTTTGTGGTCACCGTGTCAATACATATTGAGACTTCACCATATGAATGAAACCTGGGATGAATTAAAGGGTCCTTGCCCAGATGGATGTACACATACATGACCGAAGGCCAGGCACTGGCATGTGTGATCTCTTAGGTCTGGAATGTTTGTCTCCCTCTCATTTCATGTTAAAAGCCCAGCTCTCCAGGCAGTGATGTTAGAGTTTGGACTTGAGGCTTCAGGATGGCATTTCAGGGGTAGTTAGGTCACAAGATCACGAATGACATCAGCACCTTGTTGAAGGATCCTGCAAAGCTGCCTTGCTCTTTCTGCCATATGAACACACTTTGAAGGCAGCCTCGACCGACCAGGGTATACCGGCACCCTGACCTGGGACTCGCTGCCTCTACAGTTACAAGGAATGAGTGCTGTGCAAGCCGTCAGCCTGTGGCAGTTTGTCAAGGCAGCCAAGCTGACTGTGACAGGATATCAGACCAGAACTGAGAGAGAGGCAGTCAACCAGCTGTCTTAGTCGTTGTCTAGCTACTTGAGAATATCTAATGTATGAAAACAGAAGTTTATTTGGCTCAAGGTTCTGGAGGGTGGAAGGTCCAAACCTAGCAGCCAAACCCTCGGCCAATGAGGGAGCTTCCCGCTTTATTCCACTTCAATCTTGGCTAATCCAATCTAGTGAGAGAGACAACTCACCCACCCAGTCCAGCCCTAAGCTCTGTCCCTGTGATCCACCCGCTTCCCACGGTGCAGTGTGGCAATCAGGTAACTTCAGAGGGGGCAAAACACAGCATCCCTGGGGAGGAGCCTGCAGCCAACATGTAATAGATTAGGCTGTGGGGTGGAGAGGACTGCAGGAATGGGAAAATATGGCAGATGAACACAATAAGTCAAGAAGTCGCTCTAGGGGCTTCATTAGGGGCTGACCGTCCTATGTGAGGTTAAGAGAAGCCAACTCAAAAGAGAACATTTTGAACACTGTTTTACTTACAAATCGGTTGGCCATTGCGCCATTGCTAAAGTGGCATGTGTGCATGCCACAGCCCACCCAAAGCCTTTTGGACTGTTCCAAAGCTGCAAAGCATTATTATCAAACCCCAAAATTCTGCTTTTTATTTTTGTTTTTCCTGCCCTTCTCCTTTAAAGATAACCTTAAGAACATTTCAGTAAGAGCCAACTTTAACGAGAGCCACGAGGGATTATTATTGAATTAAAATACTGTATAGCCACGTTGCTTCTGAATGAAAAGCCAGACTCCTCAGTGCTTCCCTGGACCCCGTGGATTTATGAAAAAGAAGGGAGGAAATGAATGGCTCAACAAGTTTTTTTTAGGGGTTCAATTATTCACCATGTCCTGTGGCAGGTACAGGAGGTGGTAAGAGGTGTAGGGTGACTGTCTGAAAGGAACTTGTAATCCTGTTGAGCTGGAAAGACTGCTGCATTTTAACAAGGAAACAAATCCATGTTCCCACAGGTGCTAATTACGTGATAAGAGGTCGATGGTGGGATGCAGTTTTCACAGAAGGGCTCTCAGAGGAGGGAAGAGAAAGGATTCAGTCTGGGTCTTGAAGGACTTTTGTAAAGGCCTGGTGCAGGGATGGAGGGGGTTGGGGAAGGAGAATCAGAGGGAGCTCACTGGAGGTTGGAGTGAGTGAGGTGTTTGGCAGGGGAACGGAGACCATGTGCCTCCGCAGACCTGCAGGCAGAGGGAACTCCTACACCAGATATCAGTTGTTTGTCTGTGACACGGGTGGGCTCCTCTTAGAGTTGAACCGTACCCAGCCAGATCCAGAGTCTGCGAGAGCTTGGGGCACTGCTGACCACTGTGCCAGACTTGGAGGAACCCCTCCCCCGGCTGCAAGGCTGAGCGTCTTCCTCCTTGGATGGCAGTCCTGGGACAGCTGAGGGCAGCTTTCTCTTAGCCAGAATGCCGCCCACTCCCTCACCAGTCCCTGTCCCATGTGTTCTGGGAATCTCTTGTCTGTTTACATTCTAGGCTATGAATTACATTTAAGCGACTCTGGTAGGAGTATAAAATATGGGGGAATTGCAGTTTTGACTAAAGTTTGTATATTTTCTATTCTTAGAGCTTTGTCCTGTCTGGAGAAGAATTCTGACCTTTGATTTATGTGTCTGCATGACAGAGATTATTTCATCTATATTTAAGATACTGCTCTTCTTTCCTCAAGAAGGGAGATAGAGCATTCCCTGTGAGTTGTTATGATTTGCAGTAAGAGTTATTGGTTATTTCCAAGGTCACACTTTCTTTTATGAAAAGCTCAGTGTAGACTCACCTCTGCTGCTGCTTCTCACCCCTCACGGCCTACTCTGGCCCACTTCACTACTGTGTTTCCAACCATCAGCCTCTGTCAGCTGCTGAAGAGGCCAGTGGAATTGTCTCTGGGAATTACATCACCCATGAAACAAAGCAAGTGTTCACCACTGCACAATAGAATAAAGTCTGGGACATTGACACCATGGAACAATATGGCAGCCATTTCACAAGATAATTAAAATATTGATTAGGAGATTTGCATAAGGTGACAGTGGGTGATGCAACAAAGCATGCATATTATGAACCCATTCTGGTATCACAATAACAAAATATGCACATATATGTTCATGATTAGAGTTGGGGATTCCAAAGGTCCACTCCTAGCGATTGGTAGACCGAAATCATCAAGGACATACAAAAAACTGAAAACGGTCAACCAGTGAGATCTAATGGACATACACAGAGCATTCCATGAAGCCAGAGTGAATTAGACATTTTCATCTGCCCGCAGACATTCACCAAGATGCACCATAAAACAAATCTAACCAAACTTAAAAGAATTAAAGTAGCAGGTCTCTCTAGAGTATACATTGGTGCTATTCCTTTGCGACTACAATGAAATTCAATTTAAAATGATTAAACTAGATATTAATAATAGACAAGAGGAAAATACCCAAACACTTGAGAATTAAGCACCATGGCTGTAAATCATTTATGGAACAGAGGTGAGATTTCCAAGGAAATAAAAAATGCATAGAAAGAAACAAATGAATGAAAACAAAACTACAACATGGCAGAACCTACGGGGCCGGCAAAGACAGTGCTCAGAGGGAAACTGATCATTCCATGCACCTCCTTCACAAGAAAGCAAAGCTCTCCAGCCAGAATCCATTGTTAATTTAAGAGACTAAGAAACACAAAAGCAAACAGGGGAATAACAAGGAGAAAAGCAGAAATCATGAAAGTAAAAACAGCATATTACTGGGGAAAAATCAGTGAAATAAAAATCTGGATCTTTAAAGAATCATTAGAATAAGCCCAACAAAACTGGCAAAGGTAGAGACAAGGCAGCCATTAAAAAGATATTAAGGGAATACTATCAGCATCTTTAGGCTCATAAATCAATAACTTGGGTAAAATGGAACATTTTCTCTAAAACTGCAAATGATCCAAAATCAACAAAGATGAAAGAGGCAACCTTAATGTTCTATAGCCACTAAAGATATTGAATTTGCAGTCTTTTTATTTTAAAGAGAAGAAAGCCAAACAAAATTAAACAGAGCAAAGCCAATCAAAACAAAACAGTGAAAGTGATACAGGACCTCAAAGCCGGATAACAGGAAATCAATAATGGGTACCATAATGCCTCTTGTTATCTTCAAAACTGTTGTGCATACCATCAGACATAATAAAATCAACCAAAACAGAAAAGAGTAAGACCAATCTAAACAAAACAGCAAAACAAAACAGTGAGAACATTATTGGATTTTATAAACAAGACAGAAGAAAATCCCCCATAGTTGCTATATTGCGTTCTATTATCCTATAAATAGATGCTGAAACTACTGTCCCTATGCTTGCAAAGTCAATCCAACAATGTACCTCAGTTGCTATCAGCCCAGTCTGTGTTCCTCTGAGTTAGCTTACTGGGGAGTTGGCTCACTGAAAAGGCACTTCCTGTTTCTCCTCCCCACCCACAGTCACTGCTGGCACATGGGAAGGGCCTGAATTTGCAATCTAAAATCTCTCCAAAAAGAAATCTCTAGGCCCAGATGGCTTCACTGGAGAGTTTCACTAAACATTTAAAGAATTAACATCCATTTTATTTAATGTCTTCCAGCAAACAAAAGAGAAAACACTTCCAGTTTATTTTATGAAAATATTACCCTGATGTAAAAATTAGACAAGCTATTGCCAAAAAGATGTGTGTGTGTGTGTGTGTGTGTGTGTGTGTGTGTGTGTGTGTGTATGTGTGTGAATAAAAAAGAAAACCACAGAGCAGTCAATATCTCTCATGAACACAACAGGAAAATTTCAACAAAATATTAGCAGATAAAATCTGTAATATCTAAAAATAATTCTATGCCATAACTAGGTAGGACTTCCAGATTTGTTCAATATTTGAAAATCATTCAATATAGTCAAGCAACTCAAGAAGAAAAATCACATGATCATGTTAATGGAGAAAAAGTATTTGCCAAGTTCAGTACGCATTCATTGTAGGAGATGCTAGCAAACTAGGGGGCCTTGCTCACTTTAAGAAAGAACAGTTAGAAAAGCCACACAGCTGGCATCCTACTCAGCAGTGAAAGGTGAACACATTCCTCTCAGATTGGGAGGAAGGCGAGCTGTCTGCTCTCACTATTCCTTCTTCCTTTCATTCACTCTTTTTTTTTTTTTTTTTTTGTACCAGCAATCAGTCTCAGGACCTTGCGCTTGCCAGGCAGGCGCTTGTGCACTGAGCTGGATGCCCGGCCCTTTGCTCCTACTATTCTTATTTAACACAGTCCAGGACCTCTTAGCCACTGCAATAAGGCAAGAAAAAGAAGTAAAACCACACAAATTGGACAATAAGACATAAATGACATGATTTCCTAGTAGAAAATTTTAATAATCTATAAAAAAATCTTAAAACTAATAGATACGTTCTGGTAGGTTATGGGATCAAAGATGCTAACACAAAAACTAATCCCCCCCCACGAAGACTAAAAATGAATATCTGGAAACTGAAAGTAATCTACGACATTGGAAATTAGGTCAGGAAAATGAAATATTTAGATTTAAAATTAAAGAAGCACGCATAGGCTGTTTGCTGACAAATTTAAAATGTTGAAGAAAGAAACCAAAGGAGATGTAAATAAGTACCAGTGCTAACCATGCTGTGAGACTCGCACTGAACATGGTGAAGATGTCAGTTCTCCTTCAGATTAATCAGTTTTTGTGCAATTCCTATCCAAACTCACACCAGCAGTTCTGTAGACATAGACAAATTCATTCTAAAATCTGTGTGGAAGATCTAGATCCCAGAAGACTAATCAATGGAAGATGAGACAGCACCAAATCAGACTAAGCAGGTTGGCCAACGAATTGCTGACAAGGACACACAAGTGAAAGAGAGTGAACTGCTCCAACAAACATACAGGAGCACAGGGACGCCCACAGGCAGAAGATAGATCAGCCTAAGCCGCCTACGAAAGTGAACTCAAAATGAATTACAGACTTACAGGTAAATTATAAAATTAGCAAGATATAAGAGGAATTTCTTGGGATTAAAGGCTCGGCAGAGTCCTTTGAATGGACACCAAGATACTTCTGTACCAGGAAATACTACTCAGCAAGAGAAAGAGACAAACTCTTATTACATAGATTCTTTATGGGATTCTACTGAACAAAAATGGCTAATCCCAAGGCTTTCACCCTGTCTTACCCTGTGTGTTTAACTTTTTTGAAGTGCCAAATTACAGCAACAGAGAAGAGATTAATAGTTATCAGAGATTAAGCGTGGGGGACCCAGGGGACAGGTGGGTGTGGCTCTAAAAGGACAGGTGAAAGGATCCTTGGGGTGGGGGAGTTGTTGGATCATGAATGTGTCCCTACAGATGCTTTTGTTGTGCTACTGTAGTGTACTTTTGCAGTCCAGTCACCTGGGAGTCAGAATTGCAGGACAAAGAGCCCACAGGAAAGATGAAAAAGGCTGCTTCCTCTGACCACCAACAGGATGGAGACCCTGGCTGACAACCCGAGCTTCTGTCACACAAAGAAGAGAGCAGCCTTGGCCCTCCTGGGGCCATCTTGGCCAGTAATCCTCTGTGAGAGGTGGAGGAAGGAAACCAGCGCTCAAGGGAGAGGATGCGTTTTCTAAGACTGTGTCAGAGTGAGGGCAGCTATGGTCAATGGAAAGAAAGCCGCCTGAATGAAAGTGGCTGGTTCACTCCACGTCCTCAGCCTCCAGCTGGAATGTGGCTTTCGCTGGGTACCAGGATGCATCTTTGGAATACTTCTTCCCTTTTGTCTTTTGACTCTGGAGAGCAAACGTGGCCCACTGCTTTGCTGTGATTTCAGATGGAATCCAGCACAGTCGTTTACTTTTCACCCAACCCCAGTCATACTTCCTTTATGTGACTCAGCTTCCTCTTCGTAATGAGGTGATGACACACGCCATCAACCAGCAGTCACAAAGGCTTCCAAGTTCTTCTGACGAACACCTATATGGCATTTATATTAATACAGCTTTCTCTGTGAGATAAAAGATTAAAAAAGACTTTGTTGCACTGACTGAGGAGACGTAGGTATAGGATTAGGGTGTAACCAAGTGGTGGTTTCTTCCCAGAACTAACTGTTGGGGTAGCAGTTGGAAAAGCTTGGCAAAGGAGGTAGGGAGCCTGACAGTGAGTCAGAGGTTGGCTCCTCTTTTGATGCCCATCTTCTCATTCCATAAGGCTGTCCTGGGGCTTCCCCCATGCTGGGGCTCTGAACAGGCTCTGTTTCTCTTGCTCCCGTTTCTCACTTCCTGGGGCTGATGGTCTTTGTGTGGTGATGCAACTGGTCTCCAGTCCCTAATCTGTGAAATAGGGCTGACAGCAGCGTTATCTCTCTAGGGTCATCAAGAGAAGGAAGGAAACTTAAGGGACTTGGCAGTGTACCTGGAGGTGGCAGAGGCTTCCTGGGTGTTCCCTCTATGAGCTGTCCTTGGTCCTATAGTTCAGTTCAGAGTTCGGCTCTCCAAAATCCAAGAGCCCAGCCAGTCTCTGCCTTTAGTCAGAGGTTGGTTATTCACTTTTGCTTTATTCAAGAGAGAGCACTGTTGCCTCACAAGACTGTGACCCAGGTCAGCTCAGCCTAGGTCGTGTGAAATCCGCTCTGCGTGCTGTGCTCTTTTTGACACCACCCAGGTGGACGGGAGGTTGAGATCTGATGAGGTGTGAGCTGGAAGTGGCCCAGTATGTGGGCTTTGCCCATCACAGTTTCTGCAATTAAGTTTTGGGCATGAGCCTGTCACAGAGTACAAAAGACAAGATAAGAACCCTCTACAGTTTGGAGCCCGTTGGATAGGAGCAGCATGAACACAGGACTGTGGCAGGGCTGGGGGTGTGCGTGGGGGCGACAGCCACTTCCTGTGTGGGTATTGACATTGATAGTGTTGATACAGTGCTTGCCAGTGGCTGCTGTATCACGGACACTTCAGACAGCAAATATCATGATGCCTACTTATTCTGATTGGGGTGGTTTTACTTTTCTGACACTTGCTTGTGTTTTCCAATATTTTCGATAATCCTAAGAAGAAATGGCCTTTGTTCTTCTTGAGTACAATATACATAGTAGACCTCACAACGTGAGACACTCAGGTGAGGAGCGTGGGTGTGGGCACTCTACTCCCATGCGACTGCCAGCTGGGGTGTGAGGCGCATTCCCAGCCCCTCCCTGGGGCTCTTGCTGCCTTGCAGATTTCTCTGACTGTCCTGCCAGTTGATTAGCTTATGGCAGTGCTCTTTTAAACAAAAAGTACTGCCAGCAGTAGTCGAATTAGTACTCTTAAGTGTGGTGCATTCCTTTAGATAGCAACTTTTAGATAAATTTAAGGCTAGTTTTTAGAGGAAATTTGTTAAATATGTAAGTCTGGTGGTACGAAAATCCCATATAAGACAAGTCAGACAAATGAAGTTATGAAAGCTAAAGATTTTGGGGTCTGTATTTATAAACACTCATAACAAATCATCTTAAGTTTAGCTTTGCTGAATGGAGCCGTGGCAGAGCCTTAGATTATTCTATGCCATCTCCAGTCAGATGCATCATGTTATGTAAGCTGGCGTGTGGGCAGTGGCTGACTTCGGAGGCTGTGAGAAAATGCTGTGGGGCTGAGGCATCTGGGACGCTGTAGACCTGTGACGGTGGCTGATCGTGAATGCTGAGGGCATCTTCCTGGAAGTCCTTCAGTCAGACGGTCAAGCCACAGCTCACTATAGCAATCCCCAAGGATTTTCCAGATCTAAGTATTAGGGAGCAGGATTTTGCTTGAATTTACGATCAGCACATGCTCTGAAACTGACTTCATTTGCTCTCTGCTTGACAGTGTGTGAGAGCAGTGACATGTGACTGGCCCCCTGGCCACCGTAGCAGGGAGGAGGGACCCCACTGGGTCTGGCAGGAAGATGACCTGCCAGGGACTGTGGGTCCTCGAATGTTGGCTGAGCAATGGGGCAGTCATCAAGTCAGAGATAAGACGTGGGCATCGTTATTTTATACCCCAGATCTTTAGCTCTAATTGCCTGGAGAACAATTCACCCCATGTAGCGACCTCCGCTAACAGAACTTGAAGCCACTCGAGTTCCAAGGGGCTGCTCCACCAAGAACAGAACCCTGCAAAGAGCTGTCAAATGTGACTGGAAATCCAGAAATCTATGTGTGCTCTTAACGAATAGGGATACTTTCAGTAATGACTGTTAGCTCTCTTTGTGAAGGCCAAATATGCTCACTGCAGAAAATGGAGAAAAATGTAAAGACGAAAACTAAAATCATCTGTAGTCACAAGCTCCACAATGATTCCTGTTGAAGTTTCCGTGAACATTTTTAGCCCCTCTTTTCATTTATGATACACTGAGACCAGGCTCAGTGATCTCCCAAGTCACTAAGTATTTTTGAAAGACAGTTTTTACTAATCACATAATGTTTTGTTCTATTAGTGTATTATACTTTACTTAAACATTTTCCTATTTCTGAATACTTAGACTTTCCAACATATATAATGTTAAAAAATTGATTGCTCTGTCATTCATTCATTTGTTCAGCAAATTACATTGAGTTTATATTAATGTCAGGTCTGTGAAAGTGTTGAGAACACATAGTAGACCACACAAAGAACAGGCATGGTCACTGCCCTTGTAAAGTTTATCATCTCTTTAGAACCCAGAAACTAATCAAGTAATCAGATTTATCAAACAGAATTATAAACACATAAACAACTAATCAAATAACCTAAAAACTGAAGCCATCCCTTGAATCGCCATATAATCTTGAAAAAGAAGTACAGGTCAATGTTCTGATCACAAGACGATGTGACATTGGTGTAAGGGTAAACATAGATCAGTGGAATCAAAAGGAGGGTCCAGCACTAGACACACAGGTTTCTGGCCAGTTGATTTGGCCTTGGGGGCCACAGCCATTCAAATGGGGGGGTTTTTTCCTACAGAGCTGGGACCTCTAGAAAGTAACATGCAAAAATGAAGCTGGGCCCTTCTTCTCCATCATGTGGAAAAACAAATTGTCAAACACCTAAATAAAACAAATTGTCAAACACCCCATAAGCTTCATCAAAGGATAAACTTTGTGACCTGGATTAGATGATAGTTTTCAGAAGCAGTTCTGGAAGTCCTCCTTGGTAAGGGTTGTTGGTTGCATGGTTGTGACTACTATGATGTCCTGGGTTGGTGTAAACATTGACCTGTTAAGGTCATTTTGTCTTTGAGGAGAGCCGGAAGTTGCACATGCCACATTCGGTGAGCAACAAGGACAATATACAGTGGATCTTTCTGGGCCTTGGCAGGGGCATTGACTGTATGTCTGACCACAGCCTATAAAGATATTCACACAAGAGGACTTCCAGAGCTGCTGTAGAAAGGGGCAAGCATGATGGGATAAGTGCTTGAAGTGAGAGGAAGTATTTTGGGGGATTAGTGGGTCTTTATGGTAATACATTTTTGGGTTAAACATTCACCATAGATTGTATTCTTCCAAGGGAATGAAAATGCGTGCTTTCTTGGAAATGTATTTCACAGTAACGTAATTTATAATAACAGAAAGAGGAATCATCAACTTTAGGTCTTGCACAATGGTAGGTGGGAATTTAACCACTGAGTGACACCCTCAGTCCTAAATCTTAGTTCTGAAGCAATAAAATATGGATATGGTTAAAATATATGACATTCAGATAAATAAAAGTATAAAAATGAACTTCCATTAATCATGCCCTGCAGAGTTGGCAGAGGTGGGGAACAGGGAGCCTCCTACCTCAAGTCGGTGTGTTCTGTGAGAAGTGTCTCAGTCCACTTTGGGTGCTCAGGAGACAGCTGCGATGGCAACTATTGAGCAATAGACATCTACTGCTTTCAGCTTTATAGGCTGGGAAGTCCAAGACCAAGGCACCAGGAGATTCAGGGTCCGGGGTGGGGTGTGTCTCACAGATGGCCCCTTCTCACTGTCTCTGCACGGTGGAAGGCGTGGGTACTGATTGGCCTCTCTCACGTGGGCAGTAACATGACTTAATCACCTTCCCGGGGCCCCATCTTCTAATACACTGGTATTAGATTCCAACATATGGATTTTTCAGGGAGACAGTCATTCAGACAGCAGCAAAACAAAACAAAACCAAAACCAAATGGGAAACATCACGACAATGTGTCGGCGATGCACAGGTGATGCCTGGAATACAGTTTTATGGGACTTGTTTGATTACGCACAGAGAGAGGACAACTGTCTAAAACCATGTTCTCTTGTGTAACCCTGCTGCAGCCCATTCCACAGATGAGGAAACAAACTCAAGGTCAGATGGCTTTGCGAAGGTCACACAGATAGCCACAGAGTGAGTCTTTAGGGACACGGGACTCCAGTGTTCACTTCTATCTTGTGTAAGACAGGATATAAGAATATATGCAAACTTGACTGTTGTCATTTGCTAGCTCAGGAGAAGTGACATATGCTTTTCATGGAAAGGCTCATGCTTTAAAAAGAACAGGAGACAGAGTGAAGAGAGCGAACTTGAAGTCAGCAGCTTTTGCTTCTTTACATTTCTCTGAGCGCTTGGTCCACAAGAGCCTTTAACAGAGCTCCGCCACCATCACTGTGGAGGACTCAGCGGCACAGCGCCCCAGGCAGCTAATAATACACGTTGAGATTAAATGATTATTTTGCAAACATGCATTCGCCTTAATATCATAGCTTATCACTGGGAAATGCTAAGCTGTGACTTGGCTTGGAAAATGTCAACGTTTTCATTTTTTTTTTTTTTTAGGACATTATCTGAACCCCTGAGGGAACGTTACCTGTCCACATTTTCAGGATATTCTTCTAGAAAACATAGGTTCGTGGGTAAACTGAGAGCAAAGCTTGAACCTTATGGTCACAAGCCTCTGGGCCACATTCCTTCTTTTCCCTTTCTGTTTCTTTTGCAGTGCTTGGAGTTTGCACTGGGGCCTCCTGCATGCTAGGCAAGTGCTTTACCAATGAAATATGCCCCCAGCTCAGTATTTGCAACTCTTTACTTCAAAATAATTGTAGGCTCACAGAAAACTACAAATGGAACCCCCCCCCCCTTTTCTTTACCTGCAACAGGCAGCCTCCCACAGGGGAAAAGCCTCCTGATTTAATGGTGACGCCTAAGTCCCAGAATAATTCTGGGGAAACATAGTCGGAGAACGTTCAAGTACTTTGCATATCACAAACCAATACAAATTGGTATTAATAAGTCTAATAGAAAGTTAATGGGGAATCGTGAGTCATGAGATTCCCACATGATGAAATGAAGTGCTATAAACTTTCTAAACGCTTCTTGCTGGGGAGTTTTCAAAAACTGCCTTTGTGACTGCATGAGCCCTCAGGGAATGTGTTTCACAAACATTTATTTTGCATCCATTCTGCACGGGGCCTGAGGAAGACACAGAGGAAGAGTACAGCTCTGCAGCTTCCGAGGGGCGAGGAGTGTGAATGGGAGCTGGGGACCATGCCGGGCCTGGGGAAGAGGGTGCAGGGCTCCAGCTCAGCATTTGGAGCCAAGCTGGAGTGTCAGGGAATGGGCAGGGAGGGAGAGGATGGCAGTGCCAGAGAGCCTTAAAGGTTTACGTTTTCTCTATTTTGAGTCTTGACAGCATGACATTCTTACATTTTCTGTGCCAAGCATTATGGCATGTTTAAAAAAAAAAGAAAGAAAAGCGAAAGGCAGCCTGCAAACAGACAGAGGGATTGGTGTTCACAGAACACAGAGGTCTTCTGCCTGGTGGGGAAGGTCAGTGCTCAAGGGGCCGCGAGGAGGGCTTTGCTCTCAGTGGGAGGCTGCACTGGATCATTAGGGATCACTGAAAGTGATGGGAGAGGAGTGCAGATGGGAAGAGAGGGAGAGAGGCGAGGAGAGGGATGCAGGCAGGAGGAATCACATATGCGGCAGCAGGATGTGCGAAGAGACAGGAAGAGGATGACAGATTCGGTTTGGCAGGAGCATGGGCGGGCAGTTGGCACAAGAAGTGTAAATGGTAGGCACAGGCCAGGCTGATGACTCATTCCTCTCCGTGACCTACTTTCCTGACCAGATCGGGTTTTCAGTGAGAGCCTGGCTCCTTTTGCTGGCTACCCTCCTACCCAGGGTTAAGACGATGTCTCACCGAGTGGGGGCTGGATCAGAATCTTCCAGGCAAACGAGGAGTAGGTGAGGGCCTGCTGTTGACTGGACCTGGACCGTCCCCCCACAGCCTATGGGATAAAATCTTGGTCCCCGTGTAGGCATCACTGGGAGATGGTAGAACTTTTAAGAGGTAGGGACCAGTAGCAGGAAATAGGTCACTGGGGACGTGCCTTGCAGGGGACTGTAGGACCCCAGACCCTTGCTTTTACCCTCTTTTTTTTGTCCTGGCCATGAGGTGAATTTTTTGTTCCACCTGCACCCCCACCACGATGTCCTGCCTGGGTGCATGTTCCAAACATGAGCTAACCGACCATGGACTGGCACTTCCAGAACTGTGAGCCAAAGTAAACCTTTTGTTTCCAAGCTGATTATCTCAGGTACAGTGCTCAAAAGCTGACCTGGTGCTTTCAGAGATAAGCCCGTGCGTGCCTCTGAGCTCTTCCCTTCTCACTGCTGTCCAATAACATACTGTGGACCGTGCCGTAGTTTGTTTATTGATGCCCTATTGGTGGATATTTGTTTCTTTTCCAGTCAGGCTGTGATGTGTGTGGCTGTGAATGTTTTGTAAATTTCTTTTGGTAGCCATATGGGTTCATTTCTCTCAGAGTGGAACTACCGGGTCATAAGGCATGTTCCACTTTGGAAGAAAACACCTGACAGTTTCCGAAGTGTTTCCCCCAGCTTACACTCCTGCCTGCACACACTGCTCCACACGTGGTGCCTTCCACTTGACCGTCCTGTGGGCGCTGCGCGTGAGCTTGGAGTTTTCCCTGTGCGTTGGCCTGATGACAGGGAGGCTGACTCCTTTTCATTTGTATATTTGCCGCTTCAAATTAAAACACAAATTTTACTGGTTATTCACCAGCCCAAACTTCTTTTCTTCCTTCCTTCCTTCCCCCCTCCCTTCCTCCCTCATTTTCTTTTTCCTTTCCTCCTTATCTCCCTTTCTTCCTTTTTCTTTTTGAACTTGTATTAATTCTTTTTTCTTTTTATCAGTACCAGGGATCGAACTCACGACTGCCTGCTTGCAAGGCAGGCACTTACGCCGCTGAGCTAAACCCCCAGCTCCGTATTAATTCTTATATGAGTACAGTTCCAGTAATTCTTCCAGGGAAAGTTTCTTGGTGATAAACTTTCTGGTCTACGCACATCTAAAAATGCCCTCTGCCTTTCCCTAACCCCAGTAATGTACTTTAGGGGAAAGTGTAGATTCAAGAATTGTTTTCCCTCAGGTTTTGAAAGATGTTGCCCCATGTCTTTGGTGTCTGAATTTGTTGATAGAGTTTGGCAGTGTCTGTTTTCCATTGCTCATTCCTTATTTTTAAAAATAATATATATTTTAAAAATTGTGATAAATATACATAACATAAAATTTTATAATTTAAACAATGTTGTGTACAATTGAATGGCATTAGGTGCGTGCACATAACATGTTGCCTTCTTTCTTAAACAATATAGTACTTCCCCACATCCCTGCACATTCACAGTTTTCTCATTATGATTGTTGTTATGACATTGTACTAAGACGTGGGAAATTTTGGTTCATTTATTCTTTTAACTTTGTTTAGCATTTGGTGCCACTTTCAAATGAGGATTTGGGTTTCAGTTCTGGAAGAGTTCTTTCTTTACCCGCCCGTGTATTCTTCCTCCTGCCTTTCACATTTGGTGGTGTTAGAATGTCTGGATCCACCTTCCGCATCTCTTGTTTTTCTTTTATCCACTGTCCCATCGCCCATTTGTGCTGGCAGGGACATCTCTCACGGCCCTTCTCCATTCCATCTTGTGTGGCAGATGTGTGTTTGGGGGTACAGTCTCAGCCACCCCATGCCATTGTAATTACCCCTCCATGCTCCACACACGGCTGGTTCAGGAACCAGGATGAAGCTGCTCAGCACACAGCTTTCCTTGGCAGCTTCATCTCTGGGTCTTCCAGGTCCTCTCTGGGCCTTGGGACTAGGCGTCTGCTGCATGCACCGCACTTGTGATTTCCTTCTTCAGTCCCAGTCTCATAGGTTTCCTGTCTTGCAGGGATGCCACATGCCTTCCTCTGCAGATAGGGGTTCACTTAGTCTTTATTACCCTTTTATATGTCTAGGAATTTGAACAGAAATGCGTGTCATGTTTCCTTGGCACTTGTGTGCTTGCAAGTTACCAATATCACGCAAAGTCTTCATTCACTTTTTAACAGAAAAATGTTTTCTTTATCATAACACACGTTTCCTCGGGTTCATTAACTCTGCTTGTCTTTTAGGATGATGCTTGCTCTTGGGGAAAGAAAACAGCCTTGCCAGAGCCTCGTATGGCTGTGGAGTGGGGCCGTAGAGTGGGGTCCTCCTCATGTGTGTACCAGAACTCACCACCATACTTTTCTGTGACAAAGGAGGCTCACTACAAGCATTTAAAAATTACCAAACAAATCAGTACTCAAAAACTTTGGAAAATACAAAAGTTGTAGTTTTGGAGATCAATTGGTTTTATATACAGAAATCCAATAAATGTATTTAAACTATGCTTATAAACTGTTCAAGAAACAAATCTCCCTTAACCCTACCTCAAAAAATACAGCCCTGGTGAGCAGATAATTTATGTAAAGAGTTAGAGTCAGCCAAGTGTGGTGGTACAGGGCTGTAATCCCAGCTAATCAGGAGACTGAGGCAGAAGGATCACAAGTTTAAGACCAATCTGAGCCACTGGGCAAGATGTTGTTCAAGCCAAAAAAGAAAAAGGGTAGGGATTTAGCTCAGTATGAGGCCCTGGGTTAAATCCCTAGTACAAAAAATCTGATATGAAATGATCTGGGTTGGGACCATAGTGCCTTTAGCAATAGTCTAAGCTCAGCATTTCACCTCTCAAAGGCACTGGTTCCCAAAGCATGTCCTCAGGCCAGATTGAAAGCATCAGGCCCCTACAGACCTCATGAGTCAAAAGCTTTGGGGTGGAATAAAAGGTACAGAACAGCAAAGCAATCCTGCTTAAAAAACCAATGCTTGAAGGCATCATAGTACCCAATTTTGAAATATACTACAAAGCTATAGTAACAAAATCAGCATGGTACTGGCATAAAAAAACAGACAGTAGGCCAGTGGAATAGAATAAAGGGCACAGAAACAAACCCACATAAGCACAGCCATTCTTGACAAAACAATCAGCACATACATTGGGCAAAAAATAATTCTTATACAGTGGTGCAAGGAAAACTAGATATCCATATGCAGAGGTTGAAACTTAACCTTTTTTCTCACCCCACTCTAAATCAACTCAAAAAGATCAATGACCTAGATGTAAGACTCAAAACTTTGGAACAACTAAAAAAAAAAAAAAAAAAAAAAAAAAAAAGCACAGAGAAAACACTGAGCCATGGAGACAGGCACATACTTCTTGAATAGGACTCCAGTGGCACAGGAAATAAGAGCAAGAATCAACAAATGAGGCAGATTAAAAAGCTTCTGTGCAGCAAGGGAAACAATCAACAGAATGAAGCGATAGCCTTCAGAGCAGGAGAAAATCTTTGCAAGCTACTCTTCTAGCAGAGGATTAATATTTATAATATATATAGAACCCCAACAACTTAACACTAAAAAGTCAAATAGCTTAATCAAGAAATGGGCAAAGGTATTTAACAGACACTTCTGAAAAAAAGAGTACAAATGACCAGTACATACACAAAAAGCCCAACATCTGAGCCATTAAGGAAATGCAAATCAAACCTACGCTGAGATTCCATCTCAACACACTTAAGGATGGCTCTTATGGAGAACATAAAAACAGTGAACGTCACTGGTTGGGATGCTGGGGAGAGGGTGAGTGGGAGCCTTCTACACAGCTGGTGGAAATGTAACCTAGTATGACTACTGTACACATCAACTCCAAGCAAACGGAAGAATAAAACTAAACGCAGCGACATGACTTGCTGCAGATGCACACTCCTCAGTGTATTCCTGAAAGAAGTAAAGCGACAGCTGCGTGTCATGTTTCCTTGGCACAGTTTAGAGTAGCTGAGCTCTGGAAGCAGCCCAGGAGTCCTGACACCAGGCACCATCGCTGTGTCTCCTAATGCTCTGCTCCCTCCCAGAACCCTGGTTAGGAGGGCAGGTCTGCCAGCAGACCGCTGCTGTCCACGGTGGACCCATGGCCCCCAGGTCCCTGCAGACCTGTGAGATGGCTGTTTGTGGCTTTCCAGGGTGCCACCAGCGCCCTCCACTTCTGCAGACCACGACACCGCGATGCCTCTTCCTCCCCAGCTCTTGGGCGGCTTCCAGACCCTGCCAAACGTCTGCGGCCTGCTCCAACTCATAGCGCAGAGAACTGTCTGTATGAGGGCTGTTTTTGTTTTTTGGGTTTTTTTTTTTTTTTTTTTTTTTTTTGCAAAATGATGGCTTTTGTCTGGTGCTATTGGCAGTTACTCCTTTTTTCTTCTGTATGGAAGGAGCAACTTTTCTCATTTATTTTCCTCTTGCCCTGATGAATTGAGTTTTCTTTTAGGGTCTTTGTAAATTACAGCTCTTTTTCTGATGGCTCTTATTTCTTGCCCACACACTTCCATTATTTCTTTGAATTCTTGAGCAAGCTAGCACTTTTTATTCTGTCGGTGACATTCTGCTTTCTGTTGCAAGAACTCTGTCTCCACCCCTACATGTTTTGCTTTTAATGTTTCCTATTCAGAAAGCTAATTTTATTCTGTGCCCTTGAGTTATTATGTTTAATATCAGGACTGTTGCCTTATATTCCATCTATTTCCCAATGAAAGCTTTCAGAAACTGGATTGGAATCATTATTTTTTTAATATCACGATTTTGAGTTTTTACAAAGTCCACTACCACCACCAGGCCATCTGTTTTCTAAGATCTGAGGGATTTTGGTGCACTAACTGGCAGCTATGTGTTTAGGGTTTATTGTGGGAAACAAGAGAAGCCAAAGAGCCATCATGTTTAAGAACCTGGAGAGGTCCCCTCACAAGAGGTGGGGACCCCAATTTGTCACAGAAAAGCACTTTAGCGTGTGTCAGGGAAAGCCACAATCTTATTACTAAGCAGAGTTCAAAAATAAGAGAAAATAAGGCAGGACTTTAGTTTGAGGAGCAGAAAGAGCACTGGCTTGTTAGCCAGACTGCAGGACCATCTTGGAAAGAATCAGGGTGGAGTGGGCTCTGGTTGATTGAGAGCCCACTTCTGGTTTTTTAGCATGGCTCCAGAAGTCCCACACTTGAGCTCCTGTAGCCTGAATGTGACACCGATCATCTAGAAAAATCTTGGAGATTTAGACTGGTTTCCAGCTGACAAATCTCTGACTTGAGTGAGCATTAGAATCCACTGGAGACCTTGAAGGATGTTGGAGATTTGCATTTCTAGCAAGTTCCTGGGTGCTGCTGATGCCCCTGGCCCTGGGACCACACTTGGAGAGCAGTAGTCACACCTGGGGCTTAACAGGTTTGGTGCCACTCATTTCCCTTCCTTCCTCTGAGGTTTCTCTTTAAGCAGCTTTCCAAGGTATGGTGCTAAGATCCCTCAGGCGTGAGTGACAAACTCACGGTGACATTTGCCATAGACTTTGAGGTCCTGGAGGGTGGTGTGAGGCTGGCTGTGCTCCTCACTACCAGGCCATCCTTACAGGTGCATGTACATGTTTAGTAATCAGTGACACGAGGCATGTGGGAGAGTTTTACATGGAATTAGAAAAAAAACACTGTTATTATTATTTCAAAGTCATTTAACAGACACCTTTCCCCCAATAAAGAGGCCTAGAAGGCAAATTACTCAGATTTCTAGTGATAAAAGGTACCCAGTTGTGATAGATCTTTCTTCTGTCTAGCATGGATGACATTCTCTTATTAGCCAGGCTTGCTAGTAGTGGTCCTGCTGGACACCTCTGAATTCCAAGTGAGTATCAGCAGACATCTCTCACAGTAATGGGGGTGGAAATTCTCAGGGGTTATTATTTGTAAATTTGCCTGAGTTCCTTTGCCTAGAAAGGTTCAGTGGCTGAGAGCAGGAGGCAGTGTGCTGGGTCCCACTCAGCTCTGCAGCTCTCACGGGCTGGGTGGACTCTGTCCCGCTTAGTAGATGCGGCAGGCGGTGCCAGCAGCACCCCAAGCCCATGATTTACTGACTGGTACAGCTGTGAGCACCTATGCCCCTGACCAGTCACTAGGGGTGACAGAGCGGTACCCAGGACAGAGCCTTGCCGATGATGATCATCAGCAAACTGGTCCCTCCGGGACATGTCTGAGGAAGAAGCTGGCTGGCTTCCCGCCTCCCTCCCCTTGGTATCCTCAGAATGAGCTGACCCTGAAGATGACCACTGAGGTGGGAGGTGGTGGATTGCTTGTAATTTGAGTCACCAGATGTCCCTTGGTTATTGTTTTGATCGTTCACAGAGGTCTCATTTTATGAAGCATCTCTCTCTCTCTCTCTCTCTCTCTCTGTCTCTCTCTCTCTCTCTTTCTCTCTCTCTCTGGTGGAAAATATTTTCAGTTCTTCATTATTTTAAAATTGTGCAAGAAGTAAATGAATATTTCTTGTTTTAAAATGTTTAATCACAAGTCTCCCCTTATCTTATTTCCCTGCCCCATCCCAGATCTACCAACACCTGCTCTGTCTCTCTCTCCCTGCCTGCGAGTCCCAAGGACAGAGGGGGTAAACTGAGTCTCCTCACGCTCATCCTCTTGGTGGCTCCCCTGTTGAATCTGGATAGACCCTGGGATCTGCTTTACCCAGGAGGACGGGGAGGATTTGATGGCATTTCATCGGGACTCGGTTTGTGTCTAACTCTACATTTATCCATAATGCCTGGGGAGGGAGCCCAAAATCTGCGCTGTGCAGGCCACCAAGTGCCGCACACCTGTGCACACACAATGCGCCCTGTGCAATTATTCGGTCAAAGGGCAAACACATCTCTCATATCTTTAGATAATTCCAAACAGTCTTTTAAAGGTTTCTTGCCAAATTCTATTTGCCCCAAGAATAAGTGATACAGTTCGTTTTCCTTTGTCCTCACCAAATCAGGCTGTTTTCCAGGGTGAAAAATTGCGTCTCTTTCAGAGTTCATTGCTCTGTCTCTGTGAAAGTGTGTTGTGCACTTTTACCTGTTGAGCCGATGGACTTCATGACTCACACAAACTCTTCAAGCATCCTGGGTATTAATTTTTCTGCTACATTTGTTGCCTTTTGTCAATCTTCTGCTTAATTTTTTTCATGTTGTTTATGTCATTTGTTTGCCCTACAAAACTTAGTAATTTTCATGAGTTCAGCTATAGTCTTGGGTTTTCTTCAGCCTTATAATAAAACTATTATTCTCTGTTTTCTTGAGCTTTTACCATTGCGATTTTTAGCTTTAGCTCTTTAAGCCTTTTCTGCTCTTTTTGCGGGTACAGGGTAAGCTGGCTGTGTCAGAGGGGGCATCTGATTCCTGCACCTGTGTGCATAGCACACAGCGTGGAGCCGTAGGTGATGCGGTGACAGGGCTGTCTCCAGACACGCTTTTCCTGCCACGTCACCGTCTTGACCGACTGGCCTCTGGGGTCCCCATTGCTGTGCATGGTTTTCTTCTGGGCCCATTCTCTCCCATTCCCGTGTCAATATTCCATAATTTTCACCCATTCTTTTTTTATTTTTATCTTGAGAAATTTGTCTTGTAAAAGATGTTTCATTCTGTAAACTTTAGAATTAATTTTCCTAATGTTGGGGGCAAAGTCCCGCTGGGACTTTATCGTGACAGTAAAATGGTAGAGGCATTGGGTGTGAGGTGGAGGAGGTGTCAGTGTTTTTGTGTGAAGTCCTCCAATCCAGAAAGCAGAGCACAGCTTTCCATGCGCACAGGGGCTGCATCCCAGCACGGCGGTGTTGAACGGGTGGGACCTCCAGAAGCAGGGCCCAGGTGGGAGGTTAACCAAGTCCTGGGCCAGTACCAGGGAGGTGCAAATGCTGACCTTGCTGAGTGAGCTGTGGAGTGAGGCCACCTGCACCGTGGCTGTGCACCTGCACCTGCACCTGTGTGCAGGCAGCTCCCCTGCGGGCTCCTGGTCAGTCCTGCCGTGTAGCCAACTCACCACAACCCCGGTGCCATGCTGGCTGGATTCTCCCACTACCATGAGTCATATAAACCCTTTTCCTTGACACCCCACCCAGCACTGGGAACCTTGTCATAACAATGCAGATCGGAGTTAGCAGGCTTTCTGGTGTTTGTTCATCCTTCGCTAACATTTTCTTCAAATTGGTCTTGCACGTCTATTGTTAAATTTACTTCAGCCTTTTCTTTTTTGCTGCTTTAAACGAACTGTTTTCCTTACTTTATTCCTGTATCAGTGTGTTTTATTTATTTATTTTTTGGGGTGGCTTCATTTAGCACACATGTATTTTTAACCAGTTGTGAAGGGCTTTGACCTTTCATCGGCAGGTTTGATCTATTCATGAGCTTAAGATTACTGAGGCATTTGGATCTATTAAAGATGTCTATGTTTCTTTTGCCTTCTTGTTTGTGCATTTTCTATTTTTGTGCCTTATTTTCCTGAAGGGCTATTTTTGTTTCTTCCTTTTGTTCTCCAGTGGTTTGGAAGTTGACTCTCCTATTCATATTTTTACAGTGTTTATAAAAATATGTTCCTACCGCTACCTAGGATTAATCTGCCCAGATTCAACTCTGTGAAGCACAGAAGTCCTCTGAAAGGTTCCCCTTTATATCTTTGTAAAGATTGTTTGTTTTGTTCTCTACCATCCATGTTGACACCTCGATTCTAGTTCCTGATCATGGTGAAAACAATACAGCAGTCACGCAGCGTTAGCAAAGCATAAGGTGTACCTGTAGATCTTGTTGACTGTTTTCATCCTGGTTTCTTGTAGCCCACATCCTTCTTGGAGTCATCGTGCTTCTGGAATGTTTCTTCCAGAGAGTGTCTGTGGGTGGCTCCCTTGCAGAGTCCTCACTCTGCCTCCCACTTGAATGCTAGTTGGGTGGAAAAAAGATTCTGGGATGCACAGTTCTCTCCTTCAGACTTTTCATGATGTTTATCTTTATGTGTTGGATGCTGAGAAGGACTTTTCATGTCATTCTGATTTGTTTCTTTTATAAGTAGTTTGGCTTTTACTCTCTTCCCACTGGTATACTGCTTTGAAAAATGTTTTTAACAACACAGAAAATCTTAAATTGACCTAGAAACTCTACATATTAATGGGGTGCTATGTTTCAATGCATGTATGCGTTTTGTAATGCTCAAATCAAGATCAGTATATGTGTCTCTTCAAACATCTATCATTTCTTTGTGGTAAAATTTCAAAATTATTTCTTCTAGCTTCTAAATATTATTCATTATCTATTACTGGCAGAAGAGCCCTGGAACTCACGTCCTCTTACTAGAGCACAGTACCCATTGGCCAGCCTTCCCTCAGCCCTCCTTCCCCACTGCCGTTGTCAGGGCCCAGCGACTGTTTTTCTAGTCTCGAATTCTAAGCGTTAATGTTCTCCATTGATTTCCAGCTGAGCGGGATTGCATGGTATTGTCTTTCTGTGCCTTTCTTATTTCACGTCACAAAGCGTCCACCAGTTCCATCCATGTGGCTACAAATGACCAGATTTCATTGTGATTGTGGAATGCAGACGATTCTGTGGTGTAATGATTTAATTTCCTCTGGATACATTCACGGGGCAATTCTGCTAGGTCGCAGGGAAGCTCTCACCCACAGTATGTGAAGGGTCCCTTCCATCCACATCCTGGCCAGTTACTTTTTATTAGTTTTGATAATAGCTATTCTACATCAAATGAAATTGTCAACTCCCCTGATTTCCATTCCAATTGTAGCTGTGGGATAATGGAATGCATTTCAAAGTTCCTTACTGATCCTTTTGTCCTGAAATAAGCCACCACGTGGTCATAATTAGATCATAGTTTTTCTTTCACTTTTCTGCTAGGAGTTCTAAGAGTAAGCCCAGAACTTTACATTTTCTTTTTGTTTCCCTCTCTGTGGCACTGGGAGTTTTTCTGGGCTCTCTGTCCAGTTTTCACTATTTTTCAGTTTTGCCCAACTCTGGAGACCATTGATTGAGTTTTTATTTGTACTCAAAATCAATTATTTGCTCTTTGCTAGTAAAAATCAGGTAAACATGGACAAATTCTCAGCAGTGACCAAAACCTTAACAGAATGCTCTTGAATTCATGGAAGAAAAAATATGAAATATAATTAGAAGCCAAATAGATTTTATGAAAAAAAAAATGACTTCAAAGTTCTTAAGGAATGGTGCATACGAGAGATAGGAATTGACCACTGAAGTGTAGCAGAACAGAGTTCAGGTAAAGGTCCATATGGAAACAGGACCTTAGCATTCTCCACAGACGGCTTACTGATTCAGGGGAATGGGTGATTTATTACACACAGGGAACTGGGCAATTACAGTTCACCTGGAGGCTAACCATTTTAGCATGTGCCGTGTCCTATGTAGACAAATGCATTCCTAATAGATTACTAAATGAACAGCATTAAACAGAACTTTCAAATGAATGCATGTGTAAATAAATAATAAATGTTAAAGTAAACCTGGGATCAAGAAAATTTCTTAGGCAAGAAAGAACACTCAGAAGTTGTTTCTTGTGATGTAAGATATAGACACCATTCAAAAATGATTCAATGAGAGATTTATAACCCATTAACTACAAGAAAAAGGAAGAATCTAATAAAAAAAACCATGGAAAGACATAACAGGTAACAGAAAAAGAAATGCAAATAGTCATTAAATGAGTAATGAAAACGAGTAAGAAATATACCACATTAAGAAAAATAACCATATTGGATATGAGGGAAATGCAATTAAAACTAATTAAAATGGGACACTGCTGCCCATGGCTGGCGAAGGTTCAGCGGACTGCGGCTGGTGGAGTTCCATTGAGAACAGGTGAAGAACACATGATGCGTACGCTCCGGTCTTCAGCATAACTGGAGGAAATCTTGCTATTTTAGCCTCGGACATGGACTGGATGTCATTAAGTAAAATAAGCAAAGCACAGAAAGGTAGCTACTACATGACTTCAGTCATATGTGGAATAAAAAATACTGACCTCAGCAATCGCAGGTGAAATCGTGCCTACCTTAGCCTGGGCTTAGTAGGGTGATGGAGGGATGGGACATGGTTGCTCAGTGAACCCTAAGTTACTGTGGGGAATGGGAAGCTCTGCAGTGCTACTGCACAAAAGGGTGACTACAAAATAATGATCAGGCTGTGTATACCAGAAAGAAAGGATTTGGAGTTCCCACCTTACGGAAATAATACACGTTTGAAGAAACAGATGTGCTTAACCTGATTTAAACATTGCACAGTGGATCTGTGAAACATTACACATTACCCAATTAATGTGTGCGTCTTCCATATCCATTCACTAAAGAGTGTTGCTGTACAGAGTTGCGAAGGTAGAGACTGTAATTCTGGCCTACACTGCGTGGAGGAGGAGAGGGCAGATTGCTGCACCCTGTGGAAGGGCAGTTTGCCTCCGTGTGAGTGCGAGTGTGCTGTTGGTGGCAGTCGTGTAACTCCCAGAAGTCAGTCCTGGTGTGTGCATAACACTGTGAAAGGAGAGGCGGTATGATTTCCACCATTCTGGGACTGCAGTGGCGGTAACCCTGTAACTCTGCAATGTGTATCGTAGTGCTGAGATAAATCTGTAACCCTGGTTGTGACTTCAACATACCTTTGTGAAAGAGGCACAGGATGTGACCGCCCAGCTCTGCAGTGCCAACTGTGGTCGTGTTGGATGCTAATCACATAATCCTCCTGCAATGGGCATAGTTACCAGAAGCTCTGTGCCGCTGGTGCTGGTGTGTGTCCCTCAGGGGTTCATGTGCTGGAAGCCTGGTCCTCTGCATGGTACATTAAGAGCTGGTGGGACCCTCAGGAGTTGAGGCCTAGTGGGAGGTGACTAGGTCATTTGGGGGGTGACCTCAGATTGTGAGCCTGGTCCTTCATATGTACTGTCACAATGATGCTACCTACTATCACACGCTGATCTACCGAGGGGAGCCTCTGCAAAAGGCTGAACCGATGAATCTTCTGGCCTTCCTGACTGTTTCTCTTCTCTCCGAGTCATCCAGCCCCGGTCATGTTATTATAGCAGTAGGCAATGGGCTAAAACAACTGCAGTGAGTGGAACTTTGCCATGGTGTGGGGACAGCCATCATACAACTCCAGAGTGCTGGCGATGGGGCTCAGAAAATGCTGTCGTTGTCACCCACATAACTTCATGAAGTTGGTGGTAACAGTCATATCATGCTATGGTGGTAACAGTGGCATTCACATAATTTTTTGTTGATGCTTGTGATAAAAACCAGCTGTCATGGTGTTGATGGTTGTTACATAATTGTGTTACATAAATGGTATCCACATAATACTGTAGTATTGTTATTGGTATTCAGATCACTGCATTAGCTTTCTGTTGCTGTGACAAAATATCTGAAAAAAAGCCTGAAGAGAGGAAAGGTTTATTTTTGGCTTACAGTTTCACAGGGTTCAGTCCATGGCTGACCTGCTCAAGGGCAACAACATTATGGTGAAGGAAGGCTGCTCACCTGTGGCAGCCAGAAAGCAGGAAAGAAACAGAGCGAGATCACCCCTGCAGGGCACACCCCCAGTGACCTACTGGCTCCAACTAGGCCGTCTTCTAAAGTTCCCACCACTTCCCAGTAAAGTCATCAAACTATAAATCCATTAGTGAGTTAATCCACTGATGAATGAGATCACTGCCCTCACAATCCAGTTGCCTGCCAGTAGTTCTGCCTCTGCACATTACTACACTGGGAGCTAAGCTTTCAACATATGAGCCTTCGGGGAACATTTCACATCCGACTGACAACAATCACTTTGAGACATTGGTGGAAGAATTCATGTTAATTTTCAGATAGTGGCACCGGACGCTACCACCAGAATTACAGAGTTGTGCAGACAGATTGTATGAGCATCACTACCTCTGTCACTAAGATAAGTGAGGAACACACCCAGCATTGCTGAGTTACCAGGTTACCACATCTAATAGCACTCTTGAATTATGCGACTACCGTCAGGTGATGTCACTAAAAAAGCACACCCCCGGTATAATTATTCCATATAAACTCTGCTGGCCATTGTGGCGATGTGTTTTGTGACAGTTGCATTTATGAAGGTCCACAATGTGGGTGATGGTATTCACATGGTTCTGTGATGTTGGTGGTGCCTAACACCACGATGCTGGTGTGTCTTCTGCAGTGCATAGTGATGTGATGTCCATAGAACTCTGCAGCACTTGTGAGGCATTGACACAGTTGTGCAACATGGTGGTGGCATTACCCATATCACAGGGTGATTCTGTTGCTGTTCATTTGATTCTTCATGCGGGCTGGTGGGATTCACACAGTGCCATGACAGTGGACATACACAGTTCTACGGAGCTGTGGTCATGGTACATAATACTGTGGTGGCTTTGCTGGTGATAGTCATGTAACTGCGATGTCACTTGTAGTATTTACCCTACACTACTGCACTGGTGGTAGTAGGTAAATATCTCAGTGATGTTTATGGGGTGTTTGTATAAGCCCGTGACATTGGTCACAGCTAGATGATTGCGTGACGGTTGCATTCCCGTAACTATGACAGTGGGATTGTACTGATGTAAATCTGTGACACTGATGTCTGCACGACACTATAACTCAATTGGCAGCAGTCGTCTGATTCAGTGACATTGTTGGTGGTATTTTAACATACCTGTGTTAAAATAACGGAGTCATCAGTCATGGTGCATATAAAAACCACACCAATGTCATAGACAAAAATGAAAACTCCCCCCATAAGTGCATGTGTGTGTGAATAACATGACCTAAGTTGCAGTGTTCTAAGACTACAACACTAGAAACATTACTAGGGGTATAATATCATCAATAACTTACAACTTCTGAGAGGTGTGTATCTATCACAACCATTGTGCTACAGGCGTGAAAACGCTACCACCAGTATTACAGAGTTGTGCAGACAGATTGTATGAGCATCACTACCTCTGTCACTAAGATAAGTGAGGAACACACCCAGCATTGCTGAGTTACCGGGTTACCACATCTAACAGCACTCCTGAATTATGCGACTACCGTCAGGTGGTGTCATTAAGAGAACACACCCCCGGTATAATTATTCCAATTCAACTGCTCACAGCACTGAGGAACATATTAACACTGTGAGAGGACTAGAGAGTTATGCAAACATTATTGTCATCACTGATGCAGTTTTGTTAACAACTGTCAGTGCAGCTACGTTATGCAAGTATTTGACCAAGTGACAGATTACACAAACACCACCACCACTACCATACAGTGGTAATGCCATGCCACTAGCCTTGCAGAGTTATGGAAATACATGACCAGGTTGCAGAGTTCTGTGCCTAACACCATCATCACCATCACAACATGCATGAGTAGCACAACCAGTGTTCCACAATCATGGAATCATTATAGGTGTGGTATTTGCATAATAGTGAGACTTTGGTTGTGCCATTTGTGTAAATACATACCCGTGGTGGGAAAGATACTCATGTAACTAGCAATGGTGGTGATGGTGTCTGAATAATGCTGTATTATTGTTTATAGTTCCCACATAACTCTGACACTATATTTACATGATTTTTCAATGATGGTAGCTAATGTTCATGAGATTCAGCAGAGTTGTTTTTTGTTGTATCCTCACAATTCTGTGACAGTGGTCACGCTGTTAATGTTACTCTACAAGGATCATGGTGGTATTCCTGTAATTCTGGGATATTAGTACATGTTGCATTCACAACGCAATGTGTAGTCACATAATTCTGTGACTCATAATTCTGTGCCTCTGAAACACAGATGTGGTATCTGTGTAATTCTGGGACTTGATGGTGGTGATTGTCACCTAACTGCTCCATTGGACCTTTCTTCATGGGGCCTGACTGTGTGGGGATTACGGTTGTGTAACTACAGTGTCAGTAGCAATGGGAGTCATGTCCCTGTGTGGCACTAGTCATGGAAGCCTCATGGTGGGGTTCAAGGAACTGGGACACTGGTGGTGCTGCAGCAGTGTACAATTGGCGTACAACCATTTCCATGTTACACTGTTGGCTTTGCTCACTAAATCTAAATGTAAAGGCATTTTCCCAAAACATTGCCACTTTCAGACTCTCCACGGGTGTCATGTACTGTATCTAGCTAGCTCTTTATCACTTACATTAGTCACTTCATACATTCACATACGCAGTTTCGTGTGTGAGGCTGATCAAAATTTAGCTGTACACCAATTTTCATAAACTCAAACTTCTGAAAATTGATGGTAAATAATGCAGAAGAGGTCTTCCTGCTGAAACAAGGTTATCTACAGTTTATCCAAACACTCCAAGATGTATTTGTTAGGTAACCACGTTTAAGGTTAGTCACATAGAGTGTTTTTATTCTTTAGACACTAATAAACTTCTGGAAGCTTTGTAAAGAGCCAGAAACAAGATGTTGGGGTTGGGCTATGGGGTCAGTGTAAATACGTGCTTAAATAACATTGAGTTAAATGTTTAAGCTTTTTGCTGTATAAAATATGCCTTAATAAAAGCTTTGAAAAATGCACATCTGAATAAAATACCATAAAAGTCAAGTGTGGTCAGGGGCACTCAGTTATTTTCTTTCTCTATTTTTTATTAGTACGTATCTGCCATGCATGTGGGATACAGTCATCGTTAGGAGCGGTATATATATATACCGCTGTGTATAATGAGCTTGATTCTTTTTTTAACCCCTTCCCCTCCCTCCAGCCTCCTGTCAGTTCCAGTCCTCCTTTTCATTCTTGTTGTTATTAATCTCATCTCATGTTTTATGATGTGTTTACATTTATTGATAGGTTATAAGGTTCCCTTTGTTTCCTTATGGATGCAGTTTATTGCCTTAGTAGAAACAGAACGAAGTCACACCACAGAGCTTAGAGTAAAAATGTGATTGGGGACGCATGTGTCGCTTGCGCGGTGCCCTCGCTGTAGGCAGGAACTGTCTCTCATCTCGGCTCTCGGGCTCACCATGATCTACGTTTCTTCCCCTTGCAGTACTTGGGGTGCATTGAAGTTCTGCGCTCAATGAGGTCACTTGACTTCAGTACGAGAACACAGATCACCAGGTAAGCACTCTCAGAAGCAGACTCCTGACCTTACAGGCTCACAGTGTGGGTATTTCCGCCCTTAGGTGCAGGCGGGTGACACGGACCGGGACTCGCTGCATGTGGAAACGTTGGCCTGTGCACTTGTGACCTTGTCACTCGACAGGGGCACAGTGAAGGACATCTTGCTGTTTATGGTTAAGCTGCAGGCATACAGAGCAATCTAAGCATTTAAGTTTACTGCATTTACATAAAAAACTAATGTGAGATTGTTTCAAAAACATACTGAACTGAGCTCTTTCTCATAAAGAAAATCGAGATGTCCACAGGGCATTTCCCACAGTAACCACAGAGAATAAACCGAATAAAATCAATGGTGGGAGTTTTCAGGGAGTAGGTCATTCTGAAAGCAGGTCTGTTTTTTAAAGCGTTAGAATTTTGACTACTCTGTACATATTCCCCATCATCAACTGGCTTTTAAACTTTTTAGAGGTGCGATCTCAGCACTGTTTCTATGCAGTTTCACAGCCTAGCGCAGTGTGTAACTGAGCTCATGCCATTAGATTAACGGCCATTTCGAGTCCTCTGACTGCAGAGAGTAGGGCTGAGCCTAGGAGACAGCTACATTTCTGTGGTAGAGAAGCGTAGGTGGCTTTGGTACCTATGGGCCCCAGAAAGCTCCTGCTTACTTCATTCAGGTAATGGTCTTCTTGATCATGGAGTGAGCAAGCCAGAGTCTGCAGACTGAAATTTAGAAAGTACTTAACTGACTGTATGTATACACCTCAAAGATGTCATTAGGAAAAGAAACACCTCTTCTTCCTTGCTGATGTTGATGTGTAGACAGCTGTGTTGTAATCCTGGCGATCTGGGAGACTGAGGCAGGAGGACTGCAAGTGTGAGCCCAGCCCTCGTTGCATTTTCAAACAGTAGAAAGTGAACTATCAAGTCTGTCTGGAGATGTTTGCTTCCTGTATTTTGACTTGCCAAAGCCCAAACTGCCCAGCACAGCACAGCCTCCCTGCAGACGCCAGCCTGCCATTCTGCTCCACTGGGGTTGGCTCTGAGAGGTCTCCAGGCACAGCTGGATTCAGAGCCTGTGGAAGGTCCAGGTGCAGAGGCAGACACCTAATTCCAATGAGTCAGAAGGCTGAGGCAGGAAAGCACAAGTTGGAGGCCAGCCTGGGCAACTTAGCCAGCCCCTGTCTCAGAGCAGACTTGGTGAGGGTGCAGCTTGGCATGCTGGGGACCCTGGGTTCAATCTGCAGGACCACAGAACAAAACAGAACAACAGCAACAGCCAAAAACAACCCCCCAAAGGGACACCCCTTCCTTTTAGGCAAGCCAGTTCTGGCAGGCCAAGCTGGGCCAGGCTGGACCCTCCTAGCTGGTGTCAGTGCTGGGAAGTTGGAAGGGTGACTCCCTCCTTAAGCAGAGACACAGAGGGACCCCAGCCACACAGTCACAGGCCGGCCCGTGGGTCCCCTCCACAGTGGAGTGCGCTGCCTGCTTCAGCCTCCCCAGAGGAAGGACTGGCAGGCCAAACCCAGCAGGCAGCCCCGCTCTGTCCCCCTCTCTCAAGTCTTCCAGGGTGGCGCCTGTGTCAGAGACGCTGGGGGAGAACAGGACTCCAGGGGAGACCTGGCGCCCGAGGTGCCTGGCCCTTCCACCCTACACGTGTCAATGGCCTCCCAAGCCAGAGCCTGGGCAAAGGCCTTGTGGCCTGGGCTTCTGAGATGGGACAGGGCAGCTGAGGCCACTTGGAATGTCCTGCAGTGCCCCGATGCTCGCCCCTTTGGGACGGGAACCTAGCCAAGCAGGTCTGAGTACCTTTGTTCATGTTTTGGAGTTCACTGTCTTGAGCAGTGTACGGCGTGAGCTCTCCTGGGTGGGCCTAGGTTTGCCACATCCGCCTTGTGTCTGTGAAAGGCTGGGGTTAGGGTTGGGGTGACCCTGGTGAGGGCAGTGTCCTCACTCTGGACACCCTAGAAGCCCGCAGATCCAGGCCCTGGGCACACCAGCTGAGGTGTGGTAAGATACATACTTCCAGCCCCGGCCCACGGCAGAAAACCAAGCTGATGCTCTAATGGGCTTCTAGGATGGACCTGTCAGAAGATCTGAGCTTTACGAGGGGCTATTTGGTCACATTATTCCTAGACTTCCTTTTTCACTGCACAAGAAGCAGTTCTCTGTCATCGGTTTTTCAGAGTAAGTTAAGGACTTTGTGGAGCTTCACACACAAAGCCCCAAGATTTGTCGCCTTCTTTGGCAGCTGTGAAGCTGGTTCTGCCTCCAGATGGAACTTTCTGGGTGGCAAAGAGCTGCCTCCTTGAAGTCGAGGAGGGAAAGACTTCTTCACACAGGGAGATTTTGTGTCAGGTTTCTGTCACTGTAATGAAATACCTGAGATCATTAACTTATAATGGAAGAAGTTTATTTTGGCTTATACTTGAGGAGTTCCAGACTGTAACAGATTGGCTTCAGCATGGCACATCTTGACAGAAGTGCATGGCAGAGCAAACCACTGACCTCCAAAGCCAGGGACCAAAAGAAAGAAGAAGGATCTCACAGTCCCCTTTGAGGATAGGTCTCAAATGACCTAAGCACCTCCCGAGACCCTACCTCCTGAAGGTCCACCACCTCCCAGGTGCAGCGCCCCAGGACCAAGCCTTTAATGCACAGGCTTCTGGGGACAGTCAAGAGCCCAGCTTAGCACAGAGCTGGAGTGAGACCTGGGTGTGAGCTCCCGAGGTCCTGCTCCATGTACCTAGAGGGAAAGATCTCCAGTCTTTCCCTGCCACATGGTCCTGGAAGGAAGAGCATTTCCTCTCAGCTTTGGGGACAAGTGAATCCCCTTATGGATCCCGCAGGCTGGCAGGAGCAATGTCATGGGGTGGTTGTGTTATATGGGTGCTCTGCTCAGGACCAGGCACCCATAGATCTCATTCCCAGGAGCAGAGTTCTTCAGTATTGAGCATCCATCAGAATCACTGGGAGGGCTTCTTACCACACAGCTTGCTAAGGCCCCACCTGCCAAGTTCTCAGCCGGAAGTTCTGAGATTGGGCATGAAGATTTGAATTTCTTTTCTTTTTCTGATACCAAGAATCGAACTCAGGACCTGGCGCTTACCAGGCAGGCACTTATGGCACTGAGCTATACCCTGACCTTGAGAATTTTAATTTCTAACCAGGGAGATTTTAGAGGATGCTGATGCTGCCCAGCCAGGAACCCCACTTTGAGAATAACTGTGGTAGAGTTCTACTTTTTACTTCATTTGCAGGGAGCAGCTATGAAGCCACAGCTTGGAAAATCAGTCAATTTATACTTTTCAATCAATCCCCTTCATCCAAAAACTTTAAAAACGGGGAACGTAGATGACTTGGTGGCTGAGATGGTTTAAATAGAATCCACCAGCAAACTCGTGGCATTCATTCCCATATTCTTGGTAAGGACCATCTGGCACGGTGCGTATTTATACCCTGCATGGCAGAAGCACAGTGGTGTCACCATGTACCTCTCTGACTGCCCCTTTTCTGTCCCTGAGCTCACTTACCCCACATATCTCACCCATAAGGAACCCTCTGCATTTGTCAGAAGCAAACTTGGGGGACAGGTGTGCACCCACATTGTCTGGTCCTGCCGCTTTCCAGCAGGGCGACCTCATTCATGAGTCCTAAGCTTCCTGCAGCTCAGCCTTCCCATCTTTACAATGGGAATCACGATGCTGCCTCCAGACTGCAATCATAGCTTACCGGGTGGAGTCTGAGAAGCACTTACATCACTTGCTGTCGGCCCGTGGAAGGTCATTTCCATTTTCATTACACCTTCTCCGTGCTGGTGATCGCAGTGAAACAGCATTTCCAGGCGGAAGCATGGCCAGTCTGTCTCCGTCTTCACCTGGGAACTGTCTCAGGCCTAGCAGTGCAGGCTGCTGGACACAGATTCTCTTGCGACGGCCAATCAGTCCAAAGTCTCAAGTCCTGCGCTGCAGGACCTGCTGTTCTGTTCCTCTCCCCAGCTCCTCTCCGGAGGTGCAGCTTACACCCCAGTCTTTGCTGTAACCAAGCCCCCTGTTCTTCCAAACTCAAAACCGCAGAGGGAGTCTGGTTTCTCTTTCTCTCCTTCAGTCACCAGTGCTCACCGGCTCCCCCTGGCAAAACTCCTCGGTAATTCGTTTCCTCCTTTTCTGCTTTTCCCACCTTCCCTTCCTTCATTCTTGCTGGTGAGTTAACCTGCCTGAAATATGTTTCCCACTACACGTCGCCGTCGAATGCAGTGAGAGTTTCTCTCCTGCCTGCAGCGTTGCCTTGACGCCCACGGCGCACGCTTCGCCACGCGTCCCCCCAGCGCTGCGCTGCTCAGTCTCCCCTGGGCTCCAGCTCCAGGCTCCTGGGCCTCGGTCCATCGCCTGAAGCTGGAAGTCCAGCTGCAAACACATGTTTTTCTCTGAGCTGTGGGACCACTGGCTCTAGAGTCCCCTGGAGACTTTTACCCCCTTGCACATGATACGCACACGTGCTGTTGGGACTCCGGCCGCAAGTCACCTCCCCAAAATGCCGTCCACATAAACCACTAAAGAAACCACTGCCTGTTAAAACATGACACACTGTAAATATTATTATATAGCTACATGGTGTATTAACCTAGTGATGTAAATACAATAAAGTACTTCAATTATAATACAGATACAACATATCACTTCAAATCAACTTTTATATAATGAAAACACTGTTTTGGATTATTCTACACACAGGTTTACATCATTACAACACATATATTACAACACGTATATCATTACAAAACTTGTATATCTCTTAAGAGGAAAATATAAGCAATATAAAAAGATTTTCCTAAAAACTTTCTCATATTCAGAGTTTGAATGTACTATCTACAATTCCCCCTCTAAGTTTTACTGTATGTTGTGCCACTGGAAATCAGTGAACTTGGACTTAGAACAAAGAATAGAGAAAAATATTTGAAACCAAAAATGGATTTTGGAAAAATCCCTAATATTGATGAACAGCTAATTGGGTTCATAAACACAGAGAGGGAGAGACAGAGAGAGAGAGAGAGAGAGAGAGAGAGAGAGAGAGAGAGAGAGAGAGAGAGAGTTAATATTAGGAGCACAGATATGCAGACACAGAATAAGGGGGTATGATGGACAATTTTAAGACAATAGTTTGGTCAATTTAGACGAAACGGCCAAATTTCTGGAAAGATACAACTATCAAAGCTCACCATAGGAAAAAGACAATCTGAATAGGTTGTATTTGTTAAATAAATTAAATTCATAGAGAAATGAAATCTTTCCATAGAGAAAACTCGAAGACTAAATGGTTCCAAACATTTAAAGGAGAAATAATAGCAATCACCTGACCATCTATTCCAAATAGTAGGAAGGAACAGTTTCTGATTCATTTAATGAGGCCAATATCAAAACCAGACAGAAGCATTTTAGCAACAAAATTCGTGAACACACACATGAAATCCTCACAATATCATAGCAAATTGGATCCAGCTGTACATCAAAAATAAGATATCAAGCTCTGGAGATGTTTTGAAAGAATTGCAACGTTGGCTCAACATTAAAACATCAATCAATTAATTCTCCATACTGATAGACTAAAAGAGAAAAATTATATGAAAATCCCAAAACGTGAAAAATTTGTGACAAAAGTCAACATACATTCCTGATTAAAAAAAAAAACAAACTCTGAGGTGTACTAAGGATTGAAGAAAGCTGCAATGTGACACCATGAAATTCACAGAGGACTCCAGCCAGTGTCGTAGACAATGGTAAGAGCAGTATTTCCCTATGGCTGGGAACAAGACAGAGACGGCACTGTTACATGCTTATTTAACCATGTGTCAGCCGTCCTGGTCAGTGCAGTGGGGCAAGGGGGAAGAAGAGCCACACAAACTGGGAAGAAAGAAGAAAAAAAGCTGCCTTTATGAGTAGGCCCCTGATCGTCGACAGAGAAAATCCAAAAAAACCCACATGAAGGTACCAGAATGGTGAGTTCAGCAACACTGCAGGAAAATCAATATACAAATCCGAACTGCATTTGTATGTACGACCAGAGATCAGTTTAAGAAGGCTTATGGTAGCCTGAAAAAAAGTGAAATATTTCATATGAAATTTAACAAGCCATGTGTCAATTTACTTATTAAATACTACTGAAGACTGATGAGAGAAATTAAATAAATTAATAGTGGCAAGGTATATTGTCCTCATGAGCCAGTAGATTTAGTACTGTTACAGTGTCAGGTCTTTCCCAAGTCTCCTCAGATTTAACACAATTCCAGTCAAAGTCACAGGAGCTTTCTCTAGAAAAAAAAAATAGCCAAATTGGACCCCTAATAGCCAAAATAAATGTGAAAATGCAATATAAAGAGAATTCAAACTTAAAAGAAAGGCATTAGCAAAGGGCAGACATAGATAAACAGAATGGCGTGCAGAGACCAACTGACATGTGACAGCCAATTTATTTTTGACAAAGGTGCCAAGATAACTCAGCGGGGAACAAGTGGCCTTCTGTAATAGCCTTTCAAGGCAGTCAGAATCTACACGTGAAAACCAGCAACAGTGGTGATAATGACCATGGATTTCCATCCCAGTTTCACACACACACAGCAGTGAACTTTAACTGACTCACAGACCTACGTACAAATGTTAAAACTACACAGCTTGTGAAATTAAACCCAGCACATTGCCCCTGCATTAGGCATCATGAAACCCAGATTGTAAAAGAAAAAAACTGACAAATCAGCTTCCTCGGAATTACAGTTTTCCTTTGAAGTGCATTTATAAGAAGGAAAGGTGGAGAGAGGACTGAGCAGAACTATGCACGAGGCACGGAGCTGATAAAGGATTTGTTGCTGAGTAGAGTATGAAACCCTGTAGTGCTACAGGAAGGAAATGAGCTAATTTTACAAACAGGCCATGGTTTGCACAGCACTTCCCCAGAGCAGGGCTAGAGAAGCAGGTGTCTGAAAAGTGCTGTCACTGGCCATCAGGCAGGTGATGCTAATGCCATCTTGAGATGGAACTGCACATCTCTTGGAAAAACAGATCAAACCAAACCACTCACCGCACAGAGGCAGGGATGTGGAGCAGCCGGACTCTGAGACGTTGCTGCTGGGGTGTGGAATAGCACAGTCCCCTTGGTAAACAAATTTGACAATTTCTTACTAAGGTGTGATCTCACAATCCTATTTCTGGGTACTTTCTTCAAGAGAAATGAAAACATGCATCCATACAACACAAAGACCTGCCCTGAATGTGAATCACAACTTAATTTGTGACTCTCAAGCCAGAATCTGTCCACTACCCCCCTACTAGAGAACAGACAACCAACACAATGGAATACTACACAACAACCAAAAAGAGCTACGGATATATGCGACAATATGGTGAACCTCAAGAACATCATGTACAAGAAAGAAGCCAGATAGGACAGACTGAATATTGTATGATTCCGTTTACATGACATTCTGGGAAAGGTAAAACTTCTACGACAAAGGTTAGATCAGTGGTTTCCAGGCCCTGGAGATGGGGGCTGGGTAATCACCTATAAAAGAAGCTGAGCAGGGCCTTCTAGGGACAGGATACACTGCATCTCATGATTCAGCAAGGAAGATCCCTGCTTTTCAAAACTCCCAGAACTGATTGTCTCAAAAGGCTGAATTTTACCCTGTGAAAATTAGATCTTGATAAATTTGACTTTAAAAAAGTTCTTCCCTACTGTCTCTGCTCTTTCTTCAAAACGAGTGATACCCATTCTGTGAGTTTTGGCGCCAACATGTAGGACGTGATGACTACCTCTTGAGCACAGCCTGGCCCAAGGTGGTTCCAGAGACAAATATCAAAAACCAAGAACTGAGAAGAATATGTACCTTGGATTAATTGCCATGGTACCTTTCTTCTTGCCCCCCGCAGATTCCCAGATTTTCTATGGTATCGTCTGAACCTGACTTTTTGTGATTTATTACAGGCCTTTGGTCAATATTTACTGGGCCAATTAAGGCATTTTCTCATAGAAAATTTCATTAGATCCAAGCTAGTAGCTGGAAAATTTTGTGCCTTGAGAAATTTAGATGGGCTGACTATATTCTTTGGGACAACGTAGAGCCTTTTTCTTTTCTGACTGCAGAAATGATGTCAACAAATTAATATATAAATCTGTGTGTTCACTGGTATAAAATTGGAGTGCACAGAAACGGCATCTGCAAACACTTAATGTTTTAAAATATTACCCTTCCATCTTGTTCACATTTCATTAGCACTGAAACACGACTTCTTACATGACTGGTGTGTTAGCATCTCCTCCTGCCAGGCAGGCAGCAGGTGTGTGGTACCATCATCCTGAGCAGGAGCACATTTCCTGGTTTCTCACATCCACGCCATGAGATGACTTTGACCCATGAATCCTGACATGGGCCGGAATCCTTCTCCAGTCCTAGAAATGCAGAATGGGCTTCCGTGGAAGAAAATGCTAGAAACCATAATGGAACACACTTCTAAAAAGCTGCTGTATCACTTACATTATTGATGACTCCAAGTATGAGACTTCACAGACAAGCACAGAGAGGAGCAGTTCTGAATCCAAAGAGGGTTCAGAAGGGTTGAAATCTGAATGTGAAGAAGTCGCAGGAAGGCTTCAAACTATTTATCTCACTCACTGTTAGCTTTCCACCATTGTGCCAAACACCTGGAAAAGGCAGCTTGGAGAAGACAGGATTTACGTTGGCTCACACATTCAGAGGGTTCAGTCCGTGGTGGCTGGTGCCTTCGTGTCTGGGCTGTGGAGAGACAGATCCTGTGCGGTGGGGGAAACTGTTCGCCTCACGGAGGTCAGGAAGGGGCGTTAGGGTGAGGGAGAGCGAACAGGCAGAGGGGATGAGAAGCACCCTGCCAGGTTACGCCCCCAGGAATGTACTCCAGCAACTGCGCCCTACTGATTTTTTTATTTTAAAAAAGCAAAACAGAGAAAAGGATAGAAATAATACAGAATTTAAAAAAAAACAACTCAACACTAGTTAATATATTGCATATTGTTATCTTACAAGTAGTTGCTCAGGTTACAAGGTCTAGGCATAAAAAAGGATCCAACAAACAATACAGCACAAACTGTTCTTTTTGATGAACTAACAGAGAATTAGTAGCACAGTTATCTACTTTGCACACATACATGCAGTTCTGCGTGTGCACCTACATACATGTAATCTTTTCTTCCTTCCATTTCTCCTTTCCCCATCCCAGTTCTTTCCTTTTGAGCTTTCTTTCTCTTTCATTATGACAGTATCTATTATACATTTTGAATCTTATAACTCTTTCAGCTTATAATTATTATTATTTACTTTTTACACGGAGGCAATATGATATTTACAAATGTGAATATGATTTCACTTATGAGTATAGTCTCAAGTGGCCTCCATTTACCTATAAAACCCTTAAAATTATCCTTTTTTATAGCTGAGTAATACCCATGTATGAAGTACCACTTTTTTTTTATCCATTCTGCGGTTGATGGGCATTTTGGTTTTTCCAAGATTCAGCTATTACAGATTGTGTTGCTTTAAACAAGGGTGCACATCGTTGTGACATGACATTTTCAGTTTTTCTGGAGAAATACTCATAAGAAGAATAGCTGGATTGAATGGGACCTCCAATCCTAATTTTTCAAGGAATCTCCACATTGATTTCCACAAGTCTGCACTCCTCCCAACAGTGGAGAAGGCTCCTTTTGATTCCACAGCCTTACCAGCATTTGTTATCAATTGATTTCTTGATGGCTGCCATTCTTTCTGGAGTGAGATAGAATCTCAACATTGTTCTAATTTATGTTTCTCAAATGACCAGTGATGGTGAACATTTCTTCATGTATTTATTTGCCATTTGTATTTCTTCACCTAAAAAGTGCATGTTCATTTCAGATGCCCATTTTTAGATTGGGTCTTAGAATTTGGGAGGCCTGATGTTTTCAGTTCTTTATATGTTCTGGATATAAGTCCTTTGTTTGAGGAACAGCTGGCTAAAATTCTTTCCCATTCTGTGGGTTTTCTTTTCACTCTGTTGGTGATTTCTTTTGAAGTGAGAAGTCTTTTTAATAAAATGAGATACCAGTTGTTGATTCTCTGAAGTACTTCCCAAGTGGTTTGTGTTTTGTTCCTGAACTCTTTGCGTACTGCTGTATTCAAGATTTCTACCTATCTTGTCTTCTAGTAGATTTAGTGTTTTTATTTGAATATTTAAATTGTTGATCCATTTTGACTTTAGTGTAGTGCATGGTGATAGACATGGGTCTAGTTTTGGTTTTGGCACGTGGAAAGCCAATTTTTTTAAACACCATTTATTAAAGAGGCTATTTTTCTTCCAGTGAACATGTTTAGCCCCTTTGTCAAATATAAGGTGGCTGAGTGTCTTTGTACCTCTGTTTGCATCTTCTAATCTGTTTCATTGACCCTCAGGTCTGGTTTTTTTTTTTTTTTTTTTTTTTTTGCCAGTACCATGCTGATTTTATTACTGTAGCTTTATAGTATAATTTCAAGTCACGGATTGAGATGCCTCCTGCCTTGCTTTTGTTGTCCAGGATTGCCCTTGCTATTTTAGGTCTCTTTTGTTTCTAAATGAATTTTAGAATGTTTTCTCTAGATCTGTAAGGTATGCTACTGGTATTTTAATCAGGATTGCATTAAATCTGCGTAACAGTTTTGGGAATGTGGCCATTTTCACAATGTTGGTTCTTCCTAACCAAGAATAAGGGATATGTTTCCATTTTCTGACATCCTCTTCCATCTCTCTCTTTTTTTAAGAGTACTATAGTTTTCAGCATGTAGGTCTTTTACATTCTTTATTAGGTTGATTCCTAAGTATTTCATTTTTTTGGATTCTATTGTGAAAGGCGTTATTTCCACAATTTCTCTCCTCCACAATTTCAGTGAGATTGTTTGTGTGCAGGAATGCTATTGATTTTTAAGTCTTGACTTTACATCCAGCAATATTGCTGAATTTGCTTGTTAACTCTAGTAGTCTTTTGATGGAGTTTATGGGGTTTTCTATGTAGAATATCATGTCATCTGTAAATAGTAATAATTTAACTTCTTCCTTTCCTATCCTTATTCCTTTTATTTCTCTCTCTTGTTTAATGGCTCTGACTAATGTTTCCAGAACTATATTGAATAGGAGTGGTGGTGGTGGACATCCTTGTATTATTCCTGATTTTACAGTGAAAGCTTTCAGTTTGTGTCCATTTAGTATAACATTGGCTGTTGGTTTGTCATAGATGGCTTTTATCAGATTGAGATAGATATCATCTATGCTGAGTTTCTATGGGGTTTTCATCATGAACAAGTGTTAGACTTTATCAAAAGCTTTTTCTCCATCTATTGAGATGATTATGTGATTTTTGTCTTTGGCTCTATTCTGTGGTGTATTACATGTATTGATTTGCATATGTTAAACCATCCCTGCCTTCCTGGGATAAATTGCACTTGGTCATAATGTATAATCTTCTTGATGATTTGCTGCATTCTATTTGCAAATATTTTATGGAGAATCTTTGCATCACTGTTCATTAGGGAGATTGGCCTATAGTTCTCCTTTCTGTTTGGTCTTTCTCTGATTTTGGTATCAGAGTAATCCTTGCCTCTAGGAATGAGTTAGGGAAGACTGTTTCCCTTTCAACTTCATTGAAGAGTTTGAGTAGTATTGGGGTTAAATCTTCTCTAAATTTCTTGTAGAATTCAACTGTAAATAAATCAAGACCTGAGCTTTTCTTTGCTGGTAAGTTTTTAATCATGTTTCCAATTTCAGTAGCTGATATTGGGTTATTTGAAATTGTTATATCTTCTTGATTCAGCTTTGGTAATTCATATGTTTCTAGGAATTTGTCCATTTGCTCTGTGTTTTCCACTCTGTATGAGTAAAGATTTTCAAAGTAAGTATTTATGACCTTCTGAATTTCCATAGGATCTGTAGTAATTTCACCATTTTCATTCCTTATTGCATGAATTTGAATTTTTTCCTTTTTTTCTTGATAATGTTGGCTGGGGCTTATCAATATTATTTATTCTTTCAAAGAACCAGCTCTTTATTAATTGTTTATATTGTTTTCTTAGTCTCAATTGTGTTAATTTCTTCTCTGGTCTTCATAATTTCCTCTCCTTCTATGCGCTTTGGACTTCACTTGCTCCTTTTTCTATAAGCTTGAGGTATAGCATGAACTTGTTTATTTGTGCTCTTTATGTTCTTCTAATGTGCAATTCATTGCTATATGTTCCCCTCTTAGCACCACTTTCACTGTGTCCCACAGGTTTTGATATGTTATATTTGCATTTTCACTGAATTTTAAGTATTGTTTAATTTCTTCTTTAATTTCATCTGTAACCCTTTGGTTGTTCAAGAGGTTGTTATTTAATTTCCATATGTTTATGTGGGTTTTGCAGATTCTTTTGCCATTAATTTCCAATTCCAGTGTACTATGGTCAGATAGGCCCTACTTCTAACAGCTCATTTAACTATGAACTCACCAATGAATTGACCAGTCATGTGATTAGGGCCCCCATAACCCAAACACCTCCAAAGCCTCCAACTCTGAATGTCTGAGCCTTTGGGGGATGTTTTGAATCCAATACTTAGAATTTGTTTTTATGCATGCAGACAGTGATATATAATAAAAACATGCAATACCAAGCCTAAGAAAATGCTATAAAAGAAAAATTCTAAGTGATACAAAAGTAGTATGTCATAGTTTTTGTTTTTGTGGCACTGAGGATGGAACCCAGATTCTTGAACAAGCTGGGAAAATACCACTGAAATGTGCCCAAGGCCCCTAGGTATAACTATTTTTCTTTAGTTCTAGAATACAAAGTAAGACACATTTTACAATCATACATATCTTCAGTTTGATTAAATAGAGCATTCCCTTCATTCTTTCCTATATATGCATTTACAAGCTTTCTATGTGACTTTATCAGAAAAGGGGTGAGAGATAGGCCAAAGGAATCATGTACATCTCTGAAGATTTTTCAGACACATTTATGAGTAAGGTGAGTTTTTGCTAAAGAGTAGTCCTAGTTAGTAAGTGTGCATTTCCTGAAAAGAGTATTTTCTTAGCTATCCACAGGACAGCTCACTAACCAGGTACTTCACTGGAGGCTATGGTTCCTCCTCTAATTCTCTACATCCAGATCTCCTCAGGTCCGACACTGAGTTTTAGGACGTTTTCCCCCAGGACAGAACATAGTCCAGGGCCATGTGTCCCATCCAGCTGTAACATCTCTTTGGCCTGCTGTAATTGTGGCAGCTCCTCGTCCTGTCTTTCCTCTCCTGATATTGATGTTTATTAAGATTATATGCCAGTTATTTTGGAAAATCACCTTCTGATTTTAATTTGTTTGCTGCTTTCTCACGAATAGTTTCAGATTTCGTGTTTCTGGCTGCAAACAGTAAAAGCTGAGTCCCTCTCAGGACATCTTCGTTGGAGGCACGTAATGTCCCTTTCTTGACATCAGGGATGTCAACTTTGGTGATTCGGTTATGAGGACACATTTTTCATATGCGTTTTTGATTCAGTAGTGTTTAGATTGCATGCAAAAAGCTGAGTTCATCTATCTTCCTTTAAAAGCATAATCATTTTCTCATTCACAGATCTTCATACTCATTGAAAAGGAATGAAGTCTAAAGTTTCTAAATGTTAATCTTGTGAGGGAGGCTCAAGTCTCCGAGATAAGCTCACCTTCATGGTGTGTGCTCCTTGTAACCGCTCTGGGGGTGCCCAGGGGCAGCACACAGTGGGACCTCAGTCTACAGGTGCATAGGAACCCAGGACAAATTGCTCAGTGCATGATCACGACGTGACTGAGGGGACAAGATGCAGGGGGAGAGGTGACATGAAGTCATTTTCCTTTCTTCTGCACCTGGGGTCTTTTTTATGGAAATATAGTCACCTCCACCCACGTAGCAGGATGGAAGTTCTTTATTTTAGAAAACAAAGATTCCTCTGTGTTAGTATAACATCTATTCTCTTCTCACTTTCCTTACCTTCCTTGAGTTTAACTTTGAAAACTGAAAACTCCAGGGTAACTTAAAGATCAGGATCTTAGATCTTCCTAGGGAGCAAAGTCTTCGAGCTCTGAAAAATTAATTCCAACTGCCAATCTACAGTTTCCTATAATTTAGTTGCATGTGCTTTACTGCTTAAAGTAGCAGCTAAGAAAGATACATCTTGTCAACAAGGATCCTGGGCTGGCTCGGGGAGATGGCTCCTGGCTGGTGTCCTTGGCCTCCCTCAGGCAGGCAGTGCTGTCCCACGGAGCTCCACCCCCACACAGCTGGGTCCTGGTCTGAGAATGAGCCCTCTGTCCCCAAGTGGGTGCCCACAGCTGGCTGGTGGCCTCCTGCTGGCCTCTCTGGAGCACCCTGTGGAGGGCCTCTATCTAACACAGGCTGTCCTGCCACCAGCCCTGGAGGTGCGGGCACCTGCTCTAAAGAGTTACCAGCACAGGTGGGCTGGAGAGCTCAAGAACTCAAGGACTTTTGAAGCTTTCTTTTTTCCAGTACTGAGCCAGTACTTGAATTGTGAACCCAAGGCCTTTGCAGTAAGCCACATCCACAGCCCCTTTTAAATGTGTGTGTTTTATTGATTGATGATTGTCAGACAGGATTTTACCAAGCCCAGGCTGGATTTGAACTTGTGGTCTTCCTGCCTCGGGCTCCCAGATTCTGAGATCGCAGTGGGCACCACCATATCCAGCTCCCACGTGGCATCTTATGGGCGCTCCTTCCTAGTCCTGCTTGCCTCCGCTTTTACAAAGCAGTCGTCACTTCCTTCAGCGAGCCTGGCAGAGCCAGTTTCATCTAGATACCCCGTGGCCTGTGCTCCAGAAGACCCAGAAAGACCCCTCTTTCCACATGACAAAAAGTAACTAAGGACATTTGTTTGTGTCTGGCGTCGGGTGTGGTCAAAGGCCCATCCTATCCCTGTGCACATTCTGTCTCACCCCACTGAGGAGCTGTCAGAGAATCAGGTGATGGGAGAGGGGTCCTGGGCTGCCCTCCGGTCTGCTGTCCCCTTGGAGGGTGGGGACAGGTAGCCAGAGACTTTAGAGGAAACCTTGCCTTCCGAGGCTTCCTCCTCACCAGAGTGGTGCAGTTCACATCTACAGATTGCAAATTCTAGACCACCTGGGTGTGCTAGCCTGGGAATGGGGGACAGGGCCTCCTGGAGAGAGGGAGAACCCCAACCCCAGGACTCTCAGCCCTGGCACGGGTGCCCTTGCGGTTGGCTGGCCAGTGTGTTTTGGGGTGGTCAGCAGTGCCAGCCCCCACACATGAGATGACACAGGCGTCACGGACACTGTGACAATGAGCGCTGTCCTTAGACCTTGCCACACATCCCCTGGGAGCTACGCATATGGCCCCGCACTGTAGGCTTTAGAAATAATCTTGTTTCATTATAAAACAAGCACAAACATAACCACTAGAGCAGTTTTAGAAAATGTATATGTACTGAAATGGGCGCTGAGTTTGCCCCTTCATTTCCTGCCACTTGCAAACCCACTTTTTTTGCTCCTTAGTAGTAAGTGGTGATGTTCACGGGTAGGTTTAGTTTTGTGTGGTGCTGTACCCTGTCACCCCCACTCCAGGCGATTGGCTGAGTGCTGATGCAGACTGGCTTCTGGCCTCGCCTTCCCGTGGGAGCCCCACTCAGAGCTCGCTGATTGGGTCTTCCTCGGGGTCCAGGCTCCTGGAACCGCGGAGACCAGGCCAGCGGTGATTTCGCAGTTTGGGGCACTCTGAAGCCATGGCAAGCCCACTGCTCGGCAGGCACGGCTGCTGTTTGTGACTATCGTGGTCTGCGGCCTCCTTGTGCATGACACACACCCTGTGGGTGTTGAGGTGGCCGTCTCCGCTTGGGTGTGTTGACATCTGAGGTGCAGCCCCTGCCATGTGGCCAGACGCCCACAGAGCCTTTTCATAGCTCCGAAGGCAGGAAGGAGAGGCCTGCAGAGGGTGCGGCAGAGGAGGCCAGAGCAGCTGAGGACTTAGGCTTGGGGCACCTGGGCTCCCTGATTCACAGCTCAAGCAGGAATTCCATCCCTGCAGGTGGAGAGTGCACCAGGAAGCAATGGGATTTTGACGGGAATAGTGAAGTTTTGTTTAATTATCCAGTAAAGAGTGGGGAGTAAAACCAATGCGACACAGTCTGACTGTGGCCGTGGGTGGGGACACTTGGCAGCTTTACCCCGGGTGTGGCAGAGGGCCCAGCCCCAGCGTCTGCCGTAAGCGTGTTTGCTTTCCCTCACTCTCCTCTCCTCTCTCCTCCCCTCCTCTCCCCTCCTCTCCTCTTCCCTCCCCTCCTCTCTTCTCCTTTTGTCTCTTCTCCTCCTCTTCTTTCTTTTTCCTTCTCTCTCCTTCTGTCTCCCTTTTTCTTTCTCTCTCTCTTTTTTCTTTCTTTCTCTCTCTCTCTCTCTCTCTCTCTTTCTTTCTTTCTTTCTTTCTTTCTTTCTTTCTTTCTTTCTGCTTGCCGGCCAGTCTGCCTGCCTGCCTTCTTTCCTTCCTCTTCTTGCTCTTCCTTCTCCCCCTCCTCCTCTTCCTCCTCCTCCTCTTCCTCCTCCTCCTGCAGTCTCTGACTTTTACTTAATTGCTCTCAATTTTTAAAGCTATGATAAAACATGCCTAGGCATAAGACGTCAGTTTTACCATTTTAAGCATTCGGTTCAGTGGCATTAATTACAGTTCCAGTGGTTGCACCACCATCACTGCTGTCCTTCCACAGAACTTTCCCATCTGGCAAACCTGAGCCTCTGCGCCCATTACGTGACAGCCCCTGTTTCGCCTCCCTGCAGCCCATGGCACCCCGTCCCATTTTCTGTCTGTGAGTTGGACTGCTCTGGATCCCTCATCAGTTTGCCTTTGTGGGGCTGACATCTGCCTTCCGTAGGTCCTTGAGGCTCATTTGTTTCGATGGGGGGCAGGTGTAAGGCACCCCCCCGCCAGCCAGTGGTGCTTCCCTGCCCACCACAACTGGTTTGTCCATTCTTCACTGATGGCTGTGGTGGTGTTTTCACCTTCTGGCTTCTACGAATAATACTGTTGTGAATCCGAGTCTACAAGTGTCTGTTCACCGTCCCCTCTGGAGTCCTGGGGGCCAGGCACAGGGCTCCCCCTAGCTGCCCTGTCATCCCTGTTTACTTTTCACATTTCGAGAGTGGGGTCTGGCTAAGTTGCTAAGTTGTCCGGGCTGGGCTGGAACTTGAGACCCTCTTGTCTCGCCTGTCACAGTGCAGGTGTTACAGGTGTGCCCACATGCTTTGTTTGGCTTTGTTGAGCTTTGTTTTCCATTATCTGGGGCGTATTCCCAGAAAGAGGGCTGGTGGGTCCCATAGTCAGTCTATGCTTAATATGTTGGAGAATTGCCATGTTGTTTTCCATAGAAACTGCGCCACTGTACCTTCCCACCAGCAAAGTCCAAGTTTCTAGTTTCTCTGCGTGGTCACCAGCACTTCTCCTTTCTGCTTCTCCATCCTACTGCACAGGCGCGGGGAGCTGTCTCACCACGGCTTTCACAGGCTCTGTCTTTTGCATTTGTACAACCCTGGCTGTGTCATCCCAAGTCTCTTGGCTATGAGTTGGCTCAGATCTCCTGGGGTGCTAAGAGTTTGCTCATGGATGTACGGCCAGCTGGTCCAAACAGAATGCACCCTCTTTCCCTGGCATCGGGGCTCACACTACACTAGGTCCATTCTCACCTCTCCCACTTCCAGACTGTGTGACTGCAGCTGGCCCCTGAAGCTCCCTGGTTTGGGTCCTCACTGTTACAGTGGGGATCACAGTGGCCCTGGAACACCGGGAGATTAGAAGAGGGCCAGGCAGTTAGTAGGCACTCGATCAATGTTAGCGGGCAGAATTACTACTATCGCTTCCACAGTCTTCCTGGGTCCAGGACTTAGGACCATTGCCATCAGTGTACTGGTCTTTGCTTTTCTAAAAATGTTTTTAGTTAGTGTATGTTTGTGATCTGTAATACTGCAGAAGGGTTCCTTTTTCTCTGCAGCCCTTCCACACTTGATATTATTTGGTTTCTTTTTTCTCCTTCTTTTGTTTGGTACTGGAATCGAACTCAGGACCTTGCACTTGCCAGGCAGGCATTTATGCTGCTGAGCAAAACCCCAGCCTGTTATCTGATTTCTTGGTAACAGCTATTCTCTCTGAAATCTCAATGTTGTTTTAAGTTGCTTTTCTCTATTGGCCTAAAATGCCAAGTAGTTTTTCACAAGCTTAGTGGCCATTGGTTTGTACTGCTTCTTTTGCAAAGTGTCTGGTTGCATCGCCTGTGTTTTAACTGCATCTTTCCATCTGGAGCAGCTCTCGGGCTCCTGCCTTCCTGTATCCCTGCCTCCCTCTAGGCACCAATACGCCCTGCTGCCTCCTCCCTCACCAGGGCTGCGCAGAGCTCAGTGGTCGCTGCCGGCCTAACCTGCTACACCCTGGCCCTAGCCCCAGCCCCAGAGCAGCACAACTAACAAGCAGGAGCCCCTTTCTGTTCTGAAATGATTTCAAGGCAGCTTTGAAAGTGGAGGTGGGGTGCCCCTTGTGACATAGCGAGTGATATCCCAGTCCTGCTGCCTGGCTGGCTCTTCTGTTGATTTTTGCTCTGGATTTAAACAATAATTTGTTGAGCTATAGCCCAGTGCACAGTGTGTAAGGGTCAGGCTCACTGGAGTTTTTCAGAAGCATTCACCAAGTGACTGCCACTCAGGGGTGAGCACTGCCGTCCCTGGAAGGTCTCTGCCTCCTCTAGGGGCTGGTCATCCCACCCCGCACCCCGCCGTGCTGCTCATTGGCCGCCAGCAGCCTGGCCCTCTGAGGATGGTCATCACCCCAGTGGATCCAAGGTGTCACAGGTCACAGGCTGCCTTTTCTCTCCCTCACAGTTTTGTTAGTGACCAGACTCCCACTGTCGCTGTCCCAGAACTTTGCTGTTTCCATCACTGAGAGCTTCAGACCGCTGGGGCCACACTCCTTCCTCCTGGACCCAGCTCCAGGTGTGGGAGGGTAGGTCAGAGGGCAGGGCTGGATTGTTTGTTCCGGGAAGGGATTATCTTCTGCTTCCACTGAGACCTGATCTGCATAAATAGAATTCATGCATTTTAAACATACAGTTTGACACACATTGGCAACTCCCTGCAATCATTTAAACACCCCACGATCGCATCACAGAGTGAAACATTTCTGGTGCCCCCAAAACATTCCCTTGTGCGCTTTTGCAGTCAGTAAGCTGCCTTCTTCAAACACGCAACTGAAGAAGTCTCTGGAATGATAATTTTGTCTTTTCTAGGAGTTGAAATGAATGGAATCTTTCTGCAGCAGGTCTTAGGGCATCTGGCTTCTTGGCTTCTCACACTCAGCATAGTGCTTTGGGAGCAACCCTGCTGTCAGATGTCATAACCGACAGGAAAGCACGCTGCCAGGGCACCTGTGAAGACAGTTCAGCATAAAGCTAAACAGAAGTTTTGCAAAGAGTTCAGTGAGGAAATCACAGGTCCTCAGTCAGTCCGTGTCAGTAGCTACACTGTGTGCAGACAACCCAGTCTACAGCCCAGTCATCACCAACCAAAATAAACATTTTGGGCGTGTGCCTGCCATAGTCACGACTCAGCAAGGACAAGGAAGGAACTGCAGCCAGCCACGGACCCACAGCCACAGGTTAACTTCTCATGGTACTGTTCAGTGATTGCGCATTTGTTTTGTTAAAACCATGGACACTCGTTGTAAGGAGTGAATCCACGCAGGCGTTTAGGAAGAGGCTGACCAGTGTTCATATGCCGCAGACTCCATGTCTGTCACAGCCTGTCACTGTGGCTCTGGGATAGCAAGGTCACCCCATCCTCATTTTGTCTGACAAAGCCTGGTCATGTGGGGTCTCCACGGGCCTGCATGGGAGTCCTGCAGGACGGCTGCGTGGTGGGGCTGGGTCAGGTCTCTCCTGAGGTCCCCATCAGCCTCGCAACTGAAGGACACAGCCCTCTTGTGACGCTGCACTGCTCCTGACAGTGGATTTCTGCTAGTTTTCACGTGAGGCTTTTCTTGTGTGAGGACAATTTTTCACATGTGTTTGCTGGCTGGTTTCATTTCTATGAATTACCCACTTATTTTTCTATTGGATTCTTCCCTATTTTCTTATCAATTTGTGACTTTTTGACATATTTTATATGTACTGGAAATACTTTGTGATCATTTAAAAATGTCTATTGAGTGCAGCTCTTAACCATTCTCATAGTTTTTAAGTCTTAAATACCTTCTTCCTGCAAATCTTCCTAATTATATTCCAAGAATTTCAGTGACTTCACTTTTACATTTGGATTTTTATTGATCTGCACAACACAGCCCACGAGGCTGGGATCCCCCCACTGTGTTGGAGAGAAGCCTGGCCATATAATGTGCTCTACCTTTGCCTTTCGCCTGCCAGGAACGTGCGGTTTTGATTTTGGTAGTGTAGAGCCATGTTTGTGGTCTGCTGTGTCCTTGCTCAGGGGGCTGGTGATGCGTGGCCCTCTCGGCTATTGTGTGGCTGGGCTGAACCCCGAGGTTAGGCAGCCCTCCAGGGTCTGCTCTGAGGGTGGAAACCAAGCTCAGCTGTGGCCTCTGCTCCTGTCTTTGACTTCCTGATGATGGTGTGATCAGGAAGAATGAGATGGGGTCCCTGGGTTCACTCTTTACTTTGGCTTTGTTTTCCTGGTTGGAACCATCTGTCCTGTGGCCTTGGGTTGGCAGCTCAGGGAGGTGGGGACACAAACCTGGCTGCCCAGGCCGGGTGTCCTTCGCAGTGAGTGCAGCACTCAGATGTCCTGGTGTCCCTGCCGCTTCCCACTGAGGTCCCACACGCCATGCTCCATCCCTCTCTCAGGCTCCTGACCTCTGAATCACCTCTTCCTTCAGCTTCCCTGAAGGAGTGGCTGCTGGAGCTTCCCTTACACACACACACACACACACACACACACACACACACACACACACACAGAAACACAAATAGGAACACGGTGGGGTCAGAGGTCAGGGCAGGGCCCAGAGGTCTGGATCAGTGCTACCAGGCAGGGCCTTCCCAGGGAAGGGGGCGGCCGAGTGACGCTCAGGCATCTGTTCCGAATGGTGAAGGACAGACCAGTGCATTTTCCTCGCCTGCAGGTCTGCTGAGGTGCCTCTGCTGCCCTGTCCCCCAGGAGCTGTGGATTTGCAGCGTCCCCCCAGTTTTCTTTGTGCTTTTTGTCCCCACAGCTGGGCTGTGACGTGGGCTCTGCACCTCCAGGTGTCTGTGGGGCAGTGCATCCTGCCCCTTCCTGCCCTGTCAGTCTGCTCATTTTTGGTGGCTCCCAGCATACAACCTCTAACCTGACTGCATAATACCTCTTCTGCGACCTTAAACACTGCTTTCTGAAAAATAATAGACCCATTGTGCCCAAAGAGGACTCATTTCCAGAAGCCGATGACTTGATCACTGTACTCACTGCTTGTTTGTGGTGCTAGCTTATGATGACAGTCTGCTGTTGTCTTTTGATCAGTACGAAAGGGCACACCTGTGATGAAAGGGCACATCTTGTATAAGCCAAGTGGACCAGGGAAAGAGCAGGTATGTGGGAGCCCAAGACTTCCCCCAGCTGACTGCTGGGCCCCAGGGCAGCTCTGGTCACCCCACAGTAACTTCAAAAGCATTGGGGGAGATCCCAAGGTCAGCCCCAAGTTGTCCTGGCCAGCGTGAGATCAAGCATAGCTTGTTGGGGCCTTCTTAGCTGGTATCTTGCAGTCATTTATTTTGTACACTGAGAGCCACTAAGGAGAAGCCTGTTGGGCCATGGCTGCTGTCCACTTCAGGACTCAGGGAGGGCTGGTTTGAGCTCCTCTAGGTGAAAGGTGTTTGTTCACCAGCAGCTAGTAGGTGATTGACTTTGGTGCATTCTCCTTGGTGGAGAAACAGGAAAATTAGTTCTGGTTCTGGTTTCACTGTGGGCTTTCTGAGGATCTTTGTCGTGTGATCAAGGAGGTCTTCAGCCATGGGGTGTGTCCCTGAATGTCTGTGTGTGTGAGTGTGTGCATGTGTGCAAGGAGATCCCATGGCTGTGAGAGAACATCAGCTTCTTAGTAGTGTGCCTGGTGCATAATAATAGATGATACTAGAAATAACTGTTAAATACCAGAATGGGTTTTACCTAGCCTGTGCTCATATGTGAACCTGCCTATTTTCTGAAGCTTTCCCACAGACCATATTCCTGTAATGAGTCAGATTAGGGTCATGAAGGGTGAGATACCTGCAAAGCAGCTTTGTTTTGTATGTTGATGAGAACATGAACAGTGTTTCAGAGCTATTAATATTTAGAAGTTTTGTGTGGATGCATAGATGATGCCGCTGCATCCTCACTGGAAGCCCAAGGTAAATTAGGTTGTTAATCTGTCCTATAGACCGAGGCCCAGGGTCAAGGAGGACCCTATTGGAGGAGGCACCTACAAATCCTCTTCTTGGCAGAGTGGATGGTGGGCGATTAGGGGAGCCCAGGCCCCCTTTGGAAAGGTCATTGGTGCTGTTGGGAAGTTGCCTGCTCTGGCTGTGTTCTTGGGAAAGTCTCCTACGAGGTCGTGGTGAGCAGACCCTGGGTGGAAACCCACTGGCCTTGTGTGTGGCTGTGAGGGATAGCACGTCCTTGTGGCTCACACCTGCAGGCCAGTGCTGGCTTTGAAGCGCTTTTGTCACCTGCCCTATTTCTAGTGGCCTCTGAGTCCATGCACCTGTAGGGTCCCACCAGCAAAGGTTTCATGGGTAAATGTGCTCCCTCTCAGTGACTAAGAGAGTATAGGGAGCCAGCCTGGCCCCGCTGTCCTGGTGAGTGGAGGCCCCAGAATGATCTAGCTGTATTTTAGAAAAAAAAGTAAACACAAAAGTCTGAGCGGGAGACATCAGGTGTTTGGTCAGGGGAGCAGGTGTATGCAGTTCCACCAAGCCTGTGTAGGAGGGAGAGTCTTTTTTAGTGATGGAGACCAGCTCCGAGCACCCAGGATGTGGTCAGTGCCCCGGACAGCACCTCCCCAGGGATATCACGAGCGCTTCCTTGCATCTTCTCTTCTGTCCTTCTCATGCTGTCTTTGAACTCCAGGCTTCCTCCCCACCACCCAGGGCCCACACTCCTCAACCAGGACCCTGGAAACCACGCACTCTAGCTCTGAGCCTTGCCACCCTGACTCTCCTTCCTGGGTCCCAATCTCCTCCACCTCTCCACCCACAAACCCTGCCTACTGCCCACCTGGGATTTTCCCTACTCCACAGTCATCTTGTTTTGGTTCAGAACTGCTGCAAATTAGGTTTAGGATGGTGGCTGCCCACCTCCTGGGTGAATTCCTGCCCGAGCCCTGATTATTAAGCCCTTCTGGCTTGCTGAAGCCTCCAAGGCTGACCATCACGCCCTCCATCTGATGGGACCCGCACACACCGTTGTGCTGTAGCCTTTGCTCCTCAGGCCTCAGTCTTGGGGAAGATGCCTCTATTGCCCTCTGTTCAGGGCACTGCTATCCACCCAGGGACCTAATTCATAGCTGTGGTGTCTTCCACCCCCGTGCCGACTGGTTGGGCCTTGGGTTCCAGGGTCTTTCAGTCCTCTGTTTGCATTGCATACATGGATCCATGACGTCTGTGGCCAGGCATTTTACATCAGTCCTTCTTTCTCAGCATTTTTTTCCTGGCCGCCTTTCTCATCATAACATTTGGGGGATCAGTGGCTTCTTGATGCTGTACCACACGGCCTGGTTCTAGGCTTGGTGTGAGCAACTGTTTTCAGCGAGGGTTGGGCAAGCCTGGTAAAATTGGCAACTGCTGAAGAGACACGGGAGGATAAAACCCCTAGGCTGTAATAATCAGGGCTTCTGACAGGAAGGAATGGAGCCCATAAGTTACTGAGCCAGACTCGTTTTGCTGGTACTGAGTATGCCAATTACTGGAAAAAATGAAGTTTGCAAAAAAGAAAATGTTGAGCTGAAAATATAGCTTAGTGGTAGAGCACTTGACCGGCAAGTTTTCATTTCCAGGATGAGAAGGGAGGAGGGAGGCAGAGAGAGAGAGAGTCAGTGACAGAGAAGCAGAGACAGACAGAGGCAGGAGGGGTGAGTCATACGGGGTGCGGGGTCATGTATAGAAACAGGACAGCTTGTCTCAGAGCTGCCTCCCGAGGTGAGGATTGGGTGTTTCAGAGCTGAGGTGTGGGGAAAGGTGACTGGATCAAACTTGATCATATGGCACCGGCAGATGACCAAGAACTGGTGGATTATTACAGAGGGTTTGTTAGAACCCAGAGCAGGTGATCACTCAGGTTTTCCCTCAGTTCACATAGAATTATGAACTCCTGCCCTTCAGCTTACAAAGGCCTCACACAGCCTCAGGGTGAAAGACCCTGGCTAGGCCAGTGGGACAGAACTCCTGGAAGGACTATCTCTGAATTCTCTGTGCCAACCTACCTTGGTGTGAGCTTGCTTAGGGAGGCAGCCTACGAGTTCAAGGAAGCTAAGCTAGGAAGACGAGCTATGGGGTAGGAGGCAAATTCTGTCCGCTTTCCTTGTGGAGGCCAGTGTCATCACCTGCTTGCTGTTTCTGTATCAGAATGCCCGAGGCTGGGAGAGCTGTGAAGAGCAGGGTCTCATCTTGGCACAGGGCCTGAGAGCTAGAATCCAAGATGGTGGTGTCAGTTTCTCAGCAGCTTCTGCAGGAACCTCGTGTTTTGTCCACTCATGGTGGAAAGCAGAAGAGCAGGCAGATGTGGGTGAGAAAGAGAAAAGTAGCTGACTCTCCAAAATACCTAGCCTGCTCCATGTCTTAACGCATCTGCAGAGACTTCACCCCATGACCCAAACTCCTCTTCCCGGGTCACACCTCTCAGGGCTATGCTGGGAAACAAGGCAGCCTCAAGGCAGAGGTGGTCAGAGACCATGATATGGACCTCTCCTGTGTCACTGCTCTTGGGAAAGACTGTGCAGAGGGTGAGAGGTGCCTTGGGATCTTTGAAGGCAGATCCTTCAGTAGGGCCCAGTCTGTGAGTGCTGGAGCATGACGGAGGACCCTTGGCTGATGGGGAAGACAGGCACCTTGGCTTATTGGGGAGGATTCCCAGTCAGGGCTCACAGGGTGTCCTCTGCGCTGGGTGAGCAGGAGTACCTGGGGGCAGCTCGGAGGAGCTCTGGAGGCTTCCACCTCAGATGCTTCTAAAAGGTGGGGTCTGGGTGCCACCCTGAGGCCCACATTCAGTATTTCATGTTATCATCTTATTTGAAAATATCTTTATTTTATCTACGTGTTACACATGGAGATGTTTAGGCTGAGGGATGTCCAGTAATTTTGCCCAATGTATGTAGCTAGACAGGGCCCCGAGGACTTTGCCTAGGGCCCAACTCAACACAATCTGTATTTTAGCATCCTAGCTTAGTGGGCGTTCTGGCCAGGAGAGTGTGGGAATCCCGCAAGACTGCCTTTGCCCTTCTATCCTTTCTGTTTTTTCTCTTTATGTCTTTCTCCTTTTTTCTTTCTCTTTCTTTTTGCTTGCTTTCTGAAAATAGATAACAAACCAGGTAGGATTTCATCATGTGACATCACAATACAGAAGGGAGGTGTTTTACAGTTTCTTGAAGTTAGTTTCTGATTGAAGTGCAGTAACTGTACGTGTCAATGTTGTACACTGCGCTATTTCAGCACGTGTTAGCAGACTGTACCAATCAAACTGGAGTCTTTAGTATTGCTCTCTCATCAGGGCTTTCTGTTTGGAAACTGCCAGCTCCTCCCTTCCAGATCTTCATAAAATACATCATGGGCTTTTGGGAGCCAGAGTGACCCTACTGTGCTCACAGGGCAGAGGTGTCCTTGCACAGTGTAGGCTATTAAATGGAGTTTCTGTATGCACGCCTTACCTTGTATTCCTGTTATGTGTCAAGTTAAGCGCCTTCTCTTGTTTATGAGAACCACTTATGTTTCCCTACCTGTGAATGCTTTGCCTCTCACTTTTGTTGAATTTTCCACTGGGCTTTTCATACTTTCCTAAGACATTCCTCTTTGATTGTGCAGGGTCACCATGTTACTTCTTATGCCTACATTTTTATTTTTATGCTATTCATTGTGTCAATATTTTCTTCTATGGTTTCTGGTTTTGGTAACATCCTTCCATGCAAAGATAATTAGAAATAAGTCTTTCTCAGTTTTCTTTTAGTATTTTTATTACAAACAATTTCACTTTGTAATCCCTAGCACTGATTTGTGTGTAAAGCATGAGATAGGAGCTTGACTTACTTGTCTCCTGAATAGGTACCCGCTCACCCAGATGCCCCTTACTGGGGAACTCTTTCCCACCTGGAGTACTTTAGTACGTGGACCACATAGACAACACCTTTTTAAAAAAATTGATCTCAATTTGTTGTTATAAGTACTTGTTTGTTTCCCCTGTTCTGCTAGAATTTAAGCCCAAGAGGGCAACTATTCCACTGTCTGTTTTTATTGCCTCATTCTGTTCTTTTCTTCTTTTTCTTTTTGTGATGCTGGGAATTTAACTCAGGGCTTTGGCACTGAGCTATGGCCCAACACTTTAAAAAGTTCATTAATTTTTTTTTTTAATTTTGAGAGAAGTTCTCATTAAGTTGCCCACGCTGGACTCGAACTTCCCCTCTTCCTGTCGGAGTGCTGGGATTTCGGGCCTGTCCTGGCATATCCAGCTTCTATCTTATTTTTATTGTGTGTTCTATTTTCTATTTTTTATTGTGTGCATGTGGAGCCAGGAGGGGGGAGCCGTGAAGTGGATAAGCAGAGAGGTAGACAGTCTACATGACTTCAAAAGCAGCACATTTCAAAGAAAAAGCTCTCAGCTGTGCAAGGCTCTGGCTCTAACAATGAGCATTTTAGCCTGAGTCAGGGAAGATGGTAGAATCATGACAGTGAGGGTTAGCGTTCGTGGCAGGGCTGGCTTCTGTCCCTTTCAGATGACCACAGATATTGCCAAATGTTGCATTTTCATATTGGCTGAGCTCTGAGGTCAGGATTTTTAGCTCGCTGAAACAGAGCTATCCTGAACAGAATGTTAAGAAATAATCTCTATTATTAAAAACAGGGCAAAATTGGTACCTGGGACTCAAAGAGAGATTAAGTAGAATTATACAAATCTGAATAATGACTGCTAAATGAACACAATGAAACAGCACTTCTCTCCAAAATGCACTGAGCCTAAACAGCAAGGGTAGAAACTGAGAATAGTCACATTTAAAATTAGACTTTGGAGTTCAAGTAACTAATTTCAGGCATCTAAATATTGCGGTTTTTAATAGTTGTGTCACATTTCTATTTCAAGCAAAAATAGACACCGTCAGCCCAGTTGAAATGAGAATTCACACACACACACACACACACACACACACACACACACACACACATATTAGCACATGAACATTAGAATCAAATTTATGCCAATTATGAACACAGAACAAATTTTTTGAAAAGCAGCTTGATTTAAAAACCTCTGGGACTCCAAAGGCTCAGGGGATCCTTAGGACTTTTTTTGATTGCGGATCTCCAAGGACTTCTTATATTTGCACATTTTAGGGATTACAGATGGATTGCTGACTGTACCCCAGGCCCTGTGTGAGGACTTGTTGGATGGGAAGGCTTGTTATCTGCAATCTCTTCCAGCACTCCAGGATCCTTCTTCCTCACTTTCCCGGAAGCAGTGCATAGGAGCAGGGGTGTTCACTAGTGTGTGTTCTTTAGAAAAACATTGACTTTCTTTTTCCTTTGTTCCATGCTGGTAGATGGGAGAAGTCAAAGATGTCAGGGAGGTTTGAAGGATGACTTGAGGGAGACACACCCCATACAGCATTTTTCCAGCTTACTGAGATTTGGCTGTTTCACTGAGCTCAATATATCATTTAATTTAATAGCACAGTGCCTAGATTCGCTAAGCTACTTTTAAAAATTAAACGTAGAATACAGATAGTGGAGTTCATAAAGTTCTATGAAGAGATAACATGATTTTTCTTTCAAAGGTAAATGAGGAATTTACTTTTCAACTGTACTTGGGGTGCTGCATATTTGATCGTTTTAGAATCCTAGTGTAAAACAAACAGGAACAACCCAAAATGTTAAAAGCTTCCCTCTTCACTTTCTCCAAGTCATGATGACTCAGACCACAGTTTTCCTGGCATCTGAACTTTTAGAAAAACATTTTCTTTCTTACTTTCTGAAAGTGAATCAAATGGCAAATGAAGCTTTTTTCAAAAGTCTCTTTTCTAATTTGACAAGGACATTTTCCTTCTAAAAGCATTGTATTGTGACTGTGATTATTTTTCAGATGAAGAAATTAATTGCAAAGAGTATTCAGTTTGGAAAGTTTGTGAGCCACTTCTGAGGACCAATTATCTTCTGTTCCCCTTTTATTTCTCCAAAGAGGAAGATGTTTATTTTTTTATGTGCTTGCTATGCTTTCTACTTTTTCCATAGCAGTAGAGAAGTTTGCCACTCTCAAACCGATCTCCTTCAGCTCCTCTGCCTGTAATTTCCCATCAGAACTGAGTCACAGTGGACATGCATTTGCTTTCAAGTGTTCCCTTCCTGTTGCCTTCACTGTGATCTTCCACCCACCTGCATCTGGACCTCAGCAGCTGCCTCTCTTGTCCCTGACCTCCTGCCCACCTCTGGTCAGTCCTCTTGTGAGGCTTCTCTGCTCTGCATCAGGGTCCCTCAGAACTAAGGAAACTCTTGACTCCTTGACTAGGGACACTTTTCCATACACCTGCTCTGTACCTAAACTCATTTTAGGCTCATTTATAAACCACAGTGCTCCTATTCCTTAGCTAAGCCCTCTTGATTTCATAACATACCTGCTACTTATCTTAGAAACTCATCATCAGCTGAAAATCCTCTAAATAAAAATACACGGAATGCACCCCACTATCGGGTCCTGACCTAGATCCTGTCTCCCAAACGAGTGTGCTGCGAAGGCTTAAGCAAATGAGACAAGTGGTATGATTTTAGGGCTCCAGGAGGGTCAAAACCCTTTTGCTGAGCTCGAGACTCTGAGGGCTAGGACAAAGACTTCTCTGGACCACCCATATTTATTAGGTCCATAACAAAGGGCGGGGAAACTAAGGAAAGTGTGGGAAATGAACAGGACCTTGCGAGTCACTTCAAAGACTTCTCCAGGTAGTAAATTATGCCAATTTAGGAGAACCATCTTATATTCAGGATGACATTAATGGTAGGAGTGAGACTGCAGGAGTGAAATATCTTCAGCTGCAGTCTCTATTTACTTAATTAGTATAGAAGCCAAGGTGTCTTCAGCTGTGGCCTTATCTTGCCCTTTGAGGTATCTCTGGCCTCACAGGCCACTACAGGCCTCAGCCAGTGATTCATAGAGGTGCACTTACTATGAATCAGCTCCCGTCGCCAGGCAAGGGGCCGAGGCCTAGGACAGACTCACAGATAAACATAGAAGGCCAATGAGTTCATTTTAAATCCTGCTCAGAGCCGCTTTGTAGTGGTCTCCAGCACCTGACCTGTGGATCATGCTGGCTAGCGATACAGTGTACCGAAGAGTGCAGGGTATTCACCTCGTGATCTCTGGGCTGACCGGGAACCTACACCCACTGCCACTGCCCAGCATACTGAGACAAGATGGGATGGATGGACCCAGAGGGCATCATGTTAAGTGATATACTATACGCTAGACTTGGGCTCGTGAATGCAGGAGTAAACAAGTTAATTCAGCTGAACAAAAGGGAAACGGGAGAACGGGCCCTACCCCGGGCCCCGGACAAATCAATGGGGTAAATCTACCGTATTCTCCCTACAACCTTCCATAAACCACATGTGCCACTGTAAATATTCTGGCTCCTTTAAAAGAATTTTGGCCAAGGCTTTCCAATCATAAGGAGCAAGATTACCATACTGATCTGCTACTGATGTTATTAATTCTCTAGTGTAATGAGCCTGAGGGCCATAAAGGGTTACAGCCTTTTTTAATTTTGCTAAATCATCCATATTAAATGCTTCCCATCTAGGGGGAACTGCCTCTCCATCTATTGGCTGTGGCCTGATTACAGGGAAAGCAAAGGCAGGCTTTTCCTCATCAGAATCCCCTAATTTTGGTAGATCAGCCAAAGCTAGCTTGGCTTTACTCCAATTAGGGTTAGATGGAGGAGGTGCAGAGGGAACTACAGGCGGGTTCTGCTTAACGGAGAGTTGTTTCACCTCTTGTGTTAAATGCTGTATAGCCTGTAAAATTGGGCGATTGTCATAATTTGATATTGCTGCGGCAGCTAAAGCTGAGTCGGCTGTAGTGGATTTTACTTTTAGTTTGGACGCCTTTTCACTACTTAAAGCAATAGCGTCATTTTGAACTACATTCTGCTCCTCCTCTGTGAGGGGCAATTCCTGAATAACTGGCTTAATTTCTAGTTGAAGATTTTCTACAATATGTTCATCTTCCATAGCTTTTAATAAAGAGTACACAACTGACCAAATAGCCCAAAAACGTAAAGGAATCTTCTCCTCCTGTTGCATAGCCCTTTCTATACTAACCCTTGCCTTCCTCCATACTTTTACATCCAAAGTTCCTTCATCTGGAAACCAAGGATTATATTCTTTAATTGTATCAATACACATATCCAAGTCAGCTGACCTGAGCGATATGCCATATATAGATAATAAATGTTTAAGAATTTTTAAGAAAGGAGAAGAAGCAGATTGTCCCATTTCCCCGTAATAAAATTATACTTACCTTCCTAAGCGACCTTCGGAGTCCCTGTTCGGGCGCCACTTGTCGTGAGTGTTTTAGAGCACTCTGAACTCTGGGCAAGGTAAACACGCACACACGCCTGATCGGGACACGGGGGGTACAGTGCTCGGAAAAGAAAGACAGGAGAGACACCTTTACTGTCTGCACCGCGTTATACTGCACTGCACGCACAATCTTTATTTTAGGATTTATATATAGTAAACCCGATCAGTTTACAGAGCCCAGATAATTAAGTAGTGAAAAGGCATTCTTTGTGGCAAGCTACAACGTGACAGACTACAATGTTTATTCTAAAGCTATCTAAGTGAAGTAAATAATCACAACCAGTTCTCATAACTTCTCTAGCCCAGGAAGAAATTCATTAGCTCAAGAATGTTGTTAATTTGTCTGCTGTTAGTGTCACAAAGGGTGGCCAGCCACTTCCTCAAGACTTCTGCAAAACAAAGCCAGCTCACAGTATGGATTCCAGAGGGTGAGGGGCTCACTGAGAACAGGCATTCCTATTCTACCTCCTTCTCGCATACCAGGGCGGCTATTGTAAATTGCAGGTTAGAGGGGGTTGGGCCTACAAAGTGACACCTCATCCCCCACAAGAGATGAGTCCTACGTGGTCTCCCTTATACGTGGGAGCTAAAATAATCAACCTAAGACCTGAAAGTAGAACAGTGTTTACTACAGTTTGGGAAATGGCTAAAGGGAGGTTTGATTTGGTCAGTGTGCACTGTATGCATATGTTGAAATATCACAGTGAACCACATTTATACATGCAACTGATGCCTCTTAATCAGAAATAAAATAAAATGTTTTTAAAAAACTTTCTACTGAACTCAGATCACTTTTACTCCCTTATACAATTGGAAAAGATGAAGTCAGTCATCATGAGTTGGGGACTATCTGCATCTGTGACTGCAGAAGCTGGGCTCAAGCTCAGAGGACCAGATTTCTCTTAATCTCTGACTCACTTGAGAAGAATCTTGATTGATAGTAGTGGCTGGTGGGTTTTGGCCCCAGCACCCTGACCACAGAAATGAAGTTGAAATTGGGGAGAGTGCATTCTGGGGTGCTGATTTTAAAAACTGGAGTCTTAACTGCTGAAAGAAGGAGAGAGAGAGAGAGAGAGAGAGAGAGAGAGAGAGAGAGAGAGAGAAAGTGGCACGAATTCTTGTACACCATGGTGTAGCCACTGCAGCAAGGCCGGTGAGGGGTCCAGAATGCCCCATTTGTGTTTTGTTTAGTTTTCCTTTTGTGGGAGGGACAGATGTCTCCTCCCTTGACAGGTCTGCCTTCTGTGCTGAAATGAGCAGGTAGCTGTTTCCTCTGGGTGTTTAAGCGGAGACTACCAGGCACCTGGTAAATGGATCTCTTTCTGTCCCCCCAAGGGAAGCCATCAGCCGTGTTTGCGAAGCAGTGCCCGGTGCCAGAGGAGCCCTCAAGAAGAGAAAGGTACAGTGCTGTGGGTCTGGATCATCCTGGTTGCTTCCTTTCTCCCATCCCCGCTCCTCAACCACACAAGTGTTCCCTGCCTTCTCTCCGGGGCCTGATTATTCTCCTACCTAAGAGTAAAGAGGCCGAGATTGCGCTCCCCGTGTGGTGTGGTGAGGGCAGTGCGCTGTCACTGCTGACTGACAGCAGATTCCCAGTTGCCCACCAGGGCTTAGAGACACTAATAGCAGGTGCCCGGCCAGGCTGTCCTTGAAGGAGTTACATGAACTCACTGTATCATAACAGCTCACTGGAGAGGTCCAGCATTGCACTGAGGAATGTGTACCAGCAGCTTCTGGGATGGGAACTCGTGGCACTGGCCCGATTCTGTGGTGTATTTCCACATGGGTGGTGGATTGCAATCTTCCAACATGACATCCCTGGAACCAGAGTCCGTGAGAGACTTGTAGTATTTCATCATTAGACAATGTTTCTGCCACACACGCTTAGCAGATGTTAGAAAAGCATAATTAGTAGTTACTGGAGTGAAAATCTTTAGATTTGGAAAGAGTGTTGGGTATTTATTATGTTTTTAAAACTATAATCTCATTAGGAGTTTGTATAAATTAATTTTTAATAATAGCTGTGTTTAATGTCCAGCTTATGTAGTTCCTAAAACTTTAATAGTTGGCGCTTATTAGCTGGTACAAACCAGCTCTGCACAGAACTGGAGCTCTTGGAGCTAGAGGATCAAGACCGAGGTACAGAGCTGAGAGCCACAGTGAAAAAGACAGGAGCTGAGGTCAAGCTCCATCTCCCATCCCAGAGGCTCAGTTGAAGTTTTCATCTTGAATATGTTTGAACTCGAAGAAAACAAATCTGAATTAAGAGAAATCACAGGAAAGCTCTTTTTAGTGAAATGTTTAGTAAGTATGTAATTTCAGTACCCATGATCATGCCTTTCCTATGCCAAGATGGAATTGTGGGGAAAGCATGCCTTGGTGAACCCTGAAACTACCCTGAGGACAGTCCTCTGGGATTCCAGACCCGTGGGACAGGTGCTGGCTTCCCTGTGTCATTCCTGGGGCTCCAGGGAACATCCATGTGTGCCCAGGGCAAACGAGCATCAGGCAGAAACTGTGGGTGACAGCTTTGGGGTGCCCAGTCCACCAAGCTGAGCTCCAGAATCTTGAATATGGGAGCTAGGTGTGCATCAGGGAGCCTCATCTCTGACAGTTAAGTGGTACTATCAAGTCTTGGGGTCCTTTCATGGTCCTCATGGTAGGAGGAGGTGGAGTCAGTGCCGACTCCTGGCTTCTCCTCAGGTGTACCTGACCCGAATCTCAGGGTATCTCTAACGAAGAAGAAGTCTTTCAGCAGTGTTAGCTAAAAATAAGAGTGGCACAGAGATCAAAGAAAACAGCTTTTATCTGGGAAGTAAAGTGTTCCAATTCTGGCATATTGAATTAGGGCAACCCCAGTGGTCCCCTGAGGCAAGAGCAGGCGGGAGTTTTTCATAGATGATTTCCATAAAAAGTTATTTTTGGAGAGAGTTTATTGGCTGGGCAGAAACCCTAAGTGGAAAACCCATTTTGACTGGTGAGTTAATTAGGGAACCTCTGACAGGGAGACACAAAAGGTTGGTGGAGAGACATTGATTGTGGTGGGTTCTCTGAGTCTGCTGGAACCTTCTGTGGCCTGACCTTCCGCAGGTGGGGTGCACCCCTCCCAATCTCCCTACTTGGCTCTAGAAAGCTTCAGTCTTAGTTACTTCATTTTCTTTCCCAGGAGTTTGGAAAGGTGCACGTCCAGTTAGGGACTAATTGGCATTTCGAAAGAGGATGTTTTAATCCAAACTGAAAGGATGAGTTGGTCCCAAAAGACAGAGGGATGAGGGTTGGCACTGCTCACCCAGGCGCCTGTGGAGAAGACACCAAGCTGGGAAACGCAGCCCTCTGAGCCCAGGGATGAAGGGCTTTTCAGACACATGGTGGAGATACCAGCTGTGGTCTGTGGTTCTGTGCTGGTTCCAGGCCATGGACTGTAACTGGACAGTGTCAGTGGGCCTGACAGGAAGCCATGTGTGCAGAGGATTTGTGGCCTCTTCCCTTCAGCCATGAGTGTGGTCGAGAATCTCTTGCCTCTGAGATTTCTGCCCTCCCTCAGATTTCCCCGAGAGGCTGTCTGCCCTTGGTTTGCTGAAGCCAGTTTCTGAGCGTGCAAAGCTGTGCTGTTCCTGGTTTGTGACATTTTCCCCAGGTTTACACCTAATGGCCCCCGTGAGATGTCCCTGTTGATACACAGGTGGCCAGGAGGAATGGCATCTCTGCTCCCTGAGCCTGGCTTTGGCATTTGCGTGATAGCTCTCTTACGGTTCACGGGGTGCCTACCCTAGAACGTGCGTCCGAGCACTGCCCTGCCCTCCTAGCGTTCCTGTGCCTGAGCAGGGCAGGGGCAGCCAGGGTGGTCTGAAGGAGCAGCCCACATCCACGGCTCCACCTGTTTAGATGAGAACAGCGCATTTTATTTACCAGAGGCCCTGTCACTGAGGCCTCCCTGAGCAAAACTGTACTGAACTACTGCTGTCAATTTCACAGCCTCCAAGCAAAATGCTTTCCAGCATCCTGGGAAAGAGCAATCTCCAGTTTGCAGGGATGAGCATCTCTCTGACCATCTCCACCGCCAGCCTGAACCTGCGAACGCCTGACTCCAAACAGGTGGGCACTCGCTCAGACCTCCTGAGGGCTCGCAGATCTTGTGGGACATGCGTTTTTGTCAAGTCTTGACTATTCTGTGAATTTAAGTCATTTTGAAGGCTTACCAGGAAAATGATGAATGGAATTGGTTGTTTTTAATTCTGCTATCAGTTACCTTTTGGGGAGAATAATGTGTGAACTTGTTGTCTTGCTTGCAATATGAGAAAAGGTGATGTGTGTGCAATTGTCTTCTCTCAATGTCCTTGTCCTTTTATAACCACATTTTATTGGTTTTATAGGCCACGTTTTCATTTTATCACTTTTAAAATGAGTAGAATGCATAGTCTCGTGACTAGCATTTCTTCCTCGGAGGTGCATCATGTTGGAGCATCTTATAGTTTATAGTGCTGTAGGGTTCACACAATATGGTGTATCTATGGCATAGATAGGCTGGAATGAATTCTGAGCAGAGCAAGGCGACACAGCCATGTTTATTACCGTTAATTCCATCTAGGAGGGTCGTGTTTCCTTCCATTCCGAGTCTGTCTTCTGGGTTCCTCGGATCCAGCTGTCATTGGTTTCTTCACTGGAAATACCGGTTTGTAGATAACCATGCTGTCTACCAGCAAGACAGTTTGAAGGTCAAAGGAGATGGAAATGCTTGTGCAATAGAAAGAGGCGTGTGGGGTGTGGACAAGTGCTGACAGTGACAACTGGCAGTGGTGCAAATCACGCTACTTCTGGGTGACACGCATCCTGATTCTAGCATGTAGCCAGGGATACGCACGGCTACCTTTGCGTTGCTCCATGCATTTCTATTAATGACCTTCTGTAGGTAAGCAAGCAGCATCCCCAGCTTCAGTTATTCCCCCACTTCCCATCCAAGATGTGGAAATAAATTCTAGATCCAGTGTAGAACATGAATCCACATCCAAGCTCAGACATAACTGCTCTGTTCCTGCTCTGTTCTTCTGTCCTGGGATCCCTAGCTAATCCCTTGGTTGTCACATCACCTCTCCTAATGACTGATTAATGGGCCAATGAGGCTTTGGATAAGAAGACCAGGTGGCTCTGCCCTTCTCTGAGCCATTGCCACTGTGCACCGAGGATGGCCTTGCCCCTGTGCTGCCACTCACCCATCTAGTCACCTGCCACATGGCACAGGAGCCATGGAGCCCTGGGACTGGAGCCCTTCATCATTCCATGGGATCCGAACCCCAGACACCTCCTCCTCTCTCACAAGCTCAATGAAAGTGACGGGCAGAAGAAAGATGCCAGGACATGGGCTGGGACCACCCTGGGACAGGGTGCTGGCTGTGTGCACACAGCTGGTGCTTTCTGGCCCTAGAGTTAGGAGGGTGGGCCTGAGGCCTGGGCTGCGGAGGCTCAGTGCTGCTGGCTCCCATGACGAGGGCACAGTCTGGGGCAGGCTGGGCGGAGGCAAAGCGCAAGGTTCTGGTTCTCCGCTCAGCTGACCTTGAGTCCAGCCTGTGGTACAGTGGGGGTGGTCTGGCGGACACTGCCCTCTCCTGAGAGCAGACAGACAGCACCTCGGCGTTCCAGCCAGTTCCAAGGAGGAGGAGGATGCTGATGACACCCTCAGCACAGAGGCGCATGTTGTACATCAGAGCTACTTAGGTCTCATTTTCTCACTGCCTTTGGTAATTCCATGAAGGGATTAGATAACAGTCACACAGTCATGGCCCTGCATCGTGTGGATCAAATAGCCCTTCCACCATTTCACCTAGATCACAGCTTCCACTCCCAGTTAATTTCTAAACTCCAGGTTTGGAGCTGCCTGGTAAGCAAAAAATGAAATAAGTAAAAAAAAAAAATCAAATACAAAAGAACCAATTACTCAAACATTAAAACTAGTTTGTCATTCTTCAGGAATTTCTGTTCCCCTTGTTCTCGCCTTAGGAGCTGACTGCCTGTGTCCCCAGACAAGATTCTAGGCTATTATTAGTTAAGTCTCCAAGGTCTTGCTTGTCACAGGCTACCCTGAGAGCTCTGCTGGTTTGGATCCTCTTCAGTACTCAGGTTTTCCTAGATCCAAAGTTCTGCAAATGCCAACAACCGAAGTAGGCATTTAAACACTTATCATTTTATTTTATAATTCTTATAAACACTTGTCATTTTATCTTATCATTCAGTTACATTTTATTTCAGAGATTTATAGGTGCTTGTTTGGAAAATCCCCTCGGCTCTGGTGACGGGGGCTATGTGAATTCTAGCTGTCTGCTTGGGGCTGAGGGTCTGGGCACCGTGCAGAAATGGACCTGCTTGCATTTAGGCAGAGGCGAGAGCTCCTCTCCCCCCTGGAAATTTACTTCAATGTCATTACATTGCCTTTAAATAGCTAAAAATAGCTTAGAAGACTTATGTGGCTTTTTAAATTTAGGGCAGGTTCTAATTTACTCAGTGTCTACTAAATTCCACTGTGTGCTGCAGTTTATCAAGCTAATGGAAATTTCCCATTTTCAAAATTAACTTGGAAAGTCCTCTCTGGTTTTTAAATTGATAAATGACAAAATGGTTCAGATGGCAGCAACTTGGATCTTGACTTTCTAATTTACAGGAGTTGTTTAAATGGATGGAGGGAGAGGGTGAGCCGCAGCCTCCCTCATCCTGCGGGGTCACGGCGTCTGCAGGACATGGGGAAGCAGCAGCCCTGAGGGCAGGCAGTGAGATGCTTTACCTCTGGAAGAGGCTCGGTTGGTCTCGAAGACCCTGGTCTCAGGCCGCAGGTTGTGATTATGGTGCAAGCCCTCTTCCGCTGATTAACCTCCTCATCCTCCCCACTCGCAAGGGTTTCTAATGATTCTGCTTCATAACTGCTGGCCGGAAGGACTAAAGGAGGTCGTTCTGGTCAACCAACTGCACCGCATCCATTGTGATGGCCGTGCACCATCTAAAGGCCAATCTATTGGCATGTGTTTCCAACTGTTACTTTCATACGTTGATCAGGTTTCAGGAAGACTCATTGGCTTGCATTGCTTGCCCACAGACACTAGGTTTTGCAAGTGTGGAAAGGGGCACTAATTACACATCTCGTTTCTTGTTTTGGGCCTGGCAGATCATCGCCAACCATCACATGCAATCCATCTCCTTCGCCTCGGGGGGAGACCCGGTAAGTCCCTTGGGTTCCTTTCTCTTGTTGGGGCTTTCTGAGTGGGGACCCAGCTTCAAAAACACTGTAGACATTGTTCAGGGTTAACTGTGATGTCAGCTTTTTCCTTCTCTTGATTTCCGAAGCTCTCCTTGACTGTCATTCAGAGAAGAACCTGAGATGAAGACCTGTCATTAGTTTCCTTTCATTCTGTCGCTCAGAACTGGCAGCAGTTCCAAAACATCAGCTTCTGAAAACAGTGCAGTTTTCAGAGTTGCCGGGGTCTTCTCACACAGTCGCCCTTGCTTTTTCTTTTTCATATTGGACCTCCAAGCCCAGCACCTGCTCACTGTGTGCTCGCTGTGGACATCCAGCCCCCAAACGAAGTCCAGGAAGAAGCCAGCGGAGAGGGGAACAGGGCTACAGGGTTGGGGGAACAAGGGCAGCCCTGCCTTGCAGTGAAGGCAGAAAGGCTCAGCACTCACTTGCTCTCCTGCCAAAGTGTTGTTATACTTGTTTTTGCTGGTCTGGGTAAAGCGCCTATCAGTCCAGGGAGATCGTTTTAAAATTAAGAAGATAAAGTGAAAAATTGGAGCCAAATTGAAAAAGATTGTTCTATATTCTATTAGTCAGCGCTCCCATTGCCAACACCCACAGCTTAAAGGAGGTGAGTCTTAACTGGCTCACAGTCCAGGGGGTTCAGTCCATGGTCACAGCTCCAAGGCTGGAAACTGCTCGGTTCATGACAGCTGGAAAGCAGAGAAGGGGAACAAGAGTGGAAAAAGGATCTGACATGGTACCTACAACCACCTATCTGTGACTCACCTGGATGCACCCGGGGTGCCTTTTCTAACTTGCTAGGGGTTTCTTAATCCAAAGAAGTTTACATGGCAAAATTAACAGTCATGTGTATCTTGAGAGGTCTTCTTTACTTTTTTGGTTGCTAAGTAGGTTTTTGATAGTAAATGATAGTAGTTTATAGATTGTGGTTTTGTATTATTTGGCCAAACTCTCCGTAGGCAATCCTCAGGTTTCATACGAAAATATACCTGTCCAAGACAGCCAGTAGGCAGTCCTCCTTATCTCAAGGACAGGGACCCTGTGTGTTTCTAGCTGCAGGAGGGAGATTTTCTTCATGACCTTCCTGCCCCTTTTCTGGATCCCTTCTACCTGGGTACTTGATCATAGTTGATCATAGTACCACTGATCATAGTACCACTGATTACATGCTGGAAGGGAAACTGCGAGAGGGATTTCAACAGCAGATTCCAGAGCCTCTGCATTCCTAGTGGACAGTATAAAAGGGTTGCATGCAGGTGCCCCTCCTTCCTCAGCTGCAGCAACTACCAGGGGCAGGTCCAGCTGGTGCTGCTGGTTCCTCCCAGGGCTGCAGTAACAGCTGAGAGCGGCTGGGGCCTCCCTTCCTCCCCCCTCTCTTCCTCTCCCTTATCCGGATGGGGTCATAGTTTTGTAAATGCGGGGTGCAACCCAGTTTGAAAAAATAAAGACAGATATCTTACTCATCTGTATCAACAGCTCCTTTCAGGAATTCTCTGGAACCTTATCTTAATAATAATATTATGAGTGCAGATACAACTATCTCAATCATGGGAAGACAAATACTTGCCATGGGTTGAAATTATTTTATTCTCCAGGATACACACAGGACTATGTATTTGCAAAATTTCTTCATAATATCTTCATTTAAAATACAGTAACATTTGTGACAATCCATAACTTGTTAGGAATCTGTGACTTCTGATGTAGAAAAGGTCACGATCCAGGACAAAGAAAACCTCATGGTTTTCCTTTTTTAAAAAAGTTATTTTGCAAAAATACCAAAATTTCATATATAGTATGAGAATAATAATAGTTGCAGCACTGTGTCCTGTGGCCTTCAGAGTACAAGATATAAACCAGAAGTATTTTTACAAAAAAGAATCAAACAGATTATAACACAAATCTTTGTTTTCAAGAAACTAAGATGAATTAGTAGCATACATGAAGCCAATGAGCCCATATATTTAAATATTTAAATACTTCTAAAACAGGAGGATTTGCAACTTGGGGAAACATTTGAACTTCTTTCTATTTCCTATTTATATCCCTACTATTTTGCTCTTTGTGTTTCTCATATAAAACAGTCCAAATGCCTATTAGGTCATGCATGGGATTCCATTTCAAATTGATTTGTAACCAAGAGTTTGACACAATTGATAGGTGTTCTCAGTAAAACCAGCACCCTCGATTCCAGGCCTTATTCTGCTACTAAGTGTGTGTGTCACTTATTCCTGCTTTAGTCTACCCAGTAGGAAAATGGTAGGCAGAAATGTCAAGTAACCCAGACTGGAAAACTTTAATATTCTCCAAAGCAGGGCACATGCTGGCTACCACATGCTGTGATCGGCAGTGTTGAAAAACCTCCAAAAGATGAGGAACATCAGAAGTTTGCAGCCAGCCTGGGCAACTTAGTGGCTTATCAAGAACCTGTCTGAAAACAAAAAAACAGACCAACTGGACTTGTGTCTCAGGGCAGAGCTCTGGTTTCAATCCCCAGTACCACAAACCATAAACAAAAACAAAAAACCAAAGACCACTAACAGAATGCTCACACGAGATCAAGCACTGGGGGTCTTGGGAAGTGAAGACAGGGTTAGAAGAAATCAGAATAAGAATTTTCCAGCCCCTGTTTTGAACTCAGTGCTCTCACTGTGTAGCTAGCCAAAGCCAGGAGCAGTTTTCTCAGCCCTGTGTGCCCCCTCCCATGCCAGAAAGGGCTCCAGCTGGACATGGAAACAGCACGTCTGGACCTGGCTGCTGGCTGTCTCACGGACATCTCCTTGTCACTGGTCTTCCTTCCTCAACTGTGAGCCATAGTGGAGTTTCTCAAATTAGAGGAAGAATTCTTTAAAAATTCCTGTATATACCAGGAGTGCCGACTCAAATTCAGTTTGTTACCAGAATGTGTACAAAATTAATGAATTGACTCTTTGTTTTTATACTTTGTATTGGACCCCAAAACCCAATCAAATTTATTTATTTATTTTTTTTTTTTGGTCTTTTTCCTTTTTATCGGTACCAGGGATCGAACTCACGACTGACTGCTTACAAGACAGGCGCTTATGCCGCTGAGCTAAATCCCCAGCCCAACCCAATCAAATTTAGATATTAAACACAAAGTAATACTGAAACCAGTACCATTCAAAACGACACAAACTCTCTGTGTGCAGAGTGGGCTGAACCTGAATCTCTGCTCCCAGTGGACAGACTCTCAAGCCAAATCCTTTTGAGTCCAGAATTTATGGGCATTTTGGTAACTTAATTCTTCCACTGATTTCCCCTATTTAGAAAAAACTTCAATCGTGCATCACTATGTACAAATCTCACAGCAGCTTGCTTCAAATAGGGTAAAGACATCTGGACTCTGACCATGCTTTTCTTTATAGTTATTTAAAAATCTATCACCTATCAGGTAGGAAGCCCAGTTGTAAATCTTAGCGCTGAAATTGCATGGCCCAGGTGATACTGTGGTCATCTAAATGATCCTGGATATTCTCATAGTAACTGTTTGAGATCACCCTGGAAATGAAAGTATAAAATAGGAAAACACGTTCTGTTGGCTCCCATAGGCTGGGAAGACCCCTTGTATTCCTTGGCACTGAGTCTGAGGAACTCTGGTCATCTCTAGGGCGTGAGCAGAGGCACGCAGAGATCCTTCCAGCCCACATCATGTGAAGCCACTGGACTTTGTGGCTACAAGCTGCACTCTGTGTGTCTGGCAGTGGCTTCTAGTTCTCACCAGATCCTTCCAGATGAAGTGTCCAGGACTCAGTCTGATGATCTCACTGCCTTTTTCTCCTTTTCATTTTGAGACAATGTCAGTGAACAGGAAAGGAAGCTACTTAGATGAGACTCACCCTGGGGAATGACCTGGGGTAACTGTGCCCCGGTCTCACCTGAGCTGGAACAGCTCCACCAGCTGTGCAGACTGGGGGTGGTAAGGAGAGCAGCGGCAGCAGCCCACAGTGCACCAGCAACCCCCACCCTGCCCCCGGTGCTGCAGAGAACCACAATCCTCACACCTCTGTCCTGTGCCCCTGTGCCTGCAGCACTTTCCAGAGCACTGCTGAGAGGGACGGGACTGGCCACTGCTTACAGACACTCGCCATGGGGGCTGCTGCTGGCAGGGAGCTTGTCAGTCTCCCCGAGTCCCTGCACCCCTTTGATGCCCTGCGAGACGATGATACATTAGGCAGTAGCTGGAAAGTGATGTGGTGTTATTACCAGCTGCCCCTCTGAGATCATTTTTGAATGCTGAAGCTGTCAACCCGGCAGAAAAGTCTTTCCAGCTTCCAGGAATGAAGAGAATGATTGGCTTTTTGATTATTTGTTTAGAAAAGTATGCACACGGCTGCCCTGGTATAATTTTGTCGTCTTTCTTTCCACAATGCACTAGGTCATTGAAAAGGCAGAGCAAGAAACTCTCAGATCCCCTGTACCAGGGACTGAACCCAGGATCTCAGCACTGGACAATGTCCCCAGTGCTTTTTAAATTTTACTTTCTTATCTTTCTTGTCCCTCTAAGTCCTTAGAGTTGCTCAGGGTGCACTTGAGTTTGCTGGCTTCCTGTCTCAGACTTCTAGAATACTGGAATTTAATCTCAAAGGATTAAAGTCATTGTTTATGTCCAAGAAGAAAAGAACGATCTTACCTCCTCCATGCATGAGGATGAGTTTGCAACCAGCCTTTGAACACCAATTTGGTTTTCTTGTAGACCAGTAGTTCCTGAGGCCTCGTCCCCCAAACCAGCAGCTGCTGTAACTTATCAGAAATCCACTGCGGGGCCACAGTCCAGACCCAGTGGGTAGGAACCTCTGGGGTGTGGTCCAGCAATCTGTTTGAGCCCTCGTGGGGATTTTGACACCGAGTCAAATTCATGGGGCCCTCATGTAGATATCACAGGCAGCAGTGATTCTCAGCTTTGGTTTGCATTATTATCACTTAGGAGTCACATCCAAACCAGTAAAATCAGATTACCTGGGCAGTAGGAGTCAGGCGCAGTGATTTTGAAGCTGCCTGGGAGATGCAATGTGCAGAGACCAGGGGGCTTTCATTCTTGCTGCTTTTGGTGTGGCCGTGGGCTGGCACCACCAGCACCAGGGCTCTGGTCGGAAATGCCAAACCTTCCCTGGCCCAGGCATGCTGAGACAAAATGTACACAAGGTCCCTGAGCACTACATTGCAGTCAGGGACACAGCAGCTCTTCTGTGGGTGGCATTTGACTCCTTAGCTGTGTGGTGGATGTGTCCTTCTCGGCTTGGGGTTTATGTGTTGCACCCCTGTGATATCACCTCGCACCATGATGAGTGATACAGATGTCTCCTTTTTCTTAAACAGGACACCACAGATTATGTTGCCTATGTAGCAAAGGACCCCGTTAATCGCAGAGGTAAGCAAAGTGTAACTGCTCATTCATGCATGGCCAGCTTTAACACCAGATGTTTAGGACCAGATGTTGTCTGTTATCTCTGCTCCCTTCACCAAAGTTAGCATGTGTCACATCATGAAGAGTAATTAAGGTTTTCAAGGCATGGACATCACCTGACAGTGGTAAGAGATGCTGGATGCCACTGGGTATCAAACTCAGGCCTGCATCCAGATGGCTAGTTTGTTTATAGCTGACTTACACCTTAGCAGTTCCTACCCATGCTCTGTGTGGCCCCGGTTACACCCAGAAGGCCCTGCCGCTGCCCGTCTTCCTGCCTGGCTTCAGCTCCTGTGCTGGTTCCCCCTCGCGGTGCCCTGCTCAAGTCTCGATCCTGGTGTTCAAGCTCAGCGAGCTGACTTGGCCAAGGCTGTAGGCTTCTAGGAGGGCCTCAAGCATAGGCTGAATGTGTGGGGTGGGGAGGGGGTCACTACAGAACCAGGGGCTGCTGGGTGACAGTGACCACAGCTGCCACTGAACCCCACTGATGGAAAGCACCCACGGAATGTAGAGCAGTTCTAACAGCATTTCCACTGCCAGCTACCTCCTCCACTCCTCCCCATCCAACTGCTGATTTTCAAGTTTGCTTGCATAATTTTTAAATGCACGCGCACGCACACACACACACACACACACACACACACACTTCCTCCCTCTCTTTAACTTTCAGTCCACATGAGATCTTAGCATTCTGTTTTGCTACCTCCCCCCACGGGTGTCTCTTGGGTGTATTTTCAAGACAACTTGCATAGACAGATGAAAGGATTCTCAATTGGCTCTGCAGGGACTTGCTCTCCAGAGACTCCTGCAAGCTACTTCTTCATCCTTACGAGTCGAGTTTTGTGACTTGACCTAAAGAGCCATTTTCAGAGTCACTGGGTTGGCCAGCTGAAATGTCAGTGGCCCTTGCACACTGACCCCCCCAGCCTGGATGTGAAATTTGCACTCCTGTGTAAGTGTGTGAGGGTCATTTTCCCCTAGGTCTTTACCAACCCTGGATGGTAACGGCTCAGGTGGAAAATCTGGTCCCAGGATGCTTTGCTAACCTAATGCCCAGCCCACCACTTCCTGAGCGGGAGGCAGCTTTTATGTAGTGACTGCAGATAATCAGCATTCATCCTGGGTGAGCAGGGGCACAGACTGTGACAGCACCATCATCGGACCCGCTGAGCAACAGCCCTTTTGCCAACTTAGAGGCTGGCCCAGCATGTCCAAGTTGGCTTCTCTTCTTCCATGCTGCCACTGGCAGGAATGACTGGAAGGCAGCGTCAGCAGGTCCTTCTCCACTCTGTGGAGTCCTGGGGCCTCTACAGGCGACCCTTCCAGCCTTTGTAGCAGGAGAACTTCCTGCATGTTGGCTCTGAGCTCCATGAGACCAAACCCGAATCCTCCAGTGGCCCAAAAAAGTTCATTGTTCAAAGCCTCCCCAGCTAGGTCCAGTTTGTGCAAGGGAAGCCCTGCCCAGGCTCTGAAGAGAGTGTCCAGGAGTCTCAGCTGTTGTCAGTAGTCCATTCTGTCTTTGCTTTCCTCAGTGGAGAAGCCCAGGCTCTAACAGGCATGAGGCAGGGAGGGAGCAGCCCGTGAGCACCACCGCAGAACAGCTGCCAGCACCCCCCTCCCAACATAGAGGAGCAAGCCCGTGGAGGGGGTTCTAGTTGCTTCTCCCCTCCCTTCTCCTCTTGGCTGTTGGGCAGACCAATCAGTGAAACGCTCTGGGTGTTCATGTTCTCATTTGAGCTCTGTGGTCTCTCAGCCCTTATGCAGAGACCCATGGATTGGGGCTCCAATGGGCAGGGCTCTGTGGTCCTTAGCTGTGAGATGGCTCTCCAGATGGTCTGGGTTGGGCCTTTCCGGAAAGTTCCCTGCCCAAGTCCTATCACTGCAGGTCATGCCGCTCAAGGTCATTACTGATGTGTTCCCACTTACATGTGTTTGCATGTGGCTGAGTTTCATCTAGAAGAGTCTTTAATGGGAGTCTACACCTACCTGGTATCAGGAATCCAATCTTCTATGGTTAATACAGTGGGAAGGGAGAATGTCCTTCAGTCTACTCATTAAGTCCTGGGAACCCTCATCCTCTTTTCAAAGTGAGGCCTGCAGGAGCTGGGAGCTTCAGGAGGTCAATGAGCTGGAATTGAAAGCAGGGCCAATAGGAGTCCTGGATGTTGCTATTGAAACTCTTAACATAGAAGGCTTTGCTAAGTACTACCACACCCTTTTAAAAAATTAAATTTTAAAAAGTTTTATGTAATTTTAATTGACACATAATAGTGTATGTTTGTGGGGTACAATATGATGTTTTGATGCGGGCATACAATGTGTAGTAATCAAATTAGAGCGATTACATTCCTGTCCTCTCAAACATTTTTCTTTCTTTGTAATGAGACTGTCTGAAATTCTCTCTTACAGTTTACAGACCAAAAATATTTGAAAAAAGAAAACCTCAACAGTGAAAAGTAACAGTGATAAAAAACAATACAAATAAAAATTGCAATGTAACAAATATTTACATAGTATATACTTTGCAATTATGTATTAGTAGTAAACTAGAGGTGATTTAAGGTATCTCAGAAGATGCATGTAAGTTCTTTGTAGATGCTCTGTCTTTTCATATAAGGAACTGGAATATCATGGTTTTGGTATCCTAGATGGGATGCGTTCTAGAGCCCATGGATTCAGAACGCAGTGCATATTTTCACTGTGGAATGGCTAAATCTAACAGTATCTTGCCTCACACCATCCTAATTTTTAGGGTGAAAACATGTGCTGCTTGTCACACTTTTAAGAACATAATATTATGCCATTAACTGTACTCACCTTGCTGTACAAAGATGCCCTTGAAACCAATCTTCCCTAACTCTAACCATCTGCCTTTGATCCAACATTTTCCTTTCTCTCTTCCTTCTGTCTCATCCCGTCCTCTGATAACCACCTTTCTAATATGCCCTTTGGTGAGATCAAGTCTTTATGCAGTCTGCAGATTCAGTGTTATCCCTATTTTATCCCAATATCAAGCATATTGTTCATAGAAAGAGAAAAACTCCTAAACTACGTATGGAATCTCAAAAGGTCACAAATAAACAAATAACCTTGAGTACAAAACACAAAGCTGGCAGCATCATAAGAGCTGACTTCAAAATACACCGCAAAGCTAGAGTAATCAAAAAAGCATGGCTTTGACATAAACGCAGACACATAGACCAAGTGAACAGAATAGAATGCAGGGATGCCTTCATAGCTGACTGATTCCCACAGAAGTGCTAAGAATTCACACTGAGGATAGGACAATTTCTCCACTAGCTGGTGCTGGAAAAAGTGCATAGCCCCATGCAGAAGGATACAAGGAGATCCTGTCTCCCATCATCCACAAAACTCAGGTCACAATAGAGTAAAGATGTGATGGTAAGACCCTCACACAGTTGAACTATTAGAAGAAAACTACTGCAGGAAAACACATGGGAAATGTTTCATGACATTGGTCTGGGCCAGGAGTTTTGGAGATAAGAGCTCAAAAGCACAGGCAACAGCAACAACAACACAATAGACCAATGGAAATACATCAAATTACTAATTAGTTTTAACTGAACTAAACCTCCCAGAGAGAAACCATAAATTAGAGCTATGCTAAAACACTAACTGTAAAGTAAGGTCATACTCCCTTAATGGCGGGACAAAGCTCCCAAGACCCAAGGGGAGGCTGATGCCTGAGGAGAGCACCCAGCATATTAGTTTGGTGCCTTTTCAGCCTTTATTCGCACTTAGCGTGCTCTGTGGCTGTGACTGTCACAGTTTGCGGTGTGACAGCAAAGCCAGCAAGAGTTTCTTCCGCATGCTTCACAATTTTAGGTTTTGCAGGTAGCAAACTGGATTCTACGGTGGTCCTTCCTTAAGTCAGTGATGTTAGAATTTCCATGTCACACCTGCGGGCTTCTCCCAGCACCTGTGAATGGCCACTGTTCCTGGCCTTGTGCTGCAGGGCCTTTGTGCAGTGGAGTCAGGGCTATGTGCACACGAGCCCTTCACAGGCATGGATCTGCTGGCTATGACATCACTCATTCTCGGAACAATATGTAGTGTAAAATGTATGAGTTGTTTTTTCTTTTGAATGTTCAAAGTTTGAACATTTATTATCCTAAAAGACATACTGCCATTAACCCCCCTTCCCAAAATATCCCCCTGCTTCAAGCATGCTTAGTTCATTGATCTTGCCACTTTCTACCCCCCCCCCCCGCTTTCCTTTTTGTATATTTTTATTTGCATATGCTGTGCATAGTAATTGCATTTGTCTTGGGGAACTGGTACCAGTCTGACGGCCTCTAATCATTTTTATTTCCCCTTCCCTGCTCCACCCGCCTGTCTCCCTCACCCAGAGAATTTTCCTTGTAAAATTTTGTATTGCATTTGACCACAGGATATAGACCCCTGGCAACAAAATCAAGAATGCGAGGGGACTGTTGTGCTCCACACTCCTGGCCTCTTAAGCTCAGTGGACAGCACTCGCCAGCCCCTGTTGGGAGGACCAAAAGGCTGCTGGGTGCAGGACGCTGAGTGCAGCATGAATGGTGCATACAGTCCTGTGCCAGGCCCTGCTAGCTCTGTCCTCTCCGGGTTAACAGGGAGCCCTGAGTTAAGACCTGGGATAAGAAGGCAGAGCAATGTGGGCTGCCTGGAGGAGGACAGAGAGGCATGAGCAAGAAGGAAAGGGCCGTCCCTTGCTGTGTGGCATGATTTGCTTGTCCTGACCAGGGCCAGGTGCTTAGGTACACTCAGGTGAGCTCCAGGTGCTCCTTTGGCCCCCGGTTGGTTGTGAAGCAGATGGCCAGGGCAGCCCTAAGCACCAAAGGACAGCTGCAGCCACTGGCCTCTGCATGCGTGGAGGCCCAGCTGGCCCTTCCTTCTCCTCTCCCCAGGGTCACATTGTTCAGCAAATAGAAGGCACTGAGTAGCCCTTGGTGTGGCCATCAAGTCCCCTAACTGCTGTTAAGGACCAAGCCAGTCTGGGTCCTTGGGGTAACCTTGGGCCAACTCTGGGGCCAACTCTGGAGAGTGATTTCAGCTATCAAGTGTGTGGGGCAGTACTTAATAAATAATCACATGATAAAATACTGTCAATATCCATAACAGAAAGACGGCCAGGACACCTGTACCATCGTAAATAAATCTGGCTTTTGCTGACACGCGTGGCTGCACCCTAAAACAAGACTGCGGAGCAGCAAGGTGCTGGGGCTCGCTCTTCCCAGGAAATACTTCTCCTTTGTCAGCCCTCCTAGGGGAGGGAGGCCTGAGGCCTGGTGGCTGTCTTCCGGGTGGGCACCCAGTCCCTAACTGGCTTGGTGCCTCCCTGAGGAGGGCGTGAAAGTTGCTGGCATCTCCTGCAGGAAGACATTCCGGGTCCTGCCCTTGAAATTACCAGCAAGCAGAGAACAGTATGTGATCCACATCTGTCCTCCCCTCCAGGAGACACTGCTTTTGCCTACCCAGTAGCAAGGCCATGTTAAGCCGAAGACAGGGTTGCACCCAATTTAGGCATCTATCTCCATGGCTTTTATTTTGATTCATGAATCAGGGCAGCCTCATTCTACGAAACAGATCAAAGTTCCCACAGGGCCACAGCAGAACCATGGGTCTCCTAAGGTGAAACAAGGAAACAGGGTGATTAAAAAATAACGCCCTGATTGGACAACATCCAGTTACTTTGTTTTGGGCGAGGGTCAGAGGGCCTCCGTGTTATGCCAGCTCCAGTAGGCTGGAAGGTCTTGTGTCCTGGAGGAGCTGTGCTATGCTCGGCCTGTCTGCTTCCTTAAAGCTTCAGTTTGATGGTGGGGTGTTGGGCATGAGCAGCTGTGTTTTGATCTGGTCTGGTCTTTGGAGAGCTTTGTCCAAATGATGACCTCTATCATTTTGTTTACCATGTCGCTCGGGACAACAGGCTGGTAGTGCCTCAGAAGGGACAGGTGGAGACTCTTTTGCAGAAGACCTGTTCCTTTAGGGTAGATGTACTTACTCTCCAGGACTCCAGGGACGACAGAGGCTGGGAGGCCCTCTCCTCCTTCGCACATCTGGCTTTCTCTTATTTCCTGTATGTTATACCACAGCCTCAGCACCAGGACAGTGTCCTTGGGTGATGGCTGGTATCTGCCCTGAGCAGCTAAAGACCAGGCCACGTTCTTCCCCTCATCCCTGAGCACACTCATTCTGCCTGAGGTGCCCTTGACTTTTAGGGGCTTTTTCTCACAGGCTGCATGAAACTCAGTCTCTGGTGTATGTAGGTGGTAGCCCATTTCTCAGATGGTCATACTTGTGAATTTCTTTCCTGTATCTTCGTAGTCAAAGGCTGCTCCCAGCAGCCACACTGGGTGGTTGGCACTGCAAAATGTGAATGAACAGCTTTTTTTAAGTCCACGGAATAAATCCAGGCTCATGCCACAGACGCCAATTTAAATGCACCGTTGAAGGCCCACACATTATTCCAGGAAATTGATCTATGCAGGATGTGGCTCATTGTTATGGTGAGATCTTCTAAGCCTATCCAGATCACAGCTGATGGTTTTCGGGCTTTAAAGACATTGAGGGACCATCAGTGTGAACTTGGACACTGTTGAAGAGCAGGACCTGTGATCTTGCAGATGGCAGGCTCCTCAGAAACGCATGCCTGCCCTCACAGCTGTGTGCTGCCCCCAGGTGGAAGCCAGAGGGCTTGTAGGGAGCACTGCATGAGGGAGAAATGAGCCTTTGTCCTCTGGCCCTGTCTCGGAGGGAGCCCTGGCATCCGCCTCTAATAGCCTGTGTCCCCTTCTTTCTCAGCCTGTCACATTCTCGAGTGCTGCGATGGGCTGGCCCAGGATGTCATTGGCTCCATCGGACAAGCCTTTGAGCTCCGGTTTAAGCAATACTTGCAGTGTCCTTCCAAGATTCCGGCCCTCCAGGACCGGTGAGTAACACTGTGATGTTGCTGGTGTGGCCTCTGTGTTTTATGACACTTTTTTCTCCTCTAAGGCATCTCCCCCGGCTGTGCAGTGGACAGACCCAACTCATCAAAGAGCTTCCTGGGCTGGCGGACACCTGCCGGGTGCTGGATCTGCCCCGGAAACCAGAGGGAAGCCCACTACGCTCTGTGCATGTAGAAAATAGTTTCTTAAAATTATTGTGCTGGTAGCCACGATGACCCTGAAGCGACTTCATTTGTCACTCTGTTTCTTGTGCACCAATGTGATTTTTTCATGTGTCTCCCTTGGGTCTACCTTCACAGGTCCCTGTAATCACAGTCGGCTGAAGTCCTGCTGCACGGGGCTCTTCCGCTGGTGTCAGCATCGTCCCTGCTTCCATGGCCTTTGTGGCCTCACAGCTTTGGGACTTGTTTGATGCGTGGCCCCGGGAGCCTCCTCAAACTCTGTGAGCCTCAGAAGCTTCAGCTGTAGACAGGAATAATAGTGGCCTGGCGATTGTTTTAAGTGTTAAGTGAAACAGTGACTATTGAGAGCAATTGGGAAACAGTTCACTATGAAGAGTGCAGAGAGTTTCCCGGACACAAGACTGTTCCAGGCACCGTAGCTCCCTCGGTGTTCTGCCCCTGAACCTGTGAGCACTGTGTCCGGGAGGAACTCGCACGGTGAAATCTATTATCTCTGTAAGCAAAACTTGACTTCCCCTAGGCTTTTTTCCCCACTTTTTTTTCAGTAGTGAGTCTGGAACCCATGGTCTAGCATGTACTGGGAAAAGTACTTTACCTCCGAGCTACATTCCCAGCTGCTTTTTACTCCTTTCAAAGCTGTGAAGCCATGTTCTGTGATGGTTACATGAAATGCACCTGGATTCCTTTGTTCTGATGGCTCCTTCTCTCTCCTCTTCAAAAAAGACTTAGTTTCTACAAAGAGACTTTTAATTGCTTTCTTTCATCTTCTGGAAAGTTCCCTTTGAGATACTCTTTTGGAAGGTGCCTGGAAAGGACCCACTTTTCCCAGCTGACAGGGAGAGGTGTCCAAAGGGGTTTAGTGCAGGGAAGTTGAATTGTCTGTTTCTCTGGGAGTTTTGGTAAAGTATAGACCTCATAGAAAATATATAGTCAGATAATTTTGTCCATTCTGAAAACCCCTGTCTTTTATTTGGAGAATTTAAAGCATTTATATTTAATGCAGTTACTGTTAAATTAGGATTTTCTCCTGCCATTTGGTAAATTTTTTTCTTCAGATGCTTGTGTTTTCTTCATTATTGCACCTTTGAATGCTTTTCTCTGTCTCTCTGTCTCTCCTCTCCTTTGGGGACACCGTTACATGGATATTGGTGTGTCCTCGAGCCTCTGAGCCTCTGTTCATCTTTCCTGGATATTTTCTTTTTCTGTTCCTCTGTCTGGTTAACCTCAACTGACGAACCTTTAAATTCTTTCATTATTTCTTTTGCTTCTGCAAACTTGATGTTAAATTCTTAAATAATTTTTAAACAATCTGGTTATTAGAACTTTCAACTCTAGAAAATTTTATTTGACTCTAAAATTATTTCTGTGTCCTTTTTGATATTTGCTATTTCATGAGGCATCATTCTTGTGTTTGGTTTTTATACCTGGTTTCTTTAGTTCTTTGAACATAGATACTTTAGAGGCTTAGTCTGAGTTTTCCATGGGACTGTTCTCAGTGCCTAATTACCTTTTCTTGTTTATATACTTTATTTTTTGGCTGAAACTGGAAATTTAAATAATGTAATGTGACAGCTGTGAGCCAGATTTCTCCCCTTTCCCTAATTTACTGTTGTCACTAATTGTTTTGGCTGTATATTTTAGTGATTTTCCTGAATTGAGTCCATGAAACCTGTATTCTTTGTCATATACATTCATTAATGGCTCTGCTTGGTTAGGCATTTTGCTTTACTAATGTTTCCTTAACTGTCTGGAGCCACTGAGTCCCCAGTCTTTCCCAAGGTGTGTGTGTGTGTGTGTGTGTGCACGCTGGGGCACTCTCTCCATGTGCCGCCAGACAGCTGACAGCTCTGGCTTTGCCTCCACTTCCTGCTGGTGCAGAATCCCAGAGTCATCCAGAGGGGAGAACTTGGTCTTTTCACCTCTGCTCCAAGTAGATACACAGCCCAGCACGAGGACTACCCTACACATGCCTGTGGCTTTCTAGATCCCTAGGAACTGATTTGGAGCTTATTAAAAACTCCATGGAAAACCCATTTCCAACTTTTTCTTTTAGGAGATACCTAATACCATGCCTGATCCAATGTTATCCATTGCCTCTGGGAGCCATAATGTTAAACAACTGCCTCTCATTGTTTTCGACAAATACCTGTGAGAGGAGAATTTTTTTGTATCATTGGGTAAGCTCAGAATCAGGTCAAATAAAGATGGTCTTGGGAAGTGCAAAGAAATGATAAATGTGTAACAAAACATAAATGCTAATTATTCTGGTTTTATCATTACATATTGTAAAAATGTATGTGATTACCATGCTCTATGCCATAAATATACACAATTATTAGGTATTAATTGAAATAAACTTAATAAGAGGTAGCTCTGAAAGCTGGATCTTCCAAGGATCGATCATTGGGGTGAAATGATGCTAGGTCTCTGGGGAACAAGCTTTGCCCTTACCTCAGAGCTGTTCTGCCACTTCTGGGCATGGGGCGCTGATTTCCACTTCGACTGAGGGTGGTCACCTCCAAGACTGCCATAGGGTGGAGAAAAGGCAATTGAACATGTCACAAAGACACAGTTCTCACAGTGTCCTTTAAAATAAACATTCTCCAGGTTGCCTCAAGCTTTGGTCAATTTTTAGGATTTTGAAAAAAGTTGATTCTGACCAAAGTTTTTCTTTGGTCATTTTTATTGTTGCTTTTATGCAAGAGAGAATTTTCAAAGGTGCTTACTCTGTCATTTCCTCTGAAGTCATTCAATCTTTTTTTGAAGTTGATTTTATTTTACATAAATTTCATGACTTACTGAAATGTGTATCTGTACCTTGATGGCCCTGGTTTATTTTTAGGCAAAAATTTATTTTTCACAGTTAAAACACATTTTATAGAAAGGGCTTGTCTTGCATCTGCTTTGAACCTTCCAATGGGTAAAATTCTGAGTAGGGCAGAGATTTTGGCGAAACTGCTCATCTGATTTTCATGTACTCGAGAGAGAATGGCAGAGTGACACAGCCTAAGCTCTCTTTTCTTGGCAATTGGTACTGCGTTAGGTCATTTTCATTACTGTAACAATGTGCCTGAAGCAAGCTGACTTTATAAAGAAAAGAGCTTTGTTTAGCTCCAAGTTGTGAGGGGCCAGGGCATAGTGTTGGCATGTATGCAGCAAGATGAGGACCCTTCTGGCCACATCACATTGCTGGTGAGAACACACGAGAGTGAGGAGATCGCCTCTGGAAGCAGGAAGCCAGAGCTGACCTGGGCCCCACAATCCCTTCTCAGGACAAGCCCTGAGCTCCCTGCAAACCTCCTTCTAGACTCCACCTCTTGAAGTCTCACCTCTTCTTCCCAATGCCGCTCACTGGGGACCAAGCCTATGACACATGAATCTGGTGGATGAGGGCGGTGTCTCACATGAGCATTTCTAAAGTACAGCAGATACTGATGGTAGGTTTTCTGGGTTGGCCTGCAAGCCCAGCTTTTGGTGAAAGCCCCTGAAAATCTCCTTTGAACAGAATGCAGAGTCTGGATGAGCCCTGGACAGAAGAGGAGGGAGACGCCCCCGACCACCCCTACTACAACAGCATCCCCAGCAAGATGCCTCCTCCAGGCGGGTTTCTCGATGCTCGACTGAAAACCAGACCCCAGGCTCCCGACACAACCCAAGTAAGCCTTGTGTCTTTCTCCTTGTCAAGGCTCCCCGAGCTTCATTGTATTTTCTTCGGTTTTACTTCAGGCAGACATTCCCTTTAGCTTTTCTCACAACCACACAAGCTTCTTTCACTGGAATTCACAAAGCATACGAATAGGAGAGGCTTTTGTTTGATATAGCAGTGCATCAGCCGAGTGCCTTGGAATTATACTGTGATTCCTGAGACATGAGTCTGAGGCGACTTCTCCATCCTAGGACTCATCCCATAATACCTTAAACCTTCAGGACAGAAAGCGAGAATTCAAGATTGTTAAAAGCCCTCTGAAAAGGGCTTTTAATTTACGAGAATTGTATGCATTTTTCTATTTCCTTCATTCCCCTCCAACTCAGAAATTTCCTATTTATTCAAAATTGCTATCTAGCATTATGCTATCTCTGTCTTGTTGGATGATTTTTTTTCCTAGTTTTCTTTTTTGTGAACCCAGAGCCTCATGCATGCTAAGAAAGCATTTTACCCCAGCCCTAGAAACTTTTAAACATTGCCTATTCATGCAAATAACAATGACATCAGTAAAAATGGCAGAAAACTCAGAGCCCTGATGGAGAGGGGGACTCCTGGTTTTGGTGCAGTGGATCCCTGAGCGTAGATGACTGGGTGTGTGGGCGAGAGGTGGGCTGTGGCTCACAGGTGCTGCGGTTGAAGTTCACTTCGGTGCACCTGGGGTGAAGCAGCTATTTAGAAAGAGCTCATTTTACAGTCCCAGGGAGGTCACGGGACCATGCAAACCAGTGCGAGCACTCGAGGTCCAATGAACAAGTTGCCTTTCCCTCACTCCCACACGGACTGATTTGTTAAATTTTAATGTAAAGAGAAAACTGGGAGTAACAGGATGTGATCAACCCACCAATATCCAGGCCAGGTTGGCTTTTTCTTTCATACTGGGGAATGAACCTGGGGTCTTTGCATTGAACTACATCCTTAGCCATTTGAACATTTTTATTTTGAGGTAAGTTCTTACCAATTTGCTGACTTGCAATCTTCCTGCCTCAGCCTCCCAGAGTTCCAGGATTACAGGTGTGCACTACCCAGATGGGGAATGACAAGAGGATACTTCCTTTTTTTTCTTTGTACTTACACCTGTCTGTAGTTTGCAGGGAAGGAGCAAACTTATTACCAGGGAAGACACTTAGGAGATGTGTTTGGCGAAGACTGGCAGAAAGCACCCAGCAGGCAAGGTGAGCATCACGAAACACACCCAGGGCAGGGAGGCACTAGCCAGCGGGTCACTGCTTTCTGCAGGTAGTAGTGTGGGCGCCTGGGAATACCTGCTGTGGGCCCCGTGAGACCAGGGAGACACAGCAGTGTGGCACCCAAGCCCCTGCAGTGCCCATCAGCATCGGTGCCCTGCAGGCTGACCTCGTACAGCCTCCTCTGCCCTGAGTGCTCACCCTCCCCAGCCTGGTGCAGGGCTGCTGAGGAACCTGCACTCACCACCCCTTAAGGGAGCTGGAAAGGCGGCTCTCGGGTGTGTTTTACACCAGAGAGCTCCAAGGTCTCCCGCAGGGCGAGCCCCAGAGCCCCCCAGAAAATCGTTGCCTTCCCTCCCTCCTCTCACTGGGCTTTCTTTCTTCCACCTGGCTCGGGACGGCTTTAGGAGGGGCGCAGACACCTCCCTCCCTCAGCTGCTGGCTGCCCAGTGATGGCAGAAGCAGCACCAAGGGTTCAGATCCCTCCAGGGCCCCTCCAGGACACATCTGTGTTTTAGCAAATCCAATACTGTATCACTTGCAGAAAATAACTTAGATGGAAGCTTCTAATTAGGTGCAACTATACCTTGTTTAGATATACCAGCTATCTAGATATTTAACAATATTTAGGGGTATCTGCATAGAACTATAAAGTTTTCTTAAAAATAGCTAAGGACCACTAACTGTTCAGATAAGCTGTCATCCACAGTTATTAATACATGCGTCATGGGACGCGTCCGTCTTTCCTTCCTCACTCCTCCCCCCTTCCTTTCATTGGTTGATCAGTTAATGGGTTTATTCACCCATCTATCCATGTAATCTATCTCTCCTTTAAACATTTCTTCTACTTTAAAAATTTCCCCATTTCCTGCAGGCCTGCTACTAATTCTAAAGGTCGTAATGAGATGGATCCAGTGATTCCTCCATAAATATAAATTCACCCCTTTATTGGTTTATCCCTTTATTATAGAATGTTTGAGCCAGGGAGCAAATGACAACGAGCTTCTCATATTTTCTCTGGGAGAAAGGATGCCAAGAAAGACCTCAGGACTGGTCCAGGCGATGAGATGTAAGGCCTGACTAAATGCAGCATGTGACTGTGCCTCAAAACTGAGTAGAAGTAGATATATTTCTGCCAGAGGTACTTTTCCACTCTGAGCTCTTCACCTCTGTCCTATATACATTTACATGTAGTCGGATAACATATGCGTGCATAGATAGAGACTAACGAGGACTCGTTATTTCTCCCAGACATTTCCCTTATTATAAACTATGTCAGGTTTATTTAAAAGTTCTTTTGGCAGGGTATATTTACAAATTATTGCAGACAGGTCTAGGACAGAGAATTCAGCAGACTCATCAGGACAAATGAGCCCTGGCCTGACTGTGAGACTCATAACTCTTAATAAATTTCAAACTCTTATTGGAAAACAGTACATGTTTTTCCATAGAACAAATATGGACAACGTTCATTAATTTGCCGGTAGCCCCTCCTCTTAGACAAAGACAGACCCCAGGTGCCACTGTGACATACGTCAATCTTCCTGGTCCCCCAACTGCTGTCATTTGCAGTTGGAAAGCCTGGCAGGAAGGTCACTGGTGGGGCTTTCAATGTTATCTTTCCCAAAATTAGTTTGTAAAGTTCTTTTCGAAAGACAGATTTGTTTGCAGTATCTACAAACCTGGAAACTGCAAGCAGCAGTTGCTGTGTTAGGGCAGGTGATGAAGGAACGGCCGTTTAGATGTGAAAATCACGTACAAGAAGAAAGCAGAAGCATGAGGGTTCCTGGTTTTGCAGATGCCGGGCAAAGAGCAGCCAGCACAGCACCTCTTGTCTTAGGATCTGGCTGGGGGGCCGTGGGGTGCCGGCACGTGTCCAACGACAGGCCCTTGGGAAAGATTTTTTTTAAAGCCTCGAAATGACTTGCCAGCTCCGCTGAGCTGTCTGTGACATCACTGCCCTGGGGTATGAAATAGACCCTCTTTCCAGAAACGTGAATGTCCGGAGCGTTCCCCTGGAGACACTTGTGTAAGTGGCTTGGAGGCAGAGAATGAACGGAAGAAGGACTGGAGTAGGCATTCTTGGACAGCACCTCTGATGCTACCTATGGGGGACAGGATGGTTGGGACCCCAGAACTGGCCTTTGCACTGCTTCAGTCAGCTAGGAAGCGCATGGGCAGCGTCACTGCCTCAGAGGGGAGACACCTCCATCCCGAGGCCAGCCTGGGTCCTGGGCAGGGGCAGCTGTGCTTTGTGAGGAAGGTCCCTCCGTGTGTTAGGAGATGGTCCATAAATCAAAGCGTTCACTAATATGTAACGAGAGCAAGGAAACTAAGCTCTGCCGAGGTCTGGGGACAGTGTTCCTCTGCAAGGCTCCTAATCCACATGGTGTCCACACAGACATTGGCTGGAGGTTCCGTTTCCATAGGGAGAACCAGGAGACCTCCTCACCAGGTGCTGTTCAGATGGAAAACATCATGGAAAGCCTTGTCTGTGCAGAGGGTGATTGGCTAACGGGGCCGATGGCTGACCCGTGATGAGCAGATGGGTCCGGGTGGAAGGGTCGCTGGTGGTGTTAGCCGGGGGACATCTCCCTCCTGGCTCCTCCCTGCCTCTGTGCGGCTTTCCTGCACTCTGTCCCACCTGTGCCTTCCCTCCTTGGAGCCAGCCAAGCATGGACTAAACACTCCGGACGAAGGAAGGCTCCCCTGCTTTAAACTGGGGGCTTGGGGCATTTTGTCCCAGTGATGTGGGCAGTGACTGAGACATCAGGGCATAGCAAAGACAGGTGGCTTAGGAGAGGAAACCTAACTGGTGGTGTTTTCTCTGCAGAAAGGATGTTCTGAGGTATGAGCAGGCTTACAGAGCCCCCAGGCAGTGCTGGCTGGCTCAACCACAGGATGTGCAATGAAGAAAAGGTCGCTTTCTTGTTGCAGGGTCCTTCGACGTCTACAGCGCTCTGGAAGGGAAAGCGCCTGTGCCTATGGTGGGAGAAGGACCCACCTATGTCAACACCCGGCACATCCCCCCACAGGCCCGGCCAGCCACGGCCAGCAGTGCCGAGAGCAGCCCACGGAAAGACCTCTTTGACATGAGTAGGCCTCCCTGTCTCTCCTTCTCTTCTCTGCTGAGATTGCTTTCTAGCACTTGTAATTAGTGAGCTTTCTGCTCGTGGGGCTTGGACTCAGTGAGGATTCACAGCACTGTTCTGGGCTACAACTGGGATTACAGTATTCTTTGGAATCAAGAGGCAGAGCCAACTCCCCACTCTTCTTGGAGTTGCATTTCCTCTTGAAGCTCTGCAAATGTATGGAGACAAACAGTTGACCCCACTTACTGTGTTCATTTGCTTAAATATCAGCTTAAATTACACCAACTATGGCATCCTTCGCTGTGGATGCCAGGGTGAAGTGACCCATATTCTCAGAGCTCCCCACCACCGAAGGAGACCAACACCCGGTGTAAACAAGAGAGTGTGGGACATCGCTTTTCTATGCATGTTCATTCTTCCTTCCCCCATCTCCTCTCTCATTTTGCTCTCATTCTCTCTGTCCCCCTCACTGCTCCCCAAAATGTATTAAGCAGTTACCCTGTGTCACATACTTTTCTATTTACTGAAGAGATACAGGAAAACAAAACAGTCCTTGCTCTAAGGAGAATGAAATATACTAACTACCTAGGACCAGCCAATGAGAAGGCTTTTGCAAGTGATGGAAGAGGCCAAGGAGGGCGGCTGGGAATCTCCTGTAGAGGGCAGCACTGTGGGATGTGGCCCCACCCCGGGCCGTTTGCCTTCGGATTGGGAAAATTAAGGCATTTGCAAGCTGAAATGGAAGGAAAGTGGAAATTTCTTTTTTAAAAATTGAAAAGCTCTTCCAAAGCTCACTGAGAGCTTGGTAGCTTGAATTTTTTAATTCCTTAAGAACTTGCCAGGCCAATGGGGGCGGGAGCAGATGGGTGCTGAATGAGTTTCTTCTGTGTGTGAGGTCCTGGTGATTTTATTTAATAGGTAGGTATTATGACTGTTCCATCACTATTTTATGGAATCCCAGAGGCTAAGTAACTTTACTGTGAGGAAAGGCAGCTTTCTCATCCAACACTTGCTGCTCCTATTGGGTGAGGACAAGGTCATGTGCCTTTGTAATATTTCAAGGCAGCGCCTGACAGCCACACTGTGCTCCTCGCAGACGCTAAGGACTTAGACTGCAAAAGACACCTGAGCCGGAAGAATGTTTAGAGAGGCACCACTCAGGTCACTTAGTCCAAGCCCTGCATTTAAAAATGTGGAAACAGCCCAGGAAGTGTGAAACCATTTTCCCAAGCTGCAGATCAGAGTGGTGGAGCCCCAAAGCCCCCCACTTCCGTTATCACATCATCTTCTGGCTACAGCCAATTTCCCTACTTAATTTTGTCATTGTACCAGACTCCTGAGGAGAGTTATGCAGCACTTGGCTGGGATCTGAGAAAAACAAGAGCCACCAATTAATTTCTACTTCTCTTGAACCAGAGGACAGCAGATGAAACAGAAAGGGCTACAGAGATGCCAGTGCCTTCTGCAAATCATTGGAAGCAGAGCCAGCACTTTGTTTATCTGGGACCACTAGGATTAAGTGATACCAGTAGTGGTGACAGTGGTGATGATGTGAGGAGGAAGATGATGGTGGTGCACTATGGTGGTGATGTGGTAACAAGAGCGTTCGACTGTAATGATGGTGACAGTAGATGATGATGGTGATGATGATGGTGATGAAGATGGTGTCGGTGTTGGTGATGACGGTAATGGCAGTGAGAGTGGCGGTGATGGTGGCGGTGATAGCAGTGGTGATGGTGATGGTGGTGGTGGTGATGATGGTGATGGTGGTGACAGTGATGATGATGGTGGTTATGATGATGGTGGTGAAGGTGGTGATGGTAGTGATGATGGTGATGATGGTGATGGTGGTGACAGTGATGATGATGGTGGTTATGATGATGGTGATGGTGACGGTGATGAGGATGATGGTGATGGTAGATGTGGTGATAACTGTAATGTGGTGACAATATTGATGGCAATGCTGTTGGTGATGGGAATGGCTAACTGTGATGTGATTTGGTGATAACAGTGGTGATTGGAAGATGGTGACAATAGTGATGGTAATGTTGGCATGAATTGAGAGACTGTCAGTGAAGTGAATGTGTAGATGATGGTGATGATACCAAAGGCGAGGATGATGTAGAAAGAGTATTACACAAATGTTCAGTAACTCCAGGTAATCAGATAAAAAATAAAAGAGAAATCCCACAAATATAATTTTAGCAAACAGTTTTGTCACCATGTGGAGTCTCTTCCCACGCTTGGTCCACCCTGCGGTCACAGGACTGCTAACCTTCCTTGCAGAAAAAGAATTTTCAGGATGCATCAGAAACATGAGTAGGATTTACTAGGTAAAGACACAGCAAAAGCATTTATAGAGCAAAGCAGAAATCAGCCTTTGTTATAAAGTGAAAGCAAACAGCCCCCAGGCAAATGAACCTGGGAGGGGGCCCAAAAAGGGTTCCCCAAGGAACGCTTCTGTCTAAGGGTCTTTTCACCTAAAAATGATTGTACTTCAGCCAAGTAGAGATCAAACTATGGGTTACAGTCAGGAAAGACTGTTGTAGAAGTAGACCTAGAGGAGCCCAGGGCATGTACTTTACAAGCACCACTAACTGAATTTTAAACAGAACAAAGACATTCTGTGGATCATGCAACTATCTTATACCTGGGCATGAAAATCTCTACAGTCCTATGAAGCCTTGGTTTGTGGAGCCCCTGGGCGCCTGGCCTTTGTCACCAGTGTGTCCTTCAGTGGATCTGTTTGGCTCCCTGTTTGGTGTGGCCCTCTCCCGCTGGCCCTTTTGCCTTCCCACAGTGCCCCACACACCCATGCACCTGCTGGGCTCCTCTTTCATCGAGCCAGTGTGCGGCCTTCAGCTGTGTCCTGGAGGTTGTTGTCCTCTTATGAGGGACAATTGCTAGTTATGATTTCCTTGTTTTCTCTCTACCTTCTATTTCTTCATCCTACCTCATTTCTAAATTCTGTTTATCCCCACATCTGTAAAAAATTTAGCAACTGCCAAAAAGATCCAAGATGGGTTTCACACAGTCACCTCTCTTCTTTTCGGCTTCTACTGACATTTATTGAACGAGCCTACGTTGAATACTTAGAGCCCAGACTGTGTCCTGGGAACAGTGTGGGGCTCTGGAGCAGCGGCTGTGTCTGGGCAGAAGGAATTCTGTCCTTGTGGTACTTGTGCTTCAGTGGATGGGCAGCGTGATCCCAGGTGACCACCATAACACCTTACAGTTGCATAGTACTGTGTGCTTCTCAGAGCACCTCGTGTCTACTGACTTACTGGAAAAGTGAACTTTGGGATTTGGTGAAATGTGCTTGGCCACTCGTACCTCATGCTGTTAGGAACTGCACCATTCCCAGTACCCAGCAGTGGGAAGTGTGCTCCAGAGGGGATGAAGCCAAGCCCCATGGCAACAGCTCGAGTGAAAGCTGTTGCTATAGGGAAATGGATAAAGCAAAGGGGAGGCCGTGTGCCTGGCCCACAGCAAGTCACCCAGGAGGAGCTCAGGGGTTTCAAAATACACCTCCACTGGGCTGGGTTTAGGTTTGCATTAAATTCTAGCTTTGTAGCTGCATCTTTTTCTCTGGACGTAGTGAGATTTTATTCAGAATTTTTTAAGGAGGCCAGCTGGTGTTCCTAGGAAAGGAGACCATGTGAAATACACATGGCCTCCCACAGGCTCCCTAGACCATGAGTGTGTTGTGCTTGCCCCTTTGGCACAGATCAGAGCTCCCAGCTGCAGGGGGAGAGCAGACTCACAGGAAAGAGGGGTGCCAGAATTGGGAGTGTGTGTTTAAACACTTGTCATGCTGACTCTCGTTATCTCCTGTCTGGAGGAGGTCCCTGTGCATTTGCGTCTCTTGCATTACATTTTTGCAATCTGCTCTTTCTGGGATTGACACTTTGCTGGCCAATCTTGTCATTGACAGAGCCTTTCGAAGATGCTCTCAAGAACCAGGCCTTGGGGCCCGTGCTGAGCAAGGCTGCCTCCGTGGAGTGCATCAGTCCGGTTTCACCCAGAGCCCCAGATGCCAAGATGTTGGAGGAGCTGCAAGCTGAGCCTTGGTACCAGGGGGAGATGAGCAGGAAGGAGGCAGAGGGGCTGCTGGAGAAAGATGGAGACTTCCTGGTCAGGAAGAGCACCACCAACCCCGGCTCCTTCGTCCTCACGGGCATGCACAACGGGCAGGCTAAGCACCTGCTGCTGGTGGACCCCGAAGGCACGGTGAGGCACGGGTGGGGGCTTCCGGTCAGCTCCCCTCACCTTCAACCAGCTCTGCTTGTCCAGAGCGCCTGCCAGGGCAGAGGAGTTTTGCCTGCAGGTCAGAGCTGGGCAGCTATTGTCAGTGGTCAGGGCTGCATCTGAGTCAGAAAAGTTGGAAAATTATTACAGCCCAGGCTGAGAGTGTTGACTTTTACGTCCTTTAAGATAAATAAATACAGAAGCTTTGGCTTACTGTATGAAGATTTTAAAAAATGTTGGTCCCCATCCCATGCCATATTCAGAAGTACATTTGGTTGCAGTTAAAATCTAAATGTGAAAGACAGAACTATAAAGCCATAAAGAGAATTATTAAGAGCAAAATCTCAAAAAAGAACGTTTTTCTTCCAGACACTTTCCCAGTAGACAAGGAAAATGGGCCTCTGGGATTTTAGGACACATCTGAAATTTATAAAAGTTGAATCACTGAGATTTTTATATGTGTTGGAAAATATGATAACCAGTGAGTGACACTCCCATAATTAGCTGCTTATCCTCCCACTCACACAGGTCACGCCTGGTGACACTGAACTTAGCCCTTGCTGTACAGGTGTAGCAAAATAATTCTACAGCTCAGGCTGCATTGTCTGCCTTCAGGCAACAAATATACCTGGCTTCACCCTGGGCATAGCTCAATGAATGCTCAATTTAATAAGTACAGTTAGATCAATTTAACCAATGAGTGGATCCCAGAATTGTGTAAATCTTCTTATCCAATGAGAGCAAAAATGCAAGGTAGATTATGTAAACGATTGATGGGAGAAAGGAAGCTCCGGTCTTCAGCTGGACTTGTGGGGGCACAGGTGGGCGGAGGAGCGGGTTACCTGGGTCATTGTCACCCAGGCATCTAGACTGAGGGGCTAGCACACTTTTGGCTGTGATGCTCTTGAAATATCAGGGTCTGCCAGTTCCTCTTCCCTCTCCACTGAAGCAACACTTCCCCTAATGAATGTGACCTCTTCCTTCCAACCTGCCTTCAGGATATACATATACGTATACGTATTTGCATACGTATACGTATACATATACATGTACATGTACATATACATATGTGTATTTCTTTGTCTCGACCCCAGAAGGTGCTTTGAGACACGTCAGCGGTGCTTTCTGTACTTCAGCTCGTTGCTGTAGTGGGCTGCCTGGCCTCTCTGTTGGGTGCATTCCCTTGCTCACCCCTCTGGGGGAGGTGTCTCAGCGGCTACCAGTCTCACGCATGATTCTCTCTGTGCCGAGATAGGTCTCACCGAGACAGGTTCGTGGAGTAGAGTTTGTGGCCAGCAGAACTGCTTGCATTGGTTTCACTAGGGTTTGCAGCTGCTTCTGTGTTAGCTGGGCCATAGAGCCCTCCTCCCCGCATACAGCGAGGGCTCACAGCGTCACTCCTCCTCCACAGAGTGGACTTGTTTTTCCAATCTGCGGGAGTGAGGAGTAGAGGGAGGTCTGGTGGGCTGATCTGCAGTTCTCCGAGTGCAGTCATTAGCAAGGTAGCAGGTTAGACTAGAAATCTGGAAATTTTAAATGCCCTCATCTTTTTCTCATGCTTCTCTTTTGACTTTCTTACTGGGTTTTCTTGTTGAATTTTTTTTTGGTGGGGGGAGTACTGTTCTTTGTTGTTGTTGTCTTTTTTTTGTTTAAATGATTATTTTGTCTGTGATATTGTTCATCAAGCAGAAGTCTTGCTGGGTGTGCTGGTAGACTGAGGCAGGAAGGTTGCCATGAGTTTGAGGCCAGCCTGGACTACATAGTGAGACTTTACCTCAAAACACAACAACAACGTCAATAACAAAACAAAACAAATGGAAATCTTTCTTTGAAACGCATCCAAATCCATCAATGATTCCTGTTTTGGTTTCTGGTTTTGAGTTTTAAATTTTCCTTTATCCATAAATTGTAAATATATCATATTCTGATATTTTATCTATTAGTCTTATAGTTTCATCTTTCACAATTAGGTTTTAATTCCAACTGGCGGTACTTTAGAATACAATGTGAAATACACACCCGACTTTTTTTGTCCCCAAATAGTAAGCCTGTTTTGCTTTTGTCACTGTTTGCCAAAAAGTTCCTTTTCCCTGCTGCTCTTGATGCCGCTTCTGTGACACAGGGAGCCCTCCGTACCTTGGAGCCGTGTTCCGTGGGTCCACTGCTCGCTCCTCACCCTTCCGCAGGCGCTGTTCTGTTGCAGTCATGGGGCTCTGAAGCTGTCGTAATGTCAGGGGGTCTGGGTCCTTCCTGGTGCCTCCCTTTATCTAAAGGGTCTCAGCTTTTCTTAACCCTTTGTTCTTCATTTAGACTCACTTTGTCAAGTCATCACAACGTGCTAAGATTTTGATAGGATTTGCACTGACGCTGAGAAATAATGTGGGGACAAGCAAGCACTTCTCAGTGTTAGATCAAAATATTCCTGAATATGGCCCAAGCCTCCACTTACTTTGCTTTTAATGTGTCTTTAACAGTTTTTGAATTCCCTCCAGAAAGTTTTTCCGCTTATTTCTTTAGGTTGTTTCCTAGCGTGTCTACCTGTTACAAAGGGTACATTATCTTAATTACATTTTTCAGCAATGGCTGCAGTGGGACGGGAAATGTGGTATGCTCTCAGGCCCAGACATTTCTCTAGTTCCAGTCGTTTTCCTGGAACACTGTCCCTGCCTTTATAACCTTGGCAGCCTGCCTCCTGCCTGCCAAGACTGTCCTCACACCTCATTGTGTGGGGCACCTTTGAACACTGACCAGAAGGAGACACCCCTGTCAACCCTCACCTGAAAGGGAAGGGTTCTCGACTGTTCCATTAAGAAGGTTTGATCCAGGCATGGTGGTGCACACGTGTAATGCCAGCACTCAGGAGGCTGAGGCAGGGAGATGGACATGAGTGTGAGCCTCGTCAAGGATGCGCAGTGAGACTCTGTCTCAAAGAACAACAACAACAACCAAAAAAAGAAGGACAAGAAGGAGACAAGAAGAACAAAAAGGAGACTTGCAGCAGGCTTTGGCGCACTGTCCTTTTCAGCTTAAAAGAATCATCCATCCATTCATTGAGCAGATACACGCTAAATGCCACTTAACTCCAGCTACCATTTTTGGCACCTGGAATGTATCTGTGAACCATTTAAAAAGAAAAATTCTGCTCTCGTAGGATTGACATACGCATTATTACATAGTTACTCTTATCATCTGTGCATGTTAAAGTGCATCAAAGGCTACTTCAGCATCCTCTGAGATAATAATGTGGTTTTTTCCTTAAATCTACTGAAATGCAGAATTATATGGGCAGATATTTTTTCCTGATATCATGATTGCATCACAAATACTACTCTGTGTGACATACAGTAACTGTGGAACGTGTTGTTGGATTTTCTGAAAGGAGTTTTGGATCACGTATTCATAAGTGAAGCCCGCCGTAATGTCTTCATCACTCTTGCGTTTGTGTGCTCTGCTGGTCGCAGACAGTGATCTAACTTTTGTCTCAGACAGACCCCCGGATATTCCTCCTGTCCTTATTCTCATTTATTTTTTATTTAACTTACTCACCACTAACAAGCACTTGTTAACTTACTTACAGTTTGCTTCCCACATGTAAGCGCTGTATGGAGGGCTGGTGGGTGCTGCATGAAACTGGCACAGCTTGGCATCACGGCCCAAGCTCCTCTCCTGGCAGATCTGTCTGGCAGTCGATTCTCATAGGAGCAAAAGCCTAGGATGAGCTGTGCACATGAGGACTCTAGGTTGTGTCCTCCTGTGAATCATCCCAGAACCAATCCCCTGTCTCTTCAGCCATAGAAACATTCCCTTCCACTACACTGGTCCCTGGTACTAAAAAGCCCCTAGACCACAGTCTCCGTAAAGGTAGAAAGTTGTTAATGGCAGTGGCCCTCATCTCCTGGAGTAGTGCTGGCATGCTACAGGTTTTCAGTGAGTATTGGGTGAATACTTGATCAACTCAGGTTCCGACTCACTAAGAATTGAGTCTCCATGGAGGCTCCTGGGCATGGGGATGGGGCAAGGATTGCACCTCTTAGCAGGTGTAGAATCACAAATACAGTTTCTAAAACAATTAGCCCAGGCTCCTTCTACTTACTTAAGGTGTATAACAATTCGATCATGATTATCTAAAAGAAAATATGCAAGCAATTGAAAATGTTTGGCATTTAAAAACATGAAATGTTAAAAAATAACTACCAAAGGATGTCACAATATAGAACAAAGCTGATTAAATTTTTTAATTCACTCAGTCTTTATGGAGCAAAGAATGCTTTAAAAAGAGATCTGCACTGCTAACAATAAACCCAATGTACATTCACAAAATGCAACAAGAAGGTGTCGACCATGAGGTGTGGCACTGTAACACAGAACACAGTCAGACCAGGCATCCATGCATGCTGGTACCCTAAGTACTGCTACGCGTGAAATGTTAATTTGGGAGGAGAAATCTGCAGTGCCGTGGAGAACATTTGTTGAGTCATACCTAGTAATGACTGTTCTTGGGGGTAGGGTTGCTTAGCTGGATCCGATGATCTGGTTTAATTGATCTATGGAGGATACTGTTGCTGAGAAGGACATGGGGATGGGAGGCTTAATTTAAAATGCGACACTGCTTCCGTGCTGTGAGGACCCCAAAATAGACACCGAACACATTCTCTTCAATATTTATTCATCTGAATTTCATGGTAATTGGTTGGTCCCTGACAAAAAAGGAGGAAATTTGGCAGAGCAGATTCCTCAGAGAAAGAAAGATGCAAAATGAGTCTGCCTCTAAATTCACTCCCGAGTCCACCAGCCCGCCAGCCTCCGGCCCTGCACCGAGGTGGTGGGGCCAGGGGACTAGGCCACCTGTGGCTGCTTCCGGGCCTCCTGGGTAAGGAGTTGAAAATAGAGCTGGTGCCGGGAGAACCCCAGAGAGGCAGTCTGGACCCCCCCTATCTTCCGCTGGTCGACATCTTCTGAATCAGCCAGCCCGCCTGTGTCTAAAACTGTCCTGTGAGTCACTCGCTCATCACTGATTCATGCCATCAGCCTTGAGGGCTGGGTGCTGTGCCAGCATCAGGATGAGCCTCACCCCACATGCAACCGGACCTCCCCCACGTGGTCCTGGGTCATTGCACCCTCGGTGCACTCAGTGGGGAGCTTATTCCTCATTAAATCATGAGACAGCGACGGAAGCCCAGCCTTCCTCACTTTCTGAGCTTTTCTTTTATCCTGAGAGTCATTTTAAAAACAGGAAAGATTTTTTTGCATAAGGATCCAAAAAACACAGGCAAAAATACAAAATAGACAAATGGGTTTGTATCAAATTAAAAGGCTTCTGCACAGCAAAGGAAACACAGACTACGGTGCCTAGGAGTGGGACGGCACACTCAGACACTACTCCCCGGAGAAAGGATTAATGTCCTGAGTATGCAGATAGAAAAGAACTCAATTACAAGTTAAAAGACAAACAGGCATTTCTCAAAAGAAGACGGAGAAAGGGCAACCATACCAAGGCCAAACGCTCACATCGTGGACCATCACACTAAGATATCCACTCGCCCCATTTGAAAGACCATTCACGCGGCAGAACTGCAGCCCCAAAACACGCCAGGTCCTCTGTGTGTCCTTGGGTGACTCAGACCCCATGGGGTGCAGACATCGTGGGTCTGTCTTCTCTACAAGGAACCTCAGAGGAGCGGAGAGCGGGCAGAGCTCCCCGGCTCCCCGTGGCCTCACTGGGGAAGCAGCAAGGTTAGCTCCATCGTCTCCCCCAAGGACAGGAGCCCGGGCTGTGCCTCAGGGGTGTGGATCTTTGCCCAGCAGTATTATCTCAGCAACACCCCCCTTGCATTTTTCATCCACGTAGTGCTGAAAAATAACACCAAATATGATGCAGCAGAAAATCTGTTAAAGGAACGCTCACGCCGAAGCACGCTACCTCTTCCTCACTTCCGAGACCAACATCGCTCACAGTTTCTCCTCAAAGTTCCCCTTGGCAGGGCCCCCTCCCTCAAAGTGAAGTGCCGTTCACTGATTAATCAGTCAAAGTGTCACTTATTGATGTGGCACGGGAAGGCTGAAGCCGAGGTCCCGTTTGCTGCTCCTTTCCATTGTGATGAGTGTGCCGTCTGGTGGTGGTTTTCCTGCCTTTAGACTCCTGGGACTTCTGTCTCTTATGCCGTTAGCACTGGACAACAGCATCTGGTGACTTCCTCCTTTCCCTGGGGGACCAGGTGGCCCTGCTGGCCCTGTAGAGTCACCTGCATCCTCCATCAAACTTCCCTGGCACTTTATGAGGGTATGGGACAAGCAGGTTTTCCTGGGACATCATTAGAGACTGAATTCTTCAAATGCACATTGTCTGCTGGTGAAGACACCTCTCCTGCAGAGCTGGGGTTCACCTTGCCTGCCATGTCACCACCCACTAACCTTCCAGAGCCTGTTTGTGTTTCCCCAGTTGTCCCCGGTGATGTGCCTTGTCACAAAAGGATCCCGTCCAGAATCACAGACCCGTTTGCCAAATCTGCTTAGCCCCCTTCAGCTGGGCTCACCTGGTGCGTTCTCCTCAGGACAGTTTGGACCCCAAGTGTCCCACAGGCCCACATGGCTTGGTCCTTAGCTTGGGGGAGCTCTCAGGAGCCAGGTCACTGGGGACATTGTGGCCCCAGCCTACCTGTCTCTCTCTTGGCCTCTTGGTCTCCGTGAGGTGATCAGGTGTTCCCTGCCACGTGCTCTGGCCGTGATGTCCTGCACCATCACCAGCCCAAGTCAGCAGGGCCCAGAGGATAGACCAGGGACTGAAACCTCTGAAACCATAGACCAAAATAAACCTTTCCTTCCTTTAATTTTTTTCTTAGCTTTTTGATGACAGCCACAAACAGCTCACTAATACAAGAGCCAGTTTAAAAGGAATAAAGGTCTGTTTTGACTCACAGCTTTGGGAGTTTCGGGCGATGGTCCCGTGGCTCTGCTGTTTCTGGGGTTGTGGTGAGGCAGGGTGTCCTGCTGGAGAGGATGTGAGAGAGGAACAGTGCCCTGCTCATGGCAAACAGGGAGGAGAGAGGGACAGAGCCAGAGAAGAAAGGGATACAGACCTCCAGGTCATGCGCCCCCCCCCCCCGCCCATGGAGCTGGCAGTTACGATCTCATCCGTGGCTTGACCCACTGGTAAAGTTAAAGTCACAGGATCCACTCACCTCTCCAGGCCCCACTCTGAATGTTGCTGCAGGGTTTCTGATGTCAAGACCTCAGTACATGATGTTTTGGGGGACACTTCTCACTAAACCATGACAGGTGTCTCTGGCATTTTGTCGCCATGATGAAAAGCCAACCAATGCTCTCTGTGGTTTAGGTCATGTATCGTCCTGCTGCTCTGCAGAAATAATGTGGGCATCTGGTCAGGAAGAGAGGACAGACAGTGTTCACTGTGTTGGCTTCACTAAGGCAGTCTTTACAAGGCTTCCCGGGTGGAGAGTCTCCCTTCCTCCCTCTGAAATTAAGACCTATGTGGTGGGAGGGATTGGAAAACATCTAAATTCTCTGGTTCCTAAACTTTTAGTTCTATTTGTGTATTTATTTTTGCTGGGTGGATTGATTCATAGTTTCCCACTTTACTTGGTGGGTTTGGGCTTGTTACTGTGTTTGTGCTGACGCCCCGCAGGCTGACTTGGGAGCCTGTGGGACATATTTTCACCTCCTAGTACCAGCTCCTTTGTTGTAACACAGAAGCCAGGACAGGTCCAGTCCTGTGTCTTAGCTCTGCCCTCAGGCGTTTCTCCCCAGGGGGTCCTGGGTCTTTACTTGGGAAGGGTCATTAGGATCCAAGCTCTGGGCACTGTCTGTGCTCGTCTGGGGTTGTGTGAACGGCTTTCCATCGGGGTGACAAAAACTGTGGAGAAATCAACTTGGAGAGAACGTTGCTTTTGGCTCATGGCTTCTGAGGTTCCAGTCCATGGCTGTTTGACCCTGTTGCTTTAGGCCTGAGATAAGATAGCAGCACATCATGGCAGGAGTGTACGGTAGAGGAATCAAAAAAGATAGAAAGAAAAAGGGGCTGGAATCCCAATGTCCCCTTTGAGGATCTGACTCCAAAGAGCTAACTTCCTCTCAGCAGGCTCCGCCTCTTAAAAGTCCACCACCTCCTCATAGTGCCACAGGCTGGTGACAAGGCCTCAGCACATGGCCTTTGGAAACATGGATCCGAACCATAGGAGGGTGCTGCTGGCCCCAGGCCACTTAGCACAGAGTTAGTGTACACACACACACACATACTTGTATACAAACACACAGACATATACACACATATATTCAATACACACCCATGTACACATACGTACCTCTACACATGCACACTCATGTGTACATGAATATCTATATTGATTCCTAAATGTGTCATGCATATATTTGAAACCATGAACGCACAAATCCTCTAATTCTGATCCGGTAACACTGAGTTCACTGTACATTTTTCCTTTCCCACATTTGTAACTCCCCTTATCCAAACTGTCTACTTATTTGTCCAGCTCTCCATACGTAACCCTTCTCGTGTCCTGGCTGCTGTCCCCCCTTCAGGGACACCTTCCTGACCCTGCAATCCCCAGGTGGGCATCTCTAATTTTGCTCCACCACCCACTCCACCCCACCGCACTCCACTCCACTCCATTCCACTCCTCCCTGTCCCCTGGTTCCCTGTCGTACCCTGGGCTGTGCCACCTTCTGCCTGGTTTGGGTGTCCCTACCTGTGGCCACCACTGTGCCATCTGGTCCCTCTCTCCTTGTGCTACCTGCACCCTGGGGCACACATGCCATGGTGGCTTCCCCACTCTCCATGCTAAGGGCACATAAACACCTTGTTTGTCTTTGCTACTGGTTGTTCAGAAAGAAAAAAGGGGAAGGGGAAACTTTCACAGTGTTCTGTAGTATAAGCCAGAACTATCTTGTCATTTATCCTGTAATTAACTTCATTCATCTCGACAAGTAAAGACATTAAAGCATCACCTGACACCATTGCTCATCCAGCAAAGCTAAAGACAGTGAACATCAGCCAACACACAGCCTATATCCAGACTTCTTCTCCTTGTCTCAAAGATACTTATTTTATTATAAATTTGTTAGGATCAGAATCCAGATGTGGCACCTTTGCCTTTATTTCCTCTTAATACCCTTTTATTCCATCACAAGGTCCTTCTCTACCCCTCATACCAGTGAGATTCTGAAGAAACATTGGATTTGGCTGTGATTCTGGCTTTGTTAACTTATCTGAATCTTTGTTTATTTGTTTATTGGTACCAGGAATCGAACTCACAACCATGCACTTGCCAGGCAGCTTCATATATAAAGTACATAAGCTGGCAGAGGAAGAGATATTTTACACAGCTCGGCTGAGGTACAGTCTATACACCATACCCACTGAAAGTGTACGATTCAGCCATTTTTGTTATAGTCTTTGATATTTGCATCCATCATCATTATTTATTTTAGAACATGCCTGTGAGCACAGCCTCAGGAGTCTGGGGCCGGATGGTGGCAGGTTTGAGGCTGGCATACAAGACCATACCTCTCAAAGCAGAGACCAGCAAAGAGACTGCTGCTGTGATTTCCACAGTCATGCAGCCTGTTTTGGACCCATGGAATTTGTGTTCTGTCCCTAAGATTTTTCCATGCTGGACCTCAGCACAGATAGAATGATATAATCTATGAACCTTTATGGGCAGCTTCTCCCACCGGGCATGATGTTTTCCAAGTCACAGCTTGTGCCAGTGAGAACCTTACTCTTCGTATAGCTGAGTAACTCTCCCCTGTGTGTGTAGACTGCGTTTTGTTTTGTTTAATTTTGTTGTTTATTGATGGACACTTTGATTGCTCCCACATTTTGACAGGTATCTAAATGTTCATGTAGTTTATGTGGACTTGGGTTTTTGATTCTCTTTGATGGTACTTGGGTTATCTGGTTAGCACAGTGTTTTTTGAGAAGCCGCTCGATTCTTTGGGAAACTGTCTGTTCTGTACCATCTGAGAAGCTGCAGGCTGCTTTCCAAAGTGACCGCGCAGTTCCACATCCCCACGGCCGCGTGTGAGGTGCTCCGTCCCTTCAGCGTCCTCCACGTGTTCTGACCTCAGGCTTTGACGCTCGCTGTGCCAGGGAAGAAAAGCGCTGTCTCACTGTGGTTTTTACTTGCATTTTCCTGATGACCAAAAACGCTGAGCATTTCATTTTATCAGTCATTTATATAACATTATTAGAGCAAAACCTATTTCAATTCTTTGTGCAGTGGTTTTAATGGGATTACGTCTTTATCATTGAAATGTAAGAGTTCCTTGTATGTTCTAGGTACAAGCCCCTTATCAGCTGTCCTTTTTCTTTCTCAGTGATATCCTTTGGAGCATAGAATTTTTTAACTTGACAGTGTTCAATTTACCATTACTTTGGTGCTCAGGCCTTTGGTGCCCATTTGAGAGAGGTTTTCTTTTTGTGTTTTGCCAAATCCAAGGTCATTTAGATTCACCCCATTTTCTTTCCTAGTAATCTTATTGGCTAAGCCTTCACATTGGGAATCTTGGCCATTGTGTTTATTTGTGTATATGATACACCCCTGTATTTTACTCATGAGTACCAAGCTGTCTCAGCATCATTTTTTAAAATTTTATTTTAAAGAGAACAAAACCAAGCAAAATAAAACAATAAATCCAATCAAAACAAACCAGTGGAAGTGACACAGGACTGCAAAACAAAAGGAAATAAAGAATGGTCACCATAATGCTTCTTGTTGTCTTCAAAATAGCTGCAGATGCCTTCAGACATAGTAAAAATCAAACAAAAAGGAACAGAATAGAACCAATAAGAACAAAACAATGAATCAAATACAGGACTTCAAGACAACAATAAATCCAAAATGGCTACCATACTATATCTTGCTATCTTTGAAGTAGCTGCCCATGCCATCAGATATAATAAAATCAAACAAAACATAACAATAAAACTCAACCCAACAAAACAATGAAAATGATGCAGGGCTTCAAAACAGGATAATAGTGAACCAATGGCTACCGCCCTCAGAAGGAGACCCCATAGATGCCACACTGCGTACCGGCATCCTCTGAACAGATGGTCAGAGCACTGGCCCTAGGCCTGAAAAGTCAGTGAAACACCAACACCACAGCGTCAGACTGCATTTCACCTGAATAGCCATCATCACAGCCTGTGTTTCTCCAGATCAGCCAGTCGCTAAGGGTGGAGATGGGGTGGGGTTGGCTCTTCTTGTTTCCCAGCCTGCACGCTGGGGTCTGGCTGTCACCACTACACGGTGGCCTGGGTATGGTGCTGGTGTGCAGGGAGGGCTTGCTTCTTCTCTGTGTATTTTTTGCAAAGGCTTTTTTCTCTAAGACTGTTTCTGGCACCATTGGCCTGGATGCATGTTGTATTTTGGAGTCTCCAGTCTATTCCGTAGATTTATAGGTCTGTCCTTGTGGAAGTACATAGGGCACTGATTAGTATTGCTAAATATTCTTGTTAGGTTAAATAATTCTTCCTACCCCTAGTTTGTTGAGTATTTTACATTAAAATGTTGTTTGCCGAATATTTTTCTGTGTCTGTTGAGATGATTTGGGATTTTTATTTTATTGTGATGTATTGCACTGACTGATTTTCAGATGCTAAAGCAATGTTGCAGTCCTGGGATAAATTCCATCTGATCATATCTGTATTACTTTTTATGCACTAGATTTGGTTTACTAGTATTTGAGGTTTCTTTCTATCAATATACATGAGATATTAATTTAGATTTTTCCTTATGATTTTTTTGTCTGATTTTACTTATTAGGGTATGATGAACTCATAGAGGGACTTAAGAGACATTCTTTCTTCCTAGAAGAGTTTGCAAAGAATTGGCATGAATTTTTCAGATGGTGGGCAAGACTCTGCCCTGAAGTCACTGGGTCTGGGATTTTCTCTGTGGGTAGTTTGTGGACCACTAATTCTCTTCATTGTGATAGGTTTATGCATATTTTCTGTTTCTTCACGAGTCAGTTTTGAAAGTGTGTGTTTTGCTAGGACTTTGTTTTATAGATGCCCGTTAGGCGCAGTTGGTTTCGGTACTGTACAAGTCCTCTGTTTCTTTGTCTGCCTTCTGCCTAGTTGTTCTGTCCACTATTGAAATCCCAGCTATTGAAGTCGCTATTACCATGGACCGGTGTCTCCTTGTCCTTTTATTTGTGTTACTTTGTGAATTTTGGCGCTCTGTTGTTGAGTGTATATTCATGTATGGTTGTTACACCACCTGGAGGTGTGTCCTTCTTTTCATCCAGTAGTCTTCATGTTTTGAAGTTTGTTTTGCTCAGTGTCAGGATACCCACTCTAGCTCTCTCATGGCTTCTATCTGCATGATCTGTCTTTTGTCATCCTCTTACTTTCAATATGTTTGTATCTTTGGTGCTAAAGGATGTCTCCTGCCTACAGCACATCACGGGAGCGTGTTTTCTCTATGCCCTGACATTTTGAATCATATTGTTTTATTCATTCACTAACACTTAATATCACTATTAATATCACTGGATTTATGTCTCCCACTTAACTTTCTATTTTTAGTTGTTTCATGTCTTTCTGTTCCTCTATTCCTTTTTTATTTTTGAATACTTACTATTTTTGAATATTTATTATGAAGACTTCATAATGTAGGATTTAAATTTTTCCATTATGCTGTTGACATTTTTTAAAGGACTGTAGTTGCTCCACAGTTTACCATATTCATTTTAACTTGTTAGAATAAGCTTCAGATCTATGTGAGTTTACTTCTTGTGACATGTGGGAATGTTACATTTATATAGCTCTATTCACTTTCCTTTTATGTGTGTGTGCATGTGTGCATGCATGCGTGCGTGTGTGTGTGTGTGTGTGTGTGTTTGATACAGGGTCTCTCTGTGCAGTTCAGGCTGGCCTTAAGCTCACTTTGTAGCCCAGGCTGGTCATCTTGCAGTGATTCTCCTGCCTCAGACTCCCAAGAGCTGGGATTACAGACATCCACCACCAGGCCTCGTTTCTCACTTTCCTTCCTTTGTGTGATAGCTTAGTCACTTTCTCCATCATGAGACAATTCTGATACCCACAAATTAAAGGAAGAAAAGCTTATTTTAGTTTAGTCCACAGTCTGCTGCAAGACTGGAGTAGTCTGAAGTTGTGGGGAGGACAGCTGCTGGTGGGGGGGACGTAGAGTGGGGAAGGAGACGCTCCCAGCCCGGTCACGTCCAGTGACCTCCCTTTTCTCAGCAGTCCTCACCTCCCAGCAGCACCCTCGGCTGCTGGACTCCTCAGGGACCCGAGAGCCGCCCTCCCAGAGCCCCACCTCTGAGCCCAGGAGAGTCGGGGCACATTGCAGATCCAACCACAGGGAGTGACCTTGCTGCCGGACACCCATCTCCTTTGTGCAGTCGTTGGCTGTTACATTATGTGGATGTCACATTCCTCTGTGTTACGGATGTTCCCATCTGGGGTTTCTTTTTATGTTGCTGCCCTTTAAATCAGCTATTTGAAGTTTCTGAGTGTTCTCTCCCTGAGAGAAGCAAGCTGTGTTTTCCTTACATGTCACTGCTATGTCCCCACCATGCTCATTCCAGCCACTGCTGGAGCACGGTTAAGGTGAGGTGGGCTTTTCTCAACTCAGCTCAGAGGTTTCTAGGCAAACCCTTCACTGGGCCACAGGATTCTCAATGAGTTTCAGCACAGTGTGTATCTTATGCCTTCCTCTTTCTTGGCTCTCACTCACATTTCAGAAGACTGCTTCCCTAAGTGCCTCTTTCAGAACAGGGGTATGAGCCAGGTGTGGTGGTGCACACCTGTAATCCCACAACGTGGGAGGCTGAGGCATGGGGATTCTGTGAGTTTGAGGCCAGCCTGGGCTACAGGATGAATTCAAGGCTGGCCTGAACTGTATAGCAAAACCCTGCCTCAAAAAATAAAAAAAAGAAAAGAAAACAAGAACAGGTGCATGAGTATAAACTTTTCATCCTCACATGTCTGCAAATGCATTTCGAAGTCACTTTTGATTCCCAGTGGAGATGGCTGTGGCGTGTGTGGTCTGGATCTTTATCTTCTGTAACTACCTCCTGCTGAAGATCTTTAGCTCTTTCTTTCTGCTCTGTAATGATCCGGTCATGAATCCACGTGTGTCTTTTTCAATTCAGTGTCCCAGTGACTTGATAGGTCTTTCAACCTGAAGATGTTTTTCTCCTGAAACCAGAACAGTTTCCTGCATTATTCCTCTGAGAATGCTGTCTTCTATACTGTTCCCCTGGGGATGCTGGTGACAGAGCAGACCTCCTGAACTGACCCATGTCTCTCATCTTTCACCCAGATTTCCAGTTCTTTGGAAATCTGTGCTCAGGGAGGTTTTCTTTCTCTGTATGTGATGTGTATAACATATATTTATGCAACTTTACAAATTATATATTTAATTATAAGAGAATTCTTCTTTGTGCTTTGTACTGTTGCCTTGAGTGACAGCCCCAGATCTTCTTTTAATTCCTTATACTGGGTCTTCTCAAGCCACTGAGCTGCCCAGGCTGCAGTCAAACTGTGTTTGTCCTGTGTCCACCCCCAGAGCACTATGATTACGGGGGCCACTACGCCTAGCTAGTGTTTAAGACATTTTTGTTGTTCTCTGATTTCTCATGCAGCCGACGTCTTTGTGACTTTTTGATGTTACTCATAGGAGTCTATTATTTTTTTCTATTTTCTAAGTCTTCTACTAAAGCAGGTCTGCTTGTCAGTATCTTTCTCCTGGAGCTGGTGTTTTTAGCTGCATTCATTTTCAATGCAGTGACTTTATGCGTGCTGATATTTGGGAATAAGAGGCTGGGTTCCTTCATTTTCCTGGCACTGTTCTCTTGGTCGTGCCCCACAAAGCTCCCCTAACCCCATCAGGAGACCAGCTGAGATTTGTGTAGTCTGTGTGAGGATGGGAGGAAGGATGGAGGGCACGGATTCGGCGTCCTGGGTGCAGACGGATTAGACTGTAGCTTGAGAAGACGCAAGGGGCCTGGATTTTAGGCTGAGTACTTGGGTCACCATGATTCTCCCAAACCTTACTTCTCCCTGGCCTGTTGAGTGTGTGTTCAGGTAGTATGCTCAGCATCTTTGGAGGGACGCTGCCTGACCTCCTCCCTGAAAGAAAAGGGGCGGTCTGGCTAGAGGCACAGGGGCAGAGGGGGCTTTGCCTCAGTTTCTGCAGCTGCTCCCCTCCTGCAGCCCCGTGGGTTAGCACCCTGTGGGTTAGCTCTCATGGGTTAGCTCCTTAGGGTTATCTCCCTGTGGGTTAGCTTCAAGCTCCCGCTGCATGGCCCCCTCTTGCTCCTCCAGCGATCTCCCACCTCCCTTGCCAGCCACTGCTGCATCCTTCTATTCCTGCTCTGTTTCACAGGTTTGTTCCTCTATCCTCAGCCTCCTGGGCTTAGAAAGGTAGGCTACAGGGAGTACCTGTGCTCTTCCTTGATAAGAAGCATCAGTGCTCCACTCATCTCTAGTTATTTTCTCTGAAAGTTTTAAAAATCAAGCAAAGTTAAAGAAATAAAAATGCTTTAGCATCTTCCTCTCTCAATGATCAGTAAGGAAATTTCCTTGCTTCTCTCCAACCCTGTGAGAGTCCAGGGCTAATGCTTTTCGTCCCAAGGAGCGTGGAGCTGCTGTGTCCCCAGCCTCTCTGGTGTGGCTCTGGAAGGACTGTGATTGGTGATCAACTTTCAGGAATTTCCTTCTTTGGTCACCATGATCAGTGCTCTCTGCCTCTCTGTCCATCTTTGTCTCTGTCTGTCTCTGTCTCTCTGTGTGTGTCTCTCTCTCCATTCTTTATTGTCAGAAATAGACTTGGTGACTCTTGGGCACCCGTAGGCATGGTGGAGCCTTGAACCCACCAAAGTCCCTCAGAACCTTGAAACTAGAAAAGGAAGGGCAGCCAGGAACTGAAGGAAGGGGCTGGAAGCCAAACAGAGAGGAGCCAGAGAGATTCCTCCTCCCCTGGATGAGGCTGTCAGGCAAGCCAAGGGAGTAAGCAGGGAGGGCCCATGCCAGGTGGAGATTTGGTTTATGTGGAGCTCACCATATGGGTGGGAAGTGAGCGCCCACAAGGAACAGGGGACAACAGGAAGTGTGTGGGCAACAGGAATGCAAGGTCCCTAGCACTGTAACCAGGGAGGGGGGCAGCTCCTGGCCCAACTGGTGCATCTGAAAAGACCTCGCAGGGCATGGTGGTGCACAGGCGTGAGCCCAGCACTCAGGAGGCAGGACAGGAGGATCGCTGTGAGTTTGAGGCCAGCCTGGGATCCATAGTGAGTTCAAGGTCAGCGAGGACTGTATAATGAAAACCTGTCTCAAAAACAAAACCAAAACAACAACAACAAAATCAAAGAATCTTAATTGCACCTTAACTCTAAATCTGGGGAGGCTTGGGCAGGTCTACATCCACCTCGCTCGGGGTGGGTTCAGATGAAAGCCCGTGGGTATGGAGGGCCTCCCAGTCCATCCAGCAGAAGTGGGCAGAGCAGGCAAAGGGCAGTAGCTCTGTGCTGGTCCCACAAAGCCCGAGTTTAAGTCTTCTGGCTGTGCCCATCCTAGTGTTGATACTGCAGGAGGACAGATGACATCACTGTGTCATTGACTACAAAGTGCTTGCTAGTGACCAGTCTGCACTGTTCCTGACTGCCTTAAAGGCCACACCACCTGTGCTCCTAAGATGACACAAGTCCCACATCTTGTAGCCAAGCACGCATCTGCCTCCCACCCCCGGCCAGCCAGTGCATCTGCCCTCTCCTGCTCCTTCTGCATTTATCCACCAAACACTCAGAAGGGCTTGCAGAGCTGCCCCTCCCTACCCACCTGTGCACTTCTCCCCAAGTCCCAGCCCCTGCACAGCCAGCAGGAGACTCTGCTAACCTCACGCTCTGCTGGAAATCTTTCAGGGACACTGTGACCTCCAGGGTAAAGTGAAATTGCTCAGAATTCTCAGAAAGCAGCAACCACACCAGCAACGACCTGAGCACTTTTCAGTCAACGGGCTGTGCTCACCTCCAGGTGTAAATTCATCACTGACTTCCAGCGTTGGCCTGTGTGTGCTTGCTGCAGGACCCTGATGGCCTCTCTACTGAGAGATGAACTCTTTTCATCATTTTTACATTCTTTCTCAGTCTCTAAGGCATCCTTGTTCCCAAAAACGCAGCCCTTCTGGATGTCTGGTGCTCCATTTCTTTCCACTGAGCTTATGTCTTTTGCCTGTGGGATTTCAGTCCCTTGTTTGCAGACTTTCCCCCAAATGATTAAAAATACCATAAGCAGCCCTAAGACCACGCTGATAAGCCTGTCAAGCTGGCTGCTCCGATCCAAGCTCGTGAACAGGTCAGAGACAGCTCTGTCCCAGGCTGCAGCCTGCCCTGTGTGATGGTTTGTGTCACCTCAGAAGGCCTGTGCTTGCCCTCTCTCTGTGTAGGCAGCGTCGGGAGAGGCCACCACCCTGGAAACCTACGGCCTGGTCCGGAAGGGCTGCCACGCTGCGATGCAGCAGGCCTGGGGCACGTCCTGGTGCCTGCTGCCCAGCGCTCAGCTAGTGACTGGCTGGGCTCTGCTGCCGAAGCAGCCCTGTCCCTGCGTCCCCTCTCAGGTGTCTGGAACCCCGGGCACAAAGAGGGAGCTGGGACGTACGCCGTTCAGGTTCCGTTCAGGGACCCTCTGGCTTGTGGTGGTCCCGTCGCGGTCATCCCTGCTAGGAGCCGGTGAGGGGAAGCCCTGTCCGGGAGCCACCCGAGCTCCCGCTCAGCGCGCGGGGGACCCGTAGACGGTCCTTGTCGGTGCCGCGCGCTGCTCACCACGGAGGGACACAGAGGTCCTGGCGCCCCCGTGACGTCCCCCCCAGAGCGCGCAGGTCTGGGTCATGCTATGGAGACCCATCTCCCGCTCCTGCCTGGGTGCAGGGCGTGCCCTGGACTCTAACAACCGGCTCTTGGCTGCAGGCTCGCTGCGCCACTGTGACTGTTTACCGACCCTGTGGTCGAAGGCACCTTCTGCCGCGAAACGCGTCCGTCTGCCCGCCCGAGCTCCCGGCCACCAGGCGGCGCCGGAGCACGCGATCCATACCTCCCGGGCCCCAGCCGCGTCCTCCTCCCCATCTAGGCATCTGGACCTGGGGCCTCTCTAGTGCGTGCGCTCCCTGGAGAGACAGAGCCCATCCCAGGCCAGGGGCAGCTGTGCAAAGCCCACAAGTGCAGGGCTGGGACCCGTGGTCCCAGGGTAGGTGCGGGCTCGGATTTCTGGGAGCCCCAGGCGGGGTGCAGAGGGAGGCTTGGGGGCCCTGACTGCTGAAGACCAGAGGACATCACCCAGTATTATTGGAGAGGCAAGGAGCAAGGCGGGCAGCGCCCACGGGGCCGAGGGCTGTGCTTTCCGGGGCTCAGTCTCCGGGACTGGACAGGTGAAATGGCCTGCGCAGGCGCAGCTGATAGCGACCAGCCCTTTGCAGAGAGCTTCCCCAATTCGCAGAGAATTTGCTGGTCAGCGCCCCAGGTCCAGTGGACTCTAGACAGGTGCTGCTCTTCCCTCCACCTGGGGATGTGCTCAGCCTGCTTTGTGCTTTCTCCGCAGATCCGGACGAAGGACAGGGTCTTCGATAGCATCAGCCACCTCATCGGCCACCACCTGGAGAGCCGCCTGCCCATCGTCTCGGCGGGGAGCGAGCTCTGCCTGCAGCAGCCGGTGGAGAGGAAGCAGTGAGCCAGTGCAGTGCGGCCTTCCCGACCCCGGGAGCCAGGTCAGGGCCTGGAGTCCTCCATCTCGGGCCGCAGGACCTGGGGTAGCTGCTCCCAGGTCAGCGCCTTCTCCAGAGGCCCCCGGGGAGGCTGCCATCAAATTCAAGTTTCATAAACTTGCTCCAATCCCCCATATGCATACAAAGGTGTACATACCTATACATCCTGTACAAATTATCCCGCTATATTTATATTTTTTAAGACCAAGAAAGATGTAAGACTCATGTTCCATGCTGTATGTTTTTAATGGAGACAAAAAAGTGTGACCCTAGTTGTCCAGGCAAAAACTGAGCTCAACTGACCTATCCCGAGGGGACATTTTATTACCATGCAGCCCATGTCTTACCTGAGAAGCACAACATCGGGGAAGAGGCAAGGAAGAGGGGACAGTTAACGGGATGGTGACAGAACCTGAGGTCTGCGGCCCAGATGACACCTCCCCCTGCACGGCCAGTGCTGGGATGCGGCTCTGCAGACTGACGGAGCCACCTCCCGTCCTATGTTGAGGGTGCCCCCTCGTGCCCCGGCGCAGTCCCCTCCTCTGGCAGCCTTGTGACAGAACAGGTGGCGCTGCAGCTTCCCTGGGTCCTGCTGAGCACGGGGCACCTATCACTCGCAGGACCCCAGTTGCTTAGGGGTCACTGGGGTTGCTTCTGAGGCCAAAGTGGGCACAGTGGAAGCGTTGACCATCGAGACCTTGGTCACCTACATGAGGATGGGTGGACATCCGAGGAAAGCATCTGGGCAGTCCTGGGTGTGTGTCTTTGTAGCTGGAGGTTAGTCTTAGGTGGCTTGTGGTCACTGTGGGTCAAGCTGGCCCCAGTCCGTCTACTCCATGAATTCAGGAAAAAGCCCACATAGGGGCTGTAAAGGTGGAGCAGGTGCGCTTCCAGACTCAGACTGGACCCACTGCTGGGTGTGCGCACATGTGCGAGTATGTGTATTCAGGATGAGGCCCTGAGCGTCATGCCTTGGAGCCCTGGGACAAGGCCCTGAGTGTCCCTGCGCAGCTTCCCGGTATCGCCATGGATAGCTGACCTCGTGGTCCACTCTGCTCCTGTTTCCAGATCAGACACTGGTATTACCCGATATTGTTGGGAGGTGGTGGTGGCTACGACTTTTTTAACATCTGTAGGCCTGTCTTTACAGACACTGCATTTTATACTGCAGCTGCAGGGCGCATCCATTGGTTGGCATCTGGTCTCTGTGAGTCCTGCAGCACAGGCAGCTGCGGCTCGTAGAACAGACACTGCACACAGGAGCTGCAGGCATAAGGCGGAGGCTTTGTTCAGATCTGGCGAGATGCGACTCTGCTAGCTGCTCTCGGCAGGCATGTGCACTCGGTTCCTGCCTTGGAATGTGGGCCAGACAGGAGGACCCAGGGCTGCTGATGAATGAGGACAGGTGCGGCAGGCCCTACACCTCTTTGGAGTTTTTGCCCTTTAGGGTTCCACTGAATCCACACTGATGGTGGCGAGTCTTCTAGAATGTTCTGTGGGAGGTATAGCCCACCCTGTGCTTCCCAAATGGTGCTTGAGCAGAGACCCTGGGAGCAGCTGGCCAGGCTCCTGCCCTGTGTTAGCACCCAGGGCGGTGGAGAGTTTGCCGTGCTTTGCTTCCCCACAGAGAGCATGATCTGCGGTTACGATAGCTCCCTCCTCTGAAGGCAGTATCGAGCAGGAAGGCAATGTGTGTATTAAATACACTGCTGAGACTCAATTTAGAAAAGTACAGGTGCAGAAGTCATTTCTTCCTTTCAACATGTATGTAGCTTTGACCTCAGATGCTAAGGTCGGTTACGCCAAGGTAGCACCAAGTGAAAAAGGCTAGTTTTCCTCTCTAGCTATCAGAGAGGATTTCCAGTGGAAATCCTTAGAGGATCCTTAGAGGATTTCCATCGTCTAAGTTTGGTTCCCTTAGATTTTTTTTCCTGGTACTTGGATTGAGCCCAGGGCTTTCTCACTGAGTTATACTCCAGACCTTTTTTATTTTTTTTATTTGGAGACAGGGTCTTCCTATGCCTCTGAGTTGCCCAGGCTGAACTCAAACTTGCAATCCTCCTGCCTCAGCCTCCCGAATGCTGGGATTACAGGTGTGTGGCACTGTGCCCGGTTTCCCTTTTATTTTTAAAATGTGCTGGTACGCAATGAGTTATCTCTTATTTAAAGCACCACGCGGTGGGGTGCTTCTGTGAACCTCACACACAGTGGGGAAACTGAGGCTGGCTCCAGGTCATGCAGTCAGTTGGCAGCAGAACTCTTGTGCTCACTGAGCACTTCCTGAGCTCTTCCTAGTGTGCCGGTCGGGGTTGAGAGGCAAACCCAACAGGGGCCTCCCCCTACCCAGCCTGGGACCCGCTGCCCTCTGCTCTCATGCTGCATCTCTGCTGGGCAGGGGTGAGGCTGCCACTCAGCACACCTGGGCAGGGCCATGCTGTGTGCTGCATTCAGGCACAGTAGCAGTGTGCCCTCCTGGCTCACCCTGAGCCCTGGAGTGTGCCTCGGCCCCGCTGCTCTCTCCGGGCACCACCACTGTACCCTGCAGCAATGAAAGGAGGGTCCCCAGTCTTAACACAGTGCATTCTGTCACGGTGGCCCTGGAGACCTCCGCTCCCTCTATCTTCCTGGGTGAGAGAGCCTCAAACATACCTTTGCCCTGCGTGGCCAGAGGGCTCTCTGTGGGTGCTCGCTGTGCTCAGTGATTCCTGACCACTAGGCCCCCCAAACAGCTCCCTGCAGAGTCAGGTGAGCAGTCTGATAAGCAGCAGGCCCAGGACTCAGTCTTAAACCTACTCCTGCACTGCCGCAGGCCTTTGTCCAGGTGAAGGACGGAGTGCTGCTTAGCCTTGGGGAGCGGCCTCTCTGTTTGAAGCTGCCTTGGCTTTAAGCAGAGGTAGGTGGACCGAGGCCCAGCTGAGCCGTGGACAGATCCCCGGGGCTGAGGGAAGATTGGACAGCTGTGAGTAAAGGCAGAGGGTGGCAAGCAATGAGAGGAGGAAGGAAGGACAGATCCAGGACAAGTGGACCCACATGCATCCAGGCACTCAGGGTCGTAGCTGACCTATGTCCAGACTCCTTACCCATCCGGTGGACAGAGATGTCCCCAGCTCCCAAGAGGAAGCTCTTCTTCCTGTTTTATCAGGCACTCAGGCAGTTCCCACCCCCATTTCCTGGGCACCAGTCCCACCTTCCCTTCCTGTTGGGCTGAGCCGAGCAGAAGCTGGACCACAGTTCCTCCGGGAATAGCCAGCAGCACAGGACGCCCTGTCCAGCCTCAGGTCCACACACCCAGAGTGAAATGGCCTCAGACTACTGGCTGGATTTCCATGCGCTATGGATGCATGCAGTTCCCACCACAAGGAGAGCTCTGTATTCACAAAGCATGCCTCCTCTTCCTCCCTGACTGGCCCAAGGCTGTTTGCCACCCATTAGACCTCTTCTGTGGATGGTGGCATGGCTAGGTTAAATGTGGACAGGAGGGTTGTAGGAAGATTGCAAAGCAGATCATTGCACCCAGGCAAAGTTTTGCAGGGGGTTTCCGAATTAACACTCTGGTTCTTGGGGAAGAGTGTTTTCTGAGAACGTAAAGCTGTTGACTCCCAGTCCTGGAGTATAGACAGAATTGTCAGCTTCGGACAAGACAGCAAGGAAGGGAATGTTGCAGCCAGGTGGTCCCCTTTCTCACATATGAAACTAGAGCCGGCTGACCTGGCAGAGGAAAGATGAGGATGTGGTCCCTGGTGTGACACAGGAAGGCATGATCATCATGGTTTCTCTCAGGTTTTACCTTCATGCCCCACTTGAAAAGGCTTAAAGTCCTGAGTCACTCAGCTGGGAGAGGTGGGCACCTGGAGAAGCCGACCCTGAAGAAGATCTCACCATGTGTGTGTGTGTGGGGGGGTGATGAACCCAAGAAAGGGGAAAGGAAGTGACCACAAAGGGTGGCAAGGTCAAGCGGCTTTGCAAGACACAGATACTAGGGCTGCATGCTGCTAGGGGTCCCCAGGAGACCATGCAGGACACATCTCAGTGGCCACCCAGAGGAGAGGGCAAAAAGTTTACCCAAGGCCACCTCTGGTGGGAGGCTATTTCTAAGATATCTTGGCCGCCCCTGTGGCCACCCCTGTGGCCAACCCCACTGCACACACTGTGCCAGCTGGGAGGTCCTTGGACAATGGCAGGTGTTCATTCTCGGTAAACAGACCTGAGAGTCAGGTGACCTGAGCTCCTGGGTGACCTGAGCTCCTGGCCGGTGGGTCTGCAAGGAGACTTTGCCTCTCAAATGCATTGCCCAGCTACTACCAGTCATGAGTCCTGACTTTGAGAAGCCTCTTCATGATGGCTTCACCCCTGTGTTTAAAGATTAAGTTTTTAGGCCACTTCATGTCATAGCTCCCGGGGTCCACACTGGGAATTTAGAAACCGAGGATTAATAAGACTTCCAACTCCATGCAACTGTTGCTAGCAGATAAAATGCCATCTGCCAGCCACAATTTATTTATAATGGGGTTTATACATATTTATAAGTTTGAAAGCAACAAATGCACAGTTTTAAAAATGACACATTTTATATAACAACCAGAAAAATTGCACCTTTATACAGGACTGGTGAATGTGAACTGCACTTGTATCTACACACATACATGTACCCACACTGATAAAACCGATCTGTTTGTGGGCTGCTCCCCCCACTCCTCCCTGGACTTTGCAACATACAAAGACAACTGGACAAGCAAGCAGTCCTCAAGGGTTTGGGTTGACAGGCACAGGCAGGTGCTTCCACATGGAGGGGGTTCTGGAAGCTGCAGGATCTGGGACCCATAGGAACAGGACACAGGGACAGCAGGGGCACCCACTAGGGGCCATGACAGAGAGTCAAGGGAAACAGAAGGCAGAGACAGGAGACAAGAAGGAGGAAAGGAAAAACAAGTACAGACTCAGATCTTATTTACCCCACCAAGGGCAGCTCCATGGGATAGCCTGCACCGCGAAGGGGGCTGCAGTGTGGCTCCCCGAATGAGCAGTGCGCGGGGTGCAGGGCCTGGGCCCTTCTAACCAGCCTTCTGGGCCTTCTGCGTGAATCTGTCCATGTGCAGCAGAATCTGGCCTGGGCTGCTGGGCTGGTGAATGTCCAGGTGTGTAATCCAGCAGGAGGTCAGCAGGCATGCGCACACACATGTTGGCGTGTGACAAGCCTTGCAGTGCTGATACGTCCCAGGTCAACAGGACCAGAAAGAACAGGGCACACAGGTCTGTCCAGGGCCTCTGGGTGGGCTTTGTGCCACAGGGCATCGTGTGGAAGGTTGGAAGGGGCAGGTGGGGGCGCGGCAGGCTCAGGACCTACCTACTACAGCTGAGTCCACCCTTCTTCCTCCTACTGGCCAGCTCAGATGCTCCGAGCAGGTGAGCTCAAGTACCTGACTGCACAGGCTTGTTCCCCAGGGCTGAAGAAACGTTCTTGCAGCAGAAAGCATGAGAAATAAAGATCACACAGTTTTAAGAATCTGAGATTTCCACATCTACAGTTGCAGATGTGGAAAGAGCACCGGGGAGAGACCCTGACGCTTAGAGCTGCTGCAGGAGTGAATTCACACCCAGGCAGACATTCTCACCAGGACCAGAGTTTCTGACCACTCAGTTAGCAGAGCAGAAGGGGACAGGCAAATTCAACTTCCAGCCCTGAGTGTTTCTTTGTGACAATTACGTGTGTGTTGCCAGTGGAATGTTCTCTGCTCATTTGACTTCTGAATACAGCTTGTTCCAGAATATTGTGAAATTAAGTATGTGAATGTTCCTTTGTATTCAAAATTAAACATCTGGCTTGGAAATTCCCTGGTTAGGAGATGACTCTATGTAAATTTTGTGTGTACTAATGAGGTATTTATTACTTTTTAAAAAGCATTTGGCTGGCAAAATCGGTAAATACTGGTAAATTAGTATTATTTGAAAATTTTGTTTTGTTTCCATTAACGTTTGTGAAGTGAAACAAATGTTGTGCTGGTCTGTGTCTGACAGTGGGACCAACTCACACCTTTCTACTTTGACACTGGAGTGGACTTGGCTTCCTGGACACCCCGAGGAGTGGAAATATGAAATTCACAAGTTTTCTTTAATGTTTGTACTATGAGGAATGATAAATCCTGAGATTTTGCCCAGCATTCTGGAGATGAGACAATATACCAGGCCAAGATATTTGGCTTAAATTCCCTCCTCACCTTCAGCGAATCCATTTCCCTCCTTCAGGAAATGACGAGATTTTACTTACGAGCCCTTCCCTGGCCTCCAGGGCACCCTGCGCTCTGGGAATTGCCGGGTGAAGGTGCCACACAGCACCCCGAGTGTCATCACTCCGCCTCAGCAGTGCAAGATGACACGCCTACCTTAGGTAATGCTGCACTTCTCATGAACACTGGCTGTGGACAATGTGCCTTTCTCATCAGAACAGTGGATGTGCATTTCGGATTGCATAGCAACCTCTCTGGATGTTTGACTTAGACACTAAATACACTTGGGTGTTGAGGTTTTGCACTGTAGGTACAATTTACAAGCATGGAACCGGCACTGTACTTAGACATTTTCTATAAAACACACCTTGTTACAGCTCTGTGAAAGGCTTTGTACCAGCGCAGAATAACTATGGCTCAAGAGTTGGGAGGAATGATCATTTTTTGAACAGTTAATTGTTTCAATGGCTCTATGTGTATGTCTGCTGGCAATAAAGGCTACTGTGAAAAGTCTCTTTCGTTTGGAGGATGGGTCTCCTACGCCTCCCCAAAAGAAGCAGGACGGTTTGAATCTTTTCTCTCGGAAATGGGCATCTTAGTTATTTCCCAGAGGAATGAAAAGGGGGTGAGGGTGGACCCTGTGTTAGTGTCGTGATTTAGTGGGCCAGACACGGTTGGAGAGAGGAGTGGGAAAGCTGCAGTTCTTGGTGGCGCCAGGGCAACAGTGTCCCCACCAGCACATCTATGTCAATCAAACACAAGAAGCTAAGACATATCGTTTCTAAGGGGTAAAAGTTAACACGAGGGGCTGGTCGGATGCGTCCTCCTCCATGTAAATAATAGCAGGTGAGGTGGGACCACTGCCGGGCTGACCTTCCACAATTTCCTCCCTAACAAAGGAGCTGTCACCCACCCTAGCAAACTGAGGACTACCGAAATTGATGGGAATGGCACCAATGACCAAGGCATCACTAAAACATGACTTGGGACAGTGGAAAGTGTCAGGTAAAAGAGAGATTTGAGTTTTAAATGTGGTGTATTCCCAATATGCTGAGAAGCACATATGCCAGGTAAGAGGCAAGTTTGCCAAGGGGTGGCTCCAGGAAACACAAGAAAGCCATCCCATCCCACCCTAGAGACTCTCAAGAACTGGTTTATATAACAGCTTTTGGTTTTATTTCTTAAACAAACATACATTGGAATTATTTTAACAAACACATTGAAAAAAGTAAAAGCTACCAACTACCGTGAGATTGAACACATAGGTTCTCTGTGGCATATAAGATCACTGGACTCCAACCTTCCCAGTGAGGGCTCAGACAGTGGGACTTCCAAATGACCTCGAGCTGGCTAGTGAGGAGCGTGGGTGCAAACAGTGTCGGGGTGACTGGGTTTTGCCTATAGAAATGATCACAATTGCTTCCTTCGTGTATTTTAAATTCAGATTGCTTAAAAGCTTTGTGTTATCTCCAAGGAGCCTCAGTGACCTGCTGCTCACATGGGTGCCTCCCGGCAGGAGCAGAGGAAGTAGCCCCTAGAAGGGTTTGTGAGTGGAAACCCACATAGAGGCGCTGGAGAAGTCCTGATGATAGGGCAAGGCATGATCAGAATGAGTGACACAGAGAGCTGAGGCTCCCAAAGCAACTCAAAACCTTTTAAATCACCTCATTTCCTAGGTGACAGTGCATGCGGCCTCCCTCATACACTTGGGGATTTTTTTTCCTAGAAATGCCTTGGGTCTTCCCATGCTATTGGCTGAGAGATTGCACAACTTTTCAGTGACCTGCAGAATGCAAACACACACGTCCCTGAGGAACATCTCCTACCAGTAGGTTCTATCTCATCAGGAACGAAACTGAGGAAAGTCTTTGGTGAGCATGTGGAGGTCACCCAGGACTCAGGACCAGCAGCTTACACTGGATACATCAAGGGACCGCTTTGTCCTAGCAAAAGTCACCCCTGGTTTAGGACTGTTCTTTTAGGTATTAATAAGGCAAAATTCTCACCCAACCTAAACACTTTGGGGTGCTCTGGGGTGAGGTTCACCCTTTTGAAGGTTGCTTTTGTTGTTTTTACAAAGCACTCAGCCCAGTGTGAGATGTATGCTAACTCCACATTTGGGTTCGCTCTCCACCTGTGTACTTCACATGAAACGCTTGAAAGGAGTGGGACAGAGAGGTCCTCTGAGCAACTTCACAGGGGCGACAGTGAGAGATGGGTTCAGCTTATGTTGCCGCAGGGGTGTCACCACAGTACATCTCTTGGAAGAGCTCATACACCAACCGCCAGGCCACGCTGACCTGACAGTTGGGCTGCTCCTACCAGCCATCAGGATCGAGACCTTCTCTCCAGATGCTGGAGAGTTTGCTGATGGCCCCACGCACTGAGCGATGACAGTGTGAGTGGCCACTGACTCTGTGCTCTTCTGGTAAGAACCAAACTAGACAAACAACCAAAGAGCTGTCTTGTAAACCTCTTGCCCCAGTGGAAACTCCACTGCATTCAGCAGATCGGGCTCCCAACAACTCAGAGAGGGGAATCCTTGCCTCATACTCATAGGCACTTTCTGTGCCTATGAGTGGTTGGTGGCAGGACACACAGGCCCCGGGAGGACGTGGCTGGCACAGTCATGTGATCTGCCTTCCGGATGCACTTAAAGGATGAGAGACACACTATAGGAGGGACACTCTAGGGATGGCTGGGCCTGACCACACGCCTGGGATTTACAAACATGCTTTCCAGAAGACCTCCAATAGGTCCGAGGAGCTAGGGCGCCTGTCCTCGGACCTGGTACCGCAGTTTGAACACATTTACAGGACCATGTATGTAACCATGTGGGGTGCTGGGACTGTAGGCACCAAATGGCAAATCTGTAGAACATGAGTCCCATGAGACACAGGAGCCCAGGAATATACAATTCCTGCGTACAGTCAGTGTAGTGTGAAGTCATCGTAATGAAGCCCAGAGGCCCACAGTGGCACACTGAGCACTGTGTGGCCTGTGACCTCCCCTTCTGTGAACCACAGAAAGTATACCCAAGACCCAAAGGAAGGCAGCAGGTGAGGCGAGCAGCTCAGTACCTTCAGAGGACTCAGAAAATGGACAGGGCACGCTGTCCACGTTGAAATGGGCTGACAGTTTCTTAGGTCCTCTCCTCAGGGGACATCCACACCAAGCAGGCTGTCAGGCAGTGGCAAGTAGATGTCCCGAGTCATGGCTCCCGGAAGCGCCACACGGAATCTAGACAGGCATGCAATAAATAAGAGCGTGGCCGCAGGGCTCGCCATGGAGGGGTTCACTTGCAGAGCACCCCGTTCTGAAGAATTCTGCTCCTGTCAGGGATGCAGGGTGAGGTGGCCGTGGGGGGCAGGTCTTCCTTGATCTTTGGGGAGTGGCTGCTGTTGCTGCTGCTCGATTTGCTCCTGCTCTGGTCCAGAGCAGGCTGCATGGGTGAAGCGTGAGCCCCCTTGCCCCTGAGCAGGCAGTTGCAAACCAGGCGGAAGAAGGCACGCCGCATCTCCTTGCTGGCCAGCGTATAGATGACAGGGTTCATGGCGGAGTTGAGCACGGCCAGCATGATGAACCAGCGGTCCTGGAAGAGGACAGCGCACTCCCGGACCCCGCAAGCCACATCAATGAGGAAGAGGATGAAAAGAGGGGACCAGCAGGCGATGAACACGCTTACCACGATCACCACCGTCCGCAGCAGGGCCATGGACCGCTCCGAGTTGTGGCTGGCCACCTTGCGGCTGCTGGACTTGACCAGGAAATAGATGCGCGCATACAGGATCACAATGGTCACCAGGATGGCGATGAAGATGCTGATGCAGAAGGCAATGTACTTCTTGGAGTACAGGGGCAAGATGGTAGAGCAGTCGGGCAGGTTCTGCAGGCAGTTCCAGCCCAGGATGGGCAAGGCACCCAGCGAGAAGGCGATGAGCCAGCACATGCCAATCAGAAGGAAGACCCGGTGCTTCTTGTTGGCATCATAGGGCCTCATCTTGATCATGGTCAGGTGGCGCTCGATGGCGATGGCCAGCAGACTGCAGGTGGATGCCCCCAGGGCCACGAACATGCTGCCCTCCCTGACGAACCAGACGGTGAGCGACAGGCTGAAGGTCTTCGGACCTGACATGAGGATGTTGACCTTGTACAGCACACCGGCCAGCAGGTCACACAGGGCTAGGTTGCCAATGAAGAAGTACATGCGGTTATGAAACTTATTGTTCTTCCAAATGGCAATCAGAACCATCAGGTTCTCCAGGACGATGCAGCTGCACAGCACCAGGAAGAGCGCGGTGGTGAGCATGCCGCCCTCCGAGGGGTCCCTCAGCCTGTCTGCCAGCTTTCCCACGTAGCTGTAATGCTTCTGCAGTGTCTCATTGGCCAAGGCCGGCTGGGTGAGTGCGAAGGGCGGGATGCTGGCTGCCATGGACGCGGACACCGACAGTTAGCTCCTCAAGGCACCAGAGGGCGCCAGGGGAACGCTCATGTCAAGGCTGGAGCGGCACTGTGGCTGTGGCTCCTGGGAGGCACAGGCCTGACTCCAGGACCAGACTGGGAGCGGGCTCCTGTAAAGAGAAGGGAGAGGGCCAAGTGGGTTACAGCCGGCCACCGAGCCATCAGAGTTCGCCCAGGAGGTCAGGGCTCCAGAGGATTCTTTAAACCCAAGCCACGTCTGCAAGCAGTGGAAACTGGCGGAGTTATATGGGGTCTGGAGTTCATTCCCAAGAGAAGGAAACTTAGAGCATGAATCATGCAGTCATGGAAGCAAGACCCACCAGACCCAAATAAAGCCTCCACTTGCAAATCTCCAGGCACCAGGCAGTGGCAGCCAGCTAGGCCTCGTGTACTGCACAGGAGCTGGTAAATCATTACGCTTTACCCAGAAGAAAAACACAGTTTTCTCAGGGAAAAAAGCCAACACACAGAGTGCAATCAAGGAACATGCCTGGCAGACTTGCGTGACCTCCCTGCTGCGTTGGGAGTGACATTGTGGGAAGAGCCCCCTACACTTAGGGCTCACTAGCATCTGAGGGCCTTGCCCACCTCTGAGCTCCTGCCTATGGAGGAAGCCAGGCCCAGTGAGGGCATCAGCCCCTGGCTGGGGACCCTGTGCTAGAGCTGAGATCAGGTGTCCCCCATGGTTTCCAAATCCTCATGACCTGCTAGGGCCACAACCCTTCCCTCTAAGCTCTTCCCTTCAAGATATGCAGAGAACAGTCTGTGGCTTCTTTGAAGAAATTTCTCCCAGCATCCTGGAGCCCAGAGTCAGTTGTTCTGGAAGCCCTGGCCACCATCGGCACCGACATCCATGTTCTGCTTGGAACAGCCCGAGCCTGAGCCCAGCCCCAGCCCCAGCCCCAGCTCCAGCCCCAGCTTGTGTCCTCCAGGAGAGCTGTCTGGGATCCTGTAGGTCACTTGAGTATCACAGCTATCAGAGACCTCTCCATGTCAGCCTGGGCCATCCTGGGAGGTGAGGCTGGCGTGATGGTCCCAGTCACCTCCTGGGTCACACATGAGCCCGGTCCCACACATGGGAGCACTGCTTCACCTAGTGCAGCTCCCACTTGGCCAGTCCCTGGTAGGGACCCCACAGGCAGACAGGACAGTTGGTGGGCAGCTCCCCTTCCTTCCTTTCCCTCCTTTTTTATTGAAACCCTGTCACATTTCCTGTCCTGGCATCCCAGTGACTCTTGCCTGAGGGCGCTTTTCTGGATGCAAGCTCTCTTTGGAACGGTAGAACAATAATGAGCAGCTGAAATGCTCTGAGCAAGGACTAGAGGCATTCACACATGGTGCTCTCTCACCGACCCTGCAGGGCACACTGCTTTCTCAGCACCTTGCACACTCATGGTGCCCAAGGAATGTTTGTGCCCTGCTTATCCAGTGATGATGACTATTTTTAACCTTCAGGCAGTACCTGGAGAATTGTGATACCCACACCCTCACTCTGCTCAATTTCCATCCTGATCGGGGTGTTGAGTGGGTGCATCCTAGCCGAGGTAGGAAAGGTGATCAGTGTCCAGGGCCATGCCCGGTGGGCATGCTTCCCTTCCATACAGCTGGCTGGGAGCCATCACCATGCCGCTTAATGGGCCCACCAGGCTCACATGGTGTGGGAGTGACCTTCCCATGTCCACTTCCGGCTCCCAGCTGCCTTGCCCATGATATACCCCGCAGAGGCTGGCTGTGCACCCACACAGGGGCTTCTGTGCCTGAACTCACTTGATTGAGTCCCATTTCCCACACTCCCTGTGTTTTTGGTGGTACAGACATATGTTTATAATTCAGCCTGTCCTTATGCTATCTCAGCTTGTCTTCTGTGCCTTGCTTCCCTCCCAGTAACCCCGCGCCCCATTCCCTGTAGCAGGGGCCTCTCCTGAATGTCCTGTGCACCTTGGAGTCTGCCATGCAGCATAGGGAGAAGAGAATACATCTCTTCAAATGGTGAGATGCAGAGTTGCTTTTGGGAGGAAGAGCGGAGAGTTCCCAGAGACTTGGCTCTGCGGGCTCACATCTTCTCATGTTTCCCCTCTTTTTATAAGACCGAGGGCACAGGGAAAGGAAGCAAATGATGAGAGTGAAGAACCACAGTGACAGCGGTAGAAGATGCTCCCGAGCCTCCCCGAGAGCGAGGATCTTGAAGGTGAACACACTTTCCCATCAGTGCTTGACTTACCATTGCACTCACCCCGCCCCGAGCACAATTGTGCAGAGCGTGTTTGGTTAAATATGATCCTGTGCATTTGTACAACTGGAAGATATCTACCTCTCTCTGAACCCTAAAAGCTTATTTTCTCTAAATTACCAACATTATGAAGCTGGCTCCATCCTAAGAATTAAGTGCTGGGCTGAAGGCCAGATTGATTTTGGCTACAGCTGAACATTATTGTGCCAGGTCCACACCATGTCACAGGCACCTGCTCCCCTCTGCTCCTGAGAGGAGCCAGCCGCAGGCTTCGAGTCTGCAGGAAGAACTCTCCATGTCCAGCGAGCCCCACTGGGGTCCCAAGTCTCCAGACTGCCCCACCCAGAGTGTCCAAAGTACCCATGAGGCCAGCACTAGGATGGGCCCCACCTCTGCATGCTGCCCAGCAGCTTCCTAGTCACTCTGGCCTCTGGCATGGTCCTGTCTGGGCTCCCATGCCCCAGGTGTCTCTACCCTTAGCACAGACAGAACCCCACAGATGAAAAGTGCCCATTCATTTCTGTCACAAGGATGCATGTGCGGGGCAGGCCTGTGGACTCGAATGGGCATGGCCAAGCCATTATCCACTGCCTGGAAAGGCACACCCTGCCTCTGCTCATTCTGGTGTTCTAGGCTCCGGGTTGCCCATGTGCTGTGACACCCCTAGTCTGTGTGAGGGGTACTCTTGGTGAATATGCTTGGTGCACGCGGCCCTGGACTTCTGAGGGGCATGCTGGTGTCCAAGGTGGGTTTTAACCATGACTCAGAGGATGGGGTGCTGGCGTGGGGGGAGGGGAAGGCTGCTGAATATAGTGGGAACTTAGGTTTTACTTTGATCACTCCACACTCTCTAACTTCCATCTGGATGCTTAACACAGGGCCCCGGGAAAGGCAGTCTGGGCACAACAGTGCTCATCCAGAAAGCTGGGCACATAGCAGAAGGAGGACAAGCCCCGCGGTGACAGCAATCTGCTAACCACCACAGACCCCCACAGGCTCATCAGTGCATAGCACTCAGCCCCAGTCCTGCACTAAGCAGCTCTGGACACCCCAGGCAGGCCCTCTGCCCCCTGGTTCCCCAGCTGAGCCAGGGGCTCAGCGCTTCTCTGCCCTCATCGTGGTCCACCCTCTCTGAGCTTCCCCAGGACCCGGGGACCTGACAGTCTGCCTGTGGCTTGTTCTGCTGGAAGAACCCAGCCTGCCTTAGGGGCCCCACCTTCGAAGTGCTTTCTTTCCTAGAAGAGGATGCCACAGTAGGTGACCCCAAACCAGACCTGGGCTGTGAGGGAAGGCCTCCCTTCCCCCACTCAAAGAACTGTGGAGGGGAGAGGTCCGGAGAGGGCGCCAGATGGATTCCAGATGTGCTTTCTACGCTTGAGAATCACTTTCTCCACACATATTGGCTTGAAAAATAAACAAACTATGAAAAGGAAAAGAAAAAAAAATATTTCTTCAGTCTAGCCCCCCCGCCCCATAAAAGAAAGGCAGAGTAAGAACTCCCAGTGGGCGGAAACAGTGCACTGTATTCATAAAAGGCGCGCACATCCTCCCGTGCCGCCTCATCCTCCAGCCTGAATCAGAACACCGAATATTTGCCAACACGCAAACTTTCTTGGAAAGCAATACTGCTTCTTTTCTCTTTTCCTTTTTCACTCCCAAGAACTTAGAAAGGAAGTAATGAGTCGGCTCATTTTAAGTCTGTAGCAAAATTCCTTTGCTAATGAGTCTTTTCCCTTGCTCTGGTCCTCCTGGGTGACCTCACGCTGCCTTGAGAGAGGGTCACAGAAACACGGCTTCACACACACTGACCCAAGGGTCTGCACCCTGATCCCAGCCCCTGCGTGGAGCCCTTCGTGAAGCTGCCAGCGCTGCAGACGCCCTGGGGCAGGGCTGGCGTCCTCTCTGCTCCTCTCCAGAGTGTGGAGGTGCCTGTGAGCGGCTGCTTGCTAGGGACCTTTAGCAAACAAGGCTCAATGCTGTGGCAGATTCGGGCACAGTCCAGGGAACCCCGGATGTGGAGGCTGCGCCCTGGGAGATGGCCCCAAGCACCCACCCAGGAATGGCTTCCTGGGATTCCAGATGTGTCCATGGGTGGGAAACTGCATCTGGTGTTAGAGTCCGTTTTGCTCACTTTGCTTCCTAATCAATATCTACCCTCTACCCTGCTTGTTCTCAGTAAGAGCATAGGATGGATGTAATACCAAGATTTCTACAAAGAAATACAGGAGTGTGCAAAAAGGCTCCGAAAGACAGCTAGCGACACATACAAACAAGCGGTGCCCTTTCCAAGAAGGTGATCCGCAGTCCCAGGAGAAGGCTCAGTGACCTGCACCTTCTGGTTATGCCCTGGAGGAAGCTGCGCCAGGGGAGGGACCCTTGTCATCCGCACAAGGCCTGGCTAGGCTGGATGTCTGTGTTGTCTGCTTCCAGCACACGCAGCAGGGATGAACACTTCGGGCCACTATCGCCTGGCCACTTGTGCCTTACTTAGCCAGGAAGTCATAAAAGCTCCTCAAATGTGCTTTACAGCTGAATTGCTTCCAGCTACCGCGAAGACGCAAAGTGCTGAAATGCCATCCTAGTGGCTCTCCCTAAAAAGCTGGGAAACTCTGATGCCAGGGAAATGGATCAGAACCTTCCAGGCCACAGAGCATGGTACCCTCCCTGGAGCTCCCTGTGCCCATGGATGTCAGCACGGCTGGCTGACGAGGAAGACCCACCCACGGGTGCCTACTCACTGCTGAACAGTCTTCTCTCTGATTTGACCTAGCCGGTCTATCACCTTGTTAAATTGACACAACTTTGATTCCAGAAAAATGGAATGCAAAGAACAAAAAACAATGAAAGAGTGAGACAGGGAAGGGAGGAAGGAGGAAGAGTACGAGATTGAGCAAGAGAGGCCTTATATTTATGAGTATCTGTATTAAAAACAATAATGAAATATAGTATTTTCTGAAACATGGTAGAATTCCACTCAATTTATTGGCTTTTTTAAAAAAAGAGTCATATCTCTAAAGGCCTATGGGAAATCTCTTAATGCAATTCATTCAGCAGAAAATGCAGGGTAAAGGAATAATATGAAATAGCTCCGGAATTATGAAGCCAGATGTGAAGACACAGGTTTGGATAATCCATGGCACCTTCCCCAATAACAAGAACAGCTTGGATAAGGGGGGCCAGTAAAAAGGGGTGCACCACAAAGTAACCCTGAGTTTCTCCAGAGTATGACAAGCCGAAATTCTCAGTGTTTTTGTGATAAAGATATATACATACAGTATAGGTATTGAGGAAGATGAAAGGGACGTGGAAATAAACACAACTTGTGCTGAATTTTTCTAATGTTTGAGAAAAAGAAAGAGGAAAACCCCTGAATTATGACAAATCAGGTCATTAGGCCAATATATTAAATTTCTTCTACAGGAAATGAAAATGTTTACTATCCAAATATGGTAGAAAATTAGGAAACTCCTTTTAAAAAAATCCACAAAGTAAGGAGGAAGAGTGGCATTTAAGATGGAAGTTGGTGGTGACTTCACTCCCTCTGTGTCTCACAGGCAGGTGCCTAAGACCTGGCTTTGCAGGTTAGATTGCTGGCATCAGGGATTAGGAGTGACTTAGACTCTGTGTGAATGTTTGCTGGTTTACTGACTGAAAAAAGTGGCATTCTTCTATGGCAACAAAATTATGCATTCTAGCATTGAGTGCTGCATCCATTAAAAAAACTTCAGGTTTGGATACTTCTAGGATTCCTCAGCATAAAGCATTCACCCACCGCCACCACCACCTGCACAAATTCAGCCCTAGCCACAGCTACCCTTGTTATTCATTTCCTTCCCCCTTTCCCACTCTCTAGGAATTAGCTTTCTTAATTTTGCCTGCAAGATTTTCATCTCTGAAGAAAATACTGAAAAGGCAAATTTTGCAAACATGACTTTATACAACACCTGAGACTTCTGATATCCAGATCTTAGACAAAGTTCTGGACATCTTAGAGCTCTGGCTACAGGAGGGGACCAGGCACACAGCAGCAGAGACCTGTCCATGCGGCTACCCTCCTTACTGTACTGCTCAGAACCAAGTATGTCTCTTTAAAAATCCAACCAGACATCTCTTTCTTACAACTAAATATAAAATACCGCAAAGAAATAGCCATTGGGAGTTCCCAAGCTAGAAAGAGAGACAGACAGAGACGCCCTGTAGAGCAGGGCAGTAAAAGGGTGTAGGGCCCCTCTTAGGCGGTAGCTTAATTAAGAGCACCCAACTTCCCATGGGAACCTTACTTTCTGCACCTTGGGGACCTTTGTCTCCCTGCTCCCATGCTGACGGGCTGTAACTGCCTTTTTGGAGACATTTTTGGAATTTTATGGGTAATGTTACCTAAAAGAATGAGAGACCACAACCCACCCACCCTCAGCCGCCACCCCCGGCACTGGTCCCCCGAGGGCACCTGACTTTCTAACTGTCCCAGGAAAACCACTAGAGGAACTGCTCGTGAAGGCTCCCAGCCCCAGCCCTGGCAGGGGTCAGCGCCCCAGGGGGCCAGGTCGCTCACCTCGGTCCGCAGAGAGCACCGGGGCGCCGGCATCCTGGGGCTCCGACCAGGTCTCGGACTTGCGGTGCCGCTGGGGCGCAGGTCTCCGTCCGGCTCGGCCGGGCCGTGGGGCACGCCGGGTCCTTATCGCGCGTCCCCCACCGGCTGGCTCAGCTCTGTCCCGGAGGAGCCGCAGCGCAAACTTTTGCTCTAGCCCGCGGGGGCGGGGCTCCGAGCGGCCCCCAGGCCCCGCCCAGCCCGCCACCTCCCCGCCTACCTCTCGTGCCCCGCCCTTTTCCAGACTGTTGTCCCACCCACGCCCTCGACCCCCGCCCCATGCCCACCCATATCCCCGCCCACCGCTCATGGTCCCGCCCCTTGACAGCCGTAGCCACGCCCACGCCCCGAAACGCCACGCCCATTATCCCCCAGGACCACTGCTCCGCCACCTGCCCGGTCCGCGCTCTGCGCAGGATTCGCCCTTTTGTGTGGATTGTGGCCTCAGCTGCTGAATGCAGACACAGTCCTAGCAGCTTTGTGAAGAGGAGGTGGTGGAAAAAGAGATCAGAGGAAGAAGAGGAAAATGACAGACAGGAACCCTGCGACCCACAGCCAGGCTGCCAGATCCTGGCAGGCAACCCGGGGCCCCGCAGAGGCGTGGAGAACAGGTCTGAGTTTCCTCCTCCTTCGCCCTCCTGCCCCCACGCCCACGCCTCACCTGCCAGGGCCCAGCAGGTGCTGTTTGGGGGCGCACTTGCCGCATTGCACAAAAACTGGTGCACTTCTGCAGGCCTCCGCCTCCCTTTTTGTTCGCTGACAAGGAAAGCAAGCCCTCAGGCTTGAGTGAGTCCTGCTCAGCCAGAGCAGCTGCAGGGCTGTGCAACTTCCCCAGTGACTCAGGGGCGCTGTGGACGCCTAGGCCGGAGACACACCCCCTCGGCCGAACAAACTAGAGCACCAAGTCACGACAAGGACCGCAGAGACCCGTGCTGCTCTGCCTGCTTCCTATGGCCAGGGTCCGGGTCCCGGCCACCGTGTCCTCACCTTACCAGCATGGTCAGTTGGTTCATCGACTCCGTCACGGTTGCCGCTGCCCACTCCATACACGCACGTTTGGGCTGAAGTCTGTTTTGGTGGGGAGCCTCAGCTCCGTTCTTAGAGAAAGCCTGCGACCTAATACAACACCAGGACGTGACTCCTGCTAATGCCACAAAGGGGTGCCCACAAACTGGCTTGGGAAACACTGAGAACAAGCGGGGTTCCTTACTCTGCCCGGATGGTTTCCCTGAGAGACACGAGGTCTGGCCTGTGGCATGCCCTGAGGGTGACCCTCTTTTAATGAGGCTTCTTCCTCCCCCACACCCCGGAAGATTCCTGCCACACAAGCTCTGTGCCCCCACAGGCCTGCCGCTCACCTGGTACCCCAGCCCTGTCTGCTCTCCCCTGTCCCTAGACAGCCAGTGCTCTGTGTCCCTCTAGAACCGGCAGGGACAGACTTCCCTCACCCCTTCTCTAGGGAGAACTGGCCATTCCTTCAATCCCACTGAGTAGTCTCCCTTTCTCCATCCCTGGTTCATGAGAAAAAGCAGCTTAGCACAGTGGTGCCTGTTGAGCAGGAATTGCAAAGTCCCCCTTCTGCAGCCCTCAGTGACATAACCGACCAGGGTGTATCAGCAGGTGAAAATGTGGGAGCACTGGTAACCACCCAGTGTCAGGTGGAAGGGGCAAAGCCCTTTGCTTTCCAGGGAGCGCTGGTGGGTATGATGGTCGGTTTTGTCAACTGGTCTTCGTCAGAGGGGCCCAGATGTTCCGTCAAGCTTTCTACTGAAAATGCCGTGAGGCTGCTTTTAGATGAGCTAAAAACTGGGGTCCATAGCCTGAGCAAAGCTCACAGTCCTTTCCAGTGGGTGGACTTCACTGGATCAGCTGAAGGCCTGCATGGGCCGTTTTTGAAGGGAACAGGCCAATCTGACCATCTTCAGACTGGAACCTTCAGGCTGCTTCTACAGCAGCATAGCATAGCTTCAGGCCAGTGCTGAGACACCTGCTCTACAGGGTGTGTGTCTATTTCCAATCTCGCATAGTAACTGTGTGTATCTCCTTGATTCTGTTTCTCTCTGGAACCCTGATTGATGGCACGATGATCCTGGGGGAAGGGCAGCCCTTTTCACAGAGTAACTGTGGCAGCGATGAGCCTTGAGAAGTCTTGGGGACTTGGGTCTTGTGGTCACTCATCTGCAACTTGACAGACAACTCTAAGCCACTTCCTCTCTGCTGGCTTGCTCTACACAGGACTTGGGAGAGATAGCTTTAACATACTAATCTAGCTTTACAGAACAAAACTTGGCTTTCTGTGTAATAACCTTGTCTGGACCCAAAGGAAGCCTTTGACCTAGTGTCAGAGTCCTTTAAAGAAGAGTGTCATTGATGACAGAGATGTGTACCAAAGCAGAGAGACCACATCACCTTGTTCCCTACATCACATGCCTACTCCGTCCCACTTCAAGGTTAGCCAGGGGCTATCAAAAGTTCTAAGAATTGTTCTTTGCATGTTTTATATACATGCAAAGATATTGGAAACAATATTCAGAAATATGGTTAATGGCTGGCAGGTGTTTGTGTGAGTGGTGTGAATGTATGTGTGGTGTGTGTGATGTGTTTATGAGTGGTGTGTGTATATGCATGGTATATGTGGTATGTGGCATGTGTGTTTGTATGTGACATATAAGTGTGGGATGTGGAATGTGATGTATGTGTGCAGAATGCACTGTAGGTGTGTCTGGTGTGCACTGTGTGGTGTGCGTGTGCTGCAGAGGGCGGGACTGTATCTGGCCCTTCCAGGGGGATGCACACGAGGACCTGAGGGCTCATAAGAAATGAGTATCTGGCCCCTGGGCTTCCTGGGCTGGGGCTCCTGAGGTCCTGGATCTGATCCCCTGTGCACAGGACACACTCTGGGGCCCCTATTAGCTTCAGAATAGGGGCTTTCACCAGAGAAACGCAGGGTGGGGCTAGAGTTGGAACTGTGAGCCCCACCCCACCACCCAGAGTGGGGAGGGACTGGTCTCCAGTGATGTCATCGCCCACACCAGCTTCAGGCGGCTCCAGGAAAGCCCCTGTCGTGTTGGGAGAGCCGTGGGTGGGTGAGAACGCAGAGGTGCCTGGGTCACTGTGGGAGACTTGCACCACTCTCCTGTACCTCCCACCGTGCTTCTCTACACCGGGCTGTTCCAGAGTCACCTCCTTTGTCATCAGCTATTACTTCAATCAGTAAAAGTTCTCGAATTCTGTGACTCTGTTCAGGCAAACTGCTGAACTTCGAGGGCGGGAATTCATGGCTGGATCAGGGGCTCCCTGGGCAGATACCGCCTTCAGGGACAGTGTGTCGGCTGACCATTGAGTTGTGGGATCCTTGCTAATTCCAGGTAGTGAGTCAGGATCGAGTTGAGCCGCAGGCCATCCACGTGGCATTGGAGAACAGGAGAAAGGGTAGGTGTTGCAATGACGCACTTGTTATTGGGAACGAAAACCAGAACCTAACTTGGAAGACCCAGAGGGTGTCCCCCAGTCCCAGGGTTTGCTCCCAAAGGCAGGGAGCTCCACTAAAGAACCCACACAGCCAGGGGAGGAGGCCGCGTCGCAGGAATCATGTCTCAGCACACTTTCTCTCTTCTGTCTCCCCCCCCCCCAGGCCCACCTCCCCTTCTTGCTGTCTACCGCCCTGCAGCAGCTCCACTGGCTCAGTCCTCCCAAAGCCTAGTGGGCACTGGCACAGCACCACACCCGAAAATTCTCCCAGGCTCTGTGCTTTGGTGACTTTTCAGTTCCTCTCAGGCTCTTGGTCTTGTGTGCCTTTGTTGTACACTTTGAATGGTGAACTGTTCGGTATGAGTTACATTTCATTACAATTGCTAAAAATTATTCTACAGGTCTATAAAGGAGAATTCTGGAAGATTGAGTACATTTGGGGAACTAGATTTAAGTGGCGTGGGTAGGGTGACTTTTTACTTTATTCCTTGGCTTATGATGTGGGTCAGGGTTAGATGTTATCTTTATTTAAAGGAAGGTCATTTGAAGAGGCTGTCTCGCAATGACAAACACACACCGCAGCGCTGAGGGCAGGGCTGTTTTGACGCGAAGGTTTGCACTGCAGTCTTCACAGCGGAGCCTTCTCTATTCCTGCCTGCACTGTGCTTATTCCTGTCTTTTCGCCCAGCAGGTCTGCTCCATGCACAGCTCTGTTCAGTGGCTGTGCAGGGACTGAAGACCAGGGTGGTACAGGTAGAGTGACTGATCCTAGATTGACTCTCGCTCTGCTGCAGGCTCCCCTCCAAGTTCCTGGTAGTCACTGACTGTCCAGGGAGCCTGGTCAGGCTGAATGCTGGGCAGCTGCAGGTGGAGGGGTGCCCCAGGGGCTATATCAAAGCCAGGCAGTCTTCAAAGGTCAGTGGCCACAGCCTGAGCTGTTTCCCTACCTCTCCCTATGTTCTGCTAGGCACAGTGGGGACACAGGAGAGGACAGCAGCAGAGAGAGGGGCTGAGGCCTCTTGTGCTCTCCTGCTGGCTTTCTGCTTGTCCTGCTGCCCTCTCCTCTTTCCTGTCCTGGCTACATGGTACCCAGAAAGCACTGGGGTTACGGCTACATGCAACAGCACAACCTAGGTGAGACATGCAAACCTATACCAGGCCCACGGACTTCTGGGGACCCTGAGTATATTAAGAGTTTTAATATCCAAAAGGTAAATTCAGCCAGTGCCAGCTGTCATGTAGGTGAAATCTTTATTACTCTTACCCTGAGGACAGGATGGGAATTAAACATCCCTTGGACAAATGGTCATTCTGTTCTTTTGCAAGCGTCATGTGGCAGGATGAAATAGTTTCCCACCATCTCAAAGTGAGAGGAAATCACCTCTAAAGAATGCACATCAGGCAGAAAGTTTAATTAAAAACAAAATAGCACAGCAGTGTGTCTCAGCACATCCACCAGCGCTCTATCATCTGAACTGTGACACTTTATTGTAAAGATTATCTCTAAAAAGAAAGACATAATAGGACATATGAGCAGGGTTTGCTCTTTCCTGTTACTTCATTAATGTGTATTAGCTGTACATAATCATAGAGTCCAGAGCAGTATTTCCACGCATAACACAGGCACTCTCTCCTGTCCTTAGTAAGCACTTTCTCCTTTCAGGTTGACTGTGTGGTTTCCAAATATGACACAGAACACACAGCACTTGTGTATGTTCGCTTTGTTTTCACCGGACACTCCCGCCAGCTCTGTCCATCTGGTTGCAAACGACAGGAGCTCACCCTTCCTTGGCGGCTGAGTGCCATGTCACGGTGCACGGGTGCCGCGTCGTCCTTACCCATTCACCGGACTCTGGGCTCCCGCGGCTGACTGCGGATCTTAGTTGCTGGGAACACTGCTGCAACAGACGAGGCCAGGCAAGCGTCCTTTTGGTGTGTCAGCTCACCTCCTTTGGGTGTACATCTGGGAAAGCCCAATCCCATGCTACTTCTATTTTTAGCTTTTTGAAGAGCCTCCATACTGTTCTCTATCATGGGAGTGCCAACTCCCACTCCCACTCACACTGCCCAACACTTCCTTTTCCTTCCATATCCTTACAGCACATATAAGGTTTTACTATGAACTGTCAGCATGCTGGAGATAATAGATATATATGTAAATTCCATCTTGACAGGTATGTTATGGTAATTCACTGTACTTTCGGTTTGCGTTTCCCTGACGGTCAATGATACTGAGGATTTGTTCTATATTTTTTAGCATGGGGAAGCACTTTTGGACAGGACCCCGCGGATCGGTCCAAACACGTGGAAACTCCCGGGGGAGAGGCCCGAGGAGCGAAGGCACCCTCACTCCCAAACCCCCATCACATCCCCGCCCCCGCGCCTGCTGTGGCCCCCACCCCCGCCGCCCCAGCCTCGGGTGGGCAGGAGGACCGCGGAGCTGTGGCTTTGCAGCGAGGAAAGCAGGCGGGAAGGGGAAGTGCTGCCCACACCGCCCCTGGGCCGGCACCCAGCTTCCCCGGGGCGGCCGTTGGCCCCGCGGCGGTGGACAGAGCAGCGGGCTGAAGACCTGCATCCTGGCGGGTGGGCGTCGTTATCCGCGCGGCCGCCTAGGCGGGCCCAGGTCGGAGGGCTCGCTCACCGCGGTGTTGCAGGGCTTATAGTGGGCGGGGCCCGGGGTTTTCAGAGCCAAGGTTTTTAGAGACAGCGGGAGCGCAGGGCAGTGACCGCGCTCCGCCTGTAGGAGGCGCAGGCCGCGGTGCGCATGCGTTCATATTTCCGCCAGGTCTGCTCGGGAAAGGCAGGACACACAGGTGCGATGTGCGCATGCGTTCATCTTTCCACAACCCGCTCAGGAAAGCTGCCCACTGGGCGGCAGCGCCCGGCTCTCCCCTGGCTTCGGCGGACCCTAACTTACACTGCAGGTTTGATTGGGCGTGGAGGGCTTACGAGGAAGCGTGCATCGGCATCCTGCAAACACGCCAAGCTTCCTATCAAATTAATCAAAAACTTACCCGTCTCCTTGGATGCACACCTGGGAAATCTGGCTTATCGGCCTCTTTGGCAGCGCGCGGCCCAGCGCAGCAAAAACGCGAGCTCCTCACCAGACAGCAGGCACGGTGTTTTCTGGCCGTGCCCACTGGGTCTCTGACCAAGTGTCTGTAGCGTTTCTGCATTGCTTTGCTTTTGCTCGGCTACCAAATGGTTTCCTTGGGAGTGGGGGCCGAGAGAGGGTGGAGGTGGAAGCGCATAGCAGCTGCCCGTTTCTTCATTTCTTCCAACATCAGAGGCTACTGATGGCAAGAAGAGTGCCTGAAGTTTTGGTGGGGCGTTAAGAGCACTTAGCAGCAAATGGTGATCTGGTGCTCAAGCCTCACCACTATTCCAGGAGCTTTATAAACCAGGCCTGGCTCCTCAGCACAACCCCAGGAGAGCCACGCCAATGCTGGCCCAGTCTTCGGAGGCAGAGCTGTGGTCTGACCCTGGCTCCCTAAAGCTCCGCTGAGTGCTTTGTTCCTTAGAAGTTTGTTGCTCTGGTTGAAGGCTTTGGAAGTCCAAGCCACTTTGGAAGAGGCAGGCTGACCTTACTGCACAGGTGACTGATGACTAGGGAAAGGGGGGGGGGGCAGAGGGGAAGGCAGGAGCTCATGGTAGACCCTCGACCTGCCACTCTTTCAGTACTGGGTCACTTTGGGCAGATCTGGGGAGAGCAGAATGGAAGCCGCAGGATTCTTTTCAGAAGGCCCTGTAGCCAAGGGTCATCGGTGCAGTGCGGACAGCAGTGTTGCTTGTTGTGTCCTCACGCTGGTTTAACACGGCAATGGTTTTAGTCTCTGTGGATCCGTGGCCTCCTCTGGGGAGTGCTGCCCGCTCACACCACCAGGAACACCCTCGACATCGTACAGGATACATGCACTGGAGAAGGCTTTCCTTCCATGTTAGCTGAAGCAAAGTTGTGCAGCAGACACCGTACTTCTTGATTTAAAAAAATAAAAAATTTTTTTAATTTAAGAAGCTGAAGTGAGCCGAGGATTTAGCTCAGTGGCATAAGCACCTCCCTGGCAACCGCGAGGTTGTGAGTTTGAGTCCCGGTACAAAAAAAAAAAAAAAGCTGAAATAAACACAGAAGCCTCAAATCAATAATCTAAGCTCTCACTTCTAGGAGAAATCTAAGTAGTAACATAAGTAGAAAAAGAAGAACAAAATAAAGCAAGCAAAAAAGATGCAATAAAAGAAAAATTACTGAAATTAAAGCAGGAAAAAAGATCACTGGAATAAAATACCTTGAAAAGATGGATAAATTGGCAAAATTCTAGCAAAATGGAGGGTGGAGGTCACTAATATCAAGAATGAAGAATGAGACTGTATCACTGCCCGCCCTGCAGGCCTGGAGAGGAGGCTGGCTGTAAGAGGCTGAGCACAGCACTGCTCACATATATTTGAAAATTTAGATGAAATGGATCAGTTCATTGAAAAACAAAAACTACCACATTTCTCCTAAAATGCTATAAGCAAACTGAAAATGCCTTGTAACTATTAAGGAAATGGAATTAATAATTTATAAATTCTCTAAAAGATAAGTAAAAAAGAAATCTCAAGACCTAGAATATTTCACAAAAAGTAGTACCAAATATATAATTAACCTCAATTCTATAACTCATTTCACAAGACTGAAGAGATGGATACATTTCCTAATGCTTTCTTTCCTCCCATCCCTTCTGTACTGAAGATTGAATTGAGTCTTCACAGTAAGCTACATTATCAGTCCTTTTTTATATTTAGATAAGGTCTTTCTCTGTCCTCCTGCCTCAGCCTCCTGCAATGCTAGAAATATACCAAAACTACAGAAATACAGCACACATGCACACACATACAAGCAGATTACAGACCAATATCCCTCATAAGTATAGACATAAATATTAAGAAAGTTTTAGCTAACAGAATCCAATAATATATAACAATATCTATATACCTTATGACCAAGTTTTATTCTAGAAATGAAAAACTGGCCTAATACATTTTAAAAACTCAAGCGATATAGTAAACAACATTAGTGAGTTAAGAAAATCACAGAATTATATCAGGTTATACAGAAAAAGCACTTAAAAATTCCAAAATCTGCTTCTCAGCTTAATAAAGAATACTGCAAAAATCCAACATATGACATTGTACTTCATGGTGAGAGCCCGAATGTGCTCTTGTAAGATCTGGACAAAAGATAAACATGTCTTCTGTCACAGTACTGGAAGTTTTAATAGCCAATCAAGGAAAGAAAAGAAAATGAAAGATATATTAACCTGGAAAGAAGAAATGAAATGACTCTTATTTATGGATGATATGATGGTGATAATCCACAAAGAAAGTGTCAGGGTACCCACAAAAAGACAAAACACAGTACTGCTAGAACTAATAAATAAGGTTTCAGGATACAAGGTCAACATATAAAAAACATTTGGATTTCTACATACTAGCAATGAATATTGAAATTTAAAATATGATATTTCTTCTAATCACTTTAAAAAGGCTGTAAATCTAACAAAGGCCTACATGTGGTACATATACTGAAGAGTGCAGGGCTGAAAGGAAAAATGTAAGATCTGAATAAGCAGAGAAGCATACCATGCTCATGGATTGGAGGATTCAGTACAATACAGGGATTCTTTCAAACTCATACAAAGGTTAATGACAGTTCCTGTCAAAATTTCAACAAGATTCTTTTATAGAAATGGAAAATATTATTCTGAAATCTGTATGGGAAAGCAAAGGAAGCAGAATAGCCTAAAATAATTCTGAAAATGAATAATAAAATGAGAAGAATAAGATTTCAGCACTTACCATATTGCTACATTAATCAAGGCTCTATGATATCAGCAGAAAGAGATGCACACGAACCCCTGGAGCAGAATAAAGAACCCAGAAAAAGCCCCTACAGCTGGGCTTAGTGGGTTTGGACAAGTTTCACACTGCTGGATTTCTTTTGAGTATTAAACCATCCTTCCCTGCCTGGACTAAACCCAAACTGGCCATGATGTATGCGTATTTTTATGTAACTCTGAGTTGTATTGATTGATAGTTTATGAGTACTTGTGTTTACAGTTAGGAATATTGTTCTGTAGTCCTCTTTTGTACGATAAGAGCAGCTCAACCAAAGAGTGATCCAGCAGTGCTGGAGCAGCTTTACCTTGGTAATCCTGACACATACATAAAAAATAACTCTGAGCAGATCATGAATCTAAATATAAACTATAAAACTTTTGCTCTTTCCCTAGGTTTGTAGCAAAAGCTTGTTATGGCCTTGTTTGTATTTTCATGTGTATGATCTCATTACAGCTGTGGCCCACGTTGTATTTGAATTGTTTAGGCTTTTAATTTTTTATGTTGCATTTTGAAATATACACTCTAGATATGAGCCCTCTGGTAGATCTGTGGTTTGCAAATATTTTCTTCTGGTCTCCAGCTCGTCTCTTCACTTTAAAAAAAAATTTTTTTTTGTTGTTTTTGCTTTGTTTTGTTTTTGCTGGCCAAAAATTTCCATTTTGATGAAGTTCAGCTGCTCAATAATTTTCTCTGATGGGTCACATCTTAATGTCACATTAATCACTTGTCATCAGCCCTAGGTTCTAAAGCCAGCCCAGTAACTGCACTCTTGTATCTCAGTGGAATTAAAATTAAACCTGTCCCTGTGGAACGGTGTGGAATGTCCACAAAGGTCTTCTACCCCAAGATCATGACGGCTTTGCCTGCCATAGTCCCAAACTGGAAACAACCCAAACATTGTCAGTGGGTGCCTCGTTAAGCAGATGTGGCACGTCAAGCATGGAGCATGGCCTGGGTGGATCTCACAGACGCTATGCTGAGTGAAAATGCCACTCACTAAAGACCACATAGTGCATTTGGTGTGGGGCTGTACTGGGTTTGTACTATCTACTCTCCACTTTCTAAGACAGCATCTCTTAAATCACTGAGTTGTGCAGATTGGACTTGCACTTGAGGTCTCCCACCTCCCCCTCCCAGAGTGCACTGCCACACTGTGTGATCTGTTTTATATCCTAAATGGAAGTGAAGAGCAGAATAGTGGTCCAGGGGCCTGGAGGGGGCAGTGGTGAGAGGGAGTTGGTGTGACACAAAGGGTTAATGAGGAAGACCACTGTAGACACAGGGTGGTTCTGTTCTGTGCCTTGACTACAGAAGTAGTGATATGAATCCACATGTAATAAATGCCATGGAAAATATAGATATGCGTGCCTGTGAGTGCACACACACACACAGACACACATGGTCTACTGCCTGGTTTTGATGCTGTACTTACTAAAGTTATGTGAGCTGTGACCATCGGGGTGATGGGGCCAAAGGAGCTGAGTTTTCTTCTGCATAGTCCATTGTGCTATCATTATTCTTGTGAATTCATAATTATCTCAAAACAGAAAGTTAACACTTGAAATAATTACAAATCAGAAATCCCGCCCCCCCCCAAGGGTTTTACAAGCAAGTTCCCTCTGATCCACTGGCAGCTTGAAGGGACAGTGTGTTCTAATGACCATGTAAAAATACTGGGGTGTGGACCCCCACACACATGCTGAGAAAGTGTCCAGCTACTCTTTCTCATGGGGCAGTGGCGGGCAAAAAGCCTCATAGAGCAATCCCATGGACTTGGCTCCCCGTGGCTGTGCTCTGGCTCTTGTGGTCCCAATGAGGAATGTTTTTCCCCTAAATAACCTCTTCCCAGACAGTGCAGAAAAGCTCAGAGAGTTGAAATCCTTGAGCCAGCAGCTCCTAGGCTGGCAGGGTCATTGGAGAGCTGGAGGAAAGCCCTGCAGCTGCAGGCTCTCCGTGCCCAGAGAGAAGCACTCAGGGCTGGGGTGGCCTGGCCACTTCCGCTCCAAGCAACAAGCCTGGCTTCTGTGGTTCAGGCTTGCTGGTTCTCAAGTTGCCTCTGATTCTGCCTCTTAGGTAACTGCCTAGTTCCCAGGTGGCCTATTTGTTTTGCCTGGTTTGTCTGCTTGTCACCCCCCCCCCCTTGGTTAGCCTGAGCATCTAAATTTAAAATCTAGGGTTCCGCAGGACCCCTCATTTCCCTACCTCTTACGTTTGTCTTCCAGTGCCTGTGTGTGACCTGGCAGTGTATGAAGCCCTAGTCTATTCCTCGATTCCCCCCTTTACTCCAAGAATTGGAGGTAGTTGGTTGTAGCATCAGGGAATTTTTTTTTTTTTTTTTAATCATTGGAGCTGATTCCCACTCCCTAGGAGGCTCCAGACTGCAGCTCCCTCACGGCTGCTGGGAGGCACTTTCCGGTCTGTGGTTTACCTCTGCTTCTCCCTGACCTTGCAACATTCTGAAGCTACAATGGCTTTGAAACTGGGTTTCTGGGGTCCTTGGGTTGGCTTTACCAAAATTACAGGTTTTCATCCCATGAAACAGGGATCAGAAGCCACCACAGATTCCTGGGATTGAGTCTCAGGTCACTCCTTTCTTCATGTGCCATCCAGCACGGCTGAGGGAGTGAGAGAGAGGGGAAAGAGGCTGCCGACGGAGGTGGTAGGTGCGGGTACTAGGTTTGTGGGAGGCTCAGAGGACGCGTAGGGAACAGCTTTGGCATTTCTTAGCAATGTTCTTCTTATCATGAGCCCCTAAAAAAGGTCATGTGAAGCCTAGCATGGTGGTGCAAGCTTTGCTTTCTGTACTGCAGAAAGGAGGCAGAAGGTCTGCATGTTTGAGGCCAGCCTGGGCCATTTGGAGGCTTAGGGAGACCCTGCCTCAATAAACACACAAACAAACAAATAGATGACAAGGGATGTAGCACTATGTGAAGTTCCTGGGTTCAGTCCCCAGTGCCAACAAAATATAAATAAACTTATTTTAATGATTAAAAATGGTTAGGGGGTTCAGTCCAACACACTTTCTGGTGGGCAGTGCCCTCCCCTTAACCGTAAGCAGGTGCAGGTCCCTCCTCTCTCTGGGCTTTCATGCCAGCACCGGAGGTGCTCTGGTGCTTAGGGGTCAGCAGCAGCTGGGAAGTGTCAGCACGGCAGACCCAGGGAGTCACCCAGGCAGGAGCGACTCTTCTGGCATGGGCCCTCCCGCCTTTCCGCAGTGTAGGAAGGACGGAGAGTAGAAATGGTGATGGGTTGGCCACACATCTCCGGCCTGGCCTCCTCCAGGACTCCAGCATGGGGAGGAGCCCCTGCCCTGCCTTCCTGGGAGCCCCTGAGCTGCCCTCCTGGGTTCTGTGCTCCTGTTCTTCATCCTCAGTGCCTGGTCATGCTCATTCACTGAGGCCCTTCGCAGGGAGCTTCCCAGGAAGGCAGCATCAGAGGAGAATTGTTTCCCCCTCACATGGTCTAAATATCTTTCTAATGACTTGGACTTGGGTGACTGTTTGGCTGTTTGTCCATCTGAGCCTGCGGGGATATGTAAATATCCAAATCTAGATCTCCTCTATCTGTACTGAGCCTCCCTATATTGTATCTCTGTCTGTACTGTGTCTATCTAGACTGTGTCTCTCTCCCTCTCACTCCATACTGTGTCTCTATCTGTACTGTGTGTCTATCTGTGCTGTGTCTCTATCCGTACTGTGTGTCTGTGCTGTATGTCTATCTACTCTGTGTCTCTATCCATACTGTGAGTGTGTGTGCTGTATCTCTATCTACTCTGTGTCTCTATCCGTACTGTGAGTGTGTGTGCTGTATCTCTATCTACTCTGTGTCTCTATCCGTACTGTGAGTGTGTGTGCTGTGTCTCTATCTAGTCTGTGTCTCCCCCAACCCCGTACTGTGTCTCTATCTGTACTGTGTCTCTATCCATACTGTGTGTCTATCTGTGCTGTATCTCTGTCTAGTCTGTGTCTGTATCCCTACTGTGTGTCTGTGCTGTCTCTCTATCTGTACTGTGTCTCTATTTGTACGCTGTCTCTATCTGTACTGTGTCTGTGATGATTTCTATCTGTACTGTGTCTCTATCTGTACTCTGTCTCTATCCTACTGTGTCGCTGCCTCTACTTTGTCAGTATCTACTCTGTATCTGCCCATCTCCTCCTGCTCCCTGAGCCATTCTCTGATTCCTTTTCATAGCCTTTGTTCCTATCTTACTCATGCACTATTTCTCTGAGGCTGTGGTTTCTGAAGATGCTTTCTTCTCTTCCTCGCACTGTTATTTGTCCCGAGATCCCCCATCCCTGCTTGTTGCCTGCGTTCATCTTTTGAACTGGACGATCTGGAGGTTTAGCTCAGCGGCATAAGCGCCTGCCTTGTAAGCAGGCAGTCGTGAGTTCGATCCCCGGTACCAATAAAAAGGAAAAAGACAAAATAAATAAATAAATAAATAAATAAATAAATAAATAAATAAAAAGAAAAATCGGCTCTGGGTTCTCTCTCCGTACCGAGTGAGGGCAGATGGGTGCTGCCTGTTGGGTCTGGAATGCCCTTCTGCACCCCCCACCCCCGTTTAAGGTTTGGTGCTCCTGGGAGGTGGCAGAGCTTTAAAGAAGTGTGGACTAGCGGCTCGCCCTGAGGGACCTTTGTCCTTCTCTTTCTCTTCTCAGCTCCCGTGAAGGGAGCAGCTTTGCCCACTACGACTCTCACCATAAGGCACTGCCTTGTCAGACAGGCAGCCGGCCAGGGGCTGGAACTCCCAAAGCTGTGACCCTAAACATAGCTTCCGTCTTCCTAAGCGGGCTGATAAGCAATGCCAAGCTGGCGGCACAGGGAGTCTCAGTGCGAGGTGACCCTGGGCGGCAGCGTCTGGGTTTCCTTGCTGTGATAGCTCAGCCGCCTTCCTTGGCAGCGGACCTTCCACTTTCCTCGCCTGGGGTGCCAGCCTGGCTGCCCTGGGGATGAGGGGAGAGGACCGCCGGGCTCCCCTCTCCACTCATGCTCTCGGGTCAGTTCCTGCCCGGGCCCACAGCTCCCAGGCTTTGGGCGTCCTGGAGGCCACCACAGCACGTGTGGTCACCTCCTTCTTGCTGCCCAAGCCAGAGCTTCTCCCCCTCTGCGGGGCAGTTTTCCCACCATCCCTGAGGGGTGCTGAGCTGCCTCTTTCCCTGATGTCCCTGACGTCCGTTGTATTTGTCCCTTTGCCCTTTTCCCCCACACAGTTGCTGCCACCAGAGAGAGTTTGCAGGAAAGAGATTAGTGCGGTCCACAAAGGGTGAGGGGGTCAGTGCAGGGTATTCGGCCTTTAGCACACTGGGTTTAAAGTGAAGGGAGCCTTCCTCATGGGAAGGAGGACAACGTACTCCTTCCTGCAGCCTCCCCACAGCCCCCCTCCCTCCCCTCCTCTGCCCCTCCTTCTCTCTCCTCCCCTCTCCCCTCCTTTCTCTTCTCCTCCCCTCCCTTCCTCTCCTGTCTTCTCCTCCCTTCCCCCTCCTGTCCTCCCTGAAAGTTACCAGTTCCTGTCTTTCTCTTCAGCTCACTCCCATTTATCTTGCACACCTGCCCCAATCCAAACACCTGCTACAGTTGCTCCAGCCTCCACGTAGCTAACCCTGGCACCCCCACCTGTCACTGTGACCCCTCAACCAATTCTGCCGACTTGGCCTCTTGTCCTTGGTGACCATTGCTTCCTCAGTTGCCCATTTATCCTACCAGACTCCTGTTTCTGAAGTTAACGTTTGACCCAGGATCAAGCCTAGGACTGGATCCCGGGATTTTCTCATTTTGTGCTATACACAATTTAACTTCTCCCGTTTCATGCTTCACATGGCAGCCAAAGAGCTCTTTTCTAAATGCCTTTCAGTTGTGCCTTGGTCTCAAAAGTCCACGTTCCTCCCTGACCTTCCTGCACTGTGTATGCTGGCTGTGGTCTGACCCCTGCCTCACCGTACCCTCACTCTTCCAGCTCTGTTCTCCACACCTGTGCAAACATCATCTTCACTGTGCTGTCTCCTGCCACAAGGCCCTTGCACATGCCATTTCCCCACATTAAGAATTTGCTTCCATCTTTACTTCATTAAATTCTATGCATGCTTCCAAATGAACTGGCTCCTCCTATCAGAAGCCTTCTGTGATGCATCTAATTTGCTCTAGATTCTCCTTAATCCTCCCTCATTCCCTTCTGGAGTCTGCCTCGGCCTGTGGACCCTGAGCTCCCTTATGCAGGGGGCTTGATCCCTGGTACACTTGAGAAACATATTTCTGGGGGTTTTTACATCATTCAAGCACCAGTGCCATTGCATGGTGGAAAACATTTCTGCTTTCTCATGGGTAGAAACACAATTTACATTCACTTTTCAGGCCTGCTTCAAAATGATGCATGGCCTGAGCTTTTCAGGGGTAGGAGGATTTTTATGTTTCTCAATGATTTACATGAAGTGATATTTTTGTTTTCCAAATTAACATGTAGCTGTATCAGCAGTAGGCAGTCAGGATGTGGAAACTATTTCGGGTCTCACCCCAGCATGCCACAGGCACCCACCCCCACAGTGGACGTGTTGCTCAGAAGCCCTGGGGAATCACCCGGGGAGTCCCCAGGTCATAGCCAGTCCTGGGAGATCAGCTCAGATGACCCCCCTCGGTGGGGAGTGGAACCTAAAGGTGGCCAGCTGCTGAGGAAGAACTGGGTTTCATTTACTCTGCAGTCCTCTAGTCTCACGATGTTTATACTGTTGATTAGTAGAGCAGGCAGGAGGGAAACCTGCACTGAGATCCAGGCTGGAAAAAGAGACAAGCATCATAGATAAACCCCAGTGCCTGGTGATGGGAGACAAGTGGGGTCCACAGTCTGTGGTCCTCAAACTCAGCAGGGCCCCAAGAAAAGGGAGAAGTGAGTGGTACGCACACAGGTGTGGGTACTTGTGTGTATGTGCATGTGTGCACATGTGTATAAATGTATGCATGTGTGCTTGCTGATGTGTGAGTGCATGTTCACCAGTATGAGTGTGTACATGATAATGAGTGTGCATATGCACATTTCATATGGGCAGAAGAGTGTGTGGTGTATGTACACATGCTTGTAGGTGTGCATGTGTACGTGGACATAAATGTGCAAATGTGTGTGCAAGCTATCATCACATGAGTAAGTGTACACTCAGCAGGGATCTCTGGGCATGACCGCTGTCCATGGTTGGCATAGGCCAAGTTTGTAGCAGCACCCTGCTGACCTCAGGCCCCTTGGTTAGCAGTTGTTTCTGATGCCCCCAGTGAGCTTTGAACAGCTTATGGCCAGTTTCACTTTGGTTTCTAGAAGTTTCAAATTGCTTTCTAGGAACTGTGTCAGAAGACAGTTGAAGATGAAGACTTATTTTCTTTCCACGGGTTTGTTCTTAATCACAAAAAAGCAAGCTTGTGTGTGTGTGCGTGTGTGTATGTGTGTGTGTGTGTGTGTATCCTAGAACTTGTCATTGTTGCTGGTACTAAGTTATGCTGACTCTGGGAGCCACTTTGGGAGGGTCCATGTAGGCGAAGGTCACCTCCACCCATAGCTCAGGTACACACCCATGTTCTCCAAGTCCTAAGTGTGAACCTGTCATAGAATCTTTTTGTCACGTGCTCTGTCACATAAATTCCAGGTCCTTAAAAAAAAAAAGAGAGCCTGTGGCCTACTACCCTGCAATACGCTGTCTTGCCAATCTAGGAAGCTAGGCAGGGTCAGGCCTGGTTAAACACCTGGGGTATAGCTTAGGAACAGAGTACTTTTCTAACCTGCACAGGGCCCTGGGTTTGATCACCAGCGTATAAAGCAGGGGAAAAATGTAGAGAACAGGTTTTGTGCAACTAACTGTCTATATTCCTGTCCCTTACTGTCATCGATTCATTTCCTTAGTTTCCTAATGTTTGCAGTATCAGACTCAGAACTGGCACCAAAGACATAGTGATTGTATCAGTCAGTATTTTCTTACATAACAAAACACCCAAGATTATTAGCTTTAAAAGACAGAAGGTTTATTTGCACTTAGAGCTTCAGAGATGATGAATCAGCCCCGTTGATTTTGGCCCGCAGGGAGGCAGCACAGCGTGGCAGGAGGACTTGGCGGAGCTTCGGGCCAGGAAGTGAAGGAAAGGAAGAGGAAGGTGCTGGAGCCCTGCAGTCCACTCTGAGCGCACAGCCCCAGTGACCTGCAGACTCCCTTGGCTCCCCCTCTCCAGTTTGCCTTCCCGGCCCAGTATTGCCAGGCTGGAGACCAAGCCTTTGAGGATCCAGTTACAGCAGTGGTGGACAGGGCCAGAAATCCTGTCCTCAAAAGGCTCATCACCTACGAGGGTGGAGGGAAGTTCGGAGGATCCAGGCCTGGGCTGTGTAAGACTTGCTCTCAGAGAGGCCACAGAGCGACCTGAGCCCCAGAGGGGGGCAAAGGCACCTGAAGGAGAAAGGCCGGACTTCCAGCTGCAGAAGGCAAAGATCAGCACCCAGCTGGGCTAGTGGCTGGCTGTGGTGCCAGGCCTGAGACATGGCTCACAGTTGACATGCCTCAAGAAGTGTGTGCATGCACAAATAAGCGTGGTATGTGTGCGAGTGTGTGCTGCAGGGTGAGATACTCAGAATTTCCAATCCTCAGAGAGCACCCAGCCTTTGCAGTCCTGGTGCAGGGTGGGGATGTGTGTGTCCTAACTCAGTTGGTATGTGAGGTTGTGCGTGGGCAGGACGGCGGCCAGAGGATATGGAGGGGGGTGGCAGGCCCGGCTGTGAGTGTCAGCTCTGCTGAGACAGCAGAGATGAGGAGGAGACAGGAAACACCATTGTCTAGGAAGCTCATGATGGACATTGAGAGACTGCCCAGTCCGCTTTGAGCAGCGGCACCTAGAAGAGGCAGACTGGTCCCAAGAGGACAGTGGCTCAGATGCCTAGAATGACACAGGGAGTGATAAGCGTTTCTGGTACAACGGAAAATGTCCATGTGGTTTGCAGTGCAGGTCAGAAATGCTTCCCCTTGGTGCTCCTGTGCTTGGGCCTTAGGCTGGTGACTTCCTGGGGCAGTGGTGTCTAAACATGTAAAGAACGAAGCACTAAGAGAAGACATCAGGTGTTCCTGCAGGGACATCTTTGCTGGTGGCACCATCAATCAGGCAGAAATGAGCCTTGGTAAAGGACAGTGTCCCTGAGAGCTCACTCCTCCAATACTCACAGCAGAAAGCACCCGGAAGTTCATCACAGCGCAGACTTGGTCTTCCACCCGCATAGAAGTCCTGCTTCCGTGCTGCCCAGAGTCCACATCTCAGCAAGAAGCAGCATCATCTCCTGGGCGCCTGGGTGGAAGTGAGCTCTGAGCTGGAGAATGTTCAGCTTCTCGGCACCCAGGGACCTTTTCATAGCCCTGGGTCCAGAGACGGCCCAGACCACAGGTCCAGAATGTCTGGGGTAGCCCTGGCTGCAATACAGCTCCCACCAGGGCCTAGCAGCTCCTCCTGCCGGGTTTGGCTCCCCCAGCCTGCATCTCTTTCTCCCTGCTGTTCATGATCTCAGCCTGGCTTCTGTCCCTGTGTCATCTGAGAATCTCTAGCCTGCCCTCTGCCCTGCAGCTTCCCCATGGTCTCCTGCCCATCCTCTGTGGTCTCAGCAGGGCTGCATCTCATGTCCTGGCCGGTGGCCAGGCCGTCTCCTCCTCCTCCGGGCTGGATCCCATCCTGCTCAGTGGGCTGTGACCTGTGACCACAGGCTCTCCAGAGCTGATACTCTGACACTTTGTACCACTTTTTGTATCCTTCCTCTGACCTCCTGGGGTCAAGCTTCAGGCCCTGTTATCCTACCAAACTGTGTGAACCATGCACAGGTTGGCGGGGCTGGGGGATCACTCCTTGTCTTGGGCAGCGTCCTGCTCTGGTCCCCCTGCCCCACATGGCACCTCCCAGATCCTCAGCAAGATCCTACTCATTGCCTGTGGCCCAGCCTCACAGCTCCGAGGAATCAGCCTCCACCTCCTCTTTCCTCTGTCTGGGTCCCCCGTATAAGCCCCGGTGCTCTGCCATGGTGAATATGAACCCTGATTTCAGGGTCTTTTGCCTGCCAGCCCCCAAGAGTACAAGAGACCCTCCCTCGTTGGAAAGATCAGTTTATCCTTATTCAGCCAGACAGAGAGGGCAGCCAGTCCCCTTCTGCCCTAAGTGCATGGAAGCACTTTGGTTTGCAGACTGTAGAACAGAACCCAGGAAACACGCATGTGTGAACTCAGCTGGCCTGGCCAAGGGCCTCAGGGAACGTGGCTTCCTCAGCTTTCAGGTCGGGGTGAGTGTGGGGTGGGAGAGATGGGGCGATGCTGCCCTGAGGAAGCCAGAGAAACAGCCCAACTCCTGACTCTTTTTGGTACCGGAAATTGAAATCACAGCCTCATGACCTCACGCTTGCCAGGCAGGCCCTGTGCCGCTGAGCTTCATCCCCACCCCAACTCCTAATCCTCTCGGACTTTGAGTCCGAGATTACACTGTGAGTGTCACACAGCATCCCCAGCCACCCCTTCCTGAATGCCAGGCTTCGTGTGTCCAGCAGAGAGCCAGCCCCGGCTAGTGCAGGCATTCCCACCCCAGCCCCAGCATTCCTGCTTCCTGCGTAAATTGTGGGAATTGCTTTGCTTGCTTTATGCCAGTCCTCCTGCACTGGTAATAGTGCTTTCCTGTCGATGATTCTTTGCAGGCACTTAGGGCAGCAATGGTTATTATTTCCAACCAAATAAATGAACCTGCTGAACCCTTGTGTGGCATTCAGAACCTTTCACTCTTTTGATGCTCGCTTTCCAGTTTTGCCTGCCTGATTCACTGTGCCTGGGAAGGGGAGCTTCCAGGCAGGGCCGGAGGCCAACGGCACAGACTTGAATTTGATGACATCAGCTGCAGATGCAGACTTACGTTTGAGGGGTGTTTTTTCACCCGACTGTACAGTGAGCAGACAGCAACAGAGGAGAGCTGGGACAGTGCAAGGCTGGTGGCTGCTGGCGGGTCTCTGAGGAGCAGTGAGGAGTGGCCAGGCTGGCCAGGGCAGTGGTATAGCCAGGCCCCTGGGGCACCGTGCTGGGCAGTGGCCTGTGGCACCACCGCCAGCCCAGGAGGGTCACTGATTTCACAGCCACAGCTTTGACGTGAACATCCAAGGGAAACGTCACTCTCAGGTTTCTACGGGAAGGCTTTGGAGTCACACCTGAGTGAGGCCTCCAGGAAGCTGCCCCACTGTAGCTGCTGAGCACCCTCATGGGCACCGAAATCCAAAAAGGAAAAACGGCAAACTTGATTGTGCTGTGGGCTACAGCAGCCACGGGAACCAGGGCCAATGAGTAGCAGCTTCAAGTGACCCCAGAGGCTCCAAGTGCAATGCAGGAGTGTACTATGCCAGTGCTCACTGTCCCAGGCAGAGGACAGAGGCTGACTCCGAGGTGGGCACAGGTGCTACAATGTCCCATCCTGTCCAATGCACAAGCCAGGCTTCTGGAGGCCAGAGGGCTACAGAGTCTACCCTGGGATTTTCCGACCGGGTGGGGTTTGATGACAGGGCGAATACAAGAGACTTCTGGTCCTAACCAGTGCCCACTTGGGGGCAGAGGGAGTCTTCTCTCCCTCCCACAGAGGACTGGCTGCCAGGAACAGACCAAACATGGCAGAATGGCCTAGCCAGGGCAGGATGTGGTCGGCTGCAGTGACAGGGCTGTGTGGTCACACCCCTTCCCAGGAGGGCTTCCTCTCTGCAAAGACTGGCCAAGCATGCGTGGGAAGGGCAGCGAGCAAGCTGGAGGTCGACCCAAAGTCAGACTCAGAGTCCAGGCCCACAGGAAGGACCAGACCCCACCTGCCTTGCCGGCTAGGAAATGTCCTATTAATGTTAAAAATTATGACAAAGGAAAGGCCAAGACTGCCCTCTGACACTATGACTTTGTACAGCTAAAGATGGTGCTCAGAGAAACGAGCTGCAGGAGAGGGAGTGAAAGTCTGGGCTGGGCACTTTCCAGGGACGTTTGCAATGCTCGGCAGAGGTTCTTTAAATGCGAGCTGGATACTCAGCTTAATCTTTGGATTTGCTTACGGGTTCTCTTCTCATGTTAGCATACACACGGCGAGAAGCTCTGATGCACTTCCTGGAGTCTCTTTCAGTTCCAAGTGCAGAAGGAGATTCATCAAAGGACAACTTTGACCATGGGGAAACCTCCCAGAAGTCTCTCAACACTGCATCGTGTAGGCAGTCAGGACTCCAGCTTGGAAGTGGAGAACAGAGACCTGGAAATGCAGTTAGAGGAAAGACAGGCTTCTCAGGCGCCCCTAAGGAGGGATGTCCCTGCTCAGCACCAGAGGCTCCAAGCCAAGGGACTGGTATCTTGCAAGGCACAAGTGTTTGTCTTTGGAAGTGGCCCACCAAGGAGAATCAGTGGAAGAGACGTCATCTCGCCTAATTCATTTATGTCACCAAAGGGCAGAGTTTTTCGGGCTGAGATGGAATGTGCCCAGCCTCTGCCACGGGAGCACTTTTTACATTGATGCCTTGAACTTTTTGCACCAGAAGTGGCTTCCAAAGTGAGGCCCCTCCCTCTGGACTCCCTGAGGTCCAATCTGGGGGTGAAACACCTTGCCCTGATTCCATCTGATTTGGGCGGCTGGAAGGCGTCTGTCGAGCTCCAGTGGAGTGTTGTTATTTATGGAAGTCTTTTCCAGCATCTCCCTTGTGTAGCAGATACTCATCTCCCAGTTATGATTCCATCCGATTGTGAAAGATGTTAGTCAGTGTCCTGACTTGACTGCCCGGAGGCCAGACTCTGGGCCTGGGTTTGATATTGTTATTTTGCTCTTTGCTCAGGCTGGTTCTTCTCTTGGTTATTAAGGGTCCGGAGGCCAAAGGCTGGTAGAGGAAGCCTGACTGCTCACCTCTACCATCTGAGGCCTGGAAGGGGACAATATGACATAGCAGCCAGACTGGTGTCACCAAGCCTGGCAGACAGGCCACCAAGTCCAGGGCTAGCAGTATCTGCAAAGCATACACTCCCCCATCATGTCAGTAAGGTTTAATGACAAATATAAGTTGTATACACTTATAGGGTACAACCTAACATTTTGATATATTTTTGTTATATATATGTGTGTGTATACATACACACTGTAGTGGTTGTAGTGGTTGATGGATTGTCAACTTAAGACATTTAGAAGCTTAACTAAACCAGTTTAGCAATTCTTCACCCAAGGTGTATACCTGGATGGTATAAAGGGAAAGAGGAAGGACCAGGAAGCACAACAATGGTGCCATTGACCTGGAAGCTAAGACTTTCCCCTGGTCATTTTGGTCTCTTCACGCCTTTGAGGAAACAAGCTGAACAGGGAGTCACAGTGTTGGCAGGGGAGACTGACCCAGACTATCAAGAGGAAATTAGAGTATTATCCTACAAATGGAGGAAAGGAAGAAGCTACATGGAGTGCAGGAGATCCCCTAGGGCGCCTTTGAGCACTACCATGTCCTGTTGTTAAAGGCAACGGGAAGCTACAACAACCTAATCCAGGCAGAGTGACAAGGGGTCCAGAGCCTCCAGGAAGGAAGGTGTGGGCCACTCTACCAGGGAAGGAGCCAAGACCTGCTGAGGTGCCAGCTGACGGCCAAAGGAATACAGAATGGGTAGCGCAAGGAGGTCATCTAAATACCAGCTACGACCCCACAGTCAGCTACAGAAAAGAGGACTGTAATTACTGTTTCCCCCCAAATGTGGTTCTAACATAGCATAATGTTGACTTAATCCTGGTTCTTGGGGATTGTTAAACCTGTGTTATAATATTGAAGTTATTAAATTATAAGCGTAAAGGTCAACCAACCAAATTTATTTTCTATCCTGGTGAGGGATTTAGTATGTTTCCATTTGTATGCAGGACAGTTACGATATGCTAGGCACAATTATATGCAGGTCTTTGTATCTGGAGACTGGTCTGAAGAAATGTGTCTGGTTGCCAAGTTGGCAAGGGATGGACTGTAGTGGCCGATTGATTGTGTCAACTTGAGACATTTAGAAATTTAACTAAATTGGCTTATCAATTCTACACCCTAGGTGAGAAGACCCATCTTAGTGGCTCATTGCCTGCATGGTATAAAACAGGAGGAAGGAGTTCTTCAGAGGAGTTCCAGTCTTTGCCTTCGACTTGGACATCATCTCCTGGATTCCAGTGCAGACTCTTCAGCTTCTGCCTTGGATCCTTCAGCCTTCTGGCATAGACCCATCGGCCTCCTGGTGAGGACTTGCATGGGACACTGCAGTGAGCTCCAGACCTTGGATTGGATCCTTCAGCCTCCAGCTTGCAGACGCCCTCTGCACACTTCCTCATTTGACTCTGTGGCTGAGCATCGTAAGCCCATCTTGTGATTTCTTTTATATTTGTGTTTCTTATGCTATATGCTGTTTCTCTAGTAAAACCCTGACTAATACACCCACTGTGCTAATTAATGTGTCCATCAACTCACATACTTCCTCATTTTCATAGTAAGAACATTTAAGGTCTCATTTTTTAGTCATTTTTAAGAATACAACACATTAGCCATACTCACCATGCTGTCTATGAGAGCTCCTGAGTTTATTCTTCACTCCTAACTGTGACCTCTGACCAATATCTTCCTGTTTTCCCTACATCTAGGCCCTGGCAACCTCCATGCAACTCTCTGCTTCTGCAAATTTAACTCTTTTAGATTCCAATTTAAGTAAAATCGTACAGTATTTGCCTCCTGTGTGGCTTATCTCACTCAGTCTCATGTCCTGCAGGTCCATCCACGTTTGTGAAAAAAACAAAACCTCACTCCTTTTTAAGGCTGAATAGTATTCCATCCAATGTACCTTCCACATTTTTAACCCCTTGTCTGACGATAGACCTCTGTCTTGGCTGTGTGACTAGAACCATGACGCACGCAGGAGCTGCTGTTCCTCTCAGCCTCGGGGGTGCTGGTCCATACGGCAGTTCTGCTTTTGATGTCTGAGGAACCTTCCTACCGTTTTCCATAACGTTGTGGTGATTTACATTTCCATCAGCCCTACAGTAGGGCTGCCTTTCCCACGTCCTCACCAGCACTGCTGTCTTCTGGCTTTCTGATAACAGCTCTCTGACAGACCGGAGGTGATTTCTCAGTGTGGTTTCAATTTGCATTTCCCTAATGATTAATGATGGTGAACACTTTTAAAAATATACTGCTGGCCATTTTAAAGTCTTTCTTGAGAATTCTATATTTAGGACCTTGTGCTCTTTAAACATTGGGTTCTTTGCTTCCTTTCTGTTATTTGAGTTCCATATATACTTGGGTACCATTCATTATCAAGTGTGTGATTGACAAACGTTCCCTTCCGTCCTACAGGCTGTCTCCTGACTCTGTTGACTGTTGCTTTACCATCAGAAACTGTTACTTTGCTGCAACCTGTAGCCCACTGGTTTGTTTTTGTTTTTGTTGCCTGTGTTTGTGAGGGCCACAGTTTAAAAACTCACTGCCCGGACCAATGTCAAGAAAACTTTTTATTTTCCTTGACTAGTTTTATAATTTTGGGTCTTCCATTTAAGCCTTTAATCCACTTGGGGCATATTTTGGTGCCCATTTCATTCCCCTGCTTGTGGATGCTCAGTCACCTGGCTCCGCTCACTGAAGACGCAGCCTTCCCTCCTCTGTGCACGCTTGCTGACTGTTGTCGAAGACCAGCTACTTCAGTGTGCAGGGTTACTTCTGGGCTCGCTAACCTGCTTCGGCTACCTGTTTGTTTTTATATCAGTACCATTGACTGTTGATGACTATAGTACGGGAGAGACCCAAAAAATCAGCCTTTTCCATTTAGCGTTTTTTTTCTCTTGGCTGAGCCTGAGAAATCAATGCAAGACAGATTAACAGGAGAAAAGTGCACAGATGGATCTGATTTTCATGATACAGGCGCTGTCATAAGGGAATAAAGATCAAGAGGCAGAATCACACACTTAGGTACTGAACTGGACAAAGCGCAGTAAACCGTAGCTGTGGGAGGACACAGGGGCTTGCAGGGGGCAGCTGGATGCGGTGTGGAAGACGAACTGCAGGGTTCCTCTGCACAGATTTCCTTAGGCTACGTCTTCCCACCCTGGATGATGAGAATCCCATTTTCTTTTGGGACAGGGAGGGCATCTTTCACCTGGAGACTTTATGGCCTGCTTCTAAGAAACAGAATGCGGGCCAAGAACATAACTCAGCGGCACAGTGCCTGCCTGGCAAGTGTGAGGTTCTGAGTTAGATTCCTGGTTAAAAAAAAAAAAACATAGAACCCAATGCAGGTCAGAGTGATCTTGTACCTCTTGCTTTCTAGAGTTTCTTTGACTCAAAATATTCAGTAGCCAGAGCAGCATATTTTGGGGATAGTACAATCTCACTCCCTCAAAGGTTCTGTAGTATATTTTGAAGTCAAGCAGTGGGATAACTCCAACTCATTTTTATTCAAGATTGCTTTGGTCAGTAAGAGGTGTTTTGGAGATCTATACAAATTTAAGGGGTGCTTTTTCTATTTTTGTGAAAAATGGAAGCTCACTGTTATTATTTGTATTCAATATTCAAGTCCTAGCTAGAACAAGTAGACAACAAAAAGAAATAAAATATGGATAAATCAGAAAGAAAGACATGATTTTATACACAGACTGATGTCACCCAAACACTTAGAACTGAAACGGATTCAGTAAAATTTCAGGACATGAAATCAATAGACAGAAATCAACAGCACTTCTATACACAAATGGCAAATTATCCAAAAAAGAAATTTTAAAACAAACACATTTACAATGGCATAAAAATACTTAGGACTAAATTTAATGAAGTAAATGAAAAATTTACAAAAGAATATTAATGAAAGAAATTGAAGAATGGAAAGATATCCCATGTCATTGATTCAGATAATTAATATTACTTTTTGTAGTACTGGGAACTGAACTTAGGGGAGACTGAGCTGTCTTCCAAGCCCTTAATAGATTTTTTTTTTAAATTTTGAGACAGTGACTCACTGAACTGCCTAGGTTGGCCTCAGGCTCCTCCTGAGTGGTTCGGAACTTTGATAGTTAGGTGTTAACTTTACCTATAGTTGTTACGAGAGTAATCATCTCTGGGAATTAAACTACTGTAATTCTAAAACTACACCCTTGAGATTTTGTCCACCTTTCCTGTGCCTCGGGGGAATGAGGCTGGAGAAACCACCAAGAACCCATGGCGTGGCTCATCTGCTGCTGACATCCATCCTCAGCCCCTTCTGCAGCACACAGGTACTTCTGATGCCCTTAATCGGGGGTGCAGGGGTCTGTCTGTACCTGCACCCCTGGCTTTGGGGAGCCTGTGAAACTCTCCTTGCATTTGGGTCAGGCACTGCCAGAGGAAATAGGAAACTCTGAAGAAGAAAAAAATGACTGTGGGAAAGGAAACCAGACAGAAACACGAATGGCAGGGGTGGTCCCGTTCAGGCCAATGCTCACCACCATCTGTGTGGCACTGTGGGTGCTGCCCCATGGGGAGCACTGTGCCACAGATGGGCACTTTGGCCAAATGGCATCAGATCGAGGCTCTGGACCTGCATTCCTCATTCCACAGCTGCCCACGCCCTCCACAGGGAATGGTGCCACACAGAGCCGTGGGTTCCCAAGAGAGAACGGTGTGAAATCCTGGGCTTGCAGAGGGCCGTGGTTGCCCTGAGTGTGTCACCTTTCCTGTGATTCCGGCAGGACAATCCATTGATCCTGTCATCACTTGTTACTGGGTGTTTCTTTCTGGGTGCCTCTGTCAGATAACCGAGGTTCTGTACAGGCTGCCAGGGCAGAACAGACAAAGTAGCAACCAAACGAATGATGGATCGAGTCAGACTGCACCGGTAAGAGGGACGACAGCTGTCACACCTGAGGTGTCTTGAGCGCTAACTCAAACCTGGCTCACGTCCTTGCATACCACCTGCCACTCGTCAGCACTGTAAGGGTCATGTCTCTGCCACAGGAGGTTTGGAACCGGTAGTAGCTTAGCTGGGCGACAAAAGAAGACCTTTCTGAGGATGTGCTTACCACGACCTATTGCTGGGAGGTCATGGCAGGGGAGGGGGGAGTGGTAAGTGGAGCAGGGTAGGAAAGGCGGTCCGTGCAAAGTCCTGAGGTAGAAACTGCATAGAGAAGAGGAAAAGTCTGTCTGTTCACAGGGTACAAAGCCGGGCGGAGAAGGGTATAAATCAAGAGCAGGATCAAGAACTGATTTCCTAAAGCTGCTATAATAAACGACCACAGATCTAGTGATAAAAGCCCCACAAATTTAATACCTTGTAGTTTTGTAGAAAAGAGCTTCAACCTGGAACTCAAAGGGCAGAGAGATCAAGGGATCTGCAGGGCGGGTTCCTTTCTGGAGGCTTAGGGCAGGGTCTGTCCCCCTGCGCTTTCTGGTTTTAGGAATTGTTGCAGCCTGAAATTCATCGTCCCTTCCCCCCTTCCAAGCCCATGAGCTTCACACTGGGTGAAGGCTTTCGGGGGCTGTGACCCTCCTGCTCCCTTAGTCCTGAAGGAACTGGTGATCACAGAGTCCCCAGGGATAATGGGGATCTGTGATGGCATTCTCTCCCTCCCTCCCTTCCTCTCTCCGTCCCTCTCTTCCTTTCTCTCCTCCCTCCCTCTCTCCCTTCTTCTCTTCTTCCCTGTCTTCCTCTCTCACTCCCTCTCTCTGTCTTTCCTCCTTTTTTCCTTCCTTCCTTCCTCCACATGCTAAGCAAGTGCTCTGCAGACTCCTAGGCCTGATTGCCTCTTTCTAAACCCAGCTGATTAGCAAACCTAATTCCAGATCAACCTTTGCCCTGTAAGATCGAATATTCACTGAGTCAGGGTGATGGAATGAGATGGGGGCACCTTCGAGGGGTCATTTCATTAGCATTGTTAGGCAGCTATTGAGTTTGCATCTTTATCCCGTGTGCGGCAAGAAACTGTCCGGAAATATTCCCTGGGAAGTGTCCTGAGGAGGAGCCACTCAGGGTGTTCCTAGCTTGGGCCATAGCAACCCCTCTGAGGCTCTGCCTCCCAGGGGCCTGCTTAAAGCCACAGCTGCCTACCTTATATGTTCCTTGAAGTGGGGAAAGGAAATTGTATCGACTACTGACTGCTGCCTTCTGCTCCTGGCCAGGGCCTCTCGCTGCTTTAGATCTCAGGTATTCCAGGGTTCTGAGTTACCTACTGTTGTGGTCAGTATTTGCAAGAGAAACAGATTTAATGCAGGATACAGGAATTTACAAGAAGAGCTGACAGTATCCGCCCATAGAGTCAAATGTAGAAGAGTGCAAGGGATCTGTGTCTGAGCTAGAGATCTGAAGAATCCCGCTGAAGGCCTGGAGCCCAGCGCGATGTCCATGCAGGTCCCTATCAGGAGGCCAAGGAATCTGAGACGGAAGGCGGGAGAGTCTGCCCTGGAAAGCCAAGGGTGGGTGCCCGAAGCTGGAGTCTGCACAGAGGACCAGGAGACGATGCTCAAGGTGAAGGCAGAGGCCAGAGCTCCTCCCAAGAGCGCAGCAGCCACCCCTGGCGATGGTAAAACCGAATCTCAGCTGAGGAGAGCAGCCAAGCTTCTCCAAAGAAAAGCAGCTGGAACAAAACTCAGCAGCAGTGAAGCTCTTCCAAGGGGAATCAGTACGAACTCCTTCCACCCCGTTCTCCTTTTGTACCATTCTGGTAAATCTCCCTTAATTGGGTCTTCCACGCCCAGAGCCACGGGCGCAGTCTATTCAGCTGGGGGTTCCCCATTCAAGCTGATGGTTAACCACCACACCTGCTCAATGAGAGAGCGACCTGGAGACGCCCACTTTTATGGGCAGAACAGAAACCAAAATATCTTAGAGCTTATTGTGTGTTAGGATACTTTATGATCATAAGAGGAAATCCCAGTCTTCAGAATCTACTGCTACGGTTTGCATGCAGGACTCTCAAAAGGCTCCTGTGTCCAGGGGCGGAGCTTTGGCAAGGTGACTGGCTCATGAGGAATCCACAGCTGACTATGCTGGTAGAAGGGGGCCTAACTGGGAGAAGTGAGACACAGGGGTGTGAGCCAGCAGGATGCATCTCTCTCTCCGGCTCTTCCCTTTGCTCTCTGCTTCCGGCTGCTGCGATGTGAAGAGTTGTCCACCACTAACTCCTTCCTGCCTGGGCGCCAGCTGACCATGCACTGAACCCTCTAGCAGACTCTGAGCCCAAATAAGCCTCTCATCCTCCAACGGGTGGGTGTTGGGTATTTTGTCCCAGCAGTGAGAAACGGACACCCACAGATTCTGTGTCCCCACATTCAGCCAACTTCAGATTAAAAATATTTGAAAAATTTGCATCTGGCTGAACTGTTTTTTTCTTCCTATGACTTCCTAACTGATAGATTGTATCAACTATTTCCAAAGCATTTACATTATGCTAAGTACTCTAAGTAACCTAGAGATTATTTAAAGCACGCGGGGAGTATAGTGTAGCAAACACTGCATTATTTTGTGCAAGGAAATTGAGCACCTGTGGATTTTGGAATCCAGGGATGCCGTGGAGCCCATTCCCCCATGGTACCAATGTGTGATATAAACCTTCACATTCCCTGCTCTGCTTTTCATAACTCTGGGTCTTAGGTGTCTTTCTGTTCAATTTAAAGACCATCTTGGATATCATCACTGCTTTAGTTATTCACATGAACTGAATCAATATTCTTGTGTCATGATCATGAATGGTGAGAAGAGGTTAGCAGTGATGTCCCATTTAGCTCTGTGTAAGCTTGTGTGAAAAGTGCCAGCAAATTATCATGGCTGTAATAAACTGTGTAAATTAACACAAGTTAGTAACTTATGGGTAAAACTAGAAAATTTTGTGTTAGAGATACATTTCCCCAGAGGGTAAAAATCAGTTCTTTGACAGTTTGTATGCAGGTCACCTGTAAGACGCTAGTTACACAGAGATTGTGACAATATTTGCAGACAGCCGTGTGCCACTAAGAATATGCAGAGACTTCCTAAGAAAAGGCTCTTTCTGAAGCAGCCCGGAGATGAGATGGAGTTTCAGGGCTAGTTAACACCCCTTCATTGTTTACAGGAGTGAAAAACAGTTTACAGTGGACCTGGAAACATGAATAATATATGGAAAAGATAGCCACAGTTTTGTTTGTCACGATGCAGAGTTTGAGAACAAAAACAAAATTTGGCCAAATGCTTCTGTTTGTGAACCAGATTGTTTGCAAACAAAATCACTCATGAGCTGAAGTACCACTGTACGTTATTTCTTGGATCTTGTATTATATGGGTTTCTTAGAATTCTGATTGAAACAGGTTTGTGCTGACCATGTGCCAAGCAATAGGCCAGTGGAGAAACTGTGGCTTGGCTTCCCTCGCCACCCTCGGTGGGTGGGTGGGCCACCCTGAGAGCCCCTCCAGGTCCACTGTTGTGACTGTCATGATGCCTCCTGGCAGCTGCTCTGCAGGAGGGAGGTGCGGGGCTGCGATGTTTGACGTTTGTTTGATGCCCATGATAGCAGGCAAAAGGACAGGAAAACACTCAAGGGAAGGCAAGAGATTAAACTCAAAGCCTTAAGTTTTTCAGTGATTGTTCATTCATGAAGGTAGACCCAGGCAGCGCCCATCAGGCCCCACCTCCCAACGCTGCTGCTTTGGGGTGCTTTCGGGGAGACATATTCAATCGCCCCATATACCTAAAGCAGAAGTCAAGGGCCACCTCTCACCCTGCATGTGCTGATGGGCAGGAGCAGCCCTGAGCACCTACACACCCTCTGGGCTGTCCAGCAATTGTGGCCTTGATCTGCACCTCCCGGGACTTGGTATCAGGAGGCCTCAGCCGGAGGTGACTTTTGACCTGTGGTAATACCTGGGGACATTTTAGTTTGTCATAGCTAGGAAGAGGGACTTGTACTGGCATCTAGTGGACAGAAGCCAGGGATGCTGGTCAGCATCCTGTAGTGCACAAGCCAGCCCCCAAGTAAGGGTTACCCGGCCCAGAGACAGGCTAGGATAAGGCCAGGGCAGGATAGGCTGCTCTCCATGGCCTTTAGTTTTGGTTTGTTGTTGTTTGTTTGTTTGTTTGTTTTGTTGTTGCTGTTTTGTACTGGGAATCCAAGTCAGGACCTCACACTTGGTGGGCAGGTGCTGTGCCACTGAGCTATATCTCTGGTCCTTTGCACAATCTGTAGAAACTGATTGTTTTAGCTGGGCCTGGTGGCAGCTGCCTGCAATCCCAGCACTCTGGAAGGCTGAGGCAGGAGGATAGAAAGTTCTGCAAGCTGGAACCCAGCCTGGGCAGCTTATTGATGTAGAGAGACCATGTCTCAAAATGTTAATGAAATAAGGCTGGGGATGTAGCTCCCTCAGTGCAAAGGTCCTGAGCTCAGTCCTCAGCGTGGGGAGGGGGTTAGAGGCACGTGGATTGAAAAGATTTTCTGACCATGTTGAGCTATCTGGGCTCTGGAAGCGCTTACCCACCCCACCCCATGCCTTCCTCCTCACACCTGCAGGCTTACCTGGCTCTGGGCTGAGTACCTTGAGTTTAAATTAGGTTCCCCCAAACCAGACCCCGAGTTGGTGTCTGCACACAATAGTTTATTGGGAAGACAATTCCAGGACACACAGTAGAGTGGATGAGGAAGTGTGAGGAGAAGGGGAGCAAGGTGAGGTGTGGGACCCCGGCGTCCTCCCTGTGACCATGGAGGCAAGAGACCTTCGGAGTATTCTCGCTGGGGACAGTTCTCACTGTTGGCGGTTCCTGAGTGTTCTTATGAGATGTAACATGGGGAAGAGACAGGAATTACTCTTCACAAGATTTCAGCCCCATGACCACTTGGCTCTGGAACTCTCAGCAGAAAGGCCCACCCCTCCACTTTCAAAGCAGGGTCTAATTATTAGATGGGAAACAAGGGCTAATTCCTGGCCCTGGAGAATGGCGAGCTAGATCAGAAGCCACTCACCCTGGGGGAAATTCCATTTTTCCTTCCTAAGGAGAGCAGAGTAGCAGCAGTGACACTGTCAGCCCAGCACTAACCTGTCCCGCTGTGTCAGAGGCCAGGCTCCGTAAACCTCTATTAAGTCCGAGTGTGGGTGTGGGTGCATGTGTTGACGGTCGGGCTGGGTTCACATCCTGAATTCTGTGGAACTAGGAAAATGAAGTGGGTTAGGCTGTGATTAATTCGTGGGTGAGCCTAAACTTGGGGTGATGTAATTCGTTCCCAGCTGCTCTAACTCCCCAGATAAACGTGTGCTGTGAGAGGTGAATTGGGTGGTGACATCACAAAGCACACTGAACCATGGCTGCAGAGCTGTGGGTCTGCAGGGTACCCCTGGGGGAGCACAGCGGGGTGGGGCCAGAGCTGACTGGGTGGAGGATGGTGAACATGTGTTGACTGCATGCTCTGCATGCACAGAGCACAAGGTGAGCACTTCAAGGATCTCAAAGAGGAAGCCACTCTGCCTGGGCAGGGTTCCTTAAGCTTCCTCTGGATTCGCCCATTGGATGCAAATGTGGGTGGGGGAGTTAATTATCGCAGGTTCTCAGGGTTTGACTCTCACTCCAACAAAACTTTGAATTTGATGGTCTTGAGAAGCAGTCTATACTTTTTATTTAAAATAAAGATCCCCAGGTTGTCCCCACAGGGGTCTAAGAGCTAAAAGCTACTCAAAATTTTGTTAGGGACAAAGGGCCGGGCCACCACTTGGAGCTGAGATGCTCCCCAAAGGCTCACACATTAAGTAAGAGCTTGGTCCCCATCTTGGCGCTTCTCAGGTGCCAGGGCCTCCACGAAGTGGGGCCTGATGGAAGGTCTGCTGGTTGTGGCGTCATGGAAGGGCACCTTTCAAAGAGGCAGTGGGACCATTTCCCAACTGCTACGAGATGATCAGCCTCCTCCTCCACCACTTCTGCAGTGCTGTGCTGCCTTACCAACCCCAAAACAATGGGCTGACCACGATTTGAGGACTCCAAACCTGGGAGCCCAAGTTAACCTTTGCTTTCATTCAAATTGGTTACCTTGGCTATTTATTACAGTAATAGAAGCTAAAGGGCCTCTCACTGGAATTCCATCCTGGTGGAGAAGGCTGGGGGGGCTGCCTGTGGGAGCACCCTGCCCCCGTGTGACCATGATGATGACAGTGCATGGGTGCTTTTTTCTGTGAGTGGCCAGCACTCATGGCCCGGCCTCTCGTGGGCTGCTCTTTCAGGTTCTGGGTAAAGTCAGGAACGTAGTGATTTTCTCAGACGCTGTCAGGTCCTCCAGCAGCCTGTGATGGCTCAGTCACACCTTCAACCCAGAAGGATTAAGGAGCCTTTAAAATCTCTCCCAGGGAAGCAGTTTCTCAAAGACCAACTCCCAGCAAGTACTACATAAGAAATGCAGATTCTCAGGCCCCACCCTGGACTCTGAGGCAGAACACAAAACTCCACATCTTAAAAATTCCTCCAAGGGGTTCAGATGTATGAGCACCCCAGTGATGAGGGCTAGTAAGCTTGACCCCAGTGCACACGGGCAGAGGCAAAATTCACCCAGGGTAATGGTTTTCCACTGTCAGTCTGAAACCAAAGCCAGGCTCTGGCAGACCACCTGGCTTCACCTGTTTTTAGTCGGCTTTAAAATTGGGAACTCTGGAGGCCCCGTGGCGGAGCTGTGTATTGAGCGTTCGTCCCCACCAGCTGTCTGCAGGTAACGCCCCAGACCTGTGAGCAGGAGGATAATGGTCCTCAAGACTGTTTTCCAGTGACTTTTCCAGTTGCTGTCGTCAAAACCATTGAGTACTGGCTTGGGCCCTTGCACAGCTCCACGGTGATCCATTGATGTCAAAAGGCCCAGATCTCCACTCTCAGGTCACACGAATGCCATTTTCTGCATGTGTCCTGTGAGGAGCTGTGAAGATCAGTTATAGAAGCACTTATCAGCGATGGCTTCACTTCGCTCATCTTTACTCTGCCTCTTTGTCCCATAATTTCCGCTGAATGGCGAGTGGCAGCAGCAGGCACTGTAGTCTTTAATCACACTTCTTTTTTTTTTTGGCTTTTTCGTTTTTATCGGTACCGGGGATTGAACTCACGACTGCCTGCTTGCAAGGCAGGCGCTTATGCCGCAAGCTAAATCTCCAGCCCCTACACTTCTTAAAGACATTTATGATAGGACACTTCCAAAACTGCTTCAGGAAGGGGCAAGAGCCATGGAATAAGCGTGTCTGAGAGGATTAAAGGTAATGTGTCCTTTAACATCAAAAATTTTAAAAAATTAAACATTCAGTGTATACTTTGGTCACACTCAGAATTTGTGGATTTAAATGTTAACCACATCTTAAAATATACCTCCACAGCTGGTATTTAACCAAACATCAAGGTGCCACAGACTGGCCCAGCTGACACAAAAAAGTTAAGCAGTGTGCTAGTGGCACCGTGGAAGCCACAGCTGAATGAAGCCAAGGGGAGAAGAGCAGAGAGCAGGCTCCGCTGAGCTGGTTTGGGTGCAGGCTCTGCCCGGGGCCACGCATGCGCACAATACACCCACAGACGTGCCCAGACACACAGGTTTCCGTGCGTGCGCATACATGCATGCGCAGAGCATAGGCACAGTCACACATAGTGCCAATTTATCAACTATGAGACATGGAAGTAGTCACTCTGGAGTGTCCCTGAGGTGAGACTCTTCAATAAAGGCCCAAGTCTGATCCATGGGCCGAATGTTCAACTGTCCATGTAATGCAAAAGCAGGTCAGAAGCCATTCTGTTTACCAAATGCCCAGAGGCACAGCATCAAGAAGCAAAGGCCAGCTCGCATAATTCACGAAGAATGGAATTTTCCAGTTTTTGTTTGAGCTGTTTAGAGAAATATCTCTTAATTGATGAGAAATTAAATTTTTGGTATCTGTAATGAATCAATGTTTATTGTGTCTTGCTAGTATTGCGCATTTTTTTGTTTTTGTTGTTTGTTTGTTTTATTTTTTTCTCCTTAATGTTACCAGAAATATTCTAAATAATCTATGGCTTCCATGAATCATTTAAATGGAAAAATTTATTTTTCGTGGGAGAGGGGTACTGGGAATTGAACCCAGGGTGTTCACAGTGGCCCTTCTTATACTCTGTTTTGAGACAGTTTTCTGTGAATTTAGACTTTCCTTTTGGCCGAGCCTTTTCTTTATACACAAACCAGCTCTGCCCATCCTGAGGGCAAACCTTAACCCTAAGACCCACGCATTAAGTGCTGCTGTTCCAGCCTGGGATGGTGTGCTCTTTCCGCAGGCAAATGACAGAAAACTTCCACCTGCCTGGGCTTTCCCTTCGTGAAGATTTGGATAATTTAAAAGCAAGAATGACAACATGGGCATGAAACCTTTAAGTTTAAACAATTTTGTCTTGTGTGCTCTTGTCTGTGAAGTGTCTGTCCACGACATCTGTCTCACAAGCATGTTTCTGTGAAAGGGGCCAATAGAGAAGCAGCATGGGTTGCACCGCAGAGTGCGGGAGGCGCTGGCCACCTGGGGGCTCGAGGCACCCCAGGACTTGGTTAGGAGGCTTGTGGAGACATGGGGTCTGGTGAGCAGAGCTGAGGTCATGGAAGGATTTGGGGGGTGAGGAGGAGGTCTCCAGCTGCCCAGACTGTCTGAGAAGGTGCCACTGGCAACTTTAGCACCCACATGCAAAATGCTTCTGCAGGGAATGCATTTGTTCGCCACTGCTCGAATCCAACTTCAGAAGAGCAGGTGGCCCTGGCAGTTGAAATCCTGGTTCTGGTGCGTGGTCAAGGGAGCTGGAGTATGAGCTTAGGCTGTGGGGCCTTGGACTACTCGCAGGAGTGTGAGAAGAGCCCTTTTCCTGTGCCAGAACAGGAGCAGGAGCTGTGCTCCTGGCCAGTGGCCAGGCTGGCCCTGGAGGGGCCTCCTCCTCCTCTTTATCCGCCTCCTCCTCTGCCTCAGAAGCAGACAGGCCTGATGATGAGACCCACACCAGGTTTTATTGGCTCATTAGAGTCAGCAAGAATTTAGACAAGCCACATCACACTCCAATTTGCATATCTGTAAAACCAAGCCTCTACTTCCTTTCCGAAAATCTTCTAAAGCAGATTAGATATACCCTAAAAGAGGTATCAGCTTTTAAAAAATACTACCCAGGTTCTTTGCAACTAAGGTACATGCCCAGCCCTCTTTTTGTTATTGCAAGACAAAGTCTGAGTTGCTGAGCCCAGGTTGAGCCTGAGTTTCTGGGGATTTGAGGTGACCCAGCTAAAATGTGAGCTTACATTTGAAAAGGATTCTAAAGCATGGTGACATTTTGGAGGGAGAGCCCCCAATAGTCTCACTAGTAAGCCCACTCCTATTCACAGAGCAGCAGTGTGTTAGCCAGGCATGTGCAAAATATGAAAATTCGAGCTAGATTTGTCTCGTACACAAGTTTAAAAAATTAGGGTGCATTTTGATGGTTTTTCTGGGTATCAGAATAACTAAAACCATGGTCCAGGCTCTTCAGAACAAGAGGAGAAGGAGAGGCACTTTGTTGAGCGTGGGTGGAGCCAGTGAGAGGATCCACAGCCTCCAGGGCTCGATCAGCATCGCAGCGACTTGCACAAAGCAGAAAGTACAGCAGTAAAAGCTTCTGTTCCGCGACTAGTCTTTTCCCATCTTTAAACTTTCCCCGTCAGGCAAGTGTGGGCATTGTTCATTAACTGAGTCTTAAAATAAATGTTGGGTCTCCATGGTCAGACCCAGATGCTGAACAATGTAACCTGCCAATCAGGGCAGGAAAGCCCGCAGCTCCTGGCTTCTGCAGTGTGCAGGGCCCTGGCTACAGGGTGCTCGGATTTTGCAAACTGACGGCCTCATGAGCAGACACTGAGCACTTTGTGCTGCTGCCTCTGTGGAGCGCGACTCTCAGAGCCTCACTGAGAGGGCACCAGGATCCCTCTCTAAAAACAAACCAAAAAATCCCCCCAAAACTCAAAGAAGCCTTGTTTCCTCTCTATAAGCCCAAGGGGACTCTATCAAGCAGTGTATCTGGGGCTACTGACATTTTCAGGAGGCTACCTTACCTCACTCAGTGCTTACACAGGACAGTCCCAGCTGCAGGAGCCTCGAGAGCATTTAATTTTATTTTTTATTTTTTTTTATTTTTTTTAATTTTTATTTAAGGAGAAAAGAAAAGAAAGAAAAAAAAACAGTGAAGGGGTACAAGTTATACAGATTTACAGAATAAAAAAATGCGCAGTAGGAAATCACTAGTTAATGGATTACATATTGCCATCTTAGAAATAATTGTTCAAGTCACAAAATTAAAGCTTGTAGAGTGGACATTCCAACAATGATACTGCAAACAGTTCTGTTCAATGATCCAATAAAACTCTGTGATATCATTTTCTATCTTATACATTTAAATATACATGCAGTTATATAGTTTAGAGCACTTTCTTTTCCTCTCTTTTGTACAGTGACTATTACACATTTTGGGTTTCATTGCTCCCACGGTTCTTGTTGCTTTTTTGGAAGAGAGTAAAACCAAATGTGACATAACAGAACAGAATTGGTCAACTCAAAAGGGTGGACATAATAGATAATATATAAACATAATACAAGGTGATCAACAATGGTTACCATAATGCCTCCCGCTATTTCTAATAGAATTGCCTATATCATTAGTTGTAATACAATTGAACAAAACCGTAAAGAATAAAACCGACAAAACCAAAACATTGGAGATATTGTAGGTCTTCAAAAGTAGATAAAAGTCAACGAGAATGGGCGTTATAATGAATCTCATTATCTTCTCAGCTGATGCCTAAACTTTCGAACCTGATACTATCCAGCAAAACAGAATATAGGAACCTCAGTCAAAAACAAGATGGTGAGAGTAATACAGGGCTTCAAATCGAGATAATAGAAAGTCAAAGTGGGTTACTATATTATATCCTGCTATATTTTCCCTTTAATTAAATGGATAAAAATAAAAAAGTAAATAATGGAGTGGAGATTGAGAAAAAGGAGGGCATAACAGCGAAACAGGGCAGATCAAAACATAACCATTTAAGCAGAATAGTGTTTCACCACCAGCTAATCCTGACCCAAAAATAGTTACCATATTGACTCCCTCCCTGAAGTCCTTGAGTACAACTTCATATACTGTAGCATTAAGTATATCAAAACAATGTAAATCCATTTAAGAGAATGACAGCATTATAGAGTATTTAGAATCGACTAACAGAAAATGAACAATGGTCTCTGTATAATCTCCTTGTCTTTAAAAGGTTTTTTCTTATACTATCGTACATAACAAAATCCAATAAGATACAACCTGTCTAGACCATTGGAGACAGAAGAACAAAAGCTAGATGAGACTTCAAAACAAGATGGTACTAAATCAGCGTTACCTATTAAGATGTCATTTTCTCCAAAAAAAGCTGTTCCTATCATCCAATCTTCTGTCTCATTTCTGTTGAGCTCTTTTTCTGTCAGTAGCTGTCAGTTTGTCTTCTTCATTTTGTTCTCTGTTCCATTCGTTGTGGCCTCCCCGCCCCTATTTCTGGGTTCTTTGTATTTTTCTTTTTTTAGAATATCCTGCAATACTTTCTGTAGGGTTGAATTGGTGGTTGCAAATTCCCCCAGTTCCTCTTTATCCTGGAAGCACCTCGTTTTTCCATCAATTTCCAGGGACAGTTGTGCAGGATATCTCAATCTTGGCTGTAGATTATTATCTTTCAAAGCTTGAATTATTTCTCCCCATGCTCTTCGTGATTTGATGGTTTGTGAAGAGAAATCTGCTGTAATTCTGATGGGTCTTCCCTTGTAAGTGATCTGTTTCTTGTCTCTTACAGCTTTTAATATTCTGTTCTTGTATTGAATTTCTGGAATTTTTATTATTATATGCCTGGGTGTTTCTCTGTTAGGGTTGTAGGTAGCTGGGGTCCTGTATGCCTCATACATTTGAGTATCTTTACCTTTTGCTAAATTAGGAAAATTCTCCTGGATTATTTCTGTGAGTAGCTTTTGTAGTTCACTTGTTTGTGTCCCTACTTCTTCTTTTATGTTCTTAATCCTTAAGTTATGGCTCCTCTTATCATCTTCTTGTCTTTGTATTATTGCTGTGTGTTTCTTTGTTATTTTTAAGAAGTTTTTCATTTCATTCTCCCATGTTTCAAGTCTGCCCTCCAATTCAGATAGTCTGTCCTTAGTTTCTTTCAAGCTGTTATGCCAGTCTTGGGTAGACTTCTTAATTTCTTGATAGTCCCTTTGCACCTGCTTCACATACTCAATGCTTTCTCTGTTTTCTCCATCAAGCAATTCTCCCCTCTTTTTCTGTTCTTCCATTCCACCATCTGCTTTTTCCTGGGTGGTGCTTAGCATTTCTCTAACTATTCTGCATACTTCTAGCTTCAGGTCATTGATAACTTCATTCCTGAATTGGTCTATGAGGCTCTCTAAATGGCGCTTAATGTATATTGGTGCAGTGTCCACTATTGCCTGATTCTCAGGATTGGGGGTCGAGGAGCCTTTTTTGTTGCTTCCCTTCCCCATATTTTCTGTTCCTTATAAAATGTAATCTTACACAGGAGGCCCGGCTTCCCTGCCTGCCAGCCACAGCTTGATCAAATTGCGCTGGCTAGTTGTTCCCGCTCACCGCTGCGCCCCAGGGAGTTGCGGAGGAGGCAGCCTACGCGGGAGTCGGTCGCTCCTCCGGGCCACCGTCAGGCTCTGGGATCTGGGTTAGGCCAGCCTAGGGAGTCCGCGAGCAGCGTCCCTCCGGCCAGGCACCTTTCACCAATCCCGTCCGAGAGGGAAATGTGCGGCTGCAGTTGCCACCGCGCCCTGCTCTTACAGGACTGCCCGCGCCCAGAAAAACCTCCGCTGGAGTCAAACTGCGGTAGGGAATCAGTTCCTCGCTCACCTCGCCACCAGTCAGCCTTCCTCCCTGGCCGTCGCGTTTCCGACTCCGTTCGCAGACTCCCGTTCCCAAGCCTCTGCGTGTCTCTCCTTGCCGAGCCGCTATGGAGGTAGCCGGGCGCCTGGCGGCGGGAAATCCAAACCGCGGTTTCCGATGGCGTGGGGACTCCGTTCGGAGACTCCCGTTCCCAGAGCTCGGCGGTCGCGTCTCTCCTTGCCGTGGAGGTAGCCGGCCGCCGCGCGGCGGGAAATCCAAACCGCGGTTTCTAATGGCGCGGAGTCGAGCCTCCACACCGAGATTTTTCTGTTCCTATTTTAGCGCCAGGACTGTATTCCAAGTTGGATTCTCTCAGCCCAGTTCGTTCCTGAGTCAGCAGAGCATATCTCTACTGGTTCGTATCTCCTTAGTCCGCATCATTCCTGGCCTCTGAGCCGAGCCTTTAGAGAGCATTCAGAAGTTGCTGTTGTCTGTCCGCCATGTTCTCTCACTCCCCGAGAGCATTTAAAACACTGTGAGGGATATTTCTGAGGAATCGAGATGGGCAGGACCAGCCAGAGCCAGAGGACATCACCTGCACGTCTCTCCGGTCACCCAGGGTAATGAAGCCCAGGAAAAAGTGCTGGATGAAGCAGATGGAATCCATCTCTACAGAGAATACTGCAGGGCATTCTAGAGAGAGAAAGAAAAGTACTCGGATTCCAGGAACAGTGGCAGAGAGGCCTCAATGAATGGAGCAGAAAACAGAATGAAGAAGATAAGCAGACAACCGATGGCAAAAAAAGAGCATGACAGAAATGAGGCAGAGAAGGTTGGTTATAATCTCTAATACAGATACCTTGATACACTAAATTTAAAAAAAAAAGAACCACACGTGGAGTAGATCAGGAGGCAGGGTCCACTGAGATGCTATTTATAGGAAATATAATTAACAGGAAAAAGAGTACATGGACTGAAAATCAAATAGGAGAAAACACTGCTGTATGTGACAGAGAACCAGAGAGTAATAGGGGCAACTAGACCAGTATTTGTGGATAGGTTGGAAAGACAGGCTTTAATAGGTAAAGGAATACAATTAGAGATCAAGTTCAGGAGAGAGAAGGTTCGGAACCACTTAGGTAAATAGCAGGTTGCCTCCCACCTCAATTTAAAACCAAGAGTCTTGGTGAGACCCCAAAATGCGCAGTGTATGCTGGGAAAGTGAAAGGGGAGGGAGTCTTAAAAAAGATGGCAGAAGATATTGTTAATAGTGTATCAGGATTTAAAACTCACATTAATTACACCACTCTGCTTAGATAGATTTTATTGGGGGTTTTTTTTGGATAGATTTTATTCTGTCCCAGTTTGTCTACTTGCATTAGATTTGAAGGCACAGATAGTTATCCCAAAAACATCAGGATATAGCACAGTAATCATCTTTAATTTCCTATTATCTTAATCTGGAGCCCTGTATGACTTAACTGTTTTATCATGACTGATCTTAGTTAAATCTGGTTTGATTGCTGTTTGGTATCTACAGATTTTATTCAAAACTGGTATGATTGATAGTATCAAGTCTGAGAGTATAGGCAACTACACTGAAGATGACAGGACTCTATGATACACATTGTGGTTTGATAACTGCCTGTTTTTGAAGTTTTATACTATATACAAAGTTGTTTTTATTAATACTATTATGTACTGATACTTTCAATTATACTATGTCTGATGATATAGCCAGTTCTATTGGAGATAACAAGAGATAACACAGGAACTATGGTAGAACTCTTTGTACAATGGTCTTATATGTTTATTTCATTTCATGTGTTTATAGGAATATGTTTTGTTTTGTTTCTTCCTCTAATATAGAAAGGATAGAAATACATCTTAAGACTCATGAATGTGTAAAATCTATAAACAGTTTATGAGAACTGAACATATGACACATGATGAAACAAACAGATACTTTGAAGAAAAAGAAACACTAAAACACCCAGTGCTGATCCTGGAGTGTCATAATGTGAAACCCAGCAATAGTATTATTCTTTGTTCAGAATGATATTAGCCTGCTTGGGTTTATTCAATCTCAACATAATTGAAGATATGGATAACTGCATGTATGTTTAAGTGTAAAGGGTTGATAACCATATTTCTAAGTTTTTGTTGGATAGTTGAACGGAACTGGTTGCAATCTCACTGTTTGAATCCCCACTTTATATGCTCCACTTTAGTATCTTTAATAACTATTTGTAAGATGACAATCTGTAATCATCAACTAGTGATTTCTTACTCTTTATTTTTTTCTTTGAAATTATGTGTTATTTCTACTCGTTTTCTGTTTTGTTTAGTCTTTCTTTAAATTAAATTTTAAAAAAAGACACTGCAGTACCCAGTGCTGATCATTGAGTGTCACGATGTGAAATCCAGCAATACTATTATTCCTTGTTCAGAATGATTTTAACCTGCTTTAGTTTATTTAATCTAAACATAAATGAAGATATGGATAACTGCATGTATGTTTAAGTGTATAGGATTGACAACCATGTTACTAAGTTTTTGTTGGACAGTTGAACAGAACTGTTTGCAGTCTCACTGTTTGAATTCCCACTTTACATGTTCCATTTTTGTATCTTGTATTTGTAAAATGACAATATGTAAACATCAACTAGTAATTTCTTACTAATTTTTTTTGCCTGAATGTATATATTGTTTCTACCTATTTTCTGTTTTGCTTAGTCTTTCTTTAAATAAAATTTTTATAAAATAATATTTCAATTTTTTTCTTCTTAAAATTTAGGATATGCAGCATTAGAAAAATTCATTAAAAATTGTGTTCAACACAAAATGCAAATTATGTTGTAATTAACTTTGGATTAATGTTACACAGCTTACCCAACCCATTTTACAGTTGTTTTTACAGGAAACCTTCCATGAATGGATTTAGTGCAAGAAGTGATTGGTTTTCATTTTTTTGTTTTGCTTTTGCAATGTGATAAGTAGTTTAACAGATGGAATGTTTATATTAAACATATTCATTAAGTAGCAGAAATCAACATATTAATTGAATGTCAGAATTTTCATTATTTCTCATTTCACTAAAAAAGTCTACTAGTTCTGAATGAGGTTCATGATTTTCTTGATAAGCTTAATTTTAAGCAAAGAGTTAATATCTGGGAACTTGATGTGAACAAAGATTATAAAATGAAAAAATTGACAAGTTTACTTAACTATGGTATATTTTACCTTTTTTGTTTGTTTTTGTTTTTGTTACTGTTGTTTGTTGTTACTGTTCAGTAACAACAGCAAACTATTTTTTCCTCCAGAGATTCTTTAACTATGTTAGTAGTTTTATTTCATTAATGATAGTAAAAAGGAAAAGTAAAGATATTCAGCTAAAATACAGTTGTTGAGGATTGGTATTTCAAGTCCAGAAAGTTGACAGCTTCCAAACCAGATTGATGTATCATGCAAAACTGTCTTTAAAAATTAATGGGGAAATAAGACACTTTCATGACAAACAACTATTGAAGAAATTTATGACCACCAAACCAACCCTACAAAGAGTACAGAAATATATTCTATACAGAGATAAAAATGAGTTCCAACAATAACATCAGAAAGAAACCACCAAGCAGGGCAAGCAATTAGAAGAAAAAAGCAGGAAAATAACATGACAACGATAAGCCAATACATATCAGTTATTGTCATCAGTGTAAATGGCCTCAATCCACCAATCAAAAGAAACAGACTGGCAGAATGGATCAAGAAACAAAATCCAACAAAATGCTGTATACAAGAAACACATTTAACTCAAAAAGGAATTCCTTAGGCTGAAAGTCAAAGGATGTTTCATATAACAGGAACCCAGAAAAAAGCAGGAGTAGCTATTCTGTTTGCAGGCAATGTGAACTTCAAACCAAGAATGATAAAAGAGATAAAGAAGGTCACTACATACTTGTTAGAGTAAGACTTCAAGAGAAAGAGAGAACAATCATAAATATGTGTGCACCAAATACAGGAGGACTCAACTACATAAGACAAATATTAATAGACATGAAAGATCAAATAAGCAGTAATATAATTGTTATGGCTTGTGTCTAGATGTCCCTCCAAAGCCTCATGCAGTCATCTGCATGAATACGGAATTTGTGATTGATTCATTGTCTAGTGTGGGATTATGGGTGTCAGTGCTACACCCACCCTAGGCTGGATAGACTACACACAATATAAGGCCAGAAAGAGTCTTTCCTCTCCCTTATTCCTCCTTTTTTGATTTTGTTGCTTTTGCTGTTTTCTGCTGCCATGAACTGTTGCCCTCTGGCATGAGCCACTTTGCCTTGGACCCAGCAGATTATAGACTGAAATCTCTACAGACAGTGAGCTAAATAAACGTTTCCTTCCATCATTCTGATATTGGGTATTTTATCTCAGCAAAAATAGAAAAGTAACCAACATAACAGTTGTAACAAGGGATCAGAACACCCTATTGTCACAAACAGATCAATAGATAGATCAACTGGAAAGTTTTCAAATAAAAAGATGCCAATAGCAATAACAATCATTTTCGTTTCCATTACCTAGAATAATGGGTACTTTGACATCTATCTTTCCAAACGTTTTTCTCAGAAGCATGTGTGAATATATATACATGTACAAGCATACATGTTGTATAAACATGCTCCATTTTAAGTAACTGTTGCAACTTTTCTATTTAATACCGTATTAGGTACATATTCTTATGTGATTTTGTGTTAAAAATCCTTTTTGCTGTGGTAAAATACACATACTATAAAATCGATCATTTTAACCTTATCTAAGTGTCCAGTTCAGGGATACAAACCCTATCACACCATTGTACAATCATCACCACCATCAATCTGCAAAACTCTGCATCTTGCACATCTGAAGCTCTGTGTGCAGTAAACAACTCTCTGCTTCCCCTCGTCTGGGCCCAGTGGCTACTATTCTACTTCTCTTCTCCGAGAACCTAACTATTTTAGGTTCCTCCTAGGAGCGGAATTAGTCAATATTTGCTTTTGACAGCTGTCTTACTTTATTCAGCCTGATGTCATCCAGTTTCACTCAGCATGTTGGTGGTGACAGAATGACCTGCCTTTTGAAAGTTAATACCCCACTGCCCTTTGCTATCTTTCTAAATGACTCCATAGAATTCATTTTTCAGATGCACTGTGATTTATTTACCTCCTTCTTCATTCTTGGGTGGTTGGTTTATGTTCACTTTTGGGTTACCATACACAATGCAGCAGTGCATGACTGTGTAATTATATATTTTTGAGCACACACACACACACACACACACACACACACACACACACGGCTTTTCCCTTAGGACCCATTCATTCCTAAGTGGAACTGCTGAGTCAGATGGGGCAGCAGACATTGGCTTTTTAAACATTGTATATATTTTCTATAAAATAAAGAAACCTACTTACAAGTGTGAATAACATTAAAGCTATTGACTGTTCAGCTCTCCAAAATGCTGACATCCTACTCTTTCTTCTGACATTCTTCCAAAATGGGGGGAAGGGAAATGTGTCATGGTGATCCAGGTCCCCTTGGGTGTCACCTTGTCTGCACTGTGCTCTGCTTCTGCATTTTGAAACCACAAGGCTTGGGTAATTTTTTTAATCTAAGGCTTCTAGTTATCTTCCTATATGGTGTGAGATTAAAAGCACTTTTTTTCATAGTGATGCTGAGCAAAATGCCACAAAGTACCACCAGCTGGGTAGCTAAAGAGGACAGGATGTCTTAACTTACAGTTGTGGAAGCCAGAAGCTCAGATAGGCTCTCTCTGGAGGTGCTGGGGAGGATGCTTCCTGTCTCCAGCTTCCGGTGCTGCTAATGGACCCCGGCATCCTTGCCTTGCAGGTGCCTTGCTCCCACCTCTTCTTCACTCCCTCCATCTCCCCCTCCGTCCTCACTTGGCCTTTCCCTCTGTGCACTGCATCCAGATTTCCTTCTTCTTACAAGGATGCCAAGCCCTAACCCCCCAGGACTCCATCTCCCCCTGGCTGCATCTCCAAGGATTCTATGTCCGAATTAGGTCAATGCCACGGCTTGGATGTGGTTCGTCCCCCAAAGGCTCATGTGCTGGAAGCCAAGTCCCAGTGTGATGATATTGGGGTGACTGAACCTACAGGAAGAAGTGCTCAGGTCATAGGGTCTTAGTCTTACCGAATGGATCCATGCTGTTCCACAGCTGTTGTCTCCTGGGAGTGGATTAGCGCTTACAAAAACCGGATCCTACACAGAGAGGCTGCCCAGTGGCCTGGCCCCTCCTGCACCCTGTGGTCTCCCCTTCCACTGCTCTGCTGCATGGCCATGCATCTTGAGAGCCTGGGATGAGATGCCGGCTCCACCCACCAGAACTGGACCGAATAAATCTGTTACTTTATACATGAACCAGTGCCAGGAACTGAGCTACAACAACACAAAACAGGCAAAGACAGTCACGTCCACAGGTTCCAGGCGGATGTGTATTTGGGGGAAAACTGTTGCCCCAGTACATGCTCCCTCCCAGGGGTATAGCAGCAAGCATCAAGGTGCAGTTTTCAACACTTAGGATGGGACATGGTGGGAATAGCAGTGTTCATTGATACTCCAGATCTCTCTCTCTCTCTCTCTCTCTCTCTCTCTCTCTCTCTGTCTCTCTCTCTCTCCATATATATGACTAATTTATATAAAACTTATTCTGGAGGTAGGCTGTGAGTTGGAACACATACGTGTGTACATACTGTAAAGGACAAATTAGGGCATGGGGCAGGTAGCCTCTGCCTTGCTTGTTAGAACAACTAGGATACTTTTTCTTGCATCATTAAAATGTGACATAAACACGAAGCCTATGACTTCCGTTTTCAGTTGTGTGGCTGCACGACCTCACATCTGTCCAGCCCCTTGCCGTCTGTGGATAGTGTGAACGGATGCTTCCCAGCTGCCAACACTTCCCTCAGGAAGTTCTAGGGTTGGGCTCCACACGAGTCTCTATCTGGGAGGCACATTACTGTCCTTGGCCCTCAACAAGAGCCGCAGCCACTCGTGTGCTCCTGTGCTTGCCTGTGCCTCTGATTCTGTTAGGCCGGGTTTTTGTTGTTGTTGTTGTTGTTGTGTTGTTTTCTGTTTCTGGACTCTAACCGAAGGCCTCATGCATGCCAGGCAAGTTTTCTATACCTGAGCTACACCCAGGCCTTCTGCTTCTGACAGTTTCTACTGTCTGTGACTCGGCTTGACATGAATTGTAGACTCACGCTGTTTCTGCAGCATAGGTGGGCGGCTTCCCACTAGGCTGATGGCTAGGGATCCTGGACCTGCCAGGTGGCCACAGGGGTGCACAGACTTCACCCAGGGACCAGGGTACTGGGAGGAGTCAACCTCTCTTCTGTGAATGTGAGGCTTTCCTAAGGTAAGTATTTACTGATGCTAATCACAGCAGCATACCTTACCAGTAACCACAGACAGTTCAATTTAAGGAGGAACCCCCAGTCTCTGGCTGCGAAATTTCCATGATATTCAGCTGCTGTCCTGGTCATGCTCAAGCTGCAGCTCAGGTCCTCAAACAAAGGCTCACCCCAGATGGCCTGACACTTTTGGTGGATGTTTTTTCCTTACTCACACATGGAGGATAGGTTTCTGGGGCTCAGAAGCTGGGCCCTGGTTTCCCCAGCCCACCGGGGTGCTGGGTAGGAGTGGGCAGGGTCTCCAGGGTGCACCTCAGTCTTCTGCACTGGGTAGAGGCCTGCACAAGGGAACCTTTGGGAGCGGCATCACACCCACTTCTACAGCTCTTTGCAGCTCTCAGTAGGACAGCAAGCAGAGCACAACACACACGCATTAATTTTCTGTCACCATGAAGCAAATTATGGCTAACACACCTAACAGCCGTGCGAAAAGCCTAGATGGAAAGATTTCCAGAATGACAAAGTCAGGAATGCTTCGGATCGTCTCCCCAATGAAACAGCCCTTAAACCTCAGTAGTCCTTAAAAAGCACTAAGAATCTCTAGAAATTGTCTTAAGGACATAGAGCACAGGGATGAATGTTCTTTTAAGAAAAATGTCCTAATTTTTGGTCAAAGCAGCAAGAATCTGGGGGCAAAATGCAGCTTTATGGCTCTAGGACCCAGGCGCTCAGCCTCGGAGGGCTTTTGAGTTTCCTGCCACTGGCCCTGCTCCTAGGCAGGACTCAGGATCTGCTGGTTTCCTCACCTAGGAGCTCAGCGGACAGAGCCTTGAACACACTTAATGTCCCCTGATCCGAGGAGGGCAACCCGTCACCTGGCTGAGTCTCATTGGTCAGAAGCACTGCCCATGTCCGAGGATGGGGCCTCAGAGAACGTGAGGACACCTTGACACCCACCACTTCCCCCTTTCCGGATGTCCACTCCACAGAAACCACCCACTCCCCAACCACTGAGCAACTTAATTTTAAACCCGACTGTCTGCCAGAAATGCTTCAAAGGGGCCAACTTCTTTTTGTGTCTCTTTCCTCATTAATTTCCTTCAACACTTTAAACCCTGCAAGATATGGTAGATGAGTCTAAAAACTGCATCACAGTCCCTCCGTAACGTTCATGGAGAGTCCGTGGACCCTAAGCCATCCCAGGAGATTTCTCACTGCCCAGCGAGCGGTACACTGAGAATCCTCAGGATTGTGAGGGCTCCACTCCCAGCATTTCCCATCGCGTAGACCAATAAAAACCTCCCCGCAGCCTCTTAAATAGTCTGTGGTTAATCTGCAAATGTTTTCATGTGGGATGTTTAAAGTTTATGAAGGCCCGAAATGATCGTGTGAGTTTCGGGGTGTCGGAGAAAGCCTGTGGCCCAGAGTCCTGTGGCCCTGCTCTCCTCAGAGGCTGACATGCAGCAGGCAGCTTGGGCCCTGCAGCTGCTGTTGGGGTGCTCTGCAGGCCCCTGGATTCTGGGAGTCCCAGAGTCTCCTGTACCAGACACGCCTGAACTGGAAGCTTCTATCACCTCCAGTGCCTGGCAACATCCAGTTTTAGGGGTGCACAAGTGCTGGGGACTCAAACCTGTCTATTGAATTGGCCTTTAGCATCTAGAGAATTGTTAGGCTAAACCGAAGCACGGCTGAGACCACTGAGGCAGGTGAGGTTGACACAGCAGCATGCAAGGACTTTATTGCAGACTGGGTGTGGCAGGGCCAAGGGCGAAAAGACCATTGGCTCTGAGCAAGGGGTGAGGGCGTGTTTTTATAGGGAGTTTAGGAAGGGGAGGGAGGTATTGCTGAGGTGGGTGCAAAAGTTTGATTCTCTGAGTGGGGATCTAAGGTTAGATGGTTTTTGTGGACACAGCTCTCTGCAGGTTGGGCTTTGTGGGGACAGCTGTCAGCTTCCTGTTGAAGCATGCGTCTCCAGGTGTGGGTAACAGACCTGCTCGGGGGAGTTTTTTCTCTCCTAGTTGGGTGGAGGTCTAGTTCAGAGAGCTGACCACACTCCTCCGAGCTCCTGCCCTGGCTGCCTTCCTGACAGAAAACAGATTCAGAGCCCCAGAGGGCTGCTTCCCTCTGGAGCAGAGACATGCAGGTGGGAATCTTGTTCCTGTAGATCTGGGCCAGTTTGTTTCATTCCAAGCAAAGTTCCTTCATCCTTGGAGAAGGAACACCCTGGGGAATGCTTGGAATTAATTTGAGATGTTTCCAGTAAGTGACTCTTGCTTGGAGACTATGGATATTTAGGCAGAATAACCCAGCAGGGAGGTCCATGAAACTGGTGAGTTTCCACCAAGGGAACAGCTCCTACTGGTCCTCGTAGCAGCCACCTGTTCTAGCCAGGATGCCGGAAGAACGGGGTGATGTGTGTGAAGTACAGGGGTTACGTCCTGATAAAGCCATCGCAAGTTGGAAATATCCCAAACCAAAAATGCATTTGATTCACCTAAGCTCTGGGGCATCCCAGCCTAGCATCACAGAAGAGTGAGAGGACAGGACTGGTGGGCCACCCTCTGACTGCCATGCTGCCACTGCCCAGTGTCTCAGGAGAACATCATACCTCATAACACTAGCCTGGGAAAAGATCAGAATTCCAAATCGGAGGTGTGATTTCTGCTGAATGTGGACTGCTTTGGCACCACAGTAAAGTTGAAAAATTGTGAACCGGTTATGCTAAATATGGGGCCATCTGTGAACCATGCATCAGGTCCAAGTGCTGCAGTGAGATGGAGATGGGAGACGGGGGTTGCTAATAAATCACACTGTAGTCGCAGAAAAGTATGAGATGGGGACTGTTATAGTTTGAGCCTTGAATGTCCTGCAGCCTTGGTTGTTGACGGCTTGGTCCCCAGTTCATAGCATGGAAGTGGTGGAACCTTCAGGAGGGAGACCCCAGTGAAAGCAAGTTAGGTCACTGGAGGCATGGGTGTCCTAAAGGTGATACTTCCTCCTTTTTACTTCCTGGCCACCATAAAGTGAACAGTTCTGTCTGCCATGTGCTCCTGCTGTGAAGTGCTTCCTCACTGCAAGACCAAAGCAATGGAGCGGAGTGAGCATGGACTGAAATCTCTGAGACCATAAGCCAAAAGCATTTCTTTCTACAAGTTTATTATATATATATATATATATATATATATATATATATATATGAAAAGAAATGTATATATCTTATCATGATGACAAGAAACAAACTAACTTAGGAACTGAGCAACTGGTTGGCTTGACTCTTCCCATCGCCAACAGAGAAATGAAGTTATTAGGTTTGAGACAGGAATGGAGAGGGGATTAGAGGTTGTTTCCAGTCTGCTGAGAATGAGTCCACTTAGCCAAGACTGGCCAATTTGCCTCTCTGGGGAGAGTGACGGCCTCCCTCAGACCATGTGGCTGGACTGTTCTAGCCAAGGCCACTGAAAATGTATCCGAAGAGTGTATTGCCATGGTGTTTGAGGTCATGTGTGTTCAATATTTTAAAGAATTCTATTTGTCAAGATGGTTGCTCTTGATAAGAACTGGCTAAAAACTAAAATAAAAATGAATGCTGGTGTCTGGAGACCTGAATAAGGCTTCCCCCACTGCAGGAAGGCAGATACTAGAGCTGTGGATCAGAAGACAGTGGGCGTAGGCAATGGTTACTGGTCTCTCCTGACCTCACTGGTACAACCTACTCCCTGGGGGCTGATGAGGTCCTGGTGTCCGATCTGAAGTGGCCTAATGTTTACTGGCTCTGCAGCCTAAGAGTCTGCATTCTCTCAAGAATGAGCTGACAATGTATGGACATTGCTTCGTCAACTAGAATCAGTCTGGGCTCTCACACTTGAGACGCCTGTGGAGCACCTTCAACCATCCATCAGGCATAGAAGAACTAAGCAAGAGCCCCATCTTTTCTGGGAGTGTTTCTCTCACACTGTTTTCTCAGAGTGGTGGGGAGATGTGCCAGCAGAGGGAGGTCTTCAGAAACACAAGCTGCTGTTCCACAACTCTTGTAGTCAGCGGTTTTAAGAACAATTACATACAGGACACAGAAGTTATGGTATTATTTATGATGGTCACTCAGAGTTCAATACAAGAAAGTGCAGGAAATTTGTCCACAGCACTAAAGACCTAGAAAATATAACCAAGGGCCTGGATCCCACAACAATGTCCTGCATGAGTCCAGCTGAAGACCCAGAGCCCATGACAATGCCCCCCTGAATCCAACTGGAAGCCTAGAGCCCTCTAGGCTTGACAATGACTCATGCACGTCTGTTTCATGGATCTGAGCCTGGAAGGCTCAAAGTCAGTGGTGGAGGCTAGAAAGCCTATGCCAGCAGGGTGAAAAGCTGTGTCAGCAGCCTGAGGGATCTGTAGTGGAGTAAAGAAGTGACACTCAGAGTAAGGACCAGGGCTCCTCCTAAAGGTACCACAGCCGTCTTCAGTGACAATGAGGTCCTGAGCTCTTCCGATGAGAACAGCCAAGTTCATATCAGCGAAGCCAGCATGACAAGCCCCTCCAGGAGAACCAATGGCTCCAAACAACACCCCTTAGGAGAATCCACAACACTCCTCTTCCTCTCCAGGTCTCCTTTCTATGCTGGCAGCAGTCCTCAGGCGGGCCATCCAGGCTCAGCACCATGCTGACTCAGTTCAGCTGGTATTTCAGCTGACCACAAGTCTCCAACCCACTATAACAACTTACAACTCCTTCTGAAGCCCCAGGAAATGCCCTCACTTGGCCTTCACAGGGTCAGTGACAGGACACCCTTATAAATACCTGTTTTCTGTGGCTATGGCAGGGTACCTGAGAGTAGGTGACTTGTAAAGAAAAGGAGGCTGTTTGGCTCAGAGTTGGAAGCTCAACACCGGGTGGCTGTATCTGGCGGAGCTGCTGTGACCTCTCATGACATGGTAGATGCTGAAGGGGGAAGCAAGGGCAGGTGGCAGACACAGCTCAGGACAGGCTGCTTTGATTGACAGAAACCCAGTCTCCCATTAACTGATCCATTCCCCAGAGCATCGACCCAGGCCTATAAGGGTGGCATTAATCCGCCCCCCCCCCGACTGCATCGCCTCCTACAGGCCCCCTGCTAACCCCACCATGGAGAGCTCGGGTTCCCTGATGAGTGTCAGAAGACACAGACCGTATCCACATCCCGGGGCCACAGGGCTGCAAGCTTCGCCAGCTGGGATGGTGGCTTTGTGGGCCACAGTGTGGGGCAGGGCCTCTCCCTGTCCTGTAGCCTCCCGGTGTGTTTCAGACCAACCCCATCTACTGAAGGGAAGCCCAAACCCACTGTGCTAGCAACCTCTGCCTTTTAAACGCATCCCAGGCTGTCAACATGAGAAACCCCTCTTTGGCATCTACAAGGCCCAGGTCTCAGGCCCCGAAGACCAGGTTCCTGTCCCAGGTACCAGCTCTGGGGTTCCTTATCACCGCAGCGCCCACTGGCCTGCTCTGGGCAGCACTCAAAGGCTTGGCACTGTCTAACAGTGAGTATGGGCTATGCTTACTCCGTCTTTCTAAAACCAGCTTTTCCTGAATAGGTAAGTGGCCTCTGACTCTGACTTAGCTGTCCGGTAGCACAGAGTGGCCTCTGAGGACCTGGATAAGGGGCGCTCTGAGCCTGGGCTTCTGTCCACAAGAACTGCAGACATGGGGCTTGATATTTCAGAGACTGACCGAGTCTTCACTCCGACCACCACAGCATAGACACAGCTGGCTTTTCAGGACCAACATGTCACTATGGCACTGTCCCATTGCCACATGCGCGGAGGAGGGCAGGGCCACTCAGCCTTCAGCACCTCCTTGTCACTGTGAGGACAGTGAGCCACTGAGGCTGAATCTGCAGCTTGGGGCCAGCATTCCACACTAGTGACAAGACAGGGCACACACACACATGTGAAATCATGTGGTATTTCTCTGCTCCTGGCTCATTTCACCTAGCAGAAGCCATGTTGCTGCAAACGACGGGATTTCCTCCTGTCCTAACTAAAGGCCACTCCTTTCTGTGTAGAGCCACAGTCTCTGTGTCACCTGCTGATGGCACTCAGGCTGAGTCCCTGTCTCTGATATTGTAAATAGTGGGGCAAGGGTCATGGCAGCCCTGAACACACTGACCTCCTACCCGTGGAAGCTCAGTGAGTGGATCTGACAGAAGGAGAGTAAGTGGGGTCCACAGAGGCTGGGAAGAGTGGGGAGGAGAGGGATAGAGGGAGGCTGGTGCTTGGGTAAAGAGCTCAGGTAGGCAGCAGGGATTAGTTCTAGCGTTGTGTCGCACTGAGGGTAACAACTGCTCAAAATAACTAGTGTGCACCTCGCAATAGCTAAGAGACAATGATTAGTGTTCGCAGCACAAGAAACAATCAATATTTGAAGTGATGGAAATGTTACTACCTCGATGGGGTCATGACATGATTCTTATGTGTCAACTGAAAGAAGAAGGAAAAGAAGCATATGGAAAAGAGAAGGGAATGGGAGGAGCCGGGAGGGAGGAGAAGGAAGGGGCGGAGGAGAAGCCCGCAGGGCTGAAGACAGCAAGGGAAACACAAGAGAGAGGCCAAGCCAGGCCTCCGGCCAGAGGACTGAAAGTGTGCGGCCCGGGGTCATACTGAGATTACCGAGCCTGAAGGAATCTGTGCTCTGCAAACAGTCAAGGAGAGAAAAACAGGAATTGGGAGAGAGAGGAGCACACCCGCCTGAGCCTCTGGTGAGCAGACGAGGAGCACCTGCAGCCCACGAGTGAGCTTCCTCAGCCAGGCTCCTGGGCACAGAGCTCTTCCTCTCCCTGTAGCTGTCAGGCGGTTGGTGGCCTCAGTGGGTGTGCAAGCCCTGCAGGAAGAAGAGAGCTCAAAACCAGCCAAACCCATGAGTAGGGAGCCACTCTGCTCAGGAGTGAGTAAGGCCTCCGAGACATCTGTGTCACAAAACTGTCTTCTGGTGTGGGGCCCGCACTTGCCAACACTTAAAGTCCCGTCACTGCACGGACAGTGTGGATGCCATTGTGCACGCACTTACACACGAGTGAGAGCGCAAATGGCAAGGAAGGGGAGGTGCAACCTACCTTACTCTGATTCTTAATCACGCGTGTTGTTGGGTCGAGTGAATATTGAACATAAAATCCAGAACAAAGGGGCAGATGTGGGATTTGGAGAAAATCAGCAAAATGAACCAAAATCACAGGGGAGAAGAAGAAAAGAGGAGGATGACCAACACCATGGAAACAGGGAAATTTTCTTAGCAGAGCTTAGAAACACGGAAAAACAAATGGCCCTTCTTACCATCTTACCCACCCCTGGACCCTCTTTCTCCACTGCCCCTGACTTCATCTGTTGTCCCCCCGGGGTCCTGATCAATGACCCAAATAAGCACAGCGGCCAAGGAGCTTACGGCTGTCAGAACAATCCTGATGCAAACGTCTGGGCTTTTCACAGTGCACCGACATTATTTTGGAATGGATTTAAAATTTCCCGGAAATCCAGACTGATGCCAGGAAGCGAGCAGGGGTCGGTGCAGCAGTACACAGGACATTTGGTGGCAGGAGCACAGGGAGGGCGAGACTGGGCAAGAGGGAGATGGTGGAGACACAGTTTAGAGTTCTAGTTAGTGTAAAAGTAAATTTAAAATCCCACTGGACTTTAAATGCAAAAAGATAACACTTTTTGTTTGGTTTGATCAGTCGATTCCCTTAGGTAACAACTGTCCTTTTTCCTAATTAAGAAACTGTTTTGGCAACAATTAGGGTCCCATTACTCAAAAATAAATAGTTGGATTGGTAAAGAACAAAACGGTTTTTTTCCAAGGAAAACAAGTCACGAACACAGAGCAAATTATAATAGAAGATTTTTCCCACAACTTTCTCTCTACAGAGGAGTGACTTGCTATTGTTAGGGGATTAGTTTGATGTTGCTATAGAAAAATACTTGAGGCTGGGTCCCTGTAAAGAAAGAATCATGGTTCTGCTGACTGGGGGATCCAGGCAGTGCAGTACCTGGGCATGGGACTCCTGACTCTGCTGCAACCTGGCAGACAAACAGAAAGGAACCAGCTGTTGGCAGAAGAGGCCAAACCTGTGCAGGGGCCTCTCTCTTTGTAATGACTCCCTTTTTTTTCTCATTTTGAGACAGGGGCTCACTATGCAGTTCAAGCTGAACTGGAGCTCACTTTGTAGTCCAGGATGGTCTCAAACTTGCAGGGATCCTCCTGCCTCAGCCTCCTAAATGCTGGGATTACAGGCAAGGGTAACAACCCTCTCTTAGGAATGAACTCACTCCACCATACCAGCACCAGGCCCCTCCAGGGGACCTCACGACCACCAACTAGGAACCACCAGCAAGTTCTACCCCTGCTACACTGACTCACTGGGGAGCGAGCGTTCTACACACGGACCTTCGGGGCACACACTCAAAACATGGCCAGAGCACATCAGGGGCTCATTCTAAATGCTTACAAAAAATAGACACTAACTTCGTAGGACAGAGCCTATTGCTGGATGATATCTTTGTAACTCAGAAGGCTCAAGAAATTCCAAACCCAGGCACTCATCAGGACCTATGATCTAGGGAATCTGTGCTTTTTAAAGCTCTTAAATGCTCTTGACATAATACCTTTCCAAGTGATTCTAATACCCATCAAGATTAGAGACCTCTGATACGGGTCACCTCTACCTTTGTAAGGAGAGCCCAACAGCTACAGATGTGGATGTCCATCTGCTTAGCTGAGGTATCGGTGCTGGCTGCTTTATAGACCTTGCTGGAAACAAACATTTCCAACTCTTCCCTTGCTGGGCACGGTTCCCTGTGCTGCAGTTGTGCAGTCTCCTTTGGGGGCATCTTGTCTGAACATGCAACATTGGATCCCTGCTTTGTCCTGGGAAGACAAGGTCTCCTGCCAGGGACCAGAGAAGCCCTGCACAACTAATCCACTGGATGGGCTGGAAGTCTCCGGGAGGTGTGGGTAAGCTAGGAGGGTGGGGACCCTCAGCTGTTTACTCAGCCAGAGATAGGGATGGAACCTGAGGCTGGGCCTCTGCTCAGCTGGCCAGTGGCCAGGCTGGTTCAGGCAGGAAGCCAGTGGGCTGTGTCTCTCCTGCTGCCAAGGCTGCTTCCTCTTCATGGGGCTTCTCCTCTTCTCCTCTCTCCAGGCTGTCCTGGAGGCCATGCTCTTTTCTAGGTGAGCAGAGCATTCAGGGACACAGGGTTTGGGATGTCAGGTCTTCCTATAGTTGATCCTAGAAACAGAATCACATCACCTTTTCCGCCTCACACTGGTGAGAGCAGGTGCTGCACCCAGCAGAGATTTGAGGGGAGCAATGACCCGAGGCAGGGAGGTCACAGGGGACACAGCCACTGTGCCTCTGTGCTCATCTCCACTCCCATGTTTGTACCCTGCTGGAGCAGCACACATCCATTCCTCCAGGAGGTGAGTAGGGGCACACCAGTGTCCACTCTAACAGTTTTTGTGTGTTTTAGTCCCAACCTCTGCTTTCTGATATTGTTGAGTTTCAAAGATTTGTTTTCAAATTAACTGTTTAAAATTTAAGCCCCATTTCATTAAAGTCATGGTGATCTCTGTGGCTGGTTTCCTAGGCTGGCCCACATAGACACACATTTTTCAGGTCATCCTCTCCACTTACACGGCGTGAGTAGGACAAAGCTGGAAGCTGGTCTGCAAGCTAACAGCGCCTGTCACCACGTTCCTGCAGGAAGAGGCTGTGTGGCTCCCGGCTTGGAGGTGTCCTCTCTGGCTCCACTGTCCAGGCTGGCTGCAGTGTGGGCTTGCAGGTGAGCAGGCCTGGGCTTGGAGTCTGTCTCTGCCAGTCCCCTGGCAGCTTTTTCCCTGTGCATACAGAGTGGGAAGAGCAAGAAAAGACATGTGATGCTTGGGGTTCCCCCAGGCCCCTTTCTCAGCCGCCCTTCCTGCTACTGCAGGCAGAGGAGACTCAAGCACCCCACAGATTCCTGGCACGCCGAGTTATACTTCAACGAAAAGCTTCCAGATTGTGTGCTGGAACTGGGCATCTCTCTAAACTCTCATTACCCAAAGAGTCAAAGTTAAAGGGTTCAGAACTTCGTAACTTGAATCTCGGTTATTTTAAGACTTTCTTTACAACATGGACATTATTGACTAGTGAAGGTTAGCTTTGGGCTTCAGTATTAAAATCAGTTACATTTTATGCAAAAGGCAAGGTGCGCTTGTAATATGTACCTCAGGGTGTACGTGCCTGGTTAGCAAAGCTGATGCACAAAAATGGTCGTCTTCTTATCTACAATTTGCAACTTTTCTATAAAGGTTGTATATTAATTACATTGTCTTATTTTAAATATGGAGATCCCTGTGGCCTTGAGACCAAGTTCTGCTCACCGATGGCCATAGGACAGGGACGGCTCCTCCCCTTCCCCATCATCCACCCTCGTATCTCAGACCAGCTTTGCCACCAGCAAGATCCCCTTTCTAATTCCCATGCCAGGGACCACATATCAGTCCCAAAGGGTTCTGATGGATTCAAAGAGATTCCATGTTAGGTAGACAGCAGATCAGGAGGTGTGTTATCCCAAAGTAGTCCGGGCCTAAACACAGTGAGAACTGCTTGTTTTTCCTGTGCATTGTCAGGCAATTTTCCATTATTGTAACAAGTTACCTAAGGCAGTTGGTTTAAAAAGAGGGAAGATTTATTTTGCTCACAGTTCCACAGGTTTCAGTCCCATTCGGACTCATTGCTGGTCCAGGGACCAGGCAGTACCGTGTGAGAGGAGAATGTGCTGGAACAAAACTGCTACCTCTCAGTGGCTGGGAAGCAAGAAGAGAGCGGAAGCATCAGGGCTGAGACCCCCTTCACAGTGACCCCAGGAACGTTTCCTTCTGCAGGGCCGTGCCTCCTGGGGGTCACACTGCCTCTGCTGCCCATGAGGAGGGGCTGTGCCTTGTTCTGGGAGCGCCAGGTCTGAAAGGACCCTGGGAGTCTCGCCTGTGTTCCTCAGCAAGGTTCCTGCATTGGGTGTTTGTTTCTTGTTTTTCAGGTTGTGGTGAACAGAAACAGAATGCAAAATAATAGGTATGAAAAAGTCTTTAGATCTTCAGAAGAAAGCCACCCTATAAATCCAGGCACTATTACAACTCATAAAATAAGTCAGGGCCTCCACCTCCTCTTGGTCCACCTTATCCAATAAAAAACCATCCCGCTCTTTCCTTACTGTCTCTTCCCACACCTCCCTCCTCCCACCTCCTCTAGAGAAAATATGTAGCTAGTTTCAATGACTTACGGGACATTGAACGTGTGTTTGTTCCCATGGGGTCCCAGAGCTTTCCCTCATTTTAAACAGCTTCCCAGGGAGGCCTGGGACCTATTACCTCCCTTCCCACACTCCTTCATAAGTAAAATACCAAAGTCCTTTAAATCCCCCAATTGTATGCTTTCCCTCTATTGGGATTTCAGTACAACTGGAATGTTTTCTGAGGAAGCAGCACTAGATTTATCCAATTGTAGCTATTTCACAGTAACTGTTAATCAGTCTAGCTATGGAGGCAATCCTAGGAACACAGGATAGACTCTGGGAGATAAGTCGCTGCAATCGTGGAAACTGCGGCCATGTGGCTGGGGTCTGGATGGGCACTGTCCTTGGCTGCTATGAGGTGTAGGAGCTTAGAGAACCTCCTGGTCACCTTCCCAGGTCACACACTCTGCAGCACTCTTTCCCACAGAGCGGAGAGGAAGACAGACCTGGACCATGAGATGTGTTAGCTTCCTCAGCGCAGCACAGACAGGCATCTGCTGGAACCACAGTGATGAACGGGCAAGGGTTAGAGGAGGGTGGAGTCTGAGCCCCTTTGTCAAAGTGATTTCTGGGCAGGACCGGCTCAGGTAGCAGAGGGTGCAGCAGCCTCCCATGGTCCAGACCAGGCTGCCCCTTGGTAATCCTGGGGCGCCGCTGGGAGGCTCTGCATTTGCAGTCCTGCTGACGTGATCAGGTCACTCAGCCCCCTCGTGACCATCAGCCTCACCTGCACGCCTCTAGCTTCGCATCTCTGCACGGTGGGCTTCCCGGGTCCCGCACGTGCATCGGTGTCTGATCTGTGACTCCCCGAAGCTCAGTGTGCACACATAATTACTACCTTTCAGTCCTTACTGTGTCAACCTGAAAACAGCCATAAATACCCATGCAGGGCACATGGCTCTGGGCAGGTTTTTTGGTTCAGTGTTGATCTACGCTTCCCTTCTTTGACCACTCTTTCCACAGTGTCAAGTAAAATAAGCTCTTCACTTTGAGGTGGGTACAGGACCCCACTCACCACCCTGCAACAGACAAAGCAAAACAAACTCTATCCCCTTTTCCAATGGCTCTGAAATTTTTCAGTTCCCTATATTGAAAGGCCCCCTCATCGAGTTCCCTCCAAAACTAGGTTAAAAATCAGTTGCTATAAAATAGTGCTATAATTCTAGAATCTATTCCTTTCACTGATTTTTAAAATCTGTATTTTCATCAAAATGACACAGTCTTGATTACTGTAATTTCATTATAAATCTGGAAATAAATCTGGCAATCCAATTTTGTTTCTTACTTTCAGGAGTTGCTTTGACTGTTATAGATACTTGGCATTTCTTTATGAAGTTTACATTTAATTATCAAATTATGGGGAAAATACATGCTGAAATTTCAAATACAATTGCATTAATCCTACAGATCAACTTGGAAACTGACCTCTTAATAATATTGAGGCTTCCAACCTTTAAACACGGTATTATATTTCATTTACTTAGACCTTTAACTTTTAACCAACAATATTTGTACAGGGATTTCTCTTCTTTGGGCATTAATCTTTAAATATATCACTTTAATGACAGGAATTCTTAGTTTCTTTTTTATTTTAAAGAGAATAAAACCAGGCATAATAAAAGAGAATGAAGCCAATCAACACAAACTAGTGTGACACAGAACTTCAAAATGACAGGAAATCAACAGTGGTTACCATAAGGCCTCTTGTATTCAAAACAGCTGCAGATGCATTCAGACATAGTAATACTCAAACAAAACAGAACAGAACAGAACCAGTAAAAACAAAACAATGAATACAATAAAGGACTTCAAAATAAGATAGTTGTAAATTCAAAGTGGCTACCATGATAGATCTTGTTATCTTTGAAATAGCTGCCCAAGCCATCAGATATAATACAATCAAACAAAACAAAACAGAATAAAGCCCAAGCCAACAAAACAATGAAAATGTTATAGGTCTTCAAAAATAAGACAATTGGGAATCAACAATGGCACGACCGTCAGAAGGAGATCCCCCTAGGTGCTACATTACATATTGTTATTCTCTGAATAGGTGATCAGACCATCAGCTTAGACCTGCAAAGGCAGTGAAACACCAAACATCACAAGCGTTGTTGTATTTTACCTCATTAGCTATCATCACAGCCTGTGTTTCTCCAGATGAGCCTATCACTTATGGTGGTGGTGATGGGGCAACGTTGGCTCTTCTTGTTTCCCAGCCTGTGCACCAGAAGGGGCTGGCACCTGGTTCTCCCCCCAGCAGCCAACACATGGTGCCAGTTCGCAAGGAGGGCTTGTTTCTTGGTGACTTTTTGTTCTCTTCCCTTCCAGCCCAAGAAATGGCGCTCTCAGGAAAAGGCTGGTGTCTGGCTGTTACCCCAGCAGCTTCTGAGTTTCAATAGTTGTTGTGAGTGGACAGAAATGTATGATTTCTGATCGAGATGAAAATATTCCACTTTTTGCTAGTAAGTATGGTAACATCTATAGGTTTTCAGTAGATGTCCTTCTGGTGTTGTTTATTGAGAATTTTCATCTCAAATAGATGAAGAACTTTGTCAAATGAATTTCCTATGTTCATTGAAGTAATAATATGTTTTTCTTTTTGTTTGTTAATACAATTGAGTTACATTGATTGATTTCTAAATGTTAAAGCCTCATATTCTTTGGAATAAACTCACTTGGTCATAACATATCTCTTGCTTTTGGCATGTTTTCAGCTATCTTAGTAAAAATTCTATTTCAAATTTTTGTATCTCTATTGATGAGGATATAAGTTTGTACTTTCTTTTCTCTGATATTTTTGCTTTTGGGGGTCAAGGTAGTGCTGACTTCAGATGTGCTAGAAAATATTTGTTCCTTTTTAATTTTCTGAAAGAATTGCTGTATATTTAAAATTCTTTCTTCTATAAATGTTCAGTAGGATTCACCAGGGAGACTTCCTGGGAGTGAAGATTGTGTACATGAGAATACTTCAAATTTCATGTTTAATTTCTTGTATCATATTATACATTATTTCCTTGAGTGAACACTGATTGTTTGTGAATTTCAAAGACATCATTTACACTGTCAAATTAATTGACATGAAAGTTTCTACTATTCTGTTAGTTACCTTATTTCTTTAGACTCTGATATGATGTCACTTTTCCCCCTCGATTTTGGAAATTTCTGACTCTGGGATTTGTGTCTCTAAATACTCATCAGCCTTGTGGCCTGTAAACAAACAGGCTCACAGAGTGTTGGCCTCACAAGGAGTGCACCCTCAAGCCTGGCTCCCGTCAGCATTTCTGTGGGTAAAATTTTTTGGCTTTTACATGTCTGATATGCCTTTATTTTACCTTAATTTCTCAAAGATTTTAATAGCGTGTGGAGTTTTAATAGATTGTGTCTTTTGGTACTTTAAGGATATTGCTGTGTCTGATGTCTGCTAAGCTCTCTGGTGTCACTCTTACTCAGTTCCTCTGTGCGTCCTAGGTCCCCTCTCCCCACACCCCAGGCCACACTTAATATTTTCCTTTAAATCACTGGCTTTGAAGAAGTCAATAATCGTTTATTACTGCTTTATGTTTCTTGTGACTAATGTCAAATGAAATTCTTGGATCTGTAGGTTTATAATTTTCACCAAATTTGGTAAAAGTTGAACTATTTTGTTATGGATATTTTTGCTTAAACCCTTTTTTAAGGTCATTTGAAATTGAAAAACAATTTTTTCTTGATGTATTTCACTCTTCATGTAAAGTAAGCTTGGCTAGTCTGGGCTGATAGGAATGGACACTACTCCTGCACAATAATGCAGCTCAAGCACTTCTCCCTCAGATCCTTTCTAGTGGTTTTCTCCTCAGCCTCAAGCAGCTTCATCACATACACATGCTAATCACCAGTACTCCAGTGAGCTGGAGGGAAACTCTGTGTGTGCATTTCTCCTCTCCAGGACTTCGCCCTGTGAACTGCAGTCACCCAGAGTAGCTGTTGCTTGTTGCATCTATTCGCTGACCTTTGCTGATGTCGTGTCTGGAAAGCAGCTGTTTCATATGCATTTTAGGGATCTTGCTGTGCGTGTGTGTGTGTGTGTGTGTGTGTGTGTGTGTGTAAATTTGGTGCCAGTTACTTTATTTACCTAGTGCTTATACCTTATCAGTACTTTTACTTGAAAACTTTAATAAAATAGATAATTTCTCCTGAATAAATAATTTATTTAAACTGCTTTGAAAAATATAGAAAGACTGACTTTCAGAGAGGAGACAGAAAATTTTACCAATTAAATCTCTAGAAATCACAAGGTACCATTGTTTTCTGAAACAAATTTTAGCAACAATTTCAATGCTATTGAATAGTTTTAGTCCAGAAGTTCAAAGAGGAGTCTTGAAATTAATTTTATGAAATGAGCCTAGTTATTAAGCTTAACAAGACAGCACAAAAGAAAATTACAAAATAGAGTCAGATATAAACAATGATTTAAAGTTCATGAATAAAACATTACTAAATAGAACCCCACATCAATTTAAAATAGTAATTCACATTATCAAAAGTGTTACTCCATAAATGCAAGAGTGGTTCAGTTTTGGGAAATCACTGATATGCTTGCTATGTTAGTAAAGCTAAGTTGAAAAGTCCATTCTTATTTCCACAGATGCCAGAAGACATTCAATAAAATGCAGCATCCACTCATGATAAAGTCTGCTTTGTAAAATAGAAATACATCGCATTAGTAATACAAATGTACTTATTTCAGTGTCAGGACAATCACATCTTTCTTATGAGAAATACTTACATGAAATTAATATGTCAAAGATGCCCATTTTTATCATTATTTGTATTTGATTTAGGAGTACTAGGGAAATAAGTCAGACACACAAGCTTAAATGTAGTTTCTTTTATGTGAAGAATTTAATGTATACATGCAAATGAGGAACAGATGGAAGATAGGTACATAGGAAGTGGGGAGAGGTTCAAATGGTTCCCCAAATTACCTATTCTGTTTTAAAAATATTTTAATATATATGCTAATTGATTCCACTTATACTACTGTCCTTAGTTCATTGGAAAGAATGTTTTGTGTTAATATGTTTCTTCTTTGTAAGAGAGAAACTTTTTTGTTGATGCCTTGTACTCTGAGTAATTACTTTGAAAATAATGATACACACAATATGAAAGAAGTATTAGCTAATACAGTGAGAATTATTTATAAGAAACTAGATAGAAGTATAAAAATAGAAAGGCATAAATAGTAGTTTTATATCATATAGAATTTACACATAGGTATTCATTCACTATATACTTGGAAAATCAGATTATTCTCCAGAGAAAATAATTGTAAACAAGAGAATTCGAGATGTGGCTTGACCCAAAACCAATGAACAGCATCCCATAACCTTTCTGTGTAAAAATAACAATTGCTTGGAAGAGCTAAGTGGGAGCAAATAGCTCACCTGAAATGTAAAGAAAAATGACAATTGTACCAAAAACATGATAAATCTATAAGAAAACTAAAAAATTTTTCTAAATGACTATAATTGTTTAAATGACCATAACAAGTCGAAAGACCATCTGTATAATTTACCAGAAGACTCAGTATTTAAATTCCCCATAAACTAAACTCTAACATTATTCAGAATCAAATTAATCCCAGGAGAAGGTTCTATAAAAAATCAGGTGCTATTCTTATAGAAAAGATAAATAAGACAAAATAGGTAGAAAAAATATGCAAAATAAAAAACAGTGACCAAGAATTAACCCTAATAGTTGTTCTGATGTATTTTGAAGCTACAACAATTAAAACAGTATGGTACTGAGGTATGACCACGTAAGCCAGTGTTACTGGGTAGAATATCCAAAAATAGCTCAATGGACTTCACTAGTGATAGAACTGGCATTTCATAGTTGGGGAAATAAAGCTATATTAACCAACAAATGCCATAGAACAAATAGTGGGCCAGCTGGAAAACTGTAAAACTGTATCCATACCTTACAGTTTACACTAAAATTTCACACGGATCAAAGATTCAGTAATCTTTTAGAAGTGTTTTTAAAACTGGAAGAGTCAGTCCAGCATGTAAAGAGCTTGGGATTCATCACTGCCATTCTCAGAACAGGAACCAAATCTGGAAAACTGGAAGTCAGCAGTTTACCTGGAGCGGAGGCCACCAGTGGAGGCAGGACTGGATAGGGAAGCATGACCCATCGGTGACTCCTGGCCAGGGAATGAGCGTGGACTGTCCCAGCAGGGAGAGCCTTTGAGTCGAGCACTGACTTCATGGGTGTGCACCTGCGTGTGCACGCGTGACCTGACCTTCGTCTCTAGGAGCCCTGCGAGGTCCTCAGATGAATGATCCCCTCATATTTCCAGTGAGGGACAGGGGAAAGTGGCCATGCTAAAATACCACCAGGACATTCCATCTCCTTAAAACAAAATGTATCCTTAAGTTGACCAGCAGAGCCTGGCCACCTTGGCTTTTTCTAGCACCTAACCAACCTGGCCCACCCTCGTCTTCTCTGTGGGAGAAGGGCAATGCCCATGCTGAGTCTTCTCAACTCTTTTCAAAGTAGGGAAACTGAGAATTATTTATAGAATCCACAGTCCAGGGGCACCGGCACATTAAGTGATCGAGATCTAATCACAGGATAGTAGACACCTTTTCCTCTCCTGGATCTTACTGTGCAACACTAGAGAAGTTTTTTCAATAAAGGAACTGACTTGCAATAAGTTATCATAAGGCAGAGTGAAAGACAGAAAACACAGCCCACTCAGGCATCAGAATCAGCTTCGGATGTGGCAGGAGTCGTGGCAGTATCAAGCTGGGAATTTTTAATAACCATGATTAGTGTGTTATGGGCTCTAATCGCAAGTGTAGACAACATGCAAGAATGGAGAGATGGAAATTCTAAGAAAGAATAAAAGAGACATACTAGAGATTAAGAACACTGCAATAAACATGCAGTGTGCCTTTGACTGGATACATCTGAGGGAAAGATCTTCATGCTCCAGAATGTGTTTACAGACACCCCAAAGGGAGAGGCACAGGGAGCAGACTGAAGCAGCAAGACCCACTAGTTAAACTATGGGGATGCAATAGTGGAGGAAGAAAAGGAAGAAAGGTCCAGGAGTTAGCTCAGTGGCAAGGGCAAGGTCGTGAGTTCGATCCTTGGTACAAAAAAAAAAAAAAAAAAAAAAAAAGCAAGAAAGAGTAGAAAAATTTTTGAGGTAATAATGATAAAAATTTTTAAAAATTAAGAGAATATCAGGAATAATAAATGCCTACATATATACTCCTAGCCATACTATATACAGAAACTGCAGAATACATACACAAGCACACACACACACACACACAGCTGGAAAGGCACTAGAAGAGTAGGTAAGACCTGTGTCAGGTTTCCTTCTCTTCAGACGCCAAGGAGACAAGAAGAGAGTGAAGTGAAATATTTAAAATGTTAAAAGAATAAAACTCATCCACCTAGGATTCCGTACCTGTGAAATCATCCTTTGGGAATTGAAGGTCTTTGTTGGTGGTAGATCTAGCTTGTAAAAAATGTTAAAAGCCGTTCTTTAGAGAGAAGAAAAAAGATGGAGACCAAAACTCACATCCGTAGGAGAGTTGTAGAAAGGCATAAATGACGGTAAAATAAACTCTGCGTGTGTCTCGGCTTACCTAACAATAACAACTTTCCCAGAATAATAGCAGCGGTGAGCCTGGTGACCACAGCTCTGGACGAGGGCAGTGAATGGTGGGGAGATGCTAAACCCCACATGGCCTGGGGCCCCAGCACAGCACGGCGTTACTTACAGAGGGTGTGGATTAAGGCTAAGTGTGCGTCGTGAGCTCTGCGGCAGCCACTGAAGGAAGTAAAAGCTGTAACTGACGTGCAAAGAGAAAAGGAAGCTATAAAATGAATAACTAAAGGTCCTTAAGTAGAAAAGAAGGTCCGTAAAGCGGAGTGGAAGATGGAAATAGGATCACATGGAAAGCCATAGCAAGGATGGTAGCTAATAAGCCAGCTCCGTCAACGGCCTCTTTAAGTGTAGACACAGAAGAACCAGCACCCCGACCCTTGGATGTCAGATGTGCTGAGTTTGCATCCCCTGACACTGAAGAATAAATTCCGAGGGACAGGGGGACTAAGAGAAGAAAAGGTTTATTGAGAGGTAGCTCCTGAGAGACAGATGGGGTCTCGAGCGGGTGGTCGCTGAGACTCTTTTTCAGAGGTGATTTATACAGCAAAGTTGCAATGCGGGTACAATGTGGGTCAGACTTCAATCCACCCGCAGGATTGCAAGTACAGTCGCTCAGCTACTACTGACCCGGTGGGGAAGCCGGTCACGTAGCAGGGGTGCATGGAAAGGCGATCTGGGGGAAGGGATGGGTCCTGTGCTCTGGTCACCCACTTGGGTGACGGTGCCTCGCTGGACTTCCTGGACCAGGTGTTGCCTTTATAGTGTAATTCCGTTATCCCAAGTGTGCAGGTCTGACCATCGTGTCTGTCTTGAGGCCTGGCTGATGTTCTGATGTCTTTGCTTTTCACTGACTTCCTTGAGAGCCCCAGCCCTCTCTGACTGTGCATTAACTGCTGATTCAACCGCCTGTAGCAGTGTCGAATGCATCAATTAATCAATGTAGGAGGGTCTAAATGCATCAGTTAAAAGACAGATGCTGAATGGATCAAAAGTAGGACAAAACATGATAAAATATCTTCAGAAATAAAGACACGTATGGATAAAAAATAAAAGGATGAGGTGAGTTATATCATACTAACAGGAAAGCGGCTAGATCTCCAAGGCTTCTATCCCCATGAGGCCACTGTGGGACTGCTGGGGTCCCCAGAGCCTCTGCCTGCTCTTTGCAGCCACTTCCTCAAGGACAACAAAAGGCAGCTCCCCAAGGGACTCAGCCCATACCGTGCCTTCCCCAGGAAGCAGGAACGCCAGGGGCCAGGTGCAGGAGTGCACAGGATTCTGAGTGGAGCCCGGGCAGCTAAACAGGCTACATACCTATCGGCCGGGCCTCTGGAAGCTGGGAGCATGGGCACCCTGAAGGACCGGCCTGCTCTCCATCTCTGCTGGAGTTCAGCCCTTTCTGGTGATGGTCAGCTGCTCCCAGCTGCAAGGGAAGGCTGGAGGTGGCCACAGTCAGGCCGCTGCCTGCTGGTCCTTTCCCATGGGAAGCTGGCACAGGGGCCTGGCTGGGCCAGATGTGAGAGGCCCTGCTGAAGATGAGGCCTCAGTAGAAGGGTCAGTGGCTGAATGTCCCAGAACCTGGACCAGCCTGGAGACCCTTACCCCAGGTGCCCCCCAGGGAAATGGTCACCCTTTAACTTGGTTCTGCTCCCCAGGCTCTGACCCTCACTCAGGGGTTCAGTTTGACCAGACAGTTGCTCAGGTTCTAGAGCCAGACACCGTCAGAGTCTCTTGCAGCCAGGTGTCGAAATGAACACCTGTAAACCCAGTATTCTGGGAAACTGAGGCAGGAGGACATAAAGTCAAACCCCACCATAGGTGGCTTAGTGATTTAGTGAGACAATGTCTCAAAATAAAGGGATGGGTATAGAGCTCAGTGCGAAAGCCCTGATTTAGCCTTCAGTACCACTATCACCATCACCTCCCCCAAAAAAGAGTCCCTTCTGTTCTTGTGTGCAGGCAGAACCAAAGCGCTCCATTTTCCCTGCCCTCCGAGTCTCTGAAATACTTCCTACTGAGAAACAAGAAGATTCTAATCTTCCGTCTGGTACATTTTGCCTAGTGCGACCCTTGGGGCCTGGCCTTCTTCAAAATCATCACGGCTGACGGGGGGAAGCACCACAAACCTGCAATCCCAGCACTTTGTATTCTGGGAGGCTGAGGCAGAAGGATGGCAAGTTTGAGCCCAGTTTAAGCAACCTAGCAACTTAGTGGATCCTTGCCCAAGATAAAAGAAGGCTGGGAACTTAGCTCAGTGTGAAGGCCTGGGTTCAATCCCAGGTACCAAAGGGGACAGGGGTCATCTCAGCTAAAGCTGTCCTGAAGCTTGAGGTAACCCAGTGGGCATGAGATCCTGAGTGTCTGGGAGCACCGAAGGTTGATGCTGAACAGCAGGCTTCTTGCTGCGGGACCTGGTGGCCGTCCTATGGAGAAGGCCCTGGACACCCAGGGCTGCTCCAGACAAATCAGCCTCTCCAGGTCCTGTCCCTCCTCTCGATGCTGTCTGCCTCAGTGGTTCCAGCTGGGACATCATCAAGCAGCTGTCTTCTGGCAGGCCCTGGCATTCCTGGTGCAGATTTGGGCACGCTCCTCATCAGTCTGCAGCTGGCAAACAGCTGGTGACGTGAGCAGGACCAGCTGAAGCTTTGGGATAGGTGGAGCCTGTGCCCAAGTTACACCTTCAGGATCTGAGCTGGGGGCACAGTGCTTACTGCCACTTCCTGACAAGCACGGGGTCACCGGTCTCCAGAGCTCACAGAGGGAATGTACAAAGGGCTCCTCGAAGCCGATTTGCCTCCCATCACATCTATCACTGACTGTCCACCCAACAGGTCTCCATTTGCCAAATCTGCCATCACCAAGGAATCAGCTCCTCTGAGTTTGGACCACACCCTTTTGCCCTCTGGGATAAGTCCCAGGGACAGAGCAGCCTCACCGAGTCGCATCTCTTGAGCAAGGCCAGGAGAGGGGGAGCTCAGGCCTCCCGGCGGAGTCTGCCATCAGCCTGGACTCCTCCGCTCAGGGATTTCCATATCAGGAAGAACCTCGGGTGTGACCAGAGCACAGGCTTCCCAGAGAAAGCCAAAGCAGGGAGCTCCAGTGAGGCCCCAAGGCCCCTACACCCTCCCCTAAGGGAGGCACCACTGGTAGCCCCTTGCCTGGGGTGGAAGGAGCCTTACCCCTGGTCAGCCCACTCAAGGGGCCCAAGGGAGATTTTCACAGGTGAGGTCCCCAGGTCAAACAATGCAGGTGTGCAAGGGACCAGCGACAACAGCAGACAGCATGGAGCGGAGCACAAGAGCCGCCGGCATCTTCATGTGTGATCCTTACATGGGTTGTTATGTTGTTTGCATTCTTACACTGTGCCGTAAGCAGCACACATGAGTTTACCTGTGCTAAGACACACGGCAGGGCATCCCAGTGTGCACCTGTGCTAGACAGGCAGGGTCACATCCTCAGGTGTCCTCAGGCGCCCCTGAGCTTTGAAGCATCCTGAGTGGTTTCCCACACACCTTCATTAGGGCTGCTCAGATGCTGGGGAATGGAGATTGGGGGGTACTTTTAATTCATTCCTGATTAAAAGAGCTAGAGGAAATGGAGACAGAGAAAGAGAGAGAGAGAGAGAGAGAGAGAGAGAGAGAGAGAGAGAGAAAGAGAGAGAAAGCAAACTGGAGTAGCTACATTAATTTCAAACTATAGGATCTAAGCACCTTCAATTCAGGTTTCAGAACAAAGAAAAAAGAGAGTCTTTGGTAATAATAAAGAGCTAGGTTCTTCAGGGAAATATAACAATTATATATATACATACATATATAAACTCATAAATCTATTAGGCAGAAAATTGGCAGGCATGGTAGTTAATTGACCGGCTGTCAACTTGAGCGGGAGTGTCCGCTGATCTGAGTCAGCTGGTGGCTGGAATGATACAAAAAGACAGCAGGAGGGAAGAGTTTCAGCTGATCTTCCTCCAGGGAGCTTCGCTGCTGCTGCTTTTTCTTTGGGGAGTGTCAGAGGTTCTTAGAAGGAGAGATGGCTGTTTCTTTCTTTGGGGGCGCATTGGTCCTCATCTTCATCTTGGACGTCACCCCCTGGTTTCCAGTGCAGCCTCCTGGCTCAGATCCTTCAGCCTTTTGGCACAGACACTTGAGCTTCCGGCGCTGGCCGTTGGGCCGTTCTGGCGCAGACTTTTCAGTCTCCCATCTCGGCCTCCTGATGCAGACTTGCGCAGGACACGGCCGTAGCCCTCAGCTGGATCCTTCAGGTCTCCAGCGTGCAGACAGCTGTCTTGCACTATTTTACACCTGACTCTAGTGAGCACTAGTACAGTAAGTAGGTGAAACTCAACAATTAGTTAACAGGGTCAAATCAATCTTTACAGAATACTCCTTCTAAGAACAGAAGAAAGCACATTGTTCTCAGGTTCCCAAGGAACATTCACCAGGCTACACCATGTTTTGACCATAAAATAACAGTTTAACAAAATTCGGATGGAAACAATAGGAATCGTGTAACATCTGCTTTCAGATCACAATGAAATTACACTAAAATTCAACAACAGAAACAAAAGTCTCTCAAATAATTGGAGATTAAATGACACACTTAACGCATAGATCTAAGAATAAATTTTAAGAAGTATAAAAAATATTTTTAATTAAATGAAAATATAACATCAAAATTTGTGGGAAGCACAAAAATGCTCTTTAGAGAAAAATTTATAGCATTTAATCTATAATACTATAAAAGAAGAAATGAGGCAGAAATGTGTGCTTCTGACTGGGTGTGGCGGCGCACGCCTGTAATCCCAGCACTCAGGAGGCTGAGGCAGGAGGATCACCTAGAATTCTGGCCAATTTGGGCTTCACAGTGAATTCAGTACCAGCCTGAACTATGTATCAAGATCCTGTCTCCACAAAGCAGGGAAAAATATAAAAAAAGAATTAATCTAATTTTCTACCTTAGAAAAGTAAAAAAAAAAGATGAAGAAATTAAACAAAAATATGCAGAATAAACTTTAAAGAAGAAATAAATGAAATTCACAAAAAAGAATCAAATGAAAATCAACAAACCCAAAAGGATGGTCCTTTGACAAGATTCATGCAATTGATAAACATCTTGCCAGGCTGACCACAAGAAAGGAGATGTCACAAGAGACATGACTGACATCACAAATGAAAGAGGGGCCAGCACTATGGACCCCCTTACAAGGTAATCTCTAAGGATAGTAAAGGATGATCAAGGAATAGTATAAACTCCACCTGCAAATCTGATAAAGTACATGAAATGAACCAATTCATTGAATGACACAAATTTCCTTCCATGGTGTGACTTTGTCTTCTCCAAAATTCAGTTGCTTTAGGGAGTGACTGGGCTCTGAGGGGTCCCCTGTGAATGGCACTAGATACTGCTATTGAGGGTGATTAATGGAGAAGACTCCATCCCGTTTTGCACATCCGCCTCCTGCCAGGTAGAGACCTGGTGTTTATCCATCAGGACACTGCTCCAGATGCACGGAGCGGCCCTCACCTCACCCTGAATCGGCTGGAGCGTCCTAACCTACACAGCTCCGAGAAATACTTTCTGTTGCTTATAAAGTCTGTGTTATCTATTAGAGCAGCACAAGATACTTCCAAAATCCTACACAAGTAGAAATAGATGCTCCAAATAGGTCTATATCAATTCAAGAAACCGAATCAATACCTAATAGCCTCTAAGACATACAGTATCAGGCCTGATGAATTCTATAAAATTTTGAAGGAACATGTTATACAAATCCACTACAATCTCTTCTAAATGATGGACGTAGGATACTTTCTAATTCATTCCATGAAGGCCAAATTAACCAAATACCAAAATCAGATTAAGATATTAAAAGACAGGAAAACTACAGAACATTATCTCTCATGAACATAAATGCAAAACTCCTCAGGAAAATTTTAGATTGTACACAACTCATAAAAATAATTATACACCATGACCTGGTGAGAGTCACTCTAGATATGCAAGGTTTTTCCAACACCCAAAATAAATTAGCGCAATCTATCGCATCCCATCCACAAGAGGAAAAATCACACGATTATATTGTTAGACACAGAAAGTATTTAACAAAAATCTAACACATACCAGTAGTTGTGATGAGAACTTGTGGCAAACTAGGAATAGACAGGAAGCATACTCAACGTAACAAAGAAAATTTACAAAGAAAACAAAACACCCCACAGCCACTAACAGCAAGCCATGTAGCTATGGTTTGCTGTGAACCTAAAACTACTCTATTTGAAGTATCTACATAGAAAATATCAAACAGTTGACAAAAATCTCCTGGAATTAATAAATGTTCATAGCAGCCTGCAGGTAAAAGGTTAATATGTAAGAGTCACCTGTTTTCCTATGACTAACCATAGACTGTTAGAATTGGGAATAAATAGCACAGTACCATTTACATGAGTGAAAAGCCACTGAGGTTTAAATTTAACAAAATATGTGTGGATTTGTATAACAAAACTGTAAACTCTGATGCAAAATATCAAAGACTTAGATCGAGACATCCATGTTCTTGAATAGGGAGATTCAATACTGTTTCGACATCAATCTGTTCCAGTGTGACCTACAGATTTGGTGCAATCAGAATGAAAATCCCGCATTTAGTTTTTGGGTAATGACAAGCTTGTTCTGTAATTTTTTTTATTCTTTTTTTTTTTTTTTGGTCTTTTTCATTTTTATCAGTACCAGGGATCGAACTCACCACTGCCTGCTTGCAAGGCAGGCGCTTATGCCGCTGAGCTAAATCCCCAGCCCCTGTTCGGTAATTTTTATGGACAGACAGCAAATCTAAAAAAGCAGACACAATATTAATGAAGAAAGAATGAGTGCAGAGGACTAACACTACCTAATTTAGGTCTCACTGGAAAGCTACAGTCGTCAAACGGTGCAGCTCTGGTGAACGCACAGAAAAACAGGTGAATGAAACGAGAGAGAGCCAAGGCGCTGGCACTCCCACAAACATGTTCAGCTCCTCTATGAGAAAACAATACGATGCAATAGACAAAGGAAAGGGTTTTCAAGTGGTGCTGGAACAACAGGACATCTACGTGGAAAAAAATTATTTTAGACATAAACTTTAACCTTTTAAATAAAAATTAATTCAAAATGTATCACAAACCTAAATGTAAAATACAGAACTGTAAAACTTCTAACAGTTAACATAGGAGAAAATCTACACGGGCTTTGGTATTTTGATGACTTTTTGGACATAATATTAAAAGCACAAGTCATGAAAGAAGGAACTATTTCTTCCATAAATTCTTTCTTTCTGGGCAGGGGATATAACTCAGAGACACAGCACCTCCCTGGCAAGTGTGAGGTCTTGAGTTCAATTCTTAGTGCAAAATTTTTCTTTCTTTCTTTCACTCTTAAATTGCTCTTTCTTTCATAAATTTCCATTTGATAAACTCCTTTATGGGAGGCAATGCCAAGGAAATGAAAAGACAATGCACAGACCAAGGGAAAATATTTACAAAAAAAATCCGATATAGGGCAATTAGCAAATATAAACAGAATTCTTAAGATTCAACAATATGAAAATGAACAATTAAGTTAAAAACTGGTTAAGATGTGAACTCTTTACCAAAAAATAAACTTTATGTCAAATAGGTGTATGTAAAAATGCTCTGTATCGCATATCTCTAGGGAATTTGCAAATTAAAACAATGTGCTATCACTGCACACCCACTATAGTGACCACATTCCTAGAGATTATCATCGTTGTGACCAACACATCAGACAGGGGCTATTGGATTGACTCGCCATTATTTTAAATTATGTTTGGCCTACGTTCTCATTAATACTCAAATGTGGAACGACCTGTACTTCTTCTCTTTTACAAACTACATATGCACTTTTAATTGAATAGTGTATTTTGAAAGTTATTATCTGGACTACCGTCTCTTTATTCAGGATCCAACTATCATCCTTTCTAAGACACAATTACTTTTAAGATTCTGTCACCAGTGCTAGCTTAATTCAACTACAGTTAATAAGTTTTCTCAAACAAGAACTATGAAAATATCATTCAAGGCTGAAGATCATTTACAAATGATGTAAAGGGGCTGAGAACATAGCTCAGCAATAAAGAACTTGTCTGGCTTGTGCATGGCCCTGGATTCAATTTCCAGCAGTACTAGAAAGAAAAAAATACACAGGAGCAAAGAAAGTAAATGCTATTGGGGGTCTGGAAGAACATGGCAGATGGATAGCAGCAGCCTCAGAGGCTCTCTGAGAAACTGCACTTGAAATCTAGGAATGGTGCCGGGCAGGAAGTCCTAGGCAAGGGAGGATATCCTTTGCCGACCCAGGAACGAACTAAATTAAGAGAAACCAACTGGAAACGCAATCCTGGTGATACAGCAGGAACAGATAAGGTCTCAGCATGGAAGCCGGACCCTGCACCACTGGAAACTGCTATTTGAATTTCCTGCAGCCGCTGTTGCGTCCAGGTAGGCACAGTGGGGAGAAAGGTGCAAAATCTCGGAGAGTAGGAAGCGTTGAATGGAGTTGGGAGCAGGGCTAGCTGGATGCCCTGCATCAACCTGTGGTGAGTGAGTGGATCAGGACCCTTCCATAGAGAAGGAGGCTACAGCGGAGGACATACTCGGACCTGGCAGACTTCCCGGAACGAGATGCTGTAGTGACTTCAGTCACATATCCCCTTCTCAAGCAGGATTGGTGGGGAGTGCCTGGCCTGCGAGATGTCACTGGCTGAGACCCAGTAGGCTAGCCCAACCCAGATCCCAAGGCCTGGAGGTGCACCCTAGCAGTGAAGCCTTCGGTAGGTTGACCTGGAGGGGCGGGCCTGGCATAGACTGCCCAGGTCTGTGTCTCCCTGGTGCACTGCAGTGGGCGGGAACACCTAGCTGGAGCAATTCAAACAGATTGTGGCCAACAGGGAAGGAAGCTGGGCCTCCTATATATGCTTATATATAAGGAACAAAGAATATGGGAAGAGGGACCAACAAGAAAGGGTCCTCGGCCCCCAATCCTGAGAAACATGCAATAGCAGACACGGCACCAATAGACATAAAGTGCTATCTCCAGAGCCTCATAGATGAGTTCAGGAATGAAGTTATTAATGACCTGAAGCAAGACATAAGCAGAATAGTTAGAGAAATGCTAAGCACCGCCCAAGAAAAAACAGATGGTGGAATGGAAGAACAGAAAAAAAGGGGAGAATTGTTGATGGAGAAAATAGAGAAAACAGAATACATGAAGCAGGTTCAAAGAGATTACCAAGAAACTAAAAACTCTATCAAAAACTGTCATAACAGCTTGCAAGAAACTAAGGATAGATTACCTGAACTGGAGGGCAGATTTGTAATATGGGAGCATGAAATGAAAAACTTCTTAAAAAAAAAAAAAAGCAACAATACAAAAGCTAGAAGATGATAAGAGGATCTATAACTTAAGAATTAAGAACATAAGAGAAGAGGTGGGAACACAAACAAATGGACTACAAAAGCTATTCATGGAAATAATCCAAGAGAATTTCCCTAATTTAGCAAATGGTAAAGATACTCAGATATATGAGGCATACAGGACTCCAGCCACCTACAACCCTAACAGAGCTACACCCAGGCATATAATAATCAAAATTCCAAAAATCCAATATAAGAACAGAATATTAAAAGCTGTCAGAGACAAGAAACAGATCACTTACAGGGGAACACCCATCAGAATTACAGCAGACTTCTCGGCACAAACCATCAAATCATGAAGAGCGTGGGGGGAAATAATTCAGGCTTTGAAAGATAACAACCTCCAGCCAAGATTGATATATCCTGAAATTGATGGAAAAACAAGGTGCTTCCAGGATAAAGAGGAACTAGGGGAATTTGCAACCACTAATTCAACTCTACAGAGAATACTGCAGGATAGTCTAAAAAAAGAAAATACCAAGATTCCAGAAATAGTGGCAGAGAGGCCACAATGAATGGAGCAGAAAATGAAATGAAGAAGACAAACTGACAACAAACGACAGAAAAAGAGCTCAAGAGAAATGAAGCAGAGAAGATCGGGAAGTAGGAGCAGCTATTTTGGAAAAAAACAAGACATCATAATAGCTAGTGCTGATTTAGTATCATCTTGTTTTGAAGTCCCGTCAAACTTGTATTCTTCTGTCTCCATTGGTCTTAAAAGGTTGTATCTTATTGGATTTTATTATATATGATAATAATAAGCAAAAACTTTTATAGACAAGGAGTTTATATAAAAATCATTGTTCATTTTCTGTCAATTGGTTCTAAATACCCTGTAATAATGTCATTCTCTTGAATGGTTTTACATTGTCTTGATATGTTTGGTGCTACAGTATATGAAGTTATACTCAAAGATTTCAAGGAAAGAGACACTATGGTAACTATTTTTATGTCAGGATATCTTGTGGTGAAACACTATTTTGCTCAAATGGTTATGATTTGACCTGTGCTGTTCTGTTGTTATGCCCTCTTTTATCTCAATCCCCTTTTTTTAATTATTTACTTTTTTAAATTTTTAATTAAGGGGAAAATAAATAAAAAATAGCAGGATACATTATAGTAACCTACTTTGATTTCCTGTTAACTTGATTTGAAATCCTGTATTACCCTCACCATTTTGTTTTGACTGATTTTCCTTTATTCTGCTTTGCTTGATAGTACCAAGTTCGAAAGCATAGGCACAACTGTGAAGACAATAAGAATCATTACCACGCCCATTCCGGTTGACTATTATTTTCTTTTAAAATCCTGTAATGTCTCCAATGCTTTGGTTTTATTCTTTACTGTTTAGTTCAATTTTATTATAACTGCCAATTCTTCTTAAAATAGCAAGAGGCACTATGGTAACCATTGTTGATCACCTTATATTTTGTTTTTACATTATCTATTATGTCCATCCTTTTGATTTGACTGACTCTGTTCTGATATGTCGCATTTGGTTTTACTCTCTTCAAAAAAAGTAAATAAGAACTGTGGGAGTAATAAAACCCAAAATGTGTAATTGTCATTGTACAAAAGAAAAGAAAGTGCTCTAAAGGTTATAACTGCATATATGTTTATAAGATAGATAACCATGTTACTGAGTGTTTTTGGGATCATTGAACAAAACTGTTTGCACTCTCACTGTTGAAAGTCCACTTTATATGCTTCAACTTTGTAACTTAAACAACTATCTCTAAGATGAGAATATGTAATCTATTAACTAGTGATTTCTTACTGTTTATTTTGTAAGTTTTGTATTACTCGTACCCTTTTTCTGTTTCTTTCCTTTTTCTCCTTAAATTAAAAAAAAATGCTAATAACGGGCACTTAATAGAGAATAAGAAACTGTGCTCGCGGACCAATGTTCTTCTAAGCTTCTAAATTTGCTAGAACATTTCTTCTTGTTTCTAGGGGGAAAAACATTAGACTTTAACACAGTAGACACGATACTTTGTTCCCTTACTTGGTTTTATGAAGCACATTTTTTAAACCTGAGGTGAACAGGCAGAAATTCTTCGGAGGACTGATGTGTGGGGCTTCTTCTAGTAGTTATTATTCCCGGGTTCATCGGTGTCTGCTGTTAGCAGGAGAGATCCTTGCTTCCTGGGTGTGTCTCTTGTTGCCCGAAAGTGATGGAACGTTAATCTCTTCACAGAGATCTGCTCAGGAGCAGTAAAAACCGAAACTGACTTTCTATCAGTGCTTAGTATTTTACTCTGATACCATCGCTCTGAGATCATTTCCCTGGCAAAGCTAAAGATGCCCACAGTTACTTTTTCCAGTAAACCTGTACCGACAATGTCCTTGGACACTCGGCAGCTCTGACAGGGCATGGAGGTATGGGAATTTGTTTGGGGGTTTCCAGAGTCAACGTCTTCATCCAAAGCAGTGAGTACTGCTCAACCTTTTTTGAATTAGTGAAATGTGTAATTAGGAAATGACTCAGGAAACAAAATAAAATTCCAGATGTCGACTCTTAAGACACACCATTATGTCAGGGAGAAAGGAAAAGGGCTCTTGGTGAGTGGGATTGTGGGGAGAGGGTTGATTCTGTGTGAGTTTGGCCCTGCACCTTTGCCATAGGAATGGATTTTTCCTTGCACGCGGGTGTGTGCGTAATACATGAACTGTGATTACAAACAGTGAAATGCACAGATCTTAAGCAAGGGGTTCATTCACACTCTGCATGTCACCCGCCTGCCTGGACACTGGTGTCACCTTCCCAAGCCTGCCACGGCCTCCAGGAGCTGTTCTGACTGTAATCCCTAGGTCTGTTCTCAGTTTCACACACATGGGGCCCCAAGGTACTTACAGTCCCGTGATACCCTCTTCCTGCATATTAATGAATTCATATGTCCTTCCTTCTATTTAATCATAGTTAGGGTTAGGGTGCAAGTGGTTATGGAGACTGGGAAGCTGTGTTCAGCCTCTGCAAGCTGGAGAATCGGGAAAGCAGAAGACCTGAGAACCAGGACAGCTGAGGAGGTAACTCCATTCTGAAAACTGCCAGGCTCAAGATTCAGAGAGCCCCTGCTATGGTTTGGATCTGGAATGGCTGCAATGTGTGGAAGCCTTGGTCTTCAGCTCAGCACTGTTGGGAGGTGGTGGACACATTAAGAGGTGGAGCCTCGTAGTGAGTGTTAGGTCATTGGGCCTTGAAGAGGACTGTGAAATCTCCATGTCTTCTGTTTTTGTGCTTCCTGGCCCCCATGAAAGGAGCAGTTTGCTCTAACATTTACTCCCACCGTGATGTGCTGCCTTGACACAGGCTCCAAGTCAGAATGCCCACCTGGTCATAGACTAGAAGCTCCAGAACGATGAACCAAAGGAGCCTAATGACTTTATAAGTCAACTACCTCTGGTCTTCTGTTATAGTAATGGGATCAAAGCTGATTTTTAGTTCAAGTCGAAAAGTAGGAGACGAATTGGTGTTCTAGTTCAAAGGGAGTTAGGTAGAAAGCACCCCTGTGGCCAGTGAAATCAGACAGCATGTAACTGCGTAATTCTCATTTGTGGAGGGAGGCTAGCCTTTTTGTTCCGCCATGCCTCCAACTGATTGGCTGGTGTCACTGCAGAAGCGGCTTGCTTTACTCAGTCTACTAATTTAATGTTCTTTGAGAATAATCCTCACAGAACACCCTGAATAATGTTTGACCAAATACCTGGGCACCTCATGACCCTGTGAGTTGACTCATATAACTGACCACTAACCTTGATCAGGAGCAGAAGATGCCATGTGCAGAGCAGACTCGAGGCTGTTTGTGTTCAGGCCCAGAGCAGTCTTCTGTGATGACAGGGATAGATCGGCTTCTTCCTTCAGATAGTCACTGAGGCAGGATTGGTATGGGAAACTGAGTGCCCCTGCCTGGCACATCCACATGGGTGTCATGCTCCAGAAGTGCCCACCCCACCCTCTTCTCCGTGATTTCACACAGGTCCAGGAAGTGAATGCTTTTGCTGGAGAGGGTCCCTCGCACGTGCTCTGTCTCCCCTAATCTTGCCTCTGCCTTGTGGACTTTCCTGTTTCCAGTCTACAGACATGAAAACTGGAAATTAGACACATCAAATGATTGGTCAGAATCATGCAGCTCGGAGCCAGAGCCACTGTAAGGTGTTGGAGTTTTCCTGGGCAGTGATACACACAGCTGTGCTGCCACCTGTGTGGTCAGGAAGGTGCTGCCCCTGAATACGGTGCTGCAGACTCGCCCAAAGGCTAAAAGGATTTCCCTGAGAGCCGTGGCTTCTCAGTTTCACCCTGCAGAAGCCCACAGTGCCAGCGGCAGTGCCACAGTGGCAGCCTTCCTTCATGAGTGTCTTCTGAGGACATTCAAGTACAGTAGTGAGACATCCTGCAAGCACTTCCAACCGACCCAAGTGTCCAGAGGCTAGATATAGAAATGCCATGGAAACTAGATCTTTCTGTTGTTGACAAGGGCTTCCTAAAAAGCTTTTCCACTTGACCCCTGGGGCACTCATTTAAGAAAGTGGACCTTCTTAATAATGGATAATATAATGGACACTCTTCCCATAAAATCCACTTATGTATGGAATATTGCTCCCTGGCAAGCTGTGAAGCCAGTGAACCAGAGCACAATCTCACATTACACTCAAGAATGCCATTAACGTCACTGAGGCTGAGACCAGGAGGCGCCAGGTGATGCCTCCCGTCCTGCCCACTCTCCCTGGTGCTTGGCTTGCCCTGTGAGTCTCTAGGAGAGACTTATCCTGTTGCTCTTGTCACTTTCAGAAGCAGCGTCTTTGTGTAGCACGATCACAGACATGAGTGCTACTGTGTGCCACCCAAAGGAAAGCCAGAGCCCTGAACAATCATGAAAGGTAAACATTGTCAGTAGATTCCGGACATCTAGGCAGCCATAACAGTGCAGTAAAGTGAAGCATTTAAATCACTTAATTTGATGCCAAGTTAAAGAAAAAGTATATGAAACAGTAACTATAATCATTGTTGACAGTATGATCACTTAAACTTCCTAAGCCTTGGCTTCCCCAGCTGGAAACTCTGTGTGTGAATTGTCTGGCCATGGGAGATTAATACTGTCATCACCCATCATCCACTGCACCCTGTTCTAAGATGTGTGAGTGTCCCCTAGGACGTCTCTTGTTCTGTAGGGCTGGAAACTTGATGGCCACAGGGAGAAGACTCCCCATGCACCTCCAGGGGATCTTCTGAGTGCAATGTCTGCCCACCTTTGAGTGGGTCTTCTTGCCACAATTGCTGTTTCCACAAAGCAGCGAATCCCATTCTAAAATTTAGACTACCTGAACATGCATGCAATAGAAGATTAGTAAACCATAAAAAAGAGCAAAATTCTGGTCTTTGCAACAAAGCAAATGAAATCGTAGGGCACAATGTTAGGTGAACTGTGTCAGGCGCAGAAAGGTAAGCACAGCACACTCTCACTTATATGGAAAATCTGACAAAGTTAGTGATAAAGAAGTGGAGAGTAACATAGTGGTTTCTGTACATATGGAGGGCAGGAGTGGTGGATGGAGAAAGGCTGGGCAGTGGAGGAATAAACTCTGGTGTCCTACAGTGAGGAGTTACCCATAGTTCATAATTCATTAAAGATTCCTGAAGAACTAAAAGAGAGGAGTTCAATTTTTCCCAAAACAAAGAGATGACAAATGTTTAAGAGAATCCTGTTTCATTTATTTTTGAGACAGAAGCTTTCTATGTAGCTCAAGGTAAACTTGAATCCACTAGGTAGCCCAGGCTGACCTCAAACTCATGGCAGTCCTCCTGCCTTAGGGTCTCCAGTGCTAAGAGCATAGGCAGGTGCCACTAAAACCAGCTACCCTGTTTTTATTATTAAAACTTCTACACAAGTATTGAGTTACATTGTATCTAATACATATGTATAATTGTTACATCAGTTTAAAAAGGAAACTACACCAAGACATGTAATAATCAAGATTCCAGAGATTTAGCTCAAGAACAGAACACTAAAACCTGTCAGAGAAAAGAAACAGATCACCTATAAACAAGAGCCCATCAGAATCGTGGTAGACATCTCAACACAAAGCCTCAGCTCAAGACAAGCTTGGAGTGAAGGATTTCAAGTCTTAAAAAGAAAATAACTTTCAACCCACATTGATGTACCCTGCAAAACTATCTTTCAAAATTAATGGAGAAATAAGATACTTTCTTGACAAACAACAACTGAATAAATTCATGACCAACAAGCCTATCCTACAAAGGGTACTAAAAGATATTCTAGACAGACATAAAAATCACAATTCAAGAACAAAAACAGAAAGAAACCACCAGACAGGGTAAGCAGTTAAACAGAGGGGGAAAGCAGGGAACCAACAGCAGGAAAATGACATGAAAAAGATAAGCCAGTATATATCAGTTGTTACCATCAATGTAAATGGCCTCAATTCACCAGTCAAAAGGAACAGACTGGAAGAATGGATCAAGAAACAAGATCCAACAATAAACTATGTAAAGAAACACATTTAACTAAAAGAAAAAATCTCATAGACTAAAAGTCAAAGCATGGAAAGCAATACACCACATAACAGGAACCCAGAAAAAGCATGGGGAGCTATTCTGTTGTAGACAATGAGAACTTCAAACCAAAACTGCTCAAAAGATAGAAAGAAAGTCACTATATACTTGTTAGGGAAAAACTTCAAGAGGAAGAGATAGCAATCAAAAATATGTATTCACCAAATACAAAAGCACCAAACTATATAAGACAAATATTAATAAATGTGAACAATCAAATAAGCAATAACACAGTTGTAGCAGGAGACCTTAATTTCCACTGTCACAAAGAGATAGATGAACTAGACAAAAAAATCAGGAAAGAAATCTCAGAACTGTACCAAACCTGTGAACAAATGGATTTAGCAGATGTTTTCAATGTTCACTTCCAACATCATCAGAATACACATTCTCAGCTTCACAGGGACATTCTCTAAAATGGACTATGTACTAGCCTATAACATCCTTAAACAAATGCAAAGGAATTGAAATTTTCCCATGCATATTATCTGACCATAGTGCAATGAAATTGGACATTAATGGGAAAAGAAACCACAAAAACCCTATAAACACATAAAATTTGAATAATATCCTCCTAAATAACCAATGAGTCACAGATGAAATTAAGGAAGAAATTAAACAATATCTACAACTAAATGAGAATGCAGATACAACATTCCAAAACTTATGGGATGCAATAAAAGTAGCCCTGAGAGAAAATTTTATAGCAGTGAATTCTTACATCAGGAAAGTGGAACAAGCACAAATAACAGACCTAATGTTGCAACGCAAGCTTCTAGGAAAAGAAGAGCAAGAAAGGCCCAAAACCCATACAAGGGAGGAAATTTCAAAGATTGGAGCAGAAATTAATGGCATGGTGACTAAGAAATTAATCCAGAGAATTAATGAATTGAAGAACGTGTTCTTTGAAAGAATAAATAAAATTGATTAACCCTTAGCTGACCTTATCAAAAAAGTATGAAACAAAAAGACTCAAATTCAGGAATGAAAAGGGTGAAATCCTTACAGATCTTGGGTAAATTCAGAAGTTCAGCATACCTACTTCAAAAATCTTTACTCTCATAGTATGGAAATCATGGAAGTAATAGATTCTAAGATATACATAAATTACCGAAATTGAATAAAGAAGATATAAAAATTTTGAACAACCCAATATCAATTAATGAGATTGAAACTGTGATTTAAAACATACCAACAAATAAACACCCAAGGTCTTGAGGGATTCAAAGCTGAATTGTACAAGAAATTTAGAGATTTAATGCCAATACTCTTTGAACTCTTTAATGAAATTGAAATAGAAGCAATACTCCCTAACTCATTCCAAGTATTACCCTGACACCAAAACCAGAGAAAAATCTAACTAAAAAAGAGAACTACAGGCCAATATTCCTAATGAACATAGACACAAAAATCCTCAATAAAATACTAGCAAACAGAATGCAGCAAATCATCAAGAAGATTGCACATCATAACCAAGTGGGATTCATTCCAGGAAGGCAGGGATGGTTCAACATACACAAATCAAAAAATGTAACACACCATATGCTCAGAGTCAAAGACAAAGACCACATGATTATCTCAATAGATGCAGAAAAAGCTTTTGATAAACTGCAACATTCATGGTAAAAACCCTAGAGAAAATTAGAATAGTCTTTACATTAATCTGAAAAAGTCATTGGTGACAAATCAACAGTAACCATCATACTAAATGGACAAAAACTGAACATTTTCACTCTAAAATAAGGAACAAGAAAAGGGTGCCCATTATCACCACTCCTATTCAAGATAGTTCTGGAAACATTAGGCAGAGCAATTAGACAAGAAAGAGAAATAAAAGGAAGAAGCATAGGAAAGGAAGAAGTTAAATAATCATTATTCACAGATGACATGATACTCTGCATAGAAAACCTCAAAAACTCTCCCAAAAGACTCAGAATTAATAACTAAATTCAGTAGCATAGCTGGATACAATGTCAACACCCCAAAATCAATAACATTCCTGTACACAAAAAACAAACTCACAGAGAGAGAAATTAGGGAAACCACACCCTTCACAATAGAATCTAAAAAAAAAAAAAAAAAAACAACTTAAGAATCAGTCTAACAAAGGAAGTAAAAGATCTATACATTGAAAATTACAGTACTCTTTTTAAAAAAGGAGATTGAAGAGGATATCAGAAAATGAAAAGATATCCCTTGCTTATGGATGGGAAGAACCAACATTGTGAAAAAGGCCTTACTCTCAAAACTTTATATAGATTCAATACAATCCCGAGAAAAACACCATTAGCATACCATACAGATCTAGAGAAAATATTCCTAAAATTCTTTTGGAAACAGAAGAGAGCTAGAATAGCAAAATCAATCCTGGGCAATGAAGTCAAGGCAAAATGCATCACAACCCCTGACTTGAAGTTGTACTACAAAGCAACTGTGATAAAATCAGCATGGTACTGGCAAAAAACAGACCTGAGGATCAGTGGGACAGAGTAAAATGTTTAGACCCAACTATGAACACACTCAGTCACCTTATCTTTGACAAAGGGGCCAAACATGTTCACTGGAACAAAAGATAGACTCTTGAGTAAATGGTGCTGGAAAAAGTGGCTCTCTAAACTGGATCTAAAACTAGACCCAGGTCTACCACCATGCACTAAAGTCAAAATGGATCAAAGATCTAAATATTCAAACAAATACCTAATCTACTGGAAAAGAAAGTAGGTATAAATAGTTAAGACATAAGTGTAGACAAAGAATTCATAAACTAAAATAAAACTGCACAGGAAATACATCAAAGAATCAACCACTGGGATCTTTCATCTTTTTAAAAAATTTTATGCACCCAAAACAATCACCAACAGAGTGAAAAGACATTCCACAAATTTTAGCCAACTGTCTCTCAGATAAAGGGCATATAAAGAACATATAAAGAATTTAAAAATGACTCCCCACACACAAATTCAAAGACCCAATCCAAAAATGGGCATTGGAGGTGAATACATACTTACCTGACGAAGAAATACAGATGAAAAATAAGAATATGGAAAAAATATTCAACATCATTTGTCATTTGACAGATGCAAATTAAAACAACACTGAGATTCCATTTCACTCCAGAAAGAGTGGCCAATATCAAGAAATCAACTAATAACAAATGCTGGAGGAGCTGTAGGGAAAAAGGAATCCTTCTGCATTGTTGATGGGAGTGTAGACTAGCACAACAATTCTAGAAATCAGTGTAGAGATTCCTCAAAAATCTAGGATTAGAGGTCACATTTGACCCAGCTATTCCCCTTCTGAATATTTTCCCAGAAGGTTTAAAAATATCATACCGCAATGATAGATGTGCACCCATGTTTATAGCAGCACCTTTTGAATTTGGCCAGAAAGAAAGCTCCAGTAAAGTTGCGGCCTGAAAATCAAAAGCACAAATCTAGATTACTGAGAAGGAACAGGAGAGTAGAGAAGATCAGCTAAGGGCATCACAAGAACCAGCAGGACTCCACTCTTTGCAGCTTTGAAACTGTAAAAGCACAAGATTTTGCTTTGAGAAGAAAGTCACAGAGTACTTTATTTCAGAATGCTGATAGTCTAGAGAATTTGTTTCTCTGATTGCATTTTCAGCAGTCCAGGTACTTGACCCCTACAGGCAAGAGAGGAGGAAGAGAATAAGTCAGCATCTCCTGAGATCCAGCCATTTTGGAACTTGGGGAGCTGAACAAGGAACAAGAAGTCCTCCCTCCTGGTAAGCAGCGGCATGAGTGAGCAGGATGCACCAGGAAGAGAACAAGTCAGCGTCTCCCGTGAGCCTATCAAATGTCCCATGCCCCCCTTCCCATTTAGCAACTGGAAGGTGTCAAGACGGCCAGAGTTGACAGCAACTAAGGCACATAAAGCACTAAATGTTTGTATTGCTCAGTTGATTAGGCTGACCTGCGGCAGAGGTCTGAGCAACTCTTGGGAAGATAATCATATGTAATATAGCAAATATGGGAGGTTTCCTTCTGTCTTCTCTTTGAAGGCAAATATTGCTTTCACTGTTTTTGCTTTGTTCTGATCAATGGTCTTGCTCTATTCAATATTCTGTTTTGAGAGGTTTTATAATGTTCTGGTTTTGGTTTGATTTTGCTATACCTGATTGAATGAACAACTATTGTGAAGATAATCAGATACACTATGGAACCTATTACTGTTATCCCGGTATCCTACTGTGAAGTTCTGTAGCAACTTCACCGCATTGTCTCGACTGGCTTTGTTCTGTCTTATTTTGTTGTATTTTGCTACATTCAAAATTTAAAAAATTTAAAAAGAGAGAGAAAAGAAGGCTTGGTGCTGCTCCAGGTGGCACCAGACTTTCGCATCAATCATGTGGTGATGGTTTTAGATACATACAGAATGGAAGACTTGTGAGGTCAGGAAGGCTTCCACTCAGATTTCAGAAGAAGGTCTGGAACACCAGGCAGTGTGCCCCTGAGAGGGCAGTACATGAAGCTGTGAGTGTGAGGCCACAGGTACAGTAGAGACCCCAGAAGTTTACTGAAGCCAGAAATGTGGGTCTCCTAAGGAAAACTGCAAGGATGGAGCAGAGTGGGCCCAGGAAAGGAGCCATGACAGCTACAATCATTGATAGTGCCTTAGGGGAGAGCCAACCAAGCCCTTTAGAATTCACATCTTGCCACAGTGCCTCAGATTCTGCACATGCAACTACAGGACTTAATGTTTGCTCTGCTGGATTTTGAACTTGCTTTATATCATCCTGTTTGCAACTTTTGGAATGGAAATATTTGTCATGCCATTGAATGTTGGACATGTAGACCTTTCATTTCATTTGTACAGTGGCTCACAGTTAAGAGTTTGCCTTAAATCTCAGAGGAGAGTTGGGATTTGGATTTTTTAGCAATTCTGAAACTTAAGCATTTGGAAACTCTTAAAGATGGACTAAATACCTTTTGCATAAAAGGATTTGCATGAGTGTTTGAGGGGCCAGGAGTGGAATGTTATGGCTTGTGTCTAGATGTCCCCCCAAAGGCTCCTGTAGTCATAGGTGAGGCTTTTTTCAGAGATGGCTGAATCTAGGATGTGTGATGCTGGTATTAGGAGTGTGTGATTAGTGAATCACTCCATTGATTGGTTTGGCAGAGTTCTGGCTAGGATTAAGGTTGTGAGTGCTAATACCCACCCCAGAGCAGGCAGCCTGCATATAATATAAGACACAGAAAGATTCTTGTCTTCCCCCCCTTGTTATTTTTGCTGCCTTGTGAATGGTCCACATAGTGTTTCTGAAAGGCAGACATAATATCAGGCCTGCTACGGCTTGGATGTAGTCTGTCCCTCAAGAATGTTGAGTTGCTGAGACCGTAGGAGGTGGATGGTAATTAGGTCAGGGTGGCACCAACCTCAAACTGGAGTCTGCCATCATGCGAGGCCACTCCATGGGCATGGCTCCTCTATACTCAGATTTCCCCTGTCTGCATCTCTGCCAACCATGATACAGACAGGGACCGCGCATCAGAGGCCCAACATATGGGGCCACCCGAGTGTGGGCCGCAGCTTCCAAACAGTGAGCTGAACAAATTCCTTACATGTCAGTCAGCCTCAAGTACTTTGACAGAGCAACACCAAATAGATTAATGCAAGGCCACTTTTAGCCAAAGTTATTTTTAACACAATTATTTTACCCCAAGAAGTAAAGCTCTTTCACCTTGAAAAGCAGAATACTGCCATGAAACTTTCTGTTTCCAGGGAGACTGGTCACTGTTAGCAGCTGCTCCTTGGAGATGTGCCGTTTCGGTAACTGTGAAAGTTCTTCCTATCCTTAGTAGTGATCTTGAACTCAGTTCACAAAAGTATCAACTCACCCTCAGCTACACACACCTTGTCAGTTTCTCCTGCCCAGGAAAAAGAACCACACTTCCAGGATTACGCTTTCTTGTACTCCAAATCCACCCTTAGTGGTGACAGCCTGAGAAGGCTGTGCTTAGTGAGAAAGTGGGCAACTGTACTCAGCTGTCACCAAGACCCGGCCAGCTTAGCATGGTGCCCAGCAGGACCAATGCTAAGAGACCAGTCAAGGTCAGGCAAAGGAGCAAGATGCCCACAGACAGTCTGACCCCTTTGTGCTTTGTCACCCAGAGTGAAGGCGACAGAAAGTAACTTCAAAAAACTTCTGCTGTCCAATTAATGACGTGAAAAGCCAAGTCTGAGGCCCATTCTTTGTGCTTCATTCCAGAACTCCTGCATCACCCATATGGCAAAGCAGCTGTGTTCATTCAGCCCTCTATATCTGCAGGTTCAACAGCCTTGATTTAAAAACAACAACTGGTAAAACTCTCTTGCAAATGATTTCATCTGTACCAAGCAGCTTTCTTGTCATTATTCCCTAAATGATACGGTAAAATAATTATTGACATAGCATTTACACTATGTGAGGCATCTAGAGATGACTTCACACACAGTATGGGTAGCTTCTGTGCAAATACCTTGCCATTAGACACACAGGTCTTGCACACCTGTGGACTTTGGCACTCACACTGATGCTGGAAGGATTTACCCTCAGGTGTCAGAGAATCAACTGCCTTTGTGCATTTTATTTGTATTTTTGATTGTATGTTAAAGAATGAGAATCATCACTGGCACCACAAGAAACCCTTAGAAATAAGAAAGACAGAAAGGCTCTTCAGTCCCGAGCCAGGTATCCCCAAAGGCCCCCTCTTGTTCTTCCCGAGCCTCAGAAACTCCTGGTTGGTATGGAAACCTTTGGCATCTAGTTGTTCCTGATGCTGAAAGAGCTGATGCCCAGGTCTGGGGCAGACTGGGGTACAGCAAGGCTGAGGTAGAGGGGGCAATGGGGGGTCAGCTCCCCTGGAGCTAGCACGGAGTCCACAGCTTGCTTCAGAGCCTCCAGGGTCTCAGGGGCAGCTGAAGGAGATGGCTGGACCCAAGCAGCAGAGGCTGAGCTTGAGGAAGAGCTGAGGGTGCAGAACCCAGCACTGCCCCAGCTGGGCTGGACCCAAGCCAGGGACAGACTTCCTCGGATGCCTTGCCACAGTGGCTCTCCCAATAAACCACGAAAGGAAATCACCAGGTAGGAAGGAAGAGTAATGGCGGGCTTTCTCCAGGGGACCTATCGCTGCATCTGATCCTTTCCTCTCTTTCCTTTTCTTTCAATCTTTCTGTCCCTTCTTTCTCCTTTTCGCTTTCTCTCTCTCTCTTTTTTTTTTTCTTTCTGGAACTATAGATGTGGGTGGCTTGGGGAGGGGCCGTGGGGGAAAGCACTGAAAGTTCAGAGGACCTGGAGCAGAACCAACTCTGAAAGACCAAATTCCAGGCCTGAGAATGTCACATTGTATTAGCGTGAGGTTGGGAACAAGAGATTGGGGCTGACGTTTGAAAGGGTGGATGGGGCTAGAGGTGGTTTTCAGAGTTTCAGCCTCTTTGTTTGACTGGAATGTTTTATTATTTCTCCTCCAAAACTGAGCACTGTTGCCCTCAGTGAAAATAAAAGGAGCTGGGCCCTCACTTTTGTGCTGCCTTGAGTGTGTGGGTGAGGGGAGGCCAGCTTACAGCGGGCTCAGAGGCAGGGACGGCTGTGGAATGCTGCCCGCCATCGTGACTGAGCAGTAATTTAGTTTTCCACAGCAGAGTGGGATTTACGTTCAATTTACAGCCCTCACAGGAATTTCCCCTGCCTCTTATTTGGCCTTGTGAATTTTTTGGCTCTAGTGTCTGTAAGCAGAGGCAAATGTCAACAGTAAGGGGTCTTGCTGACAAAGAAGCAACTCTTTGTAACTCACTGAAGATTTTTTTTAAAATCAAATTCCTAGTTTTGTGAGCATGATTGCGTTTTGTTCAGAATCAGGCACTGGGAACAGGCTGGGAGATGCACAGATGAGTTCTTCAAACAAAGCCTCGCTTGGCCACTTGGCTACCAGGCGGTGCAGGCAGGGAGGCGACGGTGCTGACCTCAGCAAGGCTGTGTGCCTGAGGAGAACCGGGTGGAACTCAGCGCTTTGTCTCCTAAGAGAACAGCAACTTTGTGAGCGCCGCCTGAGGGTTAAGGAAAGGGGTCTGTTTGAGGTACCCAGGTGGCGTCCTTACCAGCAGCAGTGGGCACCCTGTGAGGTCCCGGGGGGCACGACCCATGGGTCGAAGCTTAGCATCTCATTCACGTTCCTTCAAACGGAGGGGTCTGCCACTTTACCCAGTGCTGAGCTCAACTGACCACTCACTCACAGCAGAGATTTGGACCCAGCTTCTTGAAGGTCTTCCAACAAATGAGAGTGTTTCCACACAGAAGGGGCTGCTGTTGGTTGCACTGCTTTCTCTTAACAGCAGGGATTGATGTCACATTGGGCCATAAGAGATGACGCTGGCCTTTGAAAGCTGGCCTTGCACACATGGACTTCTTAAAAACAGATGCTGACATAATGCTGGCACTCAGCTGATGGTGGCCAAGCACTAGGGATATCAGTGTCCGAGTAGATGCACCTGACAAAGGGGTTGGGCTGCGTCTTCTTTCACAAGTGTCTGACTTTCAATAAATCTTGACCATTCCGAAAACCTTAGCCAAAAGTCACCTACCAGAAAGTCATTCTCGCACTGTGGATACAATTCTGTTAGAAAAAGATTTGGCAGGAAAAGGAGGCTATTTCAGGTTCTAAGACTTAAAACAAATTACTCCTATTATAGAAGGTTATGGAGCCTGTAATTTTCTGTATCTGACTTGCATGTTATGAACAAAGCCATCAGTTCCTACTACTCAGAAGTTATTGCTCAGCCAGCTCTGTTCTGGAAATCAATATTTATTATGTACCCAAATGGCCCCTCTGCCAGCCTCAATATTTCTTCTGCTTGTGACACAGAAAATGTGCCATTTTCATTGGATGTGGACTCCAACAGGAATTCCAGTGAATTCCTGGAATGCATCAGTGCCAGTACCACATACACCTGATTCCCATAGCTATGGAATAAATCTCAGAACTGGGTTAATAGAGTCTTTTCATTTTGTTTTTCTAGTGTAGCGATTTTGCCTTTGAGTATCTATTTTAGATTATCTTGTCTATATCTATGAATTTTCATTCTGATTTTTATAGAAATTTCATCAAACCTGACAAATAGTTTGGAGATAAGTGATATCTTTATTACGTTGAAAGGCTTCCGATCCATGAACATGGTACGTCTTTCTATTTATTTAGAGCTTTGATTTCTTGCATCAGCATTCTGTGTTTCCAGCATGCAACCCTTGCACATGTTAGATTTATACTTAAGTACTTCATTTCCTTTTGGACAATTTTAATAGGCATTGTACTTAAATTGTGTCCACATGCTCATTGCTAGCATATAGAAATATAATGAATTTTAAGTGTTATTCTTCTATTAAATAAGACCTTACTGAACTCATTTATTAGTTTTAATTTGATTATTTGTTGATTTTTCAATTGTTTGGAATTTTTTAAATAGAGAATTATGTCATTTGAAAAGGGGAACTTTTCTTTCTTCTTTTCTGACCCATATGCCTTTTCCCCCTTTACTCAGTGCAATGATTAAAAATCTCAATGCTATTTTGTATAGCGTGGGACAGTAAACATTTGTCTCGAACCCATCTCAGGCAAAAGCATTCTACCTTTATCATTAAGTACACTGTTAGTCATGAAGGCTTTGTATATATTTATCCTTACTCCCATTTGTCCCCTGTGAAATTTTATCATGAATAAATATTGAAATTGCTGAAATGCTTTTTCTATGTTTATTGATATTTTCATTTTTTATTTTTTAATCTGTTAGTATTGTGGTTTTCATTGGCTGATTTTTGAGTATTTGATTAGTGCATTGTATCCCTAATAGAAGCCACATTTGGTCATATTGTCTAATCATTTTTATGTTTGTTGAAGTCTATTTGCCAATATTTAAAGATTTTTGAAGCTATATTCATAAGAAATGTTGGTTTATATTATTTATTTTCATAGTATTGTTTTCTTGTTTTGAGTATCAGGGGAACACAAGCTTCAGAAAATGAACTGAGAGGTGTTTTCTAGAAGATACTGTGTATGACTGGAGCAGGAATCACATTGCAGAAGCCAAAGAAAAGTCACTGAGAAGAAAGGGGTGAGGTGGGAGAGGGGCTCTTACCCCGAAACAGAAAATGAATAAGAAAGATGATGCCTGTAGATCAAACTGAACCAACAGACAACTTGAGAAGGAAGTGCCACTCTACTCCGCCAGCCCATGGGCCCTGTTCTTCCGGAGAACAGCTGTTTTGAAAGTTAGGCAAATGAGCTGAGCTAGAGCTGCAGAAACCAGACTCCCAGGGCAGACTAGGCATAGACTAGCCCTTCCGACGTTGCCACTCTCCACACATGGGAAAGATGCATTCCTGCATTCTCTCTGGGATGCACAGAGGGCAGATGAGGCCCTCAGACCCATGCCATAGTGAGGATAAACAGGTGAACTGCATCCCACCAAACTCCACTCACAATCAGTTCGGCTCACACGCTCAACCAGCAGGTGTGAGCCCGCTTGCTCTGACTGTCTGCCCAACCGCAGGCAGGCACATCTGAAGAGCCTGGCTCCAGCCCTGCTTGTCTGCATGCCCATTGGCTCACAGGCACCAGCACCCAACCACAGGCAAAGTTCACTCTGGGCCCACTTTGCATGCCAGCACTCTGCCAAAGTCACCAGAGCATCTGCACAGAGAACAGGGGTGGCCATCTGTGACCAGACTGCAACTAAGACAAGAAGGGGGCTGGGCAAACATTTTGGCCTAAGGCAGGTTGGCACCATAGGAATTGCATACAAGATTTCTTGCTTGAATGCTGGAGCTGGTTTGCTATGGGGGTTATTTTTCTGGGTGTTTGTTTGCTTGCTTGGCTTGGATTTAGTTACTGTTTATTTCTCTCTCTCCTCATCTCCCTACTCGCTTTTCTTAACTCTAGCATCTGCAGCAAAGTTAGCTTTTAATTACTTAGTTTGCTCGCTTTCTAAATTCTCCTTTGCAAGTTCTTTCCCTAAGTCCCATTTTCCCTGTAGACCTTCCCATCTTATCCCCGCCTTAACCTTTGGCACAGTGCACTCTCTTCTTGTTCCACCTTACTGGTTCTCCCTTCCTCTTCTCTGCTTGTAGGTGCACAAATCCATCAGCAGGGTCTGACACCCTCGAAGCATTTCTCAATCCCTAATTGTAACTCTTAACTCCTGTGACAGTATCTGCAGCTATTTTGAGGCCAACAAAGAGGCATCGTGGTAACTGTTGTTGATTTTGTATTGCTTTGAAGTTCTGTATCACTTACACTGGTTTGTTTGGATTGGTTTCATTCTGTTTTATTTTCTTTGGTTTTATACTCTTTAATATAAAGTAATAATAAAAAAGAAGCATCAGATAAACAGGAAACTTCACTTTCACTTAAAAAGTAAAGAAAACAAAGGATCACTGAAATGTTTGGACTAGAACAATTACTTCTTTATAAATAAAGATCTAAATTTTTAAAAATCAAAATAAATTTTAGACTGTATATAGATTGTAAAGCCAGTGATTCAGCTCAAGATTTGTTCCCAACTTTCTACCTAAACTGTCTCCAGCCTACTGATTGTGTAGCATCTGAGGCACTGCAATAATGTACCTTCTTTTGTATTTTCAATGGGTTATTGAAAAGTAACTTCTTATTAGTAGAAATATCTTTCATAGTTTTTTCTGCATGAGCTTCCTAAGGTTGAAACATGTGGAAAAAGCCGTATAGAGAATTTGACAATTCAGTATTTTAAAATTACCACATTCGGAAAAGGGCTGTTTACCATGTGAGACTACAGACGTGACCATGAAGAGACCTGTATGTGTCTTGTCACCAGCGCTGAGAAGGATCTGCAGAGACAACCACCACCCTGTGAGTCCCTCTGCATCCCATCTTCTCGTTCCTCCCTTGACTGCCACCAAGAAGCCCATCACAGGGTTGATGGCCGATGCTGAGCAAACAGATGGAAGGGTGGGTGGAGGAATGAAAACAAATTCTGAATATTTAAACTTCACAACATTTTCCTGATATTTGGAGTTTTTCAAAGAAAAATATTTTCTTCTGGTACCTGTTTGCCTTATTGCCTTCTACTTACAATTGTTTTCTTCAAAAAAAAAAAATGTTGAGAACTCCTATCCTGCAGGAAGGATCTGTAACTTTCTTAGGTGTTTCTCTGTTACTCTAAATATTATTCTTGTACTTTTCTTGGTTTATCCAATTTTGTATGTAATCGAACTCTTAATTGCAAAGTTTGATCTGTTAAGTGAAGTGTCCTTCTGTCTGCTCTCCTCCATCTTGAACCAGAGTTAAAGAGAGAACTCTTGCATTATCGTGTTTCCGTGACTAAGGTTTATCACAACTTTCCTTACTCTGTGTGTGTGTGTATGTGTGTGTACTAGGAACCTATTTCCCTGTCTTTTGGGTCTGGTTCTCTGGGATTCTTTTAATCTTCCTTTTTGTCTAGCAGTGTGTCTTTAATAATCCTCATCATTTCTAACTTCACGGTTTCAGGTCCTTCCTGGCTGGCCTTGGCTGGCTCTTCCATCATGGGAAGCTTATTTTCCCTTCTCTACAGACTTGATTTTGTACTTTACACAAGTATGATCTTAGGTAGCTTTCAAAGAACGACTGAACGTGAAGTAAACTGCCTTGAAGGTCTGAAGTGTGCTCTGGAACATGAGAATTCATTCTTCCCACTCCATTGTAAATGTATGTGCACTAATTAGCGTTTCTGCTCCCTTCCTCCCTCCTCGGCTTCTTGTGAGTCCTGTTCCATGCTCTGCTTTGACCATGTAAGACCAGATTTTTTTAGATTTTACATATTAGACAGATTCCGTGGCCCTTCTCTTTCTATGTCTGCTCATTTCAGTTAACCCGTGTCCCTTAGATTCGCCCATGTCATTCCAGTGGCAGGGCTTTATCTTTTTCACATCCTGACTGGCACTCTGTTGTGTGTGGGGGCCACGTTTCCCTTCTCTGTGCATCCACTGATGGACGCAGAGTGATTCTGTATCTTGGCTGTTGCAAACCGTGCTGCCATAAAGGCACCCATGAAGGCAGTTCTTGTTTTGCTTTAAGACTGATGTTGTTTTGGAGTTAGCAAAATTTTCTTTGTAATTGTATTCCTGAAATTTCATAATTATCTATCTTCATCTATCACTGCTTTTAAAATGTATCACATTGAACTTTTAGATGATATATCCAACCTAGAAGTATATATATATATGCCCTTCAGTCCTAAAAATTGTATTTAGTTCTTTGATTTAGTTCTTGATCTGTTTTCCTTCACTCACTGAACATAATCCAGACAATATTTTTAAAAATATTTTGTCTTGTAAACCAAGTGTCTGGACTTCCTCAGGGATGGCTCCTTCCCGTGTGATTTGTTCATTTGAGTAAGTCATTGCTTTCTATTTCTTTACATGCCTTGTGGGAATTTCGTCATAAATTCAGCACGTGACTATTATAACATGGTAACTCTGGAAATCAGAAAATACTAAAAACTGTTTTAATTGTTGAAGCAGAAGAAAAGTCCTACTTAGTGTCTTCATCCTTCCTCCTAGGGTGTATTTGGGGCCCCCAAGCCCTAGAATTTCCTAGACAGCCATGCCAAGCTCACTTCCTCTAGGTCTCCTCCTGAGAGCTGACTACCTCTACAGTATGCACCGCAGCTCAAGGGCAGGATTTGGAGCTATGGGATAGGTGTCCACAGATGTAGGCCTGACACCTGAATACCCGGGTACAGGAGTACCTGTGTACAAAGAGGACACCTTCGGGCTGGTCACTGGGCTATAACCAGGGATTTAAATATTTAAAGATACACCATGCAGACCATTCTCTGTGCCTTGCCTTGCTTTTAGGTGGTTCTGGTTCAGGAAGCATAAGTCACAGGAGACTTTATTGGACCTCATAGGGACAGATGCATCTAAACAAGCAAATAACAGGATCAAAAACTGGTTTCCAAATTGTCCATGTGAGGTTCAGTCGAGCTGGCATAAAGCTGGGAGGAAGTGGCCTTAGCGCAGACCAAACATTCACAGATGGAGAACATGGGTTTTGGGGTGGACTGAATCAGGGGAACCTGGCCAAGTTACCTGTCCATGTCTCCTTTCCCAGAGCTGTACACAGAGCTAAGGACTCTGTAAACCATCTCCCACAATGTGCAAACGTGGGCTCCTTCTCCTGCCACAGTTGAGGAAAATTTTTACCTCAGTGAAAAACCCTGGGTGTGACCTGGAGAGCCCATTCCAGAGTGGGCTCCTCCCCTAGAAAGGAAGTGGAATTCTCCTCTGAGCTGCACCTGGGTCTGTGGGAGTGGGAATGGGTGCCTAGAGATATGCAAGGGAGTGCAGTGAGCCACAGGACCCTCCATCCAAGTGTGTGTGTTTGTCGCTGTATCCCTGCGGGTCACTTACAATGAGCCCCTGGCTGGGTCTCTCTGCTGCGTGGGGCTGCTGTGTTTCAGCCTGAAATTCCCACGCTGATGACAGCGTTCGGTGACTTTTGCAGGTCAGTTGCTTTCTGAGAATCTAGCATCATCTGGTAAAAGCTTCAAGACTTCCTCAAAATATGATGGGAATAACTGTCTCTGGATTTCCCCTAAGAATTGATATGGGATATATTTTCCCTTGTTAATTTAAAAAAAGAAAGAGCAACTGTAGTCTGCGTTGTGTTAGGAAAAAGAGAGAAATCCCAGATGCTGTCTATCCTGGGCTTCGGTGCAACCTGGGTTGGGCGGATCATGGGCCTTTGGGTGCAGGAGACCACGAGAGCAGGGCTTTTCAGGACACGGTGCCCTGCCCACACTCGGGGCGAGGGTGGCCCTGTCACTCTGCCTCCCTAGTGTTCACCTGGAGCACCTCAGAACAAGCAAAATTTCACATAAAGGAAACAGAAGGATTTGCTGTTTACTGTATGCCAGTTATAAACTCAGTTTCCTGAGATTCAGCCCATTCTCCTGCCAGAGTCAATTTAGCTACACAAGGTATCGGTTTGTTCATCTATGCAGTGCACTGAGCAGGTGGGCCAAGACCTTTAGGTTTTTTGTTTGTTTTGTTTTTGTTTATGTTTATGTTTTTTATTGTAATTAAATTAATTACAGAAAGAGAAGTTTATACAGTCAGATACAGGGAACACTCAGCTCTGATTACCCCTGTGCAGCTACCCTTGCTCAGGACCTGGGTGGGGGCTGAAGCTTAGTCCGCCCTGTCTATGCTCCACGTGGCTGCCGGGGCTGAGTGACCGGTGTGAGCCAGGTCCCCTGAGGGCACTGGGGACCTGGACCACGCATTGGTGAGGAGGGTGAAAATAGCAGAGTGTGTGTGTGTGAATTCCTCCTCCTGTGACTGCATTTTACAGAGCGCCTGCCTCTGCCTGGGCATGAGCTGGGGGCTCACTTAGTGGGTCCCCTCCAGTGAGTGTTTGTTTAGTCTGTAGGCTCTACACCAGGCCGTGTTCCAGCAGCTAGAGAGGTGGCAATGAGTGAAACAGACACTTCCTGTCCTCTCCACATCATGTGAGGCTCCTGCACTCTTCCTAATGTTGCTGAAAGAAGCAGTCACCACCCCCAGTTCATTTGGGAAGAGCCAAAGCCAGAAACATCCATGTTCCCAGGGCTGTAAGCTCAGGGGCCCAGAATTCTGAGCCTGCCCTTCACCACACAGCCCAAAGGCTCTGCAGGCTTTGGAGACCTGGTTCATTCATCTGTGAAATGGACATTTAAAACACCTGCTCAAAAGTTAGGACGCTCAATGCAAGGAAATTCCACTGGGCAAGAGTCTCTAAGATTGTGATTAAGGTTATAGAATTAGGGTGCACAACCCAGGCCGACTTCTCTCTCTCAGGGTCTTTCTGAGATCCTTGTGTGGTCACAGAAGAGGCTAAATGAACACAATAACAAGGACAGAGCTTCACAGAGAGCTGTCAAAAAGAGGAAGGCAGAGGGGACCTGGAGGTGAGAGGACAGGAGACAGGTCCCAGAGGGAGCAGTTACATGGAACAAGGGCCCAGAGGGTGTTTGCAGGAGGGAGAGGTAGAGGCCAGGAGGAAGACAGGTTGGAGAGGGGAGTGCAGATGAGGCCTGGTCAGGGTGAGGAGGAGAAGGAAGATGGGAAAACCGCAGATGCCAGCCCTGAAGACTGGGGACCAGGGCAGCCCACAGCTGCCCTCTCCAAGCCCTGAGAGTGGAACCGGAAGCAGACAACATGTGCTCCCCAAATGAGCCCTCCCCGTGCTGTGCCCTTCCTTAGAGAAAATGGATCCCTGCTCCCTCCTGTGTGTCTCCTCCCCCAGGGGAGTATATCTTGGTGTGAGTCATTCCAGCGTCCACAAGTCCATCTGCAGGGCCACATCCATCAGTGGTGGCAGTGGCCTCAATCTTTCTCATTTCCAATGATAGCATGCCCCAGAATCCTTCCCTGGAATCACTTACCTCCATCAGCAGTGGCAGAACCCAGAAGTCCCCTTCCTGAGTCAGCTCTGCTAGTGGTGATAAGCGATGGCCCCATGGCCATGAATCCTCCTCCTCGATCACCCATATTAGTGACCACAGGGGAAACCATACCAGCTCCAGATCATTGTCCCCATGCTGGCATTGATTCTGAGCATCTTGGTGAAAGGGGAGAGCAAGAGTCCCTGCCTCAGGGTCTCAGCTAACTCCTAGAGAGGGAATTCACCCGGAGGGGCAGTTCTTGGGCAGCTTGGGCACATGTCACTCAGGATGCAGGAGTGTCTGTTGCGTGGACAGCTCCTGTCCTCATGGTTCTCCAACGAACTGAGTTCTGGGTGTCCCGTCTGAGACACTTGGAGCAGAGCAGTCCCCTGCTGAGGGAGGCTTGATAGAGCTTATCTCATACCTCTGCTTATCTCAGCTCACTGTCCTACGCCCTCGGGACCCTGCAGAGCAGGTGCAATGTCACCCACTCCAGGCACCCAGACCTCAGCACATCTAGAAGCTGGAGCCCAGGAGCTGCACCTCACCCACGACTTGGGGTTGTGAAGATTTTTAGGCTTTTGAATAAAAAAGTAATACCTTAGGTGAGTAAAAATAAGGATCACCAAAAAATAAGAATAATCATACACTGACTTCCCTGACTGGGCTTTGGGCTGCAGGGCGCGGGGTCCTGAGAATCAGAGGCGCTCGATCAGGTGTGAAGACCACGCAGCTCCTATGGGTCTCGGGTGTGAAGCCATGCACTTGTGTCCCCACCACCAGTACTGTTGTTCCCTGAGGGGCTGCGGGTACAGACAGAGAGTGACAAGACCTGCACTGGCTGCTGCCTTGGCCCTGCCAGAGTGGACACGGATGGACGCTGGCATCCTAGTAGCAGCTGATGAGAGGGCAGCAACATGATATCTCGTGTGGGCAAGCTGGTAGCCTATAGAGACCCTGGTGTCTTGCGTTTACTAACACCTCCCGTCCTGGACCTGGGGGAAGGAAAGGTGACAGGGTCTGCATCTCTTCAGCACTTAAGGAAACCCATTCACAGGGGTATTAGAAGGAAATGCTTTTGCCAAGTATTTTAATCAGGGAATTAAGTAATCCTCATTCTGATTTTTTTTAACAATTAGCCTGGCCTGGCCTGTTGGATTATGTAAACTCAGCCAGATGATGACTGAACAAATCCAAACCAAGGTTCCGTGTTTGCTACATTGTCTCCAGCAGGAGAAGTGTGTCTTTGCTTTCGACTGTATCTATAGACATCAAATGTTGCCTACAATGCATTTATTGTAGAAGAGCACATCACTTCTGGCAAGCAAATCTCCAGCCAGGCACGCAGTGCCCGGGCTCACCTCCTTCATCGTCTTCGTCAGTATTTCACTTACTGCAGTCTACGTGTGCAAATACGAATCGGAGAAGCTGGCTCTGCTGAGCGGGTCCAGCAGGTCACAGCCCAGCATGAATGACCCTAAAGAAGGCTGGAAAGCCCCTTGAGGGCAAATGGCCCTGCTGCTTGGCTCAAATGCCTTGACCTGTTGAGAGGCAGGGATCCCGGGTCCACACACTTCCAGGCAGCCTTTGACTATGGCAAAACAGTCATTTCCCTTTTAGATTGTAGGCCCCTGGATCCTTGTTTTGACAGTATATATTCTTCTGAAAAACCAGCCAGTGAGAATGACAGCAGCAGGTAACCAGATCGGATCTCACACAATCGCTTTTGTTTTTACACAGTGCTTTTCTGATAGAAAATACAGAAAGAGAACTCTGATGAGGATTAGCCCCCCATCTGTCTCTCGGGAGGCCTGGGGAGCCCAAGCTAGGGTCACACTCTGTCTTTGTGCAGTTGCCTCCCCGAGGACACCCCAAGGACTGACATATCTTCATGGATCTGCGTTACAGCTGTGTCTAGAGGTTCCAGCGAAGGCTCATGTGGTCAGAGGTGGGGCTTTTTGGAGTGATGCTGGGATTCAGGACGAGCCACTCGGGTATGAGGGCCACCACCCCGAGGGCATATAAGGGACAGAAGGAAGGTCCACTGCTGCCACTGCTTGCTGCTCTCCGGTCTCCTACTTGCCTACCATGAGCTGTCTCTCCTCTGTGACGCCCCTGGGCCCTGCCTTGCAGCCAGCTGACTGTGAACCGAAACCTCCACAAACTGTGAGCCAAAATAACCTTTGCTCTTCTAAATCTGGGTGGTGGGAAATGAGAAAAAGGAACTAAGACAATCTGGGTCTGTGGTACAAATGGGATGCAATGTAAGCCTTAGTCAATGGATGGGAGCATCAAAGATAATAAAAGTGAAAAGTTAAGAAAAGAATTTTCTAACTTTTCTGATATAAGAAACTTACTATCTTTGCTATTTGGCTCCCAGGAAATGGATATTGCACTGCAGCACACAGAGGAAGTGTGGCCCCCCGCCCTGGAAAGACCAGATGCCCACTTCCACACCAGAGCTACCACTGTCTCCACTGTCTTTCAAGCTCCCAGGGTCTGTCATGTTGAAATGTGGTCCTGGCAAGAATTCAATCTCTTGTACTTCAGACCCACAAGGAATCCTGGCAAGTGCCCAGTGTATGTATGTTGCCCAGGCGCCCTTGGGCTGGTCTGTCTGCAGATGGCATCCTGGGAAAGTCACCATCACCTGGCACTAACCACACTGTGTGCACAGGAATGCCCTGTGGGTTGCCTGCTACCAAGCTGTGACCCCTCTGCGCATGCTCACAGGCCAGGGCTGCACTGGCTGACTTCAGGTATGCTCCACTGTATGTTCCTTCCTATTATAGAAGAGGGGAAGCACACATTCAAGACAGCAGGGAGGACCTGCTGCTCATACTCATAGTTGGCACAGTGACAGCACTGCAGGATGACAGCACACAGGCGAGGTCCCCATGACCATTCTTGGGGAACTATCCACACTGTCTTCTACTGTTGGGAGCCATTGAAACTGGAAATTGAACACATGCAGGGCTGCTGCATGGCCAGGGCAAGCTAACAGCTGAGGACACCTGGCCCCAACTCCAATTAACTGAATAAAGACTGGCTGCAGGCATTTCACGCCTGTAGTGAAATGCAGCGTGGAGATCTTCTCCTAAGATATGTCTCCTAAATTAATGTAATTTGTTACTTGACAAAGTCCTTGAACCACTCCCAAGGTCTTTTCCACTCTAACCCCCTAAATAAATATGGGCTACCCAGAGACATCCCTGCCTTAGCCACCAGAGTCCCCGAACTCTGCAGAGGGTTTTGATCCTCCTGGAGCCCTAAAATCGTACCACTTCTCTCATTTATTTAAGCCTTCACTACACAGTTGTTTGGGAGATTTGGGGATCTAGGCCAGGTCCCTGACATTCTGCCACCTTCAATTTCATCTGGAAAGAGAAAAACTGTTTGAGAATAGCTAGTAAGCCTTATCAAGGTAACAAAAGAGGAGATCATCCAACACACAAGAAGGGGAATCATACATGAACAATTACAATAATTTAAAACTATGATCATGGCCTAGGAATGAGTAGATAGACAAATAAAACATAACCTCCAGGAGCAGATCCTGGAGCACAAATAAGAATTTAAAATAAAAGAAGGGAAGCATCTCAAATTTTTTTTTAAAAAAAGGAGTAATTAAGAAAACTTGCTAAACAATTGAGAAAAAAATGAAGACTTTATAGCATACAAATAAGTGAAATTGCAGATGGATGAAAGATGTAATTTTTTTTAAAAAGTAAAAGTAATGAAGTAAATTGTAGATGATGCTGTTACACATCTTAAAATGAGGAAGGTCCTCTCCACAGGGCTTCCAAGGTACACACCAGCATGTGCAAGAATGGATCTGGCCTCTTTCCTTTTACCTACAACAAAAGGAAAAAGCAAAAATGGTATGTAGATTAAACATCCTAGCAAACAAGAGAGGCAAATGGTAAAACAAAAGCCATATTTTTGTTTGAATGATATAATAGTTCAACAACAAGAGATTTGCTGAAGAAGTTGTGATCTATCCACAGTAAGACCTGATTGTATAATCCCAGTTTTCTAGGTCATATATCTGCATTCACACACATACTTGTGTAAAACTGTATGACCTACACTAAAGTACATAAGGTGGTTATTCTGCAATAGGAAGCTATAAGTAGCTTTTTTTTTTTCCTTTTTTGTATCTACATTTACTATAGAAATATTTCTTTTGGAAATGATTTGGGTGCAAAAAGAGAATAAAATTTTTTTTCAAAGGAAAAGAAAACACAGCAAATCCTGCATCAGTCTCTGTACTGTGGAGAGTGCTGTGTCTCCTGTACCTGGCCCCTCGGGCACCCTGTCAGGCCCCGTTCCCCTGACATACCCAGCATGCCTGGTTTTCCTGAAGCAAGGGAAGATCTAGAAGGTGGCACCGGAAAGTGAGTTGATAGAGAATTTGTGTTTGCCCTGGATTCAAAAGATGAAGTAAAGTCCTGAAAGTTACCTGATCTATTGCTTTTCAGATTTTCACCATGAGACCTGAATTTCACACACCAGAAGCACTCACGCCTCTTTCGTTTTCCAGCCCCTCCTGTCTGCATGGGCTCAGCCCTGTGACCACTGCTTCTGATACAGAGACTGACTCACAAGGAAATTCCACAGTCAGTCTGGGCTCTGTGAAGGCAGACATTCATGTCTGCCCTGACCCAACATGGAGACTGACCCCAGGGATGCCCACCATCTGCAGGTTGCAGGCAGCTCGGCCACACTGACAGAAGCAGAAAAAGCAGCACAAACAGGGAGTCCACCAAGCAAGTTGCTGGGAAGCTTCCTTGTCCGCAAAGCTTCCTAGGAAGGCACCAACTGTGCCCTCCATGCCCACTCAAACCTAAGAGGAAGCCGTCTCCCTCCTTAGCCTCTGTGTCCTGGAAACTGCAACCTCACAATAGCTGTGTGAGGGATATGGACCTAGGAGAGAAAGAGAGAGACAGACAGGCAGGCAGACCAGCTTGCATCTCTTCAGCTGGGAGGCACAGATGTTACATCCGGGTGGGATGCATTTGTCCATCAAGGGGAGGGAGCCTAGGGCACTTTTGCAGTCCCTGACTTCAAAGGGTGTCACTGGAAGGCGCCAGCTGGGAGGCACCAGCACATGGCTCCTTGGTTCTAGGAGGTGGCAAAGTTAGAAAGACTCCTCCCTGTGGGACACCTAGCAGGGGGCTGGGCCAGGAGTTCACAGGGTCCTCTTTCCCTTGAGTGATCTGCGGGTCATGCTTGGTAAATTCTTGTTAGAACAGCTAATCACGCGCACACCCATAAGTGCAGGCCGTGAGCGCACAGCATGCCTCTGCTGTGAAGTGTGCTCTTCTGCACAAGTCAAACCCTGGCAGAGACAGAGCTCATAGAGCCAGGGCTCACCGGTGCGCCCTTTGTCATTCCTGGCAGCTGAGTGCACGCGTGTTTTCTCCATCTTTCTCTCTCTGTCCCTCTATCTCTGTCTCTCTCCGTCTCTCTCTGTCTCTGTCTCTCTCTCTCTCTCTCACTGCTGAGGTGTCTGGGTCTCTCGCTCTGTCCCTTGAATGTGCGAGCTCCCAGCCTCTTGAACATGAATAGGGTCCCCAAGTGTTTGAGAAAGAGCCCTAATTAGAAACTGCTGTCTCAGATGCATGGGGAACAGAATACCCCAGCTAATAATGTCTTCCCCATGAGGCCCTTGACCAAGCGATTCTCTCTGTTTTAATTGGGAGCCAAAAGCCCTTCAAAATAAATAAGAACCTCCAGAGAGGGGATAAAGGACATGTTTTATCTTATAGAAATGCAGTGTTGGGAAGTCATACTGACAGCCTGTCCAAGAAGCAACTGGAGAGGCTGAGTGGGGGCCAGCTCTGGTCCTGACCACTGAGAGGCGACCATGCTTTGGTGCTGATCCCCACCCAGGAGAGCAGGTGGGAAGTGTTGTTTGGGAGAGGTCAGCAGTGCTGAGAAGGGCTTTCTCACAGTCAGAGGAAAGCAAAGACACGGCAGTGATTGAAGGGATGTCACCAGACCGTGCTGGACAGGCGCGTTTGACCAACACACATCCTCTAGCAGAAGCAGACACGGGTGGAAGGCGAGTGTGGAAACTGAGAAGACCAAGGAGATATGCTAAGTCTAAGCACTGGCACACAGAGTATGACATGCAGCAGTCACAGCAGGGCTTCCCTCCCGCTGGCCCCTGAGAGGCCTCTGTGGCCAGGGCCGTTTCGAAAAGAAGGAGGGTAAAGTGCATTTCCCAAGCTCCAGGCCGGGCTGGGCCTCTAATTTTACCTCTCTAAGTGTGCCCTGATGGATTTGCGAGGGAGGAGATGGGTCATAAATAAAACACAGCCCATGGCGGAGCCCTAATCAGCTGCAGCTGCCACGGGATGGGGCCTGACAGGCAAATTGCATCACGATGGAGCCAGCATTCCTGGACCTGGCCACGGCACTGGCCGTGTGGGGGCGGGGAAGCAGTCTATTATTAGGGACAGCCCCAGACGTGAGTTTGCAAATTCACTGCTCTGGATGGAAACCACATGTACAGAGGACGAACCCCTGGGGGCTGGGGCGCGGCAGGGAGCCTGCGTTTAGACTTCCTCTCGGCTAGCAAGATGTTGCACACACTGAGAGGGCCCTGGACTATCTGTGTGAAAGTCCTTTTCCTTAGTTTTCATGGAACGATAAAGCTAACCTGCCCTTTAACAGTGCGGGCCCTGTAAGTCACCAGAAAGTGCCATGACGTGGGGATTGCTTACGTAGGACAGCAGAACCACGCGGGGACTTGAAAGCCCTGTCTTTGATTGGGGTGAGGAGGGGACATCGTGGGCTCCTCCGAGCTTGGCATGGAGAAAACTCAATACCACTGCTTTGCTTATTAAAAGGAATGGCAAATATATTGGCTTTTGATCAAAAATAATTCTTTCCCAGAGAAGAAAGGTGTGAAGACGAAGCCGAAGCCTGGAAAGGGAGGTGTGCTGATGGTTGCACTTCAAGCCTGGCATTGGGTCTTGTACAGAACTGACCAAGAAGTCAGTTAGAAACCGGCCTGACTGACTGAGGATCTGTGGAGGGTGTCTTGGCCATGAATGGAAGCCTGTCTGTGAGCATAGTTTGAGTTGTCCTCCCAGGCCCTCGCAGGGTAGAGGGTGTCGTGCCTTTACTTCGTAGGAGCCCGTGGGGAACTCCCCTCAGAAACCGGGGCTTGAACTGGGGCTCTGGCTGTCAGGGCTGGAAGGGAACCAGAGACCACCGTGCTGGGAAGAAAGGCTTCTTAGCACCCCCTGCAGCTCTGCACGCTGAGGCCCCTGGACAGACGTGGGCCTGGGGCAGGTGGTGGTGATATCAAAGGCACCTGAGCTCTGTCCAACCGAGAGAAGCCGGAGTTTGGCCACCTGGAGTTCTCCCCAGAGCAGCTGGACCCACCCCACATACAGTACAGAAGAGTCCCAGGCAGGGAGAGACCTCCACGCAGCCCAGTTGTCCACAAGGACCTCGAGGAGAGAAAAGCAAAGTCCCCCCTTTACCTCAGGTGAGTTTTAAGACCCTATGAATCACAAATTGAGGCTATGATCCGAAATGTTGTGACTTGAAGCAAACCAGAATGCTTCCATCAAGAGTTCAAAAGAATCTCAAAAGAAGGAAGGGCTGCCATGGTTGCCACCCAGGGGCAGGAGAAGGAACCTTCCCACAGAAGAGAATGCGAGGAGTCAGGGCATCTTCCGATTATGTGGAGAGTGCGGCCTGCATGCAGTGAGGGCGTGAGGGCTTTCTTACTGCAGCAGGCTGATCTAAACCAGAGCAGGAGGGAGGCCTGGAAATGCTTGCATGAAGCCTGCCAACTTAGAAAAATCCACCAGGGGAAGCCAGACAAAGGCTTCATATATGAAAAGGTGAGATTTGATGGGCCCTAGAAAGTGAGGCTCAGGAGAGAGGATACCACCTGATGGAGACCCGGCCTGGGTCAGGCTGTTGGCTTTTCCCTCTTTGTTCCCTCGTTTGGACAGGACAGGTGCTTTGGAGCCACTTTTCTTGAAAAAGCCGCGTGCCCTTGTATTGAATGTTGGCCTAACGGTTCACGGTTCACAACTGAAGTCAGGTGGCTCCTCGGGTGACCTCATCTAGGACGAGTGAGTGCAGAGCACAGACCCAGGACTGAGAGTCATTGCAGGGTTCCCAGGCAGCTGCTGATGGTGGCTCCGAAGCACCTCAGGAGCCTGATCACAGAGTGAAAAGAGGAAGGAAGGACGGACAGAAAGAGGACGGAAGGATGGGAGGGAGAGAAGAAAGAAAGGAAGGAGGGAAGGAGGAAAGAAGGGAGGGAGGAAGAGAGGTGAGGGAACTGAACCATTAGTGTGAAGATCACACCCCAGGAAGGTGAGAGGCAGAGGGCGAGGCTGAACCCCTGGGCCCTGGCATCTGCAAGCTCTGAGGGCCTAGACAGCAGCTGGATGCCACAGCAGCCACCAGCCTCTGGTGGGAACCAGTGATGCCCTTGTGCAGACCTCTGCCTGTTCTCATCAAGGAGAAGCTGCTTTTCAGGGATGTGGGGAGCACATATTTGGGCTCCTTCCCTGAAACTCCACATTGCTCCAGAACAAGGCAGGAAGCAGGTGCATCACGAAGGTCCCTTTCTCCCGCCTCTTACTTCCTGCCACATCTGCTCTGGGTTTCCAGCGTGCTGAGGAGAAGTGTGGGCACTTCCGAGAGGGATGCAGCCCCAGACACCTGCTCCCTGCTGTGCTTCTCCTGGGAACACAAAGGACACCGCACCGGGGCACTGCAATCCATCCCTCTGTCTCATCTGGCTGCGGTGTGGCCTGAATTCAGTGAAGCTGCATAGGAGGCATCAAGTGGAAATCCAGCCTGAGTCACCTCTGTACAGTGGGCAAAGACCAGGCTGCATCCACAGTTTTTTTACACAGGTCTAGAACCCTACACTGAGCCTGGGCAGCATGGTGCCTGCCCCAAGCCTTCCCATGCCCAAAGTCTACGAAGGTCAAGCTGCACCTGGAATATGTCATCAGCACAGCGCCAAGTGAACTGCAGTGGACAGCCAGGCCACCTGCCTGTGTATCCTCACCCCAAGCATGGCACGATCAAGCATGGTCCCCGTGAGACTGGCGGTCTCGGGACACCAGCTTCTTCTACGTGTCTGTGGCAGACTCCAGATGAGAGCAGGCTTTGTGGTGGCCCTGGGCTTCTGGCCTCCTCCCCGTAAGTCTCTCAAAGATCCTTAGAATTCATCTCACTCAGGCATTTTTCACATGCTAAAAGCAATCAAACGCTTTTTATTCCTCAGATAAACTTTTGTGCAGAAACCCACTACGGTTTACATGCATCTTCCAAACCTCATGCGTCAGGAACTTAATCTCCAAATTCAGGTGTTGATGGTGTTTGGAGAGGGGACCTTGGAGAGATATTAGGATTGGATGAGGTCCCAAGAGTGGGGCCTCCATGACAGAAGAGTGACTTAGTAAGAAGAGGAAGACCTCACCCAGCACACTGCTCTGTGTCAACCCAGGGCACCCTCTGATGAGTTAGGGCACAGCAGGAGACCGGTGCTGTGGCCCTGGACCCTCCAGAACCTCGAGCAGAGCGAATCTCCTCCTTGGCAAAGTACCCGTCCTGCAATCCTCCTCATGGCGAGCATCAGAGGAGGCTCTGCAGATGGCCCTCTCCCTCACAGCACATTCTGAAGGCACCTGCAGACGCACTGTGTTTGTAAGGCTCAGAAGACTGAGACCCAGAGATGCTGAGGGGCGGCTGCGCAGTGCCCTCCCCTGGCCTCAGCCTTGACGCTGAGGGGCTAAGATTTCATCCCAAGTAAAGGGGCAAAGGCAAGAGGCATTAAGCTGCTGTCCAACCTTGCAGAATGTGAAAGTCCGCTCAGGGCACCTGTCTTAGTTATTTTTTACTCATCGCTGAGACAAAATATCTGATGCACCAAGTTGGGAAAGGAAAGGTTTATTTCTTACAGTTTTTGGAGGTTTCAGTCCATACTCAGTTGGCTCCAAGGCAGGGAGGCATGAAGGGGCCGCAGTTTATGGTGGCTGCAAATAGCAAAGCAGAAACCAGCAAAAGAGCAAGACACACATTCTTCCTGCCATTACATCACATCCTGGCTCCACCCCTAGGCCAATGTAACACTCACACCCCCAATCCAAGTGCTGGTCAATAAACCAATCACAAATGTATAATGCAAATGCATGAGACCTGGGGGCCACCGACATAAACCATGGCAGCACCTCAGTAGTGAGGGAATAAATAGAAAGAATCACACATCTGTTATCTTTTACTCATGGTAAACTGCTCCAAAACTGAATGGGTAAAAAAAATGCAAAGTTATTTTGCCCAATTCTGTGCATCCATGTAGCAGTTTCCCTGATGACCGCTGAGGTCACGTTGGGCTGAAGAGGTTTGCATTCTCCGATATCCCCTGCCCAGAGCAGGGTCAGTGAACGCGGGCATCTTACCAAGTAAGCAAACACCTCACAGGGGTTCAGCAGGTCCGTCCGGGCGAACGTGAGGAGTATTCTAGAATCGCTTACATCTTCGCTCTTTTAGCAAACACTGGTCAGAGTGTCAGGAAGGTTCAGAGGCAGTTTTCAGGAGAAATCCTGTTAGTACAGGGTCTGGAAAGAAATGCACGGACAGCTACAGAAGTGCTGGAGGGAGACTGAGCACCCTGAGGGGCAGAAGAGCGAGAGGAAGTCGGAGGGAGGACTCTAGAACTTGTCCCTACTGACATTTCTTAAGAGCAGGCCACCAGCCAAGGAACTGGGCCATTGCTGAGGATGAAGGGAAGAGAAAAGTGGCCAAGCGTTAGTGGAGTTGGTGTCAGCAGCCTGGTGTGTGTGTAGTACAGGGTGGGGTTACTCCCCAAAGTGGGCTCAAACCCACTGGGTCCTCAATGTTGCCCACAAAATATGAATTGCAAGAGGCTTCTGGAAGAAGTAGCCCGCTTCTGGAAGAGGTGGCACAGTTCCACGATGAGGAAGGCCCAGCCCATTGCGGGCTCTATGCCAGCTGTCCTTAGACACAGCCCCAGCTTCTCAGACTTTCGTTGTCCTTGAGCATGAGCTCAAGGTCCCCTTAGCTTTAGCCATGCCTGTGGCCTCACGCATCTCTCTCATCTCACCTGTTGTGCTGCCCACTGTCCCAGCTGCCTCCCAGGATCAGAAACAAAAACAAATCAAGAAAGAGGAGAGAGAAAGCATGGGTGTCTTCCGTCGGTATCTGTGTCTGTCATTGGCCAGAGCTGGACTCTGTCAGTAAGGGAAGGTGGGAAGTCTCCTCTTCTCATTCGCAGTACTAAGCCTCAGCGAGTTAGTGCTCTGCTAAAGAGAAAGACATAGAACATGCTGGGTGAGCAACCAGCCGATCCGTGGCAGGAGGCTGGAAGGAGGCTGAGAGCAAACCTCCTTCTGTCTGCCTCTGCCTGGGGACCCACGCAGGGCGGACGCAGACTGTCTTCCCGTGGAAGTGTTACCTGCAGATGGGTGAGCTGCCCTCAGACACCTCTGTGGCAAGATTCCTTCTCTTCAGGGACAAAAAGGCTGGACTGTGCTTCTGAGCTGACATTTTACAGGGCAACATGAGGCCCCTGCATTTTTAGAGAGGGCTTATGTAGCGGTCTCAGGGACACACCGTCTCCAGAGGACAGGCCGCAGCTGTTCTTGTAGAGCTCCTGGGTACGTGGGACACGGAAGAGTCGCACTCCGTGCCTGTGTGTTTGCTGCATGCTCTCATTAATTAAAATGGTACAAGGTTATTTTGCAAGACTCATAAAACGCATCCTTCCCGTCTTCATCCGTAACACAGCAGCAAGCAAGGAAGTTGGGGTCAATTTCTCTTCATTTGGTTCCCCATCTTTTGAAGTCGTTCCTAAGTCATCAAGTCCTAGGAAGTATTGTGAAAGCGCACTGTGCTTGAATTTTGGCATTGTTTGGTGGGAGTGAGGGGAATTAAAACCCCAAAATGTGCTGACCATGCTAACAAAGAAAAATAAATGCGATTGATGAGGGGAAACCACTTGGGTCCTTTCCCTGCCTGTTCATCCAAGTTCGTGACTGAGGTTGGCTTGAGTCATGTCCAGTGATGGAGGTGACAAGACTGTTGGGCGGGCTGGTCTGTCAACTTTATCTGCTTAAATCTCCTCTTTTGAAACTGCAGCAAGCCAAGCCAAAGCCTCGCGCTGGGGGTCTGAGCAGCAGGGAGCTCGTAACCAGGTAGGGACTGGGGGTCCGTGTCCCTGTGCCCCAGAGCTTCCAGGCCAACAAACCCTGAGGTCACAGCACAGCTAGTTGTCTTGTTGCCATTCCCGAAGTGGTCCGTGCTCCACAGGGCAGAGTGAGCTGGAAACTGCCACATCCACGCAATCCTCTCCTCAGAGACCAGCATCACGATAACAACTCCAGAGGGGCAGGCACACTGAGGCAAGACTGGTCACCTCCCTCTGTGCTTTTCTGAGAAGAATAAACATTTCTTTATCCAAGCCCAGGCTGATGTTTATCTGTTGGGTTGTGGAGATGTGGAAAGAGCAGTAACAAGAGTTTCCCTCTCTGCTGAGAAATTTGAAGTTTAAAACAATGATCTGGCATTCGTGGGGGGCAGATGTGTCAGCTGACCCCCTCCGAGGAGTCACCCGAACCCTGCGTACAGCCCACCGGGCCAGCCGCCCTCTGCAGACAACAGCATCAGCGAATCAGGCCCTGCCCAAACTGTCCCAGCCTCCTTTGCCATGGACCCCGCAGGCAGACAGGTAAAGGTTGCAGGCCTCATCCTGCTTTCGTGCCCATGGGCCAGGCATCCCCTCCAAGTCCCTCGCCCTGGCCCGCCTTCCCTGCTTCCCTGGCCAGTGCCTGCTCCTGGCTTTCTGCCCCCTGGGTTCCCAGAAGACTGGCTCTAAGTGTTCCCCGAGAGCCTGGTCTTTCCCAGAAGTGAGCCAGAGTGAGACACAGTGGGGCACATTTTGCATCCAACTCTTCTTCTAGTGAAAAAGAAAATCCCAAAATAGTACTCTTACAAAAGCACATGCATCGAATCGCTACCTTTAAAATACCCACGTGAGCAAGTTGTTTAAAAACAATTTCATCTTCCCCGTATAAGGAAGGGGAAAGATCGCGTCCGACTCCATTTGACAGAGATACCGGCCCAGCCCCTAACACCGGGAGACCGGAGACAGGGAGTGTGGGTGGGCTCCAAGGCCTTCCCCGAGGCATCAGGCCCAGGAGCCGAGTTCATTACCACCACTACCAGCTTTCCAGGCCTCCCCCATCCTCCAAGATAAGGCCTCACGCGACCCCAACATAGGAACTTCACCTGATGACTCTTTTTCATAGAAGAGTTGGAAACAAAATGAATTCCTTGGAAATAAATAAAAGAGTAAAGTAAAAAGACAGATGACAGAAAGTAAAAAGCAGACTTTTTGGAGATGTGGGCGAGAATCGGGGCAAGGAGGGAAGGGATAAAAGAATGAAAAGCGACCAAGGTGTGGTATATACACACACCAGCTCCCCAGGTGAACATAACTTACTGTGTATTCAAACGTGCAATGCTGGGAATAAAGTAGGCAGTTTTCAGGGAATTGAATAAAGGGTACAGAAATACAGCACCCCAGAAATAGAAGCAAGGTTTCTAAACATTAGGCCCCTTTAAAGACTCTCCAGCTGCTCCTCACTTAGCAACCCTGCAGATTCCTGCTGGATCCCCTGTGGTACAATCCAGCCTTCAAGCCCACCTGACACCCCCTGGGGCTGTTCCCCCCTGCTCCCTGCAGCAAGAGGAAATCTGAGTCTGTCAATGCATGTGTGTTCCCACTGGTGGTTAGCTGATAGACATAACACTGATTATTAATGTGATATATGTGTACATGAAAAATACAGAACCTAATGAAAGCAAAATAATAATCATATTTCACAAGCAATTTAGTTACTTTCAGTTTTTTGTTACACTGAGCTGACTCAGCTGAATACACTTTCTAATTTTCTTTTTAATTAGGAAATATTTCAAACTCAACCAAAACACAAATAATATATTAGATAGACACTTGTACATCCACTGCCAAGATATGATACATATAAGCATTTTGTTGTTACAATTCCAGATCCTAGGGGGAAAAATGAAGAAATAAGATGTCAGAAATAAAAGTTAGAACCCTATCATTTACTAGTCTTTCCTCTAGTTACTGAGGTAAACCCTGGATCACACTAGGACTAAACATGGTTGCAAACCATCAGTATACTGCATTGGTCTACAGAAAAATGCATCAAAAAGTGAGCCAGCTTTGGGTACATTTAAAATTAAACATCATCGATGTTCCTCATCTTGCATTATTTAATTATATTCTCCTAGAATTATCGTGCTTTTCCTATTGACCCAGGTTGACATCTGCAGATCTAGTTCACTTTTTAACTGCTTTGTAAATTCCGTTGTGTGTATAAACCACTCACAGTCACGTAGTACCTCATGATGTGGTTGTGTTGGATCACAAATAGGACAGTGGTCCCATAAGTTTATGTGATCTTCCAACATTTTAGCCAATTGGACAACAGCCCTCTGCAGTATCCGCACAATGACCAACCCACCTGATGCTAATGCCTCTCTCAGAACACATCCCATCTTGAAGCCACACATGACTGGATTTGTTCATTTCTCTACTGAAATAGTTTGTTTCCAAAACTTTCACTGTCATAAACAACATCAAAAAGTCGTTTCTCCGCTGTTGTTCAGTGTTTACCAGGAAGTAGGATTTGTGGTCACAGGTTGTATTAGTCAGCTATCCACTGCTGGAGCAAAGTACCTGACCTCCACGTATAGAAGAGGAGGGTTTTGCCTTGGCTTACTGTTTTGGAGGTTTCAGTCCATAGCCGGCTGACTCCTAACAAGGAGCAACATGGTGGAATGACATGGTGAGGGAAGCTGATCTACTCATGGAATTCCTGAATCAGAGAGCACAGAAGGAGCCCAGTGCCTCGAATATTGGCAAATTGCTCATCTAAGGGCGAATGAGAGGAAGACCGCTCCCTGCTGCTCTTGGAAGCCCTTCCTGCTATTTGGGTTTATCTCAGTGGAGTCATGACCACTCTACCCCAGCTCAATTACCTCTGGGATTGGGACATGATTCTCACAGCAGCTGCTAATTGGCTACACTGGGTGTGGCCAAGCTGACAACACTCCTGTGAAGCTGTGGTGTCCCAGGGACATTCCTGAAGGGGTGGTCCTCCCTACCTCTGCCAGCACTCTCTCGTCTGCAAGAAATCCCTCTCAACTTAAAGCACTTACACTGACTTCTGGTTCTTAACCTGAATTCTGACCTTCACATTCCCAATGTTGAAGAGTCTCTATTTTTCCTTGGTATTGATGGACTGCTTCTTGCCAATCAGATAAGTGGAAAAATGGGCTATTTTGATTTACATTTTGCTAGCCACCTTGTCATTTTCATTAACGATTTGGAAATTGTTAATATATCAATTCACATGCTTTGCTTATTGCATTAGACTAACTCACTTTACATAGCACAATACAGAACTCCAAATCTTAGTGGCTTAACATGATAAAGCTTTATATTTGTCTGCTGCTTATTTAATGTGAATCACCTCCTATACAGGTTCTGTCTGAGCTGGGATTTTTCTATTGAGTGACTCAACCATCATAGGGGTTTTGTCTTTGGGCATGTGGACAGAAGAAAAAATAAAACATGGAAATGATGTAACACAGAGCCAGAACTAGAGAAAGAATGGGTCATTCTGATACCCGCAGGTCAGAAGTCAGTCATGTAATCAACCTAACTCTAAAATGCTAGTAATCTCTATGAATCCCGCACTACTGGGTCATGTAACATCAGGTCCTGCCTATCCTATGCAAGGAGCATGCTCACAGCCAGTGCTAGGGAGTCTGCATGAGATGTTATCCAGTTTCAGCAATCAATTCAAAGTCTGGAATATCCAGGGAAACCATGGCCTTCTCCATCAGGACCTGCACCCCTCCTCATAGATCCTATGCCTAACAGTGGAGCAGGGCTGCAGTGTGCAGTATAAACCAGGAAAGGGAGCACAGACACCTTGGTGTGACTGATTCAAGGTTCTGGTGAGGCCCACTGGATACAGTGTGTTCCATTATCTTCGTTGCTCTGTGGGTCCAGCAGCTGGGAGACTGCTCTGTGTCGTGTATCGGCCAAATATGAAACAGGTAGGAAAGGAGTGTAAACGTCCTCTTTGGGAATTTACAGACTTTGAAGTTTGCTGCTTGCTCTTGGGACTGTTCTGGTCATCTATGGCTGTAAAAACCCACTTCCTAAAGGTAATGCTTTGAAAAACAAACAAACAAACCTCCATGCTTTAGCTCACACACCTGAAATTTGGACAGGGTTCACTGGTGTCCCCGAAACTGAAGGATTCCCTTCCCAAAAGGCTCGCTCATGTGACTGGCAAGCCAGGGTCAGGTTCAACTTGGAGTTCACCCATATGTAAGGGCCAAGAAAAGTGGTTCTGCCCATATGGGCCTCTCCCGGCTTCTGCACAGCATGGTGATGGGTTCCAGGAGGAACCACTGCATGAGAACCAGGGAGAAGATTCATCACGCGTTATGAGCTAGCCATGGATATCACTAGTCCTGTCATAGTTACGAGCGTAATCCCAGCCCAGCAAGAACAACATCCTGTGCCTGGCTCCTTGATGGAAAATGTGTTGGTCACTCGTCAAAGAGCTTGGGGGATGACAGCCAGGGGTGTGGACACTTCGGGAACTTCAGCGGACCACAAAGGCCCAAGCACAGCCTTTCCAGTAACCACACACGTGGTCTGTGAGTGGAGGTGGAGGTAGAGGTTCCCCAGAGATAAGTCAAACCTCCTCGATTGCTGCTTCTTTACCCTCTTCCATCGCCTCAATTTTCTGGGTGCTCCAGGGCCTGTCTGGGAAGGATATACCGTCATTAGGATTTTCCTTATTCACTGGAGAAGTTTTCCCAGACTGTTTTCTACAAATTCTTTTCAGGTCCCATCTTTTATTGCCGGTGACCTAGAAGCAGTTGGCTTTTCCAATTCTGTAATGGCAAGTTTTTGGACTTTCCCATTTCCCTTTTGTTTCTCCATATGAATGGCCCAGTGTTTTGTTGGGTCTGTCTCATTCCTGGAACCTCTTTCCAAATTTAACCCTGTGCTGTAATCTTTTTAATTCGCTTGTATTCCTCAAGCTGCTAGTTCCATTAAGCCTGTGATATGCCTCCCAATTATCACAGGAAATAATTGTATCAAATGTTTACCAGTTTGTAACACTGATTTTCAGGCTTCTAGGCTTAGGATACAGTTTCTTTGCATTTGCCACAAGATGTGTCTCTGCCATCCACAGTGCAGGTCAAAGTAATCCAAAGCTGACACTTGTCATTGAGAAAGACCATGTGACAACCTGAAAAAGTGCTGATACAATTGGAGAAACACACACACACACACACACACACACACACACATACACACACATAAATAAAAGTAGTACTTGAAGCCAGTGATACAGCTCAGTAACACAGTGCCTGCCTGGCAAGTGTGAGGTCATGAGTTTGATTCTTGGTACCAAAAAAATACCTAGTACCTGAATACCACTAGACTAATCTTAACATTTTTTTTCTTTAAAAAGTGAAAGAAATTAACCCAAATATTGGTAATAGTTATAGTTGGTAGGTTTTCTTTAATTATTGTTATTTTTTCTCATTTTTCAGTAGTAATAAAAATTTCTATAAATACTTTCAAAATGAAAGAGCTTTATTTTAAATTTTTGAAGGAAAGAATGAAGGAAGAGCTGGGGTCTTCAGCCCTCACTGGGAAACTCCTAGAGAGTAGGAAGAGCTTTGCCCATGAATAAGAGAGTTCTGTATCATTGTGACCCTAATTTGAAACTGAATAACTCACACTTCCATTCGTTGGGTATTTCCACTCTAATTAACCCAAGAGAATAGATTATGCTAATGGCTAATTAAATTTTTTGACCCATTTGTATAGCAAGCTCAATAACTCAGATTTTCAGGACATTATTTATTCTAGCATTTCTCTACTTTCTTTTTAAATAATCTATTTTAAAAGCAATCAAACTTACAGAAAAGTTGTCATGACAATATTTTTTAAAATTCCTGTGCCACCAATAATGACTTAAAGTTTACACTTTCTCCATTACACCACCTCTTTATTAATTCCTAGTCATAAAGCACTAGTGTCATTTAGGACCATTTGGGAGCAAGTCACAGACACCCCTAAGTCTGCAGAGTCTTTCCCAGAGATGGTCCTCTACCCAAAGACTGTACAACTCTCCCAGCAAGAAACCAAGACAGTATCTCCAGCTCACGTGTACCATCCAGACTTTGCCAACACCATCTTTATTTCCTGTTGGCCCAGGAGCTCCCAGGACCACCTTGGCATGCAGCTAGCATGTATCCTTTCAGGCCCTTCATTCCAGAACAACCTTCGCTGTTCCCGTCTCTCATGTCTCTGATGGATTTACAGAGATGGAAGCATGATGTGCCAGACAGACATGTGACAGACCTAATCCTTGCTTCCGATGGAGCAATGCCACATTCAGGGTGCACACTGCTGTCTTTCCGACTCATGTTGAAGGTCACCTTGGTCATCTTCGTCCATGAGACCTCTCCACTGAAAGTCAACATTTTCAGCTGCTCAAGTGATTAGTATTTCATGGAAGATGCCTTGAAACAGTAAGTCTTTTGCTCACCAATTTCCACCTACCAGCCACACCATCCAGTTTTGGAAAAACCAGGGCCTAATCAAATGGAAGACACGCAGCACTGAGGAGTTAAAAGGCTACTCTTATGACATTAGTGTGGGGGGGGGCGGGGACTGTGGCCCACATCATCAGCCCTGATTTAGGATTAAATAGACACTTACATATGTCTTAAACAGGAAGTACAAAGGGCTACAATAGCAGGTTACTTTTTAATTGGTTACATAGGCTGGGTCATCTGTTGTCAGGCAGACTTGTTCTGGGCAGAAGGGGGTTTCTTAAGGTCTGGGGCTCAGGTGAGTGAGTAGGATCCATCTTTGTCTTTAACTGAGACAAACTGTCCTTGAAGTAAATTAGCACAATAAGGTGTACTTTCTGTCTCAGTTAAGTCTATCTTACAAGTTGCAGCTGGTATGGGGGATCTCAAGGCTAGCTGAGTCTAAACGGCTAGGCCTGCCTCTCCTGCTTTTTATATACTATCATGTTTTAAATTTTCCTTTATGCACTAAGGACCCCAGCCTGAATCAACACCCTTATGGTAATAGTGCAGCAAATCAATACCATCTACATGCTAGATCATGGTAGTAAACAACTACACCGCCAGTAATGTGTGTATCATATTGTATGCCTCATTTTTTAGAGCACACAGCTTCTATTTGTAAAAGTGTACTGTCAAGCTGTAGGCTGCATTCTGCCGGCAGCAGCCCCCACACATCCTGCCTATGCAGCTTATCACAGTCCTGTCACTTTCCCTCACGGTTGGTTTAATCTCCTCTGTTTGCCGTGGCTCTAGGATCAACAGCCTGACCCATGTAGTTAGGTGTGTATCAGGCCACACCAGTGGGTTCACGTGAGTGCCCTTCATCATGTAGGCACAGTGGCCAGACTGTCTACTGACACCTTTCTTAGAATGTGCCCACAATGTTAAGTGACACCTGACTGTGGTTACTGAGAGACAACGCAAGCCCTGACATGCATAGATCAACTGATTACACACAGATTCTGTGTTACTTTGGAAGTCAGTGTTTACTACATTTGGGTGGAGTATCCACTATGGACCCGTCATGATTAGTGTAGGTCAAGCTTTACACTTGCCTTTAAGATACATTCTCATTGGATCTGAGCTCTACCTGCAGCTGGGAGAGAAAAACTAGAAACTCACCACAAATGCCAGGCATTCAAACCTACTGCAGCTTTCCTCTTTAGGGTGGGCTGAGATCAAATGCAGTCCATTCACTAAGGAGCAGTCCCTGTTTCTACAATGACACAGCCAATGTCACGTGGATCAGAAAAAAAAAAAAAGGAGTAACAGGAAATACAGGGTTTCTCTGGACTTTCCAAAGGCGAGTTTGACCCCGCTAAAGGGGAGCTGATCAAAAGGTAAAAAGACAGAGCTAGAAAGCACGGCTAGACGTAGGTCCATTTGTGCAAATTCATTTGAAGTCAGCAGACTGGGGGACTCCTGAGCCTGGACACTGCAGCCTGGAAGGCAGCTTTAAGATGCTTGTGAAGACCTCAGAGCAGGCAGGGGCCCCCTCGCATGCCTTCAATTCTAGCAAAATGGGCTTTTCTTAAAGTAAGATGCCTCATCAAAACGTTGAGAAAACAAGACGGAATTTAAAAGGGGTAGATGTGGGACTAGCTCGCCCAGGACTGTGCCAGTTCCTCTTTGCCCCCTTTCCTTGCCAGGTCTGTCCCCACCTCACAGGGCCCAGCAGCATCAGGGACAGAAGCAAGTGCTAAGGGACAGGGCCACACTGTCCAGGAGCCTGCTCTCCGGGACAGGTGGACGGAGTTAGTTCCGGGCACTGTGCTCCCTCAGCCCGGGAGGTGCACTTAGGGGTTTGCGTTCTTAATTTCAATTGTTGGAGTGATGCTTATTTATTTTCTTTTAAGAAAGACCCAGGAGGGAGGAGAAAGAAACTTATACTAGTTATGCTTTTAGTATTATTTGTTGGTTTAATTTCCAAACATATTTGTTTCATTCTATTTTCCCCCAAGGACAGCACATCTTAGTCAGGGTTGATGCTCACCATGGGTAGACATGATGCTGTTGGAGGGAGGAGAATCCAGGATACATCGCCCCTCAAATGTGGGGAGGGCAAAGAGGACCAGTCATATAACACTTCTACCTCTCCAGATCTTCAATTCTTCCGGGAAGTTACTGTCGTGAAATATGTGTACACATGCTATTCCTCCTCACCCCACGCTCTGCAATGTTTCAAGTAGCGTGCACCCTGTACCCTGCTGTCTTATTCCAAAGCTACATTCTGATGTTTAGCAGAAATAGTTGCACAATAGCAAGTTCAGCATTCTGAGCACAGGCTGGAAGCTAGCTAAGCTCAGTCTACAAAACTCTGCATCCACACCCGCGATATGGAGGTACTTGGAGTGTGTGAATTACCTCTTAGCGTTTTTCTTATCTAATCAAAACTGCACTTGTCTGCTTGTATGTTGGCATGAAGACCATCACTTTCTATATTTCCCAGCACCAACTACCAAGGACCTCGTGAGGCCATTTGTTGCCTGGTGCCCTAATGATCTGTGGGTGGATATTTGCACCAGCTCTGTGTTCACTTTTTCTTTAGTTGCTGACTTCACATCAGGAGTCATCCTTAACACACAGAAGAAGACAAAGAAAGGCCAGTATTTCCTCTTTTTCTACCTAGGTGAGCCAATTTCCATGCACTGGTTTCTCTGAAGCGCTGTCTTTCCTTAATCCTGAAACTCTGGCTACCTTCAGGGCTGGTGGAGGGGAAGGAATGTCTGGGATATCTGCATCCCATTTCTCTGAGCATCCTCAGCAGCATTTCCCTGCGCCGGCAGAAATCCTCCTGCACCTCTTAGCATCTCTTTCCCTCTCTTCCTCAATCACAGACTCTACTCTTCCAGGGCTTGACAGTGCACCGACCTGCTTATTACCCAACACAATGTATACTAGCTTGCTTTGCAGATGAAAGTTACCATACACTTGTGCCCAATGAAATGTAGCAGTGTGATCAAAATATATAATGAACATTTAGATTTAAATTTTATTGCAATAAAAAACACCTGGAATTTCTCTCCTTCATTTACTTTCTAGCACTTCAAACACACTTACCCCTCATTCTTCTCACTTTCTGAAGCAGTTCAGAAAGTTCTTTGTGGTCTTTACAAGGTCTGATCACGTATACAGTGAAAACTGCTGTAAAAAAAATTGTAAAATATAGAAACATTCCAACATGTCCTCTTCCACATTATTCACTGCAGCTGGCTCTATGAGACCTCCCAAAGTCAGAGTGGCCATAAAAGTGTAAATGTTTTGAATTAATATGGGACCTCAACGGCACAACTCAAGACACTCATGCAAGAGGATTTCAGAACTGCTTCCAAAAGTCGTACAGAAGAGAGAAAGCAGTTTACAGAGTCAATACTGCTTTGGGCAGGACAGATGTGGAATGAGCCACCCCTCCTCCTGCATTTTCTTCTTTTGTAAAAACTATCACACACACGTCAGAGCTTCCGTTTGGGAGATTTTCAAAGGGATAAGGGAAAAGTACAGTGGGAAATAGTGTGTCAAAGGTCACCTGCTGTCTCCTATTCATTGGCCATTAATTGACGGTTCTGATGGATTCCCAACTTCCAGCATTTCTTTGTTGTTAAAGGCTGGACACAGACCTCGTCTGGAATTTCCACCATTCACACACCATTGTCCACTGGGTGTGAAAGCAGTCCTGTGGCTTGTATTCATCCTTCTGTCCTTGGAGTCTAATTTAGAAGACATAAAAGCACAAAAGTCCCTGGCTGGCAACCTCTAATGAGGCACCCTGTGTGCCCCCTGCCCGCCAGGCACCCCACCCAGACACTGCACAGAAGGGCCATTGTCCCTAGCCGCTGGCCGTTAGGAGCCCCTTAACTAAGTTTCCATTCGCAACCACACAGCTCAGCCCCTGCCCTGTCCCTCATATGCAGTATCCACCCCCGGCAGTGATAAGTCAGCCCACCTATGACAGCAAGTGGGGGACACCTCACCCGCAGTCTTGCTAGGAGGGACAAAAGGGAGCATATGCTGCCCACGAGCAAGCCAAGGAGGTTTGGCGTGCCCAGCCAGCAGCTCTGGGCGTATCTGCTCTTCCAGTCACAATACTCTTGCTGTATGTTTTATAAAATATCTGTGGTCCTGAGCCGCCCTGGATCCAGCTAACTGTGACCTTCAGGTGCCTGGTGTCCCCTGTCTCTATGCTGAGCAGCCATCCATGGAGATGCTGCCGAGGGAACCCCAAGGATCCACAGCTAATTGCTCAAAAGTGCAGTTGGAGATGAAGGGCCCTCCTGCTGCAGACACGACTTTGTATCCTTTTGAGTCACACTGAGGCAGTGACCTTGGCTTTCGGCCACCGTCAGTCCACTAGCTGTGTTTTCCCACACATATAAATAGGCCAGCAGACTTCTGGAAGATCATCCTCTTTCCTTCCTCTTTTGTTTGCTTCTCAGGGGCTCCGGCCGTGTCTCAAGCCCCACTCACGCCATTTCCACCGTCCTCTTTTTGTCTCTTTCTTGGAACACAGTCAGGATGAGGTCCCACTGTGGCCTGTGTAGCAGTTTTGCCCTTGGGCTAAGGGCAGCACACAGGTTCTGTGGTCATACTCAGTGGCCAAGGAGAGCTCCTTAGCTTTTCCCACTGATATGAGCGGGATACTCACACAGCCTAATATTTGCATAAAGCAGCAGGCTAACCTGAAAGGAAGCCCATTCCTTGAGAGAGGAATCCATCCAAAGACACAACATCTGACTGGTAACCAAGATGACCCTCTGCCCGGAGGATGGGGAGCTCCATTTAAAAATTCTGAGCTATAGGAACAAAGGACAGGAGATAATTCTTCACACCAGAGGCCAAGCTGGAGAAATGTGGAACAGACATGGTCCCCTGGGCAGTGAGGATACACATTAATACAAAAGAGACAGAGCCACTTGCCCTGTGAGACCAGTGTAGGGTGGACACGGACAGTGAGTCCATGTACCTCACAGCCACCTAGGGAAAAACTCCCTGCTGAAGGAAGGGAATATCACCAAGAAGGACATGGCCATGCTAGAAGAACACAGCCTTCTAACTTGTATCCTTGACAAAAACCGGAACTTGAGCAAGCCTGGGGCTCTACCTACCAACATGTGATGCAGGGCCCAAGAAGCATAGGCCTGGTCACACAGAGACCACAGCCAGGGAAAGCGAAGAGACCCGTGGACGGTGCTGTAAAAGCCCCATCTCTGGAACGACAGAGGAAACTGGACCCTAACTGCAGTGGTGTGCTAAGGAATTACTGTCAAGCTTCCCAGATGTGGTAATCGCACTGCTGGTACAGTTATAGTTCTGAAAGATGGGGCGTCAAATGGTCTGGAATTTGCTCCCACATAAACTCTGATGGGGAATGAGAGAAAGGACAGAAGAAGAAAATGAGAGCAGAAACTTGATTTTAGCTAGTGATGGTGCAAATCGAATTACCATGTGAACAATTTTCAGTGTAAGTGTGTAGTGGCAATATAATATTTTTACTAAAAAAAATCATCTGTTGTTTGGCTGAAATTCAAATTTAACCAGGAATTCTGCATCTTTATTCACTGGGTCTGACCAATGTAGGTACAAAGCAAAAGCCTATATTTTACTTGAAGTAAGATTAAAGGGGTGGAATCTTGAGCCATGGAAACAGTCGTCTTCTGGACCTGGGGCAGAATGAGAAATATGGATTTTTATTCTGCGCCCCTGGTCATTCTAAGTCAGGCACTCATAGGTGTGTTTGAGGACACAGGCTCAGTGATGTGGACATGGCCCTGTCTTCCAAAGAGAGCTCCATAAGCAAGTTTAAATTTATCCTCACTGTGGAGCTTGTGCGCCTGACTTGCTGCACACAGAGCCAGCTGCATGGCCCTGTATCTGTCCCTTCCTCACGGATAGAAGCGGACAGGTGAGCCAGGCCCGCAGGCGGTGGGCCTCTCCCGAGTCCCAGCTTCCCCAGCTGATATGGACACAATCAGCCACACAGAGATACTCACACCTGGTCACGGAGACCACCACACCCTCATACAACACACTCAAACACGCCCTCATATACATGCACACACCCTCGTGTACTGTCCTGTGCGTGCCCATCTCACACACGGATGAGCTCTCACTGGAAGACATGGCTCGTGATTAAACGCTATTTTCCAGTGAAGCACACAGTGCCGTGAATGCCCCTCGCCTGCAGCGTGCTGAAGGAGTCCGGAGTGACTCCGGCTGTGCTGGCCTGGCAGCTTCCATCCTGATGGATTCAACATAGTTATCTTCCATGTCATCTTGACTTCAAGCAAGGGCCAGACTGGCGAATCAGGCTGACTGGGATGCAGCATCATATGTGCAGGATCTGTCCTTCCGCCAGTGGCGCTAGGCAGCAGCCTCTAGGGTCCTTGTGTTCACACACGGTGCAGACACTGGTGACAGAGGACTTCCAGCGCTGCTTCAGGAAGTGTGCTGGAAGAGAGGGGGAGACTTTTAAGGGGGATTAAGGACAATCTGTCTTTTCCTGCAATAAATTTTTAAAATGTAAACTTTGCTGTACATTTGGATCACTGCTTATTCACACTCACACAGTCGTGTGCCCAGAGACACTCACATGCACTCATACCCCTCACACACACCCACGCTCTCACGCACACATACGTGTGACCTCCTGTCCCTCCATTACCAAGGTTGAGGAAGCCGTTGGGTCCCCAGGGTCCCTCTGGACAGCCACTCGCTGGGCCTGCAGGACAGGCCTCTCACTCCAGACGGGCTTCTTCTCCTGCCCTCTGACCACCTCCACTGGCCAGCCTGGGCTCTTTCAGGGAGTTGAAAGGACAGGAAATGGCCATCCATCCGGTTGAACTCGCCTGCTGTCCTTTTTGGCTGCTCTTAATCTTACCTTCCGGTCCAAGGCTTTGCCCCTTGGGGCTTATGTCTCTGTCCTCAATATCTTCTGCACAGTGACTTGAATTTCATTATGTGACACTCAAAGTGCTCTGGCCCCAAATACTGGGGAAGACAGAGAGCCCAAAGAGATGCACCAAGAGCCTGATCTCTGCAGAACAGAGTAACTAAAACAACCCTGAAATCCCTACAGAGAGGGATCGGGAGAGGGACAACCCAATAGAGCTGCCTGGAGGCCTTGAGCCATCTCAGAGGGCAGGGTGGCCTGCGGGGAAGAGAACAGGGTGGGGGGGCAGCATCTGGGAGGTGAGGGAAGTCCACAGCTGGGAGACTGTGCGTTATTTGCCTTTCCCCCAAAATCTCCAGGAATAACAGAAGGTAGGATGTAAGAAACGCTATCAAAGGATTTTGCTTTCTGTACAATTGTAATAAAAATGGTTTCTTGAGCAATTTCACCTGTTTTGTCAATGAGTCGTGCCCTCCTTAGACCCTCTTCCTCTTTCCCTCTCTCTCTCCCTCCTCTTTCAGAAGATTCTCTACAGGCGACCACAGGGCAGGAAGCACCACCCACCCACAACTGACCAGTGCTCCCACTGTGTCAGGGACCCAGGGTGCAACCGTGGCCCACGATCACACGCGTCCGCACACACATCTTCCCTTCCTTCTGTGTGTGCCCCTCTCCACCTCCCGTGGCTCCTGGTCCTAATCTACCTCTCATTTTCTAAACAGGAGGTGTTCCCATGCCCCTACCTACCCTGGCTCACTCTTGCTTTTCCCTTGTGCCCTCCTGGGAACTGTTTTGCCATCCAGTGAGCCCCCGGGACTCTGCTCCAGAACGGCCCATGGTGAGAGGAAGCAAATGGGCATGGGGCCCAGTGGGGAGAATCAACAGGTGGCAGCTGTCTGTGCATGACCCCTGAGGGACCGGAAATGCAATGGCCATGCTTGTGGTTCACAGAGATGTTAAGGACCAACAGCAGTTGATCTGGCACCGTGAACGGCTGAACGTTGCCATGCTTTACCCTGCTCACAACTCCCAAAAGAGGCAGCCTGGACTCCGTGCTCCACCTGCTCACCCCACCCTGAGGGAGAGATTCCCCCTCTTCCTTCTACTCCCACCCTCCGGCCCAGGACACGCCTTGAACCTCGGATCTGTCTTTCTTCTCAGAGTGAAGGCAGAGAGCCCCGAGATGAGTCAAAGGTGGCCTCCCGTGACCCATGAGGCTGGCACCTCAGGTCTCGGTCCCTCTCTGAGTGTCCCTCCCATCACTCCCCTATTTGCTCCCTGTTTTTGAGCACGCAGGCTGTCACTGGTCCCCGAGCCTGTCCTTCCCTCCCCATACTGCATCCTTGGCTGGCTCCTTCTGATCCTTCAGATTTGGGCTTAAATGCTTTAGAGGGAAGGAAGGAGGATGGGAAAAGGAGGGAAGGAAAGAGGAAGGAAAGACCACAGGAGTTAGCACACATGAAGTACAAAGGAAGCAGTGTGTTTGCAGCCATGGTTATTATTATCTTTCTGGAGACACAGCACCCCTCTGGTTAAGGACTGGATAGCTTTGCCCCTGGATCTGCTCACTTCCCCTGGACCTGGCCTCCTTCCAGCCCTGCAGTCTGTGCTCCTGGAGTGTGGCTTCTTTCACCTCCCTTCATCACCTCCTCTCTTCACCGCGTGCATGCCCAGAGTGAAGGGGCTGCAGAGGCTCCCTCGCCCTGCCCAGCCACGCAGTGCCAAGGGCCAGCTGCAGACCGCTGGGGACTCTGTCTCCCGTGAGGCCCTGCTGGGGAAGGTGCCTCCCTCCCCTCCTCGCTCACTGTCTCGGCCGCCTTTGTTTTTACTCATTCACTGATAACCATCCATGGCTCCAGCCTTTTGATGTATGAAGCTGCCTGGCGAAGAATGTTTATTAAGCAAGAAGTCACTGCAGCCATAAATACGTTATCTATTTACTCCACAACTCTTCTGAGATGAGAGCTAAACAAATATACAATTATGTGCTTGACCAAAGACCTGCTGAGTCATTCCTCCTGTCCAGACGCTTCAAAGCCTAATGACAAGTTAGTGTCTCTCTTCTTAAGTGACCAGAGAAATTACTGTTTCAGAAAGAACATTCCAGAAAGGTCACATCGATTTCTGCTTTTTACGGGCATCTTTGTCTACACATATTCTAGAGAACCAGGGTCATTACTTCAGGCAGTGAGAAGTATAAGATAGGACCCGCTTTCCATGGGGGAGTCATAATAACTAAAGAGGGTTTTTTCCCTTTGCACGCAGTTCCTTTGGTGTGTGACACAGCTGTCCCAGCAGCATCTTCCTGACTGCCTGGTGGACCCAACTAAATTCAAGTACTGGAAATCCATGTTTGCCATTTGGAGCCATCATACACATTTGGACATTTTGATGCAAAAGGATCAGGAACCAATAATTGAAAAAGTAAATCTTTCCCAAAAGAGAATTTAGCTACGAGTGTCTGGGTAGATATTGGAGCAAAAACACATCCTTGGCCTATTCTGAGCTACAATGGTCAATAGATGCATGCCACTAAGACATCTAATAATTAACTTTGCATATGTTCATAGAATCCCCATGTATAGGACCTATACTGATTTTTTCTTTCTTTTTTTTTTTTTTTTTTTTTTTTGGTACTGGGGATTGAACTCACCACCTCGCACTTGCCAGGCAGGTGCTTAAACCACTGAGCTAAATCCCTGGCCACTATACTGATTTTCAAAACAATATTTTTATTGCTGTAGAGATCACTATCCTTCATTTCCAAACTGCTTTTATAAAGAATTGTGTTCAAATTTCTGTTGCTAATCCGAAGCTAACTTGGTGAAAATCGTGAGATGATGCCTACTTTCTGTGCCTAATGGTCTACTTCTAAGCAATTTTGCTGGCTTGGATTTTAGATCAGTAAAAACTATTTTGTGCCTGGGGTATATCAGGTATTGGGCTAATCAGAGGGCTGCAAAGGTGGTTGACCTAAGACTGAAGTGGAAAGCAGGTATATTGGTCAGCCTTCTCATTGCTGGGACAAAAATCACAGTTTAAAGGGGAACATTTAATGTGGCTCACGGCTTCAGATGTTTCAGTCCATGGTTAGCTGGTTCCAGGGAGGGGACAAGACGGCAGAGGCCGTAATGGAGGAAAGATGCTCATATCATGGCACCTGGGAAGCAGAGGCCAGGGAAATGCTGGAGAGGAAAAGGGCAGGCAGGGACCAGGCAGACATCTATAGGCCAAGCCCCTATGACCCTCGTCCCCTAGCTCAGTCTCACCCCCCTCACATCCAGTGAGTGACTTGGTGGATTAACCGCCGGCAAGGTTAGCACTCTCAGTCCCATGGAGTAGCGTTAACAGAAGACAGCCATGCCTGCTGCCAGGCTTAGCTGTTTGGGGAAACTCCAAGTGTCTCATTGTTAGTATGCTGTGAGCTGTAGAGTCCTTTTTCTTAAATTTGGTTTTGTAGATTCTCTGTATAAAATTGAGGAAGTTTCCTTTTTTCCCAATTTGTAGAGTTCTCTTTTTTAAAATCATAAACAGGTATTGGACTTTGCTAAATTTTTTTCTGCCTCAGTAGATACACTTCTGCTTTCTATTCTTTATCCTTCTGATAACCAGATTACACTGATTTTCTTCCCCAGTGTTAAATGATGCTTTCATAAATCCTGCTTGGTCATGATATAAAATTCTTTTTATATATTATTGTATTTGATTAGCTAATTTTTTAAATTTTTGTATGTTTGCTCATACTAACTTGTAGTTTCTCTTTGTTGTGACATCTTTATTCTTATTAGGAGATGCCTGCCATTTACATAAGCCTTTTATGCAAAAAAAAATACAATACTCTGATGAAAGCTAAGAAAAACAGACCTACATAAATGGACAAATAGTCCACATGCAAGTATTGGAAAACTCAGTGTTGTTAAGATGTGATTTACAGATTCAGTGGAATTTCAATAAAAATCCTAGGAAACTTTTTGCAGATATCCACAAACTCACTATAAAGTTTATAGAGATCGCAAGAGACTTAGGATAGTCATCACAATATTAAAGAAGAAAGTTAGAGGGCCCATTTATTATTAAATTTCAAGACTTACTATACAGCTATAATAATCAAGACAGCGTGGCATTCTGAAGGAACAGACAGATTGATTAAGCAGAATACAATGTTCAGAAATCAGCCTTCAGAAATACCTCAGATCTGTCATAGGCAAAGGCAACTCAAATGAGAAAAGACAGATTTTTCCTCAAAATGATATGGAAATATACATAGGTTTAAAAACAAACCCAAACCCACACTTTATATCTCTCACAAATACAAATTTAAAATAAATCATAGACTTAATTATAAAATACAGAGCTAATAAAACTTGTAAAAGAAAAGTCTATGGAAACTCAGGTTTGGTGGTAAGTTGTTAGATACAACACCAAAATCATTTTCTTTCAAAAGAGAAAAAAATTGATGTTGGAATTTATTAAAATTAAAACTGAAATTTGGCACCAAGCTGGGCATGGAGGCAGGAGGATTATCACAAGTTGGAGTCCAGCCTAGGCTCCATAGTGATTCAATACCAGCCTCAACTACATGGTGAGATCTTGTCTCTAAATAAATAAATAAACAAGGCACAGAAGATGCACAGATCTCCCATGTTCATGAATTGGCAGAATTATTAAAAGGACTCTATCACCAAAATAATCTACAGATTCAGTGCAATCCTCAACAAAATACCAGTGACATCTTCACAACACTAGAACTACAATTCTAAAAATCAGACAGAAGAAGCAAAAAGACAAAAAGAAAAAATAGCCAAAACACAAAAATAGACACACACACAAAAAAAAGACAAAATAGCCAAAGCAATTCTAAGCAAATATACCAAAGGTTAGAGGCACCATAATATCCAATTTCAATAAAAACAACATGGGGGCACCGGGGTTTTAGCTCAGTGGCACAAGCACCTGTCTGACAAGCTCAAGATCATGAGTTGGATCCCCAGTACCAAAAAAACAAAAACAAACAAGCAAACAAAAAACAGACCCGAAGATCAAAAAACTTAACAGCAAAAATCAAATAGCCCAATTAATAAACAACCAATGACTTTAACAGGGACACATCAAAAGAATTATAAATAGTCAATATGTATCTTTAAGAAGTTTAACAACTTTATCCATTAGTGAAATGCAAATCAAAACCACCCTGAGAGTCCTCGCTTCGGTCAGAATGAGTTTTATGAGGAGTACTGCAGGGAACATGGGAATGCACAGGTCTTACGATAGGCAAGTGCTGGACTCTTCCTATATTCTCAGCTCTCCTTTGTTTATTTAACCATTTGAGACTTTCTGTGGTCTAGATTGTGGGCGTTATCCCCACACCCTTGAAAAGATTATGCATTCTCCTATTTGTGAATGTACTGTCCTGTAACTATAATCAAGTTGGTTGATACCATCATTCAGATCGTCTATATCCTTAATGATTTTATGTCCACTCTCTCTAACAATTATGGAGAGGCAGGTATTGAAATCATTGAATTTATCTGGGCATGGTGGCTCTAGCTTGTATTCCCAGCACTTGGGAGGCTGAGGCAGGAAGATCACTATGAGTTTGGGGCCAGCCAGGGCTTATAGTGAGTTCGAGGCCAGCCTGTACTAGACAGCAAGATCCTGTCTCAAAACACACACACACACACACAAAAAAAAAAAAAACAAAAATAGAATAGAAAAGAACAGAAATTATTGAATTTATTCATGTATTTGTCCATTTTACCTTTCAGTTCTTTTTTTTCATTGTATATTTGAAGTTCTGTTTTTAGATACATTACATTTATAATTAATATATCTATTGATAAATTAACCCATTTGTGATTGTAAAATACCTCATTTATTTTGCTAATATTATTTGTTCTGAAACCTAGGATATTAATATAACCATTTATGGTTGAATACTAGCATGATAAGACTTTTTCTCTATTCTTATTCCTAAGCTAGTTGCACATTTAAGGTGAGTTTCTTGAAAGTATTTTTGGCTGGATCTTTGTGATAACCCAGTAAGATCTATCTTTTAGTTGGAGTTCTTGATAATTTGCATTAAATGTAATTATTTAAATGATTCTGGACACATATACTTAATTTTATAATTTTTTGTAGTTGTTTCAAACGTTAATTTTGTTTGTCCTCTTTTTCTGGCTTCTTTTGGGCTTTCTTTTTCAATTCCATTTTCTTTCCTTCACTGGTTTATTACTGTTTTTCTTTAAGCAACTGTCCTCTAGCTGGTAGACTATAAATCTTTACCATATCACAGTCCATCATCAAACACTGTTACACCACTCCACACACAGTGAAGAAACTAGCAATGGTGACTCTCATTTCCACTTTCTCAGAGCTGGCCTTGCAGATGTCAGACATTTGCATTAAGTGTTGTAAACCATACAGCTCATTTGTGCTAGTTTCCCACGGCTTTTGTAACAAATTACCCCAAAATTGACCACTTAAAATAACGCGGCAATTTATTCTGCCACAGTTCTGGAAGCGAAGAAGCTCAGAATCAGCATCAGTGGACCTAACTAGAAACTGCCGGGCAGACTGCACTCCGCTTTTTTTCCGGCTGCTGCTGGCTCTCCGGGTCTCCCTTCTGGACCTCCAGCCTCACCCCTGCTCTCTCCCACTTCACACCTCCCTCCAAGCCTATTCACAGCTCCCCCAGGCCTTCCTCTCGCGAGAACACACAAAACACACGGAAAGTGCGCTTACAGCCCGCCCAGGAATCTGGACCAGTCTCCCCATCCTCAGGTAGTCTCATCTGGAAAAGCCACTCTCCTGCAGAAAACATTTGCAGTTTCAAGGAACTTAGAGCTGGTATCTTCCGCCACAGAGTTATTATTTTCATTTGAAAATTATTTTAAAGTAAAGGAACAAATATCTTGCACACTAGCTGTCATATTTGACACTTTTCAGTCTTGATATCTGCTTGATTTTTTTTTTCTTTGTTTTGATCTCTCTTGTCTTGCCTTTTCTTTACTTTTCTAGTACTGGGAGTCGAACCTCTTGCATGTTATCAACTGTTCTGCTGCTGAGCCGTATCACTGTTTTGTTTGTTTGTTTGTATGTTTGTTTTTTGAGACAGAATCTTGCTTAAATTGCTCAGGTGGACCTCAAATTTGCAATCCTCCTTCTTCAGCCCCCTGAATAACTGAAGCCCCTGGCATGGACCACCACAAACTTCCTTCTCAATACTGCATGCCTAAAATATCTTTCATTTTTCCACCTTCAGTTTTAGAAAATAGTTTCGCTGGATGTAGAGTTCTAAGTTAATTTTTTTTTCCCTTTCAATATCTCAAGATGCAGCATGAAGCTGTTTTAATTATCTGGCTCCTGGGAATAACACTACTATCAACGTGGATATGAAGACATCCCTCTGGATCCCTGCCCGCAGTTACTGGAATATAAACCCACAACAGAGTTGCTGCTGGCTCATATGACACATCTGTTTTTTTAGCAGTACATTTTGCAGTATGTAATGATTACAGACCTTGTGGACAGCTGGTACATACATACAATGTCTTAATTCTTTTTTGATCTTTTTCTGCCCCCACCTTTTGGTAATTCTATTGCTAAGCATTTATGGAACTGTCATACTGCTTTTTCGTAGCAGTGACACCAGTTTGTATTTCCACCAACAGTATACAAGGATTCCAACTTTCTCATATCTTAACCAATTCTGGTCATTTTATTGTTTGTTTGTTTGTCTGATTTTATATTCTCAAAGTAATGAATGTGGCATGATGTCTCACTGTGATTTTTATCTGTATTTCACTAATCGTTAGGAATATTAACCATCTTTTCATGTATTTATTGGCAACCTGTATACCTTCTTTCAAGAAATGTTTCTTCAAGCTACTTGCCCATTTTTAAATTAGTTGTTGAATTATAACAGTTCTTTATAATTTTTGCTGTTATCTTTTATTATGTATATGGTTAGTAAATATTGTTTCTCATTCTGTGGTTGTCTTCCTTTTCTATTGATTGAATCCTTTGATGCTCAGAAGTACTGTTTATTTTTATGTAATGTTTTTTATTCTTTTATTGTCTATTATTTTTGTCTCATATAAAAGAAATCTTTTTTGCCTTTTTTGAAAATTTTATTTTAAAGGGAATAAAGCAGAATAACAAAATAGAACAAAACAAAACAATGAGAACAAAATTGAATTTCAAAAACAAGACAGAGGGAAATCCCCCATAGTTGCTATATTGCATATTGTTATTTTCTAAATAGATACTCATACTACTGGCTTTAGGCCTGCAAAGACAATCAGACAATACAAGCATTACATTGTTTTTTTACTTCACTTGCTATCATCTCAGCCTGTGTTCCTCCAAATCAGGTTGCTTACTGGGCGGGGTGAGCACTCTGCCTGTAGCTGGCCCATGCTCCAGCTGGCTCACAGGAGGGCAAATTGGATGCTTGGTTCTCTTCCTGGCCTGCATGGCTGCCTCTGGCTCACAGAAGGGTGCAGATTGGCTTCTTGCCTCCCAGCTCCCAAGGAATCTTTTTGTTTGTTTAGGAGATTAACAGTGGTTAATACAATGTGTATTGTTATCTTCAAAGTAGTTGCTCAAATTACAAGTTAAAGGCATGAAAAACTGATCAAACAATAAATGAAATCTTTGTCAGCTTTGATGTCATGAAGATTTTCCCCTCAAAGAACTTCACAGCTTTAGTTGTTTTTAACTTTTATCCTTTTTAAAATTAATCTTCGTATATGAAGTGAGGTAGGGGTAAAAACTTCAGTCTTTTCAACCATTTGTTGAAAAAAACTATTCTTTCCTCATTACATGATTTTAATGCTCTTATCAAAGGTCATTTGACCATGTAGCAAAGTCTTATTTCTAGGCTCTGTAATGTATTCCATGGTTCTATTTTGTCTCTTCTGGTTCTAAATAAATTTTAGGAATGTTTTCTCTAACGTGTGACATGTGACATGTGACATGCGTGATCTATGAGGTGTGCTAAAGGTATTTTGATTGGGATTGCAATAAATTTGCATAACAGTACTGAGAGCATGGCCATTTTCACTGTACTGATTCATCCCATCCATGAGCAAGGGATAGCTCTCCATTTTCTGATATTCCCTTTGATCTCTTTTTTTAAAGTGCTGTAATTTTCAATGTATAGATCTTTTATTTCTTTTGTTAGATTGAGTCCTACATATTTCTTTTTTTGTATGCTATTGTGAAGGGTGTGTTTTCCCTAATTTCTCTCTCAGTGGGCTTGCTGTTTCTGTACAGTAATGCTACTGATTTTTGAGTGTTGACTTTGTATCCAGCTACACTCCTGAATTTGTTTATTAATTCTAGAAGTCTAGCAGTTTTGGGGGTCTTCTGTACAGAGTGTCATATACTTTTATATCACTCTCTTATCTAATTGCTCTGGCTAATGTTTCCAGAACTATATTGAAGAGGGGTGATGATAGTGAATACTTTGTCTTGTTCCTGACTTTGAAATAAAAGCTTTCAGTTTTTGTCTACTTAGTATGATGTTGGCCATTGGTTTGTCATAGATGACTTCTATCAGATTGAGGTAAAGACCATCTATTCTGATTTTCTGTAGGGCTTTTATCATGAATGAGTGTTAGACTTTGTCAGAAGATTTTCCTACATCTATTGAGATGATCATGTGATTTTTGTCTTTGGCTCTGTTGATAAGGTATATTACATTTACTGATTTGCATATGTTGAACCATTCTTGGAATGAATTCCACTTGATCATGGTGTACAATCTTTTTGATGATTTACTGAATTCTGTTTACTAGTATTTCATTTTTATATCAATGTTCATTAGGGAGATTGGCCTTTAGTTCTCTTTTTTTGGTTAAGTCTTTCTCTGCTTTTGATATCAGGGTAATACTTGCTTCCAGGAATGCTTCCCTTTCAATTTCATTAAAGAGTGTGAGGAATATTGGTGTTAAATGGTCTCTAAATGTCATATAGAATTCAGCTATGAATCCATCAGGATCTGAAATGGTTCTTTTTATATTGCTTGTGTTGGTTCCTGCTTTTTTTCATTGATGTCAACTATTCTTACATTATTTTTCTTTGCATCATCTTGTGGCTGTTGAATTATTGTTTCCTGATCTTTTGTTATTTCCAATAGATCTTTCCATTCATGATTGCTAACCACAATCCTCTCTTCAAAGTCTGAAAACCTGTCTTCTGTTTCATCCAAGAGATTTTGCCAGCTTAAAATGGAATTTATTCCAGTTGCTGTCATTTCAGAAATTTCAGGTGTGTACCTTCCTGTTTTTCTATGTCGATGTCTCCTGGGCTTGTTCTGGGTGGACTATAGGTCTGACACTGCATTTTGCTCCTTTATCTTGTCATTTTCAATTTCAAAAAATTTTACTTTTGTTTTCTAGTGAGTTTTTGTAGTAGGTAGCTAGTATTAGCCTACTGTAGTAGGTAGTAGATAGTAATATTAGAGCTGTCAAGGCCTCTCTAAGAACAGACAGGACTTCTTCTGTCAAGCTCTGGGTTCTTCTAGAGCTGATTGCTGGTCCCACAAAGGCCTAGATCCCCTGTTGGCTGGTACTGTTATCATTATTTCAGAGTTTTCACACCACAGGTCTCTGCTGTCCATCCCGTGTGTCTTAGCTGGGATTGTGTCGGTTACTGTGTTGCTCCTTCTGGCCTCTGGGCCTTTCCAAGGGGTTCATCTCAAGAGCTTTTTGATTTTTTCATTAGTGCTTTTTAGTTTTAGTACATAAATTCTCCATGCATTTTCTGTGACATACTTAAAAACTTTTTTTCAGTAATTAAAAGTCACATTTTACTTTCAAATTATGTTGTCAACATTTTTGTTGTTATTATATTTTAAAATCTTAAATCATACAATGCTGTTGAACTCACATTAATTCTAAGAGGATTTCTAGAAGACTCTTTTGGATTGTCTAAATAGATACCCATGTCACTTGCAAACAGGAATGATTCTATTTCTTCCTCTAGAACTAGCATGTCTTTTCTTTCTTTTCGTTGCCTTCTTTCAGTTTCTGGAATTTCCTGTGAGACATTGAGGAAGAGTGAGAGTAACCATCCTTGTGGTGCTCTCACTATTAGGAAAAAGAAGTTAGGTTTTCACCATAAAAATTGATGGTGTTAATTCATCTTTAAGTATTTAGCAGACTTCTCCAGTGAAAGCACCAAGATCTGGAGGATTCCTTTTCAGGGAATTTTCTGAATTATAAATTCAATTTATTTAATCACTACTAGGACTATTGAGATTATCTATTTCATCCTGGTTCAGTCTTGGTAGATTTGGGTTTTCAAGGAGTTGATCCACTTCTTCTAATATCCAAATGTTTTTCTAAGTACTCAAATTTATGCTCACTCAAGTGATTTTGAGTATTGTATTTCCCTTATAGGTTGCAAGATTTATAATGTAATTCATGATTTCATTCTAATGTTAGTAAAATCTTTTTGTAAAGATTCATCCATTTTGTTGAGTTTTTTCTTATTTCTTGAAAAAACATATTTTACTTGTATTATTTTCCTTTGTTGTTTGCCTATTTTCAGTTTCACTGATTTCTGCTCTGATCTTGAATATTTCCTTCCTTCATTTCAGTTTCTTGAGGTGGGAACTTCAATTTATGGTGTGAGAATTTGACTCCTTTTTAACACAGGTATTTTTACCACAGGTTTCTCTCTCAGCACTTTTTAAGCTGTATTTTACACGGTGTGGTAGATCGCACTTTCATTTTCAATCATAATTCAGCTGTGCACATTTTCATTTTCTTTAAGACTTCTTGCTGTGTTCATGGATTACTTAGAAACATGTTTAATTTCCACAGGTTTAGAGATTTTCCCTTTTGCCTGATAATGATTTCTGACTTGATTCTAGTATGATCAGCTGTATGATTTCAGTTCTTTTGACACTGGCTTTGAACCAGGATGTGGCTTATCTTGATGAAGGTTTACAGATAATTGAAAAAATGTGTATTCGGCTGTTGTTGGGCAGAATGTTCTATATATTCCTCTACCTCTTGCTAGCATGTTCTGTAGTTGTAATCTCTTATATCTTTGTTAACTTTATCTCTAATAGTTTTATTACTTGGGTGGGTTATAACTGTGGGGTTTTGGTTTCTCTTTGAAGCTGGGTCAGTGTTTGTTTCCTATATTTTAGATCAGTTGTCCTTTGCACACATATTTAGGAAAATTTTATCTTTCTGGCAGATTGACTTATTCTTTCTCTTTGTTGTTCTCTTGAACTTTCTATTAATATGTGACACATTTTTATTCTATCTTCCTACTTTTCCTCTCCATCTCTTGGTTCCCTTCCCATTTACAAAAGGTCTAGCGACCTCCTTCCCACTATCTTTTATTTTGTTATTTATTTATTTATTTATTTTTGGTTTCTCATATAAAAGAAACCACACAATATTTAAGCTTGTCGGTCTGATTCATTTTGCATAAACTTGTGGCCTCCGGGTGCATCCATTTCCCTAAAAATGAAAGTCTATCTTTTGCTTATTGCACTAAAGTCTGTATTAATGGACCTTAATATAATCACTTATCTTTCTCTCTCATGATTGTTAGAGAACTACATCTTCCTTCTTTCTTTTCTGTTCAGCTGGGTCTGTGTCATTTCATTTGGACTGAGTTACTCCTAAACAACACAGAACTGGTTCTTGTCTGCATCCACCCTTCCAGTCTCTGCCTTCTCATTTAGTTGCCCCAAACAGCAGGGTTTGCTGTGGCTCTTTGCAGTGGAATGCAGAATGTCCACCACCTCCCCCTCAAAGAGGCCACCGGTGGGTTCTCAGGAAATGCCAAGGCTACCTCATGCTGATTAGAGTTGTTTATAATCCACCTCAGAAATGCAACACGACACTCTCCATCTGCTCTGCATTTGGGGCTGCAAGGTTGAAATGTTATGGTATTGGCTTTCCCTCCAAGCCCCATCCTGACCCCTGCAAGACAGCCCCTCTGGAAGACTTTCCCCAGCACCACCATCTGAAATTCACCTTTTCCTCTTCATTTTCTCAGGAAATTGGACCTGGACTATATCAAATCACTTTCTTCCTGAAACTCACTTTATATAATGAGGTCATGCATGGTTAACCCTTGGTTGCTGGCTCACACATACTCTTGATCCAGAGCCAGTGTGTGGAGCAGTCCCTGGAGACCAGTAAGGGCACCAAAGAGGTGGATGCTAAGTCACTTAATCTGCAAGCTCCCTCAGGTCCCTGATCCATGCCGCCTACCCCACCCAGATCACATTCAGAACAACCTTCCTGTCCCAGAAGTCTTTGAATATTAGTGTATCTCACTTGTTTCATAGAGAATCGTGCACGGAGAGCCTTCTGAGTTCTCACTGCTTTATTTGAAGTTGAGGTTGTAGGGGCAATGGTAAGAAGCAAAGCCCACTGGCAGAATCTGATACTTATTTCCTACAGCTCCGGACATCCCAGCAACGGGCTCATCCAGCTGCTGCTGAGCCCTGGGAAGGTGGTAGAGTAGGTGAGGCTCCGTGTTCCTCCCCAATATTCCCCCAGGGCTCTGTGACAGAATCAAGTTGAGAGGCTTTCTTGTGAGTTGTTTGCTTGTTTTACTTTAGTATTGCTTATACATGTGTGTGTGTGTGTGTGTGTGTGTGTGTGTGTGTGCGCGCATGTGTGTGTGTGTGCGCGTGGTATTGAGGTGTTGAGCCCAGAACTTTGCACATGCAGGCAAATGCTGTTCCACTGAGCTCAACCCCATCCCAACCCACATCAGTGTCAATCCAAGGACACTGGTATCCTCTACCCCATGGGCTCCCTGGGCTGAGGCTGGTGCCCCAGGTCCTCTGGCCTGACACATCCTGGTATGGTCTACAGTGGAGATGAGATGGAGTCAAGATACCAGGGCAGTTGTCTCCCCTCAGCTGCTGGTCTGGTTTTCTGTTTTAGTTTTGGGCTCTTCACACCAATATACATCCCTAGTCTTTTATATTTTGAGACAAGATCTTTCTAAGATACCCAGACTGGGCTTGAATTTGCCATCCTCTTGCCTCAGCCTCCCAGGGTGCTGGGATTACTGGCTAACACCACCATGCCTAGCCTATTTTCTTTCTGCTACACAAAAGTCTACCTTGGAGCTCCTCCACACTGTCCAAGAGAAGATCCAGCCCTAAATGGCAAACACGTGAAAACAGTGTAACTGGACAGAGTTATCAGTGCTAGGCAGATGCCGAGGGCAGCTGATGGGTAAAGAGAGTCTTACCCTGGAGGTGAGGTCCCTGGGGACCCCCACCTAGGCCAAGCGCCCCGCTGCCTATGCTTTAAGACGGGAACAGGAAGTCCCCCACTCTGATGGGGAAAGAGGAAAAGTGGACTTATTAAGAATTCAATCATCTTAGGTCATTTTTCCCAGTCTGGCAGGAGATCCATGCTGACTCATTCGATGTGCTCATTTAAAAAATATCATTCCTATTTCAGGACAAGCCTCATGCTATGGACGAATCAGGTAGCCTCAGTTACGGTCTTTGTGATTCTATTCTATGCACCCTAGAATGTGCCCAGCCCCTGGGACCGGTAAAGAACTGAGATTAGAGCTGGTACTGTCGAGCAGGGGGGAAACCTTTGATTCTGGCATCACCCAGCAGATGGCAACCCTACTAACATGCTGTGCACAGCTGTGCACAGCCACCCCAACCAGGACCCAGAGTGACATCTCAGGCTGGGGAAGGTCGTTTCAAAAGACACAGACGCCAGACCTGAGTGTCTTCCTGCTGCAGTCCAAAAGCTTCAAATGCGATGTTCCCAGTCGTTCCTATCCTCAAAACATCTAATCTCAAAACTAAGATGGTATTTAAACAACTTATTAAAATCATAAGGCCTATTCTCAGCAAATGGTGTTTTAAATATAAGTGTGGTAGACCAGCTGCTGCTGATGACACAGAAATGGGATTTCTCAACCACTGCTGGTGTGTGTGAAATGGTTCAGTCACATGGAGGACAGTATGATAGCTCTTCAAAGTCAAAACATATGCTCACCACACAACCAGTAATCCGACACTGGGCACCAGCAGTTGGAAATCCACAAGCAAAACAAACAAAAGCATCGACCTAAAAACCTCACACCTTATACAAAGTCAACTCAAAATGGGCTACACTTAAATGTAAAACATAAAGTTATAAAACTTATAGAAGAAACAGGAGAAGAAACTAGGACCTGGAGGTGTGATGAGGCATTCCGCCAAAAACAATCCACTCATGAAAAAATTAATAAGTTCACTTCATTGCTATTAAAGCCATTCAGTCTGCAAAAGCCCAGAGTATAAAAGATGGAAAGATGAACTACAGCCTGGGGTAATTAATTCCAAACATGTGTCTGACAAAGAAACAGCACGTAGCTGATGGAATCTCAGAACTGAACAGTTCAAAAAGGAAGGCAGAGTAAGCCAATGAGAACCCATGCTATGAACAGGTGCTTCACAGAATTGGACCAGCCAGTAAGCCTGTGAAAAGGTGCTCAGCATCGCCAGTTATTCAGAAAACAAACCTAAAACCATGATGAGGCACCGCTCCTACTTACTAGAACATTAAAAATCACGCTGGTGACAATGTAGAGAGATCAGATTTCTTGTTTCTTGCTCGCGCTGTGTGAAATGGTTTGGCCAAGTGTTTCTCGAAAAGCCAGAATACATTTCCTATGCAACCAACCATCAGACTCCTTAGCGCTGATCCCAGGGAAATAAAAATCAATCTTCCTACCAAAACCCCTGTATGAATGCCCACGGCAGTTCTGTTTGTGATAGCCAAAGTCCAGACGCAAACTCCACAATGAATAGCTAAACAACAGTGATACACCTGTCCCAGGAAATGTCCAGGGAGTGTCCCTACATCGCTTGAATCTCAAGGGGAATTAAACTGAGGAAACAATGCCGACCTCAAAAGACCACACGCTGTATCATTCCATTTACAAAACATGCCCAAAGTAACGCAATTACAGAAAAAGAAAGCAGATGTGTGGTGTCAGGTTTTATGCTTCAGAGCAGTAGGGCGAATCAGGAATGAGCTGATCATAAAGTAAAAGGGTGGCCAAGGGAGACTTTTGCAGGATGGAACCGCTCTGTGTGACTCTGGGGGTCCCTGCAGGAAGCCACATGGGTGGCCCAGTGACCTGGGGCTCCACAGGCACGCTGCCCTACTGCCACTGAAGCACACCAAGTCCTTGGGCCTCACTGTCTTCTGAGGCAGAAAGGAAGCACTGGAAAAGCCCTCAGGCTGGGGAGCCCCCTCGGACTACGCAGCCTGTCCGAGCCAGCATCATCCAGGGCCATTTCCCACCACCCACCCTGGCCAGGCTCTAGGCCAGCTGCTTACAAGAAGTCCAGGGCTTCATTAATATGAATACCTCTCCATGGCGCTGAGCTGTTCTGGGTGTGGGGATAATCTCCTCAAACAGGGACAGCAGGCACAGGACCAAGAAAGGCTCCCAAGAATATGACACAAAAAGGAGATCACACAGCAAGGCGTCAGGGGTTTCCCATATGGCACCCCAGGGTCCCAGGAGCACAGGAAACTGGTGTTGACTGGTGTCTGCTCTGCCCGGTACTGAGCCCATGAGACACTATGAGTGTGTGTTTAGATCTGGGGGTGACCCGCTAGATCTTGGGCTGATCTTGGGCTGTCCATCCACCAGGCCCATGCCTACCCTGTTTCTAGCCATGTGCACTTTCCATGACATGCAGTGTGACATCGGTCTGGAGGGCAGGGTCATACTCAGATGTTTGGGCTTTGCTGAGAGCCTGCCGCCATCCTTCTGAGACTCAGCTTGCTTTCCTCAGCACAAGCCAACACAGAAGGGGCTGAGAGAGACATGCCCAGTTTTCTTTTGTCACAAGTGTTGATTCCTCGGCACCTCCAAGATTCCTTCTTCATTTTTCGATCTCCATCCCTGCATGGGAATCTTTCAACAAAGCATGCAGAGCAAGACGGACCTGTAATTATGGAAACCAAGAATGAAAGTGTTTCTATTAATACTGGTCACAGATAAGCCACCCACTCTTGGAAATGAGCACAGCTGGCAAAGGATGAGGTGGGCTGGATGAATCTCCCCACCAAGCTCCCAGGCTCCTCGCTGCAGGAGGCTGACTGTGGCAAGCAGCCACTGGTCCCCAGGCGCCTCCAGAAGGTTGCGGAGTTTACATCTTTTGGCCCAGTTCTAGGGTTCACTGACGTCTCCATCCAGCCTCAATCCCTCTCAGCATCAAAGCTCTCCAATAGCTGGGCTCTCCTCACAAACTGGCCGTCAGGGGAGTGTTTACTGGAGAGGAAGAGTGGATCCGGAAGCAGCTGTGCGAAGAGCCCCGGGCTGGGTCCCCCGGGGTCCTGCGTTCAGCCATCTGTGTCTCCTCTTAGGGCTAATCTCTCTGGTTCTCAGAGAAGCAGGCCATTAACTCAGACAGCTGGGGAATGATGGAAACCATCTTTTTTTTCTTCCTCAAACCATTCTTATTATGCAGTGTTTATGTTTCAGGATCCGGGAGACTTTCGAACAATGACCTTTCACAAGCCGTCCAAGCCCAGAGCCATGGGTGCTGGGAACTCATGCAAGCTTCAGTCTTCTGGCCTGGACCCAAGTCAGGGGCCACACAGAGCTGGCTTACACCAGGGGTACAGTGCTGCCCAGGGAGCACTGGTTTATAGGTTTCCACATGCAGTTTGATTTTAATGTAATGCCCGGCAGAGGGCTGGGTCCAGTGAAAATTTCTCCTGCAGTGAAATTTCTCCTCACAGTGAAATTTCTCCTGCAGAGTGGAGCAGAATTCATGTCTCTAAAAGAGCTTAATTTAATCAAAGTGTGAACAGCAGTGGGCTCCAACCTTAGTTGTTTCCTTCCCTGTGTCTAAAGTTCCCAGCTGGGACCTGTCAGGGGGCTCTGGTTATAGAGAAAGGCAAGGTTCTCTAATGGCTCCATTACCCGGCAAGCTTTTCTGTTCTGTCTGATCTCGCTCTGCCCATCTCCTTCACTCTGAATGTACCGTGCAGGCTTCCCATGAAGCAGGAATCATGACCCCCTCCCTCAGTCTGCTCGCTCCCAGCCTGGGTCGCTACTCTGCTTTCATTCCCAGATGCACTGAACTCTCACTTTAGAAAAACAAATACAGAACAGGATGTAGGGTCCCAGGAGCTCTGGTTGAGTCTGCAAAATAATAAACTTTTAAGGAAGATTATTTTCTCCCCTAAAAGAAAATCAGTTTCAAGAGAAGCAATTAAAGCTATACGTTCAGTTCAAACATATTTCCAAAGGGTCGGCCCACAATTTTGAATGTAATAAAGTTTAAGAACTGCTTCAGAGCCTTTCCACTGCTGATTCAGTTTTAACATGGAAGGCTGGACCTGGGGGCTGCTTCCCATATGGAAACATTTGATTCAGAAGGGAGTTTTCTGTTCAGTGTGTTTGTTCCCGTCTTCATGTTGAATGTTATTTTTTTTTAGATTTTAAACTTTTTTAAAGCAGAGTTGATTTGTTTCAAAGCAAGCTCAGTCTTTATTTCTGAAAGGTTAATTTTGGCACATGAAGGAGTAAGTAGAGAGAAAAGTGGAAACACATCTGTTTCTGGGTCCAGACTCTGGACTCTGGGGTGCTCTTGTCTCTTTACCATGGGAACTCGCTCGCATTAGCTTCATCTGTTACTGGAGCCTCTGCATTTGGAGAAAAAAGTTGAGATGTATCAGATCTTTCCAAAGGTAAGGCTTCTGGCTGCACATCCACTGCGTTTGTCAACTTCCCATCACTGTGACAAAATACCTAAAATAATAAACTTGCAAGGAGGAAGGCTTTCTTTTGGCTCATGGTTTTAGAGGACTCAGTCCATGGTCGTTACTTCGTTGGTTTCTGCTGCTAGCAGCACAATGCATCATGGTGGTAGCACACAGCAAATAAGGTCCAGTGACATCAGGGTGACCAGGAAGAGAATGAAGGGGAGGAAAGGGCCAGTGGTCAGTATCCCCCTCAAATTCCTGTCTTCCAATGACCTCTTCCCACTAAGCATCGCCTCTTAAAGGCTCCATGACTTCCCAGTAATGCCACAGGCTGGAGGGCAAGCCTTCAGCACGCAGTCCCTGGGCTGACACTCATTTGGTTTCCATGGAGTTGATACTACACAATGCTGGAGCAGATCCAAATGCAAATATCCATCATCACTTCTCAGAGTTCCCCTTTGCTATTACTTCCCGATGAATCTCTGCTCTTTACATGCTAGAGATAGTAAATTAAAACAAGCATTTGAAAAATTATTTTTTCATGAAAAAGGAATTTCATGTTCAAGAGCAAGGAAATTTAGAACAAAATTACACTTAAAGAATTTGCTACCTTTTGGGATGGTACAGAAACAAAGAGAACCATAGAATTTATAATCGGGATGGTGCATGCAAATTGCTTTCTCTTTTTAAAGATAAAAAGACAAAGCAACAGAAGACTAAGAGGACCTTAAGAAGATTAGATTCAAGGAAAACAAATCCACAGATCTGAACACTTCTTGTAGTAGAGCAGGAGTGAGGGTTTCCTTTTGGATCAGATGGGTTTCTTGCAGAAAACATATGGTTAGATATTGTTTCTTGATCCATTCTGCTAGTCTGTTTTGTTTAATTGGTGTATTGAGATCATTGAGATCATTTACATATTTGGTTATAACTGTTACATATTGGCTTATTGTTGACATGTTATCTTTCTGCTGTTTTATCTTCACCTTTCCATTCTGTTTAATTGTCTACCTTGCTTAGTGGTTTTTTCCTATGTGTATGTAGACTATCTTTCAGTATTCTTTGCAGGGTAGGCTTGGTGTTCATGAAGATCTTCAGCTGTTCTTTGTCATGGAAGTATCTTATTTCTCCATTGATTTTGAAGGACACTTTTGCAGGGTACATCAGTCTAGGTTGAAAATCATTTTCCTTTAGGACCTGAAATACTTCACTCCATGCTCTTCTTGACTTTATTGTTTGTGTTGAGAAGTCTGCTATAATTCTAATAGGCTTTCCTTTATAGGTCATCTGTCTTTTCTCTGACAACTTTTAGCACTCTATTCTTATGTTGGATTCCTGGGATGTTGATTATTATATCTCTGGGTATAGTTTTATTTTAGTTATGGCTATTTGGAGTTCTATATGCTTCATTAATCCTAATGTCAGTTTCCATTCTCATGTTTGGGAAATTTTCAGCTATTACTTCTGTAAATAGCCTCTTGGTATCATTTGTGTTGTTCCCTTCTTTTTCATTTATCTCTGTCAATCTTATGTTGTTTTTCTTTGCATCATCTTGCAGCTGTTGAATTGTTATTTCCTGATTCCTTGTTATTTTAAAAAGATCTTTCCTAAAAACGAAAGAAAGATCTTTCCTGTTTACTAGCTGCAATCTTGTCTTCGAGGTCTGAAATTCTATCTTCACTTTTGTTCAGTCAGTTTTGACAACTTTCGATGGAATATTGTATTTCCTGTATATCTCTTTGAATCTGCTTCATGTATTCTGTTTGTTTCTTAAACTGTTCATCCAGGGCTTCTATCTTTTTGTTTTGTTCCTCTAGCTTTTTAACTGTGTCTTCTTTAGATGTGTTGAACATCTCTTTCATTACTTTTGTCATTTCTTCTTTTATCTGGGAGATTATTTCTAGTTTGAATTCCTTTAAAGCTTTCTGGAGTTGCTTCTTTATTTCAGTTGCTATTATTATACTGTATGGCATATATTTTCTTCTATGTACATGGCTCCTAGGCTTTCTTGGGATGGGCTGGAGGTTTGAGATTGCATTCCTATGCCCTAGGCTCCTGGGACTGAATGGAGGTTGCTGAGCATGGTCCAGTCAGGCCCTCAGGCCCTCCAGTGTCAGCTTCAGCATTCCAAGTAGCTGGGCAGGCACCTAACCACTGTGAATGATGGGCTAAAGCTCTCCCCAGGCAATGACCAGTGCCCTGGAACTCAGTTCACCTGTTCTCAACTCCCATAATTGAAGAAGGTCACTTGGTATAATACAGTTGGTCCACAAAACCTCCCAAGGCTAGTATAGTGTGGCTGGGAGCTGGGCAGGTCCTTGAGCTCTGGGAGCAATGATCTTAAAGTCTCCCAAGGCTCAGGATGGTGCACGGGCTCACACCAGCCACCAACTGAGTTTCCCTGTTTGGAAGAAGGTCCTAGAACAGGAGTGAGGAATTCCAGCTCCTGACAATAGCATGGAGTGTGGACTATCTGAGGCAGATTGCACTTTTCAAAAACATCCAACATGGTATTTCCGGTCCAGACCCACACAGACCTCTGACCTTACCCACCTTCCATCACCGCAGGGCCCCAGGGAGGGGCAGAGGAGTTAGCACCTGATGAACACAGTTTTGGTTCAGGAAGATGAAAAGCATCCCAGAGGGGGATGGCAGTGATGGGTGTACAGCAATGTGAATGCACTAATCCTGCCCCAGCCTCATCCCCACACTTACAGGTATAACTCTATGAACTGCACAGACTTAATTAATAGTGTAGCTCATGAGCTAGGATTTAAAAATGGAACAGTGATCCCCTTTCAATGTTACTGAAAGACAATGTAGTTAGTACTTCTAACCATGCACTTCTTTTTAGTGAACTGATACACTTTAGAATGGTTAAGATTTTGAATGTTATATCTAAATGCTGTGCTTTGCATCTGGATGTCCCCCGAAAGCTGAATGAGGTCATAGGTGGGGCTTTCAGAGGAGGCTGGATTTAGGATGCTTGGTGCTGGGATCAAGAATGCGACACTAGAATTGGTAAATGGTGTGATGTTAGGAGTAAGGATGGCCCACCTTGGGTTGAGTGCTACCTGCTCTAAGGGCAGGTACTCCGATAGAACATAAGGGACAGGAAGGGATGGCCACGGCTGCTTGCTGCTTCTTTGTTGCTTTGCTGTCTTCCTTCCTTCTGTCCACCATGAACTATTTCTCCTCGGTGATGTCCCTCTACACACTACTCAGCCTTGGACACAGCCAGTGATGGACTGAAAGCTCTACAAACTGTGAGCTAAATAAACCTTTCCTCCTTTAATTTTGTGCATCAGGTATTTTGTCTCAGCAACAAGGGGAAGTAACTAAGATACTATAATATCATGATTTTTGGAAAGGAGAGGAGAGTGAAGTCTGTTTTCCTGTTCTGCAATCTTGATGACAGGCTAGAGTACGGAGCAGGAGCTAAAATGCTGTGGGAGTGGTGTGTGATCTCCAAAGCTAGGTCAGAAAGGCAGCACTCACCTCTGCCCCATTTCCTTCTTCTCTCTCTCTCTCTCTCTTTGTCTCTGTCTCTCTCTCTCTCTCTCTCTCTCTCTCTCTCTCCCTCTCTCTTAGTCCTTCTCCCTTTCCTCTCTCTGTCCTGGTCTTGGTCTGTCAGTCTGCCTCATCTCTGGCTCTGCATCTCTTGTTCCTTCTCCACTCCCTCTTTGCCCTCTGTCCCCCACATTCTCTCTTCCTTGATCCTCACTCCAGCAAGTAAAGCAAGGCTCCTCAGCAACGCTTTCCCTGGACTCTTTCTCCATGCTATGTGTCCAAGGGACCTTCCAGGGATGAGTCTCAATGGCAAATGAATACATTAAACGTTTGTCTTTATCGTTTAAATGGAGATAACTGTAAGGCATGAGTCACATCTACCTGGGGGTCTTGGAGGGCCTGGAATGACATAGTCCAGGCCTCGACATTGTCAGGAGGGGCTCTGGGGTCTGGCAGAGGTCTGGGGGCAGACCAGGGGTCGGGTTAGCCAGCACTGCTATGTCGATAGGTCCTGAAGGCTACAAACCATGCTGGCTTCCCAGAACAATGACATCGCAGTCAGTACATAGCTCGCACTGTGCCTATCCCTAAGGGAGGGTGTGGCTTCCCTGGCCTCAGGTTCAGGGGTGGGTGAGGTCTGGGGTAGGCGGGGAGGCTCCAGTCTGCCTGTGAGGATGCCTTTGCAAGCGGGGCTCTTTGTTGTAGCCCTACAGTCCTTGTGCTCTTGAGGAGACCCTGGGACCTGAAAAGGAACCCAGCAGGAGGAGGCAGAGGCAACCCTGACTCAGCAACCCCTGTTCCCTGAGGCCCTCACAGTTCACATGAGCAATGCTGTGCCCCTCGAAGGAGCCTTCTGAAGGCTTCCTCCCTGTGTGGCTGTGGGGGCCTCTCCACTGCACCTGGCGGTGCCAAGAGACCTGACCCCTAGGACAGGAGAACTCTGTCCTTGGTGCCTCACCTCATCCTTACGAAGCTGCTCAGAGGGCCTGCTCTCTGGAGACCTGAGCTTGCTGTCCCAAATCATTCAGCAGTTTTGTGTCTGATCACAGGAGTTCACTCTGTCCAAGTCTGCAAAGCCTTGGTCATCACAGCACACAGCAGGTAATGCAGACACTTGTCTACACAGATGCAGAAACACAGGATCTGTTTCTGTGTCATGGTAGCTCTGCATTTATCCTTAGCAAGCACTGGAGGGGGATTTTCCTCTTTTTACTATTATGAGTGTTACCTCATGCAATGATCGCATGGTTAGAGCAGGCTGTACGTGGGTGAAGCGGTCTACTCTCCTGAATGACAACATCCTCACCCCAGTTTCACCTCGGGCTAGGTTCTTCAGGTGCCACCACCTGAGAAAACACAGAAAGGTTAGGACTACAAAGAGGCGTTGGGTGACACAGTGAAGACCTTGGAGACCATCCGGACTTGGTGGGGGTGGCCGCGCCTGCGGACTGGAGGGAAGACAGCCCTGCTTTCCTGCTGCCATGCGCTGTGCCCGAAGAGGTTGGAGAATGTGATGGGATGCGTGTATTTTTAATCTCTCTGCTGTTTCCAAGGAATGTTTTATTTCTGTAGGAAGAAAGAAACCATATTGTTATATAAAGGGTTCCTGTCAAAATTTGGATAATTTGACCCATAAGAAAACTAAATGCATTAAAGAATATCCTTCTGGCAAGAATGCCCCTCCCCAGCCAGCTCTCGTCTCACCCACCTGAAGAATCTGCTGGGGTTGCCATGGTAACCCTGCACCTCATTTCTCCTGAGGGATGTACTGACGTTGAGCTTGACATAGATAGAGGCTTCACTAAATCTCTGAGTGTTGCCTGTTAAGATCAACATGTCCCTGGCTTTTTTCATTCAGTTCAGCGAAGACACTTCACTGTCTTATGTTTGTGAATGAATACCTGAATAGCTTAGGAGAAGAATAACAGTTACTTTTTGAAAATTTATCTCAAATGCTCCAAGACATAGTTAATAAATATCTGCTGTCATTTTTCCATCCTGTGATTAGTTGGTTTATCTCCTGCTGCGTGACAAACTGCCCCAAAACTAGGGACTTTGAAACTATGGTGACATCGTTTTCTTCCTGCACTCACCATTCTGCAATGTGGGCAGGGCTTGGCCGTCCCTGTTTTGGGAAAGGGGGACACTGGCTGTCACAGCCAGCCACAGGCATCCTCACAAGCGTGGTGGATGATGCTGCCTGTCACCGGATCCTCAGCTGGGGCCCTTGAGTAGAGCAGCTGCACGTGGCCGCCCCAGGCAGGGCGTCCTCCACCTCAGTGGCTGGGCTCCGAGCTCTCCTGTGTTGGGCATCTGTGTAATTCACAAGATATAGTATTACAATGGATGTGTGTATGCAATCCATGCTGGTCCAAATGGGATGATTAGCATTTCCCTTCACTAATGTAACTTATGTTTGGAGCCTTTTGGGTTCTTCTGTTTTATTTCTTCCATATAGTGGGTTGTGATAAACTTTCCCCACCACGCTGTGTAACACTGCAACTTACTCCAGACACCTGTGCTTCAGAGCCTACCATCCGGCCTCCTTCTCTCCCTCTCCACCCTCCCATTGCCAGCCAGCCTGTATTTTACTCTCTACTTCTAGGCAATCAACTTATTCAGCTTCCACAAATGATGAGACTACTGTAAGGGAAATGTAAAGGAAATACTGTGGAACTTTGACATAGGCAAAGAGTTTTCTCAAAAAGATTCCAAAGTCCAAGCAACAGCTGGACAACTGGGTTTATACCAAACTGAAAATCTGCACAGCAAGAGAGGCGATGGAGTTAAACAATCAACTACACCTGTAATCCCAGCATTCAGGAGGCTGAGACAGGAGGATCACCAAAAGTTTGAATCCAACCTGGGCTACAAAGTGAGTTCAAGGCCACACTCAATCGCTTAGTGAAATGCTGTCTGAAAAAGACCAAAAAAAAAAAAAAAAAAAGTCACCGGCAGCAGGGCACCAAGGTGTTTAAAAGCCATATTCTGTTTCACAGAGCAAGTGACTAAATCCAACTCAGATTCCAGCAGAGTGGAGCTGGACTCCATGTTTCAGTGAGAAGATTGCAAAGGGTTTGTGAACAGACTTTAAAATCACAATGCCCAGGTCAGAGGTATTGGTCAAGTTTCTGTCTCTAGTAACGCAAGTCCACAGGCTAAGTTATGAAAGAACGAAGTTTATTTTGCTCACGGTCCTGGCCCAGAACTGAGGCTTGTACCTGCTAATGGCTGTCCTGCTGATGGAGAAAGAGGGTATGTGTCTCCACCAGACTCTCTCTGGCCTTCTGAAGCTGCCAGGTGCAGTCACCGGGCCTCCAGCTTGATGACCTTGTCCATCCCGGCTCACCTCCTACAGCCTCACTTTGAACAAGCTGCATTTCCATCGCTGGCTTTCACCACTGACCTCTGGCGTGAATTCAAGGGGGCAACCCCTGTTCCAGCCATAGCACAGGACATTACTGATGAGTGTCTCAATCTGTGTTCTACGCAGAACCCTTCCAGCACGCTCCAGGCAGCAGCTGACCGGCAGCTGGAGCTGGCCCTGAGGCCCGCACCTTGCTTTAGGCTCATGGTCCAGAACCAAACAGGACAGGCCTCCTGTCACAAAGTTCCGACCCATCCGTAACATAGCCAGACAAAGACAGCTGATTAACTAGGCTTTTCACAATGACGAATTTATTCTTTCTTTCTCTCTCTTTTTCTTTTTCTTTCTTTCTTTCTTTATTTCTTTCTTTCTTTCTTTCATTTTTACTGGGAATCAAACTCAGGACTTAGTGCAGGCACTTGTACCACGGTCCTCCGCAAATTTGTTCTCTGTAAAGATTGCCCATTAGTCTAAGATCACACGCATCTGGGGACCCATGCGCTCGTCACCACGGGTGGCAGAGACTGAGTCCATCGATAATGAAGAGCCATGGCTGGTAAATCAAAGAGATACAGCTCAGGACATGTGATCTGGAAGCAAACCAGACTGATACTTTGAAATGAAATCACAAAGTTGAGGATCAAAAACTGGCTTGAAAGCAACCCATTTGGGGGCTCTCTGTCTCCCAGCTGTTCCCACTCCCCATTCCTTTCCCTAGTATATTTTCCTACTCTTAAAAAAAAACTGGCTTGGTTTTAAGCAGTTCTTTGGTATCTGTTGTCTCTTTCTTTGTCCCCTCAGAGAAATAATTGACCCCTTTATTTAAATAAATGGAGCCCAAGTAAGTGAATGGAATATGATTGTTACTTTTAGTGCAAATGTTTGGATTGTGCAATGACTCGAGAATACCCAAATTTTTCCAGGTTAGGGGACAGAGAGAAAGGGAGAGAAGGAAGGGAAATACAGAAGAAAGAGGTCTGTGGACTAAAGGGTGTCTGCTAGCGACAGCTACAGTTTCTACATGGAGCCAGGATCTCCTGTAAATGATACACTGGAGGTGGCAGAGTGGTCATCCTGCCTGCCTCCCCAGGAAGGGCCTGACCAGGGCTCTCTGTGGCATAGATTGTTGATCTTCAGCTTGGGGCTGTAGAGAGCGGGAATGGGAGAGCCACCAGCTGTGGGGAAGATTGCTTTCCTGACCTGGTCATCCTGGTACAACAAGACAACTAAACCAGCTCAACTCCTCTTAGCAGGCTCCAAGGAGAGCACACAGAGATGGTCTTTCCTTCAGGAAGTGACCTCACTGTCACTTCCTGGGCACAGGGCCCCTTCTGGATCTCAGAAGTGGGATGGACAGCTGTGTGATCAGCCACTCTTGCCTGAGGAAGAGGCTGCTGGACATGGGAGACTCGGGCACCCTCTCCCTGGACTTTACAGCTCACCTCTCAATGCAGCCTCCTCCCTGCAAGAAAAGCTGGGTGTGCCGATGGCTCACAGCTCCGCGTCCCAAGAGCGCCCCTCGCCCCCCGAGGTGTTCCACCTTCCACGTCCACCTTGATTTACTCCACGTGACATCGTGTCCTCCAGATTAATGGACTGGAGTCACAGAAACAGAAAGCAGAGCGATAGTTACTAGGGTCCAGGAGGTGGGAAAAATGAAGAGATTTCCTCCAAAATTACAAACTTCCAGGCATAAGATGACTGTTCTGAACATGCTATTATAATAATATCTATTACTATTCTTCTTTGTCTCTTAGCTGCAGGGTCCGTTTGATGAAAACCCTGTCTCTTGCTTGTTCTGTGCTCCACAACTTTCTGGAAATGAAACACCACATTGGCACTCATCGGACTCAGCACTGTGTTCATTACAGCACTGTTGGGGTGGTGCCTCTCAGAGAAACCCCGGTGCATTTCCCGTTCTCCCACGATGGATTTTATCAGGGCACCACTGCCCTCCCTGCCGTCCTTTCCTCAGGGGAGGCCGCTCAGCAAGCGCCTTCTTGGCTTCCTCTGGAGTTCAGCACGTCCGTCCTGCTTACGGTGCTCACGAGCTCCTCTGTGTCTCCACATGGACATCCACACCCACACTCTTGCCTCCCCCACACCACCTGTGCCTCAGACGCTTCAAAGTCAGGTTCAGTGGCCCTTCTGGCCTCAGTTTCCCCCAGGCTGAGTTTCAGTACTAGTACATGATGCCTTCCCAGGTTTTGTTGGTGAGGTCGACACAGTGGACATTGGAATGCTTCTTCCAGAACTTGTCTGGGGTCGAGGACATCCCCTCGGTGACATTAAAACACCTGGTGAGCAGCGCCTTGGCGTGCAGCTTCCTGAACTTGCAGATCACTTTCCGGTCATTCACACTGTCCCCTGCCAGCTAGCTCTCACTCAGCCGCACTAGCAAAAGTTTCCTGTCTCTCAGCACTTGTGTCCCCTCTTGGTCAGCATCTTTATTCTTCAAAGCGGTGGAGATTGTGGCCTTTGCCACCCTCTCCACCAAGGCCAGGTCAGTCACGTGCACAGCCTCCCCACAGTCTCCTCCAGTCCAGCAGTGCCCTCTTCAGAGCCTTCTTCTTGCTGCACATCTTCCTGTCACCTCACTATTGCTCTGCACACACTTGTCACCTGCATTACCGCTCTGCCCTCTCTCCCCCATCCTGCTTGCTGGGCCCTTTTTTGGAGCCAGGCTGGACTGAATAGTACTGCAGACAGCTGCCCGGCAAGCACGCACAGGTCTGTCTGTACCCACAGTCTTGACTGGAGGAAGCCACGGCCGTGTGTCAGAGGGAGGATGGCCACGTTTGTGTGCCTCAGCTGACGCAGGGCTCATGAATGGTAGCAGCATTTTTCCTGATGCTTCTGCTGGCAAGCTAAATTGTTGGCGACCAGAAGCAGTCATGAACCAAGGTATTCTATACCAAGTCATGCTACTGTACTCCTTAAACACGTGCAATTTTTACTTATCAACTCAGCAGCCCAAGAGGGAGCGGGTGACCAAGAGTGTGGAGGCTTGTCCTGCAAACTGGGTCCTGCACCCTAACCAGTGTCTCATCACAATGCTTAGGCAAAATAATATGTTGAAGTTGAAGAAAAAAAAGTGAAGACACATCTTGCCCTTGGTTCCACCTGCTGGTGGCCTGGCTGTGAGGTCACCTCCCCTGCTGCAGTCAGGGGTGGCAAGGAGAACAATTACATATGGGGCACACGGTTTACAGTAGTACTTTATGCTACTCACCCAGAGTCAAATACAAGAAGCGCAAGGAATCTGTCTACACATTAAAGATGTAGAAAAACCAGCCAAGGACTTGGATTCCATGACAGTAACCTGCATGAGTCCGGCTGAAAATCTAGAGCCCATAATAGTGCCTCCCATGAGTCCAATTGGAGGCCCATAGCCCACAACAATGATTCATGCAAGACTATTTCATGGATCTGCACTGGGAAGGGCCAAAGACCAGCAGTGGAAACTAGAAAGTCTGTGCCAGCAGGGTGAAGGATCTGTGCCAGTGGGTGGAGGGTTCTGCACTGGAGCTCAAAATAAGGACCAGGACTACCCTGAAAAGTACCACAGCCATCCTCAACGACAGCGAAGACTCGAGCTCCTCCTACAGTGAGAACAGCCAAGTACATATCAGGAAGCCAGCATGATGAGCTTCTCCTGGAGACTGAGCGGCACACGTCTTCCCCTCCGGAGCCAGGAAGTGATGATCAAAGTAAGGACCAGAGCTCCCCCAAAGTGAACCACAGCCATTCTCAGTGACAACCAGGTCCCAAGCTCCTCCAGTGACAACAGCCAAGTTCATATCAGGGAAGCCAGCATGACAAGCCCATCCAGGAGAACCAACAGCTCCAAATAACAACAATGCTTAGAACCCGCAACGCTAACTTCTTCTCCAGTTCTCTTTTATAATTACAACAATCCTCAGACCCCCCTGCCCCCACCCCCACCTCAGCACTGCGCTGCTTTACTTCAGCTGGTGTTAAGTTGGCCACCATTTTTAATCCACCACATCCCCTGCGGACAAACAGATGCTTTGCCGTGGCTGGACTGGACCTCCCTCCTTCCCACCTCCACCCACCAGAAGGGAGACCTGAGTGGTCACCCTTCTGAAGCCTAGCAGACCCCTTGGACACAGTAACTTCTACTTTTCATGCAAATCATCTTTGGAGGAACCTGGATTCCTTATATGAAGGGTTTCTTTCACAAACAGAGGCCCTCTCTTCTGTTTCACAAAATAAGGCCGCCCCTGGCTATGTAATTGTTACTCTATGCAACAGGGAATAAGTGGCCGCAGCACAGGTAGCCAGTTTGGGAGTCACATAAAAACACTGTCCCTACAAAGAAATTATACCCTAGCGCAAAGCCTAAGTCCCTTTTACTTGAGATCTAGGCACAGCCTTGGCGAGTGGAAAGAAGACCAGTGTAATTATCTCCCATGTGTAATTACAGCCGAGCATGGAGAGCAGAGGCAACACCCCACCCTGCCCCTGGGCTGCCTGACTGCAGCCAGGCAGCGCACTCTTGGGTCTCTGTGTTTGTAAAGTGGCCCAGCACCCTAGAATCCAGGAGCAGGGAGATTTCCTTTTTGGTGGGTCTTAGCTGGGTCAGGTTTGCCAAGCAAAAGCATGGGAGGGAGATGGGGCTTGGGCCCACCTCATGTGAGGGTCCACAAGGGTGAGAACAGAGAATATTCTTGTGGGTTCACTGCTTTCAGAAGCAAATCACACACGAGGGTGTGATGGAAGCCGGGTACCCAGGCAGACATGCCTATCTGAGGGCCTTAGAGCTGTGGTCTAAGAGGAAGGGTTCCAGTGGGAGAACAGTGTGCAGAAAATGCTCCAGGTTTCCCTCGTCCTTCGCTGTGCCAGAAGGGAACTTTCTGGAATTCAGTCCTTTAGTTAGACTCGATCCTAGGAAACTGTTAATGCCTTTACCAAGAGTGGGGGCAGCCTTGCGTTGAAAGCTCTGTCACTTGGAAATGAGTGAACAGGGAAACCTGCAGGACGCCAAGGACACAGGCAGAGCTGCAGATGCCAGGGTGGGTACAGGGACAGGGCTGGCTCAAGGCAGTCCCAGGCTCACTCTCCAAGCTCAAGGAATCCTTTTCTGACCCCTGAGTTCAGACACAGCTCCTATGGCACTGTCGGAGCACTCTGCAGTCTTTCTTTGGGGAATTTGTTATCCCAGCCACTGAATAACTGTGCAATTGCTTAATGTGACAAGTGACAAGCGCCATGCTGACTTGCCTGCTGCTAGATCCCCTGTGCCTGAAGCAGTGTCTTTCACACACACAGAGCTTGTGTTCCTGACAGGTGGGTGAGACACGTAGGTGGATGGGTGGGTAAATGGGTGGCTGAGCAGCTGGACGGTTGGACGGACAGCTAGATCGACAGATGGATGAATAGGCAGATGGGTGAATGGGTGGATGGATAGGTGGATGAATTAGTGAATGGGTGGGTAGGTTCATGGATGGAACCCAGCATCACCGATGCATTTCAGTCTCTACCTTCTGCACTGAATTCCGCCAGGTATGTGTACAAATGACTTTTTTGGAAGGCCAAACATCCAGCTGGGCTGAACTTGAGTGGGGGCAGCTGAAATGGGTGGCTAAGTGTGGAACCTCTCCCCCAGATCCTGACGGTAGCAGAGGGCTCTGTCCCCTGGGAACTGCCCAGGGCTGTCAAGTAGCCTCCGGGGTCCTGTCCACGGAGCTTAAACAGAACAAAGCCTGGCTGCTCTCAGCAGGGCCTCCTCAGCCTATAGACTGTGTATGTGTTTATGAAACACTTCAGATCTGATGGAGACCAGATGTGACCCAATGGTGGTTTGTGCTGCCCGGGAATGCTGAATACCAACCTAGACATCTTCTCTAGCTGCTCGTACTCAGCAATCAGTCTTTAAATCTTAGGTTTGATCCCTGATATGCATCCATTAACTTCATTCTTCTGAGAAGCAGAAACATCTGGCAACTTATACTTGATTTGTTAGGCTGATTCAGGAAATGGGTCCACAGCCAATCAGCTATTATCAGTCAGCTTAGTCCAGTGACAGCAGCATCGCTGAGGACCCACTTGACCCTGCCCCTCACTTGGCAGGGTGACCTTGGTACTTGCCAGGACTCAGCTTTGCAATTATAATTTGAAGAGTTATCACTTATCGAACCTTTTGTTCTAGGCACTCAACTGCATGCTAAGTAAAAGTTACTCTTCCTTTACTCTGACAGGAAAATGGATAGACAGACATGGCTTTCCTACATTACAAGGCCAAGAAAAGGCAGAATCCCAGCCTGTTCTGGGACTCTAAAATGTCACCTCTTTTCATTAGACCAGAGAGCCTCTTTCACCTGTGAAGCTCACGGAAGTGCATTTGTACAGCATGGTTTATGAGCACCTACAACGAATCAGGGCCTCAGCACTGCACTCAGAGAGGTTCACCTGCGTAACCCGCTGCTGTGACCCTCCTAGTCTCCCCTGCTACACCTGCCTCTCCTCTACAAAGCTTTCATCTGCCCCCATGGGTATCTTTACAACAAGGAGCACTGGTCCTTGCTCGGGAGGCTGCTGAATGGGAAAACTCGTCCCAAACACAGCACAGGCTGTGAACCATTGGGTTCACAGACGCAGCTCGGCCTCGGGTTCCGGGTTCCGTGTTAGTGTTGCACTCCCTTTTAGAAAGCAGCAGAGTCAGATTATCAGCACAGTCTCTCCACTGACTAAACAGTGGTACAAGCAATTGTGAGTATTCCTTCATGACAGGCTTTTTAAGAGAATTTCCATTGCAAAGATTCTACACAGTCAAAGGTTGGAGACCTGAACTCCAACATTACCCTGTCCCTCAGCCTCTCAGCTTTCTCTGGAGCGCAAGAGGAGCTGTGGAGAATCTGGTGGCCCCAACCCATGCATGCAGCTCCTAGGCCATACAGTGTGGGAGGGAAGGACTTTTTCATGTCTCTGCTCCACCCAAGGACAGATACCATTGGAATGCCAGGTCAGAAAGTCCGTGTTCTGCTGGAATCATCACGCAGAACCAAGAGCCATGGACAGCCGCTGCTTGTCTGCAGCACCCTGGGTTGGATCCCTCTATATGACGCCCATGCGGGTTGTGAGCAAGCCCAGCCTCTCATCCGGGGCATCCGGCTAAGGCGCTGGCCAGGGCAGTGGCACATCTCCAGAAGGGTGTGACCCTGACAACCCAGCACACTGCTCACGGCAAGCTAACACTATGTCCACATCCTCAAGGGGTGGCCCTGTCATCTGCCCGTGCCAGCAAAGCCAGGCACGCAGTTCTGCCCTCTTCCTGATATACATGTTCATTTGGAAAACCAAGACGAGAAGGCGCCCTGGTCCTGGTGGCTCCTCCAAAAGCGGGGTAAGCGTTTGCAGGGAGAGGGCTGTAATCTCCTCATGCGTGTAGCTTGGGGCTGCGTGCAAACCAGCAAGGCCCTAATTGATAGGTAGGCAGAGCTGCCCTCGGCAGGCCTTTGAAGGAGAGCTGTGAGGCCCTGTCTCTCCTTACCATTTCTTGTGTTTGAAAAGCACTTTTCGAATTGTTTCCTTTGGACATACACACAGAAGCACGATGGTCAGACCAGTCGGTAGGCCTATTTTTAGTTGTTTGAGGGACCTTGAGGGACCTCCCTGCTGCTAATCCAGGGTTCTCTTTATCCTCCACATCCTTACTAGTGTTCCGAACTTTTCGTTCTTTGTTGCTAGCCGCCCCGACTGGGGTGAGAGGATACGTACCTCCTGGCTGTTCACATTTCCCTGGTCGCTGATGATACTGAGCATTGTTTCACATATTTGTTGGCCTTCAACAGAGGACTGGGTAAAGAAAATGTGTTGTATATACATAATAGAATATTACCCATCAATAACGAACAAAGAAATCCTGTCCCTGCACGAAGTTGGGGGGATAGTATTCCAAATTAGGCAAGCCAGACACAGAAAGACAAGTTTCCACCCTCATTGGTGGAAGCTAAAAAAAAATAAATAAGCTGACTGAAAGCAGGAGTGATCACTACAGTCCAGGAAGTGTGTGGGGTGGGGCGAAGATGGACAGGAGGAGGATGGATTGGATTAGTGTATGCCGTGCATAGGTGTGGAACTGTCACACCGAACACCATTTGTGAACCAGGCATGACGGTGCAAGCCTGTAATTCCAGCATTTGGGGGGCTGGGGCAGGAGGAGCACTGCAAGTTTGATGCCAGCCTGGGTTACACTGTGAATTCAAGGCCTGAACTGCATGGCAAGACCCTGTCTCAAAAAGACAAAAAGAAAAAGAAAAACACCATTTGTATGTACAATTGATACATGTTGGTCAAAATTAAATAATTATTTAATTATTAAATAAGTGGATAAATAATCATTTTTGTAATAACTCAGGCAAACCCAAATATTTCCTAACAGTTAAGAAAAGCTGGTTTTTATTATTGTTTTTATTACTACACTCTAGCTTCGTGGGAAAATGCACAAAAGCAAGAGTTAAATTCATATACATGTGTCTCCTATTTATTCAAATCCAGGGCCCAAATGTATTATTTTTGTTCAATTCTAATCTAGTATTTGGCTTAAGCACAGATTTTCTCTGATTCTAAAAGTTAACCACATTCCTTAAACAAAATTTGGGGGACACAGAGAGTACTTGATAAAAACATCACTCACAATAATTTCACCTTGTTTTTCCTTTTCCTCCCTAAAAGAAAGCACTCTTTTCTAAAAGAAAACTCTGAACACCGTGTGCCACATTCTCTGCAGTATCCAGGAGGTTGGCTCTTCCCGCTCTGGGGTCACTGGGCCAAGTCTCAGAACCTGGAAGAGGAAAACAAGCCAGGTCTTACCCAGGGGTGCCACCGCTCCCAAGCCACCAGCCTGGGCCTCCCTGTCCCAGAAAATGACCGGCCTGGCCAGGCCAAGCCTCCTGCAGCAAATACTGAACCACAATGCCAGGGATGAAAGCCACCCCGAGCCCCTTGCTCTGCAGAGGACACTGTCGTGGACAGGGCCAGTGCCTGGGGTGGGCAGGCTGGGGTCCCACAGGGCACTAGCTCTGCCTCCTCGGTGAGCCCCAGGTGCTGCTGCAGGTGCAAGGTCACTGGCCTCCAGGCTGTGGGGTGCACACACTGACTCCCCTCTGCCTGGAGCCCGCAGGAATCAGAGGTGTGACAAGGAATAATAGCTGGTGCAGAAGAAGCAGGCGGCCTGGGATCCCTGGAGACCTCCGCTGGCCTTGCAGAAGGTGGCACCTTGTCCTCACTGAGGCCATGCGCATCACCACCCACCAGCCCAGGGATTCCCTCCAGAGCAGTGGACAGAAGGGCACCGGCCCTGGGGGCTGTTTGTTCTCATCATTATTCTCCAATCGAGGATGCAATCTGGAAAAAGAAATGCGAACCAACTGTTTAAGGAACTCACACACAAACACTGGAAGCCCATTTTCTCTTTGGAAGACACAGATTCTGCAGAGGGGCAAAAGCAAGCAGATAAGGAGGGTTCAAACAGAGAGCAGAAAGGGAAAATATCTGGTGATCTGAGGAGCACTGTTTTATACCAGCAGCACACAAAATCCTATGGGGAAAAACACATGGCCTTGACATCATCGTGCCTGAATTGTGCGTAATGCTGACATACAATTAAGATATTGAGACTGAATGTCTTTTCAACTTTTAATGTCACTCCTTGACCTGACCGTGTGACTCTGAGCAGCAGCACATAAACATCAGCAGTTTTAATGAGCCAAGCGCGGAAGTGCCTCAGCCAGAAGTTGGATGGGTAACACAGGCTGGGTGGCACGGGGAGAGTTCTAATGCTAATGTTTTAATCTCATATTGAGTGGAATCAAGATGCTTCACAAAGTAACTGGAGAAGGAATTAGAACTTTAAGTGTATCATTTAAGTCAATCAATAAAATAACAAGAAACAATATAATGACGTTTAGTGAAAAGGAACAGGAAGGGGAGAGCGGGAATAAAAGGCCAAAAATGCCCATGATTCAAGATGGTAGGGAGTAAGCAACAGCTGAGACTGAAAAATAAAACAAGCCTGTCATGTTATCTAAACTGTGGGGGCAACCACATTGGCCCCCTGCAAAAAAAGAAAGCTTCCCAAGGTGGAGTGGTGGGGTACAGTATGGAAGAAAGAGACCAAAGTTTTGACATGAGTTTTTTGGAATGAAAAGATTCTTTATCAGCATATGGCTTAAATCATTCAGACAATGAAAACAATTTTTTGAACAACAAGCCAAGAACATTCTCAGGGAAATTACTACAGGAACAATCTGAGCCAGCCCTGTAAGAGATAGTCTGAGTTTAAAATATCTTTCAGCTCAAATCAGTTTTTGGAAACCACTTTTCCCTGAATTCAAAGAGAAAAAAGACCCATTAGATCTGCCCAGAAAGAGATTGCTGGCAAGTTCCAGCCAGGGAACAGGCTGCACGAATTTGGATTTCCTGTCACTGTGAAGACACAGGCACATGGACTGAAATCTAAAAGATGCACACTGCCTTGGTTACTTTCCTCTCACTGCTGAGACAAAATACATAACATCCAAAGTTAAAGGAGGAAAAGTTCATTTAGCTCCAAACAGACATTTTAGTTCATAGTTGGCTGGCTCCAAGGCGGGGTGGCATGCAGAGGGGCATCGCCCCGAAGAAACAGTTCATGGCAGGCAGAAGTCAGCAAAGCAGTGAGGAAGAAAAGCAACAAGCAACAAGCAAGCCATGACTCTCTTTCTAAAAGCCCCTGTGTCTTTTCCAGGCTACATGGCCGTGGAACAGGTAGCACCCACATCCAGGGTGGGCAGCCTTAACCCTAGCACTGTACCATGCATTGATCCATGACCCGTGGACCATCTTTGATTCCAGCAGCACACACCCTAGATCCAGCCACCTCTGAAAAGCCCCACCAATGACCGCATGAGGCTTTGGGGGACATCTAGATACAAACCATAACACATAGCCTCGCTGAAAAGAATAGAAAGGAAGACTGGGGATGTTGTGGTAGAGCGTGTGCCCCGCATGTGCAAAGCCTTGATTCAAATCCTTGCATTGAAGAAGAAAGGTGGGCAGGAAGGAAGAAAGGGAAAGGAAGAGAAGGGAAGGGGAGGGCAGGGGAGGGGAGGGGAGGGTAGGGGAGGGGAGGGAAGGGAAGGGGAAGGGAGGGGAGGGGAGAGGAGGGGAGGGGAGGGGAGGGGAGGGAAGACAAAAGGAATACTCTCAAAAATAGAGAAATGGACCTCAGAGGGTGGCCTGAGTATCTCATTTCCCTCTATGATTCTCCTCTTCTGTCTACCTATCCATGCTTCTTTCTGCCCTCGAAGGCTCCTGCATAGGCTAAGTCGACATCTTCCCTGCCCTCTGGCTTCTGGTTGAGGAGACCACTGGGAACTCAACCACAGACCAGAGGGAAGGAACTTGCTTCCCACGCAGTCCAGCAGCCCCCTTCCTTGGGAAGGTTGGTGCCTCTTCCAGGTGCTTCCAGCCCCTCATGGCCACGCCCTTGGAAGTCTGGCCAACTCCACCCCACCCTGGAGTACATTCTTATCATTGCATATAGGTTTTATTTGTAGGCATGGCATTTATTCATGTGCTCATATGTCTTCCCACTAGACTGTAAGTCAAAGGGAGCAGAGATTATGTTTTTCTATCTTATGTGTTTAGTAGACACCTAAAATACTTATGAAACCTAGCTAAACCAACTGGCATCACCTGCAAATATCCATTCTAACCTGAAGGTCTGCGTTCACATCCCAGGTTCCTGCCCTATGAATTTCCTGCATTTCCCAAAAAGCACCCTAGACCTGGTAGCGTACACAGAACAGTGTAAAGAGAACCCATGGCTCTAGAGGTGGAAAGTCTGAGGTCCGATGAGGTAGATCAGTTCCTTCCAAGGCCTCTCCTCTACTTACTGTCATCCCTGTGTCCTCACCTGGTCACCCAGCATGTGTGCATGTGTACATGTGCGTGCGTGCGTGCGTGCGTGCGTGTGTGTGTGTGTGTGTGTGTGTGTGCCTGTGTGTGGTCTAGTGTCCTAATCTCTTATAAGGATATCAGTAATGTTAGATGAGGGCTCCTTCAAGTCCCAGTCTCCAAATAGGTCACATTCTGAGCCACTGAGGGCTGGAACTCCAACCTATGAACATATGCACTTGGGAGGGACATAGAGCAGTGCATAATACACACCCTGCATGGTGTCCCTACACATGCCACCACGGTCTCCTTTCAAGGTAAGACACCTGTGAGCCCATGGAGCCTTCCCAGCATCCACACAGGGATATTGGGAAGAGCTGGGCAGAGCTGGAGCACTGTATTTGCATGGTTTTACCTCTGAAGGATTATTTTTGAATGCTATTTTCCAGCAACCAGCTTCAAATCCTCTCTCCTGCTGCCTCTCACTCTGCTGCTCATGTCAACAGGCACTGACATGACTGCAGGCATTTAGCTGTCCCAGCTAATGAGAAGGTATCTTGGAGTCATGCTCAACACGAGCTGTGGTATACTGAATGTACTTTCATCAGTCAGTTCCATGCACAACCAGCTCATCTGGAGGCTCCCAGTGTGGGAAAAAATGGGTCCCTGCAGTTCCTCCCTGCCTTCATAACCTGGTGTCCTGAACCTGCCCTGACGCTGCACCTCACATCTTTGTCATACACTACCAAACCTCCTCACCTGCAGACCCAAAGGCTCCCCCATTCCTGCAGAATCATGAGTGTGGGCAGAAGCAACACAGACTGAAGCACATGGAACCAGGAGCATCAGTGAAAAATACTCCCAGTCATGATAAGTAGGGACAGGAAACAACGGTCACTGATGCCTAATCAACAGGAAACTGTAGGGACCGAGTTTAAACTGTGATGATTTAGTTAGAAATGAAACACACATTTGCTCAGCTTAATGAGAGGCACACGCTATGGGACTGTTTTAGGAGACACATCAACGCAGTGCTGCCCATGGCTGGGAGATCTCTGTGGAATGCAAAGCCACCTTTTATTTCCCCACCCCCAGCAGCAATTTGCAAGTCAGGGATTTTAATGGGTCTTGTCTTGTGGAAGCACAAAGTTCCTGATGAAACACACAGGAAGCAAAACTCCTCAGGATCTCAATATTGCAGAGGTGTGACAATTTATAAAAAAAAACGTGTTCTTTTATGACATTGGGCCATGTGTGGTACTTGCCAACAGTATACTGTACAGTGATCTCCTTTCTGGCTCTAAGTAAGTTTCCTTAGGTAAGTTTTCCTCTGTAACCTGGTGTCTTGGACCTACCCTGATGCTGCACCTCACTAGCGTGCTCCAGTTCCAGGGTAGCAAGTACCCCAAGGCCTTGGTCTGCCGCACATGGACCAGAGCATGGACATCACTGTGGGTCACAGGGAGCAGCAGGAGCTGGGGGCTGAGAGCAGGAGTCCAGGGCCAGCGACGGGCTCATCCAGATGTCACCAAAACCCTGACCAGGGTGACTGTGCATGCTGAGGTCTGCTCACCATGCAGCGTGAGAACTTTGCCCACTGATTGTTCTTTTGTGAAGAGCGTGTCTTGTACCTGAGAACTGCATTCAACCTAAAGAGTTATTGTCCCAAGAGTTGGTGAAGTATGCACAAATATAGATTTTTATTTTAGTTGTATTGTTGATTGGTGCATAATAACCGTGTATATTTATGAGACACCATGTGACATTTCCATACGTGTATGCATGGTGCAATGCTCAGTGCCTGCTTGCAATCCCAGCACTCAACAGGCTGAGGCAGGAGGACCATAGCAAGTTGGAGACCAGCCTGGGCTACAAAGTGAGCGTAAGGCCAGCCTGAACTGTCTCAACAGTTCAATAACACAGCTAAGTTCTGGTGTTCTGTGCCCTCTGCAGGGCCACCATAGTTAACGGTAACACACTGTAGAGATCAGGTAGCTAGAAGAGAGGGTTGTGATGGCAAAGAAATGACACATATTTAAAGTGATGAATGTGCTAAACATGTTTATTTGTTTATCAGAGTTTAGGCAGATTCCACCCACAAGACCAGACGAGGGTGTTGGCCTCTGTGCTCCTGGCAGTGGTCTCTGGCTGATCTCTGATGTGATTAACTTCTTAAAAGCCCTTTAAAAAGTGTGGCTAGCCAGAAAATAAACTTCCTCCCTCGGTTGGAGAAGAGTAGAAATTAGATTTCTCACAGGCAGACAGGGTGCTCAGAATCGGACAAGGCCCTCTGAACTCACGCTACTTAGACAGGAGCGGGGCTGTGTTTGTTTTCTCCCTTTTATTGCTCGGAATTGCAAAATGGAGGCTGATTAGCAGAAATCATTTCACTGTCAAGGACATGGACATGAAAACACTGTTTCCACACCATCACTACACACTGTAAGCACACATCAAAATACCACATACATAACAGGCACTGCGAAGCAGGAAGAAAATATCCAAATTTGGAGGGGAACAGCCAAGGGGAAGGAGAAAGGGAAGAAAGGAAAAGTAAAAAAAGAGAGAGAAAAGAAAGAAAATATGAGAGCAAAGATTCTGTAAATGGAGAGAGGAGAAGAGGTTGAAAGGAAGGTAGGGGAATGGAAAAAAAAACAAGTTATGTTATGCACAGGTACAAATTCTCTATGATGAATGTGATCACCCTGTATATCTAAAATGTACCAATAAAATCTGATTGAAAAAATAAATAAAAAAAACATCACATTATCTTCCCAATATATACCATTATTACCATTCATTAAAAATGTAATGAGTTGCTGGGCAGGGTAGCTCAGCTGTAATCTCAGCACTCAGGAGGCTGAGGCAGGAGAATTGCCCCGAATTCAGTATGGCCTACATAGTGAGTTCAAGGCCAGCCTGAAGTACAGAGCCGGACTCCGTCTCAAAAAAACAAACAAATAAACAAACCAGAGTAACAGTTTTAAAAGTGCGAAGAAAACTGACATTTGGAATTTGGGAGCAGAACATAGGGTGGAGGAAAGGAAAGCCTAGTCCCTCTTGTAAAAATTGCAGCTATAGCAGGAGGCCAGATGGGCCAGGGCTCTTGACGGGGCCCATAAAACTCATTTCTGAAATAATGGGGCCTGCCAATTGTCATCAGAGACTTATATCTTTCAGAGACATTGTTTTCTTTTTTTAAAAAATATGCAATCAATTCGAAAGTGATTATTTGATCTTTATTTCTGCCCATTCCACAGTGAAGTCATTGGAACAGTGACTCGGTTAGGATGAGGGCCAGTGAAGGAGTCTCAGTCACCGGATCACAGAAACTCAAGAGTTCACTGCAGGCATGTCTGTTTATTCAGCTCCCTGCTCCAGAAGGACACTGCACATCTTCCTGAGAGCTTCGGGAGACAGCGCCTTTCTCTGCAGGTGCTTGCGGGCAACCAGGCTCCTGTCCAGAAAGGGAACCATGCTAGCTCTGTGGGATCCCAAACGGGGCCACACTTCCACACTGGCCTCACCCCCACTCCACTCACATGCACACCGGCCACACCCCCACGCCAACCGCACCTGCACACCACTCTTTCAGTCATGAGCATCATGACTTGATTCCAAAAACATAATCACAGTTTCTAGAAGATAAATGAAGAATGAACTGATAAGAGAAAATCAAGAACATCCCTAGACGGGCCACCAATGGCAAACATTTCCAACGTGAGCTCTTCCCAGAGAATATGGTTCATATTTTCCTAGGACAGGAAAGAACCAGCCTGAGAGGTTTCTGAGGAAATCTTCCTGAGCAAGAATCTTCACTCCAAAGAAAGTTAAAATTTTAAAAATTGCCTTTGTTCCAAAGGACTTACAGAAAACAACTGCAGAACAAAATTATGCTAACAAGTTCATAAAATCTCAATATATCTTAAAAACGCTTTTTGCAAATTTGTTCCCACCCCCCCCCCACCATATTATGTGTAGAATGCTATGTGTACAATGTTATGTGCAACTGTTAGAGATGTACTGTCAGGAGTCAGCTCTCTTCCCGAGGAGGGGCTGCAGGGTGGCATCTCCCCCACAAGCCCTGGAAGCATGTGGCGCACCTCAGGGCCGGGCTGCAGGCCCATCGCTGTGCTGTTCTCCCTCCCTCCTGCCCCTGAAATGGGAAGGCCTTGAGCACAGGGTCATCTGGGGGTAAATAAGTTAAAGTACGCAGACGTCTCTCAGCCGAACCCAGGCACAGTAATGAGTGTGAGCCCTTCTGCCCACTTTCACTTCTAACCATTTAGCTATAGCCCATTGAAAGTTATCCAGGGACTGATTTCCAGACCGTACATTAGGCTGGGGCTCTCTGGATAGGTGTACTACTCTCTGATATGTTATCTAGGACAGAGAAAAGATGATACCTAATGGACTCCGTCATTTTCTTTCTAGAAAAATACAAACAGGCTGGAAATGAACCTTCTCACAGTCAGTACAGAGCTGTATGCAGGCCTGGAGCACTGTGCCAACATGGGCTGTGAACACTGCTGGAGGGGAACTGCAGAGCGGTGAAGGGCTTTCAGCAGAAGGGTGCGCCCTCCATGCCGTTAGGAGAGTAGTAGGCAACCTCTCCAAGGTCCCCAGTGACCCCTGCATCCTGGCATTCATGCCCGGGTGTGTCCTCTGCCTCTGAGTACCGACTGAGCCTAGCGACTTGTTTCTGATGATGATGATGATGATAAAACACAGCAAACAGAGCACACACCTGAAATTCCAGAGCTCTGGAAGATCACAAGTTTGAACCCAGCCTGGGCAGCTTAGCAAGACCCTGTTCAAAATTTTTAAAAGCCTAGGGCTACAGCTCAGTGTGGAGACCCTGGGTTTCATACCTAGACTGCAAAACAGCGAAAGGCATGGGATATTCCTTCCAAGGTTAGGTGGCAGCGGGACTGTGCTCCCACCCTGGATTCCTTCCCCCGCTCCCTCTAAGGGAAACCAGGCACCACGTTGAGAAGACTCCATACTTGACAGAACCGCTGTCTCTGACCTAAGTCCCACCCATGGCCCTGAAAATGAAGGAAGGGGACCCGCTCCCTGCTGGGCCTCCAGGTGACTGCAGCCCCAGCCAGCCACACCTCCACTGCATCTTTGAAAAAGGTCCCAAGTTAAGGGCACCCAGCCACACCTTCCAGACCCCCGACCAGTGAAAACAGTAAAATACATGTCTGCTCCTTCACACCAGCATGTTTTGGGCTACTTTGCAGCCCTACATAACTAATACAGACGATTACTTTGGCTCATGTAGATAATACACTGGGAGAGGACTTTAGACTGAAGCAGGAAGACCAATAAATAACAGCTACAGCAGCCAAAGCAAGAGGAAAAATGGGGTCCCCCCCCCCACACACACACGGGGCAATCAGGATGAAAGGAGGGTAGAGGTCCCCAGGAGGTCAGGGGAGCACAGAGGCGGAGGGGAGGAGCTCAGCAAATGCCCATGGAGGGACCCCACACTCTTGTTAGGAGAAAGCTGTGGCGGGCTCTGAGCTGCCGCCTCTGCTCCTACTCCAAAACAGAGGTAAATCTTTTCCAAAGAGCAGCCCAGACATTCTCTGCCCTAAGGCTAGAAAGAAATTTCTCCATATCTCTTCCAAGTAAGATATTCATCTTTATTAAAAGAAATACGTGACAGGCGAAATCAGTTTTTCATTTTCTTTGTTCTGCTTGCCATCTCCTGCAGTTGCTGACTGTGTCAGTCTAAAATGAAATTCTGTATAGATTCCCTGGTTCCCAGGACAGTGACTCAGGTACACAGTCCGTTTAATCTCTGCATAGGTGTTGGACTTCTTTGTGAAAAATTAGACCACTGTCTCATTCTCCCCTTAACTTTTTTTCTTGGTATTTGGTGAGAGTCTGGCCATGTAGCTCAGGCTGGCCTTAAACGCACTCTGTAGCCCAGGTTAGTCTGAAACTCTCAGCAATCCTACTGCCTCAGCCTCCTGAGAGATGGTGTACAAGTGTACACCACCACAACCAGGGTACCCCTAGCTTTTATCAAATGTTAAGCAGCACTAAATTAAAGGTCGTAATCCCTGGCTGGAGCCAAAAGTCATCTCTTGTCCACAAATGTTTAAGTGTCAACCTGAACAGAGATAATGGTCACCATGGAGTCATTACAAGAAATGATGGGGGGCTGGAGATTTAGCTTAGCGGCATAAGCACCTGCCTTGCAAGGTCGTGAATTCAATCCCTGGTACCGATAAAAAAAAAAAAAAAAAGAAATGATGGAGTTAAAAGAATGTTTTAGGTAATCATCAACTCAGTTTAGACTCAACAAACTCCCAAAGTTCTATAGCACAGAGATAAGCTTGAGATTAATCTCCAAATATTTCAGGCAGGTATAGCAAAAGTCAAGAATCTAGCTGTTGATATCAGAATCCCTACATCTTCCAGAAAAGCCAAAGGTTGGTCCGCTACGGGGACTGATGAAAACAGGGGTCAGCCTTTATGGGACATTTAAGATCCAAACTATAGCAGGAATTTTCCTGTTAGAAGGTAGGTCCTAGCAGATGTTGTTCTAAAGAGGAACAAAGATGAAAAGAAAGGGAAGTATTATTCATGGAGATGGAAGTAGAGAGTTGGCCGTGGATACTCACTTCTGCTTCTAATAGTCCATTTGGAAACAGCTCAATCCTGCTGAAGTCTTATTGGAAAACCTGAACAAAACACCAGTGTACCTAACTAAAAAGAATGAGAACCTGAAAGCCAGAACCTGGCCAGGGTCCCAGAGAGAAGAGAAACCACAGAGGCAAGCTGGGCCTTCAATACAGCTTTGCTCCTCCAGGAATTCACAACTCCATTGAAAGAATAAATTTTCTAGGCATAGTGCTGTATGTCTGTAATCCCAGCACTCTGGGAGGCTGAGACAGGAGAACTGCAAATTCAAGCCTATCCTGAGCAACTAGGGAGATGCAGTATCAAAATTTAAAACAATAAAAAAGGCTGTGGATCTAGGTCAGTATGAAGGCATTGGCTCTAATCCCTAGGGCTGGAAAGACAAAACATGACGCCAAAAGGCTGAGCCCATGGCAGTCAGGGCCACTGACTTAGTCACTGTCATGTTGTTACTGAAACAAAATGCCCAACAGCCAGAGTCAAAGGCGGAAAGGTTTGTTTAGTTCACAGTTTGTGGTGGTTTCAGTTCATAATCAGCTGGGTCTAAGGCAGGGTGGCACACGGCATAGGGGTAACCTTTTATGGTGGCAGAAGACAACAAAAGCAGCAGCTGAGGAAGATCAAGCTCTTTCCCTCTCTTATGCTGCATGCAGACTACACCCCAGAGTGGATGTAGCTTTCACACTCCTAATCCTAGCACTAGACCAAGAACCAATCACAAACTCTGGATTCAGCCACCTCCAAAAAGTACCCCCATGACCACATAAGGCTTTGGGGGGACATCCAGACACAAACCATAACAGACGGCCAAAGGCCTGGACTTTGGGGACCAATTTTCTGAAGAGGAGAAAAGAGAGAGAAGAGAACCTTCTGTTCAGCGTTAAGTCTTCTCTTGAGACGTTTCCAGATTTTAAACATTTGGTGGGTGCTATGTACTGAATTGGGTCTTCCTAAATTAACATGCTAAAGGGTAACCCCCAATGTGGCTGGATCTGGAGATGGAGCTTGGAGCATTTTTCAGTTTGGATGAAGTCACCAGGGTGAGACCCCCATGGAACAGACTGTCCTTATTTTAAAAAGCCACCCGAGAGCTTCCCACTTCTACCACACGAGGAACACCATGTGAAGGGGACCCATCTGCAGTCAAGGAGTACAAACCTCACCAGGGCCAACCATGCTGAATCTTTGAACTTCTAGTTTCAAGATCTGTGAGCGAACGAATTTCTGTTGCTTTTTCACCCAGTCTATGACACTGTGTTACAGAAAACCAAGTTAGCAAGATAGACAAAACTTTCAGTAGTCTCAGAAGTCTGAGGTATGTGAGCTCAGGTGTGTCCCTGGACAGGGTTTCCATAAATGTTCTAGGCTTTTGGTTAGGAATCCCAGAGAAACAAGGGCACCCGAACTCTACCAAGGTTTGAACTGTGACCCAGTCTCAAGCCAGCTCAACCCATACACGCATCAACACCATCTGCTCCCCTCTGTCAGCGACCCTGTGACCCTGTGAAGAGCCTGTCACTGGAGGAGTACCATCTAATAGACAGGAATCTCACTACGTGTGTAATTTTAAATGTTCTTACAGGCTTGTTTTAAGAAGAAACAAGCAAAATTAACATAAGTGGTATATTTTTCTTAAACCATATGTAGAAAATATTATTGCTGCAGTATATAATCAATACAAATATTATTAAACAGTTAGTTTATATTATTTTTTAATATGAAGTCTTTAAAACTCCAGCGAGTATTTGACCCAAAACCAATCCCATTTCATTTCAAGTTTTCAGTAGTTTCCTTGTTGGACAGAGTAAGTAGAGTCCCCACGGTCTCTTACATAAATGTCTGCTCTGTAGTGAAAAACACACAGGCCTCCCGGAAGATAGAACTCAGAGAGAAGCAGGTCATACAAAGACAGCCACACACACACACACAAAGCGGGCAGGGCTGGGGATTTAGCTCAGCAGCATAAGCACCTGCCTTGTAAGAGCGTAGTCCTGAGTTCAATTCCTGGTACCGACAAAAAAAAAAAAAAAATTAAAAAAAAAAAAAAAAGACAGCCACACGCGAGAATAATCAGAGTCTAAAGTGCTGTGATTCACAGGTGCCAGGAACTGGAAGGCAACATGAGGAGTTTGCAAGTCAATATCAACAAATGAAATTCTAGGGTGAGAAATGCAGTAACTGAAATTAAGAGCTAATTTAACAGCAGATTGATTAAAAATAAAGACTAGGAAATTGGAAGACAGACAAAAAAAATCACCCAGAATAAAATGCAGAGAATTAAAGACTATAAAATGCTCCCCTCCAATACAAGTGCACAGTTACATCATGAAATGATCTGACTTACTGTGAGGGGAGGGGAGCGTCTGCATGGGAGTCACTTTGGAAGACAGTTTCCCAAAGCTCAGGAAACCCACAGCAGCGAGAAGCTAGGTGAACTCCTAGCAGGTTAAAAACCAAGATACCCAGGGAACATCAAAGCAAATTAAGGAAAACCAACAGAAAGGGAAATCATTAGCGATCCAGAAGAAAAGTTACAAACATGTAGCTTCACAAGGGCAATAGTAAGACATAGCTATAGCAGACATCGCTTTGCAGAAATTCTGGAAACAGAAAATCACGAAACAATATCTTCACTGGAAAAGAGATCTGAAACGGCTGGCTGCATTTCTTCCTTTTTTCTTTTTCTTTTCCTTTTTTTTTATTCTTTCCTTTGCTTTTTTTTTCTTGCTTGCTTTTAAGTTCTTTTTTTACTTTTAAATGTTTTATCTTTTTTTCTTTTTAGTTTATGGAAAAAATACAACAAATTTTCATAACCAAATAGCAGAATAACAAGTTATTACTCTGTGTTTTGTTTTCTTCAAAGTAACTACTCAGAAGAGACATGAAAGTGAAATTTAGTGTCCGGCTTTGTGTTTCTGGTCCCTGGATCTTTCTCTCAGTGCTGTGTGTCTATTATAAAAGTCCATTTCCTTTTGTTGGCCAGGAAATGTTGGTTAAATTCGAGGGTGTGGGGGACAGAAGTGACGAATCCTAAATAATAATTCCTCCACTGTGATTCCACAGTGGAACTAGAGGAGAATTTCCAAAGTTATTACAGAATAAAAGAAGCATGGCTTATTTTTTAAAATAATTTTTCTCAAAAATTGATAAGCAAAGGATAAACACTGCCTGAGCTGAGTTCCTGCACCAAGGCCCTTCAGACAAGGTGAAGTTGCCACCCTCAACTGCCGGGTCACCCAAGTGTAACTTTAGGAAAGCAGACAGATCCCAAAATGGGCTGGCTTCTCTTGAGAGCAGGGGAATTCTGGTGCTCTAGTCACATCATAAAGAAATCCCTCTGCTTCAACCCTCACCATAGAAAAATGGGGCCAGGCACGGGGTTGTATACCTGTGTTGTAGTCAGGGGTTGTGCAGAGAACAACCAGAATTAGGATATGGAGTTTATAGTATTATTTTTATAATGGGCCCCGGGAGTTAACAGAAGAAAATGCAAGAAATCTATCTACAACACCAAAGACGTAGAATATTCAATCAAGGGCCTGAATCCCACAGCAATGTCCCGCATGAATCCAGATAAAAACCCAGAGCTCATGACAACGCCTCCCATGAGTCCAACTGGAGGTCCAGAGCCCACAGGAAGGACTCACGCCAGTCTCTTTTACGGATCCATGTTGGGAAGACCCAAGGGTCAGCAGGGGAAGCCAGGAAGTCTATGCCAGCAAGGTGAAGGAGCTGTGCTGGTGGGATAAGGATTCTACGCTGGAGCCGAGAAGTCACACTCACAACAAAGACCAGGGCTGTCCTGAAAGGCACCACAGCTGTCCTCAGCAACATGGAGGCCCCCGCTCCTCCCATGACAAGCACAGTCGGGTACTTGCCAGGAAGCCAGCTTGAGAAGTCCATCCTGGAGACCAAGTAGCACATGTCTTCCCCTCCAGAACCAGGAAGCAATGCTCGATGTGAGGACCAAAGCTTCTCCAGGAGAACCAATGGCTCAAACAGCAACTCATGGGAGAACCCACAGTGCCTCAATGCAACAATGCATTAACACCTCAATGTCCTCCTTCTCCTTCTCCACTATTTATGCTGGCAACTTTCGTCAGGTGGAGCATCTTCACTCAGTGCCATACTGATGTAATCCAGCTGGCTTTAAGTTGACCACCATTCTTAATTCATAACAACCTGTAATCCCAGCTACTTGAGAGGCTGAGGCAGGAGAATTGCAAGTTCAAGAATAGCCTGGACTACATAACGAGATGTTGCCTCAAAACAAAGACATCAGGGCCACGGCTTATAAAATCCACTGCTCCATCATGGCCCAGAACTCTCTCTTGTAAAGTGAAGCAGCTTTCATTCATGAACTGCAAACAAAAGCCAGTGACACCTGTGACTCACTTTGGGGCAATCTTGTCTTGACACCTGTGCAGCTGACAAGGTTCCACTCTGCGGTGCTGGTTTCTCTGGAGTGTGACCGCACGCACAGTACTGAAAACCCATGCTCCAGTTCTAGTCAGCAAGAAGATGCGTGCTTGATGTCCATCTTTACTTTCCCTCTTTTAATCATGAAACACTTCCGCCAGTTACAGAAGCACAGGGCAGTGTATAGCAAACCACCCACAGCATAAAAGCGTATGCACCCTGTAGAAGCATAAACTCTCTCCGTCTCACACGGAGCAGGCATTCCGTAAAGATGGTGTGAAAGGTAGTGGATGCGGAAAGGAGGAGCCCCGGCTTCTACACCTGCCTCCCTGCGCTCTCCCAAAGCACTGCCTCCTTGAAGCACTGCCTTCCTCCTTATCTTCCCTAGCAGGGCATCTTTCTACTTTTTATTCTTCGTCTCCATCTTCTTCTGGGCTCCTCTACTTCCTGTTGTCCTCTAAATATCTGCTTTTCGTGAATTTCTGCTCTCCGTGCTCCTCATAAGCAGTCTGTGCAGAACCCTCCACTGGGTGCCTCGTCTGCCTTCTGCTTCACGTGCTGATTACTTTGAACTCGAGTCTGTCTGGAGGGAGGGCTCACATCATCTTCTGATCCACAGCTCCACCTCCTCTAGGATGTCTGATAAGCACCGCAATTTCAACATACCCAACAGAACCCTCGTTTTTCTCAACACAGTTGTCCACTTGTATTCTATTATCCCTGAGTGCACCGTCACTCACCGAGGCCAGAGCCATCTCTTCCCCTGCCCCTAAATCAAATCCATCCTCAACCCCCACGATGTCATAGTCACGCACCTCTTATTACAAGCTTCTTCCTTTACTTTCACCCTGGCATTTAGGGACCATTATAGCTTCTTTGACTCACACGACAGTTCTTACATAGCACTCCAGAGCCCCTGTGCAGCTCCAGTGTGCTTCTAAGGTGCCTGAAAGATCGTGATCGTGGCTGGGGAAAAGCTACGCAAATTGCCAGAGAGACAGTGACTCTTAATATGACAAAGTATAAGTTTACTGACAAAACTTCAGCTTCCCATTTGCAATTAACTTTTAGGAAACTACCACCTGCTGAATGTTGAAGTACTATCAAAAAATAACATGCACACTTGCCTTTTAAAAAACTGTTAAAATATCCCTCCCTTCCCCAACTGCCTATTTAACTGAGCCAGATTTTCTTCAAAATCACTCACAGCAGACTGACTTGAAGACAGAGGTGACCATCTGCCTCCCATTAGGCCGGACTTTAAAGAGACTTGCAAAAAATATAAAACACGGCCATCTCTCTAATTGGTTGAGCAATGTTCCTTAAAGTGAATTAAATCATTTTTAAAATTTCTATTGTATTGTATTGTATTGTATTGTATTTGGCAAATATTAGTAGATGTAACTCACATAATCAAAAGTTTTTGGGGTTCTCAATAATTTTTCTGTGTTAAAAAGGGGATCCTGAGGTCAAAATGCTTGAGAGCCTTTGGTTCCCTAGACCAGCCTTGTAACCAGCCTTCTTCTCTCCAAGGCCCCTGCAGCCAAAGTGACGCTTGTGCAAGATGACACAATTGTATGACTCCCCTGAACACAGGCCTGGCTGGTTCCACCCTGGGCAAGACGGCAGGGAGCATGCTTCATGGTCCTCAGGGCTCCTCTCTCGCTCCTTCCCTATTCTCTGGCTTTGCAATGCCGCCCATTCTCTTACCACAGCGGGTCTTTCCATGTTTCTCCACAAGCTCTAGAAAGTTCTTTCATCTCCCTCCCTCCTGATGAGTTGGTTAGCATGCTGCCAGCACATGAGCACAGATAAACCAATGTAAATGAAATAACAGAGACATTTATTGCTTCATGTGAATGGAGAGTTCCACGGCTCATGGATCAGGGCTGAGCAGGGACTCCTAATGTCACCTTTCGAGTATTGTTGGCAAAACAAAAGCTGGATCCCCACATGGTGATGGTAAATATTAATCCCAGAAGACCAGAGATCTGTGCCCACATCCTTCCCAGCACTCATGATCTGTCTTTTTCTCAAACCCTGCACAGAAGCCCAGCAGAAATGAGATGTTAGGTCACCTACCACAGGCAACTAAATGTCCATGTTCCATTATGTTATGGTCCATGTCTAGACATCCCTCCAAAGCCTCATGCAGTCATAGCTGGTGTTTTCCCAAGTGGCTGCATCCAGGGTGTGTGATGCTGGGATTAATGGCTGATGCTAGGACGCAGGATATCCCATTCTGGGGGTGAGTGCTACCTGCCCTCGGGCAGGATAGAATATAAGGGACAGAAAGCAGGCTCTACCAGTGCCTGCTCCTTCTGCTTCTGCTGTGCGTTGCTGCTGTATCCTGCCTGCTCCGTGATGCTCCTCTGCCAGGTCACCCTGTCTTGGAGCCAGCCAATTATGAACTGAAACCCCTATGAACCAGGAGCCAAATAAGCCTCTCCTCCTCTACATGTTGAGTGGGACGAGGAACTAAGACGCCCTTCCCGTCCTCACATTTCTCACAGCATGCAAACCTGAACTGCTTGGAGAGTTATTTTTCTCTCATTTGCTTCTAAACTCTGAGGCCAAGAACCGTATCTGCCCTGTTTGGTGCTTAACCCCAGTGCCTGCTGTAACGGGGCTTGGCAAATGGCCGGTGCTCAGTGTTTGCCAGATGGAGAAAAGAAAACCGGGTTAAAGGAGGCAAAGCCAAGTTCAGACAGAAATGCAAATCCTGTCTAGAGAGACAACGAGGGGAATTGTTCTAATCTTGAGGGTCGGTAAGGACCCTGCTCAGAATTTCAAGACATCATTATGGCGATTATCACTAACGGCTCAAATACTTCATATTTTACCTAGGAGCTTTAGGAAACTGCTTGCTTGCTTGCTTGGTTTTTCCCACTCTGTAATTCAAGCTGCTCTCAAATTCGCTGTGTAACCCAAGCTGGCCTCAAACTCATGGCGCTCCTCGTTCCTGAGCGTCCCAAGCGCTGGGATTACAGGTGGGCACCACCGTGCCTTAATTTTATTTTTGTAACACTGGTTAAATTTTTTTAAATTTTAGTTTATTAGTGCCTGTGTGTAGTGCACACGTTTGCATTTCTCGTGGGAAGCTGGTACATGTACACAAAGCATCTTAACTCCCTTTTTCTTCCCCTCCCCTCCCCCTCCACTCACCCCTTGATTCTTCCCTTTTGTACATTTTCAGTACACAATGTGTTCACAATGGAGCTGGCACGTGCGCATCCTTGTTTTAATCATGTTTTATTTTATAGAAAAAGTTAAAAAAGTTTCATAACAAGATGATAGGAGAAGAATAATAGTTAAAACATTGCGTATTATTTTCTTTAAAGTGTAAGTATAAGACATGGGCGTAAAAAATGTGTCAGTCAGCATCAGCACAAACCTTCCTTTTCTATGGACTGAGGGACACTAAGAGGGTAAATGACTTGCATTTTTCTCCCTTTTTCCTGGCTTTCCCCTTTCCCTGTCCCAGCTGCCTTTTCTTTTTTAATCATCTTTTCCACCCCTAACCTCCCCTCGCTCCATCTCTGCCCCTCTGAGAACGACTTTGCTCCTTACTTCCTGTTTTCTATCTTTCATTTCTAGAAGGCTTCATTTAAGAGCAAAACTTGACCCAGACACGTACATTAGGCTGCTTTAAACAATTTAATTTTAAGAGGTGTTGTAAAATTATAAAATGCTCTAATATGTGTTTTCAAATTAGTCTTAAAAGTAATTGTATGGGGAATTTTGATAAACACAAGTATAATTTTGAAGATCACCTCTTGACTCTTTCTTTATATTACAGTCCAAGACTGACTTAGTATTTCAGTGCAGCTCTAGTTGGCACTGCCTGGAGAAGCTGCCCTCGGTGCCCTGCCCATGAAGATGGACACCAAGGCTGTTGAAGAACAGGGTTTTAACAAAACTCCCAATTCAAATGCTCTACCAACATTTCGGAAAAAGTTAAGTCAGGTACTTCACGGCATCCCTCCAACAACTATAAATGTCAGATGAGGGAGGAATCTATTTTCCTTGATTTTTTTCATTATTTTTTACAAAAAGAAAGATTCACTGTTCAGGTCCTGTGTTTGTTCTTCTTCTCAAAAGAATTAAAAGGCAGCTCTGGGTTAATAAAGTGATGAAAAAATCTTCCAGATAAAAATCCTGATTTCAGAAAACAATTTAGTATCTTCATACAAGAAACACATAAATGTTTCTGAGATTGGATTGCTCAACATACTTTATGTAGTTCACTGATGAAAGCTAAAAGCAGGAACCTAGCTCAAAACTTGCCTCACCTCTGGGCTGCTCGCCGGAGGGACTCCTAAGGCTTGGGTCCTCTCCTCTGTTGATGCCACACAAAACCACTAGCCACAGCTGCATGATTCCCGGAAGGCAGAGCCAGCATGGGCCTCTGACAATCTGGACTTCTCCAAAGCTCTGTGTTGATGATGGCACAGAGACTCAGTTTTCCCCGGTGGCAATCTGGATAGTTTTGTAAAAATAGTATACAAATGTGGCCAGTGTGTGTTGACCAAGTTGTCTACCATCTGTGTTCTGATGCTTCGAGGCCTGGCATCTCACTGACCCTGGAGGGGTCACGTACTCCTCCAGGGCTGGCCAATTCCTAGACAGAGCAAAGGACTCACCCAGGTACGCCCTTTCCAACTGACGTGGAGCCCACATCCACCTCTCCTCCAGGGGATCTCATACTCTGGGCCTCCGAGCTCCTGAGCTCCTCAGCCCAGGGCCAGGTTCCAGGTACCATGGGGGGAGAGGGAGCCTGAGGCCTGAATTCCACAGCTGCTAGAGCTGTTCAAACCAGCTCACCAATCCTGCTCACCCTGCCTCACCTGTTCCTTCCCGTAGAAACCAGAATGCAAGCTTTGCCTGCACTCACCCTGTTTCCTCCTCCTTGTCAAAGCCCTGGGGTATCTCCTGGGGTCTCCATGGTGCTGACTGCTTCTCCTCTAGGCATCTGTGGGTTATAAACACTCTTTTCGGAACCACTATGATCTGATCTGTTAGCCTTACTAAAACTCATATTTTCTACCAATGCATTGTCTTTTGACACAGCGGGGGAAAGCAGTGTCTCCCTTCCAACAGCCAGATGGCTGGGATTGAGAGGAGGAGAAGCACGTGGTGAGGCAGCTCTGTCTTCGAAGTGTGGGGAAGGAAGCAGCAGCTACGCTGGGCGTTTCAGGCTCTGCTTGTGGGCCTCCCCCATCAGACAGCACACAGCTCCGCGTTCTCTCCAAACCTTTCTCCACAGATCCTGGGTAGCAGAGCATCAGGGTTTCTTGGGGAGGATCTTGAACTTCACGACACTCCCTGAGTTAGGGAGAAAGACCCCAGTGGAGGACTTGGCAGGCAGGAGCTCGAGCTTGCCCAGCTACAGCACCTTGCGGCTGGGGGAGGAACAGGGCTGACATCGGTGCCTGGTGCCGCTCTCATTTCCCAAAACACTACAGTGACCCCAGAAATAACTGGCGACATCCAGTGTCACTTCAGGATGAGGAGATTGAGCAATATTCCTTTATTTTATTTGCCAGATGACTGATATATTCTTCCTCTTTCTATGTTTGCAGAGGTACAATTGACAAAAATTACATGCATTGAAATCAGCTTGCAGAGAGACATCTGGGCTCCCATGTTTATTATAGCATGAGTCACAGCATCCACAGAGTGGAATCAGCCCAGGGCTCTGTCATCAGATGGAAGAATGGGTGGATGCATTAAACTCATTCACAAAACTGTATATTACCATCTGTGATGCCACATACACACATATGTACACACATGCACACACACGATGAGTATTTACAGGTATTTACATGGTTGGACACGGAGGACATTATGTTAAACAAAATAGGCACAAATATTTCATGACCTCAGACATAGGCAGAATCTTAAAAATATTAAACTCAAGAAAGTAAAAGGTGATTGCTAACAACAAGGAAGAGAAAATGCTGGTAGAAGGTTGAAAACTTCAGCCAGGAGGGAAGCACTTAGTGACCCAGCCCACGACAGGATAGTGACAGAAACAATGCACTGTATGTTTCAAAGTTGCTAAGAGTAGATTCTAAATGTTTTCACCATAAAGAAATTGTAAGTCTGTGAGGTGACAGATTCGCTAATGACCTGGCTCAGTCATTACACCTGTAACAGATATAAAAACATCTCACTGTGCATCATAAATGTATACAGTTATTTGTCAACTGGAAATAAAAATTTTGAATGTCAGTGTCATCTTAAAATTGCATATGTTGGGGGGGCGTGCTGGCACATGGCTGTAACCCCACCACTCGGGAGACTGAGGTAGGAGAATCTTTCTATGACTAGATTTTCTGTCTTACTGTAGTGTCACCTGTGTTCCTCCATGTTGTCACAGACTGCACAGTCTCATTTTTAAGACTGCATAGTACTCCACTATGTATCTCTACCACATTTTCTTTATCTGTTAAAGAGTCCTGTTTTCTTATTATACTGTGCTATCTTATTTTCGAGGGATCTTATGATTCCCACACTCTGGTGACAGCCAAATTTAGATTAGGCTTACAGAGAGATCCAACGTGTATACCTTTTGCATAGCTTTTCACATCCTGTGAACACAAAGAATTGTTACAGGAAACTCCTAATATTGTGCCTGCAATCTTTACCCACTGTCTTTACGATGTATGATAAATACATATTTGGTGCCTGTGTTCGAAAGGCGTGTAGGTCTTTGCTCCTGCCTTGCCAATCCTTTGGCCTGGGAGAAAAAAAGGAGCCGTCAGAGGGCCTGGGTTTAGGTCCTAGATTTGTGCTGTACTAGGAGAGAAGGACCGGTGTTGTTTAAGCTTCACCGGAAGTGGGACTAACAGGAAGTAAACATTCAGTCTTTGTTTTGATGGCCAGCTCGCAGCTCCAAGATGGTGACCATTCTCTGATAATAAGAGGGGCTTTGGTATGATGAGCTGACTGGTGGTGGGGCGCCCTAAGGAACCACAAAAGGAGAGATGGTTGCCTTAAAAACCAACTACAGGATAAGAAGATTGCAATTTTCAGTCCCATCCCCTGGGCTCTAGGAGAGGGGCTGGGATTGAGCCAATCACCAGAGGTCAGTGCTTCAATCAGCTGAGCTAAGTCGTGAAGCCTCCACTAAATTAAGTAGTCCCTCGACACCAGCTTCACAGGGTCACATCCCCGCGCTGGGCAGGATGCGCGTCACGGGTGGCACCCGTGCTTGTCTCCAGACCTAACCCTGTGCACCTCTTCCATCCGCTCTGCCTGTACTGTAGCTTTACAGCAGACATGAGGAAGGTGCTCTGTTGAGTTCTGTGAATCATTCTGCAAATTCTCAAACGTGGCAGGGGGTCGGGGTCCAGGAAACCCAGGATCTGTAGTCTGCCTTTTCTATAAAATCACCCAGTATCACAGGAGACACCCAGGGCTGATTCCTGCACTGCCCACCCCCCAACCCCCCGCCACCCACAAAGCAGCCCAGAGCAGCTCTTCAGGTTCAGGGTTGTAATTTGTGAAGGCCCGTCCATCTGTGGCAGGCCACTGGTCAGTAAAGGCTGGTGCCCGTGTCCTTTAATCACATACGCAAGAAACCACAGCTAATTCAGGACAAGCTAAAACATCTGAAACAAATACCAGTGGCAGAGCACCAGATGGTCCACCAACCAGGGCCACGTCACCTAACACAACTGGACAAAGACACAGTGGAGGAAAATCACAAAGTGCACAACGTCTCCCTCTTCTCAAACATTTCTTGATCCTCTTCCCAGGAAAAACCAGTTCCATATGATGAGAATTCCACATGCCTCATCAATTACCACCATCGGGTCTTCTGGAAAACATTCAGCTAAGGCTCACATCCCCATTGATGCCTAAATTATATTATAAGCACCGAGGTTGGAGGAAAAACCGTGGGAAATGCTGGGTCAGATGTGTCTAATTCAGAGACCAGTGAGGGAGAATGTGGGTGCAGGCCCCCCTCACTCAGCTGTGAGACAGTGGGAGGAAGGAATAGCCCAGAAGGCGCCATAAGGGTTTCTTCTTCAATGAGGAGCATCCCGGCTCAGCACAGGACCTGTGTCCCGTGAGTGGAATGTCAGCATTTGGTTCTCTCTCGTTTACTGTCCTGCTGGATGCATTGGGAAAAGGCACTGCTCGTGTATCCTTCCAATGAAAGCACTATTTTTTTTATCAGAATATATATTTGTACACTGCAAAACTTCATATTTGAACACAAGAGATTCGCCTAACCCTAACAGAGAATGTGTTACTGAATGACATTTATAGGCCGTGTTTGTCACCCTCCCATCTTCAGGATCTTAAAGGAGAAAGAAAGTCCAAGAGTAGAACAAGGAGCAGTAGGTCCAAAAGGAGGAGACAGGGTCGCAGATAGATACTGTCACATCTATTTTCATTGCACTGTTACTCACGGTAGCCAGGAAATGGAAGCGAGCTAGACGTCCACTGACAGATGAGTGGAGACCGTGGAATCCATACACGCTGCGGCATGGTGCTCGCTTTTATCAAGGAAGGAAGGAGCCATGTGTGGCCCATGAGGATATTAGGCTAAGTCACATAAAGATAAATACTACGTGATTCCACTTACAGGGGGCATTTAAAATAGTCAGATTCACAGGGCAGAACGGGCGTTGGCTAGCAGTTGTCACTGGCTGTGAGGGGAAAGGAGGCTGTGAGGGGAGCATTGCTGAGTGGGTCCTGCAGTAGTCCTAGGGTGGCACTGGTGGAAGGTGTGGGACTTGTGAGAGGCAAGGTCTAGTGGGAGGCCATTAGGTCACCGGGTGCTCCTCTAAGGGATCCAGGCTCTTGCCTCACTCACCTTTTTACTGGCTATGGCGTTTGCTCTGCCGTGAACCCCAGTCAGGCTGTGCTGCCTCACCACAGGCCCAAAACAACGGGGTCCAGTCCATCATGGGCTAAAACCTTCATAGCAGTGAGTCGACACCAAGTGGGTGATCTCCAGCATTTTTCTATAGTGACAGAAAACTGACACAATGGGTATAGCATTTAGTCATAGAAAATTAAAGCGTTCAAAAGACCTGTCCCAGAAAGTGTGATATGGTTAACAGCACTGTGCTACAGCCTTGGGATGATGAAGGCAAACTGATGCTATGTGTTTATTATCACAAAAGGAGGACAAGATCAGTGATGGCATCACCAGGTCCTCACCCCTGACTGCTCACGGGAGGAGGAGGCAGGACCCCGCCCTTACAGATGAGGGCGTGCAGGACTATCAGGCCGTGTCGATGTCGCTCCCGGCCGGCAGGAAGGACACACGACAAAGTCTGGCAGTGGACAACCTTTTTTTTTATTTTCTCTCCGTACAGCCTGCCCTGGGATCGCTCCCAGCCGAAGCCTCCTCTGGTCCGCTCCCCGCGGCTCCTTCCGTGCTTCGCTCCGAAGCCTCTACCGGTCCGCTCTCCGCGGCTCCTTCCGGGCTTCGCTCCGAAGCCTCTACCGGTCCGCTCTCCGCGGCTCCTTTCGGGCTTCTACTTCCCCCCAGGGGTGGCACCAGTATATATACGGATACAGTGTCCAATCATATTAAAGTAAGCAAGGCAAGCTGATTGGCTAACATATTATTGAGCGGGTTGTTTACGCGGTAAGCAGGAAACTAACGTGCTCGATGGGAGGGGTAATCTAACTCAGGCTTTGCTCTTTACCACAGGCCGCATGATCGCTATATGCGGCGGCTCGGCAATGTGGTGGCTCCCAACATCTCCCCCTTTTTTATTTTAAATAAGTCTACGCATCGCAGCCCGTCCTGAATTGAGTGTAGAGGCCTATGCCCTGATAGGAGGCCCACCAAGGGCTCTCGGCGTCGGCCCGGGTCGGCCGTCCCCGAGTCTGCCGAGGCCCCGAGGCCCTCGTCCTTTTTTCAGGGCCAGGAAGGAACCGGACGGAACCTGGATGCACACAGGCATACACTCATGTCGCTCCGCATGATCCCCCCGGGGCGACATTTGGTTTGGGCGAAACCTAGTAATTCAGCGGCTTTTGTGCGGTATGGGGTAGGGCCTGTCTTAGGTTGAGTCATGCTGGGGAGGCATGCTCTTACCCGTTATTGACTCATCTACCCTGCTATATCATAATTTTTTAGAGGAGGAGTGTGGGAAGCTCACCGTCCCTAGACTCGGTCGTAGGCTAGGCGAGCGAGCCATGCATATGCCTGAGGATCTTCTTGTCCATTTCGGGCTACCGCTATTTCTATTCATCTTGTTGGTTGGTCTGTGATGGATCTCCGGTAGGGCAGGTCTGGTCTTCAGTCGAGGGCTTTGTCGCCCGTGTCAGTCTCTCCGGTACCCACAGTGGTTCTCGTCCCGATTCCTGCAGAAAAACACAAACCGCGCCTCGGTTCCAGCTGATTACCGGATCCGGGCCCATCCATTGTCCTGTCAGGACATCTTTCCACTTCACCCACCCTTTATGGTTGGGGGAAGGGTTGCAGTGCTCCACAGCTGGGGAGCAATTATCATTATTTAAATTTAAAAAATTGTGTGTGAATAGTGCCATGGATAATCGTGCCTTTGGGGCCAGGCCTTGGCCTACTCCCCCTTTTTGTTTTTTATTTTTTATTTTTTATTTTTATCTTTTTTGTTTTGTTTTTTTTTTTTTTTTTTATTGGTACCAGGGATCGAACTGGCGATTGCCTGCTTACAAGGCAGGCGCTTATGCCGCTAAGCTAAATCCCCAGCTCCCATTTCCTCGACCGGCGTTTTTTTCAGCCTGCTCGGCAGAGAACTCTGTGTACCAGGCTCGCCAATCCAGGTAACTACCCGAGGGCAGACACACCTTTGCCAGCTGAATCCAGTCCGCGGGGGTGAGGGGCCCAGAAGACAGGTTCTCCAGCATGGCAATGGTGTAAGGCGCAGTCGGCCCAAAGGTTGTAACTGCATTTTTAAGTTTTCTAATCTGCTTTATCTCAAAAGGCTCCCATGCATTACGTCCCTGGCCCACAGCTACTTGTACAGGAAATATCCCGTAGGGGCCACTATCTATCCCAGGTGGTGGATGTACCTCATGAGACAAACGTCCCCCCTGCCAAAGCCGCCTGTAAAAATACCGACCCGCCGGCGGCGGAGCATAAGACGGCGGCCGTGATTGGGCGGAAAATGGGGGCCCGTGCATCACTTTCTGTTCTGGCGAAAGGGGAGGGAGCTCCCACGCGGCCGCCTCGTGGCGAGGGATCGCTTCCGGGAACAGCTCCCAAGGTGGGGCGGAAGGCTTCGCCTCCCTCTCGCGCCAGGGGGCGCTCAGGAGCTCTCTACTCCTCCGCAGACCAAGTTGAGCGGAGCGCAATTCGCGGCGCAACGCTGGGAAAGAACCCTGCGACTCCTTATCGAGCGGCCTATCCTCTTGGCATCTAGGCTCCTTGGTCTCATCGTTGTCTAAGCCTTCCTCGTTCTCGGAGTCAGACGACTCCGAGGCCTGAGCCCCGTCTTCCTCCTTTATATCTTTGTCTCCTTTGACGGACCCCTCCCGGGAGCTCCCTGACTGGGCCTGTTTGAATGCCCTACGCACTTTAATGAGCTCTTGAGAACCTTCCCTGCAACCACCCTCGCTCTTCAAGCATGCATATATCATTTCCCACAGTGGCCGAGCGAAGACCGAAGCCCCGCCCTCCCTTTCCGCTAGAGAAAGATCCCTGCCCAACTTCTCCCACGAGGGCAGGTTTAAGTGCCCTGTGGGCAAGAACCAGGGAGCGAAACTATCAATCTCCTCAAAAAAGCTCTCCAGCGTTTTGCGTCCCACCTTGAGGTCTCTGGACTTTAAGAGCTTCCGGAGGACCTGTACCAAGGGCTGGGTGTCGTTACTCGGTACGTTACCCATATTTAATATGTTACTCACCACGTGAGGCCCAAAAATCCGCCACTTACGCGTGAGCCTGAGGGGAGTCTAAAAACCCTGTAGGTGCGCGCCACCCAGGGCCCAGGTTTATCCCCTACTCACCTGTCTCGCAGTGCTGTATCAAGGAACGTTGTCCACTACCACGTCTCGGGGGTGATCAGTTGTTCCCCGTACGGGCCACCAAATGTCGATGTCGCTCCCGGCCGGCAGGAAGGACACACGACAAAGTCTGGCAGTGGACAACCTTTTCTTTTATTTTCTCTCCGTACAGCCTGCCCTGGGATCGCTCCCAGCCGAAGCCTCCTCTGGTCCGCTCCCCGCGGCTCCTTCCGTGCTTCGCTCCGAAGCCTCTACCGGTCCGCTCTCCGCGGCTCCTTCCGGGCTTCGCTCCGAAGCCTCTACCGGTCCGCTCTCCGCAGCTCCTTCGGGGCTTCTACTTCCCCCCAGGGGTGGCACCAGTATATATACGGATACAGTGTCCAATCATATTAAAGTAAGCAAGGCAAGCTGATTGGCTAACATATTATTGAGCGGGTTGTTTACGCGGTAAGCAGGAAACTAACGTGCTCGATGGGAGGGGTAATCTAACTCAGGCTTTGCTCTTTACCACAGGCCGCATGATCACTATATGCGGCGGCTCGGCAATGTGGTGGCTCCCAACAAGGCCGTGTGACAGAGAAACCAGCCCCCTGTGTACCTCTTCTGTCGGACACAAATCCACACCTGTGCCTTAGAAAATTTGCACAGAATGGCCAAGATATTGGCCTCTATTGTTTCTATAATAAAAAAGCCAGTTTAAGATTAAAAAAAAACAAACAAAATGCATTAAGCATTTTTTCTCGTATTTGTTTATTTAACTGCTCGTGGAAATGACTGAGATTTTAGAAAATACCATCATGAAGTTTTGTAATGGGAAAGATATCTTCCAGTCAGTTATTTCAAATGAAGTCCATTTACAGAATGGAGCCTTTCCAGAACGTTCTCCGGAGCCAGAATAAAGGAGACTGAGAACTTTTTAAAATATGATTAAATGAAGAGATTTGTGTGCCTTCTCTCCTAAAGCAGCTTTTGGAATTTTTGTTGGTTATGGCTTTGCTTGCAGCAGGAATGCCAGTTGGAAATGAGATGCCAGAGAAACACACCACTCCCTCGCCCTGAAATGGAAACATGAATCTCAAAAATCTATAAATAAAATATATGCTAAATAACTCACCGTGGAGTATTACTGAAGCCTGGCCATTTCTGTTATCGATTGTTGAATAAATCAGAGTCAGCTGTACACGGAACAGTATCACAGTGATTGTTCTTAACCAAGGAAGATTCTGCCCCTCAAGGAAACAATTTTTTTGTCTTTTTAAGACAGGGCTTCACGTAGTCCAGGCTGGCCTCAGACTCACAGCCTTCCATGTACCAGCATGCCAGCTAGGAGACTCTTGATTTGCATGACCTGGAGATGCTACTAGCAACTCATCAGTAGAAGTGAGAGTGCTGGTAAACACCCTACAGGGCACAGCACAGCCCTCCACAACAAATTATTATCTGGTCCAAAAGGTCACTGGGGCTGAGACCGGGAAGCCCGCTGCTACGCACGCTGTCCTGCACTTTGTGCCTCCAGTCAATAGAGAGGCCAGTCAACTTCAGTCCCTGCCAGGAGGCAGGTTTTCGGAAAGCACACTGCTCGCAGCTGGGAAATACATACTTTCAATGTGGTATTTGTATCAGAATGACATCAGTTCTTCCCAGCTGGGTAGAATGATCAAATGCAGGCAAGAGAGCGTGGCCCCTTGGAAGAGGACCAGCATTCAAGAAGGCTTCTTTTTTTTTTTTTTTTTTTTCTTACTAAACCTGGAAAGAATGTTGGTTCCAAATCAGTCTTCAAAAATGAGCTCCATATAAGTAAATATCATGTTTAGTTGGATTTATTCCATAAAAGGTTGCATTTGGTAAACAGCATAACACGATTAAGTTAAAATTAGGGAGGAAATCAGATGCAGAAAACACTCAGGTAGCAAGTCAAGCAAAAGTGTAAACTGTTCTTTACAAAACTATGTGTACCCGGGCTGCCCACCTTAGGCTCAAACCCCCTGCTAGGACTCTTTACCCTGTCGGCCTGAAGTATAGACGGGCGGACTCACTGCCGTCTCAGAGATGGACCATCCACAGGTGGTCCTGCGCCTGCCTGCTTGGGATTTTTACAGCATTTCATCATGAACATTTAAGGCCGTCCCCGGCTGCCTCCACATGGCCACAGCTACCTCCATTCTCTGACCTTTCCTCCACATCCTCTGCATTTCTTACACACTCATGTACGTGTGTACACAACCAAAGACCCTGGGGAAACATTTACACAAACAGAACCCTTGTGCACAGATAGTATCACAAGAGATCTGACACTCTGAGTGGATAAGCTGTCTTTTGTGACAGTTGATTTTTTATGCCACGCCTTCTGGTCTGAGTGTGGAGGTGCCAAAATGTGTTCTGTGCCCTCCCCTCCTGGAGACTCTGAGGGCAGCACACTCTCCAGCACAGCTGCCAAACCAGCCCAGAAACCCAGCAGAGGAGTCTTTCCTCCGATATTGGCAAACCTCTGAAGAAAACCAGTTTGCAAAATCCCAACTGAATGACCAAATGCAGGTGTTCAGTGCTTGCACTCGCATTTGACAGTTAGAAAGGAGAGTGGGCCACTTTCCACGGCTGCCCTTGACGTCGTCTTCCTGATCATGCTCCTCTCGGCCTCGTCTGTTTCTAACTGAACTGCTTGGGCTTTCCTCATTGGCTTAGAGGCACAGGCTTTGCTAATCACTGTTCTCACAAAAGTTGGATGTAATCTACTGCCTTTTCCTGGGCTTTTCACTTTGCTTATGGCTTTCTTTTGCTCTCCATGGTTTTGAACTGCAGTCCCCTCCTCACCTGTGGCCACTGGTTTGTTCCGGCTGAAGGTCACGTGTGAGCGCTAATCTCAGCGACTTCTGCACGCACCATCTTTATCTCTAAAGCAGAGATTTTACTCCAGCAGCCTGCTTAGCTGCTTTCCTATAGGCAGGGACTCCGGGATCTGAGGTCAGTGCATTCATGTCCCTGCCGTCCCAGCAGCCTTCACGGCAACCAGAGTGGACACATGGGGCAGGCAGTTCCTTCTGCTCAGAAGTTGCCAAGGGCCGGGCTGGGCATGGCCACATCACCTCCCCTCTGTTCCTGCTGGCCGAAGCTCAGCCACACACTCCTGCTCAGATGCAAGGGCTGCTGGGAAATATCATCATCCTACGTCCCCCAAAAAGATAGGACTTAATCGGATGAACATGAGGCCTTTCTCTTGCAGAGCTTCAGGCTCTGTTTCTTGCTTAGGAAACTCTTGCCCACCTTCAGAAAGGTTTCTCTGTTCCCTTTGATTTTTCTTATTGGTAGGTGATCAGGAAGTCTTCTGTGTAATCTACCTGGAGGTTGTTTCTGAGAGTACTATAAAGCTCTCAGTGGGTAACCACTTACCCGGAAACCTTCCCCTGCTCTTCTGACAGAGCTCTTCATCAAACAAAGTTTATATAACTATCAACATGAACTTTCTTCTATTCCTTTGTGTGCTTACCATTCCCAAATCAATGCCATCCTGGTTAAATCTCTGTCTTTGTGGTGTGTCCCTGGATGTTTTCATCTGTGACATGAATTTCCTGGCTACGTCTTTACTGCAGAGGTTGTTGGTGATACTTGATTTGTGTCAGGAAACCAGTGCAGAGTGGCTCTGCCCTGTGGTCCTGCAGAGGATGCTGCCTGAGTTGCTGATAGGAAAAGCCATAGGCAGTTCACCCGGGAACTCTGCCGGGTAACAGCCGAGGGGAGATCTCGAAGGGCAGAGCATCACTTCCAGGGGGTGTGGGTCACTTCCCGGATGGGTCCCTGGGTCACTGCAATGTAAGCTGCCCCCAACCCTGTGCCACACACGTGTCCAGACACCTTCACTGCTCTGCAGATGCTCAACCCCGCCAGAACCTCAAATGCTGCCGGCATGGTGCAGAGACCAACTCCGTGCAGACCAGGCCCCCTCCCTGGACAGAAGTGAGAGGAGGCCAAGGCTGTGTGGAATCTTTTCTGCCTTCAGGCTTTATCTAAGGCCCCCTGATTAGTGCAGAGCTCCAGACGATTAATGAGCAAACCACTAAAGGCCACCGAGAGAGACGGCGTCAGAGGCCACCCCGTGAAGCCTCCTACAGAGCGTCCAGCTGGCCAGGGCTAGAGCTGCGCGTCATTCTGGGGCAGCAGGGACCCACGCTGCCTTTGTCCACTGGAGTCCACAGAGTGACCAGGCGGGGGCGGGCAGCACAGAGGTCCTGGGAAGGCCAAGTAAACAGATGTGGTTCCTCACCCGGAAAACTCTGTGGGGTAGCTGTTGACCCACTTGGGACTGTCCTTTGTCCACGCAGGGTGAGCACGCTGAACAGGCCTGCTGTGGAGTTCTGTGTTAGGCAGTGTCTGCGGACACAATGCTTGACAGTGGCAAATGAGGCGCCACACTGACAAAGCCCCTCTTGTCACTCTCAGGGTGAGGGAGGTGGACATCCTTGAGGGGTAAGAGGTTCCAGAGCACAAGAGAGGCCGTGCCTGGTGCTCAGCAAGTGGGATCCTGGCGCTGAAATGTCCCGACTCCCTCCCAAACCACCAGCCCGCCTCACATCCCAGCAGAGGATGGGTCTTGCCCCACCAGCAAACACTTAACAACACCCAGCATCTGTACAATCCTGAGGTTGCCACACTGAGCCAGGAAGGATATAGGGCATGCAACTAAATTCCAACCGAGAGAGCAACGCTTTTAAATGCATGTGCTTCTCGTGCCTATTTTTTGGCAGAACTTGTCTTGAGAGCTCACAGCATCGATAACAGACATGACGCTCCTGGCGGAAGACCTGGCCAAGGGTTTGTTATCATTCACACTTCAGTTTTCACAGATTAAAATTTCCATGGGAGTCTCTCCTCGGCAGGAACAAGTCCTAGAGTTGAGGCAGCCATTCAGGGCCAGCTTACTAACACCTGATTGCAAATGCTGCCTGCCCTTGAAGCAAATGCTTGTTATATCCCTAACGCAGTAACCTGTCAGCATTTCACTCAGGCAATTCACAAATAAATAAGTCTCCAGATCCTTTATACTAGTTCAGTGAAATGTATGAAAAACTTGCAGATGAAGGTATTCTACTATATTAAAGATGAATTCAATGACCACATACAGAACAATGATTTTAATATGTGATACAATGTTCACACATGCACATCTCTTTGGCCACCTACTGACCATGACAGTGGCTCACCTGTGAACTTTCTATTTGCTCATTTTCACAAGGGCTCACATAGCTGCCACACTCCACAGGAATGTCCAGCCCCGAGACCTCCCCAGAGTCGGAGAGGCCCTGGTTCTCCTTGTGTTCTCTCATACGCATGTTGGGCCTTTGACCAATCCACAAGTGGGCCCCTAGAGTGGTTAAATACACTGCCGCACCAGGAAGTAGGGAAGACCAGTTGCCCCAAGAAGACACCCAAAACTGCCCTCTCGAGTCCAGTAAAGCAATTGCAGAAATGCAAGGAAACGATGTAGGAACTGCAGTTTTGCACTCAAAGTGCCAACTTGGGGAATTTTTCCTACAGTAAACTCAGGATGGCCCATCAGTGAGCTTTGGCGGATAAAGCCATGAATTTAGAGCACTAGGTGATCCCCGCCCAGAGTGGGTCCCCCAGGAACCTTGGGCCTGGGAGTAGGGTGGGAGCCAGGGCTGATTCGGAGTCTGCACATCTGCCCCTGTATGGTAAATGCCCCTCGGGCCAGATGGCCAGACCTCCTGTACCGTGCACTCAGTTCTAAAAACAGAGAGGTTCCCAGCGTGAGGGCACGAGGAGGTCATGGGGAGTCTTAGCACCGGGCCAAACAAACATTTGAGAAACCTGAGCCTTTGGCCCCACAAAGGAAATGGGAATGGAAGATACCATTGCTTATTTAAATAATCGTCACACAGAGGCATTATCCTGTGTCCTATATTTAGATTCCAAGGGGCAGAGCCAGTTTCACAGGGTGATAGTGCTAGAAGAAAGATTTCATCTTAAACTAGGATTATTTTAAAAATACACTAAAGATTCATCCCAGGGAACCCTAAACAGATCCTGCTTTCTGAGACTGTGACCCAGAGATTTTGAGATGTCATGATTTAATTCCCAGCTTTCTTGGAGCATAATTTTTTCTATTCTAATCACTCGCTTAAGATAACAGTGCTTTTCATGTCCTCACTACTCTTTCTGGCATTTTTCATGACCAGTCCCATATTGGTGTCATCTCACATGCCCAGGCCCTGCAGGGGCACAGAAATGCATGGACAGTGTGTTGTGTTCTGGCTCCTTGCTCTGAGGGCCTTGGCCCCAGCCAGATGTAAACCATTTTCTACACCTTCGTGCATCGTTTGCTTCCTGTACTGTTACGGCTTATAGCTACGTGTCCTTCCGGTCACCTAAAGGTGGGGCTTTTTGAAGGTGGACAAATCTAGGGTTTGTGAATGCAGATTAAGGGTGTCGTAACTAAATTACTGATTGGTTTAATGTAGTTCTGCACGTGGATAACAGAAGGTCCACACTGGGTGTAAGGGGTACCAACCAAAAGGCTTGGAGCTGGGACAACAGGGAAAGACGCTCACTGCTGCTGCTCGCCGTTCTGTTGCCTCCCCCGCCCACTTTGCCACCACCTGTCTCCTCTGCAGTGCTACCTCTGCCTGCCACCCTGCCTTACAACTGACCACGGAATGAAACCTTTACAACCTCCGGCCAAAATAAACCTTTCCTCTTTCCACTTGTGGGTGTTGGGTATTTTGTCCCAGCTGTGACAAAAGTAACTAAGACATGTGTTTATCACTATCTCCTATCAGTATTCACTTTACCAGACGAAATTTTCTACAGGATTCAAATTTTAGTGGGAGGGCTGGGGATTTAGCTCAATGGCATAAGCGCCTGCCTTGAAAGCTCAAGGTCATGAGTTTGATCCCCAGTACCAATAAAAGAAAATTCTAATAAGAATCTTATGCCTAACAATCAGATGGGAAAATTACTGTCATATCAACTTTTCTTTTTCATTATTATGACAGTTTAGTTATCTTTTATTATGATAGTTTAGTTTTTATTCATTATTATGATAGCTTGGTTATGATTTAATTTTTTTATTCCAAAAGTCAAAGCTCAGGTATTAGAAAGTTTCCTGCATTTCACAGCTTAATGACAATACACTAAAATCAATCCCTACTGGACATAGTGGGGCACTCCTGTAATTTCACCAACTCATAAGACTAAAGCAGGAAGATGGCAAGTTCAAGACCAGCCTGGGCAACTTAGCAAGACCTTCCTTGCCAAAAAATTTTTAAAAGGCTGCAGGTATAGCTCAGCAGTAGAGTGCCATTGGCTCACTCCCTAGCACTGCTATCAAATCAAATCACAGGAATAGTGGTATAACCAATCAACTATGTTATCCAAAAACCTGATTCTAAAAAAAAAGCCCCTGATGTCTATAGGAAAATACAGTCTAATAGACAATACCCTTTAGCTATGGGTTATAAGGACTCTAGAAACTAAAATTAAAATAAATAACAACTCTCAAAAGCTTCAACCTGGATCAGATGTTAACCATTTCATCTGCCTGATGGACTTAGACTAGGCCAGACTGAGCTCCTTCCTTCCACTTGGGCCACGAGAAACCCATAGCACCATCACCAGCGCAACTGGGACTCTTGCCTCTCACCCCCACTGTCAGGCACAAATTTGCAACATAAAAGGACGTCTCACCAAGCATGAATTCCTGTGCATCCGTCTCCTTGGCATCAAGCCAGTCAGCACCCGCTCTCCTGTAACCTGCACTTTCACCTTTGTTCCCTGAGAGGAAGATGATGCTTGCATTGGCCTGAGACAGATAACCACAGTCCTGAAGTTCTGAACACTCTCCTCTCAGAGATATGAACTAAGACTCACTTCCAGGCCTGGCCACCAACCACAGCACCTCACCATGATCCTCTGATTACTGTCAGATGTCACAGGAGACACAAACAGGGATCTAGCCACACATCAGCCCAATGGACTGTTAATCACCTTGGACAAGATCTCTGTGCTGCTAATCATGCAGCCATCACTTTGCACTGGGGTTCCCAACCCCTTTGCCCTTTTTGATACTAGATTTAAAAGATGCCTTCCTCTACTTGCAAATTACTCCCATAAGCCCCTTCCGCTGGGAAGGTCTGAGATAAAAGGCCAAGTTAACTTGGACTTGATTTCCACAGGGTTTAAAAACTCTCCCACTGTGTTCAGAGAGGCTCCAACAATAGATTTGGCGAAGCCACCAGCACTTTTTCTCCAAGGTTTCTCTGTCCCTTCTAGCTCCATCATGGTCCCCTGAGCCAACAGCGTAGATTCAATCTGCTAAAATACACCTCTTCTGCCAGTAAAGCCTATTCAAGGTCTCTGAGCTGGCAATGCTGCCATGACTGACCTCCATCTATGTTGCCTCAGTCTTTTGTCACCCAAAACCTGCTGACATACTTGCTTGGCCTAAAAAATGCCTTATTCTGCCTTCAATTAGATCCTATTAGCCGGCCCCTCTTTGCAATTGACCTAGGCTCAACCTCCCAGAGGTTCAAAACCTTGTTCCCTTTTTTAAAAAGCATTTCTAATTCATGATACTTTCAAGATGCCTGCTGGAAAGACACAAAAGCTTTGCTGCAGTGTCTGGCAGAAACTTGTTACAAGAAAAAAATTCTGCAAATTTCTTGGAGCTGCTGGCTGTGGACCCTTGAGTTCACAATAATGATGTTTATTCATACTGTCAGTCCCCAGGATCACCCCGTGGCCTACCTGTGCAAATACTTGGATCTGATCACCAAGGGCTGCTTCGCCACTTCCCCTCCATGCTCTAACAGCCACTTCTGATCAAGAAAGGTGACAAGCTCACCTTAGACCAAGGCCTGACTGTCCAGGTGCCACATGCTGTACTGGGATAAACTGTTCTAAAAAAGTGGATTCCCTGACAGATGCTGAGTATACCCTGTTTATGGATGGAAGGAACTCTGCTGGAATGAACTCTGATGGGCTAGATATGCTGTGGTCACCTTAAACAAAACTACATTGGCCAAAACTCCCCCGCAGAGATGACCTGCATAGCAAACTGCTTTCTCCTGCTGTTTGGAAACCTGCCACCAGTGATGCAGTTTTCCAGTCCAGAGGCCTACAGCCCCTCCAGGGATCAGACTGACCAAAACATCAACCCCAGCCACCAGACCTACTCCCCCTGGTCCCCAGTATGTTCTGTAAACTCAAAGCCACTGCACTAAAAACTCAAACCACTGCACTGGCACCATATTCCTGCAGCCAGCTCAGGCTTCACTGACCCCAACCTCCCAATCCCTACCCATATTGAGAAGACAATAAAAGTCCGTAGGCTCCTACTGTAAAAAAGCTTCCCTATATATGGCCTACCCTTCATCATTGGCAGCAACAATGGGCCTGCATCTGTAGCAGAATTAACTCAAAAACTAGATTAAAGAAAGCTACATACAGCATACAGAACACAAAGCTCAAGAAAAGGTAAAAAAACAGCTTGCAATTCACACATATGTATCTAAAGTGCATATTTTGTACCTCTACAAGTTTCAGAAACCCAGCCTTAGATCTGCTGAAAAATTTACGTAGACAGCTCCTCCAAGGCTCACTCTGAAGAGATAGTGCACTCAAAGCCCTGCTCTGTTCACTCTGGGTGCTGACCAGTCCACACATGACTGGAGCCTGAGGACATCTCTCACGGGATTGTTCCATGTGTATTCCCCTTGATTTTTGTGTCTTTTCAGGTTGTTGCCCCAGTCATTGCTTCCCTGCCCCTGCACCCCAGCTAGCTGTGTTTTTCTGCCTTAAACTTTATGGACAGTTGCACCAAGATAATAAAACAATCAATCAAACACTTGACCAAGATTCAGTAAATGTCAGGCACATTGGACACTCTCCTAGATCAGATTAAGTCTCTCACTCTCTTGTCAGAGTAATATTACAGAAAAGATAGGCCTAAATTATGTCTCTTCCTAAAAATGACTTGGGGGAAAACTTTGTCATAAGGCAATCTTGGGGAGTCTGGCTAGGGCTCATCAAAGATCACTGCCAACTCTATGTTACCGCTTCTAGTTGGGCCTTGCCTCAGAAGATCACAGTAACATGCCCAGCAAAGATTTACTGGGGAAACAAAAAGAGGAGGGAAATATAACAGAAAATGTGCCCCTTCTCATCCAGGATACTTCAGTTTGTTAGTTGCCCAGGTAACAGTCCCTGTTCCAGTTCCAGCTGCTTCTGCCTTTTAGAAACAGCTGGTCACTGTGATGCACAGCTGGTCACTATGATGCACGTTGTATAAACCAGCCCCCAACTGACGAGCCATTCTGCTGCTGTACTTCCTGCCTGCTTGTTTCATATAAGCCCTAGCCCTAGAGATCAGGGCCTGATATTCTGGGAATGATCCCCATCAGTGCCCATGGATATAAATAAACCTGCCTCTAATCCTGGGTATCATTTCAGTGTTTCTACTTGTCATTGCATTGGCACATGCCTGTAATCCCAGCATTTGAAAGGCTGAGGCAGGAAGATCCCCATGAGTGTGAGGTCAGCCTGAGCTACACAGTGAGACCCTGTCTCAAAAACTCAAATCACATCACATCAAATCAAATCCATCCATGGTCTCTGCCTTTTGCCTACATCTGTTTTAGTGTGGCACTGAGCTGAGCTTGGATGTAACCTTTATTACCTATATCATAATCAAAATGAACCTTTTCTGTAGGTGCTTCCCCACCCTGGGCTCCACTGATTCACCAGAATTCTGCCTCATGTAATTCTTTTTAATTTCACCCTGAGACAACCCATCCTCACAATGTCAGTGCTCTCCTTAGGAAAACCTCTTGTTAAGACAGCACACTGTGATGATACGTGCATACCCATGTTGACAGCAGCACAATTCACAATAGCTAAGCTGTGGAAATGGCCTAGATGCCCATGTACGGGGGAATGAGGAAAGAAACCGTGATAGATGTATACATGATGGAATAGTATTCAGCCATAAAGCAAGACATTATTCTGTCATTTCCAAAAAAAAAAAAAAAATGGATGGAACCAGAGACTATTGCACTGAATGAGATAAGCCAGGAACAGGAAGTTGAATACCATATTTTCTCCTATATAAACAATCTAAAACCAATTTAATAAATATGAGAAACTATAGGAAACTAAGACTTTTAGAGATGGAAAAGGGGGGTGTGAAAGGAGAAAGGAGAAGAGGAAAATGGGAAGGAAAATAATCAAATCATGTTACACACATGCACCAAAAACAATCTGGTTATGCTGCAGCACTGATGTACACCAATAAAACAGTCTTTCATTGGTCTAACATAGTTACTATCTGGCTCTTCACAGGATATCAACCAATTACTTTTTGAAGCCCTGGTGTACGTAACAAGCCCGATTTTCTCCCTCTTGTCCCTCAGACCTGTTCCCTATGTCCTGGCAGAGGTCAAAGCCTGGTGTCCAGTTCCCCCAGTTGCAGATGCCCATTTAGAATTCACGATACGCCCTCCAATTCCGTAGCCAGGGCAGGGAGAGAGTGTGGTGGCACTGAGGCTCTTCTACAGATTCCCGCCTCCCTGTTCCATCTTTGGTTCCAAACATGTTAGAGATTTTTTTTCATGACATCTATAATGATGCCTTCTGGAAATGCATTTCTTTTATTTACGAAATGTCTTTCAGGGAATACCAAGCCCAAATGGAGTCCAAATACCACTGTTCCTCTTGTAGAGAAATTCCATGTGACTCTGGGAGTCACAGTGTTTACTCTTCAGATTTGGTCCTGAAAGTACAGAAGCAACAGAAAGAGGGTTTTTCTTCTGCACATATGATCAGGCTTCCCTGGGGCAGGTTGTAACCTGGGGCCCCCTCTGCACTGAGCAGAGAGCCCCAGAAAGAGACTCACAAGTCTTCACCAGCACTGAAATCACTCAGTTCAGTTTAGGTAGCCCACTGTGTATCATGGATGTTACTCTGATTAACCCTGGTTCTTCTCAGGGTAAGGAGACTGAGAGAGACCAGAAGGAAGGAGACACAGGAAGGAAGGAAAGCAGCGTTCACTCCTCCCACCAATAAGGGGTCTTGCATGCAAAAACATTTGAATAAGCAATGTATCGAGAGTGAGTTTCTCAGGGAACTCACAGAGTCCAGAGGAAATTGGGAGAGGCCGGCTCAGAGACAGAGCAGGAGAGGTCAGGACCCAGCATCTCTGCATCGCTGATTGAGGGCCCCTGGCAGGACTTTCCCCAGGAGCCAGCCTGGACTTTGAGCCCCACCCTCGCTCCTGAAAGCAGGCAGCAGCAAACTGCCTGGAGTTTGTGCATTGCGGTAACAAGGGGTGACTCCGTGAGTGAGGAATGTGGGCTGCAGGACACAATCAAACCACCTCCAGGACCACGCCACAGCGGTAACACCCCAGACTTCACCCGAACCATGAAATACGCGATTCTTAATCAGCAACTAAGACTGGGGTTCGCTGGAGTTTGCATTATTTCTCTACCCTTGTATAACAAACGTCTACAAACTCCCACTTATTATCTCACAGCCTGCGGGGGCAGGATTCGGGCTCATTGTGGCTGGATCTTCTTTGCCCAGGGCCTCACAGGCCTGTGATCAAGGTCCAGCGTGCCTGGGTCTCACATGAGGCTCAGGTCCTCTTCTAATGTCTCATGGCTGCCAGCAGAATTCAGCTCCCACCCTCACAGTCCAGGGCCCCGCTGTGCTCCCTGAGGAGCCCTGCATTCCCCGCAGGGCTGCCACAGACACCAAGCCACAGGGACACGGAGCACCTCCAAAGCTCCCAGCACAGCTGCTGCCCAGGTGCAGCCGTGAGCACACACAGCCACCAGTCAGCCCTGACAAGAGTGTCACCACTGCGGTTAAAACAAACTGTGAGGTTATGCCACAAATTCTGTAAGTTCTTGGAACAAAACTGTTAACATCCATAGGACTGGATCAATTGTGCATGTTAGTGTCTGGTGACCTGAGGAACTCCTGAAGATAACTATGTAAAATAACAACCTTAGTTCTGTTCCTACCACCTTGTCTTGAAGGCCTGTATTGTCAGTGTTTTGGGCTCTTTGATATTATTACTTATTTGTCTTTTTTGTTTCCATCTCCATCTATTGCTGATGATAATTGTTAAGCCAGTATATTAAATATACTCAGAGAAAAGAAACCCCACAGAATGGGAAAGAATTATAGCCAGTAACCCCTCTGACAAAGGACTTATATCAAAAATATATAAAGAACTGAAAGAAGTTCAAAACCCCCAAATTCAAAGACCCTCTCCAAAAGTGGGCATCTGAGATGAACACACAGTTCTCAGATAAAGATATACAAATGGCAAATAAATACATGAAGAAATGTTCACCATCACTGGTCATTTGAGAAATGCAATTAAAACAGCATCGAGATTTCAGCTCACCCCGGAAAGAATAGCTGCCATCAAGAAATCAACTGATAACAAATGTTGGCGAGGCTGCGGGGGAAAAGGAACACTGCTCCACTGCTGGTGGGAGTGTAGACTGGCGCAGCCACTATGGATATCACTATGGAGATTTCTCAGAAGACTGGGATTGGAAGTTCCACTCAACCCAGCTATTCCTACTGGGTATTTTCCCAAAAAACCTGAAGAGGTCATGTCACATGGGTGCTCATGTGCACCCATGTTCATAACAGCACAGTTTGTAATAGCTAAATCTTGGAAACAACCAAGATGCCCATCAATTGCAGAGTGGATGAAAAAAACATGGTATTTTATACAATGGAATATTACTCAGCTATAAAAAGGATGATCTTGAGGCCTTCATAGGTAAAAAGAGACAACTTGAGACTATCCTCATTAGTGAAATAAACAAGAATCATATTTTAAAATATCACATTGGGTCTGTACTGTAAAAAAGTAATAAGAACTGTAGAAGTAATAAACCCAAAATGTGTAATTGCTATTGCAAAAAGAGGAAAAGAAAGTGCTCTAAAGGATATAACTGCATGTATGTTTAAGAGTGTAAGATAGATAACCATATTACTAAGTTTTTGTTGGATCATTGAGCAGAACTGTTTGCAGTCTCACTGTTAGAATGTCCACTTTGTATGCTTTAATTTTATAACTTGAACAACTATTTCTAAGACGATAGTATGTAATTTATCAACTAGTAATTTCTTAGTGTTTATTTTTTTAATTCTGTATTGTTGCTACCCTTTTTTTCTGTTTTGCTTTTTTTCTCTTTAAATAAAATTTTAAAAAATATTTAAATAATTAAATTAAATATACTTGGAGCAACACTCAGATTGCTGATTGGCCTGGCCAGGCTGATGCATAAATTTAGGCACCTCACATCTAATGTGGTTTTTCTTCCTCCGATGCTTTTTGCACCCTGACTCATACACCTTTCCCAAGATATTCCCAGCATAAACCAGCATTCTCTTACAGTCTGTTTGGTACATGTGTATCCCAGCTTTTATGACTGCAAAGAAGCCACCCAAAAGAGCAGCTTTAAAGCAGAACAGCCATGAACAGTATCACCCTTCCTGACCCTATGGCTTGACTAAGTTCAACTAGGCAGGGGTTTGCCCACTCACAGTTCTCACCCTGGTCTCCCGCCCAGTGACAGCCAGATAGCAGCTGTGGCTCAGACCATGTTTGAGATGCCCAACAAGATTCTTCACTCTTATATCCGGCTCCTGGGCTGGAAACTCACTCTCCTGGGAGCTGTGACCAGGGGCCCCTTAACAGTTCCTCCAGGGGTGGTTTCTCATGACAAGCCCAGGGTAGGAGGACTTCTTACAAGGCAGCGGGAGGTCCCCAGGGCAAGGGTCCCAAGAGAAACAGGCCCAGCTGTGTGGCTTCTACCAGCCAGGCCGCATCACAGAGCCTCAGCCAGACTGAAGGGGAGGCTCCACCAGGCTCTGTAGATTGGCGTTAAACTACTGTGGGGTTTGACTACCGGCCCCTCAGATCAGATAGAACTGTGGCTCTGTCCTCCTCCAGGACCATTGACTCTGGCCAGGAAGGACACTACAGCATTTTCAGAAAACAGGACAGGGGTGCTGCCAACCAACAGCCTTGTGGCATGGGTGTGATAAACGGGGAAAGAACAAGGAAGTCTCCCCTCTTCTTCAGAGGAGGAGCCCATCCCTCACCACTGCCTTTGGACACTCTCTCTAGCTAGTTCCTTTAGGTCTTCAGCTTTCCAACATCGACTCACACCAAACTCTGCAGCGAGTTCCAGGCCTTCAAACTTTGCCCTCATCCTCTGACTCTCCAGGGCACAGGGGCCATTCTGCATCCTTCCACACTGACCCAACAGGCAGCCATTGTAAGCCTACCTGGTAAATCCTTCAGTGGACCCTGGGAGTCACGCGAAAAGCCTAGGAGAACAGAGAAGTGTGAGGTTGGAGGATGGCCTCTGGGGCTCTCAATGCCTCCTGAGTGAACTCACTCAGACTCCCCTCCAAACATCCCAGGAGAAAAGTTCAAGCAAGCAGTCTTTGTGACAGTCACTGAGAAAGCCTGGGTCCTGAATGCTTTGCCTCATAAACAGGAGTGCTGCCCATGTAGCTATGTCCACCTCCATCCTTAAATTTAGGAGGATGCTTGAAGGGATTTCCCTCATGAAAAACCACCCAGCATATCCTGATCAGCATTGTCTCACAAAGATTTAGAGTCTTTTGATTTTTTTTTTTTTTGTTATTGTTTTGTTTTTGTTTGTCTTTCTGAGACAGTGTTTCACTATGCAGTTTAGGCTGGCCTTGAACTTCCTTTGCAACCCAGGCTGGCCTCAAAATCACAGCAATCCTCCTGCTTCGGCCTCCCAAGTGCTGGGACTACAGACATGCACCATCATGCCTGGCTGGTGTTAGAATCTTTCAATGGTTTGTTTTGACCTATTTCCTCCAAATGATTTTTTCCCTCAACAGACACCCTCGAAATTGCCCAAAAGAAAATCCAGGTCATTCCTGCTGCTTTGTGAAATTAAAGGAAGCTGTTCATAGGTTCCAAGAGCTACCTTTTCTAAGGATCTGGGGAACTGTGACCCAGATACCAGCCACGGCGCACATCGGGCCAGACTGGGGTGACACATCTGGAGGATGGTGTGCTAGTGCCCTCAGGGTTTTTTTTTCCAGCTGGCTTTGAGGACTGGCTTTGATCCACAATCTACAAAGTGACATTTTTGTAAACCAAACCATGCATTGATTTCCATGATAAAATCAGAAATTCTTTCCCATGGAAAACAGTTAACCACAAGTTATAACAAAAATTAGACTTTAAAATGTTGTTACTTTAGAAGGAAAATTATAATTTCCCCAGGAAACTGGCCAAAAATAAATCACAAAGTGCACATACTGTATTAAAAGTTTAGGAAACCTGTCAGAAATTACAATTAGTTGGGCAAAATCCACAGGAGGGTAGAGAGCTTCTGTTGTGACACTCTCAACTTCTAGCTATTTCTTTTAAAAGAGTTTTTATTGCCAAGCATGGTGGCACATGCCTGTAATCCCAGCACTCAAGAGGCTGCAGCAAGAGGATTGCTGCAAGTTTGCGGGCTGCCTGGGCTATGAAATGAGTTTAAGGCCAGCCTGAACTGCACAGTGAGACCCTGTCTCAAAAAAATTAAAAATAAAAAAGGGTTACCGTTTGAGTGTGATCTTTTCATTGTTTGCTGTATTTAATAGTATTTCCCTTGTGAAAATTTTGTCATATTTTTCTTTCACTAAAATTGTTTTGATAGGGTTTTCTTTTCTGTGTAAGTATAGATACATTTACATAGAACCAAGTTGCAACATTGAATCAGGAAGAATTTTAACATGGCTTATGGGAAAGAAGTCCCTTCACAGGGCCCTTGGTGGGCAGTGACCAGCACTCACCTGAACACATTCTGGGGAAGATGTGAACCACACCGCAAGATGGTCCATGGCGTGGGCTGGAGCTGGCTTCCTTCACATGGGATGGATGACATTTCCTGCCCTGAGCTGGTGTCTCTCATCCCAGACTGACACCACACAAGGGCAAACTTGCACACAAACCCGTTCGCTCTGCTTCTCCTGCTCAATAGGATCGCTCTGCCATCTGTGTGGGGAGAAAGCTGTCAGAGAGCAAAGCCAAACCACCCTGCCCATGAGCCCGTGCAGCCATGGAGAGCAGGAAGAGGATCAAGAAGCCAAACTGCACCTTCCTGTGAGCCCACAGTGTAGGAGCTGGGTGAAAGAACAACCAGCCCCCACCCGTTCACAGCCCTGGGAGCAACTGGCTGATTCGCAGAAGTAAAAAAAACAGATAAATAAATAACTTAATGCTTACATTGTTTGACTGACATTGCAGGCCTGAAACTGATAGTCTGAGCATCTATTTGGAGAACAACAATATGCATTATAATGATTGTCGGGAATTTCCTTCTGTCTTGTTTTTAAAATCCAATATTTTGGACTAGAGATATAGCTCAGTGGCACAAGTACCTACCTGGCAAGTGAGAGGTCATGAATTCAATCCTCAGTACAAAAAAAAAAATCCAATGTTTCATTCTGCTTTATTGTTTTGTTTTATTCCTGAATCTGGTAACCTGAGCAACTATTTTGGAGAAAACAATATGCAATGTAACAACCCCTGTTAAATTCCAATTGTCTTGTCTTGAAAACCTATATGGTTGTTGTTTTGCTTTTGTTCTTGTTGATTTTTTTGGTTTGTTTGCTTACTGATTTTTCTGGAATTTTTTTCTTTTCATTTTAAAACAGAGAAAAACAGATGCCTCCCATCCATGCGGCATTTCCCCAGTTTCTCTCACAGATCTTCACAGTTTCCCAGGAAACACACTGGCACACATTCCCATGGGGCCCTGAGGAACTTAAGGCCATCCTCAGTCCCCCAAAGATGACACATCACAGCAGAGTTCAAGGGACTATTGCACGTCTGCTTCTGGGGAAAAACGCTGATATTGATAAAGCCGAGCACATGCCAGCACAGGTTCCCCTGGCACCAACAAGCAGTGGAAAGAACACAGCATGTGCTTTCTCGCCAGGCTGCTTTGGTTGTGCTGGGAAAAGGGTACCATGGACTGTTCCTGAAAGAAAAAATTTAGATTCTTCTGCCAGTAAGAGCAAGGCTGAAGCAGAGCTTGTGCCCTGCACAGTGAGAATTTTCCCTGCTCGACGCAGATCAGCTCTGACTCCACGGCCTCCACTGCACGGTTTTCCTGAAGTAGCCAGGAGAAGCTGCTGGGATTCGCTGGTGCCACTCATTTCTTCTTACCTTGGTGATGGAACTGTTCATTGCCAGGCGTCACGGTTTACAGCTGGATGCCCCCACCCCAGTCCCTCCACCTCCTGGGCAGGAATTTGGCAGGCGACTACAACAGGGCTTGGGGCTGACTTGCGCCCAGGCAGTGGGGACCCACAGAAAGAGGCTGCTCACTGGGGCTGTGGTCACCCCTGCTCCTCCCCCTCTCTGCTTCCTATCTGCCACGTAGCTCTCCTCCACCACGCATGCGCATTGTGAAATGATCGCCACAATAAAACAGACACAGCCCTCGCCACACGTTGGTGCCACTGTGTGCACACATGGGGGGACTCTTAACCTCAAATATGCAATATGTTATTGTTAAGTAGTCATGTCCGGCCCACAGAATTTATTTATCTCAGAACTGAAAACTTGTACTACGTGACCAACATCTGTCCATTTCTGCCTTGCCTTAGCCACTGGTCACCATCATCCCACTCTCTGCTTCCAGAAATTAAGTTTCTAGATTCCATCTATGTGGCATGCTGCAGTATTGTCTTCCTATGTCTGCCTCAGCTTAGCATAGAACCTTCTAGGTTCATGCATGTTGTTACAACCGGCAGAATTTCCTTCTTCTCATGGGTAAATAATATTCTGCCACGAACATTTGCCACATTTCCTTTATCCGTTCAGCTGCTGACGTACAGTTAAGCTGCTGACACATGCTGAGATTGATTTCTTATCTTACCTCTTGTGAACAGTGCTGCAGTGAAAAAGTGCAAACATTCCCTAGGGGATCCCAAAAGACTTCAGGCAGCCAAAGCATCCCAAGGAAGAAAGAACAGAACTAGAAGCGTCAGACTGCCTGATTTCAAACTATACTCAATTAGGAAGCTATGTAATCAGATCAGCACTGTACTGGCATAAAACCAGACATACAAACCAACAGAAAGCCCCGAAATAAACCCACAAGTAAACAGTCAACTAAACTTCAACAAAGATGCCAAACGCAACGTGGAGAAAGGACAGCTCTTCAATAAATGGTGCTGGTACAAGCAAAAGTAATGCTTCTGACTGAGACAAGGTTTCTCTGTGGAAGCACACTTCTTTTTTTTTTTGTCTTTTTCATTTTTTATTGGTACCGGGGATCGAACTCACGACCGCCTGCTTGCAAGGCAGGTGCTTATGCCGCTGAGCTAAATCCTCAGCCCGGAAGCACACTTCTTGACAAGTACTGGTCTGCTTCACTGGTCTTCACACTGAATTTTCCTCTTTGCAAACTCTACTTTTTTTTTTTTTTTTTGAAAAGTGGCCCGTTGTGTTTCTTGGGGTGCCCAGAGGTACTTTTGCAGAGCAGGAGGGAGAAGTGTCCTGCTGGGCCACCACCATTGGCACCGGGAGGCTGGAGGCTCGAGCAGGCAGAGTGTGAGTTCTGCACGGCAGAGCTGCCGTGCCCTGCATGGAGACACTCAGGACCAGCGGCGCTCAGAGGGTGCACCCCGGACCAGCAGCTTCGGCACCCCTGGGAACGTGACACAGAGATCCAAATACATGGTAAATGTTTAATACTTTTAAATGATTGTAATAAAAGACATTGTCATTAGTGCCCTTCAGGTTCTCTCCCTGATGTTAAATACACGCGTCCCACCCTCTGGCCACTTTCTGGGGCAGTTCTGGAAGTCTTCTTTCGTGTCTTTCAAGGTGTGCCTAAAACATGGTGAAAGTGTTCCCAGGGCGTCCAGCCGGTCAGGGCAGGCTCAGGAAACACCGTCGTGTCTTCATCCACCTTACCCACCGCGCCTGAGGCCATGGAAGTTCTGACTCTTCCAAAAGCAAAATGATCAGGAAACGTAAACCTGCTGAACCGACTCAGGTCGTCAAGGCAGCAGCGACAGGGCAACAAAAGATGCTCACGAAAGGATTCCCAGAACCACTTCACACAGCGACCACAACAATGGGAAGAGTGTGTTCAAAGCAAGGAGTGTCTTGAGGTGAATTAATGGCAACATATATTTTACTGTCATAAAGCTTAATATGCAAGCACATCTCATATTTTTTGATCACGTCTCATAGGTGCACACAGTCCCCCTTCTTAAACCTGCTGATTCAGAAGCCCTGGGTGCGTTGGAAAGCCCTGGCGGGGTGTACGTGTGGGTGCGCATATGCGTCTGTCTGTCTGTCTGTCTTAGGTTTGAGAACCATAACCACAGCCCCACACAGAGGTTTTGTGGCCCTGTAATTTCCCATGCTGCCTTGGCTCGGATGAATACACCATAGGAGGTCACATGCAGAAAGGCAGTCTGGTTAAATCTGAAGAACAGAGACTAAATAGACTCAACAGTGACTCTCGGGGGCCTGGCGCTGTGTGGGGGGTACCCACAGCCTTGCTCGGGGTCGGGGTCCAGGGCCCAGGGTCTCACAGCCTTGGGGTCCTGCACAGAGCAAGGCCCGTGGGCCTGAGCCTCAGCTCACCCCCTCGGGCTCTGTCTCTGAGCCGGGGAACGCACAGCTCTCGGCGGGTCTCAGAGGGCTGAAGCTCAGCTCGCTCTATTTCACCCAGGCCCTTCGGATTCAAGTCCTTACAGACTGATTTGCTTTCACTGTTGAAGAGCCAACCTCCTCCAAAGAGGTTTGAAAGAAACCCGCTGGCCTGGAGCTTTCTGAAATGCGTTTCTCATGCTGTTTGTGGGGGGCGCTGTTCTCATGCCTGGTTCCAAACCCATGCGCGACCTTGTCCTCCCTGCCTGGGGACAGCACTTTCCAGAGGGACCGAAAGGACCCCGAGAGAGGCAGTCAGGGCCAGGCTCTGCCCAGGGTCACTCCCTGGCGGTCAGTGCTCTGTTACCACCCAGGCTTCAGACCTTGCTGACCTCGTTAACCTGGCTGTGTGTCAGGAGGCAAGCTTGGACTTGCTAAGCAACGTGCAGCACACAGGGTGCCACCACCAAGAGCCCCAAGTAGCAGGGCACAACTCCTGTGCTCCATCCCTGCACCTCTCTGAAGAGATATCTGTGAGAAAGGCCTGACACATGACACCAGGGCCTGCTGGGTCCTTCAGACGCTCACCACAAGGCAGGAGCACGGTCATCCAAGTCACACATGGTGACCACAGGCAGGCAGTCAGGTCCTCTGGAAGATGCCCGTGGCCCCCAGAGCTGACTTTTCAGGTTTACAGAAGGAGGCCACATGTGTCCCTCCAGTGCGGGCACCCGGTCAGGCCCTGCAAGAAGCTCAGTGTCCCCAGCTGTGAATCAGAGCTTGGGGGCAGAACATCTCCGTTCACTTTCTATTTGCACCTGGATGCACAGTGAAAAGCACCACAGTCCATGGGGGGGGGGGGGGAGAAGCACCTGCTTTCCACCTCCATCGCCTGAAAAGGGGTCATATAAGTCAACCAATCAGCAAAGCAAAAAGTCCCTCACTCTTCATTGATTTGCTTTCCAAGGTTTCATAACACTCAGTCAACTGTGGTCCAATATAGGAAATGGAAAACTCCAGAAGTGATTCATAAGTTTTAAGCTGCACTGCAAGCCCTTCCAAGCAGCATGATAAATATCGAGGTATCCTGCTCCACCCCACCCCTTTGTCTAGCATTGCACACACGTCCCACCCTGTGGAAGGCAAGAGATCACATTTGCCTAACTTTTATTCATGCATATGGTCATAATTGTTTTTATTTACTTATTACTGTGAGTAATCTCTTATTGTGTCTAATTTGTGAGCTGGACTTTACCATAGGTTTATATGCATGGGGGAAACCCACCTTCCACAAACACCCCTGGGAGTCTTGAAATGCTCCCTGTGGATCAGGAAAGACTGCTATAAAAGGGGACAGATACCTGATCTGCTTCATCGCTGTTGTCTTTGGCGGTTCTCTGGGAGAAGAAGCCACTTCTCATCAACTTGTGACTCTGAGCAAGCATGGTGGCTGAAAGGACCCAGGCACTTGGGTCCTTGGTGGCACCTGCGTGTAATCCCAGCATGCTGGAGGTCAAGGTAGGAGCTCGAGGCTAGCCTGGCCTACGTAGTAAGTTCAAGTCCCGCCTGAACTACACAGCAAGACCCTGTCTTGAAATTTCCCTCACAAAGAGAGAGACGTGGACGAGAGGGAGAGAGACAGACAGGTCTAAAGAGAATGTGTGTCATCAGAGCCACATAACAAAGCCACTTCCTCCTCACCCACCACTGCTCAGGAAAGGGTTTCTGCTCAGAGTTCAAACACTAGATCCAGCAGTGTCCATGTGTGCCCAGTCCCCCCAGGTACAAGACAAGGCTGCTGGGACTGTGTCCATGACGTTTACCAAAACTTCCCCAGTGCACCACTGTCTCTCTCTCTCACTACCAAGGCAGTCGGCAGAAGGGAGACTCTGGACAAAATCACAAGAACCTACCCTTCCCCGGAAGCTGGCTCCTGGAGAGCTTTGAAAGAAGAAAGCCAGGTGCTTCCCCCTCATGGAGCCTAGGCAGGACTGCACAGAAAGAAGGGGCTTGCAAGGAGGCAGCATGCCATCACACGTGTCAATGCCGGTAACCAAGGGAGCCCCCTCCCCGAGACAATGCCCTCTGAGGCCATGTCCGTGCCGGCAATGTCTCTGTGATGTGTCTTCCGCAACGAGCTGCTCTCCTGCCTCAGCCTGACTTTGAGTTGGGCTTGCTAATAACGGTCCTCTCCCCCACTCTCGGCATTTTTTCTGATGAAAGATCGCTTTTCTCTTAGAGTGAGTCTCCCCATAACGTATGCCGTGTGTGTAAGTTTAGAGTCCTAAGTCTGTGCATCGAAAGAAAACTGCGGCTAAACAGATCGGCGTGCTCCCAGCATGTCTGCACATGGCACACACGGGAATTCGGACTCCTGTGCTGAGCAAGGGAGAGGCGGGAAGGTGAACAAGCCTGTGGCAGTGTGTGTGGGAAGAGTTCTCTAGGAATGGTTCCATTCCTCCCCCACTGTGGAGTAGATTTAGAAATGCAACATCATTTCACGATGCCCAAGATTCATTTTCAAAGATTTCAGAAAAAAAAAAAAAGAAGGCAAAGGTGAAGCAAGTGGGGTAAACGCTTGACAGTTTTTGAGTCTAGACTTGTGGTACCTTGGCTAGGTTCCCCAAAACCGACAGTCAGTACAGGATTTGGGAGGTGACCTGGAAGTACACAAGGAAGACAGGATGTGAGATAGGGAAAGGAAGAAAACCAGAAGTGAGGGTTGATGAGTGGGTACCGTGGGACCCTCTGTGAGACTGAGAACCGTGTAACAGCCATCCCTTGAGGACAGGGAGCAGGAGTGTCTGTTAACCGACTGCCCCTTGAGCCTGCTAATTAATGTAGATTCCCGAGACCTCTGGCCTGTCCTGATCTGCTGCTGGCTTCCACCAGGGGGCACCAAAGGGCCCTCTAGGGCCCTCCAGAGACCCGGATCCTTGACTTCTGCCTTAGAAGAAATCTTCTTCTGCATCTGACTGAAACTAGGCAACTGAATCCTGGGGCAGGTGCTACACATGATTTTCCAAGCGTGGGTGACAATGGCTTGAATTCAAACCAATTCTCCACACTGACTGTGGCCCAAGTTTGCTGCTTTCTGGCCACTGCTGGCTTTCGTGCAGGCTGAGCTGTCCTTGCAATGACTTACTCTCTTACGAACAAAGGTCTAAGGAGCTTTCCTGTCATCCCAGCGGCAGACTGTAAGCTGTGGTACGTCTCAACCCAGTAGAAATGCAAGGGAGGGCCGTAAACCACGTGCAGTGTCATAGTCCTGACAAAGCTACATTCTAGTTGATGGAACAAGAAATACACAAAGGAAATTTTAAGGTACGACAAAAGGGACACAGAATTTTGGGGACATGTATCCCTGATACCATCGACTTCAACTCACTCATTTTATCCACAAGAAACCCCAGAGAATCTCTCCTGGATCAGGCTTTCCTGATTTCTTTTCCAACCAGCTCTGATTTCTGGACTTCTACGTGAGTCTCTGCATTGTCCAATTTTGGCAAGAATCCTCACCAGAATCCCCACCCTCGATTTCTGATCAGATCCGTCTTCCACCATCCCCAGCAGAACGGTGTCCACTTCTTTCCTGTCCACAGCAAGAATCCTGTAGGTGAGCTCACCCAGACTCTGTCCTTCGCCTGACGTTCCCTCTTAGTCATGTGCCACCCACCGACCCTACCTGCTCTGTGGCTACGTCTCACCAGTCTGTCCTCTCCCCTGCAGGAACCCACGGCCGTACCCACTGTGCCTAGTGTAGTGGGAGGCCTGTCTTGCTGTGCTTAGCACATGGATGTATAATTTCCTTCTTTGATCACATAGGACAATTATTTGCCAAGACTGGGGCTCAGGACTGAGTATAAGGCCCACATGCAGTAGGGTCCGTCTAGCCGATGGTCCTGCATGGGTAAGGTGGCCCAGGAAAGGGCACAACACTAGTCTCAGATCAGAAAGGAACTGAGCGCTTGCGACGATTCTTGCTCACTCTGCTTTATCTCTGTGTCGCCAGGAGAAGTTGGGTGATGCTCGAGCTGCTGCATGAAGACAGGCCCAGGTGCACCACATCCAGATCAAGGGCAGGGGCCCTCGGACCTTCTGCGCTCAGTGTGCAAGCTCCCCTCCTCCCCGGCCTCACAGCACCCCTGCTGCCCCACACAGGGCTTTGGAGGTCCTGTGAGTAATCACCCTACATGCTCCCCCGGGGTCTCACGCCCCTGCTCTTCACTCTCCATGGCCTCCTGAGCTCCTCAGTGTCCTCAGTTCACTCCTCTGTCCACTTCCTGCTCGGGCTCCTTTGGTCACTGCGTGTAGCAGGACCTGAGTGTGTCCTGCATCACTCCTCCTGGCCTTGGCGCCAGCACAAACAAGGGGGTGCCCCAGTGTGCCACCGGCATCTTCTGTCCCACTTCCAGGGCGCACCAACTCCAGCACATGTTCTAACCTCAAAGATGACACTGGCTCAGGGAGTCAGTAGCCTAGTGTAACTTTTTAACAATCAAATTACATTTCAACAGATTTTGAGGAAGTTCTCCAGGGAATACGTCTCAAACATAAGCTATTCCAAATATAAAAGCAGCTCTCATGTCTGGTTTTTGTGAAAGTCCAGCTTTGCGTGTGTTTTTCTTGGACTGAGGGCATCATCCACCCACCACTTCCGGCTGGGCCTTCTTCCTGAATCCAATGATTCTGAGTAGAAAGAGAAGCACCGACTTTTCACCCCGAGTGCTGGACTTGGTTGGCTTCCACCTGCGTCCTGCTCTGAGAAACGTTTGCCATCAAACCTCAGCCTTTCCTGAGGGCTACGTCACACACCGCTCTGTTCATGGGCTGCTTCACCAGAGGTGTCAGCAATGGCAGAATGACAGAGGCACTGAAGATGGCCCATTAAATCACGCACAAGCATCTGATGCCTATTAGCATAATCCCCAGGTGGAGACACACTCCAAAAAATTATTATTTAAGAAGTAGAAATTTTAAATAGATGGACAAGAATGCTTAAGATAAGTACAACAGGAAAATGTTTAATATACACATTATACAAAGATCACATACTAACTCGTTTTTTAAAAATCTATTCCCTTAACTGGAAAACTGTCACAAATAGTTAAACCAGCCTAAGGTATCCCAACCAACTACTGTTGATGGGTGAAGACAGACAAGACACCTTAGAAACACCAAAGCAAATGATATTTGTCATGGCCCCTTGAAACTCAGTGGTCCCATGATGCTTATTAACTACCTCCCATGATCCCCACTGACCCATGATGCTCAGCGACTCCCATGAGCCTCAGGGACCCCATAATCCTCCTTGGTCTCCATGATTCTCAATGACCCTTTAACTTTTCACCCAGCCCCTAGACCTAGACTTGTTCAGGATTCCATTTCTTCTGAGAACCTAGCCTTTGAATAAGGCCGACTGACTTGGAGTCAAGAATTTCACCTTGGCTTTATGGAAACACCATTTATGATAAAAATCTCAGAAGATAACTCTTGATAGATCTTCTTAAAGCTGGAGGTAGAGGAGAACTCAGGTGTTTTAAACATTTGATCAAAAGGCCATGTTACAATGAAAGAATTCAGTCATTAGTTATGAGGAAAATGCAAGTTAAAACCAAATGCAGGAAGGGAGAGGGTAAGAAAAAATATTAGGGTGTGTTATGTACATGTGCCAACTCCCCACAAGGAATGTGAACATTATGTACTACACACGTATACTAGAAAACTAAAACAAAAATAAACAATTTGGGAGGAAAAAGAAACCAAATGAGACATGACTACAAATCCCTGAGGATGGCTAAAAATAAAAGGCTGACCGTGCCAAGTATGTGTGGGGCTTCAGAGCAGCCAGGACCCGCCAGCACTGCAGGTGGGAGTGGAAGAGAGTGGAGCCACTCTGAGAGTCCGTCAGACAGCTTCATGTGTACCTGGCATAAGGCACAGAAAGTCCAATCCCAGCTGTTCACCAAGACCTTAGGAAAAACTTATCCATGAAACTATGTACATATGAACACTCATAGCATCTGAATTTAAAATACATAAAAAGCAGCTCAGATATCAATCAACAGGAGAATGTGTGCACAGACTGGTATTTACAGTGGAAGGTGAAAAATGGAACAAGCAACTGAGAGCAGAGCAACATAGGTGAATCTCAAAAATATTTCCAGCTGTAACCCCAGCACTCGGGGAAGCCGAGGCAGGAGGATTGCAAGTTGGAGCCAGTCTGAGCAACTTAGCAAGTTAGCAAGACCCTGTCTCAAAAAAAAAAAAATACAAAAACGGCTGGAGATGGCCCTGGATTCAGTCCAGTACCACACGCACACACACACACAAACACACACATACACACATACGCACACACACACATACACACATATACACACACATGCACACACATGCACACACACATACACACAAGCACACACGCACACACATACACACACATGCATACACGCACGCACACAGACACACACGCACGCACACACACATACACACACGCACGCACACACGCACACACACAAACGCACACACACAAACGCACACAGGCACACACATACACACGCGTGCGCACACATGCGCACACATGCACGCACACACATACACATGCAGACACACACGTGCACACACGTGCACACACATGCACACACCACACACGCACGCACACCCACACATGCACAGATACACACATGCATGCACACACACATACACACGTGCACACATACACACGCACACACACATGCACACACACACACCACAGGAAATTGTGCTGAACAAGACATGCAAGCACAAAGTAATGTGTATCATACACTGTGAATCTACCTTTAAGAATCTGTTGAACAGGGGCTGGGGATTTAGCTCAGCAGTATAAGCACCTGCCTTGCAAGCAGGCGGTCATGAGTTCGATCCCTGGTACCGATAAAAATGAAAAAGACAAAAAAAAAAAAGAATCTGTTGAACAAACGAAACTAACTCACCCAAGAAAAGGTCTGATCAGTGCTTGCTTCTGCTGAAACAAAACTCAGCTTGGCTGAACAGGAACTCAGGGCATCTTTGAGGCAACGTAAATGTCCTCTTGATGAAGTTTGGGGTGCATCTCTCACAGCTCATTAAATTATATACTTAACGTAAAGGATTTCTATATTATTCCTAACAATAAGAGATCAGAGGCATTGTAGTGACCTGCCACAAGGCAACAGTTAAGAAACTTGGTTGTACGTCTGATGGACCATAATCAAAAAATAAAAATGATCATAAGGAGGACATTATGAAAACCTACGCTGGGTGTGGTGGCATACACCAATAATCACAGCAATGGGGAGGCTGAGGCAGGAGGATCACTGTGAGTTTGAGGCTGACCCAGGCTACACAGTGAGTTCAGGGCCAGCCTAAACTACACAGCAAGACCCTATTTAAAAAAAAAAAAACCAAAACAAGCATTTCACAAGATGCTCCCAAGCGGCAGAATGCACACCATTTTCGATGGTTCAGCTATTTCCATGTTAATATAAAGACATATATGTGCACATATGTATGTACATGCCGTCCTTCCCTTTCATGAAAGAACTCCAACAAGACAATGAAAGTTGTGTGCGGGAGAGCGTTGTGAGTAGCTGCTATTGATTTTCCAAATACTTCAAGAAGCAGCTTTCACCTGCTTCGCTGCTGCTCACGGCTTCTTGGAGTTTCCTGCCCGCAGGACTGCTGAACCTGAGCTGTGGCTGAGGTCCTCGAAATCCAAACTGCTTTTTCAATGAAGCAACAGGAGATCCTGAGTGGCTATTTCTTCTTCAGTTTGGTTAACAACAACCAGATGCAAAGCTTCAGTACGATTTTCATTGTCTAGTGGTCTGGAATCCATTGCTCCCTGTGCTTGCTGGGCTCAAACCATGTTATTCAAATGCATTTTGTGTTCACTAATCCTCTGAATGTGTTTAGCAGGATGCACCACGGATCTGCCCTGTGACAATGAACTTGCAGATGCTAATGTGGGAAACAATGGCTCATCATTTCTCCAGGAGCAGAGGGCAAGGATGGGTCCCCAGCCTGGGGGAAAATCAGTACTGCTCCCAGCTCCTGGCCACCTCTTCCCCCAAGGACGCAGGACCAGGCAGGGCTGCAGCCACCTGTTCTTGCCTTTGCTTCCCAGCCAGGCAGGGGGCCTGTGTGCCCTGGCGCCAGGAATGCAGCCTCCTCTGCCAGCACCCCTAAAAATCAGCAAGTCACCTCCTCCACACCCGTGGCAAGCAACAGCCATGCACTGCATGCATACCACAGGTACACGCCACACACACCCCACACACACCATGCACGTACACACACACCACATGCTATGCATATTTCACATATGCACCTCACCACACACACCACACCATACACACAGGTACACACTACACATCTGTACTGTAAATGCACCGTGTACATTGCATACCATATTCATACCACACACACACAACACATACACGACACCACACCACACACACATATCCCACACCATGGCCCTGATACCCTGCACACCATACTTACACACTCACACTACACTCACGTCATGCCACACAGCACACACATGTAACACAACATGGGACAACACACAGTACACACCACACACACCCCACTGGACATATACCACACCACACCATGCTCACACACAGAGCACTGTCACACATCACATGCTTACACATACACCACACACAAAATACACACATGATACACAAAATACAAACACAATGCCAAGCACACACTACACAGACACACCAAGCGTACACACTCACATGCAGCACTTACCACACACACACACACACACACACACACACACACACACACCGGGAAGCTGAAGCTGCTAGAAGCAAGGTTACTTAGAGGTGGAAGACAAACTGGGACCTCAAACCAAAAGTCACGCGTCAGTAAATTATCCAGCCAGCCAGGAGGCCTGGCAGTTCGTCCTCCTGGGTGTGAAACTGGGAGCGGGAAGCCAGGGCCAGCTTCCCGCTGAAGCTCACCCAGGAGCAGGGCTGAGCACTGACCAAGAGGAGCCGGGAGCTCAGGGTGCTGCACTGAGCAGGAGGAGCTCGGGAGCCCTCGTCACGGAACAGAGCCCAGCCCTGCAGCACGGGAGCGGGAGAAACCATAGGGCCCGGTAATCCAGGACGGAGTGTTCACAGACATTTTTGTTAAAAGTCATGAAAAAGCAAGTAGGTAACTCACAGAAGGCCGAAAGGAGGAGTGTGATCAGGGAATGAATGTAACTGCTGCAACTGATCTCTTTCTTTGCAAAGACCACCAAGGAGGAGGACGCTGGTGATGCCCAACATTAACCAGGGTGCAGGGAGGGCAGACGCATGTCAGAGCAAACTTAGGAGGAATCTGCAGTGATTTGCAGGAGAACTGCACAGGTTCTCCAAGATGCAGGGCAGACGCTCTTGCTTCTTTACAAAGGCAGTGGAGTGGAGATGACTTCAATGCTCATCTGAAAGGGCTCTTTAGAATTGCAGTTCAGTGAATAGAAAAGATGTGGTATTTTTATGCAATGGAGTACTACTCAGCAGTAAAGAAGGATAAACTGGAGACTTTTATAAGTAAATGGGTGCAACTTGAGACCACACTCATTAGTGAAATAAATAGAACACACATGTAAACACTGCACTGCTTCATTCATGTGAGAAGCTGAAACATATATGTGTATGTTTATGTATATGTCTATAAAAAGTAATTAAGATAGTTATACTACTGATTTCTCTGACTCCACTGAAGAAAAATATTTGTTCTGGTATTGTCTGGCTGAATGCAGATGTCTTGTGCTCTGGGAGAATTACTTGGGGAAAACAGTGCACAGTGTATGTACCAGTGTTGCCCCTGTCTACTGATATGTTTTGAAATTTTGTTGTAGTTTTTATCTTCTTTCTCTTTTTCTTTCTTCTTTTTCTTCTTTTTCATCCTCCTCCTCCTCTTCTTCTTCTTTTTATCCTTGAAATGAAATGGACTTCAAAAACAGTACAATTGGGGCTGGGGATTTAGCTCAGTGGCATAAGCACCTGCCTTGCAACCAGGCAGTCATGAGTTCGATCCCCAGTGCCGATTAAAAAAAAAAAAAGTACAATTGTGGTTCAGGCATTGCATGCAATGCTGTTCAGTGCTAAGAAGAATGAAAAAAATACACCACTCAATGGTCTGGAAGACTGCCCAAGTATATGGGTGAATTTTTTAAAAGCTGAAGAGTGAGGGAAGGCAGAGCTCCCATTTTGTAAAATATAGAAAGACACATTTATGTGTGCAGGAGGATTCTTTTGCATACATATGTATAAATATACAAGTTGCACACACAGAACAATTCGGAGAGAAAACAACAAACTGCTCATAATGAGCTCTGTGTGTGTGTATGTGAGTGTGTGTGTGTGCACACATGAGTGTGAAAAAAAGATTATCTCCAGAATATGTGAAGAACTATCACTTAGTAAGAGAGACAGGCAGGCAGGTAGAGAGATGCTCAAAACACTGGATGCAGACACTTTGAGAGGGAAAATACTCAGGTCAATGGGAAACATGCCGAAACGCCTGACGCTCCTGTTTCCCTCTGACTCCCAGCTGGGTGTGCCACCGGGTGGGGTGAAGGACTGGACCCCTGGGAAGGAGCCCTGTGCTTTTCCGTCCTCCTGGAAAGTCCTTCAGAGCCTCCACTCTTCAGCCTTCCAATGCAGACTCTTCAGTGTTCCGTTGCAGACCCTTCGGCCTCCTGACACGGACTTGCAGGGACATTGCATGCACTCCAGCCTTTGGGCCAGACCCTTCCCCTTCCAACGCACAGACCACCTTTGCACGCTCCCTCGTCTGACTCTGTGGCTGACCATTGTAAGCCAATTTGTAATTTCTTATACTGTTGTATATCTTGTGTTATATCTGTTTCTCTAGTAAACCCTGAGTGATATACACAGTCATCAAAAAGAATGAACTGGAACCATACTGATGATGGCTTCTAGAGAATTCTATGACCAGTTACAAATAAAGCCAAAAACAGAAAAGCATCTATTTTATTGTTCTTTTTGTAAGAATGAAGAAAATCTGTGTGTGTGCGTGCGCACATACATGCCCACAAGCATGCATGCAGTAAACAGTGCAACTCACATACTGTCACCATAAGCTACTTGTGTTTTGAGAGGAAAAGAAAGAAAAAAGTGAACACAAAAAGAAAATTCTTAAAATGCAACATCATAGTAAGATTCATTAATGTATTCATGCTTGTATGCATAAATGGAAAGCTTTATATATTATCTCCTCTTTTTTGTCTCTTACAAAACTGTGGCAGATTCCCACTCATTTTGATTCTTCAGAAAATGTTCTCTCTCTGAAGAGTGGACAGAAATTGGCAGGACATAACTTCATAAATGGCTTCCAGTGGCTGCTTGAAAAAGCAAAACGACACTTCTGCATTCAAACCCTCAGATGCCATTGGACTGTCATCAAATAATCTGGTTTTTCTATCTAGCTTGTGATTTCCCCTGGAGAAACAAGTCTATAAATGTTTTAAATGGGTTCTACCTCTCATGCTGAATAAAATATTGTTGAATAGAAAATTGACTCCAAACAATTAAAAATCAATACACTTTGAGAGCCAAAGTAGGATGGGAAAAGTTTCTTTGTTCATAATGCAATGACCAGGCATGTGGAACAAAAGAATCAACCACTGACATTGAAAGAAAACAATGGAAGAGCATTTTTCAGCCTTGCAATTGAGGGAGAGCAAGAAACTAACCTTGCCTGTGTCTTATACACATGGCCATCTGTTATGGATTAAGAACTGGTGGTCAACTTAACGCCAGCTGGATTACATCAGCATGGCGCTGAGTGTAGATGTCCCACCTGAGGAAAGCTGCCAGCATAAATAGAGAAGTGGAGAAGGAAAAGCTGTTGCTCTGAGGCATTGAGGCACTGTGGGTTCTACGAGTTGCTGTTTGAGCCGTTGGTTCTCCTGGAGAAGCTCTGGTCCTCACATCGAGCATTGCTTCCTGGCTCTGGAGGGGAAGACATGTGCTGCTTGGTTTCCAGGATGAACTCGTCACGCTGGCTTCCTGGCATGTACCTGACTATGCTTGTCATTGTCGGAGCTTGGGGTCTCCATGTCACTGAGGATGGCTGTGGTGCTTTTCAGGACAGCCCTGGTCTTTGTTGAGTGTGACTTCACGGCTCCAATGTAGAATCCTCATCCCACCAGCACAGCTCCTTCACACTCTGCCATGGACTTTCTGGCTCTACCGCTGACCTTAGGGCCTCCCCGGCACAGATCCGCAAAAGACACTGGTGTAAGTCTTTGTGGGTTCTGGACCTCCAGTTGGACTCGTGGGAGGCACTGTCATGAGCTCTAGGTCTACATCTGGACTCATGTAGAACATTGCTGTGGGATTCAGGCCCTTGGCTAAATATTCTATGTCTTTGGTGTTGTGGATAGATTTCCTGCATTTTTTTGTGTTAACTCCTGGTGACCATCATAAAAAATAATAGAAACTCCATGTCCTGATTCTAACTGTTCTCCTCCCAATCCCTGACTAAAACAGCATCTATGTAGCTTATTGCTAATGCACCTGCCTTGAATTTATTGTTCCTGGTGTCAAAATCATTTGTTCAAAATTGTCCCTGCATTTGCTGTCATGATTTTCTAATTAAGAACTCTTTCTAAATGCTCTGATTTTTACCTTCTTTCAAAATTAGATTTAATGCTTGAGTCATAGTATTCAATTACATCTTAAAGAGTTTAAATATGTTTTAAGTTTCTGTTATTTACCATTACAACTTAAGTCTCATGCTTAGAAGATCCTAAAGACTCTACCAAAAGAGTTTTAAGCTGGTATACAAATGCAGCTAAATAGCAGGATATAAAATCAACATTAAAAATTAATAGTGTTTTAAACACCAACAATTAACTGAAGAAAAAATCAGGAAGACAATTCTACTTACAATTCCACTTCACAATAATAAAATATCTGGGAATTATTCTAACCAAGGAGGTAACAGAATTCTACAATGAAAATTTCAGAACACTAAAGAAGAAGAAAATTAAAGAAGACATTGGGGGTTGGAAAGGCCTTCCATGTTCATGCATCAACAGAATTAAAACTGTTGAAATAGATATACCACCACAACCAGCCTACAGGCTTAATGCAACCACCTGTCAAATTACCTATGGCATTCTTCACAGAACTAGAAAAAAATCCTAAAATTTATATGGAAACACAAAGACACACAGTACTCAAAGCAATCCTAAGCAAAAACTAGGCTGGGAGGCATCGCAATAATCAATTTCAATATAGTACAAAGTTACTTATAACAAGAGTAGCATGGTACCAGCTTAAAAACAGACACATAGACCCAAGGTACAAAGGACATGGGAACCAAGCCATGCCACCTCACCCATCTTTTCTGGGCAAAGGAGCTGTATTAGTCACATTATTGGAACAAAACACCCAACATCTGCAGCTTCAGGAGGAGGGGTTCATTTTGGCTCATGGTTTCTGAGGACTCAGTCCACGGTTGGTGGTGAAAAGCCACTCACCTTGTGGCATCCAGAAAGCACAGCGAGGTGGAAGCCAGGGATGAGGATCCTCTCTCCCAGGTAGCACCCCTAGTGACTCACTTCATTTTCTAGTTAATGTTTCATTTTTATTGGCACATGTTTGCAGTACATATTGATTACATTTCTCAGTGATCCACCTCCTTTAACCAGGCCCCACCCTAAACAATGCACTCAGCTATGAACTCATCAGTCCCCGTGATCCAGTCACATTCCCCAGGCCACACTTCTGAACATGAGACTTTAAGAGCACATTTTAGAGCTAAACCACAACACTGTGGCCCTCGTACTTAAGACTCATGTTCATCTCACTATAAACAACGCATTCAGTCCATCTCTCAAAGTCATCAAGTTTTAACAACTCCAGCACTGCTGAAAAGTCAAAATCAAAGTCTCCTCTGATACACAAGTCAGACTCTTAGCTATGAACAACTGCAAAATCTAAAAAGGAAGTTAAATATTTCACTATACTATGACCCGAGTGCTGGGATTACAGGTGTGAGCCACCACGCCCGGCGGCACCTTTCTTTTTGTCCTTGTGCAAAGTAATTGATTCCTTTTAAATGGCACCAGTTTCTTGAATAGCAATACCTCTTTTGATCCTAAATTTACATGTAGCTCCTTCTAGGGGAAAATTCAAGTTTTCTCAGTTTTTCAGCTTTGTCTTTTGTCCCCTATTCTTGATATAAATCTGTCTAATAGAAATTAGCAGTATAGAGTCAGATGTGGTGGTGTACTCCTGTAATCCCAGCACTTGGGAGCCTGAAGCAGGAGAATCATTGCAAGTTCAAGACCAGCCTGGGATGCAAAGTGAGCTCAAGACCAGCCTAAACTGCATAGTGATACCCTGTCTCAAAAAGACAAAGAGGAAGAAAAGAAGAAGAAGAAGAAGAAGAAGAAGAAGAAGAAGAAGAAGAAGAAGAAGAAGAAGAAGAAGAAGAAGAAAAAGCTAGTAGTACCCAAGTTGCAGCCTAAATGTTGGACTATCTAGAAACTTCCTCTGCCAGAAACTTCCTCTGTCCATTTCCCTTAATCTCAGTCTCCTGCAAAGTTTTTGACTTGGGCAAAATGAAACCAATTTTCACCAGAGTATAACGCACATTGCCCCTAAGCCAGTGGAGTCCTTATTCCCAGCTGAAAGCGCCTGAACCTGACCTTTACTGTCTACACTACTATCAGCATTCTGGTCTACTCAGCTCCAAGTAGAACTGCCCCCATCAAGCTCTGCTTACAGAATTCTAAAGCTTCTCTAGCCATCATCTCCAAAACTTTTCAAATTCCTCCCACAAACCAGTTCCACTGACTTCTGAACCAATAATCAGGACCATCACAGCAATGGCCTCCCTTCTGCTTACCATTTTCTGTGTTAATCACTTTTCTGTCATTGGAGCAATATATCCAACACCTGCAACTTTAAAAAGCAGAATTTACTCTGGCTCTCAGTCCAGATTGATTGGTTCCAAGTCAGAAAATGCAAGACAGAGAGCCCAGGTGAGAGAATGCCACTCACTCCATGACAGCCAGGAAGCAATAAAGAAGGAAGCAGCCAGAAACAGGAATAACCTCCTCTGGGTAGTACCCTTGGTGACTCACGTCCTTTAACCAGGGGCCACCTTCTGATGTCACTTTCAGCATCGGTGGATGAATACAGCACCACCATGATCCAATCACATTCCAGAACCCTGGCCTCTGAACGTGAGAGCTCTAGAGAATATTGTAAACCTAACCTATAACAGAAGCCAAAAGTATATGTTGGAGAAAAGACAGTCTCCTTAACAAACTATGCTGGAAAAACTGGATATACACCTGGAGAAAATTGAAAATAGTACCCTATCTCTCATCTGGTACAAAAATCATTCAAAATTGATCAAAAATCAAGGTACAAGACCTGAACTTTGAAACTGCTAAAAGAAAACATAGGGGAAACACTCGAAACCATAGCTCAGGCAAAGACTTCCCAAATAAGACTTTAGAAGCACAACAAGGAATAGGAAAAATCAACAAACGGTCTGCATTGAACTAAAAAGTTTGTGCCAGCAAAGCAGAGTGAAGCGACAGCCTTCAGAATGGGAGACAATCTTTATCAGCTACTCTTCTCACAGAGGATTCACATCTAAAAAGAACTCGAAAAACCTAACACCAAAAAATGAAATAACCCAGTCAATAAATGGGCAAATGGATTGAACAGACATTTCTCAAAAGAAGTACAAATGGTCAATAATTATATTTTAAAAAGTTAAAGAGTATTAATGGTCAGGCAAATGCAAAACCAAAACTACACTGAGATTCCACTGCAATCAGAATGGCTGTCATAAGGATGCAAAAAACCATCAGTGTTGACAAGGATGTGGGGGAAAGGAAAGCTTCTGTGCTCCAGGCGGTCATGCAAATCAGCGCAACCCCTGTGGAAATCAGTGTGAAGGTTCTCAAGAAACGTAAAATGGAGCTACGGGTTGACCCGTCCTTTCCACTCCTTGGTATGAACCCAGGAGTCAGAGAGTGGAGGAGACAAGACCTGTATACCGACGCTTGTGGCAGTGCAGCTCACAATAGCCAAGATGTGGAAGCAGCCTCGGTGCCCATAAACAGATAGGTGCATTTTCCAGATGTGATCCGTATGCACACTTGAGTATCAGTCTTTTATAAAGAACAATAAAATTTTGTTATTTGCAGAAAAAATGACTAGAACTGGAAATTGTTGTATTGCATGAAACAAACCACTCAGAGACACAAATACATTCACCTAGCATGTGGAATCTGAAAAAGATGACATGAAAGTCAAAGGGAGACTCATATTAGAAGGTAACAAGGAGTTGAGGGGTGTAAAGGAAGCTAACAGCAGGGGTGCACATGATCATCTGTGTATATCACACACATCAAAACTGAAAGAGTTTTGCCCTAGAATAAGCTACACCATGTTACAGTGGTGGGAGACGGGATCAAGGGATGTTTACCCTGAGGTCACTTCCTTCTTCCCCTATCACAATCCTTTTTTCTTTCCCAGTGCCTGTGAAAAAGTTCCAATCATCTCCTCGTGCGTCATCAACGCCCTCCCTGAGCACCAAACCCGTCAGAGGTTATATGTGTATCCCATACCCTACGTTCTGGGCAGAGGGACCCAGGCCATCCATGGTCACAGACTCCTTTCTATGTCCTTGGAATAAAGGCTACTTTTTTACTTTATATTTTCCTCTTTAATCGCGCCAAAAACTCTTTCAAAAACCAAGTATGTTATAAAGTAATAACAATAAAAGGAAAATAGAAAAACCCACAATCCCTGCTGAGGAGTGTTTTAAATAACTGCTGATGACACAGTTTCTAAAAAGCAAGGCGGGCTGCTTACATCTCACCTTCTCAGTGAAGACACGGCTTTTTGCAAGAGGAAACTTCAGAACAGGAATGCATTGGTGTCCAGGCCTTGCTTATCGCCCAGGGAGCTGGGGGCAGGAGAGGTCTTCAGCTTGGATGACGGAGTCTCTCGTGGGTCGGTTCCTCCCCACACCTCCTGCTGACACCACCACCGCCACCTTGGGGTCACCCTGGAGCCCACAGAGGCAGGTCTCCGTGGGTTTCAAAAACACTGTGGCTTGCATGGCTGGGAACCACTGGCCCACAGCTATCCCACAAGCATGAGTCAGCTCTCGGCTCTTTTATCAACTGCCTCACCCCAGAGCCACTCCCTGGATAGGGGCAGACAAGGTCACGGGGAACCAGGCAGTGGTTCACACTGCCAGATTCACACAGCGCAGTCTCACTGGGCTTTTGCCTGAACTGAGGCAGTACAGATGGACCTGAGCCTGGATCTTCTCCCGGGATGCTGGTTAAAGATTTCCATCATGACCTTCCATCAGTATATTTTTTGGTAATACTGAAGCTTTACATAAGTACAGGCCCAGTCCCTATTTGTTTTATCAATTTTTTAATTTTGAGATTGCAGCTCTCTCAGTTGCTTAGTTGCCCAAAGTGGGCTCAAATCTGTGATCTACAGCCTCTGCCTCCCAGAGAGCTGGAATTATAGGCATCTCATTGAATTCTGACCAGTGCTCTCCAAGAATGAACTGAACGCATCATCTGTGCCACTGTCCACTAGCACTATAGCATGTACCAGGAACGCAGAAGTTACCTTCTTGCTTTAAAAGCTCATATACCATGCTCATTATGCACCTGTCCTAATGCCTAACAAGCTTCTCTGACGCTAAACCTTGCCAAGACCCAGATAAGGAAACAACCATAGAAGAGGAGTCGCATCCCTCGAAGGGGCAGAGTTTTATGTCAAATCCAAGAAGTTCACCTGTGATCATGCAAACCCTGATTAACCAGTGATCCTCACACTGTAGTCCCTGACGACAACATCAACATCACCTAGAACTTGGTAGCAAAGAAAAATGCCAGCTCCCTGCAGACCACTAAATCAGACACTAGGTGTGGGGCCAAGAAATCTGTTTTTCACAAGCCGCTCTGGTGAGGTGGACAGACATTTGAGCTTGAAGATGGTTGAGCAGGTCCTTCAGAATAAGCTCCCTCAGGACAGTGTGGAGGGGAATTCTTGGGTGAGTATCAGGAAAGACTCACTAGAAACTTTGCCAGCTAACAAGTTCATAAGAAGCTTCCTTTCCGTCCCCTCCCTGGTAATCGGTGGCAGTGTGACAGACTGCGGCCCTTCCAGAGGGAGAACCAGCAGCAGCTCCTGAGATCCACGCCATGTTGGAACTTAGGACACTGGGAAGCCAAGCAAGCACCTCCCCTCCCTGGTAATCGGTGGCAGTGTGGCAGACTGCGGCCCTTCCAGGGGGAGAACCAGCAGCAGCTCCTGAGATCCAGACCATGTTGGAACTTAGGACGCTGTGAAACCAAACAACCAGCCTGCCTCCCTGCTAAGCAATAGTGAACCTACTAATGCACGGCCTAGAGTCAAATATCCCACTTCCCCTACCCCCCCCACCACCCATTAGCAAATGGGAACCAGAAATCTGAGCATTTCCTGGGAGGTTGACCATAGCAAATAAGGGGGACTTCCTTCTACCATCTCTTTGAAGGCAAATATTTTTATTACTGTTTTGCTCTTTTCTGATTAATGGTACTGCTCTATTCAATATTGTTTTGATAAGTTCTATAGTGTTCTATATTTCATCTCATTTTGATATACATGAAAGAACAACTATTATAAAGATAACAAAATATACTGTGATACCTATTACTGTTATCCTGGTAACCTGCTGTGAAGTTCTGTACCAATTTCACTGTACGACCTTAATTGGCTTTATTCTGTCTTTTCTGTTGTATACTTTCAAAATAAAATTTTTAAAGAAAGCTTCCTTTCCAAACAGCATCCAGGACCCCAAAAAGAAAGCGTGTTTCTAAACATATCCGTGAGAAAGGCAGTCACTCTGTGAAAATAACAGTCCCTTTACCTTTAGAAAGCGCTCGTGTAAACCCAGTGATGGCCTGATGGGATACAGGCAGAGATAACAGTAGGGGTCACTTCCCCATCACAGGGACAAAGCACCTGGCGCTCACAACTTAAAGGAGGAGAGGTTTATTTTGGCTCCTAGCCTGAGCAGTTTGAGTCCACAGCTGTCAGGCCAGGCACAGATCAGCGTTGTGGAAGAAAAGCTGCTCACGTCACGGCAGCTGGGAAGCAGAGAGAGACAGGAGGAGGCAGGGGAGAAGACCCCTTTCCTGGTCACGTCTGCAATGGCCCCTTTAACCAGGCCCGAACCTCCTAACAGTGAATCAGCTGTGAACCCTCAGTGGACCCACCTCCCTGACCCAATCACCTTCCAAACATATAAGGCTTTCAGGGACGCTAAACATGAGACTTTAGCCGACAAGCAGCGGGCAGGTTAGGAAGCTGCTGTGGACTTCTGAGAGATAAGCTTGGTTCCAAATGGGGTGGGAACAGATGGAAAGGGGGGCTGACCTGAGAACCCAAAGGTAGGGAGGCCCTGAGCTTCCCCATGTTCATCTGATCATCTATTCATGCCTTTCTTCCCTTAGCTCAGTGGCAAACATGGGAAATGTTCAGAGAGATGGGATAACCCAGTTCCCCAATATTCTCCACCACGTTTCCAGAGCAAAACTTTGTCAAGAAGCCTCATTTGATGAATAGCATTGGTATCAACGGTTTCAGGGAAGGTCAGAGACCATGCAAGTTTGGTTCACGATGTAAGAAGTTACAGAATCCAGGGCCCTCCAATGTGCTGGCTGTGTGAGCATCATGGGGTCACCCCTGGGATCTGGCCAGAGTTCCAAATGCCAGGAAGAATCCGTGGGCAGGTGGGAGGGTCATGCAATGTGATTCGCTTGAATAAATTTGTGAGCTAGATGTCTGGGTCACCAAGGAAGCCTGATGGGCTTTCTCCGAGGAGAGAACTCCATTTCAAAAGGCTTCCAGGGGCAGAACTCACTGCTGCAGGCGGCAGAAACAGTAGCAGAGTCCACGACCACAATCAGTCACCCTTTTAGAGGTCTGCGTTATGCAAGCACACACAAGAACCAAAGAAAATATTTGTCATGAGAATTCTGACTCAGGAACATCTACAGGCTAGAGGCACCAGGAATCTAAGCTTGAAAAAAAAAAAAAAAAACACTAGGAAAGTAGGGCTGTTTCTCCTGCTCCTGGCACATACATGGCTTTTTACCGCATTTTGTTCTGATTTCACCATGGTGGGAAGCTGAGCGCCACAGTGATTTCTCAACTCAATGTTCTGGGTGTGTGACTAGGGCAACCTCTGGTAAATGCTGGTTCCCTGCGGCAGCCTTTGCTCCCACAGCTCTGTGTGCAAGGCGGGGAGACTCCTCTGTGGGTCTGAAGCAAGGACTCTGCTGTGATCTGCTCTCTGTCTCTAATGGAGGCATTGTTTGCCTTGGCGGTAAAGGAGGCCCAGCTTCCTCGCCTCTAAATGAGACCACTGGATTCCCGGTTCTGGGTGATTTTAGACTAACCAAGGCCTCTAACCTACAAGGCCTCCCAGCCAGACAGAATGGCACATGCCTGTAATCCCAACACTTGGGAGGCTGAGGCAGAAGGACTGTAGTGAGTTCAAGGCCAACCTGGACTACATAGCAAGACCCTGTCTCAAAAAAAGAGACCTGTTCACATTGACCTACTTTAGAAATGAGGGAGGTGCTGTTATAAGGGTCTCAAGGTCTGGCCCTGCTTTCTTCTGGCCTGCATGGTGCCCACCAGCTTCAGTGCCGCCCTCCTCTCTGCCCGAGGTGGAACTGGCCAGTAGTAAGTGGGCTGCGCCCCACACAGCCCAATGGTCCCCCTCAGCTTTCCTCTCTGCTCGTCTCTCCCACTCCTCTGCTCTTTTCTTCCCTTCCCTTCTGCCACTCTTCTCTGCTTTCACTTGGTTCCCAGTTTTCAAGCCGTCTTTACAAAAAGCTGTCCCGTGAGCCAAATCGATGAGACTGCTTCCCACCATCCCCTGGTCCCAGGCTGCCATCTGAAGGGCGCGGGAGAGCTTCACAGGCGCTGCCTTCCAGGAGTGGCTGCTGAGTCCTAATTACAGAACAGCATCAGCCCAGATGAGCACCCGTCTTCCCCGGGAAGCAGCAACCACATAAGTCATGAAATATTAAAAGTAACACTGATGGTTTGCTTTGTATTTGTAACGTGAAAGCCTGCTATTATCTGATGACCTTAACCTCAAAGAGCAGGCCACACAACGCTAGATCAAATGAGGTTTTTAAACAATGCATTAATTTAAAATATATACTTTTGCTTATTTCAAAATATTGCTTGATACACAAATCTAATAATTGAGCAAACATAACAAACAGTTGAGAGGATATGGCAGGGACGCCAGTTTAAATTTCTGGGCAGCAAAAACATTTCCCAGCATCCACTGCAGGTGGTTAAAGCCATGTGATTGAGACCCAGCCAGTGAAAATTATGCATAATTAGGCCAGAGCTTTATAAACATCTCTTACAGGTTTTTCTTACTCTCTATAGGTAATATTAAGTTCAGAGTTTGTCATTGCAAAAATGTATCCAGATTTACACAATAGAAAATTACAACTTGAACCATCTAACAAAACTTGTAAAAGGCAACATAAAACTAGGATAGATAATGCCACAGAAGCTACGCAAGTGGGCAATAAGCACATAAAAAGATGCTGGGCACCACTAACTATTGGGGAAATGCAAATCAAAACTACAGCAAGACACTACTCCTAGCTACTGGAATGACTGAAAACCCAGGGAGTGCTGGAGGTGTGTGGAGAAGCTAGAACCCCTGTCAGCCCTGATGGGACAGTGAGGTGTGCAGCACCAGGAAGGCGTGGTGGCTTTCGGAAGAGCCAGGCAGAAGTGCTGTCGGACACAGGCACTCAGCTCCTGGGTATGCACCCCAGCCATCCAAAAGCTCAAAGAACTCGCCGTGAGCCAATCATCGTGCAGTGCTATTCACAGCACCAACAAGCAGAACCAGCACAAGCACCCATCAGCGGAGAATGGTGGGCAATACGTAACCAGCACACTCAGTGGGACAGCAATTACCACCCCTGCAAAGCAGAGGGAATCCAGATACACCCTACAGTACAGAAGAACTCTGAAGACATAAGTGAAATAAGCCAGAAAATGACAGATATTACGTGATATCATTTATAGGGGGTGTCCAGAGGAGTCGACATAAAGACAGGAAATGGGGTATAGGTTACTAAGGGCTGGGGGTGGGCAATGCTAATTTACTGTTTAGTGAGTGCAAAGTTTCCATTTGGGATAATGAAAAATTTAGAAGTGGATAGTGTGATGGTTCTGTAACATCACAAATAGAATTGATGCCACCAGTTGTCCACTTACAATGTTTCGAATGGTGAATTGTATCTATAGCTCACCACACTTTAAAAAGGCAGAAGAGTTGAACGTGGTGGTGCACACCTGTTATCCCAGCTCTCGGAGAGGGTAAGACAGGAGAATCACAAGTTCACAACCAGTGACTTAGAAAAACATTCAGTGGAGCTGGGGTAGTAGCTTAGTGCAAAGGCCTTGGGGTCAGTTCTATGCAGAGATGGGGCAGAGGATCGTCTTGAATTTAAATCTGAAGTGAGGTATGGCTTTATGTTGAACAGACCTTTACGTTTCATCCTTGCATTTCCTAGCTCAGTCTACTGAAAAGTCCAAATAACAAAAACGAACACAACATCAGTGGACACTCCTAGCACCTGAACTGCCCCTAAATGCCAGTTCTCAAAAAGGAAGGAGAATCTGAAGTAAGCTGTCACCTTGAGGGCTGAGCTGGCAGTGTACAAGACGAGCCCCAAACATCTCGTTAGGGGGCCCCTCCAGGGCCAAATAAGCCCAAGAGGCCTCTTGTTAACCTCCCACTCATCGCAGAGGGAAAATTTGAGTATCGATGAGTGTAACATGCAGTATGCTTACTCACCTGAGTTCACAGTAACTTTAAACCCCTCTGTCATGTTTAGCATGTGCTAAGACATCAACTCATTTACCCTGAAAACTGGCAAGCCCAGAGACAGAGTCAAGCATTTTTATTCTGCCTTGTCAGGAGGCTTCCAAGTAACACAATGTTGGCAAGGTAAGTTTCCCTTTGTAGAACTGTTCCAGCTCTGATAGAAGGTTAGCAGACAGACAAACAGCAGGGCCCATGGTGTCGCCATCTCCCTAGGTAGGACACACGAAAAGGAACCTCAGGGAGGGAGGGAGGAGTTCTGTTAGGGGCTGTGCTGGGAAGCACCACCACCGAGCAGGAAAATTACAAGACTTAGAATGAACCCCAGCTTTCATGCAGGCCCCGTTTTCTAAGGTTTGGGTGTCTTCTTTCTAACCTAACAAGAGGCTCCCAGGAGCAATCATCTAGGACAAGCAGGGCCCCATGGTGGAGGTGTGAGATTGCTCAGGAGACCTGGCCCGTGAAGAGAGGGGAGGTGGGCCATGTTCTGGCAAAAGGAGACCCACAGACAAACAGGTAACCAGGGCAGAGCCAAAGAGGGACTCAGAGTCAGTAAAAGACACCTCGATGACCAAGGATGCTCAGTGGGGAGAGGCTTCCTTAGATTGGCTGTTCAAGCGTTACGATTACTAGGGCTTATGACAGTACACCTGCTACATACTACAAGCCTCTACTTACCCACTGCAAGGTCCCACAACTTTCCCACTGCAGCCCAGAAGCTGATCTCAACCTGGCTGAGATGTCGTTGTTTTGTGACTAAAAGCTGCTGGAGGAAGAGTCCCCATAACCTCATAACCCTCCCAGGTTCATTTGCCTGGGAAAGTTTTGCTTCTGCTTTACAATTGCTGCTTTTTGATTTCACTCTACAACAGAGACCTTGCTCAGTCCTCTTCCGACTCTACCTCGTAACTCTTTCTGAGTCAAGACAAGAACCCGGGCGCTCCACGGATGCAGCCACCATGACAAAGAACCAATGGGACATGACGGCAAAAAAAACTTTCTTTTTTTCAGTCCTGGAATCTAAACACACAAGAGCAAGGTGTCAGCAGGGCTGGCTTCTCTCTCTGAGGTTGCAGAGGTGTCTTCTCCTTGTGTCCCCGTGTGGTCATCCTTTGTGTGTGTGTCTGTCCAAATCTCCCTTCTCATCATCACACCAGCAACACTGGATGGGACCCTGCTCCAGCAGGCCTTTAAAGGCCCTGTCTGCAAACACATGCAGTCGTGTTCTGAGGCACCAGGAGTAGGGCTTCGGTCTCCGAATTTGGGGCACACACATCCTGAGGGATCCATGTGAGATGTGAGGGGGACACTGAGCAGGCTTTGTACCATCAGCCTGGAGTGCAGAAGAGCAGCTGAGCTGGGAGTGGTGCAGAGCCCAAGAGATCAGATTCCTGAGGTGCACTTGGTCACTGGAAACCTTATGCCATCACAAATGAGGCAGCCTGGACATCCAGGTTCTTCCTTACTGTGCCTTCCAGTTGTCCTGGGGACTAACTCCAGGGTCTTCACACTAAGCTACATTCCTAGACCCTTGTCATGGTTTGTGTCTAGGTGGCCCCCCAAGCCTCATGCAGTCATGGAGACGGATGAATCTAGCATTTATGATTGGTTCATTGTCCAGGGCTGGGATTGGCTGTGTGAGTGATGCACCTGCCCAGAGGCAGAGCCAACATACAATGTAAGGGAGGAAAGAACGCTTGTGTTTTTCCTCTTTTGCCCTTTGTACTCTGGCTGTTTGTTGCTGCCATGAATGGCTTCCCCTCAGCCATGCTACCCTGCCTTGTAAGCTAGCTGAGTATGGACTGAAACCTCCAAAATTGTAAGCTAATTAAACCTTTCCTTCCCTAATTTTGGGCATCAGGTATTTTGTCTCAGCAACAAGAGAAAAGTAACTGAGAAACCCCTTCTCGTATCTTTTACAGTAGTGCCTCAGTTCACAAAAAATTCTTTCATAGTTCTGGGCACAAATCAAATTGAACAAGCACTGAATCAAAGTGTGCCACAAATGTCAGGAGTCCCCGAGCTTGTCCGATTTGATTCAGTGCTTGTCCGATTTGGTTTGTAACCAGAATCATGCAAAGAAATTCATGAACCAAGGTATCGCTGTATTTTTCAGACAGGATCTTGCTTAGTGGCTACATTTCTTAGTCTCAGCTTAAATTTGTGATTCTCCTGCCTCAGCCTGCCAAAACGCTGGGATTACAGGCATGTGCCACCATGCCTTGCTCAGATAAATTTTATCAATATATTCTCCAACAGAAAACTGAGGGCCCTTTGGAGAAGTATCCAGGGCCATGGCTAGAGCAGAAAAAGTACAAGACAAGCCTAGACTATCATACAGCTCCAGAAGAAAAGAAAAATCCAAAGACAGGAACCCTAAAAAGGACCCAGGGGTCAATGTGAAAAGGTACTCACTGGTCACAATTGGAATAATTTGAGCAACTCAGTCCTAAAGCCAGGATAGACGAGGACTCCAGGCACCCATGCAAACAGGGGTAAGTGCCCAGCAGAGGACAACAAGCCCTTCTTGGCCGAGGAGAGCTGATTCGTGTGCAGAAAAATGATGCAGTTAGGAAATCACCAGGTGGTGCCAACCTCAGTCCTGACAGCTTCAAGCAAAAATCGTCAATAGATGCCGAAATCAGTGACCAACAGGAGCTGAGAAGTGGGATTCGTGAACAGTCTCGAAGCATCACCTCATAAAATTCTTACGCCAAGGTCACAAGGCTAAGTGAAATCAGTGAGACTCAGAAAGGTAAAATTTGCATGGTTTCTCTAATAATTCAAAATATAAATACAGAGTAGAGGTGGCAGGGAAATGTGGAATTATGATGCAAGGAGCACAGGGTTTTGTTTGGCAAGAATAAAAGAATAATACGGATGGATGGTGGGATGATTGCCCGACATGATGAATGGATTTAATACCACTGAACTGTATGCTTTTAAATGATTAAAAGAGTCAGGTTTATGATATCTTTTGCTAAAATAAAAGGTAATGAATTCTTTAAAAAAAAAGAGTCAAATAAAAGAGGCAGGTTAAGGGACAGGGCGCAGGCTGTGTGGAGACAGGAAGGGGGTTAGAGGTCGAGGAGTGAGAGGGGATGGGGAGTCAAAGTGACTGCGATGCAGTGGGCATCCGTCCCCTAGGCTGGGCGTAATCACTGTGTCTCACACATACACACCAGTAAGAACCCGAAAGTAGCAAACAGAGTGTTACCCGACAAAGAGAGGAACAGTAACCTTACAGTGAAGACCCCACCAGACCCCGGCTTCCCGAGCCAGCACTGGGGCCATCACTCCACGGGACAGGCACACCACTGCGATGACCCTGACCCATGCCCAGGGAGGGGCTTCGACGTGTTCCTGCCAAAGGAACCTGCAGGAGCTGCGTCTGAGCCTGCAGACATCGGAAAAGCGCTTGTCAACAACTGCACCAAGCAGCTAAACATTTTGCACAGGATTCAGGGCCATGAAAGATCATGAAAACTCTGAGGAACCATCCTAGACCAGAACAAGAATGAGGCGACAGAAGCCTATATGCACATGGGGTGCGGGGAAGAGAAAGGATGTCACCAGGATGCTCAGACCACAGGGTCCCTGTTCCTCCAGGCCGAGGCTCGGGGACTCCTGACATCCAACCCCACCTGCCCCACACCCCACGCTGCCACGCTGAGACTCAAGTCCACTTTCTCTCGCAGCCCTATGTCACCTGCCTGAGAGGAGATGGCACACACTCAGCTACAACGACAACTTAGCCCGCTCCTCAGCCCGGAGGACACCCAGGGTAGCAAGCCAGCGCCTCCCTTCAAGCCAGAGAGTTCAGCTCCCTGAGGTGCTCCACATGGGGGCCCTGGGTTCCTGAAGGCTTTGATTTAGGGGACTGGGATGGGGCTCAGCAGTAGAGCACTTGCCTAGTGAGTCCAAGACCCTGGTTCAGTCCTCATTACTGTGCACACACACATGTACACACAGACACACAGACACACAGACACACACACACACACACACACACACACTCCAGATTGTAACTTAATACCCAGTTTTATTTAAAAGCCATATATATACAGATACACCATGTGTTCATGCTTGAATATATATGCTTATACACACACCATATATATATGCTTATAATTGGAAGGACACATACTGAAATGTTATATTTAAGTGGTAGTAAGCTTGCAGGTAATTTTTTTTAATGTCCCATGTAATCCAATTATGGGACGCTTAAAATGAAGCAAGACATGAAATAAACAACGTCGGTAATTTTAATTTTAATGAAAGTCATGTTGCCTTTGAGAAGTTTACTGAAGGAAAGCACTGACCCTGACATTACTTTCATTCCGTGAAAGTTCAGTGACAGGGTAATGATCACAGAGCCAGTAGCAGTCTCCAAACAACGGCTGCCTGGCCGCTGTCCCAAACTGGTACTTTTCCAAAATATTTCTGAAAACTAGGCCAGGGCTTGATGAGAAAAAGAAAAAAAAGTTGATCTTTTAGAGGATTCTGAGTCCAAACAAAGACTTTGGTCAGAAATGTGCTAAGTTGGGGCTGGGGATTTAGCTCAGCAGCATAAGCGTCAGCCTTGCAAACAGGCAGTCGTGAGTTCGATCCCCAGTACCGATAAAAAGGAAAAAGACAAAAAAAAAAAAAGACGTGCTAAGTTGAAACATCTGAAGTCAAATATGCATTTAATATGCAATTTACCATAGTACAGCCTGGCCTCTGGTACCTGAACACCTGCCCAGAACACTCCCGTTAGCCTGAAGTTGGGCAGACTCATCTCATACAAACCTTTTTTATTATGAAATGCTGAATAAACTTTTAATTTTTAAGTGTTATATTGGCTTTCCAGCAGTATCACAAATACCTGAGAAAAAATTTCAGCTTCTAAGGAGAAAAAGTTTATCTGGCTCATCATTTTAGAGGGTTCAGTCCCTGACCCATTGGCCCCATGCTTTGACGGTTACGTTGCAGTGGGCTGATAATAGTCCAGGTTCTTGTGTACTATAGGAAAGGATTCCCAAGGATTCACCCAGTAGTAAACAGCAAACAGCTTCATTTATTGAAGATCACAGGAAGCTGTGCTCAGAGCAAATGTATGCCAACAAAAGGTGTGGGCGTGACAGAAAAGCACTGCACACAGGTCAAAAGAACACAAAAGTAGCAGCAGCCATGGGAAAGGGGTAGACAGGGCTGGGGATTTAGTTTAGTGGCATAAGCACCTGCCTTGCAAGTGTGTGGTCATGAGTTTGATCCCCGGTACGATAAAAAAGAAAACGACAAAAAAAGGGGGGGGTGGATAAATTAGGCTTTCAGAAGTTACAGCCCTGACACCTCTGCCTTAGCTGCCTCCCATCAAGTTTCTAGAGGTGATTGACAGGAATGATTGACAGCGTGCTGAGTCACCTTAGGGGGCTCTCAACACCCATCCCTGTCCCAGGGTTCACCCTGACCTTCATTATACTTATGAGATGCAGTGCATATTTATGAGCTTGTAATAAGTTGAGAACAGGGTAAAAATAACCAGGAGGTCAGTCAGGAAATGCAAAGTGCCTTTGCTCTCACCTAGAGGCTCAGAGAGGTCCTGAACATTGTTATTTTATTCTCCGCCTCTCCTAGGACAGTGGAAGCAGGAGGAACCCAGGTTGCTGTCCAGAATCAGACAGAGGGGAGGGAGGGACTCACTGGACTCTGTTGTCTCCAACCGTAGTGGTGGCACAGCATGGCCAGAATGTGCAGAGGCACAGAACTCACCCAAAAAGACTTTTGTTTTACAATCAATTTGAAAGGAAATGCTGGCAGGGGAGTCCCTCAGTAGGAAAGCACATGTGTGAGCTACTGGATGTGACCAAAAAAAGCTGCTTGAAAATAAAATGAAAGACAGCCCTGAGCAGCTACTTTACAGATAACAATGCAGAGGAAATTCTAAAATTCACAAGCCTGACACTGCGTGGAGGACAGGCTCGGCTGGCCCAGCCTGTCTGGACTCAGCCGGCCTTGGCAGCCAGTGCCCACTGCAACTTGTAGACAAGCATAACTCAGGCAGACGCACATCTTGCTGCACTAACTTACTCCAAGGACAGACGGGCTCAGTTAAAGCAATGACTGATTCTCCTGGCTCGTCAAGCCCCTGAGCTTCCTGCTGTGTGATTAAAAAAAAAAACATTCAGCCCTTCCGGGGGTCTGCCTGACATATGACCCGGCCCATATAACCAATTATAAAAGAACCTGCTATCAGCTTTTCGTGTTCCCATCTCAAACATATATGAGTCTGTTTTACCCCAAGATGAGGCTGATGATTTGGAACTCAACTTCCCCCTGAATAATACAGCTGCCTTCCAGCTCCTGGATGCCTGTGTGTCTTCCATCTGATTTTTTTTTTTTTTTTTTGGTCTTTTTCGTTTTTTTTTATCAGTACCAGGGATCGAACTCACGACTGCCTGCTTGCAAGGCAGGCGCTTATGCTGCTGAGCTAAATCCCCAGCCCCCTTCCATCTGATTTGGTCCTGGTTTTTTCCACAACAACAACATGTAATTGTTGTTCTATTAACAATTGTTATTCTATTATCTTGTTATGAAGTTTTTTTATACCTTTTTCCATAAGAAAAAGAAGTCACATGAAACAATAATAAACAAGCAAATGGCTCCATAATTTTGTGTTCTCCTAAGAGCATTAAAAATGTGTAAATATGGGCCAGGGATTTAGCTCAGCAGCGTAAGCGCCTGCCTGGCAAGCATGAGGTTGTGAGTTCAATCCCCGGTACCACCAAAAAAAAAAGTGTAAATATCCACAATGATCTCACTCCCCCCTCCCAGAAATCCTTAGATCACTGGGTGTGACTTCAGGAAATCCATAGAAACAGGTTCCAGAGTGCAGAGGGACTTTCTTTAGTGACTGCTTCTGTGTTCACAGCTCATCCGCAAGAGCCTACTTCTGTCCCAGCGAGTAGATGCTCTGTGTCTGAAGACAAGGCCTGGCTCAGCGACATTCTCTCTTTCCTCTTTCTTCCTGTCCCCGTTTTTTTCCCTGGTAGACATCGCTCTAGACATCGCTCACAACTAGCAGCCACACAAACACAATGAAGTAGAATACTGTTAAGAAACTTTGGAATCATACAGAAAAACTACCCAAATTACTTTAAGAGTAGAGACAGTGCGTTGCTTGGGTTTAGAGCCCAGACCCCTGCTTCACTGGCAGAGCCCCAGACTCTGTGCTACTTTCTCTCCAAGGCTTAGAACTGCCACTTCCAAATTCTACATCTCCCGGTGCTTCACCAAAGTTAGGGGAAAAATGCACTTTTCCAGACGCAGTGGCTCTCAAGCATGGTCCAGAGAGACCTGAGAATCTGCAAGATCCTCAATGAAAGGAGGAAATGAAATCAAAATCATTTTCACAACCATGGTGGTGCACACCTGGAATTTTAGCACACTGGGAGGTGAGGCAGGAGGATTGCCCAAGTCCAGCCTGGGCAGCTTCGCCCCTTAGCAAGACCCTGTCTCAAAATAAAATAGGGCTAGGGTGTGGCTCGGTGCAAAGTCTCTCAATGCAACTTACAGAACAGGGAGAAAAAGAAGAAAAAAACTTTTTCATGATATCGCTAAGACGTTATTTTCCTCCTCCCTGTCTTCCATAAATCTTTGATAAAATTTTCCAGAGGCTAAATAATGAGTGATTTGACAACATACTGAACACAGAGCCAGATATGAGACTCTAATTGTACTCTACTAAGGTAAGCCTTAAAAATATTCTGAGACCTATAAAAGAATGTCATTATTCTTAACACTTTTGATTTGGAAAAATACTTTTATAAAAATATGCTATTTATTTTCTCATGTAATGGTTTGTTACTCTTGGTTTTAAATAAATTGAAGGGTTGATATTCTTCAGTATGTTTTAATTTCTAAAATGGTAACTATGAATAGCTATAATCAACATAAACAGAAGTTCTTTGGGATCTTTCACCATTTTTCAGAATATAAAAGAGGCCAGAGACCAAAACTTTTCAATAGTCCTCTTCTAGGATGATTGAGCAAACATTTTTAATGGTCTCGTCTTATTTTGGCCTATCTGACACAATCTGTTGGTGACCAGGCATGTTAGCTATGTAGGTGTCTGCATGGCCATGCTAACTACATCCCCCAAGTCCTTGCTCAGTGTTCTGAGAGGAGAAGGGAGTAGCCGCCACCCTGCAGCTCACACGCGTCCCTTGTCAGCCAAAGCATCTCCAGGTGAGCCGGCCTCTGTGGCTCCACCTCCCCTGGACTGTTGCTTCTGCTTCTCCAACACCTGAGCTATTCATGTATAACAAAAGGCTTGCCTTCTGCAGGCCATGCATACCATCAAGTGTGGAGGAACAAGACAGGACCTCGGAGCAGAGGTTTAGCTCAGTGGCACAGCACCTGCCTGGCAAGCGCAAGGTCATGAGTTCGATCCTCAGTACCAAATACAAAACAGGTAAGAAAGATCTCAGTTCCAACCTACAGAGCTCATAACTCTGCTAGCCAGCTGGTCGAATGACCCTGGGCAGCCCGTATTTAATCACAACAAGCAAGGAGTTGAATGGAAAAAGCAGGAAACCTGAGCAGGATCTGGGGAGGGGTTCAGGGACCCCTCAGAGCAACAGACGGTGCTAGTTAAGGAAAACTACCCAGAAAGTCTCCAGGTGGCCTCAGCTGGGGCCTATCCTGCCCCCTGAGGCGTCACCTCATTCTCAGTTCAATCATGCCCAGGCCACACTACAGCCCCGCACATGTGTTCAGCCTCAGACGTCTCCAACACGATCTGTGCTTTTGGTCTCCACCTTGTACTTGTGAGTTCCAGGTTCTTGTTCTCCCCTGTTTCATGTTTATCTTCAACCCTAGCTGCCCTCCTATGAACTGCAAGGTCCAGCACCAGACGCAGCTCCCACCCCTGCATGGGGTTAGATTCCTGGAGTGCCACGTGTTATACCAGGGCAGGGACAGTGTCTGAAAAAGGTGGGATACAAAGATAGGGAGTTACAGTGTCTGAGAAAGGTGGGATACAAAGATAGGGAGTTACAGGTGCAGTTGCGCTAGAAGATGCAGCACCCTTCCTCCTCCCTGTGTTTACCAAGCCTCTCGAAGTGTGGGCTTCTGAGATTTTCACCCCGAAAGACTGTAACAGCCAGAGGATCACACACAGAAGCGCACCCACAAAGAGCAACTGAGTGGGATGGATGGCATGGTTTCATGGGTATATGGCTACCTGCAGATTTGTCAGGTTGTGTACGTGAACTAGGTACAGCTTTTTGTGTTTCGGTTACACCGAGAGAAGAAGAGTGGGATAATGGCGAACACAGAGCTGATTGACAGAGTGGCTCAGGTCTCACATGAGAAGCACACTTGTTACCAAGCAGTGGAAAGTGCAGGAAAGGTCTGAACGGTGCCTTCTGGCGGTTTGTGAAAGACCAACAGCTTCTTATCTGGGGAGACTGGTGTGCGAGCCTTTGCACAAGGGGGGATCGGAATACATGGACCATGTTTAGACTAAAAAACGGTCACAAGGGAGATGCACAGCCATTAACCCCGCCTCCTCATCTCTCAGAACACACCGGCCCGGCCCATCGTTCCTGCTGCCTTCAGAGGCAGGGCTGGGCGTCGTCTCTGGGCAGCATGCTAAAAAACGAGGAGGAGAGGGGCTGGGGATTTAGCTCAGCGGTATAAGGACCTGCCTTGCAAGCAGGTGGTCGTGAGTTCGATCCCTGGTACCGACAAAAAAAAAAAAAAAAAAAAAAAAAAAAAAAAACGAGGAGGAGGCTGCTGGGTGTCGCCTCACCCAAGGGGAAGGCAGACTCATAAAGACACAGTGAGCCTGCTACGCCTTCTTCACTGCTCCTGTCCCCAGCCCACGTCCGCTCTTTTCTCCAATCCAAATGATCACGGAGCTAAACAAACCTCTCCAACGGATTCGGACGTCAAGGTAGCCACACACACACCACTAACCACACTCACGGAAGAGGACTTCCAGCCTGCGTCAGAAGGCAGCAGGAATGGTGGGGTGCGTGCATTCAAAGCGGGGGGAGGAGGGCTGACGGCAACACGTCTTTCATAATAATTTTTAAATTTACAGTCACTATTTTTGAGATCCTATATTCTGCTTTCTTGTCCTATTTTCTTTTACTTTCGCTTTTATTTTTCATATATTTGTTGAATTAAATTCCCTGCACAGGAGCAGTACTAAGCATATTGTATGGCAAAATACATGCAGTTTGGGCAGCCGTGGTGATGCATAACTGTAATCTCAGTACTCTGGCAGCTGAGGCAGGAGGACTGAATGAGTTTGAGGCCAGCCTGCACTACAGAGTGAGACCCTGTCTCAAAAACAACAGTAACAAAAATGCATACTGTTTTCTGCTTGGAGAATTCATGAGCTACCTATGGTTGCTTAAAAAGTTACCCTAAAAGTTAGCAGCTGAAAGCAATGGCATTTATTAGCTCCTAAAGTTTCACAGTCAGAAATCCTGGAGTGACTTAACAAGCCTTTCTGACCCAGAGTTTCCTAGGAGGTTGCAGTACAGTTCTGGTCATTGCTGCCATCATTTGAAGGTCTGTGGGGGCCAGAAGAACTTCTTCCGAGGGTATCACGTGACCAAGCTCAAGTGCATAGCTATGGAGGACACTCCGTCCCTCACCATGCAGCAGCCCCTGCACACAGTGCACAAAGTCCCGGAATGAGGGGGCAGCAGTGTCTCTTGGAGCCGAATCTCAGAAGCAATATGTTATCACATCTGCCGTCACTGGTCTCACAGAACAGTCTGGAAGGCACCACAGGCAGGCGTGAATCGCAGGAGTTGGGGGCTGCGGAGGCTGACTGCCATGAGGGGTTCACCACTGTATGCGGCCACCGTAGATTCCTATTGTCCTTTTGTCAACTCCTTTACCACTTTCACTGTTTGGTTTTGACTGGCATTATTCTGTTTTATTTTGCTTGTTTTATTCTCTTTAAAATAAAATTAAAAGCTGGAGTTTTAGCTCAGGGCACAAGCGCCTGCTTGGCAAGCGTGAGGTCATGAGTTCAATCCCCAGCACACAATTAATTAATTAACTTCACGAAATTAAATTTAAAAAGAATGCTGCTCTGAGACTCTAGCTTGACTGAATCCCATAAAGGGCAGCCAGTCACGAGGTGTAGAGGAATGGGCTTCTTGTAAAACGATCACAGACCCTTGTCCTAAAACTCCAGAAATCCAAATATCTTTTCCCAGCAATTAGAGCTTCCTTCCCTCCAGGACTCAGCAAGGGCTGACCCCTCTGCACGATCTTAGGGAAACTGCACCCCAGGAAGAATCCACTCCTGTCTGAAAAAAATGCAGAGAACGCAGATGGCAGCTCGTGGTCCCCACGGATGCGCTGGGCGCCCTGCTCCAAGTCTATATTTAGCAGGATCTGATTGAGGGAGATCACGTGCTCAGAACGAGCTCAGCCCGGAACATCAGCTATGATTTACTTCCAGAGGCAGCAATAAATCTCTCAGCTGGAACTTTATTCTGCTGCCGCTGGAGAGGCTCTTTGTCCATTTACATCACGCCTCAAAGCTGTAAAGAGGTAGAATTGGAGCAGATGAGCGATGTCTATATTCATATCTGTAGCTATAATTATATCTATCCGCTTCCATTGGGTTAGTCCATGTTAAGTATTATTAATTATGGTCATTTGTTCAGGATTCAGACAACGAGAGGAGAAAGGCAGCTTCCACTAACATGTTCTTACTTCACTGTGGATTTTCCACTGAGAAAAATACATTCTGAATTTCTCTCAGCTCCTGAAAATGGCAGTTCCACCTCAGCAGAGGAAAAACGACCCTACTAGGTAAGAAGATCCGAGCCAAGTTAGACTTCGGGAACATAGTGGCCTGGGCTCCAGACGAAGCCAGGGGAATTAGCTTCCTGTCTATTTATGGGAATTCAGATGGAGGGGTGGGGACCCATGGGCACATCGTAGAAAGGACAGCTCCACTGCAGGGGCCAAGACCTGACCTAATCAGGACATGTGTATGTGGCTGCCCCTCCGGGAAAACTCGGGGCCTTGTGCCAGCCTTGATGAGTGTACTCACCAGTGGTTCAGGAAGGACCAGAGGACTGAATCAGGGAGGTGCACAAGCAATCCGGACTGCGTAAGCCAGGCCATTCTTCTGACCTGTGGAGTGAAGGGCTTGTGCCCATTCAGGTGCGGCTAAGCATCCCTTCCCAGGTAGAGTGGAAGACCCGTGCCTACCCCCAACACCCATCGACCCCCCCACATCTACCTGTGCACCCCACTGTTAGCCAAGGTAGGCGGGAAACGTCAGTTGAGCCTTTTCAACAATGAACCCTGACAACATTAATCCCTTATGGTGGCTGCTTTGTGTGACAATAAACCAGCTCCCCTTTTATTCCACCATAATAACATTAGTAACAGCCCTCGGGGGACACTGGAGAATTAGTCACTGAAATGCAGCCAGTTACCTGTAGGGAGCCCCGAATGAGGAAGGCTCTACCTGGACTTCTTTAGGAATTGGACCCAGACTTCTAAGACTCCAGACTCGACCTCAGCTCGTCTAGAATGTAAGTGGTGTCCTTTTCTGGATCTCATCTAGGAATGACGATCTGGCCCTTGTCACACTGTGGGCTCTGCCCAGATTTCACAGCCATGGGCTACTCTGCACCCTGGTCAGATGCCGGTCCATTACCATATGGCCGGCACTGCCTGGGAGAACTCTTCATGTTGAGAAGACACAGAACTGATTGGCCTTGGTTTTCATCCTATATTAAGAACTCAGAGAGAGTTTTTGTTCTGTTTCATTTTTGTACTGAGGAATGGACCCGGGCCTTCACACTGTGCTACACTTTTTTTTGAGACAGCATCTCATTAAATCATAAACTGCCCAGGTTACACCTGAACAATTCTCCTGCTCCACATCCCAGCAGATGCCGCCACACCAGGCTCAGAGTGAATTCTGCTGAGCATTGGTGGACAGAAAATCTTGGCCAGTATCTAGTGTTCACAGAGATTCGCTGGCATCGTTTCTTTCTGTACAGGTGCACTCTTGTGGAAGTCACGGCGCAGAGGTTATAATGGTGCATCCCTGACAGAGAAGCGACGCCGGTACTGCCCTTTGTGTAAAAGCTGTGTGCTGTTGGACAAGGTACTCTGCCTCCCTAGACTGGACAAGGGCAGTGAAGCACAGCACCCCCGTAAACGGAAAGCAAGGGAGATGAGTCCTCGGGTGCCCCCAGTGCCAGCCTGATAGTCCCAGAGCCTGGACCAGAGAAGAACCCCGGCAGGACCCCAGGGGTGCCCAGAGCTGAGAACGCAGAGGGCCAAGTGCAGGGGGATGGACCAGCTGGACTCACAGTCAGGGGCCAGAGAGAGGTGTGGGCAGGTGGGGACACTTGTGGAGCGCCACCCCTGATAACCGCAGAGCAACTGCCGTGGTGCAGGAGAACTGGACTCTGGCTCCAGGGAACTGCAGAATTAGGGGACTGGAGAGAGCAGCGCCCACCTCGCGTGAGGCCACGGCATGGGGCCACGACCACCAAGGGTTTCCACCAGCACCAGCCTGAGTCTGGAAATCTCAGGCTCCACATCTTCACTCACGCAGTCCTGATTCCTGGCGCGCTTTGTTTCTTGGCTGTATTTACATTTCTACCTGGCATGATCGTCCTTTTGCCTGAAGGACTTCCTTTAACATTCTCTCGCTCTGTCTCTGTCTCTGTCTCTATCCGTGTCTCTCTCTGTCTCTCTGTCTCTCTCTCTAACTGAAACCAACTCTGTCTCTTCTTTCCTTCCTTCCTTCCTTCCTTCCTTCCTTCCTTTCTTTCTCTTTCTTTCCTCCCCCTTTTTTTTCTTTTCTTATTTTATTGAGACAGGGCCTTGCTATGTAGTTCAGGGTGGCATAAACTCACTATGTAGCCCAGGCTAGTCCTAAATTGGCAGTGATCCTCCTGCCTCAGCCTCCCAAATGCTGGGATTACAAGTGTGGGCTACCATGCCCACACTGCCATTAACATTTCCAGCAGTGTGGGTCTGGCAGTGAAGAATTCACTCAGATTTTACAAGTCTGAAATAGCTTGAATTTTACCAATTAAAATCAAGAATATTTTTGCTGGATTTTGAGTTCTATTTTTTTTCCTTAATTATGTTACATCAAGCTTTGCTCATGTGCCTTGTTTGTGATGAGGAATTTAGCATTTTTCTCTGTATGTGTTTTTTTCTCCTCTGATTTTTTTGAAAATTGCATCTCCATCACTAGTTCTGAACTATTTAATTATTACGTGTGTTGGTGTGGTTTTGGAGACATATTTTATTCATTTTTCAAAATATTATTTGTCAACATTATTAAAATGTCAAATCATCCCATTTGATCTATAGACTCAAAGCAGTTATGATAAAATTATCAACAAGAATTTTTTTAGAAATTGGAAAGAAATTGATTCTAATTGGTTTGGGTGTGGTTAAGCTTTAATTCTGCTGTGTGAAAACACAATCATATCAATGTCATAAAATGTATATGTTCTAGAACAAAAATAATTCAAAAAAGTGTATGGGACAAAGACAATAATTTCAAAAGTGAAAAATTGTCCACTAAACAAGATAAATCTTAAAATAATGTGCTAAGTTTTAGAAACATATGAATATATTCACATAGGTAAGCTGCTGATAGAAATGATTAATACATTATTTGAAGGATATTATGAGTACAATTGTTCTCCAAATAAATCAGGCAATACATGCATGTAAGTCCTAAACAATAATAGCCTTTGAAAAAGTACATTTTGAGGGCTGGGGTTTTAGCTCAGTGGCATAAGTACCTGTCTGGCAAGTGCAAGGTCATGAGTTCTATCCCCAGTACCAAAAAAAACAAAAGAGAGAGAGAGAGAAAGAGAGAGAGAAAGAAAGAAAAAAGAATGATACAATTTTTTCCTGGTTTTTTGAAATATGGTTTCACCATGTAGCAAAGGCTGGCCTCAAACTCATGATGATCTTCCTGCCTCAGCCTCTTAAGTGCTGGGATTATAGGCATGAGCCACCATTCCCAGCTTGAAATAGTAATTCCATTTCTAAGAATTATGCTAATGATATGTACAAATATATAAGCAAAATCATGTTTACCTACTATTGTTTTTTTTTATTTTATTTAAGGAGAAATAAAAGCAGAGAAAGGGTACAAGTTATACAGATTTACAGAAAAAAAATAAACAGTAGGAAATCACTAGTTAATGGATTACATATTGTCATCTTAGAAATAATTGTTCAAGTCACAAAATTAAAGCTTGTAAAGTGGACATTCCAACAATGATACTGCAAACAGTTCTGTTCAATGATCCAATAAAACTCAGTGATATCATTTTCTATCTTATACACTTAAATATACATGCAGTTATATAGTTTAGAGCACTTTCTTTTCCTCTCTTTTGTACAATGACTATTACACATTTTGGGTTTTATTGCTCCCACGGTTCTTATTACTTTTTTGGAAGAGAGTAAAACCAAATGTGACATAACAGAACAGAGTCGGTCAAATCAAAAGGGTGGACATAATAGATAATGTAAAAACATAATACAAGGTGATCAACAATGGTTACTATAATGCCTCCCGCTATCTCTAATAGAATTGCCTATATCATTAGTTATAATAAAATTGAACAAAACAGTAAAGAACAAAACCGACAAAACCAAAACATTGGAGACATTGTAGGTCTTCAAAAGTAGATAAAAGTCAACGAGAATGGGCGTCATAATGAATCTCATTATCTTCACAGCTGTTGCCTAAACTTTTGAACCTGATACTATCCAGCAAAACAGAATAGGGGAACATCAGTCAAAAACAAGATGGTGAGAGTAATACAGGGCTTTAAATCGAGATAATGGAAAGTCAAAGTGGGTTACTATAATATATCCTGCCATTTTTATTTATTTTTCCCTTAATTAAAAGGATAAAAATAAAAAAGTAAATAATGGAGTGGAGATTGAGATAAAAGAGGGCATAACAGCAAAACAGCGCAGATCAAAACATAACCATTTAAGCAGAATAGTGTTTCACCACAAGATAATCCTGACATAAAAGTAGTTACCATATTGTCTCTTTCCTTGAAATCCTTGAGTACAACTTCGTATACTGTAGCATTAAATATATCAAAACAATGTAAAACCATTTAAGAGAATGACAGCATTACAGGGTATTTAGAGTCGACTAACAGAAAATGAACAATGGTTTCTGTATAATCTCCTTGTCTTTAAAAGGTTTTTGCTTATACTATCGTACATAATAAAATCCAATAAGATACAACCTATTTAGACCAATGGAGACAGAAGAACAAAAGCTTGATGAGACTTCAAAACAAGATGATACTAAATCAGTATTACATATTAAGATGTCATTTTCTCCAAAATAGCTGTTCCTATCATCCAATCTTCTCTGCCTCATTTCTGTTGAGCTCTTTTTCTGTCAGTAGCTGTCAGTTTGTCTTCTTCATTTCGTTCTCTGCTCCATTCGTTGTGGCCTCCCCGCCACTATTTCTGGATTCTTTGTATTTTTCTTTTTTTAGAATATCCTGCAATACTCTCTGTAGAGTTGAATTGGTGGTTGCAAATTCCCCCAGTTCCTCTTTATCCTGGAAGCACCTTGTTTTTCCATCAATTTCCAGGGACAGTTGTGCAGGGTATCTCAATCTTGGCTGGAGATCATTATCTTTCAAAGCTTGAATTATTTCCCCCCATGCTCTTTGTGATTTGATGGTTTGTGCAGAGAAATCTGCTGTAATTCTGATGGGTGTTCCCTTGTAAGTGATCTGTTTCTTGTCTCTGACAGCTTTTAATATTCTGTTCTTGTATTGAATTTCTGGAATTTTTATTATTATATGCCTGGGTATTGCTCTGTTTGGGTTGTAGGTGGCTGGGGTCCTGTATGCCTCATACATCTAAGTATCTTTACCTTTTGCTAATTAGGAAAATTCTCCTGGATTATTTCTGTGAGTAGCTTTTGTAGTTCATTTGTTTGTGTCCCTACTTCTTCTTTTATGTTCTTAATTCTTAAGTTATGGATCCCCTTATCATCTTCTTGTCTTTGTATTATTGCTGTTTGTTTCTTTGTTACTTTTAAGAAGTTTTTCATTTCATTCTCCCATATTACAAATCTGCCCTCCAGTTCAGATAGTCTGTCCTTAGCTTCTTTCAAGCTGTTATGCCAGATAGACTTTTTAGTTTCTTGGTAGTCCCTTTGAACCTGCTTCATGTATTCTATGCTTTCTCTGTTTTCTCCATCAAACAATTCTCCCCTCTTTTTCTGTTCTTCCATTCCACCATCTGTTTTTTCTTGGGTGGTGCTTAGCATTTCTCTAACTATTCTGCATACTTCTAGCTTCAGGTCATTGATAACTTCATTCCTGAACTGAGAGGCCCAGCTTCTCTCCCTGTCAGCCACAGCCTGATCGAATTGCGCCGGTTAGGTGTTCCCGCCCATCGCAGCACACCAGGAAGTTCCAGACCAGGCAGCCTACGCGGGGCCTGCCCCTCCAGGCCACCGTCAGGCTCTGGGATCTGGGTTGAGCTAGCCTACTGGGTCTGCCAGCAGTGTCACGTAGGCTAGGCACTTTTCACCAATCCCGCCTGAGAGGGGGATGTGTGGCTGAAGTCGCCACCGCGCCCTGCTCCTGCAGGACTGCCCAGGCCCAGAATGTCCTCCGCTGGAGTCAAACTGTGGTAGAGTGTCAGTTTCTCTCACTCACCTCACCACAAGTCAGTGCACGCCTCCCTGCCCGTCCTGTTTTTGACTCCGTTCGCAGATTCCCATTCTCAGAGCTTCCGCACGTCTCTCTCCTTGCTGAGCCGATGTAGAGGCAGCCGCCCCGCGGCGGGAAACCCAAATCGCAGCTTCCAATGGCGTGGACTCCAGCCTCCACACCGAGGCTTTTCTGTTCCTGTTTTAGCACCAGGACTGCATTCCAAGTTGGTTTCTCTCAGCCCAGTTCGTTCCTGAGTCAGCAGAGCATATCTCCACCAGCTTATGTCTCCTTACTCCGCACCCTTCCTGACTTCTGAGCCGAGTCTTTCAGAGAGCCTCCGTAGTTGCTGTTATCTGTCCGCCATGTTCTCCCGGAAGCCCCTACCTACTATTGTTTACGATAGTGAAAGTCAGGAGTCATATAATACATAAGGTACTAGCTATGTGAAGAGATCATTTGCATATATTCTCAAAACATAAAAAGAATATGAGAAAATCCTGAAGACAGAATAAAAGATATCAAAAAGATATTTATACCATTATTGTCACACATTTTTTAACAAGAAAAAAAATTTAAATATTTTTAATCTCTCTGTAACCATTAAGAATGGTCATTTCAGGGTACTATAACTATGAATAACCTATAACTGGCATTATGCAGGCCTTTATAGTTACTTTTTATAGTTTTCACTACTATGCCCTGAGTGTAATATATTTTAAAATATACTTAGAAATAAAAGTACAAAACAGGGAGACCAAGATGGCAGAGCCGTAAGCAGCAGAGAAATCAGCCTGAGAGTCGCCATCCAGACGCTGGAATAGAGCACCATGAGGAGGACAGGAAGGAGGGAAGTGGGTCCACTGGACCAGGAAGGACCGAAGTGCAAGCCCACAGAGAGAGTGAGGAAAGAGACTTCAATCAGGAAGAAAGAAGAAAGCGGCAGCTGGCAGCCCTTGTCCCTGAGACAGGACTCACTGCACAAGGGTGCTGTTTGAAACTGCAGGTGTGTGGTCACAGCGATGGTGATGGCTGGTGACCCTGGAGGCCGCTGCAGAGGGACATGGCAGTGGAGAGGGCAGCACACTGGAGGACTGCACTGGCTGGCGGTGAGTGCAGAGGACTTAGTCCTCCCACAGGAGGAAGAGATTGCCCAGGAGCCATCCAGGAGCCAGGTAGCCAAACTAGAACCCACAGCTGCTGCTGATTCCATCGAGTGGCTCCCAGCGAGGCTCAGACTGGCAGGCAGCAGTGAGCCCAGTGAGTCCGGTCTCAGGGCAGCCAGAGGAGATTCTCCACTACCCTGCCCAAAAGCTACTGCTGGCCTGCTGGGAGAGAGCGGCACGGTGCTGGCCTGCTGGGAGAGAGCAGCACGGTTTGGGACTCTCTCTGCACAGACTGTTTACTAGTGAAACCAGGGAATCCAGGAAGCAAACTGTTTCACTTTTTCTTGTCTTCTCTTTCACCTTCATTGCTCTCATATGAGTGTGAGAGTGGGTCCTAACCTCTTTGTGGGTGTGGTCCTGTTCTGTTCTTCCTCTCATCTCGTTCATAGCTCTTTTCCTTCAGTCTTCTGCACCAGTTTCCCAAAGTTGGTGCAATGGTCCTTTGTGCTACACTTTTTATTTTCTCCTTCATCCACTTTAAGTTTTAAACCCTGTGGGCAAAATTGATACATTAAGGACTTAAGCACTGGTATGTTTATGTTTTGTTATATGGGCATAAATCTAGTTCATATAGGTAAAGATGGAAAATTAAGGGTTAGCTCAGTTTGTTGTTTTCTAGACTGTTTGACGTTATTGGTACCACTATAGCCAAAATTGATAAAATTGTTCTAAATAGGTGCTGGCCCTGATATTCCATGACTGAGATTAACTAAGGGTCACAGAGAATACAATGGCACAGTGCCAAAGAACCAGGGACCAGGCCAAACGAGCAACAGCTTGTCACCTCCAGCAAACTGAAGAGGTAAGATCTTCCAACACACTCAAAGCCCAAAACCAGCTACACCTGGAAGGTACCTCAGAGAAGCAGTCATCACCTAAGAGTCCTAAATACTAGCAATAAAGCAACCCACCACAGGCAACTTACGATCATCAGCCCAGGAATTAAACTAAAAAGAGAGAGAGAAAAGAAAATGAGGAGGGTCTCCTGAGATCCACACCATGCTGGAACTTAGGATGCTGGGAAACAATTAGACAAGAGAAAGAAGTAAGAGGAGTAAAGATAGGAAAGGAAGAAGGTAAACTATCATTATTTGCAGATGGTATGATACTCTACTTAGAAGATTCCAAAACTCCACCAAAAGGCTAGTAGATTTAATAAACAAATTCAGTAATGTAGCTGGATACAAAGTCAGCACTCAAACATCAATAGCATTCCTGTACACAAATAACTCACTGAGAGAGAGGTGGGGAAACAATGCCTTTCACAAAAGCATCCTAAAAAAATGAAATACCTAGGCCTCACCTAACAAAGGTTGTAAAAAAGGAGATTGAAGAAGGTATTAGAGAACAGAGATATTGCATACTCTTGGGTAGGAAGAACCAATGTAGTGAAAGTGACTATACTTCCAAAACTGTTACACAGATTTCGTGTAACCCCAATCAAAATTCCAATAGCATATCTCACAGAATTAAAGAAAACAATCCTAAAATTCTTTTGGAACCAGAAGAGAGGTTAGAATACCAAAGGCAGTCCTGGGTAACAAACACAAGATAGGGGGCATCACAATCCCTGCCTTGAAACTATACTATAAAGCTACTGTGATAAAAAAAAAAAAAAAAGAGTGTGGTACTGGTAGAAGAAAAAAAAAACCCAAAGACCAACGGAACAGATTAGAAGTTGCAGAAAAAACTCCAGACACACTCAACCCACCTTATCTTTGACAGAGATGCCAAACACATTCACTAAAAGAAAGACTCTTTAATAAATGGTGCTGGAAAAACTGGCTCTACACATGCTGAAGATTAAAACTGGACCCATTTCTTTCACTATGCACTAAGCAAAAATTGGAATAGATCAAAGATCTTAATATTAAAACAGAAACATTAAATCTGATGGAAGATAGAGGAGGTAAAACTCTTGAAGACATTGGTGTAGGCAGACTTTCTGAACAAAACCCCAACTGCACAGCAACTATCACAATCAGCATCTGGGATCTCACCCTATTGAAAAGCTTTTGCACAGCAAGGGAAACCATCAACAGAGTGAAGAGACAACCCACAAAGTGGGAGAAAATGTTTGCCCTTTGTTCCTCAGACAAAAGATCACTATTGAGAACATATAAGGAACTTTAAAATATCAGTCCTCCTGGATTTAAAGACCCAATCCAAAAATGGGCATTTGAGATAAGTACACACTTCTCAGATGAAGAAATACAAACAGCAAATAAACACGTGAAAAAATGTTCAACATCACTTGTCATTTGAGAGATGCAAATTAAAACAACACTGAGATTGCAGCTCACCCCAGAAAGAATGCCTACCATCAAGAAATCAAGCAATAACAAATGCTGGAGAGGCCGTGGGGAAAAAGCCCTCCTCCACTGTTGAGGGGGTGCAGACTGGTACAAACACTGTGGAAATCAGTGTGGAGAGTCCTCAAAAAACTAAGACTAGAGATCCCATTCAACTCATCTATTATACTTTTTTGGGTATCTTCCCCCAAAATTAAAAACATCATACCACAGCAGTATATGTGCACCCAAGTTTATATTCCTTGTAATAGTCAGATCTGGGAAACAACCTAAATGCCCATCAACTGAGGGATAAACAAGAGACATGATATTTTTATATAATAGAGTACTACTCAGCCGTAAAGAAGGATAAACTGGAGACTTTTATAGGTAAATGAATGCAATTTGAGGCCATATTCATACGTGAAATCAATCAGACTCACTTGCAAACATTGTGTCACTAGTGTGAAAAGCTGAAAGAAACATTTTATATACATACATATATATATATAGGATAGTCAAGACAGTTATACTAGTGATTTCTCTGCATCCACTGAAGAGAAAGATTTGTGCTGTTATTGCTCAGACAATTGAATGCAGCTGTCCTGTGCTCTGGGTAAATGATTTGGGGTGACAATGCACAATGTGTGTACCATCGTTGTCCCCTGACTGATGTGCTTTGAACTTTTCTTTTCTTTTTTTTTTTTTTTTTCTCTCTTTAAAATAAAATGGAGTTGAAAAAATGCAAATACTTAGAAAGACCAAAACAACTTTGAAAGAGTTGGAAGAAACCACTACTTGGTTTCAGGCTTTCTATTATGTTAAGATAATTTGACACCACAAAACAGTGCAGAATTGAGGTCAGCATTACAACAAACAGCTCACCAAATGCAACAGAGAGCCTAGAAACAGACCTGCACCTTTAGGAACAGCTAATATTTACCCAGGCAATGGGTGGAAAATGACAGTCCTTCTGCAGCCGGGGCCAAGAGAAAGCCAGGTGGGCACACACCTGTCCCCCAGCCACTCAGAAGTCTTGAGGTGGGAGAGTGACTCAAGCCCAGGAGCCCCAGACCACCAGGCAACACAGTGAGAGCCAGCCTAAAGTGGTGCTAAAATAACTAGGTATTTATGTAAAAATACAAACTTTGAGATACACCTCACACCATACACAAAAATTAACACAGAACTTAGCACAGATGCATTTCTAAAGCAGCAACGGGGATGCAGGTGTTGGGGAGGGCGACAACAGCCCACGGGGGCTGCTCAGACACAGCATTCAGGGTCCCCCAAGGTCCCTCACCACGCAACAGGCCGTTTCATCGCTGCCAAATTGTGGGCCACGTCAGCAGTGTCAGGGGGACTTGTGTGTTTCCTAACTTCCAAAGAAGGAAAAGCCAAAGAAGAAGCCAGAGGAGGAGGAGAACAGAAGGGAAAACTAAACAACAATCCAATCCTGCAGTAGAGAAATCCACTGGAAAACTTAGGAACTGACAGTTTACTGCAATAAGTGTTTCTGCAAAGCACAAAACCTAGAGACAGGGCTCACTTTGGCAGCATATACGCTAAAAATTAGCAATACACCGAAGAATTTAAATAAAACCTTTCCGTGTTGTAGCCTCAAGAAACTTGAGCAGAATGATAAAGAATGAACAGTTCTCACCGCGCCTCCTGTCTGACTTTCTAGACTTAGCGTTTGCCTGCAAAGCCTGACTTCCTAACAGGGATGTGCGTGAGCATTCTGTTTAACTTACACGCTGAGAACAGTCTGATCCCCGAGGCCTCAGCCAGAGCCCAGGCATGAGCCCCTTTTCAGTCAACTCTCTCATACTGAGAGCACCCAGGGCACCTTCGCCTGTCTCTTCTCCTCCCCATTTTGCTATGAGTATTTTGGGCAACAAGAAATTTCCCAGCAAAGAGCAGCTTGCTGAAGTGGGTTCCCCAAGGACCAACAGCCTTTCGGCCATATGAGCCAAAACTGTGTCTTCTCTCAGGTCACCCATGTCAACAGCTCGGCGCTAACGTGCAGTACATGCTTTTAAACAAAATGTTCAAGTTGCTCAGGAGAGTCTGAGGGAGTGAATAAACTTCCAGCTACGATCATGCACCCAGTAAGGCCGCAGAGAGATGGCAGCCGGGTAAGACTCTGCCTTCCTGCAATGTCGCAGCCCTCAGTTTGCCTGAGGGTGCCACACAACATCAGCGTGATGAGCAGTCGCCTCGGGGTCGCCTCGGGGTCCTGTGGCTAAGCCACCCAAGACTGCACCAACTGAACGTTTTTCAGGTTTCGTTGGTGCTAGATACTCAACCCAGGGCCTTGAGTTGAGTATCCACCTGAGCTCCACCTCCAGTGTTTTTTTTTTTTAATTTAAAGAGAAATAAACAACAACAACAACAAAAAAATACATGGAGAAAAAAGGGTGGAAATAATATAGAATTACAGAAAAATAAATGGTAACAAATCACCAGTTGATAAATTACATGTTGTCATTTTAGAAATAGTTGTTCAGGTTACAAAATTAAAGAATGTAAAGTGACATTCAAATAGTGACACTGCCAACAGTCCTGTTCAATGATCTAACAAAAACTTAGTAATATGGTTATCAGTCCTACACACTTGTTTTTTATCTTTTTTTTAATTTAAAGAGAAAAAAACAAAGCAGTAAAAGGGTACAATACAGAATTTCAAGACAAAAAAATACAGTAAGAAATCACTAGTTAATCGATTACATATTGTCATCTTAGAAACAGTTGTCCAAATTACAAAATTAAAGCATACAAAGTGGACATTCATACAGTGAGACTGCAGACAGTTCTGTTCAATGATGCAACAAAAATTCAGTAATATGGTTTTCTATCCTACACACTTAAATATACATGCAGTTATATATTTTAGACCACTTTCTTTTCCTTTCTTTTTTACAGTAACAATTACACTTTTTGGGTTTTATTACTCCCACAATTCTTATGCCTTTTTTTCTAAAGAGAAAAAAAATAAAACCAAATGTGACAAAGTGAAACAGTCAGTTAGAACAGAAAAATGGATATAGTACATTATGCAAAAACAGAATACCAGGTGATCAAAAATGGTTACCATTATGCCTCTTGCTATCTTAAAAAGAGTTGCCTATATCATCAGGTATAATAGAATTGAACAAAACAGTACAGAACAAGACCAATAAAACCTACACTGGAGACCCTACAGGACTTCAAAAGAAGATAATGGTCAAACCATAATGGGCATCATAGTAAATCTTATTGTCTTCAAAGTGGTTGCCTATACCCTCAAACTTGATACTATCAAACAAAACAGAATATAGTAAAATCAGACAGAACAAGATGGGGAGAGCAATACTGGGGTTCAAATCAGGTTGACAGGAAAATAAAAAAGTTACTATAATATATCCCGCTATTTTTTAATTTAGTTTTCCCTTAATTAAAAAAAAATAAGAAAGGCTGGTCCGAAGGTAGTGAGTTATCTCAAATAATTGTTCACAGTCAGTACAGATTGAACTCCTTGTTCTACTCTTCCCCCCTTCTCACTACTGCACTTGACTAGTCTTAAAAAAAATAAGAAAAAAAAGGGGGGATTGAGATAAAAGGGGCATACTAACAGACCAACACAGGTCAGAACCAAACAATTTAAGCATCATTGTGTCTCACCACCAGATAACCTGACATAATAGTAGTCACCATAGTGTCTCTTTCCTTGAATTATTTGAGTATAAATTCGTATACTATAGCATCAAACATATCAAGACAGTGTGAAACCATTCAAGAGAATGAAAGAATTACAGAGTATTTGGAACCAGCTAACAGAAAACAAACAATGGTTTCTATAATATCTCTTTGCCTATAAAAAATTTTGTTTATACTATCACATATAGTAAAATATAATAAGATACAGCGTGTTAAAATCAATGGAAACAGACGAACAACAGCTTGATGGGACTTCAAAACAAGATGATATTAAATCAACACTAGCAGGGCTGGAGGTTTAGCTCAGCGGCACAAGTGCCTGCCTTGCAAGCAGGCAGTCATGAGTTCGATCCCTGGTACCAATAAAAAGGAAAAAGACAAAAAAAATCAGCACTAGCTATTACAATGTCTTGTTTTCTTCAAAATAGCTATTCATACTATCACAGACAATAAAATCGAACAACCCAGATTAAAACGATTCCAATTAATGAGTGAAAACATTATATGGCTTCAAACCAATATGATTGGGAATCATGATTGCCACATACTTTTATGTATTCTTATCATTTCTTACACTAGGGAAACTATTCGGTATTTACACATGTGAGTTTGATTTATTTCACGTATCAGTATGGTCTCAAGCTGCGTCCATTTATTTATAAATATCTCAATGTGATCATTCTTTATAGCTGAGTAGTACTTCATTGTATAAAAATACCACAACTTTTTTATCCATTCCTCAGTTGATGAATACTTAGGTTGTTTCCAAGATCTGGCTATTACAAATTGTGCTGCTATAAACATGGGTGCACATATATCACTGTGGTATGATGCTTTCAGTTCTTCTGGGAATATGCCTAGAAGTGGAATAGCTGGGTCAAATGGGGCTTCCAATCTCAGCTTTCTGAGAAATCTCCAGACTGACCTCTACAATGGTTGCACCAGTCTACACTCCCACCAACAGTGCAGGAGAGTTCTTTTTTCCCCACAGCCTCTCCAGCATTTGTTGTTGGTGGTTTTCTTGATCCTGGCCATTCTTTCAGGAGTGAGATGAAATCTCAGGGGGGTTTTAATTTGTATTTCTCTAATGACTAGTGATGATAAACATTTTTTCATGTATTTATTTGCCATTTGTATTTCTTCATCTGAGAATTGTGTATTCATCTCAGATGCTCATTTTTGGATTGGGTCTTTGAATTTTGGGGGTCTGATTTTTTTTAATACTTTATATGTTTTAGACAGAAGTCCTTTGTCTGAGGGGCAGTTCACTAAGATTTTTTTCCCAGTTTGTAGGTTTTCTTTTCACTATGCTGGAGATCTCTTTTGACGTGCACAAACTTTTTAATAAGAGGTGATCCCATTTATTGACTCTGGGAAGTATTTCCCATGTGGTTTGAGTCCTATTCATGAATTCTCTACCTACTCCTATGTCTTCAAGGTTTTTACTCAATTTGTCTTCCAATAGATTTAGTGTTTCTGTTTTAATATTTAGATCTTTGATCCATTTAGGTTTTATTTTAGTATATGGTGATAGGCATGGGTGTAGTTTTAGTTTTCGGCATATGGAGAGCCAGTTTTTCCAACACCATTTATTAAACAGACTGTCGTTCTTCCAGTGAACATGTTTGGCCCCTTTATCAAAGATAAGGTGGTTGAGTATGTTTGTAGTTGTGGTTGTATCTTCTAATCTATTCCACTGATCTTCAGCTCTGTTTTGGTTCCAGTACCATATTGATTTTACTACAGTTACTTTGTAGTATAACTTCAAGTCAGAGATTGTAATGCCTCCTGCCTTGCCTTTGCTGCTTAGAACTGTCCTTGCTATTCTAGGTCTCTTCTCTCCCCAGATGAATTTTAGGAGTGATTTCTCAAGATCTATGAGGTATGTTGATGGTATTTTTATCGGGATTGCATTGAATTTGTATAACAGTTTTGGGAAAATGGCCATTTTCACAATATTTATTTTTCCTATACATGAGCAAGGGATGTCTTTCCATTTTCTGAGATCATCTTCAATTTCATTTTTCAGTATATTATAATTTTCCCTGTATAGGTTTTTCACTTCTTTCGTAAGAGTAATTCCTAAATATTTCATTTTTTTGGTTGCTAATGTGAAGGGTGTGGCTTCTCTTATTTCTCTCTCTGTGATTTTGTTGTTAGTGTACAGGAATGCTATTGATTTTTGAGTATTGATTTTATATCCAGCCACATTGCTGAATTTATTTATTATATCTAGAAGTCTTTCAATGGAGTTTTGGGGGTCTTCCATGTAGAGTATCATGTCATCTGCAAATAATGATAATTTAACTTCTTCTTTTCCTATCTTTATGCCTTTTATTTCTCTCTCTTGTCTAATTGCTCTGGCTAGTATTTCCAGTACTATATTAAATAGGAGCGGTGATAAGGGACATCCTTGTCTTGTGCCTGATTTTAAAGTAAAAGCCTTCAATTTTTGGCCATTTAGTATGATACTGGCTGTTGGTTTGTCATAGATGGCCTTTATTATATTGAGGTGAAGACCATCTATTCCAATTTTCTGCAAGGTTCTTATCATAAAGGAATGTTGGGCCTTATCAAAAGCTTTTTCTGCATCTCTAGAAATGATCATGTGATTTTTACTTTTGGCTCTATTGATATGGTGGATTACATTTATTGATTTACATATGTTGAACCATTCCTGCATGCCTGGGATGAATCCCACTTGGTCATAGTGTATGATCTTCTTGATGATTTGCTGCATCCTATTTGCCAATATTTTATTGAGGATTTTTGCATCTGCGTTCATTAGGGAGATTGGTCTGTGGTTCTCTTTTTCAGTTGGGTCCTTCTCAGGTTTTGGTACTAGAGTAATATTTGCTTCTAGGAACGATTTAGGAAGGGTTGCTTCCCTTTCAATTTCACTGAAGAGTTTGAGGAGTGTTGGCATTATGTCTTCTTTGTATTTCTTGTAGAATTCTGCAGTGAATCCTTCTGGGCCTGGGCTCTTCTTTGTAGGTAAGGACTTTTCAATTTCATTAATAGAAATTGGGTTATTCAGCAGTTTTACATCTTCTTGACCTAGCTTTGGTACTTCATATGCTTCTAGGAATCTCTCTATTTTCTCTGTGTTATCAAACCTTTGAGAGTAGAGGTTTTCAAAATAGGTATTGATGATCTTCTGTATTTCTATAGGGTCTGTAGTGATTTCACCTTTTTCATTCTTTTTGCATGAAGTTGAGCTTTTTCTTCCCTCTTTTAAATAAGGTTGGCTAGGGGCTTACCAATTTTATTTATTCTTTCAAAGAACCAACTCTTTGATTCATTGATTTTTTTGGATTGTTTTCTTAGTCTCTATTGCATTGATTTCTACTCTGATTTTTATAATTTTCTCTCTTCTTTTGACTTTGGGCTTGACTTGCTCTTCTTTTTCTAGATGTTTGAGGTGTAACATCAGGTTATTTATTTGTATTCGCCCTGTTTTCCTGATGTGGGAACTCAGTGCAATAAATTTTCCTCTGAGGACAGTTTTCATTGGATCCCACAGATTGCGGTAAGTTGTATTTGTGTTTTCATTTGTTTGTAGGTATTGTTTAATTTCTCTTTAATTTACTCTGTGACCCACTGATTACTCAATAGTGTGTTATTCAGTTTCCATGAATTTTTGGGATTTTTGCAGTATCTTTTATCATTAATTTCTAATTTCATAGTGCTATGATCCGATAGCATGCAAGGGATGATTTCAACCCTTTTGCATTTATTTAAATATGTTCTGTGAGTTAATATATAGTCTATTTTAGAGAATGACCATGTACTGCTGGGAAGAATGTGTATTCTGTTGTTGTTGGGTGGAATACTCTGTATATATCCAAGTCCATTTGTTCACAGGTGTGATTCAGTTCTTTTATTTCTTTGCTGATTTTCTGTCTGGTTGATCTGTACATTGGTGTCAATGGTGTGTTAAGATCTCCTATTATAATTGTATTACTGCTAATTTGGTTTTTCATTTCTGTTAATACTTGTTTTATATAACTGGGTGCTCTGGAATTTGGTACATATATATTTAAGATAGTTATCTCTTCCTCTTGGAGTTTTCCCCTAACCAGTATGTAGTGACCTTCTTTACCCCTTCTGATCATTATTGGTTTGAAGTTCACATTGTCTGCAAACATAATAGCTACCCCCGCTTTTTTGGGGGTTCCTGTTGCATGAAGTATTGTTTTCCATTCTTTGACTTTCAGTCTGTGGGTATTCTTTTGGGTTAGATGGGTTTCTTGTAGACAGCATATGGTTGGATTTTGTTTCTTGATCCATTCTGCCAGTCTGTTTCTTTTAATTGGTGCATTGAGACCATTTACATTAATGGTTATAACTGTTATATGTTGGTTTATTGTTGACATGTTATCTTTCTGCTGTTGCATCTTTATCTTTCTGTTCTGTTTAATTGTCTGCTTTGTTTAGTGGTTTTTTCCTAAATGTATCTAGGCTGTCTTTCAGTATTCTTTGCAGGGTTGGCTTGGTGATCATGAAGTTCTTCAACTGTTCTTTGTCATGGAAGTATCTTATTTCTCCATCGATTTTGAAGGACAGTTTTTCAGGGTGCATCAGTCTAGGTTGGAAATCATTTTCCTTTAGGATCTGAAATACTTCACTCCATGCCCTTCTTGACTTTATTGTTTGTGCTGAGAAGTCTGCTGTGATTCTGATAGGTTTTTCTTTATAGGTGATCTGTCTTTTCTCTCTGACAGCTTTTAATATTCTTTTGTTCAATTGCTGGGATGGCGATTATTGTATGTCTGGGTGTAGTTTTATTTTGGTTATGGCTATTTGAAGTTCTATATGCTTCATTGATCTTGAAAGCAGTTTCCAATCTCATTTTTGGAAAATTTTCAGCTATTACTTCTCTAAATATCCTCTTGACATCCTTTATGTTGTCCCCTCCTTTTTTATTTATCCCTATCAACATTATGTTGTTTTTCTTTGCATCATCTTGCAGGTGTTGAATTGTTATTTCCTGATTTCTTGTTATTTTTAAAAGTCTTTCCTTTCCTGTTCACTGGCTGCAATCTTGTCTTTGAGGTGTGAAATTCTATCTTCACATTCATTGAGGTGGTTTTTACAACTTTCAATGGAATTTTTGATTTCCTATATATCTCTTTGCATCTGCTTTATATATTTTGTTTGTTTCTTATATTGTTCATCTAGGGATTCTATCTTTTTGTTTAGTTCCTCCAATTTTTTATCTATGTCTTCTTTAGATATGTTCAGTATCTCCTTCATTTCTTTTATCATTTCTTCTTTTACCTGAGAGATTATTTTAGTTTGAATTCCTTTAAGGCTTCCCAGAGTTGCTTCTTTATTTTGGTTACTATTATTTCAGGTATTTCAGGTATATGGCATGTATTTTCTTCTATGTACATGGCTCCTAGGCTTTCTTGGGATGGGCTGAAAGTTTGGGATTGCATTTTGGTCTTTCATTTTGTCATTTTCCTATATTTCCAAGCTTCCCCTGGGCGTGTTGGAAATTGTCTCTTATGTCCAGGACTCCTGGGACTCCTCTGGTAGTGTAGCTCCCTCCTTGGGCAGTGAAGCTGTGGGATTAAGAGGTTGCCAGGCTTCCTCTCAGGAGACCTAAAGCCTCCTCAAGCTACACAGCTCCCCCCTGTGGCAGCAAAGCTTCCCTCCTCAGCAGGACTGCTCCCTCCTCCAGGCGGTGGCAGTAGTGCTGCTGCTCTCCAGGCCAAAAGAAGGTCGCAGGCAAGGTCGGAGCAATTTCCCACAGCTTGTCCCCGTTCCCTCCTTCAGGTGGAGCAGCTGCCATGTGCCCTCCAGGTGAGAGAGGGTGGTCAGCAAGGCTGGAACAGGGTCCCGTGGCTCACTGTTTTTTATGTTAAAGAGGGTAAGATTAAACATATCAAAACAGAACAAAACAGTTCAAAAAGAAACAATTTAAAGAAATACAGATTTCAGGGGCTGGGGATTTAGCTCAGCGGCGTAAGCGCCTGCCTTGCAAGCAGGCAGTCATGAGTTCGACCCCTGGTACCGATAAAAAGGAGAAAAAGACCAAAAAAAAAAAAAAAAGAAATACAGATTTCAAAGCAAATCCACTGAAGATCTTCACTGTCTATCTTATTGTCTCTGATTTTCTTCCAAATAGTTGTCCCCATCTTCACACATGTGGAATATATACTGCATATTATAGAACTAATCAAATCATTACAGGATGATGAAGACTTTTTAGGTCTTCAAGATCTGACACTGGGGAAGACAATAATGACTACCATAGTGTCTCTCATTCTCTTCATAGTAGCTGTCCTTATCTTTACGTATGCTGAAATTGAACTTGAGACTAGACTAATATCACTCTGAACAGTGAATAATATTTTTGCTAGATTTTATATCATAATGCTACAGAATTAGCACTGGGTTTCTTAGTGTCTCTTCTTCAGAGTATCTGTTCATTACATCTTGCATTATATAATCTGTTCCCATAAATAGTTAACTTCCTGAGAGACAGAAGTGATGGACACATTTTTCTTCTAATAATATATCTCTTGGTTGACCCCCTTGATAACATCAGGCTAGGAGATGGTTGAAAACCCAGCCTTCATTAAAAGACTGGAACTTTAATCCCTACCACCAACCTCCTGGGGCAAGAGAGGCTGGAGGTTGAGTTGATCACACATGGCTGATTATTTCATCAGCTGTGCCTCACAGAAACCCCTAAAATGATGGTTCAGAGAGCTTCTAAGAGGGGAACTCTTTCTTCCTCCTCCCCTGGTCCTGGATCTCTGTCCCCAAGCCCTACCCTTTATTTAAATGAAGAACAGTAATGGTAAGTGAAGTACTTTTCTGAGTTCAGTCTTTCTAGCAAATTATTAAGCCCAACACAGTGGGGGCTCCCTACTTTGCAGCTGTGTGGTACCACAGCGCAAGTACTCTAAGGACCTGGTATTTCCAACTGGCACCTGAAATGAGGTGGTCGTGTGAGACTGAGCCCTTATTTGTATGTGACTGTGTGCATTCTGGGCAACATCAGAATGGGGTGAAAGTGTTAAACACACATCTGGTGTTTGGAGAGCTGGAAAACTGGTTTTTGTGGGGGAAGGAAAGCCACACACTTGGTGTTAACAAAATGTTACTAGCAAGACCATAGGTAACTATGATACATACATATTTGCAACTGCGTTTCTATGTACACAGAGAAAGCATGGTAAGACTGTGTTAGTCAGCTTCCCATCACTGTGGCAAAATACCCAAGAGAAACAATTTACAAGGAAGACAGATTTATTGAGGCTCGTAGTTTCAGATTTCAGTCCCTACCACATTGGCAAAGCAGAGCATGATATTAGGGAGAGGTTGACGAGAAAGGCTGTTCACCTCATGGCAGCTGGGAAGCAGAAAGAGAGATGGAAAAGAGGACAGAAGGGGAGGGCAGAGGGATGGGGGACAAAAGTATCCTCATCAAGGCCGTGCTCCCATTACCCACCTCCTCCAACCCAGGACATCCCAAATTTCCTCCACCTCTCAAGAGTCCATCCAGGGTCTGCACACTGATGTGGTCAGAGCCCGCACGATCCAGTCACCCCTCCAGAGGCCTTGCCTCTCAACCCTGCTGCACTGAGGACCAAGCCTTCAACACACAAGCATTGGGAGACATTTCAGATCCAACCTGTAACAAGGCGAATACAGTAGAATGTGAAAACCTGGGGAATCAGGCTGAGGGATGGCTGAGTTCTCTGTATGTTTCTGCAGCTCTGAGCAGGGCTACATTGCTGGTGTTCTCTGTGCCAAGTTACACCCTGCTCCCTCTTCATGGAGGGGCCTCCCCTTTTGCTCAGTTTGCCCATATATCCTCCACAAGCACATTACACCAATACACAATATGCAATAGTAATAGTCTTCAGTACTGCGTAACAAATCACTGCATCTTTAACTCACCTTCTCATAGCGTGGCTGAGTTCTGTGCTTGAGGTCTCACGAAGCTGAAACCAAAATGCTCACCAAGCAGAGTCCTCATCTGGAGATTCTGGGGAGATAATTGCTTCCTAGCTGATTATTCTTATTGCTGGAATACAGTTCCTGCACTGCTAGAATGCAGCCATGGCTCTGGGGTACAGATCTCCTCAGTGACTGACCCTAAGCCACTCCCCGCCTCTGCACCCTGCTTTCTTCCAGCTTGGCCCAGCCAGAGGCCGGTGCTATGAACTGAACCCAGCAGGCAGCCTCTCCTGGAGGTCACTTGTGCCCTGTGATGTAACCTAATCATGGGAGTAGGATATGTCACATTCATGGTTCTAAAAGCATACAAATTTTGTGGATGTCTCATTATTTTGCCTACCCCAGCAGTTCCCTCGACAAGAACATATTTTTTAAAATCATAAGCCAAAATGTAATGGCTTTGTCAGTACATTCTGCTAGGAAAATTACTGATCTTATTGGAAAAGAAATCAGTTTGGGAGTTTCCAGGAAAGTGGTAAGGTGTAAACAGCAACCCATCAGCCTCTCTGAGGTTCGGAATCAAGACACTGGAAAATAATAGCTTGGGGAAGAAAAGAAGGAAGCGGGTGGATCCCTGGAACCCAGGAGGGATCTGGGAAAAATTGAAGCCTACACAGACCACAGTGCACACAAAAATAAAAAAGGAAGGGGTGATCTGCGCTTTCTCTCTGGCTCATGGTTCATGGCTCACGAGAAAAAAGGAGCAAACCCACAGAGACAGTGAAAGTGGGCAACGCCAAGGCCTTCAGGGAGAAACGCACCAGTGTAACTGAGCAGAGGATGCTGAGCCCTGCAACAGCTGGTGACCCCACTCCAAGCATCTGCTGTATCCCCTGGAGACTGTGCTCTGCAAGGAGCCATCCTAGGAGGGGCCAACTGAGTCCAGGGCTCAGAGCAGCCATGTGTGGCTTCATCTCAGGAGACGTCCATGGTCAGAAGCCATGGTCAGGCCAGCAAGAGACACTCAAGGTGTTATGAGCTACGCGACTCAGGTTCCACCCCCACAATCAGAGGACTCATTCAACCTGAGTTCCATGGATTCAAAAGACCCAGGCCCCTGTGCAGTCCTGTCACCTTGCTGCTGATTACTCAGCATGGATCTGGGCTCTGAGGCCTCCTTGGTTACCGATGAGAGCAGACTCATGCTTGAACGGGGCACTGGCACAAAACTATACACCCTAGGACAACCCCAGGATGGAAAAGAGAGAAAGAGAAACGCTTTCCTTTTTAATTTGGTATTTTTATTGTTGTTGTTCACTTTTTATTGTTTTTGTGTGAACATTGCTTTTAGTTTTTGCTTTCATTTTGTTTTATTTTGCTCCTGTTTTTACTTTTTCCGTCTTTCCTTCCCTCCCGTCTCCTTCATCAGTTTCCTGGGCCTTGGGTAATCTTCGTTTGTCATTCAGCCTTGTTTCTAATCTCCTTTTATTCTTTCATTTCTCTATGTTTTCCTCTCCTCCCTTTTAAAGTTTCTCTCCATAGGGTAAAATTACTGAGTGGATATTTGCTGTATATAATTTTTTGATTTGTCTTAGATTTTGTTATATTACCTCAAATGTTCTTCCTAGGCTTAAAAGTGGCTTTATCAGTGTCACAGGTTGTCATTTTCTAGTCTGTGTTTGATGTCATTGTTATTACTGATTGTACTGTCTGAGCCAAGGCAACAGAGTTGCTATAATCAATTAATTCATCTTCCCTATATGCCAATCCTTAGAGACATTGGGGTTACAACATTACAGTCAAAGAACTGGGTGCTAGGCCACCCAAGCTGAACCTCCCATCCCTAGTAAACAGAAAAGGCAGGATCGTGCATCAGACTCAAAGGCCAAAATTCAGCTACATCTGGAGGACATTTCTGAAAAGCAGTCCTCCCTAAAGTGGTACTGCCAGTAAAGCTGCCTACCATAAGCAATTTACAAGACTCAATGCAGAAAGCAAATTAAAAACTAGAAAATGAGACAATGTGGAAACAAGATAAAACCCAGTGCCCCCAGCCCACTGACAGCAAAGTCAGGAGGCGCTGAAGTGGAGCGATTCCAAAGCCTCCCGGCTGGATTTTCTAAAATGGTAGCAGAAGCAAAATAACAAAACAAATAAATCTCTTGATAAATCTGTATGAATTCACTGTGTGAAGATATGGACCACTATTTAGAAGAAAACAAGAGATAATATGATAGCCAGTGCTGATCTCCTGTTGTCCTGCTTTGAAATCTGTGTCACTTACATTGTTTTGTTCTGATCTGCTTTGTTCTGTTTTGTTATGTTTAGTTTTACCTTCTTTAAAATAAAATTTTAGAAACATCTCTTGACAAAGCCAAGACAAAAATAATTACAGTAAAGAGATGATAACCATATGAAGGAACTGGTTAATGAATCTAGAGTAAATACAGATAAAAAATAACCTTAAGAAAGACACAGAAATCATGAGTGCACAAGACAGAAAAGAACCAGATTCCACAAAGCAGACTCAAATAGAAATCTGGGAGGTTAACATTTCTATCAAAAATATACACAGCAGAGTCAACCAGTGTGGAGACAGAATATCAGCTCTCCAAGACTGTGTTGTGAGTGGTGATCATCACATGAAGACTTAAAAGTCTCAAGGGAAACTGGGCATAGTAGCACACACCTGTGATCTCCACACTCCAGAGGCTGAGTCAGGAGGATGGCTGCAAATTTGAGACAACCTGGACTACATAATGGATTCAAAGCCAGCATAAACTATACTGCAAGACTCTGCTTCCAAAAAAAAGGTAAAAGACAACAAAAAATCCAACACTGCTAGACTGTGCAAAGAAAACTAATTTAAGATTAATTGGAACCAATGAAGAAATAAAAAGCTAGCACAAAGGGCATTAAAAAACCTATTCACAGAACTACTTTAGAAATGTTTTAAGCATGGAAAAAGAAATTGAAATACAGATAAGTGAGGCATGTAAGAACTGCAAATAGCCATGACCAGAAAAAAAAAATCTACAGCAAAGCTGTAGTCAAGATTTCAGAAATTCAGCACAAGAACAGATTATTTAAAAGCTGTTAGCAAAAAAATCACCTAATAGGAAAACCCATGTGAATCACAGCAGACTTCTCAACAGAAAGCCCTAATTCAAGGAGACACTCAAGTGAATACTTTAAGTCCAAAAAGAAAACAACCTGTAACCTGGATTGATGTTCCCCACAAGTTATCTTTCTTTTTTTAATTTTGAGTTTAACAATGGTTGTTATATTGCATATTGTTATCTTCAAAATAGTTGCGCAGGTTACCAGATACCAGAATAAAACAAAACAGTAAAGTGAAACAAAACATTGGATTTCAAAAACAAGATAAAAGGAAATCCCCCACAGTTGCTATAATGCATATTGTTATCTTCCAAATAGATGCTCAGACCACCAGCTTCAGGTCTGCAAAGTCAATCAAACAACACAAGCATTAAGCTTTTTTTTTTTACTTCAGTTGCTATCACCTCAACCTAACTGCCTCCAAATCAGCCCATTGCTACGAGGGGTTGGGCGTCCTGCTTTTCTTGTCTCCCAGCCTGTGTATTAGCTGGTTCACAGGAAGGCATGATTTTCAAAATGGATGGAGAAATAAGATACTGTCATAATAAAGTACAATTGAAGACATTCATGACCACAAAATCAGTACTGCAGTAAGTTCTCAGGAATATTCTAGAAAAATATGATTGAATCCACACAACACGGCAACCAATTAAATAAAAGGAAGCCTGGCCTAGTGACACATGCTTGTAATCCCAGCACTTGGGAGGTTAAGGCAGGAGGATGGTTGCAAATTCAAGACCAGCCTGGGCTGCAAAATGAGCTCAAGGCCAGCCAGCACTGCATAGTGAGACCCTCAAAAAGTCTCAAAAAGACTAAATGAATAAATAGGAAAGAAAAAGAATCAGCAACAGGACAATAATACGTTGAAAAGGACAATTAGATGCCTACCAGTTATAACCATGAATGTGAGTGGCCTCAATTCACCAATCAAAACAAACATGTTGGCAGAACAGATCAAGAAACAAGATCCAAAACGATGCTGCACATAAGAAACACACTTAACTCAAAAAGAAACTCAAAGGTTGAAAGTCAAAGAATGGAAGACAATACTCCATACAACAGGAACCCAGAGAAAAGAAGGGGTAGCTATTCTGTATGCAGTTAAGTGAACTTCAAGCCAAGACTAATAAGAAGAGACAAAGAATATTATTATATACTTAAGGGAACAACCTAAGAGGAATAGATACCACAAATATATATTTGCCAAACACTGATGTGCCAAACTGTATAAAATGAACACTAATACGTGTGCAAAGCCAGAGAGGCACTATTACAATTGCAAGAGGGGCTCAGTACTCCACATCACAAAAAGACTAGACCATGAAACCAGCAAAGAAATATCAGAGCTGAACCAAACCCCTAAACAAATAAGCCCAGTAGGTATCTACACACATTACACCCAGAAGCAACAGAACACACATTTTTCTTAGTAGTACATGAGCCAGTCTCCAGAATATATCACACACTAGCTCACTGAACATGTGTAAGTAAATGCAAAGGAACTGAAATTACCCCAAGCATATTACCAGACCATAAATGAATTTGGAAATCCATGGCAAAAGAAACCATGAAATCTACATAAACACATGGAAAGTAAATAATATCCTCCTGAAGAACTGATAGGTCACAGATGAAATTAAATAGTAAAATAGACTGTTTCTATAATTAAATGATAATGTCAATATATTATACCAGAACTTATAAGACACAATGAAAGCAGCTCTAGGAGGGAAATTTATAGCAGTGAATTCCTGCATCAGGAAAACAAAGCTCAATTAAATAACCTAATATTGTACCTCAACCTTCTAGAAAAAGAAGAGCAAGGTAAACTCAAAGGTCATATGAAGGAGGAAATTATTATAAAAGATCAGAGCAGAAATTAATGCAAATAAAATGGTACAAAGAATCAATGAATCAAAGAGTTGGTTCTTTGAAAGATTAAGTAAAATGAGCAAACTCTTAGCCAACCTTATCCAAAAAGGAAAGAGAAGACTCATTTCTATGTAATTAGGAATAAAGGGGCAAAATCAGGAATCTGGCAGAAATCCAGACCATCAGTACCTATACTTTTCAGAACCTGTACTCTAATAAGATGGAAAACACAAAAGAAATGAACAAACTCCTAGATATTTATGAACTACTAAAGCTGAATCAAGATTTAAAAATTCTATATAACCTAGTATCAGTCAATGAAATTGAAGAAGTAATTTAAAAATAAAAAACCTACCAACAAAGAAAAGCCCAGGTCCTGATATATTCACTGCTGAACTCTACAGGAAGTTTGGAGAAAAATTAATACTGCTACTTCTCGACTCCTTAATGAAATTGAAAAGGAAGTAATGCTAAACTCATTCCTGGAACCAAAACCAGAGAAGCATTCAAACCAAAAAGAGGCCAATCTTCCTAATAATCACAGATGCAAAAATTCTCAGTAAGATACTAGCAAACAGAATGCAACAAACCACCAAGAGGATTATACACCATGACCAAGTAGGGTTCACACCAGAAATGCAGGAATAGTTTAACATACACAAATCAATAAATGTACTTTGCCATATTGAGAGAACCAAAGACTAAAACCACACGATCATCTCAATAGACACAGAAAAAGCACTTGACAAAATTCAATACCCATTCATGCTATGAAAAAATCTACAGAAAATGGGAATAGATGATCTTCATCTCAATCTGACAAGAGCTATAACAAATAACAACCCACATCATACTAAGTGGTCAAAAACTGAAAGTTTTCAAGTCTAAAATCAGGAATAAGCAAAGATACCCACTATCACCACTCCCATTCAATGTACTTCTGGAATCATTAGCCGAGCAATTAGGCAAGAGAAAGAAACAAAAAGAATAAGGGTAGGAAAGGAAGAAGTTAAATTACCATTATTTTCTGATGACATGATACTCTTCATAGACAACCCCAAAGACTCCACCAAGACTCCCAGATTTAGTAACCAAATTCAGCAGCATAGAAGGATACAAAGTCCACACCCAACAATGTCATTCCTGTACACAAATAACAAACTCACTGAGAGAAAAATTAGGGCAACAAAACCTTTTATAGTAGCACCAAAATAATAAATATCTATGAATCAAACTAATGAAGAAATTGAAAGACCTTTACACTGAAAACTACAGTACTCTGAAAAGACACTGAAGAGGACCTCAGAATAGGGAAAGACATTCCCTGTTCATAGACAGAACCAATGTAGTGAAAACGGCCATACTTCCAACACTGGTATATGGATTTCCTGCAATCTCAATCAAAATACCAGCAGCAGAATTCACAGAACTGGAAATATCCATCCTAGGGCTGGGGATTAAGCTCAGAGGATCAAGCGCTTGCCTGGTAAGCATCAGGTCGTGAGTTCGATCCCCCCCCCCCCGCTACAAAAAAAAATCCATTCTAAAATTCATTTGGAACCAGAAGAGACCTAGAATAGTGATGAGAACAACAAGGCCAAGGCAGGGGGCATCACAGTCCCTGATCTGCAGTCATGCTGCAAAGCCACTGGGATAAAACAGTGTGGTACCGGCAGAAAAACAGACCTGACAGTCAATGGAACCGAACAGAAAGTGCAGAAGCAGCCTCAGGCACACTCAGCTGCCTTATTGAGGGGCAGGGATCAAACTCATGATCTCGCACTTGCCAGGCAGGCGCTTATGCCGCTGAGCTAAACCCCCAGCCCACAGTATCTTATTTTTGACAAAGGGGCCAACATCTTCACTGAAAGAAAGTCTCTTTACACATGCCAACGATTCAATCTATATACATCTCTCTCATCATCACTAAACTAAAACTGAAATGGATCAAATATCTAAATATAAAAACAATGAACAGCTATTTTGAAGAAAACAAGCCATTATGGCTACCATTGCTGACTTAATATCATCTTGCTTTGAAGTCCTACCATGCTTTTGTTCTTCTGTTTCCATTGGTTCTATCATATTGTATCTTACTGGATTTTATTATGTGTGATAGTATAAACAAATTTTCTATGGAAAATGAGATAATAGAGTAGCTATTGTTTGTTTCCTGTTATTTGGTTCTGAATTCCCTGTAATACCTTCATTCTCTTGAATGGATTTATACTCTTTTGTTAAGTTTGATACTATTGTATGTGAAGGTATGCCGAACTATTTCAAAGAAAGAGACATCATTGTAGCTACTGTTAATATCCGGTTGTCTTGTGGTGAAGTGCTGTGTTGCTTACACTGTTCTGTTCTGATCTGCTTTGTTCTGTCCTCTTTTGTCTTAATCTCTTTAAAATAAAAGTTTAAAAATTTTAAAATATATATAAAAATAGAACAAAAGTAAAAATATCAAAACAAACCTTAAATCTGCTGGGAGGCAGAATAGATAAAGCTCTTAAAAACACAGGAATTGACAAAGGCTTTATGAACAAAACCCTGATTACATAGAAAATACTATAAAGAATCAACAACTGGAAACACATCAAATGTAAAAGCTTTTGGACAGCAAAAGAAACCACCAACCGAGTAAAGGGACAACCCACAGCACAGGAGAATATTTAGCCCGCTGTTCCTCAGACAAAGGACTAATATATAGAATATGTAAAAACATCAAAAAAGCAGACCCCCTCAAATTTAAAGACTCAGTTCAAAAGATGGGCATCTAAAATGAATAGACCCTTCTCAAATGAAGAAATATAACAATAAATAAATATGTGAAAAAATATCTAACATCACTGGTCATTCAAAAGATGCAAATTAAAACATTAAGATTCCATCTCACTCAAGAAAGAATGTCTGTCGTCAAGAAATCAACCAACAACAAATGCCGGTGAGGCTGTAGGGGAAAAGGAGTCCTTCTCCACTGTTGGTGGGAGTGTAGACTGGTGCAACCACTGTGGAAATCAGTATCCAGATTCCGTTAAAAAGCTAAAAGTAGAGGTTCCACTGAAACCAGCTGGTCCCCTTCTATCTTCCCAAAAGAGTTAAAAGCATCGTTCCATAGTGATACACCCATGTTTATAGCAGTGCACTTTATGATAGCTAAATACTGGAAAGAGCCCACATGCCCATCAAAAGACAAATGGATAAAGAACATGTGGCATTTACATGTGATGAAGTACTACTCTGGCATATAGAAGGATAAGCTTGAGACATTTTTAGGGAAGCGGAGGCACCTCCAGACCAGTCATAAGTGAAATAAACCCAACACCCAAGTGTCAGTATCTCACGGTTTCTCTTGTATAAGAAACCAAAGGATAAATAAGGAGCGAAACATAGGGTAAGTACTGGGAAGTAGGAGAGACAAGTTCAAAGGGGAAGGGACCAAGGGAGAGGGGAGGGAAGGAGGAAGGGAAAGGGGTTTCAAGAGAATGGAGTGAAAAATGGGAACAACGCTTTCATGAGTGGGGAGAGGAGGCAGAGTTGAAGGGAGGGCAGAGGAATGGGGGAAGAGAAGAATTCAGGCCCATGATGTCCAGGGGCGAATTCCCTACGAGGCATGCGTGCACTAAGATGCAAAAGTGTGCTGATAAAAAGGTAGATCAAAGAAATCAGTTCAGAGCCCAACTTCACGGTATTTAGCAAAGTAAATGTTCAGTGGATTAGAAAAATATAAAACTGACACCACAAAGATATTTATTTAAATTTCATTTGATCAGTCTGGGCATGCTGTGTATGGAGTTGGTACGTGCACATAATGCACCCCAGTTCCTCCCCGTCACCTCATCTCTTGGTCCCCTCCTCTTTAAGAAAGTTCTTGTCTCCTACTTCCTATTACACATCTTTTATTTTGCTCTTTATTTATACTTTGGGTTTCTCAAGTGAGAGAAACCATATGTTTTGTTTTGTTTTTTGAGACAGGGTTCACCATACAGTTCAGGCTGGCCTTAAACTCACTGTAGCTCAGACTGGCCTCGAACTCAGGGATCCTCCTGCTTCAGCCTCCTGAGTGCTGGGATTACAGCGTAAGTCACCACACTGACTAACCATACAATATTTAAGCCTGCGTGTCTCAGCTACTTCACTTAACATTACAGTCTCCAAGTGCATCCATTTTCCTACAGGAATGTCTTACAACTGAACAGTTACACTCCCTTTGCATGAGGCAGTAAGTATAGATTCTAAACCATGATTTTGGTGTCCACAGGGGTCACCAATCCTCCACCCTCGGTAGCACCCAAGACAACTGTGTTTAAGGGCTCAAAACCAGGTGAGAGAAACCTAACTGAAAAACAAGCAAGAAACAGAAACTTCAAACAAAGAAGAAACACACATGTGCAAATGTGTGACCTCACAGTAATTAGATAAGCACAGATTTGCAACTCAGTGGAATGGCACTTTTACCCTCTGTCTTGGTAACTCTTTTCTCACTGCTGGTACAAAATAACCGGTGCCCAAAGTCAGGGAAGAAAAGGTTTATTTCTTACAGGGGGGAAGTTTCAGTCCATACTCAGCTGGCTCTGAGGTAGCCTGGTGTCAAGGGTCAGCCACTCACGGTCCCTGCAAACAGCAAGGCACAAACCTGCATCAGAGACACACACCTTCTTCCCACTGTTACATCGTGTGCTGGCTCCACCCCTGGGTGGGTGAAACACTCACACCACCAATCCACGCACTAGACAATGATCCAATCACAAACGCTAGATTTGATCGTGTCCATAATTGTGTGAGGCTTGGGGGCCACTGCCATAACCCATGACACCCTCCAAACTACGAAAACTGAGAGTGCTGAGACTTTAGGACAGAAGGCACACACGTACTTGTGCACCCATGCACACACACACTCTGCTGCTGATGAAGGTAAACATCAAGAGGAGCGAGTCTGAAAATTAGAATTTAACAATGTATTTCAAGACACGAATTCTTTTTATCTTTCAACAAAATAACTCCACTTTGAGGAATATATACAAAGGAACATAAGTGAAAAAGAGACAGGGGCTAAGGATTTACCTCAGCAGCATAAGCACCTGCCTGGCAAGTTCGAGGCCATGAGTTCCATCCCCAATACCAAAAAAGAAAGCAAGAAAAAGAGACAAAATCATATCTGTACTCGATTACAAGAATGTTCCATCTGGCCAGATGTGGTAGTCCACACCTGTAACCCCAGCACTCGGGAGGCTGAGCAGGAGGATTGCTGTGTTTGAGGCTAGCCTGGGTTACAGTGATTTCAAGGCTAGCTTCAACTATATAGAGACACTCTGTCTCAAAACACAAAAAACAACAAAAAAGGATGTTCTAAGAGTCAGAAATTCAGAGCAGCTTAACTGTCCAGCAGTAACAGTCACCATTCTGCAATGGAGTACTATGCAGCCATTAAAGAGACTTGAGGAAGAGCTGCCACGAGAAAGGGCTTTGAAATCACCTTTTTCTGTCTTGGTTTGGTTTGGTTTTGGTCTTTTTCAGACAGGGTCTCCTTATGGAGTCCAAGCTAGTCTTGAACTGACTATATAGCCCAGGCTGGCCTCCAATCTGAGGCAACCCTCCTGCCTCAGCCTCCTGAGAGCTGGGATTACAGGAGTGCACCACCTCACCTGGCCTGAAACCATACACTCTTGTTGACATCTAAAACGAAAGAACAAGATGTTCACTGTGGCAGCTGTGGGACTGGGTTTGGCTCCATTGCCTGCTCTTCACGAAATGGCTTCGTGGGCCTGTAACCTGGAGTTATGGGCCCCCTGGTGGTGGAGCCACCTCTGCAACCCTCAGAAACCAGCGAACACGGTGTGTGTGTGCCCAGCTCTCCCACTAGACAACGAGTTCCTGGATGGGTGAGGTCGGATTCTTCCGTGTCGACCCTGAGGCTTTTCTCATTGCTTGCACAAGGCCCTGGGCTCAGTACTCAGCAGTGAAAAAAAAAAAAAAGAAAAGAAAAGCAGAAGGCGAAGATTCCCTTCCTGGCCCTGTTCCTTGGGCAGGCGAAGAGCAGTGAGGAGGGGCGCAGGGGCGTGGGTATCAGTGTCCCCAGGAGACTCCTGCGGGCCCTGAGCCCCTCAAACCCTCTGTTCTTGCTGCATGAAATCCCAAGGAGAGTAGTGAGCAGCCTCCACTGAAGAGCACCCCATTTAACCACCCCCCCAGCCCTCCGCACGTATCCTGGGGCAGAATCCACATCCTGGGGCAGCAGGGGTCCGGGGTGCACACCACGGCCCTAGGGCCATTTCTCATGGCGGTTTGGAAGTTGGGGCCCAGTGTGCCTTGCATCCCCCAGTCTTAATAAACCTGCGTTCCGTTCCAGGCGGTCACGAGGCTGGCTGCAAGGGCCCCGTGTGGGCACTGCCGCCAGGGTCGCAGTGCTCCAGGGTGCCCTACACAGCATGGCCAGGCCTCCCGTCGCGTCTCAGCGTCCGTCCAAAGTCGGTGCTGCCCTGAGACCCCCTGAATAGGATTTCCACAGGAGCTAGCACAGCCCCTTGCAGGCCCAGCACTCAGTGATGGAGCTGGGCCGGCAGCCTCAGCCCAGCCTGAGGTCAGCCTTCCTCCTCCGGCCCTCAGAGGGGGAAAGCACCGCAGCCTGCTGAAGCCCTTATCTAAAACACCCCCCAGGGCCTCACTGTGTAGAACTTCAGGCTGCCAATGGGCTTTGGGGAAGTGATCAGATCAGCTGTAATCCAGGCTACCTGTTAGGCTGAGAGCCAGGAAGATCAAAGTTCAAGTCCAGCCCTGGCAACTTAGTGAGACCTTATCTCAAAAAGAGAGAAAGTAAACAGGTGGTGGTGGAGTTCTACCTTTACCTCCCTCACCCAGGCCCTCGGTTCAGTCTCCAACATCAAGAAAGGAAAAAAAGAAAAGAAAACATTACGACATACGAAGGCCAGGCATAGTGGCTCACACCTGTAACCCCAGCACTTGGGAGGCGGAGGCAGAAAAATCACCATGAGTTCGAGGCCAGCCAGAACTTTCTTCCTAAAAAGAAAGACAACACATTGTTCTAGGAACATCCCCTGCTGCATAGGATCCTTGTCCTCTGCCATGTGTTGGCCTTGCCAAGACCCCAGAGTCAGCTGTGAGTACAGAATTCTGCCCACTGTGTACCACCCAGGCTGGCTTCGAACTCCTGGGCTCAAGCCATCTTCCCACCTCAGCTCAGGCAACTGGATCTACAGCACTGGGCTACAGGCCTCTAGACAAAGGCATGCCTCTATACCCCACTGTAACCTTAGCACCTCCAAAGATCCTTTCTCCAGAGTCCCTGGAGGCCAGGCCTTGGGAATTCAGTCTGTGGCAGTGATCAAACCGCCAGCAAACTCCACCAACACCACTGCCTTGGGGCAACACCTTAAGGCCACAGAAGACAGCAAAAGCAGCCAGAGTAAAAAGTAGTGGGGGAGAGCTCGCCTCTCTTAGAGTGTAGGCAGGCTACCACGCCCTGCCCAGGGTGGATGCAGCACTCAGCCTGCCCTCCTCTGCACAGGCTCAGGATGTTTACAAAGTGAGAACCCTGGCCCCTGCTGAGTCACTTCCTTAACCTTCCAGACTTCTCAAGGTGACACAATGTATCAACCACCAAATCCCAGCTGCTGTCCTGAAGCATCAGAGCAGCTCTATCTCAGCACCTCTGATATGTGATATGCCAAAAGTGGGGGTGCCTTGCAGCTGGAGCTCTCTGGTGAGTAGCTGGGACCCTCAGTGGTCCCCCCAGAGTCCAGGAGGTCCTGGAAATCCATCTCAGGATAGAGTCCACACATAGCATCCAAGAGCCCCATTCCTGCTCAGGCCTAAAGACCCCCGCATTGTGGCCGGGGGATCCGGGGAACCTTCTTCTCACCCCTGGGGACGACCCTGATCTTCCAAAGGGGATGGAAGAAAACCGTGGCACAACCACTCAGCCCAGCAGTCAGCTTGAGGCCTTCATAGATTTGCTCTGCCCCGCTGATGCCGCCACTTGGTAGATGGGAGCCCTTGACAGCCTTTCTGATCTCTCCATTAAAGCAACATGTCTGCCAAAGACATGCATGAATGTTCTGGTTTCACAGAACATACAGTAGTACAGCTGGCTGAGAGGAGGGCCAGGTTCTACTTGGAACAGACTCTGATTCACAGGCAGGGTGCAGGGCAAGGAGGACCCCCACAGCACAAGGCCGGGTGCCGATTCTTCCATGGAGGCTGATGGGGTCCTCGGCTCCAGAGCACCGATCAACTGCCAGGAATCCTCCCAGCTGCATGGAAGAAGCTTCTCTAAAGACGGGAAGTGAACCCCAGAGTTGCCAGGGACCTGCAGAGAAGCATCTGTGAAGACCAAGACGGGCCAGAAGCTTCCCAGAGCCACCATGTTGTTCTCACTTAGGATGCTTCCTGCACACAGCCCCCTTCCCCTTCTCCACCAAAACTCTCTTTTTACTGAGATATGGCTCAAGTGCAGGTAGAGAACCCGGCAGCTCCCAGTCAAGGCCCATTATCTGAGGGACTGGATCCAGGATGCCCTGCAAATCCCAAAGCCTATGCACGCTCGAGTTTTGCACCCCTAATGCAAAACGGGGTGGTGGTTGCGTTTCACCTACACACATCCTCCTGTACATCTGAAGCATCTCTAGATCACTCGTAACACCCAACGCAGTGCCAATGTCACAGGAACAGTTTTGCCGTTCAGGGAATAATGGTAACTGGTCTCAAGGTGTTCAGTATGAACTCAGTGTTCTTCTATTCGCAAATACTTTTTTTTTTTTTTTTTGGCTTTTTGAGACAGGGTCTCGCTATGCAGTTCAGGCTGACCTTGAGCTCACTTTGTAGCCCAGGCTGGTCTCGAACTCACAACGATCCTCCCACCTCAGCCTCCCAAATGCTGGGATTACAGGCCTGAGCCACCACGCCCATCTAATTCTCAAATACTTTTGACCCACAGTTGGATCAGTCTGCAGGGACAGAGCCTGTGGACAGGGAGACTGTTCTTCCTGAGCCCCGAGAGGGATAACGGAAGTAGGGCACTCAGGTGGAGCTCAGAGGAGGTGGCGATGGCCGGAAGGAAGCAGGGTTCTCTTGGGATTTGCTACAAGCTGCTCCTCTCCGCAGGCTTAGGGTCCCTGGTGTCATGGTGAGTTGTCATCTTGCCCGTAGTTAGAGTTCACCTTGAAAAACAGAACCCAAGGCCACAGGCTGACGGCGGGGCAGCTGGTCTGTGGTGCTGCTGGAAGTAGCGGAACCCTGAGGAGATGGAGATGAGGGGAAGGAAGGAAGGGTATTGTCAGCGTGGTCTCAAAGGGATGCCAGGACCCCGCACACACTGCTCTCTTCTGCCCCCGGCGGTCCTGCTCCACCTTGCGCTCTGCCGTGATGTGCTACCTTGCTGTGGGCTCCAGGAACCATGGACTGAAGCCTTTAAATCATAATCCAAATAAACCTTTGCTCCTCTTAAATTGATAGCCTCAGGTATGTTATCCCAGGGACAGCTGACGAACAGTTATGTCATTTAAAGTCACTCCCACTCAGTGCAATGGGGTCCACTGTGTAGCGCTCACCCCTCGCAGAGCCATGCCAAGCCCGGAGCCCTGCCTAGACCACTTGGCTTCCATGCAGTTACCGACACACTCTGTTCCCTCTCCTCCAGGGGCCAGAGGACAGAAACACCAGCAGAAGTGTCCAGCTCTGCAGCTGAAAGATGACACTGCCAAGCATTACAAGTCAGTGCCTAATGGAAGTGTATTCAGGAGTGAATTAATCAGGACCCTAAGAGGGGTTACCTGCAGGGAGCACCGTCACTTGGTGACCCTGGTGAGCGTCTGTGGTCATGCCACACAGTGACCCCATCCACACCATGGCAGACACTGTGTCACTACCGGTTTAATCATGAGAAGACATCAGACAAACAAACTGACCACTGAAGACAAAATAAATCAATAAGTAAACCCCGGGGACCATTCCAGACTGAGGGACCAAGGCTCCCCAGTGACTAACTGCAAGCCAGGACACTGATGGCCCTGGGCCGGGGACACACGCAGGACGCGGATGGCCAGGAGATTGCTGGGGGGCTGACGACGGCCTGAGTGCTCTAACCCTAGGTTTGGCCACAGTAAGGTCGCGGTGTGGAGCACCAGTGCTGGGGAGCCGGGCTGAGGAACATAGAGATGCCTGTTTCTGTTTCTGTACCCTTAACTCCAAAGTTATTTCAAGAGAAAAAAAAACTTTAAAAGCTCTTCAAAATTTAATAAGAGGGCTGGGACTAGAGCTCAGAGGGGAATACCTACCCACCAAGCACGAGGTCTTGGGTTCAATCTCTGAAACCTAAAGAGAAAAAAGCAGGGGAACGACCAAAAGATTTTGACAAAGAAAAAAGGAGGAAGAAGAAGAAATAGACCGAAGAAAGCCAGAAAGGCCCGTGGGTGATGTCTGAGCCCCGTGAAGGCTGAGCGCCCTTCCAGGCCCTGCCTTCCTGGAAGTCAGGAGAGCAGGCTGAGTGCCCGGCCCTGCCCCAGGCTGGGGGGCTGCCCAGATGGTGACCACGAGGGGGCAGCAAGCCTCTCTGACCAGCGCTGGGATCTGCCCAGGGAAGGATGGGAAACCCACAGCCAGCAGGCGCCCCGCAGCCGGCCCTGAGGGAGAGGCTACAGATTATTTTCATCCCCTTTCTGCCCTCTTTTGTATTTTCCAAGTTTCTGATTATTACTAAGAGGAGCGAAGCCCGGTCAGCAGACGCCTGTTGTTTGTTCCTTGTTAAATCTGTGTCCATATTTTTCAACACATTGCTCCACAAACAGAGATCAGGGAAGGGAGACAGGGACCCCAGCGGGAGCCCCACAGAGTCACAGTGTTGGCTGTGTCTTCGGGTGAGGCCTCGGGGACCCCACACCCTGGAGAGAGGAGGCCAGTGGCTCGGCCACAGGGGAGCCCCTTTTCCCTAGCAAAGGAGAAGCACCTGCCCTGCTGGCCTCTTGACCAGGTCTCCAGGGTGCTCTCTGCCATTGCACCTAAACTGTCCCTCTCAGCCACTGTGGCAAGAGCCTCAGCCCTTCCAGGGGCTCCATGTTCTCCCCGCCTCCCTGGGAGAGGGGACAGCCTCTCATGTGTGCTGGGGCAGTCCCCATGGCTGTTCCTCCTCCGGTGTCCAGGGCACACGGAGGAAAGGGCTGTCACAGGCATAGTGTCCACCATGGAGGAAGACAGCTCTCACAGGCCACCCCCTGGTTTCCCACACCGGATCCAGAGACGTGAGACCCACACATCAGTTTGAGTCCTGGGAAAGAAGCAGCCAGCAGTGTCCTTGGGGTGCAGCCCACGCCTGCCCAAGCACAGGCCACTGCACCTGTGGCTCAGCAGGGGGCTCCCGGGACTGAGAATAATCAGGAGGTTTGGCTGCCCCCCACCCCGCTGGGCAGAGCACCCCACATTAATCACAGCAACAGTGAGCAGTCCCATGATGTTTACATGTTTACGGTGAGTGCGGTCCTTCTAAGAAATCCACATGTCAGCAGTGAAATCCCCCAAAGGCTGGGGAGACAGGCCCAATTACCATCTCCATTTCACAAATGGGGAAACTGAGGTATGGTGAGTCGATTTAACAGCCCAAAAGGTCACACCTGAATGCAGGATTCAAACCCAGTATGGCTGTGTACGGCATTCACCAAAAGCAAAAGCTCATCTGGGTGGATCACAAACAAAAGCAACTGCACCCAGTGAGAAGCTGCCTAGATGGGCACAGATATTGCCCAGAAGTGCCCTGTGGCCAGAGCCCCAGATGGGCACAGATGTCTGCAGACAGGAGGTGCCAGAGCAGATGGCACCTGGCTGGGAGTGGCAAGGTCTGGGTGCAAATGCTGCTGAAAAACAGCCCAAAAGAAAGAGCCTTGCCAGAAGAGACATGAGCAAGTTTAATTTTGGAGCTCTTAAAATAGCAATGAGCCCGGGCCAAACAGAACTTATCAGCTGTTTCACAGCTGTAGGAAGGCAAGGCTAATTCAAATTAGCAAACCTATTAACATAACTCACCCTGTTAATAACTCAAAGAATAAACCACCTGAGAATAATCCACACAGAAGCTAAAAATAGTACTTTAAAAACTCGGCATTCCTGATGACATTCTAAGAAGGCAGTGATAATAAATGAGTTCCTTGTCATGATAAAAAGCACATCTTACGCCAAGTTTTTATTAAACTTGATCCTGAAATCCCAGATATAATCTCACTATGTCTCTGGCTCAGTGTTGGTTTAGGGCAAAGGAAGAACTTGAGAAATAGGGAAAACAAAGAGGACAACACCATGCTCTTGGGAAATGCAGATAAAACTGAAAATCTAGAACTCTGGGCAGCTGGCAGCAGAGCCTGCTCTGGAAAGAGCTGCTTCTCCGGATGTAAATACAGACCTGCTCAGCGGAAGAAGAAAAGACAGCGCAAAAGCAAGAAGAGGAGGACAGGAGATGGGAAGGGAAGGAGAGGGAGAGAGAAGACACAGGATTTGCACAGAGAAAACTTCCAGATCCTAGCCAGAGCAGGCCACCCTGGCACACACCTATAATCCCAGCTACTCCAGAATATTCCAGAAGCTGAGGACGGAAGATCCCAAGTTTGAGGTCAGTCTAGATGATTCAGTAAGACCTGGCCTCAAGAGAATAAAAAATAAACTTTTAGCAGGAGCCATAAAACAAGACTTGAATAAAAGATGAAGCGGACCTTATTTCTGGTTAGAAGCTTCCACTGTATAAGTTACATATGTAAATTTTGTAAATTAAATGTGGACTTATGTAAAAACAAGATCCTTTTCTCAACTAGATACCGATACTTGGTTTATTGCAGAAAAATTAAACATAGGCAAACAAGCAAATAATAAAAATGAAGGCAAAAAAAGATTCGCTCTACTAGGTGTTAAAGCATATTATGACGATACGAAATTAAAATAATTTGCTGTAAAAAACCAAGTGATAGAGTATATGGAGAGACCAGAATTAGGGCTCTGTGCATGCACGTACGTGCACACATACATGCACACGTGTGTAAAGATAACACGAATGAAGGTGACCTTCGAGTCCAAGGCTGTGGCCTCACCGCTGACCTCCAGCCTCTGTCCTTTCAGGAGCAGCCCCAGGCCCACTCCCCTCCCCTGCCACAGCTCAGACAGCCTAGGCACCGCCACACCCAGGTGCAGCCAAGCCACCAAGTCTTGCTACAAGAAGAAAGTTCAGGTTCTGAATGTACTTTCCTGTATGAGCCCACACTGCAGTCAGCAGCCAGCTGTGTCACTCACCTGCAGATGTTCATTCATGAAAATTAAACACCTTGTGCGGGCGTGGTGGCACACACCTGTAATCCCAGCACTCAGCAGACTGAGGCAGGAGGACTGTTTCAAGTTCAAGACCCACCTAGGCTGCAAAGTGAGCTCAAATCCAGCCTTAACTGCATAGAAAGACCCTGTCTCAAAAAGACAAAAAAAAATTAAACACCGTGGGACTGGGATTCAGCTCAGTGGCACAATGCCTGCCTGGCAAGCGCGAGGTTTTGAGTTTGATTCCCAGTATCCACAAGAAAAAAAGAAATTGAGCACCAAGAAGAATTCACTTGATTGCAACTTCCTTTCCAGTGCTGAGTCATGCATGCCTGTGGCCAGTGTTGCGCACTGTGGAAGAGGAGAGGCCACGCCCTTGATCATGTCTGTTTTAGAGTCACTTCTCCGAGGACCTCCTAGGCCAGGGCCAGCTCCACAAACAGCAGTGCCTCTCCGAGGCTGCACAGCAGAGACGGTGCCCCAGGACAGGGCTGGGACAGGTGGTATAAAATTTAAGAAGGGTTGGGGCTCAGGGATATCAGTGGTCACCGCCGCCTCGAATTCTGTGTATCTGTACCTCCTTGTCCTGAGGCTGGCCCTGTCTCTAGGAGAGGGAGTGGGTGACAACCAGACAGAGGAACCAGCTGGGCCCACGTGTAAGGGTCACTGGTCAGAGTCCTCTCTATTTCAGTGGGAGATCAGCTTCTCACCCTATTAACGCCTAACTTACCCAGGAGAAGGAGATTACTCCCCAAGAAAGGACAGCAGACAGCCGGCACAGGCACACTGTGATGGCTGAGATGGTGGATGTCCCACCCCCGTCCCCATGTGGGCAGAAGGTGACAGGATCACGGGGACCCACTCCTGAGTGGGGTCTGTGCACTGATGGGCACAGCAGCTGACTGCACAGGAGGAGACGGCACTGGCCGGGGTCAGGGATGTGACCTAGAGGCACACTCCTGTCCTGCTCCCTCTCTCTCCTTCTTGACCACCATGGGCTGAGCACCTTTTCCTCTACCTAAGGCTGTGAGTGTCACCCTGTCCCTGAGCAGGCCGGGCTGCTATAGTCAAAATGGCGTATCTCCAAAGCAGACAGACACACTCAACAGGACTCCAATCAAACCACCAACAGTACTACTGACTGAGCTAAAAAACCCACCCTAAAACCCATGTGGAACAATAAAGAGAGCCAGAGTAGCAAAAGCAACCCTGGGTAAGGAGAGCAAAGCAGGAGACATCAGGACCCCGGGTTGTAGGGCTGCAGGGATGCACACAGCACAGCACTGGCACAGAAACAGAGATGGATGAAGGGAATGGGGGGGGGGATGCACGAGCACCCCAAGCACAGCACACTCGGACCTTTGACAAAGAGGCCAAAAGCAAAGGCAGGAGGAAAGTCGGCCTCTCCAGCAAGTGGTGCTGAGCAAAGTGACTGTCCACACGCAGAAGGCTGCCTCTACCCCCACAGCTCTCAACAGGCACTACACTAAAACCAAGTGGACCAAAGTTCTAAGTGTCTCTAACAGAGACACTTAATCTGCTGCAAGACAAAATAGGCATAACTGTTGAAGTCGTGGGCATAGGCAAGGACTTGTGAATACAACTCGAATTGCCCAAGAAATAACATTAAGAAGGAGAGCATATAAAATTAAAAAGCTTCTGCACAGCACAGGAAACAATCAACAGAGTGAAGAGACAACCTACTGAATGGGAAAAGTTTTACCAGCTGCTTCTCAGACAGTGGACTAATACACAAACTGTATAAAGAATTCAAAAGAATTAGACCACTCCCCCAAAGAAAAAACCCAACTAAAAAATGGGCAAGTGAAATGAATAGACACTTCTATTCATAATAGCTAATAAATATTTGAAAACTGTTAACACAGCTGGCCATTAAATGCCAAATAAAACAATACTGCGATTCTAACTTACTCCAGAAAGTATGGCTATCATTAAGAAATCGAGGCTAGGGTAGACCTGAGTGGTAGAGCTTACCTTGCATGCACCAAGCCATGAGTTACATCATCAGCACCATACACACATACACACATTCTAAGCCAGGTGGGGGTCATACCTGTAATCCCAGCACTCAGGAGGCTGAGACAGGAGGATTGCTATGAGTTTGAGACCAGCCTGGGCTACAACACGGGTTCAAGGCCTTTGGGGAAATAGCTCAGTAGCACAGCACCTGCCTGGCAAATACAAAGTCATGAGTTCAATTACTGGTACCAAAAAAAAGTGAGGTCAAGGCCAGCCTGAACTGCAAAGAAAAACCCTATCTCAAAAAGATGAGACAGAGAGACAGAGACAGAGACAGAGACAGAGACAGAGAGAGAGAGAGAGAAGTCAAATAACAAATGCTGGTAAGGCTTCAGGAAGAAAGAATCCCTCCCCGTTGTTGGTGGAGTGTAAACCAGCAAAACCACTGTGGAAGTCAGTATGCAGATTTCACCAAAAGCTAACAGACCTTCCATTCGGCCCAGCTATTCCCCTTCTAGGTATCTCCACTAAAGAGTGAGAGACATCACATTACAAGGATCCATGCATTGCCATGTTTCTAGCCCTCGGGAGAAGACTGTGTGTCCATCAACTGATAACAGATAAAGAAAACGTGGTGTTTACACACGAGGGAGGACTTCTCTGCTGTGAAGATACACTTGAGTCAACTGCACAAAAATGAACAGGACGGCTGGATGGCTCTCTTCAGAAGAGCGTGTGGCCCTACTTCCCTCCTGGTGTGTGCAGAGCTGGCCGCGATGTGTCTTTACCCGCTCCATTGGCTTTAAGCCATACAAATGGGTCCAGCTGGGGTGCTGAGGTGGTCTTCAAAGCAATGGGACAGGACAGTGATGCCCCACCTAGAGCTCCCAAGCACTATTCATGAGAGAGAACAAGTGACAAAGGTGTGATGTCAGCTGGGATGGAGCCTCGGGGCATGACGATTACCATCAGAGCCCACGCCTATCCCTAACATACATGAGAGGGTTTTCTCTGTCTCTCTCTCTCTCTCTCTCTCTCTCCCTTCCTCTCTCTCTCTTTCTCTCTCTCTCTCTCTCTCTCTCTCTCTCTCTCTCTTTCTCTCTCTCTCTCTCTCTCATTGCAGAGGTGATTGTAGGCCTCCTGCCTGGCCCTGCTCCCAGCACTCATCCCAAGCCACTTCCCTCTTCATGAATTAGTAACACCCGGATCCAGCCCAGGTTGAGGCAGTCAGCCACGGGTCTAGCTGGACTCAGGACCCCTCGGCTGACCACCACTACAAACACACCTTAGTGTCTATACTCTCGGTGGGCCGCAGTGGAAATGGTAGACTGGAATTACTTGCTGGAATTCCAATACCTCTTCCTTGAGGAACATGTGATCTCCCCTGGATCGCGCGGAGGTCCAGAAGGGCTCCTGCACACTGTGGACCATTGTGTTAAACGAAATGAATGAGACACTCGGGCTTAAACATCACATGGTTTTCCTTACATGAGAATCCCAAAGTGTAAATAAAGCTCAAAATAAAAAAACAATAATAATTTAAAAATTAAAATAGCAATAATAAGAAAGTAAGGAGATCGATCTTCTGCAAACGGGAAGATCAAGAAGCAGGGAGGGGAAGGAGGAACAGGAAAAGGAGGAAGCAGTAAGGAGATGGCTTAGGCTCACCTACCAGCTCCCCTCGAGGAATCCAATCAGCACACATGACACACGTGGCCAATAAAAATTAAAACTGAAGGAAAAAAATGGCAGGCATTTTGTTTCAGTGACAAGAAAGTGGTAAAACATACGCCATTCAGAAAAATCAACACAGACCCGTCACTTTTTCACTCTCTTGACAGTGTCTTCCGTAGGTGGCGCTGTCTCCTTGCGTCCCCACACAGCGGGGAAGAAGCAGGAGCTCTCTGGAGCCTCCTGGGAAAGAGCGCTTTCCATCCCTGCGGCCTAATTACTTCCAAACCCGCCTGCGATGTCCTTACGGCCCTGGGGTTGGGGTTCACCGTGATTATGCGGGGGACCCAATCATTCAGACCACAGCAGGAACACAGAAAAGAAAGGCAAATACCCAAGAGGGTTAGGAGGAAAGAATAACCCCAGACATGGCCAAACCCCCGCGGAGCTCACACAGCGGACCTAATCTACCCCAAGGGGCTGGTCAGCACAGCGGGAAGGGCAGGGGCGGAGGGTGGCGGGAGCAAACGGACACCTGCCCTGGCACTCTGCTCTGCTGGGCCCGCTGGACTCGGTGTGGCCCACTGAGCTCATTCTCCATCCTCTTCCCTCTTCCTTCTTCCGGGGACAGGTGTGGTGGTGTGTCCACAGTGCGTCTGCAGAATGATGTGCGGCATGTTGTGGTGTGGTACGTGTGTATATACGGCACGTGTTCACAGCGTGTGCGCTATGTGGGCTGTTGTGCATACATGTGTGCTCTGGTATGTGTAGGCTGTTGTATGACGGATGAGGCACATGTGAGGCAGGTGTACACCGTGTGTGGTATGTGTGTATGGGTATGAGGATGTGTTCTGGTTGATACATTGTGTTAGAGGTTTAACTGAGAGATTCAGCAGGGGGCCAGGGACCTTACTTTGTAAACATCCTCATCCTGTGCAAGAGGAGGGCACAGAGATTTTGTGAGCATACACCTGCCCTGGGGGCGGGGGGGGGGGGGAAGAGCTGTGCACAACGTAAGGGAGAAGAGGCTTGTTCTCCCCTCCTTTTTGCTCTGGCTGCTGCTTTGAAGTGTTGCCCCTCTGCCACAGCACCCTGCCTTGGAGCCAGCTGAGTATGAGCTGAAACCTCCACTGACAGCCAAATAATATTTGGGTGTTGGCTATTTTGTCTCAGCAATGAGAGAAAAGTAACCAAGACAGGGTAGAAGTATGTATTGCATGTATGGCATGGTTTATATGCATGTAGTGAACACGCTGTGGGGAGGTTGTTTTGTGCATGCAGATGTGATGTCTGTATGTGTGGTGTGATCTGTGTGGGTTGTATGGTGTGTAGCATCTTGTGCACAAGGGTGTGGTATCAGGCAAGGTTTTACGAGAGAAAACAGATATAACAGGAGATATACAAATGTCTAAGAAATTACAAGATTGGCTTACGATGGTCAGCCACAGAGTCACATGAGGGAATATGCAGAGGGTGTCTACACACTGGAGGCCGAAGGATTCAATCCAAGGTCTGGATTTCACTGCAGTGTCCCATGCAAGTCCACACCAGCAGACTGACAGAAGGCCAAAGGGTCTACCCTGGAAGGCTGACGGCTCTATGCTAGAAAGCCAAAGAGTCTGCACTGGAAGCCAGGAGATGATGTCCAAGCTGGAGCTCCTCCAAAGAATGGGACTCATTCGTCCATCCAGGAGATGAGCCACCCTAAAGAGGGTCTTCCACACCGTAGGGTGTGGAGTTACCAAGTCAGTTTAAGATTCTAAATGTCTCAAACTGACAGTTAATCACTACAGTCTACCCCTTGTCACCTTGGCAACCAGACATTTCTGTAAACCAGTCTCCAAATACAAAGCCCTGCACATAATTGCTCCTAACATGTCATAACTGTCCTGTGTACATACAGAAATGCACCAACTGCCTCACCAGAATACAATGTAAATTTTCTTTGGTTGAGACTTACTCTTATTTCATAACTTCCACATTGTAACACAGGTTTAACAAACTCCAAGAACCAGCACTAAGTCTGTCAACATTATTACATTATTACATTAGAACCACATTTTGGAGGAAATAGTAATTACAGTCCTCTTTTCTGTAGCTGACCGTGGGGTCGTAGCTGGTATTTAGATGACCTCCTTGCGCTACCCATTCTGTATTCCTTTGGCCGTCAGCTGGCACCTCAGCAGGTCTTGGTTCCTTCCCTGGTGGAGTGGCCCACACCTTCCTTCCTGGAGGCTCTGGACCCCTTGTCACTCTGCCTGGATTAGGTTGTTGTAGTTTCCCGTTGCCTTTAACAACAGGACATGGTAGTGCTCAAAGGCGCCCTAGGGGATCTCCTGCACTCCATGTACATCCTTCCTTTCCTCTACTGTAGAGGAGTCCAACTTCCCCTTGACAGTCTGGGTCGGTCACCTCTGCCAACACTGTGTCTCCCTTTTTAGCTTGTTTCTCAGAGGCACAAGGAGACCAGAATGACCAGGGGGAAGTCTTAGCTTACAGCTCAATGGTACCATTGTTGTGCTTCCTGGTACAAGCCTTCCTCCAGGAGAACCAAAGCTCCAAACAGCAACACTTAGCAGAACCCAGCCTGGCTCTTCTCACCACGTCTCTATGCTGACAGCTTCCCTCAGGCGGGCCATCCACACCCAGCACCATGCTGATTTAATTCAGCTGGCGTTAAGTTGACCACCAGTTTTATTGCAGAGCAGGTGTAATGTCTGGGCATGTGATATGATGCCCAGACATCGTATCACATGCCCAGTGTGGAGTGTACAGCGCGCAGTGGGCCCATGCGTGTGGGTGAGTGCCTCCAAATGCGCGGCAGCTGTGAGAGCTGTTCACAGCGATTCTCTGAGCCTGTGCTGTGCAGTCCTCCTGGCGCCTGCACATCCACTGCAGGCTGGACCTGTCCAGGGCTCTCCCAGGCAGGAAGGTGCCCAGGCCATCCCACACCTGTGGCTCAGGTGCATCAGGCCTCCATGTCACAAGTGCCCAAAAAAGCTTAGTGGTTTGATGTCAGCAAAATTTAAGGATGGGGCCACGCCCCACAACTGCAGCGCAGGACCACGCCCCCGGATGCCTGTGCAGGGCCTCTCAGCCCCAGCTCCTCCCTCCCACAGTGGCCCCGCCTACTCTCCAGGCCACAGCGGTAAACCTTGCTCTGTTCGCGCAGAAAAGTGGGCGCCTGGGTGGACCTCACAGATACACAACATCCGCAAATGTTTAAAATTCAGAAAATAAAGAACAAAGGCTGCAAAAACAGCTCGGGGCAAAAGCAAAAAAAAAAAAAAAAAAAATGTGACCAAAAGTACCATCATAAAATTAATGGTTCTGGAAGCGAATCACACTGCGAGGTGAGTCATCTGGGACATAAATGATCCATGCTCTTCAGTCAACCCTTCTGGCCCCAAGAACGCTGCATCTCAGTTTGCTTTTTCTTTTCTTTTTTCTTTAAAAGTAGAAACTTTTTTTTTTTTTAAAGGAGGAAATTAACACGTTGCATAGTGTTATCCCAGAAGCAGTTTCTCGGGCTACAAGATCCAGACATGCAAAATGATCAAATAATGAAAGCACAAACTGTTTTTTGATGAAGTAAGAGATGAATAGTATAGTTATCTATTTGAATACACACACACATATGTAAAATTGTACATATAATCTTTCCCTTCTGCCTTTTCTCTTTTCCCTTATCCTAGTTGTTCTTTCTTTTTCAGCATTTTCTTTCCAACAATCCAGCTATTCCCCTTCTTGGTATTTACCCAGAAAAGTTGAAAACATCAGACCACAGTGATGTATGTGCCCCATGTTGATAGCAGCACAATTTGTAATAGCTAAATCTTGGAAACAAGCCAAATGCTCATTAACTGTGGAGTGGATTTAAAAAATGTGGTATTTAAAAAAAGATGTATTTTATACGGTAGAAGTACTACTCAGCTATAAAGAAGGATAAAATTAATGGATGCAACCTGAGACCATACTCGTAAGTGAAACAAATCAGACTCATTTGTAAATATCCTACTGTCTCCCTAATGAAAAACAAAAAGAAAGAATAATAAGATCCAAAAGGTACAATAGATACTGCATATCGGCTTTTAATGGGGAGAAGCCAGCGGTAGAGGGGAGCAGGGAGGTGAGGGGCGGGCTGGGTCTATACCCAGGGTATGCACCACCCCAGCTCCTCACCCCGTAGACTGGCCTGATTCGGATGTCAGGGTTCTGGGCTAAAGAACCCAGCAAGCTGTGGGGATCCAGACAGGGCTGGGCAGGCAGCAGGCTCCAGTTCTGAGCCCTCAGATCAGGAAAGGCTGCGGTGGTGCCCGGCGCTTCTGGGGAGCAAAAAGGCCTGGGCCGCTCTCCTGCTGTCGGTGAGGAGTGCGCGGGGTTTTCTGTGTATCCAGATGCACAGATGCTCTGGGGTGCTGGGATTTGCTCGGAAAGATGTAAATAGGGTTCTGGTTCTCTAAGGCCAGGGGCACACCCTGAGGAGCATCCTTAGTTGGGTAGGCACCACAGCTATCACTAGGGACAAGGTCTTTAGCCTTCACCTTATAGGACCACTGTGGTGCGTGCTGTCCTCAGCGACTAAAATGTTATCCTGACAGAGTGTAGCCTTGACTTTTCCTCTCATTCTAGGTTCTTACAGTACTATTAAAAGTAAGTGTGAAGCTGGGTATGGTGGCACATGCTTGTAATTCCAGCACTCAGGAGGCTGAGGCAGGCCAGCCTGGGCTACAAAGCAAGACCCTTTCCCCCCCCAAAAAAAACAAAAAAAATAAGTATGAGAAAAGAAGCGGGGAAAAATTCCAAGATTGCACATAATTAAAAATGACACTAAAAGTCATTTTATTTTACTCTGACAAATAAAAAACAGTTCAAGCACCGTATGTATGGGGTGACCCATTTTCCTCCTAGTGGCACTTGGTTTGGAATGAGAAAGGAAGAAATCAGAGCTGTTCAAGGTGTTAATAATCATTTATTAAAATACAGTTTGCACAACCTAAATACTCGCTGACTGAGGAATGGATACAAATGACGTGGTATTTGTATACAATGGAGTACTACTCAGTCACAAAGAAGGATAAACTGGAGATTTTTATGGGTAAATGGATGCAACCTGAGACCATACTCACTAGCAAAATAAGACACACGTGTACACATCGCATTGCCTCTACTGTGAGAAGCTAAAGAAACAACATGTGTGTATGTATCTATGTATAGATGTATTTAAAAAATAGTTAAGGCAGTTACACTCCTGACTTCTCTGAGCTCACTGAAGAGAAAGGTTTGTGTTGGTATTGTCTGGACAACTGAATGCAGATGTCCTGTGCTCTGGGTGAGTGATCTGGGGATGACAGTGCACAATGTATGTACTATAGTTGCCCCTGATTGACGTGTTCTGAAATTTTATTGTAGTTTCTTTCTTCTTTTTTTCTTTATTTTTTTCTTTGAAATAAAATGAGATTTGGGGGGAAAGTACACAGTTTGCAAACCCCATTAATAAATGCAGAGTGAATAATTAAAATGAGACAGAGCACAGCAAACGTACCAGTAAGTACATCCTGTTACCTGAGAGACAAATTTCCTGATTTGCATAGATTTCCTCGGGGACACTGAGGGTGCTTCCCTAGGCACAGATGGGTGAAATATGCAAAAATAAAACTATCTAAAAATTAGCTATGGGCTGGTCCGAGTGCAGTGGTGTTTACAACTTCACTCCCACTGCTTCACTTGACTAGCCTAAAAAAAATAATAATAAATAAATAAATAAATAAAAATTAGCTATGGGCTAGGGACGGGGAGAGCATCTTTTCCTGAATGGTAGTTACCTTCTGGCCTGAAATAAAACGCAACACAGAGCCAGGAAGGCTCAGGGCCTCCCCTCTCCAGGGTGTCGGGAGGAACGCCGCCCCCCAGGCCCTGCCCGCTCACCCTGAGAAATTCTGGAAGATGTCGGCCGCCTGCACCCAGCTCTGGAAGCAGGCGAGGCCCCGCTCTCGGATCTGCTTCCGCCCCTTGTGGGTGATGACCTCCCCATTCTGCTTCACGATCACAAGCTTGGGGGTGGTCGTGACGTTGTATCTCTGCTTCAGTTCGCTGCGGAGAGAAGAGGGGACCAGTGGGTTAGCACCCCCGCTTAGCACCCCATCCGACCGACCCCAAGGGCCCTGTGCTCCGGTGACCCCACGCCGGGCCGCCAGCTCCTGTTCTGTCTGCGCGGACCCAGAGAGCATCTGCAGCCAGGGTTGACCTGTTCCAGGGCGGTGCGGCCCTGCAGAGAGGCTCAGCGCCGAGAAGGCGGCCGCTGTGCCAAGGCTCCAAACTGTCCGTGAGCTCTGCAGCCCTCCGCTCCTGCAGTACTGGACGTGGAACCCAGGCCTCTAGCACACCAGGCCAGCATTCTGCGCCAGCCACACCCCAGCCCCGCTAATTTAAACGCAGGAGGCTGTGACTGGGGGCGGGAGGTACCAAACAGGGAGGGCGGCTCAAAGGGCACAAAGAAACCCAGTGGCGGGCTGACTTTCTGCTACCAGGAGAAGAAAATGTCAAGTACCTCTCTAGGGGTCTAGTTCAAAGCCTCACGAGACGGTCCACCTTACAGGCTGACCTGATCCACGACGAAACATGTCTTAGCTCCTTTTTATTTACTTTTTCCAAATCCATTTTATTGCAAGGAGAAAAAGAAAAAAGAAACTATAACAAAATTCCCAAACATGTCAATCGGGGACAGTGATGGTGCACACGCTGCCCAATGTCACCCCCAAATCCCTCACCCAGACTCGGCTCCATTTTACCATCATTGGTAACCTAGTGGTCTGTTTTACAAAGTCACCTTAATTCATTTAGAGAAAGAAGCACCTGCCCCTCCACTCTGCTCCCCACTGGGCTTCCCCGGGATCACCCCTCTGGGTGGGCAGGGGAACCCCTGTCCTGTTTATCTGACCAGGTCACAAGGCCTCCCGATTAACATGGTCTGTTCCTTCATCCCAAGACCTCAGCCTGGGACACTCCTGTGACCCTCCTGTTACTAACCTGCCTCTTCAGGGTCTCCCCACTGAGTCCCACATCCAGGCCAACAGAGACCCTCAGGGAGTCAGGAGAAAAGGGCTCACTCCCCATACCCTACAGAGAGAGAACACGCTCCGAGTTCAACGTCTGCCCAGCCAGGACAAAGCCAGTCTTGGGCACGAAGTCTGGTGTACAGACCACCTAACTAGACTGCCATGTATTGGAACTGAAAACCAATAAAAAACCATGTTTAAAAACGGGTTTAAACGGGGACATGGTGGAGCACACCTGTAATCCTAGCATTTGCGAGGCTGAGGCAGGAGGATCACTGCAACTTTGAGGCCAGCCTGGACTACATAGTGAGCTCAAGCCTTGCTTCAATTACAAAGTGAGATCTTATCTCAAAAAAAAAAAAAAAAGGACAATATAAATGTAGATTAAGCCCTTCATATCCGAGAGTTTCACATCTATGGATACAAACAATTGCAAATTTAAATACTCAGAAAGAAACAATACTTGTACTAAGCATGAAAAGACATTTTCTTGTCATTCCCTAAACAATAGTCTTAACAGCTACTTAAGTAGTATTTACCTTGTTTTAGGTGTTACATGTAATCTACAGGATTCAAAGTACACAAGAGGGGCAGAGATTTCACTCAGTGGCACAGTGCCTGCTTGGCAAGCGTGAAGTCCTGAGTTCAAGTCCTGATGCCAAAACATTTTAAAAATAAAAAGTATACAGGAGGATGTGCATAGGTTATACACAAACACTATGCCCTTGTATGTAAGGGATCTTATATACACCATTGGGCACCCTGAAACAAACCTCTGCTGATGCCAAGGGGTAGGATCACAAACTGTGGTGATTGTTTAAGTTTTTAAAATGTACAGCAAAAATCCACACTGCCTGTAATTCCTCCCAAGATGCTGCTCCACACACCCAGAACCCACTCATCACAATGCTCTTGCCGCTTCCCAATGCCAGCTCTCGAGTACACCTTCAGGTCTTTGTTGAGCAGTCACGGCTGCCTACATGCGACTGAGTTCTGTGTTTACTGTCACGGTCATTTTGACTCTGGGGAAGAGCCAGAGGTCGCGTGGTGCCCAGTAAAGCGGGTAAGGACACGGCGGTGCTTTCCCAAGCCTGCTTTCCAAGGACGGTGCTTCAACCCAGTCACTGTGTCTGTTTCATTCAGGGTGGTTTTTATCGTACCATGTAGTGACACTCACAGAGGCCTTCCCGAACTGCTTCAGAAAGCCACAGGAACGCTGGGGTGTGCTTGAAGGGAAGGTTGGGGAGGATTAGTGCAATGTGTCTTTTAGCATAATCTTTTTTTTTTTTAATTTAAACACTTACCACATATGTTAGTCACATGCTGTACAAATCTTAAGCTCAGATACTCTTGGGAAGCAATAACCCTAAACACACAAACCCCAAACTCATACACCCTGAAGTCCCAGCTCCTGAGAGGCTGAGGCAGGGGGATCACTTTAGCCCATGAGTTCAAGACCAGCTTGGCAGGCACTGCAAGATCCTGTCAACGCAACAATAACAACAGTAAAGCAAAGATGAGTTATGTTTCTAACTCAAGGAGCTGATGACGGCCTGGCACAAAGGCACATGCCTGTGATCCCAGCACTCAGGAGGCCGAGGCAGGAGGATTGCTGGGAGTTTAAGGTCAGTCTGGGCTACAAAGTGAGTTAAAGATCAGCCTGAACTACACCGCTAGACTGTTTTAAAGAAAAAGAAAGAAAGAATATAGACCAAGGAAAATCACCTCAAGGTAAGCAATAAAACCCAATCTCATTCTTTGGAAACATTAAATGTGTACAAATCTGTGCGAAATGCAGTAACAGGAAGAAGACAGTAGGACAGCAGGAATCAGGGCGTGGCCCCCAAACAGTGAGCAGTCAAGCCCCCTTAGGGCCACATCGCAACTCCCAGCACAGTCTGAAACTACCATGCGTAACACAGAAGGCTCAGCAAAGGCCACCGTGCTAACCCCACTTGCAGAGGTAACAACCGAATCCACATACCCAGACACACGCAAGTTCGTGTCAAACAAGAGGTGTGGGGGCCTGGGTCCTCTCGCCAGTGCATCCAATCAAACCACAGCCAGGAGAGCTCAGCCAGCCGTGGCCAACAAAATCTGGATCCCACACCTGGACGGGAAAGGTGTTTCGAAGGCGATGCCAAGGTTGTAGAAATCCGTACAGCATTTCCCATGAAATCTGAAAAGCCTTGGAAGCTGACTTTTCTCAAAGGCATAAAACAAAAAATAGAGAGAAAAAAACCCCAAAGAGCTCTTTGTATAAAGACTGCAGCCAGCTAGGCATGGTGGCTCACACCCATAACCCAGCACTCGGGAGGCTGAGGCAGGAGCATCATTGCAAGTTCAACACCAGCCTGGGTTACAGAGTGAGTTCAAGACCAGCCTGGACTACATAGTGAAACTCTGTCTCAAAGAAATAAAAAATGTGAAAAATAGAGACTGCGGCCACAGTGCAGGGCTTAATGCTTTTGGCAAATGGCTCACTGGATACCTGAGCCTAAGCACAGGGCAGGGAGGATGTGTTGGAGAATGGAAGCAGATAGTCCTACTGAAGCCACACCCAGGGGCTCTGTGCCTGGGGTGGCATCCCCAGGGCCTGGAGCAGGCCCTGCAGAGCTCCCTGGGCTAAGCACTCACGGGCTGAAGTAGCATCTGCACTCTTCACAGTTCCTGGTGACCCACACCACACCACTTCTCAACCCAGGTACCCAGACAGCAGCCTTAACGTGACCTCAAAACCTGCCTGAACTGCACTCTTTCTGCCCTGGGTAGGAGCCTTGAGATCCAGCCATAAAAGCCCTGGGATGTAGCGGGGCATAGTGGCACGTGTCTGTTATCCCAGCACTCTGGGTGACTGAGGCAGGAGGACTGCTGGGAGTTTGAGGCCAGCCTGGGCTACACGTAAGACACTGTTTCAAAAAAATGAGCTGATTAATACGTGAGCAGCTGGGAGCAAAACAAGGCTTGCCACATCCTAAGTACTTAATAAACCCTGGCCACTCCTACTGAGTGAGAAGATCCTGCCTCCAATTCTAGCAGAGCTGACTGTTCAATCAACACAGCCACTGCCCATACCAAGCAGCCCAGGAGTGGGCAGCCAGCAGCCTCAGAGCAGGAGACTCCGTACAGAGCTGCGTGCTGAGGAGAAGAAAGGCATGTCGCCCTGCTGCCTAAAGCGCTGCAAGGAGACTGCATGTGTCACCACCACCGCAGGCTGAGTGCTAAAGCCTCCCACTGCCTTTACTGCGCGCTCTGAGCTGGTGCAGCTGTGTCCTTGGTGACCTGCAACCCTGAATGACTCCTGACACTTCAAGAAGGGGACAAGGGAGGCTCACGGAGCAAGAAGGGACTTGAAGCCCCGACCTGTCCTCGCCGACCTGCAGAGATTCCTTGAGGTCCTCACACCTGCATCCTGGCACCCTTGCCTGGGGACAAACGTGACCTTGAGTGTAGGGGCAGGCAGAGAGCTACCTGGCCAGGCAGCATCCACCAAAAGCAGAGTGCAGCGGAGAAAACTCAGTCGCCGTCCTGGCTCAGGGGCATTTTAACCACCGCAGGGAGATCCAGAGTCTCACGCACCCTTGTGTTTGTCCTTATCTTTGTCCTTGGCACTTGTGCCGCCTGTCCTTCCCTTCACCTGACCTGGCCACATCCTGTCCCTAACACAAGGCCTGTGGGTTGCCATGGTAACCTGGTTCCGGTTGTTTCTGTTTCTGTCTCGTTGCCAAGCAAATTCCTCCAGTGTGCTTTCCGCTTTCTTTAGTTCGCTCACCCCAGCTGCCCAGCAAGCGCACGCCCTGCGGATGCCACACTAACCATCCTTGGCACAGGCTGTGGGCAACAGGAATCATGGAACCCCTGGGCGGGGGCAGAGCACCACAGGACCTGAGCTGTCCCAGAACCAAGAACCAGCTGGACAGGGGCACTTGGACTTGGGAGCCCAGCTGGGGGAGATTTCTGAGCAGCCCAGCATCTGAGCAGGAAGAAGCCCCAGGGCCTGCAGGTGTGTTGAGTACGGAAGCCGAGGAGGCAGCTGGAGCACAGGGCTGGCAGGTGCCAAACAGCAAGGCCTAAACCAGAAGTCATGCACACACAGGGGCAGTGGCTTGTACCATCGGGTGACTCCCCAGGCCACTCCCTGCCCATGGCAGGAAGCTCCAGCCAGTTTGCTTTTCTACCAAATCCAAATCGTGAGCCTGGAAGGTGAGGCTCCCACTACCTAACCTGCCCTGGGCCACAGGGTGAGAGGCTGAGCAGGCAGCAGTGGGGAAGACGTCCCAGGCCTCTCCCCTTCTGCTGAGTGCCATCAAGACTGAGTGCGACCCGAGCGGTCACAAGACGATCATTATCAATGCACCACAGAGTCACAGAAATAGTACCACGTGGCAGGAACCACTGCTAGCCGGTTCAAAACCTGTTCCTTCGCAGACAGATCATGAGTGTGACCTCATCTGAGACGAGGCCTGTGGGAGCAGCAACATCTGTCCTTGGTGCAGTCCCCACATTAAGGTGTGAGAAGGCTCAGCCCCCTCTCTGATAGCCCCACCATGCGTCCACACCTCCAGGGTCGAGGCACTAGCAGCAAACGGCTCCCTCTCCCTCTCCAATGAAGGCAGCACGTGCTGCTGTGCTGGGCAGGGGCAGGGACTGCACGAGGAAGCCCCTGTCACAACCCCTAGGACAAGGTAAGGGCTCTGAGTGTCTCTTCCTGGGTGCATCACAGCCAGCACCTGGCGGCCACCTCAAAGGTGGCCGAGGACGCCCATGATTACTTCTTCAGAGGTAACAAAAATTCTCCCTTTCTCCTGCTCTGGTGATTCAGCAGGAATCCAGAGGGCAGCAGGTGACAAGCTCAAAGCTCTCAGGATAGGTAGGCAGCACAGGGGTCCCTTCCCTACTCAGGACTCCTGTGACATCAGTGTTTCAGGCTTTCCTTTCTGTGTCACCAAACACAAAGCCTGCCTACCGCACACTGACAACTTCCTCAAATGCCTCCGGGGTGCTTCCAGCCTCTTGGTGGTTTCTCCTCCCATCTGACTCGTGATCTGATTCCACAGATCCAGGCTGGGGACAAGCCGAATTTAGGGTATAGTTCCCAAAATGCCACAAAATAGACTGCTTTCTAGTTCATAAACCAACGGGGTTCAGTCCAGAATGGTGTAGGGACCAGTGCTGGGAGGGGCTCTGCCTTCAGCCTGGGGAGGAACAGGGAGAAAGCATTCCGCACGGCCTGAAAACGATGCTCTTCCTTTCGAAATCCGTGCTCCCCTGGAGTCTGAGGCTCACTGTATCCTCTGAGAAAGGTCCAGGGCAGAGACGGCCCCAGGGTCAGAAGAACGGGACTGTACCTCAGTGGCACATCTGTAAACTGAGGCAAAGGATCCAAGCGCTGATCTGTGGCCGGCTGGCACTGACCCGTGGCCAATCCCCGGGACACACGGCACAGGGTGCACGCGAAACACCTGCCTACTCCCCCAGGGAACCCCGGTGCTGCCCCTCCCAGGGACTGAGCTCCAACCTAATGAGGTAACAGCCACATCTCACCTTCAAAACAAGGGCATCCTTTGAAAAGCTGCCACAAGTCGGGTGCCAGAGGAGTAGATCGCGTTTTCAAACGCACCACCCTACACGCTAATGAGTCCTTACCGAAGTCGCTCGGGCTTTAGCAAGACAGACCCGCTGTCACTGAGGGCTTCTCTCTGCTGGGTCTGAGCTCGCACACCTCAGGCTTCGCAGCACCCGTCTACATCTAAACTACTGCTGTGCCTTTTGCAAAAGGCGCCAGCCCAGAAAGCACAGGGTTGTGAGCTCCGTCCCTCATATCAACCAAGGAAAAGCAAGAAAGGAAAACCCACAGCCATCTCGTAGTGACCTACGTTGACGGTGACACCGCGACTGAGTAAGTCCAGGCTGACTTCAAGAAATTCACGTCTACCCTAGGTAGGGAGGGGCTGGGGCCAGGCACTTTGGGGTGCGTGTTCACCCTCACTGCATTGAGGTCACAGGAGAGCCCACGCCAGCCCAGGCTCGGACATCTCTGGCCTCCCCCCGGGTCTCTCTGCACTCAAGTCATGAAGTTTACACCTCTACAGTTATGAAACCCTGAGGGAGCGAACGGCCCCTGAAGGCGGTAGTCGACTCCAGGAATGGGCGAGGCGGGAGGCGCTGGGAGTGGAGACCGCGAGCCGCGGGGGAAGGGGAGGGGGCACTCACTGCCGGCAGGGGTCGTGGAAGGGCAGCGCCAGCCAGGCGCCGTGCTGCTCGCGCATGAAGTCCCGCATCTCCTGCGCGCTGCCGTCCGCAGACACGAAGACCACCTCGAAGGGCGCCGGCCGCAGCGCCGCGTAGAAGTCGCAGAGCAGCGGCGTGAAGTCGCGGCTGAGCGCGCACCCGGCCGCCGCGAAGTACAAAGCCACCACCTTGTTCTGCAGCGCCGCCTCGGCCTCCACTGAAGCGCCCTCGCGGGTCATCAGGCGCCGCCCGGCCAGCACGTCCACCATGGCGCAGGCTGGCGGGCGGTCACCTGGGGTGGGGGACACCTGCGAAACGACAGTCGCTCGTGGGCAAGGGTCACCTGCTGGAGAACGATCCACCTGCGGGCAGGGGACACCTGTGGGAGGACGGTCACCCGTGGGCAGAGGACACCTGCGGGAGAAGGGTCACCGGCAAGCAGCCAATCATAAACCCTGGCCGCGCGCCGACTCCCTCAGCACTGCTCGCGGGGATCCGGGGTCCGTGGACATCATGGGGAAGGGACACTGACAGACACCGGTGACCCCAGGTCTAGCGCGGCAGCGCGACCCACCGCACGGGCCTGCAGTTGCTGAGCCCCGGCGACGTCCCGCCCTCGCCCCGCCCTTCCCCTCTTTCCCCCGCTTCCCCCCTACTCCGCCCCGACCCCTCCCGCGGTGCCCTTGAACCTCAGCTGGAGCTCAGGCTGACCCCGGGCAGAGCGCAGAGGGTGCAAGCGGCAGGAAGCGCAAGGGCAGCTCGGGCGCTGCGCCCGCCAGCGGCGGGGAGTTCGGGTCCTGGGTGGGTGTGGGCGTCCGTCCTCGCACCCCAGGCCTTGGTCCGGGGGAACCCGGGGTCCAGGCAGAATTGGGAGCCGGTCGAGAGCAGTGATTACGCGGGGCCGGGATGCGGCTCCTGAGAGGCCCGTCCAGCGTGCGCGCGTCCCTGGGCTCCTTCCTGGCGTCGCCAACAAAGAGAAGAAGGAGATTAATTATGTGGCAGCAGCTGCTGGGCCAGTGGCTTCGCAGCGAGCCACGGTCTGCGCCCTGCCCGGGGCAGGCGGGGCTCGCGTGGGGACTTAGCACGGTAACAAGCACCGCGGGAGTCGCGCAGTAGTCAACAGGCTCGGAGTTAATCCCCAAGGCGCACCGTGGACAAAATATGAAAAAATAAGGACAGTGAAGGAAATCAAAGTACGCCATAGGAATATGCCCGCTGGCATAGGGTTGTTTGACCTGGGAGGACTTGAAAATAAACGCAGGAAGAGGCCTTTTGGGCGCCGCTTAAGGACAGATCGTCCAGGGGAAGTGGCGGGGCACAACTGTCACTGACGCTCCGGGCGGAGGTCTGGGCTGCGCGGACCGGCGGCTCTGGGAGACCCTGTCTCAAAATTTAAAAACAGGCCAGAGGAAGCTGGGTAAGAAGACCCTGGGTAAAAGGATGTCCCCCTGGAATCCCAGCACAGGCCAGGCGGGACAGGCTCACTCGCGCCCGCGCACCCCCGGCCCCTCTGCGTGCGGTGTGCGACCCCCGAGGGCCTGGATTGTCCCCGTCACCAGTGGTTCAGTCCTCAGCCCTAGGAGGCCGAAACACGGGAAGAGGGATAGCGGGCGAGGAGCGGTGGACAGGGCAGGAATAGCTCCTGAAGGCCTCATAGCTTCGAACTGCACGGGAGGAAATAAGGTAGGCGGCAGGCCAACTGTTTATCCAAAATACCTGGCATCTGGACGGTCCCTAGCGCAAGTGACGTCTTTCTGTGTTGAAAGACTGTACAGGTCCCCTGAGCTGACCTTACGCGGAGTCCACGTCCACTGAGTGATCAGCTGCCCTGGAAAACCGTGCGACTACTATGTGTGAATTAAAACTAAACTTAGGCTTTGACACGGGAAGTAGAAGTAAGCCCACTGCGAGGGGGGAAAGTGGCTCCCAACACGTTGGACGTCCGATGGGGCGAAGTCTTCTGAAGGCTGAGATTCCAGAGCAAAGGAGAGCGAGAGTGGGAAGATCCTGAGGGACAGAGGGGTCCTGAGTGGAGGCTGATGGGGATGGGGGTGCTTTACGCAGCGAAGCCACAGGCTGGATCCAACTGCGGGGTTACAGTGTAACCCCTGGGTTTGTGCGGGTGGACAGGTTGCGGGGGCGGGGTGCCTGGCGCCTGGCAACTTTCAGGGGGGAAGCCGCAGAGGCATTCCTGCAAAGGAACGGAGGGTGGGCCTGACACTGGGGTCGCCCCCCTAGGATTCTGATGCCTATCCAGGCTCACTCTGAGATAGGAGAGAAAACATAAAGGTAGGGAGAAAGGAGACAAGGAAATCAAGATTTTAAAATTGCACTGTTTTTGTGTGCCGAGGATCGAGCTCACAGCCCGCACTTGCTGGGCGGCGCAGAACCACTGAGCTACCCCCCAGCCCTTTCAACTGCGCTAAGAAAACTCCTCCCTTCCTTACAAAAAAGTGTTAAATTCCTAAAATGCCTTTTACAATAGCCTGCGAATTCCTGGACTCCTTTTTCACCTACAAATTGCCTTTTCCCCCAGCCCAAAGAGCAACAACGGTTGATGACTAATTTATCTCAGCCTCAAACGGGTTGACCTCACTCGACCAGCCGCGACTTCTGGCACCCACAGATGGCTTCCACTGCGGCCTGACAGATGGAGAAACTCAGAGCCCAGGTCACCCGCCTGACACACACCCCTTTAACTGTGCCCCCTGGCTTATAATGGGGCTCACTTCTCTGGGGGCCGATGCTGCATTCCTACCATCTCTGTCTAATAAATCCTACTCATGCCTCTTTCTGACCTGTGCTAGAAATTCTTTTCCTGAGACAAGAGTCAACAAGCCTGCAAACCTTTTTAAGAGGGTGAGATAGGTTCCTTATTTCAACCTCAGGGATCTCACAAATGCTACTGAGAGACAACCAGACCAGTGATGCCAATTTCAGAGTAACCTGGAACTGCTGCTATCATTGGCCTGTCCACCTCGAGGCCTGGCCCTCCCCGCTCAGTTCTGACTTTGCTCATCTCCCACAGACTTCCTCTAGGACCCAGCCCTGTTTGCTCAGGACCTTGCGCTTGCCAGGCAGGCACTTATGCCACTGAGCTGTATCCCCAGCTCCCTCCAATTAATTTCTGATTTAGTTGTCTGTAGTAATATGGACCAAAGCTCTAAACGTCACTCATACTGTGTTTTGACTTGTTTGGCCTTTAATCCTTGACCACTGACCTGAAACGGAGCACACAGTTTAGTAAACAACGCAGCTCACCCCAGAAACTCCCATCACTTGCATAGCTGTGGGGGAGTTGAGTGGGGCAGTCACCACTCAGGGAGGTGCTGAGGCCGGGTGTGGGCACTGTGACCCTTGGGATAGCCTGACAGCCAGCCTGCCCAACACACTCTCCTTGTCCTGGGTGTGAGCAAGCCAGGGTGGATGTCACAGGGATTTCCAGACCAGGCCTGCAGATGGGGAACTAAAAACAGGACCAAGCTCCTCATTTTGGCTTTGCTGTCTGTACGTTAGTGTCTTAACACTGGGTAAGATTCCTGCTCGGCTCTACTGAGGATACACTTAATCCTTGAAGTGTGGAGCGCCCAAAAATTAGTGGCATTAGGTGAATTAACTGAATTTACCCACATATAAGTCATTCTCAAGATTTGCAGTTGCCCAGTTGTTGAAACAATCCTGCCCAGGCCCTCGGGGCAGGAGCAGAGGCCTCTATCTCTGTCTGGACTCTTTAGTCTCCTCTCATTTCTGTGAGAGCAGAGCCTCAAGACAAATTGCCCTGGTAAAACGCTTCCTGCCTGGAGTTATTACCTGCTGGTTGGCGGGACAGGCTGTCCCTCCCCAGGCATGAGCAAACATCTCCAGGGACCCAGACTGTCCCCTCAGGCCCTGAGGACTTCTCCAGGGCCACCCTGCAGAGCCAGTCCTCAGCAACCATCAACCAGACTGCAGTTCTGACCTAGGGATAACACAGGACCTTGGAAGGATCTAAAGAGTAGAAGGGAAATAACGTAAGGCCTATCTGTTAGCGTTCCCTACACCGGTTTTGTGCTAATGTCACAGAATGAACATGAAGGAACACGGGGTTAAGAGAACGCAGCATTTGCTGAGGGGAAGAAGCTTCATTCCAAGAGAGATCCGAGGGGACCCGGGAAGTGGGTTACGGGAGACCATAGAGCAGAACCCTGAGGTGGGGACAAGGTGGGACAAAACTAGGGTTGACCAATAGTACAAGTCCAGTCCTTAGGTGACACCCATTCAGTAGAGAGGCAGGTCGCACAGCAGTGTACAATGAGAGAACAAGTGATAGAATTTTCCGGGCGGAAGGGAACCATCTGATAGAATTTTTGATGTGGCTAAAAAGATAAGAAGTATGAAATAAAAGTGGCCTTTATTTTAAGAATGTGGAGAGAGACTCCATGACCCTCCAGGGTCTGGTATTCTCTCCGCCAGACACGTGGAGTGGGGGCATACATGTAGCTTAGGTTTGGGGTGGTGCCCAACGGGCATTAGTGATGCACAGGTAGCCCATTGGTATCCATTTCAAACCACAGGTAAATTGCCTAGGGGCAGGAAAGGTGACCTCAAGATAGAGCCCCTTGGTTCTGCCTCCCAGCCTCCCACCGGCTAGGGCAAAAACTTTTCACAAGGAGTTTCCCGGAAGGGAAGGGCAAGGTCCTTGTCCCACAGTGACTGATGCCTATCTACGCATGGCTCACTACTGTTTATCCCTGGGGAAGCAGGTGTCACTTCATCTTTGTCTTAAAGCCTGGCCTTCAGGGAAAGCGCCCGTCTACCTGTTCATGCCCCGGTTCATCCATGTGCCCATTCCCTGAGTCATGCCCCAGTCACTCACCCATGCCTGCATCCATCTCCCCCCGCCCAACCCATCAGAGGAACTGTTAATCCTGATGTGGGGAAAGAAAATCCCCGACCTGCTCGGCAGGGGACCAGTTCGGGTTCTCTAAAACTGAAAGAACGAATTTTAGGAACAACGGAAGTTAAGAGTAGAATTTATTTATTAAGAGAAAGAAAGCTACTGTCTGAGGGAGACAGAAAGGGTCCCCAGCAGGTTGTTAGGGCACAAGGTGGGCACGAGGTGGGACATAGATACAGTCAGCCAATAAGCTTAGTGTAATCGCTCAGGTAAAACTGATTAAGTCAGGGACCAATGGGGAAGCAAGTCACATAGCAAGTGGCATGAAACTTGGGTCAGAGGCTCTTCCTGGCTTTCTCAAGGTGCTGGAGACCTATTTAGAGTATCAATCACGGTTGTTTATCCTTAGGAAGTATGTGGGTGAATTTGCTTTATTTACTTTTTGTCTTTTTTTGGAGACAGGGTCTGTGATGCAGCTTAAGCTGGCCTTGAGCTCACAGTGATCCTCCTGCTGGGATCACAGGGTGAGCCACCACGCCTGGCTCAATTTGCTTTATCTTCTGGATTGAGGCTGGCCCACAGCGGAGGTGTCCGGTTCTGCACTGGCTCCTTCCAGGGCCCAGGGCTTCCTGGCTGCCTGTGACTCAGCTGCCTGTAACATGCTCCGCCCTCGACCTGCAGCCAGAATGCAGGGGTCAGAGCTGGGAGGAAGCAGGTCCTCAACGTCCCCAAGGGATCCTGGGCCCCAGGCCTCCTCCCCGGTACTCCGAGCTTCCCCTTTTGAAGACCCACAGCAGCTGTCTCCTTATGGTGTAGAACTCGAACCCGGGCCTGTGTGCGCTGGGCAAGCCTTCCTCCCCCACCAAGACGGACACCCTACCCGCCTACGTGGTTGCCTGGTGTCATCTGGCACTTTTGTGTCCCCAGATTATAGCCCTTGTGAGGGATTCATGTTTTAAAAAAAGAAATTCTCGCTCACACACCTTCTCTGGAAGGATGTGCTGGAGTGCTGCTTTGGAGGGTGGGGCGGCGCGGATGCGTCTGCAGCTGGGGGAACCAAGTCTGTGAGCCGAGCCCTCAGTGAGCGGAGCCTGGTGAGGAAGGCTTCCGAGGCTGCTGACTTAAGCGGCCTCCCGCCCCAGGCAACAGGGCCTCGGGAGAGAAGCTCAGCATTCAATCTCCCCTAATTAGCAGCCTGAGAGAAGATTACAAGAAAAACACGGGAACCCTCCAGCCGCCCCTCCCCCTCGGCTGTCACTGCAGGAAGCTGCCTCCTTTGCTCGAGTCCCCAGTCCCCCTTTTCAACATCTGCCCTGCACAGGGGCGATTACACGTACACGTACACATTAATGTGCGTGCCCACACGCAGACACACGTGAAATACCTTTTTTGGGAAAACAAACATCATTAGTAGGGATGTCACTAAGGAACAAGTGAGTGTCCCTGGTGGGATAAAAAGCAATGAAATCCAAGACTGGCCACCTGCTGACCTGGAGAAGTTCTGTCTGTCCTGCTAATGGAAGCAGCTGACTTTACTTAGCTTTTATTTTTTTGTTTCTGTGTTTGGAGACAGAATCTTTAATGTAGTTTAAACTGGCCTTGAACTCACAACAATCCTCCCGCCTCAGCCTCCCAGCGCTGGGGTTACAGGTGAGCACCACCACACCCGGATCTTTATTTAGGTTTTATTTTTATTTTACTGGTTGATTTTTATCAGTGTTGGAAACTGAACTCGGGTCTTTGCTCTCAACCCCCTGGGCCACATAATTAGCCACAAAGGTGCTTTGATTCCCAGCACACTGGTGCTGGTACAGGGAGGCCAATCCTGGCATCATGGCCACAGGCAGAAGCCCACCCTGTGCACAGTCAGGTCAACTCAGAGGGGCGCAGTGGGGTCATTTGCAAGTGTTAGGGAAGGATGTTCCCAGCACGTGCAGCCTCAGCCACACACTCAGCTAGGGAAGGGGGCTCCCAGACGACACTGTAGGGTACTGGCCCCTGCCCTATGCGTCTCCTGAGATGCCTCCAAGGCCAGTGGTCATCCCAAAGTTAGGAACCTTGAGTATGGACACAGCATCACCAGGGGCAGAGGAATTTCCAAAGCGGCTCCTGACCCAAGCAGGGCCGGCTGCCTGCCCCACCACACCTTCTGACTTTGTGCTTACCTGCAGCTTCCTCATGAAGACCAGCTCACTGGGGAGCTCGGGTGTACCTCTAGCATGTATGAGGCCCTGTGCCCTTACCCTACTAGGACTCGAACTCAGGACCTTGCACTTGCCAGGTAGGTGCTGTGCACTGAGCTGTATCCCCAGCCCCAGTAGAACCCTTTTGAAATTTGCCATTGCCTCTCGAGGGGTGGGCCATCTTCTCCCACCTACTAAGACTGCCACTAACTTCCTGCTCTCTTCCTGGCCTCCCACAGAACGCTGCTGTTGAGAGGTTTTCGGCTCTTGGTGAGGCTGTCATAGTGATGTCACTTTGGTAGACACTGACGCAGGTTCACATGCTGTTGGCAGGGGAACATCTGTGAGTCCCACCCGATAGAAGTCAGATGCGTATTCCCCAAGGACGAAGGATGAATCAATCATACAGAACAAGGTAAAGAGTAGGAAAACTTTACAGGTACAAATTATCTATTATGAGTGTGACCATTACAAATACCTAAAATGTACCAATAAAATATGATTGAGGAGGAAAAAAAAAACAGGAAAATTCACTGGGGAAGCACAATAGCTCCTGAGAGACAGGAAGGGTTCCAAATGTATCCACCAATGCACCCAGCACATCTCTGGGAAAGTGTCATTCCCCCCCCCACCCCCCACCCCCGCCCCGGTACCAGGGATTGAACTCATGTCCTCGTGCTTGAGCCACTGAGTTAAATTCCCAGGCTTTTAGAGCACAGTCACAAGGGCTGGGTATAGCACAGTGGAATTATAATCAACCAATCAGATTAGCAGTACATTGCTAATATTGATCCAGCAGTAGCAAGGGCATAAGATGATGTTCTTAACCCAATAACCTATAGTCTTAGTCTTATCTTCCTTAGTGGGTGGCCCATCCCTAGTGAGATAAGGTTTATTTATATGGGAAATCTCAGAAGGATGGTACCAGTAATCTCAGACTTCCTCTGGAAGTGTGTAAATTCACCCTGTGACTTTAATCTTCAGTCAGAGCCTGACTGTCTTCTGTAGGGACTCCCTGGCCGGCCCACCCTGCCTGCCTGCCTGGAATATTTCTACCCACCTTGGCTGTCTATAATACTGTAACCCTGAACCGCCCTTTATACAATGTTTCATCAAAATTTCCCCAATGACCTATGAATTATTTTGGTTTTAAACTCTTTACTTTGTTTCAGAGTGGTCCTTCTTTTAGCTTAATGCATTGGAATTTTAAAAAAAATCATTTCTTCTTTTGCTATCGTATCTCAGGGCTGTAGTACATGAAGAGACAAAGAGAGGGAGATTGGATAAATGCTCGATTCTTTATTTACTAATTTTCAAAACAAATACCAGCAGTTTTGAAACGAAGCAGTGTGTTTCATTAAATACCTTTATGATACATAAGTAAATTGATGAATTTTGTTTTCCAGGCTCCAGAGCTTTGGATGAATTTTTAATGTATCAATCAATTGTTCTTTCTGATACCCAGGTGATCACTTGCTGCCCAGGGAGGCCCTTTTAAGTGAAGCCCTGAGTCTTTTTCTTTTCTTTTTCTTTCTCTCTCTTTTTCTTTTTGAGACAAGGTATTGCTATGCAGTTCAGGTTGGCCCTTGGGCTCACTTTGTAGCCCAGGACAGTCTTGAACTTGCAAAGATCCTCCTGCCTCAGCCTCTCCTGAATCTTTTCAAATGACTTCTGTTTACCGGCACAAAATGCATCCCAGGTTTGTCTCAGGTACTTCCTGTCCAGAGATCAGTCATTTTCTCCACAGAATCCTGGTTCCTGTTTGTTTGTTACAAGGTCTTGCCATGTAGTCCAAACTGGTCTTGAACTAAGGAACACAGGCTCACTTCAGACTCATGGTAATCTTCCTGCTTCAGCCTCCAGAGTACTGGGATGACAGGTGTGTACTGCCATGCCCAGCTCATGATACTTCTAATTTCAGTATCTAAATTTATTTTAAAGTATTCCAGATCCAAAAATTACAGATTTCACTAAAATTTTATCTATTTGCATTCTAAAGTTCTGTTCCAAATTAAGAAAAATTACTGGCTTAGTCTACAGAACAAATTAATAATTCCCAAATAACAATAACAACATTACTGCTGGGTGTGGTAATATGCTAGTCCCAGCACTCAGGAGGCTAAGAGGATTGCCATGAGTTCAAGGCCAGCCTCAACTACATAGTAAGAATGTCTCAAACAAACAAACAAACAAACAAAATTACTCCTAAAAACCTAAAAAAAAAAAAAAAAAAAACAAAACAGCTTAAACTTTCTTTGTGGCTCTTTTTTCTTTAGGATCTGTCTTACTGGGAATCAAAATAATTTTTCTGAGGGCTGAGGGTTTAGCTCAGGGGCGTAAGTGCCTGTTTGGCAAACATGAGGTCATGAGTTCAAATCCCCAGTCCCACCTCTCCAAAAAACAATCTTTCGGAAATGAGATTAGAAGTCTCACTGGCCTGATGGTGTAAAATCAGGGCACAGGAGGCTGAGAAGGAGGGCTGCTGTGAGTCTGAAGCCAGCCTGAAATGAATGGCAAGTGCCTGTTTAAAAACTTGATTTAAGAGCCATAAAATGCACATGCTCATTTCTGGTGTCCCCCATGGTGTCACAACCCACACTTTGCCCTAAGTCTCCCCACAGCAGGGTTCAAAGGCTGCACGGCTCTGTAAAGCCTCCCCTGTTTTTTCTCTTCTGGAACAGCTGCATAAAACAAAAACAACCTGTGGGCCAACAGCTCACATTGGCAAGACCACGCCGGCTTGAAGTTCTGCTGTATTCTGTGGATCGATTTCTAACTATCCAGTGCATGCGACAAGTACAGGCGTGTTGGGCTCCTGTTTTGCATATTCAGTGTGTGTTGATGACCGATTTTCTTAGAAAGCAGTCCACTTCCTCCAAGGCTTTGTCTCAAAGGCATGAACAGGCGGAAAACTCCCCGTAAACAGAGGCAGGCAGAGGCCAGGTGGCAGGCGCCTTTGAGGTCAGTGAAGCTTAAGATTCAATACCCGGGTGCAGGCAGAGTGAGGGGGAAACCATCCATGGGGGGCAAAGGAAAACCGCTTTTTTACTGGGCTCAAAAGGAGGCAGGGACAAGAAGATGAGACGGAGTGCGTCAAGAGCAGTGGTCAGAGTCCCTGCCTGTCCCGCCTCCAGGTGTCCGGTGCAAAGCACGGATGTGATCGAAGTCCCGGCGCTTGGATTCCACCCTCCACCTCATCTCTTCTTTCACCCCAGTGTTTGCCAAGGGCAACTGCACCAACAGCGTGGGTGCTGGCCAGTCCAGTCTGACTGTCCCAAATCTTTCCAGTGTTTACCTTTCGGCAAGCCTGTCTTTGCCGGGCTGTGCTTCTCCTCCTCCATTAATCTTACCCGTCCCTTCTCCAGTTTACCTGTGCCCATCTTTCCACCTCCTCTGAGCTTGCTTTTTTAATGTTCCCAATGTTCAGTCTTTGCATGCTACTCATGAGTTGAAGGGTCTGAGCTTCCACAGAAATACAGTGCTAAGATCATCACACAAATTGCAATGGAAGTTCTGGTTTCATGATATGCTGTAAATTTTTTTTTATTATGGACTTAAAAAAAATCTGTGTGTCAAAGAACAAAATTTCAACAAACTGAGATCTAAAGATCTAGCTGGGGAGCAGGGGGGGGTGTAGTTTGATGGTAGAGCAGGGGCTTAGCATGGAGGAGGCTCTGGACCTGATCCCTAGCACCACAAAAAAAAAAAACAAAAAACAAGATAAGTCCCACCAGGTGTGGTGGCACTGTCAGGAGCGTAGGGCAGTTTAAACGGACAGGAACACAGTGCAGGGCCCTCCTCGAGCAGGCTGAAGCACTTACTAGCCCAACAGCGCAGGGTCACATTATCACCCCATGTGGTGGCTCCACTGTGGTCTGGTCTGCTGGGCTGGTGCAGGAGGCCAGTCCAAAACCAGCATCCTTCCCTGGCTTGTACTTATCATGTGCCTTATTCAGAAACATGTTTTAATATCCACAGGAGGCCTCAGATCCCTTGGTTACTGGTTTCTACTTGTGTTTTCACCTAGATCCAGGTGGGCGATCTGTTTGAACTCATCCATGTCATATTTATTAAAATTGACTTGGTGAGCTAATACCTAGTCCGTAAAAATGTTTCAAGGGATATTACAAAATAGGAAGAAAATGCTCAATTGGAAGAGGAACTGGGCAAGGGGGAGGGGGAAGGGGAGGGAAAAATGACCAAAGAAAGAAACACGGAAACCAAAGCTTTGGAAAATGAGGAGGGGAAGAAGGATTGAAGGGAAGGTAAGGGAACGGGAAAACAATGAACCAAGATAAGTCCTGTACAGGTACAAGGTCCCTGTGATGAAAGTGATCACTATGTATATTTAAAATATATCAATAAACTTAATTAATAAAAAAAAAAGGGTACTTTAAAAATAAAGTATGTATTACATGTTCCTTTGCTGTACTTACCTTATGTCAAGTCCATTCACGGCACTGTTCAAGCCTTCAAGGCCTCTACTACTGAGTTTTGGCTGCTCAATTTCTCATAGAAGAATGCTCCGTTTTCTAAAAACTAGAGATGACTTGTCAGTCTTATTTATTTATTTTATATCTCTTTGACTCTATACCAGTCTTCCTCTTGTCTCCAAGTTACCTGAAAATACCCTCTGCCGGTGGTGGCCACGTGGCTTTGCTCAGCCTGGATCTGGCCATCTGCTGCCGCTGAGCGTTCGTTAGCCAGTACTTCTGTCCTTGTTCTTGGCTGTTGACTGACTCATGAGCCCCCAGGCCCTGAAACAGAGGAGTCACGGGACCCCAATATCACCCTCCTCTCTGAATCCTCTACTCATGTTCCTGTGAGATGCTCATGTTTTCCTGGGCAGCAGCCTCCCTATCTGGTCCAGCTAAGAGCCCAAGGACACGGAAGCACCTGGGGTCTCCTGAGGGAGGCTTCAGAACACACCCCACAGTGCTGTCCCCACCCCACCCACTGCATTGGCAGTCCTGGCTGGTCTGTCTCCTCCTTGTCACAAGGTGAGCCAGCCAGTCCTGCAACCCTGGAGCTGGGAAAGTGCTGAGCCTTGTGTGGAGCACGATGAACTTGGGGTGCGTGGCCCTGATGCGTGGCTTTTGTCACTGAATAACCGTGACTTTGAAGGTCCATCCACATGGCTAAGTGCTGTTTCATGGTATGCACATACCACGTCTGGTTTATCCATTCACCACCTACAGGTTGGTTTGCTTCTAGTTATTGGCTCTCACAACCAGTGCTGCGGTGGAGTCCCATGCTTCTGTGTGGATGTGGCTCTCCAAAGTGGAATTACTCAGTCCCGTTGACTTGCCGGGCCACGAGTGTTTAATATGTGGAGCAGCCCCTCTCTTTTCCAAGGCGGCTGTGTCCCTATTCATGCCCACCAGCTGTGGGAGCTGCGGGAGCTGGTGCCAGGGCCCAGGGCTTCACCGGCATTCGCAGCAGTCCTTTATTATTATTAATTATTTTAAAAAATTTTCTCCTGAAGATTATGGTTTAAATTTATTATTGTCTTAAGGAGCCACTCTGGAAGTTTCTGGAGCGTGAAGTTTCTTTCTCCACTGGGGTTGAACCCAGGACCTTCACACTCAGTTATACCTGTAGTCATTTTTTTTTGAAGGTAGTAAAATACAACAGAACAAGACAGAATAAAGCCGATTGAGACAATTCGGTGAAACTGGTACAGAACTTCACGGCAGGAAACCAGATTAACAGTATATCTCATTATCTTCACAATAGTTGTCCTTTCAATCAGGTATAGCAAAATCAAACCAAAACCAGAACACTATAAAACCATTCGAAAGAGAACACTGAATAGAGTAAAAAGAATTAATCATAATGAAACAAAAGTGAATACATTTGCCTTCAAACAGTAGAAGGAAATCCCCCATATTTGCTATATTGCATACAGTCATCCTCCCAAGAGATGCTCAGACCTCAGTCCTGTTGCTAAGGGGAGGGATCTGGGGTGTTGGCAGGTTTGATTTCCAGCCCGAGGGCTGGTAGGGGCTCCTCCTGGCTCATGCCAGAAGGAGGCGCTTACCAAGAAGGCAGGCGAGTTGCCTTCTCCTGCAGCTACCTGGGTTCCACCAGGGCTGGCTCCTCTAGTCATCTTTTTTTAAAACTTTGAGATACAGTCTTAATAAATCACTGTTTCCTAGGCCAGGTTTGAACTTCAAGGCTCCGACCTCAGCTTTGCAGAGTACTCAGATGGCACCAAGGACACTTTTTCTTTTTCTTTCCTTTTTTGAGAGTAAATACCTTTCCTCTAATTATCATCTAGTTTTGAAATCCGTTCAATGACACAATCATAAACATAGTGCTAACACTTGAGAGGCAAGGCCAGCATAGGTCATTGACAGAGACTCAGTCCCTTCCCACCTGCAGGATTGAGGGTGAGAATTTTACCAGCTCCTGCCTCCATTTTCCCATCTATAAATTGGAGACAGTGAAGTGTTAGGTAATTTAATGAGATGATAATACATGTAAAGTGTCCGGTAAGCACCTGGCAGGTGGCAAGCTATTGTTTCATCATTAGATACAAGCCACGCTAAGGAGCCTCTTTTAGCAACGGCAAGGATTGACCTGTGACAGCAAACCAGAGCCCACAGTGGCACAACTGCAACCTAATCCGGTGATTTATGAAAAGCAGCTGGCCGGGGCCCCGAGTGTATGTGATTCGGCTCCCATCAGCTGGAGCTGCTCGGTTACACCCACCGAACTCACAGTACTCTCTGTTCAGGGGAACAGGAGGCTTCCATGAGGCTGATGATTCCCTTCAGAAGCTGAGGGACCGGCCACACCTCTGGAGAAACTGGTGGCTTTTTCGGCACAGTTTAAATAACAAGCCACCAGGTAAAGCATGGGCCACTGCTGGGAGAGCCCGAAGCACCCCGCACTGGAGCTACCAAGGCACGTAACTTAGCGAGATCATGTAAAACTTCAGGCCGCCACCTCGGGAGCTATGTTTCAAGTGTGGGAAGCCACATGGAGCCAAGCAGCCAGGTGGGCAGCACGGAACATCTGCTCCTGCGCAGGAAGCTCGGCCGGACGGCGGCCTCCGCTCCCTCCGGAGCTGAGCTTTCTCCCAACCCTCCACCTGCTGTCTCTGGAATGGAGGTGGGTGATGCCTCGCCTCCAAGATTATCATGAGGGCTGTGTGCTTGACTGTGGGACATGCCACACAGCAGTCCAGTCCCTGGTGTTCTGGCTAGATCACTAAGCTGTGACATGGAGACAGACCTGAGGCCCTGCTTCAAGATAGATCATCACCTGCTAACGTCGGCTCCAGCTGAGTTTAGCAGGGAACTGAATGTGTGTGGGAAGGTGGACTCCGTTACCATGCTGTGAGACTCCCTTCTTGTCACTCATGAGGTGTCTCAACAGAATGTCCCTCTGCCACTGCCACCTAGGAACCTTCTGGAGGCCACTAGGCCACAGCAGAGCAAAGGCTCAGTGTGTACGCCTGGGGGCATCTACCTGGGACTGTTTGTGCTGCTTTGAAATACAGTTGCTGGAAAAAAAAAAAAAAGAAATACAGTTGCTGGAAGATGACAGGGTGGGGACCAGAAACTCTGTTAACCGGTCCTTCCCTATGGTTTTGCAAAAGTACTTTTTTGAGAAAAATGAGTTAGGAGGATGTGTTCCTCGGTTTTCCTTTGCTACAACAAAAGGAAGTGAGCTTAAGGGAGGATGGTGCAAAACGCCAAGGTGGAGGGGACAGCAGGGCAAAGGGCAGAGCTGTTCACGCTGTGAAAGCCAGGAGGTGTGGGAAGGAAAGTGCCATGGAAACAGATGTGGTCAAGGGCAGCCCCCATTCCATCACCTCCCAGTGAGGCCATTCAATTGCGATCTCCTCAGGAGATGAATCCACTGAGGAAATCAGAGCACTCTCCATCCAACTGCCTCTGCAAAGCCCACCTGCAACCGAGCCTTCACCAGTGTGCCTTTGGGGGATATATAATACCCGAACCATCACGGGGCAGGGGGTCTTTTCAAGTCAACCACCAGGACAGACTTGCAGAAGCTGTCTGGTCGAGGCCTGTAGCGTGGGCTCAGAGCCACTGACACCCTGCTGCTGGGACTGCTGTTTTGCTCTGTGCTGCTCTCCCATCAGCCGAGCAAGCCCTGCTTTTCACACGCGAAGGGACGGGTGGGTGGAGGGGCTTCCCATTCCTGGTCAACCAGTGGGCCTGACAGCGTGACCTTGCTCACCCAGTGACAGGTGGCCCTGCAGCGCCTGCAGGCTGGGCAACCAGCTGCCTCCTACAGTGCAGCCTTGCTCTGCACCCTGCCACCCAGCCCCTTGGTGCCAGGGTAGGTGTGACTGCTTTCCTGAGCGCCAGCTCGTCCTCTCACCATCTTACCTACGGCTCACGGCTCCCTTAGAACCTCCTGTTCTCACCAGATACTTTCCTTCAAAAGAGAAACCTTCAGCTTTTCGTGACTTAAGCCCTGAATCCGGTCACTAGCTTTTTCTCTGTAGCAGCAGCTGCACCCTGCCCCGCCTGATCACATCCTGCCCAGGGAAACCCCTCCTTCACACAAACAGCAGTGTCTGCTAAACAGGCCTTAGGGTCCAGCTGCACCCTCAGACAGAAGGCAGACATCACTGGAGGGCTTGGAAATTAAATCTGAGTTTTTCTTGAGATAGGATGTCACTACGTAGTCCAAGCTGCCTTGAAATCGTGGTGATCCTGCCTCAGTCTCCTGAGTACTGAGACTGCAAATATGTGCCACCATGCCCAGCACAGAAAAATTAGTGTGAAAGCCTCACCCAAAGCTGCAGAATCACAGCCCTCCCCATCCCTTTGCACCTTAGGGTTCACAGTGATGCAGGAGTCCTCAGCAGCCTCTAATACTATGGGATTTATGGGGATCTTGTTAAGTCTCCTATTCGTTTTAATCTATGGAACTGGACAACCATCACAATTGGACTTCTGATTTGAGACAGGGTCTCACTATGTAGCTGGTCCCTGTCCAGGCACGCAGCGCAGTACCAGCTGTCTCCTCTCTGAGGACCGTCCCACCGCAGGGATGTGCCACAGAGCATTAGCTGTTGGCTGCAGACACTTGGTTATTTCAGCTTTGCAGCTCTGTAAATGTGGCTACACATATTAGCTCCCAATCTGCTGCAGACTTTTCCAGGTCTCAGGTGTGTGTTCCTAAGAATCTCGGGTCACATGGTACCTTTATCCGTGACTTTTAAAGAAGCTGGCAGGCTCCTGCCAAAGGGGCTGCAGTCCGGTACCCCACGTGCTCATGCGTATCTGTTGTTGCTGACCTTTGCATGAGTGGCACGAGTGGCGGGAAACAGTATTTCGTCACTGTGGGCTGTCCTTCTCTCAAGGGAAAAGATACATGGCTGCTTTTCGCGTCTGCTCCCCGTGTGCGTTTTCTTCAGAGAACACCTTTCCGCGTCTTTGCCCATTGTTCACGTAGCAATTGTTTCTTATTGAAAAGTTCTTCATCTTTATCAATATGATTTACAAATATTCTCCACCAGGCCGTGATATATTTTCATTTGTCCACTCATCACGGCTTAGGATACGGTATTTTTCAATGTCCATGCTACCCAATTTATCAGATTTTCCTTTCACAGGTGTACTTCTGGTGTCACCCAGAGAAGTCGCTGACTAACCCAGAGTCGTAAATATGCTCACCAGCGTTCTGTTTTATAGCCTTGGCTCTTCCGTTTAGGACTGCAGTTTTGAGTTAATTTCCTTGTGGCAAACATGAGGTTCTAATGTCCCTTGCCTGTGGAGATCCACTTCTTCCAGTCTCTTTTGCTGAGAGGGCAATCTTTCCTTCAGCGAAATGCCCTGGTACCCTAACAAAGTCTACTGATCATGAAGGGAAGGGTTAAAGACCCTTGCCTAAAAAACAAAGACAAAACAGTAAAACCTTGGTTTGCAAGCATAACTCATTCCATGAACAGAATTTCTCTGTAAGAAATAATGGAAACCTAAGACAATTTGTTGAAATTGTCTGTACTCTGAAAGAAAGATCTGAAATTGAAATCATATGAAAATGAATATAATACTGCAACATAACACAAACACAAAATACAAAGAAAAATTAGTTAACTTGTACTTACCTGTGAAAAACCCTTCGTGGCTGGTGTGAGGGAGAGGAGACAGGAGGGTCACTGTGCAGGGCGACTTTCACGGTCACTTGTGGAATCACTGCTATTCATCGGAATCTTTGTTGGTCACCTTTCACAAAGAATTAAAAGACACTTGCTTTTGCTTCCTTTTGAGGATTCCGCAGAAATGTGACATAGCATGTCATGTCATTTAATAGACTCACCACTCACACTGGTGCAGCTTTCTTAGGTGGTGCTTTTTAACAAAGTTTGTTTCCTCACATTGTATAAATCCCCTATCTCATTTATGAGGGATTTATCAGTTTTTCTCCTCCTTCTGTGCAGACCTCTTCCATTTCTCTTCTTTTGCTGTTGGGAGAGGATCACCCACAACCCCACAGTGAATTGAGGGAGGGAGGAACCACTGGCTCAGTAGGATCCTGTGATGTTAGGCAAATGTCCACCATGAGAAACAGTCATGGAAGAACTTACTTGCAATCCAAGGTTTTACCCTCTTTGCATGTGTATGTATGCACACACTCTCATTGTTTTTAATTTTATACCAGGGACCTCACACTTCCCGGGCAGGTGTTTGTGTCACTGAGCTAAATGCGTGGCCTATATTTGTTGTATACATTTGTTTTATATATAATGTCTTTTTTATGTGTATGTCTGTATCTTTATACCATGTCTTTATTATAGCTGTATAATAAATTTTAATTTCCACAAAAATTTTACAATTTGGCTTAATTTGTGCAAAAAAAAAAAAAAAACCTGCTGGGATTCTGTTGAACTGCCATGTAACGTTAGGGTTAGTGTTAGGGTTGAGATACGCTGGCCTCAAACTCATGACAATTCCCCCTGCCTTAGACTCTAAAGCGCTGCAATTACAGGCGTGCACCACCACGCCCCGTGAGAGTATCCTTTTAATAATTGTTCAACCCAAGCACATGTAAGATCTTTCCATTTATGCAGATCTTTCTTTCAGAGTACAGATCTTAGGGCTGGAGATTCAGCTCAGCGGCTTAAGCACCTGCCTGGAAAGTGTGAGGTTGAGTTTGATAAAAAAAAAAAAAAAAAAGTCCTGGGTTCAATTCCCAGCACTACCACTGTCAAAAACACAGATCTTGTACAGATTAGTAAAGACTACAGATCTTGTTCTTCTACGGCATGTGCCCTACACATTCTCCATATAATCGTATCATCTGAAAATATTTCTTCCTTTCTAACGTGGATACCTGTTCCACTTGGTTGCCTTGGCTAGAAGATGTAATACAGCGGCTGGAGAGAGGAGGTGCCAGCGGCCACCTCTGGCTTAGCCCTGACCTTCCCGGTAGAATATTCTCTCACCTCTAAGTGGGAAGCGAGCTGTGGATATTCACAGCTGCACTTTACCACGTTGAGAAACTTCCCTTCCATCTCATACCGTAAATGGATTCTCAGTTTTACTACATGTGCTTTCCTCGTCTTTTGAGGCAACTTGTGCCTTTGTCCTCATTTATGGATATAGTGAAATATTCCTTGTCTTTTGGAGTCTCACCATGTTCCAAGCTGGCCACAAACACAACATTCCAGCCTCAGCTCCCATATTTTTTTGATATTAAAACACATCTCACTTGATCATGCACCTGAACTTTTCTGTTACTGTATTTGTTCAGTATATATATATATATATATATATATATATATATATATATTTTTTTTTTTTTTTTTTTTTTTTCATGCAAATCTCAAATTGTTGGTTTTGCTTTTTTGGTTCTTTGAGACAGGGACTCACTTGTTAGCACAGGCTGGGCTTGAATTCACTACGTGCTCCATCCTTCTGCCTCAGCCTCCCGAATGCCAGGATTAGAGGCGTGCACCCTGCCAACCTGTAGTATCCTTTGTCCAGCTCCAGTATCAAGTAATCCTGGCTTCACAGAACGGACTGGTGTTAGTCAGCTTCCCATTACAGCAATAAAATACTTGAGCTAATAACTCACAGAGAGGAAAGGACTCGCAGTGGTGGAGGCTCCCAGCACATCAGCCTCACAAAGTGAAGCAAAGCGCACCTCTGAACCAGATGCAAAAGAGGAAGAGCCTCACAGCCCGCAATGCTGTGCAGTGTACATCCCAGGGCTTCCCACGAGGCCACACCTCTGAGTGGATTCACAGCTGCCTCCTGGCCAAGGCCTTCAACACAGGCGTCTCCGGGGACTCTCACCCCAGCCGCAGGGCAAGCACTCAGTCCTTTCCTCATTCTTTCTTGAACATCTGTAGGCCTTTCCCAGGGAGGCTGCCCCTGGCTACGAGTTTGAATCCAAAGTGCCATATAGGTCTCTGTCAGTGATTGCAGGAGGGTTTTCACAAAAGTTAAACTCTCTTCTAGGAAAGTAGCAAGTAGTATAATAGAAAACCCAAATCAAGTTCTGTACTTCAGACTATGGAAAGGGGTACTGGGCTGTAATTAAGAAATACAGCCCGAAGCTGGGTGTGGTGATGCACACCTAATCCCAGCACTCGGGAGGCTGAGGCAGCAGGATCACCCCAAACTGAAGGCAGCCTGGGCTTCAGATTGTCTCAAAAAGAAAAAAAATCCCAGCAATCAGGGCAATCTGAGAAGTAAACATGCTCAGTACCAAGCCTCTGCATACACATCCCCACATCTCATGATTCAGATGGCTTACAGACTCAATTCCAGCTAATTCCAGTTAATAATACACAATCTCCATGAAACATTGAACCAAAAGCAGCTATGGGAGGGAGCTGAGTTATCTCAGCTGCACAGGGCAGATAATCTGTGGTCAGACATGCTCACAACAGATGAACTGCAATGACATGGTTATTTTGTTTCTGTAAAAGATTGTTTCCTGTTACACACAAGTATCTTCAGTAATACTCGCTTCTGGACACAACAGTTCCCTGTCTAACCAGCGTTTTATTTTGTATCCTTTTAGGGAAAAAAAAAATGGAACTAGTGATCTAAAGGTGCCTGAACTTTCTCTGTTGAAGCAACAGTGCCTGTAGGGGGAAGGCACAGGCATTGTCTTCTATCAGCAATGGCCACAAAAACCAAAGGCCACAAAGACAGACCAAAGGCACAGCCACAAGACCTGCCCAGCAAACACAAATGGTGAGACTCAGCCACATCCCACCAGCTGATGACCTAAGAACAGACTCACGGGGGCTGGGGATTTAGCTCAGCAGCATAAGCGCCTGCCTTGCAAGTGTGTGGTCATGAGTTTGATCCCTGGTACCAATAAAAAAAAAAAAAAGAACAACTCATGGAAATGCAAACCCTGCAACTTGCATCGTTTCCACAGCTGTAAACTCTTTTGGAAGTAGAATTCTTACAGTGACGTAAATTTAACCTGGAGGTTTGCTAAAGGAAGATTCAGGTCTGGGCAATTGGAAATGGAAGTACTCACACAGCATCCCTGAGTTACAGCCTGGCACATTAAATACCACTTAAGATGGTGAATCTTCCCGGAAAGGTCACATAGGGATGAAGGTCAGCTTCTAGAGTTGCAGTTTCCTGAGTCTCCATCACATCACGCCACTAAGAGTGCTGCGTCTTAATGCAGTTCTGCATTACTCTAATGAAGTACTGGAGGGTGAGTGGCTTTGGATGAAGTTTATTCGGTCCACAGAATTGGTCCAGTCAGGGGACCTCACCTGGGGGTGGCCTTACTGTTGATGCTGTACAGCGTATCACAAGGTGAGACTGAGGTCTCTGTACCTTTCCTCTGATCCCTCCCTCTCTTTATAAAACCAGGATTCAGCCATGAGGCTCCTCCCTGGTGACTTGTAATCCTCATCCCACCTGTAAACACCACAGAGGGATTAGTTTCCACCCTGTTAATATCTCACAGTAGGATTTCGTTTCAGCTCATGATTGCTGAAGGAGGGGCACCCAGGAATGCACTTTGGGCAGCTCCCACTCAAATGGTGCAGTTGGCAGTCCTGCTGCTGTGCTCCAAAGTGCTGGCTCAAAAAGGATCAGCATTAAACAATTCTGCCTTATCACTGGCCATCATTAAAGACCATTTGCCTGATGAAAAGTTCATGTGCAAGACATCCTTGTACCTTCCATCTTTAACTGCTTCCTGTCCTAAAGGAGTACACGGCTCAGTGGTGAGCTAGAAGCACAAGGTCAGGCATCAGTGAACGAAAACATGCCACTGCCACCTCTTTAAGAGTCTGAAACACCAACTGAGCTTTTTGGCAGTTTTATTCGGGATCACGATCCTTTTTTGGACAGGGTCTGCCGGCAATTCAGGCTGGCCTTGAACTCATGGGGATCCTCCTGTCTCGGCCTCCCAAATGCTAGGATTACACAGGTGCACACCACCACACCCAGCCCGGCTTACCACCTTTTAAACAAGTGCTGCCAGCATGTTCTCAGCTGTCACTCAAACTCTACCACCAAAGATACACACTCTTCTTTTTTTCTATACATTTTCTTTAGTGAAAGATACACTCTCTTAAGAGCTTGGCCTTGGTTCTTCTGTCTGAAAAGCACAAGGCCCTTTCTCTGTGGCCCTCCTGGACACCCACAGCAGGGTCGCTGCAGGCAGGGTTCTTGGTCTGTCCTCCCAGTTGCTATTTGTGGGGCACTGTTCATCTTCGGGAATGTCACCAGGGGTAGCCAACAGCAAGGGCCTTGAAGTCAGGCGGAGTACTGATCTCCCCAGCTCTGGCAGGCGGGCCGCACACATCCAGCAGGATCTGTGCTCCTGTACTGGGCTGTAATCTTCCTCGGCCTGAGGCCTGGAGCGCACCCGGAGGGTTACCTTAGAGAGCCTCCTTAGTGATGACAGTGTTCAGGTGATCAGGAATACCAGAACACTAGGGGAAGTGCTTTGCTGGGCAACTGGGCCATGAGAGAGGTGGCCAAGTAGACACCCTTCCGTTTCCTTCTTGTGGGATCTTCTCCCCAAACTCACTTAAACCTGCAATGTTTCAAAATTGTACCGAAATACTTCCTAAACAATAAACCAAGACTCAATGGCCTGAAAAAATCCTGTGCTACCCAACAGTCTTAAAACAATTTTGCCTATAAAGATCATAAAAAAACCAAACGCATAATTATACTAACATGTGCCTTAATAAGGATGCTAAATAAAGGTAAGACAACTTTTCTTTAATTTACAGACAGTTTTTACAAAGCACAAAGGCTTGTGGTTATAAAAGAATTCCTTCTAACAATTTGCCACAGAATAAGTAAGCTAATTATTGAATGCCTCTAGTATCAACTTTGAAAAAAATGTCTAGTTCATTTAGCTCAGTGTTGCAGCAACATAGAAAAGTTAAACCCAATGGTCTTTGCACAGTGTAAAGACGACTTTTACTACACTTTGGGTCATTGAAGTCCTATTTTAGTAATATCCTTCCTCAAAATATATAAACTTTAAAAATGTGTTAAACCCCACAACATATCCAGCAGAAAGGTCAAACTGGCATTTTGAAAGCCAGGAGTAGAAATAAAGAGACTCTGTCTCTGGGAAACTGAGGCAGGAGGTCAGCAAGTTCAAGCCTGGCCTGGACAACCTAACAAGACCCTATCTCAAAATAAAACACAGGATGCAGCTCAGTGTGAAATCTCTGGGTTCAATCTCCAGTACAGGGTGGGGCTGGGGGAGCTAAGTATAGTTTATCCAGTAACCTTGTATGGCCTCCAGCTGAATCACACTCTAGCACTTGATTATTACTGCTTGACAGGGTGACAAAGAATAAGGAAACACAGGCAGAACAATTCTAGAAAAAATTTAAATTGTAAAGGCATAGAAACCAGTGAAGACGTTGGATTTTTCTCAGCTAAGTAATCTGAAATGTCACTTTCCTATTTGTGATGAAACCACAGGACCGTGCACACTTCACACCTGAGAAGCGGCCAATACAAGGCCTGGCCAGCCCAGGTCCTGACCCGTCAGAACGGGCTTGCGCACCCTTGCATGGCGCAGTTCCTAGGCACAAAGCCCTGTCAGTCGAGGCAGAGTCTGAACCCTTCACCTCTAGCCAGCTGGCAGAATTGGGACTGTAAACTGTGAATAAGGCTCACATTATTGAAAGTAGTATTGAAACTTCTCTCTCCCTGAAATCTACACCAGTCTGTTTATAGTTTTACAAGTTAGCTTTAAAGGCCCTAAGCACACTCTTCAGCCCGGAGCTTCTCAGAGTCACACACTGGTAAAGACACCAGGAACTCGGCCTGTCAGCTGGCAGCTCTGCTGAGTGAGGGAGCAGGGCAGTCAACAGACACCAATGGTTTACAGACGAGAGCCTGGCAGAGTTTCGAATTTCCTTGCTAGCTTAAGGGCAATAAAGACACACTGATCCTGACCAATTTTGCAAAAGTAAGATAATCTTTCCAAAATACTTTCGAAAAAATAGGAAACCATCTTATTCTGGATAGCAAAACTATCTGAGGTTTTTGGTTTTCTTTGGAAGACAGGGTTTCACTATGCAGTTCAGGCTGGTCTCATATTTGCTACAACCTTCCTGCCTCAGCCTCCCCCAGTGGTGGGATTACAGGCAAGAGCTGCCACGCCCACCTTGGACACACTTTTTTTTTTTTGTCTTTTTCCTTTTTATCGGTACCGGGGATCGAACCCACGACTGCCTGCTTGCAAGGCAGGCGTTTATGCTGCTGAGCTAAATCCCCAGCCTCTGGACACACTTTTTAAAAAACTACTACTGTCAAACCAGGAGTTTAGCTCAGTCGCATAAGTCACCTGGCAGGCATGAGGTCATGAGCTCAATCCCCAGTACGAAAAAAATAAAAGCTACTACTGTTTTGGTTTTTTGAGACAGGCTCTCACTATGTAGCCCTTGTTGGCCTTGATCTCCTGCCTCAGCCTTCTGAGTGTGGGGTTATAGGCCTAAACCACACAGCTGATTTTTTTTTTTTTTTAAAAAAACTCTGCAAGGAAAGAAAGAAACCAGAGATTTTCATGATAAAGAACAGAAGCCAGACTCCAAAATCCCTGAGGCAAGCTCTAATCAGATCTCGTTCACCTACCTGCAGTTCAACTCCTTACCCAAACACCAGCTCCCAAATTCCCCACACCGCCACAGCACTTGACTGACAGCTGAGTTGACAGATCACAGATCGGGAACAGTGATTACCAGTTTTAGAAGCCACTTCCTTTACTGCTTTGCTGAGAGCAGTAGGGTGGTACAATACTCTATTAGTTCACACTGATCTGGGAAGAAAAAGCGATCTTCCACACAGTAACAGACTAAGAACTAGGAGAGGAGAACTCTGTAGCTGTTTATATCCAGTGTGTCCCACAAAAGATTCAGGTGGCCTACGAAATCTTTTGGCAGTACCCACTTTTAGGAAATACTATAAAGGAAAATACACATTCTTGTTGCTACCTGAAGAGCACCGAACTGAATGACGTTAGATTTCTAAGTTTAAAACAGAACTGGAAGCCACCTCTGTCCAAAATTCCACCCTGCAGAAGTGTAGTCAACCTTCACCTCCAGGTATCTTGTCTAGACTGAAGATCTAGAGCAGGGTGGAAATCTACGGCATCACACGTTGTTTTCTGTGTAGGACAGAAGACATTATTGTAGTTTTTTTCCTAGACGTAAAGCGTCAGTTTCAGCTTTGACTGCAGTTCTGGCATTCTGTGACGAGTGGGCTTTCTGTTGCCTTATGGTCCGAGTCTCCAAAAGGTTCCGCCCTGAGGATCCAGAGCACCCCTAACCCATGCCTGTTTTCTCAAGGGGACAGAGGCATTTGATTCTATCAGCACTGCCACCACTCACACCTCTTAACTCCTCCGGAAGGATGGGGAGCTTCCTGCCAGCCTTAGAAAGGTTCACAGACGTCTGACAGTTATACCTGTGTCTGAATCAATGTGGTAACTGAAGCTGGCTTTACTTAGCATGTGGGGGCCACTGTCACAACACAACAGAAATCACGATTAGGATGTTGAAAACTAAGCTGTTTTTAATTCAGAACCTTTTCTCCTGGAAACATAAATTATTTCAGAAGTACTAGAAAGGTAAAGGAACGGCTATAGCTAATAGTTAAAACGCTTGTGCCCAGAGCCCAGAGGTGCAGACTGCTTCCTCCTCCTGGGGACACCCCCCTACCCCCCCACCCCCCGAAGGCACGCCCACTCCTTGGGCACTACCTGACGGTGCCAACTCCAGCACTGTCAGGAAGGCACGGGAAGTAATCCAGTGTACTCGAAAGCCGATAATGTGGAAACAAATGAGAGACCCAGATGGCCCTGGTCTGCCGTGCTTGTTCCCATAAGTAAAGAGGACGGTGTGAGTTGGGTGTTGCTCACCTCTCAACATGGCTTACTTGCAGCAATTCTTACAGAGGCTGGCAGAGGCGAAGGACCCAAAAGAAGAACAGCACAAACCAAACTCCTATGTCACACAGATGTGGCACAATGGCACTTACAGATTAGAATTTCTTCTTCAGAGCCCAGCAATTCAGACCTCTCAGGTTTGCGCGGTGCCTGCCCTGGTGCCCAGGTCATTTGCCTTCCTGTGGGGGGGGGGTGGCTGGGAGGCAGGCAGACAGCCTGGAGCTGCCATGCCAATCGCATTGCCTTTGCCCTCTCCTCATTACTATGGAACCCAGTGTCCCAGGCATGGGAAAGGCCATGTGTGGCCGAGGCCCTTTGACCCCTCAGGGTAGGTGCTGAACTGACACAGGCCTCCGAGGCTGGTTTGGGAGCAGGGAGTCATGGGACCTGAGAGTTTCACTCTGAGTGGTTGGTAATAGTTAGCTATTAATTTTGAGTACACTAATTTTGCTATCTCCACCCCTTACAGGCCTTCAAAAATGACCTCTCAGTTGAGCAGGGTTGTGCACACTTGTAATCTCAGAACTTGGGAGGCTAAGGCAGAAGGACTGCTCTGAGTTCAATGCCAGCGTCGGCTACATAGTGAGACCCTGTCTCAAACAAAACGAAACACAACAACACAACACAACGCCTCTCAGCAGATCGACAACAGACTCTACTCTTTTGCTTCAGCCTTGTTTTATAATACTGGGCTCTCTGTGTTTGGAAAATGACACATTCGATCTTCCTGGTACTGACAAATCCGATTAAGACTAGATTGAGGAACAAAAGTAGGTAAAGCTACTTTCTCACAAAAGCAATTTTTTAGATTGTCTATGCAGTCTTGAAGCTTTTTATTAACAGGTCTCCAGGAAACAGTGCTCACAGTGAAATAAAATAAGCAGTAAGCAATGACTTCAGGAGGAAGAGCTACTGCTGTGACGTCCATCCTCTACGGTCAACAGTGACCAGTGCCCCGGTTTCTTTAGTTAGCACCAGAGTAGTAAAGGTCACGGAAAACAGCTACTGTATTTCTCCCGAGACTGAAAGCTGGAGTGTGAGGACAACCCAATCCTGAGTTTATGAGGGTGATTCAGTTTTAACATTGAGGTTTTGAGTAGGCCTTCTGGCCTTTCACACCTCTGCTGTCTGCTTCGAGGATCCCAACATAAACAACAACACAGATGAGCAACACACAGTAGCCCATCTTACCAAGATTTTAGGTAGCGCACCCAGGGCTTAAATTGTACGTATTCAAAGTAATGGAGAGAAAGCTGAGAATGGAAACACAGCCAGAGTGAGTGGGCCTACACAGCTGGTCTCACGGCCCCGCCCCACAGCTGGCTGAGACTCACACCCTGGCCCGGGGCTCCAACTTAACAATCAAAGCAGAGAAAGCCTGCAACAGTCTGAGGTTTACCAAAGTCAATCACAGGCAAGCTAAGGGCAGACAGAGATGAGGAGTGGCTGGAGAAATAACTCAAAACTTAATTTTCTAAAACTCTGTAGTCTAAACTCTTATATAACAGGGAGGCCAATGGCTATAAAACTTAGGTATGAGCACATATACCAGGAGCCTAAAAAAATTCAGGTTTTTGCAATATGTTAATATCATCATATATTTACAGTGTTTTTAAAAGTTACTTTGAAAATGGTTCTGGCTTTTAATATACAAAAAGAAACCTTTTATTAGGCTCGACCTGAAAATAAAAATATTTTCTTGCTATCAACTCATTAAGTAAGGTTATGGATATTAGAGGATGTTACACTATGAGATTACCCAAGTCCCTCCACCAGCATTACTCAACCCCAGGCATCAACAGAGCAGTCCAGGGCCTGGGCCTCCACAAAGCCAAGCACTTGCTGCCTCTTGCTCCTGGAACTGTGCAGGAAAGCCTCGGTCCTCTGCCTTGCCCCCAGGGAAGAGGGAGAGGGGTGTTTTCCTCTTGATATACAAACCAGTGTGGCAAACACCTGGCAAAGTATGCTGGTAGTGATTTACCAGTGAGCTTAACTGTACCAAGAGAAAAAAGGTAAAAGCAGGGTCCTACAGCTCTGGCACACTTCAACATGGAGCTGGTACTGCCAGGGGTTTAGCTCAGTGGCTCAAGTGCTTGCCTGGTAAGCACAAGGTCATGAGTTCAGATCCCTGGTTCAAACAAAAACAAATAAAAAACAGAAACAAAACTGTACCTGTCGACAAATTCCAACCTGCAGACTAAATGTGTCTGTTGGGAAAATATTTACTGAGCAGTGCACCTTGGGGGGACACCAGCAACAAGCTTACAAGTCTATCCTCCCAAAGGTCCTTCCTCCCTCAGAGCAGCAAACCCTGCCCTCAGCCCCACCCAGGGGCCACCCTGATCCTGCTCACAGCTGCTGCACTGACACAGGCTGGGACAGCCTGGAAGCCAGGTGTCCGGAAGCCTAAGTCTGCATTTCTCTCTTACCCAGTGCCAGCCTTCCCCCAGAAGCAGGACAAGAGGAAACTCCTGCCCACCCCCAGCCTTCAGTTCCAGATCTTCTGGAGGGAACAGGGAGGCATTAAAGCAAAAAAATTAAGACACATCATAAATTCTAATTTTTACCTTGATTAAAACTACCAAAAAAGATAAAACATAGAACACATACGTACATGTTTTTTTTTTTTTTTTTGTCTTTTTCATTTTTATCGGTACCAGGGATCGAACTCACGACTGCCTGCTTGCAAGGCAGGCGCTTATGCCGCTGAGCTAAATCCCCAGCCCCGTACATGTTTTTATACTACCTTCAGTTCTTTAACTTAGCACTGAAAGCTGGGATTTTTCTTTGTACAATTTCACTGACTGGTATTTTAAGTATGAATAAATGTATTATAAGCAGTATTCAAAGGAAGAAAAAATGTGAAAGTGTAAATACGCCATTATTTAATAATTTTGCTTAAAATAATTCTTCTAAAATCTTAGGTAAATAATAGCCTCTCACTACTGTCAACTTAAGAGCTGAGACACTTGCAGTAAAGACGACTGCTTCCTACCCTTTCAGGAATTAATGATCAAATGTTATCAATTAAAATTTTCTGAACCAGGCATAGGGGCATATGTTTGTAACTCCAGCACTCGGGAGGCTGAGGCACGAAGACTGCCACAAGTTTGAGGCCAACCTGAACTACACAGTGAAGCCCTGTCTCAGAAGGAAAAGGAAAAGAAAAGAAAATTTCTATTTCTTTGTTTCTATCCATATCTGACATGTGTAGCAAAAAAGGTCATTTTGCTTAAAAAAAATTTTAAGAAGCAAGTTAATACATCACGTTTTTGCTCATGAGCACAAAATTTATAGTCAGTTGTTGCACATAAAGGGTTTATTTTAAATGTTTTAAGGATAGGATAGAGATACATCATAATTATAAAAATTACTTACAGAATTAACAGATTTATATTGTGTATACTTCTAAATGCAAAGAACAGGAAACTGTCTACACATTGTATAAAATAAAATTAAAAATGAATTCAAGCTCAAAAGATGAGGCCATTTACCTAGTTTGAAATGTGAACACGAAGACCTCTGAACTATACACATTCATCCGAACTGCACCAATGATGGAAGATACAGAGCGCAGCATTTCCAAGGAACCACAGACATTTCGACCATCACCAATTTGTTAGAATCAATGTTCCTGTTTTGTCTTTGGAGAACTTTCATTTTTTAAGACAATCAGCTTAAGAGTGTTTTCAGGCACTACAATTTGTGACAATCAGAACAGTCTTCTACTAATGGGTCTACAGTGTTCAGAGATTCAAGCCCAATGCACTTCGGGATTTGGCACATAAAACAAGAATAGAAATGAAATCTGGTTTAGAAGTAACTGTGATTTTTTTAAGAATGCACAGTCCCTTCAAATGCTGCATGACATATACAACGGGAAAATCACCTTCTGTTGGCACTACATTTGCTTCACCAGTGCATTTTTATCCTACAACCACTAGAACAGCACAGTAAGCAAATATACAGGAAACTGAAAACAAATAAAAAGAAAAAAGAAAACAAAAAACCTAAATATCTTTAACATGCAATTCAGTTAGTTACATTGAACATTCTACTTAGAATAGAGCATGCAAAAAAGGATGGTCTGCTTTTAAGGTTCTTCTCTGAAAGTTTTACGTGGCAGCCTGACATCACACACGCACGCACACACGATACAACACTAGAGCAGGTAAATGAGAAAGGCCAATAACTTTTATACATAGATTCATGTCTTGTGTTGTCACAAGTCCCATGATAATTTTGGAAATTAATGTTGAACTCCTAGAACAAGGAACCAACATCCAGATACCAGAAAAATGCAAGCAGTGCATGCAGATCTGAAACATGAGCCTAAAACGAAGCCCGGGACGCGTGGACTCGGGAGCAGAATTAGTCACAGCATTAAGTGAGGCTTAAGTCACCAAAAGAAAAAAAGAATGGGGGAAAAAATATGAAAAAACAACAACAACAAAAAAAAACCCTCCCCTCAGCCCAAAAGGCAATAAATGAACAATGATTAAAATCATCACCATGTTGCATTCCTCTAGCGACTGGGAGATCATGGGTATATTAAAGTTGCTTGCGGAGAGACCACAATGCAAGTCATCAGGTAATGCTAGAAATGTTTCCACTGACCCAACCCTTGGGCTCCTTTAAAAGGAACTTATTTTCCAGCAGGAAGTCACTGCACCACATTCTGCACACCCTCTGTGCGTGCTGGACACACTCACCATCTCGTGCCACATGTCGGTATGGGCTCTGGGAGCCAGGCTCAGCTCTGAGATGTACATGCGGGGAAATAGCAGATCTGCAGGAAGACACCTGTTCACTCACTCTCACGCACACACACGCACACACACACACACGCACACACACGAAGCATCTACGACTGGGGCATCACACTGCTTTGAGAAGCCTACCCCTTGGTGAAGCGCTGGGCACAGGGCGACTGCAGCTGAGGACAGAGAACTGATGTACTACGTTCACGTGGTGAGCAGTCATTACCACCCAAAAGCACAAGGCACAAGCCTTCAGGAAGGCGAAAATGGGCATCAAACAAACCACACATCATGAGGCTCTAAACTGAAATGATTGCTAACATAAAAAACAGCCCTCAAAGACACCACGAGAATCTCAGATCCAAGCCCCTGGGTTTGGTAGGCAGCATGCCCGTGAGGCTCTCCCAAACCACAGGTCAGATTTTCCATCTGCACAGACACTGGTTTCATGCACCTTCATTCTCCTGGCTTATTTCAGTTCTCAACCACCTTACAGCAGTAACGCATGACAAGACCCTGTCACAAGGCTGCTCCTACATCCACAAGCCAACACAGGTGACGGGCCTTCCACGGTAACACATCGCTGATATACAAACCCCCAGGGCAGCAGAGGAGAGGAATCCACATGAATAGCATGCCTGGGCCAAGGGCACATCCTGTACCACCAAAAAGGTGTCAAGAGATCAGTTGTTACCTGGCCAGAGGTCTTCTGTGGGGCAAAGCTGGGGGAAGGGATACTAACCATAATCATATACCAGCAACAACAGAAAACAACAACAACAACAAACAGTCCCAGAGAACACATTAGAAGGCAACAATGCCATTCTTAAACTTACATTCCAAATACAAAAGCACTGTTCTTCCAGGAACTCACCACATACACACAAGCCATTTATGTACTGTTGCCTTTTAAATCCATGAACTAAAACCGATGAGTGACTTATACAAATAACGAACCAGATGTACCATTCAAGACACACCTACGTTACATACTGAGTGAACAAAGGACCTGAACTGAGCTAAAAAGTATTCAAAATTAAAATGTAAACAAAACTTAGAAAGCTTAAAATTAAAGGCAGCCTTTTACCCAGATTTCTCACCAGCCTACCAAAAATGTGTCATTAACTGTTTGTAATTCATATTTGGACTTATAGTTTAAAGCCTCCAGATTCAAACAGGTGCTCTGAGCTCTTAATTTTCAAAATAAATGAACATCCTTATATGCTTCCTGTGCCCTAATTTAATTTTAAATAAACAGCAAGAGTATCATAAACATGACTGATTTGGGTCAAGCACTCCGGTTAAACTGGAGAAAATGTATCACCCATCCCAATCCACAAGGAAAGGACTGCCAGTGGGGTGTGTGTGCACATAAATACGCAGGCACACAGACTCAGATACAGATAGACAGGTCGATATGAGTACATATATCTCAAAAAAGGCAATAACAAAAATACCAAACTATGCTTGCATTGTGGCGGTATTAAAAGTGAAGGGGGAAATGATTAAGATCTATTACAGATTTAAATGACTATGATACTAGCTTAACTTTTACCAACTTGCCTGTAACTCCCCTCCCAACAGACAGACTTCTTGTAAGATGAAGAAGTTCTCCTTACACAAAATGCTTTGTGTTCACATCCATCTGTACTATTCAGAACAAAACCAGTTCTGCTGGCAGAGATTGTGGGTTCGCAGGGACATTTAAGCTTTCATAAACTGGAAAGCAATCAAGTCTTTATGTCTACAAATTATACATTTAATAGTTCCACAAATTTGGCAGAGTTCGCGATGACATCTAGGATGTTTTCACCAAATCGTAGACATAAATATGGAAATCGTCATCAAACTTGATGAAATAGACGGATGGTTTGGCTTCTACTTGATGAATGACCATGCCAGTCCTTTTGGAGCCATCTTCTTTGGCGTATTCCACTTGTTTGCCTACCAGGCTGTCCACCACTTCTCCTGGTTCCCTTTCTGCTGGAGGTGAATCATCTGCATTTATAAGGAAACAGTTAAATCAATCTTTAGATACATAGCCACTTACATGATTCCTTTACTGTAACTTTAAACAGCCTGAATTCATCTTTGATGAGCTAACTCACTACCTGGGGACTTTTTCTTAAAGTGCGGGCCAGAACAGTAAAAGCTTTAGGCCACATGGTCTTGGTCCCAATCACTCAACTCTGCAAGTGCAGGATGAAAACAGCAAAGCAAAAAGCAGAAGTTAATGGGTGTGCAATGTTCCAATGAAGCATCATTTACAAAACAGCTTGTCAGCCTCTGATCTACATAGATGGGTATATGAATAACTGAAGTAACCAAAAAAACAGGCAACAGCTCACTCGGTTCATGTTAAAACATGCCTGTAATTACCCAAAAATAACTCTGACTTTTAAATGGGATTTTAAAGCAAACAACTCCTAAAAGTATGACTGAAAATATATCATTCACTTAAAAGGCGTAAGTGATATTGGTTTTACTCCAAACCCTTAACACTTCCTCACCTCAACTTCACTCCATCCCATTTGTCTTCCTACACCCTAACCTCTTGCTTTAAAAACAAGTGTGACCTGAACTCCAGTCCCAGACCAAGTGGACAGAATCTCCAAGGGCACTCAAGACACTAGCACGATCTGCAAGAGCTGCAGGGAAATAGGGGGACCAGAAGCACAGAGCGACAGCACTCCATCATCACCAACGAGAAAACCAGAAACAAAGTGCCCAGGCAGTTCGGTTTACTGCAGTAATCTCCTTCCGAGTCTGGGGCCACTGAAGGGTTCCCTCACAGCAACGACCTGTTGTCAGGGAAGGCACCTGACATCGAGCTCTGCAGAGTGGGTGCTATCTTGGCACAACTAGCTGCAGTGATCCCCTTGACTCTCACAAGTACGGTTTCCTAGTTTGGACCTTACATTATTTACATTAACAACTGTTTGTCACTTAAATGGAATAAATCCTCTCATTAAACAATAATTCACATACTGCTATTTGATATGTGGTACAGTCAAAACATAATACAAATTAAGTATCTGCATGCAATCAATTCTTTTAAATAGGTTAGTGAAAATCCCAGCACTCTGGGAGGCTGAGGCAGGAAAATCACTTCAGCCCCAGAATTTGAGACCAGCCTGGGCAATGAGATTCTACCTCAAAAAAAAAAAAAGAGTATAAGAGTGCCCATGGATTGGAGCGCTTGTTGAGATCTACTAGCACTTAATGTGGTGATATTATGTGGACTAGCTACAGATTCAACACACTCCCATATCCCAGAATTCCAGCAAACTTCTCTGTAGGAAAAGACAGGCTGAGGTTGGGGACTTAGCTCAGCAGCATAAGCGCCTGCCTAGCAAGTGCGAGGTCGTGAGTTCAATCCCCGGTATCACACACAGACACAAAAAAGACAGGCTGAGTTTAAAATTCGTATGGAATTGCATGGAACCCAGAACAGTCAAAGCAATCCTGAAAATGATCAAAGGCCTCCCATTTCACAATTTAAATACCGCAAAACAATATAATCAAGACAATGTCATTATTGTATACATGACAGACCTATTCAGCAGAAATGAGAATCCAGAAATACACTGAGATATCAAGCTAACTGATTCTCATTAACAGCACAAAGACTTCTACAACAGAAAGAACAGTCTTTGGAAACTGGTGCTCAGACAACTAGGCAGTCACAAATAAAAGAATGAAGCTGAACCTTTACTTCACATGAAAGAAAAATTAATTCAACAAGTATAAAACTCTTAGAGAATACAGGGATAAACCTTCAAGGATCTGACAAGAGATTCTTAGATAAGGTAAAAGCATATGCAACAAGAATAACAGATTTAAAAGTTAAAAACTTTTGTGGCTCAGAGAACATCACTAAGAAAGTGCAAACATAACCCACAGAATGGAAAAAACAATCTGATAAAGGACTTATGTCTAGAATATCGACTCACAATTCAATAACGACAAGTCAATAAATGAATGAGCAGGGGATCTGAACAAGACCTCAGTGAAGACATATAAGTAGCCAATAAGCACATGAAAGACCCTTCCTTCAGACATTATCAGTCATTAGGAAAACTCAAACCAGGACCACAATGAGCACATCATATCCGCTGGTAGGAGAGCTAGGATCAGGAAACACAAAGCGCTGGTGAGAACGTGGAGAAAGCAAAACTCAACACACGGCTAGCAAGAAAGCAGAATGGTCAGGCCATTTTGAAAGTCAGTTACCGTAACCAAGTTATCACTGGGAACTCCATTCCTAGGCATGCAACCAGGAAAATTAAAACCAACAGCCACACAGAAACCTATACGCACACGTTCACAGCAGCAACGCTCATCAACCAAAGGCAGCAACAACCCAAACGACCATGCATGGATAAATGCATAAACAAAACATGGTAACCTGTACAATGGAATAGTACTTAGTCATTAAAAGGGCTGTCACATGCTACAGCATGGATGAGCTCTGAAAACCAAGTAGCAACAAGGACCCTGTATTACACAGAGCATTCACACGGAAGTCCACAGTAGGAAAACCTCTACGGAAAGTAATTACCGGTTGCTTAGGGTGGTGAGGGAGCAGGAAGGAGCACAAGGGAGTGATGGTTGAAAAGCTACTGCTCCTCTTCAAGGGATGGAAACATTCTAAAACTGACCACTTAACCGTAGTGACAAACTCGGACTGCTCATCTCACACACTAAGTGGATGGCACAGGAATTGTACCACAGTGAAACTGTTCTGCCTCTTGAACCAGGCTTGATAAAACCAGGTCATAAGTACCTTTCTACCTTCTACACATGACCATCTGTGACCTGGGATCACTTGTGGAGTAATCTAAATAGATTACCTAGCTACCACCGAAAGAAAGGTCACCAAAGAACAGTTTTCTGACATCAGTATTTACTAAAGTTCCAATATTTACAGACAAAATGATAAACCTGTAGATAAGCTTCAAAATAATTCAGCTGAAAAGCAGGTAAAACAAGACTGGCAATGAGCTGAAAGCTGCTAAGACTGAAAGGAATGTATTTATTTATTCTGCTCTTCCCATGCATTCAAGTATTTTTAAGTAATACATAACAGTAACATTAATACATTTTTAAACAACCTTTATTGTATTACAGGAACCAAGCAAAAATTAGTATCAAACTTTCTTCGCCTAAAATTTCACAGGGTAAAATCCATAATGCCTTTGTGCTCGATGGCTAGAAGAATCATATATCCAAATGTCAACAGTATATCTGCATAAACAACTAAGGACCTTAAAATCCCAATTCCTTTGGAATTACTAACACTGAAAGCTGCCGATATATACTTACTAGAATCGGGCATGATGCGAAGGTCGCCCTCTTTGTAATCATCTAGGAGCTGGTACATGTACAAGACGGGGTCTTTCTCATAGGTGATGTAAAACCACGTGTTCATGACAGGTGCCCGTGCTAAGACCATCCCCCTCCACTCGTCTTTGGAGCCGTCCTCCGTCTCGAACATGTGCTCCACCGCTTTTCCAATCATCGTGTCTGCCAAGTGCGCATCACTGATCCGAGATGTTGCTGAAGATTCAAAAGAAAAACACAAGATTGCAAAGTGTTTTGCTGCACATTTCCCACAAAGACTAAATTCCTAAAGGAGACTGCTTACGTTCCCCATGAAGCACACTCACCAAATGCAAATCCAGAGATGGACTTTGGCCCAAATCAATTAACCAAGAATCTATTTGTTTACACTGTATTTTTTTGGACTCTTCTGCTCTTGGTACAGTACCTAAATTTAACAATTTTATAACTTTTAACTGCTCATTCAAGGTACAGAGAGATTTTTGTTATTGTTTAACAGTTATTTTAAGTGTTGAGATAATTTTAGTCTTAGAGCAGAGTACCAAAAATAGAAGAGTTCCTGTATAGAGGTCACCTTGCTCTCCTCTGTTAATAACTTACATAATCATAGAACATTTATTAAAACTAAGAAATTAACTTGTGCAAGGTGTATGTGGCTTTTGTTGGTGTTGCTTTAAAAGAAACTAACGGTTTATTTCTCATCAACCTTACTTATTTTTGTAGTCTATTAAAAAGGCATACTTTTTACTTTTGCCCCTATAATCTGTTCTCCATAGCAACCAGATTACTGTGCCATTTCCATGTGATGTGTCATTTAAAATGTTCCCATGCCTTCCCAGGCACAATTCTAAAAACAAACAAATGCTCGCCCCAGGTGCCCCTGCCTTGGTTTTAGCATCCTACCCCCACTCCCCACTGTCTCTGTCCTGCCTTCTCCTGCGCTCCTCCTGGAGGACTGTAATGCTCTTCCCTCCCATGCAGGCAGGCTGTCCTCTGCCTGCGACATCAGGGTGGGCAGCAGCATGTTCCTTGCGAGGTACTCGATGGGCCTCTCAAAGTTGGCTGTATGTGTCTGTTTACTGTCTGCACATTCTTAGGAAAGCAGAGGCTTTCTCCCTATTTCTGCTACTTAGCCACAGTCCAGTCTCTGCTGCAGGATTTAATCCTATGGTCTGTGTGATTTGGGAGCACAGGCCTCCCTAATGGGATAGAGACAGCTCTAGCCTTACTTCTTTACCTTTACAAAAGTACTAGGTAGCTGGGGATTTAGCTCAGCAGCATAAGCGCCTGCCTGGCAAGTGCAAGGTCGTGAGTTCAATCCTCGGTACCAAAAAAAAACCTAGCTAAAAGCCAGACTTGGCAGCACATGACTGGAACCTCAGCACTTGAGAGGCTAAGGAGGGAGGATCAACAAGTTTGAGGCCAGCCTGGGCAACTATGTGAGAACCTGTCTCAAAAACTGAAAAGGGCTCAGAATATAGCTCATTGTATAGTCTTCCTAGGCTGGATACCAAGTACTGCAAAAGAGAACCTTGAAATACATTATCATTCCTATTATACTCATTCATCAAGGCTTTTATCTGATAAACAAAACAAAAGGTTAGATTTTTTTGAAAAATGTACTGCTATTCAATTAATCAGGTTCCCAAACAGAATTCTCCTTCGCTTGATACTAAAAATATCACTGGTTTTCTCATGCTAGCATATTTCAGACTACCAGATCTCATGAATTCTTTAAAGTGCTAAAATTACTGAAGATCTAAAAGACATTTATTTAGGTGGCTTGTCTGTCGGTATTTTCTTCTTTAAAAAATAAAAATGAATTAAACATATTTAGAATACCTAGAGAATGCATTTTGATTACAAAAATAAAGCCAGGCATAGAGGCCCCCACCCATAAAGCCCAGCACTTTGGGAAACTGAAGCAAGAAACGTCAAATCTGAGTATACCCTGGGCAATGCAGAGACTCTGCAGTAGCTTGTCTCAAAACTTAACATGGGGACCGGGGCAGGGTGTACCGGAGGTATAGCTTAGAGTTAAGGCCCAGGGTACAACCCATGGTACCACAAAAAAATAAAACGAAACAAAAAAAACGCTCAGCATTTTCTAACCAAAATTTATTAAGAGTGGCATAATTTTTACATTTTGGCAAATCAATGTCTAGCTTTAAAAGAACAATTTGATTCTCTTACCTGCTTCAGCTTTTAACCTATTATTTTAAAATTTGACATCAGACTCCCAAAGATACGCTGATAAAGACTATTCTAATTGTCTTTCAGGAAAGTTTAGATAGTTTTCTATAAAATTACATCAAAAGTCAACAATTGGCAGCTGCCTAGTCAGTAGCAACATAGAACGTGAAACAATTACCAATAAACTTGACATATTAAACCTGTATCTCTAGAATAAAGAACTCCAACAATAAAACAAATAATCCTATTTAAAAAATGATCAAAAGATCTGAAGAGCTATTTCTCCAAAAGTAATACACATATGGCTAACCAGCACCTGAAAGCTACTCAACATGATTACCCAAGATTTAAATCCACAAGGCATCTGTCACATCTATCAGAATAAATAACCACCATCAGAAAGGAAAGTTCCAGCTGGAGACCTGGAGGGAGCTGGGGGCACGCTAGGGGCTGTAAACAACTACTGGAAACTGGAAGGGTTAGGATTTACATTCTGGGCAAGCACTCTACCAAGGAGCTGCATCATGGATGGGTCTTAAAATGGTGCAAGTGTAGAGGAAAGGAATATGACATTTAGAGAACTCCCTATTCTTTTTTTTTTTTTTTTTCCTTTTTCCATTTTTATCGGTACCAGGGATTGAACTCACGACTGCCTGCTTACAAGGCAGGCACTTATACCGCTGAGCTAAATCCCCAGCGAAAACTCTCTATTTAGAAAATTAGAATTACTTTATCCCCTTTCTAGGTACATATCAAAAGAATGAGGAGGGTGCCAAGTAAGCACCTGCGCACTCATGCTCATACAAGCACAATTCACAAATTTATGTCCCAACAAAAAGTGAAGACAATTCTAATATCTACCGGTGCACAAATAGGAAAACAAAATGTGATGCATACATACATATACAATGGAACACTATTTTCAGCCTAAAAGGAGTCAGCAATTCTGTGCATATTAGACAGATGAACCTTAAGGACATTGTGCCTGGGGAAATAAACTGGACAAACCATACATGAAGTTGCTAGAGTAGCCAAATCCGTAAGAGACAGAAGATACATGAGCTGAGTGCCAGGAGCTAAGGGAGAAGGACACAAAGGAGACTTGCTGCTTACTGGCTACCAATTTCCACAATAATGTGAACAGACCAACCCTGCTGAACAGTACACCTGTTTTGGTTGTGTTGGTCTTTTTGAGACAGAGTTTCTCTATGCAGTTCAAGCTGGCCTTGAGTTCACTTTGTAACTCAGGCTGGTCTCAAACTTGCACTGAACCTCCTGCTTCAGTCTCCCGACTGCTGGGATCATAGGCGTGTGCCACCACACCAGGCTTAAAATACTAACTTTTATGTTAAGTTTTTAAATAAATACTATACACTAAATTGCACACTTATAAAATGGTTAAAATACTTTCATGTTTTTTTAACCACTATCTTAAAAAACCGTCAGTCTTGCCAGACATGGTGGTACACATCTATAATCCCAGCTGCTGGAAGCCTGAGGCCAGAGGATCACCAAGTATAAGGTCAGCCTGAACTACACAGACACCTGGGCTCAAAAAACAAAAACAAACAAAACAGAAGAAAACCACTGTCAGTCTCGCCCTGTGACTGGATCTCTGCTGAATGTATGATTTATAAACCGCACACTGCCCACAATGTGTCTGTGAGTTAGTCAGCGGGCAATGCCACTATGCAACTGTGGAGGAATAAAAATGAGGAGAGCAAATTATACCTTACTGTCCTAAATGGGCTTCAGGAAACCCCACAGCGCCCCAGGCCCTGTCTTGGAAAACACTGCTCTGCCATCAGACAATCAGATGATTTATTTTTTTCTCTACCATCAACTTAAAGAAAACATAACTACAGTCCAGTGCACTGCCTTAAACAGTTAGGGAGACTGTATTCTTTCTGTAAGATATAAACAAAGGGTCCATCTATCATGGTGAACACTAACATTAACAGCATCTGACCATGAACTGAACTGGGCATGCATGTTCCCAATGTGCACGCAGGCTTCTGATCCCTCCTTCCAAACCACATTATCCACCTGCTATTACAGGAATCCCCATCTACTGCTGGAAACGGGGGTAACCCCAAATAACCACATCATGTACCAGAGACACCTACTTCCAGAAATACCTGTCTATAGCTGTCCAAAGACAACAAAAGAATCTGTGAACATAGGACACACAGCAATCATATACAGGAAGGCTCACAGAAGCTGGAGCTTTGCCCTAGAAGGGATGGAGACTAACATTTTGGGTCTGGAAGAAATATACAACAGTTATTTAGCACAAATAAATTCTTTAAGTGTGTAATATTTAGCCTGCAAATAAGTGCCTCACATAAGTTAACATTTTAAACTTTGGATATGGACTGAGGTCAAGATGATGAGTAAATACAGGATATATACACAAGAAGTAGAACAAGAATGTAGTCACACTTATAATCACTTGGAAAACTGAGACAGGACAAAATAAAAGATCAAGGCCAGCCTGGGGAATTTAATGAGACCCACCCCAAGAATTTAAAAGAAGGCTGGGAATGTAGTTCAGCAGTAGAGTACCTGCCTAATAACATACATGCACAAAGGCCCTGGATTCAATTCCCAAGTGCTACAAAAACAAAACAAAACAAAAAAACCACCACAAACAAACCAAGAAAGTACAAATTGTTGAAAATGCAAAAGATTTAAATCTAAGAAAGATTTTTGGGAATATCAAAGTGTGTATACAGGACAAAGGAAGATTTAGCATTTATTCTCTAAGGGAAGATTAACAAATTAACTTGCTGTTGTGACAAAGAGTTATTAATTTGTTGGGGAAGCAACTTTCCCAAGAACACAATGATATAGTCTGAAAGAGAAACTAGATTTTCTTTGACAATTTGATCCCCAAACTCCTGCTTTTTAATTCTAGATGTGCTGAAGCTGTATTTTTTAATGCCTTCCACTGCTCAAACACACACTATAATAAACCTTGTGTTTTGGTTCTTACACTTAGCTCAAAGAGCAGACAATTATCATTTATATACAGATTCAATTCACATCAAGATTGTAAACTAAATGTAGAAAAGCTTTTCCTAGTCACTTTACCTGATGAAATGAACAGAGTAATACTTAGCAAAAATGTCAGAAACAACATTATGAGAAATTATTATTTGTAAACTTGTTGAGAAAACATTTTACATATCTCTATATCCATCACCATTTCTTAAACTGTACTTTCAGAACATCTGCTTTGGATCAACTTCTGTGGTTCTGGATGACTGATTGAAAGTTTTATCAGGGGTCCCTGATTTCCAAAAGTATAGACACCAACAACGTTTTTTAAAAAGCATCCATTTCTCATCATTTTTAGAACAACAATGTGCAGACAGTAAGAACAACTTACCAACTCTATCAGGAAGGACTTCGAGCGCAGAAACTCTCTCATCTTTATTAAGTTCTAGTCCATAAACACAGTCAAATCCATCGTACTTTATAAGATACAAAGAAGGGTTCACAGGCACCTGGTCCAGGACAGTCCCCTTCCATTGGGTGACAGGGCCGTTGCCCTCCCTCCAGCCGTGCTGGATCCTGCAGCCTACGATGTTCCGCCGGGGCTGGGACACAGGCTTGCTTGGTCCCACACTGCTCCGATGTTTTCTGTATTCACACACACAAAGTATTATCATCTCAAGAGAGTGCACATAAGATCCAACACCACCGCCAGCTACACTCCCTTTACAGACAGCCCCAAGGGACATGCACACTCCTGCCTGCCACACTCCGGCTTCGGCTTCGGGGACACAGGAGCTTGGCTCCTACCCCCATTAGTGGTGTTCACAGGTGAGGCCATGTCCAACAACAAACATTTGACATGGTTCGTTAGCAACAGGAGCATGCTGGGCACCTGAGCTGTGCACAGGCACAAAAAAACCATTTATCAATAGGAATGTAAGGCATACTCCCAAACACCAGCTTTTCAGCTTTCTCAGTTTTCCTTTAACTCAATTATCTAGGAATTGTCTGAATTAAAGAAAAGGAAGGAGTGACCAACAATAACGATATATGCACGCACTTCGTATGATAGCGCAACTGTGAATTCTGATATGTCACCTTCACAGGACCAAGAGACAACAAGAAAATCAGTAGAGCACACACTTCTGGGTGTATCTGGATGGGTCATGGGGGTCTGGCCTCCTTGGTCTGGGTACCTGATGCTCAAGAACGTACTGGCTGATGCTTGGGCTCTGCTCTCCCAGCTACCGTGAACAGAGAGTGCTCTGCCTGGTTACTTCCTTGTCAGGGTTCTGCCCTGGAGCTAGATGACTGCATACTGAATCTCCTGCAACTATGCACCAAGTCAAAACTTTCCTCTTTACAATGTGGGTGTCAGGCACTGTGTCTCAGCAATAGGAGAGCTAACACAGAGAAGTGGTACCACACAAGTGGGGTCATTGCTGTGTGACTGTACCTGACCATGTGGTTGGCTGATTGGTTGATTCATTTATTTATTTATTTGTTCCGGAAATTGAACTCACAACCTTGGGCTTGCCAAGGAGGTGCTGTGCCACCAAGCCAGACTATGTGGTTTAAAAAGCCTCTGGAACTCTTTTCCTGGAGGAGTGTAGAAAGGTTTGGAGACGTGAATTAGAGAGGTATTAGAAGGCAGAATGCAGTGCCTGACATATGATTCTGCTCGGAGCACAAAAGACCAAAATGCTGACAGTAAAAGTCAGGAGGAGGTTTCAACTGGGAACCAGGACTCCACAAGCATTAAGACTAGAGGTGTCAGTGTTACTCTGGCAGAAAGTCTACATTTTGCCCACATTCTGAGACTTTGCAAGGACGCTAATTTTAAGAGTGATTGATTAATTTGGTAGAGGAAATTAAGACAGGCTGTTGCATAGACACATTTCCTTTTGCAAAAGGCAATAGGAAATTTTCAGAAAAATTTAAATTGATGGCTCACAAAGAACTATGTATAAAGTTGAGGCCAAAAGAGGAACAGAAACTAGAGAGACTAGCACCATTGAAGCAAGCACTTTGTACAAGCACAAGAGGAAAGAGAACTTGAGGGCATCTCAAGAATCATCAAGCCCCCACCCATAGCAGGGTGAAGGGTGCAAAATATAAACCTTTCTATTGAGAAGACAGTCCCTGAGGTGCTGGAGAAAGGCCTCCCAGGGAATTGACTTTCTGGGATTCATTTCACTCTGCTAGCCATCAAGGCACTAAGAGGCTGCTGTAGCTTTGGCAAAAGGAGCCATCACTGCTGAGTTGGCAGGTGACTGGCAATGCCCATGAGACGCTAGTTTTACTGGCATGCACAACAGTTGTAGAGTCAAGAAAGTTTCCATCTAGACTGGAAAGAAAGGCCTGGGAGGCTCCGTATGCGCAAGACTGCAGTGGGAGAAGTTATGAAAACGAAGCCAAAGGTGCGGTGGAGACCCCAGGAGACTAAAGGTGCCAGGACAAAGATTATCTGCTGGGGAAAGCTGCAAATCATGCACAAAGCTACTCCAAGAGAGCTCACTTCGCCTGCAACACCAAGTCCATCAGGTTAGAACTGCCCATACCCGCTGAAACTCACATCACACCACCATGATCCTCCCGTGCCAGACAAGGAGCAGGAGGACTCAGCAGCAGCCGGTGGGGTGTGGGTCTTGCTTTGTCTGATTCTTTTCCATTGCTCTTCCTCCCTTTTAGAATGGGTGTGCTTATCCTGCATGTTGCACCTTGGGATTATGTAACTTTTTATTTTTACAGCAGTTCACAGCTAAGAATTTACATTATGCTGGACTTGTCTTAAATTAGACTTGAAAAATGCTGAAACTATTCAGACTTTAGGGAAAGACAATTGAGTTTCTGGTTGTAAGTTGGATAACTGTACTATGCTAGGGGAAATTGTGAACTTGCAATTTTCCCTAAAGTATGGTTTAAGGTTTGTATGAATGTGCAGCTGACCAGAAGGTAGACGGTGACTGTTAGTCTGACATGTCAACTTCCCTGTACTAAGAAACACCTAGCAGGTTAGTAAAGCACACTCCTGGGGCTGTCTGGTGGAGCGTGGTTTTGAGTACTACATACCCAAATGCAATGCCCGTTTCTTTGGCGCGTGTCGTCTGGCTCCACTCGACACTGGGACCTAATAAGCAACTTCTCTCTGCCCCGTCCCATACCATGTGGTTTCTGCCCTGGAGTGGGACGATCATCTAAATCTTTAGAATCTTCTAAACCATGAACCAAATTAAACCTCTCCTCCTTGAAGTTGTCGATATAGGTACTGTGTCTCAGGGACAGGAAAACTAACAAAGGTAATTACTTCAAAACTAAAAGAAACAGACAACTATTCCACCCAATACAACAGTCTAAAAATTCTTTTTCTACTGATTTAAACAACATGAATAAACCTTGGATTTAACTTTTACTGAAACTAGAATTCAGGCTAACTTACAACAATGCAATATTTCTCTAAAACACCTAACTCTTAGTCACACAATTTATGACAAATATTTAATGTAATATTACAAACACTTGATATCAAGTTACATTACTCCTGGAATACTAGCAACTGAAAAATTTATAACAATACATCAGCAAAGAAACTTTGTTTCACCTTGAAATCCAAAGACAAAGTATAATCCTTGGTCTATGCGCAAGCAGTAGGCCAAACCCAACTTGATGCTGATACACTGCAAAAGGAGAAACTGATGAAAGAACAAGTCCTGTCTCAGCTTTACCGGTAAAATACTCCTGCTGATGATACACCGTGAGTACTAGTTAACACCTGACACGTAACACACACGAGTTTTAAACAACGTACGGTAGGTTGTAATATTTAAAGTTATACTCTATACATTCTAAGTAGGAATAATTTATCCTGAACCAGTTACATAAACTCAGCCAAATTTAATATGCTGGAGGGCTGGTGAAGGGGACTTCCAGCACATATGGTCGCCATGGCCAACAAGCAGCACTCACCCAGGAGGGGGACGGTGAGGCCAGAAAACCACTGGGCTCTTTCTGCTCTCAGGGTACCCAACTGAGTGGGTAAACCCTCAGCACAGCAGGATGAGAGGGCAGAGGACATGAAGGGAGATCCCCAAAGGCAGAGCTCAGAAAGGGGACAGAGATGGCTACTCGGAGGACTTTAAATTTGTCACAAGAAACCAGCAGAGGCAGATTCAGAGCTCTCCAGACAAAGAAGTCATCTTGGCACCTCCCTCCTCATTTAGGTGAGCAGACTGAGGATCTGCAAGTGCACGGAGACCATCTACACGCTCTCCTGCAGTGGTCTGTGGAGGTCTCTGCCTGCAAGCCACAGGAATCAACTCATGTAACAAATCTCTTCTATATTTATCCTCCTCTGGTTTTGTTTACCTGAAAACCCTAATTAACATAGGAACATATACATCAAAAACAGAAAATCTCAGAAAAGACACAGCTAAGACACGTGAGAAAAGTCAAACAAAGTAAAGAAACAGCTAGCAATTTTGGGGGTGGGCAGAGGAAAGAAATTAAACAAGAAGACTAAACAGAGGAACTAGAAGAAATGACACCAGGGGTGCTTATAAAGGGAAAGGATGGTGAAAAGGACACAGATGGAGCAAAAATGAGTTCAGAGACAGTGACAGACACAGCATCTATATGACAGAACCTGAAATCCAAGAAATGGGAAAAAACAATACTAAAAACCATAATTCAAAAAAAATTTCCTCAAATAAAACTTGAACAAATGCAAGAATGACTGGTGCTAAGTCATCTCAGTAAATGGATTTTAAAGAAAATAACACCCTTTGGGCCTTCAGGCAAAAGGATCAAATCAAGTATAAAGTAAAGAAAATCAGATTTTGGCAGCACAATTTATGCCAGAAGATAATGGGGTAACTAACTTAAACCTTTTCAGAGCAAAGAGATGTACGGCAAGGGTTTTGTAGCCAGCTAAGATTATAAAGTATAATACCAAGTAGAAAGGTCCGAGGTAAAACTGTAAGGAACACATACGGACGCAGAAGGCTGGTCTCACGAGGGCCTCCTGAAAAAGTCACAGGCCCACGTGCTTCAGACCATCAAGGAGGCTTCGGGACAGGACGGGCGGAAACAACACATGTTCTGAGCTGCACAACAAGCAGTCGGGAGCACCCTCAGCACAGCCAAAGCTCCCTGCTCACCGACCAGCAGCCTCCCTCTGTGCCTCCCTCACACAGACGGTCACTTAGCATGTTCTACATGCACCTTCCACATAATTACACACACGCGCGCGCGCGCACACACACACACACACACACACCTCCAGGGACCCTGTTTTACTGATACGCTGCTCACAGAACTGCAGCCATGTACAGCAAGGGTGACACTGACACAACGACCATCACCCAGCAGCAAACACCTGAGCCTGTCTACATTTCTTGCCACTGAGAATGATGCTGTTAAGAGTTCGTTAGCACCTGCACAACCTTTCCTAACAAATGTCTGTATTTTATGGTAAGAAATGATAAAACAAACTGTTATTTATAAATGTGTTTTATGCATTCATCACATCCCTTTATTCTCTCATATATATACATGTGTGTGTGTATATATACATATATATATGTATAATATTTATAGGTTACAAAGTTCACTCTGTGAATTTTTTTCCAACTGTTGCAGGTCCCACCCTGCCCAAAGCCACATAAGTAGAACCATACAGGTCAAACTCATGTGGTTAAGAGTTAAGTTCTAACCACACGAATTTAACACAACTCTCAAAGCTGGAAGAAACTATTCACAGTAAGGACTGACTAGACATCTTCTAAGACATGAATGAAAAACTGCATTTAACTCAGACACCAAAAACAAGACATCGATCTGAAACTTAACAGAGAGATAAGAGCAAAATAAAGCATGAAGCCTGTAATTCATTACTCCCAACACTCAGAACTCAAAGAAAGATTTTTATACATTTTTGTAATTTCTAGAAATATACCATGAAATTCAATTGGCCATTTTAGGAAATAGGTGCTGAAGATTACATTTCTCTTTTAGAATATAACAATTCTTTTCAAGGGGCTAGGGATTTAGCTCAGCGGCATAAGCACCTGCCTTACAAGCAGGCAGTCGTGAGTTCGATCCCTGGTACCAATAAAAAGGAAAGAAAAAAAAAAAAAAAGAATTCTTTTCAGCAACACTTTTTCCCCCTTCAAATAAATAATTATATTTATTTATTTTTTTGTTGTTGTTGATTTCTGGGTGGCCAAAACCCCAATGACTCTTGACAGCACTGGGCCTTCTTCAGACTGAGCGCAAAGGCTAAGGTAGGTGCCCAGACCTCACTGAGCAAAGGGTTCAACCACATGCACCACTCTACAACTTACAGACTCCCTTTACTTGAGAACAGCAGGAAAATAGGGCACTTTGCCAGTGTGCTAATCAATCTTCCGTGTCCACTTGGCTATGCCACAGTATTCAAGACACCTGGTAAGTAACAGCGTAGCTGTCACCTGTGAAGGTTGCCAAGCCAGAACTGACATGCACACCTGCACACTGAAAGCTCCCTGCCTGGGACAGCCCTGGTTCAGAGCTGCTGCACCACTCCTACCTTGCCTGGCCCACAGGCTCAGGACTCCTCAGCCCCTTAAGCAGAGACAGTTGGGTAACGTGGCCTCCTCCCTCCATGCACCTATGCACCTGTCCCCTCTGCCTGCTGTTTCTCTGGACAGTGCTACAGCCAGAGTGGGTTCTTGTCTACATTCAAAGGCATAAGTTTCAGCACTTTCATTTTTAACAAAACCAATAGGACTCAGCCAGAAACAATTTCCACTCAGTTGCTCATCCTTCCTACACTTACCAGTAGCCTTTTTCTGTAAGCAGGATTATCTGCGGCTCCTCCTGACAGTAGTCAATCATGTTTCAGGACAGCAGTTTCCACAGTGGCCAGCTCTGGGGACTGGAATACCATCTTCCCCCTCCTTGGCATACGGTAAGCATCTCAGGTCCCCTCATCCCCTCAGCAAGAGCCTGCTCAAAGTGGCTCCAGGATCATCTGTTTGTGGCACTGGAACTAAGTCCACATCCTTTGCACTGAGCTGCATCCCCAGTCCTGTTTCACTTCCACTAGAAGTGCATCTCTAGAAGTCACCAGACTGCCCATGCTGGCCTGTCTCAGCTTCCTAGAGCGTTAGAATCACAGGTGTATGCAACCACACAGAGCCACTGTTCTTTCGTTTTGAAGATACACAATCCTTTTTAGGTGGATCTTACCTTCTTCTAAGTAAGACAATTTATCTCCCTTTCTTCCTTTATTTATATAGGTACAATGACGAAGTTCCTTTTCACCAAATGAAGCTGCTAGTGTAAGGAGTCTTATCTGTAATCTTCCAGCAGTTACCTTTAACTTTCCAAGGGTTCTTATACTTCCATTTTTCTACCAAAATCTATGATTAAAGCCTACACTTTTCCTTCCTTACATAAAGTAAGATTAAATCAACTAAAAAAAACTTAGTTAAAAAAATCCTCAAGTCCTCGCACTCCCACTGCATTGCTGAATTTAGGCCTCTGATGCTGATCACCTGCACTCTGCTAACTGTCTTAGGGTTCTAGGTCTGGTGTTCTGGTTCCTGAGACAGGGTCTTGCTGTGTGGATGTATAGTAAGGCTGTCCCCTTACATGTGCTACAGGGCCCAGACCACACCTACTTTTAATAACTTTATTTAAAACACTATTTAGAAATAAAAGTTTTTTGTTTTCCATTAATACTGTCATGTTTTATAAATATGTCCTGTTAATTAAGATAAAGTTCAGAAACAAACACTCTTAAGATTCTTGCAAGCCAAGAATTATTATTTTGCCCTCATCTCTGAACTGCCTAGATATACAAGTCAGGCTACCACCATCTTCCACATTCAGTATATGAGCTGAACAATAACTTTCTTTTATCTCATAGGGTTGTAGGTATTAGATGTCAATTTGATCCTTGTTCCTTGGTGGGGAACCTGTTTTTCTTTTCGGGTTACTTGTAGAATTCTTTGTTCCTTGATTTTCAAATGTCACCAGGATTTGACACATTTTTTTTTCTTTTCTTTTTTTTTTTTTTTTGTCTTTTTCCTTTTTATCGGTACCGGGGATCGAACTCATGACTGCCTGCTTGCAAGGCAGGCGCTTATGCCGCTGAGCTAAATCCCCAGCCCTGGATTTGACACATTTTAAACTATTCATTACTAAAACCTGGTCCCTTTAAAAGGAGCTGAGCAAACTCTCTTCCATATTTATTCTTTTTTCTTTCATTCCCTTTAGAATCTCATTAACAAAAGGTAACACCTTTAGATCAATCCTCCACGGTCTGCCTTCACATTCTTTCCATTTTGAATAAACCCTAAATTCCCTCAATTACATAGAAGTCTTACTTTCAGCTTATCTGTTAAATGTCTTACATGATATTTTCGTTTTTCTTTTTTTTTTTGAGACAGTGTCTCACTGTGTAGCCTAGGCTGGCCTCAAACTCATAGTAATCCTCCTGCCTCAGCCTCCCAGTGCTGGGACTACTGATGTGTTCCACAATGCATTTTCTATTTCTAAGAACTAGTTTTTACCATCTAATTGGGAATGGCTGTACTAACCACATTTTCCAATATATGAGGACAGTTTTTATACACAGGCCCCAGCCCGAATTTTCCCACAAATGCGTTAGGGCCGGCTGGCAGGGTGCCTCTCCAACTCCCCATTAGCTGGGGATCCCTGCCTTCTTGGAGTGTCACTGATGATCTGTGGTGCTCTCACTCAGAGATGCAGGCCAAGACTGTGACCTGCAGCTACAACGCGTACCCTCAGCCTAAGGAGAGTCCCTGGTCACTGCACACCATGCGGGCTCTGGGGACAGCAGCGAAGTCTAGGCAGGTGTATGGCATTCAGGAGGCGAGCAGTGACTCCAAGGGGAAGGGAGCAGAGCCTCGCACCTGCATTCCAATGCCAGGTCCACCTCTTCCTTTATGACTGCAGTCTGTGCCCCAAGCCACTACCCTAAGTCTGCACGGCCTTTCCCATATTGGACCCCGACAGTCTTCTAAGGCCAGACTCAATGCTCACTTTGTGTAGATCATTGTTTTCAGCACTCTTATTACAGCACTTTTGATATGACTTCTTCCCACCTGCTCACCTAGATTTCTCATGCCCTGGTCTGCCAGTAGGATGACTCCTTTCCATTAGTAACAGGCACAACACGTGCTGATCACTTTACTGCAAATCATGGTACAGTGCCACTTTCTAGCCACTTCACCAAGACACCCAACCTTCCTAAGTGAATGATCTGGCAGCCCACAGCTCAAGTTTTACCCCAGGAGGATCTATATCTCTGTAAATCCACATCTGGGAATCTACAAAAAGAAACTGATGGATATGCAAAAAAGTTAACAGAAGAAATAAAACACAAAATACTCCATAAAATAAAAAATACTCAATAAGCCAATTGTGATGCAACATGCCTATTATAATCCCAACACAAGAAGTTGAGGCAGTAAGACCACTGCGAATTCAAGGTCAGCCTGGGCCGCACAGTGAGTTCAGGGTCAGCCCGAATCACAGTAAGACTCTCAAAGAACCACCACCACCCAAAACAAAACCGAAACCCTCAACAGGCTCCATTGATTAACTGTAGTATGTTATATATTGCTAGAATAAATTAATCATATAACTATTAAAATCATGGCAAATGTAAAGGGTTTTTTTTTTTTTTTGGTCTTTTTCATTTTTATCGGTACCAGGGACGAACTCACGACCGCCTGCTTGCAAGGCAGGTGCTTATGCCGCTGAGCTAAATCCCCAGCCCAAATGTAAAGGCTTTTAAAAACACAAATATTAAAAACTACATGAAAATAATTTTACACACAATTACTCATAAAGGTATTTTTAAAGATTTAAAATACACAATACATTATTAAAAGCTTCCTCTGTGTTTGCCGGTATTCTCAGATTTTTCTACAATGACAAGTATTTCACTTTTACAGTAAGGTTAGTTTTCATTTACTGCTAACCTGAGACAAGAAGTTACATATAAAAGCAGACTTATTTAATTCTAACGACACAGATTTCTTCACTTAATTTCTGTTGTCCTTTTTGTTAAGAGCAGTTCTATTTTTAGAGTATTAATCTATTCATTCCAAAAGAACTGAAATACAGTATCATAGCATTTCTAATTACTTAGTGAACAACTTAGATCTGAGGTGAGTTTTCCCGCCACAAGCACTGATGGTAAAGATGAGCGGTGATTAGAATGGCATACTATTCATCACACACTCTTGGGACCGCTGCAATTGGCAGGTTCCCCGCCGAGAGGTTCCGATTGGAACTGGCAGTTGAACAGGGTGGCCTGTACACATCTCAGTGGGTCTCTGATTACAGTATTGCAAAGATAGGCACTGATTTAGCAGACCAAATGTCATCAGATTACAGTCCATAAGGAAAACACTAAAATGGTATCAGAGACTGTAACAGCTTATTTGAGGTATAGTACAGTGGTTGTACATAGGTATTAAATACACTGGCAATAGGGTGCTTGTAAGGTAGCCATGTTAAAATTTAGGGAATTGGTTACTGATGAACTATTAAGGCTCGAAGAAATGCCATGAGCACAATTACTGGAAAAAAATTCACTCTGTTAAAGCTTACTTAGAATCAACAAGAAATTGCGTGTTTAAAAAAATGCACGTAAGTCATATGGAGAATGTTACAGAAAATCATCTGCCAAGCTTGGTAATACACTCCTATAATTTCAGCACTTGGGAGGCTGAGGCAGGAGGACCACCGTGAATGAGGCCAGCCTGAACTACACTGCAAGACATTCTCAAAAAAAAAAAAAGAGAGAGAGAGAAGGGAATAATGGGTGCCACTGTGGCTACAAAAAAAGTTGTGACATTCTGCATATACTATACAATTCAGCCACCATTACATGTAAAATGTTTTAAAGACAAAATAAATCTGGTAATAACGGTAGTAATTTCTAAGCCATATGAATAGGATTTCTATTTGGGCAGTAATTACTCAAACCAATGCAAATAGACTCAATTTATAGGATTTGTATTGATTTTATTAATGAAAGAGCTTAGATCCATTTGTACAAGGTGCCAAGGGGAGAACCAAGCAGCAGGCATGTGCCAAACCAAAACCATGTTTTCCAGTTTCTGAGCCCTGAATGTACAAACTGCTTGGCAGCTGCAAGTAACAAGTTGGTGCAAGGCTGAAAGTGTCATATACTATGTCAGACATTCTATGTCATGACGTTCTAAGTTAATACCTGCCACAATATGGGCGTGGTGGCACACGCCTAAAAGATCAGCCTTCTGGAGGCAGAGGCAGGAGGTTCACAAGTTGGGGTCCATTCTTGGCAGCTGTGCAACACAGAAAGATGCTGTCTCAAAAATTTAGACAGAGGCTGAGGATGTCAACACCATGATGTGTTTAGGTGCCTTGCACCAAGTGTCACCCAGTCCACACATCTGTGACTTAAATGACTGATTTTTCATCAGACACCAAACCCTGTGGCCCAGGGACTATGGTGTGGCATGAGACAGTCCTGTTTCTGAGCCCTAGACATAATCGATGATGAACTGTAGGCCTGTGGACAAGTTAATCTCCTGTGGCATCAGCTTCCTCATCTAAGTGCTCAGTTTCTCCATGACAGAGAAACCACAGAAACTACACGAAACCACACCAGGGATGAAGAGGAAGTCAAACGACATTCTCCATCAATGGATTAGTACTTGATTCTTAAAAAGTGGAAGAAAAAAGAAATTGTTGGCAATGCATCTATTTAGTGATTAGTAGATCCTAGTCTACTTTTGCAATGTGTGTTAGTTTTGAGACCAGCCTAGGCTATAAAGCGAGTCCGAGGCCAGCCTGAACTACATAGTGAGACCCCCGTCTCAAAACCCCCCCCACGCCAAAAGTGAAATAGTGAAAAACATACCAAAACACAGCTAACCTTTCTAACAGTCTCTTCAAATGGAAAGTTGTACCCTATTCAATTGGGGGAGGGGGAGATAAAAATAATCACTATATAATTAAATGTGTTCATATTAAACTTTCCAGCTCTGTTTTCTTTTCAAGGTACACTTTTAAGGCATTTCCCAAACAATGTCATGCTGAGCCCAGAAAGGGTTCTCCAACATTTCTAGTGATTTAAAATCAAACACAAGGGGGCAGGGAGAAGTAGCTCAACAGTGAAGCACTTGCTTATTACACACACACACACACACACACACACACACACACACACACTCACACTCACACACAGGAGGGGGGAAGAACAAAGGGAAGGAGACCACACTACGTGGCACTTCCTGTGTGGTGTGTACTTCTGACCCAACACACGAATGCTCCCTGCACCTGACAGGACAGCAGAGTGCTCTGGGTGCTGCTGTGATCCCCCCTCAGGCAACCATAGACACTTCCATGTGCAGGTCCGTCCTCAGCTCACTCTTACTACCCTGGGAGGCCACAGGAGCATGGCCGTCACTGGAAACCAAGGCCACACACAGGGAACGCCAAGATTCCTCAAATCACACCTGAAAGCAACTCAGAAGAGAGAAGACATAGGTCTGTGCTTTTTATAATATTTGATTTCTGTAAAAATCTCACTGCTTAAAGCTGAAAGCCGCACTGCTCTGTAGCACCTGCCTTCAGACATGGGTAGGCCAAGCCTCACAGGTGAGGAGTCTCACAGGAAGCTTGCAGCAGCCACCAGGCAGCCCCTCCGAGGCTCCACACTCCCCTGCTCCCTCCATTTCATCATGTTAGCAGCCACCACTTGGGAAAGTGGGGACTGTTATTCGGTCTACTGAGTGCCTCCACCCATTTTCAGGTTTGTACTGAGAACAGGAAAAGAGAAATGATACCGTCTCCATTCATTCCATTTCAGCTTTGCTCTTTTGCTGCACAGCAAGGTATTCCAGTCTTTGAGATGACGTGTGCCTGCTAAGACACCAAGTCAAGTTCTCCACAACATGGCACATAAAAGAGAGATTCTTCCATTTGGTATGCACATGAACTCTTAAGTTTTTAAAAAGGTAAGTGTTTAACTTTTTATACTTTTTTCTTTCTTTAAAAAAAAAAAAAAAAAACAAAAAACAAAAAACAAAAAAACACGGTCTATGTAGTTCAGATTGGCCTTGAACTCAGTGTAGTCCAAGCTGGCTTTAAACTCACGGCAATTCTCCTGCCTCAGCCTCCCCAGTGCTAGAATTACAAGTGTGCACCACCACACCCATCAATCTCTTGTCATTTAGGGAGACAAATCCATAACATAGGTCTGTGTCTGTCCTGAGGGACTCATCTCTCTGCCCTTATCATGCATTACTAAAAAAATAGAAGACAAACTTACGATATTCAGATACACAGTACTGCTCAGGAGGACATGGAAACTCCTGTGCAAGTATAAAAATGGCTAACAGAACATACATTATCATTCTCCAAGTCTTCTATTTTAAGTGACAGAATCTATTTTAAATGAACTATTTTGGTCTTGCAAAGCTGATACTTCAGTTGTTTTTTGCCTGCACTACCTAATATTTATGACGTATAATTGTTTTTACTGCTATCTTTAATATGAAGCAAGAGACAGCTCACCATTTACAGTAATGACACGATAATGAGTATGCAGTTACCACACAAACTGTCACTTCACCACACATAGGAGAACTATGTATGGAAAGTGACAAGCAAGAGAATGAAGTCTGAGAAACATTTTATTAAACCTCAAGAAAACCTTCGAATTTTTACTTCCTAGATTATACTGCACATCGTAACTAGTTTGGTTCAACTGCTGCTAATCGTCCAGATCTTCCGTGGCCAACAGGCCTGTCCTTCTCTACAGTGCAGTGACTAAGGTGCAGAGTGACCATCTGCCAAGTCACTGCCACTGTGTCTCAGGCAGTGCAGGGCAAGGGAAGAGTCTGTTCCATATTTAATAAGCTCTTACTGAGAAGATTCTCACAGTTCCAACAGATTATTAACAGCAGCATTTCCAGGATAAAGCAGCACTTTCAGCAATGCAGGAAAAAGTGACTTCTGTACCTGGCACCTACTGACTTGCAGGATTTGGTGGTGGTGGTGGTTGTGAGTTACCAGAAATCGAACTCAGAACCTTGTGCTTTCCAGGCAGGCACTTATGCCATTGAGCTGTATTCCAGGGCCCGACTTGCAGCATTAAGAACACATTTATCACTTTTTTCCTTGATGGTACAGAGAACTCACTTTACACACACAGCTACTTAGTTTTCATTCATCCACCACAGTGCTACAAAGCAGAGTAGGATGACCCTACACTACCGGCAGTCTTTCAGTGCAAAACAGCACACTTCGGACTGCACCAGGAGGGAAACCCTGTAACCACCCTGCTCGCCAACAGTGTTCTCACCACCCAGCCAGCTCCAGGGCAGCCAGGAGGGAGACTGACTCACAGGCTTGTAGCAGCTGAAGGGCACAGCTGGTACACTCCAGCCACGTCAAGGAGGGAAGGGACAGGGAAGACTACACCACGTTTCTCCCTGGGGATCAGCCACAGTGAGCTGAGAACCCCCTCCCACATGCTAAGCAGCCAAGGGCCACCCATGCGGTCTGAAAACAGGATCAAACAGCTTACTTGTGGGATGTCCTCTTCTTCATCATGTGTGCAGACACTCCGGCATGGCCTACAAGATAGGTGAGTTACAGTCAATGAAAAGTAGGTAAAAAGAGTACTGTAGAACTTAAGAGTAATATAATCTGAGTAACTGCTTACATCAGTCCTAAAAATATATTATTAATAGTCAGCATGGAAGAAAACCATTCATTTAACTTCTAAAAAGGAGGAATTATAGGCAGACAACCTGCTAAGAGCCACACTTCTCTAAAACCCCTAAAAACACAAACCCAATCATGTGGACAAAACATGTGGTTTCTTCTAAAACCCCTAAAAACACAAACCCAATCATGTGGACAAAACAGCAACAGTGAGTGACAATCCTACCCAGAAGATACTAAATGGTATAGAACTATGTTCTTGTAAAGGAAACAACAGGACAAAATATATGAAGCATCTAGTTTCAGATAGTGGTTGACAGGCAATGAAAGCAGAAAAGTAATCCAGGAATTCCTTGCCAGCCAAGTTCATTCCTGAGTCTGAACACTGCATGTACAGACGAAGCCAGGAAGAACGTCATGGTTTTGCCAAGTGGCAAGTCAGATAGCAGTCAGGGAACAATGGTGGCTGGAAATGTGGACCCAAGGGCAGGAAAGGAGGGGACCTCCAAAAATCTACATGGACTATGGAGGCTTCCATTTTTGGCTACATGCAAATTTGGAGGCAATTCAGAAAAGCCACTAACAAGTACAACTGCCTTCAACACCTTGGGCAGTAGTAAAAAAACACAACACAAAATACAGTGTTACTTTCTGTCAAAGTTGCAATAGCCCTGCAATACAGATCTATCCCTCATAGTTGCTTGCCAAATAAAATTCAATACTCTTTTTAAAGGACATGTGGTCAACAACACAACACTTCAAATGTCCAACACTCCACCAAAAATTACTGCACATGTAAGACCTGGGCTGTAGCGCAGTGGTAGAGCACTTGCCTAGTATATACAAAGGCCTGTGTTTGATCTGCTATCCCATAGTAAATAAAATTTAAAGCAAAAAACCCTTCAAACAGAAAAATCAAAGTACTGAGGATGGAGTTCTGTGTCAGAATGCTTGTCCAGCGTGCTTGAGGTCCTGGGTTCACGTCACAGTACTGACCCCAAAGAAGGAAAAAAAAGAAAAACAGAAAAATGTAAAGCATGAGGGAAAAAAAACACCAACTACTGAAACGAAAAACAAAGAGATCACTGACAGTGATTAACAAATAGCACAACAGATCTAGCAGACAAAGTCCCTGTTACAGTTTTTGTCTAGATGTTCCCCAAAGCCTCATGCACTTTTAGATGGGGCATTTCTGGAAATAGGTGAACCTAGAACATGTGACTGATTCCAGATCAATGCTGGGATTAAGGGTAGGTGACTTCTGGATCAGTCCACTGATTGGATTGACAATAACCTGATCCCAGTAGACCAGATACAATATAAGGGGCAGACAGTGACTTGTCTCCTCTTGTTGCTTTTGCTGTGATCTGTGACCATGAACTGTCTTTTGCTGTTTTAAGATCCTACCCTGCCTTGGAGTCAGTCGATCATGAACTGAAACCTCTATAAACTGTGAGCTAAATAAATCTTTCCACCTTTAACTTTGGGTGTTCAGTATTTTATCTCAGCATGGATAGAAAAGTAACTATGATAACAATCAATGAACTTGACAAACAGCACAAATTAAAATGGTACATGTGTGCAAACCCACACAAATGGGATTTTCAAAGAATTTAGGAATGCATACAGTGATACCAACAGGGCTAACCCTGGACCCCAGACTCTAAGAAAGAGAGCAGAAAGGAGTAAGAGCAAAAAACTGTAGAAAGTTTTCTGCTTGTGACCAAAAGCAGTCATAGAGCTAACAAATTCAATAAAGGCAAAGCAAGATTTAAAAAGGAAAATCCTGTCAGAGCACTTCCTAGTCAAATTTCCAAAAAACATTAATAAAAGTTTTGTTTTGTTTTATTTTTTGAAACAGGGTCTCATAAGGCTGGTTCACTAGGCAGCCGGCCCTGAGCTTGAACTGATCCTCCTGTTCCCATCTCCAGAGCACTGGGGATTACAGGAGCATGCCACCATGCTGGCAATAAAAATAATTTTTAAAACAAGCCAAAGATGGCAGGTGTCGTGGTTATGTTCCTGCTCATAATCCCAGAATTCTGGGAGGCTGAGTCAGAAAATTGCAGATTTGAGCTCAGCCTGGGCAACTTGCAATTTAATGAAACCTTCCCTCAAAAAATAATAAAGCATCAGATGTAGTGGCACACACCTGCAATCCCAGCACTCAGGAAGCTGAGGCAGGAAGACCTCTGTGAGTTGAGGCCAGACTATGCTACACAGCAAGACCTTGTATCAAAAACTAAAGAGAAAGAAAGAAAAACGTGGGGGTAGAATGTAGCTCAGTGTAAACACCAGTTATGCCATGAAACAAAAAAGAGAGAAAGGAGCCAAAGAACAGGAGACACATTAAATAGAGACAGTCCCCAGATTTGTTGTTTAAAGACAATGCAAACCAGAATACAGCAGAATAAATCTAAGGCGCTACAAAATGAGCAATCAGCTTGTCTACTTATGGACAACCCTATATTTAAGCAAAAGTATTTTCCTGCTCCAGCACAACACTAAATAAAGAGTCTGATTGTACCAATTAAACTAGAGAAGGGAAGAACCAATTATTAATAGATAAATTAACTTCAGGACAAACAACTACTATACTTCAACAGGACATTTCAAAATGGTAAGAAGGTAAATTAACCAAGAAGCATAATAATCTTAAATATATACAAACCTAATTATAGAGTACTAACACCCAAATGGTGAAGCAAAAACTGACAGAAATGAAGATAGTCATAGCCATAATTACATTTAATTATACAACTCTCACCAACTGAGGTAACAAGTGGGAAAAGAACCAGAAAAGACAGAGAAGAGCTGACTATCATCAACAACTGACCTGAAATGAATAATGCCAAAATTCGTATTTTTCCTAGTTCACATGGGAAAATTCACCCAGACACACAGGCTATTCTGAGTCACAATGCAAGTCTCAAAACACCTACAAAAATTTGAAATACTACAAAATAACATTCTCTCTTACCACATCACGATTAAACAGTAACTCTGAAATGAAACAATAACTTTGCAACTATTCTGAAATGAACAATACAAATCTATCTGGAAAGGTAAGTAACTGTCCTTAACTCATGACTCCAGGACAAAGGGCATTTCAGATACTGTGAATGCAATAAAAATGAGAACACAATGGCATCAAAATTTGGGGATGCAACAAAAGCAGTGATCACTATGTGCATCAGGAATGCACATTTAAATGATGGCTCTAAAGGAAAAGAGTTCTGTGCCAAGAAGCTGGAACAGCAGGCCTTGGGGGAGGGGGACCTGATTACCAACTGTACATCTTCAAAACACACATTTCTATCACGGATGAATTTATAATTCCTCAAAGCCAACTGAATAACGACATGTACAACTGTCCTAGAAGGCCAGATCAGAGAGGTCTCACTGCCAAGAGTGCTATCTTATCCCACCCCCAGCACACTCATGCACTGGGAGAGGTCCGAGGACAGCTACACAATGGAGGAAGTGTGTCACAGACCCAAATGGTGAGACAAGACACTGGCCGGGAGACAAGCAGGTACATACCTCCCCAAGGCATACCCAGGTCCCCCTGACCGCAAACAGGAAGAAGGAGGTCTGAAGTGAGAACAGAGGTGGTCAGAACAGAGGTTAGCTCCGATCTCTAGACTGCCCCAGACGTTACCACCCCCCTTTGGCACCTTGTTCCATACATGTGCACATACACATGCGTGTGGACCCAACCCCATGCTGGGCATGCTGGGCGCTGGCTTGTAGGAAACGGTGCCTCAGTGCGAACCAGTCTGGGCGGTCACTGTCCCTGGATCCTGAAGCAAAACTCCGCTAAGGCCTCTGCACACCACTGCACTCATCCCACACAGCTGACTATCTCCATTAGAAGAGGGAATCTTCTGTTTAGCACTGAAGAAAAGGTGAATCCTTCACCATCAATCCTTCAGCCCTAAACATGACCAAAGCTCAGCAATCACAAAGTAAGAGAAACACAAGAACAGTGCCACTGCCTCCCAAATGATCTGAGCATTGAAATGATCACAAATTGGGGCTTGGGATTTAGCTCAGCAGCATAAGCGCCTGCCTTGCAAGCCTGTGGTTGTGAGTTCGATCCCTGGTATTGGTAAAAATACAAGAAAAAAAAAAAAAGAAATGATCACAAATTACAGAACTGGTATTCTCAAGGAAGCTGAATATCCATCATCACAAAATACAAGAGGCTACGAAAAGGAAAACAACAGTTCTTGAAGATTAAAAACAGGGAAAAGTAGTGGTTTCTATGTAGCCCAGGCTGACCTTGAATTTATGGCAATCCTCCTGCCTCAGTCTCCCTACCATGGGATTACATGCATAAGCCACCATACCCTGGTAGTTTCTGGTCTGGCATGTAAGGAGCTTGGAAGTTGCCAGTCTATACTAATAGCAAGCAAAATGGTCAACAAACTAATCAACAACAAAAAATACCTTCTTGGATTTGTCAGAATATCAAGTCATAGGACAGCCAGGTATGGTGGTGTATGTCTATAATCCCAGCATGGGAGGCTAAGGCAGAAAGATCCTTGCAAGTTAAGGGACCAACCTATGCTACAAAGTAAGCTCAAGACTAGCCTAAACTGTGTAGCAAGTCCCTGTTTAAAAAAAAAAAAGTCACAGAACAAGGTGCTGCCCCTCAAATTAGAGAAAGATAAATACATATGATAACAATTTACTTGAGCAGGTTTCTAAGAACCTGGAGGTAAACCTTGGGAAAATGGGGGCGGGGGGGTCTCCTTCAAAAGACTGTCCCAGACATTACCCTTCTCCACTGCACCTCATGTGCCAGCCACAATTCGGGGTGTCCTACCCTGGCACTGGTTCCTGTACAAGATTCAGATGAAGCCATCCAGAGCACCCAAGGGGCAGAAGGACTGAGATGCACAGGTGACAATCACAGACCTGGGGCACAAACTCATCAAAACAGTGGGTCCTAATCACAGAACCACATTAATAGAAAAACTACCATATTAGAGCAGATGGGTAGAAAGAGAAAAGTGGAAACTCCCCCAAAAAGAAGGGAGGACCGGCTCAGTGGTGCAGCACACACCTACCTAGCACGTGTGGCTACAGGACTGTTTCTCTGCATCACAAAACAACAAATCTAAACTAAGATTTCAGACCCTGAAAGAAAACTACGCCCAAGAAGAGAGGATCCCTGGCTTAACAACTACCAACAACTACCAAGGCAAGAGAGAGGCTCAATGACCTAGCAAAGCTATCAGGGACAACCCTGTAGCCACAGCACCAAAGATGTAAGTCATGAAAAGATAATATGCAGGACTCCATCAAAACTGCAGACCCTGGGCCAGGGATACAGCTCAATGGCACAAGCACCTGCCTGGCAAGTATGAGGGTGTAAGCTCGATCCCTGGTACCAAAACCAAAAACCAAAAACCAAAACCAAACAAAACTGAAGAACTTGCCAGGCGTGGCGTCACACATCTATAATCCCAGCACTCAGCAGGCCCAAGCAGGTGGATTGCTTCAAGTTCAGGGCCAGTCTGGGCAGTGTCATGAGTTCAAGGCTAGTCTGACTGTACTACAAGACCCTGATTCTTCTAAAAGAAAAATTGCAAAAGATATTGTCAAGACCATAATGTAAGCCAGAGACAGACCAAGTTATCAGGAAATGACATATTTACTAAAGAAAGGATTGTTACAGAAAATATACAAGGCATTTCTAAAACAATAAAAAATCATGAATTAAATCTAGGCAAAAGACCTAGACACTTCATCAAAGATACAGACAGCAAACACACTTGCATCACACGTTATTATGGAATTGCAAATTAAAACATACTGTTACATACATACACATGTATCTGAATGACCAAAATCTAAAACTGACCCTAGTGAAGGCTTAGGGACACATGAGGAGCAACAGGCACTTACTGCTGTGCAAACACAGAATGATGCAGCCCTTTTGGAAGAGGGCGTGGAGGCTTTTTACAAAGTAAACACACTCTACAACCACACCACTGAGGGTCTTGCTTACTGGTATGCATGCAAATGAGTTAAAACAGTCCACACAAAACCCTCCATGTAGACATTTATAACACTTTATTCCTAACTGAAAAACTATTTCTTTAGTAGGTGAATAGATACATAAACTCTACTTCATTCAGACAATGGAACACTATTCAGCACCAGAAAAAAAAACGAGCCATCAATCCATGAAAGAACACAGATGACGACGAAGTACCTATTACGAAACGAGAGGCGTCAACCTGAAAGGGCTGCCACATGATCCCACTCTGTAGCCACTCTGTCACTCTGTGACAACCCTGCACAAGGTGCAACTGTAGAGACATGGCAAGATTAGCAGCTAGCAGACGTTACCGGGAGGGATGGGCAGTGGGGGCTCCTCTCCACGATATTTTAACATCCACATGCCCACACACACAGGATGGAACTCTACTGGCTTCCCATGATAATGAAGCATCAGTTATAACAAGCTGAAGTTTGAGCTCCACTCTGAACCTGAGAAGGCTAAGCATGCGGGGACTCAGGCACCCTGCCCTTCCCACTCCATTTTGCTGAACCTGCTCTGCAATCTTTTAAACTAGGTACACAGGCACAGACCTACAATCCCAGCACTTTGGGAGGCAGAGTCAGGACATCGCTGTCGGGCCTAGCCTGAGAAACTTGGGGAGCCGCCTTTCTCAGAAGAAAAAAAGGGCTAGGATTGTGTATCAACACAAAGGCTCTAGGTTCAATGCCCAGCACCACATGCACGCACACACATATACAACACACAAAGAAGTCTGTTTTTAAAATCCTTAAAAGAAAATATAGTAATTCATTCTACATATGCAAATCCATTTCGAAGTAAGTTTGTAAAGACACTAACTAGATATACTCTTCCATTATCGACACTGGGTTAGAACAAACACTATTTCAAGGAGGTATTTTGAAAGTTGAGGCAAAATGATTTTGAACACAGAATTCCATACCCACCCAGTTACCAACTTAAGACCCAGACGTTCCCACACATACACAGACAAAAACTTCCATGTCTCATGTATCTGTCTTGTGTTACCGGAGGACACCCTGCAGGAAACATGAGAAACAGTAACACACACACAGAATCCCAGAAACCAGACTCAGATTCAACCTAGCAATGCACAAGTTCCTGTGCAAAGTCTGTCACACAGCTGAGACCCATACAGATGGGACCAGGAGACTAGAGATTCACAAACTGTGTCTTCAAAACACTGACTTCATACGAGAGAAATGAAATAAAATTCACATTCAACAGCCTGGAACAGTGAAAAGAAAAAATATTAGCAGCACAAAAGGTGGTCAAATAGGCCCTGTGAAGACCAGATACTCAGCATCACACCTGAACACCTGAACACCCTGCAAGACAGACAAAGCCACAGAGTTTTTACACCTGCTAGAGGCAAGACTGTCGGGATAGAGAGAGAACTCTTTCATACTGCTGACTGAAATGCCAAACAACAGCACAGGATCCACGGAGGGGAATATGGCAATGGTTACAAAATTACACACACACTTTTTTACTGCATTCTACTTCTAGAAATTTATCAGTGACACACCAGCAAAAACACAGACAAGAATGATTAGCTAACAGCAGAAAGGAGAAACAACCCAAATGCCCAGTAATAATGTATTACTGAATAAACTAACATGGTACCTCCAAACAATGGAGTATTGTTAGGCTGTTAAAAGAGAGAAAGATCTCTAATTGCTGCTTCAGAGCAATCAACAAATACATACCCTAAGTGTATAAAAAGCAAGTAAGAGTACGATGCACATACCTAGTAACTAGGCACCAGTACCCGTCTGTCATTAAAGAGAAGTTATGTCACCCATCAGAGGTCACACTAATGAGACAAGATCTTTTCTAGGTAGCTTTATTACACAGTATCTATCTGTTGAAAGGAAGAAAAAAAAAAGAACCAAAACATAGAAAATAAAACTATTCTATGACTTGAAGACAGGTAAGCTGTACTGAACCATGAAGCACAAGAAAAACAAAAGATCACCCAGACTGCTAACAGAGATGCAGGCCTGTGTCCCAAAGTATGGCCAAATGGTCACCAGAACTGTGTGGATGCCGGTGTATCAATAAAGTCCAGCAACTTACGGGGGTGAGAAACCCTGATCAATCCCTCCCATACCACATGCGGTGACTCTAATCCTGTAACTTATTCTCTAAGTGGCTTTCCTGCTTTTGAAATATCCAGCAATTATTTACGCAGCAAATGTACTAAGCCCAGGTCTGAATGACAGCCAGTGGTCTCTCGTACTTCAGTTTCAACAGAAGGCCAAGGAGTACGACTATACAATTTTCATAAAGAAATCAAAGTCAGTGAACCGGACCAGAGCCCAGAGGCCACTTCTTTGATATGATATCCCATCACTGAGGCATCCTTACTGGCCCCAGAGCTGGGGATGGAACCCAGGGCCTCATCCATGCTAGGCAAGCACTCTTAACACTCAGCCACATTCCACCAACTTTTTAGCCTTGCAAGAGGATCACCAGGAATTTAAGAAAAGCTAAGAGCAAAGAAACTCGTAAGTAGCAGAGGGAATTCCGAAAGACTTAAAACTGCAATTTATATCCTCAGAAATATAAGCTACTTACATCTATGAAATACACAAATATGAAAAAAGGTATAGACATTTCAAATGGTAACTGAAATTTTAAAAAAACAAACAGAAAGCGTTAGAAAATAAAATTAATAAACTCCCCTCAGAAGGGTAAGATGAAAAAATGAGGAATCAGAAAAGGAAGGAAAAAAGAAAGAGGGCTGGGGATGTCACTCAGCGGCACAGCAATAACTTGGTAAGTGCAAGGCACTGAGGTCAACTCTTGACACAAGGGAGACGGGGAGGGGAGGAGGACGGGGAGGGACAGACAGAGGGAGAGAGACAGACAGAGGGAGAGGGAGACAGAGACAGACAGAGACGGACAGAGAGACAGACAGAGAGAGAGAGATAGAGAGGGATCAAGCCAAGGAACCTCACACTCAAGTAACAAGCACTCCAAAGAGAGAAAGCAGATGATCAAGCAATGAAGCAAAGTCTCACATCCCACAAAGTACAGCTCCAGACTGTAACGCCAAAGCAATAAACAAAACCTACCTACACTGAGACACATTATCATAAAGCTCCAGAACACACAAAAAGTTTCCGGAGGAGTAAAGAAACCACAAAACACCCAGAAACAGAGACACAAAAACAGCAACAATGGAACTTCAAAGTCAAGGAACAGAGCAGTGCCTTGAAAATGCCAACTGGAAAATGCTTCCAACCTGGACTCTGCAAGTTTGCTCATGAGGACAGAACAGACGCTAGGTCAGTGCCAGGGGCTACGTCTCTCATGTGTCTTTTTGAAAACTTGTTATCATGGACTACTTCAAGCATACAAGAGAACATACAAATGAATCAACACATACCCCGCTTAAGAACAATCTATTCATCTACTACATATTCTTCTAGCTTAAGACATGAACATACTTCTGCTAGATAAAAACACACTCCAAGGAAGTATGGCATCCAGGAAATAAGCAGAACCCATGGCAAGCATGCAGAGAAAGGACTGCAGTATTGCATCAGACCTTCAGAAACTAGAGAACACAAGCAAGGCTGTAAGAACAAGAAATCAACTGGGTATAGCGGTGGCTCACACCTGTAAGCCAGCACTTGGGAGGCTGAAGCAGACGATGAGGCCAGCCTGGGCTACATGAGTTCAAGCTCAGCCTGGACTACACAGTGAGACTCTGCCTTGAAAATGAATATATAGGGGAGAACATGGCAGACAGACAACAGCAACTACCGGAGGCTCTCTGAAAGGCTCGGCTCAGAGGCCAGGAATGATGCGGACTAAGGAGACATGAACCGGTAGAGATATGCTCTGCTGACTCAGGAACGAACTGGGCTGAGAGAAATCAACTTAGAATACAGTCCTGGCGCTAAAATAGGAACAGAAAAGACTCGGTGTGGAGGCTCCACCCCGCGCCATTGGAAACCGCGATTTGGGTTTCCCGCTGCCCTGCGGCTGGCTTCCTCCACAAGCGGCTCGCAAGGAGAGACGCGCAGAAGCTCTGGGAACGGGAGTCTGCGAACGGAGTCGAAAACAGGACGGACAAGGCGGCGTACACTGACTGGTGGCGAGGTGAGTGAGAGAAACTGACACTCTAGCACAGTTTGACTCCAGCGGAGGACTTTCTGGGCTCGGGCAGTCCTGTAAGAGCAGGGCGTGGTGGCGACTCCAGCCACACATTCCCCTCTCAGACGGGATTGGTGAAAAGTGCCTGGCCTGCGTGACGCTGCGGGCGGATTTGGTAGGCTGGCCTAACCCAGATCCCAGAGCCTGACGGTGGCCCGGAGGCTGCCTAGTCCGTAACTCCCTGGTGCGCAGCGGTGGGCGGGAACACCTAGCCAGCGCAATTTGATCAGGCTGTGGCTGACAGGCAGGGAAGCTGGGCCTCCTATGTAAGCTTGCATTTTATAAGGAACAGAGAATATGGGGAAGGGAAGCAACAAGAAAGGCTCCTCAGCCCCCAATTCTGAGAAACAGGCAATAGCGGACACCGCACCAATAGACATTAAGCGCCATATAGAGAGCCTCATAGACCAATTCAGGAATGAAGTTATCAATGACCTGAAGCTAGAAGTATGCAGAATAGTTAGAGAAATGCTAAGCACCACCCAGGAAAAAAACAGATGGTGGAATGGAAGAACAGAAAAAGAGGAGAGAATTGCTTGATGGAGAAAACAGAGAAAGCATTGAGTATGTGAAGCAGGTTCAAAGGGACTATCAAGAAATTAAGAAGTCTATCCAAGACTGGCATAACAGCTTGAAAGAAACTAAGGACAGACTATCTGAACTGGAGGGCAGACTTGTAATATGGGAGAATGAAATGAAAAACTTCTTAAAAATAACAAAGAAACAAACAGCAATAATACAAAGACAAGAAGATGACAAGAGGAGCCATAACTTAAGGATTAAGAACATAAAAGAAGAAGTAGGGACACAAACAAGTGAACTACAAAAGCTACTCACAGAAATAATCCAGGAGAATTTTCCTAATTTAGCAAAAGGTAAAGATACTCAGATGTATGAGGCATACAGGACCCCAGCTACCTACAACCCTAACAGAGAAACACCCAGGCATATAATAATAAAAATTCCAGAAATTCAATACAAGAACAGAATATTAAAAGCTGTAAGAGACAAGAAACAGACCACTTACAAGGGAACACCCATCAGAATTACAGCAGATTTCTCTGCACAAACCATCAAATCACGAAGAGCGTGGGGGGAAATAATTCAAGCTTTGAAAGATAATAACCTCCAGCCAAGATTGAGATATCCTGCACAACTGTCCCTGGAAATTGATGGAAAAACGAGGTGCTTCCAGGATAAAGAGGAACTGGGGGAATTTGCAACCACCAATTCAACCCTACAGAAAGTATTGCAGGATATTCTAAAAAAAGAAAAATACAAAGAATCCAGAAATAGTGGCGGGGAGGCCACAACGAATCGAGCAGAGAACTAAATGAAGAAGACGAACTGACAGCTACTGACAGAAAAAGAGCTCAACAGAAATGAGACAGAGAAGATTGGATGATAGGAACAGCTATTTTGGAGAAAATGACATCTTAATAGGTAATACTGATTTAGTACCATCTTGTTTTGAAGTCTCATCTAGCTTTTGTTCTTCTGTCTCCAATGGTCTAAACAGGTTGTATCTTATTGGATTTTATTATGTACGATAGTATAAGCAAAAACCTTTTAAAGACAAGGAGATTATACAGAAACCATTATTCATTTTCTGTTAGTCGATTCTAAATACTCTATAATGCTGTCATTCTCTTAAATGGTTTTACATTGTTTTGATATACTTAATGCTACAGTATATGAAGTTGTACTCAAGGACTTCAAGGAAAGAGTCAATATGGTAACTACTTTTGGGTCGGAATTATCTGGTGGTGAAACACTATTCTGCTTAAATGGTTATGTTTTGATCTGCCCTGTTTCGCTGTTATGCCCTCTTTTTTTCTCAATTTCCACTCCATTATTTACTTTTTCATTTTTATCCGTTTAATTAAAGGGAAAAAAAATAGCAGGATATAATATAGTAACCCACTTTGACTTTCTATTATCTCGATTTGAAGACCTGTATTACTCTCACCATCTTGTTTTTGACTGAGGTTCCTCTATTCTGTTTTACTGGATAGTATCAGGTTCGAAAGTTTAGGCATTAGCTGAGAAGATAATGAGATTCATTATAACGCCCATTCTCGTTGACTTTTATCTACTTTTGAAGACCTACAATGTCTCCAATGTTTTGGTTTTGTCGGTTTTGTTCTTTACTGTTTTGTTCAACTGTATTACAACTAATGATATAGGCAATTCTATTAGAGATAGCGGGAGGCATTATGGTAACCATTGTTGATCACCTTGTATTATGTTTTTATATTATCTATTATGTCCACCCTTTTGACTTGACCGATTCTGTTCTGTTATGTCACATTTGGTTTTACTCTCTTCCAAAAAAGCAATAAGAACCGTGGGAGCAATGAAACCCAAAATGTGTAATAGTCATTGTACAAAGAGAGGAAAAGAAAGTGCTCTAAACTATATAACTGCATGTATATTTAAGTGTATAAGATAGAAAATGATATCACAGAGTTTTATTGGATCATTGAACAGAACTGTTTGCAGTATCATTGTTGGAATGTCCACTCTACAAGCTTTAATTTTGTGACTTGAACAATTATTTCTAAGATGGCAATATGTAATCCATCAACTAGTGATTTCCTACTGTGCATTTTTTTCTTCTGTAAATCTGTATAACTTGTACCCCTTCACTGTTTTTTTTTCTCGTTAAATAAAAAATTAAAAAAATTAAAAAATAAAAAAAGAAAATGAATATATAAAAAGACAAACAAAAATATGAACTAGATTATCACATTTGTGCAGGAAATTAGGATGAGCTTTACAAAGTTATTGGAATGTTTTAAGACTTCAAATTTCTAAGATATTTAAGCACATAAAACAAAAATCAACCTAACTCCAGGAGAAACAAAACACTGCACCAAATACAGTAACTACACTACATTATTTGATTCAACAAGGTTTTTATTTTTTTTCCTTTCCTTTTTTTTAAAAGGAAAGGTCTCACTATGCAGTTCAGATAGGCCGTAAACTCACTTTGTAGCCCAGGTTGGCCTTTAATTTGCAGATATTCTCCTGCCTCAGCCTTCCTAGTGCTGGGATTATAGGCATGTGCCTTCACGCCCAGCTTGTTTTACATTTTTATAGCCAACATTGTATTAGCAGGCTAGTGGAAAGGAAGAGGTCATTGTAAAGAGCCAAATTCCTCAAGAGAAGTCAGTATTAAACATCTAATATGGTAGGCCAAGACAAAGGTGCATATTCTTACTTTTTTCAAATTTCAAAAGTAAAATTCAGAATCCATATTATCTCTTTTAAAATTTTAAACCTGTTATTACAACTTGACATCTTCATCTACAAATTTTAATGATAAAAACTGAGTCATGTTTTCTAAAAGAAAAACACAGACATAATGGCAAGAGTATTTTTAAAACATGGTTATCAGATTCGTAAATTATCTACTATTACCACTTCCTATACCTACAAATCCTCATGTGTATATAAAAAGGAGAAATAACTGCAATCGTTGGCAGACAGGTGACAATGGGAAAAAACATGAAAAAACAACTTTATCATGTAACCATATGTGCTGGACTGGTTCAGTGTGGCACTGCTTAAGGACCTGAGTTTAATCACCAACCCAGCTACGAAAAAAAAAAAACAAACAAAAGAAACAAACAAAACAGTACGTATTACTGTGTCTTTTGTCAGACAAAAACTATAACACTAGTAACCAATTAAACCCCAATGTAATTACACAGATAAACCCTAGTTATTTTCAAACTAGGAATCTCCAGTGGAAGTCATAAACAGAGTATAAAATTTTAATCGAAGTTTGAATGATGACTCCCACTCTTTGTCAGTATCAAATATGGTGACTGTGGTGGGCACTGGAAGCTCCCTAACCAGTCCACCTGTAGAGGTTTCAACAAATGACCACAAACCCTGACACACCTCCTCTTTCTACAAAGCATAGGGTCTGTGTTCCCACCTGTGAACTTCGGTGGCTTCAGAGAAGGCCTCAAGGAACAGAATGTTGCAGAAGGGACCCTACGTAAGTTCCCTGAGCTCCAGATGCCTTTGTGTAGTAAGTCTAGCTGCTCAAAGGCCTGTTCACGAAAGATGAGAGAAACCCAAGGAAGCCCAGTTATTTAAGACCCTACGACCCGTTCCAGCACAGGACCTAGACACTCAGGTCTGCTGAGCCACCTCACCAACTCTGAAATGCCTACCTGGCTTTTTGTTGCATGAGAACAATTAACCTGCTACTGAATGAATTTTACTTACAAATGGATGTATCAGTTACTGACACAAAAATTTAAAAGCAACAAGAACACTGCTTTCTGTTAAAAGGAAGAATGAAAAAAATTCATTAAGAATACTGATGAAGGGGCTGGGGATTTAGCTCAGTGGTACAAGCGCCTGCCTGGCAAGCATAAAATCGTCAGTTCAATTCCTGGTACCAAAAAATAGCCCCCCCCCCCAAAAAAAAAAAAAAAAAAACCAAAATACTGATGAAGATACCACATCAGCAATGTTCCTAAAACAGGACACAGCACTGTTACATTGCCAAATATACTTCTGCTATCCCTTTTCTTTTCCAGACATGTAGCTCCTAGAATGTGTGTCTTCTGTACATTAAGAATACGACTGTACCTAATAAAACCTTTCTGTGCCTCTCAAAACAAAAATGATAGCCAGGCACGGTGGCTCACGCCTGTAATCCCAGCACTTGGGAGGCTGAGGCAGGAGGATCATTGCGAGTTAGAGACCAGCCTGGGCTACAAAGTGAGCTCAAGGCCAGCCTGAACTGCATAGAAAGACCCTCTCTACAAAGAGAAAAAAAAAGGAAACTGATGGTCACCAGAAAACCCAAGGCAGAACTCAAGAGCTTGAACTTTCGACCTCACCTCATGCCTATTGTACAAAGAATACCATAATACTATAGAAATTATTGTAAATCACGTAAAAAAGACTTTGAAACATTAAAAACGTTGCCAGCAGAATTCTCAAGTTCATTTATTAAAGAATCTTAATATTTTATCAGACATTTTTCAAAGTTCAGATGCACATGTGAAATAACTGATTTTACTGTAGTCCTCCTAAGACAGGTATTTACAATTTTGTTGCTAAATCTACTAGATATCTATTACTTCTCAGGTTATATAGAAAAAAATTCAGTGTAATCTCTCCATTTCAAGAAACTAAAGCTGTTGTTTCAAACATCTTACGTGCATAACAGACTATAAATCACAAAGCTTCAAGAACAGCAGATCCCTAGAAACCTGTAAACATACTCCTCAACTTTACACTTGTTTTACAGAGTTTACTGTAATTGCTGGGGGTGGGTACACACCCTGTCTGTTCCAGCTACCTGAGAAGCTAAGATGCAGAAGGATTCCAACGGCAGCCTAGGTAACTTGGAAAAACCCTGTTACAAAAATTAAAAAGGCCTATGGATGTAACTCAATGCAAAGGTCCTGAGTTTGATCCCAGTAGGGAAAAAGCTTATTCCACTAAAGCGTGTGCTGACCCGCACTGCTTACCTGCATCAGCTCGGGACCGCTGGCCAGGTGACTTTCCGAATGGGGTCTTCATTCATCTGTATTTATGTGAGCAGCAGAGCTGCTGGACTAGGGTGAAAATTCAGTATTCTCCAATTCGACACTCTCCACAGAACGTCAGTGTTCTCGTTAATCCACCATCCAAATGTCTCTTTTACAAGCTCAGCAAAACCATGTGGAACCACAAGCACTCTGTAAAATAGTGAAATAGTTCATTGCTAGAGCATCCAAATAACAAAATGCCTTTCAGTACACCACTGACTAGAACTTAAAACACAAATCTTAGCTAAAATGCTAAAAAGGGAAATGCTAAAAGGGAAAAAAAAAGAGATGGCATGTCAGACCATAAAGAAGCCTGGGCAGGGGGCATCACACTGCCCAGTCTGAAGTTATACCATAAAGCTACCATGATGAAAACTGCATGGTAGTGACAAAAAAACCAGACCCATCAATCAGTGTAATAGAAGGGACGAAGCAGAAACACTCCAAAGCACACTCAGCCACACTGTTTTTAATAAAGGGGCCAAACACCTGCACTGGAAAATAGCCTCTTTAACAAACAGCACTGGGAAAACTGGCTTTCCACATGTACCACGTGCAAAAGCTTAAACCTAGACCCATATCTATGTATGTACTACACTAAAGTGGATCAAAGATCTAAAAACAAAAACTAAATCTGCTGGAAGACAGAATGGATAAGACACAGAGGCAGGCAAAGACTTTATGAATAAAAACCTCATCACACAGAATTATTATAAAGAATCAACAACTGGAATCGTGTCGTCTTAAAAAGCTTTTTACACGGCAAAAGAAACCAACAAGAGTTAACCGATCATCCCTAATATGGGAAAAAGTTTTTACCAGCTACTCCTCAAAGGACTAACATCTATTAAAGAACTCAAAAAAAAAAAAAAAAAAAAAAAAAAAAAAAAAAAAAAATCAGACCCCCAAACTTAAAGGCCCAGTCCAAAAATGGGCACCTGAAATGAATAGACATTTCTCAGATCAAGTACAAACAGCAAATAAATATATGAAAATACATTTAATATCACTGATCATTTCAGAAATACAAATTAAAACAACAGAGATTTCATCTCACTCTAAAACCACCATACCACAGTGATATATGCACGCTCATGTTTACAGCAGCACAGTTCATAACAGCTGAAGCTTGGAAACATCCTGCATGCCCGCCACATGATGAATGCATAAAGAAAATGCGGTCTTTATGTACAAGGCAGTATTGCTTTATCATAAAGAAGGATACACTTGAGGCATCTGTATGAAAATGGATGCACCTCAAGACTATAATCTTAAGTGAAATAAACCAAACACACACGTTTAAAAGCTGCATTGCTTTTCTAGTGTGAGAAACTGAAGGGGTAAATAAGGGGCTTAGTGGAGGATAGACATGGGGAAGCAGGAAGAAAACTGGAAGGGGAATGAGGGAGGGAGGGAGGAAAAAGAATGTAAGGGGAAAAATGGAAACAAGGCTTGTGTAAATGGAGGGGAGGGAAGGGTTGAAGAGAAGGAAGTGAACAGGTAAAAAAGAATTAAGATATATTACGTATAGGAACAAATTTCCTATGATGAAGGCACTCAATATGTATGACAAGTGTGTACTAATAAAGAGGGGAAAGAAAAAAAGCAGAAGCCCAGGACTGCACGTTCCAAATGTAAATACTCTTATTCTAATGTATTTGCTACTAGAAATCAAAAAAGGGCAGGTGAAGGGATTTCAGAAAAGTTAGTTGGCTGGGGATAAAAGCTCTGTAGCACAGCGCCTGCTTGGCAAGCACAACGTCCTAAGTTCAACTTCCAGTACAAAAAGAAAAAAGAAGGTTTAGTTAAGACTGGTAAGATCCATCTTGGTGGGACACAAAGAACCAGAACATGGGATGGGTAGCAAAGGCTCATGGTCACTGCAACACAGCTGGGTAGCACAGCTGGGCAGAAGATGAGTGGCCTGCAGCCAGGGATTTAGCTCAGTGGCATAAGCGCCTGCCTGGCAAACTCAAGGTTTTGGGTTTGATACCTGGTCTCCCCACCACCACTTAAAAAACAGTGAGTGGCCAGCAGTCCTGAGCAGGAGAAATAATCATGCCCAATAACTCTGCTAGTCTGTTTCTGCTTCCAAAAATTAGTCTAATAACTTTGGAAGAATTCAAACTTCCTCATCCACATAGATATTCAGTCATACTGTGCAAACAGCTTTGTCATTGAAATCAAATTTGATTCCAGGAATTTATAGTCCACAGAGTGAAACATTTTCATACATTTTCTCATAAAACATGAAAAAATCCTCTACAAATTTCTCTGATGACATTTAGCTCTCCTAAATTAACCTTTGTAACTTATGTTCATTGTTCACAGATTAAAAATTTCAAAAATGCTTAATTATCTAGTTACTAAAATATAACAAAATTATTAAAATAACTAAGATATTTCATAAATGTGCCTGTGATCCCAGTGACTTGGGAGTTGAGGAGACAGGATCACCTGGAGTTGGAGGCCAGCTAAGCCAACACAGTAAAATCCTAACCATCAACATCAAAAAAATTAACTATACAAACAAGTCAAAGAACACAGATTAAAATTCAATGGTTTTTGGCTGCAGAAGGTGGCAGGGCTGCTCGAGCCTGAGGCCAGCCTGGGTTACACTGTGAGCTCAAGGCCAGCCTAAACTACATAGTGAGATGCTGTCACCCCCCAAAGGCAATGATTTTATAATTAGTTCATCCAACAAGTATTCACTAAGTGCTTACTTTTGGAAGTTCAGAATGCAGGACAGAAAATAAACAAGTCAGTCATCTATATAACATGTCTATTGGCAATAAGTAGCATACTGCAGAAAGCACAAGGACCCATTCTGAGGCTAAGGCTCCCTGCAAGGTCTCCAGTGTCAGGCAGTCTCACCAAGAGCTCTACTGTCCTATCAGCCAGACCAGGCAGAGGAAGGCCTCCCCTCACTCACTGACCTCACTCCACAGCAGAACCTGCACTCCCTTGGCTAAGCTCTCTCCCCACTAACAGCTCCCTCCACAGCTGAGGCCTCCATGCCTCACTGCCATCCTCACTCAGCTTCTCCATCACTGAACCTCCCCAACCACGCCCTGTACCAGGACTAACAGCTATCTCTTTCCCACAGTCTTCTAATCTTCCAGTCATCTGCACACATTTACTGGTTTACTTCCTTTCCCAAGATAACCATCAGTACTCTTGCCAACCCCAACAAATGTACATCCAATCTTTTCAACTCCTGTTCCTGGGCTCTTAGACATCCTTGCCTTAAACTACTGTATCAGTCAGGGTTTACTACAGAAACAGATAAAACACAAGATACACAACTACTTCGAAGATGACAAGATGTAATATATCAACTGGTGCGGAGTTCTTCATTTAAAAAAAATTCTTTATCATTTCTACCCTTTTTTCTGTTTTGCTCTTTAAAAAATGTTGAAAAAAAAAGAAATTACAAGATTGGCTTACAATGGTCAGCCACAAAGTCGGGCGAGGGAGCGTGCAGAGTGGGTCTGCACACTAGAAGTTGAATGGTCCAGCCCAAGGGCTGGAGCTCACTGCAGTGTCCTGTGCAAGTCTGTGTCTCCGTGTCAGGCGGCCGAAGGGTCTGTGACGGAACACTGAAGAGTCCCTGGCAGAAGCCCAACAGTCCTGGAGACCACTTCCACGATGAAGGCCAACAGGGAGCTCCTCCAAGGCATCGGTCTTCTTCATTTGCCCTTCACTGCACGTAGGCCACCCTGGGGGTGGGGTGTGGCACTCCTGCCCTCCTCTTGCACAGGTTGAGGGTGTTTACAAAGTGAGGACCCTGGCCCCTGCTGAGTCACTTCCTTAACCTTCTAAACTTCTCAAGTTGACACAAGGAACAACATCTTAGAACAGTAACTACTTGTCCTCTACACCCCAGGCTGGAGAGCTGCTGAGTCACTTAGTGAAGCTCCCAGACTTCTCAAGCTAACACAGTGTATCAACCACAACAACTACCTAGGGTAGTTGAGCCACCTAATTTTCCAGTAAGGTCTAGACCTTTTAGTCACCTACAGAACCTATTTTAAGCATCTCTCTTGCTTAAAACCACAATCCCCCATTTCAGAGTTTTCTTTTGCAAGACAGAGTCTTGGGTAGTTCAGACTGACCTTGAATTCACTATATGTAGCCCAGGCTGACCTTGATCCTGGGTTGCTCCTCCTGCCTCAGCCTCCCAAATGCTGAGGTTACAAGCACACACTACTCGACCCAGCTCTTCCTCTCCCTCTCCCCCATCCTATTTTCTTCCTATTTCACAACAACTATTACACATTTTGGTCCTTATTTACACTTTCAGTTTCTCATACCAGAGAAACAATGCAGTGTTTACTCAGGTGTGTCCAGTTTATTTCACTTAAGAATGTCCTCAAGGTGCATTCGTTTTTGCTAACAAACTTAGGAAGTAGTTAAAGCGAAAGTTGGTAGAAGAAAACAAGCTGCCATGGCACTTTTTTGGTGGGGGAGTTTTGAGATAAGATCTCCCTGTGTATTTCAGGCTTGTCTCAAACTTGCAGTGAATCTCCTGCCTCAGCCTTCCAGCCTGGGATTATAGGCCTATACCACCACACCTAATTAACTTGTTCTATTTAACTAGTTAATTCAGTAAATACGAATAATAAGGGAAATTTTAAAAAGATTTTAAATGCTAACAACAAAATTTCCTTGTTTCTACAAGTGATACCAGTTTTGTTTTTTTTTTTTCTCAACTGTTATAAGAAACGGTGTCCTGAGGAGCTTAAGCACAAGGCTATGAAAAAGAAGGACCTGGGATTGGAGGGTGTATAGCTCAATGGCAGAGGTCCTGGGTTCAGGACAGAAAGGCTGGAAAAGGGAGAGACACCAACCACCTGCATTCAGTAATGCAAAACCAACGTGAGGGGCTGCTATAGAACAGGTTATCTGCTTATGAGTCAGGGGAAACCTCTCCTTTACAACGGAAAGGCTGGCCCTTCATTACCAGGAGGTTAAACAACTCAGCACCCTGAACAGGGAAAGAAACTCACTTTATGTAGGAGACCATTTGGATGGCTCTCCCTAAATGCACAGCAAGCACCTTTGCATTAGGTAAATGGGTCCTGTCTCCATGTACTGATGTGTACAGAGCTGGTTAAGCTGTTTCTTTCTCCTTTCAACTGGCTCTAAGCAATGCAAACAGGGCTGGCTGAGGTGCTGATGTGCAATCTTTGAAGCTGGTGGACAGTTTCCTGTTTCCTCCCCTCTTTTCCTCCCCTCCCTATAAACTGTTGAGCCCAGTGGATGGCAGAGCCCCATAGCTCCAGGAAAGTCAACTGGATTTGAGCCTCAACATGAGAGGCTATTATGACTTCCCAGGGCACAAAAGCTTACCTATCAGAAACTGCAGCAACAGCCCCCTAAACATTTAAATGCCACCTCAACCGAGTTATGCAGGTTAGTCTTTCTGGACTCCTAGCCAGACTTAGCTCAGACTCATGTAATTCCCACCATTCTCACAGCCACTGCCTTTTTCATGAGTTAATAAATTCTGGGTGAGGCCCTAGATCAAGCAAGGCCTTTGTCCTGTGAATCCTCACTAGGGCCCCTTGGCTGCCTGTAGCTATGAGTATGTCTTAGTGTCTTTACTCTTGCCCTGGACTGCACTGGAGTTGATAAACTGGTATTAACTTGTCGGGATTCCAATAATGTTTCAATGAGATTACAAATATAAACGTCCTAAACTGTGAGGAAGGACGGGAAAAGAAATTTCAATATTGGGATTACAATAATTTTATCCACTTCCTGATGTGACACAAAGCACCTTGTCATTTACAAAATACTGTCAGAAACATTTCACTTAAACTTTAGTCAAGAGAGACCTAAGCAAAGGGTGGGGCAATTTTTTAATGGCACCTCGATGGCAGTAGGCAGCTTCAAGATGGAGCTAAACATCTCCTTCCCAGGTATTGGCGGCCAGAAGCTCACTTAGGTGGACAATGCATACAACTCTGTACCTTCTATGAGAAGCATGCGGCCACAGAAGGTGCAGGTAACACTCCAGGTGAGAAACAGGAGGGTTACATGGTCTCAAACGTGGTGGAAACAACAAACAAGGTCTCCCCATGAAACGGTGTGTTGGCCAGTGGCTGAGTGTGCCTGTTACTCAGTAAAGGGCACTCTTGTTATAGATCAAGAAGAATCAGGGAGAGCACAAATCTGCTCCAGGTTGCAGAGTAGATACCGATTTGAGGGCTTAGTTACTGTTTTTTAAAAAAAAAGGAAAGAAGGGTACTTTGGGATTGCCTGACACTGCTGTTCCTTGCCACCAAAAGAGTTAGCAAAGGAGATACACTCATAAACTGTCACAAAGGCCCTCAAACAAAGAAGACAACCCAGGGCCAATGCACCCAAGATCCATCACACTGTTACTTCACATGTCCTTCAACACAAACACCGCCATATTGCTCTGACGAAACAGGGTACTAAAAAAATCAAAAGAAAGAATGCTTAAGTAACAAGCAAGATGGGACCTAAAAATAACAGAATGTTTTTAATTAAGCCTTTGGACCTAAATTTATCAACCATACTCTTCAAAAAGTCCATGTCACAAGAAGAGATAAACATATGTTCTAGATTACAAGAAAGAGGCTAAAGAACCCTAATTAAACATGGCAAGGAACCCCTAAGAGGTGCTGTAGGGGAGGGTCAGTTAAGACAACTGAGGACCAGGGTTTAGCTCAGTGGCACAAGTGCCTGCCTGCCAAGTGTGAGGTCTTTAAATCAATCCCTAGTACAAAAAAAAAAAAAGACAACTGAGGGAACTTAAATATGGACTAAATACTATATACTATGGAATTATCATTAAACTTTAAAGGCAAACGCTACCAGCTGCACATGAGAATATACTTACTCTCACACTGAAACATTTGTAGAGGTGGACTCATGATTATCTACAAGTGACTGTCAAATGACTCAAGGGAAGAAAATGATACATGCACAATAAAATACATGAATAAAAAGAATTATGGCAAAATATGGTCATCTACATGAAGAGCATAATAATATTCACTAATACTATCCTTTAAAATGATGCTACAGTCCACGAAGTTTCATAATAAAAAAAACTGTGAATCTCAGTATGCTGTGTGGCTGAGATAGAATCTCAAGCCCAGCCTAGGCCAACTCTGGGACTTAGTGTGACCTTGTCTCAAAAAGAAAAAAAAAAGGCAAAGCATAATGATACAGCTGAGTGCAAAGGCCCTGGGCTCCTCCCTAATGTCCTACCCTGGAGGAAAAAAAAGACTGGGGAGTGAGGCATAACAGCATATACCTGTAATCTCAGCGACCTGGGAGAACGAGGCAGAAGGACCATAAATTCAAGTCTGGTCTGGGCAATTTAGCAAGAGCTTATCTCAAAATAAAAGTAAAAAGGCCTGAGAGTCAGGCATGGTAGTGCAGGCCATAACTCCAGCACTCTGGGAGGCTGAGGCAATAGGGTCACAAATTCAATTCCAGCCTGAGCAGTTTAGCAAGATCCTGTCTTAAAATTTAAAAGGCACCAAGAGGGGATTTAGCTAGTGGCATAAGCGCTTGTCTGGCAAGCACAAGGTCATGAGTTCAATCCCTGGTACCACAAATAAATAAATAAAAATTAAAAGGCCAAACGATATGGCTTGGTGTGAACGCCATGAGTTCAATCCCCAATACAGCAGTGAATGAATGAATGAGGCTGAGGCTACGGTTCCATGGGAGAGTTAATTCTAGGTTCGACCCTCAGGCTGGCTTCCTTTCCCCAAAAAACAATATTCTCAAAGGCAATCACCAAATGCTCAAATTCTTACCATAAAAATGTTTATTGAACATTACACTGTTTCAAGTGCTTCCAGTGTACCAATTCATATCCTCCTCACAACCACCATGAGGAAGGCATGTACTATTAACATGTCATTTTGGAAATTAAAACAGCAGCAGTACAGAATTACAGTAACTTGGTCAAGATCACACAAGCTATTATGTAGCATCACTGAAATAAACTTCCTGTTTTAAAAATTGTGCCTAAAAGGATAGGGTAGCACAAAAATTAATGACAAGGTACTGTCTCCAAAATGTGACCTGTGACTTACTATCTTTCACATCAGCAAACTGGAGCAATGGGAACATTATAGACAAGTGTGTTTGTAGTGTAGGACTCGTCTAATTGCCCAGTTAGGGTTGCCAAAAGACTGACTTCACTTCCAACACTAGGTACAATCTGGTGGGGTTTCACATCTTAAGTCAGAAAAGGATAGCAATCAAAGGGATGCACCACACAAGATCCATGACACTGGGCCAGATCACCTTTCTTGCTCATCTGCATGACTGCATCTTGCCGAGTAGGGAAAGCCAGGAAAGCTCTCTGGGCCTGTATGTCCAGAGTTTGTATTGGTGATTTCATTGCATCCACAGTGATTTACTGGTCGGAGCTTGGCCTCAGTCTCTAGCACCTCTCCCTAGACACTGGGCCATTGTCAAGGCCTCGGAGCTCCAACTTTCTGATCTCATGGCTTGCCTCTCAAGAGTTCCTCTACTACCAACTGAGGGTTTACCCTGTGTCAAAGAAAAGACTTCTCAGAAAGTCTAAAAAGACACAGAGACATGGATGTGGTGGCACAAGTCTGTAACCCCAGCACTTAGGAGACTCAGACACGAGGATCACTGTGAGCTAATGGTCAGCCTGGCTAGAGTAAGTTCACAGCCAGCCTGAAGTACACATTGAGACCTTGTCTCAAAAAACAAAAATAAATGAATAAATAAGTAAATAAATAAGGGAAGGAAGAAAGGAAACGGAGGTACTATCTAAGAGTTAGAAAAAACGAGGGCTGGGGATTTAGCTCAGCAGCGTAAGTGCCTGCCTTACAAGCAGGCAGTCGTGAGTTTAATCCCTGGTACCGATAAAAACGAAAAAGAAAAAGTTAGAAAAAACACAAGCCAAATTCTTTGCTTTACAACAGTAACTTTTCTTTTACCATGGTGGCTAAGGACTAAAACACACAATGCCTTATTTTCCAAATACACATCTGAAGCTTTTCGTTTAAATGTGAATCAACATGTCTTGTTTTTATATTAACAAAGTAGCTACGGTACATCACACAACATAGTACTTTATTACTTTAATTATAAATGGTTTCCCCTGTAAGCCTGTATATTGTACTCAGAAACATCCTGAACAGGCATCACTGGGTTTTCTCGGATTGACAAAAGGCCCATCGCATAACCACCTGAGCCTAAAACCAGGAACAAGCAATAGAATAGTCCTTGGCCTTCAACAGGCTTGCAAGGGTGATATGCAGGTATCAGCGTAAAGAATAGCCAACTCCTGGTAATAACAGGCTGGGAGTTTAGCACATGCACCTGATGCCTACACAAATAAAACTTAAATAGATCCCCTAGGAAAAACTATCAGGAATCAAGAGTTTCTCAGGGAAATACTGTAGCTAATCTCAGGTCTGGGAAGGAAATATACAAGGAACTGGCAACATCCTGTCATTGAAAAGGAAGCCATCAAAAACTGGTAGAGTTGTGTCAAGAGCCAAAGAGGATTCTTTTGCATAACTTTCATGTGCCAATGAAAACTTCATGATAAGTTGAACATACATGAAATATGTTTGGGACATCAAAGAACTTGAAAGTACACAGCACTGCAGAGGCAGAACCTAGGGAGAAACCATGCAGTTGGAACCATTTTTATCCTGAGAGTTAACTGCCACACGGCCATGGGCAGGTGCAAAGCCAATAGTTCAGTGTGGGTAGCTGACAAAGACTGGTAAACCAAAAAGGCTACCAAGACATGGGTGTGGGGTACAGGGGTGCATGGGTGGGTGCTGGTTAACCCACTTCACTCTGCTAGGATCCGCCTGCTGCACTTAGTAGCCAAGGGAAGTGGGGAATATCTAGGCTCTTTAAGAAGCATAGCACAATCTCAACTCACCTTTATCCCGGCAACTGAACTAGGAAGATCCCAGATTGCCCAATCCTTCAGGTGCCTGGCAGAAGCAAGCACAAGGATGGGAATATCATTCTAGGCCCCAAATTATTCAGGCAACATCTAAAATGTAATCAACTAGTTGTGCACACAAATGAAGTCCACAAACGAAAGAGAAAAAAAGAAAAAGAAAGCCCAGTAGAAACAATAAATAAGAAACAACAATAAATCATAAGTAACAACAAAAACCTTGAGCTCTCAGGATTAGAGCTGCAAAATCATACTTTAAGCTGGGAAAACAGTGAATACATTTTATATATACATGGAGTTTCCTAGGTAGTGGTAGCCAAGTGCTAGCCAAGTGGTCTACCACTGAGTTACACTCTCAGTTCCAATAAATACAATTATTAAATGAAACGTGCAACAGCTGGAAGTGGTGGCCCAACCCACTAGCAGCCAAAAGTGTGCAGTGCTCAGAAGGGAACTGGGATGCAAGGCCTCTGTCACACAGCATCTGAAGGAATGGTGTACAAGTGGAAATTGGCCTCAACCATGCCTGTCACTGCCCTCAATGCCACTGGAAATGTCCACTCGCCTTCTGCCAGCAGGGCTACCTCCTCCCAGTACCACCAGCTACCAAGTGGAACTGGGCAGGAACTGGAACAGCCAGGTGCTCGGGTACAAATTTGTAAAGCTGCTGTCAACCAGCAAGGAACTGGGGAAGGAGGTCAGACCCTATATAGCATGCAAGGAGAGTGACACGGGAGAGGTGAAAGTGAGGCCTCATCCGGCGCGTGGGCTGCTCTGGGAGTGCCCAGCAAAGAGGCGCACAGGAGGAGAGGCACAATCACAAACTGTCCAGAGAAACTGGTTTTCCAAGTGTTACCAGCTTAGTTCCCCCCACCCCCTGCCGAGGCTGCTACGCTCTGCACCTACAGTCTCAAAGAATGAGAAATGATTTCACAGGGAATTTAGGTCTGCATCTTACGTAGAAGGACAACCCCAGGTTTGGTTTTGTTTAAGCACAGATTTTAAAGGGGCATGTGACATAATTTTACAGCAAACTGTTATTTGCACTCAAGATCCCAGTGCCTTTCTTTAATCATCTCTCCTGAATAATATTTACACCTTCCCAATTGTTTCTTGCTCCTTGTGGTAAACCCTGCCATCCTGAGGACTCAGTTCTGCGCATCCAGTAGTGTGCCTGACCTAGCAGTGGTTCCGCTGCTGCATGATTTTTAGTGCTTTAAAGTCAGTTCTAAAAATGCAAAGTCCTAAACACAGAAGAAAGAGAACCCACTTGGCCTAAGAAGGACTCTGGGCAGTTTCATAGCAAGACTATAGATTTTGGTTCTGTGTTTATTGTAAGGTGACCAAGACATCCAGAAGACAATGACTACAACTGTTTGTATCTTTGTATTTATTACCTAATGTAATAAAGCTTATTTTTCATTAATAACAAACGAAATAGCTATAATTACTAAGTTCAAAGAGATAAAAGATTGAACACTGGTAGAAAACTTAAAAAACTACATATTAGTGAAGTGTCAAAAATACAATAATTTAATAGCAATAACAGCAGATTAATCCAATGAGTGAACAAAGAAAGGTGAGATCAAAACATCCAGAATGAAGGATGTAATAAGAGATTGACAAGGTCCAACATATATTTAAATGAACCCACAGAATAGGGAGAGCCAGGAGAAATACTTGAAATGATGTCTTGAACCCCTCTGAAAGTAATAAAGGTCCCCCATGGATTCACTGAGAATTCCAAGCACAATTTATTTTGGTACTGGGGATCAAACTTAAGATTGCACATTTGCAAGGCAGGCACTTAATGCTGCTGAGCTAAATCCCCAGGACCAAGCACAATTTAAAGCGGGAGCGCGCGTGCGCGCGCGCACACACACACACACACACACACACCACTATCAAAGACAACTTCTTCCAACACCTTGGGAAAAAACGTAACCCAGCATTCTATGTGTATCAAAAATACCTTTGTGGTAGATTAACTAATGGCCAACTTGTAACACCCAGCTGACCTGAATCATGGGTACAGCATGGGTATGGCAGGCCGACCTGAGAACTGTGACCAACAGCGTAACATGAGGGGCAGAATTCTTGCCTACCATGTGTGAGCCTTGGGTTTGGAGTGTGCAGGTGGTTCAACTTCAGGCAGGAAACATAAAGAGCATCTGTTCATCAGACAGAAACAAAATGTTCCAAGCATACAACGTAAGTTATAACAAGGTATGAGGAAGAATAAAAAGGGTAAATCTTGTGAGCAAACCTAAATAGTTGTACAAATTTGTCTTAAGACAAAATACAGAAATAAAACAGCAAAATAACAGCACACTTTAAGAATGAGGTAAATGCAGTGTAGATGTCTAGGATGAATGGGAAAGTACCATTTAATATTACCTGTTGATAAATCAGGGATAAACGTTTCAAGTTAACAGAAGGAAAAAAATTAAGTGAAAAGTATCCAAAAGAAGGCAATAAAGGACAGGAAAAAGCATGTAAGACAAGTATAGTAAGTAAAAAACATTTATTAACAGGTTTAAATTAAACTATGTCAGTTATTTTGTTAACAGCCACCCCCAAAAAAGGAGAGAAAAAGAACTATCAACATGGTTTTTGGTATCCTTTTACTGTTGACAAGAGAATCATCTAACCACATGCATATATCCTGAAAATAAAGTTTAAAAAAAAAAAAGAAAAAATGAAATGCCCTGCCCATAATGTTGTAACTTAATATGCAATATTGCAATATCATTAATTATCAATTTGGTAAGCATAACCTCCAATAATATTTTTGCCTTAAAGGACATTTAGTAACAATAAAAGATTGACCTGATGTGGAAGACACATAGCTCAAAATAAATATGCACTTCATAATATAGCCATAGCTGGGCGTGGTGGCTTACACCTGTAATCCTAGCTCTCCGGAGGCTGAGGTGGGAGGATCATTTTGAGTTCGAGATCAGCCTGGGCTACAAAGTGAGCTCAAGGCTAGCCTGAACTGCATAGTGAGACCCCGTCTCAAAAAAGACCAAAAAAAAAAAGAACAGTATAGCCATAAAATACATAAAGCAAGCAGGGTTAAGTGGCACACACCTGTAATCCCAGAAATACTCAGGAGGCTAAGGTCAGAAAACTCTTAAATTGGAGGTCAGACTGGACAATTTAGAGAGACCCTATCTCTAAATAAATAAGTAATAAACAAATTAAAAGGCTGGGGTTACCAGTGGTAGGGGATTAGATCTTCAGGACTACAAAAATAAAATTACCCCAGACCATGCTGATAAAGTATATGTAAAACAAATGAATTTCCTGTTTGAACTTTAGTCCTGTCACCAAGACATCTCATCTAATATATGTACATATTCCAAAATCTGTGGGAGCAACCCACAAACTCCAAAATACTTCTGGGTCCAGATATCACGGGTAAGAGATAATCTGTATTAACACAGCTCTCTCAGTCACCAACAGAATCAGCGAACCACAAGCAAAACAGAAAGGATATTACTGAATTTAACATGAATAATCAGCATGAATTTACAAACATAAGATACAACACACACTGGGCCATAAAGCAAAAAAATTTCACAACCTTTAAATATTTACAGTTGGGCTAGTTGAGAGGTATAGCTCAGTGACTTTACATGCTCCAAACCCTAGGTTCAATCCTTATACCACAGCAGAGCATACACACCTGGATTTGTTTTCTGACAAAGGGGTTGATAGCAAAACAGAGAATACTATGATGCTATAATTATGGCACTTGTCATTATATATGTCAGAATCCATGACACCAAGAGTGAACCCTAATGTAAGCTATGGGTACCACTCTGGAAAAGTTTGTATTAGCAACCAACACATCACAGGCATAATGACCCATTTACACCACTCCTAACTGTATTCAACAGAAAATCATACCAGAAATATGAACATGAATGTTCATAGTAATGCGGCTAACAATGTAACAGACCCCCCCAGCTAGTATATTTCAGTTTCTTAGTTGCCCAGGTAATAGTTCATGGACCTAGTTCCTCTGTTCCAGTTCTGGTTGCTTCTGTCTCTTAGATATAGCTGGTTGCTGTGACACATAGCTGGTCACTATGATGCATACTGTATAAATCAATCCTCAACTGACACATCACTCTGCCACTGTACTTCCTGCTAACTTATTTCATATAAGCTCTGCACCACCAGAGATTGGGGCTTGATATTCTGGGAATGATTCTAGCAGTGTCAGTCAATGTAAATAAATATGCCTCCAAATTCTGGGTGTCATTTCAGTGTTTCTGCTTGCTGTTGCATCTGGTGCATTTGCCAAGAAGACATACCCATGAGATTTCTCAAGTCTCCTCAAGTCTGGAGGATGCCTGCTCCTTGCTTGAGTGGCTCATACTGGATCCCAAAGGCAAAAGAACACAATCTGTCTCTCTGCCTGCTTCTATCAGTCTAGCTCAGCTAGAGCAGAAGGGGAGTGTGATCAATACGCATTAGGACCACCCTGGAGGAAGTGGTTGGAATGTTTAACCTCTGAATGCCTGCTGCATGAACGGAACTCACTGTGTTTTTACAGGCTGCTCTGATTATGCACCAAGACTGGGAAGCACTATTTGTGGTGGCTAATTGGGCCCGCACCTGCAGTTCCCTGGTGATTGACATGTGGCATAACTGAGGCCTCACATCCTCCTTAGCTAAGTTGTGCCTAAGTCCTGTGAAGAGTGCCAGCCACGTAGGCATCTAAATGGTCTCTCTCTGAGGGGCCCTCCTTTAGTCTGTGCACCACCATTCAAGGGTTAGGCTGAGGGTTAGACAGACTGACAGACAGACACTCTCAAAAGCTTCAACCTGGATGACAAAACCCTTTCATCAGTTTGAAGGGTTCAGACTAAGCCAGACCAGGCTCCCTTCTTTCGCTGGGCTACTGGGAGCCCATAGTATCATCATCCAACAGTATGAGTAAACATCATTTCTGTGAACTCAAGGATCCAGATTTTATAGGAGCCAGCAGCTCCAATAAATTTGGAGGTTTTTCAGTGCACTTCTGACTGATGATGCCCAAGCTGAAAAGCACAAAAGCTATGCTACAAAATTGGGCAAAAACTGGTTAAAGAAAGAAAGAAAGCTGGGCACGGTGGCAAACTCCTGTAATCCCAACACTTGGGAGGCTGAGAAAGGAGTACTACTGCAAGTTCAAGACCACCCTGGACTACAAAGTGAGCCTAAGGCCTACCTGAACTGTATAATCCCTGTTTCACACTCAAAAAGTCCTGCTCTGGTCACTCTGGATGCTGACCAGTCACACACAGCTGAAGCCTGAGGACACAGTTCACAGGACTGTCCCACATCTATTCTCCTTGATTTTTGTGTCTTTTTAAGCTGTTTATTCCAATCCCTGCTTCTCCATTCCTTGCTGTGGTTTTTTTGCCTTAAAACTTTATGGACAGCTGCCTCAAGAGAATAAACAATCAAACATTTGACCAAGATTTCATGAGCATGCAAGGCAGATTAACTCCCTCACTTCTTTGCCAGAATAATGTTACAGAACAGACAAACCTAAATTATGTTTCTGCTGGGCCAGGATGTGGCTCAATGGCACAGCACCTGCCTAGCAAGTGCAAGGTCCTGAATTAAATTGTCAGTACCAGCAAAACAAAAACAAGAGCAAAATAAAAAACACATTATGTTTCCTCCTAAAAACAATTTAGGGGAAAACTCTGTAATAAGAAAATCTTGGAGAGCTTAGCTGACTTAGCAGAATCACTGACTGCTTCTAGTTGGGCCCTGTCTCAGAAGAGACAATACACCCAGCAAAGATTTGCCAGGAAAACTAAGAGGAGCAAATGTAATGGAAAATGGCCAACTCCAGCTAGTATACTCAGATTCTTAATTGCCCAGGTAATAGTCCCTGTTCCAGTTACAGCTGCTTCTGCCTCTTAGAAATGGCTGGTCACTGTGATGCACAGCTGGTCACTATGATGCACGTTGTATAAACCAACCCCCAACTGACAAGCCATTCGGCTGCTGTACTTCCTGCCTGCTTGTTTCATATAAGCCCTAGCCCTAGAGAGGGCCTGATATTCTAGGAATAATCCTGATCAGTACCTGTTGACATAAGTAAATCTGCCTCCAAATTCTGGGTGTCATGGCTGTGTTTCTGATGCAACAGTAGCCCTGTTTGGACATGAAAATGAGCCGTCAGCCAAGCATGGATGGGAATGCACACCCAAAATCCCAGCATTTGGAAGCTGAAGCAAGAATAATGCTATGATGCTATGACTTCAAGCTCAGCCTTAACTTCGCAGCAGTACAAGGCCAGGCTGAACTACATAGAGACCCTGTCTCAAAAAACAAATAAAAAAGAAAAGAAAATGAGCCTCCTGGATCACCTGCCATTGGAAGATAACTGAATGACTTAGGGCTCTCTCTGGCACACATTTTTCACACAGTTTCACTCAGTGACTGACAGGGCAAGGGCCCTGTAAATGGCAAGCAGCTGAAAAACTCCTTACCTCAGCTTTCTTGGAACTGCATGGCTCTCCTAAGGCTTTTCCTACCCAAGGTCCTCTTTCCTTCTCCCTGACTCCTTCACCTGCCTGGGTCTCCCTGAGCCTTCACAAGTATTTCCCCCATAAATATAAATCTTATCTCAATCTACTATCTTATTCTTGGGGGTCCTGATTAACCTACTATCTTACTTTTGTCATCACAGTTCATAAAGGTTCAGTTCATAGTTGGCAGGCTCCAAGGCAGGATGGCAATGCAGAGGGGCATCACAGAGGAAAAACAGTTTGCAGCAGGCAGAAGGCAACAAGATAGTAAAGAAGCAAAGCAGCACGGAACAAGTGAAAAGAAGCAACCCTCTTTCTGTCCTTCATAGTATATCCAGGCTGCACACCCTTGGGGTGGATAGGACCCCAAGAACTATACCATACTCAGAACTATGCCAAACCAATCAATGGCTTAATTTAATAATCACACATCCTTAATCTCAACGTCACACTCTAGATCCAGTCACCTGTGAAAAAGTCCCACCTATGACCATATGAGGCTGTGGGGAGCATCCAGATGCAAATTATAATACTTCGCAATTATCTAGAGGGGAGTTAATACTCCACAGTCATGAATAGCCAGCTACAATCACATGCAACCCAATGGATAAAACTCATGACAAAATGAGGGTCAGCTGCAGTCAGTGCCTGCCTGAAATCTGCAACTCCTTTACTCACAATATACACTGGGTTTTTTTTTATAAAGCAAGACTAAGAAGTCAACACTGCTCAAACCAAACCAATTTGCTGCTCACAGTGCACAAAGTTGTTTGGGTCCCACAATGCCACTTCCTCCTCACTTACTACTCCAGGATGAAAGATTGCTACAAACCTAGCACAGAAAACATAGTTCTACAACTTGCTTCTATCATCAAATGTTAAGTTTCTCATGCAGTAAGATGCCTAACAACCTCTTATTTTTATTAGTGACAGAACATTCTGGTACAGGGTTATAAGATCATTTATTTTACCTTAACAGCAGCACTGGACAACTGTTTCTAACTTTTCACTATCACAAACAATGCTGTGATTAAAAAAAAACAACTTTACACATACATACTTGCAACACCTGTGCAAACTAACCTGTACAACAAATTCAAACTGCTGGGTAAAATCGTGGATGTGTGTTTTAAATTCTGTTCAAGTGTGGTGAAGCCACTCTCCAGAAAGATCTTACATATTGTTTGTGTTTTCTCCAACAATATGAATTATTTATTTAAAGGTATGTAAATTGAGGTGAACCTTTCTTTCTGCACCAATACATTAAAGATGTGGTGAAGAGCAGTGAAAAGGACCAGGTGTGTGTTCTCCAGGACATCACAAGTATTCACTGTGTCTGGGAGACCCCTCAAAGGCTAATCCTTTTTGAGGGCCAACAGTAAGTGTAGGACAGTCACAGGTCTTAGTTTCTGGAGTAAATGACTGGTTGAGTTCCGGGAAGCTCTGTTAATAGAAATAAAGTACTGTGTTAATGCTTAATCACAAACAGTGCTGTTCTCCCCGATTCTGGTGAAGCTGAATGTTTATTCTTAGGAAAGAAGGCAACACCAGGTCTTGGTTACATCTTACAGAGTGGGTCTAGCATGAAGAAAACCAAAAGAAAATTTAAAAACCATTATCTATTTTGACCCAACCAGAAAGATCTGAAAATTTAAAGTAGAAGCAAAGGTGTCCTGTTTTCTTGAAGCTCAGGCATGTGGACGAGACAAAGCATTTTCTTGATTAAAAATATTAGGTACCCTGGGCTGGGGATTTAGCTCAGCAGTAAGAGCCTGCCTTGCAGGCATGCAGTTGTGAGTTCAATCCCCAGTACCAAAAAAAAAAAAAAAAAAAAAAAAAAGAAAGAAAAAATAGATATCCAAACTTCTTTTTAAAGTATTTGAAGAAATAAAAGTCAAGAGCATGAGAATTTTAAGAAACAGGGAAAAAAAGACGAAGAAATACGTCTGACGGCTGTTTATTAAGACTAGGAAATAAAACTACAGACATTCCAGAGGCTGAGATGGGACAACTGCCACTTCAAGGCCAGCCAGGACAACACGGCCAGGTCAAGATCAGTCTGGACTACATGGCAATGGTTTCAGAAAGCCAAAACAGACAATAAAACCAAAAACTGTATCTAATAACCATATAGCTAAATGAAAGTGCTGCAGTCTCAGTGATACAAGTGGATTAATACCTATAGCTGCTTAGTTCTTTCTTCTCCCATCAATAATAGTAATTTTTAAAAACGAAGAAGAGACCAGGTATGGTACTGAATGCCTGTAACCCCAGCCCTCCGGAAGTGAGGCAAGGGGATCGCCATGAGGATCAGCATGGGCTATCCAGTGAGGGCCAGCCTGAGCTGCAAAGCCACGTCCTGTCTCGAAAACAAACAAGTTATTATTAGTGGAAAGCACACGGAATTACTTTTATCTCTTGCCAAATCAATTTAAAGGAAAAATTTCACAGGCTTAAAACCCAGACTAAACAGCCGGGCGTGATGGCTCAAGCCTGTAATCCCAGCACTCAGGAGGCTGAGGCAGGAGGATCATTGCGAGTTCGAGACCATGCTGGGCTACAAAGTGAGCTCAAGGCAAGCCTGAACTGCACAGCGAGACCCTGTCTCAAAAAAGATTAAAAAAAAAAAAAAAAACCAGACTAAACCAAGAAATGACCAATATCTTTAAACCAGAGATTAATTCTAAATAAAAAAGAGCGTCCAACAGACCCCTACCTTTAAACAAATACAGTTTACTGTTTAGATGTAAAATGTTCCCCCCAATTTGTGTCTAGAGGTGAGGCTTTTAGAAGGTGACTGGGTCACAGGGCACCAACTTCATCAGTGCACTAATCCAATGCTGTGATCCCAACCTGACGGCACTATGGGAACTAATGAAAACTCAGGAAATGGAGCCTGGCCTAAGAGAGGGACTGGAGGGTACGACCTTAACTCTCTGGTCTTCCTTTGTTGTACTTTTGAGACAGGGTCTCACTACGTAGTGCAACTTCATGGCCATCCCCCTGCCAACTATTGGGATTACAGGTGTGTGACACCTAGCCCTGCTGTGTTTTCCTTTTGTCTCTGCTTCTTTCTTCTACCCCACCCACCTGCCAACATGTTTCTGCCTTGTCACAGGCCTGAAGAAATGTCAGCCGACCGCGAACTGAAACCATGAAGTAAAGTAGGTATTTCCTTCTCTACACTGTTTTTCTCAGCTATTTGGTCACAGTAATGAAAAGCTAGCAGGGTTGGGGAATATGGCTCAGTAGTGCAGTGCTTGCCTTGCATGCAAGAAGCCCTGGGTTTGATCCCCAGCACCACATACACACACACACACACACACACACACACACACACACACACACAGCTAACAGTCTTCTGACAATGTACTTAAGCATTGTTTAATGTTCTTTAATTTAAAATGTTCACATGAGACTACTGTATTGTAAATAATTTGACCTATGTGTAGAATGCTTTAATTAGAATTTATCACATTAATTCACAAATCACTATCAAACCAAAACTACCTTTTCAATTGGGTGTGCCATACATTTGTAATTCCAGCACATGAGAGGCTGAGGCAAGAGTATCTCAAACTGGAGACCAACCTGGGCTACACAGTGAGTTCAAGGTCAGCCTGAAGCACACAGCAAGACTTTGAAAAAATAAACAAGCAGCTAGGCATGGTGGCACATGCCTTTCTCTCAGCATTGGGGAAGCTAAGGCAGGAGGATTGCTGTTCAAATTTGAGGCCAGCCTGGGCTGTGAGTTCAAGGCCTGCCTGAACTGCACAGTGAGACCCTGCCTCAAAAAGTGGGACAGTTCCTGGCCTGGCAAATACAAGGTCCTGAGTTTGATTCCCAGTACAAAAAATGAACAAAATCTTCAAAAACAGTAATTTACCCAAATAAAACAAGGAACTATAAACTCAACATAAGGGATAGGTATGAGGTCACTTGCCTATAATCCCAGCTACTCTGGAGGCTGAGACCTTGCCTCAAAGAAAACAAAAATGCAACCAAAGGATGGGTATAGGAAATGCATACTACAAACAGCAAGTGAGGGAGGAAAAGAGAGAGGCAGGAAGGTAAACAGACTCAGGAGTAAAGAATTGATATGCTAGCATTAGTACCCATCTATTCAAACTGGAGAAGGAATGGAGCATATCAAAGACACTAGAGTCTAATGATCTTGGTTAACTCAGAGTTTATAGAGGCTGGAGATTTAGCTCAGCGGCACAAGTGACTGCTTGGTAAATGCAAGGTTGTGAGTTTGGTCCCCTGTACAAAAAAAAATTACGAGTGTACAGTCTGTACTTTTGCTTTTTTAAAAAAAATTTTAAAGAAAAAATAAACAAAACAAAAAAAGGGTAGAAATAATTCATAATTTCAAAGAGTAAATAAACAGTAAGAAATCACTAGTTGATAATTACATATTGTCCTCTTACAAACAATTCTTCAAGTTACAAAAGTGAAGCACACAAAGTGGACATTCAAACAGTGAGACTGCAAACAGCTCTGTTCGACTGTCCAACAAAAACTTAGTAATATGGTTATCAGTCCTATACACTTATACATACACGCAGTTATCCATATCTTCATGTAGGTTAAGATTAAACAAACCAAAGCAGGCTAAAGTCACTCTGAACAAAGAATAATAGTATTGCTGGATTTCACATCATGACACTCCAGGATCAGCACTGGGTACTGTAGTATCTCTTTTTCTTCCAAGTAGCTGTTCATTTCATCATGCTTATTATAAGATCAGTTCTCATAAACTGTTTATAGGTTCTACAGAGGCATGAGTCTCTACATGTATTTCTATACTTTCTGTATTAAGAGAAACAAAACAAAGCAAGACAAAACAAAACAAATTCCTATAAACACATGAAACGAAAAAGTCATATAAAACCACAGTACAAGGTTTCTACAATGGTTACTGTGTTGTCTGTTGTTATCTTCAATAAAATTGTCTTTATCATCAGGCACAGTGTAATTGAATATAGCAGTACATAACAATATTAATAAAAACAAAAGCAAGTAATAATCAAACCAAACAGGGTATCCTAGTGAATCTTGTCATCTTCAGTGTAGCTGCCTATACTCTCAGACTTTAACAGCTTTTTTTAAATCGGTACCAAGGATCGAACTCACAACTGAGCGCTTACAAAGCAGGCACTTATGCCATTGAGCTAAATCCCCAGCCAATACTCAGACTTGATACTATCAATCATAACAGTTTTGAATAAAATCCATCGATACCAAACAGCCATCTAACAAACCAGATTTAACTAAGATCAGTCATGATAAAACAGTGTTAAGTTATACAGAGTTCCAGATTAAGTTGATAGGAAATTAAAGATGATTACTGTACTATGTCCTGCTACTTCGGGGATAGCTGTCTGTGCCCTCAGATCTAGTGCAAGTAGACAAACTGGGACAGAATATAATCTATCTAAACAGAGCGGTGTGAGTAATGTGGGTTTTAAATCCTGATACACTATTAACAATAGCCTCTGCCTGCTTTTTTAGATTATTCCTCCCCTTTCACACCCCCAAGGTGCTCTGTGCATTTTTGGGTTCCACCAACTCCCTCAGATTTTAGATTGAGGGAGCAACCTGCTTTTTACCTAAGTGGTTCCAAACCTTCTCCCTCCTGGACTTGATCTCAAGTTGTGTTCCTTTACCTATTAAACCCTGTCTTTCCAACCTATCCACAGGTGCTGGTCGAGTTGCCCCTATTACTCTCTGGTTCCCTGTCACATAGAGCATTGTTTTCTCTTATTTGATTTTCGGTCTGTAAACCCTTTTTCAGGTTAATTATATTTCCTATATAGAACATCGCAGTGGACCCTGCCTCCTGATTTACTCTGCCTGTGTTTTTTTTTTTAATAAGTGTATCAAGGCCATCTATATTACAGATTATAGTCAACTTTCTCTGCCTCATTTCTGTTGTGCTATTTTTCTGCCATTAGTTGTCTGCTTTTCTCCTTCATTCCACTTTCTGCTCCATTCATTGAGACCTCTTTGCCACTGTTCCTGAAATCCTGGTACTTTTTTCTCTCTCTAGAATGTCCTTCAGCATTCTCTGTTGGGTTGGATTAATGGTCGTGAATTCCCACAGTTCCTCTTTGTCTTGGAAGCATCTTATTTCTCCATTAATTTCTACAGACAGTTTTTCAGGGTACATCAATCTGGGCTGGAGGTTATTTTCTTTCAGGGCTTGGAATACTTCACTTCAACTTCTTGATTTGATGGTCTGTGTCGCAAAGTCTGCTGTGATTTTGATGGGTTTTCCTCTATAGGTGATCTGTTTCTTTTCTCTGGCGGCTTTTAATGTTTTGTTCTTATATTGAATTTCTGGGATCTTGATTATTGTATGTCTGGGTGTAGCTGTTTTGGTTGTAGGTGGCTTGAGTTCTGTATGCCTCATACATCTGAGTATCATTTCCTTTTCCTATGTTTGGGAAGTTTTCCTTAATTATTTCTGTGAGTAGCCTTAAGTTCCTTTGTTTTTACTCCTGCTTCTTCACATTATTTATTCTTAAGTTATAGATCCTCTTGTCATCTTCTAGCCTTTGTATTGTTACTGCCTGTTTCCTTGTTATTTTTAAGAGATATTTCCTTTCATGATCACACACTGCAAGCCTGTCTTCAAGTTTTGATAGACTATCCTTAGTTTCTTTCAAGCAGTTTTGCCAGCTTACAATGGAGTTTTTTATTTCCTGGTAATCTCTTTGAACCTGCTTCATGTATTCTAGGTTTTCTTTATATTCTTGATCTCTCCTTTTTTTGTGTTCCTCTATTTTTCCGTCTGTGTTTTCTTGAGGTGCTTAGCATTTCTTTTATTAATCTACTTGTATCTTGCTTTATTGATTAAATATCTCACTTTTGAGCTCGTGTATGAGGTCCCAAAGATATCTCTATTTCCACTGATGCCATGTCTGATATTACGTTTGCTGCCCTCAGTCTCTTTTGTATTTACCTGTGCTGGATCAATATTCTCAGGGTTGGGTGCTGCGGGCTTTTTCTTGTTTCTTTCTCTTGTCATGTTTTTGGTTTCTTCCATGTAGGTGTATTGAGAAGATCCCAACCCCTTTCCTTGTTGGCTATGGTTCTTCTGAAGCACACTGGCTAGGGTTTTCTGTCCTCCCCAGTTTGCTGTTGGTCACTGAGGTATAAACAGGGGTGGCGTATGCTGGCCCCTCCCCTCCAGGTCAGTCAACCTGCGGAGGCCTTCACTGCATTAGTGTGCACCACGCATAAGGAACTGGTTTGGGACAACTACCGGGCCCCAGCAAAAGGTATGACCCAGGCCAAGTAGATCCCACCAATCTGGTCTGGGAAGGAAACTGACTGAAGTCACTGCTGTTCCTTGTTACTGCCCATCCTGCCCAATTCCAACATGTTGTCCAGTTGGTCACTCCTTTCTCCTGGGAGAGTCTTATCCCAGCACTCACTGTGGGTAATGCAGGTCCTTGCCAGCTCCATTCTCCATTGGGCTCGCTGACCTCTGACTTCAGCATGACCTCAGTTCCAGTGAGTCACAATGGTGGAGTTCAGGCAGCTCGATTGAAGAGTTTGGGCGTCTTGGCGAGTCGCAGCCACGCAAGTTTGGGCACTGCAGCGAGAGCACGATGGCCACTGATCTTAGCTACTCCAATGGTAGCCCTGGGACTGCATGTTTCTTTTGCCTTAATTTCTTCCTGGGTCAAGAGGATCCATCTCCCTCTATCCAGACCTCCCCATGATGCTTTATTCCAGCATGTGAGTTGTCTCTCAAGGAGCCTCTGTATTCTGCTGCTCATCTATCCACCATCTTTGGGGAGCTCCCTTTGGTCTGTACTTTTGCAGAGTTGACCAAAACATGCTGTACAGCAATTACTAATTTCATCCCCCAACTTCACTTCAAAACTAATTTTCACAAGGAAAACACATGCAGGTTCAAAATGAAAGAATATGGGGTATGTTTGGTACTTTCTCACTGCTGGGACAAAACACCCGACCCACAAGTTGAAAGAGGAAAGGTTTATTTTAGCGCACAGTCTGTAGAGGTTTCAGTCTACAGTCAGCTGGCTCCAAGGCAGGACAGTTAGAAAGCATCAGCATCAGCAGCAGCTTCCAGCCTCCCTTTCCCTTTATATGCAAGCCTAATGGTTGGTGCCTCCAACACACAAACGGGGGCTTTGATCTTCAGTAAATCCATTCAGCACACCCAGAGCTATGCTGAGACCATCATCAGTGGACTAATCTTGTGTGACACATCCATGACCCATAAGCACATGAGGCTTTGGGGGCCCCTGTAGATACGAGCCATAACATTGAGCCAACAAATACTATGGAGAACAAGAGCATGAGAGTATAACTCCAGAAGACAAGGCACCTTTCAGGAACAGCACTTATGCAGTGGGGAGGCCCAACTTCCTGCCCACTTTCTTTGCCTGTCCAATTACTCAGAGTACCTTCTTCCCACCCACAAAGAACATCAATCTTGTTCAGATAAGCAGAGCTTTGTCATCTTCCCATAAATAACAAAGACAGCTGAGAGGGAGCAACTAAAAGTTTATGCAGGGAAGATGACTTATGTAGTCTCTCCTTTTCTACTTCCCTCTCTCCAAAATTGTTTAAATTTTCATTACCCTTAACAAACAAAAACAGTCCTTCACTTGTGCTACCCACCCTACTGTGGCAAAGGTGCCATCAGACAATGACTTTCATAATTCCCATGACCTCACTGGATTTTAATTTCATCCCCTGCTGTACGTACTACGGGGATGGATTTCTTGGCTGTCCCAGTCTTTCTTTTCTCCTTTCCCCAACTCTCAATTCTCTACTCCCAAACCTTCTGACTTGCCCCTCATGTAACTGGAAGGAACAGACCAGTTGGTGGAACAGAGACTTGAGAATGCTGAATCTAAAAGCTGATCTGAGAGATGGGAAAATGGGGCATTCTGTGAACCACCTGATACGCATCTCTTTTTGGCTTTCCCAAAGAAATATGGTAAGAAACTAGTTAGAAGTCACAGAGAACAGTATTACTGAATCGGCAATGTTATCTTAAACTCAGGTGAAATTCTTACACATTTATGTCGTATTGTTACTAGTGCCAATAATTACAGAAAAACTTTTGACCCTGTTAAGTATGAAATGGGCAAATACAGGAACATAGGGTACACAAGAGATCAAGTAACCTGAGTAAACACCAGGTATTATTCTCATCCTATACACTCTATTGAAGGGAGGGGAAAAAAAAGTCCTTTGAGGACTTCCTCATTCAAAGAGTTGTGGGTCTATGAACTCAAGCCTGCAAGTTAAGGTTCAAACACTGTTACGGGAGTTTCTCACTTTTCTCTCATTGCAAAGCCAAAATACTTGACAACCCAAGGTTAAAGGAGAAAAAGTTTACGTAGCTCATAGTTTATAAAAGTTTCAGTACACAGTCGGATGGTTCCAAGTTAGGGTGGTTGGGAGAGGATAACTGGCATGGTGGGCAGAAAGTAGCAAAGCATCAAGACAAGTCTCCTTCTGGTCTTTTAAACAAATTTCTGAGATTAGGATGGTGCCAATCCAACAAGTAGACTGATCCAGCAATCATCCACCCTTAATCCCAGCATTATACCACAAAGCAATCACACACTGTAGATTCAGTCAACTCTGAAAAAATCCTATGAGCACATGACATAAAGCCTAAGATGACCATTCATATCAGAATTATGTTCATGAGGTGGGTGCAGTGGTACATATCTGTAATCTGAGATACTTGGGAGACTGAGACAGGAGATTCCAAATCCAGCTTGGGGGCAACATAACAAACTGCTGTCTTAAAATTTTATGAAGGGCTGAGGTTGAACCTCAATGGGGCATATATTAGCAAGGCCCCGAGTTCAATCTCCAAGACTATAAATATGTATTTCTATCACTAGACCTAGAGCTTTTCTATTTTAACCAACCTGCGCCTTCATTTCAGTTCTAGGGAAGACTGACCAATAAGCCAATACTACTGGAGGTCAGGTTGTTAGGGTTACTGCTTTGGCTCCACTGTCCACTACTGGAACCACACCCTGTCCACTCTGTCCTTGGTGAGTAGGCACAGCTACTCAACCTCTACTCCTCCAGGATACATGGCATGTGGCTTTTTTTTTGGAGACAGGGTTCCACTATGCACTTCAGGCTGGTAATCATTTTGTGTCAGCCTCCCCATGGCATTTAAGAATCCCAGTTCAGTGGCAGCAGTTCTCGCACTGGTTTCTGACTTCCAGTGAGAAGGGTGACCATAGAGCCCTCAGAGACTGGGCTTCCCTCAGACACTTCTTTGTTACACCTGCAATCTGAGCCATGAGCTCTGAACCCTCCCAAGGTAGATGAGGAACAGGTACAATGCCATACATCCACTCCACAAGCCAAGTTCTCTAAACTCTGAATCTCTTCCTTCTGCAGTATACCAAAGTAATTTTGGTATCTCAGTCAGCTTCATTTCTTGCTACCAATTCTTCTGCCTCAGCCTCCTAGAGGTGCTGGGATTACATGCATAGAGGCCACTATGTCTGCTGATATACCCCTTTCTGACCTTTGAAGTTACAACACTGAACCCAGAAGCCTTACTTAGTAGATCCACATCAATAAATTCTTTCTGACCCAACTTTATGTTCCTTCCACAATTACCCAACACTCTTAAAACCCACTCCCACATTTACCCAGACTCCTGTCTATAGACCAGCAGAACCAGAACCTTTTGGAATGCAGAGTACTTCCTCATGGGTTGCTTCCTTACAGAACCAGAAGAGTAACGGTGGGGAGACTCTGAGAAAACGCCAAGAGGAAGCCAACCACAGGTGTTCTGGGCACAGGGAGCTGAAGTTCCCCCATTAGGGGTAAAGACTACTTCTACTGCCCAAGCCAGCACAGCAGTACTCAAGGGCTCCAGCACACCCAGATTCTGACCATGTGCACCCACACAACTGATATGCAGGAATACCATACTCCACAAACAGGAACTGCTACTTGCACTGTCTTGTAGGATAGTCTTTTAAACTTCCAGGTCCCTTCCATGGAAACTGAGCTGGAAACCTACAATCCTGAACTCATTATTCTGCTTTGTAATGTTCTGACTGAGTCAAACCATACTCTCCAAAATTCTCTTTCCCATATGTCTGCTTTGGGTGGGCCACACAAGTCTTGCACAGCAGCCTGAGGATGCCAAAGAACAGCCGCTCAGCTCAGGAGCATTGCTCTGATTTCTGCCTTGCCTGGCCCCCAGACATTCCTTGAGCTTCTCTTGACTCCTGGACTAAGTAGGCATATGCATTCAGTCACCTGCCAAGGGCCCTGCTCTTACAGGCCACCTGCTCAACCAGAGACAGAGGCAAATGCAGCCTGCACAGCATTCCTGACGCCCTGCCAGATCACTGCTGCGCTTTCTGCCCACTTCACACTCACCTTCCTTCCCCAAGGTCTGCCTCTGGACTTTATACTCCAGCCTCAGGCACAAAGATGTCAATTTGGCCAGTCCCTACACTCTACACAGCCCTAAAATAACACACACATCCATTTAATTTTTTTACTTTTTTTTTGAGACAGGGTCTTACTATGTAGGCCTTGAACTCATGGCAATCCTGCCTCAGACTCCCAAGTGCTGGGATTATAGGCATGTGTTACCATAAACAGCTTATCTGGTTTTTAAAAATTCATCTACCAATACTGTTTTCTGACTGAATCCTAACTGTGATTCTGAAAAAAGAAACTGCAGAGCTAGGGATTCAGCTAAACGGTAAAGCATTGCCTAAGCATGTACAAGGCCACAGAACACCCACAACTCACAATTACAACTTGACTGATGTTTACTTAATAACTACCACATGACCAACACCTCTATAACAACCAAAGAGATAGCCATGCAGCTTTAATTTCTTCATTATTTAACCCTCGCTACTGTAAGGGTAGTGTTAAGTACTCACACAGTAGCCACTAAGCTACACACTAGAAAATTATGGGAAAACAGCAAGGCCCTGTTTGCACAGAACTCAACCTACAGAGGGAACCTTAATTCATTTCATAAACCAATGTAACAATTCTGAAAAGCACCAAAAGATGTGACTTAAGGAAGGTCAAGGAAAAATTCAACTACCTGGAAAAACCCAATGGTTGTAACCAGTATGAGTGACAATTAAACTGTCCATTTCTGTTCACATAAAAAGAAACTGGCAATCTACTGTATTTTCAGCACTCGGGAGGCTAATGCAGGATCACAGCAAGTCCGAGGCCACCCTGGACTACAGAGCCAGATCGTGTCCCAAAAGACCAAAACAAACAAACAGAGAAAACAGAAAAACAAGAAAGGCAAAGAAAAACATTTCAGACAGAAGAAAATAAGTACCCGGATCTCTGGAGTAGGAGCATGGGAGCACAGGACACTAAAGACGGGGCCCCTGTGACTGAGGTAAGCAGACCAGGACACAGAACACAAAGACAACCACTCCAAGAAAATGAAGCACCGCAGGTGGCCCCCATCCAGTCCACCCTGTACCCCAATCCAGTTTTGCTTTCTATAATCGGTTTCAACCATGGTCTGAAAATAGTAGAAAATTCCGGAAATAAATGCGCCTCTCAGTAACAAAGCGCTTGCACAGCATGCACAAGCCCCTTGGCCTATACTGTCTCCGCGAGGCAGACTGCAGACCATACAGCTCTGAGAGGCATCACGGACTTTCATGCCACCCGTGTGACCTAACCTGCTCGGAATGGGAATCACCCCCTCGCTGGCAGACCCATACTGACCTCTACGTACACTGCAGCCTGTGAGTCACCTAGTCATCAGGCCCACTTTTGTGGTATGGACAACAGCATGTTCAAATAATACTTATCTTAATAAAGGTCTCGAAGTCCAAAAAACAGTGAGAGTGGCAATTCTCTTATGCCAAAAAGAAGCCCTAAAATGCTCCCTTTAGTGAAAAGCTAAAAGTTCTACACTTAAGAAAAAACCTTAAGTCAAGCTTGTCAAGATGGACAGTAGGAATAAATTCTCTCTATCAACGAAACTGTGGAGAAGAAAATAGAAAGCTGGGCATGTGGCACTCTGGGAAGCTGAGTCAGGAAGCTGGCAAATTTTGTGCCCAGCCCACGCAACGTAGACCTCCATGGGAAAAAGAGGGCTGCAGGTGTAGCTCAACGTGAATGCTCTGATAATGGAAAAAAAATTATTAAAGAAACAGTAATTCTTACTTGGCAAGTGCTTAGGTAAGATGGAAAAAGCAATCGACTTGTGGGTGAAAGACAAGTGGAAAATGTGTCCAACTGAAGCCACTCACGGTGCCAGAAGCCCTGAGCCAACAAAAGACTTCTGCACAGGGTGCCCTGCAAGAAGTGACCCCAGCCACTGACTGCAAATCACTGGCAGTCACACACACACACACTCTGACTTACACACCAGAGCTCACCAGAGGTATGCGTCACAGAAAACGAAGGAGTCTGTGCAGGTTTGGTACCAGTTCCTTTTCAGGCACCCACTGCACACTCAGAATATACTCTCCACAGATAAACAGCAATGAGCACCCTGAGGCCACAGGTTAAAACGTTCTGAGCCACAGCGGCATAAGTGCCTGCCTTGCAAGCACATGGTCATGTTCGATCCCTGGTACTGGTTAAAAAAAAAAAAAAAAAATGTTCTGAGCCTGGTGGTACACACTTGGAATTCTAGCCTTTGGAAGGCTGAGGCAGGAAGATCAGGATTTAGACCCTGGCCTAAAGCTCAGCAGCACAGCACCTTGCCTGGCAAGCAAGCATGAGGTCATGAGTTTGATTCCCAGTACAAAAATAAAAAACAAAAAAACACGGTGGCAGGTAAGCTGGGAGACAGACAGACAGACACACACACACACACACCTTAAAGCAATGGAAAGCCACTAAGTTCTCAATAAAATGATGGCATGATCAGAGCTACCTTCTTAAAGTCAAGTATGAATTTATCTGTTTATTTTTGTGGTAGCAGAGATTGAACCTAGACCACCTTTCCACTGAGATATACTCCTAGCCCATTTTATTTTATTTTTGAGAGACAGTCTCACTAAGACAAAGCTTGGACTTGTGATTCTCCTGCTTCAGCCTTCTTCATGCTGGAATTAGAGGTGTATGCCACAACACGCAACAACTATCTTATTGTTTAACACTTATAAAATTATGAATGTGTTTACCTTATCCAAAACCTCACTAAAGCTAGCTATACCTACATAAATACAAAACAATATATGCACAAAGTCACTCACTGCAGCAATTTTCTGTATCAGCAACACAACACAAACATTCGCCATTAGTGCTGCAGGAGTAAATGAAGGTAGAGCTTCTATGAGGAGAGCTCCAGAATGCAGTCACCCCTTGGACTCACAGGAAACTGGTTTCAGGACATACACACCCCACTCCACATGTACCAGAATTGTCAAGGTGCTCTAGTCCCTTAAATACAATGGAGCAGTCACTTCCACATAACACAGGCCGGTGATGGGGAATATCTTTATACTGAGCTCCAACTGCAACCCATCCCACTTATCTATTGCAAAATGCCAACACCACACCTAAAAACTGAATAGTGAGGTTTTAGGTTAGAAACAACTCACACATTAACACCTTCTGCCTTAAAACCATGGCTGGAGGGACTTGGCTCACAGGCCAGCGGGGAGTTCTGAGTGTCCGTTGCAGCACATGTGCCACACATTCACTATCACTGATCAAGGCAAATCCTGCTGAAGACTTCAGAACTCCTCTACATTACCTATAATACCTAGAAGCCTACACTCATGTGGGAAAAGAGACAATCAGCCAGGGACTAGGGCCATTCTCTAGGTGTTTACAATTTTTAACTGCAATTTAAAATAGAATGGTTGTCTTTAGGGTGCAGGTAGGTGACAGAAATTCCACCAGTTAATTAATGACATACCATTTAGTAAGTGTACATGCAGACTTGGGATCACTACACTACAAATAATCCTACTTTGTAATTTTTTGAAACTTGTTTTCCATTCCCAACAGTGCACAATTTCTTTCCCACATACCCTCACCAATACCAGTTCACTGCTATTTTTCCTTCGCCATTCTCCTCACCCTACCAGAGGACTAAAAACTTCTGGTAACCCACAGGTTTTTGTTTTTGTTTTGACATATTCAAAATAAATTAGAAACCAAGGATGTAGTTTGATTCCTGGTACCACCAAAACAATAACAATGATCTTCTCCCTCCTGAGAGGCTCCTATGAGACAGAACATACCCTCACTAGCAGTGCCTCCAACCTACCTCTGAAACACAACTCCAATCCCAACTTTACTCCCCTGATTTTCTCCCAGCCCAAAGAACACACACCAACCTCATTCATGTGAAATGTGGAGTTTAAAATCCCTACCCCCTCCGCATGGTGGTGCACACCTGAAATCTCAGGACTTGGGAGGCTGAGACAAGTTCAAGGCCAGCCTGGGCTATATGACAAGACCCTGCTCCAAAACAAAAACAAAGATAAATAAGTATGTATGTATCCGGCCCCAACGTCATGCCTAGACACAGCTGGCAATGAAAACCGGAGGTGGAACAGGGGTAATATCATCATCAAAACTGACTGGGAGCTGGGCGCGGTGGCTCACGTCTGTAATCCCAGCACTCGGGAGGCTGAGGCAGGAGGATCATTGCAAGTTCGAGACCAGCCTGAGCTACAAAGTGAGCTCAAGGCCAGCCTGAACTGCACAGTGAGACCCTGTCTCAAAAAGAACAACAACAACAAAAAACTGACTGGGCACTTCCATCCGCCAGGAGCACCTGTCATCACTGCACAGCACTGCGGCCTAACCTGGTACAGCAGGTCTTCTCACACGGTGAAACCAATAAACACTCCAGGCAGGAATAAAGGGAATGGTGGTACTGTCCTTCAGCTGCAATCCAAATCCTGGATGGTCTGCGGGCCTTGTGCACCCTCAAGCTCAGCTCCTGCACCAGCTTCACCCAGACTTCTTTCCTTTGCTCCTCTGCTCCTCCTAACGGTGGCTAGTCTAGTGCTAATTCCTCTTCCCAGATACTCTACATACGTTCCTTTATTGTATGCAGTACTTCCCTGTTGCTCTGTAAAAACATAATTCTATTAAGTTACAAAACCTGTTCTAAAAGGACTAATAGCAATTCTAAGGTGGTAAAGCAGCCATCAAGTAAAATTTAACTAAAGCTGGTATGCAGGCAGGCCTGTAATCCCAGGTGCCTAGGAGACTAAGGCAGGAGGAAAGAAAGTTCAAGGCCACTCTGGGCAACTTACATGCATCAAAAAGGTGGGTAGAAAGGACCAGGCATGGAAGCACACACCTATAATCCCAGCACATGCGAGGCTGAGACAAGAGGATCGCACCCACACTGAGGCCAGCGTGAGCTACACAGTGAATACAAGGCTAGCCTAAACTGCATAGTGAGGCCTGTCTCAAAAACCCAAAGTGGGGGAGGTGACTTGGGTTTAGCTCAGTGCTAAGGCATTTGCCTAGCAAAACAAACTTAAAATGAACTCAACAGTGAAACACAACCAAACAAGCCATTTATTTCAATGTGGAGAAAAAACACCTATTAGTAACTGCAGCAAAGTTAAAAAGAGGAAAGAGGAAGGAAACCCCCATTTACAGGAACAGCTGTGGTACTTCAGGAACTATACTATGAACCCTAAATCCCTTTCATTTTATTGTGGTGATTGGCTTGTACTTTGCAGCTAAGGAATCAAAGGTTTAAAAGGTTACTTTGCCAGGCTACTTTGCATACCGTGTCATACTTGTAATCCCCAGCACTCTAGGAGACTGAGGCAGAAGGATCTCAAGCTTGAACCCAGCTTGGGCAACTCAGCAATTCAGCAACTTGCAAGACTCAGTCTAAAAATAAAAAAGGCTGAGATACAGCTCAGTTAGAAGCCCCTGGGTTCAATCCCAGTGGGGGTGGGGGAGGAGGATGATGAATTACCCGCTATGGCTTTCAACCAGTATAGACTGAAGCTTGATGTCAACCCAGAAGGTCCTGACTTCAACAACCATGCCAATTCCAGAGCACCCACATTCTTTTCATAATACCATGTGTTCCAAACGGTGAAATAATCGGACAAAATACCTGATTCTCTTCTTGTGATTGCTTATTCAAGAAGAAAAACACATTTTATTAAACATCTAAATCTAGGTTATTTAATTTAAATGCGCCTCAGCAATTTAAGATTCTATTAGGTATACCAAAGCAAATACCGAGAGACACTGTCAACCCCTAAATATACATAGTTACCTCTTCAAAAACAAAAATATTAATGCATTTCTAACATACTAGAGAAAACATGCTGGCAAGAGTGTAGCTAGTGAAGCTGTAACTGCTGTGCAGTCAGGCACGTCCCAGGAAAATGAAAACAACTAACTGTTTGATTTCTTTCTGTTAAGACTAGCCCAGTAACTCTCTAATCAACACAAGCCCCAAACCTGCTAAGACCCACAAGATGTAGCACACCCATGACCTTCCCGTCCACCAGTAAGCAAGAGGGCACAGCTACCCAAAATGAAATGGAAGGACTGAATACTTGCAAAAGCCTACTGCTTCGTTTTTCTCACTCCTTCCTACCGAGATGCAGGACAGCGCTCAGGGCTTTTGTACCCAGCTTCACGGGCAGACCCCCCTAACCCCTTTAAATTTTGAGACAGGTTCTCACTAAATTGTTAAGACTGAGCTCAATCTGCAATCGTACCTCAGCCTTGCAGAGTTCTGGGAATACAGGAATCCTGCCACCATACCCAGCTAAAAGGCCACTTTTTCCAGTAGATGCCTGTATTTGGCCCTAAGAGAGGAGCCAAAATGGAATCATTTATAATGATGTTAACCAAAACTAAGTTATCTGACTTTCTGAGAAATCAAGAGAACCAAATTTCCTCAACAGGCCAGTTTCAATTCTAATGAAAATGAGGTTCCTCCTGCTTGATTTCTTACAGAAAAGTAACCTGCAGTCATCTATTGTTAACCAGTTATTTTTCTATTATCTCCTGGTCACAGCCTTGTAAGGAAAATATCTTGAAAGGGCCAACCCCTCCAGTATTCCCAGAACTCTGGAAGGCTTGAGGCAGGATTGCAGATTGAGCTCAGCCTTAACAATTTAGTGATGGCCTGTCTTCGTTCTTGGTTTCTACTTTCTCCGGCCTTTACTATCTGTAAAACCAACCTCCAACCCCAATGCAGTATACCTGAAATTCCAGCTATTAGGGAGCCTAAGGCTCTCAGGACAGTCACTTGAGCCCAAGGCAGCAGTGGAGATCAGTCGAAGCAAAACAGCAAGATCTCGACTCAAAAAATAAAACTTTGGGGCTGGGGATTTAGCTCAGCGGCATAAGCTCCTGCCTTGCAAGCAGGCAATCGTGAGTTCGATCCCTGATACCGATAAAAATGGGAAAAAATAAAAAAACACTTTAAACTTAAAATAAAACCAACCTCTTCTGCTCATATTCCACTTTTATAGAATAAACTGTTGCACGTTTCTGGGATCACGAAGTGAATGAATTGTAATTCAGTAGTTTGATAACGCAAATAACCCAAACTTCCCAAGGATTTTCCAGGGACTACTGCAATTTACAGTGTTCAAATACTGCACCAAAAGCAAGAGAAAAAGGTTCTGCAGTGGAATGTGGAAAACACTACTGCAACATTCTTCAGCGTTTCCGGTACAGTAATGCAGATTTGACACGAAGAGTAGGAAACGAAACAGCACTGTGGCCCAAACTTCTGTGATCAAGGAACCCTGGGGCATCTCTGAGAATTGGAGACATACCTTCAGCAACACTGACACCAAAACTCAGTTACTGATATCCTATCCTACTCTGTTGCTCTGTTCTGCATCAGTAATTAAAAACACTATGAAAAATAAGACAAACAGCTGGGGATAGGGGGACACCTGGAATCCCAGCACTCTGGGAGCTTGAGGTAGGAGGGTGGCAAACTCCAACCCAGCTCAGGCAATTTATGAAGACCCTGTTTCAGTGTGAAGGCCCTGGGTTCAATTCCTTGTATCACCAAAAAAAAAAAAAAAAAAAAAAAAAAAAAGGCTAGATTCAGCCCTTAGGGTCTGCTTACTGTTCCATATCCGAGGATTCAACCAACCCAACGGAAAATATTTGGGGAAAAAAAGTCTGTACTAAATATGTGAACTTTTCCTTATAATCATTCCCCAAATACAGTTGATGATAAAATCAATATTTACATGGTAATAAACACTACAGTAACAATTAAAAGTACACTGAAAGATGTGCAACGTGTGAAAGTTGTATGTAAATACCACACTATTTGGTATAATTGATAAGCAGTAGCAAAAATTTTGGTAGCCAAGATCTACAACCAAAATCCTTTGGACTAAGGATCAAGTCTACTAGAGTAACTCTGGAAATCAACGAAAAACTTTTTAAAAATCTGAAATTAAACTGGATGTGGTGGCACACACCTGTAATCTCAGCCAGCATTTAGCAATTGAAGCAGCATTGGGAGTTGGTGGCCAGCCAGGGATCTGTAGGGCCTTCAAGGCCAGTCTAATCTGAGACCTTGTAATGACAAAAAAAAAAAAACCAAAACAAAACAAAACAAAACCCAACAATACTATTTTCTCGTAAGAAACCAATACCTACCACCCATAATTTTGACATGAAGGTATTGTGCAATATTAATATACAATTATCAAATCTGATAATGAATGTCCTGTAAATTACTAGCCATCACGATGGGGGTTTGGTTTTTGTCCACTAAGGTTAAAGGAGAGGATGGAATGCACTTCATTATTTCATTCTATAATTTCATCTCTTCACTGTTCACAAGGGTGCCCAGTATGCCCAAGTACATAAACCACTAGATTTAGATTTAATTTTTACAGCCTAACAAAAGCTATGCAGAAAGCAATTATTGTACTCTGCATCAGTCCTTTCAGATTGCAGAGTTCCTTCCAGAAAATTCGAAGAGATGAAAGTTATTGACATATTCTCCTTTCAGTGGGGGACATCATCTTTGGCACAAATCACAATGCACAGTGAAATGCTTTCAAACAGCTGAACGTACCTGTACCGCTTTGTGATGTACACCATAAACAACCAAACCTTCTGACCGTGACTAACAACACTTAAAAACGTACGGACTACCCGAATGTAACCCACACATTTTTTTAAAAACCAAATCGATGTACCAACGATTGCGTACGCAAACTTTGAGATGCGCACGGAACGACGTCGACGACTACATCCATAGTTCCAAACGCAGCCCACAAGGCTGCCGAAAACGCAGCACCACCCTTGCAGGAAGCCGGGGACCGCGACCCGCGCGCTGCGCAGTCCCGACCCCGCACACCCAGCGGGCGCGTTCCTGCGCGCACACCCAAGGTCACGCAGGATGGGGTACCGCGCCTCGCGGCAGGATACAGGGACTTGGGGCGCCCCCGAGCCCGCAACCCTCGCGAGGCGCCACAGTGGTGGGGCCGCAACCCCAAGCCTCGAGGGGCGGCCAGGCCCGCGCGCGTCCCCGGGGTGACCTGCCCGTGGGGGTCTCGCCACGCCCCTCCCCCATGGCCCGAGTTATGCAACCCGCCCCCGCCCCCGCCCCGCACCGAACAAAGCGCGCGCGAAGGGGCCGCGGGCCGGGGACCGGTTGGGGGCGGCCGCCATGTTGGCGGGGGCGCCAGGGCCCGGGTGGGGGCGACGAACAAAGGAGCGCGCGCCCGCCCCAGGCCCGGCCCGCCGCGCCCGGCCGGTAGGGGGCGCTGAGGGGCGCCGCCCGCGGACAATGCACCCAGGGCCCACGGGCCGCGCTCACCTGAGTCCCCGACCGCAGCTGGACCGGCCGCTCGCGCCCTTCACGGCCCACACCCGCCACGTATGCCTCACCTTCTGGCCACCGAGGCCGCCGTGCTGAGGCCCCGTGGGTCCGCCGTGGCTCGCTCACGCTCGCGCCGGCCCAGCCGAGCCAGACGGCGCCTCCCCGCCCCCGCTCCTTGCCGCGGCCACCGCCCGCCCCCCGTCCGCCACGGCGCACGCGCACTGCGGCCGCCGAAATGCGACGGCCGCGCCGCCCCGGCGCCCGGCGCCGACGGCCGCACTACGCAGGCGCGGGGGTGGGGCGGGGCCGACGCGGGGGCGGGGCCTGGCGCCGCTCACCTGGAGGGCGGGGCGCAGGTCCCAGGCTGCCAGGTGGGTGCCGGGAAGCGGCGGCTGTTGGTGCGCAGCTGCTGTGGTGCAGGAAGCTCGGCGAGCCCGAAAAGATTTCGTTTTCGTGCTGCAGGAGGGTTTTGGGGAAGTAGACCATTCTCCTGGACGTCAGCAGCCGTGGGCTTGAGGCGTCAGACCTCGAAGATGGATGAAGTTGCATCACATGGCGTGGCTGGTGCGCAGGACAGGTGAGCTCCGAGCGACGCAGACCCAGCAGCCTGGCTCCGTCCTCCGGATTGGATTCGCTCTCGCGGCTCCCTAGACGGGGCTTTCCTCCACCACCGCACTGCGGAGAGGCCGGCAGGCGCCACTCCTCGCCCACAGCTGCCTCCTTGCAGAAAGCCGGGCGCGCAGCCTGGCTGAGAGCCCAGAGCGTCACATACCCGCACCTGGCGTGGCTTCTGCAAGACCAGAAGCCTGCTGTGTCTACTCGCCTCGCAGAGGACCTCACCCAGCTCTCACAAGGTTTGGAGCCAGACATTCCCACGATCGCAAGAAAATTGATTGAACTTTGGTTTCACTTACGATGCATATTTTGAGTCTTTTTTTCTTGCTTGCCGAAGGAAGGGGGAGAGAATGCAGCTTGAAGCTCTCCTCTCCACTCCCCTCCTCTAGTCCAATATCCTGGAGCTGATCAAAGAGTTGGTTCCTAGAGTGCAACAGCACCACCGTCTCCCAAAGCGTCTCAGGTCAAATTACAGGACCTATTACTGGAAAGCACTTCGTAAGCTCCACACTGCTGCACAGTTGTCAGTTAGCAATGCTCTTTGGGTTTTACTGGGACCTTTTTACCCAAGTAAGATTGATACATGTCCTCTCAAATAAATTAAAGTACTCGTCTCGGATGACATATTTGGCAGGCAGAACAGGTTCACAGGCCAAGTAGAGGGCTAATTTCATTACAGAGATACCAGTGCAAGAGCATTGAGTCGGGATTAGCTTTCGTTTGCGTGTTTAATGTGTAACAGCAGAGAGTGTCAGGAGTGAGGAGGGATTGTGGTGCCACTGAGGCAGCTCTTGGAACACTGCCATGTCATTGGTGAGACCCCCGAGTTTCACCACATTAGCACTATCGAATCTGGGAGCTGGACACTTTTTTTCGAGGTTTGTCCTGTGCATTTTAGGTTGTTTGGAGTATCCCTGGCCTCTACCCAGTAGATGGCATTAGCAAACAGCCTCCCACAAGGCTGATAAGGAAATCTGTCTCAAAGGCAAACATGTTCTTTCTCCTTCCAACCCGAGATTTAAATTTTGCCTCTAGGGATGGTCACAGCAAATACGAAGGCTACGTTAGGCGTGGTAGTGGGGGAGGCAGAGGCAGGAAGATCACCTGGAGTTTGAAACCAACTGGGGCTACACGGTGTAAGGCCAGCCAGAGTGATACCCTGCCTCAAAAAATGAACAAAAAGGGGCTGGGAATTTAGCTCAGTAACGTAAGCACCTGCCTTACAAGCAGGCAGTCATGAGTTCCATCCCAGGTACTGATAAAAAGGAAAAAGACAAAAAAAAAAAAAAAAAAAGAACACACAGGGTAAGCTGGGTGTGGTGAATTATACCAGTGATCCTAGCAATCTGTGAAGCAGAGGCAGGAGGATGGCAAGGGCTAGTACAGTCCAGTCTGAGCATGTTTCTAAAGTATCCTGGCTTAAACTAAGAAATAGATCTGGGAATGTAGCCCAGTGAGCAGGCCCTGGGTCCAAGCACCAGTGGAGTTTTATGGGTATGTGCCAGCAGGTATCTTTTTTTTTTTTTTTTTTTGGTCTTTTTCCTTTTAATGGGTACCAGGGATCGAACTCACGACTGCCCCACCAGCAGGTATCTTGAATGAATCTAATCAACAGGAGGGAGAACATTCAGACCAGTCCACAGTGAGAGAGATTCTAGAGAACAGCTGCAGTGGACTTTTAAAAAAACTTACTATCAGGGAAAAAACAAAAAGCCAGGGAATCCATCCAGGAAAAGGATATCCTATTCAAGTCCCATCAGCTGACCCCTTGACCCAGCACTAGTTTAAAGTAGGAAGCTACATTTGAAGGAAGGAGAACTTCGTGTGCGAACTTCATACACATTGAAGAATAATACTGAATCATCAAAATATTTAGCTTTCCTATGACTCACAAGAATGTCCCTTGGGCTGGGGATTTAGCTCGGTTGCGTAAGCACCTGCTTTGCAAGCAGGTGGTCGTGAGTTCGATCCCTAGTACTGATAAAAGTTTAAAAAAAAAAAAAAGAATTGGGGCGGGGATTTAGCTCAGCAGCATAAGCGCCTGCTTTCCAAGCAGGCAGTCGTGAGTTCCATCCCTGGTACCGATAAAAACGAAAAAGACCAAAAAGAATGTCCTTATTCTTAAGGGATACTTACTGAATCATTTAAAGTCAAAAGTCCTGGTGACTGCTATCAAATGGCTCAAAAATTGGTATATTGTCAGGGAAGACAAGGACACACCTGTAATCCTGCACTTGGGAGGCTGATACAGGAGGATCACTTCAAACTCGAGGCCGGCCTACACTATGTAGCAAGACCCTGTCTCAGAAAACAAAAGAAATAAATACGTTTATCTTCAGATTTACTTTCAGAACTGATAGCTTTCAAGTGTCAATAAAGTGAATATAGCTAATTGTTAGCAATTGATGAATCTGGCTGATTGGCCTGTCACTATTCAGTCTTTTCCAGCTCTTCTGGAGAACTTAAATTTCTCAAAATAAAAGGAAGTTGGGAAATTAGAATGACTTTTTTCTCTGTCCAGGGGATTGAACGTAGGGTATTTTTACTGAGCTACAATCCCAGCCCTTTTTTTAGTTTTGAGACCAAGTCTTACTGAGTTGCCCAAGGGCTGGGCTCAAATTTGCCAACCTCTTTCCTCACCTCTTGCAGTGGTAGGATTGCCGGTGGGCACCACATATAGGAGATGACCCAGGTGGCTCCTCTTGAATGCTGAACAATTGTTTCAGTATTAAACTGAACCTTATCTCTGTGTACTGATATGTGGAGCTGGCTATGCTATTTTTCCCCCCCTTGAATTGGGGATATAGCTTAGTGATAATAAGCATTTGCCTGGCAAGCACGAAGTCATGAGTTCTAACCCCAGTACCAAAAAAAGGAATAAATATTATTGGAATCTTAGCTAGTTAATTGTAATCTATTACCTCCAGTGCAACCCATGACTAGAATAAAGACACCTAGCAATGTAAGTAAAGCCAGCTGAGGCACTGATATGTAATCCTTGAAGCCATCATGTTTCCTGTAAACAGTTGAGCCCAGCAGGATGGCAGAGCCACATAGCTCCAGGACTATCAACTGGTTCAAGCCACAAGATCAGAGGCTATGACTTTCCAGGGCACAAAAGTGTACATGTCAAAACCCAAAGCAACAGCCTCCTAAAGTTATTTAAATGATTTAGGATTAAATCAAATTATACCAGTTGGTCTTTTTACATACTGTTTCCCTTGCGTATTGCCGAGGTGTTTGCTTTCCAGCTGGCCAGCTCAGCTCACCTTGCTCACATAAGTCCCGCCAATCTTATCCTTAAGCCACTCTTTTCTTCACATGATAATAAATTTTGAGTGAAGCCTTAAATCAGGGCCTTTGTCCTGTGAATCCTCACCTAGACTGGGCTCAGGACCCTTTGGCTGCCCATAACTTTGAATATATCTTAGTGTCTTTATTCTAGCCATTGGTTACACTAGAGGTAATAGATTAAAATTAACTAGCTAAGATTCCAATAATAATTTTTTTTGTACTGGGGTTAGAACTCATGACCTTGTGCTTGTATCATTAAACTATATTCCCAGCCCCTCAAATAATGGGTTTTTTTGGAGAGGTAGCACCAAAGCAATAAAATTTTAATGGGATTACAAATATAAAATTTCTCAAGCTTTGAGGAGGATGAGAAAAGGGATTCCTGTATTTGGATTATAATATCACCATACTTAGAGTTATTTTTTCTACAGATTCTCAACCATACTTCTGAAGATCGAATCAGAGAGTCAGTGTGGTTTTTTTCCCATAGCCATCTGATTAAATACAATTAACACAATAAGCTCTATCTGCAGCTTTTTCTTTTTTTGTCTTGACATAACATCTTGCTAAGTTGCCCAGGTTGGCCTCAACTTGAAATCCTTCTGCCTCAGCCACCTGAGCAGATGGTATTATAGGTGTGCATCTCTGCCCAGCTTTGGTGCTGGTCATCTGAATGTGTCCCTCAAAGGTTCATGTTTTGGAAGCTTAGTCCCCAATGTGATGATAATAGGTTGACATAATTAGGTTCTTGTGGATTACCATCTTCAAAAGGGATTCAGAGGCAAGGATTCTTATGAGTCTCCAGTTCTCAAAAGAAGATTGTTACAAAAGACCCAGAAGAGGTCTGGGGATTTAGCTCAGTGGCATAAATGCCTGCCTGGCAAGTACAAGGTAGTGGGTTCAGTCTCTGGTACCCAAAAGTTAAAAAGACCCATATAAGCTAAATTCAATGGGTGTGGCTTAGTGGTAGATACCTGAGTAGATATCTGGACTATCTCCAGTACCAGAAAAAATAGAAGGAAGAGAGGGGAAAATGGAGCAAAGGAGAAAGAAAGAAACCCTGGCTTTGGCTTCCTGTGTAACCACATAACCTCTCCCTTGCACATGTGAACTCACCATGCTGCCATCTGCCATGATAGGATGCAGCAAAGGGAGCCCTCACCAGAACTGGTGCCATTTAGACTTTCAGCCTTCAAGACTATAAGCTAAAAAAAGTTGTCTTTGCATATTATTCAGTGTTGAGGATTTTTTTTAATAGCACAGGAAATGGACTAATACAGTGTGCAGGCTTGAGGTCCACCAATCTCCCTATAAAAGTAATTTTCCCCAGTAGCTGCCTGTGTCATCCCTGGATGGTTGGGTCATCTGCTCCCCTGCAATAAGGCAAGGGTCATTGAACTGGGGCCTCCCAGCATTCTCACATTTGGTTAGTAGCACTAGAACATGTTGACCCCCAATATGTGATCACCCCCAAAGCTATAGATAATTAGATATAATGACTCAGACAACCCTAAGCTGTGCATCATGGTAGGAATGTGTCCTTGCTGGGACAGGTAGCTATTCTGGGTTGGGCCTGAAGAGGTCCTGGGACTGGAATTCTGAGGTACAGTTGATGAACTCATGTTAAACTGTTAAGTTTGGCCTAAACCTGTCTCCATACTTGGGTCATCCAAACATACTAAAGCTGTCACTGTAGCCTAACCTAAGAGTGCCCTCTGATAACTGATTGAGTCAGCCGATCACAGCACCATACCCACCTCAGCCAAATGCCAGTCTGGTTGTCACTTCTGTATGTTATTTCCTTTTTTCCAGGCTATAAATATAACTTGCATAAGTGGTCAGACAGCCTTCTAAACTAACTTTCATTCTGAATGCTGCTTGGTTCTAGAAACTTTTTCATCTTAAAGACTATTAAACATAGTCTCAGATTTTTCTTTAATGTCCATACAAAAGCATGTCTGGGGTTTGTGGTCATTATTCAGGGATCAGGTGAGCCAGGCAAGCCTGGACAGTCAGCAGTGAGAGCAAAAAGAAGAGAGAGTTGGTAAGGAGGCACCAAGAGTGGTCAGGGCCAGGCACCACCTCACCGTCCCCAGCCCGGCCCTACCTGCTGGAGTTGTAAGGGTAGAATGGGTGAGAACACCTTGGTCGTGCCTCTTGTCATTGTGTGTCACACTGTCTCTTCTTACAAGCTCTCAGAGGGTGGGCCTTTGTTCTGTGCTCTGTCACCACTGCCTACTCCCGAGACTGGTAAGAGGAAGGGCTCATTAAAGACTGCGGAAGCCAGGCATGGTGGTGCATGCCTGTAACCCCAGCATTCTGGCATGCTGAAGCGGAAAGAGTACAAATGCAAGTCGATCCTGGGCAACTTAGCAAGACACTATCTCAGAAAAGGGTTGGGCATGCGGCACATTGCATAGGCCCGGAGTTCAATTCTCAATATTTGAAAAGAGGCCTGCTGAAGACCACTTGAGGTCCATACATGGCTGCCTGCGGAGGATTGGTAACTGGTAGTCAACTTAAATACCAGCTGGTGTTCTCGGCGTGGTGCTGAGAATGGATGGCCCACCTGAGGACTGTTGCCAGCATAAAAGGGAGACCTGAAGAGGAAGTGTGGTGGTGTTGGTACTCCTGGAGGAGCTTATTAAGTTTCTTTCATGATGTGAACTTGGCTGTTCTCATGGTCAGAGGAGCTTAGGACCTTGCTGTCACTGAGAATGGCTGTGGTTCACTTTGGGGGAGTGCTCGTCTTTGCTGCCTCCTGGCTCTGGAGGGGAAGATGTGTGCTGTTCAATCTCCAGGAAAAGCTTGTCACGATGGTTTTCTTATATAAACTAGGCTGTTATTGTCAGAGGAGCTCAGGACCTAGTTGTCATTGAGGATGGCTGTGGTACTTTTTGGGGGAGCCCTGGCTCCAGTGTAGAGCCCTCAGCCTGCTGACACAGATCCTTCACCCCACTGGCACAGACTTTCTACCTTCCACTGCAGACCTTGGGGCCTTCCCAGCACAGATCCACAAAACAGACTTGCATGAGTCATTGTTGTGGGCTCTGGGCCTCCAGTTGGACTCATAGCAGGCACTGTCATGTGCTCTAGGTTCTGGGCTGAACTCATGCAGGTTATTGCCATGGGATCCAAGCTCTTGGCTCGATTTTCTAGGTCTTTAGTGTGTAGACAGATTTCCTGTACTTTCTTTGTATTTGATTCTATGACTGACCATTATAAATAACATTATAGCTGAGCATGGTGTAATCCCAGCACTTGAGAGGCTGAGGCAGGAGGATTGTTGTGAGTTCAAGGCTAGTCTGGGCTACAAAGAAAGTTCAAGTATATCCTGAACTGCATAGGGAGACCCTGTCTCATAAAAGCAAAATAAATAACATAAACTATGTGTCCTGTATGTAATCATTTTCCTTGCAACCCCTCTCTACAACAGAATTACCTTTACCCAGCAGGTACCTCCTGAGCCTGGTCTTTACCAGCAGGATTTCTACCAACCTTATAGTCTGAGCTCTGACCAGACGCTCCCATACAGAACAGCCTAAGACATTCCAGCTCTGTGATTTTGGGCAACATCTCCGTACCTTTTGCTCCTGTTGCTTGGGCTGTTTTCTGCCACCATAAACTGTTGCCCTCTGCCATGTGCCACCCTACCTTGAAGCCAGTTGATTATGAACTGAAACCTCCACAAACTGTGAACTAAATAAACCTTTCCTTCCTTAACTTTGGGTGTTGAGTATTTTGTCTCAGCATTAAGAGCAAACTAACCAAGACATGTGTGAAAGAGAGAAAATCAGGAGATAACCATATCTCCAAACATGCCAGTTTCAGTTGGCATGATAATCATGTTCAATGTACTTCTGTCCTTACCAGAAAAAACTAACAAGCTACTTTCTGGTTTTCTCTCTCTTTATCCTTGTCTATCAAGAAAGGTAGCTTTGAAATCACCAGTCCTTTGTTCTTTCAGCACCTTTTTATCTCTACAACCAGCCTCCTAGCCATGTGCGATAGTGCACACCTGGACCCCCAGCTCTGGAAGGCTGGTGTGAGAGGGTCCTTTGAGACCAGCCCATGGTACATAGTGAGTTGAAGGCCAGATTGTCTCAAAAAACCAAAAACCAAAATAAAATATAAAATTAACCTCTTTTGCTCAGACCCCTGAAACATTTTATGGAAGAAAGTATTAAAAAACAAAAAACAAAAAATATTGCCTGCCCAATTCCAGATTCACCATGCAGCCAATAGAGACTTTTAAAAAACTAAGTATATATAATTTTGTCCTTTGACATCTTTCCTTCTCCAAGAATCAAATAACTTAGTTTATGTTTTGCTATAGGGATGACAGAGGAATTCCAAATAATGTAAGGAAAATACAACTCCCCACCTGTTAGATATCTGATTCAAGTTCATTTTCTCTAAAATTGAAGACTGAGTTTAGGCACTGCAGAGGTTAAGAGTAAGAAGTGCTGAGTCAGGCATGGTGGTGCTCTACTGTAATCCCAGCACTTGGTAGGCTGAGGCAGGAGGATCAATGAGAATTTGAGACCAGCCTGGGCTACTAAGTCAGCTTGAGGCCAGCCTGAACCGCATCATGAGACCCTGTCTCAAAAAGACAGGAAAAAAAAAAAAAAGAGTAGGAAGTATTTATTGAGAAGAAGAAAACTTCTAACAGACAAAAGGAGTACTGAGTGCGTGGCCAGGGACCCTGCTTCTCAAAGGAGTTTTATAAAGTAAAACCATGGGTGCTGGGGATTTAGCTCAGCGGCATAAGCACCTGCCTTGCAAGCTGGCGGTCGTGAGTTTGATCCCTAGTACCAATAAAACGTTAAAAAAAATAAAGTAAAACCATGAGGTAAGGTGGGGTCTAAAGTGGAACAAAAGTGTAATCAACTAAGGTTACATGTATAATTGCTTAGGTAACATTGACCCAATGGGAAGTCATAAAGTGGGCATGAGGTGGGACAAAACTGTGATCAACCAATAAGATTAAGAGTATGATAGTTTAGGTGATATTAAGTGGAGCTCAAATGAGGAAGTTAAGTCTTGTAGCAAGTGCAAGTGGCCTGGTTGAACGGGGCCTTTTCCTGAAAGGGAGGTTTGGGGCCCTACCTAGGGTGATCACACCTATCTAGAAGAGCAATGGCTGTTATGCCTCTCGGGGGAAGCATATAGGTGTGATCATTCCACCCTTTGTTTTGAGCTAGGGCCTTTAATGAGTGTGCCTCTGCCCACAGCTGCGAGGTATCTGTACTGACTCCTTTGAGAGCCTAGCTCTGTCTTGACTGCCTATGACATTTTTACCTAACTTATCTGTCTGTAATAGTTTGAGCACTGAATTTTGGTATGGGTGACTCCATTTTGGTTGGTCTATTGCATGTACTGTAGAAGCTCAGTCCAAAACAACCACCTCCCCTATGTTTTATTTAACGTTTGTATCACAGAGGAGAGGAGATCATTAAGGTTGAGGATAAGTCTGAGGATTGCAGTGTGCCACCCCAAGTATGCCTCCGTGGCATGAGGATTACTTTAAACTGATGATTTGCGGAAACCTATGGAGAAGCTCCAAAATGAGCAGATGTTAACTTTGGGCCGAGGAGGAGGTTGTGGGGTGTAGTATTTGCCATGTGAGACCCTGAGTTCCATCACTAGCACTAAAAGAAAGGAAGAAAAACAAGCTTTGACAAAAGAAATGCTGTTAACAGGAAATACAAAAGGCTGGCAAGAAGCAGAAATGCTGATAACAGGACTGTATCACATGATTGCCTTATCTGTTGATATATTTATTTTGGGTAAGTTAATTGGGGGAAGTGTCTGCCACCTTCTGAGGCAAGAAGAGGAGGACTACAGATCGCTGGACACTGAGGGAGAAGGCACCCACTAAAACCTGAAACAGACCTTACTTTGGGTAAGCAGGCTTTCCTTGGATGTTGAAACTTCACAAAGGGCCAGGCAGTCTTCCCCATACCCTTCATTCCTCATTTCAGGGAATGATAGTGTTTCAGTGTGAGACAAAGCCACCTCTTTGAGATCCGCTCTTCAGATTTACTCATTTCTCTGAGATATTTATGTTCAATGTCCCAATGTTTTTCTCTTATTAATTTGTCTTTTGCTACAGGGGTCCGGCCCGACTAAGAACTCCCTAAGGATGTGAGGTGCAGGGAGCCAGTCAGGTAGAGAGGAAGGAGAGCTGCGTTGGAGGCTACTTTGGAGGCTGGGTCCACCTTCTAAGTTTGTAAGACCGGTGTCGTGAGGAAGACCCCAAGGACTCAGCTCTCATGTAAGAACAAAGGGGTTTTATTTTCCGTGCACACAGGGTCCTCCGAACAGGTGGGAACGGAGAACCCTGTACTCGAGCAGGGCTGTGTCTTTTAAGGCCTAAAACCACAAAGCAAGCAAGCGTTGTTACAGAAGCCAATCATAGCGATTAGAGCTGGGCTAATTGTGAGCTGTCCTCAAGGGATTGGGTTTCTTTGTGGGGCGAGGGGGTCGTCTCGCAAGAAGGGGTGGCGCTTCTTAGGAACAGGCGTTTGTCCCATGACTGAGAAAACAGCCTGTTTATCTCAAATGGCCCAGAAACACTGGGTCCTGTTGGGGTGGAGCTGCACATAGTTTTGAAACCCGCACCACAAGGCCTCCTGAATAGAAAAGTCTAACAGCAATTAACACCCTTAATTACCTTACTTTAGCACCACAACCATTCTATTTGTAGAGGGCAACAATGGTTAGCATATCAATTCGGTAAGATTTTACAATTCTTTACAGAGGAGAGCATTGATTAACATATCAATCCTTTGCCCAGAGGAAAAGGAAGGCATACATTTACAGTAAGGCCAAGTTACAGGTATTGCTATGATATAAAGGAAGCTATTTTTGTGAAGAATGTACAATCTAATACAATCTGATGCAATTAACACAATTTGTGACGGGGCTACCGGGTAGGGAAGACCCGGGTTGTCAGGAGCTATTACCTCAGGCCTTTGTTTTATGGCCTTTAGGAAGTTAAAACTTAACCTAGTTAGATTTGAAGGGAGAAGGGGAGGGGAAGCAGCAGATGGAACGAGCTTTCTTGGTCTCTTCAAGTTAAACTTTGTCACCAGTGTGATCTGGGGGAATGAAACTCCTGACCTACTATGTCTGCGAGTGCATGTTCTCTAAAATCAAAGAATGAATTTTAGGAACAACGGAGGTTAAGAGTAGAATATATTTATTGAGAGAAAGAAAGCTTCCATCTGAAGAGAGACAAAAGGGGTCCCAAGCGGTTGCCAAGGACTCTATCTTTTCCAAGAACTTTTATAGAGTAAAACCATGGGTTCAAGGTGGGAGAAGACTGGGAACTCACAAAGCAAATGGGCATAAGGTGGGACATAACTATAGTTAGTTAGCCAATAATATTAGTAAGTCAGGTAAAACTGATTACATTAGGGACAAATGGGGAAGCAAGTCACATAGGAAGCAGGCATTTTTGTTTGATTGTTTTTTGTCTTTTTTTTATCGGTACAGGAGATCGAACTTGCGAGGCAGGTGCTTATGCTGCTGAGCTAAATCTCCAGCCCCAGAAGCAGGCATTTTTAAGAAGCAGACTCTTCCCTAGGGGGATGGGGTGGTGACTCCTGGCTTCCTCAGGGTGATAGGGAGCGATTTAGAAAATCAATCCTCAGGATATGGGTACATTTGTTTGGTCTTTTGTGTTGAGGCCTGGCCCACAGCAGGAGGTATCTGTCCCCCCCCCCCCACAGCTGCCAGGTATCTGGGCTGATGCACTGGCTCCTTTGAGGGCCTAGCCCTGTCTCACTGCCTATAATATTTCTAACTCAGCTGCTTGCAACAAGTGGACACAGAGGCCATTCTTGAGATCAGAAGACTGTCTGAGTCAGGCCAGCTGGGGGCATGGAGGTGCCTAAGGGAATCGGCAAGTCTGCCAAACAAAGGTCCCAGTGTTGTTGAAAACATGGGACCCATTGAGCACTGAGAAATTTGGAAGATAAACAGCCTTATTACAGCTGCAGGCTGATGGAAATCTGAGTTCCAAATCATCAGCCCCATCTCGGGGTTAATAAAACACTATGTATGCCATTAACAGGAAACACAAAAGGCTGGCAAGAAGTAGAAACACTGATACCAGGAGTGTCTGTATGACACAGATTGTCTTATCTGTTGATAGACAGATTTATTTTGGGTAAGGTAATTGGGGGTTTTCTATCCTACACAAGAAGGTCAGGGCTCAGGTGAGCAGAATCAATTATTGTTTTAGCCTAAGCTGAGCTGTCTCACTGTCTCAGAATGATAATTGATGTACTGCTGTCTGAGTTACACTTACCTTACACACTGCGGCTGGCATTGGAATGCCAAGGATACTCTCTAATTATGGGACCAGGCTGCACCTGCCTTTCCTGTTCTTAAACAGTGTCAGATGAACGTAATAATCACTACATTACGGAAACCTGTTCTTGAATAGTGTAGCGGACTTATAAGTGTTAAAATTTCCGAGAGTCGAGCAATCTGCTGAATGTGATGATTTAATTGAACATTTACCACATGCACAGCAAGATAAAGGGGCTGTCACCCAGGCATAAACTGGAAGCTGGAGATAGCGCTAACAGTGCAGGTTATTTCTTCCATCTGCCCAACAGGCTGTATGAACACAGGTCCGGTGGGCAACACTGGACTCAGCAGTCCACACACTGAGCCCTAGAACTCACAGAGATCCAGAGACAGAGAGCCAGGATGCCACATAGGCAGCTGGATGGGCCCAGTGATGGTCACAGGCAGTTTCAGAGCTACAGCAGCAGCTCCTTGAAGAGCAGGACCTGGGGCAAAGTCCACAAGCACTGAAGATAGAGCCCAAGAGCAGCATCTTTTATGCCATAGCAAGTTTGGTACAAACAATATGTGCTGATCTTAGATGATGTACAAATTACGTGCTAATCTTGTCGGGGCGGGGAGGGGAGTATGTTTTTATAAGTTTCTCAAAGCAAGTTTACAAGGTAAGTTTTTAGAACACAGGTCATCCTGTGCAGGGTTGCCACACAGGTTGTGACACACACACACACACACACACACACGAGTTGTTATTGTTGTGCCTCCCCCCAATGAGGCATTGTCCAAAAAGAAGCACTTTATTTAAGCTGGTACCCAGTGGCACAGTCATGTTGGAATTGCAGAGCTGTGCAACTAGTTCGGTCCCTAGGAGGTTTATAAAGGGAAAAGCTGCAAAGCAGAGGGAGGGGGCTGAGGAGGAAAAAGGTCTTTTGTCTCCTGATTTGGCTTGGAGACAAATTTCTTAGCTTTACAGGATATTAACTTGTGGTCGGCTAAGTCTAGGAACAAGTTGCTGTTTTGGGAGGGGGCAAGTTTATGGGAAACAGAAGTTGGAACAAAGGTCAGGGTAACGACGCTTACAGAACAGGATAGCAGTGCTTTGGTTAGGTTACAACAATTACCTGTTGGGGCACAAGCTAGTTTAGAGTCAGAAAGTAAGTTAGAAACCATCCAGAAGCTGGTGGCTCACCTCAAACTTTGATCCAGGTTCAGGAAACCCTGGTCTGAGGGCAGAAGGAGAAGACAGCCAAGCTCACACACAGTAAGCCCCTGGGCTCATTGTCCAGAAGTCTTAAGCAATCCCGTCTGCCCTTCCATGTCCTAAACACTGTGCCATTGGCAGTGCTGTCCCCACCAGCCACCGCCTCGATGCCTGTGGGCTCTGGGCGCCATGACAGTTTCTCCAAAGTCTATCAACAGTCAAAAACCACCTTCAGGGCTGGGGATTTAGCTCAGCGGCATAAGTACCTGCCTTGCAAGCGTGTGGTCATGAGTTTGATCCCTGATACCGGTAAAAAAAAAAAAAAAACACCTCCAAAAACCACTGGAAGGGCGCAGGCAAGCCTCCCATTGGCAAGGGCAGACATCAGACTACTGGGGAAAGCAGCTTTTCAAACTGGACATTCCTGGTCTACACTCCCAGCCCTCCCTCTCTTTCTCCTACCGCCAGCCAAGCTGGGGTGATAACATCGAACAGCCCCACCACATCCTGTTGTTTCCCTCCCCAGCCGGCAGAGGCTACCCAGATGTGCAGAGTGGTAAACGTGTCACCTTGAGTGACTGCCTTTGTTCTTGCTTGCACCCCCGCCCCCAGGTCCTATATAAGGTCTGCAAACCCCAAGCTTAGGGCTCAGACTTGGGACACTGGACTCTGGGCCCGCTGGCATAATAAACTTCCGTTCCCTCTGCTTCTGCAGGTGCCTCTTGGTTTCTTCACCTGCGGTGAGCTAAGGATGCTGTAACAAGACCTACTCCTCATTCCCCACCGGAGCCCCAGGCTTGAAACCTTCAAGCCTCTTCAGGGCGTGACCTTCTCTGATCCTGCTGCCTCCTTTGAGTACCCTGCTCAGTTCTTCATCCGGGACAACAAGCACCCTGGAAGACCCCTGACGCAGGCAGAGGTGGCTGGAAAATTATTTTTTTTGTTTCTGCCCAGGCTGTCGTTCTCTTCTGTCCCTAGAAGCCCAACAGCCACAACACTTCAGAAGGGAAAGGGACCCCTCTGCTCCCAGCTGCCTCTCACTCAGGAGCACCTTCTCTTAGGCTGGGGCCCCGACTCAGTGGTAGAATATTTGCCTATCACGCCTGAGGCCCTAAATTCAATCCCCAAGTAGAGTGGGGGTGGGGGATCCCTGCTCGTGGGTTGGAAGACAAATCTACAAGGTAAATTAGTTGTTGCTTAGGCCTGGGATAGGTGATAGAGAAGGTCATAAAGTTTCCTTTGGGGTAATGAAAATGTTCTAAAATTGCTTGTGACAGTGGATACATGGCTATGAATATACTAAAAGCCACTGAATTGTGAACTTCAAATGAGTAAACCATATAGTACATGAATTATATCTCAACAAAGCTTTGGAAAAAACAAAACATCAGTTGTCCATGTGAACCTACCTAGGTGTTCGGATTTTTGTTTTACTTTCCTGATTTGTAGGAACTCATGCTTTGAAGAATATTAGTTTATTGTCATATCTGTAGCAAAATTTTTACCCAATTTTTAAATTTAAATTGCTATTTGTGGAATTTTTATCCTACAAAGATTTAAACTTTTTATATAATCAAATTCTTCCTCCTCTGGCCAAATTTGCTCCCCCCCCCCGTCATTTTTTTTTTGCAGTACTGGAAATCGAACTCACAACCTCACACTTGCAAGGCAGACACTTATGCCACCGAGCTAAATCCCGGCCCTACCTTATCTTCTGGTACTGCTTCATTTTTAAAAATTTTTTAACCATGTTTGTAAGTCTTCTCTACTTCGGGTATGGTGGAAAATATCTCTAATCCCAGCTACTAGAGAAGATAAGGTAGGATGTTCACAAATTCAAACCCATTCTGGGCAACTTAGCAAAATGTACATGAAAATAAAATTTTGAAAAAGTAGGGGCGGGGATTTAGCTCAGCAGCATAGGGGCATGCTGAGGAACCTTTAGGTCATGAGTTCGATCCCCAGTAACAAAAACAAAAAAAAAAGAAAAAGGGCTGGGTATGTAGCTCAGTGGTAAAGTCTTGTCTAGCATCGCAAGGCCCTGGGTTCTGTCCCCAGTCCTAGAATGAATAAATAGCATTGTAAAATATAACTTCAAGTACTAGAAAAACACTAATTTTGGTACTTATTTTTAAATATTTTCACACAGTTTTGAGACAGGGTCTCACTATGCAGTTCAGGTTGACCTTGAGTTCACTTTGGTCTCGAACTTGCAATGATCCTCCTGCCTCATCATTCCAAGTGCTGGGATTACAGGTGTATGTGCCATCATGCCCAGCAAATATTTTCACATAGTTTTGATGTGGCTCACATTATCAAATTGTCAAGATCTCTTACCTTCATTATCAGATTTAAATATTGATATACATATAGTCGGAGATGACCTCCCCAATGATAAAAAACAAGCTGCCAAAGGTTTGCAGGCCCTGTCTGTGCATCTGTGTGTGAGGGTGTCAGCATGAGCTGCACTCACAAGTGCTTAGCATGCTGAGATAGATGGACTACTCTGTCCTACCACGGGCAGATTTGCCTGAAGAGTAGAAAGGCAGAGGGCTCACTCCTTCCCGGGTGTGTTTGTGCACACCTCTAACTGCCGCACTCTGGGAAGCTGAGGCAGGGGGATTGAAAGTCTGAGTGCAGCCTGGGCAATGTGACAGTGCAGTGATGGCAAACCTTTTAGCGCTTTCAGTGATGACAAACAGCACACGGGTGTCATGGGTTCGCCACCTCCGACTTGGTGAAAGCCTGCTTCAAAGTATCAAAATGAAAGCAGCAGCTAGGCACACCACTCAGTGGGAAGCTTTAATCTCCTGCAGCACCAAAAAAAGGGGTGGGGAGGTGAATATTAACATGTTACATTAAAATACATATGTATCTGTTAGTCCATATGGAAAATTACAAAAACAGCTATATTTTCTGCCTTAGATAGCAATTAAGTTAAAAGTTAGATATTCAGTTAAATTTGTCACCAGTTCTCCTCACCTGACATAATTTAGAAATCGGTGCTGTCTCACAGATTGGGACTGAAGCCTTCGAGGAAGGGTTAGGGTTAGGGTTAGGTCCCAACCCGCACGGAAGCAAGGAAGCTTGGGGACGCTGGGTGGGGGTGCACATCACACAGCACCGGCAGGTGCCAGGCCGGGCTGGAGCACGCAGTCATGACGCAGTGCTGATGGTGCTGTGGCAACAGGAGCTGGGCCTTGGAGGAAGAATCTGGTGTGCAGGAGAAGTGGTGTGACTATGGATCGTGATGTGTCAACTGGACTGGATTAAGAAACACCTAGCACGAGGCTGGGGATTTAGCTCAGCGGCATAAGCACCTGCCTTGCAAGCAGGCAGTCATGAGTTCAATCCCCGGTACCGATAAAAAGGAAAAAGCCAAAAAAAAAAAAAAAAAAAAAAAAAAAAGAAAAAGAAAGAAAGAAACACCTAGCACAAGCACCAGCCTGGCAAGCGCAAGGCTGTGAGTTCGGTCCCTGGTATCCCGCACTTCCCCAACAAAGAAACTCCTAGCCGATTAGTAAAGCATTTCTGGGGGCTCTGTGGAGTGTTTCCCAAGAAGACTGGTAGGTGCACTGGCCCCTCTCTTGATGCAAAATCCATTTAACTCATCTCTAAGAGTTGCCTGGGTCCTTACAGTTTCAGCACTGTTGAAAAGTCCAAGTCTGTAGTCTTCTTTAAGAAATAAAAGCACACTCTTGGGGCTGGGGATTTACCTCAGCGACATAAGCGCCTGCCTTGCAAGCAGGCAGTCGTGAGTTCAATCCCTGGTACCGATAAAAAGGAAAAAGCCAAAAAAAAAAAAAAAAAAAAGAAATCGAAGCACACTCTTGATCCTGAACCCGTGAACACTAAAACCAAAGTTAAACACTGCTGACACCCAAAGGCACAGCACAAACACTCCCTTTAAAAAGAAAGGAATAGGGAACAACAAGACCAAAGCCCACCAGGGCAAACATTGAATCCTACAACTCTGTCCAGCGCTTGGGGTGAGACGTGGCAGAGATGCCAGCTCTGAAGAGCACAGCCACCCTCCCAACAGCACTGCCAGTGGTCGTTACCCGCACGGTATCTCCCTCGGGCTGGGCTGGCTCTGCTCACTGCTGGAAGCTTTCCTCAGGTATCCACATTGCTGGCTTCCCAGCTTCTTGGAGTCTCCACTGCATTTTCAGCGCTGCTTTCATAGCTCCTGGCACTGCCCTCTGGGGCACGCTAGCTGGCCAGACTGCAGGTCTTCAGCATTCCGACAAGGATGCAGACCGGTGACTTCCCAGAGCACTTCTAGGCCTTTGAGCCCAGAGTGGGGCTGTGTCCTTGACCCCTCTGACTCCTCTTGTTCTACAGCTTCCAGCCTTTGGGACTGAGCAACAGCCACTGGGCCATCGGGTTCTCCAGACCTAGATGGCCATTGTGGACTCTGGCCTCTGCTCCTGTAAGCTGACCGAATGAATTTTCTCTCTCTCTCTCTCTCTCTCTCTCTCTCTCTCTCTCTCTCTCTCTCTCTCTGTCTCCTTCTCTCTCTGTCTCTGTCTCTCTGTCTCTCTCTCCATCTCTCTGTGCAAGGACACACATGCACAATCCATCAATCCTGTTTCTGAAGAATGCTAACCAATACAGAATTAGAACTGGAGTCTAGTTCTTGAGATTTCTGGAAGCTCTTACTGTAGTAATAGGCAAATCAGGGCATAATTACTCTGTTCACTTGCATTCTGAAGAACCCCTAGCCCCAGGATTACAGAAGAGAAGCCTAGCATGCAATGCTAGAGGCCATGCTTTAGAAGAAGAAAGAGATGACTTTGGTACTGGGGAGTTGAACACATGACCTCATGCTTGCCATGAAAGTGCTTGTGCCACTGAGCTAAGTCTCCAAACCAGAAAGATGACTTTGTTACACATTTTGAATACATTTTCTTATCACAAAAGTATTGCAGAAGATAAAATCTGCCCACCATACCCTTAGGTTCCTCATTAATGGATTCAACCAGACCAAAAAAACAAAAACAAAAACAAAAACCTTTAAACTTGTGTGTAAGGTACATGTTTTCTTGCTATTTCCTAAACAATAAAATGTAACAAGTGTTTATACTCCATCAGGTATACTGCTGTCTTGTTTACATTGTGTTAGCTTACTAGAGAGGACTGAGCGTGTGGGGTGGGCGTTGAGGGTAAATGTCAGTGCACTTGGTTTGTGTAACTGTGGGGCGGCCCAGAAGTAGGAGTGTAAAACAGTGCACAAATGTGCAAAAGAAGAGCTGCTTCACCGTTCACGGCTCAGGGACTGCCACTCGTGGCCTGCAAATAACTTACTTAGATAGAAAAGTTCTTTTAAAGACGCTTTTGTGAGATCTCTTTCTGAACTCAGGCTACTTTGTGAGCTAACCTTTTAGGGAAGAGTTGCTGTTTGGATTTATTTTGTTTTCATGGCACGGAGGATGGAACCCATGGCCTTCATACTGAGCTACATCCCCAGCCCTTTTTTGATTTGTTATTTAGAGGACACTGGGCTTGAATTTGCAGTCATCCTGCCTCAGCCTCCCAGAGTGCTGGGATTACCCCTATGTGCCACCATAGCTGGCAGTGAACTCTTATTTTTTAAGTCAATATTTGATTTATAAAAATTTAAGACTGGTGAATTTAAACTGGGCGTGGTGGCTCATACCTATAAACCCAGCATTTAGAGGGCTGAGGCAGGAGGATTGTTGCAAGTTTGAGACCAGCCTGGTCTCACCTACAAAGTGAGCTCAAGTTTAGCCTGAACTGCATAGTGAGACCCTGTCTCAAAAAGACAAAAAAAAAAAAAAATGGTGAGTTTATTTATTTTTGTCTTTTTGAGATAGGCTCTGCAGACTATGCAGGTCAGGTTGAACTCCCTGTGTAGCCCAGGCTGGTCTTGAACTTGCAGCAATTCTCCTGCCTCAGCCTCCCGAGTGCTGGAGTTACAGGCATGAGCCATCATGCCTAGCTAGCCCTGGTAATTTTAAAACTGTAAAAATCTTTAACTTAAACTCCTATTATTATTCTATTTATGTATCTAGCCAATCTTTTAAATACGTCTTAAGGAGCAGCTTTTCCAATTTAAATTCCCTCCAACGATTTATGTATATTTGACTTTCTTCTTAAGAACTTTAATTGTTTACTGAGCAAACAAGGTTTTCCCACAGTGTGAGTCTTTCTCACAAATGAATAAATTGCAAATTCTTTTGAATGGTCTGATACTGTTTGCAAAGAGTAAGATTTCCTTTTAATATGAAAAGGTCAAATCGATCATTTAGTTGAACATGGAAGCTAAAATCACAAGACAATTGAACCCACAGTCTTTTAACTTTTGAATCTATTTATTTGTTTACTCTGATTTGAAGTAGGTCTTACTATGTTGCCCAGGTTGACCTGTATTAGAGGTAGGTACTACTGGCTCAGATTCGCAAGTGCTAGGTAACAGGTGTACATCGCCACACCTAGCTTTATGTAGTAATTTTTAAATTTTATTTTTATTTTTTAAAGGCAGGTGGCCACATACAGCGCCTCTTTTAGTTGTGCCTCGATTCTCAAAGGTTTCTTTTTTTGTTAGGAGGGGGTCACTTTTCTGCCCTTGAGATCTAGCAGAGTTAATAGATGGAATTAATCGCAGTATCTTTTTATATGATTGTTCGCCATCTCAGGAATGTGTATCTTTTTCAGAGAAATGTTTCTTCATGACTTTTACTTCTTTGCTAATTGAATGTATTTTTTATTACTAAATTGTAAGAGTTCTTATATAATCTAGGTACTCAGCTTCTGTTGGGTGTATGCTTTACAAATATTTCTCCCCTCTGTCTCGTTTGTCTTTCATTCTGCTTGTTAGGGTATTTATTTACGGATCAGAGTTATCAATCTTGATGGGGTCTAACCCTGTGGATTTCACTGTGGCCCTCCAAAGAAATGCTGAAGTCCTTAGCCAGGCGTGATGGCACACTCCTGTAATCCTAGCACTCAGGAGGCTGAGGCAGGAGGATCATTGCAAGTTCGAGACCAGCCTGGGTTACAAAGTGAACCCAAGGCCAGTATGAACTGCAAAGTGAGACCCTGACTCAAAAAGACAAAAATAAATAAATAAATAAAAGAAATGCTGAGGTCCGAATGCTAGGGACATGGGAACATGACCTCACTTGGAAATAGGGTCTCCATAGACATAATGGAGTTAAGAGAAGGTCAGAGGGTCAGGCCGGGCTCCAGACCTGGGCGGCCGTCCTCTCATGAAGGTAGTGATGCCGAGACAGAGAGACATCACATGGCAGGGAAAGCAGAGATTACAGCCAGGTGCTGACAAACCAAGGGAAACCCAGGGTTAACAGCGACTGCCAAAGAAGGATCATTGTGAGTTCAAGACCAGCCTCGGCTACAAGGGCAGCCTGAGCTGCATGGCAAGATCCTGTCTCAAAAACACAAACAAGAGATAAGTAAGTAATTAAATAAATAAACAAATAAATAAAAAGACTGACTGCCAACCCTAAGCAAGAAGAGCTCCTTCCCCCAGCCTCAGCAGCAGACTCCTCAGTGTCGGGACTCTGGCCTCCAGAATGTGAGAGAATAAATGTCTGTTTAAACCATCCACGACATGCTAATTTGTCATGGAAGTGCCAGGAAACTAATGTACCAAGGAATCATTTGTTTCCTTTCATAATGGTGCTTTGGTGCTAAATTTGAGGACTCTTTCACTTTCCCTAGATCCTAAAGATTGTCTCCTATAATCTTCTCTTGTAAGTTTTATAGTTTCATATTTTATATTAAAGCTCATGACTTCTTTTGTTGTCATTTGACACAGAATCTCGCTATATCACTCAGCTGGACTTTGGCTCTCCAGACTGGCCTCATGACTCTCCTGCCTCACCTCCTCATTGTTGGAACTGTGCACATGTACCACGATCTTCTTTACATTTCATCTTCTTTATTGAATTTGAAATAAAAGTGGGAGGGTGAACACTTAGAATCCAACCCATATTAGATACTGGGAGAGAAAAATTAAACCAACAAGGAGGGGAGAAGGGAGAGTAAAGGAAACCTTGCCCACCTTTCAGTGTGAAATCAAGAAACCTGGGGGAAAGTGAAGGGTCAGGAGAGGAGACGTGGACACTCCTTTGTGTGTCCTCCCAGCCAGCAGTCACAACAATTGTTTTGGATTCAAAGGGAGTCACTGGAGTTGTCTCCCACAGGAGGGGGGGTCTGGAAGTGAGGAAGGGGTAACAGAGACCCCAACAGTGATTCTCCTATGGCTGGAGGCAGGCAGGAAGGAGACACAGCTCAAATACTAAGCATCTAGGAAGAGAAGAAGATGGTGAGAAACAGGAAGAGAAAACCCTGCCAGCTGGAGACTGGTGATGCTGACCCTGGGCGACACCTGCACCCCTGTGCAAAAGCTCATGGGCATTAAAGACAGTGGGGAAGGAGCCGAAGAGGGAAAGCCCCCAGTAGCACCAGATGACTGGAAGCCCCCTCCGCTTTCTGGAGCTGGTCGCTGGCCCTGGGGTCAGGATGCAGTTTTCAGTGTGGGATCCTGGGGCTTCTGGCTCCCGCCCATAAAACAGGACCACCTTCTGCTCCCTGCTGATGCTGGCTTTGCACACTGGGCACTGCTGCTGATCTGGGTGGGTCTCCAGCCACTGATGCAGACAGGTGCCCACACACGCTGGCCACCGCTTTCTGAGTCCACTCCAAACATGTGTTACATTCAAATGTTGCGCCCACCCCACCCTGGGCCTCTCGAGCCTTGGTCTTTTGGGGCTCCCTTCCTCCTCCTCTGCTGCAGCCAAGGTCACTTTGGCTTTTCCCACGATCCATTTTGAATGAATTCCTCCATGACACATGAGACATGGACTGCATTCTATTTTATTATTATTATTACAGATGTCCAAGAGCTCCCTCACCACCACCTCTGCTGCACTGCTTTTGCAAAATCAGTTAAACATTCTTATCTGGGCCTATTTCTGAGTCTCTGTCTTATTTTATTTTAGTATTTATTTTTGGTGCTGGGGATCGAACTCACAACCTCGTGAGGTGCTGTGCTGCTGAGCTGCATCCCCAGTCCTTGTCATGTTTTACTGATCAGAGAGAGTCTAGCTCTCTGTGAACACCACCGTCTCACTTGCTATAGCTGCATTACAAACCTTGCACTCCTACTTTAGTCTTTTGCCCTGTGATGCTGGGGTTTGAACCCCAGGACTTCACACATGCTAGGCAAACATACTGCGACTTAGCTGCACCCAAAGGTCAGCTCCTACTTTATTGTTTTTCAAAACTGTTTTAGCTATACTAGTTTCTCAGCCTTTCCATACACAGGTTGGAACGATCTTGTCTATACGAATAATATAGCTTGGATTTCTTTTTTTTTTTTTTGTCTTATTTTTGAGACAGGGTCTCTCTGTGTAGTTCAGGCTGGCCTTGAGCTCACTTTGTAGCCCAGGCTGGTCTCGAACTTGCAATGATCCTCCTGCCTCAGCCTCCCGAGTACTGGGATTACAGGCATGAGTCACCACACCTGGCTTATAGCTTGGATTTCTATGGGGATTGTCTTACATTTGGGCAAGAACTTGGTGAGAATTACCGTTTCTATGATGTGGAATCTTCAAATCCCTCAGCATGCTATGGCTCTCCATAATATTTAGGTCTTGGACTCCATTTCTCAGCATCCTGTAGGTGTTAACATTCAAATCCTGTACATGTTTTGTTAGATTTACAGCTATGTTAATTTTATTTTCCAATATTTACTGTAATAATTTTAAAAAATTTAGTCATTGCTTTTTTTGGAGAGGGGATTATACCACTTACAGGTCAGCTCTCTTCATTTAGTGCAGCCCAGGTAAGTCAAAAGATTGGACACTTAGGGCTTAAGGATGTTTCTGGAGCTGGGTGAGGTGGCTCGCACATGCAATTCCAGCACTCGGGAGGCTGAGGTGGGAGGATTGTTGTGAGTTTGAGACAAGCCTGGGCTACAAAGTGAGCTCAAGGCCAGCCTGAACTGCATAGTGAGACCCTGTCTCAAAAAAGACAAAAAAAAAAAAATGATGTTTCTGGGATAAACAAACAGGTTGTCTTAAGCCAGAGCTAAGTTACAGGAGACAGCGAAAGTGGCATGGGCTCATGTTTTAGAGCTTCAGGCTTTTCAAAGTGAGTGTGGAGGCCAGGAGCACAGTCCTTGCTTTAGTAGAGGTGGGAATTAAAACTAGGATACAAATCATCTTAGTTACTCTTTACTTGTTGCTGGGACAAAATACTGGGCACCCAAAATGAAGGAAGGAAAGGCTTATTTCTTACAGTTCTTGGAGGTTTCAGTCCATACTCAGTTGGTTCCAAAGCAGGGTGGCATGGCAGGGCTGCAGTTCATAGCAGCCCCAAACTGCAAGGTGTGATGGGCAGCAGAGAGAGACACCATCTTCCCTCAGTTATTATGGTATGCTGGCTCCACCCCTGGGTAGGTGTAGCACTCACACCAGCAATCAAAGCACTAGACAATGAACCAATCACAATGCTAGATTTGGTCGAGTCCATAATTCATGAGGCTTGGGGGATGCTGACATAAACTATGACACAAATCCAAAGGGAAAAAGGCAAATGCTTCATTTGGAAAGTTAGAGAGAAGATAGGGAGATCAGCTCAAGCAACGAGGCACATTCTGACACAGGGTTCAGGACGGCTCATCTCAAGTCAGGAGGCCAGCATTTGACGGTTAGCTGGGAACTGGTCTGATTGGTCATTATCTTGGTTTCATTGATCACTGTTCCTGATGATGATTTAGGAACATATGCTTTAGGGAAATATATGAGAATAATATAATAATATAAAGGAAATATGGGCTGGGGATTTAGCTCAGCAGCATAAGTGCCCACTGTAGGCAGTGCAGCTGTGAGTTCGATCCCCAGTACCAAAAATATATAACTCCCAACCTGCTAGATGTCCAATATGCTGAGTACATGTACTCTAAAATTGAAGAATGAATTCTAGGAACAATGGAGGTTAAGAGTAGTATTTATTGAGAGAGAGAGAGAGAGAGAAGGAGAGAAAGAGAGAGTGAGCACGCACTTCTAAGCAGGACAGAAGGGATTCCGGGTGGATGGCTAACCCATCCCACTTCTCAAGGATATTTTATTACACAAAGCCACAAGGCATGGAAGGTTCAAGGTAACAAAACTAGTCAACTAATAAGATTATAACTATAGTTGCTTAGGGAACATTGATCCAATTGGAAGTCACAAGGTAGGTATGAGGTGGGACAACTATGGTGAACCAATAATATTTCATTAAGTATAGTCAGTTAGGTAACTTTAATTGAATGTGGATCAAATGGGGAAGCAAGTCATGTAGAAGCACATAGAGAATGGACAAATATTTACCGGGAAGGAGGGAAGGAGTGTGATCAGGGAGGATTTGGTCCCCAGTGCTGTTCATCCCTAGCGGAAGTATGTGGGTGTAGCCATTCTTCTCTGTCCCAAGGCCTGAACTTCCATGAATGCATCTCTACCCACAGTTGTCTTCTGCACTGACCTGTCCAGGCCCATCCCTGTCTGACTGCCTATAGTATTTCTAAACAGCTTAGCTATCTATAATACTAGTTTCAGTCATATTGTTGCAGGAAAATTTCCCAAGCCAAGCCAAACCGAAAGGAGATAAGAAGGCAGCATTTAATCTTGACATCAGCAAACTGTTGAACTGTTGAATCTTTGCACCAGTGGACAGTTGCTGATCATTCCTCAAAGGCAACAGTCCTGAGTTTACAGAGAGCTTAGTTTGTATAGAATTTAGAAGTGGAAGGTACAAAGCAAAGTGACATAATGTTATTGCAGGCAGCTGAGTTAATTATAATAGGCAGTGAGACAGGGCTAGGTCCTCAAAGGAGCCAGTGCAAAAGTCCAGATACCTTGCAACTGTCAGGGGAGACAGACACCTCCTGATATGGGCCAGGCCTCAAGAACAATATCAACCAAATGCACCCATATCCAAAGGACTGATATTCTAAATAGCTCTCTATCACTCTGAGAAAGCCAGGAGTCACCATTCCAATCCCCTAAGGGGAACAGTTACAGTTCTCTAGGCTAAGTATGCCCACTTCCTATGTGACTTGCTGTTGGGAGCCGCAGCCCCGAGCCCGGTCGCCTCACTTGGCGGACGTGAGGCCTGTAGTAAAGAGTAAAGCCTGAGATAGATTACCCCTCCCATCGAGCACGTTAGTTTCCTGCTTACCGCATAAGCAACCCGCTCAACAATATAGTCTGCCTGGCAACTGATGATGTTAGCCAATCAGCTTGCCTTGCTTACTTTAACATGATTGGACACTGTATCCGTATATATACTGGTGCCACCCCTGGGGGGGAAGGAGAAGCCCGGAAGTAGAAGCCCAGAAGGAGCCGCGGGGAGCGGACCAAAGGAGGCTTCGGCTGGGAGCAATCCCAGGGCAGGCTGTACGGAGAAAGAAAAATAAAAGAAAAGGTTGTCCACTGCCAGACTTTGTCATGTCCTTCCTGCCGGCCAGGAGCGACATCGACATTTGGGGGCCCGCACGGGGACTGATCACCCCCGAGACGTGACAGCGGACAACGCTCCAGTACAGAGCTGCGAGACAGGTGAGTTGGGGATAAGCCTGGGCTCTGGGTGGCGCGCACCTACAGGGCTTTTAGACTCCCCTCAGGCTCACGCATAAGTGGCGGATTCCTTGGGCCTCACGCGGTGAGTAACATATTAAAAGATGGGAAACATGCTAGGTAGCAACACTAAGAGCGAGGGTGGTTGTGGAGAAAGCTCTCAAGAGCTTACAAAAGTACGCAGGGTATTTGAGCAGGCCCAGTCAGGGAGCTCCCGAGAGGGGCCCGTCAAGGGGAACAAAGATGCTAAGGAGAAGGACGGGGCTCTAGCCTCGGAGTCGTCTGACTCCGAGGACGAGGGAAAGTTGAATGGCAAGGAGGCCAAAGAGACCAGCTGTCAGGAGCCTAAGTCGCTCGATAAGGAGTCGCAGGGTTCTTTCCCAGCGTTGCGCCGCGAATTGCGCTCCGCTCAACTTGGTCTGCGGAGGAGTGGAGAGCTCCTGAGCGCTCCCCGGCGCGAGAGGGAGGCGAAGCCTTCCGCCCCACCTTGGGGGCTGTTCCCGGAGGCGATCCCTCGCCGCGAGGCGGCCGCCCGGGAGCTCCCTTCCCCTTCGCCAGAACAGGAAGTGATGCACGGGCCCCCATTTTCCGCCCAATCATGGCCGCCGTCTTATGCTCCGCCGCCGGCGGGTCGGTATTTTTACAGGCGGCTTTGGCAGGGGGGACGTTTGTCTCATGAGGTACATCCACCACCTGGGATAGATAGTGGCCCCTACGGGATATTTCCTGTACAAGTAGCTATGGGCCAGGGACGTAATGCATGGGAGCCTTTTGAGATAAAGCAGATTAGAGAACTTAAAAATGCAGTTACAACCTTTGGGCCGACTGCGCCTTACACCATTGCCATGCTGGAGAACCTGTCTTCTGGGCCCCTCACCCCCGCGGACTGGATTCAGCTGGCAAAGGCGTGTCTGCCCTCGGGTAGTTACCTGGATTGGCGAGCCTGGTACGCAGAGTTCTCTGCAGAGCAGGCTGAGAGAAACGCCAGTCGGGGAAACCGGGGGTGGAACAAGGAAATGCTTATGGGAGAAGGTCGGCACGCTGATGATCAGACTCAGTTCCCCGGTGCTGTCTATGAACAAATCAATGCCATAGGGCTCCGCGCCTGGAAGCAGGTAAGTGGTGCCGGAACAGCCTCCTTGTGTCTTTCAAAAATAATTCAGGGTACCACAGAGCCATTTGTTGACTTTGTGGCCCGAATGCAAGATGCTGCCGATAAGATATTTTCTGATCCGGGAGTGGCTCGACCGCTGGTAAGGCAGCTGATTTTCGAGCAATGTACAAAGGAGTGCAAGGCAGCGATAGCTCCTCATAAGAACAAGGACCTCAACGCCTGGATTAGGATATGTAGAGAGATAGGGGGGCCGCTCTCCAACTCGGGAGTGGCTGCTCTCCTGGCCGCGGCTGTACAGCAGAGGGGACCTCGCGGGTTAGAAGGGGAATGTAAGGCTAAAGGGTGTTTTGCCTGCGGGGAGCCAGGACACATTAAACGTCATTGCCCAAACAATGCAGATGCTAGGCCTCGCCCTAGGAATGAAGAACCATATGTTTGTGGGCGATGCAAGAGGGGATCACACAAAGCTGAGGAGTGTAGGTCGGTCTTTGATGCTCAGGGCAACCGTATTTGTGGACGAGATGCTAGAGAGCCAAAAAACGGCCAGAGGGGGCCCCCTTCACAGGCGGGCCCCCGCCCCAGAGACAGGACAGCTCAGGATGGCAGCCTTCAACAAGGGCCACCCCTGGGTCAGCAGGTGTGGACCTCAGTGTCGCCTCCAGACTTATATTAGTGCCTGATATGGGTGTTCAAGTGGTTGAAACCACCTTTGAGGGACCGTTACCCGAAAATTCCGTGGGTCTGGTGATCGGGAGATCCTCCACGGCCCTTCGGGGTCTCATAGTAGTCCCGGGGGTCATAGACTCAGACTACACAGGACACATTAAAATTATGGTTCAATCTCTTGTGGGTACTATGGTAATCAATAAAGGAGACAAGATAGCGCAGCTCTTGCTGCTCCCCAGTCTCCACAAGAGATTCCCCTCAAAGCAGAAAATTAGAGAAAGTCAAGGTTTCGGTTCCTCAGGGGAAGTCTTCGAGGGACTCCATATAATACTTGATAAAAGGCCCATGCTCTCACTTAAGGTCAATGGCAAGAATATAACAGGGCTCCTAGACACAGGAGCTGACCGTTCCATTATCTCTAGAAAGGATTGGCCCTCCAACTGGCCCACCAACACTGCAGATAACACGCTGCAGGGCCTGGGGATGGTGTCAGCTCCTCAGGTTAGTGCTTCAACCCTGCTCTGGTGCGATGAGGAGGGTCATCAGGGCCATTTCCAACCATTTGTGTTGCAGTTGCCAGTGTCTCTATGGGGAAGGGACATCCTCACTCAGATGGATGTCACGCTTACATCAAACTGCTCCCCCCAGGCTAAGGATATACTCAGGAACCAGGGATATACCCCCGGCAAAGGCTTGGGCAATGCCCTACAGGGTCGGACATCCCCAATACCAGTAGAGAACAAAAAAGGTAGGCAAGGGCTGGGTTTTTCTTAGGGGCCGCTGAAGAAGCTCTCCTACCCACTTCGATCAAAATCACCTGGAGGTCAAATGATCCGGTTTGGGTACCTCAGTGGCCCCTGCCTAAGGAGAAGCTATTAGCCTTGTCAAAAATAGTCAGTACACAACTTAGATTAGGACACATTAAGCCGTCAACCTCCCCATGGAACACCCCCATTTTTATAATTAAGAAAAAGTCTGGCAAGTGGAGGCTGCTCCATGATCTAAGGGCGGTCAACGCGCAGATGCAGTCCCTGGGGGCGGTCCAGAGGGGGCTGCCAGCTCTCTCAGCCATCCCTCAGTCCTGGCCAGTTTATGTTATAGATCTTAGAGACTGTTTCTTCTCAATCCCCCTGCATCCAGAGGACACTCATAGGTTCGCCTTTACTTTACCCACCATTAACCAAGAAAGCCCTGATCTCAGATATGAGTGGATAACGCTGCCCCAAGGTATGGCCAACAGTCCCACTATGTGTCAGATTTACCTTGATTCCCTACTGGCCCCCCTACGGAAATCCTTTCCCAAGATAAGATGTGTGCATTACATGGACGACCTTTTGCTCAGCGGCAGGGACCCAGACATGCTAAATAATATGCTCGGCCAGTTGGTCGAGGCCCTGAGACAAGCTAATCTGCATGTTGCCCCCGACAAGATTCAGGGAGGAGAAATGGTGACCTACTTAGGCGCGAAAATCTCCCCTATGCTAGTCTCTCCACAGAAGGTCACCATTAGGACGGATGGCGTTAGGACCCTAAATGACATGCAAAAGCTATTGGGAGACATTAATTGGATTAGGCCATATTTACATATACCAAATTCAGATCTCAAACCCCTGTTCGACCTTCTAAAGGGAGACCCAGATATAGCCTCCCACAGGAGGCTCACTCCTGAGGCAAGAGCTGCCTTACAGAGAGTGGAAAAAGCCTTAGGTGGGGCTACCTTACACAGAATTGAACCAGGGTGACCCTTTGATGTCTGTTTGCTACAGACTAGTCTACAGCCCACAGCGGTGATTTGGCAAAAAGGACCATTACTGTGGATACACCCTAAGGTCTCACCTGCAAAAGTCATAGAGCATTACCCGGAGGCAGTCGCTTCATTGGCCCTTGAAGCGCATGATAGAGCTGTCCAACATTTTGGCTCAGGACCACAAGCCATCCGAGTACCCTATACTGCCAGCCAGATCAAGACCCTGGCTGCCTGCATAGATACATGGGCCATTCTGAGATGTGTTTTCCATGGGGATATAAACAATCAATACCCTAAAGACCCTATCTTGTCATTTGTCACTCAGCACCCTATAATTTTTCCAAAGGTTACTGCCTCTGAGCCATTAGTCCCAGCAACTACAATATACACAGATGGCTCCAAGACGGGGATAGGCGCCTATGTGATCCTAGGCAAGCCCCCGGTTACCATACAATTTGAACCTGATCAGCCTCAGGTGGTGGAACTGCAGATCGTTAAAATGATTCTTAAACGGTTCTCAGAAGCCATTAATATTGTCTCCAATTCTAGGTATGTGGTCAATGCTATGCAGGTGCTTGAGACTGCCGGTTTAATTAGATCCACTTCCACAGTGGCTGGGCTGTTCCTGTCTATCCAGACATTGCTTCAGAACAGACACCATAAGGTCTTCACCACCCACATAAGAGCACATACATCCCTGCCGGGGCCCATGGCACAGGGGAATGCGGCTGCTGATACTGCCACTCGCCCGTTATGGATTTTTACCTTACTAACACCAATCGAGCGAGCCCGTGCCTTCCATGATAAGTTTCATGTCAATGCCAGGACACTAGCAAACCATTTCCATGTTTCCAGAGCAGATGCACGAGATATCGTGCGACTATGTGACTCCTGTGCCACATACAAACCTGCCATACCGATGGGAGTAAACCCTCGAGGTTTGATCCCTGGTGATGTTTGGCAGATGGACATCACACATATACAGGAGTTTGGGACTCTTAAATATGTTCATGTTTCCACAGACACCTGTTCTCACGTCATATTTGCAACAGCAGAAACAGGTGAAAAAGTGTCTAATGTGATCAATCATTGCCTGGCGGCTTGGGCCGCATGGGGCAAACCAAAAATATTAAAAACTGATAATGGACCAGCCTATATAGGCAAAGCCTTCAATGAGTTCTGCAAAATGATGGAGGTTCAATTAAAACATGGTATCCCATACAATCCCCAAGGTCAAGGAATCATTGAGAGGGCTCATAGAAGCCTCAAAGAAATTTTACAAAAACAAAAAGGGGGAGTAGGCCAAGGCCTGGCCCCAAAGGCACGATTATCCATGGCACTATTCACACACAATTTTTTAAATTTAAATAATGATAATTGCTCCCCAGCCGTGGAGCACTGCAACCCTTCCCCCAACCATAAAGGGTGGGTGAAGTGGAAAGATGTCCTGACAGGACAATGGATGGGCCCGGATCCAGTGGTCAGCTGGAACCGAGGCGCGGTTTGTGTTTTCCCACAGGAATCGGGACGAGAACCACTGTGGGTACCGGAGAGACTGACACGGGCGACAAAGCCCTCGACTGAAGATCAGACCTGCCCTACCGGAGATCCATCACAGACCAACCAACAAGATGAATAGAAATAGCGGTAGCCCGAAATGGACAAGAAGATCCTCAGGCATATGCATGGCTCGCTCGCCTAGCCTACGACCGAGTCTAGGGACGGCGAGCTTCCCACACTCCTCCTCTAAAAAATTATGATATAGCTGGGTAGGAGAGTCAATGACGGGTAATAGCGTACTCCCCCGGTGCGACTCAACCTAAGCCAGGCCCTACCCCATTCTGCACGTAAGCCGCTGGACTGTTAGATGCTGCCCAGGTCTAAATTTCTCTCCGAGGGGATTTCTTTACGGAGAGGAAATGAGTGCAAGCTTGTGTGCATCCAGGTTCCGTCCAGTTTGTGCCTGGCCCTAGAAAAAGGACGAGGGCCTCAGGGCCTTGGCAGACCATGGGACGGCCGACCAGGGTCTAAGCCAAGGACCTACGGTGGGCCTACGCATAGGGCATAAGCCTCTGCACCCAGTCCAGGAAGGGCTACGATGCGCACATTTATAAAAAAAAAAAAATAATAAAAAAGGGGGAGATGTTGGGAGCCGCAGCCCCGAGCCCGGTCGCCTCACTTGGCGGACGTGAGGCCTGTAGTAAAGAGTAAAGCCTGAGATAGATTACCCCTCCCATCGAGCACGTTAGTTTCCTGCTTACCGCGTAAGCAACCCGCTCAACAATATAGTCTGCCTGGCAACTGATGATGTTAGCCAATCAGCTTGCCTTGCTTACTTTAACATGATTGGACACTGTATCCGTATATATACTGGTGCCACCCCTGGGGGGGAAGGAGAAGCCCGGAAGTAGAAGCCCAGAAGGAGCCGCGGGGAGCGGACCAAAGGAGGCTTCGGCTGGGAGCGATCCCAGGGCAGGCTGTACGGAGAAGGAAAATAAAAGAAAAGGTTGTCCACTGCCAGACTTTGTCGTGTGTCCTTCCTGCCGGCCAGGAGCGACATCGACAACTTGCTTTCCCATTTGTCCCTAATATAATCAGTTTTTTACCAGAACTATTAATCTTATTGGCTAACTATAGTTATGTCCCACCTTATGCCCATCTGCCTTGTGAGTTCCCAGTTTTTCCACCTTAAACCCAGCTCACCCCATGATTTTACTCTATAAAAGTCCCTGGAAAAGAAGTCTTTGGCAACCCGCTCAGGACCCCTTCTGTCTTTCTCTTGGAAAGCAGCTTTCTTTCAATAAATACATTCTACTCTTAACCTCCGTTGTTCCTAAAATTCATTCTTCGATTTTAGAGAACACGAACTTGCAGACAAAGTAGGTCAGGAGTTTCATTCCCCTATATCAATGTTACATAATTTGTCACATGCATGGGGAGATACATTGATTGTGGGCTAGTCTTGAACAGATCTGTTGAAACAAAGGAATTGTTTGTCATAATATAGAAACACTCTGGAAACAAAGGGAGGGGGCCCTTACAGGGTGATCAGAGTTGAAGATATCCTTGACTCACCCAGGGTGCCCTAAGTTGCAGACAATTACTCTGATTCAGAGTTTATCAGAAGTGTGCAGCTGGGCTTAGACACCATCAAGGTCAAATGAATTCAGGAGCAGAAACTTGGTCAGAGTCCTCTAATTTGTGTCATGAATACCCACATGTCTGCTATCCCATAAGTGTGTTCTTACATCATAATTGTGCCCCCACAATGTGAGGTTCTGCCTTTCCTGGAATGCAGGTGGTCACAGGCTTAGGAGAGTCTTAGGAGAGAACTTACAAATCACTTTTCTTGGTGTCTTCAGTCTTGCAGAGGGTGGCATTATATGAATTCAGAGCTGATCGACCTTGTTTTGCCAATTTTTAGACAAATACTCCCTAAATGATTAACATACCTGTCTGCTGAGCTAAGAAGAAATTTGACCCAAAGTTTTTGTGATAGTTCGGACCCCAGAATAAAACCCAAGGGGAAGTGAATCACATAGAAAGCAGGCATTCTTAGCAGTGATTCTTCCCTAGGGGAATGGGACAGTAACTCCTGACTTTCTCAGGGTGACGGGGGGGGGGGGGGGGATGGATTATTTAGAAAATCAATCCTCAGGATATGGGTGCATTTGTTTGTTCTTTTGTCTTGAGGCCTGGCCCACAGCAGGAGGTGTCTGTCTCCCCACAGTTGTAAGGTGTCCCTAAACCACTGGCTCCTTTGAGGACCTAGCCCTGTCTCACTGCCTATAATATTTCTAACTCAGCTGCCTGCAATATTAAGACCCAACCCAAGGCAGTTACTGATAGCAGAACTAATGGGGGTAGACTGCTTAGCTACGTTAACCTCTAAAGTTCGTGACAAAAGCCAGTAACAGCAGGGGACACATGAGGTTTTACTCGGTTATCTCTCGGTTTTGATATAGAGGAAATCTGTGATTCCTAACCTGCTAAATGTCAGATGCGCTGAGTTTTGTGTTCTCTGAAGTAAAAGAATGAATTTAAGGAACAATGCAGATTGAAAGTGGGAAAACTTATTGGAGAATAAGAATGGGGAAAAGGAACAGGGACCAGGAACAGCCCCTGAGAAACAGGAGAGGCCCCAATGGCTTGCCAAGGAGCTTACTCCTCTGAGGAAGTTTTGCAGAGCAAAATCACGGGGTGAGTACAACATGGGTCAAAACTATAATTGATTAGTAAGAGTTGAAGTGTAGTCACTGGGCTAACCTTGACCCAGTAGTGATACAGGGAAATGAAACTCCCCACCTACTATGTCCACAAGTTCATGTTCTCTAAAATCCAATGAATTTTAGGAACAACAGAGTAGAATATATTTATTAAGAGAAAGAAAGCTTCTGCCTGAAGAGAGACAGATGGGGTCCCAAGTGGGTTACCAAGGACTCTGCCTTTTCTAGGGACTTCTATAGAGTAAAACCATGGATTCAAGGTGGGGGGAAGACTGGGAATTCACAAAGCAGATGGGCATAAGGTGGGACATAACTATACTTAGCCAATCAGATCAATAGTTCAGGTAAAACTGATTACATTAGGAACAAATGGGAAAGCGAGTCATGTAGGAAGTGGGCATTCTCAGAGAGCAGTGACTCTTCCCTAGGGGGATGGGAACTATTTAGGGTAGCAATCCCAGGATATGGGTGCATTTGTGTGGTCTTCTGTCTTGAGGCCTGGCCCACAGCAGGAGGCGTCAGCTTCCCAGGCAGCTGCCAGGTATCTGCCCTGACTCCATTGAGGACCCAGCCCTATCTCACTGCCTATAATATTTTTAACTAACTCAGCTGCCTGCAACAATAGTAGGAAGGCTACTGCGTCATTAACCTTGGTCAATAATCTATATTCTTGGTCTTGTGTTTAGTCTTAGTCTTTGTAGACTTACAGTTAGTAGTTTTAGTCTTAGTTTTAGGGATGGCAAAGGATTGCTCACTCCTAATGATTACTTACCTATATGGAAAATCTCAGAAGGGTGGTACCCATAGTCTTGAGCTTCTATTTATCCCTTAGGGAAATATGCAAATCTGGTCACCAGCGACTTTACTCTTCAATTGCAGTTCCAGCCACAGCTCCCATCTTCTGCCTGGACTCCCACAAGGCCCAGCCTGTCTGACCGCCTAGGCTATTTCTACTTCACTGAGCTGTCTATAATAGTGTCACCAGGAATGACCTGGTGGCCAGGTGTTGATGAGATTTCTTTTTGCCTCATAATCAACCAACTATGGTTTAATGTCTGGATGTCTCCAAACTTAATATATTCTGTTACTGGATTTCTTCCAAGAAGTGCCTGTCTTTGTTTAGGATCCCCCAGGGTCAGGTCAATTGTTAGCAGTTTCTGACCCCAAACTGGGGCTGGAATTATTCCTTTTTGGAATTGTGGAACCAGTAATGAGACTTCGAGCTGACCTGGTGGGGAAGGAGTCTTATTCTTGGCCAAGGTCAGATGAAGTGGGGGAGAACCTCCAGATAGGTTAGAAAAAATAAAGATAGATGAAAGGAGATGAGAAAAATCATAATTTTAAAATTGTGCTTTTAATAAGAGCTACCTGTTCAAGACATAAACCCAGCCAAAAATTCTAAAGTTCCACAAAGTCTCAGTAAGCCTGGGCCTTTCCCTTTCACCCGGCAATGGGTTTGGCCATTCATTTCTACTGTAAATGGCCTTTCTCTTACCCCTGGGGCACTTCTCTTTCACCTCTGATGACTATCATCTAGGAATGGTCACCAGTTTTCATCTGTAAATTAATCTCCTCTTCCGACAGATTCACAAGACCTGCAGGCTTCCATACCCAATCCCTTGTAAGAACACTCATCTCCATGCCCAAGGCACATCTCTCCTGCCTGAGGGCCCACACTCTGTGTGTCTGTGTGTATGTAGTCTGTCCCTAAAACCTCTTCTTTCTCTTACTGACATGTTCTGATAATTCCTTTTCTGTGATGGAAGACAGTGAAAATGCAGGGTAAATTCAGGTTGCCTAACTCCACTTTGGGGCCCTGGTCCAGTAACAAACTCACCAATCATCTTCTCTACCGGGGGTGAGGTGGGATGGGGTGCGTGTCAGGCAGTTGTAACTAGGAGATAAAAGATGCGAGGGTTAGGGAGAATCTAGCTGAAAGGTTTCTGCCCTAGTATAAATTACTCAATATTATGGTAGTGGTCTAACATGGCCGAAGGCCAAAGCAAAAAAAAAAAAAAAAAAAACCAAAAAACAAACAAACAAACAAAAAAAACGACACTTACCCTTATGACCACTTCCTCCTCCCTCCCCTTCAGCTCTGATTACAACTTGCTCTTTCCTTTCTCAAGCACACAAAGAAAAACTCCAATCAGTTCCCCCCATGTCATCAGTGCCCAACCCAAGCGCTGCTTCCGACCAGAGGAAAAAGCCCAGCCTTCACCTAACTTTCAGCTCGCTCTGTATCCTGCAGAGGAAAAAACCCAACCCCACAAGCTGTGCGCTCCTGTCCACATCCTGGATAAAGGCATCCTTTTTCTTTCTTTTTGCTTCTCTATTGCACTGGAAAACCCTAACACTTATAACAGAAAAAGAGTTCATGTGTTTTCTGGGAACATGCAGAGATTTTCTGGGAATTCAAACCCCGCTTCTTTTTACTGCTTTTGGTGTTCTTTCCGGCGGTTGTCACTGCATTGTCAAATGTCTCGGTGCTAGCGAGTACGATTAGCACTTAGATGGAACCATACTGGAGTAGAGGTGATCTGGAAGTCGCTCTCCCAGTCATTCTAAATCTGAAAATTTTGGCTAGGCCACCTGGAGATGGACCTCTGACCTCCAGGCATCCTGTCCTTCAAAATGAGTTAGATCAAGGGCTGAGGATACAGCTCCGTCACAGGGCCTTCCACTAGCTCACCAGGTAGGACAGCATGGGGTAAAGCATCAGAATATGACTGGCACTAATACTATACAAAGATGTCTTCCTGCAAATCATTTATAACCTAGTCAGAGAGAGGTATATGTCTTATTTTTATTTTCAGGGCTCAGGATTGAAATTAGGGTTTTCTGTATGCTGGGTACAAGCTCTGCCTGGGGATCCACCACTGGTTTCCTATGTAATATCTTCAAGTGCTGTGCATTGAGGGAGATTTTGAGGTTCAGTAGGGTCAGTGGATCCAGAGGTGACTAAATGAACAGATAGTTTATTGCCACAAAGGAAGAACATTTTCTTATTGTTATGCTCTATGCTTATTGCCCTAGTAACCATGAATCTGGAGCACTGACCACATTGTTATAAATTAACTGACTGCATCATCATGCTCTTCTGTATGTGTTGATCCCCCCCACCTTAGTAACCTGTTTGCTGTGTCAACTTTTGTTCCCCTTGTAAGAGACAAATGATGCTGTGTCAACCATTGTTCCCTTTATGAGACACAAATGTTCCTGGAATTGGCAGACCAAGGGCTATGAATTGGCTAACCACCCACTGTGAAATGCCTCTGACCTCAAGCAAAAGGGAACAAAGGCCCACCTTGTTTCTGTTTCTCACCGCTATGTACTTAATGATCAATGAGCTAATCATAAATGAACTATAAAAAGTCAAAATTCTAGCTCAGTTGCGCAGCTTTGCAAATTCCATCTGCACTGTGTTGCTGGGCCACACTAAAATAAAAGCGCTTCTTTTAAAAAGACGTCATCTTGCCCTGTTTTTCATCTTGAGGGCCCTTTTTTTTTGGGTTGCAACAGTTAGCTAGTGCTGCTCCATCACCTAATTAGTGTAACACAGATTGAAAGGGGTTCACAAAGGACAAAGACATTCATCACTCTGGAAATGAGGTAGGGAAGTAGGGTTGGCAAAGCTGCCTGGGAAGCAGGTGTGATCTGTTCATTACCAAGATCCTGGAACACACACACAGATACTTCCCAGAACCCTGTTGGTTTTCATTGTCCCTTTGGTTAACAGCTTTAATAATGGCAGCTTTAAGACCTTTGCTAATCCTACTATTGGGCCTTGTATTATAAACAAATTGGTAAACTATGTCAAAGTTCGAGTTCAAGCTATAAAGCTTATGATTTTAAAGACACAAGGTTATAAACAGGTATCTATGTCTAAAAACCCCATGAGCCAATGATTTGGTTCACTGACTAAAATCAGTGGGGAATGTTATACACTAACAAAAAGAGCTTCATAATGTTTGTATTATGTTTACCAATGCCCGAGTTATATGACCAAATTACCTGTAGTGCTGTCATACTGTTCTGTGTGCACCATCTCCCTGGGTGACCTGATTGATATGTTCACCATTGTTCCCCTCTGCAAAGGACAGATGTTATCTAAAATTGAGTACTAAAGTTAATTGACAGAGGATTGTAAATTCCTGTGAGACCTCTCTCCTCTGCAAAGGGAAAAAAAGGTCTTCCTCATTCCTTAGCAGATCAAGGATTTTCTTATTTCCTGATCCACGCCCATAACCCCTTAGTTGTTAAATTGTGCTTTCTACAAAAAGTCTGGAAAGTTTTGAGCGAGTTACACAGCTTTTGCAAACTTCAACTGCACTGTGTCACTGGGCCCAGGATAAAATAAATCAGTGCTGCTTTTTGCTCCATTTTTGGGCACCAAGTTGGGGGGCTCATTTTTGGGCTACAAGACCACTGTTTCTCTCTCTCTGTCTCTCTGTCTCTCTGTCTCTCTGTCTCTCTCTCTCTCTCTCTCTCTCTCTCTCTCTCTCTCTCTCTCTCTCTTATTTTGGTCAATTCTTTGTTCAAGATGAAAAGAATCTGGAATATAACTCCAGATAGAGAGGTTAGCAGCCCAGAGCCAGGTAAAATTTAGTGGGAGAGCCACTATTACAAGCTGGTTTCCCAGTAACATTTTTTACAAACCAGCAAGGAGAAAAATTCAGGTGCTAGAGATGAAGTTAAGAGCCAAAGCTGGGCAAATTTTTGTTTCTCTCTGATATTTTGCTTCTTCTCCACTATCCTCTATCCCCTGGGCTGGGAATATAGGGGATTGTTCCCTGCTGCTTTTCTGGTCATGGGGAATGGGGGAAGGCAATACAGGCCTTTGTTTTCCTTTGTAGCCACTTGTATTCACCTTGCCTTGTGGTCTGTGTATTTATTGTGAACTTTGCTAAATTACCAAAGCAACAGAGTATCCTGGATGATCCATCCTGAGGTCCCCACTTGTCTCTTAGGGGGTGTGGCATTTCTCTCATCTGTGTGATGACTCTGGGAGGTCTCCTTGACCTCCCCACAGTCATTAAATCAAGTCCACTTCCTCCAGGAACCCAGTGCCCCGGGGAACCCATTCCCTTATTATGCATCTCAGACTTTAAGACTCACAGGTCAAGCCCAGAGGGATGCTCCTCACTGTTGTACTTCAGAATCTGTCCTGCCCCAGGAGAAATCCCAAGGGTGAGAGAAAACACTCAAGATCACACCCCTTTCCAGTTGCAGATGTGTGCTTCTGAGATGAAGTGGAAGCAAAGGCCGAAGTTTAATCCACACTACCACCTTCCAATAAAACCACCACACATTGACTAGATTCTGTCTCTGATGGGGCTCAGGACGTTACCCCCAAAGCCTCCAGCTTAGCCCAGGAAATAGCAGCAGAAGCTGAAATTCCCCTATCACCTTCTCTTCACTCTTCTGTCCTAAGGTGGGCACAAACCTTTTATTCCTTATCTGGAGGAAAAGAGCACAGGGACACAGAAAAATCTAAGCAGGCAAACGTTGCTAAATGTGCCCCGGGTGCTACCACTGTCTCAGCCCCTTGTCCAATCTCTCTTCTCTATGGGTTTCCACTCTTTGTCAATTTCAGAATCAAAACACTGTACTTCTTTTTCTGAGGTCTGTCACCTCTGCTCAACTATGGTCCAAAAATAATCAGTGAAAAATTCTAGGAAGAAACAATGTGAAAGTTTAAATTTTCATTTTGTTCCAAGTGGTGCAGTGGGATCTCTTGTCCAGGGCATTCACATGACGTGGCCAACACCCACTGGCCAATTAATTACTGGCTTAGTCACTTTCTCAGGGCTGGGATGCAATATCCAACACACACAGGGTTTATTTTTGGTTCAGGTCCTTAGCCTTCAGTTGGCCAGTTCCAAGGTAGGAAGTGTTATGGTTGATACACTGTGTCAATTTGAGAAGTTGAAGAGACTCAGCAGGGAACCAAGGCCTTTACTTTGTAAACATCCTAAGCCTGTGCAAGAGGAGGCCACAGAGATGATGTGACTCTCCCTGGGCTAGGGTGGTGGTGGTGGTGGTGGCCTCATACAGTATAAGGTAGGAGAAGAGGCTTGTTCTCCCCTCCTTTTTGCTCTTGCTACTTTTGCTGTCTTCTGCTGCCTTGAAATGTTGCCCCTCTGTCAAGCCACCCTGCCTTGGAGCCAGCTGATTATGGACTGAAACCTCCACAACTGTGAGCTAAATAAACCTTTCCTTCCTGCATTTTGAGTGTTGGGTATCTTGTCTCAGCAATGCTGTACTTCAGAATCTGTTGTACTTCAGAATCTGCTGCCCCAGGAGAAATCCCATGGGTGAGAGAAAACACTCAAGATCGGATCCCTTTTCAGTTGCAGATGACAGAAGGCATAGCAGGAGGGCCCGGCAGAGGAAAGCTACTATCCTCCTTCCTGGAAGCTAGGAAGCACAGAGTGAAGGGAGGAGCCAAAGAGGAGAGTCACCTCCTGTGACTTGCCCCTGTGGACCAGATCTTTCCTCCCAGCAGTAAGTCAGCTATAATTCCATCACCTTCCAAAAGCCCCACCTATGAGTGCTTGAGGCTTGTGGGGCACATTCAGAGGTGAACCACAGCAGCTGGCTATTAGCTCAGCTACGGTGATATCACATAGCAGAGTTCAGGGTGCCTCTACTGAGTTTAATCAACGGCCCCACATGACAGCAGAGTGAGCCTTCATTGCTATCATGCTCTATTTTGTTATCTTGATTATTTAGTTGTTATAATTGCTCAGTCTTGAAAGTTATACTTGTACTATTTCAGCATTAGTTATTATTGTTAATCTCTTACTGTGCTTCATTTAGAGATTAAACTTCATCCGAGGCATGTATGTATTTATGGAAAAGCACAGTACATCCAGGACTCGGTACTGTGGACAGGTTCAGGCAGCCATGGGAATACGTGCCCTGTAGCCCCTGTACATGTTTCCCTGTCCTGTTCCTTTGGATCTTTGTTTTGAAAGACTTCTGTGTTACCCCAAACTTACATAAGATAATTTTATATGGTAAAAACTTTTGGTCCAACTTTTGTTATAGGAATCTTAGCTAGAACCAGTTTTGAGAAGGAAAAGACACTGTTTTTTCTGACATCTCCAAGACTCTGGACGTTGGTCTCCACTTCTGTGACACTGAGAATCAGGTCTGATTCAGACTGACTAGTTAAGTCACGGACAAAAGGATGGATTTTGAGATGGAAGAAGTTGGTTTTGCTTTGCTGGTGTGGAAACATTTTTCTTGAGGACAGCAGGACACACCTTGGGGTACACTTGGAGGTTTTCTGCAGGTCTTACCAACTCCAAATATAGGAAGAAAAATCCTGTCTGCTCTTACCAAAGTCTGAGTGGGAGATGTCCATTGCACAAACCAGGACTTCTTGGTAAGGAAGAATACTCAAAAGTGCCTGGAGAAATAAGAACACCCCAAAGTACTCCTGTAAGCTATTAAAATACCCTCTGTGCACACCTGGCATAGTAGTGTGTGCCTAATACAGAAGGACCCCAAAGTTTGGGCCCAGCCTGGTAAATTAGTGAGAATTTATCTCAAAATTAACAAAAAAAAGATAAGCTGGTATAGAGAACTCCTTCTCATCCTCATTGTGGATCAGGAAGATTTATAATTGTAACCCCAAGGAGAAGTTATTGGAATTCTAGTAAGTTAATTCCAGTCTACCACTTCCAGTGCAACCCAAGCTATGAATAAAGACATTAAGACATCTGCACAGTTGTGGGGAGCCAAAGACTCCTAGGTCCAGCCAAGATGGTGGTTCACTGGAACAAAGACTACAATCCAGAGCCCAATCTGGAATTTATTGATTCTCCATGAGGGGAGTGGCTTGGGGATGAGTGACAGTGAGAGTGGCGGGCTAGAAATACTGTGAGCTGGGCTGGGTAGGAGGTCTGAGATCCCCTCTGCATATACAGAGGGCAAGAAATGCAGGGAGAGCAATCTGAATAATACAACTGAGGTAGACTCTAATAATCTGGGGTCAGTGCTTCAGCTCTGATGTACAACTTTTTTGCCCTGGGAAGTCACAGCTTTCAGCATAAAGCACTATCCCGCCCAGCTCAACCATTTGTTTGGGGAGTCACTGGGCGGGGTAACACTGACCTGTCACCTTGATTCAGAGATTACGCCTCAGCCAGCCCAATTTACATTGCTTAAGGCCAATTGAAGGGACAAAGAAATAACCCAGCCAGCTCTGTACTTATCAGTACATGGAGATAGGGCCAGGTTTATCCAAAATGGAGACAAATGCTCTTGTTTTCAAGGAGAGTCAGGGAAAGTTGTCTGGGTGGTTCCCCACAAGCTGGGTGTGGTAGTGTATTCCTGTTATCCTAGCACTGGGGAGACTGAGGAAGGAGGATCACAAGTTCAAGGCCAAATACCAAAAAGTACATTTTAAAAAATTGAAGAAGGGTTGAACTATAGTTCAGTGTAAAGCCCTGGGTTCAATATCTAAGACTGAAAAAAAAAAAAGATACAGAGAGATCGGGAGAGAGAAACAGAGAGAAGAGGAAGGAATAGGGAGAAGAGGAAGGAAGAAAGAAAGGAGGGAAGGGAAGAAACAGACAGATGAATTATCTTTATGGATGAAAGGGTTTTGGCCCAGACAGGACTCTCTAGCCAGGAAAGACTCAACTGGAAGCAGGAAGCCCCATCTCCCCTGCCCCTAGGAAGTTACGTGTGACGCCATCTTCCCGCCCCTGGAAATTTACATATGGCGCCAAACCTAGGACCAATGGGCTACCTGTGCATCCCTAATGCCCGCCTTAGGTTCCACCCCAAACCGAGGCTATTTACAGGCCCCCACGCCACGTGTCCACCGGAGAGATCGCCGGACGCCAGCGGTGGGGGTGCCGGTCATCTCTCTCCGTTTTCTCAGAATAAAGGCCGCTTTTTATTTTATATTTCTCATCTTTTGGAAATATTTTTCATCTTTTGGAAATAATCCTAGCAATGGAAAATAAGAGAAGAAGAAGGAGGAGGAGGAGGAGGAGGAGAAGAAAAGAAACCAAAAATCCAACATCAGCAAAGAACAAACTTCTCTCCCTTTCTCATAGAATCTCTCTCTGTAAATGTGTCTTCAGTGGGTATAAAAGCCTCTTTCAGCCTCTCAGAATTCTGGACTCTGTCTTTTGTGGTCTGTGACACTCATCTTTGAAATACCAACACCAGGAAGAGAAGGTCCTGGGTGGAGGCTGTGCACCCTTGTCCCGACTCCAAGTTGCAGGTGTTCCTGCTACAATGGGCTGAGGCACATGGCTGTACAGAGGGGCACCTTTCTCCCTGTCTTCGCAGTCCCTCCAGGAGATGGCCTGTGATGCAGTGCCTTCAGTTTAATGCCTACTCCATCATGGAGCTGGGTCTCACTGTGTTGCGAGGCTGGCCTCAAACGACCTTCCCGCCTCAGCCTCCTGAGGAGCTGGCACACAAAGACACAGCTCTGTCCAGTTTGAAAACTGTTTTCTTTCTTTTCTGCCTTCAAGAAGAGGTCATGGGGCTTGAGAAGAAATTCTGAGTTTAATTCTATTCTCCCAGCTCTGGTCCGGAGCAGCTCCCAGGTGCCCACAGTGGGTCTGACGCAGGAGGAGACCTCAGGCAGAGAGACCACAGGCACATTCAACACTGATAAACCTCCCCGGGTGGTTCCAGAGTGCAGTGTGGCCCAAGGATGTGCTAGCAGCTGTACTAAGCTCTGAGGAAGACCTTGTGCCTGGGGCATCAAGATGGGCCACTGTGGACGAGAGAGGAAGGGCTCACACGGTAAGACAGGAGGGTGGGGAGGGATCTGTCTGGATCTTTTATAACAACTCTCCCGAGAAGGAGCCGTGATCCTGGTCAGACATGGTAACACATGCTGACCGTCCCAGCACCCTGGGAGGCTGAGGCGGGAAGATCACAAGTTCGAAATCAGTCTGGACAAATTGACAATTTAATGAATGTTTGCCTTAATAACGTTAAAAGTAAGGGGTTGAGAATGTAATTTAGCACTAGGTCCTAGGTTCAATCCTCAGTTGAGAGAAAGACAGGAAGAGAACTGCCAAACATGATAGTACACAACTATTTTTTTTTTAATTTTATGTAAGGAGAAAAAAAGAAAAAAAAAAGGGTACAAGTTATACAGAATTTCAGAAAAAATAAACTAGGAAATCACTAGTTAATTGCATACTGTCATCTTAGAAATAGTTGTTAATTAAAGCATATAGAGGGGACTTTCAAACAGTGAGACTGCAAACAGTTTGTTCAATAATCCAACAAAACTCAGTAATATGGTTATCTATCTTATACACTTAAATATACATGCAGTTATATCTTTTAGAGAACTTTCTTTTCTTTTGTACAATGACAATTAAACATTTTGGGTTTTATTACTCCCACAGTTCTTATTACTTTTTTTTGAAGAAAGTAAAACCAAATGTGACATACCAGGACAGAGTCAGTCAAATCAAAAGGATGGACATAATACATAATGTAAAAACAAAATACAAGGTGATCAACAATGGTTACTATAATGCCTCGTTATCGTAAAAAGAATTGCCTATATCATCAGTTATAATAAAATTGAACAAAACAGTAAAGAATAAGACCAATAAAACCAAAACATTGGAGACATTAGAGGACTTCAAAAGAAGATATTAGTCAACCAGAATGGGCGTCACAATGAATCTTATTGTCTTCATAGTTGTTGCCTAGACTTTCAAACTTGGTGATAGTATACAACTGTAATTCCCACCCAGGAGGCTGAGGCCAGCCTGGAGTTATGTAGTGAGTTCAAGGCCAGCCTGAAATACAGTGAGTCCTTGTCTTAACAACAAACAAAAACCAAACAGCTCTAAGTTCCTGTGGGAAAAACCTGAACTCCTGGGGGCCGTGCCCTTGACCCTCAGTGATCAACTAAGGCCAGGGATATAACCTTGGTGCCTTGGTGGCTAAATGCCTATCTGGCAAGAGCAAGGCTCTGAGTTTGAGTCCCGGGATCAAAAATAAAAACAGAAAACAAACACCGAGATTCTCAGTCTCAGTGACCGACTACTTCTCCTGGGCCCTGCTTCTGGAAGGTTCTATACCATCTCACACTTCCACACTGAGGACCAGGCCCCCCACACCTGACCACATCCAAACCATAGCAGTGCCTTTACAAGTGAGTCTGGTGGACGTTCGAGGGCCATAGGCCTTACTCAGGAGGGTAAGGTAGGAGGATCACTTGAGCCCAGAAATGTAAGACCTGACAATGGGAAATAGAAAAATCCTGCTTCAAAAAGAGCTGCAGGTGTGGAGAGCCTGGGGAATCAATTCAGCTAGAATCACTCTACTCTTGGTATCTAATCATCCTTGACACCTGCTCAAGGTACTCATCTTCTACCCTAGCTGAAGCAGTCCTAAACTCTTGGCCTGCCATTTGAAAGAATGCTGTTGGGCCCATGTTGGTTTCCTGTTACTGTGATAAAATAACAGAGGCAATCAGCTTACAAAGAGGAAAGCTCTACTTCAGCTCATGGTTCAGCGCTTTCTGTTCATAGTCTCCTGGCGCTGGCCTTTGGGTTGATGGGGAAACCAGTATAGCCCAGGAAGCGCCTCCCCTCATGCCATCTTGGAAGCAGAAAGAGAGGGAGAAAGAAATGGGCTGGGGCCCCCAAATCCCTTTCAAAAGTACCTAAGCCAGTGACCTAACCCCCACACAGGCTCCACATCTGCCAGGAGCACCACAGGCAGAGGCAGAACCTATGCAAACTCCTCCTGTGACCCTGAGGAGAAAGCTGTCAGGTTCTTTGTTTCCTAAGTGGGCTGTGCACACATATACCCGTCGCTCTTGACTCCCTGGTCACACAGGAAGGAGCACAGACAGGGCCCACAGGAAAGTGTGAAGGGGAACAAGTTGAGGGTTTACCCTTCTTTGTCCTAAGAGTTCAAGGAGCTTGGCTGTGCAGGGGAGGGACTCAGAAGGTGGGGGAAGGCCTGGAGCGGCCTGCATAGCATGCCCCCAAGTCTGCATGGCAGGAATGCGGGTGCCATGGGGCCCTCCCCCACCTCAGCTGCTTTCACCTTTAGGACTTAATGCTCAAGGAAGAGTTTTCCATTTGCTCCCCATTTGAATTTCTTTCTATCTTCCCATCTTTCTTTTCTTTCTTTCTCTCTCTCTTTCTTTCTGTTAAGATTTTGGCGGGATAGACTGACAAAGAAAAGAGAAAAAAAGGCCTTTATTGCGGGCACAGAAGGGCTCCAGAAGAGAAAACACATACTCTTGGGTGAGAACAAAGAAGTGGGGCTACTTTGATCAGGTCTGGCTGGGGAGGAGTTTGGGAGCCGGGCAAAATGACAGTCAGCTGCTGATTCGGAGGAGCATCTGCCTGTGTAAAGCAGGAGACAGATTTACTGGGGGCTGCAGGGAGGCTTGGGATTGCAGAGGGCTCAACACGTGGGCAAAAAGGGAGCGGAAGGGTTATCTCTGAAGCTAGAAAGAGAACACAGAAGTTACTCGAGGAGAGATCAGTTGCTTTTCTGGGCCAGGTACCAAGTTGGGCAGGTGTGATGTTAGAGATAGCAAAGCCCCATGCTAGCAGAATCTGTCTGTCTGTCTTTCTTCTTGTCTTAGTCTTTGTCTTCATAAATCATTCACAAGGTGAAAAGGAGAAGGGCAAGAAAAGCTAGATGATTCCTGAACAAACACAAGTCAGGCATGACTATGTTGTGATACTGATGTAACTCACCATCTGAAATGTTGCCCAGGCCTGGGAACAACTCCATCAGGCAAGGTGGGGTGTATTTGTGCAACTCGTACAAATATTGACACACTGTTTTCACCCTCCACCTGTGCAGAGTCACTGAGTGCAGAGACTCAGTGCTTGTCATAAAAGGAAATCGATTGGCTAGATAAGCAAAAGGGGCCACTGAATGCTCCGGAGTGGTTCTTCCCTGGGAGGTTTCTGGCCCGCATATTTGACTTGCAGAATGTCCACCACTGGCAAAGAGTGGATAGAGTCACTTTATAAACACAGAGAGATCTTTGAAATGTAGATACCACCGGTGCTGTTTCGAAGGGAAGCAGCTGCAGCAGGGTTAGAGGAGCCAGGTGCAGACCCTCTCCACAGCTGGAAAACTAGAGATCCGGGAGAAAATACCTTCTAAGTATCAAATTCAATTTCTGGGGAAAGCAATTAATCCAAGTGGTCATCTATCCCAACAGCACTTGCACTATTGCTTTAAAAATTCTATATAAAACCCAGAGTGAGGTGGGCATAGCCCTTACCATGCATGTGCAAGGCCCTGGGTCTAGCACTTATGCCTGCAAAATAGCGGGTGAAGGCCAGGCTGAGTGGTGCATGCCTTGTGATGCCGAGGCAGGGGGGCCTGAGCTCGAGGCCAGTCTGGACTACACAGTGAGACCGTTGTGTCAAAAAGAAAAAAACGAGTGTAAAATGTTGCGTTAACTTGGGGGAAGGGCAGGGGTAGGCCCCACAGCCCTGCGTATGCGGGGCAAGCGCTGTGCCCTCTGACCTACACCTGTAGCCCCCCAACGGGCATTTTAAATCATCTCACCCTTGTGCAGTTTCTTCCTAACCTGGAGCCTTGGAGAAGAGAGACCAACAGTCAGCAGAAGGAGAAAGGGAAATGGTGGCAGCCCTGGTAGGACACGGACCTCCCTACAAACCACAGGCTCCTGAGGCAAAGACAGAGCTATAAATACCAGTCGGTGAAAAGCAGAACAGGGTGAGTTACCCATGGAGGTGGTTTCTCCTGCACGATATGTGTATGGGTAGTTGGTTATTTGGGAAAAACACCAAGGTCATCCGATTTTCTTCCTTTTGCCAAACAGGGATCTGAGTTCCCAAATTAGTGATACATATTTAGCTTTTCTGTTCCCAAGTGTTTCTTTTTGTTTTGTTTTGGCTGCGCTGAGGAGGGAACCCAGGACTGTGCACCTGCGTGCAGGGGCCAGTGATCTGCGCTGAGGCCACCCTGGCCTTCTGCCTAGGTTCCCATCACGGGCCGAGATGCCCTGCTGCAGGGCGTGTGTGCAGCCACCACAGCCAAACGAGGCTGCCCAAGGGTTCTTTCACTCCATGTCCATTGTACAAGGGATATGAGACAAGGCAAGGGACTCGTGTATCTCCCCGACAGCCGAGACCCCAGGGCTTCTTCTGTCATCTGCTCCTGGCACTGGGGCCCCAACCGGCTGCTGTCAGGCACTTGACTTTAGGAGACTGAGGAGCATCAGTCTGTGAGGGGTGTTGTTCTGTCCCCTCCTCTGTCAGGCACCGTCCCACCCCTTCCTCCTCGGACAAGCACTGGCTTGTCAGTCTTTGGAGCCTCTTGGCGGGGAAGGTTTCTGTTCCTCTTCCTACTGTGCCCTTCCTACTGTCTTCCAGGCAGTAGTGGCTTTGGAGGTGCCATTCTCACGTGGGTGTAAATTTTGTGGAGTTCCAGCATTCGACAAGTGCCTGTAGGAGACAGCTCAGCCAAGATTTCTGCAGGGGGCTGCCCAGAACCCCAAGGGGCAATGAGGGGTAAGCCTGCATCTAAAGAGCACTGAGTTCAGCAGAACACAGGGCAGCCAGCTCAAAACAATAGTACCAAACCAAAGCAAACCAAACCAAACAAAAAAGGCAGTAGCTTGTGCTCAGAGTGGGATTATGGAGGCAGCTGGGGGAGACCTGCAGTTTGATGCGCTGGTTGGACCTTTCTGCCTCTTGCCTGCCTTCCCTGTGGCCCAGGGTAGCTGTGGGAGCTGCGACCCCTCAGCCACAGGCAGGAGGAGGAGGAGGAGGGGTGCGGAGGCCGCCTCCGTTTACTGGAGGATCGGATTCTGTGTAATGAAGAGAGAAAGCAACAAGGGTGCTGCGCATCGGAGCAAACTCGGGGACCTGAGCTCCCTGCAGACTCCCAGTGAGTCAAGGCTGGGACTGGCTGGAAAGCTGAGGAGTCTTGGAGGGCCCTAGAGAAGTACGACCCAAGGCCACGGCAAAGGCTGGAGCTCCTCCGAAGGGGCAGAAGTGAGACTCTCTTCTTCTTTCTTTTAATTTTTTCCTCCAGGTGACAAGCCTGCTGGTCGCTGGCCCTGGGGCTGCATCCTCCCTCCCTCAAAGCCCACCATCTGGACTGACCCAGACCTGTGCTGAGCCCCTCAGCCAGGTCCACACGCAGTTAGCTCTGTCCCAGAGAGACGTCGTGCCTGGGTGTGCTTCCTCTTCAAGGCTCTTTGTGCGAAGTCAAACCAAAGGACTATGGTTCATACATCCTCTACTATCAGGCGCTACAAATACCTGCATCCAGTCAGGAGCCCTTTCCTTGTTTTTGGTCGTTCACTTTTCACACTGTGTTTCCCCAAAAACAAGATCTATCCAGAAAAAAGTCAGCTTTGAAAACTAGAGATCAAAGTGCCCTAGCCTCAGCTGCTGCTCTAAAGCAGATAAGGAAGGACGGCCAATTGGGGCTGGTGCTTTTGATCCCTAGTTCTTTGTTTTCTTTCTTTCTTTCTTTCTTTCTTTCTTTCTTTCTTTCTTTCTTTCAGGTAGTAAAATACAATAAAACAAGACAGAACAAAGCCAATTGAGATAATGCAGTGAAATTGAACTTCACTGCAAGAACTTCACTGCAAGAAACCGGGATAACAGTAATAGGTACCATAGTACATCTCGTTATCTTCACAATAGTTGTCCAGTCAATCAGGTATAGCTAAATCATACCAAAACCAGAACACTATAAAACCAATCGAAAGAGAATATTGAATAGAGCAAAAACAATTAGAGCAAAGCATAGCAGTGACATTTGCCTTCAAACAGAAGATAGAAGGAAGTTCCCCACATTTGCTATATTGCAAATGGTCATCCTTGCAAAAGATGCTCAGACCTCTGCCCCCAGGTGCTATGAGGGGGAGGGAAGACGGGATGTTTGATTTTTAGGCCGCTGGCCGGTAGGCTCAGGGCTGCTTACCAGAAAGGGAGGCCTATTGCTGTCTTGCTCAGTGTGCCAAATTCCAACATGGGTGGATCAACCCCTGGTTTTCAAGGCTGATTATTTTCCAGGTAGGTCTTAGTTTTGGGGAAACACAGTAGCAACTTGCATGTATGCATGTGTGCATGCATGTATGTTTTTATGTATGTAAGTATTTTTTTTGTACTGGAAATCAAACACAACCTTGTGCTTGCCAGGCAGATACTTGTACCACTGAACTAAATCCCTAGCCCCTCAGTATGATTTTTAATCTCTTGGATTTCTGATTGAAAGCTTTTTATGGACTCTAATTTTCTTGGTAAACTGGTCATTCATGTTTTATAATACTTTGTTTAGCTCGTCTAGCATTTTATTAGTGTCTTCTGAAAGTTTCAGCATCTTTTGTAGGGAGCCACGCGACAGCCCCATTGCTGCTTCCCTGCCTCGCTCTCTCCTATGGGCACAATGTGTCTGCCTACATTAACCATAATCCTCTCCTGCTTACGTCACATACCCAGATGTGACGATGACCCTGTTGTATTCATCCCCATAGCTTCTTCCTGTCCCACCAGCCCACCCTTGGCCTATAAAAGATGTAATCACTTCTGGAATAAAGGGGGCTTGATCAAATTCTCTCTCAACTTACTTCCATCTCTGTCTCCCCTATGTCTTTATTTAATCCCCGTTCCTCCTCCAGGTACACCCCATGGATTGATCCGCAGGCCAGATCAAGTGGCACCCAGCGTGGGGGCTCCTAGCACGGGGGAGTCAACGGAGTCAACGAGGGAGCCGTTCGAGATAGCTGGCTTAAAGTGAAAGCAAATTAAACCAGAGACCAAGGTGAGAACTGAGCAAACTAAATCAGGGATTAAAGCTAAAAGCAAAAGGACATTAAATCAAGTACCGAGGCCTGCGCAGACGACTACCCAATGTACCTGCCCGAGTCACGGTGAGTGAACGGCGACCCCATTCCCTTTCCCGGACATGGATCAAGCATTGAGCGAACACAAATTGTTCGTGGGAGACCTTATAAAGGCATTAAAGACAAGAGGAGTAAGGGTTAGAACAAAAGAATTATTGCAGTATTTTCAATTTATTCATAAGGTTTGCCCCTGGTTCCCCCTAGAGGTTCTATAGATACCAAGAGGTGGAAAAGAGTAAGAGATGCTTTAAAAGATTATTATAGGGTTTTTGGTCTGGAAAAGGTTCCAGTGACCACCTTTGCATATTGGAATTTAATCTCTGAGCTGCTTGCCCAGTGGCGTGCAGATCCTCAGATTGAGGAGATGGTCGCACAAGGCCCTCCGAGCTACACAGCCTTATAGTGCTCCTAAGATGGCGCCTGCCTCTGGCAAGCCTCATGGCACTCTTAAAATGGCGCTTGCCTCACTTCCGCCACATCAGCATGGGTCCCTCCCCGAAATGGTATTTCTGGTGACGGAAACAAACGTACTTCCCCAAGATGGCACCACACAGCCGCAAGACGGCGTGAGCACCACGCCGCTAGCTCCACAAGACATTAAGACTCATACGCCATTCACAGTGGCAACTTTAAAAGAATTAAAGACAGCGGTTGCCCAATATGGCCTTACAGCTGCTTTCATTCTTGCTGTTTTAAATTCTCTGGCTGATGGCTGGCTCACACCTACAGATTGACAAAGATTGGCTTGAGTGACTTTATTGGGTGGGGATAATCTTTTGTAAAAATCAGAATACACAAAAAATTGCAAAGAGACGGCCAGGCACAATACACAGGCTGGCAATAGGTGGGACCTTAATATGTTAATAGTGGAAGATGCCTATGCATACAGAAAGGCTCGTAAAGAGTTTAATCCAACACTTTTCGCTCAAATTCAAACAGCAGCTACTCAAGCATGGAGAAAGCTGCCTGCAAAAGATAATATAAGCTCCTCTCTCACTAGCAGTAAGTAAGGCCCAGATCAACCCTTTTCAGAGTTTGTTGATTGTTTGATTGTTGCTGTTAGCGGAGTCTTTGGCCGTGCTGATGCAGGCACTGATTTTGTTGAACAGCTGGCTTTTAAAGGCACCGGCACCGTCTGCTGGGCCACTATCAGACCTCATAAAAACAGAACAAGCCTAACAGGATATATACACCTTTGCTGTCACTGCTGGCTTGCAGGGGTTTACAGTTAAACAGTTCTTATCTCAAAAGCATAAACAAAACTGTTTTACCTGTAGAGAAACTGGTCATTTTACAAAAAGACTCCAGAGATAGAGATTACAATGTCAATTACTTTGACTCATTTAACTGATCAGAATGATATTGGTCTAGTCTCTTAAGTTTAATTTCAGCATATGTAAGGATGGGGACAGCTGCTAAAAGGAGAATGAGAGACACTGTGGTAGTTATTATTGTCTTCCCCAATGTCAGATCTTAAAACCCTGAGAAACCTTCATCATCCTGTAACGATTCGATTAGTTCTATAATATGCAGCGTGTATTTAATGTGCGTAAAGATGGGCACTGTTTGGAGGAAACTAGAGACAAGTAGATGAACAGTGAAGATCTCCAGTGCACTTGCTTTCAAATCTGTATTTCTTTAAATCTTTTTTTTAAACTGTTTTGTTCTGTTTTGGTATGTTTGTTCTTGCCCTCTTTGAGATAGAGGACAGGTGTGTGGGACTGATAAGCATGTTACGAAGTTTTTGTTGGATCATTGAGCAGAAGTGTTGGCAGTGTCACTGTTTGGATGTCACTTTATGTGCTTTGATTTTGTGACCTGGGTGACTATTTCTGAGATGACAATATGTAACTTATCAACTGTTGATTTCTTACCATTTATTTTTCTGTAATTCTGTATTAAGATCACTATAAAACAAGCCAGACAGATAGTAAAAAATTGCCTTTCTTGTGCCATGCACCTCCCAGTTCCACACTTTGGGGTTAATCTTATGAGGATTTATCCCTAGTGCATTATGGCAAATGGATGTCACCCACATTCCTGACTTTGGCAGTCTTAAATATGTTCATGTAACTATGGATGCCTTTGGTGGTTTTGTTTGTGCCTCTCCCCAGACTGGCAAAGCTACCAAGCATGTCATTAGCCATATGTTAACTACCTTATCAGTTCTGAGATGCCCACAACAATTAAAGACTGATAATGGTCCAGGCTATGCTAGTTCTGCCTTTGCTTGTTTATATCAACATCTTTTTTTTTTTTGTCTTTTTTGTTTTTTTATCGGTACCAGGGATTGAACTCACAACTGCCTGCTTGCAAGGCAGGCACTTATGCCACTGAGCTAAATCCCCAGCCCCTCTGTCAACATCTTAATATTGATCATATAAAAGGCATACCTTATAACCCTCAAGGTCAAGGCATAGTTAAAAGGACACATCTCTCCCTAAAACTCACTGTTGATAAAATAAAAAAGGGGAAATGGTACTCCACAAGGAGGACACCTAAAAATGTTCTATCTCATACCTTATTCATCCTTAATTTTTTAAATTTGGATGCTGCTGGACAGTCAGCAGCCATGCATTTTTGGCATTCTGAAACACAAAAGCAATTTGCTTCTGTACTATGGAGAGACCCCCTGACTAATTCATGCATGTCCCTGACCCCGTTCTCATCTGGGGACGAGGTTCAGTGTGTGTTTACTCTCAACAAGATAGAGAGGCTAGATGGCTACCTGAATGCCTCGTAAAACAAGTAGACAGTTCTTCAAAGACCCCATGCAACGCCCAGGAATAATGTCATTTCCGGAGGCACAATCCCCTGTGTTCTCTTACAGGTGACACAACTCTCCGGAGCCCTATGCTGCCTACTCAGCCTTCTCCTTGAGCCGTACCACACCCATGGTGGATTTAGACCCCTGCCAAACAGACTACAACTGCTGACAGCCATGCACAGAACCCCCTGTGACGGCGGAGGAGGCTCTTCTCGGTCTGGAGGAACATAAACCAGCCAAATAGACTGCGTCCGGTGTTATGCGAGGCAAGCTCCACAAAATTAAGAACGACTTCAACAGTGACAACAACAAATGGCTGCCAACCCCTTCTCCTCGATGTGTGTGTGTGTGTGTGTGTGTGTGTGTGTGTGAGCTTTTCCCTTACCTAGCGCCTCTTTTGGGTCCCCTAGCTGCCCTATTGCTTCTTCTTTCTGTGAGTCCTTGTATTTTTCAGAGGATTATGACGCTCATTAATAACCGGATAGACGCATTTATGGCAAAGCCCATTCAGGTACACTGTCATCAGCTGGAGATGGCAGATCAACAAACCTACCGGGAAGGAATTCCCATGAGTGGCCCATATGATGATGCAGCCTAACTGCCCTGGGGCAATGGACAGGCAGTCAGAGACGGGCAACTAGGACAGACAGGTTAATTCCATCAGCAACCTAAGACAGGCACAGGACCAACTGCTGTCCTGCAGCCCATGATGGGTAAGGCTTGGTTGGATTCATGTAATGAGGTCCTTGACCTAAGATAGACGCTGTCTGGCAGGGCCTGCCATACTCCTGATTAAATAATATAGAAAGGGAGGAGATGTAGGGAGCCGCGCAACAGCCCCATTGCTGCCTCCCTGCCTCGCTCTCTCCTATGAGCACAATGCATCTGCCTACATTAACCATAACCCTCTCCTGCTTACGTCACATACCCGGACATGATGATGACCCTGTTGTATTCATCCCCGTAGCTTCTTCCTGTCCCGCCAGCCCGCCCTTGGCCTATAAAAGATGTAATCACTTCTGGAATAAATGGGGCTTGATTGGACTCTCTCAACTTGCCTCAGTCTCTCTGTCTCCCCCATGTTTTTATTTTAATCCCCGTTCCTCTTCCAGGTACATCCCACAGATTGATCCACAGGCCGGATCAATCTTTTGTTATTACTTCCATTATCTGCTTCATTATAGCTTCTTTAACCCACTACATGCTTCTTTGAGCTACTTTTTCATCTCTGCCATCCTTTCAATAAATTCAGGTGTATATCTTATCCAATTCTGTCCTTCAGGGCCACCTGGATTGGAAATTGTGGGAGGCATTTTGTTGCTTTTTCTTCTGAGTTGTCTGTTTTATTTCATGCTAAGATTTGTGGTAGTAGTAGGCTAGAGTTTATTACCAGTACAGCGTCTCTTGCATTGCTCTTCAATGATGCACTCTGGGTATGTTTGACTATGATTGTTTGCCACAGCCCCAACCTGATGAGTTGGTCAGTTTTCGAGGCAAGGATGCAGCATCCATGTTCTCTGGGAATGTGCTCTGGAATTATTGTTATGAAGATACTGAGCTGTGGATTATAGAAAGCTAGCTACAAGTGCGTGACTGTTAATATCAAGCAAATCGCATGCACTATTGGGTCCTGATCTAGTTGCTCAACCTCCCAAATGAGTGTACAGAGGAGGTTAAATAAAAAGAGACAAACTGAATGAATTTTTAGGGCTCCAGGAGGGTCAAAACCTTTTAATTAAGCCCCAGACTCCGAGGGTTAAGACAAAGTCTCCTCTGGACCGCACACCTTATTTATTAGGTCCAACAACAAGGAGTGGGGGAACTGAGGAAAGTGCAGGCAGTGAGCAGGACTTTGAGAGTCACTTCAAGAAGGTCTCTAAGTAATAAATCAAGTCAATTCAGTAGCACTGTCTTATCATGAAGACATGATACAAGTGAGACTATAGGGGTAATTTCTGCAGCTGTAGTCTCTGTCTTGTTAATTGGGATTGGAGCCAAGTGTCTGCAAATGTGGCCTTATCTTGCCCTTTGAGGTATCTCTGGCCTCACAGGCCACTACAGGCCTCAGCCAGGACCAGTGATTCATAGAGGTTCACTTACTATGAATCAGTTCCCGTCACCAGGCAAGGGGCTGAGGCCTAGGACAGACTCACAGATAAACACAGAAAGCCAATTAATAAAGTTTAAATCATGCTCAGAGCCGCTTCGTAGTGATCTCCCAATAGCCCATAGTAATACTGCCTAAGACAACAGATATGAACATGCCAAAGCCAAATTATGTTTGCTTGTTTCTTTGTATTTGTGGTACTGAGGATTGAACTCAGAGCCTTGTGCATGCTAGGCAAGTACTCTACCACTGAGCTACAGCCCAGCCCCCAAAACTCAATTATGTTATCACTCTTAATCCTAGAGAACAAGTAAGTTTATGATGAAAATGTTAAGGCAAGCCAGGTATTAACTTACAACTAATTTTCACTAAATGTGGAAACTATATCTTTGCTAATGATAGAAATTCTTTTTTTTTTTTTTTTTTTTTTTTTGTCTTTTTGAGACAGGGTCTGACTATGCAGTTCAGGCTGGCCTTGAGCTCACTTTGTAGCCCAGGCTGGTCTCGAACTCCCAACAATCCTGCCTCAGCCTCCCGAGTGCTGGGATTACAGGCATGAGTCACCATGCCCGGCTCTAATGATAGAAATTCTAACAATGGTAATTTTAGAATTACATATGAAAAGGTTACTAAAGCTTTTAATTATACCCTTAAAGATATATGGGTAGGGAATGAGTGAGTGCAGCAGAGAAACTTTGAGACCTTATGACAGAAGGAGAGAAAAGTGACACAAGGGATCTTATATCTATGGAATTAGATAAAGGTATGACAAGAGACTAGCAAGAAAAAAGAAGAAAAGGGGGGCTAAAAGTGAAAGAAATTATGTAGAGACTAAAAATCCACATCAGAGGGAAAACGTTAAAAGGAAAGAGAGAAAAATAAAAAACAAACAGAAAAAGCCATTAGAAGCAAGGTAGGGGACAAAGAAAGGTTTTTCTTTCAGGAAACTGGTGATAAAGGAAGAAAAGAGGGAATGAAGATGGAAGAGAAAGTGAAAACAATGCTCACACTTAGAAACATAAACAACAAACAACAAAGGAAAGGATAAAAACCAACCAAATGAACAACAGCAACAAAAAAGGAGGTTCTTCTTTGTATGTATCCCACGACCCCACCTTTCCTACTAACTAAGAATGAGGTGTGAGTTTCTTTTTGGCTCAGTCCGTAGGACTTTGGTGCTGGGGTGTGGTGAGCTTATTACCCCAGACTTCCCAGCATGGTTACACAAGGGAGAAGAACTGATTAAAGCAGGTGTGACATCCTAGCTTAAGGCAGTATAATTAGCAATGACAGTAGCATCAAGCACAGTTTCGAGACTAACAAACTGTGGTAACTCTTTAATTTTGTACCTTTGACCATAGAAGCAAAATCTACAGTTATATAACAGAACCGGTCATGAACTGGGAGCTTGTATGTAAAGTGTCTCCCCTTGGTGGGATGTTTTACCTTGTAGTGAGGAAATTTAAGAAGGATGGTGGATAGAACGAGATAACTTTAAAGAAGTAAAGTAAAAGCCAGGCTGGAGGACCAAGGATTCAGGCTTTGGGAAATTAGAGAAGAGGGAAACAGAAACAAACAGAATGAAGGAGTAAGCAAGGAGTTATTGACATTGACAGAAAGATTAGAGAAACAATTCGCTCATATGAAAATGTAACAGTGTAGAGAATTAAATTGAGGAAAAGGGGGAAAAAGACGAATAGATTAGAACAAAGATATAGGTAAAAGATGGGGAAAGGGAAAAGAATGGGAAACCACAAACTGGCCAAAACAACAAACAAACAAACTAAAAACAAAAAAGAAGAAGAAAAGAAAAACCAAAATCCCCCTAGTGTGCACTGAGGGTCTAGAACTACAGGATAACATTTCCAGGCTTGCAGTGAGTGGAGTTCCTGCTGGGTTTGAGGATGCCCTTGGCCTCCAGGTGTGGGTGTCTGGGGCCGGAGTCTTCAGCCAGTCTTTTCTGTCTGTCCCTTAGTGGCCTCTCACTCCTTACTGTGTTTCTCCTGGTGGCATCTCTCTCTCGGTTGCTATTCTGTTTTCAGATAGAGATAAGGCACCGTTCCAGTCCCATGGTCCTTGCTGAGCCTTCTGTGTTCCTCTTCCACTGGCAGGCTCTGTCCTCTCTGGTCATCTTTTGCAGGATGGGGTGGGATGCTGTGATATGGTCTAGTCCTCTGTTCCTGTTCCTCCAGTCCAAGGCCACTCACCCCAATTCGAACTCCTCTCCTGAAGTGGGGTGCTAACTTCCCAGTCATTGCTTTACAAGTTCATGGCCACCATCAACCCACCTTACTGTAGTCTGTAACTCCCTTGGGCGAGATGGGGGTGTGATGGGGAATGCCTTTCTGCTCCTGCACCCAGAAGCATGGGGACAGCCCAGGAGTGCACAGTCCTGAGGTCCAAAGCTGTTTAATTCCCCAGGCCTCTCTAACCACAGGTCACGAGAAACATGATCTGCTCCATTTACCATGCATTAATCTTGTTCCTGGAAGTTTCAGTTGGCGCTCTGGTGCACAAAAGGAATGAGAAGAAAAGAAAAAAGAAAAGAAAAAACTGGCTGATGGTCACTCCTTTGTGTGAGCAGACTGTACTGCTGGACTGCAATGTGTTCTGTTTGGAGGAAGGTGGGAGAGGCAGGAGACCTTGCATTCCAAGTCTGTCCTGTGTGGCTGGATTTAGCTGCATTTTTTAGTGTGTCACTTATTTCAGATTCCAAGTGTAGCAAGCAGTTGTCCAGATCTGGCAACGCACCAGGAGTCAGGTTTGCTGGCTGAATGTTTTATTAAATCCTTTATCTATGTTTTGCTTGATCTGTGAGTCTCCTATTTCAGATCAATTTTAGTTTCACCTTGTTTGTCCCTCTCTTTTTTCCAATTATTTGTGTTTTAGTTGAATTTCTCTTAGTGGCTCTGAGTGAGACTTCCCCTGCCATTTTTTAAAAACTGTAGCTCTGCAGTAAAACTTGAAGTCCAGGATGTGATGCCCCTGCCCCTGTCCTTGCTGCAAAGAATTACTTTTGCTATTCTTGACCTTTCCTGATCCCATATGAATTTTACAATGTTATTCTCCAGTTTTGTGAGTAGTGCCATTGTTATTTTGATTGGAGTTGCTCTAGATTTGTGTAACAGTTTTGGAAGTAAGGTAATTTTAAATATATTTTTTCTACCTAACCAGGAACAGGGGATGTCTTTTCATTTTCTGATATCCTCTTCAATATCCTTTTTTAGAGTACTATAATTTTCATTGTAGAGGTCTTTCACTTTTTTGATTAGTTTGAATTACCTAGATGTTCATTATTCTTTATGCTATTGTGAAATTGTGGTTTCTCTAATTTCTCTGTCAGTGAGTTTATTATTATTTTACAGGAATGCTGTTGATTTTTGAATGTGAATTTGTGTTCTAAGATGCTAATGAATTTGGTTATAAATTCTAGGAGTCTTTTGTAGAGGTTTTGGGGTCCTATATAGAGAGGATGGTGTCATCTGCAAATAATTATAATTTAGCTTCTTCCTTTGTTATTCATATATTCTGTCATTATTTTCCTGCCTAATTGCTCTGGCTAATGTTTCAAGAACGATGTTAAATAGGACTGGTGATACCATCTCTTTGTTTTGTCCCTAATTTTAGAGGGAAAGTTTTCAGCTTATCTCCATTTAGTGTGCTATTAACCATTGGTTTGTTACACTTGGTTTTTATCAGATCGAGATAGAAACCTTCTGCACCTATTTTTTCAGGGGTTTTGTCATGAATAGATGCTTTGTGTGATGTTTTTTCCAAGTCTAGTTAATTGATTTTTGTCCTTACTTTTGTTTATGTGATGTATTACATCTTTTTTTTTATTTAAGGAGAAAAAGAAAAAAAAATAGAAAAAGGGTACAAGTTATACAGAATTTCAGAAAACAAACAGTAGGAAATTGCTAGTTAATAGATTACATATTGTTATCTTAGAAATAGTTGTTCAAGTTACAAAATTAAAGCATATCAAGTGGACTTTCAAACAGTGAGACTGGAAACAGTTTTGTTCAATGATCCAACAAAACTCAGTAATATGGTTATCTATCTTATACACTTAAACATATATGCAGTTATAACCTTTAAAGCGCTTTCTTTTCTTTTCTTTTGTACAATGACAATTACACATTTTGGGTTTTAATACTCCCACAGTTCTTATTACTTTTTTTTGAACAGAGTAAAACCAAATGTGCCATAACAGAACAGAGTCAGTCAAATCAAAAGGATGGGCATAATAGATAATGTAAAAACAAAATACTAGGTGATCAACAATGGTTACCATACTGCCTCTTGCTATCTTAAAAAGAATTGCCTATGCCATCAGTTATAATAAAATTGAACAAAACAGTAAAGAATAAAACCAAAACATTGGAGACATTACAGAACTTTAAAAGAAGATAATAGTCAACCGAGATGGGCGTCATAATGAATCTTATTGCCTTCACAGTTTTGCCTATACTTTCGAACTTGGTACAATCAAGCAAAGCAAAATAGAGGAAAATCAGTCAAAGCAAGATGGTGAGGGCTATACAGGGTTTCAAATCAAATTAATAGGAAATCAAAGTGGGTTACTATAATGTATCTTACTTTTTTTTCTTTTTCCCTTAATTAAAAAGATAAAAAAGTAAATAATTTTTTTAAAAAAGGAGATTGAGATAAAAGAGGGCATAAGAACAAACCAGCACAGGTCAAAGCATAACCATTTAAGCAAAATAGTGTTTCACCACAAGATATCCTGACATAAAAGTAGTTACCATAATGTCTCTTTCCTTGAAATCTTTGAGTATAATTTCGTATACTATAGCACCAAACATATCAAGACAATGTAAAACCATTCAAGAGAATGACATTATTACAGGGTATTTAGAACCAACTATCAGAAAATAAACAATGGTTTCTGTACAATCTACTTGTCTATAAAAGTTTTTGCTTATATTATCACATATAATAAAATCCAATAAGATACAACCTGTTAAGACCGATGGAGACAGAAGAATAAAAGCTTGATGGGACTTCAAAGCAAGATGATACTAAATCAGCACTAGCTATTATGATATCTTGTTTTCTCCAAAATAGCTGCTCCTACCATCCAATCTTCTCTGCCTCATTTCTGTTGAGCTCTTTTTCTGTCGTTTGTTGTCAGTTTGTCTTCTTCATTGCGCTTTCTGCTCCATTCATTGTGGCCTCTCTGCCACTGTTCCTGAAGTTTTGGTATTTTCCTTTTTTAGAATATCCTGCAGTATTCTCTGTAGAGTTGAATTGGTGGTTGCAAATTCCCTTAGTTCCTCTTTATCCTGGAAGCACCTTGTTTTTCCACTAATTTTTAGGGACAATTGTGCAGGATATATCAATCTTGGCTGGAGGTTGTTATCTTTCAAAGCTTGAGTTGTTTCCCCCCATGCTCTTCGTGATTTGGTTTGTGCCAAGAAGTCTGCTGTAATGCTGATGGGTGTTCCCTTGTAAGTGATCTGTTTCTTGTCTCTGATGGCTTTTAGTATTCTGTTCTTATACTGAATTTCTGGAATTTTGATAATTATATGCCTGGGTGTAGTTCTGCTTGAGTTGTAGGTGGCTAGGGTCCTGTATGCCTCATATATCTGAGTATCTTTACCTTTTGCTAAATTAAGGAAATTCTCCTGGATTATTTCTGTGAATAGCTTTTGTAGTCCATTTGTTTGTGTCCCTACTTCTTCTTTTATGTTCTTAATTTTCTTTTGTCTTTTTCCTTTTTATCGGTACCCGGGATTGAACTCACAACTGCCTGCTTGCAAGGCAGGCACTTATGCCACTAAGCTAAATCCCCAGGCCCTATGTTCTTAATTCTCAAGTTATAGATCCTCTTATCATCTTCTAGCCTTTGTATTATTGCTGTTTGTTTTCTTGTTATTTTTAAGAAGTTTTTCATTTCATGCTCCCGCATTACAAATCTGCCCTCCAATTCAGATAATCTATCCTTAGTTTCTTTCAAGCTGTTATGCCAGCTTTCGATAGTTTTTAGTTTCCTGGTAAACTCTTTGAACCTGCTTCACGTATTCTGTGGTTTCTCTATTTTCTCCATCAAACAATTCCCCCCCTTTTTTCTGTTTTTCCATTCTTTTTTTTGGTCTTTTTCCTTTTTATTGGTACCGTGGATCAAACTCAAGACTGCCTGCTTCCAAAGCAGGTGCTGATGCCGCTGAGCTAAATCCCCAGCCCCCTGTTCTTCCATTCTACCATCTGTTTTTTCTTGGGCGGTGCTTAGCATTTCTCTAACTGTTCTACTTATATCTTCCTTTATTTTGTTAAATACTTCAGTTTTAAACTCATCTATGAGGCTCTGGAGATATCGCTTTATGTCTATTGGTGCCGTGTCTGATATTGCATGTTTTCTGTCTTGCTTTGTATTTCCCTTTCCTGGATCAGTGTTCTCAGGATTGGGGACTGAGGACCCTTTTTTGTTGCTTCCTCTTCCCATACTTTTTGTTCCTTCCATACAAGCGAATGTAGGAGGTCCAATTTTTTTCTCTTTGTCAGTTACAGTTTGTTTGAATTGTGCCAGCTAGGTGTTCCCTCCCACTGCAGCGTAGTAGGGAGACGCAGACCTCAGCAGCCTCTGCTGGGCACCCCCCTCCAGGTCAGCCTACCTCAGGCTTCACCGCTAGGGTGCACCTCCAGGTGCTGGCACCTGGTTTGGGCTAGCCTACTGGGTCTTAGTCAGCAGAGTCACCCAGCCAGGCACTCCCCACCAATCCTGCTTGAGAGGGGATGTGGCTAATGTCACTGCAGCATCCTGTTCTGGTAAGTCTGCTTGGTCCCAGTATGTCCTTTGCTGGAGCCTCCTACTCTATGAAAGGGTCCCCATTCCACTCACTCACCATAAGTCAATGTAGGGCTCCCTGCTAGTCCTGCTCTCAACTCCGTTTGCAGATTCCCACTCTCAGAGCCTTCGCGCTTCTCTCTCCCTGCCGTGCCGATTTGGACGCAGCAGCAGCAGCAGAAAATTCAAATTGTGGCTTCCAGTGGCGCGGGTTCTAGCTTCCCACACTGATATTTTATCTGTTCCTGTTATAGCACCAGGATTGGATTTCCAGTTGGTTTCTCTTAGCTTATTTCATTCCTGGGTCAGCAGGGTGTATCTCCCCTTGCTTAGGACTCCTCGTACCGCACCATTCTTAGATTTTAAGTGCGATATCTCAGAGAGCCTCCATAGCTGCTGCTATCTATCCACCATGTTCTCCTGGACTGATGTATTACATCTTTAGTGTGCATATGTTGAACCATCCCTGCATCCCTGGAGTGAAAATTCCAACTAGTCATGATGTATGACATTTTCAATTATTTCCTGTATCTGTTTGCTAGTATCTTATTGAGGATTTAAAAATTTATGTTCATTAAGAAAATTGGCCTGTAGTTCTCTTTTATAGTTGGATCATATTTTGCTTTTGGCATCAGTATAATGCTAGCTTCCAGGAATCACTTTGAGAGTACTTCTTCCCTTTCAATTTCATTAATGATTTGGCATTATATTGTCTCTAAAGTTCTTGTGAAATTAGGAAAGCAAATTGGTTGAGACCTGAGGTTTTTGTAGTTGGTAATTTTTTGTTCTTAGTTTCATTGAAATTGGATTATTTTGAGTATGTATATCTCCTCATATCAGCTTCTGTTGTCTGTGTGTATCTAGGAATCTATCTATTTCCCCTCAATGTTTCATTTTCTTGGAGTACACATTCTCATGGTCACCAGTGATCTTCTGGACTTCAGCCAAACTCTTTGCTACTTTATTTTTTTCATTTCTAATTACATAGATATAATTTTGTCTTTTCTTAATCTGGTGATATTAGCCAAGAGTTTGCCTATATTACTTATTTTCAAATAAATCATTCTTGGTTCATTGATTTTTTTGTCTTTACTTCATTAATTTTGTTGATATGTATAATTCCTCATACTAGCTCTTCATATTAACTCTGGATTGAATTGTTCCTATTTTTCTAGGATGAGGTGCATCATTAGATTTTTTATTGGAGTTCATTCTGTTTTTCTGATGTGGAAATTCATTACTGTAAACTTCCCTTTTAAGACTACTTCCATTTGTCCCATATGTTCTGATATGTTGTACTGGCATTATTGTTTGGTTTTAGGAACTAATTTTGTCCTTAATTTCAACTGTGATCATTAATTATTCAAGAGGGTATCACTTAATTTTTATGTGTTTATATATTTTCTGTAGTTTCTTTTGTCATTGATTTTTAGTTTTATCCCAGGAGAATCTGATAATATGTCTGAGACAATTCAATTCTTTTGCATTTACTTAAGCATGATTTGTGAATTAGTTTGTGGTCTGGCAAAAATGTGCATTCTTTTGTTATTGGGTGGAATGCTCTGTAAATATCTTTGTTTGAAGGTTTGGTACAGTGCTGACATTTCTTTGTTGATTCTTTTGTCTAGTCACTCTGCCTATATGTGACAGTGGGGTACACTGAAATCCCACATGATAACTATATTAGTTTTTATCTGAGTTTTCATGTGCATTAATATTTGTTTCATGAAGCTGAATGCACCACTATTTCATTCATATATGCTTGTATTGGTTATCTTTTCCTGTTTAATTGTTCCCTTACCAATATGTAATAATCATTTTTGTCTCTTTAGTTCACTTTTGGTTTGAAATCCACTTCATCTAAAATCAGGACAGCTATTTCTGCGTTTTTCTTGGTTCTCATTGCATGGAATGCTGTCTTACATCCCTTGACTTTTAATCTGTGAATTTCGTTCTGAATTACACGTTTTTTGTATCCTGCACCTTGTTGAGTCTTGTTGATTGATCTGTTCTGCCAGCCCATGTCTTTTGATAGAAGAGTTGAGACTAGTTGCATTGAGAGTTGTTACTCAACAGTGCTGACTTATTCTTGTCATTGAATTATTGTCCTACTGCTAGTTTCCTTATTTTTTCTTTTGCTCAGTTTCACATCCCACTAGATTTATTATTATTACTATTGTTTTTATTATTATTGTCTTACTGTCATTGTTGGTGTTTCTTTCTAGGTTATCCCTGAGAATTTTTTTGTAATGCTGGTTTAGTGATCACAAATTCCTTTAAGTGCTCCTTGTGGTGGAATTACCTTAATTTTCTATCAGTTTTTGAAGGCGAGTTTTGCAGGACACACAAAGTTGGAGGTTGTTATCTTTTAGGATTTGAAACACTTCACTGAAAGTCCTCCTGACCATTAGATTTTGTATTTAGATATCTGCTATAATTCTAATTGATTTACCTTTATATATGACTCATTGTCTTATTAACTTCTTTAAAGATCTTTTTTCTCTATGTGGGATGGAGTTCTCTTTTGGTGACAATTTGGGGTTCTGTATGCCTCACTGATTTGTATGTTTATTCTATCTTCTGTATGGGGAAGTTTTCTGCTATTATTTCTATGAATTTTTCTGACATTTGTGTTGCCTTCTGACTTTTCACTTATTCCAATTACTCTCAAATCAGTCTTCTTTGTATCATCCAGCAGCTACTGGATCCATTTTTCATATTCTGTTGCTACTTTTAAAGTGTTCTGAGCAGCTGGTCTTTGAAGGCATCACTCACTGTCTCCTGGTTCTGAAATTGTGTACTGACATTGGTCACTTCTGCTGCTCATACTTTCACCATAATTTTTAGTCTCTTGGATTTCTGATTGAAACCTTTTATGGTCTCTAATTCTTTGCTAACCTGATTATTCATGTTTTGTACTGCTTTTAGTTTATATCAGGTTTTTGTTTGTTTATTTTGTTTTGTTTGAGGCAGGATCTCAATCTATAGTCCAGGCTAGTATTTAACACGCTATGTAGCCCAGGCTGGCCTCAATCTCATGGCAGTTTTCCTGCCTCAGCCTTCTGAGTGCTGGGATTACAGGCAGGAGATATCACACCTGGCCACAAATTGAATTCTTTACACTGAATTGGACCAAATAAAAATTCAATAGTTAGGCTCAGTGTTGACCTTAAGGGGAAGTCTGATTTGGTTCTCATCCCATTCATGTGTGTGACCAGAATCATAGAAAGAATTAAGTTTGTGAACTGAGGTTCCACTGTAATAAAGATATGGGTCTTGAAAATGGGGAGATTCAAAAGGAAAACCTTGAAACCTTAAACTGTACGATATGAAAAGGAGTGAGAAAAGATTGTATTGTGTGTGGGAAGCCCTGTAATTGGCTGCCATCTTATATATGCAGGCCGCACCACCCTAAACTCCCTCTAAGGGTTAAGTTTGGTAGTTAAGCAGCACCTTGCCTAGCTTGTTTGGCCTATTCAGGGATTATGCTTATGAGCCTGCGTGCAGGACATTTGAAAATTTGATTTAATTTATAACCCTCAGTCTTGCCACTGTTGTTAAGTTACCTGGTGACATCTCAGAACCCAACTCCCTCCTCCCCAGTACCCTATATATTTGTTACTTTTTCCTTGAATAAATGAGACTTGATTGGACTTCTGTCTTGTCTCCATTCTTTGTGTCTCTTGTCCCCTTTCATCCCCACTCCCCCTCTAGGGTCTCCATGGACTTACCCGTAGGCTAGGACAATTGTGGAGTAAGGAAAATGTTTATAGAATAAGGTAAAGGTAAGGAGAAAACTAATGAGAAGTAGAAGATAAAGAAATAGAAAAGACTATATTTGGCATAAAAATAATAGAGAAAAAATTAAAGGGAGAAAAATTAAAAGAGAGATGAGACAAATGAAAAAGAAGTTTAAAAAAGAGAGAGAGACATAAGAGCTGGGGATTTAGCTCAGTGGTGTAAGTGCATGCCTGGTAAGCATGAGATCATGAGTTCAACCCCTGGTACCCCCCCCCAAAAAAAAAAGAGAGAGAGAGAGATAAGACACAAGGAAGAAAGAGAAAGAAAAATTCTGCAAACCCCCATATACTGGCAAGGAATGAGGAAAAGAAAAAAGCAAAAACAAATCAACTGCACACACACACACACACACACACACACACACACATGTGCAGACACAAAACAAAGCACAAATAAAAAAGAAATTTCTCTGTGATTTCGAACGTGTGGTTTTCTTCCAGGACCTACAGTTTTGGGACACTGTCTAAGACATGTGTCCCTGTCCACACTTAGAGATAGGGAAGGCAGTCGGCCCCCAGATCTATGCTGGATGCAGGGCCCAGCAGGCAGTAGGATCAGGGAAGGGCACCAATGGATGCCACAGCCTTCAAACCCAGAACAACTCAGGCTGAGTCTGGCCTCCAGCTGTGTGGGTGGGGCCTGTGTCCTTTAGCTCAAACTTCTCAGAGAGTTACCTTCAAGGCTGACCATGGTGCCCTGAGCAAGGCTGTCTCCCGTGACTGTCACCATGGGGCTGTAACACCAAACTCCTGCCCTCCGACGCCTGCCCTAAGTCCCAGGTTCAATGAACCCTTTGCCAGAGTGACGTCAGGCCAAGCCTTCCTCCAGGAGCACGGCAGATGCTTGGACTGGAGTCACTCTCCAGCTGCTGCCTATTGAAGCATTCACGTGGAAGCAGAATCCTGCACTCTCTCTGCAGCTCAGCACACCCACCAGGCCATGCCAGCCCTGCGTTTCCCCCTGCAGTCCTCTGGGATCCCTAGCGTTTACCTAGTCTCTGTGCACTTGTCCCCCACCCCTTTCCTGTGAACCGTGAACCCTGAGCCAGGGAGACACTCAGACTGTCCCTTCCTTCTCTGTATTGGGTTCCATATCTTCAATTTCTCTGTAGGTTTTAATTTTCCTGTTAGATCCTTCTGGGTTCCCAAGGGTCTACTTCTTTCCTCCTCCTCCTCCTCCTCCTCCTCCTCCTCCTCCTCTTCCTCCTCCTCCTCCTCCTCACCTCCTCCTCCTCCTCCTCTTTCCTTTTCTTCTCCAAGTTGTTATTTTCCAAAGTCTGGACTCTGAAACTTGGAGAGATTGAGTTGTTGTTGCTTCTAATCTGCCATTTTCTCAGAAGTCCTGCACCCCACATGTTTTAAGGGCAGGGAATGAGGGGCTGAACATGATCAAAACACATGGTACCCTTTGAAGCCCTCTACCCTCCAAAAAGTGTGACACTAGGGGAGGTTTAGAAAGGAGTTTAATGGGAAAAGAATGATTAAAGTATGTTCGTTATGTGAAGCTTCTGATTTAGAAAGTGAAAACAAGCCAGGCACTGTGGCCATGCCTGCAATCCCAGCACTCAGGAGGCAGAGCCAGGAGGATCAACATAAGTTCAAGGCCAGCCTGGGCTACACAGTGAGTTCAAGGCCAGCCTGCACTACATAGTGAGATCCTGCCTAAAAAACAAAAAAAAAAAAACAAAAAACATGCAAACAAAAAATAAACACAAACCCCCAAAGCTGTAAATTTTGTTACTAAGGCTTCTCATCACTTCCAAACCTTAGAGATTCTCACTGTAGCACTAAGGCTTGAGTACAGTTGGTCCCTTCTGAAGTGCACTGAAGCCCCACATGAGATCCTAAGAGGTGGGAGCTTTAAAAAGCAACCTGGCTCTGCCTCATGAATGGGTAAAGTGATGAGTGAGTTCACAGGCTGTCCCCAGGGTGGTTCTGATCTGCCATCAGAGCCTGCGCACTGCCCTTCCGAGCTGCTCGCCCTCATGTAAGTGCCTGGTACTGCCTCAGGACCTCACCAGCCATCATCAGATATGGCCCACTGACTGTGGGCCGTGAGCTGAGACAACACCGTTTTCTTTTCATCTTACCCAGTCTGTGGTGTGGTGTGACTGCTACAGAAAAACTAGTATCAAACCGCACGGAAGACTGCACCGAGGAGTCTAGAAGGCGACTTGGGAATCTCGGTTCCAAGTCATCAGCACTGAGGCAGTTTTGGTTCAGTTTAAATACAGTTTGCAAGTAGGAAGTACAGGGCCTTACATGACTGATTCCATGGATTGAATTAAGTCATACGCTGTCAGGTAAACTGACTTGAGATACACTGGCTTAAAAGGAATTGTTAATCATAACAGGAACATCCCGGAGACAAGCGGAGGGGGTTAACGTGGAGCTGAGTTAAAAAGTATCCTTAGCTGGGAGTGGTGGCTCACGTCTGTAATCCCAGCACTGGGGAGGCTGAGGTGGGAGGATCACTGGGAGTTCCAGAGCAGCCTGGACTACAAAGTGAGCTCAAGGCCAGCCTGAACTGCTCCTCAAAAAAGACAAAAAAAAAAAAAAAAAAAAGTATCCTTGACTGGGTTACTTCACCCCCACCAAAGTCCTTGAAGCCACTTAGAAGCAATATATTTTCCTAACTGAGCGAAACACAAGCTGGGAATCGTCATGTTGGCCCAGTGCATTACAAGAAGAAAAGCAGCTGGCCCAGACAGCCAGTGAGCACAGGCAGAGGCTACTGTTCAGTTTTAACTTGCTGTAGCATGTCTATGAGTTTGTCATTCTACAACTGTGTCTGTACAAATCATTTAGGGGTGCCCCAGCGTCCTCGGCAACAGGAACTGGACTTGGTCTGTGTTAGCGCTCTGCAGCAGCTGTGACGCAGCGCTGCAGACCTGGCTGGAAAGAGCAGAAGTTTATCCCCCACTCCTCGGAGGCTATGTAGGGAAAGAAGACCCTAGGTAGAGTCGGAATAGGGACATGGTCTTGTAAAAAGAGGGAGAAGAGCACCCTCTGTAATAAGCCTAAATCGTGACCAGCTGGCAGTGTTGTGGTTTTGCCTCTAACGCGGGAAATCTGTGCCATCACCTCTGCTTCTGACAGGCAGCGCTGTGTACCCTGGTATTCTCGTGCAGGTTGCCACACTTACCCAGGTTTCTGCATTAGACCACAAAATCCAAACCCCTAGCAACAAGCCCACCACTGAGTCAGGTATATCTGCCCACAGAGGGAAAGGTCCCCCGACCCCGACCCCATGAAACATTGCTTCCGTGTATTCAGCGGTCACCACCTCTGGGGCTCCCATGCCTTGGAGTGGCTTTGTGCCACTTTCTTTGCAAATGAGTTTACTGTCACTTGGCATCATGTTCTGACTCCTTGTCCTCTTTCTGGTGTTGGAGAGAGAGAGAGAGAGAGAGAGAGAGAGAGAGAGAGAGAGAGAGAGAGAGAGAGAGAAGCCCAGGAAAGTTCAAGGACAGTGGGACACCAGCACCATGGGACGTTATATGTGGAAGGCCAAAAGCAAGGTGTGGGCAGGGTTGGAGCCTCTGCGGGGGGACCTTCCTGGTCTGTCAGCTTCTGGTGGCCCGCAGGTTTTCCCAGTGGCCGTGCCCTTCCTACCTGCTGTAAATGACGCTGGTGTAAACACCTGGCATGTCAATGACTTTCCTTCTTTTGAATTATTTCCCTGGAACAGATTTCCAGACCTGGGAGGGATTCCTGGCCAGAAGGAGCTGTACTTTTTTTTAAAAGTTAATTTTACTTTGAGATTTTAAAAACCAGCCAAATTAAACACAGTGTGAGTTCAGCAACATCATTTCGAATTTAACATTTTATCTTCTGGTCTGTGTGGCTGAGATAAGGCTTTGAAAGGTCTAAAACGTCACACTTTCCCACTTTCTCTTCGTGCAGATAGAGGAGTCCAAGAAGGCCAGGCTGGCCGTATCTGAGTCAAAACCAACATTACTCACCCTTGTCTTGTTAGGACTTCCCTGGAGAGGGAACTAAAAACACGTTTTCTTCCCATCTCATATTTATTGATATCCAAATCAGACTGACAGGAGACCGACAGGACTGGGCAAGCAGAGGCTGTTAACGTGTGCATGAGATGAAGTGAGCGGTGGATAGACCTTGGGCTCTCCTGCCCTGTGCTTCGAATTTTGAATTTTGATCTGTTCCCTGGCCAGCAAAATGCCACACCGTGCTCCTGCAGTCTGGGCAGGGGCTAGGAGCTGAGCTCCCGGTCAGTTCCCCATCCCCAGGGGACCCTGGCCTGAGGCCACCACTGAAGTGAGCAGTGAGCAGAGGCGTCTACTTTCCATCCTGTAATAAGGGACAGCGCTTGTGAAGAAAGCAGATTCAAGTCTTCGAGACCACTGCTACAGTGTTAGTATTTCTCCATGGCCTTCAGAGCCCACGTCCACAACCTCAGGTTGGATGGTAATGAAATTGGGCTCTGAGCCAAGACAAACTTAGAAACCACTGGAGCAATAACGGGCTGATGATTGTATAGGCACATTAATCAAGACTGCACTTTTCCCTAAGTGCAAAGACCCCATAGGATCAATTAACTAATATTTATTGATGATTTGAATGCAAGGCCAAGTGATCCCTGCCTTAATGGAAGTAAGGATGTTGCTGAGCTGGCGAGGTCAGAGCCCCTGAGCGCGGAGGAGCCTGGGAAGTGTTTAATTCAGGGTAAATATGTGCCGGGACATTTGGAAAGGCCAGCGGTCAAGGGAGGCTGGGGTTGGAAGAGGGGGGAACAGTCTGAGCTGGAGAGTTATGATGTGTCAGAGAGGAACTAAAAAATGACCGCAGGTCTGTCTTCTAGGCTAGGAATTCCTGAGTCTTTGAAATGCTGGTCCTGAGAGATGACTTGAGAAAAGGAAGGGAAGAAGGGGGAAAGAAATATCAGTTTCAATGGGTAAAATGCCGATTCACAAAGAATTCCCATTAATAAGACTAAAGGTTGATTCCGTCCCTGGCAACCAAAGACTCCATAAAAACAAGTTAAAATTTAAAATGGAAATAATTTAGTGATTACAATTTGAATATCTCCTCTACAGAGAATTGAAACAGTATGGTACCCGAGATATGGATGAGTTCCATTCCGGGAAGGCAGGTTCCGTCAGAAGCCCACAGAGTGAGTCTTACACAGTACACCTATAATGTTTGCAACTGGAATATTCCTAAGGCAGGGATGTACTGTCCAGCCTGTACATAAGGATGAAATGGCCACAGGGTTTTTGGAGGGTTGTGGCTCAGAGCTGTCAACAGAGACCTGGGGAGGAGCATCAGGTAAAAGCTGAGTTTCCCTCACCCAAAATGCTTGGATCAGTTTAGAAATCTTAGGATTTGGGAATATATGTGGAGACCTAATGAGATCCTTGAGAAGAAGACCCAAGTTTAGCCGTAACATTCATCTATGTTTCGTCTCCATCTCCTAAGTACAGCCAAGAGGTAGTTTCATACTTTGGTTTTTTAAATAATTTTGTGCATGAAACAAAATTTGTGTACACTGAACAACCAAACTTGTGGTATCACATCAACCTTTCAAAACGATTTAAATTTTGGAGCATTTTGGATTTAAGATTTTCAGATTAGAGATATTCAACTCATATGGAAGAGGGGCAGGAAGGGCATCCGCTGGTGCCTTATGGGCAGCCACCCCTCTACTTAGTGGGATAAAGATGCTGAGTCCAGGGTCTTCTCTCCAAGCAGGGGATTCTAAGGTGCCTGGTTTTTTTTTTTTTTTTTTTTTCTTCAGAGCTCTGTATGCACACAAGAATAAATCATATAATAAAGTGTATTATACTGAGCCTTGTACTCACATACAGTGGCTGGTGGCTGGGGATTTAGAATACTGGATAGAGAAAAGGAGAAAGGTTCTTTGTTTTATTGGTCAGTCCAGGTGAAGCTTCCTCGTGGCATGTGGACGTCGTGTTTGTGCATAGGCCCAGGAATCCCTGCTGTGTGTTCTGTGCTGCTAAACTGGTCCTGGCTCACTATCTGCACCTCCTCTGTGTTGTGGTTTTTCTGTAAAATGTCTCCCTAGAGTTCCATGTGTTTAGAGGTGGGGCCTTGGGAAGCTGATTGGATCATGCAGGTGTGACCTTGGGGTGTATATCTGATCCTTGCTCTTGTCCTCTTTTTTTTTTTTTTTTAATTGGTACTGGGGATCGAACTCATGACCACATGCTTGCAAGGCTGGCGCTTATGTGGCTTAGCTAAATCCCCAGACCCCAGCAGCTTAGCTCTTGTGCCCCTCAGCCACATTTCTGCCATGAAGCCAGCCAACAGTCACGGACTGAATCTCTCAAAACATAAGCCAAATGAAAACTCTCCTCCTCCACACTGTGGGCATGGGACATTGGGTCCTGGTGGCAGGAAGCTGTGTGACACAAGTAGCAGAGAAACCTTTGTCTCTGAGAAAGTGAAGCTTATGGGATGGCAAAACAAAGCAAAACAGAACAAAACAACAGGCAAAAGGTGGATTGTGCTTAATGTAAATAATTACCTCATTAGTATTTGTGTCCCAAACACTACACTATTTTCATAGTGTTTGTTTAGAACAAACAGACTTTTTCTATTTTAAAGGGAGTAAAGCAGAAGTGTAAAATGAAACAGAACAGTGATAGGACAGTAGGAATCCACTGTCGTTACCATAATGCATATTGTTGTCCTCTAAATAGCTGCCCAGACCACTGGCCCCGCGCTTGCACAGCCAATCAAACAGCACAAATGTCGGGTTGCTCCCTACTTCAGTTATTGTCCTCTCAGCTTGTGTTGTGTCCAGCTGCTTAGTGGGGGCGGAGGCGGCTTTCTTGCTGGTTCTCCCCTGTCAGCAGGGCCTCCGCCAGCACTTGAGGGGAGAACATACAGACTTGTACCTGAAGTTATTACTAAGATTTGTGAATGTGTGGCTTGGAGTGGAGCTCAGTGTGACCCTTGGTTTGATCCCCAGGACTCTAAAACAATTCTCCTGAATGCATATGTGCTGTAGTCTGAATGTGTCCCCCAAAAGTCCGTGTGTTGGAAACAAGCCCTAAAAGTAGAACATGTGCTAATGGTGTTTGGGTGTGAGGACGTTGGGGGGTAATTAGAATTAGGGAGCCCCTGAGGGTGGGCTCCCATGATGGCATTATTGGGGGGGTTGCCTTGATTTTTAATTGGATCATATGTTTATTAGAACAAGAGCTTAGATTTGTTAAACATCTGGATTACGGTGATTAAGAGGACTTTTGTACAACTTGTAGGCACTATACACACTGTTTACAATAGCGTTGGTATTTGGGTTGGGAAAAAGGTACAGATCTGACATATTTAATGTCTTGATCCATTTGTGACATTCAAAATAACTCCACTGTTTTAGAAACACTAATCCAAATGAAAGCAATGTACAACGTTAATACCCACACAATGTATTTAAAAGTAAATATAGACACACAGTCAGAAGCCTCCAGGTCACCAGGTGGATGGGGGAGGAGCTGTTTTCATGGCAGTGCGGGGCTCTGGCTAGACGTGAATGGAAATTTGAACTCCATGTTAAACACAAAAAGATTCAAACGATGTCCGCTTTCTGATGCTTGTGTCACAGCGCCACAGCACTTCCAGGGAGAGAGCGTGTTCCTGGCAAGAGGAGGAGCCACCAGGTGTCCCCAAACCTGGGACACAGGATGTGGTCACCCACATGGAGCAGGAGCAGCCACAGCCACCGTCACCAAACACCACTGCGTTCAGCCCGGCATGGGTCTCATCATCAATACACGAATGGTCCCACGCACAAAGCCGCTGATAAAGACTGTGCTGAGGCGAGGCAAGGAACAGCTCGGCCCATGCTGCAGCTCAGACGCTGGCCATGCGGACTGGGTTCTGGCTGGTGAAGCTGTGGTGGGAACGTGAAGCCCGTCCTTTGGGACCCCTTGGTGAAAGCATGAGCTACGAGCTGTGTCCAGTCTGCTCTCTCTACAGGATTCTACAATGAAGCACTTATTTACAAAATCCTGAAATTCCAGATTGGTCACTCCGCTGGGCAGTTTTGGAGGTGACTCATTAACTTTGTAACCCAGCAGCTCAAAAACTGACGTGAGAGGCCAGTTGTCCACCCCATAGGAACTGAGAGGTCTCCCCAGGTTCCTGGACCTGGGAGGGGTCTCTGCCGCAGTTCCCTCCATCTGCCACTCACACATCAGCTCCAGCTCCTTGGTGTCCAGATGAGAGTGGGGTGCTTACTGACTGCCATCTCCACTAGAGACAGCCCCGTGCTCCAGATGCCTGGCTGCACCCAGTGATAGGAGCTGTGGAGTCGTTCTGGCAACATGTAGGACCTGGCGCCCACAAAGGAGTAGGCCATGGAGTGGATGAGCTGCACGCTGACCCTGAGGTCACACAGCCTGAGCGCTCCCCAGGAGCTGACCAGGGTGCTGGAGGACTTGACTTCTCCGCGTATCTTGTGCCTTTCCCTCGGACATGTCAGGCCCTGTATTATAGCAATGCTAACGTCTCCTAAAATGTATTCAGGAATTCATCCAGAGATCCTCAAGACTTAATCCAGAGAACCCCTATCAGTGTGCTCCATGCTGGTACTGACCTCCCCGTCACTGCAGGGACCCCCGTGGAGGTTCATAACGGGCAGCGAGTTGCATGCATGCAGCACCTTCAGCTAGACGGTGATCTGGTTGCAGTGGCTGCTCGATCTCCAGGTAGATGGCCATTTGGGCCATGACCAGGCAGACAGCTGTGGGAAGCCTTGGTGCTTGGGGTGGGGGGACATTGAAGATGCGTGAGGAACTGCCTGGAATTCTCTTCCCACACATGGGAAAGGAAAGAGGAAGTTGTAATCAAGGCTGAAGGGGAGGGAGGAGGAAGTGGTGGTCAGGGTGAGTGTCATTTTTGTTTTGGCCATGTTAGACCATCACCATAATGTCCAGTAATTTATAGTAGGGAAGAAACCTTTCAGCTGGCAAGGAACTGGCAACTCAGGAGGATGGTAGAGTGTAACCAAAGATACTATAGGCAGCTGAGTTAGGTAGGAAAATTATAGGCGGCCAGGTTAGGGCAGGGCCCTCACAGGAGCTGATGGAAGCCATGAAAACTCGTTAGAACTGTGGCTGGAGGTGCATCTGTGGGAGGTCAGGCCTCAAGAGAAGAGCAAAATGACCAGGCCTAAGGTAAGTGGTCTAATAAAGTCTGGATGGACATCAGATGCTTTGGTGGGTGACCAAGACTCCCAGACTCCTCCCTGCCTGAGAAGCTCTTTGCTCCTTCCATGTATGCTTGCTGTGTGACTTGGTTCCCCACCGTGTCAGTCACCTAAGTGACTGTACTTATAATCTTATTGGTTGGTCATAGCTGTAACCCACCTTGTACCCACGTGGTTGTGCTCTATAAAACTTCCCATGAGAAGTGAGGTCCCCTTCTGTCTTTCTTAGACGAAAGCTACCTTTCCTTCAATAAATACTTCCTGCTCTTAGCCTCCTTTGTTTGGAATTCATTCTTTGATTTTGAGGAACACAAACTCAGCATATTGAACATCTAGCATGTATATCATTATTTCCTATATCAAAGGTACTTATTTAACTAAGAGTCTTCCATACCACTGGATGTGGGACTCACACAAGTTGCGGTTCTTGGTCCCAGGCTGGGGGGCTGGAGAAGGGGCTAATGCCTCTGGCAGTCTTACCCTGTGGGTCTCTGTTCCAGGGTTGCTCAAGATGGTAAGAGATTAAGGTCAATCCAAGGCCTGGCTCAGTAAAGACTCTTGGAAGGAGGGGGAGAAAGATTTGCCCTGGGGGCAATGTTGAGATAGACTGCTATCGTGGACACTCAGACACAGACACAGACACACACACACACACACATGCGCGTTCATTTCCTTTCTGGAAATGAACTGTGACACTGACTGAGGCATGACACTTCCAACATGAGAGAAACTCAAAATCTTTTCTTTACTTACTTTTTATCATGGCTGCAAGGGTTCAAAAATGAAAAGTTGATTTTCTCTGATATTTTGCAGAACGGTTTAAAGGAAAATTATTTGTCGCCAGCAAATGAATACAATGGAGCTTTACTTTGCTGCCTTTGAGAGCAATTTAACACAATTTATCATATGACCATCACGGACTTAGATGACACTGGGACTTAGGGCAGAACAACACAGAGATGCCTCCATGTACTGGTGTTGGGGGTGTCGGGGGCTCAGAGCAGCTGGGTGGGAGGTGCCTTCTAGCTGCTTGCCTGGTGTTACTGGATGGAGACTCCTGTGGGGCTTTGCTCCAGGTACTTGGTCCACCAAGGGAAGAATTGGATGGGGCACACGGGAAATGCAGCTGAAGGGTCTGTGTACAGAAGGTGGAAAAGAAGTAGGCTTCACAGAGTGAGAGCATTCTGGTGAAAAGGCTCACAGCAGCCCAGGATAAAGCAAAAGGGTCTTTTGTTTCCCAGATTCCCAGGTTTTCTCTCTTTCATGCAAATAAAGCACCGGGAGCTTGTCCCATCAAAAGCCACTGTGTCTCAGCCACTTCTAAACCAACTTCTTGAAAAGCTCGCTTGGTTTCCAGATGCATGAAGCTGAAGGCTCAGGAACTGCGTCCTTTGCTTGGCTGTGCCCTCATGCAAAGGAAGGGTTGTAAGGAGCTGTGAAAGGTGCAAAGTTCAAAGGAAGGATCTAACACCTGCCTGGTTGGTTCTGTGTACAGTGACATGGTATCATTGTGTGGGGCGTGTCCCTTACCCTGTTGCCCTGTCTTACTGGGGTGCAGCAAGGAGGGGCGGGCATCCATTTGGGCCATCACAAGGCAGCTCACAGTGGATAAAGGTACTTGTGCACTGGTCTGTCAACCCCTTGATTTCTGTGTGGCAGGTTCCATTTCCTCAGACTGGCTGCAGGCACACTTGTTCCTACAGGCCCTCCTGGAGCCTTCTCACACCCCACCCAGAGGCTGCATCTGCCTTCTCTGCTCCTTAACCAGAGGGAACTTTTGTGATTGAAGCAGAAAGAAGACCCCATGTGGCCACCAGCCAGGTTAGATGAAGTGACCCAGCTTCCCACGGGCCCTCTCTTGGGACACCTGTCCGAGAGCCCTGAACCACTGTCTGAGGAACCTGGCAACTCTGAAGCAGTTGTCCCAGTGTTGGGGAAGCCCGGTACTGAACCTCCAGGAAGACACTTTGCACCCAGGAGTTGGAAGGCAAACTGTTTATTATGCCTGTGGGCTGGCAGGAAGGTCAGTTGCAAATCACCAGCCTTGAGTCAGCTTTTGGGTTTGCAAACAGAAAGTACAGAAGCTGATAGCAAATCCATTACAGACTACATCATGTGTTGTTAGGCAAATTGTTTATTGTAAGAAGGGAGAGTCTTGGGAGGGAATTGGGATGAGGAGGTGAATGAAATCATTTATGTCCTTGTCCTTGACTTGGCTGAACAGTCCTTGGGACAGGTTAGTAAGACAGGATCATGATAGCTGGACTAGGTCAAGTTGATCTGGACCAGACTATGAAAAGCAGCCGGATGCTGCCAGTCAAGGCTACCGGGGTTTGGAGGTCTTGTCACAGGGCAGGCCAGGTGAGCATATCCTGTCTCAATATGGTGTTAAGCTGAGCACTAGTTTCTAAGTTTTTGAATTTGCTGTTACACCAGGTACCCATGAGGAGCCACTGCCTGGTGGTTCCAGCCTTAGACCGTCCTCATACCCACGGAGTCCCAGCCCAGGCCTGGTTCTGTGAGCTCCAGCAGAATTGTGGTTGTCGTTTGGGGCTGGTATATTATTTGCCCGTTGGGTGCTGTCATTTTGAGTTGTTTAGAGACTGCAAGACAGTGCCCAGAGAAAAAGGATTTTCACAGCTTTCCTGTCATAGCTGCAGGGCGTCTGCTTTCCAGGCCTCAAAGTCCCAGGCAGATACCTGGAACTGAGAAGCTAAAATGGATTTTTATTTTTTTTTATTTATTCATTTATGTCTTTTTGAGAGAGGGTTTCACTGTGCAGTTCAGGCTGCCCTTGGACTCACTTGGTAGCCCAGGCTGGCCTTGAACTGGAACCAACCCTTCTGCCTCAGCCTCCTGAGTATTGAGATTACAATCCTGTACCACCACGCCCAGCTAAAATGGGTTGTAGAAATTGGGATTCTTTTATCCCTAGTACTGCGGAAAGGATTCATTCTTCAATCCTTCATTCGTTTGCCTGAGAGATGAGCGGTTTTCCCTTTGGTTGAGAGCCTAAGCACCGGCCCCAGGCCTGACTTCAAGGAGAAGCCAGCTCCCAGCCTGCCCAAAGCTTCACCACACCTGTGCTGGGCTTCTCCTTCCCGGGGTGCTTCTAAACCCAGTCTGGGGAGGGCAGACCAGGTATCCTCCCCTTTTCCATTTGATGGGTTTTTCTCACACCAAAGACAGTGAGACCCAGAGCCCAGGTCTAGGCCTTTGCCTGAGCCCAGCTAACAACACTCTCGGTGCTGTGGGTCAGGTCATGTTGTTTCAGGGTTTCTAAATATATGCACGTGTGTAAATGTGTGGGGGCCCCTCAGCCCCCGGGGCTGTGATTAAGCCCAGGACCTTGTCCTGCCAGCCAGGGGCTCTACACCCGAGCTACGCCACCGCCCAGCGTTTGTTCCTTGTCAGAAAAACGCAAATCATATCCAGGAATCAAAAATGTAGAGGAAAAAAATATCCGCTCTCTGTGTCATCACTCACAAGGCATTTAATGAAAATTCCTTACAAAACTGGGTAAAGGAAACAACTGGAAACTGGGGAGACCCAGGAGCTAGCTGAGTGGGAAGTGGTCCCACACCCCAGCCCCGGGGCCAAGAAGGGCTTGAGCAGGTGTCATAGGCTTGCAGAGTTGGAGTCCAGGGAGGAGCAGCCGGCGGAGCACCTCCTCAGCCCCCCACTCTCCATCGCTGCTCCCCCGCAGAGGCTGAGCCCAGCTGCTGGAGGGAGCGGGGGAGCTGGTGTGGGGGAGGGGCCATAGCCCAGAGTCTGGGGTGAGAGGAGCAGAGCCATCCTGCTCTGCCTCTGAGGCTCTCGCCCAGGGCTCAGGTCTGCGTGGAGGTGCCCTAATTTTAGGGATGTAGGTTTAATTAGGATGTAAATGAAAGGAAGGTTTTGAGTGAAAAGACAAGACATTACAGCAGTCCTTAAATAATGAGTAGCATCCAGCTCTAGGGAAACCATTTACTCTGCAGATGAAAAATTCCTTCAAGGCCCCATCTTTCTTCAGGGCTGTCATTGTTATCTGGCTGTTTACAAGTTAAGCATCTCTAATCCAGATAGCCAAGGTCCGAAACTTCTTGAGCAATGGCATGATGCAACAAACAGAAAATTGCACACCATAAAACTGTTCCATGCATAAAATTGCTTAAAATACTGTATAAAATCACCTTGTGTACACGATGGATGTGAGACAGTAAACGGATTATGCCCTGCGATTGGGTCTCCTCCCCGAAGCATCTCGTGATATACACACCAATATCCACAATTCAAAGACCAGAAATCCTAGCCCAGTTCCATGCATTTCCGATAAGGAACAGTCAACCTGTACCCTAGATGTTTCTGTGGTGGATGAAATTCTGAGACGCCCACCAAGATTACAGGCCCCAAGTGGACACACACCTCCTCTCAGGTGCAGCCTGACACTGACTGAGGACTGGTGTCCGTAGGGGTTGTCCAGTGGGACAGCTATCTTAGGGGTCTGGGTAGCTCCAGGTGGCAGTGCGGGGATAGAATTAACACCTAGCCAGAATCAGAGAGGGCCCTATGGGGGCACGAGGCAGAGAGGCCCCTCAGTGTGGGTGGGAAGGGACGGGGCCACCGCAGGAGGCACCAGTGATAAGCAGAGGGTGTGGCCTGCCCTTGCCCACCACCCTGGGCACCCACCAGCTCCCTGTGACCTGTGGGACTGCAGAGATGGTATCACTGACTATGTGGGTTCCAGATTTCAGGATGACGAGGAATCCATTCCTTTACGGTAAGTGCCTGTGAGATGGGCAGTGATCCAAAGTCTAACAAACTAGCATTTGTTTCTGCAGTGGCACATGTAAATATGTTTATCAGGGTTCGGTAGAATGTAAAAAACCGCAGGTCTGTTGCTTTGCTGTGAAATGGATTTGCTCCAGACCCAGGGAAAGAGGTGTCTGGATTTCAGAACCGCAGGAAAGATGTGCACCTTGTTCCCGGCAGAGGCAGGACTGAGTCCCTCCTGGGGACAAGGCTGGCCTGCTGAGGCTGGGGTTGCCTGCAGGGCCAGGGGCCCCTTCCCAGAGCAGAGCATCCAGGAGCGCCAGGCATGGTTGCTGAGGAGCCCGGGGCAAGGGCAGCCTCTGCAGCTGCGTGGATCATGTGGACTGGGCGGGCACTGAGCGATTCTGCTTTGCTTCATTGTGGTGATTCTGGTTCATTTTGTTTCTTTCCTGCTCCTCTCCACAAAGCAGGCTTGCTTGGAGCTGAGAGGAAATCAGGTTTAGCACAGAGCTCTTGGGGGGGGGGGGTTCTGTTTGCTGCAGTGTTAATTAGAGATGCGCTGTCTGGATTGCCGCTGGGATCCGCACTGTTTCATGGGGTTGTGCTCAACACCTTACATATTCACAATGTGGAGGGACAGCCTTGTCTGGGTGTTGTTTTCACCGGAACAATATGAGTCCAGTTTGGTTAGGAAAAGTAAAATTCTACATTCCCAGCTAGCGCACTGACACATGTGAACAATTTCCCTCCCCTCCCCTCTCCCCTCACCCCTTTTCCCTTCCCTTCCCCTTCTCTTCCTTCTCTCTCTCTCTCTCTGTCTCTCTGTCTGTCTGTCTGTCTCTCTCTCTCTCTCTCTCTCTCTCTCTCTCTCTCTCTCTCTCTCTCTCTCTCCTCTCTCCTTTCTTGTTGGGCTAGAACCTAACACAAGCTAGACAAGTGCTATAACCCTAAACTACATCCCCAGCCCTGTTTTTATTTTATACTGAGACAAGATTTCTCCAAGTGGGCTAAGGTGGTCTTGAACTTGGCTATCCTCCTGCCTGAGCTTTCCAAGTAGCTGGGATCACGGACATGCACCACTGTGCCTAGTAATAGTTACAGTTTGTGAACTTCGAGCGTGAAAATAAATTACTGCTCTAGACAGGACAGGTTTAAAGAATGTGTGAGTCAGGCTTTGAACTGACTGTGTGGCCCAAACTTACCTCAAAATTAAGGTGATCCTTCTGCCTCACCCTCGAAAGTGCTGGGGTTACAGGTATGTGGTACCACACCTGGCTTCTGTACTAACACCTTCATAAAATCTAAATAAGATGAGGACTTTCTGGGGAAAAATGAATGACCCAGACTGACTAAAAAACCAACCAGCCAGAGACAAACAAAAAAGCAAACACAACTGAATACACTAAGTGATAGGAATAATTAATGAAAACTTCTTATAAAAGTAAGGTATTCTATGGAAAGCACTGTACCACAGCAATATATGCACGCCCACGTTTACAGTGGCCCAGTTACAGTGTTTAGTGTGTCACTGACTCTGCAGGTCTAGAGCCTAGATCTGATCAACTGTTCACAGGATAACAACATCTACGTACAGTATCTACGGGGGATCTCCTTCTGAGGGTGGTAGGCACTGTTAATTCCTGATCACTTTGTTTTAAAGTCTTTTATCATTTTCATTGTTTTGTTTGGTTTGGTTTTATTCTATTTTGTCTTGTTTGATTTTATTATATCTGATGGCACAGTCAGCTATTTTAAGATAAGATTTATTATGGTAACCATTTTGGATTTACTCTTACCTTGTTTTGAAGTTCTATACTGCATTGATTTGTTTTTATTGATTCTATTCTGTCTGTTTTGTTTGATTTTCCCAAGTCTGATGATATAGGCAGCTGGTTGAAGACAACAAAAGGCATTATGGTAGCCATTGTTGATTTCCTATGATCTTGTTTTGAAAGCCTGTATCACTTATACTGTTTTATTTTGCTTGGTTTATTCTCTTTAAAATAAAAACTTAAAAGTAGGATGGGACTTGAACATGTGATCCTCCTTGCTCAGGCTCCCAGTGCTGGCCTTACGGTATGCACCTCTGTACCCAGCTATGCTCAGGATATTTTCTGTTGTCCTGGGTCAGTTTTCCCAGGAGTGGTTACTTTGGTTCTCTCCTGCTTTTTTATCCCTCTTGCTTCAGCCAAGGTCAAGATCAAGGTCACAGTGATAGTTGAGCAGAAGGCCAGGGGAATGCACATTCTTAGGACTCAGATTTTCTTTCTCAGATCAGCAAATCCACTTGTCTTCCTGGGGAAGAAACAGGGCGGGCAGAATCTCCAGTGTGGAGAAGCCCAGCTGGGAGAAGGGACTCCATTTCCAGTCAGCTCCTTGTCCTGGTAGCCCTGCCCAGGGCCCACAGGGCTGTCATTCCTGACAAGAAAGTATTCAAAGTGTCTGTCACAGTTGGGCCAAACTCTAGCGATATCTGACCATTGCCATTGTGACTTACTGAACCAGAAGCAAAATGGGAATCAAAACAAAATTATCATCACCTGAAGTCATACTGAAAATTGGGAACAAAATTAAAAATAAGTCAATAGTAAATTAGAGTATGATAGATTATATATTTAATAATCAGTAAGTTTCTGATATATTTTCAATAACTGGTCATGAAATATGAGCCAAAATACACATAATTCATAAAGAAATACATAACATAGAAGCCAGGATGAAAGAAAAAAAAATCCTCATAAAGTACACATGAACAATGACCTCTCTCTCTCACCGTTCATTGAATTAGCAAGCACAGGAAATCTGTACAGTCACGTTTGGAGCTGCTGTGAAAACAGACATTACTTAAAACTGATTTGAGGAGCAAAATCCAAATAGAGGAAAGATGTTTGTTACCACTATAAAATCTTTATTGTGGAGGGATCCCACTATTGCCCCAGGAGAGTGAGCCACGGCTTTGGACTGGAGTTTGTTGGAGCAAGGGGTCACACAGTGTCGCCCGTGTTAGGCAGAGCTGCTCTGGTAGGTGAGCTGTGGGGAGGCCTCAAGGAAGCCTGGGGGGCTGTGGCCCGAAGAAGCTGGGGACAATGAGCCTGAAGGGTCCCCATGGCACAGGTCCAGGAGGCGGATTTCAAGCTCTCGTGGACGTGGATGGCAAGCAGGAGTTGCAAGCACACACCCCACGGTGAAAGGAAAGCCACTACTTCTGTGACAATCACAGGACAGTGTGCCCAGAGCAGATCTATGCCGGCTAAAGACAAAAAACATGGCACAAATAGAAGGGGGCTTATGCCACTGAGCTAAATCCCCAGCCCCGGGGTGAGGCTTTCAGCAACAGCCCCGGGGTGAGGCTTTCAGTAACAGCGCTGGATCCAAAACAATTGCAAGGCAGAGTCAAGAGAGCAATTACAATGCAAATGCATTGCAAGAGCATTGTTTGGAGAGTGAAAGGTTTCTGCTTTCTGCTTGCAGTCCCATGAAGGGACCCAAGCAGCAACCATCTAGGCGTTATTACAGAAAACTGACTATATCTCAGGCCACCCCGGGCCAAGCTGAGGTCAGCCTGTGGCACAGTAAGAGGAAGGTTTGACTGGAATTGGGCCTAGCAACTTGGGGTGTGGAGCAGCCATACTCTTGCAAGCACCCTTGATTTTTCCTTTCTAAAATTATCAGCACAAGCAGAGCAAAGGCACTGTTCAGAGGGGTGTCCATGGAGTACTGGTTACCTATCACTTGGTTTTTGTCACATTCCTGGCAGGAGGGTCCCACTAGTGTAACATGGGAGCCTTGTTCACTGGGCTCTGGAGGCCTGGCCTTGGCCGCTGTGTCCCCATCCTGGGGCCCGGGCTTTTGCTAGCTCTCAGTCCCAGATTCCTCTTATCTTGTCCTTCCCTGGGTCGTCCTGACTCCCTCTGGGCTGGCTTTCCTCTGGCTGCCTGTCTTCCCTGCTGAGCTCCTTCTGCCTAGAACACCCCTCCTAGGCTGCCACCACTCTGGAGAGCCTTCTCCCCTCCCCACAAGACCCTGCTCATCCTCAGCATTTGCCTTTGTGGAACTGATTTTCTAAATCACTGCTGTCAGCCTCTTTCCAGGGCAACCCTAGCCAAATACTCGGCCCCAAGGAATAATAAATAATCTAAAGGTGGTTTAAGTATCTGGGAGAATTATATAGGTTTAAATATCTGAGAGAACTGCATAGGTTATACACAAACACAGCACCTTTTCTGATACAGGACTTAAATATCCATGGCTTTTGGCATCTATGGGGAAGATTATGCTCCACAGGACCCTAAGAAGAGGCATCTTTCTGTTTAGTGGTTCATCCTCAGTGCATGCAGTCACGTTTCCATAGCTAGGGTACACTTGGGGCAATTCCACTGTGGCCCACACAAGGCTCTGTGACCTGTGTCTGGCTGTACACCCCGGGGAGGTGCACCGGCTTCAGGGTCCCTGGGTGGCGGTTACTGCAGGAGTAGCTCTACCGCCCCTGTGTGGTGGGCTGGGACTGCAAAGGAACTCGCAGAGTCCTGCTCTAGTTGGGGCTCCTGGCTGGAGATCCCCGAGTGCTTTAGTGTGTTGTGACCCCTAAACCACAGAAGCACTTGTTTTGATCCTCAGAAGGCTGGAGGGGATCACTGTGGTGGTCCCCCACTTCCTGAGGTATGAAGGAGCCAGAGAAAATAATTTGGAAACAAAAAAATTATTTATTAAAGCACAGGCCTGGCGACACAACCTCCAGTAGCCAATATGGAAGACTGTGTGCCTAACAACTAAAGGACAGGGTTTTTATCCTGTAAAACTGCAAACAGCTGCTGGTCTTCACAATGCAGAGGGGTGGAGTTTGCGGCGCACTACAGAACAGGAACGCGGTGGTTACATTTCTTAGGAAGAACAAGATTCAGATGGGCTATCAAGCAAGTTTAGATTAGGCAAACATCTGCTTTTAGAGTTACCTTTGATAGGTTACAACATTCCCCACTGATTTTATGTCTACTTCTCCAAATCTTTGGGGAAGACTTGAGAACTAATCTTGATGGTGAACCAGTAACATTTCATAACCTTGGTGGCGTAACACCATCAGCCTCACATCTTGTATTTGCTGCCTGATAAAGGTAGTTAGCTATTGACTATACAGGGGCCTAGTAAAACCAAGCAATCCTAGCAACAGTCCAAGCAAGGGCAGAAGATAAGGCAGGATTCCATTCCGGACACTACAACGGAGGTTTTCAAATAGCTCTCTTCTTCTTTTTACCAGGTTTTAGGAGGTCTAGCCCTCTTCTATTTTGAAGGACCACTTCACCTAAGGAATCTCTCTGATTCTGAACGTCCTGAATGGTAACGATCTGGTTGGAAAGTTGAACAGAGACCCCCATTCCTGCTGCCCCCATACCCAGGGTTCCTGATATTCCTAGACCTACCAATAATCCATGCTAGGAATGGGGACAGGCTCATACCCGGGTAAAACCTCTATGTCAGGCAACAGGACAGCTGTTCTTTGCTTACAGAAGGTTCAAACTCACTGTGTGAGGTTGGTAACAGTGCCTTTAAAGTCCCAGTGCTTAGTCAATTTGAACTTTAAGGAGTTACCAGTCTGCTGCACAGTCCATTAGTCCTGGGAAGGTTGGTCTACTTGGGTGTCCAGAACCTTCACATGAGAGTGGTGGATCCAAGGTGCTTTTCCAGCCACCTTCACTGCAGTGGGGGAGCTGAGGACCCCGGTGTAGGGTCCCTCCCAGCGAGGCTCAAGGGTGTCTTGTTGGTGATGCTTGACTAGGACCAGAGTACCGGGTTCCACCAGCAGGCTGGACTCAGAGTGAGAGTCTACCGGAGGATGCTTCAGCCTAAATAACCGATGTATAGAGGTCAAGATGGGCTGAAGAGCCTGTAGGGACTTAATGAGATCTTGGTTAGTCAATTCTGCCAATTTTTCCTCAAAGAGTTTTGGAATGAGAGAAAGGGGCCTCCAGTACATTACTTCAAAAGGGGATATACCAAAAACATAAGGAGTACATCGGGTCCACAGGAGGGCAAAAGGAAGGAGACTTACCCAATTATCACCGGTTTCTACAGATAGCTTTGTAATCATATTTTTAAATGTCTGATTCATCCGCTCTACTTGCCCTGAGCTTTGAGGCCCCTTAAGGATAAGAGGAAGAGGTCTACCATACAAAGCTTCGAAAGGGGAAATACCTGCAACATAGAGGGTACATCACACACACACAAAAGCAAAAGGAAAGAGACTCACCCAGTTTTCGCCAGTTTTTAAGGCCATTAGTAATTATTGTTTTAAAAATCTGACTTGTCAGGGCTGGGGATTTAGCTCAGTGGTATAAGCACCTGCCTTGCAAGCAGGCTGTCGTGAGTTCAATCCCCGGTACTGATAAAAAGAGAAAAGAGAAAAAAAATCTGACTTGTCTTTTATAATTGTCTTGAACTTTGAGGCTGGTAAGCACAATGGAGTTTCCAATTGATCTGCAAAGCTTAGGTTAATTTTTGAGTTATCTGGGCTATAAAAGCCAGGCTATTGTCGGACCCCATAGATAAAAGGGAGGCCAAATCAGGGAAACTGTTATCAGGGCTAACTCAGACTTAGTAGGCAATGCTTTAACTCATCTAGTAAAAAATATCTATCATTACTAATAAGTACTTTTTTTTTTGAAGTCCAGGCCTTCCCATTTTTGTAGTCTATTTCTCAGTGTTTTTTAAGGCATAGTCCCATGTAGCGAGCGGTTTCTATTTGTTGCAGTTGTTTTGGGTTCACCAGTTGGCACTGAGGGCATCTGAGGCTTACAGACTGGGCTAGCTTTGATATTAGCCCCCAGGGATAGCTCGGAAGTTGAGCTGACAGATGTAAGTCTTTTTAAGTGCAAGTAGGCTCTGACAAAGCAGGTGGGATCAGCAGTAATGTTAGGACTATCTCAATCCTCACTGACTTTATGGCTGCCTTTTGGGTGGCGGTGTCTGCCAAATTATTTTGTATAACAAGGTCATCTCCTGCCTAATGGGCTCTACAGCGGATAATAGCCACTCTCCTTGGCATCTAGATGGCAGCCAACAAGTTCAAAATTTTGGGGGCATTTTTAATCTTTTGACCCCAGAAGTCAATAAGCACCATTCTTGATAAATGGCCCCATGAACATGGGCAGTAACAAATGCATACTTTCACAACTTGAGGCCTCAGTGAGGGCAATGAGTTTAGCCCATTGGGCTGATGTTTCTGGCTTCAGTGTTGGTTCTCATAGAATCTGAGAGTGTGTGGTAATGGCAGCTCCCGCGACTTGCTTGCCTTGATAGATGTAACTGCTTTCACCAGAGAAATATAAAGGAACTCTGAATAGTGGCTCATCTGTCAAGTCTGGTCCCCAATACAGTCGTGGAGGGGCAAGAAGAGGCATCATCAGGCAGCAGAGTAGCAGGGTTTGAAGCCACTGTCCTCTTGAAACTGATGGTAGTCAGATCTAGAAGTAATGCCTGATAATGCATGACTTGGGAGTTGGGCAGCCATCGGTTTGGCAGAGCCTTGATGAGAGTCTCCAGGGAATAGGATTGGAGAATTAAGAGTTTCTGTCCAAAAGTCAATTTTTAAGCCTCTTTTACCAGGAGGGCCACTGAGGAGATTACCCACAGACAGGGTGGCCATTCGGTTGTCACATAATCAAGTCTCTTGGAAAGATAGGCAACAGGTCTCTGCCAGGGTCCCAGATTCTGGATCAGTCCTATGGCTCCTAGAAATTTTTGCACTTGCCTTTAGTCACAGTGACTGGAATCTGTTGGATGGCTTGCATCCACTGGGAGGAAAGAGTCTTATTTTTGTTTATGGAGAGTCTAACAACCAATGTAGTCTTTCTGCCCAGCAGAAACTTCTTAAGCCTGGTCTTTAAGGTCCTCCCAGTTGCTTAAATATATTTTAAGCAAACTCTAATAACTGACTGAAATGCATTTTCTTAAATCTCTCAAACTTTTGCAATTTTTGTCTAATGTCTGGGACTGACTGAGTTACAAAGGCAATATTAATGACCCTTGCAATTTTAGGTGCTACTGGTGTATAAATGTGATAGGCCTTTTGCAATCTTTTCAGAAAACCATGAGGGAGACTTATTAGCCAATTATCTCATCTCTGCTATCTTGGGCAAATTGGTGGGTTTTCTGGGGTGCCCTAATGGCTACCGAGAACAACTGGCGATACTGGGGAACCTCCTCACCTCTGGCTGTTCACTTGGGGTGGGACAAAAGAAAAACATGGTTCTGGCATTCCGGATCAGAGGGCAGGCTTCATCTGGATGGCACACTGCTTTTTGTCCCAGGGTGCCACATGGCAGGCCATTGTTTTATTGAAATTACATACTTAACAAAAAGGGCTTTTTCATAGGTAACAAAATTAATTGTGCTGCATAATCTCCCAGATGTTCATAGCACATGTAAAAACTTGTATTTTATCTCTATAATCACCAATCACATTAGGTACAATAGTTATTTCTTTTAAATTTAGATCGACTTTTTTCAGTGCAAGACGAATTGTTCTTTTTTTTTTAGCAATCAAAATCTCAACTGTCTTTATAATCTATAGCATTTTTGGAAATTTCCCTCCCCCAAACTCACAGTATGGTAAATTATCCTGTTGGGCTCTTTGCTCTTGATAGCCATGCCACAGAAAGAAAGCATTTTACTTTTTTTTGCTTTTTAGACAACATTAAAACCTTTAACAAAATCTTTGAAGTGACCTTTTTAGTAGTCTAAAACATATTTAAACAAGGCGCCACAAAAGACAGGACCAACATTAAAGACACAAACAAAGGTTGTTTTGTGCACAGTTTGGTGAGCTAAAGGAAATAATTTTCCTGCAACAGAAATGGGCAACGAGCTCCCAAGTTAGTAACAAATTCAAACAGGCAGACAATTCCAAAGTACAAAAACACCGAACATAAATACACACAGGCAAAAGGCCCCAAAGTTACGGACGGGCTGAAGCCCCAAACGGGCCAAAGACCCACACACATGGGCTGAAGCCCCACATTACAAATGGGCGATAGCCCCTAGATTCAAGTGCAGAAGGAGCCCTAGCTCATCTGCAGTCATTGCATGCATCCAATTACAAATGGGCAAAAACCCCCACATGGGCCAAAGCCCAAACAAAGTTACAAATGGGCCCCAAAAGCCCTAAAATACAAAAGAGGGGAAAAGGCACCCAGAAGTTGTAGAGAACAAAAGACATGAGACAAGACAGGACTACACAAAGACACAAAAAAAACCACCAGTACTGGTAAAAATTAAAACAACCTTTCTCTGGCAAAATAAATGAATTTAGGCTGGCTTCCCTTCACCTTCCAATATCTAATTGGAGAGCAGCCCTGCTGGGGTCCAAGATCCAAATGAGTCAAGAGACTCCAAAACAAATGATCTAGGATTCCCAACAAGGATCCAACCTCCCAAGTTTGAGGGCGTCCCCTCCTAAACAAAATTAAGACTTCGTGGTACCACTTTACTTTAAATGGGAGCCTCCAATACTTTCTCTTAGTGAATCAGTCCTCAGAAATTGAGTTGGTGGGCTGTTATTCCATCCCGGATGAGCCCCCAAATGTAGTGGTCCCCTGCTTCCTGAGGTATGAAGGAGCTGGAGAAAATAATTTGGAAACAAAAAAATTATTAAAGCACACGCCTGGCGACATAGCCTCCAGTAGCCAATATGGAAGACTGCATGCCTAACAACTAAAGGGCAGGGTTTTTAATCCTGTAAAACCACAAACAGCTGCTGGTCTTCACAATGCAGGGGGGTGGAGTTTGCGGCGCACTACAGAACAGGAACGCTGTGGTTACATTTCTTGGGAAGAAAAAGGTTCAGGTGGGCTAACAAGCAAGTTTAGATTAGGCAAACATCTGCTTTTAGAGTTACCTCTGATAGGTTACAACAATCACCATGTGACGTAAGTAGTGTTTCTGATGGAGAGAAAAAGGCTTTAAAGTTTTCCTTTTGGGGTTGGGGATGTAACTCAATGACAGAACTCTCCCCATGCATGTGGAAGTCTCTGGGTTCGAGCTTCATCACCACAAAAATAAAAGAATAAATAAATAATAAATAAACAAATCAGAAGTATTTCTTTTTGTGGTGAAGGAAGATATAAACAGGAGAAAACAATGAACAGAATTAGAACTATTACTAGTAAAACTTCCCAGAAAAAATAGAAAAGAATTTCTTCTTCCCCTGGAAGTAAAATAATAACAATTAGAAAAATAACACAAAGGTAGAGTGGGGGGAAATGAAGAGAGTGGTCTACAGTCTCCCTTATCCTTGTGGGGAGTCATAGTCTCCACTGATGTGACTTTAGAGCTCTTGTTGCTATTGGCAACTTGGCAGGATCACTTTACAAAGCAATCCGCAGTAAATATCCTTTACAGTATAGCTGTGTGCTCTAATCTAAGATAAGCATTTTAATGCGTATCATTTCACTCAGTTTCACACTGATGCCATAGGAGGGGCACCCTGAGGTGTCCCCTTTTACAGATGGTGTTCTGAGAGATTAAGTTAAGAGCCCAAGAGCACACAATTAAGGGAGGTGGTACTGGGATTTGAACCCATGGAGGATTGGGAGACTCTTGTCCTTTAACTCTGATAACTGTATTCATATTTATCTACGTTGGAGACTTTAAGAGCAAGACTAACAAAAAAAACCGACATGGTTTGATTGTTCGATTATTGGCATGTGTGAAAAAGAAAACATAAAGAATGAATAGGAGGCAGAGGCCGCCTACAGGGAGTGTAAAACAACCTGCTTCCATTTGGAAGTCAAAAGAAGAGGAAAATAAAACCGAACAGCTAGAGACGGATGTTACAAAACGCACAGGTATGGAGATACTGACTAACCTGACCGGCAGCTCTCTGTGCCCCTGCTCCCTGTTGCTCTCAGTTTCGGGAAAATTTAAATTACCTTGTGTGATGGGCAGGACTGGGTGTCCCTAACGTTTCTGTGTTGAAGTCGGAAGCATCAGGACTTCTGCTTGGCTAGGCTTTACGAAGGTCATCATTACGATGGCCCAGAGTGAAAAGCAATCAGGAAGAGAAAAGCACGAGTGGGAGTGGATGCCACCTACGAGCTGAGCAGGGAAGGCTCGGGTGAGCCAGCCCTGCTGAGCACTTGACCTTGGGCGAGAGTGTCCAGAGCTGTGAGAAGGGGAATGTCTACAGCTGCAGCCACTGCCCGTGGAGCTGCCACGGCGGTGCTCGGACACTCAAGCACCTTGCATCTGCGTGTACTGGTGAGGCCCAGGGCCACCAGAGGGCAGTCCCTGAATCTCCGCATCCTCTGCCACCCTCACCTTGCCCTTTGCCACACCACTGGGTCTCACAGCTCTGTGAAAGGGCTCATACTCACGCACTCCTGAGCACCAGCACCTTGTAGGAGGCGGGCTGTGACCACAGTGATGGCCACCGCTTAGTCTACGGTAATAATCAGGAGCCAGCAAGAACATGTCCTCGAGGTGCGGTGATGGCTCCATGCTCCTGTCATCCATCGGAGCCAGGCAGCTGCAGGCTCTCTGAATTCATATCACGCTGAATTCATATCATGCCTCGTCATCGAAAAGACAATTTGAGATGTTGTCATGAGCTCCTGGGCACGCCGGGGGCCTCGCGCTGTGGAGCTGGCCACTCTGCACAGCCTCCACAATGCTGAGGAGGAATCAGCAGGGACCCTGGCTGTGCCTGCTTGTCCTGCGAGCTGTGTTGTTTGAGAAAGCACTGAAGCACAGGGGTCCTTGGCAGTCCTGGAAACAAACAAAAACCCTCTTTCCTTTTCCTGCTCCAGCTGCGTGACATGAGAGCCTTGCTCTTCAGTGGGGCTGCGTCGTGGGTCAACACCTGCAGCTCATGAGTTCCTCAGTCAGCAGACGCTCTGCTGTCACCCTCTGGAAAGTCTTAACAAGTTCGATCAAAGAGTCGGGGTTCTCGCCTAGCAGTGGGTCACACAAGTTAGGTGGCTACCTAAGAGACAAGTATGTCTCAGCAAAGAAGGGAATACACCTCTGATCATTCCCTGAAAGAAGCCAGTCTGCCAAGGCTATGCTTTATGTGGTTCCCATTCTCTGACTTTTGAGAAATTGGTGATGGTAGAAAGGTCAGTGACTGCCAGGGCATGGTGGGCAGGAAAGGATGAACAGACAGAGTTCTGGGGTGTTCTGGGCAGTGACACCGTTCTGTAGGGTCCTGCGGTAGCAGAGAGGTCATTTGTCCAAACGCACAGGGTGTGCAGTTCCAAGAGTGAACCCTCAGGGAAGCTGTGGGCTCTGCATGACCGTGATGTGGGGGAACTCCTGGGGGAACTCTGAGGGTGGGGGCTGTGTATGAGATGGGAGAGATTTGGGGGGCATGTAGGAAGTCTCTGTACTTCCTATTCAATTTTGCCATGAACACAAAAAATGCTCTAAAGATACAGTCCGAAAGAGAATTTTAAAAGAATAAATAAAAAATGCATCCATTTTAAAATTGCAGGAGCGCACACACCAGTGAGGGCCCGGAAAGCAGTGTGAGGCTTGCTGGGCCCGGTGTGTACATGCTTGACTCTGATGCCCTTCTCCTTGGTTCTCTTGGCCTCGGGGAATCAGTGCTGTTCCCTCAGATGGGGCCATGCTGGCGGGGAAGCCCGAGGCCTGTGCCTATCACATCTCACCTTGCTGCCCACTCTGCCCTCCAGGTGGACCAGAGCCTTTCCAAAGGATGAGATGCACCTTCCCGAGGACTATTGTTTTGTATTAAATGTGAGTTTGCCAGAATAAACATGAGATGTCTTGTTTGTTTTTAACAGACATTTTTTCCTTTGTGTGGCTCCTGTTGCTAAGAAGGAGTTTACGCTGCCTCCAGCGCTGGCTTTGCAGGGTGTTGTCTGCAACAGGGAAATGTGTGCTTCACATTTGAGAAGAAATCCAGACACACTGCCTTGCAAATTTCCTGGTCTCCAGCCACCAGTGATTTATTTACGTCCTTGATTAAAGCTTGGCTTCCACGTTGGTTTCTCATGAGACAAATGCTTGCTCTCAGCTTCTAGAAGCCTGGGCTTCTCCACCATTCAATCATGTGTGATGACCTCATCCTGTCGTCTGCTCAGGGAGGGAAACCAATCCTGTGTGCAGAGACATGCGGGGGAGCCTGGCTCCCATTTCCTGATGTGCAGGGAATCGGGCGGGCTGATGCTGTAGCTGGGAGCTGGGAGCCGCTCAGAGCTGGGAGCTCCGTTTCAGCAGGAAGTGCCGAATCAGCACAAAGAATGCAAATGTCTCCTGAATCTTAACCAAAGGACGAGTTTCAAATGCTGTGGAATCATGCAGTAGCCTTTGGACAGAAAAGCAAGCAAGCCGTAAATGCACTGGCAGCAGGGGAGCCTGTTTTCCAGGCTGGGTGGTTTGTATTGCCAGGAGCAGAGAAAGCGCAAGGTTATGCTGGTGAGTTGGGGGATAGCTGTGGGTAAGTCGCTATATCTGGCTGTGTGTGCAGAGGGTCTTGGCCTTTGTAGTCAGCCAGGCCTTGATGGTATCACGTGGGCACTTCGGGGGGGAAAAAAGGTAAATCTGACCTTGACTTCTCCCTGTCTTATTGTCCCCAACACGCCGAGAAGAGACCATTCACACAGAAATGTCTGGGGTTGAGAGCCTCAAAGTTTGTGAACAGCCAGCTGTCTCGTCTGATGCCCAGGGGCTGCCTCCTGGTGAGCGCAGTGTTTTCCAGATCTTGCTGGGAGGCTCTACTGCTTCCCACTGACCATGTGACAATGGAGAAACACCTGTCCCCAGGGCTCACCTTCCCCATCTGCATAGCAAGAAGGTAGCTTCTACAGCACCTGCCTGATCGAACACTTGAAGACACTGAGATGCTTGGGACCAGTGGGTTACAGCCACAGCAATTCCAGGGTCCCTGCCGTGCTAGAGGAGCTGAGTCAGGAGAGCTCGTGGGACTGAAGATCTGGGGCAGCTCTGAACACTCCATGGGCAGTGGACTTTCCTTGTTTTTATTTTCTCAGCCTTGCAGCCCTCATTACTCTTCTGAACAGATTGATACCTGTTATCTGTTCAGTGCTTTAAATTCCATTCCCTAGGGTTCTAAATACTATTAATAAAGCTACTCACCACAGGAACTTTATAAGCATCAACCCAGGAATTAAGCTAAAAAAAAAAAAAAAAGAAAAGAAAAGAAGACATTTAAATAAGATGTAACCCCAGACATCCAGGCACCAAAGATAAACCCAGGGGGCCATGAGGTGGGACAATTCAAAAGCCCCCTCCTGGCCTCTCTGAGGTGGTAACAACAAAGCAATTGGATAGGCTCCAGAAAAAGTCAAATCAGAAATAATCTCTCAGGTAACAGAGATGGTGACCACAGTGAAAACCATGCTTGGTGACTCTATAGCAGACACAAATAAAAAAAAAAAATAGAGGAGCTCAGGGGAATGAAGGAAACCATGAATGCTCAACACAGGAAAGAAATGGAACCCATAAAACAGACTCAAGCAAATGTCGAGGAATTTACAAATTCCACTGAAAGTATCCACAGTACTATAAACCGATGTTAGGACAGAATCTCAGATGTACAGGACAGCCTGTGGTTAGTGATCATGAAAAGAAAGATTTCTTAAAAATAACAAGGAACCATGAGAAATAAAAAAAAAAAGAATCAATCCAGCAGCTGATGGATAATGCAAAGAAGAATAACATAAGATCAGAGCCAAGGAAAAAGCAGGAGATAGCACAAATGATATGAAAAACCTGTTAACAGACATCATGGCAGAAAACTGTCCTGGTAGAAAAAAGAATTTGATATAAAGATAAGTGAGGCATACAGAACTCCAGATAGCCATGATAAAAAAAGATCTACAGCAAGGTATACCATAGTCAGGATTCTAGAAATTCGACACAAGAGCCATATAGTAAAAGCTGTTAGAGAAAAGAAACAAATCACCCACCAAGGAAAGCCCATCACAGCAGACTTCTCAGCAGAATCCTCAAGCCAAGGAGAGCTTGGTGCGAAGTGTGTCAGTCCCTAAAAGAAAACACTGAATGGTGACAGTACTGTAATAAAATTGCCATCATCTCTGCTCTTACACATGAGGTTCAAACTGTATCTGGGCCTGAGTGGCTTTGGCAGACTTGAGGGAAATAAAGCTAAGAAGATTTGTTTTGATAGCTTCTAATCGATGACTATAGCAATGGAGAACCAGGCAGGGGACACAGGAAAATGACTTTCTCCCATGACTTCAGAGCATGGTCCCAGGACTCAGGTCCCTGCAGTGTTCCTCTTCCTCCGCTGCTTCTTTCCTGACGTCTTTTTTCCTTGCCATTCAAGTTAAGATAGTTACACTTCTAATTTCTCTGAGTTTGCTGAAGAGAAAGATCTGTGCTGGTATTGTTTGGGCAGTTGAATGGGTGACTGGGTGTCATGGTTTATGTCTGTGTCCGCCAGCCCTCAAGAGTTTGAATTGTGCATTTGTTATTCATTCATTGTCTAGTGCTTGGGTTGTGTCAGTGCTCCACCCACAGAGGGGTGGAGCCAGGATGTGATGTAATGGCAGGAAGAAGATGTGCCTTTCTCTTTGCTGGTTCGAGCTTGCCGTTTGCAGCTGCCATGAACGGCGGTCCAGCCATGCCTGCCTGTCTTGGAGCCAACTGAGTGTGGACTGAAACCTCCAAAAACTATAAGAAATAAACCTTTCCTTTCCCAACATTGGGCTTCAGGTATTTTGCCTCAGCAATGAGTAAAAAGTAACTGAGACACTGGGTGACAATGCGCAGTGTAGGTACCATTGTTGCCCCCTGATTGACGTGCTTTGAAATTTTGGTGTAGTTTTTTTCTTCTTTTTTTCTCTTTCCTTTAATCTTCAAACAAAAAGGATTTTTAAAAAATGATTTCACAGCTCTCAAAGTAGCAAAACCTCGTAAACATCAGGCTCTGTCTTCAGTGGACCCATGTAGCCACACCCAGAACTATGCTAATTCCAGGTAGTGACTAAATTATTGCCATACTCCCTTAATCCCAGTATCAGACTCTAGATCCAGCCATTTTCCAAAAGTCCCACTGATGGGTGCACTAGGCTTTGGAGGGGACATTCAGACAGAATCTGTAAGAGGACCCCCTGCTGCCAGGCACCAGCACATAGTGGCCAGAACTCGCTCCTTACAGAGAGCTTGCCTGGAAGGATTTGCTGTAACAGTGCTTTACCTCCTGGTTTTGGAAATCAAGACCTCTAGTTCTCAAAGGCAGGCGAAGCCTCCCTTTTGAAAGGAGACACAGGGCTCCCTTCGGAAGGCTCTGTCTCTGGAGTGGTCTAGTTTGTCTTTTGTGACCATTTTGATTTGGGAAACAGCCGGAAGTAGCCATATGATGCCAGATGCAGTGACTAAAGGGGACAAGGCGGCATCGTGATGTTTGCACAAGCACCACGCTCTCATCCACCAAGGCAGCTGGTTAGTTACCAGGCTTTTGTCTGACAGACATTGGTGTAAATCTTTTGACTTGGGCCAGAGCATCAAGACAGTCACAAAAAGACACAAAAGAAAGCTCTCAAAACTGCTTCAGAAACTGGCAAGAACAGTAAATGTGTTCAAAACAAGGGAAGGGTCTGAGGGGGGCTCATGGCGATGTGCCTCACACAGTAAAGACTCATTTTTACTTAGACCTTCGCTGTGTTTGGGTCACACCACGTATATATTATCCAAGGCTTGGATGAGGCCTGGTACCGTTCACTCACTAGCTCAAGCCAAGAAAGATAAGTTAATCTCTGAAGCAAAAAGCACTGGACTAATTTCAAATCCTGCTGCTTTGATCCAGGAAGCAACATCAGTGAAGAAGACATCGGGCAGTTCGGGGATGGTATTTATGTTCTGTAGAAGGGACAGTTCACCAGGTTGATAAATAAGACCTAAGATTCGTCCAGCTACAGACACAAGATCCGAGATTATAGGGCCAGTTTGTGATGTATGAAGGGCACAATTACATCTATTAAAAATGTTTAAAAAGCTTGCTTCTGGTGTGCGATAGTTTGATATAGCAGAAAAAGCAGCACTTTGAAGTCAGACATACTGAAGTTCATTCACACTGAGGTGTTCACTAGATAGGTGGGCACACTGGCCTCTGAATGGCTGCATTTACCATTAAATGGGCTGAATAACGGCATCCAGGGACATTGCTGTCGCGAGGATTAAGCGAGCTAATGCATACTGCATACGCCCACCCCACCACCAACCAGCATTTAGCGTCCAATCTCCCAGCCCAGAATCTCAGTGTTGTCTGTGTGATCTCGCACCCACGCTGTCTCCCCTTCCCAGCAGACACCTCTTTAGCTCCTGCAGCAGGAAGTGGCTCAGCTCTGCACCCCTAGTGCCTGGTGCCTCCCTGCCTCCTGACCCAGCTGGGGTGGTCACCTTTCTGTCTCTGAGGAAACACTGAAGGTAACTAACTTACAAAGAGAAAAGGCCTATTTTGGCTCACAGTTTGGAGGATCCAGTCCATGGTTGGTTGCCCTTCTTGTGTTGTACCTGTGTCAGATGCGAGGGAGCACATAGCACAGGGAAAGCATTCACTTCATCATGAGCCAGGGAGCCGAGGAGAGAGGCAGAGATCTGGGTCCCACAGTCCCTGTAAAGGGCACATCTCCAATGACCCAAGGACACCCACGCTTCCAACTCCTGCAGACACCATCTTCTTCCTTTTGGACCTCCCTGGGAAGCAGAGCTTAACGCAGAGGCCACAGGAGGACTCTCAGTACCCAACCCAAGTTTCTAGGGAGAGCTCCACCCAGGATGCCGCCAGTCTGCCTGCCTGGAGCTTCTGTCATCGCTATCAGCTGTGATCTGGAACCTGCAGAAGGTGTCACAGTCCTTTCCATCTCCTCTCACTAACTATCACAGCGCCTGGGCACAGGTCACACATGGGATCCTCACTGTCATAGCCCACTGTGCTCCCAGGCTGACGCAGCATAGCTGAGTGACAGATAAAGTGCATTTAGAGGCCGGGAGGGTCCTACAAATAGAGGAGATCAGCCAAGAGCCAGGACACTTGTGACCTGCTTACGCCTTGTTTGCCTTATAGGTTTTTTTTTTTTTTTGATGTGGTCTCGATATGTAATCAGGCTGGCCTTGAACCCACTATCTAGCCCTGGCTGGTCTTGAACTCCTGGCAACCCTTCTGCCTCGGCCTCCTGAGTGCTGAGATTACAGGTGTGCACTCCCATGCCTGGCTTGCTGGCTTTCTTCGTATTTTGACACAGTCCATTTATTAAATGTAAATTTAATTCTACTGCACAAAATTCTCTCTTTTCAACTTTCCTTACCAAGATATTTTCCTTTCCTCTCTCTTCACTAGATGGCTTTCCCCACCTGCTTTATGTCTTGTTTTTAATTTCCTTTCTTAAATTTACATTTTGGAAATACTTTTCCATTTTTTTCCAGTACTGGGAATTGAATCCAGGGCCTTCACACTTAGCTATATCCCTAACCCATTTTCTAGTTTTTATTTCAAAACAGGGTCTTAACCATCCACTTAACTGTTCAGGCTGTGTTCATCCTCCTGCCTTAGCCCCATAGGCTGCTGGGAAAATAAATGTACACCACGACACTTGCAAAATCACCCTTTAAAAAAAATCACCAGACTTGCTGGCTGTGGTGCCTGTTATCCCAGCACTCAGGAGACCCAGGCAGAAGGGTTGTGGTGAGTTTGAGGCCGGTCTGGGCCCCATAGGTGAGTTTAAGGCCGGCCTGTGCTACATAATGAGACCATGTATCAAAAAACAACAAACTCCAGGCTAAACAAAATTACTGCTTTTCTTAATAAAGGAAATAACTTGTCTGCCTTAGTTTTTCTCACAAAATCCCACATTTTATCTTCTTAGCTATGCACATAGGATTATGTATCTTAATTAGAATATTTGCTCTTAGTAATACAAATTCCAGGGTCTCATTCTTGACACAGCGTTGTGACTGCCAATGCCACTCCTGTCCTGGTGGCTTCACCATTCCCATGGGAGGCCAGGCCTCAGTTCCTCTCCTAGAACCACAGGCCTTCCCAGGCTCGGAGGCTGAACAGGACTCTGGGAATCACTTTTCACCTATCACCCTGATCTCGTGTCCTCCTGACCGTCCACCCTCCCATGTTTTCATCACCCTTGGCTGCTAGGACTTCACTCAGGGCCTAAGCAGGGATGTCTCACTGTTTGCTATCCTCAGGTCATGATTCAGTCACCCCTGATTGTCTCAGTCCAACCACACCATGGCCTGGGCAGCTTGGCCACAGACTGCTACTCACAGGTTGGGTACTTGGGTGATCAAGGCCAAGGCACTGGAAGAGTCTGTTAGGCCCACTTCCTGGGTCATTTTTTTTAAATTTAAGGAGAAAAGAAAAAAAACAGTGAAGGGGTACAAGTTATACAGATTTACAGAAGAAAAAAATGCGCAGTAGGAAATCACTAGTTAATGGATTACACACTGCCATCTTAGAAATAATTGTTCAAGTCACAAAATTAAAGCTTGTAGAGTGGACATTCCAACAATGATACTGCAAACAGTTCTGTTCAATGATCCAATAAAACTCTGTGATATCATTTTCTATCTTATACACTTAAATATACATGCAGTTATATAGTTTAGAGCACTTTCTTTTCCTCTCTTTTGTACAATGACTATTACACATTTTGGGTTTCATTGCTCCCACGGTTCTTATTGCTTTTTTGGAAAAGAGTAAAACCAAATGTGACACAACAGAACAGAATCGGTCAAGTCAAAAGGGTGGGCATAATAGATAATATAAAAACATAATACAAGGTGATCAACAATGGTTACCATAATGCCTCCCGCTATCTCTAATAGAATTGCCTATATCATTAGTTGTAATACAATTGAACAAAACAGTAAAGAACAAAACCAAAACATTGGAGACATTGTAGGTCTTCAAAAGTAGATAAAAGTCAATGAGAATGGGCATTATAATGAATCTCATTATCTTCTCAGCTGATGCCTAAACTTTCGAACCTGATACTATCCAGCAAAACAGAATAGAGGAACCTCAGTCAAAGCCAAGATGGTGAGAGTAATACAGGGCTTCAAATCGAGATAATAGAAAGTCAAAGTGGGTTACTATATTATATCCTGCTATTTTTTCCCTTTAATTAAATGGATAAAAATAAAAAAGTAAATAATGGAGTGGAGATTGAGAAAAAAGAGGGCATAACAGCGAAACAGGGCAGATCAAAACATAACCATTTAAGCAGAATAGTGTTTCACCACCAGATAATTCCGACCCAAAAGCAGTTACCATATAGACTCTTTCCTTGAAGTCCTTGAGTACAACTTCGTATACTGTAGCATTAAGTATATCAAAACAATGTAAAACCATTTAAGAGAATGACAGCATTATAGAGTATTTAGAATTGACTAACAGAAAATGAACAATGGTTTCTGTATATTCTCCTTGTCCTTAAAAGGTTTTTGCTTATACTATCGTACATAATAAAATCCAATAAGATACAACCTGTTTAGACCATTGGAGACAGAAGAACAAAAGCTAGATGAGATTTCAAAACAAGATGGTACTAAATCAGTATTACCTATTAAGATGTCATTTTCTCCAAAATAGCTGTTCCTATCATCCAATCTTCTCTGTCTCATTTCTGTTGAGCTCTTTTTCTGTCAGTAGCTGTCAGTTCGTCTTCTTCATTTTGTTCTCTGCTCCATTCGTTGTGGCCTCCCCGCCACTATTTCTGGGTTCTTTGTATTTTTCTTTTTTTAGAATATCCTGCAATACTTTCTGTAGGGTTGAATTGGTGGTTGCACATTCCCCCAGTTCCTCTTTATCCTGGAAGCACCTCGTTTTTCCATCAATTTCCAGGGACAGTTGTGCAGGATATCTCAATCTTGGCTGGAGATTATTATCTTTCAAAGCTTGAATTATTTCCCCCCATGCTCTTCGTGATTTGATGGTTTGTGCAGAGAAATCTGCTGTAATTCTGATGGGTGTTCCCTTGTAAGTGGTCTGTTTCTTGTCTCTGACAGCTTTTAATATTCTGTTCTTGTATTGAATTTCTGGAATTTTTATTATTATATGCCTGGGTGTTTCTCTGTTTGGGTTGTAGGTGGCTGGGGTCCTGTATGCCTCATACATCTGAGTATCTTTACCTTTTGCTAAATTAGGAAAATTCTCCTGGATTATTTCTGTGAGTAGCTTTTGTAGTTCACTTGTTTGTGTCCCTACTTCTTCTTTTATGTTCTTAATCCTTAAGTTATGGCTCCTCTTATCATCTTCTTGTCTTTGTATTATTGCTGTTTGTTTCTTTGTTATTTTTAAGAAGTTTTTCATTTCATTCTCCCATATTACAAGTCTGCCCTCCAGTTCAGATAGTCTGTCCTTAGTTTCTTTCAAGCTGTTATGCCAGTCTTGGATAGACTTCTTAATTTCTTGATAGTCCCTTTGAACCTGCTTCACATACTCAATGCTTTCTCTGTTTTCTCCATCAAGCAATTCTCCCCTCTTTTTCTGTTCTTCCATTCCACCATCTGTTTTTTTCTGGGTGGTGCTTAGCATTTCTCTAACTATTCTGCATACTTCTAGCTTCAGGTCGTTGATAACTTCATTCCTGAATTGGTCTATGAGGCTCTCTATATGGCGCTTAATGTCTATTGGTGTGGTGTCCACTATTGCCTGTTTCTCAGAATTGGGGGCCGAGGAGCTTTCTTGTTGCTTCCCTTCCCCATATTTTCTGTTCCTTATAAAATGCAAGCTTACATAGGAGGCCCGGCTTCCCTGCCTGTCAGCCACAGCCTGATCAAATTGTGCTGGCTAGGGGTTCCCGCCCACCGCTGTGCACCAGGGAGATGCAGAGGAGGCAGCCTACGCGGGAGTCAGTCGCCCCTCCAGGCCACCGTCAGGCTCTGGGATCTGGGTTAGGCCAGCCTAGGGAGTCCGCCAGCAGCGTCACTCAGGCCAGGGACTTTTCACCAATCCCGTCTGAGAGGGGAATGTGTGGCTGGAGTCGCCACCACGCCCTGCTCTTACAGGACTGCCTGAGCCCAGAAAGTCCTCCGCTGGAGTCAAACTGTGGTAGGGGGTCAGTTTCTCTCACTCACCTCGCCACCAGTCAGTTTTCGTGTACGCCTCTTTGTCCGTCCTGTTTTCAACTCCGTTCGCAGACTCCCGTTCCCAGAGCTTCTGCGAGTCTCTCCTTCCCGAGCCGCTGTGGGGGCAGCCAGCCGCCGGGCGGCGGGAAACCCAAATCGCGGTTTCCAATGGCGCGGGGTCGAGCCTCCACACTGAGTCTTTTCTGTTCCTATTTTAGCGCCAGGACTGTATTCTAAGTTGGTTTCTCTCAGCCCAGTTTGTTCCTGAGTCAGCAGAGCATATCTCTACCGGTTCGTGTCTCCTTAGTCTGCATCATTCCTGGCCTCTGAGCCGAGCCTTTCAGAGAGCCTCCGGTAGTTGCTGTTGTCTGTCCGCCATGTTCTCCCGGCTCCCCACTTCCTGGGTCATGCACAGTTCCTTCTCACTGTGTCCCAGGAGAGCTCTTTGGGGTCTCTTCTGTAAGGACTCTGACCTTATTCATGAAGGCTATATTCTTGTGACCCTACCTAACCCTGATAACGTCCCAACGGACCCACCTCCTAATATGGTGGCATCAGGGGATGGGATCTTAACATAGGCACAAACTGAGACCTAACTTCTCCCTGCCCCTAAATTCATTCGTTCTTCTCACTAGCAAACTAGGTCCATTCCACTCCAACCAGCCCCAAAGGCTTAAAATATCCCAACATGGACTCTACATTCCAAGGTCCGTCTGGTGTGGGAAAGGTTCCGGGCATCATTTGTCCCGAGGTCTGTTCCTCTCCCACCCAGAGCTGCAAAACCACACATGATGTGTGCTTCCGAAGCACGGCAGGGACAAGCAGGGGGCAGCCTTGTGCTCCTCAGACGCTGTCGTACCTCATTTATCACTCTCCCCTGGCAAAAGTCTCACCCCAGCTAACCCTGGCCCTGAACAGGGAAACAGTGTCCACAGCTGGTCTCATTAAGGTCCCAACCAGGACACTGCAGCAAGGCCCAGGTGCCCCTGGGGACTGTATTACCTGCTGTTCCCAAGTCACCTCACTTTCTCTTTCAAGGAAAAAGCAGGAGCATTAGATAAGATGTCCCCACTCTGTCACCTCTCTCCACCTCTGGGCCATCTCCCTGCTTTCCTTCAGATTCTTCTGGAACTTTCTGAGCTCCCACCCAATGAGCCTGCACTGTGGCGGAGCCTCTGGATCTTATTCTGTGCATCTCTCTTCCCAGCCTCCTTCTCTGCTGTATTATCGATTTTTCACCCACCTTTTGTCCTACTTCCAAAATACCCCTCTCATCTGTGGCCCAGGAGTGTCCTTGCTGCAGGAATATAGTCCATGTTGAGGACTCTCTTTAACTTTCCACCTGGACACTCATCCCTCCCTGCTCCGCCCTGTCCTCTCAGGAGACCAGGCATATCCCTGTGACTGCTGGGGTGGCCATCCTAGGGTCATCCTTTCGATCTGTCCAGGGGCTGGCAGCCAAGACCTCTAAGACACCTTTTGGCTCCATGCACTTTGAGACTTGTCTTGCCTTGTCCAGTCCATGCTGGACACTCTGGGACCCATTGTTCATCTCTCTGTCCTACATTGTCATTAGTCCTTCTGAAAAAATAATGATAAATCCCAAGATCTCCTCCTTAGATTGTCGTAATGGTTCACAGAACTCGGGAAACATTTTCTTTCATTTACTGATTGCCTATAAAAGGCATGTGGCAAAGGACAAAAATAAATAATCAAAAGAAGCGGGGCACAGGATGAAGTTCGGGATTCTGTGGTATAGTGGTTTTTATGATGGCTTCTCATATGGCCTGATTGATTTCTCACTCAATTTCCGGGCTTTCTCTTCTCCAGGGAGAATGGAGCTAGGGCTTGAAAGTTCCAAGCTTCTGAGCATGGCTTGGTCTCTCTGCCGACCTCCCATCTAAGAGCCCACCCACAGCCACCTGATTATAAGAAGGCACACCTGTCATGACGGCAATTCTGAGAGTTTTAGGAACTCTGGGTTAGGCACCTGTGACAAAGACCAGGTGTATATTTCTTGACCATGTTACATTCTCCCAGTTTACAAGATGGTACCTATTTGACTTTTCCCAAGAGTGGTTTCTAATAGTCAGGTCCAAGAGAAAGAAGATGAGAAAAATGACTTAGCTCCTTTCTCTAGGTCTTAAACTTCACATTTTCTTTACATTGGTACAATCCAGATAACTTGTACTTTGTCAGTTATACAGCAATTTCTGTGTGTCTCGTTCCGTGCACTTTTGTCCTATATAAGGCATAACTAACACTACAGTCAAAATGCTCAATTGTATCATCACGAGATCCCCTCAGTGAACTTCTCTGTAGCCACCCTCACTATCTCTGTCCCTGATACCTGGAGACTGACTGAGCATCTCTCCTTATGAGCGGGGAGTCAAACTATGGTGAAAGTTTAAGTTTTTAAAAAAAATTGTTACACTAAAAGATATCTTGGCATTAATCATCCTCAAAACACACCCCCTCACACTGACCACATGTGGCCCAGGGTTCTTGCCTTTTTGTGAAGCAGTTCTGGGAGACTTCTTTTATGAATAGTGTTAGTGTCACTGAGCTGACTGCCTTGATGCCCTGAACTGATGAAAAATCCTTACTTTTGATGGTCATTTTGACTTCCAGGAAGAGTCAGCACTTGCGCAGCGACAGACCCAGTGAATAAGGTGTGTGAGGACACACTGTAGTTTTTAATTTTTATTTTTAAAAAATCAATCTGCCTTTCCATGTGGTGGTATTTGGCAGTAGCATCGCGCAATCACCACATTTTTGATCATGCCTCAGAAACATTCTCATGAAAGAAAACTTCCAGAACTGCTTCAGAAAGCAGCAAGAGTGAGGAGAAAAGTGTTTCTCCAGGGAGAAGTAGCATTTCGAGGGGAAGTAATAGCAATATCTATTACTGTAATACATTTTTAAAATAAAACATTCACTGTATATTTTGATGGTGCCTTGCATAACTGTGTGATTTCATGATGGCTGGCCAACTGGACTTATGCAGGGTTCGCTCTTCTGAGATTGGTTCTTTTCACTCTACATGGTTTCCATCACATTTATCTAAGTCGCGTTTATCAGCAACTCACTCATCTTTAGCGCCGACTGGTATTACGTTCTATAAATTAATGCAGATTGCTTAAACAGTCACTTCTCAAAGATGCCTGGGAACTTTTTAGCTTTTAGTTTTTATCAGTAAAGCTGCTATGAACACGTGTACACAGATCCAGAAAGAAAGCAGGTCTTTGCATCTCTGAAGTAAGCACCACAGAATACAATGGCGGAGGCACATGGTGTACGCATGTTTCATAGGAAAATGTCAGATTGTTTTCCTGAGCACCTGGGACATTTTTCATTATCCCTGGCTATGTAACAGTGACCCAACTTCCTCACATCCTTGCCAGCATTGGATGTTATCATGATCTTTTCCATTTCAGCTATTTTGATTATGTAGTAAAATTTCAATGTGGTTCAAATTTAGATTTTTCTCATTTCTAGTGAAGCTGAACCCTCTCTCCATTGATTATTTTCCATCCAAGTATCATCTCTGTTGAAACTGCTTCTGTGTCTTTTGTTCATCTTTTAAGTACAGCTTTCTCATTGCTGTAAGGATTTCAGGGGTTTTGCGCATGCTGAATACAAGGCCTTTGTCAGATACGGACTGCAGGTATTTCAGACCTGTATATCATTTGTGTTTTCACTCTTTTGACAATGTTTTACAGAGTAAAAGGTTTTTGTTTTGATAAGATGAAATTTATAATTATTTTTTCTTAGGGATCCTGTTTTTGTGTTTAAGATTTCTTTGCCTAGCGCCAGGTCCCAAAGATTTTCTCCAATGTTTCATAGCTTTGCATTGTTATATTTAATTCCACGGTCCATTTGCGCATGAGTTTTGTATAAAGGGCGAAGCTTAGGTTGAGCTTATTCCTTTTCTCCTTTGCTGATGGCTTCCACCCTGTGAAGCTCCGCTAGGCACAGTGTGGTGCCTGCCCAACACCGTTATAGACCTCACGGTGACTGCACGACCCCCAATGCTGACTTCCATGTTCCTTGTCCAAGCTGAAATTAAACTTGCTTTTCACATGTGCACCAGCATTCCCCCAATTAACTGTTGATATGTCACTCTGCCTGCCCCTTCAAACTCCAGCCCTTGTCAAACTGAACAAAAGCTCACTGCTTGTCTGCCTCGGAGGGATCGTGCACTCTGCTGCAGCTCTCCTGTACCTGCGATAAAGGCCTTTTCTCCTTTTTTCCCTCTTTCTACTCTTGCTTCTCTACCGTGCCAAGTTTTCTTGCCTCTGTCTAGCCATTTATTCCAGCACCATTGTCTGATGTCTGTCTTTCCTCTAGTGAATTATTTTTCCTTTGTTGATAAGTAAGCAGGTGTGTTTATGTTGGTCGCTTTATAGGTCCTTTGTATTGCTGTCTTGGTTACTTTTCTCTTGCTGCTGAGACAAAATACCCAACACTCAAAATGAAGGAAGGAAAGGCTGATTTAGCTTAAAGTATGTGGAGGTTTCAGTCCATAATCAGCTGTCCCCAAAACAGGGTGGCATGGCACAGGGGCAACAGTTTGAGGTGGCAGGAGATAGCAAAACAGCAAGAGCAAAAGAGGAGGAGAGCAAGCCTCTTTTTCTTCCTTATATTTACACAGGCCACTCCCTCCACTGCCCCAACCCCCGTGGGTGTAGCACTCACAAAATCTCCTTGCCCTGCTCTTGTTCAGAGTGAGGATGTTTACAAAGTAAGGACCTTGGCTCTCCACTGAGGCCTGTAGTTAAACTTCTAAACTTCTCAACTTGTCACAATATATCAACCATAACCATCTGCCCCTTGTCAACTTGGCAACCAGACACATTTCTCTAAACAGATTTCCAGATACAAAGACATGCTTATTCTTACCTTTTCACAACTTGAACTTTATAACCCAGGTTTAACAGTCCTTAAGGACAATATTAAGTCTATCAGCATTATATTACATTAGAACCATAATATCCTTCCCTGGGCCCCACAGAGACTCATGCATATCCCTTTATGCAAAAGACAAAGTCCATCTGCAAGAGCTGCCAAAGGCTCAACAGTTTCAGTATTGCTAAAACTTCCGAGTCCCAGGTCTCCTCCAAGATGTAAGGTAAACTCTTAGCTGCACTCCCTGTACAAATGAAAACAAAGTTAAATACTTTTAACAATTCAGTGGCACAAGATAAACATTTTTGTTTCAAAAGTTACAAACAGGAGGATACAAAGGACTAGGATAAAAGCAAGTCTAAAACCCAGAGGGGCAAACATTAAGTCCTATATTTGTACCTGCAGCATCTGAAGCAATCTGTGGCACACTGTGAACTCCAAAGGGTTTGAGTGACTCCACCCCTACAGCGCTTCTGGTGGTTGTAGCTCCCACAGCTTCTCTTCTAGGTCCACTTTGCTCTGTCCTTGCTGCTTTCCTTAGATGACCCAAGTTCCTGGCTTTTCCAAACTTCTGGAATGTGTACTGAACCTTTGACTTCATATTCACATCTTCACACATTGCCCTCTCAGGGACACAGTGCTTGGCCTCCTAGACCTTCTGCAATTGGAGTGGAAGGCTTTTTAACCTTAGAAATCTTGCATTCTGTTTGCATCTAAAACCAGCACCATGTGGATGATGTCAAGGTCTGCAACCATTTGGATCAGTAGCCAGGCTCTCCTCTCTCTCTCAGCTGTCGGGGTTGAGTGCCTGGATTGCTGGGCACACTGAACCCAATTCTGAGGAACAAATTTTCTATGCTGCTGCCATTCTGGAACATGGTACTATGTGGTTTTCACCTCAAAGTCTTTCACTTTTTCCATTTTGAGGCTGAAAAAAGTGGACATATTTTGCATTTTATGATGCCCTCAGGCCATCTTTCATATTCTTCTGTTCCTTCTCAGCAATCGTGATCTCCTCAGCTCTACCTTTGTTCACAGCTTTATTGGGACTTCTTTTCTGGCCAAACTCACAATGTTTTAAATAATCCTCTTTGCTCTTGATTTTCAACATAGACCTGGATAAAAGACCTCAATGATAGCCATGCCACTGCCTCAACATTAGATTGCCTTGAAATTTCTTCTGTCAGAGTAATTAGTCTGCTGCCCTTAATCTCAGTCTCAGGCAAAATCTCTGGACATGAGCAAAATGCAGACACACTTTCTGCCAACCATAACACATACAACCTGGAGTCCAGCAGTCAGTGCAGTCTTTCTTCATAGAAGAACCTCCCAAATTTGGTCTTTACCAGCAAAATTTTTATCAGCCTTCTGGTCTTCTAAGCTCTGACAAGAATCTCCCATACAGAACAGCCTAAGGCCTTCATTCCAGTGCTACTCTTTCATGTGACATCTCAGAACATTTCCAAATACTTCCCACAAGCCATTTCCAAAGGTTTTCAGATCACATGGTCAGGTATAGTCACAGCAGCAACCTTCCTCCTATACCAAATTCTGTCTTGGTTACTTTTCTCTCTTTGCTGAGACAAAATACCCAACACCCCAAATTAAGAAAGGAAAGGTTTACTTAGCCCATAGTTTGTGGAAGCTTCAGTCTGTAATCAGCTGGCTCCAAGGCATGGCACAGGGCAACACTTCATGGTGGCAGAAGACAGTACAGTAACAAGAGCAAAACGGGGAGCAAGCATCTTTTCCTCCCGTATGTAATACACAGGAATCCCCCTCCCTCACCCTGCCAGGGTTTAGCACTCACAGTCTCCCTGCCTTTCTCCTGCAGGGGATAAGGAGGTTTACAAATAAGGACCCTGGTTCCCTGCTGAGTTGCTTAGTCAATCTTCTAAACTTCTCAAGTTGACACAATGTATCAGTGCTCCATTCATCCCTGTGTCTATCTTTTCCTCTGTGAATACCACACTTCCTTAATTACTGCAACTCTGTTAAGTTTTAACATGGGAAGAAGATTCGGCCTACTTTATTCTTTTCTATTGTTCAGAATTATTTTATTCAGGGTCTCTTCCTTTTTATATACATATCAAAAATAAGATTATGCTGCAAAATATCTAGCTGGGATTAGTATAGGACTTGCATTAAATGTATACCTCAATTTATGGAGAGTAAACATTTACACTATGTTGATTTTTTGATTCTTGAATATAGTGTACCTCTTTAAGTATTTAGGACTTCTTTTATTCTTCCACCAATACTATAATTATACAGATCATACTTACAGTTTGTTAGATTTAAGTCTAAGTGCTTTGTTTTCTTTGAGTCAATGATAAATTATATTGATTTTTTAAAAATCAGATTTTACTTATTTGTTTTCAGTAATGTATATAGAAATACAGCTTTTTGTGTATTAATTTTGTGCCATATGAATTTACCAAACTCATTACTAGTTTAGGACTTTTGCTGGTGGTTTTTGTTATTGTTTTGGTTTGGTTTGGTATTTAAGATTACTTGGGTTTTTTTTTTTTTTTACATAGGCAAGTATGTTGTAATTAAAAGTTCGTAATTTGCAAACTTTTCTTTCAAGTCTACATTAAGTTGTCTTACTGTTTACTGGAGAAACAAATGTAACACAAGATACACAAATTGTGAGAAATTGTAAAATTGTCTTACGATGGTCACCCACAGAGTTGGATAGGAAGCGTGCAGAGAGCATACTGGAGACTGAAGGTTTCAGTCCAAGGTCTGGAACTCACTGCAGTGTCCCTCCCATGTGAGTCTGTATTAGGAGGTCCATGAGTCTGAGTCAGAAAGCTGAAGAGTCTACACCAGAAGCTGAAGAATCGGTTTAGGAAGCCAACAGATGACATTTGTGGTGAAAGTGAAAACTGGAGCTTCTCCCCTCCACTGAAGAAACAGAAGCAGATCCACCCTTCATTTCCCCCTTTATACCGTCCAGGCAAGGCGCTGCCCCAAGGTGGGTCTTCCCCGGCCTAAGGTGTGGAATTGCTGAGCCGATTTAGTTAAGCTTCCCTTTCCTAAACTTCTCAAATTGACACAAGCACTCAACCATTATGGGGGATCTCTGCAGTGGACCTTCATCTCCTGCAAGGTGTTATGGTGCATGGTTAAAGGAAAGCACAAAAGACAAAAATGGCAATGCGATGGGACCCTGGGATGGCCAGTTATGCACAGGGATCAAAGCCCAGGAGGTAGCCTGAACCCCGGCATTGATTATACACATTCTCACTGAGAAAAATGCCGAGGGGACCATGAATGGATGCTAGATGGGTGTCTGCGCAGGCAAACCTTGTAAAAGACCGAACAATGTACTGTGAAAGGAACAGAACAACCAGATACTGGTTGTGGTTAATGAGTAACCTGCTTTGCAGTTAATTCTGGTGAGGAATTTTCTCTGGAATTGCACAGGCCTCAGCAGAAACGCTATCTCATATTTAAGCCCACAGTCTCATGGCCCAAAAATGTAGGCTCAGCTGCGGCTGTGTGAGGAGCTGTGTTAGCCCAGCAGACCACCTCCTAGATTATGTGAAGATACACACATGTCCTGGGCCAGCCCCTTCATTAAAACCAAAGCAATTAGGGAGTCACCTCTTTACAGCCTGCACTGCTGGCAGGTGCACGCGGTGACACCTGAGTCTGAGAGAGTCCTTCACAAACCATCATGATTACATCGTAGATAAAAGTTTGCAATGAATGCACTAGGAGCACTTAAGGGTAGGTGAGGTTAGGAGCTCCTGTGGTCAGAGGTCTGGGAGGGAAGAATCACAGATCGTCCCGACTTAAGACGGTTCAGCTTACTATCTTCCAACTTTACAGTGATGCAAAAACAGGAGGCATTCGGGAGAGATTGTGCTTTTAATTCTAAGTGTTGATTCTTTCTTTGGCTAATGGTATGTAGTACAAGTACTCCTGCCTTGCAATGCTCGGTGGTGACATGTGTCCCTGCTTCCTGTCACTACTGTGATCGTGGAGGGAAATGACAGACTCTGAGGGTACTGTGTGGCCAGAAGTTTTTAGGTACAGGTTGGATGTTAAACACTGTCCTAAAATAGCTCTATGAAAGATGATTTTTGGTGGCTCATGCCTGTAATCCCAGCATTCGGGATGCTGAGGCAGAGTTTCTCGAGAGTTCGAGATAAAGTGAGCTCAAGACCAGCCTGAACTGCATAAAGAGACCCTGGTCTCCAAAAGTAAAAAAAGAAAGAAAGAAAGAAAGAAAGAAAGAAAGAAAGAAAGAAAGAAAGAAAGAAAGAATGGAAGGAAGGAAGGAAGAAAGAAAGAAAGAAAGAAAGAAAGAAAGAAAGAAAGAAAGAAACAAAGAAACAAAGAAACAAAGAAAGATTTTGCCCAGTCCCCTAATACAAGTATTCTAAGCTTGTTTAAGGCAGCTGGGCAGCTCCATCCTCTCACCTCATCCTGAGGTCCTAATGATGCTCGAGCTCCCTAACTGTCCAGGTCCAAATATCCCTGCTTCCTCCACCCCTATCCTTGATGGAACCAGTGGACAGCAGGTGTGGACGGCACAGGCTGCGCTGTGGGTCCAAGAGAGAAGGAGCAGCTTGCACTGCTGAAACCCCAACCGATTAGAAACAGCTGGTTGGGAGCCAGAGAAATATATCAGGCTGCCTTTGGCTTCCCACACAAATGCATGCAGAATCAAGAATTCCAGAACTGTGGGAAACTGTGTTTGGGGGACGAGCAGAGGCACATGTGGCCACTGCGCAGAGGGCTGGGTAGAAAGAGATGAGGTGAGCAGGGAGATGAGCTGCCACATTCCAGCCGTGTAGTCAGGGCCTCCTCAGGGCTGTGTGGGTAGCAGAGGTGCCAGGTAGGACAAGCTCAGGAGAACTGGCTTTCCTCTGCTGGGCAGGCGGAGCCTCACAACCAGGCAGAAGGAGTGGCCTCAGGTCAGCCCCCAGATGAGTAGACTTTCAAAAGACTAAGGAGTAACTTGGCTGAGTTCGGGATAAGACACTTGATGGATGGTTACCCTGAGTTCACGGCATTTCTAGCAAAATCTGTCTAAATATGTGAAGTGAAATACTAGACAAGAGATTGAAAATGGGGCAGAGGGGAGGGGGTATACCCGGGGCAAGGTCAGAGTGCAAGCAGCGTTTTGGAAAGAGATTAAAGAATTTACTTCTTAGTTCTGATTTCCACAAGCCTGAACTATGCAACCAGACAATTGTTTGTGGCTGTCTTCCACCTCAGCAGATCTCATCATGGGAGCTCAGAGGAACCTCCCGGCACTACAATCTCACTGTCCCCCACAGCCACCTCACAATACACCTCAACCTGGAGAGGGAGATAGTTCTGTGTTTCCCCCAAGAATGTGTGGCACAGCCTCAATGGCTGCCTCCTTCCTCGTGGCTGTTTGTACCTACACTCACCTCTGGCCTGGTGCCCTTGAGGCTGCCTTGTCCTGTGCGCAGAGCTGGCGGGACCATGAGGCTCTGGGGATGGAGATACTTTTGATGCTAGTTGTCTCCACACAGGACCGAGTCATCGCAAGCTCACGTTTGCCTGTGGGGCACTGGCTGCCACCAGCAGCTCTGGTCCCAGTGTATCTTATCAGAGCATCGCTTCCTGCTCTTGAATGCCTGTCACTGTGTCAACCTGGAATGTGGGAATTCAGCCCCGGACTCTGGTCCAATGGGAGGAGCTTGATGTGATGCTTCCATCCAACACTGTTCAAAGAAATGAGTCTGGAAAGCCATCCAGATGTTGCTGTCACCTGCTCTGGCTGCTTCCTTCTTGTCTGCCAAGGGACCTGTATCATCCGTTCTAAGACACAGGATTCTTCACAGACTAATGCTGTGACCCCAGACGCCACCAACACCAAAAGGTGAATTCCAGCATCACAGTAGGAACAATGGTCCTGTGCTCTGGTCTGGGACTCTAATTGGCATAATTTAATTGACACCTGCTTGTCTCTCTTTCTAAAAAGTCACATGGTGATGGGACACTGAAGGGAAAGATTGTTTTGCATATATGGAGTTTGCCTGGGTGGCCACAGCCTGGTGATGAGCGAGCTAAAGGCAGAGGACCTGCCATATCTCCTGTGCCTGACTCTGTGTGGAATTTCTTCTGGAAACCACTAGATCGCTTCCGGCAAGAGGCCATTCAGAAGAAGCAGCAGACTTTGAACACAGCTGAACATGAAAAGAACGCTTAAGGTGATGGTTTTCTTCACTATTTTATTCTTCAAAGCTCTCTATTGCTGGGAGGGCAGAGAAGTCAAGGACTCAGGAGTTTGTGACAGGGTGGTCACTCCTATCACAGCCACAGCTGCTAAGGGAAAATGCAATCAGCCTCTTTAGGATCTGAGAGCAAAACTTTTTCTGACTATTTGTTTTGACTTGAATGTTTTTACATTCTTTATTTACTTTTTAAATAAAAATTGTTTAAAATAGCTTTTTTTTTTTGGTGCTAGAGTTTGAATCCAGTGCTTCACACATCCTAGGGAAGCCCTATACCTGAGTCTCACCCCCCATCTATTTTAACTTTTATTTCCTCTGATAATGGCAGGACTTCCCCTATCCCATACCATTCCATGTAGTTTTGGTGGGATTGCCCTTCCTAGGGGTGGGCACTAGACTGGAACATGCTGGGCCATCATCTGAGGCAACCTAAGAGATGTCTCTCCTGTGTGATGAAGCCACCTGCAGTGCCCAGGCGCCTGTCTTGTACCTGCCCTTCTCAGCCTGGGTTCTTGGCTGAGTGCTCTTGGAATAAATACTAACTCTTGTCATGTTTAACTTAACCACAGTCACTTTCCTCTGCCCTGGCCAAAACATGTCAAGCGGAGAAATTACAACAGAATATAAACTTGGAGTAGAGTTGTCCTGCCATGGGTGCTTTCTCATCACTGCACAACAAGACCCCATACGCACAATGTAAGGAGGAAAAGTTTATTTTGACTCACGGCTCAGAAGGTTCAGTCCATGTTCTTCCACATGGTGGAAGGGCATGGGCAGAGGAAAGTTATCATTTCATGACAGTCAGGAAGCAGAAAGAGAAGGAACGAGCCAAGGCGGGGGTTGCATCCTTCCGGGTCATGCCCCAGGCACCCACATCTCCTGACTGGGCCCCATCTCACCGCAAGTCAGCTACAGCACCACCAGGGGTCAGTCACATTTCAAAAGCTCCACCTATCAGCACTTGAGGCCTTGGGGGACATTCACAATCTAAACATAACATCTTTTACTCCTCAATAGCTGCTGTTAAATTGATGAAGTGTTTTATAGGCTGGAAGTGAGCAAATACAGGACTGGCAGACGTGGTTTGAGCTGGGGGCTCTGGATTAAGCTTTGAGATGCATCCAACAATCCCCTGCCTCTGCTCTCCCCCATGGACCTGCCCTCCATCCCGCTGCTTGCAACAAGGCTATGATGTGATAGCACATCCCCTTCCGCCAGTAGGCCAGCAGTGGTCTTGCAATGACCCCCGGAGTCCGTAGCCTCACACCCTGGGATGTCCCTGGGGGAACCAGGGCCTTCGCAGACCCCCTTTGTGGCAGTCAAAATGGTAGCCGTGTGTGCATCACTGCAAGGGGTGTAGCTATCACTCTGATTTTCAGAGGCCCTGGCAGAGGCCCATTGCTTGGAGTGAAATCCTGTAGCACCTCCTTTGTGAGCACAAGCCGAGACACAGCATGGGGTCCACTTCCGCATCTCCTCCATCGAGGTCAATACAGCCAGTGAGGACACAGGAAAAACCCACTCAGCAATCGGCCCAGAAGGTGTCTGTGGCCAAATGTGTGGGAATTTTCCCCCACACCTAGCAAGCAGTCAGTTCTGCCGTGGACATCAGCTAGGTGTCCTGTAATTTAATTCCACTGCAACACTGTCTACTGGAAGTCAGATCCCCTGGTGTGTGGGCTCAGTCCCCGAGACTGCTTCCCAGACGCCCATCACAAGTCCCAGCTCCTTTCACCGATGTTTTTAAATGACCTGTAAATCGGCGTTCCTATAACACATCCCACCCCTCTGATGGATTAATTTGCTTGAGCCGCTCACAGCGCTCCAGGAAACACTTTTATCACAAAGGCTACAGATGAACGACCAGATGGCAGAAATCCATAGAGCAAGTTGTGTAAGAAAAGACGTGATGGGGCTGGGGATTTAGCTCAGTGGCATAAGCGCCTGCCTTGCAAGCAGGCAGTCATGAGTTTGATCCCTGGTACCGATAAAAATGAAAAAGCCAAAAAAAAAAAAAAAAAAAAAAAGAAAAGAAAAGAAAAGAAAAGACGTGAAGTTTCCATGGCCAGTGACGGGATAGGCCAAGACCTCAACTGAGCAGCCACCTGTCCAGCTGCCTAGAAGCTTGTCCAAATCCTGCCCTTTGGGATTTCATGGAGGGTCACTAGGCAAGTGTTGTGGCTTTTGTCTAGAGGTGACCCCACTGCCCCGTGGACTCATGGGTGGGACTTTTGGAGTGGCTGGATCTTAGGGGTGCAAATATGGATTATGGCCATGTGAAAATCGGATTAGTCCACCAATCAGATTAGAATACAGTTCTGGATGTGGCTGAGTGGATTTATGGAAGGCAGAGCCTCATCCTGGGCATGGGTGGCACCAACCAATAGGCTTGTAGCCTTGATAGGACAGAAAGAAGGCAGGTTTGCTGGTTCTAGCCTCCTGCCCACCTTGCCATGGGCTGTTTCTCCTTTGCCATGCTACCCTGCCTTGGAGCCAGCCGACTATATTTGGAGGTTCTGATATCCTCCCTGTATCAAAACTATGAAACACCACAGCGTATTCTAAGATTTATGAGCACCTTGGAATTGCTAGCTGAAATACTGTTTCATATATAAGGAGGAAAGGTTTATTTCAGCTCAGAGTTTATAGAGGTTTCAGTCCATAGTCAGACACAGGCAGCTGAGACTACTTGGAAAGCAAAGAGAATTTGAAATTTGAACACGCTAATCAGAGTCAGGCCCTATATGAAGTCCAGACCATGGGGGAGGGATTGGAAAGAACTTCAGGTCTTAAAATGAACTAGAGAAATCCACCTAGGGAGTGAACAAGAGCCTAGTTCGTCCATGCAGCCTATGTTTTCCTTCTAGGAACAGTGACCTTGGAGGGACAAAAGGACATTGGAATAAACCCAACCTATACTCTATACAAATCCCTGTGTCTTACCTGAAATCTTTTGTCAAATACAGAGGAACCAAGATGTTCTGCTGGCTCCTCCCTGTGTTAGGACCTCTTGGCTTAGGATCCAGCTTCTTGGTGACATTACTGTACTACACAGTGTTGAATGGATGGACGTGTTCCTGACCTGTTGATTTTTCTGGATCTAGACCCTTCCTGTGGGGCTGGACCACACTACTGACCACAATGGGTCTATGAAAACATGGGCAGGATTAAGTAAATGCTCCCAATTGATAATTAAATAATTAATAATTGAGAATTAATTTGCTGAAAACATATCCTTCCTCTGGAGTTCTTGGATTACTGTATTATGACTTGTTTAACAAAGCTACCGGTGGCCTAACCTGCAGAGGCTGGGGGCCTTGTGGATTCTCAGGGAAATGGGTGCGTTTCTGTCATTTCTGTACTGCTGGGAATGTGGCTCTCATAGTAGCTGGCAAATTCCCCCAACTGAGTGGGCAACAAATCACCACTAATAATTTGGGCTACTGAATAAGCTTGAATTTGAAGAGATATCTGTTATGTGCAAAGGGGCAGGGGGAGAGTTTTATGAATTTTCTTGAACAGTAACTAGCACTCTACATTTTCCTATTTAGCATTGATGGTCTGCGGGCACCCAGCTTCAAAGACCTCCCCAGCCATCCCAATATCTCTTCCTGATTTTCACAGCTTCGTAGAGTCCCTGCCAGCATGGTGCTAGGCAGGTCTATGTGACTATTAGCATAGTCAGGGCACTAAGAGAAACTGATTTTTGGCTTGGTGCTGTCTCCCATATTTCTGGAACCATTTCTTTTGGGAGAAGGTGGCTGTCATTCTGGGAGAAGCCCTGCGAGCAGGTCTATTCAGGGAGGGATAAGTCTTCATCCAGTAGTTGGGGAGGAGCTGATGCCTGGTGATGGTCAAGGTATAAGCTGAGATGCAGATTCTTTAGCTCCAGTCCAGCCGTCAGATGGAACCTGCACAGCGCAGCTCACAGATCCACAGCGGCTTCCTAAGAGATTTAAGGCCAGCAGATCCAGGTAAGGTCAGGAGGTGCAGCTTCCTGACCTCAGAGACTATGCAAGTCTTAGGGGAATTTGCTATGCGATCACATGGAATTAATACAGTCCTTATGGAAAAGCACAGCGTCTTCAGGCATGTGCACTTATGAAGTATTAAAATTACTTTGCAATTGCTGTGATTCTTTGCAGAGGGAGTGAAGAAAGTCCAAGAAGACAAATTTAACCAAGTTTATGTCTATGAGGCAACTGCCATGAGAAACTAGAATCCATGGAACCTTTTCTTCTTGGCAGCTCAGGTGCCTGAAACTGGCTGCTCATTAAACTATATTCCAAAACATAAAATCCTTCAAATCCAGAAATGAGGATGAGCAGGAAATATCTGCTAAAGATCAAGGCCCTGCGGACTCTGGAGTGGAAAGTTCCTGCAATGGAGTGCATAGATGAACAGGGAGGACACACACGCTGGCGATGGCATCTTCCATTAATTCTAAAATTCACTCATGGAGCACTGTAGTTCGTTGATCTTGATGAACCACGGGGGAGTCAGCTTAGCGCTGAGATTTTCCCATGGTGAAAGCTTGTAGCTGTGGCTGTATATCAAAGTCCTGCAGTATTTCTGCTAAAGCTGTTCACACTCAAGAATTCATAATGAGCCAGGAAATCCCTGTTGCAGCTGAAACCTATAAAACAGAGTCTTAGCATGAGAATGAAATCGAAAACAAAATAAAATAGCTGAAAGTTTATTCCCTTCCCTCACCCACCAGGACTGTACATTCTCAGACAGACTTGATCTCTGGCTTGAATTACACGGAACACATAAAGAGTGATTTTTAGTGAATAAGATATGGGCTGTGGTCCATGAGAGTTTTATCTTTAGTTTTTTATTTGGGATAGCCCATAGAGCAAAGTTGAAATGACCCTGAAAGATCATGAGTAGAGGGAAAAAGGAGTAACTCTCCCATGTAAATGTTTCTCAAGGGACCTCTGCTGTGTTACAGTCTGTGTGTGTCAGCTCATGTGATCTTCCTGGTATTCCCGTATGGAGTCAGCAAGGAGCAGACCACAAGATGTTACAGAGAAATGAAAAGAAAAATAGAACCCATAAGAAAGCTTGGTATCTGTTAAAAATGTGCCAGGTATTCTTCTAACCATGTGGAAAAACACTCATTCACTAAAATTCTACAGCCCCCTATGACACAGCTCCTGTTACCCACTTCATACATGTAGAAGCCGAGGCACCAGAAGTTTCCTATCTTGTCCCAAGGCAACACAGAAGGTTTCCAAACTGGAATTTGAATTTATAACATCTACCTCAAAAGTCCATGTTCTTATCTACCACTTTTTCACTGAAATGGGCACGCATGTCATATTTTTAATCGTAACTAATGTTTTGTAACTTTAGAGGTTCAAAAAAATTTAAACCAAAGTTTGCTTTAGGTAGAATTTACCAAATGCTCTCAAGTTAAAAAAAATATAGCTTAGAAATTCTGAAAACTAGTGAGGGTCATTTCTCCAAGGGAATTTTAATATAGATTACAAAATTTATAATAACTAAAATAGCATGGCATTTAAAAAATTTTTCTTATCTTAAAGAGAATAAAACCAACAAAAATAAAACAGAATAAAGCCAATCAAAACAAAACAGTATGATACAGAGTTTCAAAACAAGATAATACGAAATCAACAATGGCTACCATAACGCCTCTTGTGTTCAAAATACCTGTCCATACGTTCAGACACAGGAAAATCAAACAAAACAGAACCGAATAAAGCCAATAAAAACAAAATGATGAACACAATACAGGAATTCAAAACAAGATAATAGGAAATCCAAAGTAGCTACCATAATAGATCTTGCTATAGTATGGCACTTTGGATCAATAAATAGTGGAACAAAATATGGAAGTCTACGGTCACTACCAATAGGCACAGCTTTACCGGATATCCCAGGGGCATTCATGTGAGTGGGGAAATTGTTCCCCACATGGCTGTTACAATAACTAGCCTGCTACCAGGGGGAAAAGAGATCCTGACCACTTGTCTTACACCAGAATGAATCCCAATGGCTTAAATATATAAATCACGAAAGTGAAAAAATACAAAACTGTGAAGTAGCAGGTCAGTCGATATCCATGTAACTAAAAGGTGCAGAAATCCCCAAGGCCGACCACAGAGGCAAAATCTCCATTGCAATCATGCAGCAGACAGGACTGAAAACAACACGTGACTAGGTCTTATGCACCATTCAGAAAGAGGACCAACCCAAGGGAGAAGATGCTGAAGCCCAAGAGAAGCCAGGTCACCAGAGAAGAAATGCAGATATAAAAACCCTGGGCTGCAACCATCAGTCTCACTAATACTTGAAAATATGTCAAGCAAAAGGAACTCTCTATCACTGTGTCGCTGAATCTGTCTGTCTGTCTGTCTGTCTGTCTGTCTCTACTTGCCTCTCTCGACCTATTAGACACAATTGAAGCCATCTTGGGAAGGCTGGCAGGAAAGGACCGGTACAATTCTTTTCTGATTATGATTATGCTGTCTATCACCGTAAAGTACTCTGAGTAACAAAATCAAAGTTTCTGAGCTGATTGGTGGGTGATATCTCAGAAGTCTCATCTGGTCCTCCAGTGAGGGCTTCGAGGGCAGTAGATGCCACAGAAGACTCCACCCACTGATGGCCCTGGCATGGTGCCAAAGCATTCGTGGTGTCTGAGACACGGTTGTTGAGTGAAGAGTGAAGTCCAGGGCTCCGTGACTCTAGGGCTAAAGTCCCCAGTCTCCCACTGTTATACTAAGATGCTAAAAATTAAAATAATTGATTAAAAGATAATTAACAAAAATAGTTACTTAAAAATATAGTTATTATACTTTAATTCTATAACCTGAACAGCCATTTCGAAGATGACAATGTGTAACTTATCAACCGGCAATTTCTTACCTTTTGTTTGTCTGTAATTTAGTATTATTTCTACCCTTTTTTTTTTTATCTCCATGTATTTTTTTTTTCTTTTTCTTTTGTTTCCTTTTCTTTAAATAAAAAAAATATATATATAGTTATTAGTAATATTGTCATTCTGTACTGAGCTCATTATCCTAGTAACCAAGCACCAACCACATAGTTATAAATTAACTGACCACGTCGTTCTGCTGTTCTGTAATGCGTCATCCCCCCCCACCAGTGACCTGTGTGCTATGTCAACTTTTGTTCCCCTTGTAAGAGACAAATGATGCTGTGTCAACCATTGTTCCCTCTATGAGACACAAATGTTCCTGGAATTGGCAGACCAAGGGCTATGAACTGGCTAACCACCCACTGTGAAATGCCTCTTACCTCAAGCAAAGGGAAACAAAGGCCCACCTTGTTTCTGTTTCTCATCACTATGTACTTAATGATCAATGAGCTAATCATAAATGAACTATAAAAATCAGTCAAAACTCTAACTCAGTTGCACAGCTTTGCAAATTCCATCTGCACTGTGTTGCTGGGCCAGCTAAAATAAAAGCGCTTCTTTTAAAAAAGACGTCTTGCCCCATTTGTCATCTTGGGGTCTTGCCCCGTTTTTCAGCATGGTGCCCTGTTTTTTGAGTAGAGGACAACACCCACATGACTCAGCCTTGTGTAGATGCACAGCAGCGGCCTGAAGGCTAGGCCAAGGCTGGCCCAACAACACCACCCCAGAGAGCAATATGGGCCTCTGGGCCCTCAGGCCATTGACAGCCATGGTCAGGCAACCAGGTGAGTAGAGAGGCGGCTGTAATGGCCTTAGAGGTACAGCCAGTGACCTGTGGGCCCCGGGCAGCTGATGGCAGCTAACGCTCCTGCTTATGGTACTGAGCATCTCTGGTTCCTGCAAGCCCTGAACAATAACTCTGAAAACTCAGACTCTATGTGACTCTTAGCTGTACGTAGTCATCTCCGTACATAGCGAAGCCTGTAGGCACCGAGTTCCTGGATCTGATGGAAGCAAAGCCTGCAGCCTGGAGGGCATGATGGGGAAAAGGGGCTGGAAGGGGGCCTGGGAAGCAGGGAGGCTGGGGAGTGCTTGCTCTAGGGTGTGCCAGCCCTGGTGGGAGGACTGCTGCCCTGACCCGGAGGTGGCCTGGGGGATGTTTTTGGAAGGGTGGCAGCCTGGCATCAGCTAGGCTCACAAGCCTCTTCCTCTCAAGTGCAGTGAAGAGAGAGGGGCAGAGGCTCATGCCTGCTGTGGGCAGCACTCACTCCAACTCACAGCCCAGACCCTGCCATACCTTTGAGTCACAACTTCCTTCTTTTCTGTGAAATCTGGTGAATGATGAATGATAGTTATGAGACCTGAATCTCATAACAAATATCCATCATTGACCTACCCGTAACCCTGAGCAGGCAGGTGGGTTTGGGCAGCATGTTGGTCGTGGTTGTCTAGGAAAGCAGAGTGATACGATGGTATAGGAGAGAGGGGAGGAGGACGAGACCCTACCACTCCTAAGTCTACCTTTCTTTCATTGACCTATCATCCATCTGTCATCTGCCTATATCTGTCATCATCTACATCTGTCTGTCTGTCCTCTCTGTCATCTACTTGTGTAGATTTATTTTAAGGATTTAGCTGACACAGTTGTGGACACAAGCAGGTCCTGTGTTGTGGGCAGACTTATTTCAGGGCTAAGTGAGATTTTCACAAGGCAGCAGGACAGAGGTATAGGGATGGGTCCACTTTGCAAACCTGATGCAGAATTTCTCTTTTTTGAGGGGGACAGTCGGGGTAAGATAGGACCTACGAATGAAATAGGGGAAATAAATGTAACTCCCAACCTGCTAGACATCTGATACATTGAGTTCATATTCCCTGAGGTTAAAGCAGGGGTGGCAAAGACTGGGGCTGCTTTATATCCCCAGGGCCTGGAGGCTGCCGGGGGAAGCAGCACTCATAGGTGGCAGAGCCTGATAGCAGTTGTGTACAACCTTTGGTACAAGAGTGACCTAGAAGCCAAATGTGTGGCCCACACATGTAACCTCAGGGCTCTGGGAGGCTGAGGCAAGTTTGAGCCCAGCTTGGGCAAATTAGCAACTTAGTGAAACCCTGGTCTCACCTCCTCCTGCCCTCCAGGATCCTACCTGCTCATCTGATGCCTGAGACTTGTCAGCTTACAGTGACATCCATTTCCAGGGTCTCCTCAGCCCCCAACATCCTAGCCATCTTGCTCATGTGGACTCCAGGTAAGGCCAGAGAATTTGCCTTTTACAACCCAGAAGAGGGCACAGTTACCTGACCTTTATCTGTCCCAAATCTCTGGTCTCAGCCCCAGAGGCTCTTTTCTGTTTTAGGTTTTGTTGTTTTAAATGAACTGAACTCCAGCCTTCTTCTGCCAGTTTGGAGGGAAGCCTGACTCTGATGGAAGGTAGGAGGGTACCCCCTTCACCTCCCAAACTCTGGCATTTTCTTCCTAGGGTTGTGAATTAAACTCCAAGAAAGTGGAATGCTCCCCTAGGGCTCCAGGTCTGCAGGAGGCTAGATGCCTCAAGGAGGAGGGGAAACTCCCGCGGGCCCTGATGGGTTCACAGACCCATCTGGGACTGTGAACCCCCGATTCCTCTAAACCTCACATTCGGTCACTTGCTGCAGACCGTGCCAAGTGCCAAGTCCTATGCGAGTGACCCAGCTTCAGAAAGGACAGGACTCCCTTGCCCATCTAATGAGCCTGAGCCTGGGGACATCCAGGAGGCAGACTTCCCTCTGCCTGTGCCTCTCTGATTTCTTTTCCTACCTGCAACAGCAGTGAGGGTGGGGCTGTGGTTCCTCCAGCGTGGCTGAGAAGCAAGGTCCTGACCTCCCCAGCACCACGGTGAAATGAGGCATGGAAAACCAGCGTGGCATGTTTACATGCAGGATGGCACTTCCCCAAAGCACATCCTTGGCATGGAGGGGTTGGAGCTGCTCCTCATGGACAGACAGAGAACTGGCATTCATTCCACCAAGGTGATGTCCAGGTTGCTGGCCTCACTTGAAGCCGACATGAGTTCAGAATGCTTATAAATTGTGTCTGGAATAAAGAGTTTCTCTTTACCAAGCACTTCCTGCTCCTCACACTGCTCAGCCCTCTGTCTGAGTTCCTTCCCCTGAGGGAGGCTGGATAATCTCTGGGCCATGGCCCTGAGGACATCTTCTACAATCAGGAAGAGGCTAAGAGTGGCAGTGGGTGCCTCCCAGGCCTTTTCTCCTCTCCCTGTAATGCCCTTGTCCCAGCTGCTTTTGACCCATCTGCCTCCAAGCAGCCCTTGGGCAGGCTGGCCCCCCAAGGACATCCACTTGCACACACCGCCCCCCATCCCATCTCCACCATGCCTCCCATGGACTGGTCTCCCGAGTCCCGCCCTCCTGCCTGCTGCTTCTGCACACAGCACTCCCATCAGTCAGATGACTCTGCACCAAGTGACCTTAGTGACAGCTTCGTTGAACGGCTGCAGGGCTGAGCCGCTGGATTAATAAGCTGCCAGAGTCCAGCATCCACTTGAGGAACTGAATTGCAAGGCTGAGTGGAAGTCTGCAAAGCACACCATAAAAAAGCCTCTTGACTAGAAATCCACTAGAGCTACCGATTCTGAGTAGGACCTGTGTCAGGTTAGAGCACACAGGAACCTGTGTGCTCTGTCTATGAACAGCAATGTTTTCAAGGATCATTGACACAAATGCTTTTCAACTTCAAGCAAAAGCAAGCACTGTTTAGCTGGGGATTTCTGGCCTAAGAACTCACCAGAGTCTGCCTGCCTGGCTTCCCAATCTGAGGACTGAGTGTCTCAGGGCCAGTACCCACCCTGCAGTTCTGGGTGGGTTGTAAAGATCACTTGGTTAGGAGTTGGGTCTGTCCGCTCAGGCTGCTGTACCAAAATTCCACAGACAGGGTGGCATATCGACAGAATTTAATCTCTCTCAGTGCTGGGGGCTGAGATCTGAGACCAAGGTGTCATGGGCTGGTTTTTCCCAAGGCTGTTCTTCTTGATTTAGAGGTGGCATCTTCCTCCTGTGTCCTTCCCAGCTCACCTCTCCTGGTGTGTCTGTGTCCTGATCCCTCTTCTCATCAGGACACCTGTCACGCTGGATCAGGTCCCATTCGCACGAGCATTTCAATGGAGTCGGCTTTTTGGAGACTCTGTCTCCAGATGCAGGCACATGCAGAGGTCAGGCTATCAGGATGAGAATTTGCAGGGGTCACTGCTCACCACACAACAGGTGTCGATCACCAACTCCGACCCTTCCCATGGGGGCCCTCAAGGAGGAAGTGTCTCATCCAAGAGAGACATTCCATTTCCAGAGCCTACTCCAGACCTGATCAGGAGGGTTCTGGGAGTCTGAGAGTTTATTAAGTCCCTGTGGAGCCTGGCTCAGGCATCATGGGCCGATGTGTGGGAAACTTGGTCCTGAGCACTGCTTGGCTCACCTGATTCAGTCTTCCAAAATGGTTCAGGGTGGCCACAGTGCATGGGAAAATCATTCTATAGAAAAATACTCATGTGGGTTGCAGAGAATGGGAGGGGAGTGCACAGTACAGGGGGATGTTTCGCTTTCAATTTGGAAGATGGAAGACAGATCATGGGCACTGTTGGAGAAGGTACAACCCAGAGCTATGGTCCCCAATGTCCACGCAGGGCTGAAGGCAGGGAGGGAAGCTGGCTGGACCCCTGGGCGGTGAGAGGAAGGGGAACTCAGTGGAGAGCTGCAGCCTCCACCTCCCCCTGCACTCTCCCACCCAGCTCTGCCTCTGGGATAGAGAGCCAGTTTGGGCGCCTGGCTTGGGCAGGAGGAGGGGCCCTGAGGGTCTCCAGCTAATTACAGTGAGGGTGGGCAGCACTGTGGTTTGAATGTGTTCTCTGGGAACTTGATCTCTAATTCCCTGTGTTGATCATATCTGGAAGTGGGGGCCTTGGAAAGTAATCAGGTTAGTTGTGGTTATAAGCGAGGAGACCCCGTGATGGCATTAGTAGCTTTATAAGGAGAGAGAGACTGAGTCAGGACATTTGCTCTTTCTCACCCTAAGATCCCTGGGCCACCTCAGGACTCAGCAGAGGATCCTTCAGCAAGGAGCTCGGCAGGAAGTCCTAGGCCACAGGGCCGTGTGTGGCCTTGAAGGGGACTGTGGGACCCAGCCTCTTCTCCTCTTCCTCTCTTTGGCTCCCTGGCCATGAGGTGAGTGATTTTTTCCCACCATCTGTGCCACTTCAGGCCTTAGAGCAATGGGTACAGCTGGTCACGACTGAACCCAAACAGACCTTGCCCTTAAGGCAGGTTGCCTCTGTCTCAGGCACACAGTGACAAAGCTGACTAAGATGGTGGTGTTCAGTGTGACAACAGCAAGTGGATTCTGACAGAAGAAAGTTCTGCCATTCAACCACCCACAGCAGACAGATGGCATTCAAGGCTCTGAATCGAGGAAGGCCTGGAAGCATATTACCTGGAGACATGGAGGTAAACACACAGGAGGACAGAAGTGGGATGAGGGACCTGGGTAGCCTTGGGGCCTGTAGATTGAAGATTCCAGCTTGGCAGTTCTGGGGTGAGATCCTGAGATCCTGCTCACAGGGAAGGAGCCCCGAGCAGCCAAGCTCCAGGGAGTGTGGCTCCAGGTGGACGAGGTGCTATGTGTCACCTGTGAACAGCCTGCACTTGGTTGGGTTCTCTGGCATCTGTGGCAGAAGCTGACTACAGTAACAGAGACCCAGGAGTCGGGGGCTGAGAGCGAAGTGCATTTCCTTCTCATGGAGAAAGAGCAGGTGGTGTCCAGGGGAAGCACCCTTCGTGCTAACATCAGAGGTCCAGCAGGGCCAGAGAGTCTTCTCAGCCTTGCCTTTCAGAAGGGGCAGGATGGGAGGGGGCTTCTGAGGGTGGGGCAAGGCTGGCCCTGGCCACACCTACCTGTTCCTGCAGGAAGGGACTACAGACCTGGGGACAGGGCAGAATTTGCGAAAGGGAGGACAGGTTGTAATCAGGACAGGATGGTCAGGAGACTGCGGGGACAGAAGGGAGGCAGAGAGAGCTTGTGCTCTCAGGTGACCAGTGTGTCACACCATCCCCATCAACTCAGAGACAAGGGGCTTTATTTAGTAAATAGTTGTCATGGTTTATGTTTGTGTCCTCCAGGCCTCATGAGTTTGCATTGTTCATTTGTGATGGTTCATTGTCTAGTGCTTGGATTGATGGTGTCAGTGCTCCACCCACATAGGGATGGAGCCAGGATGTGATGTAATGGCAGGAAGAAGGTGTGTTTCTCTTTTTGCTGGTTCGAGCTTGCTGTTTGCAGCCGCCATGAACGGCGGTCCGGTCATGCCCACCTGTCTTGGAGCCAACTGAGTGTGGACTGAAACCTCCAAAAACTGTAAGAAATAAACCTTTCCGTTTCCAACTTTGGGCTTCAGGTATTTTGTCTCAGCGATGAGTAAAAAGTAACTAAGACAATAGTTTTGGTGCAACAAACTATGCAGAAAAAGCACAGCTGCCTTACTCTTCATCAGGTGTGCAGATTACTGGGGAATAATATAAACAGTGAAATAATCTGATCTTCAGGAAAAACCCCAAGGAAATATAAGCATATTTAAGCTCAGAGTCAGAAAGATCTTTTAACAGTCACACTAAAACCCAGAAATTCTGGCTAGGTATGAATGATTCCATGAAAGAGTTTATCTACAATATGTGTACACACACACACATGTGCATATCTTAAATATCATATGCTTAAATATACACACATATGCAGAAATGGTATACACGAAGATACAACCAATCAAAAGATGATGTTACACTGGAAAAATGTTTGCAATGCTTATGGAAGACAAACAAGTAGTACAACAATATATAAAGCACACTTAAGGATTAGTGAAAAAGAAAATGAAAAGACGGCAAGATACATGAAAAGATAGTAAGTAGAAATAATCACTATAGGAAATGCAAATTCACAAAAATTACCAAAAAGTAGTATCTTTTGTTGCTAGTGAACATGTGAGGAGAGGCCATTCTTTCACTGCTGGTGTAAGTGAGAATTACGGTAACCCTCTGGAGAACAGTCCAGTAATGTGTATTAAAATTTAAAATATGTGCACCATAATACAGCTGCCCCACACATGAGATTCCCCCAGCTGAATGGTGACACAGGCATCTGTATCTGCATAGGAATTCGTACCACAGCGTCTTTCTACAAAGGCAACAGTAAAGATCGCTGTGGGCTTTAGCTTCCCGGCAAGCAGGGAATCAGCGGGGATGTGGAGGGTTTACCATACCACGAGCAGCCAAGGCGTGGTGCACAGAATTTGTAAGATATGAATCCTCTAGGAAACACAGAAACAGCTGGGAGTGTTTTAAGATGTTAGCACACAATTACATGTGTATGGAAGAAATGAGTTTACTCAGAGGAAGTGTGAATACTTTGAAAAGAGGTACCCATAAAGGAACCATGTTTCCTATAGAAATGCGACCATGATAGGAAACCAATTAAAAAATCAACCCTATGCAGTCAATATGGAGAGATCTACACTCGAGGGTGGAAACTAATGCGATCAGATGTTTATCCATTCGGTGCATAGCAGATGTTTCTGCTTTTGAACATTGCTCAGCCAGGCATGGTGGGGCACACCTGTAAACCCAGGAGGCTAAGGCAGGAGGATCACCACAACTTCCAGGCCAGCCTGGAACACTGTCTCCAAAATAAACAAATGAATAAGTAAATAGAATTGGTTGACTCTACCCCCAGCTTTGGCTCTGTGAAGCAGGCGGTTTCCTTCTACCCTCCTCCTCCTGTCCTCCCCGCCCTGAGCTCCAGATGAACTGGGAGTCCTTTCCCTGCATAGGCAGGTGGCCTTTATAAAAGCAGCCTCCTCCCAAGCTGACAGTGTGCTCCTCCCAGGGGTGTCCCTCTCCCAGGATGAGCTCTTTGAGGCGGAGGGAGCCCACTACTGAGCCTCCCATCTCCATCCCAAGGGGAATGGGGAGTCTGGAAACTTAGATACTAACCGTTTACTGAATCAGTTTGCTGACTGGAAAGTGCATTTATGAATGTATAGCTCTGTGTGTGTCTGAATGTGTGTGTGTGTGTGTGTGTGTGTGTGTGTGTGTATGTGTGTGTGTGTGTGATGATGTAGACCGAACCCAGGGTCACTTCTCCTGAGCAATATCCCTCACCCTTTTTATATTTTATTTTGAGACAAGGACTGTTATGGATTAAAAACTGGTGGGCAATTTAACATCAGCTGGATTACATCAGCAGGGCATTGAGCGTAGATGTCCCACCTGAGGGGAGTTGCCAGCGTAAATAGAAACATGGAGAAGGAGAAGCTATTGCATTGAGGCATTGTGAGTTCTCCTACGAGTTGCTGTTTGAACCATTGGTTCTCCTGGAGAAGCTCTGGTCCTCACATCGAGCATTGCTTCCTGGTTCCAGAGAGGAAGATGTGTGCTGCTTGGTCTCCAGGATGAACTCATCACACTGGCTTCCTGGCATGTACCCGACTGTGCTTGTCGTCGTTGGAGCTCGGGGCCTCCGTGTTGCTGAGGATGGCTGTGGTACTTTCAGGACAGCCCTGGTCTTTGTTGTGAGTGTGACTTCTTGGCTCCAGTGTAGAATCCTCATCCCACCAGCACAGCTCCTTCACCCTGCTGCCATGGATTTTCTAGCTTCCACCGCTGACCTTTAGGCCTTCCCAGCACGGATCTGTAAAAGAGACTGGCATGAGTCCTTCTTGTGGACTCCAGCTGGACTCCAACTAGACCTCCAGCTGGACTCATGAGAGGCATTGTCGTGAGCTCTGGGTCTTCATCTGGACTCATGTGGGACATTGCTGTGGGATTCAGGCCTTGGTTAAATATTTTATGTCTTTAGTATTGTGGGTAGATTTCCTGCACTTTCTTGTGTTAACTCTGGGTGACCATCATAAAATAATACTATAAACTTCATGTCCTGATTCTAATTGTTCTCTGCACAATCTCTGACTACAAGGACTAAGTTCCCCAAACTGGCTTCAAACTTATGACCCTCCTGGCTTGGCCTCCCCGGAAGCTATGGTTTACAGGTGCCCATCTTTGTGCCTGCCTTAGCATGTTTCCTCCTCACCCTCAACCCTCAAGGGCACAGGGCTCCCCATGACTATAGACTGACAAGTTAGGGACCAGACAGCAGCCTGAGAGACTCTGGGCCCAAGGCAGAGTCAGGATGACCAGGCCTTGGTCAAATAAGCAGCAGCCTGAGGTCAAGGGTTAGTATAAGGACCAGGAGGATGATTGGGTTGGGATGTGACAAGTGAGGTGACCACATGGTGATGGGGGTTCCTATGGCAACTGCTCTGACCTATCTGGAAAATGTTTTTCCCTGATTATTTTGCTTGAATAGGACAGAAGCCAGGCAGCACCTGTGACATACATTCACCATGCCTCTCCTTCTCACGGGCCCATTTCTAGTGTAGGTGAGCTTGGTTTAGTCCTGTAGGCTGGGTTTGGTTTGGCTCAGAGTGGTCTGAATCCTGGTTGCTTTGGCATAAAACACCTAGACACAGAGTCCCCATGACAACCCACGTTTATGCCCCACCTAATTACTGGAAGCCATTTCTCCTTCTTAATGAGTAGCCCTTGTGTGTATGTCCCTTGCCATTCCCCTAGTTCTTTGACATTATGAAACGAAAACCTGGACTTTGCTGTGACTCCACCAGGAGGGACTTGGCTTCCCTTCCACCACTGGGCAAGCCCATGGCCAGCACCTAAAGGCCCTGTGGCTAATAAAATCCCTTTCTTGGTTTCTACAAAACAGTAAAAGATAAAAAAAAAAAAAAAAAAAAAAACAGCGAGGAGGAGCAAAGACGGCAGATAGATAACAACTGGCTACAGAGGCTCTCTGAGATAGTCAACTTAGAATTCAACATAATACAGAGTGGGGAGCCCCAAACAGAGGGAGATGAATTCTCTCATCCCAAGAAGAAATTAAGGCGACTTACTGACCATCCGAGGTCCCACCGCAACTTGGTGAGGTCCCGCCGCATCTTGCCGAGGCGTCCGAGGTTCCTGCCGCTTTGACTCACTGGAGGCACAGTTACATTGAGTTCAGGGGTCAGTGAGCCAAATGGAGAGCTGAGTTTTGCAGGGTGCTTTCATCAACCTGTGGTGAGTGACAGAAGTGGAGCCATTCCATAAATAGGGCTCTGGAGAATGACATTCAGGAACCAGGCAGGACTGGCAGATACAAGGGACAGCAGTGACTTCAGTCATTGTTCCCTTCCCAAACAGGATTGGTGGAGTGGGCTAGGCCTGGGTCACATGACCCGGCTGAGACCCAATAGGTTATCCAAAATCAAGTCCCAACAGGTTGCGCATACTAACCACACTAACTCAGTGAAGCCTCAGAAGTTTGACTGATTTGGAGGGGAGGCAGCCAAAAGGAGGAGAGGGGTCAGCATATACTGCCTCTGTCTGCAACTCACTAGCACACTGCAGTAGGAAGGGTCATCTAGGCAGTGTGCTTCAGAAGAATTGTAACCAACAAAGAAAGAAACTGGGGCCTCCTGGAAGAAACAAAAAAGATGGGAAGAGGAAGCAACAACAAAAAGTTACCAGGTCCCAACCCTGAGAACATTGACCCAGGACAGGTAAATACAAAGGAGAAAGAGAACAGCAAACATGCAATATCAGACATGGTGCCAGTGGACATAAAGAGATATATTCGGGACCTCACAGATGAGTTCAAAAGTGAAATATTTAGCCAAGTAAAGCAAGATATAAGAAGGTTAATAAAAGAGATACTAAGCACCCCTCAAGCAGACACAGACGGAAGAAGGGAGGAACTCAAACAAAAGAGAGAACCATTTGATGAAGAATATAAACAAAATATAGAATACATGAAGCAGATTCAAAGAGATCACCAGGAAATTAGAAAGTCTATGGAAAGATGGCAAATCTGCTTGAAAGAAACTAAGGATAGATTATCCAAACTGGAGGACAATTTTGCAATGTGGGAGTATGAAAGGGAAAACTTTTTAAAAATAACAAGGAAACAAGCAGTAACAATACAAAGGCTAGAAGACGACAAAAGAATCTATAACTTGAGAATAAAGAATGTGAATGAAAAAGCTGGGGTACAAACAAAGGAACTACAAAGGTTATTCACAGAAACAATTAAGGAAAACTTCCCAAACATAGGAAAAGGAAATGATATTCTGATATATGAGGCATACAGAACTCCAGCCACCCACAACCAAAACAGAGCTACACCCAGGCATATGATGATCAAGACCCCAGAAATTCAATATAAGAACAGAATATTAAAAGCTGTTAGAGACAAGAAACAGATAACCTATAGAGGAAGGCCGATCACAATCACAGCCGACTTCTCGACACAAACCATCAAGTCAAGAAGAGCCTGGAGTGTAATATTCCAAGCCCTGAAATAAAATAACCTCCAGCCCAGATTGATATACCTTGCTAAACTGTCTCTAGACATTAATGGAGAAACAAGATGCTTCCAAGACAAAGAGGAACTTGGGAAATTCACAATCACCAATCCAACTCTACAGAGAATACTATAGGGCATTCTAGAGAGAGAGAGAAAAGTACTAGGATTCCAGGAACAGTGGCAGAGAGGCCTCAATGAATGGAGAGAAAACAGAATGAAGAAGACAAGCAGACAACTGATGGCAAAAAAAGAGCATAACAGAAATGAGGCAGAGAAGATTTTATTCAAAACTGATATGATTGATAGTATCAAGTCTGAGGATATAGGCAACTACACTGAAGATGACAAGACTCAACAATATACATTCTGGTTTGATAACTGCCTGTTTTTGAAGTTCTATACTACATACAAAGTTGGATTTTTATTAATACTGTTATGTACTGATATATTCAATTATACTATGTCTGATGATATAGCCAGTTCTATTGGAGATAACAAGAGACAACACAGGAACCATGGTAGAACTCTTTGTACAAAGGTCTTATATGTTTATTTCATGTGTTTATAGGAATATGTTTTGTTTTGTCTTGCTTTGTTTTGTTTCTCCCTCTAATATAGAAAGGATAGAAATACATGTTAAGTCTCATGCATGTGTAGAATCTATAAACAGATTATAAGAACTGATCTTATGACACATGATGAAATGAACAGATACTTTGAAGAAAAAGAGACACTAAAATACCCAGTGCTGATCCTGGAGTGTCATAATGTGAAACCCAGCAATAGTATTATTCTTTGTTCAGATGATATTAGCCTGCTTGGGTTTATTCAGTCTCAACCTAATTGAAGATATGGATAACTGCATGTATGTTTTAAGTGTGTAAGATTGATAACCATATTTCTAAGTTTTTGTTGGATAGTTGAACAGAACTGGTTGCATTCTCACTGTTTGAATCCCCACTTTACATGCTCCACTTTAATATCCTGAATAACTATTTGTAAGAGGACAATCCGTAATCATCAACTAGTGATTTCTTACTGTTTATTTTTTTCTTTGAAATTATGTTTTATTTCTACCCCTTTTCTGTTTTGTTTAGTCTTTCTTTAAATTAAATTTTTTAAAAAAAGATACTACAGTACCCAGTGCTGATCATGGAGTGTCACGATGTGAAATCCAGCAAAACTATTATTCTTTGTTCAGAATGATTTTAACCTGCTTTGGTTTGTTTAATCTCAACATAAATGAAGATATGGATAACTGCATGTATGTTTAAGTGTATAGGATTGATAACCGTGTTACTAAGTTTCTGTTGGATAGTTGAACAGAACTGTTTGCAGTCTCGCTGTTTGAATTCCCACTTTATATGTTCCATTTTTGTATCTTGAACAACTATTTGTAAAACGACAATATGTAAACATCAACTAGTGATTTCTTACTGTTTATTTTTTCTCTAATCATATGTATTATTTCTGCCTATTTTCTGTTTTGTTTAATCTTTCTTTAAATTAAAAAAAAAAAACCAGCACCAAGTCCAAGGAGTGGTGTTTCTGTGTACTTTTAGTGGGGGCCAGAATTGCAGAGGCACCAGGGACAAAGTGTTTGCATTTTCTTTTTTTGTCTTTTTTGAGATGGGGTCTCACTATGCAGTTCAGGCTGGCCTTGAGCTCACTTTGTAGCCCAGGCTGGTCTGGAACTCGCAACGATCCTCCCACCTCAGCCTCCTGAGTGCTGGGATTACAGGCGTGAGCCACCATGCCCGGTTAAATGTTCGCATTTTTAAGTTGCGGGATCATCTGCCACCTGTGCTAACCCGCAGGGGAGCTATTACCCCTGGGGCAGAGATGGACGCATCCATAGACTTCCTAGGACGGGACGCTGGGCATGCATGCGTGTGTGAGTTTAGCTCTGTTTAGGGAAGAGCTGCATTTGGTGCTCTTGGCCACGAGTTCAGTGTTTATGAGTCACAAATATGATTCACCCCCCAGAATTTGGAGAGGGGATTTGCTCATCATGCTTGAGAGCCACCTGCTGTACCACAGACACACAGCTGCGGAAGTGACAGGAAAGCAGTGGATTGATGGACTCAGAGCTGATGACTCTCAAAACTGCTGGGTGGAAACTTGGGGGGCAGGTTACTACAGAAAGAAACAGTGGTGGACCCTGGGTCAGGACCGCTTTGAACCTTCCTTGGGGAGCATTGGCTGCCCTGCGTGCCTTGAAAACAGCAGTGTGCAAATGTTAAACCATCCAGCAAACCTTGCTGTACAGGAAAACATTTCTTTTGGAAAAGAGCACATTTTCAACATTGGTGACAGTCACTTGACTTACCAGGACGTTGGCAAATGGACCCACCTCATTAGAAGGCTTTTCGGTTGATGAAAACACTGTGGCCAGAGGCTCAGAGGATCTGTACCCTGTGCTTCAGCCCTTGATACCCTGGGGTATTGGTTCCAGGATGCCACTGGTATCAGTCTCACAAATGATGGGATTAGGGACATGGCCCAATGGAGTACTTGCCTAGCACGCACCAACCTGTTCAATCCCCAGCACACATGCATGTGAACACATACACATGCAAACACATACACACACACACAGACATGTACACGTTTTTCTTTTGTTTTGTAAGATTTTCCAGTGTAGAAGGTGATTTCCCCTGTTCCTTTCCCTGATTTCCCAGAGATTTCTCCTATCCTATCCAAATATTTTTGCTTTTTAGCTCAGCAGTCATCCTGTACAGTTGCACACACCTCCGACTGCACAATGATGGGGGTGGAGATGGTACTGAAATCAACGCCAGGTAACACCCACACAGTACTTTCTCTGGCCAAGACAAAACACCAAGGACTTTAATTTTCACAAAATTCCTGTAAGACTGTTGTTATAATCTTGATTCCACACAGGAGGTGCAGAGAAGTCAAGCGCCTGCCAAGGCTCTTCAGCCCTCGGGTGGCAAAAGTGGACTCTGAGGCCAGGCATTCTGGACCGTTTGCCGTCACTTTCCCTGCCCCTCCCCCTCACTGCTTTGGCTTTTCTCAGGTTAACATTCATCTTTCACTGCTGACTTGCTTTTCTGTATTCACCACTTACAAGCTTCACCTTCTCCTCCAGCTGTGACACAGACACATCAGCACAGCCCTGGGACGGGTCATCTCAGGGCCAGCTTCCAGCTGCAAAGCTGGGCTTTCTCTCCCATCCTGCCCCGGGGAAATCTTTATCTCTTCTGTTTGGAAAAGTTTGCTGAGCTCTGTCAATATCGTTTTTGTTTCCTTTTCTCATTTTGGTCTATGTCTTCCCAGCTTCTTAAGACGATGGAGTGAAAAGTTTCATGTTGGAAACTGCATGTCTCAGTGTTTCTTTTTTTTTTTTTTTTTAATTTTATTTAAAGAAAGACTAAACAAAACAGAAAATGGGTAGAAATAATACATACGTTCAGAGAAAAAATAAACAGTAAGAAATCACTAGTTGATGTTTACATATTGTCGTTTTACAAATAGTTGTTCAAAGTACAAAAATGGAACATATAAAGTAGGAATTCAAACAGCGAGACTGCAGTAACACAGTTATCAATCCAATATACTTAAACATACATGCAGTTGTCCATATCTTCATTTATGTTGAGATCAAACAAACCAAAACAGGTTAAAATCATTCTGAACAAAGAATAATAGTTTTGCTGGATTTCACATCATGATACTCCATAATCAGCACTGAGTACCATAGTGTCTTTTTTTAAAAAATTAATTTAAAGAAAGACTAAACAAAAAAGAAAACAGGTAGAAATAATACATCATTTCAAAGAAAAAAACAAACAGTAAGAAATCACTAGTTGATGATTACAGATTGTCTGCTTACAAATACTTATTCAAGATACTATAGTGGAGCATATAAAGTGGGGATTCAGACAGATTGCAATCAGTTCTGTTCAACTATCCAACAAAAACTTAGAAATATGGTTATCAATCCTATACACTTAAACATACATGCAGTTATCCATAGCTTCAATTAGGTTGAGATTGAATAAACCCAAGTAAGCTAATCTGAGTGTTTCTTTAACCCATCCTCACATTTAATCCTGGCTTTGGCCGCGTGTGGAAGGGTTCCCTCCACTGACTTTCGACTTCTATTGGTGCAGCTGAGAATTTCAAAGCCTTTCTGATTTTTGTTCTTTTTATCTTTTTAGTATCAGGGGATCAAACTCACGACCTTGCACTTGCCAGGCAGGCGCGTATGTCGCTGATCTGAATCCCCAGCCATCCTGTGCTTTTTATTTCAGCTTCTTTTTCTCCAAGGACATTTTTAAAATCACCGTGCTGTTCTGACAGTTATGAAATTCCACAATCATGGACCAGTCCCATGAGTGTGTCCACACACTCGGTGTAGCTTAAGAATTTCCCACTTCCCAATTCTTGCATTATGAGATACATTCTTGAATTATTTTTTTATCCTTCCTGCTGCCATTGTTAAATTCATTTTCTCAGATATTCACTTTACTTGGGGTCGGCCCCTCTAAAGTGGGTTTTCTGATGTTTTTAATCTTTATCTCCCTATTTGTAATCAATAGGCATTGGGCTCCACTTAGTGAGAAAGCCCTATATTTTCCTCTTCCAACCTTATAATGCTTTTGTAAAGTAACCTTTTATTGATGTGTCTTATCCAAGTGGAAAAGCACACAGACTGTAAGTGTAGAGCTCTATGATTTTCAGAAGTGAACAAACTCCAGCGGCCTGTATGCTGCGCCAGGAAAGCACCGCAGGTGTACCCCAGGTGATTCCCTTTGTGGGGGTTAACTGATTGACTGTTAACTTCAGCGGGACTGCCCAGCTGAATTTAGTCAACCACTTCTGAGCGTGCAGGGACCACTTGAAGAAAGACTGTGAGACCGGGAGGGAAGGGTTTCAGCTGCTCTTCCTTGGAGGAACTTTCTTGGGACTGCTTTTCTTGGGAGGAGTCTGGCAGTTTTTCCTCAAAAGAGTGCGGGCTGTTTTTTGTTGGGAGAGCTTTTGTCCTCATCTTCATCTTAGACATCATTTCCTGGCTCCCAGTGCAGATTCCTCAGCCTTCTGGCTCAGATCCTTTAGCTGCTGCAGGAAAATTTCCAAGCCAAAGCAAACTGAAAGGAAGATTCTTGGCAGCAAGGAGATGAGAAGGCAGCATTTAATCTTTACACCAGCGGACAGTTGCAGGATCATTCCTCAAAGGCAACAGCTCTGAGTTTATAGACAGCTTAGTTTACACAGAATTTAGAAGTGGGAGGTACAAAGCAAGTGACAAAATTGCATAATTAATTGTATGCATTTAGTCATAATTGACAGGCAGGCTGGTCTTGAACAGATTGTTGAAACAAAGGAATTGTTTATCCCAGTGTAGAAACATTCTGGGAACAAAGGAAGGGGGTTCTTAGAGAGTGAGCATAGTTAAAGGCACTACCGAAATACAGAACCAATCCAGGGCGGGGCCCTTACCGGGTGCTCTTGCCTAGCCCAGGGTGCCTTAAGGTACAATTACTCTGACTCAGTGCTCATCAGAGGGACACAGCTGGGCTTCAGACATGTCAAGGCCAATTGAAACCAGCAGGAGCAACAGAACAGAAACTTGGTCAGAACCTCTAATTGATCATGAAATCCTACAAGTTTGCCATTTTGCTAAGGAGTTCTTACATTGTAATCGTGCCCCCACACAGCCTTTTGGCACAGACACTTCAGCTTCCAGCACTGGCCCTTGGGCCATTTTGGCGCAGACCCTTCAGTCTCCCATCTCAGACCCTTTGGCCTCCTGATGCAGACTTGTGCAGGACACTGCCGTGGGCTCAGAGCCCTGGACTAGATCCTTCAGGCTGCAGTGCACTGCAGGTGTTTTTCAGTCTTCTCCTTCTGACTCTCGTAAGCACTGACAAATACACTCCTGTGCCCTTAATTACTCCTTTCCTAAAGGAACTGTATTAAATCAGTTTTCCATCACTGTGACAAAATACCTGGGATAATCACCTCAAAAGAAGGAAAGGTTTAGTTTATTCATGGCTTAAGAAGTTTCCTTCCATTCGTGGTTGGCTCTGTCATTTTGGGGCAGGCAAGAAGTGCATGGTGAAGCAGACCTGCTCATCTCATGGCAGCTGGGAGGCAAGAGACGGACACAGAGGAGTCAGGGTCCCGATACCCCCTTCCGAGTCCTGACCCCAATAATATGACTTCCTCCCTCTAGGCCCACCTGCTAATGACTGCATCACCCCCCAGAAGTACCTTGAGCTGGAACCCAAGTCTTTAACACAGGCCTTTGGGGAATGGTCCAGGCCCAACGATAGCAGGAAATAACTATCCAGAACTGGAAACCAAACTTAGGACTTTGCAGTCGCCAGGCAGGCGCCATACTGCCTGAGCTACACCCCCAGCTCTATTATTCTTTCTGACATTAAAAGCAGGTTTTGTATGTTGTTGGTCTTTGTGCAGTGGGAAGCATGCAGTGCAGATTCTTTTGAGTCTGGTTTCTTTCAGTCCACAGTATGGCTATAAAGTGTATTTGTGTCCTGCGAGCCTGTGGCAGCCATGTGGGGCCTGGAAGACAAACAAGAAGCCAATTCACCCTTCCTGTGAGCCAGCCAGCAGGTGAGCTGAGAGACAAAAAGAGCCCCCTATTCCCACCGAGTAAGCAACTGGAAGCTCTGGAAGAACACAGGCTGAGCTCATAGCAACTGAGGTACAAAAACAACTTAATGCTTGTATTGTCTGATTGACTTTGCAGGCTGAAACCCTGTAGTCTGAGCATCTATTTAGGGGGTAACTATATGCAGTATAGCAATTATGGGGGAGTTCCTGCTGCCCTGTTTTTGAAATCCAATATTGTTCTCACTGTTTTGTTTTGTTCTGTTTTATCATTTGTTTTCTTCAGTATTCTGTTTTGAGTGGTTTTATTCTGTTCTGCTTTGTTTGATTTTACTATGTCTGATGGTATGGGCAACAATTCTGAGGATAACAAGAGGCATTGTGGTAGCCACTTTTGATTTCCTACTATCCTGTTCTGAAGTCCTGTATCACTTTCACTGTTTTGTTTTGATTGGCTGTATTCTGTTTTACTTTGTTTCTTTTTATTCACTTTAAAATAAAATGTATTTATTTGGGCTTGTTCTCATTTCTGTATGACAGTCTCTGTGATGAATGTATCAGGCATGTTTTGTCCATTCTTCTAGTGGTAGACAAGCATCTTCAGTCTCTGTGTGTAGCTGTGAATATGTCTTTTGGTTGGTTTATGTGTGGACTTTTGTTGTGTGTATACCTAGGAGATGGGGCCTTGAACTCACCATGTGGTCCAGGTTGGCCTTGAACTTGCAGTGATCCTCCCGTCTCGGCCTCTCAAGTGTTGGGATTACATACACATAGCACCATACCCAGATTTTCTTTTCCTTATTTACTTATAGATGGCAAGCAAATGTTTTCTGTTACCTTGTGTTTTGTCTTTACACTTCTATGATGACACATTTTGCTGAACTAAAGCTCTACTTCTAATGTTGTCAAAATGTATCATCTAGTGTGACTTTTCTAATATCATACTTTAAATTTATGGCTCTCAGTTGCTCCTATGTTATTACTTACTTCTCAGGATTTTGTTCCAGCATTTTCTTTCAGGTATATTAATGACAGTTGGAAGTTTATCTTTTCCTACGTAGCTTATTTCCCGAGTTGAACGGTCCCACTTGCTGCATTCTTGTCTGTCATGGATTTCTTTAATCCCCTGTGACTCTGGCTGTCTACTGATACTTGGGAATCCTTGGTGCAGGGTGGTCTTACTGCCCAGTGGTCTCTGTGAGCTGGCTCTTGAGGGGAATCCTGGTTTTTAATGTATTGAAATCATTTCTCTTACACTGATTCAAATTCACCAAAGAACACAGTTCAGCTGTCCTCTTGGGCATGAACAGTGTCCTCTTGGGAATGTCTCTGGTTCAAACTGGCAGTCACCCTTTGCTTTATTCTCTCCTGAGAACAAGCTGATTTTCTTTTAGAAAAGAGAAGCTGCCATCTCTAGGGAGCAATGGACAGGATATATGTCTCAGTTCTCCCTGCACAGATCTGAAACTGAACTTCTGATTTTTTTTTTTTTTTTGTGGTAGGGTCTTGCTGTGGAGTTCAGGCTGTCACTGAGTTCACTATGCAGTCCAGGCTGGCCTTGAACTTGCAGTAATCCTGCTTCCTCAGTCTCCCGAGTCCTAGGATTTACAGGTGTGCACCACTAGCCCGGCTGAATTTCTAGGCTACAGCCTGTCTTTTCCTCTACTCCAGGAGATCCATGTTCACAATTTCCGAGGTTCTGAGGGTTTTGCATAGTAGAGCAGGTTCCACTTGGTCTTCCCACTATTGCTTTTGAATTTAGCTTTAGCTGAATTTTGCTAAATTAGTTTTAACCAGTCATACTGCTTTCTAGAGCCCCCCTAAAACTTGCAAAGTTGTCGCTTTGTAGATTTATGTCTCTGAAAATCCCTTACTATCACTGACTGAGGTCTGGGGAAGGAGCCAGTCTCTTCATACCACCTGTCACAAAGCCACATTTGGTCCCCTCCTCCTGGAGCTTCTTTTGTTGTGCACATGGTGTAGGGAGGGATAGAAGCTATTTGTCTCCACACCATTCACTGAGTTGTCCCTTCTCCCCACACTCACTTGGGGCATGACCTTCATCACACTCAGACACATGGTTCTCAGTGTGCATCCCAGGCGCAGGTCCATCTGGTGACATGCCACCCTTGGTGCTGTCGCATGACCTGTTCTAACCCCAGATTATTGCTTACGGATATTCTCCATGTTCCTTTAAGCCTTGGCACTGGGGCCTCCTGACCATAGAGGACCATACACAGCCCCTGCTCAAAACTGCACCTCCACCTCCTCAGTCCCTGACTCTCCCCAAGTTTTTCCATGGTACTTCCTAGCCTCCCACCCACCAGGACACTAACTATCCACCCTGGCCCCGTCGTCCTGTGCTCCGTCCCTAGACCATAACCTCCATGAGCTCAAGGGTTCTGACTGTTTCAGCTCTAATCATGCAACGCCTGTCATCCATAAACATGAGTAAGTACAACACATGTTCAAATACATACGGGTGTTTCTGATCTACTTACTAGTTCGTTTTTTCTTGTGCCAATGCCACTCTGCACAATTTTTAGTAATTTCATACTTTAATATTGACCAAGACAATAGCCATTTATGGTATTCCTTTTTCAAAGTGTTCTCGTCTATTGCTGAACATTTTTTTTTCAATCAGCATATTAAGGTGGATTTTTTTCTTTTATTTTGATCATCTTTGATATTTTACTCATTTTCCTGTTTACTGCTCTTTCTTGTTACCATCTACTTTTATTTTGTTGAATTTCAGATTCTAATAATAATAATAATTATTATTATTACTGGTTCTGGAGATGAAACCCAGGGCTTTACACATGCTAGGCAACTGCTCCATCACTGAGCTATACCCATGCCTCTTACTCTTTATTGTTTTAGAGTCGTCAGAAGTTTTGAACTCATGGATTTGAAAATATCCCTCACACTCTAGTGAAGGTTAGGCAAGAATACAAATCTAGTTTTGACGTCTTTTCTTTTCAGAACTTCTAAATTGTTATGTGGGTCATTTACAGAATTCTTACAGTTTTTTAAGTCATCTGTTACTTTTCTCTCAGAAACATTAAAGGACCTTTTTCCCTCTTCAACCTTGGTATTTTGGAAATGTCATCAGATAGTGTTTAAGATTTCAAGTTGATTTCACTCTGAATGTCTATATCACTTTTCTTAAGCCATTGGTTATTTCAGGCTCACCAATCTCTTAATTCTTACCACGACTTCTGTGTGGGTGGGGGAAACTCCACAGCCATCACCTGTGATCTCTGACCACCGGGTTTTTATTTTCTGGTCTTGGGATGAACATTCAGAAGCCTGCACTCCATACTTAGTGGAAGTTTTGGTTGGTATACGTGGGACCAGATGAAGAAGGAATCGGAGAAATCGTTGACAAGAAAGACTTTGGGCACTGGAGGTCTACCTCAGTGCTTACCTAGCCTGTGTGAGGCCCTAAGTTTGATCCCCAGCACTGCAAAACAAAACAGAAAAAGAAGCTTTTATATTCCATTTTAACCCAGTCTCTCTCATCACACCTGATCACTTCACAGAACTTGTGTTATGTATGCAGTTTCTAAAGCTGATATAACACAGCATTTGTTATAGATTCTCAGATTAAAAATAAATGAATGACCCCTTCCACTCATTAGTTTGTCATTTTCAGAAAGCCAATAATTAATTTTGATAATTTGTGTGATAATATTAAGTTAGTGAGAAAAGACTGAGTACTTCAGCATAAGGACATGTATGAAATGGAAATTTGGCCAAATATACAAGCTAAATCAAAAGCATATATGTAGTAAAATTTAAAGAATGGTTATGTAATTGTTCATTGAACAATGTGAAAAATTCCTCTTACCTACACCCAGTGGTGAGTGTCAGTAATCCCAGTGTTTAAGTCACTTTTCTATTGCTGGAACAAAATAACCCAACACTTGCAATTTAAAGGGAGAGAGGTTTATTTTGGCTCATGCTTTTTATTCATGGTTTGGCTGGTTCCAAGGTAGAAACAGTCCGGCGGAGGGGCATGGTCTGGGAAACAGAGAGAAAGGAGGTAACAAGGGGTTACCTCCCCATAGCACCCCATAGCAACCAGGAAACAGAGGGAGAGGAGGAGACAGGGTAAGCACACAACCTTCCTGTTCTCAACCCCACTCTTAACAATTAGCTACTGAACTCATCAATGCACAGATACCTCAGACAATCTTTCCCAAACACTTGAGACTTTGGGGAGACTTTTTAGATGTCCACCATAACACCAGAGAGCAGCCAGGAGGATTAAAAGTTCAAAGCCAGCTTGAGGAAATCAGTGAGACTCTCACTCAAAACAAGAAAGTGTGGAGTACGTAGCTCAGTGCTAGGGTACCCTAGACCCAACCACGCAAACCACTAAAAACATTGGTGATGGTCGGTTTGTGAGACTCTTCCAAAGCAAGCAAACTCCACCTGTCCTCAAATTTCACATTTCAGGTAGCCAATTTCAGAAGTTGAAGTTGAAAGATAACCACAGGTGGCTTTATGAAAGGCAAATTTGAGATTTTGGGGCAGACGCGCAGGTCTGAGCCTCAAGGCTCCCAGACATGGTTTCTGTGAAAGAAGAAAAGGTGTTTCCTCTGTTGGATACTGCACTTCAGTATTTCCAACCTCAGAAACAACTCAGATTGCCGCTCTAGATTGGATTTCAGTTTCCTTAGCACAAATAAAAGATTTTACTCTTTTAAATCACAATAAAACTCCAAGTTCTACACTTTTATTTTTATTATAAACAGATGGGAGTCATAGATCTTTCTGATACACATCATAGATGGAGCACTGGATGTCTGGTTAATCTCATGGGTAGATTTCATAAATCTCCTGTTTTTCCCCCATAAGAAAGTAATGAAATAAATTAAAACCAGTACATATTGTTATGTTGGAAGGTTTTACTTTAAGATCTGCATTTTATAGGTTTTTTTTCCTTTGCCATTTTAACTATTTTTTAATTTTTATTTGTGTGTGTCTGCAGCACATGACTGCATTTACCATGGGGAGTTGGTGCATAGAAACAACACATATCAGTTCTTTTCGTCACCACCACCCCCATCTCTTGGTCACCATCCCTTTGGCAAAAGATGTCTCTCCCTGTTTCCAATTATCTGTCTTTTGTCTTGCTCTTTAATTTATTTGTATTTGAGGTTTCTCATATAAGGAAAACCCTGCAATATTTAACTTGTATATTTTACTAGAAAAAGAATGGCCGTCATCAAGAAATCAAATAGTACAAGTGCTGCCAAGATGGAGGAGAAAAGGATGCATCTGCATTGCTGGTGGGAATGTAAACTAGTACAACCACTATGGAGAGTCCTCAACAACGGAAACCAGAAGTCCCGTCTGACCTCGCAGCTCTCTTAGGCACCTTCCACGGTGGAAAGGGGTGGTGGAGCCGAGCTGCCTGGTTCATGGTGTCCGGGAAGCACAGCAAGAAAACAGTGCAAGAGTGAAGCGGTCCGGGAGCCACAGATAGGACCCATCAGCATGGACCACCCAGGCGCACCCAGGAGCATGCTTTACACATCTCCTGGATGTTGCTTCACCCAGGGAAGTTGACACATCAGGATTAAAAAGTATTTTTGTGGCTCCCCTGACAGCTGAAACACCAGACTCAAAGCCTGCACATCTGGACCTTGCTCATCAGGACCCTGTGGGCTCAAAGCCCTGGTTTCCACCTCTTCGTCCTCAGGTGACCTCAGGAAGACTTATGTCTTTGTTTCTCATAGCCAGGGCCCGAAGCTGAAACTGGCCTTTGTTCATCTTCTTCTCCTTAATAGTGTTATGCCTTGTTTAGATAAGAAATTATTACATTTTTATGTAACAGGGGAACAAAATTAATATGTACTATCATCAACTTCAATTCACCCACCACCACACCCTCAGAGCTGGGGACCAAGCCCAAGGCCCCAAATAGGCCACACAGGGACAAGATCGCTGAACTAAACGTCTCCCCCATTTGTTAAAGGAGAGGAAACACCAGCCCATTGGACTGTAGAGGCTTTCTTTTTTCTGGCCTGTTTCCAAAATGCTGTTTAGTCCCCTTCAAAGGATCAGTGAAGACTTCAGCCATGAATGTGTCTGACCGATGTTTTCTGCTCCCTGTATCAGGCAAAGGGACCTCTCGTCAAACCCTCACACCTCCTGATAGGCTCATCACCGTGTCCTTCTGCTCCCACATTCCATTCCCTAAAACATCATTTACAAGGCATTACTGTCTCAACTGTGTGCAGTGATGCTTTCCTGTTGCTTCGTGGAACATGGCAATGCATGCATAGAAGGAAAGAGAAGGCTAAGAAGTTTGGAGATGCACATGTTTTGATTTGAAAGGTAAGATCTTGTGTAGTAATGCTTTCCGACCATGTCATAAGAGTGCTCCCTGCTTCACAGTGAGAGGGTGATTTTCTCTCTCAAGTGTGAACCGGTGAGTCATGGTGCGGCCACTTAATCAACAGGTGTTTCTGGATTTCTTTTCGGTTTCTATTTCTCCTTTTTTTTTTTCACTTACTGGTGCATATTTACAGTACATAAATTATGTTCCTCTTGAGGAACTGGACATATACTTAACAGATCTTAATCCTTCTTTATCCCATTTCCATTCCTTCCTACTCTTGGTCCTTTCTCAGGTGAGAAAGACCTACTTCCCTATTTCCTATTATCTGTTATTTTGCTCTTTACTTATATTTTGTTTCTCATATAAGAAACTATGTGGTATTTAAGCATGTGGATCTGGCTTATTTAATTTAACATTAAGATCTCAAGGTGCATTGATTTCCCTACACATGACTCAAATAATAGTATGTATAAATGCCATATTTTCTTCATTCATCTGGGATGGACACATAGGCTACTTCCAATATGTGTATCTAGACATGCAAAGTATTGTGAGTTGCACTCCCATAAACATGACTGTGTGCATGTCACTGTAATAGGATGTATTAAACTCTTCTAGGAATAGACTTAGAAGGGGAACATCTGGGTCAAATGGGATTTATAGTTTTAGTTTTTTAAGGACTCTCCACACTAATTTCTTGTCAGTTGTACTAGTTTACACTCCACCAACAATGAACAGGGGTTTCTTTTTCCCCCTTAGCCTCACCAGCTTTTATTATTTGATTTCTTGATGATGGCCATTTTTTCTAGAGTAGGATATAATCTGTGTTTTAATGTATGTTTCTCTAGTGACCAGGGACATTTAACATTTTTTTTCATGAATGTATTGGTTATTTGTATTTCTTCTTCTAAAATGACTGCTAATTTCAGTTGCTCATTTTTTGACTGGTTCTTTATTTTGGAGGAGTCCAATTTTTTTTGAGTTCTATACATATAAGTACTAGATATTAGTTCTCTGTCAGAGGTATAGCTGGCAAATTGTTTCCCATTTGATAGGTTGTCTTTTCATTCCATTGGTTGTTTCTTTTTACTTTGATATGATTCCACTTGTTGATTCTCAGTACTATTTCCTGCACAACTGGGCTTCTATTCAGAAAATCCTTTCTTGTGTGTTTATATCCTGCTATATCTCTGAATTTGGTTATTAATCCTAGGAATCTTTTGGTGGAATTTTTTGGATCTTTTATGTAGATGATCATGTTATTTGCAAATAGCAATAATTTGATTCCTGTACATATCCCCTCTATTTATTCCTCTTGCCTGGTTGCTCTGACTGTTTCAAAACCATGGTGAACATTAGTGGTGACAGTGGACATTCTTGTCTAGTTCCCCATTTAAAGGGAAAGAGTTCAGGTTTTCCCCACTTACTATGATGTTGGCAGTTGGAATTTTACAAATGTTTTTTGTCAGAATGAGATAAGATCCTTCTATTTTCTTTTGTTTTCTTAATCATGAAATGAAATGTATTTTAATCAAAATTTTTTTCTGTGTCTAAAGATGATCATGTGATTTTTATCCTTGATTCTGTTTTTATGATATATTTGTTGACTTAGAAATGTAGAACCATTCCTGGGGTGAATCCTACCTGGCCATGATGTTTCATTTCTTTGATGATTTGTTACATTTTGTTTGCCAGTATCTTAATGAGGACTTTTGTGTCTATATTCATTAAAGAAATTGGCCTCCAATTCTCTTTTTTGTCTGTGTCCTGTCTCGTTTTAGAATTAATGTAATGCTAGCTTCCAAGAATGACTTTGGGAGTACTGCTTCCCTTTCAATTTTATTAGAATTTTAAGAGTATTGTCATTAGATCTTCCCTAAAATTCTTATAGAATTCATCAGTGGATCCATTAGGGTCCTGGGCTTTTCTAAGTTGGTAGTGTTTTGTTTTGTTTTAATTGCTGCTTCAATTTCATTGCTTATTATTGGATTATTTATAGTTTTTATATCTTTTTCAGATTTTGTAATTCATATGTATTTAGAAATTATTATCCATTTTTTTCAAATTCTCTGGTTTATTAGAGTACATGTTTTCAAAGTAATTTCTGATAATCTTGTTGATTTCAGCAATGTCCATTGTGATTTCACCTGTTTCATTTCTAATTGCATTGATTTGGGTCTTTTATTTCTTTTTTTGTTAAGACTGGCTAAAGGTGACCAGGGATATAGCTCAGCGGCATAGCAACTGCATGGCAAGCGTGAGGTTATAAGTTCAATTCCCAGCGGGTGCACACACACACACACACACACACACACACACACACAAGGATTTACTATGTATTTGTTTACTTAGTCTATCCTTTCAAAAAGAAAGTTTTGATTTAATTTGTTCTTTGTGGCAATTTTATTAATTTCTTCTCTGATTCTATAATTTCCTTTTCTATACTAGCTTTGGATTTTGCTTGTTCTTGTTTTTCTAGGATCTTGAGGTGAATTATTAGGTTATTTATTCAAGCTTACTCTGAATTTTTTTTTGTCTTTTTTGAGATGGGGTCTTGCTGTGCAGTTCAGGCTGGCCTTGAGCTCACTTTGTAGCCCAGGCTGGTCTCGAACTTGCAACGATCTTCCCACCTCAGCCTCCCGAGTGCTGGGATTTACAGGCGTGAGTCACCACGCCTGGCTGCTTACTCTGATGATGTGGGAATTCACATCAAAATGTGAACCTGCAACCTTCTCTTAGGACTGCTTCTACTGTGTCCCATAGGTCCTGTTAAGTTGTACTAGCATTATCATTTGACTCTAGGAATTGTCTAAATTTCTTCCTTGATATGTTCTGTGACCCAATATAGTATTAATTTTTATGCATTTGTATAATTCCTGTGGCCTCTTTGCCTTTTATTTCTAATTTTATTGCATTTGATCTGAGTATACATAGGATAATTTTGAGTCTTTTCCTTTACTTAAGAATCCTTTATGAGAGATAGCATGTGGTCCGTTTTGGAGAAAAATCCCATGTGCTACTAACAAGAAGGTATAGTCTGTAGATATCTATTAAGTTAATTTGTTTGAAGGTTTAGTTCAACTCTGATATTTCTTTGTTGATTTTTTGGTCTAATTGACCTATTTGTGACAGAGGGGTATTGAGGTCCCCCATTATAATTTTGTTGGTGTTTATCTGATATTTTATCTCCAGCAGTGTTTTGTGAAGTTTGGTATGTAGGTATTTGGTGCATATATGTTTATAACCATTATCTGTTCCTGGTGAATTGTTTCCTAAACAATATGTAGTGACTTTTTTTTCTTTACCAATTCTGATCAGTTCTGTCGCCAAATAAAATAGTTATTCCTGCTTCTTTTCAGCTTCCTGTTTCATAGAATATTGCTTTCTATCCTTTGATTTTTTTAGCCCATGAATTTCTTTTTTGGATTAAATGTGTTTCTTAGTATACCACTGGGTTTTGTTTCTTGACTCATTCTGCCAATCTATGTCTTTTATGGGAACTGAGACCACGCACATGTGGCTAATGATCACAAAAACTAATATGTCTTAAAATAAAAAGGGACCATGAGAAAGCAATCCAACAACTGTAAGATGATACAAAGAATAATATAAGACTGATTGGAGTCAATTAAAAAAACCAGGAACCAGCACAAATAACATAAAAAAAACACAACTGTTCACAGAAGAAATGGCAGAAAACTTCCCAAGTATAGAAAAAGAATTTGACATATAGTTAAGTGAGGCACAGAGAACTCCAATTAGCTATGGTCAAAATAAACCTACAACAAGCCATAAAATAATCAAGTGTCCAGAAATTCAGTAGGAACAGAATATTAAAAGCTGTTAGAGGAAAGAAACAAATCAGCAGACTTCTCACCACAAACCTTTAAGTTAAGGAGAGCTTGGATTGAAGTATTCCAAGTCCTGAAAGAAAATAAGTTTCAACCCAGATTAATGTACCTTGCAAAATTATCTTTCAGAATTAATGGAAAAATAAGATACTTCCATCACCCAGAACAACAGAAGAAATTCATGCCACCAATCCAGCTCTACAATGTGTTCTGAAAAATATTGTAGAGAGATATAACTCTGCACAAATTCAAGAACACACCAATATGAAGAAGCTACCAGGCAAGGAAAACAATTAAACAGAAGGGAAAGACAAGGAACCAACAGCAGATAATAATATGACAGGTATAAATCAATGCATGTCAGTTTTACTATTAAAGTAAATAGTCTCAAGTCACCAATAAGAAAAAAAGACTGATAAAGTGGATCAAGAAAGACACTTAACTCCAAAAGAAATCCCTACACTGAAAGTCAGAGGATGGTTTGTTTCCTGTCATATTGTTTCCTATGACAAGAACCTAAAGAAAAGCAGGGACAGCTATTCTATTTGTAAACAATGTGACATTTAAGCCAAGACAGACCAAAAGAGATAAAAGTCACTACCTTCCTTTTAAGGGAAGACTCTAAGAAGAGATTACAATCATAAACATACATGCATCAAATACAGGCATACTCAATTATATAAAACAAAGATTAATAACGTGAAAAATCAGATAAGCACTAACAATTATAATGGGGCACCTTAACACCCCATTGATACAAATAGATAGATCAACTAGACAAGAAAAAAATGAAATATCAAAACCTGTGAACAAGTGGACTTAAAATATGTCTACAGATTGTTCCATCTCAAAACATCAGAGTATACATTCTTCTTAGTAGTACATGGGACATTTTCCAAAATAGACTACATACTAGCCCATAGAACATGTGTAAGTAAATGCAAAGGAATTGAAATTTCCCCATGAATATTATTTGACTATAGTGCAGTGAAAATGGAAACCAATGGCAAAAGAAATCACAAAAAGTCCATAAATACATGGAAACTAAGTAATAGCCTACTGAACAACAAATGGGTCACAGATGAAATTAAAGAAGGAATTAATATCTACAAATAAATGATAGCACCAATACACTATATCAGTACTTATAGGACATAATGAAAGCAGACCTACAAGGGAAATTTATAACAGTGAATATCCATTTCAGGAAGACAGAATGGGCTCAAATAAACAGCCTAAAGTTGAGCCTTAGACTGCTAGAAAAGAAGAACAAGTCAGGCCCAAAACTTGTATGAGGGAAGAAATTGTAAAGACTAGTGCAGAAATTAATGCAATTGAGACTAGGAAAACAATATGAAGAGTCAATGGATCAGAGTTGGTTCTTTGAAATATTAAATAGAATGTATAGACTTGTAGCCAACCTTATCAAAAAAGAAAAGACCTAAATTCATACAATTAGGAGCAAAAAGGGTGAAAACACAATAGATCCTGCAGAAATCCAGAAGGTAATATATACCTACTTTGAGAAATTTATTCTAGTAAAATGGAAAACACGAATGAAATGGATAGATTCCTAGATACATATCAACTAACAAAGCTGAGTCAAGAAAATATGAAAATTCTAAATAACTCCACGTAAGTCAGTGAAATTTAAAGTGTATTAAAAATCTACTAACAAAGCACAGGTCCTGACTGATCCATACCTGAGTTCTACAAGAAATTTAGAGATGATCTAATGCCATTACACTTCTAACTGTTCTATGAAAATAGAAAGGGATGCGATATTCCCAAACTCATTCATGGAAGCAAGTATTACCCTGATATCAAAATCAGAGAAGTATACAACCTCCCCCCCCCCAAAAAAAACAACAAAAGCTATGACCAATCTCCCTATGAACATAGATGCAAAAATCCTTGGTAAGATATTAGCAAACAGACTGCAGCAAATCCTCAAGAAGATTATATACCATGATCAAGTAGGATTCATTGTAGGTATGCAGTATTGATTCAACATATGCAAATCAATAAATGTAATATATCAGCAAAGGACAAAAATCACATGATCATCTCAGTAGATGAAGAAAAAGCATTTGCCAATGTCCAACAGCCATTTATGATTAAAAAAAAAAACCTACAGAAAATCAGAATAGATGGTCTTTACTTCAATCTGATAAAAGCCATATATGAAAAACCAACAACCAACATCATACTAAATGGGCAAAAACTGAAAACTTTCACTTTAAAACCAGGAGCAAGAGAAGGATATCCACTTTCACCACTCTTATTTTTTATAGTGATGGAAGTATACACCAGAGCAATTAGATGAGAGATAAATAAAAGTAATAAAGATACGAAAGGAAGAAGTTAAATTATCATTATTTGTGGATGATATGATATTTTACATAGAAGATCTCACAATCTCCACCAAAAGATTGGTAGATTTAGTACATTCAGTAGTGTAGCTGATATAAAATAAATACTCAATCGCATTCCTGTACCCACGCAACAAATGCACTGTGGGAGAAATTAGGGAAGCCACATCCTCCACAATAGCATACAAAAAGTGAAATACTTAGGAATCAGTATAACAAAGGAAGTAAAAAATCTATACACTGAAAATTATAGTTCTCTGAAAAAGAAGACCAAAAGGAAATAAGAAAATGGAAAGATAGCCCTTGTTCATAGATAAGAAGAACCAATATAGCGAAAATGGCCATACTTCCAAAACTGTTATACAGATTTAATGCAATCCTGGTCAAAATACCATTAACATACCTCACAGAATTAGAGAAAATTTATTTGGAACCAGAAGAGACCTATAGTAGAACAAGTAATTAAGGGCAACAAAGGCAAGGCAAGAGGCATCACAATCCTGTCTTGAAATTATACTACAAAGCTACTGTGGTAAAATTAAAACAGAAAACAGACCCAAGGATCAGTGGAACAGTTAGAAGATGCAGAAACAACTCCAAACATACTCATCCCTCTTTCCTTTGACAGAGAGACCAAACATGTTCACTAGAAGAAAAACAGCCTCTTTAATAAATGGTGATAGAAGAATTAGCTTTACACATGTTGAAGACTAAATCTAGAATCATGTGTATCACCATGGACTGAACTAAAATCAAAATAGACCAAAGATCTAAATTTAAAATGGAAACACTAAATCTACTGAAAGAGAAAGGAGGTAGAAATCTTGAGGACTTAGGGGCAGGCAGAGAGTTCATGAACAAAACCCAAACTGCATGGGAAGTGCTTCAAAGAATCAGTAACTGGGATCTCATCTTATTAAAAAGCTTTTGCACGTCAAAAGAAATTACCAACTGAGTAGAAAGAAAATTTACAGAGTGGAAAAAATTTTAACCAGTTGTCCCACAGACAAAGGATTCCTATCTAGAACATAAAAAGAATTGAAAAAAATCAGACCCCACAAATTCAAAGAGTCAATCTAAAAATGATCATCTGAGGTGTACATGCACTTCTCAGATAAGGAAACACAAATGGCAAATAAATATATGAAAAAATGTACCACATCATTGGTCATTTTAGAGATGCAGATTAAAACAACACTGACATTCCATCTCGCTACAATAAGAATAGCTTCATCAAGAAATCAACCAATAAAAAACCTGTAGAGACTGTAGGGAAAAAGGAACCCTTCTCCACTGTTGGTGGGAGTGCAGAGTGGTGCAACTGATGTGGAAATCAGTATGCAGATATCTCAAACTCTAGGATTAGCAGTCCCATTTGACTCAGCTATTCCCCTTCTGGGTATCTTCCGAGAAGAATTAAAAGCACCATACCACAGCAACATGTGTGCACCCATGTTTATGGCAGCACAATTTGTAATAGCTAAATCTTGGAAACAACCCGAATGCCCATCAACTGAGGAACAGATTTTTTTAAAATGTGATATTTTTATACACTGGAGTACTACTCAGCCATAAAGAAGTGTAGACTTGAGTTTTTTTAGGTAAATGTATGCAACTGAGACCACACTCTTAAGTGAGATAAATCAGACTCACATGTGTGAATATGTATTGTCCTCCTGGTGTGAGAAACTGAAAGAGTAATTAGCTCCAAAAAGTATAATTGATATTGTGAAATGAGAAGGAATTGCTGAAAAGGAAAAAAGAAACTAAGATTGGGGAAAGGAGAAAGGAAGGAAGGATAAAGAAAAAAGCAAAATAAAAGATAGTCACGCTTTTGGTTTCTCTTAGTTCATTGAAAAGAAAGGTGTCTGCTAATATCATTCAGAGAATTTTTATGGGCATATCTTATACTCGGGTTAACTACTTTAAAAGCAGTAATACTCAATGTTATAACTATTGTTATTTTCCTATCATTTTGTTACAAAAGTTTGTTATATTTTTTTCCCATAAAATAAAAAAAGAAAGATTAGGGGCTGGGGATTTAGCTCAGCGGCATAAGCACCTGCCTTGGAAGCAGGCAGTCATGAGTTCGATCCCCGGTACCGATAAAAAGGAAAAAGACAAAAAAAAAAAAGAAAGATCAAGAGGGTGAGGAATGAGAAAATGCAAGATTTTCAAAGCTTACATAATTTTTACGATTAAATATCCAGAAGGTGGAGAGAAAAGTGACATAAACAATTCTATTAACCAGTAAAAGGAAATTAATAGAATTAGATAAAGGTAACAGAAAAGAACAAACAACAAGAAGAAAAAGGAGACAAAAGAAAATAGGTACAAGCAAAAAGAAAAAGAAAGAAAATCTGAAAAACCCACCAATCCCTCCCCGCAAATACCTAGTGAAAAAGAAAGAGGGAGAAAAAAAAATAAATCAGTGCAAAATTTTTTCTCTACATTTTTGAATGCATGTTTTCTTTCCAGTAGTCACAGTTTTGGAATCCACAAGCCCCAGTTTTCACTGCGTAGCTCTACAGCTTGTAGGTTTGTGAGAGTCCTCCCTGTTCCAGATGGCCTCCCCGGTCCGTCCACGCCAGGGTGTGGCAAATGTCCAAGCTGAGGCCCGCCTTGCTCGTGTTTGTGGTCAGGGACTGCAGCCACGCCTCTGATGTGTGCTGGAGGTAGGCCTCAGCGCACCAGGTCAAGCAGACACTATCCTTAACGCCAGTGCCTTCAGATCCTGTCACTTCTGACTGGGCCTGGCGTCTCACCAGGGAGGGTGGGCCCTGTGTCCTTCCCAGAGGGTCTGCCTCTAGGCTGCTCACCACCTCTCCATGACTGTCTCCTGTGACCGCCTCTCAGGCAGTCGCTGAAAGCAACACTGGGAAGCCTGACTGGAATTGTTCTGAGGCTCAGCCTTAAATAATTAACCCTCCTGAAACGGCACCCGATTAAGTGCTCTCTGGGAATATGGTGGGTGCTGTGCTGGTCCCTTTTGTGACTGTTGTCATCTGGGTCACAGGAGTCCCTTTTGGTGTATGATCCCATGCTGGTTTTACAGTTTACAATAATTACAATAAGAATATAACTAATGGGAAGTATAAAAAAGTCAAACACCCTCAAAGTTTTATTTTACTGGGGTAAAACTGACACATGTAAGGTATGTAATTTGGAAAGTGTCAGCGTGTGCCTACACGCAGCCTTCCTCTCCCAGCCGAACGTGACCATGATACCTGGCCAGTTGTCAGGCCCAGAGTTAGCATCTGTCCTTCTCAACGCTTGCAGCTTCCTTTGACTGTACAGATGATAGTTTTCTCAAATGATCCTGTTTATTAAGAGATGTCTCCATACTGTTTTCTATGTCTGATTTTCTTTCTCCATCTCTCAATCTCTCTTTCTTTCTGCAGTGCCAGGAACTTGAACCCAGGGCCTTCCTCCTGGACTCCATCCTCTGCCCTTCTTTTATTTTTTATTTTCAGACAACGTCTTGAAATGTTGTCCAGGATGGGTTCCCAACGCCTGGGCTCCGGGACTCCTTCTGCCTCAGCCTCCTAAGAAGCAGAGAAGTGTGCGTCACAGTGCCTGAGACTTACTGTACAGCGCAAACTTCCATTCCTTTACCCTCATGTGTCACCTGGGTTTACGTCATCGTCCCCCTCTATGCTGGCACATTTTCCTCCTCTATCCTAGTTTCTCTTTATAGCACGCCATTTGTTAGCATCTCGAGGAAGACAGGAGAGAATCTAAGCTAGCTGCGTCCTGTCAGGGCCTAAGATGTCTCTGGCCTTGTGTGTAGCTGATCCTCTGGAGAGACAGACAGTTTAGAGTCACCAGTATTTCTCCCTTGGGTCTCCGCTCACAGGATTGTTGACAATCCGCGGCTGCTCTCACCCTTTGTCTTTCGCGGGTGTCCAGAGGTCCCCACCCATGGCGACATCTTTTACTCATTAGCGAGAGCTTCCGTGGGTTCCCTCAGCCAAACATGTGTCCTTAAGTCATGGGAGTTTTCCTCAAGTCTCTTTCTTATAATTTGTTCTTATTTTCTCCATGCTATCTTCCTAAATGGATGGATCTTTAATTTTTTCTTCTTTTTTTTTTTCTATGTTGTTTATAGGAGATACCTTGATTTTCTACTAGTATTTCTACTGATTTTTAAAAATTCTTTTACTATATTTAATTTTGCTGGTTCTTTCAAAAATAGAGCATGTTCCTGACCTCAGGGTTACAATATTTTCTATCTGAAATTATTGATCATGCATTTTGGTTTTCAAATTTTCTTCTGTTTCTTGCTTTGTCTCTCTTTTTTTTTCTAGGTGAGAACTCAGTCTCATCATGATGTCTTTCCTCTGGTTTTTCTTGACTTTTACTTAAAGCAAGAAGCATACACACACAAGAGATGATCATAGGCTTCAGATGATAAATGCTCTAAGTTGAAGTTTAAAAATTTTAATTTTTGCAAAATTACAAAAACACTTAGCCAACTGTGGTTTCATAGCTATCCATCCTTTACAGTTCCTCGGTGGGATCTTAGGAAGGAGAGAGCATAAATGTAGTGTTCCTTTTGCACTCCCTTGCTCCAGAGTGATAGTTTGAGTGTAGAATTCTTTATTTTTTGTGGTACTAGAAATCGAACCCACAACCTTGCACTTGCCAGGAAGGCGCTTATGCCGCTGAGCTAAATCCACAGCCCAAGTGTGGAATTCTTGAGTCAACTGCCATTCCCAGTACTATGAACTAATTAATGCTATATGCTCTGACATGTATCTGGTAAGAAATTCTGCTTCTATTTATTGTTGGTTCTTATTTACCTAATTTTCCCCTTCTGTGGCATTCAAAACTTTTCTTCATTGTTACAATTCTGACATTTGACTTTGATGTGTCTGGCTGGGAGTTTACTATTGCCAGTGTTGTTTATGTGGGTAGAAATTTTCAATTTAAGGACTCATGTCTTTGAATTTGGGACAGTCTCAGGGTGAGGGTTGCTTCTTCTTATTGAGAAACATTAAGATCTTTTTAAAGTGTTCCTGTTTCAATCTCTGTTGACGAGGAACAATGAGACAAAGGCATAGGACTGAGCCACTCTCATCGACATTGGCAAGGACCTTGAGACAGAACTTTACAACATACAGAGGTGCAGTCATGAAATTCAGGGCAATCGGCTGGGAACAGCAATTTGTACTGACACCTGAAAACCTGGGTTTCCTTAACGGCTTTGAGTCCACGCTGTCGGGGAGACGATAGGTGCAGCCTGGAGACACAGAAGTCGCTGACCTGGGTGCTTTCCTGCAATCCACCCCAAACTGCTACGCTGGCTCAGGGTACCCAGTCATCTGTGTTGCAGCCTAAGCTCCTCATGCTTGAGTGTGAATCAATTTCTAAATCTAAACAGGAGCCTCCAGGAAAGGCAGGGAGCAGGGGAACCTGTTACTCACATCAGGAGACTAGGAACTGAGCAGGCCAAACACACGAGAGGAAGACCTGGAAGGAGGAGGAGACAGTCACATCTTGAAAGAGCTTAAGAAATTTACCGGCAAATGCATCATGCAGATTTTGCTCATGAACTGGACAAACCAACCGCACGAAGCTGTTTTTGAGAAAATTAGGGAGACTTTTGAATAAGGTGGGTATCTGATGATACCAAGACATTGTTAATTTGGGGAAGGGTAAAGGATTGTCGCTAAGATTTTTAAAAGTGCTTAACTTTTAGAGAGATGTGACACCTCTAAGAGTGAAATCCTAGAAATTCGCTTTTAAAATGCTCCAGGAAAACACTGAGTGGCAGACAGAGTGAGAAGTGAAAAGCAGAAAAATCGAGATTGGCACCGTGTTGGTAACATTTGAAGCTGGGCGATGGAGCCGTGGAAATTCGCCATGTGCTTCTCTCGACTTCTGTGTGAGTTTGAAAATCTTTGTAACAAAAAAGAGACAACACATTGCTGAGTCTGAAAAAGAAAGATGGGGAGAGGAAGTGAGAGAGGGAGCCAGGGAGAACAGGAGGGAGGAGAAAAAGAAAGGGAAGAAAGAAAGGCGTGGCCTGTGCCTAGCACACCGAAGGAGGGCTGCAAGCAGAGGCTGCAGCGTGCTGGCCAGCGAAGGCTCACTGCCCACTGCGAATGAGTCAGCCACGGGAAATGTCTTAATCCTGCCAGACGGGGGACAGAGCCAGAATGCTAGCAGCCAGCTCCGTACACACAGGTTCCTCTCCTGCCCCTTTCCCTAACCTCTCCACAGCCTGAGGCTGGCTCACTGCCCTCCCCTGTGTCAGCAGCGAGCTGTGTTTCTCCGCGCAGAAGTCTGGCTGGATAAACACCATCGTTAAGCGATGCCTGCACTTTATTAGCCCCTCACTGGTGATTAATTCCTTTTGCTTCTATAAGAAACAAAGGCAAAGGCTTACAGTAAATTCCAGGGCTCTCCATGGGACTACTAACCTGTTATGACAGGAAGAAAGCTGCTGAGAAATTTCCAGCTTGCTCGTTGGGATTCTTTAGATTTATTCTTTTTATACCCATTAGGCACCACTCTAAAACTTTAGGGCCGGGATGTGAGCTATCATGGGATCATTCACACGAAATTCTCTCCATTCCAGAGTGTTCTGTCCACACAATGGCTGGGAAATTGATGGAGGTGTGAGTTTTACTTTCCCACTCTCGCTGGCTGCCTCTCCTGGAGATGCAGGACTCTGGGAGGAAGTGGAACTCAGAGGCTGGGGATATTTAGAGGTGAACAGGGCACCTAAAACATTATTCGTGTAAAATACATCACCGGTGGTTTCCATCCACCCTAAAACTGTCTCCCAAAGTGACCCATGTTTCAGCCGTGTTCTAAATTTCAGCTGGAAACTGTTGATCGCTGACCCGAGGACTCACCAAAGCAGATGCCCTCTTCAGGTTCTGTTAACAAGCTTTGGGTCTAGGCCAGCTCCACTCTGAGGATTGAATGCCGAGAGTCAAAGAATATTCCCAATGCTATTCTACCACGAGGAGCACCCACATCCACACAGCCTTCTCGGGCACCCTGGGACAGCCCAGCTGCCTTTTCTCTAGATTCCACCCCTCATCGCCATCCTCCGGCAGAGGCACAGTGGTCTTCTGCTGCCTTCAGTTCCGTATCTGAGCTAGTGTGGATGTGGTACTGGGGACTGAGCCAGAGCCTTCACCTTGCACTACAGCCACAGCCCTTTCAAAATTTTGAGACAGGGTATCATTAAGTCACTGTTATGGTCTGTGTGTAGCTGTCCCCCCAAAGCCTCATGGGATCTTGGGCTTTTCAGAGGCAGCTGGATCCAGAGGGTGCGGTGCTGGGGTCCAGGGGGGGTGAGTATGGAATCAGTTCACTGATCAGTTTGATTAGTTATGGCTAAGAATAAGGATATGGGAGCTACACTCACCCTGGGGGAGATAACATATACGGGACACAAAGAGGCTTGTTCTCCCCCTGTTGCTTTTGCTGTCTTCCACCACCGTGAACTGTTGCCCCGAGCGCCACCCTGCCTTGGAGCTAGCTGATTAGGCACTGAAACCTCCACAAGCTGTGAGCCAAAATAAACCTTCCTCCTTTACCTTTGGGTGTTAGGAATTTTGTCTCAGCAACGAGAAAAGTAATTAAGACACTCTTCTAATCCCAGTTATTTCCCAAAGGCCCACCCCCAAGTATCATTAGCATGTGAGCTGGGGGGTGATGTTTCTAACACATGACCACGGGGGCGCAGGCAAACCCAGCAGAAGCTGTGATACCTTGAATGACACTGATGATTACCCAGCTTTTACACTTTGTGTCATTTGTTTTAGTCACTGATGAAGCAGGTGGGCTTGTCAGCCAATCAGGGGCTCTTTTCACACATCTCTTGTGCTTTCCCTGTGACTGTGACTCTCCTTTAGAATGCTGACAACATATGACAACTTTTCTGTATTTTGAAGTACATAAATCCAGCATTTGCAAAGCTATACTATCAAACCGTAACTTGTAAGTCACTGTACTATAAACTGAAGCGTGAAAGATACTTAAGCTGTGATGCTGTCCTCATGACTCTCCTCCGTCTTCACTATTCTCCTTGGACCAGCAGCGTCAGCAGGAGTTGAGAACATGATAGGAATTCTTGAGCCCCAGCAACTCTAGAGGCTGGGCTTACACTAAAGTATGAGAATCGCTGCTCTAGAAACATAAGAGATATAAATAAAGGAACGCAAATGCAAGATTAAAAAGTATGCAAACTGGGTGTGGAGGCACATGTCTGTAATGCCAGCACTTTGAAGGCTGAAGCAGGAGGGTCAGGATTAGGAACCAGCCTGGGCTGCAAAGTGAGCTCAAAACCAGCTAGTGAGACCCTGTCTCGAAAAGATAAAACAAACAAACAAAAACCAGTGGAATTTTGAAAAGCCAACGTTGAACTGAGATCAAGGGAAATCCTGGATGGACTTCCTGGATTTGGTGTAAGAAGAGGAGGGATTGGACAGTCACATTTGGGAGAAGGCAGGAGGCTCATCTCAGGTCAGGACAGGTAAGTGGGGGTTGTCAGGGGAACTTGGAATCCTCTCTTTAGGTAGAACAGAAAGCGTAGGACGCTCAGTAGTGTCCCAGCCCTAGAAACTCTAAATGTCATTTCTAGTACCTTAACAATGGGGAGAAACTTAATTAAAAGACGCAAGTACACACCATTTCTATAACGGGGGGAAACAGTGGGAATATATGTCTACACCATTAGAATAAGTGGGAAATATTCTTGTATTTTTAGATCTTCAAGGAAAACTGGAGGACAATGGTGATACATTTGCTTGACATATTTTTACGCAAATTTAAAACATGCTAAAACATTTGTTAATTCACTTGTGGAATATACCAGGATTGAAAGTTCAGTGACAATGCTAATAAACATTTCTGGTTTATCAAGAAGGCTGATTGTGACACTGTGTTACTGCAAAAAGTCATAGTCCTAATTCTTGGTTCTTGCAAGATAATTCTCTGAGTGAACTTTAAGAATGGCTTCCATGGGGCATTTTGAGAAGAATTGATGGGAGAAAATCATGCTGTTATTAAAATGAAAATTTGATACTGGAATGTTAAAATGAATTTCTGCTATAAGAATGCTAGAGTCATCTTTCAGACATACAGATGTATTTTTAGGTTTACTATTCTCAGAGAGACTGCAGTGAGTCCAAGGAATTCAACAGATGCCGCTGAAAAAGGAGCAGACAATGTCACGTTATGCAGATTTTAGAGCAGACTTTATATTTGGTTGAGATGGAATAAGAGAGCTTGATTTACTCTCCTATTTGAAGCAACCAAAACCAGACAAGATACGTGAAGTAACAGCAACCAAGGCTGCGGAATCATGCCACAGAGAGCAGTGGTCCCTAAGAAGTAAGGAACAAACACAGGGAGATTTCCCATGACCCCGGCTGAGGGCTCGGGGAAGTCTCTATGTCTTGGTGCAGGAAGGGGTGACGGGGAGGAGCACAGCACCTTCTCTGAGCTGAGCCCCACGGGAGACTGTGGCAGACGGAGCCCTGCGTGAAGGAAGAAACCTGCAGTCACAGAGGGCTCTGACTTCTGAATCAGTCACAGGCTCCTCATCAGTACCTGAGTGTGGGACACCACTGAGGATGGGGAAAGAATAATCCAGAAGGTTGAGGAGAACAGCACCTCAAAGAGCTCGTAGGGAGGGCCAGGTATGTAGCTCAGTGGTAGAGTGCTTGCATAGTGTGAGAAAGAAGAGAGATGGAGAGAGGGGAAGAGAGAGACAGGGAGAGAGACAGACAGACAGAGAATATCATAGGTCCCAAATAGTGCTTTTCCCCAAAAGCAAGAGTCGAAAATGCAAACTACAAACATTTGTACTTTGGAACTGGAATGTACCCCCAAACACTTGTGTACTGAAGGCTTGATCCTCAGCCTGTGGTGCTAGCGAGAGGCAGTGGAACTTTCAGGAGATGGGGTCTGGTGGGAGGAAGTCAGGTCACTGGGGCTGTGCCCTTGAAGGGGCACCCCAACTGCTTCCTGTTTTTCCCTCTGCTTCCTGTCTGTCGTGAGGTGAGCGGCGCCCCCAGCACGTGCTCACACCGTGATATGCTGCTTCACCCCAGGTCAAAGCTTTAATCCAAGTAACAGTGGACTGAAACATTTGAAACCACAGGTCAAAACTAACTTCTGTTTCTGTTAAATTGAGCACCTCAGTTCCTTTGTCAGTCACAATATCAGAAAGCTCACTAACACAACCCCTTAAGAACTTCTTCCCTCTATAGTGAGGAAAATGAATCCTAAACTGAACTCAGATCCGATTCTATTGAAAAAAAGTTTAAGAGCATGCCCAGAAATGATCAGACGATTCCCAATATATGTCACTAATGACATATTATAAAAGAGCTCAAAGATATTTATTGGTATACAAAAAGTATTTGACGATCAACAAGGTAGATTAATAATATCTAGTATGCACAGAAGAACAAAGTTCAAACCATAGTGGAAAGGAAAATGTACCTGTCAAAACTGACCCCAAAGTGATGCAATCAGTATAGCCCAAGACTTTAAAGCAGTTATTATTACTGTTTTCCATATGGGAAAGAAGCTAGAGATTGAAAATGCTAAGCAAAGACATGAAATATCCAAAGCAGTCATCCAGAGATGAAAACAACAGTGACCAAGTTGAAAAGCACATTATATGACTCACAGATTACGCATTTCAGGTAAAAATACTAAGAACAGAAAAGTGCAACAGTATTTTCACAAATGAAGCACAAAGAGAAAAAATATTGTATTTTTTTGTTTTAAAGAGGATAAAACAATAAAACCAATAAAAAAACAGGGGCTGGGGATTTAGCTCAGCGGCATAAGCACCAGCCGTGCAAGCAGGCAGTTGTGAGTTCAATCCCTGGTACCGATAAAAAGAAAAATAGACAAAAAAAAAAAAAAAACCCAATAAAAAAACAGTGTAAAAGATACAGGACTTGAAAACATTACAAAATCAACAATAGTTACCATAATGCCCTTTGATGTCTTCAAAATAGCTGCAGATAATTTCAGACAGAGTAAAAGTCAAACAGAACATGACAGAATAGAAACAATAAAAACAAAACAATGCAATAAAGGACCTCAAAAATAAGCCATTAGTAAATCCAAAATTGCTACCATGATATTTGTTGCTGTCTTTGAAATAGCTGCTCCTGACATTGGATTTGACATAATTGAACAAAACAAAAGAGAATAAAATCCAACCCAACAAAACAAAAATGACATAAGACTTCAAAACAAGACCATTGGGAATCAACAGAGGCTGCCACCCTCAGAAGGAGATCCCCTAGATGCCACACTGTGTACTGCTGCCCTCTGAACCCATGATCAGGCCACTGGCCCTGGACCTGCAGTGTTAGTGAAGCACCAAAGCACCACAGGCATCCAATTGGATTTCACCTCCAGAGCTGTCATCACAGCCTGTGTTTCTCTGGATAAGCCTGTTACCTACAGGGGGAGGGGTGGGTGTCGGTACTTCTTGTTTGCCAGCCCATGTGCCTCACGGGCAGGGGTCTGTCTGTTCCAGTCCACTGGCAGCCCACACGTGGTGCTGGTTCCCCAAGCTGGGCTTGCTTCCTAGTGTGGCTTTGTTGTCTCTACGCCTGGTCTATGAATGGAGCTGACACAGGGAGAGGCGGGGGTCTGTCTGTTCCAGTCTGGTGGTGGCCTGGCTGTGGTGCTGGTTCCCAGACTAGAAAAGAAATTATTAAAAAATTAGCACACCTGTTAGCTTTCTGTTACTGTGACAAAAATACCTGAGAATTACAATTTAAAAGGGGAATTCTATACTGGCTCACAATTTCAGAAGTTTCAGTCCATGGACCCTTGGCTGCACTGACCCTGAGTCTGTGGTGATGCAGAACACCATGGTGGGAGTATGTATTAGAGCAAACTTGCTCGACTCATGACAACCAGGAAGCAGAAAGAGAATGGAAGAGGTTCCAGAATAAAACTAAACTCTCTAGAGACATGCTCCCTCCGTGACCCACTTCCTTCAACCCTCACCTCTTAAAAGTCCTACCACCTCTCCCTAGCACCTCTTGAGGACTCACCCTTCAACACATGAGCCCTTAGGGGAGTGGGCCATACCCAACCCATGCCAACAGCATACTCAAGCATATGCATTCTCAGTTTCCAGAAGAGAGTGGGAGGAGGGGGAAACAAAAAGATTTCCAACAACCACACATTTCTCAATTCGATGAAAGACATACATATGCAGATTCAAGAAGTTCACTGATCTCTAAACACAAGAAATATGAAAATGACAAAAAATCACATTATATTCAAATATCTTAAAGCCAATGGTAATGAGAAAAATCCAGAGAAAAATGGCATATTATGTACAAAGGAAAAAAGATAAAGATGACAGATTATTGGAGGCAAAGAGCAAAGCAAGAAAGGCAACTGTGGAGAAACTAAATTAAAGGCCTAAAATTAAAAATGTCAACCCAAAGACTTCAGCTGGTGAAAATATTTTTTCAAAAAAGAAGATGAAACATACTTTTTTCAGACATACTAGAACTGAAAGAAGTTTATGAGTAGAGACCTCAAGCCCAAGAAGCATTAAAGGAAGATCTGGTAGCAGAAAGAAAAAACACTAGAGGAAAAGATGCATCTCCTAAAAAGAATGAGAAGTCCTAGAAGTGGTAACTCTATGTGAAAATATAAGGATTTATAAACCCCATGGGAGACAAGAAACAGGTTACCAATGTCAGTAATCACAGAAGTGACACCATTATAAACTGTTCAGACAGTGCAAGGATAACTAGAGAGTATTACAAACACTCTAGTTTTGTAAGCAGAAACCTCGGCAAGTTCAGTTTCATCTGTGAGCTTCGTTCTGAATAAAACACACGTCTCCTGCATGTGCAGGGTGAGGGATTATGGCAGGGCTAAAAGGGATGTGATCTACTCACCTGTCATGTTAAATTTCACGATGAGGCAGCAGAATGTGAGTTTGAGCCCAGCCGGGGCAACTTAGTGACTGAGCAAGAGCCAGCCTCAAAATCAAGAATGTGAAAAAGGGCCTGGGTGGGTGTGTGGCCCAGTGTGAGAGCAAACTTCAGTGGACAGCGTGAGCCACGTTACACATGGCAACCTCAGTTCCTTCCTTTCTCTCTCTCCCTCCCCCCAGTCTCTCTCCCTTTCTCCTCTTCAAGGCACTGGGGATTGAACCCAGGGCCTTTGCACTGGAAATCAGGAATTAGAGCTTTGGTCAGAGCGGGGCTGCAAATCCCAGTGCATTTTACGTTCCACTGTTCGCAGTTTGCCTCCTATGCAAAGGCCATGCTGTCCGGTGACTTGGAAGCCTGTGCCCTCCAAAACTCACACTGACTTTTTTGTCATTTTTTTTGAAGGTAGTAAAATACAACAGAACAAGACAGAATAAAGCCAACTGAGACCATGTAGTGAAATTGGTACAGAACTTCATAGCAGGTTACCGGGATAACAGTAATAGGTATCACAGTATATTACATTATCTTTATAATAGTTGTACTTGCAATCACGTATATCAAAATAAAATGAAATACAGAACATTATAGAACTTATCAAAACAGAATATTGAATAGAGCAGTACCATTAATCAGAACAAAGCAAAACAGTAATAAAGATATTTGCCTTCAAAGAGGTGGTAGAAGGAAATCCCTCTTATTTGCTATGGTCAACCTCCCAAGAGATGCTCAGCTTTCTGGTTCCTATTTGCTAACGGGGGGCACAGAGGAGGGGAAGTGGGATGTTTGACTCTTAGCCCATGCACCAGTAGGCTCACTATTGCTTAGCAGGGAGGCAGGCTGGTTGCTTGGTTTCCCAGGGTCCTAAGTTCCAGCATGGCCCACACTGACTTTTTAAAAAAAATGTTTTTTAAGTTTTATTTAAAGAAAAAATAAACAGAAAAAGGGTAGAAATAATACATAATTTCAAAAAAAATAAACAGTAAGAAATCACTAGTTGATAAATTACATTTTACCCTATTAGAAATAGTTGTTTAAGTTACAAAAGTAAACCACACAGAGTGGACGTTTAAACAATGAGACTGCAAACAGTTCTGTTCAACAGTCCAAAAAAAAACTTAGTGATATGGTTATCAATTGTACACACTTAAACATACACGCAGTTGCTTCCGGTGTCATGGTGCCAAAGTTCTTACCGCTAGCACACTGTGGAGAGGAGCCTTATTGGATGTCGTGCTTTCTGTGACTTCTATAAGCTACTGCCTGTATAGGAAAGACCCTAGGAGACACTCAAGCTGCGCAATGTGATGTAGGGTGAAGTACTTGCTCATGACAGAGGACAGCAATGATGAATCACTGCTCTTCTGCAACAGAACACTGATGCTGAACAACTGGAATCAGTGACCTTTGAGGATGTGACTGTGAACTTCACCAGTGAGGAGTGGACTCTGCTGAGTGGATTCCAAAAGAAGCTCTACAGAGATGTGATGGTAGAAACCTTTCAGAACATTGTGACTATAGAAATGAAGACATGGAAAATGCCCTCAATACAAATATTGGAATCAGCATAAAGAATGCTTCCTCTGCACTCAAGATGCTAATGTCCATATTAAACCATGTGGTTTAAAATCAATTGAAAATATTTCCCGTAGAAAGCTTCCAGTTGGATAGAGAGAACATGGCGGACAGACAACAGCAACTACTGAACGCTCTCTAAAGGCTCGGCTCAGAGGCCAGGAATGATGCGGACTAAGGAGATACGAACCAGTAGAGATATGCTCTGCTGACTCAGGAACGAACTGGGCTGAGAGAATCCAACTTGGAATACAGTCCTGGCGCTAAAATAGGAACAGAAAAATCTCGGTGTGGAGGCTCGACTCCGCGCCATTGGAAACCGCGGTTTGGATTTCCCGCCGCCGGGCAGCCGGCTACCTCCACAGCGGCTCGGCAAGGAGAGACGCGACCGCCGAGCTCTGGGAACGGGAGTCTGGGAACGGAGTCGGAAACGCGACGGACAGGGAGGAAGGCTGACTGGTGGCGAGGTGAGCGAGGAACTAACTCCCTACCACAGTTTGACTCCAGCAGAGGTTTTTTCTGGGCGCGGGCAGTCCTGTAAGAGCAGGGCGCGGTGGCAACTGCAGCCGCACGTTTCCCTCTCGGACGGGATTGGTGAAAGGTGCCTGGCCGGAGGGACGCTGCTGGCGGACTCCCTAGGCTGGCCTAACCCAGATCCCAGAGCCTGACGGTGGCCCGGAGGAGCGACCGACTCCCGTGTAGGCTGCCTCCTCCGCAACTCCCTGGGGCGCAGCGGTGGGCGGGAACAACTAGCCAGCGCAATTTGATCAAGCTGTGGCTGACAGGCAGGGAAGCCGGGCCTCCTGTGTAAGATTACATTTTATAAGGAACAGAAAATATGGGGAAGGGAAGCAACAAAAAAGGCTCCTCGACCCCCAATCCTGAGAATCAGGCAATAGTGGACACTGAACCAATATACATTAAGCGCCATTTAGAGAGCCTCATAGACCAATTCAGGAATGAAGTTATCAATGACCTGAAGCTAGAAGTATGCAGAATAGTTAGAGAAATGCTAAGCACCACCCAGGAAAAAGCAGATGGTGGAATGGAAGAACAGAAAAAGAGGGGAGAATTGCTTGATGGAGAAAACAAAGAAAGCATTGAGTATGTGAAGCAGGTGCAAAGGGACTATCAAGAAATCAAGAAGTCTACCCAAGACTGGCATAACAGCTTGAAAGAAACTAAGGACAGACTATCTGAATTGGAGGGCAGACTTGAAACATGGGAGAATGAAATGAAAAACTTCTTAAAAATAACAAAGAAACAAACAGCAATAATACAAAGACAAGAAGATGATAAGAGGAGCCATAACTTAAGGATTAAGAACATAAAAGAAGAAGTAGGGACACAAACAAGTGAACTACAAAAGCTACTCACAGAAATAATCCAGGAGAATTTTCCTAATTTAGCAAAAGGTAAAGATACTCAAATGTATGAGGCATACAGGACCCCAGCTACCTACAACCCTAACAGAGAAACACCCAGGCATATAATAATAAAAATTCCAGAAATTCAATACAAGAACAGAATATTAAAAGCTGTAAGAGACAAGAAACAGATCACTTACAAGGGAAGACCCATCAGAATTACAGCAGATTTCTCTGCACAAACCATCAAATCACGAAGAGCATGGGGAGAAATAATTCAAGCTTTGAAAGATAATAATCTACAGCCAAGATTGAGATATCCTGCACAACTGTCCCTGGAAATTGATGGAAAAACGAGGTGCTTCCAAGATAAAGAGGAACTGGGGGAATTTGCAACCACCAATTCAACCCTACAGAAAGTATTGCAGGATATTCTAAAAAAAGAAAAATACAAAGAACCCAGAAATAGGGGCGGGGAGGCCACAACGAATGGAGCAGAGAACAAAATGAAGAAGACAAACTGACAGCTACTGACAGAAAAAGAGCTCAACAGAAATGAGACAGAGAAGATTGGATGATAGGAACAGCTTTTTTTGGAGAAAATGACATCTTAATAGGTAATGCTGATTTAGTACCATCTTGTTTTGAAGTCTCATCTAGCTTTTGTTCTTCTGTCTCCAATGGTCTAAACAGGTTGTATCTTATTGGATTTTGCTATGTACGATAGTATAAGAAAAAACCTTTTAAAGGCAAGGAGATTATACAGAGACCATTGTTCATTTTCTGTTAGTCGATTCTAAATACTCTATAATGCTGTCATTCTCTTAAATGGATTTACATTGTTTTGATATACTTAATGCTACAGTATATGAAGTTGTACTCAAGAACTTCAGGGAGGGAGTCAATATGGTAACTATTTTTGGGTCAGGATTAGCTGGTGGTGAAACACTATTCTGCTTAAATGGTTATGTTTTGATCTGCCCTGTTTCGCTGTTATGCCCTCTTTTTTCTCAATCTCCACTCCATTATTTACTTTTTTATTTTTATCCATTTAATTAAAGGGAAAAATATAGCAGGATATAATATAGTAACCCACTTTGACTTTCTATTATCTCGATTTGAAGCCCTGTATTACTCTCACCATCTTGGTTTTGACTGAGGTTCCTATATTCTGTTTTGCTGGATAGTATCAGGTTCGAAAGTTTAGGCATCAGCTGAGAAGATAATGAGATTCATTATAACGCCCATTCTCGTTGACTTTTATCTACTTTTGAAGACCTACAATATCTCCAATGTTTTGGTTTTGTCGGTTTTATTCTTTACGGTTTTGTTCAATTGTATTACAACTAATGATATAGGCAATTCTATTAGAAATAGCGGGAGGCATTATGGTAACCATTGTTGATCACCTTGTATTATGTTTTTATATTATCTATTATGTCCACCCTTTTGACTTGACCGATTCTGTTCTGTTATGTCACATTTGGTTTTACTCTCTTCCAAAAAAGCAACAAGAACCGTGGGAGCAATGAAACCCAAAATGTGTAATAGTCACTGTACAAAACAGAGGAAAAGAAAGTGCTCTAAACTATATAACTGCATGTATATTTAAATGTATAAGATAGAAAATGATATCACAGAGTTTTATTGGATCATTGAACAGAACTGTTTGCAGTATCATTGTTGGAATGTCCACTCTACAAGCTTTAATTTTGTGACTTGAACAATTATTTCTAAGATGGCAATATGTAATCCATTAACTAGTGATTTCCTACTGCGCATTTTTTTATTCTGTAAATCTGTATAACTTGTACCCCTTCCCTGTTTTTTTTTTTTTTCTTTCTTTTCTTTTCTCCTTAAATAAAAATTAAAAAAAAGAAAGCTTCCAGTTGGGCCTTTTTCACTAAACATGCCCATCAGAGCTCACAGTGGAGTAAAGTCAGATGAGTATTTTGAACTCAAAGGAAACCTGTTTAAATGTAATGATACTAGAAAACACTGTGATGGTTTGCAATCCATGGAGAATCATGTAAGGACACAGGCTGGAAAGAAACCATGGGAACATAATCAGTGTGAAAAATCCTGGTCTGGTCTTAGTGAAAGAATACAACTTAGAGATAAGATGTTTGCAAGTCCAAAAAATTTTAATGCCTCTAGTAAACACAGTGATGTTCAGATCTCTCAGACAAATCACAGTTGGTGTATACACTCCGCATGTAAGCAATGTGGGGAAGTTTGCAGCACACATACTATTTCTCAACAACATAAAATAATTGAGATGGAGGAGAAAAAGTATGTATGTAAGCAATGTGGGAAAGGTTTCATCACACAGAGTTACTGTAAACTACATGAAAGTTCTCACACTGGTGAGACAGCTTATGTATGTAAGCACTATGGGAAACGTTTCAGCAAACAGAGCCATTGTGAAAGCCATGAAAGAATTCACACTGCTGAGAAACCTTATGTATGTAAGCAATGTGAGAAATGTTTCAGTACACCGGAGTACTGTAAAAGACATGAAAGAACTCACACTGATGGTAAATCTTATGTATGTAAACAGTGTGGAAAAGCTTTTAGTAGACAGAGTTATTGCAAACTACATGAAAGAACTCACACTGGTGAGAAACCTTATATATGCAAGCAGTGTGGGAAACCTTTCCTTACAAAGGGGCATTGTAAAAGACATGAAAGAACTCATACTGCAGAGAAACCTTATGTATGTAAGCAATGTGGGAAAGGTTTCATCACACAGAGTTCTTGTAAAAGACATGAAAGAACTCACACTGGTGAGAAACCTTTTGTATGTAAGCAATGTGGGAAAGGTTTTAACACACAGAGTTATGGCAAATTGCATGAAAGATTTCACACTGGTGAGAAAACTTATGTATGTAAATAATGTGGGAAAGATTTCAGGACACAAGTAAATTGTAAACTACATGAAAGATCTCACACTGGTGAGAAACCTTATGTATGTAAACAGTGTGGGAAATGTTGCAGGACATGTTATTGTAAACTCCATGAAAGAACACACACAGATGAGAAACCTTATGTATGTAAGCAATGTGGGAAAAGTTTCATTATATAGAGGTATTGGAAACTTCATGAAAGATCTCATACTGATGAGAAAACTTATATATGTAAGTAGTGTGGGAAAGCTTTCAGCAGACAGGAATATTTGAAAATACATGAAAGAATTCACACTGGAAAAAGACCTTTTGCATGTAAGCGGTATTGAAAACCCTTCAGCCCACATAAAAGTTGTCAAAATCATGAAAGAATTCACACTGGGGAGAAACCCTATTACATAACGAATGTGGGAAATAGTCATTGTGAAAGACATTAAAAGGCTCACAATGAAAAGAAACTACTCATGTGTGAAATTATGTAAATCTTCCAGTGTACATAATTATTGTCGAATACATGAAAGTAGCCACAGTGTAAAAAACATTTATATGCAAGCAATCTAGAAAGAGATTTTCTAAATCTTAAGTAGACATTAAGAAACTCCTTGGGGACAAATCCTATGTCCATAAACAATGTGAAAGAAAATTCAGTGCACACATGTTAAGTAGAGGACTATATATGTTTTATGTCAAATCAAAAATATCACTGGGAGAAAACTATATATGTAAGCCTATTTTGAAAACTCCATAAAGATGTTTCATTTAGTGAAATTCTATAGAAATAATACAAAGCACTTTATATCAAAAAAAACATACACGCAGTTATATTCTTTAGAGCACTTTCTTTTCCTCTCGTTTTTTTTTTTTTTTTTTTTTTCCTCTCGTTTTTACAATAGCAATGACACATTTCGGGTTTTATTGCTCCTATGTTTCACATTGACATTTAATTGCATGCACAGGTTTCTGGAGATCAAGCCACAGGGCTCCACCCCCGAGGTGGACCGAACGCCTTCTTAAAGGACTTTCTTCTGAGAGTGGGCTTCCTTCCTCTCTCAGCCCTTCTGCCCTCAGTCACGTCAGGGATCTACCTTTCTCCCCTCCAGGGAACCTTAGGGGAGCAGAGAATCTTAGGCGAGAGTAGCCTCACCACACGCCCAGTCTGCCAGCGTCTGACCATAGACCTCAGCCTTCAGGGCAGTGACCTCTGGACAGCTCCTGTGGGCTCTGAGATACTCGGACCCAGGCAGCAAATGAATTAAGACAGCGGCACTCAGGTTAAAGAAGCCTCACGGAAAACCCAAAGGGTAAAAACATACTATTTACTGTCCTAAGACAGGAAGAACATGTCCACTGTTACTTTATATTAAACATAGGTAATATCTCTTATTAGGTCCTGCTGTACATTTCCTTTTGAAAAAGTATATGTATATATTTTAAAAGTATACAATAATATGGCTTATAACACTTACTAAATTTAATAAAAATTTAATTAACAATTACCATATCAATATAGAAAAATATGATAAAATGTATTTTACGTATTATTTGTTAATTGGCACTACTAATTGTCACTGTTTTCTTTTTTACTAATTGTCACTGTTAACTAGTCCTACTGTTCTTGTGTAAACATATCATTTCTTTTAAAAACAATAGTATGTATGTAATAGAAGTGTAAATAATGTAAAATAACACATTTTTATTTTTGGTGTTGGAGTTTGAGCAAATGCCTTCATGCATATTTAACATGTGCTGCACTGAAAACATTTCTAAAATTCATCTGGAACCAGAAGAGATGTAGAAGGGCAAAGGCAATTCTGGGCAACAAAGGCAAGGCAGGAGACATCACAGTCCCTGTCTTGAAATTATACCACAAAGCTACTGTGATAAAATCAGCATGGTACTGGCAAAAAAACAAAACAGAACTAACAAACAAACAAAAAACACCAGACCTAAGGATCAGTGGAACAGATTGGAAGATGCAGAAACAACTCCACACACACTCAGCTACCTTATATTCGACAGAGGTGCCAAATACATTCACTGGAAGAAAGATAGCCTCTTTAATAAATGGTGCTGGAAAAACTGGCTCTACACATGGCAGCTTACACATGCCAGTTAAAGTTGAATCCATATCTTTCACCATGCCCTAAACTAAATTCAGAATGAATCAAAGATCTAAATATTAAAAAATAAACATTAAATCTGCTGGAAGATAGAGGAGGTAAAACCCTTGAACACACTGGTGTAGGCAAAGACTTTATGAACAAAATCTCAATTGCACAGGAACTGTCAAAAAAGATCAACAACTAGGATTTCATGTTATTGAAAGATTTTGTACAAGAGAAACTACCAAAAGAGTAAAGAGACAACACACAATATGGGAGAAAATGTTTGCCAGCTGTTCCTCACACAAAGGATTACTATCAAGAACATATAAAGGGGGCTGGGGATTTAGCTAGTGGCACAGTACCTGCCTGTCAAGTACAAGGTCCTGAGTTCAATTCTGAGTACCCTCTCAAAAAAGAACATATAAAGAACTAAAAAAAAATAAGTCCTCCCAGGTTTAAAAACACAATCCAAAAATGGGCATCAGAGATGAAATCATACTTCAAAGATAAAGAAATACCAACAGTAAATAAATATATGGAAAAATGTTCATTGGTCATTTGAGAAACACAAAACAACACTGAGATTCCACCTCACCCCAGAAAGAATAGCTACCATCAAGAAATCAAGCAAATAACAGATGCTGGAGGGGCTGTGGGGAAAAAAGAAGCCTTCTCCATTGTCGGGGGTGCAGACTGGTGCAACTACTGTGGAAATCAGTGTGGAGATTTCTCAGAAGACTAGGAGCAGAGGTCCCATTTGACCCAGCTATTCCCCTTCTGAGTATCTTTCTAAAAGAATTAAAAACATTAGCTGGGGATTTAGCTCAGTGGAATAAATGCCTGCGCAACAAGTGTGAGGTCATGAGTTCAATCCCTGGTACCAAAAATAAATAAATAAAAATTTTTTAAAAAAATTAAAAACATTGCATCACAGTGATATATGTTAACTCATGTTTACAGCAGCACAATTTGTGACAGCCACATCTTGGAAACAACCTAAATGACCATTGACTGAGGAATGGATAAAAAAAGATGTGGTACTTTTGTATACAATGGAGCACTACTCAACCATACATAAGGGCAAATTTGAGGCTTTTATAGGTAAATGGATATAATTTGAGACCATACTCATTAGTAAAATAAATGAGACACACATGTAAACACTGTGTTCTCTCACTAGTGTGGAAGGCTGAGAGAAACAATATATATGTGTAATAATATATATATAAATACAGTTATGATATTTATCCTACTGATTTCTCTGTGTTCACTGAAGAGGAAGGTCTGTGCTGGTCTTGTTTGGACAATTGAATGCAGCTGTCCTGTGCTCTGGGTGACTGAATTGGGGATGACAATGTGTAATGCGTGTACCATTATTGTCTCCTGATTGTTGTGTTTTGAAATTTTGGTTTTTTTTCTCTTTGAAATAATGTGTACTTGGGAAAACAGAACAAAAAACGTGCTCTAATATTGAGCTGCACCCCAGCCCTATAATTTTAAGTAAACACTATTTTCATAATTTTATGTTAAAGTCACCCAGTGAGTTTTCTAAAAATGGACCACTTCTCCTCCCAGAAGGGAACAGAGGGACAGGGAGATTAAAAAGAATTAGTCTTCATTTTTAAATTATATACATATATTCATTAGTTTAAACTTTAAAAATGTATAATAATTTGGGGAGAGAAATTTCTAGAACTAAATGTTACTAAACATACTATTTATCTTAGTTACTTTTTACTCACTGCTGAGACAAAATATCTGATGTGCAAAGTTAGGAAAGGAAAGATTTATTCTTACAGTTTTTGGAGGTTTCAGTACATACTCAGTTGGCTCCAAGGCAGGGTGGCATGGCAGGGCCGCAGTTCATGGCAGCTGCAAATGGCAAGGCAGAAAGACATGCCTTCTTCCTGCCATTATATCACATCCTGGCTCCACCCCTATGTGGGTGCAGCACTGACATCCCCAATCCAAGTGCTAGACAATGAACCAATCACAATGCACAATGCAAACACATGAGGTCTAGGAGCCATCGACATAAACCATGACACTATTCTTCAAAATGCAGAACATGCAGAAAAGTGAAGTAAAGCGCATTTGTTCACAGACTAAAGTCAGCAAGGCAGTCAAAACTGGGAAATAAATTCAGAGAATGCCAAAATAAAGAGAAGAAGGTTTTAGTACACTTAAGAAATCAGAGAAATATGAACAATCAAATCAAGCAGATAAACCAAACTAAGTAATGATTCTCTAAAAAGACTGACTACCTTATGAAACAAAGTTTGAGTACCTGAAAATTAATAAATTGGCAACTAATCAGTGATAGATTTGTATACCTATATGAAGCTAGCACAAAGTAATAGATCTGACAAGGATAAATTTAATTATTTAGTATTCTGTGTGTGTGTGCACATGCGCATGCACCCATGCACACACACATTTGGTGCTGGGGATCAAATCCAAGTCCTTGTGCATGTTAGGCAAGGGCTGCACCACTGAGCTGTGCCCAGCTCTAAATATTTAGCACCAGAGTGTGCATGGTAGACATGATATGGGAGACAGCTTGGAAATAGATGTGCAATGACCTGCCATAAACTATTGCAATAAACCAGTAAACTAATTGGAATGAAATTTAAGTGCTGGGGTTACTGCTTCATGGCTGAGCACTTTTCTAGCATGTGTGAGGCCCTGGGTTTTATTCTTGCTATTACAAAAAGTAAAAATAAGAAAAACAAACAACTACAAAAATAAATAACTAAACAATCCCAAGAAGGCGTGAAGACTTCTTACACAGCAGTGAGCCAAAGGGAGTCTACATCTCCCAGGAGCAAACTCATGGCTCAAGAATGGAATAAACACTCAACTTCACTCGTCACTGAAAATATGCAAAATGAAACAAAGGGAGTCCCATTAAGACACCTGAAGATTTGCCATAATGTTGGCAAACCACGTTAAAGGGATTCCAAACATCAGGCGGTAATGGAGAAGGAAGAGCCCTTAACTTTGCTAGTAGAAGAACACATTGGCCCAGTCACTTAAAAGAGTAGCATCTAGGAGAGCTAGAAACTTCCTCTCCTCATGAAAAGAAAAGCAAAAAATCAAAATCAAAAGAAGCAAAAATCAGAGAAAACAGATTGCACATGGACACTAAAAGGCAAAATGTGTTCGCCACAGCAGTGGTGCTCGCAAGAGGAAAAATGGAAACTTCCCCAAAAAAGTCTAAAACGAGGCATTGGTAAGTAAAGATTCAATAGACAAAGGAGATTATCTGCACAAATTGCCCCAGTGTAAAGTGGATAAAAATGTAGCTGCAAGAGAAAAATAAGGTGAGTTTCCATTTACATAAATATTAAAGTTGACTTTTGGTTGAAATAACCTGTGTGAATATTAAGCCACACAAAGTAGGGTTTTGTAAACAAACAAAAAGGCTGAGAGAAAATGCACCAAACTCACAGCAGCAGAGAATTCTGAACCGGGCGATCTGAAAACTACAGCGGTTTTAACGTTATCTCCAGCACTGTCAGATTTTCTCAGATCAATACTGAGACACAAGGCCTGGGTTTGCTTTTCTGGGTAATGAGCATACAGGTGCTTGTGACATTAGTCAGGAGATTTTTCAAAATGAAAACCTCCATGCATTGACTGTGCAAGGTGGCGAGCTGGAAAAGAGCTGGTGAGCGTCCCGTTAGGGTGAGCTTTTCTCCCTGGAGTGAGAGGGAAAGTGACTTTATCTCACATTAAATGACGTTAAATTATTCATCTTTAAGAGCTGGGAAAATGCAGGCCAATGTGGAGCATGTAGGCTGGATTCGCCAGGAAAGCAGAAGCTGGCCATGGGGTGCAGGTGAGTCACTGGGGGAGGAGACTCCAGAGCCCCACGGTGGAGGACACTGTGGGGTGGCTAAGCAGGCAGGGCCAGGTCCTGCCGGCACTCTGAGGAGCCATGAGAAACACCTGTCTTCCCCTGTTCCCCAGTGACCAAGGATTACCAGTCACCCATGAAGTGACAATGCCCCCCAGGGCGGCAGGCAGGGTACCCCTGAAGTGCCATGAGTCACACGCGCTCAGAGGGGTTAAGGAAGGACAGTGTTCAAAGACAGGATATGGGGAGGAGGGGGACCAGTGAGCACCCAGGCCCAGGGGACTGTGTCCTCTGCCCTAAAGGGCAGCCAACCTGGAAAACAGGAGGAAGAGTTAAGAGATCAGGGGATGCTGCCAGGTGGAAAGGACAAGAATCAGCAATGAAGAAGGGATGGCTGGGTTCCCTGGAGCCTTCAGTGGGCGGTTCCAGGACAATCTCAGAGCCATGGGCCTGGATGGCGGGAGGAGGCCACCAGGGGCTTTGTTGGTACCAAAGTTTCAGAGATGTGGTTCTGACCATTCCAACTGTGGCTCTCCTCTCCCTCCCTTCCTCCTCTCCCACTTCACTCCTTTCTTCCTCCCTTCCTCCCTTCCTTCCTTCCTTCTCTCCTTTCTTCTGTCCTGACATGTCTCATGGCACCTTTTATACTATAGGTTTCTTTTCTGCACTCGGCCAAATTCTAGTTCCCATTCAATGTGAACTATTTCTATTTATAATAGAAAGTAGAGTAAAATTTGCATATTTGTTCCTAATAAAAAACTTGAGGCGGGGAAAACAGATATTTAATTTAATTCCTTCACCAGTAACTGCAACTGAAAAAAACTATTGGTGGAAAATTGGTTTTTCTATCTTCCTTTCATAATTATGATTTCCACCCAATTATTGATCAAAGTCCAGCAAACATTGCAAATAGTTTTGTGTCATTTTTAATCTTATACATTTGCACTATATTTTCTGCATGAAAAATCATCTCATTTCATCTAATTTGGGCTCATTTTAGAACATTCCATGTAAAATGTCAAGCATGAACTTTGTTTATAAATATCATTTAAATTAAAGTATCATTGTAATCTAGCGGAAAAAGTGAGGTAAAGAATAGGTTTTGGGATTAGAAGTAAAAATAAATCCATTGTCACAAAGGTACAAATGTTAAACTCATCTTTGTTTTCATTTTTCATATTTTTTTAGAGATAGTTCTTGCGATGCTGCCCAGAAACACCTTTTTAAAGTTTTACATGCCAAAACAAAATGAAAACCCAAGGAAATTCTAAAAGAAGGGGCACACGACCCTTTTTCCTTTACCAGCCTATCTGGACAGGACAGGAATCACCCACTCTGATGCCGTTAGCACCCAGATGGGTAACGGGATCAATGAAGCAGCTTTTACTTTTAAGTTTTGAAATTTTTACTAGTATATGTTCACAGTGTGTGATGATTGCGTTCATGCTGAGGAGTTGGTGGATACACTTCTCATCTGAATTCTTTTAACTTCCCTGCCCTTCTCCCTGTATCCCTCAGTCCCCAAGAGGAAATGGAGCATCTCTAGGGAGCTCTGGAGACTGCATGGTTGCACCCAGAGGACCCTAATAATTTCACTTTTCCTCTTGGAGTGGGAGGAAGACTCAGCATGAACAACAGAGGGACGCACAGGATGCGTAAAACTGAATGAACCCAAGAGTTACATAGAGAGAATCCTGAAAAATGTTAGAGTTTTCCAGATAAGTGCTATGATTACTGTACAAAATTTCAGTGTGGCAGTGTCAAAAGTTTTACTACTTCATGACCCAGGCAACAATAAGTGGCAGAGGAATTAAAAATATATTTGTGTGAAGTTCTTAGGTGAAGGCAAAGCCAGCAAGAGAAAGAGATTCCTAATCCAGAGAGAGCCATCACCTCCCCTCCGTGCTGGGTCCTCCCGCCCAGAGCACACATCAGCAGGCACACTGCCTGTCACTTGGGCTTCCAGTTATTTATTTCCAGAAAAGTCCAGACATGATTTTATGTGCAAAGTGAAAAGCAGGGGAGAAAGCATCGTCTCTTATGTCACGCGCTGAAACCAGACAGGTTTTATTTCAGGCTGTAACTCATTTGTGAATGGAAAGTGAACTTCGACCTCAATCCATTTAGTTTGGTTTTAACAGGAGAAGCACCTGGTGCCTCCTCAGAGTGTGAATTTAACTTCAGGCTTGATGACATGTCACATTTGGTCCTAGAGGAAAGCTCATCCAGAAGGCACCTTGGAGCAGGCACTAAGACAGTGGCAGTGACGCACTGAGTTAAACAGAATTAACACTTAGGCATGGGTTTGCACCTTGCCGCTCATCGCCGGCCCCCTTGAGCTGGTTGTGCTCCTCCTAAAGCCTCAGCTTCTTCAGCGGTAGAATAAGTGCCTTGGCAGCCCCAGTGGTCTCCTCAGCCTGGCCTGCGTGTGAGTAGCTTTTATAACTGTCTTTGAGGCTCGTCCAGGCCCTGGGGAGGTTTCAGAGGCTTCAGCACAGTCTCCCTGATATCTGTGGCTGCAGGGCTTGGTGTCCCGTGTCCTCGCTGGAAGCCTCTGCTGTGCGTTCTGCACTCTGCTTGCATCCTGGGTGTAGTAGGGTTAGTTAGTTATCAAAATGGTGATCACTCCTCTCTTACTGTGGTTTTGCTTTCCAAGGTTTCAGTTACCTACAATCAACCATAACCTGAAAGTATTATGTAGAAAATTCCAGAAATAATTCACAAATTTTAAATACCTGTTTTTTAATTCTTTTTTAATTTTAAAGAGAATAAAACAAAAGAGAACAGAATAAAGAAAATCAGAACAGAACAATGCAAGCAACACAGCACTTCACAACAAGACAACCGGAAATCAGCGGTAACTACCATAACGTCTCTTTTCTTCACAATAGTTGAGTATACCTTCACACATGTTAATATCAAACATAACAATATAGTATAAAAGCATTCAAGAGAATGAAAGCATTACAGGACTTCAAAACCAAATAACAGGAAATGAACAATGGCTACTATAATATCTCATTTTCCTTAAAAATTTTGTTTATACCATCACACATAATAAAATCAAATAAAACACAGTGGGATAGAACCAATCAAAACAGAAGAACAAAAGCACGGTAGGATTTTAAAACAAGATGATAGTAAATCAGTAATGGCTGCCATAATGTCTTGTTTTCTTCAAAATAGCTGTTCATATCATCACACATGATAAAATCAAACAAAACAATAAAACCAATCAAACGAATGAAAGCATTATAAGACTTCAAAGCACTATAATAGGAAACCATGATTACCATAAAATATCCCATTATATTCAAAATAGCTGCCCCTACCATCTGATAGCATAAAATCTAACAAAACAAGACAGAACAAAACCAAACCTAACAAAAATGTGTAAATAATGCAAGAGTTCAAGATAAGACAATAAGAAATTGACTGCAGTTTCCACCTTTCCTTCCAGGTATTTCCTCCCCTTTGCTCTTGCATTGACTATTTTGCTTTTGGATCCCATTAACTCCTTCTGTTTCTTATGCTAGGGTTCACACATATGAGTCTGAACTGTTTCGGCCATGAACATGATCTCCAGTCGCATCCATTTACCTACAGGAGCCCTGAGAGTACTTTCTAGCTGGGTAACTTTCCGCTGCATGAAAATACCATTTCTTTCTTATCCATTCTGTAGTTGATGGGCAAGTTACTCTTGCTTTTTGTTTGTTTGTTTTGGTCTCCTGTCACATGGAACAATTGTTTTCTCCCCTTTGATTTTCAGTCTATGAATTTCCTTTCCAGTTAGATGTGTTTCTTGTACACAGTATATCACTGGATCTTGTTTCTTGATCCACTCTCCCTGTGTTTCTTTTTATTGCTGACCTGAGTCCATCTGCATTAATGGTTACAACTAGCCTACATTGGTTTGTCTCTGCCCTGCTGTCCTCCTGTTGTTGGCCCTCCACTTTTCCCCTCATTCAGTTACCTGTCTTGTTTGCCGACCCTCCTCTGCTGCTGTTCCTGGAACCATGGTCATCTTTATCTCTCTCTAGAATATTCTTTGGCATTCTCTGTAGGGTTGGTTTGGTAGTCATGGATTCCTTCAGTTCTTTATTATCATGGAAGTATCTTATTTTTCCATCAATTTTGAAAGATAATTTTGTTGGGTAGATCAATCTGGGTTGGAAGTTATTTTCTTTTAGGGCTTGAAACACTTCAAACTCTTCTTGATTTGATGGTTTGTGTTGACAAGTCTGCTGTGATTCTGATTGGTTTTCCATTATAGGTGGTCTGTCTCTTTTCTCTAACAGCTTTTAATATTTTGTTCTTGTGCCGAATTTCTGGGATCTTGACTATTATATATCTGGGTATAGATTTACTTTGGTTATGGCTAGTTGGAGTCCTATATGCCTCTCTTATCTGTATGCCAGATCCATTTCCCATGTTTCGGAAGCTTTCTTCTATTGCTTCCGTGAATATCCTTTTAATGTCATTGTGTTGACCCCGCTTCTTCATTGATACCTATCACTCTTAAATTACGCTTCTTTGTATCATCTTGCAGCCATTGGGTTGTTATTTCTTGATTCCATATTATTTTAAAAAGATCTTTCCATTCATGATCATTAGCTGCAATCCTGTTTTCAAGGTTTGAAAAATCTTTGTTCTCTTTCAAGTGATTTTGTCAGCTTTCAATTGAATTTTTAATTTCCTATATCTCTCTTTGAGTCTGTTTTATGCATTGTAATTCCTTTCTACATTCATTCAAGGTTTCCATCATTTTCCTATGCTCCTATTTCTTGTCTATGTCTTCTTTAGACCTGCTGAACAATTCTTTCAGTATGTTTGTGATTTCTTCTTTTACCTGAGATATTATTTCTGATTTGACTGCTTTTACAATCTCATGAAGTTGTTTCCTTACTTCAGTTGCTGACCTCAGAGATTTCAGGTGTGTGACTTCTGTTTTCTTCCATGACTGTATCTCCCAGACTTGTGTGTGGTCTAGAGGTCTGAGTTTGCCTTTTGCTCCATCTTGACATTCTCCTGGGTTCTTCCCAAAAAGTTGGTTGCGGGGCCCCAGGCACTTCCCATGCTGGCTGCCCCTAAGCAGTGTAGGGGATGAGACAGGCACTTGGGTTCCTCTAATTCCAGATTTATAGGGAGGTAGTAGGGCATGGAGCAGGCCTCTCCAGAGCTATGCAGCTACACTGCGACTTTGCTGATGATCAGGGATGCATGTAGGTGGGGCAGCTTGTCTCAGCCTGTGTGTTTACACTGAGACTCCTACGATGGTGGCAGCCACACAGGGGTGTGTTTGTCTGATTCTGTTAGTGGGTGATGGCTGTCTGAGAGAACCAAGTGCCTCAAACAGTGGCCTACGGATGCAGAGGGCTTACCTGGCTGTGTGTGCCTGCTCCTGCTGGCTGCCTGCAGGAAGGAGCCTTCTGGTAGCAGCTCCCTGAGTCTAAATGCAGATCTGCCAGTTCTCTCTGCCCACACTGGCCGCCTGTAGATTGTGGCCTTTTGGTGGTGGTGCACAGTAGGCAGAGGTGGATCTGTCTGTCTCCTTTGGCCTGTGCTGGGTGTGTGGAGGAAAGGTCCTTCCGGTGGCGGCACCCTGCAAGCAGATGTGGGTCTTCTGGTTCTCTCAATACATGTTATTTTTAAAAGGTTGCTCTATTTTGATTATTAGTCATTGTTGCTTTATTTTGCTTATTAGTCATTGTTGTTCTCTTAGGGTCCTAATTTGTAAATTAAGCTTTATCATCAAGAAAAGTTTAGTATACATGGCAATTAGTACCATCTATAGTAGCTCTAGCATCCACTGGGAGTCTTAAGATATAACCCCCATGAATAAGGTGTAGCAACTGCATAGCTTATGTTTATTCTCACTGGGTACTCATTGAATGTTGCTTTATATATAGAACATGTATAGACTGTAGAGATGCACAAATCCAAAGAAATTCCCAGCTTTTAAGAGTTTTGACTAATATGTAGGAAATACATTCAGATCTTTCATTCAAAATAGTATAGAGCTTGGCTTAAAGGATGTACAGCATCATCTGTAATCTTATTTGTATTATATATTGCTCTGAAATGCACTGTGGACAGTAACACAAGAAAAGGAAGTAAAAGGTACACAGACTGAGAAGGAAATGAAATTGTTTTTGCTCACAGATAATATGATCATCCATGCAAAAAATCTTAAAGTACTAACAAAACATGTCGCCTAGAACTAATAAGTGATTATAGTAAGGACGCAGTATACAAGGTTAGTATGCAAAGGCAGTTGTTTTATTATGTACCAGCAATGGACTCTTGAAACTTGAATGAAAAAGCACAAACTAATAAAACCATTAGCATTAGTACAAGAGCAGCAGGAAGACAAAGAGGAGGGGAAATAAGTATAAATCTAACAAAATATGAACAAAGAACTGTGTGAGGAAAAACTATGAGTCTGACAAAGGAAATTTTAAAAGTATCTAAGTAAATAAGGGAGATAATTTACATTTATGGAAAGAAGATTCGATATTATTCCAACTTGATCTCCATATTCTATATAATCTCAGTAGACTACTTTGAGGGTATTTATAAACTACTTCTAAAGTTTATATGGGAAGACAAAAAAGACCCAAAGGGGCAAATACAATATTGAATAAGAATAAAGTTCCAGGACTGAAACTACTTTCAGCTTTTTAATAAAGCTACAATAATCAAAAGAGTGTGATATTTGTGAAAGAATAGAAAAATCAATTGAAAAAGCCGAATAGAGCACTTAAAACAGATCTGCATAAATATGGCCAGTGAAAGTAAGAGCAATTCAGTGCAGACAGGGAAAAGGCGATTTTTTTTAACAAAAAGTGCTGAACAAGTAGAGGCATATGCCAACAAACAAAAAATCAAAACACAAAACAAGACAAGAATCTAAACACTGATGTTACATCTTTCATATCACACTGACTTTATGTTTAAAAAGAAAAAAAAAACCTCATAGACTGAAACCTAAACACAAAACTAGTAAAATGTAGCACAAGAGAAAATCTAAGTGACCTTGGGTTTGGTGATATATGACACCAAAAACATCCCTCCCCCAAAAAACTGGCAAGTGGAACTTCACTAAAATTAAAAACTTCTAGTCTGCAAAGAGTACCATTAAGAAAATAAAAAGACAAGCCACAAACTGGAGGAAATCTGTCTGCAAAACACTGTCTGATAAAGACTTGGATCCAAAATATGCAAAGAAAATTTAAAATCTCACAATAATAAAACAACAACCCAATTAAATTGGCAAACTGTCCTAAGAGACAATTCACAAAAGAAGATGCAAAGCAAGTATATGGAAAGATGAACAACATCATGTGACTTAGAGAAATGCACATTAGAGCAACAAAGAAATTCCAACAGCCCCCTATAAAATGCTTAAAATTTAAGACACCAGACATACTCAATGGAGTAATTGTCATCCATTGCTGCAAGATAATGCAGTCATTTGGAAGACAATTTGGAAATTTTTCACAAAGTTAAATATAGTCTTACTGTATGACTCAGCAGCTGTACTCTTTGGTTATTAACTGTGTTGAAACTTTGTGCGCATAACAAATGTTTAAAATAGATTTATTCATAATTGCCAAAATTGGGAAACTAAGATATCCTATAGGGAAATGAATTAAACATAAACCTGATATATCTACACAATGAAATAGTATTCAGCGATATATTGGTTACTTTTCTCTTGTTGCTGAGACAAAATACCTGACACCAAAGGTAAGGAAGGAAAGGTTTATTTAGCTCACAGTTTGTGGAGATTTCAGTCCATAATCAGCTGACTCCAAAGCAGGCAACAATTCGTGTCAGTGGAAAAGAGCACAAGCTACAAGAGCAAAAATGGAGGAGCGTGGAGAGAAGACTCTTTCTGTCCCTTATATTGTATGTAGCCCACACCCACTTGGGTGGGGCACTCATAATACCAGCAATGGACCCTGAGTCCTTCACAAACTCTAGAAACCTGCCTCCGTGAATGCATGAGGGTCTGGGGGAAATCCAGACTCTAATTATAACAAGCAATGAAAGAAAGTGAGCTACAAAAAGAAATGAGCTGGCAAGGCACCAAAGGACAGGAGGCATCTTTCATGTATTTTGCTCACTGAGACAAGTCAATCAGAAGTGGTTACATATAACGTGCGATTTCAGCCATACAACATTTTGTAAAAGGCAAAGCTATGAAGACATTTAAAAGAATCATTGGTTTCCAAGGACTCAAGGAGCACCGAGGAAGGGGAAAAGGACAGATGAATAAAGAGATAAATATGGGAAGAGTAAAACTATTCTACATGGCCCTGTGATGATATTCTGCATATAAAATTATGCATTAGGTAAAATGCACAGAATGTACAAGAATGACTCCCAATATAAATCTGGGTTTAGTTTCTAATAACATACAGGTGCCCTAGAGGGGCTACATCCCTATAAACTCCTTGTCAGTAAATCATCATATTAAGGCAAATATGCACTTAACACAACCTACTGAGTAGGTTATTAAATGATTTGTGTTTTCCTAGTGGTCAGGGAAGTTAAGCGTCATTTCGTGTGTTCTTGGCCTCCATAAGACCATCAGCAAAATGTCTATTTGTGTCTTTGTCCGTTTTTAATTGCATTGTCTTTTATGTGGTCTGTTTATAAGTCATCCATTTGTCAGATCCGTGGTATAAGAATTTTCTTCAGGCTGTTAGCTGTGTTTGTATCCTCTTTAACAGGGTGTTTTGCAGGTCAGAAGTTTTAAGTTCCGTGAGTTCTCACTTACCAGTTTTCCCATTTAGGTGTGTGCTTTTAGGATCACATCCAAGAATTCTTCATGTAGCCTTAAATCTAGATGATTTCTCAAATTTGTTTTCCCTGAAGACTTCCCCTGAAGCTCTGCTATTTACATTTCTGTCTTTGAGTCCTCCTTTCTTCTGTCCTCATCTTTGTCTAATGTGGCTATCAGAATAATACTGGCCTCATATAGCAAGTGGGAAGTGCTCTCCCTTTTTCTGTTTTCTGGAAAAGATTGCATAAAATCAATATTAATTCATCTGCAAGGGTCTGCTGGACCTTCCCAGTGAAACGCCCTGGGCCTGGAGATAACTTCCTAGATAAAATTTCATTTCCACTGTGCTTCTGTGACTACTATCCAGGTAACCTGATTCATCTCTGTTGTGTTTTGGCAGCTTGTGTTTTTCAGGGAGCTGGTCATTTCTTCCACATTTTTGAATTTAACAGCATCTATTTGTTCCCACTGGGCTCATGTTTTCCCCTCAACGGCTGCAGTGATGCCCATTTGGTTTCTGTCTTGGAGATTTTCATGATCTCTGTTACTGTGAGTTTCTCCAGTGGTTCAATTACTGATAGTTTACATGAGCCTTTCCTGTCACTGATTTTCTGCACCGTTTTCCTTTTCTGATCGTGTTGATCTCTGCTCTTATTTTTTCCTCCCTTTGCTTGCTTTGGTTTAATTTGCTTCCCACCTTGTTGAGGTAAGCACTCAGGCTGCTGCTTGGATCCCTTTTCTCCTTTCAAGCATCAGCTGCAAACCCCTCGGAGACCCTCTGTGTCCCAGGAGCCCCAGCTGGCCTCTCCACCTTCTCTGCCTTCCCACTGCTCCCCGTGGCCTTCACCACCTGCAGGCTGCTCGCTGCCACTCCTTCCTTAGTTTCCTCTGCCTCTGATGGAAGGGCAGACCCTGCTGACTCAGACCACACACCAGAACCCTTCTTTTTCCTCTCTTACAGGTCCGCTGGGAAATCAGTGCCTGTGCTGCTCTTGCCTTTGCCTGTGATCTCTCAGGAACCAGGACAGGGCTCATCTTCTTCCTTGTGGGAGTCTGAGTGAGCCCTTGGTGTTGCCCCATCCTCTGCCTGCTTCACAGCACAGATGCCGCTGCGTTCACAGCTTCCTGCTCACCGCCCCAAGGGTACAAGTCTGATGGTTTCACCGTCCAGGCTAGGGATCAGCTCCCTGCTTCCTGTGAAGCCTGGACCCAGGCCCAGACTCCCATGAGTGTGCACTCTGGGCACACTTCTGGGCTGGGGGGATGTCCTGGGGTTAGAAGCTCATCTTTACCTGGCAGATCCCAGGCTTCTTGGGAGCTGGGCCTGCCATGCATAGGAGCCCCAGCCCTTTCTGCAGGTGTGGATGAGCTTGCCCACCGAGGCTGGCTGTGATGTAGTGGGCAGTGGTGCAGCTTGTCTTGGCTTGCCTTTCACTGCACAAAAACAAAACAAAACCACACAAAACACCCCCAGACCATATGGTTTAGATGTATGGTTTTTATACAGGCACACTTACAAAATATTTTTCCAACCTGTGTGGCTAAAACGAAGCAGAAATGCATAACTATGGGATGAGGTTAAAATGGTCCCTCAGCCCCCTCGACTAATGACTCTTGCAGCGATTTCCTGTCTGGCTTCAGATGCATTAGGTAACTGCTCACCTCCGCCTCTGTCAGTCTTCTGTCTTGTCTTTTGCTTTGACTCTGCTGTTAGTTTGAAAGGCTTCCTCTGAGTAGAACAATACAGCGTTAGGGTGATTAAAACTTTGAAGGGTAAATACTTGGGATTTGAAACCTGTTCTCAGAAGATGAATGAGCGCTTTCTAAATTGCCGAGGAGAATTCACAACTCCAGAATCTCCCGCAATGCCTGCGCTGGTGCCTGCTAATATAAAGGAAGTTGTCTCCACCGGGACAAAGAGCTTTCCTTTGTCACCTGCTCTCGATGGAAATGAGAAGGCACTGGGAGCGCATAAAGGTGTGTCAGAGCAGCGGAAATAACGCAGAGAGGAAGAACCTGAAAAGCAGAATGAGGGCCTCACACACCTCATCAGCTTGGCGCTAAGCACAGGCACACAGCAGCTGCCAAGGGCAAAGTCATGGCTGGAACACGAATAAGGACTCAGAAATGATGTAGTCCATGCTACCCTTGAACTCCATTTGTAGCTCAGGCTGTCCTGGGCCATCCTCCTGCCTCAGCCTCCTGAGTGCAGGGATTCCGGCTTGCACCCTAGGCCTGGCAGGTAATGCGGACTGAACTGGCTGTAGAACAGCACTGTGTTGCATTTGCTCATGTAACTGACTTTCTCTATCCTCCTTTGAAGAACAGGGTAAGGGCTGCAGCAAGCATGAGGGGCGAGAGAAAGGAAAAGCCACTGAGGAGGTGGCTGAGACCACCCATCACTCACTCAGAGGCTAGCTGGGCCTTAGGGAGAGAGTAAGCCCTGAAACACTTTACCTGGAAAATACTATTCAGAGCATCAAGGAGACAGGGCCCAGAAGCCGCAGAGACTCACAAGGGTCCCCAGCAGTCAGCGAGGGCAAGGGGCCTCTGAGAGGAGAAGCCACAGAGAAGATGGGGCAGTGCCTCGCCCCGAGCCCTCCCTCCAGACAAGGGGGAGGAGGTTTGGGTTCCCGAGATCCCTCCTGGTCATGTGTTATCAAGCAGCAGGGGCAGGGCGGTGTGGAGCAAACCCTAGAAAGGGACGCCTCTCCCTCCGAGTTGGGGAGAAGCTGCCAGGATCTGCCAACCTCACCGGCCTTGCTCCGTCCAGTTCGGAGGAAAATGAGGGCAAAACGTGAAAACCACAAAGACCTAAAAACTCTCATGAAAAGACAGAAACCTAAAAAAGGCAAAGAAAAGAGAAAAACGTGCAACCTCCAGAAAGAGGGGTGAGGGATGCAGGGGTGAGGCCCCCAGGAGGGTGAGTTTGAGCGCAGCCCTGCGTGGCAGAGGTCTCCCCAGGCGGCCAGCGCCCGGGTCCCCACCCGCGAGCTCGGTCCCACGGCAGAAGGCCGTGCGCCGGACTTCAGTCCCCTACATCAGTTACGTTCAGCCACCCCTCTGGGGCGCTGTCCCGCGGTCAGTCGCACCCCTATGAGGCAGGAGGACACGGGGGACGCGCTGAGTGCCGGCCCCACCGCCTGCCACGCGTGATGCAGCGGGGCTCACAGACAGCAGGACCCGGACGCCTTTCACAGCCGCAGAAGAGCAGGACCAAGCTGGCACAGGACTTCTCAGCTCCCTTTTTCCCCTGAAACCCTAACAAAACTGTAAAGAGATGAACAACAGGAATAGAAGCATTAGTGTTGAGAGGACCCCTCTAGTGCCCACTTCAGTGCACATCAGGCAGGGCAGCGAGAGGAGGGAACAGGGACAATGCGGAGGTGACAGGATCAGACCCCTGCAGTGGGGAGGGGGGTCCCCGCCTGCAGGCTCCGCAGCGGATGCCACTGAAGATTTGGGAGCAACCAGGGCAGGGAGCGAGCCCTGAGCACCCAGAGCTGCGGTGGCCTCTGCACCGCCAGTGGAAACAGTGGGGAAACGCAGCCCAGCAAGCCGCAGGCGGGCTCTTCCAGCTCACGTGGGAGCCGTGGACAGGGAAGCCAAGTGGGACCGGGGCTGGGGCACAGTTTAGCGGCAGTTTTGTCTTCAGTGTTGGCCAGAGAACCGCCGATCAGCGGCTGTCAGTGTCTTTTGTTCTAGGCCACTGATAAGGAACACAGCGTTTAACAATCTCACACTCACATTTCTATTAACTGGTGTCGTTTTCATTTAAAAGTACACATAATCATCCCTTAGTATCTGTTGCAGTTGGGGTTTACAAGGGAAAAGATTTAATGCAGAACACATAATTTATAGGATTATTTTATAAGTGTGACCCAAAGTATCAAATGCAACAGAGTGCAGGAAATCCATCCGTACACTAGAGACCCAAATAATCCAGCTGAGGGCCTGGATCCCTTGGCAATGTCCTGCACGGGTCCACTGGAGGCCTAGAGCCCATGACAACGGCTCATGCGAGCCTGTACCAAGGATCTGCACTGGGAAGGCTCAAAGGTCCGCGTGAAAGCTGAAAGTCTGCGCCAGCAGGATGAAGATTCTGTGCCAGGGATCTGCACTGGGGCCAGGAAGTGACACTCCAGGTAAGGACCAGGGCTCCCCCAAGAGACGACCACAGCCATCCTCAGTGACAGTGAGGACCTCAGTGACAGTGAGCTGCTCATTGATGAGAACAGCCGAGTTTGTATCAGGAAAACCAATGTGACAGCTTCTCCTGGAGAATCACCAGCACACTATCTTCTCCGCCACGTCTCCTTTTGTGCTGTTGGTGACGATCCTCAGGTGGGCCTCCTCACCCACCACTGATTCAATTCAGCTGAGTGTTAAAAATTGCTCATCAATTAATCTACCACAGTATCTATGTTGACTTTCCATCCCTGTGACAAAATACCTGAGATAATACATTTATAAAGAAGAAAGGTTGATTGAGGTTCATAGTTCCAGAGGTTTCAGTCCATAGTCATTGGCCCTCTTGCTTTGGGCCCACATGGCCCATGGCACCACAGTGCATCATGGGAAGAGCATACAGTGAGGTGGAGCTTCCTCATGTCATGGCAGTTGGGAAGCAGAGAGACTCAAGAGAGGATGAAGGAAGGTCCCCATTCCCCCTACAAGGACATGTCCCCAGTGACCCGACACAACCCACTAGGCCTGACTCTTACAGGTTCACAGCTTCCTGGTAACACCCCAGTTGGAACCGAGTCTTTAACACATGGGGCCTCTGGCTGCGTTTGAGGTCCAAATTATACAAATGCCTGCAAGAGATTGGTTTGCAGGTCCTGTGCAGACACCAGGGCCCCCAGATGCTCAAGTTCCCTGTATAAAATAAGATATTATTTGCATATAATTTGTGCATAAGTCTTTATCACTTTTTTGTAACCTTGTGCATGCTAAACATATGAGCTCCATCTTCCCTCACACTAAATTTTCTCTAGATTGCACGTAATAAAGTTGTTGTAATGGGGAATAATGACAAGAAAGGAAGTCTGGGCATGCTCAGTACAGATGATTTTCACTCCCACACATTTTCAGCCTATGGCTAGCTGAATGCACAGACATGGAGCCTGGAGACATGAAGGGCTGGCTGCATGCTCATCAGTGCAATGCATCCTGGTGCAGTTTATTCAGTCCTCTTCTGTTTCATTTTAAAATGTAGACTGGAAGAGCCTCCCCATGATCTGCACCTCCAGGTGATGGCAACCTAAGATAATCCTCTCCTCTTGGCTGTGGGCAGGGCCTGTGACTCGTTTTCCAGTAAAGAGAATACAGCAGAGCTGGTCGTACACCTCCCCTCTGACGAGCGCGGTATACAGAGGCCAACTCCTGTCACAGAGGATTGAAGTGAGAGATTCTTCCCACTGGTTCAGTGAAGGAGGCAGCTGTGCTGAAAACCAGTATGAGGCTGGGACCTGTGTATGGGTTCTAGCAACTTGGGTGTTCCCTGGGACCAGGGCAGGTTACAGCCAACAACTGCCACGAAAGGCCTGCAGTCATAAGGCAATGTATTCCATTGACACCTTGGATGAGTGTGGCAGTGGCTTCCTCCCCTTCGAGCTCCAGATAGCGTGCTGCCCCAGAGCATCACCCTGAGGCAGCCCTCTGAGACCCGAACTCAGCTTCCTGACCCCACAGAGGGCTGCAAGGCGCCCCATGTCTGTCGGCTGAAGCTGTCCCTGTTGCAATCCTCTGTTAGGCAAGGACAGGAAAGGGCGCAGCGCATCACATCCTGTGGAGTGGGTTTTGCCTCCATTCAGGGGCTGCAAACCACAGGCTGAAAAACAGACTTAGCTAACAGGAAACCATGCGTGTTTCTGAATGCTGCAGGAATGTGACTTGTGATAACAATAAATCTTGCAAGTCCATTTACTATAGGAAATTGAATTTATGTGCCAAAAAAAAGAGAATAAACACCTGACGCGTGTTTAAAGGAATTATTTAAAATGATGATTCAAACACTGTTTTCCTGAAATGAAAGAAGAATGAAGTCTGCAGGTTTAAAAATAGTTATTATGGTATGGGGGGGCTGATATAGAAGAATCAACCCTGACTCGTCCCCCGGTTAAAGTAATCAGACCTCAGAAGAGATCATTTGGGCATCTACTCAAAATGATCACGTGGCTGAAAAGCAGAAAGCTAACAAGAGTCGATTCAAACTTCTCCATGGCAGAGCCAGCCAGCTGCTCAGCAAACCCCACTCCCCCATTTCCTGAGCGCCCCGCTCTCTTACATCCCCCAGCATTGCGTAGAAGGTGGACCACTGATTGGACCTGGTGCAAAGTGACTTCGGGAAAGTGGCATGTGCCCTTTGAGGCCTTGGCTTGGAGAAAAAGTTGCCTTTTTTGCAGAATCTCAACCCCCTCTGCCAGATGGATATTCAAGAAAACCAGCCCCAACAGACTGGTAAGGCTGCATTACAAAGAAGCCCGGGTTACCAAACGACCATGTGAAACAGTGCTTTGTTGTTGATCAAAACCATCCTTTCTGGAGGGCTCTGTGGTGAGAAATCCAGTTTTCATTCTGTGTGTACCGTGATGTCACCTGGAGCCTTTTGTAGATGTGAGTAGTGCTGCAGTTCATTCCTGAGTTCTCAACGCTAGGAGAATGAAGCTGTGCTGGTGAAGAACTTGAGGAAGAACCATGGCCCCAGAATGTAACAGTCAGCAACAGTTTTCCAAGTGCATAGGTAACAAACATTCCCAAGCATGCAGTAATTGCAGGAATAGCTTCTCCATGAACCCTTAAAGAGTGACCTGAGATTTGAAGTAATTAAAGTCTAACAGAGAAATCATAGCGAAAGGACTCATCATTAGCATGGTCTATATTCAAATTAATTAAATTTACTCTTATCTAAATTAATTAAATTAATTTTAATTTAAATGTTTCCAACAGAGTATCAGTGCTATAAACAATGACAAAGCAGAAATAATGCAGCTTTGGAGAAGGATTTGTAGAAAAGGTGGAAAGCTATTTAAATTTCTGGAATTTTCTTTTTTTATAACAGAACATAAACATAATTTCAAAACTAAAAATTCAAGCAATAATAGAGATAACATTTTCTATAGGCATAAAAATAAATAATACAGCAACAGAAAATCACCTATGCCCAAGAAATTAGGTGGAAGAAAGGAGGAAGAAAAGTTTAAATATTATTTAAAGTCTGCATGAAAGACGAGGAAGCATTGACAGAAATGTCTGGGTATTAGAAGACTTTAGTTGATCTTTTTTAATCCATTACAAGTCAAATAAATAGGAAAAAATAATAAATAATACTGTAAGCACATAAAGACATGAAAGACAAAGGAGATCTAATTGGTGTATGTTTACCGATTAGCTCATCCAGATACAATACTCACAGTTCCTAGCTCATGATTCCCCCTGCCAAGCAGGTCGCAGTAAGAATTCCTCTTCAGTAAAATGAGTCACAGGAGCTCTAATCCTCCCTTCCCTTCCTCTCCCTCCTGTCCTGAAATAGGGTGTAAAGAAACCCCGTGTCCTACCATAGTCTAGCTGAAGGTCATGAGACTCTCCGGGTACCAGAGGACTCTGCCCCATTATCTGAGGAAGCCATGCTGCCCAGAGAGGCTGAGAGGAGTCCACACAGGTGGGCCTTGCTGGGCTCCCCACCCATGTCTATGCGTGAAGGTTCCTGAAAACCCAGGACCGGGTTTGCTGAGCCCCCAGATTCCTGAACATGTGACAGGCTCTGGAGGCACAGAGTCTGGAGGGAGTGTGTAAGCTCTGGGGCTCATCTCGGTACTTCTCTCCAGGCACCCTTTGTGGATAATTGTACCACTGTCACTTTATTATTTAAAAAGTCAATACAGGGTTAGGGGTGTAGATCAAAGGTAGAGCTTTTGCCAAACACATGCAAGGTCCTGAACTCGATTCTCACTATGAAAAAAAAAAAAGTAAATGTAAATGTTTTAATTTTTACTTTCCAAGCATGTGTCTATTCCATCACATTTTGAACAATTTTGCAAAATGGCTGGCTTTCCTTGGTAAAAAGAGAAAAAAGGATACATTTAACTTTCTTCAACTGGAGACCAAAAAAATTAGAATTAACTAAAAATACTAGAAACAAAACCCTACTTGCATATTTTTCTAAATTCTCTTAAATTGCATTTGGGCTAGGCATGCTATTGCATGCCTGTGATCCTAATGGTCAGGAGGTTGAGGCAGGAGGATTGCCACAAGTGTGATGCCAACCTGAGCTACATAGTGAACTCAGAGCTGGCCTGAACTATATAGCAAGACCTTGTCTCAAAACAAATAAACAAACCCACCCTCAATTAAATTACATTGGGATTAAAGAAAAAAATCACAATAAGTTATCTAGTTGATAGCAATAACACTGATGCTAAAGTTACAGCATTATTCAGAGAAAAATTTCATGGGCAAGTATTAATTTGACTAACATTCTATTATATATTAAAGATAAATATGGAGAGATTCTTTGTAAGTATAAATAAATAGAGTCAGGAAACACGCTGGCATTGGCTATGTTGACTTTCTTAAATTGATAGCTGATTAAATAACCTCCTCCTTTGGCTACAGAGAGCAAGGAAACGGACTGTTCTTCACAGTCCCTCCTCTTGTTTGTTCAGTTAATAAAAGCTAAGTGAATGTTACACACAAACATGCACGCACAGCCACACACACATACCGCACACTCACACTTGCACACCCCCTCATGCACACAGTCTGCTGAAACATTTGCATTTGATGGTAGGGACTGAAGATCTAACTGATCAAATCAGTTTTTCCCACTGAAATTCTTGTTTTCCAATCTGTATTTAAAGGTTAAAAATCAAGTCTTGCTTTTTACTGATGCAATTCTATCGATCACTGGTGTGCGAGATGCACTGGAGTTAAATGTCGCTATCACTGACTTTCTGCCTCTTTGCCTTTGCAGGAAGCAGCAAAAAAGATAGGTCCTAAAAAACCAAATTTCTGACTTCTTTGTCAAAAGAAAGGATTCATGAGTGAAAGGGCAACAGGTCAGTCATGTGATCAGATAACTTCAGCTGCCGCTGCAGTCACTGGGGTCTTTAGAAAGTCTCCATGCGTGGGCTTCCTCTCACTCTTGGAGGTCTCAGGTCACTAGTCTGGGTGCTGCGGTCTCTGGAAGCTCCTCTGGTTAAAGGAATGAGGAAGTTGGAGAGCCCCAGGGCTGCAAAGCTGTGAGTGCCCTGTCTGCCACCGGACCCTTTGCCCTGACAGCTCTCTGCACAAGCCAGAGTCTGTTTTCTGCTGTACATTTAAATCTTCTCAGGGCCTAAGCACTTGTTGAGGGTTTGATTGTTTAATGAAGTAGAAATGTTATTATGCATTGCTTTCATGATGTGGCAGAAGTCATAAAAACAGTTGGGATTAATTATGTGCAAAGCCTTGTTAGGAGAAAAGGAACAAAGATGTGCTGCCTTCCATCTGCCTAAAATAGAGGGCAGATAGGACTTTGGGAAGCAGATAAAGCACGCGGCTAATGGGCACAGGTGTCTTTGGTCACCTTCATGCTGGAACAGAACTGAGGACTGTTCAAAGAGGAAGGAATACAAGGACGAACTGGGATCCAGCAAACTGTAATTTATCTACTTTCATATTTTTAGCCAATAAAGCAAACAATTCAGAAAAGTGTCACCTACCTGGAGCATCATCACTTGGATATTCTTTTAAATTAGGTGTCCAGTGAGATGTAGCCAGGGCATGCTGATGCCACTGGTCAACATTTTGAGAACCATTGTGCTAGAAGATGGACCATGAGTCCACGAGAGAGAAGATGAACCTGAAAGAAGCAATAATGAAAAAGGCAAGGCAAATATGAGAAATAATCAAGAGTGCATTAGCCAGGTTTCTCCAGAAAAACAGAACTGATGGAATAGAGTCTGTCATCTATCTATCTATATCTATCTATCTATCTATCTATCTATCTATCTATCTATCTATCTACCTGTTTATCATCCATCTGGTATGGCTTGTAGCTAGGTGTCCCCCCCCCCCACCAAAGCCTCATGTGCTCATAAGTGGGGCTTTTCTAAACTGGTTGGGTCTAGGATATGATACTGGGATTAAGGGTGTGTGGTACTAAATTAGGCACTGATTGGTTTGACCTAGTTCTGGGTGTGTGTAAGGGGAAGGCCCACCCTGGATGTGGCTGCACCTGTCACCAGGCTTACAACCTGGAAGAAATATAAGGGAGAGAAGGAAGGCTGGCTGCTAGTGCTGCTTTGCTGCTGACCACTTCCTGCTTTTCGCCTGCCCTGCCATGGACTGTTCCTCCTCTGCCAGGCCCCTCTTCCATGCCACCCTGCCTTGGAGCCAGCCAGCTACGACTGAAACCTCTTCAAACTGTGAGCTGAAATAAGCTTTTCCTCCTTTAACTTGTGGGTGCCCTAGCATTGAGAAAAGTAAGACATATCTATCTTTTATCTGTCATCTAAAATAATTTATTAAGAGGACCTGGCTCACATGATTTTGGAGGCTGAGAATTTCCAGAAAGTTGGAGTGGATTTCAGTCCAGGGATGAAGATCTAACAACCAGCAGAACTGCAAGCAGACCTGTGTTCCAGCTCAGTGAGACAAAGGATGCCCTCCTCTTCATCTGCCTTTGACTCTAATTGGCCCCTCACAGATAAGATGAGGCTCACCCACACCGTGGTAGTGAATCAGCTTTACTTAGTCTACAGTGTGAATACTGATCTTGGCTGGCAACGCCCTTGTAAACACAGAAATAGTCGGAAGTAGTTATTACTGGTAACTAGTCCATGACACCTGATGGCCAGAACAATGGGGTGAGTGTGTCCACGGTGAGGGAAGCATCCTGAGAGGGATTAATAGCAACGGGGCTTTTAGTGTAATAGATCTTAAAAATTTATACATTTCCTGCATATTTCAATCACACTGAGAATTTCTTATAAAAGCTAATTGTACGTTATTTTTTTTATAGTGAAACACAGGCTGAGAAGATACCGGCATTCTCCAGCACTATGATGCGGCTTGAAACTTCTGTGGCTTTTAGCCCCTCGGTAGTGCTGTGCACTATATTTTTGATGGGTCTGTCTTGGGAACACACATGTTCTGCTACTTCTGTGTGTTTTTCCTGGCACTATAGAGGTCGCTTGAGTGCTCTTTGGAGAGTCCTCACTCATAGCTCAGTGAATTTCCTCTTCCCTTTGCTGAGTGTGCAGGCTTCTCAGATGTGTGTGTTTTCTCCTGCAGCACACGGCAGCCTGTCTGGCTTGGAACACAAGACAGAACCACAGTACTGGGTTTGGGGGTCACGGTAAGCAGAGAAAGCAGCAACGGAAGGCACAAATGTGTGACATCAGACACTGTCAAATGTGACATTAGAAAAGCCAAAATGCTGATAATACAAATAGAATAAAATTAAAATGTGACAATCTTGGTGAAAATATTTGCATCACTTATAACATGTGAAAATGTGATGTGAGAAGACAGAGATCAAACCTTTGCACATTTACTGAAGACGCTTGCTTACTGTGCAAGCTGAAACAGAGGGGAGAGAGTGTCACCTTCTTTGACCTCAGCTGACAATAGCAATGCAAATGATTCAGAGTGCTTGCTGTTTGCAAATGACCAAGAAACTCCCACAGTCACTGATTTTGAGGCTACAAATAAATTTAGCAAGCAGAAGAACTTGGAAATAGAGTCTGTGAACAATGGTGTTCTGATATAGAGTCCTTCATTCCCGGTAAGGGAAGGTGGCAAAAAGAAGAAATTATGTGTACAAAAACAAAAGATTTGACTCAGGAAGGACCAGAGCAGGTGAGAAAGAAATCTTCAAAAGAGGACACTAATGAAACGCACAATGCATTTGATTATAATGAAAGAAACTTCTATAACTGGTGAGGAATTGTAGTGGGATTTATGAGAATTATAACATATATATTATCATATATATAACATATATATTATAACACATATGTTATATAATAATCAGTATAAAACAATGCAAAATTATATATAGTATTTTATATTATAGTAATGCATTTATATTATGTTAGTGCACTGTACAATAATACATTTATATATAATTTGTATGTGAATGTATAAAATTATATATATACAATATGTATGGTTTAAAATCCAAGTCAAATAATTAAAATTTACATTATTTCTAGGAAAAACAAGTCAAGGCATTCTACAAAACTCAGCTGTAGATACGTACAATTCTTAATTCCTTTTTTTCTTTCTCATTTCTATCATCCTAACAATGTAAGTAATGACTGTTGATCTAGTCGAAATCAGATAGAAGTACCAGGGCAGCATGAGATGAGAAACTAGGAACGTGAAAGTTTTTGGAGTGTCTAGGAATGATAAAGAGAGCCTGAAAATCCAAAGTACCATGAAATAACAACAAAAGCATATTGTCTGCAGATACACAGGCAAATTCCCCCACCAAAGAAAAGCACTGTGAATTGGGGGAAAGTTAGGGTGGCATATAATTGATGGAGTACAGAGGAATGCTGTATTGTGCCACAGATATTCTTAGAACACTTCTTGATATGTTTCAAAAGTTTTATAAAAATAGGAATTGGGGGGGGGAACATAGGTTTTGATTGGTGAAAAAACAATGAAGTGTCTAGATGTGACAGGGTTCTCAACAAAGCCCCTGGGAAACCAAGCCGAGTGTCACCAAGTGCAGGAGGCAGCTGGAGCACGGCGTGCAGGTAGCTGCTGAGCTGTGTCCAGGGCTGTGGGCCAGCACCCTCTCCATCACCCCTGAAGGCAAGCTGCTAAGTTTATGACTTTCGTCCCCAGCATGGGACTCACAAGACTAGAGAACAAAGGCTCCCTGGGCAGGGATGGTCAACAGGACGAGCCTAGGAACTGTACACTCTGAGCACCCCTAAGCCAGGGCTGAGTCCCCTCCTTCTGCTTTGTTCTTCCTGGGGTAGTTTCTTCCATGGTTCCATGGAGAGGGTGGCCCCCAGGGTCCAACACGGACCTTCAGGTTCACTGGCACAGACAAACAGAGACCACTAGAGAAAAGTCACACAAAGCAAAAGGCAACAAGCTTGAGAAGTAGAATTGTCCCCAAGAAAACAATGCTACTAGGACAAAAAGGCAAGGGGTTTTATCCCTAGAACAGTGTGAGCAGATGCTACATTACTTTTTAAGGGATACTCTCCAACAGACTTACTGGAATTTAAGATGATTTTGCAATAAAAATAGGGTAGAAAACAGAAAGAGCAGCTGATGATATGATTGTCAAACCAAAGGACAAAGGTTCTCCCACACACAACACAGACACAGTGTAGGGGTCGGCAGAGACAGACCCAGACAACAAGCAGACATCTAATAGGAATTCCATGCTGAAAATGCACCCTCATAATTCTGAGGTGAAGTGGGGGGATGAAAACAGTCTCTGCGGGCCAGGCTGGTCTCAAACTCTCCATCCCTAAGCCTCAGCCTCTCCAGAGTTCGGAGAACTCTGTGCCACCATACCTTGCAGAGAGAGTATCTTCTAAGGATAGGGACAGAGTTTGAAATTTGAGTTTTCAGGCCCTCCAGATAGAATCAGACTCTGTGCCAGCTCTCATACAAAGAACTTGATTTCTCTTCAAATTCCAAGTGAATCTGTCACAAGAAAAGCAAATGGATGACATTACTGGGAATATGGCTTAAAAACCGTACTCAAAGCCCACTGCGGGGAATGAATACACATTTACCATCCAAAGTGGGTAATGGTTAGACGCTCCACCGTCAGGGTCACACAGCTCCAAAGGGTCAGCTTCCCAGCCTTAGTGAACCTGTCACCTGAGCTTGGAGAGAGTCCCTGAGAGATCGGAACATAGTTTCTAGAAAAAAGTAAGAATCTTTGAATTTACAGGTCCAAGTGCAGTAAGAACATCTGGGGTTGCTTGGACGAGCCATCAAACTTAACTCTCCTGCTGGAACCAGTCTGCCTGTCCCTGCAGGTTGTTATTTTCTAGTTTAGTAACTGGATAAAGAACTCGCTGCCTGGCTACCACCCAGAGAACCAGATCTGGACTGATGGCTGTCTTCACTGCCACAAACAGAGGTTCTCATTCATTTAAGCAGTGAGATGTGGTGGAGAACCATGGTCCCCCAAGTGGGAAAAGACAAAAGTCTGCACAGAGAAGCCACCACGACCAGGATGCCTGGACCAGCAGCTGCTGCTCCCTCAGGAATGAGCCGGGTGGGCCTGAACCACACAGGTCAATTACCCTCAGCGTGTTAGTGTATAACTTGTCTGGCAGAGCCCATAAGTCTGACCCACAGGATAGTAGCAATACAAGTTGTGTTTTCTTTAAAATCATGGAAGTTTGGATGGCATGAAAGTTTTGGAAATTGTGTGTGTGTGTGTGTGTGTGTGTGTGTGTGTGTGTGTGTGTGTGTATACCAGCAAAAGTTAACTGATTCATCTTCATGGGAAAGTACGAGTTTACTCTCTGGAAAAATTGAACTGGAAACTTGGGGTCATGATCTAAAGAAGTGGGGTGAGGCTTGGATATAAAAGCAGTGAGGATTGGGATGTAGCTCAGCCGTGTAGTGCCCGCCTGGCAAGTGTAAGGACCAGAGTTTGCTTCTGGGTGCCCAAAAGAAAAATGTGCCATGTGGCACACGCACGTGCCCACCTCCCTCCTGGTCTGTGTTCCTTGTTGACAGGTTTGGAATAAATCCATGCTAAGGGCTTGCAAAAAAAAAAAAAAAAAGAAAAGAAAATGACAAAGTAGAAAGAGGAGGAAGAAAAAGAAGAGGAGGAGGAGGAAAAAAATGAAGAAGTAGGAGGAGGAAGAGCAGAAGAAGAAAAGGAGGAGGAGAAAAAGGAAGAAAAAAAAGGCAAGCAAGCAAGCAAGTGGGGAGATCATGAGAGACACACATCTCTCCTTTATCGTCTTGAGTCGTGCAGAATCTAGAGCCTGGGCAGCTATCCCAGGAAGAAGAGAGAGCAACCTCTCTACAAAAATTAGGTGAACTCAGAGGCCCCACAGGACAACATCAGGTGCTCCCAGTGGGCACTGGTATTATCAGGAGTGATCTTCAAGTGACAGCCAGAAGAGCCACAGGTAGTAGAAAATTCAACTTTCTGTCCAGTCTCACCCATCCCAACCTTTCCATGCAGATCTGCACCTTACAAACACCTTCCTCCTAATCATCCAAGTTGGAAAAGAAACAACTCTTCCTCCTCCCTCCCCTCTTGTTCAGGATTGGGACTCATAAATCAAACTGATTTAAAATCTGGACTCGGAGGAAAAGCACTCAGGGACGCAGTGCATGTGGAAGAGGTTAGTGACGTGCTCAAAGAAGTGATAGGAAGTTGGGCTTATATATCGTCCTATCAAGGAGTGATAAACTCATAGAGAAGTGGTGAGACAAAAAAGAAGGGGTTTTTAGAGCACCAGATGTTTTGCCTCCTGAATTAGGTAACCAGGTGTGCCTGGTTCCTAACACCAGGACCATCCCCACACCCTCCACAGTGGCTTGGTGGGCAGTGTTGCCCTCAAGAGCCTGCGCCCTTTTGGTGAAGGAGGCCTGGCGCTGCCTGGAGAGGATGCGAGGATGTGTCCCATTGCCAGGAGCTGAGGGGGTCCATTCCAGCTGTCCCCAGTGGTGGATAAAATGTTTTTATAATGCAGAGACCTCTTACAACTGAAGGAAATATTCGAAGCAGACAGTTCTGGTCTTCCAAATTAACTGCAAATCCCTAGGGTGTTCTGAACTTTTCACAAGGGGTGAAATTATTCTTTCTAGACATTCAAAAATGATCTCTTGGTTCTGGGACATTATTCATTTGAATCATGGTACACATCAATACTTGTTCCATGTGTGCAACACTTAATGAAAATGACCAAGTAACAGATTTTATCCTTCAAAGTATGACGAACTGAAATAAAGTGGTATTAAACATGTTTGGTTTCAATTTAGAACAAATTGATTTTATGACAAATACCTTAAAGCCTATTACAAAAAACACATCTCTTTTTGGCAGTAGAAGTTGAGTCATGGAAAATATTGTTTAAGTAGATACATTGTAGATTAAAGACTGAAATAAGCAAGTTGTCATGTGTGCTCCAGGGAGTAGCCCAGGAACTCCAAACTGAGGTTGAAAGAAGGTTGAACTTAAAATATTCAGGTATAATGACAGAAAACTATTAAAAACCTAACTCTACTATCACTCTGAATAATGATAACACTACTTAATTTTCAGTTCAGCAAGGAAAAGAAATTGGCATGTAGAAACTGGGAGGAGATAAAATTGTAAGATTAAGTTTAAGATCACTCCAAAAATGCACAAAAATGACAATACACAGCATTAGAGACCACATTAAGAATTTCTCTCCAGAACTCATAACTTGATTGATTGATTGATTGATTGATTGATTGCAATTGAACCCAGGGCCTTTACCCTGAGCTACATCCCCAGCCCTTTTTCATAACTTTATTTTAAATTCTGAGACAGGATCTACCTAAGCCAGTAAGTTGCCCAAGATGGTCTTGAATTTATGTCCGTTTTGCCTCAGCCTCCCTGGGTGCTGGGATTATAGATATGCTATGTTCAGCTCTTCAAACTCTTAATAAGAAAAAATCCTATTTAAAAAATAGGAAAATTAATATTTCGTGGATAATGGAAAACACATATGTAAAGATTCTTCATAGTGCATACTAGCATAATGGGAATAGGTACCACTATACATCCATTGGAGTGACTTCAGTTAAAAAACTGACAATACCAAGTGCCAACAAGGATGCAAGGCAAGCCATTCCTACTGTGTCCACAACAGGGAAGCAAAGTGTGGGGCCTCTCTCTGATGGACTAACACTCAGCAACAAGAAGAAAGAAATAAGTCGCCCCGTAACATGGGGGAACCTTGGATGTGGAAGAAGCTGGATGCATAAGCCTACATAAATGCTTCCGTTGAATGCTTCTGGAAAAAGCAGAACTTTAGGGCAGAGAAAGAACGTTGTCTGTCAGTTACTGAAGAGATGGCAGAGGGCTGACCGGTGAATTCTTAAGGTGATGAAACTGTTCTCTGTGGGCACTGTGGTGCTGGATGTGTGAGTACACACTCACACATAGTCTATGCTGTAAAGATGGACGCTGAGTGCACCCGAGATAAACTCAGGCAGGGAGGTGAGCAGCATTCTGGCACAGAGCACAGATTGTGTTAAATGTGTACAGCTGTCCTGAAGCACGTGATATAACCTCACTTAAAGCAGTGGGCAAGGGAGGGACTAAGTAACCAGTGTTTGACTGGATCCAGTAGAGCTAAGGGCAAAAAGACCTGTAAACAAGATGCTAAAATCACAAGATTAGCAATTCTAAAGCTGTTTGTAGAGTGGAATGTATAAGCAAATATAAGCAATGAGAACTAGGTTTTATGGCAGAAGCAATTAAAAATTAGCATGAGTGTGGGTGCTGGGTTGGTTCTGGGATCAGTAAGAACTCTACCATGTTCTCTCATCTACACGCTGGTGGATGTAGAGCTGTCTACCGCTAAGGGCACAGTCATGGGACGGTAGGCAGGAGATGTGCTTGCTGCACCTCTTTGGGGTGATTGTGCCTTCCCACCAGGGACAGGGAGGACATCTGGCCCCAGATCTTAAAGTTTTAGTGTGTGGGACTTGAGATTGAGATTGAACTGAGCTCTATTCCCAACCTTTTAAAAGTCATTTACCTATTTTGTGGCACTGGGGGTTGAAGCCGCCAGGGCCTTTACACCCAGCTACATCCTCAGCCCTTGTGTTAACTTTGAGACACAGTCTTACTTGTGTAGGATGAGCTTGAACTTGCAATCTTCCTGCCTCAGCCTCCCAGAGTGCTGAGATTATAGGCATGTATCACAACCCAGATCCTAGTTTCTAAAACTATTGTCCAATAAATGGGGCCAATGTTTCTTACGCTCACAGAGAGAAAATGAAAATACAAACCTGGAACATTATGTGCCAAAAAGTAAGGAAATGCCAAAAAATACGATGGCAGCATGTCAAAACAACACAGTGTCAATTATCAACACTGGCACAAAAAGATTCCTTTTACAGAGGAATTCCAATAAATAAATGTAGAAGAAATGAAGTATTGAATATGATTTAAACTTCTAAACTTCTCAGGTTGACACAGTGTATCAACCATAACAATGTACAATGAAAGAACTGAATTTGTGATCCATAACTTGACTCCAGACAGAACAGTATTCACCTGGCTACAAATATGAAAGTGCCAGGACCAACTTAGTCAAAAAGATGCTTAACTTCTGGGAGAGCAAGGGAGCCCAGTCAGCAAGGGGAGGATGTTGGACCCCTGAGCCTCAACTCCCATAATAGAAAGGCAGCAAATAGGGGCACCAGAGATGAAATCAAGCACTGCAGAGACCCTGCCAATCCCGAGAGCCTAGACAACCACCCTCAAGGTGAGTGATGCCAGGGAAGGTGCGGAGAGCTGATACACTGGGTGAAGGTCTTCATCAAGACTATCTGGGGGCATCTTCCATCAAAATCTGATGGCTGTGACCTTGGGAATCAAAGGGACAGCAAAGGGTCGTGTAAGAAAATCTTTACACAGACTAGAAACTAACACAACTTTCCCCATCTATCTGTAAAAGATTAAGTAAAATAACCAGCAATACACACCCACATGAAACAAATACATGGAAACCAACTATCCCAGGAACTTCTTGGGGATCACTTCCTCAAAACTGACAGACTGCCCCTTGTTTCTCCTGTAATAAAAACTGCTCCACGGGGGATTCTTACCAATGGGAGCTGTGAAAACCTGCCCTGTGACAGTATTGGAGACTGTGTGGTAGTTATCAGTTCTTTAATTGTTCCCTCTGCAAAGCAATCTTGCAATCCAGGAAGTGTTCTTCCTCCCCTCTCCTACTGATGTTAAGCTTTGTGATGTGGTTTACTTTGACTAATGAACTAGAAACAGCAGGATTACAGTGGACCTTAGAGCCTTCCCAAGGCTACTTGTGTGCATGGTCTAATTGGTGCTGTTTTGGAGGGAGGAGGTTGAGGGCAGCTGTCTCTGGTTCATCCTGTCTGCTTATGTCACTTCTTGGAACTGCTCTTCATTTTTTGAAGCATGGTTTTGTTGGGCATAGAGGCCTTGGTTGGCCTCCCATCCCATTACTCCCAACCACCATGGATTCTGATGAGAAACCATTTCACCTTAGTGAAAGTCCCTTGTATAAAATCAACTGCTTCTATCTTGATGCTTTTATGATTCTTTCTTTATCTTTTGATAGTTTGATTGTGATGGTTCTAGGTGTGTATCATTTTGAGTTTATCTTACCTGGGGATTTTTGAGTCTCCTAGATGTGTTGTCTTTGGGGCATCTACCAGTTTTAGATTAAAGGAGCATCATGGGGGGTGTATAATACCCATGTTGTTTTTTTTTTTTTTCTTAAAAATTATTTCTATTGATGAATTTTTAATTTTATGAGTTTTATTGTATTAAACAATGTGTACTTCAGAACAATACAAAAATAAACTATTGAATTTTTAAATTTATTCAGTGTTTAGAAATAATCATCAAAATTTTCAACACCAATTGTTTTGTGTAGTCTAAAAATAACAATAGAAATAATTTCCTACATTAACTACAATGAAAATATCAGTAGGACTCTATGTCAAAAATAACCTTAGCTTCAGCTGTCACACCCAATGCAGGCCTCACACTTGACAACTGCATGTTCCATGCACATGTCTTGCTTACACTGACAGCACGTGTGCTGAGCTGTCCTTTACTATTTGGCAGGCCATGCTTGTCACCTCCCTTGTCTTCTTTTTGTCAGGAGCATCTTAGTATATTGTACAATGTGAACTTAGTAGGAAAACAAGATATCAATAAAATAAAATATTCAAATATGTAATGAGCACTTAGAATAGACATCAACATTTTCACCCCCACTGCTTACTTGTTTAAAAAAATCTAAAAAATAACATCATAGCCAGGATATAGTCAGTGGTGTAAGCACCTGACTGGCAGTTGCAAGGTCCTGAGTTCAATTCCTGGTAACAAAACAAAACAAAAATAACATCATAAATAAATACCTATGTGAACTTCAATGAAAATACTAACAAAAGCCTACCACAGAAATAATCTTTACTTCAGTGGTCATACCCCAAGGCTGCCTTCACACAGCATTTGTGCATGTTCCATACACTGATAACATGTAGGTGTTCTTTTCCTGTCCTTTGCTTAGAGCACAGTTAACACCTTTTTGGTTTTCCTGTTGTTGTATTAGGCCTTTATGATGTTGTACCTGCTTGTTCACCTGTCAGATCACCCATCTGCTTCAGAACTTTTTGTGTACTTCCCTAGGTAGGAACATTTAGTTCTTCCTTTGTTGTAAATGATCTCTTATCAGTTCTGTCCCAATCCTCTAAGAAAATCTTTCCATGATATTTTGTACTTGTTATTTTCTCTGTAAACTATAAAACTATTTATGCCACACATGTTTAGAGTTGAGCAAAACACAATCATTTGCCAATGCTTTGGGTTTCAAGTGACTTCATAGCTGTTGCATAACTCAACACATCTTCTGTACATTTGGTTTTGTTGTAAAAAGTTACCATCCCTGGGTTCAATTTTGTCAAGGTGTCTTTGTCAGTCTTGCCATTGTGGTTCAATGTGGATATGAGCAGTACCATTTGTTTTTCTTTGCCATATTGGAGGCAATGTTGTGTCTTTCTGAAATCCAAAGATTGTGCTATACAATTCTCTGTCTTGAAATTGTAGCATTTCATTGGGAATTTCTGCTTTGTTCTTGTGTTTATGCTAGTCATCTTGTGCTCTGTGAGCAAACGTTACATCAGTCAGAAACTTGTGAACCAACTGTTGAATGTCAAATTCCAATTAGTTTGAGGGATGAGAGCAACAAGTCTGTTCACAACATCATTTATTACTGTATAATAAAGATCTGGTGCTTGAGTTCCAGGACAAATTTCTAAATTGTAAATAATGTCTTCACATCTATGAGGGAATATATTTTTACATTTGAGGGTTCTTTTGGCCTACTGCCAAAAGCAATAGTGATCACAAAATGCTGTGAGATGTTCAACGGTTATATATCCAGATGGTGTGTAAATTGCTTGATGTTTAGACACAAAGTTCTTAAATAACAGATAGCAGTCACATTATCAGTTCTTTTTCTTTCTTGGCAGGTAATTTTTCTCATCAAACCTCAGGCAATTTTGAAGGAAACCAAATCTCAGTATCACTGCTATTCTATAAACCTCAAGCCCACACTCATCTCTTCTCCAAAAGTCTAATACATTCCTGCAGTTACCATGAGAAAGCCCTGCTAAGTGCAGCAGACCCATGCTCTCAATTCAACTAGGGGTCTATCATAATAAAAACATTTTTGAGCATAATCATCAGTGCATACAGAATGTTTTACTTATATTTCATCATTTGTGTATTTTATGATATCTTGTAGCATATCCTCTGTTGCAATTTACAACACTGAATAGCAGTGCTGGCATTCTGTCTAACAGGTTTCACCTCTGCCCAGATCCTCATATTTTTGGACCTCGTTATAACACTAGGTCATTCCAGTTGGTTGTGTGACCATTTTTTACTTCAAATGTGTGCTCACATTTCTGTTTTCTTCCTCATCTGAACCAAGGAGATCTTCATTCCCTATGCATTAGCTGATTCTTGCTCCACTTGACTGTCACAGGAACTTTGGCTCATGTGACCAATGTCTAATCATCAACAAAATCATTGGAGGATGAGTCACATGCTGACTCAGTTTTGACCTCCTCCAAAACTTACACATCTGGTTTTTCATATGCTATTGTACTGAATTGGGCTACTTCTACAAGAAAAATCAAAGCAGAACTTTTAAAAAAAAATCCTACATGCAAGAAATTTAACAATGAGCATTTCATGGGTAAAACTCACTTGTGCAGCTTTGGAGCCCCTATCAACACTTTGCCATGCACATATGTGAACCTGTTTTCCCTGGGTTCAGCTACTGAGAGCCACACCCAAGTTCCATTATGGTAAATTCAATATTTGCAGAACAGAAGAATGACATGGTTGCATTTTACCCCCCATGATGCTCACACATGCTCACAGAAACGTATGTGAAAATGTTGCATTGAATGGGTAAAAATCTCAATTTGACACTTTTGCACAGGTGCACACACCTTGCCATTTTCATACCAAGTGGTTGAATGCAAAAACTGCTTCCTGTATCCCCCAGGCACAGATACTGAGATGCACAGCCAGTTACTATTACACTAAAGTATACAATTACACTAGAAAATTAAGCAGTGGGTCTATTTTACCCACTGTGATGCTCCATTTTGTCATTCATTTTGTGGAGTTTTCAGTTATTTTCTTTCCAAGTCTTTTTCTTTCCCTACTTCTGGACCTATGTGTGTGTAGATGTATAACACACTTGATGGTGTCTTTGAGGCACAATATGTTCACTTTGCAGTATGATCTCAGGTTTCAGTAATTTTCACATTGCAGGCACCTAGTGGTTCAGTGTAATCATTTGTATGACCAGAATTTCAAGCACTAAAATACACAGAAACGATTAAGAACAACAGAAACAAATTAGTATATCCCCAAACTATTATCCTGACTCAGCAACTACTTAAGTGGATCTTAGAAATGTCCACAGCCTCTTCAGTCTCATCCAACAAGAGGAAAAAAGTGACAGCTTTCTGAACAGGTGAGAAATATCATCTTGTGAATTTTATTGAAATATATGACCTTGTGAACACATTGTTAGGGTTAGACCAGTTCAGGAATGGAGCAAATAACTTTAAAAATGCAGTAAATTGAGTTGGTATCCACTTTAGTTTTTTTAGTAGTGGTAGGAAGGACAGAAGGAATCATCTTTTATGAGTCAAGGCCATGGATTTTGGTGCAAAACCAAAGATGGGATGGGTAAGATGAAGGGAAGGACCTGGCCCCATGAAACTCACTAAACATGAAACAGAGTTCAGTGATTCCTGTGTTCAGATGTTTGCCTTTGAATTAAACTTTTGCATTTAGTATCAGGATAATGCTGGCCTCATGAAATTGGGTAGAATATCTTCTCATGTGATCTGTCTCCTCTGTTTTGTGAAAGAAGCTGTGTATAATGGAACACATCTGCTCCTTTGATTTTTTTCTGAAAGAGTTTTTAACTAGTTCATCCTATAGACACAGACCTATCCAGATCAAACCTTTCTTTCTGAGTGTTTCAGGATTTTTAGGATTTAGGATATTAGATGTTTGACAATATCTAAGTTGTCAAAATTATTGGCAAAACATGCTCACTGCTCATGTAAGTAGCTGAGTATCGCCTCTTACATTTGCACAAGATAGCATCAAGTTTTGAATTATGTTTTCTGAGGTTTCACTACTATTTTAATAGAAATTAAGATAATACTAATTGCATTAATGCTATGCTAAATAAATTTTGTACTGGAGACAAAACTCCACTTCCAGCCAAGCGTGGTGGCACACACCTATGATCCCAGCACTCGGGAGGCTGAGGCAGGAGAATCACTGAAACTTCTAGGCCAGCCTGGGTTATGCTGTGAACTCAAGGCCAGCCGGCACTAAAAATGAGACCCTTTGCCCAGAATACTCAATTTCAAATCAAAGTACCTAAGAAGTACCTTTTGCGTCTTTGAGCATCATGCCCTGAGCCACAGCTCCTGCCTCTTTTTATTTTTTTTTATCTTTTTATTTATTTATTTATTTATTTATTTATTTATTTATTTATTTGAGATAGTGTCTTGCTAAGCTGTTATGTTAGGCTGGGCTCAAACGTATGATCCTCCTGCCTCTTCCCAGAATGCTAGGATTATAAACATGCACCACCGTGCTCGGTTTAAACGAGGTGAAGAAAGCACTAAGCAGGGTTACGCACTGATTCATTGCTAAGACATCGTGATCAATGCTGCAGCAGAGGTGTCCCCCTCGTGTGGACGGTGACGTCGCAGACTCTGACCCGCAGCACCTGCCCCGGCCCTCGCCTCCCGCTACACCCCAGGACTCCGCACTCTTAGGGTTAGGGTTAGGGTCTTTTTCCTCGCCTCCTCCGCCACCCACGCTCACCTCTGACACAGGAGGAGCCATCGCGTGACTCCCCCGGCCCAGTTTTCCACGCCTCCCCTTGCCGTTTACCCACCCCCTGTGCAGTTCCCTTTCCAACCACTTGGCCGATTCTGGCATCAGTGTTCCAGCCACCCTTGTTTGCTGAAGCCTTGGAAAGTGCATCACACTAGAGCACAAAATGCTCGAAGTTAAATTGGCGGAGCGCTGCATAGGGCGCACGGGAGCCCGCGGGGCGTGCTCGCACCCCCTTGCAGACCCGGGGGCCTCAGGAGCCCCGGGGGCCCACAGATCCACACTGAGCTCACCAAACACCGAAAGCGTCACTTTTGGCCCTGGCTTCGTGACTTCGTACTTTTCCCGCCACCTTCTCAGCCAGCACGAAATCTGGGGCCTTCCTGCCCCAGCGTGGAAGAGGGGGCGGCGTGCGTATCTGAGGGTCGGGGCGCAGCGTCAGACTGGTCACTTTCACGCCTTAGCTGATTCTTTGGCGTTGTCTCTGCGTCACTGAATAACATACCCACGTTGCTGTTTCTCGATTTTTCCATTCCAGTGATCATTCATTGAAGACAGGACGGTGACTCTCCAGCTCCTTACCCCTCGCATTCGGTTCCTGTTTGGTTTTCAGTGCAGTCCGGGGAGCGAGCCCAGCGCCTTGGCACCACGCTGCACCCCTGTATTTCGAGACAGGGTCTACGTTGCCTGAACTGAGCTCAAACTTGAGCTGCTCTTGGCTCGGCTTCCCGGAACCCTAGGATTGCAGGTGTGTGTCACCGTTCCTGGACCTGGGATGTTTCTTTTTTGCAGTTTCTTTTTTTATTTTTTTTCCAAAGGACGCAGTGACTTCCCGAGTAGTGATGCAGGAAAAGCGAGGGATTTTTTCTGCTTAACAATAAGAGAACCAAAACAAAGAAGCACAATCCTACCGAGCATGTTTGGCCAGCACCCCAGTCCCTCTTGCTCTGCCAGGAAAGAGCACACAGTTATTTCCAGATGCCTGAAAAGCAACGAGTTCACAAAGAGCAAGAATCTTGGCCCAAATAGTCCTTCGGTTTATCCCCAAAGACAACCAACCAGCCACGAAAAGTCCAGAAAAAGTGAGCCACAGTGTCTGCAGAGCTGGCTGCTCAGCTGTGCCGGTCTGCGGAGCCCAGCGTTTCCCGCTGGCTCTTCCTGCGGTTTTAAACTCTATCCAAGGGTGCTTGCTTTTGCAAAACCTGCGGTCCCGTGGACCCCTCGCCCTTGCCGCAAAGGTAGCACAAACCTTTTCTCTGGCGCCATCTGCCGCGGCCTCTGAGTATCGCATGCTCTCCTGTGTGGAAAGCCATTCTTCGGGTGATCATAAATGTTGCTTATCAGCCACATATTCCCAAACACTGTTGAAATATACTAAAACAAACAAAATGTTCTTATCTGCTGTACCTTGTTCTCCCATTTAATAATACGTATGTTAAATAGCATTAAGGTAGGATACTAAAGAAAAATAGAGCAAGATAAACAGTGTCAAATGCAGTGGTTCACACCTGTAGCCCCAGTTATTTGGGAGGCTGAGGCAGGAGGACCGCTGAGCCTTGGAATTCCAAGCCAGCATGGGGAGCATAAAAAGGACCTGCCCCTTAAAAGTAAAAAAACAAATAAAATAACAAGAGATCGTTACAGCATGGTCGTGGAAGACCTTTCTGTTAGTTATTGTAGTGTGCACATCGAGTCTTGTGAATATCTGGAAGAAAAATACCCAGATCTAGGATCAGCAGATGCTGCTGTCTAGGAAAAAGCTTTCTGGGAGAGAGAGTAATAAATCCAAAGGCACGAGGTGGAGGCACACACTGTCCCTGCAGGCCCCGGGGTGCCAGCACAGGGCAGGAGATTTGAGCTGGGGCGGAAGCTTGGGTCTAAGTGAGTGGCCCCTTGTTGCTCAACGGGGGACCCCAACTTTGTTGTAAGCGTGATGTTGTAGCAGACAGTGCACCCCCTCCCCCAGGCATATGATTCAGGTCCTTAGTTGCACTTCTTGCCTGCTTGTTTCAGATAAGCCCTGGCCCTAGAGATCAGGGCCTGATATTCTGAGGAACAGTTGACTCCTAGTTAGTGCCCATCTGATGGTAAATAAATCTGCCTCCAAATCCTGGGTGTCCTCTCAGTGTTTCTGCTTGCCGTTGCAGTGGAGAGTCCGTGGGATGTTTTCAGCAGAGTAGCAGAATCTCATTCAGATTTTGAAAATACTGTCAGAACATGAGGGCACTCCAGGATCAGAGGAGTGGCCAGGGAGTGGAAGGGGAGAGAGTCTAGATTCTGCCCCATTAGAAGGGAAAGATGAAAGTGTTTGGAGTGGGTGGATGCTGAGTGTTGAGGAGAGGAAAGGTCGGTAGGGACCATGCGGGGTTTTGGCCCAAGCAGTAGTGGCAGGCAGAAAACAGGTGTTATAGTCAGGGTTTGCAAGCCAAACAATTACATACAGGGCACAGAATTTATAATATTATTTTATGATGGTCACCCAGAGTTAAACACAAGAAAGTGCAGGAAATCTGTTCACAATACTAAAGACCTAGAAAATGAGGCTGAGGGCCTAGATACCACAGTAATATCCTGTATGAGTCCAGCTAAAGACCTAGAGCCCATGACAATGCCCCCACAGGTCCAACTGGAGGCCCAGAGCCCATGACAATGACTCACGCAAGTCTGTTTCACAGATCTGTTCTGGGAAGGCCCAAAGGTCAGCAGTGGAAGCCAGAAAGTCCATGCCAGCGGGGCGAAGGAGCTGTGCCCATAGATTGAGCATTCTACACTGGAGCCAAGAAGCAATACTCAAAATAAGGACCAGGGCTCTCCCCAAAAGTACGACAGGCATCCTCAGTGACAATGAAGTCCTGAGCTCCTCTGACAATGAGAACGGTCTGGTACATATCGGGAAGCTAGTGTGACAAGCTTCTCTAGGAGACTGAACAGTACACACCTTCCCCTCCGGAGCCAGAAAGCAGTAAAGACCAGCGCTCCCCGCAAAGTGAACCACAGCCACTCTCACTAACAACGAGGTCCTGAGTACCTCTGATGATAACAACAGAGTTCTTAGCAGGGGAACCAGCATGACAAGCTCCTCCAGGAGAACCAATGGCTCCAAACAAGGAGAACCCCACAGTGCTCCTCTTCCTCTCCAGGTCTCCTTTTTATGCTGGTGACAGTCCTCAGGTGGGCCATCCACACTCAGCATCAAACTGATTCAGCTGGTGTTAAGTTGACCAGTTACCAATCCTCTACAGCAGGTTTGGGCACAGAAACAAGAGTCTGGTTTGGGGCAGTCCCAGTTTACACAGTCAGATGGGCTCACTGGAAGCAGCAATTTGAAAGAGCTCACAGACCTGTCTGGCTCAGGCTGTGAACCAACCAGAGGGCTGGGAGCGTCGAGGTGGAACTATTGAGATCTCTCGGTGGACAGAGTGCAGAAGGAGAAGTGGACGCCTTTAGATGGGAAGAGAAAGAAGCCATGTGGGAGCAGCCAAGAGGGGTGCTGGTGAGGACTGCAGGGGGACAGACTTCAGCACAGGCAAGAAGTCCTCAAACACCGCGAGGTACAGCCAGAGGACGTCCCCTGCACCGCAAAGGAATGAAAGTGAAAATGGAAACGAAGTGATGGCTCTGTGCTCTGGGGAAATCGGAGGACAATGGGAGGTCTGGCCGGTTCCAGAGCCCTGTGTCTGCGGGAGCGGGGCTCACAGAAGGGGCCCCCAAGGAGGCTGAAAGGTGTAGAGACAGGGTTTCTGTCCTTTCTGAAGGTTCCATTTGCAAGGCATGTTCCCAAGTTTTGAAGAAGGACATTCTTCAATCATGAAAGATTTATTACCTCAATGGGCAGAAAAAGGATTGATAGTTAAAAGTTTTCTAAAGCACAAAGTTCTTCAAAAAGGCAGGTTGGGGCCATGGCCAGGTGTGGGCAGGAAGAAGCGGAAACTTGAGAGATACTCGGCCAAGCCCGGGGCCACCTCCCCAAGGGAGTGACCTGCAGCTGTCAGAGCCCAGGCTGGCGTCTGGCCACTTCTCTTAGTGTGTGGCCAGATGGAAATGCTTGGGCACAGAGCCTGCTGTTCTCACAGGCTGACAGGGAGGGGAGAACCTGGCTAGAGTCCCATCACAGAGCAGTGAGCCGCTGTGTACTGGGAGGGTGACACCCAGGGAAAGCCAGACTGCAGAGTGGAGGCCCAAGCTACACCAGACACAGCTGGCTGACCCCTTCCTGCTCTGCGCCGACCCTCTGCTATTCCCTGCCTTGCATCCCTAGTGATATGGCTGTCACTTGGGGCTCTGTATCCCTGGGGAGCCTGCAGGGGCTTCCGGTCACTGTCCCTGCTGAGCTCAGCACAGCTTCCCAGGTACCATGAGGGGTTTCCCACCTTCACCTCACGGAACACCCAGCGACGACCTTCCAATGTGCGTACTCTATCTCTGTGCACACGGAGCAGAATCCAATTACACTCTAATGAGTAGCCCAGGAGCAGAGCTCACTGTGAAACTTGAGGCCACTTAGTACTGGGTCCATACAACGCCCCTGTGCCTGAGGGTAAAGCCCTCCGAGAGCTCCTCCTGCTGAGCCCAGGGACAGATGTCCCTGACAGGACACATGGGCACCCGGTGAGCTAGGCGATGCCCATTGACTGCCCGGGCAGCAGGGTTAACTGTTCAGTTGTGAAGAGAATCAGTGTCTCAATCAGCCGGCTAAGATTTTAAAAACGCATTTGCCAAACCAATCTTGAGTGTATGGTCACATAAATTACAGAATCCCACCCTGGTGACAGCTTCATCTCTGCTAAGGAAGGCAGTGTGTTTACTCACTGGTCATAAGGATCGGATCGTGTGGCTTTTCTTACTCACCAAGTCAGACTTCCAGATCACTCCTGGCCGGGTGGGCATGACCTGAGCCTGGCTAATCCAGAGGCTGAGGAGGAAGACAGAAAAGCAGAGGCTGGGCGGGGCAGCTGGCGGATCCACCTTGGAATAGAAAGTAAACCGAGCTGTGGTGTGCCAGGGCAGAGCACACCTGGGTTAATCCCCAGTGCCACGTGTGAGTGCATACTCACACTCATGTACACACCCACACACGCACTCCAATCCCAGCAGTTATTCTGGCTTTTACTGTTGGCACATTTGCTTTTTGTTTCCTTTTCATATTTTCAAAACTCATTGCCCTTTGCCATATATGTTTTAGCCCCCTGCATTTATCGAGAGTGTACGCTTTGAGAAAGAAAAGTTTTAAACTCTCTTCAGAGAAACTGGCCAAGTAACTTAGCGGTTATATGACACACCTGAACATTTTGACACGCTAGCTATAACTTGGCACAAAGTATCTCCCTGCGTCGTTGATCACTACAGAAATGGTCACAGGCCTCCCTGGGACATCTATAAATGGAGCAGAAAGCCCCTGGGAGTCCTGTTACAAAGCACTGTGGTCTGTGGGTGCATCTGTGGGTGCTCCTGCCCTCCATGCCATCGTCTTCTGCCCGACTCCCTGACAAACACCAGAGTCGGGAGTCCCCGAATGCCCCCCAGCGGCAGATGAACCTCCTGAGGCAGATGAACCTCCTGCGGGATCACCACAGGACAGGCCGGCTGCTGACCACCTGTAGACTCACGGAATGGCACTGATGAAGCTCAGAGCTCTGCAGCAGGAAAGGAGCTGGGCCAGACATGAGCCACGGGATCCTGTTTCAGATAGGTGTCTGTCCAGGGCCCGGCCATCCTGGTGGAGAGGACTGCGAGGGACACGGAGGTTCATGCTGACAACGATTGCCATAGTGTTGATTCATGTGCCCTAAACTCCCTTGTGGTAAAGGCCTGGTCCTCTGCCTACAGGGCTGTTGGGAGTGGTAGAAGCTCCTGGCTGGGTTTCCAGGCACACACCTTGGGGAGGCTGAGGCAGGAGGATCACAAGTTTGAGCCCAGCCTGTATGGCTTAGCAACTTGTTAAGATCTTGTCTTAAAATAAAATAAAAAATAAAAGGTCTAAGGGTGTAACTCGGTATGAAGGTCCAGGACCACAGTCCCAGTAACATGCACAGTCACACACACACACACACACACACACACACACACACACACACACACACAGGAGGTGAGGCTGCACAGAGAGAGGGCAGGGGACAAAGGACCCTTGGCTGCTTGCTGTGTCTTCTTGCTTCCAGGACCCTCTGAGGTGAACAGGCCGCCACTCCACGCACTCCTGGCATGAGATTCTCTGCCACCACGGCCCAAGGCAGTGGGGCCGAGAGACATGGACTGAAACCTCCGGAACCGTGAGCCAGCATCAAGCTCTTCCCCCTTTTCAGGAGGTGACATTGGGCTTTCTGCAAGAGCAGTAGAAAGCTGACCAGCACAGCGGCCTTCTCCATCCTGCAAGGCCGTAGTTTCCCGCCTGTGTGTTTGCCTCAGCGCATCAGCGCAGTTTTACCTGTTGTTCGAGTGAGTTACACTTCATAATGTTGATTAATTGTTAGATGAAGGTCCTCTGAGAGGCTGATAGATGTCCCACCGAAAGGAGGCAAGAGACTGAAGTAACCTGAGGAATCAACAGGATGGGGGCGGTTAGACGCACTAATTTATGCAGGGCTTCCCAGAACCTCTGCTTAATGTGAACCACGATACATTTCTACTTTTCATTAAAAAGAAAGCAGGAAGTTCCCCCATCAAGTGAACACCTGCTCTGAGGAATTCCAAACTACAAATCAATCCAGGGACATTTTATCGAGGTGTTTTCTTGGGGTTTTGCAGAGTGCAATGGGAATGGCCTTTGGGAGGTGCTGGGGAGACCACAACTAACAGGAAGTAAAGGATGGGCAGGAGGACAGATATGGGGTGCACCTGCATCTGCCCTGCCAGGTCGGGGAGGTGACGTTGGAGCCCTGAATGCCCCATTAGGTCCCCTGGAGCTGAGGCAGCCTAGGAAAGCGGCATCTCTAAGTTTACACCCCTCCAAATGAGTACATCTGGGCAAAGGATACTTTGATGTGTGTGCTTTGTTCAAAAACTTTCTCTTCTGCTGTGACCCCACTGAAAAGGATTCACTCCGACACTCCAGGCCGACCCTTGTGTGTACATCTTGCACTGGATTACCCAGAAATGAAATGAACGCTGACTATTGCCTATGACTGCTGACTGTGCCAGAAATGTCTTGGGGTTGGGCAGAAAACCTTCAGTTGCAACACCTTGAAACAATGTAAGGAAATGAAGAAAAGAAAAACAAATATTTTAAATGCCCCTGAAATTTAAACTTATATGGTCTTTTCAAAGAGATTTCCCTAACAAGACCCAGCATTTCATCTCCTGGTGTGCTGAGCCTTCTCTGCCCAGGTCTGGCTCTGCCCACCCATGGCCTAGCTCACGGGATCCAGGGCACCCGGCAGCCTCTGAGAACCAGTGTGCTTTACTAGGCAGGAAGGAACGAGGTTCCTGGAGTGTGCCTGTGACAGAGCTCGAAAGAATGGTCCGATAGGAGATTCCTGCTGCCTCGACCCGTAGCTGCCAAGCAACCCGGAAAGCACTTAGGCCTCGGTCATACCCGAACGTGCTCAGATCCGAGAGCTGGTGCAGGTTCTCCTGCACAGAAAGCTTCTGCACGATCCGCGCTGCAAAAGATGCTGTCAGATGTGGGTAGAAAGAAGGAACAGGGCTTGCATTAGACAAATCTGCGAGTTTCTGTCCAGGACGAAGGATGTAGGACATATCGCAACCCATCTCAGTCGTTTGTCGTCATTCTAAACCCAAACCTCCTCTAGGCTTCCAAATCCAAAGGAAATGCTGAGAAAATATCCGTGAAGGTTGCTGCACCCAGGGGAGACTCAAAGGGCTGGATTTGGTTTAGGTCTCACGTGACTGTCACCACATGGTGGCACCAGGCAAAACACCCTTTTAGATGGGTGGCCTCCTGGAGCCTCCTTGGTGCCTGGCTTATGGTGGGAAAAGCATGTGTGTGTGTGTGTGTGTGTGTGTGTGTGTGTGTGTGTGTGTGTCGTGTGGTGTGGTTGCAGCCCTTGCAGAGCTCCTGGTGTGAAGCTGAGAAAGAGCCTGGGTCACGAAGAGGCTGGGTACAATCTCTCTCATGTTATCACCACAGTGAGTGGGACTGGAGCAGGTGACCCTGGGGCCCTTTCAGTGCTTCTGCAAAAGTCGTTGCTTGTAAAGGTCTGTATGTATGAGGGTACCTTTGTGAGGGTCCTTGTTTGTCCTCCCGCCGGTTGGCGAGGGTCTTCCGAGTGCGCACAGTAGGCACAGGGGAGACGACGAACACACATTTTACGGTGTACACAGGCAAATGGCATCGACTGGCTTCCCGGCTTTCTTCTTTCCCTTGTGGGACTGTGTGACAAGAGGCCCCAAAGCACAGGGAACTAGGAGGAAGGGGAGGATGGACAGGAGGACCGCAGGGTGAGCTCCTCAGCCTGCAGCGCAGGCACCACAGGGCTGATGGACTTGGACCATTTGTCAAGGCTTGGTTGAAAGCCAAGTAGAAATCAATGTAGCTAAAATCATTAAAGATCTCTATCTATATCTGTCTATATCTATATCTATATCTATATCTATATCTATATCTATATCTATTTCTCTATCTATCTATCTCTATCTCTCTATATTGTGTCACAAACCCTCAGCAGGTTGCTGCAGGCCTCCTGCTTGTCATCAGTTCCCCCCAAGCCACCTTCAGGGCTTGCTGGGACACAGGGGACCGTCAGTCCTCTGCAGGCAGCATCCCTGTGTCTTTCTGTCCCAAGTCAGCTGCAGCATGGTGGGGAGACCAGGGAGACAGTGCTCCTAAGACTCCATTAAGAGTTGCCAACTGTGGAAACTGACAGGTTCACGTTAAAAACAGTTATGGAGCCTCTGGAAAAATTTGCAGCTGTGTGCCTCCCTCAGGGCAGGGGCTGACAGGGGACAAGAGAGAAGACCCGAGCCGGACCCGAGCTCTGCCCTGCAGAGCTCCACCCAGGCCCCTCCAGCCCCATGCCCACAATCACTACACACATTGGGTCTGGGGACTTCTGGAGCTGCTGCCCTGTTCTCTGAGCAAGGGTCAAGTCCCGGGGCGGGACTGAGCCCTGTGTGGGCCAAAGTCCATCTTCCCCTCCTCCATGGTCCTCTGGAGTGACAGAGACCTTAGCTCTTCCCTTTTAAAAAAAACTTACTTATTTAACTGTTTCTATCTTATCCTTAATTCAGAAGTTTTCTTCAAAAATAGGTTCTTTGCACAAAGAGGAAAAAATCACAAAGCACTAAAAAGCATTTAAAAAGATGGCTCCCAACCAATTGCCCTCTCCTGGGGGATGTGTGAACCTAAATTACCCACCAGCCCCTGCAGTCTGCTGTGTCCATTACTTCATTCCAACAGCAATCACTATCATTTCCTGTGCATCTGCGGGTCCCAGCAGCTCCTTCCACAGTCTAGGCTCAGAGAGAAAGGACCACCTGTCCCCTCCTTCTTCACTGAAGTTTCTCTCTTCGCTCCCTCCTTGGGCTTCCATTCTCACTTCGGATCCTCCTGGGTCCTGGAGGCCCACCTCCTTCTTCTCTTCCTCACAGTGCTAAATTCCAATGTCTAGACAACACATCTCAGAGAAGCTCTTTCTCTGCAACTCACCACTCACCACTCCGCCTTCGGGTTTCTTCCATGGCTCAGGAAAGCAAGGCTTTAATAAGCTGCTAAGATCACAGCGGCTTATCTAGACTCAGCCAGACCACAGATAAGTGTGTTACCTGAAAAATGTGGAGAAGTGTCCGGTCGGCACAGGCAGGCAGGTGTGAGATATAGCACAGGGCTGCTTTTTTGAAAGCGTAAATAAAATTGACCACTCCTTAGCCAATGTTACCAAAAAAGGAAAGAAAAGACTCAAATCTATGCAATTGGGAATGAAGAGTGAAACTGCACCAAATCCAGAAAATCATCAACACCCACTTTGAGAACCTATATTCTAATAAGATACAAAGTACCGAAAAAATGGACAGATCCCTAGATACATATGATTTACCAAAGCTGAATCAAGAAGATAAAAAAAAAAAATTCTAAATAAACCAATGTCGGTCAATGAAGTTGAAGACATCATTAGAAACCTACCAATAAAGAAAAGCCCAGATCCTGACAGATTCATTGTTGAATTCTACAAGAAATTTAGAGAACCTAATGCCACTACTTCTCAAACTCTTTAATGAAATTATAAGGGAAGAAATACTCCCAAACTGACTCCTGGAAGCAAGCATTACCCTGTTACTAAAACCAGAGAAGGATCCAGACAAAAAAAGAACTGCAATCTCCTTATGAACATAGATGCAAAATTTCTCAGTAAGATACTAGCAAACAGCAAATCATCAAGATTACATACCAGGACTAAGTAGATTCATCCCAGGAATGCAGGGATAGTTCAACATATGCAAATCAATATATATATCATACCGTATTAACAGAGTAAAGGACAAAACCACATGATCATATCAATAGATGCTGAAAACACAAGTCTAACATCTGTTCATGAAAAAACCCTGATGAAAATTGGAAAGGATGGTCTTTGTTTCAATATGATAAAAGTCATTTATAGCAGACCAACAGCCAATATCATACTAAAAGGTCAACAATTGACCTTTTACTCTAAAGTCAGGAACAGAGAAGGATGCCTATTGTCTTTTTCAATATAGTCCTGGAAACATTACCAGAGTAACCAGACAAGAGAAAGAAATTAAAGGAATAAAGATCGAGAGGAAGAAATTAAATTATCATTATTTGCAGGGTATATGATACTCTACAGAGAAGACCCCAAAAGCCCCACAAAAAGTCTTCTAGATTTAATAATCAAATTCAGTAATGTAGCTGTATATAAAGTCAGCACTCAAAGATCAATAGCCTTGCTATGCACAACCAATTCACTGAGAGAAAAATTAGTGGGGGGGGGGTTGTAATAATAACATCCAAAGAGCTAGAATATCCAGAAGTTAATCTAATGAGTTAAATCAAAGACCTCTATATTGAAATTTACAGTACTCTGAAAAAGCAGATTGAAGAAGATATAAGAAAATGAAAAGATATCCCTCATTCCTGGGTAGGAAGAACCAATATAGTGAAAATGACCATACTTCCAAAACTGTTAAACAGATTTAATGCAATCCTGGTTAAAATTCCAACAGCATATCTCAAAAAGTTAGTGAAAACAATTCTACAATTCATTTGGAACTAGAAGAGACCCAGAATAGCCAAAACAATTCTTGACAACCAAGGGAAGGCAGGAGGCATCACAATCCCTAACTTGAAAGCATATTGCAAAGTTACTGTGATTAAAAACAGTATGATACTGACAAAAAAGACTTGAGGATCAATGGAACAGATTAGAAGATGCAGAATTAATTCCATATACATTAATGTTTAACAAAGGGTCTAAACACATTCACTGGAAGAAAGATAGCCTCTTTAATAAATGGTTCAGGATAAACTGGCTTTCTACATGTGAAGACCAAAACTAGACCCATGTCTATCTCCACTAAACTAAAATCAAAATAGATCAGAGATCTAAATATTAAAGTATAAAGAGTAACTGCTGGAAGACAGACTGTGTAGAACTCTTGAAGACATAGGCATGGGCAATGATTTCATGAACAAAAGCCCTACTGCACAGGAAATACACAGAGTCAACAAATGGAATCTCATCTTATTAAAGAGCTTCTGAACAACAACAGGAAATCGCCAATAGAAGGAAGAGACAATCCACAGAGTGGGAAACAATTTTATCATCTGTTCCTCAGACAGAGGACTAATATCTAGAACATATAGAGAACTAAAAAAATTGCCCCCCCCAAATTTAAAGACCTAATCCAAAAATGGGCATCTGAGATGAATACATACTTCTCTAGGAAGAAGTACAAACAGCAAATAAATACATGGAAAAAATGCTCATGTCACTGGTCATTGGAGAGATGCAAATGAAAACAATGCAGAAGTTCCATTTCACTTCAAAAAGAATGGCTATTATCAATAAATCAACCAATAAAAATTGCTGACAGGGCTGTGGGGAAAAAGGACGCTGGTCCACTGTTGGTGGCAGTGTAGAGTGGTGCCACCACTGTGGAAACCAGTGAGGAGATTCCTCAACAACCTAGGACTAAGGGTCCCACTTGACCCAGTAGCTGGTAAGGGCAGATATTAATTATCGAACCCACTGTTATAGTTTTTTCCTCCAAACTTCCATTACTCTTCCAAAAGTCACTCAGTTGCAGCCTTTGATGGGGCTCCTGTTTACAGCCGGTTTCTGCAAAGGAGAGGCAGCCATCTGGAGCTGCTTGTTTTAACCCTCCTCCTCCACAGAAGGAGACTCAGCACAGTGCTCAGAGGTTAAGGCTGTCCTATACGTTCTAGAATGGTTTACAGATTAGCCTCTTAGCATTTTAGTGACTATGCAGGATTTTTAATGCAGAGAACTGAGACTGCTTCTATCCACTCTGCCCTCAAGCCTGTTCTGTTACAGCTGTTCTTAAAGCTTCAGAGTGCTGTGTTAAATAGGACTGTGCCATTCTTTATTGGTCATTTTAGGGCCCACTCTAATCTACCAGGCCCATTACCCTTAGGAAGTCAGAACTGTTGTAACCCCTCCAAAAAAATAAGGCCCCATGAGATGAAAAATGGGGCAAGACCCCCGAGATGAAAAATGGGACAACATCTTTTTAAAAGAAGTGCTTTTATTTTAGCTGCCCCAGTAACACAGTGCAGATGGAATTTGCAAAGATGTGCAACTCAGTTAGAATTTTGACTGATTTTTATAGTTCATTTATGATTAGTTCATTGATCATTAAGTACATAGCGATGAGAAACAGAAACCAGGTGGGCCTTTGTTCCCCTTTGCTTGAGGTAAGAGGTGTTTCATAGTGGGTGGTTAGCCAATTCATAGCCCTTGGTCTGCCAATTCCAGGAACATTTGTGCCTCCTAAAGGGAACAATGGTTGACACAGCATCATTTGTCTCTTACAAGGGGAACAAAGGTTGACACAGCAAACAGGTTACTAGGGTGGAGGGGGAATGACACATACAGAACAACATAACAACATGGTCAGTTAATTTATAAATAATTTACAACAATGTGGTCGGTGCTCTAGGTACATGGTTACTAGGGTGATAAGCATAGAGCATAAAAATAACACTGAGACTCATCAATATGGTTCCCATGTTTGATAAAGCAGAACAGTTCCATGAATATTTTCATCAAAATTCAAAGACTCTTCAAAAGGAATTCAAATTTACTAGAACACAGGCTAAATGTATCATCTCATCATGCTCTACCTGCCAGTTTATTCCTCAGTCTATTTCACAACAGGGTTGTAATCCTAGAGGTCTTGATGTTACTCATATTGCCTCATATTGCAAATGGATGTTACTCATATTGCCTCTTTTTTTTAAGTTTATTTTGAAAGTAGTAAAAATGCAACAGCACAAGACAGAACAAAACCAATCGAGACAATGCAGTGAAATTGGAATAGGATTTCACAGTAGGATACTGGGATAGTAATAATAGGTACTATGGTGTATCTCTTTAAATTCACAATAGTGAATAGGATTAGGGTTAGTCGTTAGGTTTAGGGTTAGGGTTACGATTAGGATTTGGGTTACGAGTAGGGTTAGGGTTACGATTAGGTTAAGGTTAGGATTAGGGTTATGGTTAGGGTTAGGTTTAGAGGTTAGTGTTAGAGTTAGGGTTAGGGTTAGTTTTAGGGTTAGGGTTAGGTTTAGAGTTAGGTTTAGGGTTAGGGTTAGGGTTAGGGTTAGGGTTATGGATAGGGTTACGCTTAGGCTTTAGGTTACGGTGAGGGTTAGGGTTACAATTAGGTTAGGGTTAGTGTTAGGGTTAGGGTTAGGGTTAGGGTTACGGTTAGGGTTAGGGTTTGGATTAGGATTAGGGTTAGGGTTAGGGTTAGGGTTAGGTTTTGGGGTTACGTGTTAGGAATAGTGTTAGGGTTAGGCTTCTGGTTACTGTTAGGGTTAGGGTTACGATTGGCTTAGGGTTAGGGTTAGAGTAAGTGTTAGCATTTGCGTTAGATTTAGGGTTAGTTTTAGGGTTAGGGTTAGGTTTAGGTTTAGGGTTAGGGTTATGGTTAGGGTTAGGGTTTAGGGTTAGGGTTAGTGTTAGGGTTAGTGTTAGTGTTATGGTTAGGGTTAGGTTTAGGTTGAGGTTTAGGGTTTGGGTTAGGGTAAGGGTTAAAAGTTAGGTTTAGTGTTAGGTATAGGGTTAGGGTTAGGGATAGATTGAGTGTTAGGGTTAGTGTTAGAGGTTAGGGTTAATGTTAGGGTTAGGGTTAGGGTTAGAGTTATGGGTTAGGGTTAGGGTTAGTGTTAGGGTTAGGGTTAAGGTTATGCTAGGGTTACGTTTAGGGTTAGTGTTAGGTTTTACAGTCATGTTTAGGGTTAGTTTAAGGGCCAGGGTTAGGGTTAGGGTTTGGGATTAATGTTAGCTTTGGGGTTAGGGTTATGGGTTAGGGTTAGGGTTAGGGTTCGGGTTATGGTTATTGTTAGGGTTAGGGTTAGGCTTAGGGTTAGGGTTAGGATTAGAAGTTTGGGTTCGGGGTAGGGTTAGGTTTATGGTTGCGGTTAGGGTTAGTGTTAGGGTTAGGGTTAGGGAATAGGTGTTAGGGAGAGGGTTAAAGTTAGGCTTCGAGTTACGGTTAGGGTTAGCCTTACTATTAGGTTTAGGGTTAGGGTTAGGTTTACGGTTAGGGTTAGGGTTAGGGATAGTGTTAGGTTTAGTGTTAGGGTTTAGGGTTAGGGTTAGGGTTAGGGTTAGGTTTAGGTTTAGGGTTAGGGTTAGTGTTAGAGTTAGAAGTTGGTTTAGTGTTAGGGTTAGGGTTAGGATCAGAGCTTAGGTTTAGGGTTAGGGTTCGGGTTAGGGTTAGGGTTCAGCTTAGGCATTAGGGAGAGGGTTAGGGTTAGGCTTCAGGTTACGATTTGTGTTAGGGTTACGATAGGTTTAGGGTTAGGGTTAGGGTTAGTGTTAGGGTTATGTTTAGGGTTAGGTTTAGCCTTATTTCCATATATTGATATGTACAGAGTGGGCTATGTTGTTCCCTTCTCTCTTGAATTGGTAATCCTCAAGGTCAGCCTACAGCATCCTGTTTCTTCACACCATGTTTCCTATAAAAGGTTTAAACACAGTGGGACTGCGGAGCCATTGAGTTCCACAAATGCCAACAGGGTATGAGCCTCAAAGTAAGAGGCTATGAGTCCCAGGGCACAAAAGTTTACATATCAAAACTGAAGCAACATTCTCCTAAAACTATACAAATGCTATCTTAATGGAGTTATATAGACTGATCCTTCTGCATATCATTCTCCCTACATATTGCAAAGATGCTTTTCTCCCTACCTGGCCAACCAGCTCAGGATACTCACATAGTTCCCACCATCCTCACTGTCACTCATCCTTGAACCACTCCCTACTCAATAGATAATAAATTCTGGGAGAGGTCTTGGATCAATGCCTTTGTCCATGTATCACCACTTGATTCACCTTTGAGAGCCCTTGGCTGCCCTTAATTTTGAATATGTCTTCATGCTTTTACTCTCTCTCACATGGGTTGCATGGGAGGTAGTAAACTGGAATTAACTCACTGGAATTCCAGTAACATTTCTATGGGATTACAAATATTATTTCTGAATTATGAGGTGATTTGAAAAAGGATTAAAATATACAATAGTTGGATTTCAGTAGAAGCCACCTCCAGGTCAGGCCTATTCTGCAGCTCCTAGGCCTGTGCTCAAGGCAATGGGTTATGCTAAGGACTTGAGTCCGTGACAAAATGGTTAAAAGCTTCAGTCTTTCCCTGAATCACATGGACATGTGAGCCTTTGTTCTCAAGGTCTGAAGACATGATCCCCACTTGGATCTTTGGGCGAGCCCCATCCTCTAGCTTGTCTGGGTTCTGAATTTTAGGGAGTTCTTAACTGAATTCTCGGGCACTAACTGAGAGTAGGAAACAACTCAGAATCTTGCAAGAATCAGTATCAGGAAATACGCCCTCAGTTTTACCCTGTTACCACCAGGGACCTTTACCAGGCTCAAGGTGGGAAAAAACAAGGTGGAGTGGAGTTGAGGACAGCTCAGGCCCCTTCCAGAACAGACTTTGAATGGTGAGGGACAAATACCACAGTCCAGCATGCATCAAGATACAGCAGGTATCATGGACGTGTCTACGAGTTAGGACTTCAAGAGAACATTCATCATTTTTAAAAAATTTTATTTAAAGAAAGACTAAACAAAACAGAAAATGGGTAGAAATAACACATAAATTCAGAGAAAAAATAAACAGTAAGAAATCACTAGTTAATGTTTACATACTGTCCTTTTACAAATAGTTGCTCAAGATAAAAAAAAAGTGGAACATATAAAGTGGGAATTCAGACAGCGAGACTGCAAACAGTTCTGTTCCACTATCCAACAAAAACTTAGTAATATGGTTGTCAATGCTATACACTTAAACATACATGCAGTTATCCATATCTTCATTTATGTTGGGATTGAACAAACTAAAGCAGGTTAAAATCATTTTGAACAAAAAATAATAGTATTGCTGGATTTTACATTATGACACTCTGGAATCAGCACGGTACTGTAGTGTCTTTTTTTCTAAATTTAATTTAAAGAAAGACTAAACAAAACAGAAAATGGGTAGAAATAATACATATTTTCAAAGAAAAAAATAAACAGTAAGAAATCACTAGTTGATGATTACAGATTGTCCTCTTACAAACAGTTATTCAAGATACTAAAGTAGAACATATAAAGTAGGGATTCAAACAGTGAGACTGCAACCAGTTCAGTTCAACTATCCAACAAAAACTTAGAAATATGGTTATCAATCCTATACATTTAAACATATATACATATCTTCAATAATGTTGAGATTGAACAAACCCAAGCAGGCTAATATCACTCTGAACAAAGAATAATACTATTTCTGGGTTTCACATTATGACACTCCAGGATCAGCACTGGGTACTTTAGTGTCTCTTTTTCTTCAAAATATCTGTTCATTTCATCATGTGTCATAAGATCAGTTCTCATAAACTGTTTATAGATTCTACACATGCATGAGTCTTAACATGCATTTCTATCCTTTCTATATTAGTGGGAGAAACAAAGCAAGACAAAACAAAACATATTCCTATAAACACATGAAACAAAAGACATATAAGACCATTGTACAAGGAGTTCTACCATAGTTCCTGTGCTGTCTCTTGTTATCACCAATAGAATTGGCTATATCATCAGACATAGTATAATTGAATATATTAGTACATAACAGTATTAATAAAAACACAACTTTGTATATAGTATAAAACTTCAAAAACAAGCAGTTATCAAACCAGAATGTGTATCATAGAGTCTTGTCATCTTCAGTGTAGTTGCCTATACTCTCAGACTGATACTATCAATCATATCAGTTTTGAATAAAATCTGTCAATACCAAGCAGCAATCAAACAAACCAGATTTAACTAAGATCAGTCATGATAAAACAGTATAAGTGATACAGGGCTCCAGATTAAGATAACAGGAAATTAAAGATGATTACTGTGCTATATCCTGATTATTTTTGGGTAGCCATCTGTGACCTCAAATCTAATGCAAGTAGACAAACTGGGACGGAATAAAATCTATCAAAAAAAACAATAAAATTTATCTAAGCAGAGTGGTGCGAGTAATGTGGGATTTAAATCCTGATATACTATTAATAATATCTTCTGCCATCTTTTTTTATTTAAGGAGAAAAAGAAAAAAACAGAAAAAGGGTACAAGTAATACAAGATTTAAAAAATAAACAGTAAGAAATCACTAGTTAATAGATTACATATTCTCATCTTAGAAATAGTTGTTCAAGTTACAAAACTGAAGCATATAAAGTGGACTTTCAAACAGTGAGAGTGCAAACAGTTTTGTTCAATGATCCAAAAAAACTCAGTAATATGGTTATCTATCTTATACATTTAAACATATATGCAGTTATAATCTTTAGAACACTTTATTTTCTTTTCTTTTGTACAATGACAATTACACATTTTGGGTTTTATTACTCCCACAGTTCTTATTACTTTTTTTGAAGAGAGTAAAACCAAATGTGACATATCAGAGCAGAGTCAGTCAAATCAAAAGGATGGACATAATAGGTAATGTAAAAACAAAATACAAGGTGATCAACAATGGTTACCATACTGCCTCTTGCTATTTTAAGAATTGCCAGTTATAATAAAATTGAACAAAACAGTAAAGAATAATACCAAAGCATTGGATACATTACAGGACTTTAAAAGAAGATAATAGTCAACCAGAATGGGCGTCATAATGATTCTTATTGTCTTCACAGTTTTGCCTATACTTTCGAACTTGATACTATCAAGCAAAGCAGAATAGGGGAAAATCAGTCAAAACAGGATGGTGAGGGCAATACAGGATTTCAAATCAAGTTAATAGGAAATCAAAGTAGGTTACTATAATGTATCCTACTATTTTTTATTTATTTTTCCCTTAATTAAAAATATAAAAAGAAAAAAGTAAATAAAAAGGGGGGATTGAGATAAAAGAGGACATAACAACAGAATAGCGCAGGTCAAAATATAACCATTTAAGCAAAATAGTGTTTCACCACAAGATATCCTGACATAAAAATAGTTACCATAGTGTCTCTTTCCTTGAAATTTTGAGTATAACTTCGTATACTGTAGCACCAAACTTATCAAGACACTATAAAACCATTCAAGAGAATGACATTGTTACAGGATATTTAGAACCAATTAACAGAAAATGAACAATGGTTTCTGTATAAACTCCTTGTCTATAAAAGTTTTTACTTATATTATCATATATAATAAAATCCAATAAGATACAACCTGTTAAGACTGATGGAGACAGAAGAATACAAGTTTGATGGGACTTCAAAACAAGATGATACCAAATCAGCACTAGCTATTATGATGTCTTGTTTTCTCCAAAATAGCTGTTCCTACCATCCATCCTTCTCTGCCCCATTTCTGTTGAGCTCTTTTTCTGTCGTTTGTTGTCAGTTTGTCTTCATTTCGCTTTCTGCTCCATTCATTGTGGCCTCTCTGCCACTGTTTCTGGTATCTTGGTATTTTCCCTTTTTAGAATATCCTGCAGTATTCTCTGTAGAGTTGAATTGGTGGGTGCAAATTCCCCTAGTTCCTCTTTATCCTGGAAGCACCTTGTTTTTCCATCAATTTCTAGGGACAATTGTGCAGGATATATCAATCTTGGCTGGAGGTTATTATCTTTCAAAGCTTGAATTATTTCCCCCCATGCTCTTTGTAATTTGATGGTTTGTGCCAAGAAGTCTGCTGTAATTCTGATGGGTGTTCCCTTGTAAGTGATCTGTTTCTTGTTTCTGACAGCTTTTAATATTCTGTTCTTATATTGGATTTCTGGAATTTTGATTATTATATGCCTGAGTGTAGTTCTGTTTGGGTTGTAGGTGGCTGGGGTCCTGAATGCCTCATACATCTGAGTATCTTTACCTTTTGCTAAATTAGGGAAATTCTCTTGGATTATTTCTGTGAATAGCCTTTGTAGTTCACTTGTTTGTGTTCCTACTTCTTCTTTTACATCCTTAATTGTTAGGTTATAGATCCTCTTATCATCTTCTAACCTTTGTATTATTGCTGTTTGTTTCCTTGTTATTTTAAAGAAGTTTTTCATTTCATGCTCCCACTTTACAAATCTGCCCTCCAGTTCAGATTCTTTCAAGCTGTTATGCCAGCTTTCAATAGAGTTTTTAGTTTCCTGGTAATCTCTTTGAATCTGCTTCAGGTATTCTATGTTTTCTCTATTTTCTCCATCAAACAATTTTTCCCTTTTTTTCTGTTCTTCCATTCCACCATCTTTTTTCTTGGGCAGTGCTTAGCATTTCTCTATTCTATTTGTATCTTGCTTTACTTCATTAAATACTTCACTTTTAAACTCATCTATGAGGCTCTCGAGATACTGCTTTATGTCTATTGGTGCCGTGTCTGATATTGCATGTTTTCTTTCCTCATTCTCCTTTGCATTTACTTTTCCTGGATCAGTGTTCTCAGGATTGGGGACTGAGGATGCTTTCTTGTTGCTCCCTCTTCCCATACTTTTTGTTCTTTCCATACAAGTGTATATAGGAGGCCAGTTTCTTTCTTTGTTGGTTACAGTTTGTTTGATTGCACCGGCTAGGTGTTCCCACCCAATGCAGTGTACTAGGGAGACACAGACCTGGGCAGCCTCTGCTGGGCCCACCCCTCCAGGTCAACCTAGTGAAGGCTTCACTGCTAGGGTACATCACCAGGTGCTGGGACCTGGTTTTGGCTAGCTTACTGGGTCTTAGTCTGTGGTGTCACCCAGGCCAAGTGCTCCCCACCAATCCCGCTTGAGAGGGGAATATGTGACTAAAGTCACTGCAGCGTGCGGTTCAGCTCATCTGCTTCGTCTCAGAATGTCTTCTGTTCGAGCCTCCTCCTCTATGGAAAGGTCCCCATTCTTCTCACTCGCTGCAGGTCGATGCAGGGCTCACCACCAGTCCTGCTCTCAACTCCATTCACCAATTCCTGCTCTCAGAGCTTTCGCATTGTCCCTGCCATGCCAATTCAGATGCAGCAGTGGTGGCAGGAAATTCAAATCACGGCTTCCAGAGGCATGAGTTCCAGCTTCCGTGCTGAGATTTCATCTGTTCTGGTTATAGCACCGGTATTGCATTTCCAGTTGGTTTCTCTCAGCTTAATTCATTCCTAGGTCGGCAGGGTATATCTCCCCTTGCTTAGGACTCCTCACACTGCACTATTCCTGGATTCTAAGCTGGCTTTCTCAGAGAGCCTCCATAGCTGCTGTTCTCTGGGATCTTGATTATTATATGCCTGGGTGTAGCTCTGTTTCGGTTGTAGGTGGCTGGAGTTCTGTATGCCTCATTAATCAGAATATCATTTTCTTTTCCTATGTTTGGGAAGTTTTCCTTAATTATTTCTGTGAATAGCCTTTGTAGTTCCTTTGTTTGTACCCCAGCTTCTTCATTCACATTTTTTATTCTCAAGTTATAGATCCTCTTTTCGTCTTCTAGCCTTTGTATTGTTACTGCTTGTGTCCTTGCTATTTTAAAAAAGTTTTTCCTTTCATACTCTCACATTGTAAAACTATCCTCCAGTTTGGATAATCTATCCTTAGTTTCTTTCAAGCAGATTTGCCATCTTTCCATAGAGCTTTTAATTTCCTGGTAATCTCTTTGAATCTGCTTCATGTATTCTATATTTTGTTTATATTCTTCATTAAGGTGGGTTGTTCTCTCCTTTATTTGAGTTCCTCCCTTCTTGCATCTATGTCTGCTTGATGGATGCTTAGCATCTCTTTTATTAATCTTCTTATATCTTGCTTTTCTTGGCCAAATATTTCACTTTTGAACTCATCTATGAGGTCCCAAATATATCTCTTTATGTCCACTTGCACTGTGTCTGAGATTGCATGTTTGCTGTTCTCATTCTCCTTTGTATTTACTGTCCTGGGTCAATGTTCTCAGGGTTGGGACCTGGGGACTTTTTGTTGTTGCTTCCTCTTCCCATCTTGTTTTGCTTCTTCCAGGAGGCCACAGTTTCTTTCTTTGTTGGTTACAATTCTTCTGAAGCATGCTAGCTAGATGACCCTTCACACTGCAGTGTGTGAGTTGCAGACAGGGACTGGGTATGCTGGCCCCTTCCCTCCAGATTAGCCAAGCTGCTGTGGCCTGCACTACTGTATTACTTTGTGCTGCCTCCCTCTGGACCAGCCACTGGGCCAGTGTGGTTAGTGTGCACGCTGCTTCAAGGACTTGACCTCAGATAACCTACTGGGTCTCAGCCAGATCATGTAACCCAGGTCTAGCTCAGTCCACCAATCCCATTTGGGAAGAGGTCTCTGAGGAGCTAGTGTCTCCATGCTCACTGACCAGGGATCACTCAGGAGTGTGGATCTCCATGCTGACCAGGGGTCTCTGAGGAGTGGGGGTCTCTGTGCTGATTTAATGGGGGTCTCTGGGGAGCAGGGGTCTCTGTGCTGACTCAATGAGGGTCTCTGGGGAGTGGAGATCTCTGTGCTGACTGACCAAGGGTGTCTGGGGATCAGAGGGCTCTGTGCTGACTGGAGGTCTCTGAGAAACAAGGCTCTCTCTGAAGACTGATTGGGTTCTCTGAGGAGTGGGGTCTCCATACTGACTGACTGGGGGTCTCTGGGGCATGGGGGCTCTCTCTGCTGACTGGGTCTCTGGGGATCAGGGGGCTCCATGCTGACTGAATGGGAGGTCTCTGGGGAGCAGGGTCCCCATGCTGACCAAGAGCTCTCTCCCTGGCGAGTCTCTGGGTGTCCCTGTCACTGATCAGGTGCAGCCTCCATGTGAGGTCTCTGGTTTGCATGAGATCTCTGAGAGGTCTCTGCGTGAGGACGCTGGGTCATTTGTGAAATCCAAGGTCGTCTCAGGAAACAGTTCTGTGTACAACCCAGAGGTCTCTGGGGGTCTCCGCTGGGGTGACACAGGACTGAGAGCTTTGTTATGGTCCTGTGGGAAGCAGGAAGATCCCAGTGTACCACTCACACCTGAGGTAGTCTCTGGGTGCTGTCTCCAGGGGACATCTGAGAGGTCTTCTGGATGTCTTTCCCTAGCCTCGTGGTCCCATATGGATACTGAGTATCAGGACAGAGGAGCATGCTGCTTCTGGGTTCTGCCTGGCCCATCAGCCCAGCTGGCTTAGAGTATTTATGCTGGCAGGAACCCTGTGTCAATGTCCAGCTTCTCTATGTTCCAGAACATTCCTTAGTGTCCTGAGAGGACACAGCAGCACTGGGCACAGCCCCTGCTGAGGTTGGGGTCCCAGCTGTGTGCCACCTTCTCTTGAGCTCCTGAAGGACCAGGGCTACTATGTGCCCCAGGGTCCAGCCCCTCCTGCCAGTCCCAGCTCTTCCATCATGGATGGGTCCACTGTGGGGACCAACACAGGCATCCAGGTCTCTGAGACAGGATGAGGCTGCAGGGCAGCCTGCAGCACCAGCAGGCAGGACCAAGGAACATTGCCTCCTCTCCCCTCCACCAACAGTATAGTTCTTCCCCACAGGGGGAAAGCCAACAGGAAGGGAATCCTATGTTAGAAACAAAGTAACAACATAGCAGGCTGCCCATTTGGACTAGTGCTGCCTCAGGACACTTAGACAAACACTTTCAGATTCCTTGCGGTGCAAACCTGTGTGACCACCCCTTCCCTGTGTGCCTGTGGCTAAGCAGGGCTGGACGCCAGGCAGGACTTGCTGTGTGACACCAGCACAGCCCCTTGACCTTCCTTGCACCCCCTCTCTAGCAGCAGTCCTGGACTACACACATATAAAGGTCAAGGGATTTTGAATCACATCTCAGGGACCCTTGTCCTGTGCTCTCCACCCACTGTCAGTTCATCCTCTCTGCAGGAGGTGAACATAGGCAACTGGACCAGATGTACTAATGAGAAATCAATTAATGATATTCACTGGCACACTTTGCTCCTTCTCAAACCTGGCTCCGTGTGGGACCTAAAGGTTCTGTCTCTGAGTCAGGATCCGGAGCAGGCAGGGCCCTGGGGTGGGGCCAGAAAGAGCCACATGGCCCCTGATGGCCCCTCCTGTCTGCTGCTGGATGGCAGCTGAGCCTTGGGAGCGCCCCATCCCCCCACCAGTCACACTGGCCTCAGGCCACTCTGCTCCCACCTCAGCTCCAGCCTTTTCCATTTCCTCCCACAGCCCACACTGTGCCCAGCGCCTGAGCATCAGTTACTGAGCCTCACATCCACAGCCCAGAACCACTGACTGGAGTTGGGCCATGTGAGATGGACCAGAACAAGTGACCAGGAGCAGGGCCTCCTGACACACAGCTGGATTTTCCCTCCTCACTGCTGCTCTAGAATGAGGGAGCCCGGATCCTGGGACAGGGACTCTGAACTTTCCATCAAAGCTGAGCCCAGAAAGCCCCTCTCCATCCTGGCCTTTGCCACGGAGAGGCAGGGCTCCCCAAGGGTACCATCCTCTGATTGCCACCATCTGATCCTTGATGGAGGGCAAGATCTCTCCTGCTCCTGATCTCAGGGCCCACCATCCTCTGTGCCAACTGCCACCCATTCTGGGACCCTCCGCAGCTACCTGGCTCAATCCTTGCTCAAGTGTGTGGGAATTTTCAGCCTAAGAGGTCTCTGTGTCCCTGGATCCTGCACTGACGTAAGGTAGAGGGAGAAGTGGCAAGGTGAGGTGAACCAGATGCCAGGGTGGGCTCTTCACTGCTTTTCCTCTGCTTGTCTTTAGAATTTTTGTTCCCCTAATGATGGAAAAGGGGATCACTGAAGGAACTCAGGTGGACCTGGGCTTGTACCCCAGTTACCCTCTACCACACTCCACCCCTCCAGACACCAGAGCCCACCCCAAGCACAGAGAAGACACAAACCACTTCCCCCTTAGGAGGAAAAATAGGTATATTGGGCTACAGTAAGTCTCAGGGATGGAGAGTATGAGAAAATCATTTTCTGCTACATAGCACATTGTGTTCCTGGAGGTGCGTTTCCCTAGTCAGAAAGAGCGGAGAGAAATCTCTCGGTTGCTCAGTTAAGACCCCTCTCCAAAGAGAATGCCTGGGGCAGTGATGTTGGCCTGGTGCCCTCGGGACTGAGGGGCCACGCTGGGCAGGGCTGACAGGGCACACAGGCTTGATGGGCACTGAGGAGTGGGGAAGCCTCTGGCCCTGCTGCTCCCAACCTTGCTGTCCAGTTTTCAAGGACTCCTGGGGGGGCCTCTCCCTGAGACCATGGCTGCGGTACTCGGGGGCCACCACATATCCTGCTGCTCCCCTGTGCTCTAAGGAGCAGGGAGCCTGGGAGACCCAGTCTTGACCTCCTTCCTGTCTGTGCTGATCCAACTTCAGGTCACGAACTTCACGCTGAAAACATATTTTAGTTTCTAGCATCTGCCCAACTGGGGTCATGAGCATCTGAGCCTCATCAGCACCACGGTCCACACACAGTCTGCCTGGGGCCGGTCTCCAGCTCCGGTAAGTGGCCCCTGCAGGCTTGCCTTTTTTGGGGGCATCTTCCTGCCCTTTCATTTTTTTTGTGGGTAAAAACCACTGCAGAAATTTCTTCAGGGCTCTTTTGAAGCGGCCTTATGAAGGCACTGGCTGCTTCTGTGGGAGATGCCGAGGGTGCTCCCTCTCCAGGGGGCCTTGCTTTCCCCAACCCTGGGAGGCCAAGCCTCCCATCCTGTCTTCTTGTTTCCCTGGGGCAGTCCCCCTGCTGACCTCCTGCTTGTAAGTGGGGGCAAACATCCTGCTGTGGCTCCTCTGAGAGTGCTGGTGCATCAGGACCCTGGGCTTCTGCTGGCCCAGGCTGCACTCTCTCTGTGCCATTAGGTCACCTAACCTCTGAGAAGCAAGTACCTGGCCTAGGGGCCTGAGGTGGTGATGGCACTGGGGTGGAACATATACCAAATTGTCTGGAAGCTGGGACCCCGAGCCACTCTCTTGAGAACTGTTTGCTGACTTCATCTCTTCATGCTGAAATGTCCTCATGGTGTCTGCCCAATGGCCTGGCTCTGCTGCATCTTGGGCAACATATGTTCCAGGATGCAAGGGGACTGTTGGGTCAGCCCTGCTGACCATTTGAACAATCCTGCTGTCACGGATTGTGTCACCACTGCTGTATGAGAGTTGCTCTGAAGGGCCCTTGATATCCTGTCCCGACAGGGGGCCCTCTGATAAAGGCTGACCGTCAACCAGTGGGACACCTGTGGGTTCTGACTTGGTTTCTTCTAGCACAAGAGGGAAGACCAGGGGACTGCCCAGTGGAGAGACAGACTCCTTGACCCTGGCCTCATCCTCAGGAAATGCCTCAGGTGGTTCCCCCAAGAACTCCGCATCCTCAAGGATCAAGTCTACCCAAGAATCCCCAGAAGATGAGGAGGGCGGGGAAAACTGTGGCAAGGATAAGAGCTGCGCCTTTGTGGGCCTGAAGAGGTTTGCAGCCTTGAGGAGCTTGAGGAGGAGACCCCACTTGCGCTTCACCCTAAACCTGGTGAGGTGCGTCTCCAGGTCCTGTAGACAGCTTGGGTAGCAGACGGAAAACTTCTCGGTGGGGTTCATAGAGATTTCCTGAGCCCTGGAGGATGCTGGCTTTCTGGTCCCCATGTGGGTGTCAGAGGTGGAAAAGGCACCGTGGACACTGAGCCAGGACAGGCGCACTCTCAGCGGGATCAGCCCCTGGTGGATCTGCCCCGTCTTTGTGCCCAAGTGCACTTTCAGCACATCCTCTATGTGCCCCCTGTCAGCACTTCCTGGGGAGTCATTACCAGTGTCTCTCCCCCTGGTAACAATCAGGGTTCTCTCTGACTCCTCAGAGGGTACCCCCTGATCCTTGTCGGGGTAGCTTCGTGAGGCCCTGGACAGATCTTTTGGGACATTGCCTAGAATATGCCCCAGATTCCTGACCGGGTTCGTGCTTGGCTGGAACCTCATCTGCTCATCCTGGCTGCTTTCAGCTGTAGACAGGAGCAGATGGGAAGGCCCAGCCTTGTCCTTTGCCTCCCAGGAAAGAGTCAAGTCACTTGGAGGCTGGGTGAGTCCTGTAGACCCCTGGGTCTTGCTGGTTAGGTCTCCACAGTGTTGAGTGATCCACCTTTGAATGTGCTGCTCCAGCTGTGCTCGGACCTCAGGGTTGAGCGGAAAAGTCCCAGGAAGGGTGGCAGCAGCATACTTGCCTTGGTGAAGGCTGGAAGTGGGGTGGCTATCGCTCCCCTGAGAACTTTGGGCTGCTGAGGGCGCAGCACCCCCACGCTCCAGTTGTTTTGTGGACAAGGGCCATCCTGGGTGTTGAATTTCAGTTGGAACCTGAGACTGTGGGGTGCTATGGGGTGCAGAGCAGGCTGCTCCACAGTCCCTGCTGTGGGACGCAGGAGGTGATAACAGGACTGGGGGAGAGGACCGTGGGTGGGTCTGAGTCAGGGCATAACCCAGAAGTGGGGGCTGGAATTGGGGTGGGGATTGGGGCTCCAGATAGGAGGGGGCCTGGGCCTGAGGAAGCACCAGTGACATTTTCTCCTGCCGGTGAGTTGGGTGAAAATGTGAGGTTTTGTTAAATGAGGAGGATTGAAAGTGGGGAACAGCAGTGTTCGGGGAAATCCAGGCGGCAGCCACTAAGGATTCGCTGTGCAGAGAGGGCAGACCCCAGAACAGCTGGTTCCATTTCTGCTCAAAGTGGAGCCCTGGGATCTTGGGATGTGAGAGTTGATGAGGACCGAGCTGCTGATTTGGCTTCTCTGTAGTGTCCCACCAGGGTTGGGGGGTTGTGGTAGATTTGAGGGGACATGGTGGGGGGAGGGAGTGTGGAAGTGGCTGAGGTGAAATTCTGTCCAGCAGAAGCAAGGGCTCTGGGGGCTGGGAGGAAGTAAGGGCTGTGGGTGAACATTCAAGATCCGAGGAGGTTGTGGACCAGCCTGACGATGGAGAGGAGGCCAGAGGCAGAAGGTGCCGAGTGAGAGGGGAGGGGGAAGCCTCTACTGAGGACAGAGTGGCGGTGTGCACGTCCTTCCCATGTGGCTGCGGGGCTGTGGCAGGTGGACTTGTGCACACAGCAGCAGGATGGTCTTCATCAGGGAGCATCCTCAGGAGGCTGTAAGAAATAGGAGGCGCAGCTGCAGTCAGAAGAGGGTCTGAGGCAGGGCAGGCAGGTGAGGGCCATGGCCCTCCACTGCCTGCCATGAGGACCTCAAAGTTCTCTTCTGCCCTTTGTCCGAGGGCTCTCACATCCCCTTGTCCCAGGATCTCCCCCTCCCAGGTCAGATGGAAGTTGCTTGGTGACCCTGGGGTCTCCACAGGAAGGAGACTGGAGAGAAGGGGGAATTCTTTACCTTTCTGGAACAGAAATGTGGTTCCGGGTCTCCTCCAGGAATTCCCGGTGGTCTACAATAGGAATTAGGAGCCTGGGTTACATGGGTTAAGGGCAGAGAAGGGATTGAGGATTTATAGGAGCCTGAAGGGAACATCTCCTTGGAAGAGACCATGTGTCATTAGACTCTGGAGCCCAAGCTTCAGTGTCCAAGGTCCCAGGACCCAGGCTGACACTTGCTGCCTGGTCCCACTACTGCCTGAATTGCCCCAAGTTGGTGACACCTTCCCTTGGCCCAGCACAGTTTGCTCCTGAGCAGGGAGCCTGACAAGCGTCCCCCTGATGACTGCTTTCCCAGGATCCCTCCTTTCAGGGCTCTGTGGCTGACATCCTGGGAATGCCGGCCTTGGTTGCTGGGGACCAGGTCATGTTGGTTCGGGGGCTGCAGGACTGAAAGGCAGAGCCTCACCTCTGAAAGCGCCCGTCCTCTTCCTGGTCCTGCTCTTGCTCTTCCACCTCATCCGCACTGGACGCTGAGAAAGAGGGAAAGTCGTGAGGGGTCCAGGAACGTTCAGCATTCATAAGCTAAATTAAGGCACTATTTTTCCTGTCCTTCTTTGGACACACACAAAGACTTTCTAACACAAGATCCCCATAAGTGGCCTTTGTATATTAAAAACTGGTGGTCAACCTAACACCAGATGAATTGAGTCAGCGTGGTCTGAGAATGGATGGCCCATCTGAGGACTGTTTGCCAGCACAAAAAGGAGACCTGAAGAGGAAGAGCAGCATTGTGGGTTCTCCTAAGTGCTGCTGCTGTTTGGAGCTGTTGGTTGTCCTGGAGGGCAAGTCATGCTGGTTCCCCTACATGAACACAGCTGTTATCATCAGAGGAGTTCAGGACCTTTTTGTGGCTGAGAATGGCTGTGGTTCACTTTGGGGGAGCTCTGGTCCTTATGTTGAGCTTCACCTCCTGGCTCTGGAGGGGAAGATGCATGCTGTTTAATTTCCAGGAGAAGCTTGTCCTGCTGGTCCTGATCTGAGATGGCTGTTCTCATCACTGGAGGAGCTTGGGACCTCATTGGCACTGAGGTACTTTTCAGGGGAGCCCTGGTTCTTATTTTGAGCCTTACTTCTTGGGTCCGGTGTAGAACCCTCAGCCTACTGGCACAGCTCCTTCACCCCACTGTCGTAGAATTTCTAGCTTCCACCACTGACCTTTGGACCTTCACAGTGCAGATCCATAAAACAGACTTGCATAAGTCATGGTTGTGGGCTCTATACTTCCAGTTGCACACATGGGTGGTATTGTCCTTGGCTCTAAGTCTTCAGCTGGACTTATGCAGGACACTGCTGCATCCAGGCCCTCAGCTAGACTTTCTAGGTCTTTAGTGCTGTGGACAGATTTCCTGCATTTTCCTGTATTTAACTTTAGGTGGCCATCATAAAATATATTATAAATTCTGTGTCCTGTATGTAATTGTTGTCCTTGCAACCCTTGACTACAACAGGTATCTTCGATCCTCTGCACAAGAGACAACCTGATCTCACAGAAGCATCAGAGACCATGGTGGCTGCAGCCTGGAATGGGACTGGACTCGCTCAGGCCCTCAGTACAGCCCTCAGATCTACCCTGCACAGAGCAGAGGCTGGGCCTGGAGGCGTCTGCCATAAGACGTGGACGTGTACCAGTGCGAGGGCCTGGTCCCTCCCCTGGGCTCCCTCCTCTCAGAATCCAGTCCTCACCCACCGAGTCCCCATGTTCTGTTTGCTCTGGCACCGCCAGCAAATCACAGAGGTCTGAGAGCAGCGGACAGAGTCCTGGTGGCCATGTCCCCTGCCTGCCCACCTGTCCTCGGGGAAGAATGTTCTGTTCTTTCCAGAGGTCTCCCCTCTCCACAGTCTCTGTCCCCTTGATGTGGGAAAGCAGAAACTGGTAGAAGGAGTCAGAATCGTTCTCTGCTGGGTCTGAGCTGTGGGTTTCTCACCTTTCTGATGGTTCTAGTTCTCCTGGATGGGGGCAAGGATGGTTCACCCGGGAGCCAGGGCAGTAACAGGAGGTACAGCCCCACTCCACACACAATGGCAAGGACCATGTCCATGGCAAAGGTGGTGGAGCTGGGGCTCAGCCACGTGGCGCTAAGGCTTTTCAGAGGAGTGAGAAGATTCTCCATCATCTGAATCGCAGTGCTGCTCTCAGGCAACTGAGCCCTGAGAGTTCTGTCTGGTAGCAGGGAGGGGTCCCAGGTTTGCATCACAAAGCTGTGGCCTCCTCATCACAAAGGGCTCCTGGGCTGGGGGAGGGGTGAGGAGAGGCCCAGCCACAGCTTTCCCCCTCCCCCACTCTCTAGCACAGTGGGTGCTGCACCCTCCTGGGCCTTCTGGACCCCAACTGCCCAGCCTGTCAGAGACAGACCAGAGTCTATTTTGTATTCATCCTCCCTGGAACACGGGTGTTACCTGGCTGTCTAATCCAGTGGAGCTCTGGTTGATGCCAAAACTTTATAGTGATATTTTCATAAGTGTACAGCATTTATATTCTTAACTGCACAAGGTGGTCTTAAGGACTACTGTATGTATACACACACAGACACCCACATCCTTTTACAAACCAATCTAGTATTTTTCACAAAACAGTCCAGTATTTTCAATTCCATTATTTTCTCATTAGTATCAGGAGAAGGCCAATCACATCTACAGTGAGAGATACCATTGTACTCTATTTAAAAGACTATAATAATTATTTCTAATACTAGCAATAAGCTGGGAGTAGTGACACACACCCATAATTCCAGCTCTTGGAAGGCTGAGGGAAGAAGGTCACTGTGAATCCAAGGCCAGCCTGGGCTACATAAGCAAGTTCAAGGCCAGGCCCAACTTGTCTCATAGCGAGACCCTGTCTCAAAACAAAGTAAAATAAAACAAAAATGCTAGCAAGGATGTGGAGAAAGAGGAACTCTCATACAGCATTTGTAGGACTGTGAATCAGCACAGCCACTATGGGGAGCAGTCTAAGGGTTCCCCACAAAACTAAAAGTAGGTCTACCATTTGGTCCAGCATCCCATTTTGGGGAATATATCCAAAGGTGATGCAGGGAGTTCACTATCCACAATAGCTAAAACAGGATGGCCACCTATCAATTGATGAATAGAGAAAGTGACCGATACACGTGCCCTGTTCAGCCAAAAAAAGAACTGGACCCTGTTGTTGGCAGCAAGGATAGAGTGGGGCAGGGGGTCACCTCATTATGTGAAATGAGGCAGATGCCAAAAGACTGGTGCTGATTGTTCTCACTCATGCAGAAGTTTAAGAGACATGGACTTGAATGGAGGAGAGTGTTAGAGGCTAAGAAGGGGGTTGGTCCATGAAGGACAGGGATCAGTGAGTGCTATATCTGTGTACTGAAATGCCACACTGAACCCTGTTAATAGGTACAATTAGTGTTTTTAATAAAAATGGATTTATGTACTGTCTTTATTTGGCTTTCTTGTGGTAATGCTGACCTCATAAAATAAATTAGAGCATATTCCTTCTCCTCTTCAGTGTTTAAAAGAGTGTGTGAAAGTGTTCTTCTCCTCCTCTAAATGTTTGGTAGAATTCCCATCAAACCCTTCTGGTCCTGTGTGGAAGACAACTCCAGTGTCGCCCTTTGAATCCAAAACAATTACTGTGACTTTGAATATTTGGAGACTCATTTCCTTATACTAATATGTAAAAGGGTGGCTAGGGTATTTCCTTCTCTTCAATAAACTCTGAGTTTTGCAAATAAGGCTAGCTGAGGTGCTAATATGCAAAATCTATAGCTAACAGACAGTCCTGTTTCCTCACATGGTGCTCTTCACATACAGGATTGAGCTGGTGAGATGTTAAAACAAACAGCTACAGGAATGTCATCAGGGTAGAGCCTCAAGGTAAAGAGGCTATGACTCCCCGGGGCACAAGAGTTTGCATATCACAAACAGAAGCCATAGCCCCCAAAACAATTCCACTGTTACCTTAATTGGATTATGTAAATTGATCTTCTACATATCTTTATCTCTGCAAGAGATGCCAATCTTGCACCTTGCCAGCCAGCTCAAGTTACTCAGTAATCTCAGACATCCTGACAATCACTCATCCCTGAGTGACACCACCCCACCCCACCCCCACCCCCCACCCCCGCTTTCTTCACAAGATAACAAACGCTGGGAGAGGCCAAGGATCAAGGCCTTTGTCCACATGTCCTCACGGGAAATGGATTTAGGACCCCTTGGCTGTCCTTAACTTGGAATATGTCTTGGTGTCTACTGTCACAGTGGGTTGCATTGGTAATGGTAGATTGGAATTGACTGGCTGGGATTCCAATAGCGTCTCAATGGGATTACAAATATAACTTTTTGGATTGAGAGGAAATCTAAAAAGAGGATTACAATACTTGGATGACTGAACTCGATATTTTGGTTTACAATAGTCCTAGACTACTATGTTAGGAGGTTTATGATTCCTGATTCAGTCTCCTCATTCATGACTGATCTGTCCAGACTTCTTGTTTCTTAAAGTTTTATACATTTCTAAGAATTTCTCCATCACTCAAGGCTATCAATTTGTTAGTGTACAACTGTTCACAGTAGATTCTTAGATCCTTGTATTTCTCTGGCATCAGTTGTTGGCTTCCTGTTTCTTTGCTAATTTTATTGAAATCTTGTTTTTTTCCCTAGTCAGACTAAAAGTTTATGAATTTTTCAACAAGCCAGAAGTTTTGTTGATCCTTTATATTACTTTGTACACTCTGACTCATCTTTCTGTCCTGATATTTGTTGATTAATTTCTTTATTTTGGACCTTTTGCTTTTTGAAGGCATAAGTTCAATTGTTCAGATCCTTGATCTTCATGCAGGCATTTACCTGATGAACATCCCTCTTAGAGACCACCTTTGCTGTATTCTGTAAGTTTTGGTACACTGGTTTCCATCTTTGTTTTTTGTCCCAAGATACTCTATCTCCCTTCTGATTTCTTCTTCGACTTATGAATTGTTCAAGAGTTTGTTTTTTTAAATGTCCAAGTATTTATGAATTTCCCAAATTTTCTCCTACTGACACCTAGTTTTTTACCTCTGTGGAAAGAACAGGTATATGATAATATTTCAGTCTTCAGAAACTTCTTAAGACTTGTTTAGTGGCCTAATATACGTAACTGGTATTAGGTAACATTTTGTGTGTGCTTAAGAATCATTTGAATTTAGCTGCTATTAGATGGAATGGCATATATAAATCTATAGTGTACTTCAAATCTGTTGTTTCATTATTGGTTTTTTGTCTGGATGAATTATCCATTGTTAAAAGTGAGGTAGTGAAGTCTCTTACTATTACTGTGTTGCTGTCTATTTCTCCTTTCTGATCTGATATTTGCTTTTATATCTAAGTGTCTTAATGTTGGATGCATATACATTTGCAATTGCTATTGATTCTTGGTGAGCTCATCCTTGCATCATTATGTAAGACCTTCTTTTTCACTAGTTGCAGTTTTGTACTTAAATTTTGTTCACTGAGTATAATACTGAAATTCACCTTTTGGTTGTTATTTGTGTCTGGGTGTCACAGAATCAGACTGTGAAGAATCCTGTGTCTCAGAACACATGATACAGGTCCCTTGGCAGACAAGGAAAAGGAAGCAGCCAGAGCAGGTGACAGCAACATCTGGATGGCTTTCTAGACTCATTTCTTTGAACAGTGTTGGATGGAAACATCACACCGAGCTCCTCCCATTGGACCAGAGTCCGGGGGCTGAATTCCCACATTTCCAGGTTGACACAGTGGCAGGCATCCAAGAGCAGGAAGAGATGCTCTGATAAGATACACTGGGACCAGAGCTGCTGGTGGCAGCCAGTGCCCCACAGGCAAACGTGAACTTGTGATGACTCGGTCCTATGTGGAGGCAACTAGCATCAAAAGTGTCTCCATGCCCAAGCCTCACAGTCCCATCAGTTCTGCGCACAGGACAAGGCAGCCTCAAGGGCACTGGCCCAGAGGTAGATGTAGGAACAACAGCCACGACCAAGGAGGCAGCCATTGAGGAGAACTATCTCCCTCTCCGGGTGGAGGCGTATTGTGAGGTGGCTGTGGGGGACAGTGAGATTGGTATGCAAGGACATTCCTCTGAGCTCCCATGATGAGATCTGCTGAGGTGGAAGAGAGCCACAAACAATTGTTTGGTTGCATAGTTCAGGCTTGTGGAAATCAAGGCTGAGTAGTAAACTCCTTATCCTCTTTCAAAGTTCTGCTTGATCAGGTGCCATCAGGTGAAAAGCTTTTTGCCCGTCATGCACCTCTGCCATGCAATTTCTGGCTTGGAAGCAGCCACCCATGGACCACAACCATTACCTGCCCCACTGTGCTCTGTAAACTCATTAGAAATGACATGTGATCTGAACATCATGAATCTCTGTCCAGTGCTACACAACTCCACGTCGTGGGCAGCGCTTCCCATCTCACTTTAATGCCAAGTAGAAAAGAATCTGTTTCCATCTCGAGGAAATAGAGAGAAACATCTGAACATCTAATTTGACCTTCCAGAAAGGAAGCATGAAGTCACAGCAGGGACACTTCATTTTTATTAAGTGGAATTACTGAAAAGAGCAACAGGGATTGAGCACAGCCAGCAATTCCTATCTTGTTTTACAAACGTCATAAAGAATGCTTTGGTTGAGCTCATTGTCTGAAGATACAGCAGCAGGTCCAGCAGAAGGCAGAAGCCAGGACACCTGCAGCCACACATGCAGGCTGACAGGGTTCAGAACAGAATTCACCAGCTTGCTCACCCCGTCTCAGAATACGGGTAAAAGAGAGAGTGTTGCCATCAGTTTGCACCCGCATGCCTGTTTGCCTTTTAAGGTGGCATCTTAATAGACAGTTGGATAAAAGAATACAGAGTTCAAGGGGAACAAATTAGACAAAGGCAAAGATTTACACACTGGCCAGAGATTATTTTCAAAAGGAGACTAAGAGGCGAATGCCCTAGGGGGCAGATCCTCACTGCTCTCGCACTGGTGGAGCCCTTGTTTGTTTTGCTTTGATATCAAACTGTGCATCAGCTCACACTGTGCTGCTTCTTTGTACCTTGCCAGCTACACAGTTAGCCCATGGGGCCAGGAGAGTGTCACTTAGTGCTCTTCCATCCGGGTAATCACTAGAATTTAGGAAATACGGAAAGGGGACCCCAGAGAGGGGGTGGAACAGGGCACTAAGGCCTGTGCTTGGACATCTCGGGGGAATTCAGGTTCCCAAATGCAGTGAACCATTTGGATGACAACTACACTTTCCAAGATAGAATGAATCATTTCATGCTCAAAGAATCATTTGGAAGTGTGAATTACTACCCAAGCAAAAGGTTTTCCCTATGGTGCCTCATTGAGTATTGCAGTCTTTGTAATTGATGCTAAAATGCATGTGCAGTTGTGCTTCTTATTCCAAAAATTGCATTTACAAGACTATTTTAAACTTCTGTTTATTATGGTACTTCCAATGACTCTATTGCTATTAGAAACCAAAGAAGTTTCTTCACACATATGCCTGACAGCAGACCAAAGCTTAAGGTGTAGCAAGAATGGATGATGACGTTTAACATGAGATTTCACAAATATTTGATCATTGGGAATTAATTTAGAAAGCCTTGCAGTTTTATGATTAAAGAATATATTTCATTTAATCAGTTCTGGTTTACTGGCAGTGCAAACTAATTTTGAAGATACTACTATATAATTCATTGGAAAATTTTTACATGTGATGTAAAGATACACATTTCTCTGATGAAACCCAAGAGGGTATGTGAATAGAATTCAATGCCAAGAATGTCATAAGGTTTTATACTTTCTCTATTAAAGATTTCACATTTTGGAAGAAAAACAGACATTTCTTGAACATTGATCTCAGGCCCCTGCCCTTCTTCTGGCCCATTTCGGTTTGTCCTCTGATTTCACTCCATAACATTGTGTGGATTTTGCCGTGAGTGAGTCAGACCTGGGCATTGATTGACCAGCTGCATCATCTTGCACTCAGCCAGATCACACTCCGGCCTTCTGAAAACTGGTTCATCTAGGGGCTGACCCGAGACCACTCCTATTCAGCCTCTGCCTGCCCAGCAGAAGAAAGCCAGCTCTCTGTAGCATGTCCTATTCTGGCACCTCTGCTACCTGCACAGCCCTGAGGAGGCCCTGAGGACAGGGCTGGAATGTGGCGGCTCATCCCCCTGCTCACCTCATCTCCTTCTACCCAGCCCTCTGCGCAGTGGCCACATGTGCCTCTGCTTGTCCCCCAAAGACAGTGTTTCCCACAGTTCTGGAATTCTTGATTCTACATGCATCTGGTGGGAGGCCTAATATGTTTCATAGACTTCTAAAATTCCTCAGAGTCTTGGTAGTGTGAGCTGCTCTTTCTCTTTTGGACCCACAGCGCAGCCTGTGCCATCCACATCCCACATCCACTGGTTCCATCGAGGCTGGAGGGGGGAAAAAGCAAGGATGTCAGGGCCTGGACAGTTAGGGAGTGCGAACATCACTAGGACCTCAGGAGGAGGCTGAGTCTTCTGGAGAATGGAGAGGGTGGGCCTTCTCAGCAGTGTCCAACCCAGCTGGAGCAACCGTGCAGGCTGCCACTTGTACGAGGCATCTGACTATGTCACAAGTGCACCCCCTCGTCACTCCCACACACACCAAAGAGCTCCAACCCGAGGTTGGTGGGAAGAGTTCTGAGTGCCAACAACGGCAAGGGCAAGGTGCTGCATCTTCATTTTCACTGACGTCAAACACAGCTGTGCATTTCTTCCCATCATGAGTAACGTGAGTAACAAACCACAGCAGTGTCAGCACCACCACGGTGGCCTTGTCAACAGATGACATCTCAGTTGTTTTCATTTTTCCCTGGAGTAAGGTTTGTCTTATGAATATTTCATAATGATAGCTGGCCATTGGAGAAACGCAAACGGAAACAACTTTGTAGAGTAAGATTCCCTCTTACTCTACAAAGAATGTCCATTTTCAAGAAATCAAATCCTAACACATGCTACAAGGATGGGGAGAAAAGAGCCCTTCCACACTGTCAGTGGGAACATCAACGAAGGCAACCACCGTGGGATCAGGGTGGCACTCCTCAAAAATGCTGAAAGCACAAATCCCCCTTGAAGATATCTTCCTGCAAGAGTTAAAGACATCAAATTATATAAAAAATTATAGTGATACATGTATATCCATGGATATAGCATCTTAACTCATAATAGCTAAGATTTGGAAGCAGCCTTTGTGCCCATCAACAGATGAATGGATTAAAAATGTGGTATTTACACATAGTGCAGTTCTATCCTGTCATAGTGAAGAATGAACTTGACAGGAAAACTTGTTAGGAAAATGGATGCACCTTGAGACAATAATGTTAAGTAAAATAAATCTGATCCACAAGCTTAAGTGTTACATGGTTTTTCCTATATGAAAAACCCAAAGTATAAAAAAGAGCAAAATAAAAGATAGGTGATATAGGGCTGGGGATTTAGCTCAGCGGCATAATCCCTGGTACCAGTAAAAAAACAAAACAACAACAACAAAAACCTGAAAAAAAAAAAAAAGGTAGGTGATAGGAAGTAGGGAGGTAGATCTTTCTAAAAGGGGTAAGGATCAAAAGATGGAGGGAGGGAAGGACAGAGAGGGAATGGGGATTAAAAAGGAATTAAGATATTTTATATATGTATATCAACTTCACATAAGGAATGTAAATATTATGTACTGGAAACGTGTAGTAATAAACTATAGTCATCAAAAGCCAAGGCTTTTTCACTACGTTAATGAAGAAATGCAAGTTATTGTAACTGACACCCACAAAACTGAACTTTACATGTTAGATTATTTTCCTTAGAGACGAGTAGTTTCTCCAAACTTCCTCAGGCGTCTCCTGAATGAGTGGACTGAACACGAAAACCCAGGGGTCAGGGATTTAGCTCAGCGGCATAAGCGCCTGCCTTGTAGGCGCATGGTTGTGAGTTCCATCCCCAACACCATAAATAAACAAAATAAATAAAAAGAATATGAAAACCCAGAACCCCAATCCAGAAAGGATGGCACAAGCCCGAATGTGTCTATCATTCCAGTCTTTCCCTCCCTTTTTCTATAAAAGACGCTTCTCTACCTGCAGATGTAGAGACAGTAATTTAAGGAAACTGGGACCCTCCACCTCCTCAAAGCTAACTCTGAACAAATCCTTTTTCCTCTTTATCAGAATTAATGACCTCCTTTGATTTGGTCAGCAGCAAGCAAAGAACCTGTGTGTGGGAATCAAGGGGGCTGATAACATTACCATGCTGTAAATATACTCTCGTGCTGTAATACTGATGTTTCTTTTTCTGATTTTCAATAAAAAAGACTTTGGTTTGCACAGATGTTCCTCGATCTATGTTGGTGTTACATCTCCATAAACCCATTAGGAGTTAAAATTACTGTAAGTTTAAAATGCATTTAATGCATCTAACCTTCTGAACACTACAGCTTAGCAAAGCCTGCCTTAGCATATGCTGGGTGGACTCATCTACTATAAAGTTATCTTATGGTAAAATGATGAGTATTCCATGCAATTTCCTCAATATCTGCAGCCCCAAAATCCTGGTGTCACAGTACATTACTCAGAGTCCATCATTTCCCCCAGGATCACAGGATGACTGGGAGCTGGGGCTCCTGCCACCACCCAGCATCACGAGAGAGACATTACGCATTACATATTACTAACCCAGGAAGCTGCTTTCAAGTATGGTTTCTACTGAAGCTCACTGCTTTACCCTCATCGTAAGGCTGGAAAATGGTAAATCTAACCGTTGTATGTGGGGATCTGCCCGTGATCCATCATTCGGTACCTCTGCCCACAGAGCTCCGGACACCGCCCATCATCAAAGTGAGTCCCACAAGTTAACTCTAAATTTCTGTGAGTGGACAATGCACATAATTGCCTGTGTAAAGATAAAACCAAACCAGAACCGAAAGACGAGCAGAACTCTGAGACTATTCCTATGACACAAAATTAACACCAAAGCCTGCCCTTTTGTGGATTGAAAACAAACAGGTAGAAATTGAAATAATAAAACACAGAATACCTTTTACTACTGATTCATAGAAAATAAGTACTAAATCTGAACCTAAGAAAAGATAAATAGGGTCTGTATAACAAAAATCATAATGTGTTGATGAAATAAAAGGAGATCTAAACACTTAGAGAGACATACTGTGTTTATGGATTGGAAAATCAACATCATTTAGATGTTAATTCTCTCTAAATTAACTTATACATTAATGAAATTCCTGTAAGATCCCAGCAAATTTCTTTTACAAATAGCCTAATATGTATATGAAAAGGAAAAGATCCAAGAAAATCCAAAAATAAATTTTGAATGACAAAAATAAAATAGAAAGACTCTCCATTCCCAGTGTTAAAGCTTGTTACAGCAATCAGGGCAGAATGGTGTTTGCAGGGGGCTAGACATGGATCAACAGAGCAGCACCCGAAAAAGACCCACATAAATACACCTGTTCCACCACTGACAAAGGAACAAAACCAGTTCAAGAGAAGAAATACAGACACCATGAATGGCGCTGGAATACATGAGAACGCAAAGGCGAGCAGGAAGAGGAGGAAGACTGAAGCTCAATCAAAACTCCACACCTTAGCGAGGATGACTCAGCCTGGATTGTGGACTTAAATGTGAAAATGTAGAGCTGGAGGATGCTGAAGAAAATCTGTGGGACCTGGCGCTGAGCAAAAAATTCTTAAAATTTACACAAAACCATGATCCATCCCTTAGCAAGTATGAGGTCATGAGTTCGATTTCCACTAGCAAAAAAAAAAAGAAAGACAGAAAAGAAAAGAAACAAACAAACAATATATTTGATTTCACCAAAATCTGAAATACTTTCTCTGTGAAAGACACTGTCGAAAGAAAAGACAAGTCATTTACAGGGATGGAACATCTACCGTGATGTGTCTGACAAGACCTGGGGTATATAAACACTCAACTCCCAACCCTAAAAAGAAAAGCTACACCTGGAAGACAGAGGAGAGGCCCACACAGTCACCCTACCGAGGTGATCGGCAGGAGGCACTAAGCACTGGGGAAATGTTCACTGTCACATTGACCCGAAGAGCTGAAACCTGAACCACAGAGATGTTTCATGAATATCCAAGACATTTCATTCATATCATTAATATTCATTAGTATCAGGTGAGGAATCATGACATCAAACGCTGGCATGCATGTGAGGAATCGGGTCCCTCATGCCTTGCCAGGGATAAGGGAGGACGTGCCAAGGGCTAGAGGAAACAGCTCGGTAGCTTCCTCCTGGGCTAAGCAAGCCCACGGCTGGGTCCCTGTGCCCTTGGGCCTCTGTCCCAGAGAGCAGAGACTAACTTTGGGTCAGGATCTTGGAAACAAATCGTCTCTGGGCTCCTGGGAATCCATCCAGAGCCCTGCTTGGTGGAAGACACCGCTGACCATGGGACCACAGAAGGGAGCAGAAGGGCACACGGGGACTCCTGCAGCCCATAGTAACACATCTCAGGAGGGGTAAGCCGGGGGCACGCTCATCCTGGTCACTTGGTCAGAAGTCCTGGTGACAGCCTGGGCCTGGTGGCTGTCACAGCAGTGAGGGGAGTCTTGGGGGCTGGAACCCTCCCCTAGTGGGTTCTTCATGATTCTTCATGAGCCCCAGAGAGACAGCGTTAGCAGAATGCAACTGCAGGATGCTGGTGGGGTCCCAGGATCCCTGGGAGGGGGTACCTTTGGATTTGGTCATCTTTTCACTGCCTATTTGGCAAACATACGTCCTTAAGGTCATCTTAGGGACAAAATGCAACTTGAGGTTGCTCACCCGTTTCCTAACTGGAGTGTTGCTGGTAAGGAGTTTTTTATATTCTACATACATGACCTCCTCAGATGTTTTGGTCAGCTTCCAGGAATCGTCAGAAGATTTTCGTGCTTGATTGCAAGTGCAGTGGTGGGGCCATGTTCAAGTATAAGTTTAGTTTCTTGAATGCCATGATTTTTCCTGAAACAATTATGGTGACATGTCCACTAAAGTTATAGAGGCATAGCGGAGAGAACTGCTGGTGCCTTAAAATGTCAAGACAGTGGCATTGCAGGACAGCAATAGTGATTCTACGTATCGCTCTCACACACTTGCACTATGAAGGCCAGATCCAGCCACCTGGGGAGCTGAGGCAGGAGGTTCCTCAAGTGTTCAGGACCACACTGGCAGCTTTAACTAAGCAACTGACTAATAAATATTATTGTCTTGAGGCTCGGGCCACTGCCAGACTGGGAACAGTCAGACCCCAGCCTCTTCCTGTGAGTCAGTACCATACACAGACTGGGGTTGGGAGAGAGAACAAGGTCACACCAGCAAACAAGCCCAGTCTGGGAATCAGTGCCATGCAGGCCGCCGCTGGGCTGGGAACAGCCAGACCCCATCATCTTCTGACAAGTGGGCTGGCAAACAAGAGGAGACAATCCCACCACCCCCCATACTCCCGTAAGTAACCGGCTTACCCAGAGAAACACAGGCTGTGATGACAGCTATGCACGCACATGAAATGCAATTGGATGCCCATGATGCTTCACTAACATTGCAGGTCTAGGGCCAGTGGTCTGATCATGGGTTCAGAGGACAGCGGTACACAGTGTGGCATCTAGGGGGATCTCCTTCTGAGGGTGGTAGCCACTGTTGATTCCCTACGGTCTTGTTTTGAGGTCCTGTATCATTTCCACTGTTTTGTTGGGTTGGGTTTTATGCTCTTTTGTTTTGTTTGATTAGGGTAAATCCGATGGCAGAAGCAGCTATTTCAAAGATAGCAAGATATAGTAGCAATTTTGGATTTACTATTGGCTTGTTTTGAAGTCTTATATTGCATTCATTGTTTTGTTTTTATTGTTTCTATTCTGTTCTGTTTGATTTTTACTATGTCTGAAGTTATCTGCAGCTATTTTTGAAGCCATCAAAGGGCATTATGGTAACTATTGTTGATTCTGTAATGTTTTGAAATCCCATGGTTTGTTTTGATTGGTTTTATTCTATTTTATCTTAAATAAAATAAAATGAAGTGACCTCTAAGCATAAAAATAAATATTATTCAATCTTGACCATTGAGACTGCATATTTTAATAACATGTGGTGAAATGAAATGTACAAGCCCCACACTTCTAAATAACAAAATGAATGGGAAAAAGAATAAATTAGGCACAGATCAATTTAAAAACATGGGGATTGCATAATGGCGAACCATACTTGGGGATGTGATAGTTAAGTGACAGGTTATGCATTTTTGATGTGAAATAAATGTTCCAGTAGTGGAGAATTCTATGACTATTCTTTCTGCCACAGAGGTTACAAATTGCATAAATAACCACAGAATTCTAGTGTTTAAGTGGGGGCTGCACACTGTACAAATATATTTGTAAACTTTTCTTTTAAAATAATCTGAAAAGTAAGGAGAAAAAGAACTCTTCCACATTGTCGGTGGGAATATAAATTATTACATTATGGCAAGCAGTTTAGATATTCCTAAAAATACTAAAAACATAAATTCAGTTTGATTCAACTCTTCCCCTTCTAGGTTATGTTCCTGAAAGACTGGCTACATTTGTGCTCTAAACAGCTTCCAAAGACTTTGTGGACAGTGACCTGCCGAGACCAAGAAGCCATTCTGCTTTGCCCTTTGTGTTGCCAGAGGCTGTGCACAGGTGAGTTTGTCACCCAGTGACCTTAACAGGCTTCTCAGGGAAACCCGGGGTACCCTGTGTTCACTGGTAGGAAAAATGAGCCACCCTTGCGTTTTCCCTGGCACATTTTCTGTTTGCCTTTCTTGCTGACCAACATCTCCGGCAGCTTCTGCACATCCAGTGGATGAAAGCGTGGTCCCCTCTGCCTGCCTCTGCCAGCCAGTGGGTGGGGCCTCCCCAGAGCACAGTGTCTGGTGGGTGGTGAGACAGAGGTTCTTGCTGGGATTTGCCACATGCTCAGGTGGAGAAAAACGTGGTCTTGACAATTGCCCAGAACTGGGTAGTTTGGGCAAATGTGGCCCACAGTCTCTCCACTGTCCCGCACCATAGGTTCACAGAGTCAGCCCCCAGCATGCTGTCTCCCATGGAGTTAGCAAGGAGGTGGAAGTGGAAAGCCCCTCACCATTGTAGAAGTAAAACTAGATCCCGAGTCTCCTCCACTTCCCTGCGGCAGTCTCTGCAAGCTAGAAGAATAGACTGGGTTATGGCAGAGAAGGGAGGCACCTGGGATCTTACAGGAGGCTGAGCAGAATGTCACCTAGGAGACACCACATCAGATTCGACCTGAAGGCCAGCCATCAGTGTCCAAGGCTCCTCACAGTGATAGCCAGGAACAAGGAGGGGATACTTTCATCCCTTGCAAGATTCTTCCACATCCACCAACCCCTACTGTCCTCACAGCCACCTCATGGGGAAGAAAGGACACTTCATCTAATGAGGACTCGGCTGTAGAGAAGTAAACTGCACTCCCAGTTAGACCCCTAAGTTCACCTGCAAATGTCAGCTGCACTGCTCCGCTGTGACCCACACTGTCCCTCTTGGACATCAGCCTGTTCCAGAAGAATGATAGCATTACTGAGATTTCCACCATCATTGTCTTGAAGGCCTGAGGCTGGTGGTCTTGGGTAACTATTTAGAGGATAACAATATGCAATATAATAACAGTTGTTAATTTCCTATTGTCCTATTACCGTTTTGTTTTGTTTCATATTACTGTTCTGTTTTATTCTCTTTAAAATAAAAAAGAATATCAATACAATTGATAATCATAATACATGCTCATTAAAGAAATAAAAGACATAAATAACTAGTATATGGAACAAAAGAGGGGACATCAATATGGAAATTATGTATATTAAAAGGATAATATTTACCCACAACTCAGATATTTTACATGAAGTATGCTAATTCTGTGAAAGATATAACCTGCCCAAATCTACATAAATACCAACGGGCCGTATGCATAGGACCATATTTATGAAGCGCTGTAATTGAATCAATAGTATTAACCTTCTAAAACTAAGAACAACAGTGGCTTCAGTGTGGAGTTGTTCCAAATACTTAAGGAAGAAATAATATCATTTTTCTTTAACCTTTTTTCCAGAAAATGAAAAGGACACTTTCTAATTTATCCTATGAGGCTACCATGGCTCAAATAAAAAATGAGTAAAGACATTACATGTAAAGAAATCTGCAAACAGCCAGGCGTGGGGGTTCACGCCTGTAATCCCAGCACTTGGGAGCCTGAGGCTACAAAGTGAGCCCAAGGCCAGCCTGAACTGCACAGAGAGACCTTGTCTCAAAAAGACAAAAAAAAAAAGAAATCTGCAGACTAATATTCTTATGAACATGCAATCCAAAATTGTATAAAAGAATCACACCATGTCTAACTCGGACTTATACAAGGTATGCAAGGGTGGTTCAACATTCAAAAATAAACTAATGTCATCTATTATTTCAGTAGGCTAAAGAAGAAAAATTGTTTGGTGATATCAAGATATGTAAAAATATTTAAAAATTCATACAACATCCATTTACAATAAAATCTCTTAGAAAAAATAGGATAAATGGGGATTTCCTCAACCTGATAACGTTGGTAAAAGTGAGCTGGGTTTAGGGGGAGCACACCTGTAATCCTAGCACTCAGGAGGCTGAGGCTGGAGGATCACTACAAGTCTACAAGTTCGAGGACAGCCTGGCCTACATTGTGTGTTCAAGGCCAGCCTGAACTACATAGAAAGCCTCAAAAAAATTCTTTTACAAAAATCCTACAGTAACCTATTTAGCAGTGAGAACCTATATGATTTTCCTCTAAGTGTGAGAAAAAGTTAATGTTTTCCCCTCTCATCAGTCCTCACATTGTACTGGGAGTTCCAGCAAATGAACTATAACAGGAAAATAAATGTATGGAGATTTAGAAGGAAGAAGAAGTACATATGTCTGTGTACAGATGACATGAAGATTTTTTCAGAAAATAAAAAAATCATTAAAAATATTATTGAGATGAGAAAGTGATTATAGCAAGGTTGCAAGATATAAAGCTAATACACAAGTTAAGTGTCCATTGCTTAACCATATACGCCTAGTTCTGTGTACCTACAGGTCTTATACCTGTGGATTCAAACAACCACAAACTAAAAATATTTTTAAAAATCTACATCAATGCTGAACACGTGAAAACACTTTCTGAGGTCATAATTCCCTAAAAATACAGTATAATAAGTGCTCACATGACACTAATATTATGTATTATAGATAATATATGAGTACATCAGTGGACATAGGTATATTATACACAAATATTATACTTAAGCAGCTATAGCATTTGGTATATCCCAAGGTCTGATTGTACCACCAATGAATAAATATTTTAGGAATAAATTCAACAAAATACACCCATGACCAATTTAAGGAAAAATACAAAGCCAATAAGACAAACAACAGTGGGCTGGGAATTTAGTTCAGTGGCTCAAGTGTTTACCTGGTAAGCACGAAGTTGTGAGTTCAATCCCTGGTATAAAAAAATAAATAAATAAACAACATCAAAATAAATGGAAAGATAATCCAGGTTTCTGGCAGATGCTTCAGTATTAAGATGCTAGGTTTCCCCACTTGATGTATAACTGAATATATTTCCAATTAAAATCAAGACAATCTATGTATAGAAATTTCAGTTATTTCCAACTCATATTATATGTAAAGACAAAATAACCTTTACAGTACTAAAGAAGGCCAAATTTGGAGCACTGACACTATCCAACTTCAAGATTTATAGTTAATCAATCACTGAAAAAGACACTATAGTAGTAGAAAATGGTAATGAATCAAGGGAAAGTAGTAGCAAATTCAAAAATAGGTCTTTAGAAATATACTCATCTAAAGTTTTACAAATCGATTAGGTCAGTGTAGAAATATTGAATTCTTAGCAAGTGGAGCTGGACTAACAGAATATCATGCATAAAAGCCTCCAGCCAATGATCTTTAACAAACATTTTAATAATCACAACCAGGTACTATTAAAATTATACAATTTCTAGAATAATAATAGAAGAAATATCTAGATAACCTTAGTTTTGACAATGACATTTTATGGCAGACAAAACCAAAAGCACAATCAAAAAATGACAATGTTGACATAATTAATGTTAAAGCATATGAAACTGAGTTTTCTGCTGCCCACAGCACCTAGCTATATGGCTGCTTCCAAAGGGAGCGCTCTCTCTGGCAAGATGCCTTTGAACCTTTGTCTCCTGTGGACTTGCTGTGGACCGGGAAGCCATGCACGGAGATGGCACTGGACGTGGAAGGCAGTTGGGCACTGGTACGTAGGATTCCACACACTTGAAAAAAGCTGGATGGTCCAGGACTAGAGATTTGGTAAGCCAAGGCCTCACTCTTGAGTGCTGCAATGAAAATTGGCCTCTAGTAAAAATACTTTGCCAAACATGAGGAAGAAATGGGAAATTTGAGGCAGAACTTCAAGAGTTTGTGGTAGGGAAATCACTAGACCGAGGTACAATGAATGGAAAGATGCAGGATTCCCTGAGGTGGAAGGGATCCGCAGATGTTAAGAATACCTGGGAACCTCAAGAAAACTTAGGCTGTCCAGAGATAATTGAAGTATCTCTTAATTCTAAAAAAACAAAAACATAAAGAAAACGTACAACAAAACCTTTACATGACCCAATGTTCAGAAGATAATGCTAGCAAATCAAAGAAGGAAAAGGAGATGTAGCTGCCAAACTGAGAGGCTTTGCCACAGGTCTAGATCCTGAATGAATAGTTGGTGTCACAGGAGAGTGGAGAACTGATGTAGTTCATGAAACGGAAAGATAAAGTGAATCTTGGTTTTTCATGTACTAGTGTAAGACAGTAGCTGCATTCTGACACCAGGTTTAATATGTCATTTCAAAAGTAGTTCTGGGGAAGTTTTGGGGATTTTTGGTGTTGTTTTGCATCACTAGAACTGGTTACTTTGAACGCGTACCACCTTTCTGTACATAGTTGGATCCTTCATCAGAAAACAGCATTTGATAGCCTGATATATTTCCTCTGCTTTGCTAAATGTTGAGGAAATTTTCCATAGTCTAACTGGATCAGAACCCAGTTTTTCTCACTTGTGTAAGGACTACATTTTCATTTGTTTGTGGGCATCTAACTGAAACACTTGTATAAGTGGTTTTTGTTTTGTTTTGAAACATTCACCAAAACAAAAACCCTGAGCGAGAAGCCCCTATTTTTGAGATGGCAGTGGTATGGTGAATGGTGTCACAATGGCTGTCTCTCTATCAGGGCTGGTAGGGAGTGGCAGGCACTCTAACACAGGCCCAGAGGAGCCTCAGCCTGTCAAAGCTGTGGAGGCGGGTCCACCTGACCAGGCGGATGGCCATAAGTGTCTACTGACTATGGTGATATCAGCTCCCGTATCCCTCAGTCCAGTAAAAGACATCCCATTTAACTTAATAGTACAAGTACGAACTGAAATACCCTGAGAACAAGAAATCTTGTTTAAAGGCTCTCTCTGCTAGGCTCACATGAAGGGTTAAGCTAGGAGTTGACTGAATTCCAGGAAAAAGCACGACCTGAGCAATCAACCCCCCAAATGCCAGTGGAACATAGCACCACAGGTATTTCCTGATTATAACCCCCATCTGTTAGGGTTGGTGTTACAGTAAAGCCTTTAGAGATTAAGCTTCCTTTTCCAATAGTCATTCCCATGGTTCCTCTGGCAGCAGCTCATAGATTCCAGTGGGAATTAAAAATGGCTTATGTCTCCCCATAAAGGAATGTGAGAAGGGGAGGTGTGGATAACAGTTTGAGGAATTATCTTGTGTTTTTGATTGGCTGCTCAGCTTTACTGTCTGGCCCTTCTCCCCTGACAGGTCACTGCCTCTTTCTTGAGGCTCAGTCCTAGCCAGCAGCATGCCATCTCTCAGCCTCGCTCAGGGTTAGTAGTCAGGAGCTATAGGCAGGGGATCACTGACATGTAACACAGCTTCAAACGCTACATGTCAGTGACTTGGCTAGATCCCTTTGCATGGCTTAAAGCTAATTGAGGGGGCAGAGTATTACCCTAGCCAGCTCTATACATATCAATACAGGGAAGTAGGCAAGCTTTACCAAAATGGAGAGAAATGCTCTTCTTTCAAGGAGAGCTGTCCCCATGATCCACCACAGATGACAGGAAGAAGGTGCTCCTTGAGAGTGAGAAGTAGCCCTGGCGACCCTGCCTTCTTCAGGCACCCACCCAGCTCCTATCCCTGTCTCCAGCTTCAGTTGCCCTTGGGTGGTCACACTGGAAGGTAACTGACTAGGACTGCAGCATATGAATTTTCTAGGAATGCAGTTCAGCTCATATCACAGATGAACTATAAAAACATGATGTTAGGTGAATAAGCCAGACATCAGGGATAGATACTGTATGATTACAGTTAGATGGAGTACCTTGAATAGGAAAAGGTAGAGAAAGTTGACTAGTGATTGGCAAAGCTGGGGAAACAGACTGCGAGAATAGGAAGTTGGTGCTCAATGGACATAGTTTCAGTCTACCATGATGAAAAAGTTCTGAAGATCAGTAAATGTGGTGGTCGCACAATAATAAGAATTCATGTTAATGCCACAGAGTCACACACTTTGAAATGGTCAAAATGGTTAGTTTTCATGTGTATTTTACAGTAATAAAAAAGAAAATGGCAGAAATTTTTTTAAAACACAGTAACAAATAAAGAATATCTTCCATGGGCTTATTAGGACACTCATCACCAAAAGAGAAAGAATCAGTGATATTGAAGACAGGTCAATCCATTGGAGAAGGGGCAAATTAAAATTAATCATACTGTTCTTACTCATGTAACTTGTTAAAAATAATAGTATTCTGACCATACGATATAGCTATCGTTACTGACAGTTCTATCACAAGGGTCAGGCAGGAAGCCCTGAGAATCCTCAGTTATGAAGTTACTTACTGCACTTGTGAGGTGAAGCTGTGTCACATGAATGTGGCTTTAGATATCAAAATGGGTATCACACTATAAGACAACCACTAACAGCTTTAGAAGTATAATTGATAGCTTATGAAAAGAAATAAAAATGGAATTAGATGTAGTATTCAATTTAGAAACAGGAACAGGAAACAACAAGTACCAAACCTGAGAAACTGAACCATCAGTCTATTTCAGTGATCATGCTAATTCTGAAAGGTCCAACATGCTTCTGCAACTGTACTTCCCAGAAGGCAGCAAAGGGAAGCCCATGTATGTTAAGGAGAGACACAAAAGATATAAAACATCAAATCAAGTTTATATAAATAAAATATAGTATCTGATATTCACTGAATGAAGGAAGACAACATCACAAAGGCAAATAGTCATGGATATAGTTACAGCATTTGAAAGTATGTTATATTCTATATACAAAGAAAAAGAAACTGATAAGCAGAATCATAAAATAGTAAATAATTTTTTAAAATTCATTAATTTATCTTAAATTTCAAAATCTCTCAAATCTTCATAGGCTATAAAAGCAGAGGGAAATCTGTCCACAGAATGTAGAAGAGGAACAGTGATAATATCCAAGCAAACCCAAATCATCCTCCAAGAATGCAAGCAGCAGAAAATCTTCAGTGAACTTGTAAAAGGATGCATTTACCAACAACCAAGGAAATGAAAATTCAAGTTGAAAAAACATCTTCTCCCATAAGAAAGTCAAACTTTTCATAGTGAAATGCCCAAGGTGTGCACAGGTGGGAACTCAGATTTCTAGGAGTCATGGGTCAGTGAGGTGAACTGTAAATCTGCCTTAAAAAACAGCATATTTAACACTATCTAGGCTTTTAAGATACAGTACATTTAAGAAACGAAGATCACTAATTGAAGGCAATTCACGTCTTAACATATTATAAAAGCACGCTACCAAACCCATAAGGAGTGACATCATTAAGGCTAGGGTTGTTGGAGCACCTCCAGATTATCAGGATCAAGCCATATCATCAGTAATCCAACACGGCAGTGCCAGCATTTCCAACTAATGTGGAGTGATCAACAAACGGTCAGGATCCAAGCCACACTTGTGAATCTCAGTAGGTAAGAGGGAAACACAGGGAAATGAGCTCCTGCGACTCTCCCTCCTGTTCTGAGGGGACCATGGCTGTCAAGACAGCAGCAGCTCTCAGTGGGGAGGGCATGGACTGCAAAGGTTTACAGGGAACAAGTAACAAGATTACTGCTGTCGTGCTGGGAACAGTTTCCCCTAAAACAGTCTGTTTCGGTGGAAGGCAGTTAAAGCCAACTTCCTGTCTTGAAAAGGGAGCACAGATCTCTTCTTTCTCTTTCCCACTGAAAACAACTACGGAGCCTTGGAATGACACATTAACACCCCAAACAACTGTGCGATGCTGTGAGAATATACACGGTAGCAGGGCCTTCCTGCCCCACCTGCGTAAGAGGACCGCGTCCTGCTGGGCCACAGCTGCATACACCAGGCACTCAGCAGGCACATCCCTCCGGGAGCCGCTCTGACCCGCAGCCTGTACATATCCACCCCATGCCCTGAAAGGCTCGACTGCTGGGCCGGGTTTGCAGCTCTGGGGACCTTTTCAGCCTCCTTCCTGCTGCGAGGCCGCCTGAAGATGCTGCTATCGCCCAAGATGCCCAGGGAGCCTACAGGTCCTGCAGAAGGAACCTGGCACCAGCTCCAGGCCCTGCCAGGATGAGGTATGCACGCACAACCCACTGCCTGCTCCCCACATGGCCTCCAGGGAGAGCTGCACCCCAGACTCGGCCAAGAGGGACATGGTGGCAGGGTCAGGCTGGAGGAGACTCGAGGCCCTGGGACAGTCCTGCACGGCAGGATATACACCTGCAGACTCCTGCAGAGCGGGTTCCCTGCCACCTTGTGTTGGAATTCAGAGCAAGTTCTCCTGAGACTCTCAGGGTAGCAGCAGACACAACCCATGGGAACCCCACACCCAATACCCAACAGCCGCTAGACAGAAGAAAGTTAAAAATGACTCAGGAGAGTGGGGACAGGAGTATTTATACCCACAGAAAGAGTTTTGGCCCAGACAGGACACTATAGCTGGTAAAGCCTCAGGTCCACCTGGAGCTCCCTCCCATCTCCCCCACCCCAAGGAATTTACCTATGGCGCCAAACAAAGACCAATGGGCTACCTGTGCATCCCTAATGCTCCCTCAGGCTCCACCCCAAACCAAGGCTACTTATATGCCTCCACTCCGCGTGTTCCACGGAGAGATCGCTGACCCCGGGGGGGGGAGATGCCATGCCCCAGGGGATCGGGGGTGTCTCTCCCAGCATTCTCAAAATAAAGGTCATTTATATTTCATACTTCTTATCTTTTCAGCCACTGCTGGTCCCCCACAGTCCTATCATATGGTTTCCTGACTGGGAACGACAGATGAGAGACTCCTGGGCTTTCTCAGTTTGAGTCCCCAGTTGAGTCTCAGTTTGGTCTTTCAGGACCAAGACTGGACTGTGTCCTGCATTAATTCCTCACTTTACACTCGGGAGCTGTAAACTTGTCACTGCTCGCTCACAAACAACACCGACCCAATTTACCACAGGTGAGCGACCCCCTGAAGATTGCCCCTGGGCCAGGCCCCAGGAGAGTTTTCTACCCCTTTCCATGGGTTTGAGGGACACTCTCACATCCTTAGATAGTCCAAGGCAGAGTCTTTCTTGGCTAATCTGCATCCACACTGGGGGACTCTCACATCCTTTGGGTTTGGATAGCCCAAGGCAGAGTCTTCCTGGGCCAACCTATGTCCACACTGAAAGACTCTCCATCCTTCAGAAGGAGAACTTTTTAAGTTCTCACGGGCAGAGTTGTTACTAAACCCAGGTGAAATCCACTCATATATTGGTGATGGTCAATTATTATGAGTTTTGGAACCATATAATATACTGATCAGTCTATAAGTAAAAAGTGACGACTTTAAACTTAGCAGACCACAGTCCATTGCCTCATCTGGCTATAACTCTGTGGGCTAGACCCCACACCAGATTTTATCTTGGGGACCTGTCCCCTCCAAAAAACCATACCTATTTATAGCTTATCACACTGATGACAAGTTTACAAAACTATCTTTAAGGCTTTGTTTTGAGAATGTGTCCTTTCCCGCCAGCATCCCTGTCCCTTTTGTTTCCTCGCCACCTCCTCCCCCCTCCCCCCTACAGTGCATGCTGACCCATTCCCTGCCAAGATGGGAAATGAGCCCAAACAGTGTTGAGAGATATGTGCAGCTACTTTAACCTCTCAAGCATGCTCCAGCCCAAACAGTGTTGAGAGATACTGCTGCTTTAGGCTTTCAAGCCGCATCCCAACTCCATGCAATATCTCAGCTCTCATGCTGAGCTCCAGGTCCACGCAGGCTCGGCTTTAATGCCGTGCCCTAATCCGTGCGCCCCGAGAGCAGTTTCAGCTCCACGTGGCAGCTCAGCTCCACGTTGGTTGGTTACTGGCTGGGCCTCCTGGAGCAGCCCCAGCTTCATGAGGCATCCCAACTCCGCCTCCCAGCTCTGCCCCGGTGTGCCACGTGCCCATGTGCCGCCACCACTGTGAGGCTGCTGCCGCCATGAGGCCACCACTGCCGCCCTGCATGCATTTCCGGGGGCAGTTCCACCCCCTCCCCACGTGCTATGTCCTGATGCTCGCTTCACTCTGCATGCGCCGCCCCCACCCTGGTGCCCTGCCTGCCCTAAGCACCCTGCCCACTCTGCATGTTCCACCTACATGCTGCATCCCAGCCCCTGCCCCCAAGCACAGGTACGACTCTGTCTGCAGGCACACTCTGTCAATGCAGAGAACAGTGCAGCAGACAATTGTGATCTGATGCTGTATTTGTGTTTTCAGATATAAAGTTCTGATTGTTTCTGCTGCCTTTTTTTGTGTGTTCCAGCCATGATAAATGTTTTCTTTTAGATCCAGATGCTTAACAACTAAAATTAAAAATAATTATACATTCCTTTTGCTGGGAACCACTAGGTCTTTTCCAAGACAAGGGTTGTATGATATATGCAAAACAGCAAAACCGGCACTGTGGCAGAAGCCAAACTTAAACCTTTTCCCAGCCTATCTGCCTGCTCTGGCTCAGTCCTCCACCGAGCCATAATTAACTATATTCAACTGATATTAAATAACACTGTAGCTGCTGATTTCTCCCCTAAATAAAAAGATAAAAAATTAATTAAACAGGCCATCCTCCAAATATCAGATGGCATTAGACATTTTAATAACATAAAGAGATACTTATATATATGACATAAATAACATGTCAGTTCCTAAAGTTTTCTGGACCTTGTCCTCCTTATGAAAAGCCATTACTAAAATTATAAATACCCTGTTGATTATATTTAACTCCTGCATACTTACTTAATTCTACAGGTACCTTCTACTATAGTCCAGATCCCAAACAAAAAGGCAAAACTTGACATTCAAACCTCATAGAGACCTTAATATGGCTTTTCGTGTTTTCAACAACAGAAATAACACTTGTGACACTTGGAGTTCTGAGACAGGTAAGCCAACACAAGGTGGAGCTGCCTAGCCCACCCCCATGGACCATGCCTCAAATGCAGCAGAAGACATTGGGCAAGAGAGTGCCCCATCCTGGCGTTCTTTGAGACCTTACCCCAGGGCTTCTGGACTGTCCTAGCCACCAGAGAGTGGGTAAGCCATCCTAACTTCTAGCCCTCACAGGAAATGCCAACACTGCGAGATTCATCACTGGCAGATCTGCTTAAACTTGCTGCTGAAGACTGACAGGGCTCAGGGCCAACAACAGCCCCCTTTATGGGTGTCCGTCTCAGAGTCCAAGTCCCACTAAAAGTCTCAGGTAAGACATCCTCTATACTTGTGGACATAGAGGCCATATGTACAGAGTTCTTCCTGAGTTTTCAGGCCGCTATAATAAGTCCTCAATCTCTAAAAGACATTGAGCGTCAACCTACGCCATTTATAAACAGGGCCTATTTCGTGCAGGTCCCAGTTCTAAGTCTTAAAATGCTTGTCATTCCCTTGTGTTTTATACAAACTGACTTAGACACACTGAGGCCTCAACAACTTACACCTGTTATTGCTAGTAAACCTCTCCTCAGTGATACAGACCACCTCCTTCCTTTCTTATTCACCAATTTCTCAGGCAACCCTGGTCAAGATTGACAGATAAATTTTGTCTTCTCACTTTGTTTATACTTTTTTCAGGATACATAAAAGCCTTTCCCACAACCAGGGAGATTGCTGGTATACTTGCTAAAGTTCCATTGCAGCAAATTATTCCAAGGACTACAGCCAGGTTAGAGCAACCCATACCTGATATTCTTGGCAACCTCAACAGTGATCAAATTTGCTAGACTGCCATCCTGGTTTTACATCACTCAGGCTAAGCAGCGCCCTCTCAGCCCTAAATCTGATTATTCTGAGTGGTCATCTCATCTTCTGTTGCCCACCCGTCCCCGTTTCATAAAGGCCTTGCAGCCACAGTTAACAGGCTAAGTCATGTTTTTGTTATCCACTTTGGTTCCTAATTTCTTACATTCTATTAATGATCATTTTTACAGCAGGACTCTTGACAATCTTTCCTAAAGACCCCCACATCATGCATAAGATCATCTTCATAATGTTCTATGTAATGACTGTCTTAGTTCTTTCTACCCTCAGCTGTTTGGTTAAACGTGACATCCCTGAAAGCCTAGGCCCTTACCTTCCCTATACTGGTACAGCCATCACCTTCCCTGCTCCCCCTATTTTTTCCAGTTCAACTCCTGGACCAGAGACAAGTTTTACCCACCCCCTCTTAACTTTTACACTTTCAGATGGGGGATCACCTCTCATAACTTTAGTCCTCCTAATTTTTCAGAATTCTACCTCACCTTGACAATGATCCTAACTCAACGTGGTCCTGATATAATGACATGTCTAAATCAAAGGCACCTTTCCTTCTACCTCACCTGGTTCCTTAAATATGACAGCGCCATGCCTCTTCATAACATCTTGTCTCTTTGTTTTTCCAGTCTAACATACGTGCATTCACCAGTGAAGTTGTCCTGGCTAAAACACCTGGCACCAGCTTCTACAACTGTCATCCCGTCAACTCCCCTAGACCCCAGTACAGCACCCTTTTCCAGCAGGAAGTAGTTAAAGAGAGAAATCTTTGCCCCTTTTTATAATAATAATCGTAAGACAGGATATGAAAGAGTTTTGGCCAAGCAGGACACTATAGCCAGTAAAGCCTCAGGTGGAACCAAGGAGCTCCATCTCCCCCACCCCAAGGAATTTACCTATGGCGCCAAAGACCAATGGGCTACCTGTGCATCCCTAATGTCCCCTTAGTTTCCACCCCAAACTGAGGCTACTTATATGCCTCCACTCCATGTGTTCCACAGAGAGATCACTGACCCCGGGGGGAGATGCCTCGCCCCAGGGGGATGGGGGGTGTCTCTACCTGCATTCACAAAATAAAGATCATTTATATTTCATACTTCTTATCTTTTCAGCTGCTGCCAGTCCCCCACAGTTCTATCACCCACCATAGTCAAATGAGGTATCCTAGGACTTGTTCTGATTGGATAACTTGGAACGCAGAACTACAACTCTGAATGAATAATGCTTTTGGTGACATAGTCAATTAGAAAATGAAAGTTTGAAGTTAGAGTGCTGGCATAAACCTGTGGGCCCAGCACTCTGGGAAACTGAGGCAGAAGGGTCACATGTTGGAGCCCACCTGGCAATTTAGCAACTTAGATGCATCCTGCCTCAGAATAAAAAATTCCAAAAAGGTCAAGCCCCTGGGGTCAATTCCCAATACTACAAAAACTGTATTAATGAAAAGCAACAAAGAATTGAAAATTGTACAAATGTACAAGATATTAATGTAGAAGAACTTCTGTGTCAGGTGATAGAGTGAGTGGGGGACTCTTTCTGGTTCTGAACCATTTTCACTATACCTGAAGCTGTTCTTAAAATGTCTATTAACTTTTTTAAAGTCTATGTTACTCTCCCATGGCTCTCTTTTGTTAAAAAGTCAGATGTGTGCACACATTCAGTCTCAAGGAAGGTTATCTCACAGAAACAGGGTGCTACAATAATCTTTTTCCAATTTGGATTACATGTGTAGTTCATTGTAATTTTAAACAATGTCCTCTCCCCTCAACTACGTAGACTTCTAAGGTCACATATGTTGGTGTTTTAGTTTTTATATTTATTGTGTTTCTTAATTTTTATGAAATATTTTATGTACCTTCTCTTTTTTTAAAATTTTAAGGAAAAAAAGAAAAAAAACAGAAAAAGGGTACAAGTTATACAGAATTTCAGAAAAAATCAACAGTAGGAAATCACTAGTTAATAGATTACATATTGTCATCTTACAAATAGTTGTTCAAGTTACAAAATTAAAGCACATAAAGTGGACTTTCAAACAGTGAGACTGCAAACAGTTCTGTTCAGTGATCCAACAAAACTCAGTAATATGGTTATCTATCTTATACACTTAAATATACATGCAGTTATAGCCTTTAGAGCACTTTCACTTCCTCTCTTTGGTACAATGACAATTACACACATTTTGGGTTTTATTACTCCCACAGTTCTTATTACGTTTTTTTTGAAGAGAGTAAAGCCAAATATGAGATAACAGAACAGAGTAAATCAAATCAAAAGGATGGACATAATACATAATGTAAAAACAAAATACAGGGTGATCAACAATGGTTACCATACTACCTCTTGCTATCTTAAAAAGAATTGCCTATATCATCAGTTATAATAAAATTGAACAAAACAGTAAAGAATAAAACCAAAACATTGGAGACATTACAAGACTTCAAAAGAAGATAATAGTCAACCAGAATGGGCGTCATAATGAATCTTATTGTCTTCACAGTTGTTGCCTATACTCTCGAACTTGGTACTATCAAGCAAAACAGAATAGAAGAAAATCAGTCAAAACAAGATGGGGAGAGCAATGCAGGGTTTCAAATCAAGTTAATAGGAAATCAAAGTGGGTTACTATAATGTATCCTGCTATTTTTATTTATTTTTCCCTTAATTAAAAAGATAAAAAAGTAAATAATAAAAAAAGGAGATTGAGATAAAAGAGGGCATAACAACAAAACAGTGCAGGGCAAAACAATCATTTAAGCAAAATAGTGTTTCACCACAAGATAATCTGACATAAAAGTAGTTACCATAGTGTCTTTCCTTGAAATCTTTGAGTATAACTTCATATACTGTAGCACCAAACATATCAAGACAATGTAAAACCATTCAAGAGAATGACAGTATCACAGGATATTTAGGGCCAACTATCAGAAAATGAACAATGGTTTCTGTATAATCAATCTCCTTGTCCATAAAAGTTTTTGTTTATATTATCACATGTAATAAGATACAACCTGTTAAGACCAATGGAGACAGAAGAACAAAAGCTTGATGAGACTTCAAAACAAGATACTAAATCAGCACTAGCTATTATGATGTCTTGATTTCTCCAAAATAGCTGTTCCTACCACCCAACCTTCTCTGCCTCATTTCTGTTGAGCTCTTTTTCTGTCATTAGTTGTCAGTTTGTCTTCATTTCGCTTTCTGCTCTATTCATTGTGGCCTCTCTGCCACTCTTTTTGGAATCTTGGTATTTTTCTTTTTTAGAATATCCTACAGTATTCTCTGTAGAGTTGAATTGGTGATTGCAAATTCCCCTAGTTCCTCTTTATCCTGGAAGCACCTTGTTTTTCCATCAATTTCTAGGGACAGTTGTGCAGGATATATCAATCTTGGCTGGAGGTTATTATCTTTCAAAGCTTGAATTATTCCCCCCCCTCCACGCTCTGGCTGCCCAACATGGCTCTGGACAGTGCCTTGGTTCAACGCAGACTTCCCAGTTCTTCCAAACATGAAAATTGCACCCTCCGCTTTTTGCGCCTGCGCCAGCATTCCCCCAATCAGCTGTCAAAACGTCACTCTGTTCACCCCTTAAGCTCCACCCCCTGTTAAATGGAACAAAAACCTGCTGTTTGTCAACTTCTAAGGGATTTAGCGGTCTTCTGCAGCCCTCCAGTGTCTACAATAAAGGCCTTTTTTCCTTTCTCCATTTTCTGTCCTTGTTTCTCTGCTGCACCAAGGAAAAACCTAACACTGTGCATGTGCTAAAAGCAACTTTGCTACACACAACTGTACTCACCACAAGACACCATTGTAATCCGGCCTTCACCTACTAAAGCCTATCTTATTTCTGTAACTTCTATTTGCCACCCTATAAAAACAGATACACTCTCTGTAATCAGTGTCTTAATCTTTTGAGATTACTCTTCTGGGATCTGCTAGCATTCCTTAAATTTCCTTTCTTCTCCTGAGCTCCTGGCTGCTGTCGACTCAGTTTTTCCCCCAGCGAAAGGATGCAGGGAGTATGTGTGTTTGTGTGTGGGTATATGAAAGACCGCTTAGTGCAGTTTAACATTATAAATACTATATACATATATAAAAACAACACTGAAGTCTTGACATCAGCCAGATCTTCACTGAATACAAGAGCCAGGTAACACCTGAGTTCTAGGAAGAACAATGGAAAAGGACTGTATTTTACAAGTGGGGCAGGTGGAGGCAGAAGGAGTGGTCTAGAAGGCCCAGGATGGGTGCAGCACCCACTGTGCTGGAGAGCGAGGGAGGGGAAGGCTGTGGCTGGGCCCCTTATCCCCGCCCCTCCCCCAGCCCAGGAGCCCTTTGTGATGAGGAGGCCACAGCTCTGTGATGCAGGCCTGGGACCCCTCCCTGCTCCCAGACAGAATTCTCAGGGCTCAGTTGCCTAAGAGCAGCACTGCGATTCAGACGATGGAGAATTTTCTCACTCCTCTGAAAAGCCTTAGCGCCACATGGCCCAGCTTCACCATATTTGCCATGGACATGGTCCTCGCATTTGTGTGTGGACTGGGGCTGTACCTCCTGTTACTGCCCTGGCTCCCGGGTGAACCATCCTTGCCACCATCCAGGAGAAATAGAACCATCAAAAAGGTGAGAAACCCACAGCTCAGACCCAGCAGAAAACAATTTGCTCTCCTTTCACTTACCAATGTAGAGTAGAGTAAAGAGAATGCAGAAGGGAAAATCTCAGGAAAGAATAAAGCAACCCTCATCGGGGACAGCTGGGCCAGGGCAGAAGCAGCAGGATGCCTATCTGATGCTCTAAGACCACATGTGTGGTTTGCTGGCCAGAGTTAAAGAGAATACAGTGACTCAGGGGAGGATGCCAGGATGCCTTAGAGATGGGGGCCTAGTGTCAGGTGCCTCTGGATCCAGAATCCCACCTGAAAGGGCAAAAACTGCTCTAGAAATGAGTCTGTGTTTCCTGAGAAAGGGAGTAAGGTAACCATTGGTAAATCTCACACATGAAGTCCTCTGTAAGTTTTTGGAGAAAAACAACAAAAAAACATTTTTATATCTATTTTAAAAATGAGAAAAAGAAAAAACCCAGACTCCTTAATTCGATGAGTATCATAATACTCATGAATGCTGAGTGTCCATAGCTGAAAGATGAGAACGGGGCCTGGGCTGCTCATGACTTTCCCTCTTTCTCAGCGTCCAGTGCGGATAAGGTGGAACAACAGGAGCAGGAAGAGGACAGGCGCACTCAGAGGTGAGGCTCTACCTTTCAGTCCTGCGACCCCAGAGCCACCATGACCTGGTCCCCTGCGACCAAGGCCGACTCCCAGGATGCAGCCACAGACCTCTGAGAGGAGGGATCCTGGAAAGGCTCTCAGCAAGGGGACATTTCTCAGGTCCCCGGAGAAGAAGCAAATTGTGTTGGGACAATGAAGGGTTCTGTCCAGCAGGGGCAGTGCAGGCAGCAGTACAGCCATATGCCCTGGACTTGGAGTTGGGCCTCCAGATCTGGGCCCAGCTATCACAATTGCCTGAGGCTGATTCCTCTGTGAGATGACCCCATGTGTCCAGCACAGCACCGCTGTGAGAACCACAGATGCTGAAGGATGCAGAAGCACTTTGTACAGACACAGTAATGACCCCTTTGTGCACTGTGCAATCACTGTCAGCCAGGGCCAGAAGATGCCTGGGCTGCAGAGTCAGATTGCCTATGTTGTTCTGTAAGGGGTTCCCTTCAGCTTCCTGTGAAATCAAAATCCCCTTTACCCTTGACCTTTTATAACCCAGTTTCCCACTTCTCACATTTGCAGACTGCCAGATTTATCAGAAGTTAGACAATACCCTAAGTTCCCTTCTGAGAAGGTAAAGAGTTTTCCCCTTTCCTCCTGCTAATGCTGCCTATGAGGACTCCAGCAGCACTGGACTGACTTGGGAGGGAGGGATGCTGGGAGTGGGAGATGTGACACCCTGGGTGGGGGGTGGCAGGAGTACTGTGGAGTTGGGATGTGGAGGGGCCATGGTCTGCACAGACTCATTTGGCACCCTGGCTGCAGTTAAATCTTCTATTTATTACAGCTTCCAGAAGCTGCTGCCTGAACAAGAAAGCCCTCAGCAGCCCCCACATCCACAATGTCTTCCTGCTGTGTGCACAAGCCCACCTGCCACAGCCCTGCAGCCACATGGGAAGGATGTGCACACCACCACTCTGTCTGTGGTAGAGGCTGCCTCCTCCCCTCCTACTCGGCACCTTCTACCTCTGGCCTCCTCTCCATCGCCAGGCTGGTCCACAATCTCTTCGGATCTTGAGTGTTCACCCACAGCCCTTACTGCCTCTCAGTCCCCAGAGCCCCTGCTTCTGCTGGACAGAATTTCACCCCGGCCACTTTCACACTCCCTCCCCCCAATGGGTCCCTTCAAGTCTGCCTCAGGCCCCCAACCGTGGTGGGATACTACAGAGAAGCCAAATCAGCAGCTCAGTACCCATCAACCCTCACATCCCAAGATCCCAGGGCTCCACTTTGAGCAGAAATGGAACCAACCGTTCTGGGGTCTGCCCTCTCAGGACAACGAATCCTTAGTGGCTGCGGCCTGGATCTCCCCAAACCCTAGTGTTCCCCAGCTTCCCTCCTCCTCATTTAACAAAACCTCACATTTTCACCCAATTCACCGGCAGAACATGTCCTCACTGCTTCCCCAGGCCCAGGCCCCCTACTGTCTGGAACCCCAATTGCCACCCCAATTCCAGCCCCCACTTCTGGGTTATGCCCTGACTCGGACCCACCCATGGTCCTCTCCCCCAATCCTGTTATCACCTCCTGTGTCCCACAGCAGGGACTGTGGAGCAGCCTGCTCTGCACCCCATAGCACCCCACAGTCTCAGGTTCCAACTGAAATTCAACACCCAGGATGGCCCTTGTCCACAAAACAACTGGAACGTGGGGGAGCTGTGCTCTCAGCAGTCCAAAGTGCTCAGGAGGGCCACAGCCGCCCTACTTCCAGCCTTCACCAAGGCAAGTATGCTGCTGTCACCCTTCCTGGGACTTTTCTGCTCAGCCCTGAGGTCCAGGCACAGCTGGAGCAGCACATTCAAAGGCAGACCACTGAACACAGTGGGGACCAGGCCAGCAGGACCCAGGGGTCTGCAGGACTCACTCAGCCTCCAAGTGACTTGACTCTTTCCTGGGAGGCAAAGGACAAGGCTGGGCCCTCCCATCTGCGCCTGTCTACAGCTGAAAGCAGCCAGGATGGGCAGATGAGGTTCCAGCCAAGCACGAACCCGGTCAGGAATCTGGGGCATATTCTAGGCAATGTCCCAAAAGATCTGTCTAGGGCCTCAGGGAGCTACCCCGACAAGGATCAGGGGGTACCCTCTGAGGAGTCAGAGAGAACCCTGATTGTTACCAGGGAGAGAGACACTGGTAATGACTCCCCAGGAAGTGCTGACAGGGGGCACATAGAGGATGTGCTGAAAGTGCACTTGGGCACAAAGACCAGGCAGATCCACCAGGGGCTGATCCCGCTGAGAGTGCGCCTGTCCTGGCTCAGTGTCAACGGTGCCTTTTCCACCTCTGACACCCACGTGGGGACCAGAAAGCCAGCATCCTCCAGGGCTCAGGAAACCTACATGAAACCGACCCAGAAGTTTTCTGTCTGCGACCCAAGCTATCTGCAGGACCTGGAGACGCAGATCGGCAGGTTTAGGGTGAAGCACAGATGGGGTCTCCCCCTCAGGCTCCTCAAGGCTGCAAATCACTTCAAGCCCACAAAGGCGCAGTCCTTATCCTTGCCACAGTTTTCCCCACCCTCCTCATCTTCTAGGGATTCTTGGGTAGACTTGATCCTTGAGGATGCGGAGTTCTTGGGGGAAACCCCTGAGGCATTTCCTGAGGAGGAGGCCAGGGTCAGGGAGTCTGTCTCTCCACTGGGCAGTCCCCTGGTCTCCCCTCTTGCATCTGAAGAGACCAACTTGGATCCAACAGGTATCCCACTGGCTGATGGTCAGTGGTTATCAGAGGGCCCCCTGTCTGGACAGGACAGCAAGGGACCCTCAGAGCAACTTACACACAGACTCAGAGGCACAACCCATGACAGCAAGACTGTCCAAATGGTCGGCGAGGCTGACCCAACAGTCCCCTTGCTTCCCGGAACATATGTTTCCCAAGATGCAGGAGAGCCAGGTGATTGGGCAGACATCACGAGGACATTTCAGCACACAGAGATGGAGTCAATGAACAGTTCTCAAAAGAGTGGCTCGGGGTCCCAAATTCCAGACAGTTTGGTGTTTGTGGCACCCCAGTCCCATCACCACAACAGGCCCGAGTCACAGAGGTTAGGTGACCTAATGGCGCACAGAGGGAGCAGCCTGGGCCAGCAGAAGCCCAGGGACCCGATGCACCAGTGCTCACAGAAGAGCCACAGCAGGACGTTTGCCCCCACTTTCAAGCAGGAGGTCAGCAGGGGGACTGGCGCAGAGAAACATGAAGGCAGGCTGGGACGCTTGGCCTCCCAGGATTGGAGAAAGCAAGGCCCCCTGGAGAGGGAGCACCCTCGGCATCTCCCACAGAAGCAGCCAGTGCCTTCAGAAGGCCGCTTCCAAAGAAGCCTGAAGAAATTTCTGCAGTGGTTTTTACCCACGAAAAAAATGAAAGGGCAGGAAGATGCCCCCAAAAAAGGCAAGCCTGCAGGGGCCACTGCCCGGAGCTGGAGACTGGCCCCAGGCAGACTGCGTGTGGACCGTGGTACTTATGAGGCTCAGGTGCTCATGACCCCAGTTGGGCAGATGCTAGAAACTAAAATCAGTTTTCCGTGTGAAGTTCGTGACCTGAAGTTGGATCAGCACAGACAGGAAGGAGGTCAAGACTCGGTCTCCCAGGCTCCCTGCTCCTTAGAGCACAGAGGAGCAGCAGGATATGTTGTATCCTCCGGGTATCGCAGCCATGGTCTCAGGGAGAGGCCCCCCCAGGAGTCCTTGAAAACTGGACAGCAAGGTTGGGGGCAGCAGGGCCAGAGGCTTCCCCACCCCTCAGTGCCCATCAAGCCTGTGTCCCCTGACAGCCCCGCGCAGCATGGTGTCCCAGTGCTCAGGGCACCAGGCCGATATTATTGCCCCAGACACACTCCTCTTGGGAGAGGGGTCTTGACCGAGAAACCAAGAGATTTCTCTCCACTCTTTCTGACTAGGGAAACGCACCTCCAGGAACACAATGTGCAATGTAGCAGAAAATGATTTTCTCACACTCTCCATCCCTGAGACTTACTATAGCCCAATATACCTATTTTTCCTCCTAAGGGGGAAGTGGTTTGTGTCTGCTCTGTGCTTGCGGTGGTCTCTGATGTCTGGAGGGGTGGAGTGTGGTAGAGGGTAACTGGGGTACAAGCCCACGTCCACCTGAGTTCCTTCAGTGATCCCCTTTTCCATCATTAGGGGAACAAAAATTCTAAAGACAAGCAGAGGAAAAGCAGTGAAGAGCCCACCCTGGCATCTGGTTCACCCCACCTTGCCACTTCTCCCTCTACCTTACATCAGTGCAGGATCCAGGGACACAGAGACCTCTTAGGCTGAAAATTCCCACACACTTGAGCAAGGGTAGAGCCAGGTAGCTGCAGGGGTCCCAGAATGGGTGGCAGTTGGCACAGAGGATGGTGGGCCCTGAGATCAGGAGCAGGAGAGATCTTGCCCTCCATCAAGGATCAGATGGTGGCGATCAGAGGATGGCACCCTTGGGAAGCCCTGCCTCTCCGTGGCAAAGGCCAGGATGGAGAGGGGCTTTCTGGGCTCAGCTTTGATGGAAAGTTCAGAGTCCCTGTCCCAGGATCCGGGCTCCCTCATTCTAGAGCAGCAGTGAGGAGGGAAAATCCAGCTGTGTGTCAGGAGGCCCTGCTCCTGGTCACTTGTCCTGGCCATCTCACATGGCCCAACTCCAGTGGTTCTGGGTTGTGGAACAAGGATGTGAGGCTCAGTAACTGATGCTCAGGCGCTGGGCACAGTGTGGGCTGTGGGAGGAAATGGAAAAGGCTGGAGCTGAGGTGGGAGCAGAGTGGCCTGAGGCCAGTGTGACTGGTGGGGGGATGGGGTGCTTCCAAGGCTCAGCTGCCATCCAGCAGCTGACAGGAGGGGCCATCAGGGGCCATGTGACTCCTCCTGGTCCCACCCCAGGGCCCTGCTTGCTCCACATCCTGACTCAGAGACAGAACCTTTAGGTCCCACACGGAGCCAGGTTTGAGAAGGAGCAGAGTGTGCCAGTGAATATATATCATCAATCGATTTCTTATTAGTACATCTGGTCCAGTTGCCTATGTTCACCTCCTGCAGAGAGGATGAACTGACAGTGGAGAGCACAGGACAAGGGTCCCTGAGATATGATTCAGAATCCCTTGACCTTTACATATATGTGCAGGACTGCTGCTAGAGAGGGAGTGTGAGGTTGAGGGGCTTCCCTGGTGTCACACAGCAAGTCCTGCCTGGCTGCCAGCCCTGCTTACCCACAAGCCCACAGGGAAGGGGTGGTCACACAGGTTTGCACCACCAGGAATCTGGAAGTGACTGTCCAAGTGTCCTGGGGCAGCGCTGGTCCAGAATGAGAGCCTGCTCTCTTGTCACTTTGTAACATGAGCTTCCCTTTCTGTGGGTCCTGATCCTAATGGAAAAGCAGGAGGGCTGCAGAATCAGGGAGAGAGGAGCTGTTTCCCGTGTGTGGCACATAGGCCAACATCAGGCAGTCTTGTCTTTGGAGAGGCTCTGCTCCATGGGCCTTGGTCCTGGAGCCGAGCATCCCTCAGTGGGCCAAGCTGACCCAGACACAGGTGAGAGGCCCTGGCTCCCTGTGGGGATGTCCTCCACCTGGGTGTTTGGGTAAAGAGGCACCACTTGTTGGGCCTGGCTGGTGGTGCTGCAGGCTGCCCGCAGCCTCGTCCTGTCTCGAGGAACTGGATGCCTGTGTGGGTCCCCAGAGTGGACCCAACTGGTGAAGAGGAGTGGGACTTGCAGGAGGGGCTGGGCCCTGGGGCACAGAATAGCCCTGGTATCTTGGGATGGTAATTTATCTGGGAGGATTCTCAGATTTGTATGGAATCGTACTGATGGCTATGATTTATTATGTCTGTATGATACAATGTACACTCAACAAATGGATAAAGATCCAGGGTGTGAAGACACTGGGAAACCATGTACAGGCTTCTAACAGTCCTTTCCCAGTAGAATTATGCAAGGCACATTCAATATCTCCAGCAATGAATTGTCACAACCTGGGACATGTCTTCTAAGAAATACCACCAAAGGATGAGAACACAAGCACTGTACTGAGAGCTACCACATAAGCCCATTTAAACATCCCTTGATATATGTTTTTTTTAAAATTTCAGGATCACAGGTATTCAATACAAATTACATTCTTGGCTCATATAATGAAGTTGAAATGCATTTCATCTAGTCTCTGAAGAGTGCAGAAACTTTGCAATATTTCAAATTCCTGGATGTACATGGTTTCTTTGTACACAATTTCCTACAAAACCCCACTTCCTAGGGAGGACGAAGCAGGCCATCTTCAAAACTGCCATTACAGTCCTGCTCAGTTACCGGTTTTCTGCAAAGTAATAGAAATTACTCAAGGCCAAAGGAAACAATAACGAAGGAACATAGCAACGACAGAAATAGAGAAAAGGAAATGTAAAATAGATGGAAACATGTATATCAATAATCTCTGGAGATATAAATGGATTAAATTATTCAGAGGCAGATACAAGATTTTTATAATGCTGTTTCCATATGATATCTGAATACATTTTTAATTCACATACACAAATAGTACAAGAAAAGTAGCAAAAAATAAAAAACCAGTATGAGAGCCATTATAGCCTATCGTAATTAAAAAGCAATCAATCCAAAGCAATAAAATTTCATGAACTACAAAGAGCAGCATTTTCAGTAATAAAGGAAAAATGGAGAGAGAGAATCATGAAAGTGCATCGTAATCAGCCTTCCATATCCGTGATTTCCACCTCTGCAAATACAACCAAACACGAGGCAAAAATATTTTTTGAACTGTGTCGCTTCTCAGTTTTCCTCATCAACATTATCTAAACATTACAGCAAAACTATTTTCATTGAGTTAGGTATTAGGAAGAACCTAGAGACAGTATAAAATGTAAGGGAGAATCTGTAGGTTCCATGCCAGTACTGTGCCAGTACTGTTCCATGCCAGTATTTATTTTACATAAATTTGTCGAGCATCAGTGCATTCTGCTACTGCAGGAGGTCCTGGAACCAACCATCTCTGGGTGCTAAGGCATTATTTATTTTATGTACAAAGGAGGAGAGCTCTAAACACATGAACCAAAACCTGACAGAGCTGAGGGGGAAAGCTTACAACAGCAAAAAAGCCAAAGATTCTGTCCTTACAGTCAATGATGTGTATGAAACCTAAGCAGAAGAAAAACAAGCACACGGAAGACTGGAACACTATGCAAAAGACCAGAATAAGTACAGAGTACTTCACTGATCAGCAGAACAGACATTTTTCTCAAACACATGTGCAATCTGTCCAAGATAGGTTATATGCTAGCTGCTAAGCCATAAAACAAGTATTGGTAAATTGAAAAAGCATCATGTAAAGTATATTGTCTGACCATAATTAATCAAGTCTCTAAACAAGTAAAGGTTAGTCAGTTTAATAATATTTGGAAATCAGTACCACATTTCTAAATACCCATTGGCTCAAAAGGAATTTCAAGAGAAGTTAGACGATACTTTGCCAGAACTCATGGGATGTAAACAACGAAATTCTTGGGATACATTTTATATGTATAAGGCATACTTTTAAAAGACAAGCCAAGGGGGAGGAGCAAAGATGGCAGATAGACAACAACTGGCTACAGAAGCTCCCTGGTTGGTCATACACAGTTTTTATCAAATTGAAGTAGGAACCTTCTGTAAATATTTCCTTCAGAATTTTTGTCATGAGTAGGTGTTGGCTTTTGTTAAAAGCTTTTTATGCATCTGTTGATATGACCACGTGAATTTTGTCTGTGCTTCTATTTATGTGTTGCATTCAGCCCCACTTTCTCAAAACCCGTGAGACAAGAGCCAGGGAGCTCAAGTGAACCCCAAGGCAGGGCCACGTGGCAGAGGACTCTTGCTCATGGTGTAGCAATCAGGAAGCAGAGAGAGATGAAGGCAAGTGGAGGTATGTACCCTTCTGGGCCACACTCCCAGTGACCCACCTGTTCCCACCATGCCTCACCCCCCCATATCACCTTTAGCTATAAGCTCATCTTTGACTAATCTGCTGATGAGTGTCATGCCTCTCTGATCCAGTCACCTCCCAAAGCACCCTGCCATGACAGCATGAGGCTTTGGGGACATCTAGTTATAAACTATAACAAGGGAAGTCCCTTCCTTCCTCTGGGGTCTTATAATATTGAATAAATTGAGGGTAGAAAAATTCCAAAATTGGAATTCCTGGATTCCCAGAGAGCCCTCAACAACAGGAATGGGTATCAGCAAACTTAATACAACCAAACTTTTGCCCATGAAAAGGCTACAACAAGAATAAATGTTTACCTACTCATTAGGCTCATTTTTTTCTTGGACTACTTAGTGAGGCAGGTGTTATTTTATGTGTTTTATCATTGTCATGTTCAGATGAAAAAATAGTCCCAAAGAAAAAAGATGAATTTACCAAGGCAAAGTTTATGGCTTTACATGGTTCAGTAAGACCAAAAAAGACAAAAAGTAAAGTTCTTTGCTTTTATATGGAATTATCATTTTTGTAATATAACCAAGACAATCCAGATGAGGGGGGAGAAGTGCATTTTTGCTTAGCAGATGCCTTTCCAAACAGGAGGCCAAAGGGGGAGGTGGCAATCAATGGTACCCAATAAGATTGGTTTTCTTCTAAAGTAGAGCTCTTCCAGCTCCAAAAGCACTGAGTCCAAGAAAACCTGGCTTCTTATGTGCATTGACACCGAGCTGCCACGAGGTGTCACAACTCTCCATAATGAAATGAAGCTCGGCGAGCATGAAATCTCGCTCTTGCTTTCTCCAACTAGAATATGCTTGCTGTTTTGTTTTTTTAGAAATTCAACCTTTTTTTAAATTTAAGGAGAACTAGTTTATATACACAGTTATAATTTTGGCCTGGAATTTCTTCCACCTTCCTGCCCTTCCTCCACTCCTTGATAACTCTGAAATCATCACCTATGACATCATTTCTCTAGAGAATCTCCCCTCCCCGGGTGAGGTACATTCCCTGAGCATACAACCCCAGAGAATTGTTTGGTCACCATAATATTTAGTTCTCCTGAAGTTTCTAATATCTATATTTTTAAGGGCGAGGAATCATGTTGATATTACTTACAGGTCAAAGCTAGAGGCCAACCCAATATTTGAGTAAAACTAGGCATGTGGTATACATACTATTCAGCGAATAAATTAAGAGTAAACAAATAGTAGAAAAGTAGATTACTTGCAGATTCAAAAGATTTTAGATGAAAAAAAATCTTCCCATCAAAAATACACAGCCACCAACTATCTTATCTGGTCTTTAACAGTATATAGCAGTAGATTAGCAATGCTTACAGACTATGCAAAAATTCCTTAGCATCACAGTGTTACCCACAGATATCCATATGACACAGCAGTCAACACGCGGAGCAGTCGTCTACAGTGACTGTAACTAAGTCTCCAGCACTGGGTGGGAACAGCTCCTGCAGGTGTGGGAGGGATTTCCTGGGGCATCTGCCCTCCAGAAGCTCCTGGCTTTCTCCAGGAACAGGGCCTGATGAGTGGGGTCCTCCAAACTACACCATGGCAGCTCTGCGGGCTGAAGTCACCCTGGTCAGGCAAATGCAAAAACCTCCTGGAGAGTTTTAATGTAATCTCTGCTGCCTTTTATTTGCATACGAAGTTCATCTTGTCTCTAATGAAATTTAATTCACCACTGCAGGAAACTGCTGAGTGCTGTAAGGAACATCCAGATGTGAACTGCAGGACTCTTGTCCTTAGAGAGTGGGCAGAACAGTGATTATTTCTGCAATTACTGTGATTTTATAATTCACATTGAGTGTAAATTTTGAACAAATGATTCTTTAACCCTCAGGACAGCCTGATATGAACTTGCCTTCACTGGCAAGTAGGCTAAGGGGAAGTCGGGAAGCGACTGAGAAGGGTACACTCAATGTAGCATTGATGTTTTTCTAAAACAAGATGATTCCAACTGATATCGATTATATGCTTTTTAAGTTGAGGAAGTGAGGCCTGACGGGTGTTCAAAGAGGTTGGCACAGAGGTGTCCTTTTACAAATCCTCTCCCCAGCGTCACCGTTCCCGACGCTCCAGTGGTCATCTATTCACAGACAGCTCCCACGCACAGAAAACCCAGCAGGCATGATCCGCACTGTAGGTCTCACGGCCTCACCTTGCACGCCGTGTCCTGCCTGGGCTGCTGCGGGGCTGCGTGCCTTGCCAGGCAAACCTCTTAGCCGCAGACCCAGCACCAGCCCTGCAGTCCCCTGGTGTGTCTGTGCACACTGCCTGTCTGGAGAGGGCAGGCACGGTGCCTCCTTCCCCCAATTCTTGGAGCTCTGCAAAGGGCCTGGGACCCTGAAGTGCTTCCTTCCCCCCACCTGCCGCCTCCACCCCCTGTGATATGGGAGCCTTTGGGAGGCGGGAGTCAGAAATTCCTCATCTTCTCAACATCTGTGTAGCTGGGACCTAAATAATGAGTTACTTTTCAGGAGGAACTTTTCTATGAGATCCATACAGGCCATCAGTTGACATTAGACTGAATACTAATTTGTCTGCCTTCTTTTTTCTCAAGATGAAACTACATTCACGTGCACTGTTTCCCTTCAGCCCTTAAGAAAAACACTGTTTACAAAATATTAGAATCATTGGGTTGGAAAAATCCTAAATATCATCACATCTAACCATGGTTCACATGAAAATTATGATCAGGAAAGGCAAAAGACTTTTCTAGAGTCCTAAGACTCCACAAGAAACGAAGGCAAGTTAGTTTTTCATTGCTCCATAACCAATTGCAGGGTATTTAGTGGCTTACAAATCACCCACTTACTGGCTCACCATCTGCAGCTTTCAAGTGCAGAAGGAGTGGCTGGTCCTCTGCTCAGTGTGCCGAGATAGTGCATGTCGGTGTCAGCCCTGCTGGGTGCTCATCTGGAGGCTCTGGGGAGGGAGGGACCTGCTCCCAGCTCCTGCTGTTGACAGGCTTCGACAGGGTTCGTTCCCAGTTGGAGGCCGAGGGTCCTGTTGATCAGCGATTGCTCGATTGCTGGATTGCTCGCAGTGCCTTGTGGCCCTCTCCATTTTCAAGGCCAAAACAGTGCACCACATTCCTCCCATTAACTCCCTGCTTGTGAAGATGTGCTGTGAATAGCTCAGGTTACCCCCAAATGCTCTCTCTTCACATGGCTCTGCTTTTTACACAGATTCCTTTCACCTCAGATTCACATTCTGGAGGATGATACAGGATTTGTATTGGGGGGGGGGGATCTTGGAAGACATCAAGCCCCGATTCCCACCCAAGGACTTCAAAGTCATACAGATGTGGATTTGCTAGCAGATTTATTTCTCACTATCTCAGCAACTGGGCAATCACCAAATGTCACTGTGCTTGTGTTTCTTTCTCTATAGGATGAGAACACTAAGTATCTCAGCATTTGTGAAAAGTTCATAAGAAGATGAATATGAGAGTAGTTTTAAAGCATAAAGCACAAAAGGCTCTTTAAAATTAGAAGCTATGACTGCATGGTGTGAAACTTCCTTTCTCTTTGTCATAATAACATGGAAACTTACGGTACAAAATAGCAGCTAAAGGGTTTCAAGTCTTATTTATTTTGTATCTATCTGGAGTGCTTTCAGCCTGAAGCTGCAGGTGAGACTTCTTCAAGTGACTGGGCAGCCCTGATCCTCTAAGCTGGTATGACTCCCCTTGTGCAGAGTGGGTGTCTAACCTGGAAGGACTGAACCCTGGATGAGAGCAAGGCACTGCCCAGATGACCAGCACAGTCCATCTACTTCTTCCACTTCTGAACACAGCTTAGGGCAGAAATTGTGAATTATGGCAACACCCAGTCATAACTCTAGTTTAGACACAGAGAGAAAGTCTGTGTTATCTGAAAGAATCACTGAAGTCCACCTGGCACCAAAGCCTGTGGGAGCCCTGTTTTTCCCTTCTTACAGTGTGGCAGTATTTGAGAAGGAAGCATAGAGTGATACCTCTGTGGTACAGTGGTACCTCGGTTCACAACTTAATTCTTTCTGTGATTCTGGCCACAAACTGGAAAAATTGAAATTTCCCCATGAGGTCAACATTGAACCTAACCCTTCAATTTGATTTGCTTTGTGACCAGAATTATGAAAAGAACTAAGTTTTCAAGCCAAGGTACCACCGTATTAACTTCATTTCCCCCCAAGTTGAGGAAATCATTAGGCGACAGTCTCTCTCAGCCATTTCTTGCTAAATATACCAAAGAGAGCACCGAGCCTGCTGCTATGATTTAACACATTTATGTCACACATTTATGTAACACATTTATGTCACATTTGGTTTTACTCTCTTCCAAAAAAAGTAATAAGAACTGTGGGAGCAATAAAACCCAAAATGTGTAATAGTCATTGTACAAAAGAGAGGAAAAGAAAGTGCTCTAAACGATATAACTGCCTGCATATTTAAGTGTATAAGACAGATAGTGATATTACTGAGTTTTGTTGGATCATTGAACAGAACTGTTTGCAGTCTCACTGTTTGAATGTCCACTTTATATGCTTTAATTTTGTAACTTGAACAAATATTTCTAAGATGACAATATGTAATCCATTAACTAGTGATTTCCTACTGTTTTTTTTCTGAAATTCTGTATAACTTGTACCCTTTTTCTGCTTTTTTCCCCTTTTTATCCTTAAATAAAAATTTTAAAAAAAGCAAGTAGAAACTTGAAAAATACAAAAACAATGAAAAATTCACCAGAGAAACTCAACAGCAGACCTGAAGTTACCAAAAGAGAAACTGGAGAATGCAAGGCTTGAACTGGATCTTCCCACACCGAAGCTGCGTGCCAGCAGAGGCACTGTCCTCAGTGGGGCTCATCAGCAAACACAGGAGGGCATAAAACAGGTAAGATAGGATAAGGAATCTTGCAGGTCCCTAGACATCTGGAGACACCTGAAAACTTTATACTAGATGTTTTAAGGACTCTGCCCACTAAGGTGCAAGACAGCCAGAGAACTTTGACTGCAGATATTTATTAACCCCTTCCTGCCTAATGTCCCTTGCATTCCTTCAGTCTCTATAAAAAGCCCCAGTTATCTTTGTTCCCAACAGATGGCCTTATCATCGTCTTTCTGCCTGCACTCAGGTATTAAACCCTGAGCCTGGTGGCTTTCAAAAGCCCTGAGTTTAATTCCCAGTACTGCAAGTCTAGTAGTCTCTCCCTCACTTCAAGTTCCTTACACAGAACTTGAAGAGACATAGAAATCACATAGTCTCAAGAAAAGAGAGAATAAAACAATGAAGAAAAGTGAATAAAGCTTTTAAGAAATATGGGACAGCACTTAATGAACCAATACACATATAGCAAAGGTGAGCAAAGAAAAGAGAAGAAAAAAATATGACAAGAAATAATGGCTTAAAACTTTCTTAATGTAGCCCAGCATGGTGGTCCAGGCCTGTTCTAGCAATCTGGAAGACTGAAACAAGAAGATGGTCGAGTTTGAACCCAGCCTGGGCAACTTAGCAAATCATATCCCAAAAATAAAAATAAGCTGGGCTATACCTTAGTGAGAAAGCCCTCAGTTTAAATCAGAGTACTGTAAAAATAAACAACTCAAAATACTTTCTCCAATGTGGTGAAAACATTAATCCACTCATTTAAGAAATTCAAGAAGATCCAGATAGAATAAACATACAGACCCACATCAAGACACATCAAAGTAAACATTCTCCAAGATAAAAAGAAAAATGTACAAGGTAATGCAATAAGATAATTGATTTCTCATCAGAATGAGAAAAAAAAAATGGAGACCAAAACATAGAGGTATGACATATTCTTTTTTTAAAATTTAATTTAATTTAAATTTTTTTTTGTCTTTTGCCTTTTTATCGGTACTGGGGATTGAACTCACAACTGCCTGTTTGCAAGGTAGGTGCTTATGCCGCTGAGCTAAATCCCCAGCCCCGAGGTATGACATATTCAAAGTGCTGAAAATAAAACAATGTTAACCAAGAAGCTTATATCCAACAAGAAGGAGAAATATAGGCATTCCCAGAAAAAAAGAAAACTGGAAAATTTTTTGCTAGCAGATCTACCTTAGGAAAAACAATAAAAGAAGTTCTTCAGATTAAAAGCAAGTCACTCCAGACAAGAAAGAAAGGGCATTGATAAATTACAAAACAGAGTATAACAGTCAATAATTATATAATTATAATTACATAGTATAAATGCTTGTTTTTCTTCTTTCCTGCTTTAGGTGATTTAAAGAGGACTGTACAAAACAAGGTGAGGAACTGCAGTGTTGGGTCTGTAAGATATAGAAATGTAATCTACAAGACATGTTCAAAGAAAGTGGGTGAGAAAAAAAAAAGAAAGTAGGTGGCAATGAAGTTGCCTAAAGTAAGTAATACAAGATACTCACACAAGAACAAGTGAAGAAAAACAGCAAAAAAGAAAGTTTAAGATACTAAACAAATATTCAGAGCATAAAAGGCACATGAAAAGATGTTAAGAACTGTTAGTCATGAGGGAAAGAAAAGCAAAACCTGGCAGTTTCTCAAAATGTTAGACAAAGACTACCATCTGATTCAGCAATTTCATTCCTGGGTTTATGCCCAAGAGCAATTAAAAGAAAAACTGCACACAAAATGGATACAAATGTTTATAACAGTATTATCTGTAGTCACCAAAAGTGGAAATAACCCAAGTGTACATCACCACAAATGGACAAATAAAATGTGGTACAACCGTACGATGGAAAATTATTCAACAATAAAATGGAGCACTGGTACATCATGGATGGACTCTGAAAACATCAGGCTAAGTAAAAAAATGGCAGGCACAAAAGATCATACATTTTATTCTTTTATTTATATTAAATATCCTAAATAGGCAACTTCATAGGGACAGCAAGTAGATCAGGGATTGCCAAGGATCAGGGGGAAGATGGGATGAGAACAGAAGGCTAACTGGTACAGAATTTCTTTGGGGGTTTGTTGGAAATAAGCCTAAAGATTTAATTTGCCAGTGTAATGAAGCACTCAGACACCAAGGAATCCTGTTGGAGACCACTATGAAGCAGCTCTGAGCAGGATTTAAATTTTACTAATTGGCTTTCTATGTTTATCTGTGAGTCTGTCCTAGGTCTTGGCCCCTTGCCTGGTGACAGGAGCTGATTCATAGTAAGTGAACCTCTATAAATCATTGGCCCTGGCTGAGGCCTGTGGTGGCCTGTGAGGCCAGATACCTCAAAGGGCAAGATAAGGCCACATGCACATGCACCCATGTTTATAGCAGCACAATTTGTAATAGCCAGATCTTGGAAACAACTTAAGTGTCCATCAACTGAGAAATGGATAAAAAAGTTGTGGTATTTTTATACAATGGAGTACTACTCAGCTATAAAGAATGATCACATTGAGATATTTATAAATAAATGGACGCAACTTCAGACCATACTCATAAGCGAAATAAATCAAATTCACATGTATAAATACTGTATAGTCTCCCTAGTAAAGGAAATGGTAAGAGGGCTGGGGATTTAGCTGAGTGGCATAAGTGCCTGCCTTGTAAGCACTTAGTCGTGAATTTGATATCTGGTACCGATAAAAAAAAAAGAAATGATAAGAGTACATAAGATTTTATGGTAATCATGGGTGCACATTACATTGCTTTGAAGCCTAATAGTGTTTTCATTCATTAGTTGGAGTGGTTTTATTCTGTTTTATTTGATTTTATTATGTGTGATGATAATGAACAGCTACTCTGAAGAAAATTTATGGCAGCCATTGCTGATTTAATATCATCTTGCTTTTAAGTCCTACCATGCTTTTGTTCTTCTGTTTCCATTGGTTCTATCATGTTGTGTCTTACTGGATTTTAATATGTGATAGTATAAACAAATTTTTCATGGAAAATGGAGATAATATAGTAGCCATTATTCGTTTTCTGTTATTTGGTTCTGAATGCCCTGTAATACTTTCATTCTCTTGAATGGTTTTATACTATTTTGTTATGTTTGATACTATTGTATATGAAGGTATGATCAACTATTTCAAAGAAAGAGACATTATGGTAACTACTGTTATATCGGGTGTCTTGTGGTGAAATACTGAGTTGCTTAAATTGTTCTGATCTGATCTGCTTTGTTATGTCCTCTTTTGTCTTAATCTCTTTAAAATAAAGAAAATAAAAACAAAAGAGAAGGCCACAGCAGAAGACACCTTGGCTCCAACACTAATTAAGTAAATAGAGACTTTGCAGCTGAAGGGATTTCACTCCTGCAGTCTCAGTCCTACCATGTCTTTATGAAGATAAGACAGTCCTCCTAAACTAACATGATTACTTGGAGAAGTCTTTGAAATGACTCCCAAGGTCCTGCTCATTGCCCACACTTTCCTCAGTTTCCCCACTCTTTGTTTGGACATAATAAAAGTGGGAGGTCCAAAGAAGTCTTTGTCTTAGTCCTCAGAATATGGAACTCAGCTAAAGGGTTTTGATCCTCCTGGAGCCCTAAAATCATACTACTTGTCTCATTTATTTAAGCCTTCATCGTACACTCGTTTGGGAGATTGGGAATCTAGGTCAGGACCTTAAAGAATCTCAACAAGACTTTCTACTTTTGCAAAAAGGACATAAGCACATCCCAGCAAAGAGGTGGCAGGTGCAAAAGACAAAGGAGGGTCTCGTCTTTTATCCCTAACACAGGAGAAGCAGCTGACGTTTCCCCACTGATCGTGCTGAAGGTTCACAACCTATCCCTATTGGCTAGTTTGCCAGAGGAGGATCTAAAGAGCTGCCGAGAGAAGGAAGAGTGGGAGGGAAGAGGGTATAAGGCACAGACAGTTCTTGGCTGCTGATAAGCTATCCTTGGTCTGCAGCTATGCTCCCAGAATTTAAACTGAGTAGGCGCTCCTCGTTAACTTTGGTGCACAGGGTGGGGAAGGGCAGCCTCAGGTGGACTAGAGTCTAAGACAGAGGCACTTCACTTTACATCCACTGATGGAAAGGCAGGGCTGCAGTTTCTCACAGGCTGATGAAAATATTCTGGGTTAAGGTAATGGTGATGATTGCACTGCCCTGTGTAACGACCAACGATTACTTTAAAAGGGTGAATTGTATCTCAGTAATGTTAAAAAACAAATCAGCAATTTGAATGGGCATTTTTCCAAAAAAGATATAGAAATGGTCAAAGACACATAAAAAGATGTTCAACATTGTTAGTCGTTACATAAATACATATTAACACCACAATGAGTTAAGACAATATTAACCCGGGCCAGGGATAGAGCTCAGTGGCACAGTGCCTGCCTGGCAAGCATGAGGTTATGAGTCTGAGTCCTTGTACAAAATAAAAAAAGAAAGAAAAGGAAAGCCAGTGGTGGTGGCACACACCTGTAATCCCAGCACTTGGAAGGCTTAGGCAGAAGGATCGCCGCAAGTTTGAGACCAGCCTGTGCTACAACATGAACTCAAGGCCAGCCTGAACTGCATAGTGAGACCCTATCTCAAAAAGATTAAAAAAAAGAAAAAAAAAAAAAGATAATACTACCCAGAAGGGCTATATTTGAAAAGTCAAATGGAAGCAAGTGGTGAGGATATTAAACAAAACAGAACAAACAAACCAGGAACCCTTAGACATTGCTACTATGATAAACAGAGCAACCACTTAGGAAAAGCCTTGTAGTTCTTTACATAATTAGAGTTAACATTACAACTCACCTAAGTATATACCCTCCAAAAATGAAAACATTATGTCCACATACAATCTTGTACACAAACATTCAAGGCAGAATAATACATACTAGCCAAAAAGGGAGAACAATCCCATTTCATCATCAATTAACACATGCATTAGTAAGTGCGGTATACCAAACAACTGAAAATTAATATACAAGTACTAACAATGTAACAATATGTAACATCTTGAGAAACATTATGCCATGGGAAATAATCCAATTATAAGATACCTTATATTGCATGATTTTGTTTATACAGCTATTCAGAAGAAGGAAATCTGTGGATTCAGAAAGTCGATTGGTGGTAACTATGGGATAGTAGGGAGGTGGGTGGAGCACGAGGTTGGTTTTTAGGGTTAGGGTTAGGAAGGACTAAGGAAGTAAAGACACTGGAAATAATAAAAGGCAAGTCTATCATTCTTGGAGCAGGAAATTATAAACAGGCAAAAGGATGGAATAATGGTAGAATGCTGGATTTGAACTAGATGTAACGACATGCATATACACTGTATGTTGCAGATTCAGGCAATCTGCAGTATAAACCCAAACTGTGTGTATAAACCTGTATTTCCGCCTTTTGTCCCCTGAGAGGGTTGGGAACCTTTACATGCCAGGACTAAGAAGTGAGCACTCCCAGATCTGGGTTCTAAGCACCACTCACCAAAGCACCTTGCGGACACAGCTGATTTCAGGGTGCGCAGGGAAAAAGCAAGATGAACTGGGAGATCCCACTGTGCCAGAGTGAGGAATGCAGAAAGGGTAGGAATGGGACAAAGGACACAGACAACATCAGAAGGGGCAGCTCCTACTGGCTACACATGGAATAGGGGAAGCCACAAAATAAATGAGATTATTTCTACTGAACAAAAAAGGATTCTACACCGAAATAAGTAACTGAACAAATTAATGAGAAAATTCCTCTTTTTAGCAGAATGCTACCCAATAAATGCAGAAGAAATGATGGAATTAGAACGTTTCCATTGAATTATCACTGTCATTATTAACTCAGGCAAGAAATAAAATACATGCTAAAAGCACTGGGTCAGAGTTCAACATGGAAGAGAGTATGTGGTTCCAACTCATCTTTTCATAATATATGAACTATGAAGAGAAAAAGAATAACTTACGATGGACACATCTCAGGAGCCACTGATTAACTAATGTGATCAAACTGTATCTTTAGTGATGCGGAAAATGACATCTTGTGCCATGTGGAGGGGTGCAGTGGGAAAAGCAGAGTCAACTCTGATGTTTCTACCAGAAAGGTGTAACCCTGCAGAACAGCCTGAAAACTTGGAAAATGTCAGAAAAACATTACAAATTGTTACTGGGACAGTTGGCAAAATCTTAATGGAAGTTTTTGGTTGAACAGAAGATAGGAGATTTCTATGTGTGCTTTTCTTATAATTTTTCTGTAAGTTTGAAGTTATTTCAAAACAAAATACTATCGTTGCAAAATTAGGCAGGATAGGGATCCTGATGGAGGAAAACTTTGCATCCTATGAAATACTCTTCACAATGAAAAGAAATCTGATTTTACTCTATCTCCATCTATTAATATATTGAAAATACCATGCAGACAGAATCAGCAAAATACAGATACTGGCAAGATGTACAAGGCCAAAATCCAGATTTCTTCAACTAATAAATTAAGCAAATAGAGAGACCAGAAACACAAGTTTAAGAAACTTCAGCTGTATAGCTACCAATGACAATATATTGAGATTTTTTTGGATCCCAGTATAAATGTTACGTATAAATATAACAGATATAAATAGTAGATATTTGATGACATTAAGCAATTATTAATTATTTTGCTTATGGTAAAGACAAGATAGTTACTAAACGAATAAAACAACAGTGTCTTTAGTTACCTCCAAAGCAATCTGATGTGGGGGAAACAAGGGGCTGCGTGACTGAGAGACACACATCTGTGGGACGGCACACGTAGGGCAGGTGACGAATGAGGATGTGGGCCTTTATTTTACTCTGTATACTTTGTAACTATTTGAAACTCTTTATAACAAAAATGTTTTTTTTTTTTTTTTTTGCTTTACTTTCAAGTAGTAAAACCAAGATTTAAATCTAGGTCTGTTTCTCATTTCAAATCTAGTTCCTGATGATTTTCTATTTTCCTGTAAAAATATGTAAGTACCCTACTGATAAGTTGACCTATGAATTTACTAGACAACATTAAAAAAAATACTTTCAACTCTTAAAATTTAATGACGTATACCTACTTTATAGATGAGATACACTAAGAAAGTAGAATATGAAATGCATTTTATCTTTTTCAGTGTTTTCCTCACTAAAATTAAGCTGCATTTACATAATAAGAGAAATTTTTACTGAAAAAAGATATTTTGGGGAAAGGTAAACATCAGCTTACCTAGTGGATCACAAAAGAGATAGCATTTGGAAATGTGTAGGGTTTTTCTGGCTGTCTTTGGCACCTGGAGACACCACTAGACAGGAGGGTGTGTGTGTGTGTATGTGTATGTGTGCGCATGTGTGCGTGCTCAGGGCCCTCCTATACACACCACTACTGCATTTGTTTTAAGAGCACGTCTCTCTAAGGCCAGGAAAACCAACAGTAAATATGGCCTCTATAAGCTGTCTACAAATGGCAGTTAGCAGGAGTATTAGTTTCTCTAGAGTCAGACACAGCGGGCAGAGGGAAGAGGATCTACACAGATCTGGAATTTAGGCAAAGTTCAACACAGGATGAACGAGTGCTCCTCTTGATGGAGCTGCCAGATTCCAGCAAACACAAAAGTAACTCTGAGAGCAAACTGTTCCCAGAAATCCCTGAACTGTAATCCTTTTAGTTACTCTTCCTTCTTGTGTCTTCCTTATATAACCACATCTTGGAAAGAAATACTGCAAAGTTCCTATATAGGAGTACTAAAGGAACTCAGCCAAACCCAGCATAGAGAATTAAAAAATAACGCCAGCACAGTATCACCAAAGTGAAATCACTCACGTTTCTCCTGCTTAACCTGGGTGGCAGCACCAAGGTTGATGCCAGGTGTGATCTGAACTGTCCCATGAAGCGTCATGTACCATAGGCTTGGGTGTCAACCTGGGTGCTCCCAGGAAGTGGTGGAACCATTAGCAGGGGAGGCCTACTGGGAGGCGAGCCTTGGACCTCCTGAAGTGAGCACTTTCCTCTGCCATAAGGTACTGCCCCAGCTGAGGCAAAAGACCAAATGACCATGGACTGAAACTTCTGAAACCAAAAGCCAAAATAACCTTTTCCTTCTTTAGGGTGACTTGTCTCAGCTACCTTCGCATCGTAACAGAAACCTGAGTGATAGCCATCAAGGAATCAGGACAGCTCCCAGCTCAGACACACAATGCAGTGAAGGGCAAGGGAGGCAGCGGGAGTCCAAGTCACAGCATACTTCTCTGCATGAGGTGCAGTAGAAAAATCAAGTGTGTGGGAAGGAGACGTAAGAGCGAAAATAACCCTGGGAGAAGCAGGGCTCCAGGGCTCTGAATGTGCTTCCTAAGTGGCACTTGCAAGAAACTGGAGGAGGAAAAAATGAATAGTTGATTCATAAGGAGGCGTTGGGTGATAGGCGCAAAGGCATAATCTCAGTCTGAGATAATAATGCAGGAGATAAACATGTTTGAAACTTCCCTTCTAGAAAGGCCACGATCATTATTCAGAGTTTTCAAAGGAATCTTAATAGTCCAAAGCGGTAAGGTAGAAATCAACGAAAGGCCTTAGGAACACCCGGATCTTAGCATTTCTAAATGAAGAACTGAGACTCTGCTTCCACACTCATTCACACACTTACACAAAGGGATAAAAATGTATTAAAGAGACATTACCCTTCACGTATGCCGCATACCCACTGTTATTCACCAGCACAGAGTATGGTGGTTCACTGGGTGGCACGACTCCCGCAGCCATGGTAATCTGTTGGGGGAGAAGGAAAAAAACACTATTTTTGAAAGTGTATCTTGGGATACTTATCTACTAATTATCACAATGTGCTGGGCCTCTGCTGTCCAGTACAGCATCCTTCATTAAAATGTGGCTAGACCAGATTGAGACCTGCTGTTAATGTAAAAGGCAGGATTTTGAAGACAGCATAAAAAATAAAACTTCTCACCAGTAATTGTTAAATTGATCACATACTGAAATAATGTTGATATACTAGATTAAATATATTATTAAAATATTTCCTAGTTCATTCTAAAACTTTGATTTACGCATTCTGCAGTACTGGAGATTGAACCAAGGTCTTCTGCCCTGAGGTACACTGAGTTGTATTTATGTGTTTTTGGAGATAAGGTCTCACTAAATTGCTCAGATGAGACCTGAACTCATGATCCTCCTGCATCAGTCTCCCAGAGTGCTTGGTTATGGGCTTGTACTACCATGTTCAGCTTTTTAAAGATTTTTAATTCTGCTGGGAGAAAACCTAAGATTCAGTGTATATGGCTCACAGGACCTAGGAAGTAAGGACATTATGGAGAAAAAGGAGAGGTACTCTCCTTTGTGCATTTACAGACTCCTGGAAGACAAGATGCAGACACAAACACTGCTAACTGTGCAAAGGGTCCTAAGAGGGTTCAGACAAGCAGGAGGGCTGTTCAATGTGAAGGCGGATATGACTTCAAGGAGGAAAGAGCATTTGCTCCAGGCTCAAAGAGAAATATTTATTGTGAACAGGAAGGAACAGGAGGCAAATGAACAGATCCTTTATTCCATCAAGAGAACAGTTTCAAGCAATGGTTCACTGTATTTACAGGACATTAATCTGTAACTGCCGGTCTGCAGCTCACGGCTTCATCTAGCTCTGGCTAAATCAGACAGCTAAGTGGCTGCTGTGTTGCTCAAGTGCCACGGTCTCCAGTGAGGAAAAAAATTTTTTTTTACTTTATTTTAAAGAGATTACAACAAAAGAGGACAGAACAAAGCAGATCAGAACGGAACAATGTAAGCAACACAGTACTTCACCACAAGACAACCAGATACTAACAGTAGCTACCATAATGTCTCTTTCTTTGAAATAGTTGGGCATACCTTCACATACAACAGTATCAAACATGACAAAATAGTGTAAAACCATTCAAGAAAATGAAAGTATTAAGGGGCATTCAGAAACAAATAACAGAAAATGAACAATGGCTACTACATTATCTCATTTTCCATGAAAAATTTGTTATACTATCACATATATTAAAATCCAATAAGACAAAACATGATAGAACCAATGGAAACAGAAGAACAAAAGCATGGTAGGACTTTAAACCAAGATGATATTAAATAAGCAATGGCTGCCATAATGTCTTGTTTTCTTTAAAAGAGCTGTTCATACCATCACACATAATAAAACCAAATAAATCAAAATAAAACCATTCCAACTAATGAATGAAAACATTATAAGGCTTCAAAGCAATGTAATGGGCAATCATAATTACCATAAAATCTTATGTACTCTTACCATTTCTTCCACTAGAGAGACTATACAGTATTTATATATGTGAGTTTGATTTATTTCACTTGTGAGTATGGTCTCAAGTTGTGTCTATTTATTTATAAATATCTCAATGCGATTATTCTTTATAGCTGAGTAGTACTCCATTGTATAAAAATACCACATCTTTTTTATCCATTCCTCAGTTAATGGACACTTAGGTTGTTTCCAAGATCTGGCTATTACAACTTGTGCTGCTATAAACATTTGTGCACACATATCACTGTGGTATGTTTTCAGTTCTGGGAATATGCCTAAAAGTGGAATAGCTGGGTTGAATGGGACTTCCAATCCCAGCTTTTTGAGGAATCTCTAGAATGACCTCCACAGTGGTTGCACAAGTCTACACTCCCACCAACAGTGCAGGAGAGTTCCTTTTTCCTCATAGCCTCTCCAGCATTTGTTGTTGTTGGTTTTCTTGATCCTGGCCATTCTTTCTGGAGTGAGATGGAATCTCAGTGTGGTTTTAATTTGCATTTCCCTAATGACAAATGATGATGAACATTTTTTCATGTATTTATTTGCCATTTCTATTTCTTCATCTGAGAACTGTGTATTCATCTCAGATGCCCATTTCTGGATTGGGTCTTTGAATTTCGGGGGGCTGATTTTTAAAAATTCTTTATACATTTTAGACAGAAGTCCTTTGTCTGAGGGACAGTTCACTAAGATTTTTTCCCCAGTTTTTAGGTTTTTCACTATGCTGGGGATTTTTTTCGACATACAGAAACTTTTTAATAAGATATGATCCCAGTTATTGATTCTGGAAAGTATTTCCTGTGTGGTTTGATTCCTGTTCATGAATTCTCTACCTACCCCTATGTCTTCAAGATTTTTACCTAATTTGTCTTCCAACAGATTTAGTATTTCTGTTTTAATATTCAATCTTTGATCCATTTAGATTTTAGTTTAGTACATGGTGATATGCATGGATCTACTTTTAGTTTTCAGCATACGGAGAGCCAATTTTTTCAGCATCATTTATTAAAGAGACTGTCATTCTTACGGTGAACATATTTGGCCTCTTTATCAAAGATAAGGTGGTTGACTGTGTTTGTAGTTGTATCTTCTAATCTATTCCATTGACCTTCAGATCTATTTTTATTCCAGTATCATGTTGACTTTATTACAGTAGCTTTGTAGTACAACCTCAAGTCAGGGATTGTGATGCTTCCTGCCTTGCCTTTGCTGCTTAGCATTGCCTTTGCTATTCTAGGTCTCTTCTGGTTCCAGACGAATTTTAGGAGTGATTTCTCTAGATCTATGAAGTATGCTAATGGCATTTTCATTGGGATTGCATTGAATCTGTATAACAGTTTTGGGAGAATGGCCATTTTCACAATATTTATTTTTCTTATCCATGAACAAGCGATGTCCTTCCACTTTGAGATCCTCTTCAGTGTCTTCTTCAGGGTATTATAATTTTCCCTGTATAGATCTTTTACTTCTTCTGTGAGATTAATTCCTAAGTATTTCATTTTTTTGGATGCTAGTGTGAAGGGTGTGGCTTCTTTTACTTCTCTGTGATTATGTTGTTAGTGTAAGAATACTGTTGATTTTGAGTACTAACTATGTATCCAGCTACATTGCTAAAGTTATTATATCTAGTAGGAGTCTTTCAATGGAGTTTTGGGGGGGGTCTTCTATATAGAGTATCATGTCGAATGCAAATAATGATAATTTAACTTCCTTTCTTTCCTATCTTTACTCCTTTTATTTCTCTCTCTTGTCTAACTGCTCTGGCTAATACTTCTACTACTATGTTAAAATAGGAGCAGTGATAAAGGACATCCTTGTTTTGTGCCTGATTTTAAGGTAAAGGCTTTCAGTTTTTGGCCATGAGATGGCCTTTATCATACTGAGGTAAAAGACCATCTATTCCAATTTTCTGTAAGGTATCATCAATGAGAGTTGGACCTCATCTATAGAAATGATCACATGATTTTTACTTTTGGCTCTATTGATATGTTGGATTACATTTATTGATTTTCATATGTTGAACCATCCCTGCATGCCTAGGATGAATCCCACTTGTTCATAGTGTATAATCTTCTGGATGATTTGCTGCCAATATTTGATGATTTGTTTGCCAATGTTTTATTGAGAATTTTTACATTAGGGAGATTGGCCTGTAGTTCTCTTTTTCAGTTGAGTCCTTCTCAGGTTTTGGTACTAGAGTAGTATTTGCCTCCAGGAATGACTCAGGAAGAATTGCCTCCCTTTTGATTTCATTGAAGAGTTTAAAGAGTGTCGGCATTAAGTCTTCTTTGTATTTCCTGTAGAATTCTGCAGTGAATCCGTCTGGGCCTGGGCTCTTCTTTGTAGGTAAGAACTTAATTACATTTTCAATTTCATGAATACAAACTGGGTTATTCAGCAATTTTACGTCTTCTTGACCCAGCTTTGGTAGTTCATATGTTTCTAGGACTCTGTTCGTCTCCTGTGTGTTATTGAACCTATGAGAGTAGAGTTTTTTGAAATAGGTGTTGATGATCTTCTGTATTTCCAGTCTGTAGTGATTGTACCTTTTTTATTCCTTATTGCATGAATTTGAGCTTTTTCTTTCCTTTTTAAAATGAGGTTGGCTAGGGGCTTATCAATTTTATTTATTCTTTCAAAGAACCAACTCTTTCAAAGCATCAGTGGATTCTTTGGGTTGTTTTCTTAGTCTCCATTGCATTAATTTCAGCTCTGATTTTTATAATTTCCTCCCTTCTTTTGGCTCTGGGCTTGCCTTGCTCTTCTTTTTCTAGATGTTTGAGGTATAGCATCAGGTTATTTGCGGTCGTTCGTTTTCCTCATGTGGGAACTCAGTGCAATAAATTTTTCTCTGAGAACTACTTTCATTGCATCCCACAGATTCTAGTAAGTTGTATTTGTATTTTCATGTGCTTGTAGGTATCAATTTCTTAATTTCCTCTGTGACCCCTGATTGCTCACGTGTATTAAATTTCCATATGTTTGTGGGCTTGTGTTTTCCAGTTTCTTTTATCATTAATTTCTAGTTTCATGGCGCTATGATCTGATAACATGCATGGGATAATTTCAATTCTTTTGCATTTACTTAAATATGTTCTATGGGCTAGTATATGGTCTATTTTAGAGAATGTCCCACGTACTGCTGAGAAAAATATATATTCTGATATTGTTGGATGGAACACTCTGTATATGTCTATCAAGTCCATTTGTTCACAGGTGTGAGTCAGTTCTGTTATTTCTTTGCTGATTTTCTGCCTGGTTGATCTGTCCCTTTGTGTCAATGGTATGTTACAGTCTCCTGTTATAATTGTGTTATTGCCTATTTGATTTTTCATTTCTGTTAATACTTGCTTTGTACACCTGGGTGGTATGGAATTTGGTGCATATATATTTAAGATTGTTATCTCTTTCTCTTGAAGTTTTCCCCTAACCAGTATGTAGTGACCTTCTTTATCTCTTTGGATCATTCTTGTAGTTCACATTGTCTGCAAACAGAATAGCTACCCCCACCTTTTTGGGGGGGGGTTCCTATTGCATGAAGTATTGTTTTCCATCCCTTGACTTTCAGTCTATGAGTTTCCTTTTGGGTTAAATGGATTTCTTATAGACAGCATATGGTTGGATGTTATTTCTTGATCTATTCTGTCAGTCTGTTTAATTGGTAAACTGAGACCATTTACATTAACAGTTATAACTGTTATATACTGGTTTATTGTTGACATTATTTTCTGCTATTGCAGCTTTACCTTTCCATTCTGTTTAACTGTCTGCCTTGCTTCGTGGTTTTTTCTTATGTGTATCTAGAATGTCTTTCAGTATTCTTTGCAGGGTTGGTTTGGTGATCATGAAGTTCTTCAGCTGTTCTTTGTCATCGAAGTACCTTATTTATCCATCCATTCTGAAGGACAGTTTTGCACGGTACTAGGCTAGAAGTCATTTTCCTTTAGGATCTGAAATACTTTGCTCCATGCTCTTCTTGACTTCATTGTTTGTGCTGAGAGTCTGCTGTGATTCTGATAGGTTTTCCTTTATAGGTGATCTGTCTTTTCTAACAGCTTTTAATATTCTATTCTTATGTTGGATTTCTGGGATGATGATTATTATATGTCTGGGTGTAGTTTTATTTTGGTTATGGCTATTTGGAGTTCTATGTGTTTCACTGATTCTGATGTCAGTTTCTATTTTCATGTTGGGAAATTTTCAGCTATTACTTTTTTTTTTTTTTTTTTTTTTTTTTTTTTTGTCTTTGAGACAGGTCTCTCTATGCAGTTCAGGCTGGCCTTGAGCTCACTTTGTAGCCCAGGCTAGTCCTGAACTCGAAATGATCCTCTTGCCTCAGCCTCCCGAGTGCTGGGATTACAGGGGTGAGACACCACGCCCGGCATCCGCTATTACTTCTGTAAATAGCCTCTTGGTATCATTTGTGTTGTCCCCTTCTTTTTCATTGATCCCTATCAACTTTATGTTGTTTTTCTTTGTATCATCTTGCAGCTGTTGAATTGTTATTTCCTGATTCCTTGTTATTTTTAAAAGATATTTCCTTTCCTGTTCACTAGCTGCAATCTTGTCTTCAAGATCTGAAATTCTATCTTCACTTTCGGTGAGGCAGTTTTGACAACTTTCAATGGAATTTTTCATTTCCTGTATATCTCTTTGAATCTGCTTCATATATTCTGTGCTTTTGCATTTTTCTCTAATTTTTAAACTGTGCCTTTAGATGTGTTCAACATTTCTTTCATTACTTTTATCATTTCTTCTTTTACCTAGATTTCTTTTAATTTGAATTCCTTTAAAGCTTCCCAGAGTTACTTTGTTATTTCAGTTGCTATTATTTCATGTAATGCAGGTGTATGGCTTATATTTTCTTCTATGTATATGGCTCCTAGGTTTTCTTGGGATGGGCTGGAGGTTTGAGATTGCATTTTGATCTTTCGTCTTGTCATTTTCCTGTATTTCTGTGTTTCAAGTGATGTTCCAAAGCTTCCCCTGGGCATGTTGGAAATCATCTCCTATGCCCTTGGCTCCTGGGACTGAGTAGACGTTGCTGAATATGGCCCAGTCAGGCCCACAGGATCTCTCGTTCCACCTCCAGTGTTCCAGGAAGCTGGGCGGGCTCCTAACCACTGTGGGTGATGGTCTAAAGCTCTCCCCGGACTAGCACTGATGTGCTGGAACTCATCTCATGTGCCCCCAGCTTCCCTGATTGAATGAAGGTTGCTGGGTATGGTCTAGTTAGCCTTCAAAACCTCACAAGCCTAGTCCAGTGTGTCTGGAAGCTGGGCAGGCACTTAACTGCTGGGAGTGATGATCTTAGACTCTCTCCAGGTCCACACCATTGTGCTAGAACTCATCTTACATGGCCTCAGATCCCTGGATTGAAAGAAGGTCACTGGGGATGGTCCAGTTAGGTCCACGAAACCTGGTGCGCCTAGTCTAGTGTGGCTAGACACTGGGAGGGCACTTAACCACTGGGAACGATGATCTTAAACTCTCCCCAGAACCCCTGCCAGTGTGCTGGAACTCACCTCATGCAGCCTCAGCTCCCAGGTTGACAGAAGGTCACTTGAGATGCTCCAGTTAGGCCCATGAAACCTGCCGAGCCTAGTCTAGTGTGGTTGGAAGCTTGCGGGCACTTAACTGCTGGGAACGATGATCTTAAGCTCTCCCCAGGCCCAAGCCAGTGTACTGGAACTCCAATGAGGAAAATTATGCAAACATTTGATGTGTCAAAAAAATGATCACTTCTCTTTAGCACTTACTTACTAAATGCTACACACAAATATTAAATCACTTTTTTCTTACAAAAACTCTACAAAGTAGCTATTATTCCTTACTTAAAACTGAAATACACAATACCAGACTAAGTTTCTTGAATCTATTCTTATTTATTTCTGTATCCTAAAGCCCACTGAAAACATGGCTATTCAAAAATGCTGGTTAAGCTGGGTATGACGGCACCTGCTGTGACTCTAGGTTCAGGCATGAAGGATGGCCATGACTTCAAGCCCAAGCTGGGCCAGCCTGTGAGTTCAAGGCCAGCCTACACCACACCAATGACCCTGTCTCAAAAAAAAAAAAAAAAAAAAACAAAGCAGCAAGCAAAAACATCTTTGTTAACTGTAACTCTGAGTCAGAAAGAGCAGAAATATGACTGTGGAACATCTTACAAAATTTTTTTGTAGTAGCAATGTGGCTGTGGTGGCAAACATATATAATCCTATCATTCTGGGACCCTGTCTGGGCAACTCAGCAAGACTCTGTCTCAAAATAAAAAGGTCTAGGCATGTAGCTCAGCGTGAAGCCCTGGATTCAATCTATAGTATTGAAAAAAAATCTTTCTAACTAGTTCCCTTTCCTCCTGAAAGTTGCAAGGAAGTTCAGAAGACCTTCACAAGAATCCTAATCAAACATACAAGTCCTCTCTACAAGACCTTTGTCTGAACACTAAGTGACATGGTTACCCAGCTCTAATAGCTGGAAAGTTGTTTACAATTCTGCGATTTAGTTGCTATCCATTGGTCCTGTTTCTGCCCACACAGATCAATATACACTTTCCTTCATAGCTCCACAGCGGACAATCCTGGTCCCCTATTACGGATTTCTATCCTGCTGAGCAATGCATCTGCAGGTCCCTTAACTGTTGTAACACGCAGCATTCTAGATGTCCCCACCAGCCTGCACGCCTTTCCTATCACACTCTACAGTTGTTAAAATTGTGCTCAGAGCTGATGTACCCCAAAGGGATAGAAACAGTTACTTCTATCAGCACATTAGTATTTCGGTGGACTCAAGACATTATCAGGACATACCAAAAGTCAAAGAAAAATCCTGGCTGTAATGATTTGCAATACTTACTTTAAAAAAGACATTGACTAAGGATATTTAAACATATATAAAATTTTAAATAAATGATACAAAGAATGAAAAGTCAAGTCTCCATCTTAGTCCTGGATAAATTTTACTCCCTAGACATAAACAGTATTCGCTTTAGTTATTCTGGACAGCAATCAGAATACTTAGCTCTTTCTTTTGTTGCTTGTTTTTGAAATAGGTCTCGAATTCCTGGTGACATTCCTACTTCAGCCTCCTAAGTGCTGGGATCACAAGTATATAGCTAGATCTCTGATTCTTATGCTATCATCTAAACCCTAAAACTGAATTCATGACATAAAAGAAACTTGTTCATTTACCTTCTTTCTACGCCAAGCCTTCTCCCATTTAATACATCAAATATGACTATATAATTTAAAATTATATTCTTTAGTCATCTCTTATGAACTTTGAAAAACATGCTGATTCCCTCTATGTAAAATAAGTCTATTAGTTTACATGTCTACTCTCCTTTCGTGTTATTTTCAAGTTCTGTTAAGCATGCCATTTCTTCTTCTTCTTTTTTTTTAATTCCTTTCTTTGGTACCAAGGATCAAACTCACGATCTCTTGTCAGGCAGGCACTTATACCGCTGAGCTAAATCCCTAGCCCTAAGCACACCATTTCTATTATATCAAGATTTTGAACATTTAACTATCAGTTAGTCTATCATTTACTTTCTCATGCTAAGGTTTATTCTAAAATGTGAAACAACACAATTATGTATATGCATGATGAAGTTTGAAGATTATAGCTATGTGTTAATCTGTATACGCACTTTTAACCAAGTACCAATACTGAAAAAAGTACCTGTAATCTTGTATCACCAAACCTGTGCTCATCAAAGTAAAACATCTGAGCTTCAGTGTCAAATGAATTAACTTTTATCCTATCTGTTGTTTAAACAGGGACATATTTTGTTTCATTACCAAAGTGGACAATAACTTTCTTTTGCAAACTTCTCCCTGGATTATAATAACCTTTTTTCTTACTGAGAAAAATAAGTAAATCATTGTCACACATCTATAATCTTCTAACTTCTTCTTATAACTACCTATCTTTTGAAGATTTTTTCCCCTGTGTTCTTTGTATTCCTTTTCTGTTAGCACCAGGGCTTCTGCGGCTTCCTATATACTTCTCAGTCCAGGGTTTCTTTTAATCCCACTCCTGAATTGAAGTTGTATTTTCTTGGCTTCTGCTGACTTTGAGCAATTTTTTCTTGGCAAATGAAAGGAAGGTAAACTTTCTATGTCTTTTCATTCTGAAAATAACTGTATATTATGCACATGTAAAGCTGATGATTTAGCTACTCAGAGAATTCTAGGCTGAAAGCTAGCTGTGCATGTCAGAACTGTGAAAATACTGTGTGCTGTGTTTTAGCAAACAATAATGAAAAGTCCAATGCCAGGCCGACTCTGGCAGCAGCTGAGCCGTAGATTTTTCTCTGTGGGGTTCTGAAACTGAGCAATGATGTATATTAGAACCTTTTGGGGTTCTGAAACTGACCAATGATGTATGTTAGAACTCAATTTCCCTTGTTATTTAACAGCTAGAAGTGACTGTTCACATGTGCCATGACCTACAGTGAGTGGCTTATGTTACAAAATCCATGTCTTTCTCACAGAAGCGCTCAGAGAGGTACTATGGGCAACATTCACCCTACTGTCTCAGGTGGGAAATCCTGTGGGTCTGGCTGGCACAGACCCTTAACATCAATCCAATGTGCCCCTCAGAAAGATTAGCCCAACTTACAGAAATTAGAACAGAGTATCTTTGGTCTTACTCTTGCTAATGGTGGGCTTTTTAAATCTTAGCACAACTGTCTCATTACTCCCTTACTTCACAGTTCTTTACTTAGTGAAATGGGATTTTCCAGAGGTTTGTCTTATGCGTATCCTATTAACAGAGTGACCATTCAGGGCTCTATTGCCTTTCTTTTATATGTCAACTCTAACATCATTATCCAGTTCACATCATGTATGCCAACTCTGTATCATGTATGTAGCACATTTAAAAAAATCAAGTTTACTGTAGTCTAACTACAGTAATGGTGTGTTTTGCCTGGAAGTCTTACTTTTTCACATAGCCCAAAAATGTATGATTTCTCCTTCTGTAGTGTTTTCTCTAGTATGAAAGGTTTTCTCCAGTTCAAAGGTGTAAATCCCAATTTAATGCCTTCTATTTTGGGGTGGTGGTGTCCTGTTGTTGCAGGTTAACAATAATATTACTAAAACAGAATTATCTACAGAATGAATGAGTTCACACTCAAAATCCTAAAAAACAGCAAAGTTAAAAAATTATTTGTAGGAACCGGAAAAAGATGGCGGATAGATAATAGCTGGCTACAGAGGCTCCCTGAGATAGTGAACTTAGAATTCAACATAATACAGCGTGGGGAGCCCCGAACAGAGGGAGATGAATTCTCTCATCCCAGGAAGAAATGAAGGTGAGAAGACCAATCAAACATACAGTCCTGGTGCTACTATCAGAACAGCTAAAGGTTAACTGGTCCCACTGCAGTGGGCAACTTGCCGAGCTGTCCAACGTCCCGCCGCTTCGACTCACTGGAGGCACAGTCACACTGAGGTCGGGGGTTGGCCAGCCAAACTGAGAGCTGAGCTGGCCGGGAGCCTGCATCGACCTGTAGTGAGTGACAGGAGTGGAGCCATTTCACACAAAGTGGGGCTCCAGCCAATGACACTTTGGGATGGGCAGGACTGGCAAGTATAAGGGGCAGCAGTGACTTTAGTCAGTTGTTCCCTTCCTGCCTGGGATTGGTGGAGTGAGCTAGGCCTCAGTCACGTGACCTGGCTGAGAGCCAATAGGTTATGTGAAATCAATTCACTACAGCGGCTGTGCACACTACCCCAGTGAAGCCTCAGAAGTTCGACTAACCCAGAGGGAAGGTAGTGCTCAGCAATAAAGTGCAGGCCACAGCAGCTTGACTGATCTGGAGGGCAGGGACCAGCATATGCTGCCCCTGTCTACAACTCACTAGCACACTGCAGTGGGAAGGGTCACCTAACCAGCATGTTTCAGAAGAATTGTAACCAACAAAGAAAGAAACTGGGGCCTCCTGGAAGAAACAAAAAACATGGGAAGAGGAAGCAACAACAAAAAGTCTCCAGGTCCTAACCCTGAGAACATTGACCCAGGACAAGTAAATACAAAAGAGAATGAGAACAGCAAACATGCAATATCAGACATGGCACCAGTGGACATGAACAGATATCTTTGGGACCTCATAGACGAGTTCAAAAGTGAAATATTTAGCCAAGTAAAGCAAGACATAAGACATAAGATTAATAAAAGAAATGCTAAGCATCCCTCAAGCAGACACAGATGGAAGAAAGGAGGTACTCAAACAAAGGAGAGAACCATTTGATGAAGAATATAAACAAAATATAGAAAACATGAAGCAGATTCAAAGAGAGTACCAGGAAATTAAAAACTATGGAAAAAAGGCCTGGGGATTTAGCTCAGAGGCATGAGCACCTGCCTTGCAAGTGCGCAGTCTTGAGAGTTCGATCCCTGGTACCAAAAAAAAAAAAAAAAAAAAAAAAAGCAAAAAAAACCCCAAACTCTATGGAAAGATGGCAAATCTGCTTGAAAGAAACTAAGGATAGATTATCCAAACTGGAGGATAGTTTTGCAATGTGGGACTATGAAAGGGAAAACTTTTTAAAAATAACAGGGAAACAAGCAGTAACAATACAAAGGCTAGAAGACGACAAGAAGGTCTAGAACTTGAGAATAAAGAATGTGAATGAAGAAGCGGGTACAAACAAAGGAACTACAAAGGCTGTTCACAGAAATAATTAAGGAAAACTTCCCAAACATAGGAAAAGGAAATGATATTATGATATATGAGGCATACAGAACTCCAACCACCCACAACCAAAACAGAGTTACACCCAGGCATATAATAATCAAGATCCCAGAAATTCAATATAAGAACAGAATATTAAAAGCTATTAGAAACAAGAAACAGATAACCTATAGAGGAAGCCCTTCAGAATAACGGCAGACTTCTCAACACAAACCATCAAGTCAAGAAGAGCCTGGAGTGAAATATTCCAAGCCCTGAAAGAAAATAACCTCCATCCCAGACTGATACACCCTGCTACACTGTCTCTACAAATTAATGGAGAAACAAGATGATTCCAAGACAAAGAGAACTTGGGAAATTTGCAACACCAATCTAACTCTACAGAGAATACTGCAGGGCATTCTAGAGAGGGAGAAACGTACTAGGACTCCAGGAACAGTGGCAGAGAGGCCTTGAAGAATGGAGCAGAAAACAGAATGAAGAAGATAAGCAGACAACTGATGGCAAAAGAAGACCATAACAGAAATGAGGCAGAGAAGGTTGCTTATAATCTCTAATACAGATGGCCTTGATACAGTAAATTAAAAAAAAAAAGAACCACATGTGGAGTAGATCAGGAGGCAGGGTCCACCAAGATGCTATTTATAGGAAATATAATTAAGATATAAAAGAGTACATGGACTTAAAATCAAATAGAAAACAATGCTCTATGTGATAGAGAACCAGAGAGTAATAGGGGCAACTAGACCAGTATTTGTGGATAGGTTGGAAAGACAGGCTTTAGCAGGTAAAGGAATACAATTAGAGATCAAGTTCAGGAGAGAGAAGGTTCGGAACCACTTAGGTAAATAGCAGGTTGCCTCCCATTCCAATTTAAAACTAAGGGTCTTGGTCAGACTCAAAAATGCACAGTGTATGCTGGGGAAGTGAAAGGGAAGACAGAGTCTTAAAAAAGATGGCAGAAGATATTGTTAATAGTGTATCAGGATTTAAAACCCACATTACTTGCACCACTCTGCTTAGATAGATTTTATTGGTTTTTTTAATAGATTTTATTCTGTCCCAGTTTTCTACTTGCATTAGATTTGAGGGCACAGATAGCTATCCCCAAAACATCAGGATATAGCATAGTAATCATCTTTAATTTCCTATTATCTTAATCTGGAGCCCTGTATGACTTATACTGTTTTATCATGACTGATCTTAGTTAAATCTGGTTTGTTTGATTGCTGTTTGGTATCGACAGATTTTATTCAAAACTGATATGATTGATAGTATCAAGTCTGAGAGTATAGGCAACTACACTGAAGATGACAAGACTCTATGATATACATTCTGGTTTGATAACTGCCTGTTTTTGATAACTGCCTGTTTGATAAATACAAAGTTGTTTTTATTAATACTGTTATGTATTGATATATTCAATTATACTATGTCTGATGATATAGTCAATTCTATTGAAGATAACAAGAGACAACACAGGAACTATGGTAGAACTCTTTGTACAACGGTCTTATATGTCTCTTTCCTTTCAACTGTTTATAGGAATTTGTTTTGTTTTGTCTTGTTTTGTTTTGCTTCTCCCTCTAACATAGAAAGGATAAAAATACATCTTAAGACTCATGCATGTGTAGAATCTATGAACAGTTTATGAGAACTGATCTTATGACACATGATGAAATCAACAGATATTTTGAAGAAAAGAGACACTAAAGTACCTGATCCTGGGGTGTCACAATGTGAAACCCAGCAATAGTATTATTCTTTGTTCAGAATGATATTAGCTTGCTTGGGTTTATTCAATCTCAATATAATTGAAGATATGGATAACTGCATATATGTTTAAGTGTATAGGATTGATAACCATATTTCTAAGTTTTTGTTGAATAGCTGAACAGAACTGGTTGCAATATCAATGTTTGAATCCCCACTTTATATGCTCCACTCTAGTATCTTAAATAACTATTTGTAAGAGGACAATCTGTAATCATCAAATAGTGATTTCTTACTGTTTATTTTTTTCTTTGAAATTATATATTATTTCTACCCGTTTTCTATTTTGTTTACTCTTACTTTAAAATTAAAAAAAAAAAAAGACACTATAGTACCTAATCTGATCTTGGAGTGTTTTGATGTGAAATCCAGCAATACTACTATTCTTTGTTCAGAGTGATTTTAGTCTGCTTTGGTTTGTTTAATCTCAACATAAATGAAGAGATGGATAACTGCATGTATGTTTAAGTGTATAGGACTGATAACCATATTACTACATTTTTGTTGGATAGTTGAACACAATTGTTTGCAGTCTCGCTGTTTGAATTCCCACTTCATATATTCCACTTTTGTATCTTGAACAACTATTTGTAAAAGGACAGTATGTAAACATCAACTAGTGATTTCTTCCTGTTTATTTTTTCTCTGAACGTATGTATTATTTCTACCCATTTTCTGTTTTGTTTTGTCTTTCAGTAAATAAAATTTTTAAAAAGAGAAAAAAATTACTTGTAAATTACTATGTAAAGCTTTAATACTATGCTTTTAGTAAAAACAAAACAAAACATGAGCACATGATTTTTACGACAAAGTAATTCATCTGTCCTAGAAAAAACAGGGAATATACCAAGTTTTCATTACTGACATAAATACTTCGGTTAAAGTACCAGTTTTCAAGGGCCTGAGATACACAGTAAGACGTAAGTGTGAGAAACAGACTCTTTCAAGACCTTCCAAAGACTGAGTGGTAAGAGAAGTCAGATTTTTTCCTCCTTTCTCTTCTGGGCCAACCACCTGCCTTCACTGGAGAGGTTCAGCGGCCTCATGTCCACGGCTCTGCAAAGGAACCACTTTCTCTCTGCTTGAACACCTGTCATATGCCTTCCTGACTTACCTTTCTTAGGCCCTTCCTCAAGGAAATCTCTACTACATATTCATCAGGTCTTGATTTTCTTTTCTTTTCTTTTTCTTTTTTTTTTTTTTTTTTTTTTTTGCCTTAGCAGAATAGTTATTTAGAATCAGTGGGGATCTGTTCAAGGCTTGCTTCCACCTGCTGCTTGGGTGTCCCAGCTAGGGAAGCAGGACCTCCTGCCAGCCCTCTAGGAGCCCAGGAACTGTTCCATCTATTCCTTTCTGTTGTCTTTTCCTGGCTTCAAGCAGTCTATGCAGATCAGCATTACAAACACCTGAGACCAGCAAGGCCTTTGGGGACCTCTGCCCAACTCTGGAGGCTCTTGCATGGGGCACTGCTCCATTCTGAGACCTTCACTGCAAATTCTAGCATCTTCAGCCACAGTGAGCTTTGCGCTCTGTCTATCTCTTAAGCCAAGTCTACAAACTGCCCCAGGGAGACAGCAGTGCAATCCTGGTGTAATTCACCAGGTTTACTTTTCTCATCCTGGCAAATAAAGCCTGGCGCTGCCCGCTCTCCTATGTCCAAAAGCCACTTTTCACATGTGCTGTCCAGTTTTCTCGTTAAAGTTGGGGGATACATCTGGTCTCTTTTTGTGTGTTGGAAGTACAACCCCCACCCACTCTTTTTCCAAGTATCTCAAATCCAGGGGAACTCTGGAACAGGCCCCACTGTGTGCTGCCATGGCATGAAAACACTGATAGTCTAATTGTACATGATTGCTGCTTGAAACTTTAAGCACGCTGTAGTCAGAAGCTCAGGATTTCAATGTGGACCCTCTTCACTGCCAGGAATATGAACCACTTTGAGTTTTGATTTCCTCTATCTAATGAGGATTATAGTATCTACTTTCCTGTGCTGTGAAGATGGACAGACTCTGTGCATATGTTTCAGGCAGAATGCCTGGCATAAAGGTATTCAGTGACTGCAAACCAGTATCTGTTAATACCTTTTTGTTTCTTTACCTTTATAATCTGTATTCATTTCATTTTACTCCAGTTTTATAAGAATTTGTAAATAATTCTATTCAGTACCTGTTCAACAGTCTTGCTAGTACACAGTAATGACTGATCTTTTAAGACAACTTATGAAAACATAACCTCTATTCACAAAACAATTTGAGCTAACATCGTCTGGACATTATTTCATGCTTGTATCTCATACTATAAAGATAACAATGCATAATGTATTAATTATTGTTACTGTCCTATTAGCCCGTTTTCAAACTCTGGTTTGTTTTATTTCTATTTTTCTTCCTCTCTTTAAAATAAAAAAATGAATTCATTTCATACGCCTGGTTATACAATCAGGAAGGAAAAATCTGAACAGTAATCCTGACATTTCACTGCACAATCACTTGTCATGTCACTTCAGTTCCTATCCAACAACGTGTTTAGCTCACTCAAGCTTACAGTTCCTTTTTCCCTGAGAGCCCCCAGATGACTCAACCATTCAGAATTAGTCACACAATAATTAGCATTTCTGCTTAAAACTGATGTGCAGTGATGAAGTGCTACTCACACTGTTCAAGGAGCAGTCATCAGGTAGGAGGAAGAATGCACTGCTTCACAGCTCAGTCCCTTCATACACCCTGCATTCTGAGAGGGTCTCAGGACAGCCACGTCACTACTTCCCCTCGCACTTTCCAGATACATGGTGCTCTGCCAAAACCTCCACATGTGTTTTTGGACAGAAGCTGGGGGACACTATGTTAAGCAGTGCCCGAGAGGGCAGAAGTGATGTAATCTCTCCCAGATGCTCACGGCACCAGCACCCCAGCCTCAAGATGCATCAGATTATCTTGGAGGCTGTGGAAATGCAGAGTCCTTGTCCTTGCTCTCAAAGTCTGTGCACTAGGAGGAGGATAACAGTCTATGCATTATCAATGACACTCTAGATTATTCTGATACTAGAGGGCTCTGTCAGCAGTTAAAGCAGTACTACACTGACACATCAATGTCCCCCAAAGGCCATCTCTTCATGAGACCTCACGTTTGGAGCTGTACATGCTGTAAGTTAACACAGATGCTTGTGCCATGGCCTGTGGCCTGCCTTCTCGTTTCTCCCTCTTCCTAACCTCTGCCAACCACTGATCTTCTGACTGCTCCACATTTCTGCCTTTTCTAGAGCGGTACACAGTTGGAATCTCACTGTATGGAGGCTGTTCAGACCTGCTTATTTTAAGATTCCTCCATGTCTTTTCATGGCTCAATACCTTATCCACTATCTGAATGTACATAGTTTTACCCATTCATCTACTACAGAGCGTCTAGGCCACTTCCAAGTCTATGCAATTATTAACAAAACTGTCATAAACATTGATATACAGGTTTTGTGTGGGCCGAAGATTTTATCTCATCTGGGTAAGTATCAAGGTACACAACTGTTAGACCAGAACTACTTCCATTTTACGCATGTGGAAACCAAGACAAAAAGAAATCAAACAGTCTGCTTAAAATCATACATCTATTAAGTAAGAGAGCCGGGAATCTGAGTTCATTTCTTATGTTTTCCCCTAAACCACTAAACACACAAAGTCCCACTGTATTTTATTAGAGATTTGTGAACCACTCAACATTCTCTCTAGAAAACAAGTTCCCTGAGGGTAGCACAATCATGAGCTTTAGTAATGACAAGAAAATGGCCTGCTACAGAGAGCAGGCTGGTCTTCAGCAGGTTATACTTTCTCTGTACAGGCTAAAGGACAGGGGACTTTCTATTGTAACAGCTCAGGCTGATTGTTTCTCCTGCCTCAGCCATCTGAGTAACGAGCATGAGCCAGAGCACCCGAGTCTTGAGATTCAGTTTGACTGTGTGGCACTTAACATGAGTGACCCCAGTTTGGCTTGGTCTTCTGGGGCCTCAATGTAAGAGCTCAGTCCAAATCTGTGGGAGATCACCAACCTGTGCTCTCCAGAGAAAAGAAGCCCTTTGCCTCCAACTGTTCCTGAGCTTCATTTCAGCTCTACTCACTGAGATACACAGAGCTGGCTATATTGAATCAAATGATCCCTTAGCTACCTGTCTTAGTTACTTTATGCTCGTCGCTGAGACAAAATACCTGATGCCCAAGTTGGGAAAGGAAAGGTTTATTTCTTACAGTTTTTCGAGGTTTCAGTCCACGCTCAGTTGGCTCCCAGGCAGGTGGGCATGACTGGGCTGCAGTTCATGGCGGCCGCAAACAGCAAGCTTGAGCCAGCAAAGAGAGAGACATACCTTCTTCCTGCCATTACATCACATCCTGGCTCCACCCCTATGTGGGTGGAGCACTGACACCATCAATCCAACCACTAGGCAATGAACCAATCACAAATACACAATGCAAACTCATGAGGCCTGGGGGACACAGACATAAACCATTCCACCCCTGGCCCCCAGGACTCATGTACATCCTTTATACAAAAGACATTTAGTCCACCTCCAAGAGTTGCCAAAGTCCTAACAGCTTCAGCATTGCTGAAAAGTTCAAGTCACAAGTCTCCTCCAAGATCTATGGTAAACTCATAACTGTAACCCCCTGTACAAATGAAACGAGGTTAAACATTACTGAAATGCAAAGGCACAAGATAAACATTACCATTTCAAAAGTTACAAACAGGGGAATATAAAGCATTGGAAACAAAGTAAGTCCAACATCTAGCAGGATGAACATTAAGTCCTAGAGTTCCAAGCTCAGCATCTGAAGCAATTTGGTTGCAAGCTCCAAAAGCCTTTGGGTGGCTCCAAAAGCCAGGGCACTTCCAGCGATTTCAACTCCCACAGCTTTTTCTCTTAAATCTTCTCTGCTCGCTTTTTGTTGCTTCCCTTGGATCATCCACATTCCTAGCTTTTCCAAACTTCTGGGGTCTCCACTGCACCTTCGGCTTCACACTTACATCTTTACAAACTCCCTCTCAGGGGCACACTGCTTGGCCAGCCAGGCCCTTTGCAATCGAGGTGGAAGCCGTCTTACCCTCAGAATTTGTGCATTTTCCTTGCACCTAAAAGTTGTGGATGCCGCCAAGGTTTGCTGCTAGCTGAAGCACTAGCCAGGCTTTTCTCTCTCTTGGCTATAGGGATCAGTTGCCTGGATCGCAGGGCTCTGTTTACCTGATTGTGAGAAAAAGCTTCTCTATGTTGCCGCCATCCTGGAACCTCATGTGGCCGCTGTCGCCATTCTGGAACATGGCGCTCTGCAGCTTTTCCCTCTGAGCAAATTTTTTCACCTTTGCTGTGAGGCTGCACAGGGTGGAGACCCGCTTCCTGGGATGCCCCGGGGCCATCTTTCTTATCTCTCTGTTTCTCCTCAGGAATCAAAATCTCAACTCTGTCTTTACAATCCACAACCTTCCTGGAATTTTCCTTCGGGCCAAACTCAGAGCATTGTACATTATCCTGCTAGGCTCTTTGCCCCTGATTTGAAACATAAAGCTGGCTGAAAGCCCCCAACAATAGCCATGCCACAGCCTCAATGTTCAATTGCTTTTTAATTTCTTTTTCAAGATTAATCAGTCCATTGCCCTATGTCTCAGTCTCAGGCAAAGTCTCTGGGCAGGAGCAAAATGCAGACAAACTTTCTGCCAAGGCATAAAACACATCATGTGGAGTCTAACACCAATGCAGTCCTTCCCAGCAGAAACCTGGCAAGCCTGGTCTTTACAATCCAGCTTTCTATCAGCTTTCTGGTCTCCTGAGCTCTGACCAGAATCTCCTCTACAGAACAGCCTAAACTGCTCCAGCTCTATGCATCCAGGCGACATGTCTGAACCTTTCCAAACCCCACCCACAAGCCATTTCCAAAGCCTCTTGAAAAGCATGGCCAGGTATAGTCACACGAACGACCCCACTCTCGATACCAAATTCTGTCTTAGTTACTTTATGCTCGTCGCTGAGACAAAATACCTGATGCCCAAGTTGGGAAAGGAAAGGTTTATTTCTTATAGTTTTTGGAGGTTTCAGTCCATGCTCAGTTGGCTTCCAGGCAAGTGGGTATGGCTGGGCTGCAGTTCATAGCGGCCGCAAACAGCAAGCTCAAGCCAGCAAAGAGAGACATACCTTCTCCCTGCCATTACATCACATCCTGGCTCCACCCCTATGTGGGTGGAGCACTGACACCATCAATCCAACTACTAGGTAATGAACCAATTACAAATACACAATGCAAACTCATGAGGCCTGGGGGACACAGACATAAACCATGACACTACCCAAAAGCATGTGATCCAGTCTGGTCAAGATGCCACTGTGTCTCACTGCAGCACATGGACATGAACTGTCCCCTCGCCCAGCTACTGGGTGGAATAGGGACTTGAGTAAGAGCCTGTGAGATTCCAGGACTATGACATGAGACAACATCTCAGCTGAGGCCATGGGACTCAGCCAGAACTATACCTTCCTGGCAGAAGAGGTGTCAGCCTTGAGTACATCAAGCTATCCCTTGTATTGCTAACTGAAGGGGGCCTCTGTGCCTGGTAAAAAACTGCTCTATTTTGCTTTACAGGCAATGTCTGCAGAGTTTCTTTTTCCTAGCACTCTGCTGCGGCCCCCACCCACCTCCCTGATTGATACCAATAAAATCCTTGAGCTTTTGGAATCATAGCCACAGAGAACACTGGTCATCTCCAAGCTCCTCAATTGCTGGTTTTGCTCTGTCTTTATTTCATATCCATGTGCAAAATACTGCCAGGTGGAAGACCTGAACCCTCTGTGGGGATTTTGGTACAAATCAATGGACTCCCATAAATTTTATTTAATGGATCTCACACTGAATAATGAATTCCTAGTTATGTGCTTCATTTTGAAACAGTTATACTGGATTCTGCACCATTATTTCCATTTACAATTCCTTTACATGCAAGAAACTTTGTAGACCGTCCTTTCCACAGCAAGATTTTCAAACTTGTTTGCTTTTGTTCTTTTGTGAGCCTTCACCCAAATGATTATTCACTGACATCCTAAGGACAGATTCCAGCAACACAGCCCCTTTACACATTTTAGCTGCCTCCCTCTTAAAAGAAATGAAAATGTAGCTGGTTTCCCTATAAGAAAGTACAATGCAAAGACACTTTGAATAGAGGAGTGGCAAATGTTAGCTTTGTGATCTTAAGCACATTTACTAACATCTCTGAGACTTACTAGCTGCCCTGCTGGATTACTGTAAAGATTACATGAGTGTGAATACAGACCTAATTGCATGCCTGACACATAATTCAGTAGCCAGAGATATCTTGGCTTCACTTGCTACCATAACTGACTCCATTCTGACAAGACTCTCTAGCTTTTCCTTTCTGAGCTGCTCTTCCCCTCAGTATATTTTAAATTCCAGAAGCACTGGTCTGATAAATTTTCTGCAAAGCAAATGGAGACTGGTGCAGCCCCACTGATCTGACAGATAAACATCCTGTGAAACAGATGGAGATTGCCCCTTGATGAGCAGCAACTTCTGTGGCAGCAAGAAGACTGTGGGGCCAGTCCCAGGATAATGCTCAACCAGATTGCAACCTGACCAGGATCTTAGCTGTGCAAACTCCTCCACGGCTGCTTTTGCTTTCCCCCTTACACAATCTCAAGGCTGCCACTGGCAATCCCAAAACAGCCCTTAGATCTTCCCAGGGCACTTACCCCAGAAGTGCAGTTCCTTTCCTCTTTCACCATCAGCTTCTCTCCCTGATTTTCTTTTGGGATGAGTAATGAGATCTTGTCTGTGGGGAAGCCCAGCATCACACTTCTGCCCATGGTTCCAGTAACACATACACTTCCGCCAGTCATGTTACTCCTCTTCGCACAACCACCCACACCACCCTCCTGAAAATGTTCATCACCTCCCTTTCCATATTTTCCCACAGCACTTATAAAGAAAACACATTTACAGTGAGTCAAGTTACGTATTTGTGCTATTTACTGTCTGCCTTCCCCAAATAGAATGTAAGCTTTATGAAGCATAGGTTTTTTTCATTTGCCTTGTCAACTGCTGTAGCTCCAAAGCCTCGAATATAGGAATCAGTTTTACTTTGCTTGATCACATTTATTTCTTTAACTTATTATTGATATTCTACCTGAGAGATTTGTGTTTCTAATTCCTTGAAGGATGGGTCAGTTTTATTTTCAGCCAAATATGCATGGTGGCAACCATTTCAAACATCAGGCCAAATCTTCTCTCCATTAGGATGCACTTCCATATGTGAGTTATGTATTTTATTCATAACCCCTCATCAGGATGGGCTGAGGGAAGACATATCTAGGTCTGTATGGCTCAGATGCTATAAAAACTCATCCTAACACCACAGGAATATTTTGTTCTTAAAGAATTCTTAAAATACTCCTTAGGCTCCTTAGTAAAACCTAACAAAACAAACATTAAAAAAATTGAAATGTGCTCACCTCCAAATCCGTAACTTCACATCGAAGCTATATAAAGTCACCTTTTCTTCTCAAGTCATTTCCTAGAGGCCAGCAGGTAACTTTAATAAACAAAGAAACAGAAATATTTTCTTGTTATACCCCTTCAATATTTCTAGCAAGTTTAGTTACCAGAACACAAGACAATGGGCGACCTTAAAAATACACTGTCTAAAGCTCACTACTAATTTCACTGCAGTTTTAAACACACCTTAGGGAAACTCCAAGGCTCTCAGGAGACCACTCACAGTGATCAAGCAAAACAACACTTCAGCAGAAACCCTACTATTTCGTCATTTTAAAAATACATTGCTTAATTCAAAATCTTCAGAAAACACAGCACAAAAAACCAGATGAAGAAAATGTGAACCCAGGGAGGTGGATCTATAAGCAAAGTTTCCATATCCTCTGTCCTTTCCCACCAGCAGTATACGTGGCTATAGGTCTGAACCGGGCTCAGAGATGATACCTCGAATGCCTCGAACCTCATCCTGAGGTGGACAGCAACTAACACCAGAATTTTACAGAGGGCTTTCTTAAAAACTTGGTGGGCAGGGCTCCACTCCTAGCTTGAACTTGGTCTAGGGTAGCACTGAGAAACTGCACTTGTAAGTACAGCCCATGATGCCTCGATGCCTCATGCTTTTAGGACCACTGCACTAGGTAAGCTGTTTGCATTTACTCATCAGCAAGTATTCACACTCACAGAAGGCACTGGGAAGATCTGTTTCCTGGGTTCTGTTCAGCTGTCAAACATTAAAAACTACACTTCAAAATTCGCAGCCCAGTCTTCACAAAAATCACCACCAACCAGCTTAGAAACAGGCTCATATTCCTGTGTGAGAGTGGGGACTAAGGTTCTTGTCAAAATTCTGTTTCAAATTAAACATTTTACCTGAAATCAGGGCTCTGCTACCTAGGGAGTATCAGCAAGAACAAAGACTCCTCATAACCTGTGTCACTTAGGGGAGTAGCAAATACCACAGTTTGCAACACGTTAATGGGAACTTCTAACCAATACATGCTCATGATATGAATATCTCTGTTAATAAATACATATGTTCTACAGATGTATAATTATGTTTAGTGTTAAATATAGTTTGTTATATTTAGTTTGTTAAATATATATGTTATATTTAGTGTTAAATATAGTTTGTTACCTTACTTAAAATTTTTTTAATCAGTAAGTTCAGGTACTTCAACATGAAAATCCTAAAACACTGAGAAAGCAGAGTTTGTTATTTACTTTACCAATTATTTAGTCTAGGAAAGTGCTACAGTGTATATCTAGAAATCACCCCAAAGCTCATGTGGTCCTAAATGAGGCTTTGGGGAGGGGACTGGATCATGGAGTGTGATACTCCTCAGTGGATTATTTTCTTAACGAGCTTATGGCTAGATGAGATGTTGGGAGGTGAAGCTTAGCAGGAGGTCAGTCACTGGGGCGTGGTCAGGAATTGGTCTTTTTCTCCCCTCCCCCACATCTCTCTTTGCTTCCTGCTACCATGCTAGGAAGTCCTTCTCCTCTGCCCTGTCCCTCTGCTGTGCTGCCCTGCCTTGGAGTCACTCAACTATGGACTGAAACCGATACAAACTGTGAGCCAAAATAAACCTTTCCTCCTCAGAGTTGTGCATGTTATGTACAGTGTCTCAGCCATGCGAAAATAACTAAGACACAGAAGCATAAGAAGGTGTTCTACCTGAACAGAGAAGAAACTATTCTGCACAATATGTTTCACATGTCTGGATGACAAGCTTGGATGACTTAAAACATAGTGGGACTTCAAAGGCTAAGATTGCACCTTCTCTAACAGGGCAGGCACAGTAGGATGTCTGACTTAAGTAGTGGTGAACTCATACTATCTGCTCCTGCCTCCTGAGACACAGTAAAAAGATTACAGAAAATTTTAAAAGAATAAGGCCACACAGCAAGGAGTAGAAGGGGTTTATCAATGAACCAGCTATCTCAGTAGTCTAGTGGAGGACAGAAAGTACATGAAGATAAAGGGGCAACTGAAACCAAGAGGAAGAAGTTGTAGTCTGGATTATGACTAGAAAAAGATGCTGAATGTATCTCATTAGAAAAGATATCCAGCCGGGGATTTGGCTCAGTGGTGACAAGCATGAGGTTGTGAGTTTGATCCCCAGTATCAGAAAGAAAAAAGAAGAAATATACAGTAAGAAGAGAGTATCATTTCTTCAGAATGTTAAAAGAATTCATACCAAGCTAAACTATCCTCCAGATTGAAACAAAACTTGAAGAGAATCTGTTGCTAGTGGATTTGACTTAAAAGACTAATCATTCAGGCTGAAATTGAAGAACACTCAATGATAACTCTCAAACTCACAGAGGGAAATAAACAGCACCAAAAAGTGTAACTGCAGACATATATAATTCTTCTCTTGATATGTTTTAAGACACTTGAATAAAACATTAATTATAAAAGTAAACCAATAAACGTAGAACATGTGAAGATGTAATTTGTATTTTATGACAGCCATAGTACAAAAGAAGTGAATGGAATGGAAGTTTTTATGTACTCTGAAATTAAATTGGCACTAATCTAGACTGCCTTTTATATATTAAGGCGTTTTATATATTAAGACGTTTTATATATTAAGACGTTAAATGCACTCCTCAGAGCAAACACTAGAACTGTAACTCAACAAAAACAACAGAATTGCAGAAGTACAATAAAAAATATCTAACATAAGAGAACAAATGACCTAAGAAATAAGGGAGCATAAAATACATAAGACACATTAAAAAAAATAAAGAAATGAACAATCAAAAGAGCAGACATAAATTCTAATTCATTAGTGTTTACATTAAATATAAATGGATTGATTAAATTTAAAAGCCCAGATTCACAGAAAAGATTAAAATTTAAAGACCTGATAATGTCCTGTTGACAGGAAATACACATTGGATTCAAACACAATAGGTTAAAAGTAAAAGGATAGAAATCTATTTACCATGCAAGCAATAACCAAAATAGAGCTGACATAGATATAGGTAATATATAAAACACTCTAAGAAAAAAGTATTAAAAAAAAACATTTTATGGTAAAAAGAAGGTCATCAATTCATCAGGATGATATAATTATTATAAAGGTATGTATCTAAGAACAGTCTCAAAATATATCAAGTAAAAAGTGGTAACACTGAAAGGAGAAACAGAAAATTCAACAATTGTCATCTAGCAAAATGAAACAAGACATTAAGAGGAAATCAGAAGACTTAAACATAATTACCTAGTCCTAACCAACATTCACAGAATGCTCCAAACCCATTAAGCACAGAACTTAACATTCAGTGTACAGAAATAATTCCCCAGGAGAAATCAGATTATCAAATAAGGGAGCTGAGGCAGGCAGGACAGAAGCATGGACAATGAAGTAAGATCTTGTTTCAAAAATGAAAATATAAATTCAGATATAAGTCACTGTAAAGGTCTTGGGTTCAATCATCAGTACTGTAAATAAGTTAATAAATAATGTGACATCAAAATTTGTAAGATATCGCTAAAACAGTATTTAGAAAGACATATTTTGAAAAAGAATAAAGAATCAAAATCTGTAACTTATACTTTCAGCTTTCCAAATTAGATAGAATCAAATTACTATAAAGCTAAAGCAAGGAAAGAAATAATAATTCACTCACCAAAAAAAAAAAAAAGTAGAGAAGTCAAACATTACCTGTATCAAGAATAAAAGAGGGGCAATCATTACTAATCACGTAGACACCAAAAAAATAATAAAGCAATACTATGAACAGATCTATATCCATAAATTTGATGTCAGAATAGGCAAATGTCTTGAATGGCACACAAACCACCAAAACTCTCACAAGGTGATAAAGGCAACATGAATAGTCAGATATAAAAGGGAAATTATACTAGTAAAAATGGTCAAAAAAAAGGGAAAATACCAGACTCTGAGGGTTTTACTCTTAAACGTTTTCCAGCTTATTCTGTAAAGCCAGCATTAACCAAACACCGAAAATAGATTTTAAAATGTCTTTAATCTATTAAAAACTATCTTAAAACATTATGCTTATTATTGAGAGTCTCAGTTTTTCCCCTTTCAGAGACAAGGCATAAATGTCTTCTCTAAATATTTCTATTGAACTTCAACTGAAAGTTCTAGCTAAGTGTGTTAAAACCAGAAAAATGAAAGACATACAGATCAAAAGGGAAATAATACAGCTACCTGTATTTGTAAACAAGATCATATATAACATATACATGCCTCACTAGGACATGTACATGATAATTAGCAAGGTTGTAAGATACAAAGTCAATATTCAAAAATCGATTGCTTTTCTACCTTCCAAAAATGTCACTCAGAATTTGAAATGTAAAAATAAATTTATATTAGCATTCCCAAAATGAAATCTAACAAACTATGTACAAGATTTGTATACATACAAAATACGGACGAAAGAAATCAAAATCTAAAAAAATGGAGACAGATTTTTGTGTCTGATTTCAAGAGTTGAAGAAAAATTTATTGGCTTTTCCCACTGCTGGTATAACATGCCTGACATGCACATCGAAAGGAGGACAGGTTTATTTGGCTCATGGATCCAGAGAGTTCAGCTCATAGTCAGCAAGGTCCAGGTAAAAACATCATGGTGAAAGGGCTTGGTGAGGCGAAGCCAATCACTTCACAGCAGCTAGAAGCAGAGTAGGTTGGAAAGAGTGCCAAGAAAGACCTCCCATCCAAAGGCACATCTCAGGCTCACCGCCTCCATCTGGGCCCCAATGCCAAATAGCATATTCGCTTATCAGCATCAGAGAATTCATCCACTGATGTGTTTCATGCTCTCAGGATCCAATCACCCCTCTAGGTGTCTCTTAACCCAGTCACACTGACCATTAAGATTAATCTGCACAGAAGATGTTGATTCTCTCCAAAGTCATCTGTATGTGTATTAAATTCACGTTAAAATCCCAATGAGGCTATTTGTGGATATGCACAAGACTTTCAAAAACTTAAGGGGAAAGAACTCTAATATACCAAATTTACTTGTGAAAAAAAGCAGAGTTTGAGGAGTAACATTACTTGATTTCAAGACTCACTACATAAAGCTATAGGAAGAGTATGAGCGGGTGAAAAAAAAAAAACCACAGTAAAGCAATGAAACAGAATAGAGACTGAAAACAGATTCAGCAAAATTGAGTCAATTTATGACAAAGGTACAAAGACAGTGCAAAGGAGAAAGATGCCAGAACTTTGGAAGTTCAAATGCAAAAAATTGATCACATCTTACATATACATATACAGCTCCAGGTGTAGAGCTAGATATAAATAAGACACTGTGATACTTCCACAAAAGCACAGTAGGAGAAGCATACGGCTTTAGGTTTGCTGATAAGTTTCAGACACAATATTCAAAACTGTAAAGTGGGATGTAAATAAAAATTAGAAACTTTTACTTTGTAAAAGTACATTAACAGGATGAAATGACAAGCCATAGGCTGAAAGAAAACATCTGCAAATCATGTAGTGATAAAGACCTTGACTGCAACTTATATAAGGGAGAACACTTATTTGGCATGTGTGAGACTATGCATTCAGTCCCCATCAACACAAAAGATGTGTCTGAGAGAGGAGACTAAACAAAAAGGGGAGAAGGGAGCATGAAGAGAAAGGACAGAAGATTTCAAGGTCGAAGATAAAATGACTACACTTTCCTAAGACTGCTACTCTCTCCTGTAAATATAGGTTCATTTGGATATGGGAAATATTTGTATAGTACATTTAAGAAAATAAAACATACTCTCCTGAAGGCCATTACGGTGTGAAAGTGTGTTTAATGTAGTACCTTTATGTAGAACATAAAATGGAAATAATTTAAATATTTTTAAATAAAAATGGTAGAGCAAATTAAACCATATATTCTTATGGAATATAAATCTGCTATTTTTTTTTAACAAGTGAGACTTACACACAATAACCAGGAATATTGACAGGAACACAGTAATTAAGTTAAAAGCAAAGTTGGACTTGCTGGCACATGCTTGTACTTCTAGCACGCTGTAAGGCTGAGACAGGAGGAATGCAACTTTGAGCCCATTCCAGGCAGGAGTCACTTAGCAAGACCCTGTTTCAAAATGAAACATTTAAAAAAGCAATGAGAATATAGTTCACTGCACTGGATTCCACCCCTATGAACACAAAAAATTGGAAACATGAATTGTTTATCTCTGGAATTTTTCATTTAATATATTCAGGCCGTAGTTAACCAGATAAATAATTGTAACCATGGGAAGCACAACTGTGGCTAGGGAGGGATTTCTGCAATACAGATATGCACACAGGTTATTTACACACATATATTTACTAGCTTTACTGTTGGGGGACTCAAAGCAATGACACACATCAGATGAACACATCACAGAAAATCTCCTTTCTAAGACCATTTTCAAATACAGTGAGACAGGGCGCCTAGAATGGCTGATTTTAGGGTTGGATATATCAAAAAAGACACAGAAGCCAACTGAAATAGCTCCTGTTAGCAAAATGGAATAATTTGAACAATAAAATAATGCCATGTGAAGTTATACATGGCCAGGAGAAAAATAAACACCATCTCCACCCCCCACCAAATCCCACCTTGACATGCTATATAAGTTAGGTCATCTTTGGTATTATCCCAACTTTTAAACATAAAGTTATTTTGTTGTACAGGCTGTATTTTTAGGAAATAGGATAGAATATACCAGAAACACAGCTTTATATATAAATAGACAAACTATAGAATGCTCAGAAAGGAAGAGCCCATGTTATGGGTGGTAAGGTTTTTGACACATTTAAGGGAGAATATAAAGTAAAAAATGGCCTTTGTTCCAAGAATGTGGGGAGAACTCCATGACTGCCAGGGCCTGGCTTTCTTTGCTGGAAACGTGATGTGGGGGGCATACATATAGTTTCAGAGTGGGGTGATGCTTAGGGTAGCATTGCTGATGTGCAAGCAGCTGATTGGGACTTTTTTCGCACCACAGTAAGTTGTCATAGGGGAGGGGAAAGTGACCTCAAAGTAAACATCCCTTGGTCCTGCCTCCCACTGCCGTAATATCATATCTAGGGCAAAATCCTTTCAATGGGCTCAAATGAACAGCAGTACAGTACAGTGTTATACTTGAGCCCTTATTGGGTTCCAAGAACTATGGGAGTGAGCATAGGGACATAGGAAAATAAACAAAACAGTCCTTAACTTTGTTTTTGAGACAGGGTCTTGCTATGTAGTACAGGCTGGCCTTGAACTCATTGATGTGGCCCAGGCAGGCCTCAAACTCATGGTGATCCTTCTACCTTAGCCTCCTGAGCGCTGGAATTACAGACATGTACATGTACCACCACACCTTGCCCAGTCTTTGACTCTTAAAAGCTAACTGCCTAATAAGAGAGGAAAGGCTACGTATCACTCACACAATAATACATGCAATTACTTAGAGGAGTGTGAATGGAAAAGGAGTCAGATTTGTTCAGTATGATCTAAGGAGCAGTCAGGAATGAAGGGTGATATCTGTAACAGGCTGAGTGGAGCCTCACATCTGGCATTCAGTGAATGATTAATATAAGATCTCTGGCCTGGGGATGTAGGTCAGCTGTGGAATAGTTAGTGCTATGTTAGGTCCTGGTTTAATCCCCAGTGCTGCAAAGAACAAAACGAAACTCTCCCACAAATGCTAAATTCTGCTAAAATCAACGTATCTCACCATAATCAGTATAGAAAAATACAGCTTCCATTTTATTTTTTATGGTAAACTAATGGTTTAAAGTATAAAAAGGTAAAAGTCTAAAATGTATTAATATAAAATTTAGTTTAATTTTATCTCTACCTTCACTAATTTGTAGTTAGCATAATTTGCCTATCAAGGAGGTTGCCACCATTGATACAACAAATAACCACTTTTAGACTATGGTGTAGGTATAGGCTAAAAGTGTAATTACCCTAACATCTACTTTTTATTAATGCATGTGTGAAGTATGCAATGTTACAGTCCTTGTGCAGAGTTGGTACACATACAGAATGCCTGTTAATTCCTTGTATCATCCCCTCCCCCTCCCACTGACCTCCCTTCCCATGAGAAAGATCTCTCTATCCAGTTCCTATACGCTTTTATTTTTTATTTACATTTTGGAATTCTCATACAACAGAAACCACGAGACATTTAAGCTTGTGTGTCTTAACTTAATGTGACTTAACGTTACAGTCTCAAGATATAACTCAGTAGGGAATTCAGCCTCTAAAACTGCACAAACAATTAGCAAAACCCTGCTTTCCCTGTTTTGAACTATCTAATCATAGGGATAGGGGTGGGATAGGGGGTGTTGGAGGTGTTGGCACTGGTGGCTGTGCGCTCTGGGTTGGAGGAAAGTATAAAGCGAGTCCTCAGCAAGACACTGGCTTCAGAAAATGTGTTTGCTGTGACGACTTCATCTTCCCACACCACCGTTATCTCTGGCACCTTAAGACTGGGAAGTAAGGGCTGGGGATGCTACTTGTGGTACAGTGCTTGCCTTGCACGCAAAGGTCCTGGGTTTGAGCCCCACAGTGAAAAAAAAAAAAATGATTAGGAGGTAAATTCCAAAAGCCTGTGGCATCATGGCTGTGCCAACTGTGCTGTGTTTCTAATAACGCAGAGGACAACAAATGCATGTCCTGTATGGCTGAGTGACCAGCAAGTGCAGTCCCTGCTTCGAGCAGCAGTGGTGTACCTGTCTGTCTTCTGGAGACTGCCTAGGGCTGGACAAGCTCAAAAGGCCTGAAAGGAAATGGGACAGTGAAGTGTGCATTCTGCAGAACAGAGCAGACTACACCACGTGTGCAGCACGTGAAAGTGCCAAGCCAGGCAAAAATCTCACTTTCCAGGATTGGCATACCTTTCTCATCTTTGAATCCAGCGGCTTCATCCTTCAAATGCGGTCCCCTTCATTCTCTTCTGAGCCCTCTCAGAGCATAACAAACACTGGAAATTTTAAATCTGGAGAGCAGAGAAGACTCAAGTGTGTGTATCGTCTGACTCAGTTCACACAGCCCATGAGCTTTAAAATTTCTCAATCAACTGGAGATTTTAAATTTGGAGTTTCAACTGATTCTAACAGTGAAGAAGTTAAAAAAAAATACAGTAGTAATAATAATTTTAATTCTAGACTTTCTCTGGGGCAGCAAGAAGAGAGGAACAGTCAACAAAGTACACTTTAGCTTCTGGAATGCAAACCGGAGTCACAGCTGATAAAAGTGCAGCAAAGCCTATTTTCAGTTTCCTGAACAACACCACTTCCTCTAGGTCAAGCAGACACAGGCCACTGCACTTGGGGGTGGCACACTTGGTTATGCCGCCTTCTCCTGCACTGCACCTGTGGCTGCCTTTGTGTCTGGACAGGCCAGCTGGCCTGTGAGCAGCTCTCCGCTGCTCAATCCAGTCTTGCTCAGTCTGTGCTTTTCTCTCAGGATAGCACACGAGCAGCCATATCCATCATAGCTACAACCATCATGGTGTCTGCCTTTGAACCAGGCCCCAGCAGTGAGACTACTGTACCCTCGGCTTTCAGCCTGGGAGTGACACCCACTTTTAGCTCTGCAGGACCCCATGGTACTGGGTGATCAGCGCCATCTGCCAGGCCAGCATTTAGTGTTAACCAGATTATACCACTTGGAAAAAATCAAGAGGCCAGACTGGCTAATGCCCTGAGCTTTAGATCTCTATCATCTTTAACTGCATTATTTTCCAGTGGTTTTTAGCCTATGCTGCCTACTTTTGGAGCTGTGTCCAACAGAAGCCACCTCCCGTATTTGGACAACTGCCTTGTCGGTATGCATTTAGCTCTGGAACAGCCTCCAAATCCCAGTTTGGTCCCCCAACTTGGCAAGACCACAACAAATCTCGATGTCACAAAAAATAATCAGGAGCAGACACATCTGAGGCCAATCCTAGCACACCTGCAGCCTCAGCTCAGCCCGGGAGGCAATGCATTTACCCAGTCCAGAGCATCAGCATTTAGAATGGGGTCGAAAAGGAAAGGTATGTTCTCTTCTTGTGGATCCTGTTCATAGTCATAAGGTAAACACTACTGTTAAGGACAGGAATTAAAGGTCATAATGGTATGATACACAACAGGTTGAACACAGTTAGTGCCCTTCATCCAGATATTGGATTACAACACATGCCAGGTTTCTCTCAACTCTGATGCCAAAGACCTCAACTTGGAATTTCTCTTTTTATTTAAACCCCCCTTCCTATCTCTCCAATCCCATTTACCCCCTATTCTCTAGAAACACAGAAATAGTATCTAGAGTACCAACTGATTCTTCAAAAAAGCACCTGATTCACTGATTTCACATAGTCTGGCCGTACGCAGGAAGAGATCCCATGTGATAAGCAGCTTTATGCACAGATTCAGCATCTGCACCACCAGGTATGTTCCTAAGCACCTATGGGATGCACTGACATTGTAATTATATCTGAGGGATTCTGTATACATTAGAATTCTGCATAGAAGACACTGAAATAATTTCTATGCCAAATGTGTGCTGGGACAGGTTTGCAAAAATTATCTAACAGGGAAAGCCTCACTGAAGCATGGCAAAGACTTTTTAGATCTTCTTAGATCTATCTCAGTCTCCATGTAGGATTTATATGTGACTTTTTTATTTTCATTTTTTTATCAGCTCTTTCCTTTTTCATGATTTTTTAAAACTTCTATAAATATAACTTGATGTCTGTAATTTTTTGTCATAACATAAATCTGTGAACTTGAAAAAAAAAAAAGGAAACAGTAAACATTCTAATAGGCCACCTGGAAAAGTGTAAAAACAGAACTAGAGTATAAATGTGTGACTACAGAAACCTTCCTCCAGAGACTCCCCTACAGAACTGTCCTCGACTGGGGTTAGGAGAGCCGAAATAGGACATCAGCAATTTAGGGAAGGAAGGCAGGAAAAGAGCAGAGAAGGGAATTTTGTTTCTGGGTCAATAGTTTGGGTTTCTGAATTTATCCTGTACAGTAACTTATTAACAGAGTTCTTCAGCTCCCAATTCTAACAATAAAACACCTTTGAAAAGAATTAGAATTCTGGAAGTAAAAACATACTTATTTACCTTATAGTATCAGATTGAAAATATATAAATTATGAAGTACAATATAGATTATGCTGTCAGCTTTACAGATGGAACCCAGACAAAAGACCAGAAGATTATACACTAAAATATAAACAGGGTAGACTAGAAATAGTTTAAATCTTCTGATTATTGATATTTTCTAAAGCTGACATGTAAGATGTATCATCTTTAAATGAGAATGTTATTTTAAAAAGATGATTATGTTATTCTACAAATTTCTTGGGAAACAGTACTGACAACAGAATAAATTAAAAGCAAAACTGTTGAAACAAAGTTATTTTAATTCTTATAACCAAAGACTCAAAAAAATGGAGAATTAAACAGGCAATTTAATTCCTAAAACAGAAAACCCAAGAAAGTGAAGAAAATATAAAATCTCTAGAACCCTTCCTGGTAAAAGTAGAATCAATTTTTATAAAGAATAAAAATAATTATCAAGGCTGACTTGGCAAAGGCAGGAAAATGTTTCCATGAGCAGCTAAGACTGTGTGAGCCTTCAGCACACAGGAATTTGCCATGGAATCCTGTAGTAGATCCATTTGAGCCACTAAAATAATCTGGGGCACATAGGAAGTACTCAGAGCTTTCTGATGGAAAGATGTCCAGGGCTCATAAATAGGCAAGGCAATTTTCCTCTTAAAGGTAGAATCCCACAAATTACAAGATATACGGGTGCCTGCAGAACACAGTACAACTGCAACTACAACAGAAATGACCCTTAAAGATTTTTTTTAAATGCATGACTTTGTTTCCCTCAAGTAATTACTCACGGGCCTTCTATCAGTGCCCAGTAATGGCCTCCTCAGTGTGCAACACAGGCAGGAAAGCATGTTCTAGGGATTGACATTTACTTACCCTCACACAGAAAGGTCAAAGAGAAGAAGTGTTCTATAGATCAGGCTAGATGATGACCTCATGGTAAAAACCTGTATTGAAAAATGTTCTGGCTGAAATCCTAAGTATCACTGAAGGAGCAAATGTTAGGTTCCAAACTACAACCAAAAAAGCAATCTAAATAACCCACACATACATGGTGAACTAGCATTTGGCAAGGTTTCTAAGCATCCACAATGGGGAAAGGATGACATCTTCATTTAAGAGTGTATTCAACACTTTTCCTTGGCTGGGAAAAAATGCCCACAAGCCAAATTACATGACATTTATTTTGCATCACGGTTTTTGGGTGGATTTAGCCCATGGTCAGCTGGCTCTGAGGCAGCACTGTGATGGAACAAGGGCATGGTTGAGGGAATGCTGCTCCACCCATAGAGGCAAGAAGCTGAGTATAAAGGGAGAACCCTGAGAAGAAGCTGTACCTCCAGGCCCAGGGACACACCTCCTGCTACCTTTGTGCACTAATGAGTACAGAAACTCACTGAGGAACATTTTAGACTTGTATCAAAAGGTATCTGGAAAGCTGCACACTCACATGCAAAAAAAAAAAAAAAAAAAGAGAGAGAGAGAAAGAAATACCAGACATCATCTTTATATCAATATAAAAAATCTTTATATCAAAATCAACTCAAAATGGATTAAAGAATTAAATGTAAGACTTGAAACTCTTAAACTCCTAAGAGAGGATACATAAAGCTCCCTGACATTGATCTTGGTGATGTTTGGGTATCATAACAAAAACACAGGCAACAAAAAGCAAAAATAAACAAATAGGACTCAAAATGGGACAACAAAATGAATAGGCAACCAATGAAACGGAAAAAAATATTTACAAACCATGTATCTGGTAAGTGATTAATATTAAAAATACTCTGGAACACACGCAACTCAACAGCAAAGAAATCAAATAATCCAATTATGAAAAGGACAAAAGGATAAACAGACATTTTTCCAAACTGTGCATAAAACTGGCGAAGAGGTACACGAAAAGGTGCTCAACATCATTAATCATGAGGGAGAAGCAGATCAAAAAAATGTGAGATACCACCACATACCCATTAGGCTAGCTCCCACAAAGTCCAAAGGAAGTGTTGTTAACACTGGAGAAAGCAGGTCTGTAAGTTGGAACAGCCATTGTGAAAAAAGCATAGAAGTCCTCAAAAAACTGAAAATCTCACTTGAGTGCTTACCCATCCTGTTTTATTTATTTACTCTTGAAATTTTTGAGACAGGTTCTTCCTAAATCGCTAATTCCAGCATTCTGAGAGACCTTGATGGGAGGGTCACAAGTTTGAGGCCAGCCTGATCAACAGAGAGACACTGTCACAAAATAAAAAGTTATAAAAGGATGCGGTGGGAGGCAGCTCAGTGGGAAGACTCTGGGTTCACCCTCCTCACTTCTGCTAAGACTGACAGATCTGGCAAACATTGATCAAATAAGCCAAACGAATGAAGTTAAGCGCACGTCCTCACTCACCAATGGAACCTAGACCATTCACATCCATGGCAATTAAGGACTGTGAGGTGGGGGAAACGGGGAGACACAGTCAAGAAATACAAGGTCGCCCGCAAGAGTAAGTTTTGTTAAAACCTACTGCACAGCACGGTGCATACAGTTAATAACAGGGAACAGGAAATTTCAAAACTGCTACGATACCAAATGTTCTCACAACCGCAGTAAGCACTTACACTGATACATACATTACTTTACGTCACAAATCACATCACTCTCATAGGGAATTACTGTCAACTTACAATGGAATGCAAATAAAACCGCACAGCAGCATATTTTACTAACTTGATGCTCCTACAAAATTTCAGTGTCACAGACACACCGTGTTCCGCGCCCCCCGGGAATCCCAGCTTCGCGGGTCGTCACCCAGGTCGGGAAAGGCGACTTGGTCCAGGTCACGTGACCAAGTTAGTGCCTGAATTAGCACTAAATTAGAGGTCACGAATTCAGACTTGAACCAATTTGCAAATCACTTTTTGTTGTTGTTGACCCCTCAGATTTTTATCCAATGCATAGCCAGCGTTTAGAGCTAACAGAAACCCCAAGTCCTCAGCATCTCTGAACAACCAGTACGGCTCCCCGCGCGCAGGGCCCAGGGCGCTCCGACCCGGCCACGGGGTGCTGCAGCCCGGCCCCGCAGGCAGGGAGCCGACCGCGCAGCCCCGCACCCCCAACCTCCGCGCCCCTCAAGACAGCGCCTCCCGCAGCGTCCGCGCTACCTGCGCCCTGGAGAACTCCGTCTGGGGGCCGCGCGGAGTGCGCAGGCGCCGGCGGCGGAGCCCGAGTGTCTCTCCACACCGCGCCCTCGCCCCGGAGACCCGCGCCGCTGCTCCGTTTCGCTGTTGGCGGGGCCTGGGTGCAGGGAGGTAGCGCGCAGCCGCCCGAGGCGCGATCCTCGACGGTCTACACACACCCGAGTTGAGCGCGGCCCCGCGCCCCCTCGCGGTCTGCCCAGCCTAGCGGTCCTGGCCGCGTCTGCAAGGGAGCGGGGCCCCGCACTAAGCGCTGTGCAACGGCCTCCAGCGCGCGCACGCGCCACACACCGCCCTGCGTGCGCCCCCCCCCCCAGCCAATCGCACCGCCTTCCCAGGCACGTGACACGCACCGACCAATGGCCGCCCAAGGCGGCCCCTGACGCTGTAAGCGGCTCCCAGAGGTTTCGAATCTGCGCGGGAGGCCAAGGGAGGCTGTAAGGATCGCGAAGGGACAGCGGCTGCAGTGCCCACGAGACCGCTGACATCCCTAGATCTGATAGAGGTTGCCTAGGTGGAGCTAGAAGCTCCTGCAGCCGCAGTGTCAGAGCCACGCGTGTGTACATCTCCCCCAGCGGCTTCCCGCTCAAGCTTGATGTTCTTGGTCCAACTCAATACTTGAGTCCTAGTCTTTATTGGTCGGGCTTCAGGTGTTCCAGAGAAATCCTTAAAGGGGTGGAATCCCTGGATTCCAGTGAGGTCCAGTACTTCACATAGCGGCTGATGTACTGCCTGCAACCGAAAGCCCCAGAGTGCAAAAGACCTTTTGGAATATCCCACCCAACAACTTCTACCTGTATGTTACAGAGTTCAGTCCATCAACCTGGCCTCACCAAGCTGGGAAATGTAGTCTTAGCAAAGGCATATTGCTGTCCTTTTTTCTTTTTCTTTTTTTTTTTTTTTTTTAAAGACGTTAAGACAAAACAGGACATAACAGAGCAGATCAGAACAGAACAATGTAAGCAAAACAGTATTTCACCAAAAGACAACTCATAATTAACAATAACTACCACGATGTCTCTTTCTTTAAAATAGTTGAGTATAACTTTATATACAATAGTATTAAACCTAACAAAATATTATAAAAACATTCAAGAGAATGAGAGTGTTACAGGGTTTTCAGAACCAAATAACAGAAAAACCATGGCTACTCTCTCATTTTCCATAGTAAATCTGTTTATACTTTCACACGTAGTATAATCCATTAACATACAACAAGATAGAGACAATGGAAACAGAAGAGCAAGAGCATGGTAGGACTTCACAGTAAGATGATATTATATCAGTACTGGCTATTATAATGACTTGTTTCTCTCAAATTAGCCGTTCATACGGTCACAGATAATAAAATTTAAAAAAACCAGGACAAACACATTACATCTGAGATCTTTATAAGGCTTCAAAACAGTGTAGTGGGGAATCATGATTACCCAAAAGTCTTATGTACTCTTTCGTATATTAGGGAGACTACGGTATTTATACATGTGAGTTTGATTTATTTTGTTTAGGAATATGGTCTCAATTTATTAGTAAATTAATTAGTAAATTAGCCCATTTATTAGTAAATATCTCAATATGATTATTCTTTATAGCTGATTAGTACTCCATTGTATAAAAATACCACATCTTTTTTATCCATTCCTTAGTTGATGGACACTTAGGTTATTTCCAAGATCTGACTATTACAAATTGTGCTGCTATAAACATGCGTGCACATACATCACTGTGGTATGATGTTTTCAATTCTGGGAATATGACCAGAAGTGGAATAGCTGAGTTGAATGGGACCTCCAACCCCAGATTTTTGAGGCATCTCCAGACTGACCTCCATAGTGGTTGCACCAGTCTGCACTCCCACCAACAGTGCAGGAGAATTCTTTTTTCCCACATCCTCTCCAGCACTTGTTGTTGGTAGTTTTCTTGATCCTGGCCATTCTTTCTGGAGTGAGATGGAATCTCAGTGTTGTTCTAATTTGCATTTCTCTAATGACTAATGATGATGAACATTTTTTCATGTATTTATTTGCCATTTGTATTTCTTCATCTGAGAACTGTGTATTCATCTCAGATGCCCACTTTTGGATTGGGTCCTTGAGTTTTGAGGATCTGATTTTTAAAAATTCTTTATATGTTTTAGACAGAAGTCCTTTGTCTGAGGGGCAGTTCACTAAGATTTTTTCCCAGTTTGTGGGTTTTCTTTTCACTATGCTGTAGATTTCTTTTGACATGCAGAAACTTTTTAATGAGATGTGACCCCAGTTATTGATTCTGGGAAGTAGTTCCCATATGGTTTGATTCCTATTCATGAATTCTCTACCTACCCCTATGTCTTCAAGATGTTTACCTACTTTGTCTTCCAACAGATTTAGTGTTTTTGTTTTAATATTCAGATCTTTGATCCATTTAGATTTTAGTATATGGTGACGGGCATGGGTCTAGTTTTAATTTTCGGCATATGAAGAGCCAGTTTTTCCAGCACCACTTATTAAAGAGACTGTCATTTTTTTTAGTGAACATGTTTGGCCCCTTTATCAAAGATAAGGTGGTTGAGTGTGTTGGTAGTTGTGGTTGTATCTTCTAGTCTATTCCATTGATCTTCAGACCTATTTTATTGCAATACCGTATTGCTGTTCTTAATGAAATCCCGTTGCAAAGAAGACAAAAAACAGTTTGGATAGGTATCTAGCAGTTGCTGCCACTTTCCTGTTTTTCCAACTTTGCAAGTGGACTTGTTATTTTACACAACTCAATAAAAAGAAGTCCTCCCCAAGATGTGCAGAACAATTTACTGAGCAAGTTCATACTCTGGCAGACCCTGTACTGGATACTTATTGACTGTTATTACTGATTCTAAGATACAAATGACACCGGAATACAAATGGTGAAAAAGTAGAAGGAAGAGGAGCTATAGGATGCCATGGTGGTCTGATATGAGTTATCTGTACAGTAGTATAAGTCTATGGAATTAAGAATAATAATCCTGTGGGTTAGTTGACAAAGGTCCCCCTGGCTAATGGCCAGAATGGTCAACAAACATGGAGATAAATCATTGCCTTGTAGCTCAGAAACAGCTTTCATGTTATATGCCCATACAAAAAAAGAAAGATTGTCACATCAGAAAACCAGTATAGTAATGTTGGAAAACATTGTTGTACATGGTAGAGTAAGAGAACCGAAGAAGTTGATTCGGAATTTGTTTCATCACTATGCAAGGGAGAACTGTACCCAATCTCGGGATTTTTCACAAGTAATGGAATTGGTTTTATGGATTTGATAAACAGTGCACATTGTACACTTGTGCTAAGTATCAATTTGTGTGGCAAATGTCACATTGTGCTGTCCACAGTCTATGAGGAGATGTGAATGTACAGAAACTTTGAATACATAACTATAGTGGTAGTTTGGGGACTCGTGGGAAGGGCAGCCAATCTAGAAGGGAAGAGGAAAAAAGACTTGTTAGAGAAAACTTCTAAAGAGGGGATCACTTTCATAACCCCAAACTAAATACCTAGTATGTTAAATGAGCACTGTGTTGGTAAATCCAGGTGATATAAACATCAGTTCTCTAATACAATCTGGATGGATATTCCATGAAGAGTCTAATAATATGGACAAGAATCTTGTCAGTTTTACTGTGATTTTACATTTACCTAACATACTTTTTGGATTTTTAAGTCTTTCTTAGGGCAGCCGTCATAATAAATCTATATGAACATTTACGTTTCTTTTTAACATTTCTGTTGTTTTCAAACTTCTAGTTCATCTGGAATTTGTTTGTACATTACTATTTATATCATAGTTAGGTCTTTACTTTTTAAAGGTAAATTTGTATTTAACTTCAAAAATTACAAATTAATAGGGTGACGTGACGTTTCATTCTGTAACATAGCTTGGATACTGTTTAAATCAGGTTAAGCATATCTACCTCCTCCTTTGTCATTTCTTTCAGTAAAATAGTTCTAAACTCTATCTGCTTGAAATATACAGTACATTATTGTTATCATGATAGTACATGAGTACCAGCTCCTAACCAGAATGTAGTACCCAGACCCAATTGTATTGTTAAATAAGCATAACCTGATTTTTACTTAAATCTTACACAGCTTTGTACAACAAAGCACCATAAATTTATTGGTGGAAAGCACCACACATGCTCTTTCAGGTTTGGGAGCCATAAGTCCTGTCACAGCTCCTGTCCCTAGGCCACAATCTATGTATTGACCAGGAGTGTCAGTCCCCGCAGGGGCTTCACTGAGGAAAGTTCCAGGTCCAAATCCCTTCAGTTTATTGGCACAATTCCTTTTGTGGTTTCACACTGAAGCCATTTTCTTACTGACTGAGTCACGGGCTGTGTATCTCTAACAATTTGTATAAATATCACCCATAGATGTTAACATTGTTTCAACTTTTTCATTAGTATAATCTGTTAAAACAGTGAATATACTCATTTGTAGACCTTTGTGACATCTCTATCCTGTTTTTTAGGATAACTGGAGATTTAGCTCAGTGGCATAAACACCGACCTGGCAAGCACAAGATTGTGAGTTTTTCCTCTGGCATTTAAAAAAAACTAATTTTTAGGGTAGTTTCCAGAAATGGAATTGTTGTTACATACTTTTAAAATCTTTTTTAATGGCAAAATAGCCATCTAAACAACTAAGCCCATCTAAACCTCTAAGAATATATGAAACTGTTGGTTTGTACATTTACCATCACTGGCATTATCTATAAACTTAATATTTGCAATTTTTAAAAAAAATTATTTTTAGAAGATACAACCACAACTACAAACACACTCAGCCATCTTATCTTTGATAAAGGAGCCAAGCAGTTTCACTGGAAGAACGACAGTCTCTTTAACAAATGGTGCTGGAAAAACTGGTTCTCCATTTGCCGAAAACTAAAGCTAGACCCATGTCTATCATCATGTACTAAATTAAAATCTAAATGGATCAAAGATCTGAATATTAAAACAGAAACACTAAATCTATTGGAACACAAATTGGGTAGAAACCTTGAAGACATAGAAGTAGGTAGAGAATTCATGAACAGGACTCAAACCGCACGGGAAATACTGCCCAGAATCAATAATTGGGACCACTCTTATTAAAAAGTTTCTGCATGTCAAAAGAAATCTCCAGCATAGTGAAAAGAAAGCCCACAAACTGGGAAAAGATTTTAGTGAACTCTCTTTCAGACAAGGGACTCTTGTCTAAAACATATAAAGAATTAAAAGAAACTCAGACCCCCAAAATTCAAAGATCCAATCCAAAAATGGGCATCTGAGATGAATATGTACTTCTCAGATGAAGAAATGCAAATGGCAAATAAATACATGAAAAAATGTTCATCATCATTGGTCATTAGAGAAATGCAAATTAAAACCACACTGAGATACCATCTCACTCCTGAAAGAATGGCCAGGATCAAGAAAACCAACAACAACAAATGCTGGAGAGGCTGTGGGGAAAAAGGTACTCTCCTGCACTGTTGGTGGGAGTGTAGACTGGTACAGCCTTTGTGGAGGTCTGTCTGGAGATTTCTCAAAAAGTTGGGATTGGAAATCCCATTTATTCCAGCTATTCCACTTCTAGGCATATTCCCAGAAGAACTGAAAGCATCATACCACAGTGTTATATGTGCACCTATGTTTATAGCAGCACAATTTATAATCGCCAGATCTTGGAAACAACCCAAGTGTCTATCAACTGAGGAATGGATAAAAAAGTTGTGGTATTTCTATACAATGGAGGATTATTCAGCTATAAAGAAGGATCACATTGAGATATTTATCAATAAATGGGCGCAGCTTGAGACCATACTTATAAGTGAAATAAATCAATCTCGCATGTGTGAATACCGAATAGTTTCCCTAATGTAAGTAATGATTCAAATATATAAAAATATGTGGTAATCATGATTCCCCATTATGTGGCCTTGAAGCCTTATAAAGTTTTCACTTACTAATTGGAAAGGCTTTATTCTGGGCTTCTTGATATGGAAATATTTGAAGCTATAGTATATGAAGTTTTATTCAAATATTTCAAGGAAAAAGACAGACACTATGGTAACTAGTACTAAGTCGGGTTATTTGGTGGTGAAGCACTAGGTTGCTGAAACAGTCATGCTTTGACCTCTATTGTTATATTGTTATGTCCTGATTTATCTCAATCTCTCCCTTATTCTTTAAAAAATTATTTAGTTATTTCTTATATTTGTTTTAATTAAGGGGAAAAATTAAAAAAATAGCAGGATATATAATAGTAACTTTTTTTGATTTCCTATTAACTTGTTTTGAAGTCCTGTAATACTCCCACGATCTTGTTTTGACTGATCAGACTCTGTTCCATTCTGTATGATAGTATCAAGTTTGAGGTTATAGGCAACTACTTTGAAGGCAATAAGATTCACTAAGATGCCCATTCTGGTTTGACTATTGTCTCCTTTGGAAGTCCTGTAATGTTTACAATGCCTAAGTTTTATTGGTCTTGTTCTCTACTGTTTTGTCCAACTTTATAATATCTAATGAGATAGACAATTCTTTTTAAGGAAACAAGAGACATCGCTGATAACCATTGTTGATAACCTTGTACTCTGTTTTACATCATGTGCTATGTCTATCCTTGGTTTTGACTGACAGCTTTGTTTTGCCATATTTGACTTTATTCTCTACCCCCCAAAAAAGTAATAAGAACTAAGGAGCAATAAAACCCAAAATGTGTAAATTTTGTAGTAAAAAAGATAGGGGAAAAAAAAAGAGCTCTAAAGTATACAACAGCAAGTGTGTTTAGGGGTGTTAAATAGTTGACCATACTAATGTTTTTGGTTGGATCATTGAACACAACTGTTTGCAGTCTCACTGTTTGAATGTCCACTTTGTATTCTTTGATACTGTGATTTGAGCAACTATTTCTAAGATGATAATATGTAATCTATTAACTGGTGATTTCTTACTGTTTTTTTTTTTTAGTTCTGTATTACGTGTACCCTTACACTGCTTTGTTTTGTTTTGTGTTTTTCTCTTTTTCCTTTTAAATAAAATTTTTAAAAAAATAAAAAAATTTATTTAAGGAGAAAAAGAAAAAAAAACAGAAAAAGGGTACAAGTTATACAGAATTTCAGAAAAAATAAACAGTAGGAAATCACTAGTTAATAGATTACATATTGTCATCTTAGAAATAGTTGTTCATGTTACAAAATTAAAGCATATAAAGTGAACATTCAAACAGTGAGAATGCAAATAGTTCTGTTCAATGATCCAACAAAACTCAGTAATATGGTTATCTATCTTATACACTTAAATATACATGCAGTTATAGCCTTTAGAACACTTTCTTTTCCGCTCTTTTGTACAATGTGTACAGTTACACATTTTGGATTTTATTACTCCCACAGTTCTTATTAATTTTTTTGAAGAGAATAAAACCAAATGTGATATCACAAAACAGAGTCAGTCAAATCAAAAGGATGGACATAATACATACTGTAAAAACAAAATACAAGGTGATCAACAATGGTTACCATAATGCCTCTTGCTATCTTAAAAAGAATTGCCTATATCATCAGTTATAATAAAGTTGAACAAAACAGTAAAGAACAAAACCAATAAAACCAAAACATTGAAGACATTACAGGACTTCAAAAGAAGATAATAGTCAACCAGAATGGGTGTCATAATGAAACTTATTGTCTTCACAATTGTTGCCTATACTCTCAAACTTGGTACTATCAAGCAAAACAGAATAGGGGAAAATCAGTGAAAAGATAGTGAGAGCAATACAGGGTTTCAAATGAAGTTAATAGGAAATCAAAGTAGGTTACTATAATATATCCTGCTATTTTTATTTATTTTTCCCTTAATTAAAAAGATAAAAATAAAAATAAATAATAAAAAAAGAGATTGAGATAAAAGAGGGCATAACAACAAAACAGCACAGGGCAAAACATAACCATTTAAGCAAAATAGTGTTTCACCATAAGATATCTAAACATAAGAGTAGTCACCATAGTGTCTCTTTCCTTGAAATCTTTGAGTATAACTTCGGATACTGTAACATCAATCATATCAAGACAATGTAAAACCATTCAAGAGAATGACAGTATTACAGGGTATTTAGGACCAACTATCAGAAAATGGACAATGGTTTCTGTATAATCTCTTTGTCCATAAAAGTTTTTGTTTGTATTATCACATATAATAAAATCGAATAAGATACAACCTGTTAAGACCGATGGAGACAGAAGAACAAAAGCTTGATGGGACTTCAAAACAAGATGATACTAAAACAGCACTAGCTATTATGATGTCTTGTTTTCTCCAAAATAGCTGTTCCTACCGTCCAACCTTCTCTGCCTCATTTCTGTTGAGCTCTTTTTCTGTCATTAGTTGTCAGTTTGTCTTCTTCATTTCGCTTTCTGCTTCATTCATTGTGGCCTCTCTGCCACTGTTTCTGGAATCTTGGTATTTTTCTTTTTTAGAATGTCCTGCAGTATTCTCTGTAGAGTTGAATTGGTGGTTGCAAATTCCCTTAGTTCCTCTTTATCCTGGAAGCACCTTGTTTTTCCATCAATTTCTAGGATCAGTTGTGAGGGCTATATCAATCTTGGCTGGAGGTTATTATCTTTCAAAGCTTGAATTATTTCCCCCCATGCTCTTCGTGATTTGATGGTTTGTGCCGAGAAGTCTGCTGTAATTCTGATGGGTGTTCCCTTGTAAGTGATATGTTTCTTGTCTCTGACAGCTTTTAATATTCTGTTCTTATATTGGATTTCTGGAATTTTGATTATTATATGCCTGGGTGTTGTTCTGTTTGGGTTGTAGGTGGCTGGGATCCTGAATGCCTCAGACATCTCAGTATCTTTACCTTTTGCTAAATTAGGGAAAAATTCCTGGATTATTTCTGTGAATATCCTTTGTAGTTCATTTGTTTGTGTCCCTACTTCTTCTTTTATGTTCTTAATTCTTAAGTTATAGATCCTCTTATCATCTTCAAGCCTTTGTATTATTGCTGGTTTTTTCCTTGTTTTTTTAAAGAAGTTTTTCATTTCATGCTCCCACATTACAAATCTGTCTTCCAGTTAAAATAATTTATCCTTAGTTTCTTTCAAGCTGTTATGCCAGCTTTCAATAGAGTTTTTAGTTTCCTGGTAATCTCTTTGAACCTGCTTCACATATTCTATGTTATCTCTATTTTCTCCATCAAAAAATTCTCCCCTTTTTTCTGTTCTTCCATTCCACCATCTGTTTTTTCTTGGGCGGTACTTAGCATTTCTCTAACTATTCTACTTATATCTTGCTTTATTTCATTAAATACTTCACTTTTGAACTTGTCTATGAGGCTCCAGAGATATCGCTTTATGTCTATTGGTGCCGTGTCTGATATTGCATGTTTTCTGTCCTCATTCTCCTTTGCATTTACCTTTCCAGGATCAGTGTTCTCAGGATTGGGGGCTGAGGACCCTTTCTTGTTGCTCCCTCTTCCCATACTTTTTGTTCCTTCCATACAAGCGTATATAGAAGGCCCAGTTTCTTTTTTTGTTGGTTACAGTTTGTTTGAATTGCACTGGTTAGGTGTTCCCTGCCCACTGCAGTGTACTAGGGAGACACAGACCTGGGCAGCCTCTGCTGGGCCTGCCCCTTCAGGTTAGTCAACCTACTAAAGGCTTCATTGCTAGGGTGCACCGCCAGGTGCTGGGACCTGGTTTGGGCTAGCCTACTGGGTCTTAGTCTGCAGGGTCACCCAGGCCAAACGCTCCCCACCACTCCCGCTTGAGAGGGGAATATGCAACTAAAGTCACTGCAGTGTCTTGTTCCGGCTAGTCTTTCCGGTCCCAGAATGTCCTCTGTTGGAGCCTCCTTATCTATGGAGGGGTCCCCATTCCTCTCACTCACTGCAGGTCGATGCAGGGCTCTCTACCAGTCCCACTCTCAACTCTGTTCACCAATTCTGCTCTCAGAGGCTTCATGTCTCTCTCCCTGCTCTGTTGATTTAGTCGCAGCTATCGCAGCAGGAAATTTAAATCGTGGCTTCCAGAGATGTGGGTTCCAGCTTCAGCATTGAGATTTTTTCTGTGCTGGTTATAGCATCAGTATTGCATTTCCAGTTGGTTTCTCTCAGCTTAGTTCATTCCTGGGTTGGCAGGGTATATCTCCCCTTGCTTAGGACTCCTCACACCACACCATTCCTGGATTCTAAGCTGGCTAACTCAGAGAGCCTCCATAGCTGCTGTTATCTATCTGCCGTGTTCTCCCGGAAGTCCAATTTTTGCAAATTTTTATGGATAAAAAATATTTAGTTGTTTTACTTTGTATCTCTTTGATTACTGAAGTCAACCACATTTACTGAAGGTTGTGTCTTGTGAACTATCTCTACTTTTGCCCAATTTGCAATTATGAGTGCACTCTGTGTTGTGTTCTTTGTGGATTACAAATCTTTGCTTTAGTTTATATGTTTGCTAATTGTTTACATCTGATGATAATTGGCCATATACCATTATTAAACATTTTATGAGGTCACATTTGATATTATCTTAATGCTCTTTGTTTTTGATGATGTGCATAGAAATGCTTTTTTCACCTAACTGTATAAAACCACCCATTTTTCTTACATGGTTTCATAAAACATTGTATGGCTTTACTTTATATTTATATTTAATTTTTCTGGAATCATTGTTTTAAGATAGATTTATTTAGTATGTTTTTAAATTGAGTTATTATAAATGGATAACTCTAAAACTATTTTTGAAGAAAATATCTTGTTTCTGTAGATTTGTGGGAAGTGCAGAATTGTGGAATGTTTTCTTCCTCATCCAGTTTTCCAAGTATTTTTTTCCAGCAATGTATACTTTTTCCTGAGGTTTTATGAAGGATATTCTTATGCTATAGTAACATTATGAAAGAAGGAGTTTGTCCCAAATTTGGCAAGAGGAAATACATTAGTGTTATTCACCCAAAGGACATGAAATGAAGACCAGATCACAAAAGAACTTAACTAGGAGGGCAGGATGATCTTGCCAGAATGTTATTACTCTAAAAATTAATAATGTCGGTGCTAGGGGGACCAAGGCTTCTGTTGAGAAAGTGGCATCATTCTTCCCTGCAAGTTCGACCTGAAGACAGGGAGGAAGAAGAGGCCGGGAGAGAAGCTCAGGCCTGGCTAGGGTGTGCAGCAATTTCTTGGGTACACTCTTCTGCTCCAGTGATATTCAGAGAAGATTCTGGTAAGCAGGGAGTCACAGGATCTTTCAAGAATCAGATTTCTTAATGACTGAACGTGCAAAATAAAAAGCCGGAAGCAGACATCCCATTCAAAGTCTGGGACTCGTTGGCCTGTGACTGCCAGCACACGGCACCGTGCCTGGCTCGGCTCCTGTCCTCAGTCGATCTTCATTTCCTCCCTCTTCCCTGCCCTGTCCTCTTAGGTATCTCACGCCGGGTTACCAGAGCAGTGGTCGGCGTATAATAGGCACCTGGTGGTTCTGAAATGGGTTTCATCAGCTGCGGTTTCACTGCTATGGATGGTTTGAAGAAATCTGTGCACTGGTAGTCAAGAGCGAGTTTACACGCTGAGGCAGTGACACAGCGACGCTCCGGAGATGCTGAATGCCTGTTCTGTTCTAAGCTCCTAGCATGCTTAGTTCCTTTAATCTTTGTGATAACCCTGCCAACTATGACTATGTTTTTAACCCCATTTGATATGGGAGGAAACAGAGGCTCAGAGAGGTGAAAGGAACCAAAGTTACAGTTACTAAGGGGGAGGAATTGAGGATCGAAATCCTGAACTGAGACTACTTGGACTACAAAATCCAAGTCATTTTTTTCAGTATTCCCTCACAGCTTCTTAAAAAGCCCTCCAGTCACTGTGGTAAGAGAACCCTGATCATTGTGTGGGCAGTGCACACCGAGGCATATCAGGTGGGTTTCATCTTCTACGTGGATGGGACCCACACCCACAGATGACGTGAGACCCTTGAGCTGCAGAGAGGGAGCAGCTCACCTCCCCTAGGTCCCTCAGCTGGGATCCCCAGAGGACGAAGCTCAGGGATTCAGTGTGCTGCTCTTACCTCAGCCATCCGTCCCGTCTTTAGAGACAGTGTCAGCTGGACAGGCTGGCTGGGAACCTCTCAGGGCTGCTGGAGCTGGCCCATTTAAGTCTCACTGCAGCCTGCATGTTAAACCTCTTCGTAAGGCAGCTCCTGGGCCAGTGCGGTGTAATGAAAGAGAGAGAGGTGGGCATCCCAGCTCACTATATATTATTCACCCAGAAAATGTTTTCTAAGTATATCTGGAAGTTATATTCCAAATACATAAATAGACATAGCAGCAGGCTCGGTGCTCTCTTTGGTATATTTAGCAAGAAATGGCTGAGAGAGACTGTCGCCTAATGATTTCCTCAACTTGGGGGGAAATGAAGTTAATACGGTGGTACCTTGGTTTGAAAACTTAGTTCTTTTCATAATTCTGGTCACAAAGCAAATCAAATTGAAGGGTTAGGTTCAATGTTGACCTCATGGGGAAATTTCAATTTTTCCAGTTTGTGGCCAGAATCACAGAAAGAATTAAGTTGTGAACCGAGGTACCACTGTACCACAGAGGTATCACTCTATGCTTCCTTCTCAAATACTGCCACACTGTAAGAAGGGAAAAACAGGGCTCCCACAGGCTTTGGTGCCAGGTGGACTTCAGTGATTCTTTCAGATAACACAGACTTTCTCTCTGTGTCTAAACTAGAGTTATGACTGGGTGTTGCCATAATTCACAATTTCTGCCCTAAGCTGTGTTCAGAAGTGGAAGAAGTAGATGGACTGTGCTGGTCATCTGGGCAGTGCCTTGCTCTCATCCAGGGTTCAGTCCTTCCAGGTTAGACACCCACTCTGCACAAGGGGAGTCATACCAGCTTAGAGGATCAGGGCTGCCCAGTCACTTGAAGAAGTCTCACCTGCAGCTTCAGGCTGAAAGCACTCCAGATAGATACAAAATAAATAAGACTTGAAACCCTTTAGCTGCTATTTTGTACCGTAAGTTTCCATGTTATTATGACAAAGAGAAAGGAAGTTTCACACCATGCAGTCATAGCTTCTAATTTTAAAGAGCCTTTTGTGCTTTATGCTTTAAAACTACTCTCATATTCATCTTCTTATGAACTTTTCACAAATGCTGAGATACTTAGTGTTCTCATCCTATAGAGAAAGAAACACAAGCACAGTGACATTTGGTGATTGCCCAGTTGCTGAGATAGTGAGAAATAAATCTGCTAGCAAATCCACATCTGTATGACTTTGAAGTCCTTGGGTGGGAATCGGGGCTTGATGTCTTCCAAGATCCCCCCCCCCAATACAAATCCTGTATCATCCTCCAGAATGTGAATCTGAGGTGAAAGGAATCTGTGTAAAAAGCAGAGCCATGTGAAGAGAGAGCATTTGGGGGTAACCTGAGCTATTCACAGCACATCTTCACAAGCAGGGAGTTAATGGGAGGAATGTGGTGCACTGTTTTGGCCTTGAAAATGGAGAGGGCCACAAGGCACTGCGAGCAATCCAGCAATCGAGCAATCGCTGATCAACAGGACCCTCGGCCTCCAACTGGGAACGAACCCTGTCGAAGCCTGTCAACAGCAGGAGCTGGGAGCAGGTCCCTCCCTCCCCAGAGCCTCCAGATGAGCACCCAGCAGGGCTGACACCGACATGCACTATCTCGGCACACTGAGCAGAGGACCAGCCACTCCTTCTGCACTTGAAAGCTGCAGATGGTGAGCCAGTAAGTGGGTGATTTGTAAGCCACTAAATACCCTGCAATTGGTTATGGAGCAATGAAAAACTAACTTGCCTTCGTTTCTTGTGGAGTCTTAGGACTCTAGAAAAGTCTTTTGCCTTTCCTGATCATAATTTTCATGTGAACCATGGTTAGATGTGATGATATTTAGGATTTTTCCAACCCAATGATTCTAATATTTTGTAAACAGTGTTTTTCTTAAGGGCTGAAGGGAAACAGTGCACGTGAATGTAGTTTCATCTTGAGAAAAAAGAAGGCAGACAAATTAGTATTCAGTCTAATGTCAACTGATGGCCTGTATGGATCTCATAGAAAAGTTCCTCCTGAAAAGTAACTCATTATTTAGGTCCCAGCTACACAGATGTTGAGAAGATGAGGAATTTCTGACTCCCGCCTCCCAAAGGCTCCCATATCACAGGGGGTGGAGGCGGCAGGTGGGGGGAAGGAAGCACTTCAGGGTCCCAGGCCCTTTGCAGAGCTCCAAGAATTGGGGGAAGGAGGCACCGTGCCTGCCCTCTCCAGGCAGGCAGTGTGCACAGACACACCAGGGGACTGCAGGGCTGGTGCTGGGTCTGCGGCTAAGAGGTTTGCCTGGCAAGGCACGCAGCCCCGCAGCAGCCCAGGCAGGACACGGCGTGCAAGGTGAGGCCGTGAGACCTACAGTGCGGATCATGCCTGCTGGGTTTTCTGTGCGTGGGAGCTGTCTGTGAATAGATGACCACTGGAGCGTCGGGAACGGTGACGCTGGGGAGAGGATTTGTAAAAGGACACCTCTGTGCCAACCTCTTTGAACACCCGTCAGGCCTCACTTCCTCAACTTAAAAAGCATATAATCGATATCAGTTGGAATCATCTTGTTTTAGAAAAACATCAATGCTACATTGAGTGTACCCTTCTCAGTCGCTTCCCGACTTCCCCTTAGCCTACTTGCCAGTGAAGGCAAGTTCGTATCAGGCTGTCCTGAGGGTTAAAGAATCATTTGTTCAAAATTTACACTCAATGTGAATTATAAAATCACAGTAATTGCAGAAATAATCACTGTTCTGCCCACTCTCTAAGGACAAGAGTCCTGCAGTTCACATCTGGATGTTCCTTACAGCACTCAGCAGTTTCCTGCAGTGGTGAATTAAATTTCATTAGAGACAAGATGAACTTCGTATGCAAATAAAAGGCAGCAGAGATTACATTAAAACTCTCCAGGAGGTTTTTGCATTTGCCTGACCAGGGTGACTTCAGCCCGCAGAGCTGCCATGGTGTAGTTTGGAGGACCCCCCACTCATCAGGCCCTGTTCCTGGAGAAAGCCAGGAGCTTCTGGAGGGCAGATGCCCCAGGAAATCCCTCCCACACCTGCAGGAGCTGTTCCCACCTAGTGCTGGAGACTTAGTTACAGTCACTGTAGACGACTGCTCCGCGTGTTGACTGCTGTGTCATATGGATATCTGTGGGTAACACTGTGATGCTAAGGAATTTTTACATAGTCTGTAAGCATTGCTAATCTACTGCTATATACTGTTAAAGACCAGATAAGATAGTTGGTGGCTGTGTATTTTTGATGGGAAGATTTTTTTTCATCTAAAATCTTTTGAATCTGCAAGTAATCTACTTTTCTACTATTTGTTTACTCTTAATTTATTCGCTGAATAGTATGTATACCACATGCCTAGTTTTACTCAAATATTGGGTTGGCCTCTAGCTTTGACCTGTAAGTAATATCAACATGATTCCTCGCCCTTAAAAATATAGATATTAGAAACTTCAGGAGAACTAAATATTATGGTGACCAAACAATTCTCTGGGGTTGTATGCTCAGGGAATGTACCTCACCCGGGGAGGGGAGATTCTCTAGAGAAATGATGTCATAGGTGATGATTTCAGAGTTATCAAGGAGTGGAGGAAGGGCAGGAAGGTGGAAGAAATTCCAGGCCAAAATTATAACTGTGTATATAAACTAGTTCTCCTTAAATTTAAAAAAAGGTTGAATTTCTAAAAAAACAAAACAGCAAGCATATTCTAGTTGGAGAAAGCAAGAGCGAGATTTCATGCTCGCCGAGCTTCATTTCATTATGGAGAGTTGTGACACCTCGTGGCAGCTCGGTGTCAATGCACATAAGAAGCCAGGTTTTCTTGGACTCAGTGCTTTTGGAGCTGGAAGAGCTCTACTTTAGAAGAAAACCAATCTTATTGGGTACCATTGATTGCCACCTCCCCCTTTGGCCTCCTGTTTGGAAAGGCATCTGCTAAGCAAAAATGCACTTCTCCCCCCTCATCTGGATTGTCTTGGTTATATTACAAAAATGATAATTCCATATAAAAGCAAAGAACTTTACTTTTTGTCTTTTTTGGTCTTACTGAACCATGTAAAGCCATAAACTTTGCCTTGGTAAATTCATCTTTTTTCTTTGGGACTATTTTTTCATCTGAACATGACAATGATAAAACACATAAAATAACACCTGCCTCACTAAGTAGTCCAAGAAAAAAATGAGCCTAATGAGTAGGTAAACATTTATTCTTGTTGTAGCCTTTTCATGGGCAAAAGTTTGGTTGTATTAAGTTTGCTGATACCCATTCCTGTTGTTGAGGGCTCTCTGGGAATCCAGGAATTCCAATTTTGGAATTTTTCTACCCTCAATTTATTCAATATTATAAGACCCCAGAGGAAGGAAGGGACTTCCCTTGTTATAGTTTATAACTAGATGTCCCCAAAGCCTCATGCTGTCATGGCAGGGTGCTTTGGGAGGTGACTGGATCAGAGAGGCATGACACTCATCAGCAGATTAGTCAAAGATGAGCTTATAGCTAAAGGTGATATGGGGGGGGTGAGGCATGGTGGGAACAGGTGGGTCACTGGGAGTGTGGCCCAGAAGGGTACATACCTCCACTTGCCTTCATCTCTCTCTGCTTCCTGATTGCTACACCATGAGCAAGAGTCCTCTGCCACGTGGCCCTGCCTTGGGGTTCACTTGAGCTCCCTGGCTCTTGTCTCACGGGTTTTGAGAAAGTGGGGCTGAATGCAACACATAAATAGAAGCACAGACAAAATTCACGTGGTCATATCAACAGATGCATAAAAAGCTTTTAACAAAAGCCAACACCTACTCATGACAAAAATTCTGAAGGAAATATTTACAGAAGGTTCCTACTTCAATTTGATAAAAACTGTGTATGACCAACCAGGGAGCTTCTGTAGCCAGTTGTTGTCTATCTGCCATCTTTGCTCCTCCCCCTTGGCTTGTCTTTTAAAAGTATGCCTTATACATATAAAATGTATCCCAAGAATTTCGTTGTTTACATCCCATGAGTTCTGGCAAAGTATCGTCTAACTTCTCTTGAAATTCCTTTTGAGCCAATGGGTATTTAGAAATGTGGTACTGATTTCCAAATATTATTAAACTGACTAACCTTTACTTGTTTAGAGACTTGATTAATTATGGTCAGACAATATACTTTACATGATGCTTTTTCAATTTACCAATACTTGTTTTATGGCTTAGCAGCTAGCATATAACCTATCTTGGACAGATTGCACATGTGTTTGAGAAAAATGTCTGTTCTGCTGATCAGTGAAGTACTCTGTACTTATTCTGGTCTTTTGCATAGTGTTCCAGTCTTCCGTGTGCTTGTTTTTCTTCTGCTTAGGTTTCATACACATCATTGACTGTAAGGACAGAATCTTTGGCTTTTTTGCTGTTGTAAGCTTTCCCCCTCAGCTCTGTCAGGTTTTGGTTCATGTGTTTAGAGCTCTCCTCCTTTGTACATAAAATAAATAATGCCTTAGCACCCAGAGATGGTTGGTTCCAGGACCTCCTGCAGTAGCAGAATGCACTGATGCTCGACAAATTTATGTAAAATAAATACTGGCATGGAACAGTACTGGCACAGTACTGGCATGGAACCTACAGATTCTCCCTTACATTTTATACTGTCTCTAGGTTCTTCCTAATACCTAACTCAATGAAAATAGTTTTGCTGTAATGTTTAGATAATGTTGATGAGGAAAACTGAGAAGCGACACAGTTCAAAAAATATTTTTGCCTCGTGTTTGGTTGTATTTGCAGAGGTGGAAATCACGGATATGGAAGGCTGATTACGATGCACTTTCATGATTCTCTCTCTCCATTTTTCCTTTATTACTGAAAATGCTGCTCTTTGTAGTTCATGAAATTTTATTGCTTTGGATTGATTGCTTTTTAATTACGATAGGCTATAATGGCTCTCATACTGGTTTTTTATTTTTTGCTACTTTTCTTGTACTATTTGTGTATGTGAATTAAAAATGTATTCAGATATCATATGGAAACAGCATTATAAAAATCTTGTATCTGCCTCTGAATAATTTAATCCATTTATATCTCCAGAGATTATTGATATACATGTTTCCATCTACTTTACATTTCCTTTTCTCTATTTCTGTCGTTGCTATGTTCCTTCGTTATTGTTTCCTTTGGCCTTGAGTAATTTCTATTACTTTGCAGAAAACCGGTAACTGAGCAGGACTGTAATGGCAGTTTTGAAGATGGCCTGCTTCGTCCTCCCTAGGAAGTGGGGTTTTGTAGGAAATTGTGTACAAAGAAACCATGTACATCCAGGAATTTGAAATATTGCAAAGTTTCTGCACTCTTCAGAGACTAGATGAAATGCATTTCACCTTCATTATATGAGCCAAGAATGTAATTTGTATTGAATACCTGTGATCCTGAAAGTTTGAAAAAAACATATATCAAGGGATGTTTAAATGGGCTTATGTGGTAGCTCTCAGTACAGTGCTTGTGTTCTCATCCTTTGGTGGTATTTCTTAGAAGACATGTCCCAGGTTGTGACAATTCATTGCTGGAGATATTGAATGTGCCTTGCATAATTCTACTGGGAAAGGACTGTTAGAAGCCTGTACATGGTTTCCCAGTGTCTTCACACCCTGGATCTTTATCCATTTGTTGAGTGTACATTGTATCATACAGACATAATAAATCATAGCCATCAGTATGATTCCTATACAAATCTGAGAATCCTCCCAGATAAATTACCATCCCAAGGTACCAGGGCTATTCTGTGCCCCAGGGCCCAGCCCCTCCTGCAAGTCCCACTCCTCTTCACCAGTTGGGTCCGCTCTGGGGACCCACACAGGCATCCAGTTCCTCGAGAGAGGACGAGGCTGCGGGCAGCCTGCAGCACCACCAGCCAGGCCCAACAAGTGGTGCCTCTTTACCCAAACACCCAGGTGGAGGACATCCCCACAGGGAGCCAGGGCCTCTCACCTGTGTCTGGGTCAGCTTGGCCCACTGAGGGATGCTCGGCTCCAGGACCAAGGCCCGTGGAGCAGAGCCTCTCCAAAGAGACGACTGCCTGGGGCACTGATGTTGGCCTAGGTGCCACACACGGGAAACAGCTCCTCTCTCCCTGATTCTGCAGCCCTCCTGCTTTTCCATTAGGATCAGGACCCACAGAAAGGGAAGCTCATGTTACAAAGTGACAAGAGAGCAGGCTCTCATTCTGGACCAGCGCTGCCCCAGGACACTTGGACAGTCACTTCCAGATTCCTGGTGGTGCAAACCTGTGTGACCACCCCTTCCCTGTGGGCTTGTGGGTAAGCAGGGCTGGCAGCCAGGCAGGACTTGCTGTGTGACACCAGGGAAGCCCGTCAACCTCACACCCCCTGTCTAGCAGCAGTCCTGCACATATATGTAAAGGTCAAGGGATTCTGAATCACATCTCAGGGACCCTTGTCCTGTGCTCTCCACCATCAGTTCATCCTCTCTGCAGGAGGTGAACATAGGCAACTAGACCAGATGTACTAATAAGAAATCGATTGATGATATATATTCACTGGCACACTCTGCTCCTTCTCAAACCTGGCTCCGTGTGGGACCTAAAGGTTCTGTCTCTGGGTCAGGATGTGGAGCAAGCAGGGCCCTGGGGTGGGACCAGAAGGAGCCACATGGCCCCTGATGGCCCCTCCTGTCAGCTGCTGGATGGCAGCTAAGCCTTGGAAGCGCCCCATACCCCCACCAGTCACACTGGCCTCAGGCCACTCTGCTCCCACCTCAGCTCCAGTCTTTTCCATTTCCTCCCACAGCCCACACTGTGCCCAGCGCCTGAGCATCAGTTACTGAGCCTCACATCCACAGCCCAGAACCACTGACTGGAGTTGGGCCATGTGAGATGGCCAGGACAAGTGACCAGGAGCAGGGCCTCCTGACACACAGCTGGATTTTCCCTCCTCACTGCTGCTCTAGAATGAGGGAGCCAGGATCCTGGGACAGGGACTCTGAACTTTCCATCAAAGCTGAGCCCAGAAAGCCCCTCTCCATCCTGGCCTTTGCCACGGAGAGGCAGGGCTTCCCAAGGGTGCCATCCTCTGATCGCCACCATCTGATCCTTGATGGAGGGCAAGATCTCTCCTGCTCCTGATCTCAGGGCCCACCATCCTCTGTGCCAACTGCCACCCATTCTGGGACCCCTGCAGCTACCTGGCTCTACCCTTGCTCAAGTGTGTGGGAATTTTCAGCCTAAGAGGTCTCTGTGTCCCTGGATCCTGCACTGATGTAAGGTAGAGGGAGAAGTGGCAAGGTGGGGTGAACCAGATGCCAGGGTGGGCTCTTCACTGCTTTTCCTCTGCTTGTCTTTAGAATTTTTGTTCCCCTAATGATGGAAAAGGGGATCACTGAAGGAACTCAGGTGGACGTGGGCTTGTACCCCAGTTACCCTCTACCACACTCCACCCCTCCAGACACCAGAGCCCACCGCAAGCACAGAGCAGACACAAACCACTTCCCCCTTAGGAGGAAAAATAGGTATATTGGGCTATAGTAAGTCTCAGGGATGGAGAGTGTGAGAAAATCATTTTCTGCTACATCGCATATTGTGCTCCTGGAGGTGCTCCCTAGTAAGAAAGAGTGGAGAGAAATCTCTCGGTTGCTCAGTTAAGACCCCTCTCCAAAGAGAATGCCTGGGGCAGTGATGTTGGCCTGGTGCCCTGGAGACTGAGGGGCCACGCTGGGCAGGGCTGACAGGGCACACAGGCTTGATGGGCACTGAGGGGTGGGGAAGCCTCTGGCCCTGCTGCCCCCAACCTTGCTGTCCAGTTTTCAAGGACTCCTGGGGGGGCCTCTCCCTGAGACCATGGCTGCGGTACTCGGGGGCTACCACATATCCTGCTGCTCCCCTGTGCTCTAAGGAGCAGGGAGCCTGGGAGACCGAGTCTTGACCTCCTTCCTGTCTGTGCTGATTCAACTTCAGGTCACGAACTTCACAGTGAAAACACATTTTAGTGTCTAGCATCTGCCCAACTGGGGTCAGGAGCACCTGAGCCTCATCAGCACCACGGTCCACACGCAGTCTGCCTGGGGCCGGTCTCCAGCTCCGGTAAGTGGCCCCTGCAGGCTTGCCTTTTTGGGGGGCATCTTCCTGCCCTTTCATTTTTTTCGTGGGTAAAAACCACTGCAGAAATTTCTTCAGGGCTCTTTTGAAGCGGCCTTCTGAAGGCACTGGCTGCTTCTGTGGGAGATGCCGAGGGTGCTCCCTCTCCAGGGGGCCTTGCTTTCCCCAACCCTGGGAGGCCAAGCCTCCCATCCTGTCTTCATGTTTCCCTGGGGCAGTCCCCCTGCTGACCTCCTGCTTGTAAGTGGGGGCAAACATCCTGCTGTGGCTCTTCTGAGAGTGCTGGTGCATCAGGACCCTGGGCTTCTGCTGGCCCAGGCTGCACTCTCTCTGTGCCATTAGGTCACCTAACCTCTGTGAAGCAAGTACCTGGCCTAGGGGCCTGAGGTGGTGATGGCACTGGGGTGGAACATATACCAAATTGTCTGGAAGCTGGGACCCCGAGCCACTCTCTTGAGAACTGTTTGCTGACTTCATCTCTTCATGCTGAAATGTCCTCATGGTGTCTGCCCAATGGCCTGGCTCTGCTGCATCTTGGGCAACATATGTTCCAGGATGCAAGGGGACTGTTGGGTCAGCCCTGCTGACCATTTGAACAATCCTGCTGTCACGGATTGTGTCATCACTGCTGTATGTGAGTTGCTCTGAAGGGCCCTTGCTATCCTGTCCGGACAGGGGGCCCTCTGATAAAGGCTGACCATCAACCAGTGGGACACCTGTCGGTTCTGACTTGGTTTCTTCTAGCACAAGAGGGGAGACCAGGGGACTGCCCAGTGGAGAGACAGACTCCTTGACCCTGGCCTCATCCTCAGGAAATGCCTCAGGTGGTTCCCCCAAGAACTCCGCATCCTCAAGGATCAAGTCTACCCAAGAATCCCCAGAAGATGAGGAGGGTGGGGAAAACTGTGGCAAGGATAAGAGCTGCGCCTTTGTGGGCCTGAAGAGGTTTGCAGCCTTGAGGAGCTTGAGGAGGAGACCCCACTTGCGCTTCACCCTAAACCTGGTGAGGTGCGTCTCCAGGTCCTGTAGACAGCTTGGGTACCAGACGGAAAACTTCTCGGTGGGGTTCATAGAGATTTCCTGAGCCCTGGAGGATGCTGGCTTTCTGGTCCCCACGTGGGTGTCAGAGGTGGAAAAGGCACCGTGGACACTGAGCCAGGACAGGCGCACTCTCAGCGGGATCAGCCCCTGATGGATCTGCCCATTCTTTGTGCCCAAGTGCACTTTCAGCACATCCTCTATGTGCCCCCTGTCAGCACTTCCTGGGGAGTCATTACCAGTGTCTCTCTCCCTGGGCGCCATCAGGGTTCTCTCTGACTCCTCAGAGGGCACCCACGGATCCTTGTCGGGGTAGCTTCTTGAGGCCCTGGACAGATCTTTTGGGACATTGCCTAGAATATGCCCCAGATTCCTGACCGGGTTCGTGCTTGGCTGGAACCTCATCTGCTCATCCTGGCTGCTTTCAGCTGTAGACAGGGGCAGATGGGAGGGCCCAGCCTTGTCCTTTGCCTCCCAGGAAAGAGTCAAGTCACTTGGAGGCTGGGTGAGTCCTGTAGACCCCTGGGTCTTGCTGGCTAGGTCTCCACAGTGTTGAGTGATCCACCTTTGAATGTGCTGCTCCAGCTGTGCTCGGACCTCAGGGTTGAGCGGAAAAGTCCCAGGAAGGGTGGCAGCAGCATACTTGCCTTGGTGAAGGCTGGAAGTGGGGTGGCTATCGCTCCCCTGAGAACTTTGGGCTGCTGAGGGCGCAGCACCCCCACGCTCCAGTTGTTTTGTGGACAAGGGCCATCCTGGGTGTTGAATTTCAGTTGGAACCTGAGACTGTGGGGTGCTATGGGGTGCAGAGCAGGCTGATCCACAGTCCCTGCTGTGGGACACAGGAGGTGATAACAGGACTGGGGGAGAGGACCGTGGGTGGGTCTGAGTCAGGGCATAACCCAGAAGTGGGGGCTGGAATTGGGGTGGGGATTGGGGCTCCAGATAGGAGGGGGCCTGGGCCTGAGGAAGCACCAGTGACATTTTCTCCTGCCGGTGAGTTGGGTGAAAATGTGAGGTTTTGTTAAATGAGGAGGATTGAAAGTGGGGAACAGCAGTGTTCGGGGAAATCCAGGCCGCAGCCACTAAGGATTCGCTGTGCAGAGAGGGCAGACCCCAGAACAGCTGGTTCCATTTCTGCTCAAAGTGGAGCCCTGGGATCTTGGGATGTGAGAGTTGATGAGGACCGAGCTGCTGATTTGGCTTCTCTGTAGTGTCCCACCAGGGTTGGGGGGTTGTGGTAGATTTGAGGGGACATGGTGGGGGGAGGGAGTGTGGAAGTGGCTGAGGTGAAATTCTGTCCAGCAGAAGCAAGGGCTCTGGGGGCTGGGAGGAAGTAAGGGCTGTGGGTGAACACTCAAGATCCGAGGAGGTTGTGGACCAGCCTGACGATGGAGAGGAGGCCAGAGGCAGAAGGTTCCGAGTGAGAGGGGAGGGGGAAGCCTCTACTGAGGACAGAGTGGCGGTGTGCTCGTCCTTCCCATGTGGCTGCGGGGCTGTGGCAGGTGGACTTGTGCACACAGCAGCAGGATGGTCTTCATCAGGGAGCATCCTCAGGAGGCTGTAAGAAATAGGAGGCGCAGCTGCAGTCAGAAGAGGGTCTGAGGCAGGACAGGCAGGTGAGGGCCATGGCCCTCCACTGCCTGCCATGAGGACCTCAAAGTTCTCTTCTGCCCTTTGTCCGAGGGCTCTCACATCCCCTTGTCCCAGGATCTCCCCCTCCCAGGTCAGATGGAAGTTGCTTGGTGACCCTGGGGTCTCCACAGGAAGGAGACTGGAGAGAAGGGGGAATTCTTTACCTTTCTGGAACAGAAATGTGGTTCCGGGTCTCCTCCAGGAATTCCCGGTGGTCTACAATAGGAATTAGGAGCCTGGGTTACATGGGTTAAGGGCAGAGAAGGGATTGAGGATTTATAGGAGCCTGAAGGGAACATCTCCTTGGAAGAGACCATGTGTCATTAGACTCTGGAGCCCAAGCTTCAGTGTCCAAGGTCCCAGGACCCAGGCTGACACTTGCTGCCTCGTCCCACTACTACCTGAATTGCCCCAAGTTGGTGACACCTTCCCTTGGCCCAGCACAGTTTGCTCCTGAGCAGGGAGCCTGACAAGCGTCCCCCTGATGACTGCTTTCCCAGGATCCCTCCTTTCAGGGCTCTGTGGCTGACATCCTGGGAATGCCGGCCTTGGTTGCTGGGGACCAGGTCATGTTGGTTCGGGGGCTGCAGGACTGAAAGGCAGAGCCTCACCTCTGAAAGCGCCCGTCCTCTTCCTGGTCCTGCTCTTGCTCTTCCACCTCATCCGCACTGGACGCTGAGAAAGAGGGAAAGTCGTGAGGGGTCCAGGAACGTTCAGCATTCATAAGCTAAATTAAGGCACTATTTTTCCTGTCCTTCTTTGGACACACACAAAGACTTTCTAACACAAGATCCCCATAAGTGGCCTTTGTATATTAAAAACTGGTGGTCAACCTAACACCAGATGAATTGAGTCAGCGTGGTCTGAGAATGGATGGCCCATCTGAGGACTGTTTGCCAGCACAAAAAGGAGACCTGAAGAGGAAGAGCAGCATTGTGGGTTCTCCTAAGTGCTGCTGCTGTTTGGAGCTGTTGGTTGTCCTGGAGGGCAAGTCATGCTGGTTCCCCTACATGAACACAGCTGTTATCATCAGAGGAGTTCAGGACCTTTTTGTGGCTGAGAATGGCTGTGGTTCACTTTGGGGGAGCTCTGGTCCTTATGTTGAGCTTCACCTCCTGGCTCTGGAGGGGAAGATGCATGCTGTTTAATTTCCAGGAGAAGCTTGTCCTGCTGGTCCTGATCTGAGATGGCTGTTCTCATCACTGGAGGAGCTTGGGACCTCATTGGCACTGAGGTACTTTTCAGGGGAGCCCTGTTTCTTATTTTGAGCCTTACTTCTTGGGTCCGGTGTAGAACCCTCAGCCTACTGGCACAGCTCCTTCACCCCACTGGCGTAGAATTTCTAGCTTCCACCACTGACCTTTGGACCTTCACAGTGCAGATCCATAAAACAGACTTGCATAAGTCATGGTTGTGGGCTCTATACTTCCAGTTGCACACATGGGTGGTATTGTCCTTGGCTCTAAGTCTTCAGCTGGACTTATGCAGGACACTGCTGCATCCAGGCCCTCAGCTAGACTTTCTAGGTCTTTAGTGCTGTGGACAGATTTCCTGCATTTTCCTGTATTTAACTTTAGGTGGCCATCATAAAATATATTATAAATTCTGTGTCCTGTATGTAATTGTTGTCCTTGCAACCCTTGACTACAACAGGTATCTTCGATCCTCTGCACAAGAGACAACCTGATCTCACAGAAGCATCAGAGACCATGGTGGCTGCAGCCTGGAATGGGACTGGACTCGCTCAGGCCCTCAGTACAGCCCTCAGATCTACCCTGCACAGAGCAGAGGCTGGGCCTGGAGGCGTCTGCCATAAGACGTGGACGTGTACCAGTGCGAGGGCCTGGTCCCTCCCCAGGGCTCCCTCCTCTCAGAATCCAGTCCTCACCCACCGAGTCCCCATGTTCTGTTTGCTCTGGCACCGCCAGCAAATCACAGAGGTCTGAGAGCAGCGGACAGAGTCCTGGTGGCCATGTCCCCTGCCTGCCCACCTGTCCTCGGGGAAGAATGTTCTGTTCTTTCCAGAGGTCTCCCCTCTCCACAGTCTCTGTCCCCTTGATGTGGGAAAGCAGAAACTGGTAGAAGGAGTCAGAATCGTTCTCTGCTGGGTCTGAGCTGTGGGTTTCTCACCTTTCTGATGGTTCTAGTTCTCCTGGATGGGGGCAAGGATGGTTCACCCGGGAGCCAGGGCAGTAACAGGAGGTACAGCCCCACTCCACACACAATGGCAAGGACCATGTCCATGGCAAAGGTGGTGGAGCTGGGGCTCAGCCACGTGGCGCTAAGGCTTTTCAGAGGAGTGAGAAGATTCTCCATCATCTGAATCGCAGTGCTGCTCTCAGGCAACTGAGCCCTGAGAGTTCTGTCTGGTAGCAGGGAGGGGTCCCAGGTTTGCATCACAAAGCTGTGGCCTCCTCATCACAAAGGGCTCCTGGGCTGGGGGAGGGGTGAGGAGAGGCCCAGCCACAGCTTTCCCCCTCCCCCACTCTCTAGCACAGTGGGTGCTGCACCCTCCTGGGCCTTCTGGACCCCACCTGCCTAGCCTCTCAGAGACAGACCAGAGTCTATTTTGTATTCATCCTCCCTGGAACACGGGTGTTACCTGGCTGTCTAATCCAGTGGAGCTCTGGTTGATGCCAAAACTTTAGAGTGATATTTTCATAAGTGTACAGCATTTATATTCTTAACTGCACAAGGTGGTCTTAAGGACTACTGTATGTATACACACACAGACACCCACATCCTTTTACAAACCAATCTAGTATTTTTCACAAAACAGTCCAGTATTTTCAATTCCATTATTTTCTCATTAGTATCAGGAGAAGGCCAATCACATCTACAGTGAGAGATACCATTGTACTCTATTTAAAAGACTATAATAATTATTTCTAATACTAGCAATAAGCTGGGAGTAGTGACACACACCCATAATTCCAGCTCTTGGAAGGCTGAGGGAAGAAGGTCACTGTGAATCCAAGGCCAGCCTGGGCTACATAAGCAAGTTCAAGGCCAGGCCCAACTTGTCTCATAGCGAGACCCTGTCTCAAAACAAAGTAAAATAAAACAAAAATGCTAGCAAGCATGTGGAGAAAGAGGAACTCTCATACAGCATTTGTAGGACTGTGAATCAGCACAGCCACTATGGGGAACAGTCTAAGGGTTCCCCACAAAACTAAAAGTAGGTCTACCATTTGGTCCAGCATCCCATTTTGGGGAATATATCCAAAGGCGATGCAGGGAGTTCACTATCCACAATAGCTAAAACAGGATTGGCCACCTATCAATTGATGAATAGAGAAAGTGACCGATACACGTGCCCTGTTCAGCCAAAAAAAGAACTGGACCCTGTTGTTGGCAGCAAGGATAGAGTGGGGCAGGGGGTCACCTCATTATGTGAAATGAGGCAGATGCCAAAAGACTGGTGCTGATTGTTCTCACTCATGTAGAAGTTTAAGAGACATGGACTTGAATGGAGGAGAGTGTTAGAGGCTAAGAAGGGGGTTGGTCCATGAAGGACAGGGATCAGTGAGTGCTGTATCTGTGTACTGAAATGCCACACTGAACCCTGTTAATAGGTACAATTAGTGTTTTTAATAAAAATGGATTTATGTACTGTCTTTATTTGGCTTTCTTGTGGTAATGCTGACCTCATAAAATAAATTAGAGCATATTCCTTCTCCTCTTCAGTGTTTAAAAGAGTGTGTGAAAGTGTTCTCCTCCTCTAAATGTTTGGTAGAATTCCCATCAAACCCTTCTGGTCCTGTGTGGGAGACAACTCCAGTGTCGCCCTTTGAATCCAAAACAATTACTGTGACTTTGAATATTTGGAGACTCATTTCCTTATACTAATATGTAAAAGAGTGGCTAGGGTATTTCCTTCTCTTCAATTGACTCTGAGTTTTGCAAATAAGGCTAGCTGAGGTGCTAATATGCAAAATCTATAGCTAACAGACAGTCCTGTTTCCTCACATGGTGCTCTTCACATACAGGATTGAGCTGGTGAGATGTTAGAACAAACAGCTCCAGGCATGTCATCAGGGTAGAGCCTCAAGGTAAAGAGGCTATGACTCCCCGGGGCACAAGAGTTTGCATATCACAAACAGAAGCCATGGCCCCCCAAACAATTCCACTGTTACCTTAATTGGATTATGTAAATTGATCTTCTACATATCTTTATCTTTGCAAGAGATGCCAATCTTGCACCTTGCCAGCCAGCTCAAGCTTCCCGGTCCACAGCAAATCCACAGGAGACAAAGGTTCAAAGGCATCTTGCCAGAAAGAGCGCTCCCTTTGGAAGCAGCCATATAGCTAGGTGCTGTGGGCAGCAGAAAACTCAGTTTCATATGCTTTAACATTAATTATGTCAACATTGTCATTTTTTGATTGTGCTTTTGGTTTTGTCTGCCATAAAATGTCATTGTCAAAACTAAGGTCATCTAGATATTTCTTCTATTATTATTCTAGAAATTGTATAATTTTAATAGTACCTGGTTGTGATTATTAAAATGTTTGTTAAAGATCATTGGCTGGAGGCTTTTATGCATGATATTCTGTTAGTCCAGCTCCACTTGCTAAGAATTCAATATTTCTACACTGACCTAATCGATTTATAAAACTTTAGATGAGTATATTTCTAAAGACCTATTTTTGAATTTGCTACTACTTTCCCTTGATTCATTACCATTTTCTACTACTATAGTGTCTTTTTCAGTGATTGATTAACTATAAATCTTGAAGTTGGATAGTGTCAGTGCTCCAAATTTGGCCTTCTTTAGTACTGTAAAGGTTATTTTGTCTTTACATATAATATGAGTTGGAAATAACTGAAATTTCTATACATAGATTGTCTTGATTTTAATTGGAAATATATTCAATTATACATCAAGTGGGGAAACCTAGCATCTTAATACTGAAGCACCTGCCAGAAACCTGGATTATCTTTCCATTTATTTTGATGTTGTTTATTTATTTATTTTTTATACCAGGGATTGAACTCACAACTTCGTGCTTACCAGGTAAGCACTTGAGCCACTGAACTAAATCCCCAGCCCAATGTTGTTTGTCTTATTGGCTTTGTATTTTTCCTTAAATTGGTCATGGGTGTATTTTGTTAAATTTATTCCTAAACTATTTATTCATTGGTGGTACAATCAGACCTTGGGATTACCAAATGCTATAGATGCTTAAGTATAATATTTGTGTGTAATATACCTATGCCCACTGATGTACTCATATATTATCTATAATACATACTATAACATTAGTGTCATGTGAGCACTTATTATACTGTATTTTTAGGGAATTATGACCTCAGAAAGTGTTTTCACATGTTCAGCATTGATGTAGATTTTTAAAAATATTTTTAGTTTGTAGTTGTTTGAATCCACAGGTATAAGACCTGTAGGTACACAGAACTAGGCGTATATGGTTAAGCAATGGACACTTAACTTGTGTATTAGCTTTATATTCTGCAACCTTGCTATAATCACTTTCTCATCTCAATATTTTTAATGATTTTTTTATTTTCTGAAAAAATCTTCATGTCATCTGTACACAGACATATGTACTTCTTCTTCCTTCTAAATCTCCATACATTTATTTTCCTGTTATAGTTCATTTGCTAGAACTCCCAGTACAATGTTGAGGACTGATGAGAGGGGAAAACATTAACTTTATCTCACACTTAGAGGAAAATCATATAGGTTCTCACTGCTAAATAGGTTACTGTAGGATTTTTGTAAAAAAATTGTTTTGAGGCTTTCTATGTAGTTCAGGCTGGCCTTGAACGCACAATGTAGCCCAGGCTGTCCTCAAACTTGTAGACTTGTAGTGATCCTCCAGCCTCAGCCTCCTGAGTGCTAGGATTACAGGTGTGCTCCCCTAAACCCAGCTGACTTTTACCAATTTATCAGGTTGAGGAAATCCCCATTTATCCTATTTTTTCTAAGAGGTTTTATTGTAAATGGATGTTGTGTGAATTTTAAAATATTTTTACATATCTTGATATCACCAAATAATTTTTCTTCTTTAGCCTACTGAAATAATAGATGACATTAGTTTATTTTTGAATGTTGAACCACCCTTGCATACCTTGTGTAAGTCCGAGTTAGACATGGTGTGATTCTTTTATACAATTTCGGATTGCATATTCATCAGAATATTAGTCTGCAGATTTCTTTTTTTTTTTCTTTTTGAGACAGGGTCTTTCTGTGCAGTTCAGGCTGGCCTTGGGCTCACTCTGTAGCCCAGGCTGGTCTTGAACTCGCAACGATCCTCCTGCCCCAGGCTCCCAAGTGCTGGGATTACAGGCGTGAACCCCCACACCCGGCTGTCTGCAGATTTCTTTACATGTAATGTCTTTACTCATTTTTTATTTGAGCCAAGGTAGCCTCATAGGATAAATTAGAAAATGTCCTTTTCATTTTCTGGAAGAAAGGTTAAAGAAAAATGATATTATTTCTTCTTTAAGTATTTGGAGCAACTCCACACTGAAGCCACTGTTGTTCTTAGTTTTAGAAGGTCAATACTATTGATTCAATTACAGCACTTCATAAATATGGTCCTATGCATACGGCCCGTTGGTATTTATGTAGATTTGGGCAGGTTATATCTTTCACAGAATTAATATACTTCATGTAAAATATCTGAGTTGTGGGTACATATTATCCTTTTAATATACATAATTTCCATATTGATGTCCCCTCTTTTGTTCCAAATACTAGTTATTTATGTCTTTTATTTCTTTAATGAGCATGTATTATGATTATCAATTGTATTGATATTCTTTTTTATTTTAAAGAGAATAAAACAGAACAGTAATATGAAACAAAACAAAACGGTAATAGGACAACAGGAAATTAACAACTGTTATTATATTGCATATTGTTATCCTCTAAATAGTTATCCAGACCACCAGCCCCAGGCCTGCAAAATCAATCAAACAATATAAATGTCAGGTTGCTTCCCTGCTTCAGTTACTTGGGTTATTGTCATCTCAGCAATCCTCTATAATGCTGAATCAAAATTCAAGACATCTCAGTGAAAAGAAAAGTAAGTCCTGCAACTGAGGTAAACCAAACAGTTGTTTTTGTTTGTGGCAGAGTGGGCCACAATATTATGTCACACATATATAGCATGCTTGAAGTTCAAGGTACTGGGAGCAGAATGTACATTTGTTTAAGGAGAATTTAAATTCTTTTCTAACAACTCCCTTATCTTCCCTCCAAGGGGAAGGGAAATGGACTTCCTGAACAGCACCACTGTTCTAAATCGGATTGGTCAGTTGGACCTGTGTAGTCAGGTTGAAGGTCAAGTTTGCAGTTGTGTTCAGCACAGTTTCCCCTCTGAGCTCTTCCCCAGGTGTGGTTTCCGCAGGCAGCCCTGCAGCTCGCAGCCTGTGATGGTTTGGGCTCTTCATTAAAGGCTTGCAGACCAGCCTGCAGGGTTCAGGAGGCTGGCTTGTGAACCCAGGATGGGCAGAAGGGGCAGGAGACCAGGAACAGCAGGAATTCCTTCCACCCCCATGGGCTCTCGCTCACCTTCCTGGCAATTTCTCTCACAGTCTGTGTCACCTACTGCTCTGGGAAAATGTTTTAGACTTCTTCCTGGAGGCCACCCACCCCCTTCCCCCCATCTCACCTTATTATCCAGCTGTTCTTGTGAATGAATTTAGTTTCCAGGTTCCAGAAAGATATACATTTTTGCTTTTCAAAGGAGTTTTTTATGTTCTGCTAGAGCAAAAGCAGTCCGACCTAGGCACAATTCAGGGGTGCTAAGACCTTTCCAGAAAGCTCACACAACTCACCTTTGTTTTCAGTGGTTCTCAAACCTGGCTGCACTTTATATTCACTTTTGGAATGCTCTCTCTTCTGTAATCTCTTTTGATGTTCTGTTTTAGATATGCCCACTTAAAGGTATATGTCTTTCTGCATCACTGACCTGTTTATCATCACGTTATGCTAAGAGTGAAGCCTGGCATGCTAGACCAGGAAGGCAGACATAGTATCCAACACACTTCTAAACTGAAACAGGGAGGAAGACCCTGGAGTGGCATACTCAGAGATTAAAGGAGAACATCCATTTCACCCAAAGCTTTTGTGTCCAGAAAATCTGTCAGGCCTGGACTGGGACATCCATTGTTCCCCTTGTAATCCATGGGAAATAATAGGCTGTCCTGGTCAAAAGAAATAAGGGCAATAAAAGTCAACACCAGATTTACACTCCCTACAGTCACCCTGAGGCCAGCTTTGTGTACCAACCTATGCTGAATTTACAGTTTGAACTAAAGCATTCCGTCCAGATTCTTTGAAATTCTGACCCCAAATCTAGAAACTCAGTGCCCCTCTTCAGACACTTGCTGACACTATACTGGTCTCAGCCTGCCTGTAAGCAGATGGAATACTTCTGATTCTTCCAACAGCCTTGGTCTGTGAGTGGTTTCTCATGTGACATGTTAGCACTATCCATCAAGGATGAAAAGGGAACATAGTCTCAAAAAGACAAGGCCTAAGAAAATTTGCTGCTGGCAGTATTGTCTTACAAGAAATGATAAAGAATGTTTAGAATCGCAATAAAGTTTATTCTTTGATTTGGAAATACTGGATTGTTAGTGTTTTATCTCTGTCAGTCTTTCTGTGTATAAAATTTTTTAGAAAGTTTTAAATTTTCTTTTAAAGTTTATTTTTTATTAATTTCAAAAGCAAGCATGCAAAAATATGCAAGAATATACTTTGAAGGGTATTTTTTGGGTCTTTTTGAAATAGAGTCTCACTATGCAGTTCAGACAGGCCTTGAGCTCACTTTGTAGCCCAGGATGATCTCAAACTTGCAATGACCCTCCTGCCTCAGCCTCCAAAATGCTGGGATTACAGGCATGGCCACCATGCCCAGCTTGAAGCTTTGTTTCAATTTTCTACTTAGTTTGTGATTTTATAATAATGTATTAATTTTTTTGGTTTATAATCACCTAGCTGAAGAGAGAAAATGAATTGAAATGTATATAAAATTTTTATTCAAAAAGTTCAGCAAGCTAAGTATGAAAGAAACTTCAGAGCTGAGTTGATGTAATGTAAAAATATATTATGGGGAAAATTTGAAGATATAAGAGGTAAGATCCTGAGTGTAATGATTCCTGCGAAACAAAATGTAAGAGACAACGGCAAAGGTTCAGAAACTGTAAAACTGATGGAGCTCAGGCAGAGACCCTGAGGGAGCCGTCCTGTCTGGGCTCACAAATGTACTGGGAAGTGTTGCTGACGGGCAGAGCAGCTGGGTTTAGAAGAAGAAATCTGGAAGACTCAGGAAGGTGGAGGATCTGCTAGGCTGGGGCACTTTCCCCATGCCCAGGACCCCTCTGTAATGAGGAACCAGAGCTCTGTGATGCAGACCTGGGTCCCATCCCCTACTCACTGAGGGAACTCTCAGGGATCAGTAAGCTGAGGATGATGGTTCAGCTCAGATGATGGAGAATCTTCACTTTCTTCTGAAACGTGGGAGTTCCATGTGGCTGAGCACAGCTCCACTAGCTGGACAATGGATATGCACACTGTGTTTGTGTATAAATTGGTGCTCCTTGCCCTGTTGATCATTTCCTTGAGACTAATCCATTCATTCCACTAACTAGGAGAAAGAAGAACATTAGAAAGGGAAGCAATCTTTGGGAGAAACCCCATAGACTAGCTTCTTTTTTTTTTTTTTTTTTTTTTGTCTTTTTCGTTTTTATTGGCACCAGAGATCGAACTCAAGACTGCCTGCTTGCAAGGCAGGCGCTTATGCCACTGAGCTAAATCCCCAGCCCCGAGAAACCCCATAGACAAGATTCTTTTTTCTAATGATTGGCCCACTTTTCCTAAACCTCTGGAAGAATTATGATTGTTATGGTTTGTGTCTGGGTGGCTCCCCAAGCCTCATGCAGTCAGGGAGGCGACTGAGTCTAGCGTTTGTGATTGGTTCATTGTCTAGCACTGGGATTGGTGGTGTGAGTGCTGCACCCACCCAGGGTGGAGCCAGCATACATGCTGGCATGAATGCTGCTCCTTAGCCATGCCACCCTGCCTTGGAGCCAACTGAGTACGTACTGAAACCTCCACAAACTGTAAGATAAATAAACCTTTCCTTCCCATATTTGGGTGCCAGGTGTTTGTCTCAGCAAGGAGAGAAAAGTAACCAAGACAATGATGGTGGAAATATCAGTAATGCTATCATTCTTCTGGAACAGGCTGATGTCCAAGAGGGACAGTGTGGGTCACAGTGGAGCAGTACAGCTGACATTTGCAGGTGAACTTAGGGGTCTAACTGGGAGTGCAGTTTACTTCTCTACCGCTGAGTCCTCATTAGATGAAGTGTCCTTTCCTCCCCATGAGGTGGCTGTGAGGACAGTAGGGGTTGGTGGATGTGGAAGAATCTTGTAAGGGATGAAAGTATCCCCTCCTTGTTCCTGGCTATCACTGTGAGGAGCCGTGGACACTGATGGCTGGCCTTCAGGTCGAATCTGATGTGGTGTCTCCTAGGTGACATTCTTTTCAGCCTCCTGTAAGATCCCAGGTGCCTCCCTTCTCTGCCATAACCCAGTCTATTCTTCTAGCTTGCAGAGACTGCCGCAGGGAAGTGGAGAAGACTCGGGATCTAGTTTTACTTCTACAATAGTGAGGGGCTTTCCTCTTCTACCTCCTTGCTAACTCCAAGGGAGACAGCATGCTGGGTGCTGACTCTGTGAACGTATGGTGCGGGACACTGGAGAGACTGTGGGCCACATTTGCCCAAACTACCCAGTTCTGGGCAATTGTCAAGGCCACGTTTTTCTCCACCTGGGCACGTGGCAAATCCCAGCAAGAACCTCTGTCTCACCACCCACCAGACACTGTGCTCTGGGCAGGCCCCACCCACTGGCTGGCAGAGGCAGGCAGAGGGGACCACGCTTTCATCCACTGGATGTGCAGAAGCTGCCGGAGATGCTGGTCAGCAAGAAAGGCAAACAGAAAATGTGTCAGGGAAAACGCAAGGGTGGCTCATTTTTCCTACCAGTGAACACAGGGTACCCCGGGTTTCCCTGAGAAGCCTGTTAAGGTCACTGGGTGACAAACTCACCTGTGCACAGCCTCTGGCAACACAAAGGGCAAAGCAGAATGGCTTCTTGGTCTCGGCAGGTCACTGTCCACAAAGTCTTTGGAAGCTGTTTAGAGCACAAATGTAGCCAGTCTTTCAGGAACATAACTTAGAAAGGGAAGAGTTGAATCGAACTGAATTTATGTTTTTAGTATTTTTAGGAATATCTAAACTGCTTGCCATAATGTAATAATTTATATTCCCACCGACAATGTGGAAGAGTTCTTTTTCTCCTTACTTTTCAGATTATTTTAAAAGAAAAGTTTACAAATATATTTGCACAGTGTGTATCCCCCACTTAAACACTAGAATTCTGTGGTTATTTATGCAATTTGTAACCTCTGTGGCAGAAAGAATAGTCATAGAATTCTCCACTCCTGGAACATTTATTTCACATCAAAAATGCATAACCTGTCACTTAACTATCACATCCTCAAGTATGGTTCACCATTATGCAATCCCCATGTTTTTAAATTGATCTGTGCCTAATTTATTCTTTTTCCCATTCATTTTGTTATTTAGAAGTGTGGGGCTTGTACATTTCATTTCACCACATGTTATTAAAATATGCAGTCTCAACGGTCAAGATTGAATAATATTTATTTTTATGCTTAGAGGTCACTTTATTTTATTTTATTTAAGATAAAATAGAATAAAACCAATCAAAACAAACCAGGGTAAGAGATACGGGATTTCAAAGCATTACAGAATCAACAATAGTTACCATAATGCCCTTTGATGGCTTCAAAAATAGCTGCAGATAACTTCAGACATAGTAAAAATCAAACAGAACAGAATAGAAACAATAAAAACAAAACAATGAATGCAATATAAGACTTCAAAACAAGCCAATAGTAAACCCAAAATTGCTACTATATCTTGCTATCTTTGAAATAGCTGCTTCTGCCATCGGATTTACCCTAATCAAACAAAACAAAAGAGCATAAAACCCAACCCAACAAAACAGTGGAAACGATACAGGACCTCAAAACAAGACCGTAGGGAATCAACAGTGGCTACCACCCTAGAAGGAGATCCCCCTAGATGCCACACTGTGTACCGCTGTCCTCTGAACCCATGATCAGACCTCTGGCCCTAGACCTGCAATGTTAGTGAAGCATCATGGGCATCCAATTGCATTTCACGTGCATAGCTGTCATCACAGCCTGTGTTTCTCTGGGTAAGCCGGTCACTTACGGGAGTATGGGGGGTGGTGGGATTGTCTCCTCTTGTTTGCCAGCCCACTTGCCGGAAGATGTTGGGGTCTGGCTGTTCCCAGCCCAGCGGCGGTCTGCATGGCACTGGTTCCCAGACTGGGCTTGTTTGCTGGTGTGGCCTTGTTCTCTCCCCCAACCCCAGTCTGTGTATGGTACTGACTCACGGGGAGAGGCTGGGGTCTGGCTGTTCCCAGTCTGGCAGTGGCCCGAGCCTCAAGACAATAATATTTATTAGTCAGTTGCTTAGTTAAAGCTGCCAGTGTGGTCCTGAACACTTGAGGAACCTCCTGCCTCAGCTCCCCAGGTGGCTGGATCTGGCCTTCATAGTGCAAGTGTGTGAGAGCGATACGTAGAATCACCATTGCTGTCCTGCAATGCCACTGTCTTGACATTTTAAGGCACCAGCAGTTCTCTCCGCTATGCCTCTATAACTTTAGTGGACATGTCACCATAATTGTTTCAGGAAAAATCATGGCATTCAAGAAACTGAACTTATACTTGAACATGGCCCCACCACTGCACTTGCAATCAAGCACGAAAATCTTCTGACGATTCCTGGAAGCTGACCAAAACATCTGAGGAGGTCATGTGTGTAGAATATAAAAAACTCCTTACCAGCAACACTCCAGTTAGGAAACGGGTGAGCAACCTCAAGTTGCATTTTGTCCCTAAGATGACCTTAAGGACGTATGTTTGCCAAACAGGCAGTGAAAAGATGACCAAATCCAAAGGTACCCCCTCCCAGGGATTCTGGGACTCCACCAGCATCCTGCAGTTGCATTCTGCTGACGCTGTCTCTCTGGGGCTCATGAAGAATCATGAAGAACCCACTAGGGGAGGGTTCCAGCCCCCAAGACTCCCCTCACTGCTGTGACAGCCACCAGGCCCAGGCTGTCACCAGGACTTCTGACCAAGTGACCAGGATGAGCGTGCCCCCAGCTTACCCCTCCTGAGATGTGTTACTATGGGCTGCAGGAGTCCCCGTGTGCCCTTCTGCTCCCTTCTGTGGTCCCATGGTCAGCGGTGTCTTCCACCAAGCAGGGCTCTGGATGGATCCCCAGGAGCCCAGAGACGTGATTTGTTTCCAAGATCCTGACCCAAAGTTAGTCTCTGCTCTCTGGGACAGAGGCCCAAGGGCACAGGGACCCAGCCGTGGGTTTGCTTAGCCCAGGAGGAAGCTACCGAGCTGTTTCCTCTAGCCCTTGGCACGTCCTCCCTTATCCCTGGCAAGGCATGAGGGACCCGATTCCTCACATGCGTGCCAGCGTTTGATGTCATGATTCCTCACCTGATACTAATGAATATTAATGATATGAATGAAATGTCTTGGATATTAATGAAACATCTCTGTGGTTCAGGTTTCAGCTCTTCTAGTCAATGTGACAGTGAACATTTCCCCAGTGCTTAGTGCCTCCTGCCGATCACCGCGGTAGGGTGACTGTGTGGGCCTCTCCTCTGTCTTCCAGGTGTAGCTTTTCTTTTTAGGGTTGGGAGTTGAGTGTTTATATACCCCAGGTCTCGTCAGACACATCATGGTAAATGTTCCATGCCTGTAAATGACTTGTCTTTTCATTCGACAGTGTCTTTCACAGAGAAAGTATTTCAGATTTTGGTGAAATCAAATATATTGTTTGTTTTTTTTCTTTTCTGTCTTTCTTTTTTTTTTTTTTTGCTAGTGGAAATCGAACTCATGACCTCATACTTGCTAAGGGATGGATCATGGTTTTGTGTAAATTTTAAGAATTTTTTGCTCAGCGCCAGGTCCCACAGATTTTCTTCAGCATCCTCTAGCTCTACATTTTCACATTTAAGTCCACAATCCAGGCTGAGTCATCCTCGCTAAGGTGTGGAGTTTTGATTGAGCTTCAGTCTTCCTCCTCTTCCTGTTCGCCTTTGCGTTTTCATGTATTCCAGCGCCATTTATGATGTCTGTCTTTCTTCTCTTGAACTGGTTTTGTTCCTTTGTCAGTGGTGGAACAGGTGTATTTATGTGGGTCTTTTACGGGTGCTGCTCTGTTGATCCATGTCTAGCCCCCTGCAAACACCATTCTGCCATGATTGCTGTAACAAGCTTTAACACTGGGAATGGAGAGTCTTTCTATTTTATTTTTGTCATTCAAAATTTATTTTTGGATTTTCTTGGATCTTTTCCTTTTCATATACATATTAGGCTATTTGTAAAAGAAACTTGCTGGGATCTTACAGGAATTGCATTAATGTATAAGTTAATTTAGACAGAATTAACATCTATATGATGTTGATTTTCCAATCCATAAACAAGTGTGTCTCTCTAAGTGTTTAGATCTCCTTTTATTTCATCAACACATTATGATTTTTGTTATACAGACCCTATTTATCTTTTCTTAGGTTCAGATTTAGTACTTATTTTCTATGAATCAGTAGTAAAAGGTATTCTGTGTTTTATTATTTCAATCTCCACCTGTTTGTTTTCAATCCACAAAAAGGCAGGCTTTGGTGTTAATTTTGTGTCATAGGAATAGTCTCAGAGTTCTGCTCGTCTTTCGGTTCTGGTTTGGTTTTATCTTTACACAGGCAATTATGTGCATTGTCCACTCACAGAAATTTAGAGTTAACTTGTGGGACTCACTTTGATGATGGGCAGTGTCCGGAGCTCTGTGGGCAGAGGTACCGAATGATGGATCATGGACAGATCCCCACATACAACAGTTAGACTTACCATTTTCCAGCCTTACGATGAGGGTAAAGCAGTGAGCTTCAGTAGAAACCATACTTGAAAGCAGCTTCCTGGGTTAGTAATGTGTAATGTGTAATGTCTCTCTCATGATGCTGGGTGGTGGCAGGAGCCCGAGCTCCCAGTCATCCTGTGATCCTGGGGGAAATGATGGACTCTGAGTAATGTACTGTGACACCAGGATTTTGGGGCTGCAGATATTGAGGAAATTGCATGGAATACTCATCATTTTACCATAAGATAACTTTATAGTAGATGAGTCCACCCAGCATATGCTAAGGCAGGCTTTGCTAAGTTGTAGTGTTCAGAAGGTTAGATGCATTAAATGCATTTTAAACTTACAGTAATTTTAACTCCTAATGGGTTTATGGAGATGTAACACCAACATAGATCGAGGAACATCTGTGCAAACCAAAGTCTTTTTTATTGAAAATCAGAAAAAGAAACATCAGTATTACAGCACGAGAGTATATTTACAGCATGGTAATGTTATCAGCCCCCTTGATTCCCACACACAGGTTCTTTGCTTGCTGCTGACCAAATCAAAGGAGGTCATTAATTCTGATAAAGAGGAAAAAGGATTTGTTCAGAGTTAGCTTTGAGGAGGTGGAGGGTCCCAGTTTCCTTAAATTACTGTCTCTACATCTGCAGGTAGAGAAGCGTCTTTTATAGAAAAAGGGAGGGAAAGACTGGAATGATAGACACATTCGGGCTTGTGCCATCCTTTCTGGATTGGGGTTCTGGGTTTTCATATTCTTTTTATTTATTTTGTTTATTTATGGTGTTGGGGATGGAACTCACAACCATGCGCCTACAAGGCAGGCGCTTATGCCGCTGAGCTAAATCCCTGACCCCTGGGTTTTCGTGTTCAGTCCACTCATTCAGGAGACGCCTGAGGAAGTTTGGAGAAACTACTCGTCTCTAAGGAAAATAATCTAACATGTAAAGTTCAGTTTTGTGGGTGTCAGTTACAATAACTTGCATTTCTTCATTAACGTAGTGAAAAAGCCTTGGCTTTTGATGACTATAGTTTATTACTACACGTTTCCAGTACATAATATTTACATTCCTTATGTGAAGTTGATATACATATATAAAATATCTTAATTCCTTTTTAATCCCCATTCCCTCTCTGTCCTTCCCTCCCTCCATCTTTTGACCCTTCCCCCTTTTAGAAAGATCTACCTCCCTACTTCCTATCACCTACCTTTTTTTTTTTTTTCAGGTTTTTGTTGTTGTTGTTGTTTTGTTTTTTTACTGGTACCAGGGATTATGCCGCTGAGCTAAATCCCCAGCCCTATATCACCTATCTTTTATTTTGCTCTTTTTTATACTTTGGGTTTTTCATATAGGAAAAACCATGTAACACTGAAGCTTGTGGATCAGATTTATTTTACTTAACATTATTGTCTTAAGGTGCATCCATTTTCCTAACAAGTTTTCCTGTCAAGTTCATTCTTCACTATGACAGAATAGAGCTGTACTATGTGTAAATACCACATTTTTAATCCATTCATCTGTTGATGGGCACAAAGGCTGCTTCCAAATCTTAGCTATTATGAGTTAAGATGCTATATCCATGGATATACATGTATCACTATAATTTTTTATATAATTTGATGTCTTTAACTCTTGCAGGAAGATATCTTCAAGGGGGATTTGTGCTTTCAGCATTTTTGAGGAGTGCCACCCTGATCCCACGGTGGTTGCCTTCGTTGATGTTCCCACTGACAGTGTCGAAGGGCTCTTTTCTCCCCATCCTTGTAGCATGTGTTAGGATTTGATTTCTTGAAAATGGACATTCTTTGTAGAGTAAGAGGGAATCTCAGAGTTGTTTCCGTTTGCATTTCTCCAATGGCCAGCTATCATGAAATATTCATAAGACAAACCTTTCTCCAGGGAAAAATGAAAACAACTGAGATGTCATCTGTTGACAAGGCCACCGTGGTGGTACTGACACTGCTGTGGTTTATTACTCAGGTTACTCATGAGGGGAAGAAATGCGCAGCTGTGGTTGATGTCAGTGAAAATGAAGATGCAACACCTTGCCCTTGCCGTTGTTGGCACTCAGAACTCTTCCCACCAACCTCGGGTTGGAGCTCTTTGGTGTGTGTGGGAGTGACGAGGGGGTGCACTTGTGACATAGTCAGATGCCTCGTACAAGTGGCAGCCTGCACGGTTGCTCCAGCTGGGTTGGACACTGCTGAGAAGGCCCACCCTCTCCATTCTCCAGAAGACTCAGCCTCCTCCTGAGGTCCTAGTGATGTTCGCACTCCCTAACTGTCCAGGCCCTGACATCCTTGCTTTTTCCCCGCTCCAGCCTTGATGGAACCAGTGGATGTGGGATGTGGATGGCACAGGCTGCGCTGTGGGTCCAAAAGAGAAAGAGCAGCTCACACTACCAAGATTCTGAGGAATTTTAGAAGTCTATGAAACATATTAGGCCTCCCACCAGATGCATGCAGAATCAAGAATTCCAGAACTGTGGGAAACACTGTCTTTGGGGGACAAGCAGAGGCACATGTGGCCACTGCGCAGAGGGCTGGGTAGAAGTAGATGAGGTGAGCAGGGGGATGAGCCGCCACATTCCAGCCCTGTCCTCAGGGCCTCCTCAGGGCTGTGCAGGTAGCAGAGGTACCAGATAGGACATGCTACGGAGAGCTGGCTTTCCTCTGCTGGGCAGGCGGAGGCTGAATAGGAGTGGTCTCGGGTCAGCCCCTAGATGAACCAGTTTTCAGAAGGCCGGAGTGTGATCTGGCTGAGTGCAAGATGATGCAGCTGGTCAATCAATGCCCAGGTCTGACTCACTCACGGCAAAATCCACACAATGTTATGGAGTGAAATCAGAGGACAAACTGAAATGGGCCAGAAGGAGGGCAGGGGCCTGAGATCAATGTTCAAGAAATGTCTGTTTTTCTTCCAAAATGTGAAATCTTTAATAGAGAAAGTATAAAACCTTATGACATTCTTGGCATTGAATTCTATTCACATACCCTCTTGGGTTTCATCAGAGAAATGTGTATCTTTACATCACATGTAAAATTTTTCCAATGAATTATATAGTAGTATCTTCAAAATTAGTTTGCACTGCCAGTAAACCAGAATTGATTAAATGAAATATATTCTTTAATCATAAAACTGCAAGGCTTTCTAAATTAATTCCCAATGATCAAATATTTGTGAAATCTCATGTTAAACTTCATCATCCATTCTTGCTACACCTTAAGCTTTGGTCTGCTGTCAGGCATATGTGTGAAGAAACTTCTTTGGTTTCTAATAGCAATAGAGTCATTGGAAGTACCATAATAAACAGAAGTTTAAAATAATCTTGTAAATGCAATTTTTGGAATAAGAAGCACAACTGCACATGCATTTTAGCATCAATTACAAAGACTGCAATACTCAATGAGGCAGCATAGGGAAAACCTTTTGCTTGGGTAGTAATTCACACTTCCAAATGATTCTTTGAACATGAAATGATTCATTCTATCTTGGAAAGTGTAGTTGTCATCCAAATGGTTCACTGCATTTGGGAACCTGAATTCCCCCGAGATGTCCAAGCACAGGCCTTAGTGCCCTGTTCCACCCCCTCTCTGGGGTCCCCTTTCCGTATTTCCTAAATTCTAGTGATTACCCGGATGGAAGAGCACTAAGTGACACTCTCCTGGCCCCATGGGCTAACTGTGTAGCTGGCAAGGTACAAAGAAGCAGCACAGTGTGAGCTGATGCACAGTTTGATATCAAAGCAAAACAAACAAGGGCTCCACCAGTGCGAGAGCAGTGAGGATCTGCCCCCTAGGGCATTCGCCTCTTAGTCTCCTTTTGAAAATAATCTCTGGCCAGTGTGTAAATCTTTGCCTTTGTCTAATTTGTTTCCCTTGAACTCTGTATTCTTTTATCCAACTGTCTATTAAGATGCCACCTTAAAAGGCAAACAGGCATGCGGGTGCAAACTGATGGCAACACTCTCTCTTTTACCCGTATTCTGAGAGGGGGTGAGCAAGCTGGTGAATTCTGTTCTGAACCCTGTCAGCCTGCATGTGTGGCTGCAGGTGTCCTGGCTTCTGCCTTCTGCTGGACCTGCTGCTGTATCTTCAGACAATGAGCTCAACCAAAGCATTCTTTATGACGTTTGTAAAACAAGATAGGAATTGCTGGCTGCGCTCAATCCCTGTTGCTCTTTTCAGTAATTCCACTTAATAAAAATGAAGTGTCCCTGCTGTGACTTCATGCTTCCTTTCTGGAAGGTCAAATTAGATGTTCAGATGTTTCTCTCTATTTCCTCGAGATGGAAACAGATTCTTTTCTACTTGGCATTAAAGTGAGATGGGAAGCGCTGCCCACGACGTGGAGTTGTGTAGCACTGGACAGAGATTCATGATGTTCAGCTCACACGTCATTTCTAATGAGTTTACAGAGCACAGTGGGGCAGGTAATGGTTGTGGTCCATGGGTGGCTGCTTCCAAGCCAGAAATTGCATGGCAGAGGTGCATGACGGGCAAAAAGCTTTTCACCTGATGGCACCTGATCAAGCAGAACTTTGAAAGAGGATAAGGAGTTTACTACTCAGCCTTGATTTCCACAAGCCTGAACTATGCAACCAAACAATTGTTTGTGGCTCTCTTCCACCTCAGCAGATCTCATCATGGGAGCTCAGAGGAACGTCCTTGTATACCAATCTCAGTGTCTCCCACAGCCAACTCACAATACACCTCCACCCGGAGAGGGAGATAGTTCTCCTCAATGGCTGCCTCCTTGGTCGTGGCTGTTGTTCCTACATCTACCTCTGGGCCAGTGCCCTTGAGGCTGCCTTGTCCTGTGCGCAGAACTGATGGGACTGTGAGGCTTGGGCATGGAGACACTTTTGATGCTAGTTGCCTCCACATAGGACTGAGTCATCACAAGTTCACGTTTGCCTGTGGGGCACTGGCTGCCACCAGCAGCTCTGGTCCCAGTGTATCTTACCAGAGCATCGCTTCCTGCTCTTGGATGCCTGCTGCTGTGTCAACCTGGAAATGTGGGAATTCAGCCCCCGGACTCTGGTCCAATGGGAGGAGCTCGGTGTGATGCTTCCATCCAACACTGTTCAAAGAAATGAGTCTAGAAAGCCATCCAGATGTTGCTGTCACCTGCTCTGGCTGCTTCCTTTTCCTTGTCTGCCAAGGGACCTGTATCATGTGTTCTGAGACACAGGATTCTTCACAGTCTGATTCTGTGACACCCAGACACAAACAACAACCAAAAGGTGAATTTCAGTATTATACTCAGTGAACAAAATTTAAGTACAAAACTGCAACTAGTGAAAAAGAAGGTCTTACATAATGATACAAGGATGAGCTCACCAAGAATCAATAGCAATTGCAAATGCATATGCATCCAACATTAAGACACTTAGATATAAAAGCAAATATTAGATCAGAAAGGAGAAATAGACAGCAACACAGTAATAGTAGCAGACTTCACTACCTCACTTTTAACAATGGATAATTCATCCAGACAAAAAACCAATAATGAAACAACAGATTTGAAGTACACTATAGATTTATATATGCCATTCCATCTAATAGCAGCTAAATTCAAATTATTCTTAAGCACACACAAAATGTTACCTAATACCAGTTACATATATTAGGCCATTAAACAAATCTTAAGAAGTTTCTGAAGACTGAAATATTATCATATACCTGTTCTTTCCACAGAGGCAAAAAACTAGGAGTCAGTGGGAGAAAATTTGGGAAATTCATAAATACTTGGACATTTAAAAAAACAAACTCTTGAACAATTCATAAGTTGAAGAAGAAATCAGAAGGGAGATAGAGTACCTTGGGACAAAAAACAAAAATGGAAACCAGTGTACCAAAACTTACAGAATACAGCAAAGGTGGTCTCTAAGAGGGATGTTCATCAGGTAAATGCCTGCATGAAGATCAAGGATCTGAACAATTGAACTTATGCCTTCAAAAAGCAAAAGGTCCAAAATAAAGAAATTAATCAACAAATATCAGGACAGAAAGATGAGTCAGAGTGTACAAAGTAATATAAAGGATCAACAAAACTTCTGGCTTGTTGAAAAATTCATAAACTTTTAGTCTGACTAGGGAAAAAAACAAGATTTCAATAAAATTAGCAAAGAAACAGGAAGCCAACAACTGATGCCAGAGAAATACAAGGATCTAAGAATCTACTGTGAACAGTTGTACACTAACAAATTGATAGCCTTGAGTGATGGAGAAATTCTTAGAAATGTATAAAACTTTAAGAAACAAGAAGTCTGGACAGATCAGTCATGAATGAGGAGACTGAATCAGGAATCATAAACCTCCTAACATAGCAGCCTAGGACTATTGTAAACCAAAATATCGAGTTCAGTCATCCAAGTATTGTAATCCTCTTTTTAGATTTCCTTTCAATCCAAAAAGTTATATTTGTAATCCCATTGAGACGCTATTGGAATCCCAGCCAGTCATTTCCAATCTACCATTACCAATGCAACCCACTGTGACAGTAGACACCAAGACATATTCCAAGTTAAGGACAGCCAAGGGGTCCTAAATCCATTTCCTGTGAGGACATGTGGACAAAGGCCTTGATCCTTGGCCTCTCCCAGCATTTATTATCTTGTGAAGAAAGCGGGGGGGGGGGGGGGGGGGGTGTCGCTCAGGGATGAGTGATAGGATGTCGGAGATTACTGAGTAACTTGAGCTGGCTGGCAAGGTGCAAGATTGGCATCTCTTGCAAAGATAAAGATATGTAGAAGATCAATTTACATAATCCAATTAAGGTAACAGTGGAATTGTTTGGGGGGCCATCGCTTCTGTTTGTGATATGCAAACTCTTGTGCCCCGGGGAGTCATAGCCTCTTTACCTTGAGGCTCTACCCTGATGACATGCCTGGAGCTGTTTGTTCTAACATCTCACCAGCTCAATCCTGTATGTGAAGAGCACCATGTGAGGAAACAGGACTGTCTGTTAGCTATAGATTTTGCATATTAGCACCTCAGCTAGCCTTATTTGCAAAACTCAGAGTCAATTGAAGAGAAGGAAATACCCTAGCCACTCTTTTACATATTAGTATAAGGAAATGAGTCTCCAAATATTCAAAGTCACAGTAATTGTTTTGGATTCAAAGGGCGACACTGGAGTTGTCTCCCACACAGGACCAGAAGGGTTTGATGGGAATTCTACCAAACATTTAGAGGAGGAGAACACTTTCACACACTCTTTTAAACACTGAAGAGGAGAAGGAATATGCTCTAATTTATTTTATGAGGTCAGCATTACCACAAGAAAGCCAAATAAAGACAGTACATAAATCCATTTTTATTAAAAACACTAATTGTACCTATTAACAGGGTTCAGTGTGGCATTTCAGTACACAGATACAGCACTCACTGATCCCTGTCCTTCATGGACCAACCCCCTTCTTAGCCTCTAACACTCTCCTCCATTCAAGTCCATGTCTCTTAAACTTCTACATGAGTGAGAACAATCAGCACCAGTCTTTTGGCATCTGCCTCATTTCACATAATGAGGTGACCCCCTGCCCCACTCTATCCTTGCTGCCAACAACAGGGTCCAGTTCTTTTTTTGGCTGAACAGGGCACGTGTATCGGTCACTTTCTCTATTCATCAATTGATAGGTGGCCAATCCTGTTTTAGCTATTGTGGATAGTGAACTCCCTGCATCGCCTTTGGATATATTCCCCAAAATGGGATGCTGGACCAAATGGTAGACCTACTTTTAGTTTTGTGGGGAACCCTTAGACTGTTCCCCATAGTGGCTGTGCTGATTCACAGTCCTACAAATGCTGTATGAGAGTTCCTCTTTCTCCACATGCTTGCTAGCATTTTTGTTTTATTTTACTTTGTTTTGAGACAGGGTCTCGCTATGAGACAAGTTGGGCCTGGCCTTGAACTTGCTTATGTAGCCCAGGCTGGCCTTGGATTCACAGTGACCTTCTTCCCTCAGCCTTCCAAGAGCTGGAATTATGGGTGTGTGTCACTACTCCCAGCTTATTGCTAGTATTAGAAATAATTATTATAGTCTTTTAAATAGAGTACAATGGTATCTCTCACTGTAGATGTGATTGGCCTTCTCCTGATACTAATGAGAAAATAATGGAATTGAAAATACTGGACTGTTTTGTGAAAAATACTAGATTGGTTTGTAAAAGGATGTGGGTGTCTGTGTGTGTATACATACAGTAGTCCTTAAGACCACCTTGTGCAGTTAAGAATATAAATGCTGTACACTTATGAAAATATCACTCTAAAGTTTTGGCATCAACCAGAGCTCCACTGGATTAGACAGCCAGGTAACACCCGTGTTCCAGGGAGGATGAATACAAAATAGACTCTGGTCTGTCTCTGAGAGGCTAGGCAGGTGGGGTCCAGAAGGCCCAGGAGGGTGCAGCACCCACTGTGCTAGAGAGTGGGGGAGGGGGAAAGCTGTGGCTGGGCCTCTCCTCACCCCTCCCCCAGCCCAGGAGCCCTTTGTGATGAGGAGGCCACAGCTTTGTGATGCAAACCTGGGACCCCTCCCTGCTACCAGACAGAACTCTCAGGGCTCAGTTGCCTGAGAGCAGCACTGCGATTCAGATGATGGAGAATCTTCTCACTCCTCTGAAAAGCCTTAGCGCCACGTGGCTGAGCCCCAGCTCCACCACCTTTGCCATGGACATGGTCCTTGCCATTGTGTGTGGAGTGGGGCTGTACCTCCTGTTACTGCCCTGGCTCCCGGGTGAACCATCCTTGCCCCCATCCAGGAGAACTAGAACCATCAGAAAGGTGAGAAACCCACAGCTCAGACCCAGCAGAGAACGATTCTGACTCCTTCTACCAGTTTCTGCTTTCCCACATCAAGGGGACAGAGACTGTGGAGAGGGGAGACCTCTGGAAAGAACAGAACATTCTTCCCCGAGGACAGGTGGGCAGGCAGGGGACATGGCCACCAGGACTCTGTCCGCTGCTCTCAGACCTCTGTGATTTGCTGGCGGTGCCAGAGCAAACAGAACATGGGGACTCGGTGGGTGAGGACTGGATTCTGAGAGGAGGGAGCCCTGGGGAGGGACCAGGCCCTCGCACTGGTACACGTCCACGTCTTATGGCAGACGCCTCCAGGCCCAGCCTCTGCTCTGTGCAGGGTAGATCTGAGGGCTGTACTGAGGGCCTGAGCGAGTCCAGTCCCATTCCAGGCTGCAGCCACCATGGTCTCTGATGCTTCTGTGAGATCAGGTTGTCTCTTGTGCAGAGGATCGAAGATACCTGTTGTAGTCAAGGGTTGCAAGGACAACAATTACATACAGGACACAGAATTTATAATATATTTTATGATGGCCACCTAAAGTTAAATACAGGAAAATGCAGGAAATCTGTCCACAGCACTAAAGACCTAGAAAGTCTAGCTGAGGGCCTGGATGCAGCAGTGTCCTGCATAAGTCCAGCTGAAGACTTAGAGCCAAGGACAATACCACCCATGTGTGCAACTGGAAGTATAGAGCCCACAACCATGACTTATGCAAGTCTGTTTTATGGATCTGCACTGTGAAGGTCCAAAGGTCAGTGGTGGAAGCTAGAAATTCTACGCCAGTGGGGTGAAGGAGCTGTGCCAGTAGGCTGAGGGTTCTACACCGGACCCAAGAAGTAAGGCTCAAAATAAGAAACAGGGCTCCCCTGAAAAGTACCTCAGTGCCAATGAGGTCCCAAGCTCCTCCAGTGATGAGAACAGCCATCTCAGATCAGGACCAGCAGGACAAGCTTCTCCTGGAAATTAAACAGCATGCATCTTCCCCTCCAGAGCCAGGAGGTGAAGCTCAACATAAGGACCAGAGCTCCCCCAAAGTGAACCACAGCCATTCTCAGCCACAAAAAGGTCCTGAACTCCTCTGATGATAACAGCTGTGTTCATGTAGGGGAACCAGCATGACTTGCCCTCCAGGACAACCAACAGCTCCAAACAGCAGCAGCACTTAGGAGAACCCACAATGCTGCTCTTCCTCTTCAGGTCTCCTTTTTGTGCTGGCAAACAGTCCTCAGATGGGCCATCCATTCTCAGACCACGCTGACTCAATTCATCTGGTGTTAGGTTGACCACCAGTTTTTAATATACAAAGGCCACTTATGGGGATCTTGTGTTAGAAAGTCTTTGTGTGTGTCCAAAGAAGGACAGGAAAAATAGTGCCTTAATTTAGCTTATGAATGCTGAACGTTCCTGGACCCCTCACGACTTTCCCTCTTTCTCAGCGTCCAGTGCGGATGAGGTGGAAGAGCAAGAGCAGGACCAGGAAGAGGACGGGCGCTTTCAGAGGTGAGGCTCTGCCTTTCAGTCCTGCAGCCCCCGAACCAACATGACCTGGTCCCCAGCAACCAAGGCCGGCATTCCCAGGATGTCAGCCACAGAGCCCTGAAAGGAGGGATCCTGGGAAAGCAGTCATCAGGGGGACGCTTGTCAGGCTCCCTGCTCAGGAGCAAACTGTGCTGGGCCAAGGGAAGGTGTCACCAACTTGGGGCAATTCAGGTAGTAGTGGGACCAGGCAGCAAGTGTCAGCCTGGGTCCTGGGACCTTGGACACTGAAGCTTGGGCTCCAGAGTCTAATGACACATGGTCTCTTCCAAGGAGATGTTCCCTTCAGGCTCCTATAAATCCTCAATCCCTTCTCTGCCCTTAACCCATGTAACCCAGGCTCCTAATTCCTATTGTAGACCACCGGGAATTCCTGGAGGAGACCCGGAACCACATTTCTGTTCCAGAAAGGTAAAGAATTCCCCCTTCTCTCCAGTCTCCTTCCTGTGGAGACCCCAGGGTCACCAAGCAACTTCCATCTGACCTGGGAGGGGGAGATCCTGGGACAAGGGGATGTGAGAGCCCTCGGACAAAGGGCAGAAGAGAACTTTGAGGTCCTCATGGCAGGCAGTGGAGGGCCATGGCCCTCACCTGCCTGCCCTGCCTCAGACCCTCTTCTGACTGCAGCTGCGCCTCCTATTTCTTACAGCCTCCTGAGGATGCTCCCTGATGAAGACCATCCTGCTGCTGTGTGCACAAGTCCACCTGCCACAGCCCCGCAGCCACATGGGAAGGACGTGCACACCGCCACTCTGTCCTCAGTAGAGGCTTCCCCCTCCCCTCTCACTCGGCACCTTCTGCCTCTGGCCTCCTCTCCATCGTCAGGCTGGTCCACAACCTCCTCGGATCTTGAGTGTTCACCCACAGCCCTTACTTCCTCCCAGCCCCCGGAACCCCTGCTTCTGCTGGACAGAATTTCACCTCAGCCACTTCCACACTCCCTCCCCCCACCATGTCCCCTCAAATCTACCACAACCCCCCAACCCTGGTGGGACACTACAGAGAAGCCAAATCAGCAGCTCGGTCCTCATCAACTCTCACATCCCAAGATCCCAGGGCTCCACTTTGAGCAGAAATGGAACCAGTTGTTCTGGGGTCTGCGCTCTCTGCACAGCGAATCCTTAGTGGCTGCCGCCTGGATTTCCCCAAATACTGCTGTTCCCCACTTTCAATCCTCCTCATTTAACAAAACCTCACATTTTCACCCAACTCACCGGCAGGAGAAAATGTCACCGGTGCTTCCTCAGGCCCAAGCCCCCTCCTATCTGGAGCCCCGATCCCCACCCCAATTCCAGCCCCCACTTCTGGGTTATGCCCTGACTCAGACCCACCCACGGTCCTCTCCCCCAGTCCTGTTATCACCTCCTGTGTCCCACAGCAGGGACTGTGGATCAGCCTGCTCTGCACCCCATAGCACCCCACAGTCTCAGGTTCCAACTGAAATTCAACACCCAGGATGGCCCTTGTCCACAAAACAACTGGAGCGTGGGGGTGCTGCGCCCTCAGCAGCCCAAAGTTCTCAGGGGGGCGATCGCCACCCAATTCCAGCCTTCACCAAGGCAAGTATGCTGCTGCCACCCTTCCTGGGACTTTTCCGCTCAACCCTGAGGTCCGAGCACAGCTGGAGCAGCATATTCAAAGGTGGATCACTGAACACAGTGGAGACCTAGCCAGCAAGACCCAGGGGTCTACAGGACTCACCCAGCCTCCAAGTGACTTGACTCTTTCCTGGGAGACAAAGGACAAGGCTGGGCCCTCCCATCTGCCCCTGTCTACAGCTGAAAGCAGCCAGGATGAGAAGATGAGGTTCCAGCCAAGCACGAACCCGGTCAGGAATCTGGGGCATATTCTAGGCAATGTCCCAAAAGATCTGTCCAGGGCCTCAAGAAGCTACCCCGACAAGGATCCGTGGGTGCCCTCTGAGGAGTCAGAGAGAACCCTGATGGCGCCCAGGGAGAGAGACACTGGTAATGACTCCCCAGGAAGTGCTGACAGGGGGCACATAGAGGATGTGCTGAAAGTGCACTTGGGCACAAAGAATGGGCAGATCCACCAGGGGCTGATCCCGCTGAGAGTGCGCCTGTCCTGGCTCAGTGTCCACGGTGCCTTTTCCACCTCTGACACCCACGTGGGGACCAGGAAGCCAGCATCCTCCAGGGCTCAGGAAATCTCTATGAACCCCACCGAGAAGTTTTCCGTCTGGTACCCAAGCTGTCTACAGGACCTGGAGACGCACCTCACCAGGTTTAGGGTGAAGCGCAAGTGGGGTCTCCTCCTCAAGCTCCTCAAGGCTGCAAACCTCTTCAGGCCCACAAAGGCGCAGCTCTTATCCTTGCCACAGTTTTCCCCACCCTCCTCATCTTCTGGGGATTCTTGGGTAGACTTGTTCCTTGAGGATGCGGAGTTCTTGGGGGAACCACCTGAGGCATTTCCTGAGGATGAGGCCAGGGTCAAGGAGTCTGTCTCTCCACTGGGCAGTCCCCTGGTCTCCCCTCTTGTGCTAGAAGAAACCAAGTCAGAACCGACAGGTGTCCCACTGGTTGATGGTCAGCCTTTATCAGAGGGCCCCCTGTCCGGACAGGATAGCAAGGGCCCTTCAGAGCAACTCACATACAGCAGTGATGACACAATCCGTGACAGCAGGATTGTTCAAATGGTCAGCAGGGCTGACCCAACAGTCCCCTTGCATCCTGGAACATATGTTGCCCAAGATGCAGCAGAGCCAGGCCATTGGGCAGACACCATGAGGACATTTCAGCATGAAGAGATGAAGTCAGCAAACAGTTCTCAAGAGAGTGGCTCGGGGTCCCAGCTTCCAGACAATTTGGTATATGTTCCACCTCAGTGCCATCACCACCTTAGGCCCCTAGGCCAGGTACTTGCTTCACAGAGGTTAGGTGACCTAATGGCACAGAGAGAGTGCAGCCTGGGCCAGCAGAAGCCCAGGGTCCTGATGCACCAGCACTCTCAGAAGAGCCACAGCAGGATGTTTGCCCCCACTTACAAGCAGGAGGTCAGCAGGGGGACTGCCCCAGGGAAACATGAAGACAGGATGGGAGGCTTGGCCTCCCAGGGTTGGGGAAAGCAAGGCCCCCTGGAGAGGGAGCACCCTCGGCATCTCCCACAGAAGCAGCCAGTGCCTTCAGAAGGCCGCTTCAAAAGAGCCCTGAAGAAATTTCTGCAGTGGTTTTTACCCACGAAAAAAATGAAAGGGCAGGAAGATGCCCCCCAAAAAGGCAAGCCTGCAGGGGCCACTTACCGGAGCTGGAGACCGGCCCCAGGCAGACTGCGTGTGGACCGTGGTGCTGATGAGGCTCAGGTGCTCCTGACCCCAGTTGGGCAGATGCTAGACACTAAAATGTGTTTTCACTGTGAAGTTCGTGACCTGAAGTTGAATCAGCACAGACAGGAAGGAGGTCAAGACTCGGTCTCCCAGGCTCCCTGCTCCTTAGAGCACAGGGGAGCAGCAGGATATGTGGTAGCCCCCGAGTACCGCAGCCATGGTCTCAGGGAGAGGCCCCCCCAGGAGTCCTTGAAAACTGGACAGCAAGGTTGGGGGCAGCAGGGCCAGAGGCTTCCCCACCCCTCAGTGCCCATCAAGCCTGTGTGCCCTGTCAGCCCTGCCCAGCGTGGCCCCTCAGTCTCCAGGGCACCAGGCCAACATCACTGCCCCAGGCATTCTCTTTGGAGAGGGGTCTTAACTGAGCAACCGAGAGATTTCTCTCCACTCTTTCTTACTAGGGAGCACCTCCAGGAGCACAATATGCGATGTAGCAGAAAATGATTTTCTCACACTCTCCATCCCTGAGACTTACTATAGCCCAATATACCTATTTTTCCTCCTAAGGGGGAAGTGGTTTGTGTCTGCTCTGTGCTTGCGGTGGGCTCTGGTGTCTGGAGGGGTGGAGTGTGGTAGAGGGTAACTGGGGTACAAGCCCACGTCCACCTGAGTTCCTTCAGTGATCCCCTTTTCCATCATTAGGGGAACAAAAATTCTAAAGACAAGCAGAGGAAAAGCAGTGAAGAGCCCACCCTGGCATCTGGTTCACCCCACCTTGCCACTTCTCCCTCTACCTTACATCAGTGCAGGATCCAGGGACACAGAGACCTCTTAGGCTGAAAATTCCCACACACTTGAGCAAGGGTAGAGCCAGGTAGCTGCAGGGGTCCCAGAATGGGTGGCAGTTGGCACAGAGGATGGTGGGCCCTGAGATCAGGAGCAGGAGAGATCTTGCCCTCCATCAAGGATCAGATGGTGGCGATCAGAGGATGGCACCCTTGGGAAGCCCTGCCTCTCCGTGGCAAAGGCCAGGATGGAGAGGGGCTTTCTGGGCTCAGCTTTGATGGAAAGTTCAGAGTCCCTGTCCCAGGATCCTGGCTCCCTCATTCTAGAGCAGCAGTGAGGAGGGAAAATCCAGCTGTGTGTCAGGAGGCCCTGCTCCTGGTCACTTGTCCTGGCCATCTCACATGGCCCAACTCCAGTCAGTGGTTCTGGGCTGTGGATGTGAGGCTCAGTAACTGATGCTCAGGCGCTGGGCACAGTGTGGGCTGTGGGAGGAAATGGAAAAGACTGGAGCTGAGGTGGGAGCAGAGTGGCCTGAGGCCAGTGTGACTGGTGGGGGTATGGGGCGCTTCCAAGGCTTAGCTGCCATCCAGCAGCTGACAGGAGGGGCCATCAGGGGCCATGTGGCTCCTTCTGGTCCCACCCCAGGGCCCTGCTTGCTCCACATCCTGACCCAGAGACAGAACCTTTAGGTCCCACACGGAGCCAGGTTTGAGAAGGAGCAGAGTGTGCCAGTGAATATATATCATCAATCGATTTCTTATTAGTACATCTGGTCTAGTTGCCTATGTTCACCTCCTGCAGAGAGGATGAACTGATGGTGGAGAGCACAGGACAAGGGTCCCTGAGATGTGATTCAGAATCCCTTGACCTTTACATATATGTGCAGGACTGCTGCTAGACAGGGGGTGTGAGGTTGACGGGCTTCCCTGGTGTCACACAGCAAGTCCTGCCTGGCTGCCAGCCCTGCTTACCCACAAGCCCACAGGGAAGGGGTGGTCACACAGGTTTGCACCACCAGGAATCTGGAAGTGACTGTCCAAGTGTCCTGGGGCAGCGCTGGTCCAGAATGAGAGCCTGCTCTCTTGTCACTTTGTAACATGAGCTTCCCTTTCTGTGGGTCCTGATCCTAATGGAAAAGCAGGAGGGCTGCAGAATCAGGGAGAGAGGAGCTGTTTCCCGTGTGTGGCACCTAGGCCAACATCAGTGCCCCAGGCAGTCGTCTCTTTGGAGAGGCTCTGCTCCACGGGCCTTGGTCCTGGAGCCGAGCATCCCTCAGTGGGCCAAGCTGACCCAGACACAGGTGAGAGGCCCTGGCTCCCTGTGGGGATGTCCTCCACCTGGGTGTTTGGGTAAAGAGGCACCACTTGTTGGGCCTGGCTGGTGGTGCTGCAGGCTGCCCGCAGCCTCGTCCTCTCTCGAGGAACTGGATGCCTGTGTGGGTCCCCAGAGCGGACCCAACTGGTGAAGAGGAGTGGGACTTGCAGGAGGGGCTGGGCCCTGGGGCACAGAATAGCCCTGGTACCTTGGGATGGTAATTTATCTGGGAGGATTCTCAGATTTGTATAGGAATCATACTGATGGCTATGATTTATTATGTCTGTATGATACAATGTACACTCAACAAATGGATAAAGATCCAGGGTGTGAAGACACTGGGAAACCATGTACAGGCTTCTAACAGTCCTTTCCCAGTAGAATTATGCAAGGCACATTCAATATCTCCAGCAATGAATTGTCACAACCTGGGACATGTCTTCTAAGAAATACCACCAAAGGATGAGAACACAAGCACTGTACTGAGAGCTACCACATAAGCCCATTTAAACATCCCTTGATATATGTTTTTTTCAAACTTTCAGGATCACAGGTATTCAATACAAATTACATTCTTGGCTCATATAATGAAGGTGAAATGCATTTCATCTAGTCTCTGAAGAGTGCAGAAACTTTGCAATATTTCAAATTCCTGGATGTACATGGTTTCTTTGTACACAATTTCCTACAAAACCCCACTTCCTAGGGAGGACGAAGCAGGCCATCTTCAAAACTGCCATTACAGTCCTGCTCAGTTACCGGTTTTCTGCAAAGTAATAGAAATTACTCAAGGCCAAAGGAAACAATAACGAAGGAACATAGCAACGACAGAAATAGAGAAAAGGAAATGTAAAGTAGATGGAAACATGTATATCAATAATCTCTGGAGATATAAATGGATTAAATTATTCAGAGGCAGATACAAGATTTTTATAATGCTGTTTCCATATGATATCTGAATACATTTTTAATTCACATACACAAATAGTACAAGAAAAGTAGCAAAAAATAAAAAACCAGTATGAGAGCCATTATAGCCTATCGTAATTAAAAAGCAATCAATCCAAAGCAATAAAATTTCATGAACTACAAAGAGCAGCATTTTCAGTAATAAAGGAAAAATGGAGAGAGAGAATCATGAAAGTGCATCGTAATCAGCCTTCCATATCCGTGATTTCCACCTCTGCAAATACAACCAAACACGAGGCAAAAATATTTTTTGAACTGTGTCGCTTCTCAGTTTTCCTCATCAACATTATCTAAACATTACAGCAAAACTATTTTCATTGAGTTAGGTATTAGGAAGAACCTAGAGACAGTATAAAATGTAAGGGAGAATCTGTAGGTTCCATGCCAGTACTGTGCCAGTACTGTTCCATGCCAGTATTTATTTTACATAAATTTGTCGAGCATCAGTGCATTCTGCTACTGCAGGAGGTCCTGGAACCAACCATCTCTGGGTGCTAAGGCATTATTTATTTTATGTACAAAGGAGGAGAGCTCTAAACACATGAACCAAAACCTGACAGAGCTGAGGGGGAAAGCTTACAACAGCAAAAAAGCCAAAGATTCTGTCCTTACAGTCAATGATGTGTATGAAACCTAAGCAGAAGAAAAACAAGCACACGGAAGACTGGAACACTATGCAAAAGACCAGAATAAGTACAGAGTACTTCACTGATCAGCAGAACAGACATTTTTCTCAAACACATGTGCAATCTGTCCAAGATAGGTTATATGCTAGCTGCTAAGCCATAAAACAAGTATTGGTAAATTGAAAAAGCATCATGTAAAGTATATTGTCTGACCATAATTAATCAAGTCTCTAAACAAGTAAAGGTTAGTCAGTTTAATAATATTTGGAAATCAGTACCACATTTCTAAATACCCATTGGCTCAAAAGGAATTTCAAGAGAAGTTAGACGATACTTTGCCAGAACTCATGGGATGTAAACAACGAAATTCTTGGGATACATTTTATATGTATAAGGCATACTTTTAAAAGACAAGCCAAGGGGGAGGAGCAAAGATGGCAGATAGACAACAACTGGCTACAGAAGCTCCCTGGTTGGTCATACACAGTTTTTATCAAATTGAAGTAGGAACCTTCTGTAAATATTTCCTTCAGAATTTTTGTCATGAGTAGGTGTTGGCTTTTGTTAAAAGCTTTTTATGCATCTGTTGATATGACCACGTGAATTTTGTCTGTGCTTCTATTTATGTGTTGCATTCAGCCCCACTTTCTCAAAACCCGTGAGACAAGAGCCAGGGAGCTCAAGTGAACCCCAAGGCAGGGCCACGTGGCAGAGGACTCTTGCTCATGGTGTAGCAATCAGGAAGCAGAGAGAGATGAAGGCAAGTGGAGGTATGTACCCTTCTGGGCCACACTCCCAGTGACCCACCTGTTCCCACCATGCCTCACCCCCCCCATATCACCTTTAGCTATAAGCTCATCTTTGACTAATCTGCTGGTGAGTGTCATGCCTCTCTGATCCAGTCACCTCCCAAAGCACCCTGCCATGACAGCATGAGGCTTTGGGGACATCTAGTTATAAACTATAACAAGGGAAGTCCCTTCCTTCCTCTGGGGTCTTATAATATTGAATAAATTGAGGGTAGAAAAATTCCAAAATTGGAATTCCTGGATTCCCAGAGAGCCCTCAACAACAGGAATGGGTATCAGCAAACTTAATACAACCAAACTTTTGCCCATGAAAAGGCTACAACAAGAATAAATGTTTACCTACTCATTAGGCTCATTTTTTTCTTGGACTACTTAGTGAGGCAGGTGTTATTTTATGTGTTTTATCATTGTCATGTTCAGATGAAAAAATAGTCCCAAAGAAAAAAGATGAATTTACCAAGGCAAAGTTTATGGCTTTACATGGTTCAGTAAGACCAAAAAAGACAAAAAGTAAAGTTCTTTGCTTTTATATGGAATTATCATTTTTGTAATATAACCAAGACAATCCAGATGAGGGGGGAGAAGTGCATTTTTGCTTAGCAGATGCCTTTCCAAACAGGAGGCCAAAGGGGGAGGTGGCAATCAATGGTACCCAATAAGATTGGTTTTCTTCTAAAGTAGAGCTCTTCCAGCTCCAAAAGCACTGAGTCCAAGAAAACCTGGCTTCTTATGTGCATTGACACCGAGCTGCCACGAGGTGTCACAACTCTCCATAATGAAATGAAGCTCGGCGAGCATGAAATCTCGCTCTTGCTTTCTCCAACTAGAATATGCTTGCTGTTTTGTTTTTTTAGAAATTCAACCTTTTTTTAAATTTAAGGAGAACTAGTTTATATACACAGTTATAATTTTGGCCTGGAATTTCTTCCACCTTCCTGCCCTTCCTCCACTCCTTGATAACTCTGAAATCATCACCTATGACATCATTTCTCTAGAGAATCTCCCCTCCCCGGGTGAGGTACATTCCCTGAGCATACAACCCCAGAGAATTGTTTGGTCACCATAATATTTAGTTCTCCTGAAGTTTCTAATATCTATATTTTTAAGGGCGAGGAATCATGTTGATATTACTTACAGGTCAAAGCTAGAGGCCAACCCAATATTTGAGTAAAACTAGGCATGTGGTATACATACTATTCAGCGAATAAATTAAGAGTAAACAAATAGTAGAAAAGTAGATTACTTGCAGATTCAAAAGATTTTAGATGAAAAAAAATCTTCCCATCAAAAATACACAGCCACCAACTATCTTATCTGGTCTTTAACAGTATATAGCAGTAGATTAGCAATGCTTACAGACTATGTAAAAATTCCTTAGCATCACAGTGTTACCCACAGATATCCATATGACACAGCAGTCAACACGCGGAGCAGTCGTCTACAGTGACTGTAACTAAGTCTCCAGCACTAGGTGGGAACAGCTCCTGCAGGTGTGGGAGGGATTTCCTGGGGCATCTGCCCTCCAGAAGCTCCTGGCTTTCTCCAGGAACAGGGCCTGATGAGTGGGGGGTCCTCCAAACTACACCATGGCAGCTCTGCGGGCTGAAGTCACCCTGGTCAGGCAAATGCAAAAACCTCCTGGAGAGTTTTAATGTAATCTCTGCTGCCTTTTATTTGCATACGAAGTTCATCTTGTCTCTAATGAAATTTAATTCACCACTGCAGGAAACTGCTGAGTGCTGTAAGGAACATCCAGATGTGAACTGCAGGACTCTTGTCCTTAGAGAGTGGGCAGAACAGTGATTATTTCTGCAATTACTGTGATTTTATAATTCACATTGAGTGTAAATTTTGAACAAATGATTCTTTAACCCTCAGGACAGCCTGATACGAACTTGCCTTCACTGGCAAGTAGGCTAAGGGGAAGTCGGGAAGCGACTGAGAAGGGTACACTCAATGTAGCATTGATGTTTTTCTAAAACAAGATGATTCCAACTGATATCGATTATATGCTTTTTAAGTTGAGGAAGTGAGGCCTGACGGGTGTTCAAAGAGGTTGGCACAGAGGTGTCCTTTTACAAATCCTCTCCCCAGCGTCACCGTTCCCGACGCTCCAGTGGTCATCTATTCACAGACAGCTCCCACGCACAGAAAACCCAGCAGGCATGATCCGCACTGTAGGTCTCACGGCCTCACCTTGCACGCCGTGTCCTGCCTGGGCTGCTGCGGGGCTGCGTGCCTTGCCAGGCAAACCTCTTAGCCGCAGACCCAGCACCAGCCCTGCAGTCCCCTGGTGTGTCTGTGCACACTGCCTGCCTGGAGAGGGCAGGCACGGTGCCTCCTTCCCCCAATTCTTGGAGCTCTGCAAAGGGCCTGGGACCCTGAAGTGCTTCCTTCCCCCCACCTGCCGCCTCCACCCCCTGTGATATGGGAGCCTTTGGGAGGCGGGAGTCAGAAATTCCTCATCTTCTCAACATCTGTGTAGCTGGGACCTAAATAATGAGTTACTTTTCAGGAGGAACTTTTCTATGAGATCCATACAGGCCATCAGTTGACATTAGACTGAATACTAATTTGTCTGCCTTCTTTTTTCTCAAGATGAAACTACATTCACGTGCACTGTTTCCCTTCAGCCCTTAAGAAAAACACTGTTTACAAAATATTAGAATCATTGGGTTGGAAAAATCCTAAATATCATCACATCTAACCATGGTTCACATGAAAATTATGATCAGGAAAGGCAAAAGACTTTTCTAGAGTCCTAAGACTCCACAAGAAACGAAGGCAAGTTAGTTTTTCATTGCTCCATAACCAATTGCAGGGTATTTAGTGGCTTACAAATCACCCACTTACTGGCTCACCATCTGCAGCTTTCAAGTGCAGAAGGAGTGGCTGGTCCTCTGCTCAGTGTGCCGAGATAGTGCATGTCGGTGTCAGCCCTGCTGGGTGCTCATCTGGAGGCTCTGGGGAGGGAGGGACCTGCTCCCAGCTCCTGCTGTTGACAGGCTTCGACAGGGTTCGTTCCCAGTTGGAGGCCGAGGGTCCTGTTGATCAGCGATTGCTCGATTGCTGGATTGCTCGCAGTGCCTTGTGGCCCTCTCCATTTTCAAGGCCAAAACAGTGCACCACATTCCTCCCATTAACTCCCTGCTTGTGAAGATGTGCTGTGAATAGCTCAGGTTACCCCCAAATGCTCTCTCTTCACATGGCTCTGCTTTTTACACAGATTCCTTTCACCTCAGATTCACATTCTGGAGGATGATACAGGATTTGTATTGGGGGGGGGGATCTTGGAAGACATCAAGCCCCGATTCCCACCCAAGGACTTCAAAGTCATACAGATGTGGATTTGCTAGCAGATTTATTTCTCACTATCTCAGCAACTGGGCAATCACCAAATGTCACTGTGCTTGTGTTTCTTTCTCTATAGGATGAGAACACTAAGTATCTCAGCATTTGTGAAAAGTTCATAAGAAGATGAATATGAGAGTAGTTTTAAAGCATAAAGCACAAAAGGCTCTTTAAAATTAGAAGCTATGACTGCATGGTGTGAAACTTCCTTTCTCTTTGTCATAATAACATGGAAACTTACGGTACAAAATAGCAGCTAAAGGGTTTCAAGTCTTATTTATTTTGTATCTATCTGGAGTGCTTTCAGCCTGAAGCTGCAGGTGAGACTTCTTCAAGTGACTGGGCAGCCCTGATCCTCTAAGCTGGTATGACTCCCCTTGTGCAGAGTGGGTGTCTAACCTGGAAGGACTGAACCCTGGATGAGAGCAAGGCACTGCCCAGATGACCAGCACAGTCCATCTACTTCTTCCACTTCTGAACACAGCTTAGGGCAGAAATTGTGAATTATGGCAACACCCAGTCATAACTCTAGTTTAGACACAGAGAGAAAGTCTGTGTTATCTGAAAGAATCACTGAAGTCCACCTGGCACCAAAGCCTGTGGGAGCCCTGTTTTTCCCTTCTTACAGTGTGGCAGTATTTGAGAAGGAAGCATAGAGTGATACCTCTGTGGTACAGTGGTACCTCGGTTCACAACTTAATTCTTTCTGTGATTCTGGCCACAAACTGGAAAAATTGAAATTTCCCCATGAGGTCAACATTGAACCTAACCCTTCAATTTGATTTGCTTTGTGACCAGAATTATGAAAAGAACTAAGTTTTCAAACCAAGGTACCACCGTATTAACTTCATTTCCCCCCAAGTTGAGGAAATCATTAGGCGACAGTCTCTCTCAGCCATTTCTTGCTAAATATACCAAAGAGAGCACCGAGCCTGCTGCTATGTCTATTTATGTATTTGGAATATAACTTCCAGATATACTTAGAAAACATTTTCTGGGTGAATAATATATAGTGAGCTGGGATGCCCACCTCTCTCTCTTTCATTACACCGCACTGGCCCAGGAGCTGCCTTACGAAGAGGTTTAACATGCAGGCTGCAGTGAGACTTAAATGGGCCAGCTCCAGCAGCCCTGAGAGGTTCCCAGCCAGCCTGTCCAGCTGACACTGTCTCTAAAGACGGGACGGATGGCTGAGGTAAGAGCAGCACACTGAATCCCTGAGCTTCGTCCTCTGGGGATCCCAGCTGAGGGACCTAGGGGAGGTGAGCTGCTCCCTCTCTGCAGCTCAAGGGTCTCACGTCATCTGTGGGTGTGGGTCCCATCCACGTAGAAGATGAAACCCACCTGATATGCCTCGGTGTGCACTGCCCACACAATGATCAGGGTTCTCTTACCACAGTGACTGGAGGGCTTTTTAAGAAGCTGTGAGGGAATACTGAAAAAAATGACTTGGATTTTGTAGTCCAAGTAGTCTCAGTTCAGGATTTCGATCCTCAATTCCTCCCCCTTAGTAACTGTAACTTTGGTTCCTTTCACCTCTCTGAGCCTCTGTTTCCTCCCATATCAAATGGGGTTAAAAACATAGTCATAGTTGGCAGGGTTATCACAAAGATTAAAGGAACTAAGCATGCTAGGAGCTTAGAACAGAACAGGCATTCAGCATCTCCGGAGCGTCGCTGTGTCACTGCCTCAGCGTGTAAACTCGCTCTTGACTACCAGTGCACAGATTTCTTCAAACCATCCATAGCAGTGAAACCGCAGCTGATGAAACCCATTTCAGAACCACCAGGTGCCTATTATACGCCGACCACTGCTCTGGTAACCCGGCGTGAGATACCTAAGAGGACAGGGCAGGGAAGAGGGAGGAAATGAAGATCGACTGAGGACAGGAGCCGAGCCAGGCACGGTGCCGTGTGCTGGCAGTCACAGGCCAACGAGTCCCAGACTTTGAATGGGATGTCTGCTTCCGGCTTTTTATTTTGCACGTTCAGTCATTAAGAAATCTGATTCTTGAAAGATCCTGTGACTCCCTGCTTACCAGAATCTTCTCTGAATATCACTGGAGCAGAAGAGTGTACCCAAGAAATTGCTGCACACCCTAGCCAGGCCTGAGCTTCTCTCCCGGCCTCTTCTTCCTCCCTGTCTTCAGGTCGAACTTGCAGGGAAGAATGATGCCACTTTCTCAACAGAAGCCTTGGTCCCCCTAGCACCGACATTATTAATTTTTAGAGTAATAACATTCTGGCAAGATCATCCTGCCCTCCTAGTTAAGTTCTTTTGTGATCTGGTCTTCATTTCATGTCCTTTGGGTGAATAACACTAATGTATTTCCTCTTGCCAAATTTGGGACAAACTCCTTCTTTCATAATGTTACTATAGCATAAGAATATCCTTCATAAAACCTCAGGAAAAAGTATACATTGCTGGAAAAAAATACTTGGAAAACTGGATGAGGAAGAAAACATTCCACAATTCTGCACTTCCCACAAATCTACAGAAACAAGATATTTTCTTCAAAAATAGTTTTAGAGTTATCCATTTATAATAACTCAATTTAAAAACATACTAAATAAATCTATCTTAAAACAATGATTCCAGAAAAATTAAATATAAATATAAAGTAAAGCCATACAATGTTTTATGAAACCATGTAAGAAAAATGGGTGGTTTTATACAGTTAGGTGAAAAAAGCATTTCTATGCACATCATCAAAAACAAAGAGCATTAAGATAATATCAAATGTGACCTCATAAAATGTTTAATAATGGTATATGGCCAATTATCATCAGATGTAAACAATTAGCAAACATATAAACTAAAGCAAAGATTTGTAATCCACAAAGAACACAACACAGAGTGCACTCATAATTGCAAATTGGGCAAAAGTAGAGATAGTTCACAAGACACAACCTTCAGTAAATGTGGTTGACTTCAGTAATCAAAGAGATACAAAGTAAAACAACTAAATATTTTTTATCCATAAAAATTTGCAAAAATTGGACTTCCGGGAGAACACGGCAGATAGATAACAGCAGCTATGGAGGCTCTCTGAGTTAGCCAGCTTAGAATCCAGGAATGGTGTGGTGTGAGGAGTCCTAAGCAAGGGGAGATATACCCTGCCAACCCAGGAATGAACTAAGCTGAGAGAAACCAACTGGAAATGCAATACTGATGCTATAACCAGCACAGAAAAAATCTCAATGCTGAAGCTGGAACCCACATCTCTGGAAGCCACGATTTAAATTTCCTGCTGCGATAGCTGCGACTAAATCAACAGAGCAGGGAGAGAGACATGAAGCCTCTGAGAGCAGAATTGGTGAACAGAGTTGAGAGTGGGACTGGTAGAGAGCCCTGCATCGACCTGCAGTGAGTGAGAGGAATGGGGACCCCTCCATAGATAAGGAGGCTCCAACAGAGGACATTCTGGGACCGGAAAGACTAGCCGGAACAAGACACTGCAGTGACTTTAGTTGCATATTCCCCTCTCAAGCGGGAGTGGTGGGGAGCGTTTGGCCTGGGTGACCCTGCAGACTAAGACCCAGTAGGCTAGCCCAAACCAGGTCCCAGCACCTGGCGGTGCACCCTAGCAATGAAGCCTTTAGTAGGTTGACTAACCTGAAGGGGCAGGCCCAGCAGAGGCTGCCCAGGTCTGTGTCTCCCTAGTACACTGCAGTGGGCAGGGAACACCTAACCAGTGCAATTCAAACAAACTGTAACCAACAAAAAAAGAAACTGGGCCTTCTATATACGCTTGTATGGAAGGAACAAAAAGTATGGGAAGAGGGAGCAACAAGAAAGGGTCCTCAGCCCCCAATCCTGAGAACACTGATCCTGGAAAGGTAAATGCAAAGGAGAATGAGGACAGAAAACATGCAATATCAGACACGGCACCAATAGACATAAAGCGATATCTCTGGAGCCTCATAGACAAGTTCAAAAGTGAAGTATTTAATGAAATAAAGCAAGATATAAGTAGAATAGTTAGAGAAATGCTAAGTACCGCCCAAGAAAAAACAGATGGTGGAATGGAAGAACAGAAAAAAGGGGAGAATTTTTTGATGGAGAAAATAGAGATAACATAGAATATGTGAAGCAGGTTCAAAGAGATTACCAGGAAACTAAAAACTCTATTGAAAGCTGGCATAACAGCTTGAAAGAAACTAAGGATAAATTATTTTAACTGGAAGACAGATTTGTAATGTGGGAGCATGAAATGAAAAACTTCTTTAAAAAAACAAGGAAAAAACCAGCAATAATACAAAGGCTTGAAGATGATAAGAGGATCTATAACTTAAGAATTAAGAACATAAAAGAAGAAGTAGGGACACAAACAAATGAACTACAAAGGATATTCACAGAAATAATCCAGGAATTTTTCCCTAATTTAGCAAAAGGTAAAGATACTGAGATGTCTGAGGCATTCAGGATCCCAGCCACCTACAACCCAAACAGAACAACACCCAGGCATATAATAATCAAAATTCCAGAAATCCAATATAAGAACAGAATATTAAAAGCTGTCAGAGACAAGAAACATATCACTTACAAGGGAACACCCATCAGAATTACAGCAGACTTCTCGGCACAAACCATCAAATCACGAAGAGCATGGGGGGAAATAATTCAAGCTTTGAAAGATAATAACCTCCAGCCAAGATTGATATAGCCCTCACAACTGATCCTAGAAATTGATGGAAAAACAAGGTGCTTCCAGGATAAAGAGGAACTAAGGGAATTTGCAACCACCAATTCAACTCTACAGAGAATACTGCAGGACATTCTAAAAAAGAAAAATACCAAGATTCCAGAAACAGTGGCAGAGAGGCCACAATGAATGAAGCAGAAAGCGAAATGAAGAAGACAAACTGACAACTAATGACAGAAAAAGAGCTCAACAGAAATGAGGCAGAGAAGGTTGGACGGTAGGAACAGCTATTTTGGAGAAAACAAGACATCATAATAGCTAGTGCTGTTTTAGTATCATCTTGTTTTGAAGTCCCATCAAGCTTTTGTTCTTCTGTCTCCATCGGTCTTAACAGGTTGTATCTTATTCGATTTTATTATATGTGATAATACAAACAAAAACTTTTATGGACAAAGAGATTATACAGAAACCATTGTCCATTTTCTGATAGTTGGTCCTAAATACCCTGTAATACTGTCATTCTCTTGAATGGTTTTACATTGTCTTGATATGATTGATGTTACAGTATCCGAAGTTATACTCAAAGATTTCAAGGAAAGAGACACTATGGTGACTACTCTTATGTTTAGATATCTTATGGTGAAACACTATTTTGCTTAAATGGTTATGTTTTGCCCTGTGCTGTTTTGTTGTTATGCCCTCTTTTATCTCAATCTCTTTTTTTATTATTTATTTTTATTTTTATCTTTTTAATTAAGGGAAAAATAAATAAAAATAGCAGGATATATTATAGTAACCTACTTTGATTTCCTATTAACTTCATTTGAAACCCTGTATTGCTCTCACTATCTTTTCACTGATTTTCCCCTATTCTGTTTTGCTTGATAGTACCAAGTTTGAGAGTATAGGCAACAATTGTGAAGACAATAAGTTTCATTATGACACCCATTCTGGTTGACTATTATCTTCTTTTGAAGTCCTGTAATGTCTTCAATGTTTTGGTTTTATTGGTTTTGTTCTTTACTGTTTTGTTCAACTTTATTATAACTGATGATATAGGCAATTCTTTTTAAGATAGCAAGAGGCATTATGGTAACCATTGTTGATCACCTTGTATTTTGTTTTTACAGTATGTATTATGTCCATCCTTTTGATTTGACTGACTCTGTTTTGTGATATCACATTTGGTTTTATTCTCTTCAAAAAAATTAATAAGAACTGTGGGAGTAATAAAATCCAAAATGTGTAACTGTACACATTGTACAAAAGAGCGGAAAAGAAAGTGTTCTAAAGGCTATAACTGCATGTATATTTAAGTGTATAAGATAGATAACCATATTACTGAGTTTTGTTGGATCATTGAACAGAACTATTTGCATTCTCACTGTTTGAATGTTCACTTTATATGCTTTAATTTTGTAACATGAACAACTATTTCTAAGATGACAATATGTAATCTATTAACTAGTGATTTCCTACTGTTTATTTTTTCTGAAATTCTGTATAACTTGTACCCTTTTTCTGTTTTTTTTTCTTTTTCTCCTTAAATAAATTTTTTTATTTTTTTAAAAATTTTATTTAAAAGGAAAAAGAGAAAAACACAAAACAAAACAAAGCAGTGTAAGGGTACACGTAATACAGAACTAAAAAAAAAAAACAGTAAGAAATCACCAGTTAATAGATTACATATTATCATCTTAGAAATAGTTGCTCAAATCACAGTATCAAAGAATACAAAGTGGACATTCAAACAGTGAGACTGCAAACAGTTGTGTTCAATGATCCAACCAAAAACATTAGTATGGTCAACTATTTAACACCCCTAAACACACTTGCTGTTGTATACTTTAGAGCTCTTTTTTTTTCCCCTATCTTTTTTACTACAAAATTTACACATTTTGGGTTTTATTGCTCCTTAGTTCTTATTACTTTTTTGGGGGGTAGAGAATAAAGTCAAATATGGCAAAACAAAGCTGTCAGTCAAAACCAAGGATAGACATAGCACATGATGTAAAACAGAGTACAAGGTTATCAACAATGGTTATCAGCGATGTCTCTTGTTTCCTTAAAAAGAATTGTCTATCTCATTAGATATTATAAAGTTGGACAAAACAGTAGAGAACAAGACCAATAAAACTTAGGCATTGTAAACATTACAGGACTTCCAAAGGAGACAATAGTCAAACCAGAATGGGCATCTTAGTGAATCTTATTGCCTTCAAAGTAGTTGCCTATAACCTCAAACTTGATACTATCATACAGAATGGAACAGAGTCTGATCAGTCAAAACAAGATCGTGGGAGTATTACAGGACTTCAAAACAAGTTAATAGGAAATCAAAAAAAGTTACTATTATATATCCTGCTATTTTTTTAATTTTTCCCCTTAATTAAAACAAATATAAGAAATAACTAAATAATTTTTTAAAGAATAAGGGAGAGATTGAGATAAATCAGGACATAACAATATAACAATAGAGGTCAAAGCATGACTGTTTCAGCAACCTAGTGCTTCACCACCAAATAACCCGACTTAGTACTAGTTACCATAGTGTCTGTCTTTTTCCTTGAAATATTTGAATAAAACTTCATATACTATAGCTTCAAATATTTCCATATCAAGAAGCCCAGAATAAAGCCTTTCCAATTAGTAAGTGAAAACTTTATAAGGCTTCAAGGCCACATAATGGGGAATCATGATTACCACATATTTTTATATATTTGAATCATTACTTACATTAGGGAAACTATTCGGTATTCACACATGCGAGATTGATTTATTTCACTTATAAGTATGGTCTCAAGCTGCGCCCATTTATTGATAAATATCTCAATGTGATCCTTCTTTATAGCTGAATAATCCTCCATTGTATAGAAATACCACAACTTTTTTATCCATTCCTCAGTTGATAGACACTTGGGTTGTTTCCAAGATCTGGCGATTATAAATTGTGCTGCTATAAACATAGGTGCACATATAACACTGTGGTATGATGCTTTCAGTTCTTCTGGGAATATGCCTAGAAGTGGAATAGCTGGAATAAATGGGATTTCCAATCCCAACTTTTTGAGAAATCTCCAGACAGACCTCCACAAAGGCTGTACCAGTCTACACTCCCACCAACAGTGCAGGAGAGTACCTTTTTCCCCACAGCCTCTCCAGCATTTGTTGTTGTTGGTTTTCTTGATCCTGGCCATTCTTTCAGGAGTGAGATGGTATCTCAGTGTGGTTTTAATTTGCATTTCTCTAATGACCAATGATGATGAACATTTTTTCATGTATTTATTTGCCATTTGCATTTCTTCATCTGAGAAGTACATATTCATCTCAGATGCCCATTTTTGGATTGGATCTTTGAATTTTGGGGGTCTGAGTTTCTTTTAATTCTTTATATGTTTTAGACAAGAGTCCCTTGTCTGAAAGAGAGTTCACTAAAATCTTTTCCCAGTTTGTGGGCTTTCTTTTCACTATGCTGGAGATTTCTTTTGACATGCAGAAACTTTTTAATAAGAGTGGTCCCAATTATTGATTCTGGGCAGTATTTCCCGTGCGGTTTGAGTCCTGTTCATGAATTCTCTACCTACTTCGATGTCTTCAAGGTTTCTACCCAATTTGTGTTCCAATAGATTTAGTGTTTCTGTTTTAATATTCAGATCTTTGATCCATTTAGATTTTAATTTAGTACATGATGATAGACATGGGTCTAGCTTTAGTTTTCGGCAAATGGAGAACCAGTTTTTCCAGCACCATTTGTTAAAGAGACTGTCGTTCTTCCAGTGAAACTGCTTGGCTCCTTTATCAAAGATAAGATGGTTGAGTGTGTTTGTAGTTGTGGTTGTATCTTCTAAAAATAATTTTTTTTAAAAATTGCAAATATTAAGTTTATAGATAATGCCAGTGATGGTAAATGTACAAACCAACAGTTTCATATATTCTTAGAGGTTTAGATGGGCTTAGTTGTTTAGATGGCTATTTTGCCATTGAAAAAGATTTTAAAAGTATGTAACAACAATTCCATTTCTGGAAACTACCCTAAAAATTAGTTTTTTTTAAATGCCAGAGGAAAAACTCACAATCTTGTGCTTGCCAGGTCGGTGTTTATGCCACTGAGCTAAATCTCCAGTTATCCTAAAAAACAGGATAGAGATGTCACAAAGGTCTACAAATGAGTATATTCACTGTTTTAACAGATTATACTAATGAAAAAGTTGAAACAATGTTAACATCTATGGGTGATATTTATACAAATTGTTAGAGATACACAGCCCGTGACTCAGTCAGTAAGAAAATGGCTTCAGTGTGAAACCACAAAAGGAATTGTGCCAATAAACTGAAGGGATTTGGACCTGGAACTTTCCTCAGTGAAGCCCCTGCGGGGACTGACACTCCTGGTCAATACATAGATTGTGGCCTAGGGACAGGAGCTGTGACAGGACTTATGGCTCCCAAACCTGAAAGAGCATGTGTGGTGCTTTCCACCAATAAATTTATGGTGCTTTGTTGTACAAAGCTGTGTAAGATTTAAGTAAAAATCAGGTTATGCTTATTTAACAATACAATTGGGTCTGGGTACTACATTCTGGTTAGGAGCTGGTACTCATGTACTATCATGATAACAATAATGTACTGTATATTTCAAGCAGATAGAGTTTAGAACTATTTTACTGAAAGAAATGACAAAGGAGGAGGTAGATATGCTTAACCTGATTTAAACAGTATCCAAGCTATGTTACAGAATGAAACGTCACGTCACCCTATTAATTTGTAATTTTTGAAGTTAAATACAAATTTACCTTTAAAAAGTAAAGACCTAACTATGATATAAATAGTAATGTACAAACAAATTCCAGATGAACTAGAAGTTTGAAAACAACAGAAATGTTAAAAAGAAACGTAAATGTTCATATAGATTTATTATGACGGCTGCCCTAAGAAAGACTTAAAAATCCAAAAAGTATGTTAGGTAAATGTAAAATCACAGTAAAACTGACAAGATTCTTGTCCATATTATTAGACTCTTCATGGAATATCCATCCAGATTGTATTAGAGAACTGATGTTTATATCACCTGGATTTACCAACACAGTGCTCATTTAACATACTAGGTATTTAGTTTGGGGTTATGAAAGTGATCCCCTCTTTAGAAGTTTTCTCTAACAAGTCTTTTTTCCTCTTCCCTTCTAGATTGGCTGCCCTTCCCACGAGTCCCCAAACTACCACTATAGTTATGTATTCAAAGTTTCTGTACATTCACATCTCCTCATAGACTGTGGACAGCACAATGTGACATTTGCCACACAAATTGATACTTAGCACAAGTGTACAATGTGCACTGTTTATCAAATCCATAAAACCAATTCCATTACTTGTGAAAAATCCCGAGATTGGGTACAGTTCTCCCTTGCATAGTGATGAAACAAATTCCGAATCAACTTCTTCGGTTCTCTTACTCTACCATGTACAACAATGTTTTCCAACATTACTATACTGGTTTTCTGATGTGACAATCTTTCTTTTTTTGTATGGGCATATAACATGAAAGCTGTTTCTGAGCTACAAGGCAATGATTTATCTCCATGTTTGTTGACCATTCTGGCCATTAGCCAGGGGGACCTTTGTCAACTAACCCACAGGATTATTATTCTTAATTCCATAGACTTATACTACTGTACAGATAACTCATATCAGACCACCATGGCATCCTATAGCTCCTCTTCCTTCTACTTTTTCACCATTTGTATTCCGGTGTCATTTGTATCTTAGAATCAGTAATAACAGTCAATAAGTATCCAGTACAGGGTCTGCCAGAGTATGAACTTGCTCAGTAAATTGTTCTGCACATCTTGGGGAGGACTTCTTTTTATTGAGTTGTGTAAAATAACAAGTCCACTTGCAAAGTTGGAAAAACAGGAAAGTGGCAGCAACTGCTAGATACCTATCCAAACTGTTTTTTGTCTTCTTTGCAACGGGATTTCATTAAGAACAGCAATACGGTATTGCAATAAAATAGGTCTGAAGATCAATGGAATAGACTAGAAGATACAACCACAACTACCAACACACTCAACCACCTTATCTTTGATAAAGGGGCCAAACATGTTCACTAAAAAAAATGACAGTCTCTTTAATAAGTGGTGCTGGAAAAACTGGCTCTTCATATGCCGAAAATTAAAACTAGACCCATGCCCGTCACCATATACTAAAATCTAAATGGATCAAAGATCTGAATATTAAAACAAAAACACTAAATCTGTTGGAAGACAAAGTAGGTAAACATCTTGAAGACATAGGGGTAGGTAGAGAATTCATGAATAGGAATCAAACCATATGGGAACTACTTCCCAGAATCAATAACTGGGGTCACATCTCATTAAAAAGTTTCTGCATGTCAAAAGAAATCTACAGCATAGTGAAAAGAAAACCCACAAACTGGGAAAAAATCTTAGTGAACTGCCCCTCAGACAAAGGACTTCTGTCTAAAACATATAAAGAATTTTTAAAAATCAGATCCTCAAAACTCAAGGACCCAATCCAAAAGTGGGCATCTGAGATGAATACACAGTTCTCAGATGAAGAAATACAAATGGCAAATAAATACATGAAAAAATGTTCATCATCATTAGTCATTAGAGAAATGCAAATTAGAACAACACTGAGATTCCATCTCACTCCAGAAAGAATGGCCAGGATCAAGAAAACTACCAACAACAAGTGCTGGAGAGGATGTGGGAAAAAAGAATTCTCCTGCACTGTTGGTGGGAGTGCAGACTGGTGCAACCACTATGGAGGTCAGTCTGGAGATGCCTCAAAAATCTGGGGTTGGAGGTCCCATTCAACTCAGCTATTCCACTTCTGGTCATATTCCCAGAATTGAAAACATCATACCACAGTGATGTATGTGCACGCATGTTTATAGCAGCACAATTTGTAATAGTCAGATCTTGGAAATAACCTAAGTGTCCATCAACTAAGGAATGGATAAAAAAGATGTGGTATTTTTATACAATGGAGTACTAATCAGCTATAAAGAATAATCATATTGAGATATTTACTAATAAATGGGCTAATTTACTAATTAATTTACTAATAAATTGAGACCATATTCCTAAACAAAATAAATCAAACTCACATGTATAAATACCGTAGTCTCCCTAATATACGAAAGAGTACATAAGACTTTTGGGTAATCATGATTCCCCACTACACTGTTTTGAAGCCTTATAAAGATCTCAGATGTAATGTGTTTGTCCTGGTTTTTTTAAATTTTATTATCTGTGACCGTATGAACGGCTAATTTGAGAGAAACAAGTCATTATAATAGCCAGTACTGATATAATATCATCTTACTGTGAAGTCCTACCATGCTCTTGCTCTTCTGTTTCCATTGTCTCTATCTTGTTGTATGTTAATGGATTATACTACGTGTGAAAGTATAAACAGATTTACTATGGAAAATGAGAGAGTAGCCATGGTTTTTCTGTTATTTGGTTCTGAAAACCCTGTAACACTCTCATTCTCTTGAATGTTTTTATAATATTTTGTTAGGTTTAATACTATTGTATATAAAGTTATACTCAACTATTTTAAAGAAAGAGACATCGTGGTAGTTATTGTTAATTATGAGTTGTCTTTTGGTGAAATACTGTTTTGCTTACATTGTTCTGTTCTGATCTGCTCTGTTATGTCCTGTTTTGTCTTAACGTCTTTAAAAAAAAAAAAAAAAAAAGAAAAAGAAAAAAGGACAGCAATATGCCTTTGCTAAGACTACATTTCCCAGCTTGGTGAGGCCAGGTTGATGGACTGAACTCTGTAACATACAGGTAGAAGTTGTTGGGTGGGATATTCCAAAAGGTCTTTTGCACTCTGGGGCTTTCGGTTGCAGGCAGTACATCAGCCGCTATGTGAAGTACTGGACCTCACTGGAATCCAGGGATTCCACCCCTTTAAGGATTTCTCTGGAACACCTGAAGCCCGACCAATAAAGACTAGGACTCAAGTATTGAGTTGGACCAAGAACATCAAGCTTGAGCGGGAAGCCGCTGGGGGAGATGTACACACGCGTGGCTCTGACACTGCGGCTGCAGGAGCTTCTAGCTCCACCTAGGCAACCTCTATCAGATCTAGGGATGTCAGCGGTCTCGTGGGCACTGCAGCCGCTGTCCCTTCGCGATCCTTACAGCCTCCCTTGGCCTCCCGCGCAGATTCGAAACCTCTGGGAGCCGCTTGCAGCGTCAGGGGCCGCCTTGGGCGGCCATTGGTCGGTGCGTGTCACGTGCCTGGGAAGGCGGTGCGATTGGCTGGGGGGGGGGCGCACGCAGGGCGGTGTGTGGCGCGCGCGCGCGCTGGAGGCCGTTGCACAGCGCTTAGTGCGGGGCCCCGCTCCCTTGCAGACGCGGCCAGGACCGCTAGGCTGGGCAGACCGCGAGGGGGCGCGGGGCCGCGCTCAACTCGGGTGTGTGTAGACCGTCGAGGATCGCGCCTCGGGCGGCTGCGCGCTACCTCCCTGCACCCAGGCCCCGCCAACAGCGAAACGGAGCAGCGGCGCGGGTCTCCGGGGCGAGGGCGCGGTGTGGAGAGACACTCGGGCTCCGCCGCCGGCGCCTGCGCACTCCGCGCGGCCCCCAGACGGAGTTCTCCAGGGCGCAGGTAGCGCGGACGCTGCGGGAGGCGCTGTCTTGAGGGGCGCGGAGGTTGGGGGTGCGGGGCTGCGCGGTCGGCTCCCTGCCTGCGGGGCCGGGCTGCAGCACCCCGTGGCCGGGTCGGAGCGCCCTGGGCCCTGCGCGCGGGGAGCCGTACTGGTTGTTCAGAGATGCTGAGGACTTGGGGTTTCTGTTAGCTCTAAACGCTGGCTATGCATTGGATAAAAATCTGAGGGGTCAACAACAACAAAAAGTGATTTGCAAATTGGTTCAAGTCTGAATTCGTGACCTCTAATTTAGTGCTAATTCAGGCACTAACTTGGTCACGTGACCTGGACCAAGTCGCCTTTCCCGACCTGGGTGACGACCCGCGAAGCTGGGATTCCCGGGGGGCGCGGAACACGGTGTGTCTGTGACACTGAAATTTTGTAGGAGCATCAAGTTAGTAAAATATGCTGCTGTGCGGTTTTATTTGCATTCCATTGTAAGTTGACAGTAATTCCCTATGAGAGTGATGTGATTTGTGACGTAAAGTAATGTATGTATCAGTGTAAGTGCTTACTGCGGTTGTGAGAACATTTGGTATCGTAGCAGTTTTGAAATTTCCTGTTCCCTGTTATTAACTGTATGCACCGTGCTGTGCAGTAGGTTTTAACAAAACTTACTCTTGCGGGCGACCTTGTATTTCTTGACTGTGTCTCCCCGTTTCCCCCACCTCACAGTCCTTAATTGCCATGGATGTGAATGGTCTAGGTTCCATTGGTGAGTGAGGACGTGCGCTTAACTTCATTCGTTTGGCTTATTTGATCAATGTTTGCCAGATCTGTCAGTCTTAGCAGAAGTGAGGAGGGTGAACCCAGAGTCTTCCCACTGAGCTGCCTCCCACCGCATCCTTTTATAACTTTTTATTTTGTGACAGTGTCTCTCTGTTGATCAGGCTGGCCTCAAACTTGTGACCCTCCCATCAAGGTCTCTCAGAATGCTGGAATTAGCGATTTAGGAAGAACCTGTCTCAAAAATTTCAAGAGTAAATAAATAAAACAGGATGGGTAAGCACTCAAGTGAGATTTTCAGTTTTTTGAGGACTTCTATGCTTTTTTCACAATGGCTGTTCCAACTTACAGACCTGCTTTCTCCAGTGTTAACAACACTTCCTTTGGACTTTGTGGGAGCTAGCCTAATGGGTATGTGGTGGTATCTCACATTTTTTTGATCTGCTTCTCCCTCATGATTAATGATGTTGAGCACCTTTTCGTGTACCTCTTCGCCAGTTTTATGCACAGTTTGGAAAAATGTCTGTTTATCCTTTTGTCCTTTTCATAATTGGATTATTTGATTTCTTTGCTGTTGAGTTGCGTGTGTTCCAGAGTATTTTTAATATTAATCACTTACCAGATACATGGTTTGTAAATATTTTTTTCCGTTTCATTGGTTGCCTATTCATTTTGTTGTCCCATTTTGAGTCCTATTTGTTTATTTTTGCTTTTTGTTGCCTGTGTTTTTGTTATGATACCCAAACATCACCAAGATCAATGTCAGGGAGCTTTATGTATCCTCTCTTAGGAGTTTAAGAGTTTCAAGTCTTACATTTAATTCTTTAATCCATTTTGAGTTGATTTTGATATAAAGATTTTTTATATTGTTATAAAGATGATGTCTGGTATTTCTTTCTCTCTCTCTCTTTTTTTTTTTTTTTTTTTGCATGTGAGTGTGCAGCTTTCCAGATACCTTTTGATACAAGTCTAAAATGTTCCTCAGTGAGTTTCTGTACTCATTAGTGCACAAAGGTAGCAGGAGGTGTGTCCCTGGGCCTGGAGGTACAGCTTCTTCTCAGGGTTCTCCCTTTATACTCAGCTTCTTGCCTCTATGGGTGGAGCAGCATTCCCTCAACCATGCCCTTGTTCCATCACAGTGCTGCCTCAGAGCCAGCTGACCATGGGCTAAATCCACCCAAAAACCGTGATGCAAAATAAATGTCATGTAATTTGGCTTGTGGGCATTTTTTCCCAGCCAAGGAAAAGTGTTGAATACACTCTTAAATGAAGATGTCATCCTTTCCCCATTGTGGATGCTTAGAAACCTTGCCAAATGCTAGTTCACCATGTATGTGTGGGTTATTTAGATTGCTTTTTTGGTTGTAGTTTGGAACCTAACATTTGCTCCTTCAGTGATACTTAGGATTTCAGCCAGAACATTTTTCAATACAGGTTTTTACCATGAGGTCATCATCTAGCCTGATCTATAGAACACTTCTTCTCTTTGACCTTTCTGTGTGAGGGTAAGTAAATGTCAATCCCTAGAACATGCTTTCCTGCCTGTGTTGCACACTGAGGAGGCCATTACTGGGCACTGATAGAAGGCCCGTGAGTAATTACTTGAGGGAAACAAAGTCATGCATTTAAAAAAAATCTTTAAGGGTCATTTCTGTTGTAGTTGCAGTTGTACTGTGTTCTGCAGGCACCCGTATATCTTGTAATTTGTGGGATTCTACCTTTAAAAGGAAAATTGCCTTGCCTATTTATGAGCCCTGGACATCTTTCCATCAGAAAGCTCTGAGTACTTCCTATGTGCCCCAGATTATTTTAGTGGCTCAAATGGATCTACTACAGGATTCCATGGCAAATTCCTGTGTGCTGAAGGCTCACACAGTCTTAGCTGCTCATGGAAACATTTTCCTGCCTTTGCCAAGTCAGCCTTGATAATTATTTTTATTCTTTATAAAAATTGATTCTACTTTTACCAGGAAGGGTTCTAGAGATTTTATATTTTCTTCACTTTCTTGGGTTTTCTGTTTTAGGAATTAAATTGCCTGTTTAATTCTCCATTTTTTTGAGTCTTTGGTTATAAGAATTAAAATAACTTTGTTTCAACAGTTTTGCTTTTAATTTATTCTGTTGTCAGTACTGTTTCCCAAGAAATTTGTAGAATAACATAATCATCTTTTTAAAATAACATTCTCATTTAAAGATGATACATCTTACATGTCAGCTTTAGAAAATATCAATAATCAGAAGATTTAAACTATTTCTAGTCTACCCTGTTTATATTTTAGTGTATAATCTTCTGGTCTTTTGTCTGGGTTCCATCTGTAAAGCTGACAGCATAATCTATATTGTACTTCATAATTTATATATTTTCAATCTGATACTATAAGGTAAATAAGTATGTTTTTACTTCCAGAATTCTAATTCTTTTCAAAGGTGTTTTATTGTTAGAATTGGGAGCTGAAGAACTCTGTTAATAAGTTACTGTACAGGATAAATTCAGAAACCCAAACTATTGACCCAGAAACAAAATTCCCTTCTCTGCTCTTTTCCTGCCTTCCTTCCCTAAATTGCTGATGTCCTATTTCGGCTCTCCTAACCCCAGTCGAGGACAGTTCTGTAGGGGAGTCTCTGGAGGAAGGTTTCTGTAGTCACACATTTATACTCTAGTTCTGTTTTTACACTTTTCCAGGTGGCCTATTAGAATGTTTACTGTTTCCTTTTTTTTTTTTCAAGTTCACAGATTTATGTTATGACAAAAAATTACAGACATCAAGTTATATTTATAGAAGTTTTAAAAAATCATGAAAAAGGAAAGAGCTGATAAAAAAATGAAAATAAAAAAGTCACATATAAATCCTACATGGAGACTGAGATAGATCTAAGAAGATCTAAAAAGTCTTTGCCATGCTTCAGTGAGGCTTTCCCTGTTAGATAATTTTTGCAAACCTGTCCCAGCACACATTTGGCATAGAAATTATTTCAGTGTCTTCTATGCAGAATTCTAATGTATACAGAATCCCTCAGATATAATTACAATGTCAGTGCATCCCATAGGTGCTTAGGAACATACCTGGTGGTGCAGATGCTGAATCTGTGCATAAAGCTGCTTATCACATGGGATCTCTTCCTGCGTACGGCCAGACTATGTGAAATCAGTGAATCAGGTGCTTTTTTGAAGAATCAGTTGGTACTCTAGATACTATTTCTGTGTTTCTAGAGAATAGGGGGTAAATGGGATTGGAGAGATAGGAAGGGGGGTTTAAATAAAAAGAGAAATTCCAAGTTGAGGTCTTTGGCATCAGAGTTGAGAGAAACCTGGCATGTGTTGTAATCCAATATCTGGATGAAGGGCACTAACTGTGTTCAACCTGTTGTGTATCATACCATTATGACCTTTAATTCCTGTCCTTAACAGTAGTGTTTACCTTATGACTATGAACAGGATCCACAAGAAGAGAACATACCTTTCCTTTTCGACCCCATTCTAAATGCTGATGCTCTGGACTGGGTAAATGCATTGCCTCCCGGGCTGAGCTGAGGCTGCAGGTGTGCTAGGATTGGCCTCAGATGTGTCTGCTCCTGATTATTTTTTGTGACATCGAGATTTGTTGTGGTCTTGCCAAGTTGGGGGACCAAACTGGGATTTGGAGGCTGTTCCAGAGCTAAATGCATACCGACAAGGCAGTTGTCCAAATACGGGAGGTGGCTTCTGTTGGACACAGCTCCAAAAGTAGGCAGCATAGGCTAAAAACCACTGGAAAATAATGCAGTTAAAGATGATAGAGATCTAAAGCTCAGGGCATTAGCCAGTCTGGCCTCTTGATTTTTTCCAAGTGGTATAATCTGGTTAACACTAAATGCTGGCCTGGCAGATGGCGCTGATCACCCAGTACCATGGGGTCCTGCAGAGCTAAAAGTGGGTGTCACTCCCAGGCTGAAAGCCGAGGGTACAGTAGTCTCACTGCTGGGGCCTGGTTCAAAGGCAGACACCATGATGGTTGTAGCTATGATGGATATGGCTGCTCGTGTGCTATCCTGAGAGAAAAGCACAGACTGAGCAAGACTGGATTGAGCAGCGGAGAGCTGCTCACAGGCCAGCTGGCCTGTCCAGACACAAAGGCAGCCACAGGTGCAGTGCAGGAGAAGGCGGCATAACCAAGTGTGCCACCCCCAAGTGCAGTGGCCTGTGTCTGCTTGACCTAGAGGAAGTGGTGTTGTTCAGGAAACTGAAAATAGGCTTTGCTGCACTTTTATCAGCTGTGACTCCGGTTTGCATTCCAGAAGCTAAAGTGTACTTTGTTGACTGTTCCTCTCTTCTTGCTGCCCCAGAGAAAGTCTAGAATTAAAATTATTATTACTACTGTATTTTTTTTTAACTTCTTCACTGTTAGAATCAGTTGAAACTCCAAATTTAAAATCTCCAGTTGATTGAGAAATTTTAAAGCTCATGGGCTGTGTGAACTGAGTCAGACGATACACACACTTGAGTCTTCTCTGCTCTCCAGATTTAAAATTTCCAGTGTTTGTTATGCTCTGAGAGGGCTCAGAAGAGAATGAAGGGGACCGCATTTGAAGGATGAAGCCGCTGGATTCAAAGATGAGAAAGGTATGCCAATCCTGGAAAGTGAGATTTTTGCCTGGCTTGGCACTTTCACGTGCTGCACACGTGGTGTAGTCTGCTCTGTTCTGCAGAATGCACACTTCACTGTCCCATTTCCTTTCAGGCCTTTTGAGCTTGTCCAGCCCTAGGCAGTCTCCAGAAGACAGACAGGTACACCACTGCTGCTCGAAGCAGGGACTGCACTTGCTGGTCACTCAGCCATACAGGACATGCATTTGTTGTCCTCTGCGTTATTAGAAACACAGCACAGTTGGCACAGCCATGATGCCACAGGCTTTTGGAATTTACCTCCTAATCATTTTTTTTTTTTTCACTGTGGGGCTCAAACCCAGGACCTTTGCGTGCAAGGCAAGCACTGTACCACAAGTAGCATCCCCAGCCCTTACTTCCCAGTCTTAAGGTGCCAGAGATAACGGTGGTGTGGGAAGATGAAGTCGTCACAGCAAACACATTTTCTGAAGCCAGTGTCTTGCTGAGGACTCGCTTTATACTTTCCTCCAACCCAGAGCGCACAGCCACCAGTGCCAACACCTCCAACACCCCCTATCCCACCCCTATCCCTATGATTAGATAGTTCAAAACAGGGAAAGCAGGGTTTTGCTAATTGTTTGTGCAGTTTTAGAGGCTGAATTCCCTACTGAGTTATATCTTGAGACTGTAACGTTAAGTCACATTAAGTTAAGACACACAAGCTTAAATGTCTCGTGGTTTCTGTTGTATGAGAATTCCAAAATGTAAATAAAAAATAAAAGCGTATAGGAACTGGATAGAGAGATCTTTCTCATGGGAAGGGAGGTCAGTGGGAGGGGGAGGGGATGATACAAGGAATTAACAGGCATTCTGTATGTGTACCAACTCTGCACAAGGACTGTAACATTGCATACTTCACACATGCATTAATAAAAAGTAGATGTTAGGGTAATTACACTTTTAGCCTATACCTACACCATAGTCTAAAAGTGGTTATTTGTTGTATCAATGGTGGCAACCTCCTTGATAGGCAAATTATGCTAACTACAAATTAGTGAAGGTAGAGATAAAATTAAACTAAATTTTATATTAATACATTTTAGACTTTTACCTTTTTATACTTTAAACCATTAGTTTACCATAAAAAATAAAATGGAAGCTGTATTTTTCTATACTGATTATGGTGAGATACGTTGATTTTAGCAGAATTTAGCATTTGTGGGAGAGTTTCGTTTTGTTCTTTGCAGCACTGGGGATTAAACCAGGACCTAACATAGCACTAACTATTCCACAGCTGACCTACATCCCCAGGCCAGAGATCTTATATTAATCATTCACTGAATGCCAGATGTGAGGCTCCACTCAGCCTGTTACAGATATCACCCTTCATTCCTGACTGCTCCTTAGATCATACTGAACAAATCTGACTCCTTTTCCATTCACACTCCTCTAAGTAATTGCATGTATTATTGTGTGAGTGATACGTAGCCTTTCCTCTCTTATTAGGCAGTTAGCTTTTAAGAGTCAAAGACTGGGCAAGGTGTGGTGGTACATGTACATGTCTGTAATTCCAGCGCTCAGGAGGCTAAGGTAGAAGGATCACCATGAGTTTGAGGCCTGCCTGGGCCACATCAATGAGTTCAAGGCCAGCCTGTACTACATAGCAAGACCCTGTCTCAAAAACAAAGTTAAGGACTGTTTTGTTTATTTTCCTATGTCCCTATGCTCACTCCCATAGTTCTTGGAACCCAATAAGGGCTCAAGTATAACACTGTACTGTACTGCTGTTCATTTGAGCCCATTGAAAGGATTTTGCCCTAGATATGATATTACGGCAGTGGGAGGCAGGACCAAGGGATGTTTACTTTGAGGTCACTTTCCCCTCCCCTATGACAACTTACTGTGGTGCGAAAAAAGTCCCAATCAGCTGCTTGCACATCAGCAATGCTACCCTAAGCATCACCCCACTCTGAAACTATATGTATGCCCCCCACATCACGTTTCCAGCAAAGAAAGCCAGGCCCTGGCAGTCATGGAGTTCTCCCCACATTCTTGGAACAAAGGCCATTTTTTACTTTATATTCTCCCTTAAATGTGTCAAAAACCTTACCACCCATAACATGGGCTCTTCCTTTCTGAGCATTCTATAGTTTGTCTATTTATATATAAAGCTGTGTTTCTGGTATATTCTATCCTATTTCCTAAAAATACAGCCTGTACAACAAAATAACTTTATGTTTAAAAGTTGGGATAATACCAAAGATGACCTAACTTATATAGCATGTCAAGGTGGGATTTGGTGGGGGGTGGAGATGGTGTTTATTTTTCTCCTGGCCATGTATAACTTCACATGGCATTATTTTATTGTTCAAATTATTCCATTTTGCTAACAGGAGCTATTTCAGTTGGCTTCTGTGTCTTTTTTGATATATCCAACCCTAAAATCAGCCATTCTAGGCGCCCTGTCTCACTGTATTTGAAAATGGTCTTAGAAAGGAGATTTTCTGTGATGTGTTCATCTGATGTGTGTCATTGCTTTGAGTCCCCCAACAGTAAAGCTAGTAAATATATGTGTGTAAATAACCTGTGTGCATATCTGTATTGCAGAAATCCCTCCCTAGCCACAGTTGTGCTTCCCATGGTTACAATTATTTATCTGGTTAACTACGGCCTGAATATATTAAATGAAAAATTCCAGAGATAAACAATTCATGTTTCCAATTTTTTGTGTTCATAGGGGTGGAATCCAGTGCAGTGAACTATATTCTCATTGCTTTTTTAAATGTTTCATTTTGAAACAGGGTCTTGCTAAGTGACTCCTGCCTGGAATGGGCTCAAAGTTGCATTCCTCCTGTCTCAGCCTTACAGCGTGCTAGAAGTACAAGCATGTGCCAGCAAGTCCAACTTTGCTTTTAACTTAATTACTGTGTTCCTGTCAATATTCCTGGTTATTGTGTGTAAGTCTCACTTGTTAAAAAAAAATAGCAGATTTATATTCCATAAGAATATATGGTTTAATTTGCTCTACCATTTTTATTTAAAAATATTTAAATTATTTCCATTTTATGTTCTACATAAAGGTACTACATTAAACACACTTTCACACCGTAATGGCCTTCAGGAGAGTATGTTTTATTTTCTTAAATGTACTATACAAATATTTCCCATATCCAAATGAACCTATATTTACAGGAGAGAGTAGCAGTCTTAGGAAAGTGTAGTCATTTTATCTTCGACCTTGAAATCTTCTGTCCTTTCTCTTCATGCTCCCTTCTCCCCTTTTTGTTTAGTCTCCTCTCTCAGACACATCTTTTGTGTTGATGGGGACTGAATGCATAGTCTCACACATGCCAAATAAGTGTTCTCCCTTATATAAGTTGCAGTCAAGGTCTTTATCACTACATGATTTGCAGATGTTTTCTTTCAGCCTATGGCTTGTCATTTCATCCTGTTAATGTACTTTTACAAAGTAAAAGTTTCTAATTTTTATTTACATCCCACTTTACAGTTTTGAATATTGTGTCTGAAACTTATCAGCAAACCTAAAGCCGTATGCTTCTCCTACTGTGCTTTTGTGGAAGTATCACAGTGTCTTATTTATATCTAGCTCTACACCTGGAGCTGTATATGTATATGTAAGATGTGATCAATTTTTTGCATTTGAACTTCCAAAGTTCTGGCATCTTTCTCCTTTGCACTGTCTTTGTACCTTTGTCATAAATTGACTCAATTTTGCTGAATCTGTTTTCAGTCTCTATTCTGTTTCATTGCTTTACTGTGGTTTTTTTTTTTTCACCCGCTCATACTCTTCCTATAGCTTTATGTAGTGAGTCTTGAAATCAAGTAATGTTACTCCTCAAACTCTGCTTTTTTTCACAAGTAAATTTGGTATATTAGAGTTCTTTCCCCTTAAGTTTTTGAAAGTCTTGTGCATATCCACAAATAGCCTCATTGGGATTTTAACGTGAATTTAATACACATACAGATGACTTTGGAGAGAATCAACATCTTCTGTGCAGATTAATCTTAATGGTCAGTGTGACTGGGTTAAGAGACACCTAGAGGGGTGATTGGATCCTGAGAGCATGAAACACATCAGTGGATGAATTCTCTGATGCTGATAAGCGAATATGCTATTTGGCATTGGGGCCCAGATGGAGGCGGTGAGCCTGAGATGTGCCTTTGGATGGGAGGTCTTTCTTGGCACTCTTTCCAACCTACTCTGCTTCTAGCTGCTGTGAAGTGATTGGCTTCGCCTCACCAAGCCCTTTCACCATGATGTTTTTACCTGGACCTTGCTGACTATGAGCTGAACTCTCTGGATCCATGAGCCAAATAAACCTGTCCTCCTTTCGATGTGCATGTCAGGCATGTTATACCAGCAGTGGGAAAAGCCAATAAATTTTTCTTCAACTCTTGAAATCAGACACAAAAATCTGTCTCCATTTTTTTAGATTTTGATTTCTTTCGTCCGTATTTTGTATGTATACAAATCTTGTACATAGTTTGTTAGATTTCATTTTGGGAATGCTAATATAAATTTATTTTTACATTTCAAATTCTGAGTGACATTTTTGGAAGGTAGAAAAGCAATCGATTTTTGAATATTGACTTTGTATCTTACAACCTTGCTAATTATCATGTACATGTCCTAGTGAGGCATGTATATGTTATATATGATCTTGTTTACAAATACAGGTAGCTGTATTATTTCCCTTTTGATCTGTATGTCTTTCATTTTTCTGGTTTTAACACACTTAGCTAGAACTTTCAGTTGAAGTTCAATAGAAATATTTAGAGAAGACATTTATGCCTTGTCTCTGAAAGGGGAAAAACTGAGACTCTCAATAATAAGCATAATGTTTTAAGATAGTTTTTAATAGATTAAAGACATTTTAAAATCTATTTTCGGTGTTTGGTTAATGCTGGCTTTACAGAATAAGCTGGAAAACGTTTAAGAGTAAAACCCTCAGAGTCTGGTATTTTCCCTTTTTTTTGACCATTTTTACTAGTATAATTTCCCTTTTATATCTGACTATTCATGTTGCCTTTATCACCTTGTGAGAGTTTTGGTGGTTTGTGTGCCATTCAAGACATTTGCCTATTCTGACATCAAATTTATGGATATAGATCTGTTCATAGTATTGCTTTATTATTTTTTTGGTGTCTACGTGATTAGTAATGATTGCCCCTCTTTTATTCTTGATACAGGTAATGTTTGACTTCTCTACTTTTTTTTTTTTTTGGTGAGTGAATTATTATTTCTTTCCTTGCTTTAGCTTTATAGTAATTTGATTCTATCTAATTTGGAAAGCTGAAAGTATAAGTTACAGATTTTGATTCTTTATTCTTTTTCAAAATATGTCTTTCTAAATACTGTTTTAGCGATATCTTACAAATTTTGATGTCACATTATTTATTAACTTATTTACAGTACTGATGATTGAACCCAAGACCTTTACAGTGACTTATATCTGAATTTATATTTTCATTTTTGAAACAAGATCTTACTTCATTGTCCATGCTTCTGTCCTGCCTGCCTCAGCTCCCTTATTTGATAATCTGATTTCTCCTGGGGAATTATTTCTGTACACTGAATGTTAAGTTCTGTGCTTAATGGGTTTGGAGCATTCTGTGAATGTTGGTTAGGACTAGGTAATTATGTTTAAGTCTTCTGATTTCCTCTTAATGTCTTGTTTCATTTTGCTAGATGACAATTGTTGAATTTTCTGTTTCTCCTTTCAGTGTTACCACTTTTTACTTGATATATTTTGAGACTGTTCTTAGATACATACCTTTATAATAATTATATCATCCTGATGAATTGATGACCTTCTTTTTACCATAAAATGTTTTTTTTTAATACTTTTTTCTTAGAGTGTTTTATATATTACCTATATCTATGTCAGCTCTATTTTGGTTATTGCTTGCATGGTAAATAGATTTCTATCCTTTTACTTTTAACCTATTGTGTTTGAATCCAATGTGTATTTCCTGTCAACAGGACATTATCAGGTCTTTAAATTTTAATCTTTTCTGTGAATCTGGGCTTTTAAATTTAATCAATCCATTTATATTTAATGTAAACACTAATGAATTAGAATTTATGTCTGCTCTTTTGATTGTTCATTTCTTTATTTTTTTTAATGTGTCTTATGTATTTTATGCTCCCTTATTTCTTAGGTCATTTGTTCTCTTATGTTAGATATTTTTTATTGTACTTCTGCAATTCTGTTGTTTTTGTTGAGTTACAGTTCTAGTGTTTGCTCTGAGGAGTGCATTTAACGTCTTAATATATAAAACGTCTTAATATATAAAACGCCTTAATATATAAAAGGCAGTCTAGATTAGTGCCAATTTAATTTCAGAGTACATAAAAACTTCCATTCCATTCACTTCTTTTGTACTATGGCTGTCATAAAATACAAATTACATCTTCACATGTTCTACGTTTATTGGTTTACTTTTATAATTAATGTTTTATTCAAGTGTCTTAAAACATATCAAGAGAAGAATTATATATGTCTGCAGTTACACTTTTTGGTGCTGTTTATTTCCCTCTGTGAGTTTGAGAGTTATCATTGAGTGTTCTTCAATTTCAGCCTGAATGATTAGTCTTTTAAGTCAAATCCACTAGCAACAGATTCTCTTCAAGTTTTGTTTCAATCTGGAGGATAGTTTAGCTTGGTATGAATTCTTTTAACATTCTGAAGAAATGATACTCTCTTCTTACTGTATATTTCTTCTTTTTTCTTTCTGATACTGGGGATCAAACTCACAACCTCATGCTTGTCACCACTGAGCCAAATCCCCGGCTGGATATCTTTTCTAATGAGATACATTCAGCATCTTTTTCTAGTCATAATCCAGACTACAACTTCTTCCTCTTGGTTTCAGTTGCCCCTTTATCTTCATGTACTTTCTGTCCTCCACTAGACTACTGAGATAGCTGGTTCATTGATAAACCCCTTCTACTCCTTGCTGTGTGGCCTTATTCTTTTAAAATTTTCTGTAATCTTTTTACTGTGTCTCAGGAGGCAGGAGCAGATAGTATGAGTTCACCACTACTTAAGTCAGACATCCTACTGTGCCTGCCCTGTTAGAGAAGGTGCAATCTTAGCCTTTGAAGTCCCACTATGTTTTAAGTCATCCAAGCTTGTCATCCAGACATGTGAAACATATTGTGCAGAATAGTTTCTTCTCTGTTCAGGTAGAACACCTTCTTATGCTTCTGTGTCTTAGTTATTTTCGCATGGCTGAGACACTGTACATAACATGCACAACTCTGAGGAGGAAAGGTTTATTTTGGCTCACAGTTTGTATCGGTTTCAGTCCATAGTTGAGTGACTCCAAGGCAGGGCAGCACAGCAGAGGGACAGGGCAGAGGAGAAGGACTTCCTAGCATGGTAGCAGGAAGCAAAGAGAGATGTGGGGGAGGGGAGAAAAAGACCAATTCCTGACCACGCCCCAGTGACTGACCTCCTGCTAAGCTTCACCTCCCAACATCTCATCTAGCCATAAGCTCGTTAAGAAAATAATCCACTGAGGAGTATCACACTCCATGATCCAGTCCCCTCCCCAAAGCCTCATTTAGGACCACATGAGCTTTGGGGTGATTTCTAGATATACACTGTAGCACTTTCCTAGACTAAATAATTGGTAAAGTAAATAACAAACTCTGCTTTCTCAGTGTTTTAGGATTTTCATGTTGAAGTACCTGAACTTACTGATTAAAAAAATTTTAAGTAAGGTAACAAACTATATTTAACACTAAATATAACATATATATTTAACAAACTAAATATAACAAACTATATTTAACACTAAACATAATTATACATCTGTAGAACATATGTATTTATTAACAGAGATATTCATATCATGAGCATGTATTGGTTAGAAGTTCCCATTAACGTGTTGCAAACTGTGGTATTTGCTACTCCCCTAAGTGACACAGGTTATGAGGAGTCTTTGTTCTTGCTGATACTCCCTAGGTAGCAGAGCCCTGATTTCAGGTAAAATGTTTAATTTGAAACAGAATTTTGACAAGAACCTTAGTCCCCACTCTCACACAGGAATATGAGCCTGTTTCTAAGCTGGTTGGTGGTGATTTTTGTGAAGACTGGGCTGCGAATTTTGAAGTGTAGTTTTTAATGTTTGACAGCTGAACAGAACCCAGGAAACAGATCTTCCCAGTGCCTTCTGTGAGTGTGAATACTTGCTGATGAGTAAATGCAAACAGCTTACCTAGTGCAGTGGTCCTAAAAGCATGAGGCATCGAGGCATCATGGGCTGTACTTACAAGTGCAGTTTCTCAGTGCTACCCTAGACCAAGTTCAAGCTAGGAGTGGAGCCCTGCCCACCAAGTTTTTAAGAAAGCCCTCTGTAAAATTCTGGTGTTAGTTGCTGTCCACCTCAGGATGAGGTTCGAGGCATTCGAGGTATCATCTCTGAGCCCGGTTCAGACCTATAGCCACGTATACTGCTGGTGGGAAAGGACAGAGGATATGGAAACTTTGCTTATAGATCCACCTCCCTGGGTTCACATTTTCTTCATCTGGTTTTTTGTGCTGTGTTTTCTGAAGATTTTGAATTAAGCAATGTATTTTTAAAATGACGAAATAGTAGGGTTTCTGCTGAAGTGTTGTTTTGCTTGATCACTGTGAGTGGTCTCCTGAGAGCCTTGGAGTTTCCCTAAGGTGTGTTTAAAACTGCAGTGAAATTAGTAGTGAGCTTTAGACAGTGTATTTTTAAGGTCGCCCATTGTCTTGTGTTCTGGTAACTAAACTTGCTAGAAATATTGAAGGGGTATAACAAGAAAATATTTCTGTTTCTTTGTTTATTAAAGTTACCTGCTGGCCTCTAGGAAATGACTTGAGAAGAAAAGGTGACTTTATATAGCTTCGATGTGAAGTTACGGATTTGGAGGTGAGCACATTTCAATTTTTTTAATGTTTGTTTTGTTAGGTTTTACTAAGGAGCCTAAGGAGTATTTTAAGAATTCTTTAAGAACAAAATATTCCTGTGGTGTTAGGATGAGTTTTTATAGCATCTGAGCCATACAGACCTAGATATGTCTTCCCTCAGCCCATCCTGATGAGGGGTTATGAATAAAATACATAACTCACATATGGAAGTGCATCCTAATGGAGAGAAGATTTGGCCTGATGTTTGAAATGGTTGCCACCATGCATATTTGGCTGAAAATAAAACTGACCCATCCTTCAAGGAATTAGAAACACAAATCTCTCAGGTAGAATATCAATAATAAGTTAAAGAAATAAATGTGATCAAGCAAAGTAAAACTGATTCCTATATTCGAGGCTTTGGAGCTACAGCAGTTGACAAGGCAAATGAAAAAAACCTATGCTTCATAAAGCTTACATTCTATTTGGGGAAGGCAGACAGTAAATAGCACAAATACGTAACTTGACTCACTGTAAATGTGTTTTCTTTATAAGTGCTGTGGGAAAATATGGAAAGGGAGGTGATGAACATTTTCAGGAGGGTGGTGTGGGTGGTTGTGCGAAGAGGAGTAACATGACTGGCGGAAGTGTATGTGTTACTGGAACCATGGGCAGAAGTGTGATGCTGGGCTTCCCCACAGACAAGATCTCATTACTCATCCCAAAAGAAAATCAGGGAGAGAAGCTGATGGTGAAAGAGGAAAGGAACTGCACTTCTGGGGTAAGTGCCCTGGGAAGATCTAAGGGCTGTTTTGGGATTGCCAGTGGCAGCCTTGAGATTGTGTAAGGGGGAAAGCAAAAGCAGCCGTGGAGGAGTTTGCACAGCTAAGATCCTGGTCAGGTTGCAATCTGGTTGAGCATTATCCTGGGACTGGCCCCACAGTCTTCTTGCTGCCACAGAAGTTGCTGCTCATCAAGGGGCAATCTCCATCTGTTTCACAGGATGTTTATCTGTCAGATCAGTGGGGCTGCACCAGTCTCCATTTGCTTTGCAGAAAATTTATCAGACCAGTGCTTCTGGAATTTAAAATATACTGAGGGGAAGAGCAGCTCAGAAAGGAAAAGCTAGAGAGTCTTGTCAGAATGGAGTCAGTTATGGTAGCAAGTGAAGCCAAGATATCTCTGGCTACTGAATTATGTGTCAGGCATGCAATTAGGTCTGTATTCACACTCATGTAATCTTTACAGTAATCCAGCAGGGCAGCTAGTAAGTCTCAGAGATGTTAGTAAATGTGCTTAAGATCACAAAGCTAACATTTGCCACTCCTCTATTCAAAGTGTCTTTGCATTGTACTTTCTTATAGGGAAACCAGCTACATTTTCATTTCTTTTAAGAGGGAGGCAGCTAAAATGTGTAAAGGGGCTGTGTTGCTGGAATCTGTCCTTAGGATGTCAGTGAATAATCATTTGGGTGAAGGCTCACAAAAGAACAAAAGCAAACAAGTTTGAAAATCTTGCTGTGGAAAGGACGGTCTACAAAGTTTCTTGCATGTAAAGGAATTGTAAATGGAAATAATGGTGCAGAATCCAGTATAACTGTTTCAAAATGAAGCACATAACTAGGAATTCATTATTCAGTGTGAGATCCATTAAATAAAATTTATGGGAGTCCATTGATTTGTACCAAAATCCCCACAGAGGGTTCAGGTCTTCCACCTGGCAGTATTTTGCACATGGATATGAAATAAAGACAGAGCAAAACCAGCAATTGAGGAGCTTGGAGATGACCAGTGTTCTCTGTGGCTATGATTCCAAAAGCTCAAGGATTTTATTGGTATCAATCAGGGAGGTGGGTGGGGGCCGCAGCAGAGTGCTAGGAAAAAGAAACTCTGCAGACATTGCCTGTAAAGCAAAATAGAGCAGTTTTTTACCAGGCACAGAGGCCCCCTTCAGTTAGCAATACAAGGGATAGCTTGATGTACTCAAGGCTGACACCTCTTCTGCCAGGAAGGTATAGTTCTGGCTGAGTCCCATGGCCTCAGCTGAGATGTTGTCTCATGTCATAGTCCTGGAATCTCACAGGCTCTTACTCAAGTCCCTATTCCACCCAGTAGCTGGGCGAGGGGACAGTTCATGTCCATGTGCTGCAGTGAGACACAGTGGCATCTTGACCAGACTGGATCACATGCTTTTGGGTAGTGTCATGGTTTATGTCTGTGTCCCCCAGGCCTCATGAGTTTGCATTGTGTATTTGTAATTGGTTCATTACCTAGTAGTTGGATTGATGGTGTCAGTGCTCCACCCACATAGGGGTGGAGCCAGGATGTGATGTAATGGCAGGGAGAAGGTATGTCTCTCTTTGCTGGCTTGAGCTTGCTGTTTGCGGCTGCTATGAACTGCAGCCCAGCCATACCCACTTGCCTGGAAGCCAACTGAGCATGGACTGAAACCTCCAAAAACTATAAGAAATAAACCTTTCCTTTCCCAACTTGGGCATCAGGTATTTTGTCTCAGCGACGAGCATAAAGTAACTAAGACAGAATTTGGTATCGAGAGTGGGGTCGTTCGTGTGACTATACCTGGCCATGCTTTTCAAGAGGCTTTGGAAATGGCTTGTGGGTGGGGTTTGGAAAGGTTCAGACATGTCGCCTGGATGCATAGAGCTGGAGCAGTTTAGGCTGTTCTGTAGAGGAGATTCTGGTCAGAGCTCAGGAGACCAGAAAGCTGATAGAAAGCTGGATTGTAAAGACCAGGCTTGCCAGGTTTCTGCTGGGAAGGACTGCATTGGTGTTAGACTCCACATGATGTGTTTTATGCCTTGGCAGAAAGTTTGTCTGCATTTTGCTCCTGCCCAGAGACTTTGCCTGAGACTGAGACATAGGGCAATGGACTGATTAATCTTGAAAAAGAAATTAAAAAGCAATTGAACATTGAGGCTGTGGCATGGCTATTGTTGGGGGCTTTCAGCCAGCTTTATGTTTCAAATCAGGGGCAAAGAGCCTAGCAGGATAATGTACAATGCTCTGAGTTTGGCCCGAAGGAAAATTCCAGGAAGGTTGTGGATTGTAAAGACAGAGTTGAGATTTTGATTCCTGAGGAGAAACAGAGAGATAAGAAAGATGGCCCCGGGGCATCCCAGGAAGCGGGTCTCCACCCTGTGCAGCCTCACAGCAAAGGTGAAAAAATTTGCTCAGAGGGAAAAGCTGCAGAGCGCCATGTTCCAGAATGGCGACAGCGGCCACATGAGGTTCCAGGATGGCGGCAACATAGAGAAGCTTTTTCTCACAATCAGGTAAACAGAGCCCTGCGATCCAGGCAACTGATCCCTATAGCCAAGAGAGAGAAAAGCCTGGCTAGTGCTTCAGCTAGCAGCAAACCTTGGCGGCATCCACAACTTTTAGGTGCAAGGAAAATGCACAAATTCTGAGGGTAAGACGGCTTCCACCTCGATTGCAAAGGGCCTGGCTGGCCAAGCAGTGTGCCCCTGAGAGGGAGTTTGTAAAGATGTAAGTGTGAAGCCGAAGGTGCAGTGGAGACCCCAGAAGTTTGGAAAAGCTAGGAATGTGGATGATCCAAGGGAAGCAACAAAAAGCGAGCAGAGAAGATTTAAGAGAAAAAGCTGTGGGAGTTGAAATCGCTGGAAGTGCCCTGGCTTTTGGAGCCACCCAAAGGCTTTTGGAGCTTGCAACCAAATTGCTTCAGATGCTGAGCTTGGAACTCTAGGACTTAATGTTCATCCTGCTAGATGTTGGACTTACTTTGTTTCCAATGCTTTATATTCCCCTGTTTGTAACTTTTGAAATGGTAATGTTTATCTTGTGCCTTTGCATTTCAGTAATGTTTAACCTCGTTTCATTTGTACAGGGGGTTACAGTTATGAGTTTACCATAGATCTTGGAGGAGACTTGTGACTTGAACTTTTCAGCAATGCTGAAGCTGTTAGGACTTTGGCAACTCTTGGAGGTGGACTAAATGTCTTTTGTATAAAGGATGTACATGAGTCCTGGGGGCCAGGGGTGGAATGGTTTATGTCTGTGTCCCCCAGGCCTCATGAGTTTGCATTGTGTATTTGTGATTGGTTCATTGCCTAGTGGTTGGATTGATGGTGTCAGTGCTCCACCCACATAGGGGTGGAGCCAGGATGTGATGTAATGGCAGGAAGAAGGTATGTCTCTCTCTTTGCTGGCTCAAGCTTGCTGTTTGCGGCCGCCATGAACTGCAGCCCAGTCATGCCCACCTGCCTGGGAGCCAACTGAGCGTGGACTGAAACCTCGAAAAACTGTAAGAAATAAACCTTTCCTTTCCCAACTTGGGCATCAGGTATTTTGTCTCAGCGACGAGCATAAAGTAACTAAGACAGGTAGCTAAGGGATCATTTGATTCAATATAGCCAGCTCTGTGTATCTCAGTGAGTAGAGCTGAAATGAAGCTCAGGAACAGTTGGAGGCAAAGGGCTTCTTTTCTCTGGAGAGCACAGGTTGGTGATCTCCCACAGATTTGGACTGAGCTCTTACATTGAGGCCCCAGAAGACCAAGCCAAACTGGGGTCACTCATGTTAAGTGCCACACAGTCAAACTGAATCTCAAGACTCGGGTGCTCTGGCTCATGCTCGTTACTCAGATGGCTGAGGCAGGAGAAACAATCAGCCTGAGCTGTTACAATAGAAAGTCCCCTGTCCTTTAGCCTGTACAGAGAAAGTATAACCTGCTGAAGACCAGCCTGCTCTCTGTAGCAGGCCATTTTCTTGTCATTACTAAAGCTCATGATTGTGCTACCCTCAGGGAACTTGTTTTCTAGAGAGAATGTTGAGTGGTTCACAAATCTCTAATAAAATACAGTGGGACTTTGTGTGTTTAGTGGTTTAGGGGAAAACATAAGAAATGAACTCAGATTCCCGGCTCTCTTACTTAATAGATGTATGATTTTAAGCAGACTGTTTGATTTCTTTTTGTCTTGGTTTCCACATGCGTAAAATGGAAGTAGTTCTGGTCTAACAGTTGTGTACCTTGATACTTACCCAGATGAGATAAAATCTTCGGCCCACACAAAACCTGTATATCAATGTTTATGACAGTTTTGTTAATAATTGCATAGACTTGGAAGTGGCCTAGACGCTCTGTAGTAGATGAATGGGTAAAACTATGTACATTCAGATAGTGGATAAGGTATTGAGCCATGAAAAGACATGGAGGAATCTTAAAATAAGCAGGTCTGAACAGCCTCCATACAGTGAGATTCCAACTGTGTACCGCTCTAGAAAAGGCAGAAATGTGGAGCAGTCAGAAGATCAGTGGTTGGCAGAGGTTAGGAAGAGGGAGAAACGAGAAGGCAGGCCACAGGCCATGGCACAAGCATCTGTGTTAACTTACAGCATGTACAGCTCCAAACGTGAGGTCTCATGAAGAGATGGCCTTTGGGGGACATTGATGTGTCAGTGTAGTACTGCTTTAACTGCTGACAGAGCCCTCTAGTATCAGAATAATCTAGAGTGTCATTGATAATGCATAGACTGTTATCCTCCTCCTAGTGCACAGACTTTGAGAGCAAGGACAAGGACTCTGCATTTCCACAGCCTCCAAGATAATCTGATGCATCTTGAGGCTGGGGTGCTGGTGCCGTGAGCATCTGGGAGAGATTACATCACTTCTGCCCTCTCGGGCACTGCTTAACATAGTGTCCCCCAGCTTCTGTCCAAAAACACATGTGGAGGTTTTGGCAGAGCACCATGTATCTGGAAAGTGCGAGGGGAAGTAGTGACGTGGCTGTCCTGAGACCCTCTCAGAATGCAGGGTGTATGAAGGGACTGAGCTGTGAAGCAGTGCATTCTTCCTCCTACCTGATGACTGCTCCTTGAACAGTGTGAGTAGCACTTCATCACTGCACATCAGTTTTAAGCAGAAATGCTAATTATTGTGTGACTAATTCTGAATGGTTGAGTCATCTGGGGGCTCTCAGGGAAAAAGGAACTGTAAGCTTGAGTGAGCTAAACACGTTGTTGGATAGGAACTGAAGTGACATGACAAGTGATTGTGCAGTGAAATGTCAGGATTACTGTTCAGATTTTTCCTTCCTGATTGTATAACCAGGCGTATGAAATGAATTCATTTTTTTATTTTAAAGAGAGGAAGAAAAATAGAAATAAAACAAACCAGAGTTTGAAAACGGGCTAATAGGACAGTAACAATAATTAATACATTATGCATTGTTATCTTTATAGTATGAGATACAAGCATGAAATAATGTCCAGACGATGTTAGCTCAAATTGTTTTGTGAATAGAGGTTATGTTTTCATAAGTTGTCTTAAAAGATCAGTCATTACTGTGTACTAGCAAGACTGTTGAACAGGTACTGAATAGAATTATTTACAAATTCTTATAAAACTGGAGTAAAATGAAATGAATACAGATTATAAAGGTAAAGAAACAAAAAGGTATTAACAGATACTGGTTTGCAGTCACTGAATACCTTTATGCCAGGCATTCTGCCTGAAACATATGCACAGAGTCTGTCCATCTTCACAGCACAGGAAAGTAGATACTATAATCCTCATTAGATAGAGGAAATCAAAACTCAAAGTGGTTCATATTCCTGGCAGTGAAGAGGGTCCACATTGAAATCCTGAGCTTCTGACTACAGCGTGCTTAAAGTTTCAAGCAGCAATCATGTACAATTAGACTATCAGTGTTTTCATGCCATGGCAGCACACAGTGGGGCCTGTTCCAGAGTTCCCCTGGATTTGAGATACTTGGAAAAAGAGTGGGTGGGGGTTGTACTTCCAACACACAAAAAGAGACCAGATGTATCCCCCAACTTTAACGAGAAAACTGGACAGCACATGTGAAAAGTGGCTTTTGGACATAGGAGAGCGGGCAGCGCCAGGCTTTATTTGCCAGGATGAGAAAAGTAAACCTGGTGAATTACACCAGGATTGCACTGCTGTCTCCCTGGGGCAGTTTGTAGACTTGGCTTAAGAGATAGACAGAGCGCAAAGCTCACTGTGGCTGAAGATGCTAGAATTTGCAGTGAAGGTCTCAGAATGGAGCAGTGCCCCATGCAAGAGCCTCCAGAGTTGGGCAGAGGTCCCCAAAGGCCTTGCTGGTCTCAGGTGTTTGTAATGCTGATCTGCATAGACTGCTTGAAGCCAGGAAAAGACAACAGAAAGGAATAGATGGAACAGTTCCTGGGCTCCTAGAGGGCTGGCAGGAGGTCCTGCTTCCCTAGCTGGGACACCCAAGCAGCAGGTGGAAGCAAGCCTTGAACAGATCCCCACTGATTCTAAATAACTATTCTGCTAAGGCAAAAAAAAAAAAAAAAAAAAAAAAAGAAAAAGAAAAGAAAAGAAAATCAAGACCTGATGAATATGTAGTAGAGATTTCCTTGAGGAAGGGCCTAAGAAAGGTAAGTCAGGAAGGCATATGACAGGTGTTCAAGCAGAGAGAAAGTGGTTCCTTTGCAGAGCCGTGGACATGAGGCCGCTGAACCTCTCCAGTGAAGGCAGGTGGTTGGCCCAGAAGAGAAAGGAGGAAAAAATCTGACTTCTCTTACCACTCAGTCTTTGGAAGGTCTTGAAAGAGTCTGTTTCTCACACTTACGTCTTACTGTGTATCTCAGGCCCTTGAAAACTGGTACTTTAACCGAAGTATTTATGTCAGTAATGAAAACTTGGTATATTCCCTGTTTTTTCTAGGACAGATGAATTACTTTGTCGTAAAAATCATGTGCTCATGTTTTGTTTTGTTTTTACTAAAAGCATAGTATTAAAGCTTTACATAGTAATTTACAAGTAATTTTTTTCTCTTTTTAAAAATTTTATTTACTGAAAGACAAAACAAAACAGAAAATGGGTAGAAATAATACATACGTTCAGAGAAAAAATAAACAGGAAGAAATCACTAGTTGATGTTTACATACTGTCCTTTTACAAATAGTTGTTCAAGATACAAAAGTGGAATATATGAAGTGGGAATTCAAACAGCGAGACTGCAAACAATTGTGTTCAACTATCCAACAAAAATGTAGTAATATGGTTATCAGTCCTATACACTTAAACATACATGCAGTTATCCATCTCTTCATTTATGTTGAGATTAAACAAACCAAAGCAGACTAAAATCACTCTGAACAAAGAATAGTAGTATTGCTGGATTTCACATCAAAACACTCCAAGATCAGATTAGGTACTATAGTGTCTTTTTTTTTTTTTAATTTTAAAGTAAGAGTAAACAAAATAGAAAACGGGTAGAAATAATATATAATTTCAAAGAAAAAAATAAACAGTAAGAAATCACTATTTGATGATTACAGATTGTCCTCTTACAAATAGTTATTTAAGATACTAGAGTGGAGCATATAAAGTGGGGATTCAAACATTGATATTGCAACCAGTTCTGTTCAGCTATTCAACAAAAACTTAGAAATATGGTTATCAATCCTATACACTTAAACATATATGCAGTTATCCATATCTTCAATTATATTGAGATTGAATAAACCCAAGCAAGCTAATATCATTCTGAACAAAGAATAATACTATTGCTGGGTTTCACATTGTGACACCCCAGGATCAGGTACTTTAGTGTCTCTTTTCTTCAAAATATCTGTTGATTTCATCATGTGTCATAAGATCAGTTCTCATAAACTGTTCATAGATTCTACACATGCATGAGTCTTAAGATGTATTTCTATCCTTTCTATGTTAGAGGGAGAAGCAAAACAAAACAAGACAAAACAAAACAAATTCCTATAAACAGTTGAAAGGAAAGAGACATATAAGACCGTTGTACAAAGAGTTCTACCATAGTTCCTGTGTTGTCTCTTGTTATCTTCAATAGAATTGACTATATCATCAGACATAGTATAATTGAATATATCAATACATAACAGTATTAATAAAAACAACTTTGTATTTATCAAACAGGCAGTTATCAAAAACAGGCAGTTATCAAACCAGAATGTATATCATAGAGTCTTGTCATCTTCAGTGTAGTTGCCTATACTCTCAGACTTGATACTATCAATCATATCAGTTTTGAATAAAATCTGTCGATACCAAACAGCAATCAAACAAACCAGATTTAACTAAGATCAGTCATGATAAAACAGTATAAGTCATACAGGGCTCCAGATTAAGATAATAGGAAATTAAAGATGATTACTATGCTATATCCTGATGTTTTGGGGATAGCTATCTGTGCCCTCAAATCTAATGCAAGTAGAAAACTGGGACAGAATAAAATCTATTAAAAAAACCAATAAAATCTATCTAAGCAGAGTGGTGCAAGTAATGTGGGTTTTAAATCCTGATACACTATTAACAATATCTTCTGCCATCTTTTTTAAGACTCTGTCTTCCCTTTCACTTCCCCAGCATACACTGTGCATTTTTGAGTCTGACCAAGACCCTTAGTTTTAAATTGGAATGGGAGGCAACCTGCTATTTACCTAAGTGGTTCCGAACCTTCTCTCTCCTGAACTTGATCTCTAATTGTATTCCTTTACCTGCTAAAGCCTGTCTTTCCAACCTATCCACAAATACTGGTCTAGTTGCCCCTATTACTCTCTGGTTCTCTATCACATAGAGCATTGTTTTCTATTTGATTTTAAGTCCATGTACTCTTTTATATCTTAATTATATTTCCTATAAATAGCATCTTGGTGGACCCTGCCTCCTGATCTACTCCACATGTGGTTCTTTTTTTTTTTAATTTACTGTATCAAGGCCATCTGTATTAGAGATTATAAGCAACCTTCTCTGCCTCATTTCTGTTATGGTCTTCTTTTGCCATCAGTTGTCTGCTTATCTTCTTCATTCTGTTTTCTGCTCCATTCTTCAAGGCCTCTCTGCCACTGTTCCTGGAGTCCTAGTACGTTTCTCCCTCTCTAGAATGCCCTGCAGTATTCTCTGTAGAGTTAGATTGGTGTTGCAAATTTCCCAAGTTCTCTTTGTCTTGGAATCATCTTGTTTCTCCATTAATTTGTAGAGACAGTGTAGCAGGGTGTATCAGTCTGGGATGGAGGTTATTTTCTTTCAGGGCTTGGAATATTTCACTCCAGGCTCTTCTTGACTTGATGGTTTGTGTTGAGAAGTCTGCCGTTATTCTGAAGGGCTTCCTCTATAGGTTATCTGTTTCTTGTTTCTAATAGCTTTTAATATTCTGTTCTTATATTGAATTTCTGGGATCTTGATTATTATATGCCTGGGTGTAACTCTGTTTTGGTTGTGGGTGGTTGGAGTTCTGTATGCCTCATATATCATAATATCATTTCCTTTTCCTATGTTTGGGAAGTTTTCCTTAATTATTTCTGTGAACAGCCTTTGTAGTTCCTTTGTTTGTACCCGCTTCTTCATTCACATTCTTTATTCTCAAGTTCTAGACCTTCTTGTCGTCTTCTAGCCTTTGTATTGTTACTGCTTGTTTCCCTGTTATTTTTAAAAAGTTTTCCCTTTCATAGTCCCACATTGCAAAACTATCCTCCAGTTTGGATAATCTATCCTTAGTTTCTTTCAAGCAGATTTGCCATCTTTCCATAGAGTTTGGGGTTTTTTTTTTTTTTTTTTTTTTTTTTTTTTTTTTTTTGGTACCAGGGATCGAACTCTCAAGACTGCGCACTTGCAAGGCAGGTGCTCATGCCTCTGAGCTAAATCCCCAGGCCTTTTTTCCATAGTTTTTAATTTCCTGGTACTCTCTTTGAATCTGCTTCATGTTTTCTATATTTTGTTTATATTCTTCATCAAATGGTTCTCTCCTTTGTTTGAGTACCTCCTTTCTTCCATCTGTGTCTGCTTGAGGGATGCTTAGCATTTCTTTTATTAATCTTATGTCTTATGTCTTGCTTTACTTGGCTAAATATTTCACTTTTGAACTCGTCTATGAGGTCCCAAAGATATCTGTTCATGTCCACTGGTGCCATGTCTGATATTGCATGTTTGCTGTTCTCATTCTCTTTTGTATTTACTTGTCCTGGGTCAATGTTCTCAGGGTTAGGACCTGGAGACTTTTTGTTGTTGCTTCCTCTTCCCATGTTTTTTGTTTCTTCCAGGAGGCCCCAGTTTCTTTCTTTGTTGGTTACAATTCTTCTGAAACATGCTGGTTAGGTGACCCTTTCCACTGCAGTGTGCTAGTGAGTTGTAGACAGGGGCAGCATATGCTGGTCCCTGCCCTCCAGATCAGTCAAGCTGCTGTGGCCTGCACTTTATTGCTGAGCACTACCTTCCCTCTGGGTTAGTCGAACTTCTGAGGCTTCACTGGGGTAGTGTGCACAGCCGCTGTAGTGAATTGATTTCACATAACCTATTGGCTCTCAGCCAGGTCACGTGACTGAGGCCTAGCTCACTCCACCAATCCCAGGCAGGAAGGGAACAACTGACTAAAGTCACTGCTGCCCCTTATACTTGCCAGTCCTGCCCATCCCAAAGTGTCATTGGCTGGAGCCCCACTTTGTGTGAAATGGCTCCACTCCTGTCACTCACTACAGGTCGATGCAGGCTCCCGGCCAGCTCAGCTCTCAGTTTGGCTGGCCAACCCCCGACCTCAGTGTGACTGTGCCTCCAGTGAGTCGAAGCGGCGGGACGTTGGACAGCTCGGCAAGTTGCCCACTGCAGTGGGACCAGTTAACCTTTAGCTGTTCTGATAGTAGCACCAGGACTGTATGTTTGATTGGTCTTCTCACCTTCATTTCTTCCTGGGATGAGAGAATTCATCTCCCTCTGTTCGGGGCTCCCCACGCTGTATTATGTTGAATTCTAAGTTCACTATCTCAGGGAGCCTCTGTAGCCAGCTATTATCTATCCGCCATCTTTTTCCGGTTCCTACAAATAATTTTTTAACTTTGCTGTTTTTTAGGATTTTGAGTGTGAACTCATTCATTCTGTAGATAATTCTGTTTTAGTAATATTATTGTTAACCTGCAACAACAGGACACCACCACCCCAAAATAGAAGGCATTAAATTGGGATTTACACCTTTGAACTGGAGAAAACCTTTCATACTAGAGAAAACACTACAGAAGGAGAAATCATACATTTTTGGGCTATGTGAAAAAGTAAGACTTCCAGGCAAAACACACCATTACTGTAGTTAGACTACAGTAAACTTGATTTTTTTAAATGTGCTACATACATGATACAGAGTTGGCATACATGATGTGAACTGGATAATGATGTTAGAGTTGACATATAAAAGAAAGGCAATAGAGCCCTGAATGGTCACTCTGTTAATAGGATACTCATAAGACAAACCTCTGGAAAATCCCATTTCACTAAGTAAAGAACTGTGAAGTAAGGGAGTAATGAGACAGTTGTGCTAAGATTTAAAAAGCCCACCATTAGCAAGAGTAAGACCAAAGATACTCTGTTCTAATTTCTGTAAGTTGGGCTAATCTTTCTGAGGGGCACATTGGATTGATGTTAAGGGTCTGTGCCAGCCAGACCCACAGGATTTCCCACCTGAGACAGTAGGGTGAATGTTGCCCATAGTACCTCTCTGAGCACTTCTGTGAGAAAGACATGGATTTTGTAACATAAGCCACTCACTGTAGGTCATGGCACATGTGAACAGTCACTTCTAGCTGTTAAATAACAAGGGAAATTGAGTTCTAACATACATCATTGGTCAGTTTCAGAACCCCAAAAGGTTCTAATATACATCATTGCTCAGTTTCAGAACCCCACAGAGAAAAATCTACGGCTCAGCTGCTGCCAGAGTCGGCCTGGCATTGGACTTTTCATTATTGTTTGCTAAAACACAGCACACAGTATTTTCACAGTTCTGACATGCACAGCTAGCTTTCAGCCTAGAATTCTCTGAGTAGCTAAATCATCAGCTTTACATGTGCATAATATACAGTTATTTTCAGAATGAAAAGACATAGAAAGTTTACCTTCCTTTCATTTGCCAAGAAAAAATTGCTCAAAGTCAGCAGAAGCCAAGAAAATACAACTTCAATTCAGGAGTGGGATTAAAAGAAACCCTGGACTGAGAAGTATATAGGAAGCCGCAGAAGCCCTGGTGCTAACAGAAAAGGAATACAAAGAACACAGGGGAAAAAATCTTCAAAAGATAGGTAGTTATAAGAAGAAGTTAGAAGATTATAGATGTGTGACAATGATTTACTTATTTTTCTCAGTAAGAAAAAAGGTTATTATAATCCAGGGAGAAGTTTGCAAAAGAAAGTTATTGTCCACTTTGGTAATGAAACAAAATATGTCCCTGTTTAAACAACAGATAGGATAAAAGTTAATTCATTTGACACTGAAGCTCAGATGTTTTACTTTGATGAGCACAGGTTTGGTGATACAAGATTACAGGTACTTTTTTCAGTATTGGTACTTGGTTAAAAGTGCGTATACAGATTAACACATAGCTATAATCTTCAAACTTCATCATGCATATACATAATTGTGTTGTTTCACATTTTAGAATAAACCTTAGCATGAGAAAGTAAATGATAGACTAACTGATAGTTAAATGTTCAAAATCTTGATATAATAGAAATGGTGTGCTTAGGGCTAGGGATTTAGCTCAGCGGTATAAGTGCCTGCCTGACAAGAGATCGTGAGTTTGATCCTTGGTACCAAAGAAAGGAATTAAAAAAAAAGAAGAAGAAGAAATGGCATGCTTAACAGAACTTGAAAATAACGGGAATGGAGAGTAGACATGTAAACTAATAGACTTATTTTACATAGAGGGAATCAACATGTTTTTCAAAGTTCATAAGAGATGACTAAAGAATATAATTTTAAATTATATAGATAGTCATATTTGATGTATTAAATGGGAGAATGCTTGGCGTAGAAAGAAGGTAAATGAACAAGTTTCTTTTATGTCATGAATTCAGTTTTAGGGTTTAGATGATAGATAGCATAAGAATCAGAGATCTAGCTATATACTTGTGATCCCAGCACTTAGGAGGCTAAAGTAGGAATGTCACCAGGAATTCGAGACCTATTTCAAAAACAAGCAACAAAAGAAAGAGCTAAGTATTCTGATTGCTGTCCAGAATAACTAAAGCGAATACTGTTTATGTCTAGGGAGTAAAATTTATCCAGGACTAAGATGGAGACTTGACTTTTATTCTTTGTACCATTTATTTAAAATTTTATATATGTTTAAATATCCTTAGTCAATGTCTTTTTTAAAGTAAGTATTGCAAATCATTACAGCCAGGATTTTTCTTTGACTTTTGGTATGTCCTGATAATGTCTTGAGTCCACCGAAATACTAATGTGCTGATAGAAGTGACTGTTTCTATCCCTTTGGGGTGCATCAGCTCTGAGCACAATTTTAACAACTGTAGAGTGTGATAGGAAGGGCGTGCAGGCTGGTGGGGACATCTAGAATGCTGCGTGTTACCTGCAGATGCATTGCTCGGCAGGATAGAAATCCGTAATAGGGGACCAGGATTGTCCGCTGTGGAGCTATGGAGGAAAGTGTATATTGATCTGTGTGGGCAGAAACAGGACCAATGGATAGCAACTAAATCGCAGAATTGTAAACAACTTTCCAGCTATTAGAGCTGGGTAACCATGTCACAGTGTTCAGACAAAGGTCTTGTAGAGAGGACTTGTATGTTTGATTAGGATTCTTGTGAAGGTCTTCTGAACTTCCTTGCAACTTTCAGGAGGAAAGGGAACTAGTTAGAAAGATTTTTTTTTCAATACTATAGATTGAATCCAGGGCTTCACACTGAGCTACACGCCTAGACCTTTTTATTTTGAGACAGAGTCTTGCTGAGTTGCCCAGACAGGGTCCCAGAATGATAGGATTATATATGTTTGCCACCACAGCCACATTGCTACTACAAAAAAATTTTGTAAGATGTTCCACAGTCATATTTCTGCTCTTTCTGACTCAGAGTTACAGTTAACAAAGATGTTTTTGCTTGCTGCTTTGTTTTTTTTTTTTTTTTTTTTTTTTTGAGACAGGGTCATTGGTGTGGTGCAGGCTGGCCTTGAACTCACAGGCTGGCCCAGCTTGGGCTTGAAGTCATGGCCATCCTTCATGCCTGAACCTAGAGTCACAGCAGGTGCCGTCATACCTAGCTTAACCAGCATTTTTGAATAGCCATGTTTTCAGTGGGCTTTAGGATACAGAAATAAATAAGAATAGATTCAAGAAACTTAGTCTGGTATTGTGTATTTCAGTTTTAAGTAAGGAATAATAGCTACTTTGTAGAGTTTTTGTAAGAAAAAAGTGATTTAATATTTGTGTGTAGCATTTAGTAAGTGCTAAAGAGAAGTGATCATTTTTTTGACACATCAAATGTTTGCATAATTTTCCTCGTTGGAGTTCCAGTACACTGGCTTGGGCCTGGGGAGAGCTTAAGATCATCGTTCCCAGCAGTTAAGTGCCCGCAAGCTTCCAACCACACTAGACTAGGCTCGGCAGGTTTCATGGGCCTAACTGGACCATCTCAAGTGACCTTCTGTCAACCTGGGAGCTGAGGCTGCATGAGGTGAGTTCCAGCACACTGGCAGGGGTTCTGGGGAGAGTTTAAGATCATCGTTCCCAGTGGTTAAGTGCCCTCCCAGTGTCTAGCCACACTAGACTAGGCGCACCAAGTTTCGTGGACCTAACTGGACCAGCCCCAGTGACCTTCTTTCAATCCAGGGAGCTGAGGCCATGTAAGATGAGTTCTAGCACAATGGTGTGGACCTGGAGAGAGTCTAAGATCATCACTCCCAGCAGTTAAGTGCCTGCCCAGCTTCCAGACACACTGGACTAGGCTTGTGAGGTTTTGAAGGCTAACTAGACCATACCCAGCAACCTTCATTCAATCAGGGAAGCTGAGGGCACATGAGATGAGTTCCAGCACATCAGTGCTAGTCCGGGGAGAGCTTTAGACCATCACCCACAGTGGTTAGGAGCCCGCCCAGCTTCCTGGAACACTGGAGGTGGAACGAGAGATCCTGTGGGCCTGACTGGGCCATATTCAGCAACCTCTACTCAGTCCCAGGAGCCAAGGGCATAGGAGATGATTTCCAACATGCCCAGGGGAAGCTTTGGAACATCACTTGAAACACAGAAATACAGGAAAATGACAAGACGAAAGATCAAAATGCAATCTCAAACCTCCAGCCCATCCCAAGAAAGCCTAGGAGCCATATACATAGAAGAAAATATAAGCCATACACCTGAAATACATGAAATAATAGCAACTGAAATAACAAAGTAACTCTGGGAAGCTTTAAAGGAATTCAAATTAAAAGAAATCTAGGTAAAAGAAGAAATGATAAAAGTAATGAAAGAAATGTTGAACACATCTAAAGGCACAATTTAAAAATTAGAGAAAAATGCAAAAGCACAGAATATATGAAGCAGATTCAAAGAGATATACAGGAAATGAAAAATTCCATTGAAAGTTGTCAAAACTGCCTCACCGAAAGTGAAGATAGAATTTCAGATCTTGAAGACAAGATTGCAGCTAGTGAACAGGAAAGGAAATATCTTTTAAAAATAACAAGGAATCAGGAAATAACAATTCAACAGCTGCAAGATGATACAAAGAAAAACAACATAAAGTTGATAGGGATCAATGAAAAAGAAGGGGACAACACAAATGATACCAAGAGGCTATTTACAGAAGTAATAGCGGATGCCGGGCGTGGTGTCTCACCCCTGTAATCCCAGCACTCGGGAGGCTGAGGCAAGAGGATCATTTCGAGTTCAGGACTAGCCTGGGCTACAAAGTGAGCTCAAGGCCAGCCTGAACTGCATAGAGAGACCTGTCTCAAAGACAAAAAAAAAAAAAAAAAAAGTAATAGCTGAAAATTTCCCAACATGAAAATAGAAACTGACATCAGGATCAGTGAAACACATAGAACTCCAAATAGCCATAACCAAAATAAAACTACACCCAGACATATAATAATCATCATCCCAGAAATCCAACATAAGAATAGAATATTAAAAGCTGTTAGAAAAGACAGATCACCTATAAAGGAAAACCTATCAGAATCACAGCAGACTCTCAGCACAAACAATGAAGTCAAGAAGAGCATGGAGCAAAGTATTTCAGATCCTAAAGGAAAATGACTTCTAGCCTAGTACCGTGCAAAACTGTCCTTCAGAATGGATGGATAAATAAGGTACTTCGATGACAAAGAACAGCTGAAGAACTTCATGATCACCAAACCAACCCTGCAAAGAATACTGAAAGACATTCTAGATACACATAAGAAAAAACCACGAAGCAAGGCAGACAGTTAAACAGAATGGAAAGGTAAAGCTGCAATAGCAGAAAATAATGTCAACAATAAACCAGTATATAACAGTTATAACTGTTAATGTAAATGGTCTCAGTTTACCAATTAAACAGACTGACAGAATAGATCAAGAAATAACATCCAACCATATGCTGTCTATAAGAAATCCATTTAACCCAAAAGGAAACTCATAGACTGAAAGTCAAGGGATGGAAAACAATACTTCATGCAATAGGAACCCCCCCCCAAAAAGGTGGGGGTAGCTATTCTGTTTGCAGACAATGTGAACTTCAAGAATGATCCAAAGAGATAAAGAAGGTCACTACATACTAGTTAGGGGAAAACTTCAAGAGAAAGAGATAACAATCTTAAATATATATGCACCAAATTCCATACCACCCAGGTGTACAAAGCAAGTATTAACAGAAATGAAAAATCAAATAGGCAATAACACAATTATAACAGGAGACTGTAACATACCATTGACACAAAGGGACAGATCAACCAGGCAGAAAATCAGCAAAGAAATAACAGAACTGACTCACACCTGTGAACAAATGGACTTGATAGACATATACAGAGTGTTCCATCCAACAACATCAGAATATATATTTTTCTCAGCAGTACGTGGGACATTCTCTAAAATAGACCATATACTAGCCCATAGAACATATTTAAGTAAATGCAAAAGAATTGAAATTATCCCATGCATGTTATCAGATCATAGCGCCATGAAACTAGAAATTAATGATAAAAGAAACTGGAAAACACAAGCCCACAAACATATGGAAATTTAATACACGTGAGCAATCAGGGGTCACAGAGGAAATTAAGAAATTGATACCTACAAGCACATGAAAATACAAATACAACTTACTAGAATCTGTGGGATGCAATGAAAGTAGTTCTCAGAGAAAAATTTATTGCACTGAGTTCCCACATGAGGAAAACGAACGACCGCAAATAACCTGATGCTATACCTCAAACATCTAGAAAAAGAAGAGCAAGGCAAGCCCAGAGCCAAAAGAAGGGAGGAAATTATAAAAATCAGAGCTGAAATTAATGCAATGGAGACTAAGAAAACAACCCAAAGAATCCACTGATGCTTTGAAAGAGTTGGTTCTTTGAAAGAATAAATAAAATTGATAAGCCCCTAGCCAACCTCATTTTAAAAAGGAAAGAAAAAGCTCAAATTCATGCAATAAGGAATAAAAAAGGTACAATCACTACAGACTGGAAATACAGAAGATCATCAACACCTATTTCAAAAAACTCTACTCTCATAGGTTCAATAACACACAGGAGACGAACAGAGTCCTAGAAACATATGAACTACCAAAGCTGGGTCAAGAAGACGTAAAATTGCTGAATAACCCAGTTTGTATTCATGAAATTGAAAATGTAATTAAGTTCTTACCTACAAAGAAGAGCCCAGGCCCAGACGGATTCACTGCAGAATTCTACAGGAAATACAAAGAAGACTTAATGCCGACACTCTTTAAACTCTTCAATGAAATCAAAAGGGAGGCAATTCTTCCTAAGTCATTCCTGGAGGCAAATACTACTCTAGTACCAAAACCTGAGAAGGACTCAACTGAAAAAGAGAACTACAGGCCAATCTCCCTAATGTAAAAATTCTCAATAAAACATTGGCAAACAAATCATCAAATATTGGCAGCAAATCATCCAGAAGATTATACACTATGACCAAGTGGGATTCATCCTAGGCATGCAGGGATGGTTCAACATATGAAAATCAATAAATGTAATCCAACATATCAATAGAGCCAAAAGTAAAAATCATGTGATCATTTCTATAGATGAGGTCCAACTCTCATTGATGATACCTTACAGAAAATTGGAATAGATGGTCTTTTACCTCAGTATGATAAAGGCCATCTCATGGCCAAAAACTGAAAGCCTTTACCTTAAAATCAGGCACAAAACAAGGATATCCTTTATCACTGCTCCTATTCAACATAGTAGTAGAAGTATTAGCCAGAGCAGTTAGACAAGAGAGAGAAATAAAAGGAGTAAAGATAGGAAAGAAAGGAAGTTAAATTATCATTATTTGCATTCGACATGATACTCTATATAGAAGACCCCCCCCAAAACTCCATTGAAAGACTCCTACTAGATATAATAACTTTAGCAATGTAGCTGGATACATAGTTAGTACTCAAAATCAACAGTATTCTTACACTAACAACAAAATCACAGAGAAGTAAAAGAAGCCACACCCTTCACACTAGCATCCAAAAAAATGAAATACTTAGGAATTAATCTCACAGAAGAAGTAAAAGATCTATATAGGGAAAATTATAATACCCTGAAGAAGACACTGAAGAGGATCTCAAAGTGGAAAGACATCGCTTGTTCATGGATAAGAAAAATAAATATTGTGAAAATGGCCATTCTCCCAAAACTGTTATACAGATTCAATGCAATCCCAACGAAAATGCCATTAACATACTTCATAGATCTAGAGAAATCACTCCTAAAATTCGTCTGGAACCAGAAGAGACCTGCAATAGCAAAGGCAATGCTAAGCAGCAAAGGCAAGGCAGGAAGCATCACAATCCCTGACTTGAGGTTGTACTACAAAGCTACTGTAATAAAGTCAACATGATACTGGAATAAAAATAGATCTGAAGATCAATGGAATAGATTAGAAGATACAACTACAAACACAGTCAACCACCTTATCTTTGATAAAGGGGCCAAATATGTTCACCGTAAGAATGACAGTCTCTTTAATAAATGATGCTGAAAAAATTGGCTCTCCATATGCTGAAAACTAAAAGTAGATCCATGCATATCACCATGTACTAAACTAAAATCTAAATGGATCAAAGATTGAATATTAAAACAAATACTAAATCTGTTGGAAGACAAATTAGGTAAAAATCTTGAAGACATAGGGGTAGGTAGAGAATTCATGAACAGGAATCAAACCACACAGGAAATACTTTCCAGAATCAATAACTGGGATCATATCTTATTAAAAAGTTTCTGTATGTCGAAAGAAATCCCCAACATAGTGAAAAGAAAACCTAAAAACTGGGAAAAAAATCTTAGTGAACTGTCCCTCAGACAAAGGACTTCTGTCTAAAATGTATAAAGAATTTTTAAAAATCAGCTCCCCGAAATTCAAAGACCCAATCCAGAAATGGGCATCTGAGATGAATACACAGTTCTCAGATGAAGAAATACAAATGGCAAATAAATACGTGAAAAAATGTTCATCATCATTAGTCATTAGGGAAATGCAAATTCAAACCACACTGAGGGGGCTGGGGATTTAGCTCAGCGGCATAAGTGCCTGCCTTACAAACAGGCAGTCCTGAGTTTGATCCCTGGTACCGATAAAAATGAAAAAAAGACAAAAAAAAAAAAAAAAAAGGAAAAAAAAACTACACTGAGATTCCATCTCACTCCAGAAAGAATGGCCAGGATCAAGAAAACCAACAACAACAAATGCTGGAGAGGCTATGAGGAAAAAGGAACTCTCCTGCACTGTTGGTGGGAGTGTAGACTTGTGCAACCACTGTGGAGGTCATTCTAGAGATTCCTCAAAAAGCTGGGATTGGAAGTCCCATTCAACCCAGCTATTCCACTTTTAGGCATATTCCCAGAACTGAAAACATACCACAGTGATATGTGTGCACAAATGTTTATAGCAGCACAAGTTGTAATAGCCAGATCTTGGAAACAACCTAAGTGTCCATTAACTGAGGAATGGATAAAAAAGATGTGGTATTTTTATACAATGGAGTACTACTCAGCTATAAAGAATAATCGCATTGAGATATTTATAAATAAATAGACACAACTTGAGACCATACTCACAAGTGAAATAAATCAAACTCACATATATAAATACCGTATAGTCTCTCTAGTGGAAGAAATGGTAAGAGTACATAAGATTTTATGGTAATTATGATTGCCCATTACATTGCTTTGAAGCCTTATAATGTTTTCATTCATTAGTTGGAATGGTTTTATTTTGATTTATTTGGTTTTATTATGTCTGATGGTATGAACAGCTCTTTTAAAGAAAACAAGACATTATGGCAGCCATTGCTTATTTAATATCATCTTGGTTTAAAGTCCTACCATGCTTTTGTTCTTCTGTTTGCATTGGTTCTATCATGTTTTGTCTTATTGGATTTTAATATATGTGATAGTATAACAAATTTTTCATGGAAAATGAGATAATGTAGTAGCCATTGTTCATTTTCTGTTATTTGTTTCTGAATGCCCCTTAATACTTTCATTCTCTTGAATGGTTTTACACTATTTTGTCATGTTTGATACTGTTGTATGTGAAGGTATGCCCAACTATTTCAAAGAAAGAGACATTATGGTAGCTACTGTTAGTATCTGGTTGTCTTGTGGTGAAGTACTGTGTTGCTTACATTGTTCCGTTCTGATCTGCTTTGTTCTGTCCTCTTTTGTTGTAATCTCTTTAAAATAAAGTAAAAAAAAATTTTTTTCCTCACTGGAGACCGTGGCACTTGAGCAACACAGCAGCCACTTAGCTGTCTGATTTAGCCAGAGCTAGATGAAGCCGTGAGCTGCAGACCGGCAGTTACAGATTAATGTCCTGTAAATACAGTGAACCATTGCTTGAAACTGTTCTCTTGATGGAATAAAGGATCTGTTCATTTGCCTCCTGTTCCTTCCTGTTCACAATAAATATTTCTCTTTGAGCCTGGAGCAAATGCTCTTTCCTCCTTGAAGTCATATCCGCCTTCACATTGAACAGCCCTCCTGCTTGTCTGAACCCTCTTAGGACCCTTTGCACAGTTAGCAGTGTTTGTGTCTGCATCTTGTCTTCCAGGAGTCTGTAAATGCACAAAGGAGAGTACCTCTCCTTTTTCTCCATAATGTCCTTACTTCCTAGGTCCTGTGAGCCATATACACTGAATCTTAGGTTTTCTCCCAGCAGAATTAAAAATCTTTAAAAAGCTGAACATGGTAGTACAAGCCCATAACCAAGCACTCTGGGAGACTGATGCAGGAGGATCATGAGTTCAGGTCTCATCTGAGCAATTTAGTGAGACCTTATCTCCAAAAACACATAAATACAACTCAGTGTACCTCAGGGCAGAAGACCTTGGTTCAATCTCCAGTACTGCAGAATGCGTAAATCAAAGTTTTAGAATGAACTAGGAAATATTTTAATAATATATTTAATCTAGTATATCAACATTATTTCAGTATGTGATCAATTTAACAATTACTGGTGAGAAGTTTTATTTTTTATGCTGTCTTCAAAATCCTGCCTTTTACATTAACAGCAGGTCTCAATCTGGTCTAGCCACATTTTAATGAAGGATGCTGTACTGGACAGCAGAGGCCCAGCACATTGTGATAATTAGTAGATAAGTATCCCAAGATACACTTTCAAAAATAGTGTTTTTTTCCTTCTCCCCCAACAGATTACCATGGCTGCGGGAGTCGTGCCACCCAGTGAACCACCATACTCTGTGCTGGTGAATAACAGTGGGTATGCGGCATACGTGAAGGGTAATGTCTCTTTAATACATTTTTATCCCTTTGTGTAAGTGTGTGAATGAGTGTGGAAGCAGAGTCTCAGTTCTTCATTTAGAAATGCTAAGATCCGGGTGTTCCTAAGGCCTTTCGTTGATTTCTACCTTACCGCTTTGGACTATTAAGATTCCTTTGAAAACTCTGAATAATGATCGTGGCCTTTCTAGAAGGGAAGTTTCAAACATGTTTATCTCCTGCATTATTATCTCAGACTGAGATTATGCCTTTGCGCCTATCACCCAACGCCTCCTTATGAATCAACTATTCATTTTTTCCTCCTCCAGTTTCTTGCAAGTGCCACTTAGGAAGCACATTCAGAGCCCTGGAGCCCTGCTTCTCCCAGGGTTATTTTCGCTCTTACGTCTCCTTCCCACACACTTGATTTTTCTACTGCACCTCATGCAGAGAAGTATGCTGTGACTTGGACTCCCGCTGCCTCCCTTGCCCTTCACTGCATTGTGTGTCTGAGCTGGGAGCTGTCCTGATTCCTTGATGGCTATCACTCAGGTTTCTGTTACGATGCGAAGGTAGCTGAGACAAGTCACCCTAAAGAAGGAAAAGGTTATTTTGGCTTTTGGTTTCAGAAGTTTCAGTCCATGGTCATTTGGTCTTTTGCCTCAGCTGGGGCAGTACCTTATGGCAGAGGAAAGTGCTCACTTCAGGAGGTCCAAGGCTCGCCTCCCAGTAGGCCTCCCCTGCTAATGGTTCCACCACTTCCTGGGAGCACCCAGGTTGACACCCAAGCCTATGGTACATGACGCTTCATGGGACAGTTCAGATCACACCTGGCATCAACCTTGGTGCTGCCACCCAGGTTAAGCAGGAGAAACGTGAGTGATTTCACTTTGGTGATACTGTGCTGGCGTTATTTTTTAATTCTCTATGCTGGGTTTGGCTGAGTTCCTTTAGTACTCCTATATAGGAACTTTGCAGTATTTCTTTCCAAGATGTGGTTATATAAGGAAGACACAAGAAGGAAGAGTAACTAAAAGGATTACAGTTCAGGGATTTCTGGGAACAGTTTGCTCTCAGAGTTACTTTTGTGTTTGCTGGAATCTGGCAGCTCCATCAAGAGGAGCACTCGTTCATCCTGTGTTGAACTTTGCCTAAATTCCAGATCTGTGTAGATCCTCTTCCCTCTGCCCGCTGTGTCTGACTCTAGAGAAACTAATACTCCTGCTAACTGCCATTTGTAGACAGCTTATAGAGGCCATATTTACTGTTGGTTTTCCTGGCCTTAGAGAGACGTGCTCTTAAAACAAATGCAGTAGTGGTGTGTATAGGAGGGCCCTGAGCACGCACACATGCGCACACATACACATACACACACACACACCCTCCTGTCTAGTGGTGTCTCCAGGTGCCAAAGACAGCCAGAAAAACCCTACACATTTCCAAATGCTATCTCTTTTGTGATCCACTAGGTAAGCTGATGTTTACCTTTCCCCAAAATATCTTTTTTCAGTAAAAATTTCTCTTATTATGTAAATGCAGCTTAATTTTAGTGAGGAAAACACTGAAAAAGATAAAATGCATTTCATATTCTACTTTCTTAGTGTATCTCATCTATAAAGTAGGTATACGTCATTAAATTTTAAGAGTTGAAAGTATTTTTTTTAATGTTGTCTAGTAAATTCATAGGTCAACTTATCAGTAGGGTACTTACATATTTTTACAGGAAAATAGAAAATCATCAGGAACTAGATTTGAAATGAGAAACAGACCTAGATTTAAATCTTGGTTTTACTACTTGAAAGTAAAGCAAAAAAAAAAAAAAAAAACATTTTTGTTATAAAGAGTTTCAAATAGTTACAAAGTATACAGAGTAAAATAAAGGCCCACATCCTCATTCGTCACCTGCCCTACGTGTGCCGTCCCACAGATGTGTGTCTCTCAGTCACGCAGCCCCTTGTTTCCCCCACATCAGATTGCTTTGGAGGTAACTAAAGACACTGTTGTTTTATTCGTTTAGTAACTATCTTGTCTTTACCATAAGCAAAATAATTAATAATTGCTTAATGTCATCAAATATCTACTATTTATATCTGTTATATTTATACGTAACATTTATACTGGGATCCAAAAAAATCTCAATATATTGTCATTGGTAGCTATACAGCTGAAGTTTCTTAAACTTGTGTTTCTGGTCTCTCTATTTGCTTAATTTATTAGTTGAAGAAATCTGGATTTTGGCCTTGTACATCTTGCCAGTATCTGTATTTTGCTGATTCTGTCTGCATGGTATTTTCAATATATTAATAGATGGAGATAGAGTAAAATCAGATTTCTTTTCATTGTGAAGAGTATTTCATAGGATGCAAAGTTTTCCTCCATCAGGATCCCTATCCTGCCTAATTTTGCAACGATAGTATTTTGTTTTGAAATAACTTCAAACTTACAGAAAAATTATAAGAAAAGCACACATAGAAATCTCCTATCTTCTGTTCAACCAAAAACTTCCATTAAGATTTTGCCAACTGTCCCAGTAACAATTTGTAATGTTTTTCTGACATTTTCCAAGTTTTCAGGCTGTTCTGCAGGGTTACACCTTTCTGGTAGAAACATCAGAGTTGACTCTGCTTTTCCCACTGCACCCCTCCACATGGCACAAGATGTCATTTTCCGCATCACTAAAGATACAGTTTGATCACATTAGTTAATCAGTGGCTCCTGAGATGTGTCCATCGTAAGTTATTCTTTTTCTCTTCATAGTTCATATATTATGAAAAGATGAGTTGGAACCACATACTCTCTTCCATGTTGAACTCTGACCCAGTGCTTTTAGCATGTATTTTATTTCTTGCCTGAGTTAATAATGACAGTGATAATTCAATGGAAACGTTCTAATTCCATCATTTCTTCTGCATTTATTGGGTAGCATTCTGCTAAAAAGAGGAATTTTCTCATTAATTTGTTCAGTTACTTATTTCGGTGTAGAATCCTTTTTTGTTCAGTAGAAATAATCTCATTTATTTTGTGGCTTCCCCTATTCCATGTGTAGCCAGTAGGAGCTGCCCCTTCTGATGTTGTCTGTGTCCTTTGTCCCATTCCTACCCTTTCTGCATTCCTCACTCTGGCACAGTGGGATCTCCCAGTTCATCTTGCTTTTTCCCTGCGCACCCTGAAATCAGCTGTGTCCGCAAGGTGCTTTGGTGAGTGGTGCTTAGAACCCAGATCTGGGAGTGCTCACTTCTTAGTCCTGGCATGTAAAGGTTCCCAACCCTCTCAGGGGACAAAAGGCGGAAATACAGGTTTATACACACAGTTTGGGTTTATACTGCAGATTGCCTGAATCTGCAACATACAGTGTATATGCATGTCGTTACATCTAGTTCAAATCCAGCATTCTACCATTATTCCATCCTTTTGCCTGTTTATAATTTCCTGCTCCAAGAATGATAGACTTGCCTTTTATTATTTCCAGTGTCTTTACTTCCTTAGTCCTTCCTAACCCTAACCCTAAAAACCAACCTCGTGCTCCACCCACCTCCCTACTATCCCATAGTTACCACCAATCGACTTTCTGAATCCACAGATTTCCTTCTTCTGAATAGCTGTATAAACAAAATCATGCAATATAAGGTATCTTATAATTGGATTATTTCCCATGGCATAATGTTTCTCAAGATGTTACATATTGTTACATTGTTAGTACTTGTATATTAATTTTCAGTTGTTTGGTATACCGCACTTACTAATGCATGTGTTAATTGATGATGAAATGGGATTGTTCTCCCTTTTTGGCTAGTATGTATTATTCTGCCTTGAATGTTTGTGTACAAGATTGTATGTGGACATAATGTTTTCATTTTTGGAGGGTATATACTTAGATGAGTTGTAATGTTAACTCTAATTATGTAAAGAACTATAAGGCTTTTCAAAAGTGGTTGCTCTGTTTATCATAGTAGCAATGTCTAAGGGTTCCTGGTTTTTTTGTTCTGTTTTGTTTAATAATCTCACCACTTGCATCCATTTGACTTTTCAAATATAGCCCTTCTGGGTAGTATTATCTTTTTTTTTTTTTAATCTTTTTGAGACAGGGTCTCACTATGCAGTTCAGGCTGGCCTTGAGTTCATTTTGTAGCACAGGCTGGTCTCAAACTTGCGGCGATCCTTCTGCCTCAGCCTTCCAAGTGCTGGGATTACAGGTGTGTGCCACCACCACTGGCTTTCCTTTTCTTTCTTTTTTTATTTTGTACAAGGACTCAAACTCATAACCTCATGCTTGCCAGATAGGCACTGTGCCACTGAGCTCTATCCCTGGCCCGGGTTAATATTGTCTTAACTCATTGTGGTGTTAATATGTATTTATGTAACGACTAACAATGTTGAACATCTTTTTATGTGTCTTTGACCATTTCTATATCTTTTTTGGAAAAATGCCCATTCAAATTGCTGATTTGTTTTTTAACATTACTGAGATACAATTCACCCTTTTAAAGTAATCGTTGGTCGTTACACAGGGCAGTGCAATCATCACCACTACCTTAACCCAGAATATTTTCATCAGCCTGTGAGAAACTGCAGCCCTGCCTTTCCATCAGTGGATGTAAAGTGAAGTGCCTCTGTCTTAGACTCTAGTCCACCTGAGGCTGCCCTTCCCCACCCTGTGCACCAAAGTTAACGAGGAGCGCCTACTCAGTTTAAATTCTGGGAGCATAGCTGCAGACCAAGGATAGCTTATCAGCAGCCAAGAACTTTCTGTGCCTTATACCCTCTTCCCTCCCACTCTTCCTTCTCTCGGCAGCTCTTTAGATCCTCCTCTGGCAAACTATCCAAAAGGGATAGGTTGTGAACCTTCAGCACAATCAGTGGGGAAACGTCAGCTGCTTCTCCTGTGTTAGGGATAAAAGAGGAGACCCTCCTTTGTCTTTTGCACCTGCCACCTCTTTGCTGGGATGTGCTTATGTCCTTTTTGCAAAAGTAGAAAGTCTTATTGAGATTCTTTCAGGTCGTGACCTAGATCTCCAATCTCCCAAATGAGTGTACGATGAAGGCTTAAATAAATGAGACAAGTAGTATGATTTTAGGGCTCCAGGAGGATCAAAACCCTTTAGCTGAGTTCCATACTCTGAGGACTAAGACAAAGAATTCTTTGGACCGCCCACTTTTATTATGTCCAAACAAAGAGTGGGGAAACTGAGGAAAGTGTGGGCAATGAGCAGGACCTTGGGAGTCATTTCAAAGACTTCTCCAAGTAATCATGTTAGTTTAGGAGGACTGTCTTATCTTCATAAAGACATGGTAGGACTGAGACTGCAGGAGTGAAATCCCTTCAGCTGCAAAGTCTCTATTTACTTAATTAGTGTTGGAGCCAAGGTGTCTTCTGCTGTGGCCTTCTCTTTTGTTTTTATTTTCTTTATTTTAAAGAGATTAAGACAAAAGAGGACATAACAAAGCAGATCAGATCAGAACAATTTAAGCAACTCAGTATTTCACCACAAGACACCCGATATAACAGTAGTTACCATAATGTCTCTTTCTTTGAAATAGTTGATCATACCTTCATATACAATAGTATCAAACATAACAAAATAGTATAAAACCATTCAAGAGAATGAAAGTATTACAGGGCATTCAGAACCAAATAACAGAAAACGAATAATGGCTACTATATTATCTCCATTTTCCATGAAAAATTTGTTTATACTATCACATATTAAAATCCAGTAAGACACAACATGATAGAACCAATGGAAACAGAAGAACAAAAGCATGGTAGGACTTAAAAGCAAGATGATATTAAATCAGCAATGGCTGCCATAAATTTTCTTCAGAGTAGCTGTTCATTATCATCACACATAATAAAATCAAATAAAACAGAATAAAACCACTCCAACTAATGAATGAAAACATTATAAGGCTTCAAAGCAATGTAATGTGCACTCATGATTACCATAAAATCTTATGTACTCTTACCATTTCTTTTTTTTTTTTTTTATCGGTACCAGATATCAAACTCATGACTAAATGCTTACAAGGCAGGCACTTATGCCACTCAGCTAAATCCCCAGCCCTCTTACCATTTCCTATACTAGGGAGACTATACAGTATTTATACATGTGAATTTGATTTATTTTGCTTATGAGTATGGTCCCAAGTTGCGTCCATTTATTTATAAATATCTCAATGTGATCATTCTTTATAGCTGAGTAGTACTCCATTGTATAAAAATACCACAACTTTTTTATCCATTCCTCAGTTGATGGACACTTAAGTTGTTTCCAATATCTGGCTATTACAAATTGTGCTGCTATAAACTTGGGTGCATATACATGTGGCCTTATCTTGCCCTTTGAGGTATCTGGCCTCACAGGCCACCACAGGCCTCAGCCAGGGCCAGTGATTTATAGAGGTTCACTTACTATGAATCAGCTCCCATCACCAGGCAAGGGGCCAAGACCTAGGACAGACTCACAGATAAACATAGAAAGCCAATCAGTAAAATTTAAATCCTGCTCAGAGCTGCTTCATAGTGGTCTCCAACAGGTTTCCTTGGTGTCTGAGTGCTTCATTACACTGGCAAATTAAATCTTTAGGCTTATTTCCAACAAACCCCCAAAGAAATTCTGTACCAGTTAGCCTTCTGTTCCCATCCCATCTTTTCCCTGATCCTTGGCAATCCCTGATCTACTTGCTGTCCCTATGAAGTTGCCTATTTAGGATATTTAATATAAATAAAAGAATAAAATGTATGATCTTTTGTGCCTGCCATTTTTTTACTTAGCCTGATGTTTTCAGAGTCCATCCATGATGTACCAGTGCTCCATTTTATTGTTGAATAATTTTCCATCGTACGGGTGTACCACATTTTATTTGTCCATTTGTGGTGATGTACACTTGGGTTATTTCCACTTTTGGTGACTACAGATAATACTGTTATGAACATTTGTATCCATTTTGTGTGCAGTTTTTCTTTTAATTGCTCTTGGGCATAAACCCAGGAATGAATTTGCTGAATCAGATGATAGTCTTTGTCTAACATTTTGAGGAACTGCCAGGTTTTGACTTTCTTTCCCTCATGACTAACAGTTCTTAACATCTTTTCATGTGCCTTTTATGCTCTGAATATTTGTTTAGTATCTTAAACTTTCTTTTTGCTGTTTTTCTTCACTTGTTCTTGTGTATCTTGTACTATTTACTTTAGGCAACTTCACTGCCACCCACTTTCTTTTTTTTTTCTCACCCACTTTCTTTGAACATGTCTTATAGATTACATTTCTATATCTTACAGACCCAACACTGCAGTTCCTCACCTTGTTTTGTACAGTCCTCTTTAAATCACCTAAAGCAGGAAAGGAGAAAAACAAGCATTTATACTATATAATTATAATTATATAATTATTGACTGTTATACTCTGTTTTGTAATTTATCAATGTTCTTTCTTTCTTGTCTGGAGTGACTTGCTTTTAATCTGAAGAACTTCTTTTATTGTTTTTCCTAAGGTAGATCTGCTAGCAAAAAATTTTCCAGTTTTCTTTTTTTCTGGGAATGCCTATATTTCTCCTTCTTGTTGGATATAAGCTTCTTGGTTAACATTGTTTTATTTTCAGCACTTTGAATATGTCATACCTCGGGGCTGGGGATTTAGCTCAGCGGCATAAGCGCCTGCCTTGCAAACAGGCAGTTGTGAGTTCAATCCCCAGTACCGATAAAAAGGAAAAAGACAAAAAAAAAAAAAATTAATTAAATTAAATTTTAAAAAAAGAATATGTCATACCTCTATGTTTTGGTCTCCATTTTTTTTTCTCATTCTGATGAGAAATCAGTTATCTTATTGCATTATCTTGTACATTTTTCTTTTTATCTTGGAGAATATTTACTTTGATGTGTCTTGATGTGGGTCTGTGTGTTTATTCTATCTGGATCTTCTTGAATTTCTTAAATGTGTGGATTAATGTTTTCACCACATTGGAGAAAGTATTTTGAGTTGTTTATTTTTACAGTACTCTGAATTAAACTGAGGGCTTTCTCACTAAGGTATAGCTCAGCTTATTTTTACTTTTGGGATATGATTTGCTAAGTTGCCCAGGCTGGGTTCAAACTCGACCATCCTCTTGTTTCAGTCTTCCAGATTGCTAGAACAGGCCTGGACCACCATGCTAGGCTACATTAAGAAAGTTTTAAGCCATTATTTCTTGTCATATGTTTTTCTTCTCTTTTCTTTGCTCACCTTTGCTATATGTGTATTGGTTCATTAAGTGCTGTCCCATATTTCTTAGAAGCTTTATTCACTTTTCTTCATTGTTTTATTCTCTCTTTTCTTGAGACTATGTGATTTCTATGTCTCTTCAAGTTCTGTGTAAGGAACTTGAAGTGAGGTAGAGACTACTAGACTTGCAGTACTGGGAATTAAACTCAGGGCTTGTGAAAGTCACCAGGCTCAGGGTTTAATACCTGAGTGCAGGCAGACAGACGATCATAAGGCCATCTGTTGGGAACAAAGATAACTGGGGCTTTTTATAGAGACTGAAGAAATGCAAGGGACATTAGGCAGGAAGGGGTTAATAAATATCTGTAGTCAAAGTTCTCTGGCTGTCTTGCACCTTAGTAGGCAGAGTCCTTGAAACATCTAGTGTAAAATTTTCAGGTGTCTCCAGATGTCTAGGGACCTGCAAGATTCCTTATCCTATCTTACCTGTTTTATGCCCTCCTGTGTTTGCTGATGAGCCCCACTGAGGACAGTGCCTCTGCTGGCACGCAGCTTCGGTGCTGGGAAGATCCAGTTCAAGCCTTACATTCTCCAGTTTCTTTTTTGGTAACTTCAGGTCTGCTGTTGAGTTTCTCTGGTGAATTTTTCATTGTTTTTGTATTTTTCAAGTTTCCACTTGCTTTTATTTTTATTTAAGGAGAAAAAGGAAAAAAAAGCAGAAAAAGGGTACAAGTTATACAGAATTTCAGAAAAAAATAAACAGTAGGAAATCACTAGTTAATGGATTATATATTGTCATCTTAGAAATATTTGTTCAAGTTACAAAATTAAAGCATATAAAGTGGACATTCAAACAGTGAGACTGCAAACAGTTCTGTTCAATGATCCAACAAAACTCAATAATATCACTGTCTGTCTTATACACTTAAATATGCATGCAGTTATACCGTTTAGAGCACTTTCTTTTCCTCTCTTTTGTACAATGACTATTACACATTTTGGGTTTTATTGCTCCCACAGTTCTTATTACTTTTTTTGGAAGAGAATAAAACCAAATGTGACATAAATGTGTTACATAAATGTGTGACATAAATGTGTTAAATCAAAAGGGTGGACATAATAGATAATGTAAAAACATAATACAGGGTGATCAACAATGGTTACCATAATGCCTCCCGCTATCTCAAATAGAATTGCCTATATCATCAGTTATAATAAAATTGAACAAAACAGTAAAGAACGAAACCAACAACACCAAAACATTGGAGACATTACAGGTCTTCAAAAGTAGATAATACTCGACCAGAATGGGCGTCATAATGAATCCCACTATCTTCACAGCTGTTGCCTAAACTTTCGAACCTGGTACTATCAAGCAAAACAGAATAGAGGAACATCAGTCAAAACAAGATGGTGAGAGCAATTCAGGGCTTCAAATCAAGTTAACAGAAAATCAAAGTGGGTTACTATAATATATCCTGCTATTTTTTATTTACTTTTCCCTTAATTAAAAGGATAAAAATAAAAAAGTAAATAATAAAATGGAGATTGAGATAAAAGGGGGCATAACAACAAAACAGCGCAGGTCAAAACATAACCATTTAAGCAAAATAGTGTTTCACCACAAGATAATCCCGACATAACATATTGTCTCTTTCCTTGAAATCTTTGAGTATAACTTTGTATACTGTAGCATCAAATATATCAAAACAATGTAAAACCATTCAAGACAATGACAGTATTACAGGGTATTTATAATCAACTAACAGAAAATGAACAATGGTTTCTGTGTAATCTCCTTGTCTATAAAAGTTTTTGTTTATACTACCACATATAATAAAATCCAGTAAGATACAACATGTTAAAGACCTATGGAGACAGAAGAACAAAAGCTTGATGGGACTTCAAAACAAGATGATATTGAATTAGCACTAGCTATTATGATATCATTTTCTCCAAAATATCTGTTCCTATCATCCAATCTTTTCTGCCTCATTTCTGTTGAGCTCTTTTTCTGTCATTAGTTGTCAGTTTGTCTTCTTCATTTTGTTTTCTGCTCCATTCATTTGGCCTCTCTGCCCCTATTTCTGGATTCTTCATATTTTTCTTTTTTAGAATATCCTGCAGTATTCTCTGTAGAGTTGAATTGGTGGTTGCATATTCCCCTAGTTCCTCTTTATCCTGGAAGCACCTTGTTTTTCCTTCAATTTCCAGGGATAGTTGTGCAGGATATCTCAATCTTGGCTGTAGGCTATTATGTTTCAAAGCTTGAATTATTTCCCCCCATGCTCTTCGTGATTTGATGGTTTGTGCTGAGAAGTGTGCTGTAATTCTGATGGGTGTTCCCTTGTAAGTGATCTGTTTCTTGTCTCTGACAGCTTTTAATATTCTGTTCTTTATTGGATTTCTGGTATTTTGATTATTATATGCCTGGGTGTAGCTCTGTTTGGGTTATAGGTGGCTAGGGTCCAGTATGCCTCATACATCTGAGTATCTTTACCTTTTGCTAAATTAGAAAAATTCTCCTGGATTATTTCTGCAAGTAGCTTTTGTAGTTCATTTATTTGTGTCCCTACCTCTTCTTTTATGTTCTTAATTCTTAAGTTATGGATCCTCTTATCATCTTCTAGTCTTTGTATTGTTGCTGTTTATTTCTTTGTTATCTTTTTAAGAAGTTTTTCATTTCATGCTCCCATATTACAAATCTGCCCTCCAGTTCAGATAATCTGTCCTTAGTTTCTTTCAAGCTGTTATGCCCGTTTTCGATAGAGTTTTTAGTTTCCTGATAATCTCTTTGAACCTGCTTCATGTATTCTATGTTTTCTCTATTTTCTCCATCAAACAGTTCTCCCCTCTTTTTCTGTTCTTCCATTCTACCATCTGCTTTTTCTTGGGTGGTACTTAGCATTTCTCCAACTATTCTGCTTATGTCTTGCTTCAGGTCATTAATAACTTCATTCCTGAACTCGTCTATGAGGCTCTGGATATCGCTTTATGTCTATTGGTGCTGTGTCTGCTATTGCCTGTTTCTCAGGATTGGGGGCCAAGGAGCCTTTCTTGTTGCTCCCTCTTCCCATATTCTTTGTTCCTTATATATGCAAGCGTATATAGGAGGCCCAGCTTCCTTCCCTGTCGGCCACAGTCTGATTGAATTGCGCCGGCTAGGTGTTCCTGCCCACCGCAGCGCACCAGGGAGTTACGGACCGGGCAGCCTATGTGGGGCCTGCCCCTCCAGGTCAGCCTACTGAAGGCTTCACCGCTAGGGTGCACCTCCAGGCGCTGGGACCTGGGTTGTGCTAGCCTACTGGGTCTCAGCCAGCAGCATCATGTAGGCTTGGCACTGCTCACCAATCCCTCTTGAGAAGGGGATATGTGACTAAAGTCACTACAGCGCCCTGTTCTGGCAAGTCTGCCCGGTCCCAGAATGTCCTCTGTTGGAGCTTCCTAAACTGTGGAAGAGTCCCAGTTTCCCTCACTCACCGCAGGTTGATGCATGGCTCCCTGCCTGTCCAGCTCTCAACTCCGTTCACCGATTCCTGTTCTCAGAGCTTTCACACGTCTCTCTCCCTGCCGAGCCGATTCAGACACAGCGGTGGCAGCAGGAAACCCAAATCGTGACTTCCAATGGGGCGGGCTCCAGCTTCCATGCTGAGGCTTTATCTGTTACTGTCATAGCACCAGGATTGCATTCCCAGTTGGTTTCTCTCAGCCCAGTTCGTTCTTGGGTCAGCAGGGTATATCTCCTCTTGCTTAGGATTCCTCACTCCGCACCATTCCTGGATTCTAAGCTGGGTCTCACAGAGAGCCTGCGTAGCTGCTGCTATCTGTCCACCATGTTCTCTCGGAAGCCTTGGCATTAAGTTTTTTTTAAATCCAGTCGCAGAACTACAGAACAGCTGCACTTCAGGGTTTCTACTGTTACCCTTGCAGTGACTGTGTATGTGAGATACAGCTGGAGAAGGTGCAGAGTAGGTATAGACACCCTGAGAGTTTTAACCTCAGCCCTGGAAGTATACAGGCCCTGCTTTCGCAATAAAAAGCCAGACCTAACCTAGAAGTATAGGCATTAAAAAGAGTCATCTCCACTTGCTTTTTAAAATACTCTTCTCGGAGATTCCTGAGAACATGGCGGACAGACAACAGCAACTGCTGAACGCTCTCTAAAGGCTCGGCTCAGAGGCCAGGAATGATGCGGACTAAGGAGATACGAACCAGTAGAGATATGCTCTGCTGACTCAGGAACGAACTGGGCTGAGAGAATCCAACTTGGAATACAGCCCTGGCGCTAAAATAGGAACAGAAAAATCTCGGTGTGGAGACTCGACTCCGCGCCATCGGAAACCGCGGTTTGGATTTCCCGCCCCGCGGCGGCCAGCCACCTCCACAGCAGCTCGGCAAGGAGAGACACGACCCCCGAGCTCTGGGAACGGGCGTCTGGGAACGGTCTCGGAAACGCGACGGGCAGGAAGGAAGGCTGACTGGTGGCGAGGTGAGCGAGGAACTGACTCCCTACCGCAGTCTGACTCCAGCGGAGGATTTTCTGGGCGCGGGCAGTCCTGTAAGAGCAGGGCGCGGCGGCAACTGCAGCCGCGCATTTCCCTCTCGGACGGGATTGGTGAAAGGTGCCTGGCCGGAGGGACGCTGCTCGCGGACTCCCTAGGCTGGCCTAGCCCAGATCCCAGAGCCTGACGGTGGCCCGGAGGAGCCACCGACTTCCGCGTAGGCTGCTTCCTCCGCAACTCTCTGGGGCGCAGCGGTGAGCGGGAACAACTAGCCAGCGCAATTCGATCAAGCTGTAGCTGACAGGCAGGGAAGCCGGGCCTCCTGTGTAAGATTACATTTTATAAGGAACAGAAAATATGGGGAAGGGAAGCAACAAAAAAGGCTCCTCGACCCCCAATCCTGAGAATCAGGCAATAGTGGACACTGTACCAATATACATTAAGCGCCATTTAGAGAGCCTCATAGACCAATTCAGGAATGAAGTTATCAATGACCTGAAGCTAGAAGTATGCAGAATAGTTAGAGAAATGCTAAGCATCACCCAGGAAAAAGCAGATGGTGGAGTGGAAGAACAGAAAAAGAGGGGAGAATTGCTTGATGGAGAAAACAGAGAAAGCATTGAGTATGTGAAGCAGGTGCAAAGGGACTATCAAGAAATCAAGAAATATACCCAAGACTGGCATAACAGCTTGAAAGAAACTAAGGACAGACTATCTGAATTGGAGGGCAGACTTGAAACATGGGAGAATGAAATGAAAAACTTCTTAAAAATAACAAAGAAACACACAGCAATAATACAAAGACAAGAAGATGATAAGAGGAGCCATAACTTAAGGATTAAGAACATAAAAGAAGAAGTAGGGACACAAACAAGTGAACTACAAAAGCTACTCACAGAAATAATCCAGGAGAATTTTCCTAATTTAGCAAAAGGTAAAGATACTCAAATGTATGAGGCATACAGGACCCCAGCTACCTACAACCCTAACAGAGAAACACCCAGGCATATAATAATAAAAATTCCAGAAATTCAATACAAGAACAGAATATTAAAAGCTGTAAGAGACAAGAAACAGATCACTTACAAGGGAAGACCCATCAAAATTACAGCAGATTTCTCTTCACAAACCATCAAATCACGAAGAGCATGGGGAGAAATAATTCAAGCTTTGAAAGATAATAATCTACAGCCAAGATTGAGATATCCTGCACAACTGTCCCTGGAAATTGATGGAAAAACGAGGTGCTTCCAAGATAAAGAGGAACTGGGGGAATTTGCAACCACCAATCCAACCCTACAGAAAGTATTGCAGGATATTCTAAAAAAAGAAAAATACAAAGAACCCAGAAATAGGGGCGGGGAGGCCACAACGAATAGAGCAGAGACCAAAACGAAGAAGACAAACTGACAGCTACTGACAGAAAAAGAGCTCAACAGAAATGAGACAGAGAAGATTGGATGATAGGAACAGCTTTTTTTGGAGAAAATGACATCTTAATAGGTAATGCTGATTTAGTACCATCTTGTTTTGAGGTCTCATCTAGCTTTTGTTCTTCTGTCTCCAATGGTCTAAACAGGTTGTATCTTATTGGATTTTACTATGTACGATAATATAAGAAAAAACCTTTTAAAGACAAGGAGATTATACAGAGACCATTGTTCATTTTCTGTTGGTCGATTCTAAATGCTCTGTAATGCTGTTATTCTCTTAAATGGATATACATTGTTTTGATATACTTAATGCTACAGTGTATGAAGTTGTACTCAAGGACTTCAGGGAGGGAGTCAATATGGTAACTATTTTTGGGTCAGGATTAGCTGGTGGTGAAACACTGTTCTGCTTAAATGGTTATGTTTTGATCTGCCCTGTTTCGCTGTTATGCCCTTTTTTTTTCTCAATCTCCACTCCATTATTTACTTTTTTATTTTTACCCATTTAATTACAGGGAAAAATATAGCAGGATATAATATAGTAACCCACTTCGACTTTCTATTATCTCGATTTGAAGCCCTGTATTGCTCTCACCATCTTGTTTTTGACTGAGGTTCCTATATTCTGTTTTGCTGGATAGTATCAGGTTCGAAAGTTTAGGCATCAGCTGAGAAGATAATGAGATTCATTACAACGCCCATTCTCATTAACTTTTATCTACTTTTGAAGACCTACAATGTCTCCAATGTTTTGGTTTTGTCGGTTTTATTCTTTACGGTTTTGTTCAATTGTATTACAACTAATGATATAGGCAATTCTATTAGAAATAGCGGGAGGCATTAGGGTAACCATTGTTGATCACCTTGTATTATGTTTTTATATTATCTATTATGTCCACCCTTTTGACTTGACCGATTCTGTTCTATTATGTCACATTTGGTTTTACTCTCTTCCAAAAAAGCAACAAGAACCGTGGGAGCAATGAAACCCAAAATGTGTAATAGTCACTATACAAAAGAGAGGAAAAGAAAGTGCTCTAAACTATATAACTGCATGTATATTTAAAAGTATAAGATAGAAAATGATATCACAGAGTTTTATTGGATCATTGAACAGAACTGTTTGCAGTATCATTGGTGGAATGTCCACTCTACAAGCTTTAATTTTGTGACTTGAACAATTATTTCTAAGATGGCAATATGTAATCCATTAACTAGTGATTTCCTACTGCGCATTTTTTTATTCTGTAAATCTGTATAACTTGTACCCCTTCACTGTTTTTTTTTCTTTCTTTTCTTTTCTCCTTAAATAAAAATTAAAAAAAAAAAAAAAATACTCTTCTCGTTATTAAATCTCATCATCATCACAGCTTCTTTTTTTTTTTTTTTTTAAATTTTTTTTTAAATTTTATTTAAGGAGAAAAGAAAAAAAAGCAGAGAAAGGGTACAAGTTATACAGATTTGCAGAAAAAAAAAATGAACAGTAGGAAATTACTAGTTAATGGATTACATATTGTCATCTTAGAAATTCATCACAGCTTCTTTTCCTTCTGTAGGCATGGTTTTTTTCTTCAGTCATGGTAATAATGGGCAGTTTGTTGGATACAGTATCTGAGACTTCTCACAAGTAGTTCTCCTGCCTGCTCTTTTCCCCATATGTGTGTGACACTCCACTGTTTCATTCCATATCTCCTAATAATTTGTTGAAAACTGGACATTGTAGTTTATTTATTTTAGCACCTTCAGATGTTCCCTTGTTTTTTGCTAGTTGTCTGTTTATTTAAAGGCTTGCCTGCACCCCCTTAGTGAAGTCTGCTTTCTTTGGAGTTTGAAGCTTCTGCTATGACCCCTTCAGAGGGCATGGTCTGTGGCCAAGCAAACATAGACCCCTGTGAGGACAGTGGTCTCAGCAGGCCTTTCCTCCTGTGTGTCTTAGCAGAAGCTATCTCCCACAGTTGTCAGTACGCTGCCTGTTAGGTTCCACTGACTATCTGCTGACCCTTCTGTCTTTGTGAGACAAAACCCAGGGACATCTGCTGCTCCCTGGTCTGGTGCCTGTGCCTGGGCAGTGTAATTGTGAGTTGTTTATTCTTACTCTGTGGCTGTACCTCTTATTTGATGCCTTCTGATTCTCTCTAATAAGCTAGCTGATCAGCAGTGTATCCTGCTGCTCTAATGAAACTGTGAGACACCTCTTCATTTGATTAACGGAAGAGCGTCCTTGTTTTTGAAATCATTCTTGGGCCTGAATTCCCCCAAACTTTGTTTCTTCAGAAACAAATAAAGATAGTTTCTTCAGAAGTGCTTCAGAGTGTTCTCTTTTTAGCTCCCGCTTCTTCCTCTGAACAGAATCTGTTAGCCTTGCACTGGAGCTTGGTGCAGAACCCATGGCCTGCTTTTGTGAGCTGAGCAGGGACAGAAGCTTCTGGTCTGGCCTTGGCTGGGAATGGGACCACTGACCTACAAGTGCAGGAGCATGAGGGTCACTAGCTCCTAGGAGACTCACTTGCTACACTGAAAATTACAGAAGATTGCTACAGGAAATTAAATGTCTGAATAAATACAAACATACCCCTTGTTAATGGTTTGGCAGGCAATATTGTTAAGGTGTCAGCATAGATTCTGTGAAGTCCAGTGCACTGCCCAAGCATCACAGCAAACACCGAATGGCCTAGTGCCCAGTGGGCCCTCATAAGGTCCTTAGCATATTTTCCTTGGGCCAGAATACTGGACCCCAGAGGAGAATGAGGAAGGGGATAGCACGAGGAAGAGGACAGAGCAAAGAAGAGGACGCAAAACAAAGTCTTGCCAGGGAAGGCAAGGGGAGAAAGAAAAAAGTAGAGAGCTTGACAATGGGTGTGTCTTCCGTACAGATAGAGCCATTTACAATTGCATGTGGAAAAAGACGGAAACATGTGAAATTGAGAAAATATATTTCTGAATAAGAAAAAAACCTTAGAAATCTACACAAACTGCTTTACAACAGAGGAGAGATAATATTCTTATTAAAGAAGAGTGTGGGTTAGGTCAGTGACTTTCCGTTGGAAAAAGAGAGGAGCTGATACAAAAAAGAAGAAATGTTGAAGAATTTGAGAAAGGCCAATTTAAAGAACATCTGCGAACTTCTTGAGATCAGGTATAAATAGCGAGCTAATGAAGAGAATCTTGAATTTTTTCAGTACATTAAAAGCTTGGAAAACCATTGCTGGAGAGAGAGAAGAAAACCAAATGGAGAAAAAGAGAGAGAGAGGAAGAGAGAAAGAATCTTTCTGGAGTGTCAAGGAAGGCAGAGGTTGTCCTGAGGTTGTCAAGAGAACCTGGTGGCAATGAAAGTAATAAGAAAAGTAAAGAACAAATCTTTTGATAATAAAGATAAAGGAAGTGCAGAAGAATCACACACACACACAATTAAAAGAGAAAAACCTGAATGGAAAGCTACTTATAAAAGTACAAGGTCTGCAATACCTGTGACTGTCAGGAAGGCATATAGCAGCACCAGGAAGAATCAGAATAACTCCCAAAAAGAAAGTGAATCTGAGGACATTTCAGATGATGAACCTTTAATTTAAAAACTGAACCACCTACAGATGAATTTAAAGGAAACAGTATCAGCCAATGCTAATTTGGAAGAAGCGATGAAGCAAATTTGGAAGGAGGTATATGAAAATTAATCCTGCTTATGATTTGACTGAGAAAAGATATTATATATTTCATAAACTACAATGGTAAAAGAACTGATTGCTCGAGATGGAACACAGAGATGGATGAGTGTTGCTATAGATTGAAACATCTGACTTACACCATTATACCAACAAAGAAAATGTATTTTGTAAATCCTTGCTAAATAGGTATGTGGTGGTACACATACCTATAATCCCAGCACTTGGGAGGCTAAGGTAGGAGCATTGCTGTGACTTCAGAGCCAACCTGGGCTACAAATTGAGTTGAAGGCCAACCTGAACCCTGTCTCCAAAAGAAAACAAAAAAGCTTTACTAAGCCTTGTGTTGTTAGAATCATTGCTGATCTCTTTATCTTACATATCAATGTAAACTTGTTTCCCAGTTTAAATTGCATTTCTATTTAAAGTCTTACATAGCAGTAAATGTTCTTTGCTTTTATAGTTATAATTTGAACATTTTAAATTTCTTTATATAAGGCTACAGATTCCTAAACTGTTATGGATTTTATTTAGTATATTTAGTTATTAGCTTACTTACATCATACTTTTAATCAAGTAGAGCAAAAACTTATAACTGGCACTTACGCCCACAGAGACTGTTACAGTACTTAGTATATAAAATAGTTTGAATATATCTCTTTAGTCAGTGTGAAAACATATTAGAATGTTCAGCATATTAGATTGTGTAGCCACAGCTATCCAAATGACTGAATTGGAACTTTATATATATGTATGTCAGGTTGTGAATGTCACAAAAGTGCCAGGTGTTATTTTTGTATTGTAAAAAACACTTTCTAGTGTGTCTAGTTTTTCTGTAGTGCAGATTAGTTTTTAAACTCACATAGGTTGACTTGTTAGGAAGTGTAGCTGTTCTGCCCATCTGTGGCGAAACCGTGGAAGTGGAAATTCAGTGATAAGAAGCACTGAAGAAACGGCCTCTTTCTGTTTTCCCTTGACTGTATCAACAGTTTGTAGTTTGGGTTAATGCTACAAAAGAATGGATACGTTTTCTATTAAAGACTGAAATCAACACATCAAAACTTCAAACACTTTGGGAAAGGATGGGACTGAGTATGAGCACACTCCTAAACAAACTAACTTTTATTCACTGCTTTTGATTGCATAAAATACTGGTACTTCCAGGTATGATGCCATAAGGCAGTGTGTTGCAATGGCAGATATCTCTGCAAAGCATTCTTCAAAGATGTTAATATACTGATATTTAACATTAAAGAAATTTAATGTATTTGTGGAATCTGAGTTGTTGGGGGTTTTTTTAAGGAAAAAAAAACAAAAAGGGTACAAGTTATACAGAATTTCAGAAAAAATAAACAGTAGGAAATTACCACTTAAATTACATACTGTCATCTTAGAAATAGTTATCAATTTACAAAATTAAAGCATATAAGGTGAACATTCAAACAGTGAGATTGCAAACAGTTCTGTTCAGTGATCCAACAAAACTCAGTAATATGGTTATCTTATACACTTAAGTATACATGCAGTTATATCCTTTACAACACTTTCTTTTCCTCTCTTTTGTACAATGACAATTACACATTTTGGGTTTTACTACTCCCACAGTTCTTATTATTTTTTTTGAAGAGAATAAAACCAAATGTAACATCACAAAACAGAGTCAGTCAAGTCAAAAGGATGGACAAAATACATACTGTAAAAACAAAAATACAAGGTGATCAACATTAGTTACCATAATGCCTCTTGTTATCTTAAAAAGAATTGCTTATATCATCAGTTATAATAAAATTGAACAAAACAGTAAAGAACAAAACCAATAAAACCAAAACATTGGAGACATTACAAGACTTCAAAAGAAGATAATAGTCAAACCACAGTGGACATCAAAATGAATCTTATTGTCTTCACAGTTGTTGCCTATACTCTTGAACTTGGTAGTATCAAGCAAAACAGCATGGAGGAAAATCAGTGAAAACAAGATGGTGAGAGGAATGCAGGGTTTCAAATCAAGTTAATAGAAAATAAAAGTGGGTTACTATACTATATCCTGATACTTTTTTATTTTTCCCTTAATTAAAAAGAGAAAAATAAAAAAGTAAATAATAAAAAACAGGAGATTGAGATAAAAGAGGACATAACAACAAAACAGCACAGGTCAAAACATAACCATTTAAGCAAAATAGTGTTTCACCACCAAATATCCCAGCATAAAAGTAGTTACCATAGTGTCTCTTTCCTTGAAATCTTTGAGTATAACTTCATATGCTGTAGCATCAAACATATCAAGACAATGTAAAACCATTCAAGAGAATGAAAGTATTACAGGGTATTTAGAACCAACTAACAGAAAATGAACAATAGTTTCTGTATAATCTCCTTGTCTATAAAAGTTTTTATTTATATTATCACATATAATAAAATCGAATAAGATACAACTTGTTAAGACCAATGGAGACAGAAGAAAAAAAGCTTGATGGGACTTCAAAACAAGATGATATTGAATTAGCACTAGCTATTATGATGTCTTGCTTTCTCCAAAATAGCTGTTCCTATCATCCAACCTTCTCTGCCTCATTTCTCTTGAGCTCTTTTTCTGTCATTAGTTGTCAGTTTGTCTTCTTCATTTTGTTTTCTGCTCCATTCATTGTGGCCTCTCTGCCACTCTTTCTGGAATCTTGGTATTTTTCTTTTTTAGAATATCCTGCAGTATTCTCTGTAGAGTTGAATTGGTGGTTGCAAATTCCCCTAGTTCCTCTTTATCCTGGAAGCACCTTGTTTTTCCATCAATTTCTAGGGACAGTTGTGCAGGATATATCAATCTTGGCTGGAGGTTATTATCTTTCAAAGCTTGAATTATTTCCCCCCACGCTCTTCGTGATTTGATGGTTTGTGCTGAGAAGTCTACTGTAATTCTTATGGGTGTTCCCTTGTAAGTGATCTGTTCCCTTGTAAATGATCTGTTTCTGATAGCTTTTAATATTCTGTTCTTATATTCGATTTCTGGAATTTTGATTATTATATACCTGGGTATTGTTCTGTTTGGTTGTAGGTGGCTGGGGTCCTATATGCCTCATACATCTGAGTATCTTTACCTTTTGCTAAATTAGGGAAATTCTCTTGGATTATTTCTGTGAATAGCCTTTGTAGTTCCATTTGTTTGTGTCCCCTTCTTCTTTTACGTTCTTAAGTTATAGATCCTCTTATCATCTTCTAGCCTTTCTATTATTGCTGTTTGTTTCCTTGTTATTTTTAAGAAGTTTTTCATTTCATGCTCCCACATTACAAATCTGCCCTCCAATTCAGATAATCTATCCTTAGTTTCTTTCAAGCTGTAATGCCAGCTTTCAATAGAGCTTTTAGCTTCCTGATAATCTCTTTGAACCTGCTTCACGTATTCTATGTTTTCTCTATTTTCTCCATCAAACATTTCTCCCCTTTTTTTCTGTTCTTCCATTCTGCCATCTGCTTTTTCTTGGGTGGTACTTAGCATTTCTCTAACTATTCTACTTATATCTTGCTTTAGGTCGTTAAATACTTCACTTTTGAACTTGTCTATGAGGCTCCGGAGATACCACTTTATGTCTTTTGGTGCTGTGTCTGATATTGCATGTTTTCTTTCCTCATTCTCCTTTGCATTTACCTTTCCTGGATCAGTGTTCTCAGGATTGAGGACTGAGGACCCTTTCTTGCTGCTTCCTCTTCCCCAACTTTTTGTTCCTTCCATACAAGTGAATATAGGAGGCCCAGTTTCTTTCTTTGTCGGTTACAGTTTGTTTGAATTGCACCGGCTAGGCGTTCCCACCTACTGCAGTGTACTAGGGAGACACAGACCTGGGCAGCCTCTGCTGGACCCGCCCCTCCTGGTCAGTTAACCTACTGAAGGCTTCCCTGCTAGGGTGCACCACCAGGTGCTGGGACCTGGTTTGGGCTAGCCTACTGGGTCTTAGTCTGCGGGGTCACTAGGCCAAGCGCTTGCCACCAATCCCGCTTGAGAGGGGGTTATGTGACTAAAGTCACTGCAGCGTCCTGGTCCGGCTAGTCTTCCTGGTCCCAGAATGTCCTCTGTTGGAGCCTCCTACTCTATGGAAGGGTCCCTGTTCCTCTCACTCACTGCAGGTCGATGCGGGGCTCCTCGGCAGTCCCACTCTCAACCCCATTTGCCCATCCCCACTCTCAGAGGTTTCATGTCTGTGTCCCTGCTGTGCCGATTCAGATGCAGCAGTGGCAGTAGGAAATTCAAATCGCGGCTTCCAGAGGCATGGGTTCCTGCTTCAGTGCTGAGATTTTACCTGTTCCGGTTAAACCGGGATTGCATTTCTAGTTGGTTTCTCTCAGCTTAGTTCGTTCCTGGGTCAGCAGGATATATCTCCCCTTGCTTAGGACTCCTCACACCACACCATTCTTGGATTCTAAGCTGGCTAACTCAGAGAGCCTCCATAGCTGCTGTTATCTATCTACTATGTTCTCCTGGAAGAGTTGTTGGGTTTTAAATTTTGGTCAGTCAAGATTCTAGGTTATCAACATATAGTCCTAAATTTAAGTGATTTAATTTTGTCTTCTAAATTGACTGTTTTGGGCCAGGGATTTAGCTCAGTGGCACAGCACCTGCCTGGCAAGCATGAGGTCATGAGTTTGATTCATGATATATATATATATTTTCTTAGCCAGTTTATTAAGTAACGTGTCTGTGAATTTTAAAATAAACCGTGCTGCTGATAATAAAATTATGTATTCAATGTACCTGGTTTTAAGTTATTTTCACAGGTTTGACTTGTTTCTTGATAAAGTTAGGACATTAGGAAGTAGTATACTTAATACATATGAATGGAATAAGCAAATAAATGAGACCTAAAATTTTGCCTCGGGTTTTAGATATTTTATTTAGTAAGTTTAATTAAAATTATCAATAAAGCAAAACTATCAAAAACTTAAAACATCGATAAAAATAAATCAGTAGTGTTTTCAGAAAAAGTGTCAGTATATTCCAACATGATCTACTGATTCAATGTAATCACTACTAAAATTGCAAGAGTAGTTTTTGCAGAAATAAAAATCCACCCCAAAATTCATAGAGATTCTCAGGAGACCCTGAAATAACTGAAACGATTTTGCAAAAGAACAAAGTTGGAGGACTCGCTTCCTGATTTCAAAACTTTTTTTTTTTTTTTTGTCTTTTTCGTTTTTATCCGTACCAGGGATCGAACTCATGCCTGCCTGCTTACAAGGCAGGCGCTTATGCCGCTGAGCTAAATCTCCAGCCCCTATTTCAAAACTTTTTATGAGCTATATTAATCAAAACAGAAAAGGAATGGCATAAAGAGAAGCACAGGCCAATGAAATAGTGTAACTCAGAAGTTCTGTGTGTGTGTGTGTGTATTTGTGTAACTATGATTTGCAGCTAGGTTACCAAGACCATTCTTTAGGAAAAGACAGTCTTTTCAGGAATCAGTAACTGGATGTCCACACGTGAAGCTAGACCTGTACCTTACACCAAATACAAATACCAACGTAAAGTGGATCAGGCCCATTGGCCCAGGCCAAGAGGCTGCTTCCCTTGCTGGCTGTCCTTAGGATGGGGAGAGTACAGGAGGCACCACGGGCTGGGAGTGCACTGGGCACGCAGGTGACAGGCAGGCATCCGGGGGAGCTGGCTGTTCACCAGCAGCAGCAACATTGCCATGGCCCTGCCTAACAATGTTCATGATGTACACGACCTCTCCAGCTGTGTCTCCACTCATCATGTTGGCCAGTGTGACCCTAACTGGAAGTAAATGGCAGCTACTATGATTACCTGCTTGGTGAAGAAAGGCAGATGGGGATAACAACTTGTCAGACTGCGATGGAAAAGGACTGGAGGAACTTCTGAAATAAAAGGTGAACCTAGTGGACCCGAGAACATGGAACTGAGGAATCTGGAGTTCTGTGCGTAGTAGCCTGTATGGAGGCATCAGCTGCCCCTGAGATTTCCTGCTCAGATAAATACCTTCCTCTTGAAACACTGGGGCAGAGGATAAATGCCAGAATGTGAAGACCAAACCTTTTTACTGTAAGCTGTGCCAGTGTGAGATAGACTCTGAAACATGGTCTGTGTGTCACTCAGAATTCACAGTGCCAAGAAGATTTCTGTGGAAGAAAGTGCAGAGGATTAAGTCAAATCCCGGAATCTGGCTCTTCTGCTGCCGAGGAGGGTGATTTTTCAAAGGCCCATCTTCTGTGGCTGTGACACCAATCAGTATGATCTTAACACCAATCTCCTGATGCAGCACGCCAGGCCGAGAGTGAATCAGGTCGTCATTTGCACCCACACAGCTGTCACTGAGGATCACCAGAGGAAGCACCAAGGGAAGTGTGCATATTGTGGCCCCTGCAACTGCTTTTCAGACAGAAGAAAATAATCTTGTCCAGCACGTTTGGACTTGTCCAGAAAAACACCCATGTAAATGGGAGCTTTGTCCTTACTCGGATTCTTGAAGACCCTCTAACTAGACATACACATACTGATGCGGGTGAGAAGCTGTTTAAATATGATCAGTGCAGTTACATGGCCTCTAATCAGCTCCAGGTAACTCACCACGCCAGAGGGGTTCATGAGTCCTGAGCCTCTTAGGTACCCTCACTGTGACTGTAAAACAGCAGGTAGAAACAATTTCAAAAAACACACAGAGCTCCATGTTCACCCATGGCAGTTCTGTTGCCCTGTGTGTGACTTCACGACTTCTAAACAGTGTAATCTCCTGTATCGGCTCATATCCAAGCACTTGTCTCAAAAGTGCAACTAAAGAAAACCAAAAGGCGAGTAGCTGACTCACGTGACAGCACTGTTACTACTGAAGACACAAAAGCGGGGAACGTGGCTGGAAAGAAAAACAAATGTGTGCAATGGAGAAAAAAGATGTTTCCAAAGAGAAAAAGCCTCGTAGTGATGTCTCATTGATCCAGTAACTACCAGAACTTGCAAATCAGCTCAGAGGCAGAGATAGATGTGCACAGAAGAAATAATTCAGTAAAGCCAAGAAACACAAAAGGAAGCTGGAAGCTGAAACAGTCCTTGCGTGGTTCTGTGAGTGAGGAGGAACCTGTAACAAAAAAGAAGAATGTAGAAAGCAAATCCAGAAATGGTCAGGAGAGGGGAAAGGGTGACAGCCAAGAGGAGAATAAAAAGCAAAGCGCCTGTAGGAAGAAAAGCACAACGAAGAAAGCTCTGAAAAGTAAGTCAAGTAAGAAAAGCAGCAAGCTGGGTCTTCCCAAGCCGCCTCAGGAGGTGCTCCTTCACATGCGGCCCTTCCCAGCAGGTCTCCCTGGAAAGGTGGTTAAAGGGCGAAATAGCCCGTGAGAAGCAAGTCCTTACTGAGGCTGCCTTAGTGCTGTTACAAACAGTCTGCTTGTGTAGGGGCGTGCGGGCCCACACAGGTGCTCATGCCATCGTCACCACTGGTGAAGGAGGAGGAAAACCAAAACTCACAAGGCCAAGGAATTATGGAAGGCCCCCTGCAGGAAGAGGGCGCGGAAGAGGCAAATGGGAGGGCAGCTGATGTGGCTGCTCCCAAGGAATCTGCCAGGGCTTCGGCTTCAGTCCTGAAGTCGAGCATGCCACGGGGTGAGACCTCAGCTGGTGGACATCAGCCTCCCACAGATGAGCCTAGTGAAGCGAAATGGTCCTGGTGAGAGCACACCACAGAATCTCCCAGTAAAGATACCATAGTTGAAAACCAACTTCACCAGAGCTTCTCTTCCCACTAGCAGAACTGAGTCCCAGACCACTCTGGCTTCAGCTCCTGTTAGCACAGCAGTAAATGAGTCTCAGGAAATAGATGAAGACAAAGGCATCTACAGTCTCAATGGAGGTCACCTAAGTGACAGCATGTCAGAGGTGGTGATAACTCTGGATCACAGACTGGTACAAGAAATGCAAAGTAGGCCGGACAGTCAAAGTGTCTGAGGGAGGTTTTGTTTGTATCTTCTATGATCATTTTTTTAGAAAAAAAAAAAAAAAACAGTAAACACCTCAATCACTAATTAATGAGTACTTCCTTTAAAAAGCAGCTAAAGGGAAGGAGTAAAGTTTGGACAGACTATAGTTTTTAGTCTGTAAGACCTGTTACATTTTATATTTGTTTATAGTGGTAGACATCTTTTAAGATTGCTTTAATATAGTGTCCCAGTATTGATCCTTTTAAGTGGCATTGTTTTCATTAGCAGTTTTTATGTGCTTGTTGATGTATAAACATTAGCAAACCCAAAAGTCCAAGGAGGTTAGGGTACTAAAACCAACAGACCCACATCTGTTAGCCAGGTGCTAACTGGATGTGAGAAGGCTCCATGGCTCTGTAGCATCTGTCGCTCTGTCCAGCTGCCACTCCCCCACTTTCCTCTCCATGGTTGTCTGCTGTTTCACCTTGATTTATTGCTAGTTCCTGGTTTATTTCTATAAAAATTAGCTTAATAGCAAGTTACATGAATGCATCGCTTTATATAAAATTAATACTTTTAAGATTTCTTCAGAGATGAGAAAAGACATTTAAGCTGAAGGAAAAGTCTCCCAACCATGGAAATTGGGTATTTATTTCCTAATTTTTGATCAACATTTCATGTTTGTATGTTAATCGTCATAAAACTGTGACTTGGGTGAGGTTTTTGTTGCTGTTGGTTTTGTTGTTGCTTTGGGGTTTGTGTGTGTGTGCTTTAATGGCTTAAGAGGTTGCACACTGTTGTTTTTCTTTAACTTATGCAGTTAAATCTTTTCTAGCGGCAGTGTTTGTGTTGGTCAGCAACTCTTTACATACATGTATTCATGTTTATTTTGGTTCCTTTGGTGGGATGCTTTTGTCTTTTTCTTTGCAGAGATTGTCTTTTCAGCAGAGTAGTAGTGTGAGCAAGTTTGTGAGCCAATGAAACATACAGGTTCAGTCTGTTGATTGTGATTTTCACTTATCTATGTCAGAATCTGTAGTTTGTACAAATTATTTATTTTGAATGAATATGGTAAATTCACAGCTCTGTTATGATTTTTGTAGTAAACCACTGGGTTCTATACTGAACAAATTTTTATATCAAATGCCAATGTCATGGTTTTTTTGATGGTGGTAGTGGTGGTTTTTGTTGCCATCGCTGTTGTTTTTGCCAATTCTGGTATAGCTAATCATAGTGTTACATGTCTTTAGGGATCTTTGCCCATGATGGTTAGTGTCAGCATGCCTGTTCAGCTAAATGAAAAGCTGTAAGTGATGCTTGGAGGTTGCAAGCCTGAACCAGAAGACATAATTATTTAAGTTTGTCACTTGAGATACTCCAGAGCCATTGCTGTTAACACCATGCATCTATAATGAGAGGTGGAATGAATTCTGGCAAGCCAGCTGCAACTTCCTATGAATCCAGCGAAAATGGCTTTTGAATTTTAATACAGTCCAGATTCCAGTCCTGCTTGCTCAGAGATCTCCAAACACTAGAGGGTGTCCTGGTTGTCCGTGTAACAGCCTCTTGCTACAGGTGAGACCTCAAGTGAACTGCAGCTGTCCTGGGGATCCTATGGGGGACTTGTATGGAAAGGAGTATGGGCTCCAAAATGCTTGGAGATTGCTCACATGTGTGAAAGAATTCAACATAAGATTTTTCACACTGTTAGGAGTTGCTTGCTGCAGTAAAATAAAATATGATCCCAGTTAGGGTATCTTGGATTCCAGCCTCCTGTGTTCTGAAAGTAATGCTTTACATGTCATTTCTTTCCCATTCCTGGGGATTTCTTTGAGGCAGGTTCAGATTTTGGCAGTACACTGTGAAAGATTAGGACAAGCATTAATGTGTGATCATAAGACATTAAAAATCTGACAGTGAATTTTCAGTTAAAGGTATTTGCATTTGGACTGGTCCTGGTGAGAGCACACCACAAAATCTCCCAGTAAAGATACCATAGTTGAAAACCAAATTCACCAGAGTTTCTCTTCCCACTAGCAGAAGAATGAGAAGCAGAGTCCCAGACCACTCTGGCTTCAGCTCCCGTTAGCACAGCAGTAAATGACTGGGTGGCCAAAGATTTGAAGAAGTATGAGTCTCTTGAGGCTAGGAGTATGTTGTGTGAGGAGGGTGTGTGTACATGTGAATAGGGATTTGTATGTGTTAAATTCTAAGCTCTGACAATCATTGTCAGCTGGAGATCGAGTTGCAGATATTTAGGTTTTAAAACATAAATTATAAAGCTAGCTAAGTCTTTTTAATGACGGTTTTAGTGTTCATGAGCACATTTTATCTAACTTACCTTTACATTGTATTGGAAAAGATTCCTCTTAAGATCACAGATTGGACACTGGAAATCTGTTTGGAGAAGAAGACTATTTTTTCATAGGAAAAAAATTTGCTTTTCAATGAACCAAACAAATCAGACATTCGCATATATATGACATTTTACCTATTTATCTACTGGTGGATGGTTGAATTATTTCTATCCTAATAAGGGATTAATACTGAGTGTGGTGGATTAACTAATGATCAATTTGTAACAGCCAGATAAACTACATCAGGGCCGTGCTGAGTGCAGAAGGCCCACTGGGGATTGTTGCCAACAGCATAAAAGGAGAACCAGAGGGGAAGATGGTGTGCTGCTGATCCTCCTGGTGAAGCTGTCACACTGGATTTCCTGATATGAACTCAGTTGTTCTCATCATCAGAAGATCTCAAGTCCTTGCTGTCGCTGAGGATGTCTGTGGTTCTCTTTAGGGGAGCTCTGGTCCTTATCTTGAGCATCACTTCCTGGCTCCCGTGCAGAGCCCTAAGTCTGCTGGCACAGATCCTTCATCCCACTGGTACAGACTTTCTGCTTCCACCACTGACCTCAGGGCCTTCCCAGTGCAGATCCTTGATATAGACTTGCATAAGACATTGTCGTGGGATCCAGGATCTCAGCTGGATTCTTTGGGTCTTTAGTGCCTAGACAGATCTCCTGCACTCTTCCACATTTTATTCTTCGTGTGAATATTATAAAATAATCCTATAAAGTATATGTTCTGTATTAAATACATTCTCTTGTAAACCCTGACTACAACACTGAGAATAGGTATTCCTCGTTTAAAAATATGCACATGGCCAAATAATCACTTGAAAAGATGCCCAATATTATTAGCCTAGGTAAAAGGAAGTCAAGACCAGAACAAGATGCCACTACATCCTGTGGAGGATGAGAACCCTTCCGTGTTGCTGCTAATGACTATTAAATGATGCACTGCTCCAGAAAAGCAGCATTGGGGCTGGGGATTTAGCTCAGCGGCATAAGCACCTGCCTTGCAAACAGGCAGTCGTGAGTTCGGTCCCCGGTACCGATAAAAACGAAAAAGACAAAAAAAAAAAAAAAAAAAAAAAAAAAAAGAAAAGCAGCATGGCAGTTCTTCACAGGGTACTGTATGATCTAGCAATTCTATTCTGACTGTGTACTCAAACCCGTTGAAAGCAGGGACTCAGACACGTTGAAAGCAGGCAGATGTTCGTACACTCATGTTCCCAGCAGCGTTATTCATAATAGCCAAAAAGAAATAATTCAACTGCCCATCAGTAGATAAATAACTAAAATGTGAAATATAGATAGATAGATATAAATGCCTTAAAAAGGAAGGAAAGCTTGACACACACTATTATGCCAAGTGAAGTAAGCCTGACACTGAAAGGCAGCTTCTGTGTGCTTTCACATATGTCCTAATCAATCCAAAAGAGACAAAGGTAGAAGATGTTTGCCGGGGACGGGGGAAGAAGAGAATGGGAGCTATTGTGTGACAGGTGCAGAGCTTTACACTGGGAGGAGGAAAAGCATTCTAGACATGGATTCTGGGGAGTGTTGCATAACATTAACATCAAAAATCTGCGTACTTTAAAAATGGTTAAAATGGTGAGTTTTATGCAGTCTGTATTTTTCGATGTTTAATAGAGGTCTTCTCTTTTCTGCCTGAAGAATTCCAGAAGCCAGTGGGTGAGCCAGACAAAATCTGCATCCACACCAGGACATGGGACATTGCAGTGCAGAAGCCATGCAGAGTGATGGGGAGATCCGTATGGGAGGCATCCATCAGTGATGAAGCCTGGAGTGATTGGCCCAGGGTGTCAGGGCTAAGTAAGTGCAGGATGGGAGGGTTCCTGCATGGCAGATTAGATACAGGCAGGGTGAGGAGCACATCTACACAGCTAGGCAGTAGCTGCAGCCTCAGGACTTACGGTCACAATGTGGTGGGAGGCACAGCCACCTGGAGAAGCAGTGGCAGCAGTGAGGACAGGTGGTTACATGGGGTGGTCAGTTAGGTCAGTGTTCTCACTGAGTTACGATAGTTAGGGAAGGGAGGAAGTTGAGAGGAACCCTGTGGAAGGTTGGGTAGAAGCTGGTAAGGTAGGTCTTTGATTTTTCAATATGTATGCATACACAGAGAAATACATATATATACAATGAAATAAATACAGATGTAAATGTGTGGTAGGTATGTATGTCTATATAAACACATGTATTCTTCAACTCTGTCCACCAGGAAAGGCTGTTGGAAACAGTGCCCTGATAGCAATGAGTGTACCTAACAAGCACTTCACTGGCTTCTAAACATCATTGTTCTCTAATGCCAGCCAGAACTCGTGGAGACTAAGCACAGTGAAACAGACACTGAAGGAGAGAGACATTCTCTCAGATGACTGGCCTGTTCTCTTCAAAAGTGTCAAAGTCGTCGGAGGTACAGACTGAGGAGCCTGTCCTGCAGTAAAGTGGATGAAAAGTATAGGACCCTAAGTGCTGTGTGTGACCGGAACTGGCCTCTGGCTATAGAGAATGCTTTGGGGATAACTTGGGAAGCGTGGATGCATCTGAGGAACAGGAAACCAGTAGTAATTCATAATTCTTGGATTTAGGAAAATTAGAGCATCTCTGTAGGAAATGCACACTAAATTATTTAGAGTAATGGGGCAGCGCATCTACAACTTCAGTAGCTCAAGAAGAAAAGAATCATTGTACTGTATTTGTAATTTTCCTTTAAATTTTAAGATTGATTCAAAGTAAAAACACATTAAATCCCCTCAAAAGTTAAAACTAACGTGTTCAGGGGCTGGGGATTTAGCTCAGCGGCATAAGCACCTGCCTTGCAAGCAGGCAGTCGTGAGTTCGATCCCCGGTACCGATAAAAAGGAAAAAAGACCAGAAAAAAAAACTAACGTGTTCAAATATGTTGTGTGCTGCCAAGCAATCAGGTAAGACAAGAACTATGGAGCATCCACCTGGAAAGAGATGCCTGGAGACCTGAGTAGAACAGTTTTCAGTGGATGATGGAAGCAGAGGCCGGAGCTACACAGGCTAAGGGTGGGACAGCAACAGAGATGCTGCTGTAGTCAGCTTTCCTATACACGGAGAATAAGAAGGGAAATTACAGTGAGAGACCTAGAAGCAATGACATATAATAGGAACATTTGAAAAACAGAAGATTTAGTCTAAATAAGGAAAGTCTTGGGAAAAAATTTTGGGTATCTGAGAACCCTGCAAGTCAAAGAAATGCTTTTGCTTTTTGTTTAAGGAAGAACTGGAAATGAGTTTATAGAACAATGGATTTTGATTCGACTTTAGAAAACGTTTTGTGCTGTGCGACAGTTGAACAGCTAGTTGCCTTGTTTAAGTGTCACAGAAGGGAAGGCACACGGCTGAGAAGTCAGCATCGCAGGGAGATAGATCCCTGGAGGGGGCTTATGGCTGTAAGAAGTGGGCCTTTGTCTCCCGTCCCCACTAGAGTGTGAATTTGCTTGCATCGGAAGGAATAGCCTTGGCCATCATTTCAGATCTGCTAAGGACACTCAGTTTCTACTTCCCACTTTTAGAAATTAAGGAGGAAGAGATGGAATACTCACTGATTGAGCCATTTAGTAGGTTTAATTTTTCATTGATCAATATCTCACATATTTCCTTAAATATCATTCTTAGTGTTCTGTCTGACTGTCTCACTACAGACAGACCAGCAGCTTTAAAGATGTTTGGTCTAGAGATACTAGCACGGCTTCTTACACAGTGACAGTCTCAGTATCCACAGGACACTCGTGGATTCCCTTTTGTAGTGTTTTCCTGTTTTCTTGGAGGGTGGTGGTGGTAGTTGTGGTGGTTTTTCTCTGGAAAAAGTGGGGAGAAGAGTTAAAACAGGAACTGAGACACAAGACCCTCTGCTTTTGTGATCGTAAAATGAAGAAAATGGGACATTGTTTTCCTTAGTACTTATTTAGAAAAACACATTATCAGAAGAGGGAAAAAATAGATTGGTTGTAAGCAGGTAGGTGAGAAAATAACAGTGTGTTAGTTTTTGTGACCTACAAATAAATTTTAACTGTAGCAGGAGGAGGAGATGAGCAGGGTTTATGGTAGCAACACTGGAAGACTTTGCACAGCCTCCATAAGAAACCACCTCAGCTGGGGATTTAGCTTGGGGTTTCAACCCAGTGTCACAGCGCCTGCCTGGCAGAGGCAAGGTCATAAGTTCAATCCCCGGTACCCAAAAAAAAAAAACACACAAAATTTTAAAATATAAAACAAAACAAGAACCAAAAGCTCTTTATCTGGTATGGCAAGCGTGGTTCTTCATAAAGTTACTGTCACAATGAAATATTTCCATGTTTCATAAAAGATGAAATGGAGGTTAAAATAGTTTTGTTTATATTGATCTAAAAAATAGGCCTTTTTTCGTTATCGACAGTTTCCAATAAAAACTATGTATAAGAGTCATGCTATGTATAAGAGTCAATTGATAGTTCATCCCAGTATAATTTTTTTTTAGAGGGAATCTTTTTGAGACAGAGTCTCCCTGTGCAGTTCAGGCTGGCCTTTGGCTCACTTTGTAGCGCAGGCCGGTCTTGAACTTTGCGATGATCCTCCTAACTCAGCTAACTCAGCTTCCCAAGTGCTAAGGTTACAGGAGTGCACTGCCACACCCAGTACCGAATTTAAATTTTTAATTGATTTTAAGGGGTAAAACAAGTATAGTTTCTTATAGATGTGTAAAACTCACTTGACTCACAAATTAAAAATATTTTGAAGAGACCAGTTTGTAACAAACATAAAAATCTTTTATTCTACAAGTTGGAAAATAATGCCTCTAAAGTTGTTTGTGTGATTGCTTTTTGGCACTATGCTATGAGTAAAAATGTCCTCAGGAGGCAAGAAGTGGTGGAGGTGATGTGATTTCTGGGGCAAAGAGTATAAAAATTTTCAGAGATAGTATAGTGTTCCCTTATCCTTATTCTGATGCTGTTTTTCTAACTCCGGAAGAAAGGAAAAAACCTATGTTGAATTGCTAGAAGTGTTCCTTCTTTCTAATTCTTCATACTTGGTTTTTTAAATATGGAAGACTCAGCTAAAAAAAAAAAAAAGATTTTGAGAATTAATTGCTTTTCAACTGAAGGCTTAGAGCCCCCCCCCCCAAAAAAAGAAAGAAAGAAAATTAATTGCTCCCCAGTCATACCATGCTTGGGAATTTACTGAAGAAATAAAAAGGTTCTAGTATTGAAGAATTGAATGTCTGATTTTTAAATGAAAATTATTGATAGCAGCTTCAGTGTCCGACCAATAAGGAATAATTATGTAAACTTAGGCATCAACTGGGTGTGTCCTTGTCATTGTGCTTCCACTTAATAAAAATTGTGAAAAGGCACAATCAAACTGGGGAAGTGTCCTTGTACTGATTGAAAAAGTAGGAAAATGTATACACAACATGCTGCAAACACAAAGCAGACCGGTAAGCGCGCACCGAGTTGGGGAGGGAGCCAGGCTAAGGTGTGGAGAAGGTGCTGGAGGTGGGCCTCGCCCTGAGTAACGCTGTCTGTGATGAAGCAATGAAGCGATGAAGCGATGAAGCAATGAAGCGGAGCCAGTTCTTTTTTTTTTTTTTTTTTTTAATTTTATTTAAGGAGAAAAGAAAAAAAAAGCAGAGAAAGGGTACAAGTTATACAGATTTGCAGAAAAAAAAATGAACAGTAGGAAATCACTAGTTAATGGATTACATACTGTCATCTTAGAAATAATTGTTCAAGTCACAAAATTAAAGCTTGTAAAGTGGACATTCCATCAATGATACTGCAAACAGTTCTGTTCAATGATCCAATAAAACTCTGTGATATCATATTCTATCTTATACACTTAAATATACATGCAGTTATATAGTTTAGAGCACTTTCTTTTCCTCTCTTTTGTACAATGACTATTACACATTTTGGGTTTCATTGCTCTCACGGTTCTTATTACTTTTTTGGAAGAGAGTAAAACCAAATGTGACATAACAGAACAGAATCGGTCAAGTCAAAAGGGTGGACATAATAGAAAATGTGAAAACATAATACAAGGTGATCATCAATGGTTACCATAATGCCTCCCGCTATCTCTAATAGAATTGCCTATACAATTAGTTATAATACAATTGAACAAAACCGTAAAGAACAAAACCGACAAAGCCAAACCATTGGAGACATTGTAGGTCTTCAAAAGTGATAAAAGTCAACGAGAATGGGCGTTATAATGAATCTCATTATCTTCACAGCTGATGCCTAAATTTTCGAACCTGATACTATCCAGCAAAACAGAATAGGGGAACATCAGTTAAAAACCAGATTGTGAGAGTAATACAGGGCTTTAAATCGAGGTAATGGAAAGTCAAAGTGGGTTACTATAATATATCCTGCTATTTTTTTCCTTTAATTAAAAGGATAAAAATTTTAAAAAGTATTAAAAAAGTAAATAATGGAGTGGAGATTGAGATAAAAGAGGGCATAACAATGAAACAGCACAGATCAAAACATAACCATTTAAGCAGAATAGTGTTTCACCACCAGATAATCCTGACCTAAAAGTAGTTACCATATTGTCTCTTGCGGAGCCAGTTCTTTAGAAATGAGTTGCCAAGGAATAGTTCCTACGCAGTCCTTCAGGCAGCAGGGGACGTGAAGACTTATGCACCCATCTCATGCCCAGAGGTGGCCGGGGGTCTGTGCTATCTGCCAGGTGGATGTGGGGGCATGCCTGCACCCTGCTGTCGGCATGCTGCAAGGGCTGCTTTTGCCTGGGAGACTCATCTTTGCGCCAGGCTGAGCTTTGCCAGGCCCTGACATGGAGTCATTAACTATATATGAGCTTTAATCAGCTCAGTCTCCAAGATTTCACAGAAGAAATTATTCTCATAGCTGTTTATCTACCATCCTTCCTTACCTTGTTCCAAAAGTCCTGCCCTTCACCAGACTATATTTTAGTACAATTGCAAAGTCCTGGTGACTTTGTTCTTCAGATGCCTTCCATGCCACTTCTCCTTAGTACCTTATCCATCCTGCTTTCCAGTGGAACTCACCATGTGTCCCCACCTCTCTGCTTAACCTAGCTGCAGGGTCTCACCAATTATTTGAGCTGGGGGTCCCAGGGTCACCGAAAGTGTCCTGCTCCTCAGAGCCTCTGTCCTCAGCTTATCCGTGTTGCCCTGAAGCCCTCCCAGTGGTGCCCACTTGGAAGCGCAAGGCTTCCCCGGAATCCTGCACCAGCGCCTGTGTCAGATGGAACATCGAGGGCCTTTTGCCGCCCGTGCCACCCAGCTGCCCTCACCTCTACCATCCCTGCCCACCTGTCACACAGACCTCTGTGCAGTACTGCTGTTCTTGCCCTTGCCTAGATATTTTTATGCCATTTCTCCAACAAGAAAGCGGTGCTTTCTGGATGGGGGAGGAGGGTTCCGTTGCTGAATTCTAAGGAGTAAACATATGACACTGTACATGGCATAGGAATCTGGGTACCATACTGCACTTCTGTGTCTCTTTGACAAAAGTACACATTACTGAAGAAATGGGGGTGGCATTTTAAAAGGAGCTTGCTTGTAGCATCAGTAACAGTTAAAGCAGGAAAGAACCTCATGTAAGGCAGTTTTGTTTCCTTTCTGCACAACTAGAACATCATTCAGGCGGAGAGCACAGCACAAGGGAAAGCGGTGAACAGCACAGGCCACACGCAGCGTGGCATTCCTGCGGGGGGGGGGGGCGTGGCAGCAGTAAGCCCAGCCCACCGCAGCAGCAGGCCAGCAGTGGGTGTTGCTTTCTTCTCTACACCCTTTATCCTCAAAGTGCTGCCTCCACCTTGTCCAGCTCCTTCAAAATGTGACTCTACCCAGGCATTGAAGTTTTTCTCTTCTATAGCAGAAGCCGCGCCCCTCGGCTACTCCTAACAGTTGTTATCCAGTGGAGGCATTACTAAGAATTGGTATTCCATATTCTGAAAGTGAAAATGTGAAATTAAGTGTTTTCTGATCATATATTTTCTCTAAAAATGCACTTATTCTATCCAAGTGTTTCTTCAGCACTTCTATCAAAAAAATACAGGGATGTTTGGTTCTGAGAAATTGAATGATATCTTCATAGAGTTGTAAGGTATCCAGCTTATCCCACATTATCACAATTAATTTTTTACCTCCCCTGTTTAAAAGAGAAGTAGAAAGGGCTGTCCCAAAAAAATATTCAAAGAAAGGAATAACACATTTTAAACATCTTAATGTGTATAAAAGGCAGTGGTTGCATCATAAAGACATTTTTCTAAAATGTAGTAATCTCAGTAATTTGAAAGTAATTCTTTGAGTAGCCAGATAAGGACATTCAAGAAACAAAATGAAGTAATCTAAGTTTAGGAAAAATCTCTTTAAATGGCATATTCTTCCTTATAGTTGAACAATTTGTCCAAAACAATCCATTCATGTAGGATTTTTGCTGTTCAGATCTAAGTGGGAATCAGTAGTTTCTTTGTTGGTCACCATGGAAACGAGTAGGCCTATGCTGAATAGCTCTTAGATCATGCAGAGCGATGCTGTGTCTCAGAGCACTTGCTCATAGCGCAAGCCGGGCTGCCTGCTCCTGCCTCCAGCTCCTGCCTCCCGGGAGCCGATGCCATGCAGATGCCGGATGCATCCCGGAGACCGTCGGCTGTGCACTTCCTCAGCTCCTTCCTGCAGGGTCGCCGACACTCCACCTCGGACCCGGTAGTGAGGCTGCAGCAGGCTCGGCGAGGCTCCGGTTCCGCCACAAAGCTCCTGTCCTCATCCTCTCTCCAGGTGATGGTGGCAGTGTCCTCTGTCAGCCGCCCGCAGGGGAACCCAACTTTCCTGGAGAGAAAAAGTAAAGCTCTTATTCTTCCTATGGATTGCCACACTTTGTCACTAGGCTTATGGAATGTGAATAGGCTGTTAAATACTGACAATTCTGTATTACACTCTTCATCGTCGTGCTCAGAATTTGAATCAGTATGTAAGAGGAGATAAAAACTGATTGGATGTGTATTTTGTTTTGTTTTGTTTTGTTTTGTTTTGCCTTGCATTTAAAAATGTAGTTTTGGAACAAAACTTGTCCTTCTGTAAAATGTGGGCTTCTGCTGTTTCTTCTGTTCATTAGCAAGATGCGTGGAGCTGATTGTGTGTGAGAGCTTTAACTATTAGATGAAGGGCAGTTAGCACAGGCTTGTCATTTACCATCCCAAGAGAAAAGGGGAGCTGTTTCCCGTGCAACGCTTCCATTTGGAGTAGGGTTTGGACTCTTCGTTTCCTTCCCTGTTGTAGGAAGCTCAGGACGCCCAACACCAAAGTACACGAAAGTGGGGGAGCGTTTGCGGCATGTCATCCCTGGGCACATGGCATGCTCCATGGCATGCGGCGGGAGAGCCTGCAAGTACGAGAACCCGGCGCGCTGGAGTGAGCAGGAGCAAGCCATTAAGGGGGTTTACTCCTCATGGTAAGGGGCCCTCGGGGTGAGGGAGGAGGGCGCGTGTGAGCCAAAGGGCGCTCGTGGGCTTTGCTGGCACCCCTGGCACAACCTAGGCCATCTGGGGGGTGCTTTGGCCTGCTCAGATCAGTCTCTCTCCTGTAAGATGGAAGTCATTAAGCCAAAAACACAGAGATTCACTTTTAAAAGAAATCAGTCATCAGATAGCTCTTAAATTTGAGAAATTTCTAGAATTAATAAAGAGGCTCACCTATAACTTTGAGAAAATAAAGAGGTACATTTATAGTTCTTCAGTTTTTTGCAGGCAACTTTTAGCCTCACTGTTGTTCTTATATTCTGTGCAAAAAGATGTATTTTCACATAAATACGCCTCAGTCTGCCTTGAGAGAAGTGACACAGGCTGTCAGCTCAGGAGACACCCTAAAGTGCTTCCATTGTTTCTGGTGTGTAAATGCAGTTAAAATTGCTCTTGAAACACACTGCCTTTCTCTGGTAACAATAAGCTATTTTTGATGCGTGACACTGGAAAAATTCTGATAATCAAATGACATTTGAAACACACTTAGAGGAATTCACTGTTTAAAGAATTCTAGACATTAATTACTTCGTACATCGAGAGCTCATTTTTAAATTAGATACTTGTCAACCCACTTACCTGACTTGTGACCTGTGCTTTTTTATAGCGGATTTGCGGGGTATGTCTGTGTAACACATTTTGGAGCCCACTGTCTTTTTTGTTCTCCATAGTCCACATTCAGACCTATCACTGTCGCTGTGATGGTGCGAAGAGGCAGATGTTCCCAAGGCTTAGTCAGACAAATAGATCCCTAGTAATACAGCCTGAGGTTGCACTAATAGTTTTGCTTTATTGTTGACTAAATCACGTGTGTCTTTTAATCTCGGCTGTTTTCACATTACTTCTCTCCTCCGTTTCTGCTAAGCACTGGTAAATTTGGGGGATCCCAGACCTTTTGGGCCTGTGTTAAATGTTACCCATTGTTACAGAGGGGAGGTATCTGTGGACACAACCCTGCTAATCTAATGTCTCTTAGTCCTGTGAGGTTCATGTGATGCACAACTTGCAGGAGACTCACTGGCCACTATCGAGAAGCTGGCAGAGGAAAGCTGGAGGCTGGAGGGTGGCAGCACTTCACTGGGCCTGTGCCATTTGTGTGTTTATAAACATCTATTTGGCTGGAGGGCAGGCACTTTGCTGGATGCTTTCAAATTATCACTCATCTTCATAAAACCCTTGAGCTGTTAATTCCACTTTATTGATGTTCTAGAGAGATCAGTTAATTTGCTTCACATGTAGAAAAGCCAGCATTTGAAGCCTGACTTACTCTGGAGCCCATATTTTTTGCTAAGTTATAATAACTTAGTATAATAGTATTTATTCATAATCACATGGCAGAATTTGTGCAGATTTTACATCTGTATCATATTGAATTCTCACACAAATTTGGAGTCAGGCATTACTATCCCCATTTAATGCCTCACGTTACCTCAGCTGTATAAGCAGGGTGCTCCAGGCTAGCCCTCCTCATTTAGTCAGTAACCATTAGCTAACTGATTAAGATGCTGTAATTTAGCTCTGCTACTAGCTGAGGTCTCTCCCTTGTGTCTGCTAGACTCTTTTGAGAGTTTTTGGAGACTTTTTTGTCAGAGTCATAAATACATTATTCCTGGATTTGTTTGTTTGTTTGTTTGTTCAGAAATGTAAGATGCTAGATTTCTTCTCATGTTGTAAGATTGAAGCCATGTTATAAGATTTGTATAAGAATACTCTCCCAGGTTTGTTGAACTCATAGGAAGATTCCTCCCTCAGTCCTTTGCGATCAGATGACCTGGTTTCTGCTTCTCGCCTTCCCTGCCCTCTCTGCAGGGTCACGGACAGCATCCTGGCCATGGCCCGCCCGTCCTCTGAGCTCCTCCAGAAGTACCATATCATTGAGCAGTTCCTCAGGTAGATGTGTCCCTCACACCCAGGAAGCAGACTGTCTCTGTGTTGTCTTACATTGTTTGTGCCTCCTATGTGGAAAATATGCTTTAATTTTTAAAACAGTGAAGAGTTTAAAGCTTTGCGAGTGGTTACTAGTGTTTATTAGTACTCACAGTGTTTTTTTAACTCTGCTTCTGATATGCCTGACTGTTCTCTTTCCTTTAAGTCATGGCATAAAAACAATCATCAACCTGCAGCGGCCTGGTGAACATGCCAGCTGTGGGAACTCCTTGGAGCAGGACAGCGGCTTCACGTACCTTCCGGAGGCGTTCATGGAGGCCGGCAGTAAGTTCACCTCCACTCACCCTCACTAGGAATCACCAGCAGTTCTCCAGAGATTTTTGTCTTCTAAACTATCAGGTTAAAAAGACAATAAAAATAAGCACCAGCGGCCTAGTCGCAGGACTTCCAGGAAGTGCAGACGGGATGGCTTGGACCTTAACCAGCCTAGCATTCCTCCTTGGCGCTGGCATCCCAGTACAGGTTTTCTTTCTTGCTGAGAGAGGGCCAGTGGGAGGAGACCTGCTGTGTGAGGCTCCCCTTCAGGGATACCTACTGTATGTCTGGCACTGCTCCCTCATTTCTCCCCTACTGCAGCTGGGTAACACACTTGTTTTACTTCTTCTACGTGTGAAGCTGCAGAGGCTTAGAAAGTTACTGGTTTGCCCAGGATCACACAACTTGGAAGTAGCAGCCAGGCTGGAAGATGGAGGCACTCGTGCTTGGGCCGTGGCCAGCCCACCTCCAACGGGACACTGGGAATTCTTCCTGGAGGCTTCTCAGAACCAGGAGCTTTGGGATGGAATCCATTTGGCACGTGTTGCTCAGACCAAGCTGAACAGCATAAACATGCTGTCTTGCACTTACTTTTAGGCTCATGTCTAGCTTTCTGTTTTCTACCAGGTAGAAAATCTATAGATAGTATTTTTAGCAGTTCATGAATCATTTAGATGCATGTCTGAGCTTCAGTAGGAATATGAGCTTGCTGGGTATGGTGGCTCATACCTATAATTCCAGCACCTGGAGGTTGAACCAGGAGGATCAAGAGTCTGAGGCTAGAGGCAATTCATCGAGATCCTGTCTCCAAAAAAAGAACTGTGTGCTTTATCATCGCAGCTGAGCAACTTTAGTACTCTAATGTGGATCTTTGGATCTTTGAATTTGTAATTCTTTTTCATAATTCTTTCTTGCTGAGAATCAGCAAGATATGTTTACATATCCAATGTGCTTTGTGATAAGTTACAGTTAAACACACTGGAAATGTGAAAAGTCCGTTACTTTAGGTCTGGATAGCTATGAAATGTGTATGCCTTATGTCATCATGTGTTTTATGAATTCATTCATTTTCTTCCGATGTCTTTGCAAACATTTATTTCTGTATGTTAATTTCATTTTTCCTCTTTTTTGTTGCCCAGTTTATTTCTATAACTTCGGCTGGAAGGATTATGGTGTAGCATCTCTCACTGCCATCTTAGATATGGTGAAAGTAATGACATTCGCCTTACAAGAAGGAAAAGTAGCCATCCATTGCCATGCAGGGCTTGGCCGAACAGGTAAATTCCAGGAAGTGGTTTTAATCCTTTGTGGCCATACTGAAACATAAAATGAGTAAGATTTCCTAATGAATAGGAATATTTGGAGTCAAATAAATAAAAAACCATATTCTTATATTAATGAGAGTATTTTTCACTATCTTAGACCTGAAATTCATCAAATTTAAACAGATTTTAAAACTACTTGACTGACTGCTATATTTTTTAAAGGGAAAAAAATCAGTCCATTTTAATACCTAATATATACATATATATTTAGGGGGTGGGTACTTGGAATTGAACTCAGAACCTTGTGCTTGCCAGGAAGGCACTTGTACCTCTGAATTATATCCTTGGCCCCCTAATACCGAATATATTTTTAAATGTAATTTTTAACCAAAGTGACAATGAAGATAACAAGCATTTTCACCTTCTATATTATAAGCATTTTACATTTGCTGTTTTAAAAATCGTTAGCAGTTACAGTATACGAAGTTATACTCAAAAATTTCAAGGAAAGAGACACTATGCTAACTATTTTTATGTTAGGATATCTTGCGGTGAAACACTATTTTGCTTAAATGGTTATGTTTTGACCTGTGCTGTTCTGTTGTTATGCCCTCTCTTATCTCAATCCCCCTTTTTCTTTTTTTTAATTATTTACTTTTTTATTTTTATCTTTTTAATTAAGGGAAAAATAAATAAAAAATAGCAGGATACATTATAGTAACCTACTTTGATTTCCTATTAACTTGATGTGAAATCCTGTATTTCCTCACCATCCTGTTTTGACTGATTTTCCCCTATTCTGCTTTGCTTGATAGTACCAAGTTCGAAAGTATAGGCAAAACTGTGAAGACAATAAGATTCATTATGACGCCCATTCTGGTTGACTATTAAAGTCCTGTAATGTCTCCAAAAAAAATCTTTAGCAGTAATGTGAGTGGAAGAAACTTGAGTTTGTGAAAGTAATTTGTCACATAACAAGTGCCAGGGTCAAGGTTTACCTTAGAGCTGTTACTGCACAGCACATGTGCTTTCTACTTTGGAAGTGTAAGCATTTCATTTGTGGAGGAAAGGTTCACTGGTGTACATAATTCCACATAAAAATAGTGAGTTTACGTGAAAATGCAGTAAAATGTCATTGCGCTACTCATCTGAGAACAAAAATACTGTAAGATTGATACCTTCAGCCAGGCATAGTGGCTCACGCCTGTAATCCCAGCACTTGGGAGGCTGAGGCAGGAGGATCACTGCACGTTGCAGACCAGTCTGGGCTACAAAGTGAGCTCAAGCCCAGCCTGAACTGCATAGTGAGACTCTGTCTCAAAAAGACAAAAGAAGATTGATACCTTCATTGTCCTGTGGTCTAGTGTGGCTAAATCATCCACACCCCTGCCCCATCCACTATACCCCTGTGTGCCTGTCGGGGGCTTCCTACCTGCCGTGGAGCATCCCAGGGAGAAACGCACTCTTCCTGGACACTGTGTGTGATAATTCTCCCACTATTACAGTAATGACCTCACATGTCCCAGTGAGAAAGATAGGCCATAGCCTACTCCAAACGGGAGGACATGTAGTCTTTAGAGGTTCTGATGTGCGTAGCTAACAAGGTGTCCCTAAGCTGGTGAACCACCTGCCTGTCCTGTAACATTAGTAGGCCACAGTGGGTCAGATCCTCAGCCCACCGTGTCCTGCTTTCCCTGCTCAAACGTCCTCACTGCCAGATCTGTGCCGGCCTATCCTCAGGGTGCAAGGCGGGCTCCATCATGGCTTAGGACGGCCCCCCAGGGGTGCAAGTAAAGCCTATCTGAAAGGGGGTACAGTAATAAACACCTGTACAAGAAGTTACAAAGCATCACAGCTGTCCTTCACAGGTTGATGCGATTTCTCAACAGGTACTCAAGTTTATGTCATCAAAAGATGGTAAGTCAGTGAAACCATAAACATCTGTCTGTCTTCTCTCCCCCTGTGCTAGGTGTTCTGATAGCGTGTTACTTAGTATTCGCCACAAGAATGACCGCCGATCAAGCAATTATATTTGTGCGGGCCAAGCGACCCAATTCCATTCAAACTAGAGGGCAGCTGCTCTGCGTCCGGGAATTTACTCAGTTTCTGACCCCTCTCCGGAATATCTTCTCTTGCTGCGACCCCAAAGCACATGCTGTCACCTTAGCCCAGTACTTAATTCGCCAGCGTCATCTGCTTCATGGTTATGAGGCACGACTTCTGAAACATGTGCCAAAAATCATCCACCTGGTTTGCAAACTGCTGCTGGACTTGGCCGAGAACAGGCCAGTGGTGATGAAGGATGGCTTGGAAGGCTCTGGGCTCTCTGCGGAAATCGAAAAGACTGTCTCTGAGATGGTCACCATGCGCCTGGATAAAGAGTTACTGAAGCATCATAGTGACATAACGGACCCATTTAACTCCACCGCAGTGGCAGCGGAGTTCGAGAATCAAGACATGATTCTTTCCAGCGAGCACGAGTTTGACCCTCTTTGGAAGAGGCGGAATGTTGAGCGCCTCCAGCCCCTGACTCATCTGAAAAGGCGGCTCAGCTACAGTGACTCAGACTTGAAGAGGGCAGAGGCTCTCCTTGAGCAAGGGGAGACTCCGTGGACAGTGCCTGCCCCGGACTTCCTGAGCCACAGCATCCAGCAGCAGAGGCCCAGCAGCCCCTGTTCCATCCCACTGTCTCCAGAGCTGGATCTCAGTAAGGAGGCACTGGTTCGAAGTACGTTTTCTTTCTGGAACCAGTCTAAGTGTGGCGACTTGGAAGGCTGCAAAGAGGACAGGTCACCACTTTGCCAGAGGAGAGATAGTTCAAAGGAGATACAGCGGAGTCGGACCTTCTCTGTGGGTGTTTCGGGTTCACACAACCCCAGGGAGCCGGTTACATCCACCTTTCTCAGTGTCTCCAAGACGCCAGATGCCTCTCAGCAGCACGTGGCTCACTGTCAGCATGAACCTCACAGTGGCTGTGTCCCGGGCTGTGTGGAGGAGGAGGGCAGGACCCACTGCAGACCTCTGGACTATGGCTCCAGTCCCCAGGCCCAGGGGCTGGTTGGACCTGATGTCCCAGAGGGCAGAGATCTGTCTGGAGCAGTGCCACATGCCAACTTGCAGTCTGAACCAAGTGTGGAAGCACGGAGAATCCTGGCGGCCAAAGCCTTGGCAAACTTAAATGAGTTTGTAGAAAAAGAGGAAGTGAAAAAGAAGGTGGAAATGTGGCAGGTATTTTAATCTCATTTTATTATATATAAGCAGGAAATAGTTATGTCAGCAAAAATACAGTACATTTATTTGTTAGAAAATGTGAAGATGTATTTGCATCAAACTTAACTTTTGCACTTGTTTCTCAACTATGATAGGAATCCAGTGTTACAGAAATGACGCAGCATAGTCATTCTGTTTCATTTAAATCTCCATGTGCAGGAAAGCACAGGCTGATGTGCGTGGTCTGAACAAGGCATTGATGTTGGTAGCTTTGTTCTTGCTAACTGGATTTGTAGGTGCAACCAGCCCACAGAAGAGGACATCAGGCACCAGCTCGCACTGTCTGTAACCCAGTGCCTGGCACAGGGAACCACACCGAGAACCCTGGCCTAGAAACAAGGTGATTTCCTGGAGCTCTCAGGTACTGGAGTTGAGTGAGATCTTCTCAGAATCCTCCCTTCAGGCTTCCCAGTCTCAGTCCAGTAGGACCCCCAGCACTCGGGGAAGCAAATGGGACGCACTGCGCACTGCTGTTACCATGTCAGCTTTATCCGAGAGAGAGGAGGACTTTGAGGCCCATTTCTTGGCTTTCATTTAAAATGTGAACACAAGCCTTTAACTGAGCTATGACCCCCACTATTTGTTTTTCCTTTCTGGGTTTTATTTTAGGTCTTCCACTTTAAAAAAAAAATCAATTGAATTCTGGAAGAAAGTACAATGAACGTTATTTGAATAGTCTGATGTCACCTCTGCCTGTATTAGGCCCTTTCAAATGCATTACATGGTGTGATTTTCACACTAGTCCTGTGAGGCAGACGATGCCATTTATAGACTCCTTGCTCGTCTTACGAATTCAGCATCACAGGCGAGGAAGCTAAGGGTTGCGGAAGTTGAGTGATTTTTGCTCAAGGTCATAGGCAGTGTGGCAGAGCCAGGGTATAGGTTGTGTGTTTCTTTTCTGTTTTGTGTGTGTGTGTGTGTGTTTTTCCTTTTTTATCGGTACCGGGGATCGAACTCACGACTGCCTGCTTGCAAGGCAGGCGCTTGGGTTGTGTGTTTCTTTCCATTGTCCTCCTAAGTCTGCCTTACCTCCCTGGAAAGTTTCAGGAAGCACTGTAGTTAAAGTATCATTTACTCAAAGGTGGTTTTGAGTTTTCTGCTGGCTTGTCTCCTTTTTAGCTACATAAAATTGAGTCCAAAGCTATCCTGTTACATACATGACTGGTAGAATGGGAACAAATACAGTCAGCTAGAAGTCTTACCTTATTGGGAGGACAATGAGACACTGGGCACAGGGGAGTGGGAGGTCCCTGGGCACAGCAGATATAGCTAGAGTGAGGCAGTGTGGGTACAGTGCCGCACCTGCCAGTTCCTAGCTTTGGCTTCCAGGGAGTTATTCCTTCTCTCTCACTTTTATCAGTGAGGAGCCTCCTTGCAAGTTGCTGTGAAAGTTAAGACAGAAGTCATGGATCATATTTTCTAGTTTGCTGCAAGCGTGCTACAAATCCTGAGTGGGTGAATGAATGGAAACAATTACTACACTAATTACTGTTATAAAAGTGTTTGATGTACTGAAACGTGATTCTAATCCCCATGAGAAATGAATTAAAGTTTTCTTCTCACTTTGTCCCCACCCTATTTAAAATCTCATGCTTAATGCTGTCTCTGGGTATTTGGGGTATTTTGTTAAAGACTTCCCAGTTATTTTCACCATAGCAAATGTCAGGAAACAGGACTTGTTCTTTGATACATTGTACATAGGTTTCTAAGGTATATTGAAGAAATACATTTACCAATTTGCCAGCACTTTTTTTTTGGTACCGGGGATCAAACTCATGACTTCGTGCTTGCCAGGCAGGTGCTTGTGCCACTGAGCTAAATCTCCAGCCCTTGCCAGCACTTTTTTTAAAAATGCACTTTGAAGTTTTAGTCAAAAGCTTTGCCTGAGATCCTAGGTTGATTTATAAATGTTTCCTCTACCATTGTACTTTAATCAGTATTTCTGTTCTGTTTACCAGAAGCCTGAAAAGGAAGCCTTCCCTTGCTGCACTGCCTCTGGTTTCTGAATGAAGTCTGTGCAGGCTTCAGGGTTCTGCAGCCCTTCTCCAAGTGGTCAGCCAACCCCCAGTAGGCAGGGCATGAGCTTCCACCTCCCTCCGAGGGAGCTCGGGGCTGCAGAAGTGCCCAAGTTAGCCAGTGTCGCAGCCACAAAGCCGAGGGCCGGGCATTCCCAGGTGTCAGTCTGGTGCTTCTGTCTCCTCCCTGCTCCAGCAGGTCTCTCTCTCTCTGCCTTTCTAGAAAGAATTAAATTCCCGAGACGGAGCCTGGGAAAGGATATGTGGTGAAAGAGACCCTTTCATCTTGTGTGGCTTGATGTGGTCTTGGGTGGAGCAGCTGAAGGAACCTGTGCTCACTAAGGAGGATGTGGACATGTTGGTGGACAGACAGGCCGATGCTGCTGAAGCCCTGTTCTTATTAGAGAAGGTAAAGGAGTGTGGGGCCAGATAATGCACTTAAGGCTCTTGATGTAAATGTCACACACTTAAAAAAAAACATTATGACAGAGACTCTCATATCTAGGTCTAACTTAATAGCTTTTTTCAGACTAAGAGAAGAAGTTAAAGCTGGATGCTGTGGCAAAGGCCTGTAATCCCTGCACTTTGGGAGGCTGAGAGGCAGGAGGATCACAAGTTCAAGCTTAACCTGGGAAACTTAGCAAGCAGTTGATCTTGTCTCATTTGATCTTCACCTCAGAGTGAAGACTCTGGGTTCAATCCCTAGTACAGCCCCCCCACACCCCAAAAAGACATTGAGGCTTCTGGTGACCAAGGTCTGTGGTAGAGCACTTGCCTAGGGTTTTGGGGTGAATCATCTAGCACCGTACACGCATACACAGAGTGATGTAGGAGAAATTGATACAGAGCATAAACATTAAGAAAATACCAAAAGAACATATGTACAATCCTGGGAGAACATTTTCAAATCTTTTATCAGTACATATTTTTAACTTGGTAAAAAATCATTTTAACATGTAAATTTATACTTCATTTTTGCTCAACAGTTTGCTGTTTTTCCACAAATAGTGTAAACTTCTCAGAAATCTGAGTATATTGGGGCAAAGCGGCAGTGGGGGTCAAACCCAGAGCCCCTCGCGTGCCGAGCAAGTCCATGAGCCCTGAGCACACACAGCCCTGTGTCACTCGTTACTGCAAGTGTGGACACATGAAAAGCAATGCAGTAGGTCAGAACCCGATGTGGTGTTAAAGTGAGGTATAGACATGCATGATTTATATATGTATAAAATACAAAAGAATGCAGAAAGAAAAGTAAGAAGCTGATGGTAGCTAGCTTAAGGGAGGGGCTGTAGGACTTCTAGGAAGGAAAAAAGCCTTACTTTTCACCAGGGGTCATGTAAGTTAGTATTTTTAATCATATAGAGAAGATACCAAATTGCAACTAAAAATCAGCCTTGTTTCCCCTTAGGAAACGATGTTGTCGAGTTACCTCCTGTGCTGCAATACAGCGTGTCACTTCCAAGCTTCGCTAAAGATGTCACCATACATACTCAACACAGTGTGCACTAGATACACCCATGGGAACACACATACAGTTGTGTAACGCACATCTCTTTTTTTTTGTCTTTTTCTTTTTTTATCGGTACCAGGGATCGAACTCACGACTGCCTGCTTGCAAGTCAGGCGCTTACGCCGCTGAGCTAAATCCCCAGCCCCAACACACATCTCTTAAGAGAGTGTTTTTCCTGTATCTGGCTCTCGTTCTTACACCATTCTCTCAGCAGTTGTTACAGAGGTAGAATAGAAGGAGACAGGAAAGGACCAGCTCTCTTTTCACCTCTGTTCATCCTGCTGGTGCTTAGAGACAGATGATGCAGTTTATAGATGAGGCAAGGTGACATGGTTTGCCTGAAATTCGGGGCACTTGTCACAGAGTAATTCGGACTCGGATCCTCTGGCACTAGCAGGCACACTGTCACGTCATGTTATTTTTCCTAAGTCACTTTAGCATCTCTGAAGAGGGCGTTGGCATTATTTTAGGTCTTTTGTCTTTTACAAGTATCATAGTGATTGTCACATATGCTTACAGATTATTCTGTGTTTCAGATTGTGCTCTTGGAGTAGCTTTCCAGAGTGGAATGAATGCGTCATGGTGGGTGATGGCTTAGATGTGTGTCTTGGGTGTCCACGGCACAGTTATAGAGTCTGTCCTCTGCTGAGATGGACAGGTTCCTGCGGTCTCATTTGTAAACTCACCCTTCTGTGGTCACCCTGGCAGGTCAGCCCCTGCCATCCTAAGTACTGCAGTGCTGTGGGGAGTCAGCCTGTCCCTTCCCCCACCCTCCTCCACAGCACTTGCTACAATTGGGGTAACGTCTCCGCCTCAGCCAGTGGACCTGAAATGATTGTGCCCACAAACAGCACAAGGGGAAAAGCCATTCAGCGTCCTGCAGGAGAAACATCAGATTCAATCATAATTTATGTAGAAACTAACACACTTTGGTACTTTCTCCTAAAAGGTTTTCAGATTGTATTGCCATAGGAAACACTTGGTACAGTTCTGGGGAGATATTTTAGCATCAGAGATTGAGTCCCAGGTTTCAACTACTTACTCTGTGTTTGAGTTAATTTCTTGAGCCAGTTTTAAGACAACTTTTTTTATTTTGATTTCTGCAAAAACAGGGGCAGCATCAGACTATCCTTTGTGTGTTGCATTGCATCGTGAAGCTACAGGCAATCCCCATGGAGGTGGAGGACGCGTGCCTCGCTCATGCTGTCAAAGCTTTCACTAAGGTGAGTCACGCCCTGCTGCCTTGCTGCGTGACACAAATCAGCATCATCTGTGTAAATCAGGACTCCAGAAGGCAACTACCTCTTCTGAAACAGTTCTGTTTGCCTTTGGTGGTGATGCGTTCAGCATTTCTTTTAAGTAATTGCTGAGTTTGGGCCCAAAGAGTAAGTTTCCAGTGATATCAGGAAATGCTGAACTGTGTGGGTTTTCTGATGGAGAACACTGCAACAAAGACTTTTTATGTAGAAGAAGAGAGGAACGATTGCATTCTGGGTAAGTATTTTTAAGCCAGTATCCAGTGGGAGGCTGAACATTTTCTTTTTGAGCCAGTTGTACCTTGGGCTTAAACAAGAAACCGTCTATTGAGAGTTAAATGCCAGCATAGCCACTTTGGCGCTGCATACGGTTAGCGAGTCCTACGCACAGGGTAAACAAAACGCTTCCTTTCTGTGCATGACCTTTGGGCTTACAGCCACTGCAGCCAAAGAAAGAGCCCAGCTCTTGCCAAGGGAGAATGTTCCCTCCAATCATTGACCTGATGTGTTGTCTGTTACATGCGATGTAAAAATGTTACTAACGAACCTGTGACATGTGCCGTAGCATTGATGACAGTGCAGTTATCATTATAGTCATTGTAAAGGTCCCTGCTTTGCAGTGTTCTGTTGCTTCCCCTTCACTCTCTCCCAGGTGGTGTCCTTGTTCAGGCCCCTTGTTCTTCCTCACGGTTTTACAGCACTGGCACACTATATCTTCTGAGGCTGTCTTCTGTAGCTTCCAGTCAGCAGTCTCAAGGCCAGTCATTCGGTCCCTTGTATCTGTGTTACTTTTTCATAGACTGAGAGGCTGCCTTCCTACCCATTGACATGAGGAGGGTTGTGGGTTGGTGGTAAAGTATACAATTGAAGTGAGTCATAGTGGTGCATACCTGTGACCCCAGCTACTTGGCAGGCTACAGCAGGTAGATCACAGATTCAAACCCAGCCTGGGTAGGTTAGCAAGATCCTGTCTTGAAAATTTTTTTAAATGGACTGCATGGTAGCTTAGTGGTAGAATGCCTGCCCCACATGGGCGAAGCTCTGAGTTCAATTCCTGTTAACCCCTCCTGTGAAACTGTCAGAGATGATGAATGGCATCCCACAGCCACGCTGCCTGGTGACCAAGACTCTGACCCCTCTGCTGCGGAACAGGTGTCAGGGTTCTCCTCCCCCTATGCAATAAAGGCAGCACTCTTCTCCAGGGCAGAAGCTGGCTGACTAGCTCGTCAGCTCACCCACAGCGAAGCAGCCTGGGCAGAGAGTCTGTCTGTACACAGCACCCTGCCAGCAAGGAGGGAGAATAGTGGTTTTTCTGGGCTTTTTATGTGCACAATACATGTCCGATGCCCGTAGGTGCCAGATCTCGTTCACTCTCTCAAAACCCTGAGGCAGTGGGCGTTGCAGTCTCTGCTTGAGAGAGGAGAAAATTGAGGCCCACAGAGATTGGGTATGAAACGGGGTACACAGCCAGCACGTAGACTCGGTCAGCGCTCAGGTCACTCCAGCACTGGTCCAGAGGGACCTGGGCCTCTCTGCACTATGCTCACTGTGGTGCGCTTGGCCCACATCATCAGTGATTGTGTGTAGATTAGACATGCTCTTCACGGCCACTGGTTCGCTGGTAACTTTCTCCGTGGTTTTAGATGTACATAATTGAGCTCAGCGTCCAGGCACTAGATTTAATTTTTTGACTATTCATTAGTCTGATATTAACAAGATTAACAGTTGTAATGCATTTTTAATTAAAATGCATGGAATTTATTATATGTATTTTTTTTGGAGACAAGGTCTCACTGTGCAATTCAGGCTGGCCTCAAACTCAGCAGTGATCTCCTGCCTCAGCTTCCCAAGGGCTGGCATTGTGTATGTCCCATCATGCCCAGTTTAAATTATACACAATGTTGTTCATATGTCTTTGTATTTTCCCACCTCTCGTACCCAAATAAGAAGCTGATTAAAATGTATACATATTACAGTGCCCCGAATAGAAATTTTCTTTATCACCAGGTGAATTTCGATTCTGAAAATGGACCAATAGTTTACAACACCCTGAAGAAAATATTTAAGCACACATTGGAAGAAAAAAGAAAAATGGCAAAAGATAGTCCCACACCTGGCCTCTCATGAAGCTGACTTTCTCCGCACCAGGAATATTTTGGACCTAAAGACCCAATAGCGTTTCTGCCCGTGTGTGAATAAGCTGAAGCTATAGCGCTGCTGCTTCTCATGGCACTGTACTCTGAATACTGTTGGCTTGTGCTGAGAAACACCGTTCCTTTCAGAGCTGTTCTTTGTTTTAAAGTAGCTTGAGCCACAACTTAGTCTTGAAAAAATTGCCATAAAGTTGGTGCCACTTTTATTTATTTAAGTGAAATGATACTATATTAACATTTTAAGTATTTGGTGTTTACATCTTTATTTTCTTTGACATTTCTTTGACATTTTCCTTTCAAAACAATTATTTTCTTGATGGAACTCTTCCTAGAGCTTCTACCAAACAGAGCACGGTAGTAGTGAAACCCTGCTGTGTAGTACAGCCCTGGACACCTGACCCGAGAGAGTCACCATGTGTCTTAACATGTTTTATATTTGTTACCAAGGAGGCTAGTGATACATTTTTAAAGGATTTTTTTAAACTTCGAAAGGTTTTGGACTTTTTTTCTTTTTATAAATGTGACAAAGGGTTTCAAAGTGTATCCTTTTTGGAGCGATTTAGTTTTCCTTTAGTGGACTGCCCATGAAGTGGTCAGGGTTTTTTACTTGTAGAAAGTAGACTCTAGACAACTCCAGCCTGGGCTGTCACAGCAGGCAGGGGCAGCTTTCAGCCCCCAGGCCTTAATCCCCACACCCTGAGCTGCTGCTGAGCTGGACCCCCAGACAATCAGGGGTCAGAAGCAGGCGGTGTGGGCCCCTGCTCGCCTTGGTCCCCAACGATGTCAAAGCAAGGACAGCCGGTGGCTCATGGGTAGGGCTCTGTGCCAGCCTTGCTCCCTCTGGGCTCCAGAGCAGCCCAGACTGGAGGGAGGTGGGGAAGGGCATCTCAGGAGCAGCCGTGCCACGTCTGCCGTTCCACAGACTCACCTGCCCGTTTTGACTGCTTTTTTACTAGGAGAATTACAGTTTTTACATGGATGCCCCGGTTGTGTTCACCTAGCTGCAGGGAGAGTGGATGCCTGCCCCAAGTCAGTCCTTGCAGCCAAACGATCACACAGCAGTTGAAGCCATAACTTTTATTTAAGTAAATAACATGGAAGTAGCCTTGGCCATGCCGGAGAAAGGAAAGTAGCATTTTCAGTAAAGGTTGTAATAATCAGACCAACTTCACACTGAAGAAGCTGCTACTTAATTTCAAGATGGAATTTCAGGGGAAATAAGACTAACACAGGAAAATGAAATTTCTCCAACACATGCCTTTGTGAATTATGCGCAGATACTTCAAAAATGTTTGAAGTCATGTTTGAGTTGTTCACACGAACTCCAATGGCAAAGGGCAATGTCATTTTCTTCCACACTGTTTGGGAAAAATCAAACCCAGTGAATGTTATGATTTGCCCACTCTGAAATGTTTCATTTTCAAGTGCCTAGCTAGCATAGGAACGAAGAGGAAACAATTGTATTTTATATAGAGGTATGTTAAAAATGCAGGATTTTACCAAAAAGTTTGTATATCTATTAACATACATGCACTGCACCACCATAGCTCTTAGGCCAGCTCTTGTTTTGTTTTGTTTTGTTTTGTTTTGTTTTGTTACCAGAAAGCCAGCTATTTTCCTTTGCCTCTGAAGCAGTTGTTCCAGTTAGAGAAGTGTTGTGTTGTGGAGCACAGCACTGCATGCCTGAACATTCAGACACACAAACCTGAAGGGAGAGCTGGTCAGACTGTGTAGTTCATGCAAGCATTGTATTTATTTAAATAAAAATGAAAGGAACAACCTGTAACTCTGGTCCTATACCTTTTTACTTTAATGCTCTTGGGCATGGTGCATACCCCACTGACAGGGTTGTCCTCAGATTTTCCTGACGGCCGGAAGTTGGGAGTAAATAGTCAGCTCGCCAGGCTCTAGTTAGCCCCCAATCCATCTTCATTTGGTTTAAAGTGACCAAGGATCGAAAGTGAGTTCTAAGAGTGGTAGAGAAAAATCTCCTGGCCAACAAGATTCCTACCTTCCTACCTTTGAATGGATGGAGGTGCCCAGAGACTAGAAACCCCAAAAATCGGGAGCAGTTTTAGGGTTGCAAAATTCAGTTTAGCAGAAGGTCAAGAGCACACTTTATCATTGGCCAACCATCTGCATTCTCTCCCCTGAGAGAATTATTTATACAATGGAAGACACAAGTCCGATGGGCTGCCCGACTGCACCCGCCCTCTCGCTCATAAGGGACTCCACCACCCCGTGGACCGCTCAGCCAGGAGCACTCTTGGGGACCTCAGTCTCGTTCAGCCCTAGAGTCAGGACAGCACTGGAAAGGGTTGGGGGCCACAGTGTCAGCAGGAATAGCGCTGCTTTGTCCTCTGGAGAAGGCTGTGCCGGCTCTGTGTTACTGCAGAGTACTCTGTTGTTCTTCCAAATTAGCAAGCTGTAGTATATTTGCAGCGCAAGCAAATAAAGAATATCCCCTTTGGTGTTTTTTATTTTTATGACTGGGATCCCAGGTTAGTGTAATACTTAAGGGAGCTAGATGGTTGAAAATTGTTTACAGATAAAATGGCAGGAGAAAAATTCAAAAGTGTTCCTCAGTGGTGCCTTATTTTTGTTAGTTGTGCTCTTTGGCATAGCTGATCTCTGATTAGCTCAATACTGATAATAAGGTGACATAAATAATTGCCATATAGCTGGCCAGTAGTGGAGCTTGGCAAGCGGTCATTCTTTTTTTTTTTTTTTTTTTTTGGTCTTTTTTGTTTTTATTGGTACCAGGGATCGAACTTATGACTGCCTGCTTGCAAGGCAGGTGCTTATGCCGCTGAGCTAAATCCCCAGCCCCGCAAGTGTTCATTCTAAGCCATCCAGTCACTAGGAATAATAAACATCCCAGTCAGATTTAAATATCGTGAAATCTGTCGTTAGCAAAAGTTTAATGGATTCCCCTATAAATCTATATAATGAGAAAAAATTGTTAAGCCTTGCCTCTTAACTGTTCTTGACTAAAATAAAATGTTTTATCCATTAACTTACCTGTTTGGAGTAGCTGTTGCATTTTTAGGATGCCTTGCCTACCTATTAGATTTCTTACCTGTCCCAGTTGCTGTAATTTAGTGAATTGCCTTTTCATTGTTGTCTTAATTACTTTTTCCTCATTACTGAGACAAAATAGCTGAATCCCAAAATGAAGGAAGGAAAGGTTTGTTTAGCTTACAGTATTTTGGAGGCTTCAGTCCATACTCAGCTGGACTAAAGCACAGTGGCACATGGCAGAGGGGCACCTGTTTATGGTGGCATCAGGTACCAAAAGCAACAAGAGCAAAGGGAAAAGCATGCCTGTTTCCTTTCCTCACACTGTTTGCTGGCTCCCCATCCCTGGACAGGTGCAGCACTCACACGGCCAATCCCAGTGCTGAACAATGAACCAATCAGGAATGCTGGATTCAGGGGTCTTTACACCCCCCCCCCATGATTGCATGAGGCTCAGGGAGACATCAAAATCCAAACCATAACAATTGTCTTTCTCTTCTTAAAAGCAAAGGTTAGACTGACCCACATCCATTTTGGGGAGTAACAACCTGTCAAGTAACTGGCCACTTCATATGGTACAATATTAAGCTGAATGTTCCTGGAACAAGTGCTGTCCATCAAAGCAGAGGGATACTTCAGAGGTTTCCAGGCTGCCATACCTGTCACAAACCCAGAATCCTAGGGCCTTGGAGGAGGAAAGTTTCAGAAGGAGGCCAGGCTGCCTGTGAGACCTCTGAGTCTGCTGCCCAGAGTCACCTCAAGCCTCTGCTTTCACACTCTAGTGCTTCTTATCCACCCTGGGGTAACTCAGACAGATCCAGGCTGAGCCACTGCTCCCAAGGACACAAGCAATGAGTTTTGGCAGGGTTCACGGGGAGCTAATCGAGTGCCAGTTCTATAAAGGTGTGGCTTCCTCTACCTGGATTTCAAACGTGGTTTTAGAGTTTCCTGCTAGGACAACGCCTGGCAGAGCTGTGGGAGCAGGGCTGCCCCTGAGACCTGGAACTATGAGCCACCAGCACACAGTACCACCCGGGGCAGCTGCAGCCATGAAACTCCAGCCCAAGGAAGCCATTGCACATGCCAAACCTCTCAAATCTGTGGGACACATGTCTGACCCTCGCCCTCGCAGCCTGTGTGGAGAGAGGACATGGAGTCAAGATTAATCACAGCCCTCAAAATGTAATTAATGTCTATCCTGCTGGGTTCCACACTTACTTGAGACCTGTTACTATTCCTTTTCTCTTGCTCCTTTTTGGAACAGGAAGATATTCTATGCCCATCCACCATGATACTGTGTAAGTGGGAAACATTAGACCTCAGGTCCATAGCTAAAGAGCAGTTTGCCTCAGGAGGAGTCATGCTTCGAGTGCCAGCTATATCTGATTTAGATAAAACTGGACTAGATGTTGATCCTGAAAAGAGTCAAGACTCTTGGGGTTACTGGGCTTGAGTGAATATATCTTGCATTGGACAATATGGATTTTGGGGAGCCAGGGATGGAACATGGTGATCTGAATGTTTGATACTCTGCTCAAATTTCATGTATTAGAAACAGTTCCCAGAGCAGCTGTGTAGCAGGGGACTTCTTAAATGTTCAGGGTGTGAGGACTCTGCTGTCATGGATGGACAAAGACCACTATAATAGGGCTCGGGGGAGTTAATCTTCATATTAGTGACAACTTGGCCTCCTCTGATGGCAAAAAGCAGCCCTTAGACACCAGCCCATTGCTTTTGGCCAAAGTTTACATGCTCAGCTTTTTGTTGTTTTTAAAGATAGTTTCCTTCCATTTCCAGCTTGTTGAGTGTTTCTGTAATTAAATGGAATTGAATTTTGTCAAATGCTTTTTCTGTATCAATTGAGATGACCACATGGAGGTTTTCCCCCTTAGCTCTGTAATGTGTATGAAGTACATAGGTTCTTGAATATTGAACTATCCTTATATTCTTAGAAGAAATACCATTTTGTCAGGGTGTATAACTCTTTTAAAATGCTGTTAACTGGAGTGTTTTAGTAGTTTGTTGAGAATGTTTTCATTCCTGTTCATGAGGAACTGCCCAATGGAAATGACTATACATTACACAATGAAAAGATCACTCCAGCAGACATAGAAAACAATCATAAATATATAAGCACCAAATAACAAGCTTCAACATACAGAAACTGATAACAGCTGAAAGGGGAACTAGAGAAATCCAAAAACAGAGCTAGGGACTTTAGCATCCCACTGTCAGCTGTTAGAAGAACTAGACAGGAAGTCAGCAAGGTCATAAAACATACACACCCTGCAGGGGTTTCTACTGCAGCAGTCCTAACTTTGTCCAGAACTCTTTTTCTCTTCTAAAAGAGATTTTATTTGTTGGTATTTGTATATCAGAAATTAAAACAAATTCTAAAATAATTCACTTTAAAACAATAGAATAAACCAGGCATGCATATCTGTGATCCCAGCACTCAGAAGGCTGAAGCAGGATCACTGCAAGTTCAAGGCCATCCTGAACCACATTGCAAGACTCTCTCAAAAAAAAAAATGTGAGACAGACAAAAGGAAAGAAAAGGAGGGAAAGGAGGGAAGTGAACAAGCCTACTTACTCAGGACTTATTAACATAAATATCTTTATGAAAAATGACTATTGCAAAACAAAAAAGTTAGTGAAAACAACAGCATTTCTGTGGTTTGACTCTTAAGTGTTCCCCCAAAGCCCATGGGCTGAGGGAATGACCTCCAGCTTGTGGCAGTGCTGGGCAGCCGAGGGGAACCTCCAGGAGGTGGAGGCTCCTGGAAGGAAATTAGGGTACTAGGGATGTGGCCCTGAAGGGGATCTGGGGCTTTGGGATATTTATTCTTAAAATCCCTCCCTCCTGCTAAGAATGGTTGTGGATTTAAGGCCCAGATAACTCAGCATGATCATCTCATCTTGGGCCCCTTAATCACATCTGCAGGGGTCTTTTTTGCTAAATAAGGTCACAATTTCAGGCCCTTCCAATTGCCACATGGGTATGTCTTTGCAGGTGGCAGGAGACAGAAGGAATGTGATTTAAACCATTGTACATGTGTACTGAAAATATTACTGAGAAAAATTAGTCTTCAAGTAAGTAGATAAGCTTTATGTCTGAGTCAGAGGACTCCAGATTATAAAAATATCAGCTCCCCAATGGATCTGTATTTCAGTGCAGTACTAGGCAAAATCCATTATTGAAATGGACGAGCTGATTATAAAATTCATACAAAGGTAAAGGACTTAAAATAGCCAAAAGGAGCTGGAAGATTCATACTTCTTGTTAGCAAAAACTATTATAAAGTGACAGTAAAGGTATTGGTATCAAGGTCAACTAATAGACTGGTAGAACAAAATAAAGGACGTAGAAACAGACCCACTGTATATGGGACCTGGCTGCTGGCAAAGATGTGGAGGAACACCGTAGGAAGGTACTTCAGCAAATGGTGTTGGGATCGCTGTTTATGTACCTCCCCTAAATAACGTGGATCTACGTGCTGTAACATAAAAAACTAAAGAAGGTTACAGATTTGTTTTCTTATTTTTTTATTTTAAAGAATAAAACATAACAAAGAAGATCAGAACAAAACAATCAACACATGGGCTGGGGATTTAGCTCAGCAGCATAAGTGCCTGCCTTGCAAGCGTGCAGTTGTGAATTTGATCCCCGGTACCAACAAAAAACATCAACGCAGGATTTCAAAACGACAACAGGAAATCAACAGTGGTTACCATTATGTCTTGTTTTCTTTGAAATAGCTATCTATAGCATTTACATATGCTGAAGTTAAATAATACAAAACAGACTAAAACCAAAATAAAGAGCATTACTGGACTTCATAACAAGATGATAGGAAATCAGCAATGGCTACCATAATGTCTCATTTTCTTCAAAGAAGCTGAAAAATTAGTATACCCTTACATATAATAAAATCAATTCTTGTAAACTCTTTAGGATAAGTTCTAGGCATGTATAAGCTTATACGCATACATCTATCCCTTCTGTATAAGAGGGAGAAACAAAACAAAACAGATTACAAGAAAAACCAGAAACAAAGACAACAGTGAGTCCAAAACAATGACAACATGGATCATAGATTTTAATGTAGAAACCTGTAACTACAAAATATCTAAAAGGAAGCATAAGAGAAAATACGTGTGATCTCAGATGAGCCAGAGATTAGTTACAACCAGTATGAAAAAGTACAACCCAGGAAAGAACAGATTGTCAAACTGCACTATATCAAAAAAAAAATTTTTTTTTTGTCTTTTTCCTTTTTATCGGTACCAGGGATCGAACTCACAACTGCCTGCTTCCAAGGCAGGCGCTTACGCCGCTGAGCTAAATCCCCAGCCCCTGTATCAAAATTTTTAAATACTGCTTTTCAAAAGACATTATTAAGAAAGTTAAAAAAAAAAAAAAAAAACCACAGGCTAGGTAAAAAATTTGGGGGAGCTGTAACTGTGTTCTCTGAAATTTTTAAAACACATAGGTACCTACATATTAACTGTTACTAAGCTTTTTTAAATGTGTAGATTACAACTGAGCCATGATGTCTGAGGATTCTGAACCTTCTGTAAACCTCCAGAAGTTGTAATCTTTTTGCAAACATTTTGTAATATCTTTGTAGTATTTTGCAGCTGCTTTGTTTGTGCAGTCTAAATTATCTTTACGTGAATTGAAACTTTTTTCTTCCTGACAATATCTAAAGGGCTGAGTTTGGAAATGGCCTGTGTCAAAACAGACTTCTTACATTCCCTCTTCAGTTTTGTCTCAAGATAGGACTTGGTTAAACATTGTTTTTCTAGACTGATTTTTTCCCCTTGGCCTCCACCCATGCAGAAGGCAGCCTCTTACCAGATACTTGGCTTCCTGCTGCTTGTATTTACAAGTCACAGAGATGGAGCTGTTATAGCTGCATCACTTTGTTTTCCTCCTATCCAGTTTTATATTTGTGCAGGGAGCACATGAATCTTGATTTCATTAAGAGCTCTGGAAAGACTCAGCCCATCTGCCTCCCACTGGGTGGAGGGGAGGTCAGGCCTGCTTGGCCGCCTCCGCAGGAATTCTGTGGCGGGACTTCCTGCTGGGGGCCCAGAAACTGAGTCACTGAGGAGCCCTGCGTGTACAGTAAACCTTCAAGCTGATGAGAAATGGGCCTTCTGAGACAACGCGGCCAGAGCCGTAGACAGTGTGAGTGAAATGGGTCCTGCTAGGTCCCCAGCGCCGGCTCCTTAGCCCTGGGCTAGGGACAGCTCCTTGCCCTGGAACACGCAGCCCCCCCCCCCCCCCCGTCACGCGGGGACCATGAAGAACACGCGGGAGGGGACCCTGGGCTCACCCTGCCTAAGGCCCAGAATTCTAGAGAAGGAAACAGTGTCAGAGTACTTCTGGGCTTTTGTCCTGAGAAACCCAAAACTATTTCTTTTTGAGACTGAAATGAGTTTACAGTAGAAACAAAGTTGAAGGGGAATTGGTCATTTTAGTGACAAATTTCAGAGAATCCCGTTTTCTACTTTTTAAATCCACCAATAGCTGAGCAAAAAAGGTCACATTTCTTTCTGTCTTTATCAACCCAGTGTTGACTCGCACCATCAGCTCAAGCTGGTTAAACGCGTTGCTCAGGCTTCCTGGGCCTCCAAGAATGGTGGCCTTAGACACTGGGCCAGTTCTCGGCTCTCCTATGCCCCCGCCTTCTGCTGTCTCCCAGGGACAGGGAGGGCCCTACAGCAAGGTGAACTCAAGCCTGTCTCCTCAAAGTCGAGAACTGCTCCTTGAAGCTGGTTTCCCACAGCTGTGTCTGACCTTTGTGACCACAGATGTCCTTGTAAACGTGGGGGGGGGGGGCTGGGGATTTAGCTCAGCGGCATAAGTACCTGCCTTGCAAGCAGGCAGTCGTGAGTTCGATCCCCGGTACCGATAAAAAGTGTAAAGACAAAAAAAAAAAAAAAAAAAACGTGTGGGAAGCCCTGTAATTGGCTGCCACCTTATTTCTACAGGCTGCATCACCTTAACCCCCTCTAGGAGTTAAGTTTGGTAGTTAAGCAGCTCCTTGCCTAGCCTGTTTGGCTCATTAAGGGATTATGCTAATCAGCCTGCCTTATGAGCACGGGAAATTTGAAATTTGAATTAACCTATAACCCTCAGTCTTGCCACAGTTGCTAAGTTATCTGCTGACGTCTCAGAAGCCAACACCCTCCTCCCCCAATACCCTATTTATTTGTTACTTTTTCCTTGAATAAATGAGACTTGATTGGATTTCTGATTTGTCTCCATTCTTCGCGTCTCTTGTCCCCTCTCATCCCCACTCCCCCTCTAGGGTCTCCATGGACTTACCTGCAGGCCGGGACAAACATGTTCCAGAAGATCAGGGTCCTTTTTGGGGGGTCATACCCAAGGATCTTCCCACTGAGTTACCAGCCCTTTTTATTTTTTAGCTTGAGACAGAGTCTTGCTAAGTTGACCTGCCTGGGCTCAAAATTGTGGCCTTCCTGCCTTAGATTCCCAAAATGCTGGAATTACAGCTGTGAAGAACTCTGTCTTCTGATCTAGGATCCCTCTTGATCCTACGAAGAGCATAGTTGCCTTGCTCTGAGTAACACGGGCTGGCCTTAATGCAGGCTGGCGACTCTTGGCCAGGTAGCTCTCAGCTCCATCTCCTGGTCCTGACAGCCTTGTCTGGTCTCTGGGTCTCTTCCCCTCTTTCTGCCTTCCCTGTATCCTGTGCAAAGGACATATTCTCAGCACCTCCTTTTTCCTCCCCACAGGACTGAGGGCCCCTGGCTTCGCCTCACAGCCACCAAACTGGGCCCAGCTCATTCCCACTAATAAGGGCTGCTGTCCTGAGGGCATCTTGCCCTGGCCAAAGTCAAGATAAATTTTATGTTTATTACACCAACATTACTCAAAAACAACAAAGTGCCACCTTTCCCTGATTGTCTTTCTAATTAGATGTGATGTACACAGGATGCAAAGCCCAACATCCTCTAATAGGTCAGTAAACTTCCCGATGCCTATAGATCCTAAGTTACACCCTCCAGCCTACTGGACATTGTGCAGTGTGCCATCCATACCTCCCCTGGGAGCGGGCAAGCAAGAGGCGCTGTCCTCTCTCGGTGCTGCACGCAATGGCCGGGCCAGGCCGGCATAGAGCCCAGGCAGGAAGTGGGAAGCAGCGTGCAGAGGGCTAGCAGAGACCTGGGGAAGGCTACCGCTCTGATGATTTCTGACACATGGAGTAATTCAAAAGGGTTGTATTGTGGATGGACTTTTTATTTTTTATACTTTTCTAGTAGCTTCTTTGATTTGATTTGATTTGATGGAAGTGCTTATCCATTGGTCCTTTACCACAGCTCATCTGGGAAACCCTGAGTTAACGCTGCCAGTCTCGAGAACCCATTTCTAGACTTTGGAGACTTGACCGCTGAAGCTAAGATCTTACGGGCTTCCTTGCTTGATCATAAGTCAGCTGAAGCTATTCCAAGGTCCTCCTGGAAGTGAAATATGTGCAGTGGACATGGAACAAGGCAGAGACCACAGATGCGCAGAATTACAGAACTGCCTGGGGTCTAGGATGACCTAATTCAGCAGACGTTAGGTGAAAAAACAGGAAGCAGCCGACAGCCCCTGGCCCAGGACGCCATTGTGGGCAGGTGGTGGCTGGAGACTGGAGCCTGGGGCACTCCTGCGCCCCTGACTGCTAACAATGAAGTCACTACACAGGTGAGGCTACATTCGGGTCATGTTTAAGTTGCACGGGACCATGAACCTCTTCAGAGAACCCGCAAGTAACTAATTCTGACCGTGTGGGCTTTGAATGGTCTCTGCTGCATATCTTTGAACGTGGACTTTTTTTTTTACAACCTCTTAAAAACGTAAGAAGTATCCTTGGCTCCTGAGCCATACAGCAGGGAAGTGGTGGGCTAAATTTGGTTGCTGGCTCACAGGGGTGTCTGAGGCGCTTCCTGGCTTGTTTCACCTTGAGGAAAGCCACACCTGGCCACAGCTCCACGCTGACCTGTCTCAGCGACTGTTCTGCAAGCTGGGTGTGCAGCTCAAAGCCATGGAGGCGCCAGGCAAGCCACAGTTTTGCCCTCTGTGCTAGGAGCTGCTCTCACCCCGAGTTGTGTTCTGCTCCCACAACTCCGCACAGTGCCTGGAGTTCTGCCGTTTTTCTGTCCAGTGCGTGAGAAAGTCAGACATCCGGCCTCTCTGCCATATGGATAGGCAGATTTCTTCCTGGCCTATACTCCTCAGACCCTGGCTGATGAAGGAAATGAGGGTGTTAGGTCAGATCCACATCCCTGTGACCAAGAAATGGGAGACACAGGAGGGCATGCATGTTGGATACAATGTTCTAGAACAGCCAGGGGATAAACTGTGCACCCACCCTACATACACTGGGGTAGTGGTTACTCTATAAGCAGCAGCAAGGTGCCTGGTTAGTAGTGTGAGACAGTGGAAAACAGACTCTGTCTGCCTACTCTAAGACCTCACACAGTACAGGTTTGCTGTGGCTATGGGAATTAGGATAGCTTCAGATGGGGAACCTACAAAATGAGGCAGTGTGACAGAGAGGACATTCTCAAAAGAGACAAACAGACCCCAAGTCTCAAGAAAGGGAACCTGGGAAAAGAGGTATCTAAGAACTGGCCAGGAAATAAGAAGGGCTGGAGAGTTGGGTGCTGTAATACCTTTTGGCTATTGGTTGCTGTGACAAAATCCCTGAGAAAAACCAATTTATAAAGAACAATGGTTAATTTTGGCTGCAGTTTCTGAGATTACAGTCCATATTACCTGGTCCTGTTGCTTTGGACCTGTAGTGAGACAGAAGTATGTGACGGAAGAAATCTGTTCGCCTCAGGGCCTCCTGGAAACAAAAAGAGGGACAAAGAGCTGAGGTCCCACATTCTCCTCAACGCTACGCCCCATTGACCTAACATCCTCGCACTAGTCCCCACCTCCTAAAAGTCCCACTGCCTCCCAACAGCACCAGGCTGGTGGCCACGCCTTTAGCTTATGAGCCACTGGCAACCATGTAAGATCCTACCCACGTACACTACTAAAAGGGTAGGGAGGATGGAATCGAGGAGGCCTTACATGTCATGCAGAAGGCATTTTATCTTGTAAGCAGCAGGGAGCTAGCAAAAGTATTAAACCTGGAAAAAATTAGAATAATGTTGGCTTTTGAAGTACAGCTTTATGTACATTACAGACCCTTGTGGAAACTTTTGTTCAGTTACTTTCATGCTGTTTCTTTCCCTCACTGGCTGTAGGAAGCATGATCAGTGTTTCTCCCAGGATACTGGTGGAAGGCGGGAAGAAAACACAGAATGACCACACTCTGGGGAGAGCATTGCTGAGGGGCCAGTGGGGGATGTGTAAGTGAGATGGGGTGGGGGGTGAGAGAGAAGTGCAGACTCCAAGACAGGAGTCAGTCAGGGCTGCCATTAGGAATGGGGCAGACCAGGACTTCAAAGCACCAGATGCATGGATGGCTTATGTCATCTCAGCCTGGAATTTACACTCATTTGTGAATTTCAAAATCATACCAAAGGAGCACATGCATAAGGTTAAAAGAGTCCACTAGAAAATAGTTTATAATGAAAAGCAACATTTTCTGCTCCTCTAGTCCCATTCCCCTCGACCCCAAAAGCAACCAAGCCCACTGACCATGGACTAACTCTTCTGAAACCATAAGTCAAAATATACCTTTGTTCTTTAAGTTCACTTTCAGATATTTTGTCAAAATAATAGGTTGGCCTCCTCTCAAGCCATTTTCTCATTCTAGAGGGATCAGAAAACTGAGTGAAGAAGGAAAGAAATTGCTTCTCGTACTATTCTGACAAGGCTAGTAGGTGAGGAGAGGACTGCCACTGAGAGATGGTTGGTAACTCACAGGTCTCAAAAGGAGGGAGCCACATCACACACAGGGCCCAGAAAGGGACGTGGGCAGGTGGGGCAGGAGGCGGGAGGAAGAGGGACTGTGAGCCGCACGTGGACTGCCGTTCCCATGGAAGGAACAGGTGGGCAGGGGAAGCAGGCTCAGGAGTTGGGTAAAATTGATGGATCTGAGGCCTCGGACTTCTACATACTGGGGCCTAGCACAGGGTGATAAGGGCAAGTGGGCATTGGGCAGGAAGTGAGGTGGTGGGCCACAGGTCCTGGGTTGGTTGGTTGTGAAAGGAGCACTCACAACCCAGATGAGATGGCCCACACCTACGATTTCAGTTACTCAGAGGCTGAGGCAGAAAGATAGGGAGTCCGTGGCCAACCTGGGCAACACAGTGAAACTCTGGGTCAAAAGATTAAAAAAAGAGGGAAAGAAGCATCTCAGCTGAGTCTTCTATTGTCCCTTGGAAACAGCCAGCCCTGGGAGTAGGTGTCCCTGCTCCCAGGTCAACAAGACCCGGATACCAGAGCTTCCCAATACCGACAGTAAAAGACAGAGGAAACGTGACCTGGGCTTTGATGTTGGTTCTGGTGCCATATTCTGGAGAGTCCAGCCCTGGCCTCTTCCATCCTCCAAGAAGACTGAGCGCCTCCTTCTCAATGCTGCCCTGGGCCTCCCAGCTGTCATGGACTGTGCATGTCTTCCCCACTGGAGACAGCTGAGGTGGAAACCACAATTCAGAGCGAACCAATGCCCTGAAAAGCACTGCTAACAGACCCGGGCCAGTGCACGTGAGCAGGTGTCAGTGTACAGCCACTCCCAGTCACTTCTCTTTGACAGTCTTGGGCTTCCCCAGGGTGGGACTGGGTTCTTGCCTCCTCCTGGACAGTGTTTCCAGGACCAGAAGGGAGCTGCCTCAGCTCTCTCCCAAAAAGAGGTGACCCCGGCATGGGAATTTCCACAACTTATACTTAGTGTTTTAAGTCATTCATGTGAGGCAAAAGGGAACAAATAGGTTGAAAAAGAGCAGGGTAGGACTTCCAGGAGAACATGGTGAATAGATAGCAGCAGCTACGGAGGCTCTCTGAGATACCCCACTTAGAATCCAGGAATGGGGCAGTGCAAGGAGTCCTAAGCAAGAGGAGATATACCCTGCCGTCCCAGGAATAAACTAAGCTAAGAGAAACCAACTGGAAACACAATCCCGGTGGTATAACAGGAACAGATAAAATCTCAGCGCAGTAGCTGGATCCTGTGCGGTTGGAAGCCGCAATTTGAATGTCCTGCTACCACTGCTGCGTCCAAATCGGCACAGCAGGGAGAGAGACACACAAAAACTCTGAGAGTGGGAATCGGCCAATGGAGTTGAGAATGGGACTGGCAGGGAGCCCTGCATCGACCTGTGGTGAGTGAGCAAAACGGGGACCCTTCCATAGAGTAGGAGGCTTCAGCAAAGGACATACTGGAACCGGGCAGACTTGCCAGAACAGGACGCTGCAGTAACTTTAGTCACATATTTCCCTCTCAAGCAGGATTGGTGGGGAGTACCTGGCCTAGGTGACGACACTGACTAAGACCCAGTAGGCTAGCCCAAACCAGGTGCCAGCACCTGGAGGTGCACCCTATCGGTGAAGCCTTAGGTAGTTTGACCTGGAGGGCGGGCCCAGCAGAGGCTGCCCAGGTCTGTGTCTCCCTAGTACACTGCAGTGGGCGGGAACACCTAGCCGGCGCAATTCAAACAAACTTTAACAAAGAGAAAAAAATAAAACTGGGCCTCCTATATTTGCTTGTATGGAAGGAACAAAAAGTTTGGGAAGAAGAAGGAGCAAGAAAGGGTCCTCAGTCCCCAATCCTGAGAACACTGATCCAGGAAAGGTGAATGCAAAGGAGAATGAGGAAAGAAAACATGCAATATCAGACACGGCACCAGTAGACATAAAGCAATATCTCCGGAGCCTCATAGATGAGTTCAAAAGAGAAGTATTTAACGACATAAAGCAAGATATAAGTAGAATATGGGGATTTAGCTCAGTGGCATAAGCGCCTGTCTTGCAAGCAGGCAGTCGTGAGTTCAATCCCTGGTACCGATAAAAAGGAAAAAGACAAAAAAAAAAAAAAAAAAAAAAAAAAAAAAAGACTCGATATAAGTAGAATAGTTAGAGAAATACTAAGAACTGCCCAAGAAAAAACATGGTGCAATGGAAGAACAGAAAAAAATGGGAGAAATGGTTAATGGAGAAAATAGAGAAAACATAGAATACATGAAGCAGGTTCAAAGAGATTACCTGGAAACTAAAAACTCTATCAAAAGCTAGCATAACAGCTTGAAAGAAACTAAGGATAGGATATCTGAACTGGAGGGCAGATTTGTAATGGGGGAGCATGAAATGAAAAACTTTTTAAAAATAAGAAAACAAACAGCAATAATACAAAGACTAGAAGATGATAAGAGGATCTATAACTTAAGAATTAAGAACATAAAAGAAGAAGTAGGGACTCAAACAAATGGACTACAAAAGCTACTCACAGAAATAATCCAGGAGAATTTCCCTAATTTAGCAAAAGGTAAAGATACTCAGATATATGAGGCATACAGGACTCCAGCCACCTACAACCCAAACAGAGCTACACCCAGGCATATAATAATCAAAATTCCAGAAATCCAATATAAGAACAGAATATTAAAAGCCATCAAAGACAAGAAACAGATCACTTACAAGGGAACACCCATCAGAATTACAGCAGACTTCTCGGCACAAACCATCAAATCACGAAGAGCGTGGGGGGAAATAATTCAAGCTTTGAAAGATAATAACCTCCAGCCAAGATTGATATATCCTGCACAACTGTCCCTAGAAATTGATGGAAAAACAAGGTGCTTCCAGGATAAAGAGGAACTAGGGGAATTTGCAACCACCAATTCAACTCTACAGAGAATACTGCAGGACATTCTAAAAAAAGAAAAATACCAAGATTCCAGAAAGAGTGGCAGAGAGGCCACAATGAATGGAGTAGAAAGCACAATGAAGACAAACTGACAACTAATGACAGAAAAAGAGCTCAACAGAAATGAGGCAGAGAAGATTGGATGGTAGGAACAGCTATTTTGGAGAAAGCAAGACATCATAATAGCTAGTGCTGATTTAGTATCATCTTGGTTTGAAGTCCCATCAAGCTTTTATTCTTCTGTCTCCATCAGTCTTAACAGGTTGTATCTTATTGGATTTTATTATATGTGATAATATAAATAAAACTTTTATAGACAAGGAGATTTTAAAGAAACCATTGTTCATTTTCTGATAGTTGGTTCTAAATACCCTGTAATACTGTCATTCTCTTGAATGGTTTTACATTGTCTTGATATGTTAGGTGCTACAGTATACGAAGTTATACTCAAAGATTTCAAGGAAAGAGACACTATGGTAACTACTTTTATGTCAGGATATCTTGTGGTGAAACACTATTTTGCTTAAATGGTTATGCTTTGACCTGCGCTGTTTTGTTATGCCCTCTTTTATCTCAATCTCCTTTTTTAAATTATTTACTTTTTTATTTTTATCTTCTTAATTAAGGGAAAAATAAATAAAAAATAGCAGGATAGTAACCCACCCATTATAGTAACCCACTTTGATTTCCTATTAACTTGATTTGAAATCCTGTATTGCCCTCACCATCTTGTTTTGACTGATTTTCCTGTATTCTGTTTTACTTGATAGTACCAAGTTCGAGAGTATAGGCAACAACTGTGAAGACAATAAGATTCATTATGATGCCCATTCTGGTTGACTATTATCTTCTTTTAAAGTCCTGTAATGTCTCCAATGTTTTGGTTTTATTCTTCACTGTTTTGCTCAATTTTATTATAACTGGGGTAATTCTTTTTAAGATAACAAGAGGCAGTATGGTAACCATTGTTGATCACCTTGTATTTTGTTTTTACATTATCTATTATGTCCATCCTTTTAATTTGACTGACTCTGTTCTGTTTTGTCACATTTGGTTTTACTCTCTTCAAAAAAAAGGGGAATAAGAACTATGGGAATAATAAAAAAAATAAGAACTATGGGAATGATAAAACCCAAAATTTGTAATTGTCATTGTACAAAAGAAAGGAAAAGAAAGTGCTCTAAAGGATATAACTGCATATATATTTGTGTATAAGATAGATAACCGTATTACTGAGTTTTGTTTTATCATTGAACAAAACTGTTTGCAATCTCACTGTTTGAAAGTCCACTTTATATGCTTTAATTTTGTAACTTGAACAACTATTTCTAAGATAACAATGTATAATCTATTAACTGGTGACTTCCTACTGTTTATTCTTTCTGAAATTCTGTATATCTTGTACCCTTTTTCTGTTTTTTTTTTTTTTTCTTTTTCTCCTTAAATAAAAATTTTTTTAAAAAAAGAGCAGGGTAGCTGCTTACACTGGTGGAGGGCACATGCTTCCCAGCCAGGAGCAAGCCCAGCTTGCGCAAATGAAAAGCATCCATCAACAATGAATCTGCCATAAAATTATACTTTTCACTCTATTTGGCTTTGCTTTCCTTCCCAGCCTGTCAGATTACTCAGATTACTGTCTGATCCAGCCTCAGACTCCTGAGTGCTAAGATTAGAGACATGCACAACACCCCAGCTTCTTCATTCTTAATGATGGAGCTCAGGGATGAACATCTCTGTGTGAGTGTGCACACATGCCCTGGGTGTGTGTGCATGGATGTGTGTGTGTGTGTGTGTGTGTGCACGTACACGTGCTATATGCAAACTCTCAGCCTGCTTTAGGATTTAAGGGACCTCAGATAGAAGGAACTCAGATAGCTTTAGTGAAGTGACATCGTATTCAGATTTATGCAAACCCATCTATACTCAGTCACCTGAGAGAGAGAAGGCGCGGTAAGACGGGATTGTGAGATTCTACCACTGCTTCTGGTTGGCTGCTGCCTTGCCTGTGAGTTAGGAGAGCCAAATATGGTGCTGACGCCTGCGTATGCAGTATGAATTTTTCAAATAATAACCACAGGAGCCTTCGCTGTTTTCTGTGCAAAGCTGTGTTGTTATGCATTATTCACATACACACAGTGACGGTGTACCTTGTGCAAAAACCCTGTGTTAGACTGGGCATGGCATTGCGTGCCTGTAATCTCAGCACTCAGGAGGCTGGAGCAGGAGGATCATTGTGGGTTCAAGACCAGCCTGGGCTACAAAGTGAGCTTAAACTATAACCTAAGTAATATTTCCCTTTGGCACTAATGGATCTCAGTGGCCGGTGTGGCACTTCGTAAGCTTTAACTCCTCACTGCTGAGACAGTATGAGATGACCTTTAGCTTATTTGATTTTCCCTAACAACCCTGCAGGGGTACATGGTGGTCTCCATGGTCCATTCATTATGTGCCACCCGCCAGTTTAGAGTCCTGATACCAGCTGCTTCAATTATCCAGTTATTATTGCTTAGCTCCAAAATACCCCCCAAGCCTCATGTGTCTGTGGCCAGGGCTGAGGAGGGGTCTGTGCTTGTCGCTGGCTCCTCCCTCTTTCCCGTCCTGCTGCCAAGGTTTCAGCAGCTGTCCTCTGGCTAGCCTCCCCATCACGCGATTTCTGCCTCAGGGCCAGCCGACCATGGGCTGACCTTTCTAAAACCACGAGCAAAAAGCAAGCCTCTTCTCACACTGTGGGTGCTGGCTGTTTTACCCCAGGCACAGGAAAGTGGACTAACATACAAGTGGGAGCTAAACTGGCGATTTCTCTGAAAGAAGTCAGAATTACTCATGAATTCTAATTTCATCATTGCTTGCTTGCTTGCTTGATTTCTGAGGCAGGGTTCCACTGGCCTCAACCTCAGATTATGGTCCAGGCTGCTCTCAAACTTGCAGCCACCCCACTCCCTCAGCCTCTGACTGCTGAGATCACAGGCGTGCACCACCACATCGCATAGACTGAAACTCTGAAACCAACTTTCAAAGAGGGTCTCATGCTCCCAAATCAAGGTGCTGTCCCCACAGGCCAGGGTCTCTGGCTCTCCCCAGCCTCAGCTGACTGAGCCTCCCCAAGCTTCAGCAGCCTCTGCTCACTTAATCCAGCTCCCACTTCTGCCGAGTCCATGCTTGGGCAGACAAGCTCAAGCTGGCACGAGGCCGCGCAGGAACAAGGTGCAGTTAGGTGCCCTTCTTCGTCTCTGCCTTTAAAAGTCAATTGAGTCAGTCACCAGTCCTCACTGATGCTGTCTCATCTCAGTCATCACCTCCCTTTCTCAGAGGAAAGAAGGGAAGGAGAGGGAGCAAACACCCCAGAAGGAGCAGTCAGCCAGTTACTTAACCGCTGCAGACCGTGCGAGTTTCCATCTGTAAAGCAGGCATCACACGATTTCCACTGCGGGGGCTTGTGAGGGTCGCCTAGAATCACCAGGGCAGCCGAACCACAGCGTGGCCTGCATCCTGCATACAGCCTATGTCCTGTGCACCTGACTTCATGCTGCTTCAGCATCCCAGCACTTGCGTGCGTCACAGGTTCAAGCCCCGGCTAGGGAACTTCGAGACACCTTGTCACAAAATAAAAAGCAAAAGGGGCTGGGGATATAGCTCAGCATAAATGCACAGGACTGCAAAAAATAAAACAAAACCTTGAGAATGTCACCCTCCTGGCACGTGAGGGGACCGCGTGGGCAAAGATGAGGTGTCCATCTGTGGACTCTTCGAGCACTGTGGGGACCGTGGGTCACCAGGCTGAGACCACTAAGGCCCGCACAGAGAAAGCGGATGGTGCTGATGACACATGACACCCATGGGGGCTACAGAGGCAGCTCCTGTGGCCTGTATGTTCTGGGCCTTCAGATATAAACAGCAATGACACTCGGTCCCAGTCTGCAACGTTTGTTCAGCTGCACTGGGACGCAGTAGAGATCGTACACACCACCATCTTTGAGAGAGCCCAGCTCTCAATATTGTCCCGAAATGGGTCAAAATCTTGAAATACACACTTAATAAATGGGTGGACTCTGACTGCTTTGAAGCTTGCCGAATGGCTGCATGGTTTACCCTCTTGTAAGACGAATAAAGGCCTCCCTCCCAGGGCCCATTGCCCTCTTTCTTGTCACAGCACAGTCTTAAGAATTATTTTACCAAGAGAACAACATTGTCTAAGTCACGTGCACATGTCCACACAGCACTGAAAGCTGGATGGTCCTTTAGAAGTAAATCCTAGGGGGCTGGGGATTTAGCTCAGTGGCATAAGTACTTGCTTTGCAAACAGGCAGTCGTGAGTTCGATCCCCGGTACCAATAAAAAGTTAAAAAAAAAAGAGAAATAAAGAAGCAAATCCTAGTGCTGAGCTTCCAGGTTTTGAAAACAAGAACATCAAGGGGGTGGTCAGGGCAGAGGCCCTTGGGGACAGATATCCAGACCACATGGCTACCGATGAGTCACACAGGCTGGGTTTTCTAGAAGCAGAGCTGAGACAGTGTGGGGTGCAACATATCCAAATTAACTCCTCAGAGGATGAGGGAGAGGTCAGTCGCAGTGGAAGCGAGGCTGAACCACCATGCCCGTGCTGGACCCTGGAGCCAGCACATATACCCCAGTACTCCAGGTGGGGCTGGAGCAGCCAGGACCTGCTTTGGGAGGGCAGAGCTCAGGGAAGCCCTACAGAGGGCACAGCCCGGAGGCTGATGGCACTCCCTGGAACATGAAAGCAACACCTTGAGGAAGAGAAATGAATGGGTACAGAACATTTCTAGGTCAGCACAGTTGAGTGTTATGAATTTTCTAAAACTGGGTTTATTGTTTCTTCTCTCCCTCTTCTTCTTTCTTCTTCTCCTTATTCTCCTCCTTCTCCTCTTCCTCCTCTTTCTCCCTCTTTCTCCTCCTCTACTTCTTTCCCTCCACCTCTCCTCTTTTCTTCCTTTTCCCTGCCACTCTTGTACTCCTCCTTCCCTTCCTCCTCTTCCTCTTCTTGGTCAAGACAAGGTAATAGAGATTGGATTTAACCTCCCTTTTGAAACAACCATGATAAACACAAAACAGGAAATAACAGTTTTCAAGACACTGGCCCTCAGACCATGGAAGACAGTACCTGAGACAGGAAACAGAATCATACAGTTGTTCCACCTGGCCACTCTGAGAGTTTCCAGCCCTGACCCAGAAAGAGAGAGCTCAAGCAAAGCATGGTAGAGGCCCTGATCTCCAGAGAACACGCAGGACCTGGTCCAGGGAGCAGCAGAGAAAAGCTAGATCCTTGCAAGTCTCTGTCAAGTTTCAGACTCCCTCTGATCAGTAAGCTGCCCACACCAGGGATGGGACCTTGTGGAAGGACTGGGGAACAGTGCCTGGAGACTGAGCAGAACTAGGGATCCTAACACTGACAAGATGTGAGGCACTAGACAGTGTGCTCTGGGGGTCTTTAGCCCTTAGACTGAACACTTTCTGGACCCACATAACAAGTTAAGCCCAACCCTAATCCTAACCCTAACCCTAACACTAACTTTATCAGGCAGGCAAAGGAGAAGAAAAATGTCCTACAATGAGGACAATAAGTACACAATCAAAATAAAATCAAAGCCAGGCATGGTGCCACATATGTACAACCTCAACACTCTGAGAACTTGCAGCAGCAGAATCAAAACTGCAACCCCAACCTAGGCAGTTTAGGAACTTTGCATGACCCTGTTCCAAAATACTACTACTATTACTACTACTACTATTACCAATAATAATAATAATAATAATAATAATAATAATAAAAGGATGGGATATGTAGCTCAGTTATAAGGCCTGAGTTCAATTCCCAGTATCTTAATAGAGCCCTTTATAAGGGGCTGAGGATTAGCTCAGTGCAAAGGCCCTGAGTTCAATCCCAAATTCAAAATTATTATGAGCTGAGTCTAGTGCTTCTCAGTAGAAATCCCAGTAGTCCGAAAGGCCGAGGCAGCCGTATTCCAAATTCAAGGTGAGCCTGGGGAGCCTTGGCATGTATGTATAAATATGGCTGGGAACACAGCTCAGTGCGAAGGCCTCAACCCCCAACACCATCAAAAATTATTATAGCTTTATCCCACACTTCAAAAATGTTAGAGCCATGGAAATGTAAAAATAGTCTGATCTGATTTTGAGGGCATGCATCTGTAATGTTAGCAGAGGAGGAGAATCACAAGTTTAAGCTCAACCTGGGCAGTTTAGCGTCTCAGAATAAAAAACTAAAAGGACTGGCAATGTGGCTCAGTGAAGAATACCCCTAGGCCCAACCTCTAGTACCACAAAATGTGAATTAATTAATTCAGGTTGCCATTTCTAGAAGTAAAAACTATGATGTCAGGAAAAGTACACCAGATGGGATTAATAGCAACTTTAACACTGTCAAGGAAAAGGCACGTGAACCTGAAGATTGTACAGAGATTGTACAGGGTGAAAACAAAGAACAAGTTGGGTTTTGTTCTGTTTAAAGAACACTGGTAAGTTAGGGAATGATTTCAAGTATCTCTGATTTGGGTATGTGGAGTCCTTGAAGGGAAGGCTAAGGCTGGAGAGGGGCAGAAAAGTATGTAAAGAAACAACAGCCAAAAGTTTCCCAGACAGTAAATTGTAAGTTACATCTGTAAGTAAGGCAAAACCCCAACACAAAAGGCATGGTGAAAACTGGGCCAACAAACATCACCGCTGAATTACTGAGAGCTAATGGTGAAAAGAAATTCGTATGAATAGCAGGGAATGGTGTGAAAAGGCACAGGGCGTACAGAGGAACAAGGTGAGAACTGAAGTCCACTTCTTGGAAGCAAGCCAACCAAGGAGACAATGGAACCAAATCTGAGAAATCTGAATTAGCAAAAGATGTCATCCTAGAATTCTAATCCAGCAAAATTATCTTTCAAAAGTGAAAGTAAAACAAAAATATGTTCAGATATCCAAAAGCTGAAAGAATTCATTGCTATCAGGCCTGCACTACAGGGAGGTTTCTTCTACAAAATGAAATTTGGATCTACACAAAGCAACAAAAAGCACCTGTAAAGGAAGTTATAGGCATAGTTGGAGGACCCTTTTCATATTATTTAACTCTCTAATTGACTATTTAAAAGTAATGCTGTATTGTGGGATTTATAAAATATATAAAATAATGTCTGGTAAGTACAGCATAAAGATTAGGAGGGGAAAATGTAAGTGACTTATTATGAGATTTTTATACTGTATTTTAAGTGGTATTGTATCACTTGGAAGATTGTGGTAGGTGAATGAGACATACTATAAGCCTTGACACAGGCCACTACAATAGCCAAGAAAGAGTTGTAGCTAGTAATCCATCATAGGAGATGTCTTTCTTGTTACTTTCTTGTTGCTGGGGCAAAATACCCAACACCTACAAGTCTACAGCAGGACATACAGTCTCTAGCAGGGTAGGCAGGAAGCAGGAAGCAAGCAACATCAAGCCTCCCTTTCCCTTTTATTGCATTCACACTACAGGCCTATTGGTGCCACCCATACCCAGGGTGGGACTTCTGTCTTTAGTAAATCCCTTCAGCACATTCAGAACTATGTTAAACCAACTGGACTAATCCAGTATCACACACCTTTAATCCCATGATCCAAGCACCTCTGAAAAGCTCCACCTATGAGTGTATGAAGCTTTGAGGGGACATCTAGATAGAAGTCACAACAGGAGATAAGGTTAAAGAAGTTTAAAACAAGGAAAGAATAAAAACAGATTGAATAAACAGAAACACAAAGCAATATAACAGAATTCAAACCTAGTCAGATAAGGAATTACATTAAGTCACAAACATATATTTTTCAGAAAGAGTAAACTTTCAGAACCTATCTACTTCTGCCTATCATAAGCCCACTTTAAATATAAGCACAAAACAGGTTAAATGGAAAAAGACATATTGTGCTTCATGTTAACTACTGAAAAAGTGTTTAAGTTGCTCTTTACAATTTACCGCCCAATTTACATATTACCAAGTTTAAAAAGTCATTTCATTTTAATAAAGTGGCACATCAGGATAATGTGCCACAGATAATAACTCATTTTTCATTATTGGGTGAACAGCTCTGCATCAAAAATTTCAGTTTAGATTGAATTCTATAAAGGTTGTAAGCTATGGAATTCTCTCAAGAAAAAGTAAAGTTTGAAAAAAAGAGAAGTTGCCAGAATAGCCATTTACCTACCAAAGTTAAATCTGCAATTTAAAATTTTTCCCACAGTGAAAACTGAGCTTCACTGGTGAATGTTACCAAACATTTAGAGAATAACCGTCTATATACACACTCCTTCAGGATTTAAAGGCGCAGTGTTATTTCCCAACTCATTCTGTAAGATCAGCTTTACCCTGAAAGCAAAACCAAAGGAAATTACAATCAATATCTATTGTGAACATTGATGGGAAAAAAATCTTTAAATACTTTGGGTGTGCTTGGAATTGAACTGTAAATCAAATCCAGAAATATACAAGATTAATGTGTGATGACCTAGAGAAGTTTGTCTGAGGAATAGAGTCGACTTAACAGTCAATTAAACAGTCTAACTCCACATAATGATTATTTCAGTGAACACAAAAATTTTGAGAACATGGCAGACAAATAACAGCAGCCACAGAGGCTCTCTGAGATTACCAGTTTAGAATCCAGGAGCGGTGCCGTTGAGGAGTCCTACGCGAGGGGAGATGTACCCTGCTGACCCAGGAACGAACTAAGCTGAGAGAAACCAACTGGAAATGCAATCCTGATGCTATAACAGGCTCAGATAAAATCTCAGTGCAGAAGCTGGATCCCGTGCCATTGGAAGCTGCGATTTGAATTTCCTGCTGCTGATACTGCGTCCCAATCCGCACGGCAGGGAGAGAGACATGCAAAAGCTCTGAGAGCTGGAATCGGCGAACCAAACAGCGTTGAGAGCGGGACTGGCAGGGAGCCCTCATCGACCTGCAGTGAGTGAGAGAAATGGGGACCCTTTCATAGACTAGGAGGCTCCAACAGAGGACATTCTGGGAACGAGCAGACTAGCCGGAACAGGGCCCTGCAGTGACTTTAGTTGCATATTCCCCTCTCAAGCGGGAGTGGTGGGGAGCACTTGGCCTGGTGACACTGCAGACTAAGATCCAGTAGGCTAGCCCAAATCAGGTCCATGTGCCTGGCGGTGCACCCTAGCAGTGAAGCATTCAATAGGTTAACCTGGAGGGGCAGGCCCAGCAGAGGCTGCCCAGGTCTGTGTCTCCCTAGTACACTGCAGTGGGCGGGAACACCTAACCAGCGGATTCAAACAAACTGTAACAGACAAAGAAAAAAAAAAAAAAAAAACTGGGCCTCCTACATATGCTTGTATGGAAGGAACAAAAACCATGGGAAAAGGAAGCAACAAGAAAGGGTCCTTAGTCCCCAATCCTGAGACCACTGATCCAGGAAAGGTAAATGCGAAAGAGAATGAAGACAGAAAGCATGCAATATCAGACATGGTACCTATAGACATAAAGTGGGATCTCCGGAGACTCATAGACAAGTTCAAAAATGAAGTATTTAATGAAATAAAGCAAGAAATAAGTAGAAGAGTTAGAGAAATGCTAAACACCACCCAAGAAAAAACAGATGGGGGAATGGAAGAACAGAAAAAAAGGGGAGAATTGGTTGATGGAGAAAATAGAGAAAACATAGAATACGTAAAGCAGGTTCAAAGAGATTATCAGGAAACTAAAAACTCTATGGAAAGCTGGCATAACAGCTTGAAAGAAACTAAGGATAGATTATCAGAACTGGAGGACAGATTGGTAAGGTGGGAGCATGAAATGAAAAACTTCTTAAAAATAACAAGAAAACAAACAGCAATAATACAAAGACTAGAAGATGATAAGAGGATCTATAACTTAAGAATTAAGAACATAAAAGAAGAAGTAGGGACTCAAACAAATGAACTACAAAAGCTATTCACAGAAATAATCCAGGAGAATTTCCCTAATTTAGTAAAAGGTAAAGATACTCAGATGTATGAGGCATACAGGACCCCAGCCACCTACAACCCAAACAGAGCTATACCCAGGCATATAATAATCAAAATTCCAGAAATCCAATAAAGAACAGAATATTAAAAGCCGTCAAAGACAAGAAACAGATCACTTACAAGGAAACACCCATCAGAATTACAGCAGACTTGTCGGCACAAACCATCGAATCACGAAGAGCATGGGGGGAAATAATTCAAGCTTTGAAAGATAATAACCTCCAGCCAAGATTGATATATCCTGCACAACTGTCCCTAGAAATTGATGGAAAAACAAGGTGCTTCCAGGATAAAGAGGAACTAGGGGAATTTGCAACCACCAATTCAACTCTACAGAGATTATTGCAAGATATTCTAAAAATGAAAAATACAAAAATTCCAGAAACAGTGGCAGAGTGGCCACAATGAATGGAGCAGAAAGTGAAATGAAGAGGACAAACTGACAATAATGACAGAAAAAGAGCTCAACAGAAATGAGGCAAGAAGGTTGGATGGTAGGAACAGCCATTTTGGAGAAAACAAGACATCATAATAGGTAGTGCTGATTTAATATCCTCTTGTTTTGAAGTCCCATCAAGCTTTTGTTCTTCTGTCTCCATCAGTTTTAACGTGTTGTATTTTATTATATGTGATAATATAAACAAAAACTTTTATAGACAAGGAGATTATACAGAAACCATTGTTCATTTTCTGTTAGTTGATTCTAAATACCCTGTAATACTGTCATTCTCTTGAATGGTTTTACATTGTCTTGATATGTTTGATGCTACAGTATACGAAGTTATACCCAAAGATTTTAAGGGAAGAGATACTATGGTGACTACTATTATGTCGAAATTATCTTGTGGTGAAACACTATTTTGCTTAAATGGCTATGTTTCGACCTGCGCTTTTTGTTGTTATGCCCTCTTTTTTTTTTTATCTCAATCTCCTTTTTATTATCTACTTTTTCATTTTTATCCTTTTAATTACGGGGAAAATAAAAAATAGCAGGTTATATTATAGTAACCCACTTTCATTTCCTATTAACTTGATTTGAAACTCTGTATTGCTCCCACCATCTTGTTTTTTCTGATTTTCCTCTATTCTGTTATGCTTGATAGTACCAAGTTTGAAAGTATAGGCAACAACTATGAAGACAATAAGATTCATTGTGACGCCCATTCTGGTTGACTATTATCTTCTTTTGAAGTCCTCTAATGTCTCCAAGGTTTTGGTTTTATTGGTCTTATTCTTTACTGTTTTGTTCAATTTTATTATAATTGATGATATAGGCAATTCTTTTTAAGAAAACACGAGGCATTATGGTAACCATTGTTGATCACCTTGTATTTTGTTTTTACATTATGTACTATGTCCATCCTTTTGATTTGACTGACTCTGTCCTGGTATGTCACATTTAGTTTTACTTTCTTCAGAAACAAAAGTAATAAGAACTGTGGGAGTAATAAAACCCAAAATGTGTAATTGTCATTGTACAAAAGAAAGTTCTCTAAAAGATATAACTGCATATATATTTAACTGCATAAGATAGATAACCATATTACTGAGTTTTGTTGGATCATTGAACAGAATTGTTTGCAGTCTCACTGTTTGAAAGTCCCCTCTATATGCTTTAATTTTGTAACTTCAACAACTATTTCTAAGATGACAATATGTAATTAACTAGTGATTTCCTACTGTTTATTTTTTCTGAAATTCTGTATATCTTGTACCCTTTTTCTGTTTTTTTCTTTTTTCTCCTTAAATAAAATTAAAAAAATTTTTTTGAAAAAAATGTAAACTCTTTCTCCCTCCATTTCTCCATCCCTCCCACTTCCCCCTCTCTCCCCCTCCTTCCCTCCCTCCCTCCATCTTCTGTGATACAAGGATAGAACCCAGGGCCTTTATACAGAGCTACAACACACCAGCCCATTTTTAAAATTTATTTTTATTTTGAGGCAAATTCTGACTAAGTGGCCCAGGCTGGGAATAAGCTTGCAATTCTGCCTGTCTCAGCCTCCCAGAATGCTGGCATTATAGGCATTCACCACATCTGGCTCTGATATCCACTGTCGAATTAAAAATCAACAGTTTAGGACTATGTCAAATTCACTGACTCTCCAACACCAGCTGGGTTTCCAGTAATTCAGTTCAACTCAACTCAATTCTAAGTGTTTGAGTTGGCACAGAGCGCACAGTCACACAAGAGTGCTCCCACTTAAGGTCCCATCACGTGTCCAGCTTGCCTCTCATTATTCAGCTATAAACCCTGGAGGGCCCTCCAATCTCTCAAGATAGTTCTCTACCACAGGCCACAGAATTCAGGAAAAACACTTTACTCATGCTCACTGACTTATCACATAGAACACAAGTCAAAAGCAGCCAATGGAAGGAACACACAGGACGCAATGCAGGGTGGGGCAGGGTTTCCGCCCCACCTCCCCATAAGTGTACCTTGTTAACAGTAGACATTTATCTCCCATGATTCTGGAGACTTGAAGTCCAAGATGGAGGCTCAGGCACATTGGGTGTCGAGTGAGGACCCAGTCCTTCCAACAAGGTGCCTTCTAGGTATGTGCCTACATAGTGGAAGGAGAAAACGCTTCCCGAGAAGCTTTCTCCTGAGAGCTCTACCTGAGGTCTGGCCTGCCACTACCGCACCTTGGGCTGGGTCTCAGGGTAGCAGCTGCGGAGGGGGCACACAGGCATCTCCATCACGGCATTCTGCTCCTAACCCTCCCCCACTGTATGTGCTTTTCACCCACAAGATTCATTTCACTCGAGTAACTTTAAAAGTCAAACCTGGCTGACTATCAGCCCTGAAGTCCAGGTCCTGTCTAAATCAGATATGGGTGAGACTGAAAATACGGTTCATTCTGGGCCAACCGCTCTTCGGCTGTGAGCCTTTGGATTCAAACAAGTTCTGTGCTTTTAAAACAGAACGGTGAGACTGGGAGGACAGACACTGTCATTTCCAAAGGAAAAAATAAGAGAGGAAAAGACAACAGGTAACAAGTCAGCCCTCATCCTCACAAGGCAAACCTTACAGCCCAGTGCCAGATAATGTCCTTTGCTTCGAGGCCCACTGGGTGGCACTCCTGTCCCCGTGTGGCAGAGACTAGGTTGTGTGCCAGCCTCTCCTAGAGTCCTGTTCTTCCAGGCTGGCCTGAGCCCAGAGCCTCAGCCTGGCCTCCAATGAGTACTGTCCTAATGGGACTCTCTGCAGCTGCCCCGCCCACTGGTGTCCCCTGCTGGGTGGCAGCCCTGAAGATTGTCCTTGGGATCATTGTACTATTGTCTTGGGCTATTGCTCCCGGCTTTGGTTTAGCTGTTGGATAAATCTTATCTGAGCCAGAGCTTCACCTCCTCATAGACTTGGTGCTCTCTCCTTAGGTGAATGACTTTTTTCAGTGTTTACAGTGCTAATAGGCTGGGAATTTACTAACTCTTTAAGTTGTTCTTCCATCTTTAAGTTTTCATTTATTTATTAAAAACGTATGCATGTATCTACCAACATTATTTTTATGTCCACTTAGGCCATCTCTAAAGAGACCGAGCTCTGGTTTGTAGCTCTCCTCTCCTCCTCCTGGACTTTCGCCCGAATCACCTTTCACGGAGCTGTACGATCTTCCTGGCCTTTACCTGGCACCCAGTTCTGAAGCCACTTCCACATTCGTAGGCATTTGTTAGAGCAGCCCTCTCTCTCAGTACCAGTTTTCTGCACGCAATTCAGGTACAGCACTTGCCTAGTGTGCAAGGCCGTGGGTGTCATGCCCAGCACTGGGGAAAGTATAAAACCAGTGGGTTATAAACAACAAGCTGGTTCTTAGCATTGTAGGGCCAGGAAGTCCAAGATCAAGGCTCTGGAGGATCTGGGGTTTGCCAAGGGCCCAGGTCCTTTCAGTATCTTCTTGCTGTGTTCTCCAAAGTGGCAAAGAACAGCAGTGCTCTCGCCAGGGTCTCATAAGAGGGTATGAATCCAGATAACAACTCTGCCCTTGTGATCTAATAATCATCTCCCAAGGGCCCCCTTCTGCACCCCTTCACATGAAAGGCGGGTCTTGACACAGACACAGTGAAGAGACATAAACATTCTGGTGATCATAGTGACATTCTTTAGGGATTTTCTGATGGCTTCATTATATAGGAATGATTGATCAAGTCATTAGCTGCTCATGTTAAACTCAATCTCTGGCCTCTCCCCATCCTGAGGTTGGGGGATCACCAAGTATTTCCTCACTAGCTCAGGCAGGTACAGGTGGACGCATTGGTTATGAACAACAGGTGCTCCTGTAGTTACGTCACTAGAGCATTCCTGGGCTTTTAGGAGCTCTGGGCCAAGAACTAAGAACAAAGACCAAATATCTATTTCCCATCACGTAATAAAACAAGTTAAAAAATATCCAGGGAGTCAGGCATGGTGGCACATGCCTGTAATTCCAGAACTCTGAGAGGCTGAAGCAAGAAGATCACAAATATGAGCCCAACCCAGGCAATTTAGTGACTTTGTGGGGTCATGTTTAAAAAAATTTTTTTTAAGGGTAGGAAACTAGGAATATAACTCAGTGTGAAGGCTCTGAGTTCAATCCCCAGTGCTAGGAAAAAAAAGAAAAGGAAAAAACCATCTAGGAAGACCTATAAATAATATCATGTTTAACCTTAAAATACTAAATATTTTCCCTCTCAAGTCAGGAAAAAGAAATGGCTATTCTTATCACTGTTATTTAACACTGCACTGAAAGCCTAAACAATGCAATAGGGCAAGAAAAATTGAAAGACTACAGATAGGAAATGAAAAAGTAAAACTCTCTTTTGACATCATGACATCATCTCTGCAGAAAAAAACTGAGGGAACAGCCAAGGTACACAAACATACAATGAATATACGCAAATCACTGGTAAATTTAAAAAACCCTTAAAATATCATAACATCAAAAATATAAAATGCTCTACAAATAAATCTTACAAAAGATGTGAAATCTGTATATCTGAAAATTACTAAATGAGATTGAATGAAATTAAAGAGGAAGTAAATAAATGGAGAGAGAAATATTTTGCATCCATAGAAAGACTCATTATATTTGAGGTTAATTCTCCCTACATTGTTGTATAGATTTAATGTAATTGTAATTAACATCCCAGCAGATGTTTTAAAGAAATTGACAGGTGATTTTAAAGATCAAATGGAACAGCAAACTTCCTCTAATGAATATGATCACTCTGTGTATCTTGTGTATATAAATATATATATATATATATATATATATATATCATGTATGGGTACAAATTCCCTATGAGGAATATAATCATTATATGTGTATAAAATGCGCCACTAAACTTAAAAGTAAATAAATAAATAAATAAATATGCCCGGAATTGTAGCTCAGTGATACAGTGCTTGCTTAACAATCTTCAGGTACTGGATGTGATAGCGCATGCAGGAGGCTGAGGCAGGAAAATCACTGCAGGTTCAAGACTAGCCTAGGCTACAGTGAACTCAAGGCCAACCTGATCTGCATATTGGGACCCTATATATAAAAAAAATTCAGTACTGCAAAATAAATAAATAGACATAACATGCACAGAGCTTGGCACTAGCCCGAGTTTCCAGCACCTACTGGGGGCGTTAGAACTCTGCCCCTGTGAATGGAGCAGGGACAACTGTAGACTGCAAGGGCTGGCTGCAGTCCCAGGGAAGTGGGCATGAGGAAGCGCACAGTGCTGGATCTGGGAAGTGTCTGCTGCAGCCTGGCCTCGTGCCCAGTATTGCATATCTGTCACCTCATTTACTTTTCTCTAGAACACAGGATCCCTTTCTGACAAGACAGGAAGCTGAGCCACGGGACTATCCAGCTAGTCAGAGCCAAGATTTTCTGCATGACTTCGGTGTGGGTTACAGCCAGGCTTCCTGGGTAAACTGGAGGCCTCAGGGGCACCAGACCGGGCAAGGCCCTGGTGCCTCCAGACAGCCTCAGGCGGGTGGGCTAGGCTTCTGGAGACGCTGCACCGGTGGACCTGTGATTTCATGCCTTCTTATTCAGGTGGCTACACTTCTAAGGACAATCACTGACCTGCAATAGAGGTCCTTGCGCAGTGACTGATTTTTACTCACTGCAGTGTCCCAGGCAGTAAATCAGACCTGGGTGGCTGGGGGCAGGGACTCCGCCGTTTTCTGCAGTGCTCGTCTTCCCAGCACAGGGTCATGGGAGAGGGCCATCCCACAGGGTCATGGGCATCTAGTCTGTGGTCCAGGGCTCCAGAATTGTCCCAAAGCCACCACTACTCTGCAGCCGCTTTCCTAGCAGTTCCAGCCCAGGGCCTCTGCTTTTCCTTCTGTTGCTCACCTGCGCACTCCATGTGCAAGGGCATAGGGAAAAACCGTATGTGTCTCAGCTGCCAGAACTGCTGCCCTCAAGAACCAGGGCACTTTGGTTAGGAAAGAAGTGAATGAGGGCCAGAAAGGCAGCAGTGGGCACCCTGCCTCACTCCTCCCAGTCTCAGGGTGAGCAGAGGCAGGCAGGCTCCCCAAGAAATTCTCTCTCCTGGTTAAGGACAGGCCCCTGGGCACCTGTGGAGATTCTTTGGGAACTTCCCCTGGCACGCAGCCAGCATGGGGTGCGTACACACGCAGCCAGGGTGGCGGGACTTCCCAGGTGCTTGCATGCCAGGGTGGCTTGCAAGAGTCCACCCGCCTGGTCCTTCCTGCATCTGGGCAAGCCCAGGCCACTGCCGCCGTGCCCTGAGGCCTGGGGTGGCCTGTAGACCTGGGGTTGAGGGAGACTCTGTGCCCTCCTCCTTGCTAAAGTCACGAGGCTTCCTGAGGCCGGGTCTATGGCCTCCCGCGCTTCCTCTGCTGAGGTCTCCTTGGCCTGGGAACTCAGCTTGGCTGAGCAAGCAGACGGCCCTGTACACACCCCGCTATGGCCTCTGAGTGTCAACCATGGTTATTATTTTGGCTGTATCTTGAAAGTTGCTAGACTTCACTTTTTAAAAATCCACATTTGGATTTTTTTTTTTTTCTTAATTTGGGTTACTCTGCTGCTGATGGATCATCTAAGACTTTTCTTCATTTTTAACAGAACCGTGTTTGAATACCTTGTTGTTGAAAGTGGAAGCTAAGGCAGGAGCAGCAGTGACTGGGGGGCGGGGAGGTGCAGGCAGTGCAAATGGGCACGTCGGGACTGGGCTCTGATGTCTTGGCCTCTGTCGCAATGCAGTCTGCAGAATGTCCTCAGGTGATTCATGGTTACAGCACATGGGCTGAGGATTAGGCCCTTTCTTCTCCCTCTCAGGTTCCATGCATTCCTAAGAGGGCCTCTGGCCCAGAGTGGGGGCACATGCCTGTCATCCCAGACTGAGGCAGGAAAATTTCTATGAGTTCAAGGCCAGGCTGATGCTGTCTCAAAAAAAGACAAGAAAAAAAGGTCACTGATGGCCTCACATAGGTCCTGACCCTCACAGGACTGACGATACTGGGTTGCCCACTCCCCTCTGTGGCCCAGGTACCAGTATCAATGGCCCAGACCACAGCCCCAGACCCCAAGTGTTGGAGGTTGTGCTCTGAGTTCAGAGAACACAATCTGAGATGACTCCATGGGCCAGGCTTGTAATAAAAATGAAGAAAGCTTAGCAGCCACTGTGACATGTGACAGCGCCCACACCACATATAAAGAAAATATTGTTGTGTTGGTATGTGACCTGGAGGGTGATCAGATTCCTTTTTTTTTTTTTTTGAGAAAAGCAAGAAATCCAGATTTTTCCATGTTGAATGTCTTGATTCTTTCAAATGCTGTCAGCTAATTCGAAGTAGATTTAAAACAGTGCCGGGATGTAATAAAGCACTTCTAGGAACCAGATGTGGCCTTAGGCCACAATAAGTTTTCAAGCCTCTGGGAGAGACAGAAAATACAACAAATTTCACTCCAACCCAGGGCTGGAGTGAGGATTAGGGGCAATCACTCCATGTAAAGGCCTGAGCTAACGCCCACAAGAAACCCAGTGTACAGGCCAAGATTCTCCAGAGAAACTGAAATAATAAGTCATGCAGACAGCCCCAGTTTATGACAGTTTAACTTACAAGGGTTGAGACTCAGCATGAGTTTACTGAGCCAAAACCCCATCGTAAGCTGGGCAGCGGCTGGGTAGGGCATGTGCATGGGTGTTCACAGGCTCATGATCCACTATGAAGGCCGAGAGCGCTCACCATCTGCTGCCTGCAACTGAGACCCAGGAAAGCTGGCGGTGTAGCTCCAAGGGCCTGGGGTTAGAAAACCACTGCAGATTCTTCCCTGCCCTTGAACGGAGAGCCTCAGGCCTCTGACTTCTGCTTGCATGAGTGAGGCCTTGAAATCAGCCACATCACTTGCCCCAGGTCACCATGGGCAAAGGAATGACTCTGAGACTTGACTTTCCATTCTAAGAGGAGAGGGAGGATGCCTCCTGGTACAGCCCTGAGCAGACGGTCTCCACGGCCTCTCTCCCGGCCTTGGGCCCGCAGCCCTTCCTCTCCGACTGGGTGCCCAAACTGTCTACCGGTCTGCCTGCTCTGTTGTTAACAGCAAGTGACTATTACAAAAGAAGAACCAAGATGGTGAAAGCAGATGCCCTTCAAAGGTCCTGGAAAGCGGTCTAGAACACATGTCTCAGGTCTCATCTCTTTCCTCAGAAACGCAAGGGATCTGATGGGACCGTTTCCCAAATTGAAGTGTTCTGCCTTGTGATGACATTCATGAACTGGGAGTGCAACCAGCCTGGACAAACTCAGGCAGGGCTGGTGACCCTGTCCTTTGACCAGTGATTCCAGAGTGGCCTCTACAGTCTGCAGAAGGATTTTACTCATCACCTCCCGAAACCTCCTGTGTCTCCTTGCGACCCCTTCCTTCGCTGCATTTTCACTTTAGATTAGATTGGCTTCTGTCACCACAGATTGGTTTGTAAATGCTACACTTTTACGTAAATGGAATCATACAGTGTGTTCTCTAGCCGATTTCAGTGTAATCTGATCCACCTACATCAATAATTTACTTAATTGTTGCATATTATGTAACTTTATAGATACATTATTTAGTGGTAATTTGTTTATCCAAACAGCTGTTGATGGATATTTGAGTTGCTTCCAGTTTGGAGATATTACAAGTAAAGCTATGTTAAAGAAAGAAAGCCAGCCAGCCACTGGAGTAGATTTTATGGTGAGCAAAGGCCTAAGAACCAGGAAGACTGAGGGCATAGATAATCCCGGCCACAGCTCACACAGGCAGGCTGGAGAGATTCAATCTTCCTCTCTCTTTTTTTTTTTTTCTCTACTCAGGCCCTTGATGGATTAGAAGGGGCCCACTTACACTGGGGAGTTATCTGTTTTCTTCCGCTCACACTGCTAAATCAGATGCTAATCTCTTCTGGAAACACACTTACAGACATAATCAGAAATAACACTGGACTCTATCTAGGCATCCTGTGACACAATCAAGTTGGAGGTCCAGTTCATTATATCCTACCTGAGAATAAGGGCGAACTGTAACAGGGAGACTGAGGGGCAAGCTGATCATCTTAAGGTCGTGTATGCATGCAGGGCCAGAGGAGAGCAGGTACAGAGCACCAGCTAGTACCTGAGGGCCCTGAGGCAGGAAGGAAGTCTGAGAATGCTTCTGGAAGTCATAGATTTTACTTTGCTTGTGTTGGTTGCAAGGAATGCAGAATTGTTTGCCAAATTTGAGAAAAGTAGAGGAAGATTCTGTCCTGAAGCTGCATATGAGGCAGAGTGGACTCACGAGATGACAAGGCCTCCGGGTATGGGGCTTGACTGCCCTAGGAACCTCCGTTGCAGGACTTTGCTGGCTGTGACAGTTAACGGTCAATCTGAGTAAGACACACTCAACTAAATTGGATGAGCACAGTTCTGGGTGTGGTTACTGATGACAGAAGACCTGCCCTGGGGAGGAGGCTTGTTGCCTGAATGGTGTAAAAGAAAAATGAAGATGGAAGCCTTGCTTGTTTCTCTGAAGCAGCTCGTCTTCCTCTTCGCCTTGGTTGTCATCTCCTGGCTTTCAGCATAAACTCTTCAGCCTGTCACAGACACTTCAGCCTTTCATTCCAGACCGTTGGCCTCCTGGTACGGACTTGAATGGGACACTACAGTGAGCTCCAGGCCTTCACCTAGATCTTTTGGTCTCTGGTGCACAGACAGCCCTTTTGCACCCTTCCACGCTAGACTCTGTGAGCAGCCACTGTTAGCCAATCTTGTAATTCTTAAATATTTATATATCTTGCAATTAATCTTTTTCTCCAGTAGGCACTGACTGATAGATTTTGGTACCAGGAGTGGCTCTAGAGAAACAGAATCGTAACGATGAAAATTCTTTCATGGGGCTGGGGATTTAGCTCAGCAGCATAAGCGCCTGCCTTGCAAGCAGGCAGTCATGAGTTTGATCCCTGGTACTGATAAAAACGAAAAAGACAAAAAAAAAAAAGAAAATTCTTTCATGGTTTCAGTGGTTCCTGGAATTGGCTCTCTACCTTCATGAGACCTAAAGACACCTTGGTGTCTTTGATTCTGTGGGGAATCCTGACAGTCTTTGGCGTAAACTGTTTAAAATAATATGCCGTGTAGATCCACTTGATCATCCTAATTCACCACTTCTGAGACACAAGTAATGTAGTGACTGCACACATGAAAGCCTTGAAGATTCTTGGAAGAATGGAAAATATGATGCTAGCTGGTTACTCTTAACATATCTGGGCAAACTAAAGAAGGCAAGTAAAGAGCTCAAAATTCAAATTCTCATAAACACACATAAAAAATTTAAGTTTTTAAGTGTGTCCTGAAAAAAAACCTCCTCAGCAGGATTCATGCATCCAGGAATCAAAGTGTGGAAGTGGGAATGGTACCACTCACCATTACCTCTAGGCATCCACTAGCAAAGTTTTTGTTTCCTTTTTCCATGACCTTATGTTCTGCGGGCTCACAGTCTTAGTTCCAGAGAGGACAAGGCTTGTGCCAGGAAGTACAACAATGGTACCACTAAACTGGGAGCTAAGACTTCCCTTTGGTCATTTTGGTCTCTTATGCTTCTGAGGGAACCAGCTAAACAGGGGAGTCACAGTGTTGGCAGGGGTGACCGACCCATACTATCAAGAGGAAATTGGAGTATTATCCTACAAATGGAGGAAAGGAAGAAGATACTTGGAATTCAGGAGATCCCTTAGGCCACCTCTTAGTATTACCATGCCTTGTTATAAAAGTCAATGGGACACTACGACAGCCCAATCAAGGCATGATGACAAATGGTCCAGAACCTTCAGGAATGAAGGTATGGATCATCCCACTAGGGAAATGACCAAGACCTCTTGAGGTGTTTGCTAAATACCAGGGGAATACAGAGTGAGTAGAAGAAACAAAATACCAGTTACCACGCTGTAATCAGCTACAGAAACGACTGTAATTGTAGTAATTCTTTGCTAATATGCTTCCTATGTAATATACTGTTGACAGATTTAATATTGGGTTTTAAGTATTGCTGAACCTGTGTTATCATGTCCAAGTTATGAAATGTCGCAACTAAACATCGACCAAAGAAAACTTGCCTTCTATTCTGGGGAGAGAATTAGTGTTTCCAATTGGATATAGGATAGGGAGCTGGGGATTTAGCTCAGCCGCATAAGCACATGCCTTACAAGCACGTGGTCAAGAGTTAGATCCCTGGTACCGGTAAAAAAAAAAAAAAATTAAACCAATTGTACATAGGATAGTTGTAACATGTTAGGTGCAAGTGTGAACTTGACTTTAATCTAGAGACTATTGTTTGAGGAAATGAGTTTTTATGTACTGCCACTTCATATCCTTCATTATATCTTTTTGTTTGTTATTTTGAGACAGGATCCCACTAGGTGGTTCAGGCTGGCCTTGAGCTCACTTTGTACCCCAGGCTGGTCTCAAACTTGAAATGATCCTCTTGCCTTAGCCTCCCCAGTGGTAGGATTACAGAAGTGTGCCATCACACCTGGCCCTTTCATTTATATCTTAATACATCTGTTTTATTCATTTGATTTGCAGAAAGTCCACTTTACATATTACGGGTACATTAGTACACTCTCAGATATAGTCCTTTTATGTACCAAGCACTGTTCTAAGTAGTTGTTTATTCATTTAATCCCTTCAATATTTCTATATATAAACCTCCATTTTGTAGAAGAGCCTGGGAAAAGGTAACTGATTTGCCCAGTGTTCCATAGTTGCACAGCTGGAAAGAAGCTGAACTGGAATTCAATCTCAGCAGCTTAGTTCCAGATCTTGGCTTTTACTCACTAGATGTTCTAATTAACGTTAATTAGACACTATGTTTTTGAAACATAGTGTTAATGTTTTAGAAACTGTTTTTTCCATTTATCATTTGTCTTTTATCTTCAGAGGTTTAAAATTCACTTTCCATTTATATGGCTAACTCTATTAATCCTTTTCATATGGATTCCACTTTAGGACACTTTGTTGGCTGTTAAGGGTAGAAAAATGCAGTGTAGATAAGAAGGCAAAGGGGTTAGAGTGCACCTTGACAAATGTTACGAGGACTTTCTGGTGAGCACGTTAAAAAGTACCACAAGTGCTTGAGGTGCTATAGGACCTATTACCATACACTTCTACAACACGTTGACCTAACGCCTCTGCTGTATAACTGAGGAACACAACACCTCTTAAAAAAACAGTAACATCCCAATTTCTTTTTTCTTTCTTTTTTTTCTAGATACCGGGGATCAAACTCGCAATCTCGAGCTTGCCAGGCAGGCGCTTACGCCCCTGAGCTAAATTCCCGGCCCAACATCGCAATTTCTTTGTTCGTATTTTCCTCACACCCAGTGTCTAGCATTGTTACTTTTTAATGACATTTAATGTCATTTAACACCACTCTACTGCTGTGCTAGGCGCTTGGGACAGACATGACCAACAGTCATCGGCTCTGAGCGTTCTATGCTCTGCACCCTACGATAGTTTAGGGGGCCTGTTCTCTCTTTTCCGAATATATCTTTCTCATCTGTGGTGAAAGCCTCCCTAAATCCTACTCATCCTCGAAGCCTGGGCTCATTTTCCTTCTCTGGCTGCTTGTTTGTTTCAGACTACAATAAACTTTAGAGGACCGCTATGCCTTCCCAGGGTTCCTTCGCTGTTTATTCCATACACTGTTACGAACGCTGAAAGGATAGCTGATACCCGGTAGCAACTCCCATTCAAGGTCATAACGTAATTGCATCGCTAAGTGTAAAATGCTATTTTTTTTTTTTTTTTTACAAAAAAGTTTGCTTTTTTGTTTGAGACACACAAAGGGATGGTGAAACCAGGTTCAACAGCCAGAATCTGACAGCTGGCAGAGACCGGAAAGGGGATTTTAGTGATTTCCGGAGTCCGCCTATGAAAAGTTGTAACTGTTTTAGATTAATCTCAAAATAAGAAAAACTACGGATAGCATTGAAGAACATTTTTTGAAGACAAAAATGTATCTTCTAAATGTGAATAGAAAAACATTTAAAGGGAGAAAAGATGTTGGGCCTAACTTCATTTGACAGATGGGAAAACTGAGGCACAGACACAAGGACTGCCCGTGAGGTCTCAGTGCTGCCGAAGCGGAAAGGACCCTGGGTGAGAATCGACCGCAGGGTGCCCAGCCTAGAGCATCCCAGACCAGGCCAGCAGCCACCCCGCCCAGCCGTCCGCGGCATATCCATCACGCTCGAGGGGCGGGGCCTAGAAGACTCTGCCCCCGACGCTCTCTATTTCCCAATAGGAGGAGAGCTGCTCAGGGTGGGCGGGCCAGGTCCGCCTCCTCAACTGCCGCCCAGTGCAGGGCGGGCTCAGCCGTCGCTTTCCAGTGGGGTCTGGAGGAGCCACGCTCGGCCAAGGCGAAAGGATGATACATACGTCAATCAAAAGGCCCGCCAATGGGGTAGCGCGCTTCCCGCGGCGTCCGCCTCCGCCTCAGTCTCGCGGCGCCCGCGTTGCCTTACCCTAGGCCGCCGCGGCGGCGCCCGCCCGCGCCTGCATCCGGGTCTTGGCGCGCCGCTTTCGGAGCGCGGCTGCCGGCGGCGGGAGGCGTGAGGGACAGGCTATCTTTACGGCGGTGTCAGCGGCGGCGGTGGTGGCTGCGCCAGTGGGGATTGGCCTTGGCGAGTATGAGGTGGGTACGGTGGGAGCGATGGCGAGTGCGGGCCAGTCGCCATTTTCTCTCCCTCAGACCCGGCTGGCAGGCGGCGGGCGGCGGGCGGCAGGACGGAAGAGAGTTGTAGGCCCACCTGCGGTGGCTCAGCACCCATGGAGCGGCTGGGCCTCCTCCAGCGGTGCCCGGCTTAGGCTGGGCGGCTAGCGGAGGCTGCAGCCTGCCGGGGCGCGGGCGGGGGAGGGGTGCCGCGTGGCTCTGGCGGCCTTGCCCCAGCCCCCTCCGCTTCCCGCCCAGAGCTTCACTGACGGGGCGGGGGGGGTCATTCTTCACATTCCTTACTCCGCCCCTCCCCCTGCTTCAATCAAACTTGGGGCGGGCGGAAGTCCCGCCTTCTTGCCCTTGCCCATTGGCCGGCGACCCTCCCACTGTAGCGTGATTGGCTGCGATGGCTGCCAGGGTCTCAATGACGTCACTTCCTCTATCAGGTTTGTGGGCCGGGGAGACCTTGGCCTTGGGGGGTTGGGATGAAGGAGGGAAGGTAGGAAGTGCTGGGGGAGGGCCGGAGTGAGAAGGCGCGGGCGGTGAGGGCGGGAGAGTCGGGTCTGGCTCCTTGCCCCTGCTCAGTTCAGCTCGGCCAAGTGCGGCCTCCGGCCTCCAGTTCTGGAGCAGCTGCTGCGGCTGGAGGTCCGCCTCGGCGGCCGTCCTTGGTGAGGGGGAGGGGAGCACGAGAGTAGGAGGAAATTGTATCCTGGGGGACGGGGTTGGAGATTTGCGGCTCGGTGTCACCGGAAACAGCTCTGGCCTCGACTCCTCGGCTGCGAACTTCTAGAACGGAGCGTCTCCAAAGACTAGCTAATAAACTTTCTTCAGCGTGCTCTGGTCTGAGCAGTGTGGTAACCTTTGTGTCCTTGGCCTGCAGTGCCCTATGTTCTTTTAACTTTTTACAGTAGGACAGTAGGTACCGTGGCAGAAGTGATAGTGTGTATTTTACTTCTTACTCAGCTTTCGCTTTTGAAAAATTGATTAAATTATGAAAGGATTGGTACGCGGGAAAATGACCTTAGAAACAGTGTTAAATTCTTCACATAAATAAGGGTTTTTTAAAAAACTTTGTTGTGAAATTTTACTTTCTTGACAGTTCCTAAAGTTGCAGTATCATCTAGCGTTTCTGCATTTATTTTCCTTGGCGTGGAAATCCTGCGATATGAGATAATTGAGTGTCAGTATAACTTTATATGTTGTCCCTGAAAATAAGTAACTATTTTAGTCTAAATTTTTCTGCTGTGTGATAATCTGGTGTTTAGTGTGCTCAAGGAATATGTGTACTTAAAGTAACAACTTGGAGGTTGGATTTTGTATGTTTGTCTTAGGGCAATTGTTTAAAATATTGAAACAACTTTCAGAAAATAAGCAAATGTCATAACATTTAAATATAGTTATGACTAAATGACATTTTAAAACTTGTTACTTTGGTACAGATAGAGTGTGGGAAAAATTCAACTCAGATAGTTGTGGGGACAGTGATTTTATTTTGAAACAGGCTATGGGTCACACACACCACCCCCGCAATTGAAGTTCTTTTAAATTTGTGACTCATGAACTTTAAAGTGTTAAAAATTGGAGGGAGTCAGGCAGAGTGGTGCACACCTGTAATCCCAATACTGAGAAGTTGAAGCAGTAGAGTCACAAGTTCCAGCCTGGGCAATTCAGCAACATCCTGTTTCATTCAGAAAGGTGTATGTGAGGGTGGGGTTGGAGATACAATGTAGTTTAATAACTATAAAGCCCTGGGTTGGATTCCTAGAACTGGTAAGAAAATAGAAACCAGATATTACAAAGAAAAAGTTTGTAAATCACTGAGTTAAGATAAGAATTTAAAGAGAAATAATCAGTTTTTAAACAAATTGGTCTCAAGTATTACTCCTTAAGGGCCTTTTCCCCCCCTTTTTTACCGTGACTCCACATTTCTTGATTTAAAGTACAGCACCATAGATATTGTGTACTGAGATGGAGGGGCGTTGTCTGGATACATCCTTAGCCATTTATATTTTTTTGTATTTTGAGAAAGGATCTTGCTAAGTCAGCCTATGCTGGACTCAAACTTGTAGCCCTCTTACCTGGGCCTTCCATAGTGCTAGGATTACAGGTGTGAGCTAGCAGATATTGCAGTATTGTCTACCTTTTATTGAATATTTAAGATAGTGGATTTTAACTTTATACACAATTGGAATTAGTATTAAGAGCACTAAACGAGTGGTACAGAATGTATGTCATTGGATCATGAAATCACTTTTAATAGATTGTGATTTTTTTTTAAATACGAAAAATTACAGTGGATGCATGAAATAGTGTGTTGTGTGTATTCCTACTGAATAGTCTGAGTGACCAGAGGTTGAAAAACAGCCTGTCTGATGGTGTTTGTCTTGCTTATAGCACTGGTCTTTACAGAGCATTAGAAACAATTCTGTTATGCTTAAATTTAGTGTAGCATATTTCCCTCATGTTTTTATGAGTTGGGACATATCTTGACCACCCAGGATCAACAGTTGCATGGTATTTTTTTAATAGCCTTGGCAACTTTTATTTGGACTGTGAAAGAGCTTTTCCGTCCCAGAATATTAATTGCCAGGAGTATTTCCACATCTGGATGAGAACAGAAAAATTGGATCCCTGGTAATAAATTGTCAACATTGCTTCATGTGGCCTCATGACCAGAGTAAAGGGAAGCTTGTGTTTTTTAGCTGTATGGGTGATCCAGGCTTTGCATAGTCACTGAAGAGTGGGTTCATTAACTGGATACAATTCAGGCCATTACTGGGTTTTAAAGTGTGTTTTATATAGCTAACATCTCATAAGGCCTTTGGCGACTCATTTCAAGTGCTCAGTATTGATAAGTGGGTAATGGCTACTAAATGAATAATGCAGTTTTAGTGGGTTGTCTCACAGCCAGGTGCTTTCCAAAATTTTATTTCTAAGCTGGGAGTTATGGTGCACACCTGAAATTCCAGCTCTTCGAAGACTGAAGCAGAAAGATCACTGGATTTGAGGCCAGCCTAGGCCATATAGTGAATTAAAAACGAGTCTTTTTTGGGATGCATGCTATTTGCAGTTTAAGATAGGCAAAAGTGCTCTCTCCACAGTCTCATCCAGATGTTAAGGAAATTGTATAGGGTATTTCTCGGGCTCTTTCTAGTACATGGTTTGAGTATTCTGAGATAGCTAATGGCTGTAACTTTATTTTTACTTATATAGGTATAGCTTTTAGATAAAGTGTTTTGAAATGGCAGATATGGGTGTAATTCCAGGACATTTTGTCTGTGTAGTCATCCTTTTCTACTTCACATCAATATATTTTTTTTAAGATGAAGTTACACTAGCTGGTTGCCTAGAGGGACAAGACAGTCCCCTATTTGGGAGTGTTTATTTGGCCAGTAGCATGAATAATGCCTAGGAGGAAACTTTTTTTCTTAATAGTCCATAAATTATCTACCAGGGATGCAGTTAATTATAGTAGGCTGTGAAATCTAGATTAAATAACTAGAACCTGTCTTTTCTCAGCTTAGGGATTATGTGTGTGTAGTGGTTTTATTCCTCAGTTTGGGAAAGAATAGGAAAGCAGATGATTGTAGAGTTGGGAATTGTATGTATAATGATGACTAATAAACAAACCAAGTCGAATCCTCTGCTTCACCCTAAATACTTGTTTGTATTTAAGATTTGCATCGGAATTTAAGTATGCCGGAGTAGCATATAATGTGATTATAGTAGGGTATTGCCCAAAATTAATGTTCTATACTGTGAAATTTACAACAGAACACTGTAAATTGCCTTGGTATTGACTACTTTTTCTGTTTTTATTTGGTGGTGCTGAGGATTAAATTCAGGGCCTTCACGTTGCAGTACACCCCAGCCCTTTTTATTTTTTACTTACTTACTTGAGACATACTCTTAAATTGGGCTGGGCTTGGTCTCAAGATTCTCCTGCCTCTGCCTTGAAGAGTGCTGGGATTACAGGCATGTGCCACCATGCCCAGCCCTCTGGGAGTAATTTTTTTTTTTTAAGCCAGTCAGATTTAGCAGTGGGGGGGGGTATACCACCTTTAGTGACACTAATGTTAACTAATGACCCACTACCATCGGACCAGCCTGAGAGTAATTTTTAAAAATAGGTTAAAATTAGTGTCCTGAAGTGTTTTTACCACACAGACAATAAGTATGTGAAGTAGGTGGTTGGCACATTAATGAACTTGATTTGGCCGTTTCATAAGGCATTCATTTCAAAATATGTTCTGTATAAAACATATGCAATTTCTGTCAATTTAAAACAATTTTAGTTGTGGCCAAATGGGTGCTCTAGCAGCTCTAGCAGAGGTTGAGGCAGGAGAAATCCAAGTTCATTCCTGCCAGGACAGGTCAGGGATTTACCAAGACACTCCCACAGTTTTAAAAAAGTGTTGGGTACATAGTGAAGGCCCTGGGTTTAATCTCCAGTGCAGAAGGGGATGGAGCTGCAAAAACTAATTACGAAGGTGAACGTTAATTAAACTTCCTTATGGAGCCATGTGTAGTATAAATGCAGCCTAATTTAATATAAATACAAATACAGGCAATTGCATACCTAATTAATAAGTAGATTTCCTTTTTTTTTTTTTGTACCAGGAATTGAACCCAGGACCTCACACTAGCCAGGCAGGTGCTAATGCCACTGAGCTACATCATCAGTCTGTATTTCCCTCTAAATGCCTTTTTTTTTTTTTTACCCAAATTTTAATGGTACATTTTAGGGATATATATAAAATCACATTCATCATAGAGAATTTGTGCATGATTCAACTTGTTTTTTTATCTATTCCCCTACCCTTTTCAGATTTTTCTTTCCCCTTTCTTTCTCTTTCCACCTCCCTCTCCCTTGGTTCCCCTATCCATTTGAACATTTTCCTCTTATTTCAGAGTACCTGTTATACATTTTGGTCCCTACTTACACCAAAGAAACAGTGCAGTCTTTACACATGTGTGTTTGATTTATGTCATGTATATGTATGGTCAAGGTGTATCCACTTCCCTAGAAACATCTGTAGCTTACCTTTCTTGATGCAGAGTAGTACTCCATTATAAAAAAGACACATCTTTGTCCGTTCACCACTTGAGAGGCATTTGAGCTATTTCCAAGATTTGGCTATTACAAAATGTAGTTCTGTAAACACAAATGTGCATATATGGTATGATGCATTTCATTCTTTTGGGAAGATACTAAGAAAGGGAATAGCTGGTTGAATGGAACCTCTACTCTTGGTTTTATGAGGAATCACTACACTGATTTGTAAGTGGTTGTACCAGTCTACGCTCCCACCAACAATGGAAAAGGGTTCATTTTTCCCCATAATCTCACTAACATTGTAAATCGTTGATTTTTTTTTAATAACCATTCTTTTTGAAGTGAGATGGAACCTCAGCATTGTTTTAATTTACATTTCGCAAATAGCAATAATGCTGAACATTACAGTTGCCCATTTTTTGATTGGGTCTGTAAGTTTGAGAGGAGTCTCAGTTTTTTTGACTTGTTTATGTATCCTATATAGTAATCTTCTGCCTGAGAAACAGCTGGCAAGAAATTTTTCCTATAGTGTAGGTGATCTCTCCACTCTGGTGATGGTCTTGTGCAAAAAGCTTTTTATAAGTAGGTTTTTTTTTTTTTTTTTAATCGGTACCAGGGATCGAACTCATGACTGCGCGCTTGCAAGGCAGGTGCTTATGCCACTGAGGTAAATCTCCAGCCCCCAAAAAGCTTTTTAATAAGATGAGATTCCACTAGTTGATTCTTTGTGAGAGAGAGTGCTGTGCCACCAGGGGTTGTTCATAAAGTCTTTGCATACACTAGTATCTTCAGGAGTTCTGTGTATTCTCTCTTCCAGCAGATTTAGTGTGTCTATGTTTGGATCTTTGATCCATTTTTATTTTATTTTCGTACATGGTGACAGACATGGGTCTATTTTTAAGTCTTTGGCATGTAGAAAGCCAGTTTTTTCCAGTACCATTTATTAAAGAGGCTATCTTCCAGTGAACATGTTTGACTCCTTTGTTCAAAAATAGGGTGGCTGAGTGTGTTGGGAGTTTCTGCATCTTCTAATCCCTTCCATTGATCTTTGGGTCTGTTTTTTTGTGTGTTTATTTGCCAGTACCATGTTTTTATCACAGTAGCGTGGCAGCAAAATTTCAAGTCTGGAAGTATAATGTCCCCTTGTCTTTTTTACTGTGGCTTGTTTTGTGATTCTAGATCTCTTGTGGTTCCAAATGAATTTTAGTGTTTGTTTTTTCTAGAAAGTATTTAATTTTGTTTCCGTGCTTTTATAAAGGGTGTGGCTTCCCGAATTCCTTTCTTGGTGAATTTGTTGTTTGTGTACAGGAACGCTGTTGATTTTTGAGTGTTGACTTTGTATCTAGCTACACTACTGAGTTTGGTTATTAAATACAGTCTTGGAGTTTTTGGCTTCGTCTATGTGAAATATGTCATTTGTGAATGAAGATAATTAACTTCTTCCTTTTGTATTCTTACTCATTTCTCTTGTGTAATTCCTCTGGCTAATGTCTTCCAAACTATATTGAGTAAGTGGTGATAGTGGACATCCTTGGCCTTGTTCCTGATCTTAGAGTGAAAGCTTTCAGTTTTTGACCACTCCGTGTGGTGTTGGCTGTTGGTTTATCACATACGGCTTTTATCAGATCGAGGTACATACCATCTACTTCAATTTTCTGTGGTTTTTTTTTTTTTTTTTTTTTTTAATCATGAATGGGTGTTGGGCTTGTCAAAAGATTTTCTGCATTTGTTGATGGTTATGTGATTTTCTAAGAGGCTTTTTAAATATAGTGTATTACATTTATTGATTTATGGATGTTGAATTGTACCTGCATTCTTGGGATGAATCCTCCTTGGTCATGATTTATCATCTTGATGATTTGCTGCATTGTTTCCCAGTATCTTATTCAGACCCTTAATACATCTTCAATTTTACTGATTCTGGTTTGTTGAGGATTTTTATATCTTCTTGATCCAGCTTTGGTAATTAATTTGTGTCTAGAAATCTGTTTCTTGGGCATTTTCCATTTTATTAGAATGCAAGTTCTCATACCTGGGTGTAGATGATTTCTGGATTCTGCATGGTCTTGTGACTTCAACCTTTTCATTCCTAATTGTGTAAAGTTGAGTCTTTTTTCTGTGCTTTTTTTTAAAGATTGGCTAAGGGTTTGTTAATTTTATTTAATCTTTCAAAGAACCAACTCTTTGATTCACTTTTTGTATTGTTTTCTTAAAGTTCATTGAATTAATTTCTACTGTGATCTTTATAATTTCCTCTTTATGAGCTTTGGCTTGATTTGCTTTTGTTTTTTCTAGAAGTTTGAGGTTCTGCATTGAGTTGTCCATGTGAGTTGTCCATTTGACCTGGCTGTTTTCTTAATAAAGGTATTCACTGCTATAAATTTGCTTTATAGGACTTACTTTATTGCGTCCATAAGTTTCGGTATGTATTGGCGTTACTGTTTCTTTGTAGACACTGTCTTAATTTCTACAATTTCATCTGTGACCCATTGGTGGTTCAGAATGGTGTTACTTAATTTCCATGTGTTTATGTATTTTTTGTGGTTGGTTTTATCATTGGTTTCCAGTTTCATTGCACTGTGGTCTGATATATATGGGATAATTTCAGTTCCTTTGTGTTTACTTAAGCATGCTCTTCGAGCTAGTACGCGGATTCTTGGAGAACACCTCACGTGCAGCTGAGAAGAAAGTCTTGTAGACCTCTACTGAGTCCATTTGCTCAGAAGTTTGGTTTAGTTCTAATATGTACTAGTATTTGTTTTGTAATGTGTGTTGTAGAGTCACTAAACATGTTTTTCATTGTGGTCAGTATTGCTGTAGTGAGAGGGATCATTTCTGATTTGTGGTTTGTGTTTCCCTCCCTAGAGTCATTTGCTTTTGTTGCTACCACTTGAGAGCCACAGGTTTGCCCACCTTTATTGTTGGTGTCTTGTTTTTTTTGTTGTTTTTTGCTTAATTCTTGGTTTGGTGCTTGTAAATTGCCTTTAGTGAGTGGCTTTGTTATTGCTACCTCTTAGAGCTATTAGGTAATGAAGAAATGCTGGGTAGAACAGTTATGCCACTGGCTAAAGTGGCATAGTCAGCAATAATAGCATCATAGCATCACATACAGCATAGAAAATGACAAACCGAGGTAACCATTAATTTGCCATCTTTAACCATATGAATTTAATTTGCGGCTATATAACAATCTAAAACTAGGAAATTGTACACAGGAATCCTTCAGTATGCCTATTTTACTCCCAGGGGAAAAAAGTTAAAAAGGGTTGGGGAAAAGGAGAAATGAAGTAAGAAGAAAAGACAAGATAGAACATAAAACCCAAACCGAATAAAATGATAATGTCCAATTCAAGGTTTGTCTCTGTGGTCACTGCTACACAGTGTATGAAGACAAAGTTCAGGTCCACATTGATTTATTCTAGCAAGCCAGCAGCTTGGTGGGTAGTGGGTAATCTCAGCAAACCTGCATCTTTATTTTCCCTGAAGTTCAGGCTGGTTTCTGGTCGTAAGGCTGGTACTAGATTGGTTCAGTCTGCAGCAGTAAGCGCATCTTCTGTGAGCTTGAACTATGCTCTCTTGGCTGGGACCTACTAGATGGAGCTAGCAGTTTTGAGCTCAGTTGACCCCTTTCCAAGATGACTTCTGGCTAGTCACCCTTTCCCAAGGGATGGCTAAATCCCTGTACTCTCCAGCCAGTGCTGTGCATGGCACCCACTGCTCAATTACACTGCCATGTCTCTCCTTGAAGGCCTCTGGGGTTGCCAGCCTTTGTCATGTGTCCACAGATTTGGGTCATTCCTTCCACTCAGACCTGGTTCAGGGAGAAGGTGCTGTCCACCACCTTGTTCTTCACTGAAGTTTCTTTGCCCTCTCTATGCGCTTTAATTCTTGCTTCAGGTTGTTCCTGGGTCCAGGGAACCTGCTTCCCTCTTTTTCCTCACTGCATCCCAAATCTTGGAGAGACTCTTTGACTGCTGCTTACCATCTTCCTAGAAATCCTCAATGGTATGCTTTTAAAGTAAGTACTTTTATACTTGGGATAGACTGTTTTCCTAAATCCCAGTTTCCCAGTTTAGCAAAAACAGTTGCCCTTTGCTGAGTACTTTTCTTCTGGGCCATTAAGTTGTTTTGCATATACTGTATTCCCAATAGTCTGTAACCTTTTATGGTGTGAATGTTCTGATACTCCAGTTGGAAATCAGAGGACTTACCTTATCCTTAGAATGTAATTGTTAGGTGCTGCTCAGTCTGATAGTACTGTTAAAACCTCTTTCTTATCCTGGCAGGCTGGACTAAAATGAGTTTCTTAATGAAATATTTTGTGTAAGTTGAATTTTGACATTTAGTTACCATAGTTTTAATGGGAGAGTAGTTGCGTCTGCAAATTGAGGCAGAATGTGAATAAGGATAGAAAGTGGATAAAAAGGGTATTCGGTAAGAATTATCTGAAAGGTAAATTTTTTTGATAATTTCAACTAACAGCACCTGCCTAAGAATGTAAGCAGAGCCCAAGGTTTACATGATAGCTCACCATGGAACATGGTATCTCACAACAGTAATGAGGAACCAGGATTGAGTGTTCTTGTACTAGTATCGATGTATAGATTGGGGTATGTCGTGTGTATACTAAAATATTTTCTAATTGTGGATTGCAACAAGGTAGAAATAACTGCTCTGGGGAATATTTGACACTTCGGTGGGTGTGTCTCTCCCTCAGAAACACGTAATTTGGGCTATGTTTTTCTGTAGCTTTCAAAAACTGAGAATTGTGTTAATACCTTTTGCTATGTAAATTGCTTGATGTAGTACCTGTTTACATTGTTGGATTGAGAAAAATAGCACAAGGTAAGCGTGGTGCACGTACCAAGGTTGAAATGATGCTTTTTGTTTTGTTTCATTTTTCTTTGCCCTGCTGGGGATAGAACCCAGGGCCCTGTATGTGTAGGCCAAACTACATCTTGTTCTTACATGTTTTAATGAGAAAATTGGTAAGCTTGGGATAGAGGGTAGTTTGGTTTCAGGGATAATTTGACTTTTCAGGAACAGCTGTCTTGCCTTGAGTCATTGAAGTGGGCTCAGGTAAAGCCTACTATGTTTGGAGTTTCAATGATTGACCTACAGAAGATAAAAATGGGGCCTTGCATATGCTGGATGTGTGGCCAGATCTTCCCTCATTTTCAAATTGTGTTCATTGTGTTGATACTATAATTAGGAAATCTGAAGGGCTAAATTGCTGGTAGAAGCTTTCAATGGTGCTAAGGGCAGATTTAAACCTTGGTTTTTAATACTCTGAGGTGATAGTGCTGTGAACATCGTTTTTTAATTGTTGAGTTCTTTTGGGGAGAGGGTTCCTTTTTGAAACAAGGTTTCACTGTGCATTTCAGGCTGGCCTTTCAAAATCGATGATCCTCATGCCTCAGTCTCCTGAGTGCTAGGATTACAGTACAGGCACATGCTACCACATCCCACCATGTCTGGCTATCCATTTCTCTTCAATTCGGAGTTAAGATTGACATAACTCTGTTTTCTGACATCAGGAACCAGTTCTGCCACACAGATTGTGTCTTGGGGTCTTTTAGTGCAGTCATGACACTGTCTGGAGTTAGCACAGACTCCATAGGACCCGGTTTCTCTTTTTGAACCTGTGACCAGTAACTGCAAATCCAGTAGCCACACTTAGCTTCCTCTCTACGCTTTATAACTTGTTAGGCTGGCTCACAGAACTCAGGAATGCATTTTACATACTGTTAGCAGCTTATTGTAAAGTGTACACAAGAATCAGTAACTGCCAGGTTGAGAAAGATTCTGAGCACAAGAAGAGCACTGTCCCTGTGGAGTTAAGGTTGTGTCATCCTCCTGGCACAAAGATGTGTTTATTAACTTAAAGAATTTTGAACTTGAACCCTGTCATTTATGGATTTTTATAGAAGTTGCATTAGCCCAGACTGATTACATCACTGGCCATTGATGATTGGCTTTGCAGCCCTTCTCACCCACCAGAGTTTGAGAGAGGTGAGGCTGAAAGTTCCATCCCTCAAAATCATGCTTTGATTTTTCTGGTGATCAGCCCCTGTTTTTGAAGATAATGGAGGGATGTTCACAGTCATCAGTCTTCTCATTGGCAGTGAAGACACTTCATTGGGAGATTGGGGAATTTTTAGCTGTATTGCAGAACTACAGCTGGCGATAAAGACCAATTATGATTTCTTACTCCACATTTGGTGACTGCTTAGCTTTTTGATAAACTGTTATCTAAAGCAGCTATACTATTTCACAGTTCTCTGTAGCAATCTATAGAATTCAAACTTGTGCACATTTTTACTAGCACTTATTACTTTATTATTGGCAATCCAAGTGAATGTGCTTTTGGTTTGCATTTCCCTAATGCTTAGCTTCTTGTTGTCCTTACTGGTTTTTTTGTGTTTGAGTCATCTTTGAAGTATCCGTTAAAATTTTTTGCCTTTGGTTATTTAAGTTACTTGTGTCTATGATGTGGAGTAGGGATCATGTTCTGTGTGTGGGTATTGTCTCAGCACTATTGCTGTAAAGAAAAGTATAATTTACTGCTTAAGTCTCTTTATTAGCTGCCTTTCAATATGAAGTCTGTAAATTGAAGACTGATGTAATATGATGTAGATTAATCCAGGAGGCTAAGATTGCAATTGTAAAACTACATTGGTTATGTTAAATATCCTTTATCTGATGTGCTTGGGACTAGAAGCTTCTTAAATTTTACAGTGTTTGCATATATAATTAGGTACCTTGGGACTGAAGTCTAAACATACAGTTACTTCATTTTATGTACGGCTTACACAATTGAAGGTAATTCTGCAGTCTTGTAGTTGTGTGTTTTGACTGTTTCCCATCACACAAAGTCAAGTATGAAATTTCCACTTAAGGCCTCGTATTGCTGGACTTCAGGAAACTTGGAATTTTGGGTTAGGAATGCTCAACCTGTAGTACAAGATTGTGGTAAAACATGATGTTGAATCTGGTATATATTACTAGAAGTGGGTTCTGATAAGCATTTTAAGTAATACTAACAAAAAAGAAATGAAAACACTACTAATTTACTAGTAGCAAAAGGCTCAGTTTGTGTTCAAGTTAGGAAATAAAAGTGATCTAATACTTTTTCTCTCATTCTCCAGGGAACCGGGACGTCTGAGGAGAAAGTGTTTCTGTGGCACTCACAGTGGTTCCTGTTTGACATCCATCCTTGAAGTTGTCTTCACTGTGGGATGAGGTAGTAGGTTGTATAGTTTTAGGGTCACACCCACCACTGGGAGATAACTATACAATCTACTGTCTTTCCTAAGGTGATGGAAAAGTCTGCGCTGAGGGGCCTTGTGGAAAGTCAACAACTGTGCAGTTTAGGATAACTGGGTTTAAAGAGGTGTTTGCTTATGACTTCCGGGTTACTTTACAGATACAGAAGCCTTTGGGAACACTGAGAGTAGACAGACTTTCTGCTTACTGTCTCATTTTTGTGTGTTTTTTCATTGACAGTGATGGTTTTATGTTTAAATTTTCCTTTGAGAGCAGTTGTTTTTTCATTCCAGAAGAAAAGATTGCTCTGTCAGAGTGAGGTAGTAGATTGTATAGTTGTGGGGTAGTGATTTTACCCTGTTTAGGAGATAACTATACAATCTATTGCCTTCCCTGAGGAGTGGACTTGCTGCATTATTTTGATATTTATCTTGATGTGATTAAAATTCAGATGATTGTGACTTTTTTTAAGTTTACACTTCTCAGTTGTTAATTTCCTCTCGAGTAGGATGCAATAGAAACTATAACCTAAGTTTTACTTTCCACATGTATATTTCAAAGATTCGAAATAAAACCAAAAAAAGGAGAAAGTACCTGCCAGGAAATCCTAATCAATGACCAGTCCCTTTTGGAATTATGAACTAGTCCACTTTCATATTTTCTGGTGACACATGTCCAGGTTGACATCCTGGACAGTAAAGATGCGTACCAACTGAAAGGTCACTATTTCAGGTGAATTGGAGTCCAGCTGATTATTCCTACCATGGTTTTGGATGCTTGGGAGAATGTGGGAAGCACTGCTTCATTACTGTGTAGATTTGGGTGGATTTTACTTGCCATTTGGGGACAGGAGAAATGGGCCATGGGTTTTACTTTTGCTCACTGTAAGTTGATGAGGACAGGCTGGTCCGAAGGTAGTGAGTTATCTCAATTGATTGTTCACAGTCAGTACAGATTGAACTCCTTGTTCTACTCTTTCCCCCCTTCTCACTACTGCACTTGACTAGTCTTAAAAAAATATATATATATATATAAAAATAAAATAAAAAAAATAAAAAAAAAGTTGATGAGGACACTTGAAGGGGGGTCCTTCATTCACAAAGGGGGATCACTGGAAGCTGTCAGGTGAAGTCCGTGGTCTGCTCCTTTAAATGAGACAAATCAACTTAAATTTTAACACCCGTGAAGGCCCATGTTTTAGCTCTCTTTCAGTGCCCAAACCACACAGATACTACAACCCTGCAGGGCTTAAACCTCCTAATGTTAAGTGCTTGTTTAAACTACAGATTTTGGAATAGAAGAGAAAAGAAGCCAACTGTGGACATAAAGGAAAAGTCACCTCTTCCTAGATATCCCCATTCTGAAACTTTTTTTAAGCTAGCAATTGAACTCAGAACCTTGTGCTTGCCAGGCAGGCACTGTGCCCCTGAGCTGTTTTCCCCAGTCCAATCCTGATTGCTAATGTCTGAAAGTCATAATGCAGTGCCGTTGGTGGCAGGAATTCTACAGGAAACATGACACTCCTTGGGTAGGTCCAACCTCTGTTATTTATCTTGGGCCAAATTTGTTGTTTTACTTTATCCTTGTCATACAGATGAGAATTCTTTGTTCTAAGCTGAACTTAGGAACACTGGGGAAAAGTGTCTTCTGGTGTGACAAAGAAAAGCAGAAATTGTGCAGAGTTCTTTAGCTTATCTTTATTAGTTTGGCAGTATATATAAACCCTCCTTTTCTGATCGTGTCCCTTCAACATATTTCCCACTCTACACTTGCAGTCTTACATGGAGAAAATTTGTATCTTTCATTATATAATGGCCAAGCAGAGTGAACAGAGCAAATTTTGAGAAACTTAACATTTTATGAAACATGCATAGAAAACCTTTAGGGAGAATGTAAGGTCTCTTTAATTTTCAACCTTTTGTTTTTATAGTGGCAAACTGTTCGGAATTTGATTCTTTTACTGTAACTTACAGGTGGAAATCTCAAATATTTTCAAGGGCCAGAGAAGGGTTGGATATAACTTGGACACACCTGACCCATAAATGGGACAGACAGTAAGTTTGTTGATAAAGGGCAAGAAGGATTTATATATAGTTTCAGCTAGTCTTCCAGTTTCGTCAAGAGACTGGAGATGTTATGAAATCTCATACTTGAATTTTGGTAAATTTTTTTTAACAGTCTATCTCCAATAGTAACTGGTGGGCTGAGTATTATATTACTGGTTTGCATCCTCAATAGAACTGAATTACTTTTTTGTTCCTTTGTAATGAGGTTTTTTATTAAATACTTTAGAGCCTTTTGCCAAGGATATGCCAAATAACTTTCTAAAAGAGTTCAGAGTGGTTGAATTTTGAAACAAAACTCAAATACAGCCTGACTTAATGGACTATTTTGAAGTGCATCTTCCAAGTAGAAGACCAGCAAGAATAAAATGGGTTCCTAGGAAGAGGTAGTAGGTTGCATAGTTTTAGGGCAGGGATTTTGCCCACAAGGAGGTAACTATACGACCTGCTGCCTTTCTTAGGGCCTCATTATTCCACGAGTGCGATTCCTTGCTGCTTGGCTGTGGTGTAAGCAGAGTTTTGTTTGCAGATTTTCTTAACGCATAAAAACTGCAGGATTGCCAAAGAGAGCAGTATTTGCATTAGTGACATAAACAGCATGGGTGACAATGAGATTTGAGGCTCTTGAAGTGTATTTAGTAGTTAATAGCCCAGCATGTTGGTATACATTTTACAATCCCTGTACTGGAGTCTTGAGGCAGGCAGGAGGGTCTCTGTGAGTTGGAGGCATCCGGATCCTGCCTCAAGAAGATCCCCACTCCCTAAAAAAAAAAGATTGTGTCTCACTTTGGTTCTCCAGGAGGCTTTTGGAAAAGTGATTTAGTTTTGCTTAGTTTTCTTCTCCATGGGTGACCTAGAATCTGTTACTCCCCTCTAAGTTTCTGTGTTATGCCCCAAAGAAAACATTAAGTAAAACTATTGAAATATTTTGCTCTTCATTGTGTTTGTAGCTACCTTACTGGGATTTTGTCCTCCATATTTAATATTTACAGCAGTTTCTAGGATGGTGTTGCATGGCATGAGAAGCAATAATTGTGTTGAATGGCTCATTGTGGTTTGTAAGCCTGGATTGAGTCTGTTTGATGTGCACAAGTCTCTTCTTCTAGTCCTTGAATGAAAGTAGTTAACTAGAATAGTATTTAAAGTTTGCTAGATTTATACATCTATTCAATAAAAGGATGTATTTTAAAACTTGTTTTTAAAAGTATTCCTCTTCGCAGAGTTAATAAAGATGTGTTAAACTTAATTTCGTTTTTCATTTGTAGTTCATGGTTGTACTGTTATTCACAGATGTGTATTAATAAAGCTAATTCAGGCAACATAAGTTTTTTGCATTTGTGTCAAACATTTTTGAGAATTTTATCAAACCTAGGGTGTGCAGGTTTCCAGGGGGCTTCTCAGTGCCAGAGAGGGGCCTGAACTGAGCTTGGCCTTGCTGGCAGCCACTTTGTGATCAAGGTGTCTGACTGGATGTATTTGGCAATAGCCTCCCCACCGTAGTATCTGAGCTCATGACTAGAGTGGATGTGAGAGATCCAATGATCCAATGTACTTTAAACCTCAGGGCAGCACAGTGCCTTCACTCTTCCCTCAGAGCTGAGCACACCTATGGGGTTTCCCTGGCTTTTCCTGAAATGCTTGGGATCTGGCAAAGAGGCTGCTTCTGTAAATAACTTAACAACTTGTACATTCGCATTTCTCACATATAATAGCTAAGTATGTGAGAGGGCAACTGTCTGCATTGGCTCAACCTACCTCCCACCACCCCTTTGTGTTTCATGTATGAAATACATGACCAGGTATGGTCACGTCTATCCGTAAACCAAGAGCTAAGGTAGATTCCTGAGTGTGAGGATCTGTACCACAAGAAACTGCAGCCAACATCTGGGTAGGCTGGCACAGCACCTGCTGCTGCAACCTTGCTGCTAACCTGTGCAGTCCTCAGAGGACCCTGATGTTTGCAAGCTGTGGTCAAGCCCTTAAATTCCACTAGTACACCCTTGAGGAAGGAACACAAGTCTTCCACCCCCTAACTCCTGTACTCCAAGCGGTTTGGCTGTACCACCACACCCATCCTTGAAATAATCTGATTGGACGTTATCCCAAATCTGCAGTCTCACTCCTTCCAGTGCTTGTGGGAAAACAGTTCACTAAGCATTTTCCCCTGGTCCACTGTATAAATGTAACAATTTTCAACACGTGTACCTCTTCACATTTACGCAAATTCACCAGAATCATCTACTGTCAATTTCAGCATGCAAAGAGAACAACTTGGGCTTCCTTTCAATGGGACAATAAACCTCTTGCTGGTGAAAGGACTTCAAGGAAAGGAAACTGCTTTATTGTATACTGCCTCAGCACTTCAGCCGGTAGGGTTAGTTAAAAGATGGCAGTTGAGGTTCCAGGTACTGGCTTCTCACAGAAATGTCGGTTTGAGCACCAGACCACCTTCACAAGTGGGAAATCTCAGTGCCTGCTTTGAGCGTTAGGAAAAAAAAACTTTTTTTTTTTGGTCTTTTTCCTTTTTATTGGTACCGGGGGTTGAACTCACGACTGCCTACTTGCAAGGCAGGCACTTATGCCTGCTGAGCTAAATCCCCAGCCCCGGAAAAAATAATTGTTTTCTGCTCCTTCCACAACTCCTAGTGTAACATGGAGAGACTTGTAGTGAAAGGAAATTAAATTTAGACCTCAGACTTAAAACTTTATATCAGGCAGAGCATCACTGCTCCTGTCTGGTCAGTGAGCAGAGTGCTCCAGCCTTGGGCAATGTAGCATGAAGGACTTGGGCGAGGCCGGAAAGTTAAGTGCAGCACTTTGCCTTGGAACTCAGTACCAGCCCAGAGGAACCAGGCAGAAGCCACAATCCCTAGGTCAGCGCTTGTCAATGGAGCCTCTGGAACTGCCCTGGTACTATGCTCTAGAGGGACTTGAGTTCTGGGCTGTGTAACTGCCAGTTGCAGTGTGTACCGTGGAATACACCTGAGATGCAAGGGTCACTGTAGCTGGGAGATTCAAGTAACCCAGCTTTATATCTTGGGGGGTCCAGAGAATGCTTCCACAATCCCCAAGCTTTGGGCAGGATAGTGCAAAGCAGGATTCCTGTCTGCAGGAGGTGATGGTGGCTGGATGGTAGTCAGATGGGGAAATCTTGGCCGTGGACTTCATTGATGGACTGGTAAAGTCCTCCAGTGAAAAATCTCAGTGGCCCCACCTCTACTGGGGTGCCCATGGGCATCCTTTGGGCCTGCTCCATTGCAAGATAGAGACCTGCAGTCCTAGACAGACTACTGTTCTGGCAACCTTGCCTGTGACAAGTTGCCATAATTTTGGGCTGGAGGGAGTCTATAATATGGGGGCCTTTCAGCTATGCCTGTATTGGTCTGAAGACTGAGTTCAGGGGCATTAGTGTCCTCTAATGGATTTGCCTGCTCTGTTCTTTGAGTCACAGCACAATGTGGTAGTGTGCTTGGGGGAGGAAAAGGAAGGTAGGCATCAGGTTAGCATAGGAGCCTAGGGTCAGTCACTATACAGTTAAGCTCTAGAGCCAGGATCTCATGGTTCTTAATCACAGGCTAGTGATATCTGCCTTCCCTTATTCTAGACAAAAGTCTGTGGGATGGAGTTCCCCTTTTTGGCCTTCAACAATTTGCCAACTGCAGATTTGTAACAAACTGGAGCCTGACACCATGAAAACAGCCGAATGCAGACTTCCACAAAGCCTGTATCAGGGGTGCTAATTAGTGCCCAAAAGGAAAACAAGCTTAGAGCATGTGAAGACCAGCATACGCCCTCAACATGCAGATGACGGTGCATGCCAGTAAGCCCCAAGAACTTACAGGAAAACATGACTTCACCTAATGATCAAAATAAGGCACCGGAAACCACATGTAATGACCGACCAATCTGTTCCCCTCAGAAAATTCACTAGCTTTTTGTTACTGATCTCAATCCCTTTTTATTTTTAACTTGGGAATACAGGGTCTTGCTAAGTCACTAAACTGCCCCAGGCTGGGCTTAAACTTGTGATCTTCCTGTTGAGAGTACAGATGTGTACTACCATGCCCAGCTAATAGCTGTTTATAAAGAAATGTAATTTAAAAAAACAAGACATTCATTTAGAAGAAAACAAGAGACATTAGGGTAGCCACTGTAGATCTCCTGTTGTCTGTCTTTGAAATCTGTGTCACTTACATTGTTTTCTTCTGATCTGCTTTGTTCTATTTAGTTTTAACCCTTTTTTAAAAAATAAAACATTAGGAAAATAAATTGAAGTCACAAATTTTTAAATTCTGGGAATGTACACTAAACTAAATTTTTAAAAATTAATGCAAGGTATCAGCAGAATAGATCAAGACAGTTCAAATGCAAGCTTTTTGAAAATACAATTGGGGAAAAAAGCTTATAGGGACTTAGGATAGTATTAAAATAGCAAATATTAGAGTTTAAGAGAAACTTGAGAATGTCAAAAGGATAGGAAATATTGAACAAGAGAAAATGGTCCAAACAGGGAAGAATATATCCAGGCATTGGAAGGTTAAAGGTCACAACACAGGCCTACCCCGAGGCATATTATAATCAAGCTTTCAAAGATTGAAGCAAAGAAAATTCTGAAAGCAATAAGAAGAAATACTAGAGGTATTACACAACCAGTTTCTTAGCAGAAGATGTACAGGCAAAGGAAATAAGATCTACAAAGTACTGAAGGAAAATAATTGGCAAACAAGAATACCATACCCAGTATGTATTCTCTATTATTTAGAAATGAGTAATAAAGACACTCCCAAACAAAAATTAAAAGAATTTGCCACTACCAAGTCTGTCCTATAAAAATGGCTGAATAGTTCTTTAAATTGAAAGATGCTAATGAATAAGAAACACTAGAAGATCACAGAAGAGAATCCAAACTCAGAATACTTCAGTATTTTGAACATGGTTTTAAACCGTTCTTTTATCATGAAGACTGGAAAAGAGCCTAAAAGATTACCTTAATATAAAAAAAGATTACCTTATTATGTGAAGACATTTGCAATATAGAAATATCAAAAAGATGAAAACTTTTAAATGGGGAAGGCATGGAATGCAAGTGGAACTCCTATTAGTATCATCTTTGTCTATCTTTACTATCACGGTTAAGTTGCCTCCACTTCAGTGTAGTTTGCTATAATCAAGACTTTTTAAATATATATAAGCCACATGGTAATCATAAAGCAGAAGTTATCAGGCACACCAAAATTAAAAAAAGGAATCAAAACATACTACAGGAACTCCCTGACATGAGTGGTGATTCATTTGTAAGTTCAACCAAGTCTCACATGTAGGATTCCCATGCTTCCCTCCCCCAGACCCAACTGCAACTGTGTCTACTGACAAGCAGTGCTGGCAGTCTAGAGGTGACTTCCCTAACCTGGCTTTCTGTTTCATTAGTGAGTCTGGCTGAGGCGTGCATCTACCTTCATGCAAGTGGGCAGCTGATGGTGGACCTGCATTGTTACCAGTGGCCATGGTTGAGCTTAGACGAGCCATGATACCACCGGCTAAGGTACGGGATGTTGCCTCCACTGAAGCCTGCGTGTCTCCGGAGGAAAATCCCTTTTCAGAATGCGCTATAAAGAGGCTTCTTGTTAGCCATAATCTATACCTGGCTGCTTCTATCCCTCCCACAAGAATGCTTTGTCCCTTTTGTTATGAGGTTCCCCGGCCTTGCCACCTGTCCAGCACATCCAGCTGCCGTCCCCTCGTCATTTCCCTCACGGGGTAAATACCAAGGTCCTGGGTACCTGTTGCCTTCTGCTCCCCACAAACAACTGGTCATCCCAGGACCCTGCTGCACCCCCATTTTGTCTCTTGCTCTTTCTTGTGCTGTAATTCCGAGTAGGAACTCACTCTGATACACACCTTTGACACAAACAGTGAGTTCCTGACTTATGAACATTGTAAATTTCCACAATGTAAAGCATAAAAACTCAGATGTGAGGTCTGTTCAAATCTGTGAAAGTTTACAACTCAAATGTTTCTGCGTTAGGGACTTACTGTGCCTCAGAACACTACTTAATTGCAAAGGGATGCTACAAGAGGGAGAAGGAACAACTAGAAAACAAGATGACGGTAGTAAAGCCTCAATTACCTTAAAAATAAATAGATTAAAAGACAAACCTCATAGATTAAAACAAAATGAACAGAAGACCCAACTGTATGCTGCTTATAAAAAAACTCAATTTTATCTCTAAGGACATTTATATACTGAAAGTGATAAAATGAAGTAAGATACTCCATGACAACATGATCAAAAACAGGAGTAGCATACCTGGATGAAACAGATGTTATGGCTTGTGTCTGGATGTCCCTTCAAAGCCCCATGCAGTCATAGGTGAGGCTTTTTCAGAGGTTGCTGAGACACCGCCTCATTGCATAGTTCAGTCTGGCCTTGAACTCACTATATAGCCCACCTGGCCTCAAACTCACAAGCAATTCTTCTGCCTCTGCCTCCTGAGAGCTGGGACTACAAGTTTGTGCCACAACACCTGGCCTTCTCCAGTCACCTTTTGATGGACATACAGCTTCCAAGATTTAGCTAGCACCAATTGTGCTGCTACACACATTAGTGTGCATGAATCAAGATGTCTTTAACTCCTGCAGGAAGATATCCAATAGGGAAATAGCTGTATCAAATGGAAGTTCTATTTTTAATTTTTTTGAGAAACCTCTATACTGATTTCCATAGTGACTGTATTAGTTCACATTTCCACCAACAGTGAAAAAGGTTCCTTTTATGACCACAGCCCCTCCAGCACTTGTCACCATTTGATTTCTTGATGATTTCCATTCTGGGTTAAGGTGGAAACTCAGTGTTATTTTAATTTGCATTTGTAATTCCTTGGAGCAGGGCAGAGCTGCAAGGCCTTGGCCCATCTTGCTTATCCACAAAGCTCTCTGAGCCCGGTTTCCTTAGTTGTGAAGTAGAGGTAGCAGCGCCTGCCTCAGGATGCTACATGGATTAAATGAGATCACGAACGAAAAGCCCAGAGTAGAGCGCCTGGCCTGAAGCAAGCTCCCTCCTGGCAAAGGTCTGCTTTGGCTGGCAAAGACAGCCGGTCAGAGCCACACGTCAGCCCCTCTCCACTTACCCAGTCTGGTCCCATGCGTGGGCTCCAACTGGATGGTGGCCTCTCGGGCTATGTCTTCAGGAAAACACAGGTGATCCGCGATCACAGAGAGAACCAAGGTGACCGGGGTCTCACATGTCCAACGCAGCTGGAGGCACGGGAAGAGACGCTTCCCTTCCTTCCGGGGAGCCTGGGTTGTGTGTGAGGAGGGCAGGGGGTGCAGAGGGAGAAATGGGAGTCCCAGGACTTCCACTTGCAGTTCTGCTTCTCATGGCCTCGCCCTCCTCTCAGTTCCAGAAGGGGGGACCCGCGAAGGACCACGGCCGAGGTGCTCCCTGGAGGGGCAGTGGGGTGATTGGCGGCCCCTGCTGCTGTCAGGGCTGCAGTGTGACCGCTCCTCTGATGGGCAGCCGTGGTCCTGCGGTGCAGAGCTGCCCGCTTTGGGGTAAGTCAGCAGCATCGGCTCCCTGGCTCTGCATTCGGGGCGAGTACGGCACCGTCCCGTAGAAATGCAATTGAGCCGCATCTATAAACTTGCTGGTAGTCAATTAAAAGGTAAAAAGAAGGCACAATGCTATTTTTATTCTTTTTCCACACTGTTTCCACAATCCCATGTGTGGTTTACATTAAAAAGACAAAAAAAAAAACAAAAACAAACAAACAAAAAAAAACCCTCAGAGGACCAGCCGCTTCACCCTTTTAAAAGTGCTTAACTTTTACTTATTTACTCTGTGGTACTAGGGATTGAACCCAGGACCTCTGCTCTAAAGTACATCACCAGCCCTATGATGATTATTTTTAATTTTGAGGAATAGCCTCACAAGGTCGCCGAATTGCCCAGACTGCAGTTCACCTTGAGATCCTCAGTTTCCCGGGGCCCCGGGATCACAGCCACCCCGCCTCGCTAAACAGGGTGTTTATTCTATGTTTAGCATAGAATAGTAATTATGTGGCCAGGGCCCTCTACGTCGCAGAGCCAGCACCCTTGGACCCTGTGAGCAGATCCATGCTGCCATCTGGTGGCAGCTCCTTCAAATAGCATCCCAGGCACCCATGGTTCACATCCTTCCTGCAAGGCACAAGGCAGGGCGCCATGGCTGTCTGCGGAACGCTGGGATTTAGAAGTGAGCAGTCCCTGGGAATCAGGGAGCTGTTCACAGACACGGCGATGGGAGGGCAAATGACCTGTTAAAAACACAGCCACCCTGAAGAGCAGATACCCGCCCGAGCTTCTTTCCTAGACCCTGGCAATCATCCTGAAGTGGCTTTTGTTGTTATGTTATGTAAGTAATGAATACATTTATATGTTCAAACTCCAAAAGTAGTTTTCTGTCACCCCTCCTGTGTCCCCTGCCCCCAGGCATGGCAGCACACACCTGTTCCTGGCTACTCAGAAGGCTGAGGCAGAAGCATCAAAATTTCAAGGCAAGCAGGAATGATTTACCAGGAAAGGTCTCAGCTGAGCAGCCGAAGGACCCCACTTTACAGGGGAATTTAAGAGAGCAGAACCCATAGGTACAGTGCGTGTTACAGCTGTCATGAGCCCATAGGGATACAAGTGTGGTCACTTAGGTAACAGTGACCCAGTGGGGGACAAGCCACATAACAAGAGTGTGTGGAAACAGATGTTTGCTAGGAAATGATGGGTCCAGTGGTCTTGGTCACCCTTGGGGAGACTGAGATCTGTCTAAACTTCACTTGGCCTGGTGTTTGTCCTTTCAGGAGGTGCACAAGCTTGGCCATCTCGTCTTTATCTTGAGGCCTGATCTCCAACAGACGTGTCTCCAGCACAGCTGAGATTTGTCATGGCTCTCCTGAAGGTCTAGTCCTGTTCGACTGTCTATAATGTTTCTGCCTAGTTGAACTGTGAGATTATCACCATAATTGTGATACAGAACATCTCCACCACACAGGAAGTTACCTTGTGGCCTTTAGCAGTTAATTTCCTTCAGGCCTACCTATGGCTATGGTAGCTGCTGATCTGTTTTCTGCATTTACAATGTTACTTCTTCCAGAAAAACCATATAAATAGGGTAAATGCTTCTGACTTGCTTTGCTTAGTCTATGGACCGTAATAAATGGTGTATAAGAGACCACTGAACAGACTTTTGTGTTAGGGACAAGACTGGTTCCTTTGTCCCAGTGGGGGCAGGCTGAGGTCATGGAAGATGGCAGCTCCAGCCAGAGGGGGCTAGGGTTTCACAGGGAGCTGTTCTCCAAAGCAGTTTGGAAGGTGCACACAGTGGTTGAGGTCCACAGAGTGATCGGAATGATCAGAGCAGGTGTGTAGATATGGTGAGACTCTTCATAGAGGACACTGCATGTCTTGTCCTGCTGTCATCTTTATGACCTTCTCCTATGTACTGAGGACAGCACAGACCACTAGCAGCTGCCTGCTGTTTACTGACAGGGTCGTCTGGGTCAGGCGTGATAAAAGACAGGGCATTCACTCACTTTGTTGCATATACCGTGTATCCCAGTACTTTTAAAATTGCTAGTAGTATTCTATATTATGGATGTATTGCAGTTTATCTGTTCACTAGTTAGTTGACGGACATTTGGGTTTTTCTAGCTTTGCACTATTAGAAGTAATACTTCTGTGAGTCTTCAAGTAAAGTCTTTAGCTTTCATTTCCCTTAGCTACTGTATATCTATCTAGAAATGGAGTTGCTGGGTCATATGATAAATGAATATTAACTTAATAAGGACTACCACACTGTACATTCTACAGTAATGATGCCATTTTGCATTTCCATTAGCAATTAGAGTCTCTGTTGCCATTACCAATTCTTTCTATCACTGGTCTTTTTTAGTTGTCCTAGTCGGTATGTAGAATTTCATTGTAGTCTAAATTTACTGATAATTATGTTGTATGACTTCGTATTTGTATATATTCTGTGAACAGCCTGCCCAAATCTATCTTGTGTCCATTTTTTAATTAGATTACTTTCTTACTATCAAGGTAAAAGAGACCTTTGTGTTTTAGATGCAAGGTGTTTGTCCAGATATATGCTTTCCAAGTATCTTGTGTTTGTGGCTTGGCTATTTACTTTCTCATCAGTACTGAATGACAAATACTTCCTGTTGCCTGGGCTTTTCCTATTCTTAGCTTCACCACCATGGCGAAGAAAGTCTCCTGTTTTGGGCTGCAGCTGTTGTCTAAGGCTACATCTTGCATTTACTGCTTCTTTTTCTCTTTGTTTCAAGAAATATTCACATTTTTCAGTTTATTATAGTAAACTTCATTTTCAGATATAAATTTATAATTTAAAAGAGTAATAAAGTCATTGCCCAGAGACTATCAGGAACACCTCGATAGTCAAAGACACATTCATGCCTTGCTGCAGCAAGAGAATGTATATCCAGGGGCTGGAGGGAGATCTCGGGACAGTGCATGGAGGAGGAGTACTAGTGGGACAGGTCTGGAAACTGGAAGTGGTCATAGTGTCACTAGATTCTGGGGTTCTGTAGACACTTTCTAGGGGTTCTTCACAGATTCCTGGTGTCTTAAACAAAGAATTGGATAAGACACATGAAAAGGATAGTAAGGTTTTACATTTATTAAAGGAGGGAAGAGAAGTATGTTTTGCCAAGTGAGAGCAGGCCACTGAGAGAACTCATGGTGGCCACAAGGTTAATGATGGAGGCCTGTGTATCCCCCATGCCTCAGGCTGATGTCAGATCTAGGCTGTCCTATCAAAAATCTGCTTGAGCCAGCCAAGGCCCCATAAGCATGCAGGCTACCACTGGGACTCTTTCTTGGGTTACCAGTGCAGGCTGGGAGAACCAGCCTGCCATGCCTTGGACAAGCTTCAAGTGTCTGGAGAAGCCTGCCCTGCATTCCACTGCCTCCTGCAGAACCTGGGTCCCCAGGAAAATGTCAAGATGAAGGAGCAAAAGGCAACCTCTGGCTTCCAGTGCAAACAGAACAAGTCCAGGAGATGTGGACATGGAGAAAAGTGAAAGTCGCACATCTGAAATTCCTGGGATGATGGCAACTGAAGTAAACAAACTACTTCATGGGGCTGTAAAAAAAAAATCAGATCAGAAGTAATAACTCAGGTAAAAGAAGAAATCACAAACATAAAAGGGTTGCTGGGCATATCAAAGAAGACATAGATTTTTTTTTTTTTAAAAGAGGAACATACAAGAATTGAGAGAAACCCTCAGTGAACAATAGACAGAATTGGAATGCATCAAACAGATTCAAAGAGCTCTCTGAGAAATTAAAGCTTATTTGAAAGCTGGCAAAACTGCTTGGAAGAAACTGCAGACAGACTTTCAGACCTTGAAGAAAGGATGGCAGCTAGCAATCATGAAAGGGAAGATCTCTTAAAAATTAACAAGAGATCAGGAAAAAACAATTCAATGACTGAAAGATGATGTAAAGAAAAATAATTTGAGAATGATAGATATCAGCAAAAATCAGGAGTCAACACAAATGACATAAAAAGACTATTTACATAAGTAATAACAGATAACTTCCCAACCATGGGAAAAAGACCTGACATACAGATAAAGTGATGCATATAGAACTCTAGCCATAACCAAAATAAATCTACACTCAGACACATAATAATCAAGATCCCAGAAATTCAGCACAAGAACAAAATATTAAAGGCTGTTAGAAAAAAGAAACATCATCTATAAAGGAAAACCAGTCAGAATCGTGACAGACTTCTTAACACAAACCATCAAGTCAAGAAGAACTTGGAGTGAAGTATTTCAAATCCTAAAAGAAGACCACCTCCATCAGGGATCTAGCCTAGATCCCCAATCTCCCAAATGAGTGTACAGCAAGGGCTTAAATAAATGAGACAAATTGTATGATTTTAGGGCTCCAGGAGGATCAAAACCCTCTGCAGAGCTCTAGTTTCTGGTGGCCCATATTTATTATTCAAACAAGGAAGGGGTTAGAGTGAAAAATGCAGGGAGCTTGAACAGAACCTTGGGAGGGATTCAAGGACCACTCCAAGCAACAGACTATGTTAATTTAGGAGAACTATCCTAGGAGAAAGTCTCCAGGTGACTTTCATTACAGGAGTGAAATGCCTGCAGCTACAATCTCTATCTTGTTAATTGGGGTTGGAGCCAGGTGTTCTCAGTTGTGTCCTATCTTGCCCTTTGAGGTGTCTCTTTGCTATCAGTTCAGCCATGCCCCAGCCATGCCACAGCCCTACACATGTATTCAGCTTCAATGGCTCCAACAAATTTCCAACCTGGATTGATGTACCCTGACACACTATCTTTCAAAATTAATGGAGAAATAAGATACTTTCATGACAAAAACAACTGAAGGAAATCATGACCACCATACCAAACCTGCAAAGAGTATTGATATTCTAGAGAGAGATGAAAAGGACTCCAGTCCTGGGAACAGAAACGGATCACCAAGGGAGGCAGAGAATTGAATAGAGGGGAAAGTAGGGAATCAATGGCAGGAAAAAGCATAGCAGAGACGAACTAGTGCATGTTGGCCATAACCATTAATGTAGGTGGCCTCTATTCACCAATAAAAAGAAACATAAGCAGAGTGGATCAAGAAACAAGATCCATCAGTATGTGATATACAAGAAGCAAGGAAATTCATAGATTGAAAATCAAGAGAGAAAACAATGCTCCATGTGACAGGGAACTACAAAAAGCAGGGGCAGCTTGCCCATCACCTGCAGAATGGAAAAGAAAGACATGGCATTTTTATACAATGGAAAGGTACTTAGCTATAAAGAAGGATAATCACGAGGCTCTTGTAGGTAAATGAATGCAACTTGTTATCACGCTCTTGTGTGAAATGGTTCAGATGCACATAGGTGAATGTCTTGTCTCTCTAAGCATAAAAAACTGAAGGAGATTGTGGGATTCAAAATGTACAACAGATATTGTAAAAGTGAAAGGGGAGAAAACATCTAAAAAGGGAAAGTGGTAGCCACTGTTAATTCCCTATTATTTTGTTTTAAAGTCCTGTGCCATTTTCATTATTTTCTTTTGACTGGTTTTATTGTTTTATTATATGTGACGACATGGACAGCTATTCTGAAGACAAGATATATTATGGTAGCCATTATTGATCTGTTATCTTGTCTTGAAGTCCTGTATCACTTTCACTGTTTTGTTTTGATTGGTTTTATTCTGTTCTGTTTGATTTTATTAGGTCTGGTGGAATGGGAAGATATTTTGAAGATAACAAGAGGCTTTATGGCAGCCATTGTTGATTTCCTATTATCTTGTTGTGAAGTTCTGTATTGCTTTCACTGTTCTGTTCTGATAAGCTTTATTGTTTTATTCTCTTAAAAATAATTAAAAATCTTGATTGTGTACCACAAAAATGGAAACAAGCATTATCTACCTTGTCCCAGATGCAGAAGTCTTGGAACATATGTCCTGTGGATAAGGGGAGGACATGAAGGATAAGGTACACACAGGATAACGTTTACAAATATAGTTTTCTGTCTTTCTATGCAATTTGAATGACTTTTTTCTTCCTATAGCTATGACTAGAATTTCAAGTAAAGTGATGAATAACACCAGGGCAGGCACCCTGCCGTGTACCCGACCTCAGAGGGAAGCCATTTAGTCTTCCATCCGATGTCACTGAAGGAAGTATCTTGTAAGATCTGTCTTTTAAAATCTATGATAAGTGTATTGAGGCTTCACATATGGTGTAATCCTGGAGACTGTCCTCTGTGTGTTCATGAAGAAACTGCATTTGATTAAGTGAAATATTCTCTGTATGTTAGATTTAGTTGACTTATGCCACTGAAGCTCTTACCTTTTGTCAGGCTGTTATATTCATTATTAAGGCAGGATATCAAGTACAAAACTGGCTCATTTCCTTTCAATTTTCTCAGGTTTTACTTTGTGCACTTTAGGATTATTTAGGGCAGGAGTACTTATAAATCTTCTTGCTCTCAAACCATTATTAATATAAAGTATCATTTTTATCTGCTATAATCCTTTTGATTTTCAAATTTATTTTGTCTACTTTACTGGTATAGCCACTGCAAATTTTTTTAGTGACTATTTTCATAGAACATCTTTTTCTGTTCTTTTACTTTCAACTGGCTTATGTTAACCTCCATGTGAGTCTCCTATAGAAATATGTAAGTAAATTGTTTTTCTTTTACCATATTATACCTATTGCTGTCTTTTGAAGAGTTTATCTGTTTATGTATATCTGTTTATATGTGGTCATTATTGATAAGGAGTGACTCATCACTTATTTCTACCTTTATGTCATTTGTTCTCTATGTTTTATAGCTTTTATTTTATTCATTTTCTGTGGCACTAGAGATTGAACTTAGGGCACTGTGTATGCTAGGCAAGCAATGCACCGCAGAACTATTACTTCAACCTTTTTCATTTTGAGATGAAGTCTTGCTGAGTTGCTCAGGCTGGCTCCCAACTTGTGATCATCCCACTTAGCTTCCTGAGTAACTGGATTCCCGGCAGTACTACTGAATTGGTACCAATGTAACTTCTATACTATGCAAGAACTCTACCCTTGTGCTGCTTCTGCCTTTTTTGTATCTTTACTGTCACAAATTATATTTTTTATGACCAGTGCACCCAAAAACAGATGAATAATTTTTTCTGCTCCTATCCTTTAAATTGCATAGAAAATAAAAAGTATTTTTTCTTGGTATATATGTGCAGTAAATAAAGATTACATTTCTTGTGGTAAGTTAGTACATGTATATGACACATCTTAATTCTTTTATTCTCTCTTACTTACCCCTTCCATATATTGGCTGATTTCTCTTTTGCAAAAAACCTATATTCCTATGTTACTATTTTTATATTGTTATTTTTTATACTTTGGGTTTCTCATACAGGAGAAACAATGCAATATTTAAACTTCTGTATTGTATCACTTAATATTATGGCCTCAAGACACATCCATTTATCTGCAAAGGACTCAAGTTTATCCTTGTTTGTGGCAGAGTAGTATTCCACCGTGTCTAAATGTCATGTTCTTTATCCATCCATTGATGGATAAATAGACTGCTTACAAGATTTGGCTGTTATGGATTGCATTTCAATAAACACGAGAATGCATGTATTAAAGCAGAACTTGCCTTTTTCCCTCTGGAAAATGTTCCCAGCTCAGGCAAGCAAGTCCTCAGGCAACCGCTGCCTCAGGAACATGGACTTGTGCTTTCCTGATAAAGGAGATACTTCAGGCAGTTCTCTCCTGGGAATCCCCTCCCTTAGAGGGAAATACTGGGTACCAATAGCGGTAAAACTAACAAGTGGGGTTGTGAGCAAGTGTCACTGCATCCTGAGATGCACTGTTTTCTGTCAAGGCTGAGACCAGATTAGCTGCCGAGATGACTAACTGCCTGTTCTTGTTTCTGTATCTCTACTTGCTTGATGCCGCGTATTGCAAAAAAGGGGTCCTCTCCTTGGCTTGGGGGCCCACCTGATTTTGAGCATTGCTAGTGGTTGGGATGGTGCACCATTAAAATCTTCCTGAAAAAATCCTTCCTGGTCTCTCCAGCTTCTTGGAAATTCTGCAGAAATATCACTGTAATTTGACATTTTTTTTCTTTTTTGAGATGGGGTCTCACTATGCAGTTCAGGCTGGACTTGAGCTCACTTTGTAGCCCAGGCTGGTCTCGAACTCCCAATGATCCTCCCACCTCAGCCTCCCAAGTGCTGGGATTACAGGTGTGAGCCACCAGGCCTGGCTGTAATTTGACACATTTAATGCTTGGGGGAAGATAGCTAGAATGGGAATAGCTGGGTTAAGTGAAACTTCTCATTTTAGTTTTTGAGGAATCTCTATGCTGATTTCCATACAAAGCAAAGGGTTCCATTTTCCTTGTAACCTCATCAGCATTTGTGATTTCCTGATGATTGCTGTTCTGGAGTAAAGCAGAAGGAACTCAATGTTGTTTGAACTTGCATTTCTCTAATGGCCAGAGATGCTGAACATCATTCATGTATTTATTGGCCAATTGTCCTCCTCCTTTTGAGAAGTACGTACTTCAGATGCCCAGTTTTGGTTGGGTCTTTTATTTTGAGGAGTCTAATTTTTTCGAGTTCTTTACATATTTTAGACATTAGTCATCTGTCCAAACAATAGCTGGAAAAAATTTTCCTGTTCTGTAGATTGCATCTTCCCTCTGTTGGTTATTTCCTTCACTTTGTAGAAACTTTTGAATATGATCCCATTTGATGATTTTTTGGTGCTATTTCTTGTGCAACTGGCAGGAAGATTAAAGTCTCTGTGGTCTCACTCCCTTTCTCTCTTTATCTTCCAGCAGGATAAGTGTTTCTGTTTTAACAGTTAGTGGTTTGACCCACTGTGATTTTAGCTTAATACATGGTGAGAGATATGGGTATAGACTCAGTCTTCTACATGTGAATAACCAGTTTTCCCAGCATCATTTGTTAGAGGCTATCTTTTCTCTAGCATGTTTTTGAATCTTTTGTTAAAGATCAAATGATGGCTAAATGTATCTATGTCCTCTGTTCTGTTCCATGGATCCACATGTCTGTTTTGTGCCAGACAGTGCTTTTCTTTTAATCACTGTAGCTCTGTAGCGTAACTTGGAAGTCTGGGCTTGTGATGCCTCTGGTTTTGCTGTAGTTGACCAGGATTACTTTTTCTATCCTGGGTCTCTGCTTGTTCCAGATGAACTTTAGGATTATGTTCTCTAGTTCTGTAAGAGATCTGTTGGTATTTTTTACCAGAAATGCATTAAACCTGTATACTGTATCAATTTTGGGATGGTCATTTTGACAGTACTGGTTCTGTCTATCCAGGTCAAATCCTTTTTCTTTCTACTATAAGAAGTAAATATTACAAAGATGGTTGCTTCTGCCTGTCATCATTTAAATCCTTTAACAAATTCTTATTATACTCAAAAACTAAAAACAGCTTTTTCAGATCTGGAGAAGGAGGAAGTTCCTGTTAGCAGTGAGGAACGTCTGGAGCTGGTCTGTCCATGGAATAAGTATAGGTCATTGGGTGATGCTCCGTCCTTCTAGAGAATCCAGATGCAAACTTCTCATCCAGATCTGAAGAGGCCCCTCTCCCTTTCTTCACCAAAGTGCAGCAATTTCAGAACAAGAAATTGCATAAGTGCCTCAGTGATCTATAGATTATCGTGAGTGACAGCTTCTGGAGGGCCGTGTCCATGCTCCAGAAAACTGGTTCCCCTGCTAACTCCCAGCTGCTCAGCTCCTCTGTGGTCTCTCTCCCTTTCTCTCTTAATTCTATTTTCTGTGCTATTTTGGATATTTTTGTACTGAAGGTTGAACTAAGGGCCTCTCTACCACTGAGCTCATATTTTTAGAGACAAGGGTCCCAGGTAGGACCCAAACTTGTGATTTTCCTGCCTGAGTCTCCCTCCGCACTAGGATTACAGGTGTGTACCATGTGCCCAGCTTCTGGATCACTCTTATTGATCTAGTTTCCTCTTCATTCTAAGTGACATTTTTCTGCTTGCACCTTTTAATGGAAACTCTGAAATCCAATCTATTGGGTACTGGATAGTTTTATGTTCCTTCAATTACTCTTGAACTTTTAAAATGAGATGAAGATTAAGCTTTTGTGAACAATTTGATCCTTTAAAGACCTGAAATATTTTCTTTTTCAAGATAAGGTCTTACAGTGTATTCAGGCTGGCTTCAAACTTCTGGTGATCCTGTTGCCTTAGAAGTTCTAAGATCACAGGTGTATACCACAGCACCTGGTTTACAGTTCTGGTTTGAAAAGAACATGAGAACAAAGAACCACTGGGCAATAATTCTGCACCACTGCTGAGGCAAATCCTTTTGAGTACTTTGCTCAATGCCAGTATGAATTATGAGAACTCTTAACATATCGAGGGTAAACAGGATTCTCAGTAGTTCTCTCCCAGATGGTGGGGAGTTCCTCACTTATAAGTGCTGGTCAGCACTCAACTGATATTTGAGAAAGGGGAGCCTCCGCACATCACTAGAGCTGCCTTTCCTTCCTTGTATTCTGTGCTTTTAACTCAGGCTGCCTTGGTCTCCCTAGATTCCTAGCTTCATCTAAACCCAAAGTAAACACCAGGGTCTGCCTGAGTATCCCTGTTCAGTCCTGTAATTTGGAAACATCTCCATCCAGAGAAGTTCAGGTCTCACCCAATTCACGACTCTCAATGAGAAGTAACTGTTCTCATTGGGTTAATCTCTGATGTCTTCATATCTGTTTAATATATTTGGTCCTTCTAAAAGTTGATTTAAGGGCTAAATCTGGTCCCTGGTGCATTATTTTGTAAAGTAAAAGGGCAGTAACTGAAGTACTGCTTATGTCCAATTCCTACAAAAAGGACACGTGTCTCTTTGCAAAGATTTTGGTTATGTTTTAGGGCTTTAAGTTTTGTTACGCACAATAAGTGTTTGTAGTAGTAAAATAATTGTATGATAGTCTACATGTCTTCAAGTTTAGTTTGCCCACATCTTCTTGTAATTGTTTTTTAAAAATACATTTCCAAAATCTTCTTTTTGAAAAACCCCAGCAGTACTGGCATTTTTAGAAGTTCAATTACACATGCTGCCATTTTAAATAGAGGGATGTAAAAGCACAGGGGTGAATTTGCAGGATAGAGAACAAATAAAACATCCAGGTAACATCTGGTTTTTTAAAGATAAACTAAAATGACAAAGACCACATAAGTTTAAAGTAGAAATTTAGTGCTTGCCTGAACCAGGCCTCTTTTTAAAGTCAAGATTTAAATACATTTTATTTTATGAAAGAATAAAACAAAAATGTCGTAACAAAAATAAAGAGTAATAGTATGTCGTGTATCATTATTTTCAAAGTAGTTACTAAAGTACAAGACATTGACGAAAGATTGACAAAGAAGAAATAGAAAAACTTCCTTTTCAATGAACTAAGATAAACTAGTAGTATGAATGAAACAAACATGTATGCTAAAACATTGGAATATGTCATGTGGAGTATTTGGATTTCTAAAACTATGGGATATTCTGGGAATTTATATGTCACCCAATCAAAACAGTATAAGTGATACAGGATTTCAAAACGGGATAATAGAAAATCAACAATATAGCATATACCATCAGACATAGGAAAATCAAAACAGAACAGAATAGAACCAATAAAAACAAAACAATTCAATACATGACTTCAAAACAAGATAATAGTAAATCCAAAATGGCTACCATATCTTCTTGTCTTTGAAATAGCTTCCTGTGCCATCAGTTACAACAAAATAAAAAAAGATACAACATAATTAAACCCAACCAAACAAAACAATGAAAATGATACAAGACTTCAAAACTAGATAATAAGGAATTAATGTCTACCACATTCAGAATGCAATCCCCCATAAATGCCATATTGCGTATTGTTATCCTCTGAACAGATGAACAGACTACTGGCTTTAGGCCTGCAAAGTCCATGAAACACTAAACAGTAGAAGCATTATGTTGTATTTTACGTCAGTAACTATCATCTCAGCCTGTGTTTCTCCTGATCATCCAGTCACTTATGCATTAAGGGGGGACCTTGGTTCTTCTTGTCTCCCAGCCTGCATGCCAGATGGCTCACAGGAAGGGGTTGGCTTCTTTTTCTCCTCCCTGCAGCCCATGACTGCCACTGGCTCACAGGAAGGAGTTGGGGTTTTTTTTCTCCTCCCTGCAGACTGTGACTGCCACTGGCTCACAGGAAGGGGTTGGTTTTTTTTTTCCTCCTCCTCACAGATGCTGACTGCCAGTGGCTTACAGGAAGGGATTGGCTTTTTTTCTTCTCACATTCTGCAACTGCCACTGGCTCAAAGAAGGGGTTGGCTTCTCCTCCTCCTCATAGTCTAAGAAGGACCACAAACCACTGGGGCAGCCAGAAGACAAGATATTCTGCACAAGCTTAAGCGTACTCAGGCATAACTCTGTACTAATTTTGCTTGAGAAAACTCAGGGATGCTTTGCTGGTGGATAAGTATCTGTAACAAGGTGTGTTCTGAGGCAAATGGTGAAAATGAATGCAGTACAAATATTAAAGAAGTGTTATTTTGGGGCTGGAGATTTAGCTCAGCGGCATAAGCGCCTGCCTTGCAAGCAGGCAGTCGTGAGTTCGATCCCCGGTACCAATAAAAAGGAAAAAGACAAAAAAAAAAGTGTTATTTTATTGGATGTGATAAGTGGTGGGGGTTGGGAGAGCAAGACCCATATGTGACTACAAGGATGTAACAGTTATAGCCTAAAGGATGAAGGAGTAGGTCCAACCAACTGTGTGATTACAAAATCCCTTGATTTACATAAAAGTGTCACAAGATGAATTTTAAATGAACTGCAAAAGTTACAGATGCATGTTGGGCTTCTTTGTTTTAAAATCCTTATTCACACAAAATATACACAGCAGTATTTATGGATGAAATGATATGGCCTCTGTGGATTGATCCATCTTAAAATACTTCAGCAGGGAAATGCCAAACACAGGTTTTACTTCTTCACAGTCATTCCAGAGGACAAATCACTTGCTCAGACTGAGTGAGTGAGAAGGGAAAAACCTGGATCAGAACTCACTCAAGGGCCTGGACCAGAGCAGGACCTAGGAAAAGAGTCAGTTCCAAAGATCCAAATCTGGGGTTGCAGAATTAGGAGAAAGAAACTAGGTCATTCATTTGTAAATAGTGAATCTGAAGGTAACTCTATGAAACTTCACAGCTACTTCTGGATATGACCATAATGTTTCCTACTGAAAAGTTAAAAATAAGCACATCAGCAGGGAGTCAGCAGACAGGTTTCCAAACTTGTGGCAAGCTCCTTCACCTCATGGATACCATTCCAACGTGCTGCAGTCCACTTGCCCCAAGGGGATGCCCAAGAGCAGACACTAGTGCTGTGAACACCAGGAATGCCTGGCCTCTGCCACCCCTTCTCTACACGCCCAGGCTCTGCAGGCTTCCAGGGTGCCGACCACAGTCACCCGGCCCTCACTGAACCATTAGTGCAGCTTAGATGTCTGCCCAAGAAAACCCTTGCCAGCAAAACTGGTTCTTGGTGGTCAAGCTGTGGCTCCACAATCAACATTGGTGCCACCCAGCCACAGTGCCATGGATAATACAACAGATACCCATTGGGTGCACCTCTACCAGTGGGACTGCTCACTCCTGCTAATGCAGAATTCCCTGCCTCATGGGAAGTACTAGTCCCTCTGAGTCTCAGGTGGGATGAGAGGAGCCAGGTGTGCAGGCCCACAGTCCCCAAGCCCTGGGGATGCAACGTGAAAGAGCCTAGGAAGTCAGTCTATGGCCAGCACTGGTCCCTCCAGGCCAGGATCTGAGCTCTCATCCACTGGACATCACAGAACAGATGTTTCCATACCCAGGACCAGCATCAAGAAACTTGTAGCCACAGCCAGGCCTCCTCTGCCCACCAGCACCAACTTCCCTGATTCTCCTCCCCAAGGAGGGATTATAGATGATGGTCCCCAGACATGCTCCCCTGACATGCTCACTAGAACAGATACCACCTACTGAAAGACAATAGCAGGATTTGGAGCACCAGGGCCCAAAATGCCCTAGGGTGGGGGTTAGATTTACATCATCATAAATGGCTGCTCCAAGGAAGCAGATTCCAGACAAAGCCCTAATCACTGGGCATTGTGACACTGGGTTTTGCTTGTTTTCAACCAGTATTTTAGCAGTAGTGACCACTATCCAGTTCAGCAGGGCTCCACACCAGCCAGGAAGTACAAAGGTTGTGCCTGGTCATGTGGGCCACCCAGTGTTCACATTTTGTTGATAGACTCAAAGGTTTACATGTTGCATTTAATTGATGTGTCTCTTTGTTCCCTTTATTCTATGTGTGTCCTCCCATCCCCTGCTTTATTTTTTCTTGAAGGCTTCATATTTAACAAAAATTGCAAACATTTCAATTCACCTCTCAGAAGTTTTCATTTCTTAATGACTTGTTTTTCCTATATATCCACCATCTCATGACTGCACTAACAATATTAACAATAATCCTCTAATGTCCTCTTATGTCTGGTTTCTACTTAACTGTCATTTGCAGTCCCCCTTTCTCATTCAGTTTTCTTTTCTTTCTTTCTTTTTTTTTTTTTTTTTTTGGTACCGGGGATCAAACTCATGACCATGCGCTTGCAAGGCAGGCACTTATGCTGCTGAGCTAAATCCCCAGCACCCCTCATTCAGTTTTGCAAGCTGAGTTTATTAGAGGTTACAAGTGTACATGCGTTATCTGAGGAATGATTCCCCCCTTTTTTTTTCACTACTAGAAATTGAATTCAGAGCCTTTGCAGAGAGTTATATTCCAAACCCTTTAATTTTTTTTTTTTTAAGTTTTGGGACAGGATTTTGCTAAATCACTAAGTTGCCCAGGGTGTGCTTGAGCATACCACTCTCCTGTCTCAGGCCCCCAGAGTACTCAGATTATAGCCTTGTGCCATTGTCCCTAGCTGGAAACATCTTAAGTATCTTTTACTTAAGGAAAAATCTTCCCTTTCTTTCTCCTTTCTTGAAAAACCTCTCCATGAAATTGACTTGTACTAATAACTCATTCCTAAATTTTAAGGCACATTTCAAATCTTAGCTCTAATTTTGGATATGTGAGAGGAGGGTGCAGCTAAAGTCCCTGAAGTAGACTCAAGGTACAGCCTCTCTGGTTGAAGTCTAACCACAGCCTACATTCTCTGGATTCCTCTAGTGCTTTTTCTGACATAGCAAAAGTAACTCCATTTTATTTTATTTTACTTTTTCTTGGTAGCAGGACTCCATTTTAAAAGTCACTTAACCTCTAGATGAACATCCCCTTTAAGCCCTTCCAGCTGACCATAAAACCCACAAAAGGAACAAAGTTGTAACAACAGTAGAGCTGACCATGACCACATCCTATGTGACAAATAGACCAGATGTGTGGAAAATATCTTGTGACAGTCTTATAAAATTCCAAGGGAACTAATGTGGTTGCTATGGTAACGGAGTAACTTGTCAATGTATAAAAACCCCTGAGAACAACAAAGCCTTGAGGTCAGTGCCTTAGCTTTGCTGACTATTGTCTGCTGCCTAATAAAACTTGCTTCAATTCGCTCTTGGCCTCTGTGTCTCTTGCAGTTCTGCTGTAACACTTCTAATTTGGTTTTCTTGGACTGTCTTTTGACCTCAAGGGCAGAGGTGGATGGGTTCTTCTGTTTTATTATGATGGGGTACTTTATTTCTCAGTATAAATGACCAGTTGTGAGTGCTCTGAGGACTTTCTCTGTCAATGGATTCTGTACAATGCCTTAATCCCATTGCTGGAAGGTGAAAGCTTCTTCCTCAACCACCGCCTGGGTCCAAGCCTGCTGCTGGCCCAGCTTTGTGGCTCTATTTACAGACCACTGGTTAAGAACAGGCTGCACTAAGGCTCTCTGCAACCTGCCTTTCTTATGCCTTCCATATTCTTACGCCCTCTACTGAATTGGGAGTCCAGGTAGCGTAAGGGCATTCCTCCCAAATGCTATTCTCCTGTCTCTTTTCATTCCCCAAATCTGCTTCTGCAACTTGCCTTTTCTCTAGTAAGAACACCCAAGAAAGTAGAAATACAGCCCTGGGCTCCTGACAAGGAATGAGTCCTGAAATTTCCTTGTAGGTCTTACAGGAGGGCCCCTTTGTCTTTTCTTTTCCTGGAGGTTGTATTGTTGGTCTTAGGCAATGCCTATTCCTGACCTTGGAGGTGTGAGCATGTTCCACTCATGACTAAGGCATATACTAAGTGGTTACCTATAATCCTGGGTTATAAAACAGAAATACAGGTTGTCCATGCTTATGTACCCATTGATTCCTAAAAAATTATAGGCTTTTGAAGAAAGAAGTGAACTAACTCCAAATGATGTGGCAAGTTGAAGAATCACAAAGGAGACATCTTCTCAGAGACAAGGTGACTGGTAGATTACCATCATCTTGTGGGAAGTCTGTGATAGCGAATGGCCATTGGACACATTAGTTTTCTCTGTAGAGGTGAAGATGCGGACCTACTGTCTATACGTCCACTGTTGTCCATAATGGATAGAGCTGGTTTTATAGGCCCAATGGTTTAGATATTTAAAGTGAGTTTTCTGTATAGATGTTTCTTAACTTATGAAAGTTAATGTCCTGATTAACCCATTGCAGGTTAAAAATATTCTGAGTAGAAAACACATCTAACATATCGACTTAACAAACATTGTAGCAAAAGTGTACTGCAGAGTACCAATTATTAATCCTGTGATCCTGTGGCTGGCTACAGGCTGCAGCATGTTACTGCTGCCCAGCAATATAGGAGTGTTATGCATCATACTGCAGGCCCAAGAAAAGATAAAAATTCACAAAGCATGGTTTATTTTGAATGAATGTACATTACTTTTGTACTGTGGTAAAGCTAAAGAATAGTAAACTGTTGGAGGCCAAAAATTGGGAGCCATCTGTACTTAAAAACCAGATTATTCTTAGGTCTGGGATTCCTACTTAATCTGAAAGTAAATCAGCCACACTAAGTAACTTGTCAACTTGATGGAACTGAATTTTGAGTTAACTTCTAATTACCAAATAAACAGTGGCTAGGCAGGGCACTTTTATGTTCATTATACCAATTCTACAGAATATCTATGTCACTTTTGCTAATTGAGTTGCTTTGGCTGTGCAATAAATATGCCAAATGTTGACTATTTTGGGGAGAACATCTTGATATATGGTGGATATGTGCATATTTCTGGGTAAAGTGAAAATGACTTATGTTATCAGAGACTAAGAGCTGTATCTTCTTCATTTGTTAAATTTGTACACTCAGAGAAAATACATGTGTCACATACACAAATCAGGATATTTTCCAAGGTAACAGTGGAATCCTTTCTTCTGTATGGTTTATGATGTATGTTAGAGAAGCGCTATTAACCAAAAGTGGAACACTTGTTTGCATTTCCTATCCCTATTCTCCATTTCCTGTGGATCTGTAGCAGGCCCTGAACTCTACCCTGCCTGTGACTAACATCTCTCAATATACTTTTTTCCCCACCTTACCTATTTCCTCATAAAAAAAAAAAAACCTGATGAAATGGTTCCTCAGTTCATGAGCTCAGTTCTTTCCATGATTCTGGTCACAAACTAAAATGGTTGAGAACCACTGGCATTCAAAGCCCCAAACTGCTAATTTCAAGAAAGCTGCACTTTGCCAATTCATTATTTCTATTTAAAAGAACCATTAGGCCCTTAGGACTTAGAGCTGTAGCAATACAAGAGGAGGGTCCAAGACCGGCTCCCACTTCCTCCATTGATGGAACTCAGGGACCAGACTGGCAGGAATGATAGCCACAGAGTGAGACCCCACTAGCGCACACGCATGATGGACAGGCTGGACTAGTGATATGGAAATGCTTGAAGTAACAGCAGCAAAGTGAGCCAGCAAGTGGTAAGTTAGGTGAACCAGCTCTTATGCTTGAGAAGCAAGACACGTGAAATAGAAGTGGGTGGGAGGGTTGCCCCCTTTTCTTTTCTTTACTTTTCCCTCTTTTCTTTTTTCTTCTTCAAATGGCTGGGGAGAATTCCAGCCACAGAAAACTAATCCCATCCCCCAAATCCAAAGATCAGACCCAAACCTAGCACAAATCTATTTGCAATCTTGGCTAGGATACACATTCTGGAATCGAACTTGGACCTACCACACAGCTGTAGATGCTAGAGGAATTCTATTTCTATTTTTCTCTGGTGGGTTTTCCTCTTGGTATTTAGTTGAGTCACGTATTTTGTTTTGTTTTTTGGGGTTTTGTGTTGTTGCTTTCTCCTTTTCTCTTTTTTCCTTTTTGTTTTGGCCTGTTTTATTTTTGTTTCCATAACGTTTGTTGTTCGTTTTTTTTCTGTGTGTGATTTCCTGTTTATTCTTTTTTTCCTTTTATTTCTCTTTTCTACCTTCTCATTCATGATTTAGATACCTAAACTTTCTCTTTGTATTATTCTACTCATCCTCTTCCTCTCTTTTGTCAACTATCTCACTTGATTTTATGAGACTTTCATGTCTACCTGCCTACACACCACTGGACTATGCGCCTGCGGAGGAGCTAGAAATCAGTATTTATAAAATTTTTTTTGTAGCTAAGTAACAAATTAACCAACTTAGGAGAAATACAATGGTTCAGAATGGCCAATACATGCACAAGGATTCAAATGGTCCAAATATAAGTTGTGCAAAATCTCAAATACATGTGCTGTTATCCAAATGTTCTTACTATAAAATCGCCTCATCAAACATACTAAACACAAACATGCACACATGGTATGCTAGTAAATACTTAATAAAGAATCCTCCAGGTGAGGCAAGAAACCCTTAACTATTACTTCTCATGGTGTAATTATCTTAGCATGATTAATTTTACCTCCAAACCAGACACAACTGGACACAGAGCCAGGAAAGAATGATCACCATTGGCAAAAATACCACCTGCATCCTGAGCACACAGGCAGACCCTGGCTATCATCCAGACTTTTACAGAATTAAAAAAAACTTAGCCACCCTGAATGTTCACAGGTCATCCCTGCAAATGTATATACACGTGGAGCATACATGATAACAGACCCACTGCCAATATGTACACAATGAATGCCCTACTGTCACAGACTCTACAAATGCACCAAACAAATGATTTTTCTCATGGACCACACAAAAAAGGTCCTGTCCAAGCCCTCAATTTTATAGTATATATAGTTCATAATTACTGTATACACACAATCTAAATGGTATTGATTTTCCCAATCATACACTATACCTCCAATACCTATCAGAACACATACAGCAATACATCCATGAACTCAGTTACACACACACACACACACACACACACACACACAAACTACTGTACTTCTCAAATATGTAAGAACAAACACAAACACCCAAACCACATATTCAGACAACATCATCAGAATTTTCAGGATTGCATTCCAGGAAAACACAAAGAGGAATGCTTGATCCTCTTATATACTCATGAACCTGAATTACACACACATCCACAAAATCCATGAATTCACACTCTAACTCAGATATATACACACGTTGAAAATAACCACAGGAGAGAGGAGCAAAGATGGCGGATAGATAACAACTGGCTATAGAGGCTCTCTGCAATAGTCAACTTAGAATTCATAATACAGAGTGGGGAGCCCCAAACAGAGGGAGATGAATTCTCTCATCCCAAGAAGAAATAAAGGCGACTTGCCGACCATCTAAGGTCCCGCCGTGACTTGCCAAGTTCCCGCTGTGACTGGCCATGCTGTCCCAGGTCTCGCCGCTTCGACTCACTGGAGGTGCAGTTACACTGAGTTCGGGGGTCAGCATGCCAAATGGAGAGCTGAGTTGGAAGAGTGCCTACATGGACCTGTGGTGAGGGAAGTAGAGCCATTCCATAAATAGGGGGGCTCCAGCAGACAACATTCTGGGACCAGGCAGGACTGGCAAGTACAAGGGGCAGCAGTGACTTCAGTCAGTTGTTCCCTTCCTCAACAGGATTGGTGGAGTGAGCTAGGCCTGGGTCACGTGACCTGGCTGAGACCCAATAGGTTATCCGAAATCAAGTCCCTACAGTGATGGAAGTTTGACTGATCCGGAGGGGAAGCAGTGCAAGGTGGTACAGTGCAGGCCACAGCAGCTTGACTAATCCGGAGGAGACCGGCCAGCATATGCTGTCCCTACCTGCAATTCACTGGCACACAGCAGTGTGAAGGGTCATCTAGCCAGCATGCTTCAGAAGAATTGTAACCAACAAAGAAAGAAACTGGGGCCTCCTGGAAGAAGCAAAAAAGATGGGAAGAGAAAGCAACAACAAAAAGTCCCCAGGTCCCAACCCTGAGAACATTGACCCAGGACAGGTAAATACAAAGGAGAATGAGACCAGCAAACATGCAATATCAGACACGGCATCAGTGGACATAAAGATATATATTCGGGACCCCATAGACGAGTTCAAAAGGGAAATATTTAGCCAAGTAAAGCAAGATATAAGAAGATTAATAAAAGAGATACTCAGCACCCCTCAAGCGGGTGAAGGGAGGAACTCAAAGGAGAGAACCATCTGGTGAAGAATATAAAAAAAATATAGAATACTTGAAGCAGATTCAAAGAGATCGCCAAGAAATTAAAAACTCTATGGAAAGATGGCAAATCAGTTTGAAATAAACTAAGGATAGATTATCCAAACTGGAGGACAATTTGCAATGTGGGAGTATGAAAAGAAAAACTTTTTAAAAATAACAAGGCAACAATACAAAGGATAGAAGACAACAAAAGGATCTATAACTTGAGAATAAAGAATGTGAATGAAGAAGCTGGGGTACAAACAAAGGAACTACAAAGGTTATTCACAGAAATAATTAAGAAAAACTTTCCAAGCATAGGAAAAGGAAATGATATGATATATGAGGCATACAGAACTCCAGCCACCCACAACCAAACACAGCGACACCCAGGCATATAATAATCAAGATCCCAGAAATTCAATATAAGAACAGAATATTAAAAGCTGTTAAGAGACAAGAAACAGAAAACCTATAGAGGAAGGCCCATCAGAATAACGGCAGACTTCTCGACACAAACCACCCAGTCAAGAAGAGCCTGGAGCAAAATATTCCAAGCTCTGAAAGAAAATAACCTCCAGCCCAGATTGATATACCCTGATAAACTGTCTCTAGAAATTAATGGAGAAACAAGATGCTTCCAAGACAAAGAGGAACTTGGGAAATTCACAACCACCAATCCAATTCTACAGAGAATACTTCAGAGCATTCTAGAGAGAAAAGTACTAGGATTCCAGGAACAGTGGCAGAAAGGCCTTCATGAATGGAGCAGAAAACAGAATGAAGATAAGCAGACAACTGATGGCAAAGAAAAAAAGCATAACAGAAATGAGGCAGAGAAGATTTTATTCCAAACTGATATGATTTGATAGTATCAAGTCTGAGAGTATAGGCAACTATACTGAAGATGACAAGACTACGATACACATTCTGGTTTGATAACTGCTGATTTTTGAAGTTCTATACTATATATAAAGTTGTATTTTTATTAATACTGTTGTGTACTGATATATTCAATAATACTATGTCTGATGATATAGCCAATTCTATTGGAGATAACAAGAGATAACACAGGAACCATGGTAGAATGATTCGTACAACAGTCTTATATGTTTATTTCATGTGTTTATAGGAATATGTTTTGTTTTGTCTTGCTTTGTTTTGTTCTCCCTCTAATATAGAAAGGAAAAAAATACATGTTAAGACTCATGCATGTGTAGAATCTATAAACAGCTTATGAGAACTGATCTTATGACACATGATGAAATGAACAGATACTTTGAAGAAAAAGAGACACTAAAATACCCAGTGCTGATCCTGAAGTGTCATAATGTGAAACCCAGCAATAGTATTATTCTTTGTTCAGAGTGATATTAGCCTGCTTGGGTTTATTCAATCTCAAAATAATTGAAGATAAGGATAACTGCATGTATGTTTAAGTGTATAGGATTGATAACCATATTTCTAAGTTTTTGTTGGATAGTTGAACAGAACTGGTTACAATCTCACTGTTTGAATCCCCACTTTATATGCTCCATTTTAGTATCTTGAATAACTGTTTGTAAGAGCACAATCTGTAATCATCAACTAGTGATTTCTTACTGTTTTTTTCTTTGAAATTATATATTATTTCTACCCATTTTGTTTTGTTTAGTCTTTCTTCAAATTTTTAAAAAAAGACACTATAATACCCAGTACTGATCATGGAGTGTCATGATGTGAAATCTAGCAATACTATTATTCTTTGTTCAGAAAGATTTTAGCCTGCTTTAGTTTGTTTAATCTAAACATAAATGAAGATATGGATAACTGCATGTATGTTTAAGTATATAGGATTGACAACCATGTTACTAAGTTTTTGTTGGACAGTTGAACAGAACTGTTTGTGGTCTTGCTGTTTGAATTCCCATTTTACATGTTACATTTTTGTATCTTGAACAACTATTTGTAAAATGACAATATGTAAACATGAACTAGATTTCTTACTATTTTTTTCTCTCTGAATTATGTATTATTTCTACCTATTTTGTTTTGTTTAGTCTTTCTTTAAATAAAATTAAATATATATATATATATATATATATATATATATATATAAAATAACCACAAAGGTTGCATGTGTAAGTGCTGTGTTCAATGCGCAACACCAAAACACACCAGATACAAACACACATTACTACACTGACTGATATAAACAAAATTCCCACACATAGAAACATTTTCCAGGATCTTAATATTTATATCCTCTAAAACACTACCATAGTCCACATCTCCAGGATACAACTCCATTGCTGAAACATTCCCAAAGACCCCAGCAGTCCGCAAATTAACAATGCTTGAACACTCCTAACAACTTCATTTCCTATGAATAAAATCAGATATTTCATCCACCCAAAGATGGAGTGCATGTATTCCTGGTCACCAAAATCTTCACACAACCATCTGATCATTTCTACAAAACACATACACACACACGTGCACACATTTGAGAAATGCTGAATCATACACAAATTCATTATACATGTTCCTCTCCCAGCATCAAGTATCTATACAATTAACCAGCACACTACAAAATTCCAAATATCCCCGCATATACTCTTATACTATCTGAATATATAAGATCACACACTCCAAAATACAATTCCTTCATCCTCCAAAATTCAAAATCACACCAATTCCACACAATTTCACATATTCATTTCAACGTCCCCAAATATTAATCATAGACCTGCTCTCACACACTAAAGGGCACAAGGACAAGTCCTGAAGATCAGAACAAGAAATCTATAACCGCAGGTGATTTAGCTCAGCAGCATAAGCACTTGGCAAGCACGACCCTGTTCCATACCCCGTACCAAAAAAAAAAAAAAAAAAAAAAAAAAAGAAATAAAGAAATAAACCTGTAACCATACAGTCGGTCCTAAACACATAAATAGTCCTCTTACATTTCCCACTGATGTAAAACACAGGTATCCTGAACTTTCAGAAAAGAACATTTTGAAACCTGCTCATCCAAATAAATATAACTGCTTTCCTTAACACTGTCCATAGGCACGGGCACATTTTTCTTCCCCAAATTCATCATCTCATACACACATGTGCAAAAACAGCAGCATTCATGGAGGAGAAACTATAGATAAAATAGTCCAAAACCCAAATTACAAACACTTAACATCAACTGCCTGCGTAGACATGAGTCACAACATCCTCCAAATACAACCCACCCTACAGAGTTGGACGGAAACACCCATAACTTTCCCTTTATCCTAAACTTCCACCCAGGCACTACCGCCCACACGGGAGTACGCACAGCGAATCCCGAACTATGAATTCATCAGCACACATTCCCAGCACACTCCAAATGTCACCTACAACCAATCACGCATACCCTATGAATTCCTGTAATCCCCACAAGCCCATCACATTTTTCAGAAACCACCACCCACAATTCCCACGACTCCCAAAATCAAAACGTAAACTTCCTCCCATCCTCAAGCGCACCCAAGGTCTCCCCAATAGAAAACACAACACACACACGCACGCACACACACGGACGCGCGCTCACACGGAAGCAAATGATAGTTTCCAGACATACTGAACGCGTGGAACACAATTTAATTACTAATCCATAGACGATCTTTACTGCAAACTCCTCCGCCTCCGCTAATTCTCTCACGGCTCCCCGGCTGCCTCCTGCAGCCTCCGGCCGCCCAGCACCGCGCGTCCTCCGCTCCCGATGCTTGCGCAGCCGCTCGGCACGCTGCGGCGGCTCCGCGCAGTTTCCCGCGCGGGCTCACGGGCTCACATTTTGGGGCCTCGAGCTCCTTTTCCCGGCGCCGGGCGCGCTTTTCAGACCCACGCATGAGGCCCCTCAGCGTCTCACCTGGAGGCGGAAGGGACGCGGACGGCACTGGGGCCCCTGTCAGGCCACCTGGCCCGCGCTGCAGCCCTCGCCCTCGGTCACGGAGGCGGGGGACAGAGCGCTGCCCCCCAGGACACGCAGATGTCCATAAGGCAAAGGGGAGAGCGCGAGCACGCACTGCGGGGGACACAGCTTCTCGGGCTCTAGTAACGGACTCTGCAACCGTCGCACCGGCGGCTCTCGACCTTTAGCCGCGGGCCTCTGCCTCGTGCATGCGCGTGTCCCGAGCGGACTTTTGAACTTCAGGGCTGTTGAGCTCGAGGCGCGGGCCAGAGAGCCCAGAGCTCAAGGCAAGCGCATGCGCACCTTCAGGGCGCAAGGCTGAAGGCGGAGGGCAGAGCCTAAGACCAGCGCGTGCGCATGCGCCTCTCCAGAACAGTTCCTTGGGGATTTACTAGGCTCCCAGAGCACTAGCCTGTGGGCAGAGCAGGGCGTGAACCCTTGCCGGAAGCTGGGAAATGGCCAGGGCTGAAGCCTCCGAAAGGAGATGGAACCTGAACCTGCCAGCCCCGCACTTTCGAGCCACCATAATTGAAACACTCTGAGGCATTGATTCTAAAGCAAACAATGCTTATAGTGGGCCCCGTCCTTTTACCTGCTTTGGACTACATTTCTTTCCACAAACAAAGCTGTCTTTTTTCTCCTAGTCTATTGGAAGGTTCTGGTAAAGGATCCCGGAGCTGGGAAACACTACTTTAAAAGACATGATTTGTCCTGACTGCATTCCTGGTTTGTCTTATGTCTGTTGTACTGACTATTTATTTCATGCACACAGTTCACTCAATAAGTGTTAAGTCACAAATACTTTCTTTGCAAAGCTGTGTTAAATTTTAAATCAAGAACTGACAATCGGGTCAGTTTAACCAATCGGGTCAGTTTCAGCCAACATCGCAGGTAAAACAACAGTAATTTTACTTTCTCATGTTTGACATATATCGAAGAATTTTAGTCGCTAATGAAAGAACAGAATCACCTCACAGTCTAACATTTGCAATTTTTCAAAAATCTATCACCAGATACTCTTTCTGGTAATTTGCAGGATTAATAAATTTGCTCACTCCACAGGATAACTTGAGACAGGCCTCCAACTGACCGCTGCCATGATCCTCTCAGTGCACAAACTCTACAGAGATAAGGCACTTGCCCATTTTGCTATTGTTCCATGAAACATAAATGAAAGAGTGTAAGTTTTCTGAAGCTAGTGGTCTATGATCAAAGTTTTTTTTTTTCCCCCCCTCAGATGTCAGTGTTGATTCTGGGCTTTTCTTCAGGAAGGGTCAGAGAGCAGGGTCCAAAGAGCTCTTAACTACCCATTTCCATGCATGGGCAGTGGGATGATTGTTAATCTTGACTGTCATTTTCATTTGCTTGAGTGACCCCCTCCAAAGAGATTAGTAAAGCAATTTCTTGAGTGTGACTGGGAGGGTTATGAGGGGACTATGTTGGGTCCCTTGCCCCTTCCTGTCAGGCATTCTGCTCTGTGCTTCTTGGATCTCATGTCATGTTCTCTGCCATGATGTTTCTCCCTGAGAGCCAGCCAAACACATACTGAAACTTCTGAAACTGTGGTCTGCACCCTCACTGCACTTGTACAAATCTCTCCCATGTTAGTCCGAGGCTAATTTGTTTCTCCTCTGAGAATCATGATTGAAAGTCAGATCTGAGAGCCACAGGAGCCTCCACCCCTTGGGAGCCTGCCCCACAGATACCAGAACGTACATCCAGTTACCAATGTCAATCCCCAACCAGAAGGAATCCACAACAGGAGCCTCAGAAACAAGGCCCCACACTCCCTGGTCTGCTTACCCAGCTTGTAGAGCTGTCACAGACAGGGGACTATGGAAAGAGGCCCCCTTGAACTGAGTGACCTCCATACAAAGTCACAAAGAGTGGCAGAGGAGTGTAAGAATAAACACTACTGACCTGGGAGGAAAACACTGCTTTGAAAATACACAGGAAATTTTTTCCTTCTCCATTTTTGGTATATTTTTGACTTTTCACTATTTTTTCTTTTGGTACAATTTGGAGTTTTACCACCCATTTCATTGTCCTCTCGTTTAATATTACCTAGATTTATATATTTAAATAGATCTTGTTTTTACTCTTTTAGTCCCTTCTTTTCTCACTTTCACTCTTTTAACTTGGTCCCTTTTTTTCTCGTTTTCTTTCCCTCGAGTAAAAATAACAAAACTCTATTCTTTATCTTTCTCCTAGGTAGTCCCCTCTGATACTGTTTTTTTATATATTTCCCTTTTCTCCTTAGTAGGATCTCTTCAATCTTACCATATTATTCACATTTATCATTGCTTTATTGCTCATAATACCACTTTTACTGTTTTTTTCTTCACACTACCATATCTGTACCACCTGCCCTTACCAATCTATAGGTAGTTAACCATATCTGCTTTATAGTAAGAGGGAGTAAATTGCTCTATTGAGAGGATATTTATTGTATGTAGTTTCCTGATTTGTTTCAGACTTGTTATATAATTACAAAATCTTGTACCTAGTGGTAAAGGTGACAAAATATTAGTTATTGCAGTTTTTCATTTTCCAGTTTGTGTTTCATACTGTGGTTATTATTGAATGTACTTAGCCAAGGTGACAGTGCTGTTCTGATTAACTTATCCTCCTTGTATGCTGTGGTGGATTAACTAAGGGTCAACTTGGAACACCCAACTGAAATGAATCAGTGTGGAGCTGAGTATGGAAGGCCCACCTGAGGACTGTTGCCAACAACCTAACAGCAGAACTGGTGGGTACTGTTGCTTCTCCTGGAGGAGCTTGTCATGCTGATTTTCCTGCTGTGAGCTCAGCTGTTCTCATCGTAGGAGGAGCTCACTGTCACTGGGGATGACTGCAGTTATATATGGGGGAGCTCTGGCCCTTACCTTGAACATCATGTTCTGGCTCCAGTGCAGATTCCTCAGCCTGCTGACGCAGATTTTCTAGCTTCCACTGTTGCCGGAACATAGAGTCAACAGTGGCCAGGAGCTTGGGAGAAAAAAGGAAATTTTATTAATGCCAGTGGCCACTAAAGGAGTAATTTTCAAAGTCTAAGGCATTGACTAAGAGAGTTTGTCTTTTTTATAGGATGGCAAACAGAAGTTAAAAAAACAGATAACATAGTTGAAGGCCATGTACAAAGAGTGGCATGTGGTGAGCACAGCTGTATGTAGTAAAGTAGTTTTTAGCACATTCACTGAAGTTTCAGTTTGCTGACAAATCACATGATTTAACTCAGTTCAGTGGCAGAGAACAGAATGGCTACAACTTTATTGAACAGAATGAATGCAGTTAGGCCAGGATTTCTGCTCTACCAACACTGACCTGTGGGCCTTTACAGTGCAGATTCTTGATACAGACTTGCATGACACATTGCCATGGGCTCTAGGCCTCTGGTTAGCCTTGTGGAGGACGTTGCCATGGGCTATACGTCTTCAGTTGAATTGTGTGGGACACTGCCATGGGATCCAGGTTCTCATCTGTATTCTTTGGGTCTCTAGCATGTGGACCGATTTCCTATACTCTTCTACACTTGACTCTTTTGGTGAGTATTATAAAGTAATCCTATAAATTATATGTCCTGTATTAAATCTATTCCCTTATAAACCATTACCACAACATATGCCAAAACCTAGATTGTCTGGGGTCCATAAACAATACTACAGCCACATAACAAAGAACTGGGTGGTAGGCCAAACAGACTGCAACCTCTCATCTCTAATAAACAGAAGAGGTAGGGTCTTGGAACAAAGCTCAAAATCTAGCTATGGCTAAAAGGCAGCTCTGAAAAGTAATTATCACCTAAAGAGTTTTAAGGGCACAATTATATGATTAGTAAAGGCACAGTGATACAATAACAAACTTATAGACATGCTATAGCAAGTTAAAAATCAAATAGTGGCCTCTGCCTATGCTCCTGCTGCCTGTCACATAAACACCTTGATGAATTCAGTCAGCCTTGACTGGTTGGATCCTGCTGCTTTTCTTCTGATAACATGCTGGTCCAGTTTGATTATTCTCAGCTTGTGTTTCCCTTAATTAAGAAAATATATTGCTTCTAGCTGGTTTCAAGGACTTTGGTTGGGGTGAAGTAACCCAGTCAAGGATCTAAACTCTGGGTCTTGTTCCACTTGAACTCCCTCCCCTCATCCCTAGGATGTTCCTATGTTATGCTAAACAATTCCATTTAAGCAAATATATTTACAGTTTTCCTGACAATATATGGCTTAATTCAATCCATGTAAACAATCATGTAATGCCTTGTATTTCCTGCTTGTAAACTATATTTAAACTGGACTCAAAGTTGGCTCTTGGCTAGTGATTTTGATTTGGTCCCACTTGCCCACTAGCATGATAAACATTTGCCTTCTAGATTCCTCGGTGCAAAGAGTCTTTCATTTGGTGTGATCCTGGTTTTTCTGTAACACCATAAGCAACATATAAACCTCAAGGTGGAAAATAAACAAAAAATATAAAATGAGAAAATGCAGAAGGAAGACGGAACCCAAGACACACCAAAGGCCACTGAGGCGGAAGAAATCAAAAGCCACCTAGTTTAGTTTTACCAGAATATGAAAAATTCTAGTAGACATAAAGTGTAAGCAAAGACTTTATGAACAAAACCTTGACTGCAAGGAAATATGACAAAGAATCAATAATTGGAGTAATATCAAATTGAAAAGCTTTTACACAGCAAAGAAATCCCCAACAGACTGCAGAGATAACTCACAAAATGGGAAAAAAATTTACCAGCTACTCTTCAGACAAAGCACCAACATGTAGTATATAAAGAATGCAAAAAAAAAAAAAAAATGATATCCCTCAAATTTAAGAGCCCCAATCCCAAATCAGGCACATGAAATGAATAGGCACTTCTCAGATGATGAAGTACCAACAACAAATAAATATATGAAAAAATGTGCAACATCTCTGATCATTTGAGAAATTCAGATTAAAACAACACTGAGGTCCCATCTGACTCTAGAAAGAATGGTTATCATCAAGAAATCAACCAATAACAAATGCTGGCGAAGCTGTGGGGGAAAAGGAGCTCTTCTCCACTATTGGTGGGAGTATAAACTGGTATAACTATTGTTTTTAATCAGCGTGAAGATTCCTCAGAATTCTAAAATGAAGAAGTCCCATTTGACCCAGCTGTTCTCCAAGTATCTTCTCATCTATCATAATGATATATGAATAGCCATATCTCTACCAGCAGAATTTATAATGGCTAAATCTTGGAAACAGCCCATATGCCTATCAAATGATGAATGAATTTAAAATGTTATATTTAAATGCAATTAATATTACTCTGCCATAAAGGGCAAACTTGCGTTATTTGAAGGAAAATGGATGTACCTCACGACCATAGTTTTAAGTTGATAAATCAGACACCTGAGTTTAACTATCACATTGTTTCTCTTATGAGAAACCGAAGGGGTAAATAAGGAGCATAGTGGAGGCCACACACTGGGAATCAGGAAGAAAATGTTCAGGTGGAAAGGAGAGCAAGGGAGGAGAAAGGGGGCAGGTAATAAAGGAAAAAGGAAAGAAAGAGAGTGGAAGGAGAACCATAGACACAAAGTGTTGTAAATGTGAGGGGGAGAAAGGTTAAACAGAGAAGAGGGAAATGGAAAAAAGAATTAAAATATATTCTGTACAGATACAAACTCCCTATGATTCATGGGACCATTATGTGTGTCAATGTACCAATAAAACTGATTTTTAAAAAGGCATGATTCAAAAAAGTTATGCTAAACAGTTGAGCTGACAGGCAGAGCAAGCCACAAAGACCAGGCTAACACTGTGAAATCCAAAAAGGGGATTTCTGGCTGCATCGTGTGGCTCTTTGGTTGCTAGCACAAGGAGATCCTAAGTAAGACTGAGGCAGGAGAAGGCACAGGTCCCAGCCGTGGGCACGGTAGGTCTCTAAAAGCTGCTCCCTAAACCACGAGGGGTGCACAGCAAGCACTGGACCCCCGACACAGTCTTCTTCCACACCGTTCATCTTCCTTCCTGCCCATCGTTACCTAAACATATGGTCTGAATTTTCCCGAGAAAGTGCAGTGAGCTTGGAAATTAGTCAGGAGCCTACTTCAACACAGGAATGGACGCAGAGTGAGGTGAGGGGACACAACAGGCTTGACTGGAGAGGAACTGAAGTCTGGAAGCATCAAAAAAAAAAAAAAAAAAAAAAAAAAAACCCAGCGCCGGGAGTCTGAAAAATCATTTGCAAGTTGGCCAGAGGCGCTCAGCAGTGATGCCCTCAACGTGTTGTTCGAAGGGCTCTCCGGGTTCTCCTCCGCCGCCAGAGCCCTCCATAGAATGCCCCTGCCCCTCCCTCCTCCCAGCCCTGCGGCCCCGCCCCTCCCCCCATGGAACGTCTGGACCCCCAACGTTCCAGCCCTGTTAACTTTCAAACCTTACCGGGTTGACTTTCAAATCTTACTGCAGTTAGACCTGAATGCAGTTAGACCTGAACGCAGTTAGACCTGAACGAGCACTTGCCGCAGACGGTCGCACTCTGAGTATCTCCCTTCCGTCTTCTCACGGTGGCAGCAGCTAGAGTCGAAGTCAGGGTCCACATCTGCGGGGATGTTTTAGGAGGTAAGCACAGAGGCGGGGACATCTTATCCAACTCTTGAGCTGTTGGAAATTTGAATTTGTACTTCCCCTGTGGACTTTCAAAGAGACATCAAATGGGAAACAGGAGGATTTTGTTCTAATCTGAGAGTACGCTAGCTTAGCTGGTAAATTTTTTTTTTTTTTTTTTTTTTTTTTTTTTTTTGTCTTTTTCCTTTTTATCGGTACCGGGGATTGAACTCACGACTGCCAGCTTGCAAGGCAGGCGCTAAATCCCAGCCCCTTGGCTGGTAAATCTAAAAAGGCTGAGCAAAGGGCCAGACAGGTTCCAGCTTTTACACATTTGGTTAAGGGGGGTTGACTTGTGGGTGGGCAGAAGGAGAACAAAGGCAGTTTGTCAAGATGTGACAGTTTGGTATCCTGGTGGCGCTTCTCAGACCTAACAGGATACTATGGGAAAGAGGTGATAACATCTTACTAAGGCTGGGAGTTACTGCTCCACCCTGGGCACAGGTAGTTGAGTTACCTAAAGAAAACTGGCCAGGGCTTCACCAAGGACAGCTCCACTGGGAGGGAGGCTGTGAGCCATCAGGAGGCAGTGCCCCAGTGATGCTCACTCAGGAGGACCTAGTTCAAGGCCCCTCAGGAGGAACATGCTGGATCAGGGAAGGGATGGGAGGAAGCAGATTTATCCTCTCCGGAAAGGGAGAGGTGCTACTTCAACAGGGTTTACAGACAGTGGCGGGACAGGTCCTGGTAGAGACAAGGGGAAAGCCTGAGTCCTCTGTCCTTCCTTGAGGACCTGGGACTTGTGTGTCACACTGCTATGAGGGGCCCGGCTGAGTTCCTCTTCAGAGGGCAATGGGGAGAATGATCTTAGAGAACTGCTTGGCCTAGCTGTGCAGTGAAGTCTCCTCATATGGGCGAGGCGGGGGCTACTCAGTGGCCCCAGCCCCGAGACCCCCAGGCGCCTCCTCACTCAGGGAAGGCTTCTCCCTCTGTCCAAGAAGCAGCACAAAAGCTTCTCCAGCACAGGGCTCGGGCCTCCTGAGTTGTTCTGAAAGGGCATCATTTTCACCAAAACAGGCCTTCAGAGGCTCTCAGTGCTGTCCGCTGTCAGCGGTGGCCCCTCGGCCCTTCACTGCTGGCCTGGGGGACCCTGCGCCTCTCCCTGCCTGGCGCTCCGTGTGCAGGGTGCCTGTGTGGGGTGCTTATTCCCCACAGCAGACTCTGGGGCAGCTGCTGTCCATACTGAGAGCAGGTGGCGAGCAGCTCACGGTTGCAAGCTCCTTCACTGTTGTGTTAGTGCTAGTTTAGGACAGGCATGCTAGTTGTTTGGTGCCACATTGGGGACCTTGCTCTCCTTAAGCAGAGTCTGTATGAGGCCCTACTGCCCACGGATGGGCTCCAGACACTTGGCTCATGGAGGATCCACGGGACTCTTTCCTTTCCAGTACTGGAACCCCAAGGGAAAAACTCCACAGATAGGATCCAGTTCCACAGCCACTTCTGACAAGCAGCAGCTCTGCAGTTCCCTGAGGACTCTTGGGGAGCCCCGCAGCCACCACACATTGACTCTCTCTGGTCTTGTGCAGAAACTCCTGTTTCCGCAAGGACAGGTGTCCAGGGAGCCTGACACCTATCTTCCAGGTCTTCCATGGGAATAGAGCCTCAGGGTCAGGGCAAGGACCACTGATTACTGGGGACCAAACTGGGCAGGGTCAGCCCCCTCTGAGTGGGATGGACCCCTTCTGGGGTTGTCTTCAGGGTCCGCAGGAGCCAGTGTGGGGAAAGGTTTTATTCCCCACGTGGAAGACCAGGGTTTAGAAGGAGCACAAGGAAAAGGAAGCATCCCTTGGGGGAGGGAACGCCCAGGAGCTGCCTTGGACAAGGAGGGGCTGGGAAATCTCAAGACCGGAAGCAAGCTCCTGGCTGGAGGATTGTGAATGGAAGGAAGAGATGAAACTTCACTCCGGACATTTGCTAACTGCAAAACACCCCTGTTCACCCACCCTGAACTGATGAGATTTGCCCTGTGACTCCTGGAGACACTGATGTGGGAGGAAGGGCACCTCCTCTGCTGTTCCCTCCCCCACCCACTCCTTTTTTCTCTCCACAGGGTCACCAGTGCTTCAGCCAGATATGGCCCTGAAGTCTCATGTCGTCCCATCTCCTCCTTGGGTCCTGCCCTCTCTGCTACCTGTCCCAGTCCCAGTATACCAGCTGCCCTGGCAGCCATTGTCATCCCCCTTTGGGAATGTACCCTTTCCTCAGGGTCACTCCCTGGTGCTTTCCCCTCTCCCCAGCACACCTATGGTGGTAGGACATGGAAATTATAGCCTGACTAGGGCTGGGTCCGCCACCCTCACTGCCCATGCCAGAACCGAAAGGAGGCTGGCAGGGTCCCTACTGGCTCATGATGTTGTCTTAACTCAGGGCCCACTCGCTGGGGGCATCCCAGGGGTCCTGCAAGGCGGGGTGCAGCATCCTGCTCCCCTGCTGCTGAGTGCTCCGCCTGTGAGCACCATCCTGCCTACCCCAGCTGGGGTCAGCATCCCTGCTGATGACTGGATGTGGCCTTGGGGCCTTCGACCCCCACCCATACCGCCAGTGTCTCCCATCATGTCTGGCGAGAACAGGGTGCCGTCACCACACTGGGCCTGCGGGGAGGGTGGCCTGGCCACCTCCTGGCCCAACGCCTCTCCAGATGACATCTGCAAGTCCCCGAGCCTCTACGAGAACTTTCGGTACTGGCAGCATTTCAAGGTCCTGCTCCGGAGACTCTTTCCCCTCACTCCTGATGTGGAGGCAGTGTCCTGCTTTCTTGTGTGAGTGCCCTCCCAGGGCCCCATGAGAGGGAGGTGACAGGAGAGGGGTGCAGAGGGACTGGCAGGAAGTACTGAGGATGATGGAGCAGAGCAGGGGTGGGAAGAGCGCCTGCTCTTAGGAGATTACTGCTCCCCTCTAGTGCAGCCAGGGTTCTTTGTCAGTAGTCATCACTGGGACGCCCAAGACAGAGAAGGGTAGAGAAGGCTCCTGGTGTCACAGGAGCCACCATCCAGGTTCAGGACCATGCCAGGGTCCCTCCCCTTGTTTTTACCTTGCATCATGGACCTGTGGGTTTGTGGCCCAGAAGCCACCACAGCTGTAGAAGCTACAGAACCTGACAGGGAAACTGACCCTTGTTCCCAGCCCTGTTTGGGGAACCACAAGGGCAGAGCATCGTGCAGGGCAGAGGTGGCAGTGCACTGGGTGTGCAGGGTGGGGTCATTTGGGGATGGGGGTTAAGGTGGGGACGGCAACTAACCCCAAGCACTTGCAGGCCGGTGCTGCGATCCCTGTCACAGCAGCAGCTGAGCCTGAGCGTGGAAGAGGGGCTGCGCATAGGCCTGCAGGAATGGGACCGCACCAGCAACTATGATCGCATGGCCTTCTACGAGGTGGCTGAAGAGTGAGTCAGGGACCTGGTAGCCTGTGGCCCAGAGCAAGTGGGCTGTGCAGCAGTGTCCGGGGGCTTGTCACCCAGTGTCCGCAGGGTGTCTGCTGGCACAGGCCCCACCCCTGGTCACCTTGGTCCTCTGCAGGCTGCCCCTTCCTCCTGGAGGGCCGGGAGTTCTCAGTGTGGGGGTCGCAGGAGCTCTGGCCTCACTGACCATGGGGCTCTTCCCACAGTGGGGGCTGAGTAAAAGGGACAAGTGCCACCAGCCTCATGCTGCTCCCTGTTAAAAAAGAAGGGGCTATCTCTGCCCATGAAAGGGACCAGGCTGTATGACCTGAGGTCCCAGGAGGGGGCGGAGAGGGGACCGCACGGTCTGGGGAAGATAGTCTCTCAGGCACCCCGAGGACACGTCCTTGCCATTGCTGCTTTTGCTCTGCCTAATCTGTTCTGCTCAAATGCACACCCAGAGAAACAGGAGGACAGGCCACAGAGGATAGTAACTGACCTCTTCTGCTGGGCTCCACTTTCTCCTGGGCCCTGCTCCCCCGGGGCATCATTCCAGGACTCAGTCCCAGCTCAGGAGCCCTGGGTGGACAAGGATTCCTGGTGACCTCTGCTGTAACTCACATCCTGGCTGGCTTCAGGCAATTGGTTCTGGTGGCTGTGTGCAAGGCTGGGACAGGCCTGGATGGGGTCACCTGAGGGCTCTACAGGTCACCTCAGCCTAACTTGATCCCCTGAGGGTGAGAAAGGGTGGGTCCAGAGCTGTAGTCCTGTCCTGGGGTCAGTGCCCTCTCAAGACTAGACCAATGCATCTAGGCCGCTGCTCCCCATCCAGCCAGTGGCTTCAGCCTGGGCCTCTCCACACCCCAGGTTCATGGCCTTTGAAGCTGCTGAAGAGATAGAAAATTCTAGATTGCAGATGACAGGGGAACTCCAGGGCTGTCCACTTCCTGTCCCACTGGGGCCAGATCCTCCAAGGCCCCCAGTTCTTCAAGATGTCCAGCAGCCAGGTAGGGCTTCCCATCTCACCTGGGCCCACGGCAGAGGCCAGAGGGGTGGAGGGAAGTTGTAGCCCCACATCTGTTCAGTTTTCAACCCAGGTGGGGCATTGGCTTTTGAGAGCAGAACATCCCTCAGGGCATGGGGTTCCTGAACTCTTGAACTGGGTACTGATCAGACCTGCAAGACCCAAATCCACCATCCACCCAGGACTTGGAGGGGACAGTAGCTGACCTTTTGGTGGCCCTGCATGTCCTCCATGTGGTGGTGTCCACAGTCCACCTCACACAGTCTCCCTCACAGGTTCTGAGGCCAGGTTGTCCTGGACATCCTGGGTGACATTAGGTCCCCTGAGTTCTACTTCCCCAGTGGGAGCCCCCATCCACACACCACTGCCCTCCTCCATTTCAGTGCATGACCCCAGGCAGACAAACTCCAAGGAACAGGCTGCCTGCCCGCCAGCACACAAATGCCAGCAGTCCCAGGAGACCCAGGTGCCTGGTGACATTCCTGATGATGCTGTGAAGGAATACATGGAAATCATGGACTGGCTAGAGGACCATCACCTCTTGGCCACAGGGGAACCTGAAGAAAACCAGGAAGAGGGGCAGCAGCAGGAAGAAGAAGAGATGTACCCAGACCTGGATCTCTTGAGTTACTTGGATGAGCTCTGCTCCCAGGAAGACTTCATCTCCAAGGTATGCAGGGGCTGGAGGGGGGGCTTGTCCTTAGGCTTCTAGGAGCAGCGTCCCAAGCCTTTGGAATTTACCGATTCCTTTACTACCCAGCATGCCTCAGGCACATGTGTGTGCGTGTATGTGTTTACACATGAGCTCCGGTCTCATTGGGAATGTGTTTGTCAGTCCACATGAGTGTGGCTGATGATCATGATGATTAACAACCCCATGGCATGGACCAGAACAGGCTGGACAATGCTTCCTGCTTCTCCTGGGTTTCCCCTGGGCTGAGAGTTGCTCCTTACCAAGGACACTCATGGTTCTCATGGGTTTTTCTTCTGATCCAGGTGGAGGCCATTATCAACCCCCAATTCCTGGTAGAAGCAGAATCTGAAGATGTGGAGAAGGACATCATCTTGGCTGTAGGACAGGTGCTAGAAGATGAGCATGGATTCACTCCTGAACAGGTAGGCCAGAGGCATGAGGGACACCAGGGAGACCAGGGCAGGGCACCAGGCCAACCCAAGGGAGGGGGCAGCAGGTGGACAAGTGAGAGAGGGGGCACCAAGCAGAAGAGGGGAACACAAGGGGAGAGGGAGACAAGTGACAGAAGGACACCGGGTAGATGTGAAGGAGGGACATCAGGCAGACAGGGGAGGGAAAGACACCAGGAAGGGCATCAGGATGGGGAGGGGACCCTGCACACCAGGCCCACAGGACTCTGTCTAGCCCTACCCAGTGGGAACTGCTGCCTCCTAGAGAGGGCTGCACCCTGCTGGGAATGAGCGTGGACAGGAAGGGAGGAGACAGACAGTGGGAGGGCTGGGGGCGCACAGCTGGAAGGAGGCCAGCAGGGCTGTCCCAGGGCCTCGGCCTCAGCCTCTGACACCAAGACAAGTGACCCCCCAGAGCCCGCCTCCTGTTCAGATGACCCCACCCCACCCCATCAGCCCTCTTCATGCCTGGGGCAGACCCAGCAAGTGCCCGCTTCCTCCTGCAGCTGGTGGAGAAGCGCCTCCTGGGCTCCAAGGTACAGGAAGGTGTGTACAGGCCCAGTAGCCCAACGGCACCCCAACCTGCTGCCCTCCAAGATGCAGAGCGAGATGACCATGAGCCCAAACAAAGGGTCAGCAAGGAGGCCTGCACCCCTCCAAAAGCTTCTCAGGTCCTTAAGAGATGCCGGGCCATTGATGAAGATCTTCCAGGGTCTGAGGTCCCTCCTGTCCTGCACAGGCGACAAAGTCCTGCTCCCCTGGGAGCCTTCAGTCATAATGCTCTTCCCCAGGACCTGGCACCCCAATGTGCCCTGGGCCTCAGAAACACCTCTCCTACTCCGGGGCTGTGGGATCCGGCATCCAGCCTGGGTGAGGACGAGGAAGACTTCTCCAGCCTGTCCTTCCTGCTGGCCTCCCCTCGCCAGCTGCTGCCCTGGGAATTGTCCCAGACTCCAGGCCCTGATGTGGGCCTCCAGGGCCCCAATGGTCCAGCACCCCAGGCCTCACCTCCCCAAGGAGGAGGCCTCAGCCCTGGCCTCCCTTTACCTGCCAGATCCAAGAAGCGAGTCCGCTTGGGAGGCTCAGCTCCTGTGGGAAAGAGGTCCCGCCTAGGGCCTTCCTATGAGGTCTCTGGAGGCCAAGATTTGGCTCAGGGGCAGGTTCCACTCTCAGGGCCTCAGAAGCGGCAGTGTAACAAGTTAGGCTCCCAGAGATGGAGGAAGAAGCACTGAAACCAGAAGGCTGGTGGGAAGACCTTGGGGTGCTTGTCCCTCAGGTGGGGCTTAGCAGATTTCACCCTAGCTGCATCCTGCACCCCATGAGCCAGACAGAGTTCCCTCAGAATTCTGATCCTGCTCCTCTGGGGCATGGAAAGGGAGGGGAGGGGGGGTGTGTGGGTGGTGGTGGGGTTGTTCTTAGCAATGTAAATAAAGATGTTTGATTGGAAAATGCTCTGGGGCTGCCCTGTCCTGTCTCAGGCTTTGTCCCCTCTGGGGAGTGAGGAGCACAAGCAGAGAAGGACCCAATGCATGGAGGTCTCCCTGGCAAATGGGGCTCTTCTTTCCCCTGCTCCAGAGAGCAGACAGGCTGAATGCCCCCTGTGTCCCCTTTACTCCCCAAGCATCAGGCCTCGTGTGGGCATCCTGACTTCAACTGCATCCTTCAAAGTCCCTTTCAGCCCTTTCTACCATTAGCCAGGGTGCTGGCATGGAGCCTGCAGCTGGCAGTTCTCTTAGAGGGCTTCTTTCCTCTTCTAGAAAGAGCCTGGAAGGGAGGCTGGGCTGATGCTCTGCTCTGCTCGGCCCTCCTGAGCAGTTGGTGTGAGCAGAGGACAAGGCCTGGCTACTATGGAAAGAAGCCGTTGCATTCAGGGGACTTCAGCTGATAACTCCAGCAAGGCCTAATGAAAATGCTTCCTTTCCTGGTAGTCACCAGTGTTAGAGTATTCTGGCACAACAGAGAAGCAAAAGTACAAAATGAACAAGTTTACTGAGTTGAGGTTGTAGGAAGAAGCACACAAACATGGCAGTGGGGCTGTCTCCTTCGACTGGATACAGAGAGGCAGAGGGTTATAGGACCTCTGATCAGAAGTGGCGCATGGGGCAGATATTGATGACGTGTGAGGAACCCATTGAAATTCTCTGTGTGTGCAAACAGGAAGGAGAGTTGCAATTAGGGCTGAAGAAGAAGCAGGAAGTGGTAAGCATTCCTGCTTTGGCCTTACACCACATTAGACCACCACCATAACCGTACAGTAATTTATTCTAGGGTAAAACACTTTCATTCCCGGCTTTGTATTATTAGGAAAAGGGTGAAGTCTCTCTCTTACTGCTTCCTGCTGAAATGGGGCACCGTATTGGGCTTCGGGAAGGTTGACGGGATGAAGGTTGATGAACTTATAGAAGCTGGTATCAAGTGTTTCTGCCAGGACAAGGAATTAATCATTGGTGAATGTTCGCATCCTAGATTCAAGAAATAAAAACACAAGGTGCTATGAGGAGGCAGGCCACTATCAAATTTAAGGATCCAGGAGAGGTAGAAGGAAAGGTGCCCTTGATCTAAATGTCATTCCATCAGGGCCATGGTGAGAAGAATCTAAAAAATAAGCATGGAACTGGGAGGGGTGGAGTTACGAGAGGTAACTATGCCCCATGTGAAAGGGTAGAAGTTAAAAGTGTAGGTAGGACTTGTCCTTGTTTTAGGAGTTGAGCTGGAAAGAATAAGCATGCGAAATACAAGGCCTGACGATTGAATCATATTTGGGAAATTATAGAGTAGGGGTGGGGAGGTCTGTGGCTGTGTCACTATAAGTGACATGAGATCTTAGACCTACAGGAGTCTCATGTTTAGCTAAACAGCTGAGGGTGGAGAGAACTAAGATAGTTATAGTGAAAACATTAACTAATAGAATATAAGGGATCAGGAACCAAATAGAATAACAACACATGACCCAGCCTGAAAATTGTGGCTGTGGGGCCTTGGTGAGATGGAGACAGGAGATAGGAGATGAGATGACCACTCAGAATGTTTAAAGTCAGGGGAATTAGGGTTAGCTTGAGTGATGTGGAACCAGGATGGCAGTCCAGCGACCTTGACCGCCAATGAAGTCCTGAGGAAGACCAGGTAGGGGGCCACTGCATTTCAGTTGTACTCCTGTTGAGAGATCTGAGAAATAAAGACTGGACCATTACCTGACTGAATACTCTGAGGTAAACCAAACCTTGTGATGATTTCCTGTAACACAAGTCTAGTAACTACATCAGCAATCTCCCTGGTTGTGGGAAAGACTTTTATCTATCCTGAAAAAGTATAAACAAAGGTGAGAAGATATTTGAGAGTTTTGTGATGGGGCATGTATGTAAAATCTACCTGTCAGTACCGACTAAGAATGTGTCTGAAAAATTGACGAATAGCAAAGGAAGGGGGTGGTATGTGTCCCAAGGAGAGGTTTTACTGTAGAGATGACAGGTGTAAGTTGTTGAGACTTCAGAGTGTCTGGGTCAGTCTAAACACACAGGAATCCTGACAATCAGGGTGTAGGAGGGGATGGTAAAAAAAAAAAGGCATTTTTAAGGTGTAGGACTATGGAGTCCTACATAGTGGACCATGGTGGAGGGAGGGATATGAGAGGACATAGTACAAGGGTTTGGCACCATTGGGTGAATTGGGGTAATAGCATCATTGATTACCCTAAGGTCTTGTACCAGATTATAGGACACATTAGGCTTGGGTACTAGGAGAATGGGAGTATTATAGGCTGAATAAGTTTAAGAAAACTATTGTCTATAAGAAGTTTGATTATAGGTTTAAGTCCCCCATAAATGTTTGGGAGCTATAGATTATTGGGAAATGCAAGGAAAAATTGAAAGATCCCTGAGATGAATTAAAATAGGCATGGCATGGGTAGTATGGGTGGGATTGGAGGTATCCCAAACTATGGGATTGACCAGAGAAGAAGGGAATGGAGGTGATGGCTCTGAGGGTGTCTGGAAGACTAGAGCTTTGGGGAGGAAGAAGGTTAAGAAGAAGTCAAGCTTTTGAAGGAAATCTCCACCTAAAAAGGGTGTCAGACATGTTGGGATTACTAGGAAGCTATGGGTAAAGAAGAGAGTCTGGAACCTGCATGGAATAGGCCCTGTCTGCAGGGACTGCATAGGTTGGCCATCAACACCCAGTACAGAGACTGAGGACTTAATACAATGGCCTGAAAACTGAGGAAGAACACTATACATGCCCTCTATGTCCACAAGTACAGATAATGTCTTACCTGAGACCTCCAGTGGGACTTGGGGCTCTGAGAAGGACACCTTAATGGGGGCTGTGGACCCTGAGCCCCATCAGACTTCAGCAGCAGGTCCGAGTAGATCAACCAGCAATGAATGCAGTGGTGACAAGATCTCCTGTGAGGGCAAGGATTTAGAGGGTGGCTTACCTGCTCTCTAGCGGCTAAAACAGTTGTTCTTCCAATGGCCCTTGAGATTGCAGAAGGGGCACTCTCTTGCCCAGTGTCCTTTTGGTCGCACTTGAAGCATAGCCCAGGACCGGCTCAAGAAGCTCCACCTTGTCTTGGGAGCCCCAAGCATCACTGCTAAAAGATCAGATTGCTATTTTTCCTTTTGATTTTTATCTCTGTTGTTGGAAACATGAAAAGCCATATTAAGAAGGTGTCCCTGTGGGGCTTAAGGGCCAAGTTTAACCTTTTGTCTTGAGATCTGGCCCACAGTGAAAGGTATCTGTCTCCTCCACACTCACAAGACATCTGGTTCTCTTTGCTGGCTATTTTGAGGCCCTAGCTCTGTCTGACTGCCCATAACACTTTTTTTTTTTTTTTTTTGGTATTGGGGATTGAACTCACAACCTCGCACTTGCCAGGCAGGTGCTTATGCCATTGAGCTAGATCCCCAGCCCCTAACATTTTTAACTGACTTAACTGCCTGTAGCATTTTCTTCTCTGAAGAAGTAGCCCAAACTGCTGTGAGTGATAATGGGTGGAGACCAATCTGACTTCTTCAGGCTGAAGGGGTTGCAGTTGCTGAACGGCAGTCAGGGACACTCTACAGAGCTTTTAACTAGAGGCTCTGAGTAGATAGCAGGCATTTTCTCTTTTTTTTTTGTCTTTTTCCTTTTTATCAGTACCGGGGATCAAACTCACGACTGCCTGCTTACAAGGCAGGCGCTTATGCCACTGAGCTAAATCCCCAGCCCCGATAGCAGGCATTTTCATCTTGGGTAGGTGTACAGTCTTAAGTCTTTTTTATTTAGGAGAGAGTTGAGCTGCAGTGTCATTTAGGGCCAGTTGAGTATAGTTAATTATGGTTTCAGTATACATCATATAACCTTTTTCTGGAAAAGATCTGGTGGATCCCAGTAAAAGGAATCTAAAAAGAATTTAGTATATTTGTTATGACACCTTGGGGTTTGGCACCTTTTCAGCAAAAATAAACTTTAATCAAAGCATGCCTAATCAAAGTGTAAAAAACATGCATAATCAAAGCACGAGCAGTAGGTCTGACAGTTAAGTTTACAAACTGCTTTTAGGTTATAGCAATTGTAACTCATTGGCTCTTAGGTCCTTTTGTTGATGGCCATTACCTAAATTTTTGTTTAAAAATTATTATTTGACTGATAGCCTCTTGTTGATTTGACTTGCATCTCTTGGCTGAAGCACAAGAAAAAGGCAGATGTCTGGGTCTGAAAGAAAATATTTATCATCATAAACAATCCTAATTTTTTATTTGAAGGCATGAATTTACCATCAGATCAGCAACAATGAATTGTCTTAGTCATATGAACTTTAGTTGACATGTCTCCCATAAGGCTATGGAGATTACTGGGGCCTCCGATTAATGAACAAGAGCTGGTTAAAGTTACCAGGTGGCCACTTTCTTATTCACCAGTTGAAGCCCTGTCCAGTGTCTCCTTACCTCAAGGGATTTTGTTTAACCAGTTTTAGCATCATTTTGAACAGCTGGCCACCTAGGTGGAAGCATGCTTTTTAAATCTATAACCCAAAAAAACCTTGATAAAAAGATCTGAAAATGCAAAAGAAAAAGGAAAAAAGACTGTTGAGCTAAGAAAGGAACAGCTGTTTACAGAGCAGGCAAATGGACAAACATGGACAGATGATCTGTACAGTATAAACAGACTACAGATACATAGACTGACAAACATGTTACAAACTCAGAGTGCACTCAAAAAATATTTGGCCAAATTGAGCTATAAAAAATAGACTAGTGTAAACCCTTTTGTAGATTAATTAACAGAAAGCTCTTGAAATCAGAATAACAGAAAAGGAACCTAATTTAGGGTGACTCTGAGATAGGTCAGCCAGGGGAAAAAGAACATGAATGTGAACTAGTCCCTTGGGACCAGCCTGTAGATGGCTGCTGCTGGTCCCATGATGAGTGACCACAAGAGGGCGACTGTCCTCCACTGGAGCTGCAGCAAGATGGCTGCTGAGAACTATGTGGTTTGCTGGAATGCTGGAATGTATGGTGGGCTGGAGGAGAAAATAGTGACACAGAGGAAGGGGAGAGACGCATCATCTAAGGGGTCTAGCTGGGAGGGAGGGAGAGATCCTGGAGGAGCAGAGTGATGGCCCAACAAGTATTTGGGCCATCACAGAAGACAGAGTGAGAGAAGGACACGTCCTCAAAGTACAAAAGGTCTAAAGATGAAGGGTTTCTGCCAACTTGCCGCCATTGTGACAAAAGCCTAAATAAAGATTGGCTTTTTGGTTTTATAGCCTTCTAGAGACCAAGAACACCAAGTTATGCACTAGGCACCCCAGAGGTGTGTTTTTCAGGGGACAGGAAGTGGTCCCCATTATTGAATTATAAGTGAGCTGAGAGAACAAGTTCCCCTTGGGATTTAAGAGCTTAGGTCCCGCCAAGGAACGTGAACAGTCAGACCTATCAAAAGAAGTCATCACTTGTTTTGAAAGTGTGACAAGGAAAGTCCCAACACCCATCTCATCCCAGCCACCACCAGAAGAGTGCAGGGTGGAGTCCCAGGGAACAAAAATAACAGTTTTGCCTCAGGCTGTGTGGCCTAAGGTGTGTGAAGACTACCATCTCTAGAGGTCTAGGTACGGCAATGGATAGTTTTCTGACGTAAGCTTGTGAATTTGAATTTCTGGAACGGAAACAGAAAACCCCATGTGGCAGCCCACCTGTGATGAGTGAGGAAGGTCGCTGTTGCACACGCAGTCCCGGAGGAAGAAAAGGTGATTCATAGGCAGGGAGCTCAAACTGAGAGTGACTCCCAGGGGCTAGCGCTCTGCCATCCGAGTCACAGCACCATTATGTTAGAACTTTCTGGTGCAACAGAGAAGCAAAAGTACAAAATGAACAGATTTATTGAGCTGAGGATGTGGGAAGGAGCACACAACCCGTGGTGGCTGGGCTGTCACCTTCAACCAGAATATGGGGGGACGGGACATAGGTAACCTCTGATCGGGGTGGCACTTAGGTGGGCATTGATGATGAAAGGTTTGGCCCAGACAGGACACTGTAGCCAGGAAAGCCACAACCGGAAGCAAGAAGCCCCATCTTGCCCTGCCCCTAGGAAGTTACCTGTGACGCCATCTTCCCGCCCCTGGGAATTTACATATGGTGCCAAACCTAGGACCAATGGGCTACCTGTGTATCCCTAATGCCCGCCTTAGGTTCCACCCCAAACCGAGGCTATTTACAGGCCCCCACGCCGCGTGTCCGCCGGAGAGATTGCCGGACGCCAGCGGTGGGGTTGCCGGTCATCTCTCTCCGTGTTCTCAGAATAAAGGCCGCTTTTTATTTTATATTTCTCATCTTTTGTTAATATTTTTCATCTTTTGGAAATAACTCTATCATTTGTTGCCGTGACTCTATCGGCAGGCAACTGACTGTTGGGCCACATACCCAAAGTCTTCTAGCCGATAACCAGATAACATCCTGGATTAATCCCGAGCTTTTTCCTCTCCCGAGACGTTCCTGTCGCCAGCCGCCTGCACTCCGCATCGGCCAGACTGATTTCAGGTGAGCACTCCCCGGGGAACTTTTCGCACTGGGCAGCCCCAGTGGAATGTTCTCCCCGTCTGCGTGGGTCTGTGCATTTTCACGTCCTTAGGACCGCCCAGGGCAGGGTTCTTTCTGGGCAAACCTGCGCCCATGAAATCTCTCACGTTCTTTGGGTTCGGATAGCCCAAAGCAGAGATTTTTGGGACCGCCCACACTGAAAGACCCTCACTTCCCTTAAAGCCTTGCGCTTTCACGGGCAAAAGTGTTACTGACCCCACGTAGACTCCATTCGTAAATCTCTCAGTGACGACTGGAGTTTACGGTTTGGAACCGTAGCCGCCGCGTGGTACCACAAATAAGTGACGACTTTTTTCTGGACCTCCGGTTTTTTTCTTGCCTGAATCAGTCATGGGGAACGTATTTTCTAACTCCCAAAAGACGCCTTTAAAATGCCTAATTTCCAATTTACGTACTCTAAAAATTAAAGGCACCATAAAAACTAAACAACTAACTTTTTACTGCCAGGAGGTCTGGCCAACCTACCCGCTTATCGGCAAGCCTTGGCCTCAGCAAGGAACATTTGACCCCTGCATTCTCAGGAACTTGTATGATTTTTGTCAAGCTGGCAACAAGTTATTAGAACTCCCTTATGTCCAAGCCTTTCTTATTCTGAGAACACGCCCATCTCTCATTAAGTCTTGTGCTCCCGCTGAAATACTTTTAGCTAAGTCTACTGCGCCGCAAACTTTTCCGTCCTGCTCTCTGTTGTTTTCCCAGCGCCGCCTGCCTACCACCAAACTCGTTCCCTGCCGTTCTCTCCCGCCGGACCGCTCTCTCCTCCCCCTATGCCTGATTCTCTCAGCAGCTCTAATCCCTCTCTGTTGCAGAAACCTCCTGCTGTGCGATCCTCTCCCTCTCCGCCTTCCAGGACCCATAATTCTCCCAGCAGCTCTAATCCCTCTGTGTCGCAGTTATCTCCCGATGTTCCATCCTCTCCCCCGCCTTCTCCTGGGACCCATAACTCTCCCAGTGGCTCTGATCCCTCTGTTAGTGCTTCCTCTCAGTCTCCGACTTCTCCTGAGAATTCTCTATCCCCTACAGCATTCTCACCACCTGCCCACCATACTAGGTCTCGGTCGCTATGTCCTTCCAGCAGGTCGCGTGATTGTTCCAGCTTGCACGGGGAACAGTCGCCATGTTGCAACCCTCTGCCACATGGCATGGCGCCGCCATGTTCCAGAGGGCCACATGGCGACAGGGCGCCGCCATGTTTCGGGTCACATGACAGGGCGCCGCCATGTTCCCAGGCGCCGCCATGTTTTGGGTCACGTGACAGGGCGCTGCCATGTTTACAGGGCCCTCACTGTCAACAGGCGTCTCCTTGTGGCTCCTCTTGTGAACTACAACAGCCGCCCTGTTGCAGTGCACATGACGCTTCATTGTGCTGCCGACAGCAGTCCTCTAGCTGGGAGACACACAGTGAGACGCCATCTGCTCGTGTTTCCCAGGGTGACCGGCAGCAGCTCTGTAGCTGCTCTACAGATGATTGCTCACATGCGCCTACTGGAAGGATGGCTGCTCAGTGGCCCTCTGCTCCGGAATCTCCTCAGGCTCTGCTACCACTTCGGGAGCAAGCTGGCCCCGAAGGACTTGTTAACATCCATGTGCCTTTTTCCCTTTCTGATCTATCTCAGATTACCCTTAAATTAGGTAGCCTCTCTGTTGACCCACAGAATTATATCAGGCAATTTAAATTTATTACTAATTGTTATGATTTACATTTTAAGGACGTTTATAATGACTCTGGGCCTATATCTGTGCCAGAGCAGGACAAGCATACTAACTATAACAAACTTTTAAAACAGGTCCAGGAGGCTAATCAAAACCCAGCTGTGTTCCTAAATTGGCTTTCTAATCCTCGAGCCCTGCAAGCAGTTCCAGCTTCGCGCGCTGTGTCGGGCCGCCTCCCAGCCCCTCCCCCATGTGCCGTCCCAGCCCCTCCCTCCCCCATGCGCCATCGTCGCCGCTGCCACCTTACACGTTTCCGGGGGCAGTCCGAGCCCGCCCCTGCGCACTACATCCCAGCGCTTGCCCCACCCACTGGGCGTGCTCTGCCGGAGCGCCGCGAAACAGCAGCTCAGCGGCTCTGCTCAGGCATGCTTTTTTTACAATTTGGCTCCACTCAAAAGATGCTTTTTTATTACAGTTCTCAAACCATTTAATCAAGGTTATTGGCCACCTGATAATTTTACCAGCCTTGTTTATCAATCAAAGCCTTCACCAATCTCCTGTTTAACAACTAAGGTTATAAATTCCTTTTTGCTGGGAACCACTAGCTCTATTTCAAGACAAGGGTTTGCTTCAAAGTTTTATTTTGTTTGTCTTGGTTCATACTACTGCAAATAACAACTTTAAAAGTAAATGTGTTCAGAATTTGACAGTATTAGATCAGTTTTGATAGATGTATTCATAAGATTGCTAAACCTTTACTGCAAAATGTTTCCATTAAAGCCTTGTTTGGCAGACTAAAGCTTTTTTGGTTAATTCTACGTGGCACCCTATAAAAAAAAAAAAAGCAATATGCCATCCAGATAAAGCCTGCTGTCTAATGTAAAATGCCAATTAAATTCCTGCATACTTACTTAATTCTACTATAGTCCAAATCCCAAACAAAAAGGCAAAACTTGACCTTCAAACCTTAGAGAGATCTTAATATGGTTTTTCATATTTTTAACACTTGTGACACTTGGAGTTCTGAGACAGGTAAACCTACACAAGGTGGAGCTGCCTGCCCCCTCCATGGACCACGCTCAAATGCAGCAGAAGATACTGGACAAGAAAATGCCCCATCCTGGCATTCTTTGAGACCTTACTCCAGGGCCGCTGGACTGTCCTAGCCACCAGAGAGTGGGTAAGCCATCCTAAGTTCTAGCCCTCACAGGAAATGTCGACACTGCCAGATTTGTCACCGACAGAAAATCGCTGCTGGAGGCTGAGGGGGTTCAGGGCAACAACAGCCCCCTTTAAGGTGTCCGTCTCGGATTCCAAGTCGTACTAAAGTCTCAGGTAAGACATTCTCTATATTTGTGGACATAGAGGCCATATATACAGAGTTCTTCCTGAGTATTCAGGCTGCTATATTAAGTCCTCAATCTCTATGATGGGGTATTGATGGTCAACCTATGCCATTTACAAACAGGGCCTATTTTGTGCAGGTCCCAGTCTTCTCACTTGGTTTATACTTTTTCAGGATGCATAAGAGCCTTTCTCATACTTGCTAAAGTTCTGTTACAGCAAATCATTCCAAGGACAACAACCAGGTTGCAGCGACCCATGTCTAAATCAAAGTTGCTAGACTGCCATCCTGGTTTCACATCACTCAGGCTAAGAGGTGCCCTTCCAGCCCTAAATCTGATCATTCTGAGTGGTCATCTCATCTCCTGTCGCCTACCTGTCTCCGTCTCACAAAGGCCTCGCAGCCACAGTTAACAGGCTAAGTCATGTTTTGTTATCCACTTTGGTTCCTAATTTCTTACATTCTATTAATGATCATTTTTACAGCAGGACTCTTTAACAGTATTGCCTACAGACTCCAACATCATGCATACCAGAGACAAGCCTCACCAACCTACTGTCTTAACTTTTATGCTTTCAGATGGGGGAGTAATCACCTCTCATAACTCCACTCCTCCTAACCCCACGTTTAATTTTCAGAATTCTGCCTTACCTTGGAACATGTCTAAATCAAATGCAGCCTTCTACCTCACCTGGGTCCTTAAATATGACAGTGCCATGTCTCCTCATAACATCTTGTCTCTTTGTTTTTCCAGTCTGACATACGTGCATTCACCAGTGAAGTTGTCCTGGCCAAAACACCTGGTACCAGCGTCTACCTGGGCATCAACCTTCATCCCGTCGACTCCCCTAGGCTCCAGTACAGCGCCCTTTGCCAGCAGGAAGTAAAGAGAGAAATCTTCGCCCCTTTTCATAATAATAACCATAAGACGGGATATGAAAGGTTTGGCCCAGACAGGACACTGTAGCCAGGAAAGCCACAACCGGAAGCAAGAAGCCCCATCTTGCCCTGCCCCTAGGAAGTTACCTGTGACGCCATCTTCCCGCCCCTGGGAATTTACATATGGCGCCAAACCTAGGACCAATGGGCTACCTGTGTATCCCTAATGCCCGCCTTAGGTTCCACCCCAAACCGAGGCTATTTACAGGCCCCCACGCCGCGTGTCCGCCGGAGAGATCGCCGGACGCCAGCGGTGGGGTTGCCGGTCATCTCTCTCCGTGTTCTCAGAATAAAGGCCGCTTTTTATTTTATATTTCTCATCTTTTGTTAATATTTTTCATCTTTTGGAAATAACTCTATCAGATGACACACGAGGAGCTGATTGGAATTCTCTGTGTGTGCAAACAAGAAGGGGAGTTGCAATTAGGGATGAGGAAGAATCAGGAAGTGGTAACCGTTCTGCTTTGGCCTTCCGCCACATTAGACCACTGCCATAACTGTACAGTAATTTATTCTAGGGTAAAAGTCTTTCAATTTGCCTTTTATTTTTCTCTTTATTTATATTTTGAGTTTCTCATATAAGAGAAACCACGTGATAGTTAAACCTATGCAACTGATTTATTTAATTTAACATTATTGTCACAAGGTGCATCCATTTTCTTACAAATAACAAGTTTATGCTTTGTGGCAAAGAAATATTCCATTATGTACAATTATCATATTTCCTTTATCCAGATTAACCCCCAATCCACTGTTTTGTAATACAGTAAATACTCACCCATACTTTCCTAAAAGATTCCTTTCAACAAACTATCTTTTCATGGATATAAAATATTGGAGGGCTGGGGGTTTAGCTCAGCAGTGTAAGTGCCTGCTTGGCAAATGCAAGGCCATGAGTTCAATCCATAGTACCTCCCAAAAAAATTGGAAAATTGCAAAGCTTTAAGAACAGGTAAGAAGTAGATTTACATGAGCAGCAGAGCTACTGCACTAGGGTAAACAATTCAAGTATCCTCCACTTTGACACTTCCCACAGAGCGTCAGTGGTATCCTTAATGTACCACGCAGGTGTTTCTTTTGCAAGCTCAGCAAAAACACATGGAATGACAAACATTCTGTGAAATAGTGAACTGCTTCATTGCTAGAGCATCAAGATAGCAAAATGCATAGTGAGCCATTAAACAATATAAGTAAGTTAAACACGCCTTAGCTAAAATGCACTTTTCTCTAAAGCAGTTATCTTCATTTCCTAAGACCTGGGATTCCTAAGTGATGACAAACCAGAAGGGCAAAAAGGAGGACATGACACCCCCTTAAAAGGGAAAGTCTGGAGCTATGGTGAGACCCAAACAGAGTAGAGGTACCAGAGATCGGCTGAAGCACTTCCCCTTGGCACGCCATTCCATTTTGCTATTAGAAATCAGAAAAAGGTAGAGGATGGGCTTTCTAAATTATTTAGGCTGGGTCTAGCTCCCTAGTGGGGCACAAGGGACCAGAGACGGGCATAGAAAACAGGGGTTTAAGGTGCTGGGAGCAGTTGGATGGGGATGCGAGGCCTTGTGCAGAGAAAAGATCGAGACCAATCAAACTCCCTTTTTCCTTTCTACTCTCAAGAATCCAGAAACAAGAGGAAAGGGTTCAGAAACCTTGGAGTTACTTGGAGGAGGCAAAATTCCTCCTCATCCATGCAGACACTGTCATTTTACAGAACAGCTTTATCATTTAAACCAAGTTTGGTTCCAGAAATGTAGTATATTTAGTGAAACACGTTTTCATACATACTTTCATAAAACATGAAAAAATCCACCATAAATTTCTCTGAGAACAGTTGGTTCTTGTGTACTGGTCTTCATATGTGTACTGTGTGTCCACTAATCAAATGAGGAATCCCATGCATCTTCTCAGATCACAATGGAATCCGAAGTCAACATCAAAAGAAATCCCAGAAGCTTTACAAGCACGTGGAGACTGAACAACATACTTTCGAGCAATCAGTGAGTCACTAAAGAAATTAGGGTAGATATGAAATTCCCACAGTGAAGTGAAAATATAAACACACTGTACCAGAATTTGTGGACATGGGGAAGGCAGTTCTAAGAGGGGAGTTTATAGCTCTGGGTACCAACATTAGAAAACAAGTGATCTCAAATAAACTACCTAAGTGTACATCTCAAAGCCTTAGAAAATCATCTAACCGAACACAAAACCGGAAGTAATAAATAATACAGATCAGAGAAGAAGTTAGTGAAATATTCTAAAAGGGCAATAGAAAGCAGTAGTGAATCAAAGGGTAAGCTGTTTGAAAAGATAAATAAGATAAATAAGTAAACTATCCTAAAGAAACAGGAAGAAGACCCAAATTTATAAAATTAGAGCTGAACACCTTGGACAGAGGACTCATATCTAGAATACATAAAGAACTCAAAAAAATAGACCCTCCCCCAAATAAAAACCCAATCAAAAACAGGCAACTAAAATGAATAGACATTTCTCAGAAGTACAAATGGTCAGTAATATATGAAAACACATTCATTGCCACTGGCCATTAGAGAAATGCAAATTAAAACAACAGAGATTACCCCAGAAAAAGTGGCTACCATCAAGAAGTCAAGCAACAAATGCACATGCACAAGCCCTCTCTGTTCCTGGGGCCCACGTGTGTCACCCTTCTTCACTCCCCTATGTCATCTACCACCCCTCTCCATTCCCATAAGGCACACACAGCACACGACCCTGTGGCACACACATGGCTCTTCCTATCACTGGGAGACGTATGCACCCTGTGTCTCAGTCCCTGCAGCACGTGCATCATGCCTGTCCACCTCTGGGGTGTATCTGTTTCCCACATCTCTCCATCCCACTGTCCCCAGCTCGGCCATGTGCCCTGGCAGACTCTTCTTCCTCCTCTGCCTGGCTCATTTCGCGTCGGGTTTCAGCTCAGAGGCCCCTCGTCAGGTGTCTAACCCCCAGACTCCCCACCAGGCCAGGTATTCTCATCCACCTCCCATGATACGGACTCAGGTGATCTCCATGGAACACTTGGAAAGACACACTAGTGAGAATCATCCCACACAGGAGATAACCAAGGGTAAGGACCATTCCAGCCATGCCCAGGAAGGAAAGTGTGTATTTAGGACAGGAAACAGAGAAACAACTTTTCTCTGAAAATAGGCATCAGCATTTGGATTGAGTCAGCAATATGAAAGCCTGCTGGGGTCATGATGGGAGACCTGGGAAGATCTCACACCTGCCACTCGAAGGGGGTGGGTGGTGCCCGTGCTGAGGTCCTGCAGAGCCAGGGATGAAGAGAACCGCTGTGTACAGACCCTGGTGAGCAGCAGCAGGACAGCTCAGGGCAGACCCCTGGAATTTTGGAGTAAATCAATGCAATCTGCTGCAGATAATTATCCTCTTGAGAATCAGCTTCTGATTTGTTACTGGACCTCTGCAGACACTGAATGCTTAACCATGGAACACAGGGTGACCATATGACCTCAGATTTCTACCACGAAAACGATGTGCTCTAACCTACTTAACCATGATATGTAGCAATCTGTCATCAGATGGAAATGGTACACAAGAAGCCTGACACAGGAAGTTTAGGAGGACAGGAGCAGGTGGCTCAGGCTCCTTCAACCGTTCCTGCACAGTCCTCTCTTCTGAAACAGTTTTAGCTTCCCATCACACAGTTAGGGATACATCGTGTCTAACCAACGAACTAATTGTGCATGCCCACAGAATTAACTAGTCTTGCTATGTATTGCATCCTTTAGTAGTTCTTCTAGATGAAAGGTGGAATGGTTTATGAAATACTCACTTATGGTGCCAGTTTGAAAGTACCACCCTGTAGGGCTTCTTCAGCCTTTGAATTCACATGTCCACAAAGAAACTTTCAAGCCTTTGACCTCAAAATGGGGCTGCACTGATGGCCCCTCCTGTGCTGAAGATTCTAACATCTTGGGCTGAGCAGCTACTGATTTCCTGGCTCTCCAGTGTATTAGGCCTGTGATCACATAAACCTCCTCGCAGGTTCTACTCGTTCTGTTCCTTTAGAGAAACCTAATACACTATTATATGGTGCTGTCTTTCCCATTGCAAAATGTATGAGTCTGGGTGTCAACAGGTGGAAAAAACAGTGGCTACTTTCATTGTTATATCAAATAGAACCACCAAAGACTGTTCCCAATCAGAATTTTGTTTCCATGGTAGTAGGGATTGAAACCAGGGGTGGAGCTACATCCCCACTTCTTTTTATTTGGTACGGAGTTTTGCTATGTGATCCAGAGATTTGCTATGTGTTTGAATGGCTTCAAACATTCAGTTCTATTGCCTCAGCCTCTAAAGTGCTGGGATTATAGGCATGAGCTACCATACTCAGCTGCCAGAAGTTTTCATGTCTGCATCATTGAAGTTCTTAGTTGTCTTGGTTACTTTTCTCTCACTGCTGGGACAAAATACCTGACACCCAAAGGGAAGGGAGGGCTAATTTTGCTCACAGTTTGACAAGTTTTGGTCCATCATCAGCTGGCTCCAGGGCTGAGCAGCACATGGCAGAGGAGCAACAGTTCGTGGTGGTGGAAAACAGCAAAAGCAACAAGAGCAAAAGGAGAGGAGCATGGAGAGAAGACTCTTTGCGTCTATATTGTATATAGGTCACACCCATTTGGTTGTAGCACTTGCACACTTTTGTAATCCCAGCATTGGACCATGAGTCATTCACAAACTCTAGAAGCCTGCCTCCATGACTGCATGAGGGTCTAGGGGGACACCCAGACTCAAACCATAACACTAGGGAATGATTCCATTAGGGGATGCAGTGATTCTATTGACCCAAAGATGGAACTGCCAACAGGCCACTTCAAGCTCTCCTTGTCACTGAATCAACAGGCTTACTGCATGATCTACTGATAGGAGTGATGGACTCCAAACACTTTAGAGAGCCATGGTTACAAGCAGGAAGTCAGGTTACATTTACACAATAGACAAATGGACCATCTCATCTGGAATCGGGGAGGTTTTCTGGAGCTCTTCTTTATACTTCCGTGTCAGTTATAACATGAGTGGGAAACCACAGCAACTAAAAATAGGCAGGACAACCCTGGACTGAGACCTCCTGGGTTCATTAATGAAGGCTGGAGGCCCTTCAGAAAGTATCAAATGCAGAGAAGGCTCCATCCTTTCTGCAGAAAAGTATGAAGTGAAGATGGAAGCCATAGAAATCATGACTGATTCAGTTAAGTGCAACTTCATGGTGGATTTTAGAAATGTGAATGCAGTAACCCCAAAGATTTTTTTCTTTGCTGCTTAAATGTATGTGCTTATTTGGATGGTGTCATTAACCTTCCCATTTTTATTTTATATTCAGGTTGAAGTTAACCTTACATGTTAGTCTTTAGGTAGCAAATATTCAGAGAAACCCAAATGAAATTGATGCGTAATTAAATTGTAACCAGCAGTTGACACAATTTCGGAAATGAATTGTTTCCCTTGGGAGAAGGTGGGGGTGTTTTATCCAATATCTGCTATGCAATAAAAGCCTGAAATATTTGAATGTCTGTTTCTAGAATGAAAATGTTAATTCGCTTTGTGAATAGAAGACCGTGGAGGGACTGCAGGAAGGGGAGGACTTTTGTTCCTGGTCCCGACATGCTATGATACCCTTTTATGTTCCTGTTGCGTGGTTTCAATGTTTTACACGGGGGCGGGGGGCAATGGTGCTTTGCCCCAGCACAGGGTCTGCACATGCAACCCCTTTGGCACCCTTGCAGCTGTGAAATAGGAACTGGCATCTCTAGATACTGTGCTCGCGGTGGTGCCTGGACCCCTTTGCCCATCTGCTCCCAGGACACAGCTTCTGTGTGCCCCAGAGGGACACGCCCAGCTGTCCAGAACTGTGGGCAGCTCTGTTCCAGGCAACTGATCAAAGTTCTGCCCCATCTCATGAGCTGTAATCACCCCTTCTTCCATAAAAGTCTGACTCCCAGGCTTGGGAAGAGTTTCCTTTCCTTTGACTCTTCTCTTGCACTCTCAGGCTATGCTTGAAAGTTCTTTCCGTTTCCTTACAGCTACGCTTGTATTGCAGGTTGACAATTCTTAATGTTTAATATCTACATTCAAATTGTGCATTTTCTCCTGATGGAACTTAATACGGGGCTATAATTAATAAAGCTGCTTACATTTATTCACAGAAAAGGCCTTGGGTGGACACATGCCTTCATTTTCTCGGGTAATTATCTAAAAGTGAAACTGGTGTCATACATTAAATGCTGGCCTTATAAGAAGTTGTCAAATTGGGATGGGGGAATGGAGAAAAAAAGGGAAAAGAAAAGAATATATATATATATATATATACACACATACACACACACTAAGATAATTGTACTACTAGTTTGTATTAGTTAATTCAAAAAAGTTTGTGCTAATATTGTTTGATCAATTTTGCATGCTTATGTCTTATAATCTAAGCAACTACTTTGAAGATTACAATATGCAATATATTGACCATTGTTAATCTCCTGTCTTATTTTGAAAGTTTGTATCCTTGTTCTTATTATTTTTTCACTTCAAAATAAAAAAGAAGTTGTTGAATTATTTTTCCGCAGTGGCTGTCTACTGTACGCTCCCACTGAGCTGCTGTGAGCAGCCCCAACGTGCTGCATTTTTAGCGTGGACAAATTCTGACCATTTCCCCATGCAGTGGTTTCTCACTGTAGTTTTTATTTTATTCTATTTTTGGTTTTTTGAATCAGGGGCTCACTATGCAGTTTAGACTGACCTCATGGCAATCCTCCTGCATTAGTCTTCCAAGTTCTAGGATTACAAGCGTGTCACCAGGCCCAGAGGCTGGAGGAGGAGAGAGACAAGGTGGGACCCTGGGCTTCCTGGTCTTTGGTGAGGCCACAAAACCAGCTGTGCAACTGAGAACGTGAGGGGAATCTGCCTCCACACTCTCCTGAACCAATTTTCTGAATCTTGCACATCAGAGCCTTCTGCAAAGCAAGGGTAAGCCGCAGTACCCAACAGTCCGGTGGTTAGTGGCTTCCTGTAGCAGCTGCTTGTTCTTCCTCAGGTTCCCTGTTGGTGATGGGTTAGAGCAGCCTCCTACCTGGGACACACCAACTTCCACCTTGAGGGTTTGAGAGTTCTGGGAAGTGGCACAGGATACAAGCAAGCCAACTGCCACAGAAGTGGTACACGTGGCAGGAGGCAGATGTATCAATGCCAGTCATGAAGAAGAGAAAGTAATATTTGGAAAAATGCAATGCTCCCAGTGAAGGAGACTGCTGATGTATTTCTTACAGGTAATCCCTGGGCACAGAGCAGCAGCAAGAGCGGGAAACTGAGGCCAAACAGGAGAAACAGCCCAGGGACCCAAGTCCCCATTCCCTCTGCCCCCAAAAGGCCTCTGGTAGCTATTTGAAAGCCAATATCATCAGAGTTGACACATTTCTCCTAGTTGTTACTTCTCTGAAGTCTTTTATCTTAAAATAGTGCCTTTAACGTCACTGAATTGAGGAGGAGAGGGGTCAGTCGGGCACCCCCTAAGACAGCACTCATTTTAGATTTGTCTGATTGTTCTGCACTTCTCCAGAAGGAGCGTAGAGGGCCACTCTGTCTCCATGAAGATCGGGACAGGACCTGAGAGCAACGTTCTCCACTCCCATCCCTCCTGTGCCCAACACCTGAGATCCCTGAGCTGTGCAGAGGGCCAGCTGCACCCCAGTACTGGGCTCCTCTTCCCACAGTGTGCGGAGGTTGCTGGGAGCTCCTTGGGGCGTGTGGAGCTAGGAGATGAAATGTGGACAATGGAGCGTGGGCAGAAGGGTGCGCATCCCCTCCAAGTGTGTGCACGTGTGTGTGAATTCTCCTCCCTTGCTCTCCACTCTGCAACTAAGGGCCGCACAGAAGACAAAGGATCACACATGGGCAGCTTAAACCATAGAATTACTTTTCTTACAGAATTGGCCTTAGAAGTCTGAGGTAGGGCAGCGCTGGTTCCTCGGGAAGCCTCTCTCCTCGGCTGGCAGAGGGACATCCCCATGGCCTCCCATGGCTACATCTCTCTGTGTGTCTGTCTCATTGGCCTCTTCCTCTAAGGACACCTGTCTTGTTGGCTCGGGGCCATCCTAGTGACCTGCCTCAGCTTTCTAAAAGCCCTACCTCTGAATACAGTGATGCTCTAAGGACGGGAAATAGTGAGGTACCGTGAATTCAGGGAAAGCCACTAAGCCTGGATGCAGTGGGACTCCGAGGCCCTGGAAGATAGAGCCACTCAAAGACTGAAGGACCCTGGCTCCCTGCAGGGCTCGTGGTGAGAGGGCCTTCACAGATCGGTACCTGCCACATCAGACAGGCACGTCAACAAAAAAGACTGCTATTGTGTCACCTCGTGGGACTCTTGGAATTTCTTTTACTGTAGCCATTAGAATTACAGCACCTTTAGTTAGGTTAATTACTTAGGTTAGTTATTTTTTTAGGTTAGTATTTATTTTTTCTTGTTGCTACTGTGCTTTTGTTTTTTGTTTGCTTATGAGACAGGGTCTTGCTATGCAGTTCAGGTGGCCTGGATTCACCGTGTAGCCCAAGCTGGCCTCAAACTTGTGATGATCCTCCTGACTCAGCCTCCCCAGTGCTGGGATTATAGGTGTGTACCACCACGCCTGGCTCTTGGTACTATTGTGGATGGTATCTTTTCCCTAATTTCTCTGTGAGTTTATTATTAGTGTGCAGGAATGTTGCTGATTTTGTATCCTAATACATTGCTGAATTTAGTTATTAGTTCTAGGGATATTTTAGGTCTCCTACATGTTTACACATAATGAAAAATTGTCTTCACTTATATAGCCTTTATATTTCTTTTACTTCCCTAATTTCTTGTTAATGCTTCATGTACCATGATAAACAGGAGAGGTGACAGTGGACATCCTTGTCTTGTTCCTGATTTTAGAGAGAAAGCTTTCAATTTCTCCATTTAATATGACATTGGCAGTAGATTTGTCATAAATGTTTTATCAGATTGAGATAAGATCCTTCCATACTTACCTTTCTCAGCTTTTTTTAGAGCTTTTTTTAAAATCATGAATGGGTGTTGGATTTTGTCAGTGGTTTTTTTCTGCATCTATTGAGAAGGCCTGCATCTATTGAATGATCTCTGTTCTTCCTTCTGTTTATGTGATATATTATATTCATTGATTTGTGTGTGTTGTACCTCTGGGATGGAACCTACTTGGTCATGATATATGATATTTTTGATGATTTGAGAAGTCAAAGAACTTAACAGAGAAAACTTCAGGACTCTGAAAGAGACTGAAGAGGGCATTAGAAAACAGAATGATAGAAAACTTTCCTGGGTAGGGAGCCTCTCTGACAAAAACAACTCAGATGCTAGAATTTAACACCATGGAGAAGACCAGACGAAAGGAGGGGGATTCTCACGACTGAGGAAAAGGGAAAAAAAAGAAAGGAAGGAAGGGAAAACACGGATGACAGGCTGGAATCAGACGTGCTCACTGGGGCCGGTCCCTTACTCTGCTGGGCGCACCTTGGAGTCAGATGATTCACGGTCATGCTGAAGTTGCGGCTGCCAAAATTGGGGATTGCTGAGTCCAGGGCCCTTGGAGGAAGGATGTGGCACAACAGAGAGCAGAACCAAGGTGGAGAGCTGCATTAACCCGTGGTGAGTGCTAGGAATTGGGTCCTGCGGAGGGGGTGACTGGCTGGACGACATACTGGAGTTGGGCAGGAAGGGCCTGAAACTGGGAGCGGAATGGCGTCAGTCGGCCGCCCCAGCCCAGAGAGGACGGGTGGGATCTGGTTGGGCTGAGTCATGCCCTTGGTCGGGACCCAATAGCCAGGGACGAAACTGTCCCAAACTCGTGACATCTGCACAGCACAGATAACAGTGTGAAGTCACGTGTGAGTTGAATGGCTGAGAGGAGAGGAGCCAGCCCACATAATTCCTGTTGTGCACCTCACAGATCAACAGTAAACTAGAGAGGGCAGCAAGCCCCAGCCAGTATGCTTCAGAAAAACTGTAAGCAATATGGAGAAGGCCTGAGACCTCCACCACACACTTGTCTGAAAGAAACCAGAAACGTGACAAGGGACAGAAACAAGAAAAAGCCTCCAGCCACTGACCCAGGGAAAACAAGTCTAGGAGAGGTAAAGACAGAAGAGGTGAGGGCAGCAAACATGCAATATCAGACAGAGCATCAGTAGACATAAAGAAATACCTTCGGGACCTCATAGACAAACTTAAAAACTGAAATTCTAATTCAAGTGAGGCAAGATATAAAAAGATTAATAAAAGAATTGCTAAGCCTCTCTCAAGAAGACACAGATAGAAGAATGGAGGAACCCAGAAAAAGGAGAGAAACCTTTGATCAAGAACATAAACAAAATCTAGAATACATGAAACAGATCCAAAGAGATTACCAGGAAATTAAAAACTTCATTGAAAGCTGGCAAAATTCCTTGATAGAAACTAAAGTTAGACTTTCAAACCTTGGAGATAGATTTGCAATGTGTGATTGTGAAATAAAAGGTCTCTTAAAAATAACAAGGAACCAGAAAGTAACAATACAAAGGCTGGAAGACAAGAGGATCTATAAATTAAGAATAAAAAATGTGAGCGAAGAAGCAGGAGTAAACACAAATGAATTACAAAGGCTATTCACAGAAATAATTAAGGAAAACTTCCCAAGCATAGGAAAAGGAAATGATATCCAGATAAATGAGGCATACAGAACTACAGCCAGCTACAACCAAAACAGAGCTACACCCAGACAGGTAATAATCAAGATCCCAGAAATTCATCACAAGAACAGAATATTAAAAGTGGTCAGAGAATAGAAACAGATAACCTACGAAGGAAAACCCAACAAAATCATGACAGACTTGTCAAGACAAACTATCAAATCAAGAAGAGCTTGGAGTGAAGTATTCCAAGCCCTGAAAAAAAAAATAGCCTCCAACCCAGATTGATGTACCCTGAAAAACTGTTTCTAGAAATTAATGGAGAAACAAAATGCTTCCAAGACATAGAGGAACTGGGGGAATTCACGACCACCAATCCAACTCTACAGAGAATACTGAAGGACTTTCTAGAGAGAGAGAAAAGTACCAGGATTCCAGGAACGGTGGCAGAGAGGCCTCAATGAATGGGGCAGACAGTGAAATGAAGGAGAAAAGTATACAATCAACAGCAGAAAAATAGCATAGAGAGAAGGTGGGCTATACTCTCTAACACAGATGGCCTTGATACACTAACAAAAAGGAACACAGGCAGAGTAGATGAGGAGACAGGGTCCATTGCAATGCTCTGAATAGGAAATATACTCAATCTGAAAGAGGGTTAATAAACCGAAAGTCAAAGATGACAAAACAATGCTCTACGTGACAGGGAACCAGAGGGAAATAGGGACAATTCGTCCAGCAGCTGCAGATAGGTTGGAAAGTCATGATGCTTTTGTGCAGTGGAGAACTACTCAGCTATAAGGAAGGAAAACCTTGAGGCTTTAGTAGGTAAAGGAATACAGCTTAAGATCAAGCTCAGGGGTAAAAAGGTTCAGTACCACTTAGATAGCGGGTTGCCCCCTAATCTAAAGACTAAAGGAGTTAGTGAGACCCAAAATGTACAAAGCACCCTGAGAAAGGGAAAGAGGTGGAATTGTCTTAAAAAAGAAGGCAGAGGACATTGTTAATAGTGTATCACATTAGTCTTATTACTCTGTTTAGTTTGATTTTATTCTGTTCCAGTCTGTCTACTCATACTAGATTTGAGGGCACAGACAACTATCCCAAAAATAGCAGGATATACTATGGTAACTATCCTTAATTTCCTATTAACTTAAACTGAAGCCCTGTATTACTTACATTGACTGATCTTACTTGAATCTGGTTTGTTAGATCACTGTTTTGTCTTGACTGATTTTATTCAAATTTGGTATGCTTGATAGTATCAAGTCTAAGAGTAGAGGCAACTACTCTGAAGACGACAAGACGCAATAGAATAGAATAAGAAAACAATTTAAGAAATACGGTTAACGAGGCCATCTTTTTGATTATTAACTGCTTGTTTGATTATTAACTGCTTTTGATGTCCTACAATGTTTTTGATGTCTCCAATGTTGTTTTTATTAATATTGCTATGTAGTACAATTATATTATGCCTGCTGATATACGTAATTCTATTGAAAATAACAAGAGACATCATAGCAACTACTGTAGATCACCTAGTATTGTGGTTTTTATATGTCTTTTTCATTTCATGCTTTTCTAGGAATTTGTTTTGTTGTTTTGTTTTGATCTGCTTTTCCCTCTAATACAGAAAGGATAGGTATATATGTAGAGATTCACGCATGTGCAGAACTTCTAAACAGTTTATGAGAATAGATTATATAATGCACGATGTAATGAACAGATACTCTGAAGAAAAGGAGACACTAAGATACCCAGTGCTAATTCTGTAGCATTGGGATACAAGATCTAGCAATACTATTACTCTCTGCTCAGAGAGATATTAGTCTATTTTCTTCTGTTTAATTTCAACATACATAAAGATATGGACAGCTATTTCAAAGAGAACAAGAGACACTATGGCAGCCATTGTTGACTCCCCTATTGTCTGGCCTTGAAGACCTAAAAAGCCTGAATCATCCTGTTCTGATCAGTTTAGTACTGTTTTGTTTACTATGTATTCACTGTGTGTCAAGATATGGACAACTACTTGGAAGAAAACAAGAGACAATATAATAGACAGTGAAGATCTCTAGTGGTCTTGCTTTGAAATCCGTATTTCTTAAATTGTTTTCTTATGATCTGTTTTGTTCTGTTTAATTTTACCCTCTTTAAAATAAAAAACAATTTAAAAACCAGAATGATAGGAATATCATCCTGCTCCTAGATAGGTAGAAACCATATAATCAAATGGCCAGACTTCCAAAACTGACTCACAGCTTTAATGGACTCCTAATCAAAATAACAACAGCGGGGCTGGGATTTAGCTCAGCGGCATAAGCGCCTGCCTTGCAAGCACGCGGTCACAAGTACGCCTGGTACTGATAAAAAAAAAAAATAACAACAGCTTTCTTCACTGAACAGGAGAAAACAGCCTCATCAGATGGAGCCTGGAGAGATCCAGAACAGCTATCCTGGGGGGCAAGAATAAAGTGAGGTACCCCTGTGCTAGATTTGAATTTGTAACACAGAGGCACAGTGATAAACATAGCACGTCTCGCACAAAACCAGACATGAGGGTCAATGGCATAGAACATAGGATGCAGAACAAACCCCAGTCACACTCTACTATTTGATCTTTGACAAAAGGGTCAAAAGCATCCACTGGAGGAAAGATGGCCTCGTTAATAAAGGGTGCTGGGAAAGACTGCAGAAGACTGAATATGGACCCATGTTATGTACTAAACTAAAATCAGGATGGATCAAAGGTCTAGTTGCCAAAACAGAAATACCTAACCTGCTGGAAGATAAAATAGGTAAAACTCATAAAGTCACACATGTACGCAAGGACTTTCTGAGCAAAACACCCACTGCACAGGAAATAGTACCAAGAATCAACAAATGAGGTCATATCAAATTTAAAAGTTTGTACACAGTAAAGGAAACAACCAACAGAGTGCAGAGATAACCTACAGAAATGGAAACAAATTTTCTCAGCTGTTTCTCAGACAGAAGGTTACTATCTAGAACATATAAAGAACTCAAAAATTTTAGATACCCCCAAAATAAAAGACCCAATCAAAAAACGTCACAAGTGAAATGACACTTCTCAGAAGAAGTACAAATGGCCAATACGTATATGAAGAAATGTTCAACACTGTGCCATCATATAAATGCAACTGAAAACACCACCAGGATTCCATCCGACTCCAGAAAAGATTATATGACTATCAACACGTGAATGGATACAAGAAAATGTGGCACTGACACATAACAGAGTACTGTTCTACTGTGAAGGAAGGTAAAGCTGAATCATTTTCAGGAAAATGGGTTCACGTTGGTATCCACAATGTGAAGTGAAAGCATCAGACACCCAAGCTTAAATACCACACAGTTTCTCATATATGAAAAACCAAAATTATGAATAAAGAGCAAAATAAAAGATAACAGGAACTGGGGAGATGGAACTTTTTCAAAGAGGAAAGGGATTGAGAGATGGAAGGAGGAGGAGGGAGGGGAAGGGGTGGAAAAAAGATTAAGATATACTATGTATATGTGTCAGCTTCATATAAGGACTATGAGCATTATGTCCTCCAAATGTGTATTAATAAAAGCGTAAAAAGAAACAGAGCATCCATTCAGAGCTGTGGGCTCTGCACGGGATATGGGTTGAGACACAATAGGGCAAGTACATTATCTGGGAGATAAGAGAATGGGCTGAGGAATGAAGGGGTGATTCCGGGTTTGGGGTCAGATTTCTGCAGAAGGATCTTAATCTCAGGAAGAAGAGACAGCCCTGGAAAAGGGGGCTTCACAGGGCTGTACCAATGCCTGGAGCCCACAGGGCACATAAGGCAGCTGGAGATGCCTCAGCCCAGGTGCTCATGGGGGCCACAGAACTCTGCAACCCTACATGCAAGGCCAACTTTTGTGACATGCCTGGCATAGACAAGGTCCACAGTGGGCCCCACACTTGCGAACACCCCAGAGCTATGACCTCATCTTCTCCCTGCTTCAGAAAGTACACCAGAAAGCAAGGGGCTAAGGATGGCCTCATCACAGGTGCAACACTGCAGTTTCACTGATGTATATCAATTATAAATGTAATTATACAAACAAATTATTTGAGGCATCTCTGAAAACTGGGAAGAATTATTTGAGGCACTGCTGAAAACTGGGAACAACACACTAATGAGAAGCTGCCACTGAAATGTGCAGGCTTCAGCTAACCCTGTATCTATTGTCTTCTTAACCCTTGTACCTATCTGCAGGGACAGGGAACTCACCACCAGTCAGGGCATTCAGCTTTGGTGGTGAACAGGGCTTTGAAATGCTTCCTCCTGTGGTTCTGAGCCACTATCCCAGGACTCTCACCTGACACAAGCTTCCTGAAGCCACCACGTGTGAGGCCCTGTGCCCTGAACTCCAGACACTGTGGCCAGGCTCTTCTATATAGCAACAAGAGCTCTGTCCAAAAGACATCCACAGCAGGCCCCTTAAATTCATATAGAGTCCTCCACCTACGTTCTCAGTCTATCCTTACAGTGCACAGGGAGACTGGGACTCCAGAAAGTCACACAGCAGCAGGTGGCAGAGCCAGCCTACAGCTTGGCAATGTGATCCTTTCCCTTACACCATGGTCAGCTTTCTGTTGCTGTAATGAGACAACCAACTTTAAAAAAGGAAAAGTTACTTTGGCTCACAGTGTAGAAGGATTCAGTCCATGGTTGGTTGGCCGCATTGCTTTTGGGCAGCAGAGCGTGGTAGGAGCCTGTGATGGAGAATGATATTCACTTGTGATGGAGGAAACTGTGAGAAAGACTGGTGTCCCACAGTCCCCTTCAAGGCCACACCCCCAAAGCCCAGGACCTCCCACTAGGGCCTGCCTTTTAAAGGGTTAGAGACTGTCTCCCAAGAATGCCAAACTGAAGACCAAATCCCGACCAAATAATAACAAGCACCCTGCATGAAGCAGGCAGAACGTCCTGCAGTCTCCCTCACCAGCTCCCTCTGGGCACTCAGTTCCTCCTTCCCTTGGCCTCTGTTTGGCCCTCAGGCCCAGGACAGCAGCCAGAGTGATTGTGACACAGGGTGGGTGAGAAGGAACCTGAGCCCTGTGAGCTTGGGGCGGTGGAGGTCTTCACTGCGGCTTCCTGTCTTCACAGACACATTGTCCTGGGTCTGCTTGCTCGCTGTGGCAGGAGTGAGTCCCTCCCTCTTGTGGCCTCAGTTTCCCCATCAGTAGAGGAAGATTTTTGGGGAGTTGCCTGCCCAATAATGAGCTCAGAGTGGGGTCCAGACAGAGAGAGGTACAAGGGGGTTCAAATGACCCGAGAGGAGAACACTGTGGCAGCCACTGCAGGCCCTGGGTGGTCAGGTGGAGAGACAGTGAGGGGCAGGAGGAGCTCTGGGAAAGGGGGACTTCACGGACACCCTTAGAGGAGGCTGCAGCAGCCACGAGCTGATGCCAAGTCCACTTCGCGCTGCTGTTGGACGCTGCTGGCTATCTGGCAGCACTGTGTCCGTGGTCTGGTCCCTCCAGGACCCCAAGGAGGCTACGGGAGCAAAGAAGCCACTTGTGCTAAATAAAAGCGGTGGAGCTGGGGATCTAGCTCTGCGGCACAAGCACCTGCCTGGCAAGCACAAGATCTTGAGTTCCATTCCCAGTACCAAAAATAAAGAGATAAATAAAAATAAAATAAAAGCTGAGGAGCTGAGCATCACAGGACAGTGGCTCATCACTGGACAGGATGATAGCTTTTTCAAGAGACTCCTGCCCACCTCTAATTTCAAGCGTCAAGCTCCAGCTGGGCGCCTCAGAGGCCGGGAGCAGACTCACTCATGGGTTGCCAACACAATGCACGGGCACAGAAGAAGACAGCGTCCAGCTCACTTCGTGAATTCTGAACTTTGAGAGGTGCGAAAGAGAAGTGCCCAGTAGACACTGGAGCGCGAGCTCCGAATCTGCCCTTCTCCGACTAGCAGTTGTGGATGAGCGCCTCACGATGCTGAGATTGCCCTGTGGTGACCTGGGCTGGTCCTCTGTGTGCCTCAGTCTCTCCCTTTGTGAAGTGAGGCTACCACCACCACGCCTGAGCTGGAGTGAGCCGGTGCCTGCTGGTGAGTGACGCGGGAAAACTGGACAAGGCGGTACGGGAAACCTGCATACCACACAGGCCACTAGGCTGGCAGAGTGGCCCTGCGCTGCGCTCCCCTCTTGCCCTGGCCAGCTCTCCGCTGACCAGCATCCAGCTAGGCTGCCATGGCCCAAGGCCCACCACTCACTGGACGGCTGCCGTGGTCACTGTTTTGTTGCCCATGCGCTGAAGGAGAAGAGGTGTGTTTGGACTCATGGTTTTGTCAGCTGGCTGCATGCGTGCTCTCTCCATGTCCTCTGAGCCGGACAGAGCCTCTGTACCGCGGCTGGAAGCCCTGCAGAGAACCCTGAACCTTGGGTTCACCTGATCTGTCCTGTTCAGCGCTAACCCCTGGGGGGGGGCAGCCCCCAAATAAGGTGGGGACAGGAGCTGCAGAGGCCCGTGTGAGGGCCCCTGGACAGAGCAGAGGGGGACGCTGTCTGCAGAGGCGGGAGGTGGGGGCAGTGCTGGGGGAGGGGTGCAGTGCGCAGTGGTTACTTCCAGGCTCCTCCACCTCCCTCGGGTTCCCAGGTGATGACTCTGCCATTGGTTGTAAGTACACTGAGTGCCCCTCACCTGTAGACCACCACAGCTTCACTGCACAGCACGCTGAAGTTACTGACTGTCCTCCCCTGTGATCAATCCGGGACCTTCCACTGTCCCCCACATACCGTTGTGCTGTGCCATCTGCTCATGAACTGCCAGTGCACTGTCCCGAGCCATTTTTTCTTTTAAATAGCAATGTTGTGCTTACTAAATACATTATTTTCTCTTGTCTTTGTTGTCCTTTCTCTCGTTGCGTGTTTCACAGGACTAAACCCAGAGCCTCACACGTCACAGGCTAAGCAAGCACTCTATCCCTAAGCTCCATCACCAGTTCTTCTTAATTTTGCTTTGAGACAAGGTCTCGCTAAAGTGCCCAAGCTGGATTCCAACTTATAATCTTCCTGCCTCAGCTTTCCAAGTAGCTGAGTTGTTTTGCTTGAGAAGGAATTTTCCCAGTCTTCCCTGAAACTGCTGAGCTCAAGCGACCCTCCCATCTCAGATGCAGGTATCTTTAGATGATACAGACCTGCCAAGATGGTAAATCTTGGCTGTCAACTTGATTGGCTTGAGAAATGCCTGGCACATTAGCCTACTTCTGGGTGCATCCGGGTGGGTCGTGAGGGTGTGACCTTGGAGACTGTCTGGCCCCCCACCCTTGCTCTTCCCCCACTGTGCTTCCCCAATGTCATCCATTGAGCAACTTTCCAGCACTCTGTCCTTCTACAATGCTATTTCCGCCTCACAGCCAGTTCACCATGCACGGAGCCCCCTGAAACGTAAGCCACATAAGCCTCTCCTCCTCTAAATTACAGGTGTCAGGGATTTGTCCCAGCCACAGGAAAGCTGACAGATGCAAGACCTACAAAAAGAAAGCCAACCTCGCTCCCTGCACAGGTGAACCAACTTCTCAGCCCCGCTGGCCGTGCCCCTGCTCTCCAGCTGCTCACCTACCTCCAACTGAATCCCAGGTCCAGACTATTCCGTGAGACTGAGGGGCTGGTCTGCCACCACAGCCAGGCCACAATGGTGCTAAATGAGACTCGGGATTTGTGATCCAAAAGACGACAAAACCACAAAACAGGAAGTGACTGTGCCATTGATAGCCCCAGGCGGTACCCAGCCATGAGTTCCCAGGAGCTGAGCCAGACCCTACTTCACCCCCATGCTCCCCTCCCACATATCAGCTGACATCTCGGAGACAGAGGGGCCTTGCACTTCCTTGGCAAGGGGATTCACTGAGGTGGGTGACTCCAAGCTTTGTGCTCAGATGACAATAAAGGGCAGAGACACACGCAGGCATTTCCTGGGCGCTCAAGGTCTTTCCTGTCAGGCAGATGGCAGGCAGGTATCCACCTGCACAGGTAGGCACAGGTAGGTGATGCCCTTGCCTGTTCTGTGCCATGGCAGCAGAGCAGCCATCTGCAGACGCACCAGATTAAGACAACGGAACTGTATCCCTCATGGCGTCTGTGGTCGGTTGTCTGTGGGTTCCCTGCCTGGAGTCCCTTAAGGCTGCATTTGAGCTGCGATGGGGCTGCGGTCTCATCCGGAGCTCAGCCAGTGATCGGCTTCCACACTCACAGGGGCTGGGCAGAACCTGCCTCCTTGCTCTCTGGTCCTGGCCATGCCTGGCCGCCCGCTGCAGGCCATGCTCTCCCAGCCCAGCACAGCTCTGACCTCAGGGAGGACCCAGTCCCTCTAAAGCCTCGACACTGAGTCAAGCCCAGGATAAGCTCCCTTTTGATTAATTCAAGGCCAACCAGTCAATTACACGTGCCATGTAAACTGACATAATCCAGCAGTGCTGTCCCTAGCCCTCAGACAGGACTCCCGGCATTCAACAGATGGACCGTGCGGGCACGGACACCAGGGGGCGCCCACCCTTGGCGCTCAGCCTGCCACACTCCCCTTCTCCAGAACTTTGAGGGTACAGTTTTACTCTAATTTGTAATAGAAGCATCAAACCAATGGGTGTCTAAAATAAAGTGACTTTTCAACAGGAAGCATGCAGGTAGGGCCCGTTTCCTTCCCTTTTTTCAATTATGCTGCCTGTTATTTGGCAAAAAGGCACACAGGTCGTGACAGTTTAAAACAATAATGTCTTTTCAGCCCCAGTTGGTTCAATGACAGCAGAGGGAAACAACAAGCAGGACTGCTGAGCACCAACACATGGGCTGTGCAATGCACAATCAGAAAGTGCACTCTCACTCTCTCTTACTGTCTGCACATGGAAGCTCTCTTTCCTAGCTGGAGCTATAGTGGGCCAGGGCGATGAGGTCCAGTCCCTGGGTGTCCTAAACCTCGAGCCTTACTCTCTGTGCATGCCGCCCTCAGGGCCCTCCCTGGCCAGCAGGTACCCAGGGGCGCCTGCAGGGGATGGCCGCTCCAGCCCAGCCTTCCCTGGTGATGCTGCTGTTGAGTCCAGACCTGGACATTAAGCCTCAGTCAGGCCAGGACTGCTCTGGGGCAGATGCTGTGTGCTCACCCGGTGTGCTCCAAAGCTCCTTGGACGTGGGATCAGGGCATGTCCACCGCTGGGGGCAGCCAGCCGCCTGCACAACGTGACCCTGGCCTTCTTCGTGCGATCTATGTAAGCTCATGCCCCTGTCTCGTGACAGGTAAGCTACAGTCTCCGAGGGAGATCCAATGCCACTTAACGTCTGTCTGCAGCATCCAGTAAGGTGTCTTGTCCCTTGAGAGGCAAATAAAGTGCTGGATTATTTTTCCTTTAAAAAATTTTTTTCTCTCTAGCCTTATCGATGTATAAATTGACATAGTCAAGGTGTGGAGTGATGCTTTGTCACAGACACACACTGTGCAATGATCACACACCATCTCAAGCTAGTGAATGGAGCTGTCGTCCACCGTGGTGACCAGTTTTTCACGGCGCAAACACTCCGAACCTGCTCGCCTAGCGCACTTCAAGGGCCTGGTGCCCGCTCCCAGCCTCTGCAACCACACCATTCCATGTCCGCAATTTGCATTCCACAGGTGACCCAGGCCATGCAGCCTGGTTTTCTTTCTGGAGAGAAATCACTACCCTAATGAGTCTGCTTAAGGCAAAATACGGCCAGCAGAGGGCGCAAGAACCATGGAAGATGTGGGGCGGGGCCTGTGGGGCCTCTGCGAATACCATTTCCTCGAAACACTTTTAGCAAGCTACACATTCATAATAGCTATTTCCCTGTCATATTATTTCCCTTTGCCTATTCCTTGCAATATTTGTCACTTGGCAGCTGCAAAGGCTCAGGGCTTGGGAAACTCCCAGGAGGTCAGGACCATAGGCACTCTGTCCGTCCACATTTCACCAGCTGGACAGGATTTTAGGGAATTAAGAGGAGATGGGAGGCTGAATTCTCACCAGTAGTGGACTCTGTCCTTGCCTGGGGACGCTGGTGTGGGCCAGCGGACTCTCAGCAGTCTGTTAGGGTTGACAGCAAAGGGTGTGAGCCCCAGTCCCCAAGGAGGCAAGTACCCAGGAGACACGGTCAACTATGCCCAAGACGGTCATCGTAAGCATCAAGAGAGATCACGATTATGTCTTGCTCAATCCAATGTCTGGGTAGAGTATTTGTGGTAGGAAATGTTAAATTCCTGAGAATTCAGAGAGAGGAGTGGGGAATGAACCCTCCAACTGTATTTCTAAGGTCTGAATTCTAGTCAATGAATGGGTGCTTTTCGGAAAAAAAAAAAAAGAAATAAGGAGAAAAAATGTAAGATAAAGCAATATTTATGTGCAAGAGCACATATCTGCCACCAGAAGAACTGATTATAAAACCAGAGATTGGCAAATCACAGCCAACCTTCCGGGTTCCTAGTAAACCACAATGGTTTGGTATTTTAAGTGGCTGAAAGAAATCAAGTTAAGAATAATATTTCATGACATGGGAAAATGATGTCAAATTTAAATTTGAATGTCCATAAACAAAGCATGACTGGAACACAGCCACACGGATGGGCTTACACATTATCTGAGTCTATTTTGATGCTACAGTGTGGGGACCCGGTCCCCTCCAGTCCCCAAACACCTGCTCACCTGGCTCTTTACAGAGCGAGGCTTCAACTGCCAGGAGGGGCTGTTAAAACAGACCAATAGGAGGCTTCCTATATAAAACTCTCCTGTTTTTTTCTTTTGGGGAAACCGAGGCCTGGACAAAGAATGGGCTTGTTTAACAAGGAAGAAAAATGAGAAGCCAGGAGTCCTGGGTCCGTGGTGAGGACTGCTGTGGCCTCTGCATGCCAGTGTCTGAACCCATTCCTAGCACTGAGGGGCAGGACCACGACAAGAAATACAGGTGTGACATAGGAAGCCGAGGTCTGTGGAAGTGGCATTAGCTCCCGTCCCCCTTCCCTGTCAGCAGTGGTCAGCTTAGACCAGCAGCCAGCGGGAGGCCTGGCCTAGAGCCCCACACTGAGGAATGGGCATCCATGGTGTCCTATGTCCTATGGGCCCAGAATCCTTGCCTGTAACATGAGCTTGGTGCCTGATGCTCTGACTCTCAGGGGGCTGCAGGTGTTGGTGCTGTCCCCTGCCCTTCTTTGGGAAGAAACAGGACCGTCAGGAAGGACAGATTCAAGTGTGAGCTCCTGTTGGAAAGTGGGTGAAGACGTCTTGTGGTCCAGCTAACCCACCAAAGAGGGCAGAGCCCACATGCCTGCTCCCACCCCAGGCTGGCTCCCCACAAGGGCCTGGCAGGGTTAGCAGGGCTGGAGCCCAAGGGGGCTGGCACCTGGTGGGTATGAAGCCACCACCTCTCCTTATTAGGTCAGGCTGTCCCGATGAAAAGAAACAGCAAGGAAGAGAAAGAAGGGGCACATAGGGGGGAAGAAAAGCCAGAACAAGAGCAAGAGGGAGGACAGGACTTGGAATAAAGAGGGAGTGAGTGGAGGGAGCAAGCAAAGCAAAGAAAGAAAGGAAAGAGAAAGAGAAAGAGGAAGGAAAATGCCACGTCCGGCTGCACCAGTCAGCTGCCGCTGGGCCTCCCTGGTCCAGGTGGATGGAGGCTCTGTCCTGGCCTAATGGAAGGGTGGGAGCCAGGTAGCAAGCTGGCAGCCTGGCAGCTGCCTAGACGGGGCAGGAGGGGCGCTGCCAGACGTGGTTTCCTCCCACCAGGCTTCTCCGCGCTGTCTCTGGCACTCAGCTCCTAACCGGCACCTGGCTCCCCGTCCCCCGGCACAGGGCACTTTCTCTGAGGTTCTGGTTAGGTCTGGATACCCACCGCTTCTGGAACCAGGACTCCACTCTGATTCAAAGCCACTGTGGGAGCTGCCCCAGAGGGCCAGGAGGAGCGGCAACAAACAGGGAACCCACTGACCAAGCGCTTAGAGCCTGGTCATCTCGGAATCTGAGAAACCATTACCTATCTATTAATCAGTCTTTTAAAACTCACACTTTTGTGGGAAAGCACATATTAAAAAAAACAATAACAACAAGAAAAGCCGGGCTGGGAATACAGTGTGGCGCTAACATGGTGCCTGCCTGGCAAGTGCAAGGTCCTGAGTTCAATTCCCAGTACCAAAAGGAAAACAAAATCAAAACTACCAACCAAACAAACAAAAAGCCCTGCAAAACAAAAAGTAACCACCACCAAAGGCTCCTGTGGGTACAGAGCTCCAGAAGGGAACTGGAGGCTGCAAAACCCTGCCTAGAGGTTTTGTCACCCAAAACACAATTTGACCGTCAGCCCGCAGGGGTTTGAAATGACTCAAAACGAAAGTCCACACTTGGCGTGGAAATTTTCATAAACGAAAGGGTCACAGAGATCAGAAAACACGAGAGACTTGGTCTCTTGGAAAGAGTGACCTGAAAGCAAGAATGAGGGACAAGGCGACCCAATAAGCCCAGGATCTCTGTTCAGACCGCGGTGCAGATCTCTCTCATACGCATCCAGGCCAGGGTGCAAGGCAAGGCGCACTGTGCGTTCCCAGTTGCCCCCTCCGGCCCGCCCGCCAAGCGAACACCACTGTCACTGCCTCTACCGAAGGGCCCTCGAGGGCCGGGGCAGCTGGAACCGCGGCCGTAAAGAAAGAAAATGGGGTGGGACTGGGCCCCGTAGGCAGCGCCCTGGGGAGAGGAACGGCCTGGACGCGGGGCTGCTGAGCGCACAGCGGCCTCCCCGGCCCCCTAGTCCATCCGGGGGTCGTTTGGCAGACGGTACCCAGAGTCGAGGCGACCCCTCCACGGGAACTTTCTCTCCACCCCGGGCCCAACTTCGTTTTGTGGAGCAAGCTACAAACCCGCGCCAAGCGCAAGAGGTGACGCGAAGATAAAAGCAGGCGACCGGGCAGGGCTAGCGGGCAGCGCTCCCTCCGAGAAACCCCCTAGTGGGGACTGGGGCGCGGACCTGGCCAGCGTGGCGACCTCCGCCCCCGCGTCCCCGTCTGCACCTCGCTCGGGCACGCTTCGCACACGCCGCGGATGCGGACGGGCATTGGGACGGGTTTGGGGGCTGCAGGGCAGCAGAGTCTGAAATGCGCACTCGGCTGGCTGCGAGGCCGCACGGAGAGGGGACCCTTTTCCTGCAGCTGACGCCGCGGTGGCCGGGGCGCAGCACGCGGACGACAGCCCGAGCCCGAGCACCGCTGCCCGGCAGCCGGGACGGGCGGGCGGGGCGCGCGCTGAGGTCACCTTTTCCACTGTGCGCGCGCACGGTTTCCGGGATTTTCGCGGCGGCGGCGGCCTCGGCGGTCCCGGCGCGGGCTGCTCGGCGGCCCCGGGGTGGGGATTTCCCTTCTCAGGGTGTCGTCGGTTCGGAGGGGGACCCTGGTCTCTACGAACCGCTTTCGCCGCCAACGTCGCAGCGCCGCGACACTTCCTGCGAAGAGGGGGCCTCGCCGCAGTTCGTTTTCGTTTTTTCGTCTGAAAGGGGTTCATCTGCGCGTTGGCTGGAGGGTCGGGCAGGGGGAGACAGCCCTGGGGCGGGCGGACGAGGGGCCGAGCCGCAGGGGTGGGCGTCTTTGGAGGGGTCGCAGAAGTGGCACGCCCCGGGCCAACCGTCAGCGGCCTCGTTCTCCCCGCAGAACCCAGGCCGAAGCCTGGGCAGCAGGAAACAGCTCTGGCCTGCGTCCAAGGAGCTGGGGGAGGGGGGACGACACCCAGGGTACGAGTGAGGCACCGGTCTCTGACTCCTCCCAACCTAGAGCTGAGAACCTCCGGCTTGAAAACTGCCCCCTCCTCAACCTGACCAAGGCGCTGCCTTGGGAGGCGCGGGAGTACTAAATTTAGCTGTGAGAGCTGATCAACCATTGGAGTGGCCCTTGGGTCTTTTGATACAGGACCTCAGAGCTTAGCGCCAGCACAGGAGACCCTCAGGCTGCAAGTGGTCAGGCACAGGGGGTTCATTTCTGGGTGGCTTCGGTCTGGAGCGAAGAGGGGAGGAGTGGGGGAGGGGCTATCTGGATTTAACAGGCAGAGAAGCCACCCCTAAGCTTTGCTCTGGGAAGCTGAGGAGGAGGAACAGGAGGAGGAGGAGGAGGCGGTGGCAGGCAGGCAGGTGGGCTCTGCAGGGCTCAGCAGGGTGGAGACCAGGAGGAAGAGTCTGAGCCCCACCTGTCCAGGGGACCACATAACCCCAGTCCTACTTCACTGGATGGCCGGGTCAGCCTGTGCCTCTTGCTGGAAGTAGTGGGAACTTCCCATCTAGGCAGGGGTGCACTGAGCTACTCATAGGGTGACTGAAGAGCCCCAGCTTAGATGGGGCCGAAGGCACTAGATTTCTTGTTCTCCAGGTGGAAGGTGAGGTGATTACTATGTCAACAGAGACGGGCTGGCCCCATCTGTCCTCCTCTAAGAGCCCCGCATGCAGGCCACCACTGCTGTTAGCGGTCTGCCAGCGCCCCTTCCCAAGAGCCTCAGCAAACCACCTTTCAAAACGTGGAGCAATTGCAGGTCACCTTCAGTCGAGGCAGGACCTCGAGGCTTAGAAAGTCACTCACAGCTAGGGAGGGTGGCAGCAGCAGAGCTTCTCTTACCTCGCCCGCCCTCCTTACCGTGGGGCTTGGCCATCTCCTGGTCTCGCCGAGCTAGCTGGGTGTCAGCGACCGCAGCTGGAGGACACCAACCTGGGGGAGGGACAGGCCACAGGTTTGACAAACCTCATCTCCTAGAGGTAGGGACCAAGGCCCGGCAGAGCTCACACAGACAGGAGGAGTGGCTCAGACACCAGCGGGGCCAGGTGCTGATTGGCATAGGAGCTCCCAGAGCAGGGAGAGGAAAGGGGACTCCTAAACCAAATTCTCCCCAGCCATCCTGTGGGGCCCATGGCCCTTCTCCCTTAGTCCTGAGGACCTCATTGGAGCCCTGTCCTCTCTCCTCCAGCAGATCCAGAACCTTAGGCTCAGGAGGAGGGACCCACTTGCCCAGCAGTGGCAGCTCCTGAGGCAGAAACTTAGCGGAGGGTTTGGCTTTGGAGTTGTGCACCCGCTGCTTGGGACTGCACCCCCTAGTGATGGAGAAGAGAGCACCGATTTCCTCAGTGGGGTAGGGTGGGAGCCAGCACGCAGGCAGGCGAGCATGAAGACACACACACACACACACACACACACACACACCACACACACAACCTGCCACGCCCGGTAGCTCTTCCTCTGGCTCCCATCCGCCAGGTAACGGTTTCTCTCTGCTCCAAAGCTGGGGAAGGTGAAAGCGCACCCTATCTCTCCCTCCTTTCCATCTCTCCCTCTAGCTGGAGCACATAACCCAGCCCACAGCGTCCAGAGGTTGCCAAGGAGAAAGTGTCCACTTATCGCCAGTACTTGCGACTCAAGCAAATTCTGGCTGGAGAATTTTGTCCTTTGAGGGAGGCTCGGGAGAAATGAGCCCGGGTGCGGTAAACTGAGGCTGGGAGGGACAGAGATGCTGAGGACCGACACCTCTGGGTTGCACCTCTGTCCGCTGCTATATCCCTAAGAGCGTACAGCCAGAGATTGCGAAGGCCACCCCCGTTCTCTTTCTCCAGCCGAACTGCACGCCCTTTGCCGATCCATGCTTTCGAGACCGTTCCAGGGCCGGCCGCCGGCCCCGCCGCTCCCGCTGCCCGCCGCCGTGTGCCCTCCGGCACGTCACGGCCCGACTGCGCTCGCGCCTCTCGGTCTCTCTGCGCACGTCTGGGCGGCGACGGGCACCCCGGCTTCGCAGACGCTTCCCTCGCGTGGCCCTCGCTGTCTCCCTGGGGACCCCTCGCTCACCTCCCTCTCGGTGCCTCCGCCCCGCTCTCCGCTGCGCTTTCGGGGCGCGCGCTCCGCGGGCTCTGCCCGTGCCGGGCCCCGGCCCCGTCTCGGCCGGCCCCGCGCTCGCCGCCCGCTCCCTCCCGGCCTGCGCCTCCCTCCTCGGCGCCTCCCTCCGGCTCTGCCCCGGGATGGGGGGCGGCGGCGGGGGCGGGGCGCCGGGCGGGGCGGGGCGGGGCGGTGACGCGGGGCCGGCGGGGCTAGAGGCGCGGCGGCGCGGGGCGGGGGCGCAGTCCCGGGTTCGACTGGCCGAGCCCCGCGCGCCCCGCCCGCGCCCTGCGCCTCCGCCCGGCCGCTGGCGGGGGAGGGGGCATGAGCCGGCGGCCGCGCGCCACCGGGAGCTGCGGGCCGGCCTAGAGCCCCGCGATGCAGCGGCCCGGAGAGCCGGGCGCCGTGCGCTTCGGCCCGCCCGAGGGCTGTGGCGACCACCGGCCGCACCGCTACCGCAGCTTCATGATCGAAGAGATCCTCACGGAGCCGCCCGGGCCCAAGGGCGCCGCGCCCGCCGCCGCTGCTGCCGCCGGCGAGCTGCTCAAGTTCGGCGTACAGGCGCTGCTGGCGGCGCGGCCCTTCCACAGCCACCTGGGTACGTGCGGCCGCCGCGGGGCTGCGGGCCGAGCGGGGCGGGAGGGAGCCAGCCGCGCCGCGGCGCCTCGGGGCGCCCACCCTGCTGCTCCACTGCAGTCCAGCCGAGGCTTGACCCGCCTCCGAGCGCGCAGGCCCGGCCACCTCTCCGGCGCTCGGCTGGGAAGCGCAGGGCGCAGGCCATGGGCTGCGCGTAAACCAGGCCTCGTGCCCGCAGGCCGGCCCAGGGCGGGCGTCTGCTCCCTGCTTCAGGGCTGCTCTGCGGCCCCTGCACCGGCTAGGAGGCCGCGCCTGGAACCGGAGTCTCCATCCCTGTCCATCACAGGCTTGAAACCGGCGGGCCTATTGCTAGGGATCCACAGGACATCAGATGGCGGGCGCCTGGGCTTCCTGACCAGGAGTGGCCTCCACTCCTCGAGCCAGGAAGCTGGGACCTCCGGAGAAAAGGCCCAAGTCTCTGAACGTGGAGTGGACGTTGTCCCAGGCCTTCCCAGAGCCTCTCTGAGCCCAGGGCACTCCAGCAGGCAGCAGACCAGTCCTCCCTGGGCCTGCAGAGCAGACCTGCCAGTGTCTTGCTGGTGGGCAAGAGGCCTCTGTGCGCTGCTGGTGGCCCTAACACTTCCAGGTTGGCTGAGCCTCAGGGGAGCTAGCATGGCTCAATCAGACCTGTGTGCCTCTGCCCGATCATTCTTCTTCCTCCAGGTCCTGCCTGTCCTGCCTGCCCTCTGGGCTCTGCTCCATCCCCTTCATGCCGTCCTCTTCTCCCCCTCTTTCTTTTAGTGGACACCTGGCCTGCCTTTTCCCCAAGGACCGCTCCTCCTCCCACGTTTACCTGTTCTTCAGCCGATCCCTTGAGGACTACAGCTGGACCAGGAGGGGCCCCAGAGTGAGGAGTCCAAGGGGGACAAGGCTGGCCGATCACCCCAGCCCCACAAGCCACCTTCCCGGCAGGGCCAGCTTGCTCCAAGTTCATCTGGAGCACAGCGCCAGAGCTGCCGTTCACTTACTTCTGCTTGTCGTTAATCATTCGTTTGAAGCGGGCAAAAGATCATTTTGGGATTCAGGAACATGTAAACGTCCTCCCTAGGAAGAGCCCGAGCATAGAAAACAAAAGCTACGATTTTCAGGTTCGCAGAGTGCTTCGGAATTTCCGGGAAGCCCCAACCCGTCCCTGTGGGACACCCGGGCTACAGCCGACCCAGGGCTGCGTGACCCAGGGCTGTGTGTGGAACACGGGAGCAGATGTGCGGGGCGCTGCTGCGTCCTGCTCTTTTCCGAGGGCAGCAGTGTAGGTTTGGTTTGGGGCAGTAGCCCGTGTTCCTAACTTACAGCCGTTTCTTCTTGGTTTCCTTTTTTTCCACGAAACGCAATGCTCGACTCTTGGAGCTACGAACTTGTTCCTGCAGAAGCTCGAAGTCTTAGTGGCGACCCAGGCCTGGGAAGGCCAGGGCAGCCTCGGGGTGGGGCGTCCTTCCTTCCAGACTCCCAGGGAAGGAGCCTAGAGGGGGTCACCTGGCGTGTGCACTGGGTGACCTCAGGCTCCTCCGGGCCGGCCGGCATGTGGTCCAGGAACTTCAGAGACCGAGGGTCGCAGACTCCAGCTCACCCGACTCCCTACACTCTCTCTCCCCGCAGCGGTGTTGAAGGCCGAGCAGGCAGCGGTGTTCAAGTTCCCGCTGGCGCCACTCGGCTGCTCTGGGCTGGGCTCCGCACTGTTGGCCACGGGGCCTGGGCTTCCCGGAGCCGCGGGTGCGGCGCACCTGCCTCTGGAGCTGCAACTACGCGGGAAGTTGGAGGCATCGGGCCCCGGGGAGCCGGGCACAAAGGCCAAGAAGGGGCGGCGCAGCCGCACGGTGTTCACCGAGCTGCAGCTGATGGGCCTGGAGAAACGCTTCGAGAAGCAGAAGTACCTCTCCACGCCAGACAGGTAGTGCAGCCACTCCGGGTTTGGGGGGGGGCGGGCGGGAGGAGCTCAGGCACTGGCCCGCTCAGGGTGCGTTCTGCTCTTTCCAGAATAGATCTCGCCGAGTCCCTTGGCCTGAGCCAGTTGCAGGTGAAGACCTGGTATCAGAATCGGAGGATGAAGTGGAAGAAAATAGTGAGTGTGTGCGGTGGCTGCCCGCGCGCCCGCTGTTTCCCAGCCTGTTCCCCGAGCACTCCAGGAGACGCTCCTCTCCGCTCTGCTCCTCTGCTCCGCAGACAGAGACCTCCTCCGTCCCTTGTGGTTCTCTGGGTGCCTGGGGTTCATGAGGGCCCTCGTGGGTTTTTCAGTCCCTTTGGCCGGCCTGGTGGAGCTAGCTATCTCTTCCTGTCCCTTTGCACTCTCCTGGGCTTTTGGGCAGCCTCAGGTCCTCTCTGGATCCTGAGGCCTCCGTTGGGCCACAACGCCCAGGCAAATGTCTGCGGTGCTAAAGGCCCGGGGTCCTTCAGCCCATCCTAGGTGCTGGGCACAGGTGTCCCTGGGGCCTCCTGGCTCACCACAGTCCTGGTCATTCTCCATGCAGGTGTTGCAGGGCGGCGGCCTAGAGTCCCCCACCAAGCCCAAGGGGCGGCCCAAGAAGAACTCCATCCCCACGAGCGAGCAACTCACTGAGCAGGAGCGCGCCAAGGAGGCAGAGAAGCCAGCAGCGGAGGTGCCGGTGGAGCCCAGCGACCGCAGCCGCGAGGACTGAGCCTGGCAGAGGGTGCGAAGCCGGGGACCCTGCGCCGCGGCCCCTCAGCCCGCGGGAACCCACAAGCCGACCCTTCTGTGTCCACGCCGTTTGCCTTCTAAATATTTTATTATTACTCTGAATGCGGACAATTAGGGGCCCAACGGGGAAGGGACACAGACCCTGAAGCCAAACCCAGGCGCACCTGGTCCTAACCTGGGTGAGTCGTGAGCCGCGTGGCAGAAGTCACTGTCTTTCCCGGAGCTCCGCGGAGCGGCGCCCCATGTGCATTCACGCCCAGCTCCTCACCCACACCCTTGCCTGCGGCCACCTCCGGTCCACACAGCCAGGCACATCTGCTTCCTGTGCGCAGGCCGGGGACCCAGCAGCCTGAGCGGGCCGCCAGCAGGATAACCAGACTGGTTGGCCAGAGACCGGGTCCCCGAGATCACTGGGGCTCCTACCCCCCTCTTGCGAAGATGATGACTTTTTTCCAATAAAATATTTTATGACACAGTTGGGCTTGGTGTGGGGCTTGAAGAGGGGTGTGAGGTGGAGGGCTCGGTGGGGAGCTAAGAAAGGTGCTCCCTGGGGCTTCTAAAACAGCCTTTCTATGGCACTGCGGAGGAGGGAACCACACCCAGGAATCACTATAGCTCTAGGCAGGAGGGATCCCTGTGAGCCCTGACCTTCCCAGCCCCTGTCTCAGCAGGCGAGAGCTGTCCACTGGGCCAGCCAAGGACCTAGGACTCCCAGCAGCCTGGGTAGGTGGTTGTCTCCTGAGACTTTGACTGAGCAATGTGCAGTCCTGGAGTTGGTCCTGATGGGCCCTTTTGGAGGTGGATGGGAAGCACCGGGTTTGACATTCCTAGAGGCCAGCATCCAAGGCAGACCTTGCTTCCCTGGGTCCCCACATTATTTGTTGTTTGTGGTCTAGGAATGGGGTGGAGGGCCTGCCTGTGCGGAGACAGGACCTCTGGCAGTGAGGGCCTCTGACCAGCGCCCTCCAGAGAACAGCAGCTAAATGCCTGAGCCGGGGTTGAGGCGTACCATTTAACGGGGTTGGGAACGCACTCTTGACTGGGAGGTCTCCAGGGCCTCGGAGCTTGCAGGTGGTTCTGTTCTTCGGTGGCTGGGGGGATGGATGATGAGGGCTGAGGATCCAGATGCAGAGGGCTACTTTACTTTACCAGCAGTCGCTCAGAAAGGGGACACAGCTAGGTCGAACGAAGTTTCAAGCAGGACCAGGGTCCAAAGCCAGGTTGCTCCAGTCCCCTGAACGAGGGACAGGCTAGTCAGGAACATGCATACTTACTCAACCCAGGCTTAGGTGGCTCTGTAGCAGTGACCTCTGTTGCCCCCACCCATCGGGATGAGGGCTTGTTCTACACACAGGATGGTGGGTGCTTTTCTAGAAACCGTGGCTGGACCTCCCCGCCCCAGCATCTCTACCCTCAAGGCCCGGGGGGAATGAGAGGCAGAGATGAGGAGGAGCCAGGAGCACATACTTCCCGAGGGCTGCTTGCCACCGCCATTCTCTCCGCCCTATCAAGTCAATGGAAAACCATCGCTCGCCAGCTCAGGGCTCTTCATTCAGGCCTTCGTGGACTCTCAGACTTCCACCCGGGCTCCCCACGGGGCCCACAGAAGACGGCTGCCTTGGCTGCTGGAAGGAGGAATCTTCAGTGTGTCGCTGTGCCTCCAGTCTCTCGCAGCCCTAGCTGTACACACACACACACACACACACACACACACACACTGCAGCTCAAATCTAGTGATGCTGGTGACTTTTTTCACACAGATCCCCAGGTGACTTGGGTGGGACAGCAAAGTGAAAGAGGACATTCTCTCACCAAGAGAGCTGCCTGAGATTTGTGAAAGGAGAGTAGAAATCACAGACCCCCTGGTACTTATACTCACTTCTATTTTTGCATTTCAGGAATTCCAATTTTTGTTAGATTAGCGCTGTGTGCATTTAAGGTGTTTTTCAGGGCTTCCTTCCCCTCACTAGCCTGGACCCAGAGGTGGTGGACGGATAATGGGACTCTAGTGACAGATTGCAAGGGCCCCCAAATTTCTGCAAGTACAGCACCCTGTAGGCACAGAGGGGGTATCTTTCTCAGGAACTCTGGTTCCTAGGTCAGTTTTGGGTAACCGGGGGAACATAGGCCTCAGATGAGTCCAGGGTGGACTGGTGGGCAGGATGGAGGTTTGTCACTGCCTAGCAGCTGAACCTTTTTGGTGGACTGCAGCTGCAGGCTGAGCCTGCTGTGCTGGGAGCTGGGCTTTTCTTGCTGGGAGAATCCCTGAAACCCAACAGAAGTTCCCAGTTGCTCCCACCAGGAAAGAAGGGGAAGAAGCAGACAAAAGCTGAGACCCTAGGTAAAGGTCCTGTCCGGTCCTCGGGGCTCCTAGGCCCTGCTTGGGGCCCCTGCCCACATTTTGTGACTCCTCCTGTCACTAGTCACCATTGCTGAGGCCCCCTCCTGTCCTCCCCAGAATCACCGCCCACTCCAGGCTGGAGGAAGAGAAGTTCCCTTGCTCTGCTCCTCCTGGACCCTTGCCATAGGCTCTCTTCTTGCCACAGCAAGATCTTGGGAAGCAAAATGAGAGACCACCGCTGTGCTTCCTGAAGCTCTAGAGCTGGTGGCCGGGGAGATGTTTCCTGCAAGCCAAGGTCCTGAGGCAGTGAAGGAGCACTTCTGGAATCTTCCAGAAGAGCAGGGCAAGGCAGTGGGAGGGCTGGGGATGAGGCTGGTGGCAGTAGCAGCGGCTCTGCCAGATCTGCAATTATGAGCAAGCGGTTGAACCCCGACTTTTGTGGCCTTCAGCTTGAGCCTGTTGTCCTCCTGGTTGGTTGAAGGCACAGCCTGGTTCCCAGAGTTGCTGAGACAGCTGAGCTTTGTGCTACTGTACTTGGCCCAGCAAGAGGACACGGTCCTATGCAGATCATGGCTCCTCAGGGCAGATGCTACCTCTGCCAGGACCATCACCAGGTGCAGGTAAAAGCAAGGCATCCACCCCTCTGGCTGGTGCCTCACTTTTGAAAACAGAGTTTCCTCTGGCTGCTGCCTTTCCCTGCTCTGGATTCCCTAAGACAATCTTTGGTGGGAGCTCATAAGGTGGAGGAAAAGAGAAGAGGACCCAGGGGGACTCTGAGTGTCTGGTATCCTGGAGTCCAAGGGTGTGGTCTTATTGTGTTTACTGGGAAACTGAGGCCCCAAGCAGAGGCAGCTGAGAGGAATTAGAATCTCCCAACTTCAAAGTGGGCACTACTGTCTTGCCGTGTCCTCAGACTCCAGGGTCCAGCAGAAACCTCGGCACCCAGACGTCTCCTCCATTCGCCCTTGGCCTGTGATCTGACTTGCACAAGTCAGGGAGCCCCTGCCCTGAAGAAACCCGACCCAAGCAGAGAACCAACAGCTACTCCCTGCTGGGACCTGAGCCCCAGGTCCAGCCTAGGCCCCAAGTTCTTCCCCTGGTGGGGAACTGTAAACATCAAGGAGGCGGAGGCAGAAGGATCACAAGTTCAAGCCCAGCGTGGAAAATTTAAACATTTAGTGTGACCCTGCCCCCAGAACAAAACATAAGGGTTGAGGATGTAGCTCAGGGCCAGTCCTCTGTGCAGCAGGGCTCTCTCCCCGGGAACTCTCTGCCTTCTGGAGGCGCTGACTTGAAGAAGCTCAGAAATTCAGGCTGCTTAGTTCTCACTGGCTGTTGCTACTGCACTGGCTCTAACGCAACATCTGTCCATTTCTGAAACCTGGGTTTCCTGGGCGGGTCGGGTAGGGGTAAAGGGGGTGCCTGTTCCACATGATGTCCCATGTGCTGGGGAGTGGGAAGAGACAGGGTAGCCCCTATCCTGTCTACCACCAACCCTGCAGGGGGAAAGTGTGGAAGCCAAAGGAGAGGGGTGGGGGAGGACCAGCTTAGAGAGGGTGAGAGCTGCTCCCCTAGGGGGTGGGGAACCAGAGTGTGGGTCCCTCACATGGTCAATTCAGAGAGGTGATTCTGATCAGGGGGAAATTTTAGGAATGCCTCGACCAATGGATTTCCCTGATAGTTCTTTTTCATTTTATGTGTTTTTATGATATTACGGATTGAACCCAGGGCCTCGAGCTTACAAGGCAAGTCATACTTTATTAATGAACTAGCTAACTAATTTGCACAGTGTAGATATAGAAATCAGGGCATTGCACATACTTGCAAGCTGTTTACTGCTGGCCTAGCTCCTTGCTTTAAAAACTGTATATTCAGTGGTGATCTAGGGTAACAATGTGTGTGCCAAGGAGCTTGAAAGAAGCTCCTCCTCCGGTGAGAACAAAACACAGATTCCCGTATACAAGGGGGCGATGAGCTGCGGGGACAGGGCATACACCTGTGGCTTCATTAGCACAAGGAAAGATGTTTTTCTTGGCACTTCAGGAAGTAATTGTGTGTCTGAAGTCCAGGGTATCATGGGCCCCCGCTGTGTACGTTGTGGCCCTTCTGTCATTAACAAGCATTTGTCAGGCGTGGCAGGCGGTTCTGGTGCTGAGGCAGAGCCGGCCAGGTCTGAATTGGCACCTTGCCTGGATCTTGGAAGCCTGTGCTCTGACTTCCATCCTGAAGATGCAGATAAAGCTCAGAGATGTTAGGTAAGCTGCCCAGAGGCACACAGGTATCAGCAGCAGAATTTGGGTGACTTCAGCACTATGGGTCTCCAGTTCCCCGAAGTTCAGTTTGGGGACACCCAAAAGCCCCAGTGTTCTCCAATCTTTGCCCACCTCTAAGAAATCTTATCAGTTGTTTAAGTTCCTGTCCTGTGCCGGGCCCTGTGCTGGCCATGGTGCCACAGCCTCTGCTCAGGAGCTTACCTTGGGGACAGGCAGTGAAGCAGCCACAGTGAAATCCAGGAGATGATTCCATCAAGTGACCCATGCCAAGTGGAAGGTGAAGCAGGTGACAGGAGGTTGGAGGCTTGGAACCTGGATGGCGCTGGGTAGCATCCTAGCCAGAGGCTGACGTCCTAAGGCAGCTAGGATTGATGTGACCATGACCATGACCTGCAGGTGTGAAGAGGAGGAGGGCGGGAAATGCATTCAGAACCTCCTGGAAGGCAGCAGCAGGAGCCAGGAGGCGAGTCCCGCAACTGCTCCGCAGTTCAGAAGGGAGAAGCTCAGAAGGGAGAGCCCCAGGCAGAGCCTCCTGCGCGCTCTGCCCCTGGAGTTCAACAGGCGCTCCAGCTCCTGCCCCAGCGCTGCGGCAGCTCCAACCCGGCAGGCAATTTACCACCCCCCAATCCTTTCTTTTTCATAAGGTTGCAATTTTCTGCGTGCTTTAAGGACATTAGAGGGGCGTTCGACTGAGGCACCATGCGAAACGCATTAACTGGGATCCCAGGCTGAGCGGCTGCACTGAGGAGGGGCAGGTAGAGGTGGAACAGGAGACCTCACCGGCCTCAAGGGAGGGGGGACAGAGAGAGCAAACCCCGTAGGAGAGAAACACAGAGGTGGGGTGGTGGGGGGGCAGAGGAAGGGAGGGAGGAAGACAGGAAGAAAGGTGGAGAACGCTGAGACAAGTGTAAAGGAATGTCCCAGAAGACAAAGGGGCCGGGGAGTGAGAGAGTGAGACCTAGCCGGTGATGCTGTGATAAAGACACCGGGAGGAAGAGCAGAAGCCTCAGCTGGGGAGCGGGAGTGCAGAGAGGAGAGGAGCGGAGCGGACAGTCCGGGAGAGAAGGAAGCCCAGCTGTGGCCCGGGCTGGCTGTGACCTTGCGCACTCGATTGGGGGGCCTGGTAGACCCCATGAAAATCCAGGGCAACTTCTTCACAGTGCTGGTGCAGAACCCCCTTTTTTCCACTTTGTCAGCATCGTGCCTCCTCCCCACTGGATTGGGGCCCCAGCTCTGTCCCTGGTCCTCGGTGGTGCTGCTCAACACTCACTCCTCTCAGTGGCTTGGGGTCCACATCCTGCACCTCTGGATCCCTGACGCAGGCCTGGCATCTGCACTAGGGGGAGAAGGAGCAACGGCCCTGGATCCAGAGCTTCCAGAATCTCGGGGCTCTGGCTGGGATCTTTCTGGTAACTGCACAAGGGGGCTGCCGGGCGTCCAGAGAGTCCAGGCTTTCTGAAGACCTGGCCAGCTCAGAGCCGCTGGACTCCTTCACACTGTGGTGATCCACCAGCAATCACTCTGCAGGTGAAGGGGAGGCAAAGAGCAGGAAGGGGAAGGCGATGGGAGGAACGGAAGACCAGGGACCTCAGGACTTGGGTTAAGGACAGGGACGTCCTGTGAACTAAGAGTAGGAGCCCTGTAGGACAGGGTGTGGTGGTGCTTCATGGTGGGGCTCTGCTGGGCAGCCTGGCTGGATTCTGGGAGGCCCAGTCTGTGCAGAGCTGGCCAAGCTCCTGCTGACTGCCAGCCTGGGGAGAGGGGAGACAGGAACTAGCTGCACTGGGCCGGTCAGGAAAGCGAAGGGCTGCACTCTGGCGCCAGGGCTTGCTTCTCCACTCTGCAAGGTGTGTTAGGTGTGCTGAGCTGTGGGGTGAGGCAGGACCGCTGGGGAACAGGGGCTAGCCTGCGCTTTCCCCACAAGCAGCCCTGCAGGTGGCTGGGAATCAGTGTGCGATGAGAGTTAGGGACCAGGGAGGCGGACTCATGGAGGGGAACAGCTCACTCTACCCCGAGCAAGGAGGGCATCCAAACACGGAGACCAAGAGGCGGGCCACACCAGAAGGTGTTCCAGGTCTCAGTGGAGCAGCATGCGCTGGGTCCTCTGCCCCCACCATCCCCTGGGGCAGGCTCCTGGGCAAAGCCAAGATTTCCCCCAACAACTGCTGCTGGAAGAGGACTGCCACACCAGGTGGGCACCTGAAGACCTCAGAGTGGGTCAGTAAGTGAAGAGATGATGCCCAGGACACGCAGGTGAGATATTAAAGTGCATGCCCAAAGCACGGTGCTGCCACCTCTGCCCACGGTGCCCATGCTGATGGGCACAGTGGGGAACGGCTGGAGCACTGGCACCTGCTCTGCCACCAACCGCCTGGGCGTGAGTCCAGACACAGGGTCCTCCTACTGGAAAGCTGGCTCCGCGGGGGGTATCATAGGTGTCCCACACATGGCCCAGCCCGGCCTTTTGCCTCAAGCCCCTGTTCACAAAGTGCTATTTGTGATTTTTAAAAACACACTTTCTGTGGATGACTCATGCATTTAAAATTATTTTAATCTGCTTTACACTTCATATAAATGGGGCTGTGTTTCTTTTTATTAAAGATGTATTATGGAGGCCGTTTGTAATAGGACCTGGAGGGTCTCTGCCAAAGCCCATGGGGTCAGAGAGTGGCTGGCAGCGTGGAGGGCAGCTCGGGCCATCTGGCTGCACAAGAATCTGACACAGTGGTCTCAGTTGCTCGGTGAGAGAGATATCTGAGGCCTCAGAGAGGAAACACTGTCAAGTCCTGGCTTAAAGACTGGGTGGACACAGCGAAGGTCCAGGAAGCTAGCCCTGGCATGGTGGGCTGATTTAATGACCTGGGATTTTGAAGAGCTGCAAAGAGCTTGGGGGCACAGAGCAGGTGACAGCGTGCCCTGCCCCCATGGACTCCTGTCTGCAGGGAGATCGGCCTGAGAGTGGACCCTGCCTTCCCTCCTGCTTTCCTGAGGGCTCTCATCTCCTCTCCAGTTCTCTCCACCTTTGCTCTGCCCCAGCACCGTGGCCAAGACTACTCCTGGCCGCTCCTCCAGCACCTGCCCCAGGGCCTTTGCAGGAGCTATTCCTTTGCCTCGAGCAGTGATGGGGAACCTTTTAGAGCTTTAGTGATGCAACAGCCCACGGTGGCATGCTTGTCACAGGTTTGCAACCACTGGCCTAGAGTCTCCTCCTCCAGGCTGCTGTAGCCAGCTCCCCGCCTCTCAGGCACTCACACATTGCCTCCTCTGGGGGCCCCCAGCCCACCACCTGCCCCCCAGGGTACTCCTTAGTGTAACCCATGTCCTGCTCCTGCAGTCCTATGCCATCTTGTCTCTGTCTCTCTCCCTCTGCGATGATATTTCCAAGCACCACGCTCTCTTTCATCACCTTTACGCCTCAGCTCCCAGGACTGTGCCTGGCACAGGAGGTGTATGGTAAATATTTGTGGGGTAAGGGGAGGGATGTGTTGATTGACGGAGTCACAGTTCACGGAGAATCTATTGTACAAATTTCAGTGCACACTAGGGTGGAATCGCTGGGTCACAAAATATGTATCACTTCAGCTTTCCTGGAAATTTTGAAACAGTTCTCCAAAGCCACTGTACCATCTGAGTGCCCGCTGCAGGAATTCGAGCTGCTCCCTCCCCATCCTAACCTGGGGCCTGGCAATCTCTTTTTCATAGATGTGCAGGGCCAGTTCTCCAGGGTTTCCTTGTGCGTCAGCACCTTGCATGTGTTTATTGCTATATGAGCATCCCCCTTGGAGAAATGGCTCATGATCTTTGTCCATTTTCCTACTGGACTATCACTTTCTTCCTATTAAACTGCAGAAGTCATTACACGCTCCACATAAATCCTCTGTCCTCCCGAGGGTGGCAGTGAGAACTCAGTCACTTGACATCGCCCACCACGCTCCCTGCTGAGTGCGGGCCTGGGCTGTGTGTGGGTTTGCAGCTCAGCTCCTTGGGGACCCTGGTCCTAAGAACCCCACTTGCAAGTAGCTGCCACAATCCCAGGTTGCTAATAACAAGGCCCGGGGTTGGTTTCCAAGCCGGAAGAGAAACTGGCTGTGTGGGCTAGCAGCATGGTACGTGGCTCTTTCATAAGGGTGACCATGGCTGTGGGTGTCTAGCTTTGCAGGACGTGGCTCCAGCCAGGCCTTAAAGGTGCACATTCACCTCCTCCCCAGCTCTGGCCAGCTGTGTCATCCACACCTCGGACTCCTGCTTCCGTTTCCAGTTTCAGCCGGAAGTGGCCCCCTCCCAGAAGTCCTCTATAGTTTCTGAGGCCTCTTCTGGGTCCACGTCAATCACTATCTATGCACCCACTTCTCCAGCCAGGTGAGCAGCCTGGGGGATTTGGGGCAGGACTCAAGGCCACCTCCTGTGCCCAGAAGCCCACACACACAGCACACTGAGCATCGCCTGGGGCCTGTGCCCTCCTCTGGGCAGGAAGTACTGGGGAGAGAGGACTTTCCGGTCACTGTGTCCTGTGTGCCAGCCACACAGTCCTCCTTGGACCTTTTCTACCTGCAGACCATAGGTCACCCCCGTTGTCCTGTCCTTTAAACCACTTCACTTGGTCACTGTTGTTGGCAGAGCTTTCCTTTTAGTTAAGAATAATAATTGCAATTTCTTCCTTTCACCTCTCTGGATTTCCTAGTGTCTTCATCAAAAATTGACTTCATCCTTTTCGAACAGTTTTGGGTTCAGAGCAAAACTACTTTTTTTTCAATACTGAGGACTGAACTCACACCCTTTGCACAGAGCTACATCCTCAGTCCAATATATATATATATAATTTTGAGACAGGGTCGTGCTAAGTTGTTAAGTTGCCCAGGTAGGCTTGAACTCTGATCCTCCTGCCTCAGCCTCCCAGTGTGCTAGGATTACAGGTGTGCCCTGCCATGCCAGGCCCCAGCAAGACCAAACAAAGGTACAGAGATATTCACAGCCACATGAAACGCATAGCCTGCCTGTAATCCACGCTTCATGGAGTAGGACAGTCACCAAAAATGAGGAAGGTGCTTGGACACGTCATTACCACCTACATCCCATCAGGGCTCAGTCTGGGTGTGTACCTTCTGATGCCCATCCTGACGGTGCCATCCAGAGTGACCTCACTGCCCTCGAGGTCCCCTGGGTCCCGCCCACTCATCTCTCCTCCCTCCACCTCCAGGAACCCACTGGTCTTTTTGCGGTGTCTATGGTTTTGCTATTTGCACAGTCTCGGAACCAGAGCCTTTTGGGCCTGGCTTCTTTGGCTCTCCTCGGGACTCCCTCATGTTCGTGTGGAAAACCGCACATCTGTCCATCTGCCTACTCAGGGCACCTCCATCACTTGCGCGTCTCGGCTGCCCTGAGCACAGCTGCTGTAAACATTTGGTATAGACTTTTGTGGGATCTAAACCATTAGCTTGTTTGGGTAAATACCAAGGCCCTCGGCCGCTGGGCAGTATGGGGAGAAGGTGATGAGTTTTACTAAGTCCATTCACTTTTAGAAGATAAAAATAGACTTTACTTTTTAAAAGAAAAACTGTGTCACTACCGTAAGTGAAAAACCAGTTGTCATTTCTCCCCAAATGGAAGTTAAGTTTAAAGAATTGAATACAATGAACACCAAAGCCTTCTGCTTCTAGTTGAGCTGTGAGTTTTTGGAGCTGGCAAGCTGGGAGCCCCAGGGCAGCTGTCTCTACTGAAGGCCACTGGCAAGTGTCCAGGAGCACAAGACTCTGCCCGGACCTACAGGGCAGCTGCCACCACCACCCTGAGGTGCAAGCTAGGCTAGGTGCTGGAGGATGCAGTGTGGGTGGAGGGGGGTGCGGGGAGCCTGGCCTCATGCCTTTAGGGGCCTTCTCCCCAGCTGGTCCCTGCCTGCTGCACACCCCACTGCAAGAGTCTCAGCCTTTCTGGTAGTGGAGAGACTTTGCTTTATTTAGTTATTAATTGGAGATTGAACCCTGGGCCTTTGCACTGACTGAACTCTCTCCCCAGCCTATTTTTTTTATTTTTTACTTTGAGGCACGGTCTGTGGTCCAGGCTGGCCTTAGCTTAGGGTCCTCATGCTGGGATTACAGGCCTGCATCACCCAACCCAACTCCCATGCTTTATTTTGAGTTTAAGAAGTCAAGCATCTATTTATTCAATAAAAAGTAAAATTCACCCACAACCCTTCCTCTCTGTGCATCTCCTCCAGTTTCACTCCTAGAGTTCTTTCAGAGAGGCTGAAAGGGAAGAGGCCTTCACCTTTCACCTCCCTCTCATCCTGTCATCTCTCAACTGCCCTTGTCTCCCTGTGCAGCTATCCTGGTGTCCTAACATTGGGTGTGCAGACTATTGTTTGGTGCACAGGTCAGCCAGGCAGAGTCGTTCATGTTCTGCACTGCCCAAAATTGCCAGGATAAGAGAGGCTCAACTCTGACATTCACTCTACAAGGGGCAAACCACAATCCAGACTGTATTTTCCTCCCATGAGGGGCATCTTTTATCCCCTCAGGGCCATGTAGCCCTACAGAGTCTAGGCCGAGGCCTCACAGATGGGCACGGGTTAGCCTTCAGACTGGGTTGCCTGTGGTTTCAGTTACCCTGGGGCCCCCTCTTTCCTCCCTCGGCCCCTAGCTGTGCTCACGGTTTTCAGGAAACGTGTGTCCTTGTTTTGAAGCCTTGGACTGTGTCTGGCATGGAGGGTCTCCCTAGGTATTGTTAATGAAACGAATGAACAAATGCATTTTTTCTTTCGATAATTGAAATCATGCCGTTCCCGTGCCTTGTTCTGCATCTCGGTTTCCCTCCTCCTTGACGTGGTTTCTGAGGCCACTCTGTACGGCTGGACTCCCTCCTGACAGCTGCCATAGTTCTGCTTCTGCTGCCCCCGGGTGGGCGCCAGGTTGCCTTGGCCTCCACCTGCTACAAGACAGAGGGCACCCGTGGCAGGCAGAGCCAGGAGCAGAACTGTGTGAGGACACGGATCTTCAGACCCTCCGCTTTCTGCAGCCTTGGCCTGGCTGTCAGGTCTGCAGGAAGTGGCTCCAGGCTGGACTCCAGGAGACAGGAGGTGCAGGACTGGGGGGACACCGCTGCTCCCTTTTCTGGGGCTCCTTCTGGAAGAGTCTCATGTGTCCCCCATCGTGCCTGCTTGGGAGGCTCCCTCCACAGCCGGGAAGTGGTCACCTCTGGGGTGCTGAGGCCCAGAGACACAGTGGCCAAGTGGACGTCATGGGGAAGAGGAGCCTGCCACAGCAGTGCTCGCAGCTGGATTGCTAGGGTCTGATTCCTTCCTCCTTTCCCGTCCTTCGTCCTTCTGCCTTCTTTGCTGCCCTGTCACTCCCACTCTCTGCCCTCCAGCTGGGGCCCACACCAGGATTCCAGGAAGCTGCCCAGGCCACAGGAGCCTGACGGCTCTGCAGGACACAGGGCCAGGATCCCTCTGGGTCTGAGCCTCTCCCCACCCCAGATGCTGACAGAGTGGAAATCTCTCTGTCCAAGGAGTGGCCTCGGCCTGGCCATAGGGCGGGTCCCAAGACTGTTTTCTGCTCCGCCAAGCAGGAAAGGGGCAGGGGCTTCCATGCTCATCTGGCTCTGGGCCCCCATCTTCAGGGGAAGTGGAGGTCCGGGTAGGGAAGGCACAAAACGAGCTGCTGAATATCTGCCCCGGATCTGTTGTGCATACAAGACTATCATCAGTGTGAAAGAACTTTCCTGGGGGTGAGGGTGCAGTGCTTGTCTGGCAGGTGCAAGGCCTTGGGCTGTATCCCCAGCACTACAAAAAGAGCCGTCCAAAACTAAAGCCTAATCTCTTGTAATCCAGTAGAGGCTGCTGTGGCCAGAAGCAAGAATGGAGCCTTACTGGGGGTCAACTTCTGTCCCCCACTCCCGACTCCTATATTGTAATCCTGACAGCCTGAACCACAGAACATTAGGTATGGTCTCTTGGAGACCAGGAGTCAAGAAGACCATTGAGATACAGTGAGGCCATGCGGAAGGGCTCTAACCCACTGGGATTGGTGTCCCTACAAGAAGAGTCTAGGCACACCAGGATGACCACAGGAAGACCCAGGACATTCACAAGCCAGGAAAGGAGGCCTCGGGGAGGACCAACCCTGCTGAGGCCTTGACCTTGGGCTTCTAGCCCACAGAGAGGCGAGGGAGAGAATGGCTAAGCTGCCCAGCCCGCAGCAGTTTGTGCTGGTGGCCTGAGCTACTAACACAACCTTCTAGCTTTTAACAAATCTATTTATACAGTGTCAAGGTTAAGAGCTTGTGAAATTCTCTTAGTGCTTTTGGAAATAAAGGAAAACAAACCTAGAGCCTCAGCTTCCACTGCTCATGGGCTAATCAGCCTGCGGACATAGCGTCTGCAGCCGGAGCGTGGCCCCCGGGAGCTGAAGTTGAAGGGAAAGACGAGGTCCCTGCACACCCTGAATCATATCCGTTAGGGCCCACACGAGCCCAGGGCCTGCATTGGTTGTGGCTGTGCCCGGCCTCTGCCCTTGAGAACTGGGAGCTAAGATGCCTAATTCATTCATTCATTCTGGATCATTGATCGCTAGAGGTGGGGTGTCTCCCAAGGACCCAGAAATTCAGAGAGGCGTGGGGTAGGCAGATTCTCCACCCAGCTGGTGGCTCCAGTGGGATGCTGGCCTTGGCAATGAGGCCCTCTTGGTCCCCTGAGCCACCCCAGGAGCCCAGCCACATCTATGGCAAGTTTTTATTTTAAGCCACTAATTCCTGGTTTGACTTGTTATCTAGTCACAGTACACAGCTCATTCACCCTCCAGCTCACCCGGCTACTCTAGGCCTTGTCCTTTGTAACCTCAAAGTCCTGTGTCTGATATTCTGCACTCATATCCCTCCGGTCTGTCACTGTGGTGGGCTGAGTGGTGCGTCCCCAAATTTCCATGTTGAAACCCTAACTCCAGGGCCTCAGAATATAACTGTATTTGGATCCAGGTCCTTGCAAGCGGTGGTTACATTAAAATGATCCTACAGGGAGGACCGTAATCTAATTGAACTGGTATCTATATCAGAAGAGGGCATCAGGACACACAGAGGGATGACCACATGAACACAAGGAGGCCATGACTGAGCACAAGCCAAAGACAGAGGCCGAGGGAGAAATCATCCTGCTGACACGCTGGGCTCTGACTTCCGACCTCTAGATTGGAGACAACAGGTACCTGCAGTTTAAATGTCTGTACCCCATCATGGCAGAGAGCTGACGTGGATAGTCACCAGCTGGTGTGCTTGGTGCCTGCTCCCCTGACCTCACATTGGCAAGCCCAGAACTTGTGTTTCCATGTAAGGGGCAGGGCAGGGCAGGGCAGTGGTCAGCGCAGCTGAGGCTCTGGCCCTCACACTTTCAAGCCCAATGCTTCGGGAACCATCCATGATTCATCCTTTTGCTACTTCTCAAGAGGCTGGGGTAGGGGCCTCCCCTCTGGGTGCCTCAGTTTCCCTTCGTAAGAGAGGCTGAGAGTTAAACCATGCTTGGGGTTGTTATCAGGAGTGAACCAACAGATGCATCTCACTTAGATGCAGCAGCCACCTCCCCCTGAAATCTGACCTCACTCCATGACCCCCGCTTGCCCAAGGTCCCCCATCTCTCTTAGGGCCCCTCTTCTTCTGCTGACTCTGCTCTCCGGGACTCCCTGGAGTCTCCCTTTGGTCCTTGCTCCTCCTCCTGTAAGCCACCCTTGTGCTGGTGACTCCCAAGTGTGGGCCCCTGGCTGAGGCTGCTTCCCAATTCCAGACGCAGAGAGCCAGTTTCTTCCTTGATCCCCATAGGATGTGATGTCCATGGGACCCTCAAACTCACAGTGGCTGAAGGCAGACTTGCCATCGCCCAGGTCCTGCTTCTGCTCCCTGTTGCACAAGACTGACCCCCAGTCTTGTTCAGCTCTGCCTGTCCCCCATGCTCTACTCCAAGATGGTGCTTCCCTGAGCCCCCGAGTTCGAAGCCTCCCCACCTTGTTGATCTCCAGAACAGTGCCTGCCTGTCAGCCCCATCGCCAGCCAGCCCGTCCACTGTTGCCTGAGCAGCTCAGTGGCCAATCTGTCACACACAGCAGGAAAGCCATGGGGAGAGAAGCAGCCTTCATCCTGTCCAGAGAGGTGCGCCTGATGCCTGCCCTGAGCAGTGAAAGTGCTTGGGGAAATCCCACAGCAGGCATTGAAGGAACAGAGGGCAGACGATGAGGACAAAGTGGGGAGAACAGGGCCTCGAGGCCTCGGAGAGGGCGGCTGGGCTGGGGCCGGTGCGGAAGGGCAGTAGTCTCAGGTCCTCAGGTGCATGTGCTTGCAGGGGTCCCCCAGTTGCTCTCTTCCCAGTCGCACCCTCCTGCTCCAAGCCTTTGCACCCGGCCCCTCTCCCAGACCATCAGGGACCCTTTGATTCTGTAGGAGCCCCAGCGGAGCTCTCTGCAGCGGACTCCAGCCTCCAGCCCTCCCCCCACACCAATGGCTTGGGTAATTGTTCTCATAAGCACGTCAGTATTGAACAAACAGATGTTTATAGTTAATCCCTAATTTTGCCATCAAAAAATATACAATCTGGGGTAGAAACCGAAGAGGAAAGAATTTTTTAATTTACAGTGTCTCCCCACTGCCCCACTCCTGAAATTTGAAATTGCTGAACGGCCTCCAAATTCAATATTGCAAGTCAAACAAATGTATGTTTTCTCCAAAAGGAAGTATTGAATATCTGACCAAGATGGAGCGGGACAGGAAAATCAGAGAAGAGGGAAGAGCTCCGCGCTCACCCGGGGCCGGTGCACGAGCTGCTTCCAAGAACACCAATTTTCTGGTGTGTATTCGTTCATTCTTCTGTTCGCTTTTAATGAAAGAAATGCCTCTGCTCCCTGGCCTTCCTCAAGGAGCTGGCTGGTTCTCAGGCACGGGTCAGATGCAGCAGAGGCCGGTCTTTCTGGTGGGTTCATCCCCTCCCCTGCCCTGGGACCAGCCATAGAGTGGTGTAGAATGTGGGGGGAGGACCTTTGGGACAGTTGTCATTTGTGACAAGTGGCCAGGACCACCGGGAGGTGCCTGGATTCAGTGAGGCTGTTCATGGAACAGGCGCCAGTGGATCTGAGCCTCCAGGGTGAAGCAGGTTACTCCGCAGAAGACATAGGACCTAGGGTGTCCAGGTGAGGGTCTTGCCTGCAGGAAGGGTAGACAGCAGCCACAGGGCAGGGCCTGGGAGCCCGAGGCTCGGCTGACACTCTGAATGGCAGGGAGGCGCAAGGCAGGGCACTGAGGAGTGGGCTGAGGTGAGGGCTGGGATCAGACCACTTGCCCAGGTGTCTCCTCTGCACGGAGCTTGCCCACCTCCTCCGCTGCAGTCCTCCTGCCCATTCTGGCTCTGGCTCTCTGCTCCTTCTCCAGCTCCTCCAAGACCCGGGGCAGACTTGTGCCAGCAATGAGTTGGCTCAGCGCCCTCCTCCCTCTGCTCCTCGCTTCTGGACCACAGCATCTCATCTGGTCCTTCTGCTCGGTCTGCATGGGCCTCTGCTTTGCTGCTTGGGCCCCCAGCCCTACCTCTGACCTCTGATTGCTTGTGAGGTCACCCTGGTGTCAGAGCTCAGACGTGATGGTGTTGACCTTAGAGGAGTGGGGATCACCTCCACTCTGGGCATGAGAATGTGGACACTAAGGGACCTGCCACAGTAGCCAGTGATGAAAAACAACTGGTGCTGATTTAAACATAGAGCAGAGCTCCTGGGCGCCTGGGACTGAAGATCTGGGAGCTCAGGCATATCCAGGGAAGGGGACAGGTGCCCTGGCTCATGTCACTGGCCTTTCCATGGGGCCCTTGGTCTTAGTGAGGACCCTTTGGGCTGCCCTCCTTGGCTTCTGCCTTAAAGGAAAGGACTCTGCAAAACCAAAGCAAGGCACAGGACAAATTCTGCCTGGGCTGTGTGGTCAACGCTGCTACAGTCCCAGAGGGACGCGGGTAGGGTCAGGCCTCCCAGGACCCAGGCAGCCCCTCACAAGTGCACAGACCCATGGAGGAGTACTCCCTGGGAAGTTCCCCCACTGTGGAAGGGGCCGTCCCTTCTCCTGTACACAAGAGGGGGCGTTAACAGGTATCCTCAAACAGGTGCACATAGCCAGGTCCACACAAATTATGAATTCATTCAACACATCTTTCCCGAGCCCCGTGACAAGTACTAAGTAGCTGCGTCCAGACTTGGCAGGGTGTGCCATAGGAGGCGTCCTCACCAGGGACAGCACAAGCATTTGCCAGCCCAGCTCCGTGTCAGGGCCCTGATCCCATGCTGGAGTCCCAGGTCCACCCTCCTGGCTGCAGGATCATTCCTCATCTGTGCTCCCAGGGCAGGTGGATGAGTGTCTCTGCCACTGCCACTGTGTGGCCAGTCTAGAGAAGGCCATGCTCACTGCCACAGTTCTGTGAGGGCCCAAGTGTGGCTGCGGCTACGGACCCGCTCCCTATGCCCCAGCCCGGCCTTCAGGAATCATCAGAGAGGCTTTGCTCCCAGCCAGTCACACTCTGTGCTCTGCAGGTGTTAACACACTCATTATGGAAAGGAAATTACATAAACGTACAATTAAAGATATGTATGAAGTATGTGAAATAAATAGGAACGGGCTGCTGTGCTCCAAGCTCCGAGGCTGAGCAGAAGGGGCTCTGCACGGTGAACGATTCCCCAGGCCATTGCTGGGTTTGCTCTGTGGTGCTTGGTGCCGAGCCTTGGTCTGGATTGATGGATGCGATGCGGTAAGGGTTAATAGTGAAGATTATGTTAGAGCACTCGGGGGATCCGCAGCGTTACCTGTGACTGCGCAGACACCAAGGCCGTAGCCTTCTAGGGTTTGATAGGGTGAAGAAACCTTCCAGGTTGCTGTGGATGAGGAAGGTGATTTGTTTTCAGGGTTGGGGGTTGAACCTGGGGCCTTGTGCTTGGTGCTGCCTGGCCAGACAGGAGGTCTCCCCACGGACCTCTCCTCCGACATTCGACATGCTCAGCTCTTGCTCACGTGGCATGTGGTGCCTGTCACTCTCTGCTGTCACCACCAGTCTCCTGCACACAGGGATCTTTCTGTTCCTGTTGGCAGAGGGAGAGACGCAGCTTGGAGCAAATGTTCATAGTGTGATTGCTTCGGGTCACGCAGAAGTTGGCATGCAGGTGGAGGGCTGGACACTGGGAAAGCCCGAGGCCACTGGCTGCCCACCTCGGCTTCTAATCTCCACCTGGCAGGCGCAGGATCTTTATTTTTATTTGATGCTTTTCTGAAGCTGCAGCCGTAGCAGTCACAGTTTGGGGTGCGAGGTTGACACTGGGCCTTAAAGGCCCTTGGAAGAGTGGCTGGAGGTGGTGAGGGTGGAGGCAGCAGCTACGAGCTTGGGCTGTGGCAGTCTGGTGTCTGCCACAGAGCCTCAGCTGGGCCTTGGGATGGTGGGGAAGGTGGCTTACAGGGGAGAAGCAGGAGAACCTGCTGCCCCATCCGACTCAGGGTGTGGGTGGACAGGAATGGACCAGTGCAGGCTGCTCCAACCCCAGCCCAGGGGGCTGCTAGGTGGGATGTGGGAGAAGCTTGCCTTGAGACACAGCCACTCTCTGGACTGGATCTTAGGACCTGGTGTATCTCCCAGGCCAGCCCCTCCTACCAGCAGTCAGTCTGAGCTTATGTAGCTTAGATCGTAAACCTTCCTGGACAGCCAGGGCCAGGGATGGCAATGGCAGCCTCAGGCGGGACAGAGGAGCAGGGGCCTGAGAATGGAGGCCCAGTCTTGGGCAGGACACTGAGGTGCAGAAGGGTGCAGATCAGACCCAGCCAGGACCCAGACCTGATGTCGCTCGGGCACTGCTTGGTGCTTATGAGGTGCCAGCCAGGAGGGAGGCACCAAAGGGGGAAAGTGGAGGCTGGGAGGCTGGCGAGAGGTTGGGGGGAGGGACCTGAAGGAGTCTGGGGTGGGGGCAAGGTCCAGCAAAGCAGAGCGAGGGGATGGGGAGAGTGAGGCAGAGGTCTGGAGATTCAGAGACAGAGAAACAGAGATAGAGGCAGGGAGGGAAAAGGACCTGAGGCAGAGAAGGAGGGAGAGTGGGACAGAGGCAGAGAAAGAGATGAGAAGCGGCTTCTGAGATGACCAGAGAGGGGCAGGGGGTGGGATGCTGGGCCCTATCTCCTCTTCCCCCTCCCCCCTGCCCCCGCTCTCCTGAACCTGCTTCCTTGAGACCCCAGGAGACAGACCAGCCTGGGCCACTTGCATCTACCCAGACCCACCACAACTAAGGACATCCCCTGAGACCACCGTCTCCCCCTCCACACCCCTGGCCCTGCCGGCCCGTGGTCCTCTCACGGCTCACCCGTCCCTGTTGAGTCCGGGGCAGCGTCCTGGTGAGGGCGGCGGTGGGGCCAGCACATGCACCGGATGGGCCTAATTACTGTGAAACCTAATTCTTCAAGGCTGCATGCACTGGTCAGGGGGGGCCTGGGCATGTTTTCCTTGGCTGTCTTCTGACAACGGGATTAGAGAGGAGAGAAGTAATGCTGATGGGGGAGGCGCCACAGACCCCAGGGGCCCTGCCTGTGCCCCTTTTTACCTCGGCACCCCTGGGTGCCAGGCCCGGCCTGACGGAGTCTCAGCTTTGAGCTACCGGTGTCTCACTCGGGATCTTTTTCTGCACACAGTGTGATGCTGAGCGGCCTCCTCTGCTCCTATGGACCAGAGACCAGCAGCACCCCAATCATGACAACCACCAGGATCTCCAGATGTGTTTGTGTGGACTCATCGTGGTTCCTGTTCGGGAACCACTGGCTCAGAATAGAGGCAGCTTTGCTGGGAGGAGGCAGGAGGTTCGCAGATGCAGCTCAGACCCGGGAGAGGGAGCAAGGGGACAAAGGAGGCCAGCAGCCCAGCGAGAGGAGCAGGAGGATGACGCTACTCCAGGGGACAGCGGAGGCTGCCCTGTCCTGGGAGGCTGGGTGGAACCTGGCAGAGCGGGAGAGGGCAGCAGGGACGTGTGGGTGATGTGGGAGGTGTGAGGCAGCGAGCTGGGGGTGGGGAGGGCTGGAGGGTGGAGGAGGAGGAAGATGAGGAGGAGGAGGAGGACTTGAGACACAGGCAGGGGCCAGTCCCAAGCTGCCTAGATTGGGCTTGAAATCTTCCTTTCTCAGCCTCCCAGAGTGCTGGGATTACAGGCCTCGGCCACTGTGCCCAGCTTGCTCGTATTTTAAATCTGAAGGCCTGCAAGCACAGCTAAGCCTGACTGCTATTTCTCTCCAGGGAAACAGCAGGCTCCTCTCCGGGTCCTGCCCTTAGGACCTGCGGCTGAGCTCCATCTCCTGAAGAACATGGGCCACCTGGCCTGCAGATTCGCTGGTACTGAGGTGTCCCAGGAGTACCAGAGGAGGTCTGTGGGGGACAACAGTTTTAACAGAATCACTGTATCACAGGGCAGGGTGGTGCTTAACGTTAGCCCCTGATGCCTGTCACTGTCACATCCTGAGAGAGCCCATCTGTGCAGCTACAGTGCTCATCACCCTCCTTCCAGGCAGGCCAGCCAAGGCAGCCGTCCTGGGTCAGACACTACACTGAGGAGGACCAGCGGGGCCAGGGCTTCATCTACAGGCCCAGCAGGTGGAGGCCTGGATGGTGCCACCTGCAGAGGTGTAAATCTAATATGGGGGATGTTCCCAGAGCATTTTTTGAGGGGTTTCTCTGCAAAAGCAAAAAAGGAGGGCACCTGTGGGGGTTGCAGACCTGATCTAGGATTTGGGAAGGTCAGTGGCAGGGTTGGGGAGGAGGTGTGATCTCAGGGGTGCAGGGGTGGGGGCAAGGGCTCTGCTCGTAGGAAGATGGGGCTAACAGAAGCTTCTGGCAGAAAGCCAGGTCCTACAGCACATGGTGCCACCCCCGGTGTCACCTGTCATGGGGCACCTGTCATGGCCCCAGCTCCTGGGGAAGCCGAGGCAGGAGGATTGCAAATTCGAGGCCAGCCTGAGTAACTTAGCAAGACTCTGCCTCAAAATGAAAAAGGACTGCAAATGTAGCTCTGCCCTCCCTGAGTTCAATCCCCAGCACTGCAAAAACAAATCTCCAAAAGTGTAGCTAAGTGTGGGGAGGTGAGTCCTAAAAGAGGAAAAACCCAGAACCTTAACATGTGGACACCAAGTGACTCGATAGAGTGGGCAGAGAACCCCCCGCAAACTGTACAGTGCTGGTCCCGTGGGCGGAGCTGCTGGACTGTGCTGGGTGTGCCCCCGGCCTCTGCTTTATCCCCCCCCCCCCCCCCCCCCGCCACAGTAGCAGGTGCAGGAGACCTTTCGGCTGAGCCTCGGGTGTGTGCCGTTCCTCCACCCTGCCGGCAATGACCGAGGCCTCCTCCCAGGCCCTGGGCTGGGAACCAGACCAAGCAGATCTGAGATGGAGCCAAGTGCGGGTGCAGGGACTGAGGAGGGGGTGGCGGGAGAGACATCGAGCAGTGGGGATGGGACAGGGGAGGGGGGCAGAGAGGTGCCAGGGTGGGGCTGGGAGAGGCCTGGTGGGAAAAAAGGGCAGCCTGGGTGGGTGGGCATGGCCCGTGTTGGGGCGTGGTGGGGATCCAGTGTGGCCTGGTGGGTGTGGCAGGGATCTGGCGTGCTAGGCGAGGCCTGCAGAGATGGGTTCCGGGTGCCAGGACTTTTAAGAGCTGGTGTGCTCAGTCACAGTGCTGTGTCCTGCACAAAGCCACCTGCTCCCAGAGAGCCTTCTTTCCTCCTTCCCTTCTTTCCTCTTTTCCTCCTCCTTCCCTCCTTCCCACCCACCCTTCCTTTCTTCCTCTTTTCTTTCCTTCTTTCCTCCTTTTCTTGCACCTCCTCTGTGGGGCAGGGCTGGCGGCAGAACCAGCCCAGGAGGGGTGGGTCCTGCTGCAGCCTCCTGGAGCAGGGCGGAGCCTCCCCTCCAAGTCTTTTGCTGCAGTGAGACTGGCTTCCAGTGGACTCGGAGCCGTGGCTTCTGTCCCAGCCCACGTGTCACGCCACCAGGCATCGGGCAGGCCTAGCTGCCACCAGTTCCCTCTCTGGCTTTCCACTTCCTTCTCCAGATGCACCAGGTGGAAGGGCCGGAGACCAACTGGGGGGTATAGGTGGCAGCCCCGGCTCTGCCCTCCAGCCTTGGGATGACTTGTTCTCCCCACAGTTCTAGTCCTGCCTCTGAAGCCCTCCCTCTGGGATGCAGGGGTGGCACATGTTTATCAAGCCACACAATTAGTTACCTTCTCAAGATGCAGAGGGGGAAATGAAGATGGAAGGGAAGAAACATTTCTTCCTGCGCAGGGGAAGAATGGTGCTTTCCAGCAGGACGGAGGTGACGTGGTCCTTAGCTTGTGACAGCCTCATTCTCTTTCTGCAGCCCAAGATTGTTTCTGTTTAGCTGTGCAAGTGTCGCTTTAACTCACCCTAGATCATTTCACAGGTGCTCTCGCCACACCCTGAATGTGAACCTCTGTGTTGCCGGCCGCAGGGGCTGATGGGTGGTTCTTTCTCCTGCCCTGACCCCAGCCAAGGCTCATCCACATCTACATTCTCCAAAGCTACTTTTATCTCTAGTGATTTAAGGTGTCTCCCCAACCTCACCCATTAGAGGGCTGCAGTTGTCACTGGCTCTCTTGTCTTTGGTTCCTTCTCTGGCTGTCCCTATTGAAAATGTCCCCCAAACCTAACCCTGTGGACTCCTCCTTTAAGTTTGACGGCGTCTGCATACCTTGGGATCCGAAGTGTTTGACACTGTTTTTGCAGGAGACCTCATCTTCCCCGACTGTATCTTGTAGTGAAAAATCTCTGCCTTGGGAGGTGGGATGTGGCCAAGGGCCTGGCAGGTAGCCCACTGGGGTCCAAACCCTCTAGGTGTGCATTTGTGTCACCACTTCCTTCCTGTACTTTTGCCACTGCCTTGGAGCCGATGGGCCAGAAGGTGAGACAGCTGGGCTCCATCACTCTGACCTCAGCCAGGCCTTGGCTCAGCCCCAAGCTTCTGAGCCACACCTTTGCCTCCACTGTATCTTTAAGAACATGCTCGAGTATTCTTGAGCTGTGGTGGTTACCCATGCAATGGCCCAGCTGAGCTGAACGGTAGGCATTTCAGGGAACTGTTTGGATGCACCAGGAAGACCCACCACGGAGGTCCTTCGGAGGGGGTGGGCAGGGAAGAATAGCGGGAGCTGAGGCGGGGACACTGGAGGCAGGAGCCCCAGCCCAGATTTAATGGGTGGATTCGAGCCAGTTCTCCCCCTTTGTGGGATGCTTTGCTTACCTGCAGTCAGGAAGGATGGACTCAATCTTCGATGCCTGGGTCACTCTCACCTGCTCTCATCCATCCGTGTTTGCAATGTGGGCTTCATTGTGGTGCCCCCTCAAAGTCACACAGCAGTGAGAGCTTCCTGCTACTAGGTTGCATTATGGCCCCACTCATGGTCAGATTCTGAATAGTAGAATGTATTGACTTCTTATGGGGTTTCCTGTGTGCCCAGCACAGAGCAGGGGCACTTCCTGCAGGTGATACCTATCCTAGCTGAAGTGGCCAGTGGCAGGTCTATTATTGCCCTGCTGTCCAGATGAACAGCCAGAGCCTAGAGAGCAGCATAGCTTGATTAGGCCCACATTCAAGCCCAGACCCATCCAGTCCCTAAATTTTTTCCCTGAGCCTCCTCCCTGGAGTGCATCTGGTGGTGGAGGTGGGGATGCTCCAACCTATAAAGTCGCTGTTCCTTCCTGGAGCTTCAATAATAAAATAAAATAAAATAAAATAAAATAAAATAAAATAAAATAAAGGACACAGCCAAGCAGTTAAAACTATAGGCGTTCCCATCTCTCCCTTCTGGAAGATGTAAGTTCAAGATATCAAGGGGTCTGCAGGGCTGGTGACCAAGGTGTCTGCTCCAGCCTCTCCCAGTGGCTGGGGTTTGTAGCAATTGGTGGTGTTCCCTGCATTGCCAAATCTCTGCCAGCACGCACTGGTGTCTGTGTTCACTTATCTCCTTTTCATCCTGACACGGTCACACTGGAGAAGAACTGTCTCTGCTCCGTGATGACATCATCTTCACACATTACATCTGCAGCCACCCTAGTTCCAAATAAGGCCACATCTCAAGGTCCCAGGAGTTTAAGATGTGAGTTGGGGGAGGGGGTACCCAACTCAAACCCCAAGAGCTGCCCAGCATGCACATCAGAGGCCTGATTGGTTGCTGGTTGCTAGACAAGTGAAGGTACCTGTTTGGTAGGATGCCCAGGAGACCCCCCCCAAGGGGGGCAGCTTGTCTGTCTTCAGAGGACTGAGCCTGGATGGCCCCCTGGGAGCCAGAAGCGAACGAATGAGCTGGGACACAGGAGGGAACTCTGTTTGCATTACCCTCTTGTACAGTGATCCCCTGACATGCCAAAAACATGGGGTAGGGTGGACAGGGGCAGGGGGGATGAGACCTGTGACTTGCACACGTTAAATTGTGGAGTATTATAAAAGAATTGCAAAAACAGTTTTTGAACGTTCTATTAAAAATAGCTTGAAACCTTACAAAACAGGACCTACCTGGTAGCCTGGGTGAGGAGCCAGTGAGCTAATGGATGGAAACACCCGCCTGGGCCCAGCCCCAGCACTCGGCTCTGCTATTATTAGCTCGAGGCCCGTGCTGGCCTCTGAGGTGGCTCCAGGCCTAGTGAATTTGGCTGGGACACACGAGGTCTTTCAACCCCCGGGACCAGGGGAGCCTGCGGAGCCCTGTGGATGAGCTCAGCAGACAGATGCAACCTGGGGATGGGCGGCAGCCAGGTCTGCTGGATGGAAGAGCTCCAGGCTGGAATGGGGTTCCTGCTACCTTCAGGCAGATGAGAAACCCTGTGGCCCTCTCTCCTTGCATGAAGCCTTTTCCTCCCCCACCAGCCTAGCTGCCAGCCCAGGCAGCCCATGGGCCTTGGCAACCCTGCTGGGGCCTCCAACTGGGATGACGGATGGGGCCACGTCAGCGCCTGCCAGCGAGTGGATTTGGTGTGTGTTTGACATTTATTTACCGTCCATATAAACACTCACACCTATGAAGCATGCCCGCTGTGTGATAGCTAGGCTGAGGGAGCTCTTAAGTACATAAATTATGTGCACCTCGCTAATGAACGGCTTGACAGGCGGGAAGTTTTATTTACCACGGCCTGAGTTTTCCTACGAAACTCGGGCACCGGCAGGCTGGGATTTGTACACCATCAGAGCCGTGCTTATTCAGACTCCGACTTGTGCCTTTTTCTTTTTAAAAAATTTCTAGCCTGTCTTCTTTTTAAATTTTTTTTTCTTTTTTATTTCCCTATTTTAAAGGTTTGACATAAAGCTGAAGTCTGTGCATGACTTTGCCGCCCGGAGCAAGTTGCAGGGGGAGCCGGCCCATCTGGCTTGGGCTCTTCTGACGGGCGTGTGCTAGAACAATATGTGGTTTGACAAATTTCAGGGCAGGCTTATGAAAAAATAACAGGAGTGCAACCGTCTCGGCAAGCATGCTCGTCCACCTGCGGTGGCCGGGGTGCCAGGCCGCATGAGTCAGGGTGCCCGGTGGGGGATTAGGAGCGCGTGTAAATCACCTCGGTCCGGCACGTGCTGACCTGGCAGTGGCCCAGCTTGGGGGCTCCCAGCGTGAGGTGCTCGCCCCGGCCAGGTGCCTGTGCTGGGTGGAGAGTGGGTGCCCCCAGCTATGTGGGCCTGCCCTGCCTGCCCCTGGAGACTCACCCACCAGGCAAGGCCATGTCTGGGCTGGTGGCTTCCTCTGTCTTCCTTCTGAGAAGGGAATGCTGAGACCAGCCTACCTGGGCTGAACCGAGTCCGAGGAGGCCTTGCTGCACCACAGACACTAGCCATCTGGGACTGCAGCCACCTGACCTTTGTTCGGAGGCCTCGGGCCATTTCTTTCCCTCTCTGTGCTTTCGTTTCTCCCCCTCAAAAGCAGAGGTGGCACCAGCACCTGCCCTCAGTGAGGAGAAACATGCATGCCTGGCATTTGGGGCACAGGGAATGATGACCCTAACTGCTCTGCCCACCTCCCCATCTCCCATCTGCCACTAGGTCTGGCTTCACCCCGCGGGAGATGATCTGCAGAATTGGGAGGGTTTTGCCCTGGCCTCTCACTGGCCTGTGTGGCTTCAGCTGCAGGCCTGGGGCTCCTCCTCCCCCTCACTCTCCTCAAGTTGCCAGCTTGCTGACCAGCAGGTTCCTTCTGAGACTTTTTGTGGGGTGAGGGACTTTGCTAGGGGGAGGACCAGGGGCCGCAATATGACTCCTTCTTTGGGGATCTTCTGACAGTGTGTGTATGTGGGGGTCCTCCAGAACCCTGCCTTTGAGGGATGTTGTCAGCTATCCTGAGCATTCTGGGTACAGATGGCCCCACTTTGAGACCATGAGCTGTGGCCAGCTGGCCTGAGCCTACCTTGCCCTGGTAGGATTGGCGTGCAGGGTAACATTGGTGTCGTGCTGTCCCTCCCGAGGCAGTAAGCACCATGGGACATGCACAAGGCTTGCTCATCCGTCTCCGAGCAGGAGCTGGTTGTCCTATCACTGTGCTGTTCCACATGTCCTCTGCCCTGGGGCTTCTCCAGCCATCCCTGGAGAACCAGACAGTAGTTACCCTGGATCCAAGCCTGGGCTGCCGTCTCTCTGCAGTTTGCTATCCCTGTGACCCTGCGAAGCCTCTCCAGTTTCCAGCTGCCAGTCTCATATTCATGGAAAACCCAGGAGGCCCATGGCACCTTGACAGCTCTGGGAACTGAGTCTGCTGCTGAGGACACTTGGGTGTAAACACAGGAACACTGGGATGACCTCTGGAGGAGGGGGAGGTCGATTGCAGGAAGCTAGAGAATAGAACCAGACGGGGAGATGGGCAGCGTACATCCTGGCAGGAGGGCAGCACAAGCAAACCTCAGAGCTGGAATGATCTTGCCATGACTGAGGTGGGAGGCCGCACAGTGGCAAATTCTGTGGACAGGGAAGGGGGACCACGAGTGCCACACCATCCCTGTCAGCATGAGAGTTTGTGGACTCCATTGACGACGGGGAGGAAACACACAAGCTACCAAAGTCACAAAGCAAGTGGGTGGGGGAGCTGGTATTGGCCACCAGGCTGCCCGGCTGTCCTCCGAGCTGTCAGGACGCCCGCTTGCAGGCCCTGGTGCAGAGCCCTGTGCTGCCAGCTTTATTAAATTCATATTTCCACCTCCATTCCACACAATATCTGTATTTACCATCAAGTCCGTCAGTATTTATTTTCTAAAGTAGTTCTGTTTAAACAAGGAGTTTCTCTCTTAACTTCATCCACTCCAGTTTCCTGTGGACCCCAGCCCTCCGCTGAGCTGACATTAATCATTTGTGTGACTGCAGATCCCGTGGTCACTGAGGGCCTCCAGCAGGCGGCAGCCACAGTGCCAGGCTTCAGTGTGGCTCCTCCCAGCTCCTCCAATTAAAGCAGAGGAGGATGGACACTTGGTCACTGCCAGAGTGGCCAGAGATGGGAGGGGCAGTGGACAGGGGGCAGGACAGGCTCCCACTCTCTCTGCCTCTGTTCGGCTCCTTTCCTGGGACTCAGCTGTCCTGTCCAGTGCTGGCCACACTACAGAAGCTCTGTGTCCCGCTCTATACCCGTAAGTGGAAGGCTGCGGGTCCCTGCTGTATGGCATAGGCTGAGCAAGCCTAACTGGTTACCTGGTGGGCAGAGGTGACCATGTTTGCTGCTGTTGCTTTTGTTGATTTCCTAGGCCATTTAGTGATAGGTGGGGTGGGCTCTGGCTCAGCGTGGGCCCTCAACAGGTGCCCTGTGAGGGTCCTTCCTGCCCTTTACCCAGGCTTATTCCCTTGGCAAGAGTTCCTGAAAGCATACTCTGCCCTGGCCTTGACCCCCACAGAGGAGGAGGGGGTACACACACTGTGCACTGCAGGGCCTTGCTGTGGCCTTGTGCAGCTGAGCCTTGGGGCAGCCCTGGACCCAGATACCCTGCCTGCTGCAACCCATGCCCCGACCCACTGGGCATAATCTCACCTGGCTGGAGGAAAGGGCTTTGAAAGACGGGGGATGATGTTAATACTATAAAACATCAAGCAAAGGTCCACTGTGTGCTCAGCATGCCAGGAACCATGCCAAACGCCCTGTGCATACAGTCTCACCATCTCATTCCGCTATGAAAACTGAGGCAGAGAAAGTGACCAGCTGGCTGGACACTGCACAGTTGGTGAAGGGTGGAACTTGGATTTGAACAGCTGACCACAGAACCCTGTTGTGCCAGCCATTGCCCGAGGGACCCCTGCTTTGTAATCTGCTGTAAGGAGAGCGCAGAGCCTTGGGCTGCGGATCCAGTGGATTATCTCAAAGGGGATGGGAATTTTGGAAAGAAAACTGGGGTGCTGACTCCAGAACGGTGCTATGGGTTCTGGCTAGCCTGGGCTCCTGCTGGAAGTGCGTGAATGTCAGCAACGGAATCCGTGGTCTAACACTGTGACAGGGACAGACCAGGACTCCTCTGCCTGCGGCCCTGCTTCGTCCCCTCCTCCACAGAGCGAGTGCTCCAGGCAAATCTCAGACATCACCGTTTCCTTCTAGGGGCCCCAGCCTTTAACAACACCACTCCATTAGCACGCTTAACAAAACTCAGCGGTCGTTCTTTAAGATCACCTAATGCTCGACTGGCATCCAAATTTCCCTGATTGTTTCAAACGTGTCCTCTTAGGATTGTGGGCTTGATGCTGGATTTACCAGGCTGTCAAAAGCCCTGCAGCTCTGGTGGCAGTCTCCCCTGCACCGTCTCAGGGCCCAGCCTGCCCAAACGCGCAGGAACGCTCCCCTCCTGACTTCCTCCTCTGTTCAGTCACTCCTCTATTGACAGAGCCACATTTAGGTGGGTCCAGAGCTTTGCTACAAAAACAAGCCTGCAATTAACATTCCTTCTGAGCCTCCTGTGTGTTTTCCTGGGGACAATGGCTTGATTATGGCCAGCCACTTCCCTTCTCATAGCCCCAGTTTCCTTTGGTGAGGTGCAAAGGCCCGGATTCAGTCAGTACCTGATGCTCTAAGACAAAGTTCTGGTCACATATCTGAGCCCACATTTTCCTGAGCAAAGTGGATGATGGTGTTTCGCCCCAGGAATGACGTTCCAGCATGGTCACTGGTCTTCCTCGGACTTGGCAGGAACACATGTGATCCTGGGCATCCGGGAGCCCTAGAGGGTCTGTCCACCATACTGCCCAGAGAGGTCACCACGGAGCTCCCACTGTGAGCACTGCCCTGGGGATGGCGAGGGAAGTTGGAGGCAGTGACCAGTGTGGGAAGGGAGCCTTCTCCCTCCTCCAGTAAGGCAGAGAGAGTGTCTGATAGGCAAGGGGTCTCCACAACAGTGGTCACTTCTCTGGTCTGGGCTTCCTCATCTGTGAAATGGAGCAGGGACAGTGCACCCTTCCTGGGGTGGGCAAGGGAAGAATGACTCCAATAAAAGTCATCTCCCTTCCCTAGACCCCCATTGGCACCAGACTGATGACTCAGTGCCCATGCAAGGGCTGCTGGTGTCCTCACTGGCATAGATGCACCCTCATGCTGGGCCCACAACGGGGAGGAGGGGTCTTCAGGTGACCCCCAGGACAGTGGAGATGACTTTGCTTCCTGAGTCTCTTCCAGAGCCCCTCCTGTGGCCACAAGCAGTCCTGGTAGAGTCAAGTGGGGCTCCTCCCAGTGCATGGACACCCCTAGCCTCCGGGCCTTCTGCGTGCTAGGAGATGTGTGCTGGGCTCTTTCAGAGCATGTCTTTGACAATCCTATGTAGATCAGAACTCTGAGGTACAGGACAGAGGCGAGCAGCGAGGCTCACACAGGGGCTCAAACCCATTGGGGCAGGGCTAGGACCAACCTGGAGATAGGTCTCATCCTCCAGGTCCTGGGACAGAGGCTGCAGTCATCTGGGTCTCTGGAGGGCAATCCCTGTAGGGCCTCCTAGGAGGTGAGCCATGAGGAAGTGACAAAGAGGCCAGCACTGGCAGGAAGAGCCCTCTGGGACCAGCTGGCAGCTGGGGGAGGCTGAGGAAGCCTCGCCTGTGGCCCAGGCCAACTGGCAGCCCTGCACCTCCAGCAGCTGGGGGAGGCTAGAGCTGGGCCATTCCTACTGGTCCCACTGCCCACCACTTGCTCAGTGCCAGGCCTAGGGCTCAGCATTGTTCAGGGGCCGTGGAGCATCAAAGCAGATCCTTTCATCAGAGCTCGCCAAACGTCTCCCATTCCATGTGGGAGGCCAGACCCCCTGGAGGACTCGTAGGGGCAGTGAGAGCAGTGTCTCTAGTCCCTCACTGCTGAGTGACTAGACTTGAGCAGTGCCGCAGGTGGGAGGGGACAGAATTCCCACCATGGTAGAAACTGGGGGTGCTCGGAGAGCCTGTGGGGGGCGGGATCTCCCAGGGCAGTAACACCCTGAGTGCCCACCAAATTCCTGGCTCCAGAATGCCTTGGCCCAAGGGCTGCTGAACACCTTTGTAGGTGAGAGCAATTTGTAAAGTGGTGCCCAGTGGTCACGGTGGCTGGAAGGATAGCAGTGTTTTGTCTACTGAAGGATGCCTGTCACCCCTCGGAGCCCCTAGAGGAGTGGCTTGTTCACCCCTTATTGGAGAGGGATATTCCAGGTGTCCAGGGGATGCTGGTAGCCATGCCTGGGAGCTCTTCACAAGCAGACTTGGGATGCTGCCCTAGGGGACCCCTGGGGGCCGGGCTTTGGGGGTGAGGGGACAGAGATATCCCAGAGAACTCACAGGTATACCAAGCCCAGGAGGTGCAGCTGCCCCAGAGCTGGCCACCACCTCTCTGCCTGCCTCTGTGAGGGACAGCCCTGCCCTTTCTCTTGGGAACACTGGCCAGAGCAGCTGGGGTCACAGAGATGAGATGATCCTGTGGCCACAGTTTCACTGGTCACCAGGGTCATCAGAAGGAGATGCAGGAGGCAGCTTGGGGCTTCCTGCAGAAGGGCAGGTTGGAAGGCAGAGGGGGACATCAAAGTTGCTTCTGAGATGACAAAACTGGGGGCCTGGAGAGGCTGAGGGAGCCTAGGAGGGGTTAGCTCTTGCTCTGAGCTCCAGGACAGTGGGCCCCACACAGCCCAACCCCAGCCATGGAGCCCTGGGAACCCCATAGACTTAGGGCTGCTCCCCTGACTTTTGGACTCCACAGTGCAATTTGGGACCTTAGGGAGCACTGAGCAGACACAGCCCTCCTCTTCATTTTTGGGAACCTGAAAGTTACCAGGTTTGTCACCAGAGCCAGGCAGCACACACTCCTGAAACCTGAGGTCTCTGTGACTTGCAAATCCACAGGAACCTCTGCCATCTGTGGACAGGTCATGGCCACAGCCCTCCTGGCTCCTTGTGCGGCAGGTTCCTGCCCAGGACAGCCCTCAGTCCCCTCCCACCACATTCTTTTTCCCTGACAACTCTTGGTGCAGGGCAGGTGGCAGCCCAAAGCCCCAGTGGCAGGCAGACAATGGGCAGGGATTAGGTGTGAGTGACAGGCCCGCCAATGCTTTGCCCTGAGCGTGAGTGGGAAGGGCCGGGCATCTGTCGGCACAGGGCGTCCCAGCCATTTGGCTCTGCCCCAGGATGGCCCCTGGCCCTTGGGCCCTGAGCACGTTGAGCCTCTCTTCCACCAGAGCCCAGTGGCTCCATGCACCACCCTCTGCCCGTGACTCCCAAACAACTCCAGCGCCTCTCTCCATGTTGCAGAGGAGCGAAGGGGGGCTGGTGGCCAAGGTTCCCTGGTGGAAAGCAAAACCAGGACTCTCCCACCTGCGGTGTTAAGACCTATGAGGTTTCCTGGGACAGAGTAGGGAGACACCCAGGTCCCCTGGGGCTGGAATGCGGAGGTCACAATACTCCAGGAAGAGAGGGGGCATTTGGGTTGTGCCATCAGGGGGCTTTCGTTGTGCCATTGGCAGGGCTCCAGTTGTCTGTCTATCGGATGGAGCCTGGGGAACCCCATAACATCTGAGGTTCAATCTGCAATGCCTGAGACCCACGGGCTTGAGCAGTGTAAGATGAGCCCACTGTGTGGCAGGGCCTGGACTTTCCTCTACTGGCATTTTCTGTCTTAGGAGGTGATGGTTCCCACCTCCCTGACTGTGATGAGGTGCAGAGTGTGGTGCCATGAAATGCCTGAGGTATCCGCTTCCCCTCTTCCTGCTTCCTCCCCTCCTCTTGAAAGGACTTCTGATGGCCTCTGAATCCTCACTGCTGAAGAACATCCACTCACCACCTGACACTCAGGGGCTCAGTACCCCCGCCTTCAGAGTCTTGATCTCCAGGGAGCCTGTGACAAGCCTGACCTGACCCATAAGGGAGCTGCTGCAGCTCAGAGACATGATGGACACAGGGCATCCTCTGGGAACCAGAAGGCTTGGTCCCCATCCAGCCTCTTTCCTGACCTGACTGCGCAGGGGGCAGGACCCACCCAGCCTCACCTTAGCTACAGTAGGCAGCCAATCGACTCCAGCACGGTGGCTCCACTATCTCCAGATCCCAGATCCTGGTGGATACAGATCTTCTCATTGTCCATACACTGATTGGTCTAGTTGCCAGTATGAAGGGACTTTGCTGATGTAAAGTTCCTGTTATGGTTCAGATCTAAAATGCCCCTCGCATCTCATGCATTAGAGGGGGCTTTTGGAAGGCGGCTGGATCAAGGGCTCCGTTCCCATTAGTAGACTTCATAGTTACAGGTGCTGTTAAGGCTGAAAGAGGGTGTCACTGAGTGTGCCGTCTGAGGGTTTACCTCGCTTGGTCGCTTTCCTCATCTCTGACACTCAGTATAGAACACCCACAACTTAAAGGAAGGAGATGCTATTGGGACGCACAGTCTAGTCTGCAGTCTGCTGGCTCCAAGTCAGGACAGCTCCAAGTCAGGAGCGCAGCTCACTGCATGGTGGTAGGGAAACAGGGAGAGTGAAGGGCCAAGCTGGAGGGGGAAATGACCCCTACTGGTCATGGCCCAGGGGCCGGCTTCTTCCAACCAGCTCCCACCTCCTAACAGCAAATCCTGTGAGCCCCTTACCATAATCCAGTTGCCCCCCTTCCCAAGCCACATCCTTAGGCACACAAGGCTTTAGAGGGACATCCATACAGAAACCATAATAATTTCACTCTGTTTCCTTCCTGCGCTCCCTGCTTTGGGGCCACTATGAACTATTAGTGCATCACTGTGTCCATCCCCATAATGTTTGTGCCTTGGAATCAGTCAGCCATGGCCTGACTCCCCTGAACCGTAAGCCAAATTAAACCTCTCCTCCTTAAAGTTGTGGGTGTCTGGCATTGTGTTCCAGCAATGGGGAAGCTGAGGAATAGAGTCCCGGATCATCAGGTGATTTGTTTAACTGGGATAGGACCTGTACAGACCAGCCCTGATCAGGAGAACCTCTTTAATCCAGCTCTGACATCAGAGAGGTTTACTGTGAGAAAGATTCTTCAGTTGCTGGTTTTGAAGATAAGGAGGCCTCTTGATAAGAGATGGGGTTGGATGAGCCTGGAGGAAACAGGACCTCAATCCTACAGCTTCAAGGCTATGAATTCTGCCAAGAGCAAGGAGGAGCTTAGAAAAAGATTTTCTCCACAGATTCCGTATGAGGACTCAGCCTGGTTTACAACTTCGTGAGATCCTGAGCAAAGAGCCCAGCCCCCTGCCGGGTAGTTAATTCACTGGAAAACAGGGCTGCTCTAGCTGCTCCATGAAGGCCCACTTGTTACACAGCAACACCAAATGAATCCAGAGGCCATGCTAAGCTAGCCAGCTCCAGACCACCTGGTTATCTCACTGCAGGTGACTGAGTGGGTCCAGCAGTCAGTAGACACCCAAAAACCTTATCAAGCAAAAGCAGATTTCAGCCAAAGTTCTGTATAGAGATCACTATGAAGAAGCCATCAGACCATTTTACATGCCAGCGAACAAGGCCTGAAGAGGTGGGGTCAGCCACCCACAACACACAGCCCAGGCACTTTACACGGAGGGTGGGTTCCTATAGGTGAGGGAGACTGCGGTCTGTGCTTGTGGTGGTAGTGGGGAGCTGGAGCTCCCCGCTGCCCGTCCCTCCCTCCCTCTGGGTCTTCCCTGCAAAAGGAGGGAGCTGGGATCAGTGCTGTCACTTGGAAAGCATCAGACCACACGAGAAACCAATTTTTTGCCTCCACTTATGTTAAAATAAAATAAAATAACCCTAAAGCATTTGAAGTCCTGCCCGCCTTGGCTGCCTTCCCTTGGGAGCTGGGTTGGATCTGGCCCAGGTTTTTCCTGCTAGAGACTGGCCCTGGGGCTGCTCACTGACCTGGAGTCATCAGCCTGGTTCCCATCCTGGCCCTGCTCAGTGATGCACTGGCTACTGGCAAACACACCTGTCCTAGCAAACCAGGGTCCGGACATCAGCCCTTCATTCTTGAGAGATGAGAACAACAGAAACATAGAGCTGTAAATTCTTAAGGACATTTGCAGTCCTTTGAATTTCAGATTGGAGCTGGGCATGCCTGCAATCCCAGCACTCTGGGAGGCTGAGGCAGAAGAGTTGCGAGGTTGAGCCCGATGGGAACAACTTAGGAATTTAGTGAGACCTTGCTCAATAATGAAAACTAAAAAGGGCTGGGAGTATAATTCCATACAAAGTCCCTGGGTTCAATTTCAGGTTGGGAGGCTGCCTTTTCCTTCCCATTTAAGGCTTCTCCAAGGAGGGGCTGTGGGCTCAGAGAGAGACAAGGAGCCCTGTAGGCTGTCCTCGGCAGGGGTGCAGCTCAGGGCCTCTCCACTGGAGCAGCCACCTCCTCTGCCCTGTGACATGAGGGCCACTCTCCGTGAGGACAAGCGCCAGTGGCCCAGCCCCCATCTTGCTGGCATAGCTCCCATGTCCACTCTGCCCCATCCCCTGGGCACGCTCTAGGGGAGTCCTTCCCACTGGCCCCTCCATTTTATTTATTGTTGTTAAGTGGGCTTCTGGGGCTCTGCTCTCTCCTGGTGCCACATGCCTAGCCTGCAGGGGCACAAGAGTGCCAGGCTGTCCTAGGTCCTCCCTCCGCAAGGCAGCAGCCCCAGCCACACGTTTGGAGGCACCGTCATCAGATCTCTGCCTTTTTTCTTCTCTGCTTCCTCCCCCTACTTCTCTCTCCCTCTCTGGCCCTCTTATACCCTCACCGTGTGCACCCTGGATTCTCAGGCTGAAGTCCAGCCCCCAGTGCCCCAGAAAGCCTTCTTATGTGGGACTGGGTCTTTAAAGAGGTGGCAAAGTTTAAAGGAGCTCAGTGGGGTGGGCGCTGATCCAGTGTGACACAATATATGTACTCTCTCTTGACTCAGGGCTGCTTGGCAAGGGTGCCTTTCTATGGGACTGTCCCCTGGAATCCATGTGTTCTCATCTTGCCCTTGGCCATTTGATCTGAGACTTTACCCAGATCTTGCACTTGGTCTCCCCAGCTCACAGAAGCAGCTCCCCACCTTCTGACTCCTCTGGGCCGGGAGTCCTGGACCTTCCCCTGCCCGCCCTGCTTGCTGTTGGAGCAGCTTGCTCTGTGCTCATTTCTTTCCTGCAGCTCCACCCTGCACATGGCTGACTGTGACCCTGCGTCTCCTCCGGAAGCCACACAGTCCCCAGGTGAGTCCTGGCTGCCACTATGATCATATGTGTTTCCATCTTCCCAGCCTCCAAAGAGGTCTCACCCCTCTGGCTGCCACCGAACATCCCCAGGCTTTTCCGCACCACACTGTTTCTGGCTCTGAGCTGGCAGCCCCCCACCCCCACCCCCGTTCCATCACATTCCAAGCTGATGTCCTGAAGGTATATTTCTCATGTATGCACAGGCCACAGTGGCATTGCTCCTCAGGTACTCAGGTGGAGTCCTGGGCTCCATCCTCAAGCGGCACGCATGGCCCTTGGGCACAGAGGCAAAAACAGCCCAAGATGCCAGCCCAGGATTTGTTTGCCAAACCTGGTAGAGGTGCAGTGTCAGCCTCCAGTCTGCACCTGCTCCACGTGCAGCAGGGGCAGGGCTGCTCTTTGCCTGTGTCCTGCACGACTCCCACTGGGGCCTGGGGGTTAAACCTGCTGTAAGCTCAGCTTCAAAATGGCTCAGACACCAGGAAAGCAGAGGCGCTCAAGGGGTCTGGGTATGGTTGCTGAGTTCACGGGGCTCCTGCCTGTGGCCCCAAGGGCCATGTTGCCAGGGAAGGTGGCCCTGCAGGGTCCCAGCCTCTGCCTCCCCTCCGGGCACCAGAGGGCCATGTGTGTCTCCTTCACAGTACACAAAGCCCATCACAACCCAGTGCCTGCGCCTCCCACCTGAGCCTACTGGCCTCCGAGACGGGTGCAGTGAACACCTCATGAACCACCTGCAGAGGAGAGGGGCTGGGGACTTGCAGGAGGGGCTCCACTAGGAGGAACCACTGGATGGAAGGGATCTCCACACTGGAGCCCACTGCCAAGCAGCTTGCTTCCACCCAGACACCTCCAGGTTTGAGTCTTGTTCCAGGACCTGTGCTAGGTCTGTCTCCTCCCCTGAAGCTCCAGACCATGGAGGACAGAGCCCCTCAAATTCACAGCTTCTAGGAGAGCAGAAGAGAGGGCTGCTGGGTGGGCACTAGGAAGGTTTCCTGGAGGAGGTGATGGAGGAGCTACCATAGGGTGAGCAGAAGGGGCTCGAAAAAAGCTGGGATGGCGTCCAGGGGAGGAAAGAGCGAGCAAGGTGCTTCCTGGAAGCGGCGTCCCTGGCTTTTTGATAAGTGGTTCCTCCTCATGGGGCCCCCCACTGCCTCCTGCTAGGTCCGAGCAAGCTTGCCCTCTTCCCCTTTCTGTCTCAGGCTTCTGGCACCCCCATCTATAAGAAGTGCCCTTGAGCAGGCCCTCTAGGCCCCGCCCCGACACCTCTCATGGAGCTAACCTGTCCAGGCCAGGGACCTGGACCCAATCCCCTCTGGGTCCCCCATCCCTGCCCGATCCCCACCTGTGAGCGGGGATGCACCCTCCCCAGCTTCCCTGAGGCTGCGGAAACAGCACATTACACCCGTGCCGATAATGGCCCCACAATTGAATTAAGAGAGTTCACGGGAAGCCCAGGCATGAAATTCGTTTCCGTGAAAGTCCAAACTTGGGACAGTGGTGCGAAGTGAGTGGGGCGGGCTGTGGGTCCACCAGAAAATCCCCACTCCCGCATTTGTTTCCAATTCTCCCATCCAGCTCCGTGGCTCCCTCCCTTCTTGCCCAAGGACCTTGGGCGGAGGGCCAGACACTGTGCTCGTAATTCCCCCTCATTAATGGGTAATTTCCCCTCACATGGCGGGAGGAGAAGGGAGCTGGGGAGTGGGGTAGGCAGCACTTGCCCCTGGGGCCTGGAGCCAGCGGGTCAGCTGGGCACAGCCCGGGCACTGCCACATTAGCAGACACAGGTACCTCTGCAGGGCTGGCGTTTGGGTCCCTGTGGACAGACAGGGAAACTGAGGCCCAGAGGAACACGTGGTGGGTGATCTCTCTGCGTGGTATCAATGCCAAGCAATGGCTCCAGCACACAGGTGAGAAGGGCAGAGGCACACAACAATCAATCCTGAAATCTCAGGTTGTGCAGCTGAAATCATTTGTCCAATGTGGGGACGAGAAGGGGGCCAGGTGGAGAAGCTGGGCTGGGTGGGAATCCCCGCCTGTCTCAAGAGCTTAGAGAAGGGGGACCTCACAGAAGAGGCACTGGGAGGGGCACCTGGGAGGGGGAACAGTTGGCCCACCTCCCTCCCCGTGAGTCCCCCAGCCCCTGGGTGGGTCCAGTTTAGAAACTACATGGATGCTGAGGATCCTCGGCCCGGAAACATGTGTGCCCTCTGGGTGCAGTAGCCTCTGGGTCCAGGCTAGGCCTTCACCTTCCCTTCGACTGTCCATTCTGCTCCAGCCCCAGCCCAGCCCAGCTCATCTCTGCCTTGGGGTAGCCCGGGTGAGGGTGATGTTCCAGGAGTCATCCAGGCTCAGACCCCGGAGAAGAGCAGAGTCACCCTCCGCAGCGTGGGACGGGGGGATGAGCCCTGGCATCCTGAGGGACACTTTGAGACCAGCTGGGGAAACAGCCTCGGGCTGAGAGCAGTTCCTCTCCCACAGCCCCTGTCCCTGAGGGATGTGGCTATGGGTGACCAAAGGGCCCGGCGTGAGGCCAACGGGAAGCAAGCAGCCCCCCACTTCGGGGAGAGCGCAGACACACGTGGAACTCTGGGAGCTCAGAGTGCCGGGCCTGAGCACAAGCCGCAGGACGGGCTGCGTCAATCACTGCCCAGCTGTTTGTCTAACCTCGCGGAGTGTGTTTTCTCTTTATTAGCAGAACACAGATAGGGAAGCAGATCGGCCTGCAGATGTGAGGCTGCAGGAATTCATCCTCCCAGCAAGGCAGGAAGGGAGGTGGGAGGGGACCCCTGTGCAGACCCCTGATGGGGCTCCTCTCTCTGCTGAGCCCACTTGCCTGTGCCTGGTCCAGGGAATGTGTCCAAACGAGAATGTCTCTGAGTCCTTGAAGGGCCCAGGAGCTGCAGGGCTGGGTGCTTTGCACTTGCAGAGCTGGGCTGCGTGGGGAGGTAGCCCACCCAGAACTACACACAGCCAGGGCAAGAGGGGAAGGGGGCTGAAAATGCTTCTGCTCCTTATCTGCACCCCAGGCTGGTCCCAGGTGCTCTGGTCTGATCCAAGCTGGGTCACAGCCTTCTTGGTTTCTCTCACTTCCCCCAAAGTAGTCCTGTGCCTTCGCCCTCTTCTAGTGATAACTGGAGGCCAGCCATAGTGTCTCTAGAGGACTGGAGGGGGAGTGCATCCTGAGGCTTTGCGGGTTACCCAGGTTCTGTGACGATGACACATCTTGTACTGCGAGGCTCTGGAATCTTCCAGGGCTCCTTTGTCATCTCCAGCATAAAATTTGTCACTCAGTGTCTGCTGCAATTTGGAAAAATGTCTCCTCAAGGGTCCTGTGTTAAATTCTTGGTTCCCAGAGAGAGGTCCCGAGGTTGTCGGGCCTTGGTCACTTCCACTTTGTCCTGCTTCCTGTGCTCCTGCTGTGATATGCTGCCTCCACAGCAACGGGTCCAATGACCTCAGGCCGAAACTTCCAAAATCGTGAGTCGAGATAAACCTTTTTTCTGTGATGATCTCAGGTATTTCATAAGAGTGATGCGAAGTGAAGACCGGGCCCCTTGCAATCTGGCATCGATGAGTTCCAGGGACCCACAAGCAGGACTTGCCAGGACCTCTGCCCCAGCTCTGCTCCACCAGCAGAGCTCTGATGCAAGGTCAGGAAGCTGGGAATCTGCCAAGCAGCACCCAGAATTAGCTCTGCAGCTGGAATGTGCCCTGGTGCACTGCACCTTTTCCTGTGATCTGATTCTTTGGTGAGTCAGAAGCCTTACTGACGACGATAGAGAGGTTTCCTGACCCCTGGCTGGACAATTCCAAGAGAGAGAAGAAGACTCACTTGAGAGTGTATCTCTCAAGTGCAAAGCCACTCAGCCTGTGCCTGCAGATCCCCACCTCTGTCTGGGGCCCCCAATCTGGGCTTGTATCCACCTGTACTCCCACTGGGACCACCTGAACAGCCATCCAGGGCCATTCTGGCAAAGAGCCCTGGGAAAGGACAGCCTGAGGCCCCGGCACTTCTGTGCTCCCTGCTCAGAACACCCTGCCTCCTGGTCCAGGCACCCATGAGGGTAAACACTTCTTCCTTAGGCAATGACTCCCGTGTCTGTGAGTCTGACCCATGCAGGGCCCCAGAAGTAGCTGAGGAAGTCATTCCTGCAGCCGCACACCTTCCTAAGCCCACGTCACTGGGGTCCAGCCTTAGTGTCCTCACCAGAACCACCACTCTTGGCCACATGACACACCATCTGACTTTAAGGAGCCCCTTCCCCTTACCAGGAAGATGGACACGGAGCCACTGGAAGCACATTTGGGCAGAGGAAGCTGAGGCCTAGCCTCGCGGTCCTGACACAGGAGGAGCTGGGGCTGTGCTGCAGGACTGCGCTACTTCCAGTGCCAAGCGCCACCAGCCTTGCCTCCAATTCAGGGTGCCCAGACCTCTCCCACCCCGCCACCCCCGCCCACGTCAGCACTGCAGACCTGGTGACAGTGTGTGGAAGTAGCAGGAGCAAGTCTGAGAAACCTTGGGTTCTGCTCGCCTGCTCTGCCGTCCCACTGCCACGCTCCAGTGTCTCCCGTGGGCTCCGGCCTCTGCCCCGCTTCCTGCTGCCCCTCTCCCCAGCAGCTGGGTCAGGGCACGAGCCTGTCTCTGCAAAACCCTCCCAGAACTCATCTGTCCCCTGAGGAGGCCTCCGCCCACTCTCAGACCTCATCTGCTCCTGTGCTCCCCTGAATGTCCCAGATGTGTCCGGATCCTCAGACCTCAGCATCGGCAGCTCCTCTGCCCACTTTCTGGGCAGCCTCCTGGTCTACCTCCCTCAGCCCTGCTCTCCTTCGCCACCTCCTCTGTGGGCTTCCCTGGCCCTTCCTACCCTTGCCTTTCTTCCCAATCCTTCTTAGTATCAGACAGTCCACATATGCACACACACACACACACACACACACACACACACACACACACAGCTGTTGACTTGGGGATTGGTCCCAGGACCTCTGTGGGATACCAAAATCTGCACAGGCTTAAGCCCTTACATCATCAAATGGTGTAGCGTTTGTATCTTGTCCCTGCAATCCGCCTCCCATATAGAGTAATCGTTAAGTTTTTAAATTTAGAACGTGTTTTAGCATTGGGGAATTGAACCCAGAACCTCCATGCTGAGCTACATCTCTACCTCCTTTTATTTTTTCTTTTGAGACAGGATCTTGCTGAATCACTAAGCTGCCCAGGCTGGGCTCCAACTTGGGATCCTCCTGCTTCAGCTTCCTGGAGTGCTAGAATTATAGGCATGTGCCACTCCACCTGGCTAGTTATTTATTATTTATTTAGTTCTGGGGATTAAACTCAGAGCCTTGCACATGTTGGGCAAGCACTCTACCACTGAGCTGCACCCGGAATCCCTCTGTATATTTCAAGTAATCTTTCAATTACTGTTACTACCTAATACAATGCAAATGCTACGTAAATACTTGTAATGCTGTATTCTTTTTTTTTTTTTTTTTAGTCTTTTTTGAGACAGTGTCTCGCTATGCAGTTCAGGCTGGCCTTGAGCTCACTTTGTAGCCCAGGCTGGTCTCGAACTTGCAACGATCCTCCCACCTCAGCCTTCCGAGTGCTGGGATTACAGGCGTGAGCCACCACGCCCGGCTTGTAATGCTGTATTCTTAAGGAAATAATAACTAGAAAAAAGTCTGTATGTGTTCAATGGGGGTACAGTTTTGTGTAAAATAGTTTACATTTGAGGCTAGGTGAGTCCACAGATGGGAGCCTATTTATATAGCGGCCAAACACATACATACACAATACAGTGGTACACTACATATAATTTAGCATGTATATTAAGATGCAGTTCACATGCGTGTGGTAGCATGAACCAGAGTGTCATGTCTTTTTAAGGCTGAATAATTTTAGATTGTGTGCATATACATGTTGCACATACACACATTTTGTTTATTATCCACTCATCTCTTGATAAACACTTGGGTTGTTTCCACTATGTGGCTCTTACGCCATATTTCAATGAATATTGACGTATAAGTATCCCGTATTTGATTCTGTGAAGTACGCTTGTATACTCAAGAGTGGGTTTTCTGGGCCATAAATTAATTCTGTGGTTCAGTTTCTTGAGCTACTGCCAAACTGTTTTCTATAGAGACTGCACCATTTTCTGTTACCAACAATGAAGTATGAGAGTTTTGCTTTTCTTATATCCTTGCCAGGGCTTATTTTCAGTTTTCTTTCTTTCCTTTTTATTATAGTCCTCCTAGTGAATATGAACTGCTATCTTATTGTAGTTTTGATGGGCGGTTCCCTAATGACCAATGATAGCGAGATATTTCTCATATATTCATTGGGATTTGCATATCTTCTTTGGAGAAATATCTATTCAAGCATTTTGCTCCTTATTGAATTGAATTTGTTGTTGAGTTGTGAGAGCTCTTTATATATTCTAAATATTCAGCTCTTATCAGATTGATTGGGGATATTTCATCCCAGTTGAAAGCTGTCTTTCCATTGTTTAAATATGTTCTTGAATGCATAAAACTTTTAAATATTGTCTGATTACCTCTTTATTTTTATTTTGGTCATTCTTTTGATGTCATATCTATAAATTTAAGGTTGTAAAGAACTATACTTATGTTTTTTTCTTTTCTTTTGTCTTTTTCCTTTTTATCGGTACCAAGGATCGAACTCACAACTGCCTGCTTGCAAGGCAGGCGCTTAGGCCACTGAGCTAAATCCCCAGCCCCTATCTTATGTTTTATTCTGAGAGTGTTATAGTTTCATGATCCATTTTGGGTTAATTTTTGTAGATGGTGTGGAGTCTGATTTCAGAAATTCAGTTGTCCCAGCACAATTTTTTTTTTGAGGGAGTACAAGGAATCGAACTCACGACCTGGTGCTTATCAGGCAGGAGCCGTGCCCCTGAGCTGTACACCCAGCCCCCAGAACCATGTGTTGAATACATGGCACATGTGTGAAAATCAACTTGCCACAGATATATAGATATACTTCTGGATCTATATATAGATCTATTTACAATTCTGTTCTATTTGCATTTATCCTTACGCCAGTACCACATTCTGATTATTGTAGATTTGTAATAGTTTTGAAATCAGAAAGTGTGATTCCTCCAAATCTTTTATTTTCATGACTTGTTTGCCTCTTGTGGTCTCTGGTAATAACACACGGAACAGAGGATTAACTTTTCCACTTCTGCACAGAAGGACAGCTGGGATTCTAACACAGCTTGTGCTGAGTCTGTAGCTCACGTTAGATGGCATTGCCATCTTGAAACGTTGTACATTCCTACCCATGAATATGAGATATCTTTACATTTATTCAAATCCACAATTAACATCAGCAATGTTTTGTAGCTTTCTGTATTCAAGTCTTTCAGAACTCCTGGATTAAATTTACTCCCAGGCCTTTTTACTCTGTTAGATGATTTCAGATAATTTGCTTTCCCAACTTCCTTTTTGAATCATTCATTGCCAATGTATAGAAACACAACTGATTTCTGTATGTTGATTTTGCATCTTGAAACTTTAGAATTTTATGTTAGTTTTAGCAGCTTTTTTTTTTCTTACGGTGACATTAGTATCTTCTCTATAACCACACTATCTGAGTACAGAGGTAGTTTTTTTTTCTTTTGGATTCCTATTTGGATGCCTTTTATTTCTTTTTCTTCTCTAATTTATCTGGCTAAAACTTCTAGTACAGTGTTGAATGGAATTTTCAAAAGCAAATTCTTGGGGCTGGGAATATAGCTCAGCAGCACAAGCACCTGCCTGGCAAGTGCAAAGTCGTGAGTTCAATTCCCAGGACTCCCCACCCAAATTGAATCATTAAAAAAGCAAATATTTTTGTCTTGCTTTTGCTTTAAGGGAATCACTTTTATTATTTTGTAATCTCATTAGCCACAATTTTTTTCATAAATGCTCGTATTGTATTTAGAAAGTTTTCTTCTATTTCTAGTTTCCTGAGTGCTTTCTTTTTTTAATCATAAAACCATGTTGGATTTTATAAGATGCTTTTTCTGAAATGAGTGACTTTTTCTTTAGTTGTTTTCAAAATTTTATGTATTTATTTGTATTGGCAGTAAAAAGTATACATATTAAGGCATATAATATAATGCTTTGATATGAGTATACATTCTCTGTATCCCCAGTAAAAATTGTCTAATTTGTAGTATACAATATAATGTTTTGATACATACATACATTGTAGAAATGTGAAATGATGATATTTAACATTTATTATCATATGATTCTATTCTTGTGTGAAAACACTTAAATCTATACTCTTAGCAATTTTGACTATGCAGTCCATTGGCATTACCTCTACTCACTTTGCTGTAAATATATTTCTTGAATTTATTCTTCCTATCTAGACTTCATTCTATTAAAGAAATGCATTATATTGATTGATTTTCTGATGCTGGACCACTTGTATTCCCGAGATGAATCCCACTTGGTCGTGGTGCATAATCTTCTACATACATGATTGATTTAGCTTGTTCGCATTTTGCTAAGGATTTTTATGTTTATGAAGTCCGTCAGTTTCTTTCTCGTGATGTGTTTAGCTGGCACTGACGTTAGGGTAATGCTGCCCTTATTACTGGAGTTTCAGGGTCTTTTTTCCTCTTCTCTTTGGAAGATTTTAATCCTTAAGAAGGATTAGTGCTAAATCTTGAAACACTTGTTAAAATTCACTGGTGAAGTAATTTGCTTCTGACCTTTACTTTGGTGGAGGTATTTGCTTACTCGTTCAATCCTAACACTTAAAGATCTGTTCAGATTTTCTGTCCTTCTTGAATTAGTTTTGGTAATTTGGGTGCTTCTAGGAATTTGTTCATTGCATCTAGCTTATCTAATTTGTTTAAAAATTGCTCACAGCATTCCCATATGCAATTCTTATTTCTGTAGGATCAGTAGTAATTTTCCACTTTCATTTTTGTCTGCTGTACACACTGACTCTGTTTTTCTATGTAGTTATATGCAAAGGGTTTTGCTTTTGCTGAACTTTCAAAAGAATCAACATATTAGTCTACTCAAGCTGCTATAACAATACCATAGAGCAGGTAGCTTACGCGACATTTATCTTCTCACATTTCTCGTAACTATAAGTCCAGGAATAATGTACCTTCACCCTCCATTTCCGAACAGTGGGGCTCTGTTCCTGGCTGGTTGTTTGTCTTCACACGACCTTTCTTCTGTGCACTCATGTGCTAGTTGTCGCGATCTGGTGTTTCCCGTTAGGACACTTGCCTGGTTAGAGTAGGACCCGGCCTGCTCGCATCTTTAACCTTAATTACATGCCCAAAGACCTCAGTTCCCAGTCTAGTCGTCACAGTGCTCAGAATTCCAACATATGAATTTTGAGGGGCACAGTTTAGTCCACAGCAGCCACTTTTGGTTTCACTGATTTTCTGTTTCACAATTCTCTATTTCATTTATCTGTTTGTCATATTTTATTGTTTTTCTTCCTTTCTTCTAGCTTTAGATTATATTTGTGCTTTTTCCCTATGGTTCCTTATGGCATAAAGTTAGGTCATCTATTTGAGATCTTTCTTATTTTTAAAAATATATACAGCATTTATTACTATAAATTTCTTCTTAGTTTACTAAGAGTTGTGCTTTCCTTTTCACTCAACTCTGTTTTCTAATTTCTTATTTTTCCTTCGCATATTGACTTATTTTTCCTTGGCATATTGACTATTAAACTATAGTTTAATCTGTACATTTGTGAGTTTTTCAGATTTCCTTCTGTAACTAATTTTTTGTTTTATTTAATAGTGATCAGAGAAGATTCTCTGTATATTTCTCTGTCTAAATCTATGGAGAGTTGTTTGGTATCCTGACAAATATTCCATCCTAGATAATGTCCCACGTGTACTTTGAAAGAATATATATTCTTTTGTTAAGTAGAGTGTTTTACATATGTTTATTAGGACTATTTAACTTAGAGTGTCATTCAAATCTATTTCTTTATCAACCTCCTTTCTATATGTTCTATGCATTATTGAATATAATATGTTGAAGACTCCAACTGTTAAAGTAGAATTAGTCTTCTTCAGATCTGATCATGTTTTCTTCATGTATTTATGGGGTCTGGTTTTTTAATGCATTTGTATGTATTATATCTTCTTGATAAGTTTTTCCCTTTTTCAATATAGACTATCCTCTGGACAATTGTTTTACTTAAGATATATTTTTTCTGTTATTACTAAAGTTAATGTCTCTCTCCTTTGATTACTACTTGCATGCAATATATTTTTTCATCTTTTCACTTTTAACCTATTTGTGACTTTGTATCTAAAGGGAGTCTCTTTTAGGCAGAATATGGTTAGATTTTTAAAATTTGTTTTTATGCCTTCAGACAATCTCTGCCTTGAATGGGAAGTTTCAGGACTACAGATAATTTATTCTCTCAGCCTTTGCTTATCTGGGAATGTTTTAATCTTTCTCTTATTTTTGAAAAACATCTTTGCTAGGTATAGAATTATCAGCTGACAGTTGTATTCTTTTAGCACTGAGAATATCTTAGTCCACTGCCTCCTGGTAAACAAGATTTCTAGTGCAAAATCAGCTGTTAGTCTTATGGAAGACACCTTGTTTGTGATGAGTTACTTTTCTCTTCCTGATTTTTAGAGTTACTTTTCTCTTTGGCTCTTACTGTCTTTGTATTTCAACAGCTATATTTTAATGTAGTAAAAGTTTTTGGTTTTTTTTTGTAAACTTTCTCTACTTGAAGTTTGTTGAGTTTCTTGGATTTACAGATTCATGTACTTCGTTAATGTGTGACTATTTTAGCTATTATTTAGTTCAAATTATCTTTCTGTTTCCTTTTCTCTTCCCATTTTGCATGCACTGGTTCACCTCTCCCTGTCAGCCATGTGTCAGATGGGGAAGTCACAGGGATCCAAAGCGCTAGAGGGGCTGGGCTCCCCATGTTACAGCACCTTCTTTGGGGAGCACAGAGCTGAGCACTGACGTGAAGGATTCAGAGTTCAGAGCTGGGTTTGTCCTCTGCACCTCCAGAAAGGAGCCAGGCTGGCCAGCGCCTCTGTTCCAGCCCCCAGAGCTCCTCAGCAGGAGGGTCCCGCTGAGCCAATCCAGGAGGTTCTCAGCCCCTCAGGCCCCAGAACATTCAAGGGTGCCTTTATGCCCTCGGGGCTGCCCTTCTGCTAATGACAGCACCAGGACAGATGTGCTAGGTCCCCAGAGCCCACTCCTCTTCCAGAGGCACCACCATGCCTGATGAGGGCAGAGAGCAGAGGTGACCGGCAGCAGGCGGCAGGAGCAGGTCCCACAGCAACCACTCAACCACTCACAGCGTTTCCCGCTGCTGTTTCTGGCTTCTCCCGGCTCTGGCATGAGGGGATCCCTGCCACCCACCCTCGAAGGAAGGTCCCTTTGCTGTTTTTACTTTCATGCTCCCCTTAGACATTAGCACCTCCAGGAAGCTCCTGCAGGTCCCTGTCCCTCAGCTCAGGGGAATGACCTGGTAACCCTGGACCCTCAGAGCGCCTTTGTCCATACCCATGAAGCAGTGAGAAGCTGGGCTGGCTTCTGAGGGCCACAGACACCTGGGCTCCATCCTGTGGGGGCCGAGTGAATGACCATGGTAGGGGTACCAGCCCCCAGGCTCAGCTCCTAGCTGTGGAACCAGGGGTGCTGTGAGGGCGGGGGCAGCAGTGGCCTGGGTTGGTGCAAGAGCTCAGCGCCCCCTCTCCATGTATGGATGTGTGTGTTGTGTGTTGGTGCGTAAGTGTGACAGCAGTACACAAGTATGTGCAGGAGTGTGTATGTCTAGGTGATGCATATGGTACAGGTGTGTGTGCATGTGCTGTGTGACATGCATTTGATTGTGTGTGAGGGTTCCTCCCTTGACTCCCATGAGATTAACCCCACCAACCAAAGAGCTCTGCTTCAGGCTGCTAGGATCTCGTGGGTTGGGTGCCTTTTGTGCATTGCTGTGGTCACTGTGGGTGAGTTAATCCAGGCTCTCGGTGGCCAGGTCTCCACCTCACTGTCCACCTGGCACCCTCATATGTCTGTTCCTCACTTCCGTCCAGGTTCCCAAAGCCCTCGCCCCAGGCCCTGCCCTGATGTGTTAGGGATCACCTTTCACTTGGATTTGTTCTTTGAACACAGGCTGTTTGTGCCCGAGCGTCTCTACTGTGGATGTTTCACTTTATCTTTTCATTGTTCCATTCCTCAGGCTCCCCCTGACCTCCTCCTGCCATCTGGCCCTGTATCTGCTGAACCCATAGTACCTCCAGTGACCTCTGGTCCCAACCGAGGACATTCCCACGACTACCTCCTTGTGCCTCTGCGTGACATGAGGACACTCAGAGATAACAAGCAAGCCCTTGATATTCTGGTAAGTTCAGGATGAAAGGCCCGTGCTGAGAATTTGAGGTGGTTTGTTTTTGAGCAATTGATAGCCAGAGCCTCTGGGGAAAAATCTAACAGCAAATTTGGGTCTGGAAATGGAAACTCGCTAGGACTGGTATTGTAAAGCACATGCACACACACAGCCATATACATGGATGCACACACAAGCATACACGTGCATACACCACACAGTTCACACCACATGCATCAAATAATGTGTGCCTGTATACATGTTTGCACACACACATACTATACACATATACACTTTGCAATGGACATGGCTACATAATCCATGTGTGTATGCGTATGTGCACACTCATACGTGCCCACAATACAAACACACATACATAATATGCATATACAGATAAACATATACCTAAGTCTATACCAAACTCTCACACACAGATGCTCACAGAAAAACGTAACACACATCTGAATGCACACATATATACAATATACATACAACCTAGATACGTGACACACAGATGCACGCAGACATCTGCACAAAGTATACATCCACACACATGTGTGCAGTACTGACACACATGCACATGTATACCCAGCACATGCTTGTACAACCCGATCATGCATGTCCACACGCAGCTACACCAACCAGCTGCGTTCATCTTCTTCCCCATCCCACCCCTGTGTGCCATCGCCTCCATCTTACTCATTTTCCTGACAGGTCTGGGTGAATCCAAGGCCTTGTAGGCACAAAGGCCAGGGCCACACAGCCACGGTGACCTCCGGGGAGGGGCAGTGCAAGGGCTGGGTCTGGGGTGAGCTGGTGGCCCATCCAATGCTCTGACCTCCATGGCCCGTTTTGGCAATAGGGACAGTGGGTTCTGCCAATATTCCATCCACGGATGCCTTCAGGGGAGCCTTGAGCTCCCATGGGCCAGCTTTGGGGACAGATGGTGGCCCACGGAGAGGTCAGTGTCTAGAGACAGTCTCTGGGGATGGAGACTTCCCAGAGCACGGGGAGTCGGGGAGGCGGCCAGGGCTCTCTGAGAGGCTGGGAGATGTGCAGGGGACCGAGGTGGGGGAGGCCGGTCAGAGGGGCAGGAGGTGCGAGGTGCGAGGTGGGGGGAGAGATGCTCCAGGAAAGGGGTTCCAGCAGGGAGGGGCGCAGAGCCTACAGTCCTTGCTGGGGCAGCGGCTCAGACTGTCAGGGAAGTCACAGGGAGGGAGTGTGCTGCCATGCTGCACCCAGGAAGAGGCCAGTTCCTGGCCTTGCCCCCCAGAGTCACTTTTAGTCCTGCCCCCAGCTCACTGAATTGAACGCTGAAGGAAAACAGCCTTTCACAGCACAGTGCTTGATATCCAGGCAGCCCATTCCCGGGCATCCTGGGTGACCTGCAGGCTCAGCGCTCCCCCAGGGTGCCCAAGGCTGACTACCCACACACTACCAGTCAGGTCGAAGGCCCACAGGTGTGTGAACCCCACACCTGACCCACTGCCTTCCTCTAGCCCAGCAAGGGAAGCCTGCCTCAAACCAAGGTCCAAACCCAGCCTGGCTTTGCACCTTGGCCTGCACCCTGGGGCACAACTCACAATCCACTGCACAGCACCCCCCACCGCTGCAGGCCTCCAGATGCTGCGGGAGACCCTCTGCATGGGAGACACCTGCATTCCTGCCACAGGGTTCAGTCCAGCGTGGCCGCTCCCATCCCTCCTCCCTCTGCCCACGGCACTGCCGCCACGCAGGCTGCCCTGACTCATGTCCTTGTCCCCAGCCCCCGCACAGTGCTGCTTCCTGCACTGCAGTCAAGCATCCACACCGCCTGTGGGCCTGAGGAAGGGTCTTGGAGCTGACACAGGATGGGGCAGAGCTTGGCCTGGGGAGAGCAGCAGACAGGAATAAAGACAGAGGGACACAGAGACGGACAGACAGAGCTAAAATCACAGACAGAGATACCAAGGCAGGAGCTGGAGAGATACTGGACATGGAACAGAGATAGAGAGACACAGAAGGACATGGGAGAGACACAGAGGGAGACAGAGAGATACAGAGGGAGACAGAGACACAGAGGGAGACGGAGAGACACAGTCAGAGATGGAGAGACACAGGCAGAGACACAGATCTGGCAGACAATAAGAAAAACAGAAAATCAGAGCCGCACAGGGAAGCCCAGGTGCCAAAGTAAAACAGGTCCAGAGGGTGAAAGACAGGCGGTGAAGGTGCGGAGAGAGGAAGGTGGGGGACAGAGGGGTGATGAAGGAAAGGTGCAGAGGCGCGGTCTCCCGCGGACCTGACCCCAGCGCTGCGCCTGCCTGGAGCTCGGGTTTCAGGGCTTGGAGGCAGAGGATTCGGTAACAAATGCATGTGCAACACATTAGGAAAAAAGCCCTAAAAAGCCCTGGTTTATCGCTGTTTACGTTATGTGATTGAGGGGAGAATTTGCCAGGACCAAAGGTTACTGCTGGTGTTTCTGTGACGAATATTACCTCAAACTAAAGCAATTAGCTTCAAGGCAGCGTGCGTGGTCCTGGGAGGTTTCCTGCCAATAGAGTTTCGGGGCTGCCCACGTCTCCATGGGTTTTCCATGTGCGGCGCAGCCGGAGCCACCTGGCAGGGCCAGCCCGGGCCTCAGTTTCCCTTTCTGAGGGGGAGAGCGGTACAGCGCTTGCCGATGCAGGACTTTCATGCCAGAGCGGCCCATTTCCTCTGCTGGTGTTACGTTCATTGTGGGTCTGTGTTTGCGATGCGTAGTAATTACGTTCATCATGGGCTGCACACACCCCTCGAATCTCGGTCCCCCTCATTTTCCTTTTGCACCCCTGCCCCCACCCCTTCCCGTGTTTGCTCCCTGGGCTGTTTCTGTTCACGTGTGGCTGCTCAGATCCAGTTCTTGAGACAATTACGGAAATTGCCCGAGCAGTAATTACTGAATGCTAATCAGTAAACACTCTCTTTTCTTCCAAGGTGGACTGAGGAGAAACCCGACTCCCGGGCCTGGATCTAGGGCCCTGTGTGTCACACCTGACCAGAATGCGGTTCCCCACCTGTAAGCAAGGCTGTGAGCAGGTTGACCTCAGCTCCTGACTCGCAGGTGGCCCCAGCCTGGTGCTGTCCCTAGGCTGTCTGGCCAGCCCGGCAGGGTCCCTGCCTTCCTTCACCCACCCACAGCTCCAGGGAGAGACAGGCGTCCGCCTCTCCACCACTCACTGTCTGCAGCCCAAGTGACCAATGATCAGTCTCTCTCTGTCTCTGTCTCTCTCTCTGATGGCGGAAAGGACACAGCATGTCCTACCGCAGGGACCCTGAAGCAGCTTTGCACCGGGAGGCTGGTAGGGGAATCAGGGCAGGCCTAGGGGAGCCAGCAGGGGGCACAAGGCCACCAGGGTGTGCGTGCTGACTGGGACACTCACTCCCCCTGGGGCCGCTGTCACCACAGGGCCTGGACAGAGCCTCAGAGAGCGGGGCTCAGCTCGGCCCAGATCTGAGCAGTCTGGGCACCTGCCTTCCTCCCCTAGGACAGCCTCTGGTCACTGTGTCCATATTCTCTACCAGCGGGGTGCTGGGATCAGAGCCTAGGGCAGTTTCACGTGGCTGGGGAGACTCACCCTTTGCCACCTTTCTATGGGAATGACCTGCCCCGAGAATGACAGCTTTCCCGAAACAGCCAGCCCTGGGCAGCCTGAGGGGCAATGCCTGTGCTCTAGAGCAAGAAGGGGCCAGTCAGGAACCCCAAACTCGCTGCTTGTTTTTCTTCCTTGCCTGCTGTTGACCCCTTTTCTAGATGGGAGACTGAGGCTCCGAGGGACTATACTTGAGCATAAAAAAGCTTTGTTACACCTTTTCCAACTTGAATTGGTTTTTCTTCTTTACCCAGAGCTCCCTGCACCACATGCAGACCCAGACACACCTGGGCTTGACCTGGAAGCCACACAGCCATTCTTGTGGTCTCCCCACTCCAGACTTCCCTATGGGCACTCAACTTTTTCTCCAGGATAGTTTCTAAAGCAGAGAGGCAGCACCAGGGGCCAGTAACAGCCCGCAGGCCGGGTGGCCCTGAGAGCTGCCCCCTTGGACACTTTCCCCTGGACTCACTCAAGGCTTGGGAGTGCATGCACGTCCTCACACTCCTCCGTCACGTGCTGGGGGGGGGGCACACCCACCCTGAAGCTCTGTTCTACCCCCACCCCGACCCCCCTCCACCCGGCAGTGGAGAGAGACTGCATGGCACACACCGGCTGTGTCCTTGCTACTTGGGGCTAGACGGGCCACTCTGCACCCCTCTGGCAGTTTCTCTGCTCTGGGCTCTGGGTACCAGCTACACTGCCTCAGGGCCTTGGCACATACAGGATGCTCTGCTGGACCCACTGGCCACCTGGGCCCACCCTGCTCACCACCTCTTCCTCAGTGCAAGTGGTCCTGAGCCCCAGGGTGCTGCCATATACCCCCCTGTCCCCCGGGCACCCTGGCCGCAGGCCTGGCCTGCGCCTGCAGCCCTGGCTTCTTGCCTGACTGCAGGCTTCCACAGAGCTCAGACTCGGTGCCTCTCCAGGAGGCGCACCCTGGAGCGTCCACCCTGCACCTGCATCCAGGGGCCAGGCCAGCCTGGACACCTTGGCCTTCTGTAACCTGAGGACGCCCAGCAGGGCCCCACCAATTGCCGCTCCGGCTCATTCCTCACGCTGACTGCTCCCCTCGGCATAAAGCGCCCTTTCTTCCTCAGCTTGGGACTTGGGTGGGAAAATATTTTCCAAAGGCCAGTTTCCCAATTATACCTAAAATTCGAAAGTTCTTCTTTTTTAGCCTTTCCTCCTAGCCGCGCTCTGCTAATTTCATAAAGATACCATTTAGCTGAGGTAGGTGGGAGTCTGGGCAGGGAAACAGCTTCCCAGCATCAACAGCCAGCTGTGACCGTAACTGCTGACTTCCCATCATCTGTGGGGGATGCTTTGCTCCCCAAAATCATGGCCTGCAGGAACCAGACAACGTCCCCACTGCCTGGCGGGAAAGTACTGAGATTCTCTTAGGTCTTTAGCATAAAGCCCGGTTTATAAAGTCCTGCCCACTGTCATGGCTCACCGATGGGCCACGCTGGCCCCTGGGGGCGAGGCGCTGTTCCCCACCGGAGTCACTCAGCATTCTCAGGACTGAGCCCCTGAGCCATGGGGCCCTGGAGGGGGCGCAGCCAGCAGTGCTGAGGGTGACAGTTGGAAGCAGAGGGTCCTGTGGGTACAGTGGGCAGTGCCCAGACCTGAAGACAGGGTACAGCAGTGGCAGGGGCTCCTCCGAGGGCTGGGGTGAGCACAGGGGCAGGTGAGGCGCTCAGATGAGGCCCACAGAGAATCCAGCAGGGAGCACGGGTCCAGGCTCCCTCTTTGCTAAGGTGGCTGGGAGATTTATGCCCAGTCGATGGGTCTAGGGATTCCAGCAACGCTAGTTTTTAGGAGGAACCAGAAATCTGGTTTGTTTGTTTATTGGTACTGGGAATTGAACCCAGTTCCACCTAACTATACCCTGATCTTGTTTCTCTCTCTGTCTCTGTCTCTCTGTTTTTCTTTCTTTGTCCCTTTGTCTTTCTCTTTCCTCCTTCCTTCCTTTTGTTTTGTTTTTGAGACCCAGTGTTGCTGAGTCTCTAATTATCCAGATTGTGTTAGAATTTATGATCCTCCTGCCTCAGCCTCCCAGAGTGTCAGGACTGGAGATGCGTACCATCATGCCTGGAAGCAGCCTGATTTTTTATTTGAAATACCCCAGTCTTTGGAGTTTGACACCTACTTCATAGTTTTGAAAACTAGGCCCATTAGCACCTCATTTGCTGTGGGCATCTTGTCTTTTCACTGCCCATCCATCCCCACTGCCCACACCCAGCCTCCTCTGTTGGCTCCCTATTCTAGCCCCTGGGCCTTTGCACCTGCCACTTCCTCTGCCCAGCCTGGCCTTGACCAACAATTGCACAGCCTGCTTCTCACCCTCTGAAGGGTGCTGGCTGTTTGCAGGGCCCCATCTTGTTTTCCTTCCAATCCTGCCCAGCCTGATGCAATACTTCATACTTACAAGCGCTTCTGTTTATTACTGTTTCTTCACATAACAGTGAGCTCCCAAAGGGAGGAACTTGCTCATTCACTGCCTCACTCTCAGGCTATGCGGGGACATAAACACCCAGTGAAGGAAGGAAGGAAGGAGGGACAGGGAATGTGTGCCTCCCACCCCAGAGCCCGAAGCTCCCTGGCCCCTGTCATTCCTGGAGCTCCTGCATCACCAGGATCTGAGCTTCCTCCTGCAGGAAAGGTGCCTGCTCTGCATGGAAGGGTGGCAGCATTGGACCCTCCCTGCCTGACTCTACCTGATACAGACCCGTTCCCCAGTGACACAGCCTGGTATGCTGAGTGTGCCGTGTGCCTGTTCAGAGGCTGCACAAGGCTTTGCACCTGTGCAGCGGTGAGAAGGCCCCTCTGTGTGACTAGGGGTGGATACCAGGGCTCCGGCGGGGGGGAGAGGTCACAAGGACGGTGGACATAGAGAGATGGGACTTTAGGGAGGCACTGAGGGTCTGTCTCCAGTCCTGTAATGGGACACAGAAAGAGACCTGAGGGTGAGATCCGGGCCCTCCACGAGGTTCCAGGTGGTGTGGACAGAAGAGCAGACCAGCTCCTCGGCAAGGGCTGTGTATGTGCGAATGGAAGTGTGAAGGCCCGGGCCTGCCCTCAGATACTCCAGAGAACGGGGAGATGTTCTGTCCTTCCTTCCTTCCTGAACATTTGTATCCACCCATCACTCCCTGGCTTGCCCACTCACTATCTCTATGCCCATCATCCACCTCCCAGTTTCCACCCACCCACCCATTCATCCATCACGCATGGACTGGCTTTCTACCTCACAACCTGGGGCGTGGGGCTGGGTGGGGGTGGGGTCTAAAACAAGGGGCGGCGCTGGGGTCTAAAACAAGGTTCTCCGAGTCCAAATTGTGGTGAGTGCTAACAGCTTCCTGGTCCTGCTGAAGGGCAAAGTCTGTGCACTGGACCACAGGTGGCCTCCCTGAGCCAGGTAGGAAGGAAAGGTTTTCTGGATGCCTATTCATGGCGTGCGTTGTAGTTATTTTCAGAGGAGTGATTTCACCTGATTCCCCAAGCTACCTTATGGGGCAGGATTATCTTCTTTGCTTTGCCTAAAAGCAACTGGAGGTCAGAGAGCTTAAACAGCTTAACCAAGGTTGCAGAACTTGTAAGCGGCTGAGCCCACGGCAAGCTTATCCTGAACCCCAGAACTCAGTTAGGAGAGAGATGAGCACTCCTCAGCGGCAGCGAGCCGAGTACAAAACACACAGGAGGTTTTATACACTAGTGCTTAAATTCAATATAAAAATAACTGTACAAGATAAAAAATTCAGATACCAAATTTGAATGATAAAGAGGTCATCTTCACTTCCAGCTGTGACCAAGATACAGTACCAGCTTTCAGGTTTATCCCCTTCTTACAAACAACTGTTAAATGCAACAAAATACTGCACGTGAAGCTGTCTGCAGGCATGGAAATTCAGGTGAAACAGTTGTGCTCTTGAGAGAAGAGAAAAACAGGCCAGCCCCACACCCATTCACACTGTTGAGAGTGAATTCGCGGGAAGGCACAGGGCTGTCCACGAATGCACCCAATTAACAGAAGCTCGAAATGCAGGACAGGGTTTTGGAGGAGCTAAAGAGAAAACTAAAGAGAGAAGTAGAGGCGTCAGCATACAGAGAGTTAACTTTTGTTTCTGCGTAACTGATAAAACAAGACAATTCAATAAGGACCTAAAATAATTCAAGAACCAAGTTAACACAGGGGGTGTTTACAGAAATCTGTGGAAAGGCCTTGTTTCAAGCACACAGGGAGTACTGACCAGAACAAGCTTCAATACATTTAAAAGGTTTAAACCCTATAGGATATTTTCTAGCCTCAACAGAATTAAATCAGATATCCACGAAAGACATCAAGAAAATCCTCAAATACTTAATAATGTATTTCTAGTAACCCATAAGTCAAAGAGGAAATCAGAGACATTCGTAAGTATTTTGAACTAATGAAAATTAGACCATCAAAATTTGTGCCATGCAGTTAAAGTTTAAAGGGAAATTTATAGCTTCCTATTTTTCTATTTGGCTTCTTTGACTGCCTGAATTTACATCTTAAGAATGTAGGGAAAGAAAGAAATTAAAATAGAATGAAGGAAAGATATGAACAGAAATCAATAACATGGAAAATGGACAAAGAAAAAAACCAGTGACTCCAAAGCTGGTTACTGTATTTGATGCTGGGCATGGTGGTGCATGTCTGTAATCCCAGCACTCAGAGGGGTGAGGCAGGAGGATTGCTGTGAGTTTAAGGCCAACCTGGACAACATAATTAGTTTAATGCCAGACTGAACTGAGAGACCCTATTTCAAAAAATTACTACCATAGTGAGAGCTTGTCTCAAAAGACAAAATCTGGTTATTTGAGAAGATCAGTAAAATTGATCTTTCTCTTAACTATATCCAGAAGATAAAATGAACTGTTACAGCTCAATGATAAAAAGACAATTCACTCAATAAAAATGTGAGAAAGACTGAAAAGACATACTCTAGTAGAAGATGGGTAGGTGGTCAGTAAGGGCAACATCAAAAGCTGCCGCTTTAATGCTAGCAGGAGACACAGTACTTCACATGCATCAGAATGGCTCCCAGTGGGCGGAGTGCAAAACGTAGCAATGGTGTGGGACAAATGCACACTCACATACTGCTGGTGGGAACAGAACCAGCATAATCACATCAGGGAATGTCATCATGGTTTTTCAGAAAGTTAAAAATACACTTATACAGGGCTCAACAATAGTCTCCCAGATACAGGAAATTAAAGTAAGCACCCATTTAATTTGTATATAACATGTTCACAGAAACGTTGTTAATAATTCCCTCATAAAAGGTAGGGTACAGCTCAATCCTAGAGCACTTGCCTAGCATACAAGGGGCCCCGAGTTTCATCTGTAGCACCAGCAAAAAACCAATAACTCCTCCATTTGGGAAATACCTACATGTTATCAAAGGAGTCTGGGTATCTTCACTACTTTCTCCTGGCTGAGACAAAAATGCCCACGACCCGCAAATTAAAGGAGGAAAGGTTTATTTTGGCTCACAGTTTGTAGAGGCTTCAGTCCTTAGTCAGCTGGCTTCCAGGCAAGGCAAATGAATATTCGCACCCTAACTACCCTTGTGCCAGCTTAGAGTAGAGTTTCCACACTAGACGAAGTAAGACATGAGGACCAGAGGTTACAGCCCCATTCAAGAATCAGGCTTTTCAGCAGGAAAGACAGCCAGAGGGAGTTCCAAAGTACTCCATAAAGGAACTGGCGTTACTTTAAAAAGATCAGGAGAAGTTTAAGCCTAAAGATGTCTTCAGAACCAATAGCTCTTTTTAATTAAGAGGAGAAAGACATGTCTAAAGTGACCCCACCTGGATACACACAGAACAAACCCTGAAGACTGGTCTCAAAATCTGTTCCTCCAAATTTAATTGGATAAGACTGCTCAGAAGTTTGTGTTCCAGGGCAATGTCAAAAACAATAAAACAATCATTTGGTAATTGGTGGAGCCTGAAGGATGACGTGTAATAGCAAATGAAACAGCTTCATAGAGGGATCGGGGAAATGGTCAAGGAGGCTCCCATTCAAAGCATTGTCACCCAGTGATAATCCATGGCTGTGTCCTTCAAAGAGTGACACAAAAGTCTTCACGCTGCAAAGGACCTGAAATAGTCCAGACAGCTCATAAGACAAATTTTTTAAAACAATAAAATTAAATCTCAGATAAGGAGAAGAACAATTAGTATTCAAAATCACTAAAATTATTATCCAAAGTGTCTAGTTTCCAACAAAAGAATTACAAGGCTTGCAAAGAAACAGAGTCATTATGATCAATACACGGGGGGAAAGTGAAAGTGACAGAAATTGCCTGTAAGAAACTCCAGATGTCATATTTAACAAAGGCTGTATGCATTATAAATGTGCTCAAAGAACTAAAGAGAACCATGACTTAAGTGAAGGAAGTTAGAAAACAATGTCTTATCAACAGACTATCAATAGAGATTCAAACTATTCAAAAGAGGCAAATAGAAATTCTTTGCTTTTAGAATATCATAGATGGGCTGAAAAATTAATTAAAGAGACTTAAGTGATAGAACTGTGGGGGGCTGGCGGTGGCTGAAAAGATAAGAAGTATGAAATATAAATGACCTTTATTTTGAGAATGCAGGAGAGACACCCCTGATCCCCCGGGGCGTGGCATCTCCACCCCGGGGTCAGCGGTCTCTCTGTGGAACACGTGGAGTGGGGGCCTATATGTAGCTTAGTTTAGGGGTGGTGCCTGAAGGGGGCATTAGAGATGCACAGGTAGCCCATTGGCACTAGTTTGGCACCAGAGGTAGATTCCTAGGGATGGGGGAGATAGAGCCCCTTGGCTTTACTGGCTACAGTGTCCTGTCTGGGCCAAAACCCTTTCATTAAGCAGTAGAATTAACCTGAAAAACAATAGAATAAATGAATTTGAACATAAATCAGTAGCAACAATATGACCTGATGAACATCATATTGTCTCCCTAATTTAAAAAATGGAAAGAATAAATAAGACCCAAAATGTACACTAGATATTGTGAAAAGGTAAGAAGCTATTCAAAAGGAAAGAACAATTGGGATGGGGAAAAGGAGAAAAGAAGATATATATATATATATATATATGCTAAGATGATTATACTACTAATTTCTGTTAGTTCATTGAAATGAAGTGTTTGTACTTACATTGTTTTGTTGTAGAACCAGTATTGATCCAAAAGAAGATGTTTCACACCAAGCAGTAGAAAGGCGCACATTTATGATGCTGCTGGGCTAACAGGGATCATTTCTGAAGCACCAGCCCTGAAATGCAGTAAGGTTAGGATTTATACAGGATTTGTAAGCAGGAAGCACAGAAGCAGACAGTGTGCGAGTTTAGGACAAAAGCCTTTGTCATCAGTTACTAAGCAGGCAACACTCGGGACAGGCTGGCCGGAACAGGATGTGTTTTTAGGCTGGGGAAATACAGACAGTGCCCCTGGGCACAGCCAGCCTTATCTTGGTGTCTATAGTTTTTGTACACAATGAGTATATCTTGCGGCCTTGTTGTATTAGTCAGACAGGGGGAGCTTACCGTTTTCGATTCCACTATATTTTGATAAATTTTTCATGACTATGTCTTGTAATCTGAGCAACTACTTTGAAGATAACAATATGTAATATATTAGCCATTGTTAATCTACTATCTTATTTTGAAATTCTTGTTTTTATTTTTTTTTTCACTTAAAAAAAGAAAAATGAATAGAGCTTCAGAGAAATGTGGTACCCCTTTAAACACACAAACATACATGTAGTGGAAATTACCACAAGGACAGGAGAAAGAAATAAAAATAATATTCAAAGAAATAATGGCTAAAAATCTAATTGCTGAGGAATATGATTTTCTACATCTGGGGACTTTAACAAAGTCTAATTCAGGTAAATACCAAGAGATCCACACCAAGAAGCATCATGATAGAAAGGCTGGAAGTCAAAGAAGATTTGGATAGCAACAAGAGAAAATGACTCATCAAATACGAGGGAGCCCCATAAGACTAACAGCTGATTTCTCATCCAAACCAATAGATGCCAGGAGGCTGCAGTATAGGATATGTTTAAAATGTTCAAAGAAAAAGACCGTTAACCAACAATCTCTTTATTCATTACAATTTTTTTATTTTAAAGAGAATGAAACCCAACAAAACAAAACAGAATAAAGCTAATCAAAACAAAGCCATGAATAAGAAATTAATAATGGCTACCATAATACATCTTGCTGTCTTCACATTAGTTGTCCATACCATCAGATGGCAAAATCAAACAAAAGAAAGCAGAATAAATCCAATCACAACATAACATTGAATAAAACAAAACAATAAAATGGAACAAAACAAAGCAGTGAGAACAATACCACACATTATTATCTTCAAAATAGTTGCTCAGGTTACCAGATACAGGAAAAAAATGAAAACAAAACATTCCAAAAACAAGACAGAAGAAAATCTCCCACAGCTGCCTCAATGCCCACTGCCATCCTCCAGGTAGACGCCCAGACCCCCATCCCCAGGCCTGCAGAGCCAACCAAACAACACAAGCATCCAGCTACTCCCTTTCCCTCAGCCGCTATCATCTTGCCCTGAGTCCTCTGAGTCATCCAGCGGTGGATGGGGGTCAGGGGGTGCTCTTCTGGTCTTTCAGCCCACACTGGCTGGCTCCCAGGAAGGCGTGGTTTCCCTTCTGGCTGAGTCTCTTCCTGACCCCCATGGTGGAGCCTGCTTCACGGGAAGGTGCGATTTCTCTTCTTAACCAATAATCTTATACCTAGAAAACGCATCTTTCAAAATAAAGATGAAGTAAAAACATTACAAGACAAAGTCTGAGGGAATTTGTTGTTATCAGATTCACCTTATAAGAAATATTTAAGGAAGCTCTTTAGAGTAAATCCAGATAAAAATTCAAATTCACATTTTTGAAAAATCACCATTAAAATCACCATTAAAAGTAGTTATTTGATTATATTTTTTTCTTTTTCTTTTTTCTTTTTTTAAATCGGTACCGGGGATCGAACTTATGACCACCTGCTTGCAAGGCAGGTGCTTATGCCACTGAGCTAAATCCCCAGCCCCACTGATTATATTTTTTAAAAAGCAAAATAGATGCATATTTTCCCTTAACTGAAAATAAATCATATGAAACTATGCATCTAATACATATACTTTGTTTCATAAACTTAATTCCTTTCACAATTTGGGTCGTAAACTGAATTGTACAAGAACCAAATAAAATTTTCTCATAACTCTAAAAATGAACCTACTCATTAAATTTAATTGGTTCTCATCCAATTTTCTTTGTGACCAGAATTGTGGAAAGAATTAAATTTATGAACTAAGGTACCACTGGGTAGGCCTTACATATAATATTCCTACATATGGGCTTATAAGTATTATATATTTAATAACAGTGGCACAAAGGAGTAACATTTCTGTGTTTCACTGGAATTAAATAGAAGTCTGAAGAGGAGCCTGATAAATTAACAGTCCCATGATGAGTCCTACAGCAACCGCTTAGGCAGTAACTAAAACAAAAAATAGAGAAAAAATTCATTCTAGGAAGTAAAATGTTACATGAAAAAGAATTTGCTTCATACGAAACAAACAAGTTAAGAAAATACAGGAAGCACAGGTGAAACATCAGATTAAATCCAAGTACATCGATAAGAATATTAACTGGATTAACCAATAAAAGAAAAGGTAGAATTATCACATTGGATAAAAATATTCAATTATATGTTAGCTATTGGAGACATAAATTAGATTTAAAGACACAAATAGTTGGAAAGTAAGACCACAGGAGCACTGTGTCATGTGTACAGCAACCTTGAGAAAGGAGTCGTTACATTGATATCATACAAAATGGCATTACATTTTTCCTAATAGAGACACTTTGTGATGATAAAAGTGTCTACCTATCAACAAGTTATAACACTTTTTTTTCTTTTGGTGCCAGGGATTCAACTCATGACCTCACGCTTGCCAGGAAGGCACTTAAGCCACTGAGCTAAACCCCCAGGCCCCAGGTTATAACACTTATAAAGCATCAGAGAACACAACCCCATCATACAAGAGGCAAAGGCTGGCAAAATGGAGGGTAGAAACAGCTAATTCCCTAATAATCATTAGAGGCTTCAGGAATCCACTGTAAATAAGGGACAGGACGTTAGGCCAACAAGAAGACAGAGGATTGGAACAACGGTACACACAAACAACACCCGCCTGGAAGCTATAGGATCCGGTGCCTAATTAGCACAGAATGTGTCATTCTCAAGTGTACATGGGATTTTCTACAGCACAAACCACCCGGGAGGTCGGGAATCAAACTTCAATAAATTTAAGAGAATTGAGATTGTACAAATAATGGCCTTCTTTCACAATGGGATGCAGCACTTTATGCTAAGAAATGCACCTAGACTGAGATAAGGAGATGGCTCAAATACCAAAATCACAAGTGAAATAAAATTGTGAAAGAATACTATGAATCACTATATGCTACAAAGTAAGAAACGTGTATAAAATGGACAAATTGCTAGAAAGAAAAAAACAACCAACTGACTCAAGAAATTTTTTAAAATCTGAGTAGACTTATACAAGTAAAGGCTTTGACTTGGGAACCAAAAGACTTCTGCAAAAAGGCCCAAGACCAAATGGCTTCACTGGTGAATTTTACCAAGCATTTAAAGAATTAATATGGATTTTCATAAATCCTCCAAAAAGAAAAGGAATGGAACATTTCCAACTCATTCTATGAGGCCAGCATTTCTTTAATCTAAAAATCAAACAGCTACATCATAAGACATATCATTCTTATTTTCATATTCACATTTTCTTATAAATATAGACACAAAACACTCAACAAAATACTATTAAATAGAATCCATCAACACATAAAAAGGATTATACATCATTACCAAGTGGGATTTACCCCAGAAATGCAAGGTTGCTTTAACATCTGATAGTCAGTTAATAAAATACACCACATCAACAGAATGAAGGGAGAAACCACACTTTAATCTCAATTGATGAAAACAAGACATTTGACAAAATCCAATACCCTTTCATGGTAATAACATCCAACTAACGGGGACTAGAAGGAAACCTCAACATAATAAGAGCCATATATAAAAAAAACCCACATTGTTTAGTAACAAACTGTGCTTTCCCCGTAAGGTCAGGAGCAAGACCAAGATATCTGATTTCATCATTTCTGTTCAGCTTGTGCTAGAGGTCCTAGCCAGGAACATTTGACAGTAAAAAGACATAAAAGGTATCTAAACTGGAAAAGAAGAAGCCACACTGTCTCTGTTTTGACGTGACATTGTGTACATAAACACCTAAGGAATTTACTAAAATCAATTAGAACTAAGTGATGAGTTCTTCAAAGGTGCAAAAGTCAAGATCAACGTGTAGAATCACATCTATTTCTAAAAAACTTCTATTAGAAATAACATCAAAAAGAACACACTCCTCAGGAATCAGCTTAACAGAATAAGCATAAAACTTACTCTAAAAAGTACAAAATACTGTTGAAAAATTAAGGAAAACCTAAAGAAAAAGAATGACATTCCATATTTCTGCCTGAAGACTTAACATCCACCCAGTGGCAATATTATACAAACTGATCTACAGCTTTGACATAATCTCCATCAAAACCCCTCCTGACTTCTCTCCAGGTATTGACAAGCGGATCCCATGATTCATAAAAAGTTTCAAAGGACCTGGAATAACCATGACAATCTTTTTTCCCTCCACCCTCAGACCACTGCCCTGCCATGACAATCCCTCAAAAGAATAAAGTCAGAGAGTTACAGATTCCAATTTTAAGCCTTGCTGCCCAGCTACAGTGATGGAGAAAATGTGGTATCGGCATGCAAATCAGTGGGCTCCAGTTGAGAAATAAACCCTCAGTTATAGTGAAGACGGCTGGCACGATGCTTCAGTGAAGAAAGAATAATCTGACACATGGTGCCAGGTCAACTGTTCCCCACATGCAAAAGAGTGGAGCTGAGCCCTACCACACGCCGTGTCTAAAAACGACCTCCAGCAGAAGCTGAAGTCAGAGAGCTAAAATTGTGTAAACTTTAGAAGAAAAAGCAAGTCTACACCTTCACCACCTTAAAAGTAGAAAGTAGCTTCTAGGACATCAAAAGCAAGGCAAGAAAAGAAAATGTGGATTGCTGGATATCACCAAAATGTAAACTTTTTGCCTCAAAGGACACAATAAAGTAAAAAAAAAAAAAAAAAAAAGACAATCATAAAGAGAGATAAAATATTTGCAAGTCATATATCTTATAAAGGACTTGAATACAAAATATGTAAATATTTACTAGCACTCAATAATAAAAGACAACTTTAAGATGGGAAAGTGATCTAAATTGCCGTTTCTCCAAGAAAGACATACATGTAGTCATTAAGAACATAAAAAAATGCTTATCATCATTATCCCCAAGGGAAATGCCGTGAAAACCATGAGAAATGTCACTTCAAATCCACCAGGATGGCTGCGACAGAAAAGGCGTCCAAGCAAGTACTGGTGAGCACGCGGGCATCTTTACACTCAGCAGATTGGAATACAAAGTTATGCAACTATTTTGCAGAACTGATGGATCCTCAAATGCTGAACCTCCATATAACCCAGCTACTTCACTCCTAGGAATATGCCATGCATAAACAAAGATTGGCATGTGAACCTACACTGCAATTTTATTTAATAACAAAGAAGTTGTCCTGAGTTGGAATCAACCAAGGTGTCTTTCAACTGAACAACTCTGGTCTGTTTATGTCTTGGAATCCTACTAGCAAAAAGAAAAAATGAGATATAGATGAATTAGGTTTTGTGAAAACACCTATGTATACAAGGTTTGGTGGTGCACACCTGTAATTGTAGCACTGCAGGAGGCTGAGGCAGGAAGACTGCAAATTCAAGCCCAGTCTGGGAAACAGTGATTTATCGAGACCTGTCTCAGAATTAAACATTTTAAAAAGGATGGAGGATGTAGCTCAGTGTGGAGGCCTTGCCTCGTACTGGAGGAAAGAAAAGTTACCATGACAAACTTTTGGAGGTTATATATTGGTTATGGTAAGGGTTCCAGGGAGATTATATCTATGCATATGTGTGCATCTCTTTATCAAGAGAATGAAAAGAAAAACAGAAAAAAGAAATCTGCAGTCACCTATCTGATAAAGGCTCACCATCCAGAATACATAAGGACCCCCACCCCTCTCCACAAGAAAAAGACAGTTAAACAATGAGTAAACGGCTTGAACAGCTGCTTCTCTGCAGAGGCCAAACAGATGGCTTGACTGTCAAGCCCTGGCAAGACGCTCAGAGTCACTAGGCATCAGGAGATGCAGGCAGGCAGCAGAACCGAGGGCTGGGGAAGCTGTGGACACCTGGATCCCTCATGCTTTCCTGCAGGATACAGCACGGTACACACCCTGTACACAACAGTTCCTGTTCCCCAACACCTAGACGTCACCACACATCCCAGAAAGACAGCCGCTAGGTACATCAGTCAGGAAACCGAAACCTGCACTGGACAGCTACCGGTCTGCCTGTGTTTACTGCGCTGTTACTCACACTGGGCAGAAGAGCAGATACACTCTGTGTCTGCCAAGAGAGAAACGAACAAGGGACAGGACGGCGTCATTTAACACAAAAAGAAACGGTACCAGGATCACATGCCACCTGCATGACGTGATGCTGTGTGAGGAGCGAGACGCAAGAGGACAGCCACTGCGTGATGCCCTAGACTGGGCAGGGCCAGGGAGACAGGAGGTGGACCGGAAGTTCCCTAGCGCTTGGGGTGGGGGGGACCAGAGAGCCACCATGGGCCGAGTAGAAGTTCTGTTTGGGGTGAGGTCACACAACATTGTGAATGTGCTTAATTCCACTAAATTGTACACTTGAAATAGTTACAAGGGAAACTTTTGTGTTATATGTATATTTCCATGATTGATAACAATATACCACAACCAATCAAATTGCATACTTTAAATGGCCAAATCATACATGGCAATAAGCTGTATTTAAAACTTTCACACTTCACATAGTTTTCTTTTGTGGTGTGTCACCATACTCCAACAAAGCAAACAAAACTTCATTGGTGATGAAAATTAAGTCGTAATGAACAATGAAGTTCTGTAATTATTCTGATTATTCCGATTCAGAATTCTGACTCAGTAATTATTCTGATTTATTCACTGATATTTGCACAGGGAAATAGGAATAAAGGCTGTGTCTCCTCAGCGTGTGCTAGGCAGGCCACGACTACTGACTCACACTGCCTCAGTTTACCCTCCCTGGCCTCAGGAGGTGAGCATGAGGCTCTGAGATTCAAGGAACATGGGTGAGGCTGTAATTCCCTGCCTGGACTTTGGTGACAGCAGAGAGGCCAGGTCAGCTGGCCTCAGGGGTGGGGGGCTGAGATTTGGGGGGGACCTAGAGAAGCAGTGGAAGACCAGGATAACCCCAGAACATGGGTCCTGGGACAAGGGGGCCCATGACCCCACAGATGCCCTCTGGCACAGCTCCCACAGGCCTGCACTAGGGTAGTGTCCCCCTGCCCTGTGGTGGGGCGCTGAGGCCTGCACTAGGGTAGTGTCCCCCTCCCTGCTGGAAGAGGCCTAGGAAAGCCTGGAGAGGCCGAGGCTGAGCGAGGCGCTTGGGTCCCTCCTAGCTGCTCCTCACCCAGGAGGTTGGGCAGAGCCAGGCGGGAGGTGGATGCCAAGTGGTCACGCAGCCCCTCAGGCTCCCTGTGAGCTGGGGTCCCCACCCCTACGCCTGCTCAGGTCCGACTGTCCAGCAGGCTTAGTCCTAGTCCTCGGCCCCCCAGGGCCCGGCTTGGACAGCCCGGCTGGGCTATGAATAGCACACAACCCTTTTCCTTTCCAAATATAAAAATGTTTGCTTTCAATCAGGGGCGTCTGGGGAAATGGAAATTATAGGATTGGAGAGTGTCCTTGGGTAAAGAAATACCTCGAATGCCGAAACCTCGCAGGGCCTCTGATTAGGGCTGGAATAATTCCTGCCGTAATATAAACAAGCCTTGCTGGGCTAATGGGGGTGGGGAGCAGGGCGGGAAATGGGGGCGCATGCCACGTCTTTGTTCTTCCCCTCCCAGGGTGCCAGTGCACAGGGCCTGGACTAGCGTCTCCAGCTGGGCTGTCTCTCAGGACATAAAGTCTTTGGCTTCTTGGGGTGCTGGGTGGCCATGTATGCACTGCTGCCCCTTGGGGCCTGGTGTCTATCTCAGAGGCTGTGGGGTCCAGTTCTGGCTCCCCTCCATGCCTCTGGGCCAGAAGGGCCAGTGAACTGGCTAGGGCTGAGGCCAGCTAGGCATGTGGGGCCAGAGAGAAGAGAGAGAGAAGCCTGGGAAAGCAGTACTGAACAGAAATTCCCCCAAAGGTCCATCAGTCAGTCAACAAACACTGGTTGACATCTCCTGGGGGCACCCACATGTGACGATGGTGAAAATATCGTACCCACACTCAGAGGCACAGCAGAATTCACACACTCAAAGGCCAGCAAATTCACAAAGCCAAAACCTTGGTAGCTCCATGCAGGGCAGTGGCCAGGGGAGGGGGCTTCAGACAGCCCCATCACTCTGTGGCCCTGGGCACTGGTGACAACCTTAATGGTTCAGAGCCGGTCCCTTCCCCATTGGTGTGGGCACAGGTGTGTGCAGCCCTGGCTCCAAGCCTTGGGGGCTGGCATGCGTGGGAGCAATGGAAACAAAACTTGAGAATCACAAAATGAGGTAGCTTTGTGGCTTCAGGACATCCATCACCAGCAGCAGCCAGGAAGAGGGGCTGTGCCACGCCCAGGCTCTGTGTGCCTCTGAGGCCTCAGTTTCTCATCTGTGTAATGGGTGTGAATGTTAAGGAAAAAGCCCATCAAGGGCACCCGGGGTGGGAGAGGTCATCAAGGTGCATGGGTCTCAGCCCCAGGGCTCAGGAGTCGCCACGGGGTCTGGTGGACCCTGGCTCTGAGTGGCCACCCCGCTGGAGACCAGACAGGTCCCAGAGGATCTCAACCCACTCAGCATGGGTCATGGGGAGAGGAGGGAGCAAGGCAAGGTGCACAACAAGCTGGCCTGAGGTGGGGGTGGGGCAGAAGTGTCCAGCCCCAAGGTCCTAGGACCAGGCCGGTCAGGAGCCAGGGTACCCTGTGGACAGATGGGCCAGGGAGCAGTTGGTGGGTCAGAGCGGGGGAGGAGAAGACAAGGGTGGGGTGACACTGCCCAGGGCGGAGGTGGCCACAGCAGGGAAGAGGAGAGGCCTTGACCAGACTCGCTGAGTGACCACTAAGACTCCCCTGGCTTAAGTGAGGCCCTGCTGAAACCCCCAAGAGGTGGGAAATGCACCCAGGCCTCAGGAAGAAGCTGCACCTGGCATGGAGGGCCCCGTGGTAGGGGTGGGGGAGGGGGAGGGCTGGGCCCAGGAATGCGAGGGCCCCCTGCCCGCCCGCTGGAGCTGGACCCGCCAGCGGTTCCGTATTTACACTACATTAATAATGGTTTAAACGTTCTCATAAATAGATGCTGATTAATTGGCAATCCATTTGCTGAAGGTCGGCCTGCCAGACGCTTCCTGGAGGCCCGTTCCTCCACATCACCATAAACACCATCAGCAGCTCAGGGGCGCTAATGTACTGGGAAAGGCTGGCCCAGGACAGCGCTGGGGGCGCTGGGGGCGCTAGGGCCCCGCCCCGGGATAAACAGCCGAGGTGGGGGGCAGCTGGAGGCCTTCCGTCTGTCCTATGGCCCTGGCAATGGCCACCTAGTGGGATCCGGACTGGCTGTGGAGCAGTAGTTGACTCCTGGCTTGGCCCCTGCAGCGGCGGTGGCCACCTGTGTCCAGGTGCTCCAGGACGGCAGCCCTGGTCTCCAGAGGCTGCAGGAGGGCAAGGCCTTCCCGTTGCGGGGACTCCCCTGCCTGTCATCCTCGAGGACAGCCCTTCCAGGTCCTCAGGAATCCGGGGAGGAATCAGGCGAGGCCGCCTGGATGCCTTGGTGCCCCTGTCTTCTGCCCTGGCCCCCATATGTCCTCTTCACAGCCTGCAGAGCCCCTCTACCGCAGGATGTCTGGGGGGCACAGGAGTCACACCCACAGGAAGCACGGCCAGCACCCCTGGCCCAGCCCTGAGGTGGGCTGAGGGAGGAGCCCTCTCCCCCCTGGGGCCCCCCACTTCCCCACCCCATCCTGCACCACACCCACCAGGACCTGTTTCTTGCACCACTGTGCAGATGGGGTCGCCGGCGGCCCGGCCCTCCGGTGACAGTCAGGACCCTTCCCTGAGTCTGCTGCAGGCCGCGCTGCCCTGCCGAAGGGATGAATTCTGGAGTGGTGAACGAATGAATCCCCCAAACCCAGGTCCCCGGAGAGAAGGGGTGGGGGGGGAAGGGAGGGGTCCCCTCCCGCCCCTTCCCTGATGATTGGTTTTTAAGCTCGGGCAGACCCCGAGTGGGGAGGTCAAAGGTGGCCGCTGATGGCTGTCACTCAAGCAAAATAGGCCCGTTTTCATTTTTCACTTAGGCCCAGACCCCGCCAAACAGACAGTGATTAGGCCCTGATTGAGCCTTTCCTCTGCCTGATGACTCCCACATGTGACCCGCTCCCAAATTACATGCAAATGTTCCAGGACGAGCTGCTGAAAGCCCCCGCCCCCTCCCTGCCAGCGCCCCTCCCCCGCTGGCCTCCCCCGCACCCTACACCCCCCCCCCCCGCCCCCGCAGGTGCGCGCGGCCAGGTCTGCGGCCTCACCTGGGGCCCGCGCTCCGCAGCGCCACCTGGCGGGAGCCGTCGGGTCCTCGGTTTGGAGAGCGCTGGCCGCCGGGTGGCCTGGCGCGGCCGAGCATCGCCCGCTATTTTTGCCATGAGGAAGGGACAGACGTCTGCCTGGCCACAGCGCAGATGCTCCTGGAGCCCCGCAGCGGAGATCCCGGCAGCGGCTGTGGGTGCTCACTCCGGGGCAGCAGTGGTCCTGTAGGAGCCCTGTAGCCAGCTCCCTTCACCCTCTGTCCTGCGAGGTCAGCGACCCCAGGAGTCTCAGTTTCAGAGGCTGCAGTAGCGGAGGTGCCCTGGGGCTGTCCGCACCTGCGTCGTGGGAGCTGGGGTCCTGGCCTTAGAGGGCTGCGAGGGACACAGCAGGGCTGCCGTGACACGTGCTAGGCTGGGTCATCTCGTCTTGGCCCTCTCAGTGCAGAACGCCTGGTATGAGCCTCCTGCAGTGGGGTGCCGCTGCTTCTGCACCCCAGGAGCCCAGTGCCCGAGCTGGAGGAGGGGAAGGCTTTCTGTCCCAGGGACTGTTCTGCTTGGAGATGCCATCTGGAGCCCAGTTCTCATCCTCTTCCCTTGTTCTTGCCTCTAGGCCTTTCTGTCTCTGGTCACCCACCTAGCCACACACCCTCAGCCTGTTTTACTGTGTCCTCAGTGCTTCTCCCTCCTCGAGGGTCACCAACTCAGTGTCTGGCCAGCTCTTGTCTGTGTCCCCCTGAGGACATCAGTTCACCAAGGCAGGGCCCAAGGTTGTCTTGCTGGCCTGTGTCGGAGAGAGGAGGGGGCCAGGGATAGGGGAGAAGAAGCCTTGGGATTCAGCCTCACAGCTGGCAGCACAGGCCCTGGCTTTGGGGCTGTAGACTGATCCACACTGGGAGCTCCTGGTGCAGGATCGGGCAGACATGGGCGCTGCCACCATCATCGCCATCAGTGATCGTGGGCTGTCCCCAGCCTACAAAGGGAGACAGGTGCTGTTCCCCAGGGGCTGGTGACATGGGGCTCTGCATGGGAGACAGCCAGCATTCGTGGGCACCCCAAGTGCCAGGGACTTCTCAGGGACACTGATAAGGTGGTCCCAGGACAGGAATGGGCAGGTGGGGGGACCTGAGGCCAAGGTGGAGAGGAAAGCAGACCTTGGAAGCAGGGCCATTTAAGAGGGAAGGTGGAGGCAGAGAATGCGATGGAGGCCAGGCCTTTAGCTTCACCCATGCGGAGCCCCCAGGTGCCCTCTCGGGTGGGGGGGGGCTCACTGAGGGGGTGGAGAGCGGAAGTGGGGACAGGAACACCGTTGGGCTGCCACGGACTATTGGGTGGCTTGTGCATTGCACAGGAACTCTGGGGAGTCCAGCCAGCGCCCAGGGGACATAACAAGTGCTTTGGACAGCGGCTGCCCCCACTGACCATCAGGGTTATCGTCCCTGAGTCCCATCAAAGCACCCTAAGGCCAGCGGAGGCCTGGGGAGGGCTGATGTTGTCCGTCTGTCCCTCCACTGTGAGCTGGCTCAGGGCCTGCGAGGGCAGCACCAGGAAGGACCTGGGGTCGCATGGCTGGCAGGGACACAGGTGGGAGCTGCTCCCCTTCCACGGCGCAGCCTCTGGGCGGCCCTGGCAGGAAGCCGGCTGCACCCTCCCTCGCCGGCAGGTGGGTGGCCCCTCATCAGCCTGATGTGGAAAGTGAAATAACTTCTTCCAATTACCCTCGAATCTGGAAACTTTTTGTGCCTTCGACATTTCCTCCAGCCCAGGAGTTAATCAGCCCCTGGGCCGTCCCCCGCTGGGGCCAGGCTGTGGGGGCACCAAGGGGTAGTTGTGCCCTAGAAAATTATTTCTCATCACCAATTATTGCCCATTAGAGCTAATGGTGGCGTTTAATCACCGCACACTTATCTGGGGTGTTTTAAGCCACTGGAACGGCCTCCTTCCCTCCTCCCCCACCCGCTCTTGCTGGAGCTCCACTCCAGCCATTGCCAGAAATATACTTTTTTTAAACCGAATCACACATCTGATACCATTTTGTTTGAAAAATGAGCTTTCCTCCCCTTTTTTGTGTCTGCTGGTCACCAGCCCGAGAAGTATGGAGCGGCAGCCACGGGGCTCTGCGGGGTACGTTCGCAAGGCCGGGAAGGGGGATGGCTCCGTCTCCACAGCTCTGTGAGGGAGAGGATGCCGAAGCCAGGTACAGGTGGGGAAACTGAGGCAGAGGGGGGTGCAGCGGTCCCCAGGGACGGTGTGAGCCGGGTTAGTCAGACCTAATGTCATCTTGGGACACAAGCAGGAGGCTTTGGTGGCCTTGGGATTGGAACGAGGCTGAATCTCACCTGCCCTGGCCCTGCTGGGTCCAAATTGTCAGACAAGAGCTTGAGTTTGTGAGTCCAGGTGGAAAGTGGGGAGGACCCGACCCCCGCACGGCACACACTACCGCTCCAGCCCCTGAGGGCTGCTCATGGCGGGTCCCTGATGCCCAAAGCTCCTGGGCAGGAATCCGAACTGTGCCTTCCTCCCAAAGCAGGGCTGGAGCCTCTGAGTCTTAGTTTCCTAACCTGCAAGACAGGGACCGGTGAAGGGCAGGGCTTCTGTGGGGATTCCCAAGTGAGAAGCCATGGTGCAGAGCTGTCTCGCTGCAGCTGTGCCCAGGGGAACTCACAGAGGGTAAAAGGGAGGCAGGAGCCTCGGCCCGAGACCACACAGTCCAGCGAGCTGGCTAGGTCCAGCTCATTCTCCAGGACTAGCCAGCTCCGAGCTGCATCCCCATGGTACCCAGACCCTCTTCTCTAACATCGTCCCTAAGAAAAGGAAGCTGGGCACCTCAGGAAAACAGTGACCCCCATGCTGGGCAGGATCCATGAAGCATCAGCCTGAATGTGTCATCACAGCAGAGTGGGGACCTCCCAAAAAACCAGGAGTGCAGCCTGAGACACCAGGCCACGGGTAGAGAGGCCACCACAGGCCAAACGGAAGCCACATTGTACACTGAACTAATCAAGCAGAGCAACGATTAGAACCACTGAAAAATCGGAATTCACAGCACACAGTTACATTAAATAGATGTGCAGCAGGGGAGGAGCATGGCCAGCTGGAGGATGGGGAGAGGGACCTTGGGGTCCGAAGCCAGCGCTTCACAGCGGTGGTCACAAAGCTCAGACCGGACCCCGGCAGGAACGCTAAATGTGGGGACAAAGCGTGGGTGCAGGGAGAGGTGTTTGTGTGCTCATGGGGTTCACAGACAAACACAAAGAAAGGAAGAAAGCTCCCCAGCAGAGAAATCAGCCCACATTGAAGCCCGGTGACCAGTCTACCACTACAGAGGGGCAGCTGGCAAAGGCAGGTGGGGAGCGCCTGCCTCTCAGGTCCGGTGCCCAGGGAAACAGGAACCTGGCCCTAGGTAGGAGGAAGCCACGTGGAACCTTCTGCTAAAGAGACTTCTATTCAAAAATGTCGGGGTCTGGTGGCACACTACATCTCATCCTTACCGTCCAGGAGGTTGATGCGGGAGGATGGCAGGTTTGAGCCCAGCCTGGGCAACAGAGTGACTTAGTGAGACCCTGTCTCAAAATTTAAAAAAATTTTAAGAGGGTGAAGAAGTAGCTCAGTAAAGATGGCCTTGGGTCAATCCCAAGTGCCCTCCCTTCCATATTCTCTCTCTCTCTCTCTCTCTCTCTCTCTCTCTCACACACACACACACACACACACACACACGTGTACACACACCAGTGTTCTACCGGACAGAGACTATGGAGACCGCTTTGGACTGAAGGAGACCAGGTTTAGTAATAACTAAGCACTATGCTTGGCCCAAGATTGGATCTGGCTGGAAGGAAAAATCAGTGGTTCGAAGGACACTCTTAGGTCTGCTCACAAACTGACACCAGGACAGCAGACTAGAGAATTGTTAGGGTTCAGTTTCCTGACACTGAGAATCGAACTGTAGTTATCTATGAACAGGACTCGGCTCTGGAGATGCACAGCCATGCTGAAGTATTAGGGTCTATGGGCCACTGTGTCTGCATGTTACCCTCAGAGAGAGAGAGACAGACAGACAGAAAGATACAGAGACAGAAGGACAGAGGCAGAGGCACAGAGAAAATGAATAAGCAAGAACAAATAGTAAAGTGAATAATAGGTACTCTTTCTTTCTTTCTTTCTTTCTTTCTTTCTTTCTTTCTTTCTTTCTTTCTTTCTTCGTCTTTTTGAGACAGGGCCTCACTATAGAGTTCAAGCTGGCCTTGAACTTTTGACGATCCTCCTGCCTCAACTCCCGAGTGCTGGGGTAACAGGTGTGAACCACCACGCCTGGCTCGGTATTCTTTTCTGTGAATTGTGGCACTGTTGGCAGTGAGTCCTGGTGGGAAGAAGCTGGGGTCCCTCGGGGCGTGGCCTTGCAAATGATACTGGGCCACACCTCTGCCTGCCTTTGTTTCCTGGCCACTGTGAGTTGAGTAGGCCCCTGCTCTCACCATGATGCTTGGCCTCACCACAGACCCAAAGCCATGGCCACACATTGATGGAGTGAGGCCTCTGAAACCATGAGCCAAATAGACCTTTCCTGCTTAAGCCGGTGATCTCGGGTGTCTTGCCACAGCAACAGAGAGCTGGCTAGCACAGTGGTGCAGCGTCAGGGAGGTGGAAGGTGGCAAAGCTGGGGATGCTGGCAGGGACCGGGCAGGTGCTGGTGGGGAGTTAGGGACTTAGTCTAAGCACAAAGTTTCCACAGTCCTGAAGGCAGCCAGGTGAGCAGGCAGGTGAGCCAGATGGGCGCCCAGATTGCACCCGTAGAAAGGAACGGCAGTGTGTCTTCCTGACACTGGGAGCTCAACAGGACATTTAACTCTCACAAGGAGGGGCTGGAGACCCCTGATCCCTAGGGGGAAGAGAGGCTGCCGGGGCCCAAGGGGAGTTCGAGCCATGAGCAGGAAGAGCTGCTTGCTGTCCCCGAGCATTGAGGACCCATCCTGAGCTTATCCTGGGGCTTCGAGAGCAGAGCTGGGACCCCAGGGAGGCAGCAAACTCGCCCTGCATCATGAGAGGAGTCAAGCAGGGTGCCCAGTGCCCAGGGGAGCTGTAGAGGAGTTTTGGGCTGCCAGGGACCACACCTCCTCTGGGTTGCATTTCTGGATGATCACAGTAGACATCGGTGAGGCCTCCAGATGAGGGAGTCAGGGCTGGGCAGAGCCAAAGCCAGAGCCAGGAGAGGGAGTTGGGGGTCTTTGGCATTCTCCCCCAGTCCCAAGGCCCCCAGCTCAGAGGAGACCCCCTCAGCCCTAGGTGCGTGGGGTGGGGTGTGAGCCCCACTGCTGTCCGTGGGCAGAGCCTGCCCTCCGGGCCCCGTCGGGAACCCTTGCTGGAGGAGGACCCGAGACGTGGGTCCTCCTCCAGCAAGACACAGGCAAGACACACTGTCCCTGCTCTCGCCTTGGAACATAGTTGCCCGGCCTGCAAGCCACACCCTCTGGGTGACCTCCCTGGGGCCACCAAAGAAGCCACGGTATGGGGCCAGCAGCAAGTGGCTATTGCCTGGCCTTGGCCAGTTCAGGGTGGCTTCACCACTGCTGCCTCAGCCCTGAGTACAGCGGTACAGCAGGGGAGGAAAAAGACTCAGCCCGGCCGCTGGCACCAGGCGAGCGGGTGGCTTAGGATGGCAGGATCAGTCTGTGTGGGTCCTTGCACCCATCAGGGACCTGCATCCTGAGCAGCCTGAGCTGCCACAGTCCCCTCTGCACTGTCACTGTGTTCTGTGGAAGCCCTCTGTCCTGAGACAGAGCCACAGAGCTGCAGCCCTGGCCATAGGAAGGGTCAGATTGCAGGAGCAACGGGAAGCTCAGGACCTCCTGTCCATGGGTCCAAGCAGCTCCTGCTGGATCCCGAGATGCTGAGGCTCCCCACGCTGCTCTGCCTCCCCTATCACCTCGCTGGAGCCCCCGAGCCAGTGACCCATCCATTCATCCAAGAACCTATGCCACCCGGAAGGGGCCAAGTGTCAGCAAGGTCCACTCTGAGGGCCTTCAGGGTGCGGCCTGCAGGCAAGATGGATGGGCGTCATGGGCCACCTTCGGGCCGTGTTTATGGGACACCAAAGCAGCTGGTCAATCCCCAGGGACCATCACTCAGCCGCTACCAGGGCTCCCTGACAGGCTCCAAGATTGCGTGGCCGCCTTCCCTGCGGCAGCACTGAGAGCCTTAGTCCGGCCGGCCGGAGGTCCTGTCCAAGCCATCAGAGCTTGACAGATGAGGCCCCTGAGCCCTGCCGAGGAGACACCTGGCTTTCCAGTGTCACTCACGCTGCTGGTGAGCGGAAGACTGTCATGAACCTTGGATCCTGGGGCACCACAGTCTCGGGGCACATGCATCCAGGGCTGCCAGTGTTGCCCCTGCAGTCCAGTCACAGAGGGCCATGCACCTGGGCCCAGAGCCTCTTGGGAGGAGCCCCCATGACATGTCTATGCGGTCGGGTGTGTATATGCCGGTGGGCCGGAGACGGTTTTGCACCTGCTTTTTGCAGGAGGGAACCTCCCTTCTGCCCTCCTGTCCCCCGCCTTTCCTCACTCCTTCCATTCACAGATGAAGCGTTGATTTAAGAAACACCATGGAAAAGCCAGTCTTAAATCACCACCTGCACCTCAAGCCACTAGGAGCCATCAGGTTCCCCGGGGAGAAAGAATCTGGGGACTTGTAGGTCACCCCACTTCATGGCAAAGCTCGTTAGCTGTGCTGGAGAAGAGTGGGTGCTAGGGGGCCTTGGAGTGAGTATGAACCGCCTCCCTCTGTGCCTCTGCTCTGTCTACCTCCCGGGTCTCTGCTTCCCCAGCGGCAGCCCCAACCCTACCCTTGGGTGGTGGGTATGACCTGGAGTTCCTTACAAGACATTTGCGGCAACTGAGGAGGCTTGTTAGTAACAAAGACAACGCCAGCCAGACGTAGTAACTGTTTCACATGCAGCACCATTTCAAGGTAGTGAGCCTTAAAAAGTACTCGTTCCAGAGAATGGTACACAGGCTCACTATGTGCAAAAATGACCTGGGAATGGATCAAAGACCTAAGTGCAGGAGATAAAACTGCAAAGCTCTTAGAAGAAACCATAGGAGGAAATCTACGTGGCCTTGGTCTTCGCAACAAGATTCTGAGCGATGCCACCAAAAGCATAGAAGCAACAAAAGAAGAAAATAGATTTAAAAACTTTCATGCTTCAAAGCACACCCTAGACTGTAAAAACATAGTCCACAGAAGAGAAGAAAATATTTGCAAATTACCTATTTGACAAGGTGCTTACGTTCAAAATATACAAGAACTCTTCCTACTCAGTAATAATGATAAATAACCCAACTTTAAAAGTGTGCAAAGGATCTGAAGAGATGTTTTTCCACAATAACAACACAGTGCAGTAAGAGCATGACCAGGTGCTCAAGCCCGTCCATCCAGGGGAGCACAAATCAGATCCACTCGTAGCCTTCCAGAGGGCTAAAGGCAAGAGGAGTGAAAAAGTCCCACGTGATGGTGAGTATCGGGGGTCCTGTGTAGCCTCTCTTGTCTCTGGTGGGAATCTAAAATGGTACAGTGGCCGTGGAAGCAGTCGGCGGGTCCTGGAAACTAACCGTAGAATGATCACATGAGCAGCCCTAGGCACATGCCCAAGAGAAATAAATCATTCATCACCAGAACCGCACATGTGAATGTCCACAGGAGAATTATTCACCATGGCCAAGAGGAGAAAACAGCCCATGCGTCCACCAACACGGTGGATGCGTATGGTCATCCGCACGGTGGAGTATCAGCCAGCCACCAGGAGGAAGGAAGCGCTGGTCCTCACAATGAGGTGGCAGCCTTGGAAATGGTATACTGTGTGTGAAAAGTGTGTGAAAGATAGACTTTGGACGAGTCGCTGATACGAAGCATCCAGTTCAGCCGAGTCCATAGAGACAAAAAGGGGACTCCTGGCTCCCGGGGCTGCTGTCGCCGCAGGAGGGAAAATTTGTCGTGACTGCCGGTGGCCACAGGGTTTCATCTGGGAGTGATGATCATGCTTTTAGATCAGGAGTGCTGGTTGCAAAGCTCTGGATCCTGGAGCCACTGAATTGCACGCCTAGAAAAGGGAGCTGTACCTAATGGGGACATAGCTGAACAACACGCATGTGCACGTGTGTTTGCCCACCTGTGCTGTCACCAGGCTGTGTCTGGAAGTCAGGGTTGAAAGCTCTTGTCTTCCTGCTGCTGGGCAGCGAGGGCTGCTGAGTCTCGGGGTGAGCAGGGATTCCTGTCGCATTTGCTCTGAAACGCCTTAAAACCCTGCAATCTTTGGGAATAATTAGTGACTATTTGGAATTTTTTTTAACAGAGACCAGCCCACTTGTGGTTAACAAATAAAAGGAAAAATTGTCCGTCAGAACCTAGGATGATAAGTGGGTTTAGCATGCTTAACTGTTTGCAATTGAGACTTTAAAAACCGTGGAACTGTCCCCCCCACCCACCCAAACTTCATACGCTTTGGCTAAGTAATCCCCCTCTTGTGAATATTTTTCCCACAGAAATGACTTTCAAAGCCAAAAGCTGTGTCACTGTGGGTGTCTTGTCAGGTGATGTGTCTTGGGATGGGGTCCCCCTCATGTCACATGCTGGAGTCCTTAGGGGTTGAGGAGGCAGTGGCCTGCTGGGAGCGTCTGATGGGTGAGTGGCTCCGCTGGGGACCCCGCACAGGTCACGAGCCTCGCTTTGCTGTGTCCACATTTCTTTACCAGCCCAGCTCGCAGAAGTCAGGGATCATGGCTGAGCCATGGGGACCCACACAGATGACACAGAAGAGCGTGAGACTGACACTGAGGGACCAGGAGGCTCTGGGGCAGAACAGAAAGTGCCAGCTATGGAGGACCCTGGCAGGGATCGATGTGGCGGGTGGGAGCGTTGGCCTCGGGCACCCCGGAAGTGAGAGGCTGGCTCACAGGCAGAGGGGGCCATGGCAAGGCCTTCCTGGGCTGGGCATAAAGGGTTCTGGATGCGGGAGCTGGCTGCCCAAGCCCTAGGGCTGCCCTGAGATAAGCACCCGGGCTGGAGGAGCAGAGAGGCACCACCACCAAGCCAGCAGGTGTCCCAGGGAGCTCGGGCACGGACGAATCCCTGGCAGGGATGACGGAGAGGGACGCAGCAGCCCTGCCCCACTGCAGAGAAGGGGCAGCAGTGCAGGCGACAAAGAAGCTGGGGCGGTGAGGCGTCTGCGGTTCACCTGCCGCCCTCAGCCCAGCACATCCTCCGCGGCTTTCTCTTCTGAAGGTTTGCTGCCTTCCCTTAGTGTATTTATGTGGAGGAAGACTTCCCGCCACCCTAAACTGGCAGAACTTGCCATAAATTAAGGCATAATAACGGAAGGAGGATGACAGGCTCCTAGGGTGCTCCTCAACCCCTTGCCAACTGGGTTCCCAAGGCTTGAGGCCTAGGAAGGGCGCTCAAGCTAAGGACACCAAGAGCAGCACCCCGCTCTCCGGCACGGACCCTCAGCCTGCGCCTCGGTCCCCTTGGCCTGCAGAGCTGTGCTGCGTGGCTCCCGGGTGACATGACTGCTGGCTCCCGGGTCCCTGATGGGCCTTTCCTGCAGGTTTGACCTCCAGGTTGCTTTTGTGCGAGACTGGGGGCGGCAGTGGGGCTGCGGCAGGGGATCGTGCCCCCTGTCACTCTGAGTGCAAAGCCCTTCCTGAGTCTGCAGCTGTCGGAGCGTCTGGGCAGGCGTAGTCCATTAGCAAGGCGGGCGCTGCTCTGTAAACACAGGCTCAGGGGGCGCGGCAGGCGGGGCCACACTGTGCACCTGAGCCTGGCGGGGGCTCGACCCTGCACAAGCCAGGGCCCCTTGGGCTCCACCTTCACCTGCCAGGGATACGAGGAATCCAGGCAGGGTCGGCAGAGGCCCCTCTGCCTCCTCCCGGCCCTGGCACCTGCTGATGCCCCTGCCCTGGCTCTGCACCCCACTGGTGATGCTGGGTCATTTTAGCTCAGTGGGGCTTCAAGGGGCAGCTGGTCTACCTGCCTCCAAGCACACACACAGAGGAGACTCAATCGCCTGGCAGCCAGCTGCATGAAGGTCCCTTTGCACAACTACCTTCCGTGGCAGACGGAGTGGGTCTGGGGGACTGTAGTGACCTCCACACCAATGTCAACACTAATCAGTGTTTCTTGAATGAATGGATAAAGGATGAGTGAATTCTTAGACACCCACCCCTCAGAGGGCCATGCACAGAGGCTGCAGAACTGAGAGGGAGCCATTCCTCGGAGCATCAGAGCGTGGTGGGTTCTGTGAGAAACGCTGGAGGTGGGCACTGAGATGGGGCTGGGGTTCCACAGACAGGGCTTTGAACAGAGACCTAAGGAGGTGAGACAGGGTCTACTTGAACAGACCTGAGGAGGAGCTCTCCTGGGATAGCAGGTGCAAAGGCCCAGGGGCAGGGGGAAGCAGAGGGAAGCAAGCGCCTGTAGCTTGGGCAGGAAACACAGGGTTGATCCCACATGTGCACCTCACAGGAACCTGGTTTCCCTGTGGGTTGCCAGCCCTGAGTAGGGGCCCAGACACAACACCTGGGTTAGTTAATTCTACTCCGTGAGACATGGGATTGCTTCCTCCAGGCTGTGAACTGGTTTCTTATCCAGTGCCCAGAGGACCCTCCTGGGGTCCGCCCTGGCCTCCCACCTCTGGCCTCCCCAAGTCTGTGTACTGAGACTGGTGAGCTTGGTCCTGCCTGAGCCCCACTGGCTCTGCCCCCAGAAGAGCCTCCCGGTCTCCTGGTACCACTGGAGTGGTCCTGAGAGTGGCTCTGAGTGGAGGCGTAGGCTAGACCGGGAAGTATGTGGTGAGCCAAGACATGCAGTACCAGCTGTGAGGGGCCCTGACCCTGAGCCCAAGCTGCCAGCTTCACAGCCAGACCCACACACTCTCTGGAGTCAGAGAGGGTGGAAGAGAACAGGGAGTTCTGATCAATGATGTACAGAAATCTCCCGGGGAAGGAAGTGTCTGAGAGGTTTATCTTCCCTGAGAAGGTGGGACGGTATCCCAGTGCTACATTCAGGTCCAGACACACAGAGTTCACTTCCCTGCCTTTGGCTATAGTTTTGTGTGTGTGTGATATCTGAGGCTATGGCAACTGCTTTGTGCCCATGAGGGAAGGAACAGCAGGGAGCACTGCTGAATCGCTGGCCCAGAACTCTAATAGGGAGGGCAGCAGCACTTTCTAACCCCACTGTGTGAGCCCTGGCTCTGGCTCAGGCCTATGCCAGCAAGCCCTGAGCCCCAGCCTGTGACCTGAGTGATTTTTCTCTTTCTCTCTCATCATTCCGTTTTCTGTCTCCTCTTGCCTTCTTCCTCAGAGCATCGGCTCTGGGAGCTGGGGCCTTGGAGCCTGGGCTTGTTCCACTCACCCCTGTGTGTGCTTTGGAGCAGGACCTGGCAGGGACCGGTGACTTGAATCTGCTTAGTGAATTCATTTGTGGCCGCTCCAACCACTTCTCTGCCTGAGGCTGCCCATAGGCCAGGGTGGGGGAGCGGAAGAGGAGAGGGCAGTGGGCTCCTGGACCAGCCCCCCTGCCTGGCGGGAACCTGCACGCACTCCAGACGTGCTTTGGGTCGTCGTTACCATGTAGCTCTGAGACTGCCCTAGAGAAAGGGCCAGAGGAGATGATGCTTCCTGGTTCAAGGCCTGTTTAGAGACACAGAAGCCCGGGCAGCTGAGCACTCAGCCGGCATCAGAGGGGCCTGGAGAGAAGTCAGAGTCCACACTGCGCTCTGACCACCCCGTCCCTACCCAGGTGGAACTCGTGGGTGGTCACTGACTTCAAACAGGGTCCATGTGGGTGTGGCCCAGGCTCGAGATCACCGTGCTGCAGGGGCCGCATGACTGTGTCGCTCCCCCTGCAGCACGGTCTTCTTGGAGAAGGGGGGGACACTGGAGCCTGCAGGGCCCGGGCTGGGACATGGATGGGAACACAGGTTCTGCCCACTGGCTGCAGGGCCCAACGTGGCCTCCAGAGCTGCCCACTGCACACCCTCCACGGGCCCTGTCGTCCTCCAGCCAGGGGAAGCCAGCACAATCACTCCAGGAGACAGCCCTGGCCTGAACTGGGATTCTGGGAGCCAGGGGACCCTGGTGTCAGGCTGGCCTCTCACACCCCCAAACTCTGACCCCCAGCCCACCCGCCCGGCACTGCGGGCCATGTCAGGCAGTGACGGATGGAGGAGGAGGCCCCGCGGACATTCCTGCGGCAGATAAACGTCCAGCGGCGGCGGAGCACGGCTCTTGAGAGCAGGAGATGAGGGGCCTCTGTGTATAATAAAGGTGAACGCGTGTCAGCCAGACATTTTTATGCTCTTCCCGAGGCCCCGGCTGCCTCACGGCCGGAAGGAAGTGCAGGCTGTTAGCAAGTGGCTGAGGAGGCCGCTGCTTTGAGCAGGTCTGAGAGGGACACACGGGGGCAGGGCATGCTTGGGGACATTCTGGGCTCCCTTTCTGGGGCCCATGACCCCTCGGTCCTTCCCTGAAGAGCCTCTGGAGGCACCACTGACACCTTTGGGGGCTCTCGCTAATGAGTTTCGGGGAGCCAGTCGGATTCCCAGGCATGTGACTGAGGCTCCCATTAACCAGGACACAGCCAGCCAAGCGTCCAGGGCCAGGGGCCACCCAGGACTGCCCAGCCCACTCTCTGCCTTGTGTCATAGAACCCAGCCCATCAGTTTGTGATCTTGCTACTCTGGGCAACCCCAGCTCCTGGGCATGGGGCAGAGGGGTCAAGTGACCCACAAAGGACCCCAGACCTGGTATCACTGGTGGCCTGGATCCTACAGGGAGAGCCCACTGTCCTCTGTGACCCTCCTGGAATAACACCAAGGTTATCATTCCTATATTATGGAGGGGTAAACTGAGGCACGGGACATAAACAGATTTGCCTGGACAGCAAGGGGCTAAGTTTTGTATTTGTTTCCATGCGCATCTGGAATCTTTGTGAGACCCACTCTTGCCTCCCTGGCCAGCCCTGAGTATCCACTGAATGGGCACTAAGCAGCCTCCTGGGAAGAGGAACAGGACAAGATCCAGTGTTTGCAAAGCAGCACTGCACCCCATGCTGAGTGCCATCCACGGCCACGGGGAGCTCAGGGCATCTGGAGATGCAGGGGGGAACTGGCCGGGAGCTGCCCGGGAACAGGAGAAACCAATTTTTCAGCCGTTTTGGTGCCAACCTCAGCCTGATGCTGAGTCAGCATTCTGGGTTGGAATCGGTATTAGGACCCCACTTTGTGGGTCCTCCACTGGAGACCCCCACTCCTCCAGGCACATAGAGGAGCCCCTGCTTCCACAGCCCTGGTCCCTCCCATCCTCTCCGCTTGCCTCTTGGCCTTGGACAGCCCTGGGGTGCCACTGAGGGTGGGGAGCGAGCCTCTCTAGGATGCAGCTTGGAGCCTGGGCACCTGCAGTGGCCCCTCCAGGTCTCTGAGCCCTGAGCAGCACCTGCTCCCCCTGTCCGTAACCAGGGGAGGGGAATCAGCAGCGGGACCTACAGCCAGGCCCTTGATGCTGAGACCTCTGCTCTTGTGCGACAAGAAGGGACAGCAGGTTTGGGCTGAGGTCTATGTTGACAGCGGGCAGCTCTGGCATCGTTTTCCTCACATTCAGAAGTGAGAGGCCGTGGGGTCCCTAGGCTGCTGAGCTTTCATGGAGCAGGGTCCACACTCTGAGCTGCTTTCCCGCCCCATGTCCTCACAGCGAGGGTGCAGCCAAGTGGCACCAGTGACAGTAGAACCCCCTGTCACTACTCTCCTGATGCCAGGTATAGCCTGTACCCCTCACCTGGATCCCAGTACACAGATGATGGTCATCTCGGTGCCAGGGACAGCAGGTGTTGTTCACCAGGATGCTGGTAGAGTGGGCATCCCTCCCTGGTATGCCAGATGCCACAGGTGCCTCTTCCCTGGGATGCCAGGCGCAGTGGGCACCTCTCCCTGGGATGCCAGGTGTAATGGGCGCCTCTCCTCCGGACATCAGGGTAATGGGTGCCTCTGCCCCCAATGTCAGGCGCAGTGGGTGCCTCTTCCCCAGGATGCCAGGTGCCAGCTGGTACCTCTCCCCAGGATGCCAGTACAGGAAATGTCTCCTAGCTGGGCACCACATGCATCAGGCAACTCTGCCCATCACCAGTAATCAAAGCAAGGGCTGAAGAAGGACTGCGTTATTTTAAATGTTGCATCTACAGTACAACACTTGGTTCAAAGTCCAGCAAGTACCCAAGGTCACCCAGCGGCCGGTCTCCATCCCAGCGCTCCACGCTCTGCGGAGGGCTGTCCCCTTGTTCTGGTTTCCGAGTGTCTGAGGTTGGGAGGATCCCTGAACATGCACCACCCAAAGTCACCTGTGCTGGCCAGCAGGAGCTTGGCCCACATTGGGGACACTCCTAGCCGCCCACCCGCCCTTGGCCACAGGTCAGGTTTCCATCTGCCGTCATTAGGCAGATTTCAAACCCAAAGGAGCACGAGTAATTTGGACAATTATGGCCTCTATTATTGCTTCCTCTCCTTAAACAGGGGCCAAATTACTCACTTAAACACAACCACCGGTGGCTCCCCACAGGCGGCAGGAGCAGTGTGGGGGGAGGGGCCAGGGAGCACATGGGTGGGAGGAGGCAGAGGCTGGGGGAGGGCTCAGAGATGCACCAGCTGGTCTCTCGGTGACCGGCCAGCAGGTTGGGCACCTCCTGGGAGACACCCTGACACTGCTGTATCCTGAGGTAAGGTGGGGAGGGACCAGCGAGCTGCAGCCGGTCAGTGTGAGCTCCAGTCTGGTGTGGCCATGTCTCCTGGAATCCTGGGGCCTAGCAGGATGAGCACCCCATGTTGGCCACCTGGGAAAGGGCGGACCTGGAGGGCAGACCCACTCCTCAGGGGCCACTGAGATGGCTCTTCTGCTACCTTAGGCAGGCAGCCCCAGGCCACGATTCTCCAGGGGGTCGAGGAATGGGCGGGGGTACACCCCACTTGGGAGGGAAGGAGGGTGCAGGCCTGTCCAGCTCCGCAGAGCCGCCCACAGCCACACGCCATAGGCAAATGCAGTCAGTAAGTCTCTCGGTGAGGCTCTTACACAGCCCTGCTGAATCTGATCCCACGAGCGGTTTACTGCTTGGTGGGTGCTTATTTCCCTCACCTCACTGCAGAAAGCCTCACAGACCTGCTGGGGTCTGCAGGGATCCCGGCCTCCCTGGAGCTACTGCATCACAGGCTGCTGTGTAGACAGGGCCTCCACGCCTGTGGAACTCAGGGACACGAACTGGGGACCTGGGTGGACCGGGCATCTGGAGAGGGACTCAGGGGACCCAACACTCCTTCAGGGGGATGAAAGGTGAGGGGCAGATTTGCATGTTGGGAGCTGGATTGTCTCAGGGATCCCTGGGACCCCAGGCCCCTAGAGGATGGAGCCCAGGCCACATGCCCGGGAAGTCCCCTCAGGGTGGCCTGCAAGGGTCCCCCAGATAAGAGGGAAGGAGGGTGGTGCTGCCCCACACCAGACAGGTACAGGCATCCTCGTGTGTGGGACCAGGGCCATTCTGGTGGGGCTGAGGAGTAGGAGGGGGGCGGGGTGTCAGTGTGCCACTCATGGTGGACTTGGGCTATGTGATGCATCCCCTCCATGGCTCACATCACTGCCACAGCGCCTGCCCTTGAGCAGACCTTTCTCTATGCCTAAGGCCAGTGCCTAAGGTACACAATTGATATTCTTCATGAGTGTGGGCAACCTGTTTCTAACTCCCTCCCCTGGTGTGAACTCCAAGCCCCAGGCAGTGCTGCTGTCAAAGGAGGGGGTTCAGCAGCTCTGATCCTGTGAGGCCACATGGAGACCTAAGGGGACAGAAGGAATGGTTTCTTAGGTTCTAGAGGCCGAAAGCCCCAGATTAAGGTGTAGGTGGATTTGGCTCCTGCCAACAGTCTGCCTACAACTCTCACTGTGTCCCTAGGAGGCTCAGAGAACGCTGGTAATCCTTCCTCTCATAAGGACACTGGTCAGCTGAGCTGAGTCGCCTCCAAGTCCTGTCACCCCACAGACAGGGTTTCAGCATAACAGTGGCGGCAGGGTGGCTACACGTGAACCCTTGGCATGGATCGCCTAATCCAATATTCATAAAGTACTCGGAGCCCGAAATTGCGAATAGTTCCTGGTCTGTGTTCCCGAGCTGCCACCTTGTGTCCATCTCAGCCCACTTTAAAGTCTGTTTCACCTCTGCTCACAGGTTCTTGTGGTCACCCGGGGCCACCAGGCACAGCCACCATGGCTTCTCAAGAGCTGTGTGGCCCCATGTGTAGAGGAGGAAACCAAACCATGGAGACACAAAGGGGCCCTGAGAGAGCAAGACTGCCCTCAGCTGGCCCTGAGCTGGGCTCACTGCTTGGCCTTGTCCAGCAGGTTGCCCACGAGCCCTGATGAAGTGCAGGCCAGGACACTTGTTCTGGACGTGTAAACACCTGCTAGCCGCTTTGAGAGCCCTGAAGGGGAGGGCGCGGGCAGGGGCTGCATACTGCCTCCTGCTCAATCGTTCACCTGGCACACGGGAAAACTGAGGGCCAGCAGGGAAGGACAAGTGTGTCCTGTTACGGATTAAAAACTAGTGGGCAACTTAACGCCAGCTAGATTAAATCAGCAGGGCACTGAGCATAGATGTTCCACCTAAGGAAAGTTGCCAGCATAAATTGGAGACATGGTGAAGGAGAAGCTATGTGTTGAGGTGTCGAGGCATTGTGGGTTCTCCTGCGAGTTGCTGTTTAAGCCGTTGGTTCTCCTGGAGAAGCTCTGGCCCTCACATCGACCATTGCTTCCTGGCTCCAGAGGGGTAGAAGTGTGCTGCTTAACCTCCAGGATGAACTGGTCACGCTGGCTTCCTGGCTTGTACCCAATTGTGCTTGTTGTTGGAGGAACTTGGGGCCTCCGTGTCACTGAGGATGGCTGTGGTGCTTTCAGGACAGCCCTGGTCTTTGTTGTGAGCATGACTTCTCGGCTCTAGCATAGATCCCTCAACATTACCAGCACCCTGCTGGCATAAACTTTGTGGCTTCCACCGCTGATCTTGGGCCTTCCCGGCACAGATCTGTAAAACAGACTAGAGTGAGTCCTTTTTGTAGGCTCTGGATCTCCAGCTGAACTCGTGGGAGGGATTGTCATGAGCTGTGGGTCTTTATCTGGATTCATGTGGGACATTGCTGTGGGATTCAGGCCCTTGGCTAAATGTTCTATGTCTTTAGTGTTATTGGTAAATTTCCTGCATTTTCTTGTTAACTCTGGGTGACCATCATAAATAATATCGTAAACTCCATGTCCTGATTCTAATTGTTCTCCTCACAACCTCTGACTACAGCAGTCCCAAACCTCTGCCTCCTGGGCCCTTGGACAGGGGTGCAATGAGGACCAGGGTGACAGCTGATGGCGATTGGGCCCTTCTGCATGCCAAACACTTCCAAGGTGACTGGACACACTTTTAGGACCCCATTTTTCAGGGGGAAGAGTGGGGTGTTGGGGGACCAGGAGGGGGCTGCTGCATCTCCCTGGCTGGGGAGAGGCATCTGCTGGAAGAAGTCACTGCTGCCCTGGGAGAAACGAGGCCCTGGGGCTCCAGCAGGGCTATGGCTTGTTGAGAGACAGCCCCCCAACACCACAGAACACAAGGAGCTCCGGGCCCCAGAGCAGGCCTCAGGATTCCAGGAAGAAGCAAGCCAGATGGTTTCCCCATGAGGTGACCTTGAAGCTGTAGGTAAGGGCCCACCCAAAATAAGCAACATTTGTCCCCTAGAATCAGGAGCACCTAGAAGACAAGGTGCCTAAGGGTCTAAGGGCGCATGGTGGGGTGCACCCTCTACTCCTCAGAGCAGCGCCTTCAAGCACTTGAATTCACTCCTACAGTCACTGTAATTCCCCCCAATCCCAAAACAGTGACTTCCCATTGCCTAGAATACTACCCAGACCCCTGACGGATGATGCCATCTGCTTATACATGACTGCCGGACCAGCTTCCCGCTGGGGTACAACATGAATTTTCCAGTCATATGAGTGAACCTGGGCTGGGAGCTTGGGCCATTGAGACTACAACAGCATAGATTTAAACCAAGGCCACTTAGAAGAGGGCTTGGAGGCAGTAGGGTGGTTTGAAGGACAGCAGGACATCCCAGTGCTAAGTGAGATTGAGTGTAAACAGAGTGATCAGATCTAGCACAGCCCTGGTAAGCCTGGAGACACCACCACCCTAGCGCAGGGCAGAGCATCCTGTGACACCATTACCAAGCATTCAGAGGATGGAGTTCACGGCCCGGCAGCCCCTCATGGTGCAGGTGCCAATCCCTACACTATGACAATCACCTGAGTGACCCCACTCTGACCCAACGTGCAAGACGATTAAACTATAGAGTGTGCACTTAAACTAGAAAATGATTGCAGCTAAAGACATGTTTCCATCAGCACCTCTGGGAATTCTCCCTCCCACCCCAAACCCGCTTGCCCATTGTGCTCGCCAGCTCTGGGAGGGCTTCTTTACATCACTGCTAAGCAGCAGTTAATAGACAGCCAGGCCCACCTTGCCAGCCTCTGCTGCCCACTGGGCCTCCAGATTTGTTCGTCTTTTTGAGATAAGGTCTCACTGCAGTTCAGGCTGGCCTTGAGCTCACTTTGTAGCCCACGCTGGTCTTGAACTCTCAACAGTTCTCCGGCCTCAGCCTCGTGAGTGCTGGGATTACAGGAGTGCACCACCATGCCCAGCTCAAGGGCCTCTGGACTTTGATTGATTTAAGCCCAGTGTCTGCAGTTGTCCTCTTTTGTGAGTGTGTTTATGTGGTGTGGTCCAATAGACAGAGCACGCCGCTGCTGGATGCCACCCAGTGGAAACGCAGGCTCCTGGTGTCACAGTGTGTCGTCAGTCACTTTACTCACTGGATCCCGCACCAGACTGCTGACTTCTGGCTCCAAAGCCACATGCTCAGGAAAGGCAAATATTTTGAGTCAGTTTGGGACATCAAGGCACCCTGGACAGAGCAACTAAAGACATTCCTGAAAGTGGACTTCCAGAAAGTGACAGGGAAGATAGGATAAAGGTGTTTGCGGCAAAGGGGAGCATTTTGAAGGCAGTGGGGAGCTACATGTCTTTCACTGTGCTGAATTTTAAAACTGTAAATAGTGTATTTTCATCACGCTGTATACAGGTAAAAAGTCAGTGGTCATTCTATAAGGGAGTGGACAGCTCATTCTACTCTTGTGGCAACGACAGACACGCAGTGGCCTTCTCACCACCCCTGTGTGTAGATGAGAAACCACGTGACCCTCCCATCACCCCGAAGTGCAGCCTGTGCCTTGATGACCCCCCAGCGCACACCGGCAGGAGGAGGGAGGGATATTGCCCCCACTCTGCAGGCTGATGAATGGAGTCGCCTGCTGTCACTCCAAGCAGCTGGGCAAGGATGAAAGCCAGAGTGTCACCACTGTCACCCAGGGTTCACATGAACAGCTGTCACCCCAACAGGAAGTGAGTGGTCACCGTGGCCTCCCCACGCACAGGAATCAAGGGACACCACCCAAAGCAGACCTCGGACTTCAGAGCATCATTGCTTCTGTGGCAGATGATTCACTGGAAAAATGACCAGTCTGCTGGACCCAGTGGATATTTAGGGAAGCAGAAGACAGCATCAGTGAATGTGAAGATTGATCCATAGTATTTATTCAGTCTGAGCCATTAAAAGATATGGACTAGCTGAGTGTGGAGGCACATGCCTATAATCCCAGCACCCCAGCAGGCTGAGGCGGGAGGATGGCAAACACAAGCCCAGTCTGAGCAGTTTAACAACTTAGGAGGCCCTGTATCAAGGTTTCAAAAAGTCAGGAAAGAGGTGGGAATGCAGCTCAGTGTGAAAGCCTTGTGTACAATGTTGGTAACAGGAAGAGAAAGAGAGACTAGACTGCAAAAAATAAACAGAGCCTCAAGTATCCGTGAAAGAAGGGCACTCACAGAAGTAATGGCCCAAACTTGATTAAAGAATAAGCCTACAGATGGGAAAAGCTAAGCGAGTACCAGGAGAGATGAGCCCAGATAAATCACTAGTCCTACCCGCTCACCCTCATGACCTCCTCATCCGAGCCCAGTGGCCCTTCAAGGTTCCTCCTCCAAGAGAGTCAAGTTTCCAACCCTGAATGCTCTTCGCACCAGGACCTTACAGTGAAACTTTAACAACTAGAGATAAACTTATCTCATCACCCCGGTGGGCTGAGGCAGATGGATTACAAGTTTGAACCCAGACTGGGCAATTTAGGGGCTTTAGCAAGCTCCTGTCTCAAAATAAAAAATGAGATAAGGGCTGGGGATGTGGTTCCATGCGAAGACCTTGGGTTTGATCCCGGTTCTGAAAAAGGAGAGGAAAAAAGAAAAGAAGAAAAAACGAAGAGCAAATAAAAGGAAAAGAAAGATAATTTAGGAGTCAGAGTCAGAGCATACACCTCTAGGAAAACTAGCCTCAAGAATGAAGGGATGATAAAAACATTTTCAGATAAAGAACATGAGTTCCTGGGAGACCCACACTCAAGGGGAAAATGCCACCAACGGGAGGCCGAGACCCTCCAGAAAGAGCAACCCACAGGACGTTACTTCCTGAGTATCTTACTCATATTTTGGGTTGAAATAAAAGTGCTAACACCACACCATGTGGTGTTCAATTTATATAGAAGCGACAGTTATATTTAAAAAGTGGGCAGTGGAAAGAAAGCGACATGAAAATAATATTTCTGCATTTCAATGTAGAAAAAGGTCACCCTTTTCTGTAATGTGAGTTGCGAATACCTAAAAAGCCACTAGAAGACTTATCTAAAGTAATGTGCTTAAACATTTATAAATACATTGAAATGGAATTCCACAACATGCTAAAAAATCCTAGGAAGGAAAGAGAATAAGGAATAGATGAATAAAGCTTAGATGAAAAAAATAAAAATTAAAGAGGCACTCCATTTTTCTTTTTTTTGTTTTTTGTTTTTGTTTTTTTATTTTCCTTTTTGAGACGGAGTCTCACTGTATTGTCCAGGCTGGCCTTGAACTCATGGCAATCCTCCTGACTCTGCCTCCTGAGTGCTGGGATTACAGGCATGTGCCACCATGCTCAGAATAAAGTGGTACTCTTAAGCCCTAAAATAGAGATAAATATTTCATATAGACACTGTTGATGCCATCAATTAAAAGATCAAATAAGTGGATTGGAAAACATACCTTAACTATATAGTGACTGTATGACACTTCAGCATAATAACATACGGCTGAATAAATGGGAAAAATATAAATGGAAAATATTAATTTTTAAAAGCAGGAGTGGCCATATTACTATCAGATAAGTTAGACCTAAAGTAAAGAATTACTAAAGACACAGAGAATTATGACACATAAGAGCAATCTTCCAAGAAGGGAGAACAACCCTAAATGTTATGTACTAAACAACAGCTTCAAAATACATAAAGAGTCAAACTTTATGTCACAGCCACAGCTAAGAAAGTTACATGGCAAGCCACAGTCTGGCAGAAAATATTTTATATGTCTGATAAATTACTTGTACCCAAGATTTGCAAGGTGTTCCCACATTTCAATGGTAAGAAAGCAAGGGACACTGAGAAAAACATGAACGCAGGTTTGAGCGGAGCCTCCCTGGAGAAGCAACACAGAAAGAAATCCAAGAGGACGCGTAAGCTCTGTCACCAGAAAATCGCAAGTTCCAACCAGAGGACAGCACAGCACATGTGTTAGAAGGCTAAGACTCGGGAGATGATACCCACAGGCGGGTAGGAGCGCAGGCTGCAGGAATCCTCATTAGACTGTGTGGGAATGCAGATGGCACTTTGGCAAAAGTTTGCCAGCTTCTTGGAAAATTGTACCAAATCTTACCAGATAAACCAGGAATTACATTCCTAGATACTCATTCAAATGAGATGCAAATGTATCCATACAAAAGCACGGACAGAAATGCTGATAGCAGCTTTATGGATAATTGCCCCAAATCTGAAGCAACTAAGATACTCATCAATGGACAAGTCGATAAGCTCTGATGAATTCTAACAATGGAGTATTGTTCAGTGCTTAAAAAAATGAGCCCTCCATCCATCCATAGAGACGGGGAAGAGCTTGATTTTTTTTCTTGTGCTGGAGGTTGAACCCAAAACCTTGCTCTTGCCAGCAGGCGCAGTGCCGCTGAGCTAGCACTGGCCGGGGAGGGACTTGAAATGCACATTGCTAAACGAAAAAAGTCATTCAGCAAACACAGTGTGCTGTGCACTTTCCAGCTGACACTGAAACGGTGGAATTGCAGAGGTGGTAACACATCAGCAGTTGCCAGAGACTTCAGGAGAGACAGGGAGGATGACCAGGGGAGATACCGGCGATGTACCATGCCATGTAACATTCTGTATGAAACTGTGTGGATGGAAACACACAGTAAAAGCATGAAACGGCCTGACACGAGGCATGGGCCTGAACATAAGCTGCTGGCTCGTGAGTGTGTGAACATCAGCTCTGCGGCTGCAAGCAGACCACCGCAATGCACACCTGTGCACACCAGTGCACGGCGGAGGGGGAGGGAGAGGGTAGGGAGCAAGTTTCTGTGCAGCCGCCCAGTCCTCAGGATGCCTAAAATCCTTCCCAATAAAGCCGGTTCACTGCAAAGATCAAATACTGTGTGTATAAACAGACCAATTTTAAGAGTGCACACGCACTTCAGATCACGTGAATTTCACAAAATTATTTGTTCATTGCTCGCCTCGAAAAACGATGTATCCTATAAACATTTTCTTTTAAAAAAAAAAAAGAGGGATGACTGCGCTAATGTGAGAAAAATCAGACTTGCATGCCAAAAAGAAATTACTAGGGATAAAGACAGGCATTACCTCATGCTAACAGGCCGAGCTCGTCAGGATGCTAGGACAGCCTTAAAGGTTCATGTGTAACTGGGTTCTCTGCGCTGGATTGTGAACACCCACGCATTTTCCAGTGAAAACATGTGTGTTGCATAAGACCACAGCTCAGCCGCTGCACCGAGGATGCGGGAGGCATCTGTGCGTTATCCCACTTGACACAACACAGAGCAAGTGTACGCACACGTGTCAAAGTGTGGGTGAGTTTTACCCACCTTGTGCGCTGTTACGCTTTTGTGTATTTATAATTTCTGGTAAATGCTTTCTTTTGAGTTTCCTTGTAGCCTTAGCCCAGTTCAGTACAGTGTCACGTGCAAACTGCCTTGATCACTCAGGAAGTTGAGAGAGAGGAATCGGGTGACTCGGCTACTGATGATGACTTGGGTCATCTGAGCCAAAGAAGTTAGCGCTAAATGACAAGTGTGATGGATACAGATGTGATAACTGAGAAGCACAGAATGAAGACCTTGATTCAGATGAGGAAGAAAACAGTAACTTAAGTAAATATTTGACAACTCAAAATGCAACACAATGGTCTTGTACACCTGAATGATCCAATGGCAGAATCAGGTCAGACAATGTTACCGGGTTCTTGTCAGGGGTGAAACTTTTTGGGAGAGTTACAACAGTGTTACTCAGCGTCGGAAACTTTGTAATGGAGGATATGCTACAAGGTATTTTGAAATACACTAATAATGAAATACAAGAAAGCATTCTATCTGCATCAATAGTGATACTCAAAAACGTATTTATCATGATAACCTCCCTGTCTGAATTAAAAGTCTGCAGAGCAATTTGTTATCATTCTAACAGAATCTAAAGGATTTATGGAGAAGTGACAGAAGAGGCATGGAGATTTTTAGGACAATAATGATCCTCCTGCCTCAGCCTCCCGTGTGCTGGGATTACAGGCGTGAGCCGCCACGCCTGGCTCCCAGTACCAGTTTAAAAAAAAAAAGAATTCTGGAGCAGATTGGTAAACAGACAGGTGAAACATCACAAGAACTGCCTGGGAAAACTGAAGGACCAGCGAGATGTCATGTATGTCCTACTGAAGGAGACTGAAGACAAAACACCTTGGCTATCTGTGTTAACAATACTTGTATATGGGACATGCTGTTGTCATAGGTGAAAACTGTCTTAGGCATGATAATTGAAGCAAAAACTATTTCTATGGTAATTTTATTTGTATTTTCATTGTAGCTCATGTAGGAACTTGTTTCTGCTGTTATATTTAGAGTTTATAAGCAGGTAAAGAGTTGATGTTGAAAATGTTGATACTTATTCTAAACACACATTACATGTTTGACATTTTATTATGTAGATATTTTCCTGCTAAGTGGACATCATATAATATAATAGGAAGCTCCTGACAAAAGAGGAATACAAGAGAGGTGACAATCATGGCCTGCCACACAGGAAAGGACAGCTCAGCACACGTGCTGTCGGTGTAAGTGAGACGTGCATGGAACATACAATTGGCATGTGTGAAGCCTGTCTTGGGTGTGATAACTGAAGCAAAGATTATTTCTGTGGTAGACTTTTGTTTGTATTTTTATTGTAGTTTGCAAAGGAATTTATTTCTACTGCTATACTTAAGATCTTATAAGCAGGTAAACAGTTGATGTCAAAAATGTTGATGCTTATTCTATGTATTCATCTGTTATGGATTAAGAACTGATGGTTGGGGCTGAGGATTTAGCTCAGCAGCATAAGCACATGCCTTGCAAGGATGTGGTCGGGAGTTCGATCCCTGCTACCAATAAAAAAAAAAAAAAACTGATGGTCAACTTTAACACCAGCTGGATTACATCAGCATGGCACTGGGCAAAGATGCTCCATCTGAGGAAAGTTGCCAGCATAAATAGATGGAAAAGGAGAAGGAGGTTGTTAATGTGTTGATGCATTATTGCATTGCATTGAGTTTCCCCTACGAGTTGCTCTTTGAGCCGTTGATTCTCCTGGAGAAGCTTTGGTCCTCACATCAAGCATTGCTTCCTGGCTCCAGAGGTGAAGACATGTGCTGCTTGATCTCCAGGATGAACTTGTCACGCTGGCTTCCTGGCATGTACCTGATTGTGCTTGTCGGAGGAGGAGCTCGGGGCCTCTGTGTTGTTGAGGGTGGCTGTGGTACCTTTCAGGACAGCCCTGGTCTTTGTTGTGAGTGTGACTTCCCAGCTCCAGCATAGAACACTCATCCCACCAGCACAGCTCCTTCACCCCACTGGCATGGACTTTCTGGCTTCCACCACTGACCTTTGGGCCTTCCCGGCACGGGATCCGTAAAGAGATTGGTGTGAGCTCTTCTTGTGGGCTCTGGACCTCCAATTGGACTCATGGGAGGTGTTGTCATGAGCTCTGGGTTTTCATCTCAACTCATGTGGGACATTGCTGTGGGATTTAGGTCTTGACTAACTATTCTATGTCTTTGACATTGCAGATAGATTTCCTGCATTTCCTTGTGTTAACTCCCTGTGACAATTATAAAAATATTATAAACTCCATGTCCTGATTCTAATTGTTTCCTGTGTACAACCCCTGACTACAACATCATCAGATATTAAAAGGTTAGTATTTTATTTTCTCATTAAGTACACATTGTTTAGTATAATAAAACTCATAAAATTAATACTTCATCAATAGAAAGACTCCTAAAAAATAAACATGAACATACACATCCCTATAATGCAACTTTGCTAAAAATTTGTAGCTGTGTCCACAGAGATACAACAGACCTTCCAAACACATGAAACAGAAGCTGATAGGCCCAAAGGGAAGGCCGGCAACTCCACAATTACAGGTGAGCACATCCACATGCCTCACATATCACATGGGAGAACTATTAGTAAGCTGACAAGGTGTGAGGGACATGATCAACAGACAATGAGATCTAATTGATATTTGTAGAATACTCCATCCAACAACAGCAGAATACAAATTTCATGGAACAGTCACTGGAGCAGACAAAATCCTGAGTGAATAAACAAGCCTTAACAATATAGAAAGAGTTAAAGCCATTCCAAATGTGTTTCAGATCATGAAGGAGTGAACCTAGACATCTTACTAAACAGCAGGGAAGTCTTCAAACACGGAAATGAAGTGACGCTGGAACAAAGGGGCAGCCTCAAAGGAACTGAAACAGTCGTGAATATGAGTGAGAGTGAAAATGCAAAATGTTAAAGTGTGATGCCACTAATGCAGAGCTGAAGGATATTTGTAGCAAGAAGAGGATCCTCAAATCAGTGATCTAAGTTTACATCTCAAGAGCATAGTACACTGCGAGCAGAAGGAGCTAAGAAAGATGCAAGCAGCATAAATAAAAACAAGAAAACACAGAAAGTTAAAAACAGATGGGTGATTTCCATAGAAATCAATAAATTTTCAGAAATTCATCTATGATTCAAAAAAGATACAAGATATAATTCATCCATAAAGGTCAAATGGTGACTATCACAACAGATTCTGTAGACATCACAAGAATAATAAAAGCTATAATTTTGTATCATATATTCAACTCTGAGGAATTAGGCTAATTCCTTGAACCTGTAAACTATAGTAGACCCAAATGAAACAAGCAAAATAACCCTGTAGATGTAGGCTCTCCCAAAAGCTGCAGCCTCCCGTGTGTTCAGCAGTTTGGTTCAGCGGATGCACAAGAAGAAACCACACGAGGATGGAGGAAGAGTCACCGGACAGGATTTGAGATCAGAAAGGAATCAAATGCTTCACTATAAAAAAATAAAATAAGCACAAAAGAAGGCAGTGATTTTTTAATTATTAAGTTTATTGGTACTGTTTAGATACACACAATGACCACATTCATCGTAGGGAATTTGTACCTGTGCATAATAGATCTTGATCTTTTTTCCTAATGTTACCCTCCCCTCCCTTCCCCCCCTTCCCCCTTCCTTGTTTATAAACCTTCATTTCCATGCTGTCCTCCTCTTCTCATTTTTTCTTTGTCTTTCCTTCTTTGTCTCTGCTCCTTAGTTCCCCTTTCCTTTTAAATAATTTCTTCCTGTTTCACAATATCTATCATAGTTTTTGGTTCTCATTTATACTTCTGATTTCTCACACCAGAGAGACAATGTGTTATTTACCTGGTTTGTCCAATTTATTTCACTTAAGAATTTTGTCTCAAGGTCTATCCATTTAGCTATAAATGCCTCATGTTTTTCTTTCTTCATGGCTCAGAGGTACTCCATTGTATGAAAACACATTTTAAAAATATATTCATCAATACATTCATCATTTGGTAGGTATTTGGTTTCTAAGATTTAGCTATTACAAACTGTGCTGCTGTAAAAATGGTGTTTACATTATTGTGGTATGATGCTTTTGATTCTTTGGGGAAGATACTTCTTAGTATACTAAGTGAATAGCTGAGTCAAGTGGAACCTCTACCTCTAGTTTCTTGAGGAATCGCCACATTGATTTCCACAGGGTTACACCAGTCTACACTCCTACCAACAGTGGAGAAGGGATAGAAGGCAGTAATATTTCAAATGAGGGGCAGTAAAGTTTTTAAGATTCTTAGAAAACAAAGAGCAGACTGAGAAAAGTAAGTCCCTCCTTGTATATAATTGCTTTAAAGTAAATAGATTATACTAGTCAATGGATAGACAGAGATTGGCAGAAAGGATTTTTTTTTGTAAAATGATCCAACAATGTGCATTTATAACAGATTTACATTAAACCCCTAAACAGAAATAGTTTGAAAGTAAAAGGATAAAAATTTGTCTTAGATATTTTCTCATTGCTGAGACAAAATACCTGACACCAAAGTTAAAGGAGGAAATGTTTATTTGGCTCACAGTTTGTGGAGGTTTCAGTCCATAGTCAACTGGCTCCAAGGCAGGGTAGTATGGCAGAGGGACACTGCAGAGGAGAAACAGACGAGCAGGCAGGCAGGAACACATTAGCCCTCTTTGTGCCCCTTATATTTTGTGCAGGCTGCCTGCCCTTGGGTCAGTGTAACACTCACACCCTTAATCCTGGCCAGAACTGTGCCAACCCAGTCAGCAGGCTGATTTAGTAATCACACACACTTGACCACACACTCTAGATTTACAGCTGCCTCCAAAAAAGCACTCCCTATGACTTCGTGAGGTTTGGGGGAATGTATAGACATAAGCTGTGACAAAAGTATTCCGTGGAAATAGTAATGGAAAGAGGCCTGGGTTATTTATACTAATATCCAGCAAGATAGAGTTTAAACACAAAAAGTTTATAAGAGATAAAAAAAGATCATACATCAATAAAATATTCAATGCAACAAGTTAATATAAAAATTGGATGCCAACAAATTAAATAGCTCAGAAGAAATGGCTAAATCCTTTTTGAACACACTAATTATCTAAACAGAAGAAATAACAACTTGTTACAAGCAAAGAGAGGTAGTAAAAAACAAACAAAACCAAAAACATTTGAATAAAGAAAAGTCCAGGACCGGGTTGGCTTTGGCAGTAAATCCAACCAAACACTTCAGCAAGCATTAGCAAAGTCCTTCTCAAGGAGCAGGGGAGGAAGCACTTCTTAAGTCATCCTATGGAGCCAGCTTTACCCCGATACCAACGCCAGGCAGAGATTTCACAGCAGACACACACCTCTTATGAATACAGACGTCAATATCCTTACCCACACAATGGCCAACTGAATCTAACAGTGAGTTAAAAGTGTCATTCCCTGCAGCCAAGTGGGACTTACCCCAGGATAGTAATGGTTGTTGAACATAACAAAACCAATCTGTGTAAGACATCACAGTATCGTAATGAAGGAACCAAACCACATGATCATCTCAATTAAAGCACTCATAACTCTGGGAATTGAGGAAATTTGTTAAATGTGAGAAAGGGTATTTATGAAAATTCAAACCACACCATACTCAAAGATGAAAGACTGGAAGCCGGCTCCAAAAGATCAGAAACAAGACAAAGGTACTGGACTTCTGCTGCTCCTCAACACCGCAGTGAAATTCTAATCAAAACTATTACATAGGGAATAATCAACAGCTTCAAATAGGAAAGGAAGAAATCTATCCCTCCTCATGGAAGATGTTACACTATCTGTATAAAATCTCAAAAAATTAAGAAGTGTAGTACACTTCTTAAAGTCATCATCCTGTTTATGGGTATGTTTATGGTCAGGTGGAATTTGACACTTTTTTGGGGTTACACGGAGGTGATGTTTTTTGGAGACTGACCACATCAATGAAGGGTGATCTCATCACATATCCTGTGTACATATCATCCATATGCGCCAGCCTGTCAGTGTTAACTTTGGTCACCTGGTTTGAGATAGGGTTTGTCAGTGCAGCATTTGTTGATTCACTGCGTCAACCTGAGAGGTTCAGCAGTTTAAGTAGCTCAGCAGGGGGCAGGGTCTTCACTTGGTGAACATCCTGAGCCAGTGCCAGAGTGGTGTGAGTGCTCCACCGCCCTGGGGTGGGAGCCGGCTTACAGTAAACGGGAGGAGAGGCTTGCTCTCCCTCTTTTTGCTTTTGCTGCTTTTGCCATCTTCTGCCACTCTGAACTATTGCTCCTCGGCCATGCCACCGTGCCTTCAGCTGGTTACAGACTGAAACTTCCACAAACTGTGAGCTAAATAAACCTTTCTTTCCTTAATTTTGAGCGTCAGGTATTTTGTCTCAGCACTGACAGAAAAGAAACCGACACAGTCAGGTTTTGCCACTGGAACATTTACTCTTCTTCCCCTTCTTACTATAATGAACTTGGTAGAGGCAAATCACAATGTTCAACCCACAATCAAAGCATGGGAAGTTATATTTTGTCTTTTTAAGGCCAAACTGCACATAAATTATTTTAAAGTTTTTGGCATTGAAGAAATCCTACCATTTTAGTTTATTCAATCATGTATTTACATCGATATGGTCTTGTGGATATTCATTTTATATTTTGAGTTATAATTCAGTTATGTTATTTGTCTTGTTGCCAACATTTTTTGAACTTTGGCCATGTAGAGCTCTTTTAGCTGGCTTTGAATGAGAATCCCTTTGGCATAACTTTGGTCCCTGACTTGTGATTGACTTACGATTTCTCTACAATGTAGAAAGTCATTTGAGTTGGGTAGAAACCGTTCCTCAAGACCTGATCTTCTCCTGGGGTAGCAACGTGTGCTGCCCCAGCTCCCAGTCAGCCATGCGGTCACCAGGAGAACCAGCTGACAACTCTAGTGTGCTGCGCTGCTGAGGTAGGATGTTTGCCAGCTGTCACGGGGGCTAAACCTGAGTACCTGTGGGGTCCACCTTGGGCATTAAAGAGCAGATGTTTTGTGTGTGCGGGTGGGTCACAGAGGTGTGGCTTTGGTGCTCTACGTGTTCCCTGGCCCTTTCCTGGCTAGCACTGTAGAACCCTCTGTCCCCACCATGGGAAGTCTGATACCACAAAGATGTTAAATGCCTCAGTGATATTTTCAGCTTGCGGAGGGTTTGCCAGGAGTGAGAGCTTCCCCCCCCCCCAAGCTCAGAAGCTCTCTCCTCCACACGGTCGTGTGGGGTTTGCACCTGCACTTGTGTATTTTGCTTCCCTTTATTCTCCATTCCCCTCCCTTCCCTCGGCCCCCTTCTCCTCCTTATTTACAAGGCTTTGTTTCCATTTCATCCTCCTTTTCCTAGTTTTTTCTTTGCCCTTCTTTCCTTCCCCTGTTCCCTTTCTCATTTGAACATTTTCTTCCCATTTCTCAATATTTATTCCAGGTTTTTGTCCTTATTTATATCTTCAATGTCTCACACCAGAGCATCTTAATATTGAACTTTAGCATCCAATTTATTTCACATAAGAGTTAGGTCTCAACTGCGTTCATTTACTTAGAAAGGTCTCAAGCGTATCCTTCTTTATGGCAGAGTAGAACTCCATTTTTTTAAGAAGCATTTTTTTATCCATTCCTCGGCTGATGAGCATTTAGGCTGTTTCCAAGATCTAGGTGTTGCAAACTGTGCTTGCTATAAACATGTGTGTACATATAGCACTGTGGTTAATTATTTCAGGAAGATACCAAGAAGAGGAACAGCTGGGTCAAATGGAATCTCTCACTAGTCTTTTAAGAAATCTTCACACTGATTTCCACAGAAGTCACACTCCCACCAACAGTGGAGAAGGGTTCCTTTTCCCCACAGCCCCTCAGCATTTGTTACTGGTTGTTTTCTTGATAGTAGCCATCCTTTCAGGGAGTGGGGTGGAATCTCAGCGTTGTTTTGATTTGCATCTCCTGAATGACCAAAGGCACTGAACACTTTTTCATGTATTTATCTGCTGTCTCTACTTCTTCAGCTGAGAAATGTCCATTTCAGATGCCCACTTTTGGATTGAGTCTTCAAATTTGAGGAGTCTGATTTTTCAAAATTTCCATATAGATTCTAGATATTAGTGCCTTGAGGAACGGCTGGGAAGGTTTTTCCCCCACACCGTGGGTCTCTTCTCTCTCCTGGTTTCTTTTGCTCTTAGCAGCATCTATCAGAAAGACCGCGTTTCTCATTCCATTACCGTGGCTCGTGGTCATCAGTCAGCTAACTGTTCTCAGTGGTGCTGTCTCTGGGCTTTCCTGTGCCACTGCCCCATGTGCTTATCTGTCCACGGTGGCATCAGTGGTTAGTCTGCGTGGGCTGCTGTAACAAAGTGCCCCAGACTTGGTGACTCAGACAGCAGGAATGTATCTTCCCTCAGTTCTGGAAGCAGGTAATGCAAGCTCACGGCTGCTCTCCGGGCAGCCTCTCTCCCCTCTTGACTGCCTTCTTGCTGTGGCTGTGCCCTCACACAGATCTCTGCATGCCTGGAGGGTGGGGGCAGGGAGACAGAATGGAAAGAGACCATGTGAGGGGAAAATGGAGGGAGAGACGGAGATCAAGGAGGGAGGGGGAAGCTTTCTTATGAGGAACTGGTGCCCATGATTAGGGGAGGAAGACCTTTAGGGTGGGGCAGCAGCTGCCGACCCTGCAGAGCCTCTGGTTTGGCCCGTCTGAGTCTGAAAGTCTGAAGACCAAGAGAGTGGAAGGTGGAATTCTTGCCCCAAAAGCTGGCGGGTATGGAACCCAGAGAGAGCCTGTAACTCAGTTTAAGCCCAGTGGCTGGGGGAAAGCCAAGGTTCCAGTCAAATATAGGCAGGAGAACAGTTTTACTCTGCAGGAAAAAGTCAGCTTTTGTGTTGCGTTCAGGTCTTCAACTGATTAGCTGCAGCCCACCTGTCTCGGAGAAAGCCAGCTGCATGGCCCAGCCCAGCGATGTAAACCTTAACCTCTTCCAAAGCATCCTCACAGAAGCACTCGGAGCAATGTCCGACCAAACAGGTGGCCACCACAAGACTCAGGTCGGTCACATGTAATTTTAACCAGCACCCATGCCGCTTTGATTGCTATGGTCGTTCAGGAATTGTTGAAATGTGGTAATGTGAGCCCCGGTCTCGGGGAGGAGGCTCTGGGTTAGCTGCGGGGGCCTGGCACAGGCTTTTCGTCAGATGGGGGAAGTGCTCCTCTGTGTCCAGTTAACGCTGGTGTTACTCTTTTAAATGTACCGAGTGGTGTTGCTTTTGTTAAATACGTTTTAGGCATTGATGGATACGATTATATTATTTTTCTCCTCTAGTTTGTTGATACAGTGGGAGTCACTAATTCATTCCTTTAATGTTAAACCAGACCAACTTTTCTGGGATAAATTCAGTTTGGTCATTATTTTTGTAAGTGTTGGATTTGATTTGCTAATGTATTTAGGGGTTGAGAAATTTGCCTCTGTCTTCATGAAAGATACCGGTCTGTAGTTGTCCTAGGGCAAATGCTGGCCTGGCGGAATTAATAGAAAGTCTTCCTCCTCCTCCTCCTTTTCAGAAGAGTTTTACACAACTAGGGTCGATTGTTTCTTCATTGTTTGGGTAGAATCCAGCGGTGGACTCCTGCTCTGGAAGGTTACAATGAAGCATTCAGTTTTGTCAATATTCAGATTGCTTGTTTCTCTCTTCTGTGACTTTTAGTAAATTCGTGAGTGTAAAATTGTTGCAGGATTCTTTATTAGCATTTTAATGTCAGTAATAATGACTCTTCCCTTATTTCTGATGTTGGCAATGTATGTATTTTCTCATTTTTCTAGGTCAGTTTGGATAGAAATTTATTAATTTGATCAACATTTTCAAAACCCAGTTTTTGTTTTTTATTGTTTTTCATTTTATTTGCTTCTACTGTGATTTTTATTATTGCTTCAGACTTAAATTCTCTTTCCTTCACTATTTCTTGAAGTGAACTGTAGGTCTTTTTTTAAATTTAATACTACAAATGTCCTTCTTTTTGTAGCTGCTCTGTATTTTTATTTTCACAAATTCAGAATACAGTTTTCTTGAGGCTTTACTTTTAGCCCATGTAGTATTTATAAAGGTGTTAATTTCCAGATATTTTCTGCTTCTTTGTATTGCTGATTTATAGTAACTACTGAAATCTGAAAACATACTTTATGTGGCCTCCAGTTTTCAAGTGCTTAAGATATATTTTGTGCTCCAAGTCATGGTTCAATTTATTACCATTACATGTGAAATTGATAAGGACGTGTCCTATGCCTTGTGTATTCTATGAGTACTAATTGCCTACTTGATTAATATTCCTATTCGGGTCAACTGTGTGTTTCCCGCTTTTGCCTGTTTGGTCTGTCAATTACTGAGAGAGAAGTCTCAAAGTCTCTAACTATATAATGGATTTATTTATTTCTCCTCACAGTTCTATTAGTTTTTTCCTTGTGTATTTGATTATCTGTTGTTACCGGATATACAGCCTGACTGCTGTGCCTTCTCAGGGAAAGACCCCTCATCAGATACATTTCCCCTTTTTAGTCCCAAAGCTTACACTTATTCTGAAGTCTCCTGTGTCTGAAATTAATGTAGTCCCCCAGCTTTTTTCTGATCAGTGTTAACACAGTGTGTCTGCCCTGTCCCTTTACTTTGTACCCACCAGTATTATTACACCCAGCACAGGTTGCTCACGTCTGTGTGTAGTTCACTCCTCCGACAAGGAAGCCAGGACCATTCACACTGACAGTGATACTAGTATATGTAGATTAATACCAACCATCGCTCTGTTTTTTATGCATTATTGGAGGCTCCCTGTTGGCCACCTCTGACTCTAATGGAGCGGTTTGTGACTGTACCTGGACTATTTTTTCCCCTAATATGCCCACGAAGCTTTCTCAGAATTTTCAGTGGTTGTCCCAGAGTTTAAAGCACAGTAGTGTAAGTCTGCAGCTTTTCCTCATCTGCTTCACCTTCACTACAGGTGACTCCAACAGCGTCTCCTCAATTCCTTCTTCCTGCCTTTGTGGTCTTCCTGGCATTATCCATAAGCTATCATTGCTCAGTAAAGTTTTACTAGAATAATACTTCAAACAAAATACATGAAACAAATTGTGTGTTTTTGGTTAACGAATGAGAACAAAAATAAAAGCTTTTATTTTGTCTTCATTTATTCTACCTTTGGCTTTCTTATTTTTCTAAATCCAAGTTTCTGTGAGTTCAAATATATGCACAAATTAAAACATTTCTATGAAAATGACTGCAGGGGTTCAAGAACATCAATAGTTAAATATCAGCCGCGTTCTCCTGTCCCTGATTTGTTGCATACAACACTGTTACTTTTAGACATCAAACTTAACCCACAACCCAAGGGATTTGGTCTTTAAAAAATAATATTAACTGACTTTAGTTTTTAGGAGCACTTCAAGTTTACATAAAAATTGAACATGTAATACTGGGGGTGTCCCTGCCCCACTCCTCCCCCTAACACACTTTATGATTAGCGTCTTGTGTTGCTGCTGTGGGCTCTTTTACAGATGATAGTCGGTACTGATATGGTACTAATAAAGCCTACAGTTTGCATGAGGGCCCCTCCTGCAGGCATACATGCTGTGCTTTTGACAAACGTAACGACACGTACCCACGGTTGTAGTATCGTGCAAAGTCCTTTCACGGCTCTAAAAACCATGAGCTCTGTCTCCCATCCCTTCCTTCCCACTAATGCGACAGACACTTATTTTTAACTGCTTTCTTAGCTTTTCTTCTCCCAGAATGTCACGTACAGGATAAATAAATAGCTCTTTCCCAAAATGGTCGGGACTAGAAATATTTCAGATTCTGAGTTTTATCAGAATTGGAATATTGTCCTAAACATAGTGAAATATCTTGGAGATGAGACTCAAGCCTAAATACAAAATTCATTTGTGTTTAATACATCACTTTTATGCACAGGCTGAAGATAATTTTACACAACACTTTTGGTGTGCTTGAATTTTGACTCCAACTAGACATGAGGTCAGGTGTAGAATTTTCACTAGTGGCATCATGGTAAATGCAAAGACTTGAGAATTTTGGAGGATTTCAGATACTGGATTAGGGCTGGTCAACCTGAAGTTACATTCAAGCTGTCTGACTTCTTTCACTTAGTAATGTGCATTTAGCATTCCTCCATGATCTTTTTATGAGTTAATAGTTCTTTCAGTACTGAATAATATAGCTTATTATATGGCTTGCATTCATTCATCTATTGATAGGCATCTTGGTGCATCCAAATTTTCAGCAAAGTTTCTGAATAAAGCTCCTATACGCATATGTGTGAAGGTTTGTGTGGACAGAAGTTTTCAGTGCCTTTAGGTAAATCCCGAGGAGGCGTGATCGCTGGTTGAGTGGTAAAAATACTGTTAGCTGTATGGGAAAATGCAAAACCACCTTCCAGAGTGGCTGGGCCATTTTGCACTCCCGTCAGCAAAGGGAATTCCCGTTTCGCCACATCCTCACTCGCATTTGGTGTTGCAGTTTCCTGATCTTGGCCATCCTGATATATGATCAGTGGTGTCTCCTTACCGTCTTAATTTCTGTTCTCCTAATGACTTAGGGTGTGACGCATCCTTTCATATGCTCGTTTGTCATCTTTTTGTCTTCCTCACTGAAGCATCTGTTAGGTATTTGGACTGTCTTGAAATGGGTCTCTTCCTTACCAGTGCGTTTTAAGAGCTTTGTCTATACGTTGTGTAACACGCCTGGATCAGATAGGTCATTCACAGCTATTCTTCCCCGCCTGTGGCTTGCTTCTCATTCTCTTGATAATGACTTTCAAAGAACAGAATTTTTAAACTTTAGTGAAGTCAGCTCATCAATTCTTTCTCTTACAGGTTGTGACTCTGTGTATCTAGTCACTGCCTTGTGGAAGGTCAGAAGGTTTCTTTCACATCATTTTCTAGGAGTTTTATACTTCTGTGCTTTACAAAAAAATAGGTCTGTGATCTAATTTAAATTCATTTTTTCTGGATACATTTTATTTGTTTATAATCATGACTTAGTTTTCTTCTAGACAGTATGCAGATAGGCAGATAGACAATAAATACTTAAGAGGTGTGATCAAAACATACAGCGAATGTTTACATTTTTAAAATTTTTCACGTGAGCATCTTCAGCTATTGTGGTTGCCTCTGTGTTCTTAGTTGAGACAAAATGTTTATCTTTTATGACATTTTCACTTAGGGGAGGAGCGAAGAGTCATACAGTGCCAGACGTGGTGACTAAGGTAGGCAGACATGCACTAGGATGTTTTTATTTCTATTGGAAAGGTATTTCCACAAACACGTTGAATAGATTTGGGACATTGAGGCAGCCACAAAAAGACACTTATGAAAGAAGATTTGCAAACTACTTCCCAAAGTGTTGAGAATAGGGGGATGAGGTGCTCGAAGCAAATGGGAAGAGTTCCAGGAGGACTGATAGCAGTGTGTCTTTTAACATAATTACCTTATTTTGTGATCACACTGTGTATATACGTTACCTAGGTAGATGAACCGATGACAGATTGCGTGATAGACAGGCAGCAGATAGAGGTACAGACGTATCTACATACACACGCATACATCATATACATACATGCGTGTACATATATAAGCTATATACGTATGTGTGATTTTGTTTATATGATGTTAAAAGCAAACGCCTTTATCCATGGTCACACGGGCACGTTAGTGGCTGTGTGAGGAGGCCAGGGAGCTTTCCAGGGTGCTGGAAATATTCTGTCACCGGGTTACGTGGGTATACACAGAAATAAACACTTCAATATGAAATGGTCAACTACTTTCCTGTGCACACAAGTTTACTAGAACTTTCTATTATATCAATTAAATGTTTATGTCACAGATTTTATTTCCAAGCATTCGACAATGTTTCAAACCATAAGAAAATTGCAAATTGATTCGAACGTCACTGATATCAGTCATATATGGTGTAAATGGGGTGGGGGTTAACCAAGGACACAAGCTTCTCGTGCCTGAGAGATTATTCAAACTCCGGGAGTAACTGATTCATTGAAATTTTCCTAACTTTAGGACACTTACATTTATCTATTTTATCACAAAGTTATCATAGAAAGCTCCCAAATGATTCACCAAAATACAAACTCATTGCTTTTCTACATACCATTGTTCCACTCATATTCAATCTCATATTCTTCAGATACGTGTATATTTGTTCACCTGGTTACCAAGAGAGATGTATCGCAACCTTTAATGATGATTATGGATTTTCTACTTTTTAAGATTTTTTTCAATTTCAGTTCATTTATTTTCAAACTCTAGTATAAGATGAATTCAAATTTAATAGTTAAATTGACTCGTTATTGTTCTGAGATGTCCCCTTTGGTTTCAAATTATATGTTACTAGCATAACCTGGTACTGGCTTATTTTTGACAGTTTGAAAAATGTATATATTTTTCTTTTTTTTTTTCTTATACTATTGTTGTCCTACATCTTAATTTTACATATTTTTATGTAAAAGTTATTTTGACACAATGGTAGGTTCACATGCAGTCGTGAGACATCATACAAGATTCTGAGTGCATTTTTACAATCTCTCCCAATGACAGCGTCTTGTAGAACTGTCATGTAGCATGGACACTGATCTAGCGAAGACCTTCAGGAGGTCTCTCTGGTTTTTTACCTCACATATCCCAGTGCAGTCGAGTGGGAATCATGCCGAATGTGTTCTTTTCAGGTTGCCTTGTTTAACTTAGCAGGGTGCACAAAGGTCTCCTCCACACACTTTTATGCTTATTTCCTTTTGGTTCTGAAAAATACTATATTTCATCTGTTCAACTCCTTAGGACACCTTAGGCTCTGGGTCAGTTATGAACACGGTTCCCATATGGTATGTGTGTGAGGGATTTCGTGGGGACGTACTTCTGGGTATAGGTATAGGATTCTAGTTTGACAGTTTGATTTTTTTTCTTCCAGTGGTTTAAAGATGGTGGCCCATTATTTTCTGGCTTGCATAGAATCTGACAAGAGATATGCTGTTTTTCTTACTTTGTTCTGTCCACAATGTTTATTTTTTCCTTTTTATAATTGCTTTTCGGAGTTAGGATTATGATCTGCAAAGACTTTGCATAGCTTTTGAAGTTAGTGCCAGCAGGATGTTGGTAATGGATCATATGTGGGGAATAAAGAAGAAACATCTAAAACAATTCCAGAATTTGGCTTTGAGCAACCAGAAGGATGAAGCAGAATTTCCTGAGAATTTACAGTTGTTACCGCCCATAGGAGTCACTATTTTGTTGACTCAGAGGTACAGAGGGTGCAGCCCTTTCAGCTCCTCCGGAAGCCACCTTGTATGCAAGAATTGCAGCAGGTCACTTACCAGAGGCTGAAAAATGGTTACTGGAACCACCAGAAGGAGAGTGTGAGTGTGAGTGTGAGGCAGTGAGAGCTGCAGATGACAGAAGGTCTGTAGAGAACTCAGGGGACCAGTGAGGCACGGGCCCCTTAGTCTGAGCCCTTAGTCTGGTGCAGTCCCAGAGACAAGGGAGTGGGAGCATGTTTCTACCACTTTCCATCATTCATGGGTTGAGGGATGGTCCTGGAGGTCACTAAACCTCAGGCACTCTGGCCTGACTCATGAGGAGGCTAGGAAGCCTCCAGGGGAGATGAGCTGCTGGCAGATGCATGCAGACTGAGGAGGCCCAGGGGACTCGGCAGGGGCTGGATGAATGGTGGACCAGAGGGCAGGCACTAGCCGAAAGTGGCCAGATCTGAGAGAGGAAGAAAACATTATCAGTACCTCCTCATGGTTTGCTGCTTGCCTGGGATCTTCTCCAGCACCTGCTTCATCCCTTGGTGGACATCCAGAGCAGACAAGAGGAACCCGGTTCACTGAGTCCCCACACAACCATGCAGAAGGCCATGGCAGGGAGAAGTTTACACCTTACACTCTGTACCCCATGCACTGGGGACAGGGCATCATTTCAACCTGGATTTCATAAAAGAAACTCAGCTCAGAAGCGGCACTGACTTACGCAAGGTCACACAGCAAAGCAGTTGGAGCCTGGATTGAAGTTCGGCTGGCCACCCCCCTATCCCCAGGCTGTTCCCCAATCCCCAAGCTTCTACTATCCAGAAATTCGAGTCAGAAAGGCCGCAGCGCCTATTCATCACCTGTCTTATGAGCCGAAAACAATGTTCTTGAGTCACTTCCATGAGGCTCGGGTTGGCTGTGTAAATATTTGGCCTCTGGGGCTCTTCTCGGCCAGGCTCCTCAGGGTGCTGACGTTAAACACTCTCCATCAGGAAAAATGCAATCGGTTTCAGGAAGCCCTCAGCATTGGTGCTCAGAGGGCGTCTGCTCAGGCTAATGTTTGACAACACAAAGCCCATTTTTCCTATGACTTTTTCTCATTTAAGACAAGAAGGATCACCCTCCGCCTGCCAGCACACACACTCACCAGTCATTAATACGCAGGCATTTAAAAACATTTGTGATCAGAAAGGTCTGTGTTTTCTCATTTCTTTAAAGAGTCAGAGAGGTTTGAGAGCATGAGTGTGGCTGGGAGCGGGGGACGAGAGGTTGGAAGAGAGGGACGGGGGAAGGGAGGAAACAACTCCAGAGTCCCTTAGCAGCCTTCTGTCCACATGACACGCTGTGTGTCATGGACAGCCATCCAGGGGACACCTGTGGACATGGCCACGACATGTCCATCAGTGGCAAAGGAGGTCTCGGTGCAGCCCAGACAGCACACCTCAGTGCTGTAAGTCCAGAAAGGAACTCTGTTTGCCGTTCCCCTGGGTGGTAGAGTTTCAGGCAGAGTTAACTTCATTCCGTGATGTTACATTCAGCTCCGGGGTCTCTGGGATTGCTGACCCGAGAGCAGCCAACACTTGCTGCTTCGGGCAGTAGGCTGGTTCTCTTAGGAATGGAGGCTGGATGTCTGGAAATCGAGGTGTCGGCTGGATCCTTCCTGCTTCTTCTTGCTTCTGTGGCGGCCGACAGTCCTTGGTAATGTTGTTCTTGGGGAATGTGTATGTGTGTGTGTGTGTCCTGCTCTAACTTCCAAGTAAGGGTCATCCTAGCTCAGGCCACACATGTGACCACATGTATGCCTGCATCGGGCTCCCCCTGCCCTGCCTGCGCTACCCTCCCTTCCACTTTCTAGGTTGGCCCCATACTGAAGCCTCCTGGGTGCCCCCGCCTGGGCCCTTTCAGCCCCTGGAGCAGCTGCCCCATGGGTGGAATCTCGGGTCCCTTGGGGGGTGTGTCTGGTGTCTGTAAGCAAGGTCAGGTAGAGCCTCAGGAAGGGAGACTGGGCCCAACTTCACGGGCAGGAGAGGAAGGGATGGGCCATCTTGCCTGGCTGCGGATCTGCCGAGCTTTCCAGAAGCTGGGACTAAGTGCTGCAAAGCCGAGATCTCTGTTATTCCCAAAAGGGCACCCTGAGCTCTCAGGGCCTGACCCTCTTCCAAGGACTTCCCTTCTGCTGTGAGCTGGCCCTGAAGAAGAGGGGCCGTGGGAAACCGAGACAGATGGTACCTGCCTGGTTCTTGGAGGGCAGGGGCCATCACAGGAGTCGCAAAGGGACCCACAGCCACGAGGGCTGGCCCTCGACTGCCGAGCTGTCCATGCCCTCTCCAAGGCCCTTCTGGAGCCCTCACTGCCCACTCAAGCCCATCAGGGGCCAGCAGAGCTGGCCTAAAACCCTAGAGTGGAGGTGGGAGTCCTGACCTCAGCCCAGCAACTGCCTCGCTGGTGCCCGGGAAGGTTCAAATGCTCCAAAGGTCCAAATGGGGCCGTGACACCCCAGCCCTAGCACCCGGACCCCACCCGGACCGCATACTGGATGCCTTTTACGGGCTCAGCAGGCTCCCCGTTCCTGTCACGTCCCTAACCCCAACTCCTAACTGCTTATCCTCAGCCTTGTGAAGAAGTCATCAACCGTGAAGCCTGCCCAGGTATTTATTTTAGTTAGTAAAAATGCCTCAGACTTTGCCAAGAACCATTTGCCTTTAATTGGAAACTTTGGAGGCATTAAAAATGTTTAGGACGGCTCTGCAGCCTTGGAGCCATCGATCATGCAAGCCCGGCTCTGGCCCAGGTGGGACGAAGTCAACCTTTTAGCAAAACCACCTCTGCTAATGGAGTCATTTATAACTCCGCAGTGCCGTGCGGCTTGCTCTGCCAGAACTCTGTGAGCCCCAGCCAGCGTGGCGGAGAGTGGCTAACATCTGGTGACTGTAAATGAGGAGCTCAGGAAAAACAAAACATGACATAAACAAAGGCGTCACTGGGGAGTGGCAGCAGGTCATCTCCAAACTGTGGCCGGGTCCGCTGCCCCAGCCATGCTCAGGAAGCTAGAGGAGAGGCGCCATCTGCAGCTCGTCCTAGAAATGCCACATCACCAGCCTTGCCCATGGAAGACACACCAGGCACCAGGCCAGACCAGGAAGCCTCCAGGGCCATAGCCAGCCCTGCCACCTCATCTCTGGAATGTTCCTGCCAGCCTGCCTCAGCCTCACGCTGTGTGATTGCAGCCCTCCTCTCATCTGTACTGCTCAGTGCAGCTGCGTAACAAATTACCCCAAAATGCAGTGATGAGAACAAGAAGCAACTCTTGCCACATGTTCTCCTTGAGTCAGGCAGGCAGGGACAGTTTAGTCACGTGACATGGTCTCTGGTGTGTCCTGAGACTATAGCCTAGCCACCCATCCTCGCCATGGTCTCCTCTGAAGGCTTGACAGGACTGGGCAGTCTGCTTTTGAGCTCCCTCTATGGTTCCTGGAATAAAACCACAAGGGCCTTTCCATCAGCTGCCACACGGACTCCAGCAAAATGAGTGCCTCAAGGCAGCGCATTTAGGGGAGAAGCCGGAGAGCTCTGGAAGCAGTATAGCATCGTGCTCTGCTGGGTACTGGGCTGAATAATGTCCCTTAAAACTCGAGTGTTTCCAGGAACTCAGAACGTGAGCTGCTGTGGAGACAGGGTAATGAGGCTGAGCTTAGGCTCAGTTGGTCTGAGCAAACCCCACCCAGTCCTGTGCACCATCGACCCAGGTAGCAAACAGCAACGCGTAATGCTGACGGATCATTGAAGATCGTGAAAGGTGGAGGAGTAAAGACAGCATTTAATGTGTGAAATATATCACAGGGGTGGAGTCCAGGTCCTTGCACGGAGCAGGTCTCAGAATCAGCTGGCTTCCCAGTCACCATATCTGGAGGCCTTGAGTCGTGATGATGAGCTGCCTTTTGTCACTTAGGACATGGCTGTCCTCAGAGAATACGGTCACAGTCTTATTCTCCTTAGTCCTGCTCATTCTGAGACTTTTCTGAGATTTGATACGTTGATGGGGGTTCCCTATTAAGTTTCCCCAGGCTTCTGTGTTGCTTCAGGTACACAGAGATCCACTCCACGTGCTCGCTACACTGTCACGCAGGTGACAGAAATAGAGCTGGAGATCAAACAGCGACAGCATCGTACAAGCGTCTCCCAGTCCTACCGTGCACGTGACTACTTTTCAGACAGTCACCAAGCTCACTGGCTCCTGCAGGTAAACGCAGCTTTAATTCATTAGAAGTTTCTGGAATCTCATCAGCTGGATGAAATGCCAGTGTAGACAAATGATGTGTTCTTAAACTGAAGGCTTGTGTTTCTAAATCGCATGGTCAGTCTTTTCCCCCCACTCTGTTCTCTACCACGGCCTTCTTCCCTGTGGGAGCTGGCTTTCCAGATTCCAACGCTGGGGATGCTGGTCTCTTGGAATTGTGATTTTAGACTTTAGAGATTTGCTTGGGCTGGGCTGTAAATTATTTTTGTTGTTGTTTTGAGACAGGACCTGGCCTCAAACTCATGGTGATCCTCTTTTCTCAGCCTCTCAAGTGCTGTAATTACAATCACCACCCTGCCAGACTAGGCTGCGAATGTTAATACACTCATTTTCATTAACACAAGATTTTAGCTTTGACTTTTCTTATGAAAAATTGAAATTTAACATCTAAGATTTAGCAAAGAGATAGATATTCTAATTAAGAGACTGAGATTCTCTTAACATTGTGCTGTTCCTCTAGGATATTTGAATCTGCAGTGTCATATTGAGTTGTTTGTGAATAATTTTTGAAACAAAAGTGAGGATTTGCTTGGACTGGCTGTGATTTCAGCAGAATCCCCCACAAACTAGGATATGCACTCAGATTCCTTCTAGAGAGCAAGCCAAGAGCTGGTGTCAGCGGAACATTCACCCTTTCACTGGTGGTCAGCAGATTCAAGAGCAACCCAAAAATCACTGATATTTACTGCTTTGGGTTATTGATTCAGGGAACACTGCATAGTCAGTGTTAACTAATTATGTCAGCTATTTGGGGTATAGGAGTAGATTTGTATTTGTTGTGTCATTTTTTTGAAATTTTTTTGGTAGACTCCAAGTCTTTTTTTCTTTTTTTGAAGAGTAGGAAGAAATTATTGAAAGGAAGATAGAAAAGCTTCTTTTTAAAAGAGATAGAAAAGGGGCCCAAAAAGTGGGTCGCCTCTCTAAGTTTTGAACACCAAAAGGCTAGAGCAAAACTGAAAATAGATAGTAGAAGATCACTCCAAGAGGCCTGGACAGAGTCACTTGGGGTGACAGAGCCCACTGGGAACCTAGTGTGTTTTCGGTATAGTGAAAGTGTTGGTGTCACACCTACATCGAGTGTCAAATGGCACTTTGACACCAACCACAGGGATTTTGCAGAACATAATGAAACTGAAGAAAAGTGTTTCCTGAAGGGAAATGGAGGAAGCACCATTCCCAGTATCTTAGTTCTTGCAACTGTCTTCCTAAAGCAAGCCGTCTGCCAGCCTCCAGCTTTCAAATTTCCCTGTGCACAGCTAAGTATGGTAAGCGCTTCTTGGATGGGAATTTTATTAACATGGTATCTTATCTGGGAGTCACTGTCTTTTTCATGGTTTCTTGCACAAGGATACAATTATGCAATGCATCCCTTAGAAGCCTCTTAACAGGAACGCTGTTAGACCGAGTCCTGTGCCTGGCAAGTGAGGGTAGGCAGCAGCTCACCACTGCTGCATAAAAGGCGGTCACTCCATGTGCTTGGATGAAAGCACAGATATAAATAATCGCGCAAGGCTGGCAGTGATTTTGTGTTACGCTGTTGGTGACATCATGGAGAAGAGTTGGTGGAACTGGTGTCTTCGCCTGTAAGAACACAAGGGATAGATACCTACGGTGCTGTGATGGGCACTTTTTTGTCACAAGAAATAAGACCAGAAAGAGTGGCACGGTAGGTGCAACAACTGGTTTCATAGAGTTCTTTGTTAAAGAAGCAAAATACTCAGTCATTCAGTCTCATTGTGTTTTACATAAAGCTTTTTGTGCCAAGGAAAGCAGCAAAACAAACAAAAAAAGGACAATAAATATCCCTGAAGATGTCACCAAAATGGTGAATTACATCATGGCTCATGTTGTTACTTTTTAACAATTTCAAGCATTCCTGATGAGGCTCAGGCACAGTGTAATGGTTCGCTTATGTGCAGTCATGTCTGGTGGCTGAGCAGAGGACGAGTCCTGGACAGATGCTCTGCCTGCTTGGGTGAAGTTAGGCTCTTTATGAATGAGAAAGGGCGGAAATCGTCACAGCTCACTGATACATCCTGGCTTAATGACCTTGTGTTTTTTGTTTTTGTTTTTACAGACTTTATACATCAATGTACTGAACAAAAATCTAGAAGGTGTAGGAAGAACAGCAGAAAGGATGTTTTATGAGATCAAAACACTTGCGAGAAAACTGCAAGTTTTTGAAAGAGACCTTGAAAGTGGGCAGCTGAAATACTTTTCCAAATCTAAAAATGCATTGAGAAAATTCTACATTTTCAGACAATTCTATAAGCTCTCAGGAAATCTACAGGGAGTTTTCTAGCACTGAAGCAGCTGCCACGCAGAATTTCGGTAATAGATTTTTACAGTAGCATAAGATAGAAACAATGCTGGGTCTTCTCTAGATAAAGCTACACTTGAACTTTATGTTTCCTGCTGGTTGGCTTTTGGATCTGGAAATACAAATACTGGAATTTCAACAAAGCTCTACCTGCATGCACCCCCTGAGAAGATAAAGAAGGTGAAATGAGAAGGGGTGATAAAGGAAAGCACAGCTGATAGTTCTGAAAATGAAATCCTCAAAGTTCAAAATTCTCTGCCAAACAGTTTTAAAAGAAAGAAAAGCATTTGGGATTGCTTTTCTCACCTTGTTTGGATCATCGTTTGCTTGTGAGAAGCTGCTCTCAGACTTGAATGTAGCAAGCGTGATACAAGAAACAGACTCACAGATGACCTGAGTGTGGCATGCGTTGCTCTCAAGCTAAGGCAGCGTGAGCCGAGGTTTGACAGATGGTCAGCACACACACACACACACACACACACACACACACACACACACACACGGCAAAGATCGCGTGAACCGTGCAAAGCATGCCCACCACAAACTTTTAGCTTTCCATAGGAAGATGTTTGTGCCATTGAAAGCTCGGATTGTGTGTTTCTTTTAAAACAAAAGATGTTAATGTCTGAGTTTGTTTAAAAAAAACTAAATCCTCAAGGTTCAGGTTTAACTGTAGCATTGGCACTTTTCGGTAAGTAAGTGGGTGTGAGGTTCCAGTGTGGGCACTCGTCTCTGAAAGATTCACCATCCCTGTCCTAGAGACTCAAGTTGTTGGGTATATTGATAGTCACTTAACTATTTATTTGTTGAATATCGCATAAAATAAGTGAGACAACCAGGCTCAGTGGTGCTTACCTGTCATCCCAGCACTCAGGAAGCTGAGGCAGGAGGATGTTTAGTCCGTCATGCTTACCACTTTCTGAAATAGCTCTGGAAATCTTCCCTGAGCGTCTTACCACTCAAAAACAAATCAAAAACACAATGAAGGCTGCCGCCGAGTGTCATCAGAGGAAAGGCAGTCTGGGAAAAACTTGATGGTGGGGCAGGGGTGCGACAAGCCTGGCTGGGGAGGAGTCATAATGGAGGTGCTCAGCGAGCAGTCACTAAGCCCCGAGTACTCTGAAGTGGGTGGCCTTAAACCCCGAATATAAAATTAATCAGAAAGATGATACAGGTCGAACAAAACAAGTATCTGCATCAGTGGAAAGGGTAAGGTGCTACCAGGGCGGGTCCCCAGCACCTTGGCTCCACCCCTCCAGTGCAGCCTACTCTAGAGCATCCCAACAGCCCGAGGGGACCATCAGAGAGTGCTGCAGAGGCAGAATCCCTGACAGATGTGTGTATTCAGCAATGTGACAGGATGCAAAATCGACACACAGAAAATCTACACCAATAATGAACTTGCTGAGAAAGAAATTAGAAAAATAATACCATTCACAGCAGCATCAAGAGAAAATAAATACTTAGGAATTAACGTGACCAAAAAAGTGAAAGACTTCTACATGTACACACACACACACACACACACACACACACACAACCTTGCAATACTCTGAAAAAGATTGCAGAGGAAATCAGAAAATGGAAAACTATCCCTCACTTCTGGATAAGGGGAACTAATATTGTCAAAATGACCATTCTTCCAAAACTAATATATAGATTTAACACAATCCTTATCAAAATACTTACAGCATTCCTCACAGAACTAGAAAAACAATCCTAAAACTCATTGAAACCAGAAGTGACCCAATAGTCAGAGCAAAAAACCCCCAAAAGAACAGGAGTCACCATATACCTGACTCAAGGTATACTACAAGGTTACACTGATAGAAACAGCACAGTATTGGCAAAAATACACCAGACGTGGGTAAATAGGACACAATCAAGGATACAGAAAGAGCTCCAGATACATTCAAGTAATTGATCATGACAAAGGGGCTGAAAACATACCCTGAAGGAAAGACAGCTTCTTTAGCAAGTGGTGCTGGAAAAACTGGCTTCCAGATGCAGAAGACTGGATCTAGATCTCTGTCTCTCACCAGGTACTGAACAAATGAAAATGGGCCAAAAATCTAAATATCAAAACAGAAACATTTGAGCTCCTAAAAAGTAAACTGGTGAAATACTTCAGGTCATTGGTGTAAGCGGGGAGTTTCTGAGTGGAATTCCAGCTGCACAAGAAATAAGAACAAGAAACCGATAAATGGGATCACAGCAAATTAAAAAGCTTCTGCACAGCAAGGAGGCATTCAGCAGAGTGAATGGGAAGACAACCTCGTCAGCTCTTCTCCAAACAAAGGACTAATATCTAGACTGTGTAAAGAAATCAGAAATTTAAACTCCAAAATAAAAAACCTAATCAAAAATAGAGAACTGATATGAATAAACATTTCTCAGAAGAAGTGCAAATGCTCAATAAACATACAAAAATGTTTCTTATCTCTGGTCATTAAATACAAGTTAAAACAACACTATAGCTTCATTCTCTGCCAGAAAGAACAGCCGTCATCAAGAAATCAAATAATAACAATTTCTGGTGTGGCTACAGCGAAACTCTCCTACCTTGCTGGTTGGGAAGTAAACTAGTACACCCATTATGGAAACCAGGATGGCGATCTCTCAAAAAACTAAAAGTAGAAACTCCACTTGACCCAGCCAGGCCCCTTCTAGGCATCCTCCTAGAAAACCTAAAGACATCCTATTACAGAGATCCATTCATATTCGTGTTTCCAGCAACACAAATCACAACAGCTAAATCTCAGAAGCGTCCATCAGCAGATGGTGTGCATACATGATGGAGTACTACTCAACTGTAGAAAAGGATAAAGCTGGGATATTTGTATGAAAACGAGTACACTCAGAAAACTTCATGTTAAGTGAAATAAATCAGACATATGTTGCATGTTTCTCTCATTTGAGTAATTCAAAATAAAATAAAGAACAAGATAAAAGACTGATAAAAGGAAACAGGGAAATAGATCTTATCCAAACCAAAAGGGGAACAAGAAGCCAAGGAGGGGAGGAGGCGAAGGACACATAGAAAGCTCCTCATGCATGTGTCCCAGCGACCCTCAGTGAAGGTGATCTTTATACTGTAGTCACAAACATGAACTACAAATAATGATGATGGTGGTGAAGACAGGGGAAGGAGAGAGAGAGAGCTGAAGGGAGACAGGAGGGGAAGGGAGTAAAAGAACCACTGCATGGCCACCACCTATGTCCACTCCCGAGACGAAGACAAACATCTTCTACTCCAAACATGTACTGCCTTATAAAAGGGTAACAACAGTTACCAAGTGCCTTCATCCACTCTGCTCACCGGATCTGCCACTGTGCGACACCCTGCTCTTCCCAGAGTCTCGCCGATCATGGGAGGTAAACATTTTGGAGTGATTTGGAATGCTGAGGCAGAAACAGCCGCACAACTGAAGATGTGACACAGAGCATCCGGGCTCCTCAGCCCATCGGAGCTGCTTCAGGAAGTAGGAATAATGGAATACCTGTGTCCGAAGTCGGTGAGAATGGTCAGGGGAAGCTAGTGGCTAGGTGTCTTTTACTGCAATAAATTATTTTAAATTTAAACACTCAGGATATTTTTTTTACCATACCTGGTGCATAGCACGAGCATTTGTGATGTGGCTTGAATTAACTGGGTTTTCTGCTGGCACTCATTAGTTTCTTGAAAGCAAGATAATTGGACTAAATATGAAGAATACCTCTGTGTTGCAGCTCACAGTTGACTGCATCGAAGACCAGTAGTGAGGCTTCAGTATTAAGTGTCTGACAGACGTCGGAGCTGCACAGCCCGGCTGCCTGGATTCGACTCTCAGCCCCACCCCCACCAGGATGAGGCCACCAGCAAACCCCTCAGGCACCCCGGGCCTCATCTGTTGTCTGTGCAAATGGCCACAGCCACAAGACCAACCTCAAGCAACAATAAGCCAGTACCACACAACTGCCAACAGAAAGATGAGAAGTGGGAAAGGAAGGTAAAAATGGGCTCTATCAAAGTTAAATGCTTCTATGTACTATTCCATTATATGAAAAAGCATATTTTCAAAAATGTGAAAAGCTAACTCAGCAGAATGGGAGAAAATATTTTCAAATCATATAATTAAGATCCCAGAAATTCCGCACAAGAACAGAATGCTAAAACCTGTTAGAGACAAGAAACATCACCTATCAAGGAAAGCACATTACGGTCACCACACACTTCTCAACACAAACCCTCAACATGAGCTTAGAGTGAAGTATTTTAAGTCTTGAAAGAAAACTTCAACCCAGATTGCTGTACTCTGCAATACTATCTTTCAAAATTAATGGAGAAATAAGAGATTCCCATGTCATGGAACAACTGAGGGAATTCATGTCCACCAAACCAATCCTAGAAAGAGGACTGATAGATATTCTAGATAGACATAAAAATGGCCACAATTCCCAGAACATCAACAGAAAGGAACCACCAGGCAGGGCAAGAAATGAACAAAGGGGGAAAGTAGGGAACCAACAATAGGAAAACAACATGACAAAGATAAACCAATACGTATCAGCAATAACAATCAATATAAATGGCCTCAATTAACCAATTCAAAGGAAGAGATTGCAAGAATGGATCAAGAAGCAAGGGCAAAAAAAATGCTATGTACAAGAAACACATGTAACTAAACAAGAAACTCACAGACTGAACGTCAAAGGATGGAAAACAATATTCCATTAGACAGGAATCCAGAGAAAAGCAGGGGTAGCTATTCTGTTTGCAGACAATGTGAACTTCAAACCAAAAAAGATTGAAAGAGATGAAGAAGATCACTGCATATTTGTTACGGGAAAAACTCAAAAGGAAGAGATAACAATCGTAAACCTATATGCACCAAATACAGGAGCACCCAATTATATAAGACAAATACTAATTGACATGAAAAAGCAAATATAGGATAACACAATTGTAGCAGGGGACCTTAATACCCCATTGTCACAAAGAGATAGATCAACTAGACAAAAAGTCAGCAAAGATCACAGAAATGAATCAAACCTGTGAACAAATGGACGAATACTAGATGTTTACCGAGCATTGCACCCAACATCAGAATACACATTCTTCTCAACTGCAAATGGATTGTTCTCTAAAATAGGCCATATATTAGCCCGGAGAACATGTTTAAGGAAGTGCAAAGGAACTGAAATTATCTCGTGCATATTATCTGACTGTAGTGCACTGGAATTGGAAATTAATGGCAAAAGAAACTGCAAAAACTACATAAATACATGGAAATTAAATAACACCCTCCTGAACAGCCACAGATTCACAGATGAAATTAAACAAGAAATTAAGCAATATCTACAATCCAATGAAAATGCAGACGCCACACACCAGGACCTATGAGACACAATGAAAGCAGTCCTAAGAGGGAAATATATAGCAATACATTATCACATCAGGAAAACAGTGAGCACAAATAAACAACCTAATGCTGCACTTTTAAACCCTTAGAAAACAAAGAATAAATCAAGACCAAAGCTCATAGAAGGAAGGAAATTATAAAAATCAAAGCAGAAATTAATGCAATGGAGATTAAGAAAACAATACAAAGAATTAATGAATCAAAGAGTTGGTTCTTTGAAAGGATAAATAAAATTAATAAATCCCTAGCCAACCTTATCAAAAAGAACCAAAAAAAGCTAAAATCCACACAAGAAATGAAAAGGGTGAAATCACTACAGACCCTGTGGAAATACAGAAGATCATGAATACCTACTTTGAAAACATATGAATTAACATAGCTGAATCAAGAAGATGTCAAACTGTTGAATAACCCAATTTCAGTTAATGAAATTGAACATGTAATTAGAACTTTATCAACAAAGAAAACTCTAGGTCCGGGAGGATTTATTGCTGAACTCTACAAGAAGTTTAGGAACAACTTAATGCAAACTCCGCAAACTCTTCAATGAAACTGAAAGGGAAGCAAGTCTCCCTAACTCATTTCTTGTTTTTTTCTTTTTTTATCGGTACCCAGGAACGAACTCACAAACTGCACACTTTGCAAGGCAGGCGCTTATGCTGCTGAGCTAAATCCCCAGCCCCCGCCCCCCCCAACTCATTTCTGGAAGCAAGTATTATCCTGATACCAAAACCAGAGAAGGACCCAACCAAAAAAGAGGCCAATCTCCCTAATGAACTTAGATGTAAAATTCTCAATAAAATACTAACAAACAGAATTCAGAAAATCATCAAGAAGATTACACACCATGACCAAATGAGAGTCATCCCAGGAATGCAGGAATGGTTCAACATACATAAATCAATAAATGTGATATAACACATCAACAGGGTCAAAGACAAAAATCACATGATCATCTCAATAGATGCAGAAAAGGCGTCTGACCAAGTCCAACACTCATTCATGATAGAAAATCAGAATAGATGATTTTTACCTTAATCTGATAAAAGTCATCTGTGAAAAACCAACAGCCAACATCATACTAAATGGACAAAAACTGAAAGCTTTCACTCTAAAGTCAGAAGCAAGACAGGGATGCTCACTAGCACCACTCCTGTTCACTATAGTTCTGGAAATATTTTCCAGAGCGATTAGACAAAAAGAGAAATAAAAAGATTACGGATAGGAAAGGAAGAAAAACTATCATTATTTGCAGAGGACATGATACTCTACATAAAACAACACTGAGATTCCATCTCACTCCAGAAAGAATGGCTGTCATAAAGAAATGATTGTCATAAAAGAAAGAAGTGTTTTATAAAGAAACCAGTAACAAATGTTGGGGGGAGCGGGATGTAGGGGAAAAGGACCCCTTCTTAACTGTTGGTGGGAGTGTCGACGGGTGCAACCACTGTGGAAATCAGTGTGGAGATTCCTCAAAAAACTAGGATTGGAGGTCTCATTCAATCTAGCTATTCCCTTTCTGAGTATTTTTCCAGAAGAATTGAAAACATCATGCCACACCAATATATGTGTATCTTGTTTATGGCAGCACAATTTCTAATAGCTAAATCCTGAGGGGTGGGGGATTTAGCTCAGCGGCATAAGCACCTGCTTGGCAAGTGCAAGGTTGTGAGTTGAATCCCTGGTTCCACAAAAAAAAAAAAAAAGCTAAATCCTGGAAACAACCCAAATGAGCATCAACTGCAGAATGGATAAAAGGTATTTGGTATTTTTATACAATGGAGTATTACTCAGCTATAAAGAAGGATAAACGAGGCTTTTATAGGTAAATGGATGCAACTAGAGACCTACTCATTAGTGAAATAAATCAAACTCGCATGTATAAACACTGTATTGTCACCTTAGTGTGAGAACTGCAGGAGAGAGAGGAAGGGGCAGGGTCCCAAATACTCCTCACAGGCGTTTCCCCAGTAACTTACCTCCCTTTCACTGGATTCGTCTCCCACAGCTTCCACCACCTCCCACCAACACCACAGTGGTGGCCAAGCCTTCCACATAGGAATCATCAGGGGACTCTAAGAAGACCATAGCAGTGTTGAAGCAAAAGTCTGTAGACAGATGCATGGCAGTATCATTCGTAAAAGCCCAAAAGTAGAAGCATCCCAAAAATCCATCCGTGCGAGTGAATGCGCACTACAGAGTTGCTGACCCTGAAAAGCAAGCTGAGTGAAAGACACGACACGGGACACAAGAAGACACGTACTGAATGATTCTGTGTCTACAAAATAATCCAGGAGAGCTGCACCCATGGAGACGGAAGGCTCACTAATGTTGCCAGGAACAGGGACAGCAGACTGGGGACTGACCACTTACAGGGGACAGGGTTTCCTCCCAGGTGATGGAATGTTCTAGAGTTTGGTTGTGCTGGTGGTGGCACAACACTGCAAATGTACTAAATGTTACTAATGGCAGCTTTTGTTATGTGTACCGTCTCTGTCACTTTCTCGTTGCGGACACAACATCCAAAACCCACAATTGCAAGGAGGAAAAGAATACCCAGGGGCGGTGGTGCACACCTGTAATCCCAGCACTCAGGAGGCTGAGGCAGGAGGATCACTGTGAGTTCGAGGCCAGCCTGGGCTACAAAGTGAGCTCAAGGCCAGCCTGAACTGCATAGCGAGACCCTATCTCAAAAAATAGGAGAAGAAACATAGAATTATATAAATTGATACAGAAAAAAACACTTGACAGAATTCAGTACCTAGCCATTAAAAAAATCTTCAACAAACTAATAGAGGAAAACTCCTTTAATATCATAAAGAACATCAACCAAAAGGCTACAGCTAATGTCTTAATGTTGAAAGACACACTGAATGTCTCACTTCTGAGTTTGGGCACAAGGAAGTAGTTCACCCTCGCCAGTCTTAATCCACATATTCCTAGAAGCTCTAACCATGCCATTAAGGTCTAGAAGCAGGGAGTACGTAGACTGTGAAGAAAGAAATGAAACAGCCCCTCTCTATGGATGACAGGATTGCACAGAAAATGAGAAGCAATCCACAAAAAAAAATCCTAGAACCAATAAATGAGTTCACCAGGTTTCAAGGTATAAGAGCAACATGCAAAAATCAATTAGCTTTGTAAAAATGAACACATGAAAATCCAAATCAAAAACAATGCTATTTCTCCTCCCACCCCTGGGATTGAACTCATGACCATGCACTCACAAGGCAGGTGCTTACGCCACTGAGCTAAATCGCCAGCCCCAACAGTGCCATTTCTACTCACCACAAAGTACCTCGGTGTAAATGCAACATGGACAGAATCTGAAATGCTGATAGTCACAAAATATTCAGGAAAGAAGTCAAAGAAGACCTAAGTGAGTAGAGAGGTGCACCATGCTCATGACCTGGAAGGCTCAGGGTGGTAAAGATCAGTTCTCCTGTGTGATTGCTAAAGTCGATGCAATTCCTACCCCAGTTCCACAGCCTTGCACAAGTTTATTCTCCAACAAATTACGCCCAGTGGAGAATCACCAGTTATAAAAGATTATATATCTAGGTAGCCCATCCTTAAAAAGACAAAATCATTGAAGTGGACAACAGATTGGCTACTGCCAGCGTCAGGGAAGGGTGAAAGTGAGGGTCTGGTGGCACTAAATGTTGGACAGGAGATGCCCTTGGGCAGTCGGTGCCCAAAAGTCCTGCCTGACTGAGAGAGTCCCTTTCTGGGAACTGTATCACCTGTCAGCCAGGCAGGGACAAGAAAAGATGCCGAGGCACTCCATAAGCCAATGATGCATGTTAAACTGGTAAGGAAGTGTGGGGTGTTTTCCATATCCGAGCCCCAACCTTCCCCACACACAGTGCTGGGCTGGTCATGAGGTCGTAGCAGCCCATGAGCCCAGCTGAGGACACTGGACCCTCAAACTGGAGGGAAAAGAGTGAGTTTCACCCCAAGCTGTGAGGAGAGCACCTGGCGGGCTGAGCAAGGCACCAGTCCAGTTCCCCAGCTCGGAGCTCAGGCTGGAGATGCAGCAGGAGGTGCTGGTGAAAGCCGGGGGCAGAGCAGAGACCCACAGCTGCCCGGGAGGGAAGGGGACGGTGGAGGCATAAAATAGATACGATCCAGAGGAGGACCTGGGTGAGATTCTCAGGAAAATTAGAGCATTCGAAGGTGGTCGTCTGGATTCCGGAGTTCAGAAAACCACGCACGTGGCCAGAACCAGACCCAGCCCAGCAAGGACTGGAAACACCCTTAGACTTCCACAGGGTGGGTGCCCTGGCCCTGGTGCGAGCCTGCAGTAAGTGTGGGGCTGCCCAGGCAGAGCCAGTCTGTGAAGGCGGAGGGACTGCTTGTGCATGCGTGTGCGTGCTTGTGTGTGCATGTGTGTGCGTGTGTGTGTGTGTGTGTGTGTGTGTGTATGTGTGTGTTTGCGGCTCTAGTGACAATAGAGGAAATTTCTGTCAAAACATTGGCTCGACACTAGCTAAAGGAAAAGGGGCTTCCAGATCACACATAACCAGGAATCATCTTTGGTGAAAGCATTGTAGAACAGTATCAGAGCATGCTCACTCCAACAGCCTTCAACAGCAAAACAAAACAGGAAACCCTGGGGAAAACAGAGAATCTGATTTTCAAAAGTACCACCGTATAGTTTCAAAATGTTTCAATGATGACAATAAATTACAAACTGTACAAAGAAACAGGAAATTATGGCCCATTGTAAGGAATAAAATAAACTATCCTCGGGTCAGCCCAGAAAGTAGACTTACTCAACTAAGACTTTAAAACAACCGTCTTAATATGTGCAAAGAGCTAAAGGAAAACAGAAACAAAAGACAAAAGAATATCAGGGAACAAGGGGCTGGGGATTTAGCTCAGTGGCATAAGCACCTGCCTGGCAAGCACCAGGTTGTGAGTTCAATCCCTGGTACCACCAAAAAAAAAAAAAAAAAAAAACCTTAAGAATATCAAGAAACAGATACAGAAACAAAATGAGAAAATCAAGAAGAGAAATCATAAAAAAAGAGTCGAACAGAAATCCTGGAATGTGCAATGACTAAATTTGAAAAATCCACTAGAGGTTCAATAGTGGGTCTGGAACAGACAGAATGGAATGAGGTTGAAGACAGAGCTGCTGAAATTACGGAGTCTGAGGAACAGAAAGAACAACAGTGAAGGAATAGAGTCTAGTGTTGCCCAGCCTTCCAGCGTCAGGGACAGATTCAGACAAATTTTCCAAGGACCGAGCGGACGAGGGTGTTTAGTGTCTTTTACTTTTTAGTACCCATTTGTGATACACAATAATCACACTCCCCCGCACAGCCTGCCGCCTCAGCTCCAGCCCAGCTCACCAGCAATGAGATTCCCTGAGGAGCCCGCAGCCTGGCTCCCTCCCTTGGGACACTCGGCCACAGGCCATCTAACAGGGGGCAGAGCTTGGGCAGTGCTGCCCGTGCCTGACACCACAGCTGGAATACAAGTGAAGCTCTGCTGCCACCTCTCCTGGGGCTGGGGCTGGGGGACCCTGGCGAGGGACCCGTGCAGGGCTATCAAGCTGACCACGTAAGCATTGTGGAGTTCCAAGCAGGAAACCTCAGACACTTGCCCCAAGATATCTCATCAACCACCAAAACCCAATGAGGAGAGTTCTCAGAGCGCAAGAGAGAAGCCACGAAGCTCACCCTCCAGGGGCTCTGCCAATGGATGTCTGGATTCTCTCAGGCCAGAAGGCCATGGAAGGGTACATTGTAAAGTACTAAACTGAAAAATAAAACTGTTAGCAGAGAAGTCCATAGTTAGCAAAATGATTCTCCCAAGTCAAGGTGAAAATAGACATTCTCAGATGGGGAAAAAAGTGTAGGGATGTTACCATTAGATCCTCTCTGCAAGAAACGCTAAATCAGTTCCTGAAGCAGAAATAAAATACGCTAAATTTAACTTAAAGCTATGTAAGTAAAGATCTTCAGTAAAGATAAATATGTAGGAGAAGTAAACACCAGTATCGTTTCTATTTTGATTTGTAACTTTGCTTTTTACTTTCTATATGCTCAGGAGAACAAATGGATAAAAAGACATAAATCTGGGTTATTGGGCACACAATAGAGCAAGATGAAACTTCTGATACAAATTAACTAAGAAGAGCGTGCAGAGCTGATGGAGATACGGTGCACATGGAAACTGACCCGGCATCCTGTACATTAGACTGAATATTGTCATGCAAAACTATGAATGTGGGCCCTTTGCTTTCACTCAACATAAAACCAACTCCAGTGAATCAAAGACTGAAACTCGGGGATTAAAATTCTAAAACCCCTAGAAGGAAACCTAGATGATAATCTGCGTGATGCTGGATTTGACAGTGATTTTTTTTCACTGACGCGAAGAGTTCAGGTAACAATAACAAAATTAGATCAACTCACATAAAAATTTAAAGCTTTTCTGTATAAAATGATGCTAGCAAAAGAATGAAAAGACAGCATAATGGGAAGAAATATTTGTGAGTGACGCATCTAATAAGGGATTAGTATCCCAAATACTTACATTTAAAAAAACTACCACTCAGAGCAAAAGTCAGATAAACCAATTAAAAAATGAACAAAGGATTAAGTAGCCATTTTGTCCAAAAAATATGTATTTATGGTCAATAAACACCTAAGACGGCACCCAAAGCCATCCGTCATTCCGGAAATGCAAATCCAGACTGCAGTGAGATAAGATTTCACATCCTTCAGGACAGCAGTTATTGTATTTCTTTATTTTGCAGGACTGGGGATAAAGCTAGGGCCTTTCGCTGAGCTGCATCCCCAGTCTGTTTGATTTTTATTTTGAGGTATAGCTTTGCTAAATTGTTCAAGAGGGTCTCAAACTTGCAATCCTCCTGCCTCAGCCTCCTAAGATCCTGAGATTGTGCTACAGAATAGCTATTAATTTTTAAATACGGAAAAATAAAAAGTGTTGATCAGGCTGTAGAGAAAGAAGCTGAAACCTTTATTCATTGCTGCAAAAAAGAAAGTTAAAGTTTGAATTGTTGTCTGATCTAGCAGTTTCACACCTGGATGTATCACGATAAGATTCAAAAGCAGAAGCTTGAAGAGCTATTTACACAGCCGTGTCTACTGCGGCAGAATTCACAGTGGCCAAGAAGTAGAAGTGACCCAAGTGCCACCAACAAATGAATGGATCAGTAAAGCATTGGATAGGCATACGGTAGAATAGTCCAGAAAAGAGGGAAACACATGACACCTTGAAACAAGTGACACCACAGATGGGCCTGGAGCACATTGCACTGGGTCAAATGAGCCACACACAGAAAAACCCAGCTTGCACACATCTGCTTCTGTGGAGCACTCAGGGTAGGCAGCAGAGACGGAGCCAGGCAGTGGTCACCTGTGCTGGCCATCGCTTTGGAAAGCTGAGAAGTTCTGGAGTGGACAGAAGCAATGGCTGCAGAGTCCTGTGAATGTCCTGCACTTCATGGCCCTGAACGCACACCGGAAAGATGGTTAAGATCGAAATTTTATTTTATACATATTTTGCCACAGAAGAAAAAGAAGGAGGCAGAAAGACACTTGGACAGGAGGAAACTCAGCCCCCAGCCTGCATGCCTGATGGGGCCCAGGGACGGCTGATGGTACCGGGCATGGAGCTTTGCCTTCCCAGACACAAGTCCCTCACGAATTGTCCTCTTAGGCTAGGAACCTCCACTTGCAAGGGAAACAGAAGGATCTATTCTTTCCCAGGCAGGGAAGCAGGAGGCAGGTAAAGGTTTCTCCAGGGTTCACAGTCGTAATTCCCCCAGTGGCACAGAGATGCTTTTCCCAGCTACAGAATCGGGTTCCTGCCTTGCCCAAGGGGAAGATATATTCTGGGGCGGCAGAGTCCTCTGAGCATGATCTGGGCTGTGCACGTGGTCACACCCAAGCCTGGCTGCCGTGGCCTTCGTCCTGAGCATCATGAGCTGTGGCTGTGCCCATTCCCACCCCGAGTCACAGATGAGGGGCTCAGGGCTCTGGCAGACTCCAGCTCTGCCCAGAGGTTCCCTCTAGAGTCTTAAGCATGGAAGAGGAGCCTCGCTGGGCCAGAGGCAGCAGAAATGTTGGATTTGGAAGCAGAAGTTTGCTCCAATCTTTGCTCCCACCTCACTCTCATCTGGCCCACTAACCTCGGCTCAGAGCCTGGTTTCCCTCACCAGGAGAGGAGGATAGGCCTCTGCAGTGAGATCTTTCTGGTCCTGAAGCAGAGGGCAGTGGGCACAGCCAGACCTCTGTGCAGTGGGCACGGCTTCTGCAGTCCTTGACTGGGCTGGGGAGTCCCACTCTCTGAGAGCCCTGCCTCAAGTGTTAGGGTTAGACCCCAGCGTGCTCTTGCAGGACTCCTACCGCTAAGTTCATGGCAAAGCAGTGGACGCCAACAGCCCTGGGGAGTCACAGCGCTTGGGCGCCTGGTCCCTCATGCGTCCTCTTCCAGGACCACAAATCCTCAAAGCAGGGACCTGAGCGAGGAACTGAGCAACATGGCAAAAGCTGCTGCCACCCTGAGCAAGAATAAAGTCTGAGTGGTGCAAAAACTCTTCTAGGAAATCCAGAGCTCCAGATGCTAGTGCGAAACGCCCATGTGCATCTGTGTTACTCTGGTCCTGCTGCGGTAATAAACACCTCCTAGATCTCCCCCGAGTAAAGGAACAGAGATGGTTCCTTGTGGGCCACGGAGCCCGCATGACCTCCCCTCATCCCGATGGCCCCCAGACCACGTGTCCTGTGTGCCGCAAGCCTGGCCCAATTCCACCCTGGCTGGAGGAACAGCCCCTTTCTGATTGCTTCCACCCAAAAAAGCGGGTCTCCCTGGCACCCCCCAAGGCTCTGTCCCAGCAGGGGGGTGTCATCTCTGCCACCTTCCTGTAAGTCAGGGAAACAATACCGGATATCTGTGCCAGTCCCTGCATTCAGTTCGCTGGCTTTTGGTACCCAGAAAAAGAATTACTGCATCGTGTGATAACCTTAGGCTTAAGTTTTGCAGAAACAGAGAAATATTTCTTATAGTGATCTTTTTAGTAATTCATATTCATTGTAGAAAGAAAGAAAGAATGAAAGAAAATATAGTCAAAGAAAATACTGTTTTTTAAGACTCTGGAAGCAAACCACTACTGGTGCGTGCACAGTTCATTCCCCAGGGGTCCCCACACTTTTCTCCATCCTTCAGACGTTCCTGGCCACCAAGTCAGGCTCACCCCCATGGACACTGGAAGGACGCCCCTTGGCTGCAGGATGCTGACTTGGGCCTTCCCAAAATATCACCAGCACCCCTGCCCACCACTCCAGGGACCCTGTAGGTACTGGGGCCCAGCCTGCCTGCCTCCCAGGGGCTCTGCAGCCAGCTATGGAATACGGTATATTCGAGCCGTCCTGGGAAGTTGAGTTTCTTTTGGCCAATGCTGAGGGCTGACAAAAATATTCACGTCAAAACATTTCCAGTGCAAAATTTATGAAAGCATTTGAATTTGGCCTGGGCACTTTTTCCCTTTTTGCTTCTCCCCGCCCCCTCCCTGTCCTGACTTGGGGGCGGGGAGAAGAGATAGAGTCCAGATGTTGGTGGGAATTATTCTCTTCTCTCCCTGCCCCCACCCCTCTGGCCAGAGGGACATTAGAATCAATGACCACTGTGTGCCTTTCGGCACAGAAGGCCCCATCCAGAGCCACGGGCCACTCTGGCCCGGGTGCTCCGAGGAAGTGTCCCCTGCCTGGAGTCTGCCCCCTAACCCCGGGGTCTGGGGTAATTGTCTGCAGAGGCAGCCTGGGGCCGGCCCGGCCATAATGATTTAGGCAGGATCGATTTCACTTCAAGCCTTTTCGACTCCGAAGAGGCCTAATCGAAAGTAATCTGAAAATTAGGGAAAATAAAAACCATGCCCACTGTTACATAAATACCCATTTCCTCGCATGGGCTGTTGGAAATCACCTCATTCCAGAGCTGCATGATGTTTCCCTGATGGGCAAGGCCAGGCCCTGGGGGGCCGTTTGATGTGCCGCCTACTGCTGCCTGACACGGCCCTTGTCCAGGAGGAGAAGGAGGCCTCTGTGGAGCGGGGCTTTCCCGGCAGATCTCAGCGTGTCACCTGGGAGGAAGGGGCGTGGGATGGAACCAGGTTTGAGGTGGCCTTTGGGAGTCTTTCCAAGACCAAAGGACCCTTGGGATGATTCTAGGTGACTCTGCCACCCACCCCTCTTCCTGACCTCCAATGTCATTGCTTTGGCTCACAGATCTTCCCCAGCCCTGTGCCACCTCAGGGCCTTTGCATGTATTTCTGCTGCCTGGAGAGTTCCTACCTGGGTCTGTGCAGCCTCAAGCCTTCCCTCTCTTGCTCCCAAAGAGCCCCTCCTCACTGCACCCCTCATACCTCCCATGGCTCTGGCATGTCCTTGTGGATGTCTTCCCATCTCCAGTCCCAGAAAACAGGGGCCTCATCTGGAATGGTGGCCATCATCAGTACCTGGTGAATATTTGTCAACAGAATGGAGACAATTCTGCTGTGTCATGGTTACAAGAGAGGAGAAGGCACAGGGGCCACGCCTGGCCATGGAACAAGGGCTAGAGCACAGGCAAAGCTCCAGCTTCATGAAGTATGGCCCTGTTCTTGCCTTAGAGTGTGCCTGAGCTTGGGACAGCTCTGATCAGCCAAGTGATGGGAAATAACTCTGTGACATCCCCCGCCCCAGGGAAGCAGAAGGCCACTCACTTCATCTAGGGTCACTGAAATGTTCCTCCAGGGGCCACTACCCAGAGGCCATCAATCACATGAGGAAGCCAAAGTCAGACATGTGAGCAAAGAAGCTTCTGGATGGTTCCAGAAGTACCCGGCTGTTTGCCTCTTCAAAGTCAGCTTCTAGCTGGAATGTGGGGATGACCTCTCAGGGCCATGCTACTTTCACTGAGATGTGATAAAGAACAGATTCTGGGGCTCACTAGAGCCACCAAGTGAGTCAGAGTAGCTGGGCTCAGAGTTGGGGGAGCCCACATCTCAGTCTGGGTGTTGCTGGGGCCAGAACATACTCCCTACTGAGCTCTGTGCTTCAGTTCCATTGTGCCGCTATAACAAAAAACCCAAGACAGGGAAATCGAAAAGAAACTGATTTCTCATGGTTCCAGAAGCTGGAAAGTCAAGAACTAATGGGGCTGGCATCTGGTAAGGGCTGTTCCTGCTTCCAAGATGGCACCCGTTGCTGTACCCTCCAGATAGGAACTCTGTCTTCACACAGTGGAAGACAGAAGAGTAAACGGGCTGCCTGCTGCCTGAAGCTCTTTCTATCAGGACCTTAATCCATTCCATGGGAGGAGTGCTCTGGCTTCCAGTCACTTTGGAAAAACTGTACCTCCTGATACCCTCACATTGGCCACCCCTGAATTTTGGAGGGGACACAGTCCCACTATACCAAGAGGCACTAGAGCCTTTGGGCAGGGCTTCATCAGGGCCTTGGAAGCCATGGTGGCTACATTTAGGAAGGGAAAGCCAAAGAGGCCAGGTATTATCACAGGCTGGCCCCTGAGGAAGCTCTATGCAGAGCCGTACACAGTACAGAGCTGCAGCCTGGCCTGACTTTCTCCATAGCCGCACAGGGTGGAGGGCAAAACCCCCGAAGTAAGGCCCCCTGCTCAGAGCAACCCGCTCTGCATCCTGGGCACTGGGACAGGATGCTGGGGCACAAAACCTAGCAAAGAACCCCAGAGCTGAGGAGCCCTTTCCATCCCTACCCACCCCAGCTGTGGGGGTTGGGGACACTGGAGGGCTAATGGCTGAGCAGGAGGCGGGAAGACAAACACTTCCAGGCATGGTTGGAGTGGGACCAGGGGCTTTCAAGCCTGCGAAGCCCTGGAGGTCTGGGCCCGGCCAGTGCTATAGGGAGGAGCACCATGTAGCCCCACCATGCCGTTGCCCTTACAGCAGGGCCTGGGCATAGTGGCCAGCTGGAGCCCTCACTGTCCGTCCCACAGCCCCACCTGGCCCCTCCCTGCTCCCAGAGCCTTGGCCATACGTGGTCTGCCCAGCCAGGGCCAGAGCTCCTCCGAGGGCCACAGCTCCAGCTTCCTGTGTCAGAGCTTTGGCTGAAATGTCCATTTATATGTCCAGCTGCCCAAGCCAGCACTCTGTGCACAAATGGTCCAGAAGATTAGGACTGGACAGGGAAAGGATTCTGGAAAGGTGGGAAGCAAAAGAAAGTAGTCCCGGTAGAAGCTTTGAGCAGGGCTTCCCTAGAATCCCCTCAAGGCCTCCCAAGGAAAGGGGACAGTGTGCACCAAGCTCTGTGACAGTGAAGGAGCAGATCGGAGAAAGGTGGCAGGTAGGAAAGGGACCAAGGCCTCTGGGAACAGGTGGGAGCTACCCAGCTGGAAGCCAGTGCGGGAAGGTGCATGAGGACCTCACCTAGAACCAAGTGCCAAAGGTGACCAGAGACTCCCAGAGGCAGATGGGGAACAGGACACCAAATGCGGAGACTCAGGTTGCTGTGAGCTTCTGTCCCCACAAAGAAAGCCTCCCCCCTTAATACCCAGCCTCTTACCTGGGGTGGGAACTTCACCAGTGGGTTGGATCTCAGGGATTAGAGGAGGAGGCCTGGGGCACCAAGGTGGAGACTGGGCTGGCAGAAATCAAGGGGGTGCCAGGCGGAGGAGACTCCCTGAGCAGAGTCGGTGTCCTGTCACAATTACCCATAAGCCTGGTGTTTACACAGGGGTTTACGGGGAATTCGAAGCATATCTTCCTGTTGCTCTGGCAGTGAAGGCGAATCAAGCGAGTGTTCAAAGGGACCGAGCTGCATTCACAAAAATAAGAACCAAATGGCCGAGTAATTTCCACCAGGGAAGAACGTATTTCTCTCAATTGCACGGTCTATTTAGCATGCTTTCATAAAACCTTTTAACGAATCAGCCCTGAACCCCGCTAGCAAGGCCCACCCCACCTGTCAGGCTAGGATTTCCAAACACAGGTAGGGCTTCTCTCCTGGAGATTGGATGCAGATTTCCTTCCCTGCTTGCAGAAGCCCGAAGTGGGCTGGGTCTCGAGCTCTGCTCTGTGTGTGGAGGTCCCTGCCTCTAGCCAACCTCAGCCCACGACAAATAGCCTGTCAGCAAAGGCCCTTCTTGTAGGACTGACCCAAAGACTCGCCGCTTAGCCTGGAGAATCCTAGAAAGCTTCCGGAAGAGGAAGTGACTGACACAGAAATCGGCAAGAGGAAGGATGGATGCCAGCTGAGGAGCCAGCACAGGGACCCAGGGGAGAGGCCAGGATGGGGCAGGGGCAGCGCCACGGTTGTGCGGTTACCCTTGATGCCCACAGGCCGCACTCCCAGGAGGGCTGCTGGAGGCTTCAGCTTTAGAAATTGGAAGATGTCTTCCAAACAACCTTACTGGGCTGGAGGTGTGGCTCAGAGGTACAGCTCTTGCCTGGCACACCCAAGGCCAGGGGTTAGATCCCCAGCACCATTGCCACCAGAACAGAAGTCGCTTTTATTACAGTATGATTTACGTATGTGCAACACCCACTTTAAGCGCCATGGATTTGTCCCCCAGTGAAGGCTCGCAGAGCATTCTGATTCCTGGAAGCCCAACCTCAGCCCCTTGGTAATCTCCTCCCAGCCCTTGGTCTGAAATGTGGTTACGGGCTTGTTTTTCCAGCTCACAGATCTCATATGCGTGAAATCACACCACGCGCGTGGTCTTGTGTTTGGTTTCTCTGGCTCTGTGTATGATTTAAAAATCTACCCCTCTAGGGCCCAATCAGGATTTGGTTCTTTCTGTTGCTGAGTTAGTAATCACTGTACAAATGTACAAGGGGTTTTTGGTTTTTTTGTTTTTTACCCATTCACCTGTTCTAGGTTTGGGAGCTGTTTCTAGTTAAAGTAACTCATAAATAGATGTGCTCTAGGTTACGGCTTTTCGTTTTCTTAGGGAAAGTGTCCAAGAAAAGAGAACCCTGGGTGAGTCTTACAGTTAAATATAGCGAACACATCGAACTGTGTAAGAAACCACCAAATGTTTTTCCGTGGTGCCTGCTTTGTGCTGCTCTCTGTGGCGGGTAAGATTTCTAGTTTCCACATTTACTTACGATCCATCTTGGTTTCAATTTTAACCATTCTGTTGAATCTCATTATGGTTTTCACTTTCACTTTCCTGGTGAATATTGCTGTCATACTTTTTCATGTATCATTTGATTATCTCCTTCTCAAAGGAGTTTTAAATCTTTTATTCAATTTTATTGTTGTCTTCATATCATAGAGTTTTAAGATATATATAATATATTATACATAATTATATACTATATTATATAATTATTTATTATTATATTTTTTATATATATATATATATATATATATATATTATATTCACTTAGATTTTTTTCTCCAAAATGTAGCTTGGTTACTTTTTAAAATTTGGAATAATTATAGCTTCAAAGCAATTTGCAAAAAGACAAACACAGCTTCCCTCATGAGCACATAGTGCACACGTTAAGACGTTAAAATAAGGAACTTGGCGCTGCTTGGTCTGTCTGGCTAACCCCGGGCCCTGTGCGTGTATAGCTCTGTGCAGTTTGTGTGTGAGTAACGTAGTCATCACCACACTCATGGTACTTGGTTGTCCCATCTCCAAAAACTCCCTCACGCCACCCCGACAACTGCTCCTAATCCCCGGCAACCTCTAACCTGGGCTCTGTCTCTGCACTGACATTATTTAATGAATCGCGCAGGGTGTGTCCTGCTGAACCTGGCTTTTGTCACTCAGCACAGTTCCCTGGATTCCGGTGTGTTTCTTAGTGTATTGCACTCACCCCGTTTTCCCACTGGGTAACCCCAAGTTGTGGATGCACCACAGTGCATTTCTACATTCACAGGTAAGGCCATCTAAGCTGTCTCCTGACTTTTCTTATCATATAGAAAGTTGTGTAAATATTCCTGCACAAATTTTTACGTGAAAATAAATTTTCATTTCTCTGGGGTAAACACTCAAGAGTGCAGTAGTTGGGCATTCTGGGAACTGCATTCTTAGGGTGGAAAGGAATGACTAAAATATTTGCTAGAATGGCAGGAAATCCCACCAGGCATGAATGAGTCACCCCGTTTCTGTGCATCTGTCTTCAAGGGACTTCGTGTGACCACTGTTTTGTATTTTAGCTGCCCGGATAGGTACAAAGCAACATCTCATTTCCTAAGGGATGGCGGTGCTTCTTTGCCATCTGATTGTCACTTTCAGCAAAGTGAATGTCCAAGGATAGCCGCAGCTCAGCAGTAGGGAGTGCTTGCTTAGGAGTTGTGAGGTCTTGGGGTCCATCCCCAGCATGTCACTAAAGAAAAAATCGGTTCATTCATTTTGCCCATTTTCCAGTGGGATTTTTGGTAGCTCTTGAGAAGTCCATATAGTCTAAGACACTTGTCCTTTGTCAGCTCCAAGGCTTGAAAACATTTTCACACATTAAGTGCCTGCCTTGCAAGCTCACGGTTGTGAGTTCCATCCCCAGTACCGATAAAAATAAAGAAAATAAAATTAAAACAAGAAATCTTGGAATTTGGGGATTTAGCTCAGTGACATAAGCATCTGCCTTGAAAACATTTTCACACAGGCTATAGCTTTTTTGTGCTCCTCACAGAGGAGCATAAGTGTTTATTTTTGATCAGTATTCATTTTATAGATTGTTCTTTTGGTACCAAGGGCTCTAAGAGCCCTTGACTAGTCTAAAAATCTGAAGAGCTCCTTCTATGTTTTTTTAGTTACAGTTTACATTTAAATTTATTTTGAGTTAGTGTTTGGATAAGGTGTGAGGTTTCAGTCCAAGTTCGTTGTTTTGCCGATGAGCAGCGGTCTCTGTGGGAAGGTAAACTTCTACCACCAGGATGCCTTTGCATTTTCATTAAAAACCACCTGCACCTGCCTGCCAGGTCTCTCTGGGTTCTGCCTTTTGTTCCATTGATCTGTGTGTTGAGGACCCCAGCAGCCCCGCCCCGCCTTCCTCCCTAGGGAGCCAATCGTCACAGCAAGGACAGTGACATCACAGCAAGGACGCCTCCTGCTCTATTTCTTTCCCTCAATTAATTGAACCGCTTTGCTACCTCTGCCATGACCAAGCTCCTCAAACTCGGTAGCTTAAAAACCAGAAATCTACTGTTTTACAGATGTGGGGCTAAGAGTTCAAAGCCGAGGTGTGAGCAGGGTTGGCTCCTCCTGAAGGGTGGAAGGACGCGGTCCACGCAGGGCTCTCTCCTTGGCTCTAGCAAGACGGACTTCACGGTCACACGGCCTCCAAGATCTCTCTCTCCATAAGGACACCAGTGGCACTGAATTAGGGACCCTTTTCTTGAGTACCTGTGTGAAGATCCCAAAGATAGCAAATGTGAATTTACAGGGACACAGTTTCACCCTGCTATGGTCAGGGGATTACAAAGAAAATGATTACATACAGGACATGTGATTTATAGTAGTGTTTTGTGCCAGTCACCCAGTGTCGAATACAGGAAGTCTGTCCACACACCAAAGACATAGAGACTCCAGCCAAGGGCATGGATCCTATGGCAATATCCTGCTTGAGTCCAGCTAAGAATCTAGAGCCCATGACAAGGACTCCCACAAGTCCAACTGGAGGCCCAGAGCCCACAACAATGACTCATGCAACTCTGTCTCATGGATCTGCACTGGGAAGGCCCAAAGGTCAGCGGTGGAAGCCAGAAAGTCTGTGCCAGTGGGGTGAAGGAGCTGTGCCAGTGGGTTGAGCCTTCCGCACTGGAGCCAAGAAGCAACACTCAAAATAAGGCTCCCCCCAAAAGTACTACAGCCCTCCTCAGTGACAGTGAGGTCCCGAGCTCCTCAGATGATAACAACCGAGTTCATATCAGGGAGCCAGCGTGACAAACTTTGGAGATTAAAGAACTCCAAAAAATCTAACAGCTCCAAACCACAACCCTCACTAGAGAACCCACACCACTCCTCTTCCTCTCCAGGTCTCCTTTCTGTGCTGGTGACAGTTCTCAGGCGGGCCATCCATTCTCAGCACCACACTGACTCAGTTCAGCTGGTGTTTAAGCTGACCACCAGTCACCAGTCCACTACAGCCCATTACATCATGTGAGGCCTGATCTTTTCTATACACATTTAGTCAGGAGTGTATCTACGCCTACCGAAAACCCTGAGATGTTGAGGTAATTGCAGTATCCCTGTGGACGGCTTGGGGAGAAATGGCATCTTGGAAGTTCCAATTCAAGAACATGATCCACGCCTCCATTTATCCAGTCTTCTTTGATTTGTTTCATCAACATTTTGTAATTGTCAGCATCTTAGATCCTGTGAGTCTTCCCTGACACTCACACCTGAGAATTAGTCTTTAATTTTCCCTGAAGTGACCGCACACTGTCAGCTTGGTCTCTTACCTCACTGCCAAGACACAACACTGCACATCTGCAGCTTAAAAGAAAAGGGCTTCTTCTGTCTCAGTCACAGGCTACAGTCACCTATTCCAGGGCAGGGAAAGGCACGGCCGAGGAAACGCTGCTCAAGTCACAGCCCTCAGCAGAGAGAGGAGGCGGGAGTCAGGAAGGGCAGGCCACCCCTGCAGGTCACCCCCAGCCTGGCAGCCAGCAAAGCAATGCTGTCCCCCTTCCACGAGCCCCATGAGAGATTCGGGGTTATTCATGGTATAAGCCCTGACACTGGTTTCAGTTTTCAAACAGGACTGGAGATTTAGCTCAGTGACAAAAGCACCTGCCTGGCAAGCACTAGGTCGTGAGTTCGACCCCTGGTACCCTCCCCCCAGATACAGTATATAAATACATGAGCTGAGTTTTATATGTTGATCTTTTACTCTGCAAACTTGCTGAACTTATGATTTCTAACAGGTTAGGGAGCTCGGGGGAGAGGTGGTTAGTTATTTTAGATTCCTTTGGATTTTCTATATAATCGTATCATCTTATAGAAAGTTTCATTTCTTCATTTGTCTATGCCTTTTTCCCTTTTCCTCATCACAGCAGCTAGAATATCCAGTACGGAATAAAACGGTAGTGACCGAAACCTCTTTCCTGGTTCCCAGACTCACCATGGAGGGCGATGTGAACTTTAGGTTTTTGGTGCATAGTTTTTAGTGAAATCAAGGGAATTCCTCCTTCTCTAGCTTGCAGTCTTTCTTTCTCTTTTTCTTTCGTGATTAATTGGATTTCGTCCAAAAAAAAAAAACCTTTTTCTTCATTAGTTGATACACTCCTATGACTTTTCTTCATTAACCTGTTGATGTGATGGCCTGTGTTGGTTGACTTTACAATACTGAAGGAAGCTTGCATTCCTAGGGTACCACCCACCTGGTCATAGAGTGTGTATTAATCACCCTTCCCCTGCAAAATGCCTGGCCCCTGCAACTTGAGGAGGGGCTTTCTGAGAGGATCATGTTCGCGGTCTGCTGGCTCAAAGGAGAAATACAGTGGTGAAAAAGGAAAGTGTAGCAGAAACTGAGCCATCTCGGCACGAGGGAAACATTAGCAGAAGAGCCAAAGAAGCAGAGGCAGACTCAGGCCTGTCTTGGTTACTTTCTGTCATTAGTGGGACAAGATACCTAACACCCAAAATGCGGGAAGGAAAGGTTTATTTGGCTCACAGTTTGTGGAGGTTTCAGTCCATAATCAGCTGGCTCCAAGGCAGGGTGGCCTGGCACCTGGGCAACACTTGAAGGGGCAGCCAGCAAAGCAACCAAAGCAAAAAGCCAGGAAGAGCAAGCCTCTTCTCCTCCCTTATGTTGCACACAAGCACCCCCTTTTCAGGGTGGGTGTAGCACTCACAAAATCTCCTTGCCCTCCTCTTGCACAGGATGAGGATGTTTACAAAGTAAGGACCCTGGCTCCCTGCTGAGTCTCTTAGTTAAACTAAACTTCTCATGTTGACACGATGATGTATCAACCAGAACAAGGCCCCAAGGTCACCTCCATGACCCACTTCCCCCAGCTGCTCTCCCTCCTATAGCCCATTCAGCTGTGAGCTCACTCGTGGGTCACCCCAGGGATGAGCTCAGTGCCCCCTAGTCCACTCACCTCTCTGGGAGTCTCTCGGTCCAGTCAAACTGATAGTCAAGTTAGCCAGAACGGGCATAATTTTGGGGGAGAGGGTGCTGGCGCTAAGGGACGGAGCCCAGTGCCTTATGAACTCTGCCTCTGAACTACATTCCCTGCCACATTAGGTAGAGTTTCTGTCACGGTTACTTTATCCTGCTGGAGTTGATTTGCTCATATTTTATTGAGAGTTTTAAGTTCTTAGGTTCATAAAAAATATTGGCCTAGGCCAGGGATTTAGCTCAGTGGCATAAGTACCTGCCTGGCAGGTGTAAAGTCATGAGTTTGATCCCCAGTACCAAAAGACAAAAACAAAACAAAAAAATATATAGGCCAATTGTTATCCTTTTTCATGTTACTGTTTCTGTTTTCGTCTAGTCTTGGGATCAGAGTAGGGGTCAGTAATACTGACCTTGTGAAACAAATTAGGAAGTATTCTTTACTCTTCTGTTTCCTAAAAAAGTTGATGTAGAAATGATACTAATCCTTCATTAACTATTGCTAGACTTTTTTTCCAATGAAATCAGATTGGTCTGGAGATTTCTTTTTTTAGGAGATTTAAATGACCAGTTTAGTTTATTTAATAGCTATATATGGCTGTTCCATTTGTCTCATTCATGTTGGCTGAATTTTGGTCACTCATATTTGAAGAACTGATCCATTTCTTCTAAGTTGTGTAATTTATGAGTGTTAATTAATTTTTCAGGAGTGTTTTATTAATTTACACGACTGCACTCTTGTAAACAGCCCATTTGTCACTCTTGGTTTTGGTGATTTAGGTCTCCTCTGTTTATCTTAATTTTACTAAAAGATTAACAACTTTAATGATTTTTTATTGATTGTCTATATTACTATTTTCTTTCTAGTTTCATACAGTTTGTTCTTATCCCTATTATGCCTTTCTTCAGATTGTTTTTGGATACGTTTTGTTCTTTTTCTGATTTCTAGAGCCATGAACATTGCCTTCATCTGTCAGGGCTAGTACAACAAAAACACTAAAAACTGAATAGCTGTAAAAACATTTATTTTCACAGTGCTGGAAGCCCAAGACAAAGTAGATCTGTTGTGCAGTGGGAGTCTGCTCCTTCTGCTCCCTGGTGCAGAGACCGGGTTCTCACTGCATCCGCACACATGGGAAGAGGTAGCAGAACTCCCCGCAGCCTCTCTTGAAAGGGGCTCCCCGCTTCTAACCTAATCACCAGCTGAAGGCCTCGCCTCCTAATGCCAATCACATTAGGGGTTAGAATTTCAGCATGCAAGTTTGAAATGAATATGCACATATTTTTTGATATTTTTTTTTGAGATAAGGTATCACTACGTAATGCAGGCTGGCCTTGAATTCGCTTATATAGCCCAGGACGGCCCCAAATTTACAGCAATCCTCCCGTTTCAGTCTCCTGAGTGCTAGGATTACAGGCATGCACACCACACCCAGTGTGAAATGAATATATATTATTGATTAGAGAACTTTTGCCCATTGCTAATGCAAGCATTTAGTGCTATAAATTTCTCTCCCAGCATGTCTTTTTCTGAACCTCAAAATTTCTGATACTCATTTTTTATTTTGTTTGATTCCATTTATTGTTGAATTTTGAGGACTTTTGTCCAGTGGATTATTTAGAAATGTGCTGTTTACTTTCCAAATGTTTGGAGATGATCTTTTTGACTTTACTTTAGGGTTTCTTAGGTCAGAGAATGTCCTATGTGTGATCTTCCACTTTAAAAAGCTGTTAAGATTTATGACCCAGAATATAATCAGTTCTGTGCAATGTTGCATGGCTGTTTGAAAAGATGCGTATCTTCTGTTATATGATGGAGTAGTCTGTGTTCTGATAGTCAGATGTTGACATCCTAGACAAAGCTGTGACTTGTTTCTTCCTCAGGCTTTATTGATTTTTGGCACATGCACTTTGAAGCTGTGTTGTTTAGTGCATGAACATTTAGGAATTTAGGAATGTAAAGACGTCCATGTTTACACCTAATAATCTAAATTCTAATTCTGCCTTAGGTTATATTAACACAGGAGCTTATCCTTTTTAAGTTAATGCTTACAGTGTGCTTTTATTTTCAACTTACGTCATGCTTGAAGTGAATTTCTTGAGGATAATCTGTAATTAGAACATTTTGGTTCACATTGTCAGTCTTCTATATAGCGTGTTTATATCATGCACATTTAAGGCAAAGTTTGACATGTCAGAGTGTGAGTCTTCCATTTCATCATTGTCTCCATTGCTTCCTTCTTTCTTTTTTTCTTCCTTCCTTCCTTCCTTTCATCCTATTTTTTCCTTCCTGTCCTGCTGTGAGTTACTTGAGACTTTCTGAGGATCCCATGTGTGTGTGTGTGTGTGTGTTGTAGTTTGGAGTCCACAGCACTGCATAGTCTGCTCTGCGGTTACTGCAGGTTTTACCAGGCACATCTATTGCTCATCGAAGCTGGCAGGTATAGACGTTTACCCAAGTTGAGTGACACCGAGAAACCTTTCTTCCACTTCCACTTTCTAGTCCCAGCCTTTCAAATATAATATTCTGAGTTATTGCTTCTGTATAAATTATGTATCATCTAAAGGATACATAATTTAATTTAATTATATTTTAATTAATTTAATTATGTTAATTTTGTTTCAGCCACAAAATGTAATTAGAAAAATGTAATTAGTAAAGCGTTTACTTCTCTTTTATTTTTACCTATTCTGCTTACTTTTAACTTAATTTGTTCTGTTGTTCTTTCTTTTTTGAAGGTCCAGGTCTTCTTGTGTTCCTAAGCTTCCTACCGTTGTTTTTTCTTTTAATTGTGCTCGTAATTAGCAGCCTGAGTGTTACAGCATCTGATTTCCCCTTTAGTCATGAAGTATGGTTTTCTTGGATACAGGATTGAGGTGAACATTTCTTTTCTTTCAGTACTTGAAAAGTGTTACTACTGGGCTGGGGATTTAGCTCAGTGGCATAAGAGCCTGCCTTGTAAGCACACAGTCGTGAGTTCAATTCCCAGTACCAAAAAAAAAAAAGAAAGAAAGAAAGAAAGAAAAGTGTTACTACTTTCATCTGAACTTCATGGTCAGATGAGGAATCTGCCATCATCTGAACTGGTTGTTCTTTGTAGATAATATCCCACCTGTGTCTGATGTTTTAAAAAGATCGCTTCAGCTGGCCTGGTGGTGCACACCTGTAATCCCAGTATCCAGGAGGCTGAGGCAGGAGAATCTCCCCTAGTTCAAGGCCAGCTTGAACTACATAGTGAGACCCTATCTCAAAAAAACAAAACAAAACAAAAAACCAAAAAAAAAGAAACAAATGAATTAAATAAATAAATAATGAAATAGATCTTTTCTTCATAATAGTTTTCCAAAATTCCACTCCTGTGGATCTTTGTTCAGTGTTGTCTTTGGGTTACTCTGCTTGGGATTCACTTAGTTTCTTCAGTCTATAGGATTATACATGTCACATGCCTTGTTGCACATTTTCCCTATTAAAATGTATGAAGAGAAATTTTTTATTTTGATGAAGCCCAACTTGTCAAATTTTTATTTTATGTCTTATTCTTTTAATGTTCAGACTAAGAAACCTTCGCCTACCAAAGCTCATGAAGGCTTTCTCCGTTTTCTTCTAGAAAATAGATTGTTTTAGTGTTTATTTAGTTTGATCTTTAATTCCATTGACCTTAATTTTTTTGGCATGCATTGTGAATTAAAGGCCAAAGTTAATGTTTTCCTCTGAGCAGATATCTACTTTTTCTGTGGCCATTTGCTTAAAAAGATTCTCCTGTCTAATTGCCTTGATAACTTTGCTGAAAATAAACGGGCCATACACAAGCAGGTTAATGTCTAGATATGCCATCCGTTCCAACTTTCCAGATCCACTATGTTATTTTGTTTGCTTAGCTAATAACAAGCCTTTATAAATGTGTATCGTCTTGAAATTAAACAGCGTAGCCCATTTTTTTCTTTTTGAAAATCGTTATGGATTGTTCTGGGGCCTTTTCATTTCCATGTCAGTGTCTACCAGACGTACGGTCAAGAATGGAACTGCAATCACTATATAGATTACCTGGGGGAAAGTGACATTTTAGAAGTCATGATTCTGGGCCAGGGATTTAGCTCAGTGGCGTAAACACCTGCCTTGCAAGCGTGCAGTTGTGAGTTTGATCCCTGGTGCCAAAAAAAGAAAAAAAAGTATTGATTCTTCCAATCAACAAAACACTTCATTTGTCTTTATTTTGTCTTCATTTGTCTTTATTTTTAGTTCTGCTAGCTTCTGTGTATAAGCCGTGCAGATATTTTTGTTAAATATATCCTTAAGCATCCCATTTTTATGCTGGTCTGCAAAGCACTGCTTTAGAATTTCGTTGTCCAGTCATTCACCGCGATCACACAGAAATACAGTGAGGTTTTCTGAGTGAATCTCACTCTGTGGCCTTGATAAACTGGTTTGGTCAGTGTCTCCAGCTTTACCCTTTTCTTCTTCCTCTCCTCCTTTGGCCATTACACACAAAACAGATTTATGTCCTAGCTTTTGGTCCAAAACCCTCCCTCAGCAATTCTGTAGATTCCTCAGGAAGGTCTGGGGACACACTAACGTCAGCCACCAGCCTCATCTAATCTGTGTGCCTTTTGTGTAGTTTGTTTGTTTTTTGCATTATTAGTTCAGCCAAGAATGGATGTGCTCACCTCAGTTCTCTTCTTGGGGGCAATCTCTGCACCATGAAGTAGGCATCGATGTCTTTTACTGGGGTGGGCATTACCTTCTCTCACTCGTTCAACTTTTATCTTGAGGAGGTGCTCGGTTTTATCAAGTTGTTTTTGATCATATAGCTTTTGCCTTTATTCTCTTAATGTTGATTGATTGATACTGTGACACAAATTTTGCCTTCCTGAGACCAGCTTCTCCGGAGCTCCGTGTGTTCACCTCTTTACAAGCAGCCCCAGAAACTCTTCCCTAAAAGCTGTCCCAGGTGGACGGCGGTGGACGGCGCTGGGGCCCTGCAGGTACAATCGGGCGCCCGGACCCGTGCCCTGTGCCCCCCTCCCAGGCCAAGCCGCTCGCCCTATTTTGCAGGGAGGAGGTTAAGTTCCAAGGCCATGCAGTTGGGGGATGGGGGCAGGGTGGGAAGGCTCTACCCCGACATCAGCTCCAGGAATGGGGGGCACCCCCTCCCCTCCTGCCTCTTCCTCCGGGCTTCCTGGGCGCAGCCTCGGTTGGGTAAACACACTTTGCAGGGGGCGAGGAGAGATTCCGATTTTGCAATTACTCGGGCTGGGTCTTGGGGCCCAGGGTGCAGCCGGGCCAGGGTGCGGACAATTAATGACCGGGATCCTGCTCTGAGGCCGGGCGAGGGCCCAGCCGGGGCCGGGTGTTTACACGCACGCCCGTCTGTTTGGGGCCTGCAAATCCGTGTCAGATGTTAATGGAACAGCACCATTTTTCTGCCGAGGTGGCATCCCTGGGTTGTTTGGATGAGCGGCCAGCCTGGCTCAGGGTGGGAGGTGGGCGGCCCGGGAGGGAGCTAGGGCTTTATCAAGGCCATTTGTCAGGCTTCGGACGACCCTACCTTCCCCCCCAGGCCACGTCCCCACACAGGCCCCATCCTCCCGGCTCTGGGGACAAAAAACTGGGAGCTGCTGAAAACTGAAAAGAATTCCTGCCTAAATTATAAAAAGGAGTCTGAAAACCGGAAATGAGACAATGTTTAATTAAGCACTGGTTCAGCCAAACACCCAGCTTGGGTTTGAGCCCAGCCCAGGCCACAACCTGGAAGCCCAGGTGCAGTGTCCACGTGGCCCGAGGCCTGTGCTCCTCTAGATGCTCCTGGGTACCTGGCTCTGTCCTGCTTGCAAAGCTGAAGGGACAGAGAGAGGAGCATGGGGGACCCTTCCTCTGCCCTGGAAGGAGAGGTCCTCGTCTGCAGGAGAAAAGCCCAGAGAGGAGAGATCACTTGCCCAGGATCACACAGTGAGCTGGGTCAGCAGAGGAGGCTGGGAGGGGATGCTGGGGCTCAGAGAGGAGGTGGCCCTGGAGCTCTTCTGTGTGACCCTGGCCCTCATTCTGTAGGCCATTGCTGAGCTACACAGCCTGACAGGGTGATGGCCTCCTCAGGGCCCAAGAGGACGAGGCAGCTTACTCTGAGCTCACCAGCTCCCAACCTCCTCTCTACACCTACTGTCTCCCGGTGCTCCCTTAGCAAGCTCTCCTGCCCCAGGGCCTTTGCACAGGCTGCTCTCCTTACCAAACATGCTTCCCTGAGGACTCTGCTTTGTGACTGTCCCACTGAGAGGCTTTTGAGCCCAGACTGGCTGAGATGTACCTGGCCAGGGTCCAGTCCTGTTCACTTCACAGCCCCGCTGTAGGGAGCATGGGAGAAGGTCAGACAGCCTGTGAAAGTGGGGTATGCTCTCAGGAAATGTGACCACATGGCTTGAGGACTCAGGAAATCCCTGTCCCCAGCCTTCTCATCACCAGGGTTGTCACTAAGGGGCCCCTCCCAGGAGACCTGGGACATAGCGTAGATCCTTACCTCAGGGCCTCCTCTTCCTCACCCTGGGCACTGGGCCCTCTCAGCTCTGCCTCCCACACCTCTCTGCCTCAGTGATAAGGGTGAGGAGACCCCAGCTGCTGAGGTCCATTCAGGCCCTGCCTCAGTGCAGCCATCTGCAAGCTGCCTGCTTGCTCATAGTGCTAAGTCTGGTCAGGCCAGGTCCAGGCAGGCTTGGGCAGGCAGGGAGCATGGAGTGCTGGGAGGTGGTAGGTGACAGAGCGCACCTCAGAGAAGCTCTGCACAGGTCCTCCATGGGCACAGTCCCTCATTGCAGCCATTTTCAGAAAGAGCACATGTGTCCCTGCCTCAGGGCCTTTGCACTTGCATTGCCACTCTTCTGGAAGGCCCTGAGAGCTGCCCCTTGGCCACCATCTGCAGGAGGGTCTCTCTCAATAGTCTCGAGGGGCCTAGAGCTGATTCATCTGTGCTTCAATCCAGCTCTCTGAGACTGACTGGCCTTGGTTTCCAGTGGGTAAAACAGACCAAGGAGGAGCTCCACAGGGCTGGGGACTAAACTGATCTGATTTGCATCTCCTCCACTCCGGCACTCACGATTTGATAGACTTATAATTTTACTTCCTGGTTTAGTGCCCCACCCCCATGTCCCCTGTAGCACAGCCCCAGGCTCTGAATAACCTTGGGCCGTATTGGGCTCAGTTCCTGGCCTTGCCCTGCCCCCTGGCGTTTATTCTAGGCATTACCCCATAGCCTCCCTGGCGGTGGGACTCTGCTAAACCCACATTCAGGGCTTGGCTCTGACCTTCAGGGGTCAGAGGAGCCAGGCACTGAGATATTATCTTGTGCAGCAAAGCCGAGCTCCCCAGTGGTCGTTGTGAGCAGGGTACATGACAAAGGCACGGGGGAGTCCTTGAACCTGCACACCCGACACTCTGTCTCCTATGAAGTGCAGACACCCCAGGGCCACTGCACCAGCACACCCAGGGTGGTTTCCTGGGCCCACTTCAGAGTAGTTCAGCCCCACTTGCTGAGCAGTCTGGGGTCTGGGGCCACCTCAGAAAGCACCTGCAAGTCCCACGGGCCACACTGCATCCCGGGCCAGGCCCCCTACACCTGCCCCGTGGCCCAGTGAGGGCTGACATCGCGGGAATCAGTCTGCTGGGGCAAGGTGTCCACGCCCCCCTCCTGTGGCTGTCACCCTGGTGAAGGCGGGCGGCGTCCTCACAGGAGCCCCCATGGCTGTGCTCAGAATGTCAGGGACAGCGGGGTGGAGTGGGGATGCACATGCAGGTGGCTTGCTAGTGCTGCCTGATCTGCTGCCGGGCTGAGGTCACTGCAGGAACAAACATCACAAGACCTGAGGTCAGCACGGAAGCCTGAGCAGCGGGTGGCTCTGCGGGTGGTTCAATGCCAAGTGGAAACTCCAGCCCCAGCCCTGTGCCCTGGGTCCCCAGTCAGCACAGTGGCCAGGACCAGCCACACACGGCACCTGCCACACAGGTGGAGAAATCTGCAACACTGGGTCCCACTCACAGACATGTCTGCATCACCCTGGTGTCGCATATAAGGACACCAGGGCCAGATGGACAGGCTGGGAGGCGGTGGAGGGCCTCGGGGCTGAGCCAGGGCGCCAGGACTGTGCCCTGCTGATGCCAGCATGCTGGGTTTGGGTCCTCCGGCATTAAGGGACCTCCAACATGGGGCCCCATCCTGGCCTGGACCTCAGGGGCCTGCTTCGGGTGGAGGAGAGGTTCCCGAGGGCCAGCATGGGAGCTCCAGAGGGAAGCAATGAAGCCTAGATGATGGAAAGGTCCATCCTCCCCTGGGTCTCCCAGGCTGCCCCGTGGAGGGAGGCATCGTGCATCGCCCTGTGCTGTGCTCACTGGCAGGGCTCCCCAAGCTCACTGGCAGGGCCTGCTGGCACTGACTACAAGGCAGGGTGGAGAGCCCAGTCAGGGAAGCACTTGGCCAGGGCCCCCGCCCGTGCCACTAGCACTTAGCAGGTCTCCTCCCAGGCCCGAAGACACATGGGCCACCAGGGACGCAGTGAGATCCAGCATCCACAAGGGCCATGCGGCTCGGCTGGTGGGGTGCAGGTGGGGGATGGAGCCCAGGCCCTGGAGATGCTGCGGAGCTGTGCAGGGCCTCATACCCCTGATAATCCTCCCCCTGCTAGCCTGAGGGGGCTTCCAGGGAAGGGCCTGGAGGGACTGCAGAGAAGCCCACAGCTGGGCACTGTCTCCCAGTGGCAATGGGGACTCTCAGGGGAGCCCAGGGCAGTCACCTTCAGGGGTCTGGGCGTGACAGTGTCCTGCAGAGGCTGAGGCTGCAGTGTGGGCCCCAGGCACCACCTGGTGGCAGCGCTAGGCCCCAGCCCTCACCCCTAGCCCCAGGCCAGGAAGGGGTCCCTTCTGGGCCCAGCCACAAGGTTCAGGATGGGAGCCTCCATCAGAGCCTCGAGAAGGACACAGCTCAGTGAGGGGGGGACCTGCCCCTTGGCACACTGCTGGCGAGTGGCAGATAATGAATTGCACCTGTGTGGCCAGCCGTCCCATGCCAACAGGGACCTCTAACTCTGTTTGTCTGCCTGCATACCAGAGGTAGGCTTGGCCAAACTCCCCAAGCCCCAGCTCCTTTCCTGGAATTCTCCCCTCAGGAGACTGCATGAGGGGCTGGGACCCCCCAGAGACCTGCTCAGCAAGGGGTCACTGGTGAGGCTTGGCCACTCCCAGTCTCTGGAGTCCTGGATCCCAGCCCCAGCAGAGCAGCACTGCCTGAGCAGCCTGATCATTCTCAGGGCTGTTCTGGTTATCACCCCGGTATAGGTACAGACAGACAGAACTGGGGCTCACCACCAAGGGGCCCTGCGGTAGGATCCCTCCTTGCCCTCCTGTACTTCATCCAGGTGGCTATTTCTGTATGGAGACAAACCCCAAGCCCATGGAGTACCCCACCCATACGCACAGGACCTGGAACCCCAGGCTGAGGCACAGAGCCCGGCTCTCCAAGGCCCTTGCGCACACTCCTGCTAGCTGCAGTCCCGGGCTTTAGCTTAGCAGGGAGCCCAGCCACCCCTGAAATCCAGCCCCCCCCCCCCGCCACCATAGTGCAGAAATGACACAGACATGGTTCTGTACAAAACCTGAAATATTTTTTACTTTTTAAAACTTTGGTCTAAGTTGCCTCAGACCTCATGGACTCAATACAAGAGTAATATGAATTGGGAAATAAAACACTTTAAAGCCACGATAAACTTTGTTAGAAATGTACATGTTGCCAAAATAATAATAAAATTAAAAAGAGAGAAGAGAGAGAGGGAGAGAGAACGGCTTGCCGCCCGGGTTAGATTATATAAATGCTGACAAGGACAGGCCAAGGGGACTGAGGACGCCCGTTCCGATCTGATCCGAGAGGCCCAGGCCGGGAGCCCCGAGTCCTCCTGCTGGGGCGGGAGTGGGGCTCCGCCGCTGCCTCTCCGAGTACAGGACGCCCGGGCGATGGGTGTATAAACAAAGCTCATAAGAAATGTACAAATATAAAAAGCTACAAACATTAATAAATTACAGCATCACAAAACACAGAAACACTTCACAAGGTGCTAGTAAAATAACTGTCTCCCAACCCCCTCGTCATACAAGAAGGGCAACAAAGAGCTGGTTTCAAAGTTGAAGATTCGTCTTCAAAACGTGTCTGAAATAGAGCTTTTGTGTCCTGTTTGCCTCTGTGAAGACAAGAGTGTAAGGCCGCGCGACGCCGCTTGTTTTTCAGGCAATTCCTCGTTCCTCAAAGGAAAACAACAGTGAGGGCGATAACGAAGGCGAGAAGGGAAAGGAAAAAAGAGCGCTGAACCCGACTGCCCGGCAGAGTCGGCAAAAAACTCGTATAAAGGGAATGAAGGCTCTATAGAAAGAAATTCCTAAAGATACTTTCGCTCTTATAAAAAAGAAGTCATTTAAAAAGCTATTTACACGCTACATTCTATGAAAAATATGCTTCAGGAAGTACATCTAAAATTAAAATACAGGATTGCCTGAGAAACAATGCAGCCCCTCCGTGTCGGCGGGCAGACGCGCCGGCTGTCTGTCCGTCCGTCGTCTGGGTAGAGCGCGGGAACAGAGAGGTGCCTTCTGCGCCCTCCAGAGCTGCCGCCTGCCCAGGGGTCCTGGGTGGCGAGAAGTGCTTCTCGGGGTGCAGCCTGCAGAGCCAGGCCGGGCCCCGCTTCGTGGCTTAGCCTGGGCCCCCGGGCCCCAAGAGGTGGCTGAGCCCTTGTCCTTCCCTGGGGACCCCGACGCAGCCCCCGCACCTGGCAGCATGCCAACCCAGCTACTGGTCCTAGCTGCCCCAAAGAAATGACCCTGGGTGTCGGGGTGTGACACCGCCATCTGGGCTGCCGCCTCCCACCGGGGCGCGGGGTGGCGGACTTCTCCTGGCGGCCAGGTGCTCCTGGAAAGAGCCTGGAAGGTCTCCACAAAAATCCTGCTTGCTCTTCCTCACTTGCCCGCTGTGTTCTTTGCCTTTTTTTAAGCCTCTGGAGGCTACCAGCCTGTGGCCAGCTCAAACTCTGGGGCCCGTGAGCATTGGCTCACTCCTCCTTCCTCGAAGAACTCGCGCTCCCAGAAGAGCTGCAGAAGCCCTGAAATCACACCCACATTCTCAGGTGGCTGGAGGCTGTCCTGAAACTGGAATGGTCCTCATCCTGGCAGGGCAACTTTCCCGGAACTGGTCACTCCAAGCAACTGGAGAAAGGACGTCCACATTCAAAACGAGGGCCCCATGCTAGGCTTGCTCTGCCTGCTCAAGAGACAGACGCTGGTTTGTGGGAGGTGATGGCTGAGGGGGCGAGGCCATCCCTGGGTGAGGCAGCTCCCGCCCTCCCTCCCTGGGGCTGATGTTTTGCGAGGCTCCGGGGTCCCGAGCAGAGCAGCAGGGTCCTGGCACTCCAGACTTTACAGGAGCAGTTTCCCGTTTCGATGGATTTTCAGAATCCTCCCGAGCCTCTGCTTGGCGGTAGCCATGCCCTTTTTCGTGCGTTTTCCTAAGCGGGGAGGCGAAGGGGACACAGGAGGAGGAAAAGCATGAGGACGGAGCAGGTGGGAGGCAGCCTCCACAGACGAGGCAGCTGGCGCCCTGCGCCCTACACACGGCCCTGACACAGCGTCCAGTGCAGCCATGGCGAGCAGTGAGGGCGTGACCAGGGCGGGAGGCCACCTGGGCCAGGGCCCTGGGAACAGGCCGTCTCAAGCCACTTTCGCAGCTATGGTGCGTCCCTTCCAGTGGCCCATGGGTCCAGGCCAGACTGCAGGAGCCCCACATATGGCAGGATTGGTAGACAGTGCGGTACCACGATACCACGGGAGCTGGCCGGCGGTGGCACCCTAACCCACATGGAGGGGCTGGTGACTGCAACCAGCCTGGCTCGACTCCGGAGCTCCCATTCTAGCCCTGGTGGACAGCTGGCCTTACCCGCACTCTGCAGCAGACCCCAGGGCGGAGGGCCTAAGCCTAAGCCTCGGGAACCAGAGATCGGTCCTCTGGCCCCAGTCTGACTGTGTCACTCAGCAGTGGCCTTCCTTTCTGTGGGCAGGCCAGGCCTGAGCAGGCTGCAGGCGCCTGGCATGGCCTTGGGGCTTTGGGAGCTAACTCTGACCCCAGCACCCGCAGTCCTGGGACCAGAGTCCGGGAGCCTGAGTGCTGAGGGGTGGCGGGGGCAGCAGGGCGGGGTACCTTTGGCGGCGGCGCTGTTGTTGGGTGAGGATGCGGAGGGCCGCCTCTGTGTGAGAAAGACCCCGGGGGCCATCGGTTGGGCTGCTCGGCCGGCCTGGGCCCCCGAGAAGGCGCCAGCCACTGTGTACTCGTGGTCAGCCAGGCTGCTGCTGTGTGACTCGGGTAGGGGCTCCGGCGAGCTGCTCTCCTGCGAGGCCTGGCTGCTTGCTGTGCTGGCGGAGGCCGGCGTGGCGGAGGCCGGCGTGGTGGAGACCAAGGTGGTGCTGGCGGAGACAGAGGCGGAGGCGGAGACGGAGGTGGAGGCAGCAGTGGTGGGTGGAGAGGCGGCGGAGGCAGCTGGAGGCTTCCTCTTCGTGCTCTTCTTCTTCCTGCTCTTCTGTTCCTCCTGTGACAAAGCAGGGCCCCTTACCCTCCAGGTAGCTCAGATGCCCCTGGGGCCACACCCAGGCTCAAACCTACACTAGGAGAAGGCCGACTTGAGGCCCAGAGGCCTCACCTATTCAGGGGTGGCGCAGACAGGCCCCAGTACCCCACATCCGGCAGCCACACCCACAGTTTTGAGCATCAGAGACCTGGGCTGGAGCCAGGGCACCTTCGGATACACGACTGTACCAGCATGCACTGCCCACGTGGCTCGGTACAGGGGACCCTCTCTGCACCTCAGGACGGCATGGAGAGCCCCTGGGTGCCCCCTGCACCAGGGCATATCCAGCCTCACTACAGGGTCTTGGCCACCAATCCCTACCTCCCACCCCAGCTGCTCACTGATCACATGTCCCTGGGGGTCTGGGCACAGATAGGGATGGAGGGAGCCTGAACCAAGTGGGCCCCCACCTCACTGAGCCCCTCCTCACCTGCTGGGACAGCTTGGCTGCGGCAGCTGCCAGCCCAGTCTCAATGGAGGCCACTCGGGTCCCCTCTCGCACAGGCCTGTCCTGTCTCGGCACTGATGGCCCGACCCTTGCTGCGGAAGAGAAGGGCCAATACCTCAGCCTCTGGGCCAGCTGGGGCCCCCTCCTGGCTCTAGCACCCCAGCCCTTGGGTCTGGGGCCCCTGAGCACCATGGTCACAGTGTGGGAAGCCACCGAGGGTCAGTGCCACTGGAGTTTCTGTGGGATACTGGCTGGGAGACCCAGCAAGCTTGGTGTAGGGGAGGGCACAGGGAAGGTGGGCAAAGCCCTGCCCAGCCATCCACCCTGACAGGTGTCCCTTGGCCACCACACTGCAGCCACTAGGTACCAAGATGCCCCTCCCAGAATGACCTATTGTGGAGGCAGATGCCAGAGCAGAGCCAGCCCTAGGACATCCTGGACCAACACAGCAGAGCCTTCTCTCATGCAGGAGGCAGCTGACCACCCCCACCCCAACCCTAGACAGGCTGTCCAGGACACAGGCCAGGACAGGACAGGGCTGGGTCCTCAGAGGCCAGGGACACAGACAAAGACACGACAGTCTGCATCATGCCCCGGGGGCTGCCACACACTACCTGTTGGGCTGTAGGGAGCATCATCAGAGCCTTTCCTCTTCTTTGACCGTGATTTGAAGACAGGGTTGTCTTCGTCAGACTCCAGGGAGGGGTAAACTGAGGGAAGAGAAAGAATGGCAGGGCCCCTGAGCCCCGACACAGCTCGGGGCAGGGCAGAATGGCTGGAAGATGCTGCTGCCCAGAGGACCCAGGTCACCCTCAGGCTAGCCACGCCAGAGAGCTGCCTGCCGTGAGAAGGCCTCAAGTGTGGGAACCGGCACCCAAGGACCTCCAGACGAGCATCACCTGCTCCACCAGCGGGGCTAACTCAGGAGGGTCCCTCGCCTTTCCCAACTTAGCCCAGCAGCTGTGCCCGGAGCCTGAGGGCAGGCAGGCTCCGAGCCTCCCTGGGGAGAGGCACCCAGGCCAGCACCCGGACCTGCCCAGTGCATCTCGGAACAGTGGATGGGTGGCTGGTTTGCCTGGCAACCCCCAAGTCTTGGTGAGGAGCCCCCAGAACCCATGACGCTGGAAATGGCCGCTGTGGGGCCTTGTACTCCTCACACCCTTGGAGCGCACAAAGCACACATGTTGGCTTGGCTGTGGGTGCACCTGCCAAAAGCAGCCGAGGCCCATGACGAGCCCCCATCTGCCCACCGGATGTCAAACCTGCAGCCACTGGGAGGCCACAGGGAAGGCCATGCACTCAGCCAAGGCACGCCCAGCCCCAGAATGGTGGCCTGTGCCAGCACACTGTGCCAAAGGGACGGTCCCAGGTAGCAAGGAGCCCCTCCAGAGCCCACTACAGGGGAGCCAGGGCCGTGGCCCATGCCGAACTGACTGCCTGGCATGGGGGTGGCCACCAGAGCCTCAGTTTCTCCATCTTACACAAGATGGATGTAGTGCTCTCAAAGCCCTCACTGCAAAGTGGTCACGTGGAAGCCTGCCTGGCAAGACCTCAGCAAGGAAAATGCCCAGTGCCCCATCAGCCAGCCAATGCTCTCCGGGAATACAGCCAAGGAGGAGAAGGAAGAGGAGGAGGAGGAGGAGGAGGAGGAGGAGGAGGAGGAGGATGAGGAGGAGGAGGAGGACACAGGTCCCCACAGAGCCCCGCACAATACATTCACAGCAGGGCTGCTCACCACAGCCGGAAGGTCCACGCCCAGACAGGTAGCTCAGACAGGATGTGGCACCCCCCAGCCCCCCACCTCGTGGCAGCACAGCATCAGCCTTGCAAAGGAGAGAGACGCCCACACAGGTTGCAGCGCAGCAGGACCTGGAGGCCACTGCGCCGACTGACTAAAACGGCTCTTTCAAGACCCTTTCGTATGATGTGCCCACAGAAGGCAAACCCGTGGAGACCCAGCAACAGCCAGGGAGAGTGGGAGGAGTGACGGTGGAGGGAACTGGCTTGCTGTTAGGAGATGGGAGCTCACTGTGATGGCTGCACCCCTGCAGATGCCACAGACCACCAAGCTGCACTTCTGCAGGGCAGGTGTTTAGAGTGTGTGCGTGACAGCTCAGAGTTAAATGGGGCCCAGCTTCTGGGGCCCCCGGGATGCCTTTCCAGCAGAGTTGTCCTGCCTGCTGTGGACGCACCGGCCCCCTCCAGGCCCTCCCAGCAGCGGGGACCCTCACCGTAGTCCGAGTCCTTGAAGCAGGCGTCCAGGTGGTCCTGCTCCTCCTCATAGTCCTCCAGGTCCACGCTGTTCTTGGCGGCCCGCTTCAGCAGCCGCTTGCCCGCACTCTTGCTGCCGCCCCCATTCTTCCGGGCGCCATGGGCTGCCAGTGCGCTTCCCTTGGCCTGGCCGGTGCCCCACGTGGTCTGCAGGCAGGAGTCAGAGGCCTGCAGGTTGGCCATGGACAGCATTCCCTGAATGGCTTCCTGTGTGCTGGGGGAGGCCGGGGGCTGGCTAGGAACACAGAGACACAGGCACTCAGCCGTGGCCCTCGGCCGACTGCGTAGGAAACACGGGCATGGTCCTCCACCCATGGCCCACAGCACGGGGCACTTGGACAGATCATGTGCCACAGCCAACAGCCCACGGCTGCACCCTGAAGCTACCAGCCTGGGGCACCAGGGCCATCACAGGGCCCACAGCCCAAGTGCTCAGGCAGAGGTGAGGAAGGGCGAATGGCTTACCACGGAAAAGGCTACCACCTACCCAGCCCCACTCCAGGGAGAGCTGAGGCCTTGGGAGAGGAGTGGCTCATGGAGCACAGGAGGATGGCAGAAGGGGAAGGTACAGGTCACGCCCACACACACACTGGGCTCTCCTGCCTTACAGCTGACCCCCCCCTGCACCCCTGCCAGCTCTGTGCACCTTGGAGCCACCCTATGCTGAGCCTCTTCTCCTCACTCTCAGTACCCTTCCATTTGCCATCCTGAAAAGCAGGGCAAAGCCCTCCCCTCCCACGGCATATCCTGCCCCCGGGAACCCGTGTCTTCTCTCTACAGCCCCACACACATTGGCACCACGTCTGCATTTCCACCTGTGCCACACCCACACCTTACCTACACCTCCACCCCGTTCATACCTACACCCACCGCCGTACCCACATCTGCATCTATACCTGCACTTGCACAGCTGTCCCTGGGGGCAGCCAAGCCAACGGGGGCAGTGCTGGGGCCCAGGCTCATGGCACTCTGAGGGTCCCAAAGCCTCAGAAGGGCCTTTCCTGCATTTGCATCTCACCTAGACAGGCACAGCTGCACTTCAACTCAGCCCAAGCGCCCCAGCTCTGGTAGCCTCTACAGACTCCTAGGTTTTCTCCTCCCACCTCACCTTCCAGGCCTCTGTCACCTTCCACCTCCAGGAGTGCTGCCCAGGGGTCTCAGCCTGGTTCTGGCCATGTCCTTCCTCATCCCCTCCCTGTGCCTGTGCTCATACCTCCTCCTGGTCACACTGGTGGTTCCTTTGCTTCAGGAATCAGCTTCTAAAACTGGGCTTGGAAGAGGTGGGTGATCACTCACTGGAGTGACTGCGGTCACCACTGTCACTCCACAGAGCTACACTGTGGACGATGCTGGAAGGCCAGGTCCCAGAGTCCTGGGAAGCCTCCCACATGGGGGCCTGTCCTACTCCAGCCCGCACCACCACAGCCAGGACCTGCCCAAGACCTGCCCAGACAGTGTTAAGATTGCCAAGTCTGTGCTCTGACCAGATTCAAAGCCGAGGGTCCTCATGCTTCCGGAACAGCCCACGACTCTTCCCCAAGCGCCATGTGGGCACCCTGCAGTGTTTCCTTCTAGTCCTCACCCTTGCCCATCACACTGCAGCCTGCTATGCGGCCCCAGCTGGCCAAATGACCCCCCCAGGCTACGCCACATGCAGGTCCAGGTGGACCTGTCACTGCACCTTGTGCCTGTGGGCACAGACTAGAGGCACACAGACCTCCCACTGTCCCCCACCCCCACGTTCTAAGCTTGTTTCTCCTGAGATTTCTGCATCTGAGTCACCCTCTCTCCAGGCACCCAACCCCCTACCCCTTGTCCAATGGAGCAAGGTCAGCGCCACTGGGAGAAGAGGGCGGCTGGGGAGGTGGTGCAGAACAAGTCCAGCACCGGCTCCCAGTGCCCCTGTATGTGTGAAGAGGCTTCTGCACCCTGAGAGGGACATACATGAGGCAAAAAGGAAGAGGCTGGGGCAGTGGTGGGCAGGCTAAGATGCCCAGGCAGCAGCCCCGCCAGGGTCCTGGATAAGCCACTGCTCAGAACCAAGAGGAGCCCTGACAGCCTGCCAGAGGACAGGGAGAGGGGGCAGCCCCTGGGGGCAGCCAGGCCAATGGGGACAGTGCTGGGACCCAGGCCCATGGCACTCTGAGGGTCCTGCAGCCTCAGAAGGACCTTTCCCGAGCGTGGGGAGGTCAGGATGGCCATGTCTCCACAGCACTCCATGAAAGCCAGCTCGTTGGCCAGAGCCACCGAAATGGAAAATCGTAGGTGGTCAGGCAGCCCCGAGCTCCTGGATCCTGTCCAGCACCATCCAAGCGGTCTGGGCCATGGCACCAGGGGACAGGCTGCCCTCACAGGGCTACAGCTGTGCTGTCCTCTCTGAGCAGACCCAGGCCACCAGCAAGTACCCCCAGCTCGCTGTCCTCTGTGAAGCAAGCTCTGCCCTACAGCCCACAAAGGCCACTGGCAGTGGGCAGGGCTGCCAGGACACCCAGCCACACGAGTCCCAAATGGGTGGCGGGTCCTCACCCAGGCCATGTGAGGATCCTGGAGGGTGGGACCCCATGCCTAGCCAGTCTTTCTGTCCACGCAGTTTTAAGAGAATCAGTGAGCGAAGTTTAACCAGTCAATGTGGAAAATAATACTTTAATCCTCCAATTATCATACCAAAGTCCTCTCCTTTCCCCCCAGCGGTAAACACTAAGCAAACCATCCACAAGAAATTAACATATTTCCAAACAGTCAGTTCTTAAAACAGAGCAAATGGACCATCAAAAACTGACCTGCCGCTCCAAATGGGAGACACAGGGAGGAACTGCCCAGGGCGGGCCAAGGGGCCCACAAGCATGCGCGCGCTGCCCTGAGACCACTAGGCTGCTCCTCTCATGCCACCCTGCTGCCTTCAGGGCTGGGCATGGACCCTGCTGGCACCTCTGTGCAGCACCCGCCAGATAGCACCCAGGGGGCTGCAGGCCTCTCAGTGAAGGTCATGGGGACCCAGGAACTGGCAGGGGGCGCTTCAGACCCTGAGATCAGTCAACCAAGGTGACAGCTTGTGCAAACGTCCTCCCAGAAGTACACGGCTCACAGGGCACCAGCCCACCGACAGTTGGGAGTGGGTGCACAGCCAGGTGTCACCCCCGGACACAGGTGTCTCACATCTCTACAGCAAGGACCAATGAGAAACTACCTCACATGGGGTGGAAATCTGCACCCCCACGGCACTGTGGCCCCCACTAGCCATGCTCCACACGCATTACAAGAAAGCATCCATGGCCAACTGGCTGTGAACATAATACTGCATTGCAAACCAGCAATTTGTGAAATAAAATACAGCCAACTCCTTTCGCCAAGTTCTTTTCAATCAAGCCCTTAATCTGCCTGGTGGAACCCTCCACGGTCTAAGAACAGGCCAACCCTCGGCCTCTCCGGCCCCAAGCAGCCTGCACCCAGCCACTCCAAGGTCTCTAGGGCTGATGTGATGGGGGGACCTCAGCTGCTGGGGGTGGGGTGACTCCCTCCCAAGCCTCCTGGTCTCACAGCATCTGCAGCTTCTCTCTGTACTGGGGAAAACTGAAGCTCGGAAAAATTAGGCAGCTCCCCTGCAGCCTGCAGCTGTGAAGAGGCAGAGACTGGGCTAGGAGCGCCGGTCAGGGGTACAGAGCAAGTTCCACGGTTTCCACGGGAAGAAACAATGGTGAAGCGTGTCAGTGTGAGTGACAACACATGGAGCCCAGTGGCATGGGTTGGGCACTTGAGAGGGGACCATCCTGGCCCTCTCAAGGGCAAAGCCGACCTCCCGAAGAAGAGGCTCTGCCCACCAGGATGCACACCTGTTGGGGTTGTACTCGAGCGCCCCGACCTCCTCGCTGGCCTGCAGCAGGTCCAGGATGCCCGCTGCGGAGCTCCCGCTTTCCTTCTTGACTTTGGCGTTGCGACTAGGCTTGGAGTCGGTGTCGATGTGCAGGGAGCCCTCATCAGAGGAGTCATCGCTCTGCTGGGCAAGGGACAGGGCAACCGGTCAGGGCAGGGGCTCGGGAGGAGAAGGGGGGAGGGACTGCTTTCCCCTTGGGGAGAAAAGTCCGTTTCACACAGTTTTTTAAGCGCCTTGCTCTGAGGAACTGGGCTGGAATCTGAGTGGATGTCACGGCCTCCCCCAGGCCTCCGAGCCCCAGAGGAGGGTGCTCGCTCATGCTGCCTTGCTGCATCACAGGAAGTCCGTTCCAGGATGCCCTCCCCTGGGGCACCCCCACCTCGTACCCAGAGTCCTGGGGCTGCCAGCGTGTGACACGGGGAGTGGGGCAGCATCCGCAGCCCCCAGGATCCTAGCCCTGGCATGCAGCAGCCTCAGATCTCAATAAATACTGGATCTGATCCAGGGGCCACGGCCCCACCTCCCTGGACGTGGCCATAGAGGGACCTTCACGTAGGAGCCCGTGCAGCAGGTGAGTCTGGCTGCACGGGCCTCCCTCAGCCCCGGTGTCCAACAGCCTGGGCAGGCGTTCCCTCCTGCTCTGCCAAGCCTGCATCTGTGCCCAGCCAGGCAAGCCTTGGCGAGAAGGATGCCCCTCATCACCCTGATGAGCTGGGGAGTCACCAGGCTGTGGCCTCAGCAACACGCGGCAGCTGGCTTACCTTGTACACCGCTGAGTCCAGCTTTGGCTTCGTGACGGGCGTGGGAAGCACCTCCTTCTTGTCCAACAAGACTGTAAGCGAAGCAGACACGAGTCCGCTGGAGGCTTGGGCAGCACCAACCATACCAAGGCTCATGGAGCCAGGCAGGACACTGACCCCCACCCAGGCCTCCCCACACTCACAGGACAAGTCCCTTTTTGGGGTGTTCTTCTTCCTCCTGATGGGAAACTCGTCGATCTTGAGCTCCCCATCGTCAGACACGTACTCGTACTCATCCCGCACGGGCTTGGCCTTGTCCTCCTTGAAGTTCTGCAAGGCCCCGAACACACCAGGGCTGGTCGGGGGCCTGAGAGCTTTGCAGCTGGGGCAGCAGAAGAGAGCGGTCAGCAGGGGTCCACACACCACTTCCCACACCCCAGTGCACATCATACAGGGGCTGTGGGCCGCTGGGTCACCTACCCCTGGGCAGGGAAAACCCAGCCTGTCCTCCCCATGCTGTGTCCCACAGGAGTGTGGCCCTGACACGCAGCTCACTCCTCTGGGCAGGGGAAGTGCTCAGGCCTGTGTCCCCCAAACCGCCCCGGACTCCTGGGACAAGCACGGGCCTGCTGTAGGCCTGTTCAAGAGACCCAGACATGTGTGGAGATTGGCTTCACACAGGACCCCAAGACTTCTGGATAGCTTTCTCTCAACAGTGGGGTCAGCGGGCCGAGGCAGAGATGCCTGTGCTTCAAACTGACCCAGATGCAGTTCCGAGCAAGCAGACACCGATGGGTGGACACCGTGCAGGGGCTCAGTCGCCTCCATTGCCCTGAGAGTGTGCCAAAGACTGCATGTGCATGGCATGCCGGTAGGGTGTGTGATGTCTGCACGGTGTATGACAGGGATGTGGTGTGTCTGCGTGTGTACATGCGTGTGAGGTGGCATGTGTGATGTATGCGTGTGGTATATTTATGAGGATGCATACAGGCACATACGGCACACGTGTGGCACAGGTATACGATGTGTGTCTATGTGTTGTGGGTGCATGTGAGGTGTGTAAACGTGTAAAGGAAGCAACCTAAATGTGTTTGCATGTGACATGGTACATACATCTGACATGTTACACAGGTTGTCAGATAAAGTGTGCGTGTGTCATGCACGTACTCTGCTGGAACATGATGCAGGAGTGTGGTGTGTGGGGAACACACCCATGTGATGTACGAGGCCTGCACGGTGTGATCTGTGCATGCCGTAGGCAGCCCACAGAGTGGGTGCTGTGTGCGCAATGTGGAGCATGCGTGGTGTAGAGTGTGGGAGGTGGGCTCTGCATGGTGTGGGTATGTGGTGTGTATGTGTGGAACAGGCTGTGGGCCCGTGCATATGGCTTGCATGTGACACAGGGTGGTCCCCCCTGCTACCCGGCCCTGCACTCACCCCAGCAGCTTCTTGTTGGAGAAGGAGAAGGAGAACTTGTCCTTGTTTCCAGCCAGGGGTGACCTCTCCAGCTTCTGCTCCTCCTCCATCTTCAGCAAGGAGTCTGGTTTGCTGTTCTGAAAGCAAGACAGGTCTGTCCCTGAGCCAGCGGGGCCGCCCAGGGAGAGCGGTGCTCGGCCTTAGGGGTTGCCGAGCCCCAGCCTGCAGCTTCCCCAGCCACACAGCACAAGCACAGTCCCCGAGAGTGACAGGCTTGACCTCGTGCACCCAGCTCCTGCCCAGGCACCCCTCGTGGCCACCTCCTGGTGACTGGCAGATGGGTGCCTGCATGAGCCTTTACACACATGCGTGCATGCACAGGCTCACACTGCTGCTCACACTCACCTTGTACTTCCACTTGGCCTCAGACTTGCTCTTAGTTTGCTCGCGGATTTCCAACCTCTCCACGTCATTCTGCGTATGGACGGCATCCTTGTTAGGAACACTCAAGACACTCTTCGGGGCCTAAAAAACAGCCATTGTGACCCTAAGGCAGATGTGGAGGGTAGCGGGGCTCCCTCTGGTAACAGTACAAAAGTGTGGGTCCTCTTGTTGGCCCACGATCAGATCACCCATTAATCCGTCCCCTCCCCCCTACATTTATCATCCAGCCCTGCATCTTGCCGGTCACCCATCCCTTCATCCACCCAATCCCTCATCCATGCATTCATGCCCTCATCCTTGCTTAATCTGGCCACTCACCCCAGCATTTACCTCCTCATTACCCACCCATTCATCTCGCCATCCATCCATCCATCCATCCACCCGTCTATTCACCCCCTCCTTTGTTCACCCATTCTTCCACCTGTTCATTCATCCATTCCCCATCCATCCATCCACACCTGCCCTGAGAGAGGATACCAGCACACCCTCCTGCAGACCTGGGAGAAAATCAGAAGCAGGTCACAGCCTCCCCCAAGGAGCTCAGATTCAGTGGTAACAGGTCTCAGGGGCCCTGACCTGAGACCTTCTCATCAGAGTGGGGCTGGTTTGGATCCTCTCTTTCCCTGGATACCAGGGCTTCTCTGTGCCACCAATACCCCTGCTGGCCTTAGCCCCAGGGACAGCTTTCTGTTCCTGGAAAACTAGGTTGGGTCACTCCTTCATGGAAGACCACTCTGGCCCCTCTATGGGGCGGCCCACCTGGACGTGGCCCCGCCACAGCCCAAACCCCTGATCTGCCTCCCTGTACGGGTCTCTTTCACCCCAGAGCTACTGGGGCACTGATGAGACCCCTCTGCACCCTCCCCACCCAGCTTTAGACTCCTGCAGAGGGTGAGGGCACACAGCAAGGGATACAGTGCCGTGGCTGAGACAGAGGCGGGTGGAGCCATGGCCCACCTTGCCCTTTTTGGGTGGCTCCATCTTGGTCAGCGCCTCCTTGGTGTGCGCCTCGAGCAGGTCCAGGTCGGGGATGGTGGGCGAGGCTGCCTCCCGGCACTTCTTCCCTTTCTTCTTGCTGCCATCCTTGAGCTTCAGCGTTTTGGGGGGCTTGGGGGGCTTGGGAGATTTCGGGGGCTTGGGGATTTTGGACGGCTTAGGCATCTTCACAGTCTTGGGAGTCTTTTTTTTGGACACTTTCTCCAGGAGGGATCGAGGTGGAGTGGCCTCGATGGGAGACGGGGGTTCCTCTTTCTCCTGCTCCCCGTCACAGACCTCATCTGAGGAGGCAATGGTATTCACTTCTGGCCGGACGGTTTTGGAGGCATTCTGGGCAGGGAAAGGACAGGGTCACATGGGCACAGCTGGAGGGTCCCACGCCCGGACTCAGGGGCACCCCACACACCAGGTAGGGAGCCAGCTTAGCAAAGCACACGCCCCACAGCCTGTGGCAATATCATACGCCATCGTCCAACACACATCCTGCCCATGACACATGACACACTCACACGGCCCCACGGCCCCAAGACACACTCAGCCACCCAGATCATCAGCCCTTGGGCTCCACTGAGCACAGGAGGCTGCAGGGCCCTTCTGGCTGGAGGTGCTGGGATCTGAGGGGCTGGGCTTGGGTCTCTTCCTGAGACCCATCTGAGCGAGCCGTGTGGGCACAGCTCAGGGTCACGCTCAGCCCAGGTCCGGCAAGGCCCTGGCCAGCCCGCTGTCCTCCCAGGGTATGGCCTACCTCGCTGAGCCTGATCTCCTTGGCCAGGTCCTTGATGAGCTGTGATGGCCTGAAGTGCTCGGGGAGCTCGTCTTCATGCTCTGCCAGTGCCTGTGGGATGGCAGGGGTCATCAGGCACCAACCCGGGCATCCACAACCCCCAGACTCCCCACTCCATCCCATTGAGCTGCTCTCCACCTGCCCGAACAAGAATGGGGTGAGGGGTCATTCCAAAGGAGGCTGACAGTCCGGGGGGCAGGCTATGAGGTAGATTTGTGCCACCCCTACTTCCCAGCTGGGCAGCAAAGGTGGGCAGCTCAGGACAGCCCTGGAGAGCTCTGGCACCTCCCCTTCACGTCACCCAGGGCTCCCTGCCAACATCAGGGTCCCACGGGCTCTGCTGACCAGGAGAGGTCCTCCGCCCTTGGCTGCCGTTGGCAGGGTGCTGTGCAAGCATCCCAGCAGGAGACAACATCCCCAGGGCACCTGAAGATCGGCCTGCCCTCCCCTCCCTTGCAGCTAGCTTCCCATGGAGAGAAGGGAATGAGGGCACCAGCACCACAGGGTCACTGCGAGGACAGCGGCTCAGAGCAGGTGGTCGCACAGCTCCTGAGCAGGAGTGTTCCAGAGCCCTTGGTCTGGCTCCGGATGCCTGGCCCGGGGTGGCCTTAGCCTCCTCCATGTTCACTCGGTGCTGTCCCCCACACCATGTGCTGGAGAGGGGCACCCTGACACAGCCCTCGCCCAGTCAGTGTCCACGGACCTGTGGGTCCCTGGCAGGCAGGGACCTGTGGGCTAGGCAGCTCTGTGTGCAAGGGCAGATGGGGCTCGGCCCCATCGCCCTCTGAGCAGATCACACTGGGCCCCACTCCGTCACCTACTCCCCCCAGGAACGCGCCGCCTGCTCCCCACCTGCTTCTTTGTCCATGACCTGAAAGCACCATTGAGAACCTTAGCTCCTTGGACTAAGTGAGGGGGCAGCTGTTTCCCAGACTTGTGTGACCCTGGGGAGAAGACAGGGTTAGCTCAGAGGTGCCCAGCCCACAGACAGCCTGGGGACCCGTAGGTTCTGCCTTCCACCTGCCCAACTGCCAACGGTTCCTCTTGGAACCCTGCTAGGCCTCTGCTGTCCCACCCGCAGCTGGCCCACTGGGGCCCTGGTGTAGGAGGCCTGGCCTCTCCCCTTCCCCGCTCCCAGCCTGGCCTTAGCAAGGGCCCACATTGGCATCAGGCTGGGAGCTATATGCTGTGCCCACAGGCCTTCCCCGAGCACCCGATGCCTCCCTCTCCCCACCTCAGGCTGCACCCTGTGGGGCCAGGCCACATGACTGAGGCACCCAGCCTGGGAGAATGGACCTGGTTCTGGGGCTGACCTGGCATCCTGCCCCGTGGCCCAAAGTCACCAGTACCTTTGAATGCCTCCAGCAGATGCTTCCCCATGTACCAACATGCAGTTTCAAAGTTGGGAAACTGAGTCAAGCTTCCCAGTTTCAATCTTCTTTCCACTTCATATGCCCTGGAAGCCACAGCACAAACCATCAGTTCATGGAGCCCCAAGCAGGCCACACCCACTCAGACCACCTCTCCGCACTGCCTGGCCCAGGGACACGAAGCACCCTGCGGTGGAAGCTGCAGGCTGCAGCTATTGGAGCTCAGCAAAGCCCAGGAAAGGGGGCAGCAGTCTTCAGCGACCCAGTCACCACACAGCTCTCCAGCCCCAGCCCTCAGGGGCATTGTGAGACCACAGTCCTTCCCAGCCTGCCCCACAGCATGAGGTGACCCTGGACACAGATAGCGGTGCCAGGGCTGCCCACAGGTTAGGCCCGTCCAGGACTTGTGCTGGGACCCATTACACTAACTTCGCTGGGGTACCCTGCCCAGCAGGACCCCGGGAACTGACAACACTGTGGACACTACCTCATCTGCATCTCCACCCCTCAGGCTGTGCAGGAAATGTCCCTACCTCATCTGCATCTCCACACTCAGGCTGTGCAGGAAATGTCCCGAGAAGGCCAAGCAGTCCACGGGAGTAAGCGTGGCATAAATCCAGCCTGGGAGAAACAGACAGGGACAGGCCCACTTGCCATGTCCATCTCACACGCACCCAACCAGGCTCTGCTGACCAGTGAGGGGCCCCTGGCCTTGGCCCCACCCTCTGGGAGGGCTGCCAGGAGACTGTGTCTGAAGCGGTGTAGATGGTTTAATCCAGCCTTGTGCCACTCAGACAGGGAAACTGAGGCTCAAGGGCAGCACCCAGACTAAGAAGGTGCATCTGAGCCCCAGGCCACCACATGCAGGGCAGGAGGGGACAGAGCTAGGGCCGTCACCATCCCTGGCATCTACAGTTTGTCCCTCAGTTATCTAGAGGGACAGAGTCATAGCCAGACTCCCAGAAAACCACAGAGCTTCCCACAATAACAATGAGGAAGCCGAGGCGGGAAGAAGGGCCCAGCCAGGACTATAAAGGTAACAAGGACCGAGAGACTGAGGAATCAGCTGAACTCTGAGGACTTCTGCAGATCCTTATTTAAAACAGAAAAAAAAAGAAAAGAAGAAATATACATAACCAATTAAAAATCTGAACAATGACTGGCTATTTAAAGGTAATGTGGGGTGCTCATTTTTAAAGATGGGACAGGAAGTTTTTCAGAGAGCGGACTCTGCCACTGCAGCAAGGGAGCCCTGGGGCTTACTCGCTTGCCCTGGCACCAAACATCCCCCATCCGCAATTGCTGCCCTCTCCTGCGGCCACCTTTGCCCTCTGCAATGGCCCAGCTACACTGACACCTTGGGCCAAGCCACAGCCCCTGTGCCAGGGGCCTGACCGTGGGGGCTGGGCCCTGGGGCTGCAGGGGACTGGCCAGCCCAGGTGTCCACCAGACTGCAGATCCTTCTGTGGGGACCCGGGCAGGACACAGCATGGGGCGGAGGGCCACCCACCTGAGGGGATGAAGAGGGTCTGGCCCTGCTTCACCGTGCACTTGTAGCATTTGTCCACCTGGTCAGCAAAGAACATCTCGCTGTGATTTGCAGCCGACCGCCAGCGCTCATACAGGGAGATGTTGGCCGATGCCGGTCTGATGAGATAGAAGATCTTCTCGCCCTGCCGAGAGAGCCATTGGCAAAGCTGCAATGCCAGGGATGCGGGGTGGGCTAACTCTGGGCTGGGGACGCTGGAGTGGGGGTCAGGGCACAGTCTGTCTGGTGCTGGGAACAATGAAACTCGGTACTGGGGCTCCTGGGAGGCCTGGTGATGGGGCTCAAGCCAGGCAGCACCCTGTCCAGGCCCATTCCAGCCGCAACACCGCTCTGCAATTCAGAAGTCTGCAGGCTGGGAAGGCTCTGGGCACAGGAGCCCAGCATGGTTGGGCTGCACCTCTAGGCCCCAGACACTATGAACGGCGTACATGTGCCCAGGGAGAAAGAAGCCCACACCTGGCCATGCAACGAGTCCTAGGTAGCTTTGCTCTTGAGAGGTGCCAGGCTCATGGGCTTGATTAAAAGACGGCTGCTTTTCCTTCCCCAGGCAGCTCTCAAGGCCCCAGGTACAACCCTGCACCCACAGCCATGGTGCCCTCATCCTCCTGCACTGGGGTAAAGGTGGCTCAGGTGGGCTCAGGGGCAGGGTTGGCCCCCAAGCCCAGCACCCCAGCTCTAGCCCTCACTGATCTGGAGAAATCCAGTCTGTGGCTGGTTGAATACAAAGCGTAAGGTTCCTGATACCATCTGCACCCCATTTTTCTCTGGCTTCCCTCTCTTCTTCCTCAGTAGCCTGCCCCTTATCCCTCTGTGCAGCTTGCCTGCCCCTGCCCACTCAGTGGCTTCACTGTGGATCCCAACTCTGGCTGACCCCTTTACCAGAAGTCAACCTTCTACGAGCCCTTGTCTTGCCGCTGTTAAGAAGCTTCAACCCCGTGCATGTCACTGGTCCCAGATGCACCCTTGCCCTCTGCCCTTGGATCAGATACGATGGTGTCCCTCCTGCGGCTAATCCTGGTCACTGAGGGCCCGGAGGAATGGTAGTCTTGCGGACAGGCCACGGGCTGTCAAAGGCAAGATGCGCCCTGCAGACCATGCCCACCTTAAGCACATGATACCAGGCAGAGGCACCACCAGAGTCGATATGGAAGTCAGTGTAGCTGTCCTTCACACAGATCAGGCAGTACTTGGTCACTTTGGGCTTGGCCAGCAGCGCATCATCAGGCCAATAGTTTTCTACCCAAGACAGTTTCTTCACAATGTCAGGCGGTTCCACAAAGCTGGACATTCTGGGGACAAGACAAGAAGCCTGGTCAGTGGTGAGAAGGCCTGACCTCCTAGGGTGGCAAAGGTGTTGTGGCACATGTCCCACACTCTACTGCCCGCAAGTCATGGGGCATTGGGCCCCTCATAGATACGACCAGAGGGCAGGCTGAGTGCAGCCTCGAGCTGGTCTCCACCACCTCACAAAGCTGAGGAAAAGGCATGAGACCTGAGCTCCTTTCCAAGGAGCTGCAAAGCGGCTCCAGCAGTAAACCCTTCTTGCGTACGACCCATGCATCTCCTGGTGCCACCTAAGGAAAGGCCATAGCCCTCCGTGGCAGACAGCAGGCAGCCTGTGACTCCCACACCGGTCACTGTCAAATCCAGCTGACTCAATTAAGGTGGAGAGAGCTGAAGGCAGTCTAGGACAAACTCAATATCCCTGTCCAAGCAGCCCAGTACCTAAAAAGCTGTCCCTGCATCGATCGAACACGTCACACTCAGCAACAGCTGCGGGTGACATTTCAGCCTCTGCAGAATCAGGCTGTGGACCTGTGCTGCCTTGGGCCACACGAGGGTCCCGCATGCCTCCACTGCCCTGGCTGGAACTTCCATGGTGTCCTTCCTGTCACCATCTTCATTTCCCTCAGAGGCCACGTCCTCAGACAGAGCTCTGTGCAGTGAATCCTCGTCATCTGATGTTACCTCGACTCCTCTTTATATATAACTGGACCTCCCTGGGCTGCCAACCAGGCTCAGCCCCCTCCATGTCACTCAACCCACAGACCACTTCCTGTGAGACAACTGCGACACCCGCTGTGCCTGGACCGTGCTGAGGTGCCGCTGAGACCCCCCTTCAACACAGCATGACCCCCTGGACCTTGTGCCTACCTAATACAAACCCGTAAACTAAAATTCCTTGCAGGAAACCTGTCTGGGCAATTCACTGCCTGCTGCCCTCTCTCTCTCCCTGTACAAGGTCCCTGGCCTCCTGCGTGTGCCCTCCAGGCTCATCACAGTCACCTTGTGACCTTCACCTGTCTCCCTCCTAATCAGCAGAGGAGAGCTCCACCTTAAACCAGGCCTGGCAACCTCAGTCACAAACCCTCACCTTCAATGCCCTCCACGTGAGGTCCCCAGGGCAATGTCACCCTCGGGGGAGGTCCCCTGCCAGTAGGAGAGGGCCCTTGAAGTCCAGTTCCAGCCGGGCCCATTTTGCACCCAGTATAGCAATGGGGCCCACTCTCCCTCTGGTGGACCCCTGGATGTCCTTTCCCGGCTTGGCCTGGAACTCAGGGCCATGCCAGCCCCTCTGCACTGGAGAGGACCCAAATGCCTCTGTGAGCACCAAGGTCATCATGCGTGACGGGAGCACATCGGTGTGTACCCCTCATGCTGGACCCGCTGCACAGTGGACACCTGGCATGGGGCCCAACCTTCACAGTCTGGCTGACGTCTGGGGCGGACTTACTGAAGAGCAGAAGGCTGCCCTGCCTCCCTTGGGTGGTACAAAACGGTTCTCAGAGCTCGCTCGGGTCGTGAGTACCTGACAAAAGTCACCAATAATCGCCAGCAGTCCTGAGAGTGGCATGGGGAGTGAGGAGGACAGGAGGCAAAGGGGTGTCCCTGTCGGTGGGGAGGAGAACCCCAGACCAAAGCACCACCTTGCCCTGATAGAAATGCGACTCAGCACGTCCCCCGGCACCACAGCAAGTGGTGGGGAGCACAGCTGGGGAGCAAATCCTCTCCGAGTCTCTCCCTTCTGCCTCCTCTGAAGGGAAGCTGGAGTAAGAGCTGAGGTCAGTGCTTCCACGGCTCCTGGCAGTCCTGCGTCCTCTTTCCTGGGAGGTTTTGCTAATTCTCTCACTCTGTATCACTTCCTGCTGCATACACACTATCTTGCATATTTTTCAGAAGTAGGTAAAGGGAAAGTTGAGGCCAACACAAAATTCTCCTCTGTCACTTGAGGCTGTGAGCACTATGGGTCTTTCCCAAGGGCCAGGAGGCGGGCAGTTGAGTCCAGGGAGGGGTGGGAAGAGCAGGCGCTGAGCACAGGGAGTGCACGGCCCTGGGGATGGGGTAGGGCCAGCGCGTGACCAGCCTGAGGGAGGCACTCCACCCACAGTGGCCTGGGCTATGGCAGTGACACGTGGGACTCAGCAGGACAAGGACAGCGGGGCCTTGTGACCCGAGGACGGCACAGCGCAGAGCTGGGACTGGAAGGCAGAGGTGAGGACGAGCACGCTGCAGGTGTGTGGTGAGTGTGTCCACGCATGACTATGAGCTCGCTGGTGAGTGCGGTGAGTGGGTGCGTGTGCTACAGTACTGCGTGTCCACGAGTGGGTCCCGAGCGTGACTGTGTCCTCAGTGGGTGCACCTGGAAGAGGCACTCCGCACCTCACCACACAGGACCTGTCTCCTTGCTCTCTGTTTGGTCTGAACTGTCCCTCAGTTTTCCATGTTCAAAGAGAAACAGCAAAGCGGACCGGGCACATTCCATGTGGCCCGACAGCAGCCCAGAGCAGGGAGAGGCCCTCAAGCCAGGCACAGCAGTCCCCACACCTACGGTGGCCCTGTCACCTGGTGTCGGAGAACTCAAGGTTGGTGACATTGAGGACCCGTTTGCGGTTGGTGCTGTAGTAATAGTCCACGAACTCCTTCAGCTTCATCTTGCAGCCCTTCTGCTTGGTGACATCTGTCACATCCACGCTCCGCTCTGGCCCTGGGGAGGCAGCAGGAGGGTGTGAGGAGAAGGTGGCAGGACCTCCCTCTGCTCTGGCCATGGGTGGACACTGTGTGCCCTTGCCCATGCAGCAGCCCGCAAGGATGAGAAGGTGGACCCTGTGGCTCTGGGTGCTAAGCTCTTCCCTGCTGCTGCTCCTCTCAATTCTGACTGCCAAGGGCCCCACCCTCCAACTGCCACAGGGCCTGGTGGCAAATCTCAGGCCCCAGCAAGGGGGGCCAGGTCAGCGGATAAACACACAGATGCCTGTGAACAAGTCTGCTTCTGATGGCACATCCATATAATACCTGAGCCATACCTACAGCTGAAATGCTATAGCCAAGAGCCCCACATTCCTATGGTTTGGATAAGTGCCCCCCAGGTCCCTGTGTTAAATTCTCAGTCCCTGGCACTATGCAGGAGGTGGGGCCTTATACAAGGTCCTTAGATCATTGGAGCCATGTCCTTGAAGGGGACCTGGGGACCCCGGTTTCCTCTTCCTCTTGCTCCAGCATGCACTCCTGCCACAAAGTGCCACCTTCATCAGGGACCCAAAACTATGGAACCAATGGATCACGGCCTGGAACATCCAGAACTGTGACCCCAAATAAACCTTTTCCTTAACATTCACTGCCTCAGAGATTTTGTTTCAGTAACAGAAAGCTGACTCAGATAGGGAACAACGCATTATTCTAAAAACTGGTCAACTGAGGAATAGCTGATGAAGAAAGTTCCAATAACTGAATGATCCAATAACTGAAGAGGGTAAGTTCTTCACAGAAGACCCAGGAAGAGCAGAGGCAGGAGAAGGACAGATCGCACAAGCAGTCCACAGTGCCAACCCAGATGCACAGTAAGGGACTCTGACCTCTGAGAGCAGGGGAGGCCATGTGCCAGCTCCCACTGGTGCTGAGGTGCCCCTGAGGTCCTGCACACCCATGCAGGAAGGAGACCTGCTGAAAACCTGAACCCATGTCCAAGCAGGGCTCACTGATCAAGTTTACGAGAAAGTCAGGGGCCTACCAGGACACCCCACAGGGACAGCAACAACCAAGTCCCAGATGCAAGAATTTCTGATGGGCCTCAAGTCCCTTTCCCCAACAAACAGATGAGTGGAAGTGGGAAGGGCTGTCAGAAAGGAACAGCACTTCAGATGCATCAAAACCGGAAGCACACGCAGGCCCTCTTTGAACTTGGATTCAAACAGCAAGGTGGAAAAGAGGTATCTGGGGGGAACTGGACAGAATTATACTAGGTTTTACAAGCTGCAAAGGAATTATCGTGAATGCTGTAGAGTGTGAGGATGGAATTCTTGATTATTTGTTTCAAAAATGATCTGTGAGCTGTTAGAGTTTTGTGGACAAAAAAAATATATAAAAGCATTTGCTTTAAAATACTACAAGGGTGGGGGGCGAGTTTGACAGAAAACAGGCCGGTGGTTTCCAGTGGCTAGTGCCAGGTGCAAGCGGTTTGTTGTGCCCTTGTTCTGTGTGTGCTTATAAAGGTTCATGGGAGAGAGAGAGAGAGAGAGAGAGAGAGAGAGAGAGAGAGAGAGAGAGAGAGATGGACAGAGAAAGGAGGGTGGGCTCCAAGGCCCACCCTCCTGCTGCTGTGGAGGAGCAGGGCCCTTGTGGCCAGAGGAGCTGGAGCTTTGGGGCTCTCAGAATCAGAGCCCCAGGCGTGGGAAGGGTTTAAGGGATGGCTGGCTCCTAGCAGCAGTTCTCACCAGTGCTGGTGCTCCTCACCTCCCAGGTCGCCCCGGGCACGCATGGTATGGGATAGAGGAGTGACAGTGCTCTCCTGGAGCGGCTGGGTACCAGCACAGGAGTGCTGGGGGACCCTATGTGCACACATGCAGTGAGCCAGCAGCCACCTCTGGCTGGGGCAGCACCTGCCTCAGCCAGCCTGCCTTCCTTCTAGACAAAGAAGCCTTGGAATGAAGCTTCTGTAGACCCTCAGTATGGACTCCTAGCCCAGGAGGACACCCTCCAGATCCCTTTCCAAGCTGCCCCACGGTATTAGTCTGTGTTTGTCTGCGAGCTGCCCCTGGAGAGCCCAGGACCCCTGCTCCTTGCTGAAACAGAAGAAGATGGCTTCCCAGTTGGATGCTGCTGTCGGGCCCAGCGCTCACTCCCACAGATGACCACGCTGAGACCCCCAGTGCCCCCAGGTCCTGTCAGAGATGACGGTCACATGCACAGCAGTGGGGCAGCCTCGCTGAGCATAGTTCAGGCCTCCCCATTCTGGGCATGTGTCCTCAGGGCTCTTGCCCCTCTCCCTCCACTAATGTGGAGGGAGAAAACACAGGGGCCTCAGGGCCCAGCTGCTGGGGCCACTGCTGACCCCCGTCTGATACACAGACACCCTCTTCTACCCACATGGCCCCAACTATCCATGTCACAGGGCCATGGATGCCAGTGGACACAGGACAGCAGCCACCAAAGACATCATTAAGAGTCCAGAGGAACCCTGAAGAAGTGGCCTTGGTAGCGAGCAGTACCAGGCCATGGGGCTGATGAGGAAGGCCAGTCCCTGGCTGGTGGCCAGGATGGAAAGGGGGACCAGAGCCCCCAGGCTTCCAGCACATGGCAGAGGCATGGGACACACAACAGTGGATTTCATAGCTTGGAGAGTCAAGGGGTCCCCAGACCAGTGCTCCATAGCAGCCAAAGTAATTGAAGAGAAGAGAGGCCCACCAGGTCCCCTGTCCTGCGAGGACCCGAAGTCTGATCCCAGAGCCCAAACTGAGCCCTGCGTCTCATGTGTTATGTCTCACTCAGAACATAGCCAGGATGTGTGTGTGTGGGGGGAGGGGGGGAGATTCACAGAAGGTAGCCAGAAACCCAAGGTCCCCCAAGATAAGGGAGTGCCACACTCACCCACGTAGTTCTCAACGTCACTGACGTAGAATGTGGGGGCTGGCACAGCCAAGCCCAGCCCGTCTTTCTTGGGGACGAGGATGGGTTCTGTGAAGCCATGCTCCTCCATGTAGCCCAGCGTGAGCTGGCCGCCTGGCATGCGGGACACCACGTCTTCAGCACTGCGGGTGGGGAGGTGGGTCAGAGGCCACGCTGCAGCCACCCAGACAAGGTTGCAGCAGGAGATGCCCAGGCCCTCCAGGGCACTGGAGAAGTCGGCCCATGCCACCACACTGGGGTCACGGGGACAGCCATGAGCAGGCAGGATGTCCCCGTCAATCTTACCACCTGTACCCCTGCTTCCACCCATGCTACACTCTGAGATGAGGAGGTCAGGGCCACGGTGCTGAGGGACAGGGAGGCCGCTGCACCCTTCGAGCTGGCCTTCCTTCCCGCCATGGTAGAGTGGCTGGGGTGGGCTTTCTTTCCGCTGTCCCACAGCTGAGCCCAGGCTGAGGACACAGTGATGTTCCCGCTGACCCCACAGTGGGACTGGGCACTGCCCGAGATGAGCCATGCTGGGGAGTGCGTCCAGGGAGAGCTCCTGCAGAGCAAGACCAGGCCCCAGCCCAACTCCTACCTCCCGCCGTGGCCCTGGGACACAGAAGCCCAACACCACCTCTTAAGGACACTGTGGCTTCCGCTTCCAGGCCTAGGCTGAGGTCCCTCATCCGGAGCCCCAGGAGCTGCCAGGCACAGTGACCCCAACCACAGGACCCAAGCAGACCTCTCTCTCAGTCATCCCTGTTGGGACTCAGTTTCCCTACTGTACTGATAGGGCTTGCCACTCTCTGCGAAGCCCAACTTTACTCAGCTGGAGCACTCGCCAGGGGCAGAAAGAGGATGGCAGAAGCTGCCAAGTCCCACGGCAGGGAGGGACACGCACAAAGGTGCATGGAGTCAAGAGTGACACCCATGGCCCTCGACACCATGCCCTCTGTCTCCCTCCTGCTCACACTCCTGCCCCAGAGATGGTGGCAGTACCAAGGCCAGACATCTATCTACCAGACTGAATACAGAGACCCTCGTGAGCGTCCAGTCTTGGTCTGCCCTCTACTGGACATGACTGCTACCACAGGGCCAGAGACAGAGAGGTGACACAAAATAGGAGGAACAACCTTCTTAGAGCAGGATGTATCCTAGCAACCTCCCAGGAGAAATGGAGGACTAGAGAGAGCCCCGCCCTGCTGGCCCTGCTGGTGGGGACGCTGCCCTGGGCACTCAGCCCAGCCAGACAACACCGGGAACAGGCTCCATCAGACGAGCACAGCAGCTCCCAACTGGAAATGCTACGAAGAAAGACAGCAGCACATGGAGCCCGGTGGAGCCCAAGAGGAGACGAAGGTCTATTGCAGCAGAGGCCTCTGGAGGGGACGGAGGGCAGGGAGCCTGGCAGCCGGACAGGAAACCTGTCCACCCCGGTCATGGCTCCCACTGCAGGCCCAGGGCACCAGAGCTACAGAACAGCTGCAGCAGGGCAGCGACACAGTCTGCAGTTCTGTCCACCACTGCACAGACGGGACTGTAGCGGGACTAAGGTGGGAGCAGGGTGGCTACTGGAAGAAAGGTCAGTGTCTCAGGGAGCCTGACACATGGACAAGAGAGACGGGACTGGTGAGATCAGTGCTCATCAGAGGGATTGAGGGAACAGGAAGAAGCGAAGGTGGGCAGCTGGGGTTGTATGTAGGAGGGGCGGAAAGGAGGGCACAGAGCAGAGCGAGACTGAGCTAGGGACTGAGCTAGCATCCCATGTGAGACACAGGCTGGACCCTCCGGGGACAGAGCAGCTGACTAACAGCACAGATCAGAGCTGGCAGAGCCAGAAGCTGGAGTCAGGCTGCTCAGCCTCTGGGCGGGGCCAAGAACAGAGGCCCTGGAGGCAGAACCTCCAGGAGAGCAGTGGGCAGGAGAGGAAGCGGCAGGCGGGAGGAAACAGAACTTCCCCAAGACAGGGGTGCAATGCGGTGCTGCCGGAGGTCAGTTGGGAGCAGGGCAGAAGAGTGTCCGCTGGTTTTGACCATCTGGTAACATCATGAAGAACCCCTCAGGAGGAATGATGGGAAGGAGGGAATACAATACAGACAACTGAGGAGCTCAGGGAACAGAGGTCCCGCCAAGGAAGCTTCAGACTCCACCAGGAGTCTCCCATCTACCAAGGTGAGAAGCAGAAAGCTTCCCTTGAAAACCCTAAACTCCAAGCCATGTCTCAGGGGGGAGACTCCAAATTAACATTAAACCCACGGTCTAGGACACCAAACAGAATCTCAAACCAAGAAATTCACAAAGGTGACAGCAAAAGGCACTCACAAAGTCATCTCGTACAGAGACCTGTGCTGCCTGGACGTGCTAGTTACTGCAAGAGATGGATCTCCTGGGAAAGTGTGCCTCGCAGAAGGATGCAAACTCCAGGAGGGGCTCAGCAGATGCACAAGCAGAGGGAACAGCTCTTAAGACCTAAGGATAATAGCACAACGGGGAAGGAAATGTGAGGATGGATCTACTAAACACACTGGACAGGAAAGGACAAGACTAACCAGAGGGCAGGGGAGGGTGGGAAAAGAACAAACAATATGGAAACCTTACAGAAATTCTAGAAATAAAAATATGATTAAGAATTTAAAACCTAGTAGATATATTATATGGCAAGTGGGTAGGAAGAAAGATAGTGAACTGAAGGGCAATTTTGAAAAAATGACAGGATGCAGAAGAAATGGTAATGAAAAAGAAAACATTATTTTGACTCCTCCAATTAAAAGGATGCAGAACTATGGGGAGAAGAAACAAAAACAAATGCAGCAGTGCCATGTGTACTCATGATATATCAAAGGCAAGAAGATAATCTTAGATGTTTTCCAAAGACAAAAACCACATTTACTCCCAGCACTCGGGAGGCTGAAGCAGGAAGGTTGTTATGAGTGCAAGACCAGCCTGGGTTACAAGGTGAGCTCAAGGCCAGCAGAATTGTACAGTGAGACCCTGCCTCAAAAGGACAAAAAAAAAAAAAAAAAAATTACCAGAAATGAAACAAAACCTAGCTATTCCACTGACAACAGATTATCAACAACAAGAGATATCAAAAGATAATAAAGTAATATCTTCAAAGAAATAAAATAATTTTTACTACAGAACTTTAGATCAATTTCAGAATATTAGAAACCTTGAAGAATAAGGATAAAATGAAAACACAGTCAGAGAACTCAGTGGTAGCCAACTACCCCACGTCCTCCACTCCCAAGTTACAGAGGCGGTCGGATCTTGGTACAGAGGCCATGGGCAGCAGTGAGCTGTAGCCAGAGTGCATCGCCAAACAGCAGACACTAACCAAAGCGATCACCAAACTAGAAAGAGTCGACTAAAATCAACCTGAAAACCTTAGCACAAAACAAAATAGTAGAAATGTGAGAAGACCACGCAACAAAACATCTGCGAGAGCTCCCAACTCCCCCAAAGCTGATCTACGGGGAATCAAGAAGGAGGAAATTACCAAATTATTCCAAAGGGTAACAAGAGAAAAGAGATATAATTAAACAGATAATGGGCTTAATGAGCAAAAGAATTAGTAAGTTTACAGGAAACATCAATAAAAAGCTAGCTGAGCTAAACAAAATGATACAAAACACAAATGACCAAGTTAGCAAAGTACTGGAATTCATGAAAAGGAACCAAATAGATACCCAACAGATTAAAACTTCTACTAACAGAACGGGCAGCAGAAGTGACCAATCTGAGGACGATGTCAGGACCAACAGATAGGCTTGCTTTCAGGGGCCAATTATTCAGCGACACCTTAAACACAGCAAGAAAACATGAACAATGGAGCCAACAGACGCAAAGTAGACTAACCTAAGATTAACTAACTAGTAAAAAAATCAAAAGACAGAAAAAATGGCATGTCTAAAAACCTGTTTACAGAAATAATAGGAGAAAACTTTCCAAACATAAAACAGGAGATAAATGAAATAGAAGAGAACTCCTAAATGACATGCTCAGAAAGGAACCTCCCCATGACATGTCAGTCGAAATCACAGAAGTCCCAAAAGAGGTCTGAATGTCAAAGGCACTTAGAGAAAGCAACAAATCACCCATGAAAGTAAACACCTTAGAATCACAGCAGCCTTCTCAGTATAAAACAATGGGCCAAGAGAGCTTAGAGCAAAGTGTTTCAAGCCCTAAAAGAAAACAAGTTCTAACCCAGACCAAAATATCCTGCAAAATTATCTTGCAAAAGTGATGGAGAAATAGTATTCCCAAGACAAAGAGCGTCTTAATTCATTACCACCAAAGCAGCACTATAGAACATCCTCAAGGATAACTTAGAGATAGTGAAGCCAAAAGTACCAGAAAGTCTGACAGAATGAATACACCAGGTAGGGTGAACAGTGAAGCAGAAGGGAGTAGAAAAGAAAGAGCACAATAGGAAAAGAACACACAAGTAAGTCAGTGTCTGTCAGCAGCCACTCTCAAGGTGAACGCTCTTGACTTCCCATTCAAAAGACACAGGTTGGCAGGATGGATTCAGAAACAAAACCAGGGCTACGCTGCGTACAAAAACCACATTTAATCCAAAAAGAAATTCACACACTAAAGTCAAAGGATGGAAAATGATATTCCATGCATCAGTAACCTGAAAGCAAGCAGGGGCAGTAATTCTATTCTCAGATGAAGCGAACTTCAAGTCCAAACTGATCAGAGGATGCAAAGAAGGTACTACATACTGACTGTAGGGACGTGAAGGGTTGAACTGAAGGAAACAATTCAACAGAGAGAGAGATAAGAATTATAAACTCCATACACTAATACTGGCACACCCAACTGTATAAAACCAACCCTGGACATGAAAGAGCAGATAAACACCATAGCAACCATAGAGGGCACCTCAGTAATACACTATCACAGATAGATGAACTAGACAAAAATAAAATTAACAAAAACAAGTCAGAGTGAACCAAACTTTCAAACGAACAAACTTCATATGTACATTCTTCCCAAGAGCAACAGAATATGCATTCTTCTCCGCAACCCATGGGATTGTCTCCAAAATAGATCACATGCTGACCCATGAAGCACACTTAAGTAAATGCAAAGGAGCTAAAATTATCTCATGCATGTTATCAGATCATAGTGCAATGAAACTAGAAATCAACGGCAAAAGAAACCACAGAAATGATGCAAACACATGGGAATTAAACAATACCTCTTGAATAATTGATGGGTCACAGAAGAAATTAAGGAAGAAATTGATTTCTAGAATCAAATTATAATTCCAGTATAAACAGAATTTATGAAACACAACCAAAGCAGTTCTATGAGTTTTACAAGTTTCTAACTGTGAATGTTCATATCAGAAAAACAAAATGATCCCCCAGAACCCCAAGAAGTATTTTAAGGTCCTAGAAAAATAAGAATAACCCAAATCCAAAGATCATCAAAAGCAAAGCAGAAGCTAATGAAACTGAACAATCAATGAATCACAGGAATCAATGCAATCAAAGAAATCAGTCAAAGGAAGAATCAAAGGAATCAATGGAATCAATCAAAGGAAGAATCAATGAATCAAAGGAAGACCTGGTTGTTTGAAAGAATAAACAAAATACAGAAAACCTTAGCCAATCTTACAGAAAAAAAAAAAAAAAAAACGAAAAAAGGGAAAGACTCAAATCAATGTAATTACAAATGAAAAAGTGAATTTACCATGAACATTGCCAAAATCCAGATTTTTAGTAACTACTTTGAGAACCATATATTCCAATAAATTGAAGAATTTTTAAAAAAGAACAGATTCCTAGAAACAACTGAATTACAAAGACTGACCAAGAAGATATACAAATCCTAAATGATCCAGTAACAAGCAACGAATTGAAACAGGAAAAAAAAAAAAACAAGCAAACAAACAAAAAAACATCTACCAACTGAGAAATGCTGGATTCACTGCTAAACTCTACAAGAACTTTAGGGAAGAACTATACCAATATTCCTCAAACTCTTTCAATGAAGTTGAAATGGAAGGAATACTATGTCATTCCTGGAAAATGGCGTCACCCTGACTTCAAAATCAGAAATGGACGGAAACAAAAAAGAGGTCCACAGGGCCAGGGATATAACTCAGGGGCACAATGCCCACCTGGCAAGCATGAGGTTGTGAGTTCAAGTCCCAGCACCAAATAAATAAGAGGTCCACAAGTCAATCTCTTTTGCAAAAATTCTCAAAATAATACTGACAAACAATACAACAAATCATCGAAAACATTATACATTATAATCAAATAGGGTCATCCCAGGGATGCAGGGATGGCTCAAAATGCACATCAATAAATATAATCCGTCACATCAATAGAAAGAGGGGCGAAAATCACACGATCCTCTCAATATACGTATAAAAACCATTTGACAAAAATCAACATTCATTCATGATAAAAACCCTGGGGGGGGGGAGGGCCAGAAACATATAGAAGGTTTATATCTCAATCTGATAAATGGCATCTATGACAAACCAATTGCCATCAGAATAAATAGGGAAAAGCTAATAAACATTTTTCCTCCAAAATCAGGAACAAGAATGTCCAAACTCACCACTCCTGTTCCACACAGTTCTCAAAACACTAGCCAGAGCAATCAGGCAGAAGAAAGAAATAAAAGAGATGTGTATAAGAAAGGTACAAGTCAAATTACCATTATTTGCAGATGACATGATTCTCTACCTAGAAGTCCCAAAAAATTCTACAAAAGGACTCCTAGAATTAATAACCAAATTCAGAAGCATAGCAGGATACAAAATCAGCACACAAAGATCAGTGATGTGCCTGTACACCAATAATGAACTCCCCAGGAAAGAAATTAGGAAAACAATGCCATTCACAATAGCATAAAACAATGAAATGCTCAGGAAGTAACCTAAGTAAAGAAGTGAAAGACTTCTACATTGAAAACTGCATTACTCTAAACCAAGCAACTGATAAGGACATCAGGAATTGGAAAATAACCCCTGCTGCTGGATAGGCAGAAAGAGTATCTTTAACACAACCATACTTCCGAGGCTGATACATGGATTTAACACATTCCCAACTGGAATATCAATAAGCATTCCTCATAGAACTAGAGAACACAATCCTAAAATTCATACAAAATCTGAAGAGATCCCATAGCAAAAGCAATTCCTGGGAAAGAACATCATAATCCCAGATTTCAAGTTATACTACAAAGCTACAGTGATGAAAACAAAATAGCATCACCAAAAATACAGACCTATGAATCAACAGAACAGAACAGAAGATGCAAAAACAATTATAGGCACATTCAGCTATTGAATCTTTGGTAAAGAAACCAAAAACATACACTGGAGAAAAGATAGCCTCTTTACCAAGTGTTGGTGTTGGGAAAACTGGCTCTCCACATACAGAAGATTGAACTAGATCAATATCTCTCACCATGTGCTAAGCTGGATCCAAAAGCTTATTGTTAAAACAGAAATACATAATTTCCTGGAAGATAAAATAGGTAAAACCTTTGAATGCATAAGCAGAGTCAAGGACTTTGTGAACTAAACCCTAATTGCACAAGAAATAGTACCAAGAATCTAGAAATTAGACCATATTATATTAAAAAGCTTCTGCACTTGTAAAGGAAACAACCAACAGAATTGGCATGGGAAAAACCAGCAGCCCTACTTTGGGTAGAAGACTAATATCTAGAATACAGAAAGAACTAAAAAAAAAAAAATTAGATTCCCCAAAATAAAAAGACCAAATCAAAACATGGGCAAGTGAAGTGAATAGACACCTCTCAGAAGAAGTATAAATGACCAATAAATATCTGAGAAAATGTTTGACATCTCTGGCCATTGGAGAAATGCAAATTAACACTTATTCTAGAAAGAATGGCTGTCATCAAGAAATCGATCAGTAATAAACGCTGGCAAGGCTGCAGGGAGAAAGGGAAGCCTTCTCCATTGTAGGTGGGAATGTAAACTAGTACAGTCATTATGGAAATCAGTATGGAGACTCCTCAAAAAACTAAAACCAGAAATTCCATCCAACCCACTATCCTCTTCCTAGTTTTCTTCTCAAAAGAGTTAAAGGCATTATATTTCAGTGGTCCATGCATACCTGCGTTTCCAACAGCACAGCTCCTGACACCTAATCTTGGAAGCATCCTATACCCATTCTTTATCCACCATGGATAAAGAAAACATGGCAGTTATACACAGCAGAGCACCACTTTACTATAAGGAAGCTTAAACTTGAGTCCTTTGTAGGAAATAGGTATCCCTTGAGACCATAATGTTAAATGAAATAAATCAGAAAACTATCATATGGACTCTCTCATAGGAGAAACCCAAAATATAAATTTAAAAATGGGTGAAAACAACAAGAAGGAAATCAAAAGAAGGAAGATTCAAGAAAGAACAGAAGGGGCTGGGGATTTAGTTCAGCGGCATAAGCGCCTGCCCTGCAAGCAGGCAGTCGTGAGTTCGATCCCAGGTACCGACAGAAAAGGAAAAAGACAAAAAAAGAAAAAGAAAGAACAGAAGCCAGGCATGGTGGTGCATACCTATAATCCCTGCACTCAGGAGGCTGAGGCAAGAGGATCCCTACACATTTGAGGCACAGTGAGTTCAAGGCCAGCCTGAACTGCACAGAGACCCTGTCTCAAAAAGACCAAAAAAAGAAAGAAAGAAAAGTTGATCTACAGATTCTGCACAATTCCTACCAAAATTTAAGGCATTGAAGAGAAATACAAGGCACCCACATGTCCCTGTTGGAAGATACTTCACACATCCAACTTCACTACAAACATACGTCAGGACTCTACGGTCCTGGCACGGTAAGGGACACACAAAGTAACACAGTAGAATCGAGAGCCCAGAATGAATCCTTCCACCTTCCGTCAACTGCCTTGCACTGCAAGCGCTAAAACAATTCCAAAAGGGAAAGAAAAGTCTTCAATATGAAAAGCCTAGAAAACTTTTCAACAAGAAAAGTGCTGGAAAAAGTGGATATCCACAGGCGAAAAACTGAAGTTGGCCCCTCCCTCATATAGTATATAAAAATTAACTCAAAATGAGTCAAAACATTAAATATAAGAGAAAAAGCTAAATGAAGATGCTAAAACTATAAAACTCTTAGGACAAAGTGCATAAGTCTTTATGACCTTGGTTTTTTAATTGTATCAAAATTAAAATTTCTGTGCCTAAAGGACACTATGGAAAAGTAAATGACAACTCACAGAACGGGAGAAAGTACTCAGTAAGGGACAAGCACCCAGAATATTTAAGCAGCTCTTACAGCTCAACAACAAAGAGCATCGAAGGAAACTTCTGGAGCTGGGAAGGGGGCCCAGGGCTGACGGGATGGGAAGGAGGGGAGGAAAGGGAAAGGTAAGAGGGTTCAGCTGCACCGTGTATGAAAACCAGCTCCCCATAGTACGTGTATTCATTATGCATCAAAAATGCATCAATAAAGAATATTTTTTAAAAGAAAGAATGTATTAAAGAATTGCACTAAAATAAAGTCAAACTTCCCTTTGGTTAAACTGTGACAAAATCTATTAGATCACAAATAACAAAATTGTGTGATTTTGCTTTCAATAAAAAAAAAGATCACCTCCCCAAGAAAAACTAATCTGAAAGGTTGCAGAATATAAGATCACTATACAAAAATCTAGCGTATGTCTATGTCCTAGCAATGAACAATCTGAAAGTGAAATTAAAAAAACAATTTCATTCATAAAAGCACCAAAAAGAATAAAACATAAATTTAATCAAAGTATAAAACTTAGACTCTGAAAACTACAAGTCATCGTTGGAAGATCCTAAATGATCTAAATAAGTGGGGAAACACCCCATGTTCATGGCCCAAGACTTAACATCGTTCAATGGTGAAGCTCCCAAAGAAACGTGCAGAGTAGAAGCAATCCCTTTCAGAATGCCAGCTGACTTCTTGGTAGAAATGATAGGCTGACCTTAAAATTCATCCAGACATGCAAGGGACCCAGAATAACCAAAATAAACCGCCCCCCAAAAAAGCAAAGTTGAAAGACAGACTTTTTCATTTCAAAACTTCCTAAAAAACCACACTGATAAAGGCTGTGTAATTCCAGCAGAAAGACAGGCATACAACAGGGGGCTAGCACTGAATATGCAGAAAGAAACATGCGTATCTAGGGCCAGTGGGTTCCATGAAACGAAGAAGACACTTAACAGCAAAAGAATATTCTTCTCACGAATGATACTAGGACAAATGCATAGCTGCATGCAAAATAAATAAAAAGAGATCTTCATCTCATACTACATCAAAATTTAATAAATGCATCAAAGAACAAGTTGTAAATAACACAACTACAGGCCTATTTAAAGAAAACACAGGGAGGCCAGGCGTGGGAGTGTACACCTGTCACCCCAGAACTCTGGGAGGCTGAGGCAGGATAGAAAGTTCAAGTCCAGCCTGGAAAACCTAAAATAAAGTAAGATTCTTTCTGGAAAATTAAAAAAGGGTTGGGGATGCAGCTCAGTGCAAAGGCCCTGGGTTCAACCCCCCACTACCACAAAGAAAGAGAAAGAGAGGGAGGGGAAGTGGGGAAGGTGGAGGAAAAGAAAAAGGAGGAGAGGAGAGAAGGGGAGGGGAGGGGAAGGGAGGACAGCAGAGGAGGGGAAGAGAGGAAAGAAAGAAAGAAAGACACCACAAACAGCACCACCAACAAAAATAGATACATCAGACCACATCAAAATTACTTTTGTGTTTCAAAGAACGCTACCAAGAACGAAAATACAATCCACAAAATAAAAAACAGTATTTGCAAATCATATATACAATAAAGGACCTCTATCCTGAAGTATATAAAAAGCTTTTACAATTCCTTGATGAAAAGAAAACAGATTTATAACAGGGGAAAGATATTTCTCTAAGGAGATACACAGAGACACAGAGGCACATGGAAAGACACCAACACCCTCAGTCAGGACACAAACACCAGAGGCCGTGAGAAGTCACTGCACACCCAGGAGGCGCGGGGTCAAGGGGCAGCCGCATTGCTGCAGGACTATGCAGCAGTTTGGCAGCCCTAGAAAACCACCTGCCAGGTCTCCAGACAACTCGGTGTGGGGCTCCCATCCCACGCAGCCATTCTACGCCTCACAAATGAAAGCGTTCACGTGGAGATCTAGACCAGAATTACACATAGCCAAAAAAGTGGAAACAACCCAAATGCCCATCAGCAGAATAACAGAAATGCAAAGTACCCAGAATGTGGTCTAGTTGTGCTGTGGAATATTACTCAGCCATGAAAAGAAATGAAGGACTAACGCATACTCCAGTGTGGATAAGCCCACACATGACGTTGAACAAAAGCCAGACATCTGTTCCACAGTCCTCTGTCTAGGAAATGCCATGAGAGAAGCCAGTCTGGAGATGAAACAGGAGCTGTGGCTGCTTAGGCGGGTGTGGGGCAGGAGATAGGGGTGCTAGATAACAGTGAAGCTCTATGCATCTGTGCACAAACCAGAAACTACCCAACTGCGCACTCTTCCCCGGATGGTACCAGGGCACGTGGATCGCAGCTCAGGGAAGGGGGCAAATGCTGGAAGTAGAAAGCACTTCATGCATAGAGGAGCTAGGGTAAAAGACCCTGATTCCTCATCAGAAATCACACAAGCCAGGTGGGCGAGGGAGAAACATTCCAAGTGCTAGAAGAGACCCGTCCAGCTCAAAATCCACTGTCCACTGCAACTGCCCTCCAAAGGGAAGGAGAGAGAGAGATGTGGTCAGAGAACCGGAGCGGGAGGTGAGCAGGGCTGGGCTCACGCAGGAACGCAGGAGAGCCCCTGCGGTCACCAGCACTGCCCCACGCCCTGCCCCTCACCCCAGTGCTGACCCAGGGCAGCGCAGCCAGGCCCCAGGGAAGGGCTCGCCAAGGCGCACCTGGGGAAGGTTCGGCTCCGCAGCTCCTTGATGAAGAGCTGGCTGCCGTTCTGCACGGGCTTCACGTCGGGCGTCTGCCCCAGGCCGTGTTTGTGCCAGGTCCGCTTCTTCTTGACTGCGGGGGAAATGGGGGACGGGGCGGGGTAAGGGCCAATGCCCAGCTCTGGGGCCCTCACCCCCACCACCCGACAAGGGGCCCAGCAGGGCATCCTGGGGGGTGGAAAGGAAGTTGGGGAGCTGAAGACACCCCAAAATGGGAAGCCACCTGAGGGTCTCACCTCGCCACTCTAGCACCTCTTCACACACACACACACACACACACACACATACACACAGAGAGAGACACACACACGGACACACACATGGACACAGACACAGATATAGGGACACACACAGACACAGATAGACAGATACATACACACAGACACACAGACATATGGATACACACAGACACACAGACAGACAGAAAGACACACATACACAGACACATATACACATGCACATAAACATAGGGGGGCACTCCCCCCCACACCCCATCCCTCACTCTCTGGTCCTGGAGATAGGTCTCCCAGGACCCCTCCTCTTTCAGGCACCAAGTCAGGCCAAAGGCACCTCCTGGAAGGTCCCCAGCCACCGGGACAGCCATCCTGTAGCTGGATGACATCTGCTGGTGCCCAATCAGCTCATCTCTCTGCTAGGACCTTCGCTGCTTAGCAGCCACCACTGCTGGCAACAGTCTTCTCCCCACCTCCCGTTCCCTACTGGTGACAACACAGCCATGAAGATGACCTGGGTGTCCCCAAGTGGACCAGTACTGAACCTCAGGTCATCCTCTGAGCATCAGCATTTCACCCCAGCCCATCAGGGAACAAAGACCATCACCTTTGGATGGACAGTAAGTTCAGCCAGTTAGGTAACCTTGTACTGTGATGGGGCCGCCTCGTCCACAGCTGCTGCCACTGCAGTGCCTCCCTGCCCCTCTTAGGCTTTGGTCACATGGTGACCCTTGCCAAGCACCTGTTCAAGAGGCCTGGGCCAGTTAAACCTGGGGGACCCAAAATCAAAGGGACACAGCTGGACAGTGTAGGAAAGGGCCTGCAGTCCCAGGGCAGTGGCCATGGGCAGCCCCACTTGCTGAGACAAATGCAGACCACAGCCCAGGCGGGAAGCTGGGAGGTGGCCTTTGGGCCCCCAGAGAGCTCCCAGCAGTGGCCACAGGGGGGGGCTTCTGGTCACCAAGGTGCTTGCTGTCAATACAGCAGCCAGCTGGGGTGTCACAGACAGGTACTGGTCTCAGGGCAGACTCCTCACAGGTCTAAGGACACTCCAGCAAGAAGCGCTAGCACTGCACCTCTGAGGCTCAGGTTCCCCAACAGTAGCAGCACGCGTCTGCGAGCCCCAGGACATACACAGCAGCTCTGCACACACACACACATGCAAGTACACAATGAATGGCATCTTTGTTCCCTGCCCTCCACACTCATCTCCTGAAATGCACAGTCTCCAAAGTGATGATGCTAAGAGGTGAGCTTTGGAAGAGAACCCATCATGCACATGGAGTCCTCAGATTAGAGGCCCCAGGGAGCTCCTCTGCCCCTGTATCAAGCAAGAAGAGGCCACCATGAACCACTGGACACCGAATGTGCCAGCACCTTGATCTGGAGCTCCCAACCTCCAGAAAGGTGAGAAATTAATTTACTATTATGTAAGAGACCAGTGTGTGGTACTTCACTGTAGCAGCCCAAATAGACAAATTCACATGCACGCATAAAAACATACAAGTGCACACATGCACGCACACACACACACACATATTGCATATCACTCCTGGAGGGCTGACTGTAGGAAATGGGAAAGGGGCTCCTGCACCTGGCCCTAGGTGACCGCCAGGCTTTTGCCCCCACTGGCCCAGGCAAAGGGCAGCATCTGGCCAAGGCAGGTGCACACCCTTCTCAGCAGGTACCACCAGGTCAGGGGTGTTTCTGGGAACTCCTGAGAATGCTAACAACAATCAAACTATGTGCTCCCCAATCTGCACAGCCTGCTTGGCCCTGCCCTCTGTGGTCACCCAACTCAGTCATGCATATGAAAGCACCCAGACAATGACCACTCAGAACACTGAAGACTGCAGGGCCAGACGGCCCTGGCCTGGGGTCTCCAGCTTTTTCCGCCAATGAACGTAGGACTTCTCAAGTGACACCCACGAGCACCTGTGGCAGCACCACAGAGCAGGATCAGCCCGGCACCCTCCCAAGTGCCCTCTGAGTGAGCATACAAGTCTCACCCCGCCCCCTCCTGGGGTCTCCTGGCCCCGGTCCCAGGCCTCACAGTGCAGCACAGATCCCAGAACACCAGGGTCCCCCTTCCCGCCTTTACTTTGCCTTCAAGCAGTCACAGAGTGACTGGCAGCTAGTGTTCCCTGTGTTCGCCCCAACTGCCGCATACCAAGCAGGAAGGTGACTCGGGAGCCCTGGAATGGCCCAAAGCAGATCCTTGGCCCACAAGTCACAGAAGAGCCACCAGCCCTCTCATCCACACCTACACACAGGCTTGGCAGCATTTACAGGGTGCTGATGGCCGAGAAGCAAGGGACAAATCCAAAACATGAGGCCCCCATCACCATAATGGTGGAGGAAAGCTGGTTGGCAGGGCCAAGAGAATGCAGTGAGGTCCCCAGAGTGGAGACACCCCACCCCATCCAGTGCCAGCCTCACCAGGAGCAGACCAGCTCCTGAGACTCCCCTCCACCCAGCCTTGGTCTATAGAACAGGGGTGCTGCTGGGGTTTCCTCCTGTGCCTGTGCCCCCCCCCCAGCCCACTCTCCTGGCAGGACTCATCACACCTTGAAGAGGGGTGACACCAAGTGTCCATGGCTAGAGCTCACCCCTTCCTGACACTCTACCCATTCACAGCTCAGCCTGGCCAGGGCCCAGATGCAAGGTCTGTAATCAGCTGACCAGCCTAACCCAGGCAGGCCAGAGGCCACACACATACACACACACACACACACACACACACACACTCGTGTGGCTTTGGTCCAGTCCGGAGGCCACTTGCCTGCCAAATCCTTTCAGACCAGGCCTGAAGTCTGCTGCACCCTAGCTCAGCCTTGGGGTACAAAGCCCACTTGGAGGATCCTGCACAGATGAGCTGAGTCTGAGCCCAGCTGCACTGAGAGGGAAAACCAGAGGTGGGAGGGAGGGCGAGGCCAGGGACACACAATAAGCAGCACCCTAGAAAAGGCAGGGCCCCGGCAGATGCCCTCACAGGAGGCAAGTGGGATAAAGGAGGCAGAGCCCCCATAAATGGAGATCATCTGGAGATGACCTCATGGTGGGGCCAGCTGGGCAGGCCTGGACTAGGCTGAGCCCCCTGGACACTCCCTTCATCGCCGCTAACCTGCTCAGGACCAGGTCCACAGCCCGACTCAGGCCAACCCGGCCACAGCAGTGCTGTGTGCGCCCTGACTAGGCCTCAGGGGGTCTCTGCACTGCTGCCTTGGATGGCAGGAGCCAACCTGGGTGCTCAATGAGGCTGTAAGGAGATAAGCCTGGCTGGAGGGGTCCCCAGGCCATGCCATCTGATGCTCCCCATGTCATCCCAGCCCCATCAGCCTTGGGCCAAGGCTCAGGCCCGGCGCAGACCCTGCGCTCTGGGCAGCGGACGCTGGCCGGCAGCGGCACTCACGGGTGGACTTCCCATGGGTTCTCTCGCAGTTTGGGCAGTGGTAGATGTCGATGTCAGGTGCCTCCTCCTCCTCCACCCCAACGCAGCTGAAACAGAAGGACACAAGACCGTTACTCACAGGTTCGGTCCCACTCCCACGCCTACCACCCACCAAGCCATGGCAGAGTCTCTGCTCACTGTCTGGGGACAGAGGCCGGATGGAGCAGGGCTGGGCAGGGACTGTGGTCCTTGGGAGACAGAATGATGCTGGGGTCGGCAAGAGACTGCACGGCTGCCCTGCAGGACAGGATTTCTCATCCCAGCCCCTGACATGAAGTGGAAATGCCACCACCAGCTCGCCCAGAACATGCCACATGTCCAGCAGCCTGCCTCAGTGAGGGCCCCTTAACCCTGTCACCAGGGCCCAGAGAAAGCACAGGGGGTCTCAGAGCTGGGCCAGCCCCATCATTTCCCTGGCACATCCTGGGGCTGAGCCTGAGGTGCCTGGTGTGGGCCACACCATGGTCACCGGTCTGGCTGAGCTTCAGAGGGCTCAGGGTAAAGCCCAGGATCATGATGTCCTCCTTCCTTCTCCCTGGAGTCACTCCAGGGCCCTGCAAACATGCTTGGGCATACCTGTAGTGAGCTGCCTACTTAGCAGAAGTTGGCCTGGTCACAGGCCAGCAGCCACTTAGAGAATAAGACAACAGTGAGTACATTTTGGTCTCGAAAACATCTACAGGTTTCCAGGCAGTCAAACCCAGTGAGACGGAGAAGTGTTGCCTTGTTCTGATGCCTTCTTCTGTTTTGGTTAAAAGTGACAGAAACACAGCCATCTGTACCACCCAATAAATGAAAACCCAGCTGGTAGAGGGCAGGGGCACAGGGACAGGCAGCGCCCACAAGAAAAAAAGCAGATTGGAACGGAATGAAAAACATTTCAACATTTCTTTCTAGTGAGCAAAGAAGTGTAAATAAAATTGACCAGGAAACTTTCAAACGGACATTTTCCCCCAGGACAGCCCAGGAGAACAAGCTACTTGGAAGCCACAGACATGCACGGAACAGGTGGTGCTCTCTTACTTTGGACAAGCACAACAAAGCCATTATATACCACCCTCCCAGCTGGGCATGGTGCTGCATGCCTACGATCCCAGCGCTCTGGAGGCTGAGCCAGGAGAATCGTCAGTTTAAGCACTGCCCGGGCAACTCAGCAGTGCAGATGCTGTGGACTCACAGCTGGCCACTGAGCTTGTAACTCCTGTCCTGTACCTGCCAAGGACACGGACACCATTCCCTAGCCCAGGTTTCTGGGAACTCAGTCACCTGGGCAGTGCCAGGAGAGGGCTACCAGGATCTCCGTGGACTAGAACCACAGGGCACACAGGGAAGAGGCTCAAGGCACTGGAGTCACCACCTGTACCTGTGCTCATCCAAGTCTGAGTCACTGGGAAGGGCCCTCTCCTGACTTCTGTCCTCCCACAGGCTTTCCTGATGGAGAAATGCAGCTCTGAGCTCCTCTCCTCCACTGCAGGAGGGCTCTCAAATATACACAAAGAACCTACAAACAGCGGAGAGAATCTTACAATCCAAAAATTGCTGCTTCGACAAGCCTTTAGGTAGAGTAACCAAGAAAAAAGAAAAAGGATTCAAATCACTAAAACCAGAACAAAGTAAAAACAGTATTTTGACCCTAGGAAAATAAAAAAGGACAATTATAGACCAACAAGTAAGACAACCTAGGCAAAATGGATTTGAATTTCTAGGAACACAAATTTCTAGGAACAAATTTCTAAGAAAGGATTTTCTATCAAGAAATATAAAAAAAATAGAAAATCTGAATAAATTAATACAAGTACATAGATTGAATCAGCCTTTTAAAAAACTCCCTAAAAGAAAATCCCACGATAGGGCTGGGGAGTTAGTACAGTGGCATAAGTGCCTGCCTTGCAAGCACGTGGTCATGAATTCAACCCCTAACACCCCCCCCCAAAAAAAAAGAAAGAAAGAAAATCCCACGATCACCACTAGTGAAATCTATCAAACACTTAAGGAAGACTAACACTAACACAGAAGACTTCCTTGGCAAGAAAAGGGAACGTTTTCCACCTCATTTTATGAGCTCAGCATTATTTACTCCAAAGTCAGATGAAGACACAAGAAAACTACAGACCAAAGTCTCATGAATGCTGCCACAAAATCCACAACAAAATACCAGCCAACAAAACCTAGCAGCACACTGAAGGGACACTGCACCAGGAAGAAACAGAAGGATGGCTCCATGCTAGATAACCAATGTGAGCAAAGACAGAAAAAAACAGGAAGCTGAACTTCATCAAAACAAACAACTTTCAAATGCTAGAGAACACTGTCAACAGAATAAAAAGGTAACTGGCAAAATGAGAAAATACTTCCAATCATGTGTATGGTAAGAGCCTAGAATATATTAAGAACTCTTATAGCCCAGCAGTGAAAAAACAAATGATCCAGTCTTAAAATGGACAAACGACTTCACACAAACATCTCTCCAAATAAGACACACACACCGCCAACAAAGATGCTTGATGCTCTTAGTTATAAGACAAAAATCAAAACCGCAAGACACCACCTCCCACTCACTAAGATTACTCTAATTGTTTACAGGAAAATAACTGTTTGTAAGGAGGGAGAAAATTAAAATTGCTAGAATCTCCTCCCTGGAGAGCATGTAAAACGGCGTGGTCACCATCATCTAGGACACCGTTACCTCTCCGTCACCATGTCATCTCCACCTCCACCACCCCTGCATCGCAAACCCCACCAGCCCTCACTTGCACTGAGCACCTTCTGGGAGGCAGGCACCAAGAACTCTCAGTGCACTTTTTGCAACAGGCAGCAAAGCTGAGGATTCCTGCTATTAGCCCTATTTGCTGAGTGGGGGATCGGAGTCACAAGAGGCTGAGGTACACACAGCCCCTTCCTGGTTCGGGGAGACAGCCCTCCCATACCCTGGAGCGCTGCGCACGCAGATGAAGTGGGGGATGGACCTCCACTGTTTGCAATGAGCTCTCCCAGGACCCCATGGTGCCTCATGCTACATGGGGAGCCCTGCCACAGCTGCCACTGTCCTGAGGTCTGGGCACTGTGGCAGTATTTTGAAAATATAAAGTTGCCTCTATCTCAGCAGAGAATCTGAAGTACAGTCAGGCTGTTGAAGGAGTCCACCGTAAGAAACAAAACCACCTAAACCAGAATGTGAGGGCCTGCTGGGCTGCTCCCAGAGTGTAAAATGACCTGTTACACAAACAAACAGAAGTCAGACAGGAAACCCAGAAAGAACACTGATGGATCCACGGCATGGTCCAAATCATTCGAACAAAGTTTAAAGTGCAATGTGTGAAAAATATCCATCATGAATGCAGCCACACATCAGTCTGCTTCCTCCATGGACTTTAGACTGCGGGGATCTACCCAGCGAGAAACAAAGACCACGGCACCATCAGAGCAGGGCTGCACAGCTACTGCACGTGAGGCAGTGCTCACTGTGGTGGCAGGGACAGACAGACAGTGGCCGGAAGGCCGGTGCCGCCTAGGGTGAGCTGCCCACAGTGCTGCCCACATCTCCATCTCTCTGCAGAAACCTGTGCCTTGGCCACTGCCTCAGCCACAGAAACGGGACCAGATGACGCGGAGGCCACCACCTGCTGCTGTCATGGTTGCCATGGTTACAGTGTAAGTCACCCTAGCAGGACAGCCCACTGCTCCCTGCCTGTCCTGGAGCTGGGACTCCTCAGTCCGTGGAAAGCCCCCAGATTCCCCAGCACACAACGTGTTTTCAACAGTCCAGGACACAGAGCAGGTGAAGGGGGTTTCCAATCGCAGCCTGAGTGTAAGAAGGGAACCATACCATCTGAAAGCCAAGACGGAGTCCAGGCTCCAGGCCAAGTCACAAGGGCAGAAGTGAATGTGCTGTTACAATTCACCTGCCCCTCAAAATCTGGCTCCACCGCTCTGGTTATGAGGGGGTCCTGGCGGCACCCCCACAGCTGCCCCTGGCTTGCCTCACAGCTCCCGGAAACCTCATCTCGGCTCCAGAGAGCACACAGCACAGCTCACTCCACAGACAAGAAGCTGAGGCTTGTAACCGCTTCAGGGCTGCAGCCGTGTGACAGGCAGCACCATCCATGCCGGAGGTCACCGTGTGCAGGAAGCCTCAGGCCGGGCCCCATGTCCTCCACATCCTTCAGGTGGGCACCAGCTGCAGAAGGGGACACTCTGGCAGCCAGACAGGCCGCTGCCAAGCCCCATCCTTCCTGCCACCCACGCCCCCTTCAAGCCAAACTGGACAGCGCAGGTGAAGGCAGCAGCCTCGCCTCGGCTTCTCTGAGAAGGAAGAGGCTGCAGGCCCGTGGGTCTCTCTGCTTCTACTCCTCCCAGCTTCAGAGAACTGAGGGCTTTGATGCCACCTGGCCCTGGAGAGTCACACAGGGCTGGCCCAGAAGCAGCCACGATGCCCACCACAGAGGCTGGCTGCTCTGTTACACACAGCGAAGCTAGGCAGAAATATTAGAGGCAGTCAGACAGGGCCAGGCCCTCAGAACTCAATGCAGAGGATGAGAAAACATTACACCTGTGGCTGGAGACGCATTCCTTGAAAGCCAGATCTCAAGATAAAGATGAAATGACTACATCTCCATGCCCCCCGAGTGTTAAACACGGATGGATATTCTAAATGAGCATCAGGGACAGGCATGGTGATGCACGCCTGTAATCCCAACACTCGGGAGGCCGAAGCAGGAGGACTGCTGCATATTTGAGGCCAGACTGGGTTATAAAGTGAGTTCAAGGCCAGGTTGAACTGCATAGTAAAACCCTGTCTCAAAAAGACATCCAAAAAATACATAAATAGGCATCTGGGACTGGGCGGGTGACCAGGACCTTCCAACCCAGCCCTTCCAGGAAAGAAGGGCTTCCTTGTTCTCTCCATGCACACTTGCCACATGTCCTGCTTCCCCACTGGGTCAAAATTACCTAAGTGACTCTACCTGTAATCCTGTGGTTGATCATAGCTGTCTCACCTCGTGATTTTGTACTCACCTCGTGTTTTGCTCCATAAAACTTCCTTCGAGCAGTGGGGTTATGAGCAACCCACTTCCAGGTCCTCTCCTGTCTCTCAGGCAGGAGCTCTCTCTCCCTCAACCAAATTTTCTACCTCCACTGTTCCTCACAACTCATTGTTTGACTTTGGGGAGCCCAAACTCAGCGTATCGGACACCTACAGGTTGGTAGTGGTAATACTTCCCTTATATCCTTTGGCAGTCCTATATCATTTTTGGTGGCCGAGACAAGAAAACTGGAAGGAGGTAACAGTTTATTTTTGTTCCAGGGATTCTGGGTAGTGACTCATTTAGATAAATCAAAATTGCCATCCTTATCTGTCAATTCTTTATGTTCTGAATTTTATGCCTTGTCTTTTTCACACGTTTTTGTTAAATGATGAATTTGAGAACAAGGGGAGACTATGATGTTTCTTTGATGGGATGTTTTACTTTTACCAGCAAGACCTTGCGTTCTTGTTTTGTGTATGCTGCATTTGTACTTCCTAGTAGCTGGATTTTCTGGTGCTGTTTGCTTGACCTGTTTGACTTGTTAGACAACAATGCTAGGGCAAAGTCATGTTAGTGCGTCTCCTTGTAGACTCCTAACCAAAATGTGAATTTATGAAATGCTGTAAAATGTGTATTTTTATGAAATTCAGTTCATATCTAAAATATATACATATATACATATATATATATGCCTATTCATATATCACAGTTAAAGGGCAATAGGCTAGAAGCCATTCTTAAGACACTGGGGACAGGATTCACTGTGTCAGTCTGTTATGGATTAAAAACTGATGGTCAGCTTAACATCAGCTGAATTAAATCAGCATGGTGTTAAGTGTAGATGGTCCACCTGAGGGAAGCTGCCAGCATAAATACAGACGTGGGGAAGAGTGAGGCATTTGTGGGTTTCTTTAAGTGTTGCTGTTCAAGCCATTGGTTCTCCTGGAGGAGCTCACCATGACTAGCTTCCCCAATATGAGTTTGGCCATTATCATCAGAGGAGCTCAGGACCTTGTTGGTGAGAGTGGCTGTGGTTCACTTTGGGGAGCTCTGGTCCTTACATTGAGCATTGCTTCCTGGCTCCAGAAGGGAAGATGTGTGTTGTTTACTCTCCAGAAGCTTGCCACGCTGGCTTCCTGACATGTACTCAACTGTTCTTATTGTCAGAGGAGCTCAGGACCTCCCTGTTGCTGAGGATGGTGGTGGTGCTTTTAAGGGTACCCCTGGCCCTTATTTCGAGTGTGACTTCTTGGCTCTAGCATAGAACCCTCAACCTATCAGCACAGCTCCTTCATCCCACTGGCATAGACTTTCCAGTTTCCACCACTAACCCTTGGGCCTTCCCAGCATGGATCCGTAAAAGAGACTGGTGTGAGTCCTCCTCATGGGCTCTGGACCTCTGGCTGGACTCATGGGAGGCACTGTCATGAGGTCTAGGTCTTCATCTGGACTCATGCAGTACATTGCTGTGGACACAGGCCCTTGGCTAAATATTCTGGGTCTTTAGTGTTGTGGAAAGATTTCCTGCACTTTCTCGTGTTTTACTCTGGGTGACTATCATAAAATGATATTATAGACTTCCGGAAGAACATGGCGGACAGATAACAGCAGCCATGGAGGCTCTCTGAGATTGCCAACTTAGAATCCAGGAATGATGCAGTGTGAGGAGTCCTAAGCAAGTGGAGATATACCCTGCTGACCCAAGAACGAACTAAGCTGAGAAAAACCAACTGGAAATGCAATCCCGGTGCTATAACAGGAACAGATAAAATCTTAGTGCTGAAGCTGGAACCTGCACTTCTGGAAGCTGTGATTTGAATTTCCTGCTGCCGCTGCTACGTCTGAATTGGCACAGCAGGGAGAGAGATGCGCGAAAGCTCTGAGAGTGGGAATCGGCGAACAGAACAGAGTTGAGAGCAGGACTGGTGGGGAGCCCTGTATTGACCTGCAGTGAGTGAGAGGAATGGGGACCCTTTCATAGACTAGGAGGCTCCAACAGAGGACATTCTGAGACCAGGCAGACTAGCCGGAACAGGATGTGCAGTGACTTTAGATGCATTTTCCCCTCTCAAGCGGGATTGGTGAGGAGTGCTTGGCCTGGGTGACCCTGCAGACTAAGACGTAGTAGGCTAGCCCAAACCAGGTCCCAGCGCCTGGCGGTGCACCCTAGCAGTGAAGCCTTCAGTAGGTTGACCTGGAGGGGCAGGCCCAGCAGAGGCTGCCCAGGTCTGTGTCTCCCTACTACACTGCAGTAGGTGGGAACACCTAGCCGGCGGATTCAAACAAACTGTAACAGACAAAAAGAAAAAAAAACTGGGCCTCCTATATATGCTTATATGGAGCAAAAAGTATGGGAAGAGGGAGCAACAAGAAAGGGTCCTCAGTCCCCGTTCTCAGTGATCCTGAGAACACTGATCCAGGAAAAGTAAATGCAAAGGAGAATGAGGACAGAAAACATGCAATATCAGACACAGCACCAATAGACATAAAGAGATATCTCCAGAGCCTCATAGACGAGTTCAAAAGTGAAGTATTCAACGACCTAAAGCAAGATATAAGTAGAATAGAGAAATGCTAAGCACCGCCCAAGAAAAAACAGATGGTAGAATGGAAGAACAGAAAAAAAGGGGGGAATTGTTTGATGGAGAAAATAGAGAAAACATAGAATACATGAAGCAGGTTCAAAGAGATTACCAGGAAACTAAAAACTCTATTGAAAGCTGGCATAACAACTTGAAAGAAACAGCTTGAAAGATTATCTTAACTGGAGGACAGATTTGTAAGGTGGGAACATGAAATGAAAAAACTTCTTAAAAATAAGGAAACAACAATAATACAAAGGCTAGAAGATGATAAGAGGATCTATAACTTAAGAATTAAGAACATAAAAGAAGTAGGGACACAAACAAATGAACTACAAAAGCTATTCACAGAAATAATCCAGGAGAATTTCCCTAATTTAGCAGAAGTTAAAGATACTCAGCCACCTACAACCCAAACAGAGCTACACCCAGGCATATAATAATCAAAATTCCAGAAATACAATATACAATATAAGAACAGGATATTAAAAGCCGTCAGAGACAAGAAACAGATCACTTACAAGGGAACACCCATTAGAATAATGACAGACTTCTTGGCACAAACCATCAAATCACGAAGAGCATGGGGGGAAATTATTCAAGCTTTGAGAGATAATAACCTCCAGCCAAGATTGATATATCCTGCACAAATGTCCCTAGAAATTGATGGAAAAACAAGGTGCTTCCAGGATAAAGAGGAACTAGGGGAATTTGCAACCCCCAACTCTACAGAGAATACTGCCGGATATTCTAAAAAAGAAAAACACCAAGATTCCAGAAACAGTGGCAGAGAGGCCACAATGAATGAAGCAGAAAGTGAAAAGAAGAAGACAAACTGACAACTAATGACAGAAAAAGAGCTCAACAGAAATGAGGCAGAGAAGGTTGGATGGTAGGAACAGCTATTTTGGAGAAAACAAGACATCATAATAGCTAGTGGTGACTTAATATCATCTTGTTTTGAAGTCCCATCAAGCTTTTGTTCTTCTGTCTCCATCAGTCTTAACATGTTGTATCTTATTGGATTTTATTATATGATAATATAAACAAAAACTACTATAGACAAGGAGATTATACAGAAACCATTGTTCATTTTCTGTTAGTTGATTCTAAATACCCTGTAATACTGTCATTCTCTTAAACGGTTTTACACTGTCTTGATATGTTTGATGCTACAGTATACGAAGTTATACTCAGAGATTTTAAGGAAAGAGACATTATGGTAACTACTTTTATGTCGGGATATCTGGTGGTGAAACATTATTTTGCTTAAATGTTTAGGTTTTGACCTGCACTGTTTTGTTGTTATGCGCTCTTTTATCTCAATCTCCGTTTTTTATTATTTACTTTTCCATTTTTATCCTTTTGATTAAGGGAAAAATAAATAAAAAATAGCAGGATATATTATAGTAACCCACTTTGATTTCCTATTAACTTGATTTGAAACCCTGTATTGCTCTCACCATCTTGTTTTGACTGATTTTCCTCTATTCTGTTTTGCTTGATAGTACCAAGTTCGAAAGTATAGGCAACAATTGTGAAGACGATAAGATTCATTATGACACCCATTCTGGTTGACTATTATCTTCTTTTGAAGTCCTATAATGTCTCCAATATTTTGGTTTTATTGGTTTTGTTCTTTACTGTTTTGTTTAATTTTATTATAACTGATAATATAGGCAATTCTTTTTAAGATAACAAGAGGCATTGTGGTAACCATTGTTGATCATCTTGTATTTTGTTTTTACATTATGTGTTATGTCCATTCTTTTGATTTGACTGACTCTGTCCTGGTATGCCACATTTGGTTTTACTTTCTTCAAAAAAAAAAGTAATAAGAACTGTGGGAGTAATAAACCCCAAAATGTGTAATTGTCATTGTATAAAAGAGAGGAAAAGAAAGTGCTCTAAAGGACATAACTGCATGTATATTTAAGTGTATAAGATAGATAACCATACTACTGAGTTTTGTTGAATCATTGCACAGAACTGTTTGCAATCTCACTGGTTGAATGTCCACTTTATATGCTTTAATTTTTTAACTTAAATTTCTAAGATGACAATATGTAATCTATTAACTAGTGATTTTCCACTGTTTATTTTTTCTGAAATTCTGTATAATTTGTACCCTTTTCCTGTTTTTTTTTTCTTTTTCTCCTTAAATAAAATTTTAAAAAATAAAATAAAATAATATTATAAATTCTGTGTCCTGATTGTAATTGTTCTCCTCATAACCCCTGATCACAACACAGTCTGCCCTGATCATCCCTCTACGCTCTACAGGGGATGTTGAGCCTGTTTTGCCTCCATTTCCTTTTTGGTCTGATCTCTGCTGATGAGGAGGCAATCTCAGCTCTGGGATTCCTCACTTTCACCTTTCCAAGCTGATGGTGAAGACTCACAGGTAAGTTATCTTCAATAACTCACCACCAGCGTGAGAAGACAAGACTTTCTTCTGTTGATCTCATTCTGATCTTTTCCTGTTACTCTGTCATTGCCTTCTTTTGTAGGTACACAAGACTAGAGAGGGAGGAACTCTGAACTGTCCCAATCTTTCCTTCTACCCGACAACTAAGAAACTTTACATTGAGCCCATGGAAGATGAGCGTTTGCTAATGCTACAGACTGGGAAGTCCTCTTAGATGGGGACACAAACCCCATGTCTAAGTTAGATGAGACATCAGAATTTTGCCCATCCAGGAGAACACACGTGAAAGTGTGTCCCTGCTTATGTGGTCTGGACACAGTCTCCCAGATGTGGGAGACTGAATAAGAGACCCCTGTGGAAAGAACCAACTTCTGGGTGAGACCAGAAAGAGCCATTTCCCAAGCCAAATACATAACGGACCAAAACACATTTAGTTCAAGGGAGTACCTTCTGGCTTTCTCTCTCTCCCCCTCCTAGGTCTGATTCTCATCATTTTTATGTATTGGGGAGGGAAATACTTTCACTGTGTAAATGGTGGTTGCTGAATGATAGATATAAGTTTTAAACTGTGAGCTTAATAAGTGTGTTGCAGATATGAAGACACAGAAATTTTAGAGTGGATTTTGAGTAAAATTTAGCCTCATCTCTGCTGCTAAGGAAAACTGCCCAAGTGATTAGGTAGCTGGCACAAATATCTTGGAAACTTCTTTGCCCTGGGGTCCAGGGCATGATTTCTCCCCATTACTTGCCTCTGTCTCTGAAGTGATCTCTTTTGCAGGCTGGAAAGTACTCCAACCACTTCCAATTTGCTCTTTGATATTTTCTTCACTGTCTTTCAGAGAACTGGAAAGCAGTGGTTTGAGTTTCTTGGTTATGGGTTTAATTTTGCTATCAATGCTTCCTTCTTCAAACATGACTATTACAGCTAGAATCAGTGGTAGCTTGTGCTTTTTGGAAATACCTGCTGGAGTCAGAAGTGTGAGTTCCCAGAAAAGCAAGAGGCTTGAGTCTGGCAGGGTGACTAGTCTGACCAGACCTATCTTCCAATCACTGTCCAGATGGCAACCACTTGCTCTAGAGCAGGTCACTTTGGGGGACACTTTGAGAGAGTACAGAAACTTAAAATGACACCAGTCGCTTCTCTTCTATTTCAGATGGGAAACCAGATGTTGAAATCTCTTACTCCTTTGGAGTGTATTCTTTTTTTTTTTTTTTTTTTGGTCTTTTTGAGACAGGGTCTCACTGTGCAGTTTATGCTGGCCTTGAGCTCACTTTGTAGCCCAGGCTGGTCTCAAACTTGCAATGATCCTCCTGCCTCAGCCTCCTGAGTATTGGGATTACAGGTGTGAGCCACCATGCCCGGCTTGGAATGTATTCTTAAGCACTAGAAATTATTACATCTTCACATACTGAGAGAGAATTAATATTTTTCTGCACCAATGCATGGCCTGGCTACCCACTAGAGTCAAAATGGAATGCAGAGGTAAGTATTGATTATGATATTATTTCACAACTAGAATTCTACTGTAAGAGAGAAGGAAAATGGTCAGAATTATATTCAGATTTTTTTTATATTAAGAAATAATCCTTATCTGTGTTCAAAATGTAAATATAAGCCACAGGGAATAAATGGCAAGGACAGGACTACCTGTGTTCATGTGTTCTTTTCTCTCAGTGACCTGAACAGATCACACAAGATCTGAGAAAGTTTTCAGATGACCCTGATAAGTACACTGAGGTCTTTATTCAGATCTATGAACTAGACTGGAAAGATGTAATGCTACACTTAAATCAAAGATTGACTTCTAATGAGAGACACGCAGTGTTACAAGCTGCTATTACACTTGGAGATGACTGCCATATTGTTAATATTAGAAGGCCAAAAAATACACAGGGGACCAGCCAGTTCATACTGGATCCCAAGCAATCCCTACACAAGATCCCTACTGGCTCACCAACCACACAGGACACTGGAATAGGAGACATCTTCAGATGTATATTCTTGGAGGAATATATGTGCTAACAAGGAGAAGAAATAAGCCCTTCAATTATTTTAAATCGTCAACTATTCATCAGGAGAAAGATGAGAACTCCTCTGCCTTCCTAGATCATTTACAAGAGGCACTGATGAAATATACATCCCTGGCTCCTGATTAGATAGGAAGACAGATCATTCTCAGACAGGTTTATTACCCAAACAGCCTCAGGTATTAGAAAAAAGCTACAAAAGCCTTTGCTCCAGATAGTTCACTTGATACTTCAGTGAGAATTGTCTCCTCAGAATTTTATAATTGAAACCAGGAGGAGGCCAAGGGAAGAAAACAAAGAGACCAAGAGAAAATGGTTGCCTTTGTTGTGGCCTTACAAGGAATAAACCCTAAGTCTGATTCTAAGGGTCCAAGAAGAGTTCAATGACTAAAGTCACCTGTGACCACTATGGAAAGCCAGGCCACCACAGGAGGCCTCTGAGCAGTGCCCTCATTACAAAGGTGACCCCTGGAAGTCAGACAGCTGAGTCAAAGCGTCCAGGTGTTCAGCTGGTCCAGCAAGACTGAAGGGGTCCAGGGGATTCTCTGCCTTTTCCTTCTGCTTCTGGCCAGATTGTCATGTCCATGGAAAAGCCCTGGATAATCACGAGTATAGAAAGAAAAGAAGGCAGCCCATTGCTGGACACTGGTGTATGTCTCTTGACTTTTTTTCGGCCCTCACCTTCCTTCTAGTCATCACATCTCAGTGAAAGGAGTCACTGGAGAGGAGGTAACTCGCTATTTCTTATGACCCTTAGGCTACAACTGAAATGGCTCCCTCTTCTCCCATTGCTTTTTAATTAGGCTTGAAAGCCCAGTTCCCCTTGTGGGGAAAAACATCTTATCTTGCTTGAACACTTTAATATATATACATTCATGTCATATATATTAAAGTATTTTGTCTCTTCATGGAGACAGAAATAAATCCTGAAGTGTGGGCAGCCAAAGGTAGAACAGAAGCAGTAAAAGCTGCCCAGTGAAAATAAATCCCAAAGATTCCACTATTTTTCCACACCAGAGACAATACCCTCTCAATCTTGAAGTTAAAAGAAGATTATTGCTACTGTTGATAACTTAAGGGTAAAAGGTCTACTAAAACAATGTAATAATAGCCCATGCAATACCCTGGTCTTGGGAGTTCAAACACCCAATAGGGAATGGAGGTTGATACAGGACCTTAGATTGATAAGTGAGGCAGTATGGTAGCTGGTAGTACCTAACCTATACACTCTCCTTTCTAAGATCCTGGAAGATTTGAGGTGGTTTTCAGTGTTCGATTTAAAAGATGCCTTCTTTTGTACTCCTTTACACATACATTCCCTATTTCCTTCTGCATCTCAACCAATTCGGACTGTGCTTCCACAAAGTTTCAGAGATAGTCCTCATCTTTTGGGACAAGTGCTTTTCCATGCCTTGAAGTGTTTCAAATATTCCCAAGTCACAGCCTTGCAATATGTAGGTGATATACAGTTATGTGCCCCCTCAGAAGAGCTCTGTGGAAAAACCATCCATGCTCTGCTGAATTTTCTAGAAGACAGGCTGTCAGCTCTCTAGATCTAAGGCATAATTTTGTAGCCTTGAGGTGAAATACTTGGGTCTTATCATATCTAAGGGAACCTAAAGGCTGTGTGAAGAGAAAATTAAATCAATACTTTCTTTTCTTTTCTAGAGTCCAGGACCCTAAAACAGCTGAGGGGATTCCTAGGAATTACAGGCTTGCATTTGGATAGCAGGGCATGGTGAAATTGCACAACAATCCCTATCAGGTTATAAAAGAAGCCCAAAAATGTAGATACCTACATTTTGACCTGGGAGCCAGATTCCCAAACTGCATTCCAGCAGCTTATAAAAGAGCTTCTAAATGCTCCAGCACTGAGCCAAGGGCAGGACACCATTTTAATGTGTATATACATTGATGAAAGGAGGGGCATAGCTTTGGGAGTGCTTCTGCAGGATTGCAGGATCATAGGATCCAGGACCTGCTCAACAGGCTGTAGAATATCTGAGTCATAAAGTAGACATTGCAGCCAAGGAATGGTATGCTTGCCTTAGAGCAGTAGCTGCCATAACTCTCCTGTACCAGAGGAATCCAAGGAGACTTTAGGTGAAGATTTCACTGTATACACACCGCACAATGTGACAGGACTTCTTTCTTCCAAAGGAAACCTGTGGCTCTCAGACAACCTCATTCTTAATTACCAGAATCTACTTCTAGAAGGACAAGTCATTCAAATAAAGGTGTGTTCCTTCTTAAGCCCTGTCGTGTTTCTACCAGAAAAAGAGAAAATTGAAGCTGAAAGAAATAACTGCAAACAAGAAATTCTTCAAACATATATAACCAGAGAAGACTTGTTGAAAATGCCCCTTCCTGACCCTGATTTGACCCTCTTCTGTGATGACAATTCCTTCACAGAAAATGGAATCAGAAAGGCCGGGTATACAGTAGAGGCGCTACCCCAGACACTTAAAAGTTCTTCACTTGCCCTCAGCGCTTGTTCCCAGTTAGCAGAACTCATACCTCTAACAAGGGTTTCACAACCAAGTGAAGGACAGAAAGTCAACATATATACTGATGATGATTATACGTGGTTAACCCCTTTCTACCATAGCACACCTTGGTAGAAAGGCCCCTCATGTTGGGAACAGAGAAATCACACTAAACACATGGAATGGACACCTCTCAACTGGTGTATGCACATCATAACTTTACAAGTCAAACCCAGGTTTGCAACAGACGGGTTAATCACCCTGGAATTAGACTGAAAGCCCCCAGTGGCACTCAGTAGTCCTGTAGAACCAGTCTTTGGCCCTGGCTAACCCCTGGATGGATAGGGAGATGCATGCTGGGATTTGCATGGCTACAAGGCAAGAGTATCAAAAATACTGACAACCCCAGGAACCTCAATGAGCTGGAAGGGAAGGAAGAAACCCCACCTATTGCCTCTCTACCACCCTGGAAACTTCAGTCCAGGTGAACCCAGGTACCTGGACCATTCTGCTACACTGCAGGATGGGCAGCCAGTGTGGGAAGCACCCAGGAAGAACCTAGGGTAAATCCACCCAAGCAAGGGAAACACATTGTATATGAATCCTGATTTATGATTGGCTCTGTTTTATAACTACTGACTTTGTTCCTAGGGTCTAAAGAACAAAATCCATAGTTACCACAGTTTGTCAGTTTCTAAACTGTACTTGATGCTATCATTATTGCTAATTGTACTACTGCAGCCAGGATGTCATATCTGTTGTTATCAGTTGTGGTCCCTTGTGTAAAAATACTGGGACGCTCTGGGATAATAACCCCACCACCACCCTACACCAAGCCTGGGGACTGAGCCAAACAGAAACTGAGATTCCACACTCAATTAATTGGGAAGGTAGATCCTGGGATAGACACAAACCAAGAATCTCCTACACAAAGACCATATCCCCAAAGAACAGACTTTTCTTAGCGAGGATTTTATACTAGTGTATTGCTATCTACCACCAAAACTCACAAGCATCATCACAGACTGCAAAATAAAAATATTTTGAAATAGAAAATGTCATGATGAAGAAGAAAATTACAACCTCAGACCTTCAGCCCACCCAGAACAAGTCCAGAAGACATTTATATAGAAGAAATTGAAACCCATACACTAGAAATTTCTGAAATGATAGCAACTAAGGTAAAGAAACAACTCCATGAGGCTATAGAGGAAATCAGATAAGACATAATCTCTCAGATAAAAAAAGAAATGTAAACTATAGTGAAAGAATTGCTGAGAATAGCTAAAGAAGACAAAGATTTTTTTAAAATATAGGAGCACAGGAAAATGATGGAAATCTTGAAGGAATGATATAGGAAAAATTAGAATGCATGAAACATTCAAAGAAATATCTAGGAAATTAAAAATTCCACTGAAAACTGGCAAAATCACTTGAATAAAACTGAAGCTACACTTTCATACCTTGACAGGATTGCAGCTAGCAATCATGAAAGGAAAGATCTCTTAAAAATAACAAGGAACCAGGAAATAACAATTTAGCAGCTGCTAGATGATGCAAAGAAAAACAATATAAGGCTGATAGATGTCATTAAAAAGCAGGAGTCAACACAAATGACACAAAAGGCTATTTGCAGAAGTAATAGCAGAAAATTTTCAACCATGGGAAAAGGATCTGAAATACAGAACTCCAATTAGCCATATCAAAATAAATCTACACCCATAATCAAGATCACAGAAATTCAGCACAAGAACAGAGTACTAAAAGCTATCAGAGAAAAGATACAAATCACTTGTAAGGAAAGTCCATCCGAATGACAGCAGACTTCTTGGCACCATCCATCAAGTCAAGGAGAGCATGGAGTGAAGTATTTCAAGTCCCAAAGAAAACAACTTCCCACCCAGATTTATGTACCCTGAAAACTATCTTTCAAAATTAATGGAGAAGAGCAGGGCTAGGGATTTAGCTCAGTGGCATAACACCTGCCTGGTAAGCACAAGGTCATGAGATTGATCCTTGGTACCAAAAAAAAAAAATTAATCGAGAAACAAGACACTTCCATGACAAAGAACAACTGAAGAAATTCATGACCACTACCAAACCTACAAAGAGTACTAAAAGATTCTAGAAAGAGATAAACACAATCACAATTCCAAGAACAACAACAGAAAGAAACCACCAGCCAGGACAAGCAATTAAAACAGAGGGGAAAAGTAGGGAATCAACAACAGGATGACAAAATGACAATGATAAGCCAATACATATCAGTTATAACTATTAATGTAAATGGCCTCAATTCAACAATCAAAAGACACAGACTGGCAGAGTGGATCAAGAGGCAAAATCCTGGTGCATACCTGTAATTCCAGCACTCAGGAGGCTGAGGCAAGGATCATGGAAAGTTTGAAATCACCCTGGGCTACAAAGTGAGTTCAAGGCCAGCATGAACTGTATAGCAAGACCCTGTCTGTTTGTCTGTCTGTCTCTCTCTCTCTCCCTCATACACACACACACACACACACACACACACACACACACGTGCATGCACAGGACTCAAAATCCAACAATATGCTGTATACAAGAAACACATTTAACTCAAAAGGAAATTCAGAGACTGCAAGTCAAAGGATAGAAAACAACACTCCATGTGACAGGAACCTAGAAAAAAGCAGGGGTAGCTATTCAGATTGCAGGCAATGTGAACTTCAAACCAAGACTGATCAAAAAGAGATAAAGAAGGTCACTACATACTTGTTACAGGAAAATTTTAAGAGGAAGAAAGAGCAATCATAAATGTGTATGGACCAAATACAGAAGCACTCAACTTATAAGACAAATTTTAATAAACATGAAAAATCAAATAAGCAATAACACAATTGAAAGAGACAGATCAACTAGGCAAAAAAATAAGCAAAGAAAGAACATAACTGAAACAAACTTGTGAACAAATACTTAATAGACATTTACAGAGTGTTCCACCTGACAACATCACAATACGCATTCTTCTCAGCTGTACACATAATGTTCACTAAAACAGACTACCTACTAGCCCACAGAATCTGTTTAAGTAAATGCAAAGGAATTAAAATTATTCCACGCATATTATCTAACCATAGTGCAATGAAATTGGAAATTAATGACAAAACAAACTACAAAAACTCAATAAACATGGAAATTAAATAACAATGTTGTGAATAACCAACGGGTCACAGATGAAATTAAAGAAGAAACTAAACTATAATCAAACAAAAATGCAAATTCAACTTACTAGAACCCGTAGGACACAATGAAAGCAATCCTCAGAGAGCAATTTATAGCAGTAAATTCTCATATCAGGAAAGCAGAATGAGCACAAATGAATAACCTAATGCTGCACCTCAAGCTTCTAGATAAAGAAGAGCAAGTCAAGCCCAAAGCACACATAAGAGAGAAAATATTATAAAGGTCAGGGCACAAATTAACACAGTTGAGACTAAGAAACTAATACAAAGATTTAACGAATTGAAGAGCTGATTCTTTCAACAAACAAACAAAATTGATAAACCCCAGCCAACCTTAACAAAAAAGGAAAGAAAAGAAAAAACTCAAATCCACGCAATAAGGAATGAAGAGGTGAAAATATCACAGATCCTGTTGAAATTCAGAAGATCATCAATAACTACTGTGAAAATCTTTACTTTTATAGGATGGAAAACACAAAAGAAATTAACAGATTCCTAGAAACATATGAACTACCAAAGCTAAATCAAGAAGATACAAAAATTCTGAATCACACAATATCAGTTAAACTTACCAACAAAGAAAAGTCCAGGCCCTGATGGATTCACAGCTGAATTCTATATGACATTTACAGAAGATTTAACGCCAATACTCCTCAAACTCTCCAATGAAACTGAAGGGAAGCAATTTTCCCTAACTCATTCCTAGAGGCAGTTATTACCCTGACACCAAAATCACAGAAAGATCAACCAAAAAAGAGAACCACAGGCCAATTTCCCTAATGAACAATAAAATATTAGCAAACAGAATGCAGCAAATCATCAAGAAGATTATACACCATATCATGTGGGATTCATCCCAGGAGTGCAGGGATGGTTCAACATATGCAAATCAATAAATATAATATATCATATCAAGAGGTCCAAAGACAAAAATCATACGATCATCTCAATAGATGTAGAAAAAGCTTCTTACAAAGTCCAATATTCATTCATGGAAAAAAAAAACCTACAGAAAATCAGAATAGATGATCTTTATCTCAATCTGATAAAAGCCATCTATGAAAAACCATCAGCTAACATCATACTAAATGGACAAAAATTGAAAGCTTTCAACCTAAAATCAGGAACAGCACAAGGATGTCCACTATCACCACTCCTATTCAATATAGCTCTGGAAACATTAGCTAGAGCAATTAGATGACAGTGAAATAAAAGAAACAAGGATAGGAAAGGAATAAGTGAAATTATCCTTATTCACAGATGACATGATGATACTCTACATAGAAGACCCCTAAAATTCCACCAAAAGTCTTGCAGATTTAACCAAATTTAGTACCATAGCTAGATAGAAAGTCAGCACTCAAAATTCAATAGCATTCTATACACAAACAACAAACTCGCTGAGAGAAATTGTGGAAAACACATCCTTCACAGTAGCATCCAAAAAACTGAAATACTTAAGAATCAATATAACAAAGGAAATAAAAGATTGAAAATTACAGTACTCTGAAAAAAGAAATCAAAGACGATTTCAGAAAATGGAAAAATATTCCTTGCTCATGTATAAGAACCAATACTGTGAAAATGGTCATACTCCCAAAACTGTTACACAGATTTAATGCAATCCCAATCAAGGTACCATTAGCACACCTCGCAGATCTAGAGAAAACATTCCTAAAATTCATCTGGAACCAATAGGGGCCTAGAATAGCAAAGACAATCCTGAGTAACAAGGGTGAGGCAGGAGGCATCAAAATCCCTGACTTGAAATCCTACTGCAAAGTTATTGTAATAAACTCTGCATGGTACTGGCAAATAAAACAGTCCTGAGGATCAGTGGAACACAGTAAAAAATGCAGACACAACTACAAACACAGTCAGCCACCTACTCCTTTGGCAAAGGGGCCAAATATGCTCACTGGAAGAAAGATAGCCTCTTTAATAAATGGTGCTGGAAAAACTGGCTTTCTATATGACGAAGACTAAAACTAGACCCATGTCTATCACCATGCACTAAAGTCAACATGTATCAAAGAGCTAAAATACAAAATGTACAAAAAAATTAACAACAAATCTGCAAACTTATCCCTGTCTATGACACCAATGGTCTAGAGGTGTGTTTCAGTGGTATGATTACTTGGTTTCTATTTTTACCCCTTAGGATTAGAGGACGTCATACAACACACTGCAGCCTTGACTAACTGCACTCAACAGACCTTACACGACAGTTGAACTGGTCTCTCGATCCTGAATGAAGAAGTACAGCTAATGAGCTTTGGACCTCCTAACAAGGGGGGCACTTGTGCAATTATAAAAGCTGAATGCTGGGTGTATATTCCAGATCCTTCCACTGATACCTGGATGGCTGTTCAAGACATTAAATGACAAGTTAATGCCATGTCGGATTCTGAAATTCCCTGTACCTTCTCTTTACCCTTTTGGTGGGAAGCCATTACTGGCTCTTCCTGGTGGAAACTTTTGTTGTATGCCTAACAGTCTTGTTGAACTTATATTTGGCCCATGCATACTGCATTTCTCTTTAGGCCTTGTCTCCTCCAGACTTAGAACTATAACCCTACCCAAGACAAGAATGCCTTTAGACAGACCCAATGTGGAGCATCTCTGACTGCCAGCCATAACTAGGACCCCTTTCAGCAGAAAAAAGACGGAACAGTCACTGTCTCTTGGCCCCTCAGCAGTTAGGGGGGAATATTACAAAGGGCTAAGGAAGACAGAAATATTACAGGCAGTCATACAGGGCCATGTCCTCAGAGAAGTCAGTGCAGAGGATGAGAACACATTATACCTGCGGCAGGAGGCATATTCTGAAGGCCACGTCTCAGGATAAAGATGTAATGACTACACCTCCATTGCTCCCTGAGGGATAAACAAGGATGGATATTCTAAATAGGCATCAGGGAATGGGCGGGTGACCAGGACCTTCCAAGAAAGGTTCTTGTTCTCTCCATGCACACTTGCCACATGACCTGCTTCCCCACTGGGTCAAAATTACCTAAGTGACTCTACCTGTAATCCTGTGGTTGATCATAGCTGTCTCACCTCGTGATTTTGTACTCACGTCGTGTTTTGCTCCATAAAACTTCCTTCGAGCAGTGGGGTTATGAGCAACCCACTTCCAGGACCCTCCCTCCTGTCTCTCAGGCAGGAGCTCTCTCTCCCTCCACCAAATTTTCTACTCTTAACCTCCACTGTTCCTCACAACTCATTGTTTGATTTTGGGGAGCCCAAACTCAGCGTATCAGACACCTACAGGTTGAGAGTTAAAATATTTCCCTTATGTCATTTACCTCCACCATGTGAAGGAAGCAGAGACCTGGGGACTCAGTCAGCCCCCTGCAAGCTCTGCCCTGAGTCACAGTTCCAACTCCCAGTGCTAGACCACTGCCCTGGACAGTGGCTACCTAAGGGGGAGAACCAAGGCTCCCAAATGAGGCATTGGAACCGAGGGCCAGCACCTAATGCCCAGGGCCACCTGTGGACCCAGGGAGCCCAGTCACACTGTGGCCACCACCACCTGCACAGGCAAGTGTTTGCTAACCCTAGTCACTGACCTTACTGTTCCAAAGCAAAAGCTTTCCAATGTGCCCAAGAAATTATTTGAAATATGAAACAAAAGTAATAACAACAGGACAACAGCTACAGGGAAATGAGAATCATTTGTCTCAAGCCAGAAAGAATGACACAAAACCCCTAAAGAAGTGCTGGGAGCTTTGCGGGTGCTGGATCCTTCTACCTCTACCCTCTAGTGTGAGTTAATACCACCCCCCGAGTGACAGGAGGAGTGACACTCCGGTGTGATGGATCCATTGTTTTAAAGATTAAAAGAAGGACTCTTTTCCATTAATATAAATTCAACCCTATCCACCTCCACTACTGCAAGTGGACCAACAGATGCGGATTATCAGTCTGACCATCTCAAACACCCATGAGCTCACACCCCATGCCTCCTGGCCCTCCTCCAGTGTGACCTCTGCAATATGCCCCTTGTGAATCACCTGGCACTTAAGCAGCCAGAGTTAGCCAACTGCTAATGTTCACATGGAGACAGGCAGCTCAGAGGTATGCGCCCCCACAGGGACCTCACAGGACGTGGGTGACTCTGCTGCCAGGCCTATCCATCCGTCATCCCTGTCCTGCAGCAGGGACCCCGGCTGTACCTGGTTCCCCTACAATATGCCAAGGCAGCTAACAAGCCCTTCCCCGGGAAGCACTCAGACTGTGGGGCCTAGCCAAGGCTCCCTCCTCTCCACCTCCTCAAGGAATGTGCTACTCCAATGACCCAGGGCAGAGAGGACAAGACCAGGAGTTGGGAGAAGCAGTGCTTCACCCCCAGGGAAGCAGCCAGGTAGAGACCTCACAGAGCAGTGGCCTCACTAGCAGTGGCTGCTGCTCCACTGGGAGTCGTTCTTGGCAGATTACTGCCCCTCCCTTTGCCTGACACTCTAAGGTCTAAAGAAAAGCCATACCTCAATGATTAAAGTGCTAACTGCTAAATAATCTTTCTACAGCTTTATAGAACCCAGATCATCTGGTGACCTTCAGATACCATTGGAATGTGTTACACCTCTTCCAATTCTTTAATCCCATACAACACACACAAGGCATGTACACTGCTGTAATGCTTAACTCACAGAAAACTGAGATCCTTGTAAGCAGCCCCAGGAGGTCAAGGTTGATTGTGATGTTCAAGAAAAGGAGACACAAGCCCTGGATGACAAAGGCCCAACTAAGCATGTAGTAGCCTTTCTGCCCATCGTCTTCTGTCTCTCTTTTCCCTCGCTACAAAAGCCCCTGGCACCTCTAAGTTCTCCTAAGTGGAGCTCCAAGGTAATCTCCCCCATTGTCTCAGGATACCGGCCTTTAAATGACACTGATTTTTCTCCCACTAACTCTCATCGCCCAGGTTTTGATTGGCTTCTGAACAGCAAGCAGCTAGACCTGGGTCTGGTACACCCCGAAGCCAGTAAAGCACCAGTGCCAACCAGGACATCAGTGCTGAAGCAGAGCCACACGGCCAGTGTCGAGCCCTCTATGAAGACAGCATCAGCCAGCACCTGCAGCCGCTTGTCCTCTTCAGCTCAGGTATGGTAGGAGCGACTGTGTGGAGACCAAGCATGGCAATTAGGTTAGGGCGCAGGCCACTCTGACCTGTGGATAGTGGGAACCATCAGCCTGTGCCTTGGTGGCAGAGCCCAAGAGGCTGGGGAGGGAACATGCAGCCCCAGGCCCCAGATCAGGCAGAGCCTGCCTTTGCTCCCTGGCCAGTGAGCATCTGAGGTGCTGGGTTCTGGGACTCAGGCTGAAACGGAAGAGAGATGTCTGCACCAGGGCACTGGCCTGTGGAGAGGCCACAGGCTGGGGGATGGCTCAGCAGGGGCCTCCATGCCTGTGACAGCTGAGGCCCAGGGACAAGCACATGGGCCTACAGCTATAAAAAAAAAAAAAATCAAAACCATCTTCCCTGCAACCAGTGAAACATGGAGCAGCACTGACTTGCTGAGGAAAGGGCCGCAGGACGCAGGGTCAGGGGCACAGGCAGGCTGGGTCTGCAGACCTCCAACGGCACACCTTCCACGGGGCTGCCATGAGGGACAGCCTTATGGGTGTGAGCCACCTCTGACCCCAGCTGACCCCAATGAAGTCAGCTCCAAAAGGTTAGAGAGTATTTATGGCTAAAGCCCAGTAAACTGCCACCTGGCATAGCTCTGCTTGTCGAAGACCACAACGGCAGGTCACACTAAAAACACCAAGGAGTGAGTCACAAGCCTGTCCCACAGGAGCCCCTGCTCTGCAGACAGCACAGGGGTTTCCACGGGCTCACAGGAGTCCCAGCTCCCATCCTGGCTGCATACATCACGCAGGGACAGCTGGCTGTGAACCAGACTGGCCTCTCTGGGCCACGGGGGACAGGCTTCAACGTGTACAGAAGGCTTAGAGACGGATGACTGGACCTCGACCCAGCACCCAGCCTGGGCAACCCCTCACGTGTCACACAAGGGTGCATCTTTGAATCAAGCCTAGAATTAGCTTTGAATAGTACAAATGGATTGCATTCATGGATTTTTCTATTAAGAACACTAATTTATTGTGAATGACGATTTCTGTAACCTTGTTTTGACTTTTCTTTTAATTATAGGAAGACTGAGTCTCAGATAAAAAGAAAAATTTAAAAAGAAGTGACCTTTCTTAACCCAGGTGGTGTGGACAGGCAGAGACACCCAGAGTGGGGGTCACGGCACCCAGGTCTGCGGCTGGCACATGTCCAAAGCAGTAGTCACTGCTACAAATGGCTTTCTGACCAAGTCCCCCTCTGCTAATACTAACACGCAGCTGGGGCTGCAGGCCAGGCACCCTCAGGCCTCTCTCGTAGGGGACTAACCTGGGAGGGAGCCTCCTAACCCCACCCGTAGGTGGTGGAGCTCAGAAGACTTACACCCTTCAGCCCAGTAATTCCAGGGTTGTAACCCATCCTAAGGTAAAACGTAGATATGCTCACAAAGATTCACCTGCAGGAGGTAGTTCTTCCCAGGCTGATTTCAAGGAACAAAAACTGCCAGCCAGCTAAAGTCAGGCAGCAGGTGTGATAGTTACTGATCTGTCAAGTTGGGTAGGACAAGCCCGACTGAACTGGCTCAGCATAGTTCTGGGTGTGGCCAGAGGGATTCACTGAAGCTTTGCTGGGGTTTACTGGGTGTGCGTGGCACTCACCAGTGCACTTGGCACCTGAGCGGTGTGGGAGGGAAACAAAGCAGGAAGGCGCGTCTGCTTCTTGGGAGGAGCTGTGGTCTTTACCTTCAGCTCTGACGTGGTCTCCTGGCCTCCCGTGCAGACCTTCAGCCTCTGATTTGGATCTGTGTGGGACATAGAGCCTTCAGCCGGACCCTCAGGATCTCCCGCAAACAGCCATTTGCACTCTTCCGAGTCTAACCCTACAGGGTCACTGGGAGCCAGTCTTACATGTTATTAACATGTGTATGTCTTGCATTGAATGGGCTCCTCTAGCAAGCACTAACTCTGACACCAGATCAGCTATACTCCTGTGCTGAAGTCTGCACAGCACTTCCGGTCTCACAGGCGTGTGCGGTCTACACAGACTACACCGGTAGGCTGGGTGAGGGCTGTGCTCTTTCCATACTTCTTTTTTTTTTTAATCTTTTATTTTTTTATTTTAAAGAGGGTAAAATTAAACATAACAAAACAGATCATAAGAAAACAATTTAAGAAACACAGATGCAAAGCAAGACCACCAGAGATCTTCAACTGTCTATCATATTGTCTCTTGTTTTCTTCCAAAGAGTTGTCCATATCTTCACACACAGTGAATTCATACCAAACAAAATAGTTCTAAACTGATCAGAACAGGACCCATATGTTTCTACACTTTCCTAAATCACCAAAAAGAGCTTCAATAACTTACAAAGTCCAGATTTATTTAAGGCGGGTCATCTTTCCCCTCACCCCTCCCACTTGCATGTGCCCTGGGGCTGCTTGGAGAACTCCTGAGCCTTCCGCCCCACAGGGAGGCTAGAGACTCTGTCTCAGGCACTGTGGCAGGTGGGTTCCTGCCACATGAGCTGCCCTTGGTGACCTACAAGGAGCTGGGGGAAGCAAGGCGAGGACAAGAATGAAGGGGACAAGGAAGTGGTAGGATGTCTGGTCCCCCACACAGCACGCAGGACTCCTCCCGAGTCCAGAAACACCCACTGCACGGAGAAACCCTGGGCTACAACTGCTAGCACCAACAGCCTGACCACAAGAGGTGCTCAGCATCTGTGAGTTTCAAGCCCCCTGCATCGTGGACCATCCTATCCCATGGAAAGCTGCTCCTACAAAAATAGCTCAGTACTGATCATAGTTGTGATCACCACAAACACCACCATCGTCCCCAGGGTCACCACCATCACTGTCCTTATGTCCACCATCACTGTCACCATCATCATCATCATCGTCACCACCATCCGTCATCACCTCTTTCCCATCCCCTCCATTTGTCCTACGCTGTGTACTCTGCCCACCTGGACCATCACACTAGCTTTCACTTCACACAGGGAGTGGCTGAGAAACAGCGAAACCACACAGGAAACAGAATCAGTCCCTCTTCCCGGGTATGCCACATCCACTCTTCCAGGACACTGAGCTGCCTGGACCCCAGGCCACCTCACTCGGTCCCCAGAGGTATGGGGTGTGACAGAGCCAGGGGTGGTGGCAGCAGAGGAGCCTGCTCCATCCTGCAGTTTTCCCCAAGACCTGGGAGGAGCCCTGGAGGAGGTGAGGACAGAGGGGCAGACGGCTGGGGCTTCCTTAGTCTCTCAACGTGTTACAATCCCGGACAGGGACATGCCAATGGCACTCGGGAACATGCACAACACGAGCACATGGTGAGATATGGCCACGTGAGCGTGCTGGGGCTGCTTCTTTCCCAGTTCAGTGCTCACACAAGGCAGCGGCAAAACTTCCTCTGGCGGACCAGAGAAGTCCTCGCACTTGCGCTCTCCTTGCCGGCAGCCTTGGGGCAGGTGAGTCAGTCCTCACACCTGGAAAGGAACACCGCACCATCTGCTCCAGAGGGGTCATGAGGACCCGATAACAGGACACAGCATGGGGAGCCACGAGGCACAGCTACTTTGGAGTAGATGGTGCCCTGGCCTGGCACCAGTGTAGTATGTAAGCTAGGAAGAACCAGATCAAGGCAGAGAGAAAACAATTCTCAACCTCACAGGTGCCTTGGGGGGCTCTTCCAACCCACCTCTTATGTTGAAACTTTAAAATCTTCAAGCTGGTTAGTGACACATGCCTGTAATCTCAGCTAGTCTGGAAGCTGGGGCAGGAGGATCCCAATTTCAAGGCTAGCCTGGGCAACTGAAAAAATCCCACAGCAATGCTGAAAGATGAGTGTGATAAACGCCTGTACTTTTCTCTCCAGTGCTAACAGTTCTCCTCTCCTTCTTGCTGTCTTCTCAAACACTTGCAAGGACCTTTCCAACCCTAAGACCTCCCTCAAATCCACTAGCCCGAGGCTTTGTAAGGGCAAAACATTCTCCAGCACAACCGTGATACCAGTTGTGGACAGAGACAGCACCCTGAGCTGAATTCTAACCCAGACATGCACTCTGATGTTCCCAGCTGCAGTGTCCTTCAGCACAGCTGCCCACATGCTTGCCCCAAGGTCACATGCAGCCCTTGGCCACCAGGTCCCCTGGCTCCTTAAATTGGGACAGGTGTTTTGTGGCCTCTTCTTCCAAAGGCTCCAGCCAGTGTTCTCCCACAGGGAACCCTACCTGTGCCTGTCCTGTTTTTTGTTTGGTTTGTTTTTTTGGTTTTTTGAGACAGGATCTGACTAAGTATTTCAGGTTGGCCTTGAACCCACAGTGATCTTCCTGCCTCAACCTGCCAAGTGCTGGGATACCTGTGCAAGATGTGGACGCAACCAGGCTACCTCTGTGGAGGCCACATGGTGTCCTGGACCGAGACAAGTCCCCCACTGCCCGAACAGGAAAAGGCTCTGTCCTGTCCATAGGCTCCGTGCCCAGAGGTATCATCATGGGGCTTTCATCAGCAGCACAGCTGCCACCCACAGACTCGAGACATGCGTATCTTCAGAGCATCCACCGCAGCTGCCAAAGATCAGAACCAGCTGAAGGTTCATCAGGGAGAAACTGAGGTAAATATTTCAGGGGTCCAGAAACAGCATGCGCTGTACCTGCTGACCTGGGAAATCTCACAATGGGCAAACACGGCATGCTGTGGAAGAGCGCAGAGTGGAACCTAGTGTTTTCTAGGAGATTGAAGAGAATCTGTCAACATGCCCTCTATGCTCAGAATGTCCGAGAAACACATCTCGGGACAAGTCTGGTGTGGTCACTAGAGCAGGGTGCTTACTCCATTACAAAGTTTTACTGCTGAATTTTTTTGTGTAAGTATTTATTGCTACCCTTTAAAAAAAAAAAAGGTTTTTTTTCTTTCTTTTCTCTCTGTTTTTTTGTTTGTTTGTTTGTTTTTGAGACAGGGTCTCACTCTGTAGCTGAGGCTGGCCTTGGGCTCACTATGGCTGCCCTAGAATTTGCAGTGATCTTCCTGTCTCTGCCTCCCAAGTGCTGGGATTACAGACGTGTACCACCACATCCAGCCAAAAACTGTTCAAGAATATTTGGTGGTTTTGTTTTTCATGGTGGGGGGTGTGCTGGAGATTGAACACAGAGCCTTGTGGATGTCATGCAAATGTCTACCATGGAGCTAGCCCCCTACCCCTTACAGAATACTACTGAGTTATGACAAACTGATTTGGTTTAAATCAAGAGCACTTTGAACGTAAAAGTATATACAAACGTACTTACAGAAATCCCTCTCTGAGTTGGGGATGTAGTTCAGTGGTAGAGTTTGCCTAACGTGAGTTAAGGCCCTAAATTCAAACTCTAGCACCAGGAAAAACAAAACAAAACAAAAGGACTTGCGCATCATTCTGCATAGCATGCAAGGCAGGAGCGAGGGCTGGGTGTTCCGAGCATGCAGGGCTGGGGCCTGAGGACACTGGTGCTCTCTCAGCCACTCAGCACTCGGCACTGCCGGAGGGGCCGTGTACACAGGGAAGATTCCTCCTGAACACCGCAAGGAAACACCAGACAGCCAGCCCAGGGAGCACAGCCCTCAGTGGGAGGAGGCTGGGGTGGGGGGATCAGTGAGCCCTGCTGGCTGGGAGCATAGAAAGGGACAGACAGACTTGGTTTCTGTTTCTTTGTTTGTACTGGGGATTGAACCTATGGCCTTTCCACTGAGCTACATCTCCAGGCCTCTTCATTTGAGACAGGTTCTGGTTGGCCTTGAAGGTGAAATCCTCCTGCCTCTGCCTTCCAGAGTGCTGGGATTACAGGCATGTGCCAGGACTATCAGTGTGTTTGTTTTTTTATAATCATATTGTAAGTCCTAGCTAAAGGTGTGTCTGTGTTTCAAATCATATTGTAAGTCCTAGCTAACACAAAAAGAAAATAACACAAAAGAAAAGATAAGGTATACAGATTGGCAAAAACTGATATGGCCTTTGTTCCCAGAGGATATGACTATCTATGCAGGAAATCCCAAGGAACCAACCAAAAAACTTGTGGATCAAATAGGCACTTACATAGCAAGAATGCAAGAAACAAGGCTGACATATAAAAGCCAATCTTTTTTTTATATGCTATCAGGGGATACTTGAAATCTGCAATTATAGCTCTAACACCAATCACACTGGCACCCCCAAAATGAAATGAGATGGAAATGTAATAAAATATGAAGATCTATATTGGGAAAACTACAAAAACCCTAAAGAAAAATATCAAAAGAACTAAAGAAAAAGAAAATAGAAAGTCCACATTCACAGACAGACAGACTGAATATCAGCAAGATGTTTGTTGTTAGCCACACCTGTCACCCCAGCACTCAGCAGAGTGAGGCAGGAGGATCCCTCTAATTTCAAAGCCAGCTTGGGCTACACAGTGAGCTGAACTACATGAGACCCTGTCTCAAAAAAACAAACCAAGCCAGGCATGGTGATACACACCTGTCATCCCAGCACTCAGGAGGCTGAGGCAGGAGGATCACTGTGAATTTGAGGCCAGCTAAGACTACACAGTGAGTTCAAGGGCAGGCTAAATTACAAAAGGAAGGTATATCTCCAAAGAAAAGAAAGGAAAAGAAAATGTTCTTTCCGACTTATCTATACAATTGGCACAAAACCAGCAAAACCTCAGCAAGTTATTTTGTGGAAATTAATGAACTGATTTTTAACACTTATGCAGAGACAAAAGACCCAGAAAAGCTAGCACAATGGACCAAAGCCTGCGGAGTGATACAACATGGCTTTAAGACTCACTATAGGGGCCAGGGATTTACTCAGTGGCACAACTGCCTGTCTAGCAAGCAAGCACAAGGTCCTGAGTTCAATCCCCAGTACAAAAAAAACAAACAAAAAACTTACTATAGGGCCGGCGGTATAGCCCAGTGGCATGAGCACTGCCTGGCACTGCCTGGCAAGTACAAGGTCCTGAGTATAACTCCTGGTACAAAAAAAAAGACTTACTCTAAAGTAACAATGACCGAAACACTGCTATATTGGCAAAGGATTGCTAAACAGGAGAGTGGGACATGAGTTAGGTGATGGCTTTTTACATGTAATACCTAAGGCAGGATTCATACAAGAAAGAAGTGACAAATTGGGCTTCATTAAAATTTTAAAAGCTTCTGTTCTGCAAAAGTCACCATTTAAAAGAATAAAAAGACAACTCATAGGCTTGGAGAAAATCTCTGCAAAGCATGTCTGTTAGAGGACTGGTCTCCAAAATTGCAGAGAACTCTTTAAAACTCAACAATAAGAAAATAAACAAAAACAAACAACCCAATTTAAAACAGGCCACAGACCAGTAATAGACACCTCACCCAAGAAGATCCCCACATGGCAACTGCATGCGCATAAGAAATATGTCAGCATCGCATGTCACCAGGGAAACCCAACCCAAGCAATGAAGAGCTGCACGGCACACCTGGCATGATGGCAAACTCCAGAAGGCTGACAACACCAAAGGCTGGCGAGGAGCAGGGCTACAGAAGCCGCGCTCTGGCTGGGGGAAATGCAAACCAGCACGGCCGCAAAGGAAGACAGTTTGGCAGTTTCTAACGAAACTAAAAATACTTTTCCCATATGACTCAGGGGTTGCTCTGCTTGGTATTCACCCATAGGGGCTGAATACTTATGTCACCACACAAACCTGCATATGTGAGTTTAGAGCGACGCCATAGGTACCAAAACTCGGGGGCAATCAAGATGCTCTCCAGAGGCTGACGGACAGCCTGGCACACCCATGGAGGGGAATATTACTCAGCACTAAAGCAGAATGAGCTGTTGAGCCACAAAAAGACACGAGGAACATGAATGCACGTAACCAAGTGGAAGAAGCAGCTCTGAAAAGGCCACACACATATGATTCCGACTCTACGGCATCCTACAAAATCTAGGTGTATCTTGGCTGGACCCTCAGCTGCCAGGGCTTGAGGGAAGAGGGGCAATACAGGCGGCACTGAGGGAAACCATTCCCCATGATCCTGTAACGGTGTATTCATGCTACCCTGATCACAGCACACAGGAGGTGTAGCCCAGAGCGTGAATTCTAAAGCTCACTGAACTGCAGACTCTGTTAACCATCATGTGCCAGCGCTGGACAGCAACCAGAACAAATGCACCACAATAATGCATGGTGTTCTAAGTGGGAAACTCAGGCAGGGGGTGGGGGGACACGTGTGTGCCATGGGAACTCTGTTCTCTTCACACAAACTGTTTGTAAATCTAAAACTGGTCTAAAATTTAAGTCTACCAGAAGTCTTAAAAGGGTACCAAATGGGAAAATCTCACAAAGAAAATGATAAATTAACACCTGGAATCAATGACTCTCTCAGATATTCCCTCAAATAGGTAAAGAGTGAGCAAGCAAGCCAGGTGCAAGGGCACACAGGCCACTCAGCAGGCTGAGGCAGGAGGATTTCAAGTCGGAATCCAACTTGCAAGGCCCTATCTCAAAAAAATAAAAAAGAGCTGGGGATAAGGTTCAGTGCTCACGTCCTCCTGATTTGATCGCCAGAACTGGGAGGGGGAAGGGATGCGCAGGACAAGGGACAAAGGTGAACGTGTAAGCAGATCACGAAGCATGCTACCACAAGAACCTCGGACCCCTACACCGATGCAAAGAACTACCAGGCTGTACCCAGAGCCAGCCGGGCCTCCTGCTCTGCCCAAGCCCTCCCCTCCTCCAGAGCTTCTCAGCATCCAAGAACAGACACGCAGCCTGTGAGCTCCGCAAAGGCCAGAGCCACATTGGAGGGACCGCTACCTCTCAGGCACCCCTCTGCCTGCCAGTGCTGCCCCATCTGCTCCCGGCAGCCAACCTGGGTCTCCACCTGACTCAGCAAAAACACCTGTGGCCAGCTGAAGCCCACTGTGAGAGCTAGGCCAAGTTCAGCGGGGTACACCTGCTGCTGAGGCCACTTTCGTCTTCGGGCCAGGGGCTTAGCAGAGCAGCTGGAGCCAGACCCCATGTTCAGACTAACAGTGCACATAGGGTGAGCGTGGGCCACGGAACCCCACGGGAGGTCATGGTGGGGGGCTGCTGGCAGCAGCACAGGACAGCTCCTGAGAGGAGGTCGAGATAGGGCTGATCTGAGGCCAAGCGATGCCTCCCAAGGCAGGTGTGCAGGTGAGGGCTCCACGGGATGAAAGTGAGGTGTGTCCCTGAGGTGCCACCTGCACTCCTCTCTCAAGACAAGCCAGCGCCCCCCAGCATCTTGACAAGGCTGAGGGCTCCTCCTTTGAGGTACAGAGGATAGGGCTCCTAGGCCCCCAGGATTTGCACTGTGGGCACACTGCAGGGGCCAGCGCTCGACACCAACTGCAAGACCCCTGCGCAAAGGACAAGGCTGGCAAGCCCATGGGGGTCAGTTCCCAGCCCTCTGTGACTCTAGCTGGGTGCACTGTGGTTGTCCAAAGCCAGCAGTGCATGGGGAAACTCACAAGCACCTGAAAACCAGCCACAAGGACCCGGATTGTATCCCACACCTGGGAACACTGCACCCTGCAGCTGGAAATGCCAGCCTGCAGCAACCATCTTTCCCTGCCCTGGGCACTCAAGAGAGGCTAGAACCAGGACTAACCCAGAAACTGAGAAATTCACAGTAATAATATGCTCCTCCAACCCAGAAGCCTTGAAACTTTTCTGGGGTCCCAAGAGGGGATAGTGGGGGGGCTGGGGATTTAGCTCAGCGGCATAAGCATCTGCCTTGCAAGCAGGCAGTCGTGAGTTCGATCCCTGGTACCGATAAAAAGGAAAAAGGCAAAAAAAAAAAAAAAAAAAAGAGGGGATGGTGGAGGTGCACTGCCACCCACCTCCCTGCAGGCTCCACTCGGCCGGCTTCTGAAGCTCCAGGCAGGGCCCACCCCCAGTGTGGCGGGAAGCCCCTCAGCAGCCAGGCACAGTGCTGGGCCACACCCCAGTGACCCCTAGGGTGGCACCATCACAACACACGAGAGCCACAAAGCAAGCAGGTCCTGTGACCAGATGGTCTCACTGCTGGGAACCACCCCCAGAGAGACTGTCTGGCATTCTCCCTGCTCCCAGACCCTGTAGCAGGGAAGCTACAGTCCCAGGAGGAGAGGAGAACACGGGAGCCCCAGCCCCAGACACTACAGCATCCAGCGAGGCTCCCAGCTACACAGAACAGGCCCTGTCCCTGTGTTCCCAGGCAGGCTGCAGCGAAGGCTGGGAGGGGTCCTGGGCCCGCAGGTGGTCTGGGGGGGTCCTCTCCCCTGCCATGAGGCGCTGTGATGCCTCCTACTGAGCTGCTGCTCATTCCCTGTGCCAGGCCCTGGAGGGCACCGCCAGAGAAGCAAGTCCAGGAAGGGAAGGGAGGGAGGGGCCAGAGAGGAAGGGAGAAGGGGACCCAACAAGGATCTACACAGCTTTGGGTAACTAGGCCTCCCCAGGCGGCCTCACTCCACTGAGTCTGACAGCCAGGACCTCGCGACATGGAACTCAGAACGGGACGGAGGAATCCCAAAGCTGGCACTGCCACCCTAAGGGCCAGTGCTCTGCAGCCAAGTGTAGCTGCAACCACAGGGCGAACACCCCATGAGATGCCCAGGTGAGTTCTCAGTAAGGACCAGCAAGTCCCCTGGTGGAGATGAAGAAGGCTCAGAAAACGGGGTGGCAGGCAGGGGCTCCACGGGGAAGGGCAGTCAGTTACACTTGGGGCCAGAAGCTCAGGTTCTGAGGTGACTGACGTGGGTCAGAAGAGCAGCAGGCTGCGGTGAGGGCCACGGAAGGGCTGTGCCCAGTGCAAATCCCTCCAGAAACGTCAGGGGTGACCCCTGTCAGGCCAGGGCTCTGAGTGTGGAAACAGAAGTCTCCCCTGAACATCCAGGGCCCCATGCCCAGGAACCCAACAAGATAATTAATGTTAAAAGTTGTCCTGAAGCTGGGGGCAGTGCCAGACACACACACCCCCCTCCCCCGCCCAAGCTGGGAGCACTTCGCACAGGGAGCAAGGAAGCCGTGCACTGCATGCCCCTCCCGGTCTGCCAGGGCCTCCAGCTGCCCACCTCAGCACGGGCCCCTGGGCACCATGTGCACAGGGAGCCAAGATGCGTGGCTTCAACAGACCATGAAGCAGGGCCCTATAAACACCTGAATGGAAATGCTCGGGGAAAGTAAGGGTGGCTGTCACAGTTCTCTGCCACTGAGCTATGCCCCAGCTCTACTGGCACAGAGGAAAAGCAACTGCTCAAGGGAAACCCGCCACTGGCAGTGCGTCACCGGCCTGCCAGAGGGGTTCCGCCATCGCTCTGCCGTACTTTCACAGCCACAGGTCCCTAAGAAGGGCAGGCATCAGCCATCCTACAGACACACCACTCCCTGAGGAGCCCCGACTGCAGGAAGAGGCCACAGGGGTCCACAGCAGCGCCCAGGTTCTCCCGAGTAGGCACACACATCACACACAAAGCACATCTCACACAGACACTCACATAACACACACCACACCATACACACTAACGTATAACACGCATACACACACACACAACCAGGGATGTTCTCTCACCAAGCCGCGCTGGCCACCAGCAGCTCAGCAGCAGGGGAGAACCCAGGGCTGCACCCCTGGGAGCAACCTGGGCCCCCACAAATCCCACCTTTCTCCCCCTCAGCAACTTCGCAGACACAGGTAGGGAGGTGACCTGCGCCTGGCAACCAGACTTGGAGGATAAAGCACAGGGCAGTTACTTTTGAGTTCAGTGAAGCAGCAAGGCATGGTAACGAGGTGTCCTTGGCACCCCAATGCTAAGGCCCTGTTGCTACAATATGAGGACTGGACCACAGCGTGACCATGTGACCCTGGGCTTAGTAGAGTCCAGAAAAGATGGCCTTCTTGGGTGACCCTCCCTAGCCAGCAGGGTCCCCACAGCCTGTCCAAAGTACACATCCTGCATCTGAAATCCCACCCTCCTGCTCCGCTGTCCTCCCCCTGCCCAGCCCCGCCCCAGCTCACCCCACCTGCGTCCCACTGACCAGAGCTGAGGGTGTGGAGAGGTGTGGGCAGCGTCATAGCCCAGCAGGATGCTCCTGATTGGCACACTGCTCCCCAGCTGGGCCAATGTGCCCTGCTCCTGGCCCCTTACCACCCCTTGAGGATACTGATGGTCATGTGGCCTAAACACACCGGAGTAAACATGAATATGACCCTCAAGATTAGCTTGCCCTGCGGAAGTCAAAACCATGGGTCCACACCGGGATGCTGGCTCCTGCTTTACAGGATCCACCTCAGGCCGCCTCGGTCCATGGGGAACACCCCGAGAACAAGGCATCCTACAGGAGCCTACAGCCAGCTGCAGAACTGCTAGGCACACACACGTCTATACAGGACATGCCCGGGGTGCACACACACAGCCACCTTTAGCCTTGTTCCCCAAAACTGACTCTTGCTGGATGTGGTGATGCAGGCCTGTAATCCTGGCACTCAGGAGGCTGAGGCAGGAGAATTGCTGTGAGTACAGAGCCAATGAAACCCTGTTTCAAAAAAAACTCAAAAAGCCAGGGATTCAGCTCAGCGGCATAAGCACCTGTCTTGCAAGTTCACGGTGGTGAGTTCGATCCTGGTACAAAAAAAAGTGGGGCAATCCACTTTCTGGGGCTCCTTCTGTGCCTTTCAGACAAAAGCTTTTTTTCCTCTCTCAATAAATTCTTCCTATAAAAACATAAAAGCCTCTCAGGTCACACCTGGCACACTAGGAAAGAACAACACACACACGACATTCTAGAGCCAGGCTGTGTGACAGTGAGTGGTCACACAGGGAGTATTTTCCGAAACCTTAAATGTCTCAGGGCTCGCACTGAATTTTCAGAAACTCATGGCTGTCATTCCTGGGGTCACGGTAACATTCTCCAGTAACCCCAGCACTTTGGGAGGCTGAGGAAAGGCGATCACTGTGAGTTCACGGCGAGTTCAGCAGCAACCTGAACTATACAGTGAGACCCCATCTCCAAAACCTGGGAAAAAAAGAAAAGACTTCCATTCCTAAAGAAGAGACGCCAGTGAAAGTGGCTGCTCCCGTTCTGGCCTGTCTAACCCTACTTCCTCCATCCAAGCAGAGAATCTATGCATAATTGTTTTGCATTTGTAAATATTTAAGCACCTCCCTATATCAATCGCTGGCATCAACAATATTCAACTGTCTACAAGTAACTGCTTAGTACCCATGAGCACTGAGTACCGACACCTTTTTAGCACCTGGACGCTCCCAAGCACCTGTAAGTAATCATGCAGCAGTCTGATACTGTCCAAGTTGTCCGGAAGCAGTGGTTGGCAACCATATTCAATTATCTATGTACACAAGTAACCGTTTAGCAGCTATAATTATCCAAGTATGTGTAAGTAACTGTTTAGTATCTATAAATACCTGAATACCTATAAATAATGTTTACCATCTCTGAGTACCTATAAGTAATCACTTAGCATCTCTGAGTGGACCCATACAGTACCTGTAAGCAATCATTTAGGGACCTAAAAGGCCCTTATATCTGTAATTCTTCAGCACCAGTTAAGTACTGAAGAGCCCATGAGTAATCATTTAGTATTTGCAAGGACCTCGCGCATTGTATGTAACCCTCTGCTGTCTCTTAAGTACCTGGGTATCTTTCAGAAACGATCTGGCAGATATAAGAAGCTCTTTTCAGGGCTCCTTTACAGTATATCCAGAATGAGCCCACTGGTCTGCGCCCCAGCCAACTGGTGTCCCCTGGGCTGTCTCCAAGGGTCTCCCACAAGCTGCAGCAGCTTACTGCTTGCTCTCGCTCTGTGTCCTAACAGAAGCAGCGGCAAGAACTCAGCCGCTGGCCTGGCAGGGAGGGAAAAGCCAGAGGTCAAGGTGGCCATGCAGGTAGGCCCCCACCTGGAACAGACACTGGGGCAAACAAAGGAGCTGGTGACAGGATGCACTGAGCTCCAGGGGCACTTGCTGCTGGAGAACCGGCCCAGGGAACTTGGGAACAAGGGATCCCCCCATCCGGGGGAGGTCCAAAGCAGGGCAGGGCTGAAAGCAGGCCAAACTGCTTTGGGCTGAACTCCAGCTGCAGTCTCCGGAGAGCCTTAGGTGGCTTTGGCCCACCAGGTCATGTGCATCAGGGTGAAAAAGCCACAGCAGAAAAAGGGGTGCAGCAAGTTGTGGGGACTTCCCACCCAACCCCAGCCCTAGGATCAAGAGCCCTTAGGCCAGCTGGATTTGGCGATGCATGCCTCTGATCTCAGTAGGCAGGAGGATCAGGAGTTTGAAACCAGCCTGGACCACACAGCAAGGCCATGCGTCAAAAGAACAATACAAAAAACTTGGGGCCAGCAGCTGTGGGACACAGATGGTTATTCAAACTCCAGTTCCTATAAAACCCAGAGTCCTCCAAATCTGTCAGAAGTGAGGCCACTAAACTCAGACAACCTTGTCTCAGGCCTGCCTGACTGCTGGTTCTAAAAGTAAAATGACCGATCTGCAGACCAGCTGGGAAGTATAGAGAAGAGCAAAAGCAGTAAGAAAAGATAACCTCCATCTCCATGTTTTTAAATTTTCCAACGTATTTTTATTTTAACTAGTATCAGCTCTGGTAATAGGCATGGGGTTTCTCCGAACAGTGCATCATAAACATTCCCATGTCTTGAAAGCCTGCTGTAAACAGCACTGCTGATGCCAGCCTTATTTCCTATTGTGTGTACACTGTCATTTATTTACCTAATCATCCCCTCAGCGCTATCATGCATCAGTGCAGGGGCCTTGATACAGTCAATGAATATTCAAACTGCCTCTGTGTGTTCTCTCAAATCTGCTCCACGCATCTTCACCGGGTCTGGATACAGGGCAAGGTCCCTTTAAAACTCAGAAGCACGTTTAGAGCAGCTACTTCAGTGGTTTCTAAGGAAACCAATTGTATGCAGATGTAGAGCAAATATCTCGTCCCCTCCCGGAAGCTCTGGAAAGTACTGGAAAGTACCGCCTTCTGTGTATCTGGATAAACTCCTAGGAGCTGGAAGACATCTGACAGGAGAGCTAATACTGCGGCAGGTTCTATTAGACTCCAGACCAAAGGCGGTGAGACACACCCACCCCACCACCACCCACCCAGTCTTCAGCTTGGCCAGGAGTTGGAGTAGGGAGACAGTTCCGGAATAACAAGTGGCAGTCAGGAGGGGCCTCCCCACAACGCTGTGACACGGGACCCGCTTACACACCTGGTGAACCTGGTGATCCTCTGGCCTGAATACCCCGTCCCCATATCTGCTCTTTGGGGGTTTTTCTTTAAGCCACTGAAGGGCAAGAAAAGCAAAAACTCAGAAACAGAACTGTGGGCAAGCAAAAGCAGTCTGAGCCCCTTTCTCTGGGCTCTCCAAGGGCTCTACCTCTGACTCCCTGAGGGCAGGGCTGCAGGACCAGGGACAAGTGGGGGACCTAGCTGTAACCCTCCAGGGCAAGGGGAGGGGACAGCACCAGGTGAGGCATCTCTAGCAACACAGAAGGACAGCCAGGAAGAAGACGGTGACAGGTGGGACAGCCAGGAGGACAGTGAGCAAGGTACCAGGACGTCGGCCCCGCCCCTGACCTTGGTGACATCTACTGCAGCTCTCAGCTGCTTACGGTGACACAGACCTCATCCATAAACCTGGACAAGACACAGCCTCGCTCACAGGACAGGCAGCAGGCACCTCAGACATTCCAGGCACTGTGTGCCTCGTACCCACAGATGGACAGACACATAGGCATAGGGCAGCATGGTTCTGCTCGGGAAAGAGCCTCAGAGCACAGCTGGCAAAAATCCCCACCCAGCAACCCTGAGGAGGCAGCTTCGGGGCCTGGGGAAGCCTTTGTCAAAACTACAGGCTGCCAAGTGCTGCTGGCGGACTTCACTAAGAGCTCACCGCTCAGTAACTGAGCCGTGCATGGGGATCATTCTGAGCAGGTAAGAGATGGGGCAGGATGCTGCTCCCCCAGGAAGTGGGCAGACTACTGGGCCAGGACTTCTGTGCCCATGGGGCACTGCCCCTCCTATACTCCTGCAGTCTTCCCTACAGATGCACCAGGAAGCTGAGAAGGAAGCCCCAGGGATTCTGCTGACCCAGCAGGTCAGAAACCCAAGAGCTACCCCATGGAAACCCACCAAAGCCCCTTGTCCTGCCGTGCATCCCATAAAGTAGCAGGACTGGGGACCTCTCAGAGTGGGGACCACTCTTAGATGACCCAGGAAAGGGATGAAGCTGAGGCTAAGGAGAACCTGAGGCCCTCTGGGTAAGGAGCCACCCGCCCAGAGGCAGAGATGCCACCTGAGCGTGGGGTGGGGAAGGGACCCGGAGCAGGCTGGTGTGTCCCTTGTGTGTCATTCCCAGACCCAGAACCTGATGCTGCTGTGGCTGCTTGTTTGGAAGTCTCAGAGCAAAGAGTGAGGCCAGCAACTGGGGGCACCCCACCTTCAGACAGATGCAGGAGGCTAGGCTGGCCCACCCCGGGGACCCCACCACAGCGGCACGGGCATTGCATGGGCTCAGGGTGTTCTCAGGAAAGAAGCTGAATTTCCTGGCAGTGATTTACTTCAGTAAAAAGCGATACAGAAGAAAAAGCCCTAGGACGAGAGGGAAGGAAGGACCTGACCCTCACCTGCCCCTGATTTGCTGTGCTGCTCAGCTCCCACTCGTTTATGGAAAGAGGGCTTTGCGCCCAATGCTCCGTGAGCTCCTCCAGTTCGCACCTCCTGTGCAGAAGAGGTGCAGGGAAGGTGGGAGCCCTGGAAACGGGAACCCTTGCAGAGCAGGGCTTCATCCAGCCCCAGCTCTTCTCCTGGCTGAGACATCAAAGATCCACGCAAACCACTCACTCTGTTCCAGAGTTCTTCAAAACACCCCTGTAATGCCAGCACGTGGGAGGCTGAGGCAGGAGGGTTACAGTTAGGGACCTAAAGGCTACAAAGTGAGCTCAAGGCCAGCCTGAACTGCATAGTGACACCTTGTTCTCAAAAGGAAAAAATAAATAAATAAGTAAAATTTAATAGAATAATATGTGCTGGAGAAGGAGAAAAGCTGTGGACAGGAGAAAGCAACACACACACACACACAGTCATCACACAGCTGGTCATGGCACACATCTGCCGAGGTCCAAGGATGTAGCTATCTACCCACCTGGGCTGGGGAGCCCTGGTGGAGTGTGGAGGCATCTGGCAGGAAGTACAAAGCAATGGCCAGATTTGAGGAGAGCTCAGTCTGGGAGTCCAAGAAGCCGCCATGGTACCCAGAGGGACCAGGAGACCCAAGGACAGCTATGTGGTCTTCAGGAAAGGGCTTGGCCAAGGAGAGATCTGCTGCAGCCTTGGGGCCGTGTTGGGAGGGCTTGACAGGTCCTACTGGGCTGATTTGAACTCTGGGGAAACCAGGTCAGGAGTGAGAGAGGAGACCCTCCGCACCACACTGGCAACCTTTCTGTAACTCTACAACAGTTCTATGCTTTAAAGTGCATTAGAGGTGGAAGGCTGAGGCAGGAGAAGGAGAACGGCAAGTCTGAGCTCAGACAGGGTAACTCAAGAACAAAACACTGTTTCAGAAAAAAAAAATTTTTTTTTGGTAAAGGGCTGAGGATTCAGCTCAATGGGAAGGGCCTGCATTCAATCTCCACCCAGGGAAGAAAATAAGAAAGTGTAGGAGGAGAAACAAAGGAATGCTGACCCCACAGCAGGACTCCAAGTAGGAAGGGAAGGGCCATGACCCCGTGCAGGTGTGTGTCAGAGGTCAGTGGCCTGCAGGAGCGGGTGCAGAGGCAGGAGCCCTAGCCAGAGGGGAAGAGGAAGGAGTTCAAGACCCTGTGACCCTAGATAGAATCCTACAGCCCTAGCCAAGGGGAATTTAAATGTGAATGAGCTCTGATAACTAAATAATCATAAATTAAAGCCACAGTTTTTTACCGTCTAGGTGGAAGGGACCTGACTGGCACCCTTCACCACCACAGTGCTGCCTCCTGGGACCCAGCCTCTGGGCCTCTGCAGCCTCTCCCATGGGTGCTGACAGGAAAATGCATAGGCCAGGCCACGAGGTTACAATGGCACTAAACAAAATCCAAGCCCTGGAGCCCTGGAGCCCTGGAGCAGCCATGCTGGGGCGCAGATGGGCATGAGAGCGGGCGCCAGTGTCACCGGCAGGGCCCTGTTTGTGGTGCCCTCTGCCTGTGGGAAGAGAAGGGACAAGGCAGTGGTCAAAATGTGAGATAGCTCTCAAGCTGGAGTGGAGCTGGTTCCAGGGAGAAGGATGAGGACAGAACAGAGGCTCCACGGATTCTTTCCTTCTCTCCCCTCTCCATTTGCCACGGCTCGTGTTCCATGTGCACAATAACTCAATCAAAATGTTTAAATGGAGCTGGGCACTGTAGTGTCATCATGACTACCTGAGAGGATGAGGCATGAGGGTCTCTAGTTCGAGGTCAATGTGGACAACTTAACAAGACCCCATCTCAAAGTAAACTGTAAAAAGGCCAGGGATAACCAGGAGCAGTGATGCACCCCTGTAATCCCAGCACTCAGGAGGCTGAAGCAGAAAGACCCAGACTAAACTACAGAGTGAGGATAAGCCCAGCCTGGACTGTATAGTGAGACCTTGTCTCAAAAACACCAAAAAAATAAAAATCAAATAAGGTCAGTGATGCAGTTCAGTGTCCGAGCACTTGCTTAGCATGCACTAGGCCAGGTTCAGTACATAAGTCAGTTTACTGCTGATCAAGTGGAATCAATTGATGTGAAGATTGTAAGTCACTAAGTTCAATTTTATTCTAGACAAAGGCCCAATATATTCAGGAGAATGTTAGTTCCCACCAGGTGCCACCCTGTTCCCCTGGGACTCTGGGCGATGTCTGGAGATACTCTGGTCACCACAACTGGTGTTTGTGTGGGGTGCTCCCGGCACCTGGGGGGGGGGAACCAAAGCTAAGGATCCTACAGTGCACAGAACGGGCCCTTCACTGAGAAGCTCTTGGCCCAGAAGGGCAACAGGCTGAGGCCAGGAGACCCTGGCCGGCCCTCGTCCTCATCTCCCTACATGCAGTCTTTCGGTAGCCAGGTTCGATTGTTAGAAAGCTTCTCAGTGAACCCCAATCTGCCTGCTCTTACAGCTCCTTCTCCCCGCTGTAATTTTGCACTTGGTTCTTTCCTGACTCTGCAGCTGAGACAGCTGCTTCTCTAAAGAACCAGACGAAGGAGTCCTGACCCAGGGCCTCAAGGGCCCAGGAAAGCATCTTTGCCTTCTCACTTCACCCCCCCAGGGCTCCTCCCTCCTTCAAGCTATTCCCAACAAGTAGCCAGAGGCATTTACATGACCCCAAATGTAAATTTCACGGGGTAACTTCCGGTATTATTTTCAAAGCCATAGACAGAGGTCTCATTAAGCATTTGTCAGGGACTGACCATGGTGGTACATACCTATAATCCCAATATTCTGGGAGGCTGAGGCAGAAGGATTCATTTCAAACCCAGGATGAGTAATTTAGGAATTCAGTGAGACCCTACCTCAAAAAAATTATTAAAAGGGTTATGGAGATAACTGGGTTCAGTCCACTAAGCTGCAAAAAAATTTTTTAAAAATAGTTTATAAAAGTGAGTTGAAGGCCAGCCTGAACTGTATAGTGAGATCCTGTCTCAAAAAAAAAAAGAGTTTATGGGAAGGGAGGCGAGGTAGGGAGGACATCAGCAATACCAGTCCCATCAACCCGTAACACCCAGAGCAAGTTCTTCTCACTAGCACCTAACTTTACTCGTGACACTAAGAAGGGCTGTGTCTGCCCCAGTACCTGAGCCTCACGCCAGCTGACACCGAGCACACTGGGAGTTGCCACCCCACCCTGGGGCCTCTGGTCCCCACTGCATGTTGCTGGGCAGGAAGGCAGGGCTGGCTTGATCCCCACATATACTCATGGCAAAAGCACACTACCCAGGCCACAGGATTGGGTGCAGACCCCACCTGGCATGCAAGACTACCCCGGTGACACAGCACAAATCCCATGGGGCAGCTGAGGTGCACAGGTCCTTCAAGGTCCAGGCCCACCCAGGTACAGCTCACAGGAGGGGAGAGAGGTGGAGCACCCCCAACCCCAATGCAGGACAGCCACAGGCACCATGTGGGCATCACTGAGGAGACCAACAGTGCCACAATTTACCTCCTTCTCCACCTCCAGAGCCCAGGAACAACTGAGACAATGCAAGCCAAGGTGAGGCCAGGGACCACGACAGGTAGAGGCCCAGGCTGCTAAGGGGACAAGCTAGAGGCCAGTGAGGGGCACTGGAGGAAACAGCCACTGGGTGGACCCGGGTCCACTATACGGACACAACCTCAGATAAGAGGGTCACACAGCACACTGGAGAGTAGGGGCAGCTGCTGTCACCGCACTCTAGGGGACACAGGCAGAGCTCAGGGCAAGCCTGGTACCTGGCAGGTTTAGACCTCCTGCAGGCAGGGTAGCAGTACAGCACCTGTCCTGTGCAGCCCTTCTGTCTCTGCAGCTCCATCACCCTCCTGAAGCCGGTCTCTGGTCTCTCCCACCTTGCCTTACCACCCAAGCACCAAGCACAGTGAGAAATCACTGTAAACTGGAGAATGCTGTGTCCCTTGACCTTGACCCTGTGCAGACTCCCACCTATGGCCTTCGGACACAGGGCCTCTCCACAGCATGCCCGGGCAGCAGATGCCCACACGCACACAACACACTCTGGGTCGCCTCACAGATCTCCTGGCACAGACTTGTAAATAGCTGGCAACAAAGGCTGTGCAACCGGGGAGCTGTTCTGGGGGGTCGGGCACAGGACTCTGCTGCCTCCACTGCTGATGCACTTCAGGGTCTTCCCCCGTCCCAGGAGCTCAGGAACCATGGCCAGCTGGACAGACAGACAGATGCAGAGCCCTGTCACCACACACACACAACGCCCAGGGCAGTAGAGGTCACCTCTGCCTTTCTGAGACTCAGGGAGTCCTTGTGTGTGACGCAGTCACCAGGCACAGACGGGGGCGGCATGTAAGCCTCACAGACTATGTCCACACAGCCAGCACCTCGGCTGCAGGAAGGAGTGGGGCCCCATAGCTGGCAGAGCCCTACCTGGCTGCTGGCCTTCCCTCAGCCGCCGTCTCCAAAGCAAACCAAGAAGTGCTTCCAGGCCTGGGTGGCACCAAAGGTGCCCAGTGCTGCACAGAAACCTCAAGTGGGAGAGGCTCCTCTGGGGTGGGTCCAGTAGGGGGACAGAAGCCAGCATGGTTCCATCCATTTTGGGGACTGATGCCGTACACACACCCACTAAGGCATGTTCAGCAGCTCCTTGGCAAGGGCATCACGGGGACCTTTGCACTACCTACCGAGCCTACACGGGCTACTGCACAAGTGGCAACATGTCCTCACTGTGCGAGTGGGCCTGAGCGCTCCCTTGACCTCTGCAAACCACCTCCTCAGATGTGTTCATCTGGGAAGCAGAGCGACTCAGGTCCCGGTTTCCTGATCCTCACAGGGTGCCCAGGGTCTCAGGACTCTGCATCTGCCTGTCCCGTAGGGAAACAGGGCCTGAGCCCCCCTCAGTGAGCATGTTCACTCAAGTGATGGCGCTCAGTCCAGAGACAGGGGGAGGGCGCTGGTGGGAGGGGTCTCGTGCCTGAGAACACAGCCTCTGTCCCCGCCCCCAGTTCCCAGGAGGCTCTTCTGCACTGCTTTCCCAGCATGCCCAGGCCTTCCCAGGACCACACAGGTTGCTTGACCAGATGTCCTAAAGGGACGAGAATCAGGGCAAAGTCACAGGCCTACAGAGAGCTACACTGCTGGCTGCGGTCAGCACTGATACCACAGGTCCTTGGGAGACAGGCTGCTGCAAGGAGAGCTGGGGTAGCTTCTGGGTCTGAGTCAGGCTGTTGTAGAACAGATATGTCAGCCACTACCCTAGACTCCAGACACAGAACATTCTCCAAGCCCAAGTAAACCCCCGTGCTGCGTCCAGCATCATGCGCTTGTGCCCAGCCTGTGATGTGTCAGGAAGAGGAAGAAACAAGGGCTTCTAGCACTCTTTCAGGGCCACTGCATGTCATGTGGGTCATAAGATGGTACCCCCCAGCTGGGGACTCAGTCCTGCTATGCGTGCCAGGGACTGCACCCCCAAGCCTCTGAGGATGAAGCAGCCCGCACACCTGTCCTTGGCCGCTCCTTCTGGTTGCACTCACAGCCCACTGTGAGGCAGGAGGCCTGCACCACAGCCAGCTGGACACAGTGCACTGTCCCCTGAGACTCCCCTCAGCACTCAGGCTCATACACCGGGCCTCTAGCTCCATGCCCCTGAGGGTTGAATGGCCTTCAACCCGGCAGCAAATCATTCGTACTGATGGACAGCACCGGTGGAGGTCAGGGACACCCCTGCTACACACCCAGGCTCCGCCATGGCGAGGTACCTCAGCAGGCTGGGACCCCAGCACTCAGCAGGAAGGTGGGGAAGCCACGTGCTGACCATGTGCAGCAACCAGCACTGCTCCGAGGCTGAGTCCACTGTCCAAACCCCCAAAACTATCAGGGCCCCTGGGATCACCCCTAAAACTTCACCACAAAGGCAGCACCCAGGGAGGCTGGTAATCAGGGGAAGGAGATGTGGATCTGCCTGTGGGGACCCATGCGCAGCAGGAGAGAGGTCCCACAGGGGTGCACAAATTGCCCAGTCCCACATCTGACACTGAGGTTCAGTAAACACAACTGTGGGCACAGCATGAGCAGCAAGTGTGCTGGGCAGGCAGCACCCTGTGTGCGTGGGGTTCTGGAGACCTGGTCACTGCAGGTTAGGAGCAACTGTGACCAAATGACAGCACCAGCAATGGCTCCCCAGTGGTTCCCCTGTAGCACATGCACGACCCCTAGCACCCACTACACACACACAGGAAATACACACAGACATAACCAAAGAACCCCAACAGCCATGAATAATCCAAAAAGGAAATTTACAAAACAGTTCCATCCCCAATAGCAGCTCTCCTCCAAAATCAAAGGGAAACAAATTTTAAAAACTGGGGAATAAATTTAACCAAGGAGGGAAAAGACTCAGACACTGAACACAGCAAGCTAAAGAGGGCCCTCCTAAGGGGAGGGACGCCCCATGTTCATGGGCCAGAGGGCACCACTGGAGGGATGGCACCATCAGCTCCTATGGCCTCCGGATGTGGTGCAACCATCCCTGCAGATTCCAGTAGCTTTGAGTTTCGGAAAAGGAGCAGCCAGTCCTCAAATTCCCATGGAATTGTAACGGGCCCCTAGAAGCCAAAATAACCTTGAAAAAGAGGAGCAACATTGAAGGGCTCACATTCCTCAGTTTCAAAACTTACTACAAACCTGTAGTAATCAAAACAGCATGGTACTGGCACAAGGACAGACACAGAGAGGGATGGCACAGAATTGAGAGTTCAGAAATAAATCCTTGTGCATACAGCCAAATGATTTTCAACAGGGTGCCAAGAACACTCCAGGAAGAAAGAATTGTCCTCAACAAATGTTACTGGGAAACTCAACAGTCACATGTAAAAGAATGAAGCTGAAGCTGGGTGTGGGGGTGCATGGCTGTCATCCTAGCACTCCTGGATCTGGTCATGGAGTCTTAGCTAGGACACTGAAAGTGTGAGCAATAAAAGAAGAAGGAAAAAAAAAAGTTTTCTTCATCAATGGACTTGAACAAGAAAAAGAGTGACTGAGAAGTAACTGATAAATGTTTAGCATGCAGACTACTGCCCGTAATCTCGACTACTCAGGAGGCTGAGTCAGGAGATTGTGAGTTCATCACAACCTGGGCAAATGAACGTGACCCTGTCTCAAACCAGAAGGCTCCAGCAGTAACCTCTGCATTGGTTATCTTTCCCTTATACACGCGTATGAGTCTTAGACTGTGTCTCCCCAAACTAAAAAGCACAGGACTTGGAACTGTGTTCTTTATGACTGCAGTCTTGGGAAAGCATTCATATGCAGAAAATAAAGGAATTATATGATAAAATAATACTACTAATAATAAAAATAAAAGTGGTCGCTAGGTTCAGTCTCTAGCACAAAAGAAAAAAAGACAAAAGGGGCTGAGGGGGTCCATCAGCAGTGGAGCTCTGGCCGAGAAGGGAGGACCTTGGGTTTCAGCCCAGCATTGAAGGAAGAAGAGAAGGGAAGACAAGAGGCACACAAATTCCCAACAAGCACATGAGAAGAGGTTCAGTATCATTAACCATCAGGAAGATGCCATAAAAACCTCAATGAGGGGCCAGGTGGCTCAGCGGCGTAAGTGCCTGCCTGGCAAGTGCAAGATTGTGAATTCGATCCCCAGTACCAAAAAAAAAAGAAAAAAACCTCAATGAGTGACTCCTTTGCACCCACGCCCACTAGGATGGATGTAAGAAAAGAAAAAAAGAAAGAGAGACAGAGAATAAGTGCTGGTGAGGATGTAAAAAAAACAATGCAGCTCCTGTGGAAAACACCTTGTTGGTCCCTCAAAAAGTTAAATCCAGGCTGGGGTGTAGCCCCTGAACATCACTGTTATACACCACGTATATGCCTGGTATTATTATTTCATGGCTAGATGCCCCTAAACTACTGGAAACAGGTGTTCAACCAGTGATTGTGCACACAGATTCCCAGCAGCACCGTTTACCGCAGCCCTAAGTAGAAACAACTCTAGCGTCCGTCATCTGATGAATGAGCACACGGCGACCTCCCCTACAACGGCACGATATTCAGCCATAAAAATCAGTGAGAAAAGAAAATCAACGGGACACTGGCACACGCTATGGTGTGGAGGAGCCTCAAATACGTTATGGTCAGTGGAGAAAGTCGGCTTGAAAAGGTTACGTATTACAGGACTCTATCCATGAAACACAAAGTCTCCGGCCCCGATCAATCCAGAGCAAGAAGGCGGCCTGCCAGTGGTGGGGCCAGGGGCACAGCAGGGAGACGATGACTGCTGGGTGGTACAGGCTTCACTCCGGAGGGATGAGCAGGTCTGGGACTGCGCAGAGGCGAGAGCTGTACAGCAGGACAGGACGCTAACTGCCACTGGACGCATACCTTACAACAGTGAATTGTTTTTCTCTGAAGTTCACCTCAATTTAACAGAAAGGAAGGCCTGGCTTCTCCATTTGCCTGACAGGCAGCACAAAGACCTTGAGTTCACTCTGGCTTTGAGATGAAAGCCAGACTGCCTAGAATTCTAAATATGTTTTCTGTTTTTACCCCCAGCACAGTAGCGAGGAGGGGCGGGTGGAGGAGTCCTTAGGCTAGGGTAGCCCAGGCACAGTCAACCGCAGAGGGGACTGAAGCAGAAAAGCGGCAGGGAGGGAGTGCTAAGCTAAGAGGGTCCCGAGGAACGAGGCAGATCCACCTGCACTTTCGGCCCCATCTGCGGGGTCCTCCTGCACTTCCACCCATGTCACCCTGTCACACCACAGGCACAAGTGGTAACTGGCACCTGTTGTTTGTTCAGACCCTCGAGCCCCATGAGCACAAGGCAGGCGCCACCTCCCCACTGCCCCCCCCAGGTGAGTGGGCCCACCTGCCGCAGGTCAGAGGGCACCCGCTGAAGCCAGCAGCCTGGCACATCGTCCGGCCCTGAGATATCTCCCCCCGCTGCCTCTGGGCTAGGGCTGTGAAAAGTGGTGATGGAATGACCCACTCCGTCTACCACTCGCAGGAGACACGGGACCCTCTAAGGTGCTAAACCTGCTTCAGGGGCCAGCTCCTCGGCATCATAAGTCACCCTCTGTAATCTCCGAATCCAGTGGGCAGACAGTTTTACGGACACCCTGAATTTTAGAGTCAGACTCTTCCCAGCGCACTCGAACACAGAGCGCTGCATTGTGGGCCCTGCAGGCTCCCAACAGCAAATCCCTTCACTCTGCTGAAACAGGGTCGCGTCGGGTAGTAGGCTACTAGGAAGACACTGCCAGTGACAAAAGGGCGCCCGTGGCAGAGTTGACGCTGGCATCCCAGGCCATCTGCAGCCATACCTGATGCCCAAGGGGCCTCAAACAAATGCAGCTGCAGCCCCGATGCTCACACCAAGCCTGCAACTAGCTAAATATGTCTAATAAAGGCAAACGCTCTGGTGACTAAACCAAGGCTCACACCAGTTCTTCCTTGAGAGCACATTTCATTTAGAAAAAAGGCTAGGCAGCAAGGCTGCTTTGCCCTCTGGAAGTTGGCAAGGCATTCTCTCCACCTCCTCCAGAACTTTGAAAGATCACACAGGAAAATTCCTTATCTTAAAATAATTAATCATGATTTCTAAACACACCACCATGCTGTCCCTCCTACAGATTTAGCAGCCAGGTCTCCAATCACACAGAGTTCAATGCTGGGGCCAGACCCCTGGTCCCAACACCCACATTTTGATGGTCAACAGCAGAGTCAATGCTGAGCATGGCCACAGCCCTGCCCCACATAGCCAAGTCCCCCAAACATGGACGCTTAGGGGTGGGTGGACACAGTAAATGCCCACAGGACAACTCAGTCTTGATGGAGATGGACACAAAGACAGGGCCCTGGGGACAAGGCCAGGACCCAAAGGAGCACACAGACACACTGGACAGAGTCAGCTATTCGAGGAAAGTTTTGCCTAATGTTCGATGTGCAAAAAAATCACTCCCCAAATCTGACCCTTGCCCCACCCCCACCTCGCCACAAGCCAGTCCCTCTTACTTGAATGATAGCACCCTCTGGCTGGCTCTCCACTCCCACCCTCATCCCCCAACTGTCCCCATAGCCACCATGAGGAGCCTGCCAAAACAGTCCGTGCCAGGGATGGTGCCACACGCCTGAATCCCAGCTCCTTGGGAGGCAGAGGCAGCAGAATGAGAAGCTCAAGACCAGCCAGGGCAACTCAGTGAGACCAAGTTACTCAATCAAACAAACAAACAAATAGACAAACAAACAAAAACTTCAGGCTGTGTCTACCCTCAGATAAGCTGAGTCCTGGCCCAACTGGTGCCCCAATTTCTTTGCTCCCATAGTGTTTACCCCTCTGGGACAAGACCTACCAGACTGAGATGGAACTCTGTCTGCAAGTCTGAATCCTTGCACGGGAAACCCCCTAAGAGCCAAGCAATTCTGCTTGACTATCCTCAGAGCCCTCACGGCCAGCTCTAAGTCCCAGGCAGAATACACACTGAATACATGCACTGAAAAATAAATGACACTTTCGTCACTGAAGTTACCCACATGGGCTCCAAGCTCTTTCAAGTCAATATTACTGATGACATCATCAAAAAAAAAAAAAAAAAAACCCTTCAAATCCAATACAACAAGCACCTGAAAGAGGGCCAAAAAGCTGAGCTTTGAGGATGTTGGGTTCACTAATAGAATCATTTGTACTTCCCAGAGATCAAAATTCTCCGTCAAGTCAGCAAGAAGGTGTCAACCCAGATCACCTAGGGTTCAGGCTGCGGGTACAGGGCACAGGATCTGCCTTTGTCCTCTGAATGGAAGACACAGGCACAAGAAGGGGCTGCAGCCCTCAACTGAAGGACCCCTCCCTGCACAGCACTCAGTTCCCTAAAACGAGAGGATGGGTCCCTAACAATCCTACCACAAAAGGCAGATGAGACCCTTTGGATGATAATCAGCCTCCAGCTGCCTCCTGCCAGACCCTGCTCCAAAATCTACCCTTTCTGAGTGAAAGCCCTGACAGGAGCACCAGTTGATGCCAGTGAAGACAGACAGAGCAGACAAAGTGCCCAGCCCTAGGTGCACCAGGTAAGATCAAGGTGGGGTTGGAGGAGGAAGCCTGCATGGACCCAAGCAGAGGTAACACAGATACAGTACACACAGGCTGGGGGCAGAAAGGAGGGTCTCCAGCCACCCCTTATCTAAGTCAATCCTTCCCACGAATGCAAAGGACCCCGACACTTACACACCCAGCCCAGAAGGGAAGCCCCCTCCACCAGGAGATCACTGGGAGGGGTGCCCTGTGGAGTGAAGTCACCCTAGAAACAAGCCCAGGCCCTAGAGAGTGGCGCTTCAATCATATTCTCTGCAGAGACTGTTGCCAAGAGCAAAGATGCCACCACTGTGAGTCTGGGTGACTTGGGGACCCTCTCTCCAATTCTGCCCTAAACAGGGCTGCTGGAGAAATGTCATGTGACCCCCTTTAGGACAAACTGAGGCTTTTTACTTCAACAGTTACTATGTTTATTTTTACAGTTACTGTGTACAGCAAGTTACACTAATGTTCTATTTCAGGGAATGATACGAAGTTTCCTTTTAAAAGAAATATTGCCAGACTAAGGAGACAAGAGACTTAAATGCAACACAGGATCCTGGAACAGGAAAAGGACGCCAAGCAGAGGGACCTTGCAAAACTAATCTGAGTAAAGCTGCCAAGTCTGTAGCTCAGTCAATAGCAGTTCAAGTCTCTCTGTGGTTTTGATGCTGGCACCGTGGTTTATCAGATGCCAGCTGCAGGGGAAATGAGGAAGAGGAGAAGTAGGGAAACCGTTCCATTTCTGAAACCTTTTTCTGTCAGTCTAAAGCACCCTCAGTAAAAAGTGTGAAAGTCTTCCAACTTTTAAGAAGTGAGCTAAAACATGAACTGTGAAGTAAAAATATCACTGGTGGTACCAAGTCTGAGGTTCACCGAGGGGGGCACCAGGGGTGGAGAACACTGAGGGCTGCCCTGCCCCCTCACTGTATCAGTGAGGACTGGGATGCTGGGTGGGGGGGACCTGCCAGGAGCTGAGCCTTGCCTGGTCCCTGCAGGCTCTCTCTCACCCAAGAGCACCCTCTCCCACGCACCCCTCTGCTCGGTGCCACCCAGGTCCACACACACCAGGGGCTTCGCTGCTCAGGGTTCACTGGGCAAGTGACCCTTAATTACAGAAAATTTCTCCCAAGAGTGAGCACCTTTCAGATCCCAAAAGGTGGAAATGAATCTGTGATCAACTCCCTGACCTGGATTAAATCAAAGACCAGATAAGCAGTAAAGAGATAAGGCCTCTCCAAAAAATTCTCTCAAGGGTCAGGACTGGTCACACCTCCCTGCCTCTGCCCTAGCCAAAGCAGGAAAGACACCAACCCACCAGGCCAGCTTCCTACTCCTCTCCCCAGCTGTCTTAAACTCCCAGGATTTCCTCTGGCCACCAAGCTGAGCTCAAAACTGGACTTCCCTTCTGAGAGGGTCCACAAGACAGAGGTCCTCCAGGCTCTCAGCTGCACGGAGCACACACAGCACCTGGGGGCCCACAGGTACCCGTGGGCTGAGTGGGGAGGAGGAGTCCCCTCACTTTCAGAGCCATTCAGGGTCAGCACCCCAGCACCTTCAGATCTGAGGAGCCCAGAAAGCGCTCACACACACAGACACACACACACACACACACCAGCTGCCATGGGCCATGGTCTGGCCACAGAACACTCGGAGATAGCATCCAGTTGACAAAGATGTATGTAGTGGCCCTTTTCCGGGCAAAGCCCAGGGGTCACACCTGCACTCACTGCTTTCCACAACCCCTGACATCCCAGCAGCACAGCCCAGGAGACTGAAGACAGCTCAGGAGTCCACACATCCCACTACCCTCCTGACAAGCATCCCTGGTAGGAGGGGAAGGTGAGAGGCAGGCCCAGGGCTGACAAATGTGAGCAGGCCCCGGGCACCCTGGCCACCCAGCCCCCCACCTATAAACCGGGGAGACTGGACAGGAGCCCCTCCCGCTCCGCGGCTCCCTGCAGAGGGCCACTGGCCAATTCTAAAGACCCATGGTGAGAGCCAGCAAAAAGGTCTCCACTTTGGAAGAAGGATCAGGGACCACCCACCACCACACCCCCTCCCCTCCCTCCAGCCTGCTCGGGGCTACTACAGACTGGAGCCCTTGCAGACGGGCAGCCCCGGCTAGCCCCCTGGTCAGCCCTCCCTGGCCCAAACACATCCCGCTGGCAAAGTCAGATGCGAGAACCTGTTGGAGCAGTTTAGGCCTGCGGATCACCTTTTCCTCCTCTTTTTCCTCCTCCTCCTCCTCCTCCTCCTCTTACTTCTGGGTGGGAAGGGACCTCGGCTCTTGAAAACTAGGCACACGGCCAGGTCACGGCCACGGGCAAGGGCCAAGCGGGTGGGTTTCAGCACCTCCGGGCTTCCCTCCCACCCGCTCCCCTGCTTCCTTAGCGAGCATACAGTCCTGTCAAAACTGGGGTGCCCCTGCCTGGAGCAGAGAGGAGGGCACTGGGGAGCCGCGAAGGCCGGCGAGGCGGCGGCAGAGCCGCAGCCCTCACCCGCGACCCACGCCGCTCTGTCACCGCACTCCCGCCGGGCCCAGGGCAGGCCGGGCCGGGCCGCGCCGCGCGGGGCCGCAGGGATCCCGCCCGCCTTAGCCGCCCGTCCCGCGAGCTCCGGCCGAGCCGCCCCGCCGTCGGCGCCTCTCCGGGGACCGTGCCGGGCCGCGCGCCGCCTCCCCGGCCCGCCCGGCCGCCGCGCGGGGAAAGTTCCTCAACTTCGCGGGGGGCGGCGGCGGGCGCGGGCCTGGGCCTCCTCCGCTCCGGCCTCCGGGCCGCGGGGACCGATGTCAGGCGCCCGGGCCGCGCGGCGCCAACTTCCCGGCCCGCGGGCCTGGCTTTGTGCGCGGCGGCCGGGGGCGCTCGGCGCGGCCCGGGCCCCCACCCGGGCACAAAAGGGCGCGCGGCGCGGCCCGGATCGGCTCGGCCCAGCGCGGCCCGGGCGCCCGGAGCGCGGCGGCGGCGGGGTCCGGGCCGGGCCCGGCGCGGCGGTGTCCAGGCCCGTGGGCCGGGGGGCCGGGGCCCGCGCTCACCTGCCGTGGAACCAGTCCTTGCAGGCGTCGCACTCGATCATGAAGCGGGTAACGTCGTAGGGCAGGCGGCAGACGCAGTACACGGGCACCGTCGCCATGTTGCCGCGCCGAGCGCCGCGCTGCGCCGCCGGGTCGGGTCGGGCCGGGCCGGGCCGGGCCGGGCCGGGGCCGGGCCGCGCGGGGGTGGCGGGGGCGCGGGCGCGGGGGCGGCGCGGCGGGCGCGGGGCCGGGGCCGGGGCCGGGGCGGGGGCGCACGACAGCCCCGCGCGCGCTCCCGGCCGGCCGGGCGCGTCCGCACAAAGCCGGCGCTGGCTGCAGGGGCCGCCCGGGAGCCGCCCGCCGGCCCGGGGGCGCAGGGCGCGAGTGTGCGCGGGGCCGGCCGCGCGCGGGACACAAAAGGGGACGGACGCGCGGGGGCGGGCGGGGAGCCGCGGCCCCACCGAAGGGACCCCCGGCCGCCGAGCGGCCTCTACGTCAGCGCCCCGGGTGGCGCCGCCTCCGCCCGCCGGCCTGGGCCCCGCTCCCGCGCCCGCCGCCGCCGAGAAGGCGGGCCGGGGAGAAGGTGGGCCGGAGACTGGGGAGCGCGGCTGGGGGCGCGGAGCAGCGGCCGGGCCGGGACCTCCGGGGCAGAGGCGGGTCGGGGGGGCCCACGCGGGAGACGGCGGGCTCAGGGCGCTCGGAGAGGATGGCCAGGTCCCCTGCTCCCCTCGGGTGCAGCCTGTTGTGCGTCTTTTCTCGTCCAGACGACCAAGAAGCAACTCCTTGGCGTTAACTTTCTCAGGACCCCGAAGTGGGGCGGGAGGGGGCATTCCTCCTCTTTGGGGCCTTGCTGCTTTTTTCCCATCCCGAGTGTCGAGGTCTGGGACAGAGATTACTTCCCCACCTTCCTGGATGAGGGCACCTGCCTGCTCCCAGACCCCCTGGATGTCTCTGATACTCACCCCACCCCCGGGGGCAGAGCATAAAAGTCCGGTGGGTCAGCTCCAAAGAGACAACGTACCTGCTGCCAGGACCCCGTCACAGCCCCCGCACCGAGACCAAGGGGCGAGGGACAGTGGGGGACAGTTGGAGATCCTGCATCTGGTCTGTGCTGTGACAGAGGGGAGGAGAAGCCAAGAGGCCACCTATCTCGAGCCCCTGCTGCCTTTGCCCTCAACTGGCTCTGGCCTCAACTGCAAGTTCAAGGGAGGGGAAGATGCCCCCTTTGGGGTGGTGATCCTCTCTGACCAGCCCTAGCTGTGGCATCCTTTGTGCGGCCCACTGGGCAGGGGGCAGGTTCCCAGTGAGGACCCTGGCTGAATCACCTGGCTGAAGTCACCTTCACTCTCTGTCACCTTTGACCTGTGCCAGAACCCCACGTAATCCTAAGAGTCGCTCCGCACATTCTCAGGCCTCCGCACACCTCCATCATCCCTGACTGGGCACCACGCTCGCTCCCCTGTCCAGCCTGCAACTAGGGAGCCATTTGCTGCATTGTGAGCTGCCCACCCAGGGTACTGCTCTCCCCAAACAGGTGGCCTTAACTACAGAATGGGGACAGTGACCATGGCAGAGCCTCAGGGTTGGACAAGCATGAGGAGGGAGGAGAACCTACCCATGATGAGCTTAGTGAGGCCTCCTGCCCAAACCCCAGCTCTCTGCCCCCACCCCCCAGCTGGTTCTGTGCATGCTGAGGTCCTGGGGAAGGGCGCACTATAAAATGTCCTCTGGCTTGAGCATCTTGGTATGAATTCGTGCAAATAAAGAATGGGGCCTAACAGGAGGCCTGGTGGTGTGAGCCCTGCTCAGCCACCTTTGGACATTCCCCCAAGCCCTGAGTTTCCATTAACCAAAGGCGGGAACTTGGGTCTGGGTGTTGGGCAGACCTCCCTCTCTGAAAACTTCCATCTTCTCGTTTACAGAAGATGGAAGCATTTATCAAATGCTTCTCAGGCATGGTGTACTGGGCCGGTTCTTCATGAGGGTTCACTGGAACTCAGAGTTTGCAAAGCACTCAACTCATGGCTGGATGGTGGTACTCTTTGGCAGGCAGCAGAGGTGCCATTTTACAGAAGTGAAAACCGAGGCTCTGAGTAGTGACATGCCTAGCTGGTCCAGAAGAGGGAAGGAGCAAGTGAGTGATCTGGGAACCCACAGCTCCGCAAGGCCTGAGCCTGTGGCCTCTGTGCCTTAGTGTCCTTCCAGAGTATGACTGGGAAAACCGTTCCTCTCACTGCAGGTTCTTCAAGCTGAGCCCTGGGATGGCTGTCCATCCTCCCCTCACCAGGCAGTCTCCCATTTGCAGCCAGCTATGCCCATTGTAGCTGACCCTGCACATGGCCACCAGATACCTTCCTGGTACTCGAATCCCTTTGTGGACTGCCTGCCATCTGCAGCATCACACAGGCGTCCTCCTGGGCTGCTTCCCCTCCTCACTTGCTCCCCACACCCCCGTGTCACCCTCTTACTTAGATTTTTATTGAGCATCTACTGTCAGCGGGGCAGCATTGCAGACACTGTTGGATCTCAGGGGCAGCATTGCAAACACTGTTGGATCTCACCCTGGAGGACAGGGCTCCAGATGGCCTGGCTTGCTGCACTTCTAAAGAGGGTTGCTCGTGAGCCCTGTACTCTGGCATTCTGATGGCACCAAGCTGCAGCCTTGCACGGTTGTGCAACGGCCCAAGACAGACACATTTTCTTCCTCTTGCAACAGAGATAAACACAGCCATCCCAGGCCCTGTTTCTCCATGCATGTGCTCACCCACTCACTCAGCAAAGCAGACCCAGAGCTAGTGCAGGTTGCTCTAAATTGTGGTGAAATCTGCATAATATACTTTGTGATGAGCCTTTTTTTGGTGTGAACCCAGGGCCTCACATATGCTAGGCAAGGGCTGTGCTGTATCTCTGAGCTCCACCCCAGCCCGTCTTAACCATTCCTGATGTACAATTCAGTTCAGTGGGATTAAGTACATTTACGTATATACAGAGTCTGCCAAAAATAATGTATACACACTTAAGGGAAAGAAAAATAGTATGTTTTTCAACAGATGGTGTTACTCTTATATGGGGGACCCCAGAGGATGCTGTGTATCACAGAAAACTCATTATGATGCTGGCCCTTAGAGAAGAGACTGAATGTCACAGGTAGCCTGGCTGTCTCGGTGACCGAGGCAGCCCAAGCAGCAGGTCACCACACCAACAAATGTCTGGAAGCTAACGGCTTCCACTCTGAGCCCCCCTTGTAATTACAGAGGCCAAAGGGAACTTGAATCACTCTTATGATATCTCAGGAAATTTAATATTAAAATAGTCATACAAGTTTTCTTGAAGTATGCATGCATTTTTTTAGTGAACTTTGTATACATACTGCTGTTGGGATGCGGACTCAGGTCTGGGCCACTAAATGACAGCTAAGCCCCGGGAAGCAGGGAGGCTTGGTGGTCCACATCCACACTGACATGCATTGTTTTGTTTTTCTCTTAGTTTTATTGTTTGCTTTTGTTTTCAATTGATAACAGCCATTACTGGGGGCTTGAGACAGAGTCTGGTTATGGTTTTGATTCCCATTCCCTAATGATCATTGGTGCTAGGCGTCTTTGCCTCTGCTTATTGGGCGTCCATGAATCTTTGGAGAAACATCTGTTCAAATCCTTTGCCCGTTTCTGAACTGGGTGGTTTTCTTATTGAATTGTAGGAATCTTATACTTATTCTGGATATTAATCTCTTATCGGATACATAATTTGCAAATCCTTTTCTCCCATTCTGTCAGTTGATTTTTTTTTTTTGGTCAGGTGACTTTAATGACAGCATCCTTTCATACACAAAAGTTTTTCACTTAAAAGTTTTTAATTTTGGGCTGGGGATTTAGCTCAGTAGCTTTACACATCTGCCTGGCAAGTGTGAGGTCATGAGTTCGATCCCTGTTACAAAAAAAAAAAAAGTTTTTAATTTTAATGGAAGTCTAATTTTTTTTTTTGTTACTGTGCTTTTGATCTCATATCTAAGGAATCATTGCCAAATCCAAAATTGTGGCGATTTCTCCACTTTTTCCAAGTTTTATATTTTAGGTCTTTATGTTTTAGATCTTTGATCCATTTTAGTTCTTTTTTGTTTATAGTATACGGTAAGAGGCCAACTTTGTTTCACATATGGAAAGCTGCTTCCACTTGTTTAAAAGATTTTCTTTTCCTCACCAAATGGTCTTGACATCTTGTCAAAAATTGTCTTCCTATGAAGAATTCCGCTATGTATACCTTTATTTCTAGGCACTAGATTGTATTTTATTTGTCAATATGTCTGTTTTGTATGATTTTATTATATAGCTCTGTAGTATACTTTGAAATCAGGAAGTATAAATCCTCCAAAATTATCCTTTTTCTGTTTTCAAGATTATTCAGGCTAGCCAGGGATTTAGCTTAGCAGCATAAGCGCCTGCTTGGTAAGGACAGGTCTTGAGTTTGATACCAGGTACAAAAAAAAAAAAAAAAAAATTCAGGCTCTTTGGAATTCCTCAAGATTACATATTAATTTTAGGATTTTTCCTTATTTTTCTGCAAAAAAATTGGGAATTTGATATGTGTTGCAACCAATGCATAGACTGCTTTTAAGCAATTGACTTTGTAACAATACTGTCTTCTAATTGATGGACACAGAGTGTCTTTCCATTTTTTCCTGCTGTCCTTATTGTTTGGGGCAACATTTGGTGATCTTAAGAGTATAAGTCTTTTCCTCCTTGGTTAACTTCATTTTTGGAAAAATTTAATGCTGTTATAAGTAAGAATTATTTTCCTAATTTTCTTTTTAGCTTGCTCATTATTACTGTATGGAAACAAACCTGATTTTATAGTTGATTTTGTATCCCACTCTTCACTTAATTCATGTATTAGTTCCCACAGGCTGTGTGTGTATGTGACACTTGGCGCTCTACCCAGGTAATTCCCCCGTCCTCCAAACCATCCCTTACAGCAGTGGTGGCAAACCTATGGCATGTACACCACAGCTGGCTGTTATCATTGAAAATGCTAGAAAGTTTACAACGACTGGCTTACAGGATTCTCTGATGTCTTTCTTCTAACACTCTCCACAAAGTCTCTCATTTCCTTGGCTTTTTTTTTCTCAGAACCTCCTACCACTGTTGCGTTATTATACCAGTTCCTTGCATGGTTTTTCACTTGGCTGCCCTTTCCCCGCTCAGGGGAAATTCTGCAGCCCCGGGGAGACATCTTTCTTTTCAGGGCTGTACCTTCAGCTGCAGACACAGCCCTACCTCCTGAAGACCATTCCGGACTGACCAGCTAACAGATGAAGGCCCAGACAGACATGCTGTCCCTCAGAGAGCTCCTTCTCTCAAGGTGTGCCAATTTGGGACACTGGGGTAAGGCCCACGGTGGCCACCTGGTTAAGTCCCTCGGTCTGAAATCTGACCAGTGGAATGCACCATGCTGCTTGCATGCTGGTCACCTTGAACTGTGTCCAGCTGCAGGAGTCAAGAAAAAGAATGAGTACAGCCATTGCCTGAGAGTCACACCCTACTGGGCAGGAGGTGGCTTCAAGAGGGCTCAGACACAGGTGACAGTGACAGGCAGGTGTACGAGAACCCAGGGCTGTGAACACAGACTGGGCGCCTTGGATGCAGCTGTTTAATGTCTTCTGTTTTGCCAGCTTGAAGTCTGGAGATTGAGGAGTCTGCCGGGTCCCCCATGGCAGGAGGGAAGAATCCATCTAGGCCTCTGCATACCTTTTGGTAGTTCCTTTACCAATGGCAGAGTCACTCCTAACTTTTTCACTGTGTTCTCCATGTGTCTCTGTGTCCAAGTTCCCCCCTTTTAAACCACATAGGATTAGAGCCCATGGTCATACATAATCACACCTGCAAAGACCCTCCAGGTCAGGTCACATCTTGCGCGATACTGGGGGTTGACTTTGTCCTATGAACACAGGAGTGAGATATGGCTTGGCCCAGTATAGGGTGAAGCATCTTGAGAAGCCTCCTCATTCTTAAGGCCCTGGGGTCACCTCAGCCTGAGCCATGCTGGCCAGAATGGGGACCTGCCCATTCCACCACACTCCCTAGGCACACGGAGCCATAAGCACAGAGCAGGAGCCACATTGTGTGGATGCAGGAGAGGCTGCTTAATTGCAGGTGTCCTGATTTGTGCACAGGTGTGTTGCTCCCCCATTAAAATACAGAAACCTGAGGTGGGCCCTTGTGCTTCTGACCCTCACCGTGTATGAGCAGACACATGTTCCTTAGGATTTGCTGAAGGACAAGGACATGAACTGTCTCCCTACACTGGCTGATAGCCAGGGAATCCACTGTAGGGTAGTCGTGATCACACAATGCTATGTGGTAAACACTACGAGACCTGTACCACCAGTGTGACTGTCCTCTGTAGAAAACCAAAGTTTAACTGTTGCACTGAACAAGGAGACCCAGTCCAGCGGGTGTCTCAGTGCGGAAGGGCAGCTGGTGGTTCTGCTTTCCCTTTTTGTTTGGTCGTATTTTTTGTTAAGTTGACAAAATAAACACATATATTTGAAATAAGTCCAAAAAGCTTCTTTTTGAAAACAAAAGAAAAAGTGTCGCCCAGGAGTCTGTGACCAGCCTCAGAATCAGTCCTGAGTCCCGGCCAGGGCCACATGCAGCCTGCCGTGGCTCCTCCAGTCAAATCAGCAGTGAGCTGAGTTTGGCCCCGCAATTCTGGTGTGAAAGGGTTAGCAAGCAGCGTATCTTGGGTCAGCCTCCCGGCCCCTCTCCCTCCCTCCTGTTGATCAGGACTCTTGCAGAGATCCTAAGCGCCAGAGCCCAGAGCATTTGTGGCTGTCCAGGGGCTGCGATGCGCAGGGAGCGGGGAGCACCTGCTCGTCCCAGGGGGCGCATCTGCGGAAGGCCGGCGTTCCCTTCCGGGGCCCTCAGCCAGAGCGAGGTCCGGGGCTGCGCCGGGACGCCTGGGCCCCGGCAGGCCTCCCCGGACCGTGCCCACCAGGCTCTGGGCCCCCGCGTGCGGCGCGGAGGGGTTGGCGAGGAGCGCGAGCCGGGACCCCCAGACGGCGGGGATGGGAAGAAGCGGGGACGCCCGGGCGAGGTTCACTCCACCCCTTCAAAACCCGAGAGTAAACCCTGTAGAAAACGGGGCGCCCATCGTTCTGGCTCTGTGCGCTCGCGGAACCGATGGGCTCTCCCGGCGTCGGCCCGAGAGCTGCGGCCTCCCAGAGCCCGTACAGGTCCTGCTTAGCCAGTCCCGGGACCCGGCCAGGCACACCTGCCCACGCGGCCGGGACTCCTCCCGACGCCGGGGCCCAGGGCCCAGCATGACCCGCGGAGGAGAACGACCGCCACCAGCACAGCCGCCCTCAGGCCGCGGCGCGCTTAGCCCCGCCTCGGGCTGCGCACGCAATCGAGCAGCGGGCGGGACGAAGAGCGCCAGCGACGTCCTGCCCCTCGTCGCCGAAGCCCCGCCCCCCGCAGGCCCCGCCCCAGACCCGCGGCCTCCCTGTAGGCCCGGTCAAAGCCGCAGGTCAAAGGGATGTGGGAGGCAGGCCACACCTGCAATTCCGAGCTTTAAAAACGCGGTGTAATCGGGATCGAGTTGTTTTTCCCCCCGGGGCTTTATAAAAGTGTCTTCTGCCGGAAATGGTGTCACACACCTGTCATCCCAGGACTCGGGAGATCGGGAGACTGAGGCAAGAGGACCGCCAAAGTTCCACGTCAGCCTGGCTACAACAGTGAGTTCAAAGCCAATCATGAACCAGGCGTGGGCACACTCCTAATCCCTGCACTTGGGAGGCTGAGCCAGGAGAATCATTTGCAAGATCGAGACCAGCCAGTGCTACAGAGTGAGCCCAAGGCCGGCCTGAACTGCATAGAGACCCTGTCTCAAAAAGACAACAAAAACAATGCTAATTTGAACTACACGGTGAAAACCTGTCTTAAAAAACATGTTTTCTATTTCTGCTTTATCAGAAGGCATATCCTTGGTTGCATGAAATTTAACCAAGTCAGCATACTTTTCCTACTAACCAAGTATTAAAGGTCCCCTAAAGCCAGAACGCGGAATTAATTACTCAGAAAGGGCAATGTACGTCTAAACTGTGGTCTCACAGGAACCACCCCAACTGGAATCAAACCTTTGTAGAATGTATGCTTTTACAAGTGATAATTAAAAAGCCACACAGTACTTTATACTAAAAGAATAAAGATTTTTATTAAGCATTGTAAGTTGCATCCAATAGCCTCCAGATACGCCACACCACAATCCATCGACAGTCAATCAGACCCAACAGCAGTTCATTCTTCACAATCCATGAGTTAGGGCAGAACTCCCTTCAACTTACAGTAAGATCCTACTTAGCTCTTGCGGGCAGGGGTTTGGGGAATTACACCTCATTTCTGATCACTAATGTGATGAAGAGCATCAGAAGTATATGAAAACGATAAGAAGTGATTCTGATTTCAAAGTACATTGTTTGGAAACATTAACAAAAACATCAAAATGATAGAAGTATACCTGCTTCTACTAAACTCTTGATGGGAAAGTTTTCAAGAACAAGCAATTTGTTTCCTGCTACAGAAGGGGGTGGTTTTTTTTTTTTTAAAGATCAAAGGGTTTTTTCTTCACAGAATTTCATATTTTGCTAATATGAAGGCATAAAACAGCAACAAAGAACAATAATGCATACAGCAGTGAATACACCAGGGTGATGTTGATATTTGAAACGGCTAGATAATTTTGGGGGGGTTTTAGAATAAATGCAACAGAGGTCAATAATCACAAAATTTTAAGGTTAGAGCAAGATCAATGACTAAACAGAGTTAACATTTTTATAGGACTATTACTGATTATTAGCATTTTTGTTTTGCAAATGGGCACATACTGGTAAGAATGGAAAAGGACAATAACATGCATAATATTAACTACACACTTTAAAAATTATGAACCATGCAGAAGTTTAGCTCAAGTAGTAGTACTAATGGTCTATGTCCGATTCAAAACCACATAGTTCATTGATCACAGATGCATGGTATTAGTCACAAAAAGTTTCAGAACACATTGTGTTGATTTTGAAAGGTCATTTGCATCTTCAATGATTTCAACTTTATCTCCAGTTAACTCGCTTGTAAAGTATGTATGATGTACTGTATATTTAAAATCAGCAGAACGGCAATATTACTCTATAATTTTTTAGTTTCGATAGTTGCACTTTTTTTTTTAACACAAAAGAACCACATCAACAGTGATGAAATTTAAGAAAGAAAAACTGTGGTTGTGCCTTATTTCTCTCATAATCATAAAAATCAAAGCCTTAAACAAAGCTTCATTGTGAAACAATAATGCAAAATCAAATACAATGGCATACATATGGTGCCAAATGCTAAAAATTATATTTTAAGCTATATATACTTAAAGACTGCCAAAATTTGTTTTCTTTATATTTCAAGAAACACAACTATAGGCTTTTGTCATAACCAGTTTAAACTTTATGTGTACTTCATTTTAAGTGCGGGAGTCAAATGCTCTTCATTTTCTTTCTCTTTTGTTTTATTGTAGCATTTTGACTACAACTGGTTAAAACTAAAAATGTGTTGTTTCTCTGATATCAAAGAGGGATCTGAATTTCCAAAGTCCTCATTTTTCTCTTACGGAAAGGACAAAATGTACGTAACTGCAGGCTCTCTTTCTCTCCAGATATTCCTAAATCCTTACCCTTCCAGCATCCTTCACCCTCTATAAAAAATAAGTTTACTCTTCTTTATTTAAGACAGCTGCCTCCAGAGCAGCCTCCCTGCGGCAGGCGCTGTCTGTGCTTAGTGCATTGAAGTGAGGATTTGTATTGCACGGTTTAGAGTCATTGTTCAAGGCACTTTCGGAGTGGCTGGGGGCCCTCGTGCCGCCCGCGCTCCCATTCATCTGGGGTGCCGGCTTCTCCTCGGCCATCACTCCGTTTTCAGCCAGGGACCCGTCTGAAGACACTGCAGAGGACTTCAATTCCCCGGATTTCGACTTCAGCTCTTTGGCCACTTCTTCTGCTGAAGCAGCATAAGGAGGTCTGCCCTGTTGAGACAGGTTTGACAAATGATAAGGCGGCTTTGAACAGAGAGCAGAGAGCACACCACTGTTGCCCTAATGACTTCTCTGCAGATTCAAGAGCAGAAAGTGGCAGACCAAGTAACACTGAGCTGATGAAGCCTCTCTCCTGGCCCTCTCTCCCGCGGCCCCTTCCCCGGACTCCTCTGTCCAGCAGAGAGGAAGGGCCCTGCTGTCGGAACTCACTGACCCTTTCTACAACATTCCATCACATAAGGTAACATGTACTCCCCAGCGGGTCTCTTCTGAAACTCCGACTGCCCCTGCAACTCCGAAGGAACAGGGTCTCCCCCGTCAGCCTGGAACTTGCAGCAGCACGTGTGTCCCATCCTGACCAGAGAACAGAGTTGCCACTGGACAACTTCAACAAGAAACAGATCTGCACACGGGGATTGTGAAAGGACTCTTCTGCATGGTCTTTTCTCTTAACGAACATAAAAATACTTCTCTGGAAAAAAGGAACCCTGAGCCAGACATAGCACATTTCCCAAGAGACAGGCTCTCTTTGAGGACGGTGAAGCCAGCCTGAGATATTCAGTGGCTTACATCACAGCCCTGGCTGTGATGCTGTGGCCCTGGCAATCCTCTGCTGCAGGGCCATCCTGGATGCTGCAGGGTACTCAGCAATGCCCCTGGCTTCCATCCACCAGAAGCCAGTCACACTGGCACCAAACTCTTGACAGTCAGCAACATGTGACTGCACTGGCCTTTGTGGCTCATGGCCAGGACCCAGAACCACTGGCAAAGACAGCTTAAGAGCTGAGGGGCCTCAGATGGCTTCTCCTTTGAGGCCTCCCAGCTCCTTGCCCAGGGCCCTCTGTGCCGTGAGATGGTGGTGCCCTGTGTTTCCCAGTCTTCCTTTTCAGAGCCAAGCTGTCTGCCCTATGGAAGACAAAGTGGACATGCTCTGTGCAGGAGGAGTGTGTCTGTAACCCTCACCAACAGGCAAGGGTCCCCTGGTCTCACAGAAATACCTGCACCGTACCCCAAGGCAGTGCTGTGGCCATTTGTGTGAACTTTGAGAAAGTGAGTTTATTTCTACGGTTCTGAAGACTAAACCCAGGGCCTTGTGCACAGCAGGCAAGCATACTACCACTAGGTCACATTCCCAGCCTAAGCTAAAAATTACCATAAAGATATGACAAGCCCACAAAGGAAAGAAGAAATCCTGAGATTTTAACCTCCCTGACACCTTTTAAATCCTAGTGCTCTTCCTCTCAGTCAGTTCACCCTCAGCAATAAACCAACACCCAATGTGGGATGAAGGTGGCTGTCCCCTGGGTGCCTGCTGCAAGAATCTGGGAGACAGGCTGGTGACCTCCCAGATGACAAGGCGGGGTATGCACAGAGGAAGCAGGACACTGAGGAGAACGGCTTGCCCATGTGTAGAAAAAGGCAGCACGGCACCTCTCTACACTGGCTCCTGCTCTGAGCCTCCCTACCACACAGCAGTTTCCCGTCACAGCTGACCCCCAGCACAGCCAGCCGCAGGGTACCACCTCCGCCGGGAACTGGTGGACAGGGCTCGGCAATGCAAATACTGGGTACAGAGTGAAAACGGAATGAGTAGACAGGGACAGCAAAGGAAAGGAGAGGGCCCAGAAGCCTAGAGGGGGCAACCGCTATAAATCTTACCCAGAGAAAAACAGCAGGGCTAGCAAGGTTGCTCATGCCTCTGGGCCTCCTCGAGGTGTGTAAAAACTAAGGAGTCAAATCACATGGTGCCATCGGAAATGAGAGCGGACAGATGGGGCCACATCCTCACAGAGGAGCTCCGAGGAAGACCTGACTGTGTGAAATTTACTCTGTGAAATTTACTGTGTGAAACATGTGTCTCCTCCATGTTCAAAGCAGGCAAAGAGAATGACAGAACCCAGTAAGAGGGACATCAACATCAAGCTTAAAAGTTGGGAAGTGAGGTTAAAATAACCTCCAAGAAGTCACAAGACAAAAACAGCATTCCAGAAGTGGAGACTCAATCAGAAGAAATGTGAGAATTAATCAACTCTATAAAACCTGAAGGAGAAAAAGAAACAAACATTACAAAAGAAGGAAATGAGATGAGAAAACCCAAATCAAAATCAGCGCCTGGGAGCAGCCCCACTGCAGACCAGTGTGATGGCATAAACCACAAAGAGGCAGCCAGGCCTTGGACAGTGCTGGGAGGAAGGCTCAGTGAAACAGTGCTCCCACAGTACGCTGGGGCTTCTCCAAGGGTCACACAGTGACCACAGGGCCAGACAGCTCTACTCCTTGCTACAAGTCGGGGGAACTGAGAACAGTGCCCACTATAAAAGCATGTCGTGGCTCTGTCGTTGTGGAAACAGTGCAGAGGTCGCTCAGCGCAGAAGCCAGCATGCTGCATGTGCCCATGGAACAAACAGAGTGCAGTTCCCACACTTGCTGCAACGCGCTTGTGTGTAGGAAACGGGCAGAACAGAGATCCAGGGACACGAAGGAGATCGCGCTGCAGGCGACAGGGAGGGCTGAGAGGACCAGGGCACGACTCATAAGGGGTACAGGCTTTCTTCTTTTTGGGGTGGAATGTCCTGAACAGTGAGAACTGCTTAACCTTCAGAACAGATGAAAGGCGACAGAACTACAAACCACTTGACTGGAAAATGATACTGCCCAAACTGTGCGCCATCATGACGTCCTTCAGCAGATGAGCAAATGAACTCTGGCACATCCCGTTTTCTATTCAGCTAAGAGGAAATGAACTATCTATCCTCAGAAGACATAGAGGACCTGGAAATATACATTGCTAAGCAAAAGAAGAGAGTCTGCGAAGCCGACACGCTGTGCGAGTCTCTCTACCTGATGCTCTGGAAAAGTCAAATCTGTAGTGACGTAAAAACACCAGTGCTTGTCAGGGATCATGGGAGAGGGAGACAATCAGGCAGACAGGGACAGTACTTTCAGGGTAGTGAACTGAGCCTCTATGTGGTATCACCGTGGCGGATGCATCTCATTACGCAGACTTCCAAACCCATGGGATACACAGCACAGAGCACAAGCCCCCACAGAAGCTCTGGGATATGGGTGACAGCGGTGTCACGTGGGCCCATTGGCTGGGACCCACAATGCCCTGACAGGGTATGTGGGGACTCTCTGTGCTTCTTTCTTTTGCTGTGAACCCAAAACTGCTCTAAAAATTAATCTTTACAAAACCAAACTATTGAACTGTACACTTTAAATAGTAAATTGCACATCTGGGAGCTATATATAAAAAAGAAATCAAGAATAAAAAGGAATGAAGGACCTGGCCAATGTGGAAGTAGTGGCACAGACGAGCTGGCAGGAAGATGAAAGCAAAGCTTTGACACTGTCACCTGGGTAAGCTTGAGATTGCATGGGGGAAAGAGTGCCCATCGGACTGAGCCCCGTGGTCCAGAACAAATGAATGTGCAGTGCAACTGGGGAAAAGCAACAGCTTTCATGGAAAGTCAACCACCACCCCAATTAGGGTACATCCACAAGGGACTTCGAAGGGCAGAAGCAACACAGAGGGCAGCTAAGCAGAGCTGCTGCAAGCCAGCACCTCTTAGCAGAGGAAAACAGGCCTCTCTCCCCATGGCTACAGCTGCCATGTGGGAGTCGGCTCGGCAGAAGCCACTATGGAAAGGGTTTCCGAACCCGGGACACAGACAAGTCTTGCCAGGGACACAGGACATGAAGATATTTGTAAAACTGAAACAAATGAGGCAAAAGTATAATCAGTCCTGGTCACCTGCCCAGGTAACATGGGTAAAAGCAGAACAGCTCAGAGCTGAAGGAGGGCTGAGGAGAATATAAGGGCATACATATTCCCTTTTTTTCTTTCTCTGTTCTTTCTTTAAGAGATGGCACCTCACTGGGTTCAAGAGCACCTCATTCTCCAGCTTGCTGGCAGCTGGGCCCAAAGGTGTGTGCCACTGTGCTAACATCTCCTTTCAGCTGCTCACAGTGCATGATGACGGTGACGGTCACATGACAGGTGTTCTGAGCCAGTGCGTGTGACACAGGGTAAAGGTTATTCTGATCTAGTTAACCCTTGGTTTTCTCAAGATGGAAGAGAGGACACTCATAGACTGTCATGCAGTTGTATCACAATCCCTAAGCTGAAAGAGGAAAGTTCAATACTGAGGGCAGGGAGGAGAGGCAGCCCATACATCACCCATGGGTATGGGTGCATGTGTGCACATGTACTTTCTGCCCAGGTGTTGTCCACTGTAGGGGAAGCCTACAAAGCAGGCCTCAGTGCAGAAGAAAGGCCAGGTGGAAACGGGAGCAGGGAAAGTAAGAGGTCAAGTCTTGTGACTTTTTGCTTTTTGGTACCAGGGATCAAACTCATGACTTTGCACTTGCCAGAAAGGTGCTGTGCTGCTGAGCTACATCCCTAGCCCCTTAGTTTGAACTAGAAACAGCAGGAATTCATGAGCAACTTACCCTAAAGAAACAAAATAAAATAATAACCATCTGCCCCTGTATGTCATGTGTGTGTTTACCAGTGAGCAAACAGAACCACCCACAGGAGGGCATTGGGACCTGCGACCAACCCTGCAGGGATGAGTACCCATCAGTGCCAGGGCCGTGGCACTTCCCATGACATTGCCCATGGAAGAAACCAACGAGCTCAGAGACAGGCATGCTGGGTCCATCTCGCCACCATGGTGCCCTAGGAAGCCCAGGCTCTTACCTCACCAGACAAGAAGCTGCCAAAGATCCAGGGGCTGCAGCAAAGGGCAGTGGCACTCTGAAGAGCACCTCAAGTGACAAGGACGGGACTAGGGTGCTTGAGGGGATTCAAGTCTGACAAGCACCTGTGTGCTAGGAGGCCTGGTGCTCACAGACCACGCTCACTCCTCGGTCTCAACACAAGCCCTGGAAAGGAGGCCCGAGGCTCAGAAAGGAGGCCGGGGCAGGAAGGCTCAGAGAACATGGTGGGTCATTACCTGGGTCATTCCCTGGCTCTTATAACCTCTGCCGTAGTACCTTCCACCTCTCCCAAACGTTCGAATCACAGGGGTGGAAATAACTCCTCTTGGACGCCTAAGTGAATAAAAAAGGACAAGAGCAAACAGACTTCAGTCCATCATAGACCACACTTAAAATAATACCTTCCACCTAGAGGCATTACATGTGGACATACTGAAGACTTATTCTAAAGAATCAATCTAACTTTCCTGGCTCATACCCAAAGCATGTATTTAGAAAATACATTAAAAATATTTTTAAAAGGCAATTAACTGATCAATTGGTATGTGGTTAATTAATAAGTTAATTAACCAATTACATAATGCTATATAATGGGAACCTATGCAACCATTAAGAATAATATCAAAGCTGGGAGGGGTGGTGCATATCTGTAATCCTCACTACTTGGGAGACTGAGGCAAGAGGATCCCAAGTTTGAAGTCAGCTGGGACAACCTATCTCCAAGTAAATTAGAAAGGCAGAGACACAGCCCAGAGCTGCCTGGGTTTAATCCCCAAGTCCTAAAATTCATGTTAAAGAGGAATGCATCTAATGAAATAGAAACATTCCTGCTGGGCTCCTAGGAATAACGGGCATGTTGGGGCTGTCCCATGCTCCCCACACTTACCCTCTTGCAGGTCCTCCCACAGACACCACCTGCAGTGGGAAAGGACTTCGGCCACCTCGGCCCCGCCTGCTTCCGGCCCAGTGGCCAACCACAGTGCCAGCGATTTCTAGCTTCCCTCCCTGAGAAGGTATAGGTTGGACTCCTGTACAAAAAATAACATGAGGAGACAAAATCTTTACAATCACAGCATTAAAACCAGTAAAGAGAAACAAGGCAAGCAACTTCTTTGCTGTGTGCGTTTCTATTCAGTAAGAAGCCCTTTGCCTCTATTTTAAAAATTCTGTGAGGGAGGTCTCTCTGCGCGGGGTCCTTGATTTACACCACTGTCCGAAAAACTGCACTGGCCTCAGAGATGCAAACTGATTAGAGATGTGCTCCAGGGTCAGCACTGGTGTGCCTGGCATACCTCCCCCAACACACACACACACATACACACACTCAGGGTGTTTTCTCTGTAGGTATTTCCAAGTTTATTTCCTTAGTCATACATTACAGAAAATAATATATCTACTTCACAGCTCTTGCTGCGTTGTTAAGTTAGAATTTCCTTCAGCAGAATCTTATATATTCATTGTATCCATCAACTTCCCTAACCATGAGTAGCTTGCACATTTTAAAGTTTTCCGATCTCAGAAATTATTAACCAATCACGAAACTTTTGATAACACCAAGCCCTAAGCATCTTGTTGCAAGGTGGGGGAATGGAGGATAGAAAACTCCCCACCATCGAGTTGTTGGTACCTGCGGCCATCACAGGGGCTGCACGGCCCCCAGGCAGAAGGAATCTAGGTGTTCTTGAGGTAAAATGATAAAATACAGAGAAAAAGGTGAAACAAGCCTAACGGTGTATCTTATTTCACCCAATATATCCCAGATAGGATATCTCAGCGGAGATAAACCCATGAGCTGCTTTTCCTGTTTCCCGCCTTCACACCCCAGTGTGTGTTTGTACCTCCTGCTTACTGCTGCAAGGTGCGATGCTGTGGGGCCACCAGACAGCACAGCACAGCTCTGGGCTTCTGACATGCTGGCGGGGAGGTCAGGAAGCCAGGTCCTGGTGCCCGCCATACTAGGCACAATCCAGAGTGGTACCCCTCCTCTGTCTCTCCCCAACCACAGGCCAGTGCCAGGGCCCGGGCCCCCCAAGTAACATCAAGCAACAAAGACGCAGGGCTGCAAGCTGCAGAGTGCAGCTGTGGAGTAGCAAAGCCCTGCTGGGCTGGGTGACACAGAAGGGCCTTCCAAGAGCTTTAGACAGGCGGCACGTACGCCATCTCTCTTCTGTACCCCAGCCTCCCTGTGTGCCTGGTAACTGAGCTGGAAAAACACTGCCTACCAGGAGGAGGGCTTGCCTGTCTAAGCATTACCCCCAACGTGCTGAGACAGTCCTGCAGTGTGACTTGCTAGCCAAATTTAGACCTGCAGTCCCCAATGTGGCTGAGAACAGAGCTGCAAGTCACAGGCTTCAAATGACAGTACCATCACAAGACACCGCTTCCAAACTAAATGTCAAGACACTTTCTCCCTGGCAAGACTAATGAGGAGAGAAACAATGGGAATTTAAAGGGTTATTTCCTTCTCTTTGAGACAGTGCCTCCTTGCAACAGTTCAGGCTAGTTTTGAATGGCGGGCCAGAATTTGCTAGCAACTCTCCTGCCTGAGTGCTGGGATTAGTGTGCGCGCCACCAACACTGGGCTATATCGTTCCTTCACAGACATTTCTATGAAAAATATGCAACAAACTTTTTACGCCAGAAGATCTGTCCCTGTTAGCACCTTCTGCACAAACCTGAGCAGCTCTACTGAAAAGAGAGCTGCTAGGGGAGGTGCCACTGAGCCAGTGCAGCTCAGCCAAGGGGCACGAGCTGTGGGCAGTTCACTGAGGTGCACAGAGGGCTCTGCACTAGGTGGATACGCAGCGTTCTTCTCTGAAAGGAGAGACAGCCCCACAGAGCCTCTAAGACTTCGCAAGGCAGGGGGGTAGCTCGCAAGGACAGTCCAGGAAGGAGGATGCCAGCTCTGGAGGGGAGGGGATGCTGCAGGCAGAAGCTCCGGGAGGGGTGTGGGTATAATTACCGCCCTGGGACTTGCTAGTCCTGCTGCTGTCACTGCCTGAGAAGGCTCCGCAGTGTCCCGATGCTGCTGCCACCCGGAAGGCACGGTAAGGGCCTGTTGCTACCGTTTCCCCATAGGGGCCTCCAAAGCCACAGACTCCTGTGGGACCCGGGGCAGAGAGAGACAGGGAGAAGCATGAGGGATGGGGCTCCAGGGGACCTGCCAGGCATGAGACCAGGCACAGCAGCCCCATCTCTGTCCACTGATGGATGGGGAAGGGTCTCCTGGCCCTTCTAGCCACCTCACTGTCCTGTACCTGTGGTCCCTAGGGCCAGCACAACAGGCCGCCTCCCTGCAGCAGGATACTGAACAGAGCCCTGGCTTGGGACTCAAGGGAGCCTTGGGAGACGTGCACTGGAAGACAGTTTTCTCTCTGGCCTGGCTTGAGTTATTTGTCACATGAGGAAAAAAAAAATCTTAAAAACAAGCAGTTGTCAGCTGTACGGACAGAGCTTCCAGTGCAGCCTCTGCATCTGCGTTGGTGACTGGCTTCCTCCGCTCTTATCATCTCCTCTAAGATCTAGCTGACGCCTTGCTCATCTGAAGAACGGGTTCTGTGACATTTCTCAAATCCACAACTACATGGTCTCAGTGCAGCAAGCTATGGCTCCTGGTTCTGCTAGGACTGCGCGGTCTACTCCCACCTTACTGAGGCCTGTTGCGCCACTCACCTGCAAAGCCTCTGCCCCTGCCCTGAGAAGGGGGGACGGGCCCGAAGTGCCGAGGGTACACAGAGGTGGGGTAGAAGGGCAGAGCAGGCGGCGGCGGGAAGGGGAGCGGGTGGGTCTGCCTGGAGAAGTTGAGCCCCTCCAGGACACTCTGCCGCATCTTCTCTACCTTGGCAGCCTGCTCGGCCTAGCAAAGGAAATCACAGGTGAATCAGTCATCCAGTGTGAGCAAACACTGTTAGGAAAGATCCCAGGCCCTGAAGAAGTTCTGTATCTTCACATGCTCTTCCTTCCAGCACTTGTCCGTAACCACCCAAACAACACCTGGGCACTTTCCTGGCCATCTGCAGAGCTGGGCAGAGCAGGAGAAGGAATGACACACAAACTAAACACCAGGCCGCCTGCTTCAGCTCACACTGCAGACGGATGTCCCTAGGGCTGGGGATCTTGCTGTTCACACTGAAGGGCTGCCCAGCGCCCATGAGCAAACCCACAGCCAGGATATGCCCCGTGGGGAGGATTCCTTCAGCAGCTCTGTGCTTTCAGCAGTAAACTCAACACTCACACACCAGCAAGATACATTAAATCATTAAATAAGAGATCTGTGAGCAGAAGTCCACACAGAACAAGGTTTAGTGCCAACTAGCAGGCAAGCATGTGGGAATAGGACCAGGATGGCACCTAACTCTGGGTTTCCAGGGAGGAACAGTACCTACAGACCCCGTGTTTAAGGATAATTTCAGAACCTAAGCATCATGAGTAGTGACAGCCAATGGTGTGTCAGGAGAGGGCTACCTGGGGGCCATCTGACAACATTCAGCTATACTGGGCTGGGTCTCCTCAGGAGTTTCAAAACAATCACTGGACAGCAGCAGCCCACGAGCCCTAGGTCAGCAGGACCAGAGGGGGCTGCCCCACCGTGCCACATACCTGACCATCACAGAGGTCGATGAGCGGGGTCTTTTCCCGGCTAGCTTTGAGGAGTTTGGACTGGAAGAGCTTCCCATCAAAGTACATCCAAGGACAACAGTGTTCCCAGGGGATGGGCTGCCCACACGCATCGTTGGCAAACAATGCCATGTCTACTCCACTCATGAAGAGAGCTGAGAGCTGGATTCCTCGGGGGTCGAGGTTCTCGATCTTTAAATGGAAAAGAAGAATTTCTGTGGAGTAAGAGTACTACAGTGTTGAATTCTCTCACCGTTCCTCTAAAATCTCCAAAGTTAATGCTCCCTAGCAAGAGCGCTACTAACTCTGTCACTTCTCCCTGCTCTAGCACTGGCCTTATCTAAACAGAAATACATGATATGCAACTCAACAACTCAAACTTCAGCACATGTTTTATGAACATACGGAAATAGCTTAGTTGGGCATCTGCAATTCACTGCACTGTGGGGGAACGCTAGACTTGGGGCATCTGCAAATCACTGCACTGTGGGGGAACACTAGACTTGAGGCTGGACGTAACATCCCGGCTCCCAGTGATGGATGGCCCCACAGCCCAGGGCCCTGCAATCCCTCATGAAATGCCACTCAGCACTGCAGACTGGAACATGGGTCACAAATTAACAAAAAGAAACATTCTCAAGAGTTTCAGCTTTTCAGGTAATTTATTTAAAAATTACTCAGTAGGATTTCATCCTGAGATAAATTTGTACTTTATATTTGCTTTGTATGCTAACAATTCAGATAGCACCTCATTAATGAAATTGTCAGAATGTTTTAGGGGACATAGAGAGCTTCGAAATGAAACAACACAACAAAAGAAATACTGCATTTAACCATGCACATGACTGGGTCTGGCACAAGGGTTATCTCCTTGATGCTGGCGTCTGCTCTGTCCAGAACCCTGCCCTGATTGGCAGGGCAGTCTTGGCCACCTGTGTGCAAAGGTCCTAGTTTGTGGATTATCCAGGACCAGGGTTTTAACTCTGCTATCGTTTTCTGCCTTCTCACTTGGGTGGTTTCTCAAGAATGTAAACTTTATGGGACACCAATCTGAGTGACGCCTACACGTTACAGGTGAAATACCTTTGTAGAGAAAAAATCATTTCCGTGTCAGATGCTGACAAGTATATGACAAGGTGCTACTCTGTGCAGTTTGTGTCAACATTTTCCAGTATCAGCTAACATTGCTTTAATCTTGTCAAAAATTTTAAGTCAGTGTAATTCAACTTCTAGAGCCAGCCAAATTTGGTCACAAATTTATAAAAGTTGTTTATCTATACCTCCTGTACCTATCATGCACCACCATGCAGGTGCTAGGAAGTAGGAGGCTTTAGGGCAATAGACTCAGCTATCCTTTTTACACTTATGAACAACATGGAGAAAGAGAGGGCTCAGCTGGAACAAAATGGAGAGACTGTACTGGGTTTAATTAGATACCAGCAGACTGTCTCTGAGCTGCAGACAGGAAGGAGAATCCTCAGGGCAGAAAGAGGGACCTGACCCTATTGGAGTGGGTGCCCGCAAGCACACATGGCCACCCCAGGACACTGGTCCCTCAACTTTTCACAACAGTAACCATGAAACCCTTCTTGCTAAGTGAGACTCCACGGCTTCCAGCTCAGCACCTCTGTGGCCCTTTCTACCCTACCTCAGAGAACACAGCATGCAGGTCAAGGCTGAGGGAGAGAAGTGACAGAGGGTTGATGCTCTAGAGACACCTGTCCATCTGAAAGTCTGCACGGAACACCACGCCACCCATCTGCGGATGCGCACACAGCAGTATGCAGCAGCCCACGTGCAACAGTCCAGTCTCCACTGCCTAATGTCCAGACAAACCACCACCTACAGCTGAACTTAGGAAACACTCTGGTTAGGCAAGTGCTCCCCTCCACATCTGCTGGCAGGAGGAACAGAGCAAGACTGCTCTGCACACAAACACAGGCTAATTAGACCAGCCTGCACACTGGAGGATGGACAACGACATGTTTCACAGCTTTGAAGAATGATGTTTATGGTTTCAAGATAATTAGCAGCTTCAGTACCAAGAGCTACCACCGACTTAACAGAAAATATCCTTAAAGCTATATCGACAACAGGAATAAAATTTCTCCTGGTTTCCTTAAAAATTTTTTTAGAAGTTACACTGCATGGTATTCGTCTTTCCCCACGTTAATTATACAAATAATAGTATGTTAACACTTATGGGGAACTTAATAAATAAGTAGACACTGCCTTTTTCTTCCATGCATTTTCATGTGTTTCATCTTACTTTAATGTCTCACCACAAGTAGGACGCAGCAATTCCACCCGCACTCCACTGCACAGACTGTCAGAGTTAAAGGTCACAGAGGTGGTAGCTGGTAGAATCCTGACTGTAGAGATGTCTCCAAAATTCACATTCTAATCTCAGTGTCCTACTAGTACTAAGATAAAGTATTCAACACTGAGCTCAACTAGAGAAATGCAGAACAAAATGCTGACTTTACAGAACATAAAACATGGAATTTATTCTCTGACTAGCTCAACAACCAAATTCTAGGGAAGTGACTTTCTCTAACTTCTTATTAATGGGCAACAGATTCTTCACTGTATTCAGCTACAGGTATCACAGATGTGCTGCATGCCCTTAATGTCTTCAAAGCTCTTCACTTTTCATCTTTTATAATTTGCATTGAGCATGCTGAACTGTTAAAAAGAATTTCAGGCAATTATAGGGGATGTCAAGAACAAGGAGATGAGACAGGACAAATACTACAACTGTGTAAAGTTCCTCGTTCTCGTCCTTTACCCACCCTCCTCAAAACCCAGGTCTAATTTTACCTTAATAATTACATTCATGCTGGTAACCTAGGAGAAGAGCTTAAAAAATATAACAGGAAAAAAAATGAGGGTCATCAGTCACTATCACAGGTATTCAAGGAACCACATGGAACACAGTCAATTATTCATGGACATGGTGGACGGAGAAAGCATGGATGAGATGAAATTCTTCAAAATTCATTCAAGCTGATGTTTGCAATGTCTTGTCCCACCAAACTTGCATCAGAAAAGCTAACAAGAGTCCAAATGGTCAGAAGTAGGCAACTTCTTCCTCTCTTGCTCCTCTGATGGCCAAGTATGCAGGGCACACCGATGGGGAGAAGAGAGGGAGCCTGGGGAATCTGCAAACCAGGCGAGGCCCGGCAAAGCCGCCAGAAGCCTGGAGGTGACTGCACTTTAGATGGCAAGCAGCGTCTTACAGCAGGCACTGCCATTACTTTTGATGTGTCCAAATACTTTAATGGTTTAAAGGTAATTTTACAATGTAATTTTCCATCACTGAATTTTGGAACCCTCAGCTCTGTATAGGAATTTTGGTAGCACTGACTAATATTTGAATTCTCAATCTGAGGGCTGAGAGGAGCTTTAATCTTAAAAAACCAAATGCCTTCCCCGCTGGACTCTTTCAGAAGGTGAACTAACCCTGCAGTGGAGCTCCTGGGTGGGGCTGTGCTTGTGAAAGGGAACCACGATCTCCATCCACACAAGAAGACCCGGAGCAGCGATGCGTGGACAGAAGGCAACTGCACATGGAACATGTGGCTTTCTGATACATCACTAGGAATGTCTCGCCTTAGATGAAGAATCAGGAGAAAATCATGAGAGCACTAAGACCTCAAAAGAACCAAAATGAAAGCTTTGGTGACTGGTTTTCCAAAGTTACATCCTGGTGTGGATCCGGAAATGAAAAGGGTATGGGAGATCAGATGGACTTCAGTTAAAGTAACTTGATGGTGAACAGGCTCGGTGGGCATACCTGGTCCCTGGCGATCTGATTTTCAGAACTGGGATGTCAATACTGAAGGAATAATCTACACAAGAGAAACAGGAGTAGAGGTAGAGGGTGGCACCACACGCTAGGAAAGTGTTTCCACCCCCTGAAGCACAGCCTGCAGCAAGCATGGCGGGACGGGCACTGGGGAGGACTCATAGGACCTGACCCGGCCCGCCACGCTGCCTGACACCAGAAACAAAAGCATTAACAACAATAACAATTTCTGTCTAACAAACAGAAAAGCTTGATCCACAAAGCAAAGAACACAATTTGAGGGAATTCACCTACTTTTGGGTTTTGTGCTTAGCTTGCTTCAAAGTCATCAGAAGCCTCAGGTGAGCGCCACTCAACAATAAACGATGGAATTTAACATAATAATTTAGGGAAAACAGACAGCCATTGAGCACACCTGTTGAATACTGAAAACCTATAAAGCAAGTCTAAAACCGCTCTGCAGGGAAAGATGCGTTCATAAAGAACGGCAAAAAGAGCTCAAGTGAAGGTAATTTTGTCAAAAGAGATTAAATGATTACAAATCAACTATAAAAAAATAAATAACTGATGGCAAAGAAAAATTAAACCCTATAAAAAAGAAAAGGCAGATGTACAAATTTAGGTCTTGAACTTTCTAATATTTAATATAGAAATTAGAAAGCAATTACAATCATGTGACCACGCAACTAATAAAAGTGTACTGAAAAACATACACACCAAAGTCAGGTGAACTTAAGAGAAAATAAATGTTGTCAAAACAACTACAGAACAAAAGGAATTACTAGAAGGCAAAATTAAAAGAAGTACAATGATAAATGCTGACTAAAAGGGCACTGCGATGATGGTATAATATTGTTCTTCAAGTGTTTTCCAAAAGGGAATTTACAATACCAGAGGGGCAAAGAATTTTTCTTTGGCATTGGCGAGGGGGTAGAAAACTAAAGTTGTAACTAGGAACAACGGAATGAAATAAGGAAAAGAATCTTGGCTAGATGTTAGAAAATTCTTAAGAGCAAGCCCTCCCAGGGTTTGGAATCCCCTCCTTAAAAAAAAAAAATTTATTTCTGATGTGAAAAACACGAATAAACACCCACTGGTAAACAAGGGAGAATTTCTCTGATAAAAGTAGAACAGATTATTTCCAAACTGGGATGGCAAAGCCATACTAGAAAGGAAGGTCCCTCGTGCCCCGAAGGCTCTCAACTCACCAAGTCAGCACCATCGGCTTAGGGCACCGCGCAGCTCTGCCCAGCAAAGGTGAGCCGTGTTACACACACCCGCCAGCCCCCAGCGAGACTCCCGAGAATGAAAGCAGGCTGCTACGTTACCTTGAGCTCCTGCAGCTGATCAGGCTCGTAGAGTTTGGGAGACAGCGCCTGAGCCAGGAAGGCATCCAGCTCCTGACGCCGCAGAATGCGCGCTCCCGGCCACTGCACCATGTACCTGAATGGGAACAGAAATGTCGGGAGTGATGACTTGAGCGGTCATCTGAGACATGGATAAAGCAGGAAATATAGGAATGATACAATCCAACGAAGGTCCCAGAGCTTTTTTGTTCAGCTTTTCTGATTTCGTATGATGATGACAATTACAAATAAAAATGCTATCACCCAGACTGATCAGAATTCTTTGTTTTTTGAGACAATGTCTTGCTGTGTAGTTTAAACTGGCCTTGAACCTACTATGTGCAGCTCAGGCTGGAACTCATCCTGCCTCATGCTCCTGGATGCTGGGACCAAAGGCTTGCACCATCCCACTCATCGTCAGTATGCTTTACTTCAGTGTAATTAAAAATAGCAGACTACACTGTGCACACCGAAAACAGTGAGACAGATTCATCCATCTATCTATTTTGTGCCAAAAACAGGGTCTTTGCTCCTGGCCTTTTTGGTTGTTGGTTGTTGTTAATTTTGGGATGGAGTCTTGCTGAATTTCCCAGACTAGGTCCAAATTTGGTGATCCTCCTGCCTCCGCTTCCCAGAATGCTGTGATTACAGGCATGTGTCACTGCACCCAGCTGGACAGTGGCATGAAACATTTATATCCTGAAAGTAATCCTAAGTGCCAATTCACATGGTCGGATTCGTTTTAATCAGGAAGCAGCACCTCTAGGCCATAAGAAAGATGGAGCTCATGATGAAGAGGGGCTTAAGAAGAGCTCCTTTCTCAGCAGTGGGCAGAAGCGGGTACTGGAAGGGTCCATGGGGTGGAGGTAACCAGAGGAAATCAGCAGAGCGACCACCTTTGAGTGGGTGCACCCGAGTGAGTAGCTGAGGGACACCAACCTCCAAATCTTTATTTGGACAAGTCTACAAGAATCCCCGCTTTGCTTTCTGTACAGACACCCAACATCACCCAGGGCATAGCCCCATGCAGCATGGGGCAGGACAAAGTCCATGGCTGACCACACACGTGAGCCTCAGACCTGCAGGACTAACTGTCCTGACTTCCTGCATTCAACACATGTCAGAGATGGCCTATTACCAGCTGAACCCTAAAAATAGCTTCTGATGATAGCTGGCTACGTGAAGAGTCTGGTGAGCCAGGAGGCCAAACTCAGCTCCTCCTACCCCAACTGCTAAACAGGCTTTCTCAGAGCTTCAGACCAAGTTTAAAGAAAAGCCAGGATCAGAGCTGGTACTGAGGCCTAACTCACTCCTGCAATAATTTTTACTTTTTTATACCAGGGATTGAACTCATGACCTCGCACTTGCCAGACAGGCGCTGTGCCACCGAGCCCTATTCCTATTCCTCCTGCAGTAATTAACATTCACTCATGGTAACACAGACGAAGGGGCTTCATGTGCAGCTTTCATGGAGCACGTCGGCTGCAGCGCCCATTAAATTCCAACCCAGCACTGTATTCACTCACATGTCAGGCAACGGATGAAGCGTTTTATACATCTTAGCTCAGCTGCTGTCACAGCAATGCTGAGGAAGGAACAATGTTATCCCATTTTAGAGACAGGGAAACTGAGGCCACACCCCACACCCCTTTCACTGCAGTAACACATGCCTAACATGACAGTGCATCTGCAGTGCCCACTGGTCAGTGGCATCAGGCACGCTCACACTGGCATGCAGTGGTCACCACCCTCTACCCATGGAACGCCTATCCACCTTCCCAGCTGCTCCCTGACCATGAAGTGCTAACTCTTCACAGCCCTCTGCTGCTCTAGACTCTCTTTCAAGCTGTGAATTTTAAAAGACTGCCTTCCCCACGGCTGATTTTCCAAGATCCTGTTTTCGAGCAGCCGAGGCTCCCAAAACTCAACAAAGCTGCAGGACACGGTGCTGTCAGTCACTGTCTTCTTTCCTCCACCTGGGTTTCTGCACCAGTCACCATCAGCCTTCACACACACAGATAGCAGGACATGTGTACAGCCTGGCCTGGGTTAGAAACCAAAGCCTGCAAGAGCGGTGGCAACCCACCCCTGGACATCTCATTTACTCAGCTGTTCCTTGCTGTGCTTTTAGGATGTTTCCAGGTCTTTACAGAGCCAAATCTATCTATGGAATTCCTGGGAAGTTTCCTCCCTGGATGTTCTTCTCTTGAACTGAGCAAAGCACAAAACCGTTACTGGAAAAGCTCACCAGGAACAGGGCCTTGGGAGAACTGCTTCATCTTCCCGCCTTTACTTCTCACCGCAGAACGGATGCTTTCTCCATGGAAGCCGGGGGAAGCCCGAGCACCAGGCCAGCACGGTCTGACACCGCTGGTGGGGACACACCTGACATGGTCTGCAAACATCTCCAAGCAGAGATGGATGGCTGCACCCTACTTTGGCACCTCATGCCTTCCTTCCTTCCTTCCTTGACATTTTAGGCTGATTTAAAGTCTTTTTTCTTGAGATCTCGTTATATATTTCAGACTGTCCTTAAACTCATGGCCATCCTCCTGTCTCAGCCTCCCAAGTGCTGGGATTATAGGTGTGTGTTACCATGCCTGGCAGGCATGGAAGACTTTCCAGGACTCAGCACAATCTGCATCTACTTGTGTGCTACCCAGGCACTTCATTGTTTTGGAGAAAGGCCTCACTGACTTTTGTCCATGTGTCTCATCAGCCTGGTGGCTTTGGATACCCTGCTCCATGAGCCAGAGCTCAGCTGCTCCCCTGCAGGCAAAGTGACATGGAGCAGAATAATTGAAGACACCCTAAATATCTTATAGGGCCAGAAAACAGGAAAAGCCCCCAACTGAAGGATGACAAGTGTCCCAGAGCCAACTGGAGACAGCTCCCCAGACTGGAGGAGGAACCAACTGAGCAACACGCAAGGTATCGCAGTAAAAACTCATAACCCAAAACAAAGTGATTCTGACCTATGAAGCACACCTGAACCCACACCAACCAAAGAAATAACTAAATGAAGGACAAAGAGGTGGATTTCCCTGAGAGAGAGAGAGACTTCAAATAATGTGTAACACACAATCCCCCTAAGAATAAACTAAGAGGAATGTCTAAGGCCAAGCTAGGCTACACAGTGAGCTCAAGACCAACTGGACAGCGCAACAAAGCCATGTCTCAAAACACAAAATGAAACAAAAAATAACATCTAAAATCAATTATGCTGTGTTTACAGGCCAAAAGTATCTATTCTAAAGTATAAATTAAAATATATGCTGCATTTACACAGCCTACTTTCCTAGTACTGATCAATATGTGGTCAGGACAACCTCAACGGACCACACGATTCCCATCGAGTGACCCTTCCATCCTTCCTAGAAGGTACCGGACACTGTGGCCACTCACCCCACCCTGGGCCCCGCCCCAGACCCCTGGCCTGGCACGCACCGTAGGACACAGCAGAGCACCATGAGGTGAGTGGGCACGTTGGCAGGGTTGAGCATGGCTGGGGTGTCGGACCTCATACAGGCCAGGAAGGCCCTCATCCTGCGGTTCTTGTCTTCCACCGCCTTACCCAGCCAAAGCCTCTTGAGGTTGGGGCAGGTCCACTCCCGGAAGGCCAGGGCTTCCACCAGCTCCGGGGTCTGAGGAGACTTTCCTTTGTAAGCTGCCCATTCCTTAATTATCACTGGTGAGACTACAGGAAAGAAGAGCAGAGAGGCGCGTTGAGGCAAACTTACTAGCTGCCGCTGGCACAGACACAACCTGCCCTGCCCTAGAGACGAGCCTCAGGAGTGGCCTCGGCTCTCAGCCCTCGGAACGAGCACCCCGCCTGGCCCTCGCCCCTGAGATGGCACGCTCCGTCTCAGTGAGCCACACATGATCCTGTCACCCAGATCATGATTTGATTTCTCCATTTACCTAATACGTAAATTAAGGGTGTTAGATAGAATTTATTAATATATTTAAGTCTACCAATAGATTTAATAACACTTGGTATAATTCACATAAGGATGTGAGCATCTGGTTATCTGAACATGAAATCCAAATTCCATAAACTAGCACCTTGTTGTATACATATTCACAAATCAGACTTGAGAAATAACTGGAATTGGGTAGTCACTTTACTTAAGAATTTTCTACCTAAATAAACAGTTAACTTTAAAGGGTGGCCAGTCAGACATAGACAGAAGCAATATTCCACACTGTGAATCCCAGCTGATGCCAGCGCACAATGATTATATTCACCAAGACTCAAAAAGACAAATGGTCCGACGTTTCATTTCCAAAGCGGGAAGACATTCTAAGTGCATCTATTACAAACATGAATCAGTACCTCTCACTACAGTGTTTTATGACTAGTCAGTTCTTTTTGCTTTCTTTTTTGAGAAGGTCTGGCTATGTAGTCCAGGTGGGCCTCGAAATTGTGACGATCCTCCTGTCCTAGCCTCCCAAGTGCTGGGATTCCAGGAGTGCGCCACCACTCCCAGCAGTCAGTCAGTTCTTACAAACACAGAGCATACGCTTCCCCGACATAATGTAAAAAAAAATAAATAAGGGAAAAACTATGGGTAGAAATACAATGAACACATTCCTGCTGCAAGTTGCATGTTGAAATTTCCTGTCACCTGTGTATAGGTGACAGTATGATAGTGACATCTGGGTGTGCACCTCAGAAACCACAGTGCCCTGGGCTAGCTCAGCAAACACCAGGACCAGAGTGGAGGCCTGTGTAGCCCCAGCCCAAGGAGAGGCTCAAAATCAGCGTAAAGCACCACAGTCCACCCCACGACCATTCAAGGCCAGAGATGGGGCGGAAGCCAGGACAAGGCTGGAAATTCCAAGCCTGATCTTCAGCACATTAATTCTATCCAAAAACACCAATCCTTCTAAGCTCACTTTCACGTGGCTGAATGCCGAGGGCAGCTGGGAGATTCTGAGGGCTCCAAAACTGCTCCAGAGTGATGTGAGTAACTGGCTGATCTCCGGTCCCACTCGAGTCTAAATACCGTTAGGCAACACAAGAATCTCTTCAAATATAACGAAAACCACTAAAGAGCTGGCCATCTTGGATGTACAGTTCATTGGCAAAAGATGGGAATGCTGGAGCCCATTTCAGCACTGAGTATGTACGCGCCACACTTGGGGATGAGGGGTCCCCATGTTACCCCCTGCACAGGGAGCCCATTGGGCCCAACATTAGTACACAGAAGTCACTAAAAATTTTCCTTTTATAAAAAAGCTACTGCTGTCATCAAACTCATTTACATCTTACTATCTTAGTGCTTCAGTGTTAAAGAGATACTGAAAACTCAAGAGTGTGTACTCAAAAAGCCCATCAACTTGAAACATATACATGTGCACATATAAACATAAGCTTATTTGCTTTTATTCAATATTTTTAGGTGTCCAACAGAACCAGCAAAATCTCCATTCTCAAGCAGAACCTGTCCTTGGACGTACAATCTAAGGCACCGCTTCCAGCACTGTTCAGCTTCCAGCAGCAGCCTCGTGGACCCACTGGATCCCATGTTCTCGCAGGTACCTTCTTGGGAGCCTTCTCTTCATGCCTCTCCCACCCCGATGCAAAGGCTGCATGGTCCAAGAGGACAAGTACACAGGTCCAGGAGGAGCTGCCTGAGGCCAGCTGCCACCACCCAGTTCCTGCACACGTGTGGGCACACACCAGGGTCAGGGAACCGCAGGACAGGAATCGGAACAAGAACAGGAACGTTGCCCTGCACCAGGAGGCTGCCCGGGGCATCTGTGTCTGCCAAGAGCATGCTCTCGCTCACTCTGGCTCCACCTGACACTTCTCTCTCTCCAGCTGTGTCCCTGCCTCTCAGGTCACATCTGACTTTGCATCTGCTCTGGCTGGGCTGAGGGTGACACTTGTCCCATCTGCCTCATTCCCTCAGACCCCGCACTGCCACCCAGCCATGCCCCAGGGCTTCTAAGGACAGGATGGCAGGGGCTGCTGGGGACTCTGCTCTCTCTCTCGCTGTACTGAGCAGTCCTGCTGCCCACTGGTAACACCCACGAGAAGCACAGCCCAGGCCTAATTTAGAAACTCGGATCTGTACCAGAGAAAATGGTATGCTGAACACAAAGCTTACTCCACAGGTGAAGGTGCTCAGGACCAGCTTTATTCTTTTTTTTTTTGTCTTTTTCCTTTTTATCAGTACCAGGGATCGAACTCACGACTGTCTGCTTGCAAGGCAGGCGCTTATGCCGCTGAGCTAAATCCCCAGCCCCTATGGACCGGCTTTATTCTGATAAAGTGCTCTGGGTTTGTTTGCTTGCTTGTGACAGGGTCTCACTGTATAATTCGGGGTGGCCTTAAAGTCACAGAGATCCTCCTGCTTCAGCCTCCAGGAGATTGAAGAACACCACAGCATCCAGCAAAGTATTCTGTGTTTTTAAAGTGTCTATAATATTTGGAGACTCTTCATATATCACCACTCAACAGGTATGGAACCTCTGGCCAATCTCCTTCTTGCTTTTTTTGATGGCAATTCTGGGAATTAATCCAGAAGTACTCACACTGGGTACCCCCAGTTCTTAGTTGTTAAATTAATTTTTGAGACAGGGTCTCACAAAGTTAGTAACCTGGCTTGGCCCCAATTTGCAAACCTCCTGCCTCTGCCTTGCAGAGCGCTGGGGTTACAGGTAAGCACCACCATGCCCAGCTTTGGCCAATCACTTACTTAACAAGTGCTCAATGGGCATTTACCTGCATCAGGCTGGGCTGGAACAGGGCTGGGGCTGGGGGGGGGGGGGAGTGAGGTAGTGACCTGCAGGAGTGTGTGTCGCAGGGGGCCCTCCTTAGGGTCTCAGGCCTAGCAGCTCCAGGGACTAAAAAGGGGAACCTTAACCCAATTCTGATAAGTAAACAACAGCACCCACAGCCCCTCACCTTGTAGGGAAAGCTGTGTGCGAGACCAATCTACATCTTCCACTTAACTTTCAATACACTAACTTAAAAATAGCACTTACAGATTAAAGAGTTCTAAAAGCATGTCCCACTGTCAGACCCACACCCAGAGGCTGTACAGTGGAGGTGAGCATGGCTAGCTTCTGAAAGGGCCCCTTCTGCCTTGAAGGGGGACTTGTCCCTGTATGCCTCTAGGCATGCAGGCTGACTCCCGAGCGTGCCGTGGCACTGGGCCACCAGGACATCCTGGGTGGCACTGTGTGGCCATGGGAACAGTGCACAGGATACAGGGTTCTGTGCCACGGGGACTGCAGGAGGCCACCTTCCCACTGTCCTTTCAGATCCGAGTAAGAAAAGCTGGCGGTCATCTCATCTAGCTGAAGAACTATAAGTAAATCACCATAGCAAACATGCATCTCCTCTTTCTACAGACAGGAAAATTCACTAGAGAAGGATCCACTTCAAAACACCCCAGCTTGCCCTATGCCCAGGAGAGGCATACACTGGCAAAAACAACCCTGAGGCCTCGGCTTTCTAGGTGATGGGGATTCTCTTTATAGAAAGAAACTCTTTGAAATATAACTAGGGTCAGACACGCTGTCATACTTCAGTGTAAATGGTCAGTAAAACCCTGGTGTTTTCTATCAAACAGAGTATCACACTTAACATCTGACAACCAGACACCTTGGAAATCTGCTATGATGCTGACTCTGGGATCGACCCCAGCTCAGGAATAGGCAGCAACGTTCATGCTTTCAGACAATTTCCACTGCTTGGCAGTGGCTGCTCAGGCCACACTGCATAGTGTGACCCTCAGCTCAAGCCAAGGACACCAGCACTTACCCACAACACCTATGAAAGGCTGGGACAGGGTAAGTTACTGTGTGCGGGCAGCAGCAAGGAGTGGCAGGAAGACCTGGGTGTGCGTGTGTCTGAAGCTCTCTGGGGCAGTGATAAAAACAAGTGGGAAGTACAACACAGCAACAACAAAACAACTCCAGCCCCTTTATCTCAGGGCAGAAAGAGAACTGAAAGCCACGAAGGCAGCTCCTGCCCTCAGACAGGAAGCAGCACCAGTGCACAAGTGACAGCAGGACCTGAGGGGCTCCATGACATTACACACCAGGAGCCTCTGTGCAGCTGAGTGCTTTTCTCACACTGCTGAAGTCTGGGCAGGAAGCCTACTGTCCTCAGAAATCCAAGGCTCAAGAGGCCACGGACACCTGGAAGACATGCCACCAAACATGTGACAAGTGCTGTACAGTGCTCATTTTCCTGTGTATATGATTCCCAGTATGTCAGAAACTTGCAAGTTCAAGGATTTATGAAACAAACACAAACTCCAAAGAATAATGCCATGGGCTGGTAGTGGCGATGTTCCTACGCAAGTATCCCTTGGACCCGGTCAACTCAAAAGCTCACCGAGAAAAATGTCAATGCTACACCTAGCTGCTTGGTAAATAAAGAAAGTCAGACTGATCCACAAAGACCTTTTGCAGAAACCACAGCAAAAAGGTTCCACAACCAATTTCACACCTGCCAAATCAACATACTAATTCTCATTGGTTATTTTGTTTCATAACATAATCCACAACAAATCTGCTTAATTTATTTTTAATTATCAGTGTTAAATATTAACATAAACAAAAATGTTCTAAAGCAAATTAGACTTTAAAAAGTCAGCAGTCCTTTTGGCTTTTCTTAATAGTTTAAAAGTGCACGAACGATACTGGTGAGCATTCCTAATCCAAAAATCTAAAATGCAACATGTTCAGAAATCCAGCACTTCTGAGATGGTACCCAAAAAATTTTGGATTCAGACTTCAAGAGTTTGGATTGGGGATGCTTAACCAGTGGAGCCTATAAAAGTATTGAAAAAGACCCCCCAAAAACCTACAAAACCTGTAATGTTTTTACTCCCAAGAAAATCAATCTCTATAGGAAAGCCCTTCATAGAAACAGTGCTCACAGTCTATAAATCTGCCTTACAGTTCCATAAATTTATCTGTGTCTATCATTTATGTCCACTGACTTTTTTTTTTTTTTTTGAGACAGGATCTCACTATGTGGGTCAGGCTAGTCTTAAACTCACTACATAACCCAGGCTGGCTTCAAATTTGTGGCCAATCCTCCCGCTTCAGCTTCTTGAGTGCGGGAAGGTGCCACCATGCCTAGCTGTCCATTGACTTTTTTAAAGTCTGTTTTTTAAAAACTTAATTTTGACATCCTGGATAAGATGTGTTACAAGAAATGCAAAGCAAGGAGACGATGGCCTACTTCACTGTGCACATGTTGCTGACTTGAAAACGAGACCCGCTGAGCTTTATGTCCTGAGCTATGAATGCCCGGGTTCTAGCTAAGGCTCCTCAACCACCACGCCCTGTTAACACCTGTCACTGCCAACTACTGCAGCCCCTCCCACCAGTCTGTGGACAGAACGGGGAGGAGGTAGTCAAGAGGCTCCTGAGGGGGAACAGGCCTCCAGGGCAGCAAAGGCTCCTAAGAAGAGGGAGATGAGGTGCATGAAACAGCTCCTCTGCAGGGTGGACCTGGGAACCCCAAGGTGACCCTGCTTTGGAGTCCGGCTCATGCCTCAGGGCCCAGAATTCCTGCCTGGCTCCCTGCCCTCCCCAGGGACAGATGCCCTCCACCCGACCTGCAGGAGCCACCTGCCCTGAAGTTAATTGTTCTCTTTCAGCCTGTTCCATGTAGAAGACAAAACTCCACGGACACACTGCCACAATAAACCAAGATTCTGATGACTTTTTAAAAGCATAATGACAGATGAATGGAGAGGACTGGAACACAAATGGCCAACGTGTAAATTCAATGCGGCTCTGAAAGGATGGCAGGTTTTAAAGGCTCTTTGACTGGTTCTTTCCCATAATAAGGGCGCCCGTACTATCTCCACAGTGACAGGGACAGGAACACACACCTGCCCAGTGCGATGCTAATAAAGCTGTGAAATCACAGACCTCCCACTCAGAAACAGCCACACTGCAGGGAAAAACAATCTGCCTCAGGGAATGCCTTCCCAGGGCACTTAGGGATCTTTCTCCATGTGCCAATGACGTCATATAACCTACACCAGGTCCAGGAGTGGCCATGAGTTAGACAGCAGCTGTCAACAGACTGAAAGGCAATCATCCTTTCATGGTGTCAACCAGGAACTCCTGTGAAAGCTTCGAGGCCTGCTTTCCTGCCGCACAGCAGAAGCCCGCTCAGCCTACAGGGAGCTGCAGCAGCATTTTCCCTACCACCACACAAACGTCCACCCAAAGAGCAGACTTTTCAAGTAACACCAGCTGACTCAATGGCTTGAGCAGGGTCAGGACTCAGGCAGCCGAACTTCACTGAGCAGGTCCTCAATGGGCATTTCAGGGCACTATCAAGGAACATTAGGTCGTGCTCACCGGGCCTGTGTTCTCACACATGGTTTGTTTCGGCATCCACAAGAAGTCTTCAGGACAGAATTCTCCCAAAGTGGGGATCACTGATGGGAAAAAATTACTACTACAGAAACCAAGACTCATTTTTCCATCACAGACAGAACTAATGAATGAAACAAATCCAGTTTTGTCTGCTCATAAAAATCAAGACTCCAGAGCTGTTTACAAAAACCTCACCCACTGCCTTTCCTGAGCTCCCGCAGCACCTGATCTTAGCTCAGACCCACATATCTCCTCCTTCCAGGAGCATCTGCGCATTAACGACACACTTCTCCACGCTCCTAAACTCGGGGGCTGACCTAACCCCACCTTGGCAAAAGTCATACAAGCACATCCTTCCTTTCTCATTTCAGGTTGTCACTTCTGCTTCGGTTCAAGTCACCCACCACCCTCCAACTTCTCTTTCTAAACAGTAACACTGCTCACACCAAACCTTCAGTGGTTTCCACATATCTAAATCACGTTCACAAGCTACCGATGTAGAAGACTGGATTTGTGTAGCAATGATCTTTCAGAGCATCTCTACAATTATACAATGACTTTAATTCCTTCACATGCCAACCTTTGCTTCTTCATCTCCATTCCATCTTATTCATTCATTTTTGCTAGATACTCCTTCAGACAGTAACACACATGATAATAAGTGCTTATCGAGTCACTTTAGTCTTACCTCTTAAGAAGTGCAAACTGACATTTACTAGTGGCAGCCCTGGTGCCTACTCCATGTGGAGGAAATGTCTTTCCTTCCCAAGCCCTGGCCTGGCTGGGCGCACAACCTCTGCACACTGCTAGTTGGCCCCTTTCTCAAACCAAATCTAGATGTCTTCACCTCACTCTTCCTGCTTTCACCAAGAATAAGCATCCCAAAGGACTCTCCATCTAACTGTATGAACATCAACTCATGACCCAGGCTTCCTATTTTCTCTGGTACATTCACCTTTTGTCCAACTAAATCCTTCCCACTAGTCCAAAGAATACCACTGCTGTAAATGCAAGGGCAGAGTAGGGAGACAACCTGAGCCAAATCCCTGCTCAGAACTGTGGTCTTCTTGCCATCTCCACCATGCGTGAGGAGCAGGTGTCTGGAGGCCCTCTTCTACCTTTCTGCATCCTGCTGGACCCTCTGAGTCACCCCAGACTTCCTCACCCATTTTTTCCTTCCCTTGATGGCTCACTCCCACGACCTCAATGACAGCTAAGGCTGGCTCTCACAAAACAGCTGGGGCAGGGAGACACCTGGCTTGCTCTTAGAGACTCCCTCTGCCATGTGCTCTGCATATTTCAGCCCTGCAGAAGCTTGTTCGTACTGCCAGACCCAAGTCCAGATCGGCTGAGTGTGTGTGCTGGTCACAGACCCACTAGCAGGGCACAAGGGGTCGAGACAACTCCAGGCATGCCTAGCACTGCAGCACATCAGGAAGCAGAATGCCCTGATGCCAAGAGGAAGGGGATTGTCATAGTAGACTCCATGAGATGGCACACATGACGACTGGACACCTGTATAGGTAACTCTGCTCCTGGAACACATGAATGCCTTCCACTACAAAGCGAGCATGGTACTCTGCCACTGAGGGTGAAGGGGCAGCAGTAGCCCAATGTCCCAGGATCCGAGCCATGGGCATTCTTAGACTGTGGCCCCAGCCGAGCTGGATAGTATTAACTGGCCAGGTGCAAAGCTCTTTTGTGAACAAGTGGATCACACAGTGTGAGAAAAGAACAAGGATGTGTGTGTGTAAAAAATGCCCTAGTCCTTTGAGAACGTCATTCAAAAGGCTTGGTGTTCCCTGTCCTCAAGAACGCAGAAAGCTACAGGGGAGGACACTGTGGGGCTGGCATTATAGTCACACGAGCAACTCAGCAGTCATGGTCAGTACATCTATCTCCAGGGAAGGGCAATGAGAGGGCTTTATTGTGACACCATGCAGATCGCGCTTCTGGCACAGAAACTGCAAACAGAACATGAGAACGCAGGTCAGTGCTGAAGGTGAGCTTCACACCTGACAAGGCCTAAGTGTACCACCCCACGGCAGAAAAACCCCTAGGCAAAGGTCCTCGCTTTAAAGAGTGATCTAGTAATTTACAACTTCCACAACTGGTAAAATTCTTACTTTGTGTGTTTCGGCAATATTTTCTGTATTTCTCAATAAAGGTACAATGACTTTTACATGCTTGGCCAATAGCAGATAAAATTACCAACAACAGAAAAGCATTGTTCCCCCAAAATATGACATAGACCCACAAGAGGAAGGAAAATGCTCTTGACCTCACCTCGACATTTCAAGCAATACTTTTCAGTACATCCATCTGTCCACCCCCCGCCCAACAAGGCAATCGGCTGGACATGGACACTGCATCTGCTGGACTCCAGGGTAAACCACGGTAATCTTGAGATGACCCACTCGCGTTCCACAACCTTCGCTACAGCAAGAGCCCCATCGACCTGTTCTCTAGAAGTCTGGCTGCTGGAGAGAGCAGCGCTGTGCCTCATGGACACAGGCACAAACACACACATCCTGGTGACCAAAACAGGGTCATCAGAACAGCGATGACCGTTCAAGCCTACTTTCTGACCAGCAATGAGTGTAAAGCGTAAACCTTCTGCATTATGATTTTACCGAGTAAACACGGTTACTGGAATATGAGTAAGGAAGTCTGGCTTCTCCTCTGCCCTGAGGGTTCTCCCTGGCCTACGGCCCAAGGATGGCCCACCTCCTATACATGGCCCTCAGGGCAGCTCAGTCAGGACTCTTCTAAGACTTTAGAAAATGTACAAGAGAATACGTGAGGTACCGAGGAAAACAAACAATGGATTGTTACAGTACATACATTCTGGTGGAAGTCTGTTCTTTCTAAAAGCAAGTCTCTCAGTTTTCTTTCTGCTTTCTGCCAAACTAAACAGGACTCCGTAAACATACTGACGAACTGGCCTATAGAGCAGGGCGGCCGGAGGCAGGTCTTTGTTGGCTTCATCTTCAATAGAAACAGCAATTTTGATTTCACCCTTTGCATGGAAGAAAGCAGAATAATATTGCACATTTTTCATGTTGAATTTACAATACACTCACAGAAATATACTGCATTATCTCCAATTAATGACATTGTAATTCTACTCCAAACAGTGGCTTAGCAACTGGCCCACATTGAAATGTTTAGGAGAGTTTATATGGCAGTCTGCGGTCCAAACCTGTGCTCAAACACTCAGAATAACCTGTATTACCTTGTATTTAATCCACAACCAAGAACAAAAGAAAACCACATAGATGATCCAAAGTCTTTGAAACAATCTAGACAGATAACACCAGACAACGAATAGAAAACATGGAGAACTTGCAACTTTTAGAGTCGAAATGGTCACATGGGGAATAAGGTTTATAATTTCAATGACCTATATGCAACCAACAAATTGAGTATTCTGAAAATAAAACGCTCATGTTTTCTTTGCCAAGAAATTTCACACACAAAAAAATCACCATATATTAAAATCCATCTGCCTACGAAAACTTAAACACAACTAGGCTTCTGCCATAGTTTGGGTAGGTGGTCGATAAACGTCCCATTGCGGGGGAGGCCACAAATAGTTTTAAGTCAGACTACAATAGCACACAACCCGGCTCATCCTCCAGATTACTACAGCAAGAACTGTGGCCTGGGCAGCCGAGACTGCTGCTAAAATGCTGCAGGACCCCTACCTCAGGTGCTATGGCATCAAGATACCTCAGCGTACCCTGCAGGGAATTGTGTACATGGATCTTCCACATCTGTAAGGTTAACTGATTCTCTTAATAATTTTGCAATACTTGGTCTTTTGCATAAATTTAATTTCAAAAGTGGTCATTCCCCTTCTCCTCTGTGTTTTGATATTCACTGATCTAGCAGCTACATATAGCCTAACGCTCTGATGCTGGAGAACATTCCTCTAAATGTTATGATGCTGTGCTAATTCTCTACATTACTCTGAAGATTCCTATCCCTGCAGACATCTCAGCCTGGACAAATGAGAGCTTTTCAGCTCATAAGAAGTATCCATTACAGTTATATTTCCCCCAAAATACTGAAAAAGCTTAAGTAGTGTTTTGAAATCTGAAAAAACAGCTTACTTTTTTCAACCATAGCTATTCTGTCAATATCTGCTCTTAAAACTGGTGAGAGCTGCGAAAGGTACGGTCTCTGCGCCCCTGCCATGGCTCTGACTGTTCAGGCAGCACAGATGTAGTGGGTGGCTTGGGCACCTGAACAGCTCCCGAGGTAAAGGCTGTCGTCACTTTAGGTGTTACTTTTATTTGGAAAGATGCCTTCCCAAAACCTTTGTCCTTTAAATTTAGCAAAATCCTTCTCCCACAACAAAAATTTTCACTTACCCTTCATAATTTATGTTAAACTAAAAAAAAAATTTTTTTTCTTACAACTGGAATTTGAAAGTGACACTATTCATGCATGCCCAGATCAAACAGTAGGTTAAGATTTAGAGGCTGTTACCACTAAAAAACCTACGAGAGCTGAATAGGTAGTGCTGGCTAAATATTCTCTGTGTCCTTTTAATTTATAAGAGCAATACTGGATTCATCAACAATCCACCCTGTGAGTACTATGGAGCAGGAGTCATTTGTACGTGACTCCATTTCACAAACCACAGATGGACTGCAGGAAATAAGCAGAAAAGATTCTGATTATTTATGGAGGGATGGGTCTTGGGAAAAAGTTAATAATACAAGATAGTAGTGAATCATTTCCACCTAAGTCTGATCACTAAAGTAACTTGTTAATTTGCAAGTCTGTGAGTGCCAACACAAAAACTAGAAATCACTGAGGGAATATAAATACATATAGATATACAGAGACATCAAAGCTTAAAAACAATACCACATTGTATGTATATATTTAGCCATTCATTTGTTTAAAGACACCAATAAAGTGTAATATGACACCGAGTAAAAAGGTAACTACATTTTCTGACTATGCACAGGTGTTAATAAAATCCTGTACAGTATTTATTTTGCAATTAGCATTTTTAAAATTGTACTCAATGAGGTAGAGTCAAACTATGTAGAAACTATCAGCCACTCAACAGGGGAGACATGACTTTTCAAAGAACATATGGTGAAGAAATCAAGTATTTTTATCTCCCATCAGAATTAAATCTAACATTATAGCACAAATAGGGTACAAGGAGTTGTAAAGTTGAAATAAAATTACAAGCTATAAAATGATGCAATTATTTTCATTATAAAATATACTAAATACTAAATATACTAAATTGGAGTGGAAAGTGAGATCTTATCTTAAAATGAGGTTTAGAAATGTAAATTTCACCTTCTGCTTAATGTTTTACAGGGGGAAACCAGCCTTAAGTAACTTAGTAAGACAAAAAACAGTTCACAGAAGGAAAAAAAGAACAGAACATCCATCAAACAACAGACGGCCCTCTGGGGCCGTGGCCCATACCTTCGTCAGGACATGGAAGATGTAGGGGTACATCAGCCCCTTCTTGTGCCTGTGCTCAGCCACTCTCAACACCTCAGGTGCGACCGGGGGCAGGGGAGGTGTAGTGATGTCCATGTGGTTCCTCGTGGGCATCGACAGCAGGCATGGGATTGGCTGGACGGTGCCCATCTGGCTCCCTTTGCCTTCAGCTAGCTGGCTTCCTGAAGAAGCGGTGGACGAGCCTTCTGCCTACAGAACAAAGGGCAAGACACAGGAAACTGAGCTAGTGTCACCTTCCACGACTGTTGCTAAGTGTTCAACTACGGAGAGTAAAAATTAGTCCTGTGTAGAGACCAGAGCTAGTGTCCACCTCATAACAGAGACCAGAGAGTGCCCTGTCCCTTCCCCTAACTGGGCTGCCTTGCAACAGAAATGCCATCGGCAACCCCTCTGCCACACAGAGCATCTGTGTGTCCCTGTCCACGGTGTCTCCCTACATGTCTCTGGGTGGAAAGGCTGTGTAGGCCTCATCTCAGGAAGTGGCCCTGCCTCCCCAGAAGCTCCTCTCTTGGGGCCTCTATCTTTCCACAGCCACCTCACTGCCCTGCTCGGTTCTTGCTCACTATCATGTGGTCCTTTCTACAGCATTTCTGCTTTTCTCGAGATTCTGCCCAAATCACTACAGATGAGGAATCTAACACTCAGGCCATGCAACTGACTGCCATCACACCACTGGTGACTCTTAGGATTGGGGTTTTTGGAGGCCTGACCCAAATCCTGCTCTTCACTGCCACAGTTGGTTTATAAAAGAACAAAAACCTGCAAAGCACACTAATGCATGCCTACAGTGCTAGCTGAGGCAGACAGATCACATGAGTCCTGGAATTTGGGGCCAGCCTGGCCAGTACAGCAAGAGTCCATCTCTCAAAAAAGAAGGAAACCCAGTATTCCTTGTAGTCACTAGAAAGCCTCAAATCAATTATATGCAGGCGAAAATTAAAGCAGACGACCTCTAACTTCATCTTATCAAATACTATGGCTCAGATCTACAAATGCTGACAAACAAAGATGTGTGAGACAGCAAGACATACTGTTAGGTAGAAAACACCTGTCCTATGACACCACCCACCAAGACACGGGATGCCCACACAGAACAGGATGGCAGCTGTTGTCGCTGCTGGCCAGCAGCACCAGCCGAGGAGGGAAGAGTCGAAGGGAGACCTCTATCACCTTCTCCATTAGCTGAACACCTGCCCAATAGCAACTATTATTTACACAACAAAACTTCTTTCTTGATCAGAATAAATGTTGGAAATGAGAACTGCTTGTTGTTTACTTTAGTGGAACCCAAAGCAACATACATTTTTCTGTTTTAGAACAAAATAAAATGTCTTCTTTCCAATCATCTGCAGTTATCTGCTTAATTTAACCCTGCAATAAATATACAAGTGCCAAAATTCATCTTAAAAAGAAAAGTCATGGGTAATTTACAAGTGTTCTCTACACTTTCCCTCCACCATAGGTACAGATGCAAAACAGTTGTTTTGAGTTCAACTGTTTTGAAAGGTAGTTTAAAGGAACAGGTATTCACAGTGCATTTCCGTTCCTCATTTGTAATACTAACACTATTTAAGTGAGTTTATGACATTCAGACGAGTCTGTTTCTAAAATCAACTTTCCTGTAGGAGTCGTGCTTCTTCTCCGGACCACCGGGAGAAGATATGGCTTTCCAAATTAAAAAGATATTGATGGAGACCATTAATTATTTTTAAGGGTCTTGCTATGTAGCCCAAAATGGTCGAACTTTCAGCAATCCTGCTGCCTCAACCTCCTTAGTGCTGGAATTACAAGTGGGCACTCGCACTCCTGGCTAGAGATCACTATTAACAGGCAATAACAGGTAAGAAAGGAGAAATAAAATTTTGGTTTATTTTCATTTTTAAAGTATGTATCCCAGTCAGGTCTGGTGGCACACTCAGACTAGCACTCAGGAGGCTGAGGCAGAACTGCTGAGTTCAAGGCCATTCTGGGCTACAAAGTGAGTTCCAGTTTAATAGTTAAACAAAAAGTTTAATAGTTTTCTCAGTTAATAATCACAGAAACTCCTGCCAGGCATGGTGGCTCACGCCTGTAATCCCAGCACTCAGGAGGCAGCCAGCCTGGGCTGCACAGTGAGTTTAAGACCAGCCCGGACTACAAAGTGAGCTCAAGGCCAGCCTGAACTGCATAGTGAGACCCTGTCTCAAAAATACAAAAAAAAACAAAACAAAAACAAAACAAAAAAAACCCACAGAAACTTAAAGAGGACAGCTCAGGACAGCTTATCCAAGGGAAAGGAGTCACAGGCATCCCCGCCTCCCTGAGACAGGCAGGCTGAGGGCAGCTCTGCATTCTTCCCTTCTCTGTTCTCTGGAAAGGCTCACGTGACTGATGCACACTTCAAAGGGAGATTTTTCCTTCACCTGCTGCAACCCTCCATACCCAGAGTCAAAGCCCAAAGCAGAAAGGCACAGACATCGCACCTTTGCTTGGTCTCCCACGTCACTCCGAGTCACCGGCTCCACATGGCTTCCAGTCTTCTCCCAGCCAACCTTGTTCCCAGTGATGTGGCTGCACAGGAAAGGAATATAGTCACTCATCACAGTGGATCGCTGTCCCAAACAAAGTGCATGATGTGAGAGGGGTCCACACTACACCTGCAGACCCGTCAGCAAGGCTTTTGTCATACTTCACTAATCTTACATTCTCCACAAGAAATTATCTCTAGAAGTAATTCTACTGTGAGACCATCTCTTCCGGCTTCACATGAGTAACCAAGCAGTTCAAAGACTCCAGTGGACGTTGTGCTCAGCACACTGCAGGGAAAGCAGAGGAAAGAAAGCGGGCTTTGCGTCAAAGAAGCGTCTGGTCATCATCGGGGGGCAAGGTGGACACTCACCATCTTCTCAATGGCAGCTCCAGGCAGGGGAGGAGTCAGTATTCCCTAGCACACTTTATAAACAAAGGCAAGGTGACCACACACAGGGCATCGAGCATGTGCCCAGAGAACCTGCTGCAGGGGAGGCTGGGGATGGACTACCAGGAAGGTGGGCATTCTTATGGAAACTTATCAGGGGAGCAGCTTTATTGGGTAAGGCAGCAAAAAGCAGAGTAAAAAGAGATGGGCAGCCAGAGTGAGGCTTTTTAATCTGATTCGTTAGTGCCTAGTAAAGCAATTTAGCAGCTTTAATCATGTTGTAAAAATCTGAAATGGAACAGACTGGAATGAGTAACCTGAGAAAATAATTTCATAAATTCTAAACGCTGCCAGGCCTGGTGGAGCACACCTGCAATCCCAGCACTCAGGAGGCAGCCAGCCTGGGCTGCACAGTGAGTTCAAGACCAGCCTTGCCTACACAATGAGATCCCATCTCAAACACACACACACACACACACGAAATGGTTATGAGCCACCATACTGGTAGTAATCTATCGTGATCCGGGACAAACCTGGAAAGTAGGAACCTGACAGGCTTGAGCAGCGCGGGCAGAGCCAGCAGGCAGGGTGACCACAAGTCAGGGAAGCTGGGGCTTCTCCAAGCAGTCAGTTCCTACCCCTCACGTAGGCTTGCAGTGCTGGCTACCGGGCATGCCAGCATGGGCTGTGCTACCTGCACTGCCCTGCTAACTGACCAGACCCACACGTCACATGGACAGGGCTTTTGTTTGATGTTTTTGAGACAGGCTTCACTATATAGCTCAGGCCAGCCTCAAATTGCTGTGCAGCCCAGAATGCCTCAAAACTGTGACCCTCCTGCCTCGTCTCCCAACTGCTGGACTACAGGCATGAACCACCAATGCCTCCCTCAGACTTTATGACTCACTACATCTATCTTCTAATTGATATCATTTTACTCTTGTCCAAAAAAAAAGAGAAAAACAAAACTATTTTTAAAAGAGAGAGAAGGCTACCTCTTCCACCTAAATCCAAAAGGACTGTGCTGTATCCCAGAGCACACAAAAGCCCTTCCAGTCAAGGGCACTGCCTATTAGAGGGGAAAAGGCTGCTGTTCATGTCCTGGTCTCCAGGGTGGCCAGAGAGACCAATGTGCTGTGCAAGGTCTCTACTGTGGAATTCAGGTGTCAGAAGGTAGCTAGGAGGCCACACATCTGTGCTTGCATTGCTGAAGCCTGGGATGCACCCTACTGAACCCAAAGAGGAAGCAGCTCCACCAGCAGTGTCTCATTGCGGAGCAGTTGATGATGTGCAGGTGGGAGGCTCTGACATGGGAAGTAAGCGAACAGGGAAGTAAGAGGGGAATGACAAGTCACCTCGCTCTGCCCCATACGACCAGTGCACGGGAGGGAGGCACAAAGCTTGCTTCTCCCTTATACAAGGTGAAAAAAAAAAGTTCCTCCAGCCACTGTGCAGTGTAAGACTCACCCAGCACACACACTGAACAAGCAGACAGTGGGCAAGGTAGGCTGTGCTTCAGGGAATCTCCCACCCAGGCGCAGACCCACCTCTCTGCCATGACACCCAGGACCCCAGGAGCCATGCTACCCCCTTCTTGCCCTATACAGACCATCAACTGAAAATAAAATACTGTCATCCAGATGCTCACAGGCTCCTCTAATGAGTGTACTGCAAAATCACAATTCTTGCAAAGCAGCAAGCAGCAACTGAGGCCTGTTCAGCCTATAGCAAGTCAGCCGCCCGGAGCAGGGGCCACCAGGACAGGTGGCCTTTGAAGGCTGTCAGAAAGCTACTGCAAACCACAACAAAGGAAAAAGACATATATCTCAGGAGTGCATTCCCTGGGAAACCAGAAGGGTCACTTAACAAAATTCTTTAGCTTTTCTATATTAAAAACCAAATCAGGGGCTGGGGATTTAACTCAGCGGCATAAGTGCCTGCCTTGGAAGCAGGCAGTCGTGAGTTTGATTCCTGGTACCAATAAAAAGGAAAAAGACAAAAATAAAAAATAAAAATAAAAACCAAATCGGCTAGACATAGTAGCACACGCCTATAATCCCAGTACTCCAGAGACTGAGGCAGGAGGACTGCTGTGAGTTCAAGGCCAGCCTGAATTTCAGAGCAAGACCCTGTCTTGAGAAAAGAAGGAAGGAAGGCAGGCAGGCAGGCAGGCAGGCAAGCATGCAGGCCAGCCCACCCGAATCAGTTTCCATTTTAGATTGCTTCAACAGTTAATTTCTGAAGGACAGCTATCATTTATTATGCATTTATCAGTTTATATAACCCACAAACAATTCAACTAGCTATACGAGTACACAAAGAATGACACACTTGAAGTATCACAGAGCCACCGCCAGAAACACCAGGCCAGACCTGGAAGGGCAGCTTCTGACAACATGGAGCACAGGTGGACTCTGGCACTGACACCACACAGTCCCCCTTCCTGGGCTCAGCTGCCCCACGGCAGAAGTGGCCCCACAAGAGTCACATGTCATTAGCGTGGGTTAATGGAGAGGAGGGAGCTACAAAGTGTACATGAGAGCTGCTGCCATGTTACACACCTCAAACCAACATGGCACACACATCTGCGGACTGCACAGCACTGTGCCCTCTCTCCTGAAGACTACCCAGAGTGCAAGGAAAGAAACGCGCCTCTACAAACAAACACAAACAAATGAAGCTGAAAAGTGAGCATGCTCTCTGAATAGGACTTTTATACACCCATTCAAAAGGTCAGCGATGTTAAACACGCACACTCATGTTCTCTTATTAAGCAGCATATCTATATAGCTACACTCACATGCACTAGTAAATACAGTACACACATAAACTTACATAAATTTATTAATTATAAAAGGAGGAAAGTGGGCAAGTTGCTATGTCTATAGTAAGGTCTCATTCATATAAAAACCACATCTTAGTACATGCAGAGAAAAATCAGGCATTTTAAAATTCAGCACTCTCCTGAATACAGGTAACTCTTTAGAGATGGATGGTGGGGGATGCTTCATATTACATTTTCCAATGTTTTGAGTTCTACCTATTTTTATATCAAGATGATAATGAGAAAAATGAATCTATGAGAATATAAAATAAACACCACCATGCAGATGGAACTGTCATTCTTAATTCAACTAAAATGAGACTGCAAAGGTCCATCCAAAAATCAAGAAAAACAAGTACACTACCTTATTTTTAAAAATTTTAAAGCAAGAACAGAAAAGCAAATGCCAACGCTGCTATGAAGAAGAAATCAGAGAAAAAATATTCAGCTGTGACACAACACGTCTTCCCCTATTGTCAAGGGCCCGGATAGCCAGCCAAAGGCACCGGCCTGCTCCCAAAGGGTCACAGACACCAAAGAGGGGAGCAGCGAGGCCGCGGAAGCAGCTGGCTGCCGCTGGGCGTGGCCTCCTGCGCGCAGCCCAAGCAGCTCACCTCCAGTCTATGCTAGAACCCTCTGGTGGCTACAGCCAAAAGGCAGGAAGGCTGCCCACATGCTCATGGCCCCCGTCTAACCACCGTGACTTCCACTCCATCAGCACAGTGGCACAGAGCCACCAAGCGACTCCTCTGGGGAAACTGAACACTGGAAGAGGGAAATAAGAGGGACAGGGCACAGGCCCTGCTCTGGGCGTGGCCACTTGCTCTCCCCTACCTGCCCCGCGGGTCAGTGAGGGTCATCTGGATTATCCACAGCCCTCGCAAGCACCCGGCAATGCAGGAGGATGGTCCCTGATGTAAGAAGGCGTGCAGTGTGTACCTCCAGCGCCACACCCACAGCTCTCGGGCACAGCAGGCAAAGCCAGGCAGGACCAGCTGCTGGCAGAGTGGGGCTCCTGGCTCCCGTTCTCACACCGTGGCCCGGATGTTTCCAAACTTTATCATTTTTAAAAAGGGTAACTTGGTACATTTTCAATGGCACTCCTGTATCTCTTTCTAGTGAGAATGGGTAGCATGTGTTTGGTGGTGAATGTCTGTGTTTCTTCTGAATTGCATGTGCTTGTCTGCTGCCATTTAAAACATTTATATTTTTTATAGGGAGTTTTTATTGTTTTAGTTGTCTCATTTTTATAACAGTCCCAATTACCCATCACCAACACCCAACTGTTGCAGGAATTGAGTGATTTACTTTGTCATGCCACATTCTAAATTCAGTTTATTGCTTCCGTGTGTAAGGCATACTATAGGAAATTCTGCTAACCTGTAGAAACTGACCCTTCACAGGTATCTTGTCCCATCTTGTCAGTGGGCACTGACATACCACGGCCAGCCCAGGAGCAGTCCTAGCAGTCTTGAGCTTAGGGTCTGTCTGCAAAGATGAGGGGAACGTACGACTGCTCTGCTATCTTACAGTCTAGAAATTTTAGGTATTTCTATAGTCCATCTGTGAGGGGCTTCAAGGTTCAACTGTTCAACTGGCTAGAGACCTGTCTGCCCAAGGATAAGCTGCACCATGATGGGAGTAATTCACATGCCAACAAATACAGGCCTCTGCAGCCAGGACCCCCGTGAGTAGACCCTGGCATCTTCAACGGTACTGAAAAGGCAAAGGGCCTCGCGAGACCCAGCCCCACACTCCCTGGGTCACTCTTCTGGAGTCTTCTTCATAGTGTCATCTGGGCCCACTCAGCGTGCAGAACCTCCTCCTTCAGCTAACCCTGCACAGGCCTTTCTGCACCATCAAGTGCCCCTTCACGGGTAAAACAACAAGTGCTTGACTACTCTTTTGGCTGAATGGGTAACTTCCTTTCCCTCAAGACCACCCTGAAAGCAGAGTAGGCGCAGGGGCCCAATCCAAGTCCAGCAGGTTAAAGTCCTTAATGAGTTCTGCTAGCCTGGGGCTTTGCTATCTCGAACAGCGATCTGGCCTGACTTGGCACCGGGCTCCCAAAAACTGCAGCCTCTCTCGAAAGTAACTTCTGTGTTCTCCTAGTTCCAGAAATATACTTCCTGATCCCTTTTCACGCATGCAACAAGTCCTCTCCAATCCCAAGACTCCGCAACCACCCAAGCCTCCATCCCCAGACAAACTCCATGAAAGTCGTGCACCAGCTTCCTCTTTTTTGAGGGACTCCTGCAGTCTTGTGCAGCCATCGCACGCCCACAATAAAGACCTCTCTTTCTCTCTTCATGTTCATCTCTCAACTGCGCTAAAAAACATAATGGGCCTGACTTAGTACTCCTGCTGAACTGTTCTTGTTTGGTTTGGTTTTTGAGATTGGGTCTTACTATGTTAGCCAGGCTGGCTTTTAACTCCTGGGCCCAAATCCTCCTGTCTCAGTTTCCCAGGTTGGTAAGACTATATGACTTTGTATAGCCTCAAGCTAGAGACACAAAATACATCCAACAAATTCAACAGGCTAGAATCCTCACTAAAAACCACCAACACTGTGACTTACATGTGCCCAAGCTGTACCAAGTGTCTGTCATAAGCAAGGCATAGCCCTGGCAGAGTCTAACCCTGAGGCTCAGGTACAAACACCCTCTCTCTTTTCTCTTCCCTCCTGCCTTGCATTTCTAACAGAGTCCTTCTTTATTACAAGAAATACAAAAGTAGATTGACAGATATTAAATCCCTGCTAGGTTGCACAAGTCCAACTGTTTGTTTCAAGTCTGCATGTGCACCATACTTTCTGCAAAATACTTCATACCACAAGGATGGCAAAACTAACCACAATACACCAAGCGGGCCACACCCTAAAAGCAGACACAAGCTGCACCTCCGAAAAACAGTAAAAGTGACATGTTCAAGGTAAAAACAGTGGCACTTTGAGAATTCAGGAGGCCAGATCCCCAGGCCTAGGAAAAGTCCATCAGGAGCTTTACAGCCAGGTAAGGACTGATCCCACGAAAGAAATACTCAAGACAATTCTGCTTCTCCAAGCTTAGTTCTCATGCTGCTGAGGACAGGCTGCTCAAATAGATCTGCCATCTTTGGAGTCCCCACCCTGACAAACAGGACAGCCTCACTGTCCGTGGCCAACACCCAGCTGCCTAATTGATCACCTCCACCTGGTTTCCACATCTCTGTCACTAACATGGAGCAGAGTCAAAAGCTTCCTCCTTGGCCTTTTGGCCTTCTTCAAAGGTTTCCAAGTTTAGAAAGACTTCTGATTCAGATTAACCTGCATTACACAGATGTTCTGATATTGTGCAAGTGACTGGACATGCAAAAGAAAATGCACATAGGAAGACAAAAAGCCCAATGCCTCAAATTCTAGATTGTAAGGTGCATCATCATCAGTCATTCTCAGACTTCTGTGTTCCTGAGACACATGCGGGTACTTGTGTAAAATGCAGATTTCTAGGTCCCAACCCAAAGATCCTGGCTCAAAGGGTCTCAGACCTGCCAGCTTGCTGGAAGGGTACTGCATGAATGCTAAATTACAACTCCTGACTTCGTTTTGGAATTTTATGACTGTACGTACAGTAAATCAACATTTATGAATTTTATTCTTTTCCTGTCAATGGGGTGTGCAGGCAGACATTTGCCCCCATTTTATAAGCAGATAGGACAAAGAAGAAACATCATTTGTTTCAGGGGACATGTCAATAAAAAAGTATGGATCCTATATCTCAAATTTCTTATGTCAGAGGTTAAAACTGATGTAACACCCATTAGCACAAACAGAAATCACACTGGTTCTCTACTTATATCATGCTGTTCAAACTAAGGAAAAGGGTCCCAAACTCAAAGCAAAGACACTTCCTTTTTCTTTCCTTCTTTTTTTGAGACCTGAGATAGTTTAAGGGTAAAGGAAATGCGAGACTCCTTGGATCAACTTTGATCAACTCTGTACTTGTGCATGTCAGTACTACTGTACGGAAATTCCACACTTCTGTAGTTTAGGTGGGCAAGCAGTCTCCTTCCTAGAATGTGCTGTGAGGAGCTGGCACACTGGAGAAGAGGAAGTTCAGAGCTCCGTTTGCCCAGTTGTCAGGAGGTTCATACTCCTGGGGCAGCAGTGTACAGAAGGGCGAGGACTAGCAGCCCAGATGTACCCCAATGTCTCCGCATCACAAAGACCTTCTCCCCAGAAGTATTCCTGCAGCGCAGGCCAGGGGCTGGGATGTAAGATATAGATTGATGCGACAAAGACCTCACAGAGCAGGTCCACTCTTCCTGCATCCTTCTCATCCAGAGAACCCCAGTCTGAGCCACAGGCACAGCCCCAAAGCCAACCACCTCTGTGAATAAAACCCAAGTGGCTGCACCCAGAAAGGAGCCCCCACGCTGTTCCTGTGACCCATGCACTCACTTGGTCGCCCCTCCACTGCCCTCGTCATTGTCTGATGATGACGACGTCGAGGAGCCAGGGAAGTAGGCAGGATCCACGTGGTTGGGGCTGCCACCCTGCGCCGGGTTGATGGGTGAGGACCGCTCGTACAGCGGTGTGTGCTTCCCCTCATGAGGAATGTTGCTGTAGCTGTTCTGCTCCGCCAGGTTCTTCCCACCTGTGTCCAGGGTAAGGGCTGGCTCCGCCAGGCTGTATGGGTAAGGACCATGGCCTGGGGCACCCCCTGGGCTGGGCACCTGTGGGGCCTGAAACACGGCACAGGTCAGTGAGATGGGAGGGCCTGGTGCAGGCCTGGGCTTTTCCTCCCGTTGCTGTCAATGCCACAGACACTGGCACCAGCTTACACATCAACTCAAGGGTTTAAAATGCCTCCTCCAGGTTCTCTGCCCTCCCAGTTCGGGGTGCCTTACCACGGGCTTTGCTGGCAGCGAAGTCTGTGGAATGTTGAGCATCTGAGGGGGAACATACGGTGGCACCATCCCAGGCATTCCGAATGGATTTGGTCTGGCTGTTTCACCAATATGGGAAGAAAATAATAAACAACTGTGAAGAGAATGCCATCTCCCAGGGCCCATGCCCCAGCCCCCCAACACTGATATCACTGCTCTCATGTCCCAAAGATATTCAGGCACTGAGCCTGAGCACCTGGCTTCTGACTGGCGAAGTCAGCAGAGCCAGAAGCCTCAACAGGCAGAAAAGGAACAAAATAAAGATACAACACTTTCTTGTACACTTGAAGTTTTTTTTTTTTTTTTTTTGGGGGGGGGGTTGGTACGTGGTATTGAACTCACAACCTTGCACTTGCCAGGCTTGTACTATACTGCTGAGCTGTATTCCCAGCCCTCTTGTATACTTCTGAAGCAAAAGAAAATTTCCATGTCAAGTACTTTAAACTGAAATTATGTTCTTAGCTAACTGGCAAGTTTTTAAGTATAAAAAGCATGATAGCCTATACTTTTAGGGTTTTTAAAGTTGTTAAGCACATCCATTATAAGGTTACATGTTTTATCCTGGTTTAAAAGATTAATAATTTGGGGTTTTCTGCACTTCATTTTCATAAATCTATTCTGACAGACACTGCCAGTTGCTGAGCACTACCCTCATGATAACCTGTATTCTCAGAATACAGGTCTGGGGCTGGAAAGTCAGCCTCGGGACAGCTAAACACAACAGTAGGACGCCGTGCCACAAGGCAGCACTGCCAGCCTCTACTCCTGCAGGGCCTAAAGAAGCAGGAGAGAAGTCAGGGACCAAATCAGCTAACACAAAGGAAATAAGGATGCAGGTGGCACTTTAGGGAAAATGCTGCTCAGCCCCCCAGGAAGACACCAGCCCTGAGGTGTGGGGCAGGGTGCAGTCCCCAGAAGGTACCTCAAAGGAACCCCAGGAGGCTGCATGCAAGAACAGCATCACATACACCTTATGGCCACATTCTACCCCAAGTGATCAGGCACTAAGTGTTTTCAGCAGGGCCTGGGGATACAACAAGACCCACAGGGTTCCAGACTCGCGATGCCAGGGATGCTGCGAAGCCAAAGGCTGTGCAGAGGCACAACTGGCCCTGGGGTCCTCACGGTGGGGTACAGCCCCGCTGACCTTCTTTACAAGGGAAAAAAAGCTAAGCCCAGAGCACCCTGAACTTGGTATTCTATCTTCCAACACTAGGACTACACCTCCAACCTCTGAGCTGAACAGCTCTGGGCAAGACCAGGCAGCCACTGCCACTGCCTTTCACACTAGCAGCTGCCAAGTAAACACATAGAAAGTCACCCAAGGCTTCCTCTTGTTCTTGAAAAGCAAACCTGCATTGCTGAGCTGGTAAGAGGCACCAGGACTGTGAGAGCCATCCTGGACACATCACTGTGACCTGCTGCCTATGGAGAGCCAAGGCCCAGCCCACAGAGGACAGGAGAGAAGCACAGATAGCTGCTTTCTTCTGCCCCATGAAGAAGCCCAGCCTCACAAGACATGTTCTGCGAAGAGCTCCCATTTCCAAGGGCCGGCAGCTTTCAGACCTTTGATCCTGGCTCTCACGAAGAATCTTTGCAGAGCCTCCCACTTGTACTCAGCAAGGAATCCTGGCATACAAACAACCAGGAACAGGGAAGCTGGCCCGTGAGCGCTCTCACAGCACGCTACGTGGGCATGCAAGTGCATACATGGACCCACTCCTCACAGGCAGTGACCACCTGATCTGCACCTCTAAGTAGGAGGCAAGAGTCACTCTGCTTAAGGCTGATCTGCAGAGGATTCCGAATCACTGCCAGATGTGGACCACAGAGTATTGCAAAAGGTTACACTCATCAATTAATGTAGTGGCCAATTTTAGTGATGATTATCTTTTTTTGTTCACTCTATTATTGGCCATTATATGATAAAAACTCACTTAAAAGACAATTGTTCCTTTAAATAAACAAACAAACAATAAAAAAATAAACCACATTAGAGCACAAATCAAAGATTTCCTGGAAGATGTATTTTCTAAAACTGCACTGCAAAGAACGACTTCAAACAAACCTTGAGGACTCTGCAGAGCTCCTCAGTTGCTAGTGTCTCCTAACTTAGCCCTGCAACAACTGGTTTAATGTGTCTCCACTTTTTCTAAAGTCTGCAAAAGTGCCGAATCACCGAGGCCTGCCTCGGCAGCCTGCAGGCCTCCTTCTCAATCAGTTCTTGTTCTCCACGCCGCACAGCTGAGCAGGACCAGCGTCTCCCTTCTCCATGACAAGGGTGTCTTTCTCAGAGGAGGCACGGGGCTCAGCGCGGAGGTGGCATCACCAGTTCCCATCCTCCCCCTCTCACCAGCCAGGGCAGAGCGGCAGGCTGTGTTAGGAAAGCAGGCAGACCGAAGACAGGCAAAGACAGAAGAAAAATGCAGAACGAATGCTTAACTACTGTATCAAAAGAATGTCGGTAACTTTAAAAATATTTGCCAAGCGCTGGGGATGCAGATGCCTCCCTGAACAGGAACGCAGAGCAGCCTGGGGGTGCTGCATGACGTGACGCCCCTCCACTGACTCACAGGCCCATGGAAGCCACCTGCCTTTCACTTGCCATTAAAGTAGTTTTTTGAAAACATTGGGTTTAAAGTACAACCTCCTCTTAGAAACTGCTAATCTGGCACACAGGACAAAACAAAACAGAGCAGTAACAAAGTCTTCTTTTTAAAAATTCTATAATACGGACAAATGTGAATGTACAATCTTCTAACGCTACCCTAAAAATAAAGCTTTAAACATTCGACTTAAACAGTAAATAAGTTAATAAAATACCTATCATCAATACTAATTTTCAATGCTTGCAAAAATAAAAATAAAAAATTACAACTATTTTAATGATATTTCAGTGGATACCCCAAACAATATACATGCTAAGTGAGTGCTCCACCCCTGAGGCAGAGCCCCTCCCCCCAACCAGGCCATGGAGCTACAGGCAGCAGACATCCTCAGGCCACCCCCTCCCCTTCCACTACACTGAAGACAAGCACTTTCCAGAAAAGCAGGGACCAGAGCCCAGTGCAAGAAGCAGGGGACCGGACTGGCTGTGGCTGCAGACACATGGCCAGGTGTGCTGGGCAGGTGGCACTCAGATCGAGGCCACGTATAGGGCCAGTGCTCTGGAAGGCCCAGAAGAGCCCTCAGGCGGGCCAGACCACACCAGAGGCACCCACCCTGTGCCTGGGAGAGGAGGGCTGGTCATGCAAGGCTGTGTGACCTGAGGAACAATCGGCTTGAGAAGCTAAATCTAAGGATGTGAAGAGTAAAATCACGAATAAACTGTGCAGGTACATTCTGCACTACACCTGAAAGACCTGGGGACAATGTTAAAAATTAAACTAGAAGAATCTATTTAAAATCAACAGAAGCAACAACTTTCTAAGAACTAGCACATCCAGCAATGGAGAGGACTGTTCCACTTGGTTGCTTACACAAGCACTGCAGGACAGAGCTCTGTGCTCCTGGGCCTCCTGTCTGTGACCGGCTTGGTCCCTCTGCTCATCTTCCTCCTCTGTAAAGAAGTGGACCTGCTACCCACAGGCGGCCCACAGTCTGGACACCATAGCTGGCCCTCCCTGCTGATACGAGGCCAGGGCCTTTCCCCCTCCCCAGGGTACAGTGTGTGCCCCAGGGCCTTCCGCAGCCCCCACTCCTCATCTTCACAAAGGAAACTGGGGCCTTCTTCTATTCCAAAAGTCCAGTCCACATGGAAATGACCTGAGGCAGACTGTTCATTTAACATTTTCTTAAATATACTCAATATTAGTATTTATTTTCCCCAAGCTGATTTACAGAGCCAGTTCCAAGAAAACCTGTGCAATGATCACAAAATATTTATCAAAATAAAAGGGTTAAGGATAGTGTGGGCCTCTTGCAGAAGTAAAAAGTGGATAGATCTAAGCAGCTGACCAATCAAGTGTGAACAGAGGGCCGCGGTGCTGAGGATCACACACCATCTAAGGAAGGTAACTGGAAATTCACCGGGTCCAGAAACAGACCAAACATAGAGGCTCACAGGGATGAGACTGTCCCTGAGTGGTGCCGAGGCAGCAAGTCACCCAGGTGGGGAAGATTCCTGTTCACATCATAAGCAAAATTCAATGCAAACAGATTTGAAAAGCAGAGCTATAAAACTCTGGAAGAAAAGGCAGAATGTCAGACTAGACAGGCAGTTTTTCCTCACACATTCCTTTTGTTCTTCAGGACTCTTTAAAGCACATCCAGGAGTAGGGGCTGTGTGCCCAGCACACTCCGCAAAGCCCTGCATAGCTGGTCCTCCCCGCCAGGACCCGGCTCTGGGAGGCAACCTCAGCCACGATGCCATTTCATCCCTGAATACAGTCTTCTTTTTAAAGTCTTCTTTTTAAAAATTCTATAATACGGACAAATGTGAATGTACAATCTTCTAACGCTACCCTAAAAATAAAGCTTTAAACATTCGACTTAAACAGTAAATAAGTTAATAAAATACCTATCATCAATACTAATTTTCAATGCTTGCAAAAATAAAAATAAAAAATTACAACTATTTTAATGATATTTCAGTGGATACCCCAAACAATATACATGCTAAGTGAGTGCTCCACCCCTGAGGCAGAGCCCCTGCCCCCAACCAGGCCATGGAGCTACAGGCAGCAGACATCCTCAGGCCACCCCCACCCCTTCCACTACACCGAAGACAAGCACTTTCCAGAAAAGCAGGGACCAGAGCTTCTTAGCAGCACTCCACAGCAGTTCTCCACAGAACTTCTTAGCAGTTCTCTCGCCACAGTAAAAAGTGTTAAAACCAAGACTCTAATAGAAAAACGTATCAAACAGGGAAAAATACAAGCCACAAACTGGGACATTACATTTGTAACCAGTGTAGTTGACAAAGGACTGACATCCAATACTTCCATGAAACAACACCCAACAGAGACAAGCAGGCACACAAGCTTACACTGCCAGGGGAGGAGGAAACCCTCGGATTTATAAACGTGGTCACAGGCTCCCGACCTCCTCAGTAGTCAAGGAAATGAAGCTGAAACCACCCTAGCATGTTAACTCCACCATCAGCAGATGAATGAGGAACGGGGACATCGGGAGGGCTCCCACTTCCGTGGCTGCACCCATGCCGGCAGCAGCACACGGTCACAGCTGTACACAGCAGGCCTCGTAGTAAAGTTCACGTGGTGCTGCCTGCATGGTACACAGCTGGAAGCGGCCGGATCTCTTCTATCCACAGCACAATGGGAAACGGTAATGGAGGGAGGGCTACTCGCAGCAGGAAAGACCAACCACACCTCAAAAAATAAAGCCCAGGGCTACGAATATAGAACCAAAAAGCAACTCAAAGACTAACTGCAGGGCCAGGAAGGTGAGGAACTCGACAGAAGGACGCATGCAGGAGCTCTGAGGGGGCTCACCGCAGAAGGGTCGCTCTGCAGCCACCCGGGTTTTAGTTAAAGCCCTGCCATAAGCCTCCACCATCCTCGGTCCGCAATCCAAGGGTCCTGCATCCCCTGCCCACTCTTCCCAACTCTTCGGGCTCCAATCACAGTCGTCTTTCCTTTCCAACATCTTCTTTCCCATTCAGATCTCCTTTGCGTACTCGATCTCTGCCTGGAACACACGTTCTTCTCTGTCCCACCTTGCTAAGGTCTAACTGGACTTGAGTTTGATGAAACTTCACCCTCGACATTAATTAACTATTATGGTTCAGTCAGGTGGCTCTTCCTTGGGCATCCCGTCCTCATCCCTACAGGAGGCCGTAGTGGCCTCTCCCTCGAGAGCCTCTACACAGCTCCCCAGTGCTCAGCACCTAGCCAACAAATCAATGTGCTGCTACTCTTTAAAAAACTGAAAAGGTTTTTGCAGCAGTTTAGGATCATCTGAAATGTAAGCAGAATTATGTATCATACCCCGCACCAGTGTGTTACAATTATTTTTTTGTTGCAAGCCAGTAACATTGTTTTTTTTTTTTTAATTGGTACTGGGGATCAAATTCACAACCTCATACTTGCAAGGCAGGCACTTATGCCACTGAGCTAAATTCCCAGCCTCGTGTGTTACAATTATTATACCCAATGACCCAATATTGATACATTATTAATTAGGTCCCTGTTTCACATTAAGGGCTAGCTTTTCATGCTGAACCTTCTACAGTTTTGGGTAATGTGTAATGACATGCAGCTGTCTCGATTTCAGTATCACATGAAATAGTGTCACTGCCCTCAAAGTGGCCTGTGCTCCACTTATCTGTTGCTCCTCCCTGCAATTCCTGCCGACCACTTTTACTGTCTGCACAGTTTAGCACTTTTCCTGGATATCATACGTACGGAGCCTTTTCAGTTTGGCTTCTTTCACATCTTTTCATGGCTGGATAATTCATTTCTTTCCAGTGCTGAATGATGCTCACTCATCTTCTGAAGAACAGTTTGGTTCCTTCCAAGTCCAGGCAGTCATGAATGAAGCTGCTATAAATATTTCAGAGCAGCTATCTGTATGGATTTAAGTCATCAACTTCTTTGGGTAAACACCAAGGACAAGGAGTGCTGTCTTGTATTATAAAAGTATGTTTTGTTTTATTAAACTTTCAATACCTCGTAAGATTTCAAAGTTCAGAAGGAAAGGAACCAAGGATGAGCCTGGGAAAGTATCTTTCCCTTTCTACATCAGTCCGTGGCATGGACATGGCTGCCTCCCCAGCTCCCCACAGGATGCTGTAGTAGAAGCTGGGTCCCAGGAGGAAACGTCAGGTGGGGAGGACCTCTTCACTGGGGAGTTCAGGTGGGGGCAGAGGGCAGTCCTAGGCCAACTGGGAGTGCTGCCCTCAGAACAGACACAGTGGGTCTCGTGTGACTCTGACAGTTTTTAAGGCAGTTGCTATGAAAGTGCTGATCTGCCCTCACCCTCACTCCAGCTTCCTGTACTGAAAGTGATCACCTGTCTCACATACAGTTCCACCAATGACCACCTTCCATAAGGTGATGTGGCTGAGCAAGTACCAGCACTCTGCCCAGGAACCTGCAACTATAAGCTAAAAAAACCTCTTTTCTTCTTAGGTATTGTAATAGGGGCAAAAAGCTGAGCAACACATATAGATACCTGATTAAACTCCTGATATGGGAGGACTCTGGGGTAGAAACTAAGATTCTAGCCAGGCTGGCAAACTGATTAGAATCAACTCACTCCATTTCCCCCAGAACTATTCTCTAAGCTGCTTGCCTGACTCTTAAGTTGTCTTAAAACTCTGCATATTCCGATTTCTGAAATAGTGCAGACAGGTTCTATAGAATAAAGAAGAATATCTTCACATTGGCTGTATAAAATTCAGAGTCACTTTCCTGTGAAATAACATGATGACCACAGTGAGTTCCCGAGGAGCTCACCAAAAGCCACTTGGACCCTCCTGCCACCTACAAAACAGTCCAATGGAGGAACACCACAGGTCTAATTGGGGATGCCAAGAAAGCAGCTCTCCAAGTCGGCTTCCCCGCCTCATCCTCTTCACTGGGAGGGCCCAATAGCAGGAAGAGTTAAATTTAATGAGAGCCATTCTGCATCCCTTGGGTCGCTCTGCAATTACCAGAAAAAGGGGGACTCCACTGTCAAGGGCTTTGAATTGTGTGCAGATGCCATGAGATAAACCTGGTCTCCTGCTCTCGCCTCCTGTCTCTTCAGCCTCACTGTAGCACACCTCACAGCACACAGCAGCCACCTCAAAGCTCGACCTTGCCCTGCTCCGTGTGCAAGACTCCCTGTGTATACAGGTTTGCATCCCTGCCCCTAAGCATGCAGTCTGATTCCTGGAGCAGTACCTGCCCTCGGGAAACACTTTAGAGGATCTATGGGCAGCTATTAACTGCAGTAACCTGGCCCAAAGTATGATTCTACCCTTGGAATCCCTGTCCTCCAAAACCTGTCCTGCGCTTTCTGTAGTAAAAAGGAGAATAAACTGAATTCTGAATTCATGAAAAAAAAAAAAACCTTACCTAAAATGTGTAATGATTAAGAGCACAAAAAAAAAATATGGGGATTTAGCTCAGTGGCATAAGCGCCTGCCTTGCAAGCATGCAGTCCTGAGTTCGATCCCTGGTCCCGATAATAAAAAAATTAAAATTAAAATTAAAAAAAAAGAGCACAAAAAATTATACCTTTTTAAGACATTTGAGCTTAAAACTTAATTTAAATCTTGTCCTGCTCATTCCAAACATCTTTCAAACAGAAGCCAGATCAATGCCAAGCATGAGATGTACAACTGTCCTCCTGTCCCCAGAGATCAGTGTCCCATAGATGGCTCAACCCTCAGCCGCTCCAGGGCCTTGGGTAAAACGGCACTGTGCTGTATTCACCTGTAACATATGCACAGCCTCTCACACACTTTAGACCACTTACAGATTACTCCCAATACCTAACACAAGGGAAGCGCTACGCAAACAGTAATTAGACCACACTGTTTCAGGAATAACAACAAGAAAAAAACAGTCTGCACAGGCCAGTGCTGACAGAAAGGGTTTTTTCAGGTACTTCCATTCCAAGGTTAGCTGCATCCACTGCCGCGGGACTGCAGAGAGGGGGGCTAGCTGTCTTGTCCTTCTCCATACTTACTTTCCTATTATATTCCTCTGAACCGACGTTCTGGTCCCATGTGTACTATTATGATGACTGCTAAACTGAATTACTCAGGGATGGGTCCCGTGCGCTAGACAGAGATTGCCCCCAGCCTGCCCCAGGTTCCAGAGGGCAGTGTGGAGGTTATGGAGCTTCAGGTGATGGGCTCAGGGGGAGACCGTCCTTCAGGTCACCAGCAGTGCTATCCCAGGAGTCGGTTGTGGAACCAGCTTCCCCCTGGCTTCCTGGAGTGCAATGTGCCCTCTTGCTTCCACTCCTGCCACGATGACCTCATTTGTCATGAGTTCCTCACCAGAGTCCTTGAGGCTTTCAGAACTGAACTGCATAAATCCTTAAGAGTCACTCCTCTCAGCCAGCTCCCCAGAGTGGTGAGAAGTGGACACACAGGAGTGCAGGACGCTGACACAGACCTTCAAAACAGCCCATCCCACCTCTGCGTGGAACTCCAGGTTTCCCAATCACTCACACACTTCAACACTCAATCAGTAAGTCCCCTTCGAGGCCATTCTGCTTATCAGAATAAAAAGTGATGGAATCTGCCTTTGAACAAGCACTTCAGTGAGGCACGTTATACCCACTTTCTCTGCACACGCACATATGACGCTGTCCTAATAGGACAGAGTGCCCGGGTCCAGAAGGTCCAGGAGCCAGCCGCACCACCACAAGACCTGAGGGTGCAGGGCAGCCCTTAATGATGGATCTGTCATCCTTCTCTCTCACCTTCCACTACCTTGGGCCCCTTCTCCAAGAGTAATCCCAGACACATCTAATTATCCACTCCTGATTTAAAACCATTTGGTCAAGTGTATCCCACTGGGATACAAAATAGGCCCTGGCTGCCCCAGTCCCTACATTTTTGGGTGGGCAGAAGTGAAAAGGGGCACACAGAGGTCCGCAGTAACTGCTAGAGATCACCTAGTGGCCTCAGAGGAGAAACATCCAAGCCTGGGTCTCACACCTCTGATGACACAAGAGTTAGGGGAAGGAGCCTTGCAGGCACAACAGCTGATGCAGGGGTCCTCACAGCAAGAGAGCAGGCAGGGCTTTGGGCAGGAGAAGCTGGCGGTGGCTCCTGCCACTGGGTCATGGGGCAGGCGAGTAGGAGCAGGGATTGTACCAAGTGTAGTGGGTGGGTCTGTGCCGTCAATAGGGAGCCGGGGCAGGCAGAAATGGCTCACCAGGCCTGGCCCTCAGGGCCCACTCCTTCCTTCACGGCTTCTGACAGGCCGCACTGACTTGCCCTCAGGGTGTACATACGATCACCCCAAGCCAGCAGGCCTCCCTGGTGTGCCCAGACGGCACTACACTGGGACCCAAGAAGGGCACTATTACAGTGAAGCTTGGCTCTTTGGGATTTTAAACTCCTGAAACCAATAATAATAATAATGCTAATGATAAATCTAACCCTTCAAGAATCTCTTGGGACATTCCTCTTTTTGTTAACAGCTGACATGAAAAAATTTTTTTACAGAGTTGGGGTACAACTTTTTAGATGTCACTGCTCTGGACACCTAATTCAGGAAAGAGGAAGATACTTCAGGTTCTGTACTTTACAAACGCCCATGAGCCATCACAAATACAAAGAGCCCAAAGGCTCTCCTCCGTTCTTAGGGAATTCAGAAACCCCATTACCTCCTGCGCTGTGACCTACAGCCTGCATCTCCAACACCCCTTGCTATTCGCTACAAAGTGTGTGTGGTTTGCTCTTGCTCCTCGGCACCTCAGGGATCACTAGGAAAGTTGTCTACATTTATTTCTGTAAATACAGGGGCAGGGATCACACTTTCAGAGAAAAAACCTACAAGATTGGGTGGTGAATAATTAAACCTCTGAATTACAGAATGGTCAACACCAATCACAGAGAGGCCTTATTTACTTACCTAAGTAATGTGATGGATGAAATGACATAGGCTTACTAGTCGCTGAGTAATATCCAATTGCTCTCTTAAATCGAATAACTTTGTCATCTGTTCTAGACTGAAACAGATGTAGGAAAACCTTAGTTATGCCACTCGTCATCTGTATGAACATATTTTTATAATTCAGCACATGTATAATCTGTAGCTGCCTTTCAATTTAGGTAAGAATTTAGAATGATACTGAAACCTAGGGGAACATCAAGAGATAACGACTGAAGAGTCAAATCAAATACTAAATTAAAGCAACACATCTGTGGTTCTAAGCTAGCAGCACAGCAGGGCTCTGGCTTACTGACATCTCTGACTTTCTCTGCTCCATCTCTGATCCAGCTGAGGGATTCAATGGGCCACCTGAGGAAAGCGGAACAGACTGGATGGACCTGTCCAGCCTGGTTTTGGCTCCCTAGAGACAGAACAGGTATGCCTCCAAGCCTCCACACTTACTGGAAACGCTTGTCTTGTCTGCCCACCATACTTCCCAAAAGAGAAAAGCCCTGAGCAACACCTGCAGGGTACAGATAAAACAGAGATTCATACTGACCAACCAATATGGTTTACCTTCTGAATGCTCTGGAACGCAGAATGCAAGAAACAGGAGAGGCAGAAACTCAGCCACCAGCAAACTTTAGCGCTGCACCTTCTGCTCAGCTAAAAGTACAGCTGGGCAAGGGAGGCAAAGGGCTAAGACTGCCTGCTCAGTGAGTGACACACTAGGACAGCCTCCACCTGTGGGCCTGAGGCCAAAGGCTCCTTGCAGTAGCCTGACAGGCCAGGGGCTCCCAGACATGCAGCCTCCCGAGCCCCCTTCCCAACCTGGACACACAGCCCCACCATGTGAAGCCCTCTCCTGTGAACTTGCACACCTTACCTGTGAATGCTGGAAAACATCTTTAGCTATGGCATCCAGGTCAGAGGTGTCCTGAATGTTGCGGACATAGTCAGCAACAGCTTTGATTACTACGTCACAGGGTGGCAAGACCAGCTGGTGGGCCCGGACCTGAGAAGACAAATGTACAAGTGAGCAGTGGTCATGGCCTCAGATCCAAGCAAATTTGAATACAGGATCCAGAAACTCCAACACCGTGCTACCTGCAAGGATTCCATCTGTGCCTGCTTCTTATCACCTGTGAGATGCCGGCCCTACTAATTCCCTTAGGTGTTTCATTCTCTGAAGCGCAAGAAATGGATTTTCCTTTCAGCTGATGAAGGATAACTCAGCTGCTCAAATCTGTTAGGTTAGAAGAGCATCAACAGCCTTTCATCGCCCCTGAGACATCTGGGAACAGGACCTGGACCCCATAGCAGGTAAGGCACCTCGAGGCCCAGGAGAAGCCCAAAGGCCACCACAAGCTGCCTTTCTTTCCATATCAGCAAACAAGAGTGGCTTTGATTCTGAACTCAGTACTCTCTCAAACTATGGGAAGAAATGCAGTTATTAAGTGCCTTAGTCCACCTTCAAAGGCCAAGTGCAGGCTGGCACTGGAACAATGATACCATGGCCCACTGAGGGGCAGGTCTGATCAAAGAGTGACAGAGAAATGAGAAATGAAGTGTAGGATAATGATTATCCAAGAACAGTCGATGGAAAGAAAAAGCATGTCAACAGCCTAAAAGCAAAAATGTCTGACAGGGGCCTTGGGGTCTGCAGAGTGACAATCTCCCAAAGGTGTCCACATCTTGTTCCCCAGAGTCTAAGTAAGTGACGCTGTACAAAAGATGGGATGAAGGGTTCTGGTCAGCTGACTTTTTTTTTTTTAAAGACAGTGCCTCACTGGTCCAGGCTGATCTTAAAACTCACCGTGGGGCCCAAGCTGGTCTTCAATTTTTGGCAAATCCCCTGCCTCAGCCTCTCAAGCAGAATTACAGGTGTACACCACCCCACTTAGGCTAGTTAGATGACCTTAAAATAACAGAATGTCCTGGATTATCTGGATGGGCCCAATGTCCCTCCTGATGTAAGAAAGGAGACAAGAGGTCAATGAGGCAGCATGAGAAGGACTTCCCTGGCTACCGCTGGCTTTGATGAGAGTGGGCGGGCAGAGACCAAGGAAGACGGGCAGCTGCCGGAAGCCGGGAAAGGTCAGACCTTCTCCCTAGAGCTTCCAGAAGGAACACAGGCCTGCTGATACCTTGCTGTTAGGCCAATGAGATTCACCTTGGTTGAGCAGACTTTAACACTGAAATAACAGTTGTGTTGGTTTAAAACCACTGAAAAAGAAACAAAAATAGATAACAAAAACTCAACCTAAGCACCAAATAGAAAACAACTCTAGAAGATATATACACACACTTTGAAGTTATTATCACATTAGGATATTTTCAGAGACACAAGATTACATTAATTTCCCTTCTTTTAAAATAGCAATGTTGGGGTCAGGGATTTAGCTCAGTAGTGTAAGTGCCTGCCTGGCAAACGTGAGGTCGTGAGTTCAATCCTGGGTAATCCCCCCCCCCCCAAGCAATGCTTTTCTCTTAAGAGAGTGCTTTTCCCCATGTGAAATGGCTCCTCATCCCCTCCTGCAGCACACACTTCCTTCTCTTTGTTCTTAGCATCTGGTGAGGGGAGTGTGGAATGACGGGCACACAGAGCATTCCTGTACATCCCTAGAACCTGGTGCTCCCATGCAGATGTGTGGAGCTACTGTCACACAGGGCTGCAGCCCTGGAGAGGGCACATGACATCCACCCCCCACCCCTGCAGCTGACCCACAGAGACTGCCCTCATCTTCGGGTGGGGGCACGAACACAGGAGAGGGCAACATGGCAAGAAAGAAGTTCCTAGATTTAAAAATGGCCACAACAGGAAAAGCTCTTGGGGTGGGGAGTTCACACTGGGGATACAAGAGATGGTCCTGTCTACCTCCGCCTTCCCGTGTGCACCAGACAGCACCTGCTGCTCTTCTTCTGGTGGACAGCCCTGCCCTTGTCCCTGCCCCATGGAAAACCTTCTACAAAGATTTCTGAAGTGAACAGATTGTGACATTAAAGTGTGCCCACCATCTTTCTGAGTGGCTAGACAAACCCAAAGACACTTTCCCTGGTTTGCACCATAAAGACCACCCCTTCAAAACGTGCTGCCTGCAGTCAGCTGGGTCCCTGCAGCTGCGCCTGCTTCCCTCCGGGCCGGTCTCAGGCTGGACTTCCAAGCCCTACTCAGACGGGCTCTTGGCCATGCAGTGCAGGGAGGGCTGAGGGGCCGTGCACACTGCAGTGCTCAGCCCGCCCGCAGACAGCGGCCAGGGGACGGGAAAACAACACACAGAAGGGCTTTTGTGGAAGGTTAGTAGCACATAAAACAGGTTCTAGTACGTGACGTGTGGTGCCTATCACATCAAACCATATCAGAGTCCAAGAAGGGCTGGCCACAGAATTTACATTCCGTGCCACAGTTCCTGCACATTTACATAAAGACATACACCCTATAAAGCTTACCCATCATACTTTGCAGAGGGAAAAACACGTCCAGACACAGGTACTCAGTAAAGTAATTGCCAGCTGAGTGGCTAAGGCCTCCCAAGGGTTCTAATATAGCATGTAGCTCATCCTTACAGCAGTGACCTGTCGCATTGGAGGGTTAATCTGCCATAGCACAAAGACAAAATCCATTCTCAAACCAAGTAAGTGAAGTGACACTACTAGACTAAGGACAGACCATGAACTATAACCAAAGTCCTATTCTTCCTTCTTTGTGTTCGTTCATTTTTGTTCATTTTAGCTCAAATTTTTGCTAGGAATTAAGTCATAAATATGGATCCAAAGTTGAAAACAAAGTACTTTCTGCCTCTGAGAGTAGGAGGTAAATTATCTGGTGTGATTAAAAAAAAAATACAGTGAACGTTTAACTTCTTGAACTAATTCACTTCGTTTACCTCCTGCGGTCACATTCACCTGGGGAGGAGCCAGGCCCACTCAATGCAGTGGGCCAGGACGCTCCCACGTCTCTCACTGCCTGCCTTCCCACTGGCTGTTAGTTGGCACCAGATAGAAGAGGGTTTCCAGGACTGGTTCAGAAGCATCGTGAGCAACCACAGTGGGATAAGTGTGTCTGCAGCAAGGCGGCTTTTTTGAGAAGGAGTAGAAATGTGACTTTTACTGTAATGGTTTTTTAACGTTCAATGTCTGTTCTAATCACCTCTTGTACGTCTCATTAAAAAGCAAATGTCTGTGATCAAATTGCCTTTTTCACAGTCAGACATGTAGTACTGTCACTATTAGTTATTCACTTTGCAAGAAAAAAACCTGAAGGCCAGAAAAGCCCTCCCAAAGATTTAACCTACCCCCTTGCTTTCACACAAGAAAATTAAATAATAAACAAGTATCATTTAGGTAAAAATGATAATTGCCTCCTTCTAAAAATATCATGAGAAGAGTATCACTTTTGGCATCATGTTGTCCCAAATTTCCCACTGAAGAGTTTTTGCAATGATTTCCATATGTCACTGACAGACAGGTGTAACAAGGCAGGTGCTTACAAACACAGACTTCCTGGACCTGACTCTGGCCTGTGTGACAACTCACAGTGGATGAGACAGTGGTGCCCCCATGTCACCCCTGATAAGCTCTTCCCCTCTGTGCCCCTCTTACTTTCAGAAGGCTGGAGCTCCGGTGTTAGATCGGTAGTGGGCACTGGCCGGCCACACTGCCTGCCTGCCCCAGGTGTGGGCAGCTCTGCAGAGGACATGCAGTGTGAGGCTTCAGACACATCCCCACCAGGTGGACACTAAGGGCTACCTTCGGGAATCAGCAGCAGAAATGCTCACAAGGGAAGCAGAGATGTCCCTAGGCTGTGGTAGCACCTAGATGTGGCACCTCTGCTGTGAGAATAAAGGAGGCCCCTGGCATCACAGCCACGTGTGCCCTGTAGCCATTTGCAGGCTATCTGCACAGAGAAGACCTGTGAATTTTCAGAGTCACTGATTTCAGTCGTTCAAAGAGCACATTAAGGCAGCTAGGAAACACAACACTATGACACTGTTAGGGTTTGTGTCTGGATGTCTCCCAACCACCACCAAAGCCTTATGTAGTTTTAAATTTGGCTTTTCAGGCAGCGGAATCTAGAGTTTGTGACCGATTCACATCCAAAGCTGGATTAAACACTGAGTGGCCACAGGGCAAGTAGCCTGCATACAATCTAAGGAGCAGAAAGAGGCTTGTGTGTCTCTCTCTCCTTGCTTACTTGCTTTTGCTGTCTTCCGTAGCTAAGAATTATCACCCCTCTGCGTGCGCCACCCTGCCTTGGCGCCAGCCAATTATGAACTGAAACCTCTACAAACTGGGAGCCAAACAAACCTTTCCCCTTAACTTTTGATGTCAGGTATTTTGTCTCAGCAACAAAAAAAGTAACTAAGAGAAACACTAGCTAAAACTCAAAGGAAAAAACTGCTTCCAGGTTCCTGAAGGCAAAAAAAAACTAATACTGTCTGCTAAAGAGGTATGTATGTATTATTCACTATTTTCAAACAGTTCACAGTTTAAAATTCTGCAGCTACATTCTAGGTTGTAGTTTAAAACTTGGACATTTTCCAACAGCAATGAGTTTGTTTAAATGAAGTCACTGTATTATATTTCAATTTTTAAGCCAATCCTACTATTTAGAGGACTTAATTAAAATCTAAAGTTATTTTTTATATAATTTTTTTTTGAGACAGTGTCACTCCATGCAGTTTAGGCTGGCCTTGTGCTCACTTTGTAGCCCAGGCTGGTCTCAAACTCGCAATGATCCTCCTGCCTCAGCCTCCCAAGTATTGGGATCACAGGCGTGAGCCACCATGCCCAGCTCTATAATACTGTTAATTAACAACTTCCCCAAAGCTTTCTACAATGTATCATCAGAACAGTTAATTAGACAGGGCCTTCACTTTCACGTGGAGGAAGTATGCCTCTTCTAGGCGGGGCAAAGGGGACACAACGGTCCTCCCATGGGTTGCTGCCCACAGAGGCTAAGCATAGGGTGCCCGGACAGTGAGGACTGAGATTCTGTTTCAATAAGGTATTTCCTTCATGAGGCCAAATCACTGCGTCACACTCCATTTGTGTGCAGACAACTGCCTCAAATCCAAGCAGTCTGGACACCTCATCCAGAAAGAATATTTTCATCTGTTTTTAAGACAAAGAAAAGGAACATTCTGCAAATTAGTAAGTGTTGCATCTTTATATTGGGTAACACTTTCCCCCTTTTTAGGAACAGATACTCTCCTTCACAATTTTTCTTCACTTTGGTTCTTTCTCCTTTAAACAATTATCAATGTTGCTTTCTCTAAATTGAAAACCTCACAACTATGCACTCAGAAGACAGCGCTGGTCCCAACATCTGCATCCTTTACCACATAAATAAGAACATCACTAACAGTCTTATAAAACATCCTATATTTTACGCTGGCCTCAAATTTATAAAACATCCTATATTTTACGCTGGCCTCAAATTTATGATGATTTTTCTGCCTCAGCCTCCCAAGTTTTGGAATTACATGTATGGTTACCACGACGTCTGGCCTATATTGCATTTTCAAGGAAAAAGGATTTCAGCATTAGGATAGCCAGAAGATTTACAGGAACATATTTTTATATACAAGTTTCTTAACAAAAAAGCTTCCCTGATTAGGAAACTGTCTAAAGATCAATGAAAAGCCAAGTGTGATATAGCAGATCAGTAATCTCTGTACCCTGGAGACTGAGGCAGGAAGATCACTGTAAGTCTGAGGCCAGCCTGGGCTACATAAGTGAATTCAAGACAATACGAGTTACACAATGAGATTCTTTCTCAAAAAAAAAAGCAATGAAACTCAAAAACAAGGGTTGTGTGTTCAAGATGACCTGACGTCAGTGCTGGTGGCTCAGGAGAAGGCATCAAGTTTACTTTTTCCTTAAATAAATCATCTTCATGCTAAACATTGCTCCTCATACAACACACCTGACTCTGAGTTCATGAGCCCGCTTCTTTATAATGGAAGACACCTGAGTTTCCTGGGTGATCCGATGCTTTGGCCACAAACTGCAAGCCTGTGAGGCAGGAAGCCTGGCAGCAGAGCTGGGATACAAGTGAAGCTACTGAAAGATGCTAACTCATCACGCATCAGTTTCTCCCCTTCGCAGAGGAGTCAGAGATCTAGCTTCAAGTCTACAAAATGTTTTAAGTTTTGCCTAGAATGAATTTGAGTAGGGGAAGATGGATGTACTCAGCTCCACTGTGTTGTTCTTTATGCTATATTAATTTCCGGTAAACTATGTGATTTGTGACTTTAAAACTTTTTTTATAAAGACAGACAATTTAACTTAATGTTGACAATTTAGAGAAAGAATGAAGCAACTTGAAAAGTAAACATGGAATTTGTTTTGCTTGGACAGAACTACAGCTGTATGTCAATTCTCTTGCTGAGAATTAGGTCCTCCTAAGTACGTCAAAGCTCTCTGGAATTCTATTTTGCTTCTTGAAATTTTCAGATGTGCTATAAGGGTATCTACATATTCAGAAGTTTTACATAAAGGCATTGTTTTAAAGAGTACTACACCACTTTGATTAGTCTGGATACTTTCACACCCCTTCCAACTCCAGCTCCAGGTAATCATGACTCTGTTTCCTATTCCACAGTTTGCCTTTGCTGGAGTTTCATTTAAATGCTGGTTTTATTTAAACCCAACCTGTCTGTTTCCTTTGGGTTTGACTATTCATGTAAGATAATTCTTTTGAGACCCATCCGTATTGCAAGATCAGCAGTACATCCCTCTCACTGCTACCCATCTGTTGGCGCAACAGCCGACAAGACAAGGGCTGGCTCAAAGCTGCAGCTACAGTGAGCGAAGCTTCTAGCAGTGTTCAGAGACAAGTCTCTTTGTGAGCAGAATCCACCATTTCCCAAGGGTGCTGGGGTACACGCTGAGAGTACACCCAACTTCGTAAGAAACTGCCCAGTAGTTTTCAAAATAGCCATCACAGGGCCTTGCGTTCCACAGCAGCACAAGCTGCAGCCGCCCAGCACTGAGCGAGGGCCTGGCACCATCTCTCGGGGCAGCCCAGGGGCTACAAGTGCCATCTCACACCGGCTTTACTTGCATCCTCCCCGTGCTGTGGGCTGTGACCTCAGCACACATTTTATAAAATGCCTGCATAAAATTCATGACCATAATCTGCTGACTTCTCCCTGTGTCCTTCTTCAGGTATTCTGGATACAAGTCCTTTATTAGAGATAGTCTATTCTGCAAACAGCTTCTCTTAGTCTGTGTTGTTTACTGACCACACTCTTGACTAAGAAACCCTTGTATAACTTAAGGTTGTGGAGATTTTTCTCTTACATTTTCTTCGAGACTTAATTTTTGTATTCTTTTTAATTTTGCATACGAATCGATTTCTGTATGACAATCCTTTCCTGATTTAGTTACCTTGGGACTTTGGATGAAAATAACTAACCACAAAGATGTGAGTCTATTTCTGGACTCCAGTCAGCCCTGAAAACCTAAATGAACATTCTGAATGACTACAGTGGCCTTGGAGCAAGTCTTGAAATTTGGTACTATCAAGTCATTTTGAAGACTGTTTCAGACACTGTACATCCTTTCAAGTGCCATACGAATCTTAAAATCAGCTTTGTCAGTGTCTACAGAAATCTTGCTGGGATTGTGATGGGAAGAAGGAACATCTTCACAGGCGGCTGCCTGACCCACAGACACCATGTCTCTCTTCACCCATGTGAGCCCTCTTGTTCCTTGTCTGTACACAGTGGCATCCACCTGTTCCATCATGTGGTTTTCTAAGAGCAGAGGCTACAGATTATAGGAGTGGGCGTGCACAGAGGCTTTGGAGGGGCGGATAAAATGTTGATGTCAGCATACCAGTTTGAGATGCTACCCTGGGCAATACCCAATAAGACCAGTGGACTGCAGAGAACCAGCACCAAGTGTCATCTCTGCCAGCACAGAAGTTAAAAAGGTCACCTCTGCCAATACTGAAACTAGAAGCTACAATGTCCATGGACAAAGGAAGGGTTTTTAAGTTTAAGACAAGAAGTGGAGCATGCTAGGAACAAATAAGGCCCAAATTGTGGTTTCAGAAAAGAAAGCTGCATGGGGTATAGAAGGACCAAGAATGACACAACCCAGATGTCTACAGTCAAGCACACTGAGATCTGAACAGGAACAACAGCAAAATGCAAAATGAATGATTTGGTCAGGAGCAGTACAAAAATCATACATCGAAATAGCTGGGTCTCAGACCGAAAGACCAAAGGACACTACCCAGAAAGAGAAAAGATTCAATGCGAAAAGAAGAAAATGCATGCAAATCATACATTAGAAGACTTGCTTCTGGAACACACTAAAAACTCTTACAACTCAGTGATGAAGACAACTCAATTTAAAACCAGACTAAGGATTTCAATAGGTTCACCCAAGGAAGATAATCTGAGAAATGCACCAGTCATCTGAGAAATGCAAATCAAAACCACACTGAGAAGCCTAAAATGAAGTGGCAGACGAAAAGACCCTTCACTCCTTGCTGGGGGTCAGCAACAGAAGATGTGTGCGCAGCTACTGTGGAAAACAGTTTGGTGGTTCCTCAAACTGGTAAATCTAGAGTTGTCACACGACAATTCAACACTAAGTTTGCACCGAAAAGAAATGAAAACCTCTCCACACAAAGAACTGTCCATACATGCTCAAAGCAGCATTTATAATGGGCCAAATATGCAAATAACCAAATGTTCATCATCTGATGAATGAACAAACTGTGGTACATCCATATAATGGGTTGTTATTCAACCATGAAAAGGTACACAATGAGATACGTTGCAACACATAGAGACCTTACAAGCATTATGCCAAGTGACAGAAACCAACACAACCACACAGTGTGGTTCTATTCACAATAAAGCATTCTGAAGAGGCAAATCCATAGAGACAGCATATATTAGTAGTTGCCAAAGGGTCAGACAGGGAGACAAGTGGGTGTTGCTATTAGTGCACTTTGGTTTCTTTTTGGGACAACAAAATATTCCAAAATTAGATACTGATGTCAGTCGTACAGCTGTGTGAATGCTAAAAAACCAGGGACCTGTTTAAAGTACCGCATTTTATGGTATATGAATTACCCGGGTCAGTAGAGCTATTACTGAATCAGGAGCGGGAGGATTGCTCCAGAGGTGGTAGTGGAACCAGCACAATACTCCACCTTTGCCTGAGCAATGAAATAAGTGGAATGGACTCCCCTGAAGGGGGTGCAGCAAATGCCACTGGCAGGGCTCACCTCTGCAAGGACAAAGACAGAGCCTTCTAAAGACAGAGGCTCTAAGACAGGCCAGCACACCTAGGACACCTAGGACAAGGCCCAGAAGTAAGAAAGAGAGGCCACCCCTGGACATAGCCCCAAGAGCAGGAGTCCCGAGGGAGTCAGGCAGCGTGACGGCCACAGCTGGTGCTGGTGAGCCCTCCTTTTCCGACTGGTATGAATTCATCTGGAAGGAACTTATCTGCACTCTGTACCAAATCGGGTACCACACACAGGACAGGGGCACAGACACGTGGTCTGCTCTGAAGAGGGCTGACATTCTCTCTCCAGGGCAACAGGCGCCCCGGCCCAAGTTCAGTGCGTGGCTGGAATGTGAGGACAGTGACAGTGCCAAGAGTGAGGAGTGGTGCGGAATGGGGACTGGAAGGACCACCGACAGCCACTTCACAGCAGCGCTGCCGCAACACCCACAATGCTTTGGGTCAGAAGGTGGCCCAGGTGGCCACTCAGTAACAGGGCCGAGGCTATAGACACACAGGGATGGCAAGTCACCCACAAAATGTTCACCCAGTTATTTAAAGAGTGGTATGGTGGTGTTATTTAAAGTGAAATGAGCATTCCTGGATAAGTAAAGAGAGTAAAACATGAGAAGACCTCTCTGGCTTGCTTCCTCTGGGTCTCCTCCAGGGCCTGAGCCCCACTCGGACTGAGGGCGTCTCCCGCTTGCCGCTGGCCCTGCTGCCGGCAGGTCTTCCAGGGGAAGAAAGCTGCCGGCAGCCTACCCGTTCCACAGAGAAGCCACAGAAAGAAAGCCTGTGCGCTTCTCTTCCCAGCACGGCGCCAGGGTCCTCTCCTAACCTGCATGGCACAGACGAGCCACTCTTGGGTCCCTGCAGAGTTCTCAGTGCTGAAAGCTTTCCACCTTTATGTTAAAACAAACAGGGAACAAAAACTAGCTGGAGGTAGAAGCAAGCAGGAAATCTCTGTGCTCAATCTTCTATTTACAATTATTCCCTTTAACAGTTACAATTCTGTATAGCTTAGAAATGAGCAAATAAATCCAGGTTCTCAATACCTCAACGCTTAAAGCCCAGCACCATGAATCTGTATCTAAAGGTTTACATTAAACATTAAGAACACATAGACAGGGCCAGGGATATAGCTCAGCAGCACAGCACCTGCCTGGCAAGCGCAAGGTCGTGAGGTCAATTTCTAGTACCAAAACACCAAAAAATAAGAAACATGTGGACAATGTGCATGATGATAACAATCTATAATGACAAACTGACTTTTTTTTTAATTCTGGAAGATCAAATATCAGTTGTTAAAGGAGTCAATTCCCAGGTAGGATGAGAAGTACTTTTCATTTCATTTCATATTTGCATCTTCTTGGTGGAAGAGGTATTTTGTTTTATGAGACAGAGTCTTGCTATAAGTTCAGGGCTTCTCAAAAGGACAGAATGGGGATGTAAAAAAGACCAAAAGAGACCTGGCCCAGCAAGGAAGCCAAACAATGGCGGCAATGGTACCCAGAAGACAGCAGCCAGAGGAGGTTTGAGCTGGGACATCCAAACAGAAGGGCACGATGGCCTGGTGGGCACCATGAACAATCGGCAGAGAAAGAAACTCAAAATACACGAGACCAAATGTGAAGCTGAAGAACACATAACCACTAAAATGAATGTAATGGCCTGTGATTAACAATTCAGCTTACATATTATTACATCTAAAAATGAGATCAGGAGAATGCACAGTATCCTGATTAAGAAAAGTACCCTATAAAGCGTTCTAGAATCTCAAAGTTCAGGAAACCCAGTGCTAACGAGAGATTACATTTAAAAAATAAAATAAAATGAAATGAAAACCAGCAAATACCAATAAATTTCTGTTAACAATTAAAATAGCAAAATGCCCAACCTAAATAAAAATTTCCCCTAACAAATTATTCTACAAAATTAAAGAACAATTGTTTTAAAAGAGAAAGCACTGATGGGGTGCCTAGGGCCAGGAGCCTGGGCCAGCCTGCCACACCGGGTAGTACACAAATCACTAACCCTCATACTCCTCGGATCTGGGCTACCACCGAGGCACGGGGGCAGCCTCAAGGACCACCACCTGATGGGCTGCAGGCATGGGTGAGGGCGGGGACGTCAAGGACTGTGCACTGTGTGCTGAGCCTCCTGAGCCCGGGGCTCCCAGGAGCTACCGTGCCTCTGACAGAACAGCCTGTTCCTCCACGGGGCCACCCAGACAGGCACAGCAGCTCTGCGTAGCGCCCACAACAGGCAAGACTCCGTCTGCTGGTTTCCACTGCTGTGAACCCATCAGAGTTCTTCACAACCACAGCACCAAGTCAAAAAACACACGGCAAGGGTGTTTCACTTATTTTTTGATTCAGTCTGTGGCCCTTCTTAGAAATATTTCGATTGGAAAAGTTAACAGTGAAAACTGCTCCCTGGTTAGAAACAGGGAATCTGAGCTGTGCATTCCTGATATCCAGACGAGCAGAACTTTTAAGTTTCTACAGCCAACAGAATCAAGCAGCTTACCTCAGGTTTGAAGGCCTGATCTGTCCTTAGCCCCTTGACCCTGGCCAGGCTCCCTGATCACAGGTCACAGGCGGCCACAGGCCTCCAGGCATACAGCAAGTGAGCCAAAGAAAGAACAGGGCCTCAGAAGAGGCAGGTAACACACAGCTATTCTGCCTGGCCTGTTTGCATCACAGAGGTCCAGCACACTTTAGAAGCGCTTCTCTCCAACTGTACCCGCAATTTGCATACTGTATGAAAAGAACTCCCCCGTCCTAGAGATAAATGTAGTCTTTAGTTATACCTTGTTATTCAACTGCTTTGGAAATCCACACATTCTAACGGGAAATTCTGTCCCACACTCACTGCTGTTCAGTATTGAGACATGGGCTGGAATGTGTCAAGTGCCTCATAGCTTGCTGCCCTTCCCAGCAAAAACCACTGATTTGACCCTCACTGTTTTTGATATGCACCACACCTGCCTCCTGGAACCAATTAACAACAACTACCACTGTACTGCTACACTAAATCTAAGACATTGATGCTCACTTTACTAGCAGCTCTTAATACTGCATGAAAACCCAACCACCTCACTAACTACCATACTTTTCACTGCCTCAAACAGAGTTCGAAAGGCATCGAACATTGTATTCATTGTCTAGTAATAAGCATGAGCCACTGATTTTTGGGTGGGTTTTGTGGATTTTTTTGGTCTTTGTGAGTCAGGGTTTCACTATGCAGTTCAGGTGGCCTTGAGCTCACTTTGTAGCCTAGGCTAGTCTCGAACTCACAATGATTCTCCTGCCTCAGCCTCCCAAGTGCTGGGATTACAGGCGTGAGCCAGCACACCTGGCTTGACTCACTGGTTAACAAGCCAGAGCAAAACAGTTTTGCTCCTTGCCTCACTTTCCTTTCTGCAGATTTTACCCCATCTGACCATCCCAACTGTCTTCCCCGAATCATGACAGGTCCTTTTCGTGCTTTTCACCCCACACAGTAAAAGCAGGAATAGCACTCTTTTACTAGACTGGGCAAAGCTATGGACAATGTGGGAAAAACGCATGATTTTTAGCAAACACACAACTGTGAAGTAAACATTCACAGCGAATCTATGCAACGCACAGGGTGAAAGGGGAGAGGCACCGTTAGAGACTCTACAGGTACGGAAGAGGCCACAGTTGTGAGTGCAGCTCAGTGGTGCAGCACGCACAAGGCCCCAACACCACACACCCACACCCACGCGCACACACACGTCTACGAGTGCTGTGTGTACACTAATAAAATTCAGTGTTGTCAACATACTGAGGGCTTCTGAACCACATGAAATTATACAGTACCGACTTTCTATAGTCGTTTTGCTGATTTTTGTTTGATGGTAAAAAGATGAAACTCTCAGAGTTTCTATACAGTTATCTGGTTTTGTATCCTCCAGGCTGAGCCTTCTTCAACCACCTCTTTTATCATACTTTGTTCAGAGCATCGTGCCAAAGTCAAATGTTAGGTTATGCTATATATGCTTATATGAATTTATTACCTAATCACTTCAAAGCACTGTTTAACATGTAGCACACCAGTAAGGGATGAAAGAGTATTTTAAATAGTGAGGAACCAAATAAAAGAAGCAACAAAGTTCTACTTGAACCTTACGCAATTAAGTTAATTAAACTATAGGAAGTAAAATTTTAATTTGATGTGCCAGGGATTTAGCTCAATAGCATAAGCAGCTGCCTGTCAAGGTCATGAGTTCTATCCCCGGTACCAAAAAATTTTTAAAAATTTCAATTTGAAACTAAATATCAATTTTAGAAAAACTTTAAAATTTACAAATATTAAAAATGAGTTCGTTCCCCAGTACCCCCTCCAAAAAAGTATAACAACTATTCTTTTTTTTTTTCAAAGATATAACTAATCTTGCAACTAGAGGGAAAAAAAATTAGCAGGTTAGAAACAAAGGAGGCCATGCATGGTGACACGCACATTTAGTCCCAGCACTAGTTCCAGCACTCTGGGACGTTGAGACAGAAGGAATGCAAAGAAAGAAAGAAAAAGAAGCAAGTCTACATATCAACTGTGTTCAGAGTAGAAAAAAAAGAAAAAAAAAAAATCACACCAATTTCATCTACATTAAGATACATTAAAATGGAGTTATACAAAGAAAGTAAGTACAAAAAGTCAAAACATAAAATGGAACAAAGGCAATTTATTTTTTTTTTCTCTTCTTAAATCCTGAGCTTGGATCTTGCTAAGTTGCCCAGGCTGTGTTCTGACTCATAGTCCTCTGCCTCAGCCTCCTGAGTAGCTGGAATTACAGGCAGGTACCACGGTACCCAGATAACAGATGGAAATTCTGAACTCATCTCAAAAGTAGTGTGCTTGTATTTTAAAATTTGCTAAAATCCCACAAGTTATCCAGGAATTGGAAAAATTATTTTGGATTGCTTCTGCATTATGCCATAAAAATACCCAGCTAATTTCAAGAGACACATAATAGCAATGCATATTAGATACTGACTTTTGAAAACACTGTAACTAGAGGAAAATTGGAAAAATCTAAATATGCACTTATATTCAAATTCATAATAGGGAATTATTATTTAATTGATGTAATAATACATACTAGTAAGAGTTAAAAAGAATAGCCTTACTTTTAGGTGGAGGTGATACAACTGAAATTTCACAGATGAAGTATTAAGACATCTGCAAACTCTTTTGTTGGAGACAGGGTCTCTTTATGTAGTTAGTCTTGCCTTGAACTTATGTAGCTAAGCTGGCCTTGAACTCGTGGGCCATCCTATCTCAGCCTCCCAAGTCTTGGAATTACAAATGTGTGCCACCACACCCAGCTACTGCACCTTACTTCTGAACCGTTGAATTAAAACAAACCAAGACACGGACACACAGTACTTTATGGCAAAATGTCAAGATGGTGGATATACAGATAAACACTTTACTAGCCTTTCAATGTTTTATATACCTAAGTGTTTTCGTCACTTAGAAATTAGAAAAAACATCTGATACTGCTGTTACAAACTGAGTCAGTTCCTTGGTAATTTTCAAACTGCTCTTCACTCCTAGGCCTGTGATACACAATGCAAGGACAGCTCAAATGAGACATCCTGGGGCCTGCAGCCCAATGCATCCTTCAGAATAAATCTTCTAGGAAGCAAGCCTCTATTAGTGCCTCCATTTACAAAGTGTAACACTTAACAAATCTAATGAGCCAGGCAGAATCCTGTGAGACCCAGTGGATGACAAACTGCACTTCCCAACCTGCATTTCCATCATGGTACCACAAGGCTCAGGCGTACGATTTTGGGTTTATCACTTCATCCTTGAGAACACACAGGAGGGACCCAACCACACACAGCAAACAGAAACCCCTTGTCTTTCAAGGACAAAAAACCAAACGGGTACAGTAATTTCTAACAAAAAGGGAAAAACTTTCAAACAGAAGCTAAAAATCACCCAAACCAAGAACTACACTATATCAAAATAAAAAGGAAAACACATTGTAGCACACAATAAGCCATGAAGAAGAAAAGGAGTTTTCAAAAGCCAAGAATGAAATGAAAGATGTGGCAAAGGAATTCTGCTTGAACCTTCAGGAATCAACAAAGGTAATTATAAATCAAAATGCAGAGGAAAAAGTAATTTGTAACTAGGTATCTACTAAAAATCTTCAAGGTGTGAGAGCCATTCTGACAGAATCAGAAATTTACAGGAAAACCACATCCAGAAATTGTTGGCTTACACTCCTCCCTCAACTGCACAGAAGCTGGCCCCAGAGCTGGAACAGAATCAAAGTTCAAGTCCATTTTCCAATCCCTCAGGTCACGAAGGGCCCTTGCACCTAACAAGCACCAATTACAATCACAGATATCACTGCAAGTGCAAGCTGTAGTGACCTGGTGGCTCGTACCAATCTCACTCATCACTTTGATGCTCACATCAAACTCAAGATCTCCTCAGCCCAGAAAATCAGAATGAAGAACCCTCTGGAAGCTCACTGCTGGGATGCAGGGTGGTAATGGAAAGCGAGAAAGGTAGGGAAGCAGGGTGACTGGCCGTGAAACTGTGCACACAGACCATTTCTCTAATGAATCTGGGTCTCCCCACCATCCAAAGAAGCCTTCCACTATACTGTAGGTCATTATGAAATTTCCCATCTAAAAGATGTTGATATAAGTGACAACTATGTTACCTATTCAAAAATTAGTATTTTAAGTAAAAATTAATATAAAAATCTTCAACTCAAACATTTCCTTTTATCTATGTGCATGGCATTCCACAAGGCAATTCTCAGAGGATTTATAAATGTACCTACCGCATCAGTGTTAGGAAGAAGGAAAGAAAGACGGCAAGCCGCTCTCTAAGTCAGTGCAGTACGAGGGGGCGCAACACTGCCTGCTTGCTGCCACATCTCCTACCAGTAAGGATGCAACTTACATAAAAGCAATGGCAAAACCAACAGTTATAAATGCTGGAAATGAAGTTTGTACCTTTAGTGAAGCTAGTGGATGCTCTGGACCAAGTAAACTCCAATGAAAGGAAGCCAGATCTTCATCAGGTAGTATGTGATTTCCTACAACACAAACGTGGATAACATAAAAGCAATCATTGTAAGTGACACAGGTGAAACTTCCAAACCATCGCATGTTTACTTATATACCACACACAACTTCCAAATCTGTTAACACACTACATGCAACTTCCAAACAGCAACGGAGAATATTTCTTTACTTTTTAGCAGAAACAACATATAGCAAGCAGATTCCTTGCAGCTGCCTCAAATACAATTCTAACATTTAAATGAAGGCCGGCATAGTGGTCTATACCTAAGCTACTTCCCAGCAGCACATTAAATAAACACTAGTCTGTGAAAGGTCAGTCTGATAATATCAGCTAGATGCAAGTTTTCACTTATCCATGAAAGAGCTGTGGCTCAAAAGTTTATGTCCTGGGTGCAACAGCCAAATGGTGGAGCCTGCAGTAATGATACCTGCTTTAGCAAGATAATGATGGCAGCATGGATCTCCTCCCAGGAAGGCATGTGACAAAGCACATTCTTCAGCAGTACTCGGAGCCGCTGAGCTACAGGTCCTATTGCTGCTGCTGTCTCAGTCTATAGTAAGTGCATTCAACTGAGACCTTGGTGAGGGAGTACAGTGCTGAGGACTGAACCCAGGGCCTCACACCTGCTAGGCGTGAGATCCGTCCCTGCCCTAAGAAACATGCTGGAGGGAACAAGCTACTTCCATTGGATCACTGAAGGCCTAATGTACTAATAACTGCAGTATGTTAGTTATCTCAACGCAATTTAAAAGCAGCAGCAATTTCCTAAACAACTGTGACTTTTATAACATGACTTAATCATCCCCACATTAAAATAGCAGACTCATTAATTAGCTTCTGACGGGAAGCAAAACAGAGTGAGATCTTTTGGAACACTGCTAAATGATAATATTCCAAACACACAGAGACATTAAACAGAGACACATGAACTACCAGCATGTCCAGACCAGCAAAGCTAAAACTTTAATGACCAGGTTGACTCTACTGTATGCGCTTTCCTGTTAAAGGATTGCACAGAATTTTACAGTGAAATAAGTGTCAGATGTGGTGTGAGTGTGCAAGGTTTTTTTTTTAGGACTCAATTTGAAAAAAATATTAGGCCAATTCCAAACATCAGGTCTATGAAACTGTACCTCAAACACCTGAATGAATATTCCACCCTGCTTCCTGCAAACAAAAATTTACACAGCTATTACACAACCTTACACTATTACAAAAGGGAAAAGAAAAATAAGCTTTCTCAACTGAGGCCACTGGAACTTTTACAAAATCTAAAATTAAAAAAGCTCATCAATTAAGAGTTTATTGGGCTGGAGATTTAGCTCAGTGGCATAAGCACCTGCCTTGCAAGCAGACAGTCGTGAGTTCGATCCCTGGTACCAATAAAAACAAAAAAGAAAAAAAAAAAAAAGAGTTTATCTATAATTTGCCAAAACTATAAGAAGTGATTCTAAGACCTAAATTAACTTGATAAAATACAGCTTCTTCATTTGTTTCAAGATTTCACAATATAATCACTAGAAAAGAAAACCAGCATTATCTCCCAAGAAATATATTCAATGCTTCTTAAATATGAAAATCGAGTTTTCTTCCACATTTCAAACTGGCTAAGGTCTCCAGGTTCTAAGTGCAAGTTTCCTGTCCACTAAAAGCTAACGACAGGAAGAAGTTGCTCCACGCACCGCCAGGCAAAGGACATCCCACACAACGTGTCACTCACCCACTCCACTCCCTTTAATACCTCCAGAAGTTGCCTGCATAGGTTAGCAGTTCACCATACATTTACATTAACTTATAATCTTCCAAATCCCAAGTCACAGAGTTGATAAAGAAACTAAATTTGAAATTAGGTCCCAGGGGAACATAATTCCGTTAACCGAGTCCTCATATAAGAAGACTTTTTGGACTGTTTATAGAAATCTCTGATAACTAGGGATTTCTAATAAATGACTCACAATGTAACTGTCCTCTCAAGCAGGCCAGGCTCGGGCTGCTAAGCCCCCTGCGACACAAAATGAGGGTGAGCACAGCAACTTTGCCAGAGACCAAGTTACTTGTAAAGGGGCCCCAACTCCCACCGGAATCAGTATTGTCACAGAGTGATGCACACAAACATATTTACTTACATTGACACACAACTACCACAAACTCAGCAAGCGGGTGCTGGGACTAAAGCAGTGTGAGACACGCACACTGAGAGCACAGAAAAGGTGGCTGAGAAGAGCAAAGCAGGAAACATACAGGGCACGTGTCAAGCATGAGAGGAACATAGCACCTCTCAGAAACACAGGACACACAAGAAATTAACAGATAAAATCCAAACTTGGCATACAGCATAAGAAATTCTTCCAAGGGGATATTTTAAAAAATTACACGCCCACTTAAAATAGTTAAACTCTGTTTTTCTTTTAAACTAGTAAGAGTCTAGAATAGGAGAGGGAAACATAACGTGGCTAACTCCACACATATTTCCTTCTGTTAGAATTCATGCCAAAGGTGATTTTCATAGCAGGCATGGGTTAAAACATATGATTTAGAAATGTTATTTTTCCAAAACTTTGAGTTTATTTACAAGATAGTTTTTCAGCCCAGCTAAAATAATACATAAACAAACTGCTCAAGAACAAAATCAGTACATCATCCAGAATACCAAAAAATACTACAAAAAGTGCTAAGAAGAGACCATCCTCTGGTTATTTTAAATTTGAGATACACAATCAAAACATCTGAGACAACTCAGAAGGCCAGTGTGCTCACAGTCTAGTAACTCCTTTATAAAGTAAAATGAAGCTTTCACACTGCTCACCTACCTAACAAAGCAGCAAAAATAGGAAAACGGTTTGGGTTCAGGTCCAGCTGCTTGGCAACTTCATGCATCAGATATTGGCTTGTCGTGAGACTCTTCCCGTTGCGGCTCAGTTTTAGGGCATGGGCACTGAAGTAGTAGGGGATGTTACACAGGGCATAATCAGAGTCATAGGCCACCAAGCCGTGGAAACCGTTCTCTCTGCAGAAACCAATCACTTCTTGATGATGATCCTCGATGCTCTGTGCAACCTACACAAATGAGAAGAAGACTTTATCAGGTGTAATATCAAATCACAGCAGCAGGCTCCAGGAGCACACCTGCTTACCCAGGAATGGGAGAACGCTCAAAAGGTGCCATTAATAAAATGTGCAGCACATTGTAGCAACAGGAAATCTCAGTGGGAAACCTCATTTCACATCGCCTTCTGTCAGTAACCTACGCTGCCATCCAGTCTGCAAACTGATTTTCCACTCTCATCAAATTCAAAGATCATTCTGCTGAAAACACACAGAACTGGCTGGCCTGGAGACAATGGTTCAAAAAAGGGAGCAAATCAGAGGAGGGAAACAGTGTCAGAAGGTGGTAGACAGAGAAGCCACCCATGTTCGGGTCAAACTTCTTGGAGGAGATCAAACCTGTCACCACCCAGGTACAGTATCGTAAGGATTAAAGACCAGTGAAGATAGAGTGTTCTCCCTCACAAATGTGTTTGTCAATTCTGTGCTCTGAGGTGGGCAGGCAGGGAGCAATGTAAGGATGCCTGTGCTTACCCTAAAAATAGCTTCCACCTACCGTCCTGTGTGGAGCACACACAGTGCCAGGACTGCCACTCGAGTGAGCTCTAAATCATCAGTTACAATGAAATCTCACCAAGAGGCAACATAAACCTATTAAAGTCACATTTAAAGGAAAAATAATTTTCTAAGTTCTCTTGGTAAAGTCTGCAATATTTTACTCAATAAGGAAAAAAAAATAAGTAAAACACCCAATTAGAAATATTATTCCTTAGAATAAGAGAAAACTGTATCCCTAAACCTAAAAACTCTGTGTAACAGTTAAAGTAGAATACTTTTTAAAAATCTAAAGTTAGACCAGTTAGTCTCCCACTTTCAGAAATGGTAGTCCCTAAGTCCAAGTTCTTTATCTCAAATAATTTTATTATAGAGAACCTTTGTATTTAGTGATTTTTAAAGTACCTTTAAATCACTAGAAATTATAGCTGCATTGTAGCCATCTCTAATAGCAGGTCTCCGAACTCCAAGAAGAGCTCCTATAGGAAAGGACACCAGTGAGTCACCACACCCTGCCTACGTGCACCTCCCAGAGCTCCCCAAAGGGCAGGATGACGGTGCAGGTTCACGCACCCCCTTAGGGCACAGGGGCTCAATGCGCTCCACCAGGGGTCAAGGGTGAGCAAGCCTGGGCACCAACAGGTACAGGTAACCCTCAGCTCACAGATGAGGCTGAGTGCTGAGTGACAGCGAGCAGTATGTTTTAAGCACTATAAATGGTCATACTCCTGAACCCGGTAACGTGACTCCAGGAAACAGAGCCTAAAAACTCCTGTCCATAAAAACTACATTCGACAAGTGAAAAGGGTAGTGGTAACTTCTATGGAGGTACCCACAGTGTACTGGGAGGAACCATAAATGTTAAATCATTTTAGAATGCAATATGGTATACACACATTGAAAAAACTGTCTTTAAAAATAGCCTGGAAAGGAAAAATGAAAAACCAACATATTTTATCAGGGTGGCAGAACTGTGCTTTAAAAACACTTTAAATGAAAAACTAATAAAGAGCTGATGAACTCCTATTAGAACCCACACCCTGGTCACCTGTGCTATGGCTCTGTGGACAATCTTCTGCAGGCCTGCCTCTCTCAAGAGGACAAGGACCACAGCATGTGTATTTTTGTATTGAAGTTTACTACCTGACACAAGTAAGCACCCAAAGATGTAAGACTGCCCCACTGTGGGGCCCTGAAGACTCCTGAAATGATCTTCAAAGATCAGTAAGCACAGTGTCTCTCCGCCCCATGCCTAGCGGTGCCTGAGCGCAATGTGCTGTGTTGTGTGGCCTCCAGCTGCCTCCTTCCCTCACCTCGCAAAAGCCCTTGCTCAGCACAACACGTAACTCAGCCCAGCATTTAAAAAGCCAAGTGGCAGGAGGCTGAGGCAGGAGCATCACTGTGAGTTGAGGCCAACCTGGGCTATAAATTGAGTTCGCGAACAGCCTGAATACATGCATAGTGAGACCCTGTCTCAAAAAAACAAAACACGACACAAAGATAGTAATGTGTATAAACCATTAATAATTCACCACAACTCTAATTCACAGATGAGTAACAATAACTTAGTCCTCCCCAAAAGCACATGCATCATTAAACAAAGAGCTGACTGCTAGAACTGCAGTAAAGTCCTGAAACAGAAGGTAATGGACTTATACCTGTGAACAAGCAAGAGCCAGCTCTGCAGCACAGTTGGGAGTTCACCCACTCTGTTTTTGTTCATCTTTCTGTCTCAATCTCCTGAGTCATGGCCAGCAGGAAGGAGCCAGAAGAACTGCCTGGCTAGTAAGGCCAACGCTGATGTCTCTTTAAGGTTCCTTCACGACTAGAATTCCAGTACTTCCCCCATTAAAACTCACTATGGGTGAGGCGCTGTGGAAAATGCCTGTAACTCTGGCCATCTGGGAGGCTGAGGCAAGAAGAGCCAAGTTGCTAAGGTGTCAGCCTGGGTACCTTAGCAAAACTCTGCCTCAAAAACTCAACAGCAAAAACAAAAACCAAACAATTCATTACTCCTTTACCTGAGGAAGCACCACAAGGAGTGAAAAACCAAGGGGAAGCAGGGAGAAGAGTGCAGTGGTAAAGCACATGGGCGAGCTCCAAGCCCAGGGGTCAATCCCTAGCACCAAGGACAGGCTCACACACCCCACAGGGGTGCAGGGCAGTTATCCTCCTCAGTGGGCGAACCGTGCAAGTGTGGTTCAGCGTTATTCACCAGACAGACTGGAGAGCAGCTACCAAAGAAAACCATGAGAGTGCAGAGCTGAAGCTGACAGTGCAGGCGGTGGGTATGAGATGACCGGACGACATTTGTCAAAACTCCAATTGTTAATCACAAAGACTGGGAGCCTTTGGGCTAAACGCAGCCATTCAGGGTGGCTAGTGTGTCTCCTAGGCCTTGCAGGAACACTAGAGCAACTGGAAATGGAATCTGGCAAAGGCAAAGTGTACCAAGGAGCAGGGGGAGAAGACAGCACTGGATTAGATGAGACTTGCCATTAGGGAGGGATGGAGACACCGGGAGCTGGGGTATACCCTGGTGTACACAGCCCTCCCTCTGCCTAGTGCACAGGGAAACAGAGGAGGCCAAAGCATCGCATAGGACCAGAAAACAAGGAAAAGCCCCTGAACCAAAGGATGATGTGCGCCCAGGAGCCAACCAGAGAGGTCTCCGACCCCAGAGGGAGCCGGGCCCCAACGTGAGAACCATGTACCACAGATCCCACAACTCACACACTGATTAAACGAATGATTTACATAAATAAAGGGGAAACAGAGACACATTTCCTCTACAGCAGAATCCAAACACATAGTCCCTTCCCCGCAGATGGAGCTTCAGACTACCCCACTACTGCTGCCTGTGGTCATCTGGACTCAAAGGCCACTTCCAAAGAGTGAGAATGTTACATAGAGGCAAAAGGACTATGTAGCAAGACCCTGTCTCAGTGTTAACACAGGCAAAGAGAAACTCACTAAAGCCAGCGTCTGCCCACAGTGTCCTAACCCGTGATTCGGCTGTGTTGCGCCAGGATGGAAGGAGAAGCAACCACAACTCTGGGCTATTCTACCCAAAGGGCCAAGGGTCGCCTGGTAAAAACCGGGCAGACGATTTCACAGGAGTGGAAAGGTTTGGATGCAGAGAGAAAACAGACTGGATTGCACCAAGACTGGCTCAAGGAACAGCTATTCAGCCAAAAGTAAAACTAAGTCCTCCGGACAGATGCAGGGGGGCCGCACCAATTCCTCCTCTGGCCGGTGGAATGTTTCATGCTCCCTAACTCCTGCTTGACTCCTTGTCCTCTTGCCTGGCCAGAATGAGAATAATACAATGACATTCGTATTCCAAAAATTTCATTCATGAAGCTTTTAATTTCATTTCTTAGAAGTGAGTAAAAATTATGAAATACAATTTAGAAATGACTATTTTAATCACTTCAAAAGTATAAACTCAAACTCCCCAAAACTACCACTTCTGGACAGGCCATTAGACAGGCTAAAAGCACCCTCCGAGGTAAATCAGACTGAGGTGAGCGCCTCAGAACCGAGCTCCCAGGCTGGTACCCGAGAGCCCACCCGCCACAGTGACGAGGTGGGAGCTGAAGACCAAGGAAGGGAAGCGGACTAAGTCCGCTTGACTAAGAGAGAAGGGGACTGAGTCTCACACCACACAAGCGCCTGGCACACCAGAGGGGACTGGGAAACCTCACGACTTCCTTCTTCCAAGAGACAGGCTAGCGCGAGGCTGAAGGGCCTGCACCAAAGGCTGCACCGCGAGTCCCCAGGAAGCCCTCTGCTCCGGCTCAGTGTGCTGATTCTACACTGCTGGCGAAGCTTCCACAGAACCCTCGGTCAATCCGGCATCAAACCGTTGGGTTTCACATGTCATTGATGAAAAGGGACAGGTTCCTTAAGGTTTCTACTTATTTATAAGAAATACTCTCTAGGGGCTGAGGATTTAGCTCAGCGGCATAAGCGCCTGCCTTGTAAGCAGGCAGGCGTGAGTTGGATCCCCGGTACCGATAAAAAGGAAAAAGACAAAAAAAAAAAGAAATACTAACTAAAAGGCCCCCAGCTTACTAGACAAGGGTAATTATCAACCCCACAAAGGTAGCAGTGGGGACATTGCCACCAAGAAAGGATGGACCAACTGGCCCTGCCACCTACTCCCACCAAGGGACATGCGTCTCCAGGGAGCAACCATCTCGCCAGGTTGGGGGACAGCACTGTGCGATCCACATCTCCATGTGCCCACAATTCAACCCTAAAAATAATCACACTTCTCTCCCTGAGGGCGGGGCAGCGGTGGTGACTCAACAGCCTACATACAAACAACTCAAAACCATTCAAGTAACAAGCATTGATAATGCCAGTTACTCTGTTTTTAAATAAGCTGTGAAAAGGTTTCCTGATAACTTTTCACTAGAGTTTCTCAAAGATTTTTCCCACACAAAGAATACCATTGTGGCTTTATTTCAGAGTAATTTTACAGGAGCTCAAAGAACAATGTGACACCCTCCAGCCAGTTCCCGGAGTTAGGAGACGTAAGTTCCATTGATCACAAAAGGATGTAAGTTGATTGAAATTCTTGGGTTTAAAAATTTTTTTTAAAGGATAGGCTGTTACCCAGTCAATCTCCAGTCAGCAGGTATTAGAGGACAAATTTGTTCTCAGGCTTCTGTCTCCTACTTTTGTCAATTCCATTTTGGTAAGAGATTTTTGTGGTTTGGCTTCCTTTCAAAGGGTAACTGTTACAGTATACACTGCAATGTCTTTAAGAGAAACACCCTCTGAAAACCTGAAATCATGGCTAAGTAACTGTATCTTACACTTCATGTTCACTTCACCCATGTGAGTGTGATGCTCACAGCAAGGAAAAACATCTCTTTCTAATAAGGGTGTGACAGGGGCTGGGGATTTAGCTCAGCGGCATAAGCGCCTGCCTTGCAAGCAGGCAGTCGTGAGTTTGATCCCCGGTACCGATAAAAAGGAAAAAGACAAAAAAAAGGGGGGGGGGTGACAAATAAACAAGCTTAACTTCATTAATCATCAAGGAAATGTAAATCAAAACCACAAGACACTCCTTCGTACTCATGATGGTGGCCACTACCAGGACAAATTTCTTCAGGAGACAGAGAAGTGCCAGCTAGTACCGCACACTGAGGACAATGGTAGTTATGGTGCAAAACGCTAAGGCAGTTCCTAAAAATAAAAAAGAATTACCCTACGACCCAGTAATTCCACATCTGTGCTGAAAACATGGTCTGAGATAATTACACACGCAAGTTCACAGCAGTGTTATTTAAACCCCAAAGTGGCAGCAACCTGAGCGTCCACCCACATGAACAGATACACAAAATGTGGTCTACTCATGTAACAGAACATTACTCAGCCTGAAAAAGGAACGTTCAAATGCACAGTACAGAATGGAAGAAGCTTAAGGGCATTATGCAAAGTTATGTAAGTCAGTTACTAAAGGACAAAGGCCACACGACCCCCACTTTACCAGTTACCTAGCACAGCCACAGAAGAAGGTGGCTGTGGGGCTGGGGGAAGGATGGGATGAGGACGCAGCTGCAGAGCAGGAAGATGAAAATATTCTGCAGGCGGACAGTGGTGACACGGTGGTGACGGTTGCACGGTACTGCAGATATACTTAATGCTACTGAACTGCATGCTTAGAAATTATTAGGATGGTAAATTCTCCGTTACATGCATTTTATCATGATGTCTGAACACAAAGGAAGGAGCCTGGCATGGTAGCGCACACCTGTCATCTCAGCACTCACAAGGCTGAGGCAGGGAGGACTGTCATGAGTTACAGCCCAGCCTGGGCCATGCAACAGTGAGTTCAAAGCCAGCCTGACCTTGTCTCAAAAAACAAAAATACAAACACAGAAAAGCATATCACCCTGTTTTCCAGTCTTCTCAGACTGCCTAAATGTGACTCTCTACTTGTCCAAAGATTCAGGTTCCATTTTCCCTTTGGATAACAACTATTAGTATACACATAATGGATTGTCTCCTAGGCAATACCAAGGGTGAGATATTTTTATCTTTCCGATGTCTTTTTTTTGGCTTTTTTTTTTTCTTTTCATTTTTATCAGTACCAGGGATCGAACTCATGACCGCCTGCTTGCAAGGCAGGTGCTTATGCCGCTGAGCTAAATCCCCAGCCCCATCTTTCCGATGTCTTTATCAGACTTATGATGTGATCACAGCCTGGTTCACTTATTTGGTAAAAATCTGGGTTTTTTTCCCTTTAGAAAAACTAAATAACAATCCCAAGCACCACACACACAAAATAAATAAGTAGCACTGGCATGATGGTAAATGCCTGTAATCCCAGCATGCAGGAGGCAGAAGGATCACTACAAGTCTGAGGCCAACCTGGGCTACAAAATAAGTTCAAGTCCTGTCAACTACATAGTAAATAAGATCTGTGTTAAAAAGACAATCAATCAAAATTAGTAGATGCCATAAGAAATGCTAATTTATAAACTTTAAAACCTAAAAAAGGATCAAAGTAAGCATTAGCATTATTTATTTGTACAGCTTTTTTTCCTTTTTGCATTACTAACAATTGAACATAGGACCATCATCACACTGAGCTACACCCCAGCCTCCACCCCCACCCCAGCCTCCCTCTTCTGAGACAGGGTTTTGCTCAGTTACCATGACTGCCAAGCTCAAATTTGTAATCCTCTTGCCTCAGCCTACTTGAGCATGAGTACGACAAGCATGAGTTCTCAAGCCTAGCTTCTGAGTATATTAACAGTCTAATCTGTGCTAACCAGAGGAAGCTGGGCTACAAGGTGAGTTCAAGGCCAGTGTAAACTAAAAACCCTGTCTCCAAAAAAATTTTTTTCAGACCAAGCTCAGTGGGTGGTACACACCTGTTAGCTCCAGCTGAAGTGGGAGGATCAACAGAGCTCAGGAGTAGGAGGTAGGGAGTTTTTCAAATGGGAAAGGGAACAAGAGATACAGGTAAGAAGAGGAAAAGAAAGTGGATTTTAAAAAAAATATTCATATGTGAAAAACAGAAATAGAGCTTTTCAAATGGTAAGGAGAATAAGAGATGGGAAAAGCATGGAGAAATGAGAGAAGAGGGGATAAGAAAGAATTAAGATGTGTTACATACATGCACAAACTCCCAGATAAATGCAATCACATGTCCAGCAATCATGTACTAATAAAGAAACTGAGCCTAGGAATTCAAAACATAATGTGGTCCCCAAAATAGTAACAGTAATAATTCCAAAATATAAAGCAAACCAACTTCTACATCTTATAATTTAGAAAAATGAACCTCAGTGTGATACAACTTAGTGACACCCGGAAACTCACTGTGGCTCAGGAGGCTGCAAGGCCCCTGTGAGATTTCAGGAGCAGGCTGGCATCTGTGCCAGCCTGCTGCCCCTCAAGAATGTACTCAAGTTCACAAGATAAACAGGCACTTTGGGTCTGAGAGGGTCACCTTCCAGCTGCAACACATTCCCGCTACTACCTGACTCTGACAAATGCCAACAACATAGTGAATCCATTTTCTCCCCAAAACGCATATTCCTGACATCTGAGAAATGCCAGATGCCCAGAGCACAAGCGCCCTGTCTCTAAATCACACATCTCTGGCCACTGCGATGTAGATGCATCATCACTGCTGCAGACCACACAGCAGGTCAAGTTCAACTCTGCATGTCTGCTAAGCCGCCTGAAAAACCGAGTTAGGTACTCTGCACTCCAAGAGGAAGTCACTCCTCTGAGGCCTCCCTCCACACATCTAAGGACATCTAAGTAACAGGCTTACTGAATATAAGACACTGGGCCAGGTGGCCAGGCTAACACCTTCACCTGCAGAATTAATTCACTTCCTGCATCACACACCGCCCAGAACACTGCTGCGACTGCTCAGTCACACAGCTCAGTCAGGCTGTAAACACCTACGACCCCGCCAGGTGTCTGCTCTGAGCCAGGTGACAGGCGAGGTCTTCATGGGACCTACTTTCTAGAGAACATGCAAGCACTGTAATAAAGATGAGCTACACAGAAATCCTTGGAGAACTGAAGGATTATCTAAATTCTAATTCACATACTAGGCCTATTTAGAGAATTCTGTATAAATCCATTGGAAAATAAGTCCAGTTGTTCAAATTCTAAAATACCTTCTTCCTATCACATGGTACTGACAATTACCTGCCATGCTTCATCCCTCCTGCTTACTGAAGCTGGGACTTACTATGTGTTTGTCAGCCTTTTTCTGTTATTGAAATTTCAGAAAATTAAAAGAGCAATGTGGGTCTAAAAATATTTTAAGAGAGTGCACATATATAAGTGGGTTTTTAATTTAGAAAATTAAATAGTATTTTCTGTTTTCTTCCTGTTGAAACTATGAATCTCTTTTCAACATTTGTACAGCTTGAAATTACTAAGACCCAAGCTTAGAATTCTTTGATTTATTCACACCAGAATTTCCTTGCCTTGGCAACATTGATATTTTGGGCCAGACACTTCCCTACTCGGGTGGGGGCTCAGCAGCATCCTTGGCCTCTACCCAGGGCCTCCAGGTAACACTTGTAACTCCATAGCTATGACAACCAAAAATGCCGCCAGACACTGCCAAATACCTCACGTGTCAACCTCAGCTGAAAACCACTCATGAGTCCTCACTGAGTGAATCTACTGTTTCATTACATTTAAAAAAAATCCTAAACATTAACATGGAAAAATAACTTACATGCCTCCCCAATACCCTCAACTTAAGCTGCCCATTATGGTTTAGATCTAAAACGCCCCCCAAAGTCCTGCATGTTCAGAAGCAGAGCTTTAAGGTGACAGATCAAGGAGAGGTCGGACTGTGTCAGGGGACTCATTCACAGGTGAGATCACTGTGCTGGGACGGCCTTACTGGGAAGGGATGCAAACAGGCCTGCAGAAGGGAGCACACCGCTGGCTGTGACCTCCAGGACGGTGCCTGGTCCCTGGCACCCTCATCTTGGGCCCCTCACCCTCTTGCTCCCCAGCTCCTCTGCTCTACCACCCACTTTCATCCTGACATTGTCTCACCTCAAGCCCACAGCCAGGGAACCAGACTGCCACAGACTGAAACCTCTGAAGCCATGAGCAAAGCAAATACTTCCTTCTCTAAATTGTTTTTCTCAGGTATTTGGCCACAGCAACCAAAAGCTGGCTAGCATACACACTCCCAAGAGGCTTCCCTCCTTTCCGGTTTGTTTGCTCCTCTACACCTGGGCAATCACAGGTTCTCAATTATTTACTGAGAGAACTAGCCACCTTGGGAATAAGTCACAAAAGGGAGTACAAGAAATTTAAGGTAAGAAAATGAATCTTAATGGAAGAAGATAACTAGATCTGTCTGGCTACATAATAGAGCACAACAAATATTTTAAGCATTAAACACTAAACAGGAGAGACATCAGCCAAAGAAAACACGTTGCCTGGCCTGAGGTGGCTTCCAGTAAGCAGGCAGGAAGGTAAGCAGGCAGCAGTCACAGACAGAAAGGGAGATGTGCTGCAAACAGACAGTGGGTACACTCCTGCCCACCCTGCCAAGAGTCACAGGAACTCCCAGAAGGAAGATGACCTCAGAGATGGGCTTTGAAGTATAAGTAAACTTCTGACAAGCAACAGTGGGGAAGTAATCAGACACCAGGGAACATCTTAAGCAGAGGCTGAAGGATTCATGAGGAAACGGCGAGTGGTCTGGTCAGATACAGCCCATTTAAAACACACAGCAGAGAAACTCTAAACCGTGAAGCAGGGTACAACAGCTCCAGCCGCAGGAGGGGCCACACATCTCAAGCAGGAGCTAGGCCTTGATGTGGTCCCTGAGACACTGCCAGAGTGAGCACGATGAACTCCCACAGGGCAACGAAGGGTCCGGACTGGTACAGACCCCCTGTGGACAGCTCACTGTATGCCACTCCAGAGCTTTGTGTACTCAGCATCATTTTTAAATGCTGGTATAAACATTCTATACTTTGGCTTCACAACCGACCGAAAGTGCAAAGCACTTGCACAGCACTGGGGAAGCTTGGTGAGTATGTGCAGGCAGTGAGATGAGGGAGAGGACTGGGGAGCACTGATCACCTTGCAGGCACTGGGGACTGAGAGACTGACATGGCCAAAGGACTGTGGGGCAGAAGGGAGTGTCTGTCTGATGGGAATTCAAGCAGTTGGAAGATGAAAGTGAAACAGTCTGGAAGGAGGAAATGGTAGAAAGCAGGAGGGGGCAGGCAGAGACACAGCTCGGAATGGGGAACACAGCAGGTCCTTTAAGTGTGATTTCATTTTCTTTCCCCTCATTATAGGGTTGGAGCTCTGGAAAAACTACAACAAAATTAGAAATGAGCATCACTAAAGTTAAGCATCAGGAGGCCTACAGCTGGGCATGGTGGTGTGCACTGTAATCCCAGCACTCGGAAGCTGAGGCAAGAGGACCATCAAGCTCTCAAAGACAGCCTGGGTTACGCAGCAAAGACCCTGTCTCAAAAACCGAAAGAGAGAGAGCGAGCACGCCTCAGGAGGTCAGGCTAAGGACAAGCTTAGTCAGCGAGGTGGTGACAGGACCTGGTGTGCACAACTTCACAGAACCAGGTGAGCGCACCCAGAGGTGCAGAGCTCCGAAGATGGCCCCCTCCACGGTACTCAGGGAAAGGCGCACTCCAGCAACCTCAGCAAACCCGCACTTCCATCACCACAAAGGGCTCAGGAACCAGAGAGAAAGAAACAGGGTGGGCTTGGAAAAGCGAAGTGGGGTGGGCAGAAACTCATACAGGAAAGACAACTGTTGCTAAGGGCCAACACTGAAGTGAACAGGTGGTTCCAGAGCAGGCTTAGCCGGAAGCCCTGCTTTGTTTGGCACTGTTACAATGGTGGTTTCCAGCAAAGTATAGATTTCTAGCTCTGTCAGAAACTCTGAAGACCTGGCAATGTGGACCCCACTGTCCTGCTTGAGTTTCAAGACATGCGCACTCCTGATCTACCAAGAATATATACCCCTTCGGCAAGGGTTGGGCAGATCGTGGAGTACTACACAGGCAGTAAAAATAAAATAGAAAAAAAAAACAATACATAACGTATAATATGACATTAATGTCAAAAAAAATTATAACTATAAAACTATAAAACATAACATATGAGAAAACATTTGTCCTATGCAGCCACTCAAGGGAAAATGGTACAGTGAGGCTTCAACAATGTTAAACACCAAAAAGGAAAGACAAAAGGAGGGAAGGGTGATGGACAATCGAGCCAGCCACACATGGTGGTGCACACCCGTAATCCCGCACTTGAGAGGCTAAGGAAGGGTTGCAGTGAGGTCAGGGCCAGCCTGGACCACAGACTGGGACCCTATCTCAAAAACTAAAAAAAAAAATTAAACACAGGGCCAGGGGTATAGCTGGTTGTAGAACTGCACACTCCACTAACTGGCATGAGACTGTGGGTTCCATTCCCAGCACTAAGAGGGGAAAGAATTGGAATTACCATCTAACCCAGTAGTGCTACCACTAAGCACATACCCAAGAAAACCGAGTGAATGAATAAGCAAAATGTGGTACAGACACACACTAGAATATTTAGCTTTAACAAGAAGGAAATTCCGCCCCATGCTCAACATGACTGAACCTTGAAGGTATTACATTAAAAGAATTAAACTACAGTCACGCTCTCATAAGATTTCAATGCCTGATTGAATTATATATTACAATGGTTCTAAGTTTTTTTGTTTTTTCTTTTGGAGACAGGGTCTCGCTGTGTAGTCCAGGCTGATCTTGAACTCATTATGTAATACAGACTGGCCCAAACTCATGGCAATCCTCCTGCCTCTGCCTCCCAAGTGCTACGATTACAGGCATGCACCACCCCACCCAGTCCTCTTATAAGATTCTAAAGGGAATAAAGAAGTCCTATCTTGCATTTTTGCAGATAGACAGACAGACAAACAGATACAGCTGTGTTACAACTGTCTGACCCTAGGGTATCAGTATAGGAATCTGCTACAAGGCTTGCAGCCTAGGAATAATAGGATTATTACATAGCTTATAAGCCTACGCGATTTAGGTTTGCATTACACCTAGGAAATCGTCCCTGTAGTAAGACATCACAGGATAGCATCACAAAACTGGTACACTACAGAAAAGCACTTTTTTTTTTTAATCGGTACCTGGGATCTAACTCACGACCAACCAGGTACTTACAAGGCAGGTGCTTATGCCGCTGAGCTAAATCCTCAGCCCCTGAAAAGCACTTTTTTTAAACAAGGATGACTGATTTGGTCAAGTATTTCCTAATCAATTAAAGTTCTCTAAGGGTTAAGAATAAGAAATTAGAATAAAAAACTGTCACTTCACAGGCTCTGGCAATGGGTACTTTTCTTCTTCATGAAGCTTTGCCACTCCTGTTCTACCTGGAAAAAGATGTTTTCGCTCTCAGAACTGGCATGGGAGCAACACGTAACCATACTTTCAAAGTACTCCCAAACAACCAACCTGCCAGCCCTTCCTTCCAGAAGGGGTTCCTGGTGACCTATTTGTTCTGTTTTTGAGGCAGGGTCTTGCTATGTAGTTTAAGGTGGCCTGAGCTCACTATGTGGCACTGGCTGTCCTAAAACTCCAGGCAATCCTCCTCCCTCAGCCTTGAGTCTGGATTACAGGCCTCTGCAACCATGCCCAGCTTGGGTGACTTGTGAACTGGCAGTTCCTGGTTCTGCGCAGCTGAAATGGAGCAGCAGTGCAGTGACCCTGATGAGGAAACCAATGGAAAGCAGGGCCTGAGGCCAGGCTGTCCTTTCCCGCACAGGTACACAGGAAAATGCTTCAGCACCCCTGAAAACAAACATGTTACGCTAACCATAACAACCCAAAACCATAGTCTAATCTCAAATTCTTCCACGGTCTTCAAAGAACAACATTTTACATAAGATCTAAGTAAATAAACCAGAGCACCAATTTAACAAAATTCCGATGGGAGCAAATTCAGGTTAAGAACTGAAGGGCTTCATGATAAACCCTCACACATATGCTACCAGTCTTACTCTTGCAGAAAACATGTAGGAAAGTGTTAAACGCTACCAAGACTTTAAAATAAACCTTAAGTCACTCACTGGCATTTCAAAGGTTATGACGGCTGAAGATACAGAAGAGAAAACACTCACAGCCATTAAAGCCAAGTTCAAGTTTGGTCTCCTAAACAAAGTTTATTCACACACAGGCCAACTTCTAGTGGTCTAAGAAATGTAACTGTATAAAGAACACGGCAGTACTCTACAAGAAAAAACTCTTTAAGCAAGAATGAAAAGAAAATATCTGTCATTTTATAAAAATGCTACAGCTTAATGCTAGGTCAATAAGATCTAAGTTTTGTTTTGTTTTGTTTTAAGTGACATGTCTTTTAAGCAACATTTTATATGGTTAAGTGTCCGTGTCAGTTCCTTGGCAATGTTTACCCTTTTTAAAAATAGGAATTATTGCTGGGCAGTAATCGTAGCACTCAGAAGGCTGAGGCAGAAGGATTACCCCACGATCAAGACCTACCTAGGATACACAGTGAGTTCAGGGTCAGCCTGAACTGCATAAATGAAACTGTCTCAAAAAATAGTAATTAGCATACAGTAAATATATATACGTGCTTTTTAAAGAAGATAAAACTGTTTTCAGAGTGATGATGCCACATTACATCCCCACCAGCAGCATGCAAGTTTCTAGGGAGCTCACCATTCTTGCTAGTACTGTACTTGGTACTGTCCACCACATTGTTTTCATCCATTTTAATCCTCATGCAGTGTGCCCTTACCATGATTTTAACTTTTCACCCTTTTATTTGGCTGTCTTTTAAGGTAATAGTATATACTGACTGAGTCTCTTAAATAGATACTGAGATAAATTTTTCTACCAAAAATCCTTACAGAATAAAAAGTGTACTACCCTCGGGATTACTGAAGAGTAGGGTTGTTTTTCTTTTTCTAAAATAGCCCCAGAATTACGTCTGCTTTTTATAGCTTTTTAACATCTTCTCCCTTGTCACTTCATGCCATTAACAGAGCTCTGGCAGACTCTCTTAAGCTGAGTCGAAAAATTGATAACCAAGTTAGTTAGAATTACATCTAAAAGGGAGAGGCCAGCCTGTGAGTGAAAGATCTAATGGGTTCTTCAGTGAGGAAGGTGGAAAGCTTTTTGTTTTTGCTCTACCTAAACTTCGTGACAGTTAGCTTCGTTGCTGAGAAATTCCTAGTAACTTAATTTCCTAGATGAGGTTGTTAGTTAGGTAAGGGACCACCAGGAAAAATCATTACAATATTAATCTGTGCAACTGACATTATACTGTAATTCTATACCAAAAACAAAAGCTTATCTAAAGCTAACTATAGACAAAATTAGCTTGTATCCAGCGACCTAAGTGGAATGTGTTATCTAAAATGTGATTTAAATCTAGATTCCAAAAACACATTGGTCAAAATTCTGAGCATCTGCTAGGTATGTGATATACTGAAAGAGGAGGGTAGAGATTTTACAATTAAAAAATAATCCGACAGTTCCCTCGAAATACACAGCCACCATACAGATATACTGATGCTAACCCAAAGTAATATAGTTACAGTATACTCTGGAAAATCACTGAAGATACTGTGAGGCCTGTGCTGCTACCAAATAAAGCAAGTAAGGAACGCTCGCTTTTATCTCATAATAATTACAGTAGCACGTTACAAGTAATTGCCCATCTCTGAACAAGACAAAACTGGGAACACTTTCAGGGCTTCCACAGGCAGGGATCAAATCCGAGAAATGGCATCCCTCTCCTTCCCGAGAGCCTCCGGCGGAAAGCGTGAGCGCACACACACGGCCTCTCAGCCGAACTTCCCGAGGCGGGCAAACGAGTCGCTGCCAGGCTCCCAAGCCAATCACCATGCCTCCGGCCGCCTCTGCCCGTACCACGACCAATGGCAAAGGGGCCTGGGGCGGGACTTCCGCTATCAAGTTCGGCTTCACCACCACCATCTCAGCACAGGCAGCGGGGGCAATCAGGAAGAGAGAGAGTTTCACAAACTTTGAACTCGAGCACAGTTTCAAGAGGAATAAAAGAACAAGCTGGAAGACAGAGTGGACGTGCTACCAAAAAATATTAATAAAAATTAAAAACCAAAACAGCTCCCCCTAGAAACGCGGTTTCAAGGAAAACACAAGCGATCAAACCCTGTGCTTATCTTTCCAGTCCATGCCTGGGCCCTGAAGTTCTACACCCAAGTTGCGGCAGAGAAGCCCCTGCCAGAGCCAGTCCGGGCCGACTGAACTCTCATCACCTATCCTCCCACCCACCCGGGCACGGCTGAAGGTCACCAGAAAAGCAGACCCTGCAAATTTACGGCCTGAGTTGCTTGGCCCCAAATTTTCAACCCTTAATTTTGAACCATTTCTTTCGAAAGATACAGAAAACTGAAGTTCAGAAAAACAAACCCGAAGTCACAGAACTTCCAAAACCGCCTCCTGTCGATGTTATAATTCCTTAAAATCACACAAAAACGGCCTATTTCTCGGAAATCTCATCTTCCAAAGCACAAGGTTCTGCGAGCTGAACTGCAGCAGAGTGCAAAGACCCCTACACGCGCCTCGCCTTCCACGTCCACCGAGGCGATCCTACTCCCAGCTTGCTTCTCCCCGCCGCCCCAGCAGTTCCCTTACTACCAATGTTTGTTCTTCAGGCCTCCAAGAGAAACCTGTTGCTGAGAAAGAACGGACCAATTCGGAAAACGAGCACACTACTGCAAAAGGCGAAGGCAAGCAGGCAGCCTGCCTACCCGCAGCGGGAGAAGGCACAGTGGCACTATCAGTCCGAGCTGTGGCGTGGGGCTCCCCACCACCTCGCGAGTGTCCGCACACGTCGCCGAGGCCCAAACAGGCCAGCCAGGGGCGGACTCGAACACGCCGTGGCCGAACCACAGACATCCATCTTGGGCCGTCGGGCCGCATCCCGGCGCCCCCCGCGTCCAGCACACAGCCCGGCGACCAGCTGCTCCCATAAGACGGGTTCCCAGCACCGGGCGCCCCGGGCCCCGGCTCTCGCAGAGGCAAAACCGCTCCGGGGCTAGCCTGACTCGCCCTGGGCCCCGACTCCGGGCCCAGCCCTGACCCGGGCCCGAGAGCCCCCAGATCCAGCCTGGACTCCTGCCCGAGGGACCACGGGCCCCGGCACGAGGCGCCCGGCACGAGGCACGCGAGCCGGCGGAGGGACCCCGCGAACGCTGTCCAGCCCCGGCCCCAGACCCCTGGCCCGCCCGACTCGCCCCCGGCCGCACCTTGACGTGGAAGCGGATGAGCGCCAGGCGGATGCAGTGGGCCATGCAGACGGGAGGCAGGAACCAGACCTTGGGCGGCGGCGTGCCCTTGTTCTGGACATGGCTGACGATCTGCTGCGCCGTCTGGCGCTCGTTGCCCTGCCGCTTGACCCACTCGTGCAGCCGGGCCTTCTCGAGCGCGCCGTTGAAGAAGACGAAGAGCTCGATGTTGCCGCCGAAGCAGGCCTTGGCGAGGGCCGCCAGGTAGCCGAGCATGTGGTTCCACTGGCCGCCGCTGACCCAGTCGGTGTAGAAGCCGCCGTAGAGCCGGTGCAGGCAGTTGTCGGCGTCCACCAGCAGGCGCAGCGGGGTCTGCGGGGGCCGCTGCCGCCCGCCGCCCACCAGGCTGCCCCGGGCCAGCTTCTGCAGCTCCACCGGCACTACGGCGCTCGGGCAGTGCTTCTCGATGTAGTCCTGGAAGCCCTGCACGCCCATGGCGGCGGCGGCGGCGGCGGCGGGGCGGGCGCGCGCGGGCGGCGGGGCCGGCGGCGGCAGGGCGGGGGGCGGCGGGGCCGTGGCGCGGCCGCGGGCGGAGGCGGCCTGCAGGGCGGGCGGGCGCGGGCCGGGGGCGCGCTCAGGGCCGCCGCGGCCGCCACGCGCTGCCGCCTCCCAGGGCCATGTCTGGGGAGGGACCTGCGCCGCCGCCGCGCTGCGAGCCGAGGCCGAGGCTGGGCCGGGCGGGGCGGCGCTGACGTAGGGCCCGCCCGCGCGGACGCCGGCGGGGCGGAAGGGGCGGTGCCGGGCCGCGACGGGCCTGGCGGGGCGGTGGCAGCGGCAGCGAGAGGAGGGGACGAGGGCCGGGCTCGCCCTACCCGCTCGCGGCCCCGGCCCCAGCTCCAACGCCGGCCCAGCGCGGGCCCGCGAGCCCCGCCGCTCCCGCTCCTCCTCCTCCTCCGCCGGCCCCACCGGGCCCGGCCCGGGAGCGCCGCGCCGCCGAGGGCGGCAAGATGGCGGCAGCCGCAGGCACGGCGGCTCCCGGGACGAGCGCCACGGGTGGACACCCGGCCGGCGCTGCCCGGGGAACGGCGGGATCCGCGGCCCCGACGTGCGCGAGACGCGCCGGCGCGGACGGAGTCTTGGCCGCGCGCTCGGCCGGCGCCTCCCGGAGGCCCCTGTGGACGGCGGGCGCCTTGCGCGCAGCGCAGCCGGGGCAGGCGAGGCGGAGGCTGCGAATCCTGTCCGTGACGAACACAGCGCTCTGTGACCTACACGTGAGTGTGTATGGATTTGGTTTGTACCAGCGGGGTGATTATAAATAAATTGCGCTTCGTACTATGAAGTTACTTTTGGTTTTTAAACTGACTGGCGAGTTAGAGCACTCATGCACAAAATTAATGGTGAGGTAGGAATTCCTTGTTATTCAGAGGTGCGATTAGCTGTTTAAAGCCTCGTTAAATAACCAGAGGACTCCCTGGAGGTAGCCAGATTTTCCTCTGTCACCCGGCAGGTATTCAAGATTAAGTGGTAGGGTTAATCACTTGAATTTTTATTCCTATCATTGTAGCCCATATAATTTCTTTCCTTTCTACTTTCTTTCCTTTTGTTTTTCTTTTTTTCTTCCTTTTTTTTTTTTTTTTTTGACTGTGCTTGGGGGCTCGAGCCCAGACCCTTGCATTAGGCAAGCCCTCTACCACTGAGCTGTTTCCCTACACTGTATATCCTTTGACATCCTTGGTTTTAGTTTTTTAAAAATGCTTTGATAACAGTACCTGAAATCTTGAAAATGAATTTTTAGCTTACTGTAATGTCGAAGACTGAGGTTCTGGAGGCAGACCATAGAACACTACCCTGGGTACAAATTTAACCTTTTTGAACTTTGGTTTTTAACATTTGTAAAATGATATTAATAGTAATTTTCTCCTGGATTGATACACAAATATTCAGCAAACGTTGACTTTTGTCGTCACTGTTTCCACATACTGTATAATTGTGTAGATTTATGCCTGAGACCATGGATTAGTTCTTTTATTTTTTGAAAGCTTAAAATCATTAGCAAAACCCATAAAGTTCAGTTATGCTTACTTAGGTATCTAATTGCTGGCAAATAGTTGGCTGATAAAAGATTTATATACTCTATAAAATTCAGCAGTTGTGATACTTAAATTTTGTAAATGTCTACTTAAAATTTAGTAAAATGCATCTATGAGGTTTATAATATTAAAACTAAAAATCAGGAAGTTTTATTTCCATTCACTTAATCTTTGGACAGCATAAAAGAAACTTAAATTTCACAAAGAGACTGGCACACCATTGAGGGAAAAAACCTCGAAAAACATGCTAGAGAGTATGTGACCTGGTGCTTCAGAAAAATTACAAAATAAACTTGGAAAAAAGTAATGGTGAACAGAGAGACAGCCTGTGATTTGTAGAAATTATCAGTATGTGGCAAACCAATCGCAGAAATTCTTAACTTTCACCTGTTTTCCCATTTCAACTAAGTTGTTTGGATCAATTCATTTACAGCTCAAAATAGAAAATATTGTCTTAATTATTCTTTCCAAGCATTCATATTTTGTAGTAGAATGATATCTTAATATTCTACTTCAGGTGGCTGTCAACCAGCAATAATGGGCACATTTTCAGTCTTTTGAAGAAGATGACAGGCCTCTATCTACCTATACAATCCCTAGCATGGGTTAGAGGAGCTGCTGGGTGGGAAGCGTGTACTGTGTGACTGAAAGAGACAAAGTGATTTGTGCCTGGGATTTGAATCTATGGTGTTCATCTCCCACTAGATCTAACCTGTGAATTATTGTCAGGTTACTCCACCACAGTCTTAGGAGAGCGGGGTTTGTTTCTACAGTCTTGAAGATTGTTGTTTTTAGGGAGAGAGGTGTTTGGTACTCTGGAATTAGAAAACTTTTTTGTAATTATGGAAATTAAAAGGCCTGTCCTCTTTGCTATTTGAATTTATTTTGCCTTTCAAATACTTGAGGGTTTTTTCCTTTTATTTTATTTTATTTTGGTTTGGTTTGGTTTTGTGATGCTGGAAATTGAACCGAGGTCCTTGCACAATGTTAGACAAGTGCTTTCTCCCTAAACTACATCTCCAGTCCCTCAACTACCACTTTGAAAACAAGAGTACATGAGTGGTTTAAAGATACAAGCTAGTGGGAAAGTTTTAGCAGATTTGCGTAAAGCAGATTCCTGGCCCTAGTGAAAAAGAGAGTCCTCAGTTGCTTTTATATCATCAGTAACTTGCTATTTCAGCAAAGGTTCACTGCGTTCTCTTGATCACTGGACTTGTGCCCTGCTTTCCTGTCCACAATGGTTGGTGGCTGTTTGTTGCCCTTTTCTCATGTCCCCTTTATCACTGTGGGAATTTGTAGTCCACAGTTGATGGTATCCAAAACCTCCCCTGATTCTCTCTCTGCTGAGCTAGAGATTCAGGCCTCATATTCTCATGACTCCCAGCCCACAGCCTCCCTGATGTAACATTCTGTGGGCCAGGATAGAATGGACAGGGAAAGTTCCTGGCTCTTTGCCCTGAACAGAGATGATGGAATTAAAGGGCTTCTGAACCATCAGGCCTCTGCCTCTTTCCCAAAAGTCATGATGTTCAAAAGAATGGCTTGCTGTCTGGAGAGAACCCATGGTTTCATTTTCCTCCTAGTTCCCAGAGTGTGCAGGGGAAGTGTGAGTTCCTGGAGTGTAAGCAGAGGAGCAGGACTTGTCACCCTAAATTGTTGGCAGCCGTGGAATTTCGTCCATAATGGAAGGTCAGTGACTGGTCACACTGAACCTTTCTTGTCTGCAGTGAAGAAGTGTCCTTGGTCTTCTACCACCAGGAAGATATGTGTAGACTTCAGGCTGTGACAACATTTCCATGTCCGATTCCACAAAACTGAAATGTAAATTACCTTTTCTTTTTTTCAGATTGCCAGACGCTGTTCTTATGTCAATAACAGAGTATCTTGGGAAGAAAAAAAAATCAGTAATGATCCTTCCTGGGACTTATTTGAAAACAGGGTCAAATTCTGAAGAGGTGAAGTGGCAAGATAATACACTAAGGGACCAAATATGTAGGTTCTGTTCAACATGCGGGAACACACAGTTTACCACTCGGACCTCCTGGTTCTGGTTCTGCTTCTTGCCGTAGTCGAGGGGTTTCTTGGGTCTTACGGCACAAAAGGCAGGAGGAAGAACATTAACATCAGAGGTCCCTCTGGGGACAAATAGGAAGTGTCATGTCTTGGGAATTCTTCAGTGGAGCCAGCAGGAGCACTTACAGGTTTGACTCTAAATCTATAAGGGCCTTTAAACACCTGCTCGCCTCACAGACCTGAATGTGGAGATGAAGAGGGTGATGTGCCTGAGGGTACAGTCAGCCACAGAACAGTGCCCCTTCATGGAGTCCCTAGTGTGTATGTGGGTGTCGATTAGTTGCGAGGAATAAGGAGGTAAAGAAAGTTCCCCTTTTCAAGAACCAACCCTGGGCCTGGGGCAGACAAATAGGTGACAGTGTCATCTGATAAGCACATGAGCACTTCATAAAAATAAGAAGGAAATTAATATCACCACCTAACTAGTAGGCAGTGCGGGCTTTCATCCCAGGCCATCCTGCCCTCCAAGGTGTAGGTGATGACTTCATCTCATTGTGCAGGGACTTTGGGGGGTGGGGTACTGGGACTCGAACTCAGGACCTCACACTTGCCAGGCAGGCACTGTGCCACTGACCTATGTCTCCAGCCCTCTACAGGCACTTTGGAGCCACACCAAATCCATGTGTAGGTTCCATCTGCCAGTTAATTGACTGGCATCATGTTAGCGAACTCTGAAACTCTCCATTGTCTGTCAGCTGAGGGACTCAGCCTCACAAAGGCAAGGAGGGCAAGGCCATAGAAGTGAAAGCAGTCGACCCTGCTCCTGGCACTTAGGTTCTCTGAGTTTCCATTTTTAATTTTCAATCTAAGATAGCACTACCTAGTTGTTGTTATTTTTGTTTGGTACCCACTGTGTTCCCTAAATGTGTGTCCAGATGGCTCTGGGCAGATTCAAAAATAGCTATGCTCAAGAGAGGAAAATCGTTGTCATGGAAGACTTTGAAAGGAGGGCTATGTGTTCCCTAGGCAACTCTCCAAGGGGCGTCCCAAGCGTGTGGGCAGGAGGAGTGGCAATGAGATACATGGACAGACACTGAAGGGACTGCTCTGAAAGGCAGCGCTCAAGAACAGTCTCTTTTTGGAGAAAGAAACTTCATAGTTATCTTTTAAATATTTGTTGGAATCTTCAGGATCAGTTTTGTGTTTTTGTTGAGAAAGGGTCTCGCTATGCAGTTCAGGCTGGCCTTGAGCTCACTTTGTAGCCTAGGCTGGTCTCAATGATTTTCCTGCTTCGGCTTCCCAAGTGCGGGGATTACAGGCATGCGCCACCATCTCTGACCAGAATTGTTTTAGTGAATGGAAGTTTAATTTTTTAATTAAGGTTTTTTTGTTTAATACTAGAAATGCCTATTAAGAAAAAAGCTATTTTAAAATCTCATTTAAACTGGATGTGGTGACAAATACTTGTAATCCTCGTATTTGGGGCTGAGACAGGAGGATCACTGCAATTTTAAGGCCAACCTGCACTACATAATGAGTTTAAGGCCAGCACAAACTGCATAGCAAGACCCTGTCTTTAAAACACAAACAACAAAAAAAAAGATTTTACTCGTTAGTGACTAATTACTGTTTTGTAGTCTGTTACATTTGTGCAAACCATAAAAATGCTTCCTGAAGAAGCAGTTTTCTCATACCGGGCTCTGAGCAGCACCAGTCTACAGCACATGGACCTGACTTTTAAGTCGAATGAGAGGACACAGTTGTCATGGGAATGGTGGGGACCCCTGCTCAGGAGCTGTGACTGCTGCCAGAGGAAGAGGTGAGGATGCCTGCTGAGCCAGAAATAAGTGTAGGTGCCTCCAACAAGCAAGGAGAAATCCTGCCTCAACTGCAAGTAGCCTCAGGATAGATTTGTGCCCTGGCCGGGGCAGGCCTAGCTCTGGGAAAGAGTTGATGCTGAAAAACAGTAAAGACTCACCACTGCATCCACTTAACCCTCTGCATGTGCAGCACGTGGTACAGAGAGAACTGACCTAGGCGGAGCAGGGGCCTCCCTAGGTATCAGTCTGTCACATGAGGGCAGTCAGGAGTGAGGTTTCAGCCCAGCGCCAGGCGTGGTGAGTCCGGCGTGGAAAAGATACCTTCAGTTAAACTAGGAAGCACTGGTTTAAAAACCTCAGCATCCGTCCACTAAAAACATGGCGCACCGAATCTCATTCTGACATCTGTTGCTCTTGAGCAACATTGTCCAATAGAATTTTCCCTTACGACAGGAGTGACTTTTACTAGTACAGCCACTAGCCATATATGGGCACTGAGTGCTTGACATGTGGCTAGAATGACTGAGAAACTAAATTTTAATGTCACTTAATGTAAAGTAGATCATCACATGCAAGTAATAGAGAGCTTCACTACTAAAGAAATGACAGTTACACCAGCCTAACTCCATGGTGGTCTGTTAATATAATTTGTTCAGTAAATTAGACTCTAGTGTAACCTCATTTATGTAGTGTCTTATACTTTATGAATTGCCCTTCAAAAATCTCCATTTGGCAAACCACTTCTACAAATGTGGAAATCAAAATAAAGCCCCCCGCCCCTTCATTTTCAGTTTCACAGCCTAAAATATTTCTGTCAATGCAGAGTTCTTACCACCCAGGCTCTGCATTACTGGGTGACTGTCCAGTAATCTTAAGAAGACCTTGCTCAGATCTTTTGCAAATGGAAAGAGAACCAAGAGAAGGAGGATGATGAGAGGGGAGGGAGTGGAAAGGAGATGAAAGGAGATGCATTGTTTACAGGTACCAGCTCCCTATGATGAATGTAAACTGCAAACGTGTATTAATAAAGATTTAAAACAAAAATATACCTGCTCATTCCAGACACCATTCTCAAGCTGTTGCCTGGTCACCACAATGTACAGTGAATTTCCTGAGATCTGTGTGGTCTGTGACTGCAGCCTAAACCTGAGTGACCACTGTATCAGCCATCTTTCACAAGTGGTCCCCTTTGAACCTGTGGTCAAACAGCTACTTTAGTTAAAAAGGCCACATAAAACCCTACCTCAAGAGGCAAGGTTCCATGTTACATTGTGTCCATTTTCAGCTCTTAGGTTGCTGGCAATAGAAACAGCTATCTCAAACATGAACAAAAAGTCACTTGTTACAAAGATTAAAAACTCAAAACTGTTGTTTTAAGTTGGAGAATCAGGATCAGAAATGGTGGGAATTAGTAATGGCAGGCATGGTACAGTGTAGCTGGGTTACTGATGACATGAGTTGGGTCCAGCCTTACTATAATCATTTGCTCAGGATTCAAAATCATTGAACAAACCAAAAAGTAGAATGGACTAAACTTATGTAAATGTCTTCAGTCTGGTGCTGAAGACAGTAAAGCACCTTGAACTTTGTATGGGAAGCAGACACCTGGACCGATGATCTCACCAAAATTTTCTGAGGAAAACCCAGGTACTTATAGAAAATGAAAAGGAATGCTGGATATCCAAAAAAAGCATATTTGAACAGTACAGTTCTTACATGCCTGGTTCCTTAGGAGATAATGGAAACCTTCAGACTGCCTTCTCTTCAATCAATTTTTCTAAACATTCATTGCTAAACCAAATGTCTAGAAAACCAGCCTGTTTTAATCTATTTGCCTGCACCACCCCATTTAGTTAATCCCACTGATTTCACTTAGCTACACCAAGAATCTATTATTACTCTCTCTTCATCATTCATGTATTTCCTTGGTGGTATGAGAACTTGGACACTTCTGTGATCTGACCTCAAGGCTAAATATCCTTTGCCAAATAGGGTTGATGTTTAATACTTACTAAACATCCATTACTTTTCCTGTGTAAGTCACCATTGTTACAACTTGCATGTTTACCTTATATCCAGAGACTCAGTATTTAAAAAAAAAAGGTGCACTCTAAAATGTCTCTGCTGTCGCTGGCAGACAGTCTGAGTTGATTAATCCCAGCAAGCCAGAGGTAGCTTTTCATCAGGGTAGTGGGTAATCCCAGCGACTTCCCCTGAAGTTCAGGCTGGTTTGTGGCTGTGAGGCTGGAACTGCATTTGTTGAGCCCGAAGCAATTCATGTGCTTCCTACCCACCTCACTTGGGCTGCCTGACCCTGTCCCTGCAAGTCACTAGATAGAGCTGGCCCAACGCTGCTCTGCATTCAGTTGGCTCCTGTCTGAGATGAAATGACCCTCTCCTGGGGGACATCTGAACTCACCAGCCACTGCCCCATTCCACAGTGCATTTCTCTATGGAGGCATCAGGTTATCAGTAGTCGCCTTACATCCACAGGTTCAACCTGTTTCTCCCAAGCAGAGTTCAGGGAGACACTGCTGCCTGCCATCTCCTTGGTTGAAGTCTTTCTGCTCTCCCTGTGGGCTTCAATTCCCACTTCAGGTCCTTCATGGGTCTCAGGGACCCACATCCCTCTTGTTCATAGTGCTATATTTCAGTGTCAGGATGTCAGTTCAGCAAGAGGCTTTTTCGGAGGCTCCCCACTCCTGCCATCTTCCTGGAAGTCGAATTTCTCATTGCCCATAGCATAATAAAAAAAAAAAGTGTATGTGTACATAAAATGTACATTACTAGGAAAGGTGTTAGTGCTTCTAGAAAAACTAGGAAATATATTCTAGGAGATTACATGAAATTAAGAAATTTTTTTTTTAATTTTAAATTGGAGCTTCCCTGTTGCACTTCCAGCCAAGATGTAACAGGAAATGGATCACCTTCCCAATGAAGCAACTGAAAAACAGAAGGTGTGTGAAACACTGAACATCAGGCATTAAAGGATGAGAATTCTTCAGAAATTGGGAAAGGGAATGAGGCCTCAGTCGCCCGAACTCACTGGTTGGTGAGTGTTTCCAGGCAGAATGAGATGGATGGGAATAGAGGCAGAAGCTGAAAGTCTCAAGCTGAGGTTTGGGCAAGGTAGCCAGAATTCAGAGAACAGGGTCCTGGAAATAGGAACAGTGTACACAAGAGGCCTCCAGTGACCTGAAGGTTTTCCTTCAGTGTTCAACGGAAGACGTTAATTAGTGCATGCATGCATGTGAGGAATCTACCGGTTTGGGGAAGCGTTTTTCCTTGGGGGGAAAGAGACACTGGGAAGAAAAAGAAGGTGTAGTAGCCAGAGCTCACACCAAACCAAGGCCAAAAGTAACGCCTGTTCCCAACAGGTTGGAAATGGGTGTTTAGCTCAGCAGCATAAGCATCTGCCTGGCAAGCGTGAGGTTGTGAGTTCGATCCCCAGTACCAAAAAAAAAGAGGAACATCAATTACTATTGGGGCTGGGGATTTATCTCAGTGGCATAAGCGCCTGCCTTGCAAGCACGTGGTCATGAGTTCGATCCCCGGTGCCAAAAGAAAGGAAATCCACACTTTCAAAAGTCACCTTACTACTAGAAGATCCATCCCTCACAAGGAGATAAAGTTTAGCCCCAGACAAGGCACATATTTAGGCCTACCTAACAAAAACTGATCCTTTTTAAAAATATGAGGTGCAATCAAAATTTTGTCAAAATGTGTTACAGTAAGATACTACCATTAATCCTCCCCAGAATTCTCCTAATTGAACCCACTTACCATCATGCTCACCACTTTTCGAAGCAGTTCTGGAAGCCTCTTTCCAGAATGTCTTTAGTTGCACTGCTGTGGCTGCCTCGGTGACTTGATTCAGGACATTGACCTTTCGTGGGCATTTTGTCTTTGTAGAAAAGCCACACGTTACTCTGCGCCAGAGTTACTGAGTAAGGTGGTTGGGGTATACTGTAATGTTTTTGGCTGAAATTGCCATAAATGTTTTTAACTAATGCAGGATATTTAAGGCAGCCACGAAAGTACATGAAAGAAGACTTCCAAAACTGCTCAGACAGTGAAGGGGGGCATCCTGAGTAAGATGAACAGCAAGTGTCTTACTGTAGTGATATTTTTGTGTTTTTAAACACTCACTTTTCTATCACACCTGATAATGGTAGAAATACACAATATGCACTCAAGGTAAACAATTTCTGTCATCCAATCAAAAATTACCAGGCATAAAAAAAACCTGGAAAACATAACTCGTTTCCTGTTGTCTTTGTAACTGATACCACAAACTCATAAATGGCATAAACTAACACAAATGTTCTCTAAAGACCAGAAGTCTAACCCAGTTGGGGATATATTTCCATTTTTGTCAGGAGAATATGTTTTCTCTTCCTTTCAGATTCCATATTTGTTTGCCCAAAGCCCCATACCACTCTTAACTCTGTAACTCTTTTTCTCTGTCTTATAAAGATTCTTGATTGTAGGAGATGCCTCTGTCAGAATTCTTCAGTGACATCTGTAAAACTCCTTTTCCTCTATAGTATATCTCTATGTTGATGTGTGCTTATTCTGCTTACCACAAAAAGCAAAGCAAAGGAAACACACCTAGAGGTGAAATAGATGATAAATTAGACAAGAACCCTGACTGCAGTTTTTATGACTATAGTCCACATGTTCAAGAACTTAGAGGAAGAGCTGAACATATTAAGTGGGAAGCTGGAAGATATTTTTAAGAGACTAAAAGATGGAATTTGCAGTACCTGAAATTAAAAAATACCCTGGATGAGATGAATGAATTGGGCATTGGAAAACAGATACATTGCAGTAGAAAGGGAGACCACAAAAAGGCAGGGGGGACATTACTATGTAGAATCTCACATAAACACATGTGCATCCCAAATTGCATAGTCTGAAAATATGATGCTCTAATTTCATGAAAATTATAAATCCATGGATCCAGGGACCTAAAAACAAATGTAAGAATGAAGAAAACTACATCAAGGCACAACATAAGCAAATTTCTTAAAATCAGTGAAAAGGGAATTATAAAATCAGACCCTTCTCCCCCAAAGGCACATTACATGGAGAAAGACAATAATAGAAGTTCCTGCAGATTTCCCATCAGATACAATACAAATTGAGAGAAATGGAGCAGCCCGTCAACCAAGAATTATTTGTCCAGTAGAAAGATCTTTCAAGAAAAAGGGCAGAACCACATGTGATGGTGCACATCTGCAATTCCATCACATGGGAGGCTGACCCAGGAGGATTGTCTTTCATTCAAAGCCAGCCTGGGGTTCATAGAGCTCAAGGCCAGTCTGGCTTATGTAGTGAGAACATATCAGAGAAAAAGCCAAGAATCAATGAAATTAGGAATGAAAAAGGTGATGTCACAGCAGACCACCAAAATCCAGGAAATCTTTAGTAGCTACTATGAAGACTTCATGCAAATTTGTTGTATTTCAACACATTTAAAATTTTTAAGAAAGGGGGGCTGGGGGTTTAGCTCAGGTGCATAAGCACCTGCCTTGCAAGCAGGCGGTCGTGAGTTCAATCCCAGTACCGATAAAAATGAAAAAGACAAAAAAAAATTTTTTTTTGAAGAAAAGGATAGATGACTAGATATATGAATTACCAAAACTGAACCAAGAAGATGTAAAAATTCTGGTACTTCACATGATCAGAGAAATTCTTCTAGTAACCAACCATAAAAATTATTCCTGAAAGTGTAGTCTTAGATGTAAAATTTCTGAACAAGCCAGTAACAAGCAATGGAACTGAAGCAATGATAAAAATCTTACCAACTAACAAAACTCCAGGCCCTGATAGATTCACTGCTGAATTCTACAATATCTTCAAGGAAGTTATAACACTAATATTGCTAAACTTTTCATTCCTGGAAGCTAGTGTCACTCTGATCATAAAACAAGAGACCTGACTGACAAAACCAGAGGCCAGTCTCCTTAATATAGACACAAAAATTCTATGTAAGATCTTGGCAAACAGAATGCAGCAAATTATCAAAAAGGTAATACATCTCAAGGTTAAACACATGGAATCAATAAATTAATACATCACATAAATACAAAGAAAAAAATCACATGATCATATCAATACATGCTGAAAAACACTTTTGAAAAAAAATACACGCCTGATTTTTAAAAATCCTGAAGAGAATTTAGAAAAATCACACTTTAATCTGATAAAAAGCAATTTATGACAAACAGCCAAGATCATATTATATGGGGAAAAACTAAAAGTGATACTTTTAAAACCAGGAACAAGATAAGAATGTCAACTATCATCACTCACCTTCAGTAAAAAAACATGAAACATTAACCAGAGCAGTCAGGCAAGAGAAAGAGATGAAAGAGATAAATATAGGAAAGGAAGAAATCAAATTTTATTTTCAGATAACATGAACCTCTGGCCAGAAGACTCCAAAAACTCCACCTAAAGATTTCTAAAATTTTAATCAAATTCAGCAATGTAACTGGATAGAAAATCAAATTCCAAAAACCTATAGTACTCCTATATATCAATAATGAACTCACAAAGAAAACAGAAAATGCCATTCTAGTAGCATCAAGAAAAGTTACCAATTAATCTAAGGAAGTGAAGACCTCTAAAACAGAAACTATACAACTCTGAGAAAGGAAATCGAAATTAGAAAAGATATCCTCTGTTCTTAGATAGGCAAAGCCAATATTGTAGAAAAGGCCCTACTTCCAAAACTGATATAAAGATTTACTACAATCCCAATCAAAATACCAACTGCATTGCTCACAGAACTAGAGAACAGTCCTAAAATTCATATGGGACAAACAGAGACCCAGAATAGTAAAACCAATCCTGGCCAATAAGAGCAAAGTAGAAGGCATCATTATACCTGACTTGAAGTTATATTACAAAGCTATGGTGATTAAAAACAGCATGGCATTGTAAACAAATGACAACATGTAGGTTAGTAGAACAGAATAAAGGATGCAGAAACACCTCTGGGCACATTCAGCTATTTGCTCTTTGAAAAAGGGACCAAAAGCCTACACTGAAGGGTAGCCTCACCAGCAAATTGTGCTGTGAAAGCTTGCTATTTACATACAGACAACTGAGACCCAAATGTGTCACCATGTACTAAAATTAAAATATATCAAAGATTAAATATTGAAACAGAAGCACTTAACCTCCTGGAAGATAGGGGCTTCCCAAACAGAAAGTCAGTTGCACAAGAAATAACATTGCTGTTATTTCTTGTGCGTTGCAATAGTCAACAAATAACATTGCAAGAGTCAACAAATGAGACTATATCAAATTAAAAAGTTCCTGTACCTTGAAGAAAACAACAGAATAAAAACCATCTATAGAAGAAGAAAAAAATTTGCCGGCAACATCTCCAAAGATTAATATCTAAAACATATAAAGAACTCAAAAAAAGTAGGCTCCACCTCTCAAATATAAAAGACCATCCAAAAAAATTTTTTAAAGATCCAAAAAAAAAAAAATGGTCAACAGAAATGAGTAGACATTTTTCAGAGGAAGAAATGGAGACACCTGCGAAAATACATGTAAAAAATATTCAACGTGACTGGTCATTTGAGAAATGAAAGAACAATACTGAGGTTGCTTACATTCTTTTTTTTTTTTTACACCAGGAAGAATAGCAACCAACCAGACAGTCATAATCAAAATAAATCTACACCCAGGCATAAAATTATTAAGATCCCCAAAATTCAGCATAAAAACAATATTAAAATCTGTTAAAGACACAACTCACCTATCAAGGAAAGTGAAAGACCTATTAGAATCACAGCAGACTTCTGAGCACAGACTCTCAAGTCAAGATGAGCTTGGAGTGAAGTGTTTCAAGTCCTGAAAGAAAACAACTTTCTACCCAGATTGATATACCCTGCAAAAATTTCTTTGAAAATTAATGAAGACATAAGATATTTCCATGACAAAGAACAACTGAAGAAATTAATGTCCACCAAACCAACTCTAGAAAGAGTACTGACATACTAGAGATAAAAATAACTACAATTTCCAGAACAACAACAGAAAGAAACCTCCAGATAGGGCAAGCAATTATACAAGGGGAAAAAGCAGGAAACCAACAATGGGAAAACAAGGTGACAAAGTTGAGTTACTACATATCAATTATAACCATCAATATAAATGGCCTCAAGTCACCAGTTAAAAGAAACAGATTGGCACAATGGACCAAAAAACAGGATCCAACAATATGCTGTACACAGGAAACACATGTGACTCAAAAGGAAACTCATAGACTAAAAGTCAAAGGATAGAAAACAGTATATAAGAAATATACTAATAAAAGCTACTAAATAAAACACTAAATACTAAATAAAAAAACAAATATGCAATAACAGAATTGAAATATCCCATTGTCACAAAGAGATAGATCAACTAGATTAAAAAGTTAGCAAAGAAATAACAGAACTGAGTCAAACCTGTGAACAAATGGACTTAGTAGACATTTACAGAGTGTTTCACTCAAGCATATCCAAATACACATTCTTCTCTACTGTGCGTGGCACATTCTCTAAAATGGACCATGTATTAGCCCATAGAACATTCTTTTTCGGGGGGGGGGGAGCTTTTTCGTTTTTATCAGTACCAGGGATCGAATTCACGACTGCCTGCTTGCAAGGCAGGCGCTTATGCCTCTGAGCTAAATCCCCAGCCCCCCCATAGAACATTCTTAAGTAAAGGCAAAGGAGTTGAAATTATCTCATGCAATATTATCTGACCATAGTGCACTGAAACTGGAAATTACTGGCAAAAAAAAAAAAAACAATCTGCATAAACACATGAAAATTACATGACAACCTCATGAACAACCAATGGGTTACAGGTGAAATTAAAGAAATTAAGCAATACCTACAATTCAATGAAAATTCAGATAGAACATACTGAAACTTGTGGGATGCAATGAAAGCAGTCCTAAGAGGGAAATATATAGCAATGAATTCTCACATCAGAAAAACTGAATGAGCACAAATAACCTAATGCTGCACCTCAAACTTCTAAAAAAAAAAGAGCAAGTCAAACCCACAGCTCATAGAAGAGAGGAAATTATAAAGATCAGAGCAGAGGGGCTGGGGATTTAACTCAGCGGCATAAGCGCCTGCCTTGCAAGCAGGCAGTTGTGAGTTCGATCCCCAGTACCAATAAAAAGGAAAAAGACAAAAAAAAAAAAATCAGAGCAGAAATTAATGCAATTGAGACTAAGAAAATAATACAAACAATCAAAGAACTAGTTCTTTAAGAGAATAAGCAAAATTGATAAACTTCTAGCCAACCTTATCAAGAAAAGAAAGAAAAAACTCAAATTCATGCAACAAGGAATGAAAAGGGTGAAATTACAGATCCCATGGAAATTCAGAAGATCCTGAATACCTACCTTGAAAATCTTTACTCACATATGGTGGAAAACAGAGGAAATGGACAGATTTCTAGAAACATATGAATTACCAAAGCTGAATCAAGAAGATGTGACACTTTTGAATAACACAGTATCAGCCACTGAAATTAAAAATGTGATTAAAAACTTACCAACAAAGAAAAGCTCAGGTCCTGATGGATGTACAGCTGAAGTCTACAAGAAATTTAGAGAAATTTAATGCCAATACTCTTCAGACTTTTCAATGAAGTTAAAAGGGAAGCATTCTTACTAACACATTCCTGGAGATAAGTATTACTCTGATACCAAAACCAGAGAAAGACCCAACCAAAAAGGAGAACTATAGACTAATATCCCTAATGAACATTGATGCAAAAATTCTCAGTAAAATACTGGCAAAGAGAATACAACAAATCATCAAAAAGATTATACATCATGACTAAGTGAGATTTATCCCAGGAATGCAAGGATGGTTTAACACAGTAAATGAATAAATGTAATACACTACATCAACAAAGCCAAACACAAAAATCACATGATTATCTCAACAGATGGAGACTCTTACAGAGTCCAGTACTCATTCATGATAAAAACTTTACAGAAACTTGGAATAGATAGTCTCTATCAATAAAAGCCATCTATGACAAAGCAACAGCCAAAGCCATACTAAATGGACAAAAACTGAGTTTTTAACCTAAAATGTGGAACAACACAAGAATGTCCACTATCCCCACTCTTATTCAATATAGTTCTGGAATCATTAGCCAGAGCAATGAGTCAAGAAAAAGACATAAAAGGAATAAGGATAGGAAAAGAAGAATTTAAATTATCACTATTTGCAGATGACATGGTACTCTACATAGAATATCCAAAAACTCTATCAAAAGTTTTTAACTCTATCTAGAGTTAATAAGCAGATTCATCAGTATAGCTGGATACAAAATAAATAGGCAAGGCAGGAGGCATCATAATCCCTGACTTGAAATTATACTACAAAGCTACAGGGATAAAATCAAGATGGTACTGGCAATGAAAAAAAAAAAAAAAAACAGACCTGAGGACCACTGGAACAAATGAAAAGATGCAGACACAACTACAGACACTGAGCCACCTTATCTTTGACAAAGGAGCTAAACATATTCACAAGAAAGATAGTCTCTTTAATAAATGGTGCTGGCAAAATTGACTTTCCACATGCCAAAGACTGAAACTAGACCCATGTTTATCATCATGCAATAAACTAAAGTCAAAATGGATCAGTGATCTAAATATTAAGACAGAAACACTAAATCTACTGGAAGACAAGGTAGATAGAAATGTTGAAGACATACGAGTAGGCAAAGAGTTCTTGAATAAAAGCAAACTGCATGGGAAACACTTCAAAGAATCAACAACTGGGATTTCTTATTAAAAAGATTTTGTAGTTCAAAAGAAGTTGCCAACAGAGTGAAGAGAAAACCCACAGAATAGGAAAAAATCTTAGGCAGCTGTCCGTCAGACAAAGGGCTTATATCCAAAACATATAAAGAACTGAAAAACATCAGGTCCCCCCAAATCAAAGACCTAATCCAAAAATGGGCATCTGAAATGAACATACACTTCTCAGATGAAAAAATACAAAAGGCAAATAAATACATGAAGAAATGTTCACAATCACTGGTCATTCAAGAAATGCAAATTAAAACAATGTTGAAATTCCATCTCAGTCCAGAAAGAATGATTGCCATCAACAAACCAACTGATATCAAATGTTGGTGTAGGGAAAAAGGAACCCTTTCCACTGCTAGTGGGAGTGTAGGCTTGTGCAACCACTGTGGAAATCAGTGTGGAGATTCCTCAAAAAACTAGGGTTGAAAGTCCCATTTAATTCGGCTATTCCCCTTCTGGATATTTCCCCCCAAAACTGAAAATGTCATGCTACAATGATATGTACACCTATGTTTATTGCAGCACAATTTGGTTGTTTCTGGGAAACAACCAAAATGCCCATCAATCACAGAATGGATAAAAAAGACATGGCATTTTTATACAATGGAATATTACTCAGTTGTAAAAAATGATAATCTTGAGGATTTTGTACGTAAGTGGAGGCAACTTAAGACCATACTCATAAGTAACATAAATCAAATTCACATTTATAAGTATCATATTTATATGATAAATATCTCTAGTACAAAAAAATAAAAATCTGAAAAATCAGTATTGTCCAAAATGTACAATAGATATTGTAATAATGAAAGGGAAAGAAAATGCTCAAAAGGACAGAATTACTGGGATGAGACAAGGAAAAAAAGGAAGAAAGGAAAAGAGTATATGTTTGTTGGTAAACATATATAAATGTATGTATGTATATGTCTGCTAGATAGATAACTATACTACTAATCTATCAAAAAGAACAGTTTGTTCTGTCTTTGATAACTTTTGTATCTAAATTTGTGAGCTGAACAACTAGTTCTATGATAATATGCAATATATTAACTGGTGTTAATTCCCTACCTTTTTTCTTTTTTGAAATTCTGTATCATTTCTGACCTTTTTTTATTGTTTTGCTTTTAAAACAAAAAAAAGGCTGAGAATGTAGGTGAGTGCAAGGTCTGGTGTTCAATCTTAGTTCTGCAAAAAAAAAAAAGTAATAATAATCCAGTGTTGTACAATACATTAAATGTATGTCTCAAATATCATTCATCATACAGAGACCAAAGAAAATCTCAACCTGGATGAAAAAAAAAAAAAGGATAAAGAGATGCCAACACCAAAATGATAGAGGTGGCATATTTAACATGAATTTTAAGTTGAAATCATGAAAATGCTTCAGTAAACATACATAAAAAACATCGTTTCAGCAAAGAAATGAGATATGAAGCACCAAATGGAGATTTAAGCACTGAAAAAGTGTGTGAAGAAATCACAGCTGAAAATATCCCAGACTTGGCAAGACTCGATGTAAGCCTGCAGATCAAAGAAGCTGAATAAGCCCAAACAGGATAAATGCAATGGAATCTACACCAAAACGTGGGGTAGTCAAACTTCTGAAAACTTGATAAATCTTGAAAGTGGGAGAGAAATGAAATGTTACCAAAGGAAGAAATCGTAAAAGGACAGTGCCTTTCTCATTAGAAACCATGGAGGGCGGGAGGAAGTGGCAAACTATTTCTCAAGAGCAAAAGCAAAAGAACTCAGGCTCAGGGTACTTAAGAAATGATGTAGGAATCAAGATTTCCTCAGATGCAGAAAAACTAAGAAGACTTGTCATCAGAGCTACCCTGAAAGAATGAGTGAAGGAATTTCTCTAAGTACACCTGAAGTAATAAAAGATTTGAAATCATGAAGTATTAAAAGTGAACTCGGGGCTGGGGATTTAGCTCAGTGGCATAGGCGCCTGCCTTGAAAGCAGGCAGTCGTGAGTTCAATCCCCGGTACCGATAAAAAGGAAAAAGACAAAAAAAAAAAAAAAAAAAAAAAAAAAAAAACTCAAAAAAAAGAACTCAGGTGGGGTGGCAAATGCCTATAATCCCAGCACTCGGGAGACTGAGGAAGAGCCTCAGTTTTGAGCTCAGAGTCAGACAGAGCTACAAAGGGAGCTCAAGTTCAGTCTGAACTGCATAGCAAGACCCTGTCTCAAAAAAGACCAAAAAAAGAAAAAAAAAATGGTGAAGGAAGAAAATGGGGTAAAAATACATATTCTGTCTCATATTAAGTTTTCTAAATTAGGTATGATGGTGAAATGAGAGAATATAAATGATGATATACGCACAGAGAATATAAAAGAAATACTTAAGACAATTACACTATAAGTGGGGGAGAACAAAGGGAAATAAAGCGTTACACTTCACCTGAACTAGCAAAACGGCACCATTACACGACTAAGTCACGTAACAGTCTAATACTTAGACCAGCCGCTAAAGAAGGTATGCAAGGAGACACAGAAACATTACAGATACATAAAAGTATCACAAAATGACCAAATAATCACATAGGGAAGATAAACAAAAACAAGACCTAGAACAAAAAGGAAACAAAAACAAAAAATTGAATGGAAAACTTAAGTCCTAACGTCAATAATTATATTGCATATAAATGACTTAAGCACACTAATTAAAGATGTGTAGCTTGGGGCTGGAGATTTAGCTCAGCGGCATAAGTGCCTGCCTTGCAAGCAGGCAGTCGTGAGTTCAATCCCTGGTACTGATAAAAACGAAAAAGACAAAAAAAAAAAAGATATATAGCTTGACAGACCAAACTATATGGCAGTTATAAGAAACCCATTTCAGGGGCTGGGGGTTTAGCTCAGCGGCATAAGCACCTGCCTTGCAAGCAGGTGGTCATGAGTTCGATTCCCGAAAATGAAAAAAAAAAAGACAAAAAAAAGAAACCCATTTCAAATATAATGATACAAGAAGGATGAACGTACAATGATAGAAAAATAGGCCATGAACATTAATCAAATAAAGTAAGTTTTTATTTTAATATTAAAGTAAATTTGAGGAAGAAAATTACTAGTGACATTGCATAATGATGTAAGATACAGCAACCCTAAATGTGATACACAAACCAACAACAGCTACAAAATATGTGAATCAAAAATGGACAAAAGTTGGGTGTGGCACCACAAGCCTGTAATCCGAAGGCTGGGTAAGGAGCACAGCAAGCTGGAAGACTGTTCAGCCATATGGTGCTGCTCTGTCTCAAAAAACAAACAAGGTCATCAAGAAATCAGCTGACAACAAATGTTGGCATGGTTGCGGGGGTGGGGGAGGAACACTGCTCCACTGTTGGTGGGAGTGCAGACAGGTGCGACCACTGTGGGAATCCGTGTGGAGAATTCTCAAAAAACTAGGATTGGAGGTTCTACTCAATCCAGCTCTTCTCCTCTGGGGTATTTTCCCAGAAAAACTGAAGAGATCATGTCAGTGGTATATGTGCATCCATGTTCACAGCAGCACAATTTGTAGTAGCTAAATCTTGGAAACAACCAAAATGCCCATCAACCACAAAATGGATGAAAAAGATGGCATGTTTATACAATGGAATATTATTTGGCTGTAAAAAAGGATGATCTTGAGGCTTTTATAGGCAAATGGAGGCAACTTGAGACTATCCTCATAAGTGAAATGAATCACACATTTGTAAATATCATATTGTCTCTCTAGTATAAAAAGTAATAATAAAAAGCTGAAAGAGTAATAAGATCCAAAATGTATAATAGATATTATAATAATGAAAGGGAAAGAAAGTGCTCTAAAAGATATAACTATATGTATGTTTAAGTGTGCAAGACAGATAACCATACTACTAAGTTTTTGTTGGTCCATCAAACAGAATAGTTTGTACTGTCATTGTTTGATTGTCCACTTTTTATGCTTTAATTTTATAGGTTGAACAACTACTTCTAAGATAACATGTAATTTATCAACTAGTGATTTTTTACTTTTTTTGCAAATTGTGATATGTCTACCCTTTTTTCTGCTTTGCGTTTTTTTCTCTAAATAAGAAAAAAATACAAAATAGAAAACGGCTGGGAATGTGTCTTCATGGTAGAAGGCTTGCTAGCATGAGCAGAGCTCTGGGTTCAACCCTCAGTACTGGCAGAAAACAGAGACATCACAACTGTAGCTGGAGACCATAATTCTTTTCACAACTGATAAACACAACCAGGAAGGATGTGGAACAACTAAGCATCACAAACAACAAGATCCAGTGAACATCTGTCTAAAACTCTACTCTGGACCAACAAAATACACAGAGCATATATCTAAATCACCATAGCTTGGTGAATGAAACAAACTTCAACAATTTTAGGAAAAAAATTGTTGTGTGTGGTACCAGAGATCAAATTCAAAATCTCATGCTTGCCCAGCAAGCGCTTATGCCACTGAGCTAGATCCCCAGCCCAAGAAAACTTAAAACATTTATAATACATTGTTTGATAAAAATTGAATCAAACTAGGAAGTATCAAAGGTAACAGATAAATCTCCACACATTTAAAAACTAAACATTGTAAATAATGGGTGGGCGACAGAAGTCCCAAGGGAAATTAAAAAGACAATGATTTGAATGACACTGAAAATATAGCATATTAAACTTTATGGGAATCAGGGAAGTGCTGAAAGGGAAATTTATAACTAATTTCTTACATCAGAAAACCTTAAGAAACAAGAGGTATGTCTTTAGAGCAAATAAAAAACAGAAATAATAAGGTGGAGTAGAGAGCTATGAACCTGGGAACCAGAGACAGAGAGAGAGAGAAAAGGCTGGATCTCTGAAAAGATCAATAAAATTTATAGACTTCTAGTAAAAGTGACAAGAAAGAAGATGCAAATTTACCAATATCGGAAATAAAACAGTGGCCATCACTACAGCCCCTTGGACATCCCTGGCTAAAAAGAGAATTTCATAAAAGTTCACGTTAATTTGACAACTTGGATGCAACAGACCGGTTTCTTAGAAAGCATACATTTCTCTCAATGTGAAATGGGTAATTTGAATAGCTCAGTAACTGTAGAGGATAACCTAAAAAGTTCTTTAAAAATTAATGTACAAATACAGGCGATTTAACGAGAGAATTCAGCCAAAGTTTTAAAACTGTAGCATCAATCCTACATAATCTTTTCCATAGCATGTAAGAGAAGGAAATACTCATTATTATGAATTTCACATTAATGTCTCCTTTTACTTTCCTGATGGAGTGCCCTCTCCAACTCTAACTTGTTAACTTTCCAAACTCTAGTGCCCTTCAAAGAAGGGGCCCCAGAAGTGGCTTGTCATCCTTTTCCCAGATGAGAACTTGGTATCTGAAATCCAGAAGATTCTCATCAGAGTCATCAGCCTGCAGGACTGTGAAAAGTATTTTTTGTTGTTTATAAACTACCCAGCCCACTATGCTTTGTTATAGCACTCCATCTGAAGCAATTAGCAAGATATTACCATGATACCAGAATTACCACGACACCAAAAGACAGTATAAAAATGAGAAACCGTAGACCAACATCCTTCATGAAAACAGATGTGAAAATATTGAAAAATGGGGCTGGGGATTTAGCTCAGTGGCATAAGCGTCTGCCTAGCAAGCACAAGGTTGTGAGTTCGATCCCTGGTACCAAAAAAAGAAAAAAAAAATTGAAAAATATATTAGCAAACAGAAACCAGCAATATAAAAAAAGAATTATATATTATCACCAAGGGAGGTATATGACCACATCAATTAATGCAGAAAAAAAAGACAAAATTAAGGCTTCACTCATGAGAAAACTAGAAATAGAGGAGGGCTTTCTTTATCTTGATACTCTACAGAAACAAAGAAAGAAAAACCACACAACTTCTGCAGTTAATGTTATATTTAATGGTGAAAGACTGAATTATTTTCCCCAAAGATGAATAGAGGGAATAAAATTCATTCTCATCACTGTTACTTAACAAAATACTGTACGTTCTAGCCAGAATGATAGGAAAGAAAAGATATTCAATTGGGAAAGGAGGAAATAGAATTGTGCTGTAATTTAAGAACTGTGATCACTAAGTCCGGTGATAGATACGTGGAATCCCCTGCCCAAGGCAGGAGGATCAAAAATTCAAGGCTGCCTAAACTACACTGTAAGACCCTTGTCAAATAAGAAAGGGAGAGGGGAGAGGAAAGAGAGAGGGAGGAAAGGGAACTACAACTATAAAACTCACAAGAAAACAGGGCTGGGTATGGTAGCACACACTTGTAATTCCAGCACTTGGGAAGGCTGAGGCAGGAGGATCACTAGGAGTTTTAAGGCCAGCCTGAGCTACATAAGTTCAATGCCAGCCTGCACTAGATAGCGAGATCATGTCTCAAAAGAAAAAGAAAAAAAAATCTATCCCCTTACATTACACCGAAAGCAATTTAAAAACAATAAATAGATAAATGGGACTCTTATTGAAACTTAAAACTTGTTCATAAAAGGACTCTATCAGGAAAGCAGATGACAACTCAAAGGATGGGAACCTATATGTGGAAATCAGCTATGTAATAAGGCGTTAATATACCAAATAGATGAAGAAATTCTACAATGCAAGCACAAAAAGAGCCCAATCCAAAACTGTAAAAGACTCGAATAGACCTTTGTCCAAGGAGAATATGCAAACAGCCAATAGGTATAAAAAGATGCCCAGCAGTATCAGCTGTTAGATAGACAAGTCAATACCACAAAATACACACTAGAAAGGCTGCAGCTTTTTAAACAGGAAGTAACAATAACCGATGACCATGTGCAGGCAGATATGCATTATGAGCGCGATCGTAAGCTGTGGTAGGCCCTGTGGAAAAGTTTTTTAGTTCCTTAGAAAGATAAAAAATTTAACTGCTAGACTTGTCCAGCTCTCCACTCTAGGGTTTGCATCCAAAGGAATTTAAAGCCAAGGCTCAGATACACCAATGTTCATAGCAGCATCCCTAATCATGGAAGGCAGAAACGTCCCAACGCCCTCTGAAAAATGAACGGATAGAAACAATACGGCATATCCCACACCGGGATGCCTTGGGTTATGAAAAGGAATGAATTCTGGTTCACGCCACAACGCGGACCATCTAGAAAACGTGCTAAGTGAAAAAAAGCCAGAGCGACGCTTTTGGGGGAAATAAAGACAAATACACAGAAGTTAAATCTCACAAATTCATGAAGGCAGAAAGTTGGCCAAAGGTTACCAGGGCCCGGGGAAATGAGGAGCTGTTGCGTAATTCAGAGTTTCTGTTTGCAGGGGCAAAAATTAGGGAACCCTGAGTTGGGATGTTTGCACAGCACTGCAAATATATTTAAAATTGCTGAGTTACACGCCTACAGACAATGAAGTGGGATTTTGTTACATATATTTCACCATATTTTATCTAAAGTTCAGGTTGAAATATAACAAAAACTGCTAGGTTTGCACTTTCTATAGGTGGACTGTGTATAAATTGTATCTGGATAAAGTTGCTTTTTAAAAACCTCAGTGAGCCCCCGTTAGAACCGCCGCGGGGCGAAGAGAAGAATGTGAGGAGCTGGAACGGACCCCGCTGCTGGAGGGACAGCCGTCTGCAAGCCTTTTCTTCAGAGTTCTGAGAGATGCAGCCAGAAGTCACCCCCGGTCTGTGTGCTTTTCTTGGGTACTCTCCCTTGTCCTGACCTAAGGGGAACCTCAGTCATACAGATGGAGTGCAGAGACCAAACCCTGGCACCAGCGCTGCACCCCGCAGGGAAACCCGTTTGGCCACCCAGCGCAGCAGGAAGAAGCCACGCTGTGCTCCGGAGAACGTGGAGGAAGCTGCGTCTGTTTTTCTGTTTCTGCCTGCAGTTCTTTTGCCAAAGGCAGGGGGCGCTGGAGGGAGGAAACCCAGTAATCCAGGAATCCCATCTTTCTCCCCAGATCTCCAAGAAAGCAGGCCCCCTGGGAGCTGGGGAAGTCTTGGGGAGTCCAGAGTAGAGGAGACCTAGGAAGGGGTTCCCAGCTTCCATGCAGACTGGAGACAGACAGACGGACAGAAATTTCCCTTCGCACTACTGGTTCACAAGGAGCTCAGCTAGGGAATTCCTGGAGTCCTTATGTCAGAGCCTAGAGTTAGGAGAACAGAAATCTGGAAAACTCATTCCCGGAGCGCTGGGGGGGGGGGGGGGGGGCTCCTGTTCTGACTCCTCCTCTTCCCCTTTCCAATTCACTTGTCAGAGGCTTCAGGAAGTCAGTGTTTAATTTTGCCCAGAATTTCCAGTTCTGGTGGGTAGGAGAGCTGAGCTAAAGGGCGCTCACTCCATCCTGGCTCACGTGAGCTGTGCTAAGACTTTACAAATGTAATACAATGTAAGCTGCAGAGGGGTTTGCGTTTTGTAGGTAGTTAAGCGGGATTTTTTTTTATAGTGGATAAAACAGACTTTTTTTTTTTTTTGAGACGAGGTCTTGCTGTGTAGTTCAAGCTGGCCTTGAGTTCGCTGTGAAGTCCAGGTTAGTCTTGACCCTGCAGCGATCCTCCTGCCCCAGCCTCCTGAGTGCTGGGATGACAGTCCTCTTATTAGAGGTGGTGACCTCTAATAAGAACATACTTTTTATCTTCTTTTGTGGCAACAGACAGGCACTCTAGGAACGGTTTGCTTGGCAGGTGAAGACTGCAGGGTCATAGTTCTTAATGATAAAATGAAAACTCCGGTGAGAACTTCACTTTAGCTCAATTTGCTTCCCGGTTCAATCAAAATTAAAGTTAGAATTTCTTGAAGACTTTTGTTTGCTTGTCGGTTTAGTTTTGCAGAACTGGTGATGGAACCCGAGTCTCTACACTGAGCTATGTCCCAGGCTGGTTTTTGTTTTGTTTTGTTTGTTTGTTTGTTTGCTTAGACATGGTCTCACCAACTTACCCAGACTGGGCTCAAATTTATGATCCTCCTGGCTGTGTCCCAGAGTGCTGGGATTTTAGGTCCTGACTTTAAAGGTGTTTTTGAAAAGTTTTTGGTGCCTCCCAATGTCATAGTACTATATGATGAATCCCAAATTGGTCTTCCCTATGTATTCAAACTTGATATAAAACAATGCCAACAATACTTTAGCATCATCTCTTTCTGTTCCAAACACTGTTTCTATGAAGCAGTTGATTTTAAAAACGTATTTTAGAGTTTTTCTAATAGTGTACAGTTGTGTCTGTTTTCTTTGCTTGAAGTTAGTAGACAAAAAGACTTTACCTTATTTGTTACAAAGAATCTTTCTTAAGGAAAAAGATTGTTTCAAAAGCAAGACAAGGGGCTGGGGATTTAGCTCAGCAGCATAAGCGCCTGCCTTTCAAGCAGGCAGTCATTAGTTCAATCCCTGGTACCGATAAAAAAAAAAAAGAAAAGAAAAAGACAAAAAAAAAAAAAAAAAGCAAGACAAACAGTATGTAAATTCATAACAAATGTTTATTTTTTTAAAAAACATTTTCAATCTTGATGCCCTTTACAGATACAGAATGGCAGTGTCTCTCCATGGGAGAAAGTGTATCCGTACTGGTTGGATACATAAAAGTTGTGAAGGTTGCCACAGGCTCTTTTGTCATTTGCCACAGAGGAAGAACTCATTACCCTGTTGCTAAGCAACAGTACTTCATCAAGAAGAACTTCGGACAGGAAGAGAGGGCAGGGGAGGAATCGTCCAAATTTACAAAGGGAAAGAGAGGGCGCAGTGCACCAATGAATAGAGATGAAGGAAGCCACCTTTTGAAAACTAAGCAGAGGGGATTCAAGGGAGCATTGGAGAAATAAACAGAAAGCTCGATTCCCAGTTCTTCCATGCGCATAGCACCTTTTAACGGGCCAAAAGATTAACCCCAACACAGCTCAATGAAATTAAAGTGCAAAATAATAGTAAAGTGATTCTTATTGACATGTTTAATTAAAACTTTGCTCAAACTAACATCCTCACAATAGGGAAAGAAAATCAACACTAACATTTTACTACAATTGGGCTTCTAGACAGAGTGGTCTGCAGATTTCAATGTTTGTAGATCCGAGCAGAGGGACATCGGGAGATGAATGTTGGTGTTGGAAGGGTTCAGCCCTTTCTCCAGGGAGGGCTCGTATCTGCAGCAGACTTGTCATTGCTAATATGTGTGTTAGCAGTTGCTTCTGGATCCACTGCGGAAAACAATGCATCCTGTCGCAATAATCCAGAGTTCTGTGGCCCTGGCAAGACCTCCTGCCTCAGTGAAGATGTCAGGAGAGCCACCAATCACTCTGACATAGATTGCTCCCAGCAAGGCAAATACAGCCACACGGCCACAAACCAACAGTTTGTCAGAGGCAAGACCTGTTAAATGAAGTACACTTGAAGATTACAAATGGCAGAAGTGGAGCTATAAAGATGAACTAATGAAAATGAAAAATCTCAATTGATCTGGAAAAAAGCGGCAGGCTTTCAGGTGTTCCCGTGATGCCTGACACAGTGAGCCAGACACGACGCTGGTGTGTAAGTAAGAGGTGTCCCAGTATATGTGGGGGCTGTGTCTGCACTGGCAGTTAAGACAGTGACCTCAATAATGTAGGCTTTGCACAAATCATAGTGAATAGCACTATGTGAAGGCATAATCAGCCTTCACATTCCAGCAGCTAAAATGCTACAAGAGTTTCTTCCTGCACGAGCTTAGAATATATAAAAAAATTAGCAATTTTCTCAGAACAGTATAGCTTCTGACACAAGTGCCTGCATATTCAGTCAGTGCTCATCTGCCCACTTTCCCCTGCATCTGCCATTTAGCTGTTTCTCAAGCTGGCTGCTTAGGAGTCCTTTCTAGTTCCTAAAGACAGTTGTTTAATTAATTGTTAATTAAACAATTAATTAATGCTAGAATAACAGCATTGTCCAAACGGTTGCAGGTTTACCATAAGTTCATCTGACAGTGCCCTTTCGTTGGTTCGTGATTCTGCTAAGCACACCCTTCCTGTTTCTCCCCCGCCCTCCCCACCTCTTCTCCCCTTCCTATGCCTCATCCTCCAGCACATCCACTCAGTGGTGCTGTGCCATGTCTCCAAAGATAGAGCGGGTGAATTCTTGTATAATAAATTTTGTAGACATATTTCTGAAATGGTAAACTAAAGGAGATAAGTTTGTCACAGTCTTTATTATCAGGAGCCGTGTCCCAGGGGAAAGGGGGCACGAAGGGCTGAAGCCGTGGGTGGGTAACATGGTATAGAAAGCTGAGTTTACCATTCACATGACGAGTTACCCGGAATACTGGATTTACACACCAGTGGACACCTCCTGAGTCCACTTAACTTCTGTCCACAAGAATAGTTTATTGGTGACACGCAAGCGATAATATCAGTGAAGTCTTAACCATGCAAAATATTTCTACTTCCATATAATCCAAAGACTCTATTGTGCACCTTATGAAATCCTGTCTCTTGTCATGATAGACACTGAAATAAAATAAAGAAACATTGCCTATATTTTAATATAATCAGCTGGTAAAAACTGGCCTTTTCCCTGCACTGTATGATTGTTCCTTAGAAGGTAAATTACTAATTGTATACTGCACAATTCTGTTCTCCACTGAAAAGATTTAGCTATTCTATATAAAACTGTCATGTCAGAAAACGATCTGTGAGCCTTCCAGGAAGATCGCAAAGTGGTGAACAACAAAAAGCCTCTCCCAGACTTGCTGTCCAGACTCTGGAGCACAGCACCATGAGGAAGAGAAAGAGGAGGGAAGTGGGTGCCCAGCACCGAGGAAGGATCTGAAGCGAGGATTGAAGCCCATGGGAAGAACGGAGAGAGAAACTTCAAGAAGGAGGAGGAAGAGGCAGGCTGCACTTTCTCCCTAAGCCTGGACTCACTGCATGGATGGATGGTCTCAGCGTCGAGGGCCTGAAGGAGTAAATTCACAGGTGAGGTTCCCAAAGTAAGCACGTGGAACAGACATCAGCAAAACAGCACCTGCATCTTTATGTTTAACCCTTACACGTGCTATCGTCGGGTGTTTACGTTCTTCTACACTGACTTAACCGTGCAGTGCTTGCGTGGTTGTCTAATGCTAAGTCACGGTTATGTAAGTGTATCCCGCTGTGCACCTGCACTAGACAGTGAGTTCATGTCCACAGATGCCCCCAGCTTTGAGGCACCCCACAGTGGCCCCCGTATAGGGGACTGGAACCTGCAGATACAGGGTGACAACTGGCAGCCCCAGGGCCTCCACAAAGAAGTACAGTAGTGGAGTAGGGCAGTGGACACAGAGGGCCACAGTGGTGGTGAATTGTTCTGGGTCAGAAGTCCACAGGAGAGGGGACTGGCCTGAAGCCATCTACAAGACAGGCTGACCGAGCTCGGGCTCCGAGGGACTGCTGGCTCCTCCTAGGGGCTTCTAGCACAGTTCAAGCCTCAGGGACAAGTGGACAGCTGCAAGCTGGGCAGATCTGGTTCTAGCCTCGAAGCCAGAGTCCAACTGAACTTCAGCAGAAACAGGGGTGCAGGCTCGCTGGGATTATCCGCTGCCCTGCATGGAGCTGCTTCGGGCTTGCTGGGGTTGATCACAGTGGACCCCAACTCTGTCTACACATGTTGTCTACCAGTGGCAGCAGAGACACAACCTGGACATTTCATTTTATTTTCAATCTTTCTTGTTTTGGTTTGGTTTTGTGTTTTTTGTTTGTTTGCTTGGTTTTTGAGACAAGGTCTCAATGTGTAATCTAGGCTGGCCTTGAATTTGCAGAGATCCTCTTGCCTCATCCACCCGAGTACTGAGATTACAGATATGTACCATCAAGCCTGACCTCTCTCTCTCTTTTTTAATTTTATTTATTTATTTATTTATTTTGGTCTTTTTCGTTTTTATCGGTACCAGGGATCGAACTCACGACTGCCTGCTTGCAAGGTAGGTGCTTATGCTGCTGAGCTAAATCCCCAGCCCCTATAATTTTATTTTTGGGTTGTTTGTTTTTCCTCTTTTTGTTCTTCTTTTTATGAATGTGAACATAGTTTCTAGTTTTGTTGCTGTTGTTCTGTTCTGCTGTTTTTTTTTCCTGCTTTCTTTTCCTCCTGTCTTCTGCACCAGTTTCCTGAAGTTTGTGTGATCCTCCTTTGTCCTCCAGCCTCGCCTCTAACCTCTTCCTTTTCTTTTATTTCTCTATTTTTCGCCCAAGTCCCTTTTAAATTTTTTCCCCTGAGGGTAAATTTACTACCCCGAGGATATATTCACTGCAGACAATTTTCTGCTTTGTTTCAAATTTTGTTGTATAACCACAAATCTAATTCGCATGGTTAAAGGTGGCAAATTAATAGTTACTTCAGTTTTCCATTTTCTAGGCTGTGTTCAGTGCTCCTGTTATTGCTGATTATATTTTAGCCAAAGTGACATAATTGTTCTAACCAATTGTACTTCCTGGCACACCAAGACTGAGACTGCCTAAGGGTCCTAAAAATACTATAGGCCAGTCCCAAAGACCCACGTGGTGGACCAAGAAGGCAGCTGAAGAGGCAGGATCAATAAACTGAAGAGGTAGGATCAAACCAAAGTCATCTGCTATACCTGGAAGACACTGGAGAAATAGTCATTTCCTAAAGGTTCCAAATACTAGCAATAAAGCTTCTTACCATAGGCAATTTACAAGCATCAACCTAGAAATTAAACTAAAAAAAATAGGATACAAAATGAGAAGATACTTAAACAAGATACAACCCCAGACATCCAGCTCACCAAAGAAAATGATCTGTTATTCAAGTAAGTCTGCTTTACTTTTTCTTTAAAAATATTTTAACATGCCTTATTTAAAATTGTTACCATATTTAAAAATAGGGTTAAAAAAAAAGAAATTCTAAAAAAAAATTTAAAAACAATAGGATAATACAGATGAAATTTTTCATTTTTTAACAGATATAACTAATCTTTAGTAGGGGATAATTTGATATTATCATTAGAGTTTGCACTAGCTATTAAAAATATAATGGCAACATATATTGCAAGAAAACAAGTAGGATCTGTTAATTTTTAATATTCAAGGACATTTTTTAAATCATTGTTTTAAACTAAAAATTGTTTTTTATTTACTTTTTGAAGAAACCTCTGTCAAAGTATTATTCATTCTCAACTGATTTATGTGAATTTATATTTTTTTTCCATGAAATAAAAATAGTTTCACCAAGTTAAGGAGAAAAAAATCTGGATCTGTTTTTAAGGGTGATTCACCCAGTGTAAGAATAACTAGTGAGTATGAGTTAAAATAAATGAATAAATTAATTAATTAAACTTCTTCCTATACTAGGGTACTTTTACAAGCGGTTCAGGGGATATTATAACTGTTACTCTCTTAGTCATTGTCTCCATATGCAGTAATATTTATGATCCCTTTATAGTAAAATATAAGAATTTGTTACAGTTATTGAAAACATTTTTGTCCCCATGGACATAAAAATTTTGATGCCATTATGTTTTTGCTTTGCTATAGCACATCCATTCCTCCCACCCCATTCCATGGATCAAACTCACAACCTCACACTTGCCAGGCAGACACTTATGCCGCTGAGCTAAAACCCCAGCCCTCCGTTTGCTCTTAAACTCTAGGACACACCTAAATACTTCCTTTGCTTTCCCGTCCTCCTGAGAGACACAGCTGTGCTCTCGCATGTACTGCGAGAGAATTTGGGAGAATTTAAATACTATGGGAAATTAAATACTTAAAGGAATAAGATTCTTTGATTCTTCAAGTTTTCTGTTTCTTTTTCCACAGATCATTATGGAGAAAATAATTACTGGTTACTGATAACAGGCACGAGGTCCTCTGCTGTACAAAGACCTAACAGATACTGCGTGTGTTTATATCCATGAACTTGAGCTACCTGTGTGCAAATCTGTGTACAGGAATGGAGTAGCATCCATGGTTTGTATTTACATCATCATATGTGCATATTTATTAATAAAGTCATTACTTTAAAAGAAACAACTTTAGTAAGATCATTAAATTTCAAATCTGAAGCACAAGTAAGTCAGGCTAATTTAGTAGCATTGCTATAGATTTGAGAATTAGATTTTCCTCTTCCATTTCAAACTGTTAGTCCCACAGAGAACGTGTGGGGAGAAAAGCATAAAACAGCTCTATTTTAGTTCACCTGTGAAGAACAATTTCCGTCTCTCTTTAGGATGCTGTAAGTGTGCGAACACAGCTCCTTTCAGGCAGGACTACCAAGCAGTCTTGGCACAAGCACTCCTAGCCCAGAAGAGAAATGAAAACCTGCAAAGCTGTTGCAGTGGGAGCTGCCGTTGTCCCAGGTCTCTGCAGCTACTGAACACTTTCCCAGTGTCCCCCAGATGAAGCCTGCATGGCCGGCTTGGATGTGGCAGGGAGACACCGTAGGGCACAGGACACCACATCACCCAGAGGCTGGTGTCACCTCCTGCATGCTCGGGCCAGGAGCCTGGTGTGTCCAGGAGAGAAAGGCCATTGCATGCCAGCTGCAGTCCTAAAGGTGGCCCTCCCTGCACCCATGTCACACCCGCGTCCTCTATATTACTGTGGTTAAAGCAGGAGGCTGTGTACAAGACCCACAAGCACAGGGCCACGAGAAAATCTCCAGAGACTCAGCTGTGACCACGTAGGGGACCCTGGATAGCGGTGGACGAGGGTAGGGCATGCAAATGTCACATCTGCATGGACTCGGACTCCATGACCCTAGCGTCCACCCAGCCTTGCTGTGCATGATGGGAAGGGTGCTGGCTGTGAACCCTGGGTGTCGGGAAGTGACCCTGTCCTCCTGTATGTGCTCACACACGTCTCCCATGTACCCACATGCACTTACATACATGTGCACATGTACCACATACACACACAGGATGGTGGAACCAGAGGCCCCTGCCTGCTGGCTGTCATCCAGCTTAGGAACAATCTCTGACACACCTCTCTTGCAGGGTAGGGCAGGACGTGGCAGGGCAAAGCTCCTGGAATCCAGACAGACACATGTGCCACCACCAGACTGGAGCACATGGAGTACCACCGCGTGTGTTTACAGTGGGGTGCTTCATCCAGCACTTCGCCCATGGGTCTCACGATGATGTTTTTCCTCTTCTTTTTCTCCTTGTCCTTCTCCTCCTCTTCTTTTTCACCCCTTTCTTCTTTTCTCTCTTCCTTTTCTTCCTCTTGCTTCCTTCCTTTCCTTCTTTCTCTCTAAGAACCCCTGGAAGCAGCGCCTCCTCCATGGCTGGCTAGGGGCGAGCCCAGCCACCTCCCAGGTTGCCTGCCTCTGCCTCCCCAGCAGTGTCCCTTCCTTCTCCCAGGTGGGTAGGGCTCAGCGCTGTGTTTCTTCTCCCAGACACAAGGCACATGATAGGAGGGACGCGGTCCTCCTCCTAGTCTTAGCTCACGGGTCTCTTTATAAGGAGTGAGGGTGGGGCAGGAGCTGGCACCTGGCAGAGGCAGAGGCTGAGGTCCAGGCTGGCTGCCTGGCCATCTGCTGAGAACCATTTAGGGAGTGGAGCTGCTGTGCCTGGAGGGAAAGTTGTCCCCCTGCCCTCCTGAAAAGGAAAAACTGTACAAGAGAAATGGTTCTTTTTAAAACTGCTCTTTTTGAAGCCGCCTAGCTCTCCAACCACTTCATGACTCTGTAATTACATCCTTGACCCTGTGACTCCAAGAGCATAACTAACACACCGGATGCCTGATGGCACCACGCTTCGTGACCATTCATTTGCCCCTGTAACCAGTGATTTCACCCTGCTAGCTGGTCAGAAGAAGGGCAGGGTTGTCCTGTCTCGCCTCTGAACCTCCTTTCCACCTCCTGCTCGGGCATCATGTAAAAGCCCAAGACCACCAGAGGTCTGGCCTGATATTTGGGGAATGAACCTGATCAGTGCCGTGGGCATAAATGAATCTGCCTGCCAATCCTGGGTGTGGTTTCGGCATTTCTGCTTGCACGGCACTTCCTCTGAGCCCCGTTGTGTCTGCTTATTCCATAGAGATGTTCTTGCCCTGTGCTACTGGATACTGTGTTTCACATGCATTAAAACAATGTAGACAGCTAAAAAGAGAGGGGAGGGAGAAGAAACATAAGACAAGGCCTGAAATATATGGGCGAGGAAATAATAGTGCATGCACACCTCTTAGGAGAACAGACGTAAATGGCAAATAAATAGCTTGACAGGTGTAAGACCAGAGAGCAGTAAGAGGAAAGAGGAAGAAGGCTGTTTTGATTTTGTCACTTTGTTTAAAACCTTTATGTAGGAATCAAAATGATAAACCCCCAAATTAGAATTTGTTTCTTAGAAACAACAAAAGAAAATGCAAAACATAACCACAGAAAAAAGTCATAATCTCACATCTGTGTGTTGACCATACAGTCTGAGTTGCTGAGGGAAGGAAAATAGTTAGTATATAACCAGAAGGCTCATACATAACAAAACCAGTGGGAAAGGCACCGTTTTAAGGTTTCATAATAAGACAGGTGGACCCCTAGAATGAAAACTTTTGCTTTTAATGCTTCAGTTGTCTCATGATATCCATCAAACTTTCAAGAAGGAAAAAGAAAGGGTCTGTTAGGTTCTTAACAGAGCAACATGCTGATACGTTCCTTAAAACTCACTGGAACCACTGAGCATCACATGTGTCCCAAAGACCTCCTGGAGGTGGGCAGGCCTGGCCAGGCCCCGGAGTCAGAGGCAGCATCCCGGAACCAGCATCAAAGCCATGGCTCTGGTTTCATCGCCCACCTAATAGGGAGGTCTTCAGGGTATGCAGGACCCTCTGTGTCATCTTTTGCCAAGTCTAAATGTCTGTGGCTTGATTCATCTTCCTGCCTTTTATGAGTTATTGACTTAGTTTCATTTTATAGTCATGTAAGGTGGGTGTGGCGGTACACCCCTGGAACCCCAGCACTTGAGAGACTGAGACAGGAGGATCGTCATTAGTATGAGACCAGCCTGGGCTACGTAGTGGATCCCGTCTCAGAAGAACTAACTAAATAAGTAAATAAATAAGCAAGCAATGTATTGGCATAGTTTTATAAAATGCAGAAAAGTATGATGAGGAGAATTAGTATAATTGGCTCTAAGCAGTTACAGCTGTTACTATTTGCAGATATATATAAGCTCCACACTGTGGGAGTTTGGTAAATTCTAAATAGAAAGCTATTAAAATAATATTTTCAATAAAAAGTTTGGATACATGAAGACAGCGACACTTTCCTGCTGAGTATTATGTAACTTTCGCTGGGCTGTCCTGCATGGTGTTTTGTCCTATGAATGTGCCATGGTATGTCCTACGAATGGACAAAGCCATTATTTGGGGGGCGTTTCCCTTTGTTTTCATGTGTTATTACTGTAAGGAAATTGTAACAAAGATCACTGAACGTTAATATATTTTTATGTAGCGATCCCTTTCCCACCCTCATTGCAGTCTGGGAAGTTTATATTTGTGACCCATGAAAAAGTTAATTCCAATCTATCACTTCCAGTGCAACCTGTGACAAGAATAAAGCCAGGAAAACATATTTATAGTGGTGGGAAACCAAGGAGTCCTAAGTCCAGCCAGGAAGAAAGTTTATTGGAATAAAATCCTCAATGCAGGGCCCAACCCAGATTTTATTAACTCATGAAGAAGGGAGGGGATTGAGGATAAGCGACTGTGAGAATGGCAGGAAATATGTGAGCACTGTGAGCTGGGCTGGGCAGGAGGCCTAAAATCACCTCTGCAATACACAGAGAGACTGATCTGCATAGCACAGTGGAGGGAGCATGTAATGTATGGGGTGCAGTGCCTCAGCTCTGAGGTGCAAACTTCTCTGTCCTGGGCAGTCACAGCCTCTTATCTCAAGGCTCCATCCCAGGACAGCCCTGGAGCTGTGGCTCTGCATCCCACCTGGCTCAACTACATTTAAGGAGTCTTAGGGCAGGGAAAAGTGACAGTCACCAGACTTCAGCAATTACACATCAGCACCTCACCCAGCCCAGTTTATATTGCTGAGAGCCACTTGAAGGGAAAAGGCAATGGCTCAGCCAGCTCCGTACACATCAGCACATGGAGACAGGGCCAGGTTTGGCCCACTTGGAGACGACTGCTCTTTGTTCCAGGAGAGCTGTCCAAGCGTCCTCCACATTGTTCCACACTCTTTTCCTGAGGACAAATTCCAGCAATAGAATTACCAGATCATGGTGACACACACCTGAAACCAGCTACTGGGAAGGCTGAGGCAGGAACATCGCAAGATAAAGGCCAGTTTGAGCAATTTACTGAGACCCTGTTTAAAAAATAAAACCAAACAACCCAAATCATCAAGTCAACAAGATAACCATTCCTGGTATATGACTGACATACATTGTCAAATTACTCTCAAGAAACATGGTATCATATTACCAAGTCATACCATGGATGGATGGATCTGATTCATGACTTAACCTGCTCTGAGGGTTACTTTAAAAATGTCTATTCATTCACCAGTGGGTTCAATATGATACCTCTTATTTTTATTAAGCTTGCATTTTTAAATACATATTTCTTCCATTTATTTGGATTTAAAAGCAAATTTATCATTCATAAACTTTGGCAGTTTTTTCATTGAGATGTTATTCTCATCATTTTGTAAAAAGTTCTTTTATATTAATATAACATCATTTTCTTACATATTGTAACTATTCCTCCCAGTTTGTTGTTAGTCTGTTTAAAAATGTTTTTGCTTTTGTTTTTTCATACTGAGACTTATTTTACAATCAGATTAACTGATATTTTCCTTTATGGATTTTCTTCCTTGTTTTCATGCTTAAAAAATGTATTTTTATTGTTTAGACTGGGAATCAAACTTACAACCTGGTGTTTGACAGGCAGGTGCTGTGCCACTGAGCTATCCTGGCCCTAAAATGAATGTTTTTTACTTTGGCATCAAACACTAACCTACATTTCCTGTTGGCTCTTCCCTGGTTTTGTTTATACTGAATTCCATTTTTTTTTGATGGTGGTACCAGGAATTGAACCAAGGCCTCATGCATAATAGATAAACATTCCAGTGCTTACCTGCATCCCCAGACCTTACTCAAATTTTATTTAGAGATAGGGTTGTTGAGGCTAGTCTTGTAATCCTTCTGCCTCAGCCTCACAAATAGCTATTCCATCAGCCCCGTCTATACTGAATTCCTTAATTAATCTAGAATTTGCATTGGTGCTTGCTGTGGCATATGATCTAACTTTATTTTTTCCATCATTAGCCTATGCACTAATCTCCTTTACTTATTTGTTTTAAAATTTTAATTAAGGACTATTTTAACCATTACTTAGAAATGAAGAGACAAGCTGGGTGTGGTGGTACACATCTATAATCCTATCCTTTGGGTGTCTGAGGCAGGAGGATCTCTGCAACTTACACATTGACTTCAAGGCCAGTTGGAACTACATAATTACACCCTTCCTCAAAACACGAAACAAAACAAAACAAAATGAAAGAAAGTAAAAATGAAGACTCCAGTATAATTTATTTCCAGGTACCCATCACATAGCTCAGTAATTATCAGTTCAGGTGCTTGTGTTCTGTCTGTGTTTCCTTCTCCTCCTATCCTGGATATTTTTAAAGCAAATCTCAGGCACCATGTAATTTCACACATAAACATTTCAGTATGAAGTTCATACAATAAGGACTCATTTTAAAAGCATAATTATATTACCTAAAATAATATCAGTCAATGTTCAAATTTTCCTGGTTAATGCTTTTTATTAACTTTTTAAAAAGTTTGTCCTTTACTATCAAATAAAAGTGAAATTCTTTTATGCTGTGGTTGGTTTATTTTGTTGTGAGTCGGGGTCTCTCTACATCACCACGTTGCCCAGGCCGGACTCAAGCTTGTGATCTTCCTGCCTCAGTCTCCCAGAGTTTCAGGATCACAGGTGTGTGCCCCAGCATGCCTGCTGAGAGGGAAATTCTCACAGAGAAGACAGCTATAAAAATGAGAGAATGAAAACAGCTGGACCCTGACTGGCGATGGGACGGGTCCCCTAGGATAGGGGGCCAAGCATGCAGGCAGGGGGCAGCCCTGCAGGGCAGGGGACAACAGAGACCAGTGTCAGGGGCCGGAAGTGTTCAGAGTCAAGGTTCTCCTTTTCTCTGAAGAGTTTCATGGCTAGGGTCATGGGAGGAAGCCAGACCAGGGCTTCCACGTACTACAGAAACTTGCTCTGCACGGGACAGGACAGAGCTCTAGCTACCCCAGCTAGGTGTCCTCAGCTGAGTGGGATGAGAAGCAAGCCTGACCTAGGGCCAACTGAGCTTCTGTGCCCATAGACAGGACTGGTGCTGGAGCTGGACTTGGCCAAGCAGATCACCCGGAGAAACACGCAGGTTCCAGCGACCCGCGCGTCACCCGCAAAGCTTTGTCCTCATTATCACGAATGTTTAATTCACAGTGAGAGACAAATCAGGTCGTGTCAAGGAGCTCACAGTGACGGATTAGAGGACTTGAGGCTCCACCCTCAGCCCCTGCCCTTGCTTGGCTCCAAACTCATGGACCGGCTTACTGATCTAGCCCTGGTCATTCACGGTCCTGCCAGAGATGCTTTTATTTGCTCTGTTCCCAAACAGTAAGTGACAGGACCACTTCCTGGTCCTCAGGTCTTTGCTAAGATGTCACATTCTCAACAAGGCCCTCCCTGAAGCTCCTATTCTGAATCCCAGCCCAGGCTTCCTGTCCCTTGTGTGCTACACTGATGGTTCTGACCATCATTAGGATCAGAGCACATATTTTACTGATTCATGTAAACACGCCTAACTTATTCATGGTAAGCAAACTGGGTCTCTGCTTCTTTTTCTCACCCCTCCTCCTAGCTGAATAGAGATTCTGAAGAGACAGGGTTTCACCTACTTTATTAACTGCTTAGCACTACGTGCTAAGAACAGTGCTAGGCAGAGTGTTGATGATCAAAAATACATCTGGTGGGGGCTGGAGATTTAGCTCAGCGGCATAAGCACCTGCCTTGCAAGTGTGTGGTCATGAGTTCGATGCTTGGTACCGATAAAAAAAGGAAAAAGACAAAAAAAAAATACAACTGTTGAAAGAAGTGGTGAATAAATAAATGGGTAGAGGTGGTTTGGAGAGGTTGGCATGCAAGTATCTTATCAGGAAGGTCCCAGAGGAAACAGATGGGGCATCTCAAATGGGGTAGTTAGGTAGAGAGTAATAAGGATTATTTACAAAGGCGTGGGCAGGATTAAAAGGCAGCACGCAACTAAAGCGATAGGAGAAAGTTCAATTACCAGAATCTTCCCAGAACAGCTGCAGGAGGTGGTTATATGAAAGGTTATATGAAAGTTGACCCATGTTGACCCGGAAGGGAGGAGGCAGGGGAACAAACACCTTCCCTCTTTCTGTTCCCATCTGCTAGCCTGTGGCCTATGCCTGCAGCCTAATGGGACACCCAAGAACAAAGGAAGCCAGTGGTGAGGTCCCTGAGAGCCCAGTCCTGTGGGGGCACCTAGCAAGGGTAAGAGGACAGAGCAAGGACCAGCAAAGAAAAGAGAGGAATACAGAGAGTATTTGGAGATACCAATTTAAATGCACTGTTATGCTAGCTAGCCCTGTATCTTCTTGCAGTAGGCAAAATTTTAAAACCATTCTCTAAGATTTCCCATCTTGCCTTCAGGACTGTGAGAACCCATAGCTAAGCCCACACTCAGTGGTGAAAGCCTGAGAACGACCCCTTCATATCAGAAACGAGACATGGAGACAGGCTTTTACAGCTGTAACTCAGCGTGGTAGAAGAGCTAGTTAGAGCAGTTACACACACACACGCACACACACACACGTGCGCACACGCACACATAGACAACAAGCTAAAGATATACAACCATAAAGAAATAGATTTATCTGTTTTTGGATAGCATACTATAGGTTAAAAAGACAAATGAAAGCAAACCTCAAGGAGTTCATGAGAATGAACTCAGTGAAGCGGAAGGAAACAAAATTGATACCTAATCAGCTGGGTTTCTTTTCTTTTTTTTGGTACCAGGGATCAAACTAGTGACCTTGTGCTTGCAAGGCAAACACTTACGGTGTTGAGCTATATCCCAGGCCCCTCAGCTGTGCTTCTTGTTAGTTTCCTTATGGGCCTGGGGACTGAACCCAGGAAACTTACCACTGAAATACATTTCCAGCCCCACTTTTTTTTTTTTCTGGAAAAGTTTTTGTCATGGTTTATGTTGGTGGCCCCAAGCCTCATGCATTTGCATTACGCGTTTGTGATTGGTTCATTGTCTAGAGCTTGGATTGGGGGTGTGAGTGCTACACCCACATAGGGGTGGCGCCAGGATGTGATGTAATGGCAGGAAGAAGGTGTGTCTCTCTTTTGCTGGTTTCCACCTTGCTGGTTGCAGCCCAGCCATGCCACCCTGCCTTGGAGCCAACTGAGTATGGGCTGAAACCTCCAAAAACTGTAAGAAATAAACCTTTCCTTTCCCAACTTTGGTCATCAGGTATTTTGTCTCAGAGACAAGTAAAAAGTGACTAAGACAGTTTTCAATTAGCAATAAGACGGCTTCATGGGAGGAATGTGTGCAGGAGGGAGCGACCACAGGGTGCGAGAGGAAGCCAGAGTGCAGAAAGGGGCTCTCCCATGACAGCTGGCTCTGGGAGAACTCAGGGTCCCACAAAACGCACCTTGGCTTTTTCTGGGGGTAACCCCCTCCAATGACCTAACCTCCTCTCTCCAGGCCCCGCCTCCTCTAGGCCCCACCACCTCACTTTGCTGGCTGAGGACCAAGCTCTCAAACAGGCAGCTCTGCCTGGCACGCTCGAATCAGATTGACTATTAGTGAACTTGTGGAGAAACCAGAACCCTCGTGCGCTGCTGGCTACAATGCCAGGTGGTGCAGCTATGGAAAACACTTGGATGGTTCCTCCAAAAGTCAGACAGTTACCACAGGGGCCAGAGATTCCACTTTCAGGGACTTACCCAAAATAGCTGAAACGATGTAATTGCGTGACAGTGTTCACTGCACTATTCCCAATAGTCCTCCCTGCAAGGGGGGAAAAAGTCTATCAACAGATAATTAGGAAAACGAGACATTACATATACATTAAATGGATTATTATTAAATAAAAAGAAATAAAACTCTGACACACGGTGCTAGTTTGTTAGCTTTCCTCAGCTGTGACAAAATATCTGAGAAAATCACCTTCCAAAGAGGGAAGGTTCATAGTTTCAGAGACACAGCCCATGCTTGCTTGGGCCTATGGCTTTTAAGCCTGGACGCGGCAGGCAGAAGAGCTCAGTCTGAGAACTGCTGCAAGGCACAGAGGGTGAGGAACGGCCAGGTGCCCAGCGCTGGGTCGGGTCGGGGTGCACCCTGGGACGGTGACTCCCTCCCTTCCTAAAGGCTCCAGCGCCCTGCACGCACCCTCCACTAGGGCCTTCGGGGGACAGTGAGGACCCGTAGCCCAGCGGAAGAAATGGGAAATTACTGAGCTGAGTGCAATAAGCCTGCAGAAAAGGCCGGCTATAGTATGATTCACCTTACTCAAAGTGCTTGGGCTTCCTAGGGAGGTAAAACGTGGTCAGCGGTAAGCGGAAAATGGGGAGGGGGCACCCCCGGGATTTCAGCGGGGGCGATGAGCGTGTTCTGCAAATGGATAGAGCTGATGGTCACGCAGCACTACAGGGTCCTTACTGCCACGGAACCGGTCACTTAACAAGGGTTCAAGTGATGCATTTCATATCTTATATATATGCATATTTTTCTTCCTTTTTACTTTTTTTTAACAAAATAAAGAAAATATTTAAAATTTTCTGTGGCCCTAGGAAGGGCGCCGTCGTTTTCAGCGACAGCCACACTCCAGCTGCACAGGGGGGGTGAGGGGAGCCCTCCGGGGTCCCCACTCCCCACCCCCACCTCCGTGCAAGGCCGCGGGCGGCGCCCCCTAGGGCTGCATTCTGGGATCTCCAATCCGGACACCAATGCCAAGCGCACATTCTCGCGCGTTTTACACGCTCCCTGCCCAGGAGCAGGGTTTTCCTCAGTCAGAACCCGCGCGCGTTGCACAGCCCGGACGGTGCCTGGCAGCTGCCGTCCTGGCCGGGTCAGTCCCGCGGTCACGGGGACCCCGAGCCTCGTTACGGAAGCTCGTTACGGCGATCGCCGCGTGGCCCGGGCCGCCCCACCCCCTGGAGCTCCCCGCCCCACCCCGAGCCCCCCAGAAGCTCTCCGCCCCCCGCGGGCCCGGGGGTCTCCAGCTTGAGCTCTTCCTCCCGCGCCCGGGAAGCCCGCGCGAGCCACGCCACCTGCTGGTCACCGCTCTCCCCTTGGCCCCTGGACTCCAGAGCTCCGCGCTCCTCGATGTGTGCGGTCCTGTGTGTGGTCCGCAAGGAGGGCTCCACGGGGCGGGGCGGCGGGCAGCCACGGTCACGCGGCCTGCGCGTCGGGTGCGAGCCTGGCCCTGGCCTTCAGGCTCCTTGCGTCTTCACGTGTAAGTCCCGGGAGGGCAGGGCACGTACGGGGCAGCCGATTGGGCCCCGAGCTCTGCCGTGTGCATCAGTGGCCGGGGCACCGGGCAGAAGGCTAACGTGACCTCTGGACGCTCGCAGTAAGTCGCTTGAAGACCATGGCACACACGTGTGCACACACTAGGCATCCTGCCCCGCGGTCTGCACTCAGCGAAACAGCCCGCATCGGGAGAAAACTTCATGTCAAAATTGTGCATGTAGAGGGGCTGGGGATTTAGTTCAGAGGCATAAGCGCCTGCCTTAGAAGCAGGCAGTCGTGAGTTCTATCCCCGGTACCGAAAACATCGTGCGTGTAGATTGTGATTTTAAAACGCCTGCGTTTACGGTGCTAGAGATGGACTTAATGAATTGGCTGTTTGAGGACATGTAAGGGATGTTTCCTTCTTTCAGAAAGTATTAGGGGTTGAGCTCAGTGCCTCAGACATGCTAAGCGAGTGGTCCAGCACTAGGCTACATCCATAACCCTTTATTACTATTATGTTGTCTTATTATTTATTTATTATTATTATTTTCTGTTTTGAAACAGGATCTCACTAAGTCACCCAGGATGGCCTCAAACTTGAAACCCTGTCTCTGCCTTCCGAAAAGTTTGGGTTACAGGTAGGTGCCACCACTCCTGCCTCCCATTTTTCTTTATGCCAAAACCAGGTGGTAAATATATATATATATGTATTTTGCAGTGTTTCATTTCTTTGCCTTATTTTTTAGAATACAAGTCTAAAAATGGAGTTACTGGATCAAGGGATGTACGTATATTAAGGTTTGAATCCTGTTAATGCTGGCTTTGTTAAGGGAAATTTTATTAAGAAACTAAAATTTCAAAATGTGTTCTTCTTTCTCCAAAAATTGTGGTGAAATAACTATTCATAAAAGTTACCACGTCCAGTGCACATTTCAGGTGCATTAAGTACATTTTGCTAACATCACTACCATCCACAGAAGTTTCAAATTTGTATAACTGAATTTTTACCTATTAAAAGTATCTCACAAATGACTGTAAGACTTATGGCCACAAAGTATACACTCATGGATTTACCTGTTTACTCATAGAATTATTTATAATTCTTAAAACTTGGAAGCAACCAAATTATATATTTCAGCAAGTGGGTAAACTGTGGCGTATCCAATGTATTCCTATCCAGAAGTATTCCTTCATGTCAACAACAAAAAAATGCGTTATCAGCTGTGAAAAGAAGTAACAGAACCTTAAATGTGATTACTGAGTGAAAGAAGCCAACACAATTTCGACTTTTTGAAATTTTTGGGAAAGGTAGAACCATGGAGACAATAAAAGTCACAGATTGAAGGAGGGAAGCATGAATGAATAGAAGGACACGGGATTTTTAGGGTGGTAAAAGCACTGTGGAAGCCACCATACATCTTGGTTACTTTCTCTTATTATTGGGACAAAATATCTGACATTCAAAATGAAGGAAGGAAAGGTTTATTTAGCTCACAGTGTGTGGAGGTTTCAGTCCATGATCAGCTGGCTGCAAAGCAGAGTGGCTTGGCACAGGGGCAACACTTCAAGGCAGCAGAAGACAGCAAAAGCAGCAAGAGCAAAAGGCAAAGAGAGCAAGCCTCTTTTCCTCCCTTATATTGTAAGCAGGCTCCTCCCCTCCAGGGCGGGTGTAACACTCACACCATCTCCCTCTCTCCTCTTGCACAGGCTGAGGATGCTTACAAAGTAAGAACCCTGCTGAGTGGCTTAGTTAAATTTCCATAGTTGTAGACACTTGTGCTTATACATTTGTCTAAATTACTAGAGTCTACAACACCGAGAGTGAACCTTAACATAAACTTCTGGACCTCTTGTGGTAACAATTTATCAGTGTCCTGTTCTGGCAAATGTACCACTTGGGCCGGATGCTGACAGTGGGGGAAACCTAGCATGTCCGTGGTAGGAAATACACTGACAATCTCTGTACTTTCCTCTTTATTTTGCAGTGAACTTAAAACTGCTCCAAAATTGTCTTTTTAAAAAATTAAGAAATAAATCCTTTTTCAGACAAAAATCGAGTTCATTTGTTGCTAGTAGGCTTACTTTGCAAGAACTATTGAAATAGTAATAAGATACTGGAAGACAGTAATAAGATACTGGAATAAGAAGTTCATGGCTTGCATGAACAGCCATGACGAGGCAGTTGTGTATCTAACCAAATGCCTGAAGGGGTGCTCTGGTATCCAGGTAGGGGTTGCAAAGCCCTTGTAATGTGCAAGACCCAGGAGTAACGCTTTGAGAAAGTACCCATAGGTGGGCCACCACGCATGACTGCAGGTGGCCCCCTGCCCCTCAGGACTCTGCTCCAGTCCTGTGTTCATAGCCCTGCAACCAGTCCCGTTCACCAAGGGGCCCATTAGGAACCAGAACCATCCATCCTCCTAGTCACAAGTCTGCCAGCCATGGAACCAGCTGTGGGTCGTGCAATGGCCCTGCTCCCTAGTCCAAACCTGCTCTTAGTCCACCAAGGGACCAGGAAAATCCATTTGTAACCTTACAACCAGGCTGCTACCTCAGTCCTAGCTTTGAGTGCTGATGTTGTCTTAAGACTTGGTACCAGTCTCTGCTGTGTTAAGGGTCAGTCCTGCCCACCCCAGGGACTGGCTGGAGACAGTGTTGTCAGAGCTATCAGTGACAGGATCACTGAAGTGGGTCCCAACTCGGAAGCCCTGTGACTCAGTTTGGAGTTTGCCCTGCCTGTGTAAGGCAGGGGAATCCTATGTTTATGCACCTCTCGTCGCAGGCCTGCTGTCTGTGGCCTCAGCTTTGGACATGAAAATGGCACTGTAAGCCAGGGTGGTGCCACACATCTATTGATCCCAGCATTCTGGAAGGTTGAGACAGGAGGATTACAAGTTTGAACACAACTTGTGTGACTTTGCCTGACTGTCTCTAAAATAAAATAAAATGGACTGAAATGTAGTTCAGTGCGAAGGCCCTGGGTTTGATCTCTGGTCATACACATGCACACATGCACACACACATATATATTTACACACAAGTAGCCATATGACAAGTGCCCTGTTGGGCTGTTACCCTGGAGGAAGTCCTTCCCATCTGGGTGTTTGGCAGGAGTTATGTCTATCTGTTCCTATAGTAACCAGCTTGCCAAACACAGACCCAAATGTAAACCTGAACTATAATCTGCTCCAGCCCAGCTCACTGGTGATACTGGGCCCAGATCCATTGGCCTGGTACAACCAATCTGTAAAACAGTAAGAAAGACTTTCTCTTTCAAATCTGCCTGCATGTGTAGCAGGGCCGTGGATATAAAGAATTGGCAGACGTGGTGATGCCAAAACAAACAATGTTTCAGGAACGGATCCCAAAGAAATGGAAATTAAACCAGGCATGGGTGCGCACTCCTGTAATCCCAGCACTTGGGAGGCTGAGGCAGGAGGATCCTTGCAAATTCGAGACCAGCCTGGGCTACAGAGTGAGCTCAAGGCCAGCCTGAACTGCATAGCGAGTCCCTGTCTGAAAAAGACCAAAAAAAAAAAAAAAAAAAAGAAAGAGAGAGAGAAATGGAAATCTAAAAATAGCCTGGCATATTATTAAAAGAATTGTCATAATGAAGCTCAGGAAGCTACAAGAATTCAGATAAATAACTGAACAAAATAAGACCCCCTTCACCAAAACAAACAAACAAACAAACAAAAAACCAAAAACCCTCTGCATGAACAAAGTAAGCAAACAGAATTAGAAAGAAAAAAAGGACTAAGTAGAAATTCTGAGGCCAAAGAAGGCTACTAGTGAGTCAAGAATAGATTGATCAAACAAAGAAAGACTCCGTGAGCTTGAAGATAGGTCGTTTGGAACTACTCAGAGGAGGAGAAAATGGGGGGAATGAATGAAGAGAGATGATGAAAGCCCACAAGGTCTACGAGAAACCATCAAAAGAATTAAAATCTGTAACTTTTAGATGGAGAAATATGGGAGAGAAGCAAGCAAAGTGCCTAGAGACAAGGTGGCTAAAAACTTCTCAAATCTGAGAGCTCCAAAGAGGTTCAACTCAAAGAGAGCTTTAACTAACTCGTCTTCTGTCAATCTGGCAAAAAGCAAATACAAACTTTATTCAAAGAAACAAGACAAAAGTGAACTTTCATAGATAAAGGAACCTCAAAAAAACTATCAGTTGATTCTCAGCAGAAACCTTATAGACCAGGAGAGAGAGAGATGATTTAATAAAAATTCTAGTAGAATCAAAAGAGCCCAGATTACTTTCACCTTGCAAAGTTGAGGCAAGATAAAGGTTCTCTTGGACAAAAACTGAGAGAGTCCATCATCACTAGACTCACTTTTGAAGAAATGCTCATGGGAATTCTTTAAGCTGAAATGAAAGGGTGCTAAGTAGTGTAATACAAAGACACAGAAGTATAAATCTCAGTGGTAACAGTAAATGTAAATAGAATGCTCTAACACTGTAATGATGTATACAAACATTTTAACTAGGTTAAAGCATGAAAGAATGAAAAATAACAGTAGCTACAATAATTTCTTAATAGGTACACAGTATGCAAAGAGGTAAATTGTGACATCAAAACAACATACAAAGGAAAGAAAGAGGCAAAAGTGTCCATGTTATTATCAGCTTTAAGCAGACTGTGTTTAGCATAAGTGGCTTACATAAGCCTTACGGTAATGGAAAAGCAAGAATCTAACCAGGTCCACACACAAGAGGAAAGAACACAGTGTACCACAGTAGAAAAAGCTAATTCACCAAGAAAAACCGAGAAGAATAAAGAAATGATCTGTAGAACCATCAGAAGAGACTTAACTCCTTACCTATCAATTATTATTATTTTTTTGTTCCTGGAATCAAACTCATGACCTTGTGCTTAGCAGGCTTATCAATTATTAAGTGTAAATTTTCCATCTAAATGTATAAGTGTGGCTGGATGGAGTAGAAAAAGACCAAATGAGAGGCTGCTTCCAGGAGTCTGACATTAGATTTTAAGACTGAAAGTGAAAAGATGGAAAAGATATTACATAGACAAGGAAACCAACAGAGAGCAGAGGTAGATGTACTCATGTCAAACAAAATAGACTTTAAGTAAAAAGAAGACAAACAAAGTCATCACAGAAGGATAAGAGATCAGTGTATTGATGCTGTAACTGTTGCAAGCACATATGCATGCAACATCGGAATATCTAAATACATGTGCTCTGCCAAAGGGGGTGTAAATATTTAAATATAATAGAGCAAATATCGACATAGTCGAAGAGGGAGATAGACCACAATACAACAGTAGTAGGGAATTTCAAACCCACATGATCAGTGAAGAGGTTATCCAGAGAGAAAATCGATAAGGGGCAGTGACTTGAACTTCGCCCTAACCAGACAGACCTAACATATGCAAAACATGCCATTAGAAAGGAGCCGGATACTTATTCTTCTTTTAAACTAAGTGTTTTGGTACATTGAGATACGCAAAATGATCGTAGTCACCATAGGAAATTTGTACCTGTGCACGATCTATTTTGATTCCTCTTTTTCCCCAATCCTGTCCCCTTCCTTTAGCCCATCTTCCCCTCTCTACCTACAGCTTTGTTTCTATTTTATCCTTTTTTAAATCATTTTTTCTTTTCTCTTCCTTCTTTCCCCCTCTCCCACTCTAGTTCTTACTATTTTCAAGCACGCACAGAGTGTTTCCAAGTCACGTCACAGGCATCCGGGAAGCAGGCCTTGGCAAACTGAAGAAAACTGAAATAATATCAAGTATCTTTTCCAACCATAAAGATATGAACTTAGAAATCAATAACGGGAAAATTCATAAATATGTGGAAATTAACACACTTCTGGACTAATACGGCAAATAAGAAATCAAGAAGGAAATAAAAATCTGTCTTGAGATAAACAAAAATGGAATAAAAAATACCAAAACCATGGGGTGCAGCCAAGTTCTTAAAAGGAAGTTTACAGAAATAAACACAAAATATAAAAAGAAAAATCTGAAATAAGCAACCTAACTTTATACCTCAAGGAACTAGAAAAAGAACAAACTATGTCCAAAGATAGAAGGAAGGCAGAATGATTACAGAAATAGATGAAATTCAAATTTGAGATAATAAAACAAATCCATCGAAGCAAAAATTGGATTTTTACAAAAATAAGCAAGATCCACAAACCGTTAGTTATACCTAAAAAATAATATTCAAAAAAACTAAGGAATGAAACAGGAGACATTAAAACTGATACCACTGAAATGAGACTACTGTGAACAATTACATGGCAACAACTTGGAAACCAGAAGAAACTGATAAATATCTACGCAGGTGCAGCCTGCCAAGCCCATCATGAGAAAACAAGAAATTTACTAAATGTTTAAAGAATACTAACTGCTCTTAATCTTTCCTCCCTCCCAAAAAGCCCTAGAAGAGGAATTTATTTTAAGTCCATAGGACTTTGCAGGACTGGGGCCAGCAGTCTGAGCATCTATTAGGAGGATGATGTACGCAGAACAGCAAATATGGGGATTTCTTTCTGACTTGCTTTTGAAATCCAGTATTGTTCTCACTGTTTTGTTCTGATTTATTGTCTTTTTATTCAGTGTTCTGTTTTGACTGGTTTTATTCTGCTTTGTTTTGATTGTACCATGCCCAATGGTGTGACAACTATTGTGAAGATAACAGGAGATACTGTGGTAGCCATTGTCGATTTCCCATTAGTGTGTTTTGAAACCCTGTATCACTTTTCTTTTTTTTTTTCTTTTTGAGACAGGTTCTTGCTATGCAGTTCAGGCTGGCTTTGAGCTCACTTTGTTGCCCAGGCTGGTCTTGAACTTGCAATGATCCTCCTGCCTCAGCCTCCTGAGTGCTGGGATTACAAGTGTGAGCCACCACGCCTGGCTAGCCCTGTATCACTTTCACTGTTTTGTTTTGATTGGCTTCATTCTGTTTTATTTTGTTACATTTTATTCCTCTAAAGCAACAAAAAAAATCTCTAAGAGCAGATCATGAATGTTATCACACTCAGACACACTCACTTGTGGTACTAGCAAGGTCAGTAGAACACCCCCTCAAGAGGAGCAGTGCTTACATGGGGCTGGGAACAGTTTCCTTTCCCAGCTACCCGAGGGGAAAACTGGGTAACTCACATGGCCTGGGGACAGTGTCAGAGGGTTCCGCTGCAGTAATAAAGAAAAATTAACTCAGTATCAGAGTTTGTCAGCCTCAGGGTAGACTGAGCATCCCTCAAAAACTCACAATATCTTGCTTGGAGCCAAAAATTACCGCGCATAGAAATAATAAGGAAAATATGATTCATAATAAAAAAGAAATAAAACAATAAAGAGAAATTCAGACAACACATGATTTGATAGTAGATGAGGATGTTAAAGAGGCATATATTCATATAAAATGTCATATGGTCAAGAAGACAGAAGAAAGATTCAGCACATTAAATGAAGACATAGCAGATGTGGAGAAAACATTTAAAAGATCCAAAATCAAGGTCTGAGGTAAAAAGTACAATGGAATGGAATAATAACCGATTAGATGCTGTGAAGAGAATTAACAGTGAATTTGACGTCAAACAACAAACATTGTCAAAAGTGAAACAGTGAACAGATTATTGGTAACATGAGCCGACTTTGTCCTGACATAATTGGAAAGGGATGATACAAAAATGTTAGCAGTAATAAACAAGAAATTTCTAAATATGATTTTTCAGCGTTGAGTTTGTATCCAGCTATATTACTGAATTTGGCTATTAAATCAAGATATCTTCCTAGCTGGGCATGGTGGTGCATACCTGTAATCCCAGCACTCAGGAGGCTGAAGCAGGAGCATCTCCATGAATTCAAGGCCAGCATAGGTCCCACAGTGACAAGGCCATCCTGAACTACACAGTGAGACCTTGTCTCAAAAAACAAAAATAAACAACATCCAGATGTCTTTTGATGGAGTTTTTTGGTCTACTATGTAGAATATTATGCCAACTGCAAATAATGATAATTTAACTTCCTCCTTTCCTGTCATTGTTCTTTTTATTTCTTTCTCTTGTCTAATTGCTCTGGCTAATGTTTCCAGAACTATATTGAATAAGAGTAGTGACAGTGAACATCCTTGTCCTGATCCTGATTTCAGAAGTAAAGCTTTCAGTCTTTGTCCATTTAGTATGATGTTGGCTGTTGGTTTGTTATATAGATGGTTTTTATCAGATTGAGATGAACACCATCTATTCTGATTTTCTGTAGGTTTTTTTTTTAATCATGAATAGGTGTTGGACTTTGTCAAATGCTTTTTCTACATTTATTGAGGTGATTATGTGGTTTTTGTACTTGGCTTGTTGATACAGTATATTACATTTATTGATTTGCATATATTGAACCATCCAAGTGTGAAGTCGTGAGCTCAATCCCTGGTACAAAGATAAGTATAAATACAAACCATCCTTGAGTCCCTGTGATGAATCCTATTGGTCGTGGTATATAATCCTCCTGATTTGTTGCATTGTTTCCAGTATCTCACTGAGAATGTTTGCATCTGTGTGCATCAGGGAGATTGGCCTGTAGTTCTCTTTCTAGACTGGGTCCTTCCCTGGTTTGGGTATCAGGCTGATGCTTGCTTCCAGGGATGCAGATGGGAGTATTGCTTGCCTTTCAGCTTCATTAGAGTGTGAGAAGTAGTGGCGTTAGATTTCCCCTAAATTTCTTGTAGAATTTAATATTGAATCCTGCAGGGCTCAGGCTTTTCTTTGTTGGTAGGTTTTCAATTACATCTTCAATTTTACTGACTGATACTGGGTTATTTAGGATTTTTATATTTTCTTGATTCAGCTTTGGTAGCTCACATATATCTGGGAATCTTTTTATTCCTTTCTGGGTTTTCCATCTTATTAGAGTACAGATTCTTGAAGTATGTATTGATGATTTCTTCAGGATCTGTTGTAATTTCTTCCTTTTCATTTTTTTTTTTTTTTTGTCTTTTTCTTTCTTATTGGTACTGGGGATCGAACTCATGACTGCCTGCTTGCAAGGTAGGCCCTTATGCCGCTGAGCTAAATCCCTAGCCCCTGTTCCTTTTCATTTCTAATTGCATAGATTTGAGGCTTTGTCCTTTTTTTTAAAATTTTATTTAAGGAGAAAAAAGAAAAAAAAAGAAAAAGGGTACAAGTTATACAGAATTTCAGAAAAATAAACAGTAGGAAATCACTAGTTAATTACATATTGTCTTCTTAGAAATAGTTGTTGAAGTTACAAAATTAAAACATATATAGGGGACTCTCAAACAGTGAGACTGCAAACAGTTTTGTTTAATGATCCAACAAAACTCAGTAATATGGTTATCTGTCTTATACACTTAAATATATATGCAGTTATATCTTTTAGAGAACTTTCTTTTCCTTTCTTTTGTACAATGACAATTACACATTTTGGGTTTTATTACTCCCACAGTTCTTATTACTTTTTTTTTTTTTGAAGAAAGTAAAACCAAATGTGGCATACCAGGACAGAGTCAGTCAAATCAAAAGGATGGACATAATACATAATATAAAAACAAAATACAAGGTGATCAACAATGGTTACCATAATGCCTCTTTCTATCTTAAAAAGAATTGCCTATATCATCAGTTATAATAAAATTGAACAAAACAGTAAAGAATAAGTCCAATAAAACCAAAACATTGGAGACATTAGAGGACTTCAAAAGAAGATAATAGTCAACCAGAATGGGCATCACATTGAATCTTATTGTCTTCATAGTTGTTGCCTAGACTTTCAAACTTGGTACTATCAAGCATAACAGAATAGAGGAAAATCGGTCAAAACAAGATGGTGAGAGCAATACAGAGTTTCAAATCAAGTTAATAGGAAATCAAAGTGGGTTACTATAATATATCCTGCTATTTTTTATTTATTTTTCCCTTAATTAAAAGGATAAAAATGAAAAATTGGTAATAAAAAGGAGATTGAGATAAAAAAGAGGGCATAACAACAAAACAGCACAGGTCAAAACATAGCCATTTAAGCAAAATAGTGTGTCACCACAAGATAATCTCAACATAATAGTAGTTACCATAGTGTCTCTTCCCTTAAAATCTTTGGGTATAACTTCGTATACTGTAGCATCAAATGTATCAAGACAATGTAAAACCGTTCAAGAGAATGACAGTATTACAGGGTATTTAGAATCAACTAACAGAAAATGAACAATGGTTTCTGTATAATCTCCTTGTCTATAAAAGGTTTTGTTTATATTATCACATATAATAAAATCCAATAAGATAACACATTAAAATCGATGGAGACAGAAGAGCAAAAGCTTGATGGGACTTCAAAACAAGATGGTATTAAATCAGCACTAGCTATTATGATGTCTTGTTTTCTCCAAAATAGCTGTTCCTACCATCCAATCTTCTCTGCCTCATTTCTGTTGAGATCTTTTTCTGTCATTAGTTGTCATTTTGTCTTCTTCATTTTGCTTTCTCCTCCATTCATTGTAGCCTCTCTGCCACTGTTTCTGGAATCTTGGTATTTTTCTTTTTTTAGAATGTCCTGCAGTATTCTCTGTAGAGTTGAATTAGTGGTTGCAAATTCCCCTAGTTCCTCTTTATCCTGGAAGCATCTTGTTTTTCCGTCAATTTCTAGGGGCAGTTGTGCAGGATATATCAATCTTGGCTGGAGGTTATTATATTTCAAAGCTTGAATTATTTCCCCACGCTCTTCGTGATTTGATGGTTTGTGCCGAGAAGTCTGCTATAATTCTGATGGGTGTTCCCTTGTAAGTGATCTGTTTCTTGTCTCTGATGACTTTTAATATTCTGTTCTTATATTGTATGTTTGGAATTTTGATTATTATATGCCTGGGTGTAGTTCTGTTTGGGTTGTAGGTGGCTTGGGTCCTGTATGCCTCATACATCTGAGTATCTTTACCTTCTGCTAAATTAGGGAAATTCTCCTGGATTATTTCTGTGAATAGCTTTTGTAGTTCATTTGTTTGAGTCCCTACTTCTTCTTTTATGTTCTTAATTCTTAAGTTATAGATCCTCTTATCATCTTCTGGTCTTTGTATTATTGTTGTTTGTTTCCTTGTTATTTTTAAGAAGTTTTTCATTTCATGCTCCCACATTACAAATCTGTCCTCCGGTTCAGCTAATCTTTCCTTAGTTTTTTTCAAGCTGTTATGCCAGCTTTCAATAAAGTGTTTAGTTTCCTGGTAATCTCTTTGAACCTGCTTCACGTATTCTATGTTTTCTCTATTTTCTCCATCAAACAATTCTCCCCCTTTTTTTCTGTTCTGCCATTCCACCATCTGTTTTTTTCTTGGGCGGTGCTTAGCATTCCTCTAACTATTCTACTTATTTCTTGCTTTATTTCATTAAATACTTCATTTTTGAACTTGTCTATGAGGCATCGCGTTATGTCTATAGGTGCCGTGTCTGATATTGCATGCTTTCTGTTTTCATTCTCTTTTGCATTTACCTTTCCTGGATCAGTGTTCTAGGATTGGGGACTGAGGACCCTTTCTTGTTGCTCCCTTTTCCCATACTTTTTGTTCCTTCCATACAAGCGTATGTAGGAGGCCCAGTTTTTTTTTTTTCTCTTTGTCTGTTACAGTTTGTTTGAATCTGCCAGCTAGATGTTCCTGCCCACTGCAGTGTACTAGGGAGACACAGACCTGGGCAGCCTCTGCTGGGCCCGCCCCTCCAGGTCAACCTACTGAATGCTTCATTCCTAGGGTGTACTGCCAGGCACAGGGACCTGATTTGGGCTAGCCTACTGGATCTCAGTCCGCGGTGTCACCAGGCCAAGCGCTCCCCACCACTCCCGCTTGAGAGGGGAATATGCGACTAAAGTCACTGCAGGGCCCTGTTCCGGCTAGTCTGCTCGTTCCCAGAATGTCCTCTGTTGGAGCCTCCTAGTCTATGAAAGGGTCCCCATTTCTCTCACTCACCGCAGGTTGATGCAGGGCTACCTGCCAGTCCTGCTCTCAATGCCATTTGGTTTGCCGATTCCAACTCTCAGAGCTTTTGCACGTCTCTCTCCTTGCCGTGCGGATTGGGATGCAGTATCGGCAGCAGGAAATTCAAATCGCGGCTTCCAATGGCACAGGATCCAGCTTCCACACTGAGATTTTATCTGTGCCTGTTATAACATCAGGAGTGCATTTCCAGTTGGTTTCTCTCAGCCTAGTTCGTTCCTGGGTTGGCAGGGTACACCTCCTCTAGCATAGGACTCCTCACACAGCACCACTCCTGGATTCTAAACTGGTAATCTCAGAGAGCCTCCATGGCTGCTGTTATCTGTCCGCCATGTTCTCCCAGAAGTTGACTTTTTCCTTTTTTGATAAGGCTGGCTAAGAATTTGTCAATTTTATTTAATCTTTCAAAGAACCAACTTTTTGATTAATTAATTCTTTATATTGTTTTCTTAGACTCCATTGCACTAATTTCTGCTCTGATCTTTATAATTTCTCCCCTATTTGAACTTTGGACTTCACTTGCTCTTTTTTTCCTAGAAGCTTGAGGTTCAATGTTAGGTTGCTTATTTGAGCTCATTCTGTTTTTCTGATATAGATATTCACCACTATAAATATCTTTGTAGGCCTGCTTTCATTGTGTCCCACAAATTCCACATGTTGTTCTGGCTTTATCATTTAATTATAGAAACTAATCTCTTCTTTAATTTTATTGGTTAAGGAGAATGCTATTGAATTTCTATGTGTTTATGAGTTCTTGTGTTTTGCCATTGATTTCCTATTTCATTACAGTATGGTCTGATAATATGCATGGGACAATTTCGATTCCTTTGCATTTTCTTAAGCATGTTTAGGAGCCAGTATGTGGTCTATTTTGGAGAACATGTCTTATGCCACTGAGAAGAATGTTTATTCTGATGTTGTGGGGCAGAACACTCTATAGGCATCTACTAAGTCCATTTGTTCAAAAGTTTGGTTCTGTTCTGATATTTTATTATTGATTTTCCATGTAGTTGATCTCCTATTTGTGACAGTAGAGTATTGGGGCCTCCCATTATAATTGTATTAATGCTACTTTGCCTTTTCATGTCTGTTAATATTGTTTTATATAGTTGAGTGCACTGGTATTTGATGCATATATATTATGATTGTTATCTTTCTCTTGGATTGTTCCCTTTACAGGCTGTAATGAGTTTCTTTATCTCTCTTAATCAGTCTTAGCTTGAAATCCACTTTGTCTGCAATTAGAATAGCTACTCCTGCTTTCTTCTGGGTTACATGGAGTATTGTTTTTCATTAGTATATGAATTTCTTTTTGAATTAAATGTGTTTCTTGTATGCAGCATACTGTTTTAGCTTGCTTCTTGATCCATTCTGCTAGTCTCTTTCTTTTCATTGGTGAGTTGACACCATTAACATTGATGTTATAACTGATACTTAATGACTTATCCTTGTCATATTATTTTCCTGTTGCTGGTCCCCTTTTTTCTCCCTCTGTTTAATTCCTTGCTTACTTGATGGACTCATTCTGTTGGAATTCATGGAATTATAGTCCTCATTATCTCTTTCTAGAATGTCCTTCAGAACATTTTTGAAGTACTGATTTTGTGTCAATGGATTTCCTTAAGTGTTCTTTGTGATGCAAGTGTCTTATTTCTCTGTCAGTTTTGAAAGGTTTTTCAGGGTGCATCAATTTGGGTTGGAAGTTGTTTTCTTTTGGGGCTTCAAATACTTAACTCCAAGCTCTCCTTGACTTGAGGATTTGTGTTGAGAAGTTTGCTGGTTTTCTGAAAGGCTTTCCTTTATAGGTGATTTGTTTATTTTATCTAACAGCTTTTAATGTTTTGTTCTTGTGTTGAATTTCTGGAATCTTGACTATTATATGCCTTGATGTACTTTTTTAATCACAACTAGTTGGAATTCTATATGTTTTGCTTATCTGTATGTATGATTTCACTCTGCTTGGGAAGTTTTCTGCTGTGACCAAGTGTTTTACATTTTTTGTGCAACCTCCTGTTTTTTCAATGACTTTGACCAATGTCACATTATTCTTCTTTACATCAGCTAGCACCTGCTGGACTGACTTTTCATAGTCTCTTGCTATTTTTAAAAAATCTATCTTTTCATGATGGCTAATCACAGTTCTGTCTTCTATATGTGAAATTCTGTCCTGACCTTGGCTCATTCTGTTGTATATACTTTCGGTGGAAATTTTAATCTCCTGGATAGCTGTTTGAATCTGTTTCATAGCTTACACTTCTTTCCCTGTGTAAGGTATTCATGGTGTCCATCATTTTCTAGGTGCCTCTATTTTGTTTTTAAATCTGTATCTGCTTTAGTGTCATTAAGCATACCTTTCTTTATGGTTGCCTTCTCTGCAGTTATATGAGACATTATTTCTGATTTGATTTTCTTCTAGAGCCTCATTCACCTGCTTTGTTATTTCTGCTTCAGAGAGGCCAGGTTGAGCGAGAGAGTTTCAAGCTGCTCTACCTCTCTGCCCACTGGATTTGCCTTTGGTGAGCTGGACGTCTGGGGTTGCATTTTGTTTAAGCGTCTTCTCATTTTGTTTTCTTTTTTATTTGAGTTCCTGAGTCCATGATTGTAAGTTGCTTATGGGAAGTAGCTTTATTGCTAGTATTTAGAATCCATAGACAATGGCTACTCCTTGATGATATCTTCTGGGTGTCTTTGGCTTTTGAGTTTTGAGTCTGTTGCAAGATCCTGCTTCTTTAATTTATTGGGAATGAGAAGTTGCTGTCTACTTGGCCCAGCCCCTGATTTTTTGGCACTGACTTATAGTACTGTTTATGACCCTTGGGCAATCTCAGGAAGTACTTATAATACTGTTTATGACCCTTGGTATACCGAGAAGAGCAACTGATTAGAACATTTATGTCACCTTTGATAAAGTAGTACAATCAGCAAGAAAAATAGCCTAGAAAATGACAAACTTTGTTAACTATTAATTTCCCACCTTTAACTGTATGGAGTAGATTTGTGGTTATATGACAAAATCTAAAACAAAACAGAAAATTGTATACAGCAAATAAGTCCTCAATATGGCAACTTTACCCTTGGGTGAGATAATTTAAAAGGGGTTAGGGAGAAAAAATAGAGAAATTAAAGAAAAGGAAGCAATTAGAAGCAGGGCTGGAGCAGAAAGGAAGATTAGAGAAACTTTGGAAAACTGGTGCAGAAGACAGAAGGGAAAAAGAAGAAGAAATAAAAACAGGAACAGAACAGATCAACAACAAAAACTAGAAACTATGCTTGCACTCATATAAAAACAAGAATAAATCAAGAAAAAGCAAAAACAAGAAGAAAAAGAAAATTAGAAAAAATAAGTCTGCCTCAAGGTGTGTCTCTGATGTCACTGGCAGACAAAGTGGGCAGAGTCCAGATCCAAACTGATTAATCTCCAGGAGGCAGCCAAAGCTCTGTGGTGCGGTGCTGGATAATCCCAGCAAGGCTGCACCCTCAGTCCCACTGAAGTTCACGCTGGTTTCTGGCTGTGAGGCTGCAACCTGTAGCATTCCATGTGCCTCCTGCTGGCTTGAACCTGCCTCCCTGACCTCCTGCCGACTTGAGCAGGCAGCCTCATCCTGACCCTGAGGGCTGCTGAGTGGAGCCAGCCCACAGCGTTCTGAGTTCTGACCTCAGCCGGCCCCTTTCCAACCTGGCTACCAGCCAGTCTCCCTTTCCCAAATAACTCACCAGCCACTGCAGGCCAGTGTGTCCACGGCTCTGTTCCACTGGTGCATTTCTCTGGGAGACCTCTGAGGTGGCCTGTACTCACCTCCATCTGCAGGTTTGGGCAGCCCATCTACACAGTGAGTCCAGGCTCAGGGACATAGTGCTGCCGCCACCTCCTTCTTCTTCGCTGAAGTCTCTCTCTGTGCTCTCCCCATGGGCTTAAGTCTGCACTTCAGATCCTTCCTGTGTACCATGGACCCATTTCCCTCCTTCTCTTCCTCACATTGCTGTATTCCAGTGTCTGGAACCAAATCCTGGACAGGGATTTTGTGTGCTGCTAACAACTCTGCCAATCTTTCTGGACATCTTTGTTGTGTATTTTTTTTTTTTTTTTTTTTTTTTGTCTTTTTCATTTTTATCGGTACCGGGGATCGAACTCACGACCACCTGCTTGCAAGGCAGGTGCTTATGCCGCTGAGCTAAACCCCCAGCCCCCTTAAAGAAGCTGCTTTTTTTTTTTTTTTGGTAGCCGGGATTGAACTCATGACCTTGCACTTGCCAGGCAGGCTTTTAGGCCACTGAGCTAAATCCCCAGCATAAGACTGGTGTGCAATTCTATTTTTTTTGTCTTTTTCCTTTTTATCGGTACCAGGGATCGAACTCATGACTGCCTGCTTGCAAGGCAGGCGCTTATGCCACTGAGCTAAATCCCCAGCCCTTTGTTGTGTATTTTAACAGCTCCAGTTAGTATGGTGTTCAAGTCCTCTATTTCTCTATTGATCATTTGCCTGAGAGGTCTGTTATTGAAAGCAGGGTTATTGAAGTAGCTTACTATTATTGCTTGATGTATTCCTCCTTTCAATTCTGTCAATGTTCATATACTGAGATGCTCTGATATTGGGTTTATATACATTTATCACACATTATAACACACCTGGTGACCTCCCTCAGCTTTTGTCCATCTGGAAAAGTGTCTCTCCTTCATGTTCAAGAGCAGTTTTGCCTGATATAGTATTCTTGATTGGCTTTTTTTTCTTTTAGCACTTTAAATATATAAACTGATTCCATTCTGGCCTGCAGGTTCTGCTTAAAAATCTTCTGATAGTATTATGAAGATTCCCTTTTATGTGAGAAGTTGGTTTTCTCTTGCTGCTTTCAAAATTCTGTGTCTTTGATTTTTGACAAGTGAATTTATAATGTGTCTCACCATGCTCGTCTTAGGGTTCATTTTATTCAGATAGAGTACTTTTAGAAATCCTGAACATGAATGTCCATTTTCTTCCTTACATTTGGAACATTTTCAGTCACTTTTTATTAAAGTAAGGTTTGTGTCTCCCTCTGTCTTTCTTGAACTCCTATAAGATATATATTGAGTTGCTTGATTTCCATAAGTTCCTTAAATTTTCTTCAGTCTTTTTCATTTCCTTTTCTTTTTGTTCCTCTCACATATAATTTCAAATGACTTATCTTCAGATTATCTAATTGCCTTACTGGAATAAACAGAAAGCTGACTCACACAGTTAAGTGTATTCATCCTTGAAAAAACTCTTTTAGAAGTACTTTCTCTTGAGATCTTCATGCATTCTTCTCATGCATGCATTCTTCTCATGAGCTTCTTGAGTGTTTTCGTGACAGTAATTTTGTATTCCTTGTCAGATAACTCATGTGTGTCTATTTCTGTAGGACTGGTTTCCAAAGATTTGTGTTTTTCCACTGGGTCATGTTTTTCTGTTTCTTTACAGTTTTTTTTATTTAAGGAGAAAAAGAAAAAAAAAACAGAAAAAGGGTACAAATTATACAGAATCTCAGAAAAAATAAACAGGAAATCGCTAATTAATAGATTACATATTGTCATCTTAGAAATAGTTATTCAAGTTACAAAATTAAAGCATATAAAGTGGACATTCAAACAGTGAGATTGCAAACAATTCTGTTCAGTGATCCAACTAAACTCAATAATATGGTTATCTACCTTATACACTTAAATATACATGCAGTTATATCCTTTAGAGCACTTTCTTTTCCTCTCTTTTGTACAATGACAATTACACATTTTGGGTTTTATTACTCCCACAGTTCTTATTACTTTTTTTTGAATAGAATAAAACCAAATGTGACATAACAAAACAGAGTCAGTCAAATCAAATGGATGGACATAATACATACTCTAAAAACAAAATACAAGGTGATCAACATTGGTTACCATAATGCCTCTTGCTATCTTAAAAAGAATTGCCTATATCATCAGTTATAATAAAATTGAACAAAACAGTAAAGAACAAAACCAATAAAACCAAAGCATTGGAGACATTAAAGGACTTCAAAAGAAGATAATAGTCAAACCAGAATGGGCATCATAATGAATCTTATTGTCTTCACAGTTGTTGCCTGTACTCTCAAACTTGGTAGTATCAAGCAAAACAGAATAGAGGAAAATCAGTCAAAACAAGATGGTGAGAGCAATACAGGGTTTCAAATCAAGTTAATAGGAAATCAAAGTGGGCTACTATAATATATCCTGCTATTTTTTATTTTTCCCTTAATTAAAAAGATAAAAATAAAAAAGTAAATAATAAAAAAAGGAAATTGAGATAAAAGAGGACATAACAACAAAACAGCATAGGTCAAAACGTAACCATTTAAGCAAAATAGTGTTTCACCACAAGATATCCGGACATAAAAGTAGTTACCATAGGGCTGGGGATTTAGCTCAGCGGCATAAGTGCCTGCCTTGCAAGCAGGCAGTCGTGAGTTCGATCCCCGGTACCGATAAAAATGAAAAAAGACAAAAAAAAAAAAAAAAGTAGTTACCATAGTGTCTCTTTCCTTAAAATCTTTGAGTATAACTTCGCATACTGTAGCATCAAACATATCAAGACAATGTAAAACCATTCAAGAGAATGACAATATTACAGGGTATTTAGGACCAACTATCAGAAAATGAACAATGGTTTCTGTATAATCTCCTTGTCTATAAAAGGTTTTGTTTATATTATCACATATAATAAAATCCAATAAGATACAACACGTTAAGACCGATGGAGACAAAAGATCAAAAGCTTGATGGGACTTCAAAACAAGATGATATTAAATCACCACTAGCTATTATGATGTCTTGTTTTCTCCAAAATATCTGGTCCTACCATCCAACCTTCTCTGCCTCATTTCTGTTGAGCTCTTTTTCTGTCATTAGTTGTCAGTTCGTCCTCTTCATTTCACTTTCTGCTCCATTCATTGTGGCCTCTCTGCCACTGTTTCTGGAATCTTGGTATTTTTCTTTTTTAGAATATTCTGTAGTATTCTCTGTAGAGTTAAATTGGTGGTTGCAAATTCCCCTAGTTCCTCTTTATCCTGGAAGCACCTTGTTTTTCCATCAATTTCTAGGGACAGTTGTGCAGGATATATCAATCTTGGCTGGAGGTTATTATATTTCAAAGCTTGAATTATTTCCCCCGTGCTCTTCGTGATTTGATGGTTTGTGCTGAGAAGTCTGCTATAATTCTGATGGGTGTTCCCTTGTAAGTGATCTGTTTCTTGTCTCTGACAACTTTTAATATTCTGTTCTTATATTGTATGTCTGGAATTTTGATTATTATATGCCTGGGTGTAGTTCTGTTTGGGTTGTAGGTGGCTGGAGTCCTGTATGCCTCATATATCTGAGTATCTTTACCTTCTGCTAAATTAGGGAAATTCTCCTGGATTATTTCTGTGAATAGCTTTTGTAGTTCATTTGTTTGAGTCCCTACTTCTTCTTTTATGTTCTTAATTCTTAAGTTATAGATCCTCTTATCATCTTCTAGTCTTTGTATTATTGTTGTTTGTTTCCTTGTTATTTTTAAGAAGTTTTTCATTTCATGCTCCCACATTACAAATCTGTCCTCCGGTTCAGCTAATCTTTCCTTAGTTTTTTTCAAGCTGTTATGCCAACTTTCAATAAAGTTTTTAGTTTCCTGGTAATCTCTTTGAACCTGCTTCACATATTCTATGTTTTCTCTATTTTCTCCATCAAACAATTCTCCCCCTTTTTTTCTGTTCTGCCATTCCACCATCTGTTTTTTCTTGAGCGGTGTTTAGCATTTCCCTAACTATTCTACTTATATCTTGCTTTAGGTCATTGAATACTTCACTTTTGAACTGGTCTATGAGGCTCCAGAGATCTCGCTTTATATCTATAGGTGCCGTGTCTGATATTGCATGTTTTCTGTCCTCATTCTCCTTTGCATTTACCTTTCCTGGATCAGTGTTCTCAGGATTGGGCGCCGAGGACCCTTTCTTGTTGCTCCCTTTTCCCATACTTTTTGTTCCTTCCATACAAGTGTATATAGGAGGCCCAGTTTCTTTTTTTTTTTAATTTTTATTTTGAAAGTATACAACAGAACAAGTCAGAATAAAGCCAACTAAGATCGTACAGTGAAATTGGTACAGAACTTCACAGCAGGTTACCAGGATAACAGTAATAGGTATCACAGTATATTTTGTTATCTTTATAATAGTTGTTCTTTCAATCCTGTATATCAAAATGAGATGAAATATAGAACACTATAGAACTTATCAAAACAGAATATTGAATAGAGCAGTACCATTAATCAGAAAAGAGCAAAACAGTAATAAAAATATTTGCCTTCAAAGAAATGGTAGAAGGAAGTCCCCCTTATTTGCTATGGTCAACCTCCCAGGAGATGCTCAGATTTCTGGTTCCCGCTTGCTAATGGGTGGGGAGGAGGAGGAGAAGGAGGATAGGGGAAGTAGGATATTTGACTCTAGGCCATGTAGCAGTACGTTGACTATTGCTAAGCAGGGAGGCAGAATGGTCATTTGTTTTCACAGCATCCTCAGTTCCAACATGGCGTGGATCTCAGGAGATGCTGCTAGTTCTCCCCCTGGAAGGGCTGCAGTGGGCCACCCTGTCTCCGCTTACCAGGGAGAGGAGATGCTGGCTTGGCTTCCCAGAGTCCTAAGTTCCAACATGGCGTGGATCTCAGGAGACACTGCTAGTTCTGCCCCTGGAAGGGCTGCAGTGGTCCACACTACCACCGCTTACCAGGGAGGGGAGGTGCTGGCTTGGCTTTCCAGAGTCCTAATGGATCTCAGGAGGCCCAGTTTCTTTCTTTGTCAGTTACAGTTTGTTTGAATTGCGCTGGCTAGGTGTTCCCACCCACTGCAGTGTACTAGGGAGACACAGACCTGGGCAGCCTCTACTGGACCCGCCTCTCCAGGTCAGTCAACCTACTGAAGGCTTCACTTCTAGGGTGCACCGCCAAGTGCTGGGAGCTGGTTTGGACTAGCCTACTGGGTCTTAGTCTGTGGGATCACCCAGGCCAAGTGCTCCCCACCAATCCCGCTTGAGAGAAGAATATGTGACTAAAGTCACTGCAGCCTCCTTTTCCGGCTAGTCTGCCCAGTCCCAGGATGTCCTCTGTTGGAGCCTCCTTATCTATGGAAGGGTCCCCGTTCCTCTTATTCACCACAGGTTGATGCAGGGCTTCCCTTCAGTCCCACTTTCAACTCCGTTCACCGATTCCCACTCTCAGAGGTTTTGCCTCTTTGTCCCTGCTGTGCTGATTCAGACGCAGCAGCAAATTCAATTCACAGCTTTCAGAGGCACGGGTTCCAGCTTCAGCGCTGAGATTTTATCTGATCTGGTTATAGCACCGGGATTGAATTTCCAGTTGGTTTCTCTCAGCTTAGTTCATTTCTGGTCGCCAGGGTATATCTCCCCTTGCTTAGGACTCCTCACACCCCACCATTGCTGGATTCTAAGCTGGCTAACTCAGAGAGCCTCCGTAGCTGCTGTTATCTATCCACCATGTTCTCCTGGAAGTCTTCTTCACAGTTTTGATACACTTTGTTGGTGATTGCATATTCAAAGAAGCACCCATTCCTCACTTTTTTCAGCTGGCATTGTTCAGTGGATGGCCTTCACCAGTCAGCCTCCACCTATCTTCAGGAGAGCACACCCTCTCTTTCTCTGGGAGGTTTCTCTGCTGCACACTAGTTCTGATGTGGCAGCTCTTGGTCTACTCTTGCTTGTTTTCTTGCCTTTCCCTCCCAGTCCCCAACCACAGAAAGCATCCCGACTGTCAGTGCTGTGACAGCTGGAGCAGAAGCTGTTCCCTCAGGCTGCTGTCCTCCATGTGTGACCGTTTGCTGGGTGTCTCTTTCCCACCTGAGGGAGAAGCTGGGGACTGCGGGTTTCCCCGAGGTGGCTGCACCGACTCCCACTGTTCATGTGAAGTATGCCTGGGCTAGCAGCACCCCGAGACCATCATGGTCAATACCAATCCCTCAGGAAATATCTCCCCTACCGACCCACACACGCTGTTGGAAGGGGGCATTGAGCCTGGGGGAAAGCCAGGACCACTGAGTGCACACTCTGAAATCTGTGCCTCTATTTTCAGCAGCTGGGGCGCCTTCCCGTCAGTGCTCATATGTGGAGAATCCATAAGTCATTCCACTAGGAAAGTCCCCTTGAAAATACAGAAATTAAAAAAAAATTTTTTACATGTATCTGTTTCATAATTCATAAGGGTTACATTCATTGTGGGGAACTGATACACATACCCAACATAGTTTAATTTTTTTTTATCTCCCCCACCTTTTCTCTCCGTCCCCTCCTCTTCCATTTGCAACAGGTAGACCTCCCATTTTCTTACTGTCTAATCCTTTATTTTGTTATTTACAGTATTTATACCTTGGGCTTCTCATATACGAGAAGCCATGCAATCTTTAAGCCCATGTGTCTGGTTTATTTCACTTACGGTCTCATGGTGCATGCATTTTCCCACAGAGCAGTTAGAATGCAGTGTGCATGGCCCAGTCTCTCCTTTGTTCTGCAAGGAGAAGCTGGGAGCTGGTGTTCCTCTGTGTCACCTAGCTTGGTTCCAGGGGAAGGAGAAAGGTGAGAGAGTGTTACACATGTTCTTGCCTTTTCAGTGTGACTGGCTTTGTGTGTTTTCAGGTTGCAGGAGCCCCTCAGCTGGTCTCTGAGTTTCTCAAAATGTGAGTTCCTCCATGTGTTGATGTTTAAACTCTTGAGTGAAAGTTGGTCTGGGGCTTCCTATTTTGTTATCTTAGTGATGCCGTTCAGAACTTTTGCCCATTTTTAAACCAAATTCTTTCTTTTATTCCTTCTTCCTCTCCTCTACTCCCCTCCTTTCTCCCCAATTCCAACTCCATTCTCTTCTTTCCCTGTCCTTTTCCTTCCTTTCCCTTCCCTCCTCACTCCTGCATGGAGGACTCACTGTGTTGCGGAGAATGACCTTGGACCTCTGATCCTCCTGTCTCAGCCTCTTGAGTAGCTGGTAACCATAATCCCAGTCATGTGGTTCTTTTTCTTATTATTGGATTTTAATAGTTCTCTGTATTTTTGAATGACATTCCCTTATCTGGTATTTCTTTTGCAAGTATTTCTCTCCCGGGATCTTGAAGAGGAATCCTTAGGTTATTGAGGGCATGCCATTGAGTGGGACTGTGGGCGGTCATATCCTCCTCTCTGTCTTCTGCTCCATGGCTTGTGAGGAAGTGAGCTGGTTCCATCCCATCCTTGCTGTCTTCCATATCTATCAGCACCCTCATCAAGGAAGCCATAGGTTCACCGCATCCTGGACAGGAAACTCAAAAACTGTGGGGCAAAATACACCTCTATTTCTATAATTTAATTATCTCTGGTATTTCACTATAGTAACAGCTAATACAAGGTTATAATTTTATCTTTTCACTAGTTGTAGGTCTGCTCAGATGTTCTCTTTCTCTGTGATTTAGTCATGGTAGGTTTTATATTTCTATTTCATTTGAGATACCCAATTGGGTGGCATAAATCACTCATACTATGGTCTTATAATCCATTTGGTAGTAATGTCCTATTTTCATTTCTGAATTTAGGAATTTGAACCTTCTTTATTTTCTTAGACCATACAGCTAAAGACTGTTGATTTTATTGATCTTTTTGAAGAATCAACCTGTGGTTTCACTCATTTTTCCCTGTTGTTTTTTTGTTCTCTTGTCTTAGTTATTTTCTTATCACTGAGACACAGTGCCCAATACCCACAGCTGCATGGAAGAAAAGTTATTTTGGCTCATGGTTTGCGGAGTTTTGGCCCATAGCCGGCTGCATCCAAGGCAGGGAGGGGCCCAGCAGAGGAAGCTTGCTCAGGACAGCAGGAAGCAAAGAGGAATCGAGGAGGAGGGAGACAGAGCCTTTCAAGCTGCATCGCCAGGGACCACCGCCTCCCGCCAGCGTCACTTCCCAAATCACACTGAGTCATATTTCATCCCTGGACTAATCCACTCATGCGTGTTGCATGGCCCTGATCCAGATCACCTCCCAAAGCCCCACCTACAACCACATGAGACTTTGGGGGGACATCTAGACCTCAGCTAAAATACCTCTATTTCATTGACCTCTGTTCTAATCTCTCTCATGGGACATTGACCCCAGGGCCTACCTACTGAGCTACGTTGCCAGCTTTTCTTTTCTTTTCTTATTTTTATTCTGGAAACGTTCTTACTAAATCACTAAGTTGTGCAGGCTGGATTTGACCTTGTGATTTTCTTGCCTGAGCCTCCCAGAGAGCTGGGATCACAGGCATGTGCCCCATGGCCAGCTGCTCTAATCTTTAATCATCCTTTCTTCTGCTGGCTTTGGGTTTGTTTCTCCAGGTCCCTAAGTTGTAGTTAGGTTGTCTGTTGCTTTTTATTTTGGTGACTTGTTGTTTTGTAGTACTGAGGATTGAATCTAAAGCTAAGTAGTATTCTACCACTGCGATATATCTCCACTCCATCCTTAGTTTTTTTTTTAAATCATATTTACAGTTATAAAACTTTCCCTTACTGATATTGTTGCTGTTAAGTGTTGGCCAGTTAAATTTCTTTTTCATTCATCTCTGTATGCTTTTAAATTTCCCTTAGAATTTCTTCTTTGATCCATTGTTTCTTTAAAATTGTGTTGTTTTAATTCCACAAATTTATAAATTTTCCAATTTTTCTTCTTCTTTTTTTGAGACAGGGTCTCACTGTGCAGATCAGGCTGGCCTGCACTCACCATACAACCCAGCCTGGCTTCAGACTCACAATAATCCTCCTGCCTCAGCCTCCTGAGTGCTGGGGTTATAGGAATGTACCACCATCCCTGGCTTACTTCTATTATTGATTTCTAATTTCACCCTATGTACAGATGATATTCTGTATAATATCTGTCTTTAAAAATCCATTGAAAATCTGTGCTCTAATTTATAATCCATTTGCTCTTTAGGAGAATATTTTAGCTGTTGCCTCTGGGTAGTGTTTTGTATGTCTGTTGGATGCAGTTGGTTGTTAAGTTCTTCATTTTCTTAGTTATCTTCTGTCTAGTTGTACCCACTTTGAGTGAGGTCTTAAAGTTATCCAGCCTAGTTGTAGAACTGCTCCCTTCACTTCTGTCATTTTTGCTTCATGTGTAGCCACCAGGCACACACATTTTTTTTCTTTTTCCTTTTTATTGGTACCGGGGATCGAACTCACGACTGCTTGCTTGCAAGGCAGGCGCTTATGCCGCTGAGCTAAATCCCCAGCCCCTAGGCACACACATTTTAAAAATTTTTTCATCTGCTGGGTTGAAAAGTTATTCACATCTAAAGTTATTTCTTGAATTGTTTTAACTTTTTAAATTTATTTATTTATTGTCTTTTTGAGACAAGGTTTCACTATGAAGCTCAGGCTGGCCTTGAACTCACATTCTAGCCCTGGCTGGCCTCAAATTTGCAGCAATCCTCCCGCCTCAGCCTCCCAACTATAACTTTTTACATATAAAATCTATTTTTTTTCTGTTATTGTATAGCCATCTCTGTTCTATGTGGTTACTATTTGCATGGAATATCTTCTCCCATTCTTTAATTTTCTGTTTGTGTCTTTAGATCTAATGTGAATCTCTTGCAACCCACCACCAGTGTCGTGCCTCAAGGTGGAGAACCCACAGCCACCAGAGACAGATGTGGAGAGAGTGAGGGCTCAACTGAGGTCCCCTGAGAAGTTCAAGCTGGGGAGGAGGGTGGCCTGCATTCCATGGTGGGAGGCCAGGTTTGGTGGAGTCTGGCGGTCGGACTGAGCCATGGCCGCACTGCCCACTCCCAACAGGTACCCCGGTACCATTGTCCCCACACTCGTGTATCAGTATGATCAGGGCCGGACAGCTTGGACAGCAGCTTCAGGGTGGGGGATCCCTGGAGCAGCGGGGGGGCTGGGGACCCACAGGCTGTAAGGCGGGCTGGGGAGGACCCTGAGGCTGGAGTCCAAAGACTTCCGTGAAGGAAGCCACTTATTTGGGAACACATAGGAAATGTTTTTGAAAACTTTTTTCTCTGTTACTGGTTTTTGATTTTATGTTTGTGTTTTTGTAGTGTTTGGAGTTTTATTTACTATTTTCTGTTTATATTATTTTTTTTATTTGTTTTGGTTTTCTTTTTTTCTTTTCTCTTTTCTCCCTCTTTCATTTTGTTACCCTATTCTCCTTATTCCTCGTTTTCTTTTGTTAAGAGCAGAATATTATTTATTGAGAGAAAGAAAGCTGTCTGAGAGAGACAGAAGGGATCTGAGTGGATTGCCAAAGATCCTGCCATTTTTAGGGATTTTATAGAGCAAAACCATAAGGTGAGGCAGGTCCGAGGTGGGGAAAAATGGGAAATCACAAAGTAGGTATGAGGTGGGACAGAGCTATGGTCAACTAATAAGCTTATGAATGTAATTGCTCAGGTAAGATTGATTAAGTCGGCTTCAAATGGGGAAGCAAGTCACTAGAAAGTGGGTGTGGATATAGAACAGAGATACAGAACGGGTCAGCGGCTCATCCTGGCTTCTTCAAGTTGATGGGCACCCATTTAGAATATCAGTCCCCAGATTGTGGGAGTTTGTGGATGAGTTTGTTTTGTCTTTTGGCTTGAGGTCTGGCCCACAGCAGAGGTGTCTGCTCCCTCACAGTTGCAGGGTAACTTGTCTTCTGCACTGGCTCCTTGGGGCCCAACCCTGCCTGACTGCCTAGAATATTTCTTTTTTTTTTTTTTTTAATTTTTTTTGTCTTTTTTGTTTTTATCGGTACCAGGGATCGAACTCACGACCACACACTTGCAAGGAAGGCGCTTATGCCGCTGTGCTAAATCCCCAGCCCCTGCCTAGAATATTTCTAACTCAGCTGCCTAGAACTTTCCCAGTCTGAAGAAGTAACCTGCAGCGAGGGAGGAATGGGTTATGACTGACCTGGCTTCTTCAGGCTGAAGGAGGTCATAATTGTTGATCAGCAGTCAGGGATACTTTTCAGAGGGTCTATCTAAAGGCCCTCAGTAGACACCACGCATTTTCATCTTGGGTAGGCACACAGTTTTAAGTCTGGAGGAGACAAAGCTAAAGAAACAATTAAGTATGCATGGGGCAAATCATAAAATCAACAGGATAATTACAAGATAGTTGACAAAGATTTCCACCAAGAGGAACTAATAATAGCTTCCCACAAGGAGACTAAGAATAAGGTCCAGGGAATTTTAGAGTCTGACATGTGATCAATTTGTCATCTAATATCCTGAAGAGCAGTTGAGATATTAACAAAGGATCAGGAGTGTACACGTGGAATTCAGTTTTTATAATTGCACAAGTACTTCCCTGTGCTGCTGTTAGGATGTCTAATGCCATGCGATTTTGGAGGATGGCCTATCTCATTCATTTTACTTCTTTATTTAGGAGAGAGAGACCAGCTTCTGTGTCATATAAGCCCCACTGAGTACATTTAGTTAAGGTCTTGGTATGTTGCATGACATCCTCTAGCCCTAGAGAAAGGATAAAGACAGAGGCCAAGTGATCACACCAGTGGAACACGCTCTGGCCCATCAGAGTTGTAGGTGGGGTAAACCTGTAGGTTTGTTGATATTTTTGACACTCCTTCCTTGAAACCATGCAAATGTGCACCTTCCTACCCATCCAGAGGGCAGCCAGGGCCACAAATTGGTCCCACAAGACCAATGAGTGCCATTGGGGGTTCACCATCTGGTTCTAGAGCAATTAAAACAGTCTGTTGCAAACCAGATATCATCCTGTAAAGTTATTGCATGTATACACTGTTGGGGGGGAGTGTCCATCCCAAGAGTTTAGTGACATTAGGCCAATGAGAATAGCAGTGGTTCTTTTGTTCCCAACAGAAGGGGCCCTTTCTACTGAAAGGGCCCTACACTGGGGGTAAACCATGTATACCCATCCCATATTTGAAAATAGCCATCTTGGTATCTTTGGTTGTTGGCCCTCAGAATAGGACCCTTACTTTCATTTCTTAGGGACCTCATTAGTGCCTGTAGAGAGGCCTCGGTGGCATTGTTAGAAAAAATTTGATCATGTCTAATGCAGTTTGGGAATCAGGTTCCCAGATTAAAATAGGGGCATCTGCCTGTTGGACCTCTTTTATAACTGATAGAAGAGTCATGCAGTCTCCCCATGTCCTGGTAATCAAAGGCTATGTACAAAAGCCTGTAATCCCCAGGAATTCCCTTAGCTGTTTTAGAGTCTTGGGCCATGGAAGGAAAGAATTGGTTTAATTCTTTCTTTCTCTAGCCTTCAGGTTCTCTTGGATATGATGAGGTCTAGATTTTACCTCAAGCCTGCAAAGCTGTGCTTTAGATATAGAAACCTTAGTAACCCCTGTCTGCTAGAAAATTTAGTGGAGCACAAGTGCCTTGGCTACAGAGCTCTCCTGAGGGGAAACAAAACCGTATGTCATTTGTAGATTATAAGTCCACGACCTGGGAAAATTCAAAACGTATCAAGTCATGGGAAAGCACTTGTCCAAAAGATGTGGACTGTCCTCAAGCCCTTACGGAAGCCCGTCTGTGTCAGTTGAGATGCCTGGTCATGAAGATTCTCAGAGGCAAAAAGCAACTGGGAATCTGCATGTAAAGGAAAGGAAAGAAGGCATCTTTTAAATCCAACACTGAAAACCAGCTGGCATCTGGGATCTGAGAAAGAAGAGCATATGAGTGGGTGCCACTGGGTGAGTGGGCACCACTGTCTCATTTATCAATCTAAGGTCCCGTTCCAACCTCCATTCCCCACTGGGTTCTTGGATTCCTCAGATGGGAGTATTGCATGGGCTGCTATAGCGCTCTAGGAAAGCTTGTACCCTTATGTTTTCAGTTCTGGGCAGCAATCCTCTCTCACCTCCAGGACTTAAAGGATGCTTCACCTTCAGTTGTCCATACTTCAGGGTTTGTTTCTCTCTCCATGAGGGGTCTCATTTTTCTTGGTTCCCCTCAACCCTTTTACTTCTATCTAACACTGTCAGTTTTCTTTTGTTTCCAAAGAGGACTTTTAATTTCATTTTTATCATCTTTCTCTCATCTTCCATTGCTTAATTTTTCAGGTCTTACTTTTTCCATGCTTCCAGTCCCTCCTCTTCTCTCCTTGGCAGTGTAACCATTAGGCATTCTGAGTCTGTGGATCTACTGACGCCTACCTATTTCTTACTGCTGTTGAACGTTCTTCTTTCGTTATGGAGGTAAAGTTGTGCCACTTAGTAGATATTCACTATAAGTCAGTATCCGGTTTGTTTCAGTGTTTATCCTGTAATCGTAGATCTCTTTTCCACAGGTAAGGGTGGTGCATTGGTGGTTCTTAGGGTTTGTCAGGATCCAGTTAGTACTGGATGGCTGATTTTATCTCCATAACCAAGGTGACGTAGTTGTTACTATCAACTGACTTTCTCTTTGTGTCAGTTTTTATAGTGCCTTGGGGGTCATAAACTGTACTGCAGCCAATCCCAGAGAACTGGGTACTGGGTCAGATATGCAGCTGCCCCCTCCCGTCCCACGCCAGCAGGGGCACTTGAGTCCTGCAGCAGAGGCCGAGGCCAATAGTTAGCCATGCCTAGAGGAGGTCTCTGACCAGGAAGCATGAAAAAATGTCCAGCATCACCATGACCATTAATGAAATCCATTTGACCCAGTTAGTCCCCTTCTAGGTATCTTTGGGAAGAGTTAAAGACCTCATGTTTATACATTTATGCCCATGTTTGTGGCAGCACAATTCATAATAGCTGTGGGTGTTAACTGATTGTGTCAATTTGAGTAGGAAATGCCCAACTGAATCGGATCAGCACAGTTCTGGGTGTGCTGAGGGGATTTACTGAAAACAGAAGACCCGCCCTGGGTGTGAGCCTGGCACTGGCAGAGAGGCTGGTAGCCTGCATGGTATAACAGGGAAACAAAGCAGGAAGGCCGCCTCTGTTTCCCCAGCCTTAGCCCTCAGCTTGACACTGTCTTCTGGCTTCCAGCACAGACTGTTTATCCTTCCTGCACGGAACCTCGGACCTCCAACAGGACTCACTGCAGTGAGTGCCAGGCCTCTGCGGGCAGCCATTGTGAGCCTGTCTTGTAAATTCTTATACATGTGTTTGTCTTGAATTAAATTTATTTCTCCAGGGAGCCCTGAATAATAGAATAGCTAACTCTTGCAAATGGCTTGCACACCCATCAGCAGATGAAAAGATAAAGAAAGTGCGATTATACACAGTGCAATTCTACTCTGCTGTAAAGACGGGTCAACTCGAAGCATCCATAGGTAAAGTATGCAACTCGAGACAACGATATTCAAATCAGAAACACGGGCTTACATATTGCATGGTTTTCCTTTGGTGAGAAACCCAACATATAAATAAAGACCAAAGCAAAAGACAGGTAAAAAATAAGTGGGGAGCTGATTTTCAAATAGGAAAGGGGAAAAGAGATGAAGGGGGGGTAGGCCCGGGGGACGAAGACTTGAGAAGTGCTGTGCGCATGCGCCAAGTGCCCACAATGACGTAACCACTCTGTACTGCAAAGGTGGTGATGACAGATACCGGGAAATCAAAACAAATGACCTCGGAGACAGCGTGTAGACAGACATGTTTGTGCACTCTTCCAGCTGAGGAGGTTTAATCTGCTTGCTTCTAATTAGTGATATGGAGAGATTTATTTCTCTCATTTGGTCTGGTTTCTCGTATGTCTGACATCTGTTTCTTTCACTTCCTGCATTAGTGCCTTCTTTCAGTGTGGCTGATTTGTTACAGTGAAATGTTTAGTCCTTTTGCGTTTCCTTTTATACAAACTTTATGGCTGTTTTCTTCCTGGTTACCATGGGGATTATTACATGCTTTAACGCCCTGTAGTTATAACACTATAACTTGAATTTATGCCAGATTAACTTCAACAGCAAAGTTTCTGCTGCTCCTTTACAGCTCTTCCCAACCTCTTTTAGTTTGATGTCACAAAATGATACTTGTACACCTTTGTGCGCCCAAATACCTAAACTAATTCTTTTAAATATATTCGTCTCTTCAATTATGTAGACAATTGTGGCGTTATAAACTAAAGGTACAATGATACTGTCTTGTGGACTGATAATGTTTTCAATTTTTATTTGTGTAGATAATTATGTAGATAAATTAAGAGTTCCAAACCATTGAGATTACAATACCAGCTTGTATAATTGTTCATATATATTGTTTTATATAGTGTGTGTGTGTGGTACTAGGGATTGAACTCACAACCTCGCACTTGCCAGGCAGGCGCTTATGCTGCTGAGCTAAATCCCCAGCCCTATTCATATATTTTCCTTGTTGGAATTTATATGTGTGTGGGTGTGTGGGTGTGTGTATTTAGTGGGGATTTAGCTCAAGGCCTTATTGAGTTACATCTCCCACCATTTTTAAAGTTTTTGGTTTGGGACAGTCCTGCCAAGGGCTAACCTGCCCTGGACTTGTGGCCCTCCTGCCCCAGCCTTCCAGGGTGCTGGGACTGCCCAGTGCAGATCTTCTGATTTTTCCCACGGCTTCAAACTACGTCTGGTGTTCATTCATTTCAGCCTGTGGGACTCTCTTGAGCATTTTTTGAAGATGAAGTTTAGGGTAACGAACTCTTTTAGCTTTAGTTTATCTGGAAATGCCTTAATTTATTCCTCACTTTTGAGGGAGAGCTTTGCCAAATGTAGGATTCTTGGTTAGCAGGGTGTTTTGTTTTGTTCTTTTTTCTTTTAGCACTTAAGGAATATAGGCCACTGTCTTCTGACCTCCAGAATCTCAGGTGAGAAATCTGTTGATCTTCTTTCCCAATACCTCCTTTGTAGATGTCTGGACACATCCCTTGTGCTACTTTCAAGATTCAGTTTTTGCCCAGTGTAGTGGTACATGACTGTAACCCTAACACTTGGGAGGCTGAGGCAGGAGGATTGCCAAAAGTTTGAGACTAGCCTCAGCTACATAATGAGTGTAAGGAGCCTGAACTACACAGCAAGACTCTGTCTCAAATAAAAAACAAAAACAAAGTGGGAATGGGGCTGCACTTAGATTGATTTAATTTATGCTGTCCATATTGCTCATAAAGTTTTATGATTTATTAAAATGTTCCAGCCTGGAAAACTAAAGTGATCATGATTGTACACCTCTATAATTTATTGTCCTGAATAGAATGACTTTAAGAGTGAAAAGGAGAACTCTTAAGAACGTGCCAGGCACAAATCAAGCCTCAACCGGTCTGTGCGGTGCAGAGCAGGACATTAGTCATTCTTGACCCAGAGCTACGCAGACAGGTCAGGCGGGGGCGCACTGCCGAGGTCTGGCTTCCTGTCCCACCTGCTCAGGGCTGGCTGAGGGTCCAGCGGAGCTGCATCCGGAGAAGGAATGGAAGCGCGGGCCTCAGGGAAGAGACTTTAGGTGAAGCCCGGCTCCAGGAAGGCTGTGGGCTTGCCCAGAGTGGAGGAGAGCACAGGACAAGGGAGACTGAGACAGCCAAAGCTCGTGTCAGGAGGGGTCCCAGAGTCTGGGCTGGGAAGCGGAGGGGACCTGGAGCCCCTGCGGAAATAATCGGCAGCAATGTGACCCTGGCTCTGCCTGGGTTCTGGCCTCCCCCTTTGATCCTGGGCCCCTGCAGCCTAACTGGAAGAGCTGATCCCTGCAGTCACTTGTGCCCCCTCCCCCATCATTCTCCGCTTTCCCTGCGCCCTGGGCAGGCCCGGGTGTTGCCCATCTCCCTCTGAGGGTCTCTGGAGCCCTGTGACGTATTCCTGGCAGCAGTTTGCGGGTGGTACTGGAAGCCACAGCTGGAGCTGCTGCAGAACTTGTGCAGCTGTGAGGTTTCCCCGAGGGCAGACTCACACTGGGAGCTCATCCTCTTTGCTTCCTTCTGCCTTTGGTTCTCTGCTGTGCCTCGGGCTTCTCAGGGGACAGCATGAGCGGCCACCGTCACTGTCACCGTCACCTGCAAGGGTGGCTGCTCTTCCCCTCACCCACACCTCCATGGGGCTGCTCCCTCCTGAGCCATCCATCACCTAGGGCTCTCGGTGTGGCCCCTGTCATTTGGCCTCCACGGTTCCAGCCTTTTTCTCTCCTCCTTTCCCTGCTGCCTCTGCTTCCTTCTGGCACTTTCTGCACCCCCACCTGCAGCTGGTACTGTTTTGTCCTTAAGAGCTCTGCTGGGCAAACAGAGCAAGACTTCCACCAGACTGGGAGTGCTGGGAGGGGCAGGGGTAAGGATAGGAATGTGGCTTAGGGGTAGGGATAGTGTTAGGCTAAGGTTTAGGGGTTAGGGGTTAGAGGTTAGGGTTAGGGTATTTGTTTAGGGTTAGGTTTAGGTTTCCTGCCATTGTCAAGAAGTACCCTGTGTCATCTGTGGACATCCTGCTCTCAGTTCCTTTCTAAGCCACCCCTGTTAGTGTCCATAGCAGCACAAGACTGCTTTCCTCACCTGTAATGGACGTGAAGCTGGTGCTTGCCTTGGCACCTTTCCTGCCCTGGCCCTGGTGTCCTGTCCACCTTAAAAGGGCAGGGAGCATCCTGCTGGTCTGTTCTCCTCCCTGTTTTCAGTTGTCTCCATGTAGGTGCCCATAGCAGTGCACAGCAGCCGCTCCCTCAGTGTCCCAGGCTTTTCTTGGTCAACACCTGAGTGGGCTGGTCCGGAACAGCACCCGGGACATTTTCTCGTTTGGGTGCAGCGGTTATCCCAGCTCTGGAGGATTCACTGCTCTGCCCGCAGGGATCATGCCCTCCAGCCAGGGCTGATTCCAGGGCTCTGCCTGCTTGCATCTCCCACCAGCCAGAGTCTCTGTGTTCATGGGTGTCCACACCTACCACTCTGCCCTTTCTGGTTTTGGTTGAGCAGTTTATAGGAATCTATCTCTTCTCCTCTCTTATATTTTCTTTTACAATTGTCTACCTGCTTATGTTAGCAGCTTATAATGCCTGTCTTCAGGCCTCACTGTGGTGCTGCAGGAAGTGCACAGAGCCCCCCATCAGTGTCCCCACCCCCTTCCTCTCTCCCAGCTTCGCTGCTCCCCCATGCACTGTTCCTGTCATTCAGTTGAATGAAGTGTTCTTTGGTAGGTGAATCGCTAGTAAATGGAAAGAAAAATGAAGTATTTTATTCTACCATTATTACTCCTTCTTGGAGTTTCTTTCATTTTGTCCAACTAACTAACTAACTTTCTTTCTTTCTGTCTGTCTTTCTTTTTTCTTTTCTTTTGAAACATAGTCTCACTATGCCATTCAGGCTGACCTCAGGCTCACTTTGTAGCCCAGGTTGGTCTTGAACTTGTAAACAATTCTCCTGCCTCAGCCTTCCCAGTCCTGGGATTACAGGAATGTGCCAACTCTTGTAATCCAAAAATGAGCCCCTTACACCCCCAACCTCACGTCCAAAAATGAGGCAAGACATGTTTTTAAAAAGCAGCACTGATTTATTTTATCCTGAGGCCAGTGACACAGTGCAGTTGGAGTTTGCAAAAGATGTGTATCTCCCTCAAAACTTTCCAGACATTTTGTAGAAAGCACAGTTTACAAAGTAAGGGGTTATGGGCGTGGATCAGGAAATGAAAGATCCTTGATCTGCTAAGGAATGAGGAAGACTTTTGTTTCCCTTTGCAGAGGATAGAGAAGTCTTGCAGGAATTAACAATCCTTTGTCAATTTATTTTAGCACTCAACTTGAGATAATATCTGTTGTTTGCAGAGGGTTAACATATCAATTAGGTCACCCATACAGAACAGTATGACTGCGTTACAGGTACTTTGGTCATATAAATTAGGCATAACACAAACATAACGAAGCTCTTTTTGCTAGTGTACAGCACCACCATGCCCAAATTTCTTTTTTTTTTAAACTGTAATGTAATACATATAGATATTAATAAAGAAAATTTTTTAAATTTTTATTTTAAAGAGGGTAAGATTAAATGTAACAAAACATCATAAGGAAACAATTTTAAGAAACACAGATTTCAAAGCAAGTCCACCGGAGATCTTCACTGTGTATCTTACTCTCTCTAGTTTTCTTCCAAATAGTTGTCCTCATCTTCACACACATTGAATATATATTGAACATTATAGAACTAATCAAATCATAACAGGATGATGAAGGCTTTTTAGGTCTTCAAGACCTGAGATTGGGGAGTAAAGAAAATATCAAAAAGGACTCTTCTTATCTCTATGAGAAAAAAACAAAATTTCATAACAAAATAATCAGAGAATGATTTTAAATTACCACAATGTTACTCAAGACAAAAACTCTCTCTTAGAAAGGAGCAGCAAACAAACAATAGCACACAACCTTCTTTTCAAGGAACTAAGGAACTAAGAGAAAGTAGTAGTAGAAATGAAACAAATTAGCATTTCTTTTTGTCTTGAGACAAGGTCCCTCTGCATAGCTGGCTGGCCTGGAACTCCTGCTGTCCTGCCGCAGACGCCACCAGGCCCAGCCCAGCTCAGCACAGTTTGAAACAATGGCACAGGTACTTTGGGGAATTACTTGAACTTCTCCCTACTTCCTCTGTGTCTTCCACTGTGCTCTCTCTCACGCTTGTGCCCTCTCTCTATGCTTGTGTGTTTGAGTTTCTCACATAAGAGAAGCCCTGTGCTATTTAAGCTTTCATATCTGACTTATTTCCCTTCCCACCATGTTCTCAAGTTGCATCCATATGCCTACAGATGCCTCAAGTTTATCTTTCTCTGTGACAGAGTAGTGCTCCACTGTGTACAGATATCAGGTTTTTCTTATGCATTCCTCTGTTGAAGGACATATATGCTGCTTCCAAGATCTAGCTATTGTAAATTGAGGGTCCAGGGATTTAGCTCAGCGGCATAAGCACCTGCCTTGCAAGCGCACAGTTGTGAGTTCGATCCCTGGTACCAAAAAAAAAAAAAAAATCGCGTACACACTGGTATACATGCATCCCTGCAACATGATGGCTGTTTCAGGAAGATACCTAGAAGGGGAATAGCTAGGTTAAATGGAATTTCTATTTTTAGTCTCCTCAGGAATCTCCACATGGATTCCCCTAAAGGTTGTACGAGTTTACATTCCCACCAGCAATGTAGAATTCCTTTTCCCCCACATCCTTACCCATGTTTGTTGTTTGAATGTTTGTTGATAGCCATTCTTTCTGGAGCGAGACGGTATTGCAGTATGGTTTTAGTTTGCATTTCTCTACTGGTCAGTGATGTTGAACATTTTTCATGTATTTATTGGCCATTTGTAGTTCTTCTGTGAAGTGTCTCTTCATTTCAGGTCCCATTTAAAAGGCCCTTTTAAATTGGGCCTTTAAATTGGAAGGGTTCTGGTGGTTTTGAATCCTGTATATTCTAGATACTAGTCCTCCATGAGGAATAACTGGACAATTTCCCTCCACTTCTTAGATTGTTTCTTCACTCTGTTGGTTGTTTGCTTTGCTGTGCAGACGCCTATCAATTTGACATATTTCTGAAAGGGTTTTGGCCCAGATAGGACACTGTAGCCAGGAAAGCCACAACCGGAAGCAGGAAGCCCCATCTCCCCAGCCCCTAGGAAGTTACCTGTGACGCCATCTTCCCGCCCCTGGAAATTTACATATGGCGCCAAACCTAGGACCAATGGGCTACCTGTGCATCCCTAATGCCCGCCTTAGGTTCCACCCCAAACCGAGGCTATTTACAGGCCCCCACGCCACGTGTCCGCCGGAGAGATCGCCGGACGCCAGCGGTGGGGGTGCCGGTCATCTCTCTCCGTTTTCTCAGAATAAAGGCCGCTTTTTATTTTATATTTCTCATCTTTTGTTAATATTTTTCATCTTTTGGAAATAGCCCTAGCAGTTTCCAAATGTCGATTCTTGGTATTATTTCTTATGCCACTGGCATTCTGTTCAGAAAGTCCCTGCCTATGCTTATGTGTGTCTCTGTGATTTTTCACTGTGTTATCAGCAGATTGTTTCTGTTGGAATGTTTAGATCTTCGAAGCATTTTGATTTTAGGTTGTACCTGCTGAGCTGTCTCAGCCAGGCCTCGGTCTTCTGCATGTTTACCCAGTCTCCCAGCACCATCTATTAAACAGGCTCCTTTCCTCCAGGGCATGTTTTCTGGACTCTTTGTGAAAGATTAAATAGCTGAGTGTGCCTGATATCTTTTTTACATCTATTCTGTTCTTTGATTCACGTCTTTTTTTTTTTTCTTTTCTCTTTTTATCGGTACCAGGGATCGAACTCATGACCGCCTGCTTGCAAGGCAGGTGCTTATGCCGCTGAGCTAAATCCCCAGCCCCAATTCACGTCTTTTTTGTGCCAGTTCCTTGCTGGGTTTTTCTTTTTAAATCACAGAAGCTCTGCAATATAACTTCCAGTCTTAGATTGTGATATTTCCTGCTTTGCTTTTGTTATCCAGGGTTGCTTTTGCTATTCTGGGTCTCTACTGATTTAGATGAATCTTAGGATTGTTTTCTCTAGTTCTGTGACGAATGTTGTTGGTATTTGGATTGGGATTCTTTTAAAACACGAGAAGCATTTCAGGAATTTGCATGTCATCTTTATGCAGGGGCCTTGCTAGTCTGTACAGCCTTCCAATTTTAGTACATGTGCTGCTGAAGCGGGCACCCATTTACGTTTCTGATTGAAAAATTTTTCTTTGCTCTGATGAATTTCTTTTAACAATTCTTGCGAAGCAGATGTACTGGCACAAATTCCAACATTTTTTGTTATTCGGAAGCATTCTTTATTTCTGTTTCACTTTAAAAGCAGAATTTCAAGCCAATCTTGGTGACACACACCTGCAGTCCCAACTGTTCAGGAGGCTGAGGCAGGAGGATTTAAATATAATGCCAGATTGGGCAATTTAGTATGACTGCACCTCAAATAAAATTAAACAGTAAAGTAAGGTAAGATAAGACAGGGTAAAATTAAATTAAGTGATGTGAATGTAGCTCAGAAGCAGAGTACTTACTTGGCATGCAGAAGTCATTAGGCACAGACCCAGATGTCACTGATAACAGAAATCTAGCTTGATATTTTCCCATCTGGACTTTTAAAATATCCCACTCTATTCCATTCTTTCTTGAATTGTTCTTGAAAAGAAGTCCTATGAAATCCATATTTTTATTCCTCTATAGCAACATTTTTTTCTTCTAGCTTCTTTTGAGAGTTTCTTCATGCCTTTGATTTCCTGCATATAAAGGTTAGAGGCCTTGGTGTAGATTTTGAGGGAGGGGTTTAACCCTGCTTGATGGTCCCTAAACTTCCTGGATGTCGACTTAATTTGGTTTCTGTCATTCACATTTGAAAATCCTCAGCCATTATTTCCTTCAGTAGGGTGCGTGCGTGTGAGTGTGGATGTGTGTGTGAATGTGTGTGAGCGTGTGCGTGTGAGTGTGTGTGTGTTCCTTTTTGCCTTTGTTCCCATGGCCTTGACGTTACACCCGTATTTCGCCATATTTTCCCTTCTCTCTCCCCCACTTCCCTTCTCTCCCTTTGCTCTTTTATCTTTCACACCAGGAGCTGAACTACTTTATTCCAGCCCTCCCTACTCCCTACCACGAGGGTCTGCCCCACCACAGGCCCCAGAACAACAGAGCCATTAGCTATAGACCTAACCCTCGGAAACCACGAGTCAGAATAACCCTTTCCACTCTTCAGCTGACTTTCTCAGGTGTTTTGTCACAGCGGTGGAAAGCTGACTGATATGCAAGCTTTTCTCTTTTTGATTCTTTCTTTGAATGTCCACCTGTGAAATTAAACACTCTTGAAGTAACCATACTACAATAGAATGCTTCGAGTAAGTCCCAGATGGAGAGCTTGTCACAAGGAGATAAAATGAGGGGCATACATGGGACAGCCTGTGAGAGAAATGCTACTACTGGGCCTTTAGAAAACAAACCATTGCTTCTAAACTTTTATAGCTGACCTGACATTCTCATGACGTTAGGGAAACTTTCTGGGTGTGTGTGGGACCGGAATAACCACTGTTAACCTGACACAGGATAGACCTATGAGCTGCCCGGTCTCCTCCTAGGAATGCAGTCAGATAGCATTTCAGTCCTGGCCAGAGGTCCTGCCGCGTGCTGACTCACTGAAGTGTTTATGTATCATTATTACCGTTGTCCTTAGAAGGCTCAACACCACCTGTTTTCCTGGGAGCAGGTTTTCAGAACAACTTGAAACTCTTTCCAGGCCACAGTCACATACATTTGGCCCTGAATGAACTGTTTTCTTACCTCTTTTAAAGAACAGATGTTAGTTCACATAGCATCTTTCTCTGCTTACGTTGCCCACCTTGCGCGCGGTCTCCTTGGTCCCTCATGGCCCTCAGGACTTGGGTCACAGTTGTCCTGAAGTCCACCCACCTGGCCATATCCAATCCTGGTGATCGCTCTGTCTCTTTAGTCTTTCGGAGGTCACAGCTGATCAGAGAGACACAGACTCTTCTTATATATTGTTAAGGGGACACCTGACTTTTGGCCTCTACGAGTAAACTGTGCTTCTGTCTTTTGTCTTTGTTCTTTTGCCGTCTGTTGTATCTTGTAATTTGGCGGAATCAGTTGAGAAAGTGTCCTCATAGCAAAATTTCTCAGTGGTCATTTACACCTGCTGGTCTGATCAGATATTTTGGATTTATTTTAAAGAAAACTTTCCCTTCGCCTCTCCCAGTGGATAGATTCCTACTTCCGGATGCCCAGCGGTGTAAACCGCCGGTGCTCCAGGCCCGCTAGCGGCTGGCTTCTAGGGCAGTGCAGAGTGTTATCTGTGGCTCCTCATGTCCCTCATATCACCAACCCCACAGTAGGTGGCAGGACCCCAATACATGTGGTCCTGTATGTATCACAATTGCGAATTTCTGTGGGTATCTCTAGGAAAGGCTTCTTTTGAAAAAAAAATCATGCCAGACGTGGTGGTACACACCTGTAATTCCTGCGCTTGGGAGACTGAGGCAGGAGGATTGCTGCAAGTTCAAGGCCAGGTGGAACTACATAGCGAGACTCTGTCTCAAAAAAATTCAAAAAATTTCCAAACTCATATAGTTTAATATTGCTTTTTCTGGATATGTGATGCACAGCTGCAATCCCAGTACTTGGGAGGCACAGACAGGAGGATTGCAAAGAGTTTGGGGCTAGCCTGGGCTACAAAGTGAGTTCAAGGCCAGCCTGAACTGCATAGTGAAACCCTGTCTCAAAAAAGAGATATAGATGTAGATATATAGACATAGACATACAGATATGCATAGCTTTCAATCTCTTCTTATTCTATACATCAGTAGAAAAATGTTAACTAACAAGATGTTTTGACTTCTGATTTTCATTTGTCCAGTACAAATGTCCAGGGGCAAATTCTCTAAGTGCAACATCTGAGAGGCAGACTGTTCATCTGACCCACAGTTGCTGGGGGCTGGACGCGGTGTTGGACGCAAGCCTCTTTTGGCTAGCTGGGAGTGCAGAAGTATTCTGGGGTCCTGTCCTCAGTCTCAGGCTCTTGGCCAGCTGTTCCCCAGCGGTGAGCTTCACTGTCTCAGACCCACTCTGCCCCACAGCTGGAACAGAAGGGAGTGAGCCATGGACTCAGGTACCTTCCGTGTCCTGGTGGGGTAGGCTCAAACCCTCAGTGGCGTGGACTCCACAGTTTCTCCAGGAGGTGGCCTCTGGAAAGCACCTTACTCTGTCACAGTTTTAAAAGCTTCCCTTTCCCTCCACCACCTCGTAAGAGGAGGTTTTTCTCTGTTTGCTGCTATGAGAACCTGGCAGAACCCCAGGAGGTAAATCTCGAGAAGGCCCCACATCAGCAGCCCTGGAGTTTGAAGGCACAGGGGCCCCCCCGCACAGGCTGTGCTTCCTGCAGGGGCGCCAGCCATGGTCTCAACTCCTGTGTCTTTCCAGTCTGAGAAACAGTAGTTTGCCGTGTTGTAGCAGAAGTCGTGCCCCACCCCAGTCAGTACACTTGAGTTTCTCAGCTGCCGGGTAATAGTTTGGGGTACAGTTCTGTAACTTGTGTTTCTTAGAAAGGGCTGGTCGCCACGCTGCACACTGTGGACAAGCCATTCTGCCTCTCTACTTCTGCCTGCTTATCCCATATAAGCCCGAGACCGCCAGAGATCAGGCCTAATATTTGGAGAATGATCCCAATCAGTGTCCCCTGACATAAACAAATCTGCCTCCCAATCCTGGGTGTCATTTTGTGTTCCTGTTCGCCATAACACTGTGAACTCAGTTCTCTGATGGATCTAAGATTTGATGCTTTTCCTTTTCACTTGTTAGAGGGCTGACTTCTGAGCTCCCTCGAGAACCTGGAAATCTCACCTTTGTTTCTGCAGTCTGTTTGCTCCTGGTGTTGAATCTCACATGGACAGTGTGGTCTTCAGTGCGTTAAGACACTGCCCCTTTACTTTCCCTGGCATTGCTTTCTCTCTGGAAATCTGTTGCTAGCTTTATAAATGTTCCTGCACACGTGATCTTTGGGGAATGTGTATCATATTTTCTCTCTATGCTGATTTTGAGAAATTTATGATGTGCATTGGTATAGGTTTCTTCCTATTTTTTTCCCTTAAATCAGTGTCAAGATTTATTTGAAAAAATAAAAGTGAAGAATGGGAGAGAAGCTGGCTTTGCAGAGCAAACTTGGGCTGAGTAATTAGAAAAAGAGGGAGATGTGCTGTGTCTGGGGAACAGAGTGTGGGCCGCAGTGGAAGCTACGGTAACACCGGCTCCACATCCCTGCCTTTCTCTTATTTTATCCAAATCTCGAGGAGACCAGAGTGAACGGCTACATACGGGTCCTCGAGGCGGTGCTGGGATCTCCTGCCTAAGGCTGCCCCCAAGTGTAGGCTTCCTATTGAGAACCTGCTGAGTTCTTGAGAGAGTTCCCTGTGTAGGGCCTTGGGAACTGCTCTGTGTGGGTGTCCAGGACCCCATGCTTCACAGGCCACACCTGCTTCCCCAGCCAGCTTTGCCATGCCCTAGTCTCCCATCTCATCCCCTGCCTCTGCCCACCAAGATACACAAATCCCCATAACTCTTTACAGGGTGCTGAGGGTGTGTAGGTCTCTGTCTTCTGTAGCTTCTTCAAGTTGGAAGGGACTGCAGACCTCACCTGCTGGGGTCATGTGCTCTCCAGCTCCCTTGGGGCACTGTGGCTCACTGGCTGAGCTGAAGAAGGGAAAACCTGTCAGAAAACTATGAGAAAAAATTAATGTCCATCGGTCTTCATTGCTGGCCCAGGTATGAGGAGCAGTAGGGTTTCCACGGTTCCTGTAGTGGACAGGAGTCTCTCAAGTCCTCCAGAGGCTCACAGGAGTCACTGTTTTCTTTTGGGTGATTTTGTGCATCAGACAGTTCAGTCGGGACCAGCGCCACTCTAGAAAGATGAATCCAACTGTCTATCCCTGCCACCTTTACTGCAGTGGGTGTGGCAAGGACACCGAGGAGGGGTCCTTCCATTTTGGGCTTAACTGGGCAGCAGGGGTTCCCTCTCTCCAAGATTTTAGCAGAGGTCGCTGGATGAGGAGGTCTAGCGTCAGTGACCTGTGTGAGCTGAGAGCTGCATAGCCTGCCTTTCCATGTCTTTCTTGAACAAAGCAACTTTCACCAGTGGACCACACCTCTGTAGGGTCCTGGAGGGGCAGGTCACTGGTGTCCTGCCTATTGCATAGATCTGAGAGATGACTTGTTCCCTGGAGAGACTAACTTCTAAGTCTGTAGGCATCAAAGAAGCAGGGTTAATAGAAGTTTTTACAGTAACCTCAGGGGTATCTAACAGCATGGCCTGAAGCTTAGAGCCATTCCCCCTGTTAACCACAAGTAAACTTTAGTCTCTAGAATAGCTCTGACCTGATGGGGTGTCAGGACTTCTACTGTTTATTTCAAAGTTAACTTTGTAGCTTCTTATTACTACAGCTGTAGCTGCTACTGCTCTCAGGCAGGGTGGCCAACCAGAAGCCACAAAATCTTTCTTTTAAAAAAAAAATGCCACTAGGCAAGGTTCTTGCCCTAGTTTTTGGATCAAAATTCCCAAATCAATTCCTCCCTTTTCTGATACATAGAGAAAGAAAGATTTTCTTAAGCCAGGTATTCTCAGGGCTGGAGTCTGAGTAAGGGCATGTTTTATTTTTTCTAAAGGCATTAATGATCACTTTTCTCAGGGCCTTTCTCAGGTGGCAACCTCATACAAAGGCTTTACCATTCGTCCAAAATTAGATAGCCAGATCCTACAAAAGCCAGCCATCCCCAGGAATTAGCAGAGCTGCTGTTTGGGGGCAGGGGGCCAAGCTCACAGCCAGCCTAGATCCAGCCCCCACACACCTGGCATTCTCCAGGTGTAAGACCGTATCCCAGACACTGAACATTTTGGGGGGATATCTGGGCCTTTTCTCTGGACATTTTATATCCATTCTTACTAGAAAGTCAAGAGTCTGTACAGTGTTATAGTTAGGTAATTTCTGAGTCGGGCTACAAACTGATGGCTCTTTATTTAAGCTTTAAATTCCTCAAGTCTTTCTACAGTGCCTGTGCCCAAAAATGAGAGCTGTCTCTACGGTCCATGTATATTATGGCTTTTCTTGAAACAGTTAAAGGCAAATGGGGATTGAGAGTCTGAATGCAGGGAATAGAGAAAAATAATTTTTTTTAGACAAGGTCTTATTACATAGTTCAAACTGTCCTTGAACTCACTAGGTAGCCCAGGCTGGTCTCAAACTCACAGCAATCCTCCTGCCTCAGCCTCCCAAGTGCTGGGATTATGGACATGCACCACCACACCTGCTGAAAAAATACATCTTTAAATCCAACATTGAGCACCAATTAATGTTCCCTAGAATTTGGAGAAAATAGTTACGGATCTGTCACTAGAGGACAGGTCTTGTACTGACTGCTTCGTCCAGCACAGCTCCTGAAACTTTGGAGAGAGGACAGCAGAGGATGGAAAAGACAGGAGTCAATAGACAAAAGCTGAGGTCAGAGGAAGCCCTTCTCCTGATGGGAGGAAGAAACTGCCCAGCACCTGCGGTGTGTTTACTTATGCAATCAGCATATGAATAAGCTCATGGGGTAGTTTAAGGTGAGGCTAGAACCCGGAAGGAGGAAGGAAGAATATCTAATCTCCAGCAGATCAGCAAGGCTTAGCGCCTTCCTGGGGAACAACAGGGGCGGTGTCTGCATCAGCATCAGCAAGCAAAGGCCAAGTCACTGTGGTCAACTCCCTGGGCTGTGCACATTTCTCACACTCATGAGAGGCAGGGACACAGACAGCTTCCGAGAGTCTCCCAAGGGCTTCACTACAGCGAGGATGGAGATGACGGGTCTGGCCAGCTTCGGGTCATCTTTGAGAAATTTGCCTGTCAGAGCCTGGAGGCCTTTATGTGCCTCTTCCCTGACTGGACACTGGTTTTGGTTAGGAAACCAGCCAGTCCTTCAGGCTCATAACTACCAGAATCGGCCTTACCAGGTATTCCCTTGTGCCATGAGGCAGGACCCACCAGACAGACCTGGTGTGGTCCCACAAGTAAATCTGCTTTGGCCTTAGCCGGAAGTTGAGAATTGCCCTCATAAGCTAGAGACTCTCCCTAGCAAAGGGGCAGGACAAGGAGCAGCATGGTTAAACATTTGCCCCTCAGAGCGACACGTCAGAGGAGTAAGGTATCCCTGGCTGAGGCGCCCCTCAACCTTGACTATGACCATAGACCTAGGGGAGCATTTTCCAGAGGAGGAAGCCAGAATGGGATGAGCCACCCCTGTATCAGTGAGCAGTCCAGCTGGCTCATCTATGATACGTGAGTTTCCCCAGAGAAGGGGCGACATTACAGGTTCCCTGGGCCTCCTCAGCCATCAGGGCTGAAAATGAGGGCTCTGGCTGGCCTCGGCCCTCTCTGGGAGGGGGACAGTCCCACTGCTGATGCCACAGGTTGACGTATTAGCAGCCTCACACCTGGAGCAGGGTCCAGGTGGAAGCCTGGGGCAATCTGGTGCCAGGTGCCCCATCTTCGTGCACTTGAAGGAGGAACCCTTTTATCTGTGGTCCCTGGGTTTCCCCTTAGACAACTTGGGTGGGTCTAAAGTATCACCAGTGGCAGTGGCTGTACTGTTGTACTGTACTCTCTCGTCTCTCCTCTGTGCTCCAACAATTGAACACAGAAAAGGCCATGTCCAGCAATTGGGTCCCAGATGTGTGTGGCTCTGTCTGAAGTTTTTGGAGCTTACATCAAATATCAGAGGCTGATTATAGATCAAATGATGTCCCATGGCACTTCTCCTTCCCTGGAGGATGACTCTAAGACTCACCGCTTATGAAGCAAAGCTGGATTTTCTTCTGTACCAGTAAGACCCCAGGCACTGTATCATAATTAATAGATTTTTAATGCGCACTTTTTTTTTTCTTTTTTGCACCAGGGATTGAACTCACAACCTTGTGCTTGCCAGGCAGGCACTGTGCCACTGAGCTATATCCCCAGCTCTTTAGTGCACTTTTTAAAAATTAAGTCTATTGGTACATTTTAGGTATACATAATGATCACCTTCATTACAGGGAATGTGTCTGAACCTGATATATTTTGGTTCTCTCTTTTTTTAAATCTTCCCCTACCCTGATGTCTTAGTTACTTTCTACTGGTCGCTGGGACAAAATACCTGATGCCCAAAGTTGGGAAAGGAAAGGTTTATTTCTTACAGTTTTTGAGGTTTCAGTCTATACTCTGTTGGCTCCAAGGCAGGCTGGCATGGCTGGGCGGCAGTTCATTGCAGCCGGCAACAGCAAACTCGAACCAGCAAAAAAAAGGACACACCTTCTTCCTGCCATTACATCAGATTCTGGCTCCACCCCTATATGGGTGGAGCACTGACACCATCAATCCAAGCACTATACAATGAACCACCACAAATGAACAATGCAAACTCATGAGGCCTGGGGGACACAAACATAAACCATGACAAACCCTAACACTAACCCTAACCCTAAACCTAATCATAACCCTAACCCTGTATTGGACACCACCCCGTGACAAATCAGAAGCAAGGGCCTAAGCTTGGAACCCATCTGCAAACTTGCTGGGATCTTCAGTAGTCGGCCTGACTGTTGCTTGCACTGCTGGGCCCCTGCAGCTGACCGGCCCTTGAGCATTTCCTGTCGACCCTGGGACTTTGCCTAGAACAGAAGAGGTGAATCAGAGCAGTCAGAGCACCTCTTTGGGTCCTACCTGTGGGATTCACAGCTGCCCGAGAAGCACAGGGAGGGGGCTGAGGAACGCTGGCTTCCTCTGGGATGTGGGCTTTTGCGGGGGGCGGGGGGAGCAGACTTGATCTATTAGAAAACAACCCAGTGTCATAGGACAGATCAGAGAGACCCACATGCCCCGAGAGACAAGTGAGGGTCTCAGGACAGGGCCATCCAGAGTGTCTCTGTGCTCCTCAGGGGTCGCTCTAACCTGAATGGCTCCTGAGCATTCCCTCTGATAAAGTCACAAGAGCCTCAAGGTAAAGCATCTCACCTTGCATATTTTAAACAAAGACGCAGGAACTGGAGAACAGTTTCACAGTGTAACTGCCAGCCCATACCCACCTCCTGCCATCTCCCAGTCCATCCCAGATCCAAACCACATTGCAACAATAGACCAGCTGGTGCTGTTTAGAGCATCAGGGTCAAACCTGTCCCGCTCATGCAGAAGGTGGTGATGACAGTGAATCCATGTGGTCATGACATCCAACAGATTTCCTGTTTGCTTCCATTGGGACTGTAGAGAAAAGGAGGCCCAGGAGGCGTCCCCCACATAAGGAGACCCAAGTGCACAGGGTGTCCCTCGTGAGACTGAGAAACCTAGGGAGCCATCACTATCTGAGAACCTTCCAGCGATGCCAACGCAGGCATCACTCAACACAAAACAAAGCTGGCTCCCTGCCCCCCCCCAGGGGGGCTCTTTGGTCTCTATCTTTGGACCTATTCACCCACTGAGGAAGGGGCTGGGCCATCTGTTGGCCTTGCCTAGCTCAACCTCCTGTGAAGTAAGGGGACTACTTCCCCAAGCAAAGTCTCCTCAGCCACCCCAGCTGAACCCCTAGGTTGTCGCACTTTCGTGGTTCTGAGGCCCTTGATGACGCTACTTAGCCAGAAACCATGCAGGAAAACGTCTTTTATCCTGATGAAGAAGGTCTATGCTTTGAAATGGTTTCCCCTCCACACACAGTAACAAGAAGTTTTTAATGTTCAAAATGCTGTTTAAGTTTAAAATGCTGTTTTGTTTGAGCTCTCGGAGAGGCTGAGACTCTAGGTTTTGTCCAAAAGTCCTGAGCATTTAAAAATGGCCAAGTTTTTATCTTTTTGGAGGGTGAGGGGAGAGTGCTGGGGATCAAACTCAGGACCTTGCATTTGCCAGGCAGGTGCTTATGCCACTGAGCTAAAGCCCCAGCCCTTTACATTTTGTTTTTCTTTTGTCTTGTATTTGCGTTTCTCCCCCCAAGTACAGTAAGCCAGTTGCACCCTGCTGGGATGGGGGTAGGCCTCTCCAGTATCCTCTGCCCAGCCAGGTGCCCCCACAGCTGCCCCAGGGCACAGCCGGAGACCTGTAATTGTCACTCCCACACAACAGCTTTGTACCGATTTTTAAAGGGATAGTGCAACAGAGTTTTTCCTTCTTGTGGAAAGAAAGAAAATTGTTTCTCTATGGTTTTCCATTAGTCCATATGCCACTTAAAATCAGAGACTTAACCTGTAAGGCCAGTTATTATATTTTTATTTTATTTTATTTTATTTTATTTAGGTACCGGGGATTGAACTCATGACCTTGGGCTTGCCAGGAGGCGCATGTGCTGCTGAGCTAAATCCCCGGCCCAGGCCAGTTATTTTATTTATTTATTTATTTATTTAATTTAAAGAGGAAAAAAAAACCCAAAAAACAAAACAGTGAAAGGGTACAAGTAATACAGAATTTCAAGAAAAAAATATACAGTAAGAAATCACTAGTTAATAGATTACATATTGTCATCTTAGAAATAGTTGCTCAAATTACAAAATTAAAGCACACAAAGTAGGCATTCAAATAGCAAGATTGCGAACAGTTTTGTTCAATGATCCAACAAAAACTTAGTAATATGGTTTTCTATCTTATACACTTAAATATACATGCAGTTATATCCTTTAGATCACTTTCTTTTCCTCTCTTTTTTACAATAAAAATCACACATTTTGGCTTTTATTACTCCCACAGTTATTATTTTTTTTTTTTTTTGAAGAGAAAAAACCCAAATGTGACAAAGCAAAACAGTCAGAACAGAAGGATGGACATAGTACATGATGTAAAAACAGAATACCAGGTGATCAACAGTGGTTACCATTATGCCTCTTGCTATCTTAAAAAGAGTTGCCTATATCATCAGGTATAATAGAATTGAACAAAACAGTACAGAACAAAATCAATAAAACCTAAACATTGGAGACCTTATAGGACTTCAAAAGAAGATAATAGTCAAACCATAATGGGCATCATGGTAAATCTTACTGCCTTCAAAGTGGCTGCCTATACCCTCAAACTTGATACTATCAAACAATACAGAATACAGTAAAATCAGTCAAAACAAGATGGGGAGAGCAATACAGAAGTTCAAATCAGGTTAATAGGAAAACAAAAAAAGTTACTATAATATATCCTGCTATTTTTAAATTCATTTTTCCCTTAATTAAAAAAATAAAAAATAAATTATTTTTTTTAAAAGAAGGGGAGATTGAGATAAAAGAGGACATAATAACAGAACAACACAGGTCAGAACAGAACAATTTAAGCATCACTGTGTTTCACCACCAGATAACCTGACATAATAGTAACCATAGTGTCTCTTTCTTTGAAATATTTGAGTATAACTTCGTATACTATAGCATCAAACATATCAAGACAGTGTGAAACCATTCAAGAGAATGAAAGCATTACAGGGAATTTAGAACCAGCTAACAGAAAATGAACCACAGTTTCTATATTATCTCTTTGCCTATAAAAATTTTTGTTTATACTATCACATATATTAAAATATAATAAGATGCAACATGTTAAAACCAATGAAAACAGATGAACAACAGCTTGATGGGACTTCAAAACAAGATGATATTAAATCAGCATTAACTATTATGATGTCTTGTTTTCTTCAAAATAGCTATTCATACTATCACAGACAATAAAATCGAACAACCCAAATTAAAACCATTCCAATTAATGAGTGAAAACATTATATGGCTTCAAACCAATATAATTGGGAATCATGATTACCACATACTTTTATGTATTCTTATCATTTCTTACACTAGGGAAACTATTCGGTATTTATACATGTGAGTTTGATTTATTTCACTTACGAGTATGGTCTCAAGCTGCGTCCACTTATTTATAAATATCTCAATGTGATCATTTTTTATAGCTGAGTAGTACTCCATTGTATAAAAATACCACAACTTTTTTATCCATCCTCAGTTGATGGACACTTAGGTTGTTTCCAAGATCTGGCTATTACAAATTGTGCTGCTATAAACATGGGTGCACATATATCACTGTGGTATGATGCTTTCAGTTCTTCTGGGAATATGCCTAGAAGTGGAATAGCTGGGTCAAATGGGGCTTCCAATCCCAGCTTTCTGAGAAATCTCCAGACTGACCTCCACAATGGTTGTACCAGTCTATACTCCCACCAACAGTGCACGAGAGTTCCTTTTTCTCCACAGCCTCTGCAGATTTGTTGTTGCTGGTTTTCTTGATCCTGGCCATTCTTTCAGGAGTGAGGTGAAATCTCAGTGTGGTTTAAATTTGCATTTCTCTAATGATTAAGGATGATGAACATTTTTTTCATGTATTTATTTGCTGTTTGTATTTCTTCATCTGAGAATTGTGTATTCATCTCAGATGCCCATTTTTGGATTGGGTCTTTGAATTTTGGGGGTCTGATTTTTTAAAACTCTTTATATGTTTTAGACAGAAGTCCTTTGTCTGAGGGGCAGTTCACTAAGATTTTTTTCCCAGTTTGTGGGTTTTCTTTTCACTATGCTGGAGATTTCTTTTGACATGCAGAAACCTTTTAATAAGAGGTGATCCCAGTTATTGATTCTGGGAAGCAGTTCCCGTGTGGTTTGAGTCCTGTTCATGAATTCTCTACATACTCCTTTGTCTTCAAGGTTTTTACCCAATTTGTCTTTGATTTAGTGTTTCTGTTTTAATATTCAGATGTTTGGTCCATTTAGATTTTATTTTAGTACATGGTGATAGGCATGGGGCTAGTTTTAGTTTTTGGCATATGGAGAGCCAGTTTTTCCAACACCATTTATTAAAGAGACTGTCGTTCTTACAGTGAACATGTTTGGCCCCTTTATCAAAGATAAGGTGGTTGAGTGTGTTTATAGTTGTGGTTGTATCTTCTAATATATTCCACTGATCTTCAGCTCTGTTTTGGATCCAACACCATGTTGATTTTACTACGGTTGCTTTGTAGTATAACTTCAAGTCAGGGGTTGTGATGCCTCCTGCCTTGCCTTTGTTGCTTAGAACTGTCTTTGCTATTCTAGGTCTCTTCTCGCTCCAGATGAATTTTAAGAGTGATTTCTCTAGGTCTATGAGGTATGTTGGTATTTTCATTGGGATTGCATTGAATCTGTATAACAGTTTTGGGAGAATGGCCATTTTCACAATATTTATTCTTCCTATCCATGAGCAAGAGATGTCTTTCCATTTTCTGAGATCATCTTCATTTTCATTTTTCAGTGTATTATAATTTTCCCTGTATAGGTTTTTCACTTCTTTCGTGAGAGTAATTCCTAAATATTTCATTTTTTTGATTGCTAGTGTGAAGGGTTTGGCTTCTCTTATTTCTCTCTCTGTGATTTTCTTGTTAGTGTAGAGGAATGCTGTTGATTTTTGATTTTGTATCCAGTCACAGTGCTGAATTTATTTGTTATATCTAGGAGTCTTTCGATGGAGTTTAGGGGGTGTTCTATGTAGAGTATCATGTTATCTACAAATAATGATAATTTAACTTCTTTTCCTATCTTTACCCCTTTTATTTCTCTCTCTTGTCTAATTGCTCTAGCTAATATTTCCAGTACAATATTAAATAGGAGCAGTGATAAGGGACATCCTTGTCTTGTGCCTGATTTTAAAGTAAAGGCCTTCAATTTTTGGCCATTTAGTATGATACTGGATGTTCCTTTGTCATAGATGGCCTTTATTATATTGAGGTAAAGACCATCTATTCCAATTTTCTGCAAGGTTCTTATCATAAATGAATGCTGGACCTTATCAAATGCTTTTTCTGCATCTATAGAAATGATCATGTGATTCTTACTTTTGGCTTTATTGATACGGTGGATTACATTTATTGGTTTACGTATGTTGAACCATCCCTGCATGCCTGAGGTGAATCCCACTTGGTCGTGGTGTATAATCTTCTTGATGATTTGCTGCATCCTATTTGCCAATATTTTATTGAGGATTTTTGTATCTGTGTTCATTAGGGAGATTGGTCTGTAGTTTTCTTTTTCAGTTGGGTCCTTCCGGTTTTGGTACTGGAGTAATATTTGCTTCCAGGAATGACTTAGGAAGGATTGCTTCCCTTTCAGTTTCATTGAAGAGTTTGTGGAATGTCGGCAATAGGACTTCTTTGTATTTCTTGTAGAATTCTGCAGTGAATCCATGTGGGCCTGGGCTCTTCTTTGCAGGTAAGGACTTAATTACATTTTCAATTTCATTAATAGAAATTGGGCTATTCAGCAGTTTTACATCTTCTTGATCTAGCTTTGGTACTTCATATGTTTCTAGGAATCTGTCTATTTCTTCTGTGTTATCAAACCTTTGAGAGTAGAGGTTTTTGAAATAGGTGTTGATGATCTTCTGTATTTCTATAGGGTCTGTAGTGATTTCACCTTTTTCATTCCTTATTGCATGAATTTGAGCTTTTTCTTCCCTTTTTAAAATAAGGTTGGATAAGGGCTTATTGATTTTATTTATTCTTTCAAAGAACCAACTCTTTGATTCATTGATTTTTTGGATTGTTTTCTTAGTCTCTATTGCATTGATTTCTGCTCTGATTTTTATAATTTCCTCTCTTCTTTTGGCTTTGAGCTTGACTTGCTTTTCTTTTTCTAGATCTTTGAGGTGTAACATCAGGTTATTTATTTGTATTCATTCTGTTTTCCTGATGTGGGAACTCAGTGCAATAAATTTTCCTCTGAGGACAGCTTTCATTGCATCCCACAGATTCCGGTAAGTTGTATTTGTGTTTTCATTTGTTTGTAGATATTGTTTAATTTCTTCTGTGACCCACTGATTACTCAAGAGTGTGTTATTCAGCTTACATGTGTTTGTGGGATTTTTGCTATATCTTTTAACATTAGTTTCTAATTTCATAACACTATGATCCGATAACATGCAAGGGATAATTTCAACTTTTTTGCATTTATTTAAATTTGTTCTGTGAGTTAATATATGGTCTATTTTAGAGAATGACCCATGTACTGCTGAGAATAATGTGCATTCTGCTGTTGTTGGGTGGAATACTCTGTATATGTCTATCAAGTCCATTTGTTGACAGGTGTGATTCAGTTCTTTTATTTCTTTGCTGATTTTCTGTCTGGTTGATCTGTCCATTGGTGTCAATGGTGTGTTAAGATTTCTTGTTATAATTGTATTACTGCTAATTTGGTTTTTTATTTCTGTCAATACTTGTTTTATATAACTGGATGCTCTGGAATTTGGTGCATATATATTTAAGATAATTATCTCTTCCTTTTGAAGTTTTCCCCTAACCAGTATGTAGTGACTTTCTTTATCTCTTCTGATCATTATTGGTTTGAAGTTCACATTGCAAACAGAATAGCTACCCCCACTTTTTTGGGGGTTCCTATTGCACAAAGTATTGTTTTCCATCCTTTGACTTTCAGTCTGTGAGTATCCTTTTGGGTTAGATGGGTTTCTTGTAGACAGCATATGGTTGGATTTTGTTTCTTGATCCATTCTGCCAGTCTGTTTCTTTTGATTGGTGCATTGAGACCATTTACTGGCTATAACTGTTGTATGTTGATTTATTATTGACATGTTATCTTTCTGCTGTTGCATCTTTATCTTTTTGTTCTGTTTAATTGTCTGCTTTGTTTAGTGGTTTTTTCCTAAATGTACCTAAACTGTCTTTCAGTATTCTTTGCAGGGCTGGCTTGGTGATCATGAAGTTCTTCAACTGATCTTTGTCATGGAAGTATCTTATTTCTCCATCAATTTTGAAGGACAGTTTTGCAGGGTACATCAGTCTAGGTTGGAAATCATCTTCCTTTAGGATCTGAAATACTTCACTCCATGCTCTTCTTGACTTTGTTGTTTGTGCTGAGAAGTCTGCTGTGATTCTGATAGGTTTTCCTTTATAGATGATCTGTCTTTCTCTCTGACAGCTTTTAACATTCTATTCTTTTGTTCAATTTCTGGGGATGGTGATTATTATATGTCTGAGTGTAGTTTTATTTTGGTTATGGCTATTTGGAGTTCTATATGCTTCACTGATCTTGATATCAGTTTCCAATCTCATGTTTGGGAAATTTTCAGCTATTACTTCTCTAAATATCCTCTTGACATCCTTTATGTTGTTCCCTTCTTTTTCATTTATCCCTATCAACCTTATGTTGTTTTTCTTTGCGTCATCTTGCAGATGTTGAATTGTTATTTCCTGATTTCTTGTTATTTTTAAAAGATCTTTCCTTTCCTGTTCACTGGCTGCAATCTTGTCTTTGAGGTCTGAAATTCTATCTTTACATTCATTGAGGCAGTTTTTAGAACTTTCAATGGAATTTTTGATTTCCTATATATCTCTTTGTTTCTGCTTTATATATTCTGCTTGTTTCTTATATTGTTCATCCAGGGATTCTATCTTTTTGTTTAGTTCCTCCAATTTTTTAACTGTGTCTTCTTTACATATGTTCAGCATCTCCTTCATTTCTTTTATCATTTCTTCTTTTACCTGAGAGATTATTTTAGTTTGAATTCCTTTAAGGCTTCCCAGAGTTGCTTCTTTATTTTGGTTACTATTATTTCAGGTATTTCAGGCATATGGCATGTATTTTTTCTATGTACATGGCTCCTTGGCTTTCTTGGGATGGGCTGGATGTTTGAGATTGCTTTTTTGGTCTTTTGTTTTGTCATTTTCCTGTATTTCCGTGTTTCAAGTGTTGTTCCAAAGCTTCCCCTGGAGGTATTGGAAATTGTCTCCTATGTCCTGGGCTCCTGGGACTCCTCTGGTAGTGTAGCTCCCTCCTTGGGCAGCGAGGCCCCCAGATTATAAGGTTTCCAGGCTCCTCTCAGGTAGACCTAAAGCCTCCTCAAGCTACACAGCTCCCCCCTCTGGCAGCAAAGCTCCCCTGAGGGAAAGAAAGCCACCTGGTGTGGTCCAGGCAATCCCAAATCCTGCTAAACCCAATCTAGTGTGACTGCAAGCCCAGCAGACCCCCAACCCACCAAAGCCAGGATCTCATACTCTCCCAGGGATTAGATGTTGTGTAGTCATCCAGCTCTTGGATGGCAAAGCTCCCCAGGCTGATAGAGGGTCCCCCTATGGCCTAGGTAGGCCTCAAACCTCCTTAGCGGGGCTGCTCCCTCCTCCAGGTGGTGGCAGTAGTGCTGGTGCTCTCCAGGTGGAAAGAAGTTCGCAGGCAAGGCCGGAGCAGGTTCCCACAGCTTGGCCCAGTTCCCTCCTTCAGGCGGGGCAACTGTTGTGCCCTCCGGGTGAGAGAGGGCGATCAGCAAGGCTGGAACATCGTCCCGCGGCTTGGCCCAACTCAGTCCTCCAAGTGGGCAGCTGCGGTGTGCACTCTGGGTGAAAGAGGGCGATCAACAAGGGCCAGTTATTTTAATGAAAGAAAAAAAAAGAGAAGATGGTTATGGCTGGTAACACACACCCACATCAAAATTACCTAGTCATGCAATGAGACGAGCTGGCTGCTGGCCACACGGCCAGGTAGAACAGCTGCTGGCCACTTGGCCAAGTACCGTAGTGGCACCTCTGACCAGAACACAAACTGAGAAAAGGTTATTTGCAAACTCGGGTACGTGGACATCAGGTTGATTTCAAAAAAGAACAGCAAAGTACCACAAATGTGTGGAAAATGCCAGAAAGAGAAACCAAGCTGGTTTCCTTCTCCTATCCCCATGCCAGGCAGGAGCCCCTGGCTGGCACCCTGGGAAGAGATCTGGATTCCCACCTTAGGAGACTGAGGAGGAGAAAAAGAACCTTCTGGATAGAAACAAGACTTTTTGCCTAGGTTGGCTGCGCCTTGCTTTCAGCTCATACCTCAGCTTTATTCTCCTGATGCCTGGTCATGCCAAAATGTGCTCTCCTGCCTCGGATTGCCAAAATATCATTGGTAGCTTACTGTTGCAGTCAGCGTTTGCAAGGGAAAAGATATAATACAGAACACATAATTTATGAGATTATTTTATGATAGTCACCCAAAGAGTCAAATACAAAAGAGTGCAGGAAATCCATCCACACACTGGAGACCCAAAGAATCCAGCTGAGGCTCTGCATACCATAGCAATGTCCTGCGTGAATTTAGCTGAAGACCTAGAGCCCACTACAATGGCTCATGCAAGTCTGTATCAAGGACAGACAGACTTGTCCTTGGGCCCTGGAAAGGCCAAAGGTCAGTGGCGAAAGTTGAAAGTGTGCGCTGGCAGGATGAAGGATCTCTGCCAGCAGCTGAGAATCTGCATTGGGGCCAGGAAGCAATGCTCACGGTGAGGACCAGGGCTCCTGCAAAGAGAACCGCAGCCCTCCTCAGCGACAGTGAGGTTCTGAACTCCTCTGACGATGAGAACAGCCAAGTTCACACCAGGAAAGGCAGCACGACAGCTTCTCCAGGAGAATCAGCAGCACCACCACGTCCTCACCAGTCTCCTTTTGTGCTGTTGGCAGCAAGCCTCAGGCGGGCCTCTGTGCCCACGCCACGCTGATCCAGTCAGCTGCGGTTACAAGCTGCCACCGGTTGCCAACCCAGCACAGTCCCTGGCAGCTGGCTCCCTAGCGGGACGTCAGCTGGTTCCAGGTTGCTCGCTTCTCCTTTCAGAGCTGGATTCCAGGTTCTTCTCATTTTGAACAAGGAACTGAATGAAACGAGCTAAAAGCAGTGGCAAAGTTTATTCAAAAAATTTAAGTGAAGAGCAGAAGGGAAACTGGGTCTGCAGAGCAAGCTTGGGCCAAGTAAATAGAAAATGAGGGGCGGGCTGGGAATTTAGCTCAGCAGGCACAGTCCCTGCCTGGCAAGCACAAGGTCGTGAGTTCAATCCCCGGTAACCTCCCCCCCAATTCTTTAAAAGAAAATGAGAGAGAGGCAAAGCTAACAGAACAGCTGGTGTTGGGAAACGCAGTTTCTACAGCAGCCTCTTCCTATTTCTGGTGACCTTTTCAGATTTAGGGTTCTATAATTTTCATCAAGTTTTGTTTTAAATTCAGGCTTTTTTTTTCTTAGTATTTCCTCTGCTCCCCCAGGCCTTTGGGGGTATCATTACACATAAATTACACTGGTAATTTTCTCACAATTTATTAATATTCTGTTCATTTAAAAAAGGTCTTCTGTACCTTTGCTTTATTTTTGATAGTTTTTTTGTTTTGCTCTTTTTTTTTTTTTGGTACCAGAAATCAAATTCACAACCTCGCAATTGCCAGGCAGGCACTGGGCCACTGAGCTAAATCCCTGGCTCTGTTGCCCTGTCTTTATGGTTAGTAACCCTTTCCCCTTCCTAGAGTGATGATAATGTGTCTAATGTATTGTCATCTCACAAATTTTTGTTTTTATCCCTAATATTTCAACTGGTCATTTTTTTTGTTGTTGTTGTCTTTTTCCTTTTTATTGGTACCGGGGCTCGAACTCACGACTGCCTGCTTGCAAGGCAGGCGTTTATGCCGCTGAGCTAAATCCCCAGCCCCTTAACTGGTCATTTTTACATCCACCATCTGTCTACTTAACTTTTTTAGAATAACAGTTTGAACATCCTTCTTAGTTAATTCTAGCAAATATGATGGTTCTGGGTCACGCTTTTCCCTTTTTTTGAGACAGCGTCTCACTGTGCAGTTCAGGCTGGCCTCCAACTTGTGGTGATTCTGCCTCGGCCTCCTGAGTCCTGGGATTGCAGCCATAGGTTCCACCACGCTCGGCTCTGGGCCACTCTTGGTGGACTGATTCATCTTATCAGGATTCTGTTTTCCTTCATGGCTGTTTTTCGATTGGATTCCAGAGATTATCTTGTTGAGAGCGGGATTTTCTGTTTTCCTATGAATATTTTGGAACATTTTCTGTGGTTACTTTGAGTAGTTGGATGTTTCCAGGTCTTGCTTGTGTGATTCATTAGGTGGATGCAGGGCCACCCTCAGCCTGGGCTCACCACTCCCCACCGGGAGCCTCTCCCTGAGGATCTCAGCTGAAGCCCCCTGAACTCACGGGAAGGAGCACTGTTCTTGGCCTTATGTGGGGACAGGCACTGCCCTCCCATGCTTCTGGTGGCTTTCACTGAGCCTGGGCAGCTCTCTGCGAGATGCTCTGGCCCCGCTGTAGGTTAGAGGCTCTCGCCGTGTCCTCACTTCTCTGATGCCCTCTGGCTTGTTGAACTCCTGGATGCTCAACCCTGGCTCCCCTGTCAGGGAGGAGACTGGGCCCTTTCTGGGGTCCTGAACCTCACTGCTGCCTGGAAACCCTTTCTGGGAAGAAGCTGGTGCAACAGAGGCCTCGCCATTGTGGGTTCCTGTCTGCTAGGGATCTTGTTCCTTCACTGCTAATAACCACATAAGGCCAAGAATAGTGCTCCTTCCTGTGAGTTTAGGGGGCTTCAGCTGGGCTCCTCAGGGAGATGGAGGCTTCCAGTAGGGAGTGGAGAGGACATGGTGGTGTGTGCAGGTGGCCAGCTGCTGTGGCAGGGGTGACTGGGGGATAGTCACTGGCTCCAGGCTCTCACCGGGGTGCAAAATCCAGGCTTATTCTCTCTGACTGGTGAGCCCCAAGTCCCTGGTCAGATCAGGTAGGAAGAAACTGTCAAGCGGGGGCAGGGTTTGCAGCGGGGGGCAGGGGTGCTCTAGCAGTTCACTGGAGACGTGAGACATGGCTGTGTTTGCACTGGTGGCCTCTGAGTCTTTGCTGTGAGACCCTTCCCTCGGCGCCTTTCTGGCTCACCAGTGATGCAAGCTTGCTTCCCAAAGCTCAAGACAGGACTTCCTTTCCTCAGAACTGGAGACAGCCTTGAGTGCAGCTTCCCAATGGCTCACTGAAGGCGGGGTGTGGGGGAGAGGAATTCAGTTCCGCTAAGGAATAGCATTTGCTATGGCTAAGCCTTGTAAAAATTGATCTTTGGCTTTGAAAAGGAAGCAGAGAAAGCAATCTGCCTCCTTGAATGAAGGGAAACTGGGCAAATGAGTCATCTCTCTGCCATGTGCATGTTCCTAATGGCTGAGGGCCCCCTACATCTCTGCTCCCCTCCCCCACTAGGGTGCCAGGTTGGGTGGAGGCAGTTTGGAAGGGGGGTGACTGGAAGGTCCAGCATTTCCGTGCTAGCCCTCCCTTGGTGTGTGGGAGGGGCCGGCTGCACAATTACAAGAGAACAAAGGCAGCGTTCCTGATGCCAGGCTGTGCACCAGTCCTGCCCAGGCGCTGTGCCACACATGTTTTGTGGTGAAGTCTTTCCTGGCAAACTCTGCTCTCCAGTCCCCGGGGTCCCTGGCTCTTGGGAAGGCACCAACTGCTCCACAAGTGACACCCACACTCCTTCCTGGGGTGGGGGGGCTCAGGCCATCTGCAGGTAGGGAGCCCGACAGCCCCAGCCCTCCTGCTGCTGAGACATGTGTGGTTTGCAGCTTTTATCTGCCATACCTGGATCACACAAGAAATTCATCCTTAAAAATTTTAAATCTAGATTTTTTCTCCCTCACCACAAACTGTTTCATGTTATCCTGTTGGTCTCCAAATTTAATTTCAGTAAGTAAGATCGGTCTGAAAAAATGTTGAAAGGGGCCACACATATAGCTCAGTGGTAGAGTGCTTGCCTAGCATTTGCAAGGCCCCAGGTTTGATCCCCAGCAATAGGGAAAAAAAAGCTAATAAATTAATCAGATAATTTGTTCTGTTCACAATATAAAAGGAATTAAGATGTGTTATATACCAGCTCCTTACAATGAATACAATCATATACTACAAACATACAGTAAAATTTTTAAAAAGAAAAATTAGAAAATATAAACAAAAGAGGAAAAATTAAAGACTTCCTATTTTCTTAATTATTCTCCTCTAATTGCTGAGACAAAATACCTGACATGCAAGATTAAGGAACGAAAGTTTTATTTAGCTTACAATTGTGAAAGAAAGAGAAAGAGAAATCTCTCTTCACAAGGGAGATTTTTGTAAGGCCCATAACAGTGGGAACTGAAGTCTCTCTGGGACGCGGTTTCTCTTTGTCAGGTCAGCAGATGCCATGAATCCAACTCCCAGTGGGTCATTGGAAGCATTAGTGACAACATTCTGTATGCTTAACAGCCTGGCTCCCGTCTCGGGCAAGCAGAGGAATCCGATGACTGTTTTGCTTGATTTTAGCAGCTTTTTACCTTGGGTGGGGGGACTGCTGCTTAAGATAATAACTCCGCAGCACGGAACACAAACCTGTCATTTTCTGATGACTACGGACCACATAATTGCACAGAGAGTGCGCTGGCTTGTGAGGACAAGATAATTACAGGCCCGTCCTGCACTTTGGAGAAGTTTTCAAAACAGACTCAGCAATTATTTTAGAGTTCTGCCAACACCTCTGGAATTAAATGACACCAGAACCAGAGGATATTTCAGTGATGGCCGCAGCCTGCAGCCCTTCCTAGAGAGTCCGGGAGTCCTCATTCCTGGGTGTCCTGACAGTGTGGCCCATGGTTGACACTGTGGGTTACCCATCCGGGGAAGGAGCAAAGGGGTTTCTGTGTGGGAAGAGTGCTGTCTCGTGGGTCTACAGTGGCAAGTGAGGCGACCCCATGAGGCTCTTCCCTGATAGCTCGGCCAGGGTACGGGCAAGGCTGGCTTCCACATGGGCATGGAGGCCGCACAGCGGTGGGCTTGTGGCTCAGGAGCAGCTGGCAAACAATGTCCTATGCTGTGCAGACCCCAGAATAGGGAATCAGGACAAGGTTCCTGCACCTGTGCCTCAGCTCCGGCATGACCAGCTGCTGGCCTGCTCTAGGGGGTCTGGAATACCCCCCTCAAACCAGCCTGGTGCTGCTGGAGAAGGCGGAACCCAGGAGGTTCAGGGTCCCTGGGGGTATGCTCTTGAAAGGGACCTTGGTCTGTCTTCCTCTTTTTCACTTCCCAGCTATCACCATGAGGTGGAAAACCTCTCCCCACACAGTCCCTTCAACGATGGGTCTGTCTAATCCAGACTGCAGTGTCTAAATCCATGCACTAAAATTAACCCTCTCTCTTTTATACATTGGTGGTCTCAAGTAGTTTGTTACAGTAACACAAAGATGGCTAACATATAACCCATCTACCACCTGTCACGGAAGAACTGCATCTCGACTTCATGCTCCAGAATCCAATGACCCTAAACCTGCAGGTGCAGGGTATTTGGAGATGGTCTTTACAGAGCAATTGAATCGAGGCTGTTAGCATGGCCCTGTTTCATACGTATGGTGTCTAGGAGCCTGGCGTGCATGGGGATATCCAATTGTTCCAGCACCATTTTTGAAACTTATTTTCCTTTTGTCACTAGATTATCTACAAGTTTTACATGCATAGATCTATTTCCGGTGTCCTTAATCTTGCTGCTGTCACTGCCACAGTTTTGATTACTGCAGAGTCGCTGTGAGTTATAAAGTCAGTAGCGTTACTCTTTCAATTTTTCTCTTACTCAAAGTTTCCTGAGCTATTCTAGGTCCTTTGCCTTCCTCTGTGAATGTTAGAATTAGCTTGTCAATTTCTATAAAAATCCCTGCGGGAGTTCTATTTCCTTGCAGTGATCTCCTGAGGCTTGGCCCTTCAGAACACTAAGCCTTCAGGTCTCTGAAGTCAGCTTTTCTCTCCACTTGTTTAAGTCCTCTTTCATTTCTCTTCACTGTGTTATGTACAGGTCTCAGACCTCCCTGGGGCGTATCTCTGGTGTTTGGACCTGGTAATGTTAGACTGATCGGTATCTGAGAGCTGGACTTTCCACAGCTTCCTGAGATGGCCTCACTCAGTCATCAGGTGCCGTCCTCCTCATGGATGCCACTTTTGGTTTGGTCAGATGTGGTTCAGAATTGTGTCTGTGTTCACAGGGGACACTGGGTCTAGGACTGTTTCATTTTCATCTCCCCCCTTGTAATGTCTTTAAGATGAGTGCAGCAGAATTACCTGGAAGAATTCATGTAGAATTAGAATTATTTCTCCCTTAAACACTTTCGGGGGAATTTACGTGAGAAACCAACCACACGTTAGAATTTTCTTCGAGAAGATTCTTAACTATAAAATAAATTCCTTTTGTAGATTTGGGGCTATTCAGATTATCTTTCTGAGTAAACTTTGGTAAGTTATGTCTTTAATTTGACCATTTCATTTACACTGTCAGATTCATTGGCATAAAGGTGTCCATAACATTGTTTTATAAATCTTTTAATATCTGTAGATGATCCTGATATCACCTATCTTGCAGCATTTGAATTTCTCCTGATCAGTGCAGCTGGTGGGTTTCCCTTTATGGTAAGTCTCTTCACTAACAGATTTTGGTTTCACCAGTATTCTCTATCTCTTTTATGTTTTTTATTCTATTGACTTTCACACTTCAATTTTTTTCTGCTTACTTTGGATTTATCATCTTTACTTAAGACAGAAGATGAAGTCATTGACTTAATCTCTCTTCCTTCTTGTAATAAGCTCTTTGGTCTACACAAGTCCTTCTCTTACTGCTTTAACGGCTTTAACAGTATCTAACAAATTTTGATATGTTTTGCTTTGACTTTCAAACTTTTATTTTAAAGAGAACAAAACCAAACAAAATAAAACAGAATAAAGCCAAGCAAAACAAAATAGTGGAAGTGATACAATTTCAAAACAGGGTAAGAAATCAACCATTGCTACCATAATGCCTCTGCTCATACCATCAGACATAACAACATCAAACAAAACAGAACAGAATAAAACCAATCAAAACAGTGAATAAAACAGAACAATAAAATGGAGCCAAACAAAACAGTGAGAACAACATTGAATTTCAAAAACAAGACAGAAGAAAAACCCCCATAGTTGCTATATTGTATGTTGTTATTTGCTAAATAGATGCTCAGACTACAAAAGTCTGCAAAGTCAATCAAATAAGATAAGCATTAAGTTGTTTTGTATCTTAGTTGCCATCAACTCAGCCTGTGTTCCTCTGAAACAGCTGGTTGGGGACGGGGTTGTGGGGACTCAGCTCTCCTTGTCTCCCAGCTCCTGTCGGTTGGCTCACTGGAAGGGCACTTCCTGTTTCTCTTCCAGCTCAGTTACCGCTGGCTTAAGGCAAGGGGGAGTTGGCTTCCTGTTTCTCCTTCCTTCCAGTCTATGGCTACCCCAAACTTTTTTTTTTTCTAATATCTCTTTTGATTTCTTCTTTGATCCATGGTGATTACATTTCTAATTATTTGGGTTATTTTCTTGTATTACTAATTTCAAATTTAATCCCACTGTGGTCAGAGAACATTGTGCGGCTTGAATCTTTTAAAGTACATTGTGACTCAGTTTTCTTTCCCAGAACACAGTCTATCTGCACAGAGCATGTGCACCTGACTAGAATGAGTTTTGCAGTGGGTGTTCTCCACGTGTCACGCAGGCCAACTGGTCAACAGGGGTGCCCCAGTCTTTTATATTGACTATTGAGGTTACTCTGCAGAAACAAGATGGGCCTCCACCCAAAATATGATTTCCATATTGAAACTAATGAACAAAAAGAGAGAGAGAGAGAGAGAGAATATGCAAAGCTGTGTTCTTCAATAATGAAATGAAGTTTCTGGGGAAAGCGAGGCAGCCTCCAAGCAGGTCCATAATAGACTGAGGGACCAGGGAAAGAGACTGGCTTGGGGTGGTTTTCCCGGAGGCCACAGCAGGGTGAGCTGAAGGGGCCTGGGTGTGGGTAGGGATGGTCTGGTTGGATGTAATTCATAGACTGGTGCCAACGGTGGAGCACCCAGGCTTTCTGCTCAGCTAGCCCAGATGTGGGAGAGAAGGGGAAGAGGGAGGTGAGGTTTAAAAGCTGTCAGCAGGCAGACATCAGACATTGGAGTCGCAGGGTTGGGTTACAGTTCGGAGGTAGAGCGCATGCTTAGTGTAAGTCCCTGGTTCAAACCCCAGCACCATAAAAAAAGACAAAAAAGAAACCTGAAGCACAACTCTGGACTACTATGGGTGTCTATTTGTTCTGCCAACTATAAAACTGTACATATAAAACTGTACAGATTTCTTCTTGTAGTTCTGTTTCCTTTATTTTGATGCTGTTGCTAGGTACATATATGTTTAAAAATACGTTCTCTTGTTAAGTGCTCTGTCACTATGAAATGACTATTCGGTATTAGAGCCACCCTGCTTGGTTAAGGTTAGGGTTTTATCTTGTCCATTCATGTGCTTTATATTTATGGTGTTTACTGTAGGCAATGTATACCCGAGAGTGGTTCTGTTTATTAGGTCTGATCTAACAATGCCTTTTAACCGATTAGACCACTTATAAATTATTAAGTTAGGTTTAAGTGTTAATAGTTTCTTATTTTTTATTGATTTCATCTGTTCTTTGCTGTCCTGGGTGGGCTTGTGATCAAAACCAAAACCTCTGTAGCCTTTGACATTCACCTGGCCGACTGCCCCTGTGGCCCGGGTGGTCCCCACTGGCCAGTGTCCTATAGTCTTTGATTCTGATGCCTTAGGGCTGTGAAACATTGCCTGGACTCTATCTGCCAAGCCTATGTGGGGCTCAGGAAGGGAAGCAGTAGGTTATTTCTCCCTCTGTTTTCTGCTAAAGATTATTCTTGATTCTTCCCTCTGTCCCGCTTCCTCTTTCTACCGGTGAACACACTTGGAAGTCACTTACATAATTAGATACAAGTAGAGGTGCGCATAGAGTTTTGTGTGTCAGGATGATTCCATAACCCCTGTGCTGTGGATCGAATGTTTGTGTTCACTCAAAGTTTATAAATTCTAGCTGTAATCCCTTGTGTTAATGTATCTGGAGATAGGAACTTGACAGGAATAATTACGATGAAATGTAATCTTAAGAGCGGGACCCTGATCCAATAAGTTAGTGCCCTAGAAGAAACATCAGAGCCAAATCTTTGTGCAGAGTCATGCAACACACAGTGAGATGGTGGCTACCTACACACCAAGAGAAGGGCCCTCAGAATAAAACCCACCTTGCATACCTTGATCTTGAGCCTCCCAGCTTCTGGAACGTGAGAAATACATTTCTTCTAAGTGAAACATTCTGTGGAACTTTCTATGGCATATTAACCTAAGACGCTACTATGTGTTTCTGCTTTCCAAAGTCAAGGCTTGACTCCAGGATTAGGGCACAAAACAATGAGCTGGAAACCTCATTTTAGATACAGTGGTACCTGGGTTCATGAGCTCAATTCTCTCCGCAATTCTGGTCACAAACTGAACAGGATGAGAACTGAATCAAATTTCCTCTTGAGGTCAACATCGAACCTAGCCACTGAATTTGATCTGGTTCTCATCCAACTCAGTTTGTGACCAGAATCTTGGAATAAAATATGTGAACCAAAGTACAACTTCTGGTGCTCAGAACTCCTAAAAATACTCAATTCACCCAGCATCACTGGGTATTCCCACAATCTAGAGAACTGACCAGACCTTTAAGTAAGATGCACTTTAAATCCGATGGGGAGAGCATTTTGTTGGCACAGAAATGACATTTTGGGATGCTGGCAACATTTTAATGCCATAGCAGCATCTGTGGCCTCTAGCAGTGAAAAAGTCCAGGTGCTGCTAAAATCCACTCCCCCACCATCCCCGGAGAAAACGCTGAACACTCAGCATCCCGATGCATGGGAATGGTGGCCCACATCTCATTCCTGCGGGCCAGGCCAGACCCTGGGGACATTTCCACTGCGAGGGTCCTGTCAGGACTATTCCCAGCTCCCACCCTACACTTTGGATGGGCCCCACCATGAGGGTGTCTTCCTGGAGCTGATGGTCCTGCCCTATACCCCACCTGGCTGCCACCCTTGTGGCCAGGGCACTTGAATTCTTGAAGGAGAGTTATTTCCACGAATGCTGTTGTGCTAAGGGTGAGTAACCTGGGTTTCCAAAGAGCAGACAAAAGGCAGAAGGTCACAGAGCTCTGTGAGCTAAGGGGACCCTGAATCTGTGCCTGCAGGGTGGCTCCGGGGTGAGCTCCAGGGCCCTGCAAAGGCTAGGCTGTCTGGCCAGGACAGGCCTCTGGGATGTCCCCCTGCCCCACCCCCCTCACATCTGTGTTACCTGCCTGCCTGCCTGAGAGCCACCAAAAAAGAAAAAGTTTGAAAAACCAAGTCCTTTCTCCCCCAAAATATGTTTTATTCTTGCATTACATTGTGTTTCCAATTGTGAATAAAAAATGCTTAGAAAGTGGTTACAAAACAGCGTGAAGTGGACTTGAGGAGGGCTGGCCCAGGAGGTCCATCACAGCCCGCTGGCTGACACGAGGTGGCCTGGTGGTGTCTGCCTGTCAGTCGGGTTTGTCGCTCTCGGGATCTGGAAAACAAAACCGCCACAGCTGGCTTGTTATGAGCCTCTGGGCGGCCCAGTGCCCCTGTGCATCCTGCCTGGGTGCCAGGCCACTGTGCTGGGAGCTGCCGTGTCAGAGATGAAAGGCCAAGGCCAGGGTTGGGCCCGTCTCCACGATCATGGCCCATCCTGAGTCCTGCCCATAGCACACAGCCCACCAGCCTGCTGTCTGGCCATCTTCCTTCTGTGACAACCAGGCACTCAAAATGATCACAAAACCAGTGTGCCTAGCAGAGCTACCCTCTGGACCCTTGGGTAGCTAGGCACGACCAGAGACCACAAATTGCCCCGCGTCCCTTTGGGGGCCATGGTGGGTAAGGTGCTACGCGTAGTCATGGGGGAATACGCTGGCCATGGAGCTGGATGACCCTCGTCCCCAAGCAGAGCTGTGAAGGCTGCTGCCGCATCTTAACAGGAAGGCAGTGAGGCCACAGAGGTGGCTGCCCCGAGCTGCAGGGGCTCCGATGGGCTCAGATCTCGGAGTGGTCAGGGTCAGGCCCACGATGCCTGTGCACGAGTCAGGCACCACATGAGGTGACCCTTCCTGCAAACCGTCACCTTCCCTGCAGCCCTGTGCCCAGCACCATGCTCACGGCCCGTAGGGGCCATAGCCCCATGTCTTCCTCTGGATAAGAATGTGAAAGCGAGCACCCCGCCAGCCCCGTCCTGGCCCTCACCACCCACAGGGACAGACAGGGTGGAGACGGGGTCCACATAACGGTTAGACTCAGCCCTCCGCTTGCACTTCTAAAAGGAACTTGGGCTCAGGGGCAGGCAGAGCCTGGGCACCGGGGTCATGCCCTGCAGGTGCAGTGCCAGGGCACGGGCAGCCCCAGCGGGGGCCTGGCGCTCGATGCCAGTCTCATGGGTTCTCCTGTCTAGTGTGGGGTCAGCATAGCTCCCAGCTCAGAGCAGAGCCCAGGGCCAGCCAGCCTGGCTCCCCTCTCCTCTGCTCTCTACAAGGCGGGTCAGTTTGGCTTTTACGTGGACAGAGGGTAAGAAAATGATGTTGTTTCACAGTGTTTTCAAGCAAAAATGTTTATTTTTCTCCTTCACATACACAATCTCTTGGGGATCCCATGCCACTACTATTGTCGTAGGAGGAAAGGACTGGGCGTGCGGGGCAGCGGGAGAGGCTGCCCCTGCTTCACCGAGAAACAGGTCCACGTGGGGGTCAGCCTGGCACAGAACACGCGAATCTCACCACAGCGGATGCCCTGGCAGAGGACCCTGCACAGTTCACCGTTAACTTCGTTTCTAACTGAACAGACGACTCAGACATTAACACTAAAATGATCCGGTTGGGCTGGGGATTTAGCTCAGCGGCATAAGTGCCTGCCTTACAAGCAGGCCGTCGTGAGTTCGATCCCCAGTACCGATAAAAAACAAAAATAAAAAACAAAAACAAAAAAAAAACAAAAAAAAAAAAAAAAAGATCCGGCTGCTCTAACAAATACAAGATCCACAGCAGGGCACTGTGGGACTCTCACCTCCACCCAGGGCTGTTCTGTGCCCATGGAAATCACCGAAGGGCCCTCCCCACAGCAGTGTGGCTCAAGAGGGGCAGCAGGGCCTGGTGGGCTCCTGCAGGAGTCATGGGAAAGGAGGCCCCTGAGTGGAAGGGGTGGGAGGCCCTGCAGCAGAAGGGGCAGGGCGCCTCCAGGGCGTCTGCTCTTCTGGCATTTTCCGGCAGGTTCTTCACAGTGAAACAAAGCTGCCGATGCTCCTGACCACACACGCACCCTGCCCGAGGGCCTCTCAGCCACTGAGAAGGCTGGGGACCCCAGCCCCACTGAGGATCAAGCCCAGTCCTCAGTGTCCAAGAGCACTGTTCAATTTTCTTTCTTTTCGTTTCTAAAAAGGCATCTATAATAGAAAACTGAAGATCAAACTTCAGCTTTGGGCGGGGGATTTAGCTCAGAGGCACAGCGCCCACCCGGCAAGCGTGAGGTCCTGAGTTCATGTTACCGTACCTCCCCAATAAAAACACTTTAGCTTCAGCTTTATAAACCATTCAGATCTCTGCAACTTCACACAGTACAGATACTAAAGCAAAGCCAACAGTAAATGAGATAAGATCTTTTTCTGATTTTTAAAAACATTTCCATCAGGGAACAGAAAAGCTGGAATTCAAGATATTGCACTTCTACAGGGCGGGTGACAAGGTTCTGACCTCCAGAGGAGGACAAGGGTGTGCAGACCATGGAGGCTAAGGATGATCAAGGCCTTAAGCAGTAGGAGAAGCTTGTCCTGCTGTCCACTGGGCCCAGGGCCAGGAGGCATGCAGAGGCCAACCCATGATCACACAGGGCTACGTCATATGCAGCCGGTGGCCGGGGGTGCTGACAGCAGGCGGCCACAGGAACACAGGCAGCACAGGAACCTGGGCAGGGCTCCAGCTGCCCCAAAACCCTGGGGGGCTTCCTGGGGCTGCCCAGGGCCCCCAGGCCACTGGAGCTGGGCACAGGCCTCCATACTGACCCAGGAGCAGTGCACAGGGTGGGCGTGGGAGGCTGGAGTGGGCAGTACCTGGTGTGGGCACCGGCAGGGTTGGAGTGGCTCCAGGAATGGCTGCGGTGGACAGCGGGCCAGGTGCTGGGGCCAGGTATGGCATCCCCACTCCTGCTCGAGGTGTGGTCATCTGGAAGACAGGTCAGAAAAGGAAGGTAGGTGGGGCTGCAGTCAGCTGGTCTCCGCTCATGCTCTGGGTCCCTGAACTCTCTATATCCTCAGGGAAAAGTGGTCCTTGGACCTGCCATGGACAGGCACCCCCATGGCCCACGGTGCAGGCTGGGAAACAGCAGCCTTCCCTCCCTTGCCCCCAAAGGCTCCAGCCTGGTCACCTCTAGACCACAAGCTTGAGGTATTCACAGACCCAAGCATGCCTCGGGGCAGAACTCATAAGGCCTGGTCACCTGCGGGCACACGAGTGACCCCCCCCCCTTTACACAGCTGACACAAGCGTCTCCTCTGAAATGACAGTGTGGGTGATGACGGCTGCAGCCCAGGAGCTGAATGGGAGTGGGCACTCCTGTGTGGGACAGGGCAAATGTGCAAGGGGGGATGCAGGCCGCCTCCTGTGCCTCGGGCCTAGTAGACAAGGTCGAGGGACAGGAAGGGGCAGCAGGGGGCTCACACAACCTGCACCCCACTACACAGAACCCTGCAGGGCTACTGCAGGGAAAGGCATCAAAGCCGGCAAACACAGTGGGGTTTGCCCAGGAATGCCGGGCTGCTGCCCCCCTGGGAATCACTGCACCTCACTCAGGTAAGAGCCCTGCTGGAGCACTGGGGTCGAGGAGGAGAAGGCCCATCCGGTGTTCTCCGGGGCACATGGAGGGAACCTGCCAAGGCCCATGCTGCTCTGCAGGGCGGCCCTCCACTGCAGAGCCTCGAGGGGGCCCAGCAGCTAAGCCCTGCAGTGGTGAAGAGCAGACGATTCCCCCATTCTCCTTCCCGTCAGAGCTGCCGAGGCACCCCTTCCCCAGGCAGCAAAAAAAAGGAAAAAGAAAACTGTCCTTGTCTATAGATGACAAGATTGCACACAAAGAAAACCCTACAAAAATGGCCAAAATGGTTTCTTGAACTAAAACATAAATTTAGCAAGAGTGCAGGCTACCAGGCAGAAAAAACTAACCACATTTCTATATGTCAGTAACAGACAGCTAGAAAATGAAACTGAGTGAGCAACGCAATTTATAACGCAGTAACAATAACTGCCTCAGGACAGATGTAACGGAAGAGGTGTAACATCTTTACCCTGAAGAGTAACAAAAATAGATGCAAATAAATGGGGATACACCAAGTTCCCAGGAGCACTCACGATCAATCGTTTGTACGTCAGATTTTGGTCAGGTGACCAACAAAATTAACACACTTCCAATCCAACCCCAGTGAGGTTGGTCTGACACTACTACCAGGCATTAAACTTACTGTAAAGCTACAGTCATGGGAACGAGCACTGTAAGACAGACAAAGGAACAAGTCCAGAAATGGACCCACTCACACGCAGTCACTTGACAAATATCTGTCCAACTGAGAGCAGCTGCTCTGTGAAGGGGTGACGCTGGGACAGGCTGACAGGTGCACAGGAAAGCACTCCGACTGATCCTATGCCAAGTCACACACACAGAGGCTAACTGCGATGGCTCACAGGCCTGAATGTGGTGAGTGAAACCATGAAGAGCTAGAAAAAAGTAGTACTAAAACTCTGTGCCATCACTATCATTACTAGAGAAGTGTGTGTGGGGGAGTGCCTCAAAGGGGTACAGCAGGTCTGTGACACAAGAGGTATAAAAACAACCACAAATCAACAATAAAAAGATAAACCAGCTCTTAACACCCTCGGACCAGACAACATACATAGCTGCGAAGAGTACCAAGAGGTGCTCAGAGGCAAATTAGGGCAACAATGGAAACCTTACTACTAGGCTCAAATTCTTTTTGCAAATTAACTTTCACATTCAATGTTCTATACATAACATAAAAACAAGAGCTCTGAAGAAAAAGCGAGGCATTACAGAAGCAAAGTACTGGGAAGAAAAACTATAAAACAGTATGTGAAGAAACAAGATTGAGAATTTTGGTAGACGTGGAAGTTTTTTGTTTGTTTGTTTGTTTTTTAAGGTACAGCAGGGGGCTGTGGATGCAGCTCAGTGGTGCAGAGCCTGCTTGGCAAGCTGAGGTCCTGAGTTCGATTCCCAATTACCTTCCCCTGCAAAATAAAAATACAACAGATGTGGGGAAAACCAAGAAACTCTTCAGCTAAAAAATTACAATAACCAAAATTAAAAGCTCAATGGATAGCAGTTCACACATGAGAAATTTAGTGAACTAAAACCTGAAGAAAATAAAACAGGAAAGAATGGTCCATTTGAAGGAAATAAAAATTCTGATTGACAGAAACTGCCCCTGAGGACATTAATCACTGTACTTACAGCCTTAAACACGCTTGAACAATTAAAGGAAACCATGGACAGAGAACTAAAGGAAAACAGGAAAATGATACATAAGCAAAATGAGAACATCAATAGACAAGAATTATAAAAGAGACTGAATAGAAATATAGGATTTGAATAGCAGAAGTTCACGGAGGGATTCAATAATATTTGACACAGCAGAAATAAGAATCAGCAAACGTGAGATATTACAATTGAAATGACCAAGTCTGAGGAGCAGAAAGAGAAAAGAAGGAAGACCGGTGAGCACAGCCTAAGGGATCGTCCCTGGTGCCCCACTGAGTGGACCAGTCGGTGCATTTTGGGGGTCACAGAAGGCAAAGAGAGTGAGGACGGTTCAGGAAATTATCTGAACCCTGGCTGCCCCTTTCCCAGTTTCAGAAAGACATGAATCTACATATCTCAGAATCTCAAGGACATCCAGGCAGCGCAAAATCAAAGAGACACACTACTAAGAGTCAAATGATCAGAAATCAGAGAGAAGCAGGGAACTTGAGAGCAGCCAGGAGCAGCAGCCTCTGTCACCTACAAGGGGTCTGCAGTAAGGTTCGCGGTTGTTTCCTCCGCAGACTCCAAGGAGGCCAGATTCGGCAGGATGCCACGCTTAGTGCAGAAAGAACAAATGTCAGCCGGGAATTCTACAGCCAGTAACGCAACCCTTCAAACTAAAAGAGAAACCCGAGAGATTATTACAATACATGTTTCTGACCAGAAGTGGAGGATCACAAACTTGAGCCCAGCCTGGGGAACCCGGCGACAGCGACACCGCTATAAATAATGAAATGGCTGGGGATGGCAGATCAGTGTGCAAGGCCTGAGTTCAAACCTGAGTCCTCACCCTCCCCAATCACACCTACAGAAGAGGAAGGAAAGCAGGGAGGGAGGAGGGGGGAGGAAGTCCTTTAAGGTAAAATGTTCGATTTTGTTGTATCTGATGGCACCGGCAGCTATTTCGAAAAAACAAGATCTATTGTGGTAGCCATTTGGGATTTACTATTATTTTGTTCTGAAGTCCTGTACTGCATTCATTGTTTTGTTTTTATTGGTTCTGTTCTGTTTGATTTTACTATGTCTGAGGTATGGACAGCTATTTTGAAGACAGCAAGAGGCATTATGGTAGCCACTGTTGATTTCCTATTATCTTGTTTTGAAATTCTGTGTCACTCATACCCTTGCTTTTATTGTCTTTATGCTGTTTTATTTTCTTTAAAACAGAGTTTGAAGCAAAGAAAGTAAATCAAAGTTACTACACAAGTAAATAAGTAAAGTAGTAGTATTACACTTCTAGTTTGTAATTCTTTTTTCTCCAGATGATTTAAAGGGCAAATGCATTACGTGATTATTACAAATCAATTTAAAAGTCACACAATATACACAGATGCAACCTGCAGCAAATATAATATAAAGAGGATGGAATGCAGACATAAAGGAACAGAATATTACCATTAAAATTAGTTTGGTTTTATCCAAAGTAATGTATAAGAAAGTTAAGATGCTAATTATAAACTCCAAGTGGCCACTAGAAAAGCAACTGAAACGTATATAGTAAAATAAAGAAGATAATAAAAATGATACACAGAAAAAAACCTCAAAATCTAATATTTTAAGAGCAGTAATGTGGGAATTAAAGAATGAAAGCCTATAAGACATAGAGAAAACAGTGAATTGGCAAAACTCTTTCCTTATTTATACTTACTTTAAATGTAGACATTAAACTCTACAAAGAACAAGAAGACACCGACAAAGTGGACAGAATTCCATGCCAACTTGAATGCTGCCCACAAACCCTCATTTTAGATACAAAGGGACAAGGGCTGGGGATTTAGCTCAGCAGCCTAAGCACCTGCCTGGCAAGCATGAGGTTAATCCCCGGTACTGCGGGGGAGGGGGGGATACAAGGGGACAAAGGTGCTGAGAACACATGAATAGCAGAAGGCAAAATCTATTCAAATGGCAAGCAAAAGAGCTGGGACAGCTGTACTACTATCAGGAAAAAAGCAGATTTTTAATAAAAAAGCTACAAGAGACAAAACAAGATAAAATATATGATAAAAGATTAAACTCATCAAGAAGATACGTTGTAAGTATACATGTGTCTAATAACAAAGCCCGAAATCACATAAAGGACACATAAAAAGAATGGAAGCAAGAAGTAACTCTACAATAACAGCTGGAGGCTTCCCACAAAGAAGATTAATAAAGAAGGGACGCCGTGTATTACAGAACACAGCACGTGGAACATTCCCCATGCAGTAAGCACAAGTCTAGCACCTTTTTTTTTTTGTCTTTTTGAGACGGGGTCTCACTATGCAGTTCAGACTGGCCTTGAGCTCACTTTGTAGCCCAGGCTGGCCTCAAACACGCAAGGATCCTCCCGCCTCAGCCTCCCGAGTGCTGGGATTACAGGCATGAGCCACCACGCCCAGCTATGTCTAGCACATTTTTAAAAGACTTAAATAATAACTAGTATCTTTTCTAACATGAAATCAGAAACCAGTAACAAAAGGAAAACTGCAAAATTTATAAATATGTAGAAATTAAGCAACACTCTTAAGCAATCAAAAGGCCAAAGAAGTTACCAGAAAGGCAATAACATTTCTATTTCTAAACAAGCAAGTTCTCAAGTCAATAACCTAAATGCATACCCGAAAGAAACCAGAAATAGAGCAAACTAACCCAAAGTGAGCAGAGGGAAGGAAATAATAGACTACAGCAGAGATAAATAAAATAGAGAATAAAAAATACAGAAAAATCAATGAAACTGAAAGGTAATCCTTAGGAAAGAGAAACAAATTCGATAAAGTTTTGGCTACGAAACTGGCTATCTTAAATGAAACGGGAAAATTCCTACAAAGTATAAACTGCCGCTATTTATCAGGGGAACTGGGTTGTAGTTTTCTTTTCTTGAGATGCCATTTTTGGCTTTGTTATCAGTGACGTTGGTTGGCCTCCAACAAAGAATTATGAAGTATCCCTGCCTTGATTTTTTTGGAAGATTTTAAGAACGATTGGTTAAATGCTTGGTAAAATCCACCAATAAAGCCATCTGGTCCTAGATTTTACTTTGTTGAGAGGTTTTAGATTATTACTTCTCAGTCTAGAAGAACAAAGCTGGAAGAGTCATACTTCCTGATTTTTAAACTCACCACAAACTACAGCAATCAAAACTGTGATACTGGCAAAAGGACAGACATGTAAACCAATGAAATGGAAGACAGAATTCAAAATACACTTTTGCATACATGCCCAGTGATTTTCAATAAGTGCCAAAAACATCCAATGAGAGAACGATATTTTAAATACATTTTTGCTGGGAAAACTGGATAGCCACATATAAGAAAATGAAACCATATGAAAAGACTGACCTAAACATAATATACAAGCTAAAGTTATAAAACTCTTAGAAAAAGGCATGGAGCCTGGCGTGGTGGCGCGTGCCTGGAATCCCAGCACTTGGGAGCTGAGGGAGGAGGACTGCTGTGAGGTCAAGGCCAGCCTGGGCTGGGCTACACAGTGAGACAGAGACAGAGACAGAGACAGAGACAGAGACAGAGAAACAGAAAGAGAGAGAGAGAGATTATCATGGCATTGTATTTAGAAATGATTTAATGGATATGATACAAGATAGATAGGCAAACAAAGAAAAATAGATAAACTGGACTTCATGAAAAGTGAAGCTTTGTGGACCACAGGATATTCTATTAAGCAAAGGGACAGACTCTACTGAATGGAAGAATGTAATTTCATAACATGTGTCTGATAAAGGATTAGTAGCCAGGATGTATAAAGAATTCCCACAACTTTACAGCAAAAACCCAACAACCTACATCAAAAATGAGCAAAGAACTTCAACAGACATTTCTCCAAAGAATAAACAGCCAATAAGCATATATGCAAAGATGTTCAGTATCTTAGTCATTAGGGGAATGCAATCAAAACCACAGTAAGACTCCACCTCAAATCCATTAGGATGATTTTTTTTTTTTTTTTTTTTAAGGAAGACAGACTAACAAGCACTGCTAAGAGTATGAACAATTAACACATCCTTGGTCACTGTCTTGGCACTATAAACTGGTTTACCCGCCACGGGTGACGGTATGGAGGCTCCACAAAAGCTAAACATAGATCCATAGGATCTATGATTCCATTCTTAAGTTCAAAGTCAAAACAAACAAAAGCAGGAACTCAAACAAGTACTTGTACACCAGTGTTCACAGGAGCATTGTGCACAACAGCCAAGGGGTGGAAATAACTCAGTGCTAAGCATCTAATGAATATATGAATGCTGGGTAACGTATCCACACCATGGAATATCCTTAGCAAAACAAGGGAATGAAGTTCAAGAAACTAAAGACACAAATGAATGGAACAAAACCTCACGTTCAAGAATTGGAAGACGGGCTAGAGATGCAGCTCAATGACATACAGCTGGTCTAGCATACATGAATTTGTGAGGCCCTGGGTTCAATCCCCAGTGCTGGAAGATAACATCTTACAATCTTAAAATGCACCACACTGCACGGAATGACCTACAGGCTCAATGCAGTCTTTCTCAACATTCTAACAACCCTTTTGTTCAGAAACAGAAAAATGCATCCTAAAACTTCACATAGCATCCTCAAGTCTCAATTCTAAATTGCAGGGCTGAGGATTTAGCTCAGCAGCACAAGTGCCTGCCCGGCAAATGCAAGGTCATGAGTTCGCTCTCTGGGACCAAAAAAATAAATAAATAAATTCTAAATCGTACTCTAAATCTCAACCACTTTTAAAAAAGAACACAGGCCGACAACTTGTATAATTTCAGAGTTTACTACAAAGATATGGTAATAAAAATAGTGTAGAACTGGAATAAAGACAGACAGCTGGACCAGCGGAATATAATGGAAAGCCCAGAAACAACTCTAGTGCTATTGGCTTGTTTCATGGCACTAGGGATTGAACCCAGGGCCTCAGGCACACTTGACAAGTGCCCTACCTCTGAGCCACACTCACAGCCCTCAAATGACCTTCGGCAAAGGTAACAAGCCCATTCAACGAGGGAAGCACAATCTTTTCAATAAACGGGGCTGGAAAAACTGGACATACACATGCGAAAGAATGAAGTTGGGCCCTTACCTAATCCCATATCCAAGAATTAACTCTAAGTGAACTGAAGATCTAAATGTAAAAACTGAAGCTTCATGACAGACTTGGTAATGATCCTTGCATATTCCACCAAAGGCACCAGTGACAAAAGAAAAAAGACAAATTTAAAGGCCTTTATTATTAAAAGGCAGCTGACAGAGTCCGGGAAATTTCTTGCAAATTATCTATCTCTTATGAGTTTAATATCCATCACAGAGAGGTTCCTACAACTCATTAACAACAATAAAAACCCACTTCAAAAATGGTCAAAGAAACTAAGCGGGCATTTTCCTAAAGAAAATGGCCACTAAACGTGTGAAAAGATGTCCAATTCTTAGTCACTGGGGAAATGTGAATGGAACTATGAGACATCACCTCATATCTCCCAGAAGGCCACCATCAACACACCGGCAAGTAACAGCGCTGGGGAGGACATGGGAAAATCGGACCTCTGTGCACTGCTGCTGGGAATGCAAAATAGTATAGCTGCTGATGGACACAGTACAGGGATTCCCCGGACACTAAACACGGAGGTGCCACATGGTCCAGCAGTTCTCCTTCGGGATATATACTTGAAAGGGTCAAAGGCAGGGACTTACAGGGGTATTGGTTTATCACAGCATTGTTACAATAGCCAAAACACAGGAGGACCCGGAGTGCCCATCAATGGATGGGTAAACCAAGGGTGGGCTATAAATACAGAACTAGTTAGCCTGAAGGAAATTCAGGTGCATGCTACATCATGGATGATGCCTGGGAACATCATGTTCGGGAAACAAGCCAGCAGAGATGACTACTGTATCATGCTTGGGGTACCCACAGTGTCAAGTTTGTAAAGATAAAAGGTAGAATTGCAGTGTCCAGGGCCCAGGGACACTGCTTAACAGGGGCAGAATTTTAGTTTGGAAATATGGTTTGGATTGAGATGTCACCTGAAATTCATATGCTAAAGGCTTTGTTGCCCGCAGACGAGGTTCTGGGGCAGTGATTAGATCATGCGGGCTCTCACTTCAGCAAGTGGGTTAATTCATTGATGAGATCATTAATTTGTGGATTTCTTTCATTGCCGGGAAATGAAAGAAACAGGACACAGGGCCTCACTGCAGAGCACCCCCTCCCCTCTTCTCTGGCTTTCTCTGCTTCCTGGCTGCCAAAGGTGAGCAGCTCCCTTCCACTGCATCCGTCTGCCACCGTGCTCTGCCTCCCCACAAACCTAACAGCAGTTAAGCAGCTGCTCACAGAGGAAAACCTCTGGAGATGGCAGCTAAATGAACCCTCCTCCCTCCAAGTTGTTTATCTTGGGTGTTTGGTCACACAGTGATTTAACACATGGTGAAGGATTCTGGAGACAGCAGCAGTGCCGGGTGTACAGTATTAGAAAAGCAGTTTAGGCCACTGAACCTTACACTTAAAAAGGTTTAAAATGGTAAGTTTTGTTACATGCCATTGACAACAATAAAAACACTGGGGATAAAATGGAATATAGGTCTTCTATATACCACACATAGACATACTAAGACATATAGACATATAGACTAAGGTATATAGACATAGTAAGTGAACTACACTAAGACATACTGTATGACCAATGTGAACATATATAGACATATATGAGTCTAAGCTAGCCACAAAAGAACACACACTGTATGACTCGATCTAGAAAAAGACCCAAGCATAATCAGTTCATAGATAAAGAGAAGGATGGATGCCAGGGTTGGGGGAGGCTCCACAGGGAATTAGGGATTAATGGGGACAGAATGTCTCTTTGGGAAGGTGAAAATGTTCTGTGACTGGAAGGTGACACCGTGTAACTAGATGGATGTGCTTACTCCACTCAAATCCTTTAAATACATAAAAATGGTTAAAGTGGCATATTTATTTTATTTTATATATATCTTACCATATAGAATACTTAGAAAGAATCTAGACTGTTTGAACACAGGAACAGCTGATGTGGCTGGAGCCCAGGTTTGGGGTACAGACTCTACAAGGTCCCAGGGTTGTATTTGGAATCACCCAGAACAGTTTAATTCTCTGGAAAATGGATTGGAGGAGTCCACACTTTTGGAAGTTACTATGGCACAAATTAAAGACATCCTCCAAAAGGCTCCAGGCTTGGGGAAGGTGACTGGATCATGGTGATGCTAATCTCATCAAGGGGTTCACGTACTGCTTGACACCTAAATGGACTGTGTCCATGGCATAATGGACCGTTAGGAGCCGGGGCCTGCCTGGAGGAAGGACCCCTGAAAGAAGGGATAGCCCATCTTTGGGCTCTGTCTCTCTTCCCTCCACCAAGAGAAGTAACCGCTTTGCTCTTCCACAAGAGCTCACCATGATGCTCTACCTCCCTGTGAGCCCAGGAGCAATGGAGCAAACAACCGTGGATAGAAACTGCTGCAACCTTGAGCCGAAACAAACTCGTTTTTGTTCTTTTACTCTGCACGATTTTTGGTCTGGCAAAGGAGAGCTGACTAACAGGTGTAACTGTTAAGAGGGCTCCGCAGGGGTTCAGAAGACAAGGGTGATGCAGTCTGGGATGTGGACATGGAGAAGGGATGACACAGATTCACTTCTAGCCAGGCTGGGGACACATACACCCCTACCTGCAGCATTCTGGGAGGCAGTGGCTGCAGCACCATGAATTTGAGCCCAGCTTAGGCATCACAGTGACTCAGTGAGCTGCTGCCTCAAATAAAGAATTTAAAAAAGGGCTGGAGGAGGTAGCTCAGTACGAAGGCCCTAGGTTAATTCCTAGTTCCACCACTTAAAAAGCAGAAAACAAACAGGAAAACCAGATTCTGCACAAGTATGACAGGAACAATGACAAAAGCTGCTCAGAACTGCAAAGAACTGAAAGCACATATCACAGCGTAGCTAAACTAAAAAACACTAATAGAAAGGTCACTAGGAAAGTTGGTAAATACTCTTCAAATCATAATGAGAATTACAAAGCATTTTGAAATGAAGGTTGGTGAAAATGCTCCAGATTAAAACTTTTGCGATGTGATTAAAGGTATTTCTATAGCCTGAATGTAGTAACCAATAAACTACACATCATAAGAAACCATCCAGAATGAGATTGGGCCAAAAACAAAAGGAAAAACATCATAAAAGATAGAAATTAATTAAGCGTACCATAAGAATGTTCTCAGAGTTCTTGGGAAAGGCCCATAATGTCTATAAATCACTAAGGAGATGGGAGAGGGATCACCAAAAACCAGGATCTGGATAGAAAAAGAAGACAAATTCTAAAAACTGTAAAAATAAAGCTTCGGTGAGCAGTTGGATGGCGACCGATTTGAAAATTGGAGTAAATTTAGTGGAGGAGGAGCAATTGCTAGAAGACCAGAGCTTAACAGGACTGTTGGGAAAAAGAAGAAAATCCAAATGACCTTAGAACTGTAGAAGGAGCCAGACCCCTAATGAAAACCTGCTCCTCCAGGGACACGCAGATGTGTGACAAGTAGGGCACAATGTCACCCAGAGTGCAGCAGTGGCACCCAGGTGTGCACTGCAGATTTTCAACGCCTGTGTGCTCAACATTTTTCAAAGCGAAAGCTCATAGCTACCGACAAAAACAAACTACCACAGCCCAGATAACTGTCACTAAGAGCTTACGAAACATTTAAAGTGGAAATAACCCCACAATTTCATCAACTCCTCCAATGAGTTCTGGCACAAAAAGACAGGCCTGCCAAGCGGGAGAGCAACTCCTTGCCTTCCCCATCCATGGTTCCAAGCAGGGGAGCGGAAGCCTGCTGCTGGCTGCACAGGAGCTGATGCACCAGCCTGGGGACAGACAGAGTGCTGGTGGGGATGTGTCTGTCCCCCAGGGTGAGGCTGCAGCTGCCAGCTGAGGGCTGCAGGGCTCAGGTTGCCCAGGCTGGGACTCTGAGTGGCTAAGCTTTGGAGTCACAGTCTCTGCCTAGCCTGTGCCCTCTGCCTGCTGGGGACCACAGGCACTTGCCTCCTACTCTGTAAGAGGAGGTGGCCTCACTCAAAGGGCTGTGGTCAAACTCAGCTCCTGAACACAGAACACTGGCGCGGGGATGCTGGCGGCGCGGCTCCCTATACTCACAGCCCGCACCTCGCCGGGGGCCTCCATGCCGTGCAGCTTCTGCGTCTGCTTCAGCTGGTTGAGCGTGGGCTTCAGCTGTGCCGCCCCCACCGTCTTGGTTGTCCACTCGTCCACCAGCTTGTGCAGGTCGTCGGTGAAGGTCCCTTTCTTGTTGTTGCTGTTGTTCACCTGCGTCTGGATGTGCAGGGTGGGCTGGGGACCTGGCTCGGGGCCTGGGGCCAAGCTGCTGGTGGAGGACCCTGGGGAGTCACATACAGGCCAGGATTGGTGACGCCACACATGCGCCCAGCACCACTGGTGGGCTGGCTTTAGTCCTTTTTATGTGACGGCCGAGAAAATGGCGTCACATCAGTCAGGCAACACCTTGCTTCAAGAGGTGGTCGGGATCACAGGGCTCGATACCCAGTTTTAGCCTCAGTGGGGCATTTCCAGGGGCTATGAGGGCCTTGGCTATGCCAGGTGGCCGTCGCCCATCTCAAGAGCCAGGCAAGGGGACAGATCCTGCACTGCTGGAAGCCTTTGTTCAGAGTCCTCTCTGCACCCACCCTGCCATCCCACCAGTCACAGCACTGGTGTCACAGTGCCCGACTCCTCGGGCGCTGCCTGGCTCTGCATTCTCAGGGTGAGAGGAAGCGAGGATGCTTCGCAGAGTGCTTAGCATCCCCAGGCAGCCTGCATGATTTGCACTCACGCAAATGAATTTTAATGCTCTGGGGTTTGGAATTCAAAGCCAGGCAACAATAGAGCTTCCCTTACTAGAGCACTGGGGAAGGACACAGGCAGCCGAGAGGAGGCTGCACCCTCACTGCAAGGCCGCTGCTGTAGAGAGCAGACCCAGGGCCTGGGCTCCTCAGAGGGCAGCTGTATTCAAGTCTGTTTTGTTTTGTTTTGTTTAAACGACCAACATGAGGGTTTTAAATTTTTTTTAAAAAATCATCTCTTCCTCCCTTCTCCCCTTCATACATCATTTATTTCATACATCATTTCCAGTTGGCAATTTTGAACAAGCCAATTTAAAAGAAAAAAATTTTTAGCTGCACTAATAAAAACTCCACCAAAAACTAATGACCATCTCTTCAAACAAGCCGTTCCAAAATGTAGTGTACTTTAGTGGCTAGCGATGACAAGGCAGAGACACAAACAACTGAAAATTAGTGATGAGATTTTACATACACAGAGCTATTTCTACATGAAAACTTCAGCCAGGAAAGAAAAATGAAAATTTGAAAAAATTAAAACAAAAGGGGGGAGGAGCCAGAGGGAGAGAAAGAGAGAAGGGCAAGAGAGAGAGAGGAAGAGATGGGAGAGGTGTGGGTGGCCCAGGTAGACTAATACCCATTTGGTCCTCGTATCTCTCCTCGGGGGAAGCACTCATCTTTAGCACTTGAAGGAAATACTGATTCCTACGGTTTTGGAAAAGGAGCCAATTAATGATTGGGAATTTGTGGACACTCTGGAGAAGGACAAGCCTGTTAGAGGTTAACTGTCGAGGCCGCACAAACTCTAGGAGCCATGGAGACACACAGGGGAGCTGCGGGCAGCTGTCCCGCCAGGCGGAAGCCAAGCAGAGCCCGCAGGGCGGGCATCAAGCAGGCCACCCTGCTGCGCGCTAGCCACAAGAAAGCCCATGCGATGAGAGGGGACAAAGGGGGTAAAAAACCCAGATAATTACTACTGCTGTGTTCTTTGCCTAGGCAGAGACGCTTCAGGGCTGACCCTGTAAGGGAAGAACAAACGACACAAGACCACAGGGTTAGGCAGAACGGAACACACCGGTCACACTACCACACGCAAGCACAGCTGTCGGTGTGCAGGGAGGGACAGACACAGGCAGCAGTTCAGAGAGGAGCTGGCCCGGCCTGGGGTCATGGGGGCAGCACCCCCAAGTTAGTGTGCAGGCTCTCACAGGCTTCGCTGAGGAGGCAGAGGGGCCGGGGCAAGCCCCTGCGCTTCGGGAGAAGTGTTTTGTCTCTAGAAGCGTATTCCAGAAAAAGAAAAAGAGAAAGAAAAAAAAAAAAAAAAAAAAGCAAAAACAAACAAAAAGAAAAAAGAAAAAAAAATGAAAGAAAAGAACAGAAAAAAACGAACAGCAAAGCACACCACTTGGCTTCAAAGAGCCAGGCTTTGAGGAGCTCTACCAATGAGGAGGGGTCAGCCAAGGGGCCTCTGACTGGAGCTGGGCACTGCCTGGCCTGGCTACAGGGCCACTGGAGGTTTCCCAAGTGCAAAAAGATTGTTTTGCAGTTTTGAGGCCAATTCTAGATCCCAGATGGCCATGGTGGATGAGGTCAGATGGGGCATCAAACGACACAGGAGGCAAATCCTGACCGCGGGAACACTGCTGTTTCTTCTGTAAAAGTCCACATCCACCCCACGTGGGGGTAGGGTGAGGCTTCCTCCTTCCCGGACCACACTAAGTGGCTCCATCCCCACTGTCCTGAGCAGCCTGGAGTCTCTCAGACAGGAAGACACTGAAGGTGACATCCCGCAGGGCCTGGAGGTGGGGCCTCAGGCTGGCCGGAGGGATGTGGAGAGGTCCTGCCACTCCAGCTCATCCCACAGCCTCTGAAGGAGCTGAGACTGTGATGTGGGCGAGCCCAGGTGTCCCCAAGGTCACTCAGCAAAGCCAGCCTAGAACTGAAGATCTGCACTGCAGCTGACAGCCCTCCTGGCCAGGCACCCCTTCTGTGCAGCACCCAGCTCCCAGGAACGGGAGCATGCTCGGTACCATTCCACAGGCTGGGAACATCTGGAGGCTTGGAAACCTGGGGACACCAGCCTTCCTTTTCCTGCCTTGGGAGAGTGTGCAAACGTTGGCTAGGGTCCCCAGCAGAACTCCGTATACACTGGACCTGACTTGCTTGTCCTTCTGTATAATCTCTAAGCCTACCACGGTGAGGGCGAGGCCAGGAGCTGGTGGAGTCTTTAGTAAAAAAAGGAAGCAACATCAGGGATCTAGACAGAACCCTCTGAATAAGCAGGACAGAGCCACCTCTTCTTTGGGTCCACCTTTGAAACAAAGTGTCGCCCTCAGTGCTAGCCAGGCGCCCCTCAAGTCTGGCTGCAGCCTGGGCTGGAGTCCCAAATGCAGGGCGTGAGGACAGCACCCCTCAGGTTTTCTGTGGGGTTGCACCTGTCTGAGCTGCCACAGTCCCACAGGGATGGCCCTAGGACCAAGAGACAGAATGTCACCAGGCCCCCACAGCTGGGCTGCAACAGGTGCTTTAGACGCCAGGGTACCCATGTGGCGACTCATGGGGTGACTGGCAGCTCTGTATTCTGGGTTTGTTCTGTGTCATACTGGGAAGAACACTGGATGGAACAGCTGCCACCTGGCCTTCCTGTTCTTGGGCCCCAGGTGACCAAAGCCAGACAGTTCTGGTCTCTGCACAGATTGCTCAGGGTGCTCTTGACTCCAAGGCCACCTCTTAAGCACTGTTAGGGTCTTCAGGGCGCAGCAGCCTCCTGAGGGGACACAGACCTGGCTCCCTGCAGACAGCCCCACCCTGCTACATGCTCCTACGCCACCTCTCCAGAGCATTTCTGAGCATGTCTGGGCACTGCTGTGCACATGCTTAGCAGTGGGGGTCTGATGGAGAAGCTCCCACTGGGTCCCCAGGGCAGCATGAGAGAGATGATGCCTCCTGGCCTGTGACAGGCTTAGCCAGGGTTCATCCTGGCCTCCCTGGGGGTCTGCTCCCCCCGCATCATGTCTGGGCACAACCCACACACTGCTCCGCTCAAAGCCCCGCCTTCTGCAGCTCCAGTGCCCACTGACACTCGGCCCCTTGCTGGGCAGCGAGGACACCTCCAGCCTCAGGACTCGAGCCGAGGATGTCTGACTAGGACAGATGGCTTAAAAAGTGGGTCAGGCCAAGAGCAATTCCTCACATGTGCTTTTTATACCTCTGCGTTCAAATACTGACAAAGTTCACAAGAACAGCAGGAGCAGAACTCGTTCACAAGAATCCACACAGACTGTGGTCAGCCCTCCCAGGACCGGACAGCTCAGGGCCTGTGTCCAGTTGATCTCTCAGGACCTCCAGGGGCTGCCCTGACCCAACAGGGTGTCAGCAGCCCTGTGCCAGCATCCACAGCCAAAACACCTTTCGGGCTGTCTCTGCATCACGCATCTGCATTCTCAAGCTGAAGCCTGGGCTGCATCATGCATCTGCATTCTCAGCATCGCTGAAACTGTCCCTGAGGCATCAATTTGGAAACAAGGACATGCCTTGATCCACGGAGGGTGGCCGGGGACACTTTTTCCTCCTTCCTGGGCTGGCTGGCGTCGGGTCCCCAAGGGCCTGCCTTTAGACAGCTCATCTATCACTGGCTCCCACCAGAGAGGGATGAGAACACCTCGTGTATGGAGAGAGCTAGGAGGCTGCGAGGGAGGCAACGGGGTTCCTGACCCAAGTGGGCTACACACAAGGAACAAGAGAAGGACAGGGTGAGACCACAGGTCCTGTGTGCTGAGAAAGCCCAGAGTGCCACTGTTCGCCTGGCCAGGGGCAGAACAAAAGGAGGCCACCCAGGGGGCGTGGCCACAGATTCTGACCAACAAAGCCCCCAGTGCCGCCTAAGATTCTAAACCCCTCTTTTCAGGCTCCTTCAGGAGGTGAAGTTGCCAGGTTCCTCCACAAGGAGTTGCCGCCCACCTCAATCCAGCCCCTTCTCTGGAGTCCATTCTGCCTCTGGAGACCCCGATACCCCAGACAACACCCTGCCTTCCACCTGGCCTGGCTGTGCCACCCCCTCTGGGGCTGTGTCTTCTCTGAGCTTCATGGATATGGAGACCTGTCTGTGTGTCAACATTTAAAGCATGTTTTGTTTTCCTGGAGCCTCATCTCTTCCAGGAAGTGGGGATGCCACACACTGTAGCAGTGAACCCCAAACTCTTAAGCCCGCCACCTTCCCCTGCCACTCCTAGGGCTCTGGCCCCTCCACTCCTCACAGTCACTCCTGATAGCACAACCACCTGACCTGCAGCCCCATGGCCATGCAGGGCTAGAATCTGCCAGAGGCTTCCACCATCTGCTCATGCACCCCACTCCAAGCAGGGGGTAGTTCCTCCTCTGGACCTCCCACGGCTCAGCCGGCTGCTGCAGCCCTCTTGCACCCACAGGGCCTTGTCCACACGCCTCAGCACCACCCCCTCCTTCTCTTGTGGGCTCTGCTGCTGGAGCCAGGAGAGGGATGAGGACTCAGTGAGAAGCTCCACACTACATTCCAGAGCCAGCAGCACAGGGAGTGGGGGTCCTTCTGGTGGACACCCACAGGGCAGCAGGGAGAAATGGTAGCCGAGCTGTCACCTCCCCAGTCCACATGCTACAGCGGAAGCAGGCACCCACTGCAGCTCTGCCTGACCTGCCACGTGGGGCTGAACTGGCCACGCATAAAACAGGCTCGCTGTGGCTCAAGCACAAGGCCTGTGGGACTCAGGAGGCCTGGGCAGGCACTATGCGCCACGCTGGAAGCCAGTTCGCCAAGTCTACCTCAGACATCCCCTCCTCCTGGCCACTGGATCTTTGTCTGCGCTATGCTTCATTTCTGATTTTTACATCTTAGACCAAAAGCTCAGTAAAACCAAAGAAAACCCTTAAAGGTGACCTTGGGTAGAGCAGCTGTCCTGACCTCAGAGGTGCTCAACCACAGCACCTCTGCCTCTCACACAGTGGGACAGTCCTGCATGGTTTGCTCTGGTTTCCAAGATTGGACAGAGGCTGCTCTCGGGATGGAAGACACCCAAAGATCCAGGTGCCCTCACCCTGCAGATAAATCTGGTATGAGCCACACATGTGCCACGGATGGCAAGAAAGGGCCCTGATGAGTAAGGACCAGGATGGGGCCAGCCAGCTGCAAAGACTAGACAACCCCTCTCCAGCTCCACTCAGCAACTGAGCGGAAGCCTGGCAGACACGCCACCAGCCAGATGCTAGTGACTGCCAGCGGCCTGGCCAGGAAAGCCCACTACATGGACAGAAAACCACCGGAAGTCCCCAGCAGTGCCCGAGGCCCTGTGCCCTGGCCTGGCCCAGCTGGAGAGTGACAGCCCATGTGGTTCTCTGATAGAGGTGGTGGTGGAGCAACGGCAATTGTCATTTACTGTAGATGTGGTCGCTGGGTCCCCACAAACACAATGTATCTTTACATTGTACAAGCAAAAAGTTGTATGCCCCAAACCGTCATCTTTAATCCAACTGCCAAAAAGCTCAATGTTTCTGTTTAAAAGACAAAAACCTGAAAACTCCACAGGGTGGCTATGGGGGAAACCACTGTGAGGCTTAAAAATGCACTGCACCGTGTGGGGTGGCGCGAGCAGATGGCCCTCCCAAGAGTCAGTCCCAGGGTCTCTGTCGAGGGCGGGACTGGGTCTGGTTTGATGGAACGAGGAGGCACTGTGTCACTGCCTCCCTCCCTGATGTCCTATGGGTCAGCAAAATGCCCCAGCCGGATGGCAGGGGACCAGGGCCAGGTGGGTGAGGTGTCGGTTTCGCCTTTTGGAGCTGGTGTCAGCAGGTTAGAGGGGACCGCATTTCTGTTGGAGGCAGCCCCATGGAAGCCCCAGCTCTTTTTTCTTCTTTCCGTAGTGCTGGGATTGAACCCAGGGCTTTGCATAAGCTAGGTAAGTGTTCCACCACCGAGCTAGACCTTAGTCCTGGGGCTAGTTTTTAGCATCTCTGAATGCAGGCACAGGGATGGTGGGTGGTCACAGGGCTGGGCACTGGGCTGGGGCCCCAGCAAGATGTCACGCCCTGCGGGGAGCCTCGGGGCAGGGTCAACTGCTACACGTGTGCCTTCAGAGCCCAGACCTTGAGCAGCATACAATGCATCTAGAGAAGGTTGGGGCTGTCTTTTTGTTGTCGCTGGAATTAGGGGACACGTATACTGGCCACAATTGCAACAGAAAAGAAAACTACGTCCAACGTAAAAAAAAAAAAACCAAACAAAATTAAATTAAATAAATGAGGTGACGGAGGGAATGCAGAAGGCCCTGCACGTGTGGGTGGGCAAGGGGCCTGGGTGGAGGCGGGCGCGCCGCTGCGCATGCTTTTGGTGCCCGGGCGCAGCCAAGAGCATGCACACAGCCATCGGGGCTGGGGCGGGCACAGACAGTGGCATTCAGCAGGAAGGACTCATGGGGTCCACCTTTCCTATGGAGGGGTGACTTCCAGGGGCTGGGGAGGCATCCTATGAAATGTATGAGAGGAAATGAAGACAGGGAGTGGGGAGGGGAGAAACCAAGGGCTGGGAGGTGGGAAAATACAAAAGAACAAATACAGACAGATGGACACAGATACGGGTCCACTGAGGAATCGAGCACGAGGCTTGCTACTAGACTTATAGGCCCCTCTCTCAGACGTTGGGTGGTAAACCGTCCAGCCTGCAAATGAATATAAAGGGAAGAAAACAGAGAGACACTCATCAAGTACAGGTCGCTGCGATTCCTCCTCCACACCAACAGCCACACCAGCCTCGAAACTAACCATCCATGGCTGCACCTAGCCCAGCCCGAGCACCACAGCCACTGACCATGGGATGGGAAGGAGGCAACGGGAGGAGCGGAAGAGAAGCGGCCCGGAGGAGAGGGGTGGGGCACCTGTCTCGGCCACCATGATTTCTCTGGACAGAGATGGTGAGGACAGGAGAGCGCCTCATTGAACAGCTGCTGCCCTCCACGGCAGTGTTGATGCGACAGCATTTCCTCCTCGGGGCCAAACTCCCAGCTGCAGAGCTGAGCCCTTGTCCCCCAGCCGTCCCCTGGACTGTGGAAGGACCTGGTGTTTAGCACCATCAGGCTCCGCTGCAGGGCAACCAGTGCCTAGGAATGGGGACCACGGGCCACAGGGAGATGCCAGGCCCATGCCTTTCCTGGTCACCAGGCTGACCCCTCCCAGTCCTGGCCACCTCCCTGAGGCCCGTTCTAACAAAGCCATCACCTGCCTCTGAGCTGGTGATAAGGGGACAATTTTCTTCTTGCATCCAAAGACTGCATCTTTATTTTTTTTATTTTTTTCTTTTTTTGCAAAGCTGCTCAGCAGCCTTGGCTGTGGCTCTGACCCCCTTGACACACATGGGCGTGCTCCTGGGACACCACTGAGGCCCTACGTGGCCGGCACATGCTTGGAGACAGGCAAGCTGGAAATCACCTTGGCCACGCGCTCCGCCTCCGTCACTGGCTAAGCCGGAGCAGATGTCTGTGGACAGGGAGGCTCGGACGGAGCAGGGCTGCTGGGTCTGAACTGCCTTGGCGCACGGGGGCGTGCTGGCGTGAGCAGGGTCCTTAGCGGGAGGGCCTCTGCTGGAGTCAGACAAGTGACCTGGGCGGGGAGGGGAGAAGAGGCGACATGCACCATGAGGTGCCGCCAGGCAGGGATGGACACGGGCTGGGTCTGTCCTCTGCTCTTTGCTAGGTAATACTGGGGAAGTGGAGTCTCCTGCAGACAACTGGCACAGGGCTGGGTCCATCTCCTGGGTGGGGAGGTCGAGGACAATCAAAGAAAGTGTACCCTCGCCACTGACACCCAACACTATGCTGGAGTTAGGACCTGTCATGTGCAAGTAAGTGACAGGCTCACACAAAGGCTCAAAGTAGGCTGTGCACCTCTCTCACTGTACTGAGTGTCCCTCAGCTCTGGGACACAGCACTGAACCTGGAAAACTTGTACAACTCATGGGTGGCCTGCAGTCAGGGAACGTTTGTGCTTAACTCACCAGTGCCTGTCCTACCTGGCACTTCTGGGGACTTGGGTTCATGGGGTTTTCATCCCAGCCTGCCAGGGCTGCTGACCAGTGTGCACCTGACAGTGCCACTCAGAATGATCAAAGGAGCCCCTGATCACACGGACGCTGCCTAGAGCCAGGCCGGCACCCTTACAAGCCTAAAAGGACAACACCATCATCTCTCTACCCGAAGGCATGTGCCTGAGACACAGGTCAGAGGCAGCAGCCACCCTCTGTCCTGGGCTGCATCCTGTGGAGAGGAACAGGAGGGCAGAATGATCTGGGGCCTCCTTGGTACCCCCTCTGCACTCAGGGCTGAGGCCTGGCTCCAAGCAGGCCCTCCCCAAACCCAGGCCTAGCCCAGCTGCAACAAGCACAGAGACCCAGGGCCTCCCAGGGCCCACAGTGACCTCTCAGCTCCAGTGCGAGGATCCAGAAAGAAGAAAACTCCAGTTGCTCTTCCAGGTCTGGGGACGTCACCTCTGCACACAGCCTGTGTCCCAGGCATCCTCAGGGCCCCCGTCCCTCCAGCCCCGCCCCAGCCCAGCGCAGCCCACCTCCCAGCGGGCCGACCTGTGCTAGAGGCCACGACCTTGAGCTGCTGCACCAGCGGGTTAAGCAGCTTGCCAGCCTTCAGCTTGCCCTTGCTGGTTTTTCTCCGGCGGCCAGTGGGGGGCGCCGTGTGGAAGAAGCCCAAATTGGGCGGTAGCGGCTTGCCCAGGCGGCGGTACAGAGCTTCAATCTCCTGCTTCTGCTGGCTCTGCAGCTCTGAGATCTCCTTCAGGTGCCTGTGGGTGGAAGAGACAGGGGGCAGGGCAGGTGGGCTTCCCTGGAAGGTGGAGGCTGGCGGTGGGGAGAGAGGTAACATCGCATTGGCAGTTATGTCTGTGTCTCCCGGGCGGCCACTCAGGGTGTTAAATGGTAGTCTGGTTATATGCAAGCCAGGCAGGTTTGAGATACTAGAATCCTCATTGTTGCATGGTCTATGGCCTGGGCACCCAGGGGACTCGATCTGTATCCTTCCGCTTGCAGTGCAAGCCCAGGCACCAGCACAGGTGCACAGAAAGTTGGCTGGTGCTCCAAACCCAAGGATTGCCTTGGTTTATCAGGCCAGGATGTGCAGGTAGTCGAGGGTGTGGGGAGGGTGAGGGTTGGTGCTGCACAAGCAAGCTGGTAAGACCGTCCTGGACAGGGCCCAGCTGAACAGGACCCTGCGGGGGCTACCGTGGCAGGTCCTGGCAAAGATGTGAGTGGATCACTGGGCAAGGAGGAGAGAGGACTGCCCAGGCCTGCTGTTAGTGGATTCCCTCACTGGCCCCTGGCACCCTGTGCTGAGCTACACACCCCGCTGGGTCCCCAGTCAGCCTGAACGGGCACCGCTCCTCAGCTCCCTGTCCCAGCTGTCTCCTCCACTTTGATGCTGAGAGAGCAGATGGTTTTCATGGTTGGAAGTGAGAAAGGAAGTCCTGACTTTTGCTAATACCAAACCAAAAACAAAAACCAAAACAGACCCTCTCATTGCTTTGAAAAATCCCTAGATTCTGCAGAGTTAAGAGGCAGATTCTACTTTGTGTGTTTAACACCTGCCACATATGTTAGAGAAAGAAAGACTTTCTTTAGCTATTACAAGTAATAAATAAAAACAATAAATCATGAAGCGGCTTTCTCCTGCAAAGAGCAGGGAGTGAAACTGCTGTGCCAGGGGTCTGCGTGAGGCTGGCTGCAGGGGGTGGCGGTAGTGGGTGCTGGGCCAGCAGAGGGGGCCCCTTACTCAGGACCTCAGGTCGGAGCTTGGTGTCCCCAGGGAGCCCCTACAGCTGCTGCCCTGCCACCCCAGGGCTCAGAGCCCAGGAGTCCCCAGCGTCTGAAATCGCACGCTGGGCTGAGCCTGAGGAAATCTCAGCACAGGTGTTAGAAACCAAATAGCCCAGACACCTGCATCAAAACAAGTCATCCAGGGACTCTCGGGCAAGGGAACAACTGGCTACTTCTGGCAGATGTCAGCAGGTCTCTCAGGTCTAGGCTGAGGTCCAAATTCTCTCCCATCCCCTCTTAAAAGATCACCTCTTTCCACTGCGCTCCATGGTCCCTTCCTGGCATCTCCTGGTCCCCCTCTCGGAGGTTCTTTTTGGACTTCCCTGTCCCCTCTTCCTCTTGCCTCACTCTAGACCCTGCCCCACCCCATGTGACTCTAGGACCCCTCCCTGGCAGCCAGCCTATCTTGCTGGAACAGGCTCTCGGCTGGTCTTGTATCCAAGGCTCCCTCTGCATCTGACTGTTGGCTCCGCAGTGGGAAATCCCACTGCGAGCCCCCTCCTCGACCCCAAAGGTTCCAGCCATTGCAGGGCACTCTCACCTGAATGAAAGCTCTGCTGGGAAGTGTTGCCTCTTAGGCCACCTTCTGAGAGCCCCTAAGTCCAGCAGCCTGTACTAACCCTGCCTTCCCACCTCCACCAGACTATGGCTCCTCTCCATCAGCCCCTGCAAAACCCCCAGCAAAGCCCGAAGACCAGGCTCCTCCTCGTGCATCTTTGATTTCTGAGCCCGATCATGCAGTGCTGGGTGAACAGGCACTGCTGGCCTCCCTCCTGCCCCGACTATGGGAAAGTAGAGACACAGACATGGAGAGTGAGAAGGTAGGGATGGCATGTGTCCCGTCATACCCTGCAATGTCCTCCCCGAGGGGGACAGAGGGAAAAGCCTGCCCCATTAAGGGAGGAGTGGCCTCAGAAAAGCCAGGAAGCAGCAGCCTGTAGAGCGGCTGGCCTGGCACGGAGGACAGACAGCCTGATGGGGCTTCTGCTCACGGCCACAGGGAAGGGTGATGTAGCCCCCCACCCCCGCCCCGACTAGCTGCTGTGAGCAGCCTTAAGGCTCACCCGAGTGGCCCAGCCCAGCCCCGTGGGCCCCAACATACTTCTCCCGTAGGCTGCGCAGCTCTTTCTTGATGTCCGCGTCCTCAAACTCTGAATCATTGTCACTGCTGATGTAGGATGACTGGGAGTGGAAGGAGGTGACGCTGATGGTGGGGACCTTCACACTTGCCCTGCTGGGTGTCTCAGGGCCCAGGGACCCAGCCCTGGAGGACCTTTGCAGGAAGGCCGTGGCCTTCTTCACCAAGTCACCAGCCACGCCGCTGCTACCAGGCAGGGAGGCCTGCTTCTGCACCGGGGGCCTTCTCCGCGGGCACTCGTCCCCAGAGTCACTGGACGCCGGCTCGCCCACACCGACCTCGATAGAGGAGGCGGTCTGTACCCGCCGCACAGCCAGCTTCACGTCAGGACTGGAGGGGACCTCGTCCAGGTAGACGTCGGGAGGGGCGGAGTACCTCAGGCTGTGCGGGGAGGCCAGTGTCCACTCGTCCTGTGAGCTCACCACTGAGAAACGGCCCACTGTCTTGGCCGGTGAGCTGCCCTCTTGCTGCCCTGGCCGCTTATGCGGTGACCCTGAGGCCCGAGTGCCGTGTGTCTGGGGGCAACTGAGCTGGCCACCCTCTGTGACTGTCCCTGGGTGGCTCCGCATGGGCTCTTCCGAGGCTTCCCTGGGGACCCTGCTGTTCTGGTCTGAGGGCTGCACACACGCAGGACTCGCAGAGGCAAGGACGGCCTTCAGAAGCAAGCAGGAAAGGGGATCATGTGAGAACAGGGGCTGGAAGCCAACCCCACAGATTAGCCATGGCGCAGAGACGTCACTTACCTGGGGGACACTGGATGCTGCGGGTGAGTCTGAGGCTGCCTGTCCCCCATCACTGTCACAGCCCAGTGTGTTGCTGGAAGACGACTCTGCTGTGGAAACACCCACCATGTCACGGGAAGGCTGACCATGGATTTTGGAATGCAAATTACGATACCCACAGGTTACAAAAGCTGTCTCCTCATCTTCCTATGCTGGGCTAAAGGGCAGCTCTCACAGTAAGAAGTCGGCAAGGATAAAGTGACAGGGGAGCTGCTGGGTGGCAGAGCCAGGCCTCTCCTGCTTCTGCCCTGCCCCCCACCTTCCCAGGTTATGTTCTGCCAACTCCTTATGTGCACAGAGTCAGACCCTACAGCCAGCAGCCCAGCCCCTCGCAACCCGTGGCACCTGTGCAGCCATCCTGTGTAGCTGTGGGGAGAAGCCAGCAGCTCCATCCCGTGTGGGTGTAACCTGGAACTGTAGGGGTCCCACCTGCGCTGACATAACCCAGGTCTCTACTTCCAGGCTCTACTGGATCCTAAATCTTATCTTGCCCAGTACTCAAGGAATCCAGGTTGAAAAGGGTCCTGTTACTTTAGAGAAGAGCCAGCTCCTGTAGGACATAAACTTGGGCCATCAGACAAGGAAACAAGAACCAGAACAGGAGTCTACGCAAAGGTGCACTGCACTGGAGCCAGAGTCGAGGGTGATCCCAGCTAGGGGGTGACCTGCCACTTCTGGGAGTTCCAGTACCCCAGCCTTATCTCATGCTTTAGCCAAAAAATAACCACGCATGTCCTGAGGCATCCAGAACCTTGCTGAAGCAGCTCAGAGGTAGGGACATCCACACTGTTTGTGTCCTGAGGCATTGGGGACCCTCCCCACTGTGTCCCAGCATGTTACCATCCAGCTCTCACCAGTACCCACAGACCGGATGTGCCTTTGTGGAGTGTGAGTAGGCTGTGCTGTGTCTGAGCACTCCCTAGGTGCCTGATCCTTTCATCACAAAGGGATCCTTCTACACCGTAAAGCACCGTAGTAAGGATGCAGAGACTGGAGGCTCAGGACTCCAGAGGTGCAGGAGCCCTGGGAATGCAGGCCCTGTGTGACCTCAAGCCTGTTACCTGTTATTGGTGAAGAGGCGCCCTGCTCCTGCTCCACTGGGCCCCATCCTGCAGGGGCTGTCTCTGATTTTTCCAACTAGAGGAGAAACACAGTGCGGTTCCGTGAGAGGGCTTGCGGGCATCTCTGCCACTTCGCTGCAGATCCGTTTTCCCTGTGGCCGCGGGAGCCCACCTTGGCCCATCCGCCTCCATAGGCAATGAGGCTGGGTTACCAGACACTTCATGCAGAGCTTTGGACAGAGGCCACTGATTGCAGAGGGGGTCACTAGAAGCAGGTTAAACACAGGACAAGGATGGCCCAGCACAACCTGGCCACCCCCAACCTGCCCTACCTTGGGACCATCCTCTGGGGTGAATCCAGCTACTCACCGAGGGCTGGGGTGGCTGGGCGAGCTCTCCCCCCAAGGCCTCCTGGTGAGGCACATCTTCCCTTGGGGGCTCTGAGGAGAAGTCCTTGTCACCTGCCTCCACGGGGGTCCCAGCTGAGGCTGAGGAGGTGGGCGCATGCTCCTGGTAGAGCAGAGTCCGAAGCTTCTCATCCAGGCTCTTGATGGTGCTGTCCACAAAGCCCAATCTGGGGGGCGGCCCTTCCCCATCTGACTCCAGGGCCAAGGGTGGTAGTGGTGGGGCAGCAGGCCCCAGTGGGGGACTAGGGAGCTGGGGGGCAGCCAGGCTGATGGCCCCCACTGAGGTGGGGAGCAGAGGTGGTGGCTGACCCAAAGCAGGCTGCAGAGCCCCGCTGTGGGGGCAGGGCCCTGGCACCACAGCAGGCTGCAGCTCCCCTGGGGTACTGACCTCCCTGTTTGAGGGGGGCTCCCCCAAACTGGAGGACTCTGGAGTTGAGGTGCAAGGTCCTTGGCCCGTGCTGAGAGGCTGCATGGCACGCTGGGCATCGTGCGCCTCAGCCAGTGGCTGGGTGGTTTCCCGCTCACTGGCTGGCCCCTGAGAGGTCCCTGGATCCCCCGCCTGGACGGCGGTCCCTGCTGCTGGCTCTGGCATGGTGCTGGCTGGTGCTGCTGCGTCTTTGGGCGCCACAGTTACAAGAGGTGAGGGTGGTGCCAAAGGGGTTGGTGTCCCACCCGGAGGGTCACTGGGGCCTGCCTGGCTCAGGAGCTGCTGGCCAGCTGGGAAGCTGGGTTTTTCCTTTAAAAACAACTGGTCTGTGTAGGGTGCTGGGTCTAAAAGAAATAGGAAAACTGCCTCAGTATCCAGCCAATCCGGTACTTTTCACCTGTTCCCCCTCTGTCCACAAACACGCCTTCCTTACACCACCTATCCGTGGCCCCAGCACGCTGGGCCCTGCCTGCCCAGTTGCTCTCTTCCCAAGATGCCCTCCCTAGGCCTCTCACCTCCGAGCCTCAGCCCCAGGAGGGACCCCTCAGAATGCACCAGTGCCACCCCTCATGTATCTTCCTACGGCCTGTGACTGTCAGGGCATCCTCTTCCTTCTCATGTGAGTGTCCTGCCCCTCCCCGCTAGGTGAGCTGCCCAGACACATTTATAAAGTCAGCATTTAGATGGTGAGCTGTAACAATGCCATGCCCAGGGCGGGCAGGAACCCAACCCATTCCTATCCATCCCGTGTCCAGTCTTGGTAAGGCCAGGCAGGGCACAGTACTCGGTCCTGCCAGGCACCAGCAGAGGATCCCATGGGGTGGGACCTGGATACTGAGCAAGGACACAAAGTCCAACAGCACCAGGGCCTTCAACGTGCTCACAGGGGCAGCAAGGATCTAAGAGGCATATGAGTGACATAGCATTTTTCAAACTCATTCAGGCGCAGGAAACAGCAAATGCTTTGTCCAGAATGCGTGACCAGAAAATGCACGGTAGGTTAACAACAGGCTCCGTGTTGTCTGCTACGTCTCCAGAACTGACCTTGCAAACCTGGCAGTTTCCACTTTATTCTCCTGAATCTATTTTAGACATCTCACATAAAAAAGGGGGCCGGGGCATAAATCACCGCAGAGAGCCATCAGGGACCGGGCACTATGGATGCAGGACAGGCATCCATTTCTGTGTGGCTGTTAGGTGCCCATGTATGCATGCATTCCCAATGGCAAAGAAGGTAATACAAAGGAGCCTAGCAAGCTGGTACAAACTCAAATGAGCAATCATTCATTGTGAAAACCTTGCTGTGAGATGAATGGTATTTCTTCAAATGAAAAGTCAAGCTGTGGGGCCGTGGCATGACACTTCCTGATGCGCTTACAGTAAGCGATGAGAACACAGCCCTTGAACCTGGCCATAGGCTGGGATGGGTGGGGAGGGCTCAAAGCAGGATGATACCGGTCCCAACTCCAGAAATCCAGGCACAACCGGATGCTGCAAGGCCTGGGCTTCAGCAGTCCCCCAGCCTTCCTGCTTTTCTCCCTTCCATCCTCCCCGCCGCTGCCCGGCACTGCACACACCGACGCCTTAGGATCCTGAATAGAAATGGTGATCATGGGCATTTTTATCTTGTTCCCCATCTCTAAGGTGGTGTTAGACATTTTAAAGAATATTAGGCAATATATGAACCATAGTTAATTTCTTATCCTGTTTTGAAATTCCGTATTATTGTTTTTATTTTTACTTTTTTCTCTTTAAAATAAAAAACCTGCTGTTTTTCTTTTTAACAAATACAGTTCTCTACTGAGATAATCATGCCTCACGTTTAATAGATTTGCCACTTTATTTATGCAAATTAAGTTAAACCAAATGTAAGTTCCCAAATGAATGCAATTTCAAGGGATGCTGGATTAAATCTGCTATTCTGTAAAAGTGAGTGAGTAATTAAAAGCCTTTTACATGTGAGATAAAACTGATAATTCTGTGATCTAAATCTTCTATATCTTTATTGATTTTGTCTTCCTGTTCTAAAAGTCTCCTCTCGCTGACTGTAAAGTCCTCTATTCCTTGTTTTTGCTAATTTTCATTTGATGTCTCTTGATTCTATCCTATCAAATACCCACAAATACTGAATTATTCTATCTTCCCAGTGAAGTGAATTTTTTATTATTATGTTTTTACCTTTACCTTACCTTTAAGTCTACTTTATCTAACCAAAATATGTACACTAGCTTTTTTAGATTAGTATTTCATGATCTCTTTTTAAATTATTTTACTTTTAACCTTTTATATTATTATTTCTTACTTTATTTTTTCCTTTACTTTTTACAATCTTTGAAAGCTAGCACATTTATATTTAATTAATAACCCAGGTGGGTTAATACTATCATTGTCCTCAGGATTTCTGTGTTCTCCATGTTCATTGTTGCCTTTTCTTTCTTCCCTTCCCTTAATTTTATTTTTCAAGTTGTCTCCCCACTCTGTTCTTCCACCAAAAGTGTGGGAGTCATCTATGATTTTGATTCTCAAGGCGGTGATTCTTCAGACAACCACAATACAAATTCTTGATTCGGATCCTGCCCCACAACACAATAGCCTTGAAGTCCTTTAAGTCCACTTCTCTCTCCCTGAGATAGATGGCCACGTTTTCATGCACATTAGCATATCAAAAGTATTTTAAACCTCAAAAGACTCATTGTGCACCTGACATCCACTTAGATCTTCCCAGAGCTTCTGTTTTATTCACCCCTTCATTTTGGTCATCCATCTGGGGTCTAGAAATATTCTATCTGACATTTCTCAAACTGAGATGTGCAGGTGAAACAGCTGCCTCTTGTTTTTTTTTTTTTTTTTTTTGGTACGAAGATCAAACTCACGATCTCATGCTCACAGACGCCTATACAGCTGAGCTAAATTTCCAGCCTCAATCTGCATTTGTATTCTGTTTTCCTTCCAGCAGAACTCTATCTCCAGGATCTGAGGCTGGGGCTTTTCTCCTCTGTGCTTCGAGGACAGCAGATCCTTGTGTGGAAGTTGGGCAGTGAGATAGGCTTACTCAAACCACTGTTGCTTTTTTTTTTCTTTTTTTTTTTATATACACCTGGTTTTTTTTCCTCTAGCATCTTGCAATTTTTTTCATGCATTGTTAGTTTCCAGTATTTTAAATAACAATATACTTAAGTGTGGATTTCTTTGCAAACTTTCAGAATTTAGAGGGTTCCTGAATTTCATTTTCTGCATTATTCTGTTGCTTTCCAAGATTCCAATTAAATGTTTGACTGCTGCAACTGCTCTATTTCTTAGCTCCTCTTTTCTAGTTTCCATAATCCTTATTTTACTTTAGGTATTTCCTTTAAGCAATCATTTAGTTTACTAAGTCTCTGTCCAATAATACACAAACCATCCATGGAAGTCTTCATCTATTATTATCATTATTATTATTTGGCTGGGAATGAGGTCTCCATCTTACCTACTGTATTCCTCAGTCCTAAAATCTGTATTTAACTCTACTAATAGTTTTCAATTCTTTTTTTCTTTTTTTTTTTTTTTTTGTCTTTTTCCTTTTTATCGGTACCGGGAATCGAACTCACGACTGCCTGCTTGCAAGGCAGGCGCTTATGTCGCTGAGCTAAATCCCCAGCCCCTAATTTTCAATTCTTCAGACACCAGCCCCTTCCTGTTAGTCAGCGTCATCTGTGGGCCTTGAAGGGAGGAACAAGAAGCCAGCCACTTCCTGTGAGTTGGTGCCACGGGCGAGTCATGGGGAGGGCAATCAGATGCCAGCTCCTCCCAGCAGTGTGCCAGCTGGGAGACAAGAAGAGCCAAAGTTCCCCATCTCCCCCCCTCTCCCCCCACGAGTGACAGGCTGATCTGGAGAAACACAGGCTGAGATGATAGCTACTGAAGTAAAATACAATTTAATGCTTGTAGTGTTTAGTGTTTCGCTGACTCTGCAGGCCTAAAGCTGGTAATCTTATCATCCATTCAGAGGATAACAATGTGCCATGTAGCATCTCCTTGGGATCTCCTTCTGAAGGTGGTAGCCATTGTTAATTCTTGATTATCTTAATTTAAAGTGCTGTATCATTTTCATTGTAGGTTTTTATTCTGTTTTGTCTTGTTTGATTTTATGGTGGCATGGATAGCTCTTTCAAAGGTAACAAGATTTACTATTTTGGATTTACTATTATCATGTTTTGAAGTCCTGCATTGCATTCATTGCTTTTGTTTTTATTGGTTCTGTTTTGTTTGATTTTACTATCTCTGTGAAGGTACAGGCAGATTTATTTCTTCCTTTTCGGTTTACATGCCTTCATTTGCTCTTGTCTGTTTTGAAATTTCATTGAGACTTTGAGCTGAAGTTGAGGTAATGGATACCCTTGCCTTGTTTTTGATCTTAGGGAGAACACAGTGAATTTTCACCATTTCTTTTTGTTGGTTTGTTTTGATGCTCTGTAACAGGCTGAAGAAGTTCCTTTCTTTTTCTAGTTTGCTGAGATTTTTAAGTTGAGGAATGGATGCTGTGTTTGGCCAAATGTTTTTCCTGTATCAACTGATATGACCATATGGGAGTTTTCTTTTCAACAGACAATTAACATGTTAGACTGACTCCTGAACACTGCCTCCCCAGGATAAACCCATTTCTCACATATTGTTGGATTTGACTTGCTGGTATTTTAATGAGAAATTCCTTTTATGTTAATGAGAGATAATGGTCTATTATTCTTTTCTGGGGTACTACATGTAGTTTTAAATCAATGTAATGTTGGTCATTTAAATAATTTGACAAGTGCTCCTTCTTTTTCCATTTTCCAGAAGAGAGTCTGTAGGATTGATATCTTTTTTAAGTATTTGGTAGATTGGCAGTGAAACTGATAGAGGCGGAATAAATGTAACTCCCAACCTGCTAGTTGTCAGACATGCTGAGTACATGTTCCCCAAAACTGAAGAATGAATTTTAAGGAACAATAGAGGTTAAGAGTAGGAAATATTTAATAGGAACTCTCGAGAAAGAGTTCCCGAGAGACAGGTGGTGACCCAAAAAATGAGTTGCCATGGACTCCACTTTATAGAGGAAGTTTTACAGAGCAAAATTATGAGGCGGATATAAATCATGAGCGGGGTATAATGTGGACAAAACTATGATCAGCCAATAAATGTGTAAGTTTAATTGCTCAGGTAATATTAATCCAATAGGGAAGCAGCTTATGTAGCAAATGTATATGGAAACAAGGGCCTTTTCAGAAGAGATGAATCGGGGGATTTAGTAGCCCACCAGGGAGAGAGATGTAAATTTATTATTTTTTGGTGGGGGGGCATGTAAGTCTGGTCATTTTATCCTCTTGAGTCCTGCTCTCTTAACAGATGTGATCCAGCCACAGCTGTAATGTGTTTTTATCTTAGAACTCTCCTGAGGGCCCAGCCTGGTCCGTCTGTAACATTTTTACCTAGCCCAGCTGTCTGTAGTATTCCCCTTTCTGAAGAGCTTATCTAACTGCCTTGAGGGGGGCAAGGGGCAGTGACTGTTTTTGCTACTTCCAGCTAATGGGGGTCACAGTTATAAACGGCAATTAGAAATATTCTGCAGGGGATCTATCTAAAGGACCGTGATAGATGCCAGGCATTTTTGTCTTGGGTAGACATACAGCTTTAAGTCTGGCGGGGGGGGGGGGCGGCAAAGAAAGAGTTAAGTCCATGTGGGCCAAATAATAGGATCAACAAGGCTATTATGAATTTAACCAACACATGCTTCCACCAGGAAGAGCCAGTAATAGCCTCACACAAAGACGGTAAGGAGAAGGCCTAGGGAATTTTAGAATCTGACATGAAATTAACCTGTCATTTAATTCTTTGAACAGCCATTGAGATATTAGAAGGATCAGGACTGTACACACAACATTTAGCTTTTATAATTGCACAAGTATCTCCTTGTGCTGCTGTTAAGTGAATAATGCCATCTGGTACTAGAGGGCAGCTTGGCTCATTAATTATAATTTTTTATTTAGGAAAGCTAAATAAGTGGAGGTCACTGAAGGCCCACAGTACTATCAGTCAAGGCCTGGATGTGCTGTATGACATCTTCTAATCTTAGGGAAGGGACAAATAGAAGCCCAATGGTCACACCAGTGAAACACACTTTTAGGCCATCGATGCTGTAGATGGGCTAAGACTGTAGGTTGGTTGGTATTTTTAACACTTTTGTCTTGTAACCACTTCTGTCTCAGTGTGTATCTATCTCAGGGGTAGTCGGGGCCACAAATTAGTCCCATAGAACCAATGAGTGCCACCGGGGGGTTTTCATCTAATTTTAGGCTGACTAAACCAGCTGGTTGTAAACTACTCTTTGACCTGTAAAGTTATGGTATGTGTGCATTGTTTGGGGGTGTCTATCTCAAGTAGAGTCAGGCCAATGAGAAGTGATTTTTATTTGTCTGTTCGTTTTGCTTCATTTTGAACATAAAGGGGCCTTTTTATTAAGTTGTCTTATGGTTGGAGTTAACCACATATAACTCTCATACTGAAAGCGGCCGTCTTTATGATTGTTGGCTCTCAGGATAGGACCCTTAGTTTTGTTTAATAGGAGTTACAATTACTGGTTTTACTAGAATCTGCAGAGAGGCCTTAGTGGCATCTTTGAAAAAATTTGATTATGTCTGGGATCATTAAAGGTGTAGTTTATAGGCCACTTAGTTACTGTGTAACGATGGGTTAACTATGAATTAATGAATGTTGTGTCTTATCAATGGAAAGAGTAGTTTATTTGAATCATCTCTTTGAAGGACCCACAAAGGCAGTCCTGATGTACTTGGGGAGCAGGCCACATCTCGCAAGACGTTCACTGTAATGACTTTGTGTGTTTGTGTCCACACTAGAAAGGAACTGTACTCCCTTTACGTGGTAATTAGGGAGGACTAAGAGTATCCTGGATTATCTCTCTGAAGATTTTTTAAACAATTTTAAGTCCTTCATGGGTTTACATGAGTACTGGGATGGCTGTTCACACTTAGCAACAGTCTAGTTTTTAGGATGTGGACAGGATCATGGTGTGTGGTCTTTTCAAGTTGGTCTTAGGGAAGGAGATAAGGAGGAAAGAGACTCTGTAAGTATTAAACCTCTAGGTGGAATATGGGTTTTTAAAAGATTGAACTTTAGTTAGCTGTTGATGAATCTTGGAATTTAGCCAGTGAGGCAGCAACTTTCATAAGGGGCCTATTCTTCTATCAAAGAGAAAATCATTAGTGAGGAAAGGGCATCTAGAAAGCACTTGAAATGGTCTGAGGCCTAGGATTTGAGGCCTAGGATTCTTATTTTGCTAAGAGCTAAAGGTAATAAGTGAGGCTGCTGGAGGTAATTTTTTTCATTTTGTAAAGATGCCCCTTTAGGGTCTCATTTACTTTTTTACTTTTTTTGATAGTGGCCTCTGTGTATAATGAAGGGGATAGAGATGTCCAGTGTCAGAGATACACTGTGTGACTGTGGCTTTAAAAGAAGGCTCCTTTTCCCTGAAAGCTCATGGGGAGTCTAAATCAGGGGACGATTTTTGAGACCAAAACCTTTATCACTTTTTCTGGGATTTTTGTTTGCTTGTTTTATAAGGAAAAGTCTCAATCTAGTTTGTGAAAGTATCTACCCAGACCAGTAGGTATTGGAGCCCCTTATTCTGGCATATAAGTAAAACTAAACTGTTAATTTTTAAAGGCCATTTATCATGTTTTTGTATACTTGGAGGGGCTATTGTCTGGTTAAGAGGATCACTGTTTGGTTTTCTTTGTTTGGCAGAATTCACGTATTTTAACTATTGTACTGTCTGGGATAGTCTGTGCTTTATGAATAACTTTGAGGCCACTGGGGTGTCATATCTCTCCCGAGTCAAAGGTTTGATGTAAAGACTTAATTTTTTCTTGCATAGCACCAGGAAGGTACAATTTACCATTCTCTGATTGTAATCATCTTGATCATCTTGATGGAAAGAACTGACACCCAAAGGAGAGAGTGCATCTGACTTCTGTCTGAGAATGTATGGGTCAAGTCTGATTAAGGGATGCTTATTAGATTAAGGGAGCTTAAGGGGGGTTCTCAACAGATTTTATTTTTTTCTTTTCTTTTTTTGCAGCTGAGTTAGCCAGTTGATTATCTTGAGGTACTTTGTCAAGTCTTTTTGGTGTTCTCCATAGTGAATTATCATTACTGTGGAGGGCTAGAGACATGATAAAAGTACCTATGATATTTTATGGAAGAGCTATTGGCTGTTAGGTAATTTTTCTATATGGCTGTATGAGTACACAACACTAGGAAATACACTCTGAATCAATGCAAATATTGATTTTTTTTGCCTTTTATTGAGTTGTAAAGTCCTGGTCAGAGCTATGAGTTTTGTTAGCTGAGCACTAGTCCCAGAGGTAGGTGAAGAACTTTTAAGTGTTTGAGGTATTATTACTATACACTGTCTTTTTTGTCTCACTTTTTAGGAAGGAATTGTCATCAGAGAAGAGGGTCAAATCAGGATTAGTAAAGGGTGTGCCTAACAAGTTTTTTGGTTGTATATGTGTGGAGAATTATCTATTTGTAGTCATTTCTTTTAGCTATACTATTTTTCTTTTTGGTAGAAAAGTGGCAAGCTTTAAGGGGAACATATCTTTATTTGAATTGTTGGTCCTTTTAGAAGTAGATCCTGGTATTTAAGACATCAGTTGTCTGATAGAGAATCTCTTTGGAAGAAAGAAGGCATGCCACACTGCACAGTGCACACACAGTGAGACCTTTGTCTGAAGCCAGCTTGATGTCTCTGGCACACAGACCATCCGTGTGCTATAATGTCTAAGTTATGACTTAGATACCCTCCGGGCTGTTGACTAGGTCTTTGATCTTGCATAAGCATTCTCAGAGCCATGCCCTTCCTTTATCAATATATAAACTGAAACCAGGTCCTGTTGAAAACATTTGCTTAAGCTTTTCAAATATACTTTGGGAATCAGGATCCCAGGTTAAAATATGGGTATCTGTCTTTTGGTGTTTTTTTAATAAGCAGATAAGAAGGATCATGTGACCTCATCATATCCTGTTATCTAATGGTGATAAAAGCCTATAAATTTAGGAATTTACTTAGCTGTTTTAGGGCCTTGGGCTGCATAAAGGGAAGTACTGGTTTAATTGTCTCTTTTCTCAGCCTTTGGGTTCTCTTCGCTATGATAAGGTTCAAGAATTTTACCTCAAGGGTGTATATAAAATGGTACCTTAGATCTAGACTTTATGATCTCTGCCTGATACAAAGTTGAACATGGTGCCTTGGCTAGAAAGCTCTTTTGAAAGGTTGTGTAACATCCTATTGTAGGACTGTGACTTGAGAAAATTTAACACATGGCAGGTTGTGAGGAAAGCACTTGTCCAAAAAGATGCGGACTTCTCTGAACCCTTAAGGAAGCACAGTCTAAGTCAGGTGAGAAGCCTGGTCATGAAGATTTTTAAGGCAAAGAGAAACTTAGAATTTGTATGTAAAGGAATACAAAAATGACATAGTTTAAAGCTAATACTGAAAACCCACCAGCATCTTTTGGAGCCAAAGAAAGCATGGGTTAGATTGGCACTACTGCCTCATTGACCAATCTAAGGTCCTGGGCCAACCTGTATTCTTTATTGGGTTTTTGAATTATGAAGAAGAATTATGTTGTGGGGACAGTTACAGTGTGTAATATACCTTGTGCCCTTGAATTGTCATTTATAGGCAACAGTAAAACTTTAGGTCTTACAAGGTATGGTCTGTGGTGAGGAAAAATAGTAGGGTCTTTGTATGGGGGCAGATCTTACTGCTGTTTTTACTTTACCTTTAGTTGCCCATACTTTAGGGTTTGTATTGTCCCTACGAGGTAGGGGACAGCGTGTCGGACCTGGGTGTATGTACATTACAGCATGTAAGCAAAGAAAGACGTCTCTCCCAGGAGGGGAGCTAGACTTTTAAGCATAATTAAAAAGGAATGGGTGAAGAGAAACTCATCCCAGTTATAGCCTGAGGGTTTGGGGAAACAGCACATTACCCCTCCTCTACAGACTCTTCTTACTCAAGTTTGATGGTGGAGAGAAAGCCAGGGAAGGACACAAGCCAGTGTCCTGCAATGCACCGATTTCTTCTCCTCTATAATCGTGACTACCCTAGCTCCTCTGTGAAGAGGACAGGCTGACCAGAGGGAAAATACAGACAGTGCCTGGGGCCTTTCAGTCTTCCAGGACCAGCTGGTAAGATGAGCCTGACCACTGGGATCTGACCGTCTCAGGGACAGTCCGACTTCTGGTGGTCACCTCTGCAATCATGGGAGGGCTCAGGGGGCTTCCTGTCACAATAGCCTGGCTTTCCACGGCAGTGACAGGCGAGTTTAATTGCTGAGCTCTGCTTAGAGTCCTGAGAATCAGACTTAGAGTCTATGACTTTTAAGTCCACAACCAAGGCAACCTTTATTTTTGTTTATTTATTTATTTATTTTGGTCTCTGTTTTTTTCCCTTGGTCTCCTCTTAGTCTCCATTTTTCACTGAAGTATTAAGTGAGCTATCTAGTGCAAAAGTCATCTTCGGTAGCTATATTTTTAATATCTGAGGCTGACTGAGTGATAAACCTGTCTTTAAGAATAATCTATCTTCCTAGTGTATCAGGAGCCAGGGGCATACATTTCATCAATGCTTCTTGTAAATGATCTAAGAAGGCAGAGTGGCTTTCATCTTTTTCTTGATGAACAGTTGACAATTTAAAATAATTGAAGGGCTCATTACTTTTCATCTGTCTTAGGCCTTGAAAAATACATCTGAGTGTAAGCCATGGATGATTTTAAATGTGGTGTCACTTTGTTCTATTTTAAATTTTAGAGTCACATCTGATCAAGATGTTGTGCTTTTGTTTTCTAAAACTAGTTTGTCATCACACTGTGTAGAATTACAATACTTATTTTGTGGGACGATTGGGAATATGTAGACTTACGTTTGCTGCAAAGATAACAATTATTTACAAAATAATATTAAATCCAGTATTTGCTGCCTACTTCAGACACTTAATACTTATGGAGTTACATTTACTACACTGAAGTTTTTGTTTCTTTGTTTTTTAGAATCACCCTCCTTGTTGAAAGTAAGTGTACTCTTAGGGTGCCAATGTTAGTGGTCCAATAAGCATGTGATTACAGTAAAGCGGTAGTGTGGTGAGATAATCTTGATTCCATTGGCAATCTTAGGTTTTCATAAATTTACAGGGGAGGTAATTTTTCCTGCACTGGTGAAGTTTCTTTTTGGCAAACAGTATCTTTCTAAAGAGAAACTGAGATGTATATGCATGTCTTCAAATGACCAGCACTGTATAAATGAATATTGGATACCTTGCAATGAGCAGAGTGGATGCTTTTCATTTTTCAATATGAAGGAAATACTTTTGGCAATGGGGAGAGTACACCTGAAGATGTCTCTTATTCTAATCTCCTGTCTGGTTGGGAGGCCGGTAGGGATCCTGTGGAGGGGCTGCTTGGACTCCAGTAGGAACCAGCTATTCCCATGGCTGCCGGTCTTTTTGCGTTCTATAATTAATAATATGATATTCAGTAGAATATCATAGAATACAGGGACAAATACTGATTATGGTAGCATTTCATAGTAGCTTGTAATGCTTGCTACGTATCTCTCTTTAGTCAATGGGTGATTTAAGATTAACACTGTGTCTTTTGAGCCTTGTTTATAGGTCTGAGTAAGTGTCCTAAGGACCTTAATATGCTCACTATGATCATCCGAAACCTTTTCCAGATCTTGTTTGATCTGATATCACTGAGAGAAAAGGACACGAGGACATAGATATTTACCTCCTGTAAGGATACTGTACCTGAGGAGCTGGAACAAAATCAGACAGGAGTGGATAGAGCCTAGGAAAGGTTTCAATTACTGCGGGCTTAGCAGCCTTGCCCTTAAGAGTCCAGAGGGCAAATCAGGGGAACCTAGGCTGAGTACCAGTGCAGGAGGCTTTGACTAAGGTGATCTTGGAAACCGGTTCTTAGTGTCTGAAGGGCAAGGCAGAGGAGCCTCAGGCTCAGAAAGAGATGTATTCAATTGTGTCTTAAGGGTCAGAGGTATAAGGTTTTCTTGTGGATTATATTTATGTTTTAAGTACAAGTAAGAATTATCTCCTAGTGTAAAGAAAGTCTGAACATAAAATTAATCTTGAACGTTTTTCCTCTCTCGTATTTTCCTCTTCTTTGCTGTGAAATGCTACCATAATCAGTACTTGTCCCTATGTTCTATTTTGTCTCTGGGGGCAGACAGGCTATGTAGGAGTAAAGAAAAATATTATGCAGTTTTTTTCTCAATATGTGAGGCTCAAACAATTTTCAGTGTTTAAGAATATATTCTAAAGGAGTAAGAAAACTTGACCTTGAATTGCCCATCTGAAACACAACAGGAAAATAAGTATCTCCTTTAATCTCTACTTGGTTTTTATATCTGGTCAAGGTGACCTGTTCTAGGGCAGTACGGGCTATCAGGAGAGGGACCAGAAGATAGGTCAAGTTGATTCAGCCACCTTATCGACCTGTGCCTTCTCTGGAAACTCACATTTTAAACTCTACATTTTAAACTCTGTTTCTAAAAGCACAAGGTATAATTGAATTTAGCTGTCACAGTCATCTTTAAAGAAGGAAACACTGCTTGCAAAATTAAACCAACAATCAAGAGACCTAAACAAATGTTTTTTTAATTCTTTGAAAGACAATGAGGGAAAAAAAAATCAAAGGGCAAATTGGAAGTGGTTGGAGTACTTCCTAGCCTCTAAAAGAGATCAGAGGCATGTACTGGCTCAGAAAAACCCTGTCCTAGGCCCTATGTCAAAGAAGTCCCTAAGATGTGTGTTATCTATTTAGTCATCTAGGCAATCTTGGCCGAAAGACAAGGCTAAGTTTTACTGAAAATCTATTCTAAAATTTTTATATCTGTATACTTGTAACACACAAAACTCACAGGTTAAAAGCTCATCATTCAGCAACCACAATGTACACATAAAACAAAGGTACTTTCCTGTATTTGGCATTAGCAAATCCTCATTTTTTATGGGCTTAACTTAAAAGTTTTTAGTTGTTGGGTAGGAGGGAAACATTGAGACAATCTAGGATTCTTTCCTCTCTAATATTTAGCAGACATGCCTCTAAAAGAGGAAAATAAAAGTGACAGGAAAAGGTAAGAAATGAGATCAGAGAAAAGGAAGTCTGGTGAGTTACTGATACAACCTGCCCTTGAGTCATCATCTTCAGCCTGGAAGGGAGAGCACGAGGAATCTCAAGAGGGGAAGATCAGAACAAAATGGAAACTGAGGCAGAACAGGCTTGACATTCCTCTCTATAATGAAGAGCAGGGATCAGGCCAGAGTGTCCCAGTGAAACGTGTCCTTCAAGTCTTAAGAATGGCTGCTGGCCTATTGCCAGCAAGTGGACCCCTGTGGTTTATTAATAGCCATGTATATTTCCTAAGTATAAACAATTTCTGAAAAGACTCATTTTAAAGCATTTTATAAATTTACATTTTGGTTACTATCAAAGTTCATTTGTGGGAGCTCTAAAATTATTTTTCCCTAGCATAGTTGTCTAATAAGTCAAACAGTTCAAGCAAGGAGCACCAACAAATTCAGCAACTAGTAACTCCAAATGTAGCTTGTATAAAACAGAAATACAAGATCTTGACTGTAAAAATAAAATGTCTCATTGAAGAAACATCATAATTTCCCCATATTTTCAACTTAAATTTATCATCATTTTAACAAAAAATTGTGTAAAAAAGTAGGCATAAAAATTTAAGGTGTAAGCAACTGACAAACAAGGATAGCACTTTTCATTATCTAAACAAGTCACAATCCAGAATCAATGAAACAAAAGCAAACCTTACCTCTTTTTGATTATCTCAGTGGGACCTCCAAATGATATAGAAGAAATAAATGTACGTCCTACAAAACTAGGTATCAGGTATGCCGAGTTTGTGTTCCCCTAAACAGAGGAATGATTCTAAGGAACAATGGAAGTTAAGAGTAGGAAATATTTATTGAGAGAGAGAGCTCCTGAGAGACAGGAAGGGACCCAAAAAATGGGTTGCCATGGATCCCACCTTATAAAGAAAGTTTTATAGAGCAAAATCATGAGGTGGGTATAAAATCATGAGGTGAGTACAATGTGGGACAGTTATAATTAACCTACATGATTACAAGTTTAGGCACTTAGGGGAAGCAAGCATATATACATGTAGCAAGTATATATGGAAAATACAAGGGCTATATTAGGAAGAGATGAATTGGGGGGGTTTAGCACCAACCAGGGTGACTGATGTTACTATAAGTTTATTGGAGGGGCATGTAGGCCTGGCCATTTTGTCTTTATCTTGAGGTTTGGCGTCTAACAGATGTGGTTCTGGCCGCAGTTGTATCCTCTATACTGTCTTCCCTGAGGGCACAGCCCTGTCTCTTCTTCCTGTATTTTTACCTAGCTTAGCTGTCCATAGTAACACTATCTGGACCTACAGAACTCTTTTAGGGAGTGTCCAATCTTTTCAAACTATTCAGGTTATGTATTCTATCTTAAATGAGTTTTAGTATTAGTTTTTGGCTTTTGAGGAAGTAGTTTCTTTCATATAAATTTTCTAATTTATATCTGTTGGCTTATTCATAATATTCTAGTATTATCTTTTTAACCTTTATCTAGCGATATATTTTTTATTCCTGATGTTCGTGTTTTGTGTTTTTTCTTGTCATCCTTATTAGAAATTTATAATTCTATTAGCTTTCCCCCTCCACACACAAAGAACTATTGGCTTCATCAGTTTTATCTATTTTTGTTTTCAATTTTATTGATTTCTGCTTTTTATTTTCATCACTCTGCTTGCTTTTGACTGACTTTAATTTTTCTCGCTCCATAAAGTGAAAGGGTGAATTATTAACCTCTTTTCTCATCTAAGGAATTAGTGCTATAAATGCTATACTTAGGCTTTACTTTAGCTATTTCTTACAAATTTTAATACATTATATTTTCATGTTCATCCAAACTATTCAGGTTATCTTTCATTCAACAATATATTAAAATTTTCTTTGGGACTGTTTCATCCACAGGTAATATAGAAATGTTATATAATTACTGATCACATTTTATCTGAGAACATAGTTCCCGATAGTGTCTATTCATTTGAGTTTGTTAGGTTTTGCTTTATAACCCAGAATAGGGTAACTGCCTATATGTACTAGAAATAAAAGCATGCCCTGTTGATGACGAATGTTCTATAAATACTGGGCAAATCAGTTGTTCCTACTGTTCAGATCTTCAGTACCCTGATGGTTTTCTTCTGTTTTATCTGTCACTGAGAGGGGAATGTTGAAGTCTCTATTTACAGTTGTGGGGCCTGCCAGTTTAAAGCTCTGTCACTGCGTGCCTACACATTTATGACTGCTAGTTTTTTTTTAACTGATTTTCTCATGAATATGTAATTATCTCTTTTTAACTCTGCTACTTTTCTTTTGCTGAAGCCGATTTGTCTGAAATAAAAACAGCCACTTCAGCATTCTTTTGTGGTGCATTTCCATGGTCTATTTTTCCCATCCTCCTTCCTTTAGTCTACCTGTATCATTTATTTGAAGTGTCTAGAAGACAGCCCACACTCAGCTCACTTTGTTTGGTATGAGTGAGTCTCATAATCTGTCTTGTGGATGATAGATAAAGACTTTTATAACCTTCATTTGTAAGTTTAAAGGCCAGAATTTTGTTTGTTCTCTGAGGTTACTTTGCCCAATTTCTAGAAAAAATCCTCTTTTTCTCTTTACTTGCCTTCTCTTTTTTCAATTAGTTCATCTCATTTTATCTCTTCTGACTTTTGACAGGTCATGGGATGTTACAATTTTTAAATTTCAATGCCAGACACGTTTCAGAGAACTCGAAAGAAGAACAGCCCACTGTATTCACCCAGATATTTGCTATCGCTTCCTTTACCCTTCATGTTAAATTACATTCTGGTATCATTTGTCTTTTATCTGGAAACACTTAGCGACGCTTCTAAAATGGGAGTCTAGCTGCAAATTCTCTCACTTTCTTTTATTTGAGAATGGTATTGCTTCCATTTCATTCCTAAAGGACACTTACCCTGAAAACTGAATTTTAGGCTGTCGGTTCTTTCAGCACTTTGTTTTATTTGTCTTTAGTGTGCAGCAGTGATTACATTATATAGGCATGAATTTCTTTGGTTTAATCTATTTGAGGTTTGCTTTGTTTCTTAAATCTCTAGATCCACATCCCTTTCCCTAAACTTGGGAAGTATTCAGCGATATTCTTCAAATCTTTTTTCCCCTTTCCTTCTGGAACTCTGACACAAATGTTAGACTCTGTTATTTATTCTCAAAACTCTGCTCATTTTTTCTTATCTTTCTTCCCTAGTTTCCAGTGGGAAACTTTTAGTTTAATTTTCAGTGTTAAAATTCCTATTTTTTTTTCTTTGAAACTTCTACTTCTTGGTTGACCCTTTCCACTTTAACATTTCTTTCAAGAGTATTTGTGATTGCTTGCTCAGGTGAATTTGGAAAAGCTGCTTACAGTTCTTGTCAGATCATCCCAAAATCTATGTCATTTACTAGCTTTGTCTGTATAAGTTGGTACTTGCATAGCTCTTTACTTGTCCAGTAGTTTTGGATTCTATTCCGAACAGCTTGAATGATACTATGAAACCTCCCGTGTCATTTACATGCTGTAGCAAACGTTGGTATTTCTGCTTTAGCAGCCAATCTACTTGGTCAGGTGCAGACTGCCTTCTCTGGGCTTGTGGTTACAGGGTGGCTGGCTCTGGTTACAAGGTTTTCAATGCTTTTGCGGGATCTGACCTGAAGTTGTTGTATGCCATTTAGAGGCCAGTCCAGAACCTGCACAGGATTTATTGTTACCTCAATAAAGCTTCTCCAAGGCTTTTCTTGGCTAATTTAGATCAGTTTCACCCACTCACAGGTTGGGGGCACACCCAGAAGTTCAGTGTCATGGGGTTGCTTCCCACAACTGCTCCCTTTCTGTGTCCTCCTCGGTATTGCTGGTTCCCTCAAACTTCTTGTTCTGAACCTCTGGCCAGAAACCACTCAATTCCAAGACTGTGCCAAGCGGGCCAGGCAGGAAAGTGGGATAAAGCAATAGGTGTAGAGTCTGCTCTCAGACCTCACTCACACGGCTGCCTTCCTCAGGCTCTGGTTATGTCCTGTAGCCCCCAGACTTGTCTACAGGCTGTCGCACAGAGGGGCAGCTCTCAGCGGGGACACCTATCCTGGTTTGTGAGCTGCAACTAGAAGGTGTCTCCTGGAGCTCTCCCTGTGAGCATCCAGAGCTCAAATCTGGTCCAAAGGCTCCACTAGGCTCAGGCTGGGACACACTGCCAGACGACACTGAACTCGCTGCTGGCTCAGTAGAACTTTGAACTCTGGTGGCTTCCTTCATCTTCCTGCTGCTAATATTTTTCTGAGTACTCAGCTATATGACACTGCTTCTGGGATTTGTAACACAGCTCAGTGATGACAATGTGCTGACGTGCATTTACTCCAGCTTATTCAGAACCCAGCTCTCTGCCTAGGGCTTGTTCCATTAAGTGCCAGATATTATACTAAGAAACCTCTCTGTACACATGAAACCCAAAACAAGGTTCCCTTCCTGCAGAAGGGACCTCTTCATCCTGACAGGAGAGGGGCTGAGGCCTGTCCCTTCCAGGGGACACTGCCTGCTGCTATGCACGGCTTTGGCAAGGCCACCCTGGACTCTACGCCCCTTCTGTCGGCCTAGCAAGGCAGCGGAAGCCATCATCAGCCTCTCCTGAAGAAATGGGAGATTCCTCCAGGAATATGGGTGCAGACTGAGGGTGTATCCTTAGCCTCTGGCCTCAGGCCTGATAATTCTTCACTAGCTTCACGTTACCCACACCTCTGAGCAGGTGATTCTCGTAACCCGTTGAACTTCTGCAGTCATCCCAGTGGGTGCGAAATCCAGCTAACACACCTGCCGCCTAGTTTTATTTCCTTCTTCTTTTCTTTGTTTTTCCTCCCTCTTCTTCTATGGATAAAGACGCAGGCTGTGAAAGGCTTCCAGAGATCACTGATGTGTAGGGGCAGGATGACAGTTGAACCCTGTGCGTTTAACTTCCTAGCACGCCACCCCTTGAACCCTATGACACACAAACACTTACCTTTATTTTCAAATGGACTTCTCTTGCACCTGTTTCTTGATATCCAACAATCAAGAGGTAATACAGCAACACATTCTCATTTTACAAGTGAGTCTCTCCAACAAGGTGCTGGTCCCTGAATCTGCAGGGCAGCCTGGGCTCACACCCTTGACCAGAGGGCACCTTGGCCCAGTGTGCAGCCTCCCTGGGGTTTTACTCACAGCCTGACCCTGATTCTTTCCCCAAAGTACTGCATCATCAAAAGTAGGTCACTACAAACACATGATAGGAAGTCAAAATGGATCTATAAATATTTTTTATATCATACCACAATGTTAGGCCAAGCTACTTAAGCAGCAACTTTTCCTGGCAAGTGACAGGAAAATTAAATCTTATATTAGCTCAAATGACTACTTATAGCCTCTCAAAGAACCATAAAGATCAAGACTTAGCCCCCATCCCAGGACAAGCATGCCACGGCTGTCTGTGAGGACAGAAACAGGCACCAGTGCTGATCAGTAACACAGTACAGATGGTTTAAAATCAGGTGGCCCCAGAACGGAGGGAGCCTCCAACATCTGACACAAATCTGAAGCAGCCTGCACAGGACATGTTCACACAGTGTACTGACGAGTGCTAAGGCCAGGCGTGAATATCACCAGGCAGGCAGAAGGGCAGAGATTCATCGGCTCACATGTGCCTCCCCATAGGGTGCCTGGAGCCATTGCTGCCTGGACCTGACTGGCCCAGAGGAAAGCAGAGACAGGGACGCAGCCCTGTTGGCGACCCCAAGCACGAAATGTAAGCATGGAACTGTCACTGCACGGCACCCGAAGGCATGCCAGGAGCCTGCTGGGTACCTAGAGAGCAGGCTGGGTGGGGGCCTCTGGGGTTCCTACCTTGGCTGACTTCTGGTTTCAGGGAGCTGACAGGAAGTGGGGGCGATGGCTCAGGGACATCGGCTGCTGGGTGTTCGGCCACCGGACAGATGATAAACCACCTCTTGCCTGTGTGCAGCACTGAGAAGCAGAGCACACAGCATGCTGAGGGGGAGCAAGTGTCTTCACAAGCGAGTGTCTCTGGAGTGGAGACACCTGCCACTGCACCAGACCCACACGGGGCCCCCGGGAACCTGTCTGTGCCCATGGGGTCTCCTCCAAAGAAATGCAGGCAGGGAAGCCTCGTTCCCATCATCATCCTAAACAGTGACCCTCTGGATACAGGGCGCCCCCTGTCCCCAGGGGGAGCCCCATCTGCTCCTCTTTCTGGCAGTGTTGAGGGGTAAACAGCCACCCAATGACATCTCCCTGGCATCTCAGGACCTTCAGGAGTACCCAGCTCAGGCACAGGGCACCTGCGGAACCAGCAGTGGAGGTGGAGATGTCAGGGAGGTGGAGCCTCTGCTCTCTAGGCTCCTGTAGCCCTGGGAGTGGAAGGGGCAGAGCCCAATGGCAGGTATGAGGGGGGTTCTGGCTGCAGGACAGAGACGGGACACAGGGAATGACTTCCCTGAGTGAGGTGCCTGCTGTGGCAGGGCTGCAGACTCACCATTCTGCTGGTACACGGGGGCATTTGCTGGAGACTGTCTCCCCTCCTGGAGGAATCAAAAAGTTGGGAAGTCAGAGACGCCTGCCTGTCCATAGCTTCCTGCCACTTGCCCTCTCCCAGGACCTGGGCTCTCACCTCCCCCTCTGCTAGACTGCAGGTGCCCAGGGGTGGCGGGCTGGCCCCCGTGTCAGAGCCCCGGTCAACGTCTGTATCCTCGCTGAGCATGTCCTCTGCCTTGTCCATGACGTCCTTCATCTGCTCGATGAAGGTCTCACGCTCAGCCGGCAGGATGAAGTCGTGTTCCACCTACGCGGGGACATGGGCGGCCAGTGACAACCTGCCTGGGCCACAGTGGCACTGGGACTCTATCAGGAATGTAGGGATCTCCATCCCCCGTCCTAGGCCCCAGAAAAAGTCAGGGAGCAGGGGTCCCACAAGAGGACAGTCCCAGGGCAGACAAGTGTGGCTGAAACAGGTGAAGGCTACTTGGAGGGAGCCAACATGGCGCTGTTGGTCCTGAGCCACAGTTGGTCAGGGATGCTCCAGCACCTGTGGGCAGGGTGTGGATGCACAGGCCCGGGGGCCAGGAGGCACAGGGAGAGTCTGCAGGGTGTAAGGCCATGCCAGGCGGCCACTGGCTGCTTCTCCATGCCCAGCCTCAGGATGGGACCTGCAGCCTTGGCCCAGGCACACGGGTGGCACAGTTTGGTGTCCAGGGGCTCTTGGCACCTCCTGCTTCCCAGCAGTGACTCTGGGAGTTTCCAGCCATGCAGCAATGCCCATGCCATTGCCTCTCCCTCTGTGTTTCAAACCCTGACATCTGCACAGGCAGCTGTCCGTCCTCCGAGCAGCATCCACTCACACCAGCTAAGGTCAAGGGTTCTTCAGTCTGTGCAACCCACAGGCCCCTCCCAAGCACACACTTGCACCTAAGAGGACTGTCTCCTACCCCTCGCCCAGCCTCCAGGGCAGCATGGCAGCCCAGGCCCTGGCAAGTGAGGGGAGGGCAGAGGGAGGACCCATACCTCAGCCTGGATACTGAAGCGTCCAGACCAGGACACGGTCACTGCCCCAGCTCTCACATAAGCACACAGCCCCCCAGCTCGTCCTGTGCTCTGCTGTTTAGGCAGACAGAAGGTGGTGCCACTCAAAAAGCCATACTAAGACCTCAGGAGACAGATATCCACCTGTCCCCTTGCCTAGCGGGTCTAGTCTCTGATCCTGGCCCTAGCCTCAGGGACCCATCTGTCCAAACCTCTTCAAGGACAGGTCCGCCTGCTCCTTGTATGCTGGCTGTGGAGTTCACAGAGTCCTATGTACTCTCAGACAAGGGGCTGCCTAGTACTGGATCTACAAGTCACTGGTTGATCAAGTGTGGCACAGGAGTGTGACAATGTGTAAGGAGAGCATGCCCGAGCCACATTGGAGGCTGTGCGTGAGAATATACACCATGTTCCAACACCACACGACACTGAACCATGGTCCCTTAGCTCTTCCTGCTGAGTTTGTATTTCTTTTTAAAGAAATTAAAATTAGTTTCAAATCAACATACAGAAAAACCTAAACATACAGGGTGCAGGTACAACCTGGAGTGAACGCCAAGTGAATCCAAACAGCCCTAGTTGCCTCCTTTACTGCAGGGTTGGTAAGGGCATGTATGAGAGGTAACAAACCCAGAGCCCAGCCCAGCCACCAGAGTCAACCCACTGAGAGCTTCCAGCCCTCACAGCAGGAGCGGGTTCAGGAGAGGCGGGGCCCGCCAGAAGAACACCCAGCTCAGCCAGCCAACACCCATCCTGCCACTCTGCTCAGCTCAGCTCAGCTCAGATCAGCTCCCAGGCCTGGGGCTGGGGCCCGAGGGAGAGGCCATGTGCGGGCGGGGCAGCATGACGAACCAAATTTGTGTATTTTTATCGTGTTGATCTGCAAAGGTATAAAAGATGACTACACTTATGAACGTCCCATTCAAATCCATCGCACAGCACATGAAAGAAAAAAGAATAAAGGGAAAGGAGAAGCAGAGTGGTGAGCACAGAAACAAGAAGGGGCCAAAGTTTACAAAGCTCGCCACTAAACGATCACTGCCGTACAGGGACACAGGTTTGAGTGTGCAAAGGTGCTAAACATGAGCTGCTGTGGACACACAGTCGTGGTGCTGGGCAGGGGGCAGGAGGGGCACCCACCGGATGGACGGGCGGGGTAGCAGGCAGAGGCCAGGGCCTAGGTCACAGGTATTTGCTCTCTGATGGCCCCTGATATGTGCACACACATGCACACCCGGAGCCCTGCAAGGTACACGTTAGAGGCTCAGGAAGACAACAGAAGAGACGCTGCAGTTTCACCGGTCCAGTGGCCTTGCAAGGCCACATGCTGCTGGCAAAGGTCCCTGGCCCGACCCTAGCCAGGCACCTCCAACCTCTCTCTGCTGGCCCTCTCCATCTCCTTCTCCCCGTCTCTGGCAGGACTCCTACTGAGCCACTTCTGAGAGAACCCCCAGCTGCCCATGCAGTCAGCCTCCTCCCAGACCCTTGGACACCACAGTGTCTGTTCTGCCCTCTTCTGTGGGCTCAGCAGTGGGATTCCCTCCACCACAGAGACTCTGACGTCACTTCCGGAAGACCCCGACTATCAGCTGTGATGACACCTGTGTGTGACGGGGGAAGCTGGAGGGCAGAGCTGCTGGAAGCACCACTGCTGGTCCATGGAGGTCCCCCTTGGCAGGAGAGAGTGAGCAGCCCGGCGCACGTGCTGAAGGAGTGTGTGGGGCACGGGGCGCAGATCCTCCGCAATCTGCTCACCCCACAGGTTAGACAACTCGGTGTTTCCTTCATCATCCTCCACCCACACACATGCACATGCACAAATGCTCCTGGCTGTGAGCCACACTCCCCAGCCTGCCCTGGCCCTGAGGACCAGGGCCCGTACCCCTCCCCCACCACAGAGTCCAGGTAAAGTTCACAATCATCTCTTCTTTAACATGGCCCTGCATGCCCTGCGCCCTGGCTCCAGGAGGGCCCGTTGGAGGAGTCTGTGGTGCAGACACCGGGACATGGAACTGTCCCGAGGGTAACCGATGGACAGGGCCTCCCTGTGAAACTCACTTCAGAATGTAAGGCAGCCGAGGGCTGGGGTGCTGGGGACACACGCTGAGGTGCAGCTCTCTGTTGACTCCAGACTTGGGCTGTCAAGGGCAGCAGCCACCAGCCACATGGGACTGTTCAACTACCAACTTAAAGTGTGTATTTTGTTCCTAGTTCTGCTCACTGCGTGTGGAGCCCTGTGAGGTCATGGGCTATAACACTGGCCAGCAACACCAGCTGCTTCCCAAGGACACAACGTCCTGATTTCCCCTCACTCATCAACAACGAATACAAGGAGTGAGTGTCATCCCAGGCGGTGGTCACCGATGAGCCAGGACCTGGGGAGTTCTTTCTGCTCTCTTCGTGTGCTCTCAGCTGGACAGTTTCTGAGGCCCAAGACCACCGCTCCTAGCAAGGCTACGTGCTGGGGATGGAGCTGTACCTCCAAAAAGCACGTGAGATGGAGGAAAGTCCACACAAGACAAAGTATCTGTGGCATGGTCTTCACAGGCAGGGAAAGGCATTTCTGCAGGACAGTGGGACAGCAGAGCCGAGGAAAGGGGCCAGGAGCACAGGGCTTAGGCTGCGCCACCTTGGGAAGCAGCAGTTGTCATGGTTTGGATCTAAAACATCTCCTGAGAGCCTTGGGCGTTTGGAAGCCACAGGACCGTGGGACACTGTGCTCGGCAGTGGATTTATCCACCGATGATTCCGACAGCTGAATATGCTATAGGAGCTGTGGCCTGACTATATGGGCCACTGGAAGACCGTGCTCCTGTCCCTGGCTCCCTCTTCCCAGCTGCCATGGATGGGGCCGCCCTGCTCTGCCTTCCCTTCATCGTGACGTGCCTGCCACAGAGCAGCCACTCCTGGGCCAGATCCTCTGAGAACAGTGAGCAGAGATAACCTCCTTCTCTTTCAAGGTGTGGGCAATGGGCATTCTGCCCAGCAATGGGAAGTGATGAACCCAGGGGCTCCAGGCAGGAGTTAGAGGACACGAGCAGCTGGGACACTGCCGCGCCCAGCTCCATGTGCCATCCACAAGTTCCTTTCATTCTGAGGCATGGGGAGCATCGTGGGGTACAGTCATGGACATATCCCCCAGGCTGCCTTCTGGTACCACTGCAGACCCAAATACCCCCACACACCTGGCTCCCCGTGCCCGCCCCAGGCGTGCCCAGGACACCAGGAGGCAGCTCACCACCCCCACACCCAGCCTCACCATGTACGTGGCGATCTCATCAGGTGCATCCCCATCTAAGTCGAACTTGAAGGTCACCATCTTGTGGTTGTGCGTCTCCAGCTGGCACTCTACCATCTTGTCCCCTGTGTTGCACACCTACAGGAGGGGAGCAGTCAGATCATGGAAGTCCCTGCACCCTTGTCCCTGGACCGCAGCAGCCACTCACATTCAGGATGGTGAGCCGGGGCCGGCTGGTCCTCTCCTGCCGGGAGCGGGCACGTGTGGACCTGCGGTGGTGTCTCCGGGCAGTCCTGCCCTCCAGCCTGCCCACTCCAAAGGTGCCTTCACAGCCATCACTCAGCTCTTTTCCGGAAGTGACTTCAGAGCCACCATAGCTAAGAAAACCGAGAATGTGGACAGCACCCATGGGTGACCAGCAAGTCTACTACAGACAGCCTGGCCGGGAGCAATAAAGCTTCCTGGCCCTGAAGCCATGAACTGTGAAGCCAGCCACCAGCTGGGAGGGGACCCCGGACTCCTTCTCTCCTGGCAGCACCTATCCCAGGTGGCATGGGGGCATGCAGAAATGCAAGCTGTCCAGTTACTGGCTGTGTGACCACAGCCCTCTCAGCTTCCTGACCTGAGACTTAGGTCTCACGCCTCAGTTTCCCCAGCAGCAGCAGCAACAAGAACAAGCAAGCACTCAGGGCTGGGAGGACTGCAGCAGAGCCTGCAGTGTCCCAGTTCTCTAGGAGGGTAAGAAGTCAAGGTCATTTCCCACAACCACTTTCACTGAGGACCAGAACACAGGGGGAGTGAGTCCCAAGCCCTGGGCTAGACTGGGACTGGCTCTGCCGCAGGGGCCCAGCCTCTCCTAACTCTGGGTAGCACACGTCTTAGGCACACAGCCCCAGACTACAGCCAGGCAGGCAGCTAAAGCAATCAGGGCTCAACCTGGACAGAAGGTCCCTGAGGCTCCCTGGGTGAGGTCTGGAAAAGGGGATGATGCTTGTTAGAAGCGTTAGAAGCTCTGAGGGCATCCAGGCAGATGGGCAGGATCTGAGTGGAGTAGCAGCAGGGGCTAGGCCTGGCCTGTGCCTCCCACCCACACCCCACCAGTCAGGCTGGCCCAGTACCTCTCACAGCTCTGTGGGGGGCCGGAAGGCTTGTCCTGTGAGGCCTGCTCCTGAAATAAAAAGCAGAGGACGGAGGACGGTCATGCTCTCTCCTCCCTGCAGCACAGCGGTGGGTACTCAGTCTCCCCTCGCAGGCTCTGCAGCCACTCTTTTGCTGGCAGCCAGGGGGGCGCCGCACACCAAGGTTTTCACTTTGTTCAAAGGCTGAGAGCCAAGCAGCTTCCTAAAAGCTGAGGGCTGCTTCCTTTCCAAAACTGTTAACCCACTTTGATCATCCCTAAAAGAGGACTCTTTGTGAGGCTTTCATATGCTTTTGCTTCCTCTTCAAGGGCCAGTGTCCTCTAAACCCATTTATAAAATCTGCCTCTCCACCTTGCTGTGGGCTTCCAGTCAAAGAAAGCTCAGCAGACAAGACGGCCCTGGCTGGCTGTCCAGGAGCACAGCCTCTTGTGGGAGCCCCCTGCCCTCCAGAGCTGAGTCAGGGTGCAGACCCATGGACACGAGGGGCGAGAGCACACACCTCCTGAGCAGGTTCCACCGTCAGCTGGACTGCCGGGCAGGGGGCAGGCATCGGGGGTCCGGCAGGCAGCGGTGGGTTTGCTGGTGGTAGCAGTGTGCTGGTTTGGGCAGGCACACTCTGAGGCGCTGCCACCAGTGTGGGGGTCAGGGAGCTAGGGAACTTAGGCAGCAGCTCAGGGGCACCAGGAGGAAGCACGTCCGGCAGGGGTGGAGAAAGGACAGCAGGCGGCAGGGGCACAGCAGGGACTGGGGCAGCAACATCCACAGTGTAGGGAGGCGGGTGGCCCAGCAGGACCTGAGGGCGCAAGGGACAGGACATAGGTTGGACACTGGGAGGTGGGTGAGATGCCTGCACTGAGGGGCCAAGCTCAGGCATATCCATGAGCGCTTGGGCTGGGGGCAGGGCAACATCTCTCCCAGCTCATGTGCTCCCTCCCTCAGGCCATGTCTGGCACATGGATGAACAGAAGCGAAACGGGGTGAGCATCCCCAATCCTGTCCACCTAAGGGATCGGTGTGGACATCCCCAGACCCACACTGCACTCAAGAACTAGCTAAGCCCAGGTGCAAGGTCAGACTCTGGTAACACATGCTTAGGAGACAACCGTGCTCCCCTGACCCCGGGAGTTTCAGCACCCTGCCCCTGGGTGGCCTCCTGGTCAGTTCCCAGCACATGGCAGCTGTCCTTGGTCCCAAGAGACTGTACAAGCACTTGCTGACATCTGCTACACCCTCCACAGTGGCCTCCCTCCACAGTGCCAGCTCAAACTGGCACCCCAGCATTCGGGGCTCTCTGACAGCTCTACAGGGGTGGAGAGAAGATGAACAAGCAACAAGGTCCATGGGTTTCACCATCCTCCAGCCTACTTGGGGCTAAGAAGGTTGAAAATTCAGAGCGAGAGGCCTGAATCTCCCAAAGCTGGGGCCATGTCCCAGCCAAAGAGCTGCCACAGCATAGCAAAGCAGGAGACATCAGGAGTGAGGCCCACACACTAGGTGTCCATGCACCAGCCCTGTGGGCGGGGCTTCCCATGCACAAAGCTGCAGGGTGGGGGGCTTCCTGGGTGGGAGGAGCCCATATCAGCTCTTCCCCTCACTCAGATTTGAGCAGAAAACCCTGAACATAGGAGGCCTCCCACAGCAGGGAGACAGCCCTGTGCTCCATGGGGCCCCTCACAGTCTGCTGGCTCAGCACCAGGACAGACCCCGGGGCCCGCAACAACTCCCTTCCAGTAGCAGCCCCTCACTCTGCCTCATTTCCTCTCTGTTAGGATTTGGTTGCACTTCGCCCTAACAAGGCACCCTGGGAGGGCCCAGCCCCAGATGCACATGAGCCCCAGGCCACACGAGCTGCAGCTGTTGATTTCTGACCACTGTGGGGGCAGCCTTTGCCCTCAGCGTCCAACACATCTCTCCACAAGACAAGACACACAGGGCAGAGCTGCCCCTCATGCGGCTTGGACCAGCCACTCAGTCCAGGGATCAGTGGGGAGCCCGGGGCCTAGTAAAGGGAGCAATCTGGGAGGCCCTCCACTATGGGTTCCACTGGTTTTCCGGGCAGCAGTAGGCAGACCCAGGTCCAGACAGCAGCTTACCTGGCTCCCTGTGGCGGCAGCAGCTGGAGCCACTTGCTCGGGCAAGTGGGCAACACCAGATACGAGGGGCTGAGTAGGCGCAGGCGTGGGCACAGGTGGCATTGTGGGCACGGGTGGCACTGTGGGCATGGGCGGCACTGTGGGCACGGGTGGTACTGTGGGCACAGGTGGTACGGGCTGTGGAGGGGGGCCTCGTATGCTCTGCACTGTGTGGTGGGGGGAAGGTGGGATGTCCCCTGGTGCCATCTGTGGGAAGGCCGCTGGATATACTGGCTGTGCTGGGAGCTGTGCCGGAAGCTGGGCTGGAAGCTGGGCTGGAAGCTGAGCCATGCCAGGATGAATGGACAGGGCAGCCATGCCCTGTGGGGCCATGGCCAGCAGAGGGATGGTGGCTGGTGCATTTGGCACGATGGTCTGGCAGGGCATGGCCAGGGGTGCCCCAGAGGGATGGGGTAGTTTGACTGCTTGCAGAGGCAAGGCAGGGGATGCAGGCAGTGGGGTGGTGAGGCTTGGCAAGATCACGGCGGAAGAGAAATACTGAGGAGGTGGCACAGGGGCCACATTTGCAGCCGGCAGGTCAGTGAGGGCCTGGGGGAGGCCATCTATGGTGCCAAGCGGCGTGATGGGGGGAACCACCGGCATCGCGGGCATCTGAAAGAGACACAGCAAGTCAGTGGCCCCTGCACTGTCAGCAGGATAAGCTGGGGTGAGGGCAGCATGGCTTGGCCTCTCAGACGCTTTTGTGCAGCTGCTGCTGCCACGATCCCAGCCACAGACCTAACATAAAGGGAAAGGTCGAGCGTGTGAAACGCCGCCGACCAGAAAAGGAAGCTGGTGGCCAGGGCATGACCTGCCCGACAAACCCCTGTGCACAGCACGGAGGGACCTCGCTGAGTCAGCGCCCTACCGGGCACAGGGGGAGGGGCCTGAAGGCCATGAAGCTCCAAGCTCTGCAGCCTTTCCTTCCTACTCAAACCTTGCTCCTTCCACGGTTCTCAGCGGTGCAGGTCCTCAGCCTCCCTCCTGAGGCTGAGGTGACACCCCAAAGCACGTCACCTCTGACAGCAGGACTTCAGCACGGCCCTCTATCTGTTCAGGGCCCCAGCACACACCTTCTAGAACTGGCCTTGTGGACGTAGCTCTTCAGCCTCTGACAGCTTTCTCTAAATAGAGCTTTCTCTTAGGTGTCACCTAACCCACACCTCTGTGGAAGGATAGTGGATAGAGGCAAAAACACACAGACCAAATGCTCATGACTCAACACACAACTAGGTACCAAACCACAGATGGGGGGAGATGAGGTTTAACTAGACCCCTAAGCCTACGCTGACACGGTATCACAAGGATAAGGCCTGATCAGCAGGTGATGACTATCATAAACACAAATGGATCTTCAGGGAGGGGCACATAAATTGCAAGAATACTTCCTTACCCTGTGGGAACCACTGACTTCCAAATAAAGCCCACTTCCTGTCCATCGCCAAGGCCAAAGGGCATCCCCATCACTGGGGCCTAGGAGTGGCTATGATCCTGGATGCCTTTAGCCTGGGCAACAATGACCAGCCCTGAGTGTCTCCTGCACAGTCATGCTGCCAGCTGTTCCCAGTAATGGACAATGTCCCAGCAGAAAGATGCCCCAAGTTACTTCTGCTGTCCACATCGAGCCCCAGCGGCCAACCTCCTCTGTGGCCTGCAGTGCCACCCAGCTGGCTATCAGACCTCCAAGGAGCCACCTTCTGCTTAGCTGTGGGTAGCTCCACAGGACGAAGCTGAAGCAAGCCTGTCCACTTTCTGTGCCTGCTCAGCAGCCACAACTTGAACCCTGTCCTTGACCTTTGATTAAATTTTTTCTCCACCCTGTACACTGAGGACTGGATGTGCCCAGAGTGACAGCCACTGTTTCTCCTGAGACACCCCACATGAGCCACTCAGCCCAGAAGCATCTCAGCCTGGGCAGAAGGCCCACTCTGGTGGGGAGAAAGGCTGCAGGCTGGGAGAGGGCAGCCCAGTAGACAAGAGGACCAGATTGGTCCTGGCGCACAGGGCATGCACAGTGCCACCCCACACAGACAACACCTGGAAGTGCCCCAGTACCCCTACAGGCAGGCAGGCTGCAGGGCCCTGCCCCGATGGTCAGCCCAGACGTACCTGCGGAGGGACTTGAGCGAGTGGCTGCAGGGGTGGCTGCGGCATCTGGAGGGGCTTCAGCTGAGTGGGGGCCACCACCTGGGAGGTTGGGGCCAGGTACGGAGGCAGGTGAGGGGGCACCGGCTGGATGGCGCCCAAGGGCTGTGGGGCCAGAACCTGGGGCAAAGCTGGTGGATGGGCCATTGGAGGAGGCTGCGAGAGAGAAAGGGGCCTTAGAACATAGTCCTGCTGGGGCAGGGTCAATGCTTGCACAGACACTGCAGGAATGTACACTCACATGCTCATATTTGCACTCACTTATGCACACAGTCATATACTTGCACATATTCACATGTACACACTTAGCCCTTACACACACTTGCACATTTATACACGTGCACACGCATGACTGTAAACTTTGACACACCACACTCCCATGTCCATATTCTAACTCTACCCTAACAGTGCACTCGTGTGTACACATGCACACACACACAGGTCACCAGAGTCCAGCCAGCCAGGCCAAGGACCAGAGAGTTTGCAGAAATGTTCTATATAGACCCAGAAGCTACCCCTCCCCACTGACCCACAGGCACAAGCCTCTTTCCCTCCCTAGACAACCCCAGGCCCCAAAACCCAAAAGTGTACTTGAAGAGGCCTGAAGGCTCCCACAGACCCTAGGCAGCATCCAGCACAGGTGCCCAAGGACCCCAGGCTCCAGCCCCACACTTACCTGCTGGGCAGGGGGCGCTGGATGGCCAGGACCCGTGGGCACAGGGGCAAAGCTCATTGCAGGCTCTGGGAAGTGCTGCTGGAGGAGTGGAGGGCGGGTAGGGGCTGAGGCAGAGCCCACGGACAAGCTGGGCTGCAGAGAGTGCCAAGCCATGTTCAGAAACTGCCCTCAGTTCTCCCACCCCCTGTCAGTCCCCTCTAAGGGACCCTGGACCCAGGAAGGTGACTTGGAAGAAGCCAGGTGTGGCAGCCCTGCAGCATTATTCCTGATACTGTAAAGTCGTTCCCAACCAGCGAATATTCTGGAATATCAGCCCCTCAGAGCATTTATTATGCAACCATGAGAATGGATCATCAGAGGCTTTGCAGAAATGTGGAGGATGGCAATTTAAGAGTTGGCTGGGGGACATAGTCTGAGTGATTCAGACTGCCTAAGATGAATTCATGCAGCTAATTCATAGAACACGATAAAAAATGAAAGCAAGAGCCGGGCGTGGTGACTCACGTCTGTAATCCCAGCACTCAGGAGGTTGAGGGGGGAGGATCGTTGCGAGTTCGAGACCAGCCTGGGCTACAAAGTGAGCTCAAGGTCAGCCTGAACTGCATAGCGAGACTCCTCTCAAAAAGACAAAAAAAAAAAAAAAAAAAAAAAAAAATGAAAGCAAAGAGCACATGGCATGCGGGAAGGTGCCAGACTCCACAGTCAAATGGTCACAGCAGGGCCCCGGGCAGAGAAGGTCCTCTGAGCCCCAGCCCCAAGGTGGGAGAAGAATAGAGCTGCAGACAGGAAGTCACAGCAGGGCCTGCCTTTCACCCCTGTACCTCACCCTTCCTGCAACCCTCCCAGGAAGGGCCAGGAGGGCAGGCCAAGCCTGCCGCACACACTCAGGACGCCTCTAGGCCCCACATTTCCACAGCTCCCAGCAGAGTTGGGGCTCCATGGAGCTGCTTCTGTGGGTCACCCCATCACCACCACCCAGAGTGTGGCCAGGAGTTACTCACAAGCCACCTTAACTCTGACCACAGTCAGCACAACACCGATGGCCCTTACACACTCTAAATCCTGGGCCCTCCAACAAGAAGGCTGAGAACACAGCAGGGCTGGCGATCTCTGACTTACCGTGGTGGCGGGCTGTGGGAAGGGCCCAGTCGAGGGCAGGCTATGTGCCAGTCCAGGCCCCTCGCTCACTGGTGGGCTGCACATGCATGGGGCCAGGGATGGCGTTGCGTCCACAAGGGAACCAAGGACCATGCTCTGCTGGCTGCTCTGTGAGTCGGAGTATACCGTGGAGCCCTGGCCACTGTCAAAGGTGCTGTCCGCTGTGGAGGACAGAGGTAGGACTCAGCAGAAACACCTCCAAATGTTACCCACCACGGCAATGTGCACAAGCACCTGCTAGCTTGTCCCTACCATGCCTTCTGCGAAACAAAGACTGGACTGCTTCCAAAGATTCCATGACTAATGCAAGCCTGCTGATTGAATAATCCACGGCTCCAGCAGCATGGGGAGCTATACCGGGTCGTCGCCCTGATATGAGCTGATGTAGCGGGGCACAGATGCCAGGGAGGGCATGTCCCTGCTGTGATCATACCCCTCCCCACTGCCAACTCACACATGCAGACCTAGCAGGCTTTGATAATAGCAAGCATTGTTCCAGCCCTTAAAGACACAAGGGCTTAGGGGGCTGAGGTAACATCATAGTTAAGGAAAAGGCTGGGGCCAGGGATACAGCTCAGTGGTACAGCGCCTGCCTGGCAAGCACAAGATCCTGAGTTCAATTCCTGACATCCATAGAAAGAGAGAGAGAGAGAAACTATTACTGCAGGTTTAGTGGTGGAAATGGAACCCAAGACCTCTGTCTGCACTGAGCTACATCCCCAACTCTTTTCATTTCTTATTGTAAGACTGGGTCTTGCTAATTAGGTTTGCTCCAGCAAGATTTAAATTTGTGGTCTGCCTGCCTCACCCTCCTTGCAATGCTGGGACCACAAGCATGCACAACCACGTCTGGCTCTATCACCACGTTTTATAAAGAAGCTTGTGGAACTGTGAGCATTTGCACACTGACAGCAAAACAGCAGGAGGCAGTGTCGAGCCCCAGCCCCAGGCAGGCTCTGGGAGGCTGGCCATACCAGGTCCGGCTGGCACAGACACACTCCTCTGAATGTGAGGGGTCCAGACAAGAACCCGTAACCCTGTCTCACCTGTCTCACCTGGGAAGACAGCATGCCAGTGCAGTCATGCCAGTGAAAAGTGACAATTGAAAACCTCTCTGAAATGGCACTCTGGGTCACTGCTTCCAAATTTCAAAAGCTACAAAGCACTGGGATTTATCACCAATAGATCCTAAGCTAATTTCACAAGAGGCATGTCTCAGAATGAGGATTGTGCTCCTTGGTAATCTAGACAAAGTAAAGGGGAAGTCTTACTGGCTTTGCATTAAAACAATCTTCCCTGGGACTGAGAATTAATTTTAACTGAAAGACATAAGGAATGCTGAGGTTTAATTGGGCAAAACCAATTAGACAAGAAGCTCTGATTTTTAATGAGCCAGCTGGTCAGGTTCCACTTAGACAAACAGGAAGAGGGAGAGGAAGGAGGGGGTGTGAGTGTGGCCTGACGAGGTACAAGTGCATTTCCAACCACATATGCAACACTTTACCATTTGAAACTTATTACTTGTTGAATGGAAAATTAATTTTACAAGTCATTTTGGGGCTCATGAAAACCTGCATTGTAGTCTCGGCTGCTTAAGTGGCCAGGAGGCCGAGCCCAATCAGGACGCTGGGGGTCTCCTGGAAGACCCAGCGGAGAATCATGACAGCCGACACAGTACTTTATCTTCCAGCGTGTGAATGGTCTGCTGGTCCATCCTGTTGCACGCTGGGACCTCTCCGACACCTCCATCGGTTCAATATAAGCCTGACACTGCTGGGTATCTGGGAAAACGCTATAGCCAGACAGAAGCTGAAGCCAGGACGGCCCTGAGGCAGACCCACTGCAGAACAAAGGACATGGAGGGGTGTGCTCCTGTATGCACATGTGGGGTATGCATGGATGTGTGCATGTTTGCATTTTTATATACACAGGTCTGTATACATGGGTAAATGTACACTTGTATCCTCTGTGCACACACATGCATGTGTGGCCATACACGTCTGTTATGCATGCATGTACCTGTGCACATATGGATGCACATGCTCATGTCTGCCTGTGTGTGCACGTTGCCCAGCGGGTCACTCGTGTAGATCATCTATGGAAGGAGAGCTGGCAGACGGGCAGCGGGTCTTGCCTCTAGGAGGACAACTAACTTGCTACGCACCTCTGAGGCATTCTGAATTCTGTACCCTGTGCCTGTATCACACCTATTTTGAGAAGTGTGGCCAGGACCTCTGCGCATGGGACACAGGGTCTGGGACTGATGAGAGTGGACTTGGAGCTCACCTACCCCTGATGTACATGCCTGATGTTCATGTCGCCATCGGAGTTCTCAGAGTACCCCAAGCCTGACTGACAACAGCAAAAACAGGCTTCTAACTCCCCCACTGGGTCTCTTCAAAGTTCAATAAACAGAGATCATTTATTTCCCATCCTAAAAGTTGTCTAATCACAGGACAACTCTAAAGTGTGTGCCAGTATGTCAGATATGGAGAATCTTTCCCCACAAGAAAAAACTGTGCTCTTTGATTAATTTTTTCAGGGTTCTTAGGAAATGGAGCAATGATGTAGCAACATCCTTCTCTGAAGCAAATGCATGCAGGCTGGAGAGAAGTGCACAGCAGGCAAAGTCTCCTATAATAAGTCAAGGCTCCCTGTTGGAATATAAATACCTACTATGAAGATCTTTAGCTATTTTAACTATGAGAGATGTTCATATTTAATAAACTAAAGAATTTCAATCTTTCCACATGGAAAACTTGAGACATTGAGGGCAAACACACCTCAGCTAAGGTGCAGAGGAAACCAGCTCCTCTCACAGAGTCTCAGCCAAAGCCTGCTTCAAGTGACCTCCCACTCACTAGTAACATCTTGAAAGTGAGGGACAAAGAGGCTCAGAGGCTTTGTCACTGCCCGGGAGACAATAAAGGAAGTGGACAGTCCCAGGGCGAGCACTCAGCATGCTCGTCCACAGTGCAGGCGGTGGCACCTCACCCAGCTTTCATGTCCCGCTGTGAGGCCAGGACACTTTGTCTCTCAAACAGTATAAGGAGCCTGGTCGAAGCACTCAGATTCAGAGTAGCGGTGAGGACTGAACCAGCACTGTCCAACTCCACTGGTTCAAGGCACTTTTGAGCCCACCTGACCTAAGAAGCTAGACTCCAGCAAGCCAACGCTCTAGTCACAAGCTGCTGGAAAATGCAGGCAAAGCTCTAACCCCTTCCTTGGAACGACCTTCACCTGTATCTCCTCTCCACACCCCACAGGACAGACTGAGAGGCAGACCCCAGCCTGGCCAAGGAAGCAGGACCCATTTCCGTGAGTGTCCCCGTACCTGGAAGCTGTCTGCTGGCCCATCACCCCAGGATACATCTTCCTTCAAATACAGCGACATGCTTAGGTGCCAGGAAGTATTCCTGGCTGGGGGCACAGAGCCCACCCAGAGCTCCCAGGCACTACCTGCAGCTGGAAGTAATAACTTAGGGGTAGGGACGGCTCACAGCTCATGATGCCACACTCCAAGCTGCCACCGCGTCAACCTGGACCTCCTTATGAAACATTCTGATCAAAGGGAGTCTGTCTCTTTACCCACAGCTGGTCTCACTGGGGAGGGGAGGAGGCAAGCAAAGCAACCCCACGCTGTGTACTCACAGGCCAGGGAGGTGGCACTGGCTGGCAGCGTGGGGGGCAGGAGGTGCTGGTCAGCCTCTGGCTCCTCAGGCTCAGGCAGCCCAGGCTGCCCAGCCTGCGCGTGGTAGGTCACCTGGACCTGCAGGGGTGCAGGTGGACCCCTGGCCTTGTCAGGGCTGCCTGCGTCCCTTGGCTCCTGGGACTGTAGTGCAGGCCAGATCCTCTCCCGCCGCCACTGGATCAATGCCACACGGTCACGGATGGACTTGGCCACGATCTTCATGTCACTTTCATGAAAGAATCCAGAGTCAATCTGCAAAGGCAGTCACATCATCAGTGTCTCAAGGACCAAATGTCCCATCTGCACACTCCGGGGATCGCTTTGTCTCAGTCCTCTTAAGTCTATCTGTCTGGCTCTCTTTCTGTGTATGGATGCATGCGTGTGTGTGTGTGTGTGTGTGTGTGTGTGTGTGTGTGTGTGTTTGTCTGTCTCCTTTCCTCCCTTTCCCTTGGGCATCAACTGCTCCAGAAGACCTGTCATGAGATGTGTGTGTGTGTGTGTGTGTGTGTGTGTGTGTGTGTGTGTGTGTGTTTGTCTGTCTCCTTTCCTCCCTTTCCCTTGGGCATCAACTGCTCCAGAAGACCTGTCATGAGCTGCTGGTCCACCCAGCAGAGGCCTGGGGTCTCCTGCTCCAAGAGCCAGCACATCTGAGCCTGCAGCCCCAGCCAACGCCTGACTGCGCCTCACATGCTGAGCTGCACCTCACCCCTGACCTTGGAGATCCTGCAGGCCTGAGTACTGTAAGTGCACAGTTTGGGGGAACTTGATATCAAACAGTAGACAGCTCCTCCATGAGGAGAACCTCCTGAACAAAATGAAATGCGGCACATCCCAGAGAACTAGAGAAGAACGCAGAGTGTGAGGAAACCAGGATGTTACATAGGTTACAGCCCTCCCCAAAGCCCACATCAGTCCAGGTGCCAAGAATGGTCCCACGTGGACATGTCACAGATGTGGGGAGCCACGACTCTACTTGAAAGAAAGAGCAACTGTCTCCATTCTGGATAAACCTGGCCCTCTCTCTGTGTGATGATCTGTACAGTGCTGGCTGGGTTATTTCTTTGTCTTTTCACTTGGCTTTCAGCATTGTAAACTGGGCTGGCTGAGGAGCTGATGTGTCATCTTTGAAGCAAGGCAACAGGTCAGTGTCACCCCGCCCAGTGACTCCCCAAATACATGGTTGAGCCAGGCAGGATGGAGAGCCTTGCTCCATGCTGTCGGCTGGGACCAAGCCTGGAAAAAAAATGCGGCTGTGACTTCCCAAGGCAAACAGGATTGTGCATCAGAACTGAGGCACCGACTCCAGATTATTAACAGTCTACCTCAACTGTACTATGTAGATCGCTCTCTCTGCATTTCTTGCCCTCTGCTTATTACAGAGGGGATCTCAGGCCTCCTCCCTAGACCAGCTCATGGCGGTCATGTATTTCCCCTGACACTTTCACTGTCACTCATCCCTGAGCCCACTCCCCTTGCCTCTGGGCAAGGCCTTCATCCTGGTGACACCATTCTGGCTAGACTTAGGACCTCTTGGCTCCTCACAACTGTGTATATGTCTTAGTGTCTTTCTTCTCACCTTGGGTTGCACTGGAAGTGGTAGATTGGAATTAACTCACTAGAATTCCAGTAACTTCTCCAGGGAATCACAAATACAAACCTTCCTGGACTGTGATGTGGGCAGGAAAGGCTTCTCTATACACTACCACATTTGTGGAAGGAACAAGAGAACTTCTCTTTGTTACTGGCAGCTGAGTTACTTAGAAATATTACAGGCAGTTAAACAGGGCTCAGTCCTCAAAGGAGCCAGTGCACAAGACCAGATACCTTGCAACCTTGGAGGAGATAGACACCTATGGACCAGATCTCAAGACAAAAGGCAAAATAAACACTACCATACCCTAAGTAAATAAACATCAGGGATTGATACTCTAAATAGGTGTGGATCACCCTGAGGAAGCCAGGAGTCCCCATCCCAACCACCTACAGGAAGACACACTGCTCTTTAAGCGTGCCCACTTGCTATGTGATTCACTTCCCCATTTGTCCCTGATTTGGTCGATTTTAACTGAACAATTAATCTTATTGGTAGACCACAATTTTGTCCCACCTTATGCCCATCTTGCAAGTTCCCAGGTTTTCCCCACCTTGGATCTGTCTCACCTCCTGATTTTGCTCTACAGAATTCCCTAGAAAAGACAGAGCCCCTGGCAACCCACTCAGGGACCCCTTCTGTCTCTCTCAGACAGAAGCTTTCTTTCTCTAAATAAATACATTCTGCTCTTAACCTCCACTGTTCTTAAAATTCATTCTCAATTTTAGAGAACACAAACTTGTACGGGACATGTAGTAGGTCGGGAGTTCCATTCCCCTGTGTCACCACAGATCACACTGGTTCAGTGCAGGAGCCTCAACCTCCATGTAGTGTTCACTGTGGCTGGTGAGACTGAATTTTACATTTCTGTTTTAATGAAATTAAAAATTCATTACATCTTAGTAGGCACACATGGGTTGTAGCTGTGACTGTGGATGGTGGAAGCCTAGAGACCAAGTCAGAGCTTCGAGCATCCACAGCTCAGGGAATGGGCAGCCCCTGGCCCCTCGCACCCCTTCCCCACTCACCACATAAGTCACCATTCTGCCACTGCTACCAGCATGGTGGCCCTGCTCACCTGCACTTGTGTCCTGCACCTCCTACCTCTCACCCCACCGGGCTCCCGGTCAGCCAGATCCTGAGGCCCAGCTGGACACCCCAGGCAGAATTGGGTCACTCCCCTGTGGATCCCAGACCTTCGTCCCTAACACAGGAATGGTGACAGAGGGGCAGAGGGAAGGAGGGGCAGGGCTGGCTCTTACAGCACCCCTTAGGTAGAAAGACACCGGAAACCAAAGCAACCACAACAGTACCCCCAAAACAAACAGACAGACAGAGCCACTGCACTGGATCAAACACAGCAAGAAGGCGGCCAAAGCCAGCAAGGCCTCCCCCAGGCCCACTCCACTCTCACAACTGACCCCTTTCCTGCCTGTGTCCCAGCCGCTCCCCTGGGTCCACACACATACCCCCACCACCACTCAACTGGGCCCCAGCTCCCCCCTCCAGCCTGCTGTACCCCGCCATCCATGCTGGCCACTCCCTGAGGATGGCTCACCCTCCCCTAGTCCCCAGTCCCCAGAAAAACTCGGTCCACAGACTTCACTCCAGTGTTTAGAAACCCCATGCTCTGAGCAGCACCCCAGCCTCAACCACGCGCATCTGAGCCCACGCACAGGGCTGCCCAAGCTTCGCGCACATTACCATTTCCTGGGCCACCTCGTCAGGGGTCTCCTTCTCTAGGTCGAAGGTGAACTCTATGGCTCCATTGTCCTTGGGCTTGCCCTTCAACTTCTTGGGATCTTCCACCCAGAGCCGCAGGGCGATGGTGGACTTCCTGCCGTGGTCCTCCTCTGCCAGTTCCACCCTGACCCCGGTGTCCTCCGCAAAGAAGGCATGGCTCAGCAGGTCTTTGATCTCGTACCTGCAGGAAGCACGGTTCACAGGAAAGGGCTTGGGGACAAGTGGACTCTGTACCAAGGACATGCCCCAGGGCACTAGACGGCCACCTGGTGTGGCTCAGCACTGGACTGACTGTGCTAAAAAGTTCTCTGGCTTCACCACCTGGCAAGCAGGCTCAGCGCTGAGGGTGTCTCCCAGCCAGGAGCATTTGCATTTGTGAACTCCCATCAAAATACGCTGTTATCGCCTCAATACCTAAGAATTTTCTTCTCTCTGCCGGCTGTGCAGACAGGAGGGGCTGGTGTGCACAAGAGCTTCCAATCCTTGCAAGACACCCTGACTCTGGGCGGGAGTGGAGGGGGCTGCACCATGGAGCCCCCCATGCAGCGGCATGATGGGGGTCCTGGGCCTCCCTGGGGCAGTGGGTTTGCAGGGAGGCCTCTGCAGGAGGGCCACTGGTGGGGCAGAAAGGAGTGAGCATGTGTGCTTTGAAGGAGAGCAGGCAAGCAAGCAAGGAACCATAAGATCCAGGGGTGGAGCAGACGGTAGCCATGGGAGGCACTACAGGAGAACAGGAGAACCCGGGCGCCTGGCAGCTGCGTGTTGCTATGGTGACCACTTTCAGCTCAGCACAGCCATACTGCACAAACATACATCTCCAAGGCCAGCCTGCTCCCTTCTCTAACACAAATGGAATCACACAGCAAGCACTTCTGTGGGTCTGGACTCCTCCGCTATTGTCTGCAGAGCCACTGCATAGGTAGAGGCATTAGCAGCCCACCCCTGCTGATGTCTGTGGATGTTTCGTGTCCCAATTTGTCTTAGGGGGAAGAAAGGATGAAAAGTGCCCCCAGCTTCCTGGATGTCCAGCTAAAAACGGTGACCCTGCTCTGAGCAGAAAGATGGTTCACAGTGGGGACCAGTGGGGCTGCTGCTTAGAGACGTCCAACAACCAGCAGCCAAAATACACAGTGGGGGCTCAGAAGGAGCGGGCTGAGGCAGACCTGGGTGTCCCAGGTGTGCAGATGATCATCAACTCAAGGGAACGGACACAAGCCTCGACCTATCAAGTGACCCAGCTCGGGTCAGGACTGCATCTAAGATGGCAGAGCAGGGTATAGGGCTGAGGCTGCCCACACCGGCTCCCTGGCCTGGTATCACTGGGGCCTGAGCCAGTCTGTCTGGAGAGCTCTCTCCTTGGGAACGAGGCTCTCATGCCAGTGGGGAGAAGGGTTTCAGTTGGAGAAAGCCCCAGAACCCAACGCCACCCCGGAACTCACCTTTCCTCCTTGTTCTTGCAGATGCACTCCCCAATAATCTCCTTGATTTCAGGATCGTGCACTTTCTCAAAGCTGGCCGGCTTGATGCCCTGAGGCGGAGAGAGCAGAGCCAGCTGACACCACTGAGGGGCAGGGAGGTACCATCTCCACCTCTGTGCAGGGAAACTCCCTCAGCCAGGATGGCAGAGGCGGCACTGGCTTTACACTTCCCAGTTATTAGGAAACTGGGAAAACTATGCTAAATGTCCACATCCAGGACATTGCACAATGGGCTGCAGGTTGTGGGCTCAGAAGTGACCCATGGGGTGCTCGCTCCCACAACCCAGCTGGCCGCCTGGACTGATTCTCAGAAAGAAGCAAAGAACTCAGTAGAGCCTGGGGGTGCTCTGAGCTGAGAAAGCACTCAGATTTCAGAGAGACTGAGGAGGCCACAAGGTAGAGTTCTGGAAAGGAAGGAGCTCCAGATGTCTTTAAGGGATCCCCCCAAGTCTCTGCTTAGTTCCATACCGTGAGTGTGTCATTAATACCACAGGGCTGGACAAAGAACCTCTGAGGGAACTGTAGGCAGAGCCATTCCCAGGGTCTGTGCAGGGGACAGATAATGTCACTTGTATAATGCACAGCATGGGAGCAGAAATTACTAGACACACCAGGAGGTAGGAAAGTGTGACCTGGTACCTGGCAGGAAAACCGGTCGGTGGAAAGATGTGAAACCAACTAATTGTAGCTATGTGTAAGTCTTAAAATGAAAAGGAACATAGTGAGGAACAGAAATGCAGGCACCAAAAAGAACCAAGTGGAGCTAGCAATGAAAAAATATGACTTCTGAGTCAAAAGTTTCACCAGAGCAGACCAATGGCTGATCAGACACTCAAAAGCAGAGATGCAGTGATCAGATCCACCAGATACTAAAACTGAGGCTCTGCTCCTTTGCCTCGGAATATGGGACACCAGAGAGGGTGAAACAAGAGGATGGGGTGGGGGAGGGGCAGGAAAATGCTGAAGGAATGAGGCTGAAGGTTCTCCCACTGTGATGAAAACCTTGTGCCCACAGAGGCAACTTGCACACTAGGAAAGCCCAGGCAATCAAAGCAGAGGCAGTGATTGTGTGAAGCCCCTAGGGCCCACTGTTTCATCTGCCTGCCCCGCCTGAAGCCTAAGCCCCTTTCCTAGGCTTAGCTCTCTGCAGGGAGGCTATTTTCCAGGCCACCCCATATCTGTCAAGGTGTGGGGCTAGCCACAGCCATGCATCCAAGATACACCCCGCCTCCCATCTCTGCCTCGGCCATCACCTCAGCAGACCATCACCCCAGCAACGACACACAAGCTGGCCTCCAGCCATGCTGCAGAAATGAAACCGGCCCTGACACTTCAACACAGCAGTGAGTTTCTGGAAAGGTGTGGATCAGAGCTTGGCTGCAGAGCCTGTCCTGCCTAGAGCTGTGAGGACCTCGAGAGCCAGCTGCCTCACTGCGGGTAGAAGAACCACAGCAAGTGGGTGGATTCCACGCTGCCCACAGAGCTGGGCTTCTCTGACCACACCTGGGCCTCCTCCCCACATGCCTCCTCAGAAGGCACTGTCTGCGGTCACCGCTGCTGGCCAGGGAGACTTTCAGCGGGGACAGGTACTGATCTAAGGGCAGCAGGCACTCCTTACTTAGCTGGTGGCCATGTGAAGAGCAAACACGCACAGCCCCCCAGCAAAAGCAGGAAGCTTGGGGTCTGCTGCAGCCTGCAGGGGCTGGGGTAGGGAACAGGTCAGCAGAGTGGGCAAGCTATCTAAAAATAATTTCAATACATCAGAGGCTCCAGCCCTCTCATTCTTCTTCCTTTATCAAGATCCTTTTTAAAAAAAAAAAAAAAAAGAGAGAGAGAGAGAATATAAAACAAAATTTCCCAAGAGTCAGGAAGAGGGGTAGGACACCCCACTGAGCCTACTGGTAGGTCCAAGAGACGTCCCTGGGGCAGAGAGCCCACATAAGCGGAGAATCCTGAGGTGGCAGTGCCCACCTGCCTGGTCAGGAGCACACAGAGCCTGGAAGGCCTTCCGTGGACACGCCACGGTCCACACACCAACAGGAACCCAGGGCTTTTCTCCCTGCCTACCTCACACCAGCATCTCTCCTCCACCAGTAGATGGAGCCCCAAATCTCTCTGCCCTACTTCCTGCTTGTGAGACGTCCCCGTCTCCCTGGGGGAGCTTTGTGGAATCCTTCCTCTGTGGAGTTTCTGAGCCAGGCCCAGGAAAGCCACCAGCCAAGGACTCCACCCGACACCCTCTGTGCACCCAGGACAGCCAAAGGATAGATGTGTACCATCCACAAGGAGGGCTCAGAGGAGGCAGGGCCCAGGGTGAAATGGTGGGGTTCTCAGAGCCATGTGCTTCTGCAGAAGCAGCTTCCAGCCACCCACATGCCCACAGCGGAGACACGTGGAACAACATCTTACAGCCAGAGGCACCCAGGAGAGGCAAGGCTGCAAGGACTCTGGGATTGCAGGGGCTGGGGCTGAGCTCAGGACTCCTGGTCTCACTACATAAACCAAGGTGGGACAAAGGAGGACGTACCACAGGAAAGCCCAGGCCCCACCACGACCATGCTGACTCCCCACACTCGGTTTCAGCTCCCCCAGCCAGTAGGACCACCACAGAGGGAGGACAGGGCCCATCTGTTTGTACAGCTGAAGCTGTCTTATCAATCTGAAAATCACAGCAACTGCGAAACAGGGATTAAGGCTCCCAGGCTGCTCAAAGCCGCACCCACTTGGAGACACAATTGGCTAAGGCTGATCGGTTTGGTGAAAAGGAAAACAAAGTATGGTTCCAAAATAAAGAAGATGGGGAACTCCATAGCCCTGGGCCAGCCCAGAGAGGGTGCTCCAGGGTCGGGCCTCTAGGTGCACCTCCGAGCAGAGGGCCCTGCTAGAGCTCCTGGGCCTCAGTTTCCCAGATGTGTGGGTCTTGAAGTGCTGTGTGCACGAGGTCAAGCCCCGCCCAGCATTTTCCGGGAGACCTCACCCAGCCAAGCCTCAGTTTTCCTTCGACTTTTCCTTCCACTGCTGCTGTGAAGGACTTGGCCGAGGCCTGCAGGGCCGGCCGGCCAAGCCAGGGCCCATGCACACCGCCTCAGCCAGGCGGCCAGGACACTCACACAGGTGACCTTGCGGTAGATCTGGGCCGCATTCTGGCACTCCGAGTAGGGGTACTCCGAGGTCGCCATCTCCAGCATGCACATCCCGAAGGCGTAGACGTCCACCGATTCGTCGTAGTGCTCCTCGTACATCTCCGGTGCCATGAACTCAGGCGTACCTGGGCCAGGAGCAACGTGCGCAGTCAACCAGCCGCACCTAGGCCTGTACCCTCAGTATCCCAGGAATGCTGCAAGCTGGTGCCCAGGAGCCCACTCAGCCTCTCAGACTCCCCACCTGTCTCCTCTCCGTCTGTCCTGTGGCACCCCAGGGACACCCAGTTCTATGATGCCTGCCCTGGAACCCAGGATTCAAATAGATGTGCTGTGGGAGTTCCTCTCCCGATTCCAGAGATGGGCTGCCCAGACATCCAGAGTGGACAAGCAGCCAGAGCTGCTTCTAGCTGCAAAAATCCAGAGGCCTAAGCATCCCTGGGTGGGGCCATGGCTAGGGTCCTACGCACCCCAGTGATGATTGTCACGTGGCCCACACAGCTGTCCTCACTACAGAACACAGCACCGTGGCTGCAGGACCACAGAGACACTTTGACGAGAACCACTCGTGGTATAGCAGACGCAAAAGAAGCAGGACAACAGAAACGAATGATAGGCGTGGTGAATAACATGCATGCGTCTGTTCATGGCCTCATCTATGTAAAACGGCATGCACAGCCAGGGGGCTGCGGCTAATTATTCTTTTACTGACTTAACTCACTTCTGCTTTACTTACTTCTACTTTTATTTACTTCTGCTTAAACCATCACAAAAGCCTTTCATTACCATAAGTCCAATGGAGTCCATGGAGAGGGATCAGAGACTTCAGGAAAGCAGCTTTTAACATCTGTAGGTTTGATGACTTTGCTAATTTTTCCAGAATGTTCTAGAGTTTTTTTAAACAGCAGATGCAAAATCATACAAACTGATTCACTGCAGTAAAGGCCACATGTAAAGGCTTCTTTTATCCATCATTCAACTTATCACACATTATAGGTTTAACCAAACCTACTGGGTACAAGAGTACCGAAGCCTGGGGGAGTCCGTGGAAGAGCAAGGGCTGAACGCAGTCAGAACATCTTGCTTTAGAAAGTTTTCCTCTGGGGCTTTGAACCATTTGGTTATACTGAATTATTTTTTTACAATAGTTGATATTTTAAAGGTTTGTTTCCCAAACCTAAGCCTGTCACAGGATAGTGACCATGCTGCCCAGGGTGGGGCCAGAAGAAAGAGGCCACAAAAGCTACAGCCACTCAGAGTCCAGGCTTGTGACAATGCAAACACCTATTCTCAGCCCTGCCTACCCTGTCACACCCTGGGGTCCTCCAGCAGACACCCTCTGGGCTCGCCACCTGCTGCTTGGGCCTGACCACCCATCTTGGCCACTGAGGCAGGCCCTCCTGGTGGGGGATGGAGTACAGAGAGACACAGGGCTTGCTGGGAAGCCACATGCAGCAGGAAGGCAAGGGCTTACTCTCCAGAGCCACCTCCACTGCCTACAATGCCACCCACTTAACCACGCCTCACAGTGCCATCTGCCAAGTGGCCATGTCTGACAATCTGCCCTGTGATGGCAGAGAAAAACCACAGCGAAGCCCTTTCCTTCCAGAGGTGGAGACAAAATCACAAGGGGTGTGTTCTGGGCCCTTGGCTAGCCACATCTACCACAGGGACAAACAAACATGCTAGAAGCCTGGTCCCAGAGCTGCTAGCAGGAGTCCGAGAGCTGAGCCAGCTGCTCCCTGCCCCTGCAGGACCCCAACCTACCTGGCTGTCCACAGGGCAGCCAGGGGCCAGGTGGAGGCAGCAGTGTCCCTGAGCCTGGCTTCTTTGGGACCTGCAGGAATTCAGGACCTTGCTCTGTAAGCAATACCCTGAGACCCCAGATTCCCTGCTCTGGGGGATGAGGAGGCACAGGTCAGAGGAGGCACAGAGACCCCAAGAATGCCTGATCTACACAGATGCTTGGACACTGGTACCCTCAGTTGTGTTTCTCTTGCCTCACACTACAGCCACTTAAATCTGAAATGCAAACATGTGTGTGTACATGTGTGGAAAGTAAACAGCCCTGCCCTCCACCCAGCTTTGAGTTCAGCCATCTGCTATAAAGCCGCCTGCCCTGGACCCCACCCAAAGCCCCCTCCCACACCTGCTGCACCTTGAGTCCTGCAGAGTTTCAGGCCTTGTCTCCCCTACCTGGGCCCAGCCACAGCTGTGACATCAGGTACCGGGGACCTCGCCTGCCCGAGCAGTGCCCTCCCCTGTCCTCCTGCAGAAGGCCGTGAGAGCTGTAAGGACGGTGACACCTTTCTCCTGCTTTCCAACACAGCAGGGCCCAGCCATGTCCAAGTCCTGGCAGCCTGAAGTTAAAACCACCCTGCAGCCCACGGAAACCATTTCTGGGTGCGTATGGAAGACAGTAACTTCCTGTATGAAATCAAAACCCCATTTCCTAGCCCTGCCTGTCCTCATTTACATTAGGACAAAACCAAGCCAACACAGTCAGCCTGTGCCCACTCTCTCAGCTGACGGGCAAACCCTACCTCCTTCCTCCCAGCAAAGGGAACAGGTGGGAGACCCCACATGGTCCAGCGCCCCTAAGCATTCATCTCTAAGGCGCCAACAGTGCCATCCACCTGGGGCCAGCCTGCAGTTCTTCCTAGAGTAGCCACCCTCAGCTCACCTTGGCCTCCTCCCAGGTCCCTCTGCACTGAGCCCACTTTTTTTTATCACCACCTCCACGAAGTCTTCCTGGGTGAGCCAGGCACCGCAGCAGCAGTCCCAGGCCCAGCAGCCGGCAGGATGACATCCACCCAAGCCCTCAAGCTCAGCGCATGCAAACCAGCAAACCCTGCACCTCGGAGGTGTGAGCGCCCAAGCAGTTAACCCCGCCTGTGACACCTGTGTCCCCATCTCGCACTGAGCCATGACAGCAACAGCCCCAGTGCTGAACAGGGGCAGCCAGAGGCTACAGACCCCCACCCTCCCACAGGTCACATCTGAAGGGCAGACCCAAGGCCTGCAAGGGGAAGCCCTGACAGCCACAGCAGGAATGTCCACACATTCCTGTTCTGGGGAACTAGGACAGACACACAGACATGGACACACTGATACACACATGTGCACGAACACATGGGTAAGTGCATGGCTGAGGCTGTCCTCTTGGACTGAGGACTCCGGGCAGGCCAAGCCTGCCAGCCACACGGGCAGAGCTGACCACTAACAGACCTGGGACAGAGGCTACTATTCAGAGGCCTGCGCTGGCCTGGGAAATGGGACTAGGGTGCCCTGACCACCCACAGCCCCTCACCCACTGCTGACCTTGCCCTGGTGACAAGCCACATTTCCCATGAGCAGAGGCAGCTGAGGAAAATTGTGGTCCCAGCCTTGAAAACTCAGGCTTCCTGGGCTCCTGGTGAGCCAAGGGCAGAGTAACTTGGGGATACCCCAGAGCCCCAGGCACTTGAGCGTGACAGGCCAGGCCAAAGTCGATGGCCAGCAGAGGCTGCCAGTACCTGCTCCCCTAGTACTCAGACATCACTCAAGACCCTTCTTCCAGCTCTGCCTGCCCCCAAACACCCCAAGCTGTTATTTCCATGGGCCCCACAGCCTGAGCCTCCCATTTCTGTCCACTGAGTGCAGCCCCAGTATCACTCACCACAAGCTTCCAGTTCCCTGGCGGCCAGGGCCTCCTCCCCTCTCCCAAGTGACCACAGTGCCTGAGGACACCACAGAAAGCTGGCAGCCAGCCCATCACACCCACTGGATGCTCAGAGCTGGCACCAAACAGAGCCAGGGAACGAATGCAGATCTGGCAGATCTGGCCCTGAGGCTGGGCAGGGCAGATGAGGCCCTTCCCCCAAGGGGCAGGTCTCCTTGTGGAGCAACCAGAGCCTGGGAAACATAAAGGCTGGGTGCCCAGCCTGAGGCCCCACGCCCCGTGCTCCATCTCCTGGGCTCCCCACACCGGTCAGAGGTGGCTGAGCAAAAGCACGACCTTTGAATGCCACCATGTCCCCAGCTCATGTGAGGAGACTCGGACTCACCTATCACGCTCTTGGCGAATGACGCTCTCTTGAGAGTGGCCAGGCCCAGGTCGCCGATCTTCACGGAGCCGGTGGGCCCAGTGATGAAGATGTTGTCGCACTTGAGGTCACGGTGGATGATGGGCGGCGTGCGCGTGTGCAGGAAGAGCAGGCCCTTCAGGATCTGCCGGCACCAGCTGCGCAGCACCTTGGGCTTCATCACCTTGAATCGCTTCAGGTACCTGGGAGGGGGCACGGCTCAGCATGAGGCTGGACCGCAGCCCCTGAGGAGGCCCTGCTCTCTACCACAGGGAGCAGAGCTGAGGAGAACGCTGGGCAGCTCTGCCCCAGCCAGGCCAGGATGGGGACCCTCTCCTTACTCCTTGCACTGGGGCCTCGATACTACAGTTCACGCCAGGCCCAGGGCTGATCTCACCCTGACAGGGTGCAAGGATCAACTGAGAGGCAGCCCCAGCAGGACGAGGCCCAGGTAGCGGGGCACAGGGTGAGGCTCAGGAACAAGGGAGCCCAGGGCCTATGGGAATGCCTGGGCCGGAGGTCAGGTACGTCAGGCCCTTCCTGTAGCACCCCCAGGAGCTGTCCCTAAAGAAAGCCAGTGGGTCAGGCTGGAAATGGATTTTTCCTTGCTACGTCTTCATCTGCCAGTGGAAATACCTGGTGGCAGGGGGACAGCAAGGTCCCACTCAAGGCCTGGGGTGGGGAGAACCATTCAGATGAAGTCAGGCTGTGGCGACCAGAAGGGAAGCCTCTCATCCCTACAGTATGGACAGAGGACTCAGGCAGAGGCCGCAAGCTGCCAGCTGGCTCTGGCCCCTCACCAGGCTCCTGCCCTAGCCTGCTCCTGAGCAAAACTACAAGCAAGGCAGGCTCCAAGGCAGAAACAGCACGTTGGCCAGAAACGAGACTGTAGACAGAGCAAACCCCAGGGGTGGCGAGGATGCTCTCCCAGTCACATCCTGGGCACAGGTCCTGCTTATCACAGGAAACAAGCAGGAGCCAGAAGTTAGAAGGCACTGCTCAGTTTCTTTGATTTGTGCCTTCTCACTGGGGGAAGGGGCTTCCCACTGCCTGAGGAATGAAGGCTCGTCACCAAGGGGACACTTCCGAGGGGCCGGATGCTGGATGCTAGCACCAGCTGAATGCTCCCAAAAAGTCCAGGACCTCAGTCTGCCACTCCCTCACCCTGTGCGCGCACACGTGCGCGCGCGCGCGCGCACACACACACACACACACTAGCACTGCAGTCATGACCAAGAGGCCCCAGCCCACAGGTGGGCAGCACATACGTCTTCAGCGTCCCTGAGGTCATCAGCTCAGTCACCAGCACAATGCATCGCTTGCCCTTGGCACTGGACTCCCAGAAGTCATAGAAGCGCACAATGTTGGGGTGCTGCAGGCCTTTCAGCATCTCTGCTTCCTCTTTGAAGCGCTGCCGCTCCAGCTTGGTGAGCTTCCGGTCCTAGCGCAACATGGACATGACTGAGCAGTGTCAGGAACATGTGGCAGAATCCGCCCTCCCTGCCCACCCACGGAGCAGCAAGGAGCAGGCCAGGCGCGGTAAGAAGAGCAGTTTCGGGAAGCCAGAGCCGGCTCGACCACCTCATCCTTAAAAACACCTTGGAGGCCCCGTTCCCTCCGCAACCATTTACTCTGCATTTGTTAAAAGAAAGAAACATGGAAACATCGTTCTGCTTCTAACATACACACGGCTCCAATGAAGCTCTCAAAGCCGAGACCTGATGAGTGCCGGAGACCACCGGGAGGGAAAGCGCCCTGTGGGGCCAGCAGGACACAGTGCACCTTTCAGGGGAGCGAACCCACTGACTTTAACAGGAACCAACGAACAGAGGGGGACCCTTGTCAGGTGTGCCTAGGGCATCCCCTCCCAGGAGCTCTGCCCATGGCCACATGATCCCTATGCATCACATCTGCCACCCCCATCCCCAGCCTCAGTGCCCATCGGCCCACCCTCTAGTCCCTGCCTCACCCCTACCTCAGACCGCCCGCCCCATCTCTTCCTCTCCCAAAATCCTTCAGTGCAATCTCACCCTGGGCACTCTACAGAAACTCCAAGGCCCCAGCCCCGAGAGGGTCCCTTTCCACCTTCATCCCACAGGACCTGGGTACCGTGTGCACAGCCCTGCCCTCTCTCAGGTCCAGGAGCACATGGAACCCTCTACCCGTGGGCACCATCCAGCCCTAGCCTGAGAAGCCAAGGAACAAGGCTGCCTCCACCTGCCCAGGAGTGCAGGAACCTGAGAGACGCATGCGTCCGAAAGGAAGCCATAAACACATCTAGCACCAAAGAGAAACCCGAGCGGCTCCAGAGTCTGAAAGCAGGTAGATGGGGAAAGGTAGTGGGAGAGGAGAGCTGAACAAGAACACAGGCCACCATCCTCAGGATCCTTCTGGAAGTCGCCCGGGAACAGGAAGCTAGAATCCAACCCAGAGAGCAGAAGTGGAACGCGGGGTCAAGACGAGGGTCCCCTGCTGAGGAACTGTGCCCCCACTGGCAGCTGGGCCATGAAGCTGCTCTTTCCCAGCCCCCAGTCTATTCCCTCCACTCCCAGCCCTCTCACACCAGGCAGCCAGTGGGACGAGGCAGCAGCATCGAATAGAGCCATGCTGCCAGGAGAAACCATCAGCATGTGCACACCCAGAAGGACAAGTCACTCAGGGCTGAGGGCAACTTCAAAAGCATCTTAATCAGTGTTCCCGTAAGACCAAGAAGCAGACATACAAACAGACAAGCAGGCTTCTATTAAAAAGGAAAATCAAGAAAGAGTTTTTGCAAATCAGCTGGGCGTGGTGGCACAGCCTACAATCCCAACACCCAGGAGGCTGAGGCAGGAGGATCTCTGTGAGTTCAAGACCAGCCTACAAAGTGAGCTCAAGGCCAGCCTGAACCACATAGTGGGACCTTGACTCAAAAAGACCCCCCCCCAAAAAAAAACCAGTTCTTGCAATTTAAAGCTGGGTTAGTCTTCCTAAAAAGCTCAGTGTTTTAAAAATAAAGTATTCCAGCCTGGCCTGTTATCCCACGTGTAACCCCAGCATTCTGAGAGGCTGAGGCAGGAGAAACACACATTCCAGTCCAGCCTGGGAAACTTAGCAACACAGAACAATCTCATCTTAAAAATAAAAAATAAGAAAAGAGTTGCGGGATGTGAGTAGTTCAGTGCAAGGATGCTGGGTTCAATCCCTGGTACCAAAAACAAAGAAAACACAAAAATACTTCTTAATCCAATGAAATACTGAATATGAAAAATATTAATTAAATATTAATTAAAATAATAAAATGGAAATATGTTGCAGTCATTAAAATGATTACTTACCTAAGAAAATAAAAGCCATGCTATCAACTTCGAGAAGAATCCCTCATCTCTCCCTCTCCCCACCCAACCTACTCTGTCTCTCTCTCTCTTCATATATATATATGGGTGTATATGACACATGTATACATATATCAACAGCCAGACCCCAAATACGGAGAGAGCTTCTATAACTCAAAAAAAGAGAATACTTTATCAAAAAAGATACAAAAATGGTCAATAGCACTTGAACTGGAAAAATAGTGATTAGGATCACACCAAAGTACATTCTCTCTCTCTCTGTCTGTCTGTCTGTCTCTCTCACGCACGCCGGATTTACATCTCACAGACTGATCAATCACTGCTGCTCCTGGGAGAAATCGAGGCGGGATCAGCAGCCCTGCATTCAGCCGCCCCCTCCTGAGATTCACCCAGGTGACAGAAAACCTCAGTTGGTGGCGGCCAGGTGCCCACAGGACACTCCTAGCATCTCCCTCCACTGCAGTCCTGTCTGGAAGTAAGGAAAATATAGGCAGCCAGGCACACAGAAGCCAGGTCACAGTACACCTGTCACAGAGGAAGCCGATTTGGCAACACTAGGGACATGCTGGATCCCCCCAATACCATGGGTGAACCCCAAAAGCATCAAGCAAAAGAAGCCAAACTGTGTGGTATGATCCCATTTGGATGAGAAACTCCAGCAAAGACAGGGCCACAGGGGACTCCATCAGGACAACGAAGGCTCCGTGCTGGGCTCCATGAAGGAGCGTCCACAGCTCAACAAACCACACAGCTGCCCCTGAAGGCAGCTGTCAAACCCTTCAACTGGCACATTTCAGATGTGTTTTACTGTACTTAAATTACACTTCAATTTTGGGAAAAAAAAAAAAAAACCGAGGACCAAATGAGAAGGAGAAGCAGAAGAAATTGAGAGAAATATCAAGAGGCATGAAAGAACCACCTGGAAACCAATCAACTGTGTAATGAGACTCCTAACACCGGACATCCTGAAGGGTAAATAGGCAGTGGAACAGCTTTGTTCCTGACCTGAAAGCAGAACAATTTAGGATACAAGAGCTAGGTGGCGGCATATGAAAAATGACCCACCTCAGGTCTCTTCTCAGGGCACTGGGACTTCTGAAGCTGAAGAATGGAGTCCTGTCTGCAAAGGAGCAGCCGGGGCCGGCCCCAAGGCTCTTCCATGACCCTGGGTGAGGGTGGCAGGAGCAGCATCCCTAGGGGGCTAACCGGGAACCCTACACCCAGCCAAGCACACACCCTGCCAGGCCACCCAGACCCCCCCTCCCTACATGTAAGAACCCCGAGTTTAATTCCCGCACACCCTGGGCGAATCAAGCTCCTGGGAGTTTTGTCACAAGATGCAGCACAATGTGACAGAAAGTGAGGCGGCCGAGCTGACCCTCGGATCTCGGGGATGAAGGCAGCTGGGAGGCCCCGTCGGCTGGACTAGAAAGATGTCGGGGCAACAATCTTTCACCTACAGCTTGGACCAATCTCAGGCTCCAGGGGGAGCTCACAGCGTGCATCTCTTACACCAGTATGCAGCATCAACCCACAGCAAGTGTGGAGGATTTCCTGGGGCTTCACAGCAACTACTCGTGTCATAAACAGCATAACCAACAGACATGGGAGGCAGAGAACAATAACCAACCCTGCCACGATCCTTTTTATTTTAGGATTAAACCCTAAGGCCTTAGCACATGCTAGGCAACTGGTCAACCATCTACCACTAAACTACACTCCAGCCCCTACAATCCTCATGTCTACTCAAGTGCCCCACCACGGCTACAGCCTCAGCCAGGCAATCATCATTTTTGATGGCAAATACCAGCTGGATTCACTAGAAACATGAAAGTCAGAAGTTGTTAGCCATGGTTCCTCTAGGGGTGGACTGAGAAGGGGAGAGGAAACCTCCCTGTATATTATACACCACGGGGCAGTTTTTGGTTTGGTTTTTGAGACAAGGTCTCACTTTGTGACACACACTGGCCTTGTGCTCACTATGGAACCCAGGTAGCCTTGAACTCATGGTGATCCTCCTGTCTCAGCCTCTCAAATCCTGGGATTATAGGTATGTGCTATCAAGCCTGGTTGTTTTGTTTTTTGAGACAGAGTCTCCCTAAGTTCCTAGGATGGACTCAAACTTGCAATCTTCCTGCCTCAGCTCCCTAAGTGCTAGGCTTACAGGCGTATGCCCCAATGCATGGCTACTGGGCTGTTTTTATCAACATAGCATGGTGTTTGATCATCTGCAGACCAGTGCATCCATCTCAGGTTGCAGTTCTTCCTCCTTCCTGGGCCTGTCCAATTCACCCCCATGCTGACTCACCACTGGGCGGCCCCATTGGATCCCTGACCCTCTGAGGACAGTGCCAACCAACCCAGGCATCTGTATGCTGTACACATCCATTCATCTTCTCAGACAGCCCAGGTCCAGAGCAAGGGCATCACCCTACCTGTTCCACATAGCTCAACTCCACCCTAGATGCAGAAAATCCATCACATGATAAAAGAAAGGTGTTCTGGGACAAAGTGACTCCTCTGTGCTCCAGGAACCGGGCCCCGGGGTTATGCTCAGGCCAGGCAGGACAGCAGCTTCTAGCTGGGCAGGTGGCCACTCAGGGGTCCAGTCAGACAGCCAAGTGCTGATGGGTCTGTCCAGGGCTCCAGGGCCACCTAGGGACACACACCTAGAGGTGCTGCTGGTGTTGACCAAAATGATCAGGGCTCCTGCCTGAAACACACTGGGGTGTCTGCAGGGGCCCCTCCTGAGATGCCTCGGGCCTTGGCTCTCCCAAAACAGTCTGAGTCAGTGGTGGTCAAAGCTGTTGGGCCAGTGAGACTCACGCTTCTTGCTCTCGGAGGCCTGCAGCGTCCTTCTTTCTGCAAAGCCCAGCTCTCCGAGGAGCAGAACTGCTCGGGGACATGGAGTCTCTCTCTCCAGGAAAGAGGAGTCTCTCACTCTCTGCAACTCCTCGAGGTCACAAATCAAAACAAAAGAAAAACCTCTTTTTCTACAGTTGTCACACAGGTGAGTGGCACAGAAACCTGGAGCAGGACAGGGCCCAGGTGCAGACTCAAACAGGAGGCAGCCAGGAAGGACAGTGGGGACCCCAGTCCCGGTGAGCTCAGGCCTCTTAAAGACCTCACCCTTATGTCATTAACTGCTTACACACACAGAGAGCGACAACCGCAGCCCATGCCCCTTGTCCCCCTCACCTGCTGCCGGGGTCCCCACTGCTCCAGTGGGGCAGGCACTTGTACACTCCACCTGCCTGGTGGACAGCACTTCTGCCACTCACAGGCCCCAGGACTGGCACCAGGTCAGGCCCAGTTGGTGGCCCTGGAGTGAGAGGACACGGAGTGTGCATGTGGCAATGGGGTGCCAGGAGAGCATGAGTCCTCTGTGCCTCCAGGGCTCCTGGCTGTGCGGGAAACCTCAGGGGAAAGCAGGCAACCAACAGACAGAAAACAAATGGACACACAAAATATGCAGGGCTGAAAATGAAGGCCAAGGAACAGGTGGGCAGCGCCAGCCAGGCCACCTGGCCCAGGGAAAAGCCCAGGGAGAGTCGCAACCCCACCCCACATGGGCTGCGAGCCCAGCAGCAGGCAAGGGCTCAGCAGGGCTGGGGACGCCCTGGGCAGCAGGCAGGTGCTGCAGTGTGGGGGCTCCAGCTCCCGGGCTGACCAGCCACATCCCACACCCACAAGGCCAGCGAAGAGGAGCTCAGGAGTTCCTGCACATGCTTCCACCAACACTCAGCACGACATAAACCCTGATCCCCCGGCAGCCTCCTCTGAAGCTATGCCTCATGAGCCTCATGACACAGCCAGTGTGCACTTCTCACCCGCTTTGAGAAAAGGCTCCCCTGACCAGGATCACCTGGGGCTCAAGGTCAGCCTGGGCTACTCAGTGAGTTAGAGTCCAGTCGGAACTACATAGCAAAAACCCTACTGAAATAATAATAATAAAAAAATTTTAAAAGACACCATTGCTATCAAAATGAAAGTGCTAAGCTGGGTGGGGTGGGTCATGCCTGTACTATTAGCACGCTGGAAGCTGAGGCAGGAGGATCACTGTGAGTTCAAGGCCAGCCTGAACTACACAGCAAAATCTCTGCCTCCCCCATACAAAAGGGGCCCACACTGGATATGGCCCTGAGGAGTCAACACAGGGTGACACACATCCAGCATCGGTCACAGAAAAGGGACACAGGTGACCAGCACCAGATGCATGGTGCACCTGTGGGCCCCAGGCTGAAAGGCCACAGAGCAGAGCCCGCACCTCTAGTCTTCAGTCTTCTTGTCAACAGCCCGAGAAGTTTGTAACTCTCTGAAGAAGGAACTTCAACTTGAGTGTCTGGCCCCTCCCTGCCTTGTAAATAATACTATTTTCTTTTAGAAAGGAGGGGAAGCTGGAAGAAGGACAGAGTCAGGTTCCTTGAGGCTTTGCTCTCTCAAATGCCCAGGGGAAGCAGGTATGCAATGGAGAAAGTCAGTTAAATTAATTCTGAATGTAAGCTGCAAAAGCACTAATTCATCCTGGTTTAATTATTTTAAATGATTTGACAGCTCAGGTAGGTAGGGTGTGCAGACATCAGAGGTGGCTTGATCAAAGCTTGTCTCCATTTCCAGCTTTTTGGCCATATGCACTCTTTTAAATTGTTCTTTGAGTGCCTGGTGTGGGGGCACACGCCTGTAATCCCAGCACTCAGGAGGCTGAGGCAGGAGGATAGCTGCAAGTTAGAAGTCAGCCTGGGTGACTTCTAACTCACAGTGTGAGTTTTCAAAGTCAGCCTGCACTACACAGCAAAATCCTGTCTCAAAAAGACCAAAAAAAAAAAAGTTCTTTGACCTGCTTCCCATTTGATCCAAATGCCATTGGGTCTGAGCCCTCCACCACCATGTCCTTTCTATGAGCAAAGTCAGCCTGAACTGCAGGCTCGACCCTCAATCTCTGTCCCGGAGGCCCAGGCTGCTGCAGCTCTGCTAGAAGTCCCTGAAGCCCACCAGGAACTGAGCTCTTCCAGACTCCATGACCTGAAGTGCTGAGGGCCAGCTCTGATTCCCAGGGCCCAAGGAACCATTACAAACGAGCACTGCACGATGACCACAACCAAGCGAGGACCAAGCTCACTGAGCCGCATGGTTTTCCTCAACTGTCTCAGCCGTAGGTGGCTGGATCTCATCTCCAGGGAGACCCAGGGCTGGGCACCAGCACCCATCCTTGGGCTTGTTCCTGGATTCCGAGGAGGACTTTTTACCCAGGCAGCAGGAGGTGGAGGAAGCCACCCAGGCCATAGTCCCTGCCCACACCTCTGAAATCTGGGCCCGTGCTCTGTCAGGAATGGCACTGCTCCATGGCCCTGTGGGCACTGCACACAGTCACTTCAGCCAGGCAGTGAGGTGGGAGAGGCGGTCGGAGCCCGGAGATTGGTCTCGGAACGGCCTTGTATGTGGCCCCACCCATCAGGAGCACAGACAGCAGAGCCCCTCAGGGTGGGAGACCAGGAGGCCCTCAAGTCCCAGCTGGCCTGGACAGATCAAGCTGGTTCACACCCAAGGAAAATGCCTTGAACAACCTGCTGCCCAGGCCACGGGGCAGGGCCTCCTATATGGGAGGAGATGTCTGCAGGGGGTAGGAGACGATTGACAAACCAAGGAAGGGGGCACTGGATGGGGCCTGGGCTCTCCACATTAGGGGGGCGGACAGAGATGCAGATAGGGCACTCTGCTCATGTGGTCAGCTCAGACAACAGAGGAGCCGGGGAAGAAGCTGGCAGGCAGACAGTGACAGCAGGTGGAGCTGGGTACAGGGCTTGTGGGCGTTTTATTTCCAGACAGAGGCTTTAAAGTTTGCAGGGTCAACCTAGAATTGGCAGGGGGACGGGAGAGAAGAGGGGAGGAGTAAAGGGGGAGGGGAGGGAGGCAGGGACAACAGGACAGGGAAGGACAGGCTCCACACACAACCTCTTTCACTCTGTAGGGTGGTGTGTGAGGTCCCTTCCACCTGAGGCCTCCCAGATGGGCTGAGTTCCTGCCCACGCTGCGCTCCTCTTCTGGGGCACAAACCTCCTTAATGGAGACCACAGACTACAAGCCACAGATAGGCTGGGAGTGGTACAAACCTAGTCCTAAAAGTAGAATTCTCAGCAGGGGAAGCAAAAGGGGTCAGCACCCCACAATGCACAGCCACACCCAGAAGCAGTCAATTCCTTGCAGTTCGGAAATCTAACAGATGTCTGCTGATCCAACTACAGTGCTGAACTGGAGGACCACAAGGGCCATGAGTCCCAGGCCCCAAGGCTGAGACAGGCTGTTCAGGACAGTGCCCAGCCCCATCTGCAGTGCACTGACCAATGGGGACCAGGCATGCCAGTAAACACAGGCCACTTGCATTTTCAGGGAAAGAATGAGAGAAAGAAACCTTCCTTGTTGGGATCTCACATTCCAGGGCACCTGCCACAGGCAAAAGGGTACAACAGGGCCTGCCTCGTGTGCCTTCCACCCCCGCCCAATGGGCTAAGGGCCACAGGTGCCAGCACGACCCCAGTCCCAAGGAGAGGCTTGGTACAGCTACAGAAAGCTGGCCTACTCTCTGAGGCCACACTGGACACCACGGAGCAGCCTGACCACTCAGTCCTGTCAGCCACGACATAGCTGCCCGACGCTGGCTTCACTCTCTGGAGTGGGTCAATGAGGAAACCCTGAGGAGGGGCACCTGGGGCAGGGAATGGCTGGCTTGAGACAAGAGTCACTGAGGCTGGGGTGGTCTGGCCTGCTCTCTGCCACAGACAAGCAACCTGCAGCAGGCAGACACTGAGCAGGAAAGGCCAAGGCGAAGGAGATCCTCACTATATCCTGCGGGGAACCTAGACACACTCCTCATGGGAAGGAGGCTGTGCCCAGCCTCAGGCCGTGACTGGACCAGCAGACCATGAAAACAGGGAGATGGGGCTGGGGGTTTAGCTCAGTGGCACAAGCATGTGTTTGGCAAGTGTGAGGTCGTGAGTTCAATCCCCAGTACAAACAAAACAAAACAAAACAACGCCCCCCCCAAAAAAAAACAAAAAAAGAAAGAAAACAGGGAGATGACCTCACAGGCACAAGAACTAGGAAGGTAAACCCCCAGTTGGGCATCCACAGTGGAAATCCTTCCCAAGGGCCTGCCCTGCCCTGCCCTGAGAGGACCCTTGAGGTTTAGAGCCCTGTGGGCAGAGGCCAGGTGGCCACACCCCACACACAGCCTTAGCATGTATCTAGTTTCTAGAAAGGGGCAGCTCCACCCCACACCATGACCCTAAAGGGACACCTAAAAATAGATCTGGACAGCACTGTGGCCACAAGCCAGCAGGATTAACACAGTCCAAGCCCCAAGGACATCTCCCGAAAGAGAGCAAGACAGCTCCAGGGCGAGGCCTGTGGAATTCTTCTTAGACAGCCATAAAGGCTGGTTGTGGGGTCATCCGTCCCCTTAGGCTTGGATTTAGGAGGCCCGCATCCAAGGTCCAAAGGCACAGAGTCCCCTACCGTGGACTGTATGAAAAACATGGTGAATGCTACTATTACGTGCCATCAGACACAAAGGCAGGCACATGAGAACATTCCACTGTGTCCTGTCTACCTTACTCACTGGACCCGGCACTCTGCAACCAATGACTCTTCCTAGAGTCAAAACAACCAAGAGAGGTAAATATACTTAGTAGATTCGGGACATTCTGGCAGTCCCAAGAACACAATTTGAAAGGCACTCAAAAAAGGGGGCTTCCAGCCCCGGGTCAGCAACAGCCAGGAGGAGGAGTGTCTCCTCTGAGGGTGGGGCAGAGTCTGAGAGGGGATCGAAGGCACTGTGCCTTTTACTGTAATAAAGTCTTTTAAATTCAAGTTCACCATACTTTCTGATCATGGGTCAGACACATGAGGCTGATGGGTACTCAAAACAAGGTTGTCCACACAGAGGCAGTCCCAGAGTGCCCACCAGACTTCAGCACAGCTGTCCTGTAAAAGAAATTCCCTATCTCGTGAGTAGTGTTACCCTGTTTATGTTTGGAATGTTCCGGGTGTAAATAATTAAAACTAACCCCACCTGCTTCGATTATACTTTTGAGGTGGCCGAGGAGCTGGAAATCCTACTTGCAGCTCTTGTCACCCCTGCACAGGACAGGGCTCTTACAGCCTTGCTTTCCAGTGGCAGAGAGAAGCTGAGAAGCTGGGCAGAACTTCAACAACCCAATAGGGCTAGGGAAACACAAATCTGAGCCCAGAGCGTGGCAAGGAAGGAAGGCCTGGATGAATATGCAGGCCACCTTTAGATCAGCTGCTCCAGCAAAGCTGAATACTGAAGGGACAGAGGGAACATACTCTCCAAGAAGGGACAGAGCAGCCCTCATAAAGGCTGGAGCACAGCTTCAACTCAGCCCAACTCCAGACTGGATGAGAATGATCTGCTGTTACACTAATTACCTCCTAAAACCAAAAATAAATCTCCAGAGAGAGAGAAAAATCATCCTGAGCCTCGAAGTTCTCCATAATTTTTAAACACACCAATAAAAAGTGACCAGGCAGACAAAGAGACAAGACCAAATGACAAAAGAAAAAAATTCACGAAGTAAAAAAGTCAAATCATAACAATACATCCCTAGATGATCCAAGTACCGTAATTATCAGACAGACTTTAATTTCTGGGACAAGTGTGGTCAAGAATATAGAGCTGAAGCCTTTCACCACAACTGCAATCCATGAACCGAGAATCAAATGGAAATTTAGAACTAAAACCTAAAATCAACTCAATACATGGTAATACCTCAATTCACAATCGCTTCTGCAGGCAAACAGTTCAGTTTGCAAACAAAAGCAGTCAGCAAAGTATTGCTTCTGCTGGCAAGCTTAGTATGGGGTGACAAACATGACCACACCATCTACCTGTTAGGTCTGAGAAGGGGAGGAAGAGGGGAAGAGGAAGGAGTGGAAGGGAAAGAGGGTCGTGAAAGGAGTGGGCGGCGGTGGCTGCAAAGATAAGAAGTATAAAATATAAGTAACCTTTATTTCGGGAATGCAGGGAGAGACCCCCCGGCTTGCTGGCCCAGACCGGACACTTTAACCAGGAAAAGCCTCAGCCAAGTTAGGGGGCTCCTGCCTCCACCGCCCCTATAGATTTACCTGTAACCCTATACCCCCATCCCTAAGAACCTGTCCCTGGCGCCAAACGTGTGCCAATGAAATACCTGTGCATCCCTAATGCCCCCTGGGGTCCACCCCAGACAGAGGCTACTTATGGGCCTCACTCCACGTGTTCGAGAAGAAGAAGAAGAGTGTGTGTTCCAGAGAGAGATCACCGGCCCCTGGGTGGAGATGCTGCGCCCCGGGGGCCGGGGGTCTCTCCCCACATTCCCGAAATAAAGGTTACTTACATTTTATACTTCTTATCTTTGCAGCCACCGCCGCCCACTCCTTTCACGGCCCTCTTTCCCTTCCACTCCTTCCTCTCCCCCTTTCCCTCCCCTTCTCAGACCTAACACTACCCACACACAGAGTCACCTTCCCCGAAATTGTAAAGCAAATTAAAGTTCAGAAAGCAAGGTGCCACTGTATAGGTTTAACAACAGAGCATACAGAGGTGAAAAGGGATTATCGAAACGGAAGTTAAGCGACAGAAATACAAGGACTGAAACATGGACAGCAAAGGTAATGAAAGACTAGCACAGAAGACCAAGGAAGGGCCCAACCTATGCACAAATGGGGTTCTGGAAGAAAAGGGCATAGACAATAGAACCAACATTTAAAAATAAACATCCAGCCGGACAGGATGGTGCATGCCTGTAACCCTAGCACTCGGGAGGCTGAGGCAGAAGGATCACCGTGAGTTCAAGGCCAGCCTGGACTCCACCGTGAGACCCTATCTGTAACCAAATAAACAAACATGTTCGATTTTCCCAAAACTGAAGCAAGACGTGTATATATCAAAGAGCACTATAAACCGCGAGACGATAAATACAAAGAAAACTATGCCTTGTAAAAAAAAAAAAAACAATGTTTTTACACATTGCATGTAAAAACGAAAAATTTAACACACAAAGAAAATCTTAAAAGCAGCCAGGGTGGGAGTGGAGGCAGAGCATTCCTTTCAAAGGAACAGCAAGCCAACTGAGAGCTGACCTCAACAGAAACCCAGAGGACAACGGGATAAAATCATTAGTGCTGAAGAGGAAAAAAAACCTGCCAATCTACAACTTTACATTCTGCAGAAATATTCTCCAAATCAGAATAAAAACTTTCCAGACAAACACATGGTCACTGGCAAACAGGTATAAGGGAATACAAAGGGTAAATCTCCAGATAAAAGAGAAAATTATCTTAGATAAAATCGCTGCAAAAAACAGAAAGCCATGGGAAAGGTAGGCACATTGTTCTCAACTAATATTGACTTTATTAAGAAACAATAAAAAGTCACGTGACTTACAAAAACCGGGCTGTCTTCAGTTACCTAAGGAGACCACAGATAGCAGGGAGGACCGGGGAAACAGAGTCCTAAGGTCCTTGCTGTGCCCAGAATGTGGTAAATCAAAGATTAGTAGCTCACGGACACACATCAGACTCTCCAGCACTGCCACTAAAAATTCATGGAACAATGGATAGCAAACTTTCTAAGTACAAAACCCAAGTGTTCCAGAGCCCAGAGATCCAAGAATGGGCTTCACGATAGGGCGGGCACACCTGCCAACACACCTTCATTAACCTATCACTGCGTGGCTGCACAGGGGTGGGACAAAATGATCCCAGCATTCACAGATGGAACCAAAGTGAAAGGGAACGGAGTGACAAAGCAGCTGCCATCCCACCATCCTGCTCTCCAGAGCCGGGTGGCTTTCAAGCAGGCCTCCCAGGGTGAGCAGAGGAGTGACTGACGGAACCAGTGAGAAGCAGGGTGTGAATGAGGAAGAGGCTGCGGAGGCAGCTCAGCCTGGCAAGGCGGGGTCCTGAGTACCAACAACATGAAAGCGGGGTGAGCGAAGGTTGAGGGAGCGAGAGAAGGATGAGGGAAGAATGAGGGGGAAATGAGGGAAGGGGGAGGGAGGACTGAGGGTGAGTAAGTGAGAGTGCGGAGAGTGGGTGAGCAGGGCAGTGAGGCGCATGGCTGAGGCCAGGCCTCCCCCAGAAGCCCGACGGTGCCCACGCAACTCCAGGAGCAGTCCAGCCTGGTCTGTGGAGCCTCGGCTGCCCCTCCCTACTGCGCAGGCCTGGGACCCGCCAGCAAGGCCCCACACACAGGAACCTGGACACGCAGGAGGCCCCCAGCTCCCAGCCAGAGGTGCATCACGGGTTCTGTGCATCCTGCATCGCCACCCATCTCATGTCACACATTTGCCATGCATGCTTCATGCACTGTCACCTCACAGCACCCACGTCACACAGGGTGTGGCATGCCAGGCAGTCTTACACATCGCATCTTGTCACACAGCACCCAGATCACACCTGACACATGTCACATCACAACTTTTCTAGTCACACCAAACACTTCACAAACCACATACTGTACGCTGGACATCCCAAGTCACGTCACAACCCACGTCACACACCACGAAGAACACCATACATGACCTCCCTGCTGTGGCGAGGGCCGCCTGTGTGGGAAGAGGTGGCAGCAGTGAGGCTTACTGTGCCTTCCCAGAGGAGCCACCAGAGGTGAGCAGAGCAGCCAACAGCCACCTGGCCCAGCCCGGCTGCAAGCATGGCCAGACACCAGGGCCCCCACCATGTGGATTTGTCCCCTCCCAGAGCATAGCCTTGGGCACAGCCCCCTAGTTTGAGTGGTCTTCAACACCCTGCACCCTGTGCAGCCCCAGGAAGTGGAGGGAGCAAAGGCCAGAAAGATCTGAGGAGTTCCAGACGAAGGCCTCGGGAGGGGGCTGGCTCGCAAGTCTCTGCCCCCAGACCACACAGCCTGCCTGGCTCCGGGGGACACCCAGAACAGGGAAAGAAGGCACCTGCCCCGTAACTGTCCCATCTGCACACCTGGTAATGAGCGGGATGGGCAGTGGGCACAGAGACCAAAGTGCCCAACTCCACCAGGCAGTGACACAGCAGAGGCATTGAACTCCCACCTGTGGCTGCCTGTGGACCTGCTCCTACTTGGGATGCAGCTGGGATGCAGCTGGCCCACAGCCAGCCACCCCGAGTGTGGGTTTAAGGCCTCCTGCTTGGGAAATTACTTGGGGTAGGAAAAGCTTCCGAAAGCTGTCCACATCTTCACAGGTGAGCCATGGCATCCTTGGTCGGATCATTGGGACACAGCCCCAGCCCTAGCCAGGTGACCGGCACACTAGGAAAGGGATGGTGGCTCACCACATGAGCAAACTCGCACACACGGAGAATACACAGGGGAGGAGCGGCGGTCAATGGTAGGACACAGAGGAGAGGGGTTGCAGCGGTCCAGGCAAAGAGACGGTGAGTAGGTTTCTCAAAAAAAAAAAAAAAAAAAAACTCTTCCTCTACTATTTTCAAAATATTTCTCAAAACATAAAGCAAGAAGGTATCAGATCATGCTAACATTAAAATGCCACGTTCAGCTAAAAGCACCCGTTCCAGCTGGGCATTGTGAGGAAGACATGGGACACCTCCAAAGCCCACACTCACCTAGGAAGGTCGCCTCTGGCCTCAGGCAGGGAACCTATCCAAAAGTCCCGCTACTGGTGCCTCTTCTCTGGGAATCAGCACTGTATGAATTACAACAGCAGGAGAAACCGGACCCACAGGGAAGGGCCAGTAAAGGTCACAGAGCAGAGCAGCCCACAGCCCCTGGTCCAGAAGGAAGGCGGTGGGCAGAAGGGCACAGAGCTGTCCACGCAAACCTTCATGCTGCAGAGCTAAGCCAGGGCCACAGGCCGAGGCTGTACTCCCCAAACACCCAAGCCCTTCTCCTCGCTACCTCCCTGATTCCCTGAAACCTGCAGGACCTCGTGAAACTACAGCAGCAGCGGCTGGCAGTGTCCCCCACAGTGAGCCCAGCTCGGGTTCAGGCTGTGAGAGGGCTGCGGGCACACAGAGTGTTCACACAAGCAATTTCCACTTCCAGGGCAAGGTTACTAGGGACCCTCAGCACCTGTTCTATAAATGGCTTTGGGTTTGCACCGCATTCACTGGAGACAGTCACCACTTCTCACGGGTCTCCCTCAGCTCCTGCCACCTGTCGGGCTCCTAAGGAGCCACTCCATCACACTGAACAGGCACTGAGCCCCAGGTGCAGAGAGGAGGGGTTAGAAAAGCCCCACTGCAGGAAGAGGGGGCAGCAGTGAGCTCGGAGGTGTCAGAGCAAGAGAAAGGCCCACAGGAGAGCCTGGCAAGCCGCGGTAGGCAGGGTGTGTGATCTGCCAGGCACCTCAACTTCCCAGGCTGTTCTGAGATTTCCCTGGTAACAAGTCAGTGCCCTGGCCAGCTTCCCGCAGGGATCCTCTCACCCCCCATATTGGGTAGCTGGAGTGCTCCTCGCTGGAGTGGCTTCTCTGGTCTCAGGAGGGCCTGGCAAGGGATGGCCACTACAGGCAGCTCCACGGCCTCCCTGGCAACTGCAAGCCCTCCTCACTCAGCAGGTAAAAGAGCTGAGGTCTTCTGGAGGGGTCGAGGCAGAGCATAACCCCACTCCTGCCATCCCCCAGATACCAGCCTCTTGCCAGCCAGGGTGTCCGACACACCAGCCACTGTCACAGGGTGTGCCCAGAAGAAATGGAGAGGAGGAGGCCAGGCAGGCCCTGGGAATCCAAATGAATACAACCGACTTTATTTTTGTAGATGACCTTCTGGTTCTTGTTCACACACACATACTTTTCAGAAATACAGCTGTGATCATAGGGTGTCACTATAGGTGACACAGGTACTGATTGCACCTCTCTTCCTTCTTGGTCCATCAACCCAAGCTCCATAACAATAGTTCACAGGGGCAGCCACAAAAACTAGAAATCAGCCCCTTGGTGGGGGGAGCACTGACCCCACACAGATCAAGCCCACAGGGAGCAGGCAGGAAGGGCTCTGGGCAGTGGTGCAGCCATGGTGGGTACTGCCCTCCAAAGCATCTGTGTCCCATACCTGAAGTGGGTCACAGGCAGAACCCTGCAAACCCGTAGCCTGAACCTCCACATGGGCTCCGGGGCACAGTCACTCCCAGCTCAGCCCCAGCCTGGCCGTCCTTGTCCTCCTGCATCCACCCATTTCTAGGGCTGCCCGGGACCTCTGACACATCAGGGACCCAAAGAGAACCCATGTCACCCTCATAGGCCCTGTGCTCACAAATGGCACGGGAAGACCTGCAGGCCTGGGGGCCCCAGCCCGAGGCTCCTCCAGTGCCACTCCAGCTCTGTGCCACTCGTCAACACAAAAGATAAAATAAAATCCCTCGGCCGTGCCAAAAATACTTCCCCATGGGAAGAAGCTCTGCAGGCGCCAGCTCCACAGCAGCAATGGTTGCTATGGAGACCAGGCTCCAGACAGGGCGCAGGGAGGCCAGAGGGACAGAAACAGGCGAGAGGGACAAAGGGACAGAGAGTACGCTGACCAGCGAGGAAGGGGGGACACAGAGGGGCAAGTGAGGTGAGGGCACTGGGAGGGACAGAGAGGCACAGCAGGGGGGTGAGAGAAGGCTGTAGGGGAGACTCTTAGGGGTGGTCCTCAGAGGCTTTCCTGGGGGACAGGGGCCTGAGGCAAAGCCCAGTCCATCAAGGTCTACAGGCCTCCAAACAATGGGTCCACCTATATCCAAGGTTGGCCTCTCTGCCCAGAGCTGACCGGGCTGACCTGAGTCACCAGTACAAGAAGAAGCAGTGGCTGGACACATGTGGGACCCAATCCTGGGAAAGGAAGTCCCTGAAGGGCCACACATCTTGTGCCCCCCGGGCCTAGGGAAAATGGTCCTGCATAGAAAGCTGCTCGGCAGTAAAGCCTGCATCTAGGTGGCTAGAAGGACGCAGGGTCCCTGCAGAGGTCAGTACCTGTCTGACTTCTGACTGTCAGGCCTGGCGTCTCCCCAGGAGCCAGGCACACACATGGTCCAGTCCCCACCGTGACCCCGTGCACACCACATTGAAGTTCACTTCCACCAGGAGCCCCAGCCAAGGCCAGCCTGGCCAAGGCCCCTGTGCCCATCCTTGCCCTCTCAGTGCCCCCAGGCGTTGCTTGGGGCTGCTCTGAGCCCAGGACGCTGAGGGCTCAGGGTGACTTTCTCTGGCACAGAGCACCGCACCCCATCCACTTCATCCACTATGCCACACTGGAAGCTGCAGGCTCAGCTAGGAACCCACAGTGCACGTCCACAGAACCCCACACCAGGCCTCTTAGACAGCACGCCAGGCAGAGAATGGCTCAGAATAGAGCCCTGGAAGCTGCTTGCCGAGGCTCACACCCAAGATCCCCGCACTCCGGGAAGCTGAGGCAAGAGGATTCCAAGTTCAAGCCCAACTCAATAAGACCATCTCTTAAAATGGGGCTTGGGAGTACAACTCAGTGCAAAGGTCTTGGATTCAATCCCCAGTAGCACAGGGCTGGGGTTGGGGGTATGGGGGAATCCTAAGTTCTCCAGGCACCCACAGCGTCAGCCCTGCACCGTACCTGGTCCCCAGGCTGGCCCAGCACTTCCACTCCCTGCTGTCCAGTTCCTGCCTCTCAGAAGCCGCTCCCTAAGGTCCCATGGTGCTCGTGACTGCACCCATACGGCCCCGGGTCTTCTCTCCTGCCCACCCCCATCTGCCTCCCCTGTCAGGAAGGTGAGCACCCAGCCTGTGTGGACAGGGACTGGGTGCCCTCTGTCCTCTTCCTCTCCCAGCTGTCACACCTCTATCACTAAACTACTTTCACACACTATCCCCCAGGAGTTTTCGATGGCTCCCTAGTACCCACTGGCAAGGAAGGCAGCTGGAACACTCCAGGCGGGTGAGCGAGCCCCACGTTCTCAGCTCCTCTCTAGCTCCAGCCCTGCATATCATCTCCCCCTGCCAAGCGCTAAAGCCCGGATGCTCTCCACCCACTGGGCTCTACCGATGGCCAGCAGGGACAACACCCAGGCCCACTGCCTAGCAGTGGTGGCAACCGCTACAAACCAGGCTTCCCACCCAGGCCATTACTCCCTGGGTTCCAGAGTGACAGCATGAGACCAGCCTGCTTGGGGAGACAGAGGGCACAGGGCAGGTCCCCGGGGCTCCAGAGACCCCTGCCCCACCCTCTCCAGCAGCCAGCACATGGAAGGGGTTCTGTCTCCCGCTCCTCACACTATCTTGAGCAGCCATCGGCGCCCTCTGCTCCTGCCCTGCCATCTGCCTTTACAAGGACGAGGACCAGGGCAGGTCCGCTGCACATGCAGGTGTGCTCCCGCCTCCAGGCCCTGGAGCGCACCCCACTGCAGAGGCCCTGACTGCACAATGCCTGTCATGTCACAGGCTGGGAGCAAGGACACAGACGCCTTCCTTCTTCACTCCCAGAGCCCGCACAAGAGAGAAACAGACAGGAACACTTGGCCCACAGGCCTCAGCCGTGCCAGCACCCAGCCCCACACAGACTGCACCATGTGCCAGCACCCCAAGGCCTGCCACCGTGGCTGGGTCTCCCCAGGAGAAAGCGTCCCAGCCCAGGAAACTGGTGGCCCCTCTGTGAGGCACCTTCAAAGGGCTCATCGTTCCCATGGAAGAGACCATAGGGCAGGCCGGCCCTGACAAGCAAAGCATAGAGGTCACGCCTGGAGCTGCTGGACACGGGTGGCAAGGTGCCCACGCAGCTGCAGCAGGCAGCCAGGCTCAGGCTGAGGACAAGGCACCAGGGCCCAGAGTGTGACGGGACGCAGTGCTCTGAGTCCTGCCTTAAGGCAGGTGCCACACCAAGCACAGCCCTCACCTCCCAAGCCCACCGTGTACCAGGGCAAATCGGAAGGGCAAGACCCCAGCGTGACCTTGGCCCGGCCTGGTTCCCAGGTAGGAAGTTGGCAGCTGGCTCCGGCCCGGCCCTGCCAGGCCCAAGGGCTCTGCCCCAGCCCTTGGTGAGCAGACACAAAGGGCTGCCTGAAAACCTATCTATGCACCTCTCCAAGGGCTGGGACGTTCCAATGTCACCATCTCGCTCTCCGATGGGAACAGAGCTGCCTTTGTCTCGCTATCATTGCTGTCATCAAATATTTACAGAGGCTGACAGGCCATGCGGATGGACGGGACAGTCTTGAGCCAAGTGGGCTCTTCCCCTGTGGGGGAGGTGCAGGTGAGTGGGGCTCAAATGCACCCCACAGAGGGGAGATGGGAGGCGCCTACAGAGCAGCACTGTTCCCAGCCTCCACCGCACACCCTGGGGAACACGGCACTCAGGCCCTGTACCGGTGAGCCGTGCCACAGGAGGGGAATGACAAAAGCCGAGAACCTGCACGTGAGCCCCAGCAGCCGGGCCCGGAGCAGACGCCAGCTTCACCCTGGCCTGAGCCATCACGGAGGGAATGCTCGGGGCCCAGAGGGATGGCAAGGGCACCCTGACCGGCACAGGAGCCAGACCCAGTAGACGCCCAATGAGTTCCCTGGCACAGTGAGGGTGGGGGTCGCAGGGCTACCCCAACGATGTGGAGGTGTCCCAGGCTCCTGGCCTCAGCCTCCCTCTCAGTGGCCTGGGTGTCCAGCTGGGAAGCAGCGCCCTTTGAGCACGAAGGGATGTGCGCACTGTCCAGTACCACAGATGACAGCCAGGCCTGGCCCAGCCTGGGGGTACAGGAGTCAGGTGCAGGCTGAGCCAGGCCTCTACCCGCCCAGGACCCTCCAGGGAGGGGATGGCAGGCACAGACTGCTGGGTGGGCTGTGTGAGGACCAGGGGCCCATGGAGGTCAGGGTTCACTGTCACTACACATAAGCAAGGCGGGCTGGGCCCACCCATTGAGGAGAATGCCCACAGAGAGAGGGGGCTCAGTATCACTCCTCCCACAGCAGGCTCGGGGTGCTCATGTCACCATTCCCAGAAACGGCCCTGCAGGGCAGCTGCCCCTTCTGTCCATGTGAAACCCAGGACCAGCACCCACCTCCTGGATGAAGCAGGTGCAGGCCAGCAGGTAGGGTAAGACCCAGGCTGCCTCTGGCCCCTGTCCTGGGAACACCGCCACTTGAGGGCCTGAGGAGGCCAGGGGCCCACTCAGAGCCAGGGGACAGCTGGCAGTGGGCAGCTTCCAGCCAGCAGCTCACAGGGACCCAAGGGGACCCTGAGGTTTAGCAGCATCAATGACTCAAAACAGGAGTGCATCCTGGGGTTCCAGGAGGAGAAGCAGTAGGCAAGAGGCCCTGAGCCCACAGTGGCCAGAGCCTGCATCTGCCCTCCTTGGGCTGCTGCGTCCCTGCACACTGCCAACTCTGCGGAGAGTGGCAAGAAAGCTCCCCTGCACAGAGTGGCCTGGGATCGCAGCAGCACCCAAAGCACCAGACCCAAGCTGAGTCCTCAGAGGCCAGGCTGCAGGTCACAGCACAGCGATGCTAAACTGGCAGAGGGAGCAGCAGATACACAGACAGGACGGCCAGACACAAGGCTGTCCCTGTCCCGGGTCGCATCCCAGACCCCTCAGCAGGCGGGCGGGGCCCTGCACCTCTGCTCTGGGGATGCGTCCTGGTTCCTGCCAGGAGATACCTGCTGCCCATGCAAGGGGAAGTCGGAAGTGGGTCAGAACTCACGCGCACACAGAACCACTGCTGCCAAGGAAGAGAGACACAGAATGCTCCTGACCCTGGTGACGCCTACTTTTCTGTTGGCCAAAGTTTACAAAATAGTTTCAAGGAAATGGAACCAGGACCTCAGCCGGGCGGCATCTGGGGAATGGAAAGTCAGGCCATGCAAGAAGGAAAGGCCGGGCAGCAGGGCCTGCAGGTGCCCAGCCCAGAGGAACAGATGAAAGCCAGTTATGCCAATCAAGCCTTTCCCAGATACTCCTGCAGACAGAAAGACTACAGGACCCTGTTCTAACCAAACAGGATCAGTGGCTAACACTCTCCTTTACCTAGTAAAACATGGACAGAGCCATTTGAGAAATGGACCTCTTGGCTGTTAGGCCCCTGTCTAACCAACTGCTTGTTTATCTTCTCCTCTCAGATGCAGTTGTGATGCCTGGAGCTTTGGCAGCCCTCCAGCCACTCTGAGGCAACAAGCTGCTAACATGGGTGAAGAAAGTTTAAGAAAAAGAGAGAAAGTCCCATTATCCTTGCTGCTGCTGAGCTGCCTCCAGGGCCCATGACTACCCATCTCCAGATTCCAGGTTCTGGGTGCATTCAAGTGTCAGCTCCAGGCTGAGAATTTCTGCAACTTGTCTGCCATGCACAGACACACACGAGCTTGGCAGACAGGACACTGGAGAGAGGGTAGTCCTTCCATGGCAGCCTCTGACCTGAGAGGGGGGCCTTAGGGGCAAGGCCAGCTTTCCCAGTCTGGCTCCACACATCGTTGACAGTGGCACGACCATGTGGCACAGGACACGCCATTCCTTGCAGCATCACCCAGAAGGCAATGGGGTGCCCTCTGCTGACACGCCCCTTCCCCCAGAGCCAGCCTGCTCCCCAGGACACCTGCACAAGGAAGAAAGTCCAGCCCAAGCCCCACACTCCCCACCGCACTCCAAGTCCGGAGCACATGGGCATCTTGGAGACCCCACTCAAAGCAGCCTGGCCAGGCTCTCCCAACCCTGTGTGGAGACCGGCGACATCCCACAGCCAATCTGGGGACACAGACCGGACCGAAGCCTGTCTGTGAGCCGCCCCTCGGTGCCACCGTCCTCCCCTGGACAAATGCAGTCCTGGGACCCAGCGCTCCCACTCGGACCACAGCCCTCAAGAAAGTCTGCATCAGGGCAGAGCTTCTGCCCTTCCTTTCCGGTCCCCGGCTGACACCTCAGTGTCTTATGAGCCACCATCCACCACAGGGCCAGCCAGCCCAGGGCCTCAGGAAGGCAGGTATGAGGGACACCACTTGCCTGGGCCCACAACATTTCCCTGAAGCCAAGAACACCACTCTGCGGGCGCCCAGGATGCCTGGACCTGACCTGCTCAGCCCAGTCCCTGCCTCCCCTAAAGGCCTCTCTGAGAAAGTAGGCGTGGGCCAGAAGAGGTGCACAGGAGCAGGGGCAAGCCTAGGACCCCGGGCTCCCTCCCATCTGCAGACAAAAAGACCTACTGTTGGAAGCTCTGATGCCCTAGGAGCACAGCTGTGCTTCCGAAAAGTATGTGTGCATGAACAGGAACTGGAAGGCCACGTACAAAAATAAAAGCAGTTGTATTCACCTGGAGTACAGTTGTTAGGGACCCCCCCACCCACTCCTGGAAACGTCACGTATGTAGCTGTGCACTTTCATTCTCTCTCTCTCTCTCTCTCTCTGTCTCTCTCTCTGTCTCTCTCTCTCTCTGTCTCTCTGTCTCTCTGTTAATCCACTGTTTTATAGACAAGCTGCTGGCCTATGGAGTACTGGAGCAGGCAGTAGGTCTGTTGCATCATCTGTGGGTGGCAGGAAAGCTCCCCGGCACAGAGTGGCCTGGGATCGCAGCAGCACCCAAGCTAAGTCCTCAGAGGCCAGGCTGCAGGTTACAGCACAGCGATGCTAAACTGGCAGAGGGAGCAGCAGAGCTCACCCACTAAGCTGCATCACGCAGTCTCCCCTCTGATGGGGACACACCATACACCTCGTTCCTAAGTCAGATCCCCAGTTTTTGCTGGGGCTCACCCTTGGTACTGTGCATTCTGCAGGTGTAGACAGATGAAAATGACATCCAGCCCCACTAGAGCATCACACGTCACAGCCTCACAGCCCTGAACCTGCCGGGGTTAACCCCCCACCCTGCCCCTGGAACCACCGATCTTTCTATATCTTTCTACTGCTTCCGTGGTTTTGCCCCCTGGGGAATGCCATCCAGTCGCAACCACACAATCTGTGCGCTCTCTGCCCTGGCTTCCTTCACTTGGTCAAATGCATTTAATTTTCTCCACATCTTCTCATAGTCTTCGGGCCTCACTGTTTTTTAGGGTGAACTAACCTTCCACTGTCTGGATGCCTGACAGTTTACGTGGTCGTTCATCTCTTGGAGCACATCTTGGTTGCTTCCAAGTTTTGACAATTATGAATAAAGCCACTATAAACACCCACATGTAGGCTTTTGTGGGGACATATTTCAGTGTTTCATGTTTGCATAAATACCAAGGAGAGTGACTGCTGGATTGTACGCTAAGAATGTGGTTGGAGGTTTTTTGTAAGCAACTCACAGCAGGCTTCCAAAGTGGCCATGCCATCCTGCATGCCGGCCGACGACAGGAGAGATTTTGTTCCTGCACATCTGCGCCAGCATCTGGCAATGTTTGCCTTCTGGGTTTGGACCATTCTAACACAGGCCTCGTGGAGCCTCACAGTTGGTAACACAGGATGTGACGCCTCTTTTCACTGCATACCGACCACCTGCATACTCTCCTTGGGGAGGTGCCTTCCTGCTCACATCTTCGGCCTGCCTTTTTTCATCTGATTGATTTTGTTGTGGAGACTCACATGTTCTTTCCGTCTTTTGGAAAGAGCTCTCTATCATATACATCTTTTACACATATTTTTTCTCCCCACCTGTGGCTGGTTTTCTCTTTCTGATTGTGTCCCTCAGGGACACATTTTAACAGAGTCCAGCTTATCAATTATTTGTTTCAAGGGTTGTACTCGGGTGTTGCACATAGAAAGTCATCGCCAAGCCCAGGTTTTCTCCTTATTAGCTTCCAAGAGTATTACAGTTTGATGCATCTGAGTTAGTCTTTGTGGAGGAGGTAAGGTCTAAGGTTTGTTTTGTTTTTGTTTTTTCTTTTTCTGGCAATCAAACCAGGCCTTGAGCATACTCAGCAAGTGCTCTCCCGTGAGCTACACTCTTAGACTTAAGGCTAGGTTGTTTTGTTTTGTTTTGTTCTGTGGGTATCCGGTTGATCCATCTCCATTGGTTGAAAAGGCTACATCTGCTCCAATGAAATATCTTGGTTCCTTTATGAAAAAAAAAAATCAGTTCCCATTCTCTGTGTGGGTTTATTTTTGGAACCTATTCTCTTCCATTCATCTCTTTAGCCTTCCATCAATGCCACACTGTCTTTGTTACATTTATCCTTTTCAAACAAACAAACAACCTAATACTTAATGCAAACTAATTTAAATTACAGGTAGTAATCAAACAATCCAGGAAATCCTTAGAATTCAGCCCTTCAGGAACAGAACCAGCTCTGAAAACTCTTGGAGGCTGGAAAACCTGCAACCATCTCCAGGTTGTCAAACTCTACCACCCCGTCCCCTTGGACCTCCACCCAGACAGGATTTCCCACAGGCAGATCCTAACTTGCTTTTCAAAAATTCCAGTTGCCTCATTCAAAGGCTTTTACTTATCTGCAACTCAAAGGATAAGGAAACAGCAGCCCAGGTGCTCTGGGAAGGCTCTGCTGCCCTAGAGCACCACACCAGCTGGCACTGGTCTCTCAGCCACCTCCTTGCGCCCCAGGTTCAACGGCTCCCTACTTTCCAGCTCAGGTGCTGACAACCGCTTATCTTGCAGGAGGTGAGAAGACTTGCAGACCACCATGTGTGCATGTCTCTCTACTCCCTCATGCCACCATGGCTCACAAAAGCAGGAGACTTCCCAATGCCACCCACAGATGATGCAACAGACCTCCTCCAGTCTGTGTGTCTGTGTGGGCAGACACTGGATAGCCAGGATCTATGGTGGGGTCCCTGCCTGATTGTAAGACCCCCAATTTTTCTTTCCACCACTGCAGGAAGACCAGTGTCCCCCACAGCTACTGCATCAGGCAAAACCACAAAGGAAACCCAGACACCCAGCCCAGACCTCTGGTACAGAGGGTCAAGTTCTCTTCCATCGAGGCAATAACCCAGAGCCCCAAGCCGTCACCTTGGGCAGCATCCAGCAATGGATGGAAGCCAGAATCAAGCCACAAGCCCCAGGAGATACCCGTGGGCACAGAAGAGCGATGACCTGAGCAACTTTCAGCTTTCTGGACGGAGAGTGGCAGGTTCAGGGTGAGCCCAGAGAGCCCCTGGGGATCTACTGTGGCCCAAGGTAAGCAGGGGCAGGAAAAAGGTGCCTGGGGAAGCAAGGTTCCTGGAATCTGTTTCCTGTCTGCATGAAACACACCTGCATCCTGTAACTTCTTCTAGGGTCCCTCCCTCTTTGTGACCTGAAGCTCAGCTTACCCAAGGCTCAGTCCCCAACCCTCTGCTGCTGGGCTGCTACCTGGGCTCGCAGAGGGCTGCTTCAGAGACCCTGCTGCCCACAAGGACCCACCTCAGCAGCCTGCAGAACGCTCTAGTTAAAGCCCAGCATGTCCTGAGCCAAGGCCCGTCCTCTCCCAAATCCACACTGCCTCCACCCACCTCAGCCTCCACATGCTGCCAGCCTGAACTCCCCGCTCACCCCTACTCCAACTCCCCTCCCTTCACATCCAACCAGCACCAGACCCTGTGCGCTCCACCTTCTGAGGCACTGAGGTTCCCGCCCTTCTCTCCAGCCCCCAGACAGGGCCCTTCTGTGTCTGACCGGGATGCTGACCATGGCCTTGTGGCTGGCTCCCTGTCTGACCCTCATCTCCCAACTGTTCTCAAGGCAGCCAGGGAAGCGCTCTGAAAACTTCAGTCTGGGATGGGAATACAGCTCAGCGGCACAGCACATGCCAGGCAAGCACAAAATCATGAGTTCGATCCCTAGTACCAAAAAAAAACTTGGTCTGCACTCCTATCCAGGACCCTCTTAGACAGCCCGACTCCCTCACAGCCACACCGAAAGACTTTCCTCACATGGCTTTTGCAAGGTCCCCGGTGCCAGGCTGGCACAAGAGCCTTCTCTGAGGTCCTAGTTTCTCTCCCAACCCACAGACCCACTGCCAGGTGCCCATGCCTCTCATCCATTGTCTCCTGGGACCAAGACTTGCCCTGCTCACTGTGGTAACCCTAGGCTGAGAACTACGGGCTGGCTCAACAAATGCCCACTGGAAATGAGCCTGGCCGTTAGAACCTTCTGAGACACTGGCTCCTTCCCCATTATCTGATGTTACCCTCTGGCTACTAGTTCATCCTCAAAGCCTTGCTCCACCTTAAAACATGTCCCTAGCTGCTCCCTGGAGAAGACAAAGCAGGTTAGGGGTCAGCGCCTCGGGGCTTGTACAACCCTCCAAGTGACTGGGTAGTTGGGCTGGCCCGGGCTCTCTCTCATTCCCAAGCTGACATAGCTATCACCTGCCCCAGGTCCAAAGCCCCCAACTTATCCTTTGTGGCATCACCAGCAGGGACCCAGGCCAGTCACACACTGCCTTGGCCCCATGTCACCAGCCATGACATGTCCCCCTCCCACAGCGCTGGTCTACAGTCCCCTGACCTGGCCTGTCTGATGTGCCATGGCCATATTTAGGTCACTGGGGCCTCTGCTTTGGCTATTCGGCTGTGCCTGATGCAAGGAAAGTAACCATGCAGAGCTCAATTGCCTGGACACCAGGTGTGGAGCAGGGCTCATGGTCACAGACAGACACGTTGTCATCTCAGAGTCCCGGAGCCAGTACTACAGGAAGAATCTACCTGTCCTCTGAGGCTCTGCCCAGTCTCAGGGCCAGGAAAACACCAGCTCAGGTACAGCACAGCAAATGAACTGGGCGGCGGTTCGGGATCTCAGGCAGGGCTCTGAAGGACAACACTGCCATGCTCTGTGTCATGCAGCTACCTGGCCCTGAATTCAGCTCACCCAGCTACCTTGGGACATCAGGGCCTCTCAGGACAACCCCAAAGGCACCTGCTTCCAACAGACCATGTACTGCAGGGCCTGACCTCCATGTCCCCCCGCTGGGGCGGCAGCTTAAGCTGCTCACTGTCTACCGGACCACACACACCTGGGGGCAGGTGGGGGACCTGAGTCCAGGGCACAGGCCACACAGACTGCCAGCACCCATCTCTCTTGCCAACTAAGCCAAAGCCCTGGCAGCTGAGCAGGGAGCACAAAGCATCTTGCCCTGGAACACAGACTCAGTGCTGCCATGGAACCAATGTCAAAGCCCAGCTCTTCCCAGAAAACTCAGCACTTTGGAAGAAGAAAAAGTAGAGGGACCAGCAGCCAAAGAACCCAGGCCTTCTAGGGGTGCCCTGTCCCTGTGAGAGAGGGAATGAGTGCTATGGTCTCCTCCTCTGGGCACCTCCCCACCTCGCCAAGTTGAAAGGAAGCAGACAGGGCAGCAGCTGGGCCTCTGTGCGACCATCAGTACCCTGGGAGGCACTCTTGGCCTTCGGACCCCACCTGCATGATAAGCAGACCCACAAGTGGTAGGAGGCTGCAGGAATACCTAGCAGTCACTGTCAAAAGGCAGAGAGGACGCAGCCACACTGGTGAGCCTCCTAGGGCATCACCTACTCCTAGATGCATCAGGCAGAGGGGATGCTGAGATCTCTGGCTAAGCCACGGTCCCCACCCCACAGCACAGCAGAACTCCCAGTGACCTCTCCACCGGTGACCCGCTTCCCTGTATCAAGCCATCAGTCTCAGAGAGGTAACACACACAGCCCACTTGAGGTCACACACAACCACAGGCCCCAGCACCACAGTTGCCTTCTGTGGGAGACAGGGACACGAGGGCCTAGGACTGTGGTTCCCAGATGGGGGCAATGACCGGAAGTGCATGAACATGAGCATGCAAATGCCCTCTTCCAGGCCCCCAGTGGAGACACGGCAGGAACAGGAAAGGCCACAAAGCTGCCCAACAGCCCCCTGAAAAAGGCCTGGACCCTGGCATCCTGCTCTCAGGACTGGCGGCCCCTGGAGGAAGGGGAGCCCTGAGTCACATGACTCAGCATCACCCTGGCTACCTGTGTAGCCAGGAGGAGTGAGGAAGACACAGAAGCCTAAAGCCAAAAAGACGGGACTACGATGAACGTGGTGACTCACACCTGTAATCCCAGCACTCAGGAGGCTGAGGCAGGAGGATCGTTGTGAGTTCGAGACCAGCCTGGGCTACAAAGTGAGCTCAAGGCCAGCCTGAACTGCATGGAGACCCTACCTCAAAAAGACAAAAAATTAAAAAAAAGATGGGACCAAGCGGCACCAATCAACAGGAGAGATCAGCCAAGAGTGGACAGATGCCCCTCACGTCAGGCCCCCCACTCTGCTGTGGCACGGCCACATCAAGCAGGGCACCCCTGTCATCCCTGTGCTGCGGCCGTGCCAGGCATGTGTCTAAACCTTGCTACCCACCCCTGGCACTGGGCTTTGCAGATGAGGTAGGTGCCCAGCTGGGACCCAGAACTGTAACCTGAAGCAGCCAGGTGTGCACAGCGGGCAGACGGCCACCCCCAGCAGGAACAGGGGATGCTAAGCGATTTTGCATGCTGATGGAGCAGGGACACACGCAGGACCAGAGCTGGCCAGGATGGCCACAGGAGTGTGGGACAAGAGAAAGGAGGACAGGGCATGGCATTTTTCTTCTTGTGCTGCTGCTGTAACACGCTGGAATAAAAACTCGCTCAACAATGACAACAGGTAATATTTTTAAAATGGTCACCCCTCCCCCACTCCCCAAAAAACACAGTTCGAGTTTCAGCTGTGGCTCCCTGGAGCTTCTAAGGGAGCGACGACCTGCTTCCCTCCCCACAGTACTTGGTCAACCCAGAGGCACGGAGGGAAATCAGATGTCTTCTAAACCCTGCCAATCAGGTCCACAGGGGAAGTGTGTCTGCCCCTTGGCAGGGAACCCCAGAAAGTGCCAGCGGGAACACACCTCTCAGCTCTCCAAGGAGATCTCAGGGTGCACACAAACCCCTACCCCCCACACCACCACCAAGCAGGGATACGAAACAGCCACACACAGGCACCTGGATAAACAGGAGGCCACACTTGCCCGAGGGGTCCTGGGGGTCTCGAAGAGGGGGACAGAGGCCTAGAGAAATTCCGTGATGCTCCCCTGGTGAAAGGCAATGCCCCACAGACCTTCCCTCCCCCACGAGTAAACCCAGCCTCTCAGGACCCCAACCTCAATGCCGAGCAATGCTGGGGACGAGCACAGAATGAGTGTCTCACCCTGGGGTGAGAAGGGACCCAGCAGCCCCACGCCTGCTGAAGGAGGGGCCCACCTATCTGTCATTCTCTCACAGCAGGTCAGCCCCTCTGCACCACAGAAGGTGAGGCCAGACCCTGTGACCACAACCCCCACCTAGACCTGGGCAGCCTACTACAGGCAGGATCCATGCACCCCAGCCCACCCTGCTCAGCCCTGTCCCACACCCTGGACCTCAAAAGACTGCCCAAAGTTGGCCCAGGCCACACCCCCTCTAACCAGGACAGTGTCTCCTCCCTTATCCCAAAACATCCCTGACACCTCCTCCCTGGGACCTCAGAAGGTCACTTCACGTCCCCACCACTTCATGGCTGGTAATGAGGAGGCTCCCAATACAGGCTTGGAACAGCAGGCTCTTAGTCAGGGGGGCTCCTCGAAACTTATCCAGACCCCCATCAGGTAAAACCCTCCCAGGGCAGCCTGGCCAGAGGCTGGTGACCTCAAAGCATACACATTAGCCTCGGGTAAGTGTGGCAGTACCTCTTGGAGCCCGTGTGGGGACAGTTTCCCTGTAGTCTAGGGGGCCTCGGTGAGTCCCAAGCAGGTAACAACACGACAGTCCCAAAGCCACCCCAGACTTCGCACTCCTATCCACAGCCAAGAAGCAAAAGACCCCTGGCCAGAAGCCAGGCCCCACCCCTACCGCCCTGCCCACCATGGGCAGGCACAGACGGCTGGCCTTGCCTTACAGGGAAGGGGAATTAACGAGCTCCGGGAGTCACATGCGCCTGCAGTGCCTCCGCCAGAGCAGCAGGCTCAAGCTGCAGAGATCTAACTCACATCCAGCCTGCTGCAGCCCCTCTGCTTGGCCCTTCGCCCATATGGCATAGGCAGCAACAGCAGTGGCGGCCCGGAGAGCCACGCTGGTCATCTGGTAAAGGGCAGTGAGGTGGGCATCTTAAGCCCATGCCATCCTCCTTCACGGATCCCCCACTTCATGTAGCAAGGAAGGGTACGAAGCACATTGCAGACCCTGCCCCACCCACCTGTGCTCCCTGCCATCAAGGCCACCTCTCAGTGACCCCAGAAAATGCAGGGCAGGGGAAAGGAGGCACCTCAGCCCCTCCAGAAAGACCCCAAAGGCCTGGCCCAGGTCACGCAAAGTCACATTTGCATAGCAGAACCAAGGGGCAGTGGCAAGCAAAGCAAGACCTCTGGGGCTCTTTGTCCTAGAAGGGCTGACGCCAGGCTGACACCCACCACATTATCGTGGCCTGGACGCACACGCAGTTCACCCTGCAAGGGCTGGAGAATACAGCTCATGAATCCCATTTCTGGGCCAAAAACGCAGGCATCCTGCAGCGTGGCCAGCAGCCCTGGCAGCCAGCTTGCCCTGGCCTGCCTGGCCTGCATCAGCCCTGGAAGGCTGGATAACTTTACAGGCCAGCAGGGTAGCTTACACCTCCAGCCCATGCTCCCATGCTGGCCCCAGCCTGACAGCTGCCCCCTCCCAGCCAGGGAGGGCTCATAAACACCACTGTGACAGGCCTGGCCTCCCTTCTGAGGCTGGCTCAGGACAGCTAGGGTTGCCATTTATATAATCTCCCGGGGGCCCCAGCTGACACAGCCACCATGAGGGCAAGGTTATGAAAAATTCATGGCCAGGGCCTCTGCATCCAAGGAGGAGGAGGAAAGGAAGGGAAAAATGCAGGGGCACTTGGATGACTTAGCTTTAAGACCTCTCACACACGCGGAACCTTGGGAGCACACAATGCTACAGATCTGGCTTTTAGGCCTCGCCCAGTGACCCCAGGGCCTTACCTCGGGTCTCACCTCTGAGTCAGAGGAAGCCCCTGAGAGCATGCAGGGCCACCACAACCCACACTGCAGGATCCAGGAAGATGCTAGTTTAAGAGAAGCAGAGGGCTTCCAAATCCCCCGGTGACACAGGCCTTGAAGCCTCTATACGACATCTTGGCTCTACTAGATCAGTAAAGTGGGTTATGAGGACAGACGGACGCTACAAAGAGGAGCAGGGCCGACAGCGCCCCCCGCGCAGTGGGAACGTTTACACCACACAGCCCAGCCTTACCTAAAGAAGCTAACAAACCCTACCTATGCGCAGACACCCAGCAGGCATCCAGCCGCGGCCGCTGGGTCCTGCCGGCCACCCACAGAGGATGACACACGATCTCGGCCGCCCCTACCATCCCCAGGGCCGCCTAAGACCGCAGAGTTGGAGCCGCGACTGGCCCAAGGAGGCGCTCCCGGGGAGCCCACCTGCGGGTGGCGCGCCCTCACCTGCAGCTCGCACCAGGCCACCTCCACCCAGGTCTCGGTGTCCAGCCCCTTGTAGACCGTCTTGAAGGAGCCCCTGCCCAGCTCGATGTCGAACTTGAGGAAGCGGCCGTCCAGGGAGGTGGCCACGGCCTTGAGGTCGTCCTCGTCATCCTCTTGCTCCTCAGGCTCATCCTTCCGCGCGCGCCCAGGCTCCGGCTTCGCCTCGGTGGCTCCGGCGTCCTCCTGCCTCACGGCGGCCGCCGCCCCCTCCTCCTCACGCTGGCCCGAGTCGGGGGCCTTGGCGGCTGCGGCGGCAATGGAATCCGGGCTGGGTTCCTGGGCGCCCGCAGGCTCCGGGCTGGGGTCCGAGGGGGTGCCGGGCTGCGCAGCGGGTGCGGCGGGCGCAGCGGGCGCGGGGGCGGAGGGGCGGCCGCGGGCGCGCTCAGCGATGAGCCGCCGAGTCTTGCAGAGCAGGAGCACCCGGCGCTGCAGGGGTTGCGGAGGCTGCGCGGGGGGCGCCTCGGCTGCCTCCAGGCCAGGCGGCTCCTCCTGGTCCGACTCCACCACGCTGCGCCGCAGGAAGCGCTGGGGCCCGGGCCGCGCTGCCTTCGCCCGCGGCTCCGCCATGCCCGCCGGCCCCGCGCCGCGCCCGGCCTCCGTCAGCGCGCAGGGGGCGCCGCGCCCGCCGCCATCGCCGTCCATCTCTGCGGGCCAAGGACACGGCCGTGAGCGCCGCTGCCGCCGCACCTGCCCGGCCCGCCGCGCCGGGGAAGTGCTGCGTCCGGGACCCCGCGCGGGAGGACCCGCCGGGCGTCCCCGGGGGCCGGGGAGGAGGCCGGGACAGGGGGCCCGCTTGCGGGGCCGTCCCGGGGGAGGCTGCGGGGGGACGCAGAAGCACCGGCCGGGCGGTGGCTCCACAAAGGACGCGCGCGGGCCCGGGACGCGGGAGGGGCGCGGGAGGGGGCTGCGGCGGCGGCGGCGCGTGGCGCACAAAGGCGGCGGCGGGGACCGGACTCACAGGGCGCGCGGGCGCCGTCCATGCCCGGGGCTGGGGCGGCGAGGCGGCGGGGCCGCGCTCCGAGGCGGGTGTCCGCGCCCGGGGCCTGGACTGCGCTAGGGCGGGGTCCGCGCTGGGGCTGGGGTCGCGACGCTGCTCCGCTCCGCTCTGGCGTCTGCTCCCTCGGGCCAGGCCGCTGCGGGGCCGCGCTCCCGCGTGCTCCTGCCGGCTCCGCGCGCCTCCGCTCCCGCACCGGCTCCGACCCGGCGCGCGGGGAGGGCGGATCTTCCGCTCTCCCCGCCCCCGGGCGCACACAGGGCGGGGCCTGTCACGCCCACCTGGCTGCAGGCGCGCTGGCCACCTGCAGCGGCTAGCGGCCGTCTCTGGCCCGCTGGACTCCGGGCTCTGAAGCTCTCTGGAGCGGTCCGCGGGGCTGCCGGCTGTGGAGGATCCCATTCGTCCCCGGGAAGCAGCAGCAGCTCCCTGCCCCACCGTGCCAGACTTGGGAACCTGTGGCAGGACAGGCTAGGCAGGCTAGAAGAAGGCGCAGAGCGCCCCACCTCCGGAACCCAAGTTCAAGTTCGAGTTTGGCAAGGCCTGGGTTCAGATTGTTCTTCCTGCCTTCCCTGTACTCCAAGGATCTGTAAGGACCTCACTATTGGGCGGGAAGGACGGTAACAGTGATCACTGTGCCAGGCAAGGCGGAAATTATCTGCCTCCAATCCCAGAGTTCCCGAGAGACTGACAGTTACCCTGGGATCCCTCGGATGGGGCACAGCGAGGTTTCCAGTGCTCGCCCCACACCACCCCACTCTGCCTCCTCCCTCCTCTTGGGGAATCTTCTATGACCTCTGCCCCCCCCCCATGAGCCCTGCTTCTGTCATCTGGGAACCTTCCTGCAGAAGTCGGTGAGGGTGACCGTCTTCTGCCAGACGCCGCCCTGAGCTAACACCTTGCCTCGTCCAGCCCTCTGTGACCTCGCATAGTCACTGCACCTTCTCCCAAATGAGGAAACCGAGGCACAGGAGAGGAGATCCCAGCGTGCTCTCATTTCAGTCCCCACCCGCAGCGTAACACCCTCAGATACACACTGCCCTTTAGGGCCAAAGGTGAGTCCATGGGCAGCTGGCCCTGGAGATCTTAGCCCAGAACAGCCCATATGATATAAAAGCCAGCAGAGGCAATGCCAAGCCTTCAAACTAGAGGAGAGCTTTGCCTGTCACCCAGAGCAGCAGGACTTCCGGGATCCTGCTGGGCACTGGTAGCAGTGCTGGCGCCAGTTGGAAACGGCTCAGGAAAGCCACCATGCACCTATCTTCCGGCTCTGATCCCAGTGGGTACGATACTGGAAGGGGCTGCACTAAAGAATCCCGGTGAACATCACAACTTAAGGCTTTCTCCCCAGAGAGCTCTCATGGGTCAACAGTGTTTCTGGCACTGGGCTGGCATTTGGCACCAGCCTGTTAATTTATGTTATCTAATCCCACATCTGCCTTTCAAGATAGGCATGGGCACCAAGCCCACACAAGCAAAAGTATGGCAGGTGCCATCTCTGCAGGTCTGAGTGTCCTTGGAAGCAGGGCTCTGAGCTGCACCACCCAGATGGGAGGTTAAGGCACAGGGTGAGACTCCTCTTGGTCCCTGTGGACTCTAAAGACTCCCAAACTGTGTCCCTTGCATTCTGAGTGACCTTGGGCAAATTCCAGGCCTTCCTAAGTCTTGGTATCCCAACCCTGAGGAATGGACTGGTCATTCTGGTTCGCCCATCCCGAGGGCTGCCAATTCCTCCTAGACTTGAGCTGGGTCTGTCAGGGCTGAGTATGCTCCGGCCTGACCCAGGGAACCCCAAGATAAGAGGGAAATGACTATGTACCAGGGCCCACAGTCTGCTTCCTCCTGTTCCCAGTGGTTGGCAAGTGGCAACATGCCTGCCTGGTGATGGAGGAGAAGACCAGCCACTCTCATCAGCACCCACAGCTGCTGCCCACCCACACTGGCATCCTGTGAAGGATGGTTACACCCACAAGTCAGGGGGAGTCGTGCAGGCTGTGGTGGACAGGGGAGAACCTGTCTCTGATGCAACACTCTGTGCTGAGCTCCTAGGGATGATTTCACACAGCCCTGCTGACACATTTCCCATGGCTCATTTCGGGTACCAGTCCATGACCATTAGAGTCCTCAGCCAAGGGATACTGGACAAGATCCCTGTGTCCCAAGCAAAGAATCTCACTGGTGCAGGCCTTGGGATTCCAGCAGGTGGAGCCTGAGGGTTCTTTGACCCGAACTTGGAAGCCAGGACTTCCATGGAACCTTCTGTGTGCCCTTAGCCGGGGCACATCTCTGAGCCACTACACCCCTGGTGCTAGGACCAGGAAAACAATCATTGCCTGTAGCTTTGCTAGCTGTCCTGAGGCTCTGTGAGGTTGTAGAGGTGATTCTGATGTGGGGACCCGGGGCATGATAGTATAGCACCTGCATTTGGTGCTTAGAACAGCTGTCTCGAAGGCCTGGCCAGGTGGGCATGAATGACACTACCTCTCACAGATGACTACTTTGAGGCCTGGCATAGAGACTTCCCAACGTTCAATAACTTCTCAAGGCCACAGCATGAAGACTCCACCCCATACCCCTCACCCCAGCTTCTCAAGACTTAACACTTCCCAGCTTCCCAGTGCCGTGGAGTTCCTGCCTGAGATGGTTGCCCCAGTCCATCTGCCCCAGTGCCCCAGCCTGAGCTGGTAGCAGGCGCCGACAGGCACACACTTGCATCAGGAGATGAAGCTCCAGGACCACATCATCATTTTGCTCATCTGCAAAATGGGCATGATGGTCGTGTCCAGCAGCTTCACCACATAGTAGGTGCTTAAGAAACATTGGTGGGAGAAGGGAGACAGGAGCAGCCCTGTTGCCTCTGCTCATACCAGGACCCACTGAGGCTCACTAGGTCAACCAGGTGCCGGCCTTTTTAAATGGAGACCCAGTCCCAGGTACTATTGGGGTACATCTTCCCTGTTTCCTTCCAACGACAGGATCCCATTAGAAATGTTCCGAGGTGTGACACATGAACCAGAAAACCAGTCTTCTAAGGAAGTGCTGGTGAATAAGTGGAGCGGATACTCAGTCCTGGCAGGGCAGACAATGCCTTTTATTTTATCTTATTTTATTTTTTGTCTTTTTGAGGCCAGTTGTCACTATGCAGTTCAGGCTGGCCTTGAGCTCACTTTGTAGCCCATGCTGGTCTCAAACTCACAATGACCCCCCCCCCCCCGCCTTAGCCTCCTGAGTGCTGGGATTACAGGTATGCACCACCATGCCTGGCTCTTACAATGCTGTTTAAAGTAAAATTATTGGACTGGGTATGTCACTTAGTGGTGAAGCACTTGCTTAGCATGTGTGGGACCCTGGATTCCAACCCCACCACTGAAGAATGAAAAAAGGGAAGGAAAAAAAAAGAAAGAAAGGTGAGAAAGAGGGGGAGAAAAAGGGAGGACAGAGTGGGGAGGGGGAAAGGAAAAAGGGAAAGTAGGAGAGAGGAGAAAAAGAAAAAGTACCCATACTGGGAGAGAAAGTGGACCCACAGGTATAGGAGGAAGGCAGAGACCATCCAGCCTCGCCCACAGCCTCAGTGCCCCCATTCCTTGTCTGTAAGGGGGCACCCAATGAGCTCTGGGAGTATTCACCACTGTGCTTTCCATGGCCCCGTCTCAGCCCTTCTCCACCCAGGGTGTCACATCTGGCACTTTAGCATCCTCTGGCTCTGGAAACCCCGTTACCTGCCTGGAAGATTGACTAGGGTTCTGGTGTGGCCAGGACTCGGGGGCCGGGGTGTCCAAGTGCAAGGCCCAAAGCCCCAAGGAGGCTCCAGGTCCTTTGAAAGCCTGGCACATGGAGGTATCATGGCACCATCTGCAGGGTGAGCACTTGGCGGGAGACCAGCAGCAGAGCAGAGCCTGCCCCGATGCCAGGGCCCAGACTGTGTCATTCCCCTGGGTTTGCTGGGGGCAGTTTACCAGTATAAGCCTCTTGGAGTAGCTCCTTCCAGGCAATTCCTGGAGCCCCAGTCTTTGTAGGGTTTGATGCTGAGCACAGCTCTCCAATGGCCCTGAAGGGCAGGCTGGTGCCCCAGGTCCTACCACCAAGAAAACAGTCAGCCAACCCAGAGACAGATGCTGGGGATCTCACTGCTCTGACAGCCAGAGGTAGGCACAGGCCACCACTGGGCAGCACATGGAGGGAGGGGCTCAATACCCCTGGGCCATACCTGGCCCATCTGATGGTATAGGACCAGGCGGTGACTGTCACTCAGAAGTGAAGAACAGAGCCTTGAGAAAAGAAGGTGCACAGAGGCCACATCACCAAGGACTAAATTAGCACAATGGCTGAGTATACCGGCTGCCCGTAGTGGGCACCTGGACATCTCCAGCATGCCCTGTGCCCTGTGGCACCATGCTTTAGAATCCAGCTTTTGTTTCGTATATATATATATTTAAAAAGATAACATGTCCTTTCCTCCCAAATTTTAACGTGTGTTGGTTTTTTTCTTGATAGCCTTATTAGGATATAATCCATACCCTATAAGTAATTCCCTAGAGTACACAGTTCTTAGTCCATTCTCAGTGGTATCCAACCATCATCTCAGAAAACTTCAGCACCCCCAAAGGAAGCCCCATCCCTCTTAGCAGTCCCACACTTTCCGCCCTCTCCCCAGCCCCTGGCAACACACTCTCTTACTCTCTGTTTCTATGGACTTCTCTAGTCTGGACTTTTCATACAAATGTCACCTCACAGAAGGTGACCATTTGTGTCTTCTTTTGCTAAGCATAATATTTCCCAAGTTTATCTGTATATTAGAACATTGTTCCTTTTAATATCAAATAATAATTTATTGTCTGGATACACATATTGATTTTTTGTTGCTGTTGTTTGTTTGTACATGTGTTTGAGACAGGGTCTCATTGTATAGTTCAAACTGACCTTGAATTTGCAAACCTCCTGCCTCAGCCTCCCAGCTGCTGGGATTATAGACACGTCCTGCCATACCTGGGAGTATGGATCGTTTAAAATCAAATGCTCATCATACAACATTTGTAAAACAAAAAGTAGAAAAAAAATGTTTTAGGGCTGATGCCTAGATCCATGGTAGTGTTTGCCTAACATGCCTGAGGCCCTGAGTTCAATTTCTAGCACCACCACCAAAAAGCAATTTTTTTTCATTGTGCAAAGTGTCACTCCCCATATAGAATTCCCGCCACACCGGCTGTAGGGGATCTGAGTCTCTTCGCAGTGGGTGTCCACATAGGAGATGCTCAACAAACTCCAAGCAAACAAGCAAATGTGGTTCAACTCTTTGTCTCCTGGGAAGATTTAGGATTTAATTGCACCTGGGTAGGCACATGCTACATATACAATTATAGATCCTATTTGTTTTGGTCTGGATCATGAGGCTTTAGCCCCTTAAATGTCCTGGGATGAGCAGGTATCTGAGATTTCCACTCCTGATCTCTGATGAAATCTGTACAGCCAGGATTACAGGCGGGGCCTGCCTGTAATCCCAGCAGTTGGGAGGTTGAGGCAGGAAGATTGCAAGCTCAAGGCCAGTTTGAGCTACATAGTGAGATCTTGGTGTCGCCCAGCTTCCACTGACAGGCTGCTCCAAACTGCACCAAGCAGCTTTTGCATTAGGAATTGGAACTAGGGATTTTTGAGGGACCAGGGCTGGGTTTCAAGCCCCATGAGTACTAGAACCCCATTAAAGCCTTCCTGATCATAATGACACTGAGGATAATTATAGCCAACACTAGGTGAGTGCTAAGCTAAGGCTTTGCAGGAATGCCTCATATCACCCTGAGGGCTCCTGGAGGTGGCACTGCTACCAGGTGGGAACACAGCACAGGGCAGCCACTCATGGTGCCTGAGCTCCACGCCCAGCAGGTGTGCTCCTGGCAGGGAGCCCAGGAGGATCTGACATGTCCCCGCCCAGCAGCTGCCATCTGGCCTGTCCTCCAGCCTCTGTGCTAAGCCCTCGGTCACGTGAGGCTCCTCTCTTGGGGCTCTGTCCTCTTGGGCAGGCAGGTGAGTCATGGCGCTTGCTGACTTCCAGCCTGACCCCCAGTCCAGCCCCATCTGCTGTTGCCTTCCACAATGTCACTGCCGGGGAGCCCTGACAGTGGTGTAAGTTTCCTCTTGGCAGCGCTGTTGTGCCTCGTGCCTGGCAGATTGGCACAGCTTTCTGGAGAGCTGTGGCTGGAGCAAGACCTCTGGGAAACTTTGCACGCACAAAGCAACTGGCCATGGGATGGTAGTACATCAAGATGTCCACTGAAGGATTATTTATAATAAGCCATCTTGATGTTCAGCAATTGGAAAAAGGTTAAGCAAACCATGTTACTCCTACACAATCAAATATGATCACGCCACGTGAATGGCATTTGCAGAGTTTTATCATGGCACAAGGAAGCAGTTAGAGATAATGGGAAGTGACAATAGGCAGGGTTAGAAGGAAGCACAACAGGCTGCCCATGAACACTTTCACTCTGCACTTTGCTTTCGCTTCAAAGAAGAGGTGGCTTCCCTGGATGCCTGGCCTGCATCTTCACAAAAGAGGGTGTGGATAGGCACCCCTGGCAAAGCCATCAGATAAGCGGGAGGGCCAGGGAGAAGCAGCCTGCACAGCATTGGGTATGAAGGCTCAGGGACCTGACTCTAGTCCTGCAAGCCATAACTTGAACTAATGCATTTAATAACATCTGTGAACTACAGTTTTATCATCAGGCAACAGGACAGTGGAGGCCCCCAGCTTCCAAGGCTATGCAGGAGCCGCTGGACGAGTCCCCTGGATGTTCTTAGCAGCCCAGGAAGACCTCAAAAGATGTCAGCTGTTGCCGCTGCTGAGAGAGTGAAGTGTGTATGTGTGGGATGAGGGAATGGGTTTGGAAGTTGCTCCCCTGACTCTGGGCAGATTCCTACCTTGGCTACGGCACACTGCTCTCTTGGCCTGGCTTTCCCAGCAGGAGAGGCAAATGGCTACTCAATGGAAAGGGCCATCCAGTTTGCCAAGGGCAAGTCCTCTTCTCCTGTTGTAACAGGACATTCTAGGGCTGGTCAGATATGGACATGCTCAGGGTACAAACTGGGAGAGTCTGTGGACAAAGTGGCAAGGATCCAGGCAGGGGTTGGAGCTGGCACCCCTGGGTGGACATGGCAGGTCCTTGGGGCAGTGTCTACATGTGCTGTCCGGGCAGTTCTGACGATGGCTGTGTTGTCCTCTCAGCTAGCAGAGCAGGGATGACTCACACCCGGACTGGCAGTGGTCTCTCTGCCCTAAATTTCCAATTTGCACCCAGCAGGGCTCCATGTCACCTGGCAATTGGAGCACCAGAGTCCCCTGGAGAAGCAGGGGCCCACATTATTCTCCATGAGTGCAGATCGGGTTTCCACTCAGCAGTGAAGGCGGCCTGCCTGATTTCTGGGTTTTTTCCAGTGGGCTCAATCCCCATTGCCTGTGCCTGTCTTGGAAGGGCCCGGCTCTTTCAGACTGAAGATGTGCCCAGGTAGACACGAGGCCTTCACAGTCACCTGTCAGCTCTGCTGTGACACCAGTCCACTGCTCACAACAGAAAGTGACCACATCCCAGGACAGCCTGCAAGGGGGCGAGGCTGCCTGGAGAGGAGACTTGGGGTCCAGGATCAAAAGGTAGAAGAAGATGAAACAGTGTCATTTTCTAAAGCATCCACGTGAGCATGCCTTTTAAGAAGGACATACAATCCAGAAACCACTTCTATAAGTCAGTTCTTGTTATTCACAGCAGCAAATACAGCACGATTGTTCCCAGGGGAAACCAAGCCCTTCCAATCAGCCTCGTGCTTGGAGTGGCCAATTTCCTCCTCTTCTTGGCAGACACAGGGTTGACTCTAACAAGGAACTCCTGGTGCAGCCCCACACCGCACGCCTGATCGAAGTTTACCTGAACAGTGTCTTCTTCCGAAGGAACCTCACGGCTTTCTGGGCTCAGGGACACAGGACAGCACCACGGGCCTGGGCCTGGGACAATTTTTAAACTGCAAAGTCACCAACAAAAAGCCTGGTACTAAGTGGAACACAGGAAACCAGCCACCCAAGGGAAAAACAGACAAAGGATGCAAGAAGAGAATTAACAGAAAAGAAGAAGACACATGACTCCCAAATAAGAAAAAGAGGGCAACTTTGCTCATGCAGAGAATAGGACATCAGAACCACAGTGTGAACCCCATGGTGCCACCATCCCTCTATTGGGGTGATGAAAACAGGAAAGCACACAGAGGGCTCGGCCATCAGACCCTCCCAATCATGCCGGCGGGGAGGAGGGGCAGCAGTCAGCTGTTGATGTTGAGGGTCACAGTATCAACAAGGCCACCTTCTACTCCAGGGAGCATGCTACTAAATGTGCACCTGAGCTTCTGCAGGCACCGGCTCAAGGACAGCAATTCCATGCCTTTGTTTTTCCTTCAGATTGCCATGGGCCTCAACTCGTTACCTGAGCTGTGTGTGCTGGGGATGCATTGTCTCCATATTTCACTTCTGGTGGTCTGATGTCCCAGTTCATCTTCAGAGAAAATGCCCGAGGCTGGGCATGTTATAAAGAGTAGAAGTATACTTGACTCATGGTTCTGGGGGTGGCACTAGCCAATAGTTAGGGCCTTCTCATCAGCTTGTAACATGACATCGAGTGGCAGGCAAAACAAGGCCAAGTGTGCCAGAAACAGAGCACCTTTACCACAAAGCCGCTTCCTCTGGCTCGTCAATCCATGAAGCCATTAATATACAAAAGGATTAGATAATTTGTAGGGTGGAACTTCCTGACTCATACCCCAAAGTTTTCCACCTTTCAATACTGCTGCATTAAAGACTAAGTTTCCACCACAAGAAAATTGGGTGTGTCTTAGTGACTCTCATCGCTGAGATGCAACACCTGACACCCACAGCAAGAAGGAAGAAAGGTTTTCCTTGGCTCACGGTTTGTAGAGGTTTTAGTCCACAGTCGGCTGGCTCCCAGGCAGGGCAGCAGGGCAGAGGAGACATCACAGAGGAGGAACAGCTCCTGGCATGGCAGGCAGGAAGCAGAGAGAGATCAAGGGAGGAGGAGGGAGCCAGGACCTTCCAGTGCTTCCCCAGCAAGCACTTCCTCCAGCCTGCTTTCACCTCCCAACATCACATTTGGCTATAAACTCAACAGTGACCTAATCTACTAATGCATATCACATCCCATGGTCCAATCACCCCCAAAGCCCCACCTCTGAGTACATGAAGCTTGGAGGAATATCTGGATACAAACTACAACAAGGAGACTCATTTGAGTCTTGGCATCTGGAGAGTAAGTTCCCAGTGGGTATCTCCAATGAGGTCCCCAGTGTGGGCACAGGGCAGTGACCCAGAGAGGACCTAAGTGGGTGCTAGGGAAGGGATAGGCCCAGATAGGAACTCTCCTGCTGTTGGCTCGATCCCCTGAGGCATGGGTGGGTGCACCCCTCCCAGCATACAGGTGAAGATGGTGATTTCCTCCAGCCCAGTGCAGATGGGTAGATGGGGGCAGCACTCAGAGAATAAAGCGTGGAGAGTCCTCAGAGGCAACACACACACAGATAACTCTTCTGCCAGCCAGTGCACTGGTCTCCTCTGGATGCCTGCTTAGAGGAAGTGTGGTGCCAGCATTCCGGAAAGGGTACTAACCAGCACCTCTGGGCCAGGGAAGATAGGCCTCACCCACAGAGGCTGATGTAAGGAGCCCCGAACACCTCACGAGGGAGGAACTGTGCCTCTGAACTTTAGAAGGGAAGACGCCATGCTCTGTGACAATCCACCACCTGCCACAGTCATATGTGGGCACCCACAGGGCAGATGTAAACTGAGGCAGTGGCCCCCAAGCTTGATCCAACAGGTCACCTGGCTCTTTAGCCTCACCAGTGGGAAAACTGATCTCTGGTACATGGAAGATGGGGGCTCCCAAAATGGCAGCTCCCCAACACTATCCACTGTTTGCCAGCATGGGATGGAACATAGGTTGTTTTGCTTTTGTCTTACTCAACTTGTGTTTTTGAAGATTTCCAAACCTACAAGAAAAGTTGCAAGATGTCTTCCTTTTTTTTTTTTTTTTTTTTTTTTTTTTTTGTCTTTTTCCTTTTTATCGGTACCCGGGCCTTTTTTTGCTTTTTGCTTCCTCTCTCTCCACATTACACACGATGCAATCAGGACCTTCGGGTCTTAGTGGCTCCATCTCCTCTTGGGTCTGGCCCATGTTATTCCTCAAATGCGGGATGCACACAAAGCTGTAGGCCAATCCCTGCCACTCGCAGACTCTGAGCTCAGCAGCAGAGACGCTGCCTAGGGTATGTTTCGTCTTCTCCCTTACAGCGCACCTCTCAGGAGTCTCTTGCTTGCCAGTGACAAAGAACCCGCACAAAATGGCTTAAATCAAAAAGGGAACTTGATGATGGATATGCAGGAAAATCTGGTGAGCTGCAACTGTTTTGCCGGCAGCTGGATTCAGGTGGTCAAGGGCCACGTTTGGATGTAGCCTTTCTTCCTCCTCCTCAATTTCCTTCCATGAGATGTCCCGCTCTTTTGACTCTCCTAAAGATGGTGCCCACAGCTGCTAGCAGCTTCAGGATGACCACAGTCTTCTGCACTCCCAGGGACTCTGATTGGCTGATTTAGGTCAGGTGACTGTTCCTGGGCCAATCACAGTGAACAGACTGCACACTGGGTGTCAGAAGTGGCCAGGTGTCCCTTGGATCTAAGGGCCGGCGGTTGCAGGAGGGGTTGCCCCCAGACAAAGGGGTAGCTGGCTGCCCCACCTACCTGGCCTTGATCATTGCCTTAGTTCTTTTTCTGGTTGCCGAGACAAACTATCCAACACCCAAAGTTACAGGAAAGGTTTATATTGCCTTATAGTTTGTAGAGGTTTCAGTCCATAATTGGCAGGCTCCAAGGCAGTGGGGTTTGGCAGAGGGGCATCACAGAGCAGGCAGAATGCAGCAGAAGACAGGCAGCAGCAACAGAAGCAGCAGCAGCAAGCAACCAGTGATAGCTCTCTTTCTCTCACTTATGTTCTATCCAGGGCACCCAGGTCGGTGACACTCACAGCCAGGGAGAGGCACCCTTAATCCCAGCATTGCAGCATTAATCCCATTATCACAGCTTTAATCCCAGCATCACATGCCCTAGATCCAGCCACCTCTGAAAAGCCCCACCTATAACCACACGGGCTTTGTGGGGACATCTAGACACAAACCATAACAATCGTCAGGAGACCAGCTCTGCTCACACGGAGAATCTCCATGAAGTCCCAGCACAGCTTGTAGCTTCTTGGCCCCAGTTTGCTCTTCTGTTACACACTTCACCGCACAAGGACTTGGAGGGAGTGGCAGGAGGTCCCCTGGACGACTTAGGACGTGAAAGAGGTGCCCACTAAATGCTACTCTGTCCTTCCACACTCTGCCGTCATTGCAGACCTAGTGAGGAAGTCACAGCTTCATGGAGCCATTGGAACAAGAACCTCCATTTCCAAAAGATTTTCCATGAGCTGTGAGTCCAAGAACGAAATCACTGATCAATCAACCATGGCAATGGCCCCTCTGATGAACACATACATAGGATCTTACCAACTGCACTGTTTTACAAGGTAATTGATCACTGACCACCAGAAGCACACTTCACTTGAAGACAAGAGCAGAAACACAGTAGCACCGCAGGTCAGAACGAGGCTGCTCCCAGCAGCCCCTGCCCTGGTGCTTTCCACACCAGGGGCAGGTCTGGGCCTGGGTGTCTGAGCATCAGGGTGTTGGCAGTGGCCAGGGGGCCTTGGGACTGAAGCAGGGGAAGCTGGAGCTGGCCAGATCAGACAGCACTGAGAGCCAGGCGGAAGGCAGAGGTGAGAGGTGGAGGCAGCCCTCAGCCTGGCTAAGGGCCCTCCTCAGACCTCTCATCGGGACACTCCAGCCTCTTAACAATGGAGAAACTGAGACCCCCAAGAAGAAAAGCAAGTTGCCCAAGGGGACATAGCGAGCACATCACTGCAGGCCAGGGCAGGCCCGGCCCCTGCTCCAGGTCCAAGCAGGTCACATTTTAACCCAGAAGAGTTAGTAACCTGTGAGCATTAACCGGGTTAGTGGATGGGTCTCTGAACACAAGGAGGGGGGATGAGGGATTTAAAAAGGGAAACAGAGAGGCCACACCTGTGATCCCAGCACTCTGAGGGGCAAAGGCAGGAAGATCTCAAGTTTGAGCCTAGTTTGGACAATTTAGCAATTTAGTGAAAACTTCTCTCAAGATAAAAATAAATAAATAAATAAAATGAGTTGGGATTTAGCTTAGTGGAATGTGCTAGGTTTAATCCCCAGAACAAGAAAGAAGGAAGAATAGAAAGAAAGAAAAGAAAAAAGATGTAGAGAGACAGAGAGAGAAAAGACAGAATAAAAGAAAGAAAAAAGAAACTAGTAAAAAAAAATTTAAGGCACACAGGAGCACACCTATGATCTCAGCTACTTGAGAGGCTGAGGCAGGAGGACCTCCTAAGGCCATTTCACAGCCAAGCTGGATAACATAGCAAGATTCAGTTAAAAGAAAGAAAGAAAGTTAAAAGATAGGCATGTACTTAAGAAAAGGGTCCAAAGGAGCCGGGGATATAGCTCATCAGCTGCACAGCACCTGCCTGGCAAGCGTAAGACCCTGAGCCCGATTCCTGGGATAAAGAAAGAGAAGGGTCTAGGGGCTGGAGATTTAGCTCAGCAGAGTAAGCACCTGCCTGGAAAGCACAAGGTCATGAGTTTGATCCTTGGTACCAAAAAAAAGAAAAAAAAAGAGAAGGGTCCAAAGCCATCTGTTAATGCACACAATGCTCATGGAATCCACATGGAAAATACCACACTGCCAAATGCATCACGGAAGAAGACCAGAAGAAGACGCTCTGGTCTCTGTGCACTCCTGGGGAGCGTCGAGGCTGCTCCACAGCTTCAGCATGAATTTAGCACTCTTCTTCCAACAGAGTCTGGCTTGGCACAGGCCGGCCTCAATGAAAGCAAAGATCCAGGCGTAAAGATGCTGCTCTCGAGCTATTTAAAAAGCCAGAAGGTGAGCTTCGAGCCTAGATCCAGCCCAGGATGGTAGAAGGTGTCTCCTCATCAGGTGGGGCAGCAGGCAGAGACAGCCACAGGGCCTTTCTGAAGGTTTGCAAACTGCAGAGTGTGTGCCTCGTTTCTGTTGGTGAGCGACAAGTCATCGGCTGCTGCACCCTGCAGTGAGTACGGGATGATGATGTCTGTCTCCTCTGGTCCAGGTGGGCCATATATTCCACCTCAGCATCTCCCAAAGCTGTGCTTCTCTGCACCAAATGCTCCCCCCAGCCTGCCTGCCACGAGGAGCCATCAGAACCCCTGCTCGATATGGCAGTCTGAATTCAAAGGCATCCGACATCATTTTGTATTCTCAGTACCTGTGCTTCTTTAGGTGGTGGCGGAGGCTGCTCTTCACTCAGCCAGCTGAGGCTCTGGGATGGGGAGGTGGGATCACCCCATCCTCCGGTGAACTGAGCTCAGGGAAACCTTTCTTGTCCTAAGCTCTGAAGTGTTAAGTTCATTTGTTACGCAGCAGTCAGACCGATACATTCTGAGTTGGATCCCTGGCATGACAAGAGTTCCATAAATCAGAGAACTGCAATAAAAGTACACAAATAAAGAGCTGGTAAAGAAATGATCTCTGAAAAAAAAGAACTGCAAGAAAATATACTGAAAATGCGAGGCAGCTGATCCTGTCTGGATTGATCCTGTTCCCTTTCTCCTTGTGTTATTCCAGTATTTGTGGATAGCTAGCCACAGCTATATTGGTGCCGCCAGGAGTACATTGCATTGAACACCTGCTATAAACCTTTCCCAAAGCCTGAGAGAGGCTGGGAAAAAAATCTTTAAACGATTGTCGTTACTGCTAAGGTTCTAACACACGTGGTAGTGACATAGCTCAAAGACAGAAAGCATACAGGGCATCCCTTCTGTGTCCTCACCCGGTTCCCCAGTCTATACCCACTAACAGACAATTCCTGGTCTGTGGGTGTGCAGGGTTTGATTTCCTCCCTTTGGTTCATCTAAGGCAGTGAATGGCTGCTCGCTGGATGCCGAGTTCTGCAGGTCTCACCACCCCAGTCTACACAGATGATCCTTAGTGTTTTGACAGCTGTATACTAGTTCAACGTGCACACAGGCTGGATTATACCCCAGCCCATCCTGCAGCCCCCAGCCTGTGCCTGGCTCATGCCAAGACCGTCTGAAGGATGAGCTCCCTGCAGTGGGGTTGCTGGTGTCAAAAGCTTTACACAGCTGTAATTGTGACAGATTTCACCAAACTGCCCCAGGAGAGGTTGTTCCAATTCACACTGCATCCCCTCCACCAGCGAGGTGGGGAGCATCCGTTCCCCAAAGCCTTGCCCGCAGAGCTGGTAATTGAATTTGCCATTGAGGAAGAGTGGCAATTTCCACGTCCTCTTGGTCAGGGCCCTTCTGTATCTCCTTTCTGCCTGCTGCCCAGGGCTCATGTCTGCCTGCCTCACCTCATCTGTCCAGCAGCAGTGACCCTCCTCCTTCCTCCTCGCAGGCTACAGGAGGCGTCGGCATCCTGGGTGCTGGCCAGGGAAGAGTTCTGGGTGCCCCCAAGTTATCACTATTTATGGAGGAGAGCTGAGGATTTGGGATGCATGGGCTTCACCCCAGCTCCCTACCAGCTGGCCTGTGGTCCTATCACTGCTGCCACCCAGGGAGTGGCTGCACTGCTGGATATTGGAGGACATGGCTGGCCCGGGACCCAAGGCCCCTCTCTCTCCTCCTCCTGATGCCAGCAGCTGACTCAGAAATCCCTGCAGGGCTCCCACGACCTTTGTCTGTGCCCACAGTGCTCCACAAAGCTGTCCCTCCTCAGGGGCATCTGTGAGTTCCCTCCTGCGAGGAACCATGTCTAATTGACTGTAAGGGTCACCCTGCCCACAGCAGGGCAGATCTGGCTGGAGGTGAGTCCACTGAGTGGGGTCCTCTCTAGCTGGGCCTAAAGCCTGGATTCAAATTCCACCCTGGGCCAGTCCAGCCACAGCTATGAGTCAGGACCTAGACTGAGTGAAGCTGAACCTACTTCTTGCCTCAGTTTCCCTCTGTAAAATGACCCATTGGCAGCCCCACGAGGTCACTGAGGGATCCTACGGCTGCACGAAAGGCTTGGAGGAAGCCAGGGCTCAGGCTGGGTCACAAAGTGCCAGCTTCCCTACCTCCATGTGGCCAGGAAACAAGACCCCAGAGAGCAAAGCAGATCGAGATCGGGGCTGGGCTGTATGACCCTTCCGGGCCCCGTCCAAGGGAAGGAGGCGGGGCTGGAACTGCTCGGCCTGCAGTCCATGTCTGGGTCCCTGTGGGCCTCAGGCCCATCCACCATCACCAGGCACTCCCAACAGGCCCATCTCCAGGCAGAGGTCATTGGGGATCCCGGCCTGCCTGTACCCCTCAGACCCTTCAGGCCCAGTACTAGGAGACCAGGTCAGAGGTCCCCACCCGAACACACAGATGATGCTAACCAGGGTCCAGGCATTCTCAGGGAGTCTCAAGGGTCACAGAGGCATCTGGATGGAGGTCAGACTGGCACACAGCCCAGGTCCCTGACCACGTGGCCTGGCTCCCTGATACACAGCCCAGGTCCCTGACCACATGGCCTGGCTGCCTGGCACACAGCCCGGCTCCCTGACCGCGTGCGTGGCTCCCTGATGCACAGCCCAGGTCCCTGACCACACAGCCCAGCTCCATAACTGCTGACAGCGCCCTGGCTCATCCTCCAGAACTTCGCACTACCGGGGCCTTTTGGAAATAGTTTACATGCCATTAAAGTGCATAGGTCAGCGGCGTCAGTGCAGTCCAGAGATTGCAAAACCATTGCCACTAAGTCCAGAGTTTTCACCTCCCCGAAGGATACGCCCTGCTCACAAGTATCCCCAGCCCCGGCTACCATAACCCTACTCTCTGCCAGGCGGAACTGCCAGTCCTGGACCTCCCATGTCCGTGGAGTACGTGACATGTTGCCTTCTGTGTTTGGCCTCTTTCTTCTCCTGTTTCCCAGACTCGCTGTGTTCAGCAAAGGGTCACGGTCGTTCCTCTTTCTTGCTGAATAAGATCCCATTGAACGGGCACAGGGGCCATCAAAAGTATGGGGAATTATTATTGTTATTGTTATTATGATATTATTATTTTAAATCTTACTACAGTAAAAGACGCATTGCCAAGAATGAGATGTATGCTCAAAACAAGGGGGGTATTTGGGGAGGGTTAGTGGCCATCTGTCTTTTACTGCAATAAACTTTAAATGATAATCCTACTTTGGGTCACCCCGCTTTGCTTAACCCCTTCGATGGATGGCAATTTCTACCCAACAGAAACACGACAGTGTGACCTCGCCCCCTTCACCGCATCTGCCACGGGGTGACTCCTGGCTCTGAATCACAATGGTGGTGGAAGGAACATGGTCTGGCTTGACTCTGGCCATCCAGGCAGGGTGACAGCACAGCTGAGGACACCTACGAAAGGGGACTTCTGGAAGGGGCGGGAAGGACGCCAGGGGAGGATTCTGAGGGAGGCCCATGCAGAATGTCCCCCGCTGCAATACCTTTTAAGATTTAAATGTCCACCCACCGTGCGTTTTGATGGTGCCTGGTGTACCACCTCCTGCTGTCTTCCCATCAGCTGAGGGCCTGGGGCTGCTCCTATCTGGAGGGGACCGTGAACAGTAGTTACCTCGCACCCCCATGTCTTCATGCGGATAAATCCAAGGCCGGGACAAAAGGTGACTGTGCTGCACCGTGTCTGAGCCCTGGACTGCATCCTCACGGTTGCACCACTTTCTGTCCCTCCTGCAACCTGAACCTTAGCCCTAGCCCTAACCCTCTTTTGCATGCCTTCTTCTTCTATTCCAGCTACCCCCGAGGGTCCCACCTGGCACCGAGTTATCTGTGCCTCGTGACGCCGAGCACCTTTTCCCGGCACCTACTTCTTGGAGATTCGCCTGCTCCATCCTCCGCCTGCCTTTGCCTCAGGGTCTGTCTTTCTGGTGCTGAGCTTCCAGAGCTCCCCTGAGCTGGGTGATCCAGCCCTGCCTTACCAGACACACGGTGTGCAAACATTGCCTCCCATTCTGCGGGCTGACTTTTCAAGTCTTCCATCTTGGCGAGGTCCCCTCGGTAGCTCAGCGGTGAGGTGCGTTCCTACCTCGGTGTCTGTGGCCAGCAAACCCTTGGGTGACGTTGGCCTAGGAGCCCTGCGGCCTCCTGCACCTGCTGGATGCTTCTTCCAGCTTCAGAGCCCGGTGCGCTGCGGCCCCTGCTGGCCACCAGCGACATTGCACCCCCTCGCCGGGGCGGGATACACTACCCTGGCCGCCCACTGGGAAGGAGACCCTGGAATGGCTGGCTTTGTACTCAGCCTTCTCCACATGCGCGCACACTGGGAAATTAAAATCATTTTCCCATTCCACAGAGGAGGAAACTGAGGCCAGGAAAGTGAAATAATGCCCAAGGTTCTAAAGTTAATACATGGAAACAACTGACTCCTTCATTCACTTATTCATTCAACAAATGTCTGTCAAGATGTACCCCACACCGGAGAAGCAGAGCTGCTGCCCCGGGATCCACTTTGAGGGAGCCGTGGGGATGGGAACAGGTCGGAGAGGTTTTCCCACGTCCCAGCTGGAGTCCGTAATGCCCAAGTAGGCTACAAGAAAAACACGTAGGATTTAAAATGTAAAGATTGTCAGAACTTAGTGAAAATAGGTCTGCATAGCACAGAGGACTCATTTTTCACCAGTCACTGGCTCTGCTTCCTCAGCCCCGGGAGATGAGTAGAAGGATCCAGGAAGTTCTGAAACACAAACGTCTTAAGGTGAGAATGTACTCTTTTTTCCTCCTTCCTTCCTTCCTATTGGCTGGGATGTACGCTTGATGGCTGGAATGAAAGCAGTTATCTTGGACCCTGAGGCAGAGACTATGTGACTGGGAGAGCAGGAAGAGAGGAGAACTGCGCTCCGGAGAATGTGGGGGGGCTGCTCCCTGACCTGTGCTGCCCCTCCCAGGGCATGGTTTCTGTGACCGGAGAGAAACACTGGTTTTGTCTGGAGCTGGAGCTTTGCCTTCGTGTTGTCACACTTGCCCCTGAGTGACAAAGTATACAAAGCCCCAGCACAGGGCCCAGATCATCCCAGGCCTCCCAGCCAAGCATGTGACCTGGTCACACAGTTGTGACCAGGGCTGGACAGCAATGAGCCCCATGAGCCTGGGGAGACACTAACAAGAGAACCAATATCAGGCTCAGCCCGGCCTCTCTGGGCCGCTGGTCACCGGCATTCAAAGGCCCTGCTGCCCATGGTGCCCCACACTGAATTTCCTGGCTGAGAGAGTGCCTGGTCCTAACAAAATGGCATGTGTTGGGACTCTCACCCCAGCATCCCAAGAGGCTGAGGCAGGAGGATCCAAAGTTTCAGGCCAGCCTGGGGCAGCTCACCGCTAAGTGAGAGGGGTCTCCAAGAGAACTAGGGGTGCAGTCTCATAGGCAAAGGCTCGCCTGGCACATATGAGGCCCCGGTTCCATCTCCAGCACCAGCGGAAGAGAATCAAACCCGACCCAGACCCGCACATGCCAGCCGCCTGTGCCCTGCAATTGCCCCGCAGCCTGGTTCGTGTCCCCGCTGGCGCTCTTGCAAAGCTTCGTTCCCGGGCCATCAGCTCTTTGGGTGGCTGGGAAGCTGAGGCTCAGTATGGGGCGGGGGGCGCCCAGGGGTGCAGGGGTGGCCGGGCTGGTGCCAGGCTCCTGCCCAATGCCCACATCCTCCGCACCCCACTGGGTCGCAGCTTCTGGCCGGGCACGGATGTCCTTGCAGTGGAGGTGGTGACGGTCCAACAGGACCCTTGTGCTGCTCCCGTGGCCGGGTGGGGCCACTGCCCCAGTGCCCCCTACAGGCTCACAGACAGATAAGGTGTTGGTCCCTAGGCCCCTGCATGACCCCCGCCTTCAAAAGGAAGAACAGCCTGGTGTGGCCAGGAACGCCTGTGAGCCCAGGACTCCCAGGAGGCTGAGGCAGGAGGATCGCTGTAGGCTCATGCCAGTCTGGGCTACAGAGCAAGTTCAAGGCCTGGAGTGCATAGTAAGACCTTGGCTCAAAAACAAAACAAACAAGAAGAAAGGTCTTTTGTGTGTGTACTGGAGGTTGGACTGAGGGCCTGGCACATGCTAGGCAAGGGCTCCATTACAGAGCTACATCCCCAAACACTTTCAAGTTTCGCTATTTATTGACCTATTTATGTGGTACTATGGGTGGAACCCAGGCCCATCCCAGGCCTTAAACCAAGAGAGACAGAGAGAGACGGGGGGAGGAGAAGACAGAGAGACAGAGGCAGAGATAAGACTGAGAGAGACAGAGAAAAAGAGAAATAGACAGAAATAGAGAGAAACAGAGAGACAGAGAGTCACTAAGTTTCCCAAGTGCTTGAACTTGAGATCCTCCTGCCTCAGCCTCCTGGAGTGCTGAGATTACAGGCATGCCAGCCCCGCCCGACCCTGCCACCGCTGAGCCAGGCCGGATACCAGGGCACACAGCGGAGGCCTGTGCTCCTCTGTGGCCCCAGCAGGAGGACGCCTGGGAACCAGCAGTGGGCAGTGGACCAGCGGCTCCCGGTTGGGTGGAGGAACGGGGAGGAGCCAACGGCTAAAGGAGAGGAAGAGCTTGGGGAGGAGGCGACAGTCTGAATCCGACTTTTTAATCCATTACGACATGAAAGCAAGAAATCCAGGCTCAGGGAGCCTGTGGGAGAGGGGAGGGGAAAAGGAGGGGAGCGGTCAGGGCCCGGGATCTGGGTCCTTGAGCTGCCCAGGCTACAGCAGCACCCAGCGCCCTCTCCTGAAAAGGCTGGCCTCGCGCTCAGAAGAAACCACCGCACGCAAAACACAAGGAACCGGCTTCCTGTGCCTGAAAACTGTGTATCTGACCACACCATCAAAAACCAGCATTCACGGGCGTGGTAGCCTCTCAGTCCCAGCAGCTCCGAGGAGAGACAGAAGCAGGAGGATCACCGAGCCCAAGCGCTCAAGGCCAGCAGGGCAACACAGCAAGAACCTCTCCAAAAAAAGAAAAGAGACGCACAGCATGGAGCTGGGGGGAAAGGATATTACCAGGCTTGGGGATTAGCTCAGTAGAGGAAGCACCTGCCTGGCAAGCACGAGGTCATGAGTTCAATCCCCGGGAAATAATGAAAGAAAGAATAAAGCTAAATTTAACCATGATCCAGACTTCAGTAGGCCATCACAAAAGAAGACATAAGAACAGCCAATCCCCCTGAAATTATACTCAGTGCTGTTAGGCATCAGTGAAGTGCTCGTTTATGTTTCAGGGTCTTACTACTCCAAAACCCTTCTAATGGATGAAATTTAAAAAGATGGATTTTGCCTTGAGGAGAAAGGGAGGGATAATGGGGCTCGTAGGCGCCTTCCTATTTTCCCCCAGCTGCAACACAGGCATGATAGCTGGAGCTGAGGCACCTACGTTGTTATCATGAGGCAGCAGCTCTTGTGAGGAAAAGCCAAGCACACCCCAGGGAGATGCCCGTACAGATATGAGCTGGGTATGTTTAGCACAAACCCCATTCTGCAGCCCCTCTGAAGTTGGGTTGTGAGGATGTGGTGAGTGCCGCAAGCTCTCCAGCCATTGAGATTGGGTAGGTGCCAGGATGGGGCAGGGAGGACAGATGCCTGGCGGCTGGGGCTGGGACACTGTCTTTCTGCCTTGCCAGCTTCTCTTCCCATCCAGCTCCTCGGATCCCCCCACCAGGACAACGGGTGCTATGTTCACGCCCCGAAGGATGGCGCCTGGGCTGCCTGGACAAGGGACAAGGGACAGGGCCGTGGCCATCACAGGTGGAGTCCATGGGCCGTAGGGAAACCGAGGCTCCTGTGTAACCTGGCCATGCTCTTACCAGACGAGAGTCTAAATGACTTCAGGTGCCGAGGCCAATGAGCAGACCTTGCAGGAGCCATGGTGACAGTGACCACTCCCTGTCCTCAGCCATAGCCGGGGACAATAGGATGCAGGCAGCAAGGGCCGGTCCCCAATGCCCCCGGGAGGCTGATGCCCACCCCCAGGGTGTCCCCCACCTCTGCTCTGGGCTCAGGTCGTGATTCCTGGCCTTTGGTGACCCCGTGTCCTGGGCTGAAGTGGGACCCAGCCCTCCAGTGGGGAGCTGAAGGCCCACACTGAGTGGCCACTAGGATTGGGAGAGGAGTTGGACCTCAGCCAGGGGCACCTGTCATGGGACCACTAGCAAGGCTGCCAAGGAAGGGAACTGGTGTGACGGTACCCCGTCCGAGCCATGGGCCACCGTCACCAGCCAGAAATTCTTTCCTTTAAAAAAAAATTTGAACTCAAAAATATTTTCTTCTTTCTTTTCTTTTTTCTTTTTCGTTATTTTTTTTTTTTTTTTTTTTTTGGTACCGGAGATCGAAGTGCTTGCCAGGCAGGCGCTTATGCAGCTGAGCTAAATCCCCAGCCTCTCAAAACTATTTTCTATTGAAGCAGCTATGAGTACTTTAACCAGTTATTAAACACAGATGAACGGGCAGACATGCACACATACAGAATATATAAAGCAGTTATATTCAGCAGAGTGTACTCTTCCATGCTAAATTTTAATAACCATCTTCTTACCTTTAGGTTTGTAAGACGAATGCCCTCGTCACCTGGAATTTTCCCTAGAGGCTATCACTCCTTTTCCTTATCTAAATCATTACAGGGTTTCCTGGAATACTTTTAAGTTACTCTGAATACCCGTCCTCCTGTTAGTTAACACTATAAACAACAACAGAAGGGGGAAAGAGAGAAGGTCTGTAAATTGCTAGATGGGACCTTTGTTCATTTTCCCTACTGATCAAAAAGCCAAATTTGCTAGGTGTGGTGCATGCCTGTCAATCCCAGCACTTGGGAGGCCCAGGCAGGAGGATCATTACAAATTTGAAACCAGCTTGGGCTACCAAGTGAGCTCAAGGCCAGCCTGAGCTGCATGGCAAGAACTTGTCTCAAAAAAAAAAAAAAAAAAAAGCCAAGTTTGAGGTTTTGACCCTTTACTCTTTAACTTACACTTAGAGGAGTACAAAGAGAAAAAACACCCTTTTACAACTTTCCAAGTTAAAGTAGTCCCAAGTTCATAAGATATAAACTAAAGGTGAAGGTTTTTTTGACAGACACTGAGTCATGTGTGGTCATTTAAAATGCACAACATGCCTTTAAAATCTTCCTTGTGGCTGGGCATGGTGGCACATGCCTGTAATCCCAGCCCTGGGGAGGCTGAGGCAGGACGATCACCATGAATCCCAGGCCGACCTGGACTACTATATAAAGAAGGAGTTCAAGGCCAGCCTGGACTGCATAGCCAGACCCTGTCTCAAAGAAAAACCAAAAGAAAAAGAGCTTCCTTGTGTACTTTTGCAAAGAGATACAGAGCAGAAACAAAAGAAAAAGAGAGAAAGGCCTCCGAAGGTCAGGCCTCCCAGATGGAAGCCGCTGGTGCTCAGGCCACGGCCGCCACCTGATGAGCAGAAGGCTGTGCTTGTTTCTGGCCCAAAAGCCTTTTAGCGCTTGCTTCCGAGTCTCATGGGAAGCATTATTCAGCATCAAGACATGGCTGGACTCCTGAGCCACGTTAGCATCAACCGCACAGCAGGGAAAAACAGAAACATGGACCCACAGCAGTACCAAATGCACCAGGAGGCCACGGCTGGAGTTAACCAGCCACGCGACTGACTTCTCGGCTGGCTGGACGACTGTCTGGAGACCCAGCCCCGCAGGAAAGTCCCCACGCGATAGATAATCCAGCATGTTCACCCACATGGCTGATGCTGGCTATGGCATCAGTCTGTTCAAAAGGAGACGGATCTGTAGGTCTGCGTGATTTTCCTTTTCTTGCTTTCCCGACAGTGAATCCCGGCATCTTGGCAACCAATGGCTGCCCTACTTCCTTCGGCTCTGGGTGGTGAATGAGTTCACCTTCCTCAGCCCCTTCCATTCTCAGAGAGGTTTCGGTCTGGGGTGATATTGAGCCCCTGCAGATGGGGGTTTTTTACGTGCCTTCTGTCCCCCGTCCCTCTGGGAATAGCACCTCTACTTGGGGCTTGAAGAAGTGCTTTTCTCGACAGATGCACATCAACATCACCCCCCCACTTTCCTTCCCAGGTATCCAGGTCCTCCCCTTGCTTGGAGGACAGCAAGGCACCGCGGTGGTGGTGGTAGTGCCTTGGTCACCAGGGGGAGGCTCCAGACTCCTTGCTCAAGGGTCCCCAGCTGCCTCTTGGGCCTCCTGGACCCCTACCAGGCCCTCCTAAGGTGCATGTGTGCTTGGAGGGGCTGGGCCTGCAATTAACCTGCCCCACCCCTTAGAAATTAATTCTTAAAACACCGAAAGAAATGTGCAGAGACTGAGCTCCCAGGAGGGGCTGGCCATCACGTCATTGCTCTTCGAATTTAAAACAGTGGCAGAGCACTTTCCTAACATGCTCAAGATCCTGCCCTGCAACAAGTAAACACTAAAATAACGGGACCTAAATGGCCTTTGGGTTGGGTAAACCACGATTTGACCGTAAGATGGAATCGCATGGAGGCACAAGTCACAGAAGAATTTTTATGACATGGTAGTCATAAGCTATTTGAAAAATAACATAAGTAGAACAATCAGTACAGAAGGAGCCCGTCACCAAGGATGACTAGAGCAGGGCTGAAAGCTCCAGAGTCGGACAGCACCCGGCTCCCAAAGGCTGGAGCAGCGCCCGACTCCCCACTCCCAGCTCTCCCCCACACTGGCCCTCCTCCCCTCCCCGGCACACCCTGCCGAAGGGAGCTTCTGGCCCAGGACCTGACATGAGGCTGGCCACCAACTGCACACACGCATGCACTCCGCCACAGGCAAAGATGTCTTGAGGGGGTGAAGGGGACAAACTGGGGCTCTGGTTGAAGGGAGCCGAGAGCAGAGAGCTGCAGGATGGGCTGCCAGCCAGTAGTTCTCACGGCCACAGAGCGGTTGCCAAACATGGTTTTTCCCCAGGACAGCCCCAGACCACCAGAAGGCCGGGGCTGAGCCCTAGAGGCTCTGGTCTGGTACGTCATCCTGCACAAAGCATGCTGGGCCTCGTCCTTGTGGCCAGCTGGTGGCCAACGTCACTCAGCTGGTGGCCAACTGCTGAGTTCCTCTTACAGCTGGCCGTATTGCCCTGCACAGATAGACTGGCCTTCAGCTAGGTCACACGAGCTGCTGAGAAAGCAGCACCAGGATGGGGGGAGGAAAAGCAAGTCAGGCCAACCCCCGGTGGTGCCTTGGACACAGTGTTTCTTAAATTATCAGTGAGTCTCACACAGAGCTGAGGAGAATCTGACCAAGGGTTAAGAAAGCAAACAGTCGCCACTGAAGGAGGAGATGACGAGCCCTTTGCCTCAGTTCTGTCCCCTGTATTAGGCATCTGTGGGCTGTGTGTCAGGGAAAGGCTTCGGGCTGCTGCAAAGCCCCGGGAAACCAGTAGCCACTGCCCAGCTCTGTGACCTCCAAAAGCAGTGATTTTAAGTCAACTACAAGCAAGTTCCGCAGGAGGACGCTTTTTAGAGTTCGTTGTTGTTTTGCTAACACTTTCTCATTTATGCCCAGCTTCCCTCTGTGCAATTTAATGGGAGCCTTATGACAGGTCCCCCGACACACGCCATGCTACTAAGGGCCAGAGTTTATTGCGCCCGGGGGCTTGTTTTGTCATCCTGGTCTCTGTCTCACCCCTGTCCCACCATGTTGGTCCCTAGCTGTCCCTATGAAGCCCTTTGGCAAATCTGGGTTCCTTAGGGTGGTCTGGTGGCAAGAGCCCCGACTCTTTGCTTTACTAGCTTTCCAAACAAATATTTCCTCCTGCATGGAGTTGTCCTCGGCTCCTCGGCCCTTGCAAGCTGGGGGTGATGGACGTGGGTTTGGCGCCGTGTCTGTGAGCAGAGGCGCAGGCCAGCTGGGAAAGGTTCTGTCTCTGGGTGTCAGAGTCACCTGTGTCCCCTCCTGCTGTGGGTGGGGGACACTTCCCCACCACGCTCCTCTTGCCTCTTGCCCTAGCAGTGCAGGGTGCCAGGCTCACACAGGTGTTTAATTTAACCCGGGAAGATGTCATGTTTTTGTTCACAGAGGCCCTCAGCAAGCAAATCCTGTGGGCAGCAGCTCCAGCGGGCAAAGCCCCTTCTGAGGCCCATAGAAATGGCCCAGAGACAGCATCTCCTCTAAACCTCCTCGTGGACCACTGGGCAGGTTCAGGACACAAAGCCAGCACACTGTCTTTCCACGAGGGAAGGACTCAGAAAGACACAGATTAAACCTGCGAGCAGTTATTTTAGAATCCAGCTGAGCCCTGTAAATATAAAGTGCACCCCAAACTCCCCAGGCACCCAAGTGGGGGCCCCTGCTCTGCAGCTCACTTTGTTCCTAAGACAGCACTCTTCTGTCTCTCTCTCTCTCTCTCTCTCTCTCTCTCTCTCTCTCTCTCTCTCTCTCTCTCTCCTGCCACACTTTAAACCTTTGCTTCTCACCATCCCGGTCCTGACTCCCCCATTTTCCGCTAAGAGCCCCGCTTCTTCCTTCTTTGCTGGATTGAGAGCAAGGACTCCAAGAAAAGTGGAAGGCCAGGACAGGGGACCCCAGTCCCACCCCAACACCTCCGGCAGGACACCTCCGGCAGGACACAACAGGGCGGTGCCCGCCAAGACTAGCCAGATGCAGCCAGCCTACGGTAGCTGGCACCAGACGTAAACACATCCCAGGGACCTCTGCAGTCCACCATGATTGTACCAAAGGACAGACGGCTGTCATTTCAGGGCAGGGGGTTGTTTGCTCTTTTCCCACTCACCTTCATTTTCTAAATTGCCTGCACTGACAGCCTTTGTAAGGGAAGACCATGCACGCGTGCATGGATTTAAGGCAGCTGCAGGAAGCTTTAAAAGCCGACCTGGTCTCGTCTCTTGATGCCCATCTTCAGCCAGACATTTGGTCACCTTGTGACCACCACAGGAGACACGCTTGGAGCGCCAGTCTCCTCCTTCTGTCACACTGTAAACCTTCTGTTCACCCCTGTCCTTTGTCACTAGCATTCTCGGTGACTGTCCGGACATCCTGCTGGGTAAATACAACACAATACCACATGCTTATGTTCTCCCCACTCCTGGAGACTTAAATTACCCCTGAACTTACCTCCTGATCTCAGGTCCAGGAGTACACTGTGCCTTCCTCTCTCTGATTTGAGTCCCAAACACACTGTCACAGGCCTGGGGCCATGGAGAGGAAAAGAGTAGTTTACTTCCTCTTACGTATTTGAAAATTTGCCTTCTAGAAGGATCCAGCTGCTCTGTGCATCCATTTCTAAATGTCTGGCCTGTTAAGCAGCTTTTCAGAACCTCATTCCACTAATTCTGCTTACATCTCACTGCTGCCTCTTGCTACAAAGTCATCTGGGTACAACGCCTCTCAAAATAAAATCAGGGACATGACAGTGGTTGTTCTGCAATATCTACCCCAGGCTACAGCTTCTTTTTGCTCCCTATGCCTACTTCATGCTGTGATGGTTGATCTTCAGGGGCCATTTTGAACCATGAGGCTACTTTGAAGTTAGATGCTATGCAAAGTAGAGGAAAAAATTCCCAGTAACATTACAGAGCTGCCAAGCCAGACTTAGATTGCCTATGTCCGGCTTTCTTTTGTATTCAAGAAAAAGGGCTTCTGTATGACCTAAGCCTTTGAATTTTCAGTTTCTATCACTAACAACTAACTGAGCTACTACTTAACTTCCTCAAAACATGATCAGTGTTGGTTTTTTAGCACACTCAAATTTTAAAACCCTGTTTCTAGGTGTGTTGGAGTTTGGACATGGTTTGAGCCTGTGCCCCCAGGCTTCCTGTGTTGAAATTTAATTTCTACATTGAGACAGTGGGATGGTGGGCAGTCAATGTGACCATGGGGCTGAGAGGGGGATCTTCAGGAGGTGACCAGGCTTAGAGTCATTAGGGTGGAACCCTTGTGGTTGAATCTTGGTGGTTTTGTTTGAAGAGGACCAGGGAGAGACGGCAGAAGGCACATAGCTACACAGGCACATGCTCCCTGCCTGTCACACATGGTGCCCTGGGCTACCTCTGCCAGCATGCAAGTCATCAGCATATACACCGATTTTCTTCCTAATGTATCCGGGCTGTGGCGTTGTTATTAGCAACAGAAAAAAGTCCCATAAGGAGGAGCCAGGCGGAAAGGGCTCCATTCTCCCTTGTTCTGCCTGTCCTGAGGGACACGGCGGACAGAAAAAGTAACAAAAAGGTGCCTGTGGCCCAAGAGCTTGGGGTTTGCACATACATGTGAGTCGATCCCGGAGCACGAGGCCTTCCGCTTTCAGCCCCCTGAGAGAAGGATCGGGAAGCCCTGTTCTGGGGCCCCTGGACGTCCAGTGGCACTCACATCCCGGAAGCCACTGAGACAGGTGTGCCTTCTCTCCCCTCCTCCTCCATTCCTCTCACTACCCACCGCCTTGCTCTTTCTCTTGCCTGGTGTTTGGCAGCAGGAGGAGCCATCAGGAAGCCCCCTACCCAGGCTGGGGTGAGCACCCCCCTAGGGACTGCAGCCCGGCTGCCCAGGCTTGGAGAAGAAGCGGAAAGCCGACACCCTCTAGCACCAGTGGCCCAGCCCTGCTGGCGCTCGTGCTGGGCTATTCCTGTCCTCCCCGTGTTCTGATGGAGACTCGCCAGCCCGGCCTATCAATGCCCCTTTGTACTCGCTCAAGAGCTGCCCTCCAACCCACCAATGGCAAGCGATCCTGGGTGCTGCCCAGCAACTGGCCTGTGGGCCATGGCCCCTGCCAGCCAAGACACCATCAGAGCCAGGGACAGGAAACACAGCATTTCAGGCTCCGCTCAGCACAGGCGGCCTTCACGGGCTGGGAGGGTGGTGGCCCTCAGTGTCCTCTGGTGCCCCGGCTGGGCTCAGCAGGGAGAACACACTTGCCATTGTCCTGGCCGCTCTCCTCCCTTGCCTCCAAAGCCCCACACAGATCAGGACACCTCGAATGCCCAGTCCTTCCTGTCAACCCTGGTGACAGGGAAAGAAAGAAGCAGAAGTCAGATGACACCCAGCACTGGAGGGAAACTCCGGAGGGGAAGACCGGCTGGCTACGTGTGCGAGCGCAGAGGGCACGGATGCGTCACTGGAGTGTGTGACAGCAGCCAGGGCTGGGCCAGGGCAGAGGGCACGGTGGGCATTCAGCCACCTCCACCCTCCGGGGTTTCCTTTTTGGGGCCTGAGGTCAAGGTCGCCTGAGACTACTGCTTCAGGGGTCACTGTCCCCTGAAAGACATACACAGGCCCTGCTTGCTTATCTGCTGCTGGGCTACATCTCGTGTGATCTGAGATGGGACCAGGCAAGGACACCGCTACTGTCGCCCCGATCTAACCCAGCAGGTGGATGTATCCTGGCCTGTGGGCCTCTTAGGCCTCTTTCCTTCCCAGACAGGTGTGAGAGTGCATCCATCTCTAACCTGCCACATGAGGGATGTGAGCCTTCCAGCAGCGGAGGATAGCTGGATCCTAGCGAGGGACACCTAGCCAGGCTCTGCGTGAGCAGGCTGGTGTGGCCTCACCTGTGACTACAGGTCAAGGGCAGCCCCACCTGCCCTTGTGCCTTAGTCCCACCGCCTACTGAGGGTAGCTGAAGCTCCTAGCAGGGGCATTGCTGGCAGCCTCGGGACTGGGGAAAAGCACAGGGCTGGGCTCAGCAAGCAGCCCCAGAGCCTCTGAAGCACATCCAGGTGTGGGGAATCTAGGCCTAGCTGGAGGTAGGACAAGAAAAGAAGCCAGCCCAGGCCAAGGGCCACAGGGTTCTGCCATACAGGGACAGAGGGTATGGGGCACAGGGTGACCACTGCCCAGCCTCGGCCTCCCCGCCAGCCTCGACCAAGTGCTGTGGGCCTTTGCAGAGGCCACCTCGGATCTGAGGTGGGCTGCATTCTCCATGGGAGAAAAGAAAAGGCTGGGTGGGCAGAGAGCTAGGCAGACACAGGGGGCTGGGGTTCAAGTCTGGAGTCTCAGAGGTGCAGGAACCCCCTTATCTGACAGGGGAAAACACCCTGCAGCCACGAGATAACAGCCCCAGCCTGGATCTCCAGGGACATCCACAATGACAGCTCCTTCTGAACTCAGCCTCCCATCCCAGCAAGATGGCCTTGACTCTGAATGCCTCAAGGATCAGAGTATCTGGGAGTGTTCCCAGTGGAATTCGGGGTGCAGCTCGATGGAAGAGCACCTGATGAGCATATGCGAGGCTCTGGGTTCCATCCACAGGAGGTCAGGCAGCCCTCAAGAAATCAAAATGCCAGAGGGAGACAGTCCTGCCTCAGCCCCCTTCACCTCAGCGGGAGGGGCTCAGGGAGAAAGGGCAAGGGGCACATAGTGAGGAGTGCTGTATGTGGCAGGGTGCCCTGAGGCCTCAGGGACTTGGAGGGGAGGCTCTGGGCCTGCCATAGGGTGAGGGGGTGGGGTTGGCAGCAGGAGGCAGCCCCCCGACATAGGACCCTACTCACAGTCCCCAGGGGCTGCCCTAAACACTCAGGCTGGCAGCAAGCCTGGTGGCAAGCGATCTGTAGACCCGACTCCCTGAGCAAGGGCGGCCACCCCAGCCTGGTCTGGCCTGCGGGGAGAGGAGGAGACACAGACCGATGCCACGTGCCAGCAGACGGCTCTCCTCCAAGCCACAGAGCACCTGCGCCTGGCCACCACCTTGCACCCACACTCCCCAGCTGAGGGCTCTGTGGCTGAGACAGTAGACTGAGCCAGGGCCAGGAAAGGAGCCGGCAGCCCCTGTCATTAGCGGTTGGCTGAGTGCAGGCTGGGCCAAGGGGCAGTTGGCATGGACAAACCATATGATCAGGCATGCCCTGGGGAGACCTGGAGCTGTGAGCAGTGTCCCTGGCACCTGGGCTCTGGGGTGAGGACTTTTCCCCCTTCCAGGCTGCTGATGACTGAGGTGCTGGGCTGGGACTACTTGGGGAGCAAGCAACACTGACAAACAGACAAGGTGCTTTTGGGCACTGGTCCAGGGCCGGGGACATGGGGGCAGGACGGAGCTGACCGTGTGGGCCTGGGTGGGACAGTGTATTTAGGCAGCAGCAGAAGAAATTCAGCAGTGGGACAGAGAAGGGGGGTTCCCCTTGTGCCCACGTGTGTGTGTGTGTGTGTGTGTGTGTGTGTGTGTGCGAGCATGTGTTACAGACGTGGGTCAGCGAAAAGCAGGCACAGGGGCTGAGGGCGGGGGTGGGGAGGAGCAGGGCTCCCGGGAAGGAGCCTTGGGGAGGAGTAAGCTGCCCAGTCACAGTGCAGCCTAAGTTATTTTTGCAAACTAGAATTGATATCAACAGTGAGGGTTGGAAGAAAACAAAATTACAATGGCCTCCAAGTGAGAGACAGTTTGTTTTCTTACATCGAGAAGTCCGGTCGCAGTTTCCCTCTGCCTTCAGCCCTGCTGTTCGTGGCTTCCACACCACAGGTTTCCTTGTGGTCCAGCACAGTGCCACAGTTCCAGCCATTGCATCCTGTTTCAAGCTGGAAGAAAAGAGGAAGTAGTTAACATCCCCTCTGTTCACCATCCTTGCCGTGAGGTCTCTTCCATCTGCAGAAGGTGGCTGTGGGGCTCCACCTAGCTGAAGGGGAGACAGAGCCCCTGCTGTGGAGAGGGAAGTTGGGGTGTAAGGCAGAGAGGGTGGGAAGGACAGGTTGAGGCTGGAAACAGGGCTTTGCTGGATGCAGATGCTCATGAATACAAAGCGGTGTCCAACTCAGCCTGACCCTTCCAGCCCCAGAAGGACATAGGGCTGAAGGCAGGCCCCGTGTTCTGCCCCATGTCCTGCTCCTCCCTGCCTCTGGGCTGGTCCCCCGAATCAGTGGGCTGCTCCCGCTCCTGCTGGACGGCTGCACAATGCTCCAAATGGCGGAGGCCTTGACTCATCGGTCACCCCCATGCGCCGGGAATCCACTGTATCTCTGACAGAGCGGCCACACCCGGCTGTGTGGTCTTGGGCACATCTCTTTGCCCTGGGGAATGGCTCATCATTCCCCTGCTGAGGGCTCTGTGGCTGAGAGCCCTCAGGCCTCAGGCTCATACCACCTGGCCTGTCATCCTCCCTGACCCCACCTGGCCCCTGCTCCATGGACCCTGCCTGGTGACCTTGGAAAGTTCCCTGGCCTTGGAGCCTCCAGCACCCTGTCTCTGGCATGGGCAAGGTGCCTTGGATCCTCCTTCAAGGCCAGGCCTTCCTTCCTTTGTCGCCACTCACCTCTCTCTTTGGTCACGACCAGGTCAGAGCTGTGGTCCCTGAAAATGTGGTCCCTGCTGGAAATGCAGACCCCAGCTGCCTGGGTGAACAGGCTTCCGGGGTGCATAGGGGCAGGCAGGCCGCGCCCAGCGATGTCAGCGCTGCAGATGCCCTGGAGGTGGGCATGTGCGGGCGGGCAGCCGCGGGCAGGCCGGGGCAGGAGCATACTCGCCAGCTGTCCCCTGCAGCGGCGCCCTCCAGGCCTTTCCAAGGTGGAGGAGCCCAGGCACAGCCATCTGCCAAGACTCCAGCGTGCAGCCTGCCCATCAGCATCTGAGGCATTTGTCCCTGTTCTCCCAGATCCCAGGGTCACCTCTGTCCTCCATGGTGCCATGGGTGTCAGACCACCCACACTCAGCCCTGCTACGGGCAGTGAGATGAGGAGACGCTGGCCTTTGGTTTCCACCCAGGGTGATGAGAGCCAGCCAAGCCCTCTCCAATGCAGCACCTCTGCAGGCAGGAACAGGTAGGGGAGACCTGGCCTTCCCCCCATGAATCCCCCAGAGGAGGCATGAACTCCTGAGGCCCTGTCATTTGGTCAGGAGGACGCAGCTGGCTACTAGAGGCATCACTGTGACCAGGCAGCTAGGAGTGGGACCACCATGGTCCAGCATGCAATCTGCACAGCTTTCTCATCTTACAGACACCAAAGAGCTCAGAAGGAGCTGAGGGGAATTCACTCCACAACCCGGAAATTATCCACTGCTTCTGGTCATGGGGACTGTGATGCATGAATCCCCCAGGCCGAGGGGTCACAGCCTGAGACACTGCTGACCATGGGGTGCCAGCAAAGGTGCCCAGTGTCCTTACTCAAAGACACCAGTGTGTCTGTGTGTCTACTCCTACATTCACATGCGTGCGTGCACACACCCACAGAGACAGTGTCTTTCCACTGCAGAGATGGGCTCAGCCATGTCCCTTCTTAGGACACTTCCAGCAGTCAGTTCAGGGCCAGTGCCAAGGAGCTGGCTGCGGATGGCTCGTTTTATCAGGGTTCCCCAGAGAGATCTTGAAAACGTGTGGGCAGGGAGAACACAGTCCCTTTAAGATGTCCTGGGAGGGATCCAGCAGACAGTAGCTTTGCGGCTTTACAAGCTGATGACACAGCAACCTGGGAAACTCTTCCCTGTGGGAGAAGAAAGGCCCAGGGACAGCGGAGGACACTGAGGCTGGCAGGCAGAGGTCTCAGACACCAGCATGAAGTGGAGTTGCAGGCACAGAGGCCATTGCCCAATTTTTATTTTAGATCTTCCTGGGCTTCCTTTCTTTGGGAAGGTGAGTGTGATAAACTCACAGCCTGGGGGAACCTCTGGGGCCCCACCAGTGGAGTCTATCCAGACCATGGAAAAGGGACAGGCTCTTCCTGTGTGGATGGCACCAATATCTAACGACCCTGCTCTTCAGCGGCTTGTGACCCCTGTGACAGTGACCACTGTTGTTGCAGGCCACTTCCCAAGGCCCTGCCAGAAAGATTCCTGTGGGGAGGGCTTCAGCACAGACAACCTCTCTCAGCCTCAGTTTGCTCAACTGCAAAGTGGGTCGCAAACAGCTCCTCCATGGTCTGGCCCTAATGAAGGCCAGAAGCCCATAGGACAGCTATCAAGGGCAACCCTATCCCAGATGCCTGCCTTGTGACACCCTCATTCTCCCAGCTGCTGTCCTGGTGGGGGGACTGCCTCAGCTGGAGGCAGTAGGATGGGGGGGGGGGGGGCTGCAGCCAGGGTGGACTTCCCTGGCCTCCTACGTGGCCGCCACCAACCCTTCAACCCCCAAATGGGCAGAGCGCTGAAGGATGGGCACTCAGGAAACAGGCTCAGAAACCAGGGGGGTCCAGTGGGACTACTGTACCCCCTCGCCCCAGCCTGACCACAGTACAAGTGGCAGACGTGCTACGGGTTGGACCAGGGCCTGGCCCAGGGTGAGCAGAAGATCTGTTTTCTAAAAAGTCCCCTGGGTGACTTGCATTTTCTGTGCTTTCAGTTTCTCTTACAGATCCACCTCCCCAGTGGAGGAGAGATGGCGGATGGGGGTGGGGGGCACATCAGGAGGCAAGGCTGGGCGTCCAGCCTGGGAAGGTGGAGGGAGGACAGGGCACTCCAAGGGTTGGCACCAACTTCCCCGAATTCTGAGCATAGCCTCCTGGGCTCTGTGCTCTCAGCTAAGCCTCAGTTTCCCCCATCCAGTGAGTGGGAAGATGCGGTCTTTTCTGGGCTCTTCGTCAAATGAGACGTAACAGCACCAAGCCCCTCACAGACCTGGCCTGGGGGCCTCCTGCCCACTCCTGTCTGATGGGGTCCCACAGCAGAGCTCTGTCTGTTGCAGCTTCCACTGCCTCCAGCCAGCCTGGGAGTAGGGACAACTGGAGTGCCATTTCTCACCCCTCTGCTCTTTTATCTCATTTTGCTTTTGCTTCTGGCAACATGAATGATTGAACCCAGGATTTCTCACTAAGCTACACCTGCATTTTTTTATTTTCTTATTTTGAAACCAAATCCCACTAAGTTCCTAAAATGCTCAGGCTGGGGTGGAACTTATCATTCCTTCTGGCTCTGTGACTCCAAATTCTGGGATCACAGGTGCCTACCACATCAGACTGTTAGTTCCTTTATGGGAGGGCTGTTATGGATCAGAAACTGGTGGGCAACTTAACACCAGCTAGATTACATCGGCATGGTGCTGAGAATAGATGTCCCACCTAAGGAAAGTTGCCAGCATAAACAGAGACATGGAGGAGAAGTGAGGTGTTGAGGCATTGAGGCATTGTGGGTTCTCCTATGTGTTTTTGTTTGAGCCGTTGGTTCTGGAGAAGCTCTGGTCCTCACATCGAGCATTGCTTCCTGGCTCCAGGGTAGATGTGTGCTGCTTGGTCTCCAGGATGAACCCGTCACGCTCGCTTCCTGGCATGTACCCGACTGTGCTTCTCATGGGAGGAGCTCAGGCCTCCGTGTCACTGAGGATGGCTGTGGTGCCTTTCAGGACATCCCTGGTCTTTGTTGTGAGTGTGACTTCTCGGCTCCAGTGTAGAACCCTCAACCTACCAGCAAACCTCGCTGGCATGGACTTTCTGGCTTCTACCGCTGACCTTTGGGCCTTTCCAGGCTCTGATCTGTAAAACATATTGGTGTGAGTCGTTGTGGGCTCTAGACCTCCAGTTGGACTCATGGGAGGCACTGTCAGGGACTCTAGGTTTTCATCTGGACTCATGCAGGACATTGCTGTGGGATTCAGGACCTTGGCTGAATATTCTATGTCTTTGGTGTTGTGGATAGATTTCCTGCACTAATGCTTTTTCTGGGTGACCATCATAAAATAATATTATAAATTCCATGTCCTGATTTTAACTGTTCTCCTCACAACCCCTGACTACAACAAGGGATAAAAGAAGATCAGGCTCCTAAGACCTTGACCAAACCCCAGTCTCATGCTGAGAGCACAGGAGGGTAATGTTACACACAGGAAAGTGAAGTTACTACAGGCAGCTAAGTTTGATAGAAATCAGTGGGGGACTGAACACTCAAGGAAGACAGCAGAAAACACGAAGGCTTTAGAACCCGGGCTGGAGGTGCACCTGTTGAAGGCCAGGCCTCAAGATAGAGATGTAGGGCTGGGGATTTAGCTCAGCAGCATAAACGCCTGCCTTGCAAGTGCATGGTCGTGAGTTCAATGCCCAGTACCAAAAAAAAAAAAAAAAAGATAGAGATGTAAAGGCCCACACATCTCCCTAAGGATAAGCAGGAACTTGGAACTATAATTGGTATCTCCTGGTCCAGTGAAGTCCAGATAAGATATCAACCACCGAGCAGGTGACCAAAGCACCCAAACCCATTCCTTCCCAAAAATGCTCCTTCCACATACCTGCCCTACTGAGTGGCTATACTTAACATCTTATTGGTTGGTTACAGTTTAACCCACACTATACCCCACCTTATGATTTGGCTGTATAAAACATTCCTAGATACACTCATCAGTAACCAATACACTAACACAGTTCCTACAGAAATGACCTTGGTGCCAGCTTGCTTTCAGGTCCCCTCCTGTTGCTCAGCAGCTATCTCTCAATAAAGCTTTCCTGCTGTTAACCTCTGTTGTTCCTTAGAATTCCTTCTACCATTTTGGGGGACATGAAGTTGTCGTATCAGGTTGGGAGTTATACTTTCCTTTGTATCAAATCCAACACCTACCTGCCTGAGCCCACCCCAGACTAGCCAGAGTGCAGGTGTCTGCTGGCTACTTGAGAGGTTCTGGAGAACCATCAGCAGACACCAAAAGACAATGCACAAATCTGGGGTGCGGGCGGGGGTGGAGGTAGGGGTGGGGAAAGATATTAAACTGCAGCTGCGTCTGACATGAGGTGGGAGGGAAAGACACACAGTGTCCTGTACTCCCCAGCTCCTGCGGCCTGGTTTGGTCCTGCAAGGCCATGTTCCTTGTGTCTGTTCCCACCTGGCTTCCCAGGCCCAGGGGAGGTTCCAGGATGTCCTAGGAAACAAAGTCTGACTGAGCTGAGGCTGAAAGAGTTAGCAAGCTGTGCCTGCCCAGACGGCGGGGCGAGCACTGCGAGATCCTGCCTCCCTCCTGGACACTGGAACCCACTCCACCTCCTTCCCAGCACCATCTGTGGGGGAGGCCTTGGGACTACCTTCGCCCAAGCAGGAAAACAGAGGCTGGGCTGGGCTGGAGGCACCTACACCACCAGGGTGCGTCTTGCCGGGGTCAGAGCCACACGCGTGATCCCCACGCCCAGAGCGCTGAGAGCCCGGCAGTCTCATCCCAGCGGACCTGTGTGCAGAGGGGTCGCGCCCAGCTCGCTCGCAGTTCTCTTCCGGTAAGGGGCGGGGCCGGGACGGAGGGGCGTGGCTGGGGAGGGCGAGGGGCGGGGCCGCGGCGGAGAGGCGGGCGGAGGTCCGGGGTCCAGGCCGCGGCGACTCTACTCGCTACTCGCTCAGGCTGGAGCCAAGCGGTCCGGCGGCTGCACCATGGACTCACGCACCGAGGAATACGAGCTCAATGGCGACGTGCACCCGGGCTCGCCCGGCTCCCCGGACCCCATGGTAAGAGCGCCCCCAAACCTGGCGCTGAGCCCTTGCCCCGGCGCCGCCCTCTCTCGGTGCAAGCCCTAAGCGCGTCCACTCTGCGGGGTGCCGGGGACGCTGTGCCCCGGCCCAGCCCTGCTGGTCCAGAGCAGTGGCCGCCGGGGCTCCGGGCACCCCGGCAGGGACGCGGGGGCGCGCTGGATCCAGGCAGTGCCCGCTGCGCTCTGCCTGCCTCCACGCCGCCTCCCTAACTTCCAGCCCCCGGGCCATCTCCTGGTGCGCCACGGGGTGGGCGTGGAGTCGCCGCCTCCGGGATCCAGGCCAGCGTCGGGCAAACGGTTACGTCACACTACCCATGCTGTGGTGTTGAGGAAACCCGGGCGCGTGTTGTGGCTCCATTCACCTGACTTCCAGACACAGACGTCACCCACCAAACCCCCCCTCCGCCCCAATGCCCACCCGCGGGCTGTCCAGAGCCTGCGCCCCACATTGGAGGTGCTCCCCTCCCTGAACCCCCCTTCCCCTTGTCCTTCCTGCTCCAGCCAGGGGCCCTCGCATCCGGGGCCCTGGGGCCCTGGCAGCTTCAGCCTAGTGCCCAGCCCTGACCAGCGCAGTTGGACCTGGCGTGGACCTCTGGAGAAATGTTGACTTTGGGCGTTCTTTCGTTTTCCGACCCCTCTAGGGATGGGGGTGGAGAACTGGGGCTCGGCTGGGATTTTCCAGGCGTCCTTGGGGCGTGAACCACTCTGGGGCAGTGACATTTTGCCTGGGTACTGGTGGCCAGTTCTAAGCTCACAGGGTGGTGAAAGGCCAGGCAGGGAGGGATGGCCACAGGAACCAGGGCTGGGATGAGCCGTGGATGAAAGGAGCGTCCACTCACCATTTAGGTTTCCCGTGCAGAATCTTCAGAAGGGAGAACAGATGATCCCTCTGCCCTCAAGGTCACGTGGGAAGCAGAGCACGGGCAGAGGGCAGGGGCTTGGAAGCAGGTTAGGGGGACCTATCCTTGGTCTTGCCCAGGCTATGGCCTCCACCTGGCACCAGCTTTGTTCACAGCAGGGTGGCCTGTGCTTCCTGGGGGTTCTGGGTGCATCTTGGGCCCCAGAGGATTGTGTAGGTTGCTCAGGGGTCACTGTATTGGCTCTAGGGACAAGAGAGAGGGAGATGGAGTCTCTTCCCACCACCCTGTCTATCCCGGACAGCAGAGAGGGGCCCAGAGGGGCAGGCGAAGCTTCTGGTAGAAATGCGGCATTCCCGGGGGAGGCCTTCCTGGGGGGCAGGGGATGTTAGCACAGGCTCCTGAGAGCTAGGCGGGGCAGAGTAGGCAGGTGAGGCCTTCTGAAGAGTGTGGAAGGCAGGAGCAAAAGTTGGACAGCTGAGTGTGCAGAGCCGGGTAGGAGGTGATGGGCTGGGAGGTGGACTACACAAGCGAGGTCCCATCCCAGGCCGTGGGAGTCCTGGGTCCCAGGCAGGAGCTTCCCGCCCTCGACTCTTGCTATGGCTTAGTCACATCGTGCCAGCACTCTGTGCCTCAGTTTCTCACCTTTGAAATGGAGGTAATAACAGCGCTCCCTACAGTGAGAGTCCTGGTGAGGGCTATGTGGTTGATGTACAGGAAGTGCTTAGAGTGGGGTCCGGCCACTGCTGCGCTGGTGGCTTCCTGTCTTCCCACTTTCCAGGTCTCCTCTTGGAGTCACCTCACACTGAGCTGGCCTCAGAGGAATGGTAAACATCAGTTTTAATGTGGAAGTTGTCCGCAGCTGTGGTGTGCCCAGGGCATGACTTGAAACAGTTTTCTATTAGACACAGCAGGAGTCAGGTAGCCAGACTGTAGCTGGTGCACAGCCCTCTGATGCTAGCCACAGTCTCCTGCCCCTCACAGCCCCCACGGTGAGGTTCCTGGGCCGCACTTAGCCTCCAGGCCACAGAATTGTATCTTCCATGCCCACTGACTGTTGGGGCCAGGCGTAAACTCAGCTGCTAGGGGAAGCATCTGCTTTCCCTCATTTCTGCTTGCCTGGCAGTTCCTGAAAGAGGCAGGGTCATAGCCAAGTTCCAAAGGCAATGTGGATGGGCCTCTGGGTCATTCCTGGTTAGCGCAGAGCCCACAGGAAGTGGGCCTGCCCAGCCTGGCCCAGTTCATGGCCCAGCTGCCATGGGGACCCACCCTGTGCACTTCCGGCTGAGGTTTCCTGCCAGGAATAGACATGCAGGGGCTGCAGACCCTCAGGTTCTGCTTCCTGTGATGGCCAGGCATTGACAGGGCAGGTGCAGGCCTCAGACAGCCCAACTCCCCAGCTAGTCCTGGCCTGAGACAGGGCCTTGTACTGAGCCTGGCCTGGGGGCAGCTGACAGCTCCTGCCCAGCTCAGGTGGCCCCCAGGCGTGCTATGTGGGAGTCAGTTCTCAGCTTCTCCCACCACTCCCGGTACCTAAACAGCCCCAGAGATAGGCAGACTGGATCAGGTCACCTAGGACAGCAACTGGCCGTGAGGCCACTCAGCCCTGGAACCCTTACTTTTCCTAACTGCTGTTTTCGTTGTGTGTAGCTAATTATGAGTTGGCGGGGCTCTTTGGTGAAGGGGAAGTTAGCCCCACGGGAGCTGGAGTTGGGATGATGGGGGAGTGTGACGGCAGCTTCTGCTGTTCTCCCCACGCAGGCCCCAGAATTGTCGTCTAGTGCTCCTAGGAAAGAAGTCCCTCTCTACCCCAGCTCCTGGTCTCACTAGGGGTTCAGAACTCCAGTGGCCCTGGTGACATATTAACCAAGGTGTTTGATCCTTGCTGGCTCGTGTCACTGGCATGGGGCTTTCCTAGCATGCTGTTGATATCCAGTGAGACCCATCCACTTGTCCAGCTGGACTCACCTGTGCCACTGTCACCTCCGAGGCTTAAGGCCTGGGTACCCCAGGAGGCCTGTCGAGAAGTCCCTTTCCCATTCACATGAAACCCCTTCAGCCTCTGAGCCCCACTAGCCACCTCTGTGCTGGACCCAGTGATGCATGTCCTGGTAGAGCACGAGGCCTGGGCGCTTGGCCCAGGCTGAATTGTGTTCTGCCGTGGAGATGCTGTGGGCAGGCACTGCAACCCTCAGTGTTCCGGTCTGCAGAGAAGGGAAGTAACGTGCAGAGGGGCTTCCCCAGCCCTGAGCCTGGGATCCAGCCTGCACTCCTTATGCCTTTCTGGGGGAGGGTCTCAGAGCCCAGGCCTCTGCTGGCCTTGGGACCCCAGGCCATCCACGGGTGTTTGCTGCACAGCTGTGTGGCTCACAGGGAGATGGAGGCTTAGTCTGGGAAGGGGAGCCCTTGAGAACTCACCCCAGCCCCCTTGGTAAGGACGGAGGGGACAGTGCTTTCAGCCCCAGAGCTCTGAGTCCCAGGCTCCGAGTTTTAATCCCCCACATCCCTGGCTGTGCGCTGCGCCACACCTCAGGGGAAAGCAGGACCGGAGCCCCTGTGACCGCATGCATGGAGAGCCAAGGTCAGGAGCTGGAGCCTGCAGCACTGCTGCCAACAGCTCCTTGTGACCGTGCGGCAATGAAACAGGCAGAAGCACTCAGGGCGAAGAATTCTTCCAGCTGAGCACAGAGGCCCTTGGGAGCCTGAGGCAAAAGGATCCTGAGTTTGAGGCCAGCCTGGGCCACTTAGTGAGACTCGTCTCAAAATAAATAAAAAGGGCCTGGGAGTACAGCTCAGTGCTCACTGGGTTCAACCACAGGATGCAAAGCCAAAAATCTTTCTCCCACTGAGAGGCCACCAACTTAGCCTAGATGTATGTGTATGTTTATGTATGTGTGGGCATAGCTTGTACATGAACGTGCAAGTGTGTTGAGTTGTGTGCACATGGGCATGAGAGTTGGATGTATGTACACATATGTATGTACAGTCTATGTTGGGTGCATGTAGTATTGCAGTGTTATATGTGTGCATATTATGTACATGTGTGTATAGGTTGTGTGTTCAGAGCTGGTGTACATGTAGGTCTGTATATATCGGCATGTTTGTGTGTATGCAGATATGTGCAGATGGAAGGTATAGATTTTGATATGAAGTGGTGGGCATGTGTGCTCACCATGTTCATGCATGTATGTACATGTGTGTATGCATGTGTCTGTGGGTTTCTGTCTGCACATGTGTCTGTGTATGTGCACATGACTGTTTCTGTATACGAAACCCCTCCTCCAAGAGGCTCACAGGGTCTGCCTCTGGCATTTGCCCCCTAAGGACAGATCCCATGTTCAGAGGAGCCCTGGGGCAGCCCTGGGGAAGGCAGTGTGGCACTTTCAGAGCTTGTGCCTGCTGTGGACCTATGATTTCTGGGTGCTCTGCTCCCAACAGGGTGCATACATTATGGGCATGGCTAGCTGGACCCTTTGCAAGGGCAGAGCTGGGAATGACCTCAGAGCGGGGCACTGGCAGGTCCTGGCTGTCTGCATCCAGACTCTTGGCAGCTGGGAGGGAACAGCCACTCCCTGGAAAGTCCAAGGAGTGTGGCCACCATAGGGCCTGGTGGTACACTTGCAGGGACCCCAGTGCAGCACTGGGGCTACAAGACTGGCACTGGTGGCCACTCAGGAAGGGGCAGCTTTCCATATGCACTCTGGAGTCTAGAATTTTGTTTTGTTCTTTTGAAATGATATCTCACTATGTCATCCAGGCTGGCCTCAAACTCAAGGCAGTCCTCCTGCCTCTGCCTCCTAAGATTGAGATTAGAGGTGTGTACCACCACACCCATGTAGAATTTTGACCCAGGTGAACTCATTGGCAGAGAGCAGCTGTGATGCCAGAGGCAGGTGGCTGAAATGTTCTGGCTGAGGTACAGGCAGTAGAACCTATCTATAGTTCCCAGCACCACCCTCCCTTACTCCTGGATACATTGTTTGAGATGAAATTTAAATTTAACAGGATCAAAGCAAAGTCCCCACCCTGTTTGCTTTCTGTGTCAGCTGCTCTGCTCCACACTTTCCAGGTTGCAGAAGTGGCCACGTGACTGCTGACATCCACCTCCTTTGGCACCAACCTCCTGTCCTGCATCTTTCATGAGTCTGGAAACAGAATCTCCCAGGGGCTCAGGAGGCTGCCACTGGCACAGGGCCCAGGCCACCATTACAACCCACTGCCCAACCCCCAAGGCTGCAGTGCAGTGCTGACTCGGGGTCACCAGTGAACATAGGACTAGGCCCTGGGCTGCTTGGATTTTCCTTGGTGCCTGGGAAGGGGTATGCCCGAGGAGGCCTGAAGTGGGCCAGCTGGATGAGCAGAAACTGAACACCCACAACTGCCTCGGAATGAAACACGCCGGCCTGAGAAGTGATTTTCCATGGCAGGAGAGGACCACATCCTGCCAGGGGAGTCATGGGACAGCCCAGCTGGGGCCCTTAGCGTGAGCGTGTATGCTGGGTGTGGTAGTGCATATCTGCAATCCCAGCACTCTGGAGACTGAAACAGGAGGATCACTTCAAGTTCCAGGCAAGCCTGGGCTACTTAGTGAGTTCAAGACCACCCTGGACTACATCTCAAAAAACCGCACTGTAAACCAACAACCACTATCATACTAAATGGACACAAATTGAAAGCTTTCATTCCAAAACCAGGACCAAGACAAGAACATCCACTGTCCTTACTCCAATTCAGTATAGTTCTGCAGATATTAGCTAGAGCAATTAGACAAGAGAAACAAAAGAAATAAGGAAAGGCTAGGAAGTTAAGTTGTTGTTATTTCCAGATGTTATGATACGTTACATAGAAGACCCCCAGAACTTTTACTTATAGAATTAACACCAAGTTCAGTAGTATAGCTGGATACAAAATGAATACTCAGACTGTCAGTAGCCTGAGGAAGCTGAAGTGCAAATTGAAGCCCAGAGAGAGTAAAAAGAAAAACTTCAATAAAGAAGGTGGTAGCAGATGGTGCCTCCTCCCTGAGGTGGATCTCACTGTACAAGAGGAGCTGTTGGAACCTGGGGACACACAGTCACGGTGACGATGGTGACGGCTGGCAACCCCAGAGGCCGCTGCAGAGAGACGCAGCAGTGGAGGGGAGCAGTGGACGTGGAGGACCACACTGGCTGGCACTGTGGGTCCTGATAATCCATGACTGAGGTTAACTAAGAGTCACACAATGTGTCATGGCACAGTGCCAGAGAACCAGGGACCAGGCCAAATGAGCAACAGCTTCTCATCCCCAGCAAACTGAGGAGGTAAGATCTCCCAACATGCTCAAAACTCAAAACCAGATACACTGGAAGATACCTCAGAGAAGCAGTCATCACCTAAGAGTCCTAAATACTAGCCGTAAAGCAACCCACCACAGGCAACTTACGATCATCACCCTAGGAATTAAACTAAAAAAAGAAATGAGAAGACACTGAAACAAGATGTAAGCCCAGACATCCAGTTCACCAGAGGTAAACCCAGGGCTCAATGAGGTGGGGCAACCTGAAAGCCCCCCACCAGGCCTCTCTGAAGTGGACACAACAAAGCAGCTGAATAAGGCTCTGTAAAAAATCAATAAAAAAGAAATAATCTCTCAAATAACTACAGAGATTACTAAAATACCATGCTTAGTGACATTATAGCAGAAATAGACCAAAAAAATAGACAAGCCTAAGAAAACTATGGAAGCAAAGCACAGGAAAAAAGGACTCCATAAAGTAGATTCAAGCAGAGATCCACAGAATAAAAGCTCCATTGAAAGTATTTCAAGCAGATTAGGCCAGTATGAGGACAGGGTCTCAGATATTGAAGACAGGCTTGCAGTCAGTGACCAGGAAAAGGAAGATTTCTCAATAATAGCAAGGGATCATGAGAATCAATCCAGCAGCTGCTAGATGAGACAAAGAAGAATAACAAGATTAATTGAAGTAAACAAACAAGCAGGAGAAACCACAAATGACATAAAAAAATGTTCACAGACAGCAGGACAGAAAATTTCCCATTAGAGAAAAAGAATTTGACATTAAGATAAATGAGACAAATACAACACCAATTAGCAATGATCAAAAACAATCTACAGCCAGGCATTTCATAGTCAAGATTCTAGAAATTCAACACAAAAATAGCATCCTAAAAGCTGTTAGAGAGGAGAAACAAATCACCTGTAGAGGAAAGCCCATCAGAATTACAGCTGACTTCTTGGCACAAACTCTCAAGTCAAGGAGAGCTTGGAGTATTCCAAGTTCTAAAGCAAAACAACTTTCAACCCAGGTTGATATATCCTGTAAAACTATCTTTCAAAATTAATGGAGAGGGGCTAGGGATTTAGCTCAGCGGCATAAGCGCCTGCTTGGCAAGTGTAAGGTCTTGAGTTCAATCCCCAGTACCACACACACACACACACACACACACACACACAAAATTAGTAGAGAAATAAGATACTTCCATGATAACATCTGAGGAAATTTATGACCACCAAATGAGTACTCCAAAATGTTCTGAAGGACTTTCTAGTAAGAGGTAATTAAGGACTACAGCTCCATGAACCCCAAAAGAAGGAATCTGCCAAGGAAGGCAAACAATTAGAAGGAAGGAAAAAACGGAGAAGCCAACAATAGGAAAATAACATGACAAGGACAAGTCATACATATCGGTTATAACCATCAATGTTAATGGTCTCAATTCAGCCAAGAGACACAGACTGGCAGAATGGATCAAGAAGCAAGATCCAACAATATGCTGCATACAAGAAACATTTAATTAAAAAAGAAATTAACGGACAAAGTCAAAGGATGGAAAACAACACTCCATGCAACAGGAAGCCAGAAAAGAGCAGGGGTAGCCATTCTATTTTCAGACAAAGTGAATTTCAAATCAAGACTGATTAAGAGAGATAAAGAAGGTCCTCATACAGGGAACAATCCAAGAGAAAGAGATAAAAATCATAAATATATATGCAACAAATACTAGTGCACCCAGCTATTTAAAATAATTACTAATGGACATGAAAAATCAAGCCCTAATACAATTGTATTGGGAGGTCTCAATACCCCACTGTCACAAAAAGACAGATCAACTACACAAAAAAGTCAATAATGAAATATTAGAACTAAAACTTTTGAACAAGTGAACTCAGTAGATGTCTGTAGTGTTCCACCCCACAACATCAGAGTACACATTCATCTCAGCTGCACACAAGGAAATAAACCATATGGTCCAAAATAGACCATGTACTGGCTCATAGAACATGCTAAAGTAAATGCAAAGAAGTTGAAATTATCCCATGAATACTATCAGACCACAGTGCAATGAAATTGGAAATTCATGCCAAAGGAAACCACAAGAACTTCATAAACACATGGAAATCAAATAGCACCATACTGAACACAGATGAAATTAAAGAAATTAGACAGTTTTTACAGTTGAATGATAATTACAATACAACATAGTGAAACTTGTGGGTCACAATGAAAGCAGTCTTAAGAGGAAAATTTATAGCAGTAAATGCTCATATCAGGAACACAAAGCAAGCTCATATAAACAACTTAATATTGAACCTCAAACTTACAGAAAAAGAAGAGCAGGTGAAACCAAAAGCTCGCGTAAGGAAGGAAATTACAAAGATCAGAGCAGAAATTAACAGATTGGAGACAAAAAACAGTACAAAGAATCAATGAATCAAAGAGTTGGTTCTTTGAAAGATTAAATAAAACTGACAAACCCTTAGCCAACCTTCCAAAAAAGGAAAGAAAAGACTCAAATCCACACAATTAAGATTGAAAAGGGCAAAATCACTACAGACCCTGAAGAAATCAGAAAACCATCTGTACCTACTTTGAAAACTTGTATTCTAATAAGTTGGAAAATGCAGAAAAATGGACATATTTCTAGATACATATGAATTACCAAAGCTGAATCAAGAAGATATAAAAATCCTACATAACCTAATATCAATAAATGAAATTGAAGATGTAATTAAAAACCCATCAACAAAGACAAGCCCAGGTCCTGATGGATTCTCTGCTGAATCTATAAGAAATTTAGGGAGGACCTAACACCACAACTTCTCAAACTCATTAATGAAACTGAGAGGGAAACAATACTTTCAAATTCATTCCTGGAAGCAGACATTACTCTGATACCAAAACCAGAGAAATACCCAACTAAGAAAGAGAATTACAGGCCCTAATTGATGCAGAAATCCTCAATAAGTTACTGGCAAACAGACTGCAGCAAATTGTCAAGAAAATTGTATACCATGATCAAATACAGTTCATCCAGGGATGCAAGGATGGTTTAACATACATAAATCCATAAATGTAATACACCATATTAACAGAGCCAAGGGTAAAAATCATATGATCATCTAAATAGATGCAGGAAAGGCTTTTGACACAGTCCAGGACCCATTCATGATAAAAACCCTACAAGAAATCGGAATAGATGGTCTTTATTTAAAAAATCAATAGTCTTCCTGTGCACAAATAAACTCCCTGAGAGAGGAATTAGGGAAACCACACTCTCACAGTAACATCCAAAAAAAAAAAGAAAGAAAAGCAGACAGAGAGACTCTGGAATCAGTCCAACAAAGGAAGTAAAGATCTATACATTGAAAATTATAGCACTCTGAAAAAAGAGATCAAAGGGTTATCAGAACATGGAAAACCATCCCTTGCTTGTGGACAGGAAGAACCATCACTGAGAACGGCCAAACTGCCAAAACTGTTACACAGATCTAATGCAATCCCTATCAAAAAACCATTAGTATACCTCACAGATCTAGAGAAAACATTTCTAAAATTCATCTGGAACCAGAAGAGACTTTGAATAGCAAAGGTAGTCCTGGGCAATGAAGGCAAGACAGAAGGCATCACAATCCCTGACTTGAAATTATACTACAAAGCCACAGTGATAAAATCAGTATCAGCATGGTACCCGTAAAAAAAAAAAAAAAAAAACAGACCTGAGGATCAGTGGAACAGACTAGAAGATGCAGACACAGCTACAAACACAACCACCTTTAACAAAGGGGCTAAAGGGGTCATTAGAAGACAGACAGCCTCTTTAATACATGGTACTGGAAAAACTGGCTTTCCATTTGCTAAAACTATACACATGTCTGTCACCATGCACTAAACCAAAGTGTAAATGGATCAAAGATCTAACTACTGAAACAGAAACACTAAATCTACTGGAAGACAAAGTAGGTAGAAATCTTAAAGACATAGGGTTAGGCAGAGAGTTCACAGACAAACTGCCTGGGAAGTACTTCAAAGGATCAACTGAGATAAGGATCTTAAAACATTTTTGCACATCAAAAGAAACCAACAGAGTGAAAAGAAAACATTTTTACACATCAAAAAGAAACCAACAGAATGAAAAAGAGTTTTAGTCAACTGTCCCTCAGACAAAGGACTTTTATATAGAACATATAAAGAACTGAAAAAAAATCAGACCCCACAAATTCAAAGACCCAATCCAAAAATGGGCATCTGAATAAATATGTCCTTCTCAGATGAAGAAATACAAATGGCAAATAAATATGTGAAAAAATGTTCAGCATCATTGGTCATTTGAGAAATGCAAATTAAAACCACACTGAGATTCCACCTCACCCCAGAAAGAATGACTATCATCAAAAAATCAACAAGTAACAAATGCTTGAGGGGCTGGGGGCAAAAAGGAACCCTTCTCCACTGTTGGTGGGAGTGTAGACTGATGCAACCACTGTGAAAATCAGTGCGGAGATTCCTCAAAACACTAGGATTGGAGGTACATTCAACCCAGCTAGTCCTCTTCTGAGTATTTTCCCAGATAAATTAAAAACATCATGCCATAGCAATATATGTGCACCTATGTTTATAGTAGCACAATTTGTAATAGCTAAATCTTGGAAACAATGCAAACGCTCATAAACCAAAGAATGAGTAGAAAAGATGTGTTTTGATACAATAGAGTACTATAAAGAAGAAGGCTTTTATAGGCAAATGGAAGCAACTTGAGACCACACTCATACGTGAAATAAATCAGACTCACCTGTGTAAACACTGTGTTGTCTTCCTAGTGTGAGAAACTGAAAGAGTAAGAGCCATCATCTCCAGCAGAGATTGTGAAAGGGAAAGAAACTGCTTCAAAGGCAGGAAGAAATGGATGAGGGAAAGGAGAAAGGAGGTTCTTAGCTAGTGTGTATATGTATAGTTCCTAAGATGATTACATTATTAATTTCTTTTAGTGCATTGAAAAGAACATTTTGTGCTAATATTGTTCGGCCAATTATTCATGCCTATATTTTGTAATGTGAGCAGCTACTTTGAAAATAACTATGCAATATATTAACCATTGTTAATTTCCTATTATCCTATTTTGAAACTCTGTATCACTCTTTCTTTTTCTCTTTAGATTTAAAAAACCTAGCCCTAAGAATCCCCAGAGCATAAGTGAACCTGGGAACAATGAAAGGTGTCAGAACAGAGGGAGATGCAGGGTTCCCCAAACAGATGCGCTGGGTTAGGGAGATAGAGGTGGCGCTGGGAGTGTTACCTGGGCCAGCGGGGCTGGACCCCAGTATCACCAGTGTTTGTGCACTGAGCCTCCTGTGTGCAGGACGCCAAGCCTTCTGTTGAGGGCCTGCCTTGTGTGTGGGGGGCTCCTGCCCGAGCAGCATGTGGCTAGGGAAGGTGGCCAGACTGCTGTGGTGACACTGAGGCCCAGGAGGCGGGGTGGGGACGGCAGTGGGGTCTGAGTTGGGCCCTGCCTAGAAAGGGCCTGTGCCTGGCCTGGACTAGTGTGCTAGGATCTGCCCACCCACGTGGCATAGCAGCCAGGCAGCCATGCAGACCCCAAGGGCACAGCTAGACAGGTGGGCAGGGAGGAAGTCCAGGGCCTTCCCCTGGGCATTTTCCAGCTATAAACCAGACTGTGGGTGCTGAGGTGGCTGTTGGATGCTTCCTGTCCCTCTTCTGTCTCTAGGGAGCAGGTGGCAAAGGCTGGGCACATCCTCTTCCTAGAGTAACAGGCGTCTGATCGGGTGGGCGACAGAGCCAGCTGCCCCTGCCATGCCCTCAGCTGGGTCCCTCCAGCCCCACCCGCCACCCCCATGCACACGCCGCCCCTTCCCTGTGTCCTCCCCAGGTCCCCGCTTCCCCTGGCTCTGCTGAGTGTCCCTGTCCCCACAGCCGCCATCCCGTTGGGGCCGCAGGAACCAGCCCATCAACGTGAACCACTACGCCAACAAGAAGAGCGCCGCAGAGAGCATGCTGGACATCGCGCTGCTCATGGCCAACGCGTCGCAGCTGAAGGCCGTGGTGGAGCAGGGCCCTGCCTTCTCCTTCTTCGTACCCCTGGTGGTCCTCATCTCCATCTCCCTGGTGCTGCAGATCGGCGTGGGCGTGCTGCTTATCTTCCTCGGTCAGTGTCGGAGCACACGCCAGGGTGGACGCATGCGCGGGGTCCTGAGGGGAGGCCTGCTTCCCAGATGCCTGGGGCTTCCTGCCACCCACAGTTCCAGCGGCAGCACAGCAGTCCGGCTCAGCGCCCAGTGATAAAGAGTGGCCAGGTTAGGAAGTGAGTGCGGAGGGGACCCAGCCTCCGCTAGGCTTGGGAGGTAGGGACCCCATACCTGCGGACAGGTGAGCCAGCCGCACCCACATTGCAAGGCACAGCCATGGGAACTTCATGCTCCCCAAACTGGCCGTCAGAACCACTTCCTCTGCCTGATGGACAGACAGACCCACAGAGCACAGGCAGGCAGGAAGTCAGCCGGGCCCCATGGGTGTTCCGGGGCTCCACAGGCTGCTACCTTTTGCTGCCAGGACCCCCAGGGCTGGCCAGAGGCTCAGTTCTGGTCAGGACCAGTGCAGGCACCAACTCAATTCCAGCTTTGCCTCCTGGCAGGATGGCTTGGGACACGTGGGTGGACCTGCTGGGCCCTCTTTCTCCCAGCTGGGAAAGGGGGCCCAGCAGAGCTGTGGGCAGTTGGGTGGAGCCATGGATGGAGCACAGGAGGGACTTGGCACATTTGCCTCAGAAACCAAACCTAGCTGACTTGATGTCCAAAAGCAGTGTGGCCTTGGGTGTGTGACCTGCCTGGGCTTTGGCTCCTTGTGGGGAGGGTGGAGGACCACAGAAGGAGGGCCGCCCAGGGCAGAGGGCCTGCTGTCAGGATTTCAGCAAAACAGGCGGTTTCTAGCAGGGAGGGTGAAACCCACCCTGAGTGCGGTTGAGGGTCCTGTAAGGTCCAGACGATGCCCACATGGCCAGGGGCCTGCCACCATGCGGATTCCTTCTCCCCCACAGTCAAGTATGATCTTAACAACCCGGCCAAGCACGCCAAGCTGGACTTCCTGAACAACCTGGCCACGGGACTGGTGTTCATCATCGTGGTGGTCAACATCTTCATCACTGCCTTTGGCGTCCAGAAGCCTGTCCTGGGTATGGCAACCCAGCAGTAGGGGGTCCAGGTGAGTGGGAAGGAGCCAGTGTCTGCAGTTGACCACCTCAAGGAAGCTGAGGACCTGGTGATCCCTCCCTGGCCATCCCAGGCTCCTTCCCAGCCAGAGCACCCTCAGCCAAACCTGCTCAGCCCTGCCTGCTCGACACCTTGAGGTCCTGTGGTCACAGTGTTTGGAGGAAATGGGTTAGGTTGGGTTGGGTTTGTGGCGCTAGACACGGAGCCCACAGCCTCATGCCTGCAAGGCCAGCGCTGCACCCGGAGCCACACCACAGACTCTGGCCACCATTTAAACCCTGGAAAGCTCTTGGAGGGTGGAAGTTCCTTGCTGTTCCTCAGAATGATGCTGTGCTCCCCTCAGAGTCCCACTTAGCAGGTGACGCTTCATCCGAGCTCTCTTCTGAGAAGGCAGCCTCCCTCGGAGTCGGCCCCCTTGTGGCCCACTTGACCAAGAAAGCAGGATTTGGGGGTTTCTCATGGGAGCTCCCATGATGCCCATCTCCCTACCCCTGACCAGGCCTCAAGAAGCCTGCAGTACCCTCCCTGGCTCCGGTATGGACCCAGCGCAGACAGGGCTGCCCCATTCCTTGAGTATAGGTCGAGGACCCCAGGGTAGAAGCATTTCCCATGTCATGTTCAGCCTCTGCCTCTGTCCCAGCTCAGAGAGTGTGAGCGGCTGCCTGAGGGCACCAGCCTGGGAGGAAGATGAGCAGGGAGCCAGGGTGAGCTTCATGGAGGCTGGAACCATCTGTTCCACAGTGCACGTGGCGGAGAGCAGGGCTGTGCATTCCCTCACAGGCGACAACTGGGGCCCACCGGCTTGGCCTTGCAGCCCAAGGCTGCTGTGCTGCTGGTCCAGGACCTGGGTGGCCCTGCACAGCATCTGATTTGCTGTACAGCTCCTGCCCTGCCCTGGTGTGTGATGGGTCACTCCCAGAGAGCCCAGGTGCCAGTCTGCCCCTCACATGTGGCACCTGCCAGGAGCTGTCAGCAGGGGGGTCAGCACTCATGCATCTTCTCTTCTTTCCAGACCCTGAGAGGCACCTGCCCCACAGCTGGTCACCCTTACCTAGGACTGCACTCCCTTGAGATGTCCATCTCCTTACTCACAGCACACCGAGCCCACCAGGCCAGCACCTGGAATAAACCTCTGCTCCCACTGTGACTGCCATGTAGGGCTGGACGCAAGACCCAGAAGGACAGAACTGGGGAGCCCAGCTCCTGTCGCCTGGGAACATGTAGCAGGTCCAAGGACAAGCCGGACCAGGAGCCAGCCGGCCTCTGTCTCAGGACATTCCAGAAGGACAAGGAGTCACTCCTTCCCTTGCCAATACACCAGCATCCCCACTACCTGTGGGGGGCCTGCCGGGTCGCCTGGTGGCTGCTGCCTCTGCTGTCTCCTAACCCAGAGACACTAGGAGGCCCCCGTGGACCCACTGATGGCCTCAGGCTGCAGCCTCAGCGCCTGGGCTCTGTGGCCATCACGAGTCAGCTGCACCTACTCAGGCCCTAGACTGTGCTCACCCTGTCCTCCAGCAGTGACCTGGCTGAGCCCTGGTCCCTGCCTCGGGGCCCAGCTGCCCACTTTCCTAATTGAGAATGACCAATGGCTCGTGCTTCTCCCCCCATCCTGGGGTGGGTTGGGACCCCTCACGAGCATGCTTTGTAAGCCTCCGAGCACACAGCTCATCCCAGTGCCTTCCCAGAAAGTCGGGGTCAGGGACCCCTTTTGGCCCCCAGCCTGTCTCAGGATGTGGTATGGAGGCAGAGGGCCCTGAGTTGAGGCCCCAATGCCTAGCTGCTTTTTCCTGTCTCTTTTTTAATTTTTTTAAATTTTGAGACAGGGTCCCGCTAAGCTGCTCAGCTGGCCTTGAACTCCTTATCTTCCTGCACGGGCTTCCTGAGCAGCTGGATTGCAGGTGTGCGATACTGCAGCCAGCTGCTTTTATGCCTTTATACCAACACATAGAGAAGTTGGGAGAATGCCATCTCAGACTTAGGAACGTTTCGCCAGGTGTGGTCTCCACCGTCCCAGGACCTGCACCACTGGCCTGTCCTGCATGTGTGAGGAACACGGAACTCCAGGCCCCGGCCTCACGGCGAGGCCCCCAGCACTTCCGTGTGCAGCGCTAGAGATGGGGCCTTTGCAGCCCTCCTGGAGCTGGTGCATGGCTGGCCCTGTGCTCAGGGGCCCTCTGTGTCCTTTGTAGCAAAGTAATAAAAATAAACACCCTTCCAGGACCCTGCACACGCCACACTACTTCTTTGTCCAAATTCAGGGCAGGCACTTGCACGCCATCAGACCCTGTGATGTCCCCCAGCCTCGCCCAGGAAAATGCTTTTGGGACCACAGTCCTGGGCTGGAGGGTGGTTTGCACTGTGGCCACCAGCACTGTGTCCTGGTGTGAACTGGCCCACAGCAGCCAGATGTTGGCCAACAACACGTGGCGTGGTTCCTCCTCTGAGGAGGAAATTCACCCACATGGGGCTGGGGAAGGGAGGATCCCGAGATGGGTGCACCAAGGCCAGGCCACAGCCCTGTTCCCAGAGGCACACGCTGGGCCCACATGTCCTGTGTGCCGACCCCCACCCAGGCGCCTGTGCTCACTGCCTGTGTAATGTCCGGGAGCATCTCGCTAGCACGCTTTGTGGTCCTGCTGCTCTCTGGAGTACTGCCTTGCAGCCATCCTGAGGCCATCGCACTGGCATCCAGGGCTGCCTCTCCTGGTCTCTGCTGGTCCCTGTCTGGGTTCTGTTACCTTTGATACCTTGGGGGAGAGCCACCGTCCATGTCAGCAGAGGTCAGTGTCCTACCCAGCAGACCGCCTGTGCTGGGAGGGGGACACTCCTGATCCATGTCCGGGCTTCTCCTCCTTGGTCCTTGGTCTGGCCTTTCTCCAGCCTTACCTCCTGTAGCCTGTGTTCACTGCTCTTGGGTGCACAATCAGTGCTCTGGGTGTCCTGAGCCCTGTGCCTCTGTCACAGCAGGCGAGGAACAGATAGAAAATGGTCCAGCACATTCCCAAGTGCTCCTCTGTGAGGCCTGCCCTGCCCTGCTCTGAAAACAGATCTGCTCTCGGGGGCAGCACCGTGGTGGGGAGACCTGGAGAGTGACCAGGTATGGCAGGAGCAGGGAGATAAGCATAGTGAGGAGATGAAGCCGCAGCGGGGCCTGTAAGGAGGTCAGCAGGCAGTGCTGGAGGGATGCGTGTTACAGGCAGAGGGTTAGCCATCACCCTGAGGCTGGGACCAGCTGGGCCTGGCATTATATGAATGGTAGGGTGGGGACAGTCACTCAGAACTGGGAATGGCTGCAAGGGGCTGAGTGAGGTGGAGGTTGGCTTCCTTTACCTTTCTATACTGGATTAAAGAGTTCATTAGCTTGAGGGATAGGCAGGTGGATGGATGGGTATGTGGGTGAATGGAAGAGATAGATGACAGGCTAGACAGATGATAGATAGGATAGATTGGGCCCTGGTCTGGCTTAAGTGTCCCCCAAAGATCCCCAAGGTGGCATCCCTGAAAAGTGGTGGAACCTTTAAGAGGTGGGGCCTCGTGGGAGGTCTGTATGTTATTGGGGGCATGGCCTGGAAGGAGACAGAGACTGCAGCCCTTCTTCGAGATGAGGTGAATGTTTTCTCTGCCATGTACTCCTACCATGATGTGCCACCTTGCTGGGGACCCAAAACAATGGGACCAATTGATTGTAGGCTAAAACCTCCAAATCTCTGAACCAAAATAAACCTTCACACTTTCTAAGTTAATTATCACATGTATTTTATTATGGTGACAGAAAACTGACTAATATAGGTAGGTATGTCTCAGTCACTTTCTTATAGCTGAGACAAAATACCAGATAGCCATGACTTAAAGGAGAGGACCATTTCAGCTCACATCTTTGTTCCATGGTCATCCAGCTCCAAAGCAGAAGTGGCATGGCTGATGGACCTGGGGAGGGGTGGGGAGGCGTGCTTTTCCCACAGCAGCCAGGAGGCAGGGAGGGAGCAGGGCTGGAGATGGAAACACACCCAGTCACACCCCCAGTGCCACGAGACCATCCAGACCCCACCTCCTAACAGGGGGCCAGCCAGGAGCTCACCATGGTTCACCCCTTAGATCCAGTCTCCTCCAAACACATGAGGCTTTGGGGGGACACCCCGACCTGAATCATAACAGGAGAGAAAATCGGGACTGAGAGGTGGTGGGTGGGCAGATTGATACAGGAGGTGAAATGCGTGATGTATGTTTAACATTTTAAAAATGAGTTACAGTAGAAGACACTGGGATTAATCCGCTTCAGAAGACCCCTCACTCTGGACACACTTGGCCATCACTCTAGCCACTTTCAGAAGCTGCTCTGGAAGTGCCCTTTCACGTGTGTCAAGCTGTCTCAGTGTCCTGCGCTGACTCAACAGGTTTTCTTTTCATGGTCGCTTTTACCTTGCGGAAGATCCAGGAGTTGCCTGGTGCCGGGTCCCCTGAGCGCAGTGAGTGAGGATGCACTGCGATGGTCGGGAGAACCTGCCTTTCCGCGGGGACTCAGCGGCAACACTCACTATATTTTTTATCACACTTCTTACAGCTGAAAGTCAGGCAGCCAGATGTCTTCATGTTTTCTTCTTTTGCTCTTGGATATTTATTTTGGGGGAATGTTAACTCCAGTGGCTGTTGACCTGGGTCTGTCCCCCGGAAGCCACCCCAAAAGTCATCTTCTGGGGGATGTCGCCAGGCTGATTTTAAGCCACGGTGTCCCTTCTCCCACATGGATGCAGTGGGGTCCACCAGAAGATGGGGTGTGAGAACCTGTGCGACATGGCCTGGTCCCTCCCTCAGGGCCCTCCATCCACTGCAAGATGAGCCCAGGCACCCAGCTCGGGGTCAGATGACGATTTGGGACCCCGTGGCCATTTGAGCAGCACCTTCTAAGGGTTCCCGCCCACCTTCAAAGACTGGGAACAGAGCTTCTGAGCCATGATGGGGCCTAGCAGTGACGTGACCCCAGGCTCAGAGGGGCGTCCTGTCCATCTTGACATCTCCCAAGTGCCCTTCAGGTGCCCAGGGCAGTAGGGAGCAGAGCGAGCCAAACCCCTCCCAGATCCTCATCCAACCAAGGGAGCCATGACCTGTGGCTGGCTGGGGGACACTGGCAGGGCTCCTAGAAGCCATCTGCAAGCAGGGTGCTGACCCAGTGGGACCTGGGAAATGTTACCACATATAAAGCCGTGTCAGCGCACTTCCAAAAGCAACCCAGGGTCTGCATGCTCAGCGTTCACCAGCCCCGTGTTGTGCAAGATGTGGATGTGTCCTCACGGCCCCGTGACCAGAATGCCCAGCGCTTTGCCTCAGCCCTCTCCTCCTTTCCTGCACCCCAAGCCTCTGGCATGTGGCGCCCTCCCTCAGCTTGGCTCCTCGCACTGGAAACTGTCCCTGGAGCAGCTGCGCCCCTCACTTGTGTGTATAGAGAGTACCCTGTACAGGTGGCATTTCTACCCAGGACCTGGAGGATTTCAACAGCAAGCCCGAGAGACCCAGGCAGAGGGAGCCCCACAGCAATGGTGTCACAGCACATGACACGTGCCCTGAGGCACAGGTCGCTGGTGAGGGTCAAGTGCTGGCATGGAGGGGCACCAGGGAGGAAGGGGCCTGCTGTGCCACCACTCCCCTGTGCCCTTGGTGTACTTTGGGTTGGGGGCACCACTTGGCCAGGTGGTGCCAGGGATGGGCATGAGGGGGCACCAAGGTCTAGATGGGGAGTCCCCAGCGTTCTCCCCTCCATAGGCCCTCGTAGGAGGGGCACTAGTGGGGGACAGCCAGGAGGGGGAGGGGCCTGATGGTGGTCAGGGATGCTGGAGTCCAGCCAGGCGGGAGGCAGGAAGCCAGAAGGGTGTCCAAGGGCAGCCCGTGGGCTCGGCGCAATGCCCTAGTGCCTTGTCACAGATGGAAGGAGGAAGTCGGCAACACTGAGGCCAGCTGGGCCCAAGGCCAGGGACAGGTAGTCCTGTGTGTGCCCTCTCAGGATGGTACCCTAAGGAATCAGGTCCCACAGGTCCTGCAGCAGCTCTGAGGAGGCGGGGCAGCCCCAGGCCTCCCTTGGCACGGGCCTGTGGTCTCACCTGAACCAATGTTTCCAGTCTTCAGATGACAGAAACCAGATGCATCTATCCATCCATCTATCCATCCATCTATCACCTTATCATCTGTCATCTACATCATCATCTATCTGTGTCATCTGTCATCTACCTGCATCTGTCACCGTCTTGTACCTTTGTATCACCTGTCTGTCTTCTGTATCTCTGTCCTCTATCTGCAGCACTGGGGCTGGCCCCGGGCTTCGCACTGAGCCACCCCATCTGCTCGCCTGCCTTCTGTCCTTTCCTTTTCCTTCCTTCTTCCTCTCTCCCTCCCCTCTTTTTTCTTCTTTTTTTTTTTTTTAATCTGTACTGGGGATCGAACTCATGACCACGTGCTTGCAAGGCAGGTGCTTATGCCGCTGAGCTAAATCCCCAGCCTCTCCTTCTTCTTTCTTTCAAAATAGTCTCACCAAGTCACTAAGTTGCCCAGGCTGGGTTGGAACGTGTGACTCTTCGCCACGGCCTCTCACCATGCCGGGATTACAGGTGGGTACTGTGATGCAGGCTAGAAAGGGATCCTAAGGTCCCTCCAGGTTCTGTGCCTTTTCCAGAGTAAGTCGTGCCTGTATCTTCTGTCACCTCCTAGGTGTGCACTGCCTTGACTGTGGTGCCAGGACCCTTCCAGCAAAGGGTGGCTGAGGGCCTTGAGCAGTGCCCATGGTGTATCCAGAGTAGGGTCCCATGTTACGCAGGCACAGACAGAGGCCTGAGACTTGGCAGCACATTTCCTGATCTTGTGGTCTGAGAAGGGGGAGTGAGAAGGTAACCGGGGCCTCCCTCGTTGGACACCTGGTGGGAGCCCTGAGTGCAGCTGCTTTTGGCCCTAACACACAGAGAGCCGGCCGTGCGGTGACACGGCCCCACCTGATGTTCTGAGCCACTGTGAGCCGCAGCCTGTGTGCAGTGCTCGAGGGACCTGGCCCAGCCACACCAGCCACTAGTGCCCCTGGAAAGTACAAGCCCACTGTGACTCTGCTGGTGATGATGCTGGAGGAACTAGCGGGCGGGGGCAGGCAGGAGATGGATCCTTGTGCACATGCATGCACGCATGTGTGCACGAGTGTGCTGCATGTGTGCATGTGGTGAGGGGAGGCAGTGCAGGCAGAGGGCACGTGACACTGCTCTGCACCCTCAGGGTCCTGTCTGTGGACCAGGAGTAGTGACTGGAGTCCCAGCAGGGCAGGGGCGACACTCGAGGTACATACTCAGAGGAGCTGCCCAGCCTGTGCAAGGCAGGGGGCCAGGGACCCCATGGCCTCAGCTCTATTTGCTTGGTCTGTGTGCCACAAGTGACCTTTCCAGGACAGGCCCTGCAGCAAGCTGGGCCATCACCTCCAGCCCAGTGTGGCCAGCACCAAGGACTCAGAGGCTTGGTCAGGGATATTTCTCACCTCTACCTCTGTGTGGCACCACGAACCGCCCTGTTCTCAGAGCCCCTATCCCTGCTCAGCTGGCCAGCCCCACCCCTGGTGGGTCGTGCAGAACGTGTGTTTGTCTCCAGCCTCAGGCTGTGACTGTGGCTGTGTTCCTGGTCCCCAGACCCCAAGGCCAGGCTTTGGCAGGCTGATTCATCTGCCCCCCTCCAGGCCCAGGTCCCCTGGGGTTCTATTCCCAGCACAGGGCAGGGCCCCGGCTGTGAGGGCCTGAGGGACTAGACGGTGATATGGTGATACGTGGGAAGGGGCTCAGGCGATCACAAGCAGGGAATAGGAACGAGGGAGACGCCCTCCCCTGGGCTCAGTGTCCCCTCAGAAAAGCGAGGCGCAGGTCCTAACCTTCTGGGACTGTGAGAACTGAAGTTAACACATGTGAACACTGGGGCAGCTGATGCCCCCTCCTACAGCACCCTCCAATGCCTCCAGTTGGGGGTGCCCAGGCCAGGGCCTCACAGAGGTGCTGGGCTGGCGACAGGAGTCCACCCTTGCCTTGGCCAATGGGGCTAGAGGGAGACCAAGTGACAGGGACCACCGAGGGCAGAAGGAAGGCTCAGGGGCCATCTGAAGGGTGAGGGGTACACGGCACAGGAGACAGTGTAGGAGGAACACCTGTGGGGGAGGAGAATGGGCAGAGGACACCTGCGTGGGCAGGGGAGGGCTGGCCCCAGAGAGGCCAGGGACACTGGGGGGCCTGCCCCAGCTGGGGCAGCTGCAGTCACCCTCCTATCACCAGGCAGCAAGTCAGACAGAGAAGACTCTGTTTATTATCATCAAGCACCTTGTAGGGCGAAGGTGGTGAGCTCCACAGAGAAATTATAAATAATGAAAAGGAAACATTTAGAAAAAGAGGTGTCAGCCCCACAGCAGGGAGCGGGCAGCGGGCATCGGACAGCAGGGAGCAGGGGACTCTTTGGTTGTGCAGTGGGAGTGGCCTGGTGTCTGGCTCCATCACAACCCCCGAAAGTCGTCTGCCAGGAAGGCCAGGAGGTAGCGGCTGACGTGCCTATCAATGATGACCGGTGAGAAGCCCAGGACGCGCCGGGTCCCGGGCAGCACCTTGGGGTCTGGAAGAGGGGAGAAGGGATGGAGCAAGTAAACTGTCTCCCGCACTCCCTGGGGCTTGAGGGGTGGGAGCACCGCCACTTCCTCCCACTTAGACCCTGTGTGCAGACTTTAGGGGCACAGGGCCCTGGAAGCGCACCCTGCCCCACACCAGGAACCTTCCAGGGGCAACACACTCGGGCATCACGGGGAAGGAGGGCTGCAAGCCGTGTGCCTCAGTGGCCCCCTTCACATGGGGCCTGCGACCCCATGGCAGGAAAGACCTCAGGCTCCAGGGTGGGAGACCTGATCCCTGGAGCTCCAGGTGACAGGCGTGGCGAGGCTCCCTAAGCCCCGGAGCCCACTCCTCTCCAGAGAATAACGGTAACAGAGGCCACCGAGGCTGCAGGCTGCATGCACTCTACTCCTGTCTCTCTGCTGCTACACAGTGGGACACGGAGGTAGGGGCCCAAGGTGCCCCGCTGCACGCAGGGCTGGGCACCCACCTGGAGGGCAGCAGTAGAGCAGCAGGGCGAGGCCGGCGGCCAGGCCAAGGCCCGCCAGGAAGCTCATGGGTCCTGGGGGGGAATGAGCACCAGAATGAGGGCCAGGCCAGCAGGCAGGAGGGCCTGTCACCAACAGAAAGCCAGGAATGGATCCCGACAGGACGGAGGGCCCCTGGGGCACAGACAGAGCCCTGGGGGGAAGAGAGAGAAGGAGAGGGAGGGAGGGGGAGGCGGAGGGGCGCGGCCCCTGTTACCCCTGTCACTCAGCCTGCGGCTCTCGCTGCCCCAGTCAAGCTCTGTGCAATCTGAGTTCTCTGGAACAGAATCACAGAGCGAGGTTAGTCATGGGCTGGGCCAGAGAGCAAGGTGGTGGCCCCCAAGGCCATTTCTACCTCCCAAGCCTGCTGGGCCTCACACATCCTTGCATGGCCACCTCATGGCCTGGGATGGCTGGGCCAGGCCTGGGGAGGTGAGGACCCGTGGGGAAGCCTGTGGTTTGGGGTCTTTTCTCTTAGTCAGGCTCCTGTGACATCAAGACCCCAAGCGTGGCATGAGTATCATTGTTGAAAGCCAGTCTCATCATCTTGGTGGCTCTTACAAGGTGCAGCTGGGCTGCGAGCTTCTCCCCAGACCTCCCTACTCACCCAACCCTCTGGACAGGCCCTGGGGACACCAAGGAGCCATGGAAGAGGCTCCACCATCAGTGTTCTGGAAGACTGGCCAGGGCCTATCCACCTGCCCCTGGGTGTCCACACTGCATCCTGTGAAGCCTGTGGTGGCTTCTGTGGGCTCGAGTCCAGGCTGAGTGGCCTGGGTTCATCCCTGTAGCCAGACACAGCAGCCTCCCTTCCCAGGGCCCCATGCACAGAGGCCTCAGAACCTGGCCACCGCCAGTGCCCTCTCCGCTGCAGAAGCTCAGAAGACCCCAACCAGAAGGCCCAGGAGCACTGCCTGGGACGTGCCCCTCTAACTAGGACACACAAGATGACCAGCCATCCATGTCCAAGGGCACGCTATACAAAGTTGGGCACACAAGGGTGGCTGGGGGGCAGAAGGGGGCACCACCCCGGGTCCACTGTGAGCTGGAATAATTGTGGGCTGGGACAGTAATAATTGTGGGTCTCACCATGTAGTGGGGGCACCAGCACGGAAATGAAGTCCCCTCAGTGATGAGGGTGAAAAGGAGCATAAGAATGAAGGACAGAAAGGAGAGATAGACGGCAGGGCAGGGACACCGGGTGAGATTTGTACGCCCGCATGCGCTCCTTTGGGGCCATGGGATGTCCCAGGGGAGGGCCAAGGGACAGGAGACACCCAGGCCGGCCTGGGGACAGAGGACACCCTGGCTAGCGGTCAGCAGTCCAGCATGAGCACCGGGGCTGGGGATGGACTTACGCAGGGCGCGGCGGCTGGGCAAGTGGCAGTGCAGGGGCTGCGCGTGGATGTACAGGGCGCGGTAGAACTCCTGGCAGTGCCGCTCGCCGCTCCGCTGCAGGTGGCTCAGGAGGTCGCAGAGCCTCACACGCAGCGACGCCTTGGGGTTCCGGAACTGGGGACGCCAGAAGGGGGAAGGAAGGGAGAGCAGGCTGGGGGGCGGCTCCGGACAGCAGAGCCTGCAGCCCCAGCTCCCCGCCCACGGCTGCGGCCGTGGTGTCACTGTCCCTCCGCAGTGCCCGTGGCGTGGCAAGGAGAAAGCATGGGACAGGCGACGGCGTCCTGGGCCTCGCTGCAGCTTCCTGGGACCGCGGGGCGGCACCTCAACCCCCAGAGACCTTTTTATTCATCTGTTAGAAGGGAAAATAATAAAGCTACACGGCAGCCTCATAGGGAATTAATGAGGTGAGGGCATAGGTGACAACTTCTATCACTGTGCAGTTCACAGGAAAGAGAGTCAGATATTCAAGAATCAGTAGGGGAAGCGCAGGTTCTTCTAAAGCACTTGATGAACCAGCAGGGAGGCCGTGGCGTGGTGCTGCCCCCTGGTGGCAGCATGCGTGACTGCGGAAACCGCAACGGACACCGACGCACTGCGGGAGCCTTTTTCCTGTGTAAACATCTTACATGTTTTCAAATGTCCAAAGGATCACCTAGCAGACTTGAAATCGCACTAACACTGATTTAAGTCCAAATTGCTTCTGTATCTGTGGAGATGGGGTCTCACTGTGTTGCCCAGGCTGGTCTCAAACTCCTACCTCCTGCCTCAGCCTCCTGAGTAGCTAGGACACAAGTATTGACACCAAGTCTGGCTGAGCCCATCAGTGTTTGCTTTTGGGGTTTGTTTTTGTTTGTTTGTTTGGTTGGTTGGTTGGTTTTTTTGGTACCTGAGATCTAACTCACGACCTTGTGCTTGCCAGGCAGGTGCTCATGCAACTGAGCTAAAATCCCTCGTCCTGGCCCACTGTGACTTTCACGATGCAGCAGCACCTGAGCAGCAGAGGACCCGTGCTGACTCCTGTTCTGTCCTTACCAACTCGTCTCGTGAGGAAGGGACCCACTCAGCAAGGAGGCCAGGGGCAAGGCCTGGGGCGCCTGGGCCACCAGCCTCAGCCTGCTTAGTCCTGGTGACATCGCCTGGAGCAAGAGGCTTGGGCTAGTGCTTGGGAGAGGGTGCACCCAACTCTTCCACCCAGAGTCCTGAGACCAAGGCCACCTCAGGGTCCTCCAGGCCTGGGAGGTTGGGCAGGATGAGACCTGGGACAGAGCCAGACGGTGCATCCAGAATGCCATTTGCAAGAGGGCCTGCCCATGCAGCCATGCTCTGAGAGGTCAGGGTGTGGCCTAGCCTCTGGAGACAGGTGACCCTGGCCACAGGACAGCCTCTCGGGCCTCAGTAGTAGCATGTGCCATAAGGCAAGGTGACAACCATGCCTACTCGCTGTGGTGTGGATCAGAGACAATTTGGGGGGGGGAAGGCAGTGGGCAGCTGTTACCTTGCTTTTGTGCCCATTCCACAGATGGGGCCACTATGGTTCCCAGCAAGACCACCCTACCTCAGCATGCAGGGCCTGCCTGCCTGAGGCTGCTGCCCACCTTGCCTTCCTACTTCTGGGCATGGAGGAAGTGAGGAGAAAAAAAAGAAGCATTCTGACAGCTCAGAGATGCAGAGGGAAGAGCTGCTGTGTGGCACCAGGATGGCGCCAGGCCTGGACTGCCGACCCTCCCTCTTCCGTCCTCCCCATCTGCTCTTGTTCCTGTGCTTCCATGTGCTACTGTATGATGTCACATGTTGTCACATTCCCTGGGTCACCTCCTAGAACCTTCCCACCAACTCTGACAGGGGCCAGCAAGCATGATGACATATAAAGAAACTGAGGGACAGATCTTCTGGGCTCATTTCGGGCTACTCCAAAGAGACAGCTTTAAGATCAGGTGACCTGAGAGCCCAGCCCAGGTGTGTCACCTGCGAGCCACCCTGAAACACCAGGTGTGCCATCCCCTGAGACCAGCCAGGGTGAGCAGTCAGCTCCTCCCAGTCAGCAAGGAAGGGACCCTGGGAGGCGTGTGGGGACCCCCACCCTCACCTCCTCAGCACCTTTTCGGCCTCCTTGTTGGTGAGGACCTGTGGGTAGTAGCGGTTCAGCTGAAGGACGATTCTGTCCACCTGCTGCTCACTCAGGCACCCCTGGCCTGTCAGGAACGGCGTGTCCTGTACCAGGCGGTCGCAGTAGGTCTGATCTGGAACACACAGGGAAGTGCAGGGTGTGAGCCAGCGCAGGCCTGGGGGGACCAAAGCCAGCAGCCGTGGTACCGACCTCGGAGGCCCTGCGCCTGCGGCAGGGAGACAATCTCTGGAAAGCACCTGCAGGACTGTGTCCGCCTCGGGCTGCCCCCGCCTGACAACCCACCTGGGCAGAAGATGCAAGTGAGCAGGAGGTGCAGCAGGAGTCCAGAGAGGCTGCCCTTGCTGCCCATCTCCTGCGCCCAAGAGCTGATCAAGGAAAGTGGACTTCCAGGGGTGAAGCATCCGCCCTCTAGCGGACTGCCCAGGGCCATCTGTAAACTGGTGAGGCAGCTCTGAGAAGGCCAGGATATGGGCTCTGCAGCTCCCCCAACCACGCAGAGGCAGGACACAGGGCTCAGTGTGCCACTGCCAAGGGACAAGACAGCGTTCTTATCACATCTCGCAGTCACGGCTACAGCACCCAGCTGCACCATCGTCCCCTATCAGCGCTCCAGACAGGCAGGTCCAGCGAGGAGGTAGGCAGACATCTCCAGCCACTGTCCTGTCACCCCAAACATGCACAGGTCGGGGAACGGACATGGGCCCTGGAGGAGTATATTTTACATACGTGCCTGAGGGGGAGTTCAGTGTCAGCTCAAAGTGGATCATTAGAACCCTAAGACACTGCATGCAATCTCCATATTAATTACAAAGAAAATATCTATAGAATATAAACAAAAATGAACAAGAAATGAGAAGAGAATGAAAATCCATTACTACAAAAAAATCAATTCAACGCCAAAGAAGGCATTAATGGAAGAAATTAGGGTCAAAAAAACCACAAGACATACAAAAAATGCTGTCTGTAAGAGACTCATTTTACATCTTAAGACATAATTAGGTTAAAAATGAAGGGGTGTCCCTAGTATAAGAAATAGTAAGAGTACATAAGAGTTTATGGTAATCATGATTCCCCATTACATTGCTTTGAAGCCTTCTAAAGTTTTCATTCATTAGATGGAATGGTTTTATTCTGGTTTGATTTTATTATGTGTGATGGTATGAACAGCTATTTTGAAGAAAACAAGTCATCATAATAGCCAATGTTGATCTAATATCATCTTACTCTGAAGTTCTTCCATGCTTTTGCTCTTCTGTTTCCTGTGGTTCTGTCATGTTGTATCTTATTCAATTGTATTATGTGTGATAGTATAAACAAATTTTCTATGGAAAATGAGATAATATAGTAGCCATTATTCATTTTCTGTTATTTGGTTCTGAATGCCCTGTGATACTCTCATTCTCTTGAACTATTTTGTTATGTTTGATACTATTGTATATGAAGTTATGCTCAACTATTTCAAAGAGATATTATGGTAGTTACAGTTAATTATGGGTTGTCTTTTGGTGAAATACTGTGTTGCTTACGTTGTTCTGTTCTGATCTGCTTTGTTATATCCTTTTTTGTCTTAATCTCTTTAAAATAAAAAAAAAGTGAAGGGGTGCAAAAAGATATTCCATGTAAGTAAAAATCAAGAGCAGGTGATACTAATATCACACAAAACAGACTTTAATTGGAAAGGTGTTACAAGAAAAAAATTACATTAGGGGCTGGAGATTTAGCTCAGCGGCGTAAGTGCCTGCCTTGCAAGCAGGCAGTCGTGAGTTCAATCCCTGGTACCGATAAAAAGGAAAAAGACAAAAAAAAAAATTTACATTATATGATTTTTAAAGGTTTTTTTAAAATCCATTTTATTTCAAGAATTAAAAGAAAGGAAAGAAAGAAGAATCAGAAAAAAAAACTACAAAAAAATTTCAAAACATATCAATCAGGAGCAGCAATGGTACACACACTGCGCATTGTCACCCCCAAATCATTCACCCAGAGTGCAGGACATCTGCATTCAATTGTCTAAACAATACCAGAACAAATATTTCTCTTTAGCAAACTCAGAGAAATCAGTAGTGCAACTAACTATCCTAACTATTTTTCTATACCTATACCTATACATATACATATATATACATATATACATTTCTTCTTTCAGCTTCTTACACTAACAGTGTTTACACGTGCCTTATTTATGTTCTCAAGTTACATCCATTTCCTATAAAAGTCTCCAGTTATCCTTCTTTATGGCTGAGTAGAACTCCATTGTACAAAAATACATTATATGTTAATAAAAGGGTTAATTCACTAAGAATACACAGCGATTATAACAGTTATAAACAGAGGCTGAGGCAGGAAGTTACAAGTCTAAGCCCAGTCTAGACAACTTATTAAGACCCGCCTCAAAATAAAAATAAAAGGGCCTGGGAGATAGCCCAGCGGTACAGCACCTGACTGGCAAGCCCAAGGTTGTGAGTTTGATTCCCAGTATGAAATAAAAATAAAGGCTGGGGACACAGCTCAGCATACAGGGCTTGCCTAGCACATGTGAGGCCCTGGGTTCAATGTCCAGTACCACACACACACACACACAAAAGCAATAAGCACATAAAATAACTTCTAGTCTTTTACGGAAGTGCATACCAAAACCAGGAGGAGACACTGCTTCCTATTCTCTAGGACAGCCACATTTTAAAACTACAAGTGCTGGAGGGACAGTGAAAACACTCCACCTCTTGTGCACTGCTGGTGGAAATGCATAACGCTGCACCTCTTGTGCACTGTGGAAAAGGGAATGGGAATCCTCAAAACTGTAAACACAGGCTTTTATCACATGATCCAGCACTTCTGCCTGTGGGCAGGGCCAGCTGACAGCAGATGCTCAGACACCAGTGTGCCACTGTCCCTAGCAACATCTTTCTAAACAACTGCAGGATGGAATTAGCTCACTCTACAGGTAAGAGGCTCTCACAATGCAGCATACACGGATGCACAACGGGATGCTGCTCAATTACAGAAAGGGGTGACATTCTGACACGAGGATAGCTTTGAAAGCACATGCAGCTCAGGCGTGGTGGCGCATGCCTCTTATTCCAGCACTCGGGAAACCGAGGCAGGAGGATTGCCATGAGTTCAAGACCAGCTTGGGCTACAAAGTAAGATCAAGGTCAGCTTGAACTGCACAGTGAAACCCTGTCTCAAAAAAGCAAGCGCATGCTAAGTGTAATAAATCAGACACAAAAGGGGAACACGTGATCCCATTTATTCAGCCATACCCATAGTCTAATTCATAGAGATGGTGAGTAAAATAGAGGTTACCAGGACCTGGGAGCAGAGGAGCGTTCCTGTTTAAAACAGACCATCAACTTTAAAGACATCTTTTTTTACCCTTTTTTTTTCTTTTTGTTACCAGGGACCAAAAGCATGACCTCACACTCACCAGGCAACGCTTGGGCCTCCGAGCTCAATCCCCAGCCTGAGAGTCGCTGTTTAAAGGTGTAAGTTTCTGTCAGGGTTGATGACAAAGTTGTAGGAATGAGTAGCGGTGATAGCTGCCTGGCACTGTAAATGTGCTTAGTGCCACCACAGTGACTACAAAAGTAAACATTATATTCTGCATATTTTACCACAATGAGGATGAATAGCCGGGCAAACTATGGCTCATCGATACAATGAATCAGCACTAAAGAGAAATGAGTTACTGAGTGATGAAAAGACTGGAGGAGCCTAAACACATGCTTTTAAGTGGAAGGAGTCAATCATACAAACTCTATGATTCTAATCATCTGACATTACAGAGAAGGCGGCCTCATGAAAACATAAAACTAGCGATTTCCAGGCCAGGAGGAGGAGGGAATGAGTGAGTGGACATCAGGGAATTTTGACAGTAAAGCCTCACTAGGTGAATAAAGGACATTTCGCATTTGTCAGAACCTACAGAATCTATGATTCGGAAGTGAGCCCCAGTGTCAACTCGGAACTTCAGTTAATAGTGATGCACTAATACAAGTCATTAAAAAACTAGGGAAAATGGAAGGGGCCCTCTGGACCTTTTTTTTTTTTTTTTTTTTTTTTTTTGGTACCAGGAATTGAACTCACGACCTGATGCTTGCCAGGCAGGTGCTGTGCCGCTGAGCTACACCCCCTGCTCCATTTTCTACAAATAAAACTGCTCCAAAAGCAGAGTCCTGGAGCTGGGCACAGTGGCATGTGCCTGTACTGCCAGTTTCTTTGAAGGCTGAGGTAAGAGGTTTGCTTTGAGCCTGGGAGTTCAAGGCCAACCTGGCAACACAATACGACTGCTTCAGCAATAAAGAGGTGAGAAAGCCAGGAGTGGTGGTGCACACCTGTAAGCCCAGCACTCAGGATGCCGAGGCAGGAGGATTTTGAGCTCAAGGCCAGTGTGGGATAGAGTGAGACCTTGTCTCAAAGTATGAAAAACTAAAAATAGCAAAAGAAGAGTTACATAAATAATAAAATGTGTGTTAATTAAGAAGAAAATCTATTTGGAAAATTCCACATTGTTGATTTAAAAAAAACTAAAGGTCACAGAAAGTTGGGGTAATTGCCTGAGTAGGGTGACAAAGGACCTTTCTGAGTGGCAGAATGTTATGTCTCAATTCCCCCTAGGCTGACAGCCTAGCAGGTACACAAATTTGTCAGCATTTACCAAACTGTTCACTAACAACAAGCGCGTTTGTTCGGGAGTAGATCACACTTATATAAGGCAGATCTTTTACAAAATAGGATTATCATGTTGAAAGAAGTGGCCTCTCCTCTGGCTTCATCCCTGGGGCACGGATCTAACAGGCTTTTGTCCTTTCAGATCTCCCAGGTCCACATGGCCAAGAATGGTGGGCAGGCTGGTTTGCAGTGGCTCTCGCCAAGGAGCTAAGAGGAATCCCAGCGGAATCCAGGGAGCACTCCCGTGTGCCAGGCATTCTGCAGACTCTATGTCTACCTATAACCAATATCCTTCCACCAGCTCTGCTGGTGAGCACAACTACCACCCCCCACTTTCAGATATGGAAACTGAGGCACAGCAAGAAGATAAAAAGTACTTGTTCAAGACTGCAGCCAACCAGAAGTGGCAGATTCAAGGTCAGAACGTAGGCAAAGCTGTGCTGGGGTCAGCTCTTGACATCCAGGCTGTCTGACTCTCTTATTAGCACATAAGTCAACTGTGTGATCGGGTGCATGGGTCTGCTCCCTGCCAGACAGGAGCAATCCCGCAGCTGCCTGTCTAGCGCTGTCTCCCCAGGGTGCACCGTGTGTGTGGCCAGGTCTGAGCTCACAGTAGGCACACAGGAATAAGCTCTGGAATGAACGGATGCTGGTCCAAAGCCCAAGGGCAAGGTCTGTTTGTGAACAGTGCCTGGTACTCTGCTCTGCAGTGGCTTCCTTTCCCTCAGTGAGCCGCTAAGCCAGCTGGGCCTCCACTGCCCACAAGCCATGAGTCATGGCAGGCCTGAGTCACCTGGCACAGGCGGCATAGCCCAGGGGCTGAGGCTGGCTGTGTGGCCCCAGGGCTGTGCCTTCCTGCAGTTCTAGTGAGCTGTGCGTGCCAACCACACACAGGCAGCCACTGGGAAGCACAAAAAGATGCAAGCAAGGACTCCGCCTTGTACTCGGTAAACAAGGCCCAGAACTGTTCCCACAGGATAAAGGATGGAGTGCTCTCAACAAAACCCATGAGCCTTCACCACGTCCACACTCCTGCTGCCTCCCAGCTGGCACCAGCAGCATGGATTCCACTCTTGGCACCCTCATCTGAGCCTCCTGGGCAGACCCTGTCCAGAGTGTTTGTAGGCATTGATTTGCACGCACGCTGGCTGGCAGGGAAAACTGGTGGAGGCAGTCGCCCACCACAAAGAGGGGCAGTGAGCCCAGGACCACAGTTCTGCAGCCCATTCCCCCCACCACAGTCCTGGTCCTCCATTTCCCATCCCCAAAAGAAAGCCTGTGGAAAGTGTCTGGAGTAGGCAACAAACAAAAAGCGTGTCCTGTTTCCCCAGCCTAGAGAGGCCTGCCTGGCTGCGGCCTCCAAGCTGGAGGGTCTCCTTAGACAAGAAGTCTGGGACTACCTGCTCTGCTGCAGTGGGCCGCCTCAGACTTGGCAAATGCCCGGCCCTAAGACAGCCCCTTGGAGGCCAACACAGCTCTGAACACATCCTGGGGATCTCTCTAAGGAAGTGGGATCTAGGCAGAGGAACCATTTGCCTGGGCCAGATCTCATTCTGCCTCTGCCCCGGGGCAGCACCGTGGCCCCGGGGCACGGGTCCCTTCTGAGAGTCTGGCTCCGCATCCATCCACAGAGGTGTGGAACCAGAAGGGCCCAAGGCAGGGCTGGTGCACAGCAGGAAATAGCAGCCATGGGTGTCTGCAGGAATGATACAAGGGGAACAGGTGGCAGCTGAGGTCTCTTCTGGCAGGATAGTACCAGGTTCCGTTCTGTAAGACCCTATTTGTGCTCTAAACTCCAGTGAGTGCAGAGGAGAGAGGATGGAGACTCCTGGGACCACCCTGCTCCCCTGGGTCACTCCAAGTGACTTATGTCACCAAAGGCAGAGAAAGACCCTCAGGAAGGAGGTGTGGCCCAATATCCCCAAAGGCCCCCCTTCAAAGTGCAAAGCCCACGGAGCAGGGCTGCCCTGCTTAGATGGCATCAGGAAGAGGAGGGGCAGGACCCAGCCCTCGGAGGTTGACAGGGGTGGTTGGTGATGGAGCGCAACGGCCTCGGGATGTGGGGAGTCCAGTCCCTGCTCCCACTGCTCTGGGCGACTGCTCTGGGCCCGTCGGAGACAGGGATGCGCGCGACTGGGGCCCCATCGACCCCCGAGGGAATGAGGCGCTGGAGTCCCAGCCTGCGCCTGCCGGGCGTGCACAGCATCTCTGCGCCAGCGCTACTTCCTCCCTCAGACCTCAGCCCATCCTGGCCGCAGCACGACCCACAGCTGCGGGGCCCGGCGTCGCGCGGTGCACCTGCGCCCGAGCTCACCTGCGGCCTCCGCCCCCAGCTCGGCCCCGAGCTCCCGCCACCCCGCGCCGCGCCGCGCCGCCCGCCACGACCAAGGTCAATCGGCTCCCGCCACCGGCCTGGGCCCGCGCCCACCTGTCATGGCGGCGGACACGGCGCCGCCCCGCCTTCGCCGCCGTCCGCCCCTCCGTCCTCCGGCCAGCCCACCGGCTCCGGTGACCTCCGCCCGCGGGACGGCCCTAAGCCATGCCCCTTCCCGCTAGGCCCCGCCCGGCCGCCACGGCAACGTCGCGGGCTTTAACTCCCGCCCCTCACGGATCCCCGCCCCTTTCCGCTAGTCCCGCCCCCGACATGGACGGCTTGCTGAAATCACGCCCACCAATCGAAATCCGCCTCCTTGGCGCTCCCGGCCCTGCGCCCCGCCCCTCGCTGAGCCGCGCCCCGCCTCTCACTCGAGCCCCACCCCCCGGAACAGCCTACCCAATAGCAGGAGCGTATCTCGGGGACGCAGCCTGTCTCCTCGGCCCCGCCCCCAGCCCCTCCCCGCGGGGAATCCCTGAGGTTCACACGCATCCGGCGCGCTAAATCAGCCGCGCAGCTCCGCCCTGGGCCCCAGCGCTCTGGCTCCGGGATGGCGACAGTGACATACCCAAGGTCGTCCTGGAGGTCATGTCTGGGGCAGAAAGCCCGTGGGCATCTGGTACCCCCCACCAGGCTATAGCCCAGGTGGATGGAGCCCGCCTGGACGAAGACGCTTCACTAATCCAGGGGCGGGTAGGGACTCAGTAGTGTGACCTAGGCTGTGCAGCCCCGGTCGGGTCCCTCGTCTGCACAAGGGGACCCTGGCCGGGTATTGTGTCCCTAACTAGAGAAGTCGGTTAAGCTGCTTTCGCCTCACTTTCCCGGACTATGCAGTGGGTGACCTCAGAAAAGTCTCTCACCTCTCTCCGACTTCCCAAGGCCTTTGTAGCTCTGGTGCCCAGCACAGGAAGTGCCCAGACCCACAGGAAGGCCTGGGGTCAGCTAAGAAATGGACACATGGGGTTGGGGAGGGCGGGTGCCCGCAGCCCGTACTGTTGGTGAGGTGCTTGGTTTATCTGTGCCTGCAGTATCCTCATTAGCATGGAGACTTTGTTGCCAGCTAGGTATGGGGTTCCCTTCTGGGTCCTCCTGCCCTGTGCCTCAGTTCTTTCCTGTGCTGCCACGGTTCATCGTGAGTGGGGACCGGGGGTGGGGGGTGGGGGGTGGGGAATGAATGTTACTAAGAGGAAACACCAAGAATAAGGGGATCTGTCTAAATCAACCGCCAGGGTTTCAATGGCCCTACAAAAATTTAATGTTGAAGTTTAATCTTCATGGTGAGGTATTTTTAGGTGTGGCCAGGTGAGATGGTTAAGAGGTAATTAGGATTCATCTGTTCTGGATTAGAGGATTAATGGGTTATCGAGGGAATGGCTTTGTATAAAATGAGCCTTCTGCCTCTCACTTTGGGATGGCCTCTTCCAGGCCCTAATCTGGCAGGAATACCCTTCGGATGTTGAGATGCTAGAGCCCAGTTCCAAATTCATGAGCTGAATATACCTTTGTTCTCTTTTTAAAAAATCAGATTTTATTGGTACATTTTAGATATACATAGTGATCACCTTCATCATAGGGAATTTGTACTTGTACATGACCGATTTGTTTTTTACCCCCATTCTTCTGCCCTCCCTTCAACTCCTTCTCTGCTCCCCCTTTACGAAAGGTTGTTTCCAGGTTATAAAACACCTAGTTAAAAAAAAAAAAAAAAAAAAAACCTAGTATTCTGCTAGAGCAACAGAAAACGTGTTGACACATTGGACTAACAGGATTCTTGATGAGAGCGGGTGGGGGCCACCAGGTGTCACCTGGAAAGCCCATCTGATAGCAAGAGGAATCAGATATGGAGGGTGGCGGGTTCTTCTAAACTGACTTGGTGACACTCTTTGCTCAATCCGGATATTTAATAAGGGAGGTGATGTAGATGGGCCTTGGAGAAGGTGCAGAAGCCCAGCTAACGTTTGGTCAAGGTTACATACGTCCTGGTCTTATACCTCCACCCCAATTTGGAACCAGGGCACGTTTATCTTATCAAAAGTAACCATAATCGTAAGGTGTACAGAAAAACGACTTCGTGGCAGGTGCTTTGCACTTCCCTGATTGTCAGGGGTTTGGTGCCCTCCTTACCCCAATCTGCTTGCCTGCTCCTTTCCCACCATGGCTCTCCCAAGCACATCCAACTCCCCTTCCTCCCTGCTGAACTGAAGGGGCAGCGCCACCCCTTACTGGCTCCGCCGTGCCAGTCTCTCTGTGGCATCCACAGGGCCGGGTCACCCCAGGCTCGGAGCCTTTCCACTCCTCCAGAAGTATCTCTGGATTTCCAAACTTCTTTGCATGTGGTGCCCTCATCCCAGAATTCTCTTCCCAGTTCCCTGACATCCTCCTTTCCTCAGGCTCTGCCCCAGTGTCCCCTCGTCTGTGCCCTCCTGGTCCATGTCACCGTCCCTGGGGCTCCCAGTCTCAGAGAATCACTACAGCCTGGTCACTGTGCCATAGCACCTACTCCACAAGAGCCAGCATGCAGTAGGCACTGAGCAGAAGCCCATGAGTAACTGGTGATGACTGGGGCCAGGGACATAAGAAAAGCACAGACTTTGTAAGACAGAGTGACCTTCCTGGGAGGCGCAGGCTAAAGACAGCCTATTCCTGGGCCAGGGGCAGTGTTGGGGGGACAGGAGGCTGGAATTGACCATACCACATGACGAGGTGCATGATGCAAGGGTCGTACACTGACAAGGAACAATGACATTTTCTTCCTCATTCTCTTGTGGTCGGGGGTCACCATGTATCCATTCATTCCTTCAATAATTCACTCAACAAAGGTCTCCTATTTTGCTCCCATCCAACAGACAGATCAGAGGGAAGCAGAGGGAGCCCTGAGCCCCACAGCTTCCTCCATGAGCACACAGACACACAGCTGTGTGGAGTCATGATAGGTGCACTGAAGAAGGCCAGGCCAAGGAAGAGGCAGAGGGTGACCGGCACGGCTGCCAAGTCTCCACAGTGGCCCCAGAAATCTTGATGGCCATGGTGTCATGGTATTGATAGCCATTCCCCCTTAAGAGACTCTAATCATGGGACTGTTCCCCTATCCATGTCCATGGAAAAAACTGTCTCCCACAGAACTGATGTCCAGTGCCAACAAGGTCAGGGCCTGCTGCCCTGGGGAGTCCTGTGCTAAGTAAAGTAAGTCAGTCGAAAAAGGACAAATGGCTCATGCTTGTAATCCCAGCTCTTGAGAGGCTGAGGCAGGAGGATCATTGCAAGTTCGAGACCAGCCTGGGCTACAAAGTGAGCTCAAGACCAGCCTGAACTATGTAGTGAGACCCTGTCTCAAAAAGACCAACAACAAAAAAAAGGACAAATGCTGTAGGATTCCACTCCCGTGAGGCCCTGAGCACAGCCAAACTCACAGAAGTAGAAAGCAGACCCATGGCTGCCAGAAGAGGGGTTAGTGTTTGGGGAAGAGGGGTTAGTGTTTGATGGGCCAGGGTTTCAGTCTCAGCAGATGGAAACACTGTGGGGATGGACAATGGTGACAGCCTTGCAAGACTTTGGAGCTGTGTGACAGGGACTCTGGGGGGACTCAAGTGGAGGCTGAGCTTGAGAAGCCTGGTTACATCCAGACCCTCTGGAGTCCTGGGCCCCAGCCTGAAGGAACTGCCAGCCCCACTTGTGTCCCTGACCCTGAAACCCAGCTGCCACTCTGGATGGAGGCTGAGGGAGCATGCAGCATTCCAGTGGGGAGCCCCAGCCCGGGTCCCAGGCAACAGTGAACTCAACCGCCACCCCCTGCCCCCCAACTGCAATCACACCTGAGAAGCACAAGCTAGTTCTGCCTGGCTGAGGCCAGAGAGTACACCGACAGAACCAGGGTACACGAGGGTAATGTGGAAGCAGCTGCTGATGCTGTGGAGTTCGGGGTGATCGCTGGATGGGAGTAGAAACATGAAACATGCAGGTAACCCCGTGACTGAATTGAGGCACAAGACATAATTTTTTTCCCCAACCACTATCCCTGGATGGGGACATACTGCTGAATAATGATGTCTCCTCTGTGTGGGACTCTAACTGCAGCCTCTGGGTGTCTGAATTGAGCATGCTGTGGCTGGGGCCAGCCCCTCCACCATAGGTACTTCCATTGGGACGGAGGCTGCTCCACCTACCATGGGCTCCGAGGTGCACAGGAGGTAAATTTGGTGATTGACTCCCTGAGATTTGGAGGACTGCTTGCTTCAGCAGTACAAGCGCAGCGATCCTGACAGATAATAGCAACAGATGTTACTGTTACTGGGTTTTTGGAGCCGAGGAGTGAAGTGCACATAGGAGCCATGGGGCCACCAGGTACTGCAGAGGGAAGTGTGCCAAGGCCTCTGGGGTAGCAGCCTGAGCAGCTGCACCCAAGAACCTGCAAGAAAGTCACCGTGGGAAGTGGTCCTCTTGTTCCACTCGTGTTAGTGGAACTGGACATCTAGGGTTTTGGGGAGATGTGAGGCTAACCGCCCCCCCAACTTGTCCCTGAAATAGGGTCCCACAGCTCCAGCAACCCTGTGGGAGGGCTTATCTCTGGTCCAGTGCAACCCTAGCCACGGTGCACACTTGGGGGTCTGGCGTGCTGCTCTCCTGAACAATAATAGCTCTGCCCTGTCATCTCTGTCATTTCTTCTCCTGCCTCTCTGCTCACTGTGGGCCCTCTGTGGCCATGTGGACGCCCCTTTCTGTAACGCCCAGCTCTAAGGAGCTAGAGCCTTTCACTCTAGTCCTCTCCACTCCAGCTCCAGCAGTTCAGGGAACAAACACTGGTCTGCCCTTGCAGCCCCAAAGCTTCACAATGGGCCTCTTGGCCCCAGCCTGCCCTATGTGGTAGGGTCCTCTGCCCCCCTCCCCCATGCCATCTTGGCTCTTCCACTCCAAGGATGGGGGAGGCAGAGAGAGGGCTTGGTGGGAGTCCTCTAGGCAGAGCCTTTTGTTGCACATGCAGGGCCCTGGCCAGCACCACTGCAGTTCCAGAAAGAACTAAGTGGTTTTGAGTCCTGCATCCAGATCTGCCAAGCAGCGGAGCAGATACTCCCTGCTGGGGCCACGTCTACACTGTCCCTCTCAGCATCCTGTGTGTGTGTCTCACTAGGGCCCCCAAGGAGGACAAGAAACACCAAACACACCCCCTGCTCTCAAGCCTACCGTGGAAATCTGCCAAGGGAAAGAGCATCCCAAAATGGAGGGCACTGGGACCAAGGTGTCTACAAATGTGACATCCAAGAAGCTGGGACACAAAGTGTCCCTCAGCTGGTAATGAGTCACATAAATCATGGTCCATCCATTAGACTCCATGCAGCCTACTGGTTGGTACTTGCCTGTGACGTAAAAACACAACAGATGTCACTTCAGTAGGCAGTGAGGAGTAGGGGAAGCTGCTCCTCCTAAGGGCCCCATGGGGGCTGCTGGGCCTCCGGGCAGGAAGCAGGGGAAACTCAACTCTTCTCAAAGGCTGGAGACAGGCCAGACCCCAAACTGTGTGAGGTTGCAGGTACATTTTTAATTGACCCAGGACAAACATGGGGCCCTGCCACGGCAACAGTTCCTTCTGGGAATGAGGCGGGGGGGAGGGAGGGTAGGAGTCAGCCCCTTCCCTTCTTGGTGACATTAGGAATTGAGCCCAGGACCTTTGCACGGAGCTACATCCCCATCCCTGTCTTGTTATGTTTCAGGTAGGGTCTAAATTACTAGATTTCCTACGCTGGGCTCAAATTTGTGATTCTCCTGCCTCAGCCTCTTGGAGTGCTGGAATTACAGGCCTGCACTTCCACACCCACCTGGGGTCCCCTTTTACAAAACTGACAAAGAACTGGCATAGAGGTGATTGTAATAGTTTTAGTTAGGTTTTTGTTGTTGTTTAGATACCAGCTATGGAATCTAGGGCCTTACAATGATAGTAATGGCTACACCACTGAGATACACTCCAGCCCTATGATTCTTTTTGTTCTTTGGAGACAACCTCTTACCTTGTTGCCCTGGCTGGTTTCAAATGTGTGAACTCCATCGATTATCCCATCTGGAACTCCTGAGAAGCTGAGACTACAGGTGCTTGCTACTTCTTTGGTATTCCTCCTCAGTGGACCTCACTACGGACCTCACAGCAGGGGGTCTGTAGCCCCACCCCTTGGATCATGGGTCCACCTGGACTCCTAATGAGTAGGACACAGAAGTGACAGAGTCACTTGCAAGGCTGGGAGCTGAAAACTGAAAGAGCCTTTACCAGGTGCTCATATCAGGCTGTCACTTTAGAAAGCAGGTGCCATGTTGGAAGGAAGCCTGGGCCACATGAGGCAGCCCCAGGGCAAGGGCAGAAGGGCAAATGTTCCCGCCAAGACTCCCTGAAGCCTCTGCTGACTGCCAGCAGCAGCCCCAGCTCTCAAGGGAACCAGCCTTCAATGTGACACCACGGCAGCCACCAGCAGACTGCACCTGCTACAGAAGAGATGAGGTGGGGACCACCCAGCAAGATGCCGGAAAAGCCCGCAGCATAGAGAGGTGATTACATACCATTAGCATTTAGGGCTGCTATGTTTGCGGCTGTGTAGGAAGGGATGGCCAAGGCGGTGATTTTTTTTTTTTTACCTTTATATCTTTCAGTAAGAGAAGGAACTGCTGTTTCCCTCCCTGCACTTCACAGCTGCCAGACATAGAGCCCTGGCAGGTCCCTGCTTCAAAAGAGCACCCTGAGGGGATACTGAGGGGCAGCTGAAGTTGCTGAAGGGAAGTTTATTGCTGTTTTCTTATTCTACTGTGCAAAACTAGACCTGCTGAAAAGTCTCCCAGCCTCTTTGGAGGAAGGAGCTGCCGGGGCTCTTCACCTTGCAGCCAGCTCAAGTGAGTCACTGTTGTGAGTTCCTGCAGCCCGGCTCCTTCTGGTACAGCGATCCCTGCAGGGCACCTCGGGCTCCCTACACCCAGAGGCTGATTTCACAGGCCAGTTCCAGGGTAGACACAGGTGGGTCGCAGGTGGCTGGCAGGCAGGGTCACCCTGGCAGGTTCGACACAGGCTGAGTGGTCATCCCTGTGGAGGGCACGGAGGTAGGCAGGATCTTCTCTGGGTTCACTGTGTGGACAACCACGTGGGCATGTGGGGAACTGGAAGGGGCACTGGGACTCAGGGCACTGGGCCCTGGAGTCCAGGGTTCTTTGTCCATGCCAGGGGTCACGCTGGCCAGCTCTCGGATGCCTTCACTGATGTCTCTGTGAGTAAAGGAGACATGAGAGATGTGGGAAGATGGAAATAGGGTTCAGCCACCCAGGGACCCATGCCAAGGCCTTCAGTGGACTCTCGACAGGTGCTGCCCCAGGTCTGCAGACTGTTGGTCTCACTCAGTCCTTCACCCCCATGACCAGCGGGTGGTCTGGGTCACCTTCTTCAGGGTTGAGAAGGGACTTTTGGGGCTTATTCAGAGTGTCCTGAAATTGCCACAACTCCACAACGCAAGGATATCTCGGGCTGAGAAAGGTCTCTGGGGACCAGCTGTGTCTGGGCCAGGACCTTCCCTGGCAGGTGTGTCCCCTTTGGTCACTTAGAGCCGATCACTACCTCTTAGACCCTCAATACTCTTGTGGTCCCTCTATAAGCAAAACAAGCTAATAATGAATTTTCTGGGGGGATCAGAGCCTGGCTGGCCCTGTCTCTGGCCTCTGCTCCCAGGACGCTGCCTGGTTGCCCTATCCCCTGAGTACCAGCTCCCTCTGACCTCCAGGCAGACTTCCCCTGGGGTCCTCTTTGGGCTTCATCTCTTCCCAGAACCTTCTGCATCACTGCTCCCACCCACAACTCACTCTTATGAACTCTCCACCAAGCAGTAGGAATTAAGGAATTAAGAAATGGTTTGTGGTTCAATGAATAAGTAAATGAATCAAAAAATTACTAGTGGAGAAGAAAGAGAGCTTAGTGGGTGAGGAAGCTGACTGAGGAGATGCCGCACAGCATGAAGACACACCCAGCTTCCAGGTTATGGTTATGTGTGATTCCGCACCTGTTTCTGCACCTGTCGGGGTCTTCACCTGTGCAATGGAGAAGCAGGGCCTGCATGTAAGGTGAAGATACGTGCAGGAAGAACTCAGAGTGCCTGGCACATTGCTGGTGCTGGGCAGTGTTCGTGAAATAAAGCCAGGGCAAGTGAGGGCCTCGCCTTGCTTCAGACAATCGTTACCAAGCAGGTGGTGTGGGCTCCGCTCTACTTCCTATTTCCTGCTGGGGAGCTGACTCTCAGAGTGGCCCCTGAGCAGGGACAGGACAGACTTGTGGCCTCAGACAACTCCCAGGAGCCCCAGGCCTCACCCCTCAGCCATGAAGCCACAGGTGCAGTGAGATTCTGGGGACCCCAGCCCAGATCACTGCGGTCTGAGGAATGCGTGTTCTTAGGTGGCAAAGCAGTCTCTGACAGTCTCTGACAAAAGCAGTCTCTGACACAGTGTGCACCCAAGACCGCAGAGAGGGAAGCAAAAACGAAATCCCTCCCTACAGGCATCGGCCAGGCTGAGTGCACTGCGCATGACTCAGGTCACCACCCTGTGCCTCAGTTTCCTCCTCTACATCAGGGTAGGGACGGATAGTCATGACAGTAATGGTTAGTATTTACTGAGCTCTTGTCTAGGCTTGGGCTCACCAGGATATGGGCACTGCTTGAGTCTTGCCTCACAGGTAAGGAAACTGAGGCACACGGAGGTCTGCAGCCTCGGGAGCCTCCCTGGGGCCCACAGTGGCAGTGAGCCAAGCATGGCAGGCACAGGACAAGCCTGGAGCAGTTAGTGCAGAGCAGGAGTGCCCCAAGGATGGCAGGGACATGGCAAAGGACAACCAGACTCCTAGGTAGAGTGTGAGGAAGGGGAAGGAGGAGGGGACCCCAAAGGAGAGGAGGCAGCATAGGAGACCTGGACACAGTTTTGTCCCCTTTTGTGCATTTGTGAAAATTTCCCAGAGTTAAAGTTCTAGAAAAGAATATCTGCGAGTTTACTGTGATAGCAAAGTCACAAAAACAACAGAAAGGAAGACCCAGGGGTGTGGCTCAGAGGTAGGGAGCTGGCCTAGCATATGTGTGCAAGGCTCTGGGTTCCATCCTCAACGCTGAAAGCAAAGCAAAACAAGAATCACCAACAGAAAAATGAAAGAAAGAAAGAGAAGCGAAAAAAGGTCAAGCTCCTCAAGGGAAGTATAGCAGAATCACAACACGATTGAGGAGTTACCCTGCTCTAAGCACTGCGGAGCCCTTGGGTCAGAGCCCCTTCTTCACACCCCAGTGGCGGAGGCATCTGGGAGACTCGTCTCAGATGAGGGACCCTCATTTGTGTCTTCCTACAGGGGCAACCTAGTCTGTGTCCCTGTCTCCCACAGGTAGCACCTGTACCACCCACACAAACCTCAGCTCGGTCTTGCACAAACATGACAGACCCAGGCAGGGGTCTCTGTACACCAGACAGGAAGGAGCCTTCAAAAGGTCAGGCCACAAAGCACAAAAGCCCATTCTGACAAAGGATCCAGGAGACCTGGTGGCTGAGTGCTGCAGGTGACCCTGGGCCAAAGTGTGGACATCACTGAGAAACGCACTCCTCCCTCCAGGCTATGCAGCATTGGGGCAGAAAAGGAGCATCCTTGTGTTGGTTCAGGAAAACAAAGGCATGTGTGTACTGGGAGAGGAGAGACAGGAAGTAGAGGGCCAGAGACTGAGATGCAGAGGGAGGGGACCCCCCACCCCGGGGCTGGGGAAGGACCCCTGTGCTGGCAGGCCTTGATAATCCTACAGCCTAGAAGTCTCAAGACACCACGATCAGGACAGGGTTCTAGAAGCATCGCTGGCTTTCTGTTTCCTAGTTAGGGCTGGAGGCTCTAGCAGATGAGGTATGCAGGCCCTCAGCAGGTGGCAGGTGCTCCGGGACCATCCCAGGATTCCAGCGTTTCTGCACTCGCATCCCCAGCCCTCCCGGGCACAGCAACCCCAGCGACTTACACGGTGAAGCTGTGGTTGTCATGCGCCTGGCTGTGCCGGCCTCCATGCTTGCCACCACCTCCCCCGCCACTGCTGCTGTTGTTGTAGTTCTGGCCCTTGAGGCCCAGATACGAGGCCTGCACTGTCTCCAGGTCCTCACCTCTCAGCTGGTACCACATCTGGGCTGTCCTGGAGGACAGAGATGGGGAGGAAGGACACTGAGCAGGAGCACAGGTGCAGAAATGGCAGAGTCCACACAAAGCCAGGGCAGGTTCTTGGTGTGGACAGCTTACCAAACCGCTGCAAGAGCCGGACAGCAGATATTCGAGGGGCCACCGGCTACAACTAAACTCTGCCATCCGAAAGCAGTGAGTGGGTGTGGTCCAGTAACAGCTTCTTATAAAGCTGGGCGGCTATAGGACAACCATGACCAAGGCAAATAGTGCCTTGGAGCTGAACGCTTAAAGATGGTGAAAGCGGTGAATTTTATGTTGTGCAGATTTTACCACAAAAGACAAGAAAAGCTTCAGTTGCAGTAGGGGAGGAAACTGTGGGTCCACTACCCCTCAGCCCAGAGCACTGTGAGGCTGCATCAGCTAGGGGTGTCTCAGCAGCCCTGAAAGCAACCAACACAGCAGGGGAGGAACCCCAGGCACACACGGGTGGAGGAATAAACCCAAGCTGGGCGTGGTGGCATGTGCTTAGAATCCCAGTGCTTGGAGGCTGAGGCACAGGAATCACAAGTTTGAATCCCATCTGGGTAACTTGGTGAGATCCTGCCTCAAAATTTAAAAAAAAAAAAAAAAAAAAATTTAATTTAAACAAAAGGCTGAGGATGGAGCTCAGTGGGAGGCCTTGGGTTTAAAAAAAAGAAAGAGGAAGCCAGCTCCCTGCACCCACAGGGTCGCAGTGCTCCAGTAGCCACTGAGCTCCACATCCACCTCTCTAGGGGCTGCACCGGCTTCACACAGGGATCCCCCCTCAGCAGCCAGGGCCACTCAGGGGCCTCTGCAGCCTGGCCCAGGGTGGCAGCAACAGGAGCAGGTGGCCCGGGCAGGACCCTGACGTTCCGGCACTGTACCTGCTGGAGCGCCGCTGCTCGCTCCTCTTCACACACTTGAGGAGGCAGCAGGTGAGGAAGGCCGTGGACATAAGCAGGATGACAGCACAGCTCACAATGGAGGCGATCACCGCCACCTTGAAGCCGAAGGTCTCGTGGGGTGGCACGGCTGCGAGGGACACGACCCCTGGTCACCGTGTGGGTCATGGTGTGGCTCTCGGACCTGCCAGGCCCCGGAGGTGGGGACGAAGGGACACGGGGGCTGATGGGACCTGGCTGGCCCTCGAGGGCTCTGTGCTGGGGCAGGCAGCAGGCACTGGTGGGGAGGCAAAGTCTGTGCAAGCTGTGTGTGCAGAGAGGGCTTTCAAGATCTTCTCCGAGAGGAGGGCATTAGGGCAAGGTTTTAGAGAGTATGTAGGAGTTCAGAATAGCAAACTGGAGATGTTCTGCCAGAGAACTTAGGTCCTGCCCTGCAGAGTGAAGAGGGGCTGTGGAGCAGGTGACCGCACATACAGCATCAGTAAGGATTTGCCCAGCCCATCGCTGGAGGGTCTGCAGTGCCCCAAGCAGGTGAAACCCTTTGGAGGCCTCCTTAGGGCACTTTTCAAGAAGCAGTAACAGCAAGGAAAATGCCCATCACGGGGGTCTAAGGACGTCTGTATTTATCAGCCTCCTGACCCCAATTAGGCACCAAGGACCAGTGCTGTCAGATTTTACAAGATGTCACAGCTCCTGTCCATGGCCCCATGACCTTGGCTCCCGAGCTGGATGCTGGTCGTCTGGAATGAAGACTCAGTCTCCGAAAGGAGACGTGACCACGCTCTAGCCAGAAGGGCAGTGTGGAACAAGGTCTGAGAATCTTCCCTCTGGTGGTAGTGGGAACCCTTGGCCCCCAGAGGCTCCTCGTGCCTGAAACACAGTAGCCACGTCCCAGGACCCTGAGGTTGAGGTCACACCCAACAGAGCCTCACCAGGACCCAGGCCAGTATTAGAGGCAGCACAGAGGTGCATGCTTGTCATCCTAGCACTCTGAGAGGCTGAGGCAGGAGGATCACAAGTTCAAGCCACTTGAGTAATTTACCAAGACTGTATCAAAAAATAAAAGAGGATATAGTTTAGAGCAAAGGCCCTGAACTCAGCCCCCCCTAGATGCATTCATGCATGCCTGAATGGATAAGAAAGCAAGAAACTAGAAAACTAGAAAATGGCTTTTCCTCCGAGATCAGACCTCCAGGACTGGGCATATCCTGCCTCTCTGTGATCCTGGTACCTAGACTTCTTGGTACATGGATTATCCTATCAGGGTTTGCTGCAGTCATGTAGATAAACATATTTTCCTCTTAAGAGATGACCAAGCGCCAACTCATGCCAGCTCATACCACCTCTGTAGCCCTCAGCAGTCAGGGCCCACAGCGGGGCAGAGCAGGACCTGAGCCGACAGCTGGGACAGGGGTCCGCCCTGCAGACATGGAACTTGGAGGGCTGCTGGCCAGTGGGAGCAGGGCCTGACCACCAGCCTGGCCCTGTGGCTGGTCAGCCACTGCTATCTGTGTGGCCAACTGGGGCAGCTCAGGAGGGAGAGATCTTACCCTTGCACACAGGGGTTCCTGAAGACCAGCTGGCAATGATTCCCCTCCAGGCACAGGTAAGCAGGCCAGACCCCATCATCTGATGGCCGGAGGGGCAGTGGAACACAAGCACAGTCCCCACAGAAGTGCCATCGCCACGGAGGATTTGGAGGGTGCCTTGCGGGGGCGGCTGCAGTCGAGCGCAGGTGCCTGAGGACAGAGACAGGGTAGGCTGTAAGGGCAGCTCTAGGCAGTGAAGGGAGGTGCTGGCGCCACTGGGAGCTGCTGCCCATGGGGAGTGGGCCTGAGACCCCCAAGGAATGCTCTGCGCTCTGTGGGGTCATCTAGATGCTGGGACAAAGCAGAGATGGGCCCTACATTAAATAAAATGTAAGTGTTCTGAGGATCATGGTACAAAAGAAGAAAGAAGTGTCAGAAAACTAAACAGACACAAATATACAATTATTACCCAGGCAGAGCTCCAAAGGCAAAAAATTAAGAAAAAAAAAGAGGGAGAGATTAATATATTTGATTGCATAAAAAGTACAAGACACGTGCTTTTGTTCTTCTCTAATCACTGAAAAACAAACAAACTCAGAGGGGGAAAAATTAGGAAAATATATTTGGAAAACAGAACAAAAGTTCAATACTCATAATTTATAGAGATTGATAAGAGCTGAACATTTTTTCTCTCTCTCTCAAGACAGGGTCTCACTGTGTAGTCCAGGCTGGCCTTGAACTCACAAGGATCCTCCCACCTCAGCCTCCCCAAGTACTGGGCTTACAGGTGTGCACCACCAGGGCCAGCTAAGAGTTGAACAACTGTTTTTAATGAACTAATGTATAAACAAGCAACTCACATGTGTTACCAATGTCCAACAGACATGAAAACATACTTTCCCATCCAAAAGTCAAAGAAACTCGAATTCAAGTGAGAGCGAATCTTTCCTTCGTCACTGTGGTAAAGGTTAAAAGAAGAACTCGGGGGTACAGCTCAGTGGAGGCACACTTGCTGCATGCACAAGGCCCTGGATCTCAGCCCCAGCACTACAAACGAATGAATGAAAAAAAGACCAAGCAGGTAAGCAAAGGTGGAGAAGTGACCACCCCCGGACTGCAGTTGGATTTCAGCCTTTCTGGATGGAGTTAGGCGGGCATGTGAAGAACCGCGTGCTGGACATGCCCAGAGGAACCCAGAAGCTCCCCAGAACCATGGAAAGCCTCATCTCCAGCAGGAGGCAGTGTTTTACTGATGGGGGGGACACCAAACAATGAATGACCACTAAATGCTCCAAAGTGGTCACAAAGTGCTGACGTAAGGGCAGAGAAAGCCCAGGGTGGCACTGAGCAGCTGAACTCCCAGCTACTCAGAGGGCCGAGGCAGGAGCACCACTGGAGCCTGGCTGGAAACACACAATGAGACCCCCTTTCAAAATATGGAAAAGCAGGCTTCTCCTGCTCAGCCCCATGCACCCGAGAACTATCGCTTTGTGCCAGGGCCAGCCGCTGCTTGCTTCTGCAGCAGGGAGGCAGTACAGGCGGGCTCGGGTTCTGCTGTGCACTGCAGATGGCATGGGAGCTTCTCCGTGGTCAAGGATGCTAGGCAAAGCTGCTTGGGGTGTTCTAGCACAGGGCTCCTGGCGCTCCAGTGCAACGGGCTCTTCCTTCTGGGTTTCTGGTATGAGTGTGGAGCCCTGACCCAGTAAGCCTGGCGTATCCAGACCCCCAGGAAGACTGACTGCTGTAAAGGACCTGAGCGTCTCTGCGCCTGCCTTCCAGAGCCTCCAGGGAGGGGTGGGCTGTTAATCAGCCTGATCTGCTGTGACCTTTCCCTGTCCTCTGCTCCTTGTCCCTTGGATTCCTGAGCCCACTGAGACCCACCACGCTCCTGCGCACTCAGCCTCATCATGTGTCCCTACTCTGACTACATTTTTCGTCAGCGGCTTCTCTATCCTTCAGTTATTTATGCTGCAAACCTCAATGCCCGCCCATGTGCCTTTCCTCAATCCACCTAGCAGGTGCACTCTGATTTCAAAATGCCCACCCAAGTCATCTGGAGCAGGATGAATGATATCCTCAAAATTTTTTGTGTCTACCTGCCAGGTGGACATGTGGGCTGGCTATGTGCCCAGGCAGGTCTCCATCTGTAGGACTACTCCCCATGTTTTATTCTAGTTCTGAATTCATCAGCATGTCTGCAGGGGGAACTCAGGCTTGCAGAAGGCAAGCTGTCCCTTGCCAAAATCGTGCCTTTCTTGAGGCCAGGATATTCATGGGGCACCAGCTGAGCTGCATGCACAAGGCCCTGGGAAGTGGTGGAAGCAGAGGCTACCAAAGCCACTTTCCATGGAGTGAGACTTGGTTCTGGTGGACTGGGTCTCGTGGACTTACTTCCCAGCCGTGTCCAGAGCCTGTGCCCCAACTGAAACATGGAGGGTTTCAGAAGCTGACAGCCAAAGGAGAGCATGTCCACACAGCCTGGGACAGCCCTCAGGAGGAGCTGGAGTGGACCCCTGTACCATGAGTTCATGCTGCTTTCACCTGAACCCTTTGATCAAGGCATGAGGGAGGGGCTGACTTGAGATCAGCAAAAACAATGGGTGCCTAGTGGGTGCTGTACTATGGAACAACCCTAGAGCCCTCCCTCATGGGTGGGGGAACAGGCAGAGCAAGGCTGAGGGACATCCTAGGGTCATGGGGTAGGAAAGTGGTAGAGATGGATTAGGACCCAGCACACTGCATGAAGAGCCCCACCCCATGGCCAAACCCAGAGGATTAACTGATCTGCCCTGGCTTGTCTTGGGCAGCCTCAATGCTAGTTCCCCTCCCTGACCATGGCTGCCCACCAAGAGAATCCTTCCCATCCAAAAGTTGTGCACGGGGACAAGATGGCCATAGAAAACTACACTTCCCAGCCTAGCCTTGCAGCTGTGAGCGGCCATGTGGCTGCATCTGGCCAATGGACTGTGAGACGGGTGACCACGCCTCTTCTGGGCTGGGGAGCTGGGAGAAGTATGAAGAGGAAGACCAATCTCTCAGATCCTAACAAGATGAAATAAACTCGAGTTAGGGTTCATTCGCCATTTTGGTGGATTTCTTTTGTATGGAGACTGACTCAAACCTGATACAAAGTGTGAGGCCCATTTCAACCCAGTGCCCTGTCTCACCCCGCCCCCCCCCCCCAGGTCTCTGAAATGACAATAACAAACCTGGAGTCATGGCCAGCCCATACTCTGCGCAGGGTCCCATGCAGAGTGCTGTGATGGCTACAGAAATGAGAATGCAGATTCTAGGACTACAAAGGTGGGGCTCAGGAGAAAGAAATCTGCACCTCACAGCACAGCTGTTGTGTCCACTGCAGCCTGGTGCAAGGACAGCTAGTGCCAGGTATAACACCAAGGCATTCTGAAGGTGTCTGGCACAAGGGCAGGAGAATGGGAAAATAAAAAATGCCACCCCATTTGGGCTCAAGGACACAGGGGCTATAGTCAGTCAGTGGGCAGCCCCCATCTTGTCTGCCCCTTCAGTATCTGGGGAAGGCCAGCCTCAGACCTGGCCAGCACCAATCTGAAAGTTCCTCGTTCTTTATCAGCATTACTATCAACAATAGCAGTGCATGCCTGCATGCAATACTCTGTTTAAAAAGTACCCCACACTCGGTCTCATTCAGCATTCAAAACAGTCCCAAGGACGGTAGGGAGGAAACCATGTTTACTACCAACCAGGATCAGACAGGCAGGCTGCTCTGCCTGACACTCAGTCCACTATAGAGGCTAGAGATGGTACGAGACCCAGAGTTTACGATAGCTAACTTGGATGCAGAACAAACGAGGGAGGTCATTCTGCTCCATGTAACACAGGGTTAGTATGTTTTCTAGACAAACAGCACACACAGTAATAAGACAGTGACAAAAACTCAAGACCAAAGAAGAGGAGAGAGAGGGAGGGGAAAGAAGGGGGGGGAGGGGGAGACAGGAGGAGGAGGAAGAAAATAAGCTAGGGGAAAGAAGAAAATGGCTCAAACACAAAAAGCAGGTCAATTAGGTAAGAAAAGGAAATGAAAAGAAACCAGATCAAGCTCTCCATTAGCTGACATGATTTTAAATAGAAAATCCTCAGAAATCCCCTAAAAACTACTGGAACTAACGAGTTGAGCAACATTGTCAGATAGAAGGTCAGCATACAAAGATCAGTTGTGTCTCTGGACAGTAGCAATGAGCAAACTAAAAATTAAATTAAGAAAACAACTCCACTTACAATAGCATTGGAACAAATAAATTACATAGGAATAAGTTTAAATGAAAGTTTAAAACTCAAACTCCGAAAATCTACAAAACACTGTTGAAATAAAGACCTAAATAGATGGAAAAACTTCCCATGCTGATGCATCAGAAGACTTCATACTATTCAAAATGAGAATTCAGTGGTACCTTCATTCATGAACGTAATTCTTTCCACAACTCTGGTCCCAAACCAAATCGAATTTCCCCAAAAGGCCAACTCTGAATCTAAGCACTGGATTTGATTTGGTTCACAACCAACTCAGCCCAATTAGAACTGTGGAAAGAATTATATTCATGAATCAAGGTCCTACTATATTCTTCAAATTGCTCTATGGATCCAATGAAATCCCCTTTAGAATTTCAACTCCTTTTTTGAGGAAATTGATGTTAATCTTAAATTCCTATGGAAAAGTAAAAGACTTTGAAGTCAGCAAAACAGTCTGGAAAGAAACAAGTTGGAGAATTTAGTTCCTAATTTCAAAACTTACTACAAAAACAACTTACTACAAAGCTATAGTAATCAAAACAGTGTGGTGTAGTACTGGTATAAGTATAGACATATAGAGCAATCAAACAGAAGTAATCCCAGAAATAAACCCTTATAATTACAGTCATCTGATTTCTGACAAAGGTACCAAGACAAACCAATGGGAATAGTTTTGGTGCTTGGAGAACTGGAAATAACTTTGGATCCCCTACCTCATCCCATAGTCTAAAAATTACTTAAAATGAGTCAAAGATCTACATATAAAATCTAAAACTACAAAACTCTTAGAAAGAAACACAGAAGTTAAATCTTTGTGACCTCAGGCAATGATTCTTGGCTATATCAAAGCTAAATACAAAAGAAAAAAGCAGACTCTATAACAACTACAAGTATTATGTTTCAAAGGACATAATAAAGTAAAAAGACAATTTCCTGATTGAAAGAAAATATTTGCAAATCATGTATCTGATAAGAAACATTTCTAGACTAAAAAATTATAACTCAATTATAAAACAAATCTACTTTTAAAGTGAACAGAAGATCTGAATAGCTGTTTTTCTAAAGAAGATACACTAATCCACTAAGCGGTATATGAAGCCATTTTCAGTATTAACTTGTAAACATAAATCAAAATCATGATGAGGTACTGTTTCATATCTACCAAGCTAACAACTGTGCATCAAAAAGACATAATCACAAGTGTTAGGGAGATATGGAGAAACTAAAACCTCGTTCACTACTAGTATGCGTGTAAACTGTACAGTCACTTTTGGGAAGGGGTCTAGAGGCTTCTCAAAGTAACACAGAATTACCATTTACAATGGAATGCTAGTCAGCCGTGAAAAGGGATGCATCATCAGTGCTCATCAGTGCTACAAGGCTGAATGCTGAGGCTGTGATAAGTGAAAAGTCAGACACAAGAGGCCGCACACTGTGTGACTCCATTTACATAAAGTGTCCAGAACTAGCAGAGCCAGAGAGACAACAGATTGCTGGTTGTTAGAGGCTAAGGGAAGGAAAAGACCAGAAGGTTGTCACCTTCTAGGTGGTAGGGACCTTCTTTGGATGGCAAGAAGTCTAAACTTGGAGTGATGGATGCATATCCAAAAACTACTGAGTTACAAATTTTAAATAACTGAACTGTATGGTTTATGAGTTATAATTCAATGAAGCTGCTTAAAAATACTGGAAGGGAAATATGCCAATGAATAAATACTTATGCAAAAAATTATGTATACTTAAGCCAAAGATACTGGGGAGGAGGATGGTTTCACCTCTTCCCTTGATCAGCACCCAGAATGCAGGAGTGTACACCTTCTGGGGTGATGTGTGGGCTGCAAGGGCCTAAGGCTGTCTTACCTTTGGGAGGCTGACCCTGACTGAACACCCCTCTAAACCCCCAGGCCTGGGCTACTGTTGGCACTCTGGACTGACCCCACTGACCCTGAGTCACCTAGCTCCTGGGGCTACTGCTGGGATTTGAACTCCTGACTCCATAGTCTGGGCTCTTCGTGAACTACCAGCTGTGTCTGCGCCCGCAATCCTAAGTGTAGTGAGGAAGCCTGACCTCACCAACAAGTCATGACCAGCATACCCCCCCCACACACACACACACAAAGCTCCTTCACTTTTTCAGGGTCTTATACCTTCATACATTCTGTGCTTCTGGCCAGAGAGGCGCCATGGGCCAGACTGTGGCCCTTCCCCAGCACAACAGGCAGCCACACTTCTAGGCCTGGATTTACAGTTGCAACTTGTGCATTCTGGGCTGAGCTGTGGAGAGGGGTCCACCTTTCCCAGCCCTCCAGGGACCAGAGGTTGCAGTGACAGCCCTTGCAGCTGTGTGCCCAGACTTGGATTCATCCTTTAAAAGCTAACTGGATCATCATCACCAGACGAGATGCCTGGGGTGAGGGGTACAGGTCTGTGGCACAGCCTCTGCCTAGTATGCCCGAGTGCTGGGTGGACCTAGGGACAGACAGGCATGGGATCCTGCCAGCGCTGGGTGAACCTTAGGGTAAAGGGAACTGGGGGTGTAATTATGAAACCCTTTTCCTCTACAGGGTGCCTCAAACAAATAACAAGGCTGGGGGAATTTCCAAGCAGTCTGGCTGCCATGGAACTAGCCCTTGGAACGCCCCTTCCTGACCAGGAGGCCCCTGGTGAGTGGGGGTGGGTGTCTAACCTGGACCCAAACCTGTGTCCCTAAGACAGGAAGGCCCTGTGTCTCAGGGCCTCACCAGCAAATCCCTGATCACTCACTTCCTGGCATGGGTCTGCATGCCCACCTGTGACTGCCACCCCAGGCAGGGGGGAGGAAAACGGGATGACTGCGGCCCCGTCAAGGAAACCACAGTCACTGACTTCCCCTAAGCACATCTCCGAGCGGCATGGACCCAGGGTGAGAGAGGGTGGGGCACAGAGATGTCCCGAACAGCTTGCAGTGTCAACAGCCACATCCTGTAGGTTCCACTGCGTGTGTGTGTTTGTGTGTGTGTGTGTGTGTGTGTGTGTGTGTGTGTAACGGAGTGGCGCTCCTCCTTAGAAGCAAATGCAGGCTGAGATGCACTGCAGGACGCTTGTATCCCACAACCGCCAGGCCATGTATCTTAAAGCACAGACTTCCTGCCTGTCACCCAGTCTCGCTAATATTGGGGATGAAGGGTGAAATCAGCAGCCACCAGCAAGATGGACCTGTGAGAGCCATCACTCTGGTCTGTAAGAAACCCAGGATGTATCTCCAGGCTAAAGAGTTAAATAGCCATGTGTGGGGGTGCACACCTGGAATCTGAGGCTGAGGCAGGAAACTTGCTGTGAGCTCAAAGCCAGCCTAGGCTACAAAGTGAAGTTCAGGACCTGGGTGAACTGTATATCAAGACTCTGCCAGAAAGAAAGAGAGAGAGAAAGAGAGAGTGAGGGAGAGAGAGAGAGAGAGAGAGAGAGAGAGAGAGAGAGAGAGAGAGAAAAGAAGAAGAAGAAGGAAGGAAGGAAGGGAGAGGAAGGAAGGAAGGAAGGAAGGAAGGAAGGAAGGAAGGAAGAAAGAAAGAAAGAAAGAAAGAAAGAAAGAAAGAAAGGAAAAGAAAAGAAAAGAAAGAAGAAAGGAAGGAAGGAAGCATAAAGCATCTTGGAGCACAAGCCCAGTGAAGTCCATACCAGCCCTACACCAGCGTGGGCAGGCTGCAGAGAAGGCGCTTGCACCTAAGGTTGGGAGGACCAGGGTGGGGGGGATGAGTCTGAGAGACTCAGGAAGGTGGAGGGGGTTACACTCAGTCCCCATCTGGACCCTGCCTCTCTAGCCAGTCATCCAGGGGCTCACAAAGAAGAAAGCGCAGCCCCTAACAGGACTGCTGGAATAGTTCCTCCTTTCAAAATAAAACACAAGAGCTGGGGGGTGGGGGGGAGCCACAGCAGGAAGGGGAGAAAGGAGCCATGACCAGGGCCTGACCAGCCCTGCACAGTTGGGTATGTCAGGGCACCTTCTGCCTGGAGAAGCCAGGAGGCTCAGCTTCCTTTAATCCACCTGCTAAATGCTTGCCGAAGGCCATGTAAAGCCCAGGCTGGGAATTCTCCTGAGGCCCAACCCCTCCTGGCCGGGGAGTTTAGGGTCTGACCCTGACCTGAACACTTGGCAGCAGCCACATCCATCGGGGCCCATTTCCTCACCTCCCCCGGGGTTCCCTATCTACAGAACGGGTGACCTACTTCCAAGAGGGGAGAAGCTGACACAGAGACCTCGAAGCTGGCACAAAGGATCACTGCAGGGGGGGGGGGCACACGACAATCAGCTATGTCCCAAGCATTACAAGATGCACTGGGATCCAGGGCATCAATCCTGGAGCTCCCTCCCCACTCCCATCTTTCAGTCCACAGCACCCAGAGACCTCCATCCCCAGGCCCCAACTTCCTAGTCCACGGTGCTCAGACCCTGTGAGTGTCTCTGCACCCATCCCTGGGCCGAGACCACATTCTGTGTAAGGAGGCTGGGGCTCACAGACCTGCCCAAGGCCCCTGGCCACTGCTCACTCCCCTCAAAGCCTGGAGACCCACAGCCACCCCTCACTGACCCCCTACCATAGCCGGAACACCCCGCCTCCTCACTTACCCCCTGCAGCCCCAGAGTCAAATCTCACTTGTCCCTCCCCTGCATTAGGTGTCCAACTGTGCCCCCCGCCACCATGCCTTTGAAGGACCCCAGGTGCCTGTGAAAACACATGGCTCCAGGAGGTGCAGAGCCAAGCTGGAGGGGTCCGAGGCTTCTCTGCCCTGCCCGAGGTTCTCCCAAGGACACCAGGCCTTGTATGCCCCCATCCCAACTGGCTCTGTGTTCTGAACTGTGTTGCTTTCTGGGCGCAGATTCAGAGCATTTTTTACTGGGGCGCCTTGAAGACCCCTTTCTTTACCATGTAGAAATAAAGCTTCAAGGAGAGGAAAAACAGCGGGGAAGATGAAGTGACTGTATTAAACGCATGCAAGAAACTGAAGAGCAACTCAAGGCCCAGCTCGGGGCGTGGTGAGGGCCGAGGGTCACAGCAGGGCCTATGAGTGCCTGAGGCTCTATCCCCATCTGGCACCTCTGCCCAGCCTGTCTGCCACTGCTGGGCACACAGGGGCACACGGCCCAACCTGGAGGGCCCATCCTTCAGCTCCTCCAGCCGCTCACGATGCTAGCCTGTGTCTGGGAAACATACTTGCTTGTTAATCTTTTATCTGGAACCTTGGACTGGGGTCCAGCCTCTTCTGTCCTTCCTGCAGCCCACATGGCCTCAGAATCCTGATCTTTTAAATAAGTTCCCTTTGACGCTGGCAGAGACTGCCGGTGAGGGAGTTGGACAGGCCACTGGGTCCAGCCCCACCAGGACTGGACAGCTACCAGTGTTGGGTCCCCGTGTGATCTCACCTGGGGTCTCAGTTTCTCCAAATGCACAGTGGGAATCCTCAGGTGGGATTTCTCAGAGAGTTCAAAGGGGTGACGGGCACACACAGGTGATGTGAGAGTGGGACCCCCAAAGCCCCAACATGTGGCACCAATGTTGAGTGTGGGAGGCCCACTGCCCTGGCTATGTGTCTTCAGGCCAGTCAGTGTCCCTATCTGAGCCCATCTCTCCAGGGAGGAATAGGTCCTCTGACCCAGGCTTCAGAGTCCTTGATCCCTTGGGCCTCCCAGGCTGAAGTAAATGCAGCAGAGGAAAAGTATTCCCCCAAATCCCTGGGGTGGGTAAGGACTGGGGCTCCAGAGAGCTATGCCTTTTATCCCGGGCCAGGCTGGGACCCTAAGGAGAGGCGTAGCCAGTATCCACAGGACGGTAAACCTTACACCCTTGCTTGCACAGAGCCTCAGCTTTTCCTCTGTTCAGTAGGTGCAGCCCTCCTCTGCGGTTGCAGGGGTGAAGCCAACAGAAGACGCCTCCCCGCTGCGTCACTTTGGGGACCCTTCAAGGTCCCTTCTGACATGGCCAGAGGGCGGGCCCAGCTGCTGGAACCCTAAGTCCTTGGGCAACTTCCCAGATTAGGGAGTGCAGGGGCTGCCTTGGGAGCAGGGCCAGGAACAAGCCGTCCTACCACCAGAATGGTACCACTGGAGGTCGCTGCACTGGGTCACGGCCAGCTGCGGCTGCAGGACCCCCAAAGCCCCACCTCTTCATGGCACTGCCCATTTCACAGCAGAGAGACCGAGGACGCCCAGCGCGGGGGATGGTCTTCTGGTGATGACTACCCTGGCCGGACAAGGGCTCTCCCTAGACTACACCTGGCCGGTCACCAGCTGTACACTGCCCACCACTTAGCACATGAAAAACTGAGGCACCGCTGGAGTGATCACCCTAGGTTAGAAAGGAGATCACTCTAGGTTAGAAAGGGTGCGTGGACCTCAAGCTCCAACAAGCGACCTCACATCTGGGAAGTGCTCAGGGGGACTGAGACCCAGAGGTCACCCACTTTGGGGAGAGGAAGCAGCCCTCAGGATCCCCACCGCACAATCTAGAGACCCACTACCAAGAGCCCCCTACTAACGCCCTTTTGTATGCAAAGTGTCCGAGTTTCCAACCACTCTCCCCTCCCCCAAGCTGACTTCGGTGGGTCCCTCCACTCCTGCCCCTAGACAAGCCCTCCCTCAAGCCGCTGTGCCCTGGAAAGAGCTCATTTGGGCGAGTCACCAAGAGACATCAGATCCAGACTGGCCTCAAACCCAGGAGCAAAGCACTCCTGATTCGGGCACCAAGTTAGGGATCCTGCATGTCTGGCCAGGCGGATACGTGTATCAAAGTAAACACACGGGGCCTGGGAGAACTCTTAGCTTCAGCAGTGCTGAGCAAGAACCAAACCCCACCTCAGACTTCAGCTTCCTCCAGTGCGGTGAGCTAAGCCCAGCCTCGGCGGGAGTCACCCTCAGGTCGGACCCTGCCAGGGAGCAGCCACCTAAGGTCGCTTCCAGGACGCGGAAGATGCAGGGCTCGGGCTGGGGATGGGGTGCGCATTTCCAAGAGTCAGACGTTAGCGCATTCACAGAGCAACGCCAAAGTTCGAACCCCGGAACCCAGGCAGCAAAGGTGAAACTCCTTTAGCACATTCTTTAACTCACACACTTCAAAGTAAAAGCCAGCTTCCCTCCTTCCGGAGACCTCGGTGCCTCTGAGCGTCAGGTCAACCGTGGCAGCCATTCCGCGCTCGCAGACTTCAGTTTCCCCTTCTGTAAAGTGGGTCTAGGGAAGCCCGAAGACAGCACAGCCCTCTGGCGCCCGGAGCTGCGGATCTGGCCAGGGGATGCCAATCCCGACTTCCACGGGTGACCGCGACAGGCAGACCATCGCCGCACAGGTGCGACGGGGCGCCCGCGGGACTGGCGGGCGGTGGAGAAGGAGTTCCCCCAGCCCCTGGTCCCTAACTTCCTGGTCTGTGAAATGAGCGCAGAGCCCCACGAGCCCTGCGACCCCGGCCCTCACCTGTGTGGTTCCCCGGGGCGAGCGTGGTACTCCCGGCCCCGCCCCGGAGCCTCGTTCTGAGGCCGAGGGTCGCAGCCGCCCCGCGCATCCTGCGCGCTCCGCTGAGAGCCCGACCGCGGGGACGGGGCGGGGCCCGTCGGGGGCGTGGCGGGCTGTCCCCGCCCCCAGGGCGCGAGGCTTCGCTCCGGTCCCGCCTACTCCTCGGGGCGGGGCCTGCGGGGGCGTGGCGCACTCTGTCCCCGCCCCCTGAGCGCCGGACTGTGCTACGGCCCCGCCTACCCTTCGGAGCGGGGTCGGGCCTCTGGAGGACCCGCAGGATCCCGGTGCTCACCTCCACTCCCGGTAGGTTGTCCACGTGCTTCCAGGTGTTTATTTTTTTTCCTTGTGTCCCTCTGACCTCCTCCTCTCCCCACCGCAGTGGACCCTGCTCCCCAGGATCTTGGCTCTCTCTTGCAGTCCTGGCTGCTGAGAGTAGGATTCACACTCCAAGGCCAGGTGCCGCCCTGGGGGCCTCCCCTGCTAGCTGACCTCTTCCTCCCAGGTCCACCTGCCGCAGCCCGAGGGCGGCCCCACTGGGACCAGAGATTGTGGGCCGCCTTTCCTCTGAGCCCAAGTAGCTGCGTGAAGCAGGGGAGGCCAGAGCAGAGACCATTAGCCTAGCCTGGGAGTGCAGGTCTCTGAGGTTGGAAGTGTGCTTGCCAGCTCCAGAGACAGCGGAGAAACCCAGGGTGGTTTGCGGGCAAAGGACCCGGGGGAGAGGGCCCAGGCCGGCAGCACTGCCTGCGGACAGCAAGCAGGTGACCGATGAGGCTGAGGTTCTGATGGACCACGAAACAGGGCCCCTGTGAGGCAGAAGTCCCGCCTGGCCTCTGCTCTCGGAGCCACATGAGCACCCTCCCCTCCAGCATCACGGTTTCCCCTGCCACATCTGAAAGCACAGGATCACAGGATCATCTGCAAACAACCCCAGACCACACTCTGGGACCCCGGAATTCCCTGCCACATGGCCTCGAGACCACCAACTGGGCTTGTGCAGCCCCCCTAACTCACTGCCCTCCCCCATGCACTACTGGAGGGGAGGTCTGGGGCAGCTCCTGGATTACTGAATTCAAGGAGATGGAGCTCCGACTTCCTACACCACCATGCTTTTGTTTGTTTTTTTTGTGACAGGGTCTCACAGTGTAGTTCAGGCCGGCCTTGAACTCAACTTTGTAACCTATGCTTTCTTCAAGCTTTCAGTGATCCTCCTGCCTCAGCCTCCAGAGCTGGGATTACAGGAGTGCTCGAGGACACCCCCAGCTCCCAATCTGGCTCAGGTCTCCAGAAGTTCCACCTGACCATTAGGAACCCAACAAAGGACCATAGAGTGTCTGAGAACAAAACTTATAATTTCACCCCTCAGGAGGCCAAAAGTCAGAGACCAGGGTATAGGAAGGGCTGCATTTCTCCAAAGCTTCAGGGGAGCATCTTTCCCAGTCCACGACAGGCTTTCTCTCCTCTGTGTGCACGTGTACTTCTCTGGGCCTCATTTCTGCTGAACAGATTTTGGATAGAGTAGGGCCCAGCCCCATGACCTGATCCTAACTTGATTACCTCTGAAAAAGACCCTACCTTCAAAGAAGGTCTTGAAGGTTAGGACTTCAACAGGTGCAGTTCCATCCCCGACAGGAGGTCTCAAGGGGCAGAGTGCGTCCACCTGAGAACTGCAGCTTTGTTTGCTTGTCTGACTGCTGGGGTGCGTGGCGCTGGGCCCTCTGGCTTGTTAGGAGAGCAGGGCAGGCCCAAGGCCCTGTGGCACATTCTACAGGAAACTGTACACCTCCTTGTGCCTCAACGTCCCCTTGCCACCAAAGCCTTCTTCAGAAGCAGTGGAAAGGACCAAGAGGTGGACCAGTGGCCTAGCTGAGCCCCAGTCCATGCTGTCTGTCTGCCTTTTTCTGGGACCTCTGCTATGGTCTGTTCACTTCAACCACATACAGGGAGGGAAACTGAGGGCCACAATGGGAAAGATGCCCGCACGCCAATGACAGTACACTGCGATTGAAGGGAGGAAACCCTGGCTGATGGGCCTCCTGCCCCTCTGAGTGGGGTAGGTGCCTTTACTCTGAGCCTTAAAGCCACCCCCCCCCCAAATCCCCGGTGGTGTCTCCCAGGGTTAATAAGAGATCGTAGGCTGTGACATCAGGCACAGGTTAGAGGAGAGGTCACGTCCCTGACTCTGTGTCCAGCCCCAAAGGAGCAATATCTCACCCTCCAGGCTTTTGATATAAGGTATATGATGTAGGACCTCCAACTAATACAAGGGAGATAGAACTGCCAACCTGCTGGAGATCCAGTCCAATACACTGAGTTCGTGTTCTCTAAAATTCAAGAATGAATTCTAGAAACAACAGAGGTTAAAAGTAGGAAGGATTTATTGAGTAAAAGAAAAATTTGTGTCTCAGAGAGACAGAAAGGGGCCAAAGAGGTGGCAAAGGACCCTGCTTCCCAAGGGAGCTTTATACAGCAGGACCAGGAGGTGAGGCATGGCTCAAGTGGGACAGAACTATAATCAAGCAATGACAAGTATAGTCGCCTAGGTAATATTGAGCCAATGGGAAACCAGGGATTGGGTATGAGGCGGGACCAGACTGTGGTGAACCAATAAGATTACAATAAGTATAGTCACTAGGGTAATATTGATTAAATGGAGATCAAATGGGGAAGCAAGTCACGTTGCAATCGCACCAGGGATCCACAGTGACTTTCCTGGAAGGGATGGAGTAGGGAGGTTTCGGCCTCCACCCCAAGGTGACAGATGCCTACTTATCAATCACTGCTTCTCTATCCTAAGGCAGGTGTTTCGGTGAGTAATTCCTCTTTCCTGAGGCCTGAACTTCAGCAAATGCACCTCCACCCACAGTTGTCTTCTGCACTGACCTGTCCAGGCCCAGTATTGTCTCTCCGTTTATAATATTTCTAAATAACTTAGCTATCTATAGTACTTTAACCTCCTCTTCCAGGGAGCCCTCCTTGACCCTGTGCCCTAGCAGAGCCATCTTGAGCTACTGTCCTGCAGGCCTGCTCTGCCAGAGTCATTGCTGCCCTTAAGAGGAGCAGAGGAGGCTGCAAGGAAAGTGTAGGCTGCTGTTGAGGGAGGCAGGAATTGGGCACAGAATCTGAGACAGGGCCGAAGGCACAGTCGCCCGGGTCTTGCTTTGAATCTAGGAGCACGTGGGACTCTCAGAGGGTTCTGTTGGATGAGAGGAGGAGTAAGAAGATTCCAGGGGGCTGGGAAGCCCTGAATAACAGCATCCTGCTGCAAAATAGACATCACATGTGCTGCCAAGGATTTCCAGGGAAGGGGAGGACCTGGCCTAGGCTCAGTGTTTATCTGAAGTACCTGTGGCGGTCTTCCTTAAGCCCTCAGTTGCCTGACTTGGCACCTGTGGACCCTGTGGCCTGGGAGGACACCTCATACCTTAGCCAGCTGCTGATGGTGGTAGAGTTCTTGGTGTGACAGTTTTCCTAAAGTTGCATAATTACACAAATGTAAACTGCTACTTTTTTTTTAATTTAAAAGGAAAAAGAGAAAAAAAGCAGAACAAAACAAAACTGTAACTGTACAAGTAATTCAGAACTACAAAATAAAAAACAGTAAGCTATCACCAGTTAATAGATTACACGCCGTCATCTTAGAAATGGTGTTTCAGGTCACAGGATCAAAGTGAACATTCAAACAGTGAGACTGCAAATAGTTGTGTTCAGTAATCCAATCCAAAATATTAATATGGTCTTCTATTTAACACATCTAAACACCCCTGCTGTTGTATCCTTTAGGGCACCTTTTTTCCCTCTCTTTATTACAACAAAATTTACACATTTTGGGTTTATTACTCCCTTAGATCTTATCACCTTTTTTTGTAAGAGAATAAAATCAAGCATGATAAAACAAAGCTGTCAGTCAAAACCAAGGATAGATATAGCACATGATGTAAAAACAGAGTACAAGGTTATCAACAATGGTTACCATAATGCCTCTTGCTTCCTTAAGAAGAATTGTCTATCTCATTAGGTATTATAAAGTTGAACAAAACAGTAGAGAACAAGACCAATAAAACCTAAACATTGTAAAATCTTACAGAACCTCAAAAGAGGATAATAGTCAAACCAGAATGGGCATCATAGTGAATCTTATTGCCTTCAAAGTAGTTGCCTATACTCTGATACTTGATACTTTCATACAGAGCAGAATAGAGTCTAATAAGTCAAAACAAGATAACGGGCGTATTACAGGACTTCAAGTTAATAGGAAATCAAAAAAGTTACTATAATATATCCTGCTAGTTTTTTTTTCCTCCTTAGTTTAAAAAAAGAAATTTAAAAAATTAAATAATTTTTTAATGAATAAGGGAGAGGTTGAGATAAAAGGGGGCATAACATAATACAGGTTAAAGCATGACACTTTCAGTAACCTAGTGCTTCACCACCAAATAACCTGACTTAATAGTAGTTACCATAGTGTCTTTTTCCTTGAAATATTTGAATATAACTTCATATGCTATAGCATCAAACATATCAAGACAGTAACCGCTACTTTATTATTTTATTTTTATTGTGGTGCTAGGGATCAAACCCAGGGCCTTGTGTATGCCAGGTAAGCACTCTACCACTGAACTGCACCTGGTACTCAGAAACGCTTAAAATGCTTTTTAACAATTATTGATTTTATTTCTAGTCAATAGAAAAATGAAATTTTCTTCCTGAAAGCCTTTTACAATGGAGCAAGTACAGAAAGTTCCACTGCCAAAGAGTAAGAGTCAGGACGATAAAAAGACAAAAAAAAAAAAACCTTCCTGGGGCTGGGGGTTTAGCTCAGCGGCATAAGTGCCTGCCTTGCAAGCTCTGTGGCATAAGCGCCTGCCTTGCAAGCAGGCAGTCGTGAGATCAATCCCCCATACCGATAAAAAGACAAAAAAAAAAAAAAAAAAAAGAGTAAGAGTCAAGGAGGCACAAAGGATGCACGAGTTTTCTCTTTTCAAAATGTATTGTTTTAAAAATTAAAAGGAACTAAAAAAAATAATAATGGCACATACTTGCTCCAACAAGCTGGATCTTTGGGAAGAAAAAAATTTTCCCAAAAATATTTCTGCCGAGTGGTTTGGAGCCCTCCATGGGTAGCACTAATCCTACTATTACAGACAGCGAAGATGTTTGGATATATTACAGGCCGACAGATAGGGCTGGGCCTGGACAGGTCATTGCAGAAGGCAGCAGGGGTGGAGGTGCATTCTTAGAACAGGTCTCAGGACAGAGGGGAGCTAGGACTGATACGCTATATAGGCATCAGTCGCCTTGGGTGGGAGACCATAACCTCCTTAACCCACCCCTTCCAGGACAGTCCTTGTTCAGCCCAAGAGGGCTTGCAAAGTTACTTGCTTCCCCATTTAATCAATATTACCCTAGCGACTATATTCGCATCTTTATTGGCTGACTGACTGTACTTGCACTCTTATTGGTCGACAGACTATACTTACACGCATTAGTTGATTGACTAATACTCTTATTGGTTGTCTGACTATACTCGCACTCTGATTGGTTGGTGGTAGTTTTGTCCAACTTTACACTGCCTCACCTGGTTGCAGGAGCACCAGTTTTGCTCTATAAAACCCTCTTGAAAAGCGAATCCTGACCACCCACTCAGGACCCCCTTTTGCCCCTTTTAGACAGAAGCTTTCTCTCACTAAATATTTCCCACTCTTAATCTCCATGGCTGACAAAGCCTGGTAGAGGAAGTCAGGTGATAGGCGAATTTTTTCTCCTGTCTTTGGCTGTTTTCTGTATTTGCTACCATGAACATGTATATGTTTTCTAATCAGAAAACACAGATTTTTCAACGCTTCATAAATGTAAACAATTACCATTGTTCCCAAGGGCATTCTGATTACCAATGTTCCCAAGGTCGATCTAATTTGCACTTATCAGAAAAGACACAGGCTGACCTCTCATTTCCCTGTGGGGGAAACGGGGGCAGAGAAGGGAGCTGTCTGGTACAAGGGTCCCCTAGGCGGTAGGATTATACTTTGTTACTGTGATCTAAGGAGTCCCCAGCTGAGGATAGAGTTCCAGATAGTAGGTCTGCGTTTTCCTTGGCCAGAAGGTGCTCCTTGCTAAGCTGAGAGGTAAGAAGGTGCCAGGTGGGTCAAGGGCAACCTGAGATTTAATGCTCAGGAGCACGTTAAGCTTCTTTGTTCCCCATCCCCTGCCCAGCAAGCCAAGCCAGCCCCAAGTGCCTGGTCACTGGAGAAGCAGGTGCCCCGCCCTTCCCTTTTGGTTCCCCTTCCCTTCCTCTAAGAATGGAGCTTCTCAGTCCTGATTGGCTCCAAGGTTCCCAGTCCCAATCCTGCCTCTTCGCTAATCCTGACTCTGCCCCACCCGTTTTCCATCAGTGAAGCCCCTCACCACTGTCTGGGGTCCTACCTCCTTCCCTGTCCAAAGGGTTGAACCCGAAGGTCCTGACAGCGCAGGGCAGCCACCTCTGCTGAGCACCTTGAGGAGGCTCTCGTAAGGTTGCACGATGGGTGGACTCTCATGTCCTGTACTCCCGCCAGCCCATCCAGATGGAGACATCAGAGACTCTGCCTCAAGGAGCTACTTAGAAGTCTCTTGTTTTGCAAGAGGAAACTGAGACCTGAGGCTCAGGGTCTGCCCCAAGTAACAACTCAACCCAGGCCAGAGCTGGAGTTCTTGGTGTGTCAGGGCTGAGCCTGTGAGACTGGGGTTCTCTTTGGCTCAGTTTCCCACCCATGAAGCTGACAGGTTTGGACTCCCGCTTCAAGGATGAGGTGTGGTGTTTGGCTGCATATAGAGCCTACGATGGGAGGAGCTTGGCCACTATTTCAGGAGGAAAGTGGAGGGCAGGGAGGCTGCTGTGGACCCTCTGTCTGTACTTGGCTCTCACCCAGCTGCTCAGAGAGGGCTATGTTACAGATGGTATCTTAGTTTTTTTGTTTGTTTGTTTGTTTTTTGTTTTTTTTTTTCTGAGACAGAATACCCAACACCCAAAATTAAAGGAGGAAAGGTTTATTTCAGCTCACAGTTTGTAGAGGCTTCAGTCCGTAATCACCCAGATCCAAGGCAGGGTGGCTTTACATAGGGGCATCGCAGAGGAGAAATGGTTCATGGCAAACAAGGCAGGCAGAAGCAGCAGCAGCAGACTATGGCAGCAGCAGTTTTGTGTCCCTTAAATTCCATCCAGGCTGCCCCCCCCAAGGCAGGCAGCACTCACACTCAGAGTGGGGCACCCTTAATCCCAATATCGCAGCATAAATACCAGCATCGAATCCTGAATCCCACCATCACACAAACTAGATCTGGCCTCCTCTGAGCAGTGTCACCTGTGACCACAAGAAGCTTTAGGGTGGGGAACATCTATATATAAGCTGCAACAAATGGGAAACAGTTCATGCTTGAGCCAGACCCTTGCTATGTGTCTGCCTTAGTCATTTTCAAGGAATAAAATCCTAGTTTGAACCCCTCTGAGCAGTGGAGACCCTCCATCTCAGAGCCACTAAAATTCTTCAAGCCAGCAGTCCTGAGCCTGTCCACTTTGCCATGCCTGTTACACTACAAGGCTTCCTCCCCCATCCCCCTGCTTCTCGATTGCCAACCTGGTCTTCCGTGTGTGGCCTCCATGGCATGGTGTGGTCCTCCTTGATAGAGACGTGGGCATCGTACCATTTCCACTGGTAGCTGCCTTCTTATCTGTGGGCCACACCATGCTAAATAATAATAACCTTAGTGATTTAAACCAGGTTCCAGGGAGGCAGCTCAATGGTAGAGCACTTGCCTAGCATGTGAGAGGCTCCGAGCAGGCACCTGTTGGTGCTGGTAGGCAATGCCTGTTCCCTCGCCCCACAGGGGTGACAATTCTGAGTTGAATGTTCTCCACTGGGAGAAGCTCAGAACATGTGAAGCATGATCTCATAGAGGGTTCATATCAGATAAAGCCACTAATCTTCCTGCTGCAGGAAAACAGAGTCTCTGGGCAAACAATAAAAACCTCACATCCCTATGCTGGGTGATGCAAGTGGCGGCTGCTTCCTCCCTAATAGCAGTATAGCCTCGCTTTATTGTTTCTTTCATGCTCTGATACAATTGATTAAGATTCCCAGCCTGCATGCTGGTGGATGCCTGCAATCCCAGCACTCTGGAAGGCTGAGGCAGGAGGCATCAAAGTTCGAGCTTAACTTGGGCCACTTAATTTCTTAGTGAGAATTTTCCTTAAAATAGAAACAAAATTTTTGGAAGGGTTAGAGATGTTGGTCAGTGTAAAGGCCCTGGATTCAATCATTAGTGGCACACATACCAAAAAAAAAAAAAAAAAAAAAAGGATTTATTTTAAAAAGAAAAAAGTATAAAAAACAAGGATACAGAATTTCAAAACAAAATCGTAGGACATTAACAATGGTTAAGATAGTGCATATTGTTATCTTTTATTAAGATGCTCAAGCATAGAGCTGATCCCATTTCCTAGGAATATCCAACCCATTCCTGCTTCCTTAAAGCCCTTCAACATCACCTAACACAAGCCCAATTCCTGCTCTAGTTCCTCCAACACTGTCTTCCAGGGAGGCCCAGGCTTTCCCGAGGCAGGTGTTCCCAGGCAGCAGGACTGTGATCTCACCTTTAACTCCCAGTGTGGTTCCCGGGCAGCGCTGGCGAACACATGACCTGTGTGCAGCAGCAGGCTGTTGGTATCACTGAAAGCTCTACAAGGTTTGCCATCACTGTTCTAAGGTGCTGGCAGGATGGAGTGGCACCCCAGAGTCCTTTTTCAGAACGAGTTCCAGCTGTTTCTTGACCGTAGCTACTTGTTTACAAACCCCATGTGTTGGTGGTGTGTTAGTTTTTCATGACTGTGATGAAATACCTGGGAGGAAAAACAAGGAAGCAAAATTTGCTTCTGTTCAGTTTCAGAGCTGAGGGTCCATGACCACTTGGCCTTCTTGCCTTTGGCCCGAGATAAGGGGAGTGCAAGGCAGAGGAAGCAGCTAACGGGAACAGGAGCCCAGGGTGTGGCCAGCCACCGGGGGTAGTGGGCCTGACCTGGGGCTTTGGGGGCACAGTGGCTCTACCTTCTGTACCCAGTGCTCTGCTCTCCAAGTCAGCCTTCCTTCATCTCATCCATCTCTGTGCCTTTCGGTCCGGGCCGGCAGTGTTTCTGCTGGTGTGACCTCAGGAAGCTTGTTGGTGCCCAGGGTAATTCCTAGGAATTCAGGACTTCAGACAAGAGGCCTCTCTACAGATCAAGTCTGGAGAACCCCGCTGCTGTTCTTTAGTTCTGAAATGCTGGTTGTATTCATGAGTTACGCCTCCAGTCTCTTCAACAAAATACCCGGCAACTTTGTTGATGTCTTCAGACCACACTTTCTAAACAGTGAGTTTCCTAAGTTTAGCAATTTTGACAGGCCGAGGGCCTCCCAAAGTACCAAGTAGCAGTTCCTTTTTGCTTAACACTTCCTTCCTCAATTTATTTTTCCTCTCAGTTGTTACTACAAGCGGCCAGGAAAGACCAGGCTGTGTCTTTCACACTTCAGAAGTCTCTTTGGCTAAATATCCAAGTTCATCACCCTCAGTTCTCTTTCCACCCAACGCTAGAAGCCAACCCAGCCCCTCTGTCACAAAGATCACTTTTTCTCCCATGTCCTCCTAGGGCCCCCAAAGCACATTAGTGTTCCTGTTCCTGCTTATGTGCTCTTCATGGTGATAAATGTACTGGGATCATTTCTTTCTAAAGCCTCACAAGGACCACCTTAAGTGAACATCCATGTTCCACCAACAGTCACTGGAAGGCAATCTAAGTGGCTTAGCCCACTTTGTTTTGGAACAGCAGAATACTAAGTACCGGATAATTTATAAACAATAGAAAAATTTTCATATGATTCTGAAGGCTAAAAAGTCCAGCATTGAAGTGCTGGCCTCTGATAAGGGCCTTTTGCCTGCACTGAAATGAGGTGGAAGATCTCGAAGGGCAGGAGGACCAAGGAAGAGACAGAGATGGAGACGCCTCACCCCATCCTCTGTGATACTAACTCACTCATGAAGGCAGAGCACTGATGGCTCTCTTTCAAATCCACCTTTTGACACTGCTACAATAGTGATTAAATACATGCTTTTTGGAGGACACTGTCAAACCAGGCTTTTGCCATCAGGTCTCTTGCATTAGTCCATTGTTTGCAATTATAATCAAAATACCTGAAGCAGGCTGTATGGTTTGGGTATAGCGGTCCCCTCAAAGTCTCATGTAGTCAGGTTTTTGCAGGGGTGGGTAAATCTAGAGTTTGTGATTGATTCAAGATCCAATGCTGGGATTAAAGGTGTGAGCACTATACCTGCCCTAGGGCAGGTAACCTGTGTATAATATAAGGAACAGAAAGAAGCTTGTCCCCTTCATCGTCTCTTGTTGCTTTTGCTGTCATCTGCTGCCAGGAACTGTTCTCCTCTGCCGTGTGCCACCCTACCTTATGGCCAGCAGATTGTGGACTAAAACCTCTACAAACTGTGAGCTAAATAAACCTTCTCTCCTTTAACTTTGGGTGCTGGGTATTTTGTCTCAGCAACAAGAAAAGTAACTAAGACACAGGCTAACTTTGTGGAGAAAAGAAGTTTACTTTAACTGGCTGTTCTGGAGTTCAAGGGCATGACATTGGCATCATTTCAGCTCTGATGAGGACCTCTGGTGGATGGAAGATGTGCTCATGGGAGAAACTCATGTCTCAAAACAGAGAGGCTGGAGTCCCACGGCCCCTTCCAAGAGGACACCCTGCAATGACCTAAAGACCTCCTGGTAGGCTCCACTTCTTCAAGGTCTCACCTCCCACCTCCACACTCAGGACTAAGCCTTCAAGATACAAATCTTTGGGTGCTAAAAAAAATCGAAACCAAAGCACTCCTCAAAACTCTTCCATCCTCTATTACCCAACTCCAAAGCCACATCCACCCCTGCAAGCACTTTTTATAGCAACACCCCACTTTCTGGTACAAAATCTGGCACAAAATTAATTTACTAGGGTTATATGCAAATTAGAGTGTCATAAACTTGATGATGGTTTAGGACAATAGGAATTTATTCTCATTTATATTAGAGACCAGAAATCTGAAACTGAGTTGTCTACAGGGCCTTATGCTTGCCAGGCAGGCTCTGTACTGCTGAGCTATATCCCAAGCCCCTCCAAATAAAATTTTAAAAAGGCTTGGTGATGCAAAGTTAAATTTTAAAAAGGACTGGGGATGTCAGCTTAGTGGTAGAATTTTGCCCAGCATGTGTGATGCTCTGGGTTCAGTTCCCATTATGGGGGGTGGGGGTGGGGGAGGGAGATTTGCTTTTGGGGATGCATATAGCATGTGCAGCAGGAGAGCAGCCAGAGCTTCCTGGAGTGGAGGCCTGGCCCTGCAAGAAAAGGGCAGGGTTTTGTCCCATGGAGAAATGCTGTGAGCTCTGGGTAGGACAACTTGGCCAGAGCAGGAGGTCCTGGAGGGTACAGGCTGGTCCATGCAAAATGGTGGCTCCTGGGTAGAGAGGGGGACAGTCATCAGGGGATCTGATATCGTGTGAAATCACCTGCTTATGGAACTGCTTTACATGAAATCAGAGGTCAGATGAACCTCTGCCTCTGTTTGGCCCTCACTGAGAGCCTCTTCTTTCTGGATCCAAGACAGCCAGAGCTCAGGAGTGGCCTGTTACTTTCATGGTCATGTGACCTCAGGTGCCAAGGCCATGCTAATCCAATCCCTGAGGCTAGAGATTGGGGATAGCCACTGGCCACACCCATGCCACAGGATGCAGAGGATGGGGTCAGCTTCCTTGAACACCCTTGGCTTTCCAGAAATGTGGAATCCAGATGACCCATACCAGGGTCCACCTGTTCCTCTCTGAGATGGTGTCCTTGGTGGTCCCAAACCCATGGCCACAGCCTTATGTTGTCTGTTAATTAACAGTACATGGGAAAATGCCCAGAGACAGAGACTACGGGAAAGACTGGGTTTAATCCTGTCAAGGGACAGGCAGGCTGAAATCACAGTGACATCAGTGTACATCTAGAAGGGAGGCTAAGTACATACAGGGGTGGAGTGGGGGATTGTCGTCCCAAGGAATCTGGATGGAAATGTTTGAGGTCAAAGCCACAAGGACCATTAGCACAGGTAAGTATATAAAGCTGGGTCTTCCAGCATCTAGGGGACTGCAGGTCAGTCCTAAATTTCTTTGTGGTCCTCAATTCTTGTTAGCCGTGGGCAGCACAGATTCCTGTGCTTGTGTGGGCGCCACACGTACTGGAAAGGTCCTTCTCAGGCCATGCCTAACAGTGTCCTGTCCTGATGGTCAGGGAGGGTGCATGCAGCCTGGGACCAGCCTGGGGCACTGGCAAGGGGGCAGGTGAGGCAGCAAGGGATCAAAGACAGCAGAGAGGGTGGCATCATCCTCAGGTGCCCCTGGGAATGTTTGTCCTTGGGGTTCAAGGTGAGAGGTAGCCACGGCTGCTGTGGCTGAGATGCAGCTTCCTAGACGAACATGGGAGCCTTGGCCAGAGCCTCTGCCTGGGGCCGCTTGAGCCCTGAGACCCACAACAGCAGAATTGGGGTCATAGCGGGAGGCGAGGGGGGGAGCAGGGCAGCTTGACTATGGGATGCAATGTACAGCAGGTAGGGTGGGGGTCAGGCTACTCCCCTAGGCCTGTGCTGACCTGGTTGCCTCCCTCCTTGGCCCACCTAGTCCTCTAGCCCCAGCTTCATGGAACTGAGGGAGGAGGCTTGGTCTTGGAGGAGGGGCCTGCACCACAGTGGGCCCCCTTCTCCCCTCAGTTTTCGCCTTCATGAATGGGGGAGGAGCCCTAGAATGATGGACAGCCTCGTAAGAGATGATGGGGTGGGGGGTATCCAACTGCCCTAGGGAACCATATTGCTGTAGTGTGACCCTCCCAGATCTGAATTTCCCTCTGCCCTCCTGTGGGTGTGGTGGCCTCAGTGCACCTGTCTCTGTGGTGGAGCTGGGCACCCGAGGGGGAGCTGCCTCAGTGTCCTTAGGACCAGCCACCATGAGAGAGGCAGGAGAGTACTGGGCCTCCTTGACCTCATTTCCTATCTGCACAAGGAGGGGTCTAGGCTCAGGGTGGGGCCATGCAGCAGGACAGGAATGACCCAAGCCTCTCTAGGGCTGTCCGCCACTATTCACTGCACAGCTGCTATGCATCAGGTCCTGCCCTCATGGAGTTTCTATTCTGCCCGAGAAAGCATGTTAAACAAGAGAGCAGTGAGTTGAAAAAGTGGACAGCTGGGGGCAAAGACTCATCCAGGAAACCACAGCAGGAGCTGCAGGCAGAGTCCCCAGCAGCAGGAAACAGCGGCTGCAAAGGCCTGGAGTGGGGTGGGACTGGCACTCCAGAGGCTGGTAGAGTGTGCTTGGCAGGAAGTGTGCTGGGGGTGGGCACTATGGGGGTGCCCAACTCCCTTGGTCCCAGAAACCCAAGTCACTCAGTGCAACTCCCCCCTTGGAGCTGGGTGCCCAGTGGTAGGGCTGGTGCCTGAACACGTGGAGGAATGGTGAGTGAACCCTAGCTGGTCCCCTCCTCACTATGTGACCTCTGGGCCACAGTTTCACCCCTCCTAAGATGCACTCTGAGTCATGTTTCTCTTCTCAGGTGGTGGCAGGGGCTTCTTAGGCTGCAGCTGATCACCTTGGTCAGGACTGTGGAGACTGCCAGCAGCCCATCCATCCAGCTTAGAGCACAGACAGCTAGCAGCTGTTGGGGGGAACTATGACACCCAGGTGGAGAGCTCTGCTCCACCCTTGAAGGGGCCAGGTTCCTCACTTCTGCTTTCCTCCTCTTGCCCCTGTGCAGACCCGATGTTCCCCAAGCTCTCCCCTGGACTGGCACAAGGAGCCCCAGCCTGCAGGCCATGTGGGCAGCAGTCAGGTGGACACAGCGGAGCCCCAGCCCAGGCCCTGACTCCAGTGCCCATCACACACCTGCTGCGGGGACCCCTTCCTAGGCCACCCCGCGGGGCCCTTCCTCTGGACCCAATGGGGCCTCCTCCTCCTCCACCTGCAAGGGTCAGGGCTGCCTGGGCAAAGACGAAGAAGGAGGACTGGAGGAGGAAGAGGCCAAGTGCTAGTCCATCTGGTGTGTGTCCCTCATCACTATCCCCCAGGTGAGCAGTGCCATGTGTTTGGGCCTTGGGACAGAGGAAGGACAGGGATGGACTGTGTGGAGGAGGCCCGGCAGCCCACAGCCCAGATGCACAGGTGTGGAGACCTCAGGCAGCTTGCCCCTTTGCACCTTCCTGCAGTTCCCGACTCTGCAGCCAGAGGCCTCCCTGACCCGTCATCGGAGCCTGGGCTCTGCCTGCAAAAGGGTTCAGCGTTCAGCGGCCACCGGTGTCAGCACAAAATAAACTCGGAGCCAGGCCCACTGGAGTCCAGCGCGTGTCTGTGGTGGGTGACCAACGTGGGACACGTCCTCCCCGGGCTCGAGGGGACACTTTGTTCCTGCAGAGTCACTGTTGGGGCCCCTGCTTAGGACTGGAGGGCCTCCCAGACTGCATGCCCTGCTGAGGGAGCTGTGCCCCAGCTGCCTGCTCCCCCTGGCTGCCTGATTCCCCCGCACACACCGCTCTCAGGGACCTCCCTGTGCGACTGTCTTTCCTCAGCTATCTGGTGGTGAGGTGGCAGGGGCAGCTGAGGTCAGGGTCTGGCCCTTTAAGAGCTCGGCAGGGCTGCAGCTGTGGGACAGAAGGGATATGGCTCGCCCACGCGGTCCCCGCGAGTGGACTGCGCCCTCCCTGCCCCCACCCCATCCGCGAGGTGGGATGAGCCCGCTGACTGTCCATTCCTCCTGCTGCAGCCAGGACTGGCCTGACACTACTCCGGTGCAGGAGCGCGCCAGTGGCTTCACCTCCCTGAGCCTCAGCTTCCTCCGTGTAAAGCAGAATCAACGCATCTAGCAAAGCTCGCTGAACAGGGATAGAGGCCCTGGTGCCTGTGGAGGCCTCCACACAACCCCCCATGTGTCCTGACCTCACTCCGCGCCGGTGTGCTCTCCGCACATCTGTGCTTCTGCACCTGCACGTGTGACAATCACTCATTCCTGGCTCCCACACCCACCTCCCTCAGCCTCCACGTGGATGTCCCCACATCGTGCTATGTGGATGATAGAGGTTGGGGGTCCTGGGGACCAGAACCTCATCATCAGTCTCTTAAGTCTCCCTAGCCTTGGGTCCTCAGGGCTTGGTGCACACATCACGGTTTATATCCAGGTGTCCCTCCGATGCCGCCTGCATACTAGCATGGATGTGGAACGCGTGTTACTGGATTGGTCCGCACATGGGTTTGTAGCTGAGTGTGACGTTGGGAGGTGAAAGCTGATTGGAAGAAGTGCTCACTGGGGGCGTGGCCTGAAAGGGCTTGGCTACCTCCTCCTCCCTTGATCTCTCTCTGCTTCCTGCCTGCCACGCCAAGAGCTGTTTCTCTTCTGTGATGCCTCCTCTGCCCTGCTACCCTGCTTGGGAGCCAACCAACTGTGGACTGAAGCCTCTACCATCTCTAAGCCAAAATAAACCTTTGCTCCTTTAATTTGTGGGTGCTGGGTCTTTTGTCCCAGCAGCGAGAAAGTTACTGACGCCCCACATCTTGTACACAAGACCCTTACCCTGCTGTACAGCTGCTCCTGGCCAGGTGTGGAGTCCATTCAGTATGGTCACTTGTCCTCTACTTCTCCCCAGCTGCCCACCTGGTGGGTGACCCCACCAAGGAGAGAAGGAGAGAGCACTGAGGCAGTGGCCACTTGCTGACAGCAGGCATTTATTTAGTTGAAGAGCTGCATCTGCCTGCAAAGAGGCAGCCACAATCTCCCACCCAGGACCAGGTGGCCTGCATCCAGGGAGGCCACCATTCACCCCTCCAGGCAGCTCCGGCCTTGGCAGAGAGGCAGATAAGCAAGTGGAGTCCAGAGGAAGTGAGTCACAGTGCAGCTCACAAAGTGCAGATGGAGGGGTGTTATGGCTTGCATTTAGCTGTTTCCCCAAAGGGCAGACATAGGCAGGGCTTTCTCAGGGGTGGCTGAATCTAGAGTGGTGATGCTAGGATCAACGGTGCATGATTCCTAAATCAGTCCACTGGTTTGGCACCACCCTAATCCTGGTAGCTTAGATACAGTGTAAGGGATAGAAAGAGGCTTGTCTTCCCCCTTTCTTGCTCTGCAACTTTCTGCCTGCCATGGACTGTTTCTCCTCTGCAATGCCTGTCTGCCACATCACCCCTGCCTTGGAGCCAGCCGACTGTGGACTGAAACCTCTACAAACTGTGAGCTAAATCAACCTTTCCTCCTTTAACTGAGGGTGTGTCTCAGCAACCAAAGAAAAGTAACTGAGATAAGGGGAGAAGCTAGGATGAGGTGCAGGCAGCCCTGCCAGCCCTAGTGGGACTGCAGATCAGGAGGGGCTTTGCCAATCCTGGGCAGCACCCACATAGCCTTCTGCCTTTTGGAGATGGCACCATGTACTGTGACACCATGTACTGGTCCACCTTCCCCACTCCAGGCACATGACTGGGGCTGAAGCTGGAGGCTCAGCTCTTGCCTTGGACTTGCTGGGTCATCCTGGGCCAGGTAGCTATTCCTCTCTGGAATATTTCAGTTTCCTCCAGACGACCCCTAGGGGTCAAATGCCCCAGCTCCAGGCCATCAGCCTATCTTCAGCATTGCAGGACCCTCATTCCTTCACAGGGTTCTGATGTCACCTCCCCAGAGAACACAGGCCCTGTGTGGCAGAGTAAGGAGCAACAGGAGGCATTGTTCATGGAGCGGCTGAGCCTGCAGGGCCCTAGGGATGCAAGATGTCCACACTGTCCTGGGCTGTGTCTCTGTGGGCTGTGGCACTCAGCGCCTCCAGCCAGCGCTGCTGTAGCTCCACAGAGGGGGCGCTCAGGTACCAAGATTGCTGCCCCTGCTGCAGCTTCCAGGTATGCCCCACCTCCTGCACTTCCTTGGGGTCTGGCATGAGCACTGTGCAGCCGGGTAGACAGATGGTGTTCAGCAGCTGGCCGTCCTGCAGCATGAGAGAGGCTCAGTGAATCCCTGCAGGGAGCCACACCCAGCTCCCTGCGGTGCCAGGGGGGATACTGAGCCAGCTAGGGCTGGTGGACACAGCTGCCCTGCCCTCTGTCAACAGCATGGGCTGCCCAGGGTTCTCCCTGGGTGACACCTCATGGACACTCAGACCCTGTGGGACTGCCATCCAGGGAGAAGCAGGACAGCAGCACTTGGGGCCAAGAAGAGTGGAGCAGGGGTCCCAGACTGGGGCAGGGCCACAGGGGTCAGCTTCCCACCCTGTACCCCAGGACGTGTGAATGAATGTGGGAAAAAGGGGTCAGCCCTGTGCCCCCTCCCTTCCCCACCTCTAACTCTGGCTGGATCTGAGGTCCTGGGATAAGCAAGCACCTGTCTTCCTACAGTGAGGAGCAGAGGGCTGTTCTGGGCACAAAGGGAAACTGAGGCTCAGGGTCACACAGTTGGAGTCGGTGGGTACCAGAAAAGCCAAGGGCCTGGGGGCAGGACGGGGTGTGGGGCACCCACCTGGTCACTTGCCTGCAGCCGTAGCACCTGAGGGGCTGAGGCAAGGATGGCAGCCCACACTTCAACCCAGGCCATGCCATCCTCCGATAGCCGTAGTGGGCCACAGAGCTCACTGGGCTGGGAATCTGCAGCTGGCAGCTTCCAAGGACACAGAGACACAGGTTAGGGGTGCTCTCCCCTGCAGCAATCACTCCCTTCTTAGGAGGAAGGGCCAGGACTGCCACTTGGAAGGAGCTGGCCCCTGAGATACAGTGAGGACTGGACAGAGGCTGGGCCCAGAGTTGTTTGCTCCAGTGGCCACTTCATGCCAGACCAAGGGGCACAGGCAGGGTCCGGACCCACTAAATGGAGGGAGACCATCAGCCAGGTCAGGACATGACCAGTACACCAGGGGGATTCAACAGCAAGACCTTAGGTGATAGTCCCAGGGGGAAGAGACTATGTGTTTCAAGTCTGCACACACCACTTTGCACACCACACCTTATACACACAGACAACACAGACACACACCACACACAAGAATGCACACATGTGTGCTTCTCTCGCTCCCTTCCTCTCCCTGTCTCTACCTTTCTGTCTGTCCCTTCAGTACTGAGTACTGAACCCAGGGCCTATCTGACCTACATCCCAGCCCTTTTTAAACATTTTATTTTGAGACAGGGTCTTGCTAAGTTGCTCAGATTTGGCTCTGACTTTTGATCCTCTCACCTCAGCCTCTCAGAGTGTGAGGGTTATGGGTGCACACCACCGTGTCTGGCCTGAGCCCCCACCCCTACCCCTTGAGGTGCCTCAGAGCTCCCCAGAGCCACCCAGACATGGGTGGCCATTTGCTGGATGAGGTCCGTAAGACCTGGTCCTCCTTCTGGGGCTAAGCTTACCCACAGCCCTGGGCTCCCAGAACACCCTCAGGATTGAAATGCAGCCCAGGCAGGCACAGCAAGATGCTTCACCTGGGGCCATGCCCCCCGATCCTAATAGTCCTACCTCCTTGACTTCTTAGACAGACCCAGATCAGGGTCCCCACAGCCATGAATGAGCCAGGACAGCCAGGGGCTCTGAAAATCCCCTGACCCCAGCCCACCCCACCACCCTACAGTGAGTGGGACAGAAACCAGGCCTGGAGCTGACACCCATTCCATTCCCGTCTCCTCCGGGCCTAGCCTCAGCCCTCACTGGTCCCGAGAGGCCCAGGCTGCACAGGGGCTGACTTCTGCATTCGGTTGCTGATGGCTCCCAGTGGCTCTCTGGGTCCCAGGCCAGTAGATCCTGCTGCAATGCCTCCCCATCTGTTCCCGTCTCAGGAACTGATTACCCACCTGCATGCTCTGCTTGGGCTCAGGGGGCGACTCAGTGCTGGGGGTGGTGGGGGCTGTGGGCTCAGTCAGAAAACACTCCCTGCAGACACGGCTCTGTCTGCTGTTCTCGGCCTTGAACTCGGAGCACTTCCCACAGATGACCTGCAAGACAAGGGCACCTGTGACCCCACATACTGTCAGCGGCCCAGCAGGGACTTTAGAGTGCGGGGTGAAGTAAAGGTTTGTCCAGAGTCCAATCCAAGGGCAGAACCAGGCTGAGGGTCCGGGACCTGCCCTCCTCACCCCAGCAACCCAGGCCCAAGGATCTGTGTGTGACAGTGGGCTGAGCCACCAAGCACATGAGAAGACCCCATGTCAGAATGGCCCCATCCTGGTCACTGGGAGGACACACGTTGAAACCTCACTCCTGGAGAATGATGTTCCCCCAAACAAGAAGCAAACACAGCCAGATCACAACAGGCTTGGCGAGGGTCTAACACCACCAGGGAGACAGGCGGTGGGGAAAGGGCAAGCTGCCATTGGAAATGGGGCGGCAGATCCCCAGAAACTTAAACAGAATCACTGTGACCCTGAGGAGGCCCCTGCCTAGCTGCGTCCACGCCATCAGCACCCGTGAGACCCAGAAGGTGAAGCAACCCAGTGTCCACTGATAGATGAGACAGGAAATCATGGCCCGTGGGTGCCACAGGGAGTATCACTGAGACAGCCAGGTGGCACATGATGGGGGAGGAAGCCAAAAGCCTCTAGTGACACTTCCAGAACTTGCGCTGCCCTGAGGCCTGCAGCTTTGCCCCCGGCAGACCCCTCAGCTCCAAGAGCAGTCGGTTCTCTGTCTCATCTCACATTCCTTTGTTACGCTGGATCCTCATCCCATCCCAGCATTTTAATCTCTTCTCCGGTGTCAGCACCATCCATACACATACCCTCAGCCTCTGCTTCACAGCCTAGGAGGATGCTGCATAGTCACCCCATCCTGGCCTCCTCGTGGGCAAACGCAGGGACAACTTTGCTTCTAGGGCCCATGCTGGCTTCCCTGAGCCTATGCAAATCTTAGGCCTGAGCCACAGCCTATGAGTGATACTATGATCCCCAAGGTCCTTTGCTCATTTACCAAGCCACCTACTCCATCCATCCATCCATCCATCCATCCATCCATCCATCCATCCATTTATCTATCCAACCACCTATCCTCCCGCCACCCACCGTCAGCCATGCACCCATTCATCCCTCCAAGGCCTCATCCATTTAGTCTCCCCTGCTGCCAGCTCTGGTCAAGGTTTTGTGAAAGGTGCCACCAGGAACAGCAGTTCAGGCACAAGCTGCTGGTATCTTCAGGAAAACAGCTCCTCAGCAGCTCTCTGCCAAGATCCACTCACTGCCACTGAAGTCATTTTAATACTTCCACCTAAAACATGTGGGTTGCCAGTTCCTTCCTTGGGGTACTTTTAAGTTTAGTCCAGAGCCATGCATGACTCAGCCACCCCTTCTCAGAAGCCAGGGTGTTGGAGATGACGGAAAAGGAACAGAGATGGTATATGCTTGGGCCCCATCAGAGGTGGCCGCTCATTACACGAAGCCACCAGACCTTTGTCATCTCTGCAGTGCTGAGGCAAAGGCCAGCAGGAGGGCATTTCCACCAGGGCCACTCCTGTCATCTTCAGCCACCTCCTTCATGCCAGGGGCACTGTGCTTCCAAACCTGGCCTTTTTTCTGCTGCTAAGAAGCCAGAACTGAGCAGAATTTGGCTGCCACAGTGTAGCTCTCCCAGGGCCCACTGACACGAGCTCCGCAGGGCTCTCAAGCAGTCCCTGGACCCAGTGGGTGGCTGCCTGCCCCATCGGAGGTGCCCCACTCACCACCCCACACAGCTTGCAGTGGTGCTTCCTCTTGGTGATGGAGTTAAAGGTCTCGCCGCAGCCCTTACAGCTTTGCTTCTCCTTGTCACGTCTGGTCTTTGAGGATGGTTTTCTGGACTCCAGCTACAAGGAGGCAAACAGCTGTCGTCAGTCCTGGAAGGCACGGGTGACCTTACCCCTCTGGGGGTGACGAGCCACAAACTCAAGACAAAGGCAGACTCTGCAGAGGGCATGAGGTAAAGAGCCAGAGCAGCCGCACGGCCTCTGTGTATCACACAGAGTCCACGGATCAAGACTGGAGGTTGGGGAGAACTCGGCCCATGGCTTTATCTGAAGACATCACTATGGAGCCAAGGGGAGGAAGATGGTACAGCCGGGCCAGGCAGGAGTCTGCACAGACTGCACTGTGGGGGCCCTGGGGCTATGTGGAACCCAAGATCCTAACTCTAACCATCCTTCACCCAGTACACGCCTGCTCCATGTTGGGCATTTGGGGGTGTCCACTCCCGCCTGGCATCACACACATGCAGACATAGGTGCATACACACACACACACACACACACACACACACACACACACACACACGCATACGTGTGCCACAGCAGGAGGCATCTGGAGGGCTCATGTCCCACTCTGTCTCCAGTGACAGAGGAAAGTGGGCTGGAAGGCAAGAACAGGCCCACCTGGAGCCCCTAGCTGAGCCTCAGGCCTCGGTTTCCTTCTTTCACCACCAGCTCTGAGGCTGGAGACAGACCCAAGGCTCCTGCTGTGCCCTGATTGGCTAGGAGACCCTGGCAAGTCCCTGGTCCATGCTGAGCCTCAGTTTCCTCATCTGGAAGATCGGGTGAATGACTGCTCTCTGCCCCTGAACCTCCTTCCCGTACATGAATTCCTGTCTGGCTTGGGGAGGCTTCTGGGTATCTTTTCATGTCACAAGGACCCCAGAAATGCCACCAGGCAATGCAAAAGTTTCCCGAATACCCCCAACCCATGTCTAGTGCATCCTCACCAGGGAGGAGGAGGGTTAGGGCTGACACAGAAGCCACCATCGCTAAGATTTTAAGAAATGCCAAGGATGTTCATAAAATTCCCAGTGTGCCAGAGCTGGAGTGGCCCCCGATGGGTTTATTTCTACCTTCTGTGCATTCGGAGAAGAGAGCGGCCTAGAGCCATTTTTTGCTCTCACTGGTGTTGCTGGGATCTGTTTTAAAATATTACAGTTTGAAAAAGAACACCTATGGTAGGGGCAGGCAGCAGAGGACCCGAGGCCAGCACACAATGGGAGTCTCTGGAGATCAGGGAGCGGGCACTCAGTGTATGGCTGTCCCTGTGTGGGAAGGGATGAAAAGGGGGACAGGAACATGGATGTGGTGGGTGGGGACTTCAGGAGAAAAAGCTGGGCTGCTTGGGTCCTTGTGGTAGTGTATGACTTTTAAGAAGAGAGGATGAAGACACAGATACAGATACACAGACACACACAGTGGCTGAAGATGACGTCCACCAGCCACAGAGAGAGGCCTCAGGAGAAACCAGCACTGAAGGCCCTCTGGCCTCAGGCTCCAACCTCCAGAACCTGTTGTTTACGTCACGTGGGAATCTGTCCCACAGCCCGAGCACACGGATAGCATTTCCTCAGTGCCATCTGGGATGCATGACCCTCGCCCATCTCCGTTACTGCCTGCAGGTCCCGTCACCTTGAGGCTAGCACCCAGCCACCTATATGAGAGGCCCAGAGGGACAGAGACCCTCCTGATGCCAAGCCCCAGATCCCCATCACAGGACCCATTGCTCCAAAGACACAGGTGTGTGATGGCTGTGGCTTCCCACTGAGGTTTACCCCATGGTCAGGACAGTGGCCAGGTCCACCAATGGGTGGGCAGGTGGGAGTTGACACTGTCCTGGCTCCCCATTGCCTGTAGCTTCCCTGCGGCACCCTTGCCCCTCAGTAGCTCTCAGCCCCTGCAGGGGTCTCCTTTGACACCTCTCAGGCTGGAGGTGCAGACATGCACTGCGGTGAGGAGAAAGGTTCCAGGTTGAGGAGGGGACAGAGAGAAGGCAGGTGATGGGAAGGGCCCGCCCAGGCCCCACAATCTCCTCCCACCTCCCCCTTAGGATGTCCACTCCCCTGACTATCAAGTGAGGTTTGCAGCCTGGCAGCCCAGACACATGGCTTTCAGACACCCTGGGAGGGGACCCCTGCCCTGGTACCACCGGGCACCGACAGGCAGCACTACACTGCAGCTGAGAATACAGGAAGCTGTGGGGCTGTGATGTGTGGGTTTTGTGGCTGACCAGTGGCTCAGACCAGTGGAAAACCAGTCCCAGCCCACATTCAGGAGGCAGTTCCTGGAGGTCTCCCACAGTCAGAAAGCACAGCCAGGTCAAGGGTGTGGACAGGAACCCAGTCTTGCTCTGGCTCCCACGATGCTGAGGACTGTAGTCCACTGCAGTCCACTCTTGATGTGGCTCTTCCCATCACACACAGTACCTCAACACAGAGTGCTGGCTAGCTGTGTAGCCTGCAGGTGTCCAGGTGGCCAATGGGAAAGGGACCCATCTGGATGCCAGGGACAGATCCCCTGGCCAATCACACTCCCATCTTGGATGAGGCTATTGGGCAGGCTGACCACAGCAGTTGACCCACTGTAGCTGTCATGCCCAGTGGCCCTGATGATAACAGCCTGACCCTGGCCAGCTCAACACTGATGGAGGCCTTGTCTTTTAGGGCTCCCAAGGGTTTTCTCACCAGCCAAAGAAGGTGGGTGGTGAGGAGGAGGAGCACCTGTGTCGGGTATCTGACAGGGACTTAGTCTCTGTGCAGAGGTCAGCATCAGAAAGGCCAGGCCCACATCCTCCCCAAAAGCTGAACAGCAGCTTCTTTGATCACCAACCCAGCAACTCCACTCCCAGGGACCCCAGAGGGGCTGAGGTGGACTCAGAAGGTGGTCTCCCCTGAGGGTCAGCAAGGCTGCCCCCCCCAAATTTCCTCTTCACCAGAGGTAGCTGTGCACAAGGAAACTGAAGGGACAGTTCAGTAGCACAGACTCGGACTCCAATCAATGGACCTGAGGGAACTTTGTCATTTATGCCAGAGAGCAAAGAGATGCACAGCAGGGAATCCCCATGTGCCCAAGCCACAGGTGCAGGGCCACAGGAGAGGCCAGGCCTGGCTCTGCTACTCCTCTCAGGGCAGCTCTGCCCTGGAGCCCAGGGAAGGTAGCCTTCAGCACTCTGGGGGAGCCTCTGGCACAAGAATGACCAGGACAGGTACTCACTGGTGTCCTAGATGGGTTTGTGTGTCCCTTGGTGGGCAGGGTAGGGGGCTTTCAGATTTCTGGGCTTCTGTAAAGAGCAGCTAGACCTTTTCAGAATGAGGAAATCTGAATTCTGCAAAGTTTCTTGCAAAACTTCCTGGTTGGGGTTTCAGATTTCTTAGGAAAGAGGGGCTTACGCAAACTGTGTGTCTGAAGACATCTCAGGTTAGGGAATCCTATCATACCACGCCATATGTGGGCGTGGGGTACAGGCCTGGAATCCCAGCATTCTAGGTGGCAGGAGACTCAAAATCTTGAGACCAACCAGGGCAACTTAGTAGTACCTTAGTGAAAACCTGCCTCAAAATTTAAAAAAAAAAATACCATAAAAAGGAAGGGGGCTGAGGCTGTACCTCAGTGTAAAGGCTCTGGGTTCAATCCCAGGTGGCCAAAGGGAAGGAGGCAAAGAGGGAGGAAAGAAGGGAGAGAGAAGAGGAGGGACAGAGGCAGGGAGGGAAGGGGAAGGAAGGGAAGAGAAGGGAAGAAAAGAAAACATTGAGTTTGATGTCCTATAGCAAAGATCACTCCTTGGGGTCAGCACTAAAACTTGGTCTTGGGCACCTTGTAAATGTCCACTGAGGACATGTGCATCCTGCCTTGCTTGCTTAGTGCAGCTGGACAGATGTGCCCACCCTGGATCCCCTGCAGAGTCTGGTGTGGCTCATCTGTGCCAGGACACCCTGTAAAATTGGGATTCGGGGCAGGGAGCCTAGGGGCAAGTGCAGCCCTGCCCACTGTCCCCACTGTTTTTGAAGGAGGTGCCACCAGGCTGGGTGCAGGTGAAGGGACAGCCCAGCAACAGGAGCCAGGGCTGGGACTGTGCCTGCCAAAGGCAGAGCTCTGAGGCAGGACGAGGCCAGGGGAGTGGGGTAGGTGGAGCACTCCTCGGCCCACAGGGGCCAGTATTCCCAGCAGGTCTGATGACCACAGCCAGACCAGGCTGACTCCAGACACAGATGGAGGCCTTGACTTTGGGGCTCCCTGGGATCTGCTCACCAGCCAAGGAGGTAGGCGGCTGGGAGGAGGAGCACCTGTGTGGGGTAACCAACAGCATCCCTGACCTTCCTGCCCAGGGGAAACTGAGGCTGAGATGGGCAGAAGTTCTTGAGGCTGTAGTTTGTCTCCAGAGCAGAGCTTCCAGGCTCCTGCCAGCTAGAACACTTCTGGTCTGGGCACTGACCCCCCAGTTACCCCCTGCTCTGGGACTCCATCTCATATACAGATGCCCCAAGCTAAGGCCCCTTGGCAGCCCTGCATGTAGCTGTTCTTCCAAACAGCACACGTCCTTCCCACCTGGGGTTTCTCACCCGCAGTCCCTCGACTTCTACCTCCTGACACTCCAGGGCATCCCAAGCCCATGCCAGGCTGAGGACCAGGTAATGGGGGGAACACTGGAGGTCTGGCAATCACCACGAAGGTAGTCAGAGACACCAGCCTTTGCCAAGAGATACAAGGGTGAGCCGCATGGTCCTTCTTACATGTATGACAAGCATTCCTCCGGCAGCAGTGTGGGCGTCACACCTGCACACGCATGCTGCTTTGCACACATCCCTGAGTTCTCCAACAAAGGGATTCACAGAGTCTGGGTCCGCTCAGCTCACACATACATTCCCAGTTTGGAAGGTTGCCGAGGAGCTGATTGGGGGAGAAGCATTTTTTAGGACCCCTGGGGCAGGCCACAGGGCTTCACGGAGGTGGGCAAAGCAGACAGTTGGTGCAGAGGTCCGGGCCTGGTGGAGCACAAGGAGGCTAAGCATGTGTGTGTGTCTGTGTTTGTGTGTGCACACGCATGTGTGCAAGAAACTGGCACGACCATACACAAATACGAAGCCACTCCAGCAGTTGAGATGTTTTTCACATCATCCCACCTCCACCCCAGACTGCCTTGGAGAGATTCAGAATTTCTGCCTTTCAGTTTCAACAAAATTTGCCATCAGGAGGGTCTGCTCTGCAGAGCCAGGCAGTGGCCTAAACAGGGGGCCTCCTATCCTGACTCGTTGGTGTTTATCTCAAGTGTCCACTCTTCCTGCTTCTGGGCATGCTCCCCAAATGCATCATGCACAGTGCTGCATGCTCACCGACCGCTCCCCAAAGCCTCCACCAGGAGCCCCAACAGTGACCACCTCCAGGACCCACTTCACAAGTGCCTGGTGCCCGACACAGCCTGTTCTGTGCACACCCAGCCTGAAGCAAACAGCAGGGCTCACACCGATCCCCGGCCACCCCCTCCAGACAGCACTTGTCCAATTCCCCCAGTGACCCCCATAAAGCCCGTACTGAGCACAAGGTGTGCATCACTCACCCCTGGGGCACCTCCACTGCCATCGATCACCCCTGAGACCTCCACAGAGCCTGTGCTCACTATCTGCAAAGAACAGAGAAGCTGAGTGTGAGGTGGGTCCATCCTTGGGCCCCGCACCTCTGTGCGTGGCAGGCAGTAAGAGGAGGAATGTATGCTGTTTGATAATGTCAGGATGTGGGGAGGCCACCTTCTGGCTGAAGGCATCTATCTGGTGCAATTAGCGTTCTGTAGTGTGGCTCCACATCCCATTCCAATCACCCATTTCACAGAGTGAGGATGGGCCTCTGGATCCTCTCCTCCTCCTGAGGGGATCTTTGTGGAGAGTCCACAGAACCAACATTCTAATGTTAGGAGGCTCGGCTGACTTTGCATCCTCTGTCCCTGGGTCACCTCAGAGGAATCTGCTTTCCCAGCAACGGTACAGCTGTCCTCCAAAATATACTCAGGAAGCAGAAAATATGGAGCAGATTTCATGCAACCAAGTGATGTACAGACAAACATCTGGGGGGCTGCCTGGGTGTGGGCTGGGGGTTGCTAGGCTAGCTTGGGAAAACAGTGGTCTCCTCTATGCACTGCCCCCTTAGAAAAGCCAAAGGTGAGGGTAACTCCTGCCTTGAGTGCTTCTCCCCAGGTGTCCTTACTGTCACCCTAATGTCCCCCAAACACTGCACAGGGATAGCCATGCCTTCCTTGCAGGAGACAGAGACTGGCCTCCATGTTCAGTTCTGTCCCTGACTCCATGGAAACCCAGACATGAGGGACGGCCACCTCAGTCCCCAGCTGCAGCCCTGTCTTCCCCATCTAACTCAGTGGACTCTCCACAACCTGCCCCTTACACAGCCCAAACCTCCACATGGAATCTGCCCCCTGGGCCCCAGAGCAGCTCCCCAAGGGGTGGGGCATGAACTGCCTGCAGTGTTCTAAGCCTGCGTTTCCCAGAGTGGGGCAGAAAATACAACTCAAAAACACGACTGCAAGGAGGTTGGTGTTTTCGCTTTGCTTTGTTTTTGGCATTGATTTTGGCATTAATTCAGGCCCTTCACATGGGGCTATATCCCTAGTCCTTTTTATTTTTTATGTTGAGATAGAGTCTTGCTAAATTGTCAAATTGCCCAGGCTGGCCTGGAACTTATAATTCTCTTGCCTTGGCTTCCCTGAGTGCTGGGATTTATAGGTGCGAGCCGCCATGGCCAGCTGAGGTCTGCAGTTACTGGAATTCTCTTAAGGCACAGGACTGCCATGGACCAGTGACCATGCCTCCCCCCACCCCCACCCCCAATGGCCTTGATGCGTTACTGAGCTTCCGAGAGATTCAGGGAGGCTGTGCAGAAACAAGGAGAGAGCAAATGCACACACCGCAGTCACGGCCTCCAATTAGGGCGGGACGTGGGCCCAGGCTATGCGGGAGGCACCAGGCCACCCCTTCTTTCTCTGCTCCTTCTGGATACTAATCTGCAAGACCCCAGAGCTCAGTAGCTGCAGCAGGGATGCATGTGTATATCTGTGAGTGCGTGTGTGTGCATGTGTGTATGTGTGTGCATGTGTGCGTGTGTGTGCACACACACCAGAGTGAATGTGCCTGGGAGCTTCCTCGCCACCCCGGGAGTCAGCCCCACCCCTGACCCAGGCACCAACTCACAGGTGACTCTGGAGATGGGCAGGGATCCTCGTCCTGGCTCCAGGCACTACCGAAGGCCCTGAAGGTCTCGCTGTTCTGCTTGTGCTTCTCGATGGTGGCCTGAATGACCTGGACACAGCAAAGCCACGGGACTGTCAGAGCCGGGAGGACTTTGACCCTGCAGGGGGACATGCCTAGCTCTGTGGCATCAAGGCCCAGGCGCCTGACCATCATGTTTCTGCTAGCCATTGGTACGGGCTCTGCCTCAGAGCCTTGCAAACTGAAGAGGCCATTTTGGAGAATGGATACCTCCAGCATGACCCCTCCTATTCATTTATCTCTGCATTATTAATTTTACTTTTAGACAAGGTCTAACTGAGTTACTCAAGCTGGCCTTGAACTTATAGTCCTCTTGCCTCAGCCTCCCAGTTAAGGCCCATTTATTTATATGGATTTGTGCAGGAAGAAGAATCAAGCTGGTGAGTAGATTGAAAGGCTCCTGTCATCTGAAGGTGCACACAAAGGCAACCATAGTCTGCAGGACTCACATCAGGGCAGGACTGGGGCCAGGAAGTGGGCCAGGCAGTGGACCAAGCCGCCACTTCTGTCTGCTCAAGATCTTGGACATTTAATTACTTCAACATTTTAGATAATTCACCTACCTGAATCCATTCTTTCTTTTCCTCTTCTGTCCTATAAAATCAAAAACAGCATGTTTGAATCCAGTCCTGGATACTGACTATAAAATCCCAGCTTCTTCTCCATCTTGAACTGACATCTAACCTAATTCTCCTGAGCTTTGGAGAGTCGGGCCGGTGGATACCGGCTTGCTGTGCAGACTCCTTGCACTGATGTAAACCAACACCTTCCTGGCACCAGCAAGTAATTCTAAAACCTTCATGTCATTGGTGGGACATGGAAGGCTGGACCTTCCACACACTGCCAGTCAGAACCTGGCCTTAAAGTATGAAGTGACCGAAGCTACCAGATGCAGGGCAGCAACTTTGATCAGCAACTCTGTCAGATGTACCGGATGGACACTTCGACACACACACAAAAACCAAAGCATGAGAATGCGACCAGCAGCACCATTTGCAATGGCAGGAGCCAGGAGCAGCCTACGTGCCTGTGTGTGGGAACTGGTTAATGATCACTATGGAGAACTGCACTGCTTTAAGAAGTGGTATAAAGATACAGGATGATGCCTGACAAATGTGATGGAAAAAGCACGACACAGAAACAGACTATACTGCAGCAGCCACCTGCACTGTGATATGTGTATGATACACACATTTGGGATGTTCACAGATGCCCATATCATACCGAGTCTGCAGCTCCAGGCACCGCTTCCTTCCGGTCAGGATGAATGTGTGCGCTGCGTTTGGCTTCACAATATCCTGCACCTGACGAGCCACGGACAAAACACAAACCCACACAAGCCGGTCACATGGGCTCTTCCTGAACACCAGCCCCATGTTCTCTGACTTGGAGATTTGTCCCAGTGGAGGTGTCAGAGGTGACCCAGCAGGCTCTGTGGTCTGCAAGGAGAGGACCCTGAGGCCCAAAGTCACGGTGGCTGATGGAGGTCACTGAGTGAGCTGGTCCATGGGATGTTGGGCTCATCCTCTGCCTGGCACAATGCTGACCTAACCCGAGGCCCAGCAGGCCTTCTCTAGAAGTTGCCCAGCCAGCCCTGTTCCCGCCTTCCCCACCAGCACTGCTATGTACCAACTCTCAGCAGGAGCTGCCCCCGCTTAGGACAGTGGAGGATCTTATGAGAGGAGCTGGGGGGCCTCGGCCACCCTGCACCATTGGAGCCCTCATGGGCAGGTACATCCTCGGTTTAAAGACACAGCTGGAAAACATGCACCTAGAAGCTGTGAAGCAGCTGCATTTCTCCCTGGAGTCCCAGATTCCATCCTCTTCGCCAGTCCACAGGGGGTCTGAGGCTGACTCTCATCAGAAGCCCAGCCCCTGACCCGCCGAACCTCTAGACTTTCCCAACTTCAGGACAGAATTGCATTGACTAGCAAAGTCATTAAAACAAGAGTAATTCTAAACACTGAGAAACGGTTTCTTCTAATTGTGGAAAAGGCTTTATCCTCTCCAGTCATTGCTTGTCATTGTTTTGCTTCACTTGTTCAGAAAATTGTAAGGGAAGTAGGAATCTTTGAGTGTCACTTAAGCTGACTTTAACTCTTTCGAGTGATTAATTACTTTGATTTCATCCGTATTTTTGGAACACCTGTACTTCAAGGCTCTCCCCACAGGGGATAAAATTCCAGTCCCACTGCTGTGAGTCACAAAACAGGCTTATAAGAAGGTGACAGCAAAGACACACAGGTGCCCAGGAGCCCTGTGTGGGGCTGAGACCGTACAGGAGAGGAGAAAGCTCTGGGCCTGGGACCCATGCAGGGCGAGTAGCCTAGGCCCAGATCCAAATTTGCTCCTGCACACAAACATCATCTTTGGAAAAAAAAAAGTCACCTTTGGGTCTCTAACTACGGCCTAGAGTCCCAGCCTCTACCACTGTCCCTCACTACTGCCCACGGTCCCCAAAGCTGGACATTTTAGTTTCTTAACAACCTCCTGTCCCCATGCATCCTGCAACAGGAGGCCATGAGGGACCTGGCAGATGGGCTAAACCAGAAAATGGAGAATTCCTCCCATACCAGGGCCAAGATAAACATTCTGGCAACCCTCCAGTCACAGGCAGAATTGTAGGCCAGAGTCTATCTAACACCCCCATCCCCGTTGATCCCCCTTTGGTGGGCAAAAGGTCTAGAGGAAAGGGCCACCCACCTGGAGCCCCGAGATCTCCATCTTCTCCCGAACGCTGAACTTCTGTCCCATGAGCCGCAGCTTGGGCACACAGTAGAGGACCATGCTGTTGAACTGCAAGAGAGGGGGCAAGGTGAGGGCCACAGGACCCTTCTAAGGCCTCCTCTGAGGTCATCCTGCAAAGATGTGCACAGTCATTTAACTATGTTTGCCCCTCTGAGGGAGGAGACCCTGGAGGACACCTCTGTTTTTGTCCTGTTCCTATTTTGTTTTTTAATGTGCTCACCGTGCACCTGGCTGACCGTGTAGTCAGGAAGAAAGTCTTTTGAATGAACTCCTGATGCATTCACAGACAGGGATGGATCTCACAAACAAACAAACAAACGGGCCAACTGAATGAAGCAGGTGCATCTCATGGCATTTATGTGGCACCCAGAAGAAGTGAATCTATGGAAACAGAGACCAGATGGACAGCAGCCAGGGCAGAGGGTAGCACTTGACCATACAGGGTCTTGACAAGGGCTTTGGGAAAAGTAAGAATCTGTGTCTTCCGGCTACACCAGGTGCCTGGGGCACCTCTTCCTTTTGTCTTTTCTCCTGCCTCCAAGCCAGCATCTGGTTCTGGGATAGCTGAAGTCAACCTGTGCTACTACGGTTAAAAACCTAGGATGATGACAGATCACAGGGTGGAGCTTCTGCTAAAGCTGTCCTCGTAGGAGAGGAAGTCCATGGATGAGCCTGTCCTTGGGCCACGGCGCCCTGCCAGGGGACACGGGGGCAGGCGAGGGAGCCCCGGAGCTCACCAAGAAGAGGTGGCGGTCCTGGGCTGTGCCGTTTTTGGCTGAGAGCTTCTGGATGTGGCCCTCTTTGATCAGCTCATTGGCTGGGTTGACAATGTCCTCCTCCCCACCCAGTTGCTCGTACACCTCCAGGAGCTTGTGCATTTTCTCCTGCAAGAGACATGGGGTCAGGCAGGCGAGCTGGGGAACAAGGTAAGGGGGACTTTGCCCTGAAACTGCAACCCACAACCCCAACTGGACGATGAACCTGTAACAGATGAATAGAGGGAAATACAGGGAAGCCCTCGAGTCAGACACTAAAGGATGCACAGAAGTTCACCACGCGGAGAGAATGATAATAATAAATAGCAGCTGCTCCCACTGTCATGTGTCAAGTGCAGTTCTATACATGGTGCGTGCTTTAACTCATTGAATCCTAGGAGATGGCTGCCACTAGCACTCACAGCTTACAGACAAAGAAACTAAGGCCTGAAGAGGTCAAGTATGAAGGGGCCTGGCCCGGGTGGAAGCTGACATGGCAAAGGATAGACTGAGCCTATTGGGAGCCCCACAGCTGCAGCACGCTCTGGTCTGGACTTGCTGTGCCCTTGGCCTTGAGTAACTGAGACCTGTTGTACCTGGAAGCAGGCCTAGGTGGGGGTGGCCCTGATGGCTATACCACTGACACAGGTAGAGGCAAGTGTGTCAAATGGTGGGTGTTGCATGAGATATAGGGCCATTAATGGGACTCACAGGGCGGGGCTGAGGGCTGCGTGGGCAGTTAGGGAGGTTGAGCAGGCACCTGGCCTGTGCACAGCTCATCATGCTGTCTTTGAGCCGGCATGTTCCAGGGGGCTGTGCATGGCCCTGGCAGATGCTGGGGAGGCCGGGCATGCACCCAGCCTGCACTGGGGGGCCTGGCTTGTCCTGGAGATGCTGAGCGTGCAGCTGGTATGTATGCGGAAGCTGGGGGGTCCTGGCGTGGACTGAGGGAACTGGCTGTGCATATGAGGGGTACTGAGGATGTACCGGGCGGGCATGCACAGCACAGGCCCAGCAGAGGAAGAGGACTCTACCCTTCTATGATGAATGAATGACTGATGACACTAATGACAGCTGACACTTACTATGCATGCTCCTGTTAAGGGCGCACCATGTGCAGAAATTCTTTTAACCCCACAAAGCCCAAAGAGACCAGGCTTGGGAGGGCCCTCTATTACTTTAAAATAAAAATTTTTTTTTTTTTTGTCTTTTTGAGACAAGGTCTCACTATGCAGTTCAGGCTGGCTTTAAGCTCGCTTTGTAGCCTAGGCTAGTCTTGAACTTGCAAGATCCTTCTGCCTCAGCCTCCCAAAGGGCCCCTATTTCTTTTTCTTTCTTTCTTTCTTTTTTTTTTTTTTTTTTTTTGGCGGTACTGGGGATCTAACTCATGACCTCGTGCTTGCCAGGCAGGCGCTTATGCTACTGAGCTAAATCCCCAGCCCTGAAGGGCCCCTATTTTCAAGATGGGAAAACTAGGGCACAGGATACTAAGGACTGTATATCTGAGAAGCAGCCTGTCTCTCCAGCTCGAGATAGAGCCTCTGACACCCTGGGTTCAGGAGTGTCAGAGGCCCATGGGGGCAGGGAGTGCAACAGAAGCCCAGGGGGGTTCAGAGTGTTCAGGCCCATGGGGAACAGGGAGAAGGTACCACAGCCCACCCACCCCTGCACTCTGCCCCACTCTGCCCTTCCCAGCAGCTGCACTCACCATTTTCCGGATGGCTGCGTTGGAATGGTTGGCAGCTGTGGAGATGAGCTCCAGAGACCCTGCAGGAGAAGGCAGACTCAGGAGCCCAGGCGGCTGCCCCAATGGGGAGGTGCGGTGTCCCTGCACTGCACATGGCCTGTCTCAGGGAGCCCTGGCTCTTCCTCATACCTGGGCAGGGTGAGGCCTGTGGCCCTGCAGATGCACCCCACTTGCTGGGGACCCACTAGGGCCCCAACGTTCCTGAATAGACCCCTTCTCATTGACCTGCTGCTGCAGTATAAGCTCCACACAGGGGCACTGTCTGGCTGCACTTTCTCCAGCGCCAGCATCCTGGTCACAGGCCAGGCAAGGGGGATCCCTCTGTACCCCACTCACTATGTCACTTCTGGACCTGCTAGAGGCTGGTGCTCTTGGTTCTTTCTCGAGGACTCTGTGTCTCCGATTCTGCCTCTGCTTATCTTATGCTTCTCTCTCCCCTTCTCCCTCTGTTTCTTTCTCTTGGCATTTCTTTCTCCCTTCACTTTGTTCCTGACCACTCTGGGTCCAGCAGTGTAAAGAGCTCACAGACGAGGCCCATGGGGGACAGGGAAAAGGTGCCACGGCCCACCTGCCACTCTCTCTGTTCCTGTCTTTCTTCCCCCTATTTCTGTCTCTTCATGTCTGTTTCTCTCCCTCTGTCTCTGTCTCCATCTCTGATTCTCCCACCCCTGCTTCTCTGAATCCCTCTCCCTCCTCTGCTCTGTTTTTCTCAGTCTGTCTCTCCCCTATATGTCTCTTATTTCTGTGTCCGTCTCTTTCCTCCTTCCCTTTTCCCTACGCCAGGGCTCACGGCAGGTCCCCAATCCCCATCCCCTCTCAGGACCCCTCCACCTGGCAGCCACCTCCACTCACTCTCAGCATCCTTGCGGTCTGGGGCATCCTCGGGGAGCCTCTTTAAGTAGTCCTTGAGCAGCAGCTCATAGCGGGGGACCCTCTGGACAGGCTCCAGCATGTGGTGCTGCAGCGTCAGGTTCCCGCATACCTCCTGCTTCTGCAAGACGGAGGGCAGAGGGGGCACCTAAGGACACGTGTGGCCACCACAGCCCTAGAGGCTGCCCAGAACTGAGGCTCAAGCAGCTGCAGCGGCATCACAACCAGAAGCCAGGTGGGCCTACTCTAGACCCACAGCTTGCTCTTCACACAAATCCTCATTGCAGAAGACAATGCAAGCACAAGGCCATCTCTTCCTGCAGGAGTTACTGTCCCCCGCTGCATTTGCCATGGACAGGAGCTGGGATATGGGGCAGGGCTTTGCCCACATGCCCTGCAGGGAATTGGATGTGGCCTCTCCTCATGTCCAGAAGTTGTCCTGAGAATTCTCCCATTATAAACATGGGCATGGGCATGGGAGTGGGCAGGCAGGGTGCTCTCACCCAGGTGGCCAGGGTCTGCCCCACCCTACTTGGGGCTCCCAGCATCTCCCAGCACTCTCTGACTTGTAGTACCCACTTCCAGAGCTCCAGCAGCAATGCACAGCTCCCCTGGGCAAAGCAAACCCTTAATCCAGCATCATAGCTGCAGACATATACAATGTATGATCCAAGTATACAGTGAATGTTTACATACTAAAAATTTATCATGGCAAAAGATGCACTCATCCATCTCAAGATAGTTCTTCCCTTTTCGAACACACTTTTCTCACCCTTCTTAACCCTTTCCAAAGCAATTCTGGCAATTTTCTTTCATGCCTTCACAAGGTGTGATCAAAAATACTGGGGAGCTGGGTATAGTAGCTCACACCTATAAAACCAGCACTTGGGAGGCTGAGGCAGGAGGATCATTGCAAATTCAAAACCAGCCTGGGCCCAAGGCCAGCCTGAACTACATAGTAAGACCCTGTCTCAAAAAGACAAAAAACAAAAAACAAAAAAAAGTACTGTGAATGCTGCTCACAAGCGCCATCCCATGGAAAGTCAGGCAGGTCAAAGCAGGACAGAGAATCCACACTCCCAGGGTCAAGGATCTAGTACCATGTGACTTCCAGCTCTTCCCCAAAGGCAAAGTGACCACAAAAGGTGAATGTTTGGGATTCATTGAAGACATTGAAGCAGCCAAGACAACTCAACCAAAGGCGCTCCTGAGAGAGGGCTTCCAGAACAGCTTCAGAAAATGTCAAGGGCTGTGGTAGCAGTAGGTCCAAAGCAAGGGGCTCGCTTTGAGGGGGGTCAATGACATGCATCTTTCCAGTGTATTCTGATCACACTGTGCACATGCCAAAAGCAATCACAGCTGCGTTCCACTTGGGGTTTCCTGAGCCCCCTTTTTTCCTCCTCCCCTGGCAGGACTCACTAGAAGCATCTTGGCTAAATAAGGGACTGATGCTTCTGCTCATAGTCCACCAGCTCCTGTGGTTCCCCCCTGGATCTCGAGGCCCCAACCATTTTCACCTGCTCCAGGGTCAACAGTTTCCAGCTCAGGGGATTGTAAGCCTGTCTGGATCCAGGGGGCCCGTGACAGACTACTCTGCAACCTTCGTACTGATGAGGAATGTGATAGTCACGTGCCCACACAGCATCTCCCCACAAGAAGCTGAGGTGTAGAGAGAGACAAGTCTGACTTCCTGGTGAAGAGGCCTGGCACCCCACCCTTCTTTAAGTGAGAATCACCAGAAAGGAGGCAAACGGAAGATGTGTGCGGCCAGGCAAGACCAAGTGAGATCACAACCTCACTCCAGGGAAACCCACAGGAGCACATCGCCTGTGCCAGATCATGGAAGAGCAGCAGAGGAACCCAACGAGTCCTGGAGGACAGCAGGACAGAGGCCTGTCCTAGATGAAAGAAGACGGACGTGATGAACGTGATGGGTAGTCTCAGGCTGACCAGAAAAAAAAAGACACTGGGACAACTGGTAACATTTGAGTATGGGCTGTGGAATCAGTAGAACTAGGACATCAGTGCCAAAATTCCTGGTTTTGATCACTGTGCTGCGGTCACTCGGGAGAATAATCTCGTCCACTCTTAGCAACAAAGAGCTACAGTATCCGCAACTAAATACCAAAAAACTAAAAAATCCTCATAGGTATGAGTATGCATTTACAGAGAAAGGTGACCAGGATACAATGTTATCCAACACTTTGTTATTTTTGCAACTTTTCTGTAAAGTTTTGAGATTATTTAAAAATAAAAGTTTCAATAATTTACAATATGCTTTGGGTTGAACAAAGGAAGCCTTCCAAAACCTTGGGAAACTTGACCATGACCCGATCCCATCTGGGCTGTGCCAGACTTGGCCCACACATGTCAGAGGTTGTGGGCCATGCTGAGCACTGCAGGGCATTCCTGGCTCCCATCAAATAGCAGGAGCCACACCAGTGTCCGCAGACAGGGACCAGGTCCTTGGGGGCAATGTCACCTGCGAAGCATGGCTGACTATGCTGAGTCTGAGGTGCAGAGCCTTCCCACAGCCTGCTGTGCCCCGCACCTGGCGTCTGCCCAGCTGTCAGGACACACTGGTCAGTAGCCAGTCTGTGACCACAAGCTGTGTCCACGAGCAAATGTCCCTAGGCAGTTGCTGCTGGGTATAGTACAGTGCCAATGTGGCCACAGCAGATGGTCATCTGTCATCTCAGTCTGACAAGTGTCCCACCCCCTAAGGCCCTGCTGGACACATGAATTTGGCTTGCACTGTGCGGATAAGGAAACTGTAGTCTGTGCTGGGCCAGGCACCATCTCACCACTCAGGGGACCTGCTCATTGAGCTCCAGGTCACACACATGTCATCATGCTGTGTGACCATGTAAATATTTTAGTGTTGTGACATCTCCCCAAAGAAAGTCAAACTCCTCAAAGTACGCCCTCCCCTGCTTGACAGGCAATGTGGGAGGAAAAGCAAATGGGTCTTGATTATGTCTCCCCCGCCATTCTTCCTTGAAACAACCAAATCAGATATAAATTGGCAAATGCAAATTTAGACAGAATTCAATGTCCTCAATCACAACATTTTGATAAGGATGATGACAATGACAAGTATGATGACAACGAGAATGATGATGGAAGAGGAGGAGAAGAAAAGAAAAACAGTAAGCTTATGTCTCAGGGCTGAGGAGGATACCTCAGGGGAGCCTGGGGAGCCCTGGCCAAGGTCTCTCTTGATAATTTACAATGCACTAGCAAAAGGCTACAAGGGAAGAAACCCGTACAACTGTGTCCTGGGAAGCAGGACTTTGCCCTGTCCCCTCTGCAGGGCTGCAGAACCATTGCACCTGCACGGTCCACAGCTCTGTCCTCTCAGAAACCCACTTGGGCTGCTCCCCATCTGCCCCAGCAGCCTGACTGCTAGTTTATGTTCCTGGGCCCCATTTCCCCGCTGTGAATTAGGAATCATCATTCATCCCTGAACGTCACTATGCAGATCAAAGCATCAAGGGGGCATCTGGACAGGTCCCATGACTTTACTGATTTTCTCTCTGCCCCCAAACATCAATGAACTCATCTACTGCTGCTGAATGCACAAAAAAACATCTTCACACACACATGCACACACGCTCACACCCAGCCCACATGTCTCGAGGCTGCCTGCTCGAGGCCACCTACCTGGATACTATGGACAACGTCCTTAAAGGATGGAGAGCGCTGGGTCCACGAGCTCACCAGCCCCACTGCCCGGTCAAAGTTCTTGACGTACTCCCCATACATCTTCAAGAATGGGGCCAGCTTCTGTAGGATATCCCCGAGCCGGGGCTTGGTGTCCCTTTGTCAGGGAGAAAGGTCATCAGAGAAACAGCCTGGGCAGGACAAGCGCTCCTAAGGTTAGGGGACCTGAACAGATGTGGGGGGCAACCCCTGGCCCCTGGTGCTAGATGGTGGTGGGTACCTGAGTCACCCTCTCTGAGACTGCTTTCTCCTCTGTGTCACATGGAGCAGGACATAGGATGCTCCTGGGAGACTGAAGAATAGAATGCCAGCAGGGGCTGGTGATGTCTGCCTGTAATTCTAGTATTTTGAGAGGCTGAGTCAGGAGAATTACAAATGTGACCCAATCAGGGTAATTTAGTGAGTTAGGAAGACCCTGTCTCAAAAAACAAACAAACAAAGCAAGAGATATGGCTCAGTGTCTTCAGCACCAACCCTCCCCAAAGAAGAAGGAGGAGGACGAGGAGGAGGAGAAGCAGCTATCTTTAAACACCTCAGCAGAACAGGCAGAGACTCAGTGCCCAAATACAGAAGACACTGAGTTATCAAAGAGGGTACTGAAGTATTATTTTGTGCCTTTTTTTCTTTTATCTCTCTCTCTCTTTCTTTCTTTCTTTTACTTATTTATTTATTTTTGGTGATACCAGGAATTGAATCCAGAGCCTTCCTACTCAGCTACATCCCAGCCCTTTTTAAATTTTCAGCTTTGACACTGATTTCTGCTAAGTTGCTATATCATCCAGGCTGAGCAGACCTTGGGTCCTCCCAACTCAGCTTCCCAGAGTGCTGGGATTATGAACATGCACTGCCACACTCGGGGCTTATTTTGCATCCTTTAATGAGAAAAGATTAGAATCAGGATTCTTCCCTGGGTTGCCAAGGTCAAAGGGATACTCGAACTTTGCAGTACTGATCACAAAGCTTACTGGTGCTTTGGGACAGGACTTCTTGGAAGTACATTCCGAGAAGTGAAAAACATTAATAGCCTTTTACGTGAGGACTCATTATTGAAGATTTGCTCTACATGAATAACGAAATCAAAGAGAAAAATCCATAGGCATAAAACCACTGCCACCAAAAACAAAACAAAACAAAAACACTGTCACAAATTCCTGCCGTGGCCGACACAAGGAAGGCTTTGACTGAAAAGTCCAGGAGCAGGCAGGGTGGTGAGGGCTTGGACCCCTGTGCCACTGCCACAGAAGGAGCCCGGGAGGCTGCATACACATTTATGGTTGAGTCTCTCGGGCCTGGAAGAAGAAAGCCTACATCTGACTTGGTCAACCAGAAGGTTCACACCCAGCCCCGACTACCTTGGGGACCCAGTGTGACCTGCTCTGCAGCTGGATCCCACCCTGAAGATGTGTAAAGTGACTGGGTCTGGTCCTGACTTCCTTAGCTGGGATCTCTGGCTCTGGTCTCAGGGGACACTCAGGGAAGCCAGGGCTGCAGGGACTGGACAGCAGGGACCCAAAGCAAACTCTAACTGGAGATGCACCCTGCTGATGGATGGAAGGGACAAAGGGGCAGGAGGCGGGGGCTGGGGATTTAGCTCAGCGGCATAAGCGCCTGCCTTGCAAGCAGGCAGTCGTGAATTCGATCCCCGGTACCGGTAAAAATGAAAAAGACAAAAAAAAAAAAAATACAAAGGGGCAGGAGGAAGAGGCTTTGTCAAGGCAAAGGTGGCCTCCATGCTGGGAGGGAAAACAAACCAGGTAGCACTCCTTGTTCCCTGGTCTGTGTTTCCAGACATAAACACTTATTCTTTAAATCACCCTCAGTGTGTTCTGTATCATCAGCCCCCTCAGAAGCTAGGCTTGGAGATGCTAAGAGGCAGGTCAAGGTCACCCCTTGGAAAGTGGGGTGCCCGAGGAGGGTGCCTCGGTCACCAGGAGACAGTGCCCTAGGCACCCCCGGGATCCCAGCCACCCAACTCCTGCTTGGAGGCCCCAGGGGCATCAGGCAGCATGGACGGCACTCACCACTCCTCCATTATCCTTGTACGTAGCTCGGGCAGCAGGAACTGCCCATGGAAGCGATAGATGGAGGAAATGTTAGAGAAGATGCCTGTCGTGACTTCTGGAGGGATCCCTGCTTCTGCCAGCCTGGTACAGAAAACCTGGGCATAGAGAAGCGTACAATGGTCACTGAGTATGGCCCACTGTGCACAGTGATGCAGGGTGGGCATTGGGCGGGGCCCTGCCTTATGCTCTCTTAAAGAATGCCAGAGCCACTGTGGCCGCTTGTTGTCAACCAACCTCATGGCCTTCACACAGATAGGCGGCAGGGGCAGTCTTGGGGGATGAAGCAGGATCCCTCTCCTCTGCCCCCTCTCAGGAGAAGCGGGAGGCTGAGGATTCCTTTCCTGTCATGCAACATGGAAGTGGGAACAATACACTCTGGGAAGCTCTGCTTTCCAAGAAGGCCTCATTTCCTGCATTCAGAAGCCCAGGGCTGCCTCTCGGACAGGGGTCGTACGTAGTGCTCACTGTCCCCAGACAAGAGCCCTGCAGCCACGTATGTGCTCAACTACCAAGAAGAAATGTCCTCAAGAGGCTCATACAACACCTTTGTCCCAGAGGCACAAAACAAGGAAAGAAAAATAAAAGTTTCTAGACCAGGCTTGAGTTTGTCAGAGTTTTAGTGTCAAAGTCATTCATATTCCAACTGTAGTGTCCACCTGGAGCTAAGGGGTGGAGTACTTTTCCCTGAAACTCAGTGCCCACCTGCTGGGACTCCGGAAGGGGACCAAGGTGGGCTTTGAGCTGTGTGCACTTCCTTACCTGGTCCAGGAGGTGTAGCCGCTTAACGTAGGTCTCCTCGGTGTGTAGGAGTTCCTGGGCAAGGTGGAGCAACTTCTGGAGGTTGGAGCACTGCGGAGAGAAGGGAAGCAAGTCACGGGGATGGGATGGAAAATCGCAGCCAGCCCGGGCTCCCTGCTGCTCACCAGCGTGAGTAGGGGCCACCGACAAAGGAGCTCACGGCCTGGGCTGGGCGCTTAGTTCTTAGCATATACACTATTTCCATCTCTGCCAATACCCCAAAGTGACTGCACCCCAGAGACAATGCTATCTTCCCGGATCTCTAACTACAGTAGTTACAGCCAACACATCAAAACTGACTGCAGAGCTGGAGGCGCTGGTCAGTGGTACAGTGCTTGCATAGCATGCGTGAGGCCCTGGGTTGCATCCCAGTACCATCAAAAAACCAAACCAAAACAAAAAAGCGAGAGATGTCAGCAAGGAAAACGGCAGGCTAGGAAGCAGCAGGTCCTCCTTCCCCACAAACAGATGGTATTGGCAGCAATGTGCGGAGCAGAAAGCCTCTTGCAGATTCCAGAGATCACTGGAAGCTACAGCACCCAGGACTGAAAACAGTGCCCATGAAAGGGGAGATTTTAAACAATAGAAATGCATTTCTCACAGTTACGGAGGCTGAAGTCCAATATCATGGACTCGCAGTTTTGGCGTCTGATAAAGGCCACCTCTCTGTTCCCAAACATCTTGAATACTTGCCTTCACATGTGGGAGGCTCTACCCCTGCACCAAGCCAGCGCACAAAGACTGCAGAGGTGGTTTATTAAGATCCCAACCAAAAAAAAAAAAAAAAAGTACAAGATATATAAGGAACAGGAATTATGATCCAATTAGAGGAACAGAATAGAGCCCCCCAAGCTGCTCTAAAGAATCAGGTCAGTGAATTACTGGAGAAAAAAGTCTAAACGGGTGGATACTGTGTCAAGCTGCTGAAAGCAAATAACCACAGGAAATCAGGAAACAATGCATGAACAGGATGTATCAATGAGGAGATTAAAAACTGTGCAAAAGAATGAAATTTATTCTGGGCCTGCAAAATACAATAACTGACCTGAGAAACTCATAAAGAGCAGCAGAAGATTTGATCAGGCAGAAGAATTAGAAAATCAAAGTCAGGGAGCAAAACAAAGGAGAAAAGCAAACAGGCTTTGAGGGACTCACTGGGGGCTGACAGAGGACCCACGCCATGCATGTGGAACCGAGAATTTACTTGAAGAAATAATGGCTTAAGAAAACCCCAAATCTGAAGAAAGAAATGGGCATGCAAATTCGTGGAACTCAAAGAACTCCAACAGAATAAATCAACAGAAAACTACACAGACAAGCCATAATTAGATTGTCTAAAAGTCAAAGATAATCTCGAAAGCAGCAAGACAAAACCAGTAGCTCATACACAGCGGCTTCCAAAAAGGTCTCGGAGGATTTCTCAAGGGACTCTCTGGGCCAGGCCGAGTGAGATGTTGAAGGGCTGAAAGGTGAAGAATACATGGCTGGGCAAAACTGTCCTGAGAAACTGAAGGAGAGGGCTGAGATGTGGCTCTGCCCTGGACCAGCATGTGGGAGATTCTGGGTTTCATGCCAAAGACCACAAAAAGAAGAAAGAGGAGGAGCTTGGTCAGGAAGAGGGAGGAAAGGCCAGGATCGGGAAAGAGAAATGAAGATTTCTCCAGATCAGCAACATCGAAGGGACTTCATTACCACTAGCTCTGCTAACAAAACAAAACAACGACAACAAAATTATGGAGAGACTCTTTCAAGTTGAAATGAAAGAATGACAAACAGGAAGACAAACCGCATGATAAGGTAAGATTCCCCAATAAAGGGAGCCACGGGGACAAATATAATGATCTATGCTATCATGATTTTGATGCACAGAGTTAAATCACAAGGACACAAGACAAACTTTAAATCTAGGTTAATCAGTGAACGGCATATAAAAATGAATTGGTGACACTGATAACACAGCAGGGGAGTGGGGGAACTGTAAAGGAAGTTGTTAAAGCCGTTACCCACATAAAATCAAATGCTATAATTTTAATGTATTTTATGTAATCACAGTCATAGCTACAAGAAAAATAGCTATGGAATATATACAAATGGAAACGAGAAAGAAATCCAAAGCAATCAGTGGCAAACAAAAAAGAATGAAATGGGAAGGACAGTAAGAGGAATATAAAAGAGGGATACAAAGAGGAATCAGACATACAGAAAACAACAGAAAAGGAATCTTGAGTCTTCTCCATTGATAATTGCTTTAAATTAAAGTGGATTAGGGTTGGAGATTTAGCTGAGTGGTGCCTGGCAAGTGTGAGGTCCTGAGTTCGATTCCTGATACCACCCCAAATAAATAAATAACTAAAAAACGTAATTAAATGTCTCAATTAGAAAAAATATAGGCAGATCATGTGGGGCTCAGGATTGAGAAGCCCAGTCCACTTTTCCCATGAGTCAGCAGAAGCCATGCTCAGTCTCGGAGAAGCACATCAAGAAGCTAGTTTGATCTTCCTGTAGGCCAGGTAACCCGGAGGCGGAGCCCAGGAAGAGGGAAGCCAGTTTGCTTTTCCAGTGTACAGACTGGAGCAAAGGCTGAGAATCCATTCAGAGGACAGGCTGAGTTGCTATCAACCGAGGTAAAAAACCAACTACATGCTTGTATGGTTTGATTAACTCTGCAGGACTAAGGCAGGTAGTCTGAGCATCTGCTGGGAGGATGACAGTATGCATTACGGCAAATGTGGGGGATTTCCTTCTGTCATGTTTTGCAATCCAGTATTGTTCTCACTGTTTTGTTTTGTTCCAGTTTATTGTTTTCTTTTATTCAATGCTCTGTTTTGATTGGTTTTATTCTGCTTTGTTTGATTTTATTAGGTCTGAGGAAATGGACAGCCATTGTGAAGATAACAAGATATAACATGGCAGCCACTGTTGACCACCTATTGTCCTGTTCTGAAGGTCTGTACCACTTTGATTGGCTTTATTCTGTTTTGTGCTGTTGGGTTTTATTGTCCTTAAAATTAACATATATATATATAGTCAGAGGGTGTTGCTCAGAGGATGGTAAAGAATTTGCCTAGATATACAAGGCTGAGGGCTTGATCTCCAGCATTACACATGCACAGCTTTAGGCTGACTGAGTGGGCTGAAAGAGTGGAATCCAACTCTATGCTATTTATAAGAAACTTCGTTTGGGTATAAAGACATATATGAACTGAAAGTGGAAAGAATGAAAGGAGATATTTCATGCAAATGGTAACCAGAAGGAAACAAGAATGGTCAGGTTTACAGCAGACAAAATAGGCTTTCTTGAAAAAGTATTACAAGCAGCAAGGACATCATATAACAATATAAGGAAGGGCCAGGACTGGAGATTTAGCTCAGCAGCTTAAGCGCCTGTCTGGCAAGCGCTAGGTCGTGAGTTCAATCCCTGGTACCAAAAAAAAGACATAAGGGCCAAGCCACTCAGAAGGCATAACAATGACTATTTATGCACCAAAGCTCAGAAATTCTAAATATATGAAGCAAATTTTGATAGATTTGAACAGAGAAATAGGTGCCAAGAAATGAAAAGTTGGAAATTCTAATACCTCACTCTCAATGGACAAAACAACCATATAGAGGATTAGTAAGGAAATAGGGACTTTGAAGAAAACTATAAATAATGATGCTTAACAGAAAAATACAGAATACTCTACCCAACAATACCATAATATACATTTTCCTCAGGAATAGGCTTCACATTTATGCATCAAACAACTCTTAACAAATTCAAAAAGACTGAAATCATCCCAGTATCTTTTTTTTTTTTTTTTTTTTTTTTTGTCTTTTTGAGACAGGGTCTCACTATGCAGTTCAGGCTGGCCTTGAGCTCACTTTGTACCCCAGACTAGTCTCAAATTTGCAATGATCCTCCTGCCTCAGCCTCCCAAGAGCTGGGATTATGGGCGTGCGCCACCATACCTGGCTCATTCACGTATCTTTTCCAGCCACAATGGAATGAAATTAGAAAACAGTAACACAATGAAGATCCACAGATACGTGAAAATTAAATAATATACCTTTAAACAACCAATGGGTGAAAGAAGTCAAAGGGAAACTAGAAATACATTGAGACTAAATGAAATTATGTCTTTAGAGAACCCAGCAAAAGTAATGCAAAGATGGATATTTATAACTTTATATATGCACATTAAAATATGTACATTAGGGGCTGGGGATTTATCAGTGGCGTAAGCGCCTGCCTTGCAAGCAGGCAGTCGTGGGTTCGATCCCCGGTATCGATAAAAAGGAAAAAGACAGGGGGCTGGAGATTTAGCTTAGCGGCATAAGTGCCTGAAAAAAAAAAGAAAAAAGAAAAAAAAAAAAAAGGAAAAAGACAAAATATATATATATATATATGTATATTAAAAGAAAAAAGATCTTGAGTCAACAACCTAAACTTACAGATCAACCTAAACTTACAAACCAGAGAAGACAGAGTAAGTTAAATGCAAAGCTAGCAAAAAGGAAGGAAACAATAAAGATAAGAACCGAGATAAATGAAACAGAATGGCAAGACAATGGAGAAAAAAATAAAAAACAGAAGTTGAGTTTTCAAAAAGAAACAATCCACAAACCTTTAACTAGATTAATTTACAAAAAAAGAGAATTAAAACCAGAAATGCAAGAAGGGAGATTAAAATTGACACCATAGAAATTAAAACATGAATAAATATATCCCAATGAATTGTATCACCTACAAGAAATAAATAAATGCTTAGAAACACACGATTTATAAAGGGCAAATCATGAAGAAATGAAAACTCTAAAAAGATTAGCAGTACATAAGAACATTGAATCAGTAATCAAAAACTTCCCAGTGAAGAAAAATTCAGGACCAGATGGCTCCACTGATGAATTCTATGACAAATTTAAATAACAATTAGCCAAGGGTGGTGGTGCATGCTGGTAATCCCGGCACTCCGGGAGATTGAGGCAGGAGGATCTTTGCAAGTTCGATAACCAACCTGGGCTACAAAGTGAGCTCAAAGCCAGCCTGAACTGCATTACCACACTCTGTCTGAAAAAGCTGAGGAAGAAGAGGAGGAAGAGGAGGAGGAGGAGGATGAATTAACACAAATCTTCCTGAAACTCCTCCAAAAATTTGAAGAGGAGGGAATACTTCCAAGCTCATGCAATAAGGCTAATGTTATCCTGATACAAAACCACACAAAACATTACAAGAAGAGAAAAATACAGGCCAATATCCTTGATGGATATTGATGTCAAAAGCTCAACAAAATACTAGAAAAACCAATGGCATATTGAAACCCCCACGAGTAAGTCAAATTTATTTTAAAATGAAACTATGGTTCAACATATAAAAACCAATTAGGGCAATATGCCACACACTGACAGCATGGAAGACAAAAAAGACATCACAGTGGATGCAAAAAGGTGCCCAAGACTAAACACCATTTCACAATTAAAACACTCAGCAAAGTGGGAACAGAAGTAAACACCCTGAGTGTCACAAAGGCCACCTATGCAGATCCCACAGCAAACCTCCCACTCCGTAACGACGGACTGAAGGGCTTTTCCTCTAAGGTCACAAACAAGACAAGGTTGGGCGCCTACTTTTGCCAGCTGTGCTTCACACAGTACTAGAATCCTTAGCAAAGCAATCAGGCAAGAAAAATAATTTTTAAAAAACTCCTCCAGGCAGCCAGGTGTGATGGCTCACACCTGGAATCCCAGCACTCGGGAGGCTGTGGCAGGCGGATGGTTGTTAAGTTTGAGACCAGCCTGGGCTACAAAGTGAGCCCAAAGTCAGCCTGAAGTGCACAGGGAGACCCTGTCTCAAAAAGACAAAAAAAAAAAAAAAAAAAATCTTCCACATTGTAAAGGAAGTAGCAAAAATTAAATCAGCTCACAGATGACCTAACCTTACTTGTAGAAAATCCTAAAGACTCCATTAAAAAACTGCTGAGAGTAATGACCTAGATCTGCAGTCTCAGTAACTCCTGGGGAACAGGCTGCTTCAGGACTGACCACACACGTCTCCCCAGGGAACTGCTCACCCCTGCTGTGCCCACAATGCCAGCTGCTGCCGGGTGGGGGACCACACAAGGCATGGCGAGTTCCTGTCCTGGAGGTGGCATCAGAATGGGCCACCACAAGCCAGCAGCGTTCCTCCTGATTCAAACACAGCTGCCCCACGATGGTTTGGCCCGAAGGAGAACCCGGGAGGAAATGAGAAGCCCAGCTCGGAACAGCTTGATCCCAGCTGCTTAACTCAGCACCTCGTGCCTCAGTTTATCTATTTGTAAAAGAGACCCTGCTCCCAGTCCCCCTTGCATGAGCTTGAAAGGACATGTAAAATAGTAGAGGCCCCCTGTACTCTCAATGGCTTACCCTACACACGCCAGGCACAGAAATTAAAGGTACTACACGTTTTAAGTGTAATTCAATCTCGGTTATATTTTATTAATATAAATAAATGAATATATGAGTATTCATGAATACAGAGTCTGCAGTAGGATGGAAGGAAAGTCTGCCCAGGAGCAGTTCTTTTCTGGGAATGGATCCAGCCCTCCTCCTCTACCTGGCCCAGTGTCCCTCCAGGCCCCGTGGGAATGGCAACTGCGTGCCTGGCCTAGGATACCCCATGTGTCCTCTGAGAGCTGGGTGATTTCCTGACCAGAGGTGTGCGGGATTACACCCTTATCCTTTCACGGTGCCTTTCCTTCATTATTTCCAGTTTTCTTCTAACTCATTTTTCACGGGTGCAAGTTGATCTGCCAACTTGATGTGTGTATACACCTGTGTTACCCCAAATTAGTATCCTTCATTCTACCTCATATAGACTGGATCTGGAATGTCCCCCAGAGGCTATGTGTTAAAGGTTTGGGCCCCAGCATGGAGCTCCTAGGAGGTAGTGAGCCGTAAGAGGTAAAACCTGGTGGGAGTCTTTGGGTCACTGGGGGCGTGGCTTGGAAGGGAACTGTGGGTACGGTTCCTTCTTCTTTCTTTTTTTCACTTCCTTGTCATGAGATGAGTAGTTTTACTCTGTCACCTACTCTTGCCAAGATGCATCACTGCAGGACCAAAGCCATAGACTAACTAACCATGGACTGAAACTTCTGGAACTGTGAGCCTAAATAAACATTCCATCTTTGTCAGCTGCTTGTCTCAGTAGTTGTCATGATGGAAGGCAGACTCAGCAGGACAGGCAGAGTGCCCTGGGTTCCTGGACCAATGCTTCCTCCAAAGATCACCCGGTGCATGGTGAACAGTGTCCTAACTCTGTGCCCCCGAAGTGGGGAATGTGGAGCACCACCTGGAGGACTCTCCTTGAACAAAGAGCAATCATCTCCACTTTGGCTAAGCCTGGCCCTGTCTCTACACACTGATGCGCACAGAGCTGGCTAAGCCATTCCCTTTCCCTTCAACTGGTGCTCAGCAATGTAAACAGGGCTGGCTGAGGAGCTGGTGTGTAATGTTTGAAGCTGGGCTGCTGTTTCCCTGCCCCGTGACTCCCAAAACATGGGTGACACTGGTGGGATGAAGAGCCAGGGCTCCAGGGCTATCCTGGGATGGAGCCTCAAGATAAGAGGTTGTGACTGCCCAGGGCAGAGAAGCTTGCACCTCAGAGCTGAGGCACTGCCCCCTCCCTATACATTAGATGCTCCCTCCACTGTGCTATGAAGATCGGGCTCTCTGCATGTCCTCCTCTCTGCATATTGCAGAGGTGATCTCAGGCCTCCTGCCCAGCTCACGGCGCTCACATATTTCCTGCCATTCTCCCAGTCGCTCATCCTCAGTCCTCTCCCTTCTTCACTAATTAATGAAATCTGGGTTGGATCCTGGGTTGAGGCCTTTGTTCTTAGGACCCCTTGGCTCCTCATAACTATAAATATGCCCTAGTATGTTTATTCTCGCTGTGGGCTAGAGTGGCAATTGCACTGGAAGTGGTGGATTAAGATTAATTTTTGGAATTCCAACACACTTTCCATAAGGTTACAAGTATAAACTTCCTGGACCAAGACAAGGTCTGGGTAGGGCTTTCTATTGGAGCAGACAACCTGTTCTCACTAGTGACAGAAGCATCCACGTCTTCCTCTGACACAACAGACCTTCCTGGACCTAAGTGGAGGAGCCTGGGAGTCTGCACTTTTCCAGCCATTTCTTTCCCATGTTCTGACATCTGTTTGAGTTTATTAGTAATATTTGCTGTATATATTGATTACTCATGGGGAGTTGGTACATGTGTACAACACATCTGAACTCTTTTTTTTGCCTGCTCTCCTCTCATCTCTCCTCTCCTTCTATCTCTGGTCCCCCTCCCCATTTGGAAGGGATCTATCCCTCTATTTTCTATTACTTATCTTTTATTTTTCTCTTTAAACTGTTTACCCTTTAGACTTCTCATATAAAAGAAACCAAGTGATATTTGTCCGATTTCTCTGTCTGATTTATTTCACTTAGTATTATGGTCTCAAGGTGCACTACAAGTGACTCATATTTCCTCTTCTTTACTATTGAGTGGTGCTCCATTATATGTAAGTACTATATTCTCTTTACCCACTTATCTGTTGGTGGATATACAGGATGCTTTCAAGATTCAGCTATTACGAGTTGTGCTGCTATAAACATAACTATACATGTTATCACTGTAATACAATGTTTATATTCTGATACTTGGGCCTTGCTGGTCCTGCAGAGACTTCCTTTCTCTCCCAAGGTCAACCCACTCCTAGAGATAATAAAGGATTCCCCTCTGGTGACATTTTTCAAATGCAAACCAAATGTTACAGTATACAGGATCAAAGTTGCAAAGTGAAAGACTGCATTGAGAAGAAAGCCCTAGGGTACTCTGGTGTGTAGGGACTTGATTCCCTGATTCACAGTGTTCAGCTATCCAGGCACGCAAGAGACAGCTGCAGCCATGATTCAAGGAAGCCCAACTATTGCTTAACAGACCTTGGCATCATTTACAAGGTGCTGCTTTTACACGTATGCATAATGCAAGAGCTGTGAGGTCAGGAAGGCCTCTATCCAGATTTCAGAAGACCTGGGAGACCATATGGTTCATGCCTGGGAAGCTTCTTGCACTGACGGGCAGTGTATGAAGTTGTGAGAGAAAGATGAAAGCGTAGCTAGCCAAGAATCCCAAAAGTTGGAGAAGCCAGGAATGTATAATTTCTGTTGAAAGACCAACAGCAGTGACCAGAGCCAGCACAAGACAGAAGCCATGAGGGTTACAACCACCAGCCACAGAGGTAGGACTAACCAAGCTGTTCAAAATTTGCAGTTCACCACAACTTGCTATGGGTGCTGTACATAGAGCTACAGGATTTAATGCTTGCTCTGCTGGGTTTCTATCTTACATGGGTATTATCCTCCGATTCTCTCTTTTGGAATGGGAATATTTATCTCACCAAGTGTTTAACTTTCTTTTTGATTTTTACAGAACTCACGGGTAAGAGTTAGCCTTAAGTCTCAGAGGAGACATTGGACTTGGACTTCTCAGCAATGTTAAAACAGTCAGGACTTTGATAACTCCTAGAGAAAAACTAAATGCATTTTACATAAAGGGGTCCACAGGAGTCTTTTTGAGGGCCAGGGATAGAACATGATGGTTTATGTCTAGATGTCCCCCAAAGCCTCGTCAACCATAGGTAATACTTTTGGGAGGTGAATGAATCAGAGCAGTGCAATAGTGATCTTTGGGTTAGTCCACTGACAAGTTCATAGCTAAATATTCTCTTAGGAGGTAGGGCCTGGTCAGAAGCAGTGGGGTAGTGGAGGCATGGCTTGGAGGGTTTGTCTTCCTTTCCAGCTCCTCCTTTCACTATTTCCTGGGTGCCCAGAGGTGAGCACTGGTTCCCTCCACCATGCCCCTGTCCATGCCATCCTGCCTTAGGGCTTGCTGACTGTAGACTGAAGCTGAGCCAAAATAACCTCTCCTTAAGTTGCAAGTGTCTAGTATTTTGTCCCAAACAGCAGGCAACCTAGATACACATCCCCATTTTCTCTGTGGGACTGTTAGCCACCTGCCCTCATCACCCCAGGACCAGACAAATACCAGATAGCCCAGGAGAGGCCCTTGGCCCCAGAGCTGCTGAAATTATTCAAACCAGAAATCCATAGCCTGCTCAACCTGCCTCGCCTGCTCCTTCCTGTGAAAACCACAAGGCTCCCACCCTCTCTTCCCCCTTTCTCCCCTTCCTCCCTGGCCACCTGACTGACCCTATGCTATCCATAGTTGTCACCTGATCTATTGACTGTCAAGCACTGAATAAGAACACCTGTATGAAACATGGCCCCAAGCTGCCCTCTGCAAAGTTGGTTCACAGGGCCAGGCCCTGGCTTCCCTTCCCCATCAATCCTGTTGTCTCCTGACCCCACTGGATTAGTAGCAACCTCACCACCAGGAGCCAGCAAGCCCAACCCAGCCTAGTCACATGTCTCCTGCACCAGTCACTCGGTGACATGCCCACATCCTGAGAAATGAGCCCCCACCCTGAGCCATGCCCTGTGGGTGACCCTGGGGAGATAGCATGCAGTCTGTGCCTCAGTTTCCCCAGTGGTGCTCACACTGCCTTCCTCACAGGGATGCTGACAGCAGGCACAAGACAGAGGGCAGCTGTGGGCAGTGTCACCCACCAAACTGACCATCACCTTCCCTTTCACAGTATAAGCATGGACACTGAGCTCAGGGTCATGGTGCAAGGTGCCATGGGCATCTAGCCCAATTTTTCCAAGCAGACTCGGCCCCAGGACTCTCCCCTAGTGAGGGGCAAGCCTATGTGCTTCCCTCTTGAGAACAAGGCACAGGTAGTGCCCACCACAAACCTCAAGGCTCTCCCATGGAGGGCTGGGGGCCAAGGGGAGGCCTACCTGGGCCGGGCCAACTTCCTCATCAGCCTTCAAGGGTTTGTTCTCAGAGTCAGGCTCCTCACTGACATCACTGTCGGCCTCTTCCCGGGGGGCATCCTGGGGGACCTGGCTGCTGATAGCTGTCTCAGGGTGCAGCCCCAGGCCGGCAGGGCCTGGGGGGGCCTCGCCACCATCCTCACAGGGGAAGCTCTCGCCGGCCACGCTGGCAGATGGACTGTCGATCCCACTGTCCCGGTTGGGAATCTTCATGCTGCCTGGTGCCCCCAGTGGGCCAGCATTTGGGTGGACGTCCTCTGCTGTGGCAGGGCTTTCAGCACTCCCTGGGTGGCTTCCAGGCCTGATAGGAAGCGCTTGCAGCTTCCCCAGGGAGGAGCTGCCAGGCCCAGCATTGGGTTCCTCTAGAGAAGAAGCAGCTTCTGCGGGTGCTGAGGACCTTCTACTCGACTCCATCCTCAAAGCCAAAATCACTGCGCTCTGTGCGACACTGGCCAGGGGCTTCCTGTGGGGCAGAAACAAGCCCAGCTCAGTGCAGCTCCCCAGGTGGGCCTTTGGGGAGGTGACTGGATGGTGGAGGTGGGTCACTGCAGCTGGGGCCTCCCTGGATCACCTCCTGCCTGCTTTTCCATGGGCTGTTTCTTTTCAGCCATGCTGCTCTGCCATGCTACCCTGCCTGGGAACCAGCTGACTATGGACTGAAACCTTTACAAACTGTGAGCCAAAAGAAACCTTTCCTCCTTTAACTTGCGGGTTTTGGGTATTTTGTCTCAGCAATGAGTAATTAATTGGGACACTGTGCTAGAGAATGCCTAGGGCAGGCAGGCTGGAGCTGTGCTCAAAATCTCAGTACCCTGGTCAGTTTTAGCTGAGTCCTAGCTAGATGATTTCAGAGAATGGCAAATGTTTTATTTTAAAAATAAATTTTGCTGAGTATGGTGGTGCATTCCTGTAATCCCAGCACTCAGAAGGCTGAGGCAGGAAGACGATGAGTTCAGGGTCAGCCTAAGCAATTTAGTAAGAACTGGTCTCAAAAAAGTCTCTCCTATATTAAAAAAAAAAAAGACAGACAGAAACAGCATAATCCTACTTGCTGCTCATAAATTCAAAATATACGTGAAAAATAATAAGCCCTGGGGCTTCCATCTGTAACATATGTTTCACACCTACAATATTTCCAGGAGGTGAGGCTGGTGACTCAGCGTGCCAGCCTCTTCTTCCTCACCATCCCCATGGCCCACTGGACAGCAATGGGGGCCAGTTCCAGGAGCCGCCAGCCATGACTGTCCCACACACTCCCTGGGAGACCAGGTCACAGGTGGTCTTGCCCAACACTGTGGACCGGACCAAGGCTCCTGCCTCCAAATCCCACCTCCCAGGCACTGGGGCCACTTCACACTTGGACACCAGCCTCTTCTGGCACCCTCCAACGAGAGGCAAATTCAAGTGTCAATGCTTTCTTTCTTTTTCTTTTTTAATCTTTTTGGGTAAAGGGTCTCACTGTGCAGTGAGGGCTGGCCTTAAGCTCACTTTGTTGCCCAGGCTGATCTCAAACTCGCAACAATCCCCCTGCCTCAGCCTCCTGAGGGCTGGGATCACAGGTGTGTGCTGCCACACCTGGCTTCTATTTTATTTTTTGAGGCAGCATCTTGCTATGCAGTTCAGGCTAGCCTTAAACTCACCCTGTAACCCAGGCTGGCCTCAAACTTGTGGTGATCCTCCTGCCCCCTCCTGACTCCTGGGATTACAGGCATGTGCTACCACATCTGGTTCTATTGTGGATCCTTGGTGCCCAAGGAACTCAAAAGTAAGACTAGACTCCAGTGGGATGGACAGTCTCCAAAGAGGTCTTTTGAAAAAATTTGTTTATTTGTTTGTTTATTTTTTAATATACTGGGTTTGAACCTAGGGTCTTCACAACTGTGCTATTTTTATTATCTTTTGAAATATATATATATATATATTTGTTTGTTTGTTTGTTTGTTTGTTTGTTTTTTCCCTCACTAAGTTGCCCAGGCTAGGCTTGAACTTTTGATCTTTCTGCCTCAGCACTAGGACTACAGGCAGGCTGGAGATCGTGCTCTAGACCCCAAGATGCTGCCACAGAGGGACCAAAAGGCAGTGGATGGCAGTCACTTACCCCTGTCCAGGGCAGCCCCCTCTCCAGTACGGGGTGCTGAGGGCTGACAGCCGGTGCTTGTTTCCTGCTGTGCTCTGGGGTTGGCCAGTAGCAGTGGCGGGAGGGGTCCTCTGAGAATCTCTTGCCCAGCAGGTTTGCAGGGGGCTGCTTAGGAGGCCCTGGAGAAACAGCAGAAGGGGATGAGAAGCACTTCCTCTGGCTGCCGTCAGTGCAGGCAGCGGAGGCCGCAGCGGTAAGGGAGGGGAGGGGAAGGTCAGCACGGGTCCCCACCCAGGGCAGTGAACCACGTGAGGGACACAAGCACCTGCAGACGGACACAGGACCCAACGCTGCCCATCATGGGTGCTGGGGCGATGCAGGCAGCTTGAGAAGGGCAGGCAGCACCTGAGACCACGCCCCATGGGTGAGCAGAACCCCACGGCCAGGAAGGAAGGTCACCTCAAAAGTATGGGCAGCTCCCGATGCGAGGAGAGCCCACCCCCAATCCCTCACCCGGACACACACACAGCACCCTCGCACATGTGCACACACACACACACACACACTCACACTGGCTCACACACACACTCACACTCAGGAAGTCTTCTGCCGCCCAAGACTTTGCGTGTCCCCTTCCTTACTGCTAAGCACCATGAAGCAAGATCTGGGCGGAAGCCGGCTTTGAACGCTTACAGACGCGCAAGCAGAAACTGGGTGTCTCAGGGCCTGCCGCGGGCTGCCTGCCTCCCAGGGCAGAGGGCTGCGCCAGCGGAGTCCCCTCGGGCTCTGTTGGGGACAGGCCCCTGAGCAGAGCACCTCCTGGCCACTGGCCTCCGCCTGAGCATTTACTTCCCGAGGGAAAACTGCCTTTGAGTGGACCTTTCTTTCAGTGACATCACACTCATTTCAGGTAGACGTTTATCACGGGCTACCATCGCATTCTTAACGAGCTCAATGGAGAGAAATATTAAGATTTCCAAACAGAAAATACACGTTTTGCAGCATTCTTCTGTTAGCTTGGGAGACACACTGGAGTTTCTAGGAGTAAGACATGGGGTGAAATGTGAGCCTCACTCAGCTGTGGCTTGTGCAGAGGCTGTGTCTGGTGGGGCAGAACAGGGCTCAGCCCCAGCTCAGTGAGACTGTGCCTCACCAGCAACCTCATTTACTCTCATCTGAGATCATGCAGAAAGCACAAGACGCTGTACACCAGAGAAGTTGGCAAGGGGCTACATGCCAGGCAGCAAGCCCCAAGGACCCTGAGAGATGGGAACAAACAGGTGAGCCTCACTGTTGCCCTGGCTCACCACTAGAGACTATTTCTGGGCCAAGGAGCAGGGAACGTGGGTGTATGGGGGGCTCTCCTAGTTGAGAAGAAGCAGATGAGAGTGTGAGAGACCAAAGGAGACACAGCGTTGGAGAGGAGAGGTCTGCACAGAGGAGGAATCCAGAGCCTTCAGTGGGGTCCCAAAGGACTGTTTAGCATGCATAGGAGGAAAGACTGGACAAAGAACCTCCTGACAGCACCGGGGGAGTGGTCTGCAGAGACCTTCACTCTGCACTCACCTAACAAATCCTGAAGAAGGTCAAGCTGCTTACTGAACCCAAAAAAATCCAGACACTTATAGTAGTGAAAAACCATCTAGCAAGACATAAGACATAATGACTAGCATCCAGTCAAAAATGACCAGTCATGAGCCAGGCATTTAGCTCAGTGGCATTAAGCGCCTGCCTTGCAAGTGCACGGTCATGAGTTCGATCCCTGGTACCAAGAACAAAAACAAAAACACCCCAAAAATGACCAAGCATGCAAAGGGATTATAAAGGCATAATGGAGGGGGAACCCCTAAAACTTCAGTTAATTGAAACTGATGTGTAGCTACACAGAGCAGGCAGGGACATTAAACCAGCTATCACACCTGGATTTGAACGATGGCAGGATGGCTTCAGGCCAGGCCGATGCTGACCCTGCTTAGCTTCACCTGAGGTTAATTTACATACAAACCCACTGAGGCCATATAAACAGTGAGCAAGGCCTATGGCCAGGCAGGAGGACCAACATCCAGCCAAATCAATGTGACCTAGAGATGACCCAAAGCCTTGAATACTCACCTCGGGGGCTCAGGATGGGGAATTCTCTGGCACCTGCTGGTGTGGCCAGGGGTCTCTGGCTTCTCCACTGAGAACACAGTGGGGTGCTTCATGCCTTGAAATTGGGGTAGGGGTCAGTGGAACCTCAGAGCAGCCTAGGGGCGTGTGGACAAGCTGAGTGGGGAGAAAAGGAGACAATTAACACTGCGTCTACCGTTCTGCTTGGACATCACAGTCAGATACTTGCAAATTCAGCTCACGCTACCACGTCTGGTCATCTGAACTATTTAAAGATCTTAGTCTGCTATTGTCTGATCTTCAGAGTCCCTGAGCCCCATGTATTAAAGGTGTGGTCCCCCAGGAAGTGAGTTCTTCAGGTTGCAAGGCCTAATGAGAGGTCTTTAGGTCATCAGGAATCCTGGCCCTTTTCTCTGCCTCTCTTTCATTTCCCACCATGAGGGATCAATGGCGTAACCTCCCCAGGGTCCTGCTATAGGTTGCCTTGCCATAGGCCCAAAACAATGAGGTCTATTGATCATGGGTGGAAATCCTCAAATCTGTGAGCAAAAAATAACCCTTTTCTCTTGATAATTATCTCAGGTATTTTGTTACAGTGTCAGAAAGCTGACTAACACACAATTCTTTTTTTAGAAAGCTTCAGAATTGTGGAAAATCAAAAGGCAGTCACATGACCTGTCACCCTTGCACCTTGTGACCACAGATCAGTCAGGCGGGCTGGATGCAGGATGGGGTGGAAGTGTCTCACTCTCCCAGGCATGGGCCAGCTTCACTCAGCGCAGTTCCCAATGTCAGCCCACCATGTCCTCAAGAATTTGGGTCTCCCGAAAGAATTAAAAGTTGGGTGTCAAACAGGTACTGATGACACCCAGGTTCCCAGCAGCAGTGCTCACAATAACCAAAATGTGGGTGCCATATGAGTGTCTCCTGATAAGCGAATTGTATAATGAACTGAATTTTGAGAGTCCCCCAAAGACCTCTGTGTTGAAGGCTTGGTATCAACCCTGGCACTATGGGAGGCAGTAGAACCTTAAAGGACCTGGCCTAGTGGGCAAGAGGTTATTGGGGGTGCCCTTGAAAGGGCTCTTGGAATCCCAGTCTCTTATGGTCTCTTTCTTTGCTTCCGGGCCACCTTGAGGTGAAACATGCCTCCATAGAAGCCTCCAAAACCAGAAGCACAGATAAACCTTTCTTCCTTACAGGTTAATTTAGCTCAAGCATTTTGTTACAGCAACAGAAACAAACACAAAGGGATAAGCAAAATAGGCTCTGGCTATACAGTGGGACCTATTTAGTCTTAAAAAGGAAGGAAATTCTGACCCCTGCCACAACTGAGTAAACCCTGAGGACATTATACTGGGTGATGTAAGCATGACATCAAAATGACAAATTCTGTACTGTTTCACTTATGTGGAATCCCTAAAGGGGTCAAGTTCACAATCATAGAAGGGTGGCTGCCAGGGCTGAGAGAGAAGGGAGGGCAGAGTTAGGGTTTAATGGGCACGGTTTCTTCTGCAAGGATGAGAAGACCCTGCAAGGTCACACCAAGGTGACAGCCACTCAGTGGAGCACCTAGGGCCCCATTCTCCCTGTCCACCTGTCAGTACACTGGCCCTGTAGAATGTGGCCTTGCTGGGGGCAGCCACCTGCCCCTCTCTGGGCCTTGGCACAAGGACCTGATCTCTGTGTCACTGCCCTCTTTCCCCACGACCCTCCTGTGAGGCCAAGGCCTGGCTGGCTGTGCAGCCCTGTCCCACAGGAAGAGGCTGGGCGTTACGCACGGACACTGCACTCCTGTGCCTTCCTGGTGGCCCTGGTCTCATTCAAGGCCCTGTGAGTGACTGTGACGAAGTGGAATACATACCTGAGACCAAAGACCCCCTCACTGGGTAGCAAACCCAGAAAAAAGGAGGGGAGGGCTGGAGCTCCCCACCCACCCAACAGGGTAAAACAGAGGCTTCTGGCAGCCCCAGCCTAGTAGGAGGTCCTGGCTGGACTCCCCATTGCTCTAGCCCTAGGCCTATCCCTTAGGGACTCCCTGGGGACCAATAGCCCCCACAGACTGGCTGTGGCCCAGGGGACTCTGCCTTGAAGGCAGTGAGGACACAGTGGGCCCCAAGCACTTGCATCTGGCATGATCCTGTCACTAGACCAGACTGTCCAGGTCACCAAGGAAAAGCTCAGCATCCTCCAGCCTCAGTCTCCCTGTCTGTGAAAGGGACACAATCATAGTTTTAGGAATATTCCCAGAGCCTGGAGGCAGCACACAACCTCGAGGCCCTCATATTTTTAGCCACTCTGGCAGACCGACACACACAGGGTATCTCGCCCATCTGACAGGTTCGTGGGGCCCAAGCAGCAGGGGCCCACGCTGGTTGGTATTGGGGATGGGTGTGAGTGGTGAGGGAGAGAAGGATGAGGAGGGTTGCCCGGATGATTTAGAACCCAGATCCCTGGCATGCATGGTTTCCACTCTGTCACAAAGCAGGGCTCTATGTCCCCTGAACTACAGCAGGACACAGGAAAATCAAGGGGCAAATGCAGCACCAATGATTTTGGCTCCAGGTTGGCTTGGCAGAAACTCACAAAACTCAGGAATGCAAGGGGATTAGCGCGCAGAGCTACACCAGGAAGTGCTGGCGCATGGCAGGTAGGGCCACCTCTTCTACAGGGCTGTTGCATCCAGGAGGCCAACACTGTTACCATTTCTGCTTAATCTTTTCACTTGTAGGTTTAGTGGATTTTTTTTTTTTTTTTGAGATAAAGTATCACTCACTATGTTGCCTTTGAAAAATTTCCTAACACAGAACAGGAGAAAACCATTTCCACTACAGCTCCAAGATCCTCAGCTCCACTTGAGCCTTGATCAAGGCAAGAATTCCCTGAGGCCAGGCTCACTCTCACCCCAACAGGCACCTTGGGTTCATTATAGCATTCTTTCCTCCTTTGATTATAGTTGACAATTATTTGTTTTCAAAGATAATAATAAAAAAAAAATGGACAAGAACTTTCTGTGGAAACTTCCACTCCACTGTCCACGTGGACCTCTCCCTCCACCTCCCTCCCTGACTCTGTCTTTCTCCCAGGAGCCACATAAGCCCTTCCCAAGACCCACCCTACCCAGCTAGATGGTCTTCCCTTAAACACCCTCCCCCTCCCCCATCCCTTCACCTTGACCTCACCCCGACCTCCCTCCTCCACTTCCTGCTTTTAGGCCCCTCCCGCTGGATTAAAGGACAAAGGAGCGGCAGCTCTTCCTGTTGCGCAGACCTCGGTGTTGTGGGTGATTAAGGAAATGAAAGAATTCAAATTCACCTTGTAAGGAACTTTTATATACGGTGTAATGCATTCTTTCGCATAAAAAGTGTGCTGTGATTAAGTTCAAATTTTGAAAATATAAACTCCAAATTGAGATGGGGAAGCTCAAACCCCAACACCAAAGCAGTCCTCTGAAGGTCTGTCCCATCACATCTCTTTACCTAAATCAAGGTGATGACTGCGAGTGACAGCTGGATGAGACGGGAAGGTCCAGATGGCAAATGGACCTCGAAAATTTATCCACACCCACACCTCTCAAGAAATAAACGAGGGATCCCCCCAAATCCTGTGCAATTGTAGAAGTTTATATCAGACCTAATGCAGAGCCTAAAAAAGTGAGGCCACTCTACCTTGCAGAACCACAGTGACCAGGCCACCTTATCTCATAGGACCTGAGTGACCAGGCCACCTCACTGCATGGGATCTGAGTGTCCAGTATTCCCTCCTCTCTCAGTGGGGCTCAGACAGATGGAAGGGCAGCAGGAAGGGACAGAAGGCATGTAGAGGGAGGGGACCGGCCATGTAGCTTCCCAGGAGGGGGGGAGGGGATCTCCAGCAGGGCAGCCAGGCTTACAGTCAGCAAGGTGAGTCCCTTTTCGGTTTTAAAGGAAGCTGAGGGCAGCCATCTAGGCCACCTGTTGGTGGAGGCAGAGGAAGCTGTCCCAGGGTCTGAGGCAGAACACAGGGAAGAGCAGAATGCAGGGAGACCCCGGCTCACCTCCCCCACAGCGCGTACCCTAGGCTGGGGTCCTATCAGGAGGCTGCCCCCTTTCACGCTGGGCCTGCTTCCACCCTGTTGCTTGCTGCCTGCACCTACCTGTTCGAGGCTGGCCTCCGGCCTGTCTCTTGTACAGGACACTGGTCTCTTGGTCACCTACATAACCCACAAATATCTGCAGAGCGGAGGCTCCAGCGCCCAGCAGGAAATGTCAGTGGTGAATGAAGGGCCCCTCATCTCATGTTTTCTTCCTGGCTGGCTTGGCCCCTACCCACTGTCACTCACTGTGTCCGGGGCCAGGCAGGGACAGGCTGCGCTTCAGTGGCCAGTTCTGTTCTTTCTTATGTCCTTGTTCATTGTTTTTAGCGCATGCTCGTCCCTAGTCTCTTGGAAGCCGCTGACATCCCACAGACCTATCCTCAACTACTCGGCCCAGCCCGGCATCTCACTCTGACCCACTCCCTTCACCAGAGAGCCTCAGTTTTCCCATCTACAAATAGGGATCATTGTGGTCTCAGCTGGAACAGTGGAAGCTCCTATCTAGAGATTTCCAAGGTCACATTCTTGCCCTTGGGCCACCTCAGGGACACTGGGCAGCCGAGGCAGGTGTGTCCCCAGGCTCTTGAACAGAGGTGCGGCCTCTCGAACCACACTGGTTCAGTTCTAACCTCGGAGCAGCATGGGCACCACCCCGCTGCAGAGCTCACAGGCCAGCGTAGCTCTGAGGGTTCCCTAGCACTCAGGAGGCAAGCAGACATTGGCGACTGGCCCCCACCCTCAGGAGCAGAACAGGGCTGGGACAAACCACTTCCTCCAGTAGCCGGCCCCGCCCAACCCCTAGGCCACTGTGCAAGTTGACTGCTTCAAAAATGGGGAGTGGGGGTGGAGTGCAGTGGACTTGTAGGACTGAGGACGTGGGCTGGGGCAAGCTGGCAGTGTCCTTTGCCTTAATTTCTTCTCCTGGCAAAGGCCACTCAGCAACCCCAGAAAAATGCAATCAATGACAGGAGCAACCTCCCACTCCCCACCTCATCCCCTTACTCCCTTCCCCCAACCCCTAACAAAGCCCATTGGCCCAGAGCCCAGCACACCTCTGCACAGGTGGCATCAGATTGTGTGGCCACTGGTGTGGTGACCCTGCCCTCAGTCACAGAGAGCGGGCAGCCCAGCCCCCAAGGAATATGTCTGGATCTGCCTTAGCAGCACAGCCCGAGAAAGACTTGCATTTTCCCCAAGCCTGGGTGATCTAAGAGAGCCTGGGCCCAGCATGGAGAGAGCCCTGCATGAGGTCATTTTGGACCTGTGCCCTCTGGGACTTCCAGAGGACGAAGCAGTCTCTCTCCATCACAGGAGTCCGAGCTGCCCCCGGACAAGTGCCAGCACTGTCCCACATGCCACAGTTTACAAAGGCTCCTCACCTTTCCAGTTTGATGCCCATAACTCTGACCTTTTCACAACAATGCCAGAGGAACACACAGAAAGACAGACAACAGGATGATATAAGGTACCACTCCACACCACGGGGCAGCTTCCTGTCTTGAAAATATTCGTCTCCCTCAAATGACTCCCTCCTCCCTCAAATGACAGCCGCAACCCTCACCCTGCCAAAGTCCCCCTCCCAAAATCAGATGGGGCTCAGCAGGCATCCTGGGAGCCAGTCTCCACTCACTGTTCTCTGGGCAGCCAGCGTAGGTCTCCTCCAGGGCTGAGCCTCCCGCGACAGCAGAACACAACTTCCTTTTTCTCATTTTCACAACATGGGTCACAAAACGACGGCGTATTTGCATTTCCGTGCCATTACGCAGTGTGAGAGGAGCTTGTGGCTGTGGAGGGGCCTCTCTTGCAAGGTGATGGGGGTGACCTCAAAAATGCAGTCCTCAGCCACAGCCACAGCAGGCCCCCAGTGCAGCTCAGCCTGGGCTGGGTTAAAGTTTAACAGGCTGCTCAGAAGGACCCAGGGCATGCTGGGTAAGGACCCCTGGAGACCACACTCCCTTGCTTTGGTAGGCTTCTCCGAGTAGACCTGTGGCGGCAGAGAGCTTCAGAGGCAGAGGCAGCAGAGGCTGGCCTAGACAGGCCCACAGCCTTCCTCAGACCTCAGTGGGTGGAAATGGCGAAATGGCCACAGAAGTTAGGAAATGGAAGGGCCCCGCCATGAACACATTGCTTCAAGGTGTCCCAGGGTACCTAGGAGAGCCCCAGTGACCAAACTCAACAGGACTGACTGCTCCAGTGGCACCCTAGATCCCAGTCTCCCAGCCAGGCCCACCAGAAGGGCTTCTCTTTGTTTTAGGGAGTCAATAAAGAACCCGGACTAGAAAGTCTGACTCAATATTAATAATGCCTTCTTAATTCAACCCTAAATAATAATACTAATCATGATTATTGAAAAACAAGCAATTTCTGTGGGTCTGTCTCCTCTTTGTCATGGGGGAGTCATGGCCCCTGGCAGGGGTATGAGGAGGTCCCCAAAGCAGCCACCGTGAAGGCACCAGCACCAGCACTTTCCATAGGAGTGCAGGACAAAGGAAAATCAAGCCCCTGGGGCTGGGGATGTAGCTCAGTGGTAGAGCACATAAGGGCCTGGCTTTGATACGCAGCACTGCAAAAAACAAAATGAAATAAAGCTGCAGGTGCAGAAAGCAACAAAAGGAGCCCAGGACGATTCCTGCTCCCCACAGTGGCCTCCCAGCATTTCCACCAAAGAGGCTTGCACTGTGAGCTCCTGGACAGTGTCCACTCCAGCTGGAAATGGGCTCTCACTCCCCAGCTCAGCTCCTGGTGCTAGTGTGGGAGAAACCACACGTTTTGCCTCCCAGGAATCCTTTCAGTTAGAACATAAAGATTGGAAGAACGCTACAGAGGCTCAGCGATGCAGCATGTGTTCTTTGCAGAGAGGACCACGTCGCACCTGCCCTGACACCTCAGCTTGGACACCTCAGACCCAGTGATGCACCAGCCACCAGGAAGCTGCAGGCTTCATGATGCTGGGTGCATCCCCAGCTTCCTGCTGGCCCTGCAGGGCACAATGCGTGGCTCCCAGGTGCTGTGACCTTGAGCTGGACACAGCGTCTCAGAGCCTCAGCTGTTCCTCTGTAAAATGGAGACATCAGCCGTGTGGGGTGGGGTGGTGAGGAACAAGGGCCTGGCCTGTGGCAGGTGCTTAGGAAATCACCCGCGCTGTCTTGGCCTGTGCTTGGCCTTGAAGTCTTAACTTCTCTTCACATGTTTGCAGCCCAGGCCAGGCAGGAGTGTGCCTGCCTCAGGGCTCAGTACTTTGCCACTCTGCTGACACATGCTGAGCCAGGAGGCTGGCGTTGGGACTAGAGGCCTCAAAGCCCACCAGTAGCACAGAACTGGCTGAGGAAGTCAAGATGATCACTGCCAGCAAGCACAGCGGCAGGTCACATGTGAGATCTGAGTGGTAAGGGTCCCCAGACATGACTAACAGGTAAAAAGGAGAGGGAGGGAATCTAGGGCTTGAACGCAGCCCTGAAGATAAGCATCTTTTCCTCCCCAAATGGGGTGGGGAAGGAAGAGGTGCCTCTACCTAGGGGTGACATCACCTAGGAAGGAGCCTCATCATGGCCACACTCTCATGCAGCCCCTCCCACCACCCGTCAGGCTGACCCATAGGAACCAGAAATGACAAAGATGCTTCCAAGACCAGATCATACAAGACACTGAGCTTCAGGCTTCCCCTCCTGGGTAGGGTCCTGGGGGGAGGGGGGGGAAGAGCAGCCACCATGCACTGAGGGCCTCAGGTGGCCCCGAGGAGAAGGATCTGGGCTGCTGGCTGCCAGCCATGATCAAGTCACTGTGGAGGTGGCTTCTTGGCCTGCATCAGGACTTCAGACAAGTCTGGCCACCGTATCTGCCTGCAGCCCCACAAGACACCTGGAGCAGAGACAAGTTCCCCTATTCCTGACCCAGCAAACTAAGAATCTGTTGTGGCCTTAGACTACTAAGTTGGGGGTGATTCGTTAGGCAGCAGTAGCCAAACGGTGTTTTCATCAGGAAAAAGAGCAGGGGGTGACTGAGGTTGCAAAAGGGAGGACCAGCCCTCAGCACAGTGTTCACCAGGAAGTAAGGGCGTCCAGTACTTTCCCACTTCATCAGAGTCCCTTGGTAACAGTGGGAGTCACATTGGGGGTCACAGTGATGATGCATTTGTGCTGTTCATTCTCAGGGATCCTAAGTAACCCCCGAATCACAGACCCTTCAGAGGGAAGCCTAGGTTCCTTTTCCTCCCCTCAGCTTGTTCCTCAGGGATAAGCTTCTATTCCCCCAAGCAGCTTCCTGCAAGGAGGTAGCTCTAATGAGGACCAGGGTCACCCCTAAGCCTCTGGTCTGCTCAAAAACCACCCCAGCCCTGCCTAACAGGGAAGCCAGTGATGACTTGGTGCAAAGATCAAAGAGGTGTAAAGATGGGGATACAGAGAGATGAGGAAGGGAAGAGCTGGTGGGTAGAGACCTGTTAACCAGAGGAAAGTACCTACTTGCAGGAGACAGTCTCCTGGGGTGGGGTGGACAGTGTCCACTCAGCAGGAGGAAGTCTGCAGCTGAGGTTAGAGGAGGGCAGGTGTCTTTACAGTCAGTTAATAGCCCTTTGCTAGCAGCTACCAGATACAGAAGCACAGACAGCAGGTTCAAAAGGCAGTTCCCACAGGAAACGTAAGCACCCCCGCGCATCTGTATTCCTCCCAAGCAAGGCGGGGTGGCCCTGTGGTTCCCTTTTCAGCATGACAGCTGGTCACTCCTTCCACAAGGCCCAGGGCTCACAGTTGAGCTGCTTCTGTATCACTCCCTACTTGAAGGGAACTGAGAGCCTCAGGTCTCACATCCTTTCTAGAACTGTGTCAGTCTTCAAATATCAGACAGATGATCTAATTATTCTTGTCTTTTCCTCAAGAAAAGGGAAATGGCAGGGCAGGAGTGAAGGGGAACCATGGAGGGTATTTCTGAGGGGCTTGGGCAGGGGGCACATTTGTCAGCTTCCAAGCTCCCAGCAACTCCTGCTGGACACCCATCTAATGATAGACCCCAGGAAGCAGAAGCTTCCCAGAGGCAGCGGGAGCCACTTCAGTGATTGTCTTGCTGTGCTGAGCTCCTAAGAATTCTCATTTTCTTCCCAACACTTCTTGAGAGTGCATACATTTTTATCGGAGCATTTTTTTTCATCTTTTTTTTTTTTTTTTTTTTGTCTTTTTCCTTTTTACCGGTACCAGGGATCAAACTCACGGCTGCCTGCTTGCAAGGCAGGCGCTTATGCCGCTGAGCTAAATCCCCAGCCCTATCGGAGCATTTATGATCTTTGCATTTGGCAGAGAAGTCAAACTGTTTAAAAATCAGAGAATGAAAGTTGCTCAGGGCTCATCCAAGGTCAGCCCAGCACTCTTGCACAATGCAAGACTGCTGGGCCCATGGCTGTTTATGGATGGAAATTTTAATTTCTACTTAGCCGTCCTAAATCTCTCTCAGGAAAAAAATGTGGTCAAGAAACCCAAAAGGAAGAAATGCTGAGTGTCATTTTGCTTTCTGAAAGTACATTTTTTTTAGTTTGCTAAAAAAGTTTTCTAGACTGCATCAAACTAAAATTGCATTTGGTTTATGTATAGACAATAGATTTTAAACTCTGTCACAGGCTTTATCATCTCTGCCATCTCTTCTGCTTGGGCAGCTGGAAGGTGGACAAACCCAGATCTGGAATCTGGGAGGGCCATGTGCAAATTCAGCCAAGCTGAATGACACTGTATAACTCTCACCCCAAGACGGGGAAGATATCCTTGGACCTCAAGCCGAAGTGACTGCCTAGAGAAGTGAATACAAAGAGCAGGAGGGACAAACTGATTAATCATCCCTCACTTTGCTCTATTTTTTAAAAAAGAATCGCTTTAAAATACTTGATGGTTTAGTCACCTTAGCCAAAGGAGCCTTCAGCATTGGACTGGAGAGACAATCCCAGCTCCAGCACTTACAGGAAGTGACATTTGGAGAGCTTCCTAGATGAAGGGTGTAATTACAGGGTAGGTCTGGGTGGGGGGAGCATCCAGCCGGAGAACATTTGGGCCTGAAGTGGAAGCAATTGTTTCTGGTCTTTAACAAAAAGCTCTGATGTGTCTACCCTTATGCAAAGGCTGTGCTTTTTTTTTTTTTTTTTCTTTTAACAGTGTAAGAAAAAATTGCCCATGTGTAAATAGAGAGTGATACACAAAAACCAGGCATGAAACGGACGGCCACACCCCCTATCAGCCCCTGAATAGAAGATAATTCCAGCATTGTTGTGGGCCAGCTGCACAGCGTCAGGCAGGAGCACTTGGAAGTCTGGTGCAGACCGGGGCCCTTCCTGCGCCTCCCAGTCCCAGAGGGGAACGAAACCCCAGGAGGGGTGTTTTCACCATAACTCATGACTCGGATCCACTCTTTTCCATTCAGTCTCTGGGCTCAGCTGTTCCAACAGCACGTGGGATTCCCAAGGTCTCTTTAAGGGCCTGCTGCTGAGCTGGAGTGGGGGAGTGGGGGAGAAGAAAGGACAGAATTAAGGGCACCTAAGGATGCCCACGGGACTGCAGAGTCACAGGGCAGACAGAGAGAGAGGGAGAGAGGGAAGGCAGAAGGAAGTTGATTTGTTAGTTGATTAACTCTTCTGAGGTTGTTGGTGAGCTGAGCTCCTGTGACAGGCTCCTTGCTCACGGAGACAGTGAAAGCTCCCCAGTGGGCCATGGTAGGGGAGGTGACCTGACCGTGCCTTTGCTGGCACTTGTAGGACAGGTGCTGCTAAGGAGAGGGTAGCATCAGTGGCGTCTGTCTTCCCTGACACATCTCTGCATATGAGCTCCTGTTCCGTCCTGGGCCCACTGGCCGCACAGACATATGCTGGACCTCAGAGGCACCCGGGTGGCACAGGCAGCCCCATCCCAAACTGTCTCATCCCTGAGTTCCCACAAAGTGCCTGAGGTGCCCTGTGCTTGGAACACTCTGGAGAACGTGATGCCCCCAGAGCTGACCTAAAGCTACAGGACTGGATGGTTCTTCCCGCAAGCTTGGGAACGGGACAGTCTCTGCCACAGTTGGGGGTTGCTATGGAGAGGAGGGTTCTGCTGCCAGCCACACATGACACAAATGCATGCTCGGTCCTTCCATCCCATAGAGAGCTGCCAGCGGGTGACATGGGACTCCTTTTATAGCTGAGGGAACATGATCCCATGGCAGGGGTGAGGCCGGCCTTCCATCCTAGCCATCTCCCTCCTGGGGAGGGCCGCGGGATAATCGGTGCCCACAGTGGCAGGTGGTCACTTTACTGACCCTCTGCGTCATCCAGTCTCCTGGACCCCCAGATCTGCACCAGGCTTGTGAAAGCCTTTTAGAAGCCAGCGGTCACCCATCAACATGGAGAGCCTGGAGAGATGAGTTCCAGCCCAGTCTCCAGAGGCCTGAGGCCTAAAGATGGGGCAGGCACCTTTGGGACAGGAACTGACCCAGAGCACAGTGAGAGGGAGCCGCCAGCTCTGGGTGAGAGGCCCGCACTCAGGGCCTTGGGGCATCCAAGCCAGCTGACCTGCAGAGGCTCACTCAGCCCCCCACAGGAGTCTGAGGAGGCCATGGCTGTGGTCGCATGCAGCCCATCTCACCACTGTGAGGGAGACCACACTTAGCTTCACACATGTGTGCTTAAAAGTCTCTCTTACGCGGAAAACACAAAGCACAAATTTTTAAAGAGCAGAAGAAAAGGTAGACAGTAGGGGACAGAGGAAGAGACCCTTCATAAAAAGGGAGGGGATCTAGAGGTAGAAGGAGAGAGGAGAGGAAAGGAAGGGGAATAAAAGCAATTAAGATTCATTAGGCACAGGTACCTGGTCCCTGCGATGAAGGAACCATTATGTACTACAAACGTGTACCAAAATAAAATAAAGTAAATTAAAATAATTTTTTAAAAAGACCCTTAATTTTTCTGCCCAAGATAAAACCTGTGGCAAACTCACTGGGGCGACTGGGCATTGTAGTACAAGCCTATAATCCCAACCCTTGGGAGGCTGAGGCAGGAGGGGTGCTGGGAATTCAAGGCCAGCCTGTACTATTGGTATCAGCCAAAAATAAAGAAAGAAAAGCAAACAACAAAAACCAAACTCACTGGACCTGCGGTTTTCTCTCCTCTCCAGAGTCCACACAGATTTTAACCCCTTGCACACACACGCACACACGGATGACCACACATGTCATTTTTGGCACTTTACACTGATTTCAGGTAACCAAACCTGTGTTTCCAGCTGTTGGAAAATGACCACAGTCCAGCTCTCCTACTTCACGGATGGACACAGAGCGTAAGAAACACACAGGAGCCCAGGATAGCCTGGACTGCCAGGTCCACACAGCCTTTCCATAAAGTTCTTATCCAAAATGCTGGTTTCTGTAATGAACCTCGAATTTCCCCCCAAGCCACACCAAATATCCCTTTGACTCTGGTTTATTTGCTCCCTTACAAGTGGTGACATTTAGAGGCGATGTTACAACTATAGCAAAAAGGAAAGAAGAAAAGAAAAGAAAATCCTAGTATCTGACACAGGGTGCAAGGGGAATCTCAAAGACAGTATTTTCTTCAAGTGCACCCTCCATTTCTCCACCATTTGAAGGAGGAAAAAAAAAGGAGAGTGGGGAGAGAGTGGGGAAATCTGGAAACAAACTAGGACTCATCATAGCATCCAGCCTAGTATAGATTGTTCAATAAACACCCAGACCATTCTGCTCAGGAGCCAGGGACCCCCAGAACCACGGCATGGACAGCTGCAGTGGTCCCTCACAGCCCAGCTTTGCTCAGCTGTGCTTAGGAGAGGCAGTGGGTTGATTAAATCCTCTCTTCAAATTACACACCAGACAGCATCCTCTTCCTAGGAAAGGGTCCTGCTGGTTCCACTGCATGGAAAATCAGCAGCTAGCAGAGGGAAGATCACCCCCACAAGACTCCAAAGCCACCTGAACTCCCACATACTCACCATCTTCCCTTAAAGGACAAAAATCATTTTTAAAACAAGAAGACTCCGTAGCTTCCCACAGCCCCAGGTAGACAAACTTGAGTCCGGCGAAAGCTCCTATCCAGGGCCAGCTTCCGGAGGAGCCCTGCGTGGTTCACAGACGCCAGGGTCTCTTCAGGGACGTCAGGAGCGGAGCTGTGCAGGCAGGCGCCGATCAGCCCCGGACTGAAGCCAGCTGGGGTCCTATGGGGTGGTCCTGGCTCCCTGGCAGCCCTGTGCCTTCTGCGGGGCACAGCTGCAGGGACGCGCTGCACCCTGACAAAGCCAGCACGTGGAGTGTGAGGGAGGAGGGGCGGGGGCTCAGTCTGGGATGCCACTGACTGGTCCCCATGGCAACCCGGCAGGCACTGGGCTGGTGGTGAGCCCAGAGCCCGGAGTCTGGGACAGCAGATGGGGTCCCTGAGGCTTTTGGCTGCAAGAGAACCCAGGAGAGAAGGCTACTTATTTTTCTGGACTTCAGTGCCCCACCCACCACCTCTGGCTGCAGGGATCTTTAAATACTCCAGTACTGCAGGTGACCCTGTTTTATGGTGTGTGTACACTTAGTCCATGCACAGGGAGGCTATGGTAGGAAATGTGTTACTCTCTTTGCTGAAGGAGACCTTTGTGTGAAAGCTGTGTGTGTGTGTGTGTGTGTGTGTGTGTGTGTGTGTGTGTGTGTGTGAACAGCCCAGACGGTTCTGTCCCTTACTGTGGGCTTGATCTCCTGCAGGGACTCACATCCCCTGGAGCTTGTCAGCTGACAGGAAGTCAACAGGAAGTGTCAGCTCTGGTGGCCAGCACTGCCCACAAAACCCAGAGCTTCAGGTTGTCATCACTTCATCCAGACACCCACCATCTCACTAAACATCTGAAATTTATTAGGGAAATGCCCCAAGATCCACCAGCTGTACTGTGATGCCCTCACCAGGTTGCTGACAAGACCCAAAGGAGGTGGGAAACTCTTCATTTCTTACCCTGGTGTATGTGTAGGATGGACAGATAGAGAGAGAGGCCCAGATAGAGACAGAGAGACATAAACAGAGACAGAGACAGACAGAAAGAGACAGAGAGAGAGACACATAGAGAGAGAGGCAGAGACAGAGACACAGAGATATAGAGACGGAGGCAGAGAAAGAGACAGAAAGACAGAGAGAGAGAGAGAGAGAGAGAGAGAGAGAGAGAGAGAGAGAGAGAGATCCAGAGAAAGAAAGGCTTTTCGGAAAAAAAATGCACTAGCTGGGCAAGGTGACACCCTACTACTCAGGAAGCTGATGCAGGAGGATTGAAAGTCCAAACCCAGCCTGGGATACATAGCAAGAGCCAATCTCCAAAACGCCAAGGCAGAGCTAATATGTTATTTGTGAAGTTAAAAATAAGTGCAATGGAAGGAAAACACTTTAAAGGAAAAAGATGTCCCTAAGAGCAGGAAAAGGGGTCCAAACCTCAGCCTCTGCCTTCAGTGGGGGTCCTCATCCTCCTCTGGGAAGCAGAGGTCTTCGGCTGGGGCCTCCCTCGTTGCTGAAGGATTCCACGGGATAGTAAGGTACCTGGTTCTGACGCAGGACCCAGTTCACTGCTGGGTTAACACTAGCTGGCACCGCTGTGTGATTCCACAGCCACACAGGCTCTGGGTTTGTGATACCAGGATGTACCAGATGTGCTTTTTAGACACATTTTCCTTGCTCTACATCCTATCGCAATCTTTCCCCAATGAGTAACCGTTATGGTTTGTGTCTGGATGTCCCCCGCACTCCCCAAGTCTCCTGTGGCCATGAGGGGCAGGCGTTTCAGAGATGACTGTCTAGGGTTTGTGACTGATTCACGGTCCGAGGCTGGGGTTAAGGGTGTGAGCGCCACACTCACCCTAGGGAGGGCAGCCTGCACACAATATAAGGGACAGAAAGAGGATAACTCGCTCTCTCCCCTTGCTTGCTTGCTTTTGCTGTCTTCTACCTGCAATGAACTATTTCTTTTTTTTTCTTTTCTTTTCTTTTCTTTTTTTTTTTTTTTTTTTTGGTCTTTTTCATTTTTATCAGTACCAGGGATCGAACTCACGACCGCCTGCTTGCAAGGCAGGTGCGGATGCTGCTGAACTAAATCCCCAGCCCCCCAATGAACTATTTCTTGTTTGCAATCCTGTCGGCCCGTCACCCTGCCTTGGGACCAGCTGGTTACAGACAGAAACCTCTACAAACTGTGCGTTAAATGAACCTTTTCCCTTTTAACTTTGGGTGTCAGGTATTTTGTCTGAGGAAGAGAAAAGTAAGACAGTAGCTGTTCTGCTTCAGCTGGGAGACTGCTCTCAACCAATCCTTCCCAGCTCCAACTTCTGTCCTGGGGGCTTCTCTACCCTCGGAACTTTCAGCCCCTGACTGGAGGTGGAAATGGGTGAAAGCTCATGATTGAGGGCTTTCTCCCTTCTCACTGGACACTTCTTTCTTCCCCAGCACTAGACTGCTGTCCTGGATGGTGACCATGGACTCACTTTCATGTTTATAGTGACACCTCACGGTCCTCTCCTGATCCCACGTTTTTTAGATGCCTAGGGTGCTGCACAGAGCTGGAGACACCAGGCAGGCCTGCCTGTGCTGGCCCAAGCAGGGGCAGTGTGGCCCTGTGGACTCTCCCCTGACTGCCACAGTGCGGACCCCCAAGGGCTGCTGTCATGCAGTCAGGAGAGAGAGGCGCCACTCCTGGGGGGTGGCCCTGGCACCAGGGAAATGCTTGCTTCTCTTTCCTTCCTCTAGAGACAGCTGGTTCCTAGTTCCAAATGTCCCCATCTGGCCTTCACTGTGCCAGGAAAATCTCTGCAAATAAAAGCATGGGCTCGTGGTCTGGGACAAACGCTTTTGTCTCTGGAAGGGCCCTTCTGCTCCTGAAGCACCGAGACACCGGGTGCCATGCGGGCGCCAGGACAGCCAGGATTGTGACATGGGGGAAACATTCAGAGAGAAAGAGACAGGGTCGCAGAAGCTGTGGTTACCACTTGGCAAAAACTGCTCTCTGAAAGTGTGGGGGCAGGGCAGAGCAAACAGAGGGCTGTGCACAAACGTCCCCCTTTTTGCTCTGGTGATGAACCGTGTGCAGTGCACTAAACCCAGGAAAGAAGGGAATTTCCTCCATTTTCAGAGCATTTATTACGTCCCACACGCGGCCTTCATTGAACTGCCCAAATCCAGGCTTTTTCTGTAAAACAAACACTCAGTGTTCTGTCAGAGAAAGGCCACTTCGTCTCCTGAAACGCCAAGGAGAAGCGAGCACCTCCACACTTCCAAAGTTCACCCCAAGTCCTGCCACAAAGGACGTCCACTGGGGTACAGGCACACGTGCACCTGGCCACATGTCCCGAGGAGCTCAGCTCCAGGTTGGACTTTTGTACTGTGAGATGCCAGCAAAGAGAGGCATCTCCCCCACCACACACTGAAAAGTGTCTGCAACACTCACTGTGAGCTTCACGCGCTTCACGTGCTGGGTTTAAAGATGTCCCAGTGGCTGTTGCAGGCCGGCTCTTTACTCAGGAGGGGCACAAACCCAAAAGCTCTTTGCCCCAGAAGCAGACACTCTCCTTCTCCCCGGCATTTGCCCCCACTGCTTAGGACATGTTGTTAGAGTATACAGGAGCTTTCTGTGACCCCAGCCCATGCAGTCTCAAGCCCCGCTGCCTTCCACTGGTCCCCGTCCTTGGATCTGATTCCTGGGAGAAAGAGCAGTAGTAGCACTCAAGCCAGTCTCCTCAGGGGGGACCAGCCTCCAGGACCTGGTGCAGCCACCAGGCGTGTGCTGTTCTGTCACCACCCACCTGGCTCCATCCTGACGGCCAGGTGTGTAGGGTCACCCATGGGAACACATGCAAATGTCTGAGCACAGGTTTGAACATATTATATCCATACACGTGCATGCTAAGGAGCATGAACAGATGTGTTTGCACACATGTATGTGTGTGTGTTCACACATACATGGGCTGCATGCCTTACACATCCTCTTCAAGCTCACAGTTCCACTATGTCAAACCCAGGCTTTTCTAAATGGCCGTATCCAAAAGAATAAGTGGTAAAATACTCCTGGCCGGTTTTAAACACTAAAAGAGAACCCTGGTCCCCAAGATGGAAGGACAGACATCGTGAGGGCAATGCCTGCCTGGCTCGTGGAGGCCAGCACCTGACTCCCCATTCAGATGCAAGACTCCCCACTGGCTGGGCCCTTGAGGGTCCCACACACGTGGTTCAGTGGTCTCTTGCCCATTGGGCCCCCCATATGGAATGAGGAGAGGGCTCAAGGTCCCCGGGATTGGAGTTGAGACCTGAGGGTGTCGGCAGGACAGTGTGGCTACATAGTCACATTCAAGGACACCTACGCACAGGACAGGCCTTTCGCTGTGTGGCACTAGCATCCTCCTAGCCTGCTTCCCAGCTCTGTGTGAGGCTCCCGTGCTCACACAGGGGACCCCCAGGTCCCCTAGCCTCCCATCCTATCGTGACCAGCCAGGGAAACACTCTGCTTCCACTCAGGCTCCTCTGCAGCTGTTTCTGTGTTATAACTGTATCTATAGCCTCATACAGTCATAAAGTGGGGATTCTCAGAGGTGGCTGAATCTAGAGTACGTGAGGCTAAAAACTGATTCATGGTAAATGCTGGCTCAAGCTCACTAGGATTAAGGGTATGAGTGCAACCCTCCCCAGTGCCCTGGATACGATAAGGGGCAGAAAGACACTATTAAGGTCCCTTGCTTTTTCACTGCCTTCTGCCCACCATAAACCTTTTCTCTTCTGTGATGTCACTCTACCAGGCCACCCTGCCTTGGAGCCAGCTGATTATGGACTGAAACCTCTACAAACTGTGAGCTAAATAAATCTTTTGCTCCCTTAATTTGGGGTATTGAATATTTTGTCTCAGCAATGAGAGAAAAGAAACTAAGATATGGTGTTTGGGGGCCTGATGTGAGGGGTGGTGAGGATGACATCAGCACATCTGGGTTCTGGGACAGGAGTGTGGTGCAAAAGCCTGAACCTCCTCTTCCTTAGAAGCCCCGTGTTACATGGTCTCAAATCCAGACCCTTCCCCACCTGGTGGAAAGTGTGGGGGACACAGAAGCTAAACATGATGGCAGCCAGTGAGTGCTGGGCTCAGTCTCAGCTGACAGCCAGCAAGGAGCCTCCAGCTGGAATGCAGCGCCCCAGCATTGCCACCTCCAGCCTAGGAGACCTGGACTGCACACTGGAAGGAGGAGCTGCAAGAAAATATATTTGCATCGTTTCAAACCACAAGTTAGTGGCAATTTGCTAACAGAACAACAGAAACACAGCTGAGAATTTTTCTTGCAATGAGAGAAATTGAAAAATCCCTGTATGGGCTGGAAGTTTAGCTTAGTGGCATAAGTGCTTTCCTGGAAAGCACAAGGTCATGAGTTTGATCCCGAGCAACAAAAAAAAGGTTATGCCCAACACCTAACCCATGGTACCTGTGAACATGAACTTATTTCAAAATAAATAAATACAATTAAATTAAGGATCCAAAGCTGAGACCCTTCTGGATTCATCCTAAATTCAGTGACTGATCTCCTAAGAGTGAGGACATAAGGAGGGCCATAAAGATGGCAGCCGAGACCGGAGTGATGGGAGGCGCCAGGGGCTGCAGCAAAGCCCAGGACAGAGCCTCTCTAGCATCTTCCGAGGGAGTGTGGCCCAGCCAACACCTTGATTTCGGGTGTCTGAGGCTTTAAGAGAATAAATTCCATTGTTTTAAGCTACCAGGTTTGTGATAACTTGGTCCATAGCCCTAGGAAATGGGTACAGGTGGAATGGGGAATGTAAGAGTCTGAGAAGTGTCGGTCATGATGGTGAGGTACTGGCGCAGACGGAGGCAGATGACAAATATGTCCAGAACACCCTGGAATGCACCTTTGTGGAGCACAGCGACACAGGAACTTGTGTGGCTTTGTAAACCTGTGGCAATGGAGGTGAGTGTGAGTGTGTGTGTGTGTGTGTGTGTGTGTGTGTCATACTGGGGCTTGAACACAGAGCCTTCACACCGAGCTACATCCTCCTCCCTTCTTATGTCATTATTTTGAAATAAGATTTTGCTACATTGTCCAGGCTGAACTCATACAATCTTCCTGCCTCAGCCTCCTGGAATGCTGGGACTCCATAGATTTGCTTTTTTTTTTTTTTTTTTTTTTTTTTAATTTTATTTAAGGAGAAAAAGAAAAAAAAAAAAAGAAAAGGGGTACAAGTTATACAGAATTTCAGAAAAAATAAACAGTAGGAAATCACTAGTTAATAGATTACATGTCATCTTAGAAATTGTTGTTCAAGTTACAAAATTAAAGCGTATAAAGTGGACATTCAAACAGTGAGACTGCAAACAGTTCTGTTCAATGATCCAACAAAACTCAGTAATATCATTGTCTATCTTATACACTTAAATATACATGCAGTTACATCCTTAGAGCAGTTTCTTTTCCTCTCTTTTGTACAATGACAATTACACATTTTGGGTTTTATTACTCCCACAGTTCTTATTACTTTTTTTTGAAGAGAATAAAATGTGACATAACAAAACAGAATCAGTCAAATCAAAAGGATGGACATAGTACATAATGTAAAAACAGAATACAAGGTGGTCAACAATGGTTACCATAATGCCTCTTGATAGATTTGCTTTTTAATGGCACCTGGTTTGTGAGAAAATTAGTAGGTTTTTTTCTCGTTTTAATTTTTTACTTTATTCTTTTTATTAGTACATATTTGTCACACATACTGATCACATTCCTCATAGGAATGTACATACTATATCTTCGTTTCTTTCCCCACTCCCCTCTCCTCTCTCCAACCCTTTCCCCTCCCCATTTACAAGAGTTTTGTTTCCGGTTTTCCTCTTCCATTTTTTCTCTTTTCCCTCTTTCCCTTCCCCCTTCCTCCCTTTTTTCTCCTCCCATTTGAACATGTTTTTTCTACTTCCCCATGTCTATCCTCCATTACTTTCCTCATTTGCCCTTTGGGTTTCTCAAACAAGAGAAACACTGCAGTGTTTAAACTTGTGTGTCCAGTTTATTTCACTTAAAGTAATAGTCTCCAGGTGCATCCATTTCCCCACAAACGATTCAAGTTTATCGTTCTTTATGGCAGAGTGCTGGATATAAACACCACAGTCTCTTTACCCAGTCATCTGTTGGTGGACGTACGGGCTGCTACAAACTGTGCTGCCATAAATGTGGGTGTGCATGCATCACTGCAGCATGATGCTTCTTACTCTTTTGGGAAGACACCTAGAAGGGGAACAGCGGAGTCAAATGGAACCGCTAGTTCCCCCCACCAAAAGAGAAGAATTTCTGTCTCCCCACACCCCTGCCAGCATTTGTTATTGGTTGCTTTTTTTTTTTTTTTTTTTTTTTTTGTCTTTTTCGTTTTTATCAGTACCAGGGATTGGACTCACGACTGCCTGCTTGCAAGGCAGGTGCTTATGCCGCTGAACTAAATCCCCAGCCCCCTTGGTTGCTTTCTTGATAGCCATTTTTTCTGAAGTGCCATGGTATTTCAGCATTGTTTTAACTTGCATTTTTCAAATGACCAGACCTATACACAAACATGTCAATAATTACATTAAATGTGAATAGTATATAAGAAACCAATTAAGGGACAGATATTGTCAGAACAGATTTTTGTTTTTTTAAATTTTTAAAAACTGTTTGTCTTTTTGAGGTAGGGTTTCACTATATAATTCATGCTGGCCTTGAAGTCACTTTGAGCCCAGCCGGGCCTGGAACTCACAGTGATCCTCCTGCCTCAGCCTCTGGAGTGCTGGGGTTACAGAACAGATTTTTTTTTTTTTTTTTTGTCTTTTTCATTTTTTTCGGTACTGGGTATCGAACTCACGACCGCCTGCTTGCAAGGCAGGCACTTATGCCGCTGAGCTAAATCCCCAGCCCCCATACAGAACAGATTTTTAAAAGTGACTCACTATGCTGTCTAGAAGACATTCACTTTAAATACCTAATATAATAAGATTAAAAGTAAGATTATGGGAAAAGATATGCAATATATTAAAAAAAACTGCAGTTCCCATTAAATATCGAGAAAGTAGACTTCAAATGAAGCAAAATTGTCAAGATAAAGATGGATACTACGTAATGATAAAAGGTCAAGAGTTCAGTATATGACAATGCAAAAAGTATGCAATTAAAAAGAGAGAAAGAGAGCTTCAAAATGTAGAAGCAAGATTTGAAGAACTGAAGAGAAAAATGGACAAATCCAGGATAATAGTTTAAGAGTTGAACATTTTTTATTCAGTAATAGAAAGTCACAAAGGCGTAGAGGAACTGAACAATAGCACCCAACCCACTGGAACAAACTGACATTTATTAACACTCCTCTGATAGCACTGGAGTATACAGGCAAACTTTATCCTGGGGCACAAAACTCATCTCACAAAATTTACATTATCTAAAATATGTAGGGTCTCCAGCAACCTACTCGGGGACAGAAGCCTTTCTCAGACTGAAGCTTTCTTTCTCTCAATAAATATATTTTGCTCCTAAAAAATAATGCAAAGTGTGTCTGTAGATCATAATGAGATGAAATCAGAAACAGAAAGACAGCAGGAGAATCTCTAAAAACTTGAAAATCTGAGTAACACAACTCCCAAACCTGTGTCAAGGGAAATCAGGAAATATTTTAATTGAACAGGTTAATCAAATAGGCAAACCTTGAGCAAGGCCAACAGTAGGGGGTATGCAAATGTCTAAAATCAAGAATGAAAAGCTAACGTTACTGTAGACTGAATAAACATGAGAAATTTGAGAGCCGAGTTATTATTATCCTTCAGGGTGGAGGAATCTAGTGGCAGGTCCTCCTGGCTTCCTTCCTGTTGAGCATGAGCACGCTCTCAGGAAGGTGTGCAAGCAAGCTCTTCTTCTATTCTGCCCCACTTGAAGTAATGAATATTTCTATTGCTTATTGCAGTTCTGTAACAAGCCACCCCTCCGAGGATGATGTGCAATGTGGTATATTATGTGGTATATGTATCCTCCTGATGTGATACCTCCTTGCTGTACATGGGCCAGAAAGTGTTTTTCTTAATCTAAAGAAAGGCAACTTGACAAAATAGTGCACTTATTTCCTGCTTAGCATTTTCCTGGTATTTCAAGCATTTGCATCTACCATCAGATATTCAAAGCTGAGGCCACAGAAAGTGTTCATTCTGCCAGAACCCATTTGTGGCCTCCTGGGGAGAGTTACCAGCAGGATCCTGCTGCAGTCTGCTCACCAGCGATGGGCAGGGTCTTCCTCCCCTGGGGAATCTGCCTTGGAGCTGTCTGTAGTTTTCGTCTCTTAGTTGTTAGGACAGCTCTTGTTGGCACTTTGTGCCTCAGAAGGTGCAAGAGGCATTTGATGATAAACAGCCCAACTGTGCACAGCTGCAGCTTCCTCACGGTCACTCATTTGCTGGATCCAGGTGGGCTCCTAGGTGAGTATATCAGGATATCCACCGTCTGGATCCAGTCAATGACTGATTCCGGAAGGGGCATTGACATATCCTTCTTACATCCCCAGTGAGTTCATCAGGCAATGCCCTATGTGAGAATCTTTTTGTACCCCGTTTGTTATTGTCCATCTGCATGAACACATGGGCAAGCCATTGATCACTGCCCACTGTTAGTAAAACCCACCCATGAGAGCTCTTAGCATTGTCCAATTCTTTTAGTACAGCAAGGAACATAAGCAGTTCATCCTACTGGGCTTTGCCAGTCAGTTTTTGGTTCCAGTGACAAAATACCTGAGATAATCAACTTATAAGAAGAGTGGGGACATAGCTCAGTGGCACAGCATCCGCCTGGCAAGTGCAAGGTTCTGAGTTCCATTCCTGGTAAAAACAAAACAAAACACAAAGAGGAACAATGTATTTGGGTTCACTGTTTTGGAGGTTTTATTCCATGGTAACTTGGGCCTGTTGCCGCATAATACATCATGGTGGGGTGCAGGGGGAGGACGCTTGCTCACCTAATTGTGGTTGAAAGCCCAGAGAGAGACAGGAATATTCTGGGGTCCTAGTATCCCCCTCAAGGCCATGCCCCCAGTGACCTAACTTCCTTCTGCTGGACCCTGCCTCTTAAAGGACCACCTAGTAGCACCACAGTCTGGTGACCAAGTCTTCAGCACATGAATCTTTGGGGAATATTCCAGGTCCAAGCTATAGCAGGCTGGTTTATTCTCACAGACTTTGTTTAGTTTCCACTGCTTGGTGATAGTATGGTGGCCTCATAGTCTGGGATTCCCATTCACCCTGAAAATGTCATCTGTTTAATCAATGTTTTTCAGCTGTTTTGGGATTGTTTATTACAGAGTTTCATCCTTGCAGTCATAGATCTGGTAGGTGCTCAGTCAGGTATTTCTCAGTCAGCCTGTGAGACAGAAAGTCTTTCTCTGGTTGTTTTCCTGTACAAGGAAATTTCCAGTGTACAGTGGAGTTCTTCTAGGCAATGCTTTTCTGACTTCAATGTGTCTTTGCCATCACCCAAGACACAATAAGTATTTCAGGTCTAAGTTTTATTTTATGTCATTTAGGCTTAGCAGGAGTTTCAATTAAGACCCACCTTCAGGCTAGCATTTTGTCTTACACAGCATTGAACCTTCTATTACATCTGGAATTTTTGGTTCAAAATCCCAGCACTTACCACTTGGTGGCACTAGTGGGTTTTTTAGGAGAATAAAACCTAACAAAACAGAATAAAGCCAATCAAACAAAACAGTGAAAGTGGTAAGAACTTCAAAACAGGATAATATGGAATCAACAATGGCTACCATAGTATCTCTTGTTATCTTCACAATAGTTGTCCATTCTATCAGACATAGTAAAATTGAATAAAACAAAACAGAATAAAACCAGTCAGAACAAAACATTAAATAAAACAAAGCAATAAATCATAATAACACAAAACAGTGGGAATAATATTGGATTTCAAAAACAAGACAGAAAGAGATCCCCTATATTTACTATATTGCATACTGCTATCCTCCTAATAGATGCTCAGACTACCTGCCCTACACCTGCAAAGTCAGTCAAACAATACAAGCATTTAGTTTTGTTTTTTCTTTTTTTAACCCCAGTTGCTATCAACTCAGCCTGTCCTCTGAACCAGCCAGTTTCTTACAGAGGGGTTGGAGGGATAGGAACCTGCTTCTTGATTCTGAGCTCACCGGAAGGCTGAACTGGTTTCTCTCTTCCTGGGCCCCACATGGTTTGCACAACTCACAGGAAGGGTGAATTAGTTTCTTGTTGTACTCCTCCTAGACCCAGCATGGCTTCTGTCCACTCACAGGAAGGACAAACTGGTTTCTTTCTTTCTGGGCCCCACATGGTTTTCTCATGGGTTCTTGCCACAAACTCCTGACTGTGTAAAAGGCCCGACTTACCAACAGGTGCCAGAATCATGATACACCAGGGCTCCACGTCCAAATGTTTCAAACAAGTTTCTTCTCCACCCCTGTCCACATTACTCACACATTTGATGGTGTTTGGGGTGGGAGTGTCTTTCAGAGGTAAGTGATTAGATTTAAATAAGACCACAAGGGGCTCCCATAACAAGGTTAATGTGTAGTAAACAGAGATGCTAGAGGGTTTGCTTTTCCTCTTCCTGTCCTCCACTCCCCCCATCCCATCCCTCTCTGGCGTCTCATTTTCCCCCTCCCATTGTAAAAGCTGGAGTAAACTTGAAAGTGACTGTGATTAGAATGTGCTCTTCTGAAACAGACCCATCCACAGAGAGTGGGGGTCCATTTGGCCCAGACCATATTCAAATTGCCCTTTAGCTGAATGGCTGAATGTTAAACCATAAAGTCACAGGGGCAAACCATGGGGATCAGGGCTTAGACAGAAAAATCATACCCAAGCAGCAACCCACTGTGAGACAGAGTTCATAGATACACAAAACAAAAATAACAATAATCCACAAGAGAGAGAAATTGTACCCAGAATTAGTGCAATACATTATCTCAAATGTCAAGTAGTCAACAAAACATTACAAGACCCACATTCAGATTAAAAAAAAAAAAAAAAAGGAGCTTACTGAAAGTTGCATCTGATGTTTCTCCAATGCTGGATTTAGCAGACAAAGACTTCAAAGCAGCTATTATAAATAAAATTTCAAAGGGCCAGGGGAACTCATTTAAATAGGGAAAAGAGAACATTATAGTAATGATTCAGGGAATAGAGAATCTCAGTAAAAACAAGTTGTACAAAAGAACCAGATGGAAATTTCAATTCAGAAATTGGAAAGTACAGTAAGTGAAGCAAAGCATTTACTAAAGGCATCAAAGAAAAATCAAGACAATAGCATAAACAAACAGCAAACTTGAAGATACAGCAATAAAATTGTTCAGTCCAAAAGCAGAGATGCAAAGTGGATGGATGTTACCCCAAGAAATCCACACACTTCTGCTGTGTGTACTCAAGTTTCAGTAATTTTCATGAATAAATCCTTCTTTGTTTGATGTTCACATCTGGCAAATTCTCAGAGCACGAAAAGAGTTGGGTGGTTTCTTCTTGTTGTTACTGTTTTGAAGATTTTCTCCAGATTCACAGGTGTTTGGGGGGGGATTTGTGAACCTGCTAATTTCATCATGTCAAAATTCCAAATCCTATTTTTATTGCAAAACTTATCAGGTACTGTAAGGCTCATGATCCACTTTGACAACACTCATTCTCCAATTCTTTGTGGGCTGGAAATCCAAAAGCTCTATTTCCCAGAGCCTTCGTGAGTTCGGTGAATGCGATGGAACTTCATGGGATCTCGAAGCCAGAAAAAAGAGGCTGCCATTCTCCAGGCAGGTGTCATCTAAGCTTTGGCTGTACCACCTATCCACGTCCCACTGACCTTATATGCAGTTTCATGGGTGTGCTCATAGCGTCCTGTAGCTTCTTGACACCCAGATGCAGCACAGGTGCTGTGGTATGACTTCTAGGTCTCACTACATATCTTTGACTTCTACTCTTTAAGTCTTTTGCATGATTTTTGCTAACAGTGAATCCCCTGGATTAATGCTTTTCTATTTGAAGCATCTAAAGTGAATTCGATTTCCGACATATCAGCCACTGCTGATTTACTATCATCTTGTTTTGCAGTCCTACTATGATTTTGTTCTTCTGTTTTGATTGGTTCTATTCTGTTGTGTTGTATTTGATTTTATTATGTGTGATGATATGGACAAATTTTTTGAGAAAAATGAGATATTATAGTAGCCATTATTCATTTCCTATTATTTGGTTTTGAAGTCCTGTAATGCTTGAATGGATTTATACTCTTTAGTTATGTTTGATATTATTGTGTGTGAAGATATGTGCAACTATTTCAAAGAAAAAAGACATTATGGTAGCTACTGTTGATATCCGCTGGTCTGGTTGTGAAGTGCTGTGTTGTTTGCATTGTTCTGTTCTGCTTTGCTTTGTTCTGTTCTCTTTAAAATAAAATAAATAAAACAAAATAAAATAAAATAAAGAAACAGGAAGGGGCCATGACTCAACACTTCCTTCAGAGGCACACCTCCAGTGACTTCTCAATTGTTCTTCTGTCTCCCAACAGCACCAACCCTGCGAACTAAGCTTTCAACACAAAAATTTGTTGATTTCTCCAAACCATAGTAGGGATTTTGGAATAGTTAAGCTCTGTATTTCCTCAAAGTCACTGTGTCTAAAGAAGCCCTATCCAGACCTGACTGAGAGGATGCTATGGTTGATACACTGTGTCAACTTGAGAAGTTTAGAAATTTAACCAAGGAACTCAGCAGGGAACCAGGATCCTTACTTTATAAATATCCTTATTCTGTGCAAGAGGAGGGCACAGAGATTTTGTGAGTGCTACATTTATCTGCCCTGGGGAACCAGAGAGGGGTGTGTCATGGATATAATATAAGGGAGGGAAAGAGGCTTGTTCTCCCCCTCTTTTTTGGTTCCTGCTGCTTTTGCTGGCTGCCACTTTGAAGTTATGCCCCTTTGCCATGCCACCCTGCCTTGGAGCCAGCAGATTATGGACTAAAACCTCCACAAACAGTGAGCTAAATAAACCTTTCCTTCCTTCATTTTGCATGTAGAGTATTTTATCACAGAAACAAGAGAAAAGTAACCAAAACAGAGGACCACAAAGCACTGACAGTTTCTGGACTTGGATGCAGCAAATGATTAGACTTTAGTTTTCTCACTGAGCAGCGGGGTATTATGCATTGCCTGTGGGTGTGAGCATTATTTAAAGTGTGTATATAGGAAAGGGGCAGTGAGAAGAGGCTGTTTGTCATTGAAAACTCAAACATTTCAGCTCAGGTGCCAAGACTGCAGCTGCGCAGATCCTGAGAGGTAAGTTTCTAAGCCTTTCTTTGGACCCCAATCCTGAGAAGTCAGCTCAATCTTCCACCAAGATCACAGTGTATGGAATTTCCCCAACACGGGAAAGATTTCAGATGTTGCAGGCCCCTCAAAACCACAAATCTCCACAGCAGTAGTTTGGCTGAGAGTTTGGAAAATGGGGTGTCCCTAGGAGCTACATTTAATGTAGCTTCGGGTGAGGGTAGATGCCATGTTTGCCAGGGATCCATAATGACAAGGAGGTGGCAGTGTCAGATATAAAGGACAGCACAAGGTAACAGTGGGTGATGATGAGATGTTGAAGTACAGACCCCATCTCCATGTGTCAGCCTGTTTAGATGCAGATCCTTCTAACCCTGTACCTCAGTTTCCTCACCTGTCAAGTAAGGGTAGTAGTTAACTCATTGCGATAGCTGAGATCTCGCATGTTTCCCAAAGGCCCATGTGGCAAACACTTGGTCCCCAGTTTGGTGCTGTAGGGAGGTGGCACACAGTTAAAGTGGTAGGGGGTAGTGAGAGGTTTTGTGGTCACAGAGAGTAGTCCATGAAAGGAAGGTGGGAGCCCAGTCCCTCTTTCTCCCTCTCTATTACTTCCTGCCATGAGGTGAGAATCTGCCTCACTACAGGACCAAAAGCAGTGAGGCCAACACAAAACCTCCAGAACTGTGAGCCAAAGTCAACCTTTTTTCTTTGTAAGTTGATTGTGTCAAGTATTTATGGCAATAACAGAAAGCTGAACTAACACACCCAGATAAATCCTTGTGGCTTGAAAATAACCTTGGAAAAAAGTACATGTTCAGTCAACAAGATCTATGTATAACAAAAATAATGATAATAATAAACATTTGGTATATGTGGCCCAAACTGGATTTAGTGCATGCTGGAGCTGCAAGAACCCATTATTAAATCTGCAGAATCTTTAAACGGCTTCTGATGTTAAACTCAGCCTTCTGAAATGTTCAGTTATACACACTCACAGTTACATTTTATTCAAAACACAGCAAGTTCACAAAACTCATTACTTCTTAATTACTCTGCCTCATTTTACAATCATCTGTGCTCCTAAAGTGACTTATATCTAGGTACCTGAACGAGAAGACGTCCTATGGACCAGGGATTTAGCTCAGTGGCTCAAGTGCTTGCCTGGTAAGTACAAGGTTGTGAGTTCAATCCCTGGTACCCCAAAAAAGAAAAAAACCATCCTGTGGGAGTTGCTACCATGCATCTATTCTCAACACCATTCAGTTCTGTGACATTGGTAGCTCAAAACTGACCATGGGTGGATCTGTTGAAGGCACAGAAATCACAAAGGGGAAAGAGCTTTCATTTTTCATAGGAAAGCAAGTCATGCACTGATCTGTGCACCATCTGATCTCTGTTATTCTCATTACTATGGACTGAACTGTACGCCCCTCAGTCATATGTAGAAGCGCCAAACCCTGATGTTTCTATGCGTGGGGATGGTACCTGTGGGGAGGTGATAGAGTTATCTTGGGTCATAGAAAGGCGAGAGACTGATCTAATAGAGCTGACGCCCTTACAGAGGGAGGAAGAAACACCTGAGGGCTCTCAGTACCGTGTGAGGACACAACCAGAAGGCGGCTGTCTGCAAACCAGGAAGGCAGATCTCACCATCAAGGGGACAATGCTGTTGCCTTGGGTCTCCAGGACTCTGAGAAAACAAATTTGTGTTCTTCGAATCCCTCAGTCTATGGTGTTTTGTTACAAGCCCAGCAAATCAGCATGCTTGCTGTTGGTGGTGTTATTATTAAAGTACAATGCTAGTGGACGGGGGATTTAGCTCAGTGGCACAAATGCCTGCCTGGCAAGTGCGAGGTCATGAGTTTGATCGCCAGTACCAATAATAATAATAATAATAATAATAATGATGATGATGATAATGATAATAATAATAAATTACAATGTTAGCGCATGGGAGAACTTTTCCTTCTCTCCCCTCCTCTCCTCTCCTTCTCTGGCCCCCTCAGCTTCTTTTGTTTTTTTCCAAGCCAAACTGTATTCAGCTTTTTTAAAGTACCTTTCATAAACAATCATGATATTTCAGGCAGGACACCGGCACACAATCATTAACAGTCTACAACTTTTTTTTTTGTATTTTTACCGGTACCAGGGATAGAACTCATGATCACACTCTTGCAAGGCAGGTGCGTATGCCACTGAGCTAAATCCCCAGCCCCAACAGTCTACAACTTTTAAACTCCCTTCTTGGATGGACAACCAGAAATCAGAAAGCCAGAACAAAATCCGATAAATTCTGCATGTGAGGCTCTTGAGTTGGGAGACTTTAGAGGGAGGGTTGGCTTCACATGTAGCACGTTGTTTAACAACTTTTCACAGCCGACCCTGACTTTCAGGAAATGAAAACAGCAGAATCATCAATCTGAAGATCCACAATCTAGAAAGGGAAATCCCTGCTCTAGTGGGACACCACCTTGGTGTCATTGGCAAGTCCAGATTCCTTGACATGCCAGTAACATCAGTTTTTGGGAATCAGGTCCCAATAGGTCCCTGGGCTTCAGGGAGTTAACTCTATGCTGATGGCAGAGGTAAGGAGGACGTACAATGAACTGGAGTTGTCCCACATCACAGGGCATTTATGCCAAGGTGACCACATACGTCAGCATCAGGGATCCCCTCCGTACCCACCAGGAGCCAAGAGGAAGTCCCTTGAAACCAGCAAGGAAAGGTGCCTTCCCCACATTGATCCAGCTTTGGAGACACTAGTGACATATGCTCCTGCCCCTAAAAACAACAGCGACATGTGTGTGCTAAAAATATAGCTTTAAACAAAGAAAACAAGCTCTGTATTTTTATAAAACTTGATAAAAAATAGTAGTTCAAACTGTACAGACGCCAGAAGTACCCAGTTATCAAACATGCACACGCATCACCGGGCACCTTGAGCGCTTTCAGCTCTTGGTGCCCGGTCTGTTTGGGTGTCTCCATTTTCCCAGCCTTCCAGCATCAGCTGTCCCCTTTTCCCTTTGGATACCTTCTCTCCCTTCTTTTCAAGGGCCTCTTTAGGCTTCGACTCTGGCTTTGCAGGAGCTGGTTTAGCAGCGAATCTTGCTGATTTTCTTTGTGATTCATCCTCCACCTTGGCTTTATCATCCTTAGAAACTTCTTCAGTCTTTCTCTCGCGCATGGTGGGTTAGGGTCAGATGCAGGCCCAGGACCACGAGATGCAAAGGCCCCCAGCTCTGGTCCCTCCGGGGGTCATTCTCGCCTCTTCTCACTGCTCTTTTCTGCTTCTTCCTTGTCCCTTATCTCAGATGGAAACACTTCGCTCCCATCTCAGTCCCTTCAAGCTGCACAGAGCCAGCAGAGGGGTTCAGACACCCTTTGCCAGGCCCTGTGGTTGCAGCTTCTGGCTGACATCTCTGGGCTCAGAGGGCTTTCTCTGGATGCCGGGGGACTCTTACCACAAAGATAGGTTATTTAGAAGATTTTCTCATATTTTGTTTATTATTTCTTTTTGGCACTGGAATTTGAATCCATTGAGCTACATCCCCTCAAAAAAAGTATTTTTGAGACAAAGTTTCACCAAGTTGCCCAGGTTTGTTGAAAATCAGATCCACCACAAAGTCATGGATTAATTTCCAGGCCTTCAGTTGTATTTCACTGATTAATATCTGGGGCAAAAAAAGCCATGTGGAATTTCAGTAGGGCCTTTTTTTTTATTTTATTTAAGGAGAAAAGAAAAAAAAAACTGTGAAAGGGTACAAGTTATACAGATTTACAGAAAAAAAATGAACAATAGTAAATCACTAGTTAATGGATTACATATTGCCATCTTAGAAATAATTGTTCAAGTCACAAAATTAAAGCTTGTAGAGTAGACATTCCAACAATGATACTGCAAGCAGTTCTGTTCAATGATCCAATAAAACTCTGTGATATCATTTTCTATCTTATACACTTAAATATACATGCAGTAATATAGTTTAGAGCACTTTCTTTTCCTCTCTTTTGTACAATGACTATTACACATTTGGGGTTTCATTGCTCCCACGGTTCTTATTGCTTTTTTGGAAGAGAGTAAAACCAAATGTGACATAACAGAACAGAATCGGTCAAGTCAAAAGGGTGGACATAATAGATAATATAAAAACATAATACAAGGTGATCAACAGTGGTTACCATAATGCCTCCCGCTATCTCTAATAGAATTGCCTATATCATTAGTTATAATACAATTGAACAAAACAGTAAAGAACAAAACCGACAAAACCAAACCATTGGAGACATTGTAGGTCTTCAAAAGTAGATAAAAGTCAACGAGAATGGGCGTTATAATGAATCTCATTATCTTTACAGTTGATGCCTAAACTTTCGAACCTGATACTATCCAGCAAAACAGAATAAGGGAACATCAGTCAAAAACAAGATGGTGAGAGTAATACAGGGCTTCAAATCGAGATAATAGAAAGTCAAAGTGGGTTACTATAATATATCCTGCTATTTTTTCCCTTTAATTAAATGGATAAAAATAAAAAAGTAAATAATGGAGTGGAGATTGGGATAAAAGAGGGCATAACAGCGAAACAGCGCAGATCAAAACATAACCATTTAAGCAGAATAGTGTTTCACCACCAGATAATTCCGACCCAAAAGTGTTACCTTATTGACTCTTTCCTTGAAGTCCTTGAGTACAACTTTGTATACTGTAGCATTAAGTATATCAAAACAATGTAAAACCATTTAAGAGAATGACAACATTACAGAGTATTTAGAATCGACTAACAGAAAATGAACAATGGTTTCTGTATAATCTCCTTGTCTTTAAAAGGTTTTTGCTTATACTATCATACATAATAAAATCCAATAAGATACAACCTATTTAGACCATTGGAGACAGAAGAACAAAAGCTAGATGAGACTTCAAAACAAGATGATACTAAATCAGTATTACCTATTAAGATGTCATTTTCTCCAAAATAGCTGTTCCTATCATCCAATCTTCTCTGTCTCATTTCTGTTGAGCTCTTTTTCTGTCAGTAACTGTCAGTTTGTCTTCTTCATTTTGTTCTCTGCTCCATTCGTTGTGGCCTCCCCGCCACTATTTCTGGGTTCTTTGTATTTTTCTTTTTTTAGAATATCCTGCAATACTTTCTGTAGAGTTGAATCGGTGGTTGCAAATTCCCCCAGTTCCTCTTTATCCTGGAAGCACCTTGTTTTTCCATCAATTTCCAGGGACAGTTGTGCAGGATATCTCAATCTTGGCTGGAGATTATTATCTTTCAAAGCTTGAATTATTTCCCCCCACGCTCTTCGTGATTTGATGGTTTGTGCAGAGAGATCTGCTGTAATTCTGATGGGTGTTCCCTTGTAAGTGGTCTGTTTCTTGTCTCTGACAGCTTTTAATATTCTGTTCTTGTATTGAATTTCTGGAATTTTTATTATTATATGCCTGGGTGTTGCCCTGTTTGGGTTGTAGGTAGCTGGGGTCCTGTATGCCTCATACATCTGAGTATCTTTACCTTTTGCTAAATTAGGAAAATTATCCTGGATTATTTCTGTGAGTAGCTTTTGTAGTTCACTTGTTTGTGTCCCTACTTCTTCTTTTATGTTCTTAATCCTTAAGTTATGGCTCCTCTTATCATCTTGTTGTCTTTGTATTATTGCTGTTTGTTTCTTTGTTATTTTTAAGAAGTTTTTCATTTCATTCTCCCATATTACAAGTCTGCCCTCCAGTTCAGATAGTCTGTCCTTAGTTTCTTTCAAGCTGTTATGCCAGTCTTGGATAGACTTCTTAGTTTCTTGATAGTCCCTTTGAACCTGCTTCACGTACTCTATGCTTTCTCTGTTTTCTCCATCAAACAATTCTCCCCTCTTTTTCTGTTCTTCCATTCCACCATCTGTTTTTTCCTGGGTGGTGCTTAGCATTTCTCTAACTGTTCTGCATACTTCTAGCTTCAGGTCATTGATAACTTCATTCCTGAATTGGTCTATGAGGCTCTCTATATGGCGCTTTATGTCTATTGGTGTGGTGTCTGCTATTGCCTGTTTCTCAGAATTGGGGGCTGAGGAGCCTTTCTTGTTGCTGCCTTTTCCCATATTCTCTGTTCCTTATATATGCAAGCTTACATAGGAGGCCCAGCTTCCCTCCCTGTCAGCCACAGCCTGATCAAATTGCGCTGGCTAGGTGTTCTCGCCCACCGCAGCGCACCAGGGAGTTATGCACTAGGCAGCCTATGTGAGAGTCGCCCCTCCGGGCCACCGTCAGGCTCTGGGATCTGGGTTAGGCCAGCCTACCAAGTCCGCCCGCAGCGTCACGCAGGCCAGGTACTTTTCACCAATCCCATCCGAGAGGGGAATGTGTGGCTGGAGTCGCCACCGCGCCCTGCTCCCACAGGACTGCCCGAGCCCAGAAAGTCCTCTGCTGGAGTCAAACTGTGGTAGAGTGTCAGTTTCTCTCACTCACCTCACCACAAGTCTGTGTACGCCTCCCTGTCCGTCCTGGTTTCGACTCCGTTCGCAGACTCCCGTTCTCAGAGCTTCCGCGCGTCTCTCTCCTTGCTGAGCCGATGTAGAGGCAGCCAGCCGCGGCGCCGCGGGAAACCCAAATCTCGGCTTCCAATGGCGCGGGGTCTAGCCTCCACACCGAGGCTTTTCTGTTCCTGTTTTAGCACCAGGACTGCATTCCAAGTTGGTTTCTCTCCGCCTAGTTCGTTCCTGAGTCAGCAGAGCATATCTCTACCGGCTTATGTCTCCTTAGTCCACACCATTCCTGACTTCTGAACCAAGCCTTTCAGAGAGCCTCCGTAGTATCGGCTATCTGTCCGCCATGTTCTCCCCCAGGGCCTATATTTAATCTGTAGATCAATTTAAGGAGTACATCAGAGCTTCATGGGACAAAGAGCCCCATGGAGGGACACTTGCAGACCACCCGGCTCTTGGGTGATTCATCAGTTGTACACCTTCTCCAGAATGCAACAGGACCTCCTGCCTCTGGACACCCAAGGACAGAAGTGGGGGTTCAGGCAGGAAGCCCCAGGAAAGAGAAATATCTGCTTACAAGTCAGGGATAAGACTGGGCAATCTATCCAAGCCATTTCCCATCCATCAGCTCTGTCACTGAAAGGCTGTGATTATATTAATTCAACAGCTTTCACCAATTGAAATGTCCTCCTGGAACAAGGGCATTGTTTAGGGCTGGAAGGTAATGAGCACAGAGATTTCTCAGTGCATTGGTGAGGTTGCAGGGTACTAAACCAAGTCATGTGCTCTCCAGTGGATTTCAGGTGTGGTACATGTGTGCCGTGGAGCACAGTGTAGATGCAAACATTCACGGGATTTACCAAGAGCCTGTCTCAAAATTTAAAATAAAAGAAGCTAGGGATGTAGCTCCATGTGAAAGTTCTGGGTTCCAATCCCCAGTATCCCCCCGCCATGCACACAAAGTGATAGAAAAAATATATAAATGTATACACATTGGGGGAAAACTTGTATCACTATTTTAATACTAAATTTATTGAGACATCGTAAGAGTGATACAAGTTCCCTTTGGCCTCTGCAGTTACAAGGGGGGCTCAGAGTGGAGGCCGACCTGCTGCTTGGGCTGCCTTGGTTACTGAGACAGCTGTCCGTGATTTTCAATCTCTTCTCTAATGTTGGGAGCCGTGGCACTGTCAAGTCATCAGACGCGGTGATTGCGAGGCCTGTGGGAAAGTACAAAAGCCTGGGCTAGATTACCCCTCTCATCGAGCCCGCCTGTGTGGCACCTGTTTCTTATCACCCCACTAAGTTCCCGCCTCACAGGGTAGTCTGCCTAGCTATTAATCCTATATATAGCCAGTGCCTCCACCCCCGAGAGAGAGAGAGACTGAAGCACAAAAGGAGCCGCAGGGAGCGGACCGGTAGAGGCTTCGGGGCAGACTGAAGCACGGAAGGAGCCGCGGAGAGCGGACCGGTAGAGGCTTCGGGGCAGACTGTATAAGGAGAGAATAAAGAAAAGCCTAACCACCGCCAGACCTTGTCGTGTGTCTTTCCTGCCGGCCGGGAGCGGACATCGACATTTGGTGGCCCGTACGGGGATTGATCAACCCCGAGACGCGGCGGTGGACTGCATTCTCCTACACAGTGCTGCAGCTGCAGGACAGGTGAGTAGAGGATAAGCCTGGGCCCTGGGTGGCGCGCACCTACAGGGTTTGTAGACTCCTCTCAACCTCACGCGTAAGTGGCGGGTTTCTTGGGCCTCACGCGGTGAGTATGAAACATAACACCAGAACTTAAGGTAATAAAAGAGTGTAAAACATAAACATAGAAGTAAAAATAACAGAAGATATATTAAAAATGGGAAACATGCCAAGTAAAGATACACAGCCTTGGTGTTGGTCCTTCGGAGACTCCTAAAGTCCAAGGACCTCAAGGTGGGGCGTAAGACTTTAGAAAATTTCCTTGCAGAGATTGACAGCTTTGCTCCCTGGTTTCTGCCTACAGGGCATGTAAACCTGCCCTCCTGGGAAAAGTTGGGCAGAGACCTTTCCCTAGCAGAGCGGGAGGGTAGAGCTTCAGTCTCTGCTCGTCCATTGTGGGAAATGATACACACGTGCCTAAAGAGTGAGGGTAGTTACGGGGGGAGCTCTCAAGAACTTGTAGAAGTACGCGAGGTGTTTGAACAGGCACAGTGAGGAAGCTCCCGAGAAGGGTCCGTCAAGGAGGGCAGAGATACAAAAGAGGAAGCCGAGGCGCGGTTTGTGTCTTTCCGCAGGAATCGGGACGAGAACCAATGTGGGTCCCAGAGAGGTTGACGCGACAAGTCCCTCGACTGAAGATCAGGCCTGTTCCACCAGAGGCCAACCGCAGACCCAACAACAAGATGAGCCCTAAAAGAACTGCAGGACAATCCCTTTTTGGGGGCCTGGAACGGCTTGCTCCCCTATGTGCTACCCTTGTATACGCATGGCTCGCTCGCATGGCCTACGACCGCGTTTAAAAGTGACAGGCTTCCCACATTCTCCTCCCTAGACAACAACATGTAGCAGGGTGGGTGAGTCAATGACGGGTAAGAGCGTGCCTCCCCAGCATGACTCAACCTAAGCCAGGCCCTACCCCGTTCCGCTCGAAAGCCGCTGGATTGTTAGATAAATTTCTCTCCGAGGGGATTCGTGGAGAGAAATGAGTGCATGCCTATGTGCAACCAGGTTCCGTCCGGTTCATTCCTGGCCCTAGAAAAAAGGACGGGGGCCTCGGGGCCTTGGTGGACCCTGGGACGGCCGACCAGGGTCTACGCTAAGGGCCTACGGTGGGCCTCAGTTCGGGGCATAGGCCTCTGCACTCTATCCAGGACGGGCTGCGATGCGCGTAGCCATCATTTAAAATAAAATAGGGGGAGATGTTGGGAGCCGTGGCACTGTCAAGTCATCAGACGCGGTGATTGCGAGGCCTGTGGGAAAGTACAAAAGCCTGGGCTAGATTACCCCTCTCATCGAGCCCGCCTGTGTGGCACCTGTTTCTTATCACCCCACTAAGTTCCCGCCTCACAGGGTAGTCTGCCTAGCTATTAATCCTATATATAGCCAGTGCCTCCACCCCCGAGAGAGAGAGAGACTGAAGCACGGAAGGAGCCGCGGGGAGCGGACCGGTAGAGGCTTCGGGGCAGACTGAAGCACGGAAGGAGCCGCGGAGAGCGGACCGGTAGAGGCTTCGGGGCAGACTGTATAAGGAGAGAATAAAGAAAAGCCTAACCACCGCCAGACCTTGTCGTGTGTCTTTCCTGCCGGCCGGGAGCGGACATCGACACTCTAAGGGAGGGCATCGTAGTGGGTTTTCTGTGATACACAGCATCCTCTGGGGTCCTCCATACAAAAGTAACACCTGCTGCAGAAAAAAAACTGCTGAAGTAAATTGACGCTGTTTATTTTTTTGGTAGACTCCTCACCCCATATATATCCCCTTGTGAAGGGCTTACTCTTCTCTGTGTTTTATATGCATAAATACGTCTCACATAGATATCAGTTAGTGTTATCTCTTTCAGAAATGAATACAACAGGGTGAAAAACACGCTAAAACTACATATGAATGATCTCAGAATTTTAAAACTGATTCATATGTAGTTTTAATAAATGAAACAGAAAGGTCTTGTGTAGGCTTCACCCATGGTCCCCATGTTTTCTCCAAAGACGGTACATGGATGACTCCAGGAATGCTCAGCGTTGTAGTTATTAGGGGAACAAATGCAAACCAAAAAACCATGAGACACCACTCCATGCTCATCAGGATGGTTCTTACTTTAAAAAGAGAAAATGGCATGCGTTGGTGGGAAATGTGGAGAAACTGGTTCTCTTCTGAGTTACCAGTGAGTTGGTGATGGTGCAGCCGCTATGGAAAGCATCCTGGTTCCTCAAAAACTAAACAGGGAGTTTCTAGATGACCAAGCAAGTGCACTTCTAGGGATTTACCCCGAAGAATGTGGGCAAAGACTCAAACAGAAACTTGTACAACTATGCCCATGGTAGCATCACTCAAAATACCCAAAGGGGTGGAAACCACCAGTGCCCACCAACGCACGAGGAAAATGTGCTGCAGCCATACAGTGGACAAGCACCTGGCCGCATAAAGGAATGAAGTTCTGACAGTTGGCACAATGTGGATGTGTAACATGAAAACAGTCCTGGAAGAGGGACAGTCTGTCCACTCTGAGCTCCCGCAGAGCTGGGAGGCCGAGGCCCAGTTCAGTCTCTTGCAGTCCACATCACACGGCTTTCTTTTGATTTCCTCCCTTGCAAGCCTCCTTTATTACAAACGTTCTCAGCAACCAATTCCCGCTTCCAGAGAACCCAACTTTTCTTTTTTCTTTTTTTTTTTAACTTTTTACCGGGGATCGAACTCACAACCGCCTGCTTGCAAGGCAGGTGCTTATGCTGCTGAGCTAAATCCCCAGCCCCGAACCCAACTTTTCAAAAATCCCAAGTGCTTCTGGTCAATACCAGCTTGGTAATGGATGATGCAAACATTATGACAAGACAGCAGTTTACAGTCTGGTGCTAACGTCCGTCCCTCTTTCTTCTCCAGTACACATATGAGTGTGTGCACATGCAAACATGCATATGATCAGGGGCTGGGGATTTAGCTCAGCGGCATAAGCGCCTGCCTTGTAAGCAGGCAGTCGAGTTCAGTCCTTGGTACCGATAAAAAGGAAAAAGACAAAAAAAACAAAAAAACAAAAAAAACATGCACATGATCTAGCATGTCCTGCTGCACCAAATTCACCCCCACCCATACTACACTCACCCAGAATTCCACATTTGTCTGGCAAATGGAAGCTCATGCTTTGAGACTCCACCCTTGGTTCCCAAACGCTGTGCTGCCCTTTGCAGCCCCCAGACCCCTGTAATCGATTACCTCCTCTCAGCACTTAGCCATTCAAGTCTGTCCCCTCCACACTGTGAGCCCTTAAAGGTGCGGTTGTATCCTGCTCCCCCACGGGATGGGTGGGGTGAGGTGGGAGGCCTGGTTCAGATCCCAGGTTTTGTCAATTAAACTATGCTGCTCAAGACCCTCTGATGTCATAGAGTTTGGATATTCAGGGAAGTCACACAATTCACCTTCTAGACAGCTGAGCCAAGTACACCGGGGCAGGCCATCACCTGACGGGGAGAGGGGTCTGCTCCTCGGCCAGCCCAGAGCCGCTCATGAGGGGCAGGCATACCTCTCCAGGGAAAGATGAGTGGGCAAGCCTGCCAACACGACCCCATGTGAGTCAGGTCATAGCTGGAGGATATATTCGAAAGGATCTTGCCTGCATTCATGGGATGTTGGAGATTTTGGTCACAAAGGTAGAACAGGCTGATCCTGGCTGTATGGCCCAGTCCTTAATGGAGTCACCGTAGGCCTGCCTTCCTAGTACCCTCAACTCCCTACCACAACTTGTTCCCACCCCTTCACCTATGCCAGGGCTGCTCTATCCTCCTGCACATTCCCTGTCTTCCTGCCAGAGGGGGCAGGTGACCAGGGAGTAGTGTTCCGGAGGCTGGGATGACCTCTGTGGGCTAAACCTCTAGGAACTCAAACTGGTGTCCCAATGTTGGCCAGGAGATGCTAGGTCTTGTCTAGGTCCTTGCCTTTTTGGAGCTGACCTTCTAGGGAATGACCCACAGTACAACAACATGCAATGCCCAACAGAGGAAAATGCCCAGGAAGGGGAATCGAGTACCAGGAGGGGGTCTGAAGGGACGGGCTACTCTGGAGCATATGCAGCCTTGGAGGTGGCCAGGGTGATGTGGCTTTGATTCTCAAAGGGCTCTGAACAGTGGAGGGTGTGACATGACTTGGGTCTAAGGGACCCAAGTGATTGTCTGAGAACAGATTGGGGGAAGGGGAGGGGACAGAGGAGAACATGGAGATGACTGCAGTGGTCAGGCAATGGGGACAGGAATGTGGCAAGGACAGCTGGGACCTGCAGGAGACCTTCCTGAAGTAGGACAGACAGAATGAAAAGGCTGAGGGGGTAAGAAGTCAAGAGCAGAAGCCCAGAATGATTCCAAGGGTTTGGGCTTGAGCCTATTTCCTCCTCTGTAAAACAGATGCCTGTATTCAAGGTATTCAGAAGACTGAATGAGCTGATGCATGTCAAGGACCTGGCAATGCTGGAGGCCCAGCGGGACCTCAGTGTCTACAGGGCAGTGAGGATCGGCTGCTCCTCTTGCAAGCTACCTACTCCCACAGCTCGGCCATCCTCTGCATCCTCTGGGTCTCGAGTGTCCCTCACTCAGCAAAGCATTTTCTGATTCTCCCACTCCTTCCTGTCACATACTGTGGATCCTTGATTCCTCCCTCACAGCCCTAGCCAGTGAGTACTGTCCCTTCTACAGGAAAGAAGGCCACCATGGCAGTGACAGATACTCTGCCTGTCCCTGAATGTGCCTGAGACCTTCCTACCCTTTTCTGCACCACTTGGCTTCCAAGTTCGAAGTACCCTTTGTCAGTCTTTGCTGCTGATTTCTGCGGCTGTCTGGCTCCCTCCTCAGACCTGCCCCATAGACAGGTATGAGGGATGTGAGGAAGCTGAGGTGGGGAAGTTGCTATCAGGCTGTGCTGGGTCAGGTGCAGGTGTGTACCTGTTGGAACAGACTTCTTTCTCCTCTTCCTTAGGGTCTTTCTCACTTAGCATGAATGGCATACCAGGTCTGAGAACAGGACTTTTAGTGGAAAGCCAGGACAGCCCAGGACATCAAGCAGTTGGTCACGTTCTGCTTCTATTGTAGCTGAACTCCCTAAAGTTCATTTAATTTCACAAATCAAAATAGGATGCATCCTTCTTACACAAAAAAAGATATTAAATTGCTACAAAGAATCAAGGCTCCATGAGGAAATGGCTTATTCTATGTCTAGGATACAGAGTACAACAGGATCCTGATCCTGGAATGACTTGTGCCAGAAAGTGAGAAAGCGCTAAAAAAAAAAAAAAATTATGATTGCTTTAAAAAGATACAAAGTCAGCTTGGAGGAGGTCCCAGTGACCAAAGTTGCTAACACTGGCATCAAGGTAGGTTAGGAGAGTAATGAATTGTTATTCGTTCAGTAAAAGAAGAATCCATGGATATATATTACAAATGAACAAACGAGCTGGAACAGCTTTCTCTCCATACAAAAACAATTCTTTTAGAGACAGGGTTTCACTATGTAGTTCAGGCTGCCCTGGACTCATTCCTAGACTGGCTTCAAACTCATGGCAGTCCTCTTGCCTCAGCTACTCCCCCACATCCCAGTGCTGGGATTATAGGAGTGTGCCACCACACTCAGCTACAAAAGCAATTTATAAATGGAGGACAAATGGAAATAGTAATATTCCTAGTATGGTAATAACTTTTTCAGGCAAGAAGTATCGATTAATACTAAACGTTAGGTCAAAGTTTGAGGAGTAACAGGATATTGGAAAGACCTGTGTTTTGGCCTATGACACTGAAAAAATTTGCAGAGGCATACAACTTCACAACATGAGTCTTGTAGGGTGCACTGAGAACCTTGCAACACCTCTGTAATGGTCCTGCCAAAAATGCACAACCTAATGTACTCATGAGAATGTGTCAGAGCGCACCCTCTGGTTTGCTGTCTTCAGAAAGATCAGGTTGAAGGAAACTAAGAAACCTAACTGAATGCAGGTGGATCTGAAACCAGAAAAATCATCTCTCTATAGGATAGCTCTGGGGACCCAGGGCAACCGAAATACAGATTGTGCATTGGATTAACAAAATCAGTACTCAGTGTTTCATGATTTCTATTGTTAGTTTTTTTGTAACTTCATCTTTCGTGGTCTCTTTTTTTTTTTTGTTTTGTGTGTGTGTGTGTGTGTGTGTGTGTGTGTGTGTGTGTGTATGTTTGTCTTTCTCTTTTTTTATAGGTACTGGGGATCGAACTCACGACCACACACTTGCAAGGCAGGCACTTATGCAGCTAAATCCCCAGCCCCTCGGGGTCTCTTTTGATTAGCCTTAAATGAAGACAGCTGTGGTCACTCTCTAGGAGAGGGGCAGAATGTGTCATGTGTCAGGTGAGACACATGAGAAAGCAAAACCAGAATGCACAGAACAGAAATCTGTTAGTTAAAGGTCCTGGAGAGGCTGAGGGAGGGAACTGTAGGACTATGCCTTTATAGGGTCCATGGGTATTATTCCTTAGGTTTCCTTTAGGGGAGGGCAATTGTGCATTGATTAAAGAAGACAGAAGCATGACTCTATTCCTGTTGACTGCTAGGTTACAGTGGTCAGCAGCTGTGACATGTGTGTGGTTTGGAGTCAGTAAGAGGAAAAAGTGGGTTACATCCAAACCACCACTCAGGCAGGGGAAGTTATTTTATGCAGGCCCAAGATGAAGGGCACGATTGTGTTTCAAGTAATTTAAATCACGCCTAAAAACGAGCGCCCCCAACTGTGTCAAACACATCGATGCCACTGGGCCCACCGAACTGTTTTCAGTCCCATGAAGGAAACCCTGAAGGCCTGGGGGTCTCGAGAGGAAGCAGGAATTGGCTGTGGCTCCCAGCAGGCAGCCAGAGCGCTAGGCTAATCCGGATCCTTTGGCGCCGTCCGCAGTCGGGCGCATTTCCATCCACAGACGCTGCACGGGTCCGGGTTTCTATCACGAGCCGCGCACCGAAGGTGATGGGCCTGCGTGCTCCCTCGCCGTCCGCCTAGCCCGTCCAGTGGCCTGCAGCTAAAGACCCTGGCGTGTTCCAAGTGGCTGTGAAGACCAGGCTTAGCAGGTACCTACCGAGACAAGTGAGGCTGTGACATAGGCGGCACAAGCCAATCACAGCCCGGGGCTGGCCGGGAAGCGGGTACTTCGGGTCTAGTCGTGGGCGCGCTGGCCCGACTGCAGCTCCCACGTCGCCCAGACAGCGACCGCTTCTTGGCTTTCTAGGACCGCCCCCTGCGAAGTGCTAGCCAATCAGAACCGGGGTAGATCGGACGCGGGGCACGGCGGGAAGTATAGTCCACGAGCCGCGGGACTGCAGCCCCCAGTGTGCCCCGCGCGCGGCGGGGCGAAGCAGTGAGGCGGCGCGGGCGGCCGTCGGGGTTGGGCGGCGGCGACTGAGGAAGGCCTGCTAGATAGAGCTTCGGTGGGAGCCGACCTCGGCGCGCGGCCACCATGTCGGCGCCGTCGGAGGAGGAAGAGTACGCGCGGCTGGTGATGGAGGCGCAGCCTGAGTGGCTGCGCGCCGAGGTGAAGCGGCTGTCTCACGAGCTGGCCGAGACCACGCGCGAGAAGATCCAAGCGGCCGAGTACGGGCTGGCGGTGCTCGAGGAGAAGCACCAGCTCAAGCTGCAGTTCGAGGAGCTCGAGGTGGACTACGAGGCCATCCGCGGCGAGATGGAGCAGCTCAAAGAGGTGCGCCGCCGCCCCACCCTGCCGCGCGACCCCCGTGCGCTACTCCCGCGGTGCTAGGGCCTGTGAGGCTAAGGTCGCTGCTCGCGGGGCGGGGCCCGCGGCTGGCCGTGGGGCAGGGTCTGGGCTTGGCCGCCGGGCCAGTGCCCCGCTGCGGTGCGGGGTCCTGGCGGGCGGAGCCGCCCTGCCATCCAGCCAGCGCCGCGGGCCTCGGCCGCCCCTTCCTGGGGCCGATGCTCAGCTGAGGTCCTCACTGCCCCAGCGTATCCGTGTGTGTGCGTGGGTGTGGGTGGGGTTGGACGGACAGATGCTGAAATCCGAGGCCGTGGACACAGGTGACCCACTCGGAAATACCGGGCCTGGGTCTCCGTGGGCGTCGCTGTCACCTTCAAGCATATCACTTCCCCTCAGCGCAGCTGCTCTCTGGGCGCTTCATTGCCTTCATTGCGGAGCTTAAGGTCTCCAAAGGGCGAGAAGGAGGCCTGAAGGAGTTGGGACTCCGGGGGTGCAATGGCCATTGTCACGGATCCGGTTCCCCTGGTGTCCCCTTGCTGTCCCAGAGCTGTCTGTGTCGTGATTGCGCTGCCACCGGCTGGGATGCGTGGTTTCCCTTGCCCATTTCCTATCCTGCCTTCCTTTCCCGGTTCCCTCTCTCCTCAGGCTCTTGACGACCTGTGTCATTCCCACTGTAGCGGAGGAGGCCGTTGGAACCCTGGGGCTGACGGCTGAGGCCTTGGGCAGCCCTCCCGGAATGGTTTAGATATTAGTGTGCCCCCCCCCCCCGCCCCAACACACACACCCTGTCTCCTAGGACCTTTCTTGGAGGTTTGGGAGGGAAAACTTGCTATCTGGGCGAATACACTCCAGTTTGGACCCAAACCCTATCAGTGCATGGGGATGGGGCTAAGGTCTGGGCTCCTTCCTGAGCCTTACTTAGCTTAACCCTCTGCAAAATAGGGGTACAGCGCTACTTGCCCACAAGGGGTTACCCTGAAGGTTGTATATTTGGAAAAGCCTGTTGTAGGGTTAGATAGGTAGCCTGGCAGTTTGTTTGACAATATGTCCCCTTCCCTACCAGACTGTATCCAGGGGCTCACCTCCTGGTACTTCTGCTCCTAGCAAGCATTGTGCTGTGCTGGGGCTCTTTGAAGACTTGTCTTTCTGAGGAGACCAGTAGGTCCTCTTTCTATGATAGTGGAGAGGAGAGAATGAATTAATCCTTAAAACCCAGGCAGAACAGGTGTTGGGTTAGCACCAGTACATGATTGCTCCTCTGGGAAGATGGGCACTGGGTCCCTGCACATAATTCCAAGGCCCTCAAGTGTGTTGGAAGCAGATGTTGGTGCCTTCTCCAAGCCAGGGTCCACTGGCACTGGATCTGTATGAGGGTTGGGATGTGTGGCTTCCCTAGCAAGGTCCCCCTCATCCTGGATTGAGCTATGTGACAGAGCGAAGTTGGGGGGCTGTAAGTGTATGGAGTAGCTGTACCCTTACCCCATTTCTGTCTCTACCTCCCTGTCTCTGTCCTTGCAGCACTGTGGGCTAAAGCACTGATAGCCCACACAGGCGGGCAACCCTTCCCTTCTCCGTACAGGCCAGCCCCCACAGACCGTTTTGTGTGAACAGCTTTCCTTCTACAGTATCCCTGTGAGAAGAGAACATGGATGATCTCACTTGTCATCACCTCAGGGCCTTTCAGTGGTCAGCTCTTCGCTATGGGCACAATCGTTTTTGGTGATCTTGAAGAGTCATGGCATAATCCTGCAGTGTGAATCTGGAGGGAAAGTCCCTAGCAGAATTGGGAAGAGGGTGTGACTGTTTCTGTACCTGCTGTTTAGGCGTCTGTCTGCCTGATTAGTTTAGTGTGACCTCTGGCTTCCTTCACATCTTGGCCACATGACTTTGAGCAAATTGTTCTCTCCCCCTTGTAAGGTGTTGATACGGTTTCTGCTGGGAGTCCCTAGCTGGGTCTAGAGGAAAGCGCATCCCTTTTAGTAGGTGTTTCCAAAAGCTTTTTGCCAGCGCATCTTCCATCAGCATTGTGCCTCATACCTGTTATGGCACAGGCATCCGTAAGCCTTTTAATTTTGGTCACTATCATAGTGAACACATTCAACTCTCATTTGAAAAGTCAAGATTTAGGAAGACAGTATTTATGGCTGTTTCTCTCCCAAAGAAGTGAGCCACCTTAATTATTTTAAGTTTATTTCTTGAACTAAAGTGATTTTAGTTACTAATAGATGCTACCGGTGGAATTGCTGTGTCCCTATGTGCGTTTATAGTTAAAAATCTTGAGGGAAGGAAGCTGGCTGGCTGGTCCCAGAGGAGGGAGTTTACATCCAGAGCTGAGGACGGTCCTTTGGTGGGTGGTGGAGTCTGGGCCCACTCTGCTTTTGGGGAATCTTTGTTCCATGGATGCTGTGGATCAGGTGGTGCCCCAGTGACTGATTTTGCTGGTATTTATTGGTAATTTTTTTCTCAGTTTTAATCTTTTATATGTTTGTAAAACAATCATATTTCTTGTGGGAAGTTGCTTCATGTATAAAGCGCATCTTTAATTCTTTTTTCTTTGACTTCCCTAACCCTTTCATCTCTTGATCCTCTTTTCTTTTGAAAAAGATGTTTCCCTACTTCCTATTATCTTTCTTCTATTCTTTTTATTTATATTTTAGGTTTCTTGTAAAAGAGAAACCATGAAATAGTTAAGCTGTGTCTGATTTATTTCTCTTAACATTATGGTCTCAAGGTGTATCCATTTCTTACAGATGAGTCAGTTTGTCTTTCCTCATGACAGAGTAGTATTCCATTGTGTATAAATAGCACCTCTTCATTCATTCATTCATTCATTCATTCGTTGGTAGACATACAGGCTGCTTCCCGACTTTAGCTGTTAAGACTTGGGTGCTATTTGCTGGCAATCTTTTGAGCCGAACTCATCAAGGGCCACGAGCATCTAAAGTCACGTTATACCCTCTCTCCTTCCTCAGCGTGATCGGTGAGGGAATTTTGTGAACCTTGGTCAGCTGCACAGTGTTCATGGTCCCAAATGGCCATGGGACGTCTTCCCCAGCTGCAGCATCCTGGAGATAAGTGTGCTGGGCTGGCAGGGTGAGGCAGGTACTGCTGGTATGTGGGCTGAGTCTGGGTGCCTTGGGTTTCTCACCAGAGTGGGAACTGTGAGTGGGGAGGTCCATGAGCAGTCTTGGCCCCACCCAGGCTGGTTCTGAGCACTCTCACTGTCTTGCTATATCACCTTGGGTGGTGCTGAGTGCCGGGATGTCACCATTGTTGTTGGAGAGTGCATGTGGGTGGAATTGGGTGTAGAGCCGCGCCGTCACGCAGCAAGTGCTTTGTCAGCTTCTTTCTCGCCTCACACACACCTGGATCTCTTCACTGTATCTGTACTTCCTCCCTGCAGGTGCTCCCTGTCTAAGTACTGGCTCAGTCTTTGAATGGCTCCTGTTGCCTCCTTCTGAGGGCCACTGTGTTTATCCTGCCCTGCCAGTTCATGGGGCACCCTGCTTCTCCTGGTGCTCTTACTCTTGTTCCTGGAAATTCTCCTCGTCCTTCAAGTCTGGGCATCTTTTTCTGGAAAGCTTCCCTGGCTGCCACCTTCTGGACTTGCCCCTCCTTTTCCCAGCACTCAGCCCTCTAGAGGAAGCAGGGATAGTCCGGGGACTTAGAGAAGGGTCCTACTATCCTCTGTCAAGTTATTAGTAGAAGTAAGGGCCAATCTCCCAATCAGTGGTGGCAAACCTATGGCACATGTGCTGCAGCAGGCTGTTTGTGTCATTGAAAGCTTTAAAACTTTCGCCATCATTGACCTAGAGTGTTTGCTTCTGGAGCAGGAGAAGTCCTGATTTTAATTAAGGCAAGTGGATTCTTCTGCTCCTCTATTCCCTGCTGAGACTGTCCTTGCATCCATTTCTTGAGCAGAGGGCTGTTGGGGGCTTGGAGACTCTGGGAAAGTTACCGTGTTTTGAGGGCCAGGTGGTAAAACTGCTGTGTCTGCATGAGAAAGCCTCAATCAGGGTAGAAGTAGGGTCGTATAAATCTTTGAAGCGCTGAAGGTGGCTCTGTCCTTACAGCTTGTCAGGAAGACACAGCTGTGTGGTTCTACCCTTGTCAGTGACTCCTGGGTGACTTCTTCCCTACTGGCCCCCTTTCCCACTACCAAATGTGGGTGCGAGCCAGGAAGGAATGTTAAAGGGCCCTTCTCTTGTAAAAATGTCCCACATTAGTGCTCCTGCTGTTTTCCGCAGGGCCTGGGGACTTGGCACCTGTGCCTGGTGGAAAATCTGCCCCAGGCATGTGGATGGCTGCTCCAGGCCACCCCTGCCAGCATGTGGAGGCGTGGCCTTGGCTGCCTCCTGCTGGACATGTGGTTGGCACAGCTGTGTGGAGCAGGCCCATCTTCAGGGATGCCAAACATGCTTTGAGGCTTAGCGGGTGGGGCAGAGGGAAAGCTAGTTCTGTGCGGGGAGTCTAGCTCTGGGAGCCAGGCATCGCCTGGGCAGGAGGGAAGCTAATGATGTGTGGTGGGGGTCAGCCTGTGGTTTATGCCCTCTGCTGCAACAGGGAAAGTTTGGGCCCCACCTGGGTCCTCAGGAACTGTGCACCCCAGATTGACCACTTTGCGTAGCTGAGGTGGTTAATACTGGTGCCTGTCACAGCAGCCTGGCATTTGGGTGGTCACTGTCCTCTTTTTCTGGTTGCTGAGACAAAATACCCAACACCCAAAGTTAAATGAGGAATTGTTTATCTTGGCTCACAGTTTATAGAGGTTTTAGTCTATAATTGGCTGACTCCAAGGCAGAGAGGCATCACAGAGGAGGTAGGAGGCAACAGTGGACAAGCTGCAACAGCAGTAAACAACAATGGACAAGTGACCACCTCACCCTCTCTCTCTACTCCGTATCTTATCCAAGCTACTTGTAGCACCCACATCTTTAATACTAGGATCGCACTGTGAATCAATCCCAGCATCACATCGTTGATCTCAGCAGCACTCACTCTAAATCCAGCCACCTCCAAAACCCCCACACATGGCCAAACGAGGCTTTGGGGGAAACATCTAGACACAAAATAACACCTCATCTTGGATTGGAACATCCAACCACTGTAAGAGGCCTGGCCCAGGTCCATGGGGGATTCCTGCAGGGCCCTCTGTCACTTAGGAACTTCAGTTCCCTTTGAGAACAGAAGCCAGTTTGTCCTAGTCAGTTTGGGGCAGCATCCTAGAATTATCTCTGGGGCCAGGTGACAGGCTATTATGCACACAGGGATAAAGACAGATTTGGTTTCTTTTTAGACAATGAACAAGGTGTTGGAGGTGCTGTAGCCTGAACAGAGCTGGCCAGACATGCAGTGTTGAACCTGGGCACCATGTTGTCCAGTGGTCAGAGGGTGCCCCTTGAGCTACGCAGGGAGGGCAGTGAGGTTCCCCTGCTGCTGCCGTGGTATCAAGTCCTGCCATTTCATGCCAGGCCAGCCCAACCATGGAGGTGGTCAGAGGGAAGGGGTTAAAAGCAGGATAGGGGCCTCTTGCCCTGCTCTGATGATTGTGTGAGAAGGATTTTTTAGGAGCTATTATGTTTTAAAATTTGTTTCTGGAACCTCACGGTGTAAAGAGGACCAGTGCATTGTTTCTGTGGGACCTGTGTAGAAATGGATGATGAGAGTGGCAGCACTGGGCATTTGTCCTTGCCCAATTCCTCTTTTCATGCATAGGGGAGAGTCACAGACACTAATAGTGCAGGGGAATGCTTGGTGCACTTGTTGTAGTTTTTTAAGAAAGAGCTATAGAGGAGATGAGGGTACAGCTCAGTGGCAGAGCACTTACCTAGCCTGCAGGAGGCCCAGGGTTTAGTGTTCAGCACCAAAGAGAGACAATGAATATTTAAAGACGGCTTTTTGTGTGGTTGCCTCCTAAAGACCTGTACGAATTAGTAAAAGCCATCTTCTCTGTTGGAAGTTTTTTTTTTTTTTTTGTCTTTGATACAGGGTTTCTTTCTTTTTTTTTATGCAGTTCAGGCTGGCCTTGAGCTCCCTTTGTAACCCAGGCTAGTCTCAAACTCACAATGATCCTCCTGCCTCAGCTTCCCGAATACTGGGATTACAGGCATGAGCTACCATGCCCAGTTGAGACAGGGTTTCACTATGCAGTTCAGGGCAGCCTTGAGCTCACTTTGTAGCCAGGCTAGCCTTGAGCTTGCAGCAGTTCTCCTGCCTCAGTTCCTAAGCACTGGCATTACAGGCATGTGTTACCACACCTGGCTCTGTTGGAAGTTTTTAACAGCAAAAGTAGAGAAATGGACATGGGGATTCCACCTGTGCTTCTACCTGAGCCCGCAGCTTGTAACTGGCTAGTCTTGCTTGTGTACCTTAGTTCATCTTGTGCAGCTACTTTTAAAAGTACTTCAGTTTCTTTGCTGAGAAAAGGAGTATTTTCTTATAAGATATAACCACATTGGATTTTTTTTTTTTTTTTTTTTGGTACCAGGAATTGAACTCAGGAGCTTGTGCTTGCCAGGCCGGAGCCAAGTGCTGCTGAGCTGCGTTCCCAGCCCTTGATTTTTTTTTAAACCTAAAACCTAACAATAGTTTCTTAAGTATTGTTTGCTGTCCAGGCAGCATTTGGTTTTCCTGACTTGGCTTATAAATTTTGTTTTGTGGTTGCTTTGTTTCTGTCAGGAACCAGGTAGGATCTGCTTGTGGTCTTTGGGTAGACAGAGCCACATGGGGCTTATCCTGTGACCCTTTTTCCAAAGTACCTGGATTAGTGTCGGTCCCCCCCCCCCCAGCTAGCCCTGTCCCTGTTCCTTTGCTGTGCTGTAGAAGGCCTCATCAGATAGAGGCTCCCACCTTATCTGTTCCTGCCAGACACCTCTTTCTTTTTCTTTTTAAAAAATTAGCCAGGGTGCTCCTTCTGCCTGATAAGTGACTTAGCACTGCCCTGCCATAGTTACAAGTTCCAGCCCATTCCTTAAAGGGCCTGTGTTGTGTAGCTGTGCCCATCCCGGCTGGTACTGTCCTCTAGCGGATGTGTCCTGACTGTCAGGCTGAGCTGCTTGGTGTCCCTAAGCTGGGTAGGAGGGATGGTCGTTTCTGTCCTGTACGTGGGGACTCTGTGGTGAGAGTGAGAACTGCTGCCGGTGCTCTCATGATCGCGGACCTGACTCGGCTGCTCTTAGCTCGGCTTGTGACCTGAGTTGTCCCTCCCTCTGTTGCCCGTTTTTTTTGCTTTAAGCCAGCGCATCCCTGATGACTTTGCAGTTGGACCAGCCTCTCCTTCTGGACGATGGTGACAGTGTCCTGGAAACCTGTTTCAGAATGCCTCCCTGCCACCACCCCGTAGCAGCATCGGCGCTGCCAGCTGTGACACCACATCTATTGGCAGTCCTCTGCGCCTTATTAAGGCAAAGTGTCAGAGCATTGTAGCATGTGTGTGTAACTCATGTGACGTGTCAAATTGTGCTGTCCTTTGATCATTAATTTAAACAGGGAAACAGCCTTAGGACGGTTTTAGACTTACAGAAAAACTGCGGATTGTGCACAGTTCCTGCATCCCCCACATCCCGTTTGTTGCCCTTGTTATTAACATCACACATCAGTGTGGTCCATTTGTTACAGTGATGAGCCAATAGCTAGGCATTGTCATTTAAGCCCAAAGTTGATCTAGGTTGCCTTGGTTTTTCCCTAATGTCCTTTTCCTGACCCAGCATCCCATCCTGAGTATCACATTGCCTTTAGTCATTATGTCTCCTGAGGCTTCTCTTGGCTGTGATGGTTTCTCAGCATTTCCTTGTCCTTGATGACCTTGACAGTTTTAAGGAAGACTGGCCAGGCCTTTTGTTCACTGGCCACAAATACAAATTCCATTGGTATTTGTCTGGTATTTTTCTTCTCTTTGGGCTGGGGTTGTGGACTTTGAGGGAGGAAATGATGAAGTAAAAGGCCTGTCTCATCATATAATACTATCGTGATTCCTGCTGACCTGGGCCACTTGGGCTGAGATGGTGTTTGCTGGGTTTCTCCAATCTAAACTCATTCTTTGCCTTCCTTTCTGTTCCGTACTCTGTAGAAGGAAGCCACTGAGCAAATTTTCTGAAGTTTTCTATATAAGAGACTTATCCTGCTTTCCCTTCCCTTGTTTATCAGTATCGACTCATGAAAATTTTATACACTGAGTTCATTGAGTCCATTACTACTTTATTTTGATGCTCAAATTATTCCGGGTTTGGTTATCAAGAGCTCTTTCTGTGCCCTTTTGACATATTCCATCATTACCTTTTTTGTTTTCCTTCTTTTAATGACCTTTTTTTACTCTCTGACACTATCAGCCGTTTTGAGCTCATCGCATGTAGTTACTGCCTGTGTCTTGGAATCAGCCATTCTTTCCGAGAAGCTTGAGCCTTTTAGGTGGGAAATGTATTAGAAACCAATGTCCAATTGCTCCATGTGCTCAATGCTACTGGTGTGTCTTCAGATTTAGGCCTGCAGAGTGAATAAATATACGTATGTCTGCTGAACAGTGGGTATAAGCAAAAGTATAAACATTTTTTTTTTTAGTACTGGGAGTCGAACTCATGACCTTATGCTTACCAGGCAAATGCTTAAGCCACTGAGCTAAATTCCCAGACCTAAACATTTCTTTATGTAACCATCTGATTTATATATATTGAGCCAGACATGAATTCATATTGCTTTATCTAACTCTAATCCATCACTACTTGGATCAGCCCATTACCTTTTCCTTGCTTGGTTATCTAACCTCCCGTCATAATAGCAAGACACCTGGCTACTACCACCCACCAGGCATATTCATCCCTTTTCCTTTCACATGTCAAACAGTGTCCAAATTGTTAACTTGTACTCCAGTGGGCTGTATTACCAGCTAGAGTAGTTTCCTTTGCCTTTAATTTTCCAAAATTACTAAAAATTTCCCAAGATTACTAAAGTCACCGCATTATTCTACTCCCTTCAGTGAAATGGTTTAATTCATCTGTAATATTAGTGTGATTGTTTCGCTGTTCTGTCTTGGGATCCCCTGATCTCTCAAATGATTTTTTAAAAATTCACATACAGGGCTGGGGATGTGGCTCAGTCGCAGAGCTCGTGACTGGCATGCACAAGACCCCGGATTCAATCCCAACCAAGCACAACACACACACACACACAAAAGCACATACATTAAGGTTCACTTTTTGTGGTTTTAACAAATGTGTAGTGTCATTTATGATAGTATCATAATGTAATACAGTTCCAGATTACACAATTATTTCAGAATTATTTTATTTTGCCTTAAAAAATCTATTCAAACCCTACTTCCCATGAGCCTTTCCCAACCATTGATTTTTTTATACCATCTCTATAGTTTTTTCTAGAATGTGACACAATAATCATATAGTAGTGTGTACCTTTTATAGATTTCTAATATTAGACATTTAAGATTAGTTGTTGCTTTAATAATAATGGCTCATTGTATGAATGTATGAATATACCATATTTTTATCCATTTACTTATTGAAAAGATACCTTGGTTGCTTATAGTGTTCATCGGAGGACCTGCCTCAGCCTCTTGCGTGCTGGGATTACAGATGTGCACCATTACACCTGCCCACGCTTTTTAATTTTGGCATTATTTTTGTTATCATGGATCGTGTTTATTGGTGTTGTGAACCGTATCACAAAACCTGAAGTCACATAGAAGTTCTCTCTCTCTCTCTCTCTCTCTCACAAGTTCTGCCTTTTTTGTTGTAGTTGTTTTGAAATAGGGTCTTCAGGCTGGTCTCAAAACACATAAGGTAGCTCAGACTGGCTTCAAACTCTTTGGCAGTCCTCCTGCCTCTGCCTACTGAATGCTAATACTTCAGCCATGCACCACCATGCCCAGCATGGTTTTGCATTTTTATATGAATCTGTGGTCCAATTTGAATTAATTCTTGTGAAAATTAATTATGGGGCTGTGTTTAGGTAATTTTTCAAGTGTGAGTGTCCAGGCGATTGAGCACCATTGATTGAAAAGCCCTTTCTTCATTGATCGCCTTTGTTCCTTGTCGAAGACCAGTTGACAGTATTTGTGTGCTTCTGTTTCTGGGCTGTCTGTTCCAGTTTGTTGAGCTCTGTGATTCTTTTGCCAATATCCTGCTGTTTGACAATGTGTATTGTTTTTGTTAGGCTTCTTTCTTTCTTTTCTTTTCTTTTTGTCTTTTTGAAACGTTTTTGCTATACATTCAGACTGGCCTTGAACTCATTTTGGAGCCCAGGCTGGTCTTGAACTCACAGGAATCCTCCTGCTTCAGCCTCCTAAGTACTGGAATTAAAGGCATTTGCCAGCGCCTGGCTTCTATCTTTCTGTGTCACTGATGAAGTTAGGCCCCTCACTTGTCTTTCCCTGAAGCCCTGCGGTGCAGAGCAATGAGTTTTGGGAACACATATTTCATAGGAATTAGGGCCTGAGCCTCTCTGCTTTTCTGATACCTGGGGCTGGCAGAGGCCTGGGTCTTCAGCCCTGGACTAGCCAGGTGGCCCTTGGTCGGTGTCAGTCACTCACTGTCCTTCTTTGTTTTGGTCTTGAGAAAAGGTAATAGAATTTACGCATGGGTGAAAAGTTATTTGCACCCAGTAGAGCTGGCTAGATTTGTCATAAAGATGAGTGAGGTGTTTCTCTTCTTCTGGTTTCTAAGTCTTCCCCCCCACCCACCCCAACAAGTCTTTCTTTAAGCCATCTTTCTTCTGTTTGAGCTCAAAGTGAGACTCACTGCTGTAAAGCAGCCTGACGACGGAGCCAGGTATCGGAGGGACATGGGGTCAGCCCAGAGACAGTCCAGGTTCAGGTTCCACATGTCGGTTCCTGGTCACTTGGGTGATGTGTGCCATTCTGGGCCAGGCCATCGTGAGTCTCCTAGAGTACAGTTTCCTGTCCTCATTGTGTGCAGGAACATGGCTGCTGTCTGCCACTTCTCTACCCACTCTCCAGATGTGGGCTTTTAGCCTCCATGGAATCATCCGTGTTCTGCAGTGGGACTGCTTTCTCCCTGTCTCCCCTGGCTGATGTCTGGAACACCATCCTATTGTCAGAACCCGTGGGAAGGTGAGCTCAGGAAACAGTATGCCTTTTCTGTTACTGTGACATACCCCTGACCTGGTAACTTACCAAGGAAAAGGTGTGTTTGGGTCACAGTTCTGAACCTAGGGATCCCAAAGCATGGTTTCCGATGGGTTTCTTTTTTTTTTTTTTTTTTTTTTTTTTTTTTTAATTTTTTTTTTTGTCTTTTTCTTTTTTATCAGTACCAGGGATCGAATTCATGACTGCCTGCTTGCAAGGCAGGTGCTTATGCCACTGAGCTAAATCTCCAGCCCCTCCGATGGGTTTCTGATGAGGGCCTCCTGCTGCTTCAACTCTGGACAAAAACAAAAGGGCAAGCAAGTGCATGCAGGAAAGAAAGGGGACTAAACTCTCACAAGATGGCATTCATCCATTCATGAGGGCTCTGAGGAATTAGGCCTGAGAATGGCCCAGTGAAGTCTCTGCAGGAGACTTGTGTGAGGGTGATGTTGGTGGCACAGAAGGAACAAAAGGTTTCCCCTAGGTGACCTGTCAGGGCCAGGCCTTAAGGGATAAGGGGACAGAGCCAGACTGGAGACTGCCTCTTCGGACACACCACATCCCTTGACCTAATTCTTGGGGGTTCTCACCTCGGAGTGTGCAAGCTCCTTGTGGCTGGGACCTGCAGGGGACTTGGGGTTGAACATGCACTCAGGATGCCTGTCACTGACCCCTGCAGCCCTGGCTTGGAGGACTGTCACTCATCTGACTCCTGGAGCTGGCCCACCCATATTCTAGAACTTCTGGACAGCATTTGCGGTGACTATTCTGGTGACTGTTCTCACCTCAGGGTGTTCTTACTAGAGTCTCAGGATGGAGCTTGTGAGGAAGTAGCCTAAGTTTGAGGTTCTCCTGCCACTTGCCAGCTGTCCACCTTGTACTTGCCAACTGGTGTCCCTTCCCAAGATGGGCCAGCAAGGTGAAGAAATGTGATGAGGCTTAGAGAAAAGTGAGAATGAAATCTGGCTGCTGCCATCCTCTCCTGTGGCTTCCAGGCTGGCCTGGCCTGCCTGCCTGCCAAGCTGTCCTCCCCAGCTGGGAGCAGATGTGAACTGGATAGCTGCCTGGCGCTGCCCCGACCACAGGCTGCTGAATGGAGGTCTGTGTTGGGGCTGCCAGCAGCTGTGGAAGACAAGGGCTGGTCCCCAGGCTCCAGGACCTGGTTCTGTGTCTGTGGGTGGTGGAGACAGGGTCTCTGGGGTCTTTGCCAGCCATAGGGCTCATCTGGCCAGAAGCCTGTCTGCTGACACCCAGGCAATTAGGGTGTAATCTTCTCTAAATGGCACCCAATTCTGGCTAAATCCCTCCCGCCCAGGGATGAATCCCGGTTTTCTAAAAGCAGCTTAGCATTTGGATACTGCCCAGGGCAGCTGGAACCCTCAGTTGGCAGTGGGACAGCCACCACAGTCTGACATGGGCTTCACACAGGTGAGCCTTTGGCAGGGGCAGGCCACAGCCACGGCAGCTCTATGCTATTTTCTGTCCAGGTGTTTTGCTCAGCCCCGTGGTCACAAGCATAAGGAGAACGGGAGCCGGGGGCGGGGGGGCTGGCTGCCTCAGCCTCTTGCCGTGGGAAGAACAGGTGGGAGTTCAGGATAGGTCCTGAAAGTGGTTTGATAGACAAGTGAGGTCTGCTGGGCAGCAGGGTGTGGGCAGGGGTAGGTGGGCACTGCAGCTGCCTGGCCTCCAATTCTGAGGAGGCCCCTCCCAGTGCAGTCTTCTGGGGCCTCAGCTTGCTTAGGCTTGGACCTCCTACCTGCCAGATGAGGCCATATGTGTTTATTAGGGGTCAGCTCCAACTCCTGTCTCCTCCCAGGGTCCCTGCCCCTCTTTGGACACCCCTTGCTTTGGGAACCACTGTATTGTGAAAAAATAGTTTTTGAAGTCAGGAGCCCTGTGGTGCCACTCAGGTAAGTCATCAGACTTCACCGAGCCCTCGTTTGCTTGCCTGTGAAACAGGCTGTGGTAACAGGCCCACTTGGAGGACTGCATCAAGGGTCAGATGAAACTTCTTCCCTTCCTGGGGCCTCTGAAGCCTATGCTGTCTTAGAACCCTGCTCTGCTTGAAAAGTGCCCTTTGAGTGAAGGGAGGGAAAATTGGCCAGGTGGTCCTTCCTATAGCCTCCTCCCTCCACTACTGGTTTAGATGAAAAGAGCTAGCTGAAGGGTAGGGAGGTAAGTTCTCCCAGGAAAAGCCTCTAGGTCCCTTTGGTGAGTTGGCAGGTCCATGTATCCAGTTCTGCCCGCACACATGATCGCCTGGGGCTTTGAGCATTCCAAAGCCCTGGCCACACCTAGGCCAATTAAATCGATCTCAAGAGTCTTTATGCTTCTGAAATAATCTTGTGGGAGGACAAATGTCGGAACTCTATACCTATATAGATTACATCTGGGAGTCTGAATGCTCCCTGCACTATTGAGTGTGATTCTGTGATTCTGCCCGTGGTGGGGTAGTGGGTGGGAACAGGAAAGACCCTGGAGAGGGTGAGTCTGGGAACGAAGCTTGTTACACAGTGAGGTTGTGCCTTCTCCACTGGCAGGCGAGACAGAGAAGAAAGAGGAGGTGCCCCATAGGAACTTGCAAAACCAACCCACCTAGCTCCCCCAGCACCTCCAGAGCTCCTTAATCCCTGGCCTCATCCATTTCTATGCAGTACTCCAGTACTACAGCATCTTCCATCTACTGGACCTGCTATCCCTATCTGCCCACCTCCCAGCTGTGCCCACATACCTGTCCTCCATTCATCCCATAGATGCTTCCCGAGTGTCTGCCCCTTGAGTGTGGGCTCACCCTCTCCATTCTTGCACCTGCACAAGAGAAAAGGTTTAGACTTGGTGTCAGTACAAGTCTCTAGGACATGTCTGGCCCCTCTCATCAAATAAGCACAGCCCCGCACTGTCCTGTACTATGTGTCTGAGTGCCTCCCTGGCATTTGTGAGCTGGAGTGAGAGGCCGCTGGCTGAGAGTGGTGTTGATCTGGGTAGGATTCTGCCTTTCTGGGGGGGCAGCTTTCCTCCTGCCTTCCCTGAAGACCCTGGGACCTACTCCCTGCACCATCTTGCACCATGCTTCTCATACTGTAGCTGAGTCTGGAGCAAAGTGCTTCTCCACAGTGCTGCTCGACTTCCACACTACCACTGCCAAGACACCGGGACCACTGCTCCTGGCAGAGAGGATAGTGCCAGGTTCATTTAGATTGCTGGCTACACCCTGGCTCCAACTTGTGACCTGATTGGGACCTTGCAGGGAAGTTCCCTTGTCCTGTCCAGTCCTCTGGGCAGTCTTTCTTTGTGGAGGAGCTTGGTTAGCCCTTCCCTTACCCTGGCACCCACTGTTAGAATCAGGATGGTTCAATATGAGGTAGAGCTGAGCACTGTTGCAGGTCAGATTGCAGGCAGAATTTGCGTATAATAGTGATGTGCAGTGGGTTTACTCAGGTAGCTGCCCTTTGGTGGCTTGAAGTCCTTGGCCTGCATGTTTACCACCCAGACCCTGTCTGCTCTGCTCAGTGATCTCTGGGCTGTTTGGGGTGTAGCTCTTCTTAGCCATCATGGTTGTGCCTGTTTGAAGTTAGTTTTCTATTGCAGCAGCCTGTGTGAACTGGCAGCAGACACCACTCTTAATGCGGACACGTGACATGTGCTTCCATCTTCCTGCAGGGCCGCTATGGCATGCTCTTTCTCTTCCTGGCACACCCGTCGGCATGCTAACATCCTTGCCTGATGCTCTGCTGCCTTAATCCTATTGTGCCCCTGCACCTGGGGAGGTAGGAGCTATATGTCAGGAGCAAAGTGGAGTAGGGTAGGGTTTGGGACTTGCGTGGTGCTTCAGCCACGTCTGAATTAATAGGCCTCCCTAGCTCCAGGCTTCCCAGAGTGCGGGCCAAACCACCAGTTTCTCTTCCCCTCAGAGTGGAAGTTTCTGGTTCCCCAGGGGATTCTGAGGAGCAGTCAAGGTCAGGCAGTGCTGGGAGTCCAGGCCCCCTCCTTCACCTCCTCTTTCTTTTTCTGTTAGTCCCTACCCTTAGGAAGATATTTATAGAGACTATCTTCTCAGAGTTCAGTTTCTCACCTTTGAAAGTGGTTAATTACTCCAGTGAGGAGCTGATAAGCTTCTGTTGGAGCCAACTGTGAAGTACAGTGACCTTCCAGTTTATTGGGAGGAGGGTGGTTCAGGTGTCCTCTGCTTTTCTATTAACAGCCGCTGGCATCCTCTGTATCCATCAGAGGCCCCTGCGTTAGAGCTGGACCAAGCAGTGTGGCTCCTGCATTAGAGCTGGACCAAGCAGTGCTAATGGCCTGAGGTACACCCTTACACAGCAGCCCAAAGCTCTGGTAACCAGGGATCAGGTAGGGGTGTGTCTCTGGACGGAATAGGCCAGGTAGAGATGGCCCAAGGCTGGGAATACCCTTCTTAGTTAGGTGGGTCACACCCCCACTACTACATTGCCCCTGTCATCACTCCAGTGTTGCCTCGAGCACCCTGACTTGCCTTGGGCCTTCCTGACCTGTCCAGGTCGTAACTGGCATAAATAGTAGCCAGAGCTTCCATCTCCCTCTACTGTCCTCCCTCACGGCTCCAGAGCCTCTCAGCAGAAATCACCCCGTGACTGTTTCTAATGTGCTTTGTAGCTGCTCTGTTCATGCGTTTATGGGGTGATTTTGGAGCATATGGCCATGGTAAACTTGCAGTCCATTTCTTGTCACCATGTCCTAACCCACACCCATTGTTCCAGTATCAGGTTTTCACTGAAGTGCATTTATGGAAATTTGATCTTTCATCTTGTCTCTGATACCATCCATTTAATCAGTAATGGGTAATAGAAGTCCTAGGATATATGCAGACTGGGGTACATTTGGTTTGGACTTCTCTTAACCTTTCCAACTATAATTACATGTAGTGGACTGCACAAACTTTAAGTGCATGTGTGTGTGTGTGCTGGCAGTGACACGCACCTTCCCTGGAGCCCATTAGTGGTTCTGTTCTTTCCTTTTTATTCCCCAGGATAGTACTGGCTCTTCGCTGTGGTGGTTTGCATTTGGATAACATTTCAGATGTTGTGTCCTTATTGTAGGGTTTACCCTGGGACTTAAAAGAAAAGATTGATTCTATTGCAGTAGTTTTAGGGATCATTTTGTTTCTCTTTATTGAAATATAACTGACTTTCTGTTATATTTGTTCTATACATAATTGCTTTGTCTGTTACTGTTTTGTACTTTTTATTAAGATGAGCTTTATTGGAGTGTAAGATAAAGGATAGGGCGTGTGAGGGTAATCTTGTTGTGACATCTGTCACCCCATTGATTGCCAGGGTCTGTCTGGCGGATCTGGCTGGCTAGCTGGTGTCTTCTTCCTCCCTCAGCACTCTAGTGTGTGCCTTTCAAACTTGTACACTTGGTCGATCAAAGAGGACGGCCACCTTGGTGGAGGAAGACTGTTTCCTCGGTCAGCAATACACTAGTAGCTGTGCTTTCCTGCCAGAACCTCCAGACAAGCGTGCAGGATAAATGTAGAAACTACACAGGTCATGATTGCACAGCTGATGTTTAATCAAGTGAATGCACTCACACGAAAAGCGAAAAGACTCCTTTACCTTCACAGTGACCAACAGACAGAGAGATCGAGTGTTGTTCAGTCTCTAGAGCAGATCCCTGGCTATTTTTGAGGCTTCTGACAGCATAGATTAATCTTGCTCACTTTTAATTTCCTGCACAACGAGCCACAGAGTACTTTTGTGTGTGTGTGGTCACTCAGCATTACTCTGTGCTACTGTGACCTGTACTTGCAAGTTGTTGGCACTCTTTGCTGTGGGGTTTGTTGTACGGATCCACTCCACCTTCCTTACCTGTCACAGGTAGACAGCGTTTGTCATTTCTGGCCTTGGGCTGTTGTGACACTCGATGTGGATAGCGAGTGCTCCTTTCTGTTGAGTGGGATAGCTGGGGTGGGCCATCCCCCAGTAGCGTGGCAGTGTACAGGAGCCCCTGGCCTCATCTTCCTCCCTCTTGGCCTTGGTGTTGTCAGTAGCCATTCTGATCAGTGCCTCGCACTGACTCATTCCAATGCTGTGTCTTCCCCAGGCTGTTTCTTATGCCTCTGGCCAGTGAAGGCCTCCTTTGACAAGAACCTCCAAGACCCCCACCCAGTGCTCCCACTGGGTATCAGCCTTATGTGACAGCCCAGGCTCTGACACAGTAGTACAGTGGCAGGAGGAGACAGCATGAAGGGGGCAATGACATTTGTATTCCAGCTGGGCCTCTATCTTGTCCTGGCCTCTGGGAGCCTTCGTTTTTTTCTCCATACAAGGGAAGCATAAATTCTTCTTAGACCTTTTAGACAGGTGTTGGCAAAATAATATACTCACTGTTATTAATAAAGTGTGATAAATCATTGTTATTAGTGATTTCTTTATAAAATGAGAAGAGACTTCATGCTGGTTAGCATAGTTTTCATCAAAAAACAGACAATAACAAGTGTGTAGAAAAATTGGAGATTTCTTATCCTGCTGGTGGGAGGATAAAATGGGGTGGTCACATGGAAGGAGTTTGGTGGGTCCCTCCCCAAAAAAGAGTAGGGGTGCCACCTGACCTAGCAGTTCTACTCCTAGGCATATATGCCTGAGAAAGTTGCATCCATATGAAAAGCTTTTTGATGAATGTTTGTACACCGTTTTCATAATCGCCCCAGACGAAAAGCAGCCCAAATGTCTGTGTGTTTGAAGGGACAAACAGATAGCGTCCAGCCATGCCGTGTGTAATATTCAACCAAAGCAAGGGAACGAGGAACATGTATGCATTGCAGCCCAGGTGAACTATTAAAACATCGAGCAAAGTGAAAGACCGCATGGCGTGTGATTCCATTTTGTGAAATGTCCAGAACTCATGAGTTTATTGACAAAACAGGTGGGTGGTTGTGAGAGTCCTGGAGAGGGAGGGGGGAAGGGGACAGGGAGCAGGGCAAAGGGGGTAAGTTTCTTTGTGGGAAGTGCTGAAAGTGCAGAATCAATGGCAGCGGTCTAAAGCGCTGTAAGGGTGAAGATGGTGGCATGTGGATTATAGCTTAAATTTTTTTTCAATGAAGGTAAAGGAGTCTTTTCACTTCCTAGATGTATTTCCCTGTTCTGAGGTAATCCAAGGATTTGAGGATTTTCCTTCTAGCTTTGGTTGGCATGTAATGAACTCTGTATCACACAGCAGAATAATCTTACTATTTTTTTTTGCCTTTCTCATTAGTGTATTTATAACTCTTTCATAAGTTCCATGTTTTTAATCAAATTAGTATTTGGGGTTAATGTTTTTTAAGGTCAAGATTATAAATGTAATTGCTTTATTTTTATTATGTATTGTAACCTAATTAGTCTGCCTATGGCAGAAAAGTCAGTAGTTTACCTTTTGACATATTGTGTGATTTATTTATGCTTATTTTTCTATCCTGCCCCTTAGCCAGTAGAAAATGATTAAGAAATTGAATTAAAAATTGAATCGGTTTACCTGAGTTTTGTTTCCCTGGGCAAGATCACAGTAAATAATTCATGAAGTATTTTATTGGTTCTGTTTATGGAGATTTTGCCAAGTTTTTGCTTCTGTATTCAACATGGCTTGGGAAGGGAGGATCTGTTAAACATCTGTATCTAAGGGAAGTGGGAGGGGACAGTGGTCCTTCTGGGTTGGACCTAGGTTTAAGTCCTGCTCTGCCATACTGCCCCCGGGGTGCCTCCCGGACCCCTGCGTTGGCTTCGCTCTCCTGGGCTGAGGCTGCCACTGCACATCTTGCCGAGACCTAATCTGGGAACTGTCTAGTCCTGTGGTCAGTAAGGTTCTGTTCCCTAGTGGGGGATGTGGACTTTGTACATCTCTGAAGACAGTTATTACTAGGTTAAAAAATACGCTAATGTAATGCTTTGTTTCACTCTCTCTCATCCCCCCCCCCCCGTTTTTGTTGGGTTTCTTCCCACTTTGTGAAATTTTTGCTTTCCTACTTAGTTCAGTTTCTGAACGAAGAGAGTCAGAGATGCTGTTTCTTTTTGATCAGTAGTGTTTATTTTTAGTGCAGTGTCCCTCCACCAGCACCGTACCACTTGGCAAGTGATTCCCAGGTTTGGATATGATGTTTCTATTTTTGTTTACTCAGTTTCCTGTTGTTTTATTCTGTACACTGTTACTGAAACGAACATTACTTAACGGATCATTTGTAAATTTTCATGTGTTTGGATGCATAGTAAGATAGTTTTCTGTAGTGTTTATTTTTTAGAGCAGCTTTAGATTTACAGAAAACTCTCCTATTATGTACAAACTTGAAAGTGGGATTTCTTGCTTTTTTTTTTTTTTTTTTTGTCAGTACTAGGGATTGAACTCATGACCATGAGCTGAACAAGGAAGACGCTTATGCTGATGAGCTAAATCCCCAGCCCCTGATTTCTTGCTTTTTAAGATAACTCTAATGACGCTGTTTCATGGGCCTTTGTGATAGTGTGTCCTCATGGAAAAGATCTTTGGAAAGAAGGTTGTGTCTTCAGTTGTGCTGTTGAAACCATGCCTGTCTTTTGTGTTTGTGCTGTCCTAATTGCTTGCGGCTTGCCACTGCAGAGATCCCAGTGTCACCAATCAGCTGAGGGTTCTTTTTCTCATTTTGAGTGGAAATCACAGATCAGCAAGGTATAGCCCTTTCAGTGCAGTGGGCTCTCAATGCCAGTGGCTCTCTGCTTTTAGTGTTAACAGTGCTTAGCATTACAGATCTTGCTGGTTCTTAGCCATTCCTGTTAGCTCCTCAGCAACCAAGGAAGACTCATAGCTCCTGTGGCAGCCTTCCGGAGCTCATCCAGCAGCCTCTGCTGCCTCTTCGGGACTCTGCATAGGTCACTGTGGATCTGTTGGTCTCTGCTAGTCACTGCCACTGGTCTCCGTTGGTCTCTGCCTCTGGTTGCTGTCAACTTCTGCCCAGTTGCTACTGGCTGTGTCACCTGTCTCTGGAATTCTTCAGGGCTAATGGCCTGTAATGTTACCAACAGTTTTTAGTACAACCTGTGCAGCCAAGGTAAGACTCACGAACAGGTGGTAGAATGACGCATGGAAGGCTGTCCTGGGCCTGTGCCGCTTCATGGAGGGGTAGTACACAGCTGATTCATCCCTAACTGTGAGGGAGTGCTGCTTACACAGAGGCACACCGATCGTGCGTGTGTGGTTTTGTGCATATTGTTCACCTGTTTGAGGGCTTTCGTAGTCATGGCAGAGGGGGCAGTGTCATTAGGAGAGGCACAAGGTAGAGCTATCTGAGTCAGGTCCGTGTTTTCAGCCTGCGACAGCCAAGGCAAAAAATCTCTTGGAGCTGCCTCAGGGTATTTAATGTAGTTGTGCCTGTGCTGGTGACAACTCTGCTGAACTTCAGGGAGAGTAGCTGCTTGAGTGACAGTTCCTGTGTGTCCACAAAAATGGCAGGGCTGGAATTTCTGAGGAGATTTTGCTGCTGGTTTTGAGGAGATGCCAAGAAGGCCAGCAATGATCGTGGCCCATTGGGGTTTGGCAGCTTCCCTGATATTCGCAGTAGGCCCTGATCGCTCTCAGGCACAGTTTCTTAGCTGCTCCTTGAGCGGGCAGCACCACCTGGAGTGGCCCACAGCACAGCAGGGACATTGTGTCCATTAGCCAAGCTCCAGTTCCTGTCAGCCTGGAGCCCCCCCCCCGCCCAAATCACCAGAGCTCTGTATGGGGAGACCCTGGGGCTAGTTACTGCTCTTGAGGAGGTCGGGGGGTGAGGGGGTAGCCAGGACAGCTCTCAGTTGGACCCTGTCCCCTTCTGGCTGTCAGGGAGAAGAGAAGGGTCGGGCCTTCTTTCTTTTCTGTCTCACCAGATATCTTGCTCTTTCTTTGTTTTCAGTACCAGAAATTGAACTCAGGGCCTTGTGCCTCTGAGCTGCATCCCTTGTCCTTCAGTTTTTGTTTAGTTACTACTTTCATGTATGGAATACTAAGTTCTTTAGGTCATGAGAGATTTAATCACCCTTTGATGGTGAATTTAATCTCTTAATGCTATAAATTCTTTTCTCAATAATAGTGTTGAGCTTGTATTTATCTCAGCCTAATAGGCCTGAGCCCCACCTTGAATTTAATAAGGTTTAAGGCCATTTGGTATTGTGAGGAATCCTGGTTATGCAGAACTGTGAAAACAGCCACAAAATACTAGCCGGAGTGGAGCGAGGTTTATGAACACTTGAGTGAGTCTCTCTCATGCCCCCAAACCTCACCAGCTACTCCAGCCCACCAGGCCTCAGAGATGTCAGGTTCCACTTTGACAGCAAGCCCTTCAGGTTGTGGGGGGAAGGGAGGGGAGTTTTCCAGTTGAATGGTATTTATTGGACTGTTGGGGCCTGACGAGCCTGACAGTGCCTGCTGTCCTCACTGGTGCCTGCCAGACGTTGGGCATGCAACGATTGCTGTAAATGCTGCTAGTAAAGGTTGAGGGCGTGTTAGACGCCAGCCCTTGGGGTTTTCCAACAAGCCTGGATTGAAGACAAGTGCTTCCCCAGGCCCAGGGGTGTCCCCCAAGTTCCCTGCTTTTAGGAACAAATGAGGATCACACATTTGCATTGCTTTCCAGTCCTGCTAGGAGCCCCAGTGGCTCTTCCTCAGCAGTGGGAAGGCTCTGCCCAAGCAGACTTGCCAATGGTGGGCAGCTGGTGCAGCTCAGGGATTCCAGGGATTCCCAGGCCTAGTCATTCTGGGAGCTGGGCCCACCCTACAGCAGGCAGGGCAGCCCTTCAGGAACAAGTGTGAGACCCACTATCTATGGGTAGGCAGTGCTGGATCAACCCAGACAAAGGAGTAGAAATCCCAGCTTTGTTGTGGAAACGGCTTCCTGGAACAAGCCTTACCTCATTGGAATGCTTGGAGCTTGCTGCCCTGGCTTGGCAAGTGCTGTGCCTGGTGCAGATGGCCAGACTGGTTTAGGAAGAAAGAATTTCCTGGGACAGCCCTGCCTGGAGGCCTGTTCTCTGCCCTGTGGGCACCGCCTTCTCCAAGGAGTCAGGCCCATTTGGAGGAGGGACGTGGGGAGGTTGTGATTGGCATCTAATGTACGTGTTTTCATAGGCTCTGAGGAAGTTTGTCCAGGATGAAGGGTCAGCCTTTGCAGCTGGGTTGGTGGCCAGCTGTCGTGTAAAGATGTCCACCCAACTGTCAGCGTAGTAGTAAGCAGGTGTGGTGGCTTTTTTGTGTAGATAAGGAGTCTGTTTCAATAGGCATTGCTGTGGACCCAGGCAGCCTTCTGACTGACTGCAGAGCAGGGACCTCTACCGTGTGTAGATGAACAGCAAGAACATTTAGGGGCTCTGTGGGAGAGCAGCAAGAACTGACCAATTGTGAAGCTGGAGGAAAGAGGAAGCTGTTCATCAAATCCTGCCACTTCTCACAAGCAGGCTGATTGTGGATAACTCTGACCCGCTGCCCATGCTTCCTCCACACAGGGTCAGGCTTCCACATCCCAATCTTGGGAGCTCACTTACAGAGAGGAGGCCCAGCAAAGTGACTGGGAGTTGTGGCTGGCCAGTGGCTGAGTCGGGACGAGGAGCCAGGCAGCCTGGCTCCGGGTGCCCATGTACAGTTTTCTCCCTGCTGTGCAGCTGGGAAGTACTAGAGGAATGGCAGGGCTGAGGATCTGTGTGGCCAAGGAGAGCTGGGGGGATACTTGCCAGGGTTCAGAGGCCCTGGTATGAGGACCCAAGTCTCACATTGTCTTGTTCTGCCTCTGTCTTTGCCTTTCCTGTTCTTCTCACTTGGAGCACCTTACTGTCCTCCCAGCTGCTCCAGTTTCCCCCTCTGCATCAGACACAAGGTCCGGGATGCGACCCTTCTAGCATACACTAAGCAACGAGCCATAGCAAGTAACACTTGAAGAATTGTTCCAGGCTTGTGGGGCACCAGGTGGCAACAGGGAGCTTTGTAGGCACCAGGTTATGAGAGGATAAGAGCTGTTTTCTAGATTAGTCTCAGCAAACCTCAGCCTTATGGGCCAGCTTGGTTTTACAAATAAAATTTTACTAGAACACAATTATTACATTGTCAGCAGTGTCCCAAGATCAAACTGCAAGAGACATCCTGACCTTAAAATCCCCAAGACAGAGGCTGTGTCTGGGATCCCCTTCCCAGTCTGGATCTACCTGAGAGGACCATGGTGAGGGAAAAGAAGTTGCAAGGGCAGCAAGCCCACAGCTGGGTTCAGCCCCCCCCCCCACATCAGACAGGAGTACCCTCCCCTGAGCCTCTGGGGGAGGACAGGAGGGAGTTAACAGCTGTAAACTGGCAGGAAGCTAGGATGCCAGGTGTGTGTGGGGGTGTGCGAGGCTGCAGGGCAGGGTTGAAGGTGCTTTGTCAGAAGACATCGTGTCAGCTGGACCAAGTGACCGCTTCTCCTTGACAGTGGCCACAGAGAGCGCCTCCCGAGGCCCAGCTCCAGCTCAGGGATGTGACAGTTCATACACATCTAAGTTGTTTTCTCAAGCAGTTTCATTGAGATAATTCAGATGGAGTGAACTACATACATTTAAAATATTTGCTATGCATTTCCATGTCAGTATATGCTTATGAGACCATCTGCAACTGACACAGGGAATGTGTCCCTCAGCTTCCGTATTTCCTCACCCCTACTAATCCCCGCCCCTGCCTACCTCCAGGGGACTACAGTGTAGAATAGTTTATATTGCCTAGAGTTTTATATAAATGAAATTACATAGTATGTGCTTCTTTGGTCTAGCTTTCCACTAAGGTAATTTAAAGGAGTGCCTGTGTGAACATGTGTACCAATAGTTGATTTTTTTTGAACTGGGAATCAAAGTCACGATCTTGGGCTTGCCAGGCAGGTGTTGTGCCACTGAGCTATATTCATGGCCTTTGATTTGTTTTTATCACTGAGTAATTTTCCAATATATGGATATACCATACTTTAAAAAATCCTTTTTATTGGTAGTTATTCAGTTTTATTGGCAGTTACAGACAATTATAGTTTGTGCAAGTCTTTGTATGAATGCATACTTTTTATTTTTCTTGAATAAGCACGTACCTAGGAGAGGACAACTCTGCCATATGTTAGATATACGTGGGCTTTTACACCCTAGGTTCCATCTGTGGGGATTCAAGTAACCACATTTTGAACTTATTTGGGAAAAAAATGCAGAAAGTTTTTTCCTGTGGTTATTCTCTAAACAATACAGTGTAATTATAACTTTCACAGTTTTTACATTGTAATAAATATGAGTCATCTAGAGATTATTTGATATCTAACATTGTAATAGATATGTACTAGTATCTCATTGTAGTTGTAATTTATATTTCCCCAATGATTAATGATATTAGGTATCTTCGTGTGATTTTTTTGTCCTATACCTATACTTTTGGGTGAATTATCTGTTCATTTCTTTTACCCATTTTATTAGGTTTTGCTTATTGAATATCAAAAGTTCTAGCCAGGCGTGATGGCACATACCTGTAATCCCAGCATTCGGGAGGCTGAGACAAGAGGGTTGTTGCTAGGTTGAGATCAGCCTGAGCTGCAAAGTGAGTTCAAGGCCAACCGGAACTGCATAATGAGACCCTATCTAAAAAACAAAAACAAAAAACCTCTATGTATGCTGCATACAAGTTCTTCATCATATATATGATTTGTGAAGTTTCTTTCCAAGTCTGTGATTTGTCTCTTCATTCCACTCTTGGCTATCAAACTCACAAGTATTGGTTTTGGGGCCAGTTTACCAACTTGGGTGTCATGTCCAAGGTTGCAACCTGTCTCTCTTGTGTTTTCCTCTGGGAGCTTTGTGCTTTTAATAGTTCAGCCTGGGATTCATTTTGATTTGTTTTATAGTGTGAGGTATAGTTTTGTTTGTCTGTCTCTGGTGGGGTCTTGCTGTGTTGCTCAGGCTGGTCTCACACTCATGCGTTCAATTGCTTCTCCTACCTGGGCTTCCCAAGGAGCTGGGACTGCAGGTGTGTGGCTGTGCTGGCCTCTGGAGTTCATGTTTTACATATGTAAGTGTTCATTTAGTTCAGCACAGTGTGTTAAAACATTTTTTTCAACAAATTGCTTTTGTCAGATAAGTTGACTGTTTCTGTATTCTCTTCTGTTCAGTAGATGTTTTTTTCTGTCTGATCTCTTCTCTTGGTAGTGCTGGAAGCATATTATCTTTGCATATTATCTCTCAAATTTAAGCATAAGCATTTAATACCTTGATACTCTTGTAAATAGACCTTTTTTTGGTTGTTTTGTTTTGAGGTAGGGTCTCACTATGTAGGCCACACTGGCTTGAACTCATGGCAATCCTCCTGCCTCAGCATCCCAAGTGCTGGGGTATAGGCATGTATTGCTACACCTGACCCATCAATCAGTCGATCAATTTCTCTCTCTTTCTCTTTGATTTTTGAGGCAGGGTCTTGCTATGTTGTGCAGTTCAGGCGGACCTTGAACTCCCTATATTATCAACTCAGCAGTCTCCCTTGCCTCAGCCTCCCGAGTGCTGGAATTACAGATATGCACTATGGTTTCTATTTTGCGCTGTCTCTGGTTTTGGTAACAGGATAATGGTGGCCTCACAAAATTAATGGAAAGTGTTCCTTCCTTTTCAGTTTTCTGAGTTTGTGTAGATTAAACTTATATTTCTTTCCTGCCTTTTTTTTTTTTTTTTTGGTACTGGGAATCAAACTCAGGGCCTCATGCTTGCCAGCCAGGTGCTGTGCTGCTGAGGTATAGTCCCATCCCAAAGGTTTTAAAATATTTAATTGCTTTAAAAGACATAGGACTATTCAGATTATCTATTTCTTCTCGAGTGGGCTTTGGTAGTTTGTGTCTTTTAGGGGATTTTTTTTTTTAATTTTATTTAAGGAGAAAAGAAAAAAAAAGCAGGGAAAAGGGTACAAGCTATACAGATTTACAGAAAAAAAATGAACAGTAGGAAATCACTAGTTAATGGATTACATAGGGGATTTTTTCATGTCATCAAAGTTGTTAAATTTGCCATAAACTCCTGATATTCCCTTAATAGCTGTAGAATCTAGGATGCTGCCACCTCTTATTCTTGATAATGGTAGTTTATTTGCCCCTCTCCTCAGATATTCTAGCTAGAGGTTTATCAGTTTAATTGCATTTAAAGAGCTTGGTTTGGGGATTTATTATTTTTAGATTTTTATTAAGGAAAAAAACCATCCAGTGCATAAATTAGAAATACGAATTTTCACAAGCCAGATACAACCATGTTACTAGTCCTCAGATCAAGAGTCACAAGAATCAGGACAACACAGCTCCCAGAATCCTCTTCTGGTACCCCCAGCACGGACCCTCCCTACCAAGGGTCACTACCACTACTACTAACATTGCTGTTTTGCCTTTGCACTGACCAACATCACCAGGTGTTTTTATTTTTTCTTTTTAACTTTGAAACAGGGTTTTGCTAAGAAGTCACTTCTGTTGTTCTGGTTGGGCTAAAATTTTCAGTGTTCATACCTCATTCTTCCAAGTAGATGGGGGGACATGCATGTGGCACTATGCTGGGCACAAGAGTCACTTCTAGCAATGCCGACTTCTAACAGCATGAATTAGCTCTACTTATTCTTGAAACTTTACAGATAAATGGAGTCGTACATTATGGACTCTTTATTTTCTTCCATCTTTTACCATGTGAGATTCATCTCTGTTTTCTGTACAAGAATACTTCATTCAGTTTTCATTTCTGGTATACGTATATCACCATGAGTCGATCCGTGTTTTGTCAGTGGATCCTTGGGACCTAGCTTTCCTATAAACATTGCCTTTCTCTGCACCTGTGTGGCATCCTCCCCAGTGCAGGTCTAGGTGGGGCCGTGCTGGGTCAGAGAGCAGACGCTTGCTTAGCTTCAGTAGATCTGACTTCCTTGTTGTTTGTACCACTTGCATCCCATACCAGAGCAGGAGTGCTACGGTCTTGGAGAAGCATTGGCAAGGCTGTGTCCTGGCACACTGCTGATGTTCCCAGGTGTCTGCGACCAACCCTGGGGGCATATGAGATGCTGCGGAGGGGACAGTCTGCCGGTGCCAGCTGAGCTCTCCTCACAGCACTCGGCTGATGCCAGCCTGGGCCGGCTAGTTGATAAGGATGGAAACCGAAGTTACTGACGGGGCTGGTCTTTTCTCTAAAATGGGTATTTAGTGCTGTAAGTACCCTACGTACTTGATTATTGGCATACCATAAATCCTCATGTGCTTTTCCTCTAGTTGAAACACTTTTAACATATACGTTATTTACTTGCCAAGTATTTGAGGATTTTACAGAGATTTTTCTGTTAATTTAGGTATTCACTTGTGCCCTAATGTCATTTGTTGAAAAACTACTCTTTTACTATTGTTTTTGAACTCTGTTCTGTTCTAGTGGTGTCTGTGTCTTACCCTGATAACATTACCACAGTTTTGATCAGGTAGTTTCATACTACATTTAGAAATCCAAAATTGTGAACCCTCCCACTTTTAGCTATTCTAAGACCTTTGCAAATCCATGTGAATTTGAGCTTTTTTATTTCTGTGAAGAAAGACTTCTCAATTTTGATATGAATTGCATTGAAGACGTATCTTTTAAAGAGATTTAATAAGAAAAACAGATTTTTAAATTTTTTTTTTTTACCCACAGAATGAACCATTTCTAGTGATTTCCATTCTTGTAGATACAGGTTTTTATTTGGTACAATTTTGCTTCTGTGTGAAAGATTTTTTTTTTTTTTTTTTGTCTTTTTCCTTTTTATTGGTACCAGGGATCAAACTCACGACTGCCTGCTTGTAAGGCAGGTGCTTATGCCGCTGAGCTAAATCCCCAGCCCCGTGAAAGATTTTTTTACTTAAAATGCAGGGCTGGTATTGATAGATTCGGTCAACTTTTGCATGTCTCAAATGCTTGCCCACCCTTACCTGTGAAGTTCTCTCTGGGTTTGGTGTTCTCATTAACACATGAACACGCAGGGCTGCTGTAGTTGGAAGACACTCCTCCGTGTTTGGTGCATCAGAAGTGCCGGAGTCCTTGCTGTGCTCCTCCATAGGTCAGGCATTAATCTTCCTCTTTAGTATTTTCAACACATTACTGCTTTCAAGTAATTTTGTTACATCCTAGTATAGTTGTTTTCATATTTTTTGTGCTTGGAGTTGACAAGTTGCTAACATTTATAGGTATGTAATTTTTATCAAATTTGGACTTTAAAAGCTATTTTTCCTCAATTTTTTTTTTCTGTTCATCTCTTACTGTTTTCTGAAGGAATTTGAGATACTCGTAGAGTAGGACCCTTGACACACTACTGATTGATTCTCTGTCTCATTTTGGGTAGTTTGCTGTTTCCAAGTTGACTAATCTCTTCTGCACAAGGCACCTGCTGTTAATGCCTGCTTTTGCTCTTTTCTTTTCTTTCTTTTTTTGAGACAGGGTTTCACAGTGTGGTTCAGGCTAGCCTTGAACTCACTTTGTTTTTGTTTTTTTGTTTTTGGTACTGGAGATCAAACTTATGACCTCGCACTTGCCAGGTGTAGGCGCTTATGCTGCTGGGCTAAATCCCCAGCCCTTGAACTCACTTTGTAAGCCAGGCAGGCCTCGAACTCATCCCCTGCCCAAGCACTGGGATCAGAGCTACCACACCTGGCTGTTGCTTTTGGTTTCCGCAAGTTCCCAAGTTCCGTGTGAGTCTTTGTATCTTCAGTCTCTGCGTAGCATAGTCTTCTCTCCTCTGAATTCGGTAGCTGACATCTTGGCGGGCTGCTCCTTTGCAGCTGCATCAGGGCCCAGTGCCCACCCTTGATCCTCCCCTCCTTGGACCAGTTCCCTGGAATTTTGCCTGTAGGTGGATGGGTGTTTTTGTTTTCCTGTGTGTGTGCTTGAGCTTGATTCTTGTAATAACTTGGAAACATTGACCCTTTGGGATTTGTCTTTATACTTTGCTTGCTATGTCAGAGCAGTGCTTCATCCAGGCTGATTTTGCCAGTCCTTGGGAATGCTCCAGAGAATCAGGAGGACTCCCTCTGGCTGCCTGGAATGGGCCCTGTTTTTAGATGTTAGTGGTGGCAATTGTTCCTCTGCTCCTCTCTGTAGTCCTTTCTCATGGCTTCCTCAGCCCTGCGCTGACCGTCTATAGTGAAGGTTTGTCCAGTCTGCAGGCCAGCTGGCCTTTTCTTTCTGCCACCTTTCTCCAGCTCCTCCACAGATCTGTCACCTCCCTGCTGCCACCCCCTCAAATCCCCTTTCTGTGCTGGGACTGAGAATTTTCTTTCTGAGGGATAAGGGCCACCATGGGACTCCTCTCATTCTCCTTCCTGTCTCTCATTATCTGGTGCTAGTGACTTGAAAACTGCCTATTATTTGTTCATATTCTTGACATCACTTCCAAGGTTTGTAAAGTTTTTTCACCTGGGAGGTAGATTTGGTCCGTGACTCTTTTCTCAGCTGGATCTTGCATTTGGGTGTTTGAAAAGCTGCTGGGGGTACTTGAAGGCTCCAGACAGGGAGCTTATGGGGAGAAAAAGTTTTGGGGCCCAGGTCAGCTAGCCTGGACTTAGTGTGTCACAGTGCTCAGCCGTTGCACCTTGAGAAAGCTGCCAAGCAGATGTCTGCATCCTCCAGCTCCACTTCCTGGGCATGTTCTGAGCAGCCACAGATAGGGACTCCTCAGTCAGACCCGCCTGCATGCTGTCCTGGCACTGCCCTAGGCTGACCCACAGCCCACCACTCGCATCACCTAATCCAAGACTTGGGGCCAGGAACTCAGGTGGGAGGCCTATCCATGTCTGGCTTCCCTTCATGTGTCCTCTTGAGGCAGCCACATGGGTCAGGTACTGCATGGACGGAGCAGTCTGTGATTTGGTCCTTTCCTGGGACTAGAATGGAAGAGTACAGAACAGAAATTACAAAGCTAAGCTGCTTCAAAGCACAGAGGAGTGCTGTGTCCATGGAGCAGGGACAAATGAGCCTGGGTGACACGGGTGTGTACAGACTTGCAACAACAGTTTTATAGTGCAAGACCCACAGTCCTGTTGCCTACTGTGCTGACCTGTGTTGTCCTGTCTGACTGAGCTGGCCAGGTTCTCCCAGAACAAGTGAGGGACAGGTCAGAGCCAGATACCTGGGGGAGAGACACCCATTCCTCTTTCTTGTGTGGCTGGGGCACCTCCCTGAGCCTTGGGTTTTCCCATCTGGAGCAGCGAAGAGTGGGGGCTATGTGGGCAGCTATGGGATTGTTCCTCAGTGGCTCCACCAGACTTAACTGTCCTAGACCCATGCTGGTCCCATGGCGCGTCCTCGTGGGCCCCTCGAAGGAGGCCTGCTGTGTGGCCCTGCACAGAGTGCTTCTGCCACACCCACCCATCTGGCACCCTGTGCTGCTGCTATTTGGACTGCTTCCTAAACCCAGGTTACCTGTATTACACACACACGTGCCATCGACCCACCTCTCAGGCCCAGGCTCCCCCTGGCACTGCAGCTTGAACCTTGCTTTTGGCCTCATCTCCATTCCTCTGTGGCCCCAGGACACACATCTTAAGGATGTCCTGTCTCCTGACGCAGGCATTCGGGCAGGCACACACGAATCACAAGAAAGTAGCCGCGGATGGTGAGAGCCGGGAGGAGAGTCTGATCCAGGAGTCAGCCTCCAAGGAACAGTACTATGTGCGGAAGGTGCTGGAGCTGCAGACAGAGCTGAAGCAGCTGCGCAACGTCCTCACCAACACGCAGTCCGAGAACGAGCGCCTCACGTCAGTAGCCCAGGAGTTGAAGGAGGTAAGTGGTTGGGGCTGGGGAGTGTGGCACTGTGACAGTGGCACTGTGGGGCTGGTGTGCTGATACCATGTGGCTCAGAAGAGTTGGCTGTAAGCTGGTGTGGTGGCATAGGCCTATAATCCCAGCACTTGGGAGACTGTGGCAGGAAGATTGATGTAGGTTCAAGGCTAGCTTGGGCTACATAGGAAGTTTAAGACCAGCCTGGACTATGTAGCAAGAATGTGTCTTAATAAATAAATAGATGAATGGAAGCAGAGGCTGTGGTTTCTGTAGCTTTATTTGGGCTCCATCTTCGATCTCCAGTGCTGTTCAGAAAGAGCACACAGACTGCTTCATCTGGGCAGTCCCTGTGTCACTAGTGAAGTGGTTCCCATAAACCAGGGCTTGGGTGCGGTGCCTAGGTCCATCCATCACTGGACACTCTTCACGTGGGAGCACTTTATCTTGCTCAGGGAGAGTCCTACAGGCTTTGATCAGGGCCTCAAGAAGGAATGGTCCAGCTTATGGTTGGAGGGCCATGGGCTGTGGGTAGGTGAGAGAAGCCAGTGCCCCCTAAGGAAGAGTGGGACCCCATTACCAAGGCAGGCTGACCATGAGGGACAACAGATAGTCCCCTCATGAGCTGTGTTCCTGGCTGTGACCTACCTGGCCGTGACCTCAGAGGTCAGCCTCCAGGTTTTCAGATGGCGTGGGTTCATGCTGGGCAAAGCCTTGCCTCGGTTCTGACCTCAGTTTCCCCTGTTTATAAACCCATAGTCTCCAAAGCACCTTGTAGGAAATACCTACCTGTGCTCCATCACCCCACATCCTGCATGTACCCCTTGGCCCCTGTTCTATACACAGGAGTCCTACTCTCTGCAGTGAATGTCAGAGAAGGCGGCAGAGCATCAGCCATGACGTGTGGGCCCCGTGGGGATGGCTTCCCATTGCAGGATCTGCTGACCAGCCACATTAGGGAGTGGTTGCTTCCCCTTGACCTGGGGGCTCCATGGACCCCAAGAAAAGCTTGCCTGGACCCTGGGGGCCAGCACTCAGACCCTGGAGCAGCTGTTGTAAACCTATGGCATGTGCAGTATTTGTTTTCCTTTTAAGATATAAACATTAGTGTGTGAGTTAGTTTTTCTAAACTGGAATCTAGTATTCAGGTTTAATTATAGTAATAAAACTTTGCAATATGTAAGTGGGTTTTGGGTTGCAGTTTGGACGCTTGTCTCTAAAAGGTTCGCCATCGCTGCCCTAAAGGTACAGTGCCTGATCCTGTTTCCTTCACAGGATTGCTCTGGTGAGGTAGGAGGAGATGGAGCTCTGCGTATCCTGGCTACTGTCCATCTGTCTGGCCTCTCTTTTCCTGAAAGGCCACTGGAGGCGTTCACTCCCACCCCACATATTCTGCCCTGTTCCCAGGCAGCTGAGAGGGCTACTTGACCGTGACCCTGCTGGGCCGGAAATGAGCTCAGCGAGCTAAAGCCAAGTGTGGGGAGATTTCTGCCGTTCCTGTTTGCTTCAGGAGGAAATTCTGATTCTCCTTATGTAACTGTGCAATTCTCTTTTCTCTCCTTAGGGACCCCACCTACACTCCCATGGCAGTGGCACACTGCCCTGTAGCAGCAGTACCGCTTCCCTCCATTGCTGTAGAGCCTTAGGGAACCCCACGGGGTTTCTGCCTCCTGTGTACCCGGCTGCAGTGGACACTCTGCTGCCCATGGAACCTCTCTCAGCACCTTTCCCAGTTGTAGCCAGCTCCTTTCTGTGCTGCTGTTGTTTCTGCATCTGAGCTACTGTGCTGAGTGCTCAGTCACTAGTATGGCTGTCCCTCACTGCCCAAAGCTGGTTACCCTTTGGGTTGGAGAGAGTCCCTGTGTCTCCTACCCACTGGTCTTGCTGGCATTTGGCATCCAGTGATGGGCTGCAACCTTTACTCACTATCCATGCCCTGACAGCACTCACCTTGTTTCCACCCTGGACTGCTGGTCTAAATATCTGTCCCACTCCAAAGCCCAGCATACCATGAGGACACCTGAAGGTTTATGGCTCCAAATAACTTGGCCTGTGTCCAGTGGTCTTGACTACCTCAGACTAGTCATCATGACAGCACTTCCAGTGTTCTTCACACATGAGGAAACTGAGGCCAGTGAGCCCTGGGGTCCTGATCTGTGACCTTCTTGCTACCTGTGGGCCTGTGGTGGACATCTGGGTGGCTTCTGTCCTCTTGGCATTCTTTTTTGGGGTCTACTATCCTGGTAAGTAGGTAACCATTCTAGGGAGTGGCCTGGAGAGGACCTTGGTGGGGATGTGGCCCCATTTCCCAGACCCGAGGCTGCTTAGCTCCAGCAAAGGGTGGGGTAGGGCAGGGGCTGTCCTAGGCTATTGGGGCGGAGACACAAGTCCAGAGGCAGAACAAGAGAGCAGCAGCCCCCCTGCAGCCTGGCTCCTTGTTAGAATAAGACCCTAGGTGGTCAGCTCTAAGCCATTTGCCCACTTCCTCCAACTGGGCCACTCATCTGCAGAGCCAAACTTGTTCTCTGCTCTCTGTTGGGCTAGTGTCAGACAGGTTTGCCTGGGTGGAGGTGCTTACCCAAGGGAAAACCAAAAACCCCTGGTGACTAGTCCCAGCCTGCCTGAACTCTCTCTGGAGTCGGGTGGATGCTGGGCAGTAGTAGGCCCACAAGCTCTGCTGCTGTGATGTTGTTTGGGCAGAGGCTCTGTCACTGTGGAATGGAAGTGCAGGTGTTTGGGTCCTGCCATGTCAGCAGAGATGGTGCCCCCACCTGCCAAGTAGCATTGCCAGGCTAGCGTGAGGCTTTCATGCGCCTCTCCATTCTTGTTCTTATGTATGGCCATACAGACCCAGCCCTCTGTTGGCCCAAACATGTTACCAGCAGGAGTCCATCATGACTGGCATCCTGGATTCCAGCTCCAGCAGTATTGCAGGGCCTGGATGCCAGGGGTGCGAGAACTCAAACAGATGGGACATATTTGTTTTGCTTTTGTGGTGTGGGGGATGTGACCCAGGGCCTGGAATGTGTTAGACAAGGTCTGTAAATCTCCATTCTACAACATCAGTTTTTTAATACATCACTCCAAAAAGAAACCCTGTTCACAGTTAATCCATCCCCTGCTAATCTGCTTTCCACCTCTATGGATTTGCCTGTTTTGGGCAGCTCGTGTCAGTGGACTCGTACGGGCTTCTTTCACTCAGCAGCATGTTGTCAGCGTTCATTCATGTTATAATACGCAGTGTCAGGATGTCGTTCTTTATTGTGGCTGAAGTGTATTCCATGAGACAGGCAGATCACATTTTCTTCATCCAGTCACTTGATAATGGGTTCTTGGATGGCTTCCACCTTTCAGCCGTTGTAAGCAGTGCTGCTGTGAACATTCATGGAAAGGCTCTTGTGTGACATGTGTTCATTTCTTTGGGGTAGACTCTTGTTTACTGAGCACCTACAGACTTTGTGCCATGGCATTGCCCCATTTACCTGCCACCAGGCAACCCCATCTTATAGGTGGAGACACCAAGGTCAGAGCAGGGTGAGTTATCTGCCAGTATTCCCCAGCTGAAAAGGGCTGAAAGGATCTTACTGGGCCATTGGCCCTTCCCTACACAACACAGTGCCCAGATGCTTGGGCCCTAAATCCTGTCGATGTGGCATGTCCTCCTCTTGTCACTTGGAGGCAGGGCTTGTGGGCCTCTGTGAAGGCCGCTTACCCCCATCTTCTCTGTGCCCTGACAGATCAATCAGAATGTGGAGATCCAGCGGGGCCGCCTGCGTGATGACATCAAGGAATACAAGTTCCGGGAGGCCCGGCTGCTGCAGGACTACTCAGAGCTGGAGGAGGAGAACATCAGCCTGCAGAAGCAGGTGTCTGTGCTCAGGCAGAACCAGGCAAGTCTGAGTGGAGGCTGTGTCGGGCGCATAGGTCGGCTCTGGGCCTCGGCCCTCTCACCCAACCCTCTTTTCTGTGTTTCTGTCTCATTTTCAGCTGGTGCTGAGAACCAGCACCAGCAGCACTACAGTTGAGGCAGGGCCCACAGCCAACAGAGCCTAGACTCCCCAGGTCCATGGAACAAGATCTGTGGCTGCAGTGTTTGCTGACCCCTGGCAGGTGAGGCGGGCAAGGAGCAGTCCAGAAGATGATACAAAGTTCACACTAAAAAACCTGAGACTCGATCTATAAGTGCCATCTCCCTCGGGTGCTGCCCACAGGCTGACACTTTACCATGTTCTGCCTGGGCAGGGATGAGGAGGGTCCTGTCCCTGGGGTGGGGATTCTGAGGGTGCCCTCTGAGGATAAGGTGATCCTGGGACCTGAGGACCACAAGAATACACTCCCGCACTGTCCAAGATTCACAACCCTGCAGGGAACGTTTTCTCCCAGGAAATCCCGCACAGTGTCCCAGAATACCAAGTACGCTGTGCTTGCTTTCTTCAGAACTCTGTTACTGCCTGGATCCTCTCAGTGCAGAAAGGTCTCACTGTTGTGTGTATGCAGAACTCCCTGTGTTTGTAAAAGCAAGCATGGAGCAGATTCTTTCCCTAGAAAGCCTCAGAACACAGCTCACAGCCCCCATCAGGCAGCAACAGTTTGTGCTTAACTTTGTGTGTTCATGTAAGGACCACTGAGTCATTGATTTACTTAGGCAGAGCCTGTCCCACATTACTCTGAGGAGAGGAGAGCTGAGGCTCACACATACCCTGCCCTCGGTGGGGTTTCCTTTCTGGTCCCCACTCTCTGGGATCCCTCACCTTCTGATTTGTTGCACTAAGGTGAAGAGGATTCCATGCCTACTTCTCATGAGCACTCCTAGAATGTGATATGTGGTGTCTCTTCTTACCCAAAACCCATGAAGACTGATCAGTGCTTCATTTCATTGGTTTATTTTTTAACAGGACTGTAGAATAAGACAAATTTTTAAAAACTTGCCCACAAAAACAAAAAGACTTGCCCACAAGCTGTGACCCCTCCCACTAAGCATGAGCTTCCATCTGCTCTTTTCCTCCTGTACCTGCAAATATGGTTTTGCGTTGGCAAGACTGAGCTTTCTAGCCACCTCCAGTTCTGCGTTCTGAATTTAGCATTGCGGCATTCTGCCTTCAGAAAGTCTGTTCCTTTATTTTGAAATGTGATTCAAAATAATGGTCATAGCACACACTGCAGTACATGCTTTATGTGTCCTATAGTATGTGATTGGCTATTGATATTGAGTAAGTTTTTTGTACAGTTTAAATCAGCCCTAACTTGATATTTTAAGAATCCTAATAGAAATTGGGCCATATAGATAAGTGTTCTGAAGCCTGAGACATTGCAGGCTCCATGTAGTGTGTGCCTTGGGGCACACTGGACCTGGTAGTGGGCTGCACACTTCCATGCATTTGCACAGCATGCCTGGTACCCTCTTAGCAGACGTCCCTTGTGGAGGACATGGGCTCAGCCTGAGTGGCCGCCGCCTCTTCTGTAGGGAGATGCTTTTCCTCATGAGTCACTTTGCTCTTTGTGACCTGGTGCATTTTCTTAATTTATTGGACCTTCGTGGAGCCTTCCTCTCATCAGATTGTTCAACCTCCCTTTCTCAGGTGGAATTTGAGGGCCTCAAACATGAGATCAAGCGCCTGGAGGAGGAGACTGAGTACCTTAACAGCCAGCTGGAGGATGCTATCCGGCTTAAGGAGATCTCGGAGCGGCAGCTGGAGGAGGCACTGGAGACACTGAAGACAGAGCGAGAGCAGAAGAACAGTCTGCGGAAGGAGCTGTCGCACTACATGAGCATTAACGACTCCTTCTACACCAGCCACTTGCAGGTCTCCCTGGATGGCCTCAAGTTCAGTGATGACACCACTGCTGAGCCCAATAACGATGCTGAGGCTCTAGTTAATGGATTTGAGCATGGTAGCTTAGCCAAGCCCCTGCCGGACAATAAGACATCCACACCCAGGAAGGACAGCCTGGTGCCCCCCTCTCCCAGCCTTGTTTCCGATCTGCTCAGTGAGCTTCACATCTCTGAGATCCAGAAGCTGAAGCAGCAGCTGGTGCAGGTGAGTTGGCAGGGCCTTGTGTGCCAACTGTCAGCATGCACTGCCGAGTAGGGCTTCCCTGGAACTGTTGTTGGTATTAATTTACTTACGTCAATTTTAAATCATGTCATTGACATAAATAAAACTCCACAGTGCAGAGAGGGTAGCCCCAGAGAAGTCAGTGTCTGGTTAGAGGGTGGGGTTTCACTGTGTGATGCACATAGTGCTTCCCGTTGCCCACACTATCAGGTGAAGACACAGTGCTGGCCTTTTGTGTGACACTTTCTCAGGCTACAGCTGGGCTCATCTCTAAGGAGATGGCTCCTCCTTCATCCAGCAGATCTAGTGCCCTGCACAGTGCATAGGGAGGAGGGTGGCAGAGCTTCCATGTTCCAGAGCAGAGAGCTGAGGCTGAGATGGTCCCCTCCAACCTCCCCTGTCACCCAGAGAGCACACTCTGAGCCCGGCTGGCCTATAGCAGGAGTGGGGACAGGGTCCTCATGAGTGACCTATGCTACTGAGGGTAGGCACAGCTCTAAAGGCCCTGTGTGGATTTTCCCCACTCGGCCTATACTATGTGTGTCACTGACAGTGTAGTCAAGAAACCTTTTGCCAGGCCAGCTTGGATGTCCTCTGAGCCTGCTGCTGAGCTGTCCTGCTGCTTGTGCTTTACAGATGGAGCGGGAGAAGACAGGCTTGCTGGCAACACTGCAGGACACACAGAAGCAGCTGGAACAGGCGCGGGGAGCTCTCTCAGAGCAGGATGAGAAGGTGAGCCGCCTTACAGAGAATCTGAGTGCACTGCGGCGCCTGCAGGCTGGCAAAGAGCGGCAGACTGCCCTGGACAACGAAAAGGACCGAGACAGCCACGAAGATGGTGACTACTACGAGGTGGATATCAATGGGCCCGAGATCCTGGCATGCAAGTACCACGTGGCTGTGACAGAGGCCGGCGAGCTGCGGGAGCAGCTTAAGGCACTGCAGAGCACACATGAAGCTCAGGAGGCCCAGCATGCAGAGGAGAAGGTTCGTTACGAGGCCGAGGCCCAGGCGCTCTCTGAGAAGGTGTCCCTGCTGGAAAAGGCCAGCTGCCAGGACCGTGATTTGCTAGTCCATCTGGAAAAAGAGCTGAAGAAGGTGAGTGATGTGGCTGGTGAGACCCAGGGCAGCCTGAGTGTGGCCCAAGATGAGCTAGTGACCTTCAGCGAGGAGCTGGCCAACCTCTACCACCATGTGTGCATGTGCAACAATGAGACACCCAACCGTGTCATGCTGGACTACTACCGGGAAGGCCAAGGTAGGGCTGGGCGCATCAGCCCTGGGGGCCGCACCAGCCCTGAGGGTCGTGGCCGCCGCTCACCCATTCTGCTGCCCAAGGGGCTGCTGGCCACAGATGCAGGCCGGTCAGATGGTGTTGCTGGGGACAGCAGCCCCTCCCCCAGCTCTTCGCTGCCATCACCTCTGAGTGACCCCCGCCGGGAGCCCATGAACATCTACAACCTGATTGCAATCATCCGCGACCAGATCAAGCACTTGCAGGCAGCTGTGGACCGAACAACAGAGCTCTCCCGGCAACGCATTGCCTCCCAGGAGCTGGGCCCAGCTGTGGACAAGGACAAGGAGGCACTCATGGAAGAGATCCTCAAGCTGAAGTCGCTGCTTAGCACCAAGCGGGAGCAGATCACCACTCTGCGCACTGTGCTCAAAGCCAACAAGCAGGTGAGCCGGTGTGGTGGTTGTCTTCTCTCCTTGGTCTCTGTGCCTCACTGCTGCAGGGCTTCCCAGACATGTGTCGTCTCAACATGGAGCTGACTCCAGGTCAACTTCAGCTCCAGCCAGGATAATGGAGTGAGTGGAAGGGCTGGGCAGGCACCATTGCTGTGGACCACCTCACACCAGTTCCTGATGCTAATGAACGTGACAGCCGCAGCCTGAGTGCCCTGGCAGAGTGGCACTGGGCTGTGCAAGGGTCTGCAGGGCAGGGTTGGGGTTGCCCAGTCCTTCCTTGTGGTCAGGGTCAGCAGGTGGTATTCACTGAAGTGGCTGGGCGCCCCTAGCTTGGCTGCTTGGGTTTATCCTCAGGCTGCATCAGAGGGAGGTGTCTCCCCAAGTGATTTTTGAGGGTTTCTGCACCACCTGGGACCTAGAGTCTCCACCCAGATCTAAAGGGCTCTAGGCTAATTCCTAACTTGAACGTGTCTGCCCTAGACGGCTGAAGTGGCCCTCGCCAACCTGAAGAGCAAGTACGAAAATGAGAAGGCCATGGTGACTGAGACCATGATGAAGCTGCGCAACGAGCTCAAGGCCCTCAAGGAGGATGCAGCCACCTTCTCCTCTCTGCGCGCCATGTTTGCCACCAGGTAAGTGCACCTTCTCTGACCTTGCTCTCGTGCAGTCTCAGTGCTCACCCTCAGCCCCTGTGCCCAGCTCCATTAGCTCAAGATTTGGAAAGCCCCAGCCCCAGCACAGGGGCTCACGTTGGTGACAAGGCAGGGCAAAGAGGTAACAAGGACTGTGTCACATTGGTCCCCTCAGCCATGTGTCCTGTGGGCAAGTTCGCCAGTGCAGTCTGTGCCTGACAAGTGCCATGTGTGCTGACCTTAGGCAGAGGCTCTGCAGTCCTTTCTCCTGTTCCTGTTGCTGCCAGGCCCTGCTACCAAGAGCGTGGGTCTGCAGGCTTTTTCTGTTTTATTATTAGTGAAAGCCTGGCAGGCTCAGCTTGTCTCATTTGTACATGAGGCTGAAAGGCACAGGGTCTGGGAGTATTGAGCTTTGAGGTTGGGTGGGATCCAGTGTTCGAGAGGTATGGGTAACAACGATTCCTGTGACTGACTGTGAGGCACATACATACAGTAGGCTGAAGCTGGGGCAGGGTTCCTTTCCTGGCTGGTGAGTCCCTGTCAGGACACCCCTGCACCGATCTACACTTTACGGCCACCCCACCTGGCCTTCCAGGGAAGTGAGAGGAGCAGTTCAGGGGTTCAAGCTCCAGAGGGGAGCAGTTGTGTTTCCACCCTGCTAGGCTTGGGAAGATCAGACCCTAGACTGGAAAGCACGGCCTTTGCCTTTCACACTCCAAGGATGGGTGATGCCACCTCCTGGTGGATGTTGTTATGGCCTGGGGGTTGGCCATGTCCCCTGCACGCCCAGCACAGAATCTGGTGCACCTAGCAGTTTGCTGTGGTGGCTGAGGAAGTGGAGACTCTGAGGGAGACAGAATGGGAGCCAGGTCAGGGCTGGTGTCCCTGCAGCATAGGAATTGAGACAGGAAGAGGTCCAGGGTTTCTGTACAGGCTTTCTCTCTTCTTGGAGCTTAGGGAAATGCTTGAGGAAAGATCCTACAGCTCTTCAAACTTGTTTTATTTAAAGGTCTGACCTTTCAGATGGGGCCAGGATTTCAGACCTGTAAGGTTGGTGGCACAGTGCATGTCTCTTAAGAAGGCACTGTCAGGGGACCACTTCACAGGGTGTGGGCACAGGCAAGGCAGGGCTTTGAGAGCAGAGAAGGCACTGCTCAGTGATGAGCCACACTCTGCCCTGAGCCTGAGACTTCACCTCCGCAGGGTCTGTGTTCCTGCAGGTCCCACCCACAGGTGGGATACCAGAAACAGCAGAGTAGGCATTAGTTCTCCTCCCCAGGTCCACACCTGGTCAGGACAGGTGTGTCACAGTAGGTGGAGGCCTGGGCTCTGGCTGTTGCTCAGCATAGTCTTACTAAGCACCATTTCAATGTTCAAGCGCAAGCAAGCCCAGTCCTGCCTTGCTTTCCACCCAAACCCTGGAAGCCAGTGATGTCTCAGTGCTGAGCTTCCTCCTGGCCTTCAAATGGGGAGATCACCCCACCAAAAGGCAAACTGCTGAACATTATAATGTCTTGAGGAAATACAGCTGAACAAGCGAAGCACGCTCACCAAACCAGCACAGAATCTAAGCCAACCTTACAGGGCTGCCTGCTTGGGGTGCTGAGGGCCCCTCTGACCCTTATCAGGTTTTTGTCTAAAGAAGACTTTGCTAAGAGAAACCACAGCAAACCTCCCTTATCCTGGTCTCATCCCAGGTGTTGCGTGGAGGGACAGCCCTGGTCCGATGCTTTCCCTGGCCTGGCCCTTCATTCATACTCTTGGTCCCCACAGGTGTGATGAGTACATCACACAGCTGGATGAGATGCAGCGGCAGCTGGCGGCTGCTGAGGATGAGAAGAAGACACTTAACTCCCTGCTGCGAATGGCCATCCAGCAGAAGCTAGCACTGACCCAGCGGCTGGAGCTGCTTGAGCTGGACCATGAGCAGACCCGGCGGGGCCGCACCAAGGCTGCCCCCAAAGCCAAGCCAGCCACCCCGAGCGTAAGTCACACCTGTGCCTGCGCAAACGACAGGGCCGAGGGCACCGGGCTCGCCAACCAGGTGTTCTGCAGCGAGAAGCACAGCATTTACTGTGATTAGGGTTGTGGGGCGCCGCATGCCACAGCTAACGTCTGCTTCACTTCAACTAACCCCGCAGCGGTGGGACAGTGGTGCTAGGCCAGTCTTAACGTGACTAATGCACGGAGAGCAGGATTCTAGCTGAGTGGCAGCGCGGGGCATGGCTGTCACCAGGACGCTCCTGTGAGTTTGTGCCGCTTCCTACTCCAGTTCCCTCAGGAGCACTGGGTTAGTTGCTATCTTACAGGTTCAGAGGTAGGGATGGAGCTGTGTACCCTGGTGGAAGCCAGATGTGTGGAAGTGTCTCCTAGGGGTCCCGGACACCTTAGGGAGAGAGTCCTGTCCCACTCCCTCAGCGCCCACAGAGGGACAGAACCTGAGTTGGAAGTTGCATGTTCCTTGTATGTGTGTAATGTCAGCACCTGCAAGCAGTTCTAGGAGGTTCCAGTGTACGCCACAGGCCGAGCCTCAGTGGGCGACTCTGTGGTTAGCAGGGTTCCATGGAAAGTTATGTTTAGTTTGTGCAGGATCTCACTACAGGTCCCATCCAGGGCAAAAGTGCAGGATTTCATCCTTAAACCTAGACAAGAGTGGTCCTGAGCACCTGCATTCTGCAAATGAGACTCACACACCCTGCAGCCCAGAAGAGCAGAGCTCAACAGCCCCAAGGTCTTGTTTCTGAGATCTGCATGCTGGCCTGCTGGCCTGCAAGGTGACAAACTGGCAGGCCGGAGGCCAAGGGCTTCCTCCTTTAAAGAGAAAAGTGTTCCAAGTGCCTGGCCAGACCTTCTGTATTGGGGTAAATTAGCCACCTGTTTTTGGGCCTTGCTCTCAAGTGCTTTAGGCCCGAAGAAGCAGGGTGTGGAGAGTCACAGCCTGAAGTCTGAGTGGCCAGTGGACTTGGCTGGTCACACACAGTGGTAGCAAAGCCGAGCCCACACTGAGAGGGTGTGGCCAAGGCCCAAGGCTGGTTCCCAGACTTGGCAGGATATGGGTGGTTCTCCAGTTCAGTTTGGGGGTGCCAACAGAAAGCAGAAAGTCAGCTAAGGGCTCCCCTGGTTCTCAGAGGCTTCATCCACACCAGAGCTGGGGCACTGGCTATCTGAAGCAGAGCCCTTCTTAGTGTTTCCCTCCTGGTTTCCCAGGGAGCAGCAGGCCTGAGGCTGCCTTCTGCTCTCCTGACAGCTGCTTGTCTGCCTCCTTCTAGAAACAGGGTTGGTGCCGTTACACCACACAGGGCTGGCCGTGTTGTCCCCCACACAGCTGTCTGTCCCACTGTTTCCGTTGGTGCCGAAGGTGACTTGGTCTTCTGCAGATTTTAGGCAATGCATGGTACAGAACAGTAGGAACGTAGGATAGGACATGGGTGTGCCCTGCACATCCATCCTGGGGATGGCTGCCTGCATGCCTGCCCCCCGCCTTGCTCTCTCTTCACCAGGCCAGCACGCAGCTTCTCTTGTACCTGTAGGGGGCTTTGCGGTCCCTCAGAGCCACCGGCCCCCCTAACACACATGCAGGTCTCCTCTGCCAACTAACCGGCTCACACACTCCCAGCACGATGAGAACTTAGTTGTCAAGTGAGCAGGAGGCAACAGGTGGCCCTTTTCTAATGCTGTCTTGTTTTCTCCCATTTTCAGCTGTAGAGTAGCTGCTGGGAGGAAGTGGCCACCCGGCCCTGTCACACTGCAGTCCCCCCCTCCCCTCCCGTGGCCCAGGCAAAGGAAGGAAGGGTAACCTAAAGTCCACTTAGAAATGTTTTGGATATATCACTGCAATTTTTTTCCAATAGTACACCCCAAGTTTTTACTGGGAGGGGAAAAAGCTTTAATACAGAATGCCGTGAGCGCTGCTTGGAAAGGCCTCTGTAGGGCCGAAGAACCTGCTTCCCAGCCACCACCAGGCTCACTAGGAGCCCGCTGGACACCCGCCACAGGGGTCCTTATTACACACGTTCATTTTTTATCCGATCAACCTGTGCACTTTTGATATTTTGATACTATATTTGCTTCCTCAGTTTCTCTCCTAGAGACGGTCTCAGATGCCGTGGTCTGTGCTTGTGGTCCTGTAGCTGTCGGTTGTAGCTCTGCCGTGTTGATCTGGCATCAGCACAAGGCAGGGCTGTCTCCGTAGTGTGTAGCTCTAGACTGGAGATGAGGCTTTGGCCCAGCGAGGAGCTCGGCTAAGTATATCCGTGCTGTGGTTCAGCAGCCTTTTAGATTATACGGCATTATGGTTCATGTTTGAAATTACAGATTTTAAATGCCATGTTCATTAAGAAATCCAGGGTATTCCAATTCTGGGGTTTTTCATATTGTATTATTATTATTCTTAGGAATAGTTCAATGTAACAAGAAGAAAACTTGACCTTTGTTCTGGTTAAAATAGTAACAGGCACTTGAAAAAAAAGTTAAATTATTGAATAAGTAGTATTACCTACAAATTCCAGAATTTTCTGGGTTTTAGGACATTGTGAAGCATGACTGATTAACAGAATTTTATACAACTGTACCAGTGAAATTCCAAATTGGAATTGTTCTGTTATTCTGGTTGTTGTGCCAAATTATGGTGCACTTAGAAAATTCTACAGTTGTCGATTTTTAGGGTGTTCTATTTCAACGCCTTTTTGTTAGTAATCATTGCCAGTAGTGCCTTCATCAGTTAAGGGAGGTGTCCCAGCAAAGTTACTTCTCCAGAGTGGGTAGTAAAGAGCTCGTTGGGAATGCTGAAGGCCAGTGTGGACCAACAGGTGGCAGAGGTACTCTCCTCACACCTGGACCTGGGCATCTTCGTTGAGGGAAAGAAAACAGTAATTGTGCAAAATTCTGTTAGTCAGTGATTCTTTACTTGCAAATTCAGGGGCTTAGAAAACAAAAACAAACACAAAACCTTGAGTGTGCTTTGGGAACCAAATGGACTTACTAGGACAAGCTAAGCAAGCTGTACGAACACCACGTTTGTGAAGAGAACAGTGAGGAGCCGAGGGCACCAGAGCTGGCTCGGCTGGGGGACAAGGGTTAGCCATAGTATTCTTTGCAAATGTGAAAACAAGGTATTATATCTTCTCTTGCTTGGTGTAACTAATCACTGTTAATTTCAGGAAACAGAACTCATTAAAGATCCTTAGCAAACCAGGTCTGCATCCTGTGCTGTTTGCTGAGTGAGGTTCACGGGTGTGGTCAGATTGGTACTTGTGGAGGAAGAAAAACTGTCCTCCATCCTCCAAAATAAAGGGGACAAATTATAATAATATAAATTACAAGAAATGAAGAATTCTGTTTCCTGGAATGAGCATTTCTTATTCCTATTTGTTGGGACTCCTGTTTTTACCTTCTGTTACAGTGTTGATTCATAAAAAATATTGTTACATTTGAGATAACTTCATCTGTATGGGGTATTTATTTGCATTGTCTACGTACTGTATTTTTCCTGTGCATTACCTTAGTGTCAGAATGTTGGTCTTTATTTTAAAAGTCATATGCATGTTCTCCTGCCAAGGAACCTTTACACAGCCCCAAACAAAAAAACTAATAATAAGCAAATGCCTTCAGTTTCTGAGAAAATGAGGCAGAGCATGGAAAAGGAATAGGAAAGAAAAATAATTGAGACTCAAGACACAAGACGTGGCATGAATGTCTGCAAGGCCAACTCGCATAGGAACAGTGGGCCTGGGTAAAGAGTCTCTTTGGTAGGACCAATAAATAAAGAGTAATAAAAATCAAAGCACACGCCTTGCTTTCTGTGGTTGCTTTGGCCCCTATAGAGATAACCATGGTGCCAGCAGTACACCAGCCTGGGGGTCCCCCTGATGCTGGGATCTGGCAACGTCCTGGGGGTGGAGGGGAGATGTGTGGGTCACACCCTGGTTCCCACACAGGTCCGAGTACCCAGCAGCTGGTCAGAATACACTGTGCTTCCGTGGATTAAAACAATAAGCGACCTGTGCTGTCCTGACTGAGAAGCAGTGGTTTGGATGATGCGGGGTCACGTGGTGGCCAGAGTCTTGCTTCCAGAACCCAGAGGTGAATAGATTCAGGCTACAAGACTTAACCTGTTCATCAACACAGACACCTGTTTAACTGTAGGAATGTGTACTAAGACATGTGGAGCACACGGAAATTACTGCTCAAGGGTAAGGGAAGGTAGGACAGCAGGGTGCACTCTGGTCAGCTCTGAACATCCGTACCCACCCAGGGCTTCCCTCCAGAGGTGTCTCAGGCCAGGGTCTTGTTCTAGGCCTCCCTTCCTTTGCTGACGTTCTTATCCCTTTGAGTGTTCCTCAGCTGACAATCCTATCCCTATTTATTTATTGAGACTAGGTCTTGCTCTGTAATTTAGGCTGGTAACCCATAGCAGTTTTCCTGCCTGAGCCTCCTGAGTCCTGGAATTACAGGCATGCGCCCCCATGCCTGGCTCCCTATCCCTCTTTAGTAGCAGCTGTCATGACCTGCTGTAGGTTTCATTGTTTTAGTTGAATAATGAGGCTGTTAACCAGGTGTGGTGGTGTACGCTTATAATTCCAGCATTTGGGAGATTAAGGCAGAATTGCTGCAAGTTTAAGGCATAGTACAACGTAGATAGACTTTGACTCAAAAAAAAGAAAAACCACACAAACAAACAAACCTGTTGTTTCAGAGTTCTAGGAAAAGGTGGAAGGGAAACCCTACAGAGTAGGGCAGTACGGGGCAGCAGGGCCCATGAGGCACCCTACTTCTCTTTAAATGTGTGGCCACTGTAGCCTGGCTTCAGGCTAAGTGGTTCACATAGGCATCCAGAAGCTGAGCTCCCACCTCTTGCATTCTGGGTCCTTGAATGACCGCCATGCAGAGAGGGGAGCTACCTCAGCAGGTGGAGTCCCAGCACCCTGCGGGAATGGGAAGCCATGTTGGAAGGATGCCTGTGTGGCTGCCCATATGAGATGGAATGGGCTCCATTCCCTCCCATCTTCCATGTCTCTCTGAGAGTTTCACCCCAACACCTGCCTGGTTCCTTGGTCTGAAAACAGTAGTACAGGCTTAGAAGCTGGACCACTGCAGACTGGTTGAATCACCACTAGTTAGTAGCCAGCTGACCTTGGCTAACTTTGCCTCTCTCAAAGTCAAAGGCAGGGGTTCCCGTTAGAGGTCACTGAAGCTTCGTCAGGCCATTGATCTGTCATGTACCAGGTGTTCAGCGCGTGATTGTTAGTCATGTGGTTCTGACATCATCATCATCTCCAAGGCTTTTTAGATACAGGTCAGGAAGCTAGGCCTTTGTTCAGTATGATTTGAGAAATACAATTTTAAGTCAGCTTCTTATACAAGTGTAATTTGTCTGTAGGAAAGTACACGTATCTTAGTGTACAGGCCAGATTTGCACGTAGTAAACACAGCTCTGTAACTAGCAGCTGTGAAGCTCCCCAGCCCCACAGGGTTTAATATTATCGCACACTGTAATGAGGTCTGTCTGCCAGCCCTGCTGAAGTCCTGCGGACGGAGCCTCCAAAAAACGTATTCTGGTTCATCTTTGTTTTCTCTCAGTGTTTTTCTTTCGGCAGTGTCCACACAGTGAAACTGGGAAGGGCTAAGTTGTTATTTGTTGGAGTTTCTTCTGAGTTCTGATTTCTTGAGTGTGATTTCTTGAGCCCAGTCCCTGGTGTGAAAGAGCTTCTTAGAAAACAGCAAAAGGCGGTCCACAGTGCCTACCGTGGAAAGTCCCTTTTTGTCCACATCTGAGGCCTGTATGTGGGCTTCCTGGAAAGAGAGAGCCACAGGGTGAAGTATTCTATCCCCTACCCCCGCCATCCCTTGTGTCGACTATGTAGTTCAGGCTGCCTCAAACTTGCAGCAATCTAGAATGGCTTTCCTTTGGGATATTTGGTGAAGTACATGAAACAGAAGTGGCCACTGGCTGATTGATTGCTGCAAGCTGAATGCAGTGTCATTAGTACCCAGGCAAGCAGCAAATGAGAACAGTTCCTTAAAGCCCTGGTGCTCTCCACACCCCTCCCCCAGGTGACTCCATAACATGCCAGTGCAGGTCTTCTGTACTAATAAATGGAAGCATACAGTAGACACCTGCAGCTTTGATAAATTTACCTGACCCACCTTTGTGCTTTGAGAAACTCACAAAGTCCAACATTCATTCAGGACGAAAACACTGAAGAAAATAGGTATAGAAGGGCCTTATCTTGGTCTGATAAAAGCCATTTTGACAAACCTGTTGCCACCATCATTGTGGATGGGGAGAAACTGAAAGCTTTTCATCTAAAATAAGAAGTGAGAGATGTCACTGTCACCACTCCTGTTCAAAATAGTACTCTCGTCAGTAAGAGCAGTTGGATAAGGAAAATAGAAGGGATATGTATAGGAAAGGAAGAAATGATACTATTAATATTTGCAAAAGACATGATCCTCACATACAAGACTCAATAAAATCTACCAAAAGACTTAAGAATTAATAACCAAATTCAGTAACATAGCAAGATACAAAATCAACACACCAAAAATCAGTAGCATGCCTGTACACCAATAATGAATACACTGAGAATAAATTAGGAAAAAATATCACTCACGATAGACAGTATGGTTTGTCAAGAAAAGTTAAATACTTAAGAATTAATAAGGAAGGGGCTGGGGATTTAGCTCAGTGGCATAAGTACCTGCCTTGCAAGCAGGTGGTCGTGAGTTCGATCTCCAGTACCGATAAAAATGCAAAAGACAAAAAAAAAAAAAAGAATTAATAAGGAAATGAAAGACTACTACAGTGAAAACTACAGCACTGAGTAAAAGGAAATCAAAGGGGAACCAGAAAAGACCCAGAATAGCCAAAGCAATTTTGGCTAATGAGCAAAGTAGAAGGTACTACAATCCCTGACTTGAAGCTATATTACAAAGATACAGTGATAATATAACTGGTACAAAACCAGAGAGAAACAAGTGGAACAAAATAGAGTATCCAGAAACAATCTAAAGCAAATTCAGTTATTTGATATTTGACAAAGGAACCAAAAACATTCATTAGAGGGGAAATAATAGCCTCTTTAGTAAATGGTATTGGGAAAACTGACTGTCTACATAGAATACTATCTACTAGGAGATTGAATCTCGACCGATATCTTTGTACTAAACTAATATTTGAATGGATCAAAAAACTAAATGTTAAGGCATAAATAAGCTGTTGGAAGGCAAAATAGGTAAAATCCTTGGAACCATAGGCCTAGGCAAGGACTTTCTGAACAGAACCCCAGTTGCGTAAGAAATAATACTAAAAGTCAACAAATGGATCATATCAAATTTAAAAGTGAAAAGACAACCTACAGAATGGGAAAAAATTTATTGTTTATACTTCAGAGGACTCATATCTGGAATATATAAAGAACTCAAAAACTTAGTCCCCACCAAAATAGAAGACCCAGTCAAAAAATTGGCAAGTGAAATGAATAGAATCTTTTCAGAAGTACAGTGCAAATGTCCAAATAAATACATCAAGAAATGCACCTTTGTTGGCCATTGAAGAAATGCAAATGAAAATAGCACTGGGAGTCTTATCCCAGAAAGAATGGCCATCATCAAGAAAACAAAGAATAACAAATGCTGGTGAGGCTGCAGGGAAAAAGGACTACTTTGATACTGTTGGTAGGCGTATGAATTGGCACAACTACTTTGAAAATCAGTAAGGAGATTCTTCAAAAAATTGAAACTAGATACTACATTTGACCCAGCTATGCCCCTTCCAAGACTCTTCCCCCAAAGAATTAAAGTCATCCTCTTATACTTATATGCATACCTGTGTCTATAGCAGTATAATTCAGAGTAGCTAGATCTTGGAAACAGCTTATATGCCCATCAATAGATGAATGATTAAAAAAATGATATTTTCACACAATGGAATACTATTCTGCCATACAGGAGAATAAACGTGAGTGATTTGTAGGAAAATGGATGTACCATGAGATCATTATGTTAAGTCAAATAAATCAGATTTGCAGGATTAAATGTTGCAAGATTTCTCTTGTCTGAGAAATCCGAAGTATAAAATAAAAATTAAGTAATAGGAAGTAAGGAGATAGAGCTTTCTCTGATGGGACGGGACTCAAGTGATGAGAGGAGGGCAGAGGGAATACAGAGACAGGGAATGAAAGAAGGAATTAAGATGTGTTTTGTACATGTACCATCTCCACAACAAAGCAACTCATCTCTCTAGAAAATCTTCCCAGCCCCCGGCAAGTATCACCTCAGGCAACCCTTCCCTTAGGAATGCAGTCCTGTGCTTCCTCACTGATAAGACACTTTAAGCAGTTCTCTCCTGGGCATCTCCTTGCTTGGAAGAGCCACACTGTACCATCACCGATAAAACTGACCAATGAACCCTGCAAACAAGCTTTACAAAACCCTGACATCCTGAGGTGCACAGGATGTGTTTCCTTTCAAGGTTAAGATGAGATTAGCTGCTAGAATGACTAACCTCACTGTGTTAGTCCTCTCCTTTCGTTCAGGGCTCAGCCTGGTTTTGAACATGAGTTGGCTGGGTGGGTGCACTTAATAAATCTCCCTGTTTCAATCCATTGGTCTCTCCAGTCTGTTTTCCTCAACATTTTTGGTGGCTACCAAGGGACTGGGGACAGCAGGCTTGCTGTCTCTTTTTGCCTGCCTGCTGGGGACCACAGGACTCACAGTCTGGGGAAGACCCTCCTGTGGACCACCAAGTAAAACTTTAGCTCGAAGAGGGAACCGGAGAACTGCGCTAAGGTAAGATTCCCAGAGGAAACCTGTTCTGAGCAAACGGGCAGGCTGATCACTTCTTGGGGAGTACCGAGTAAACTGACCTGTACCCTGTACTAGTATCCTGAGCAAGAGTGGCCTGTAGTAAGAATTGGCTGTTGGGGATGCTAGAAACATGGGAGTGGCCTGCCCTGGGAGAGCCTCACAGTATGTTCAGTCTGGACTAGGGAAAGGGGAGATGTGTGAGTGAGCAGAGTGATGTATGTGGGGGCTGCAGGTCTCTCAGCATGGGCTGTACACCTGGGGCAAATGTGGCACTGACTAGTAGCAATCCGCATGTGGCTTATGGAGGTTCCTCAAAGATGGTAGATAATTTGTGAGGCCTGAGTTTGAGATTGTGAACCCTCTATTTGTTAAGTGAAACTTAAACATGATGAGGAAGAGGTTTAATATTTTACTTAAGTAACTGTGAGAGTGAATTGCATAGAAACCCACTCCAATTAGAATGTACATTAAAGAACTTTAGAAAAGGTTACACTGAGAAGTAATGGGGTGAAGTTAACCTCCCCCCCAGAGGTGAGAACTCTTTGTAAAATTGATTTGCCATCTTTTAATGTAGGGTGGCTGGTGGAGGGGACAATAGATAGGGGAACAATTGGAAGAGTATATTGGAGTGGTGAATGGAGGCAGGACAGCAGCGAGGATACCCAGATCAATTTCTCTACATTGACTCATGGCTAAATCTAGTTCAAACTCAGCCTGCATGACTGCAGTCCTAGCTGACAGCATATCATAAAGCCCTTATGGCCTGAGCTGGGTCTAACATAAGGGACAAAGGGGAATCCACTTGGCCAATGGCTATAGGAGGTAGGTCAGAGAACAAAGGACCCAAGAAAAGCCAGTCCTACAGGAGTCACTTAAAGAGGCAAGTGTACCTCCTCCCCCTTACACTCCATTTTGTCTGCCTCTACAGAAGTCCATTCATTGGGAATTGGAATCAGAAAGCAGCAAGTCTGTCATTTGCTCCACAGAAGAGAAATCAGGACCCTCACCCAGGGGAGAAAATGAAGAAAGCCCCAATGATAAGACAGCCAGTCAAATGAGCCATCAGGCCTACAGATGCCCCTCTGAGAGGCATCTATTCATTATGATGCAGAGGGTCAGATCCAAAGAGGACAATAGGCCTTGTCAGCCTATTTCAGCCTTTTTCAAGTACTGACCTCCTCAACTGTAAGCATCATCCCTGTCCTATATGGAGAAGCTTCAGGCACTCATAGATCTAATGCAATCCATCTTTCAGATGCACAACCCAAATTGGGCGGGCTGTAAACAACTCCTGATGCTATTCAATACTGAAAAGTACCAGAGAGTGACACAGCCCTCTATCAGTTAGAGGATCATGTACCCCAGGAGTGATGAGTGTCAAGGCATATGCTCAAAATCAGTTCCCTGAGATTGTACCAAATTGGGACCCACATGTTAAAGAGGGGATGCATAGTCGGCAAACATGCCAAGACTTTCTTGCTTGAAGGCAAGAGGCAAGAAAGTCATAAATATGGGGGAAATTTGAAATGTTCTAAAAACTGGGTGAAAGGCTAATCAAATCTATGAGAGACTTCATGCACCCACTTTTTTTTTTTTTTTTTTTTGTACCGGGGATTGAACTCACAATCTCATGCTTGGCAGGTATTTAGGCCGCTGAATCCCCAGCCCTATGAGAGACTTCATAAGGTGTTTCAGTTCTGCAACCCGTTTAACCCAGAAGCAGCTGAAAATTAATGCGTGGTAAATTGAGCTTTTGTAGGAAAGCTGACAAGGGGACATTAGTCATAAATTGTGGCAGCTAGAGGTTTTTGCTGCATAAACGCTACTCAGCTTTTACAAGTAACTAAGGTATATGGTAATCCTGATCAAGAAGCCAAGTGGGAGACTGACCAGAGGATTAAAACAAAACAAAACAAAAACAAATCTTCTGCAGCAGCACTAAGGGAAAAAAGACAGAGCTCACCAATAGATGGGGGTGGGGAGGAAAATAGTAAAAGGGTCCAACTGAAGAGATCCAAGCTACCTTGAAATCAATGAGTGTAGTACAAAAAATAGGACAATGGGTGGCTGAATGCCCATAAAAGGATAAAAAAAGATAATGGAGGTTATAAGACCAGAGACCCACTACCGGAGGATACTTACAGGGAGAACAGGAAGCAGAATTGGATTGGTAGGAACTGAAAGTTATGAGGATTAGCTGAGACCAGGCTCTTTTCTCCTTAGGTCCTCAGGAGCCCATGGTCACAAAGTAGGGAGCCACAAAAAGAAAGAACACCAGGGATAGAGAAAAGAAAAGGAAGAGATTGTATGTATACAGGTATACATATATGACTATTATGGAAGCCACTGGAGTACCGTAAAAGAAGCTGTTTTCCCAGCCTAAAAGATGTGACATAGGGAAATGAGAAGTCCAACATGACTTCCTGTATTTCCCAAACTCTAGAGGTGGTGTAACTCTAAACCTGTAACTCCAAAGCTTTGGTTTTAACTCTTAACCATCCCACAAACAGAAGAATGGTGATTGCATTCAGACAAATGACTAGATGAGCTACTTTGACTGGTGCAGAAGATTCCTGGGGTATGGGCTGTAGGTAGCTGGCTGACTGTAAATCAAGCACTGGTGCAGTAGATTTAAAGCCAGAGACAACTCCAATTAGAGTTTGCCAATATCCCCTTCCCTGGGAAGCCATACAAGGCACTGAGAATGTTTTAAACAGCTCTTAGATCATGGAATCTTAGCTGGATGCCAATCTTTTGGAGCACCTGCTTCTACCCTTACATAAGCCTGAGCCCAATAAATGTAAACCTGGGCAGGCTTTGTGTGCTGTGAATTGTGCTACTGAAGCTATTCACCTACAGTGACAAATCCATACACTGATGGGATTCACTTCAAGTGCTGGCTGGTTTACCTGCTTAAAGGGTGCAGTTTTCTGACTACCCCTTGCATCAGTCAGTCCATCATTACATTCCGATAGAGGATCTGTCACAGGCATAAAGAAACCTGGACTCCGCTTCTCCAAGTGTTCGAAAACTCCCCAGTAATCTTTGGAGAGATGCTGGCTACTGACTATAGCCCTTGGATTTTGAGACTAATTTTGTCATCAAGGCACATAAACATGGTTTTATCAGGCCCATATTTATTCTTTAGAAGATTTCTACTGATGAATTATTAATTACAACTTTATTTGCCTGCAGCAGTTGTGCTGGCTGGGAGAGATGCTACCCACATCTCCACTCCCTGCCCACCTGGTAAGCAACTGGCTGATTTAGAAGAATGCAAGATGAGATGATAGCAATTGAACTAAAGAAAAATCTTAATGCTTGTATTGTTTGACTTTGAAGACCTAAAACTGGTAGTCTGAGCATCTATTTGTATGAAATTATGAGTACTTGCATCAACAATTTCACATCAGCTGTGTACTTCCTTACAAAACCTAGAAGATAACATCATAAATAAATTCTCATATGAACTATAATGAAAATACCAGTAAAACTCTACAACAAAAATAAACTTTGCTTTGACTCTCACACCCAAGCTGGTCTTCACACATGACAGCTACGTGTTCCATGCACATGCCTCACCATGACTGCTTGTGTGCTTAGCTTTCCTACGAGACAGGCAGTTTTGTCCTCTCTTCCTCCTTTGTCAGGAGCTTCCTACTATATTGTAAACCATGCACTTAGCAGGGAAATAAGGTGTCATTAAAACACAAATAAAATGAGTAGTTAGAATAAACATCAACATCTTCACATTGGCTGTTTACTTGTTTATAAAACTTAAAAGATAACATCAAGAGCAGTAATTGTGTTGGCCAGGAGAGAACAAGGAAGCAACAACCTCCTGTGTGCCTGCAGCAGTTGTGCTGGCTGGGAGAGAAGCTACCCACATCTCCACTCCCTGCCCACCTGGTAAGCAACTGGCTGATTTAGAAGAATGCAAGATGAGATGATAGCAATTGAACTAAAGAAAAATCTTAATGCTTGTATTGTTTGACTTTGAAGACCTAAAACTGGTAGTCTGAGCATCTATTTAGAGGATAACAATATGCAACATAGTAGTTATTGTGGATTTCCTGTTGTCTTGTTTTTGCCAATATCATTCTCATTGTGTTTTTTACCCTTTAAAATGGAAAAAATGTATATAACATAAAACCTGTGTGAACTATACACAAAAATATACCATAAAAATAGGCTGTGATTCAATCATCACACCCAAGGCAGTCTTTCCACATGACAACTGCATATTCCATACACAAGTACCACTTACGCTGATAGCACGTATGTTTTGATTTCTTTTACTTTCTTGTGAGGCATAGCTGACATCTTTTTTTGCTTTCCTGTTGTCATAGTAGGTCTTTGGGATGTTGCACCTGCCTGTTAACCTGGTATGACTCACAATTTTTGCAGATTTTCCTGGGAAGAAAGATGTTTTCCTTTGCTGTAAATGATCTCTTATTGTCCCCAATCCCAATCCTCTATGAAAATTTCTCTGTGATAATTTGCAATTGTTATTTTTTATGAACTGTCAAACTATTTGTCACACATGTTTAGAATTGAGTAAAACAACCATTGACCAATGCTTTGTGTTTCAAGTGACATCATAGTTGCTGTATAATTCATCAACAGCATCTACTCCATGTTTAGTTTTGTTTTTGAAAGTTTCCAGCTCAAGCTTCCATTTTGTCAAGGTTTCTCTATCAATATTTCCATCATGGCAAAATGTTGACATCAGCATTACCAGTTTGCTTTTCTTTGCTACATATGAGGCCAATGTTATATCTTTCTGAAATTCAAAGACTGTACTATATAGTTCTCTATTTTGAAATTGTAACATTTCATTTGGAATTTCTGCTTTGTTGCTGTGTATGGTTCCTGTTTTGGTCAACTTGTGCTCTGTGGGCAAATGTACTATCAGTTGGAAAGTGGTAAACCAATTGTTGAATGTCACATTCCATTTTGGGATATAGGAGTAATAAGTCTGTTCACAATATCGTTCAGTTTACTGCATACACAGAACGCTTTACTTGCATTTCAATCTTTGTGTATTTCACAGCATCTTTATATTTTGTCTGTTATGATTTCCAACACTGAATGGCAGTGCTGGCCCTCTGTCCAATACATTTCACCCCTTCCAAGACCTTCACTATATTTTTAGACCTAGTTCTAACATTGGATCATTCCATTTGGTGGCATGGTCATTTTGCAACATTTCTATTAATCAAATATATACTCACTTTGATGTTTTCTTTATCTGAATCAAGGAGGTCTGCATTCCCTGTGTCTGTATCAGTCGAGTTTTGCTCCATTTCACTGTCACAGGAACTTTGACTCACTTGGCCAACATAAAAGTTATCATCATCATCACCAAAGTTATCATCATCAGCAGCAGCATCATCAGCATCATTATTCACTCACAGCACTCTTATGTTATGAAAGCATGCACTTTGCCATAATGGACTATTTATCATCCATGCATGAGTAATCTCTTGATTCACTTTTGACCTCCTCCAAAACTTGCAAATATGCATTTTCGTGTGCCACTGTACTGAGTTGGGCTACTTCTATGACAAAAATCAAAAGAAAACTTTTTAAAAACAAATCCTGGAGTACCATGGCTCTATTTCACCCTCTGTGATGCTCAGGTAAATGTGCACAAAACCAGTTAGAGCATAAAGGTTGATCCAAAACCAGTTTTGAGCTGTGATGGCATACACCTATAATCCCAGCACTTGGGAGGCTGAGGCAGGAGGATCACTAAGCTTGAGGCCAGCCTGAGCTACATAGTGTTCAAGGCCAGTATAAACTACATAGCAAGACTCTCAAAATCCCTTTTTTATGCTTGCACACATGCACACTCTTTGACAATCATCATCCCAAATGAATAAATATACAGATTGCTTCCTGTATCCTCAAGGAAAGGTACCAAGATGCGCAGCTGTTATTATAATGTCAAAGTACAAATCTACAGTATGCCCTCCCAACCTCAACCACCTGGCATGAAGTAAGAGTTATTGGGGACAGCAGGATTTGTCATATCTGGACCCCAGTTTTTTTTTTGTTTTTGGCCAAGCCCTTTTATGAAAGCACAAAGGAGCCCTTCTTCTGAGAACCTGACCAAGAGAAAGCATTTAAACAGCCCAAAGAGATCTTCACTCATGCCCAGCCTCAGGACTGTCAGACATAACTAAGTTTTTCTTTGTGTATGCCCATGAAGAAAATGAAATGGCAATGGGAGTCCTTACCCAGGTCATAGGAGCCTGGCATTGGTGGAATACATGTCAAACAGACTCTATAGCCTTGGGATGGCCCCTGTGCTTCAGTGCTTGCTGCCACTGCCCTAATGACACAGGAAGCTGACAAGTTGAATTTGGGAGTATTGACTCTTTGGGTATCCCCTTCAGTTATAACCTTAATGGACTGGAGAGGGCACTACTGGCTATGAAACACGACGATGACTCAGTATCAGGGCTCCTATGTGAAAGTCCTCAGGTAACTTTAGAGTTACTCTTAATCTGGTCACTTTGCTTCCAGTCAAACTAGGAGTGTTCCTTCATGACTGCATGGAAATTGTGCACAAAGTATTTATAAGCCAAGGAGATCTCACAAATTGCCCTCTTAAAGACCAATATATTGAATATTTCACAAACAGAAGTAGTTTGTGTTGGAAGGGCCTGACAGGCAGAATATGGTGACATTGGACTGTGTGGTAGAGGCTGCCTACGGGGACCTCTACCCAAAAGGTTAAGCTAATAACCTCGACAAAGGCCCTTTTACTAGCTAAGGACGAATGGTCTAACATCTATACTGATTCCCAGTATGTCTTCACTATGCTACGTGTTTGTGGGACTATATACAGGGACAGAAAGAACCTGACTGCTGGGGGAAAGAAATAAAATAAATAGAAGAAATTTTACAGTTCCTTCGTGCCTTATGGGCACCAAAGAAAGTGGCTGTTACACACTGCAGGGAAAGCAGGACTGGTACAATAGAGGCCAAAGGAAACCAAAAGTAACAAAGCAAAACAGGCCACTGTGAGAGCCCCATAACCCAAAAGGAGGGGCCTGGCCCTGCTTCTCATCCCAGAATCCCCACTACTAAAGACATGAAACTACTTTTCACATGAAAAGACATGGTTCACCTGCAAGTCTGGGGCTTACGTCAAGGGAGGATGGTGGAGGTTCTCTGGCAGGAGATTGGCTATCCCTGAAATGATGGTCACTAGGTTTGTGAGACAGTTCCATCAAGGGTCATACATGGGGGAAACAACACTAGAGATGTTACTAAATTGTTATTTCTGTGTGCTGTGGTTTACTGCCATCACTTGAGCTGTTTGCAAACAGTGCCTAACCTGTGCACTGAACAACCCAAAACAAAGACCCACTAGGTCTCTGGGTATCCCAGGTGCAGGTAAAAACTTGCTTCTGGACTTCACTGAACTGCCCCATGCAGGAGGCTGTTGATACATGCTGGTGTTTGTCTGCACCTTCTTGGGGTGGGTTGAAGCGATCCCTACCCAGACAGAGAAAGCTCTAGATTGACAAAGATGCTATTTAAAGGACATCATTTCAAGATTTGGACTTCCCCTAATCTTGGGACAGGCAGTGGGTCAACATTTTTGACTGAGATAATTCGGGAGCACACATGGGTGTTAACAATGAAATGGAAATGATACATAGCCTACTGGCCTCAGAACTCTGGAAAGGTAGAGAAAATGAACTGGACGTTCAAACAATTGCTGAAAAAATACTGCCAAGAAACTCACTTGAGATGGGGTCAAGTCCTATCTATGGTCTTCCTGTCAGGTGTATACCCATCAAACATGATATTCTCATTATGAAATCTTGTTTATCCAGCCACCTCCAATCATAGGTCAAATTAAAGGTGATTTGCAGAGGTGATTCATATTGCACAAGGGAAGCTTTGAGCATTGCTTCCAGCCAGCAAGACCCTGCCCAGCATCCTACATCACCAGATGAGGATGCATGGACAGTCCCCACAGGCCTAACTGAGCCATGTCCAGTGACCTCCATTCTGCCTTGGGAGCCAAAGGTGCACGAGGTGATTCCCAGTGCACAGGGGAAGATTTGGAACATCACTCCCAGCTAGTAAGTCCCTGCTCAGCATCCTAAATCACCAGAGGATACACAGGAGGTCCTTGTGGGCCTAACTGGGCCACATTCAGTGCCCTCCATTCTGCCCTGGGAGCTGAAGTAAAATGACAAGATGAAAGAGCAAAATGCAATCTCAAACCTCCAGCCCATTCAAGCAATCCTAGGAGACATGGACATAGAAGAAAATGTAAGCCATATACCTGAAACTTCTGAAATGATAACAAGTGAAGTAAAGAAACAACTCTAGGAAGCTATAAAAGAATTCAGACCAGAAATAATCTCACAGGTAAAAGAAGAAATGATAAATGTAATGAAAGAAGTGCTGAACACATCTAAAGAAGATACAGTTAAAAAATTAGAGGAACAGTGCAAAAAAGGTGGAAACCTCAATTTTTTTTTACAGCCCATGATCAGCCTATGAGGAAACCTTGAATTAACAATATAAGAAACAAATGGAATGCATGAAGCAGATTCAAAGAGATTTATGAGAAATCAAAAATTCCATTGAGAGTTGGTAAAACTACTTCAATAAAAGCGAAGGTAGAATTTCAGACCTTGAAGACAATATTGCAGCTAGTGAACAGGAAAGGAAAGATCTTTTTAAAATAACAAGGAATCAGGAAATAACAATTTAACAGCTGCAAGGTAATGCAAAGAAAAACAATATAAGATTGATAAGGATAAATGAAAAAGGTGACAACACAAATGATATCAAGATATATACAGAACAGCTGAAAATTTTCCAAACATGAGAATGGCATACAGATCAGTGAAGCATATAGAACTCCAAATAGCCATAACCAAAATAAAACTATACCCAGACATATAATAATCACTATCCCAGAAATCCAACATAAGAATAGAATATTAAAAGCTGTTAGAGGAGACGCATCACCTATAAAAGAGAGCCTATCAAAATCACAGCAGACTTCTCAACACAAACAGTGAAGTCAAGAAGAGCATGGAGTGAAGTATTTCAGATCCTAAAGGAAAACAACTTCCAACCCAGACTGATGTACCCTGAAAAACTGTCCTTCAAAATGGATGGAGAAATAAGATACTTCTATGACATAGAACAGCTGAAGAACTTCATGACTACCAAAGCAACTCTGCAAAGAATACTGAAAGACATTCTAAGTAGACATTGGGAAAAAAACACTAAGCAAGGCAGATATTAAATAGAGTAGAAAGGTAAAGAAGTAACAGCAGAAAGATAACATGTCAAAAATAAACAATATATATGAATTATAATCATTAATGTAAACGGCCTCAATTCACCATTTAAAAAAACCAGACTGGCAGAATGGATCAAGAAACAACATCCAACCATATGCTGTATACAAGAAACACATCTAACCCAAAAAGAAACCTGTAGATTGAAAGTCAAAGGATAGAAAACAATACTTAATGCAACAGGAATCCAAGAAAAAGTGGGGGTAGCTACACTGTTGCAGACAATGTGAACTTCAAACCAAGAATGATCCAAAGAAATAAAGAAGGCTACTACATACTAGTTAGGGGGAAACTTCAAGAGGAAGAGATAACAATCAAATATATATGCACCAAATTCAGGAACACCCAGCTATGTAAAACAAATATTAACACAAATGAAAGCTCAAATAAGCAGTAACATAATTATAACAGGAGACCTTAACATGTCATTGACACAAAGGGACAGATCAACTAGACAGAAAATCAGCAAAGAAATAACAGAACTGAATCACACCTGTGAATAAAGGGACTTGGTGCACGTATACAGAGTATTTAACCCAGCTACATCAGAATATATATTCTTCTAAACAGCACATGGGACAGTCTCTAAAATAGACCATATACTATCCCATAGAACATGTTTACATAAATGCAAAAGAATTGAAATTATCCCATGCATGTTATCAGATAATAACACCATGAAACTAAAAATTAATGACAAAAAAAACTGCAAAAATCCCACAAACACATGGAAATTGAACAATCAGTAGGTCACAGAGGAAATTAAACAATATCTATAAGCAAATGAAAATACAAATACAACTTACTGGAACCTGTGGAATGCAATAAAAGTAGTCCTCAGAGGAAAGTTTATTGCATTCCCACATCAGGCAAACAGAACAAACACAAATAACCTGATGTTACATCTCAAACATCTAGAAAAAGAATAAACCCAAAGCCAAAAGAAGGGAGGAAATCATAAAGATTAGAGCAGAAACCAATGCAATAGGGACTAAGAAAATAATACAAGGAATCAGTGACTCAAAGAGTTGGTTCTTTGAAAGAATGAATAAAATTGATAAGCCCCTATCCAACCTCATTTTAAAAAAGGAAAGAAAAAACTCAAATTCATGCAATTAGGAATGAAAAGGGTGAAACTACTACAGACCCGGTAGACATACAGAAGATTATCAACACCTATTTCAAAAACCTCTACTCTCATAGGCTCAATAACACAGAAGAAATGGACAGATTCCTAAAAACATATGGATTACCAAAGCTGGGTCAAAAAGATGTAAAACTGTTGAATAACCCAATTTCAATTAATGAAATTGAAAATGTAATTAAATCCTTACCAATAAAGAAAAGCCCACGTCCAGATGGATTCACTGTGGAATTCTAACAAGAAATTCAAAGAAGTCTTAATGCCAACACTCCTCAAACTTCAATGAAATCAAAAGAGAAGCAATTCTCCCTAACTCATTCCTGGGAGCAAATATTACTCTTAATACCAAAACCTGAAAAAGACCCAACCAAAAAAGAGAATTACAGGCTAATCTCCCTAATGAACATAGAAGCAAATATTCTCAATAAAATATTGGCAAACAGAATGCAGCAAATTATCAAGAAGAGTATGCACCACGACCAAGTGGGATTCATCCCAGGAATGCAGGGATGGTTCACCATATGTAAATCAATAAATGTAATCCACCATATCAATACAGCAAAAAATAAGAATCACATGATCATTTCTATAGATGCAGAAAAAGCTTTTGATAAGGTCCTATACTTATTCATGATAAGAACCTTACAGAAAATTGGAATCGATGGCCTTTACCTCAATGTGATAAAAGCCATCTATCACAAACCAACAGCCAGCATCATATTAAACAACCAAAAACTGAAATACTTTACCCTAAAATCAGGCACAAGACAAGGATGTCTGTTTTCACCACTCCTATTCAATATAGTGTTGGAAATACTAGCCAGAGCAATTAGACAAGAGAGAGAAATAAAATGAGTAAGGATAGGAAAAGAAGTTAAATTATCATTATTTGCAGATGACATGATACTCTACATAGAAGACCCCCCAAAACTCCATTCAAAGACTCCTAGGTACAATAAATAAATTCAGTAATGTAGCTGGATACAAAGTCAATACTCAAAAATCAATAGCGTTCCTATACACTAAAAACAAAACCACTGAGAGACAAATAAGAGAAGCCACATCCTTCATAATAGGATCCAAAAAATGGAATATTTAGGAATCAATCTAACAAAAGAAGTAAAATATCTCTTCAGGGAAAATTATAATACCCTGAAAAAGAAATCAAAGAGGACCTCAGAAAATGGAAAGACATCCTTTGTTCATGGATAGGAAGAACAAATACTGTGAAACTCTCTCAAAATTGTTATACAGATTTAATGCAATCCCAATCAAAATACCACTAGTGTATCTCACAGATCTAGAGAAATCACTCCTAAAATTCATCTGGGGCCAGAAGAGGCCTAGAATAGCAAAGGCAATTCTACGCAACAAAGGCAAGGCAGGAGGCATCACAACCCCTGGCTTGAAGTTATACTATAAAGCTACTGTAATAAAATCAACATGGTACTGGAATAAAAACAGATCTGAAGATCAATGGAATAGATTAGAAGATACAACTACAAACACACTCAGCCACCCTACCTTTGACAAAGGGGCCAAACACGTTCACTGGAAGAATGACAATCTCTTTAATAAGTGGTGCTGGGAAAACTGGCTCTCCATATGCCAAAAACTAAAACTAGACCCATGCCTATTACCATGTATTAAGCTAAAGTCAAAATGGATCAAAGATCTAAATATTACAACAGAAACACTAAATCTATTGGAAAACAAAGTAGGTAGAAATCTTGAAGACATCAGGGTAAGTGGAGAATTCATGAACAAGAATCAGACCTCACAGGAAATACTTCACAGAATGAATAACTGGATCACATCTTATTAAAGTTTTTTCATGTCAAAAGAAATCTCCAGCATAGTGAAAACAAAACCCACAAATTAGTAAACAATCTTAGTGAACTGTCCCTCAGACAAAGGACTTCTGTCTAGAATGTACAAAGAATTTTAAAAAAAAATCAGACCCCCAAAATTAAAAAACCCAATCCAAAAATGGGCATTTGAGATGAATACACAGTTCTCAGATGAAGAAATACAAATGGCAAATAAATACATGAAAAAATGTTCAGCATCATTAGTCATTAGAAAAATACAAATTAAAACCACACTGAGATTCCATCTCATTTCAGAAAGAATGGCCAGGATAAAGAAAACTACCAACAACAAATGCTGGAGAGGCTGTGGGGAAAAGGAACTCTTCTGCACTGTTGGTTGGAGTGCAGACTGGTACAACCTTTGTGGAAGTCAGTCTCTAGGGTCCTCAAAAGCTGGGATTGGAAGTCACATTTGACCCAGAAGAATTGAAAACATCATATCACAGTGATATATATGTGCACCCATGTTTATAGCAGCACAATTTGTAATAGCCAGATCTTGGAAACAACCTGAATGCCCATCAACTGAGGAATGGATAAAAAAGATGTGGTAATTTTATACAATGGAGTACTACTCTGCTATAAGGAATGATCACATTGAGATGTTTATAAGTAAATGGATGCAACTTGAGGCCATACTCATAAGTGAAATAAAGTCATGTGTAAATGCCATATAGTCTCCCTAGTGTAAGAAATGGTAAAGAGTACATAAGATACAAAAACCTCAATAAATACAGTGAAAGGATAAGAATCTTCTCAAAGGGGAAAAATAATATCTCAGGGAAAAGGAATAGAAAAAAATATCTAAAATTATATAAACACACTTAGGATAGCTAAGATGATTGTGCTACAAATTCTGTAAGTTCTTGGAACAAAACAGTTAACATTCATAGGATTGGAACAATTGTGCATATTATTGTATGGAGATTGGAGGAGCTCTTGAAGATCATTATGTAAAATAACAACCCTAGTTATGCTCATACCACCTTGTTTTGAAGGCCTATATTGTAAGTGTTTTGGGCTCTTTGCTATTGTTATTTATTTGTCTTTTTTGCTTCGTGTTTTCCTAGTAATTTGTTTTGTTTTGTTTTTCCCTCTAATACAGGAAGGATACATCTAGAGACTTATACATGTATAGAACTTCTCCTAAACAGTTTATGAGAATTGATTATATAATACACGATGAAATGAACAGCTACTTTGAAGAAAAAGAAACATTATGCTAGCCATTGCTGATTCTGTATTGTCATGTTGTGACATCCAGTAATGCCGTTATTCTTTGTTCAGAGTGGTTTTAGCCTGTTTTGTATTGTTTAATTTCAACATACATGAAGGTATGAACAGCTATTTTGAAGAGAACAAGAGACATTATGGCAGCCACTATTGATTTCCCTATTGTCTAGTTTTGAAGGCCTATGATGCCTTCATCACTCTGTTCTGATCAGTTTAATACTATTTTGTTTTGTATGAATTCATTGTGTGTGAAGATATGAACAACTGTTTAGAAGAAAACAAGAGACATTATGGTAGCCACTGATGATCTCCTGTTGTCTTGCTTTGAAATCTGTGTTATTTACATGTTTTTTTCCCAAACAGCTTTGTTCTGTTTTGTTATGTTTGGCTTTACCCTCTTTAAAATAGTATTAAAATAAAATAAAATAAAATACAGGAGAGGAATGGGGATTTAGCTCAGCAGCATAAGCGCCTGCCTTGCAAGTGTGCGGTCATGAGTTTGATCCCCCGTATGGACAAAAAAATAAAAAATTAAAAAAATACAAGAGAGTAAAAAATAAGTAAAGGTGATCTTCACAAATGAGGGGACTTGACCTTGAGGAGGCAGGTGCAGGCTTTGGAAGGTATGAGAATGCCTATAAACTTAGCAGATCCAGTTGAGCTCTTTAAGCCCTAGGACTCTGTTTGGGTCAAAAGATGGAACCCTACCACCCAAGGGTCCATATGGGTTGGGCCTCATACTGTAATCTTGTCTGCCTCCACTGCCATTAAACTGTAGGAACTATGCCAGGGATCTACAGTCAGCTAAAGCTGGCAGCCCAAGACAGATGGATCAGCAGACAGGACCCAGAGCCCAGAACTGGATGATCCTGTTGCAAGATCTGGCCACTGCCATTGCCAGCAGCCCTATGTTAGTCATCCCGGAAGCAGACTAACATAGACACAGCTAAAACATGAGGATCAATGGTCTTCTAGTCACTCCACAAGCTGACCAGTTGACACATAGCAGAAGTTTGAGGACCAAAGAACTACGTGAGTCATGGAAGATCTTTTCCTTTGTTGCTTTAATAATGGTTATGCTTTTGTCCCAGGTGCGGGAAAGACCTCTCAAGGGATGTTCACATTGCTTCTACACAACTGAGTCAAGAAACACTACAATCAGGATATTAAACCCTTTATGAGTGCATGATAATGCACTGGGGACTTTGCACTCATAACCAAACTTATGTATATATGTTTTATCAAAGAATGCATTTGTTTTTGACCTGAGGGAGATCAATCTTATATCTACCATAATTCCAAGTCCTCCTCTCCTACAGCCCTGTTTGAAGTTTATGCAGGATCAGAAGAAACGAGTTCATGGACTCCTAAACAGAGCCAAGATCCCACCAAGCCACAAAGGGGTCATTTCCTTATATTTTGATGCACGTCAAGCAGTGTACTTCAACCCATCTGCCACTGCGTCATACAAGAGTCTGTCCTGGGAGAGAGATTTATAGAGTCACCCAATATACCTATGTGGCTCATAAAAACCTACTAATCATTACCAAGGCCCTTACCCACATAACTAGGTACCAACTCTCGCCTGACAAGGAACTGTTCCTCCAAGATAGACTGGAAGATGATGAGAGTGATGCTCTCTAGTAAAGATTCTTTAGAGACAGCGTCAAAAGGGGAAATAAAGCAGAACTCCGAGAGATACTAACTTCTTCCTGAAAATCTTCCTGGCTTCAGACTAGGAACTCCTCAGGCAACCCCTCCCTCAGGAATGCAGTCCTGTGCTTCCTCACTGATAAGACACTTCAAGCAGTTCTCTCCCTTGGAAGAGCCACACTGTGTACCATCATCCATAAAATGGGCAAATGGACCCTGCAAACAAGATTCATGAAGCCGGCTGTGGTGGTGCATGCCTGAATCCCAGTACTGGGCAGGCTGAGGAAGGAGGATCGTCATGAGTTCAAGGTTAACCTGAACTATATAGTGAGACTCCGTCTCAAAATAAAAATAAACAACCAAAAAAACACGCATTACAAACCCCTGACGTCTTGAGATGCACAGAATGTTTCCTTTCAAGGTTAAGATAAGATTAGCTGCTAGAAGGACTAACAGCCCTTGTCTCACTTCTGTACTCCCCTTTCTTGGTGCCACAGATTGTATAAAAGGAGGCCTCTCCTTTTGTTCAGGCATTCAGACAGGGTTAACTCAGAATTGGGAAGTCAATTAATACCATCACAGAAATAGGCTAGAGGAAAAAAAATATGTTTAAGAGATTCAATAGACACCAAAAAAGGATTTGACAAAATCCAACTATTTTACTGCATTTAAGAGAAGCAACAATAAAAAAAATCATGTCATCTCAGTAAATTAGGAAGAGAGGGACTTTTTAAATTTGATAAATAACATCTATGAAAAACAGATAGGTGGGGCTGGAGGTTTAGCTCAGCGGCATAAGCATCTGCCTTGCAAGCAGGCAGTCTTGAGTTCGATCCCCGGTACCGATAAAAACGAAAAAGACAAAAAAAAAAGAAAAGAAAGAAAAACAGATAGGTGACATTATAATTAGTGGTGAGAAACTTAAGCTTTCCTTTTTTGGCCAGGGATGAGGCAAGGATATCCCATCTCACCACACTTCTTTTCCACATTGTCCTGGAAGTTCTAGCTTAATGCCACAGGATAAGGCCAGGTGTGGTGACACACACCTGTAATCCTAACACTCAGGCAGGTATTTGCAAGTGATTAAGAGATCAGTAAGGCTACAACTCCCAGGAAATTCTCAGTGTGTAGGGCTGAGATTGCTTCCTAGTGTCAGATTTCAGCGGGCCAGGTGGTCCCTCTGTAGAACCTCTGGCAAGAATGCTACTGAGGACTCAGGGCACAGCCGCCACCTGTGACTCAGGGTATCATGTACCCACCCAGAGGTCAGCGGTGAGCTGCCACTTTAGTGGGCCTGGTGTCAAACACTATTTTCAAACTTTAATAGAATTCACCCTGTTAGGTTTTGAACCTCCATGGAACCCATCCTGTGTTACCGCTACATTGTCTCCTTCTTGGAATGGGAATATCTGTTCTATAGCTATCCTATATGTTTTGGAAACAGAGTATATATCCCATATATATCCCATAAGTTTTGGAAACAGAAAACTTCTCTAGATTCACAAGTGTGTACCTAGAAGGTGATTCTAAAACTGTGAATCAAAATAAACCTTAAAAACTGGTTTTCGCAGGTATTTTGCCACAGTGATGGAATCAAAACTCTGATCTTTCATTTCATTTTCGGAGGGATCACTTTTGAAGTGTAGTTAAACTAGATCTCAGAGGCAAGGAGTGGAACGTGCCAGCAGTTCAGTTGGCCTTCAGTTCAGGCCTTACACAGCAAATTTGCAGAACAGCTAAAGGACTAGCATGAAACTGTAGAAGCAGTTCCTTACCAGTAGGAACTTGGTGATCTCCTCACATGTCAAACTTTGATCAGACTCCTCACACATGTAGTGTTAGAGTTTTCTGGCACAATAGAGAAACAAAATAAAGAGCAAATGCAGGTGGCTTCTTTATTTGAGGATGGGGAGAGGAGCCCATAACCTGCAATGGTTTGGCTTTCTCCTGCACTGGTTGTAGGACTAGGGGTGTATGTGACTGGAAGTGACACTTGGGGTGGGCATTTACGACACAAGAGGAACTGATTGGAATTTTCTTTGTGCACACTGGGAAAGGAAGGAGGAAGTTGTAATTTGGGCTGAAGGGGAAGAAGGAGGAAGTGGCTGTCAGAGTAAGCCTTCCCACTTTGGCCTTCCACCATGTTAGACCACTGCCACAATATCCTATAATTTATTCTAGGGTAAAACTCTTTTATGTAGGACAAAGGCTACAAAAGGGTCAAGCTACCCCCACACCCCAGCAAACAGTGCAAATGTGCATACGTTGAGGCCATAAAGCAAGTCCCACAGGAGGGAGACCTGAAAGTCACCTTATGTTAGACCTACTCCCTGTCAGAAGAAATTTGAAGCCTTTTTGCTCTGAGCACGATATGACTAACCTCTAGCTGAATACTGAACTCTGCAGACACAGGTACAGGATCTGGAAAGGCAGGTATCTTTATTATAGACAGCTAACAGGTAGACATAGTGTGGTCAGTCAGTCAGGGCCAGGCCCTGGAAGGAGCCAGTGTGGAAAATAAAAACACATTATCACCATGCCTGGAGGCACATTTGTTGAAAGCAGGCCTCCAGATAAAAATGGAATGACAGATATTCTAAATAGGCACCAGTCACCTGGTAGGTGACTTAAGACCTGACTCATCCCTTCCAAACAAAGTCCTTGTTCTTTCCATGTGTTCTTGCTGTGTGACTTGCTTCCCCTCTGGATCAGCATTACAAAAGCAACTATACTTGTGATTGAAAAATGAATTCTGAGAAAAAATGGAGAGGTTTCAATGGAAGCTAACAGTAGGAAATTTTTTGAGGGAGAGACAGGTCCTGAGAGAGACAGGAGGGGAATCTCAGAAAGTGGGTTGTCCCAGACCCCACTTTACAGAGAGGTTTTATAGAGCAAAATCATGAGGTGGGTACAAAATAGTGAGCTGGATACAGCATGGACAAAACTACAGTTGGCCAATATTTCAGGTATAGTTTCTTAGGTCCAGTGGGTAAACAGGTCATGTAGCAAGTGTACATGGAAAGAACAAAGTCCTTTTTTGGAAGGGATGGGTCAGGAGGTCTTGGTCATCCACCGGGGGACTGATGCCTACTTAGAATATCCATCATTACTGCTTATCCCTCAAGGAGGCATGGAGGTGTGGTCATTCCATCTTTATCTTGAGGCCTGGCCTTCAACCAATGGGCCTCCAGCCACAGTTGCGATATGTTATCTTCTGCACTGGCTCCTTTGAGGGTCCAACCCTGTCTGACTGCCTATATTATTTCTACCTAACTTAGCTATCTATAATATCCTCAGATAAACAAATTAGAGAATTTGTTGCTAATAAGCCTTCTTTGAAAAATATGTTAAAGTTCTGCAGATAGAAGGAAAATGATATGGGTCTTTAATGTGGCTCTATTAGTGTGAAGATATTTTTGAAAGAAGTTCAATTGATATATGAAGGGAGAAGAGATTATAACCATATAAAGTACCAATTAAAATCTGAGCAGGAAAGAGCAAAAGACAATAAAAGACACAAAGAACAATGCCAATTATTAGGAAGATGAAATGTAGATAGTTATGTATCTGTATCAATAATTTCTTTAAATTATTTAAATGGTCTAAATACATCAACTAAAAAAGCATAGACTGCCAGAAATGAAAAAGACTCAGTGGTATATTGTCTACAAGTAATCCTCTTTAAATATAAAAGTCCAGATAGATTTAAGTAAAGAGATGTACCCCAAACCCATTATTATTTTAAAAGCAAAACAGAAAATGTGTGTTGTGAATGAAAGGGTTTTGGCCCAGACAGGACTCTGTAGCCAGGAAAGCCTCAACAGGAAGCAGGAAGCTCCTATCTCCCCCGCCCCTAGGAATTTACCTGTGATGCCATCTTTCTGCCCCTGGGAATTTACCTATGGCGCCAAACTTAGGATCAATGGGCTACCTGTGTATTCCTAATGCCCGCCTGAGGTTCCACCCCAAACTGAAGCTACTTATATGCCTCACTCCACGTGTTCCACGGAGAGATTGCCAACCCTGGGGTGGAGATGGCGTGCCCCAGGGGGTCGGGGGTGTCTCTCCCCTCATTCCCAAAATAAAGGTCATTTATATTTCACACTTCTTATCTTTTCAGCCGCAGCTGGTCCTCCCTCACAGTTCTATCAGTGAGGATGTGAAGAAGTTGGAATTCTTGAACACTGCTCCTAGAAAGGCTAAGTGGCACAACTGCTCTGAAAAACCATTTGACAATTTCTCAAAAAGTTAAATATAGAAGCCAGTCATGGTGGTGCACTCCAGCATGGGCAGCATGGCAGCTCAATGAGGCTGTCTCAAAACGAAAAGAAATGAATGTGGCTGGGGACATAGCAAAGGCATGGAGTTCAATCACTGGTGACACATGCACACACACACACACTTGTGCACACACATGTTACCATGTAACCTAGCAATTCCATTTGTAGGTATCTGCCTACAAGAATTTAAAGTGAGTACTCAAATACTATATCAATATCTATCAACAGATTGATAAAAAACAAAATTACATATATGTGTGTGTGTATATTATTCCATCATTAAAAGGAATGAAATCCTGACACAGGCCACAGCATGATGAAACTTGAATGAATTTTATTAAATGAAGTAATGTAGAAATATATATGAAAATGAACAGGGAAATTATTTTTATTTATGTATTTATTTTGTGGTACCGGGGATGGAACTCACAACCCTCATGCTTGCCAGGCAGGTGCTATGCCACTGTGCTAAATACTCGGCCCCAAACAGGGAAATTCTTTGAAAAAGAGAGTGAAATAGAGGTTGCCAGGGGTTGAGGAGAGGAAATGAGCTGGCAGTTTTTGTTTAAATTGTTACTGTTATTTAAAGTGGGCACAGAGTTTCTGTTCGAGATCATGCAGATGTTCTTGAAATTGATCACAGTGCTGGTTGTACAGCCTTATGAAAATACTTAAGGCCACTAAGTTATTCATTTAAAAATAGTTAAAATGGTAAATTTCATGTATATTTTACCACATCCAGAAAGGTGCAAGGGATAGAGAAGGGATGGAGAAAGGTATATCATGGTAACAGTCAAAAGAAAGTAAGAATAATCACTAACAGAGTAGCACTTCAGAGCAAGGAAAATTTTCAGAATGAAGAGGAGTGCTGCATCGTGAAAAAAGGGATCTATTCTCTAAGAGAGCTTAATGCTTAACCTGTGTGTCTAACAATGGAAGATGGAAATACAGGCAAAACTGAGAGCGTTACAAGGAAAAGGAAATGAATCAATTTTATGGTTGGAGAATTTAACTCCCTAGCTGTATTTTTTTTTGTACAGGGGATCAAGTTCTCAACTGTCCGCTTGCCAGACAGGCACTTGTGCCACTGAGCTAAATCCCCAGCCCTGCTTTCTGTAATTTAAAGTAATTCATTAATTCAGTAGGCCAAACAATACCAGAAAGCACAATGTAGTCACCATGGTTCCCCATGGAAACAGAGCCAGTAGGATGCATGTGCATGTGCGTGTGTGTGTGTGTGTGTGTGTGTGTGTGTGTGTGTGTGTGTGTGGTTAAGGAATTGGCTCCTATGATTATGGAGACTGTCAAGTCCGAACCTGCACCATTGGTCAGCACATTGCAGACCTCTGGGTGACACAGCACTTACAGTTCAAGTGCAAAAACATCTTGGGTAGCATTTGCTCTAGCTCTGGACAGGTGAGTATTTTTATTCCACTCACGTCTTCAACTGACCGGATGATGCTCACTTGTTTTATGGTAGACAGGGTACTTCATTCAGAATCACCCAGTGTTGATCTCATCTCATAAGCCCTGTGGAAGCACTCAGAATGATGTTTGACCAGACTCTGTGGGCACCATGATTTGGCCAAGCTAACACAAAATACTCAATGGGAATTGGTTGAACAACTCCCTCTGTAAACTGGATTTAATTAATGTCTGTAGAATACTTCACAACACAGCAGCAGAATGTTTGCTCTTCTCCTCACACAGAGCATTCATCAAGATCACATTCTGGGATCAGGATCCTCACAAAGTTAAAAGAACAGAAATCATATGTTGTATGCCCTCGGGCCACAATGGAATTACATGTCTAAAATTATTAAAGTACCAGAGTAAAACCACAGGAAAATAGTCTTCATATTCAGGTAGATTATTTTTAGATAAGAGATTAAAAAGATAATCTAGAGGCTGAGGATTTAGCTCAGCGGCATAAGTGCCTGCCTTGCAAGTGTGTGGTCATGAGTTCAATAGCCAGTACCACAAAAAAAAAAGGATAATATAAAGGAAAACTGTTAAATTGACTTCATTAAAATTTAAAATGTGATTCAAAAGAAGCCATTGAGAAGATGATGTTAAATCACTCAACTGGGAAAAATATTTGCCACTGTATATCTGGCATGTGACTTGTTTTTAAAATGCATAAAGAGCTCTATTAACTCCATAGTAAGAAGACAAATGCTGAAATAAACGAAGACCACCTGCATAAGCATCCCTCAGAAATCTGTGTCTTCAGAGGTGGGGCCTGGGTGGTGGTTAATCATTGGCATGTTTTATCAGCAGAGGGTTAGTCCACTGGAAGGTTGACAGCTGAATATGCTCTCAGGAAGTGGGCCCTGCTTGGAGGTGGGTCACTGCAGATGTGACTCAGAAGAATATATTCTTTTCCTGGGTTCCTCACTTCTCTCTTCCTAGCTACCATGGATCAAGGAGCTTCCTCTGCCACACCTTCAACCGTGCCATTTTTGCTTTGGAACAAGCTAACAATGGAGTGAAACCACTAAAACCATAAGCCAAAACAATTCCTCCTTTAAGTTAGAGGTGTTGGGTATTTTGTCCGGATAACAAAAGTGACCAATACACCACCCAAATTAGAAGAGCAAAGGCTATTTGCTCCAATCTTGCTCTGTCAAGGTGTAGGCTGCTGTCACTTGTACTTGGCAGAGACTCAGGCAAGCAGAAGAATAGTAACAACTCCTTGTAAGATAGGGAGGGCTTCAGTGTGCATTGGAGAGGCTGCTGCCGTGGGGAGGCTGGCTGACTACAAGAGGAAGGTTCTGTTGGACTGGCTAGAGGAGCACTTTTGAATCTCTCTGTTTGGAAGCAAGGACAATAATGATCAATTATTGATCAAGTCCTGGCCAGTGGGGGCTAACTGTTACAAAAGTTAATGTTTAGCCACCCAAATGTCACTGGAGATAGCACCCAATTTCCTAGAGTCTGCCTGATAGCAGGCTGCCTTTGCAGGCAGGTTACTACAGATAAAAGAGTTGGTTTCCTTGGCAGGTAGTGGATCAAAGTTCTTTTATAGATGGTCAAGCCCTTGTTCATTTGTATATTCAGTGTCTCACAAACAACCTGTTAGGCAGAAGCTTGGGCCTTCGCAGGCCAGGACACAGGTGGCTGGGGACTATACAAGAAGCAAAGACATGAATTTTTTCTAACTTTTTTTCTTTGGTTCCTTAATCATTAGCTATGGATAAAATCCAAACAGACTTGTGATTTCAAACTTTAGCCTAAGACAATAGAACCTTCTCTGAGCTTGCAGATAAGGCCCAGTCTTGTACAAAGTCCAGGATGTGGGCGAGAGGTTATAAGAAACTCAAAGTCTCAAAAGAAATTATAGAATAAAATGTCATCCACCTTAAGTTGGTCAACACAGCCCATATTCCTTGTAAAAGGACAATGGCCTCAGAGGAAGGGAAGGATGTTCCTTGAAAGGCTGAGTTAAGTTAATCATACAAATGTAACCTGAGACTTCATTCTGTATAAATGCTGTCTTGGCACTTGCTTGAAAGTGCTCTCTCTCTCTCTCTCTCTCTCTCATTTTGCAATTAACTCTACCTGTACTCTATATGATGGCCTATGTGTCTTGTCTGAAATCTTTTGTTAAACACATAACTCAGGCAGAGCATGGCTGGATAGCTGGTTCCTCATGGTGCTACAGTCTTGGTGTGTTAGGAACTGGCTTCCTGGTGACAAACCCACCTTAAAATTGGTCACAATCTATGAATAAACATTTTAGTAAAGAAAACTAAATAGCTTATAAGTACATGAAAGCATGCTGAATAAAATTATTAGGAGAAGCAAAATAAAGTCACAATGCAATTTCAGTACACAGACACTGCTTAGTAATGGCTAAAATAAAGGCTGATATCATATGCCAGCAGAGATTCAGGCAACTGCAGTCCTTGCAAAATACTGACCAGAGCATACATACTTGTACAACCCTTTAACAGAATAATTTGGCAGTTTCTGAAAGGAAAAAAAAAAAAAAAAACCTCATTGTAAGATCTAGAAATTCTACTCCTAGAATTCTACCCAAGAGAAATAACAGTATAAGTACACAACAACTTGGCATGAATGATTATGGCATTATTATTCATAATAACCAGAAATGGGAAAGTTCAATAGGGTGCATAAATACTGATGAGTATTTTTGGCATTCAATCTGGAGCAGAGCAGGAGAGCTAAGAAGGAGACAAAGTATGATGAGGCCTTTAATAGGGGCATGGGAGAGGCTGCAGAGGAAAGCAGAGGCTCTCTGGCTAGACAAAGGGCTAGGTTGCTTAAATTAACTCTCACTGGGGTGGTGCTAAATTGACTCGTGACAGTGGGGCAGGAGTGACATTTTATCTAGAGATTGGGCTGCCTTTGGTGAGAGCAGGAAGGAAAGGCAGGAAGTCTATTTTGGGTCTGGAGCACTGGAGGAAGAAGACTGTTAAGGTGTCTTTTTAGGGTCTCCTCACCATGTTGGACCTCCCACGATGACTTGCAGATTTATGTGGCTAAGAACCTATCAGATACAGTGTGGCATGTCCACACAATGGTGCTACTTGGTTAAAGGCATATATATGTTAAAAAGTGTATGAATTTCAAAAGTAAGCAATGGAACTATCCCATTCATTGATTATCAAAAGCTAATAACTAAAGCCAAAACCTTGCCTGTGAAGCTAGGACCAGACCTGTGACTCTCCTCCAGCCCTCAGCACCTGGCTCTGTCACTCTAGCTCAGCCCTCAGTTTAGTGGCCTGGAAAGCAGTGGCCTTGAGAAGGGACCAGTATTCAATGACATCTTCTTTCCAAGCTGCAGCCTCATGGTCTTCATAATCAAGATTATTGCCTTTTTTTTTCTCAGCAAGAAAACACCTCAGGAGCTTTCTATTTTCTTTCTTTCTTTTTTTTGGAGACAAGTCTCTCTATGTAGTTCAGGCTGGCCTTGAGCTCTCTTTGTAGCCCAGCTGGTCTCAAACTTAAAGCAACAATCCTCCTGCCTAAGCCTCCCAAGTGCTGGGATTACAGGCATGAGCCACCATGCCTGGCTTTAGGAGCTTTCTTCTTGTCCTCATCTGCAGAACTGGTTCTCACTAGTCTGCCTCAAATACCACTGACTTCACTTTGAGGGTGAGATATCAATTTTTCCAGCTATGCATATTAGTACACTTTTGGTTGCATGTAACAAGAAACTGGTATAAACAATAAACACATTTGTTCATGTGTTTGACTCTTCTGCCAGCAGCCTGGCTTCCAGAGCAGCCTCTGCAAGGCTCTGACCTTCTATGATTTGGCTAAGTGTCCCTTAAAGGTACTTGCATTGAAGGCTTGGTCTCCAGGGATAGTATGGAAAGGGATGAAACGGGGTACTTTGGGCAGGTCCTTGACGACTGTATGCTCACTCTCAAAGCAGGTGGTGGGGTTCCAGCCCCTTGTTTCTTCTCTTTGCTTCTTGACTGTTCAGGTGAAAAGTTTGCTCCACCACATGGAGCATGTGCTGGCTCAACATAGCCCCAAAGCAGGAAACCACCTTACCTGGACTGCAACCTCCAACACTTAGAACCAAATACATCTTTCTGATTATCTTAGGTATTTTGTTATAGTAATGGAAAGCAGACATGCATGATCCTGCTGTCCTTCCATTCTCTGTGCTTCTGTCTACATCACTTCCCTTGAGGCTAACATGTTACAAACTGGTGACCCCATCCAGGAAGACAGAAAGCTCTTTACTTTCCGCCCACAAAGCAAAATCCTGGCCTCAGTCATGGGCTTTCTCAGGTCGCCTTCCTACTGGGATCAAGGAACACCGTGTGGAGAGTGGCTTGTGGTTAGAGCAGATTGAAGAGCCTGATTTGGTTGAGGCTAATACGGGCTCCCTCAGGACCTGAGATGGGACTCTTCCCACCCAGATTCTAGGACTGACACATTGAGAGGGAAGCAATGCTGGGAACATGCATGCGGAATCCCCTCCAGTGACCCTGCAAGCCTCCTGGGACCTAGGATTGCAGGCCATAGGCTAAAAGTGTCCAACAATCCTCAAGTTTCAAGCAGGTGAGCTTCAGCCTAAGGCTGTTCTTTCCCTAGGTGCTTTCTGCTGTCCTGGGAGGAGCTCACCTATCATGACAGTGGTCTACATAGACCCTCATCAGTCCTGCAGATTCAGACACACGGCTTATGTCCCAGTGGACAGCAGGAAATGGCTTGGTGAAAATTACAATTTTCCACCCCAACATGGAAGAATCTTCCTGAAAAATGCCCACTACTGCTGGAATCATACATTTTCTGTTTTGTAATAATTCAAATGAAAATCCTAGAATTAAGACTCAGTGGAAACACAAGGAGGGCCAACTCAAGTCATATGTCCATCCTTAAAACTGTCTCTCTAAAGGTGTGCTGTGATCAGCTTAACCTACTTGTATATCCCAGGACCCAGGGGGAGATGAAGTCAGTCTTACTCAGTAAATCTGAGTTCAGGGTCAGTGCTATAGTTTGGATCTTGGATACCCCCGAAGGCCCATGGTTTGAAGACATGGTGGCCAACTTGTGGTACTATGGTAAGTGGTGGAACCTTTAAGAGGTACAACCCAGTAGGTCATCAGGGGAATTTCCTTGGAGAAGATTCTGGGACTCTATCTCCCTCCTGTGTATTTCTGCCTCCTTCCTGGCTCTTTCTGCTTTCCTGCTTCCATGAGGTGAGCAGTTTACTCTGCCATATCTTCCCACCGTGATGTATTACATGATCCAATGTGACTCCTGAGGTTCTTGAATGCAAGAGGATGAGAAAAATAAAGAAAAGACAAAGCTAGGCCTGGGGGTTTAGCTCAGCGGCATAAGCGCCTGCCTTGCAAGCAGGCAGTCATGAGTTTGATCCCCGGTACCGATAAAAAGGAAAAACTCAAAAAAAAAAAAAAAAAAAAAAAAAAAGGAAAGAAAGAAAAGAAAAGACAAAGCTGGTGTCAGGTGGAGCCCTTATCCTCCTGGGAGAGAAGGTACTGCCCAACCATTGGAGCACATTTATCTATACCTTCCAAAGAAGAATGTCAATTTCAACCTCAGTACCTAGCAACTTGTTTGCCTGGCAGGCCTGGGCCCCTTGCCTTCTTGGTGTTGGAACAACTTGTTTACATAGCTTGTTTTGGTCCCTCTGTGTTTTCTGGGCTGGCCTTGTTTTAGCCCCACACATGTGATCAATCTCCCGCTTCAATGGCTTCCTACAATGTTCTGTGCCAGCACAGGCCCAATGCAGCAAGACCAAGCAGCCACGGACTGAAACCTCCAAAACTGTGAGCCAAGATGAACATTTCCTCCTTAAAATTGACCATCTTGGTTCCATGTGCGAAAGGTGCAGTGTGAGTGACATCATGGTCCACACTGCTCTGAGATGAGGTTGAGGAGGCGCAGGATTCCAATACAGCCTGCAGTCCTGATATCTCTTTGAGGCCTGGAGCCAAGTGCAGCGGTGTTGCCCTGGAGTGAGCAGGAAGGTATGCCACTCTGCCTTGGAGCCAAATGAGCATAGATTGACTTCTCCACAAACTGGAGAAAAAAATGGCGGCTTGCTAGGAAGCTGGATAAAGAACTCTCCAGGGAAAACAGCTCAGATGCTATAATTTGACAACATGGAGAGGGCCAGACAATTGGAGAACAATTCTCACTAACCCAGGAGGAAACTGAACAGAAAAATAAAATTAGGAAGAGGAAGGAAAAGCTCAAGTGGAGGGCTAAGCCTGACACACTCACTGAGACCAGTTCCACGCTGTGCTGGGTGCGCCATGGAGTCGGGCAGTTCAAGATCGGGCTGAAGCCACAACTGCCAATAGCGGAGTGGGCGAGTCCTGGGCCCTTGGTGGGAGGATGCGAGACAGTGTGGAGTGGAGCCAAGGTGGAGAGCTTTACTGACTCAGTGATTGCTGGAAATTGGGTCCCATGGTGTAGATGGCTGACTCGAAGACATCTTGGAGTAGGGCAGAGCCAGGCACTTCGGTAGCATCAGTCAACCGCCCCGGCCCAGAGAGGACTGGTGGGAGCAGCTTGGGCTGAACCACACTACTGGTTGGGAAATAATAGCCAGGGGTGAAACTGTTCTGACCCTATAATGTCTGCTACAGCACAGAGTAACTTACTGAAGGCACTTGCAGATTGACTGGCTCAGAGGAGATGGGACAGGCCACCACGTTGCTGTGCCTACCTCAGATATCAGCAAACTGGAGAAAGCAGCAAGCTTTAGAAAAACTGTAAGTAATACAGAGAGGGCCTGAAACCTCCTCCACACACCTGTCTGAAAGAAAAAAGAAACATGACAAGAGCAAAAGATAAGACAAAACCTCCAGCCATTGACCCTGGGAAAATAAGCCCAGGAGAGGTAGATATGGAAGAGAACCAGTCCAGCAATAATGCTATATTAGCCACAACATCAGCAGACATAAAAATTACATTTGTGATGTCATACATGAACTTAAAACTGAAATTCTAACCCAAGTGAGACAAGAAGTAAAAATTTTGATTAAAGAAATGGTAAGTCCCTCTCAAGAAAACACAGAGGGAAGAAGGGAGGCGCCCAGAAAAGGAAGAGAAGCCTTTGGTGAAGAACATAAACAAAATCTAGAATACATTAAACAGATCCAAAGAGACTACCAGGAAACTAAAAACTCCATTGGGCTGGCAAAATGCCTTGACAGAAACAAAAGCTAGCCTTTCAAAACTTGAAGAGAGATTTACAATGTGTGATTGTGAAAGAAAGACCTATTAAAAATAAGGAACCAAGGGGCTGGGGATTTAGCTCAGCAGCATAAGCGCCTGCCTTGTAAGCAGGCAGTCGTGAGTTCGATCCCTGGTACCGATAAAAAGGAAAAAGACAAAAAAAAAAAAAAAAAAAGGAACCAAGAAGTAACAATTCAAAGGCTAGAAGATGACAAGAGGACAAGAGGATCTATAACTTAAGAATAAAAAACATAAGCGAAGCAGGAGTAACCACAAATGAATTACAAAGACTATTCACAGAAATAATTAAGGAAAACTTTCCAAGCATAGGAAAAACAAATGATATCCAGATAAATGAGGCATACAGAACTCCAGCCAACTACAACCAAAACAGATCTACACTCAGACATGTAATAATCAAGATTCTAAAAATGCACCACAAGAATAGAATATTAAAAGCGGCCAGGGAAAAGAAGCAGATCACCTACAAAGGACAAATCATCAAAATAACGACAGACTTATCAACACAAACTATTAAATCGAGAAGAGCCTGGGGGGAAATAGTCCAAGTCCTGAAAGAAAATAACCTCCAACCAAGCCTGATGTATCCTGAAAATCTCTCTCTCAAAATTAATGGAAAAACAAGATGTTTCCAAGACAAAGAGGAACTGTGGGAGTTCATGGCCACTAACCCAACCCTACAGAAAGTACTGAAGGATATTCTAGAGAGAGAGAGAAAAAAAATATCAGGATTCCAACAACAGTGGCAGAGAGGCCTCAATGAACAGGGAGGACAGTGGAATGAAAGAGAAAAATGGACAAATAATAGCAGAAAAATAGAATAGCAGAATTGAGGCAGAGAAGATTGGCTATAATTTTTGACATAGATAATAGCCTAGATACACTAACAAGAAGAAACACAGGCAGAGTAGATCAGGATCCATCAAGATGCTCTGAATAGGAAATTAATAAACTGAAAGTCAAAGATGAGAAAACAAAGCTTTAAGAGACAGGAAATCAGAGAGAAATAGGGACAACTCATCCAGCAGCTGCAGATAGGTTGGAAAGTTATGACACTTTTGTGCAGTATAGATCTACAAAGCTAGAAGGAAGGAAAACCTTGTGGCTTTTTAAAGGAATACAGCTCAAGCTCAGGCTCAAGGGTAAAAAGGTTTAGCACCACTCAGATAGATAATGGGTTGACCCCCTCATCTAAAAACTAAAGGAGTTAATGGGACCGAAAATATACAAAGCATCCTGAGAAAGGGAAAGGTGAGGAATTGCCTGAAAAAGGAAGGCAGAGGTCATTGTTGTGTATCAAGATTTAAAAGCCACAGTAGTCTAATAGCTCTGCTTAGTTTGATTTTATTTTGTTCCAGTCGGTCTACTCATACTAGATTTAAGGGCACAGATAGTTATCCCCAAAATAGCAGGCTATACCACAGTAACTATCCTTAATTTCCTATTAACTTAAACTGAAGCCTTGTATTACTTACATTGTCTTACTATGACTGATCTTATTTGAAGCTGGTTTGTTAAACTGCTGTTTTGCCTTGACTGATTTTATTCAAGTTTGGTATGCTTGATGGTGATGAGCCTAAGAGTAGAGGCAGCCACTCTGAAGATGACAAGTTGTAATAACATACCCATTCCAGTTTGATTATTAACTGCTTTTGAAGTCCTACAATGTCTCCAAAGTTGTGTTTTTATTAAAATAGCTATGCAATGCCATGTTCAGTTGTTATATGTCTGATGATGTGGACAACTCTGTTGAAAATAACAAGAGAAAGCATAGTAACTACTGTAGATCACCTAATATTGTGGTTTTATATGTCTTTTTCATTCCATGTTTCTCTAAGAATTTGTTTTTTTGTCTTGTTATGATCTGTTTTTCCCTATAATACAGAAAGGATAGATATACAAGTAGAGATTCACACATGGGGAGAATTTCTAAACAGTTTATAGGAACAGAGTATATAATGTATGATGTAACGAACAGATACTCTGAAGAAGAAGAGACACTAAGAAACCCAGGGTTCACTCTGTTACATTATGATATAAAATCTACCAAAACTATTATTCACTGTTCAGAAATATATTAGTCTAGTCTCTTATATTCAACTTGAGCCTACGTAAAGATAAGGACAGCTGCTATGAAGAGAATGAGGGACATTATGGCAGTCACTATTGACTTCCCTAATGTCAGGTCTTGAAGACCTAAAAAGTCGTCATCATCCTATTATGATTAGATTAGTTCTATAATGTTCAGTATGTATTCAATGCATGTGAAGATGGGGACAACTATTTGGAAGAAAACTAGAGACAATAAGACAGACAGTGAAGATCTCCAGTGGACTTACTTTGAAATCCGTGTTTCTTAAAGTTGTTTCCTTAAGATTTGTTTTGTTTTGTTTAATCTTATCCTCTTTAAGATATGGGCAATTCTTTTGAAGATAGCAAGAGGCATTGTAGTAGCCATTGTTGATCACCTTGTATTTTGTTTTTACATCATATACTATGTCTATTCTTGTTTTAACTGACTCCATTTTGTTTTGTCACATTTGGTTTTATTCTCTTCAAACAAAGTAATAAGAACTGTAGGAGTAATAAAACCTAAAATGTGTAATTGTTATTATAAAAAAGCGAGGAAAAGGAAGTGCTCTAAAGGATATAACTGCATGTATGTTTAATTGTGTAAGACAGATAACCATACTAGTAAGTTTTTGTTGGATCATTGAACAGAACTGTTTGCAGTCTCACTGTTTGAATGTCTACTTTATATTCTTTAATTTTGTAGCTTGAACAGCGACTTCTAAGATGACAATATGTAATCTATCAACTAGTAATTTCTTACTATTTGTTTTTTTTTTGAAATTCTATATTACTTCCACCCTTTTTTCTGTTTTGCTTTTTTTCTCTTTAAATAAAATTCTTTAAAATAAAAAAAAAATAAAATTGACCATCTCAGGTATTTTGTTACAGTGATAGAGTGCTGACTACATAGCTGGAAGGTACATTTCAAGATGGAAAGGTATAGGTGTGGTCCAACATAAAGTCAAGACATGCCAGAGAGCAATGTGACACCAAGCACCTCTGTTACCTTCCGTGTGTTCCCCACTGAGATTGTCAATCTTAAAAAGGAAAAAAGCAATAGACTTCTGTTGGGATGCAGGAAGGAGGGGCTTCAGGGGTTCTCGCTGGCTTCATAGTGTCTCTGCAGAAAAACCAGTGTGGAGAATGAATGAAATACAAAACAGCAAGACTAGATTTCTGTGCAGCAAATCCATCTGAATGAAGCAGTGGGTGCAGATAGAGCGAGTCCTTCTCTTCCCTGACCCATGAAGTCTTGCTGGCCTCCTGCACACCACCCATCTTCGCCCTCAGTTTCCTAGTGATAAAGGGACAGTGTTGTTCCTCTCTGAGGATTACCAGGAAAGCCAAAAACACAAGCTGTGCAAGTGGAAGAGATGCAGGTTTTAAAGCCTGGAAAATAGGGAGATTTATCATGTGTGTCTGCCCTTCAACAGCACAGACGCTTACAACCAGGCTCCTGGGCTGTTATAATTTAAATATAAATCACCCCCCAAAGACTCATTGACCTTCAGTGCAGTGTTCAGAGATGTAGCCTACGGAATGACCAGATTGTGAGGTGCTGACTTGGTCAACAGTTTGATGAGTTCATAGCTGATGCAAGTCCTAATGAATGCATAAATCAAATGTGGTCTTTGTACACAATGGAATACTACACTGCCATAGACAAGAATAAATTTGAGTCATTTGTAGAAATATGGAATCATCTTGAGACCATAATATCAAGTGAAATAAATCAGACGTGTTAATTTAAATATATGAGAAACACAATGTATAAATAGTTTAAAGAGCAAAATAAATGATAATATGGAACAAGGAGACTGAATTTGTGCAGATGGAAAGGAAATCCACAGATGGAGGGAGAGGGAGACAGGGAGGGGAGGGGAACGTAAAAGGAATTAAGAGAGAGCTCCCGAGATCTGGCCATGGAAGGACTCAGGCGGTTTATTCACCTGCCCCACCTGCAGCATGGGCCAGGAGGAGAACAGAACTTCCAAGACCCAGCCATGGTGGGACTCAGGCAGCTTATTCACCCATCCTCTTGGTAAGCGCCTGCGGCGAGGGCCAGGAGGAGACTCAGAACTCCCGAGATCTGGCCATGGTGGGACTCAGGCAACTTATTCACCTGCCCTCCTGGTAAGGGCCTGCGGCATGGGCCAGAAGGAGAACCATTACCTGTGAGCCTACTGCCACGGGGGCTGAAAATCAAGCACCTTTCTCCCACCTGCCCCCTCCTCCCAAACTACTGGGGATAGATATCTCAGCATCTCTTGGGAGGATGACCATATGCAGTATAGCAAATATGGGGGATTTCCTTCTATCTTCTGTTTGAAGGCAAAGGTTGTTTTCACTGTTTTGTTATGTTTCTTCTTTTTTTTTGTCTTTTTCGTTTTCATCAGTATCAGGGATCGAACTCACGACTGCCTGCTTGCAAGGCAGGCGCTTATGCCGCTGAGCTAAATCCCCAGCCTCTTGTTTTGTTATGTTTCTTTTGCTCTATTCAGTATTCTCAATTGGTTTTATAATGTTCTATTTTTGGTTTGATTTTGCTATACCTAATTGACTGGACAACTATTGTGAAGTTAAAGAGATATACCATAGTACATATTACTACTACCTATCCTACTGTGAAATCCTGTACCAATTTGACTGCATTGTCTCAATTGGGAAAAAAAAAAAAGAAATCTTGAAGACATAGAATTCAGCAGTGAATTCATGAACAAAAATTAAATTTCAAGGAGAATATTCCCCAGAATCAACTGAGATCTCATTAAAAAGTCTGCACATCTAAAAGAAATCTCCAACAGAGTGAAAAGAAAACCCACGAATTAGTACAAATCTTAGTCAACTGTCCCTCAGACAAAGGAATTCTGTCTAGAACACATGGAGGCTTTTATAAGAAAATGGATATGATGACAAAATACTCGTAAGTGAAATAAATCAAACTCACATGTGTAAATATCATATTTTCTCCCTAGTGCAAGAAACTGAAAGTGTAAATAAGATACTAAATCTTCAATAAATGTTGTAAAAGAGCAAGAAACTGCTCAGAGGAAAAAATAACTCAGGGAAAAAGAGAAAAGTAGGAAGAGAAATGAAATAAGGTGTAAATTCACATATATAAACTTAAGATTATTAAGATGATTGTACTATTAATTCTATTAGTTCAAGGAAAAAACAGATAACATCCATAGAGTTAGATCAATTTTTCATGACTATAACTGGTAATTTAAATAAGACTTTTGAAGATAACTATGCAAAAAATTCTTGAAAGCCTACTTTATTATTGTTTTGGGCTCTTAGATACAGTTATTTGTTGTTCTTTTTCCCCTAATGCAGAAAGCATACATGTACATGTATATGCTTATATATACCTAGAACGTCACCTAAATGGTTTACAAGTGTTGATCTTAGTATGTATGATAATATGAACAACTACACTGAAGAAAACGAGACACCATTGTAGCCATCGATCATTTCCTATAATTTTGATTCAAAAGCCTCTAATGATTTCATCCTTGGTTTTGATTGGTTTTAGTCTGTTTTTACTTATTTGATTGCATTATGTATCAAGATATTGACAGCTGTTTTGGAGAAAACAAGAGACTTTTTTAGCCATTATTTATTTCCTCATGTCTGGTCTTGAAAGGCCTGAAGGCTCTCATTCTTGTGTTTTGATTGCCTTTATACTATTTTGATGTGTATTAAGTTATTGTGGGTAAAGGTATGGACAAATATTTTGAAGAAAACAAGAGACATTATGATAGCCATTGTTGATTTCCTGCTTTTTTTTCTGAAATCATGTGTTATTTTCATTATTTGATTCTGGTCTACTTTGTTCAGTTTTATTTTGTTTTGCTTTGGTTTGGTTTATTCTCTTTAAAATAAAATAAATATATTTTTAAAAAAGGAATTAAGATGTATTGTGTACAGGTACCAAGTCCCCATGATGAATGTAATCATTGCGTACTACAAAGATGCACTTAGAAAAGTTAAAAGGATTCAGGGCCTAGTCATAAGGGGAGAGGAGCAGCCAAGGCCTTGGAGACTGCATCTTGCCCCTGGCCCCTTGTGTTCTGGCTTTCCTCTGCAACATATTTCCTCCATGACATTTCCACCTTGGAGTCAGACGGTGGACTGAACCTCTGAACCAAGAGCTGAAATAGACTTTCCTTACTTTGTTATTCTTAGATATTTTGTTGCCACAACAGAAAGTTGACAAACCCAGGGGCTTAGAACTTTGCTTTCACCTGCCTGTGGACCAATGATTCTATCTCTTTTTCCTTGGTTTTCTCACCTGATAAGTGGGGACCGTCATGGCCCCCATTTCAGAGTTGTGTAAGGACTAATTAGTGTATGTAACTTGCTTCAAAGTTCACCTGCTTCAGGTTTGTATTATGCAAGTTGCCAATTACTGTCTGGTTCTCAAAGTGGGGTCCCTAGTAGCACCAATGGCAATTTGTTACAAATGTACACCCTCTGCCCCCCAGCCCAAGGCTCCTGAGTGGGCAGGCCACTCTGTGGATAATATGCATATCGCAGTCCCCTCTACCACCAGAGACAACTTCATGTTGCTTCATATTCCCACCAGCAACGGGGTTTTTCATATTTTTAAATACTTGCTAACTTGAATGACTTTTTAAGAAAGAAACTCTATTGAGATATAATATTCATACAAGAAAATGCATCCATGTAAGTTCAGCTTGATATCTTTCAGTGACTGTAACCCTCACCACATAAAGGCACAGAGCCTTTCCATACAGAGAATTTCCATTTCCCTACAAAGTCTCCCGGTGTCCTTAGCACCGCCCCTAATTCCAGGTACCCACACTAGCCTTCTGCCAAGGAGAGGGAGTCTGTCTGTGTTCCTTTTGCTCCACAGAATGTTTTTGAGGTTTGTGGGTGTGTGATCGATGCCTCTGCACTGCAGAGCAGGTTTTAACCGGGGCATTAGCGCAGCTAACCCACCTACCTACTGAGACATGGTTAAGGTTTCCAGCTCAGGACTATGCAAATCGAGCTGCTGTGAACATTCTGATGTTCAGGGCTTAATACCCCAGAGTGGCTCTGCAGGGCTGTAAGGCAGAGGAGCCTTCAGCCTTGTCAGAGACCAGCCGCTGGTTCAGGGCTATGGATGGGCAGTCTCCACTCTCAGCCCCTTGATAAGAGGCCCCAGTGGCTTTGCATCATCTTCTGCCCTTCTGTCATTGGTCTGTTTGATTTAAGAACTTGGAGGGTGAGGCTGGGGATTTAGCTCAGCGGCAAAAGCATCTGCCTTGCAAGCAGGCGTTGTGAGTTCGACCCCCAGTACCAATTAAAAAAAAAATAAAAAGACCTTGGAGGGCGCAGAGTGCCTTGTGCAGTTTTGGTTTGCATTTCTCTGTTAACTAAAGATGTAGCAGCCCATCAACTGAGAAGAGGATAAAAGAATATGTGGTTGTTTTATATGGTGGAGCACTACTCAGCCATAGAGAAGGATAAACTGCAGGCTTTTATAGGTAAATGGAGGCAACTGGAAACCATACTCATACGTGAAATAAATCAGACCCACATGTGTAAACATCGTATTGTCTCCCTAGTGTGAGAAACTGAATTAGTAAATCAGATCCAAAAGAAACTGAATTAATAAATCAGATCCAATAGATACTGTGAATTGGGAAGAAACTGTTCAAAAGCAAAGACAAACTATGATGGGGAAAAGGAGAAAGGAAGAAAGGGAAAAAGAAAAAAAATATATGCATACACAAGATAGTTGGCCATGCTAGGTACACTAAATTAAGAGAAAAAAGAGAATTGCAGGCAGAGTGGATCAAGAGGTACGGTCCACCAAGATGCTCTTAATAGGAAATACAATTAACCTGAAGAAGGGTATATGGACTGAAAATCAAATATGAGAAAACAGAACTCTATGTGATAGGGAACCAGAGAGTAATAGGGGCAACTGGACCAGTATTTATGGACAGGTTGGAAAGACAGGCTTTAATTGGTAAAGAAATTCAACTAGAGATCAAGTCCAGGAGGGAGAAAGTTTGGAAACACTTAGGTAAATAGCAGGTTGCCCTCCCAATATAAAACCGAGAGTGTTGGGGAGACCCAAAAATGCACAGTACAATCTGGGGGAGTGAAAGGGGAATACTTTTTTTTTTTTTTTTTTGTCTTTTTGGTTTTTATTGGTACCAGGGATCGAACTCACGACTGCCTGCTTGCAAGGCAGGCGCTTATGCCACTGAGCTAAATCCCCAGACCCACGGGGAATACTTTTTTAAAAAGACAGCAGAAGATATTGCTAATAGTGTATCAGGAATTAAAACCCATATTATTCACACCGCTCTGCTTAGATAGAACTTATTCCATCCCAGTTTGTATACAAGCACTAGATTTGAGGGCACAGACAGCTGTCCCAAAAATATCAGGATATAGCACAGTAATCATCTTTAATTTCCTATTAACTTAATCTGGATCCTTGTATAACTTTTACTGTTATATCATGACTGATCTTAGTTAAATCTGATTTTCTTGATTATTGCTTGTTATTGACAAATTTTATTCAAAATTGTTAAGGTTGATAGTATCAAGTCAGAGAGTAGAAACAACTATACTGAAAATGACAGTGATTCACTACGATACCCATTCTGGTTTGATTACTACCTGTTTTTGTAGTTGTACACTACCTACAAAGTTGTATTTCTATTAATACTGTTATGTACTGATATATGCAATTATACTTTATCTGATGATATAGCCAATTCTATTGATGATAATAAGAGACAACTCAGTAACCATGATAGAACTCCTTGTACAGCAGTCTTATATGTCTTTTTAGTTTTATGTGTCTATAGGGATATGTTTTGTTCTGTCCTGCTTTGTTCTGTTCCTCTCTCTAATATAGAAAGGATAAAATAATGCTAAGACTCATACTTTCATAAAACCTATAAACAGTTTACGAGAACTGATCTTATGACACATGATGAAATGAACAAATATTTTGAAGGAAAAAAAAGGCACTGTAGCACCCAAAGCTGATTCCAGAGTGTCATGATGTGAAATCTAGCAATACTATTCTTCTTCTTTTTTTTTCATGTAAATAGGGATGTTTTAGAGTGAATTCTTTTCTACACAAAAAAGCTACTACTATAGCTAAAATACATAATAAAATGCTTATATACTATTATTCTTTATTCAGAGTGATTTTAGTCTGCTTTGGTTTGTTTAATCTCGACATTAATGAAGATATGGATAAATGTGTGTATGTTTAAGTGTATAGGATTGATAAGATTTTACTAAGATTTTATTAGATAGATGAACAGAACTATTTGCAGCCTCCTTGTTTGAATTCCCATCTATATGTTCCACTTTTGTATCTTGAACAATTATTTGTAAGAGGACAATATGTAAACATTAACTAGTGATTTATTACTGTTTATTTTTTTCTTTGAAAGTATGTACTATTTCTACCCGTTTTCTGTTTTGTTTTGTATTTCTTTAAATAAAATAATTTAAAAAAAGAAGTTGCCAGATTGGAAAAAAAAAAGATAGTTGGCTGGGGATTTAGCTTAGAGGCATAGGCACCTGCCTTGTAAGCGCGTGATCGTGAGTTCGTCCCCGGTACCAAAAAAATAAACAAAACAAAAAGAAGAATGTCATGAACACAAGATAGTTAAGATAGTAATACAGCGAGTTTCTCTTAGTTCATCAAAAAGAAAGTTTTATGCTAATATTGTTTGGACAAGATACCATGCCTGTATCTTGTACTCAATAACTATTACAGAGACAACAATAGGCAATGTATTATTGTAAGTGTCCTACTAACCTGTTTTGAAATTCCATTTCATTATTATTCTTATCATTTTTCTCTTTAAAATAAAATATAGAGCTGCAGCATACCGTAGGTGTTATATGATATCCATAATTTCTAGTTATGGAGTGAAATCTTTGGCTTTAGAAGGCTGATTGTACTTGTGTGTGTTTTCTGATTGTGAGCTGGTTCTTATTCTGGATTCACGTTCTTTTTATAGTGTTTTCTCCCAGCAAGTGATTTGCCTTTTCATTTCACTTATTTACTTGAGTCATTTGTTTGTTTGTTTTGTCTTGTTTGGTTTTTCAGTGCTGAAGGTCTTCTCTCTTCTGGGGAAATGCTCTACATTTTCCTGTGTCCTCAGCCTCATCTTTTCATTTCTTTCTCTTTCCTTTTTGCAGCTCTGGGAATTGAACCCAGGGCCTTGCATGTGTTAAGCAAGCTGTCTATCACTGAGCTGTGTACTTGGACTGTTTTATTTGTTTTTCATCATGACACAAAGTCTCACCAAGTTGCTCCTGCCGGGTTAAATTTGCAATTCTCCTCTTCAATCTCTTCATTGGCTGGGATTCCAGGCATGCGCCATCACATCCAACTTTTATTTCTTAATCGTATGTTGTATGTTGTTTTTCTTTTTTTTGAGTACTGACTTTAAATTTTGACGAAATCCAACATACCACGTTTTCCAACCTTTATTAGTATCTTTTGTCTTCTAAGAAATCATTGTCTGCCCTAAGGTTATGAGAAATTCTGCTATGTATTCTAGAAGCTCGGTAGTTTTCAGTCTGTGGTTGCTGTGGTTTGAATGTGTCCCCTGATTTCATGCATTAGAAACTTAATCCCCAGGTGATATGCTGATGGCATTTGGAAATAAGGAGTTGATGGGTCAAGTGGCTAAGGCCCCCATCCTGGGACTGGCCTGCCTTTCTTCTGCTTCCTTTTTTCCTTCCGTCTGTGGTGCTGAGAATGGAACCCTAACCCTCATGCATCCTAGACAAAGGCCCTGCATCTGAGACTAGACTTCCAGCCCTAGGACCAGTTATGGGGGACTTGGCCAAGATCCCCAATCCCCCAAATGAATGTACAGCAAAGGCTTAAATAAATGAGACAAGTAGTATGATTTTAGGGCTCCAGGAGGATCAAAACCCTCCAGCAGAGTTCAAGACTCTGGGGGCTGAGACAAGGAATGTCTCTGGGCAGCCTGTGTTTAGTTTTTCAAACAAGGAGTGGGTTAGAGTGGAAAATGCAGTAAACCAAACAGGATGTTGGGAGTGATACAAGGATTTTTCTAAATAACAGATTATGTTAATTTAGAGAACTATTTTATGTTAATTTAGAGAACTATCCTAGGAGAAAGTCTCCAGTTGATTTTCACTACAGGAAGGGATGCCTACGAATCTCTATTTTGTCAGTTGGGTTGGGCCAGATGCCCTCAGCTGTGGCTTTATCTTGCCTTTTGAGGGATCTCTTTGTCTTAGGTTGGCTATGCCCCGGCCATGCCCCAGCCCTGCACAGAGTGTTCAGTTTCCAGCTTCAACAGCTCCAACAACCAGTTTCTTTCTTATCTGAGCTCCCATGCTCGCCCTGTCCTGCCATCTGATCCCGTCCACCTCGTGATCCAAGAAGGTCCTCATCAGATGCTGGCACCCTGCACTTAGATTTCCCAGCTTCCAGAACCGTGAGCCAAATAAGCCTCTAATTTTTTAAAAAAATTTTACTTCAAAGAGAAGAAAGCAAAACAAAATGAAACAAAATAGAGCCAATCAAAACAAAACAATGAGAGCAACACAGAACTTCAAAACAAGATAATGGGAAATCAGCAATGGCTATCATAATGTCTCTTGCTATCTTTTTTGGGGGGGGTTTATTATGACTTTATTTTTTTAAATTTTATTTAAAGAAAGACTAAACAAAACAGAAAATAGGTAGAAATAATGCATACATTCAGAGAAAAAAACAGTAAGAAATCACTAGCTGATGTTTACATATTGCTGCTTTACAAATAGTTGTTCAACATACAAAAATGGAACATGTAAAGTGAGAATTCAAACAGCGAGACTGCAAACAGTTCTGTTCAACAGAAACTTAGTAACACGATTTTCAATCCTATACACTTAAACATACATGCAGTTATCCATATCTTCCTTTATGTTTAGATTAAACAAACTAAAGCAGGTTAAAATCATTCTGAACAAAGAATAATAGTATTGCTGGATTTCACATCATGACTCTCCAGGATCAGCACTGGGTACTGTAGTGTCTTTTTTTAAAATTTAATTTAAAGAAAGACTAAACAGAACAGAAAACAGATAGAAAGAATACATAATTTCTAAGAAAAAAATAAACAGTAAGAAACCACTAGTTGATGATTACAGATTGTCTTCTTACAAATTATTCAGTGGAGCATATAAAGTAGGGATTCAAACAGTGAGATTGCAACCAGTTCTGTTCAACTATCCAACAAAAACTTAGAAATACGGTTATCAATCCTATACACTTAAACATAAATGCAGTTAACCATATCTTCAATTATGTTGAGATTGAATAAACCCAAGTAGGGTTTATCAATCTAGTAGGTAATATCACTCTAAACAAAGAGTAATATTATTGCTGGGTTTCACATTATGACACTCCAGGATCAGCACTGGGTATTTTAGTGTCTCTTTTTCTTCAAAGGATCTGTTCATTTCATCATGTGTCATAAGATCAGTTCTCATGAACTGTTTATAGATTCTACACATGCATGGGTCTTAACATGTATTTCTATCCTTTCTATATTAGAGGGAGAAACAAAACAAAGCAGCATCTTGCTATCTTTAAAATAGCTGCCCACACCTTCAGACATAATAAAATCAAGTAAAGGCTGGGGATTTAGTTCAGTGGCATAAGCGCCTACCTGGCAAGTGTGAGGTCGTGAGTTTGATCCCCGGTACCAAAAATAAAATAAAATCAAACAAAACAGGGCAGAATAAAACCAATCAAAACAAAAGAATGAAAATGATACACAACAATAGGAGATCAACAATGGCTACCATAATATATCTGTTTATCTTTGAAATAGCTGCCCATGCCATCAGACATAATAGAATGTAACGAAACAGAACAGAATAAAACCAAACAATGAAAACATACCTGACTTCAAAACAAGGCAATAGGGAATTAACTAACAATGGCTACCATTTCCCTTTTTAGAAGTCTCTTACCCCTTCATCTTCACAATATCCACTGTACATTTTGGATCCCACTAACTCCTTCAGCTTTTTTTTCTTTAATTTTAAATGGAATAAAACAAATCAAAACAGTGATAAAATAGTAGGAAATCTACAATACTTACAGAATTGCATATTGTAAAGCAGAGAGAGCTGCTCTGCTTTAGGCTTGCAATGTCTCCCCACTGGTTGCTCACAGGTGGGGGACTTTGCTTCAGTCTGGGCTCTCCTACGTTTTTATAAATTACCTAGTGTATGGTACATGGTTATAATAACAAAATGAGTAAGGTCAGTGATCCATCTCAAATTTGTGTGACGTGGGCGGAGGATTCATTTGCCCTCCATGGATACCCAGTTCTGGATACCCAGAATTTATTGTCACCCAGTTGCCACAGTACCTGTGTCAGAAGTCACCTGGCCGTACGTGTCTAACTCAGATTACCGTGATGACTGAGGGTTTGTTTTGAGTCTCCCTCATCCCCTGCCATAGCAGTAGTATCACTAACCCCAAGAAGTACAAAGGAACACAGGAGTATAGCTGGAGGCACTGGAAAAGAGCTAGCATGGTGGCCGATAGTTCCAGTTAGGTTCCTGGCGGGCTCCCCGTCCCCTGAAAATGGCTGCAGAATATCTCCTTTACATTCCTGCATGAGGGGATGGCCTGTCCCCGCTGATGGCCACAGGTTTGGTCTCCATTTTGCTCACAGGAAGTCCTTTGGGGCACACCTCTGACCTGTGCACTGGCTGAATGTCTCTCGATACAGTGGGTTTAACTTTGGCCCAACAACGCTGGTTTCAGAAATGTCCTAATCTTTCTGTCCTTGTGTCTTTACTGGGGCTGGGGAGGGGGGATCCAACTTCCTTCTTGCAAGATTTGTCCAACCTGGGGGGCTTTAAAAGGTGCCCCATTGGGATAGGTGATACTTTATCCTTGGTTTGAGGGTCTTGGCCACCACTGGGTGAATCTCACTGGGGAAATGAGTGGACATGGCTTCTGCCTTAGGGCTCTTCACACACCCTGCACAGAATTCTTCCACTACTTCCCCCACTGACCTCAAAGAAAGAACCCTGCCCCCACTTCAGGCCTGCCTTCTCTTGTATGACTCCCTCTTACTCTGTTCCCTTCGCACCTTCAAACCACTGTAGGACACCCCTGCATTAGAGAGGCCCCCTAAATTCAAGTGTTTCAGCCCTGCCCCTTCCGGTGATGGCAGATGGAGGTGGGAGCTTCCTCCTGGGTCAGGAGCCCCCTGAATGGGGTTCGCACCCATCTGAAAGGCCGGGGGAAGCTGGTTCACAGCCTTTGCCTCAGGAGGACACATGGAAAGAGCCATCTGTGCAGAGCCGTCTTCACCAAAAACCCAGGTTTAATCCTGACTTCAGTCTCCAGCACAAAGGGATAAATACCCTCCTAGGCACTGCCAGAATCATGTTGGATCAGGAATCTGGGCACCTTGTGGCCCAGCCAAGTTGAACCATAAAATTAACCATCCCACCATCCTACAAAACCCAGAACAGCCTTTGACATTACATAATCCTGCAGTCTGGAACGTTAGGTGCACTGAGACTGAGAAACCCCGGTGCAGAGGGAGGAGGTGAATTTATTGGGATGCATAGGTCTCTACTGTTTGACTGGGGTTCAGTTCATTTGTCTTTTTTCCTTGATTACCTCTTTTTCTTACTTCTTTTTCCTTGTTTTCCCTCTTCTCCTTTTTAATTTTTGTCTCTTTAGTTTTTTTCCTCATTTTGACCTCATATATAATTTTCATTTTATCATTTATCTTCTATTTATCATCGGTTTTTCTCTTATCTTTACATAATATAAATATCCATCTGCTCCCTAATAGAATTCTTTCCCACTTCTCTCTCCTCATTCGTATATAGATTAAGCTTTAAAATTTTTCCTCTTGCATTTTCCTGTTCCTAATATCTCTATTAGTACAGCCTTAAAGCTTTATTAATCTTTAGTTAATTCTGTAAAATTACTGTTGAATCTATTCTCTAGAAGAGACATATTTATTATACTCAGGATGTATTAGCTTGCAATGGAAACAGAAACACCAAAATGACACCAGGATTTGGAGGCTGATTTATTTTATGTCGATGGACCCTGATTGGAATCATTTCCAAAATATCAGGCCCTGAAGAGTGGTGAGGCATAATTTTCATAGGGTCTGTAAGCAGGAAGTACAGAAACAGAGGGCTTGGCTGTCTTTGATTGGTTCTTACAGTATGCATCATAGTGACCCGCTATGCATCACAGTGACCAGTCATTTCTAGGAGACAGTAGTAACAGGAACTGTAATGGGAGATATTGCCTGAAGTATACTGACTGAGGGTGGGTACATTTTCTGCTACATTTCCCTCCATTTTTAGTTTCTCTAGCAAATCTTTGCTGTGCATGTTACATGTGATTTTCTGAGACAAAGCTCACCTAGAAGCAGTAACATTAAGCGATCCTAGTACAGCCCTAGATAAGGTCTCCAAGACTGAAAGTTTTCCCACTAGGAGTTTGTGGCCTATTTTCCTAATTACAGGATTTCTCCCTAATTTGACTCTGAAAGGCAGTAAGTTATTCTTGTCTAGACGAGTATCCAGTATGCCTTGGACACTCATAAATCTTTGTCATTTGTAAGGGCCTTACTGGTTATTTTTTATTCCCTCAGGCCTACCATCCATAGAGCTAAGAAAAAGTACAAAGCAAGCACTGGGGTAAGCAGCCTAAAAAAGCACAAAAATCACTGAGGTACGGGGCAATCCTGTGAATGGTGTCCTCAAGAGTTAGCCAATTTTGGACTGGCCAGTGTCCAGAGTGACCAAAGCAAGGCTTTGAGTGTATTGTCTCTTTAGAATGAGCAGCAGAGGAGCCGTACCCTCCAGCAATCATCCGTATGGGCTCTCTCAACTCTGGAATGGTGGATCTAAGACTGGATTTCTGAAACTAAGAACGTTAGAGGTAGTTAACATGTACCTGAGTTGTGTGTGTGTGCAGAGGTGTCTATAGGTATAGCTGGTCCTTTAGCTAAACGGGTTGCAAGCTGTTTCTGTAAGGTTATGCTTTCTCAACTTTTTAAAAAGCTACACGGCTCTACTACTAGTTTTGAGTTATCTTTGCTACAAATACAAGGCTCATAATCTCTGCTAGTGGTCAAGGGTAGGCCATACCTAGGGATGATTTTTTCACAGAAGGACCTTACACACTTTCGTTGCCCTCTCAGCTTGGGTAGGGAGTACCTTAGGTCAGCTAGAGTAGGTGCATATAAGCACCAACTGATATCTATTAGCCTTTATAAACCTTTCTGTAGTGAAGTCTAGCTGTATACTGGGTGAGGTCAGGACTGGTAACACAGATGCTAAAGCCTGAGCTGACTGCAGCGATACAGGTACCAGCAGCTTGAGCTTGCAGGACATATGGTAGGGGCAGGTCTTCCAGGAGTACTGGGTAAAGTTTCTCTGATTGAGGTTGATATTTTAGTCATTCGGGTCCCCAAAGGGGCTCTAGATCAGATTATTTTGAGTGCAGGTTTGACATAGAACTTTGGCCAAAATAGCTTTTTCCAGGTGACCACAGCATATCCAGCCTGTCAGACTCCATTCCTACAGAGCTACTTACATTTGTAAACAGGGTGCACTCAGCATCTGTCAGGGAGTTCATTTATTAAGTCTGGTTGGCTCGAGAACAGTTCCTCAGTCTGCCAGGCAGTCATGGTCTCATGGCCCATGGTCTAGTGGCCCAGTCATGGTCTAGTTGAGCAGGGATGTGGCAGATACGTGGCAGGATTAAGTGGTCCACAGTTATTCAGGAGCCCAGTATAGCATGTGGCACCTGGACAGTTAGGTCTCGGCCTAAGGCAAGCTAGTCAGTTTTCTTGATTAAAGGACAGTAGCTGTTAGAACACGGAGGCAAAGGGGAGAGGCACCCCTAAGTGATTGGATCCAAGTATTCACACTGTAGGCCACTGGGCGCTCCCAGGGGCTGACAATCTGAGTGAGCTTCTTTAAAGCCACATGTCATCATTTATCAACAAACAAGGTGAATTCCAGTTACATCTGGAATTCCCAAGCCATTTCCCAAGATATCTTGTAGCTAGTTTCTGACAGACATTGCAGCAGAGCTTTTGTGTATTTTCAACAGGCAATTTGGGTGTTATTAGTCAGAAGTGCAGTGATCTGGGAAACTAGCAAGGTAAACTAGCTTTGAAGAGGGTCTGGCTAAGAGGGGCTAACCAAAGGCTGAGGAAGGCATTCTGTAGGTCCAGGCAGGTGTACCAGCCGGCTGAGGGTGGCAGAAGACTGAGGCAGTGTATATGGAGGGCAATCACAGTGGCACTGGCAGCTCAGAGATCTTGAACTGTCTTTACAGGTACGAGAGGTGTATTTTTGCAGTTTGACAGTCTATAAATATTTTGTGATTCTGAAGCTTCTGGATGTATGGTCGAATTCCTCATCAAATCCCTCATGGTGTAGGTACCGTATACTCAGGGGACTGTGATGAGCTGGGAGGGACAGAGAAGCAGCTGTCCCAGAGAGAAGGTGACGGTAACTTGGCCAAATCTGTTGCTAGGGCCTCCCTGAAAATAGTGGGAGGGTTCTTAGTCCCTTGCAGCAATTGAGTCCAAGTGGGTCCTGTCTTGTCTCAGGGTCTTCTGAGTTGAAGGGGTTTACAGGAGCAATTTGCAAGTGGAGGAAGGCATCTTTTAAATCTAGACATGTAAACAGGTGGCGTCTGATGGTAACAGTCCAAAAAGGGTGGTAATTTTTTTTAAAAAGGGCTTTCCTGGTGATTACAGAGTTAAAAATGAAATCGAGCGGCTCCCAGACTCCCTGAGACTGCTGCTCCCTGAGCCTGAACAAGGCCTGAGAAGTCTGCTTTGGCAGATAAAATCACCCTTCTCAGCCACCACAGCTGTCACCAACACTTTCACCCTCTGCTCCCAATCAGCCAATTGTTCAATTGTTTCAGCCAATTGAACAAGTTCTACTTCAGACAGTCACTGAGTTCAGCACCCAGCCACCCACCTCGGGAGACACAAGTATCCTGGTCAGATGGCATCATTCAATGTGCATCCAAGGTGACTGTCAGCAATTCTTTCTGAATTCCACATTTTAACTGAGGAAAAATTAGTAAGAGCTTCATCAGTCTTCTGGGTAACAGTGGTAACTTTTGACATGTTGGTGGGCTTTTTGCCCCCCAATTTGATGTCTTTGAGAAGCACTTGACCAATTTTATGCCTCTAGGTGGGGTGACATTTGGGAAAGTCCATGGCAACTCATTTGTCTGAGCTGACAGTTTAATTTTTCTAACAACACTAGGACTTGGAGGCAGATTTACTTTATGTCAACAGGCACTAATCAGGATCATTATCAAAGTATCAGGCCCTGAGCCATGGCTGGTATTTTCATAGGGTCTGTAAGCAGGAATTACAGAAACCCAGTACCCAGCTGCCTTTGATTGATTCTTACAATATACATCATAGTGATATTATTTCTAGGAGACAGTAGGAACAGGAACTGTAACAGGAGCTATCACCTGGGTAACTGAAGCATACGAGCTGGCAAGTATACTGGCGTGGGCATTTTCTACTACAAGCAGTGAGTCAACATCTGGGTTGTCTTAATGTTTACAGCATAATTGTGTATTTTTTTCCTCTGGGGTTTAGGGTGGTACTCACTGATTCTCATAGTATGTTAACATCCAATTTGTCTTGGAAGATGGCTGATTTTCCTGATTTTACCAGGATCAGATACTTGTTGCTATAATGGTTTTCACCATGAAACAACACTCAGGATAGCCTTTCTGATATAACAACTCTAGAGGGCATTCCCAAAGAACTCAATGTTGGGCCAGTTGGACTGCATCCTCCCTGTCCAACTTAACCAAGGTGGTTGAGTTGGGGCTGAGGAAAAGGACTATAGTTATCCATGCTGAAAGTACATCCCTGAGAGGCAATTAGCTAAAGAAATCTCTACATGAGCAACAAAGTCTTCCAGTTAAAAGCATCAAATTATAAACAAATTTTAGAAAATAGAAACCTTTTCTGGGAGAACATGGCGGACAGATAACAGCAACTACCGGAGGCTCTCTGAAAACTAGGCTCAGAAGCCAGGTATGGTGCGGACTAAATAGACATAAGCAGGTGGAGTTATGCTCTGCTGACTCAGGAACGAACTCGGCTGAGAGAAACCAACTTGGAATGCAGTCCTGGTGCTAAAACAGGAACAGAAAAGCCTCGCTGCTGAGGCTGGACCCCACGCCATTTGGGTTTCCCGCCGCGCGGTGGCTGGCTGCCTCTACATCGGCTCGGCAAGGAGAGAGACACACGGAAACTCTGAGAACGGGAGTCTACGAACGGAGTCGAAAACAGGACGGGCAGGGAGGCACGTTCTGACCTGTGGCGAGGTGAGTGAGAGAAACTGACACTCCACCACAGTTTGACTCCAGCGGACTTTCTGGGCCCGGGCAGTCCTGCGGGAGCAGGGCGCGGTGGCGACTCCAGCCACACATCCCCCTCTCGGGCAGGATTGGTGAAAAGTGCCTGGCCTGCGTGACGCTGCCGGCGGACCCCGTAGGCTGGCCCAACCCAGATCCCAGAGCCCGACGGAGGCCGGGAGGGGCGGGCCCCACGTAGGCTGCCTGGTGTGCAGCGGTGAGTGGGAACACCTAACCGGCGCAATTTGATCAGGCTGTGGCTGACAGGGAGAGAAGCTGGGCCTCTCATATAAGCTTGCATATATAAGGAACAGAGAATATGGGAAGAGGCAGCAACAAGAAAGGCTCCTCGGCCCCCAATTCTGAGAAACAGGCAATAGCAGACACCGCACCATTACACATAAGGCACCATATAGAGAGCCTCATAGACCAATTCAGGAATGAAGTTATCAATGACCTGAAGCTAGAAGTATGCAAAATAGCTAGAGAAATGCTAAGCACCACCCAAGAAAAAACAGATGGTGGGATGGAAGAACAGAAAAAGAGGGGAGAATTGTTTGATGGAGAAAACAGGGAAAGCATAGAATACGTGAAGCAGGTTCAAAGGGACTACCAAGAAACTAAGAAGTCTATCAAAGACTGGCATAACAGCTTGAAAGAAACTAAGGACAGACTATCTGAACTGGAGGGCAGAATTGTAATATGGGAGAATGAAATGAAAAACTTCTTAAAAATAACAAAGAAACAAACAGCAATAATACAAAGACAAGAAGATGATAAGAGGATCCATAACTTAAGGATTAAGAACATAAAAGAAGAAGTAGGGACACAAACAAATGAACTACAAAAGCTACTCACAGAAATAATCCAGGAGAATTTTCCTAATTTAGCAAAAGGTAAAGATACTCAGATGTATGAGGCATACAGGACCCCAGCTACCTACAACCCAAACAGAGCAACACCCAGGCATATAATAATAAAAATTCCAGAAATTCAATACAAGAACAGAATATTAAAAGCTGTCAGAGACAAGAAACAGACCACTTACAAGGGAGCACCCATCAGAATTTCAGCAGATTTCTCTGCACAAACCATCAAATCACGAAGAGCGTGGGGGGAAATAATTCAAGCTTTGAAAGATAATAATCTCCAGCCAAGATTGAGATATCCTGCACAACTGTCCCTGGAAATTGATGGAAAAACAAGGTGCTTCCAGGATAAAGAGGAACTGGGGGAATTTGCAACCACCAATTCAACTCTACAGAGAGTATTGCAGGATATTCTAAAAAAAGAAAGATACAAAGAATCCAGAAATAATGGAGGCCACAACAAATGGAGCAGAGAACAAAGTGAAGAAGACAAACTGACAGCTACTGACAGAATAAGAGCTCAACAGAAATGAGGCAGAGAAGATTGGATGATAGGAACAGCTATTTTGGAGAAAATGACATCTTAATAGGTAATACTGATTTAGTATCATCTTGTTTTGAAGTCTCATCTAGCTTTTGTCCTTCTGTCTCCAATGGTCCAAATAGGTTGTATCTTACTGGATTTTATTATGTACGATAGTATAAGCAAAAACCTTTTAAAGACAAGGAGATTATACAGAAACCATTGTTCATTTTCTGTTAGTCGATTCTAAATACTCTGTAATGCTGTCATTCTCTTAAATGGTTTTACATTGTTTTGATATACTTAATGCTACAGTATACGAAGTTGTACTCAAGGATTTCAAGGAAAGAGATAATATGGTAACTACTTTTAGGTCAGGATTATCTGGTGGTGAAACACTATTCTGCTTAAATGGTTATGTTTTGATCTGTGCTGTTTCGTTGTTATGCCCTCTTTTATCTCAATCTCCACTCCATTATTTACTTTTTTATTTTTATCCTTTTAATTAAAGGAAAAAAATAGCAGGATATATTATAGTAACCCACTTTGACTTTCCATTACCTCGATTTAAAGCCCTGTATTACTCTCACCATCTGGTTTTTAACTGATGTTCCCCTATTCTGTTTTGCTGGATAGTATCAGGTTCGAAAATTTAGGCATCAGCTGTGAAGATAATGAGATTCATTATAACGCCCATTCTCGTTGACTTTTATCTATTTTTGAAGACCTACAATGTCTCCAATGTTTTGGTTTTGTCTGCTTTATTCTTTACTGTTTTGTTCAATTGTATTGTAACTAACGATATAGGCAATTCTATTAGAGATAGCGGGAGGCATTATGGTAACCATTGTTGATCACCTTGTATTATGTTTTCACATTATCTATTATGTCCACCCTTTTGACTTGACCGATTCTGTTCTGTTATATCACATTTGGTTTTACTCTCTTCCAAAAAAGTAATAAGAACCATGGGAGCAATGAAACCCAAAATGTGTAATAGTCATTGTACAAAAGAGAGGAAAAGAAAGTGCTCTATACTATATAACTGCATGTATATTTAAGTGTATAAGATAGAAAATGATATCACAGAGTTTTATTGGATCATTGAACAGAACTGTTTGCAGTATCATTGATGGAATGTCCACTTTACCAGCTTTAATTTTGTGACTTGAACAATTATTTCTAAGATGACAATATGTAATCCATTAACTAGTGATTCTTACTGTTCATTTTTTTTCCTGCAAATCTGTATAACTTGTACCCTTTCTCTGCTTTTTTTCTTTTCTCCTTAAATAAAATTTAAAAAAAAAAAAAAGAAAATAGAAACCTGAGAAGACAAGATGAGAAAATGACCCCCAAAACGCCCAACTCTTCCAAAGCCAATTCATTGGGCACTCAGGAAGAGAACAGCATAAACCATGCACCCAAATATTCAAAAGGACAACAGAAGTTAGAAATCAGATCAAAGAGATACTCAGTGGGATCACAGAAGATATAACTAAACAGATAAGTTATAACCATAATGATCAAGGAATTTAGAGAAGACTCTAGTAAAAATCTAGCCAAACTGCTGGTCATGGTGGCACATGCCTATAACCCCAGCGTTTTGTAGGCTGAAGCAAGAGGATCACTGAAGGTTTGAAGCCAGCCTGGACTACACAGTTAGTTCAAGACCAGCCTGAATTACATAGTAAGACCCCCTCTTAGAAAAAAAAAAGAATCTGAGCTAAACAAAATTATAGAAAATATGAGTGACTAGTTTAGCAAAGAATCATGGAGCCCATGAAAATGTTTCATTCAGGGGGCTGGGGATTTAGCTCAGCAGCATAAGTGCCTTCCTTGCAAGTGCGTGGTCGTGAGTTTGATCCCTGGTACCCTGGTTAAAAAAACAAAAAAAAAAGTTTCATTCAGAAATCCAAGAAATTAAAAATTACATTGAAAGTATGGATAGCAGAAGCTACAAATGTGAGGACTTTTTTTCTCTTTTTTAAATTTCCTTTTTTTTTTGAGACAGTGTCTTACTATGTAATACAGGCTGGCCTTGAGTGTGTGCCCCAGCTTCTTGAGTCCTGGGATTAAAAATTATATCGAAAATATGGACAGCAGAAGAAAAAAATGTGAGGACTTTCTTCTTTCTTTTCTTTTTCTTTATTTCCTGTTTTATTTTGAGACACTGTCTTGCTGTGTAGTATAGGCTGGCCTTGAATTTGTGCCCCATCCTCTTATGTGTACCACCATGCCTGACTTGAGGGCAGAATTTCAGAACTAGAAAGCAGCTATGCTTTTAAAGACAAGCTACCCAGAAACACTTCAAGAGCAGCAAAATAAGATGAAAAATAAACCAAACAGCTGGCATATGATGCCCAAACCACTCATCCAAGTGTAACTAGAATAAGCGAAAAAGAAGATGTCAGGGACTGATCAGATCCCCATCTGAGGGGGGATGTCGGGGAATGAAGAAAGGTTTAAGGGGAACCTGTAGGAGTTTGTTTCTGGGGGACTGACTGTCAGATTTCTTGGTGTGGCCCATTTTTGTTAGCGAGAAGCAGGGTGGAGAAATGCACTTTTCCTGGAACAACCATTGTTGTAAGAAGGGTAATAAAATGGGGGATAAGTTTATCCTTTCACAGAGAACAAGATAAAGTCCTTACCCTGGGTTGCATTTTGTGTAGGTCTTCAGCAAATATTATCTTAAGAGGCTATGAATGTGAGCTTCTCAAAACAGCCAGACCGTGAGCTCTTTGCAAATTCTCCTGTCCCTTGAGGCAAGCCCCACCTACAGGAGGCCACAATCATACAGTCTAGTCCCTAAGGTAGTAAACCATTGTTTCATACCCTCTGGTCCCCCACACTGTCTCCTTTTTAGTTTTTGTAATTGTAGTAGTCAAAATTGCATGACTTAAAGATGAATAGCATCAAGGCAACATCAGGTTTGATAGCTCTATAGCTGACTAGGAATAGAAATAAAATACACAAGCATGGTAATATAATCAATCCAGTGTAGAATCCAAAATGGACATTGGGCTAATTCCACAGACAAAGCTGATCAAAAGTATTATCAGTTTTATCCCCATCCTGAATTTGTTCATTAAAATTTTGAGTCTGATAAAACACAGATAATATTTCATTTATGTTTATTTATTTACTTATTTTTGAGATAGGGTCTCACTATATAGTTCAGGCAAGCTTTGAACTCACTATGTAGGCCAGGTTGGCCTCTAACTCAAGGTGATCCCCCTGCCTCAGCCTCCTGAGTGTAGGATTACAGGCATATGCCTCCACACCCAAATTAATAGTTCATTTTGTAAGGCTTCTACATCTATAGCAATATTACTGTGTATAGCATCCTGTGTATAGTTTTGTGTATGTTCCCAAGGATAGGTAATTGGTTATACACGAGGGGAATTATATAATATTGAGTGATATTTAAATGGCAACGGAGGCCCTATTGGAACTGCAGACTTTCTCTTTGATCTCCCATCCACATAACAGTCTGTAAAATGCTGTTTTGTGACTGTAATTTTGCATCAATAGAACATTATATAGTTCAGGTTTTGCCTGCAGTTCTGGTCCAATTATCTACAAAATAAGCAGTCTGTGTAGAGTAAGAAAGAGCACTAAAGGATACAATGACGCTAGAAATCAATAACCAAAGAAGCAGCCCCAACAATAATGAGTCCTAACATTTATTTTGTCCTGTGTACAAGATGGTTAACTGCAGGCAGGTGTGAGGAGCACACCTGTAATCTCCACACTCAAGAGTCTGAGGCAGGAGCATTGCTGTGAATTTGAGGCCAGCTTGGGCTGCATAGTGAGTTCAAGGCCAGCTTGAACTACATAGTGAGACCCTGTCTCAAAAATCAGTAAACAAATAAGATTCCTGGGCACCCAAATGCTAGGCATGTGCCTAACGACCGGTATAGTTTATTTACTGAGGAGTTAACTAATACCCTGTGGCTCAAGGGACCTTCTCTACATGTAAATGAGGAAGGTTTCATTCAGCAGTCCCATGGAAGAACATAAGGATTGTATGTATCTATGGAAAATCATGCAGTTTTACCTTTTCAAATCCGGATATTAGAAGTGCTTGCAGTAAGTTTGGTCAATTGCCCTTTCCTGATCTATATAACAGGAAAAAGAGAATTTTCAAAAGTTTTTTTCTGTTTGGTCTTTTTTGAAACAGGGTCTTTCTATGCAGTTCAGGCTGGCCTTGAGTTCATTTTGTAGCCCATGCTGGTCTCAGACTTCCAATGACCTTCCTGCCTCAGCTTCTCAAAGGCTGGGATTACAGACATGTGCCACCATGCCTGGCATTCAAAAGGTTTTTTGAAGGAGTCCAGATTTGCCATTAATGATGTCCTATGGCAATGAGCGGGGGAGGGGGGGGAGCGGGGGCTAAAAGCAGTTCCATGTCATGCTAATTGTCCCCCAGCATCAGAATACAGAGTGGAGACGTTTTTCCCATAATCATTTGTATACCAATGCCAATGGGCCGTAAGCCAGGCTGAGCAGTTGTTCCTTCCGATCTTCCATAAGGGCCCCAATCTATGAATTTAAATTAATCTAAGTATATTTTTTGCTCTCTTTCTCCTATTAGCAAGTCCATGGTATGTGTGGGGGGAGGTGGAATCATCTATGATTCCCCTTGACGTAAATGGTGCGCATGGAGGAACATCAGGTGTGGAGGAGTTGATCTCTCCCCTGAGATGTTAACAGAGCTCATTCCCATAAATAACAGAAGCAAGGACAAAATTCACCTGATCAGAAACAGCATTAGACAAAATGCAATGTTCATTCATGATTAAAAATAAAACTGTTGGAGACCGCTGAGGCTGAACACATGTTCAGGGCTGTGGCATGGCCCGGGCATGGCTGAACTGAGAACAAGGAGACACCTCAGGAGGCAGGAGAGACCACAGCTGAGGCCACCTGGAGACTTTCTGGATACTTTTCGTTAACTAGCATCGTCTGTTGCTCTGAGGGGTCCTTGAACCCCACCTAAGATCCTGCTCAGGTTTCCTCCATTGTCCACTCTGCTCCTTGCTTGTTCTGATTAAATATGGGCTGCCCAGCGTCAGTCAGCCAGCCACTAGCAGAGTTATGAGCTCTGCAGAGGACTCTAGTCTTCCTGGAGCCCTAAAGATCATGCCGCTTGTCTTCCCTTTGGGCCTTTGCTGTGTACCCATTTAGGGGGATTGGGGGTCTAGGCACAGACCCCAGTAAAAAACCTTGAAGATAATTAGAATAGAAAGTCTTTAGCTCAATCTCATAAAAGCCATCTAGGACAAACCAACAGCCAACATCATATTAAACAGAAGCAGAAAGCTTTCCTTCTAAAATCAAGAACAAGACAAGGATGCCCACTATCACTGTTCCTGTTCAATATAGTTCTGGAAACGTCATCCAGAGAAATGGTACAACAGAAATAAAAGGAACATGTATAGCAGAAGAAGAAATTAAATTATTACTATTTGTAAATGGCACTTAGAAGACCAAAAAACTCAACCCAAAAACTCCTAGAATTAATATTCAGTAGCATAAGATACAAAGTCACTACTCCAAAATCAATATACTTTTCAATAGAATTGTACATCAATCAACTCACTGAGAGAAATAATGGAAATGAAATCTCTCACAATAGCATCATGAGAAATAGGATACTTACTGATTAACCTTTCAAAGGCAGCAATATGAAAACTATAGTACTCTGAAAAAAGAAGTTGGAGAGGACAACAGAAAATGGAAAGATACTTACTACTCCTAGATAGAATGGGTATAGCTAAATTGGCCCTGTTTCCAAAATGGTTATACAGATTTAATGCAATTCCAATAAAAATGCCAAAAGCATTTGTTACAGAACTAGGGAAAACAATCCTAAAAATTGTATGGAATCAGTAGAGACTTAGAATAGCAAAAGCAGTTCTGGGTAACAAGAGGAAAGGGCATCAGAGTTGTGGACTTCAGGTTATATTGCAAAGTTACAATGATAAAAACACCATAGTATTTTCAAAAAACCAGATTTGTGGAGCAGTGAACCAGAATAGAGGAGGGGAAAGAACTCCAGGCATACTCAGCTGGCTGCTCTTTGACAGAGTTACCAAACGCTTTTGCTGGAGGAAAGACAGCAGCTGGGAAAGTCCAAATGCATCAAAGGCCTAAACAGTAAAACAGAAACACTTAATCCGCTGGAAGACTGTTGGGAGCCGCGGCCGAGCCCGGTCGCCTTACTTGGCGGACGTGAGGCCTGTAGGAAAGAGCAAAGCCTGAGCTAGATTACCCCTCCCATCGAGTGTGCTAAGATGGCGCTTATCTCCTGCTTGGTAAACAACCCGCCCTGTAAGATCTCCTGCTTCCTGCTTGGTAAACAACCCGCCCTGTAAGATCTCCTGCTTCCTGCTTGGTAAACAACCCGCCCTGTAAGATCTCCTGCTTCCTGCTTGGTAAACAACCCGCCCTGTAAGATCTCCTGCTTCACAACCCGCCCTGTAAGATAGTCTGCCTAGCAACAACTGATGTTAGCCAATCAGCCCGCATCGCGCGCTTTGAACTGATTGGCCACTGTAACCCTATAAAAGTGAGTGCCTCTCCCGCCACGAAAGAAGAAGCAGAAGAAAAAAAAGAAGCAGAAGAAGCACGCAAGGAGCCGCAGAGAGCGGACCGGTAGAGGCTTCGGGACAGACTGTAGGGAGAAGCACGCAAGGAGCCGCGGGGAGCGGACTAACAGAGGCTTCGGCCAGGAGGATTCCCGGGGCAGGCTGTACGGAGAAGGAAAATAAAAGAAAAGGTTGTCCACTGCCAGACTTTGTTGTGTGTCCTTCCTGCCGGCCGGGAGTGACACCGACATCTGGTGGCCCGTACGGGGACTGATCACCCCCGAGACGTGGCAGTGGACAACGCTCCAACGCAGAGCTGTAAGACAGGTGAGTAGAGGATAAACCTGGGCCCTGGGTGGCGCGCACCTACAGGGTTTGTAGACTCCTCTCAGGCTCACACGTAAGTGGCGGATTCCTTGGGCCTCACGCGGTGAGTAACATATTAAAAAATGGGAAACATGCTAGGTAGCGGCACTAAGAGTGAGGGTGGTTGCGGGGAAAGCTCTCAAGAGCTTACAAAAGTACGCAGAGTATTTGAGCAGGCCCAGTCAGGGAGCTCCCGAGAGGGGTCCGTCAAGGGGAACAAGGATGCTAAGGAGGAGGACGGGGCTCAAGCCTCGGAGTCGTCTGACTCCGAGGACGAGGGAAGGTTGAATGGTGAGGAGGCCAAAGAGACCAGCTGTCAGGAGCCTAAGTCGCTTGATGGGGAGATGCAAGGCTCTTTCGCTGCGTTGCGCCGCGAATTGCGCTCCGCTCAGCTAGGCTTACGAAAAAGCAGAGAGCTTCTGAGCGCCCCCTGGCAGGGGAGGGAGACAGAACCTTCTGCTCCGCCCTGGAACTCGTTCCCGGAAGCGGTCCCTCGCCGCGAGGCCGCCGCATGGGAACTCCCCCCTCTTCCGTCAGTACAGGAAATAACGCACAGGCCGCCATTTTCTGTTCAGCCACGGCCGCCATCTTACGATGCTCCGCCACCGGCGGGACGTTATTTCCACAGACAGCTGTGGCATGGGGGTCGTGTGTCTAATGAAGACCACCCGTTCCCAGGGATAGATAGCGGCCCCTATGGGATATATCCTGTACAGATGGCCATGGCTCAGGGACGTAATGTGTGGGAACCCTTTGAAATAAAGCAGATTAGAGAACTTAAAAATGCAGTTACAACCTTTGGGCCGACTGCGCCTTACACCATTGCCATGCTGGAGAATCTGTCTTCTGGGCCCCTCACCCCCGCGGACTGGACTCAGCTGGCAAAGGCGTGTCTGCCCTTGGGTAGTTACCTGGATTGGCGAGCCTGGTACGCCGAGTTCGCTGCCGAACAGGCGGAAAGAAACGCTAACCGAGGGAACCGGGGATGGAATAGAGACATGCTTATGGGGGAAGGCCAACACGCTGATGATCAGACTCAGTTCCCTGGTGCAGTTTATGAGCAGATCAATACCATTGGGCTTCGCGCCTGGAAGCAGGTGAGTGGTGCCGGAACGGCATCCTTGTGCCTTTCTAAAATAGTCCAGGGCACAACAGAGCCATTCGTTGATTTTGTGGCTCGGATGCAAGATGCCACCGATAAGATCTTTTCCGATAGGGAAGTGGCTCAACCGCTGGTTAGGCAGTTGATTTTCGAACAATGCACAAAGGAATGTAAGGCAGCAATAGCCCCACATAAGAATAAGGATCTTAACGCCTGGATCAGAATATGCAGAGAAATAGGGGGGCCGCTTTCTAATTCGGGAGTTGCAGCTCTTCTGGCTGCGGCAGTGCAACAAAGGGGACCTCGCGGGCCTAGAGAGGAACATAAAGCCAAGGGGTGCTTCAGCTGCGGGGACCCAGGACACATTAAACGCGACTGCCCGAATAACACAAGCGCCAGGCCTCGCCCCAAAAACAAGGGATCGTATGGCATCTGCGGGAGATGCAGAAAGGGTCCACATAAGGCAGAGGATTGCAGATCAGTCTATGATGCTCAAGGAAATCGTATTTGTGGTCAAGGACAGGATAGCACAGCTCCTGCTGCTCTCCAGCCTCCATAAGAGGTTCCAGTACTCCACATGACTCTTGACAAGAGGCCCATGCTTTTGCTTAAGATCAATGGCAGACAATTAAAGCATGGTATCCCATACAAATCCCCAAGGTCAAGGAATCATTGAGAGGGCTCATAGAAGCCTCAAAGAAATTTTACAAAAACAAAAAGGGGGAGTAGGCCAAGGCCTGGCCCCAAAGGCACGATTATCCATGGCACTATTCACACACAATTTTTAAAATTTAAATAATGATAATTGCTCCCCAGCTATGGAACACTGCAACCCTTCCTCCAACCATAAAGGGTGGGTTAAATGGAAAGATGTCCTAACAGGACAATGGATGGGCCCGGATCCGGTGGTTAGCTGGAACCGAGGCGCAGTTTGTGTTTTCCCACAGGAACCGGGACGAGAACCACTGTGGGTACCGGAGAGACTGACACGGGCAACAAAGCCCTCGACTGAAGATCAGACCTGCCCTACCGGAGATCCATCACAGACCAACCAACAAGATGAATAGAAATAGCGGTAGCCCAAAATGGACAAAAAGATCCTCAGGCATATGCATGGCTCGCTCGCCTAGCCTACGACCGAGTCTAGGGGCGGTGAGCTTCCCACACTCCTCCTCTAAAAAATTATGACATAGCTGGGTAGGAGAGTCAATGACGGGTAAGAGCGTACTCCCCCGGTGCGACTCAACCTAAGCCAGGCCCTACCCCATCCTGCACGTAAGCCGCTGGACTGTTAGATGCTGCCCAGGTCTAAATTTCTCTCCGAGGGGATTTCTTTACGGAGAGGAAATGAGTGTAAGCTTGTGTGCATCCAGGTTCCGTCCAGTTTGTGCCTGGCCCTAGAAAAAGGACGAGGGCCTCAGGGCCTTGGCAGACCATGGGACGGCCGACCAGGGTCTAAGCCAAGGACCTACGGTGGGCCTACGCATAGGGCATAAGCCTCTGCACCCAGTCCAGGAAGGGCTACGATGCGCACATTCATAAAAAATAAAAAAGGGGGAGAAGACAAAATAGTAAAACTTAAAACAGGTGTAGCCAAAGACTTTCTGAACAGAACCCCAGTTGCACAAGGAGTAATACTGAGACTCAACAAACAGAATCACGTAAAAGTTTTCTGCATAGCAAAGGAAATAACCAACAGAGTGAAGAGACAGCCTACAGAAGGTAAAAGAAATTTTACCAGCTACTCTTCAAAGAACTCAAACAATTAGACCCCTCCCACTAAATTTAAAGACCCAGTTTAAAAAATGGGCTTCTGAAATGAATAGACACTATTAAGATGAAGAAATACCAATGGCCAGTAAATACATGAAAACATTTTCAACATCATTGGCCAAACGCAAATTAAAACAACACTGAGATTTCATCTCACTCTAGAAAGAATGACTGTCTTCATGAAATCAAACAATAACTAATGCCGGAGAAGCTGAGAGGGAAAAGTAAGATTTCTTCAGTTTTGATGGAAATATACACTGGTACCACAAGTTTGTAAGTAAGTATGGAAATCTTCAAAACCTAGAAATCCCATGTGACCCAGCTTTTAGGAATGTTCTTGAACGAGTTAAAGACATTACATTACAGGGCTGCCTGCACACCCATATTGATGGCCACACAATTCATTATAGCTAAATCTTGGAAGCAGCCTATAGAAAAGGTGGTGTTTATACACACTGGAGTCCTATTCTGACTTGAAGAAGGGTGCATTTGAGTTATTCATAGGATAATGGGTCGATTTAGATCATAATATTAAGGGGAATAAATCAGACACACAAGCTTACTATTGCGTGGTTTTTCTTATATTGAGAACCCCAAACTTTATTTATTTATTTATTTTTGGTACCAGGGATCAAACTCAAACTCAGACTCATGCTTGCCTGGCAGGCGCTTATGCCACTGAGCTAAATCCCCGGCCCTGAGAAAATCAATGTTTAAAGAAGTTACAAAATGAATGAGAGACCATAGGAAAAAAAGAGAGAAAGTAAAAGTATACCTTAATGTATTATAATTGTTTTATTTGTTTTATATGGTTTTGGCCTGTTAATCTGGGCATTAACTGTGTTTGTGACAATTGGCTTCTCAACAAATAAATACATAGATCTGATGCTGTTAAAAAGTTCTTTTAAAAAATGAAGGCTAAGGGGAGGAGGACAAGAAAGAACTGAGATGTGCTGTGTATATGAACCAATTCCCCACAATGAAAGTGATCATGATGTACTGCAAATATGTACAAAGAAAAATTTAAAAAAGGAAACTGGAGTAATGTCTTAAGTGTCTGATCAGATAGTGAAACTCATCTGACCTGTCTTGATTTTTATTTTGAAAAATTATTATTTTTAATCAGATTTTATTGGTACATTTTAAATGTACATAATGATTACATTCATCATTCTCCATCTATTTACTTTTAACTTATATGATTTATATTTAAAATGATTTTTTGAGCCAGTTGTGGTAGCCCACTCCTGTAATCCCAGCACTCGGGAGGCTGAGGCAGGAGGATCATTGCTAGTTTTGAGACCAGCCTGGGCTACAAAGTGAGCTCAAGGCCAGCCCTGAACTACATAGTGAGGCCCTGTCTCAAAAAGACAAAAAGAAAAAAAAAAAGATTTTCTGTAAACAAAATATATTTGATTTTTAATTTTTAAAATAGACTGCCAGTCTCTTTTTGTTTTATTTAACATTTTTTAATTTTTGGTTTTTATCTTTTATTGTTTTAAAACCGCATCTTATTATGCAGCCCAGGCCAACCTTAAACTCTCAGTCCTCCTGCCTCAGGCTCTTGAAAGCTGGGATTACGAATGTGTGGATCCTGCTGGGTTCCCAGGCTGATCTCTAATTTAAATGATCTTCCTGCCTTAGTACCCCTATACTGGGGCTATGGTTGGGTCTTCTTTTTCATTATTTCTGGTTTTGTTTGGTTGCTTTGTTTTGGCTTTTTGAGTCAGGGTCTCTCTATGTAGTTCAGGCCATCCTTGAACTCACAGTGAGCCTCCTGCCTCAGCCTCTGGACTGCTGGTTTTTTTTTTTTTTTTTTCTGGCTTCTTTCAAGATTCCTTCTTTATATTTAATTTTCTGCAGTTTGACTATGATACACTGAGATATACTTTTTGTTACTGTTTTGCTTTGTTTTTGGCATTTACCCTGCTTGGTGTTTTCTCAACTTCCTAAGTCTATGATTGGGTTCTGGCACTAAATTAGGGAAATTCTCAGTCATTATTGCTTCACTATTTCTCTTGTCTTTTCTTTATTCTCTTCTAGTATTTTTGTTACATATATTTTACATCTTTTCTGATTGTTGCACACTACTTTGAGTATTCCCCAACCTGGTCCTTGTTCTCTTTGTTCTTCAGTTTTGAAAGTTCTTATTGACATATCTCAAGTTAGAGATGTCTTTCCTTAGTCTGATGCATTCTCTTAATGACTTTATTAAAGATATTCTTTCTGTCTACTTTTTTTTTTTTTAAATCGGTACCAGGGATCGAACTCACGGCCACATGTTTGCAAGGCAGGTGCTTATGCAGCTGAGCTAAATCCCCAGCCCCTCTTTATGTCTACTTTGTTGTTTTGTTTTGTTTTTTGTGTCAGTTCAGACTGGCCTCAAACTCATGGTGAGTGCTGGGATTGCAGGAACAGGTCACCACGCCCAGCTCTTTAGGTCCATTAAAATGTTTATGATTTTTAGCATTTAGAAACCTTTCTTAGACTTCCTATCTCTTTGCTGTGCTGCCCCTATGTTTTTGCATGTTGATATCTTTTCTTTAGAGCCCTTTGCACGTAGTGATCATATTTTATTTATTTATTCATTTGCTTGTTCATTTTTTGAGGCAAGGTCTCACTGTGTAATTCAGGGTGGCCTTGAACTCACTGTGTAGCTCAGGCTGGTTTTTAACCAATGGTGATCCTCCTGTCTCCGCCTCCTGAGTGCTGGAATTATAGACGTGAGCTACTATGCCTGGCGTACTGATAGTATCTTAAATTCCTGGTCTGATATTTCCAACATTCTTGCCATATCTGAGTCTGGGTTTTGTTTTGTTTTGTTTTGTTTTTTGGTGGTGTTAGAGGTTGAAACCAGGCCCACTGAGCTATGGCCCCAGCCCAAACCTGGTTTTGAGAGTCACTCTGTTTCTTCAAATTGGATTTTTATCTTTTAGGAGGACTTGTGCTTTTTTTGTTGAAATCTAGACATGAGCTACTAGGGGAAAGGAACACCAGAAAATCGACCTTTAGTGACCTGGCGGTCAGGTGAGGATGGGGAAATTTCTGTAGTACTAGGATTAGATCTTTCAGTGATCCTGTCTTCTGGGGCTGTGACCTTCAAAAGTGGATCTCTTCAATCCCTGGTACCGATAAAAAACGAAAAAGACACACACACACAAAAAAGTGGATCTCAGTTCATTCCCCACCTTAAACAGGACAGGATGGCGAGGGTGGGCCGACACCGTGCATTTGTTTCCTCTAGGATAGTTGGGCTCTGGTAAAACCCTAGCAGGTCAGGCTGTCAGGAAAGAGCTTCTCCTGCAAGCAGATGAGGAGAGCAGAATGTTCTGGTGGATTCCTCTCCCCTCTCCCTGTCATCGTGAGGAATTTCTCTTTAATATGAAGTGGGAGAGCCTGGGTGAGCTCCTGGGAGGAAACGTCACACAGCATGCCTGCTTAACTTCCAGACTTGTCCGCACTGAACCTCTAGCGATTTGTGCATAATAATTTAAGTTTTCATACCTGAGGTTCTGGGTATTATGAAGTTTCTCTCTCGCTTTTTTTTTGGTGTGAGTACCAGGAATCGAACTCAAGACCTTGCGTTTGCCAGGCAGGTGCTGAGCTGAGTTTCTGCTCTGGAAAATTATGGTTCTGTACTTTTTTGTCTCTCCAGTTTTGGGAGCAACAGTTTGAACTGTGATCTGACTTCTCTGATGGGTCTAAGAAGAGTTGCTTTGAAGTTTGCTGTTAACAGAGAGGTGCCACTTCTAAGTTCCTTCATGCTGGATTAAAAACCGGAAGTCTTTTATTTATAATAGATAAAATACGTGCATATGTATGTACAATTAAAATGTAGTAAAAGCCTATAGAGACTATAGCTAGTTGTGTTTGTCTGTTTGTTTGTGTTTTGGCCACTTCCTTGTTCTAGTACTAGTCTGGGAAACCATCACCGATTTCTTGTGTACCCTCCCTTCCAGAGGCATCTTAAGCACATAGAGACATCTGGCTGCTTATATATGTGAGTATAAGTTGTATATTTTTATACAAATGGTAGTACTGTATGACAAAAGTAGTGTCCTACACTTTGCCATTTTCTGTGCTATCCAAGAATGAACCTAGCTACGTCCTCAAGCCATTTTGTTATTTTGGGACAGGGTCTTGCTAGGTCACCAAGTTGCCAGGCTTGACTTGAACTTGTGATTCTTCTGCCTCAGCCTCCCAGAGTGCTGAAATTGCAGGTATCCGTCAACTACCTTTTTTCACTTAATACATCCTGGAGGGTTGGGGGTATAGTTCAGTGGCACAGAGCCTGCCTGGCAAGTGTGACATTGTGAGTTTGATTCCCAGTACCAAAATAAATATATATCTTGGAGCTTTTAAAAAATGATTGCATATTATATCTTTTTGTGTTTTTGTTTTGAGCATATATCTTTGAAGGATAATTTAGGTATCAACTTGCTGTCATTGTCAGTAATACACATGTAGAGTTATGTGGCTTTTATAATGCAGACTTTATTTTTATTGGGTAAAATATAAAATAAAATTTATTTTTCCTGTTTTCAAGTGCATGTAGTTCAGTTTTGCTAAGTGCACTCACAGTGACAGGCCACTTCAGCACCATCCACCTTCCCTCATCTTGCAAAGCTGAAATTTAGTTTATTTTGTTTGTTGGTTTGGTACCAGGGATTGATTGAACTCATGACCTCATGTTTGCCAGGCAGGCGCTTAGGCCAATGAGCTAAATCCCCAAGCCTACAGCTGCCCCTTTGAATCTGTAGGATACTAACTCCTCCTCCACTTCCCTGTCTCTGGCAGCCATCATTGTGCTTTCTGTCTATTAAAGATATTCTAGCATTTTTTAAGTTTTCATTTTTAATGTGGACAAAAATGTCGATCTTTTCTCTGAGAAGAGTATACTTCTTTTTGCCTTGCCTATGTCCTATGTTGCTCTGAAATGTCCTTGCTGCGGACCTTTTTGACTGTACCGTGGTGCCGTTAACTTTCCGTTTGGACTTTCAAGGCATGGAAGGCTCTAGAGGGTGAGTGTGCAGCCTGCTGGGTGAGGCTCCCTGAGCACATTGTAGCACACATAAAGAAAGGTGAGCAAACGTGTTAGGACCAAAACACTCATCCCCTCCAAGACTCATGTGGAAACTTCATTGTCATTGGAACAGGATTAAGAGAAGCGATTGGGCCACAAGGACTCTGCACGGATGAAGGGGCTTCATGCTGGCACTCAAGAGTGACTGTGGCCCCTCTTGCTCTTTTTTCTTTCAGCTGTGTGTTAATGCATCAAGAAGGACCTTGCCAGATCCCAGCACCTTGATACACAAGCTTCCTAGACACTAGAACTGTGAGGCAGAACATTTCTGTTTGTTATAAAGTACCTTGTCTGGTATTACTACAGCAATGCAAATGGACTGGGGTAGCAGGTATGGAGCAGATAGCCTGAATAGCAGATCCCCATAAAGTGACCACCAATGTAGGCCACTACTTTATCCTTTGGTGAAGAGCTACAGAGTTGGTGGAGCTGCCTCAGGGCCTGGAAGGTTCAGGGGATCAGAATATCTGAGTCTGCTTTCAGGAAAAGCTGTCTAATTTCACTGAGACCGGGCATCCTGAGGATAATGCACTGAGGGCTTCTTTGTCTTTTTTCCACCTAATTATAAAGGTGAATTTTGTTTTTTATGAAAATTCAAATGTTACAGAACCATGTAGCATCGTCAGTATGGCTACTTATGGTTTAATGCCAAAAAAATTGAGATAAAAATAAGGCGCATGTCCCTTAATTGTTTTGCTTTTCCATTCAAACACAAATGTTTGTTGCAGCAGGAAACAACGTGTCATGGTGTCGTGGTTCATGTCCAGATGTCCCCCTGAATTCTCAGATGCTCATAGACAGAGCTTTTGCGGGGGTGGCCAGACCACGGTGTGGGGGTGATACTATCTTGCTATCAGGAGATGGGACCTGGGGTGTGGCCTGGAAGGCTTTCTCTCTTCTTGGTTCTTTGTTTCACTGTCACTCTGCACCCAAGGGCCCTTCCTCTTCTCTGTCATGCTTTTCTGCCATGCCATCCTGCCTGTAAGTGGGGTAGGACAGAATAAATGAGGTCTTCAAGACATAGTGAACTGGCTAGAAAGGCTTTTCCATGGTAGCCTGCCAGGGGTGTACTTTTCTCTTGCTTTGTCCTCTTTTACTTGGCCCAAGCTTGCTCTGCAAAGTTGGTTTCTTCCTCACTCTTCATTTTAAGTTTTCAAATAAACTTTGCTACGTAAAATAAGAAACTTTTTAAAAAGACACAGTAAACGTGTAGGTTTGGCTCTGGACCTGGTCTTTTCACCTGTAAACTACATTTCTTCAATTCTTAAAAAAGCAACACTAGTGTACAGCAAACATCAACTTCAAGCACATGTAGATAAATGGTTTGCATTGTTGACAGCGCCTGACATATAGATGGGTAACCCGACAGTAGGAATAGACACTGTAGATTACTCATCCTGAAAATGCTCCCAAAGCCCCATGAACATACCCAGCTCTGGCTTGTGGTGTAATACATCTCATCTCTCTGAATGCCTGCATTCCACTCTTGCATGTGTACTAAAATCTCTGCCTAATAAACTCTCCCCAAACCTCCCTAGTAATGATGAGAACAGTGATTCAGACAGATTTTGGTACTAGAGCAGTAGGGTTGTTGCTGGAACGGACCTGACTGCGTGGTTCAGAAGTCTTTGGAATGGGTTTGTGGGAAGAGTTTGCAAAGGTCAGGGGATGTGGGCTGGAGAAGTAGCCCAAGAATGTTGTAAACTGAGCTTGATTGGAGATTCTGTTCAGAGCTAAGGAGACCAGAATGCTGATGGAAATGCAGGCAGTAGAGACCAGGCTTAGGAGGTTTCAATTGGGAACAAAGACTCCACTGGCAATTGGACTCCAGACTATGTGTGTTATGTTGGCAGAAAATTTGTCTACATTTTGCGCATGTCCTGAGAGTTTGAGGAAGAAGACTGAGATTAGGTGCAGCAGATGAATTAATCCAGTGGAGGAAATTTCAAGGGAGCCCAACATTCAGGCTGTGACTTGGATACTGTTGGGGCTTACAAGTTTGGCTAGAAAGGAACCTAAAAAGGCTTATTTAGCTCAGAGTTTATAGATCACCAGACATTTCAGTTCACAGTTGGTTGGCTCCAAGGCAGGGTAGATCACGAAGGTACGATTACCATCAGTAGATCAGTTCACAGACGAATCTAATCTGACTTGCTGTTAGGAAGTGGGATCTGGTTGGAAGAGGTGGTCACTGGGGGTGTGAGCTGGAAGTGTTTATCTCTTCCCTGTTCCCAGACTCCATGCACTAAGCCACTCTCTGTCATGTCCCTCTGCTTTGTTATCCTGTGTTGGAGCCAGGTGACTGTGGACTGAAACCTCTACAACTGTGAGCCAAAACAAACCTCTCCTCCTAAGTTTGTTGGTGTTGGGTATTGTATGTGAATGACAAGGAAAGCAATTAAGATGCATAGCCACCTCTTTATACTCAAAGCTTTATATTTGTTTTTTTTTTTTCTCGGTGTTGGGAATTGAACTCATGACCTTGCACTTGCCAAGCAGGTGCTGTGATGCTGAGCTATATCCCTGACTCTTCTCCTTCTTCTTTTTTTGACTTTTGAGACAGGGTCTCACTGTGTAGTTCAGGTTGGCCTTGAATTCACTGTGTAGCCCAGGCTGGCCTCCAGCTTGTGGTGACCCTTTGCTTCAACTTCCTGAGTCCTGGGATTACAGTCCCATGCCACCATGCCTTTTTTCAGAGCTTCATTTAAAAAAGAGAATTTATCCATTTAGTGAGCCTTTATTACAGAAATGGTACGCGATGTCAGGGACACAGCTCAGGGATACAGCACTCGCTTAGTACATATGGGGTCCTGGGGGAAGGGGGATAGCACATCAATATATTCTGTGAAAGTCAACTATATAAAAATGCAAGAGGAAAGTGAATTTCCTCTCCAGTTCTTTCTCCTCTTTCCAAAGGGAATAATTTATATTACTTTTTCACATTTATACCCACATAAACATGCACACACATGTACTTCAAATATTACTTTTACTTAACCATAGGCCTTGACATCATCCAAGTCAATACAGAACAGGTCTAAGTTATTGATACCATCTTTACAGTTTTACTATATTGTAATTTGGTGATTCTCTGACTCATCTGAATTCCCTCCTGGTCTCATGCTGGGTCTCATCCTGAGGTTATCCTGAGGTATCCTAAATTGGGAACCACGTGCTACCTGCCACACCCCCTCTTTTATTATGAACACCCTGTATACATCTCTGACCATTTGAGAGAGTATGGAAATGATGAGTTAAGTGAAACTAGCTGCATTAGCTTTAATGATATGGCGAAGCCCTCCAACAAGTCCCCTTCTGTCCCCAAAATACTGCACAAGGCTGTGTTGTCCACGCCTCCCTACTACCCATGACAAACCCTCCATGGGATTGCTGTTGTTTTTTGATATATAAGAAAACATATTTCATTATTTTAGTTTGTTTAATTAGGAAAGAAGCTAAGCAATGAATAATTTGGGGGGATGTGGTGATGGGATTATTTTAGATTTAAAGACATGTTGTAAAGATGGTAGAGTTACATTTACTAGCTTCCCCCAAATAAACACACGAAACTGTGGTATACCTAACAGAACCTAACCAAAACAAAACCCAAAACAACCAAACGAAACCTTCCATCAGTACATTACCACTGAGTAGACCTCAGATTGGATCATTTTCCTATCAATGCCTTTTTTTCTCTTTTGTTTGTGATGCCAAGAATCAAACACAGGCCACTGGATATATTAGGTCCTCTGTCTGTGAGCTTCATTCTCAGCTGTGTGAGGCTTTTCATTGTGGTTGAAAGAATTTTTATTTCTTTCCTTCTTTTTGTCTTCTCCCCGCCATGCTTTCCTTTTCTTCTGTTAATGATCATAGATATAATCTAGATGAAAGAGCATTTTGAATCTAATCGAATTCCTACCTGTCTCAATTTGAACTGCCATGACAAAATGTCACAGACTAGGCTTAGACAACAGGTATTTCTCATAGTGCTGGTGGCTGTAATTCTAAGGGGAGGGTGACAACATGGGAGGGTGACAACATGGTTGGGTTCTGATGAGTCCTGCCTTCTTGTTGTGTCATCATATGATGGAGAGAAGGTCTTTCACTTAAGGTCACTAATACCTTTCTTTTTTTCATGCCCTGGCTACATATCCCCTCAGGCACTGGAAATCAAACTCAGGTACTGTGCTACTGGGCTGTATCTCTAGCCTAAGGGCACTAATCTCTTATTAGGGGCTTTATCTTCATAACCTTCCAAAGGTTATGAAGCTCACCTCCAAATACCTTCACATTGGAAACTGGGGCTTCTTCATATGAATTTCTAGGGGACAAAATATTCAATTTGTAACTTCTTTTGTAAGAATTTCATCTAATGACAGCCATTTCAATATTTCCCTTATTATCTGAGGTGACAAAGTCAACCTTCATATATGGCTCTACTAAACTTTTTAGGTTATGAGTGAAAAGAACCCAACTCACACTATGTTAAGCAAAAGATGGAATTCGTTGGTACCGAGCCTTAAAAGGAGCTTGGTGAACAGTGAACTGTCTTTGATTTTTTCCACCTGTTTTCCCTCAGCAGCTACTATGTGTAGTCCTTTGTCACTATTGGCTGAGGTGGTTTTCCACTGGGTACCTTAGTGTGGTTCTCACTCAGTCATTTCATTGCAAGCCACAAAAGTGTCATCAGCTGAACCACAGACGGATATAATTCCTGATTATCCAGGTTGAGGCCACAAGCTCAGCTTTGAGTAGGACCTGAGTCCACTTAAATCAGACCACATATTGTGAAGAGAGGAAAGGTGCTTCCTCTAACAAAAACTGCCCTGGTGTTATACAAAGAAGGGGATGTGGAGCCAGGGAATGAAAAATAACTAATGTCCCCTATCCCTTTGGCTGGCAGCTTGCTCACAAGCCCTTCCTTCTTTTTTCCCAGTCCTTTCAAATAGGGTCACTCTCCTCCCGTCCCTCACCACTGGCCCAACCATATTTCTTTCAAAGCATCTAAGTCTCTTCCCCAGTGTGAGTAGTATATCAAGTTGAAGAGGGTTCGCATAGTCTGCCAGGTCCACTATCTGTGGAGAATTTAAAAATAATTATGAAATAAAAATGTAATCTGGTTTTTATCACTATGCATTGCAAATTCTAAATAGTGACAGTGATAAAATACTCATCCTTGAAAAAAACATCAAGATATAAAACACTTCCAGCACTGAAGAGGTTTCATGAAGGAAGTATTTTAGTATATATTTACTCAGATCCAACTCTCCATTCACAAGGAACTGAGAAGCTCAATCTCAATTATGTTTGAGGTCTCTTGGCCTTGTAGAGTTGTGGGAAGGTCTGCACTTTGAACCTTAATGATTTTCTCACTTCCCCATACCTTCCTCTCCTTCTCTTGGAGAGTTCTACTTAGCCCCAGGAGTGGATTATTTCTACCCTAATTTCTCAGGCTTCCTTGGGGAAGATCCTCAGTAACCTCCCAACAGGTCTCTCTTTTGGGGCTCAGGATGGAGGAAAGAGAGGATATCATAGATGGCTAAGTTAGGTAGAAATATTATAGGCATTCAGAGGGCCTCAAGGGAGTCAGTGCACAGGAAGAGAATATATTACAACTGTGGCTGGAGGCACATCCACTGAAGAACAGGCCTCAAGATAAAGACGATTGACCAGGCCTGCATGTCTCAAGGGATAAGCAATACTATAATTCACCTGGCCTGAGAAAGTCTAGACAGACATCTGAGTCACCCAGGTGGGTGACCAGGACCTCTTGACTCATCTCTTCCAAAAAAGGTCCTTGTTTTTCCCATGTACACTTGCTATTTCTTGCTTCCCCACTGGATCAACTTTACCTAAGTGATTATACTGATGATCAATTGACTGATCACAGTTTTGTCCCATGTTGTACCCACTTCATGATTTTACTCTATAAAGCTTCCTTTGAGTAGGCTCACTGGCAACCCACTCAGGCTCCCTCTGGTCTCTCAGCTCTCTCTCCCAATACTTTTCCTCTCTTAAACTCCACTGTTCTTTAGAATTCATCCTTTGATTTTGGGGAACCCAAACTCATACGTATCTGACATCCAGTAGGTTGGGAATGAGACTATTTCCTTTATTCACTTGAGGTCCATATCAATGACCAAAGCTAATAAGTTTCATGAAGGAAATATTTTAGTATATATTTACTCGGATCCAACTCTCCATTCACAAGAAAATGAGAAACTCAATCTCAATTATGTTTGAGGTCTCTTGGCCTTGTAGAGTCTTGCGAAGGTCTGCACTTTGAACCTTAATGGTTTTCTCACTTCCCCATACCTTCCTCTCCTTCTCTTGGGGAGTTCTACTTAGCCCCAGGAGTGGATATTTCTACCCTAATTTCTCATTCTTCCTTGGGGAAGATCCTCAGTAACCTCCCAACTGGAGGCCTCTTTCTCTTCTATTCCGAAAGCCTGGCTGGTTCCGTGGCGCTCCTGTCAGCGGAGTCTGTAGGTTATGAACCACATTATCTGCATGAGGTTGGATTTCCTTCACACAGATCATCAACGACAGCAATATTCAGTTTCTCAGCAGAACCCATGCAGCATACGTTAGAATTCAGCTGTCCTCCATGAAGCCAGGATTTTAAAGAAGTTACAAAAAAGTAAACGCCACACCTCTCTTTTTTATTTTTAGAAGAGGATACAGCGATTAAAACTACGTAATGTTTGTTTTTTTTTTTTTTAATCGGTACCAGGGATCGAATTCACGACTGCGCAGCTTGCAAGGCAGGCGCTTATGCCGCTCAGCTAAATCCCCAGCCCCATGTTTATTTTTAAATAAGACATACTTTTAAACATGTTCATTTAAAATACAGTAACATCGAAAGCTTCTGACCCCTCAATCATTTTCAGGAGCACAAGGCGGTCCGTGGGTCGCAGACCCGGAACGCGACCCCGTGTCTCTAGGAGCAGCTCTGTAAGGTGGTCATCCTCTCACCACCTAGGGAATAAACAGAGCGGCTGCCCCACTCCTTACAGCCAGGAAGCCTCGCACAGCCTGCACGTCGGCCCGAGAAGGGGGCGTCCCCACACCTTCCAGGGCTCAGTCCGCCCTCCCGGAGGGCGACAACGTCTTTACCTCACGGGACTGCCTGATGGCTCTCTTCAGGTAGCCCCGTGAGAATACGAGTCATGTCTCGTTTTCCAGAAACGAAAGCGGAGGCTCCGAGACCCTGAACGCCTTGCTGGGATCACACGACTGAGAGGCGTGGAGCCTTAAGTTGCCAGCCACCAGCTACTAGCGTACAATACTCCGGTCAGTCCCGGGCGCCGAGAAGCCGCCAGCCCCTCCTTGCCGGGCCGCATCCGGCGCCTGAGCCGGAAGCCTAGCTTCCGGTTCCCAAAACCGCGCCTCGGAAGTGAGTCAGGCTGCCAGTACCTAAAATGGCCGAAGAACTGTCCGACGCTGCGGTCAACGAGGGTAAAGTGGGCGGGGACCAGGAAGTTGCCGACTTGGCCGTGGCAGCTACCGGGGGCGTGGCTTCCGGCGGCTCGCGCCCGTGAGGAGCGGCGGCTGACAGGCGCTCCTCCCCAGACGGCGGTGGCCGGAGCCCGGCGAGGCGGGCGGCTTCTAGCTCGCGTCCTCGAGTCCCGGCCCGCGAGCCTCCAAGGCCGCGCCGGGGCATGGAAGAGGAGAAGATGGATGAGAATGAATGGGGGTACCACGGGGAAGGCAACAAGAGCCTGGTGGTGGCCCATGCGCAGGTGAGTGGCGAACGGGTAGTGCGGTTCAGGCCCTCGCCCGATGGTCTTGGTCCTCGGGGGCTCCCGGTCGTTCCTAGCACCTCACCAGTCTGGGCCTGTCTCCTTTTGGAACCCGTAACTCATTCCCCGTTCTCCTAGCATCTTCCCCATTTCGGTCCCCCATTCCCGGCACCCCCTGTCTCCCCCCTCCCCCGTATCCCCTACCTAAATTGGTCCCCTGGCCCTACTAGTACCCACCTATTTCCCCCCGCCCCCTCAGCGTCCCCCCGGTTCTTACCGTCGGTTCCCAGCTCTTCCCTCCCACGCCGTGTGGGTGCCTCGCGGTCTCACGCGGTACAGCCTCCGCCCGGGTGCTCGCCCGACAGCCTGGCGGAGGCTAAGCCGGGACGAGGGCCTGGGCAGCACTGGGGGAAGTGCCTGGAATCCTGACGCTACCAGCTCGTCCAGAGTTGAGCTTCTTGAGACCATGGATCTGCTGTTCTTCCTGCTTTTGGCCTTAATAATAACAGGGGGAAGCGTACAGGATCGCCTGTAGAATCCTTTACAATTCAAAGGGTTTCCCCTTCTTAATCCAGCGAGTATGTCAGAAACTATAGTGACTCTCATAAAGGTGAATCCAGGAAGAGAAGCATATGGATTTGTGTGTGGCTGGAGATTTCTTTGACATCTTGCTGTCTGATACAACTACACAGGAATGTAGTGGGCTGGATGGTGGGGTAGTTGATGGGGAGGTGTTTTGTAGGGAGGGGTTACAGCTTGGCAGTTAAAAGGCACAGGCAGCTGGGACAGTTTCCAGTTTTACCACTGCCTGGTGAAGAAGGCTTAGTGCCCACACTTGTAAAGTGGAGATAGGAATAGTTTGCTTTATGGAATTTCAGGAAAGATCAATTGAATAGCAGTCAGACAAGTTATGCTGGAGTAGTGTTAACTATCATCCTCTTGGACAGGTGGAGCAAGCAAAACTCAGAAAGATTAAGGACCCCTGGTGTAGATCAACAGCTGTTCAGGGAAGGGAAAAGGTCAGCCAGGTGGCCTATTAGATTTTGGTTTGTTACTATCAGCACAGTTGGAAATCAGAGAACTCAGACCACAGGTTTTACTCATGATCTTTTAGGTGAATTAATAATGGACAAGGCTGAACAGAGGCCATCCTCTTCAAGGGTGCTGTTGTATTAAGTTTCAAAAGTAGTGACAGATGATGGAGCAAGTTCCAGACTTGAAGCAAAAGGACACCCAGAGTTGGAAGATCATAGGCTTCTGTGAACTTGTCTCTGTGACTCCCTCTTCACTGTGTGTTTGCCCCTTCCCTGAGCAGGCGGCTCCAGGGCAGCCTGGATCCTCCCTTTTGCACAGCTTTGATGGTTTATAGTTATGTCTCTATTTGTTTTTACCTTGTTAAGCTTACCTTTAGTTACCCTGTTACCCTGGTCCCATGTTATTCATTCTTTACTTTTTAATTGTTGTTACCATTACTATTTTGCAGTGCTGAGAATTGAACCCAGGGCTGTAAGCATGCTAGGCAAATGCTTTACCACTAAGTTATTCTTCTAGCCATCTTTCTTTATTTTAAACTTGCTTCTTTATGCTTATTCTACTTGGTGGTTGTTTTAGCTCATTTAAAATTGAAGATTATTGTTATGGATTAAAAACTGGTGGTCAGCTTAACACCAGCTGAATTAAATCAGCATGGTGCTGTGTGTAGATGGTTCACCTGAGGAAAGTTGCCAGCATAGAGACATGGAGAAGAAGAGCTAGGTGTTGTTTCGAGCTGTTGGTCCTCCTGGAAGAGCTCATCATGGTTGCCTCCCTGATACGAATTCAGCCATTGTCATCAGAGGAGCTCAGGACCTTGTTGGTGAGAGTGGTTGTGGCTTACTTTGGGGGAGTTCTGGTCCTTATACTGAGCATCGCTTCCTGGCTCCAGAGGGGAAGATGTGTGCTATTTAATCTCCAAGAGAAGCTTGTCATGCTGGCTTCCTGGCATGTACTCAATTGTTCTCATCATCGGAGGAGCTCAGGCCCTCCATGTTGCTGAGGATGGCTGTAGTATTTTTTAGGGCAGCCCTGATTCTTATTTTGAGAGTGACTTCTCTGCTCCAGTGTAGAATCCTCAATCTACGTGCACTGTTCCTTTACCTGCTTGCATAGACTTTCTAGCTTCTACCACTGACCTTTGGGCCTTCCCAGTGTAAATCCCTAAAACAGACTGGAGTGAGTCCTTCTCTTGGGCTCTAAACCTCCAGTTAGATTTGTGGGAGGTATTGTCGTGGGCTATAGGTCTTCATCTGGACTCATGCAGAATATTGCTGTGGGACACAGGCTCTTAGCTGAATATTCTGGGTGGTTAGTGTTATGGACAGATTTTCTGCACTTTCTTGTGTTTAATTCTGGGTGACCATCATAAAATAATACACATTCTGTGTCCTGATTGTAATTGTTCTCTCAACCCCCCCCCTCCGACTGCAGCAGTTATAATCACAAATAGTTGCATTAAAAAAAAAAATCATTCCACCAAATTAAGGTTGGGTGTATCTGCTAATGTAGATAAAGTGAATTGTGCTGAGTGCTGAGCTGCTCAGAGTCATCTTCATGCTAGGCTTTGGGCCGGCATAAGCCTGGCTGGCATGTTTGTTCAGGCTGTAGTCCAAGGGGGAGACAGCAGGCCCTGGAAGACAGCTTTTCAGAACCTGCTTTGCTCAAGAAGTGAGTGGAATAGAGATAAAGTGGATGAGTGAGAACTTCTCTCTGGAAGCCAAACCTGAGAGCAGTGCGCTTTGCCACTCTGCCCAGATCTGCTTCAGCCAGCCCAAGAGAGGGAGGCCTTTGCCAAGTTGTTCAGATGGGGAGAAGATCACTTTCTCTGAGTGGGCACCTACCACTCTGAAGTGAAACGCTTTACAAGGGCTTCTGTCTGCTCTTCCTCCCTAGCGGCATAAGAACACAATGCATGTGTAGACAGTCATCTTGAGACCTGTCCTGTAGGAGCTGAGGGTCTAGGTGGGAACATCTAGACTGTCATTGGTCAGCCACACTAAAGGCACCATGATACTCTGCTGTGTGCAGGCATGGAATGGAAGACAGTGAAAATTTTTAGTGCAGGCCTTGCGGCTTGGGGATGGAGGCACTCAGTGTGGTCTGCAGGAGTGTGTGGGATGCGTAGGGCAGTCAAGAAGGGGAAGGACTGGCAGCCTTCAGAGCTTCTCCATTGCTCGCCCAAACAGTCCCAGATAGTTCCAGTGTCAGCTGGAAGGCAGTTCTTTCTAGGCTTCAGAGCACTGTGAAGTGTGTCCCTTTCCCAGGTAGGTGTAACATGTGTAGTGTCTTATATCCACCTGGCAAGGACCCTCTGGTGCATATGGGCTGTCAGCCAGCCTGGCCTCACTGTGTCCCATAGCTGTCTGGAGCCCAAGGTGTGAACTCTGAGAGGGTACCTTGGGCAGGGACATACCATATCAAGGCGCACACATTCCTATTTGCAACCTAAGGGCATGGCATCTTTGCTAGCAGCCACACCAGAGGTCAGCAAATCCTGTGGTCACCTCCCATGCCTCTGCATTGGACTTTCCCAAAGAGTCTCCTTCACCTTTAGCTTGTTGATTTTGGCTCAAGGTCTTGTCCTATGGAAGTCACTTTATAACTTGTTTATTGTTCAGTATCTTTGGTGTCCAGGGTACTGAGTCACCTTCACTTTGGGGTGCAGGAACAGATGGTGCACTGAACTGTCGTGTTTTCTTTTTAGTGACATCAGAAGTAACATGAAAGACTGCCACTTAACTGACCTGCCTGCAAAGAACATTTATCGAAAGCATGATGAGAGAATTCCTCAGTTCCAGTGATTCTAGTTTTATAACCTTTTTGAGTTTCTAAGAAGAGCTTCAGATCATTTCTGCAAATTGTATTGGTGGCTTGGGTGTTTGGACCTTGTAGGTGTGAAGGTCAAGCAGTTGGGGATCTGCTGCACTGTTTAACGTCTTGACTTGTGTGTTAGGATTTCTTGTTTATAGATTTTTTTTCCTTTTGTGCAATATAGCAGTATTTTAAATGTTAGACTTTAACTTGTTTTTGGTTTTTTTTTGAGATCGGGTCTCCTAATTTTGAACTCTTGGGCCTAAGTGGCCTGCCTCAGCCTCTCAGCTATAATCTATAGCTGAGATTATAGGTGCTTGCCATCTGCTGAGCAACTCAGAGTATATAGAAAAATTCAAACAGTTTAGTTGGTTATTTTCTAGTGGGTGGATTGGGTAAATTATGCTGTTTCACTTAATACAGAGAAATTTTTTTACAATGTTAAATGAAAAAAACAGGTATGGTTTTTCCTGTAATCCAGGTGCCAACCAGTTATTTGGTAGACTAATATAGAAAGATTGCAAGTTTGTGGCCACTCCTGAAAACTAAGAGAGGCCCTGCCTCAAAATTAAAAAAAAAAAAAAAGAAGTTCTGGGGAGGTAGTTTAGTGGCTAGGGCCTCTGCCTAGCCTGTGCAAGACCCTGGCTCCAGCACCCAAAGAAGAAGAAAAAGTAAAGCATAAATTATGAAAGAGTCATAACTTGACTCTGATTACACATGTGATTGGAACAAAATAGGTCAAAATGTAACAAGTAGTTAGTACTTTGTTACAGTCCTGATTGACTTTTAGTTTTTTTTTTGAGACTGTGTCCAGACTGGTCTCAAACATTTAGCCTTTGGTGACCTTTTGCCTCAGCCCACCAGGTAACTGGGACTGTGCATGTTTGCCAAACTAGGCTGGTCTTTGCTTTTTAAATTTTTCTCTAAATTTCTTGCAGTGAATATTGTAAAAGGGATGGGGTACATATTTCAGAGGTAGACTGTGTATTTAGTGTGCTTGAAGCCCTGGGTTCAATCCCTACCAGCTCCAAAAATATCAGGAAAAAGCATTAATTTTTGTTGGTCTGATTTCTATTCTGGTATTTTGGATAAGGACATAAGTAGAAGTGAAAATAAAGATCTTGTAACCAAAGATGTCCATTGTAGACACCTATAATTATTTATAATAGCTCAGTTGGAAGTAGCTCTTTGGTGCTATAAGAATGTTGGAGATCTTTTCTGTTCCTTTTTTTTGAGACAGTGTCAGTGCAGTTTGGGCTGGCCTTGAACTCACTTTGTAATTCAGGCTGGCCTCAAACTTGGAGCAGTCCTACCTCAGCCTCCCAAATGCTGGGATTACTGGTGTGTATCACCATGCCTGACTTCTGTTTCTTTATTGCAACTCTAAGAGAATAGAGCAAGTCACTGGAGCTGCACCTCTGACTGAATTCTGACCAAGAAGGGGGAAGGAATCAGTCGGGAAGAACATTGCCATGTCACCAGGGAAGGTATAAAACCAGAAAAAGATTGTGCAGTAGCATCACAAGGTTGAAAACCACAAAGAAATATGGAAATGAAGCCTAGCCATGCAACAGTAGGCATGAATAAAAAGGTAAAAGCCAGTCATAGTGGTGCATGTCTGCAATCCCAGCATGCTGGGAGGCTGAAGCAGGAAAATGACAAAGTTTGAGCTCAGCCTGGGCAATCCAGTGTCATAGGGAGGCCCTGTCTCAAAACAATAAAAAAAGGGTGGCGTGTAGCTTAGCTAATGTGAAGACCCTAGGAAAAACCAAAAGGCACAAGTAGTGAACCCCATCAAGAAAACTGAGATCACCACTGGATTGCTCAAATGCACATAGGTCATTTCTTTTTTTCTATTTTTTATTTTTAAATTGGTACCAGAGATCAAACTCACGACCATGCTCTTGCAAGGCAGGTGCTTATGCCACTGAGCTAAATCCCTGGCCCTCTGGTTATTTCTGTAAAAAGATGTTAGCGATGAAAGTTAAGTGAGGCCCCAGGGGTTAGGCGTATGCCATGCAGTTAGAAGAAGTAGAGAACCGAACTCATGTTCTTCCACCATCTCCAGGAAGAAGTATGAAATCCCACATTCTTAAAGCACCAAAGAGCTACTTTGCACCTAAGCTATTAGAAATCATTACAGGCGTGCTGTTTTTCTGCCAGTGAAAGCTGGTATGAAGTTGATTTTTTTTTTTTAAATCTGTTCTCTACTATCTCATGAGTGTCTCATATGTCTCATGAGTGTTGCCTGGCCCTGTTGCTGACCATGTTCTCAGTGGACCTGTCTGGCACATTCAGGGACAAATGTGTTCCAGCTGTCAGAGCCCATTCTGGACCCTGACAAGGAGTGGTTGGCTCTAGCTATTCTATGTAGGCGATCCCTGTGTCTGAGTCTTGGTATTAAGACTGACCTTTAAAGTGGATTCTGCAGCTCCCTTTGGGGAGATGGGGGTGGTGATTGGGTTTCTGGTGACAGTGCTTGGATGATAAACGGGTGGGTGGAGAAAGCAGCTTCCCTTGAAATAGATCATTGTATTCAGACTTGCTCAGTTGGTCATGGTTCCAGCTCCCTACTGGCAAGGGGAAGGAGGCTTCCTGTGGGTGATAGCAGGGAGGCCTAGCACTGGTATGGACTTGGTAGCTGAGGACACCCTGGAGAAGGGTGGACCAGAAAAGGGGAGCCACCCAGGCTTGTTGTCCAGGCCTCAGAACAGCTGTGTCCACATCCCCTGCTGGGACCAGCTTTCCAGCCAGAGCCCCAACCTGCTGGTTGGTATAAGGAACCTGATAACTCAGAAGATGTGGAAACCCCCCTCCTCCCCCACCTCCAGGCCGTGCTTTAGCTCTCTTGACCTTGACTTTGGGGTCAAGCCCTTGATCTCCAGGCTTCCCTCCAGGCTGAGGCTGGGCCACTAGTGGGGCAGGACCTGGGCTCCAGAAGACGTAATCTGTGCCTTTGGAGCCTCACTTTGCACATTGTGCTGTGACTTGAGTTGCCCACCTTGGAGGGAGAGATGGCAGAGATGATATAGTGTGGGGGTATACTCTGGTGCTCTGCACACTTACGCATTATAGTAATAATAAGATTATTAACATTAATTTTTTGTTATTTGCAAGTAGGAGTGAGGGCCAAACCCTGGAGTCATTGTGGGTTTGATCTGTTTTTCTCCTGGGACCTGTGTACAATTTTTCTTTGTATAGTGTTCATACAATTTGGTTTTAAAAAATCTTGATAAGCCAGATAATTGTTTTCTGAATTAATTTATGCTCAATGTTAATGGCCTGTGTGTTAACAATGCAAAGGAAATCTGTAATTTCCATTTGTAAGTAGAGAAAACCAGTTGCGGCCTTTATCAGGCTCAGCAGTTGCAGAGAATGTTTTAAATCTGAGTGTGTTAACAGGCAGGTTTTGCCTGTTGAGGGTCTCTGTGTTTCTGTGTTAGGGTTTCTGTTCCTGGGCCCTCCGAACTCCTTTCTCTGAGGCTGCAGTGGGGCATTCCAGCAATGAAAAGGCTCATGTGACTATCCTGGCTTAGCCCTCCGTGCGACTGCCTGGCTACAAGGCTGTTGTGCAGTTTAATAGTTAGTTTCCTGGGAAATTGAGAGACTTGCTTTGCCTTTAGATGCCATAAAGCTCTGTGGGTGAGCGCACTTGGCTCCTGTGGGCAGCAGGCATGGCCCTGTGTGAGGGGCAGAGCTAGCGCTCATGCTGCAGGGGGCCAGGGCAGTGCGGGTCAGTTCCTGCAACCAGGGCCTTGGTATATTTTCTCACTGTGTTGGTTTTCTTTTTCTTTTGGGGAAGTGGGAATCAAACTCAGAACCTCACGCTTGCCAGGTAGGTGCTGTGCCACCGAGCTCAATTCCTGGCCCCACTACCCTGGTTTCTAGGCACTTCCAGGCTTCTGGGGAACCTGCTAACTTCCCCCCAGAGACGTGTGCTGCTGAGGTGCTGGGTGCCACAGCAGCAACGCTCATTGTGTAATTAGTGTCTTGGTGGATTGTAATGATGTATTTGGTGCAGTTGGTGGAGGGACTGATCAGATAGGCTCTGGAGCAGAAATTGTGTCGAGATGATTCACTTTATGGTAGAGTTAGTATTTTTGTAGCTCGACTTCTGCTTTTCCTAGAATTTGGGTGGAATTACAGTTTCACTAAGTGGAACTGGTGGACCACTTTCACTAAGTGGACCCTCAGCTGATTGAGTGGATCCATTGTCAACACCAGCCCTGCACTTAGCGGGGGCAGTCTTAGCGTGGGCCCTATCCATCTCAGATCCCCAGCCTGAGAATGGCATTCAGGGAGGGGACAGCTGTCCAGTGGGTTAGCAGTGAGACAAGTGAATGACACTACCTGGGAATGGGGCTCAGTGATAGGTACTGTGGTTCATGGATAGTCCCACCCACCTGGAAGACTGAGGCAGGAGGATCTCCTAAATGCAGGAGTTCCAGACCAGCCTAGCCAATGTAGTGCAATCCTCTTAAAAACACCAGAAATTTAAAAGTAAACTTTAAAAAAGGAGAACAACCAGGGTCCAGGAGAACCAACCAGAACAGCTGGGTTTTAGGAGAAGAGTGTGGATTGACTGAGTAGGTAGGTCCGGGTCCCCGGGGGTGGATTCATCTCCATGGAGCTTTTTGCTTTATAAGGCATCTTTTGTTCTGGAAAGCTGTGCTTTCTAAGCTGTTGCCAATATGGCAGCCTCTTTCATCCTGGTTGGGTCCTGGGGTACTACCCAGTATACCTGCCAGGGACTACATCCCACCCTGTTATGTTCGGGTAGAGCCTCTGTCAAGCACCTTCTTCCCACATGGAATGTATATATTATGTGAACATTGAAGTGCTGAAATGCTGAAATAAGCAGGATGTTTAAAAGTATTATTGTGGCTGGGTATGGCCTATAATCCCAGTGCTTGGGAGGCTGAGGCAGGAGGACTGCTATGTGTTCGAGGCCTGCCTGGGATACACCGTGAGTCTGAGGCCAACCTGCGCTACCGAGGGAGACCATGTCTCAAAAAACTAATCCCCTCACCCTGCAAAAAAATGGTCTTCCTTGGAGATGCTGTTAGACTTGTGCTGAATCATCCTTTCATATTCTTCCACATAAGCACATCATACTTGAACCTCATTGAAAAATTGTTATTTGAGAAAGTTGAGGGCCGATGACTTAGTTCAGTGGCACAGGCGCTCACCTGGCAAGTTCAAGGTCACGATTTCAGTCTCCGATATGGGAAAAAAGAAAAGAAAAGAAAGTAAGATTGAGATGTAACATACCTGTTGCAAAGCAATCAGATTGTAAGAGTTTACTTAACTGTGAGAGAGTAAATGAGCCCAGACCCCATGACCAGTATCTTTTTTGGTATTCTTCAGGGCCCATCCCTTCTGCCTAAGGAGCGTGCGCTGGGGTCAGTGTTACATATATGTATTTATGCATAAATGAATAGAACTACATTCATACCCGTGTATATCATGCATGTGGACATACTGTGTGTTTATATATTTCCTTCTTTCTGAAAGTGGGCTCATTATGTGCTTTTCACATAGTAGCATGGAATGATTGTCTTTCTGCCTGTTTGTATTCAATGGCTGTCCTGTTTTCCTGTAACTGGCTGCAAGCCAAGCTTCTCCATGGCATGCAGTGTATCCCTTTGCATTTAACCATCTCTCTATTGTTGGTCAATGAGGTTGTTTCCATTTTATTTGGAATTAAAGAGGTGCTTTTATACACTGTAGCTAAAGTCTATTGAGTTTCCTTAATTATTTCAAAGTAAATATCTGGGCATGGGCAGCCTGGGCCAGAGGCCATGGGTTTTCTGGCAGCCTGTCACCCTGAAGTGGCCCCATCCAACGCTCCCCTTTGCAGGGGATTCCCAGTGGCCTGGGCCTCAGGGCCCCCAGCCTGACCTCACCTCTTCTCCGAAGCCACTTGTTGCTGAGTCTGCTTGGCAGCCAAATATTAATCAGATTTTGTTTTATTTTCCAACAGCGCTGTGTTGTGCTACGTTTTCTGAAGTTTCCTCCAAATAGGAAGAAGGTAAATATGTCACCCCTCCAGTCCTTATAACCATTATTTAAGAAAACTTGGGGTTTTTCCAGGTGTAGGAGTACTAATGCTAATTGTAGAAATTTAAATTGGACACAAGCATTCAGTGTGGAAGGTGGTGAACCTCAAGATTTCTGATGTGAGATCTGCCAGGTCTCAGCACTTTGACCCATGTTTCATTTTGTGTCCTGCATGTCACCCACCTCTGTTCCCATGGTGGTTCTGCTTGACACTAAGTAAAAGAGGCCCAGGCCCAGTCTGTGGGTCCTGCTGCGGCGAGGACCTTGTCTTGACTCTCCCTTTCTGGGACTGTGTGCCTCAGTCTCCCCATTTGTGGAATTGCCTCTGTGGAAGTAGAGAGTGCAGTGCCTGCTAGACAGTCTATGTTATGGTGAAGTCCTGCTGGGCAGGGCCAGAGGAAACAGCAGTGTTACCCATGGGCCACCACAGAGCACTGTTGCTGTCACATTTTTGACCTTGTGCTGTGGCCAAATGGCTCTTTTAACATGTGAATCTTAGGTGGTTGCAGGTGACCTAGTGCAGAAGCTCCCATAGCCATGGCTCGGTCCCTGCTTCCTGTGTGGGGTGAGGGCATTACGTGCCATGAAGGTAGCTCCATGCAGCCGAGGCGGTGCTCATTGCAGGGGCTGTGTCAGTGTGGGATGGGCAGTCATCAGCTCACTGGGGCTCCTGGGAGATGAGGGGTGGAGTGGGGCAGAAGCCATAGAAAGCTGGGGGCTCTATGAGTGGAGGTGTGAGGCCCTCACAGGGGCTGGGTTCAGGGAAGGAGTGGTGGGAGCAGAGGGTCCCCATCAGACAGGGCTGCAGTAAGAGGAGGGAGGGGCACAGGCAGAGGGGACAGCGCTGCTAGAGCCTCCTGTGCTCCTGTCTCACCCACCAAAGAGAAACGACCTGAGGTGTGCTGTTTTGGTAGGACGTGTCCCAGTGACTCTGCCGCCTCTGTCCCCTCTGCTTAGTGACTGCAGCATTCACCCATACCCACCCCACTTCCTTCCCAGGCAGCGTTTGCTGCACATGCTCTGTAAGCAGCACGTTGGGATGCAGCTGCTTTGTTGGAGACCTTGTGCTGCCACTGCTATTGCCTGGACAAACTTTTTTTTGGGGTACCAAGAGTTGAACTCAGGACTTTGCACTTGCCAGGAAGGTGCTTATGTTGCTGAGCTACCCCCCTGGCCCTGGACAAGTTTTTTGTCAGCAGCTCTAACAGTCGTGTGGGGCCATTGATTATGTTCTGGGCCTTTCTGGCAAGTCTGACTGATGTGATCCCATTGCAGGAGCCACAGGACATCTGCACATGCTTTATAGCCATGCAGGTCATAGCCAGGTACAGGCAGTGGGTTCTCCAGGGACCGTGAAGACACAGGGTCACTGCTCAGTCCTGGGGCTCTCTGAGCTCAAGCTGAGTGCTGAGTGCCTTCCGGCCCATCTTGGACAAAACCCCAGATGTATAGCAGACCTGCTGGTGCAGTGAGTTCTAGCCAGCCTCTGTATGTGTGACTCTCCTGGGAGTGACCCACTGTCAGTCCTTTGCCTTTCTCACCTTTGGGATATAGTGACAACAGGAGTGATTTTCCATCAGTCTCACCTGTGTACTGACCCTTGTAAAACCTCTTGATGAAGGAGGAAACACTTTATTCTCTGTCCAAACACCTGACCCCTTCTGGACCTGAGGTCTCTAAAGCTCCTCAGAGGGCGTGTTGGTGGGAGTGGGGCTCCTGGGAGGAGGAGGGAGTGAGGGGACAGGCCTGGGGCAGGAGTCCTGGGGGGCCCTAGGGGGCCTTGCTCAGGCTGAGGGCTGTTGCTCAACTGTGGCTTGGATGCTCCTGCGCTTGCGCTGGCTCTTGGGGGTTTTGGGGACCTTCTGGGGGCTTCTTACCAGGTCCGTGTTGAGCTCATCTTGTGCTTGTCTCTCATAGACCTCAGAAGAGATATTTCAGCACCTGCAGGACATAGTGGACTTCGGCAGAAATGTCATGAAAGAGTTTTTGGGGGAGAACTGTGTGCACTGTGGGGTAAGTGACTTTTACTCATTTCTCAATCGTGTACAAGTTCCCTGTCCACAGTACTGCAGGTCGGTTGTGGGAAACATTGTGCGAAATGATGACTTTGATACCGTCAGAGGCTCTGAGGGGTTTGCTCACCTGCAGCAGCCAGGTGGATGCTGAGAGTCTCCTTTTCTAGCTGAGGACAACAAGGTCCAGGGAGAACCTGCTCTTCTCCCTGTGGGGCAGTTGGGGGCGCTGCTTGGTGAGGGTGTTCACGTTGTCCTTGAGCTGGAAGGGGCAGCTGTGTCCACTGTCCTGCAGCCTGGGGAACACAGGGAGTCCCAGCCCATTGGCTGAGTGACTTTGTAGAGAGGAATATGGCCATGGACCCAGGGATGAGTCACTGCTTGTCACACTGACTGAAGGACCACAACTGTCTCTGGCAGTGGGTTTGGTTCTGTCTGGCCCTGGTGTGAAGGGTCTCAGTGTCTCTCCTCCTTGTGAGGATGCCTGCCAGAGTGATCCCCAGCTTGCTTTCCTTCAGGTGAGTGCCCTGGCAGGATTCTCGCAGAGTGCCCAACCCTGGGCAGCTGCCTAGGCAGGCCACCCTGCCCCTGCCTGCAGGCACAGTATGTCAGCTTGTCAGGCACAGTGTTCCATCATGGACAAGGCACAGTTGGCCTCTGTGATGAGCCACAGCCTGGCCCCTACCTGCTCCCAGGGCTGGTTGGGTGGGTGGCACTGTAGGTATGGTATGTTGAAGAAGATGCAGGCAGCCTTCTTATAAAATGAGCAGTTTAAAGTTGTTAGAAGAATCTCAGGGTATCTGTGGACTCAAGCAGGCAGTAGCGTGGGGAGGTCTTTGTATGTGTGGCCCCAGACCTGTGTATGTACTGTGTCCCCAGCTGTGCACTGTGTCTCTGTGTGTGTGTGTGTGTGTGGGCGGGAGGGGGTATTGGGGGTTGAACCTGGGGTGTGAGCTATATTCCTGGCCTTTTTGGTTTTTTGTCTTTTTCTTTCTTTCTTTCTTTCTTTTTTTTTTTTTTTTTTTTTTGTCTTTTTCGTTTTTATTGGTATCAGGGATCGAACTCACAACTGCCTGCTTTGCTTGCAAGGCAGGCGCTCGATGCTGCTGAGCTAAATCTCCAGCCCCGGCCTTTTTGTTTTTAAGACAGGGTCTCATTAAGTTACTAAGTTGCCCAGGTTGGGCTCAGGCTTGTGATGGCCTTGTGCTGGGATTATAGGCATGGCCACCATGTCCAGCCTTCTGTGCAGTTCTTATCATTGTTCTCATGTACACTGGATTAGGGTGGATATTTGCTCCTTTGAACCTTCGCTTTCTTTAAAGTGCAGCAAGTGTGAGACACCTTGAGATTGGGAATTTTGGGACTTTTACATTTCCTCTCTTCCTTCCTTTCAGATTACCCGATTGTATACTGAGATTTTTTGTGCCTCTCCTAGCAGCAGCATATATAGCTTGTTTTTGTAACTAGGAAAATCACAAGCGAGACAAGTGTGGCAGGCAGGGAGCAGAGAGGACAGCACAGGCAGGGCTGGTGGAGGGGCAAGCCTCCTGTGGGCAATATCAGGCAGGCTGCTTGTGTCTCTTTGAGGAAGGTTTAGAGGTCATAATTCTGCTACTCTGAAAACCCAGAAAGTCAGGGAAGGTGATATATTTCTTAAATTGAATCCCTTTCATTTGGGAGATTGCCAGGGAACAGTCAAGTAGAGAGGAAGGCTGGCCATCAGCCAGCAGGTACCCTGTGACCAGCTCACTCATGGATAGCAACTCTGTGGCCCCTGAACTGCTTTCCAGGTGGCAGTGTGAGACTGTCTGAGGCTGTCTGAGGGTCTGCGGGAGTCTTAATGTGGCCCTCCAACTGCCCCTGGCCCCTGCTTTGTGTGCATGGATGTGTGACCTCCAGGCCTTCTATAGTGGTGCGGCTGCTCCCCCCACGGTGGCACCTGGCTGCTTTGGGGAGAGCTGGTCAAATGCCGAATTGTTTAAACTCATTTGTGTGTGTGTGCTGGAATACGCATAATGTGAAATTTGCCATTTTAACTGTGCTTAGGTGCACAGCTCTATGACATTAACTGTCTTCTTGTGCAACCCACATTATTTCGTGTTTTCTTACAGGAAGTTGTTCAGCTGCCTTTAGAGTTTGTGAAACAGTTATGTTTAAAGATACAGTCTGAAAGACCAGGTAAGTATTTCTTAAGTTATGAATATTATTTCTGATTTTAAAAATCCCATTTGAAAAGTATTTGAAGTGATCACTGATGTTAGGTACAAGCAGTTTTCAGCAGTTTTATGGCCAGAACTTCATTATCCCCTCCCAGTCCCATGCTCACCTTTCTTGAACTTTCTGGTGGTCTAGAATGAGGTGCCCCCCACTCCCCGGTTACTGATCAAGACGTAGTGCAGAATTGGCCACTGTGGGATTCCTTCCTGACTGGATCAAGAAATGAAAGCAAACAGGGCTTGAGGTCTGGCTGGGGTAGGGAGGAGCCAGCCTCATGCTGCAGGTTCTGTGCTGTGGCAGAGGAGGTAGAGACACAGGTTGTATCTGGGCTCCAATCCTTTTGTCCGCAAAGGTGGACAGAGGCCAGCATGCTGCTCAGCACCCCTGTTTCATTTTGTAATCATAATTGAAGCCTTAGGACTTCAGTGAGAAGAACCATGCTGCCGCTTGTGGTAAGGATGAGGAAAGAGGCTTGTTGGGGGTGAAAGAGGGAAGCCTTGCCTTGTTTGGCTCAGTCCACCGAGGCAGTGTCTAGGCATTGCATCAAGGAAAGGCCCAAGTCTGAGGGAAAGGTAGGGCCTGCAGCCGCCTCTCCCACACCCAGTTCCTGGGCTGAGGGAGTCACAGAAGTAGGGGATCATTCCCGAGGCGTCCTCACTTTTTCACTTCCTCACTTCCTCACTTCTGACAAATTTGGAGGTCTCCAAGGCCATCCTCAGGTTTTTAATTGCTAGAAGGACACTAAGTCTCAGCGTTACTCTCATGGCTGTGGTTCAGTACAGCTGGAGGACAAAGATGACAGCAGCCTAGGGAAAAGGCGCAGGGGCAGAGTCTGGAGATTTCAGGATCCTCTCCCACTGGGCCCTGTGGGCTGCTTTTGTTCCTTCACCAAGCAGACATGACATGAGGGTGGCCACCAAGAAGCCGTAGTGTTTAGAGCTATTACCAGGGCTCAGAGACATGCAGGGTGGGGTTGACTGCTTGCCTGCCTGTGCCCAGAGCTGAGAGCACCTGCCTAGGGCTGGCCGTAAACCACTGTTTTGTGGTTGTTTTTGGTGACAGCATCTTGCTGCGCAGTCCAGGCCTCCCATGTAGCCCAGGCTGACCTCACACTCACTGTTCTGCCTTTGCCTCCTGAGGGCTGGGGTTACAGGTGTGGCCCACTGCACCTGGCCTGGCGTGAGTCACTTTATATTACTGTTGTAGATCCCAAGGTCCCCAGGCGAAGATGAGGCTTTCGCTAGGTTCAGAGTGGCCTCTCGGAGCAAGCACAAGGCTAGGTCTGTCACTGAAGGGGTGCTTACGCTTCTCTGACCCTTAGGTGTGGCCTGCGCCCTGTCTTTCAGAGTCTCGCTGTGACAAGGACCTGGACACACTCAGTGGTTACGCTATGTGCCTTCCTAACCTCACCAGACTCCAGACCTACTGCATTGCAGAGCACCGGCCCATTCTGTGTGTGGAGATTAAGGTGAAGCTCCTGTGGTGTGGGGAGAGGGAAAGGTGCCCGAGTGTGCCGTGCAGCCCCTTCTCAGATATTGAGCTTGCTTTGCTGCCCTCCAGAGCTTGCCCCTTTTCCCACATTCTTTGGGTCCCCTCACAGCTCCAAATCCCAAATTTGGGCTTACTCCTGGGTGCTGACGGTGGGGATACCTACCCTGCACAGCTAGACTGGTGTGAGGCCTGGTCAGGAGTCACCAGTGGGAAGCACGTGGGGTTCTTTTCTCTCAGTGAGCATCTCGCACAGCTTCCTTGTCTCCTCCCCATTTCCTCCAGCTACCATGGCCTTTGGCCACCGCTCAGTGTGCTGAGGACCTGCCTTGAGGTGCCCTGTAGGTGGAGACTCTGTATTTTGCTTAGGGACTCTCCTGCAGGCCCAGAGGCCAGTGTGCCCTCAGAGCCCTTGAGAGTCATAGTCAAGGGTCAGGTGTGCTGTCTGGCACAGGCAGGAGGAGCTGCAGAAGCGCCAGGCCCACTTGCTTCAGCTTTCCCTTCAAGGGTATCTGCCCTGCGCCCTTCAGAAAACCTCCCTGAATGCCTGGCTAGTGTCCCCTTTCTCTCAGCCTCATGACGCGGTGACCCCTGCATCACGCCCTTGGCCTGAGCGCTTACACCTTGGGACCCTCAGGGGCAGGTCACTGGCTGGCTGGCTGGATGTTCTGTGTCCCAGCCACGTTCTGCAGCCTGACCCTGAGTGTAGGCATTGTGTTGCATGTGCTCAGAGGATATGGCATTTAGAAGGCAGCTGAATTCCCTGACTTTCTGCAAGCCAAGCAACTATCAGATGGACAGGCTGCCTTTTGTCAGCAGAAAGAATGCCTGTGCTTCCCCAGTAGGGAGCCCTGGTCCTGTTGCACTCCTCCCAGGCTGCCAGGCGCATTCTGTGAGGACACAGGGCAGAGGTGTGTGTGACATGGTGGGTGGGGAAGCATCCACCCTGCAGGGAGCTGGAGAAGAAGCAAGTCCCCCGGCACCTTTTGTCGTCTTGCAGTTAGTAGTGTGTCTGCTTAATGGTGTGTGATTTCCCCTAAATGCTTTTCCTTCCTTTTCTGTTTATCTTACAGCCAAAATGTGGGTTCATTCCTTTCTCGAGCAGTGTCACCCATGAGATGAAGCATAAGGTGTGTCGCTACTGCATGCACCAGCACCTCAAGGTGAGAAGAGCTGGGGTTTAGGTGGGCTGCTCCTTCCTCTGGGAAGAATAAAAGAAAATGGGGACGTTTCCTACTGATGTTTTACTTCAGAAGTAGCTTATGTCCACTGGTTTTTATTTTATTTATTTATTTGTTTTTACATGTTTATTTTTTGAAGACAGGGTCTCACTCTGCAGTTCAGGCTGGCCTTGAACTCACTCATGTAGCCTAGGCTGGCCTCGAACTCACAGTGATCTTTCTGCCTCAGCCTCCTGAGTGCTGAGATCACCACTTTTTTTCCCCCTTAAATTAAGGTATCATTTGCAGATCATCAAGCTTCCTCTTTTGACCATATAATTTTGGGTTTTAATGAGTATCTTTAGGGCCACCACTTCTATCCAGCTTCAGAACTTTTTTATCACCTCACGAGCGACCCCTGTCTCTCTCAGCAGTCCTTCCCCATTGCACCTGGCAGCCAGTGCCGAGCTTTCTGTTTCTGTGCTTTTCCACTTCTGGATGTCTCACAGAAAGGGAATCATACACTAACGGGCCTTTTGTGGCTGGCTGTTTCTCATTTGCTAGTGTTTTTGAGGTTCAGCCATGTTGGGGTATGTGTCAGCCCTTCTTTCCCTTTTTGGCTTTCCTTATTCAGACATTATTTCTTTGTGTGAATATGTGGCATATTTGGTTTATCAATCCTTTTGTTGGATGAAGTGCCAACATCTGGATTCTTTCTGCCTCTTGGTTACTGTGAGCATTCATGGATGTGTGCTTGTTTGCGTTCTTGTTTTCAGTTCCCTTGAGTAACTTCCTAGAAGTAGAATAGCTGAATCCCAAGGTAATCCTGTGTCTAGCTTTTTGAGGAACCACCGAACTCTTTTCTACCACACTGAATTGTTTTATATTCCTCCCAGCAGTGTGTGAATGTTCGATCTCTTCTCACTCACGTTGTTATTATCCTTTTTTGCGATTAGAGGTACCCTCAGAGGTGTGCATTGGTATTGAGAGGTATTTTCCTAATGCTAGTGATGCTGCTCATGTGCTTATGGTCGTTTTTATCTTCTTTGGAGAAATGTCTCCTCAGAAGTCCTTTGCCCATTTTTAAATTCTTTCTTTTTATTGTTGAGTTATAGCATTGTCTATATATTTTAATATCTTCTGTGGTAAATGATGTTTTGCAGATATTTTGTGTTATTCTGAGTTGCTTTTTATTCTCTGTAGATAGTAGTAGCCTTTGCTGAAAAAATTAATTTTGATGAAATCCATTTTGTCTATTTTTTTCATTTGTTGACTGTGCTTTTGATCTTATATCCAATAAGTCATGACTAGATCCAACATAATAAAAATTTTCTTCTATATTTTCTTTTTCTTTTTTTGTTCTGCGAATAGAACTTAGGACTTTGCATCTGCCAGGCAGGCACTGTCCTACTGAGCTGTATCCCCAGCCACTTACATGTTTTCGTGTAAGAATTTTATGTTTTATTTTTAGGTATTTGATCTCTTTCGAGTTAATTTTTATGTGAATATCTGACCTCCTTCTTTGGCATGTGGATACCTGGTTTTCCAGCCTCTGTGGAAAGGACTATCCTTTCCTCCAGGTAACTGTCCTGGCACCTTAGCCGAAGGTCTTTTGTCTGTGTAGGTGAGGGTTTATTTCTGGGCTCTGTATTCTATTTTTGTGGTCTGTGTGTCTTTATGTCAGAACCAGCCTTTTTTATTTTTTTAATTTTTTAAAGTTTATTTAAAGAAAAAAAAAACAAGACAAAACCAAAAGAAAGGGTAGAATACAGAATTTCAAAGAAAAATGTTAAAATTAAGAAATTACTAGTTGATAAGTTACATATTATCCTCTTAGAAACAGCTGTTAAAGTTACAAAATCACCGCATAAAATGCAGACACTCCAATACTGACAGTGCAGACCATTCTGTAGAACCAGCCTTTTATAACGGCAGATTTGTAATGTATTTTGAAATTGGGAAGTGTGATTCTCCAGCTTTTCTTCTGTTTCAGATTGGTTTGGTGCTTGGGGGCCCCTTAAAATTACATAGGAATTTAAGGATTAGTTTTTTTTTCAGTTTGGCAAAAACAGACTTGGAACATTGAAAAACTGTATAAATTCAGATCATGTGGGTAGAATTATATCCTTATTCCCTCTGTCCTTTAGTGTTTAGCAAACACCATTCTACTTCAGTATCTATGAACGTCTACTCTACATACCTCATATAAATGGAATTATATGGTATTTGTCTTCTTGCAATTTGTATATATTCCTTACCATAATACAGTAATAACTTGGTTCACAAACAACATTGTTGAGCAAAAATTTACTTTCATTTGCACACTTCGCCTTAGGTGATACAAATGACACAGCCGTAATCATAAAACAAGTTAAGTCTGTAAACCTAGCTACCCCTGCATTCTTAAAGTTCATCCGTGTTGTGGCACTTGTCAAAATTTCCTTCCTTTCAAGGCTGGGTAACACCATCCTGTTACGTGTGTATTCTGGGTTTTGTTTATTCCTTCGCCTGCTGATGGCCACCTGGTGATGCCCTGCTACCTTTCGGCAGTTACGAGTAAGACTTTATCTGCTTCTGGTGCTTTTGTGTGAACACCCAGGAGTAGTAGAACTACTGCATCATATAGTGTGTGAGTCAGTTTTTTTTTTGTTTTTTTTTAAACCTAGAACAGCAGTTTAAAGGAAGAAAGGTTTATTTTGGCTCATGGTTTCAGAGGTTTCAGTCCACGCTTGGCTGGCTGCATTGCTTTTGTTGGGCCTGTATTGAGACAGAAGCATCATGGTGGAAGAGTATGGTCATGGAAGGCTGCTCACCTCACATTGGCCAGGATGCTGAGAAGGTAACAGAGTCAGAAAGGAAAGGGGCCAGGGACCAGGTACAGTCCCCAACGCCACAGGCCCGTAACCCATTTCCTTCAGCCAGGCTCCACCTCCTGTTTCTGTCATTCCCAGTAATGCCGTCAAATCATGACCATACCGTGGCTTAATTCACACGATGAGGACAGAGCCATTGTGATTTAGTCACTTCCCCCAAAGTGCACCAACTGGCAGCCACGCCTTCAGCACATGGGTTCTAGTGGGCATTTCAGGTCCAGGTCATAATGTGGTAATTCTGTTTTTGATTATGAGGAACTTCCATAGTATATTTTTATTGTGTTGGCATTTTATAGTCTTGTCAACAGGGCACAGGGGCTCCAGTTTTCTCACACTTTTGCCAGCTCTTGTTATTTTCTCTTATTTTCAGATAGTGGCCATCTTAATGGGTGTGGGTTGGGAAATACAGTTGCTTGTTTATTGATTCGTACCTAACTGAACTTCAGTTGCTCTAATTTTTGTGAGTTCTTAAATTATCTGTGTACATTATTAGTGTTCACAGAGCTTTCCCTTTTTCCAGCACAGACGCCTTTTCTTTTTTTCCCTGATTGCCCTCCTGGAATTGGCAGGCAGTGTTGCATAGAGGTATTGCAAGCAGATGTCTTTTGTTTTCTTCCTGATCTTAGGAACCTTTAGTTGTGTGATGTTTGCTGTGGGTTTTTTATAAATATTATTATTATTATTATTATTTTTTGTCTTTTTATCGGTACCAGGGATTGAACTCACGACTGCCTGCTTGCAAGGCAGGCGCTTATGCCGCTGAGCTAAATCCCCAGCCCCTATAAATATTATTTTTGAAAAAACAAATTTAAACCCCTAAAAAATGCAGAACTTTTTGAAATGCTTGTTTTGTATCTGTTGAGATAAGCTCTGAGCTCGTGAAGTGTATTCATTTGTTCTCTCTGGTGTATTGAGTGATTTTTTTTTTTTTTTTTAATGCTTGGCCATTTCTCAGATAAGTTCCACTTGGTCATGATGGTGTATACTCCCTTTATGGTGCTTTTCCCCCTTAGTTTTTGTTGAGAATTTTTGAAGTGTGAGGGAGATTGGTGTGTGGTTTTCTTTCCTAATGATGTCTTTGTCTCCCTTTTGTCCCACTATGATAACTGGCTTCCTGGGATGAGTTAAGAAGTGTTTCACTCCCTTCACTATCTTTTTTGTTGTTGTTATTGTAGAGGGGAATTTGAGTGTTGGAATTGATTCCAGTTTAAATATTTGATAGCATTGACTTTTGAAGCTATCTGGTTCCGAGTTTTATGTTGAAGGTTTATTTTATTTCAGAGTTTCTTGTTATCTGTTGAGAAAGTATTTCTTTAGTCAGCTTGTAGTTGCGTGCTACTGGGAATCTGTCTATTTTGTCTAATCTTTTAGCGTACAATTGATCATAGTATTTCTTGATAATTCCTTTTTATTTCTGCAAGCTTGGTAGTAACATCCTTTTTATCATTCTTGATTTTAGTAATTTGGTTCCTCTTTTCTTGATGGCCTGACAAAAGTTTTGTGTCATATTTGGTGTCTTCAAAGAAACAGCTTTTGTTGTGTTTTCTCCATCTTATCCCCTATTTACTACTTTATTTGTCTCCACTCTAATCTTTACTGTTTTCTTCCTGTGGTTGCTTTAGGTTTAATTTGTTGATCTTTCAGTTTGTTAAAGTAGTATGGTTATTGATTTAGACTTCTTTCTGTTTGTCTATCCGTCCACCTGTCTGTCTATATTGAATCCATAGCTTGTGTAAGCTAAGCAAGAGCTCTACCACTGAGTTACATCACAAGCCTTCTTATTTTTATTTTGAATAAAATAGAGGCTCAGGCTGGCCTCAAACTTGTGATTCTCCTGCATCAGCCTGCCAAGTAGCTGGGATTACAGGTGTGTGCCACTGCACCCAGCCCTTCTTATATAGATGTTATTCTGAGTTTACTCTAATGACTCTCTCTTAATCCGTAAGTTTTGGTATGTTGTGTTTTAATTTTTATTTATCTTATTTTCTGATTTCTTTTTTGGTTTCCTTGACCCACTAGTGAGTAAGAACATTCAGTTTTCACATCTGCAGGTGTCTCAAATTTCATTTTGTCATTAATTTTCTATCTCATTCCATTGTGTTTGGAGACCATTGTTTGCCTGATTTCACTTGGTGAATTGATTGAGGCTTGTTTTATGTCAACGTAAGTTTTGCTCTTGAGGCAGTGCACGTTCCCTTTGGTAGAACGTGTACCACTGCTGGGCAGAGTATGTTCCGGGACACGGCAGGTCCTTCAGCGCGTAGTTTTCTGCCTTCCTGTTAACTCCACTGTAGGTAGCGCTGTGGTGCACAGAAGCTTTTGCTCTTCGCCACCTTTCCTTTGTGCTGTTGTTTCATGTAAGTCACACCTTTCAGAGTGTATACTTGTCACTGCAGAGTTGTAGTTTTTGTCTCATGTAGTTGTCATTGCACAACAGGCAGAGTTTAAATGAAAAATTATTATCCTAAAGGACACATTGCTATTAATCCTTTTATGCTTTCCCGGTTCTTCTTGCCACTTGCTAAAGCAGTTCTGGAAGTTCTTTCTCGGGCCCGTGGTTGTCCTGCTATGGATGCTTTGATGTCCAGAGATGATTAAAAATGTTTATTTGTCACGGTCACTTTGACTTTGGGGAGAGCCAGAAGTCACACGTGCCAGATCTAGGGAGTAAGGAGGATGAGGACCCGTGGTCATGTTTTCCACCAGTGCATCTTTACATTGGATGCCACTAGGCAGCAGTGTTCACTGTGTGTGTGTGTGTGTTTTTTAATTGTCTTTTGAGACAGGGTCTCTCTATGCAGTTCAGGGTGGCTTTGAGCTCACTTTGTAGTTCAGCTGGTCTCGAACCTGCCTCCGCCAAAGTCCTGGGATTACAGGCGTGAGCCACCACGCCTGGCTTTCACTGTGCTTTTGATCATACTTCACAAAGGGGGACTTCCGGATGGCTTCTGGGATGAGCGTGCTCGAAGCAAGGAGAGGAGCATTTTGAGAGGGTTAATGGCAGTGACCTTTACTATAATAAATATTAAAAATTTAAAACCCACTTTTTAAATCATCCCACATATATTTATCATATTTATCAATGTACTTCTCTTCATGTGCATCAAGTTTCTGTCTGCTATCCTCTCAATTTAACCCGTAAACCTTCCCTTAGTGTTTCTTCCAGGTTAGGGTTACAACCAACAGATTGTTTTAATTTTTGGTTTTGGGCAGTGTTATGATTTCTCTCTTTCTCTCCCTTCCTTCCTTTATTGGTTTCCTTTTTTTATTTTTATATTTTGGTACCAGCGATTGAACTCATGACCTTGCACTTGCCAGGCACGTGCTGTGCTGCTGAGCTATATCCCTGGCTATTGTTTTGAGACCAGGTCCCACTGTGTAGTCCAGGCTGCCTTGAACTTCCTATGTAGTCCAGGCTGGCCTTGAACTCATGGCAGTCCTGCCTCAGCCTCCTGAGTCTGGGATTACAGGTGTGTGCCACCACTGCTGGCTTGATGGTCTCTATTTTTTTAATTTTACTTATTCATTTTATTTTTGGTACTGGGGATCGAACTTAGGAACTCACAATACTCTCTACTTTTAAAGACAGTATTACTTCCTTTTTCTGTAAGCATGTTAAAATAGTTGATTTAGTTCTTGTTTAGTAGGGCTTACCTCTGCGCTTCTGCGCTTCTCCCATGGACAATGTGTTGATTGCTGCCTTTTTTAATCACATGTTTTGTGGTGATACTTTGAAAATGGGCACTTTAAATAATATAATGTAAAAAAAATATAGTGTCACTACTGTGAAAATTAGATCCTATGTCTCTTTATATTTTATTTTTGCTGTCTGTAGTTGTTATGGTTTGGTTAGCAAATTTTCTAAGTTTTCAAAGTCTGTGTCCTCATCATGGTGTCCCAGAACTCTCTGGCACTGGCACTGGGAGCTACAGGTTTGATAGAGACTTTCTTCAGTGTTTGTGTGCAGGGTGGAGCCCACTTAAGACTCAGCAGCAGCTTCAGCTCAGCTCTGGGAAAGGGTAGGGCTGCTGGACCCTTCTCTATCCCATTGCAGGAGCTTTCAGAACTCTCTAGGTCTCACCACTCAGCTTGTGCTGTTTCAGCTTTAGGTGACCTAAAAACCTGCTGTCTCAGGAAGCCATGAAATTAGATGCAGAATGGCCTCTAGATTTGTTTTTGACAAATGCCCGTGGATAAAAGGCCTCTTGGCACGGAGGGAGCTCTGCTCCAGGCCAGTAAAGACAGCCTTGGTGGCAGAACCTTCTGGAACAGCGAGACAGGCAGGTCATAGCCTCTGCTGGAGAAGAAGAGCTTTTGGAGGTGCTTCTGGCCAGTCTGGTCCCCTCTGTGGCAGCTGCCAGCTGCTGGTTTCACTGTGATCCTGGCATTTGGTTTCATGGTCCTTTGGAGCTAGAGCTGGGGATGGAGACAAGAACAGTGTAAAGCGTTGAAATGCATGCTGCTACTTGTATTTGGCCCCCAATTTTTTTCTCCTTAAAGTTTTGCAAACCTTTGGTCGTTTTGCAGAGTTCTAAATTTTTGATTTTAATAATTTTTTTTGTTAGTTTTCTCATGCAAAAGCCATGCTGAGCTTATAAAATGGTTTTTTGAGACTGGATCTTTGTATGGAGCCCATGGCTGGCCTCAAATTTGTAGCTTTCGGCCCCTGAGTACTGGGATTACAGCTGTATGCTACCATGCCCAGCTAGAAGAGGGTTTTTTTTTTTTTTTTTTTTTTTTTGGAGACAGGGTCTCTGTGCAGTTCAGACTGGCCTTCAGCTCATTTTGTAGCCCAGGCTGGTTTCAAACTCGAAAGGATCCTCCTGCCTTAGCCTCCCAAGTGCTGGGATTACAGGCATGAGCCACCATGCCAGGCAAGTTGGGTTTTTTTAAAGTGCAAAATATAGTTAGTTCTGTTAGCTTATGAGTGAGGCAGCTTTTACCAGGTAGCTCCATCTCCTAGTGGCTCATCAGTTAAACATTACCAGGTTTTATGTTGCTCATCTGTCCTTCTGACATTAGAGTCTAGGTTCTTCTCATCTTGAACAAAGAATTGAATGAAATGAGCAAAAAGTGGTGACACAGTTTATTTGAACAAGTAATAGTGAAAAGTGAGGGGGAAACTAGCTCTGCAGAGGGAGCTTGGGCTGAGTAAAAAAGGAAAAAGCAAGGTAATGGTGCTCCCTAAAGGATGTGGGGTGGGCCGGTGTGAGGAAAGCACGATAGCCCTGGTTAGGGTAGGTGGGACCTTCCGGGTTCCTTCCTGTGAAGATGGATATTTATAAGGGATGAGCCGAAGCCTCTTCGTGTGTGTGTGTGTGGGGGGGGGGCACGTGGGTGTGTGTATACTCAGAAGATGAGATAGGTTCATGCCATGTGTGTTTATTGTGCTAAATTTTTTCATTAAAATAATCCCTGGTGGTTATTTGTATATCCTAAGTCTTTTTCAGGAAACATACTTTTTAAAAAATAAGTTATTTATTTATTTTAAGGTGCTGGCGATTGTACCCAGGGCTTTGTGTACTAGGCAAGTGCTCTGCCCCTGAGCTATCGTCTGTGCCCCACACTTTGTTTTTAAGAGCAAAACATGACATCGTATTGTCTGCACTGTTTTGCCAGTTGAATAAATCTAGGTTAATCTTAGTCCTACCTCTTTCTGGGAGAGGCTGCATGTCTTACCCATTCCTTCATTTAATAGATTGCTTGCCAGGCCCCAAGAGAGTTTAGTCCCTTCTCCACTCACAATGACCTTTTTTGGTTCTAGGATTTTGGTATTAGTAATCTGCACTGAACATCTTGTTCTGTATCTTTTTTGCCCTGTGCTAGTTTTGTTTTTCTCCCCTTCTCCTTCCTTCCCCTCCCCTCTCTTCCCATCTCTCTCTTGTCTCTGTCCTGTCCTGTTCTTTCTCTCTGTTTCTTTTCTTTTCTTCCTTCCTTCCTTCTTGAGACGAGGTGTTGCTATGTAGTTCAGGCTGGCCTTAAACTCATGGCAGTTTTCCCGCCTCAGCCTTCCACGTGCTAGGATTACAGACTTGCACCTGTGCTAGTTTTTCTAGATTTCTGATAGTTTTGCTAAGCCAGGGGACCTGCACATCTTGCATTTCGATGGTTACCAAGAAGGTTGTGCCCATAGACAGTCCCAGCGGTGATCCGAAATTACTTGTTAACAGTGCCTTCTCCGTGACTAGGTATTATAACTTTAAAGTTACATCAGTTTCATTTTCAAAGTTTAGCCATGAAATTTTCAGGTGCTTGCCAGTTTCCTCACTGCCCAAGGAAGTTCTGAGCTTGTAGTAATGCGTGTCCCTGAACTGGCCGCTCAGTTTCCTCGGATGCAGTGGTGTTGCCTGGGGTCCCCCTTGGCATGCCTGCAGCCTCCTTGTGTGCTGGTGCCGGCCCTGTGGTCACAGACAGCCAGTCGTTTGATGCCCTCATGTTGGTGTTTTCACAGGTGGCAACTGGAAAGTGGAAGCAGATAAGTAAATACTGTCCCCTTGATCTCTTCTCAGGGTAAGTGGCACTTTTGCTTTGCTGTTTGGAGGGGGTGGTGCCCTGGGAGGTGGGCCAGGGCTTTCTGTAAGATGTTGGGGTGCCCTGCTGATGGTGAGGGCACTAGTAAACTGAGCTGAGCTGGGGTGAGCATGAGGGGGAGGCAATGCTGTGGACTCTGGGGGTCCTGACCTTCACCATCTTGTGCAGCCCTTTCTCTGAGGCAGCCGATCAGGGCTTTTCTGTCTGCTTCTGGCTTAGTGATTGTCTTGAGGTCTGCTCAGGAAAGCGGGCAGCCAGGGCAGGCTCCTGTTCCCTGCCAGCCAGGCTCGCAGCCTTCCAGGCCCACACACAGCCCCTTGGGGTGAGGAGGCCCGTGGGGAGCTGGGGACATCCCTTAGCACAGGGCTGCAGTGCCAGCGGGCTGGGCAGGCGCAGGCCCGTGTGTCGGGCCTTTTCCAGCCTCCTCTTGTTCCCTGGGAGCCTGCTAGCAGTGCTAAGCCCAGGTGGCTGGCTGGTTGGCCGGCCGGCCTATTGGCCGGCAGTCAGTGCTCTCAGTCTGAGACTGTTGCAGGCCTTCCAGAGCAGACAGCTGCCTTGGGGGTTGTGAAGTTCAGGTGATGTGGTGAAGTGGAGTGAGGTCACCCAGGCCAGGCCTCAAGGGTATTGCGTGGAAGGCAGTGGGCTTGAGGAGTCCTATGCTGATCCACCCTCTCCCTGGGCTGTTTTGAAGCAGCAAGAATAAAGACAGGTTGTTGAGTTAAAACTTGTGAGAACTTGGGATGGGGAGGGGAGCTCTCCCTGCAGTGCCCAGAACGGGGCCTTCCCAAGCCTGGTGCAGGTCATGGGGTCGGTGCCTTTGTGGGGTTTGCTGCCATGGTAGCCCCGGGCAGAGCTTGGCATCCTGGGGGTGGGGGCTGGCCCCTGGGTTCCTGTGGGCTCCATGGGGGTAGTCGGGGACAGGAATGGGGTGCCAGGGCGGTGAGTGCTGGCTGGGATTGGGCAGGTGCTCCAGGGTCCCCCTTCCTATTGTCCCGGCGTCCTGCCCACCCCACCTCGGTCTGGGTCCCTCTGCTCTGCAGCCCCTCGTGTTTGGGGCCAAGGTGAAGGGAGGCCACTATTGGAAGTTTGGGGATGGCCATGGGGGATGGGGCCTGCCTGCCTGGAAATCATGTCTGTGTTTGCCCTGCAGAAACAAGCAGAGGATGCACTTTGCCCTGAAGAGCCTGCTGCACGAGGCACAGAACAACCTGAAGATATTTAAGGTGAGCTGGGACTGTGTGTGGCACTGTGCATGTCTGCCCTGATCAGTGTCTGTGTGGCTGGGGTGTCGCCGGGCCACCTTGGGCCTGGCCTCACTGCAGTGGTGTTGCCTGGGGTCCTCGCGCTGTCCTTGGCTTTGCACTGTATCCTGCAGCCCTATTTGTCCTGCACCCCTATCTACAAGTGTACATCTGCAGGGGGCTGTGATGTCCCCATGGGGACAATGAGATCTTGACCCCCGCTCTGAAGTATGACAGGGAGGCACTGTCCTCTCCTGCTCCATGGGGTGTGGTGATGTGCACTCCCATGTTTCCATCCTGGTCATGAGGCCATGTAGTTCAGAGCCCCACACCCTCCAGGCTGCACTCCCCACTGGGGAGCCCATGGGGACAAGGCAGCGTCTGCTGCCGCTGGATCTGTGTGGCTATGTAGGCTGGCTCTTTGCTACTCTGGCCTCCACTAGGGAAGCTCCCCCTGGTGCCCATGCTGGACACACAGCTGGGGTCCCTGGGCCTGGCCCGGATTGTGCTCCCTGCTGGAAGGCGGATGGGGCCTGGCATGGGAAGCCCTGTCCGCAGTCCTCTACGGCCCTACCCTGATGCAGAAACATTGCTCCCCAGTCCTAAAACGGGAGACGTTTCAAAGGCAGGTTTTCTTTATTTACGTACTTTTAACTCATTTTAAGGACTCACAGATCTCTAATATAAGTCCTGAATGTCAGGCAGCCCTTTTCTTCTTGGCATTGCTCGAAACCTCTGTGTGTTAAGTCTGGGTTCGTGACCCAATGGGACCCACACCTGCCACTTACTGCTTCTATAAAAGTCAGCATGAGAAACCCAGGGGTTTAGCAAATAGATAAATTTGCTACAGAGACTAGAGTCTATGTTTGCTAAAAACAGACCAAAACAATAGGCGAGGGTTAGAGTTAGGATAGGCGAGGGGTTGGGGCTAGGATAGGCAAGGAGACGCCAGCTATGCTATGCAAAGGTGCTGTCCACCCTCTCCACCACCCCCCCCCCCACTATTAGACCAAGCCAGCATGGCCTGGCCAGTGACCATGCGCTGCATGCCAGTGACACAGTACTCATACGGGCTCAAGGGGTGTGGTTGCTGTCCTGCTCTGCTACCTGAGCCATGGCTCCTGGCTGCCACGTGTCTGTACACCTGACCTGCAGGGAGCGGCCTGCTCTCAAGGGATCCCTCAGCCCTAAGGCCTGGTGGAGGGAACTGATGGCACAGCCATTGAGGCCTGTACCCAGTGGCTCATGCCCAGCTCGGCAGGCATGTAGGGATTTTCCTCCCAGCTTGTGTGACCTGTGTCTTCCTCTCTCCTGCCTCAGAACGGTGAGCTGATTTACGGCTGTGGTGGTGCCCGGAGCCCAGCGGCTGACCTGCGGGAGTTGGCGCACCAGCTGAAACCCTTTTTCTTCCCCTCCAATGGCCTGGCCGGGGGCGCCCAGTGCACACGGGCTGTGGTCCGGGAGCTGGTGCATGTCATCACGCGGGCGCTGCTGAGCAGCTCGGACAAGGGCCGGGCAGGGGCCTTGAGGCCAGGGCCCCGGGGCCCGCTTGTCTGTGAGGCCAGCCCATTCAGCCGGAGCTTCCACCGCCAAGGTAGGATCTGGTCCGTCCATGCAGGTCATGGGGCCTCGGGACTGTTGGGGACCACCTGGTCCGATCCGGGCTCCCTGTTCAGCTAGATTTGTCACTGCTTGACACTGGCGAGCTGGCTATTTGTCTTGGGAGTTCTGCCATGTGTTGTGTGCTTTCCGTGCTGTGCAAAATGTTCCCAGCCTCTATTTGATCCTCCATGCAGCAGGCCAGAGCCTGATTCCACAGGTGGAAGAGTCAGACTCAAGCCCAGGCATCATGGTTTCTCCTGACCTGGGACTGGGTGTGACTCTGGGGTTCACAGAGTCCCCTGAGGAATTTGTAGCTGGCTTCTGTGCCACCACAAGCCCCTTAGCCTGGCCTCCTTCACTGCCCTCTACATCTTCTTGTTCTTAGCACAGATGAATTTTGTGGGATTTTTTGTGGGTTCCTGACCCTGTCTCAGAATTTTAAAAATAGGTCTTGAGGTGTAGCTCAGTTCTAAAGCTCTGGCATCTCACCCAGCTTGGGCCCTAGTGCTATGTTAACACACAAACAAGCAGTGAATCTGTATTGCTTTGGCTTTGGTAATTGTGTCACAGTGCAGCCCATACCCTGGGCGGTGGCTGGGGCCGAGGGGAAGTTCTGCTTCTGGGTCCCTGGGGTGTCCTCGGTTCTCCGACGCCAGTGCTGGAGCAGGTGTCGCCTGTGTGCGTGCCTTGGTTGAACAGTAAGGTTGTCCTGCATGCATCCTTTTATACCCTGCTTTGTTTCTTGGTGAGCATGATTCTCGTTAGCAAGTGAGATCTTGTGTGTTCATAGGCCACACAGTGGGGTTTACTGCACGAGTACTCGGGCTGGTGTGAGTGCCGCCTCATGATTCTCTGAATGTCATGGCCAAGATGCCCAGCACAAGGGCACTGCAGGCTGCCAATGCCACGCCAGGCTTGTGCGGGGGGCGCCTGCCCTGCCTTTACCCAGTGGCTGTTCCTTCTGGGGGATGTCACTCCACCCAAGGCGGAGGTGGGCTGGGCCCTCGCCCGTCCAGGTGGAGAGAATGCACCACTGTTGAAGGGAGTTTTGTTCCTCTGTGGAATCTTTCTGGGTGGTTGGTGGCTTTGAGTACTGGCTGTGGCTTTGCACGCCCATTTTTGAGCTCACCCTGCGGGGCCCCAGGCCTTACCCCTGCTCAGTGTGGCCCATGGCTCTGGACTCCAGAGATGGAGCCCTAGCTGTTCTTTGTGACCTTACAGACTGGGGGATGTCATTATGACTGTATGTGTGAATGTAATCACATTGGCCTTCTGGGTTGAGTGTGGTGGCCTTTAAAGAGTGCTCCGAGGAGAGGCTTGGGCACAAAGCAGAGCCTGGGCTCCTTGCCTTCCCTTCAGGCCTGCCTGGCGTAGCCTGAGCCCTCTGAGAGAGGCGTGGCATCTGCCCGCAGCGCCAGGCTGGGGCCCAAGGCGAGCCCTGCGGTCTGCGCTGGCCTGCGTCTCCCTTGGCAGTCTTCCGCCGTTGATAACAAACCTGCTCTCGTTTTCCCGATGTTCTTGGTAGGAAAAAACACCCCAGAGCGGTCGGGGTTACCGAAGGGCTGTCTTCTGTACAAAACCCTCCAGGTGCAGATGTTGGACCTGCTGGACATCGAAGGCCTCTACCCTCTGTACAACCGGGTTGAGCGGTACCTGGAGGAATTTCCCGAGGAGAGGTGAGGTGGGCGCAGGCACGACTGTGGGGGTGGGCTGGGCTGGGGTCGCCCCAGTTGGGGGGCAGAATGAGGCCAGAAGCAACCAGCTTCAGGAAGGCAGCACATGCAGGCCTTGTGGGCGTTCCTAGGGAGAGAGCACAGCTCCCAGGGCCTGTGTCAGATCTGGGCCGGTAGGGGGCAGTGTTGTTCCACCAAGTGGGCTTCTGCCCATGACTGCTCAGGAGCCTGGCACTTTCAGGACCTACACTGGCCCTGCGGTCCAGGGCTGCACCCTTGGCCCTGCTGGCTTGCACTCGGGCCCTGCTCTCGAGGGAGGGTTGAGGCCTGAAGCTTACAGAGTATGGTTGCTTTAGGAAACAGTTTCTAGGTGGCTTTGTCATCTTGTTTTGTTTTTTGTGTTTCTTTAGAAAAGTGTTACAAATAGATGGGCCTTATGACGAAGCATTTTACCAGAAGCTGCTCGATCTGTCCACGGAGGACGATGGCACAGTGGCCTTCGCATTAACGAAGGTGAGCCGCTGGGCCTGATGCAGCTCTTAGCTTGACTCTGGGTTCTCTCTCTTACCCTGGTGGTGCCCATAGGAAGAGTGGTGGCCTGGGCCGATGACAGTGGACATAGTGTCTAGGGAGGATCCCCTCACTTGGTTCTGCCTTGGCCCGCATGGGTGTCCAGCTCCGTCTCTCCTTTGCCACTTTAAAGCGGGCTCAGCCCGGCTGCCCTGCAGTTCGATGGCGCAGCAGTACCCTCTGAGGTCCACAGGCCCCCAGCCTTGCCACAGACGTCCCCAGATGTGTGTAGCCCTGCCTCGACTGTGACCATGTAGTTGTGGAGTCCATTTCTCTTAGGAATATTTTACACTGTCACCCTCTGTGTTGTGCTGTAAAAATGCTGTAAAAATGTTACTCAAAGAGGGGCCGTGGCATCACCGGGCTGCTGGGGTGTAGGAGACACTTAGGCTGGGGTGAAGCCTGCTCTCAGAGCAAGGGTGCCCTGCCTCCTCCCTCCACCCACTGCCCTCACGGTGATCTGGCTCCTGCCCATGGAAGAGCCCAAGGCCTTCTCTTGCTACATGGAGCTTCGCACAAGAGGAAGAGGGGGAAGGGAAAAAAGGGAAAGGGGGAGAGGGAGGATGCTGAAGCTGAGCAAAACCTCAAAGCCCAGGGCACTAGGGGAGTGAGCTGAGGCAGGCAGAGCTTGCTTGGGGCTAGTGGGTCCCACTGGAACCCCTGTGTGGGACCAAGTAGTGCAGGCTGCATCCCATGTTCCAGCTAGGGCACATCAATTTAGGATTAAGTAGCAGTGTCACATTTCTACTTTTCTCTAACAGAAGAAAGAGGATTTTGTTTCCTTTTTATGGGAATATAAATATATATCCACAGAACATTTTTCAGGTTCCTCCTGAATAGACACGAGTTACTTTGAATTTCACTTCCATTTTTGAACCACGTGTGACCGTACCTTGCTGCTGGAGAGTGGCTGGTGCGGCTGCGGACACAGATGTTGGGGCAGGGAAGCCAGCTGCGGGAGCATTGCCAGGGAGGCTGTGGCAGTGCCAGGGCCACACAGGTACCGTTAGGCTCTTGTGACACAGTGCAGCTGCCAGGCACTGATCTCAGAGAAGTGACTGCTCCCACTCACCCCAGAACCACTGCACACAGGTTCAGAGGGTGCTGGCCAAATGCTCCGTTCCCACAGCCCAGGTCGCACTGTGCGAGGTCTGATCCCCGGGGAAGGCCTGGCTGGTGGTGGCATGGAAGATCTGGGTAAGATCGTGGGGCTGCTGTGGTCACACGGCACACTGCAATGTTGGATGGTCGGTAGTGCTGCAGTGTGGCACCATGGGACCCGGCCAAGTGGCCCGAGGTCTCTGTGAGCCACTGCTCTGGGGAGGGAGCCGTGGAAGTGGAACACAGGGCTGGGGAGGGCTGTCCCTCCCAGCGCTGACCTGGCCTCTGTGTTAGGCCAGCATCTCAGGTCTCAGCACACTGAGCCCTTGACAGCTCTGGCCCCGCCCTTCTGGGTCATGTCCTGAGCAGGCTTAGTGGGCTTTCTGGAAGGGACAGCCCCAGTGACGAACTGCATGGTCCCTCGGAGTCCAGGGAGCTACTGCGTTCTGTTGTGGAGCCCTCAGAGTAACCGCCGACAGCTTGGTGGTGGCTGGGGTGGAAGCTGGGCTGTGGCGCAGAGTCGTTCTCTTCCTGCACTGGTTTGGAAGTTCCACCTGGTGTTTCCACCCTTGGGAGCAGCTGTCATCCAGTTTGACCCTGTGCCTTAGTCTTATTTGTGGTGTAAGAGCGGCAGCCCAGGGGCCTCGTCCTGCTGGGCAGTGCCCTGGCTGGAGCCGTGCCCCATTCAGAGACTTGCTCTATTCCCAAACTTGTCTTGACTTACCTACGCGTTTGTGTTCAATCTGTATCATCCCAGCTGCTCAGTTTGCCCCCCCATTTCCTTTTTTCTGTAACAGCTCTGAGGTAGAATTTTACCTTGTACTGGCTATCTGGTGACGGTGTATGATGCCGAGGCCTTCACCACACTCACAGATCTTGCAACCACTACTAGACTCAGTTTTCGAAGATCCAGGATTCAGTAAACCCAAACCTGTGCTCACAGAGCACTGTGCGCATGAAGGATTTTCAGGGCCATATTCCTAAGAGATACTCGTCTCCAATTGTTTTGTGCATTTGTTTTTGTCTTTTGAGGCAGAGTCTCTGTAGTTCATGATTCCCTGGAGCTCACTAGGCAGTCCAGGCTAGCCTTGAACTCGTGGCTCACCGTGGCCCTCTTACCTCAGCCTTCCAGGTGCAAGGTTTCTAGGTGTGCACTACCACTCCAAGCTTGATGTCCTGGTTTCTGTGTCAGGGTAGTTACTGGCTTCACTGGAGGTGTCAGAATGCTCCAGCTTCTAATTTTCAAAAGAGTTTGAGAGGAATTGATGTTAATTTTTCTTTAAATGTGTGATAGAGTTCACTAATAATGCCATCCTAGGCTGGGCTTTTCTTTCTTGCATTACTTGTGTTAGAAAATTGTTAATTTCATCAAAGTTAACTAATTTATTGGTTCTCCCCACTTCCTGAAGAACGTCCTTTTAAAAATACCTTAGTGATGTTGTGTTGGTAAATTTTATGGATATGTTTATATTTCCACTCAGAGTCTTGAAAAGAGTTATTTTTCTAGGTAGAAGGGATTATACAGTAATTAGCCAGGAACACCTGTGTTCTCAGCTACTTGGGAGGCTGAGGCAGGAGGATCACAGGTTTGAGGCAACCTGGGCATCTTAGCAGGATCCTGTCTCAGAAGAAAACATACGGGGCCGAGGGTGTAGCTCAGTGGCAGAGCGCTTGCCACTGTGCCCAGGTCCTGGATTCTCTTCACAGATACTCTTAAAATTAAGATAATACTGCTTTTTAAAAAATTACTTTTTTTCTTGTAGAATTTAAACTTTTACTTAATTGAAACTCTGTCCTTTTTTTTTTTTCTTTAAGCAAGTTGTGAAGTCCCATTTTGTTGTAAACTGTCTGGGTGTTTTGCCTAATTCATGGCCGTGGCTTATTCAATTGTGATTTTATTTTTGATTGTGTTTTTGATGCTAATTGTGAACTCAGGTGGATCTGATCTGATCTGATCTGATCTGATCTGCGTGGGGAAGACCTTGCAGGCCTTGGCTTGAGGCGGATCAAACCTCCTGGGCAGCTCCACGTTCCAGATGCTTCCAGCCCCAGACTTGTGCTCTGCTCTCTTGAGGCTCTGGTGCAGAGCCAGTTGTGTGGGGGTGTTTTTCACCTTCCCGCCCGCTGTGCACCGGTACTCGGTGGTGCTCGGGTCAGGCTCTTCAGAAGGGCCTGCCTACCTGCTAGTGTTTTTGCAGTCCTAGGGGTGGAAGCCAGGCTCACACTGTCACTGCGCTCCACCCCTAGCCCTTTTGATTCCTGAAACTGGAACTGGCAAGCTTCCTGCCTGCGCCTCCTGAGGGCTGTGATCCTATGTGTGGGCCACTGTGGTGGGCTGCACACGGCGTTTCCATGCCATGCAGTCTTAGAAGTCAACCTGGTCTGTTTCTGATGGGTTTTGACACATTGTCCTCCCAAAAGGATTTTACTGTTAGGTTCTTTCTTGCAACAGTTGAGGGCACTGTTTCCCTGTCACCTCACAAAAAAGTAAGATAAACTTACTTAATTTTCTAAGGTTTTATTTCATTAACCATTTGCTCTCTGAGATGATAGTATGTACAAGAGGGGCCCAGAGTCACCCCATGACTGTTCCCTAGCAAGCTCCGTGAAGCCACCCTGGAGTTCCCTGGCGCTCACTGGGGCCCTTTGCCCCCCAGGTGCAGCTGTTCCCGAAGGTTTGTGCTCTGTGTGCTGTGTGGCCTTGGCTATGCTTCACAGCCCTCGGGGCCGCTCTTGCTGTCTGGGCCCTGTCCTTGGTGAGCTGTGTGCATCATGCAGCACTTGCCAGGGTGGCCTGAGTGGGACGCTCAGGGTGTCCTGGCAAAGCTGCTCTCAGAACCTTCACAGCTCTCCACGTGGGCCAGGGTCTCTGTCCACCCAGGTGGGGCAGGGCCGGGCAGGAGGAAGCCAGGGTGGATGCTGCAGCTAGGTCTTCTACCTCAGCCTTGTGCTGTGCAGCACTGTCTCGCAGAGTTTGCGAGACCATTGTGAAGCTTTCTAGGGGCGGAGGTGAGGGGCACTGCAGGCCACTAGTCCGAGCATCAGCATCCCAGAGTGCACCTGGGGGAGTGGCATACCGGGAAGTAGGCACAAGGGGACTTCTGCGTGTGTTTCTGTTCTCAGCCTTAAACACTCCTGGCTGTGCTGGACTGTTTGCACACCTGTGCGTATTTTAATTCATCGTGCTCAGTTCAGGGAGTCAGGAACACGACTACTGGGCTTCTGAGTTTTGGCTTTAAAATGACAGCAAGCGTCGATGTCTGCAACACCCACTCTTCCAGCATGGACGTTTTTATTACTTCAAGATAGCTGACAGTTTTGGGCTATGAATGGGGACCTTTCAGAATACTTCATTTTAAAAGTGTTTATTTTGGTTATATATTTGTTTGTTTTGGCTTGATTTTTGTTTTGATCTTATAGCAGCAGCTGCTCACTTTTTTTTGGAGATAGAGTCTCACTGTGTTGCTCAGGCTGGCCTCGAACTCTCCCCAGCACTGCAGTGCGGGGCTCACAGGCGTGCACTGCCTTGCTTAGCAGTTGCTCCCTTTTTAATTCTAACTATTTAAGCTTCCCTTGCATTTCCTTTTTATCATATTCCTTGTGCATTTGATATTTTCCCCTTTCTCCAATCTCTGTGTCTTCCTGTTTTATTTCACTGTTTATAGTTAATAGGTGATAGTGAGAAATTCGGTATTGTTACGAATCTTAGAAGGAACAAATTTTATTAGGATTAATAATGTAGGATTCATGTTTCTTTTATGATAGATGGCTGTAATCAGATTTAAGGACTATTTACTTAGCGACCTGGGGGAATTTAGGGCCTTCATAGCAGACTAATCTCAGCCATTGACTGGCTGGTTGACAGGTCTCACCAAGTCAGCCAGTTGCCCAGTCTGGACTTGAATTTGTGATCCTCCTGCATCAGCCTCCTGGAGTTCTGGGATTAGATGTACCACCACACCCAATCCTTAAGAGATTTTGAAGTCAGGAGCGGATGTTGAACTGTGTGCACACTTTTTGTTTCTATGAGCTATCGTACGAGTTTTTCATATTGTCTGCTCCTGTGTTTGGCAGTACGCTAGTGCATCCATTGGTGGTCTTGGGTGGTTCTCCATGCATGGTGAACCTGGCTCTGCTGGCAGTTTGTTTGGGGAGGTTCTGGTGTGTGCCTGCGGGGACAGGAGCCCTGGGTTCCCGTTTTGTTTTTCATGAGTCTTTAGTACCAAGCGTGTGGCCCCCTTGTGGACCTGGCACGGAGTTGGCCTTTGTTCCCTGCAGTGGTGCTGTTTCTTCCCCAGATGCCTTACAGAAGCCCAGATGGACCCTCTGAGACCGGTAGTTGTCTGTTTAGGAAAATTGTAAATTAAAAGCTCGGTATCAGATTTCGATATTTCTCGAAGTTGTTTTGGTAGAAATTTCTTTTAGCTACACAAGTTTTCAGTATTTTGACCTATGATTTTTTTCTGGGGCATTAACACTCTTATCATTTAATGTTCTGTAAGATCTGAAGAATACCCTCTTATTCCTGGTGTTTGGTGCTTCTCTGTTGGATTCTCGGGTGGCTTACCCCTGCAGTGTGGATGTGGAAAGCAGAGACCTTGGGGGACACTGGCTCCTGAACAGAGCCCTCCAGATCAGTTTGGGTGTTTCAGCCTCTGCAATTATGAGCAAGGAATTTCTGATATTTATATAAAGCCACTTTATGATTTTAGAGTGGATTACAAGTGTCTTCTTCAGCCCCACCCAGAGTTTCTCAGTGTTTAGTTTCATAAAACCTTTTTGAGCTTTTCCTACATGATTATTTTGTGTTATCACCTTACTGTGATCATTCCTTTTTCTGTGTGGCATAATTTCTGCAACTTTTCCCTGATGGGAACACTTAATAGGACTGTTTTTAGCTACTACTAAGTATGTATTTTCCTCCAGCCATGACTTTAGTTATATTCCACAAACTGTATTTTCATTTAAAATGTACTCTTGATCATTAGTTTGTCCTTTGACCCATAAATCTAGAGAGGAATCAATTAGCAAACACGGGTACTATCATCATCTTTTACTATTGATTTAAAATTGCATAGCAAAGAGCATACTCTATATGATCATTTGAAGTTTGTTGATTTTTTTTTTTTTTTAAACTCCTGTATATGCTTGAAATCTAGTTTCTCAAGTTTCCGATTGTTGTGTGGTCTGTCTGCCCACGAGGTCAGATGAGCCCTGTGGTTGAGCTCTTCTGTCGCCTTCGTGATCTGACTGCCTGCCTGCTCCCAGAAGGATGTTTGGAAGTTTCCCATAAGGAGTGTGGACTTGTATTTTCTTCTTGTTGTGCAGTTACCTTGTGAGGTATCATGGAGCTGGAATTGCTGTGCCTTCCTGGTGACTTGGGTTTTTCATTCTCAGTTGACATTTATCAGTTAAGCATCGTTCTTCTCTGGTAGCACCTTTCATGTCTTTTGTCTGCTATTAGTGTAACTTCTCTTGATTCCTCTGCTTAATATTTTGCAGTGTGTATCTTTGTCCAGCCTTTCATTTTTCACCGTCTGTCTGCATTTCAATGTGGCATATATTTGGGTTTTTAAAATGCATTCTGGCATTTTCTTTGTCACTTCGTTAGACTTTAAGTTTTTGATCAGCTATTTTAGATTTTCTGCTTTTATCTTAACCTTTCAGAGTGTTCTTTTTTTTCTCATCATTCACTGTCCATATTCTATTCACTTGGAATTTATAAAGAGTAGTTTCTCAACTATTGCATCAATTAGTGGACTTTCCTGGAGGCCGTGTGATTTAACACTGTTCTTCTCTGGCAGTACAGGATGCTTAGCAGCTGTGGTGTCTCCCCTGCCCAGCGATCAACACAAGGGGCCTGGTTCTAGTCACCCGCACTGAGCCTGGGAAGCCCCACACTGGGCTCCGCACCTCCCAGCAGAGAGGAGGGTCCCTCTGGCCCTGTCTGAAGGACACTTTCCCTTGTTTTTTTCTTGGTGTTGTCTGCTTGCAGCAAATTTTAAGTGTTTGTTTAGTAATGTGCAGAAATGATTTTGGGGAGGTTTTCTTGAATTTGTGCCTTGATGTCTTCAATATAGGAAAAATTCTGCCCTTTGTCAGGTTTTGTTTTTGTTCATTTCCTCTCTTCCGGATTCCAGTTACACATGTTGGACACATTGTCTTGTCTTTGCTATTTTCTGGTGGTTTTCTTTTGGTCTGTCTTTAGTCTGGCATTCTCTTTAGCCTTGTCTGTTTTTTTCATTTTGTTATCTGTGCTTGGTTCCCTTGTCCCTAAATTATGACCTTTTCATACCAAACTCAGCTTTTGGGTATTAGGTTTAGAACACAAAGTTTGAAGCAGTGTTATCCTTCCTCAGTGCCATTTGCATTTTAACTGAAGGCAAAATGAGGTGTGAATTATCATAACTGAAGTAAAGATTATTTTGTTGTTAGGAAAAGAAGAGCAGTGGGAGGCGCCTGGCACCCCAGCTGCTCCTCAGTCCTGGCCAACCCCAGGCTCCGGGCCTGGCCAGAGTCGCTGTTCCTTCCCATGACCCCCCCTGAAACCCCAGGGGAGACTGCCGCCAAGGAGAAGCACCCGCTGTCAGCTGCACTGTATTGCTTGAGAGTCTGCTGTCCATCCACATCACAGCCTCTGCACTGTTTCTATTTGCCATTAAAACTATCTGTTGAAGTCTTAATATTGCTTTTTGCATTTTTTAGATCTCGAATTTCTACCTGCTTTATTTTTATAGTTTCCAGTTCTCCTCTGAAGTTGTTTAGCCTTCGATTCCTTGAGCAGAACAGCATGCGCGCCTGGTAAATCCAACAGCTGGAAGTCCAGTGGCCATCGCTTGGGACAGTTACGGATTTTTTCCAGTTGCAGCTTCTTTTCTCTCTCCCTGCCTCCCCATGCCCTCCCTTCCTCTTTTAAAATACTTTTTTTTTTTAAACAGGTTTTCAGTCCTCAGTGAAAGTGGAAAGTACAGACTCTCATACACTCCTTCCCTACTGTTTTTTTTTTTATTAGATTTTGCTGGATTTTGTTCATCTCATCCTGTCTTCTTGTGCCTGTGTATTTTTGTGTGCCAGAAATTGTATTTGTACAATTACTTTAGAAATAATTTGAGGCTTAGGATCATATCTTTTTCCAGTGAGAATCGTAGGTCTGCTCCTGCCAGAGGTCGAGGAGCACTAACAAGTCAAGTTTGTTTTAATCCCAGTTCAGTGATTTCTTCCATTGGAGTTGCAATTCCCAGTAGGCCCTGTGGACTTTGGCTCACATTCCGTCTTTCTGTTGTGCCTGTGCAGGGACTGAGTGCAGGACCTCGGTGTGGAGCTGCACCTCAGCCCTCTTTATTTTTCATTTTGAGATAGGTTTCTGCTGATTTGTTGCAGGGAAGCTGGGTTTGAATTTGTGATTATGACTCAGGTTCCAGGAGTGCTGGGATGTAGATGGGCCGCAACCTTAATCTACTTAATCTCAAAAGGAGCAGCACTTTGAGTGCTCCGGTTGGTTCCCAGTGGTTACCATCACGGGGGGTGGGGTAGTTAAAGGCATCTGTCAGCTGACCCCAGAACTCCCAGCCCTCTCCTGGACTGGCAGATCCCAATGTCTCTGCCTCCCCTGCTGTGTCAGTTCTGTCTTCACACAAATACGTCCGCTGTTTTTTGCAGCTTTTTAAGCTGGCTTCAGCAGCCGAGTTGGCCATTTACCTAGTGGAGCATTACTCAAAGCGCACCTTCCCTCCTGCCCGCTCTCTCACACATGCACACATTCAAGTTCCACATATACATATTTAATCTCTCACTAGAAATTAAGGACATGGAAATTCCAGGAATGAAATATTTTCTGCTGTGCAGATGGGTAAAACGTGTGTGTGTGTGTGAGATCTGCCCCACTCTGGTTCGCTTCCTGTGTGATGGTCCACTTCCTGTGCGATGAGTTACTGTCCACGGTGGTCTCTGGCACTGTAGTTGAGAGTCCCTCTCACGCTGTGCGTGTTTTCTCCCAGCTTGTTACTTGTCTTTGAGTTTTAGATTAGGACAGGCTGCATCATATAAAGCTCTTCTAACTTTTTAAATTTGTGAGTCTTTTATGATTTCTTGGTTGTTTTACATGAGGCTTGTAGTGTACCAAGGACATGCTACATATTTTGTCCTTTTTTACACTGAGCGCTGTTTGCTTTTGTTGGGTGGGGTGGGTTGAGACAGGGTCTCACCAGGCTAGCCTTGAACTCTCAGTCCTGCCTCAGCCTCCTGAGTGTTGGAGTTACAGCATGCATTAGCATGCCTGGCTTTTTGTTTTTGATTGGGTGTGTCAAAATGCATGAAACACAGATTTCTTGGATCTCTTTACAACTGGACAGAGGTTGTAAAGAGCCTCTCTTTACATAGCTGCATAGCTAGGTGCTGGGTGTCATCACACCTCCAAAGCCGGGAGCAGGCCTCCCCCAGTGCGTTCCCCTTGGCCTCTCTGCCCTGCCCACAGGGCAGCTTGGGGTAGGTCCTCCAGGCACTAGGGAGAGAGGAACAGTGGCTACACATGTGAGCCCCACAGTAATGTGAAAAGCCCAGTTCCTTTTGTGTAACTTTATTTTTGTGAAAGTGAGAGCCATTTAATCTAAAAATTCAAACAACAGTGACAGAGCAAAGAAGAAAGGGGGACGTGCCCGCACTGTTTCTGTAGAGGTGACCTCTCCCTCCCTGTCCCTGCAGGTGCAGCAGTACCGCGCGGCCATGACTGCCAAGGACTGCTCCATCATGATTGCACTGTCCCCGTGTCTGCAGGACACCAGGTGAGGCCTGCACGTCCCCTGCTGTCATCTTGCAGGGTTGCTGGTGGAAGAGGATGGCGGCCCCCATAGTTAGGTACCCCCTGATGGGACCACTACATCCTTGACTTGGTATCATGGGGCTTTCCAGCTCTCCCTGTGTGGAAGCTTGTAATTCAAAGACATTTCTAGAAGAGAACTAAAAACAGTTATTCTGTTGCTTACCCCAAGGGTGTGGCTAATGTAGCAGGTTCCACTCCAGAGAGCCACACTGTGCACCCATGGGCCTCGCTCCTAACCCTCTGCCAGGTCTGTGGTGTGGGGTGGGTAGCCTTCCACGCAGAGCCTGGAGACAGCACATTCGGTCATCTGCCACCTCTGTCAGGATGTCACCATTTGCTGTGATCCTGACCATCTCCTTGTAAACAGGGCCTGTGTGAAGGCAGAGCAGGCCCTGACTGCTGCTTCTGTGGCACATTTCTGGGTCAGGACAACCTTGCTCACCAGCTGCTGGCCACTGGATTTTCTGAGGCTTTTGGCAAAAGTTTCTAGGAGTCCTGTTCCTGGTAGGCACAGGATTGGTCCCTCTCTGATGTGAAGCCCCAGGGCAGTTACAGGGTGAGACTGAAGCACAGGAAAGACATTTTGTTTAGTTTCCCCCAAGTACAGAGTGCCAAAGCTGGGGGAGAGAAGCCCTCCATGGGGAGCCACCTGCTCGGGAGAGACCCAGACCCACAGCGGCAGCTAAGGATGCGGCAGGGAGAAGGGTATGAGCGCACAGGGCTCAGGGAAGCCGGGAAGGCAGGGCCGAGGCTCCGCAGGAAGGTGAGGCGCCTACTTCCTCCAGATCCGCTGTCTGCTGTGACGGGGACAGGGGTGCACTGGAGAGCCAAGTACCAGCTGCCCTGCAAGTACCAGCTGGGCCACTGCAGTCCACACCTGTGCAGGGCTCAGGCTGGGGGTATAGGCATAGCAATCATCACTCCCCGAGTGTCCCTTTTCATTCTCCCCACAGGGACAGGGAGATCATCTCAGGTATGCCCTAAAAGCATAGGGATGGAGCCTCAGGCTTCTAACCCTGTCACCCTCTCCTGCCTTGATGAATTTGCTAAGTGGGGGAGAGACACTGGGTGACACCACCCCGCCCCCTCTGGTGTGACTGAGGAGGGCTGCTGTCCAGTTTGTTTTAGGAAAGTGTCAACCTGCGGAATCCTCACAGGCTCACATGCTGTGTGGAAAGCACATGCTGTGTGGAAAGGTGTCCTACACCATGATTTTGATCTGAAAATTTGCAAACAATCTTCATGTGCAAAATAAGGAAATGGTTGAATTTTGGTACAGCTGTGTGCTTATTACATTCATGACACAGTGGCCCATCTGTATTTAAGAGCTCATCCGAGCCCTTTCACCAAATGCAGGAATTTCTTTCATGGTGCCAAGGAAACGTGCCAGCCTGGCCTGCAGCAGGCCCTGAGCTCTGTCCCAGCACTGCTCGAAAAATACCAGTAAGAATGAGTATGTTTAAAGGGAGGAGGTAAAAAACAGACAAAGATGCACAATGGAAAGCACTTCCAATCCTTTTGAAGTTTTCATACACCTTCACTTAAGCTTACTATAGTTTTAATGTATATAAGCTTTGTGTTGGGAAAATCATAGATTGGGGGAGCTTAGGTATGTGGATGCCTGGAAGTCCCGGGTGGGTGGGAGACCCAGGGTGCCCGATCTGCCTCCAGAGGCTCTGAGGGGCACAGGTGGGGTGGTGGGGAGCAGACCTTCGGGGGCTCTCCCACTGCTGCCCTTGGGCTCTGCACTCCGTAGAGGTGGCACTCAGAGACAGAGCGAGGGTGAGGTTTGTCCTGCTGTCTATAGCCCTGAGGTGCACAGCCAGCCTGAGGGGAATCCAGGTCCTTCACTCTCTGCAGCTTGCAGACAGGCTGAGTCTCACACTCACCGCCTGAGCGGAGGCTTCCTGGCTCTGCAGCCACAGCCGAGCTCTAAGCCTGCCTTCCTGCTGCTCTAGATGGTGTGGGGTTTGGAAGCACAGGAAAGCTGCCCGTGGTTCCCTTTAGAGTCCTGCTGCTGCTATTTCCTGTGTCACACAGCGTGGGCAGGGGCTGTAGTCCTGGCTCCTCTGCCTGTCCCCTGGCCACCCTCCCTGTGGTCAATGCTCCAGGTGAGGGCAGCTCCCCCGCAGCCAGGAATCCTGCCAGCCCCAGTGCTGAGGCTCCCAGAGAGACACGTGGTTGTGACAGGAGTCATGCGCTCCTGGGAGCCTCTTATCCAGTCTCAGCTGCAGGGACCCTGAGGGCAGAGGAGCATCCTGGTAGCAGAGGCTGGCACTTGCTGACCACTAACTGACTCTTACCGAGCTCCTGGATGCATTGACCAGGTGGTCAGAGCCTGCAGGGACTGTTTAGCAAACGCTTTCTGATGTAGGTGGCATCTTGTTGGGTGCTGCTTATGACTGGGACACCGAGGCGTCCTCCAGAATCCGGAGCCCTTGTCTTGGTCCCGGCAGGTGGGCTGGGATCCAGGCATCAGGACCTGCCGAAGCTCCTCCAGCTCCCTCCACAAGACCTGGGGCACTGATGTGTGTAGTGCATGACTGATGTGCCCTTCTCTGCTAGTTAGGAGACAGCAGTGACCCCAGCAGCTCGGCTAGGGGTCGTCTTTTCCTACAGCAGGGTTCTGCAGTAGGAACCGAGTTAGAGTGCTGCCCTGATTAGCGGTCTCGGAGCAGGCTGTCCCCCGGCAGGCTCTGAAGGCTGAGTCTGCCTGTTTCCTGGGATTCCTGAGTCTGGAACAGTAGTGAGCGTGAGAAGCCAGCGCCCAGCACACTTCCTTTGGGCTGCACTGAGTCTGGCTCCCTCGGCTGCTCCTGTGTATGCTGTGCTCCGGCTCCACACAGACAGCAGCGTGCCTCTGAACGCGCTCCTGTTTGCTACGAGCCATGGTGGGGGTTCCAATGTTTATAAGGCTACAAAACTAAGCCCTGGGAAGCAAAACACCAGACACCAAAGACACGGTTAGAGAGCGCAGCTCCCGCAGCCATGGGGGGGGGGGCGACCAACATAGCAAGCCGCCCATCCTCAGCGTCTGCGCTGTCCCGTGGCCAGATCGCCTCTGCTTTCGTCTAGGTTTTGTAACGGTTAAGCAGGATAAAGTGACGTTTCCACATTGTGTTTAGACCTCTGGGCCGTGGGAGGGTCACTCCCGAGTTCCGCATAACGGCCCTTTCATGCCCCCCCCCCCCCAGGAGTGTGCACGACACGTGCTCTGATGTGAGGCTCTGTGCTCTGAAACTGCTTTCTGCCTTGCAGCCCCGAGCAGAGGCTCATTGTCCCCGCCTCGAGGGCCCGGATGGCCTTCTCGGTGTCTGCGCTGGACCTGGACCTCAAGCCGTATGAGAGCATCCCTCACCAGCACAGGCTGGACGCCAAGATCGCCAGCTATTACGCCAAGACTGTGCATGCCAAAGATGGCGCCGTGGCACCCACCCGGTTCAAGGAGCGTGAAGACTGCACGCTGGTCCTCCACAAAGTCTAAGTCCCCGCAGCCCTGTGGGCCTGCACTGTGAGAGCGGAGTCCGGGTGAGAACTTGTCCTGCTGTGAAGGTGAAGCCATCTCTGGGAGAGGCTACACTGAGCACCAGAGCATCTCGGGGACAAGGGACAGGGGATGGGTGCCACGGCCCAGGGAGCGCTCACGCTCCCAGGAGGTGGTGTCCGCCAGCCCTGGGCAGCTGCCTGCGGGCCTCTGACCGCCGGACCTGTTACACAGAAAACTTAGACTGTCACGGACGTCTTAGAGCTTGGAGATACTGGAACTTTCTCCTCAGTGCAAGCCACACAGCCCAGGCCCTGGGGGACCCGGCTGCCAAGGGACCTGTCCTGGGTGGTGCAGGCGCAGGTTCCTGCGGAGGTGCCCTGGCCAGCGCTTGCCCAGAGGTTGGTGGGGGCGCGAGACTCAGGTCAGGACAAGCACCACTCATGCGGGCACCCACTTTCTGCTTTTGCTTTATGGTTTGTTTTGGACTCTAAGGGAGGCGAGGCGCCCTTTCCTACCTGACACTGCTGCTGCAGAGGCTGCAGGCAGAGCTGCACCTCACTGAGGAGCCAGGGTCGAGGTGCAGGCAGCCGCTAGTGGTCCAAGACTGAGGGTCCTGTCCTCCCCGCCACACCCTTCCCTTAGGCTGCCGTGAGGGCCTGGGCCTGGCCGCCGTGGGCTGCAGGAGGTGCAGATCCCAGTGTGCACAGGGAGGGTCTTGTTGGGGTCACCAGAAGTGTGCCCGGCTGCTATGAATCACTGGGAGTCTTGGCCTCATTTTATATTCTATGCTAGGTTGTACAGCTATTTATACATCATTTGAGGGACTAATGAAGGCTTAGTGTAACATATTATATTAATGAAACCATGAAATTGTATGAAAATGCTACATGAAAAATGAGGAAAATATTTTGCTGATTGTAAATTTTTGTGGGAAATTTTGTGATAACTTGAAAATTACACTTGTTTGATTGAATCAAGACAACTCTTCTAGTATTCATTTATTTCGAATCGTCTTAATGTTTCTAACCTTATTCTAGATTCGGGGATACAAGAAGATAGTTATACGGCCACATGTGGTACATGCCTGTCATCCTGGCACCCTGGGAGGCTGAGGCAGGAGAGTCACAAGTTCAAAGGCCAGCCTGGGCAGTTTAGCGAGACCTGTTGTCAGATAATGAGGCGGGGTGGTGCAGAATCCAGCTCAGTGCTGTCTGGGTTCCATAGCAGGTACCACACCAAAACCTAAAACTGGGGCATTGGGGCAGGTTTGCTGCACACCCTGTGTGGGTGCTGTACTGGGGCTGGGACTGAGGAGGACAGAAGGGACAAGACGTCAACATCCCTCAGCCAGGTGGCTCCACTGCCCGCCTGGGCTGGGGCAGCCTCCCCTGGGTCAGCGCGGCCTGGGGCCTGGTGTGGGGGTGTTCAGAGGGGCAGGGGACCCAGAGGAGCACTGGCTCCATCCTGGGGCAGGGGAGGACGGAGGACCCCGGCCCTGCTGACCTGCTATGTGGCCGGCGGGAGGAGCGCCTGGTGCTGTGCCGGGCCATGCCAGGCTGCTGCGCTCTCAGCTCACCAAGGCCCTCTGGGGGCGGAGCTGGACCTCCGTGGAGGACATCGAGACCCAGGTGGCCAGATGCTGCTGCACAGACAAGCGTGAGCCGACTCGGCCCAGCTCCTCTCCAGCCTTCTGAGGCCGACAGGCGCTCTGCATGCATCTTTTCAGCTGCTGAACTTTTAAACAAAGCAAATCCAAGCCTGTGCATGTGGTGGCTGACATTTTATTAAACAGCTGTGTCTTCTGCGTCACAAGGGAGGGGTCTAAGGTGCTGACACTGCACAGGTGGCCTTGGAGGGGAAGAGCTCAGCTCAGCTCACTGTGCGTGTGGGTGCAGGGCCTGCTCCTCGGTCCGCCCCGGGGCTATTCGCTCACTGCATCGATCCGATCAGGCTCTCCAGGGTGCCCTCGATCCCCAGCACACCCAGCAGGCTACGGAAGCCCTGGGGAGCTGTGTCCACTACTCCGTGCCTGTCCAGTTGCAGGGCTGCAGAGCGAACAGAAACCAGGTGAGGACCTCTGGGCCACTACACCCCAGCATCCCCCAGGTCACTGCATGGAGAGGCCCTGAGCAGCTGGGGTGGGGAATCTTACCTGGTTCTGGGCCCCTCTCCTGTGCATTGTGACTGACTTACTGATCACTTTTTGAAAGCTGATACAAGAAGCACATCAGTAAGATCCTGCCTACCTCCTGCCTTCCTGAGTGAGCACAGAGGGAAGGGGTGCCTGGAGGCCGGCTGGGCTGGGAGGCCCCGGGAAGCCTACCTTGCCGAGGGACCCCGGGGAGAAGATCTAGCTGTGGGAGGACCTTCCCCTCCATGTCCACGTGGATCCTCCACACGATCACCAGCTCGAACCTGGAAGGCACAGGGCAAGGGCCTGGTAAGAGGATGACGCCCACCGTGGGGGCTGCTCCTTCACCCTGGCCGGGCCGGCCCGCAGCTTGGTAATTCAGATCAAGGCTCCCCACCGCCTGCTGCCCGCCCCCACTCCTGAGTGCCCCGGGAGGGACCTGTGCCACACTCACTCCGGGCAGCTGGCACCGCGGATCCCCATGCAGTGGGAGTAGGGCCCCTCCGGGAGGTGCACCACATCTGGGTACTTGTCCTGTGAAGAGAAGTATTGGCAGCAGTCAGAGCCAGTGGGATGGCAAGGGGTGACAAGAGCACAGGGGCGCTTTGAGGGCCCTCGGGCTGAGCAGCTACACACCAGCCACATAAGCCACTGGCTGGCGACACCCTCGACACCCTCGGTGTCCTGCTGCCACCCTCCCGTCACCTCACAGGCCCAGCTGGCCGGGCTTCCCCATCGCCTCTCTGGGCTGACACCCAGCAGGAGCGCCCCACAGCCCTCCCCGACTCAGACAGTTCCCCACTGGGCCCAGAGGTGTCAGGCAGCTCCCAGCGGGGCCTTCGGAGCTCTGATGTCACCTTCAGAGCCCTATGAACTGAGGCCCTCAGACTCCGAAACGGCAGCCACCCCCAGCACCTCGCACTCCGGGTCCCTGCTGCAGACAGGGCCCTGCCCACTGTGGGTGGACACCCATGGGGAGGGAAGGCATGTGGGTTTCTAGTCCCAAGTGTCACACAGGGATGGCGATGTGAGATGTCTCCAGGCCCCGAGGGATGGCCGGTCAGGCTTGGCCTGGTCGGGGTGCAGAGAAGAGCCTGGGCACTGCTGACATGGCAGAAGCGACCGGTGGGGATGACAAAGGTGGCTTCACAGGCGTCCAGACGCCACATGCGCCTGCACAACTGCTGTGGGGCGCTGGCTCCCTGAGAGGCTCCAGTCCTGTTGGCCTCAAGAGGGGCCTCGTCTTCTGTGACCTCTCACAGCGCCTGATGCAGTGAGGGCCGCCAGGGTGCCGCTCACCTCACCCTGAGCCCGGCTGGCACCTCCTTGGCTCCTGGAGGAGTTGACACCCAGGCCTCGGCCACATGAGGCATGGGCGACAGGGAGTCCCCGGACTGCTGGATGGAACCAGCTTAGTGCCGACAAGGGAAGTTGTGGGGGGACAGAGACGTGTCACCAGCCAGTGCAGGCGCCTGCATGAGCAGGGGTGAGGTGGGGGTCGGCTTACAGATAATTGCTAATTCCTGCAGAGCTTCGGAGGGGAGCATGTATGCACAAGTCATTTAAGTGGAGAGTGCTGGTACGTTTTTAAACCTCAGTCTCTTCTAAATTAATAACAACTGTCTGGGGGACCTGCAGGGAGTGCGAACGTGGCAGCTCAGCTTCCAGGCTGTGCTTGGCAGCCATGTGGGAGACTCCGGGGACAGCTGGGGCTTGGGCCCCTTCCATGTCCCCACCAGCAGAGCGCGTCCCTTTCAGTTTTCACACACAGGGTGGAGAGGCTGACAGGACTCAAAGCCACAGGTTTCCAAAGCAGTTTATAGAAGCCGCAGAGAAGACTCCGTGCATTTCTGGAGGGCCATGGGGAAGTTAATGAGGTCGCCCAGGTACCCCGTGCCATTTCTGTGGGTGAGCAGCAGACAGACTGACGGGGAATGGCAGGCTCCTGCGGACACCGATAGAGGCAGAGGCTGCTGGGGCACTGGTGGCAGTGGTCACACAGGATCAGCACATACTGACAGCAGTTTAAGTCTCAGCTGTCACAGTGACAGTACTAAACGGTACCCGAATCAAGCTGGGTACGGCGGTGCACATCTGCAATCCCAGCTCCTTCTGAGGCTGAGGCAGAATGATGGCAAGTTCAAGGCCAGCCTGCCCCACTCAACCAAACCCTTTCTCGAAAGCAGGGCTCACAGTCGACCCAGCACACCACGGGTTGGTCCCCAGGACGGAGAATACAGAGCAAAACCAACAGGGACCTAAATGGACCTGCTTTGATAGGGCAGAGCTGTGTGCTGTGTGTCTTGGGGTACCATTCATGGAAACTTGGGACACATACAGCGGTCAGTCAGAACCCGCCAGCCTGACTAGAAGCACGTGCCCCAGCCTGGGAAGGATGGCCTTGGACCAGGACTGTTTCCCACGGCGCCAAGGCTCTGTGGAGCGATAAGCAGACGGGCAACACGTGTGTCTCCAGGTGTCACCGAAAGCTGGGGTGTGGAGGTGGCCTGGCTGGCACAGTGACCGGCACTAGGCACGGATGCTTCCACTTGGGGCCCCAGCTCCTCTGGGCAGCCACTGGGAACCCCCCTGGGAAGGCAGAGGCTGTGATTCAGGGGTGTTCACTTAGCTATGGGCCACGTGTGGGAAGCCTGTGCCTGAGAACTCTCTTGGGGCCTCGGGGAGCAAGATGGTGGCTGTGGGGAGGCTGGCAATGCGACTTCCAGCCCGACTCACGCCTGTGGCCCCCAGTGCTGCTGCAGTGGCTGCTGGGCATGACTGCAGCAGCAGTGCTAAGAGCTGCGGCCATGTTCCCTCGACCCCCAGTCTTCGGTGAGATGGGATCTGAGTCCCTTGGGCCTTTGTGTGTCCACAGATCCACTTGTATCTGGGGAGGCAGTAAAGTCCAGATCAATTATATCTGGCTAAGGCAGTAATTTTCTTTTTTTAAGGTGAGAAATAATTCATGTAACAACAGACTCATGTACAGGGCTGCTCTGGTGGTCAGCGGCTCCCAGCTCAAAATTCCCACCACCTCAAAGGCGAGGTCCGAAAAAGCTCCGTTCAGTGTTTGTTACTCTGCTCCTCAGTCACACTAAAAACCAGCCTGAGAAACTGCTCGGGATAAGAGTCAGTCATGCCTTGTGTCGCCGTGGACACAGGTGAGAGCTGTGGCCTAAGCCCCACTCTGCCATGGAACACGGCCGCGCGCCAGGGAGGTGTGACACACAGTGCTCCTTGGTGCTTTGCATAAAATACCCTAACCGAGGCGCAATGTGACCACGAGTGATGACAGCAGTGACGCTGAGAGGACAGCTGAGAGCCAGGACAGCGTTAAAGAAAGAAAGCCACACGGAATTTGGCAAAGTCTTGGAAGAATGAATTTAGGTGTCACTTCTGGGTCTCAGAGCCAGGTATTTGGTCTGCCATTATTTCTTATGAGAGAAATATGTTCAGTTGAACTTCTTGGTGTTCAAATGTGGATTTGGAGCGAACTGAATGAGCCAAAAGAGGGACCACTGTGTACACTGGGTGAGGGTTAGTGCATCCGCAAGGCAGTACAACTTACCAGCTTCTCAATGCTGAACGCTCCCAGCACCCCACAGGGAACCCCAAACGCCGTGGCTCTTCACCCCAAGCACAGACATCTATTAGCCTACTTCCTACCTAAAGATGTCCCTGTCTTCTCGCTTCTTGTTCTATTAGAGTAGTACGTGTGTGGTCTCTCACGGTCTCGGGGTCGGGGTCTCTCTGTCTCTGTCTCTGTCTCTCTGTCTCTCTGTCTCTCTCTCAGCAGCATCTCAGGGCTCTCAGTGCCGCAGGGTCACGGCCCCCAGTGAGGACTAACATTCTATTTATCTGTTCATCCGCTAATGGAAGCTTTTACCTTTGGCTGTGAACATGTGGCAAGTGTCTGTGCCAACATCTGACTTCAGCTGGTGCGGACACGCCCGGCAGTGGAATCGCCCACGTGGGCAGGGCGGGAGGGCCTGCATTCTCCACATCTTTGCCATCCATTTCCCGCCTCACTGTGTGCTTTAAAAACAAGTCACAGCCATTCTAGCGGATGCGAGGTGACAGTCATGGTTTTGACTTTCATTTACCTCGTATGATCAGGCATTCGTGCTCTGACGCTCTCCCCGGGGTGCCCTGCCTGTTTAACTAGATTATTCTTTTTATTGTGGAGTTGTGATACTCCTTTATATAGTCCAGATGCAAGTCACTTCAGATACACAGGGTTTAAAGATGTTCTGCTGTGGCCCATCTTTATATTTCCTTAATGGTGTTATTCAAAGTACAACTTTTAATTTTGATGTCCAGTTTGTTTTTTGATGGGTTTTTGTGTCACAGCTGACAAACTACTCCTAATCTAGTGCCACAGAGATTTATATCTCTGTTTTAGTTCTAAGGGTTTTCACTTCTGGTTCTTAAAATTAGGTCTTTAGCCTGCTTTTAAAGTTAATTTTGTATGTCGTAAGAGGTAGCAGCCCAATGCCATTCTTCTACCCATGAAACTGTGCTTGCCCGACACCATCTGTAGGAAAGACTGCTCCTTCCTCCTTTGTCTCAGCTCCTTTCACGTTTTCATAACTATGCTGAAAACTATTCAGGCCGGAGAGAAGTGAGTTCGGTGATCTTACAGTGTGCGCAGGTTTCTCAGGGCAGGCCAGACACCCTGTGTAAAATGGAACCTTAGTGCCTACTTTTGTATCTGAAATGGGAAAACAGATCTAAGTGTACGAGCTGAAACCATAAAACTTCTGAAAGAAACTATAGTTGGGCAGTTCTGTAATCTGAAGATCTGCCCAAAATTTCACCTACAGGATGAAAACTAGTGACCATGCGGGCAATGCAAATTGGCGAACAAACTGGTCTCATCAGAAGCTCTTACAAGCCATAGGAAGGAGTCAAAGGCCAGCCTCAGCCTTACGGAAAATACAGCAAAGAACAAGAGGGAAGATGCTTACAACTCCGGAGCAAGACAAGCACCCCATGTTAAGGCACCCATGAAGGCTGTGGACGGCAGATGTACCACTAGTTAGTGGGGTGACACAAACAGGACCATAGTGAGACCCCAGGGAAGCACTGTCACAGGGCGATACCGAGGTGTCAGACACCCCGAGTCATGGTGAGGACCTGCGGCGACAGTGTACATCACTGGGCAGTGGGGAGCCCCTGGGTTCTCCCGCTGTTCAACACCACTGGCCATTTGAGCCTGCAAACCCACTCATACCATGTACCCAAGAGAGCAGACAACTCGTGTCCATGCAGAAGTAACTCGAGGCAGCTGTCCATGGCGGAGGCCCTACTGGTCTCCCAGGGCAGCAGGAGGGTGGTGGGGTGTGGCAGGGCCAGGACCCAGGCTGCTCCCACGCTGTGGGGCAGTCAGATGGGCACCTGGAGAGGACACGAGGGGAACGGCTGGGTGAGGCGGGCAAGAATGTGGGGGGAACAGGGGAGAGGAGCCCTGGATGGCAGCCAGGTGGCCCCTGTGTGCTCTGGGGAGCAAATGGGGAGGCTGCGGCTTATACCTCTGGGTGGGGCAGGGGACAGAGCAGGTGCTGTCTGCTGAGTCTTTGGGACATGGAGGGGTGGGCTCTGTGGTGGGGCAGTGGCCTCTGCTGCTATCTGCTGGCCTTCATAGTGGGGCTTTCTGCCTGCCTGTGGTGGTGGCGGACCAAGAGGAACCCGAGGCAGAAGCCACAGGCATGGTGGTTTCCTCAGGCGACACCAGGCTGCTGGCGCCTGCTACGTGGCCAGCATGAGCCAGGGAAAACGGGAAAATGATAGGGCTGGCAGCAGGGCGGACGCCAGGACGGCGGCCAGGGTGCTGCCACCGCGGGCCAAATTCCCTGGGAAGAGTAAGGCTTTGCGGGCTCCCAGGATGGGGAGCTGGGCCCAGCCGAGAGGCGGGGGCGGATGGTGGCCGAAGGCTGACATGGGAGCAGGCAGGGTGGGCCACACAAGGGCCGCACGAGGTCCAGCAAGGGCTGAGTGTGTCCAGCCAGGCTGAGCAGGAGCAGGGTGGCCAGGACAGGGCTCTGGGGGAGCACGGGGCAGAAAGAAACCAAGCACAGATGTGGACGGACTGACGGACACAGAGCCACCCCATGGTAGCCTGGCCATGCTGCCCTGGGCGCCCTCACTAGTCCAGGGGTCAGACAGCCTCAGAGGAACTGTCAGCCACACCTGGGCGGTGAAGCGGGATCGGAGGCCTGGAAGGAGAGCCCTGGGGATGGCTGCTGCCCTGGGCAGGTGTGTCTGGGCTGGACGGTCCTACAGGTTTCCCCAAATGGGGAACAAGTTTGTGGGGCCAGGGACAGCAGCTCTCCTGTCAGTTCAGCAGTGTTTTAAATTAAAGTTTTAAAGCAGGCAACTGGGGCTCAAAATTTAAGTGATTTCTCAAAGGTGTGCGGCCCCGTACCTGAGCTAGGAACCAAGCCTGTCCAGGGCGGGGTGGCTGTTCCAGCCCTGGCGGCCCCAGATGGCCCTGTGGTCTGAGTGGAGTCATGAACATGTCTGTACCAGAACAAATGTGACAGTGTATGCACCCCACCACGTGTGCAGGACCCCCCGTGTGAGGTACGGAAGTCTGCTTCGTGCCTGCTGGTTTCCTGTTCAAAATGAGCTCAGGTATTTGTTATTCAAGAAACTGAGCTGTAGCATTTCTAAACCCTCTGAGGCTTGGAATGTTTAACTCCAGATCTTGGCCCAGGGGCAGGCTGGGCCATCTCCCAAATCAGGCGGGTCAGCCCTGTCTGTCAGGGCACCTTCTGCCCCCGACTCGGCCTCCAGTGTGGCCCAGGCCTTGGGGAGGTGCTTCTCTAGATGCACGCTCTGTGCCCCGTGCTCCCCTAGAGACCTATCCTCGCCACCTTGCTCCAGACTCTAACTTTCATGACTCACTGAGATGCTCCAGCCTCCCAGGTTCAGTCCAAGTGAGCCCCTGTGAGCTGCTCCTGGGTGCCACTGTGTCCCCTCCACTACAGTGTCCCCCCTTCCTGGCCTCAGGGGCAGTTGGGGGCTCACTTTGTACTTTTTGGCCCTGCTCTGGACTGAAGCATTTCTCCAAGGAGCCAACAAGTGTCCAGAACTAGGGTCACTTCCTGGACCTCTCTGAACATGTGTGTACAAGCACATGCTCGCCAGTGCCGTTCCAGCCTTTCTGTCTGTGAATGCTGACATTGGGCAGTATCCAGGCAGAAATATCAGGGCAGGACAATGGGGCGCAGCAGAGCCTCTCACTGCATGCTGGGCAGAAGCCCAGCAGAAGGAAGACCAGCTGTGAGAGACATGCCCTCCAAAGGCCAGCAGGTCCTCCTCCTAAGAGCACTTTCGCCTATGAACCTCAGAGGGTTGATCACTGATGAGGATAGCACCCAGGACCTAATTACCTCTCCAGGAGTCTTAACCTGGCCCACAATGAAGTTTAACCATCACTTTCTGCCCGATATCAACTTGACACTCAAACACCTCCTTAAACTTGGTTAACCTCAAAGATAACACGGTCGTAAGGCCACTGAATATAATGTGACTGTTTTGTGTGTTACCAAAATGCAGGCATCCTTTTACCCTGAAGTCTGTACAATTCTAAACCGAGTGTAGATCAAACTCTTCTCTAAGACTCAAGACAAACACTTAGCTGTTAACCCTGGTGCAAATCAAAAGGCAAGTTCCTTGCTCTCTTCCCATCACCCAGAGACACTAGGGCACTGGTAAACAATCCCATTCCAAATTGGAGGCACGGGGATAAAAAATATTAGGTAAAAAAAAAAATATTAGGTCAATGCAAGACCAAAACCCAACAGGGCAGACATTAAGGCCTGCAGCTGTGTGTCCAGCAGTGGAGCACACAGTGGTGAGATGTAAGTTCCAAATGGCTTGGGTGACCCATGCCTGCAGCCCTGCAGCCTGGTGTCCCATGGCTTGCAGCCAGTGGCTGTCTTTGGCAAACAGCTCACGTTCCTGGACTCTCTGACTCCTTGTGGTCTCCACTGCACCTCTGGCTTCACCTCCTCTTACCCCTTCAAGGGCACACTGCCTGACCGCCCGGGCTTCCCTTGGAAAGAAATCTGGGTAGACGCCTGCAGAACCTCTCGGCTCTTGCCTTCTGTGTGTCTGAAAAGCACTGTCATGTGGACAATGGCAAGGTCTGCTGCCAGTGTGGCAGTAACTAGGAGCCCTTAGGCCATGGATGCAGCAGCCTCTGAGTGCTTAGATGGCTGAACGTGGTGAAAGGAACCCTGGGAACCAAGCTCCTAGTGGCCCTTCTGGATCAGGGGTCCCGCGGCACACTTCTCAGAAGGGTTTGCATGCTTGGACCCCTGAGCCTGCAGTAAGATTTCTGTCATGCCATCCAGGCAGATTCTTGTCCCTTTTTAAAGGCACTAATCTCTTCAGTGTAACAGCCCTTCTGGGCTCAGCTTTACATAGGGCTCCTTTCAAGCCAAAATCCAACTTTTCCAAATCTTTCTGCTCTGCTTTTTGCTCTACTATAAATATGGCTAAAAGCAGGCGACATCACCCGTGGCGCCTGCACCCTGAGCTGCTATGATGTTTCCTCTGCCAGATCGACTGGCTACCACCTTTAATTTAGCTTCCCACAGTGTTAGGGAATGGACAAAAAAGCAGACGTTCTTTGCCAGAATAAGACATGCATGACCTCCAGTCCAGTTCTGCATGGAGTTCTCGTTATCTCAAACCTCAGGAGGCGAGGCAGGGTTTCCAGGCTCACCAGCCATGGCAAGCCGAGAGCTGGCTCTCTAGATCAGCGCTGGAGAAGAAATCCTCTCCCCACAATCGTCTCCTTTGCTTCTCTTGGTTCCTACCAGTGTTCCGGTCTTCTACGCTTCCAGAAAAATCATTCACTGGGCTATGCTCACTACACCTTAGACTTTTTCTCGCCAACTTCTCTAAACCTTTTCAAACTCCCACAAACCTGTCACATAGGTTTCTGAACCATGTGGTCAGGGACAGTCACAAACATGGCCCCATTTCTCTGTATTAATCAGCTTTCCCATCTCTGGGACATGACACGCAGAACTGGGAACTCAGAGGAAGAAGGTTTAGTTTGGTTCCCGGTTTGGAGGTTTCTGTCCAGGTTCAGCTGGCTTTTGGGTAGAAAGGCCACGGCGGAAGGGCAGTGGGGCAAAGCTGCTCACTACAGAGCGGCCCAGGCAGAAGAGAGGAGGAGCGGCGGGGTGAGGTGTGTCCTCCGAGGCAAGCCCTGTGACCCCCTCCAAATGGCCCCCACCTTCCAAACAGCACATGCGGCTTATCTGCTGACAAAAACATGGGGTACGTCTCTTACAGCCAAGCATAAACGCTCTGCCCGGACACTTCGGTCTATCCCGTTTCCACGTCTGAGAATCGCTGCCTCCCTTCACCCTGTTGCCCGTTTGGTCGGGCACTGCATGATCACCCGGTACTGCCTGCTGCCTTTCACCCCGTGCCTCTGCGCGGCATGTGCACACCTCGGCAGGGGGAAGGAGAGGCATCCTCTTCAAAACCTCTAATCTGAGTGCAACACAGAGAAGACACGACGCAGCCACCTAATCGAGCAGTCTTTTCAGTCTGCTACAAGGCTGGCGGGTGCCTCAGTCCTTTTCATGAGGCCTGGGGAAGGCGAGGCAGGGTTTTCAGTCACAAGCTGTGCAAGTAAAGGGCGGCCTCCAGAGCAATACCAGAGAAGAAATCCTTCCTCACCACCGCCACCTGAAACAGCAGAACTAATCCCTGCGGTATCCCAAGTCCCTGCTGGACACTTCTTGACTGCAGTGACATGGGAATGGGATGCACCCTCACCCACACGGCACCGAGCTGAAATGGTAAAGCAATTCCCAGACTGCTAGGCTGCAGGCAGTACCAGCCCGTAAGAGTTTTGATTACACAGAGGATGGAAAGACTGAAGTTCCAGGTCTAAATAGTGCAGACTTTCAACTGTTTTCTCTAGAATTTATTTTCTGAGTAAATGTTATGTGGAGTCACATCAGAGCTGAACGAAGTCTTTATGTTGCTAAGTTACCTCCTCTAAACTGCCTTATCCTGACTTTCCTGGATATGTTCCTGCATACCTGACATGAAAACACAGGCCCAGCCACCCAGGTGCTCTGTACTAAGGCTCAGCTGCGTGTGCCTCACCTGTCTGATCCTGCAGAGCTCAGGATCAGAGGTCAGACACAGATGGACTGAGGCACCACAAAGGACTCTCCAGGACCAGCACCATCTGTACTGCCCATGCAAGTAATCCGGAATAGCCCAGGAGCTCTGACAAGCGCTGCTTATTCAGAAGGAGCTTAAAGATATGTGCTAAATGTTGCTTCAGTTTAAGAAAAAAAAAAAAAAGGAAAGAAAAAAAAATCAACCTGAACCACCTCTGTTCCAAGCTCATGGTGGGTCATAAACCTTGGAAATTATATTAGAAATGTCATCACAGCACACCAATGGCCACCCAAACAAAACCCAGGCCTCCTGCGACAGAAGGGCATGGTCTGCAGTCATCTTTCTGTAGGGTGTCTTAGAGCCCAGCATGCCATGGACTGGGGGGTGGGGTGGCCCTGTATATGGAACGTGGAAGCATGGCTACGCAGCCTGTGTTGAGGAGTGAGCCCCACAGAGGGAGACAGCACGTTGAAGGCAGTCTCCCCACCTTTTTCTAATGGCCCGGAGTAAAAATGGTTGACAAAAATTCAAAAGACTCTGTGACCCATGAAAGTTCGGTGAAACTCCCACAGCAGTGTCCAGGGACGCCTGATGGGCACAGCCAGGCCCCTTATGCAGGTCAGCGGGGCAGCCTTTGTCCTGTGGAGCAGGGCTTCGTGGCCGCAGAGCCCTCGTGGCTGCAAAGCCTTGGTTACTCTCCAGCCTTCCGCAGACCAAGCAGGAGTCCCCATCCCGGGAGCTCAAGGCAGCCTGCAAGCTCCTGGACACTGACCAGTGCCCAGAGGCTGGAGGTGGCCGGGCTCGGGCAGTCAGGCAGCTTCCTGTGTGTGGCGCAAAGCTTGCAGGAGCCGCACCCCATTTTTAAAAGTGTTTTCTTTTGGGAAGTGACCATGGGAAACAGAAGTGCAACAGTTTAAAAAAAACAACAACAGACAAAATCACCATCGCACAGTCTCAGTAAGTCTCAGTAGTGAAGCCAGGCTATTTTCACAGAACCGTCCGTTATGTCTTGCTGGCTTCAGAGCCCAAGCTTGAGAGAAACTTCAAAAAAGGCTCTCATTTATGCTACCATTGAATTGTGCTATCTTTGGGAGACAACACAGGGTGCTCTGAGCTGGCACAGTTGGGACCCTGTCTTCTGACCTTTCTCCACCCGCACGCCAGTAATCAGGGTGAGGCCCAGCCCTGCCTTGCCCCACGTCACACTCCCAAACAAAGCCAAGCGAGTTCTTAACTTCCGAACCTCTACCTCCTGGGTGCCCTTTGGGGTTCCACCTCACTCCCAGAGGCCCTGGGGAGGGGTTCTGCTTGGCTTTGCTGGGACACAGGAACAAGGCTGACTGTCCTTTGTGTGCAAATCTCTGCTTGGCTCCCTCTGACCTGCAGGGAATGAGAGTGGTCCTGCCCAGAAGGACAGGAGCTCTGAGACTCTCCAAATCCTTATACTTAAATATTTCAAGTCAGTTGAAAGAAACTTTAGCTTTACTGGTTTTTAGATCAAGGAGTTGCTGAGGGGAGAGACTGGTCATAACGTGGAAGTATGGCCATAAACACCTTGTCTAGAAAGTGGAATCAAAAGAAGCAACACAGGGAGGTTGGGCATCCTAAAAGCGAAAGGTTCGGCACAGCTCTTCTTCCACTGAAGAACGGAAAGGGGGAAGCACGCAAGCCAAGTCAGCAGTGTGTGCAACCAAGAAGCGCGGAGCCTGCGGTGAGTGAGTCCACGGCAGGCTCCGCCTTCCACGGCAGCCCCGCCGCCAGATCAGACAGACAGCAGATCTCACTTCAGACGGGCACGGCAGTGCCATAGTACTGATGCTTTAGAACCGCCACTGCCCGCTAATAATGCAGCACCTGTTTGCTCTGAAGAGTGGTCCTGTTCCCTCCTGGACCACTGATTTGTTCACACAGAGTGGGGCCTAGAGGTAGGGCTCCACGGTGGGGCGCGTGCCGGGCAGCGGCCAGCACTCTTCTCCCAAAACTCCACTGATAGTGAGGAAGCCAAATATATAGACGGACCCATGCTAGACACGTTTTAGAGATAATTTCACATTTTTCTATTCATATGATTGTTAATATATAACTATAATCAAGATAATAAGAGAAATATTTTTCACAAATGCCCCAGGAAATATATCATTACTAAGTTTTTAAACAGCTTCTTTCATAAATCTCAGAGTAATGCTGTCTGAAAAAACATTGACATTGGTTATATTTTAAAGTTACTATGATCTTGTTTTAATATTTTCATTGAATTATAGCCTTCTGGGGTCAGCAGGAACTTTTAAGGCCTTGGAGTTCTTTTTTGGCAGTGGCTCATCTGTCCCCGACCCCTCGGTCCACTGTCCCTAACCCACAGCAGGCTCTGCGGGCTCAGCACACATCAGCTTCTTGAGTCCTCACTATCCCAGGAAATCTTCAGTAAGTGGCCACTTTAATGAAACTGAGCTCAGAAAAAAATACGTGCTCGTGATTACACATCTAGCAAAATGATTCTAACCTAAGGCAATCAGATTCCAAACCCTGAGCTCATAAACATTCTGCTGTATGCCATTTCTCAGTTCAAATATAATTATAAACTACAGGTTAAGCTTTAGGATAATTGTTTTGGAACATAATTCTTTGTTGTGCTGGCGACTGACTTTGATGATAGCAACAAAAATATTTCTGTTGGGAAACGTAATTGGTCTTAAAAAGCTTTGTTCATATATTCCCCATCTAGTGCCAGGCATGAATAAGACAAGTCTTGACCTCAAAAAGCCTGGGTCTAGTAAAGGAGACTTGCTATGCTTTATTTTTGAAATTAAGAATCCTTGGTTTGCCTTGTAGAGTAAGGATATTTATTGGGAAAAAATAGCCACGTGGATCTAGAGTCTAGAACTTCTCAATTTCCTCCCGGAAAGGATGGCTACTGTGGCGGAGGCAGACATGAGACAGGGACAGTGTTTCAGTCAGTCCCTCTCGCACCACGATCCTTCCCCCAGAGGTCCTGCCCCTCTCATTTCTGAGCACCGGGATTGTTCACAGCGAAGCAGCCTTCAAGATGTTCCTTGATCTTAATCCAGCATCACCTTAATCCACTTTTCCCCAGCTGTCCTTTACCTGTACAGTCAGGTCTTTTAAAACCTTTCTACATTATTTTAGAGGAGTTATGCCAAGATGTTCAATAAATGCTGCATGTTTTTTAAAAGAGAATAAAACCAAACAAAATACAACAGAATAAAGCCAATCAAAACAACACAGTGAAAGTGATATAGGACTTCAAAACAGGATAATAAGAAATCAACCACTGCTACACTAATGCCTCATTATCTTCAATACTGTGGCCCATACCATCAGACAAAATAAAATCAAACAAAACCAAACAGAATAAAACTACTCAAAACTAAACAGTGAGTAAAACAGAACAATAAAATGGAGCAAAACGAAACAATGAGAACATTGGATTTCAAAAATAAGACAGAAGAAAGTCCCCCATAGTTTCTATACTACATAATGTTATCCTCTAAAGAGATGCTCAGACTTTAGGGCTGCAAAGTCAATCCAACAATGTATAGCATTAAGTTGGTTTTGTATCTCAGTTGAGATCAACTCAGTCTGCGTTCCTCTGAATCAGCTGGTTGCTTGGTGGTGGTGGTGGTGCTGTGTGTGTGTGGCTCAGCTCTTGTCTCCCAGCCTGTCCCCCAGCCGGCTCACTGGAAGGGCGCTTCCTCTTTCTCTAATGCTATAAATTTCAGTCTTGTTCTTTTGGAGGACTTCCGTTTTAAAAAATGTTATTAAGGCCTTTCATGTTTAGCAATCCACTTTTTCTTCAAACTTTAAATCTATATCTAATCATTAAGGTTTAAATAATGTTTAAACTGCATTACATAATTAAAGCTGGTGATGTAATTACACAATGTACGTTAAAGTCCTATGGCTGAATACTTTCAATTTTTAAAACTGGGACAAAATAAATGAACCATGAAGTCCACACATGTTTTTGGAAAAAGCCCATACCCTCCCCCAGCAAAGGCTAATAGGGCATAAACAACTTACACAAATGAAATTTTAACTGGTTGACATTTTGTATTACTTCAAGAGCTGATGGTTAGAATAAAATGAATCCTGGCTGGAAGGATCAAAGCCTGAGGGAGAGAGGGCCAGGGTGAAGCAGTGCAGACAGAAGCCATAACTTATTCTGCTTGAGCAGCGGCTCCAGTTCTGGAGGACCCTGCAGATAGAATCACAGACTACCTAGAGGAGGCAGGCATGGTCAGCACAGGAAAGCAAGCCTCGTGGGCACGCTGGAAGCCGAAGCAGTGGGCTGGGCTTGTCAACCGCTTGCCGCCCCCTGAAGCTTTCAGGTTCCCTGCCACACAGCTGAGGGAGGGAGGAGGGACAGCTGCGGGGACTCATCTGAGACTGAGAAAGGGGAGGCCTCAGGACCCTCCTTGCCCAGGCTTTTCCCTCAAGGCCCTTGGCGAGTTTCTTCTTATATAAACTTTATTATTCAGAACAATTTTAGATGACAGAAAGCTGTAAGGATAGAATAGGTCCTGCACGTCCTGTTGTAACACCTCGCCCTGCGTGGCATGGCGTGGCTGTCAGGCTGCTGTGGCCCTGTGAGCAGCATTCTACGTTCTATGGTCCTCCCGGCTCAGACCACTGCTTTATTGACTGGGCTAATTCTATCCTAGCGTCCCACCCCAGGTGCCACACTTAAGATGAGCACGAAAGGTAGCAAAGGTGACCTAGATTCTTGCTTCTGTTCATTTTACGTTTTGTATCATGGCTGTTTTGAGTTGCATGCTTGGTTATTTTAATAAGTGGTCCCCAGTTTTTCCTTACAGAAGTTCAAGAAAAGTGTGGTTTTTCTCTGCATCCTAGAATAACCCCCGCCTCGCAGTCTGGCCGCAGACTGCAGCAGGAGCCCCAGAAGCACTAACCGCCGCTCGCCTTCATTGTTGGCCTGGCAGGAGGAAGGAACCAGCTTATTATGGGTTGACTCAAAAGAGGTAATGGAAGACTGGCAACCACTGTGGCCTTGGGTATCCGTTTCTCTCCAGATCACCCACAACATGGCAAAACAGATCCTATAACTATTCCTATTTAATATGGTGTTTCCTAAGCTGGGGAAATGAGGGCAGAGCGAAGAGGGTCCTGTGCTGCCTATGGCTATTGTTCTCCCGCAGTGACCCTCAGTGCAGGTTCTGCACACCACCCTGCCTAGCAAACCTATGTCTGGACTCACTCTTCACTTACCCAAAATGATCTTCTGGTGTGTTTCTGGTCGTCATGCTGTTTTTTTTTTTTTTTTTTTTTAATAATTTTTGCTCAGTAAGTTTTATCTCCCCTCTTTTGACAACAAATCCTGTCCACCTGTTTATGTGACTCAGCTGACCTCAGCATCTTACATACAGTGCATTTTCCACCTTCTGCACCAGCCTCTTGTCCCATTACTCTGGGCGGCCAAGACAGGAGAGTCGAGTTGCTCAAAGCGGGCTTGACCAACTTGGTGACTTAGTTAGACCTGGTCTCAAATTAAAAGATTAAATGAAGGGCTGGGGATGGAGCTCTGGGTGAAGGCCCTGGGTGCAATACTCAGTACTAGGGAATGAAAGAAACCCAAACAAAAGCAGTATTGAAAGAGGCAAAAGCAACCGGAACCAATGACACACTGCTGGTGACAATGGGAATTGGCAATCACTCTGGAAAACCATCTGGCAACGGGCCTTAAAGGCAACACACACGTACCTTGTGATTCACCAGCTCACCTAGCAGAGATCTGCACTGAACATCATAGTGCCTGTTTGCGACATCCACGGATACTCTGTGGATGTCCACATGGCAAGGAGGGGAGCCGTCTGCAGCTGGCAGAGCAGGTGTGACCTCTCGGGACACTGCTGGCGGCAGCCTGGCTCTGCCCATGCCAGCCAGACAGCGGCACCTTCCAATAGCAGCCGGCGAGCGCCTGCCTGTGGGGAGGAAGGCCTGGAAGCACAGACGTGGTCTCATGGGCTGTTCATGTTGTTTCCTTCTTTATTACTGCGTGTTTACGCTCCTGTGTGGCGTGAGCGAAACACATCTCCACTCCTTGTTACACCCCCTTCCCCGTCCCCAGACCCCTTCTCCTCTGAGGAAGATGTAACCCCTACTTCCCGTTACCCACCCCTTATTTTGCTCTTTACTTATAACACAGACATGCCTGATTTATTTCACTTAATATTAAGGTATCAATTTGCATCTGTCTTTCCACAAATGATTTGTTTATCTTTCTTTATGGAAAGTAGAACTCCACTGAGTGTGAATTCCTTGTTTTCTTTATCCCTTCAATCTCTGATGGAAGTGTAGGCTGCTTCCAAGATCCAGTTATTATGGATTGTGCTACTAGAAACACAGGCGGGCATGCGTCACTGTAATACGACGTCTTTAACTCTTATAGGAAGGTGCCTAGAAGAATAGCTGGGTCAAATGGAATTTCTAGTTTTAGATGTTGGAGGACTCTCCATATCGATTTCCATAGTTTACATTCTACCAACAGCGTAGAAAGGTTCCTTTCCCCCACAACCTCTCCAACATTTATTATTTGATTTCTTGATGATGGCTATCCTTTCTGGAGTGTGACGGAATCTTAATATTGCTTTTATGTCTAATTTTCTAATAGAACTGTTGAGCATTCCTTCATGTTTGTACTGGCCAGTGTTCTTCTTCCATGAAGTATCTGTTCATTTGACTTGCTCATACTTGATCGCATCATTAATTAATTAATTAACTGAGATGGGTTCACCATGCAATTCAAGCTGGACTTGAACTCACTATGTAGCCCAGGCTGACCTCAAGCTTGTGGCAATCTTCCTGCTTCAGCCTGTCAAGTGCCAGGATTACAGGTGTGCATCACTGTTCCTGGCTTTCGCTTGTATCTTTTATTTGGGGGAGATGTCTAATTTTTTTGAGTTCTTTATATTTGATAGATGTTAGCATTCTATCTGAGGAACAATTGGAAAAAATTGTTCTCCAATTATGTAGGTATTCTTTTCACTCTGTGGGTTGTTTCTTTTGCTGTGCAGAAACTTTCTGTTTTTTAAAAATTCATTTGTTATTTTGGTTTGTTGAGACAAGAGTCTCTCTACGCAGGTTAGGCTGGGCTTGAACTTGCTATGTATGTAGCCCAAGGTGGCCTTGAGCTAGCAGTGATCCTCTTGCCTCAGCCTATTAAATGTTGGGCATACAGGTGTGCACCACCAGGCCAGGAGGTGCTCTTTAATTTAATATGAATTACATTTGTTGATTCTCGGTACTATTTCCTGTGAAACGGGGTTGTGTTTGGAAAGTCCATGCCAATGCCTATGGTTTCAGGAGTTTTGTATAGTTTATCTTCCAGCAGGTTAAGTTTTTGTTTTAACATTTAGATCTTTGAGCCATTTCAATTTTAATTCAATACACGGTGAGGGGTAGGAATCTAGATTCAATCTCCTGCCTGTGGGTCACCAGTGTTCCCAGCGTAGCTATCTTTCCTCCAGCATCTGTTTCTGGCCCCTTGGGCAAAGCTCAGGTAGCTGAGCTGTGTCTGCAACCTTGATTCCTTTCCAGTGATGTCTTTCTAGTACCTTGCTGAGGAGCTTTGAATTGATATTCATGAAAGAGATTGATTTATAGTACTGCTTTTGTGGTTGAATCCTAGTCTGGTTTGGAATCAGGGCAATGGTAGCTTCCAGGAATGACTTCAGGAGCGCTCTTTCTTTTCAGTTTTATTATAAAGCTGAGGACTATGGGTGTTAGACCTTCCCTGGAGTTTTTATAGAATTCAGCGGTGAATCCATCTGGATTTGTGGTTTTCTTAGTAGCTTATTTTTTTTTTTTAATTACTGCTTCAATTTCATTGCCTGTTTTTACTTAGGGCTTTTAAACTTCATTTGGTTCTGGTAATTCATATATATCTGGAATCTATTAATTTCTGCTGAATCCTAGAATTTACTGGCATACAGTTTTGTGTAGTAGTAATAATCTTTTTTTATTTGGTAGTGTCCCATCATGATTTCATTTTAATTTCTAATTCTATTGAGTCTTTTCTCTCCTCCTTTTGTTAGATTGGCTAAGAGTTTGTTTGTTTTGTTTATTCTTTTGAAGAACCAACCCTTCAATTCATTGATTCTTTGTATTTTTTTTTGGTCTCAATTTCATTGAACCTCCCTAATTTCCTGACCTCTCTAATTTCCTTTCTCGGGTTTGGGTTACTCTTGTTTGTAAAGGGCTTTGATGTAGGTTGTTATAGGTTATTTACTTGGGCTCGCTTGCTTCTGTGATGTGGACATTTGCAGCTATAAAGTTTCTTCTAAGGACTGCTTTCACTATGTTCTATAGGTTAGGTTGTGTATTGGCATTATTGTTTAGTTCTAGAAATTGTCTCACTTCTTTGATTTCTTCTAAACCTATTGCTTATTCTTGAGTGTACTTTAATTTGCATACATTTGTACAACGTCTGTGTTTTGTCCCCGATTTGTAGTTTCACTGCAGCATGATCTGGTAATACGCATGATATAACTTAAATTTTTACATTTATTTGAATTGCTAATATGTGGTCTATTTTGGAGAAAGTTCTATGTGTTGTTCAGACGAATGTGTATTCTGTTGTGGGTTAGAACATTCTGCAGATACCTTTTTTTTTTTTTTTTTGGTACCAGGATTAGAACTCAGGACCTTGCGTTTGCCAGGCAGGTGCTGTACCACTGAGCTATATCCTGGCTGCATATATCTATTAAACCCATTTGTTTGAAGATTTTGGTCAACCCTGATATATGGGTTTTTTTGGCCTAATTTGTTTGTCTATTTGTGATAGTGGAGTATTGAGTACTCTCGCTATACTTGCACTTAGCTTATCTGGTCTTTTATGTCCAGTGGTACTTGTTTTGTTATTCAGTGCATATATGTTAATAATTGTTACTGCTCCGGTTAGACTGTTCCTTTAACCAATATATACTGACCTTGCCTCTTTTGATCAGTTTTGGCTTAAAGTCTGCTTTGTCTGAATATAGGGTAGCTACACCTGCTTTTTGGGGGGGTCCCTGTGGCATGGAATATTGTTTTCCATCCTTTGATTCTCAGTCTCTGAGTTTCTGGGGTAAATGTATTCCTTGAACACAGCATACCTGTGTTTTCTCTTTTGCCTTCTGCTTCTTAATACACTCTGCCAGTCTGCTTCCTTTGATTGCAGAGTTGAGGCTCTTCATCATGAGGGTTATGACTGGTAAGAACCGACTTATTCCTGACACCGCCGACCCCTCTACTGCTGCCAGTTTCCTGCCTTCCCTTCTGCTTTACTGCTCCCCGTTTTTGGTATGTTCATCGCGTCAGACTTCTCATCATGTCTGCTTCATTTTTTCCAGAATACCCCTGAGAACTTTTTGCAGCACTAGTTGCTGGTCATGAACTTCTTTAGGTGGTCTTTGTCATGAAAACATCTTAATTCTCCAATAACTTTGATAGTTTTTCAGGATATATCCAGGTAGGTTGGAAACTGTTTTCTTCTAGGGCGTGAAGCCCTTACTCCAAGCTCCCCGGCCTTTCAGGGTGTGTTGAGAAACGTGCCATAGTTCTGATGGGGTTACTCTGACAGGTGGTTTATTGCAATTCTCTAACCACTTTTAAGATGCTGTTCTTGTGCTGTACTTCTGGGATCTTGATTATGATGTGTCGTGGGAAAGTTCTTTCTTGGTTGTGGCTATCTAGGATTCTATATGCCTCACTTTAAATTCTTTCCCCTTATTTGAATAGTTTTCTGCTATTATTTCAGTAAATGGGTTTTCTGCCCATGTGTGCTGCCTTCTAATTTTTCATTAATTCCAATTAACCTTAGATAAGTCTTCTTTGCATCATTAAGAGCCACTAGATCCATTTTCACACTCTCTTGCTGTGTTTAAAAATCTCTCGCATTAATTGGTCACTGACAACAGCTCTGTCTTTCCTCATATTGGTCATTTCTGTGCCTTGATTTTCGATAGCATTTTTAACCTCTTGGATTTCTATCTGGAGCTTTTCTATGGATCTAGTTTTCTTCTATGCTGATTATTCATTTTTTAGATAGTTTTGTGCAGTTCTGCTCTATTAGTGTCTTCTACAGACTTGCTGATTGTTTTATTTGACCCAATATCTGTAGACTTAGGTCCTCTGTGAGCTTCCCAAATGCCTTATTGATCTGTTTTGTTAGGTCACCGGTATCCTGTGAATGACTCTGATGTGCAGCTTTTGGTTTCCTCCCCTTAGATGCCCCATAGATCAGCTTTGGGTGAATTAGAAGTTTTTGCAGGCATTTCCTTGGCTTGGCTTCTCATGTTTCTTTTCTTTTTTCTTTCTTGTGAGTGTTGGGGCTTTTGGGTTGGTTGTAGTGGAAAGCTTTGCCTTGAGTACAGAGGCCTCTTTAATTCCTGCTTTTCCATGGGTGTGACTAACCACTGGCTGCTGCCAGCATCTGTGGCAGGGTTCATCCACATCCATTTACTTGGGATGGGATGGTGTAGTTATTTGTCCTGGTACCAGGAATGAGCCACAGTACTGTCACTTCCATAAGAGAGGCCAAAACCCCCCAGTTAATAGCAACAGTTGTATCATTTTGGCTACAATAATAAAACTAGCATCAATTACAGCACCAGATACAAACTTAAGTATTGACAAACCCTAAGGACCAATAATGTACCATCTTTAACCATAGAAAGGGATGTAATAATTATAGCATGAACACCGAGACAAACCAAATATTGACCCACTATGATTTCTGTTACATGGAACAACTTTACCTCTACTAACAATAGAACAGTGTTCAATAGCATAGCATAAAGTTAACTAGCTTTCCAGAGAGTCGTAAAGTTTTGTAGTTATATTAGTAAATGTGGAGGGATGGGAAAACAGAGAATGGAAAAGGGAAAATTTGAAAAATCATCAATAAAGATATAAGAAGGAAGAGAGAAAGGTGAAATACGAGATTTTATTAAGGGATAAGAGGAAAGTAAAAGAACTAGAGAACAGTCACAGGAAGAAACAAGGAAAAGAACAAATTCTTCAAAGGTAAGAGAAAAAAGTGAAAAGGGAGAACAGGAAAGGAGATAAAAGAAACTAAAAGAAGGGGAAAAGCTCCCCCAAAACCTAGTGAGGAAAACAAATAAAAACAATAGAGAGATAAGAATAAAGATTAAGTCAAATAAATTCCCCTGTTTTGGGGTGTGGTTTCTTTCCAGATCTGCAGCCCTGACCTCCAGCCTTCGGGCCTTCGGGTGTTTCACCTGCCCTGCCTGCGCCAGAGGCCCCTCTGTCTGTCCCCCGACTGTGGTTACTGTCCAGGCCAAGGCGCGTCCTTGCTCCTGTCAGCTAATGGAACACAGGTCAGTGCTCTGGTCTCTGCAGGATGTGGGCTGTGAGGCAGGGGTTCAAGGAAACTGCCGGACATACAGATTTCGTGGGGTCTGGTTGTTTCTCTCGCTCCCTGGCTGCTGTCCTCAACCAGAAAGAGGTCCACCCTTGCCTGTGCTGTCCCAGGCTGCATGCGGAGCTCGGAGTTGGTGGACGCTTGTGTCAGGATGTGACGCCTCACATGTGGCCTTGCTGCTCACATCAGGACTGGCACACAGCTGGCAGGGCCTGCTTGCTGCTCCACATCCTGTTTCCTGATTGGGGTGGTCGTTACACAAACTGCTTTATAAAAAATTAATGGATTGTACATTTGTGATGTATGTCCTTTTCTGTATGAGTGTACATCTTTTTTTCTTTTCTTTTTTTTTGTTTTTGGAGACAGGGTCTTGTTAGGCAGTTCAGGCTAGCTTCAAACTCATGGCAATCCTCCTGCCTCAGCCTCCTGAGTGCTGGGATTATAGGCATGTGTGGCCACATCCTCCTTGTATATATGTACACTTCAACAAGGACTTAAAACAAAATAAGACAGCATCTTTGACCACATAAAGGATACAACTTGGTAGAAAAGGCAGACAGTGAGTAAATAAACTGCATTTATAATTTAAAAATTGCACTGAGTGATGAGACACCCCTCCCCCTCTACCTGCCTTCCTTCCTTCCCCTCTGGAAGCTGAGCCATCCGGGTGACTTTCCCTCCGGCCTGAGATCTTCTCTTGCTCCGCTGGGTCTACAGACAGTGACCGCAAAGGCATGACACAGTGTGTACGGATTCTCCAGAAACTGGCACACAAAACAGGTAAGCTACTGGGTTTCCAAGGGCCTTCCAGATTAAGACTGGAAACCCACAAGCCTTTCTGACCCGGCAGTGTGTGCAATGCTGCCCCGGGAAGCAGAGACTGTTTTTTTTGCTTTGGTCAAGACTGATAAACTGGCACTTACTGTTCAATAATTATGTTTTTGGCCCTTCCCTTCCCTTATTATTATTATTATTATTATTACTTGTGTTTTAGAGACAGGGTCTGATTATACAGTCCAGGCAGGCCTTAGGCTCACTTTGTAGCCAGGCTGGTCTGAAACTTGCAACTTTCCTGCCTCAGCCTCTCAAGTGCTGGCATTACAGGAGTGCGCCACCACACCTGGCTCCTCTCTGTATCTTATACACAAGGAATTTTCATTTTGTGTGTATGTGTGTGTGCTCTGAATAATAATTTTGGTGCCTTCCCATTCTTTGGCATTTCAGTGTATACAAAGCCTTAAAGTTATCTGAAAACATGAACGCTTTAATGCTGATTACCTCTTGGCTTATTTGTACAAAGCTTCAAGTGCTTTATACTTTTCCATCTTAAGATGTATGGCTTGGCAAAACTAGAATTAGTTGCGTCACATTTCAAATGAGTGGCCCGGGAGCTGCAGCTTACAGATGTTTGTTACACGAAGACTTTAGTGGACACATTTTTTCTTTTTTTAAATCGGTACCAGGGATCGAACTCAGGACTGCGCGCTTGCAAGGCAGGCGCTTATGCCGCTGAGATAAATCTCCAGCCTCGAGACATTTGTTTTAATGTTTAAAGCTTCTACTTGTCTTTCAAAATCTGCCTTATTAATAATTAAGCTTGTGCACATGCTGAAGATTAAAACTGGAACCATGTCTTTCACCATGTACTAAACTAAGTTTGAAATGGATCAAAGTTCTATTTTTTTTTTTTTTTTTGGTTCTGGGGATTGAACTTATTACCTTGGGCTTGCCAGGCAGGTGATGTGCCACTGAACTGTATCTCTGGCCCCAAAGATCTAAATATTAAAACAGATACATTAAATCTGCTGTAAATAGAATAGGTAAAACTCTTGAATACACTGGTGTGGGCAAAGACGTTATGAATAAAACCCCAATTGCACAGGAACTATTATAAAGAGTCAACAACTGGGACCTCATCTTATTAAAAAGCTTTTGCACAGTAAAAGAAACCACCAACAGAGTGAAGAGACAACCCACAATGTGGGAGAAAATGTTTGCCAAGTGTTCCTCAGACAAAGGATTATTATCGAAAACACATAAACAACTTTAAAAAAAAGACCTCCCAAATTCAAAGATTCAATCCAAAACTGAGCATCTGAAATGAATACATACTTCTCAGATGAAGAAATACAAACAGAAAATTAATATATGAAAAGATGTTTAACATAACTGGTCATTCAATTAAAACACTGAGATCCCACTTCATCCCAGAAAGAATGGCTATTATCAAGAAGTCAACCAGTAACAAATGCTGGAGGGGCTGTGGGGAAACAGGAACCCTTCTCCATGGTGGGAGCGTAGGCTGGTGCAACCACTGTGGAAACTGATATGGAGATTCTTCAAAAAACTGGTATTGGAAGTTCCATTTGACCCAGCTATTCCCCTTCTGGGCATCTTCCCGGAAGAATTAAAAACATCATACCACAGCAATGTATGTACACCTATCTTTATAGCAGCACATTTTGCAATAGCTAAATCTTGGAAACAATCCAGATGCTCAAAAACCAAGGAATGGATAAAAAAGATGTGGTCTTTTTCTACACTGAAGTACTACTCAGCCACAAAGAAGGATAAACTGGAGACTTTTATAGGTAGATGGATACACCTTGAGACCATAGTCATAAGTAAAATAAACCAGACGCACATGTGCAAACATATTGTCCCCCCAGTGTGAGAAGCTGAAAAAGTAAAAGTAAGATTTAAAATATACAACAGATATTGTAAAGTGAGAAGAAACTGTCCAAATGAAAAGAGAAACTGGGATGGAGGAAAGGAGAAAAGAAGGAAGGGAAAAGCAACAAAACAAAATAAAATAAAACAACATATACATGATAGTTAAGGTGTTTATGCTACTAATTTCTCTTAATTCAGTGAGAAGAAAGGTTTGTGCTAATACTATTTGGTCAATTAAATGCCTATATTTTGTATTCTGAGTAACTAAAGATAATACACAATGTATTAACCATTGTTATCTTCTTGTGAAATTTTGTTTTTTCTCTTTAAAATACAAAAAAATTAGCTTTTGTCAAATGAAAAAAAATTTAAAAAGTAATTCAGCTAGTTTGTAGGTTTCAATAAAATTAACAAAGCTTACTAGTTTTCAGAAGGCAAGGCTGACCCAAGAAGCTAGCCAGCAGTGTGCAGTCCGACCTTTATTTGGCAATGCACAGAGGCCATGTCTAAGGACTCCGGAGGCCAGTGGCTCACGGAACAGTGAACTCTGACTGCAGCCCTGGCCAGCAGCAGGACTGGAAACGGAGAACGTAGGCCAAGCCCGCCGGGCTGTCAGCCGATGTGTATAAATGCCTTCTTTCTTATGTTTACAAGATTGTCTTTACAGTATTATGTGCTGTCTGTGGACAGGCTGCTGCCAGAGCTCGGCTTTTGGGAACGGCACTGCTATACGCATGGCTACCTGTGCATCACTACAGTATGTCTGAAACTCTCAGAAATACGCCCAGGAGAGACACAGCTGCTCAAATGGAATTTGTAGTTGACTGAAGAAGAATCTCCACGCTGACTTTCAGAGTGGTGGTGCTAGTTAATACCCTCACGAACAACGCAGCTGGGCCTTTCCTCCCCACATCCTGACCAGCATTTGTTGCTTTTTATGTGTTTGATGAGCACCATTCTGACTCGGCAAGACAGAATCCCAGCGTTCTTTTATCTCCACTCGCTAACAACATTTTTCATGTACTTATTAGCTATCTGGGCTTTTTCTTCAGAGAAGCATTCAATTCATTTGCCCATTATTTGGAGTTACACACACTGCGATATCATTCAGCCAGAAGAACAAAGCTATGTCACTTACAGGGAAATGGATGGAATTTCAAACCACAGTGCTAAATGAAATAGTTCAGACACAGAAAGTAAAATACTGGTGGTTCCTCTTATATGACAAACCTAGACTATAAAAAAGACAGCAAAATAAAGGGCGGAGGCTAGGAAACAGAGCTGGGCTTTTGGAGGGAGATGGGAAAGTACATTAGGGCAAGGGAGGACATTTGAGTGGGGTAGAAGATGATCCAGGTAAGTTGTACCCTGGGCCAAGGCCCCAAAGTGAACATATTACGAATTACAAACATACACTTATAAAGAAAAAGACAAAAGAGCCAAATGGATTATAATTTCCTAGAAGTTGTACTGTGGCCTCAAACACGAATCCTATGGTGTTTTTAAAATCAATTATCTTCAAGCATAACATTTATTCCCACATTTTTAACAGAAAAAGGGTCCTTTGTCTATAAGTGCCATAAATAATGAATACAAATCAGATGTGCTTTTCTGTCTCCTCCTTCCTGTTCCTCCATGGTGCTGGGTCTTGAACCCAGGACCTAATTCTTATAAAGCAAGAAAATGTACTGAAGAGACACCACAGTCAGAGTTTGAAAAATAAAACACACACAAAAAAAACCCTTAAAAAAGCAGTAAATGGTTGGTTACATTAAACAGAATCAGAGCAGCTGGTGGTCGTTCGTTGACATGTGCCTGCCCCCTGCCCACACCAGAGAACTGGACATGGCAGCACCTGCAGTGCTACCCAGGGTTCAGCCGCAGAGTATGAATGGGACAAGAGATAGTGTTTCTGGGTGACTGGCTGGCTTATGCTCACATGCTAGGGCTACATGCAACCATTTATCCAGTTACAGCCCACAAGGAAGGCTTAGCTGAACCATGCTTCTCCTGAAGACACAACTTGTGGACCCTGACAGAGAAGACAGAATCCACCCCCCCCCCGCCCCCCGCCCCCCGCCGCTTTTTTTTGTACTGGGGATTGAACTCATGACCTGGTACTCACCAGGCAGGCGCTTATGCTGCTGAGCTAAATCCCCAGCCCCGAATCGGCCCTTTTTTGGGAAAGTATGGTGGAAGGAGCAGGGACCATACCCTTAGATGGATTCGCTATTTAAAACCTACTGAAGGCCCATTATTAAAAATAGGATAAACAGTGTTAGAGCCAGGCAACGTGAACGCACTGTTGGTTTCTGTCTAAATTACACAAAGACTTTGGAAGATCAAGTAGCTTAGGTAATCAGTGGCGAGTTGAGCTGTTAGAAATGGATTTTCAGGATGCTTAATTTTAAATTTTCCTTGAAAGCATAATTAGCTCACACTCTTTTGAAGAGCTATGGTTAAAACGGCAGGCAACGACCGTGCGGTGAGAAGGGAAAAAGAGTGGACCCCATGCACTTTCGGTACAGCACCCCACGGGAGGACAGCAGTGTCATTTAAAGGAGGTCAGAGTTTCAGCAGTTGGTAAAGCAATTTGGGTGTCTCCTTTTTCTTTTTTTTTCAGTGTTCTTTATAAACTCTGAAATGATACATTCACATGCTGAAAGTTAAAATTACTCCTTTAAATTTCCTAGTAATGTGCACATTTATTTATTAATTTACTTGGTAACAGGGATCAAACTTATAACCTTCCGCTCGCCGGGCAGGCGCTTGTGCCACTGAGCTAAATCCCTGGCTCTCTTGCTTATTCATAACCCTGTATCATCTATTCATCTATCATGGGAGCCTAACACTGGGGCTAGGAGCTCCATGTTCCTGTATCTTTACGCTGGGTCTCAATCCTGGAACATCTTCCCAGGAAACACGGCCTCTTCTCTGATCTGGGTCCCTGAGGCTGACCCAACCCACTCTCAACCTACCCTGGAGCCCCTTTTCACAAAGAGTCCTGGTTTGGGACAAACAGCTGAGGGCATATTTTTCTCTCTCAAAAAATATTTTCCTGCTAGGTATTGCAGCACATGCCCGTAATCCCAGTTACTCAGGAGGCTGCGGCAAGAAGATTGCAGTAGGTGAACACAGAACTTACTCAATGCTGTGGTTGTGCATTCTGACCTGTCTTTGTGGTTCCATAAAGGTCAGGGAAGAGGTGAACTTTGTTTCATAACCACCCCGTGGCTGCAGCATCTGCAGGAAGATCTGAAGTCAGACTGCACTCCCAGTAGCTGTGACGACATGGAACAGCAGACAGAGCAAGCAGCAGACAGATCCAACACCCCGGAAAAGGCGGCTGGAGTGAACTTGGGTGGCTAAAGGTTTGAAAGGGAGAGCAGTGCGCCATGGTTCCCAGGACGATGCACGCTTGAGGGGTCTGAGGAAGAAGCTAGGCCCGAGCTCGTGCAGAGCAAGCCACAGTGAAGGGGAGGGCAGGCACAGACAGACTGGACTGCCTTAGCATCTGAGGAGCGACCCACAACAAAGGCGAACTGCATGCATGAGGAGGCTCAGATTTCTTTTTTTTTTTGAACTTCAGGCATTTAAGGAAATTTCTCAGGTCACTGGCTGACTATGAAATAATGGAATAGAGGTTTCAGTGACCACACACAAGCAAGAACGCAACTTCTGCAAAAATTGTTTGGAAAAGTCACTAAGTAGACAACTGCAGGCCCCCGAAAGCAACAGCAAACCATTAATCAGGGCAAATCAGTTTTCCAGCGCTACCACATTCCAGTATTCAAAATGCCACAGCAAAAAAGAAAGAAACAGGAAAAAATGGTCCATTCACAGGAAAAATCCAACTGGCCCAAACCACCCTTGAGCAGCCCTGACACCACTTAGTAGACAAAGACTCTAAATGGACAGTCCTGAATGTGCTCCGAGGATGAAGAACTGAACAAACTCACGGCCTCCTGCCTCGGTGCCCTGGTGTCAGGATTACAGGTGTGCACACCTGCTGACGTGTGATTTTAACAAAGTTAAAGGAAGGCTACGAGTTTGAGTCTATGTTTTTAAGGACACTCTAACATTTTCATTATATTCTGTCCTTTTGTGCAGTACTCAATTATATCTTCTAATTTTCTTCTTTAGTTGTATCTAAACTATTTGACTAAAATGTTTACATTTAAATGACCTTTTAATAATGTAGACACATTTTGTTTCTTTGTACAACTGGCCATCTCAAAACACTGCCTTACTCCCACCGGTTTAAACACTGCATCCTCCCTGGAGTCTGAGAAGCCCAAAGGGTAGACAAGCAGCAAAGCAGAGGCTGGATGCGGGGACGCAGGACAAACGTGTGTGCGTGGGAGTGGGAGAGGGTGAGGGGGAAGGAAGGGAAAGGGGGTTCAAAGATACAGAAAAAAGTGGAAGAAAATAATGGAAACAAAGCTTTTGTATACCGGTGAGGAGGAGGCAGGGGAGGCGGATGGGGAAAAAGAACTGAGACATAATATGTACAAGTACAAATACTCCAGGATGAATGTGACCACTATGCATGTACTAATGTACTAATAAAAATAAATAAGAAATGAGAAACACTGTGTTTTTAAGGGTTTCTATTGGTTGTTACTATTTCGAAAAGCTTAACTTTTTACTTTGTAACTTTACCCAGATTGTACTGTAATTCCCACTAAATGGAAGTTTGTTAAGAAACAGAAATTCTTCAGCATGCACTTCCCTTCTGCTGGGGTAATATTTTCTGGGCCAGTTCTGTGAATGTTGGTATGGAAATATCTTTCTGGGGCAGTTTATGGTGGCTTCACTCTTCAGCCTGGAGATTCAGTGCTTCTGTCCCCTACATGCCTTTTCATACTCGGGGCTCTGCAAGCCACATAATGGAGGGTAGACTGAGACCCTGTACGTACGCCCGGAGTTTTGAGGGGCACGCCTCCCCCACGTATCATATCCACCTCTGCAGCTTCCTGGGCTGGCTCGCAGTTTTCCTCGTCCCTTTCCACTGCCAGGTCTTTGCAAAAAGACAAGGGAAATTCCCCAGCTGGACTGAAAACTGCCTGGAGCACCTGGGTGCCAGCTGTGGCTTTGCCAGCAGGGAGCAGGGCTGGATGGAGGCGCCTGTGGGTTTTTTTCCCGGCACAGCCTGATATGAGGCAAAAGAGGCCAGGCAGGGGTGAAGGAGGGGTAAAGCCTGTCAGTGGTCAAACATCGAAACTGCCGTCAGACTCCTGACCATCACTGATGAGCCTCCAAAGTTACCCTACCCAAGCCTTCATGGCATCATCCTCGTCAGAAGTGTAAGTTGTTACTTTTGGAGCCTAGAAGAGAGGCTGAATTTCAATGATGTACGTGAGGTCCACTACGGATTTTCTAACTTTTGCTCTGAATATCTCACCCTGGTCTCAGTCCACTGGCTTCCACCCAGCACTACCTGTGAACACTGTCATTCTATCCCAGTGCTACCTCTTCAGGAAATTCCCCTGCTTCCTCTCGTGTACACCCATATCATCTGTTTATTATAGCAGACACAAGTAGTCACAAGTGTTTAGGTGTACAACTAGATATTGAAACAACTACATAACTGTAATTGGATCTGAGTAATTATTCATTTGCTGTGAGTGTAGCAGTCTGGCCCATAACAGATGTTTGAAAAACATTCACTGAATTCATGAATGTACTTGACCTATAAATGAAAAGGCTAGAGGAAATCAAAAGACTTGTGAAGTTAGGAAGTATAAGAGAATGAGAGATTTAAGTAAAACTACCGAAATTATATATATGTATTTCATAAAGGCACTAGTGCTTATATGGAGAACTTTTGTATTTCTGTGCATCAATTTAAAAATGAATTAAGAAAAAGCTCTAGAGCTTTATAAAAGACACTTGGCCAGTATAGAAGCAATTATTGTAATTTCTAGCATCTATGATCAGTGCCTGCTTAATGAATGTTGTGACTGGTTGGTTAAAAGAGACACAGAAATAGTAAAATAAACACTATTCAGGCAAGACGATACAGACTGTAATTCCAGCTATTTACGAGGCAGGAGGCTCACAAGCTCTAGGCCAGCCTGGGCAACTTACAGAGACTCCTGACTCAGAATGAAAAACTAAAAAGCCTGGGTGCCTGCTGGGCTCAGTCACCAGTAGCACAAAGCAAAACAAAAAGAACATGCTAAGCACCTACTTTGTGCTGACAGCATGTGAAACATACACTCAGGCGAGGCCCTCATCTAATTTGGGGAGGCAAAGCTTATGTGGAACAAAGCTGTTACGGCCAGGAATCTCTGCCAAGGACTTTTTGGGAAGAGCTTGTGTCCCTGCAGATGAGTCACTGGAATGCTCTTTCATCAAACGGGGTGCACTGGGCCTGTGGTGGCAACAGGGAGGCGAGGGAATGTCCCTGTGGGGGTGGAACAAATTGCGGTGGTGAGATCAGCCTCCGACTCCCACTTGACACAAAGCTTGTGTAGGGTTCGAGGGGCCAAGACGTTGGACTAAGGGATTGCATGGCGTCGTGGACACAGGTTGGCTACTGCTGAGTGCACGGCCACTGATAACACTGCCCTCTGAAGACATAAAGAAGCGCTTTCCAGTGTGTAAACGTTTACAGTTGATTCCTGTTTTGATTTATAGACACACGGCACACCATCATCAACAGATGCCGGCACAGCTCCTCCAGCTAGTCTGCTGATGATTTCATAGTGAAAATATTGTTTATTTCACTAAAGCTGCCGAAAATTAGTCAGTTTCAAAGCAAAACAACCCTTACCCACTGAGGACAGAATAACTAATGCTTTTAAATTGCTTTCCAAAAAACCAACACCTCTCTAAATTCAGTAAAAAATTCTAACAATGAGCAGCTGTTGTCTTTGAATACTGTATATAATTAAAGAGCAATGCTCATGAAGTAGAGCTAAAAAGTGCACAGGATTCCCATAGTCCCTTACAAATACAGCTGTAAATGAATCAGTCTGAAACAACCAGGTCAATAAACATTGACCAATTAGTAGGTCCAGACTTGTACCAGATTATTCAGCAAAGCCCTCCAGAGATAGAAAGATAGGCTGTTTAGGAAATACATGCATGGTGACTGAAGAAAGCTGTATTAAACACTAATAGTTTATCTTTGTTAAAAGGCTTAAGCTCAGAAGCATTTACATGGAACTCCTTTCACTGAACACGTCTGACTCCTTACTACCGGACACTGCCACCACCCAGCCACGCCTGCACCACCCGCACTTGACCTTGACCCCTGGTCCTCAGGGATGGGGATGGGCACAGGTCTCAAGCTGGCCTCGGCCGATTCTCCTGGAAAACCTGACAGTGAGTCAGACCACCCAGCTGGGAAGCTGTGTGGACTAAGTACACACAGACCTGAGGACTCCCACATGGGTCCCTGGCCACATGCCCGTCCACACAGTGACAGCTGTGCTGCAGGAGATGAGCCTTTTTGAGAGAGAAGAATAAGTAGAAAGTGGTAGAAGAAGGGATACAAGGCCCACAAAAACGAAGAGCCGTTCAGATGGCAGATCAGTATGTGGACCCCAAAGGAGCCTGCTCCCAGGGCCCCGGGAGCCCTGTGACTTGTCCTGCCCTGGAAGATGAGGACGTTCCTCAGGGTTCCTGTCAACGCCTTCTGGGCTGCTGGGCTCACCTAAGGTGGGGTTCTGTTACTTGCTACCGAAGAATCGTAGTAACCACAATGTTCATTCAGTTCCATTAGTGACTCTGAGCGCACTGGGAACCGCAGGTGTTTTACTGCCCCCCACAAAGACCATCCAGGACCTTTGACTGACCATACAAGAGAAGGCACAATGAGTCTCCAAATTATTTGTTCTTGTCTTTGGTGATTCTCCAGACTCCTCAAGCATTTACTTCTTTAAAAGAAAATTTCCAGTTTTTTAGGCTGGGTTTTGTTCCCTCTTTGGGAAATCCACTGACCTCTTCATTCTGCCACAGCTGATTTTTGTAGGAATCTTCTACATTCTTTTTCCCTTTGCCTTCTTTCTGGTTAGCTTTTTGAGAACTTGTATAAATCTTTTACCTCCTTGGTTAAGTAACTTTGTAAATCAAACTGTTTTTATAATTTCCCTTTCAGATTATTAGTATAAAAAAATCTAATGAGTTTTGGTGTTGACTTTGTATCCTCCTGCTTTGCTAAATTCATTGATTAGTTCCAATATGTTTTAAATCTTGAGGTTTTTCTACATATAAGATCATATAATCTATAATTCATCATACATAATTTTACTATTTCCTAATTTGGATGCTATCTATCTATCTATCTTTCTGAGACAAGGTCTCATTATGCAGGTCAGGCCTGCCTTGGGCTCACTTTGTAACCCAGGCTAGTCTCAAACTTAGTGCAATCCTCCTGCCTCAGCCTCCCGAGTGCTGGGATTACAGGAGTGCACCACCATGCCTGGTTTTGCCATTTCTTTTTCTTGCTTAATTTCTCTGTCTAGTAATTCTAGTACTACACTGAATAGAAGAGAATGAAGCTGACATCCTTTTGAAAAGCTTTCAGTCTTTCAACACTGAGTTTGATGTTTTCTATGGGGTTTGCCTTTAAAGCTTTAGCTGTGTTGGAAAGAAATTTCTTTTATTCCTAATTTATTTATATATTTTTCAATCAACAGAAAAGGTTGCATCCATTCAGATGACCACGTGGTTGTATTCCTTATCTTCTATGTGGTCCATGATGCTGAAGGATTTTTATGTTAAACCACCCTTAAGGATTAACATCCACATGGTCATGTCATATACTTTTTTTTTTTTTTTTTTACTATGGTGCTGAATCCAGTTTGCTTGTATTTTGAGGAAAATTTTACATTAATTTTCATAAAGAATACTGATCTATAGTTTTCTTGTAAAATCTTTGCTAAGCTTTGCTATCAGGGTAACACTGAGTTAGGAAGTGTTGCCTAGTCTTCAACATTTTGGAGAATTTTGAGGACTGGCATTAGATCTTTGCATGTCTGATAGAAATTATCAGTGAAATCAGGTAAATTAACAGGGTGAAGGCTTTCTCTCCTGGGAGGTTTTTGATTGTTGGTTCAATCTCTTTGCTAGTTATGCATGTATTCTACTTCATATTTAATCTTGGTGGGCTTTGTGTTTCTAGAAATTTGTCCATTCCAAATAGGCTATTTAATTTGGTGTACTACTGGAGATCGAGAAAAGATGACAGATAGATAACAGCAGCTACAGAGGCTCTCTGAGACAGCCAGCTTAGTTTCCAGGAATGGTGTGGCGTGGGGAGTCCTAAGCAGATATACCCTGCCGACCCAAGAACAAACTAAGCTGAGAGAAACCAATTGGAAATGCAGTTTAGGTGCTACGATTGGAACAGCTAAAGTCTTGGTGCCGCTGCTAGAACTTGCGGATTGAACTCGCTGCTGCTGCTGCGCCTGCATTGGTGCAGCCAGGATAGCCTGCTAGTTTCAACCCACTGCAGATGTGAACACTCTAAGAACGGGAATCGGCAAACTCAATTGAGAGCAGAGCTGGTGGGGAACCCTGCATTGACCTGCAGTGAGTGAGAGGAATAAAGACCTTTCCATAGACAAAGAGGCTCCAACAGAGGACATTCTGGGACTGGGCAGACTGGCTAGAAGAAGGTGCTGCAGTGACTTTAGTCACTATTCCCCTCTCAAGCAGGATTGGTAGGGAGTGCTTGACCTGGGTAACACCATGGACTGAAGCCCAATAGGCCAGCCCAAATCAAGTCCCTGCAACTGGGAGTGCATCCTAACGCAGTGAAGCCTTCAGTAGACTGACCTGGAGGGGTGGGTCCATCATAGGCTGCCCAGATCTGTACCTTCTAGTACACTGCAGTGGGCGGGATCACCTAGTCATCGCACTTCAGATAAACTGAAACTGACAAAGAAAGAAACTGAGCCTGTATGGAAGGAACAAAAAATATGAGAAGAGGAGGCAACAAGAAATGGTCCTCGGTCCCCAATCCTAAGAACACTGATCCAGGAAAGATAAATGCAAAGGAGAATGAGGACAGAAAACATGAAATATCAGGCATGGCACCAACAGACATAAAGCGTTATCTTTGGGACCTCATAGACAAGTTCAAAAATGAAGTATTTAACCAAGTAAAGCAAGATATAAATAGAATAATTAAAGAAATGCTAACCCCCCCCAAAAAAAAACAGCTGGCAGAATGGAAGAACAAAAAAGGGAGAGAATTGTTTGATGTAGAAAATAGAGAAAACATAGAATACATGAAGCAGGTTCAAAGAGATTACTAGGAAACTAAAAACTCCATTGAAAGCTGGCATAACAGTTTGAAAGAAACTAAGGATAGATTATTTGAACTGGAAGACAGGTTTGTAATGTGGGAACATGAAAAGACAAACTTCTTAAAAATAACAAGGAAACAAGCAGTAACAATACAAAAGCTAGAAGACAACAAAAGGATCTATAATTTGAGAAAAGAGAAGCAGGGGTACAAACAAAGGAACTGCAAAGGCTATTCACAGAAATAATCAAGGAAAACTTCCCAAACATAGAAAGGAAAAGATGCTCAGATATATGAGGCATACAAAACTACATCCACCTACAATCAAAACACAACTACACCCAGGCATATAATAATCAAGATTCTAGAAATCCAATATAAGAACAGAATATTAAAAGCTGTCAGAGACAAGAAACAGATCACTTACCAGGGAACACCCATCAGAATTACAGCAGATTTCTCGGCACCAACCATCAAATCTTGAAAAGCATGGGGCAAAATAATCCAAGCCTTTAAAGACAATAACCTCCAGCCAAGATTGATATATCCTGCACAACTGTCCCTAGAAATTAATGGAGAAACAAGGTCCTTCCAAGATAAAGAGAAACGGGGAATTCACAACCACCAATGCAACTCTACAGAGAATACTGTAGGACATTTTAAAGAGAGAAAAAAGTAGCAGGATTCCAGAAACAGTGGCAGAGAGGCCACAATGAATGGAGCGGAAAGCAAAATGAAGAAGATGAACAGACAACTTATGACAGAAAAACAGCACAACAGAAATGAGGCAGAGAAGGTTGGATATAATTTCTAATATAAATGGCCTAGATACACTAACTTAAGGGAAAAAAGAGAATCGCAGGCAGAGTGGATCAAGAGATAGGGTCCACCGAGAGGCTCTTTACAGGAAATATAATTAGCCTGAAGAAGGTTATATGGGCCAAAATCAAATGTGAGAAAATGGAACTTGATGTGATAGGGAACCAGATAGTAATAGGGGAAACTAGACCAGTATTTATGGATAGGTTGAACAGACAGGCTTTAATAAATGAAATATAACTAGAAGTCCAGCCCAGAAGTGAGAAAGTTCGGGAACACTTAGGTAAACAGCAGGTTGCCCCCCCAATACAAAACCGTGAGTGTTGGAGAGACCCAAAAATATACAGTTCATTCTGGGGGAGTAAAGGAGAGGAATAGTCTTCAAAAAAAAAAATCAGCAGAAGATACAGCTAATAGTGTATCAGGAATTAAAGCCCCTATTACTCTCACCACTCTGCTTGGTTGGAACTTGTTCCATCCTAGTTTGTATACAAGCACTGGATCTGAGGGCACAGACAGCTGTCCCAGACATAGCACAGTGGTCATCTTTAATTTCCTATTAATTCAATCAGGATCCCTGTATGACTTATACTGTTGTATCATGACCGATCTTAGTTAAATCTGACTTGTTTGATTGCTGCTTATTATTGACAGATTTTATTCAAAGCTGTTATGTTGCTGGTATCAAGTTGAGGAGTACAGACAACTATACTGAAATGACAATGACTCATCACGATATCCATTCTGATTTGATTACTACCTGTTTTTGTAGCTCTAAACTATCTACAAAGTTGTATTTCTGTTAATTCTGTTATGTACTGATATGTTCAAGTATACTTTACCTGATGATATAGCCAATTCTGTTGATGGTAACAAGAAACAGCACAGTGACCATGGTAGAACTCCTTATTCAGCAGTTTTATGTCTTTTTAGTTTTATGTGTCTATAGGAAAATGTTTAGTTCTGTCTTGTTTTGTTCTGTATCTCCCTCTAATATAGGAAGGATAGAATTACACGTTAAGACTTATGCTTATGTAAAACCTATAAACAGTTTATGAGAACTGATCTTATGACACATGATGAAATGAACAAATACTTTGAAGGAAAGAAAGGGGCACTGCAGTACTCAGTGCTGATTCTGGAGTGTCATGATGTGAAATCCAGCAATATTAGTAATCTTTGTTCAGAAGGATTTTAATCTAATAAGTTTTGTTAGGTCTCAACATAAATGAAAATATGGATAAATACACACATGTCTAAGTGTATAGGATTGATAGCCATATTACTTAGTTTTTGTTGGATAGCTGAACAGAACTGTTTGCAGTCTCCCTGGATGAATTCCCATTTATATGTTCCACTTTTGTATCTTGAATCTTTTATCTTTTGTGGGGGGACAATATGTATACATCAACTAGTGATTTATTATTGTTTATTTCTTTTCTTTGAAAGTATGTACTATTTCTGCCCATTTTCTATTTTGCTTTTTCTTTAATAAAAAATGAAAAGAAAATTGGTGTATTATTGATAACAGTACTCATAAACTTTTCATTAGTGTAGAATCACAATACTTTCATGTTCATTACTATTTTAGTAACTTTGGTCTGTTTTTCTTGGTTAATCTAGGTAAGTTTCCTCATCCGCTCTGGCTGTGCTAGGGATCAAACCCAAGGCTTGCATGTGCTAGGCAAATATTCTACCACTAAATTGTGCCCCAGTTCCTAGAAAAAGGCTTAGATGTTTTCAAAGAACCAAATTTTGGACTGATGATTCTAGTTTTCTATTCTTTGTTTCATTTATCTCTACTCTAAGCTTTATTATTTCTTTCCTTTTGCTAGTTTTAGATTTTTTTTTAAATTTTCTTTTCTTTTTTTTTTTTTTTTCCTACTTCCTTAAGAGTAAAATTAGGTTGTGGATTTGCAATACTTTTTGTTTTCCTAATGTAAGCATTTATAGCTATAGGTAGGTTTCCCTGTAACTTGATTCCTACAAGCTATTCATATTGTTTTTTCACTTTTTTTTGAAATTGTTTTCTATTTCTCTTATGATTTCTTTGGCGATGTAAGACTGTGTTGTTTAATTTCCCCCAGTTTGTGGACTCACCAGTTTCACTTCTGTTACTGTTTTCTAACTTCATCTTGTTAAGTTGGACAAGATACTTTGTGTGATATCCAGCCTTCTTTGTGGCCTACTGTCTAGCTTGTCCCAGGAAATGTCCCATGTATGGATGAGAAGAATGGATTTGCTACTGTGTTCTGCACTTGTCTATGAGATATACGTGGTTAACTGTGTTTAGCCCTATTTCCTGACTTCTGTTTACTAGTCTATTACCAAGAGTAGAGTAATAGCCATAAACTGTTTTTCTATTCTTTATTTCATTTATCTTTTTCTGTGGTCTAATTCTCTTTTTAATTCTGTTACTTTGTACTATAAATATTTTGATGGCCTGTCATTATACGTTTATGATTTTTAGACCTTATTTTGCATGAAATATTAGTACAACTTTTTGTTGCATTAAATATTAATATGTTTTTGTCTTGTGCAATCTTTCTGATTCAAAGTCTGTTCTCTCTGATATTATCACTCCAGCTCTGTTGGTTTCCATTTGCAAGGCATATCCTTTTCTATTCTTTTACGTGGAAGCTATTTGTGTCCTGGGATTTGAAGTAAGGTTCTTCTAGACAGAATATAGTTGAATCATTTAAAAATTTATTCTGTCAATTGTGTCATTTGATTGGAAAATTTAACCCATTTAAATTTAAGGTAATTAACGACAAGGGACATTTACTGTTGTCATTTTGTTGTTTCTATATTCCTTATAATATTTCTTGCATTACTTTTTAAAATTTAGTTGACTTTTTTTTTTTTTAATTGGTACTGGGGATTGAACTCACGATCCCCTGCTTGCAAGGCAGGTGCTTATGCCGCTGAGCTAAATCCCCAGCCCCATTTAGTTGACTTTTTGTAAGACATTTAAGCTCTTTTTTCATTCCCAATTGTGTATAGTCCATAGCTGTTTTCTCTGTAGTTACCATGGGATTATTTTTAATACTCTAAAGCTGTAGTCTAATTTGAATGCATACCAGCTAGACCTCAACAACATAACAAAACGGTGCTCCTTTAATAAATCTGTCCCCATCATTTATCAGAAAACGACACCTTTATACTCTGTGAGTCCCAAAACATAAACAATTTGCAGAAATGCATTGTAGAGTTCCAGCTTTTTGGACTAATAATTTTAAATGTCATAGTTTCAAGCTAGGGATGATGGTACACACGTGTAACCCCAGCACTCTGGAAGGCTGAGCAAGAGAAACACAAGTTCCAGTCTAGCCTGGGCAATTTAGCAAGACCCTGTCTCAAAATAAAAATTGTACAAAAAGGAACTGGGCCATTGGGCATGGTGGCACCTGTAATCCCAGCTGTATGCCTGTAATCCCAGCACTCAGGAGGCTGCTGTGAGTTCAAGCTCAGCCTGGGCTACAAAGTGAATTCAATGCAAGCCTGAACTACATAATGAAACGCAGCCTCAAAAACACAATGGTAAATAAATTAAATTAAACAAAATAGGACTGGGGATATATTTCAGTATGAAAGTGTTAAGGCTCTGGGTTTCTTCCTCAGTACTGGGGAAAAAGAAGATGGACTACAGAGTTACAACCAATTATCACAGTTAATAAAAGCATTTATAAATGATGATATGCACTGTTTACCTCGCTGAAATGTTTATTAATTCATAAGGCTTTGAGTTATACTCGAAATTCCCTTCTCTTCACCTTGCAGGGCCCCTGGAGCATGTCTTGCAATGAACTCTTTCATTATTTATCTGTGAATATCTGTAACTGCCCTCATTTAAGGGCAGTTTTGATGGGTATGGGTTCCTTGTTTGCTTTTTGTTTTTTTTTCCTTTAACCACTTTGAAAATGTCAACCCGTGACATTTTCTGCTTCTCAGAACTGGTGCCTTTTTGGGGACATGTGTAGTCATGTTCTAATTTCCACTGTATGCAGTTGTTTTTTATGTTCTCATCTTTACTGTGTGACTCCCAAAGGAAGAATGAGAAAAAAGAAAAAAACATCAAGATGGAGAAAAGGGTGGTGGCCTTGAGATCCCTGGAAGCTGCAGCTCCAGGAGCCCAAGGGACTTGCAAGAGGGTGAAAGGGGCGATCACAGTGGCTGCCGGGCTCTGTACTCTGAGATCAGAGGCAGCAAGCAGAGCTGCCTGCAGGCCAGTGCTGGCCCCTATGTGCTGCATTTGGGTTACTCTGGGGACACAGGAACAGCTGTCTGGGGGCTGGATGGAGCTACTACTGTGCTCAGTGATGAAATTGACCAAATTAACCCTAATTTACTACCCGAGCCTCACTCTGGATGTTGTAAGCCTTCAGTGACCTCCCGAATTCCAAAACAGTTGCGTCAGGGAGATCGTGTGGGTGTGACTGCTGCCCACATGGGGAACAGCTTCTTGGTGCTTCTTATGCTGCATCTCCTTGGGATCCTCTAACATACTCAAATTTAACAGATGTCTGCTGACCAGCCAGGTTATTTATAATTTTCCACTATTTTATACAATAAAAATTCATTTAAGAGACCACTGCATACGTGCACAAAGGTTTCTGTGGGTAGAGTTCTAGAAGCAGAATCGCTTAACATTATTAGAGATGGATAAGATGACCTGAGCAGTCTATCATTTTACATTCCTAATTACATGTGAAAGACCTTCATTCATTCATCCATTCACTCAGCAGGACACACCTATAGCTCACGATGGTCACTTGTGGTGGGAAAGGCATGTGACATATCTTTTTTTTTTTAAAGTCCCTTTCCAGGGCATCCCACCCATCTCTTGGGTTGTCTTCTCATATGCAAAAGATCTATTTCCTATTATCTTTTATTTTGTTCTTTATTTATGATTTAGTTTCTTATATGAGAGGAATCATGTAATATCTAAGCTTTTGTGTCTATTTTATTTCATTTCACATTATGGTTTCCAAGGGGATTCATTTTCTTTTTTCTTTTTTTGCCTTTTTCCTTTTTTATCGGTGCCAGGGATTGAACTCACGACTGCCTGTTGCAAGGCAGGCGCTTATGCTGCTGAGCTAAATCCCCAGCCCCTGGCATTCATTTTTTTATAAATGACTAAAATTTATCCTTCTTTATGGCACAATAGTATGCCATTGTGCATAAATGCCACACTTTCTTAACCCATATATCTGTATATGGATTGCAGGACAGGTCACTTCCATGTTGTGCCAGTATAAACACAGGTGTACATGTATCACTATAATGTATCTTTGACTCTTTGGGGAAGATATCTAGAAGAGGCATATTTGGGTTGAATGAAACTTCCTGTTTTAGTTTGTTTGGGATCTCCATATTGAGCTCTATAATGGTTGCACTAGTTTATGCTCCTTACCCACACTGTATAAGGCCCCCCAAAGTCTTGCCATGACTTGTTATCTGATTTCTTGACCACAGCCATTCTTTTTTTTTAAATTTTATTTAAAGAAAGACTAAACAAAACAGAAAATAGGTGGAAATAATACATATGTTCAGAGAAAAAAACAGTAAGAAATCACTAGTTGATGTGTACATACTGTCGCTTTACAAATAGTTGTTCAAGGTACAAAAATGGAACATGTGAAGTGGGGATTCAAACAATGAGATTGCAAACAGTTCTGTTCAACTGTCTAACAAAAACTTAGTAACATGGTTGTCAATCCTATACACTTAAACATACATGCAGTTATCCATATCTTCAATTATGTTGAGATTGAATAAACCCAAGCAGGCTAATCTCACTCTAAACAAAGAATAATTACTGTTGCTGGGTTTCACATTATGACACTCCAGGATCAGCACTGGGTATTTCAGTGTCTCTTTTTCTTCAAAGTATCTGTTCATTTCATCATGTGTCATAAGATCAGTTCTCATAAACTGTTTATAGATTCTACACATGCATGAGTCTTAACATGTATTTCTATCCTTTCTATATTAGAGAAACAAAACAAAGCAAGGCAAAACAAAACATATTCCTATAAACCCATGAAATGAAATTTTGACAATGTGCAATGTATGTATAAAAAAAAAAGAAATAAACATATAAGACCATTGTACAAAGAGTTCTACCATGGTTCCTGTGTTGTCTCTTGTTATCTCCAATAGAATTGGCTATATCATCAGACATAGTATAATTGAATATATCTATACGTAATAGTAATAATAAAAACACAACTTTGTATATAGTATAGAACTTCAAAAACCAGCAGTTATCAAACCAGAATGTGTATCGTAGAGTCTTGTCATCTTTAGTGTAGTTGCCTATATTCTCAGACTTGATACTATCAATCATACCAGTTTTGAATAAAATTTTCTCTGCCTCATTTCTGTTATGCTCTTTTTTCGCCATCAGTTGTCTGCTCAGCTTCTTCATTGTTTTCTGCTCCATTCATTAAGGCCTCTTCACCACTGTTTCTGGAATCCTAGTACTTTTCTCTCTCTAGAATGCCTTGCAGTATTCTCTGTAGAGTTGGATTGGTGGTTGCAAATTTCCCAAGTTCCTCTTTGTTTTGGAAGCATCTTGTTTCTCCATTAATTTCTAGAGATAGTTTAGCAGGGTGTAACAATCTGGGATGGAGGTTATTTTCTTTCAGGGCTTGGAATATTTTGCTCCAGGTTCTTCTTGACTTGATGGTTTGTGTTGAGAAGTCTGCTGTTATCCTGATGGGCCTACCTCTATAGGTTATCTGTTTCTTGTCTCTAACAGCTTTTAATATTCTGTTCTTATACTGAATTTCTGGGATCTTGATTATTATATGCCTGGGTGTAGCTCTGTTTTGGTTGTAGGTGGCTGGAGTTCTGTATGCCTTATGTATCAGAATATCATTCCCTTTTCCTATGTTTGGGAAGTTTTCCTTGACTATTTCTGTGAATAACCTTTGTTTGTACCCCTGCTTTTTCATTCACATTCTTTATTCTCAAGTTATAGATCCTTTTGTCGTCTTCTAGCCTTTGTATTGTTACTGCTTGTTTCTCTGTGATTTTTAAAAAGTTTTCCCTTTCATACTCCCACATTGCAAAATTGTCTTCCAATTTGGATAATCTATCCTTAGTTTCTTTCAAGTTGATTTGCCATCTTTCCATAGAATTTTTAATTTCCTGGTGATCTCTTTGATCTGCTTCATGTATTCTATATTTTTTTAATATTCTTCATCAAATGGTTCTCTCCTTTGTTTGAGTTCCTCCCTTATTCCATCTGTGTCTGCTTGAGGAGTGCTTAGTATCTCTTTTATTAATCTTCTTATATCTTGCTTTATTTGGCTAAATATTTCATTTTTGAACTCATCTATGAGTTCCAGAATATATCTCTTTATGTACACTGGCATTGTGTCTGATATTGCATGTTTGCTGCTCTCATTCTCCTTTGTATTTACCTGTCCTGGGTCAATGTTCTCAGGGTTAGGCCTTGGTGACTTTTTATTTTTGCTTCCTCTTCCCATCTTTTTTGCTTCTTCCAGGAGGCCCCAGTTTCTTTCTTTGTTGGTTACAATTCTTCTGAAGCATGCTGGCTAGATGACCCTTCACACTGCTGTGTGCTAGTGAGTTGCAGACAATGACAGCGTATGTTCGTCCCTTCCCTCCGGATCAAACTGCTGTGGCCTGCACTATATTATTTTGCTCTGCCTCCCTTGTGGATCAGTCAAACTTGTGATTCTTCACTGGGATAGTGTGGTTAGTGTGCACCATGCTGTAGGGACTTGATTTCAGATAACCTGTTGGGTCTCAGCCAGGTCATGTGACTCAGGCCTAACTCACTCCACCAATCCCATTTGGGAAGGGAACAACTGATTGAAGTCACTGCTGCCTCTTATACTTGCCAGTCCTGCCCGATCCCAGAATGTCATCTGTTGGAGCCCCTCTATTTATGGAATGGCTCCATTCCTGTCACTCACCACAGATGGATGTAGGCACCCTGCCAACTCAGCTCTCCTTTCGGCTCACCAATCCTTAACTCAATGTAACTGTGCCTCCAGTGAGTCAAAGCAGCAGGAACTCGAACCACTTGGCAAGTTGTTGCGGGACCTTGGCAAGTCATGGCGGGACCTTGGATGGTCGGCAAGTTGCCTTAATTTCTTCTTGGGATGAGAGAATTCATCTCCTCTGTTTGGGGCTTCCCATTCTGTATTATGTTGAATTCTAAGTTGACTATCTCAGGGAGCCTCTGTGGCCAGTTGTTATCTATCTGCCATCTTTGCTCCTCCCCGCCAGCCATTCTTTCTATGATGGAGTCTTGGTATTGTTTTGACTTGCCTTTCTCAAGAGATGTGGAACCTTTTTTCCATGTATTTATTAACCACTTGTATTTCTTCTTCTGAGAAGAGCTTGCTCATTTTTGATTGGCTCTTTTTTTGGAGGTGGGCCTAATTTTTGAGATTTTCATATATTTTGGAGACAAGTTCTCTGAGGAAGAGGTAGAAGAAAATTCTTTTTCTATTCTTTAGGTGGTATCTTCACTCTGTTGGTTTTTCCTTGTCTATACAGAAATTTTTAATTTGATATGGGCTTATTTGTTAATTCTTCATATTATTTCATGCACCACCAGCTTCTATTCAGTGAAGTCTTTGCCTACAGCCATGTCTTTAAGATGTTAACCTATTTTGTACTCCAGTAGATTGTTTTAATATTTAGATCTGTAATCCATTTTAATTTCAGCTTAGTATGTAGTGGATAACCATCTTCCCAGCACAATTTGTGAAGGAGGCTATCTTTCATTCAGGGTATGTTTTTGGCCCCTGAAGAAGTTGAATGTGTATGGAGTTGTTTCTGCAACCTTGATTCTTTTCCACTAAATTATTATTACTTTCCCCAATACCATGCTGTATTTTTAATTACCATTGCTTTGTGGTGTAACCTGAAGTTCAGGATTATGATGCCTCCTGCTTTGTTCTTTGTGTCCAAGATTCCTTTTGCTATTATTGTAGGCCTTTTCCAATTTCATATGAATTTTAGGTTGTTTTGTCTAGTTCAGTGAGCAATGCTATTGGTATTTTGATTGAGATTAAATTTGTATTTCAATTTTGGAAGCAGATCCAGTTTATATTGGTTCTGCCTACAGGAATAGGGGATATTGTTCCATACTGCTGTCCTCTTTGATTTCCTTTTTCAGACTACTACAGTTTTCTCTGTAGAGGTCTTTCACTTCTTTAGATTAATTTCCAAGCACTGTATTTAATTTTTTTGGGTGCTATTATAACTGGTACTGTTACCCTGATTTTTTTTTCTTGGCTCTTTCTTGATGAGTTTATTATTAGTATTCAGGAATGGTATTGACTTTCATGTGTTAATTTTGTATTCAGCTATGTGGAGCATTCATACTTTCTAAAATTTTCTTAATCTCATCTATTTTTTTGTCTGTATCTACTCTAGAGTTACTAAGCATGGTTATCATTATGGGCACCATCTCCGTAGTTTTCTGAGAAATTATTTTGATTTGATTTTTTTCCAGAGCCTCATTCAGTTTGTTTTTACCACTCCAGAGAGGCCCGGTGGTGGTTTTTGGATTGTCCCACCTCACTGTCCCCTGGGTTTGCCTCTGGTAAATTGAATATCTGGGGCTGCATCTTGTTTGAGTGCCTTCTCATCTTCTTTTTTTTTTTTTTTTAGTTTAATTTCTGGGGTGATGCCTATAAATTACCTGTGATGGACTGTGTAATGCTAATGTTAGAACCCTTAGGGAATGACTACTTCTCCGTAGTATCTTCCAAGTGTAGCTGGTTTTTGGGTTTTGCATCTGTTACAAGATCCCACATCTTCATTTTGTTGAGGATGAGAAGTTGGTGCCTGCTTGGCCCAGCCACTGGTTCTTCGGCACAGTGCCACAGTATTTTCTATAACCCTTTGTTAACTTCAGTCATGGAATACCATGAAGAACGGCTGTTTAGAAAAATCATGCCACTTTTAGCTAAAGTGGTACTTTGTTAACTTCAGTCATGGAATACCATGAAGAACGGCTGTTTAGAAAAATTATGCCACTTTTAGCTAAAGTGGTACCATCAGTAACAACAACAGCATCAAACACAGCCTACAAAATTACAAACTTAGGTAACCATTACTCTGCCTTCTTTAACTATGAACTAGATTTGTGGTTACATAAAATCTAAAAGCAGAAAACTACATGCAGCATGTAAGTCCTTAATGCGTCAATTTTACCCTCAGTGGTTAAAATTTAGAAGGGGTTAGGGAGAAAATAAGAGAAGTAGAAGAGGAGGAGATTAGAAATAAGTTTGGAGGACAAAGAGGGATCACTCAAACTTTGGGAAACTGGTGTAGAAGATTGGAGGGAAACACAGAAGGAAGAGATAAAAAGAACAGAACAGAACAACCACCACAAAGAGGCTAGAAACCATATTCACACTCATATAAAAACAAGATCAAGCAATAGAAAAAAAACCAAACCAAACCACCACCACTACCACAATAACAAAAAAATGAGAGAGGCAGGGAGAAAGAGATTGACTCCCAGATCTGTCTCTTGTCACTGGCAGACAGTGTGGGGAGACAGTCTTCATTCGTGCTGATCTGTCCCAGCAAGCCAGCAGTAGCTTTTTGGCACGGCAGTAGATAACCTCAATGAGCCTGCACCTTCTGGTCAGAATCAGACTCACTTGGTCTGTAGCTGTCAGTGCACCTTTCATAGGCCTGAGCCCAGCTGGAGCCACCAGATGGAGCCTGCAGCGGCTGAGTTCTGAGGTCAGGCCATCCCTCTCTCCAAAGGGGATCCTGGTCAATGGCCCCCAGCCAATTAGCTCCCTCCCCTGCAGGAGAGCTGAGCCCTCCACACTCACCACCAGCCAGGGAAGTCCTTCATACCCATTACTCCGCTCCACTGCTGTATTTCTCTGGAGAGGCCTCTGGGGTCACCAGCAGATACTGTGGGAACTGCTCCCTGTGTGCAGTGAGTCCTGTCTCAGGGAGAAGGTGCCTCCTTCTTTGTTGAAATTTCTGCCTTCACTCTCTGTGGGCTTCAATTCATGTTTCAGATTCTCCTTGTCTTCCTCACATTGCTATATTTCAGCCTCAGAAAGGCTGTTTCTCTGCTGCTTACCACTCCGCCATTTTAGTGGTCCCCCAAGTCTCTTTTGACAGTGATTTCTGGTTTTAATTATATGTATGGGATAATTTCAATTCTTTTGCATTTATTTACCATGCTTTATGAGCTAGGATGTAGTCTATACTGGGGAGAGTACCAAGTACTGCTGAGAAGAATGTATGTTCTGTTGTTGGATGGAACAGTCTATATATCTATTTCAAAGGTTTGGTTTAACTCTGACATTCATTAGTTGATTTTTTTCATCTAGCTGATCTACCTCTGGCAGTAGGGCTATTAAGGACCTCAATTATAATTGTGTTGGTATTTATGTTATTTTTATTGTGTCCAGTACCACTAGTTTTAGGGAGCTGGGTGCACTTCTGTTCGGGGCATATAAGTTAATTGTCTCTTCCTATTGAATTGTGCCCTTAGTGAATTGCTTGCCTCTTCTGATGAGTTTTAAATTGAAAGTCTCTTTATCTGAAATTATGAATACTCTTCTTTTTTTTTCTAGATTTCTGTTGATGGCTCATTAAGGTTCTTATTTTAGAACTCTTAAAATTTTCTTCTGTTCGTTTCTATAACTTAGAAATCTTGCCAAACAGCCTTGTTGTATACAATGGACTATGGTCTTATTAAATTTTGTGGCTTCAGTACTACCCATACACGTTCTGAGAGGAGAGGTTTTTTTTTTTTGTTTGTTTGTTTTTTTTTTTTTTTGAGAGATCTTACATATCTGGCGTAGGTTTCCCTTTTGATAACAAGACCAATTGTACTTTGTCCCAGTGTCTTTAGGCATTTCAGGAAATGTTATCCTATAATGTAGTTGCTTATGTTATGAACCTGGTTTTCATGTAGTTGATATGTCTTCCTCTCTTTTTCTCTATATACAACTACATTTTAAATTCTGTTGATTTTACCACTTAATCATATATTGAATTTCCTCCACCTGGGTAATGACATCTCTCTTCTTTGAATACCACGAGAGCCTTTAAATAATGCCTCGCTTCCAGACTTCCATTTGTGTCTAAAGCCACATTATGGCAAACATGAGCTTTCTGAAATGCAATCCCAGTTACCTTCTTCCTCTATAGCCTTTGTGTAAAACCTCCAACTGTCAGTGTCATTTCCAAGGTCTGTCCCATCAAGTCTCACAATCAGATCTGATCCCCAGAGGACGAGGAGGAAGCGTGATGATAGCCAGCATGCGACACCAGTCATAAAATACCAAAATAAACGAGTGTCTGAGGGAGGAAGATCATCTGCGTTGAATGTTGCCAAGTGTTTCTCTGACTCTCTACCACTTACAGATCTGTGTTCTCCTTCGTATTTCCAAAATAGCCCGCATCTGTCCAATCACAGAAATGATTGTTTTTTGTTTTGTTCAGTAGTGCTGGGATTGAATCCTAGACACTGAATCCATGATGCCAGACAGGCTAAGCACACCCTCTCCCACTGGGCTACGCCCCAGATGGATCCTGTTTGTCTGACATCTTAGTAGAGAATATCGACATTAATGAACTGTAAGGGCTATGCATTTTTATATATTTCAGCAAGGAGCTCAAGGGGTGCTCTAAGAATTTGCTGGATGACTTAATTGCCAATAAACATGTAAGTCTTCAATGAATTTGTGCACCATTTGGGGGGAATGGAGACTGCCGTTCATAATAGAAAGCAGGGTGAGATGAGATGATACAGTACTGTACTTGGTGTGCTGAGGATATCACCTCTTGTAAGAGATGATAGTTAGTGAAGCAACAGAAGAAAAGCACAGGCTATCAGAAAATGGAAGCTTAAGGTTTTAGAAGAACAACACTTATTTCCCTTTTTTCTTTTTTTAAATTTTTGTGGTGTTGGGATCTGAACACAGGACCTTATGCATGCTAAGCAAATGTTCCACTTCTAAGCTACACACCAAACCCTCGATTGCTCTTAATCTGGTTGATTTTTTGTTAAAGATAGATGCACACATTTGTGGCTATGTGCACAAATGCTTCAATTCTTCACTCTAGCAGAAAAATGCAAGGTATAAATAAGTACTGTATTATCAAATACTATTATTTGTACATTAGTTATCTTAACAGTGTTGTGATGATGAGTTTTAATTTCCTAGCAATTTCTAAATTTTCTCTTCTGCTATCATTTGAAGGAAAAGCTTTAGTTTCACTCTTTTTAAGACCAGAGTTTCATTTGGAAAAGATGAGAAAAGAAATTAATTATAAACCTCACAGTGATGGAGGTGTAGTAGCTCCGCAGGAGTTATAGTTTAGCCTGTAGGTGGGGCTTTGGAAGCTGATTAGAATATAAAGGCTTACAGCCCACTGGAAGGTTGGGGCTGGAAGGGCGGGTGACGGGGGCGGGGCATGACCCGGAAGGATTTATCTCCCGCCCCTGAGCCTCCCCTCATTCTTCCTTCCTAGATGCCAAGGATGCAGGTTTTCTCCTCCTCAGCCCTTTGTACTATTCCATTCTGCCTTAGACTGCTAACTGTGGGCTCAAAACTGTACAAACTGTGAGCCAAAATAAACCTCTTTTCCTTTAAGTTGGAAGCATTGGGTATTTTGCCCCAGTGACCAGGAAAGTGACCAAGACAGGGTAAGGCGTATGATTGGATGCACAAGGTGCTAGGTTTGATCCCTGGGATTCTTTATTCGAAAAGAAAAGAAAAGGGGGATAAAAAGGGTGAGGAGAGGGAGAGAAAACGAGAAAATTTCCTTTATATATCCTTAAAAATAAAAGCACATCATAGGAATTGCAGTCGATATAAATCTTTCCTTTTTCTGGGCCCAAAAACATTCTAAGGGAACGAAACAGATGACATCACCCACCAGTAATGAGGAAAAACTTAGGCTGCACACAAACGCATCAAGCTCTGATGTACTGAGCTTCCAGTGAACATCTCTTTATTTCCCCTCAGTGATGGATCACATTGGTTGCCAAAGTCATCTTTTTCATTAAATAACTTTGTAAATGTTGTGGTCACTGTTTTATGGCCTTCGCTTTTAGACAGTGTATCAGTGGAAAAGAATCCCATTCCCAACAAACATTCAGACTACCATATGTATCATCCTTCGACCAACTCACACTCAGCGCGGGTTTCAGGGGCTGCGGGAAAATACAGGGAAAAGAATTCTGGAGGACGTGGCTGCCTGCTTTCCAAAGTAAGAATACCGCACCCTCAGGCACCAGAGAGAAACAACCTAAGAAATCTCTCAGGATCTTAAAGCTCAGAAGACTGAGTCCCAGAAGTGGAACGTGGCTCGCACAGGGATTACCCAGTCCAGGCCTGACCTTGCTGGCAGCAGTCTGTCCCCAGGTTCCTCTGCAGGCACTGAGCAATCTGGTTTTCATCTGAATCCTAGGAGGCTTGGGCGCATGGGGCCTGGACAGTGCCGGAGTGGGAATCTGTTAGCGTGCCCTTCCGTGTCCGCTGGGGAAGAAAGTGCTCATCACTGCATCCACCTCCAGGGGCACAGGCAAAGGAAATCAGACTGGCCTGGCTTCCTCCTTGGTGCTCCCGCTTACCAGCAAGACAGGCAGTTTAATTCCATGAGGCTCTCATTTCCTCAGTTAGCTTGTGTGACTCTTCAGTTTGCCTTTGTAAACTGGAGGACAGCTTGCACGTGGCTGGGCTGAAGACTGTCCTGAGTTACTACATACAGTGCACAGCGCGGAGCCAGGCACGTGGCCCCCAGAGGGCCTTCCATGCTGGCCCACAGCAGGCACCTGGGCAAAGTCCAAGCCAAGGCAACCGAACACAAGCCAGCGAATTGATTATCAAGCTTAGGAACAGTTTAGAACTTGAGACAGATCCTGTAACCCTGAGCATGTGCAGAAGCATGGCTAAGGGAGGCCGTCATTTATGGGTAAGGAATGAGCAGGTCACGGGGGAGATGGAAGGGGAGGTGGCCAACAGGAGCTCTGAGGACACCGCAATGAAAATGGATGGCAGGCAGAGGAGCAGGTGCAGTCACTGTGAAGTCCTGATAAGGAAGGAAGGGAACGCACATTTCCAAGGACAGGGCAACCCACTAGAAAACATTAAGGGGAAAAGGCTCACTTGATGTGTTTTGAGAATGATTTTCCTAGAGCTATAAATGTAGCAGTACTGCAGGAGAATAAAGAATAAATAGGAGTGGAGATATTTCCTGTAGATTACTTTTTCAAGAAATCAAGCAGAGAATGGGGGAAAAATAGGTGGAATTTGAGGTCAAGCAAACAAGATGTAGAAACATTACGGTTCTGTAGACTGCCATGCTTCCGACTTGAGGGTGCTACCAGGCTGTGCTATGAGCCCCCCTTCCCCCCCCCCCCAGGACCTAAGGCAATCTCTCCGGATAGTGTAGTCAGCACAAGATTAGGAGTTCAGGTTTGGATTGTGAGTCCAGAAGGACAGGCACATAAGAAGTGTGGATTCATACCCAAGGCCAGGCTGGCAAACATTGTAACCTAAATGCCAAACGACTTATTCCCAAGTTACCTACCTTTTAACATTCACTAGTGATCACTGCTGTCATGGATAAGTTCATGAGGATATTTACTTTAGTTATCGTAACTGCCCACTAAACTTACAAGGCTGAGCAAGAAAACAATTCGCCTCCCTTCCTGGTATGTGGCCCTGGCATGAGCCAGGAAGAGAAGCAGTCAGCGTCTCCCATGAGCCTACCAGCACTCGTGGGCTGAGAATCAAACATCCCATCCCCTCACCCCCACCCCATTAGCACCTGGGGGCAGAGGTCTGAGCATCTCTTTGCAATGTAGCAAATATGGGGGATTTCCTTCTATCTTCTGTTTAAAGGTAAATGTTATTTTCATTGTTTTGCTTTGTTCTGATTGTTTTGCTCTATTCAGTATTCTCTTTTGATTGGTTTTATAATGTTCTGTTTTTGGTTTGATTTTGGTACACCTGATTGAATGGACAACTACTGTGAAGCTAATGAGATATACTATGGTACCTATTACTGTTATCCCAGTATCCTGCTGTAAAGTTCTGTACCAATTTCACTGCATTGTCTCCACTGGCTTTGTTCTGTCTTGCTCTGTTGTATTTTACTACTTCAAAATAAAATTTAAAAAAGAAAAGAGCCCACGAGCTTCTTGAGTTTGTTTGCTTTACCTTTATTTCTTCCAAACTAGATTACTTCAAAATGGTTTCCTTAATTTGTATCATGTTTATGGTACAACTCTCTTACTTCAAGACATCATTTTTTTGGAACCATGCTATCTCTCTGTGAGACTGCCACACTTACCTCCTTACCATTTGACAGTGCTATGTCCCTCAGCCTGCATAATTTTTACCTGAAAACTACAGCTTGCTCTCTGATCACCTCTGGCCCCCAGTCCCAGGTCACACTTAGCCCTGGCCAGGGCTGCCTCTGGCCTGGACTTTGTTCTGACCATGCCCCTCTGCACTAACCCAGGCACCTGCATACCCCGGCACAGCTGGCCCTTCTTGGCTATATGCTGAGTATCAGGCACCCTCTAACTCCCTGCCCAAATGGCTTAATTTCCATCGCTCTTCCAGGCTGCTTCCACATTGCCAGCTGAGCAGTCCTGGACATGGAGTAACCACCCACGCACAGTGAGGAAGGACCCTGGAGGCACAGGGCAGCACGGGGAATGGGTGAGAGAGATGTGCAGTGAACTGCATACTGATTCCTTTCTGAGCCATCCTGACAAATCTAGGGGAGCCCTCAGGAGCTCAGGACTCTAAATCCAAATGTGGGCTTTGAAGTTGCTGTGAGGAAAACTTTTCAGAATCACAGAATGAAACATAATTTATATAACTGCCAGCTGGTTATATAACTCCTATACATGCAGTGCACCGCGTTGCCGCAATGCCTGCTTCCTCTCATGTGGGGAATACTTCCAGCCTCTTCCCTCAATACCACTACAGCAGAGCAGTAAATCCAACCAACGGAAACAAGGAAGTCACTGCTTGACTGGATTATTTCCTCTTATCAAATCTTTGGAGCCCCAAAGATTCAAAATAAAAACTCATTAGAATAAACTTGGTAAAGATGTAGGATACAAAAACCAACATATAAACATAAGTAATTTTATTTATTTTTTTCGGTACTGGGAATTGAACTCATGACCTTACACTTGCCAGGCAGGCACTTGTGCCACTGAGCTAACCCCTGGCCCTAAAATTAGCAATTTTTATAGACTAATGGTAATCTGAAAAGAAATCAAGAAAATAATCCTACTTGAAATCACTTAAAAATCCATGTAAGAATAAATCTTAACACAAAGATCTTGGGTTCAGCACCCAGTGGGGAGGGGTCAGGGAGAAGGAAGATGAGAAGGAAGAGGATGAGGGAAAGATAAAATTGAACTATGAAAGTAACATATCTCTACACTGAAACCTATAAAATATTGATGAACTGGGCAAGGTGGTTCATGCCGATAACCCCAGCACTCCAGAGGCTGAGGCAAAAGGCTTGCTGTGAGTTTGAGGCCAGCTTGGGCTACACAGTGGGTGCAATGCCAGCCTCAACTATGTAGTGAGACCCTGTCTCAAAAAAACTAAACAGAAACAAAAACAAACAAGCAAAAATCTCACCCTGAACTACACAGTGAAACTCTGTCTCAACATCCCCTCAAAAAAATGACAAGTGAAATTAAAGACAACACCAATAAATGGAAAGATATCCCATATCATGAGTTTCTAGAAGAATTAGTATTAAATATGTTTCTACTCTCCAAAGCAATCTACAGATACAAATACATGGAAAGAGATCCCATAATCTATATTTACGGATTAGGAGATATTGGTAAAGTGTTTTTTTTAAAATTTTATTTAAAAGGAAAAAGAGAAAAACACAAAACAAAACAAAGCGGTGTAAGGGTACAAGTAATACAGAACTACAAAAAACAAAAAACAAAAAACAAAAAACAAAAAAATGGTAAGAAATCACCAGTTAATAGATTACATATTATCATCTTAGAGATAGTTGCTCAAATCACAGTATCAAAGCATACAAAGTGGACATTCAAACAGTGAGACTGCAAACAGTTGTGTTCAATTATCCAACCAAAAACATTAATATGGTCAGCTATTTAACACCCCTAAACACACTTGCTGTTGTATCCTTTAGAGTTCTTTTTTTCCCCTCTCTTTCTTACAACAAAATCCACACATTTTGGGTTTTATTACTCCTTAGTTCTTATTACTTTTTTTGGGGGGGAGAAAATAAAGTCAAATATGGCAAAACAAAGCCATCAGTCAAAACTAAGGATAGACATAGCACATGATGTAAAACAGAGTACAAGGTTAGCAACAATGGTTATCAACAATGTTTCTTGTTTCCTTAAAAAGAATTGTCTATCTCATTAGATATTATAAAGTTGAACAAAACAGTAGAGAACAAGACCAATAAAACTTAAGCATTGTAAACATTACAGGACTTCCAAAGGAGACAATAGTCAAACCAGAATGGGCATCTTAGTGAATCTTATTGCCTTCAAAGTAGTTGCCTATACCCTCAAACTTGATACTATCATACAGAATGGAACACAGTCTAATCAGTCAAAACAAGATCGTGGGAGTATTACAGGACTTCAAAACAAGTTCATAGGAAATAAAAAAAGTTACTATTATATGTCCTGCTAATTTTTAAAATTTTTCCCCTTAATTAAAACAAACATAAGAAATAACTAAAAAAATTTTTAATGTATAAGGGAGAGATTGAGATAAAACAGGACATAACAATATAACAATACAGGTCAAAGCATGACTGTTTCAGCAACCTAGTGCTTCACCACCAAATAACCCGACTTAAGAGTAGTTACCATAGTGTCTGTCTTTTTCCTTGAAATATTTGAATAAAACTTCATATACTATAGCTTCAAATATTTCCATATCAAGAAGCCCAGAATAAAGCCTTCCCAATTAATAAGTGAAAACTTTATAAGGCTTCAAGGCCACATAATGGGGAATCATGATTACCACATATTTTTATATATTTGAATCATTACTTACATTAGGGAAACTATTCGGTATTCACACATGCGAGATTGATTTATTTCACTTATGAGTATGGTCTCAAGCTGCGCCCATTTATTGATAAATATTTCAATGTGATCCTTCTTTATAGCTGAGTAATACTCCATTGTATAGAAATACCACAACTTTTTTATCCATGCCTCAGTTGATGGACACTTGGGTTGTTTCCAAGATCTGGCGACTACAAATTGTGCTGCTATAAACATAGGTGCACATATATCACTGTGGTATGATGCTTTCAGTTCTTCTGGGAATATGCCTAGAAGTGGAATAGTTGGAATAAATGGGACTTCCAATCCCAGCTTTTTGAGAAATCTCCAGACTGACCTCCACAAAGGCTGCACCAGTCTACACTTCCTGGTAAAGTGTTTATACTACTCAATGCAATTTCCAGATTCAGTGCAATTTCTATGGAAATTTTAATGCCATTCTTCAAATTAAAGGAAACAATCCTGAAGTTCATATGAAATCAACAGAGACTTGAAATGGCCACAGCACTCTTGAGCAAAAGAACACAGTTGAGTGCATCACATTATATAACCTGAAAATACACTACAAAGCTAAAGCAACAAGAAGAGTATGGTATTGGCTAAAAACAGACACAGAAACATGGAACAGTCCAAAATAAATCCATAAATATGCAGCTAATTTGGACAAAGGTGCCAAAAGCACAATGAAGCAAGGAAGGTCTCAATAAATGATATTGGGAAAATGACATTCACACGCAAAAGAATGAAATTAGACACCTCATACCACATGCAAACATCAACTCAAAGTGTTTTAAAGATTTACATGTAAGAGCCAAAACTAAAACTACCAGAAGAAAACACAAGAAAAAAACTCCAGACATTAGTCTAGGCAATAGTTCTTTTTATATGACTTCAAAAGCATAAGCAAAAAGTAAAAGTGGACAAATGAGATTACATTGAAATAAAAAGGAAAGAATCAGAAGAAAAAGAGATAACTACAGAATGAGAAACACAGTTGCAAACTACATACCTGAAAAAATATGAACAACTCAACACATGTAAGGAACCCAACCTAATAACAAGGAGACAACTTGATGGAAAAATGGGCAGATGACCAGGATAGATATTTCTCTAAAGACACACAAATGACCGAGAGATAAAAAACAAACAAACAAATCTTCATTTAGCACCTCTCATTATCAGGGGAATGCAAACTTAAACCACAGTGAGATAGATGTTACATCACATAGAATGGTGTTGCTGAGGATGTACAGAAAGGGGAAGCCTGGCACACTGTTGACAGGAATGTAATTACCGTAGTCATTATAGGAAATCCTATACAAGTTCTTTGAAAAAGTAAAACTGTAATTAGTTCCAGCGATCCCATCAAGTACATACCCAAAGGAAAGGAAATCAGTACGTCCAGAGATATCTGCACTTCCATGTCTATGGCTGCACTGTTCGTAACAGCCAAGAAATGGACCTGACCTGAGTGTAAAGAAAACATGGTGAGTATACATAATGGAATACTATTCACACATCAGGCAGATAAAACCCTGTTAAACTGTAACAACACAGATGGAACTGTGGCCATCCAGCAAAGTGACCTAAACCAGGCACAGAAAGGTAAGTAAGTCAGTGGTGGAGTGTCCGACTAGCAGGGAATGCTGGGAGACAGGGGGAGAAGGATGAACCGCATGATCTTACACGTAGGTTTGTGGGGTCTGAAACACTGAACTCAAGCTGTGAGCAGAATGCTTGTCGGCAGCTGGCGGGGAGGTGGGGGAGCTGCTAGGTCACAGTGTGTCAGCTGGGCAGAGGACAGCTGGTTAGTGTTTGAGGTGAAGATCTGAAGGACCCAGCTTCCGGACTGTTGGTCTTGCTCTGTGTGTGTGTCCTGGCACTGGTATGATGGCTCTGTATCTCTAGCAGTGTTCCTGCTCCGTATTTCTTAGACAGAAGGCTATTTGTAGGCATCACCAGATTCCCATGATCTTTTTGCCTCATGAAATTTTAAGATGATTTTGAGTGTGTTTTAGCTTTTTAAGTTACTTCATTGTGAAGCTTGGTAGAATCACCCAGTCTGTCAGTTCTAGGTATAGAAAATTAAGATTTTTAAGCCGGGTGTGGTGGCTCACGCCTGTAAGCCCAGCACTTGGGATGCTGAAGCAGAAGGATCGTTGTGAGTTTGAGACCAGCCTGGGCTACAAAGTGAGCTCAAGGCCAGCCTGAACTGCATAGAGATCCTGTCTCAAAAAGACAAAAAAATTTTAAAAAAATAAAATAAAAAGAAAAAAGATTTTTAACTAGGTAGTTAAAAAAGTTTGTGCCCTCTGTGTGATCACCTATTAAAAATGTGAAAATCACTTTTAAAAAAGTGGCCAGAAAATGGACATTTTGTATATTTCTGATGGGAGTATATGTATGATCTTTTTGAAAAGCAATCTGAAATAGGGGGAAGCAGACAAACCACACAAATGTCTACCAGTAGGAGCATGACTGAATAAATCACTGCATACTTCTACATTATGACTCCTCTTAAATGTAAATATTCCAGTGGGAAGGCAGGTTTAACAAGGAAACAAACAGTTGTCACACTTCAGTATGAATGAGTTTAGAAAACTTTTTGAGGAAGGAAGCGTTAGTCCTAAAACAGCCTGTTTATGAGATTGGCCTTATATAAAATGTCCAAAATTCAGCTTTTCCTGCAGAATATCTACAAGGTTATATGACAAGCAGTTGAACACTCAAATAACAGCCAACTCATTGGTATCTCAAACTACAGGGTGAAAATACTGAACAGATGACACGCATGGCGTCTAAAAGAACCACCCCAGAGTTTGAAGCTTCGACATCCTGTTGCATCAGGGCTTGTGTCTTTCTGGTGACCAACAGCAAGCTCTGCAGAGCACTATTAGAACCAAGTCCCAGGACTTGATTATTCCTGCAGTAATAACAGGGGTAGGAGCAAATATCATACCAGCACTTTCCATGTACCAGCACTGTGGTTAAAATAGTTTCTGCACACATTAAACCACACATTTTTAGAGCAATGATCTCAGACACTGTTTTTTTTTCTTTTTGTGGTGGTGGTGGTGCTGGGAATTGAACCTCCTGCACTGAACATGGTAGTTAAATGCTCTACCAGACACATTTCAGGCCATAAATTGGAAAATTTGGTTTCCTGCAACTTTGTTGATCTCAGTATGCCAGTGTTACTATTTTATGCTGTTACTTGAAAAGTTACTTCTTCTGCGTGCTTCTGTTTTTTAAATGTTGTTCTTTCATCTGTTTATATAAAGCTCAAAACATTATAAAAGCAGAATTACAGAACAAATTGCTGCTATAATTCCATCACCTAGAGATGATAACTATTAACAGCTTTTGTTTATTTCTTCCAATTTGATCTCCAGTAAGAAGCTAAAGTATATACATCAAAAGGCAAAGTGTAACGTATGTGTAGCCTTGAAACCTTCTTTATTCTCATAGCCAAGATCCATGCCAGTATTAACAGATACTTCAGTCTCTATAGCTTCATGGTAGCCCCTTGCTCTCTATGGTACAGGACTGCATTAACCCATGGTTACAATGCTTCAAAGTGTTCACCTGGAGCCACGCTTCAGAGCAAGACAACCATTTTCCAGAATGGACGCCTAAAAGTGAAAGGTGGTAAGGGATAGTATAGTCCTTGCTAAGCTGTTCTCAAAGCATACAAGCTTCCTGCTCACTGTCCTGCCTTACCCCACCCCGCCAATACACAATGCCATCAACATCTCCTCCCCCTCCAAAAATAAAAGCAGGGATGTATTTCATACCAGGCCACTACTGTTAGCAGTAGTTGACAAGCCTGACTGTATGTTGAATGTATTAAGATAATTTTAAAAAATCCTGATGCCTATCCTCTGCCCTAAGTTCTGTCCTTAACATTTCACTCTGGCTGTGAAAAAAATAACCTGTTTTAACACACATTTGTTGACTTTTACTGACGCTGAGAGAGTACTTTCTTTTGTATAATGACCGCCGATACTTCCTCGTCTATGAACTGCAGATTTAATGGCTTTGCCCATTTGTGAGCTGAGTTACTCACCTTTTACTTTTTGTCTGGGGTGCCTTTGTGTGTGCTGGGTGGGGGTACTTTTGATTGAACCCTGGGCTTTCACACTGAGATATCCCTAGACCTGCTTTTGTCTTTTACTTTGAGACAGGGTCTTACTAAGATGCCCGGGTAGAGTTAAAGTATTCATACTCTTGTCTCTGTCGCCCAGGGTCCTGGGATTACAGGTCTGCACCACCACACATGGCTTGGCACGACTCTTTGATTGAGAAAAATAAATTCCTTTCAAAAATTTTAAGCAATTTATCCCCTTTTTTGTTTTAGGGTTGATGTTGAACAGGGTGAAGTTACTGTGATCCGGGGCCTATGATTCATTTCTGTGCCTGTCTCACTGACTGCTGAACTCTCACCAGGCCCTTCCATGCCATATGTCCTTGTATTTCATTCCTGGACATTTTCTTAAATTGTTTCTTTATTGATTTACACACTTTTTGGTTTTCTTTTTTTGGAACTCCTGACCAGACATAAACTGAATGTCCTCATCTGGGTCTTTCATTGTATCTTTTCTGTTTTCACTATTAGTTTTTAGGAGGGATCTTAACCTTTATCTCCTAATATGACTGTTGAGTTTCTCATGTGTGTTAAAGTTTTAATCTCCAAAGTTATTGTGGAAGGGTCGGGTGGGGGGTGTCCCGTATACAATGTCAGAATCTTTCCACATGTTTGATCATTCAGAGCTATCTGCTCATGACTAAGAATTCAAAATTAAAATACTAAAAGCTGCAAACCCACAGGTGGAGCTTTCTCTTTCCTTTCTTTCCTTCCTTCCTTCCAGAAGGGGAGGGCGGGAGTAACTGGGGATTGAACTCAACCTTGCGCTTGCCAGGCAGGCACTTATACCTCTCAGCTAAATCCCCAGTTGGAGCTTTCCAAGTTGGTGGTTGGAGCTGGGTTGTATTTGTAGCTAGCTTGGATTATGAACATGGAGCTTCCAGCTCACCAGCCTTGAGGCTCTAATTTGCATGCAAATGTTGAGTGCTCAGGACAAATCAGGGAGACCTCAGTAAGACTAGGGTCCTCTTCCCTTGAGCAGTTTCCTAGCCAAGCTCACTGTTCCCAGCGCTGTGACTTGCAAACCTGAAAGACCCATAGAGTGTACTTTCCCATATATTTTTGGCTGTGGTGGCTTCCTGCATCCACCTTTAGCCTCCAAGGAACTTCTCAAAATTTCCTGTCTTCTGTGAGTACTACTTATTTATTTTGCAGTGATCTTTTACATTAAAAAAGTGTGCTTTTTTGTATTTTTAGAAATGTGCCCCATGTACTTAGCTTATCATCTTAATTTTGTGTACGCAGGTGATTTTAAGATTTTGTGAAAATGTTGCAACACATAAAACCAGACCAGATGAAAGACTTAACAGCAAGGAACTTGGGAAGGCTACAGCTTTATTATGCAAGCAGGCTCCTGGGAATCTCAGTTCCAAACCATCAGCCCCATCTTGGGGTAAAACAGTTGCTTATACAGTGTTTTCAGAAGGAAGCACAGAAGGCCGATAACAGGATATTTTATAGTTGGCTACACGTGTCTTGCCATGTTACCAGGCAGAATTTATGTTACACAAGCTAACTGGAATTACTAGCACTTAACAAGAAGGTCTGGGTTATGATGAGTAGGAAGACTCAATCGTCTAAAATTGAGCCAAGCTATCCTTGAGGTAAGAACTCAAAAGCAAGCAAAACATAATAAGATGCACTGTCTGGCTAAGTTACACTTCCTTTATAAGCTGCTGTTGGCATGGGGGATGTCAAGGCCAGCTCAGTTTTGTAATTTTCTAACTGTGGGAACAGACTGCACTTCCCTGTCCCACTCTTGCATAGTATTAGAAATAATAAGTTTTTAACTTTCCTTTACATTTAAAACTGCCCTTGGTAACTTAGCTCTTCTCTGTCAAATAATCTGAACTCCTGAAGAATTTAAGATTTTTGCTGGCATGGGGGTGCACACCTGTCAGTTCCAGAATTTGGGAGGCTGAGGCAGAAGGATTGCAGCAAGGTGGAGGCCAGCCTGGGCTATATAGTGAGTTCAAAGGCAGTCTGGACTACAGAGCAGGGTCCTGTCTCCAACAAAACAAAAAACAAAACAAACACCCCCCCCCCCCAGATCACAGATAATCACCTCGTCTATCACAGGCACTGGGGTCACTTTCCTCATGATATTCATTTTATTTCCACAAAAAGTTGAAAGGCAGATATTATTGTCTCAGTTGTACAGAAGAATAAAGTTTAGTCAAAAGCATTAAGTAACTTGCTTAAGTGTCCAGGCAGTAGGGTTGGGCTTGGAGTCCCGGTCTAACTTGCTCACATACAGATGAAGAAACTGAGTCCAAAGCAGACAGTTACTCTGCCAGAATAAGAGGTGAGTAGGAGCCTTACGGCTCCCTGGCATAGGTCCTGTTTCTTACTTAGTGGTTAGAAGTCACATAATCTCCAATAGCATTAACGTGTGACTGTTCTCTGATTTCTTTCAATACTGTATGTGAGACTGGGGTGGGCAGGCAGGCAGCGGATGGAGGATTTAAACAATAATAACCCAGTTTTTAGAAAAGCATTTCAGATACACGTGACTTCTAGTTAAACAACATGATCCCCACGGTCTGATAACTGCACATGTTGTGGGGCTGGTATGAACTTTAAGATGTTTTATGTAAACAGCTGTGAAAACTGCAGATTTCTTAAGCTCATTTTATGCTTCTAGCTCTGCCTTTTTAGCCTACAAAGGAAATGCTTCCCCCCAGCCCCTGCTGATGTTTTCTACTTTTCCTGTGATTTTTTAAAAAATATTTCCCTTGGTAACCACTTTCCTTGGCTGATTTTCTACAAAAAGAACCGAAAGGCATTTGTCCCCAAGGGAATCAGCTATTTCAGATTTTATTAAGACGTCAACTAACATTTTTTCAACATTTCCTTCTGTTCTTTGTTTATAAAGAAAGCTCTGATTTTGTTTCATTTTCAACTGGAGACTTAAATGACACCAAGCAAAGTCTACTTAGTTTAGATTTCCAGGTAAAAAAGTTTTAAATTTTAAGTTTCTACTAAGGCATGTGGAATGATTTTAATATTCTGGTAGTTTATGTGCAAATATGTTTACTCCTAAAAACTCTTTACTAATAGATTTTAAAAGTACAAAGTATGTGTTATTTTGTTTTGTTGCTTTTTTTCAGGGTAATTACTTCCCAAGTAATTACTTCAAAATTTATAGAATCAGGATTAAATTATTTTCATGTTTGGATAGAATTTTGTGGTAAAGAGAAGTATGAACTGGTTTGAAAGTTTCATTGTTTAATTTTTAGTCCTAAAAATTAATTAAAAATGTTTTTCTTTAAAAATCTGTTGGGTGACAGAGGATAATAACAGTTTCATGTAGAAGTTTAAAACTCAAGTATTTTTAAAGTTTACTTAATAAAATTAATGTAAAATTTTAAATGGAAAAATAAGTTAGAGTTTACAGATGATATTTAATGGTTGGGATAAACATAGAAGTGGTAAAAAAAAGATAAAAGTCTTACTTGATAAAAATGATATTGTGATTACAGTATCAAAATTTTACCTCTAGAAACATGTTTATTCACTTAATTATAAGGCTGCTTATTAGATATTAAATGTAAAGCAAAGTTCTGTAAGCCTCTGAAAATAAGGAAAGCCTACACATCAAATTATAAAATTAGCAATAAGAGGTCATCTTACAACAAAGTTTAATGAGGTTAGATACTGATTTTGTCAAAATTAAGGCAATTCTGTGAATTTACTTCTATAAATACTGAGATTTCTGGGTAAGTAAAAACTATCGGCCTGTAAGGAGGGCGGGCGGGCTGGAAGGGATTTCCAGATGAGGATCCCGGAAGACAGAGTGTGATGGTCTGGCAAGGCCCATGCCCGCTCCTCTGCACTCACACAGGCAAGGCCCTGCAAGGAAGTGCTCACAGGAGGCCAGGGCACAGGATGTCTGAGATTCTCATAGGTTTCATCTCAGAGCCTCAAGCCCAGGCCTGACTTCTCATGACCTCACCACCCACAGGACAGAAGGTCTGCACATACGACTGTCAAAGCAGTGAGACATCAGGGTGAATACTTCATGCAGTGCATAATATTCACACCGTGCGCTCATGCAGGCCTACTTGCTCTGCTCCTTTTGGGTCTGTCCTCCTCTGGAGCTCAAATTTTTATAGTGATCTCCCTCCTTGGTACTGTTACTCCTACTGGCTCTGTGAACTGACACATGAAACTTCTCATCAGTGCCAAATATAATACAATTTCAGGTGTCAGTAAGCTAATGAATTTGTACCTTTTTTATGCTTTGCATGTCAGTTTCCCTGAAACTAAAGCAGGTCATAAAAACAGTTCAAATACAGTTTGATTCCAGTAAGGTATAGTAGTGTCTTGGACATAGCTGCAGTAATTAACATACAGGTAAGCTGGGCAAGAGTTTGGCGCTGAGGTTGGCACTACGATCGGCTCAGTGGCTGCTGAGCCAAGGTGACCCAGTGGCATGTCCACACAGGTGAAAGCTGACTCAGGAGAGTGACTCTGGCAGACAGAGTCACAAAAAGAGCTACTGAGATTTAAGAGGGCCAATCAGACAAGCTGCCTTCTGTCCTTTCTTCACATCACTACAAACAGCAGACTATTCCAGATACTAAAGAGGGGTCTCCCCTGGGGCAGATACTGCAAGGAACTCTTCAGACACGGAGGGAAGCGGGGATGAGCTTAAGAGCAAAAATGGAGCCCTGAAGAAGCAGAACAGAAGAAGAAGAAAAGAAGAAAGAAAAGAAAAGAAGAAGAAAAAGAAAATTCAGAAAGATTTTGGTTTGAAAACTCTGAAGAAGAAATTAAGCAACAACAGTACCTATTCCTGGCCACAGTATGATAAAACTTCTAAGTATCAAAGAGAACAAACTGCAAAAATTTTCTACAAAGGAATGAAGATGGGATTCGAGTAAAACTTCTTATCAACACCAAATGTAAGAAAATAATGGACTAACAGATGCAAAGTATTAGAAAAAAATGATTAAATGATTTTGAAATCATAATCCTATTTTCTGCCAAAAAGAATATTTGCAGACATAGAAGAATCACAAACCTATAAGATACTCTAAGAGAAAGAAGATATATATGTATATGTGTGTGTATATATATTATTTTTTTGCAAGTATCAAAACAAGTCTGAAGAAGCCTATTTTAAAGTCTTTCTTCTGGAAGCATCTGTGGATTCCAGAAAAGATGGCTGAAAAGCTTCACAGAGCTTGAAAACAGCTTCAAGAGCAAAACAAAACAAAGAAAAGGGCCAAACCAGGGGTGGCAGTGAGAAGCAGAGGCATGGTGAGATCAGCAGGATTCTGAGTTGGACCCAAAATGCGATAATTAGTTCGACACAGTGAAGTTAACTTTAAACTACTCAATAATGATTGGTGACGCCTTTACCCTCATGCCTGAACCAGATGTAAATCATCTTTGGGTAGAAAACACACCCCAAAGTATTTTCATAAATTTTTATGCAATGCCTGGCACTTAATAAAAGGCCGCCAGGTAAATAAAAAGACAAAACAGTCTGACTAAAAACCTAAAGAAATAAAACACACACACATACACACACAATAAACAAAATACAACAGTGATGGGGAACCTTTTAGAAATGAGTGCCCAAGTGCAATACCAAATCCACTTACCTACTGCAGAGCGCCACCCTGCAAATAAAGCAGGATACTGAGGTTTTAGTTCAGAAAGCACAACTCATACATCAGTATTTTTTGTCTTGAAAGAAAAACAACACACGTGTCACAGGTTTGCCACCACTGAAAAAAACCTAGGCTTCAAAAAGACTTTAAAAAATAAGTCTGATTAATACATTCAGGAACAAAAAAACCACAAGATTAAAAGTTTCAGCAGAGGGCTGGGGATTTAGCTCAGCGGCATAAGCACCTGCCTTGCAAGGAGGTGGTCGTGAGTTCGATCCCCGGTACCGATAAAAAAAAAATTTTTTTTTCAACAGAGAATTGGAAGAAATAAAAACAACAAAATTTAATGGACAGAGTTAATAGCTCATAAATCACAGCTGAAGAATACTAATAGCAGTATGAGGAGGAGGAGGAGGAAGAAGAGGAGGGCAGTGTGGTGAAGGGTTGAAGGCTGTGAAAGTCCCAAATGTGGAATGAGGAGCAGCAGCAGCGGTTACCTCACAAAGTGCCGTGAACCCCAACACAGCACCAACAGGAGAGAAACATCTGTGCCCAGCAGAGCAAAACAGATAAAAGCCACGGACAACAGAACATCCAAAGGCAACAAGGAAAAGGTTCATTTCAAAGGAGAAGTATCAGATGGGGACATGAATTTTTAACAGAATCAAGAGGACCAAACAGATATAGGAATGGTGTCTTCAAAATGCTAAAGAAAATACATGTCGGACTTCCAGGAGAACATGGCGGACAGATAATAGCAGCTACGGAGGCTCTCTGAAAGACTCGGCTCATAATTCAGGAATGGTGCGGACTAAGGAGTCATAAGCAGGTGGAGATATGCTCTGCTGACTCAGGAACGAACTGGGCTGAGAGAAACCAACTTGGAATGCAGTCCTGGTGCTAAAACAGGAACAGAAAAGCCTCGGTGTGGAGGCTGGACCCCGCGCCATTGGAAGCCACGATTTGGGTTTCCTGCTGCGCAGCGACTGCCTCTACAGCGGCTCGGCTCGGCAAGGAGAGAGACGCGCGGAAGCTCTGAGAACGGGAGTCTGCGGACGGAGTCGAAAACTGGACGGGCTGGGAGGCGTGCACTGACTTGTGGTGAGGTGAGTGAGAAAAACTGACACTCTACCACAGTTTGACTCCAGCAGAGGACTTTCTGGACCCAGGCAGTCCTGCGGGAGCAGGGCGTGGTGGCAGACTCCAGCCACACATCCCCCTCTCAGGCGGGATTGGTGAAAAGTGCCTGGCCTGCGTGACGCTGCTGGCGGACCCGGTAGGCTGGCCCAACCCAGATCCCAGAGCCTGACGGTGGCCGGGAGGGGTGACTCCCGCATAGGCTGCCTGGTCCGTAACTCCCTGGTGCGCTGTGCTAGGCGGGAACACCTAACCAGTGCAATTCGATCAGGCTGTGGCTGACAGGGAGAGAAACTGGGTCTCCTATATAAGCTTGCATATATAAGGAACAGAGAATATGGGAAGAGGCAGCAACAAGAAAGGCTCGGGCCCCAATTCTGAGAAACAGGCAATAGCGGACACCGCACCAATAAAGCGCCATATAGAGAGCCTCATAGACCAATTCAGGAATGAAGTTATCAACGACCTGAAGCTAGAAGTATGCAGAATAGTTAGAGAAATGCTAAGCACCACCCAAGAAAAAACAGATGGTGGAATGGAAGAACAGAAAAAGAGGGGAGAATTGTTTGATGGAGAAAACAGAGAAAGCATAGAATACGTGAAGCAGGTTCAAAGGGACTACCAAGAAACTAAGAAGTCTATCGAAGACTGGCATAACAGCTTGAAAGAAACTAAGGACAGACTATCTGAACTGGAGGGCAGACTTGTAATATGGGAGAATGAAATGAAAAACTTCTTAAAAATAACAAAGAAACAAACAGCAATAATACAAAGACAAGAAGATGATAAGAGGATCTATAACTTAAGGATTAAGAACATAAAAGAAGAAGTAGGGACACAAACAAATGAACTACAAAAGCTACTCACAGAAATAATCCAGGAGAATTTTCCTAATTTAGCAAAAGGTAAAGATACTCAGATGTATGAGGCATACAGGACCCCAGCTACCTACAACCCTAACAGAGCAACACCCAGGCATATAATAATAAAAATTCCAGAAATTCAATACAAGAGCAGAATATTAAAAGCTGTCAGAGACAAGAAACAGACCACTTACAAGGGAACACCCATCAGAATTACAGCAGATTTCTCTGCACAAACCATCAAATCACGAAGAGCGTGGGGGGAAATAATTCAAGCTTTGAAAGATAATAATCTCCAGCCAAGATTGAGATGTGCTGCACAACTGTCCCTGGAAATTGATGGAAAAACAAGGTGCTTCCAGGATAAAGAGGAACTGGGGGAATTTGCAACCACCAATTCAACTCTACAGAGAGTATTGCAGGATATTCTAAAAAAAGAAAAATACAAAGAATCCAGAAATAGTGGCGGGGAGGCCACAACGAATGGAGCAGAGAACAAAATGAAGAAGACAAACTGACAGCTACTGACAGAAAAAGAGCTCAACAGAAATGAGGCAGAGAAGATTGGATGATAGGAACAGCTATTTTGGAGAAAATGACATCTTAATAGGTAATACTGATTTAGTATCATCTTGTTTTGAAGTCTCATCAAACTTTTGTTCTTCTGTCTCCAATGGTCTAAACAGGTTGTATCTTATTGGATTTTATTATCTACGACAGTATAAGCAAAAACCTTTTAAAGACAAGGAGATTATACAGAAACCATTGTTCATTTTCTGTTAGTCGATTCTAAATACTCTGTAATGCTGTCATTCTCTTAAATGGTTTTACATTGTTTTGACATACTTAATGCTACAGTATACGAAGTTGTACTCAAGGATTTCAAGGAAAGAGACAATATGGTAACTACTTTTGGGTCGGGATTATCTGGTGGTGAAACACTATTCTGCTTAAATGGTTATGTTTTGATCTGCGTTGTTTCGCTGTTATGCCCTCTTTTTTCTCAATCTCCACTCCATTATTTACTTTTTTATTTTTATCCGTTTAATTAAAGGAAAAAAATAGCAGGATATATTATAGTAACCCACTTTGACTTTCCATTATGTCGATTTGAAGCCCTGTATTACTCTCACCATCTTGTTTTTGACTGATGTTCCCCTATTCTGTTTTGCTGGATAGTATCAGGTTCGAAAGTTTAGGCATCAGCTGTGAAGATAATGAGATTCATTATAACACCCATTCTCGTTGACTTTTATCTACTTTTGAAGACCTACAATGTCTCCAATGTTTTGGTTTGTCGGTTTTGTTCTTTACTGTTTTGTTCAATTGTATTATAACTAATGATATAGGCAATTCTATTAGAGATAGCGGGAGGCATTATGGTAACCACTGTTGATCACCTTGTATTATGTTTTTACATTATCTATTATGTCCACCCTTTTGACTTGACCGATTCTGTTCTGTTATATCACATTTGGTTTTACTCTCTTCCAAAAAAGTAATAAGAACCGTGGGAGCAATGAAACACAAAATGTGTAATAGTCATTGTACAAAAGAGAGGAAAAGAAAGTGCTCTAAACTATATAACTGCATGTATATTTAAGTGTATAAGACAGAAAATGATATCACAGAGTTTTATTGGATCATTGAACAGAACTGCTTACAGTATTATTGTTGGAATGTCCACTTTACTAGCTTTAATTTTGTGAACAATTATTTCTAAGATGACAATATGTAATCCATTAACGAGTGATTTCCTACTGTTCATTTTTTTTTCTGTAAATCTGTATAACTTGTACCCTTTCTCTGCTTTTTTTTTCTTTTCTCCTTAAATTAAAAAAAAATACATGTCAACTGACAGTGCTATATCAAGCAACTGCTTGCTTTCAGGATAAAGATAATATATGAGCATTTTGAGAGAAACACACAAAAAAGAACTCATTTTCAACAGACCTGCACAGATGTATTTACTAAAAGACCTTCTTCAAGGGCCAGGGATTTAGCTCAGTGGTGTAAGTGCCTGCCTGGCAAGTGCAGGTCTGAGTTTGATCCCTAGGACCAGCTAAATAAAATGAAAGACATTATTTAGTCAGATGGAAAATAATCCAAATATTAGTGGGAGATACAGGAGGGAATGAGGAAACTTAAGAAGGGTAAACATTTAGCTAAGGAAAGTTACCTTTAGTAATGTCTGCTCTGGTTGTCACAACTTGGGGAGAGGCCAGGACTCTGTTAAGTATCCTGTCCTATCCAGGCTGGCTCCTCACAGAGAACAACAATCAGACCCAAAACATTAATAGCACAGCAGCCGAAGAGGTCTGATTCTAAGTGAACGTTGAGTACAAAATAATAATCTTTTGAAAGTTTAAAAGATAGAATTAAAACACATAATAGAAAAAGCGTATGTGCCAGAACAGAGACTGGCGTCAGTTTGGTACAGTTCTTTCATTGTCTAGAAAGAGGCAAAGGTCCCAAAGGTCCTTTGCTAAGCCAAGGAGGGGTGAGGTAATTTCTACCAAGAAAAGAACAGTAAAAGGTGCGTAACTGCAAGCTATTTACTCAGGATGTTGCAGCAAAAGGATTGCAAGTTCAATGCCAGCTTGGGGAACTTAGCAAAGACTCTGTCTTGAAATAAAAGTAAAAAGGGAGGGATGTAGCTGACTGGTACTTAGCCTAGCACAAGCCTAGTACTACTCAGTGTGTAGTACAGTATGTATATAAAGAAGGTGTAATTACTAACCAAGTAGCAGAAACTAAATAATCAATTAAAGCAAAAGCAAAAAAGAAAAAGTAACACAGAACGGTTAAGAAAAGTAGAAAGCACAGAGTAAAACAGTAGTTTTAGACTCAGATATACCAAGCATTAGTTTAAATATAACTTGATTACATACTTCAGTCAAAAGACAAAGATTATCAGACTACAGTAAAAATGTTACTAATAAAAATCACATAAAATGTAACATAAGAGGCTAAAAGAATAATCAGACAAATATGTTAAGAAAACATTACAAAAAAACAAAAGAAAAGAAAAAAAAAACATTACCAAAAAGAAAGCAACTATGCTAACATTAGGCAAAGTAGGTCTTGTGGCAAAAAGTACTACTAGAGATAGGGAGAAGGGTGCCATATGAACAACTAAATTTATACATGTGTATCCTTATAATGTAGCCTCAAGATTTGTAAATGAACTTGACCAAACTGATCAATGTTAAATTAATTGTATTTAAAAAACCCAAAATGACATAATTAAAACAAAGGACTCTCTAGGAATATTATTTATATATTTAAAAATAAAATTAAGAACAAAAAACCACAAAAGATATATTGATTAAGATTTTTTAAAAAACAAAAATAGGAAATATATAGTATCAAATATATCAAAATATATACTCCCAAACTGTTAAGTAATTTATAGGGAGAAAACAGATTGTAAAGGCCTGATGGATTCATATGCACTGATATACATAACCAAATAACCATAAAGCACTGCCAAGTGGAAATCAGTTTCAGCATAATACACAGAATACACACACATACATACATACATACACACACAGACTGTTATAAAGGTTACCCGGAACTTGGGGTTGGGAAATTACAGCCCAGAAAACGAATTCCTGTTTTCTAAGCAAAGCACCACCAAAATGCAATTATTTATGTATCATCTAGGGTTCATTTGTCGTTACAACAGCAAAGTTGAGGAGTTGTGACAGAGACCATTGTTGTGCAAAGTCCAAAATACTTACTGCTTGGCTCTTGATAAAAAAATACCTGACTACTTTTGTGCTAAATGAATTACAGGTAAGGAAGTTTGTTTTTTCTGCATTACAGCTGCAGAATTTTGATTTTTAAAAATTTTTTTAGTAACTTGGAGTACATTTTAAGCCGTAACACCTGGTGTTAGGAGAACACTTGGGGCACTAGGTTGTCATGTGGGAATGATGACTGGCCTATTTTCCACTCTCCCTTTTGATAACTAAGCACTGTCAGATTCTATTCAATTATAAGCTGTTACGTTTTGGCTTCAGCGACATGTGACTGTCTTGATTAAAACCCTAAAGCAACTATTTCTCTAAATCGAGGCTCCTCGACCTCAGCACTATCAACCAACATTTTACCCCACTATTTCTGGGCTGCAGTGAGCTGTCCTGTGCACTGTAAGGAGCTTATGGCACCCTTAGCTTCTTCATGGTGAGTAGCTGTAGCAAATTGTGACCACAGAAATCATCCCCAGATAGTCACGGTGGATCACATCTGTGATCCTAGTACTGTAGAGGCTGAGGCACGAAACTGGAAAGTTTACGGTTAGCCTGGGTCACACAATGAGCTCACGGCTAGCTAACACTGCACAGTGAGACCCTGTCTCAAAAAACAAAACAGTATTACTAAATGTTGTTGGGGGATCACCCTCAGTTGAGGAGCATTGCTCTAAACATTGGCCAACTTTTGCTGTAAACTATTTTAACTTCTGAAGCTCACAGTATGCGTCTCTTGCTGCAGGTCTTGAACTCTGCTGTTGTGCATAACCAAAAACAATACTTAAATAAATGACCATGGCTATGTATACTGAAACTTTATATTAAATTTTATCTACATGAAATATTTTTCTGTATTTTTTCTTTATCCTTTTAACACTGCTCCAAGCTCTGGTGAATGCCTGACAAGTGTTCCATGGCTGAACTGTACCTCCAGCCCAGGTTTTAATCTGGTGGTGCTGAGGCTTCAACCTGCCTGGGCCTTCGGCATGCTAAGCAACTGAGCTGTCACTGAGCAACAGTCCCAGACTCCTGCCCTCGTTCTTTTTTTGAACGCACTTAGGGCAGGGCTAATTAGACATCGTGAGGTAAAACTGTATGCGGTTGTTTTCCTTTTTTTGTGTGTGCCAAGAATCAAACTCTGGGGCCTTGCATACGCTCGGCAAGCAGCCTGCCACTGTGTCTTACCCTCAGTTCTCTAATTTTACTTAACCACTTGGAAACAATAAAAATACTTTCATTAGTAGGTTGTACTCAAACAAGCAGGAGGTTCAATGCAGCATTCTGGTCCTTACTCTCCTGACCTCAGCTCTAAACTGCTACCAGCCTTGCAGTCCGGTTCCCCCGGTCCCTGTGTATTAAGAACCTCAGCCAGGTTTAGATCGTGAATGCTGCTCATTTCATGCTTCGGATGCGTGATTCCAGTAAGTCAACCTCTTTTTCAGAACCTAAGTGATGGCCTTGTCCAAATACCGTAGTAGGGACAACTGAAAATTACAGCGAATATATTTAATCAAGAAAATCAACACACTGAGTGCTCCCAAGACTCCCTCGTGGTGGTGCACCCACCTGTCTCACATGGTGTCATGTTCCTGAGCTGAGCCAAGCACCCACACGCTCACACAGAGCAGCTTGCACTGCCCACACACACTGCTACAGACATTTCAGAATCACCTGGTCAATTTTTGTCAAAATTGTCTGCTAGAATGTTTTTTTTTTTTTTTTTTTGCATCTTTTTCCTTTTTACCGGTACTGGGGATTGAACTCACGACTGCCTGCTTGCAAGGCAGGCACTTTATGCCGCTGAGCTAAATCCCCAGCCCCTGTCTGCTAGAATTCTGACTGGCTTTGTGACAAATTAGTGTGGTAAACGGGAGGGAGAATTGCGAATTTAACAATATATACATATATTTTGGAACAGGGTCTCACTATGGCCGTGGGATCGCAGGTAAGCTCCACCGTGTCCAGCTTGGTACTGTCTGTTCCTATTGTCACAGTTATTTTACTGGAGCAGTGTCACAATCGTTTATGTATCACCATGGCTGATTCCATGCTTCAAGGTAATGTTGAACAGTTAGGACAGAGAACAGTCTGAAGTATTTATTATCTAGCCTTTCACAGAAAAGTTTGCTCATGATGGGTCTAGAAATAAATATATGAAAAGTTCCTTGATTCTGATAGAAAAATTCCAAATTCTGATTGGGCAGTAACACTAAAATGCATAGCATATCTGTGATATTTCTCAAAGACCTATTCCTGAGGTATACAAGCAGTTATAAGTCAATTTTCAATGGCAAAAAAGTCACTACTAACTTGGAAATTCTGTTTCACTCTAGAAATTGGCGAAACATCAGACATGAAGTTTGCGTTTTTGTTTTGTTTTTTTCTGCTTATCGTTTTTCAAATTGACTTTGGACAAAATGAGGAAATTCCTAGGAAACAAAGGAGGAAGATGTATCACAGACGACTAAGGAAAAACTCATCACTCAACCAGAGGTCAAAGAGACAGCAGGGAATCCAACAAACAACGACCACTGCACCAATAGCAACCTTTCCCATCATTAACCTCGATTACAGCACGGAGGAAAAGTTTGAATCCTTTTTAAATCTTCCTGGAGTAGAATCAAGCTACAATGTGTTACCAGGTAAAAGAATGGTATGAGAAAAGGGGATGGGAGGCAGAGAGGGTAAGGCCCTCCAGGAAATCAAACTTCCAGAGAAAAACACAAGTTATTTTATTACCTTTTGTTTTAATCTATAAACCAATTTAAAAATAATTTAGGGGCTGGGGGTTTAGCTCAGCGGCATAAGTGCCTGCCTTGCAAGCAGGCAGTCGTGAGTTCGATCCCTGGTACCGATAAAAACAAAAAAGACCAAAAAAATAAAAAATAAAAAATAATTTAAAAAGATTGTTTTAGGAATATATTGATACAAAATGATTAGCAAAAGAAAAATATACTTATCCTACCACTATGCTTATAAAATCATAGTTATCATTTTTGGGTTTTTGTGTATTATGCATCTATTTTAAATAGTTATAATTATAATACATAGTATATAAATATTAATTTGTAAAGTGTTTTTTCATTTATGACAGATCATTCAGAACGGAAATTACTCAGGTGACTTTAAGAACACATGGCTATTAGATATTTTATTAAATGTGTTTCTGTATACAGCATACTATTGGATCTTGCTGCTTCATCCATTCTGCCAGTCTTCTTTTATCTTGATTGGGAAATTGAGACTATTAACATTGATGGTTATAACTGATGCATATTGACTTATATTCTCATCGTGTTACTTTCCTATTGTTGATTTTCCTTTTTGTTGTTGTTGTCTTTTTGAGACAGACTTTCACGATGCAGTTCAGGCTGGCTGTGACCTCACTTTGTAGTTCAGACAGGCCTTGAACTTGCAGCGATCCTCCTACATCGGCCTCCCGAGTGTCAGAATTATAGGCATGGGCCACCGCACCCAGCTTTCTCCTCTGTTTAGCTGCTTGTGTGGCCTGGTAGATTCCTTTTGTTGGGGTTCCTGGAGTTGTAGTTCTCATTATCCCTTTGTAGACGGCCCTTCAGAACATTCTAGAGCACTGCTTTTGGTGACTGTGAATTTCTTCACGTTTTGTGTCACAGAAGTATCTTATTTATCTATCAGTTTTGAAAGACAGCTTGTGGGGTACATCAATCAAGGTGGGAGACTGTTTTCTCTTATGGCTTGAAATACTTCATTACACGCTCTCTTTGATGGGGTTTGTGTTGAGAATTCGGCTATGATTCTGATAGGCTTTCCTTTATATGTGATCTATTTCTTTTTTCTAATAGCTTTAACATTCTGTTCTTGGGTTACATTTCTGGAATCTTGATTATTATATGCCTTTTTGTAGGTTTTTTTTTATCATGGCTAATTATAACTTTATATTCTTTATTTGTCTGTGTGTCTAATTCTTTTTCCCTGCTTGGGAAGTTTTTTTTTCATTAATTTTCTTTTTCATTGACTCTGAATGATGTTATGCTAATTCTTACATTATTGAGCAGCTGCTAGACTGATTTTTGTGGTCCCTTGTTATTTTTAAGAAATCTTTTTTTTTTTTTTTTCATGATCATTAACCATAGTCCCATCTTCTATACTGATGTCCTGTTCACACACTGGCTCTTTTTGCTGTGTATACCTTCAATGGAATTTTTAATGTCCTGGATACTTGTTTGAATCTGTTTCATGGATTCCATTTCTTTCCTATGCTGAGGAGTCCATAGTTTCCATCATTTTCCTAAGTTCTTCTATTTCTTTTTTTTTTAACCAAGTCTGTCATTATGGTTACTATATCTGTAGTTACGTGTCTTTTTGTTTTGTTTTTGGTACCGGGGATCAAACTTGCAACCTCATACTTGCCAGGCAAGTGCTTATGCTGCTGAATTAAATCCCCTGCCTGCGAAGTTATTTATGATTTTATTTTTTCTAGAGCTGCATCTGCTTTGTTACTTTTGCTGTTGCCACTCAGAGACCAGATGGGTGGTTTTCGAGTTGTCTCACCTCCTTGCCGACTGGGTTTGCCTCTGATGAGGTAGACTTCTGGGGTTGCATCTTAAGTGTCTTCTCATTTTTTTTTTCCACTTAATTCCTGGACTGATGCATGTAAATTGCTTATAGCAAGTAGAACCTTTAGGTGAGTACTTCTCAGAGGTATCTTCCCAGTGTAGCTGGGTTTTGGGTTTTGAGTTTGCTGCAAAATTCTGCTTCTCCAATTTACTGAGGTTAAGAAGTTGAACCGTATTTGGCCTAGCTCCTTGCTCCATCAGACTGCCTATAATACTTTTTACGACCCTTAGGCAATCTCAGTCTTGGCACTCCAGGAAGAACTGATTAAAACAATTATGTCACCTTGGCTGAAGCAGGACAATCAGCAGTGACGATGGCATCAAATACAGCTTAGAAAATGACAGACTGTGGTAACTCTTAATTTGCCATGTTTAACTCTATGACTAGATTTGTGGTTATGTAACAAAAACAGGCACTGCAGTCTGCTGTGTCCGCTGCTCTGTCCGCTGGTACATTTCTCTGGGGAGGCCCCTGGGTGGCCAATATTTACCGTGTGTCTGCAGGTTCAAACCACCCCTCCCACACACAGTGACTCACAAAGTGAGTCAGGGCTCAGGGAGAAAGTGTCACTTGCCACCTCTTTCTTCTTCTTCATTGAGGCCTCTCTCTTTGCTCTTCCTGTGGGCTTTAACTCTTAGTTGAGATTCTTCCTGGGCTACTAAATATTTTCAAACAAAATTTTTTAAAATACAAATGAGTGCAAATTATTGAATTTATTTTATAGAAACCACACTATGGATTTTTAAAAACTGAAGAGTTAAATGAAGCATGAATAAATATGAGTTTATTTTTTGGTTTTATTTCTTTTTGTTTTGGGTACTGGGTTTGAATCCAAAGCCTTTATGTATGCAAGCCTTAGGTATGCAAGAACCTAACCACTAAACTACATCCTCAGCCCTTTGGAACTTTTTAAAAAACTTGATTCAGGGTCTCACTAAAGTTCTCAAGGCTAGCCTTGAACCCATGATTCTCATGTTTCAGTCTCTAGAGTAGCTGGGGTTATAGGTGTTCGCCACATGTTCAACTAAAAATTAGTATTTAATGATCTTTTTCCAAGTTTAGAGCAAAAATATTTTACATATACCATTAAATAAAACTTTGAAGAGACAAAAAAATCACTATATTTTTTTTGTGACTTATTGTCTCAATAAAGCTAAATGCTTCTAAACTACTATTTCCACGAAGCTAATAGAAATAACAATTACTATGAAAGTAGGCAATTCGGGCCACACCAAACATGAGCGGGGAAAGAAGAGGCAGAGAAATCAACTAAAAGGACAACTCCACTACAGTATAATAATAGTACATGCACAGCTGCCAAAGAATGATAAAATCAGGGGCTGGAGATTTAGCTCAGAGGCATAAGTGCCTGTCTGACAAGTGCAAGATTATAAGTTCAATCCCCAGTACCAAAAAAAAAGTTAAAATCAATTTTCTTATTTAAATCAAAAGATATCCAAGGTATAATAATAGAAGATTGAGGCTGGGCATGGTGGACCACACCTATAATCTCTAGCACTTGGAAGGCTGAGGCTAGACTGGGTTACAAAGTGAGTTCAAGGCCAATCCAAACTGCATAGCAAGATTCTGTCTCAAAAAGATAATAAATAAATAAATAAATAAATAAATAAATAAATAAATAAATAACAGATTGAAAGCCAAAAAGAAGTACACATACTATGATCTCACCTCTGTTTTAAACACCTAGCAGTCCAATTATTTAGAACAGGATGACCAAAACTGCCTACTTTTTCATTAATTTTTGTAACAGGAAATACAAAAACAATTTTATCAAATGTATTAAATAATTTTTCTGTTTATCATATATCTTAAAACATTCAATACACAGTGAAACCGTACAACCTGGACAGTAGGATTTCATCTCTTTTCAAATCCTTTTCCATTGCTGCCTTTCTTTGAACAGCACACCTGCTGCTGCTGGGTTGGCCTTTCCTTTCCTTCTGTGCGTGGAATATTTTCAATAAAATATCTAATGGTGAACACACTGATGACACACGCCCTGGTCTGTTTTTCCATTATTTGGTATACTAGACCTCATCGAAATTTTAAGTGACTTTTTGAACCTACAATGTTTTAAATAAATAACAAAATGAATTCCATATTGTTTGGTTCAAAAGATGCATATGTATTTTGTAATAATATTTTTCCCTTGTTTTTTGATTTTAGGATAGCTTGTAAGATGTTGGTCACTTCTGTCAACACCAGCCATACAATTATTATAATCACTAGCAACTACTGGAATTCTTTTAGTTTCCTTTCTTAAGATCTATTATTTCTGTATTATGAATACTTGACAATAAGGAAACATCTTTTTTGTCTCTCCATTTCATAACACAGATTTTTCTCTCCAATATGCTGTTTTTCCTTTTTCAGTTGTTTTCTTTTGCAGATTTTTTGGCATTTCCTTCCTGTTCAGCCTCAGTGTCCTGAATGTGTCCATTTTGTGTTGTAAAAGATCATCACTGAGTTCTGGATGAGTATAAAAATTGTATCTAATGCAATTACAAAGAATTTTTGTAAATGGTAGCACAAAATTATAGTTCATTTTTCACAAGTAAACATGAATTAGTAACAGAAAATATTCAAAACTTATTAGATTTCACTAGACACAGACATCTAAGGTGAATACAGTGTTCTAAATAAAAAAAAGCAGCAAAAGTAGTTGACATAAAACAGACATAGGTTTAACTCAGCGACATAAGTGCCTGCATGGCAAATACGAGGTCGTGAGTTTGATCTCCAGCACCACCCCCCCCCCCCCGCCAAAAAAAAACCCAACACAGACATAGGAGTGTACATTGCAGAAACAAGAATTGGCTGGTTGAAATGAGACCTGCCTGAGTGATGCTTGGGTGGTCAGCACATAAACAAATGTACTGCCCAAGTAATGCTTGGGGTAAACTGCTAAGTGGTTGAAATTCTATTTTATTCATTCTATTTGTCTAATATAAATTCCTACTATGTTGCCCATCCTGGCATCCAGCTCTTGGACTCCATCTATCCTCCTGGTTGAGCTTCTCAAGCAGCTGCAACTACAGGCGCATGCTACTGTGTGTGATTTAAAAAAAAATTAATACAGGGTGATGCACACTTTCTAAAGTATAACAGTTGTATACTAAACATCTCTAGTTATTCCAAGTTTTCCTGTGCTCATAATGTATTTTTTAAAAATTGCATTAGTGGGGCTGGGGATTTAGCTCAGCGGCATAAGCGCCTGCCTTGCAAGCAGGCAGTCGTGAATTCGATCCCTGGTACTGATAAAAACGAAAAAGACCAAAAAAAAATTTGCATTAGCTCATATAACATACAAATTAATATTTCAGTTATACACTTTGGTGGTGTTTAGTATATTCACAATATTGTGCAGTGACCACCACTAAATAGTTTCTGAACATTTTCAACACCTTACACGGAAACCCTGTACAAAACTCCTCATTCTTCCCTATTCCCAATCCTGACAGCCCTTATCTATTCTATAAACTTATTCTGGAAAATTTCACATAAATTGAATCACATCATGCAGTGTTTTGCATCTGGCTCCATTCATGGAGCACGAGTCCAGAGTTCACCCATGGTGAGCCCTTGTTGTGGTGGAATAACATTCCCTTGTATGTACAGGCTACATTTTGTTTATCTATGCATCACTTTATGACAGGTATTTGGTTTGTTTCCACCTCTTAGCTATTGTATGTGGCCCAGCCATGAACATTTGTATATAAATTTTATTTGAACATCTGGTTTCAATTCTTTTGAGTATAAATCTAGGAGTAGAACTTCTAGGCCATGTGATAATCCTGTATTTTTTTCTTTTTGATTATATGCAGGAAATGGTATCTCACTGTGCTTTTGGTTGATGTTGGACATCTTTTTTTGACTTGTGTGTCTTCTTTAGAAAAGTTTATATTCAAGTCCTTTGCAAGAAAAGTGTATATTCAAGTCCCTTTTTGTTTTTTATTTGTAGTGTAGTGTCTTGTTTGTAGCTCAAGATGGCCTTAACCTTACAATCATCCTGCCTTAGCCTCCCAAGTGTTAGCATTCTTAGGTATGCCTGGCCTGCCCATTTTATAATTGGGTTGTCCTTTTGTTGAGAGTTCTTTTGTATGTCTTGGATATTACACATTAAATCAGATATATGATTGGCAAAATTTTCTCTCATCATGTATGTTACCTTTTTACTTTTTTTGACAATAGCCTTTGATGTACTACATTTTAAATTTTAATGAAGTCTAATTCATCTTTCCTTCTTTTTGCTTGTGCTTCTGGTGTCATATCTAAGAGTTTATTGCCAACTATAAGATCATGAAGATTTACTCATATGTCTTCTAAGAGTTCTGCAGTCTTAAGCTTTTACATTTAGGGATTTGAATCATTTTGAGCTAATTTTTGTATCTGATATTGTAAGGTGGGAGTTCAGCTCCATTCTTTTGCATGTGGTTATCCAGTTGTCTCAACAACAACATTTGTTGAGGAACAATTTTCTTCCCTCACTGAATGTTCTTACCACCTTTTTAGAAAATTAACTGGCCATAGATATGTCTTAACTTACTTTCTTCATGGTGGCGAAGATGATTAGTGTGGCTTGGGAGCAAACCTTTTGTAATGTTTAGAAATGTGTAAGTTGAGAAGTCAGACTTGGTTCTTTTTTCTCAATATTGTCTTGGCTACTTGGGATCCCTTACAAATCTGTAACAATTTGAGGACCAGCATTTCTTCTTCTGCAAAACCAACCAACCAACCAACTGTTGAAATTTTGATAGTGTGTAGGCCCGGATAGTAGTTATACAATCAGGAAGAGAAAACCTAAGTTCCCTCTCCAGAGGAGTGACTGAATGAGTGGGACCAGCTGATTGCAAGCACCCGAGTGAGACATGGGTAGGTCTAAATGGAGCGGGTGCGGCGTGGAGATAGGATGAGTGTCCAGTGTGAGATCATCTGAGGGCAGAGTGTGCAGATGCGGGCTCAGGTGGAGGGGTTAGCAAGAATGACACCATGGATGGGAGACATTCCTCTGAGATTCCCCTCGGTTCTCTAGGACCATTTCAGGGACGCAGGGTTGCCATGGGTTACATGTACCTGGCTTGCTTGGCTCACAGGGAACAGGAATTGTCTTGGGCTGCATATAATATAGTTAATATGTAAGGAGCAAAGCTCCCTTTAGTTAAAAATATGTTTTATTGTCATAAAGGTGTATCCAACCCACAGTGTGCACTGTGTACTTCATTGTGCTTTTTACGGGTAACTATTATGGTCTGTGAATTTCATTTTCATAAAGCAGTAATCCAAAAATGAGCACTGCGGTGTCTAAGAAGCCCACAGAAGTCTCACCTTTCCCCTGTGCATGTAAACAAAATTGGACAGTGTGCTTCTCAGTGCTCTTCCGGCTCTCAGGGCTGAGAGCAAACTACACAGCTTTGGTTAGGTGTAGCCGTCTGTCGTGGCTTGTATAATTAGATACCTTTAAAACTCAGGCAGCAGTTTGCAACCTCCCCTTCTCACCACTGTGGCAAACATGGCAGTGTGTTTGCAGAACCCTGCTGTCTGCTACCGTGTGACTAAAATGAGCCCATTGAGCCCGCGTTCCCACACTGGACACACGATTCAATGAGAAAACTAAGATTTGAGGGTTGCTTGGTTCTGCACTCAGGCTGTCCCGATAGATACAAGCTGGAATTGCAGTTCATGGACAGACACCACGAGGAGGTCACTCTCAGAGCTCAGAGAGAGGCTGAAAGGAGCGTGAGTGAGAAGCATCTCCAGGGGCTGTGCTGGAAGGACGTGTTTACTCTGCAGAAACACACAGGATTTTATCCTTGTGTAGCTAGATCAGTCTGACTTTATTCAGCATTTAATTCTATTCAGAGATGCTGGCAACCACCTAGATAATTTAAGTGACTGTTAAATTACCTGTGTTCTTTTAGGAAAAAAGGGACACTGCTTGGTGAAGGGCATGACCATGTACAACAAAGCTGTATGGTCTCCTGACCCCTGTACCACCTGCCTCTGCTCAGACGGAAGAGTGCTTTGTGACAAAACCATGTGCCAACCCCAGACGTGCCCTTACAAGCTCACACCCGAAGGAGAATGCTGCCCGGTCTGCACTGATACTGGTACAGAGATGTAGCCAAAACAAAACATTGTGTGTGGTTCAGTCAATTCTTTTGTTTCTGTTTTGTCACTACTTTAAGGTAGTAACAGCCTAATTGTCAGGCACGATGCTGATAAACAGAAATACCTGGGGCAGTGGACGGGAGGTTGACTGGGGTAACAGAATATGGCCTTATCGTTCAGGTTAACGTGAGTAAACGAAGACCAGATCACATGCACATGTGACTCTTAGTGTTAGTGCTATCACCATGGGATTTCTACAACAGGCCTTGAACTAGGGATTAAGGGCTCTGCTGTGGTCTGTACGTACTGTAGCTCATTTACCCCAGATCGCACTGGGTGCAGTTATCTGAAATGAAGTCACTGAGGTCACAGAACAGAGGAGGAGTGGCTTGCACGTGGACAGAATGCAGCCTGCACTCTCCGGCTGTTCTCCCAGGCAACCCACAGCCCAGCGCGGCCTCAGTGACCCTGGGACACATACAAGTGTGGGAAGAGCATTGGGTCCTAGCGCCACACTCAGTGCTGGTCACAGTGTGGCTCCCTGCAGGCCTCTTCTAGGAGAAGCAGCCTATGAAAGAGAAGCTTAGCTGGTTATTTCTGAAAATAGGTAAGCAGGTATTAAATAAATAATTTCCCAGTCAGAGACAGAGACATTTTCTCTCGTCTATAACTAAGGTCAACTGGTATCTCATTCAGATGATCACAGGGCAAAAGTCTCCTGCGAGGAAGAACTACAGAATACTTAGGAATTGTATTTTGCTTTGTATAATCAATGAAAAATTATGTTTTTTGAAAAATGCTAGAAAAGGTTCAATGAAATTGATTCCTTAGAGTGAAACACAAGATTTATAAGGCAAGATACAAGAAATTCTTAGATGTTTTTCAAGAGCCTACATATTCTTGAAATGTTATCTTGGAAAAATAAAGTTGGAATATATGGGAGGATTTTTTTTTTTTTTTTTGGCATCAGGGCTTGAACTCATGACCTTATGCTTGCCAGGCAGGCGCTGTGCCACTAAGCTAAACCCCCAGCCCAGGGGAGGATTTTACATGCTTCTATGTGACAGCTTTAGTTTCCTTTGACCGATTTTTTTCTCGTTCTTTTCTCTGCATGTTTTGTGAGAGATCTAAAAAACTCCCAGACTTTATAATACATACTGAAATGATATCCCAAGTAATTTCTTCAAATAATTAAATTTCCTGAGTTTCTCCAAGGAGTGGTTCACACGTAGCATTAAATGAAAACAGAAAGATGATAAAATGAATTCATAAGCTTTGATGGAGGAAAGCTTGTGCATGGAAGCTCACTTTTCCCCAGAACTGAGTGGGTGAGATTAACTATTTTGGTTTTTTGAGACAGTCTCACTACATAGTTTGGGCTGGCCTCAAACTCACAGCGATCCTCTTGCCTCAGCCTTCCAGCTGCTGGGATTGCAGGGGTGTGCCACGACACCTGGCTGAGACTGAATTTAGACTCACGCCCTGCATTCCCTAAGTCCTGCCGCCGATAGAGCCATATGTAAGTTAGAGTAGCTTTCTATGAGTGTCTGTTCCGCTCCCAGCACTGTGGTGTGATGAACAGCACTTCAGTACATGTCTAGGAAAGCAATGGAACTTAGGTCCAGGGTGCCATGCACAATTCTCAGGCAGAAAAGCCAATTTATGTGGAAAATTCAGCAGAGAAAAAGAGAACTTTATAATTCTGATTTCACGGCATGCTATCAGGCCCTTGGAGCTGAGGGAAAAAAATGGGTGAAAGAAATAAATATATAAACAAAAGCAGTTTATTACCATAGTAAAATGTATACCTGTTTTAACATTTTATACCTGAAGACAGACTGTAAATTCTTATATAAAAAATGACCCAGGCTGAGTGCAGTAGCTCACGCCTGTGCTTGGGAAGCTGAGGCAGGAAGACTCTCCCAAGTTCAAGGCCAGCCTGAACTACATAGAGAGACCCTATCTCTAGAAACCAAGGCTGAAATCAAAACCAAAACAAAACCAAACTAAACCACAAAGACTCAAATAAATGGAACAGTATCTATTATAAAGGTATCACATCTGATGATATCACAAGCTCATGATAACGTTGCTATTTTGCATCATGTGGCAATATTATTCCCTCTTTAGTCCCATGGCAGACCATATTCTAGCAAAAACACATGTCATTCAATGCAAAGACTAGCAGAGGCACAGAAGCATGAAAAATTATAACAGATCTTATAAAATGGAAATAGTTACAGTTAAAACTTTGCAAAAAGAAAATTGAAGATGCATTTCATTTTTAAATGGCACTCAATCACTTGGAGGGAATAATATTTACTAACCTCCTTTTCATTGTGATTTTTCCTCTTATTAACGCCATCGACTTGCCCCTGCTCACTCCTCCCTGCGTGGCCAGTTCTCTCCTACTCCCTTGCCAATGGTAGTACAGTAAATGATAGAACTGAATTTTCTGGTGATTCTTCAGAACAAAGAGAACCGACCAATGTGCTTCCTAAGCAACTGCCACCTCCTCAGGTAGAAATGGACCAAGTATTTGGAAAAGCAGCGCTTCAATCTGAGGAGGCCGGGGAAGAAACTAAAGGAGATGGAGAGCACAAGAAAGAGACCTCTGGACACAGGGGCCAGGGTGGACCTCACGGTGAGGGGGAGAGCAGAGGAGACGGCAGGCAGAGGCCTGGCAATGCAGGGAGGCCAGCACATCAGCAGCCACGCTGTGGAAGGGGGCAGGCGGAGGAAGAGGATGAAGAGGAGGAAGAGGAGGAGGAAGGGGAGGAAGAGGAAGAGGCTGTAAGAGGAGACGCACTCCCAGTGCCCTGCCACCTCCCCTTCCCCGCTCCCCCCAGGGGCAGGCCACGCCTGCCAAGCGGCTGCTCCTTGTCCTACAGGACCATCAGCTGTGCCCATGCTGCCCTGACTCACATCCCACCACTGATGGCCCCGGAGATCACAAACCTGGAGCTTGCAGGTAAGAGACATCGATGCTGTTTTGTTTTGTGCTTTCGACATAAATGCGACCCTTGCTGCTGTATGAATGCTGTGTTTCAATCTCACGACAGAGATTAATTCCATCAGCTTCACACACATGAGCTCTCTAGAAGACAGAACCGTACTTCAGAAGGCTTAGGTGTGAAATAACCACCAAATCAAATGATTTTCCACACACCTTTTAAAAAGTCAGCTTCAATGGGCTATAATTTGTACACAGTAGAAGTGATCTTTGGTGTAGAGCAGCTCTGAGAGCTGTGTATGCACTGCCGTGATCAAGACACAGAACGCCCCCATCACTCCCCAAAGTTCCTCCTTCTCCACCTTCCCTCGTCCCTGGCTGTGACAGAAAAATGTCTTCTATCCCTATGGTTTTGCCTTTTTGAGGCTGTCACATACACACAGGATAGGGAGCCTTTCTGGTGGAGTGTCTAATGCTCTTAGAGCTGAATCCTGTTTCGGATGTGTCACTCGTTTGTATGGCAGGTAGTGTCCTGCTGTATAAAGAGCAGTTACCAGTGAGGGACCTCTGGGCTGTTTCCTGGCAAGACAATGTGTGCGTATAAATGTCTGTGTGGACCTATGACCTCATCTCTCCAGGGTTATGCCCAGGGACGGAACTGCTCAGCTGGATGGGGAAACCCAAGTTTCACTATGTAGAGTCCACTGGACGGTTCTCCAAGGGGGCTCACCCTCGGCATGCCCTCGGCATGTTCCTGCCACACCATGCCAGCACAGTAGAGCCGATTCCCCCTGGCTCCAGCCACTTCTGCGGGAATAGAATTTCTGGACCTTTTGTTCGCGGTGCTGTAAAAGCCACCAGGGAGGGTTCTGGGTGGAGGACAGCAAGAGCAGGTGTGAAGGGCAGGTGAGGGCGGTACGGCAGGTGGGCCTGAAGGTGCGGGGGTGGGTGAGGACAGGAGAGCAGGCCCTACATACTCCTGCAGATCCCTCTCTGAAGTGAGGTGCTGCTGGCATCTAGTGTACTAGAGGCTTCCATGGCCTTCATAACAGAGGCTTTCATTTCACTTTCATCTCACCTAGTAACTTGCACGGCAAACTTTCATAGCCTCTGTGTGACGTATGCTCTACCCTAAGAAAACCCAGTGGGTCCAGGAAGGATAAATGACCATGTTGGGCTATACTGTCTGCATTTTACAAAAAGGTTACTACATTTTCCCCCTAGTATTGGGGAATCAAACCCAGGAGACTCAGGTGGGACCCCAAGAGGTCATCTTCCTGCCTCGACCTCTTTCAGTACAGGGATTATGGGCTGGGCTGGGGTGTGTGTGTGTGTGTGTGTGTGTGTGTGTGTGTGTGTGTTGGGGGTGGTACTAGGTCTTAAAATCCGTGGCCTTCATGCAGAACTATATCGTCACCCTTTTAAGAAAGCTGTCACTAAGTTGTCAAGTTGCTCAGGCTTGTGGTCCTCTTGCCTCAGCCTTCCAGAGTATTGGGATTATATAAGCAGTACCCTATGGTTTTTATAGTATGTATTATTTCTGGAAAGGTCATTTTCTGTGTCTAAAATCAACTAAAAAAAAATCACTGACTACTATCCTTAACTAAGGTATCAAAACAAAAGTTCTTAAAATAAGTGCAAAGAACTCAGTAGATTTGTTATTCCCCTCCGTGGGCAGAGAGATAATGTCAGATATGGGGGTGGGGTGGGGCCTGAGATGATCTTCCCAAGTTGTTTATACAGGAAGGACACATGTTCAGAGGAGGTGAGTGGTTGGCCTGATCTCTTGGATAAATAACATCATGCTCCCACCCCAGGGAAACTGCAATAGAAAAATATGAAGAACAAAATCAGTTTCTGTACAACCTCATAGAAACACTTCGTTTTCTGTTGATGCATAATGTTATTAGTTCTGTCCAGCAGACTGCACTCTGGGTGTTTAAGCAGCTTCATCTGAAACATCAGGCATGGACTATGACGAATCCTTAGAAAATTCTGACTATGGTGAATTATCTAGTCCCAGGACTATTTTCCAAACACGCACTTGTTTATGCATTTCCTGCCCTTGTTCTGAGTATTGTTTTTCCCTTCAGACCTAGCTCTCTCTTGATATGCATACAAATGTGTACATGTCTGGATATTTGCATATGTCTAACACAACTGCTCCGTGTCCTAGGGAATGCTATCAGCTCCATCCCGAATGAAGCATTTAATGGATTACCGAATCTGGAAAGGCTTGATCTGAGCAAAAATAATATCACTTCTTCAGCCATAGGTCCAGAAGCCTTCAAGGTAACCACATCCCCCAATGTGTGTGTAACAATCCATGTGAATGGCTTCACTGTGATGAGCAGCAGCTGTAGTCTTGAGGTGGGGAAGGAAGGAAAGGCAAACAGGCTTTAATTGGAAGTCTTCTTCTGCATTAAGGAAGTTCCTTCTCTGAAGTCCCTAAACTGCATTCAAGTTTTCTCTTTTTTTTTTTGTCTTTTTCCTTTTTATTGGTACCGGGGATCGAACTCACGACTGCCTGCTTGCAAGGCAGGTGCTTATGCCGCTGAGCTAAACCTCCAGTCCCTTCAAGTTTTCTCTTGAGCGTCACCTATTTTACATACTTTTAGTCTCACCTTTGTAACAACTTAAATGCCTCAGTGACATAACTAGAGCGTTCAGTTTATGGAGGACTTTCTTTCCAAGAAGCTGAAAACATTTAAATCTGATGTCTTAGCATATGAAGCATTGGCTAGGAATAAAACAAGGTGTCTATGAAGCCTCTGTGAGCATTTTCAGGCCAGCAAGACATTGCTTTCTTATTTATGGGCAATGGGCAACATCTAGTAGAAGATGCTTTGGCAGTGGGTTCCGGAAAAACAGAGGGGCTCAGCTGAAAACTGGCACTGGGTTGGATGGGAAGGAGGACAAAAAAGGATAGGAAATAATACAGAGTAAGCCTTTGAAGGAAATAGATCTAATTAAAGATCTTTTCTACAGAAAGGAAAAGAGAAATCAAGAAATTTCAGGGCAACAACAGTAGAAGACAGGGAAGGTTAAAGGCTGGTGTGTGTAAAGAAGGCTCATACATGTGTGCGCCTTAAGAGACATAAGTAAAACACTACATTACACTAGCTCAAACCCTGCTCCTCTGGACAGCCTTCCGGGTCCCCCAACAGTTCTCACACATCGCGAGCCTCTTGTGTTCTTAGCTCCTGGTTCTCTTCTAGAGCCCGAGCAGACAGGTAACAGGGCTCCTGGTACCTGCTTGAAGCTATCCATCTTTCTAACAGTTGGCATTAGGAGCCATATATATCTTCTATTTGGTCACAAGAAAAACACTGTAGATTACCTCCTTTTCTTGGCTGGGGAATTTCTTGTCCTGCTATAAATTTGAAACTGGACTATGATTACTGGAGAAGTGAATCATTCCACATAGATTCACTAAAGAACTCAACTTTAGTTCTCCATTTTTGCTACTTCAGGCCAGGCTTGGAAATAAACATGCAACTATAAAAGTGGAAAAGCACTTTTTCAGGCAGTTATTTGAGGACCACATAGAAATAGCCTGTGATATTTGTAGCATTTTGTTTTAAAAACTTTACACAGTAATTAGTGTTTTATTATGACCTCTTTCCTCACATAAATAATAATGTACATATGAAACTTTACAAATACAGATTAAAAGCCATCTTACCTCTAAGCACACATCAGTCAGATTAATGCATGATTTAATGAAATTTCTATCTCCTGCTATGAAGATAAAGACCTAGCAAATTTAAGAGTAGCTTGCTTGCTATTTCTTTCTCTCTTTTTCTTTCTTTCTTTTCTTTTCTTTTCTTTCATTCTTTCTTTCTTTTGTTCTCTAGCTTTCTAAAGTTGCAATACAAATATGGGTGAGTAGAATATAAAGTCATCAAACGTGGTTTGCTGCAAATGCATGTGAATAAAAGCTGTTACTGTGCTAACATTTACGTGGTAGAGAGAGGATTGGCATGTGGCCTGCCCATTATTAAGACAAAGGTCATCCAAGTTTGTGAGATTTATATTCTTTTCCTAAAAAGTGCCCATTGTATGGAATATGTGACCATACAGGTGATAAGATAAAAATGGTAATTTAATATTTGCTTTTTAAGCTTCTGAAGAAGTTGGTGCGCCTGAATATGGATGAAAATAATTTAGTGCACATTCCTTCAGGATTACCATCTACCTTAGAAGAACTCAACGTCAATGAAAATAATCTTCAGGCTATTGATGAAGAAAGTTTTTCGGGTATTTAACATCTGTTTTTTTGTGGCATGTTTCCTGAGAATCTTTTTTCTGTTGTAACTCTGATTTACAGTACTGCCAAATGTATAACTAAAAAAATCTTTAGGTCATTACCATTTAAATTGATAAAAATTTATGAACTGGTAAAACTTAAAAGCATATTTTACATTGCGTATTATCTTTTAAAAAGCACACTAACCTCAAACAAAACTTTCAGTGATTCTAGGTTCGCATCATGTGTAGTACAATGACTCTCCTACAAATCCCTAACACCCAGAGAACCACACTAAATACTGCCCACTGTGCCATAAAGTTTGGTGCTCTGTACTGATACTTTTGTTGGCTGTTGGTGATCTGGTGATTGGGTTTCCTTCATCTTCCCATCAACAGTTTGCACTATGCCTATGACAACATGGTGTTATTTTACCTTGTCGTGTGTTAGAACCTAAAACTAAACACATGAGAACTGTGTGTACAGTAGAACATGCAGGCTTGTGTATGAGGTGGAGGTGCTGTCACTCTGTGAAGGCAGTGATGCTTATGGCAGTGGCTTGAGGTGGCGGCTCTGTTCCTGAGGGTGTGGGCTGGCCCTGGGTTCCTGCTCCTCTCTTGTTTCAGGGTACATAGAGTGAGGCTGTGGGTATGGCCCGGCTTTTTGAAGGACGGACTCTACTGAGAAGCATTTGAACCTGCAGGAACAGGTTTTGCTTCTGGACCACATGAGATAGCTGATGTACACATAATGTAACCCTACAAAAGAGGCTGGATCACATTTCATACTTCACAGAATCTAGCTGACACTTTTGATTAGACTGCATGCTTCCTTAAAGATTGTTTACATTTTTCTTCTGTCCTCCTAATTACCCAGAAGAGTTCTTGAGATACAGTGCTCAATGCTCTCTCTTAACTTTATTGGAAACATTTTTATATAACTGTTGATAAACCTAGCATTTCCAGTTGTTTCCCTTAGTGCTAAGAAACTTCACAGGAACAAAACACTTTTGCTGATGACAAGAGAACAATAACTATAAAAATTGCCAAATATGAGTATTACATAGTTAGGGAAATACTCAATTTCCAGATGCATTTCAAGGGTACACATGAAAAACATTAATAAACCCAAATTTTGATGTGCTTTGTCATATGTAGAAGGCACTGGAAAATTTCATTTCTGCTCCATTAAACAGAGACTGAAGGGAAGTGGAACAATACACTAAGAGGCTAGTATGAACTGTGTGTGGATTCGCATTTGTGCTATCAAAATGACACTTATAAAACATAAACTCCTTATTTTGCAAGTGGTCTCACACATCCATGGAATGGTTCAGACATCAGTGCTTCTATATTACCAGAGTACTGATGTGTGGTCCAAGGTAAACTGGCTGCCTGCCCTCCTAACCACCAACTCCAAGCACAGAGGCGGCCTTGTTCCCATGCAGGTGGCCACATAGGAAGCTCTCTGCTGTCCTCTAGCCCTGGAAACTTCCCTGCACTTCCTGGGTAGGCTGGGTTCTTAGTCCAGCTGCTGCACTGCTTCTGTGAGTGCTGGGTGCTCCCTTGGCTGGGGCAGCTGCTGGGCCTGCTCGACTGCTGGGGATGGAAAGGTGGGTTTGGCTGGCAGTGGGCAGGTGAGCCCTGGTACAGCCCTTCACCTGTGTGTGCTCACGTGACTGTTTCAACCTAGAAGCTCCTCTTACTTCTATCTAAATATTCCTCCCCTTAAGAGTGTACCACTCCCCTACTACTCAAATCTACCCTGCTTTCTATTTTAATCTTTATTATCTCTACTTCTCATGTAATTGTCTTTGCTGATGCTTAAGTGTAGGACTAAGTTGCACAAGGCATTCCTGTGCACTGCTCGTGACAAACTGGGAAATATCCCTTATTTGGGAATCTTGGCCACACCCTAAACCTCTGACCAGATGCCCCGGGTATGTCACTGCTGAGTGGTCAGTGTTTTCCTTGAAGCTTCCAACTGACCTCGATGATACCACTCCTGGGCCAGTGGGAGAGGTATGGACTTTGTGGTAGCTTAATTTGAATGACTGAGGTTTTGATGCTTTTAATTTTAAACTGAAAACTCTGTGTCAATCAGTACATCACTACACAGGGAATTGACTGTTCTGCTTTGTTGCTAACTCTCTTGTTCAGAGACTGGGAAAAGGTAAGCACTCACCAACCTATGACCTATCAGGCTGCCAGTTCATCCCAGTCTGGCACTGCAAACACTGCCACTGACTTTTCCCGACATTTCTCCCTCTCTTCTTCCCCCTCCCTCTTACATATATCTGTATTCTATACACTTGAATGATTTCTTCTCTGCATTGTGCATTTTGTCCTGGTTGAAATGTGCATCTGAGATGTCCAAACTTAGGAATGGGATCTATGGGGCAGGGAAGGAACAAAGATAAAGACACTATACACCTTCAAATAAACTGAATCTTTTCACATGCAGGCTATAAAAACGGCATGGTTATTTTTCTTCTGTCTTTTGTGGTTCTGGGGATCAAACCTAGGCCCTCACACATGCTGAGCAAGTGCTCTACCACTGAGCTGTACCCCAAGTCCAAATTGCATGTTTTTCCAATTATTCTAATATTCTTATAATTTTGTTTTTGTAGACTTAGATCAGTTGGTCTCCTTAGAATTGGAAGGAAACAACCTCAGTGAAGCCAATGTTGATCCTTTAGCCTTCAAACCTTTGAAGAGCCTATCCTACCTGCGTCTGGGAAAAAATAAATTTAGAATTATTCCACAAGGTCTTCCTGCTACTATTGAGGTAATGATATCTTTCTTCTATATTTTAAATATATTTTGGATAAAATATACTACAATAAAACTGTCTCTTAAAAGACCATGGTAAAGTATATTAAACTAGGCAGAGTTTTGGTGCTGTACATAAATCTTTTTTTATAATACAAGCATTCTGTACCCCTGATAAAGTGAACAATGATACTGCTGACAGCTCTTGGGGAGAATGGGAAAGAGAAACTAAGAATCTGAACAGAAAGCACAACTTCTGAAAGGCATCCGACACTTAAGATAGTTCCAACTGTCCCAAGCAGAACTACAACATCCAGCACAGTAGAGCACAACCGGTCAGTGCCACCTGTACCCACTCACAAGTTCCAGGCAAAAGCACAGCCCAGCAAGCAGCAAATAGCTGGTGCAAGTATTCCACTAAGAAGGCTTCACCTGTTCCTGCAACTTGGTAGCTTACAAAATTTGACCAGCTCTTACCAAGACTGTCCTGTGATAACCTCTAGGCCCAGGCCACCGTCTTTGTTTTAATCCTTCTGAAGCACCCCAACAATTTTGAAGAGTGTAATTAGTCTCCCCTGCAAGGGATGCCCAGGAAGTCTTTGCCAATGAGTCTCAACACTTCACATTTCCTGCAGTAGGAACACTGAGGATCTCAGAGTTTATAAATCCTGACAGACCCAGCTGGAAGCCAGGTTTCTTATCTGAGCTCCATTTCTACCACACCACATGATCATCTCATCAGAACTCAGGATAGAGCTTGTCTGGCAGTGGACCCAGCCAACCAGAAGAAGGTCACCTGTTATGATCTCATGCTTACCAGAATCACTTGGGTTCCTAAGGTATACAGACTCCTGAATCTGTCACAGACATTCTAAGTCAGATTCTTTGGAGAACATAGCTAGGACTTAGAATTTTATAAAAGGTCATCAGACAGTTTTTACCACCAGTAAAACACACATACAGCTTGGACAATGCCAAAGAATACAGGCATACAAGTACACATGTGTATACAAGTACATGGTGTGTGCTCTCAAGCCTTCTAAATCATGCCACACTCGTCTCATTACGTATCTTAAGACTCTCACACATCATTCCTAGAATTGTGAGTTATCTAGGTATAGAAAAGTATGCCAGGATTTAGTTAGGATTTAACTAGTCCCTTACTGGCAAACATTTAGGTTGGAATTAACACTTCAATAAGCTCACGAGGTGTTCCACGTTTGGGAGCCACTCATTTAGCTCATCTGTGAATTAGACATGGAGGTAAAACAAAAAGCTGAAAACTGCTTTACCCACTTCTAACAAACACCACAATTAAGTGACAAAGCGGGGAGTTACCATGACAGGAATGGAAAGTCACACCAAAGGTACATGCTACTTCTATTTCTGCATTCTAACCAGAACAAGCAGAATTTTATAATTCATATTCTCTTAGTAAAACATTCATTTTAATGTAAACTAGTTTAACTTGAAGGCAGCCAGTTCTTAAATATTCAAATAGTTCTAGCAAGCGTCATTATGATCCTAAATTAAGGCTCTCAATTACTCAATTAACTCTTAATTAAATATAAGTTTGTTTGGAATGTGAGCCTAACAATATTACAGCGCCATGGAACACTAGAAAGCTGGGCCAGAGCTAAAGGCTCCCCTAGGAAGAGTCCCTCTCATGTATCAGTCCTGGCACCGTGGACAAGCACCACCATCTCTTTGGGTCTGAGTTACTCAGTGGTGAGTGGATATATAATAATTTCTACTTACTCTTCAGACTTTAAAGTCCACCTGAGGTCCCTGGTTTTGCAAATTGTATATGGTATGCTGACTCTTGCAATATATCATTGTTTAAGAGCTAAATAAAAACCACTTAATTTTATCAACAGATAGTTTAGACAATTTGAAACCATGAACACATTTAAAAGTCTTTCAATAATACTAAGAATAGTCTTCTTTATAACTTTAGTATCTGTAAAGTTGACTATATTAACAAATATAAATGGCAAAAATAATACTCCTTTCTCTTAATTATAGGAATTACATCTAGCAAATAACCAAATTGAAGAAATAACTGAAATTTGTTTCAATCATACCAAAAAGATAAATGTGATTGTACTACGTTATAATAAAATAGAAGAAAGCAGAATTGCTCCTTTAGCCTGGATAAATCAGGAGTAAGTACATGCTGCCATTGAATTTTCCCAACACCCTTAGGAACTCTTGCCCTACCCCAGCTTGGCCACTTCATAGTGTTAGGATCACTGCTGCCTAAACAGGGACCTTGCTGCTTGGCAGGTGGTGAGCCAGCAGGAACTGACTTCTGATCACAGCCCTCAACCGCTGCTTAGCTCTGCCTGCCGCTCAGGCTGGTAGGCAGCTTATGTGGACACCACCTCATATACAGTGAGAAAGAAATGTGCCACCTTACTCCTCATCACCACTACAGAGGAGCAAGTTCCAAAGGCCAGGCCTGTCCTCCCATACCACTGGCCTCTTTTGTTCAAACTATTTCTCCATTTCAAGTCTTACAAATAGGTTTTAAAAGGCTGGGCCTGACAGTGGAGGCAGATAGTAGAATCCATCATCCTAGCTGGGAATCAGCAGACTTGATGTATTCCTCAGTGAAGGGAAAGGGAGTTGGAGGCGAGCCCTGGCAGCGTGGCCAAATGATGATCCACACATATGCTGTGCGTCCCAGAATGACATCTCTGGATAGCACAGCCCAGGACATCAGTCATTCAGATGTAGAAAGGGAAGAGATGAAAGGAGGTCTTTAGGGCCAACTGGAGGGTAAGTCTGAGTTGCTGTGCATGGTAAAGTCTTCACCAGGCATTTCAGGGGAAGCTCCTGAAACCAGCCGGGGACCCCACCACCTGCCTGGGATCCCCTGGCTGGTAACAACTTCTAGATCTTTTGGTCTCACCCCAAGTCCCAAGTGTGCCAGGCCATCAAATCAAACATGGAATGAACATGTGGGAGAAAAATCAAACTTGGAGAAAACTCAAAAACAAAGGGAAAAAAAACATCCTCCGTAGAACCAGGGACTCATGGATTTCATGTCTGATTCAATAGCTTGACCATAAGAATAGTTGGAGAACATCTTTCCATCACTATGACTTCCCTGTTACCCTAGGACCTGAGTCTTCTCCCCTGCACTCTGGCGCACCCCTCTGATGAAATATTAGCTGGGAGGCCACATGGGTGCTGGTAAAACAGAAGCCTGGGAGCCAGCCAGACCTGGGTGAGCACACAGTCAGTTCAGGTTAGGATCACCACTGCAATGTGGGGCCTCCAGAAAGATGACCAGTAGCACAACTGACCTCATCAGGATTCAGAGCTGCCAGTCACTACTTGAATTGAGGTTGGTTCCCGACTATGTTCACTTGTTCTTTGCTGCAGAAACCTAGAATCGATCGATCTCTCCTACAACAAGCTCTACAGCGTCCCCTCCTACCTGCCCAAGTCCCTGCTGCACCTTGTGCTCATGGGGAACCAGATTGAACTGATCCCAGGCTACGTGTTTGGCCACATGGAGCCAGGTTTGGAATATCTGTACCTGTCTTTTAACAAACTCACCGATGACAGTGTGGACCGAGTTTCGTTCTATGGGGCGTTTCATTCTCTGAGAGAGCTATTTCTGGATCACAATGGCTTGAAATGTGTACCACCCGGGATTCCGGAAATGAAAGCGCTACATTTTCTGAGGCTGAACAACAATAAGATTCGGTAAACTCTGGCTTTTTCAAGTACCAATTTGAATTGTGTGATAAAATATTTAAACCACTGTGACATGAACTTTGGGATTTAAGGGAAAAGGGAGTGCCAAGGAGCTCATGTGGTGGTGCACACCTGTCACCCTAGCACTCTGGGAGGCTGGGGCAGGAGGATTATGAGTTCAAACCCAGCCTGGGCAACTTAGCATGAGCCTGTATCAAGACAGGGGAAAACATCTGGGGATAGCTCAACACAAAGGCTCTGGGTAAAATCCCCAGTGCCACAAAAGTAAACAACCCCATCAACAAACGAGAAAAAAAAAATGCTAAGGGTTTGCTTAAACAACATTAATAATTTAATGTTAATAATTGTTAAAGTAGGGTGTTAGGTATGTGAAAATCTGTTAGTTTTTTCTGTTTGGAAACTTCCATAGCAGAGTATTATTACCCAATATGCACACCCTTAAAAACAGGTTCAGTAAGGCTGTGAAGCAGTAAATGGGCTATACCCCTGTTCCACTATTGTGGTTTCAATCTTCAGTGTCCCCAAAACCTCACGTGCTAAAGACGGATCCCAGCAGGCGGCATCATGAGGTGGTGGGAGCCTCAGGAGGCAGGGCCTAGTGAGAGGAAGAACACCCTGGGGAGATGCCTTGAAGGGTGCATGAGGCCTGGTCCCTTCCACGTGCATTCTTGCCGTCCTGCCCACCTCGAGGTGAGCAGTTCTGCTCTATCGTGTGTTGCTTACGTGATGAGCCATGTCACCACAGCCAGTGATGAAGGGGCTTTTAGAGTTTGAAAGCAAGAGGTTTTTTTTTTTTTTTTTTTTGTCTTTTTCCTTTTATATTGGTACTGGGGATCGAACTCACGACTGCCTGCTTGCAAAGCAGGCGCTTATGCTGCTGAGCTAAACCTCCAGCCCCAGCTTTTAGAGTTTGCAGTGACAATGAACAGCCTGTGGGTGCATGGGTGTCATAGATTTGCCACCACTGCCACAGCCCATAGTGATGGGACCAAAAAGCTATGCACCAAAACCTCTGAAACGCAGCCGAAATTCATCTTTACTCCCTTAAGTTGATTTTGTCCGATGTTCTCACATACTGACAGAAAGCTCACACACCTGTTACATGTGTAATTTTAAGAGACTGATCTGCAGAGGACAATCCTAAATATATGCTAAAATTAAGATTTTTTCTATCTAGATTTTTTTGAGGGTAGAACTCTGAATAAATTTATTGAGACTCAACTCTTCTCACTCTCAAGGACATATTTTTTGGCCTGCATTCAGAAGTCCCCTGTCTAGACACATGAATGATGCAAGCTTTCATCCAGGATACTTTGAGGATGTGACCTTACCACTGGCAGTGAGGGAGACAGTGACCTAATCTCTGTTAGCCTTTTTCTACTTATAAAATTCCAAATTAAATCCCTTAAAAAACAAAACAGGGAAAGGTTCCACAGTGGTTAGCCAAGAGTAGGGGCATGTACTGTAATCCTAGCACTCTGGAAGGATGGAGCAGGAGGATTGCAGGTCATTAAGCAACTTAGTAAGACCCTGGGGTTGTAGGGAGAGGTGAGAAAGTAAGTTAGTGTGACCCTGAGTTCAGTCTCTAGTACTGGCGTGGGCAGAAGCAGGAAGCAAACTAGCGGGGTGAAGAGAGCTCTGTAATACTCTGTGTCAAAGTTTTCCCACTGGTCATGTGGTATGTTCCACACAGCAGGGCATAAGGAAGCACACTGTCCACTTCCGATGACCTAAAACCTATCAGTGGAGTCAGGTGGCCACAGCCTAGTGTCTTCATAACACACTTCTCCCTCCACCAACCACTGAACCGATGGCTCATAATGACTGTCATCTGAATCTAGGATCAGTTTCTGTTATTCTTCCTATGCATCTTATCTGAAAGTACTCTGTAAAATTCTGCTCTTTGACTAGGAGTACTGTTTACTCTGAAAGGCAGGATAGACACTCAGTTCTTTGCTTTAAATTGTCACTCAGAATAAGCACTCTATGTGCTTTTACTTTACTATTTTTTTTTTTTGAGGTTCTCTCTCTCTGGAGAATAATCTGCACTTACACTTTTATATACGTAGTATATAAAATCCACTGCTGTTCTCCTGAAATTGTCCTATCTTTCACCAATGGCAGCCATTCCACTTGGCACCTGTGACTCACTCTGGTCATGCCAGATGGTAACAATCCACTTGTGCAGGCACTCACTCCGAAAGACCTGTATTAATCCCTTTCAAGGGCAGTGCCCCAGTGACAAAGTCACCTCTCAGTAGGCTCCGCCTTGTAAGGTTCCACCAACCTTAACACTCCCCCAAGGAGAACTAAGCTTCCAACACGTGTCCCTTAGGGGATGAGTTGTACATCCATATCATAGCAGGATGTGTATGGTTTTCAAGTCACAAAGGGGAAGATTTCTTTACACATAGGGTATGACTATGTCCCAACTGAGTGTATTTATCACTTCATTTCTCACATTAAGATTTTTTTTTACATAGTTGGGATTTATTCTGGTGTGTGATATGACAAAAGGATGTAACATGGAGGACAAAGCTTTACAGAAACAGATATAAAACAATTTCTGAATCACGAAGCCAGAGTACTACGTACTTGGACCATTTATGATTTCCTCTCTGTTTTTCTTTAGGAATATTCTTCCAGAACAAATTTGTAACGCGGAAGAGGATGATGACTCCACTTTGGAACATCTTCATCTTGAAAATAATTATATTAAGACAAGAGAAATATCTCCCTATGCATTTTCATGCATACAGTCGTACTCAAGTATTGTTCTTAAACCACAAAACATCAAGTAGCTTCAAGTTTTCTGCTGCCACTTATAAGGTTCACTCATGCGGTTTACAGTAGTAGAATTTGTCATCAGTGAGAAACATAATCCCTGTTATCCTCAGTATCATTATACCAGTCAGTCTGATTTGCCAGCCACAGATAAGCAAGCAAAGGTATACAAAGCCTTTTAGAGGTTCGCTGAAAGTCAAAAACATTCAGTTTCCCACCTCTACACAGAAGCCACCTCACTAAGACAGGAGGCAGCATGCTGAGCTAGACCAAGTAAACACGTCCTTTACCGTTGGTTTGACATCTGCTATTAGCTAAGAACTCTCCAAGTACCATTGAAAATTATGTATAATTCAAGAACAAAAGCATACAGACAGGTAAGCAGAATTTATGAGTTACTCCTATTTATTATTATGTGAAAACAGTGATTTATTAACATTAAAGAAAGATAGCAAAAAGGTATCCATGCGATTCCACCCCAGGTTTGAAACTTCTGCAAGTGTAAATTATTTTTTAAAAGATTAAAACACAGTATTTCAAGATCAGCATCGCTATTTTTCACTTATCAAGATCAAAATATTACAAAAAGCAGTAGAGTTTACTAAAAATATAAATTAATCTTGCCTATAACCTTAAATGTAAATCTAATACACATAATTTTTAAAAAATTTTGTTATACTGGTCATAGTCGGCATCTATCTCCTTCGCTGTAATTTGCTGAAATGTATCTTTTTATTCAGTTTAACAGAACACAGAGCTGTTAGTGTTTATTATGTACTAGGCCCTACCAAAACTGTATATTAAAGTTTTCATTATATAATGACTTTTGTCTTGGTATTCCCACAAAATTTATGACATATATAAAAACTACACTGACTTCTTTGTTCTTCCAAGTTTTGAAGAAACACCAGTCTTAGAACTTAAGTTCTTGTCCACCTCGGGCAGCTTCCTCTAATTTTTCGGGTTTTAGTATCTGTTTAATCTTTTAATAGTTTTCTTATCACCCGGAGAACTTCCCAGCCCCACTTTACAGTACAGTGAGGAGCATCAGAGAAGAATGTAAAATATTTGGGAAAATACAATGTACATGCTGAATGTAGTCACTGTCACTAATAGAAACCAGCATATTCATCCATGTGTAATAGTTTAATAGATAATTTCCAAGGTGTAAAAGGTTGGCTTACTCCGTTTAAGTTGTTATTCCTATGTCCTTATTTCTAACCACTTTTTTAAAAAGGGCTTTTTTTTTTTTTGGTCTTTTTCGTTTTTATCGGTACCAGGGATCGAACTCACGACTGCCTGCTTGTAAGGCAGGCGCTTATGCCGCTGAGCTAAATCCCCAGCCCCAAAAAGGGCTTTTGAGATAGGGTCTCGCTATGGAGTTCAGACTAGCTTTGAGCTCATTCTGTAGCTCAGGCTGGTCTTGAACTCTTACTGATCCTCTTGCCTCAGCCTCCCAAGCACTGACATGACAGGTGTGTGCCACCACACTCAGCTAGCACTTCTTCATATCCAGGATTCTGAGATTTGAACAATACTAACCCATCAAGATGACTGTTGACTTTATAGGTCAAATACTTACCATAAGTGGTAAGGCTAGAATAGAAAAAAAAGAATAGAATCTTATGTCAACAAAAAGTTTACATTCATAATTCGCTTAGGAATAAAATAATTTAAAGCTGAATTTGAGGCAGGTAAAAACAAGAAGATAAAGTCACATACTTGTGCAGACCTTTTGCTATACTGATATTAAGGCACTGACATAAATGCTTTAAGGCTATCTAAGCTATAAAAAAATTAGCTCTGGGGCTGGGGGTTTAGCTCAGCGGCATAAGCACCTGCCTGGCAAGCAGGTGGTCGTGAGTTCGATCCCTGGTACTGATAAAAATGAAAAAGACAAAAAAAAAAAAAAATTAGCTCTAAAGGGGACTCAAATTGAGTAAGTCAATGTAATTAGCAATTTTGGATGACACAGATTACTGAAGCATTCCTTCATTCCTTATTCAGACTTGACTTTACTCAGTTTACATTACTCAGTTGCATGTTAGATGCCATTTTAAAATCAGCAATAAATAGGTCAAAGTCTCTCCTTTCTGGGAAATCAATAAGCAGGAACATCGAGTAGCAGGCAATTGCTAGGAGTCAGTCAAAGTGCAAGATAATGGACTGGGGTCTCCTCTGTCTGGGCCCAGCGGCTCAGGGAAAATGCAGTCACCCCAAAGAGTTTGCAAAGACATAGGCAAGGTGCACCGTGGACTGCTATGTGCACCTCTTCCCAGCTCTATGAAGGCAGCCAAATCCCTGAGCGAGCCAAAGCTCAGAATGAGTAACAAGGGAAACTTTGCTCTTAAACTGGAAGTCATTTGGTGTATCTATTTTTATATTTTAAAAACATGTCCTGCATGGAACTTGTTCAGCCTTGAAATTTCACTGTGCTCTGAGTAGGATATTTTAATTCCATAAAAATCATGATAAATGTCCCTATAGCAAATATTCTTCAGGATATAGAGGTTGTTTGGCTTCACAAATATGCTGGAATTACTAACATATGCATAGGAAGGAAAACCTGGCCTCCTCATACTCTGAAATTGCTAACAATGGGTCTTGTCTGTGTGTGTGTGTGTGTGTGTGTGTGTGTGTGTGTGTGTGTGTGTGTTTGGAAAGTTAACTGTATTTTTAATTTTGAGATCTTTTATTACACATGCGAATATTTTTAAAGCACTGAGACATGACATAGCGAGATACATATCTAGCCTGATTCATAAAGACATGAATGACTACACCATAAACCAGAAGACCTGGGATCCTATCTTCTTCTCCAATGACTGGTCGATTCCACGGTTCTTTCGCTCTTCTGGGATTTGTTTGATTCAGTTCTAAAACGTGTTTATCAATGTGATCAGTAGTTCTCACAAGGCTCATTGGGAGCTCTGTGTCACTGATGAGGGAGCAAGTACACCTGTCTTAGTAGGTCGTGGCAGTGCATGCCTGTAATCCCAGCACTCAGAAGACTGAGACAGGAGGATTGCTGTGAGTTTGAGGCCAGCCTGGGCTACAAAGTGAGTTGAAGGCCGGCCTGAACTACATAGTGACACTATCTCAAAAGGACTAATAAATAAATAAATAAATAAGCACTCCTCTTTCTTCAAACCAAATAGCTTTTATTTTACCAGAAAGGGTTTCCACATCTGTTTTCTCAGTGATGGTGAACTTCTTAGAGACAAGTGCCAACACTGCAACCCAAAACTTACTTATTTATCACCAAGCACCAACACTGCAATTAAACCTGAATATTGAGGTTTTTGGTTAGAAAAACAACTTGTACATTAATATCTTCTGTCTCACAAGAGAAACAGCATGCATGCCACAGTTTCGCCACCACTGGACTAAGTGTTACCTAAGTGACACACTCACCAGGTTGTACAGTCCATGAGCATGGAGCCTTTGTGCTTCCCGTTCCCCCAACTCCACCTATACCCCCACCGCGCCCAGACTAGCATTAGGCTTTCAGAGCTCTAGCACAGTGGGGAAGATTAAGTCTGTGTTGTTCCTGACCTTTGACTCCAGTGCTCCTGCCCAAGGGAGGGCCCCAGTGCTGCAGAGCTCCCAAACCTCCCTGCAGAGCCCACACTGAGGACGCTGCACTCATGTGCACAGACGGTACACTGCAGTAACACAGAGCATGTGGCCAGTATGGCCTTAACCTACATCTGCTGCCTCTGAAGTCTGCACTTCCGTGCTGGGCCGAGCGGCCACCCTGAGGATCTGGGTAAAAAGCCTGGTGAGCCTGAGTGCCACCCAATAAAGACCTGAATCTTGGCACTTGCTCGTCTGGAAAGCACAGGACGTGGAGTATGGCAGGTGTTACCAACAGAGGTGGAAGATACTCAGAACTTGAGCTGGTATTGTCAAGTGGTGACACAGACATCTTAAAAGTCTTCCTCCTTAATCTAGGCTGAATTACTACTTGAGATGACCAATTTCATTAAAATGGGGGAACCCCACCCATAATGTCACACAGCTGAAACCTGCACATGCACAATGCTCTCTGCTTGGTACAGACAACTCCAGGTATCATCAGGATGGGAAAATTATTCCCATTTTCAGGTAATTATTCTTGTAACTTGTTTTTTGGGGTGCTGGAGGTCAAACCCAGAGCTGCATGCATGCTGCTAGACAAGTACTCTCTAACCAAGCTGCAATTCCAGTCCTATTCCAGTATTTTTACAATTACATTAAGTCCCCAAACTTAGGAACTATTGAGTTGCGAACTTTCACAGACACAAACGAATCCTGAGTTATGAGCATTCGTAGACAGGAACAAACTATGGCAGCAGCTCACATGTTTGCCAGACACCATCACAGGTGTGCTGCTGTGCAAAGTACAGAACAATTGGGGACTTGCTGTGTTTTTTTTGGGCGGCCTTAGTTCTTCAGCATAAGCTTTACCTTGTATGTGTGTGTCAAAGACGTATAAGACTCACTTTGTTGGATTTACCAACAAATCTGATTTATGAACATTCTCCTGCTATGGAACTCATTTGTAGTCAAGGTTTTACTGTACTTGGGAATAAATGTTAATAAATTATGATAATACTTAGGATTACTTAAGACTTGATAAGTATACGAAATTTAGGCCACAAACTATAGGTATGTGGCCTAAGCATAAAACAATGTTTTTTTTTTTTTACTGGTAGCACTCTGTCTTAAGCATAGCACTAGAGGAAAAATTGGTTTCTCTGAATTGACAAATTTATAAGGGAAGTCATACAGGATGCCTATGATGCGGGATAACTAAGACAGAGCAGTACTCACACTCAGAGAAAGATCAGTGTGAGCTGGGCCCGGAGCTAGATGTGAATCAGCTCAGGGGAGGGAATGAGGCCAACGTGTCTGAGGTCCAGGCTCTCTGGTCACCTAGAATCTGGCCTGGCTACAGCAGCAACTAGAGGCAAAGGGAGAGCTACTAAGGAAGAGACCAGATTTAATGTCCATTATCTCTGGAAGGGGAAGTGTCCCATGAAAGCTATGGTATAAGGAAGGAACAGAACCACTCACTGCCAAAATTCAGATGAAGATTGAGTGTGAACACATGGCACAAATGCGAGGGAGACTCCCAAAGGAACACAGAAAGACTTCCTGTGCAGACAAGGGGCACACAGAGGAAGTGACTAGAGAGGGCAGATGCACTGAGTGCCACAATATTGTTGTGAAGGTGTCCATGGGGGGAGGATATGCTGACCCTTGGGTATCATATGGGTTTCAGGCAAGGAGATGGGAAAACTGTAATGACAGGGAGGCGAGGCCAGGACGCCTGCTCAGGGAAGTCCAGGAACAGAAGGGCAGCTGACCATAGTTTCAAGGAAGGCACACAGCAGCCAAATTCCCCCGATTCTATGACTTAAGCCTCTGACCACTCAAAGACAGCTTTGAGGCGCAGGAGGCACTCCCCTTAAAGTTCAGCTCCTCAGAAAGCCTCCCTTCGCCTCGGCATCTGTGCTACCACCTGGGAAAAATCTATGCTAGGCTTGTATTGATTAGCTGGTACTACTAAGTAGTTATTAATTATTTCTTTGTATGTGGGTGTTGCACAGTAGCTGGGTAGAGGGGCATTATCTTGTTTTCTCCCCTCCCCACAAAAGATCATGAAACACAGGAGGACAGAGATAACGCATTTCCTGGAGCCTTGCATTCTGTGCCAAGTGCTGTGTGTGCTAGAATGGCTGCAGGAGGAGGACCCAGTCCCATCTCCGGCTCTCCAGTGTAAACTGCGTTGCCTCAAGAGTTGATATCAGTCCCAACTGTAAACAAAACAGAGGAAATCTGCGAAATGTAAGAATTTCCAAAGGAAATGTGAGCAGCTAAATGGAAAAAGTTTACATAGGGTCATAAAATTAATCAGAAATAATTTCTCTTATTAATACTTCCTGACACAGAAAGCAAAAAGTTTTTAAACAATTGAGTCATGCTTTGACGAGTGGTAATATGTAGCAGTTGATCTGGCTGTTTGGGACAACAGCAACATTTTAAAACTAATTACTTAAACATACCATGAATTACTATGTTCCCGAGATGCCGACTTATCAAACAGTCTGATCTGCAGTTTAAATCAAATCTCAGAGGGTAGGATAAACTCTCTCTGATATCCATTCTGGAGTAGAAAGTTTCCTCACAGAAGTAGTTACAGACTTGGAGAAGACTGAAGCAAGATCTGATCATTCAAAAATATTAAAAGTGCCCCTCTCCAGAAGTTTCTGGGCAACCAGATGCCCATCAGTGGGCCTTTAAGCCCTGGAAGCCTGTGAAATATAGATTCTCATCTTGTAGTTAAAGACAAGTATCTCAGCCAGAATCAGTATTAGGCATAGAGCATGTCAAATAATGTAGACTCTAGGTTCTAGTCCCCTTATTAAAAAAAAGGTGAAACAGCCGTGTCCCATGGCTGATGGGGAAGGAGACAAAGTGACAGCCTGAGAAAGTTCTGGACACAGGGTGAGCATTAAACAAAAGTGAATATCAACGTTTACCTTGATAGGATTGCAGAAAACAGACATGAGGGAGATCTGGACTTGTTCAAGCTTTCCAGGTCTCTGTTTTGGCAGTATTTAATTTTTTGAAACAGGTGTCATGTTGCTTTACATGGGCTAGACTCTTTGCCACCACCACCTGAGTCACTGATACTACTGTTCAGACACATGCCACCACACCTGACCTAATTTCACTTATTTAAAGTTATATTTCTTTATATTGGTGTAAAACACCATGGAGCAAGGAGTGCTAGGAGATGCTTGGTACACTGCTGTGTACAGGAGCTGAAGGGAAAATGCCTTGGGATTCGTGGCTAGATGGGCCCAGCGCAGATCTTACAGCTAGGCCAGCAGCTGTACAAATAACCACTGTCTTGAGCAGAAGGTGACCATCTTTCTGCAGTGTCATGTGCTGCCCACGTCTGTGGCAAGCACAGAGCAAATTGTGGCATAAAACATTCCTAAGCAAGACCTCCAGGTTGAGGGAGCCCCGTGGACAGGGGAGCTGGAACACAAGAGTCTCACCGATTTCTCATGATAAGTATAAAAATAATTTTGACCACAGGAAAGAAAACTAATTGACATGTCAAGGAAAGGCACCATGATTACCCATAACACCTAAAGTCAGAGAAGTGTACAGTACCTAAAGCAGCCAGCCAACGGGAAGAGCATTAGATAAATCCGCCGGCCCTGTAGAGGGATTCCTTTCTGATAAGAAACCTCTGAGTGAATCTCCAGTGAACTCTTGCCGGTTTCTGCCATGACAGTGCAACAACACAGCTCACGCAGCAAGCTTTGGGCAGAGGTGCCATGGCCATCCCATTACTGGCCTCACGACCATCAGCTCATCCTGGACTGAACAGAGCCAGAAGCATTTTTGACAGGTTCTAGAGAAAGGGAGACTACACTGCAAGACTACAGTGTAGTCTTACAAGTTATACGCATATGAGTCTCAAATGAGGCTTTGGGACGTCCCTCACATGGCTTTGCTGCAACACGCTGGACACGAACTCTCGAGATGATAACCCCACTGGAATTCAGTAGGTCACATGTTGCTCTTTGTGAAGGCAAGAATGTGTCTAACTCAGTAAGAAGAACTTCGTGATTATACAACAAAACATAAAAGCATGCTTTCTCTCTTCTGTGAAGTTGTGTTTCCTCTTCTACATGAAAATGGATAAAGTCAAACCTTATCCTAACTTATTTTTCCCTTTGCATAAAATGCGAAGAATGTAGAATCCCTCACCAGGGAAAGAAGGATTGTATTAAAAATAACATGTGATTACACTAAAAGTGTATTATTTGGAAAAGAAAGGGAAATACATCATGTTATTAAAATGTCCCAGTTTGTTTCTAAGTAACAGGATCTCCGTGGTCAAATAAACTTACATTAAACTATCAGCTGATACTAACAAATCTTTTTGGAAACTAGAATCAGCTTAACGTTTGTTTAGTATAAATTAAGAAATACATTCATAAGTACCAAATTTATATGTGAGCCATTTAAAGGCTAATTCAATTAAATATTCAACACTGAGAATAAAGAATGCCTTAAAATTAGAAGTTTATTCTGGGACAGCAGTTCTTAACTATTTGAGGATCTCTCAGAATAAAGTAAAAGCTATGATGGACCCACACTACAGAAGAATACCTACATAAAAACATTTTATACATATCAAAAGATTTATGAAATGTTTCCACAAGTCCTCTAGGGATCCATGCACCAAAGTTAAGAATTCCTGTTTAAAGGCTTACTTTAAATTTTACCATCAATATTTTATTATAGTTAAAATAAATCAAAGGATTAAAATTAAGGCAAGTTGCCTTATTTGGCCCAATTTTAAGTGTTTATTTAATTTAGTAGTATTTTCAACACTACACAAAATTTAAAGAATGCAATAAACAAGTTTATAGTCATCAATTAATACTTTGCGAAGTCTTTTCATCTGTCTCCTACTATATCCATGTCTGACTGTCCATACTTTTATCTATTCATATACTTGTATCTATATCTATCCATCTACCTTTCTATTTATATATTTGCATCTACAACTGTATCCAGCTGTCATCTGTATGTCTATACAATTTTTTACCTGTCCATCTGCCTGTAGACTTGTATCTGTAACTACTATTCATTCCTCTCTCCAGTCATATACTTGTATCTATATCTGTGTCAACACATTCATACATGTACTCATTCATCCACTCATTGGATGGATCCATGCAATGGATCATTTACTTGTTTGGTTTTTTTTTTTGGAACCCGGAATTAAACTTATGACTTCACACTTGCAAGGCAGGTGCTGTGCCACTGAGCTGTATCTCCAGCCCAGGATAGAACATTTAAATGTATCTTTTAGATATCCTAACACTTTACTCCAATATTTAAGTATGAATCATCTAAGAACAAAGACATTTTCCTACATAACCATAAGACAATTATCACATTATCAAGTCCAAGAAATTAAACATTGATTCAGTCTTATTATACATATGGTACATATTAAGCACTGAGTCCAATAATAACTTATGCTGCCATGTATAAGGTTCAAGGCCTAATCAGTGTGCACAGACTGTTCCTGGCCATTTCTCCAAGAAGCCCTGCTTCCTTCTGGTAGAAAATAATGTCTAAAAACACACATCTGAAAGCTGGATACTCATTATTCTCAGGTCCACTCAGTGGAAAGAGCCAGGGAATTTAAAACAAAACTGTTATTTATACTGACTCTTTAAAGCAAACTGATTTTTGAGACATTCTTTAAAAATATTGCCATACAATAACTTGTGAAAGTCCTTCATTATTCATAAATTCAACTGAATTCATACTAAACAATGACCTATGGCAATAATTCATTTTTCAGAACAGGAAACCTTAGTGGGATGATGGGAGCAATCGCAGCCCTGTGATCTTGTAGAAGTGAGTCCATAAGAGGTAACAGCACCAAAGAACTGGGGAGGGTCCCCTAGATGCTCAGGGAATTACTCTCCTGAGGATGTCAGAGGCAGCTTTATCAGACAGCATTTCTGAAGATATGTTACAAATGCAAACTTTGACAGAAAATTCTTTGATTTTTAAAAGTGTCATACACTTCTAAAACAGCCGCAGGGTGAATGCTGCCCCTAGTTTGTGACCTATAGTAAGTTAATTATAAACCAAAGTGCCCACTAAGTATAAAGCGAACTCAAGTAAGACTCATAAAATTTGACCCATCTATTCCTCCACAGAACTTTTTGTATCTACTGAATGCAAAACCTTATGCTGTGTGTATTTATCACTTAAGATTCAATGGTTTCAAACATTCTTTGAGTGGTATTTTTGTGGCACATTTCCCTGCAGCCTACACCCTACAGGGAGGCCCCCACAGCCGCACCCTACATGATTTTTCTCCACAGCACTCACACTAACTGTTGGATGCACACATGGAGGCTGGCCTTCCCTGTAGTTTACTACTATGCACGACTGTTACACAATCCATTGCAATTCCTTTAGAAGGTACATACCAGCTGATGAACAACAGAAAACACAGACTGCTGGCAGGCATTACCTGTGTCCATAGCCCACCTCTCCTTACCCACAACTCCTGGAACCCCGCCTTACCTATTTTACTTTTAATTTATATGGGATGGTTTCTAAGTTCCTTCCCTGTTTTGATTTGTATCTGGACTTCTGACCTCAGCTGTTGACACAGAGAGCTATACAGAGCCGTAAAAATCATATGTGACCTTGGCATTATTAACTTTTTATTTTCAGTATGGCTAGAACACACAGGGCCAAGAGAAAAAGAAAGAGTTTGCACTGAAAGTCCATTGATGGTAATCAATGCTTCTATTCATAAAGTATCAGTACAGAGAATATTACTTTATCGGTTTTGTAATTTATCTTGTTTGCAACATACTATACAGCTTACTCGTGGCTTCTAAAGATACTGTTAGAACTAGTTCTTCAATATTTAGATCAAAATCCAATAAAGAAAAAAAAATCAAGCATGTACCATAAAAAAGACACATACAACCCACAAAGGAACCAAAGACGGGAGACCTTGTCTTCAGGATACTTAGGCAATGGGAGGCCCACTGCTGAGTTTTGAATGAAAACCTGAAAGAGAATAGCAAGGAAAGTGTATCCACCACGCAGCAATAAGATGGGGAAGGGCTGAGTCCAAGGCCATCCTCTCCCACTCTTATCTGCAGAACCGAGGGAACACGCCCCAGGTGGCACCTCCGCCAGCACCACACTGCAGGGCCTTTCTTTCCCCAAGATTCTGACCAAAGAGCAAAGACTAATTTAAACATCGCAATGAGGAGGAAGAGAAAGAAGTTCTAACATGCCTTTAAAGAAATAGGAATTGCCTGCTGTCCCCCTAGGCTAAGGGGATTGAGCTCTGGTAGGTGATCTGCACTTGGGGGAGCAGAGAAGTAAAAACACACCCCCCTGACAGAAGCCTAACCTACCAACAGCTGTCCGGAGGAACTACGCACTGGCAAAAGTTGATTTCTCAAGAGAAGGTGAAATCTTATAATTTCTAAATATAGCAATTTTCTCCCTAATAAAAATGCATACATATGACCCCCCAAAATAGATATAAAATGTTGACAGGAGTTCTTCAAAAGTTAATCATATACTGGTACTCAAGTGCTTTGAAACTTGTTGAATTTGGTACCTGACAAATTTTGGTACAAAAATTTTGTCTCAGTACTCATCGTTTCTCTGGAATTCGACATTCAAGAGAGAACACGTAGGTATCAGTGGCCTTGTGACTCACTAACCGCCCCAGGCAAGATAATCTATTTGGCATTCACCATTTTTGGTAGTTGCTGCACTAAATGCCAAAGTAACATTACATAAGCAATTTGTGGTACATTTCTATAGCAAAATTTTGTATGGCACGATAAATGAACTACTTGCTAACCGCAATAGCAAGGGCAGCTCTTGAAAACATAATGCGGGGTGAAAAAAGTAAGACACAAGAGAGAGGTGACAGTATGATTCCATTTATATAAAGTTCAGGGAACAACCTGTGGTGCTGAAGTCCCTAAGGAGGATAAGTAAGGATTGGGGAAATGCTGGGGTTTTCTGGAGCATGGATGAGTCTGTGAGAATTCATGAATTTGTAACATTACAATATCTTTATAATATGCACTCGAGAAAAGGTTAAAAAGCAAAATATTGTGTAGGACAAACCGAATTTTACCCGAGTTCCCTGTAAATGACAATCCTGTGATTGCAGATGCTGGATGCTGTGGGAGGGACACAACCCAGTCCATACCTTCATTCTGCTCCCAATTTATCAAGTTAACAGATACACTGCAGTTAAAATGTAAGAGAATAAGTGAGAACACAGCATTCTGACCCAGCTAGGTCAGCAGCCACCCCCTCGGGCGCTGGAGGCTGAAGCAGCACCTGAGCCGGAAGGAGGGCCAGCAGTACAGGAGCGCAGAGGTGACTGCTATGATCAGACTCGTGGCCCAGGGACCAGTGTTTTATTTATGTGGGGGGAAGATGAGCACACAGGCTAGCTGCTGCACATATGAGACACAAGTGTTCTCTCTGTGGGTGTAGCTGATTCACTTTCTACAATCTGGGACTCTTAAGAGTAGGCACAACAGAGGATCAGATTCTTTATAAAAGGACAGTTCTGCTAATCCATAAAAATGCTTTCTGAAAATAGGCTGGCTCTAAATCCACGCAATCATCAGGTGATCTACAGGGGTCACCCACACCCCTGGGTCTTTGTCCCTAGCATACCACAAATATCCCCTCTTAAACGACTAGGTCCTAGTGGATGTGGGAATCGGGCAGTCTCCTGCAGTGAGAGGAAAATGAGGCACAGAAAATGATGCTCTTCTCAGACAACGCATTTTCACTACTCTTCGGTCCCCTCAACAGCCACAAAGGCACAGCCAAGCCTCTCACACTGGGAAAGTGACACTGGTTCTAGAAGTAGTCACCTGGCTGCATAAGTCTTTCAATATCACACCACATGCTGTGCCAGGCAGCAGCTTTCAGGCTCTGATCTGCAGTTCCCTGAAACACCATGGCAGGGTTGAGAGCTTTTGAAAAACAAGTCTTGAGACAGATGCTTAATGTAATAACTTTGGTCATTAGGAGGCAACAAAAACACAGTTCCTCTCTCAGGTATGTTAGAGTTTGGGCTTAAACTTCTGTACTGTTGGGATTCTGTACCAAGAGTGATAAATACCTTATGACTTCATTCAGGGTGACTTCTGAAATGGTAATTTTTAAGTGTTTGTTCACTTGTAAATAATTCACTTGTAATTTGTAAATTTCATAAGGTATTTTTTTTCAAATCAGGTACTTCTTGAGGAACTTTTACTACAATTTTAATGGCCAGTTGCATGCATTATTAAACTCTTCTTTTTCCTTCCAAATCTTCCAGTAGACGTCTAGAGTTTAGCTAGAAGTTTTGGCTCCGGTACAAACAGTGATGGAAAACATATGAGCAGTAACAAGTTTTAATCTCGCTCCTCAGTACTAACATGGACTAATCTGTGGAAGCAGTTTATTCCAGTGGCACCCAGGGTGCAGCCACACAAGGGGCTGTGTTACAGGGTGTTTTTTCTTATAAATGAGGCACCTTTTCCTCGTTGCTTCTTAAACACTGTCTGAGAACATTTACCTTATAGATAAATAGTACAGGGTGGATAAATTCTACTTGCAAGAGAACTACTCCCTTCTGACAAGGTATGTTTTCACGTCTGTCTTACATGTGCCAGGGTAGAATGCTTTTATAGTGAACTCTAAGGAGACACTAATGTGATCAGTAAATGTTTGTAAATAATATGGTAAAGCTGAAAGCTTTTCTCTATAGTTTCTAAAAAATCAATATTTGCAACATTAGTTTGCAGCTAAAATTACTCTAGTTTTGTGCCTTGTACTTAATAAATTTTAAACATAATTATGTGCTTTTTAAAAAGCTAAATGAAAATTTGTTATGTTTTACTAGAAATGCTAACATGGTTGATTTTTAAAATCATTTGATAGACATGTTCTTTCAGGAAAACAACATTTAAAAACTACTGATAATGAAATCTAGAATATTACAGATATAGTAAATGAAACAATAAATATTTATTTAAAAGCCTAAAACTATGATATTTTCTAATATATTTTAAAAATATTTGTATTATCAAAATGTCATTTTTATTTACAAATATGAATGTATTTTTTCTTGGTAAACTGATTTAGGCAATGAAATGTTAATAGTTAAAATAGAAATCTACATAATTCCAGGAAAAAATTTAACCATTTCCATATTTCATGCGAAAGGTTACAGACTTCTTTTAGTAAAATCCAGTGAGAATTTAACACATAGAAGTATTTCCTCCATCCTCTTCCAAAGCAAAATTTTTATTAAATCTTTAATAAAATATTAAGCAATGTATTCAGGAGCCTGTTCCCTGGAGCACAGCATACTTCATGCTCATCTGTTCAGAGGTGTGGCAGGCGGAAGACAGCCCTGTGCTGCTGGGACTGAGTCACAGAGAACCTGAGGGGTTTCATCACTCTAAAAATAAAGTAGTCTTACCTCCCATTATTTGGAAGGCAGGCAGGCAGGCAGGCAGGCAGGCAGGCGGGAGGGAGGAGAGGGAGAGAGAGAGAGAGAACACACAAAAGCATTCTGATGTTTTTAGTTTGTTTTGGGCATTAAGCAATATAGCGTGGGAGTGGGAAGAAAGGAATTATATGGTCTTTTGTATCTTCTAGCCATTATATTAAAATTGACTATTGTGATACCTGATTCAAGATTTGAGACAAAAGTGATTAACTTTATAAGCACAAGTGTTAAAGCATTGCAGGAAATCTAATGTTGGAGAACCTGGAGCTTTTTGTTTTTTAAATACCAGCTAGGCAGTAGACAGATTTTTTTAAATGGTGGCGGGGAGAAGGGGGACGGACCTAAAACCAAATCTAATATACAAGGAAAAGTAGACCAAAATTCTTTAATCAGAATGTTATTCACACTTCTAAGGTAAAATTAATTATTTCTCAAAATGTTGTTTCAAAAGGATCAGTGAACAAATGGTGCTGTAAATCAGCTTCCAAGTGCGCGCTTGGACTTCTGCTGCTTCACAAGGGCGTGCCCTTGTCATGCCTGCATGTAGTCTGCAAGCTTCCCGTGACATGTTCTGTCACATTTGCACACTGAATCCTGCAAGTGGTACCTGCATTTCAGGCAGAAGGAAAAGCTGCCGTGTGGACCTTTAAATCAGGATTTTAAAAGCACGCAGACTTATTTACCTAATATAGTCTGACAGGAAATACCATCTCACTTAGACAGATTTTCCATTCCAAGTTTGTGAGCTAGTGAAGTGGTAAAAGAGAAGCTTATACACTTAGCTGCATCAAGTCCTGTTAGGAACATTTAGGAAAACCCGGCTGTCTCCTCCAGAGAAAGTCTGTTTACCATCCAGAAGAACCAGGAGCTGAGGATCAGACAGAGAGGCTGTGAGCACAGGGGAAGCGCCACCAGCAAGGAGCGAGAAAGCGCTTCAGCTCTGCGGCTCCAGGGGTTTCTGGGAGCCGAAGCCTCAGCTTCTTCCTCTATAAAGAGAGTGCCCTGGGAGGAATGTCTCAGGGGCCTCTCTGCGCTTTCATGGGCCATGATTTATTAGGAATAGCAGCAGCCCTGGAATAATATTCCAAATAGTCTTCTGAGTCAGAGAAACTTCATTCCCAAATCCAGAGCATCCTGTGAGTAGAAAACACTGGCAAAACTGTTCTAAATCAGGGAAATATTGAGTCTTCCTGAGAACAAGACATAAATATTTTTTGAAGTTTTAAAAATAGCACAGTCAGAATACTGCCAAAACTAATAAAATTGAGTTGGAACCATATTAAAAAGTTAAATTTTAAAATAAAGCAAAAAGGCCTATCATGTAAAATAGCAAACAGTTAATAATCCATTCAGTCTCTATTCTTGCTGCATAGTAAGAAAAAGCACTGCTATATAATGTTCCCTTCCAGACATTCTAGCCTTTATCCCTTTGTAAACAATTGCGCAGTAGCACAGGAAGAGGGGTGGGGCTCACACTGGGGTTCACCCCGCTGGTGGCAGAGACTCAGCCCTGTCAGACAAAATGCGAATGGTCAAGTCCTCAAGGAACCAAGGCTGGCCTCACTCTTCAGTCTCAAAACGAAGACTCTGCTAGCAGCCATAGCTGGGCAGCAGTGCACAACAGCACTGGAGGTGGTATGTTCCCCACGAGTGCTTTCACTAGAGCTATTCAAGACCGGTGGGCCAAAGTGTTCTGGAACCTTCGCCACCAGCAAGGGCTTTCAACTAACTGGCAGGCCCAGCTGGCACAGGGAGGGGGCCCATCTACCCCACACTCATCAGCAACTGCAGGGCTGCCCCATCCTAAAGCTAGCAGGCAGAAGACTTGGTTTCCTATTTTCATCTTACTTCAGCTTTGAACAAAGGCAGGGAGGCTTTCATGAAATCTGTCGGCCAAAGAAAAAGACAGAGAAGTGGAGGAATCCTGCCATATGTTCTGGGGACCCGTGGTGGTGGGAAGACGTGGAGAAGAAGCACTGTTCTGCTTGTATGCTCTCATCATCCTCTCTGCTCCTCAGCCCGAGGCTCCCGCCTGCACAGGGCGAGCTGTTCCTGAGCCGTGAAGCGACATGGCTAAACAAATCTTGTGGCCTCAGCATGTGCTGTGCACAGCAGCAAAGTCAGCCCTCACTCCGGCTGCCAGGCTGCAAGGAAAACCAACATGTATTTCTGGCACCCACGCTGGAACACTAACACATTCCCTTTGTTACTCATGATTTTTTTAGGTTCCACAGTCTTTTCTTAGCACTGTATTGCAGATACAGTATGTGTTAGCTTTTTCTGTTCTACCCCTCAAAGCTAAAGCCCATACAGCTCAAAGTTTCTATGAGAAAACGCTTAACCAACCACTTGAAAAAGAAATCATTAAAATCTTCACTTCCTATAGGCCAAAACATGGGGTTAGTCCTCAAGAAATTGTAGATTCCAAAACAGTTTCCTGTGCAGATGTCTTTGTTTGACATTTAGGGCAAATAGACGAGAATAGCTTACATTAGAAACTTTTAGTTTTACCATTTGTGGTATCAACTAAACATTAAAGAAGGGGTAGGAAAAGGCTGAAGTACCTATGTAGGACCAACGTAAGGAAAGATTTGTTGGCAGACTGATACTTAAAATATTTTAAAGCAACATAATTTTAAAAGCTAGGCACAAAAAGGAAAAAAAAAAGCTCTACTTGTAATTTGACCATTGCTCGACCTGGGTACTATATACTCTGCATTTTTCATATGCATGTATGATTTTACAGATGTTTTTTGATTCTGGTGGTCTGAAACAATGAGTGAGGGTTACAAGGAGAAAAGAGACACATGGTAAAGAAAGTCACTTTCAAATCTCTGGAGACCCACGTGTAATGTCAAAAATCACCTCACTTGTAGAGCCAATGTATACAGCTGACATTGTCTTTTACCATTCCATTTACTAATTTGGGCTTTTTATTCTTAGTTTCCTATCCGTATACCTGATATTCAAATGTTAACATTAATAACCCATAGTAATCTGGGAGCAGCTGATTAGGAGTTGTGGCTATGTTTTGCGTATGGAGGCGCAAGGATGGGGAAGGAGATGTGCTCCGTCTACCATTCAGCACCCTGACACCACGCCTGGCCACGGTGGGTGCTTAGGAAGTGCTCCTTCACTCACTCCAGCAACCTCGAACTAAGCCAGACAGGACTTCAAATGACCCTAACCTTAAGTGCCTCATAGCCAAGGCCATGTATTAACTGCTCACTGGAAGAATGAACTAAAATTTGTAAACAATGAAGAATAAACTGGAATCAAGAATAAGATGTGATTCAGCTGAGGACCAAGAACTGAGTTTCTAGGGAAAGAGTATTTTGGTGATTGAACAAAAGCTGGGTACTAAACACTGAAGAGCCAGACCCCAGGGAGTCTCTGAGGTCAAAAAGCACAGGTAGGCAGGCAGCTGAGAGGCTGAGACAAGAGCACAGGGTCACTGAAAGTGAAGTCCAGGTGACCCTCACCATGACCCACACCAGAATTTCCAGAATGACCAGCAGGGAGGCCCCCAGTGGCTACAGGAAGGCAGCCACCACAGCAGGTTAATTTCCACCACCAGGAATTGTTCTCAGCAGGATCTCTCACCTGCAGGAACAAAGCTTACCACACACCCATTCCATGCCAGGCCCTTCCCAGCCAAAATCTGGTACACAGGTGCCCCTTTTTACACAGACGTATGAAGGTCAGCAATTTATAGTCTGTTTTAAAAAGAAAAAATGATAGTATATGCCTGCGAGCTACTAGATTTCTGGACTAGAGAACTGAGCCCTTCCATGGGGGTGACTCATCAGGTAGAGCCGAACAGAGAGCCAGAACACAGGAGAAGTAGCTCTGGTTCCGTTTCTGCTTGGTTGGTGACCCTAGGAGAAGTCATCAAGACCGTTGCACCCCATTTCCTCTTATGAGGGAAGAGTGCAGAATAAGTTCTAAGTTAATACCTCCAAAGGAGGCACAGGTGGGAGACCTTTTAAAATACTATTCAGGATAAGATCTCTAAACTAGAAAAAGTTTTTGTCATTTTCATATATATCCTGTAATCCCTTTCCTATGACAGAGATATCAGACATATTTCGCCAGCTATCTAGTGTCAAATGGTCACCATTCAGAATTTTAGAGCATATAAAAAAATTACATAAAGTAATTAGTAGGTTAATAACTAAAAGGTAGGATTTTTTAAAACTGTTCTGGTGATTGAAACAGACATGTCACATATAAATTTGTATGTCAATTCATCCATCTGTTTACTTCTTATTCTTAAATCAAGGAAAAACCATGCCCATGGGGAGATGTTCAAGCAGGTTTCTGGCAAACAGTAACCAGCAGGACAACTCAAGGGTCAGGGCGGTAGGCTTGCCTGACACTGGCCCAACCCTGATGGATCAGAAGGCTCGCTCAGTCATTGGTGGCATGCGAGCAATGCAGTCCTAATGCCCTGTCAGGGGGACTGCGACGGGGACACGGGAGGAATCCTCTGCTGTGGTCATGTGCAGGTGCCCTCCTGCCAGGACTTGTTCTCAACAACAGGCAGCTCTAGGATATGACAGTTTGGATTCCATAGTATTTTTAATTTCTGAAAATTCTTGAGAAAGTACAGGTTTCACAGGTGCTAACTAAGAAACTATGCTATGCAAATATACCTGTAGGAATACCTGTCATCAGATGGCAATGAATCTGTACCCTGAAAGTTTTCATTAGTACATTCCAGTTTTGCTGAATCTTTAAACGAACCAACATGTAAAAACAAGCCAGTCTCCATCACAAGCACACAATCAGACAGAAGCTGTGAAAAAATGAACAAAAAAGAGTCTGGACATGAGACAGTTTGGCCCAGACATCAGATGGTAGGACCAATTAGAAGGAAAAGATCCCAATGACATTGTGGAAAAAGTGAGCAACAATAACAGTGAGGCTGGAGAAGGCAGAGAGAGCTAAGCTAGGAAAAATGTGCACATCACCTCGGAGTGCCAAGAGTGTTCCTTTCAAAGGGACATCGGCATCAAGGCAATGAAAAGACTCAGGGAAAAGTTGAGTCTGATAATCTGTTTCTGCTTTTAGAAAAAGTTTTCTGATTGTAAAATTATGACTCATTGTAAAAATTAAAGAAAAAACACACCAGTCATCTGTAGATTCCACACTAAAGTTTATCGTTAATCGAACGTATTTGTGTACTTTTTGCATATTTCTAAGAGGGATTGATATTTTTACACACAATTTTATTGCACAAAAATAATATTGTCTGTTTTTAAGCATATTTGCAAATAGACTTTTGGGTTCCAAAGTATTTCATGGGACAAATACATCCTATTTTATCTTATAATTCTGTTTTAATTACTGGACTTATGTGTCATTTTTTCTATTATAAATAATTGTCTGATGAACAACTTTGTGCGCTAAGAATTATTTCCTGAGACTAGATTCCAAAAATTAGAATCAGTGAATGACAAAGATAGGTTTAAAACTCTTAAAGCATACTATACTGCTGAACTGCTTTAAAAAAAAAATATGGAACTTTCCTCCTATACTATTCACGAATGGCTAAGATGCTATTACACTGTACTCTTGCCAGCGTCGAGATGTAAGCTGCAGAAACTGTCTGTGTAAACTCTGACTTAACACCCAGTGTCTGTTTAGTCCTAGACCAGCCTTCTACACAGACAGCATGAAAGAGTTCGTGCTCTTGCTGCTCTTGGCTGCGTGCTCCGCCAAACCCTTCCTCAGCCCTTCCCACGTGACGCTGAAGAATTTAATGCTGAAGGATATGGAAGACACAGATGACGACGACGACGACGATGACGAGGACGACAACTCTCTTTTTCCAACAAAAGAGCCAATAAGCCCATTTTTCCCATTTGATCTGTTCCCGACATGTCCGTTTGGATGCCAGTGTTACTCACGGGTTGTGCACTGCTCTGATCTAGGTAAGCGCATAAATCAACTTTGCTTTTACCCCCAAATTGCTATTCTGACTAAATAAAGATAGGAAAAGTCATGAAGAAATTTAAAAATCTTCTCAATGATTATAAAAATTTTTTTTCCTTTAGAAGTTTATGTGGGAGCTGGGTGTCATGGTGCACGCCTATAGTCGCAGCTACCCGAGGCTGAGGCAGGAGGATAGCAGTTCAAGGTCTGTCTGAAATGGAGCTGCCTTACTACAAGAAAAATAAGCAGGCAGAGGTAGAATGCATACCTGAGGCCTTGAACTGCATTCCCAGCACTGCGACATATATACATGAATATTTAAGTGGAGACCACATTAAACTGCAAAGCATTCACATTTATTTCAAAAACTCAGAACAGAGGAAAACTGGAGCTTTTACAGAAAAGACATTTTTTTGCTTTCCAAAATTAAATTGAAGTGCTTCATTTTCATGATCTTCACCGCATTACATCTTAGTGTGTCAGCAGGTCAGACTTTTCAGTAAAATTCTACGGTAAGAAAATAAAGTGCCTGCCCAGAACAATGAAATCTGTTATACGGAATTGTGATATCTTTTTGGACATTTAAAAGCTAATGTAAACTGGGCATGGTGGCACATACCTGTAATTCCAGCTCTTGGGAGAGTAAGGCAGGAGGATTGCAGGAGGACCACTGTTGAGTTCAAGGTCAGCCTGGACTACATAGTGAGCTCAAGGCCAGAACCCAACCTCAAAAAAAAAAAGGAATGTGCTATTTGTTTTGAAGAGGCTGAACTATCAGGTGTCTTTAAATTTATAACTCTGCTTAGTAGCTTATTTTTTAACTATCTCTGATGAAGAGCACACTCAGCCCTGCTTATAGAGATGCAAGGAATGGGATTACACACCAAGAAGTGGGTTTTGCTGTGTCCAACAAAGGAGACACTGAGACTTGCCCTCCTCTGCAGGCCGGGGCCTGGCCCTGGCTGCCCATCCGGCTGATGGCCCATCAGCACTGCCCTGAGTCTACCTGAGAGGGTGGCACAAACACCATATGGGCTGCATGACATGGGCATGACAGGGTCTGGATGCTCGTCACTCCTCCCCAAGAAACAAAACCCTCTGCAGAGCTCGCTGCACAGAGGCGGAGCTGGGGCAAATCCTTCCCACCATGCAGAATCTTTCTTAAAAAAACCTCCATCTTCCCACAGGACTTACCTTTTCTAAAACCTAAATAATCTCTTTTATATACAAAGACGGCAAAATTAACCTATTGTGATAAAACTGACTCTACCTTTTAACTCAAGTTACTCCTTACTTCTTTTTCTTTTTTTGTTTTTTTCAAGTACTGGGGATTCAACTCACGACCCATGCTTGCCAGGCGGGTGCTTACACCACTGAGCTAAGTCCCCAGCACCTACTGTCCACTTCTTATCGATGATTCAACTTTTGAAAATCATTGCTAATTTTAAAGTATAGAAGGAAAAAATACTTAGGATAATACAGTAAAACTCAAAAGATTCAGCTTGTTAATGTAGGGACATTAAACGTACGATTATTTGTGGGGATTAAAGACAGTTCTACCAAAAGTGTGTAAATAGAGCTGGGCTGCAGGCTCAGCGAGGGAGCACTTTCCTAGCGTGTGCAAGATTCTGGATTCTTTGGTCAGCACTGAAGGAAAAAGAAGATGGCAAGTGTCTGCAGCTCCGTTGGAGATGCATCAAAGGGAGGAACTGAGAGGTGGACAGCAAGTCTGATACAGTAAGATGGTACAAAGTAAGTATGGAGAATACAGGTTTTCACTGTAAAATTCTTACAGCTTCCTAAACATTTTCATAATGAATGCTGGCAAAAAAACAAGAAGACCTCATGCTCATCGGGCATAACTGTTGCATGGAAAGTCCACCAATAAGCAGGAGGTGAGCATATGAATAAGCAGGAAGAGGGCCCAATGACCGCAGACTGGCTATCCATGGAGAGCATAACAAGGAAGGAAGAAGCACATTGCAGACAGCTCCTGACACAGCAGACACTTCCAGCTCGTCTGTTTCTATCCACGAGGGGGAGATACTGCAGGTCTTTTAGCCATGTAACTGATGTCTGAGTATTTACACAAAAAGAAATACGCAGTCATATCTCATTCTGAGATGACAGAAGACAGCTGTTTTCCATACTTGTACAGAGAGATGGGGACTAACAGGGACCTCCAGTACAGGGTAGGAAACCATGATCACCCCTGAATGTTGTGGCTGCTAAAAGTAAAGATGTTCTTTACGTTCGGATGCTAATAAAGAGAAACACAGGAATAAATACTTGTAAATCCAAATATTAGGATGAGTTGGGCACTGATCACTTCCAGGGATGGCACGAAGTTTTTGATAACGGACAAGAGAGTAATTTACCTGTTTTCTAAGTACAGTGTCTACATTTTGAGTCTTCTTAAAAACCATCAAGATTCTTATGCTTCCATTTCTCACTACCACAACCTGAAAAGCTGGGGCCAGGTCCCAGACAGACACCTTGCAAAAATGAGTTCCCTGAAAGGTCCTGAGGCTTTTCTGAAAACAGTGGTTGTGTCGTCTGCCACAACTACTAAGTTCTCTGTAACCTAATGAAAACCACGGATTTTAAAATATGTCTCTCTACAATATTAGTAATCAGTACAATGCTAGCTTGTAGCTGTGGATCTCCATCATACTAGGAATTGAGGCTTCTGTGGAATTCTCCAGTATCTGTAATATGTTTCTTTATTTCTCAGGTTTGACCTCAGTCCCAAGCAACATTCCACCTGATACGCGAATGATTGACCTTCAAAATAACAAAATTAAGGAAATCAAAGAAAACGACTTTAAAGGACTCACTTCACTTTATGTGAGAATCTATACTTTTATTTTCAAATGTTTGAGTGAAAAATCTATCATTGCTGAAAAGATTATATTGTTTTAGTGTCAACAAGTCTACTTTTCTATAGGTGAAATATGACATAAAATCCTTGCATTCATTGAGGTTTTAGTTGGTTAAAAATTACAGAATTTATCCAATTAATAATTTAATTCATTTGATATTTATTGAATAACAGCCAGGTTAAAGACATGAGGCTGAGAGTTTAATGGTGCTTAATGGGTTTATAATCAGGTAACAACAGTCACTGTACAGTAAAATAAACAAGAAAATATTTATAGCAGTCATTAGCACAGAGCAGTAATGATGAACCTTTTAAAGATCAAGTGCCCAAACTGTAACCCAAAATCCACTTATTTATGTGACAACACTGCAATAACACCTGCATACTGAGGTTTTAGTTAGAAAAACTCCTACATTAAACCTTTTATCTTAAAAACAAAAAATGTGCCATATGTTTGCCACTAGTATTCTAGTGGCATAGTACATACATATACTTAAAGCAACTAGAAGAGCATACATTTATTTTATAAGAGATACTTCACTTAACTATTAAGACAATCAGCAGTAACATAATAGATTCTACCAAGGGTTCATTGAGCTTACCCCACTAACTTCAGATCACAGAAAGTTTTGGAGAACTGTGAGACTTTATTCTACCATTACAGGTCAAAAATAAAAAAACATATGTGTGCATGCACATAGATATATGCACAATTTTAAGAGAAAAGTTAGAAACATAGCTTATGACTGCTCTTACTCCTTCTTCAAACCACATCCAGTGTAAACAATCACAAGATCAAGAGCTAATGTCATATTCCGTACCAGAGCCATAAAAAGGTTTTAAATTAATCTGTTATATTATAATTTCACTGTAGTTTAGAAGTATTACAGGGACTAGACACACATGCATTCTGTTACTGAGAGAAATGAGAACCTAAAAGGTATCAGAAGTATGCTTAGGCTTCTTTAATACTCCTTCAGTCAAGTTTTGTGTGGCACCATATTTCAGGGTGAATATTATGAGTCAGGTACACCTGGGCTCTCAAATCCTGGCTCTACCCAGTGTTTAACAATGGGAAAGTGGTCTCACTTCCCTCAGCTTCAAGGGGGGTATAGTGATAGCACAGATCTCAGAGAGGTTACAAGATTAAATGAGCGTATGCATGAAAGGTGCTCACCAATGGCAGGGACCTCCAGAGTATCAGTGAGTAGACGGACCCAATGCACGAATGGAAAGTGCTTTTTTTGAGGTGAGTCTCCTGGTATGGCCCAAGCTGGCCTCAAACTCCTGTGCTCCAATGATCCTCCTAGCTTGGCTTCCTGAGTGGCTTGGGCAATTGGCATATGCCACTGTGCCGGGGGGTACAGCACTTTAATTAAAGTACACGCTTCCCACTTGAATGTAGATATCTTGCATAATCACAAGACATTTATTTAATGTCACTTACGATACCCATCTTAAAAGAGAATCACAACGTTTCAGACATTCTATCAATCTGTTAGTGTCAGCAGCTTACTCTGCACTGCGGCTCTCATGTAAAGGATGATTCGTTTAGAGAATGAGTGACATCTGAGAACACCTCAGGCCTCTGAGTTCCCTTTTTCCCGCTACAGAGACACATTCATCAGGACCTGCTGTCCATGTATGCACACTACACTTTTTTTCTGTCCCTGCACAGAGCCACAGTTTTTAAAGGATGAATCTAGGGCTCTGTGATAGCCGACTCCTCATATAAAAGCCAACACAGAAAACACTGCCCTGCAGTTTCTCTGCCAGGGCGGCATCTGACTGCACTACATGAAAACCTCTGCTCTGGCTTTATCACACATCCTTCCTTCTGTGCATCTTTAGCACTCCCAACAGCGTGTTTTGGCCAGAAAAACAAAACACGAAAAAACAATGACCAAAGCTCCGTGTACCACGTCCGGATCTCACTGAAGCAGGGCACGTGAGACCATCACCTGCAGGATGATGGCAGGGCGGTCATCTTCTTCACTGCGTCCATATGTGCATCACGCAAAGGAGAACAGTAATTTCTGCTAATGTCATGTGACAGAGGCAAAATGCGCAAACATCTTTCTGTCCTACCAAGTCATCACCCCCTCCTTATTGCTCAGTGTCCTTGAGTAAAAGGGGAACACACTGTCAGCTGACATCACTCGGAAAGCAGCCTGTTTAGACAGTGGGCAGCAAGATGTTGTTTCCCCGTTTTCACTAGGCCTTAAGTTTCTCAGGTGAAAGAAACCTTTCACAGCAGCAGTTCGTCTGGAAGGAAAGTCAGGAAAGAGAGCGAAATGCCAATGTGCTAATTCACATTTACTCGCAGCCAGAGTGTGTGGATTTTTGCTACAGAAAAACAACTGTGAGAAATAGTAATACAGCGTATTCAGTCAGTTTGGAAGGAAAGACTGCTGTAGAACGAACTGTGGACAAAGTGAGTAAGAGAAATGAATCCTGCCTGGCTCCTTAGAAAATTCAAATCCAAGTCTGCTCCTTAAAAACTCATGTAGATTATTAGAGGGACAAAAAGCTCCTAAAGTTGCTAAGTACCTTGCCATCACCCTTGGTATATACTGAAAATCACTTTGTATAAGTTGACGATTAGAAAAGGCATGAGCTATGTTATTTTGCAATAAAAATGGTTATGGGAGTGGCTGAGACCCAAACTGCCCAGGACTTTCCCAGCTTGGGTCTGGAAATTCCCATTTCCCAGCATCTTATAGTCCCAAGAGACCAGGATGAATGGTCACCCGGCAGCCGTGAGCTCCAAAACATATCTCAAAGGAGCTGGTCCCTGGTAAAAGCCCTTCATTCTCTGGTGAGATATTCTCTGAGAGCACTGCCCTACAGCAGAAAGAAACAGCCACAGAACGGAGTAGGGGTGGGCTGTCAGGATCCACTTGTCACCTCCCCAGTGCCTGAAAGTATGCTAGAACACGGAGGGGACTCAGTACGTAGTTCTCCTAACAGGCCTGTATTCTGGGAGAAATGATAAACGGTAGGCAGTACACGGGAGAGAAGTGAGACTTTCAAAGCAGATAAAATCTGCCAAGCAGAAGCGGCGAAGAAGCCGCCTCTGCCTCCTGCCCCTCCTACCGTAAGGACCGGACACAGCACAGGCCCAGATGAAAATTAACTCAAGTAGGGAAGCAACCTGACATTTATGCTGTTTGATCAGCTTTGCAGGCCTGGTGGGGCTGGGTGGTCTGGGCAACTAGTTAGAGGATAACTATGTAATACAGTAAGGATCGTGGATTCCTACTGTCCTATTACTGTTCTGTTTTGTTTCATTTTACTATTCCGTTCTACTCCTTTTAAAATTAAAAAAAAAACAAAGTAGATAAAATCCTATTTAGTATGCACTACTCATAATAGTTATATGTTGTCATATAATAAATAGGTTTTAAAGAAAGATTAAAGGTAAACAAATCATTGGCCACTTCCATGTCGAGTTAAGTAGAAATTGGAATCTCAGCCTTGTGAATGCACCACCGACTCAAAGATAAAAAAGATGAGTCTGTATTAAACCCAAAGCACAATACCAATCATCAAAGCTCTGCACCGCTCCAACTGCACAGTACATTTAAAATATGTAAAGTAATACTGATTGTTTTAAAGTTTAGGATGAGTTGGGAAATTTTTATATGGTCAAGTATGCAAACGATGTAAGTCACTATTGATTTCCACGGTTAATAATTGTGGAATGTCGGTAAATCAAATCCACTTCCTAATGTTATGTAACTGCTGTGTTTCATCCAGGCTCTGATTCTGAACAACAACAAGTTAACAAAAATTCATCCCAAAACCTTTCAAACTACAAAGAAACTTCGAAGGCTCTATTTATCCCACAATCAACTAACTGAAATCCCACTCAATCTTCCCAAAGCATTAGCAGAACTTAGAATCCACGATAACAAAGTTAAGAAAATACAGAAGGATACGTTCAAAGGAATGAATGCTTTGCACGTATTGGGTAAGTTTTCTAATGAATGGGACATCTTGAAATCATAGTCAACATGCAAATGTAGAAGACTTTACTATCATTGTTAACTTCTAAGGATAATTTCCAAAACTAATGTTTGAATCTTTGCTTCAAGCCCTTACAGAAAATATGTTCTTTAATACTGTGAATACTGCGTCTTTTTCTTGAGAAGTCTCCTTTGAAATACTGAGTAAGGTTTTTATTTTTGGAACTGGATCCTAATTAATAAAATCTATATTATTGTTATTTAGGATAGTATTTTTGATGTATGTATACTTAAATATAATGTATGAATTAATGCAGATAGTATAAGGAATGTAAACTCAATTTTTGGTTAACTTTTTTTTTTTAAGATCAATGATCTAAGCCAGGCATATTGGTATACACCTGCAACCGCAGGGTTCAGGAGGCTGAAGCGGGAAGATTGCTATAAGTCTGAGCCCAGCCTGGGGTACACAGTGAGTTCAAGGCCAGCCTGAATTATAGAATGAGACCCTACATCAAAAAACCAAAACCAAAGATCACTGAGCTAGGCAATTTTTTGTTGTATATTTTAACACATTCCTATCAGCTTGAACCATCAGTGGTACACGCATGACTGTCCTATCAGGAGGCATGGCATGGGACAATCCCATTTCGGGGTACAAGCCATCTGTTGGGACAGTCATGCATGGATGATCCCGCTGTGAATGTGTTAAACCCCACTGACATTTTAGTCTTACTACTTACCACGTAACCATGCCATCTCCTCACACTATCCATCTGAATGTCCTAACCAAGATTCTTGTATATTTATTCACCTAATTCAATCTATTACCCGGCATTGGACTAAACAGCTTCCAACTAGCGTTTTCCCAACATAATCTGCTAATCATGTAATTTCTAGGTGACATAGAAAAATGAGTGTGAACCACGAAACTCACACTGCCTGGAAACAGTCTTAGGATGTGCCTTACACTGAGTTTCCTTTTTGTATAGACTATGTGATAATCAAGTCATTTTCTCCACAGAAATGAGTGCAAATCCTCTTGAAAATAGTGGAATAGAGCAAGGGGCATTTGAGGGGGTGACAGTGTTCCACATGAGAATTGCTGAAGCCAAACTAACCTCCATTCCTAAAGGTTTGTATTTACTTTAAGACAGAGTTATTTTTAAATTATGTCTTTCACTGTCCTTTAAGAGAAATGGTGTAAGTTGTACAGTGTATGATGCCAGAACCACACTACAATTATAAATCTTCATTTATGTATCTCAACAGTAAAGTATGAAAGCATTTTCTCACATACATGTAGAGAACTGTATGTAGTCATTTTTTTATCTTATGGAAAAAAGTAAAACAAAATTTCATAACAAAAGAACAGGAAAATAATATAGTTAACGCATTGTGTATTATCTTTAAAGTATTCAGAGTACAACATACAGGCATAAAAAATTCTCTAAACAACATTAGCACAAACTTTTCAAAGAACTAAGAGAAACTGGTAGAATATCTTGTATTTTTCCTTTTCTCTTCATTCCTTTTCCTTTTCTCCCATCCTAGTTCCTTTATCCTTTTGAACAATTTCTTCCCATTTCAAAATATCTATGGCACCTTTTGGACCTTATTTAGTCTCTCAGTTTCTCACACCAGGAAGACAAATACAATATTTACAGTGTGAGTCTGATTTATTTCACCTATGAATATGGTCTCAAATTGCACCCATTTACCTATAAAAGTCTCAAGTTTATCCTTCTTTTATGTAGTGATTTTCTGATAGCATTAAACTAACTTTAATTGACACTAAAACACTGAGAATGTTTAAGAATAGATAGTAAGCAGCAATAGACTCTATTCTCTTTCTCTCCTGACACATCTGTTATTCTGTGAGGCACACCTGTCATTCCATGAGGCACAACAGAGGGGGATAACTCTGTAGACAGAAAAAGCTCAGACAGCCAGATGGGGCTGCCCCTGGTCACCAGCTGTGCTGTACCGCTGAGTGCAGCCAGTCAGGCCAGATGGGGGCAGCCAGGAGTGGATGTGCCACCGGGTACTGAGCCAGCTTCTTACCAGGGGTGCTGTCAAGATCAGTCTGACAACACAGAGGAAGATGTGAGGACTGTCTGGCCCGTCCATAATAGCTTCTTAAGACATCATCCCTACCACGAGGAGCTCTGAGCTCTCTTTTGAGCTTCTTAACCTTGTTAAGATGACCGGGTTTCTGAACCGTTCCTTCTACGATTCCTGTCTGGTGACTGGCTCTATCACACATAAGATGGCTCACTTGAACTCATGCTCAAAGTCTCACTTTCTTTGTCCCCACAGATCATAGTGTGTCTGCCTGTCTGTGTCTTCTCGGCTTTGATGTTACTTGGTTCAAAAATAACGCATATGATCAACATTTTCACTTCCAAAAAGCTGCCTTTCAAAAATGTGCAACCATAAAAGTGGTGGTTTTGTAGTAATCACTACCATTCACCTCATTCAGAGATTAACAAAACAAAGTTGCACAGGAATTTAAGACGAAGCAAAGGTATTATGTCACAATCTCTCACTTAGTTTCAACTAGGTGAAAGATTATGGAAAGTAAGATGGGAAGATCATTTTTCTAACCTGAAAAACACATTAATACATTTATACATCTACAGAAAGTTTATTTAGAACAGTGATAAAAGTCTACCTCTATTCAATAGGATAAGTATTTAAAATCCCCGTCCTAAAAGGCAGCTGCAGTGGAATAAAGGGAGACAAAGACATGGAGAGGTAGGAGCCGCTGGGTGGCAGACGCACAGCCATCCTTCACGTGCAGACTGGAGCTCTCCTTACAGTCACACTAAGGGGCTGTCCTCAACCGTGAAAACACTTTATTAGAATTTCTCCTTAAATGTCAAAAAATATCTTAGCTTTAACATTTCATGAAGCTCCTAAATTTTTTCCAAAGCCTAAGGAACACTAAGTCTTTAGAAATTTAAATTAGAATAAAATCTTTCAAATTCAATTAACGACCATTTCAATATCTGGCATTCAGGGGCCAGCTTTGTTGTTGCTGTTTTTATAGCTACAATGTGATGCCTGCCTGTCCCAATGCTACTAATGGATGAAGGGACAGACTGCCCTGGGGTCCTCATTAGGAAGAGTTCACAGGAGTGAAATATCCTCCTTCTTCATTTCGGAAACTCCAGTGCATAATCACAGTGTGTGTGCGTGCACGCGTGTGTGTGGTAGCAGCAGGAGGCACCCATCTGGAAACACAGAGTGAAAACGTGTCTCTGTTAACAGCACGCTGATATCTGTTGATAGTCACTGAGCCTCTCCAGGATCAGCCTCTGCTCTTTACTTCAGGCACTCACCTTCCATAGGTCCCTGGGGACACAAAGCTCCTCAAATTCTTCCTCTCTTCTCTGAATTCCTACGTTAGAATAGGCTGCTATACTGCACCATTGATTTTCCTAGTAATTTTTGCATGAATGATGATCTCATTGAGAATATAAGGAATTTGAGGATGCGAGCTTTTGTCTTACATATTGGAGAGATTATTATAGTTATTCCATAAATATAATTCTACTCAATAAGAATTTTTAAAAATAGAAACTTCGGGATACAGCTCAGTGGCATAAGCACCTGCCTGGCAAGTGCAAGGTCCTGAGTCTGTAGAAACTTCTGAGTTTAAAGGAATTATTTTCTTGTTCTTGAGTTTATTTATTTTAAAATTCAAAGTATATACTGGAATTAAAATTCAGCCCTGATGATCACTGACATTCATAAGGATATTTCAATTATCTTCATTAGTCATTAGCCCTAACCCAGGAAGGAAATTTCACAGCAAAAACCAAACCGCTGGCTGATAATACATTGTATATAGGACTAACTAAATGAAGTTTGATTGAGTCTTCTGGTCTCTTTCACTGTAGCTTCCAAACATTCGGAAAGGCTGAGGTCACAATGTCAGAGAGAAGAGAAAGGTACATATTCACTGGGCGCCTGCCAGGTGCTGGGGCACTGCAGAATCACTTCATAATTTATTAAACAAATAAAAGTCCTACTACTAATTCAAAGAACAAATACTGCTATGGATTCACTATCTCAGATAGAGTAAAATTCTTTACTTATAATGATAACAAAAATATCTTCACTGGTCATCCCTGGGCAATGTGCAAAAGAATCAAGATTTTTAATGAAAATTGTATTAGCAAGTAACTAAATAATTATGAAGGGAAATCGTTTAGAGATGAATTTCAGCAAGCCCAGAATTACAAAAAGAAAAACAAAATTCATATAGTCATCCGAACCATGCACAGTGGCCCATACCTATACACAGATTGAGACAGAAGACCGCTTTTACCTGGGAGTTTGTATAGCCAGCCCGGGCAACAGAAAGAGACCTCACAAACAAAGTGACAAACCAACCACCTGACCAGTAAGTCACCACTTCCCGATTACTGATGAACACTGAATCAAGACAGCATCCATGATGAATGCCAAAACCGTCAAGTGAAAGGTGCTCTACTTCCATCTGCCTGGCTTTGGATCTGAGGCTCAGGACATAGAAATAAGAGTTAGGATTCAGATAAATAATATCATTTAGACATTGCGAGTCAAATCCACAAAATGAATGTTTAAATCAATACCTGAAAGAAGTCGATAAGAAGCAGTACGTTATAGAAAATAAAACATTTTAAAAGAGATAAACATCAAAGTACTCTAAACTTTATTGGATCACAACTTGAACAAATTAACTATAAAATGATATATATGCTATAACTAGTGGAGATAAGTATTAGATGATATCAAAGAATCATTACTAATTGTGTTAAGACATTAATATTGACAAGGTGATTGGTATTTAAAAAAAAAGTGACCTTATCTATTAAAGTTAGACACCCGGTTAAACAGGTGAAATTCTATTTGTGTATGGCATTTGAATTTAAACACACTAGCAAAAAAAGACATAAATATGTCCATAAATAAATGGGATAGATGAAGTAAAAGCAGAAAAAAAGCAGCTAGGTTAAGGCTGGATGACAGCCTGGTGGTTTACAATAATATCTTCTATTTTATACATACTTGAAACTTTTGGTAGAAAAAGATTTTTAAAGGTAGACAAATAACTATTTAAACCCATAACCTAAAACTCGACAATAAACAGCCATGAGGTAAGACCTTACTTGATCTAACAACATCTTTCTTTTCTTGTTAGACCTACCATCAACCTTACTGGAACTCCATTTAGATTTTAATAAAATTTCCCTTGTGGAACTTGAGGATCTTAAGCGATACAAAGAACTACAAAGGTAAAAGTTGCCAGAGTCTTACTTTATTTTTAGTATATGTTTGTAGTATGTAACAATCACATTCACTGTGGGGAGTTGGTATATGCACATAAGAGACCAGAATCTTAATTTAGAAGTATAGCACATAGGATTAAAACATTACTGAAGCTTCTCAGAGAATGTGAGTAACAGCCCCAGTGGAGATCATTGCTGTTGCTACTAGAGAGTGTGAAGGAAAAATGAGAAAGTAGCACTATTACTACTGTTTATGCTAATGGGAGAGGCCAAAAGAAAGCACATTTTACACATTCTTCTCTTTGGTGCATTTAGGACAGATAATATTTGAAGTATCTATGTGTGTGCGAGGAGGGGGGCTATGTAGTGAAATAGGTTATGAAAGCCAAGAAGGCAAATTACAGAGGTGTATGCCTGCAATCCCAGTTACTGAGGGGGCTGAGCCATGGGAACTGTGAGTTCAAGGCTGTCCTGGGCAGTGAGGCCCTGTCTCTCAAAAGTATAAATAAATAAAATTAAAAAAATAAAAATAAAAAAACCAGGAACCAATTTTCTGTGACTATACATGGAAACAAGATAGTAAACAAGTTATATTCTAAATAGGGTTGTGGTATTTTCAGTTAACTTGATCAAACCCTACCATCTGCATAAGAACTGACACATTTTATTATCATTTGTAGGCTGGGCCTAGGAAACAACAGAATCGCAGACATTGAAAATGGAAGTTTTGCTAACATACCTCGTGTGAGAGAAATACATTTGGAAAATAACAAACTTAAAAAAATTCCTTCAGGATTGCAGGAGTTGAAGTACCTCCAGGTAAAATATTGTACTTGCATCTGGTAGATACAAACACTTTTATAAAACACATTTAGAATTTTGCAAACAAAGACCAAGCAAGCCTCAAGGGTAATTCAGACATCACGACTCCCCAGGTTGCAACGAGGCGTTTTACCAGACAGGACAGCATCAGGACCCAAAACCTCCCCGACCCAGCAGCTTAGGTTTCAACATCCACTTTCTCCTTCTGAAGCTGCTGAGGTGCTCATGGCACAGACGCCAACATCGCTGATTCAGGTTTCCACAGTTTCTAAGGCAGGGCCACATGTGCTTGGGTTCTGGACACATTTCACAGTATAGGGCAAGAGAGTCAGGATCCAGGTATGTTCACTATCAATATGGTGCTAGGTTGGAAGTAGGTATGCTTTTTAAAACGTTTATTAAGTAACTAAAATTCACTATTTGGAGCATCGAAAGCTGGCACTGGGCTGGAGATATAATTCATTAGTATAGGGTGTATCTTGAATGTGGAAGGCCCTGGGTTCCATCACCAGCACCACAAAAAGAAAAAAAGAAATTTACATTTTGTCACTTGCTGTTCTTCCTTATTAGAAACTTGTTCCTTTCTTATGTTACAATTCTTTTTTTTTTTTTTTTTTGTCTTTTTCCTTTTTATCGGTACCAGGGATCGAACTCACGACTGCCTGCTTACAAGGCAGGCACTTATGCCGCGGAGCTAAATCCCCAGCCCCTATGTTACAATTTTTAACTTGCTGGCAGGGTTACAGAATATCAAAACAGTATTTTGCACATAATTCTAGGTTTTTCACAGTCTTTTGATTCTCATTTAGGGGCCTCAGATTAAGGAGCCCTGTATCATACTATTTCATCTTAATCTATTTTTCTCATGGGATTCCCTTGCTTAAACCTTATCTCCCGATTAAATAAAACGGGGCCGAGTACTGTGTTAATCACCTTCCTGCTGCTGGACCAAAACACCTGACACACAGGACTTCAATGACACAAAGTTTACTTTGACCCAGTCTCAGAAGTTTTTGGCCAGGGGCGGACCAAGCGGCTCCAATGAAGAAACATCATGGCAGAAAGTGTAGCAGGGAGAGCTGCTCACCTCATAGCCTCCAGGAAGGAGAGAGGGCGGAGAGCAAGGGGTGGGACCAGAACGTAGCCTTCCAGGGTACATTCTTAGGGGGACCTACTTTCTCCAGCCCCTAGACACACATTATTCTGCAAACTCAATCAGCGCTCTGCTTCTCTGATGTCCTTCTCATTTACCTTTAAACCGGATTTACTCACCAGACACCCGGCCATCAAAGCGTGTGCTCTGTGCAGATGTGGGTAACCCAGCGGTCTCTGGTGGTTCTAAACACAGCAGAGGACCTCTGTCGGATGTGATCACAGCCTGAGCTACCCTGTCTCAAGCTCAGGTGCCAGCTTATCATCTCGTACAATCCTGTACTCTTGTTGGCATCTTTTTTAGTGAAGAGAAGCACAGAGATGTGCACACATCCTCCTGAGCCTCCGATTCCGTGACTATCCACCAAATAAACCACATACTCACCGTGTTTTCACTCACGGTGATCTCAGAGCAGTGAAAAGCATACCTTGTCGTGTTCCTGAGCATAAGGGAACCATGTAAGGGATCTGTTACAAAACCCCATGACTCATAGAGCACACAGGAAAGGTGACCACGACATAAAAACATTTTAGCAATGCCCAGACCTTTCGTGGTGAGGATCGGATCACCTTCTGCAAGAAATGAAGGCAGAATTTTGACGGAAGGTCAAAACCAACTCTGCCAGCAAAAGGTTACTTTTACTTCCTAGAAATCTCACTGTTATTCCAGAAGGCCAAAAAGGAATTGAATGGTTGATCACGGAAACAGAAGTTTCGCATTCTTTGAGTAATAATTTAAAAGATTTTCATAGCCTTTAAAATTGACATTTTTCATTAGTGCAAAGGATTCAAATATGTTATGCTACAAATATACACTGAAGATGTAGACAGAGATTTTCTGTAAAACCACACACACAAAAAGCAGTTCTACGCTTGTCTTCTTTTCCACAAAAAAGTGCCAGCTATTGTTTCTTCATCTTAATATAGTAGGGGCTAGGGATTTAGCTCAGCGGTATAAGCGCCTACCTTACAAGCACGCAGTTGTGAGTTTGATCCCTGGTACCCATGGGGGGAAAAACATATCTTAACATTTTAATATATAGTGAATTAAGTTCACAGAGCACTGAATTTCATTCCTCTGTTCATTTCTAATATGTTTAATTTTAACTTTGAACCTGGCGTGGTTGGTGCATGCCTGTAATCCTAGCACTTGGGAGGCTGACGCAGGAGAATCCTTGCAAGTTCAAAACCAGCCTAGGCTACAAAGTGAGCTCAAGGTCAGCCTGAACTGCATAGTGAGACCCTGTCTCAAAAAGACAAGCAAAACAAAAGAAAGCAAAAACCAGTTCTAACAGAATCACTCATGCCCACCTGAAGTACGGGTGAGGCAGATGGGGCGGGTGTGGAAGAGCTGTGTGGCAAGCTGACCGGGCAGCATGCAGGGTCTTGACTCGTTTCTGTGCTATACAACCCCATTTCTAGAGCACTTTCTTATACAATACAGGAGCCTGAATAGTTATAAGTTACTTAATACATATAAACAAGCATATTTAAGTGAAAATGCAGATGAGTAATGCCACAAACAAACAATGAATATAAACGGAATATCTTCCTTTTACATTGACTGGGTATTTTAAACCTATTCTTTTCTTCCTACAACAGATAATCTTTCTTCATTCTAACTCAATTGCCAAAGTGGGAATAAATGACTTCTGTCCAACAATACCAAAGATGAAGAAATCTCTCTACAGTGCAATAAGTTTATTTAACAACCCAGTGAAGTACTGGGAAATACAACCTGCAACGTTCCGTTGTGTTTTGAGCAGAATGAGTGTTCAAGTTGGGAACTTCAGAAAGTAACAATGATGTCAGCTCAACATAAAATTCAAAAATTCTTTCATTTGGAATACTTGAATGCATTGGTAATGGTAGGAACACATCCCATACGGTAAATGACAAAAAATTTCAGCAGAATTTTGCCATCTATTGATACATAAGGATTAAGAGAAATAAGTATCTATTGTAGTTTTCTTCTGCATAAAATGATTGTGCAAACATCTCTTGCTTTACCATTTCTTTCTCAGTAAAAATTCCGTATTTAACCCTTTATCTAGTGCATCTTAAAAACAACTGTACTGTAAATGGAATTACCAACTTAGAACATGTGTGCTTTTTAATTGCTAGAAAAATAAAATTGACAAGGACAGCTATATGAAGAGAATATTATACTATTCCTATTCTTTAATAACTTTAGTACTGTAATATTTCTAATCATGGTGAAGTTATGATTTAAGATAATCATAATGAAATTCTCATGTGTTATAGCCTGTCTTTCATGTTTAAAACTATCTTAAATAAAACTTAAAGTATTAAACCAACTCTACAGACACTATTAATAAGAGTTGGTTTTGAAGCTAAAGCAGTTTTCTTTATACAATTATTACCTGATTCTAAAACCTTTGTAAAAATTTGTAGTGAGTGTTTATATAAAATGTAACTCACATTTTTATTATCAGTTATCATAAGCCTTTAATAGCATGTCAGTTATTAGGTTATAGAACAATGTCACCTCAACTCCAAGGAGTATTTTCAGGGTGTCCCCTTGGAAGATCTAGCTCAGAAGGGTCTACATGCTATGAATTCTGTACTGATTTGTCTTTTCAAATATACACAGACTGGAGAACAAGAAACATATCTGAACTGGTACAACCTCAAATAAAACAGACAAAAGCTGAAAATTCTGTACAAAAGTCATAAGTAGTCTCATTTGTATTTTTTATTGGCATTCTAACTTAGAAAATAAGGAAAACATCATTAAAAATATGTTTGAAATAAAAGAACTGTGTTTTGGTTTGATTCTTTTCTTCCAGCCCAGGAACATAAACTACTTGTCAGAAAACTCTAGTTTATACATATTTATTAAAGAAGCACTAATGTTCATTCTGAGTAACAGTACTAAAATATAAACTTAATTTCCATGCCATGAAAGAAAATCACCTTCACTTAAACTAGACTTTCACTGTATTTTAGGTGGGAGGAAGACAATATTAAAGATATATAAGAGTAAGTAGAAGGTTTGTATATCAAAGTTAAGAAGGGAAAAATATGGTCTCTTTTTCCCAGAAGTGTATCCAACTTTGACCCTATCAACATTTTGGGGCCAGATCTTCTTTGGCGGGAGACTGTCTTGCTCACGCAGAATGCTTAGCAGCTTCATGGTCTCTACCCACTGGATGCCAACATGTCCACCTCTGCCTGCCACCACTGTGACAATTGATAATTTCTCTAGACTTCATCAAATACTCCTGAGATGAAGGGTGGGAGATAGCTCAAAATCTCAGCTGGCTGAGAACAACTGCTTTACGTAAAAATTATTTAATTTCTAAGATGACCTAAATTTAGAAACCTGGGACTAAACTGCTACTTTTGTAAAGATTTCACACAGAGGATCACAGTGTGTTTGACACAATAAAGCTTAACCACGAGTAATGATAGTCCAGAAAGAGAGATGCAGGGCTTTGACCTGCCAATCAAGTCCACTCACAACATGGGGAAAGTCACCTGTTCTTTGGAGCATGAGTCTTTAGAGGGTAGAAGTGATGCTACGGATCAAGGAGGCTGCTATGAGGACTGAACAAGGAAAATGTATGTAAAATGCTTTGTACACAGAAAGCTTTACAGAGCATCAGTAACCACGGTAGCAGGCAGTCATAGAGGGCTGAGAAAAGGTGACTACTGCCAAGTTCTGAGTCAGGTGTGGGCACCTGTAATCACCGTCACTCAGAAGGTGGGGCAGGAGAAAGGCACACTGGTGGCTAGCCTGGCAACAGACAAGAACTAGTCTCATGATTTTAAAAAAGAATGCCTTAAAATATAAATATTACAAGGGAATTATTCTCACATCAAAAGTTTAAAGTTCCAAATGTTTTAATAGTTAATTTTCTACAATGTAACAAAAATTTAAAAATCATGATAACGGTGCTGACAAGAACATATGTAAGTCAAATGATCAGTGACAATGGAGAAACACAGTTCTTGAAATTAATAATTAAAACCATAATGTTAATGCTCACATTAGACACCCCACCCTGGGAACTGAACTGATACACCCCTAGCTCTTCTTTGAGCTAGGCATTCATTAAAGTTGCACAGGCTGGTCTTAAACTAGCAATCCTGCTGCCACAGCCTCCTGAGTAGCTAGGATTACAGATGTGTGCCATGATCGCTGTCTAAAAAGTAAAGATGGAGCTGGTCATGGTTGTGTATGCCTGTGATCCCAGCACTCTGAGTAGCTGAGGCAGGAGACTACAAGTTTGAGCCCAACCTGGACAACTCAGCAAGATTCTGTTTCAAATAATTAAAAATATATAAATGATATAAAAATATACAGAAAGGGTTAGGGATGTGGGTCCATATGAGGCTGTACGTTCAACCCAGCGGGGGAAAAACAGAACAAAAACTTTTAAATAAATATATGAAATGATTGCTGAAATCCCTGGAATCAACTTTCCAAAGTTAATGTTTATATTTTCCATTTTTGGTTTTAAGTTTGCAAAAAACCACATCACTAAAGAAGAAAATCATAAACAACCAACACTACATTAAAGTTTGCTACTATGAATATATTTTTATGGTAAATACAAAGTATTAGCCACCGGAAAGGCATTAAAGATCGAAAACAAATCAGTTACTACAACATTCCTTCAGAGTATACTATGGACTAGCAACAAAGAATCTCAAGTGCCCATATACCTATATTTCCTCCTACTGTTACAACAGAAATGGTCATCAGAATTTATGAAACATAAAATAAATTCATGCAACAAATATAATGCTTTAAGAAAATCACTTATGAAGTTACTAAAAACTACTTATTTACTTATTTAATGTCTTTTTGAGGCAGAGTCTTGCTATGCAGTTCATGCTGGCCTTGAGCTCACTGTATAGCCCAGGCTGGTCTCAAACTCACAACAATCCTCCTGCCTCAGCCTCCTGAGTGCTGGGATTACAGGTATGGGGCACCATGCCAGATAAACAAGTTTTTAAAATATTCTTATTTTTTTTCCTCTTAAGATACCACATATCTCTCTTTCATTCATAATTCCATCATTGTTTGAAAGAATTCTAACCCAGGTTTCATAATCCTTCTACACAAAAAAGAACATACCTACTGCAGCTGAGCTACCAAGTTTGCTACATCTATTATCCTAAACTTGTGTTGTACAAATAACATTAGATAACAATAGTTGGTATTTAAAGAACATTTTCAGACATTCAAGCAAGTATCTTACTTCTATTTATTTATTTTAAAGCTCACTAGCTGGGCATGGTGGTGCACACCTGTAATCCCAATGGGGAGGCTGAGGCAAGAGGATCACTGTGAATTCAGTTCTCCTATGACACAAGTACTGTGTGTGTGTGTGTGTGTGTGTGTGTGTGTGTATGCATGCGAGCACACATGTCCAATGGGGAATCAAACCCAGGGGCCCACGCTAGCTGGGTACTCTATTGCTGAACTACATCCCTATCCCTGGTACCTTTATTTAGGCACGGAAACTGAGGAACAAAGATTTAAATAACTTGTGTGTGATCCAGGACTAGAACCCAGCAGTCTAGCTCCACGCTTTTAACTATGATAGTACATTATTTTTTCAGTCATTTCTCGTTTGTCTGGAATTCTCTGCTCACTCGGCTAATGTACACCATGCCTTTCTGTTGGCCCTTAGTGGCTAATGTTATCCAATATTTCCTTCACTTATCCTCGAACAATTTCATTTGTTTTCTCTCTATATAGTTATTACCAAAATCCAGAATCCAGATCTCACATGCTGATCTCTCATGAGTGATACACTTTGAAAAGTAAACCCAAATATTTGGTGCCATAAAACTCAATTGAGATCAACAAGAATTTCTTTCCAGTTCTCACAGTTCCTCTGGACTCCATCCTTCCTCCCATGTTCAGACTCTTAAACTTCTAGGAGTCATTTATTTCTGACGCTCTTGCACTTTACGGGCCGTGAGTGCTGACTTTTTTCCCACATACGCTTCTTCTTCTTCATCTTCGGTTATTGTATCACCACCATGCCATTTTGGAGCTGGAATATCAAAATAGGCTCCTAGCCTCGTCTAACCCATTGAACTCACATCACCGACAAGCTGATCCAAGTGCCACCTATCAGTCATGCCATGCTCTTCGTCAAAAGCTCTGAATAGTTCCCTTTAGTAACTGAATCATAAAAACTTAGTAACATACCCCTTAAGATTATCAATGATGTTCAAATAATGATTTGTGAGTTTTCCATTTTGTGCTGCAGGTCAGCATTACGTGCTGTTTCTCATGCACACTGCATTTTTTATCTTCTTTTGTTTGTGTCATCTTTTGCATCTATCAAAATCCGACTGGACCACAACCAGCCGTGGCAAGACCAGCCACCTCAGCTCACCTTCCCAATTCTCCCACAAACCTGCAGCCTCTTCTCCCAACCTCCAGGAGCCCCAGTATTCTGATCATGCTTCTGATCATGCATTCAGACATTTGCCACAATTTACCTTATTTGTTTTGCGCTTGCCAGAGAATCTGAGGCATTCTGGATGCAATGACCGTATTCTGGTCTCTCTTCCCTTCTTCCAGTGTGAGTACTGCCAGGACTTTATACGAGGTATGATAGAAACATGCATTAAATGTTTAAATTAAAAAGTTTATTCCAGTAAAAGACATCGCCATTAACCTCCTTGTTTCAAACACACTTGTCCCATCACTCTGGTCACTTTCTGAAGCACATCTGGAATGCTTGTTTTGTGTCTTTATGAAATATGATCAAAAATACAATGAATCCTGCCACTGAGCGCCACCCAACGGAAGACAGGAGGGCAAACAGCATAGTGCGTCGTCATTCACCCCACCTGGCACAGGGTGCCCTCCGACGGAACATTGGAATTGTTTCAGGACACTGAGGCAGTCAGGACAGTACACTGAAAGACACTCAAAGAGGACCCCTCAAACTGCTCAGCTCGTGCCGAGTACGATGGATGAGTGCATTCAAAGTAGGGGGGGGTTCCCTGAGGGGCACTCAAGGTAATGCGTCTTTTACTGTAATAAATTCTTTCTTCCTGTTTCTTTTATGTTTTTTGAGTCAGTGTCTCACTACGTAGTGCAGGCTGGCCTTGAACAGGTGGTGGTCTTTCTGCTAGTCTCCCAAGTGCTGGGATTACAAAATGTGCCACCACATCCACTTGAAAAAAATTTCTGTAAACTAAGCATTTACCATACTTTTCAAGTATACCTCAAATGTAGGAGAAAATTCTATCCTCATCCTAAGACAGTGTGTTTCTAGCTTACAGATCTTCGTTCTAGCAGATTCCCTCTTCCTGTAGCCCTGCCACAAACCACACTTAGGCACACAGATGCACAGCTTCCCTCTACACTACAAGGAGACAGGACACTCAGTATGGTTTTTTCCCCTAGATGCTTCCACTCTATGTCATTGAGGCCATTATTACAGTTTTTAATCACAGGCTCTAGAGCTCTGAAATGGATTCTCCTGCCCAATCGCTGCTAATCCAGGCTCTCCAAGGAAAACGTAATAGTAGTAAAAGCTCTCTCTTTGCAAAATAAAAAAATTGAAAAGAGCTGCATGGAAATGAACCTGTACACAGGAGAAGAGGCTGCAGAGGGTCTGAACAAACAGAAACCCAGCGACACCTCATAGTCAGTCCAAGGGACCAACACATTGCCGTTTGCTGCCTGTGTCAGACCAGAAAAGGAGACTTGACGTTTGGATGCTAGAGACTTTCTTATCTTTGTACTGAGGAGAATTTGTAATAGAAGCAAAGGTAGACAAAACAATAAACTTTCAAGCACTTCTAAGTTTCAAGAATTATTAGGTCATAATCATTTTAATTCTCTCAGCCCTATTCTTTATCTGTAAATTTATCTGTTTGTGGTACTGAGGAGCTGAACCCAGGAGCTGCTGAGCTACATCCTCAGCCCTTTCTAGTTTTCATTTAGACAGGGTCTAAGTTGTCCAGGCTGGCCTCGAGATGGCAGTTCTCCTTCTCAACCTCCCAAGTAGCTGAGAACACAGCCATGAGCCTGATTCTACTGTTAGGTCTAATAACAGTTTTATTGAGATACGATTTACATTCTATATAATGGAACTGTTTACAGTATGCAATTCAGTGGTCTTTAGTACTTTCAGAGTTCTACAAATATCAGTATCATCAACCTTAGAATTCATCACCACAAAAATAAAGCACATATCTGCCAAAAGTGCCTCCCTGCTTACTTCTGGCAAGTCTACTTTCTACGGCCTTCCCTGCCCTGGACATTTTACATGAATGGAATTATAATAGGTGGTTTTGAGTGACTGGCTCCTTCCACCTAGCACGCTTTCAAGGTTCACACTCACAGTGTGCCAGCAGTTCACTGCTTCCTATAGCCGTATGACGACGATGCTTCACTGAAAGGACAGAACACATTTATCTACCTATGTTAGCTGGGTGTTCGAGTTGTATCTAGTTTGGGGATGTTATGAATAATATTGCTATGAACACTTGTGTATACATTTCTAAATGGACCTACGTGATCAGTTCTTTTGGGTACATATCTAAAAACGTAAATATACAATCAAATGGTAACTATTTGCCTGAGGAGGTGTCAGTCTTCCTTGGGTCTCTGCCATTTTACACTCCAATGAGCAAATCACTGTTGATGGATTCCAACTGCTCCCAATTCTTAACCAATACTTGTTATTGTTCATCCCTAACCCCCCCCCCCACTCCGCCCGCATCTTTCTGGGGTGCTGGGAATCGTGCTAAGTACATATTCTACCATTGAGCTACATTCCTAGCCTGTCTTGGTTTTTTTGTTTTTATTTTTGGTACTGGGAATTAAACTCATGACCGTGCATTTGCCAGGCAGGTGCTGTGCTGCTGAGCCATATCCCAGGCTGTTTTTCTGTTTTTGTTTTTATGGGTATTCTGCAGAGTATGAAGTGGTGCCTCTGTGGTTTTCACTTGCATTTCCCTGGTTACTATCGGGGTTTTTGTTTTGGTCATTCCTTTGTAGAAGTGTCTGTCTGGATTTTTGCTCATTTTCAAATTGAAGTATTTTTTAGGTTTTAATTATTGAGTTGTAAGAATTTTAAACACAATTACCTTACTAGACATACACTTTAAAAAATTCTCCTAGTCTGTGGCTTTTTTTAAACTTCCTTGATAATGTTCTTCAATACATGATGTTGGTGATGTCTAATTTATCTATTTTTTCTTTTGTTGCTTATACTTTCAGTGTCACATTTATGAAATTGTTCCCAATTTCAAGTTCATGAATATTTATGTTTCAGCTCCTACAATTAGCTTTTTGTTTCATCTGGAGGTAAGTTTGCACCTAGCAAGACTTGGATATCCAGGTACCCCAGGCCCACTGTTCAAAGCAGACTAACACTTCTAATCTGTCAGTCCAGAAGGTTCTGCTACAGCTCTTCCCCATCCATACCACTATCTTGGATCTAAGGATGCTTATGCTTTTACAGCATCCATTGTCATCAATTAATTTTGCCTCTTCAATTTCAAATAAATTAAATTATACATACTAGTTTCTTGTGCTTGTATACAAAGAGAAAATTACAACGCGTCTAGTTTTTGTTTTTGGTCTTTTTGGGATAGGGTCTTGCTATGCAGTTCAGGCTGGCTCTGTAGCCCAGGCTGGCTTCAATCTCCCAACTATCCTCCTGCCTCAGTCTCCCAAATGCTGGGATTATAGGCACGCACCACCACAGCAGGCTCAACACAACTAGTTTTAAAGACCTTAAGTGGTTTCATTTGTCATTCTAGAATTGGGCAGCAGTCTGGGCTGAAAATTGTTGAGAATATGCCTCCAAAACACAAGGCAGTTTATATATAAAGCCAGAGACAGTGAAGTACATACTGAAAAGCACAGAAAACGGAAGGGAAGTAGAAAGGCCAGACTGGTTACTAGCCACGGTGGTGATCCAATTTGAACCTATTAGCACACGGACCAGGCTCCCCACCTGCCCTTGCCTATCCATACCCTTCCTGCTCAGAGACATCAGGCTCCTGTCATCTGCTACACAGCAAAGTCATTGTTTCATTCCAGATCACACAGCAGTAGTGGAATACTTAACCCTTACCCCTCTATCTCGTTCATTTTTACCCCTCTTTCTTGCTTCTTCATTACCCTCTATTTGATGTTTATTTTATATTTTCCTTCTGCAGGACAAAATTTTTACTGCTAAGTCCTTGGCATCTAAAAATCCCTTATACAAAGTAAGCACTTAATTAAAAAGCTGAATGAATGAACACATGACTACAAATTTGCTACACTTAACAACATTAATTAAACATGCTTCAGGAGGGCCTTTCTTAGCCAGCACTATGTTATTCAGCTTTGAGATACTGTATCTATTAATTACAGAGTTTTCAGAACTCAACTGAATTTCCCCCCAATTGTTACATTAAAACCATACTTGCACCCCACTACTTGGGAGGCTCAGTGAGAGCATCTCAAAACTTAAAAAGAGTAGGGGGCTGGGGATGTAGTTTAGTGGTAGAAAACCTACCCGGCCTAGCATGCATGAGGCCCTGGACTCAATGCTCAGTCCCTAAAAAATAGAACAGTGACCAAAAATAGCCACCTAATTAGATCGGTGATTGTTAACACTACCTATTTTGCTTGAAAGTCTGACTTTAACTGTTACTTCCCCCCATTCCCAACATCACTGCCAACTTAAATCTCTTTTTCACATTTGTTGGGAACATGAACAACATAATTAGTATCATAGTTCAAATCACACAGTTAATGAAGAATCACATAAAAATTAAGTGGTTGATTTTACATTAATCTCCTAAAAGAACTGTGAAGAAATATACAGCCATTTTTTAGAAAAAAGTACACAGATTTGCTCCTTTTTCCTTAGTGTGGAAGCCTGAGGTTTAAGAACAAAGACATTAATAAGAAACATATGGAAAAGATCAGCTAACAAAATGGAATCTTGGCCCAAGTGTGTCTGCCACGTTTTACATACCAATGTCTCAAATGATAGACTACATTTTTACAATGTTGCCAAAGCATCACTTGAAACACTATATATTTTTCTTAAATATGAAGTATAACAAAATAAATCTTGAGTTCTTTGTAATGCCTTAATGGAAAGCACTATTTGAAGAACTAAATTGAACTCCAGGATTTATTTTACCTTATTTGCTCAAGCTTGAAAGAATCTCCTCCAAAATGAACTCAGTATCTACTGCCAAGAGACACAAATTAACTCAGTTTAAATATAAAAAAAATGAGCACAAAAGTTTAGCATTTAAGCAAGTTCGTTGGCTATTGCTTAAGGAGAGACAGTTCAGTAAAATGAAATTTTCCAAATCTGCAAAGTAAAAGTAATAGTCATTGTGTAAACAATCTTATTCAATACTGTAAAATTACTTGTGTACTATTAAAACAGGAAAATTGGAGATGGACTTTGCGAGTGGAAGATACTACTGTTCATAGCAGAGATGGTCTTTATTTAATGGTCCTTAGCAAACATCTACTGAGTAGACAGCATTTGGGAGCAAAGTGAGAAAGGGGATCTCTAACAGAAAACATTAGCATGTTTATCGAAATGTGTCTTTAATCTGTAAAGCCAATAATAACCTTTTGCATTTTAAAAATAAACTGGATGTGAAAGGCTTTATGTTTGCAATTCTGATCCCCAATTTAACAAAGGGAACCTAGGTGAACACAGGAATTGAACAACCAGGACTGAAGATAATTCTGAGTTCCACCTTAAACTGCTGAGACACTGAGTTTGGTGTCACAGTGGAGCTTAATTTGAAGAATTCTTTGGCACCAAAATGAAAATAAAAACAGTAATCAGTACATGCTGTTTCCTTTAGTTCAGTTTGCCTTTCATATTGGAGGAAATTCTTGCCACACCTCAAACCAAAATTAAGGGGAAAAGAAAGAAGCCAGCCACATAAATCTGACCAAGAACACAAACATTTTAATTTTAATCCACCCAGTTTTGGATAATGAAAAGAAATACATAATTTTAATTCAACCCAAGTGTTTTCCAACCAGATTGTATTTGCTTAAATTGCTACAGTAATTCAAGCGACAGCACTGTCTGGACACAGAGTTACTGTGGATCTTTAAGAGACTCAAAGAATTTAGGAATTTCTGATTCATTTAAAGGATTTGCAAATTCATCAACCCCTGAAAACTAAAGCAATTTCAACAGGTATGATAACATAATTTTCAATTTTTAAAGAACAGTTAAATCTGTAACTTAAGATTACCCAACAAAACATTTTTTATTTTCAAATTTTGACTGAAAGGAAAGATTTTCAGGTCTCAGAATTTATCTTCTTTCTCAGATCTCTTTCTCTCTCTCAATAGTTTGAGCAGTGCTATGAGTCTGGTTGCAGGGAAGACAGAAATTTGTACAAATTTCACTGAAAAGCTCAAAATTTCTTGACTAAATCCCTGGTATAGAATGTTTTTATTTTCAGTTACCTCTTTCTCAAAAGCATGGTGTGACTGCTTTATCCAGTCTGTTGAAGAATCTGGTTACTTGGGTTTAAGTTAAATACAAAATACATGTAGTATGGATGAAAATAATGTAGAAACTTAAGATATTTCTAATAGTGACAGAATTTACATAATTAAATTTAAAATTATTTTGGATAAAAACTAGAACATATACTAATATTTTGTTTCTTACAAATTAGTTTATATAGCATACCGATAAAACAATTACATTCTTAAAATGTTATACTTTTGCTTTATAGGTATTCCAGAACTAAATAATTTCTAACTCATTTTTATGAATAATTTTCATTAGAACCTTTCTTGAAAGCTCGAGTTTTTTTCTAATGGAAATACCAGAACATAGAAACCTTTATTGCATCATTTAATATGGAAAAATCACATTAATGGGTAATTTTTCAAAACTGGTAATATATATTTTACCTAAAATTTTTTTCACATTTGTTTTTTCCCTAGTAGACAAAAGAAAAGTGAAGAATAGAGTATACTGTTATAGAGGAATAGTCCATAGAAAACAGAAGAGCCAAATCCTGTATCGTTAAATAAGTTATCATGGTGAAATAAATGCCCAGAGATAATCAAAATTAGTAGAGAAAAGAATTTCTAACAAGATGCAATCTGTAACTTATTAATTCAATCATTCAGAAATCACCAGTGTGAGCTGTCCTGTATTCTGTTAAAGATCACAGCTCAGGAAATGACTGATAGTGAGTCCTGCTGTTTGCTGTGAGTTTTCCGAAAGACACTGAGGCATAGATTGCATAATATGAAAAGCAAAAGTGAGAAAAACATGCTAGCAAGTGGCTGAGAAGAGATCACTTGGAGAAGAAGACGATCATAGTTTCAGAGAAAATTATCCTGAGGAAGAGGGAGAGGAACAGTAAATAGACAAATGGATGGAAACAGGGTGGCTTCAGACCAGAAAACTGCACTTAGTCAAGAGTGAGGACAGGGTGGCACGACAGGGTTACAGACATGGGAGCAATATTTGAAATGAATTCAAATTTAGAAGAGAAATCGGTCTTCTGGCAAAGCTCTTCTGAAAAACTTTTCTTCTTCTCGTCCAGTCCACGTGTGCAGTACGTCATGTTTACGCTGCCCCTATGGAGCTGGTACGTGGGCAGAACACATCTTAACTCCTTTTTAACCCTGCTTGCTCTCCCTCCCTCCATCTCCCCATCTGCTTCCCATCTGAGAACGCTCTATCTCCCTACTTCCTATCATCTAGCTTTTACTTTGCTCTTCATTATTTGGGTTTGTGATATTTGAACTTGTGTGTCATTCAAGAAAAGCCTTTCTCCTTTTCATGAAGGCCAAAGGCAGGCAACACGAAAACCCCCTTTATTTTCAGAGCAGACCTAGGAATGAGGTTTTGATTCTAAGTCAAAAATATGTAAGCAGTATAGAGAACGAAGATATCATCTTGATATCCTTTTAGTCTCAACAATTTCTCATAATGATTGCTCATGTTCTAGACACAAGGATAGAAACATTCAGGGCAAATGACCATGAGCAAACCTGTTTGCAAAGTTTATGTGTAGAATAGCCACCCTCAGTGGCCTGGCCCGGTACCCGGGCACAGCTCCATCTTGCAGCTGCAACCTGTGTATTTTGGGAAGAAACCTGATAGCACTCAACTCCAGGGGCTATCATGGGAATGAAATAAATGCTTAAAACCTTCATGTGCTATACATCATAATAAGTGTAATGAAATCCTATCAGATTATACATAAAATATCAAATGAGTAAGAGATACAGAATTTCCTAGTTACTTCTGCTCATTTCCCAAGTTTAGATCAAATTATGTCTACGAAACAACTCCAAGCCAACCCCAAGCAAAGTCAAGCCAGTGGTATGGCCCATCTCTACCATAAATCCTTACTCTCTGGCATAACTAGAGCTTCTTCCTATGATGTCTTTTTCACCACTGATCTGTTTGTTCTCTATAGGGGAGACTATGTCTTCATGTCCTCTTCATTTCTGTGCTTTGTACTGATTTAGTGCACACCTACAATCCCAGGGAGGCTGGGTCAGATGGATTAATGTGAGTTTGAGGCCAGCCTGGGCTACATAGTGAGTTCAAGGCCTGAACCACAGAGTGAGACCCTGTCTCCAAACAAACAAAAACAACAAAAAAAAGCAACAACAACAAAAAAGAAATGATTCAAGACAATTGCAAACTTGGGGCTGGGGGTTTAGCTCAGCGGCATAAGCACCTGCCTTGCAAGCAGGCGGTCATGAGTTTGATCCCTGGTACCGATAAAAATGAAAAAGACAAAAAAAAAAAAAAAAAAAGAAGAAGAAAAAAAGACAATTGCAAACTGAAGTAATCCAAATTGCTGATATTTGCAAAGTGCTTTCCTAAGCACACTGATACAGTACCTATTACAGTAAATGATAGCAGGTAAATGACAGCAAGCCAAACAACCCCAAGCGGAGCTTTCTGTCAGCATGGAAAGCTGGCTGTTCTGAAAACTACCCTTTGAGATGCAATGACAACACAGTCTCTACACTTCTCCTCAAAACTCCCTCTGCTTTACCCATGAACACTCCAGTATGCAGATCGTGGCTCAGACACATGCATTTACTAAAGTAAGCACTCATACCCAGAGTAGGAAGTCTTTTGACCAGAATCTAGGTGCTCTAGATTTTGTTTTTACTGGTCCTATTTTGTGCCTGTCAACAGCTACTCACCATTTCTCTAACACCACTTAGGAATAATCTTCACATTGTTTCATGAGAACCCTAACATTCTTCCAAAGTCTAAGTCAGACACTATGATCTCTATGGAGCACATGGAGAAGGAAAATGTATATCATATATTCAGATTGGCAAAAAGAAACTTCATGAACCCCAAAATCATGTAGAATTCAGGCAATCAAACCATTACTGTTTGCCATTTTTTTATAGGTAAGGATAAATATGCTGAACTATTTTATCCTACCTTCTTGACTAAAAAAAGTAAGCAAAGTATCCATAAAAAATAATGGGATAAGGTTTTAGAGTGTTGAGGGAAGCATACAGAAAGAATAATCAGGAGGGAGAGAAAGGGAGCAGACTAAGGGGAGCAGCCTGGCACCCCTGGAGGCTGCGCCCGAGGATGAGACAGATCTGTTTGTCATGTTTCTTTATTTACACTCCGCTGAGTCAGGCTGACAGTACGTGAGAAACTGGGGTAAAGACTGCAGGAATGTTCTAGGTGTGAGGGCCCAGAACAGCGAGGGAACTAGCAGAGAGCACGGCAATTATCTGTGGGAGCTGAGCTGGTAAAAATGATACGCGGAGTAGGCATAAGGGATGGAAAAGAAGAAAAAAGGATGAACATATGTTAGGTCCCACCGGAGCTGGAAAAGTCTTGCGGCTGGAGTGATAGAGTGTGGGATCCTCAAAATTGTGGTACTGGTCACACCCAGCCCAGGACCTGGGTATGTGGGAAGAACAGAGGATGAGAGAAGGGAAGAAAAAGGCTTCCAGGGTCTTTGAATGCTTGAGTAACTCTTTACAATCTTAAACATACACTATATTTATATTCTATGCACTGTTTGTTTCTGATGAGAAATGAAAATCACCGATGTTTCTCAAGCAGGCTTCTATCAGAGAAATCTTTTCTTATTGTACCAGAGACAAAAACGGCACAAGGGCTGGGGTGGGGGACACAGAGGGCCATTCTCGATGACTGGGCGTTTGTCATTTGACTATAGACAGTACTCCAGTAGGTCACTTCTTCCTTAATGGAGCCCTGGATTAGAAAGGTAGGGAAAAAAGATCTCAGGATAAAGGGTACCCCCCAATTATTTTTCTTAATCACTTATCAATACATGTACTCCATTTAGATAGAAGTTTTCAATTTTCAAAGTACATTTACAGTCATATCTCATACGATCCTAACAACTACTAGTAAGATAAAAGATTTATTTTTGGAGATAGAATTCTTACTTTGTTGTCCAGTTCACTTCTGGGTTCAAGTGACCCTCCTGCCTCCACACAGCTGAAATTATTTTATACTGCCCAGTAACTGTAATTCTTGTTTTATTCATGAGTTAGCTATGTTAAATAGCAGGATGAAATACAGGTTTTCAGGCTTCTCGTTGAGGATATAATGCATCTTTAACTCCAACTTTTGGCACAAGCCGGTAGTAACTGCCTCCGAAGCCTTGGCCTTAGCAATCCTGCTTCACACAATGCCCCGGAGATGCAGAAGCTCCAGGGACACACAGGGTTAATGTGCAGTACTCATACCATGTCCCACTGCTGTCCTGTACTGCAGGGCTCTCTGCTTTCACTAGACCTTAAGCTCCTAGGAGACAGAGATTGCATGTTTCTGGAATTTCTGTATCTAGAACTTGACTCAAAAGCATCAGCAAAAAAAAAAAAAAAAAAAAGAAGAAAAATGTAAATGTCAATCGATTAGAAACCAAACTTTGTAGGATATATGTATGTACGTGTGTGCGTGTGTGTGTGTGTGTGTGTGTGTGTGTACTGAGATATGAAGAAGCTATTTAAGTAGAGTTGGAAACAAAATAGATTCTGGAAACTTTCATGAGGAAAATTTGAGGTAGACATGGACAAAATATACAAGAAGAAATATAACTATTTTAAAATACTTCAAAAAACAAAACAAAAAATTTTAAAATGAAAAAACCTTCAAATCATCACATGGAAGGTAGTATTTCATGCTCTTCCAAAGGACAAAAAAGAGTACCAAGAATAAAAGTTGTAGGGAAGAGGATTTTGGTTTAATACCAAGACTCTAATAGGTAAAAGCTCTGCAGCTGAAGTAAAAGTCTGTCTTTCTCCAGGAGAGAACCTCCCCTAAAGGATAACTAGCTGGCAAGAACACATAGCATTTACAGTGGAGGACGCACCAGACTGTAGCTGAGTATGTCGTGGTGTCATCATAAATCTGCACTCTAGGAAGCAGGTCCACTGGAAACTTAGTAAAGCATAAAAGGAGCTTAGTAAGAAGTCTAGACTACCAGACTTCTGACTCTGGCTCAGCACAGTATGTGATTTAAAAAAAAAAAAATTTCTACTTAATTGGTACACTAAGTTTGGTTTGAGCATTGCTCATTTTTCCTAGATATTCTTTTATATACAGATGTGGGTATAACATATTTCATATAACTGTCAATTTACATGACAATCTGTCCAAGTTTTATTCACATATCCGACAATATATTTCCTTTTCTCCTTGCAATAGGACAAAAAAAGAACATGAGCTTTTTAAGTACAGTATCTGTCCTTTTCTTCTTCTTTGGAGTTAAGGTATATTGCCAATATGAAATTTACCAGTGGGATGAAGAGTACGACCCAGTGTCAAATGAAGACTATGAACCACAATTCCAATTTAATCCAAATGTAGAATATGGAATTCCTTACCAGCATATGTTAGGCTGTGCCAGAGAATGCTTCTGTCCAATTAACTTTCCATCATCAATGTACTGTGACAATCGCAGACTGAAGACAATCCCAAATATTCCAACACATATTCAGCAACTCTACCTTCAGTTCAATGACATTGAGGCTGTGACGGCAAGTGCATTCACCAATGCAACTAACCTCAGAGAAATTAACCTCAGTCACAACAAAATTAAATCTCAAAAGATCGACTATGGTGTGTTTGCAAAGTTTTCAAATCTACTACAACTTCACCTGGAGCATAACGATTTAGAAGAATTTCCATTTCCACTTCCTAAATCTCTGGAAAGACTCCTTCTCGGTTACAATGAAATTTCCACACTGCAGACAAACGCCATGGATGAGCTAGTGAACCTGACCATGCTTGATCTCTGTTATAATCATCTGCAGGATTCCATGTTAACGGAAAAACACTTCGCCAAAACGGAAAAACTGATGCAGCTCAACCTCTGCAGTAACAGATTGGAATCAATGCCTCCTGGATTGCCTTCTTCACTTATGTATCTGTCTTTGGAAAATAATTCTATTTCTTCTATACCAGAGAAGTATTTCAGCAGACTTTCAAAACTTCATACCTTACGAATGTCACACAACAAACTGCAGGACATCCCCTACAATATTTTTAATCTTTCCAACCTTGTAGAGCTCAATGTTGGACACAACAAACTGAAGCAAGCATTCTACATCCCAAGAAATTTGGAACACCTGTACCTAGAAAATAATGAAATAGAAAGTATGTAAAACTTTATTAATCCTTACCGAGCAAAAAAATCTCATTTGACACTTTAAGAACACTTCAATAATTTATGCTTTACATATTGCTGAAAAGGGCTGTTTTGAAGTTGGCCAAGATAATGGCACCAATTGGTCACATAAAAGAGTATACTATTAGTTTTTATAGAATTTTCTTTTCTTTCTTTTTTTTTTTTTTTTTGTCTTTTTCGTTTTTATTGGTACCGGGGATCAAACTCATGACTGCCTGCTTGCAAGGCAGGCGCTTATGTCACTGAGCTAAATCCCCAGCCCCAGAATTTTCAATTAAATTAAATTATCATCTTGAATATTGAGAAATAGCACTAGAATATGTAAAGAAATATGAATACCTTCAGTAGTGGGATTGTAGATGACTTACTTAGTTTGTCTCTACCAAGAATATGTCACTCAAATACTTAGAAATTCAAATACTTAGAAAACTCTATAATTTTGTCATTCAAATACTTAGAAAATCCTGTAATTTTATAAAACTTATTTACAGTCTTAGCTCCTTTATCTGAACAGCATTAAAAATTAAACAATTCCACCTGTAAGTATTTTAGTAAAATTAATTTCCATAAAGTATAAACTCAACACAGAATCATGGCAATAAGGAAAGATTAATTTTTAATTTGTATTTTCCAGATGTCAATGTGACAGTGATGTGTCCCTTTGTGGACCCACTACAGCAGCACCACTTAACATACCTTCGTGTGGACCAAAATAAGCTAAAAGAGCCAATTAGTTCATATATCTTCTTCTGCTTCCCTCGCATACATAGTATTTATTACGGTGAACAAAGAAGCATCGATGGTCAAACAATACAACTGAAGACCCAAGTATTTGGGAGATTTCAAGGTGAGGAGGAGGAGGAAGAGGATCATGATGATCATGACAACCCTCATGTGAGTCAAGAGTCAGAAGAACACTTGGCGCCTCATTACTATGAAATTCAAGAATGGCAAGGGATTATATAGGTACACATTTATAACTTTATAAAATCTTATTACTCAATATAAATCTAAATATATATAGCTCAAAGTAATATATTTAGAATTATGTATTAGTATTACATTTAAGTTGCTGGTGGCAATTACATTATTACATAGGATTAGAACTTCCTCAAAATGATACAAACGTTTAGAAATAGAAATTAGAATGACGAGAACAAACACCCTAAATTTTAATGGCTCCTTTTTAAACCCACAAATATCATCATGCTGAAACAAAAAGGTGTCCCTGAAAAAAAAGTGTCACTTTTAGGGAGAGTAATGTTTCTAAGGGTGATGAAGGAAGTCGAACTGGCACCGAAGACCCTGAAGCCATGTTCTTTCAATTGCTATGAGAATAATACACTGCAGGAGGGTACATTAGTGCAAGAACAGCCACTCCTTAAGGAAAACTCTTTTAACCGTCTCCATAAAGATCTCACACTTGGAACTGTGATTGTCTCACTATGACATCCACCCCACTGAGTCAGCCCTTAGAGCACAGAACGGTAGCTTTGACTTTTCATGAGGCCACCACGCTATGTATCCAGGGCAGAGGATTAATGACAGCAAGGGTTCTCAGTGCTCTCTCTCAGGGCACCGAGGCAGAAATGCTGAATCTGGGTAACTAAAAATTATCAGACTATTTTACTACAATCTGTATTTTAGCAAAGTTCAGCAAATGCTCAAAACAAATTTTTATTGTGCTTCATTTTAACTGGGACAAATATTTTTACAGTATACTAGAGGAAGGCCTGTGTTTGGTTACATAAAGCTTCGCTAATAAATAACTGCTTTGTTCACAAGGTTAAGTGAATGTTAAGAAAATAAAGTTCTTTAGACATCACGGAACCCTTCTGTTTTCCTAGCAGAATGCATTAGAAACACATACGCTTATAGTTAGTGTTTTTTTTACATAGTACTGAAGCTGAATATAATTCATTTAAAATCTGAAGGACAGACAGATTTTAACATTTTTTCCTAAGACCTTAAAGCTGATTTATATTCTTTGATCTGTCATTTTAAAGTCACTTAAGTATGCCTTAGAATGGAGACTCTAAACACTGACACACTCTCTTGACTTACCAGACAGAATTGCTCAGCCAAGGGATAAGTAATCTGGGATTGCCTAATAGGAAATCCCAAACACAGGCTAACAATTCAGACAATATGCAAAATTCAGACAGGTGAAACTGTATTGCATCTCTGAGCAGGTTATTAGCATTACGAGGAGCAGAATATTCATCTAGTCACGTAGCAACCTTGGTAATCCAGAATGAACATGAACAAATTCCACTCACTAATCAACATCATCAAATCACTTGGTATATCAGGCTTACCAATGAGTGATCAAGAAATGAATTACAACCCAGTCATCCTGGTGCACCAGGGAAGGAGGAGGTACTCAAGGCCAGCCTGTAGTACACAGTGAGACCTTGCCTCCCAAAGGGAAAAAGATCACAATATGCAACTGGGATTTTAATGAGGAGACATCAAGGAAATGCAAGTGGAAACTGCGTGCAGTGAGATACAACTTCACACCCCTTATTAGGACAGCTGATATCAAGCGACGACAGGCAGACGATAAGTGCTGGTGAAGGGATCTCCGGAGAGGTTGCTGCCCCCTTATGCTAGCTGATAGGAGTCTAAAATAGTACAGCACTTCAGAAAAGTAGCTCTTCAAATGCTGGAGTCACGTGTGAGTCAGCAATTCTGCTTTCAGGTATGTATGTAATTCAAGAGAACTAAAAATACATTCATGCAAAAATCTGTACATGAATGCCCACAGCTGTAGTATCTAAATGAGGAAGCCACCCAAGTGCTCATCGGTAGAGAACGGACAACACAACGTCACTTACCCACAAAGGGAAAATTATTCAGCTACGAAAAGACACACACACACTACAGCTTTGATGAACTCTGACAACATTATGCTTAGCGAAGGAAGTCAGTCATAAGGGAACACACTGTTGCATTATTTATGTGAAATGTCCAGAAAAAGGAAACTTGTGACATAAAACATTATTGCCTGCCTAAGGCACAGAGATAGGGGATGGGGAGAAATGCAGAATAACTGCTACTAGGTACAGCATTCTGTTAGGGCTGACAAAAATGTCTGAAATGACTGTGGCAATGGAAACAAAAAAGCCTGAAAATACTAAAAATAATTCAATTGTACATTTTTAAAAGGATAACTTGTATGAATGTGAATTAGCTCATGAAAGCAGGTATGGGGCTGGGTGTCTAGCTCAGCGGCATAAGCACCTGCCTTGTAAGCAGGCGGTCGTGAGTTCGATCCCCGGTACCGATAAAAATGAAAAAGACAAAGAAAAAAAAAAAAAAGAAAGCAGGTATTTTAAAAATGTAGCTTAACAATAACAAAACTAAAATCAGCTGGTGTAGTGTTATATGCATGCATGACCCAGCACTGGGGAGGCTGAGACAGGAGAAGCTTGGAGCTGGCTACATAGTGAGTTCAAATGTAGTGTGTACCACATAGTGAGACACAGGAAAGAAAGAAAGAGAGAGAGAGAGGAAAGAAAAAACAAGAATAAATCACTTTAACAAAGAAGAAATAAAATTATGAACTGCAAGCAAAAAAACTACACAAACAAGGATATCATAACTACTAATTCTGGCCAGGGACTGGTGAAATAACAGAATGCCTCAGAAAAATAGTGAAACTTTGCTCTTGCCTGGCAAGTGCGAGGTTGTGAGTTCGATCCCCAGTACCTAAATAAATAAATAAGTAAAAATAAGTGACACTTTAATATGTGATAGGAAGTAAAGCAGTGGAAATGGAGAGAAAAGCTCCTGGCTCAAGTTACTATAAAGAAATAATAATTTCTTATATAATTTAAAAAGTAAAAATTTTCCAATTTTTAAAATTCTGGGGCTTCTATTTTACCTCCTCCTTAAGTGTTAAAAGAAAATACATTTTAAGTCTCAACAACAGCCTCAGCAAAGAATAGATTTTCACAATTTAGCACTTCAAAACAAGGAATCTGGTGTGGATACATGGAGGAAGCCTGACCACCCCCTAAGCCAGGAGACTCCAGGCTGCTGAGCTTCTCTGAGCCTCCTCCCTTTCGTACAAGGTTGTCAGAGACGGCGAGCAAGCTGTCCATGCCAGCCTCAGGTACCCAGTGAACCGCAACTCCTGCTCAGGGCATCGGGACCCACTGCCCCCGTGCTGGGGCCACACTCTGGCCACGGGCACTGGCTTCCCTCTCCCAAGGGGACACACGGGGGACTCACAGGCCAAACCAAGTTCTTTCCAAAGTTCTACTCATACAAAAGGTTAGTGAACAAGGGCGGCTCCTTGGTCTGCTAAGGATTTCAGTAGGGAGCCCCCGTCATACCCCCACCACACACCAGTACAGGGTCACTCCTGGAGAGCCGGGCTTCCTGCATCTCTCCCAGGTCCCACAGCTGCTCATCCACCCACTCCTTGGTCCCTACTGAGCGGTCAATCGTCTATGGAAAGAATACCTCAACTCTGCTTTGCTCCCCCTGCAAAGGTGTATGAGTAAAGGCACCACAAAACCCCTCCAGTTCACTGGAGATGCAGGCTCCACTGCGATGCAGCTTAACAACTATTTTTTGTTATTTGAAAACGCCCCAGGGAACTCAAACTCACACTAAGTATTCCTCAAACATAAAATAAACAAAAACTTTAACGCTTTCCCTGGAAGAAATTGAACTACTACATCAAGATGGCACAGTCACCTGTACAAAGCTACAGACTACCCCAGCTGATTTAATATTTGTAACATGAAAAAAAAAATAACAATCCACCACAATTTAAAAATTCTCATTCTATTGCAAAGTACTTAGTTATGTTAGCCTAAATTGTGATTAGTAACAAAAATTCAAATCATACCATAAATGCAAGGTTAATCAATATATACAAATATATCACAAACACATATTTAGCTTTTAGAAAAGAAAAAAATGAAGGATGCTTCATAAATTTGCTCAAAGCAATACTAGCTGAGAATGTCTACCTTGTGTTTAAATCTTACCTGAAACACGACACATACATTTTCACTTTATGCTCCCTCAACTTTGGGGACACTAAACCAAAATGCAGATGTATGCATGTCACATGACACTTACCAGCTCCACAGGCGAGGGAAAAAAAGAAAGTAGAAGAAATAAACCTGTCTCTTTTCTGTACTCTTTTGTTGTGGTAGTGAAGAATTCATATGTCCACAAGGATGGCTTAAACTAAAACCCTGGTTTCCTGATTCCAAAACTAATTTCCTCCTAAATCCTGGAAATTATAAGAACAGCTGAAAATGAAATTAAATCATAATATCCAATGTTCTTATATTCTCCAATTTCCTCGATAAATATAGCTATGCCTAGTTATAAACTATGCCTTGCTATAAGTTGGTCTAATTATAAATATCACATCAAGGACACATCTTTATCACTTTACATATTTAGGTTATAAATTCATTGTGAAGAGATTTAGTCACTACTAAGAAAAGCTAAATTCACAAGTAAAGTACACTTCTACCATGACCCCTTTCAAGTTACAAGGGAAGTGCCAACTCCCTTTAAATTCACCCTTAGGTTCTCATTTGAACAAATGACATGTTCAGGCAACAACGTGGAATTCTGAAATGGAGTCAATGATAGCCATACAATCCTAGCAAATGAGATTTAAAAGGATCGAGGTACATAGCCACTCAGCAGGGCCATCTTGTCCCCACACTTCTGACTTCTGACATCTGGCAGCATCTGGAGGCTTTTCGATGCTCACAACTGGAGCTGCTGCTACTGGTATTCAGAAGGCAAAGGAGATGACCCCCTCCCTACCCAGGGAAGAATAGCTGGGTGTCAGAGCATCTGCTTACCCTGCTTAGCGTGCCCAAGGCTTCAGTCTAGCACTGAAGGGGGGCGGATTGTCAGGTCCAAAATGTCAAGTGTGGCAGCTGAGACACTACATGTGCCACAGCAAGGACACTCAGCCCTCTCTGCCACCCATGAGCCATGTCACCCCAGCATCTGAGCATCAGATAATGGTTGTTCTTTCTAAACTAAAACCTTACCTTAGTATTCAGGCTAAATTGCAGTGTTGGCACTTTGCAATATGGTTTAGGCACTCAGGCTCTGAAAAGTTTGCCATCATAGCTCTGTAGTAACTAGATGTCAAATCCCAATCTAACAGATAAAGAACTGGGGCCTAACATTCCCAGAAAAGGCTTATTTCCAAAACAGAGTTCCATTCAACACATTTTTGGTTTGTTTACTGCTGAGAAACAGGAGGAAGAGCCACAGACTAATGGCACACCTTTAAAATAACATAAAAGCCCCTGGAAGGCATCAAGAATAATACAACCAGGTCACCTAGGTGGGCATGGTGGCACACACCTGAAATCCTAGCGCTTGGGAAAGCTGAGACAGGAAGATCACTGTGAGTTTGAGGAACCCTGAATGGTACAGTGAAACCCTGCCTCAAAAGAGCCAAAAAACAAAAACAAAACAAAACAAAAGTGGTCATCTAAAAGAACTCTATAGAAAAAAATGCTTTGGGGCCGGGGTTTAGCTTAGCAGTGTAAGCACCTGCCCTGGTAAGTGCGAGGTCATGAGTTCGATCCCTGCTACAAAAAAAAAAAAAAAAAAAAAAAGAAAGAAAAAAGAACAAAAGAAAAAAATGCTTTCATTTTTTAGTCCTGTACAAAATATAATACTTCCTTCTAGAATCGAAAAACAACTTTAGTAGCAAACATACTACACTGGGAACTGTGTACAAAAAGTCTGCTTGAGCAACCTATTCAGGACGCCCTGTCTTAGGAGCTATTCCTATTCCTCATTTCTCCCTTCCTTCTCTCCAGGAAATTTGTCCACTCAAAAACAAAAACAAAAACACCAGTTTGGTTTTGCCTAAAGAGTGGCCCTAGGCCACTTTGCCTTGGCTCCTGGGAGGTGATTTATGTCATTTCACGTAGGTTTGCGTCTGCTGAGTGTGCCACTGGCTACATCTAATATTTTAGAAAACTCAACCGTGTGATTCAGGCCACGGTTTGGGGTTTTTCAGTATCAGTTCACAATGAAACATTCCATCCCCACACCTATGTAGTGAAGCCCCCAGTTAAAACACTGAACACCAAGGCTGGATGAGCTGTCCTGGTCAGCAATACTCGTGTCCCCTCAGTAGTCACGTCTCTCACTGTCCCTTCACCTCTCCAGTTCCTTCCTCGAAGCTCCAGTCACAGGCAACCAGTTACAAATTTTCTGGAGTGACTGTCCAATCAGGCCCCTCCCCCCAATTTTCCTGGAACACCCCCCTGCTGCCTTCCTCTCTCTCTATTCAACCCAGAAGTCTGCAAGAGTGCATCCTCTTTGACCTCAACCAGGCAGCGTCCGTGCCTCTCCCAGATACCAGAGTCCGGGGCACATTTCTGTGCTGCAAGCCAAGTTTGCATTCTGGTTGCTTGCTTGCTGCCTTCCCTGGTGACCTGAAGACCAAAAAAGGTCCTTAAAGGAAGAATCTACTTGTCTATAGTTCCACCCCAGAGCTGGTGCTCCGTAAGCCTTTATTGAATAAATGGATGATAATAAATTGTATTTGCTGGTTGCAACTTTATTTTTTAAAGAAAAATTTAAAAGCCCAATAAACATGATACAGAAATTTAAAACAAGATGGTAGGAAATTAACAATGGTTATTATACGGCATATTGTTATCTTCAAAATAGTTGCTCAGATTATCAGATATAGGCATGAAAAACAGATCAAACAATATAAGCACTGTTCCTTTTAATGAACTAACAGAACTGATTGTACAATAATTTTTAAGAAAAAACAAAACCTACAAAGTAATTTTCTAAAGTACAAAGCATCAAATTGTACTGTTTGTTTTGTACAAGTACCAGCTCCCCCCATGAATGTTACTACTATGTACTACAAACATGTACTAATAAAAATAAAAATGAAAAAATTGTACCATCTATTCAGGTTAATTTTCAACATCCTGTTAAACTGACATATAATATAAAACAAAAATCTGATTTATTGTTATGTATATCAAAGACTTAAAAGTTTTATGTTAAAAATAAATCTAAAAGATTTGCAAAACTTTTATTATACCTTAAAGCCATAAAATTAGCCATTTATCTCAATCAAAATCACAGAATACCACAACCAAATTTAAGTCATATTCATATAAAAATATGTATTCAAATCTTAGTTTATCTAAGCTTTGATTCAAAATGCTCTAAAATTTTGACTAGTAGAGAATAAATTAGCATTCTGTCATTTTTTAAAATAATATATATCTCCATATTTGTTAAAACTTTTACTCTATAGAAGAAATATTATTTGATTGCTAAAAGCACCAAAAGAGTAAAAGTGAATTATAAAAACTCTTTAAAGATGCTCGTATGATATTAATACTTTAACAATTTGTATCAAATTTAGTATTTCATATCAAATTTAGTATTAAAATTAGCATTAGAATAATTTTATACAGTTTCTTTTGGTCAGCAAGCGAAAGTATTTTTTACTATCAACCCTAAAATTATAAATGAAATTTGTTTTAGAAAGCTAGTTCTCATACTTCAAATTTTGTCATATGTAAGTTAAGGGAAAAATGCAATTAAAAAACTAAAGAACGAAGCTATGAAATAATCTGTGTTAAAACCAATTTTTAAATAGGACATTTCTGGCTATGCATTAATTACAGAATTAGGACAAAAGGTTTAGTCTTCCTAAAATTAAGAGCATAAACATTGCTCTAGTTGGTGGGTTATTTCATTAAAAACAAAACCAAAACAAGTTTTATTGCTTGGGAAAGCACCAATAGGCAAAGCATGATTTTATAAGTGCATCATTCTCATTAACCAATTTTCACTAACAGAATGGAGCTTGTTACTAAAGAACACGGTTTGTAGTCCAGCAGAGGAGTTCAGGGCAGCAGTTTCAGCACGATTCTCTAGTACAACACCCTGCGTTTCACCCTAGAGAAGGAATGTTGGCGAAGCTCTCTACCACATGGAAACTGCTCTTAAAGCTGCTGGGCCCTGGAATTGTGTTCAGCAGTCTGAAACCAACCTTCCACTTTTCTCATTCACCCTCCCACTCGGGGCTAGTGCACACCTATTGAGGAAAACCAAACAACTTCAAAACAGACACAACGGTAGGCTTGCTTTTCATATATTATTTTAAGTATTGTTTGTTATAGTGTGATGCATCTAAGTCTTAAAGGGAAAGGACATTTCTAACATGTGTAAGTTTCAGTTACCTTGATCATTAATTTTTAACAAGTACTTTTCATGTATTATTACGTAGCATCAGTACCAAACTGGCAAGAAGTAGGTGCTGCAAAACTCACAAACCCATTCCAGTCTTGGATTTTTGACAAACTGGCATCTATAGTGCAACATCAGCATCTGAGTGGCTCTGCTTCAAGGTACTTAAGAAGAAGTCTGAAATGTATACCCAGATTGACTGCTGAGCCCCCAAGAATCTTCTCTAATACATTCCCCAAAATTTCTTGATTAAAGTTCTACATTTCCTCTAGTCCGCAATCCTGTTGTTATAATTTTCAGAGTGACAGACTATTAAATTTACAAAAATAAAAGATGTATGGGTTCTCCAGTATTATGTACCACCTAAAAGTAAAAGTTAATGACTCCTTTTCAAGAAGTGAAATTTCAGGTTTAAGTTTGAAAACTTTTCTTGGAAATTGTTTCTTTCATACCACTATAAATCAAGAGTTCGTATAAGGCAGCCGTTGAAATATGATATTTTTAACTCACATGAGACAGGATCTTGTGTCTTCACTTTAACTATTTGTACTACAGGTATCCTGAGAAGATTTCAATTGCATATGAGTCCCCACACTCAGGGCACTTAATTATTAAGAAACATAAATTATCAACGATTCTTGGATTTTTGCGAGACAAATAAAACTTTCCCAAAGAATTTTTCAGAATGTTCACTGATACACAAAATCTGTTAGTATCTAATTAAAGATCACTAAGGGTTAAATACTTTTTCTCTGGCCCCTACTGCGTACACCCTGCCAAAAACATCCTCTAAGCTTTTAAATATTGCTTCGATGGTCTGCATTTTTATTTCCAGGGAATAAGAGAGTTTTGTTTCACAATAAGCAGGATCCTCGTTTATTAACTTCCAGTCACCTTGATTTCTGCTGAGATGAAGACCGTGCGGCCCACCCTCCTCTTGTTACTGTTCATGCCTCTGACCCAGCCAGCACCCCCAGCGCAGCAGGACTCACGCGCTGTCTACGAGTCCGAGTACGGAGCAGATAATTTTGAAGAAACCCTATATTACTATGAGGATAACTACCAAGATGGAAAGCATATCAAGGTACTTTATTTCTACTCTGAATTTATCTTCTAAAATAGTACCCATTTAAATGCATGCTTTTGTTTTTCATGACTGTCTGATAAGGTGAGGGGAAAGCAAAAGCATTTTAAATGATTAAGGATTTCTTAATTGTCCCTAAGATGATGCGTTTAGTACATCCCTACCTTCCAAATTAAAAACGTTATCTTTGGTAATCAAACAGTAGCTACAGTAACCAAAAACAAAATTTAAAGAAAACTAGACTTTAAGATGACCCCTGTCCAACTACAATTTTTGTTCAGTGATACTACACAATGATACTATATTTACATAAAACCCTGTCTCAAAAATAAATTAGGAGAAATGAAGATGAATTATCAGGTTATTTTAGAAAAAAATGGTTCAATGAAATAAACTGAAAAGTACCCATGATACTAACTATACACAGTACAAAAAAAAAAAAAAACCCACCAAACTATTTAATAATTTAATATGGGGTTTTACCAAGGGTCTGTAACCGTCACTGAGTTAACACTGCAGGGATAACTTTTGTACCACAGCACTCACAGCCTCCTTTATAGGCAAAGTAAGTACTTGTGGTTTTCTTGGCACACAGAAAAAATGTTGGGTAAGGAAAAAGCTAGCATAGCATATAAACTATTGGTTGCCCACTGTGTGTCACACACACGTACAATGGAAAATAAGAAATGTAGATGGATACATGATACTGATTGCTTCAGAAGTTCTCTGTAAATTAGATAGCAAGATTTTTATTGAATAATTAACATTGCTTTTCTTTTAGCACACAATGAATAAATGTTAATATCGCAGCATCTTCCAACAGAATTGTTAACATGGTGGTATTATTTCTGCCCTATAATTAAGATAAAAAATAGGTATCTCTGGTCACGAATTAAGTTTTTTACAAAAAGCACATCAGAACATAAACTACTGGCTCATTTGGATATCTTGAATACAACAATTACTTTTAAGAACACTTTCAAAATTCCCTGGTCTAAAAGGCTTAGCAATGACCTTCCATCTGCAATTCCTTTTCAGGCTCCAGCAGTTTCTCTATGGTAACATCAACGTGTCCACTAGTGTATGTGGAATGGAGCACAGTTTACGGGACAGAGTGTGGAGGGATGCGCAGGAAGCACACAGATGGGAAATGAGGGTTGAGGGCCGGGTCTGGGGCCATGACTGTGGTCAGGTGCAGCAAGCTTATGCAGGGCAGAGAGCACAGGACCCCGCCTAAGACGCTGCAGTTTACTGGCAGAAACTCACTCTCTGAGAAGAGGAGAGAGGCTACACAGGAAGGATTCTATTCGGTGTTACAAGCCGACACCAGTGGTCCGAATACGGGGAGAGACTAGAATCCCAGGCCTCAGAGGCCAGGACCCGGAGGCCGGCAGGTAATTAAAAGCCACCCCCGGGGAGACATTAAAAGAGCTCACTCAGCGCTTCACAAATGTGGTGTGCTGGACCTCTAAAGTGGTTTCAAATGACAAAATCTGATCAGAGGAAGTAAGTTCAGACAAGAATCATGTGGGATAGTTTCACTTCAGAAAAACTCATTCACATTCAGAGAATTCTCTCCAGCTCCCATTTGGAATTTCTGTATGTTCAGTATTCACCAAGTATTGAGTTTAGTCACTGGAAATCTAAAAATGAAAAAGACCTGGTTCTTTCATTTAAGAAACGTGCTCTAGAGTAAGAACCTTAATGTATCACGAAGTAGAACTATGTATAAAATTCTAATGAAGCACAAAGGAAATACCAGTAATTACGAATCAGAAGTACTATCTGTGATCCAAGTTTACAATCAAATTTATGTTATCACACCTAATATCAATATTATTTTTCTAACAGGAAGATGTTCCTATGATAATACCTGAGAACAGTTTTCAGTTACAAAGAGATGACACTGCCACACCATTACCCCCCAAGAAAGAGAATGATGGTAAGTCATTGGTATTTTGATGGTATTTTACCAAATAATGATGGTATTTTATTATCTCACTTTTTCAGAAGAATCTTTTTAAAATGTTATAGTGGAACTTTGTTCCTTTTAGTAATCAAACACTGCCTCAACATACAGTAATTACAAAGTAGAATTTTCACCTCCAGTGGTGGACTCAAACAGCTATGTTAAAGTCCACATCATCTGCCATCTCACCTCCTGAATGAGACGTGTGGAACAAGAACTTTCAAACAATCAAAGCTTGGCCCAGGCTTAACCTCCAAAAACCGTTTCTGTCCACAAAAGATTATGTTGAAGCATAATTAAAGACTGATTATTTGCCAGATACAATGTACTGCCTTAGCATAAGGTCAACAAAATGCAATCCTTACCTTCAAGAAACTCATGGAAGAGAATAGGTTATCATAAATAATGACAATACATCCATTTCAATTAAAACGAGAAAAGTCACTACAAAGTAAACGACCAGTACTACTTAACAGTTAAGTGTTTGGTTTACTCTTGCTCTATGACAAAACATTTTTACTTCCCATAAAAACATGGGAAGAAAAGAGTTCTCTAATTTCTGCTTTGCTAAAATACAATTGAAACGAACCAAAATAGAAAACATCTCTTTAAAAATTTAGGATGTATTTTTGGGGGCTGGGGACTTAGCTCAGCGGCATAAGTGCCTGCTTTGCAAGCAGGTAGTCGTGAGTTCGATCTCTGGTACGGATAAAAACAAAAAAGACAAAAAAAAAAAAAAATTTAGGATGTATTTTTAGTCAAATCAGATTTGGGCAGATGGAAAGACATTCTTTGTTTTTGGAGATGATTCAATATCATAAAGATGCCATTTCTCTTTCCGTTTATAAATTTTAGACAATTTCACTAAAATTACCCAGTTTGGTTTGGTTAGCCTGGGCTACAAAGTGAGGTATAGTCCAAGCCTGAACTGTGTTGTGAACTCTGTCTCAAAAAGAAAAACAAAACAGAAACACAAATATATATACACAGAAATTTTAGTGCGTAAAGTATCAACTCAATTCATGAAAGAAAAAAATATTTTTAGCCTTTAAAAAAAAAGATAGAATAAAATCCATACCTAAGATCATAAACAGAAAAATAAACTGCAAATGAATTAGCAACATAAAAGGGTAAGACGAAATCAAACAAGTACTAAGAGACACTCTGAGTATAGGGTGCTTCAAAAATCTAAAGATCTTGAGGCTGGGGATTTAGCTCAGTGGCACAAGTGCCCACCTGACAAGTGCAAGGTTATGAGTTCGATCTCTGGTACAAAACAAACAAACAAACAAACCCAAACTAAAGGTCTTGATAGAAAAGATCAACAAATTTTACTCTAAGAAAATAAACCTTTAAATGGCACAAATCATATTCAAAGTCAAACAAAGTGAAAACCGGGGAGCATATTTGCTACAGAAAAAGAAGAAATATCTCTAATTATAAAGAACTCTTAGAAACTGACAAAAACTCATGAAAAACAGACAATGAAGACAATTCACAAAATTATTTTCAAATGTTCCTTAAACATATGAAAAGATGATTAACCTTATAATTAGAGAAACACAAAGGAAAACTATATTGTACCATGTTTAACTTATATGATTGGTAAAAATAAAAGTTTGACAATATATTAACATTTTGTGGACAAAGTTGTAGCAAAACATTCAAATTGCTGCTAGCAGAAATGCATATCAGTACATTTTTTTGACAGAAATCTGGTAATATCTAACAAAAATCACTCTGAAGAAAAAGTACAAGACGGTATTTACAACATGCTGCCTTTCACGGAAGAAACAGGGATATAAGCAAATTTATATGCACCTGCTCATGGGAGTGAAAAGAAACTGGAATGGTAATCTAAAAAAACTGAGATGGGTTGGAGCTCAAGTGGCAGAGTGCTCGCCTACCATGTGCCAGGTTCTGGGGTTAGCCCTCAGCGCAACAAATAAACTCAACAACAAACAGAACCTGAGACCAGTTATTGACAGTAGAAAGAATGGGCAGAGGGGAAACAGGTAAAGACAAACTCGGAATGGGATGTGTTTTTTTCGCTGTGTACATTTATGATGTGTTTATATACATATATAGGTTATATGCATGCATACAGCATATGCATATACACATATGTTAAGTGTATTACTTATGGAGAAAGAAAAAGACACACTTATTTTTCATAGCTCTACTGCAAGAGCCTAGAAGCAATGATATGCCGAAAGCCATGAGCACCCTCAGCAAGTGAATCTTTCATTCTAACATCATTCTCCACTGAAAGGAATTAGTGCTTCTTGAAAAGAGCTGATTTCAGGGTTGGGGCAGAGAAAAGGCAAAACTGGCCAGGGTTTTCTTGTCGTGTCAGAAAACAAGGAAGTTCTCAAAGAACAAGGGGCCCACTTTACACATTTAAAAATATTTATCAAAATATATGGCCAGCTGGTTTTTGACAGAGTGCCAGCACAACTAAATGGGGAAGAATAATAATTTCCATAAAATCATGTGGAAACCACCATAGTCATAAGAAGAAAAAAATCTTGACCTTTCTTGACACCATCTATAGAAATAAATTAAAAATGGGCCCCATATCTAAATGTAGTTTATACTACACGACTTCTGGAAGAAGAAAAAAATGAAATATTAATGGTGATTAAAAGTTTGAATCTTAAAGTGTCCCCGAAGTTCATATGCTGAAGGTCTGGCTCCAGCAGACGGGCTGCAGAGAGGAGTCTGAGGAAGTTGGGTCATGGGCTGACCCTTGCAGCGGGTACTGGGACCCCAGCACCTTCCTCTCTCTCTGCTTCCGGGCTACATAAAGTGAACAGCTTTGCTCTGCTACACACGCCCCTCCCTGATGCTCTGCCTCACCACAGGTCCAAAGCCAACAGAGCTAAATAAGCACGGAATGAGGAAACGCCTGAAATTGTAAGCTGAAACAAGTCTTTCCACCTTTGATTATCTCAGGCATTTTGTCACAGTGGCAGAAAGCGGACAAACAGTGATAGACATTTCTTAATTATAACACACACACAAATCACATGAACTATAAAGGAATCATTAAAAATTTAATTGTACTTCAACTGTACTGAAAAGAAAACAAAAAGACAAGTTACAACTAGGGTAAAACATTCATAAAATTTAAATCTAACAAGTCATATATCTAGTATGCTCTTATAATTTGATAAAAGCACAAAAACCCAACTATAAAGTAGGCAAAACATCTGAATAGACCTTTAAAGAAAATTTATGGATGACAAATATGCATATAAAAGGATGCTCAACATCAATCATCTTTACAGAAATTCAAATTAAAATACAATGAGATACCACAACATACTCTACTTGAATGGCTAAAATTAAAGACTGACCACATCAAATGCTGACAAGGATACACGGCAACTAGAACTCTCACACACTGAATGGAAAAATGACATAACCCTTTGGAAAACAGTCAGAAACTTTCTTCTAAAGGTAAACATACACCATATTAAACCTAGTCACTCTACTTCTAGTTTAGAATGAAAGCATGAAGTCTACACAAACTTGTACACAATGTTCATAGCGGTTTTCTCTGAAATGGCCCAAACCTGGAAAGAGCCACATGTGCCTACAAACTGATGTGTAAACTGCATACAGAATCTGCCCCCCAAAAAGGTATATAACAGGAAAAGACCAACTTGTATAAATATTTTAATACTAAATTTACTGAGACATTATGAGATTAATACAGGCTATCTTTGACCTCTGTAATTACAAGAGGTGCTCAGAGTGATGGCCATTAGCTTCCAGACATTTATTAGTAGGATGGCCTGCTGAAGCGTACATATGTTTCTGGGGCAGGCTGTATATTGAGACAACGAAACACTATTCAGTAATAAAGAGGAATGAATTAGCCATACATGCTGCATTAGGTAAATCTCAAAATAATTATGCTGAGTGAAAGAAGCCAGACCCAAAAAAAGTACATGTAGCCTGATTCTTTTCTCATAAATTCTTATAACTGCAAACTTACATGTAGTGCCTGAGAGCAGGTACAGGACACAGTTGTTTAAGGCAAAAGTGAGAGGAAGGGATCACCAAGGGATGTTTGAAAGCTTTGGAGGATGATGACTATATCAGTCATCTCAACTATAATGAATGGGTATATACAGATGCCAAAAGTGTTGAAATTGTACAAATCAAATATATGCGTTTACTATATGTCTATCAGTAACAAAAAGTTGTGACAGGAGGGAAAAAATCTTGAAAGGTCTCTCATTGGCTACACTATGGCAACTGATCATTAAAATTATGATAAAAAATTAAAATAAACAAATCAAGATAGTAACAGATTATCACTCATGGGATAGAGTACGTATGTACGTATTGACACACAAAAACAAATAAAGGAGTGTTGCCTCCCTCAGCAGAATGCCAGCTAAAAGATGCAGAAGGAATGATGGAATTCTTTGCAACTACCCTGATGATAAATAACGTGACTAAGAACCATCAATGAGTAATAAAAATAGAAAACGAACATTTGATGGTGCACTGGACCTTTTTTTTTCATCTCAAAGTACTTCTGCAGAAGATATTTAATTACAAGGTAAAAAACAGTAACTTTATAGAACAAGAAACACAACAGACACCCCTTGAACCAAATGACCAGAGATATTACCAGTAACAGAACAAACAGAAACCATGTGTCTCCAGACACATGCCACTGTGAATATAGAATCATTTCCATGGTATTCCTGATCAGCTTACCAAGCACAATGTAGGTCACTGGCTACCATGACTATCCTTCTTGCTGTCACCCAAGATTTATATAAAGTATCTTTTCAAATTAGCAGCAGCACTCATGAGCAATTTGCTCAAAATTTTTGAACTATTGCTTGAACTTTTATGATTTTGTCTCCCAATTTAGAAATGCCCACCTGCCTACTATGTGTGTGTTTAAGTGGCTCTGTGTACTGTGAAGAAATTGATATTGACACTGTACCCCCCTTGCCAAAGGAATCCGCCTATCTTTACGCACGATTCAACAAAATTAAAAAGCTGACTGCTAAAGATTTTGCAGACATACGTAAGTTCAATTTAAATAAGATATATATAACCACAAGTTCCTACATACTTGCAGCCTACTATACCCCTGGGGTATCACTGTTGGAGTATTTAGGTGTCTACATACTTCAGAAAAAAAAATTCATTGCTTTGCGGGTAAATCTCCAGACTTCCTTGTCACTTTTCTTTAGCAGTGACTTTGGTATCTATGTTGATAGGCCATTTAACCTAAAGACAATTGAATCTTCTAAAGCACAATACTTCAAGATCTACTAAGCATTTGATAGTAAGCGGCACCAGTATAACAAAGATGCATCTTAAACTATAAGCATTTTATTTTCTACCTTCTTTATAAAAGCAACTTCTTTTCTGTAACTCGTGGCTCTTAAACTGACCACATATTAAAAATATCTGAGCCAATATTTTTGAAAGCTGATACCAGACTGTATTCCCCAGGTGCTCCAATTCAGGTCACCATTAAAACCAAGCAAACTCCTGGGATGATTCTAGTGCAGAAATGGTGTTCAGAGGAGTGGCATTTCAATGCATCCCCGGTCAGTAACGACTGGTTTCCTATCAGAACTTAGCCATGGTACTGCCACCAGCACTGCAGTACCCCCTTGCTTCTGCAGTACTAAGGCCAGACCCAGATCACTAATTTATTGTCAGCTTTCTAGACTTCTGGATTGTCAAGTATTCTGGAGAGATTGCACCTAGAGAGGCACACTGGGCTCACTACACATTTCTGAATTTAAGTATAATTAGATTCATAATGTCAAGAGCACCCAACTGTACAATTGATCCTCATTTTTGGTAGAATCTGTATTTTCAAACTCGCTAAAATCTGTTTGTAACCCCAAAATCAATACACACAGTATTTCTGTGATCATTACGGGACAAGCACGGAACATTTTTAGATACTTACAATGTACATTTCCAACTGAGGTTAATATGGTTAACTCTCTGCTAGTTTCAGCTTTCACGCTGTAAATTAGTACTCTGTTGAGAGTATTTAGTACTGCTTTGGTTTGGTTTTTTGTTGAGTGTTTTGCTACTGAAAATAGCACTAGTGTTAAAGTGTTATCTAGTGTTTCTAAGTGCAAGGAAATTTGTGCTATGCCTTATAGAGAAAATACACGTGTTAGACAAGTTTCATTCAGGCGTAAGTCATACAGCAGTGTTAACGACTCAACAACGTATGTTAACTAAGTTGTTTTTAAACAAAAACACAACACACAAAGGTTTGTATTAACTGGCTGACAAAAATGACTGTTTGAATAGAGGTTCAGGGAAACCTAACCCTTTAATTCCCCCAGGAGCAAGAGCTCAGCGTGCACTAATTCAGTGTTGCTGCAAGGTTAATAGGAAATGACTGCTGTCAATGAGAAGCAACAGTAGAATCACACCAGACACAAGGAGTACTACGTGCATGCACACGCTAAATTTCTCAAGCTCTCAGGCCACTTGACCTTAATGATCAGGGCACACTCCTGTCTGCTATTGTTAAGCAACAAAGCTAGAGAGGTTAACACCCACCATTATGATGCTTCATGCTAGCAGAAAATATTAATTACCTGCTTCCATTCACTCAAATATAATGCTTACTTTCTATGATTCATAATAAGAATTTCTTTCAAATTACCTGTATATCCTGAGGAATTCAGAGAAGGACGGAAAGACTAAGAATGTGAAGCTACCTTCCAAACTTGAAAACTAAGAATTCAGTTAGAAAAGGTATCACTGTCAGGCACATGGAGATGCTTAGGGTCCAGCAAATTTACTCTGATGGGCCTGGGGACCTAGTGCAGTGTAGTGAGCTTGCCTGGCAGAGGCAAGGCCCTAGTTCAGTTCCCAGCACTGCCAACCACAAACACCGCAGATGTGCTAACTGCAGACACTCCACGATTAGAGACACGTGAGTCATCTGCTAAATGAGTGCTTGTGCTCAGCCTGCATGGTGAGAGTCTACCTGCACACTTTAACACAAATGTACTATCTTTATTACTCTGTGTTTGCAACACGTGATGCTGACATTCTTTGTAGGTAGCTGGTGCATGTACATGACGCATCTTAATTCTTTTTACCTTCTTCCTACATACTGTTTTGTGTATTTCCCCCACTCAAGCTAACTTAAGAAGACTTGATTTTACTGGAAATTTGATAGAAGAGATAGAAGATGGTACTTTTTCAAAACTTTCTCTGTTAGAAGAACTTTCACTTGCTGAAAATCAACTACTGAAACTTCCAGCTCTTCCTCCAAAGCTCATTCTATTTAATGCAAAACACAACAAAATCAAGAGTAGAGGAATCAAAGCAAGTACATTCAAAGTAAGTATTGTATAGTATGACTGAACACAGTCTGAGTCAGGGATTATACAAGAGAGAGGCTCTGGCCTGTTAACTATGCTTTCATCATGGTGTGTTTTGTTTCTTGAGACACAATCTCATTGTACTGTTCAGGCTGGTTTTCAAAGCCTGAGCTTAAATGATCCTCCTACCTCAGCCTTCTGACTAGCTGGGACAACAAGTATGCAACACAACAGCTAGTTTTTATTTTTATTAATTGGAAAATTATTTTGATATACTAAAACCTTACTTTCATAATAAAGTTATTGTTAGATTCATTCAGCCTATCTTATGCATGTACCTCCCTTACAACCCAAGACCTTTATTTTTGTTCATGACAGTATAGAAAAGAATTAGCAAAATCTAGCACCTTGTTTGCGCTTCAAAGTTAAGGTTAAAAGAGAAATCCCAGAGCAAACTGCACTCTGAAATTATGGTATATAATCATCTGCAATAATGAGTTACTGATCTGAAGAGCAAACCAACATAAAGCCCTTATGGGATAAGCTACATCGAGCTACATGGTTTAATAAACTGCTTCAAAAGACATCATGCTAAGCTCACTACTTATGAAGCTAAAACCAGCAGCCAAAGCAAAAAACTACCATACTAACAAGTGATACTACTGATAACTGTTTAAACAATATTCTTTTTTTGTTTTATGTTGTTTGAATCTTGTGAAAGAATGTAGACTTCAGTAACACTGAAACCAAATTTTCTTTGCAGAAATTGAATAAGCTCTCTTTCCTCTACTTGGACCACAATGCCCTGGAATCTGTGCCTCCTAACTTACCAGAAAGTCTGCGTATAATTCATCTGCAGGTATGATTGCTCTTTCAACAATACCTGGTTTTAATTACCTATGAGTCATTCTCATGAATGGTTGGGAAACTCATTCTTTCACATGTAAATCATGGTTAGATCATTAGTAGTATGACAATGCCTATCAGAAGTATTAATATCTAGCTGGGCATTGGTGATACATGCCTATAATCCCAGCTACTCAGGAGGCTGAGGCAGAAGAACTGCAATTTTGAGTCCTAAGCAACTTAGCAAGACCTTGTTTCAAGATAGACAGACACAGACAGACAGACAGCTAACTGAGGATATACCTAAGAGATTCTGGATTTAATCCCCAGAACTGCCAAGAGAGAGAGAGAGAGAGAGAGAGAGAGAGAGAGAGAGAGAGAGAGAGAGAGAGAGAGAGAGAGAAGAAGAAGAAGAAGAAGAAGAAGAAGAAGAAGAAGAAGAAGAAGAAGAAGAAGAAGAAGAGGAGGAGGAGGAGGAGGAGGAGGAGGAGGAGGAGGAGGAGGAGAGGGAGGGAGGGAAGGGGAGAGAGGGAGAGGGAGAGAGAGAGAGAGAGAGAGAGAGAGAGAGAGAGAAGCTTCCAGTATCAGTAAGGAGCCTTGGTATGAAGTTTGTGTCTGAGCAGGCTCCAGAAGTACACACGGAACCTCCTAACAGTCTTAACACATGGATTAGAATGGAGGATGTGCTCAGGCCTCCGATTTATGTCTGTTTCCATATAGTGGCCAACATATGCTTTTGGGGACTTTCTAGGTGGTTTTATAGTGCAACATCAATTTGGAAATGCAAAAATGAAGGAAGAATGAAAATAAACTAAAATTGATCTTTTAGCATCATAAGATTCCATCTTCTCATCTCTTCTCTTTTGTGGTGATGTGTTAAACCCATGCTTTTGCACTGAACTTCATCTCCAGCTCAGGCTGGGCTTGAACTTGCACTTCTCCTACCTCAGCCTCCCAGAGTGCCAGGATTACAGGTATAAGCCACGAAGTCAGGCTTTTTACTTTTTCAGAGAATATTCTAGGGTGCAGTACCCAGTATGAGTTTACACTCTAGGATAGAATATTTTCTTCAGCTATCCCGGATAATCTTGTTTATATTTAGAACTTTGTCCTACGTGGATATTATTCCAAATAATAGCAAGTAATCTTCCAAAATAACACTACACACTTAAAGTGATAAGGCTGCACAGAAAGGATTTAGTTACTAGGATACATTGTATGTACAATTATCTTTAAAGTACTTTTCAGATAAGATATTCTGTGGAATCCCACTATGTAGCATACAATAGATTGATTTTAGACTTTTAAACAATGTTTTTTCTTTTTCTTTTTCAGTTTAATAACATAACTTCAATTACAGATGATACATTCTGCAAGTCTAATGACACCCGTTATATTCGGGACCGTGTAGAAGAGATTCGTCTGGAGGGCAATCCAATCGACCTGGGAAAGCATCCAAACAGTTTCATTTGCTTAAAAAGATTACCCATAGGGTCTTACTTCTAACCACTGTCAATACAGTGTACAAGCAAAAGTACCTATTAATACCTATTAATCTGTCTCAACAATGTATAAAGGAATATCCATACTGGTTTAACATTAACCTTGTATCCCATTATGAAGGAATTATACATTTTAAGCAAAGATGTGCCAAAATCTTACTGCAAGCAGACTGAATTTCTAAGTCAAAAACAAAATAATGTGAAAAAATTTTAAAAGCAGTAAAAAAAATCTTTGTAGTTTATATTAGAGTACCATTTAAAAGGCATGTCTTAGTATAAATACAACATTTGAGACACATTATTCTCATTACTAATGAATTAAGTAAAGTCTAAGAAACTTGCAATTGTTTGTCTTTCCTGACCTTTACTGTACCTCTTTAGGGAAGCTGTTCCAAAAGTTCTGAAAAACTAAATATTTCCAGCGATCACCCATGTTTCTTAGACGATTCATACCACACACTATGAAGCTAGAACTCTGTTTTCTTCCTATGAAGGCAGCTATCTTAGTGTATTTTCACTTAGCCTGAGAAATTGGGCATGGTCCCATGTTTAGGAAAAAATTTTCAAATAAAGTACAGTTTTACTCTCTGATAAACTGCTTAAATACAAATGTTCAATTTTCTGTTGTGTGGTCACATAATCTTTAGTAAAATAATAAAATTTTCTTTAATCTAGATATTAGTTTTCTAAATCTATTATAAAGCATTTTTAAAAGGCAAGTAGGTCCAAATCAGTAAGCTTATAACAAACAAAACACCCAGAAGTCTAGCTATTTCTCAGAGAACAGTAATAAGGCTCCTCTACTGTAAAGATTTTCAAATATGAAGGAACCACAAAGAATTTTCTTTTTACATGACAGGAACAGGCATCTCAACAATGAATTTGTTCAAACCTAAGAAATGAAAATAAAAAGTGTCTTTTGCAGAGTCACCAGCTTCCCGGCTGCCCACCCACATGTATGTTCACCAAAACAAAATACAGATTCACAGCAAAGCTTTGGGCAACATTTCCAACACCCACAATGAACACCCACATAGAACATTGAATGTATGTAACCTTCAATTTGACACTGAAAATTTATGATAACACAAGGCTGCCAGACTAAGGTTCTTAAACTAAAATTCTTTCCTATATTCCACTCAAGTGTCTTAGTCTACACATGGCTTTGGAATTAAACTTAAGATTATTAGCTTTAGAAACACGATTATGACACGTGTATATCAAAATACTAATGTCATTTCTATTATACATTATACATGGGAATCAACTTGGTCTCTATTATACACTAACATCAGAGCCCATATTCAATCCTATTTTTAAGTATTTCTTTGTTTTTTACCTTCTCTAAAATGAACCCCCATTTGTCAATGTTGACCCCAAGATCAAACTTTTCCATTTAAGCATCTGTGTCCTCTTAAGGTCACAATTATTATCCTAATATTGTTTATTAACTTGCTCACTTATTTTGGTAGTTGATCATAATTACTACGCTGCTTTCATATTTGTATGTATGTCTCATTTCTTTGTGACTGAAAGCTGAGGGCACACACACAGCCTTGTTTTTATACTTTTATGGTGTCTAGCACAACGGTGAGCACATTTTAATTAAATACACAATAAATGTAAAACCTAGGGGCTGGAGGTTTAGCTCAGGGGCATAAGCACCTGCCTTGCAAGCAGGCGGTCATGAGTTCAATCCCCGGTACCGATAAAAATGAAAAAGACAAAAAAAAAAAAAAAAGTAAAACCTATCCATTTGGAAAAAATTGGAATCTTTAAATTATCATAGCTTGAATGAAGCAATGGAAACAAACTGTCACTTTATCTGGAAATACGTACCTGATAAAGGTGGAAGCCATGGTAAGACTGAGACTACAGAAAGTGGTTAGAGCTATTAAATTTCTAGTTTTCAGAACAAAAATGTACTCAGGTATTCTTTTAATAATAAAACTTACTGGAAAAAACAACATAAAATAATGCTCATATTTTTTAAAAAGCCTGTAGTTGAGATAAAATAATAATTGGGGAGAAAGAACATAGGGAAAAAGTCTGAATTACAAAATTTTCTTAGAGAAATAATTTTGGGTCTTCTAGGTGTAAAGACATGAATATAGGCAGCATACATCTTCACCTTGATACTCTTAAGTTGGAAATAAAATACACAATACAAAGTATACAGATCCAAAAGGTAACAAAGAAATTAATGGGAAAAAATAAAACTACTCTGACTTGCTTATAATATATAGATATTTCATGCTTGACAATAATTAAGGAATTACAGGCTTAAAAGTTATTTACGTGCTCACTTCGGTAGCACATATACTAAAATTGGAATGATACAGAGAAGATTAGCATGGCCCCTGTGCAAGGATAACATGTAAAAATGATTTACTCCTTACAAACTCCACTGAAAGAAACTGAAGGAGAAATATCCTGTGTTCGTGGATTGGAAGATTTGCTAGTAAGACAACAAAACAAGCTCCAGATTCACTCCAGTCTGTATGAAGATCCCAGGAATGTTTTTGCGGAAATAGAAAAATCCACTTTAAAATTCATACAGACTCTCAAGTGACCGCAAATAAATGAAAGAATATTGAAAAGAAGAACAAAGAAAAACTCACAAATCCTTAATTTCAAAACTTACTAACGCTATCGTAATCAAAGCAGTGTGGTACTGCCATAAATGCAAGAATAGACTAAAGAACCCAGAAATAAATCCGTGATGTATCTATCATATGGTCAAATGATTTTCAACCCAAGTACTGAGAGCATGTAATGGGGAAAGGACAGTCTCAACAAACAGTGCTGGAAACACAGGACATACATGTGCAAAACAGTGGTGTCTCAGTTACTTTCCTCACTGCTGAGACAAAATACCCAACACTCAAAGTTAAAAAGGGGAAGTTTATTTCGACTCACAGTTTGCAGAGGTTTCAGTCCATAAGCAGCTGACTCCAAGGCAAGTACTGGAGACCAGAAGACAGGTAGCAGCAACAATAAGCAGCAAACAACATGCAACTGTGAGCCTTTTTCTGTCCTTTACTGCTTATCCAGCCCATTCACCATTACAGCAGAGCACTCACGCCAAGGCTGGGGCACTCTTAATCCTGCTCAGTACCACACCAAACCAGCCAGTGGACAGATTTAGTAATCACCCTGGACCCCAGAACCACATACTCCAGACCCAGCCACCTTCAAAAGCCCCCACCTACTGACTGCATGAGGCCTTGCAGAGACATCTAGACACAAATCCTAACTAATGGTACTTGAGCTTCACACCACCTCCAAAAACTAACTCCAGATGGACCACATAGCTAATCCTGGCCAGGTGTGTCGGTACAGGCCTGCAGTACTATCACTCTGGAAGACTGAGGCAGGAGGATTACAAGTTCAAACTGAGTATGGGCAATTTAGCAAGACTCTGTCTCAAAATAATAATTAGAAAAAAAAAAAAAGGTAGGGATATACTTAGTGCTAAAGACCTGGGTTCGATCCCCAGTACTACAAAACAAAACAACAACAAAAACCTGGCCTTAAGCACTAAATGACAAAATTCTTACCAAAAGGAGAAAATTCTTTTTGAGAATGAATTTGGTAAGAATTTCTTGAATCAGACACCAAAAACAGATAACAAGAATAAAAATAAATAGAATTTTATCAAAATTTTCTGTATTAAAAGATACTACCGAGAGAATGAAATGACAGAGAAAGTATTTGCATGTCATATACTTAATGAGTTAATATCTACACTATATAAAGAGTTCTTACAATTCAAGAAAAAGCAATGCAGTTGAAACATACATGAGTCTTACATTCACCACAGAGATGCTAGTGGTCAGTGAGCACGTGGAAAGATGCTCAGCCCTGCTAGTTACCTGGAAGACACAAACCAGAACTGGAGTGAGGTATCACTTTCTGCCTACAGGACTGATTTTTACTAAACAACAGCAAAAATTACATTGGAGAGGCTGTGGAGAAACCAGACCTCTTGTGCTTTGCTGGAAGGGATGGAGAATGGTATAGCTGCTGTGAAGATCGGTGTATGATTTTCTAAAAATTAAACTTAGAACTATTTCTTGATCCAACAAACGCCCTTCCTAACACATACTTGAGAGTCGAAAGCAAAGACATGAAAAGATAGTGGCACACTTGTGGTCACAGCAGTGCTATTCACACAGTGAAGAGGAAACGACAACCCAAGGCCCACCAGCAGGAGTGGGTAAGCAAAACACAATACAACAACGTCAGTATTATCCAGCCTTAAAAAGGAACCGAACCCTGAGGATGTTATCATCAGTGAAATAATCCAGACAAAAGGACATTCCACATATATGAAGTACTTAGAACAGTCAAATTTACAGAAATGAAAAAATCAAGTAGTATTTACTGAGCAAGGAGGAAACAAATACAGAGTTTAATTTGGGATCATGAAAAAATACAGAAAATGGTTACAAACAAATGTGACTGTATCTCTCCATTCTAGTAACGTTACCACCAGCAAAGTCCAGCTCACAGAGTGCTCTATTTCCTTTAAACACCAATTACTTCTCCACCTGCAAAGCCAGCATGTAGAGCAGAGATGGTGAACCTTTCAGAGCTTTCATGGTAACAAGCAGCTTGCTCAGACATGCATGGCTTACATTTGCCACAAACCAGCTTTGCAAATGGGGATTGGAGGTCACAAAAACCAGTAGCCACTCAAACGCATAAAGAAATATTCAGAGTCGAACGTCAAGTAATTCATTACCATCACTGCCAGCACAGTTGGCAATCACTGCTTTATCATTTGTGAAGCAAAGATACTTCATTGTCCTGGCCTAAGACTATATGCAAGAAAATACAGCAAAATCACAGGAACTCTTTAAGGGACATGGGAACCACTCTATTTCATTCTGCAGAAAATTCTACTATTTTATTAGCTTAGTCAAACAGGATTTAAGTATAATAATAATAAAAAAGAATATAACCCAAATAAAGGAGGCCTATAAACCAGCCTAAAAACAAGAGTGTGACCCGGTTAGGTTTTGAGAGAATCTAAACCTTGAAATATTATTTATTAATTCTTCCACAACCAGTCTTTGTGTGGCCCACAACAGTCAATAATTTAATTTCATACCACCGTGCAGGAGTGGAGGGGTTAAACACAATCATAGTTACGATCCAAGACAAAAAGAAGTGCTTTAAAGTACCTTTATCAGACCAATAATCGATCAGGCTTTGATATTTAAACTCAAAATATGCAAAATCAAGATACATACTTTGCTCAGAAAGTTAAACACACACTGCTTTATAGTAAGCCTGTTTTACTTACATTTTTATTAGCATTTATTATTATACATCAATAACGCTTGAAAGATTTACTTTTTAAAATGTAGATTTTAAAATGAATTAGACCATAACTATATTTAATTCAAAATATTTTATAAAATACTGACTTATACAGAAACTTCTCCTCCAGTGGTCACAAATAATTAAAAAATCCTGAAGTCAATGAAAACGTTTTCCCTCCTCCAAAAACTTTAAGAAAAGCACACTAAATAACACCAGCTGCATATTCTATATAAACTTAAATTTAGACTTTGGACCTTACCTTGAAATGTGTAAATGTGCGCTTACGATATTCACACCACTTCACAAAAAAATGTAGGCCTCGGAAAAACATGAATAAATCTCTTCTTTCTTCTGCTCTGTAGGAATAAGAATCTATGATTAATAAATGTCATTAAATACACACCAAATCTGACTTTCTTTTCATATGTTCTACACTAACATTTAGAAAGTACTTAATACACTTCTCTATACTGAATGGGACAGTTCTGTATGTGATTTCACTGTGTAAAAGCTGTGTTCACTGCTAATGCTACCGCACTAGCTTGAAATGCCCTTTTCCAATGTTTAAACCTGTCTACAACTTTCAAATCACTGAAACGCCACATTTGCCATAAAATCGTATTTAATGAGTGCGGTTTAACAGTGAACGTGTACATGGGCCACTTCCTGATACAGACTTCAGTCCTGTAGAAGAAGCGTCTCTTACATTAATGAAGTGACTCAGATGGACCTTAAGATAGCATCAGGCTGGGAGCTGCTTACTGGAAAGCCTATCACATCGGTAAGCGGTTGGAACTTTGGGCGAGCAGACATCGGAATGGACAGAGACAGAGTGATTTAGCCAACCATGCCCATGTAGTAAGACCTCACGAAAAGCTCTGGTGTTCAGTGGAGATTTCTGGCTGGTGACCACGACGATTTGTTGAGAGGGTAATGTGATAGAATTCACAAGAAAGCTGTGTATCCCCCACCGCCAAAGGCCCCAGATCTTACTCTATGTGTTGCTTCCATTTGGCTGTTTCTGGGTTTTACCTTTTACAGTAAAATGGCAATTGTTAAGTAGTTCTCTAAGTGGTTCCAGCAATTACTGAACTTGCAAGGCTCACAGTAACTCCTTATAGCCTGTAAGTACAGGTGTGGATGAGCACAGACTCTTCTAGCTGGGTCTGAAGGGAGGCAGTGAGGGGTGGGAGTTGTTTATAACCCACAGGGTTTGTTAAGAACTAAACTGAAGGACACCTGATTGCTGTCAGAACGACTTTACCACCACACACATATCCTGTGTCTCCAACAGCTATAAATAATTTCATTCCCTTACCTGAGTTCTCATAAATCTATTTATCTTAATTCTCTTAATAGTATACTTAGTGTATCACTCAGCTGCATAAACTTATGCGCCACTTGGGTTCCAGTTCCATGATCTCACCTAATCATTCACTTGTGCTGTAGGTGTTCAGTCTCTTCTAGCCACTGTGGAGTATACACATTCAAACCAAATGCTCCCATTAATTACAACTTAATGCACTGGATACAACACAAAAATCAAAAAGCACAAAAATCGGAAAATCTGAAATGCCAAGAGAAGAAAGATAGTCTACAGGTAGACTTGGCAGTGAATTTCTTGGAGTTTACTACTGTCTCTAGTGTATCACAGTCAGGACACCAGCAACTGACAAGCCACAACTACTGTAATGTGTAGACAAAACCAATCAAACAAAAATGGCCAGGGGATGACCGCTCCCTTTAGCCAGCAGAGGTCACAGAAGATGAGAAGGAAGGTTGCTGCTGAACAGAACCTTCTTGTCAAAGAAGGCTACACCCCTTTCACTGCCCACCAGGCACCAAGGCCACTGAGTAGAATGCCAAGCTTGTCAACCAGCACTGCCACCTGGTGTTCAACACCAACAAAACCAGACAAAATGTTGTCTTCTGTTCCTCCCAGTGAGGTGCTGTGCTGGGAAGACTGGAGGGAGCTGTTTCAGCCTAACCCACTAGACACCAATCAAGATGCAAAGGAAGGATGCTGTTCCCTTCCGCTCTAGTGTGGCTGCTACACACAGGTGGACACTCGGTCACTCTTCCACCCCTCACATGAAGCAGAGGAGGGAAGAAGTAGAAAGGAAGAACCTAGAGAAAGGGATCCACTATATGTGTTAATGAAGCCCTTGGATCACTACCACAGGCTCATACACAAAACTGACCAGGATCTATAAAGCAAAAGTACTTGAACTATGGCATGAAAAGCCATGCAGAATTCCGATTGCACTTGAGGTGGTACATAGTAGAACAGACAGAAATAAGACAAGGCCAGCCTGAGCTGCAGAGCAAAACCCCATCTCAAAAAGATATGGAAAAAAATGTAGCTCTGACAGAGTAATGGGAACCTTGTCCCCAAATAAACTGGATTTACTTCTTTTGTCTGTGGTTCGTGGCAGATTAATTCAAGAAGCCTATGTTTTACCACCTCAGAACTTTTCTGCAGTTTAGATACATAAAGGACCTTTTGCAAAAACACCAAAAGGCAAATGAACAAGCGACTGCTACCCAGGGCAAAGTATCACTGAATACAACAACAAGCATGCTGGAAGTCAAGGGAGAAAAGAGCAGGAAGTGAGCATATTTGAGGAGGAGGACTCTGTCTACAGGATGCACGCTCAGAACAGCACGCTCAGAACAGACTGTAAGCTTTCAGCTCTGTGGATCTTTGGGCAGGGACAGGACAAGGAAGGGCCATGAGAGATGTGGCTGAGCAATGAAGCAGTATTCCAGAGCAGAGCTAAATCAAAGACTTCGAGATCATTCATACACGCGTGCATGCATATTCATGAACCAAAGTACCACTGTACTGTGTATATATTTTTTAGCATATATATATATTAGCATATATATATATTTTTTACATATTTTTCTTTTCACACATAATAACATCCAAAATAGCCAATAAACAAGAAAGAAACTAAGTATGCAAAGAATCAAGAAAGTATACACCATTCACAGGAAAAAAGAAATTTATAAAAACTTTTGTTCAAGAACCGCAAAGTAAAATTACTAAGCAAAGATGTTAAATTTCTACTGAAAGAAGAATAATATGTTCCATAAACAGAGAATAGCAACATAGAGATAAATAGTAAGAAAGAAATAGAGACTTTAGGCCTGAAATGTACAAAAGCAAAAACGAAAAACTCTCTAAAAGTCTTCAACAGCAGATTTGCACACGCATAAGATTCACCAAAATAAATATAAATCAAGTGAAACAGATTAAAATTACTAAAGTAAATTATTAAGTTTAAGAGAAAAAAAGAACACAAAGCCAGTAGAGCCTAAGAGACCCTTGGGACACCAAAGGAGCACAAATCCTTGTAAGGATTGTTAATCATCAAAAATGGGAATGAATAGCCCCATAGCTATACTACACCAGTATCTACACATGTACCCTCATAGTGGAGAATGGGTATCTTTTATGCATGACGCTCAAATGCCTACTAAAAAATATGGAAGAAGTGTTACTGAATTGAAAAGTTATCATTTTGCAATCACCATAGCAAAGACCAGATCAAACAAGAATCACTAGGGGATCCTAAATGAAAGAAGAAATTTCAACAGAGTAGTAACTGCAGGGTCAAAACTTGTGTCCCTATAGAATGCATTTTAGTTATAAGGGAGGAAGAGACAGGACTCCTACACAATGGAGAAATTGGGCAGATTTCATTGGTCAAAATTACTTATCACCAATGGGGAGTGTTAGGACCTCTTACAATTGCATACATACAATTGCATAATTACAACTGTCATCATAGAGGGAGTAAAACTGATTATAACAATTGTGACATCTTGATTGAGGTACTACAACTAGCAATAACAAACTCAAGCACAACCCGCCCACCACTTTAAGGCATTAGTGTCCTTGAGGGAGCAGAGCACAGTGCTTCAGAATCAATGATGTTTTGGGGAAAAAAAATTTTGAGGAAATTGGACTTATTCATTTTAATAAAGCAATATTAGCCTTTTTTGACGTTAAAAAAATTATCACCTATGAAGGACAGGTATGTTGAGGACAATACATCGTCTACACAGTGTTTTACTCAACAGTGAATATCATTTGGTTACAAAGAAAAAAATCAGAACACGATGAGGAACATTCAATTGGTAAAACAACAAAAAATAAATAAATAAAAAGAACTAGTTTTTCAATAAAGGCCAGGCCAAGCCAGATACAGTGCACACACCTATGAATCCAGCTACACAGAAAGGTCCCAAATCTAAGAAGAGATTGGGCAACTTAATGAGACCCTGTCAGAGCAAAGAATCAAACTGGGTGGGGATGTAACCTAGCGCAGTGGTAGGACGCCCCTGGGTTCAGTCCACAGCATCATGAGGGAGAAAAAAAGTCAGCTTGAAAAACAGCAAAGAAAGGCTTTAATTTTTTTTTTTTTCCAAATTAAAGGAAGATAAAGAGACATGACAGGCAAATACAGCACTCAGCCGTAGACTGGATCATGTACCCTGGGGGAAGGAGCTGCAAGAAAGGACGTCATGAGAGCAACCAACACAACTGGAATACGAATGGTACGCAATAAAAATATACCAGTATCAGTTTGTGAAACTGATCAGTGCACTAGGACTACAGAAGGAATATGTTTACACTATAAAATGCAGGGCTAGAGTTGTAGCTCAGTTGTAGAGCACTTGACTTGCATGTGTAAGGTCCTGGGTCTGATCCCCAGCACTATGGAGGGAAGGAAGGAAGGAAGGAAGAAAAAGAAACCCACTGAAATATGAAGGGAAGGAGAACTAGGACAGTCTGTATGTTCTGAAATGATTCCATCAGGAAAAGCAACAAAGTAATTAGCCTTCTCTTAAGTTATTTAAATGATATATAATGGCTGAGAGTAAAAAAATCATAATGTCACCTAATGCAATGTATATATGTGAACTCATTAAAACTACAGCATGAGGCAGGGGCAGGAACAGATCTGTGATACGACTTCTAGACAATTCTTGCTGCCACAAAGCATTAAAACTAGACAGACTACTAAAAGACTGATTTTGTGTACATATACTGCAATCCTACAGCAGCCAATAAACAGTAATGTAAAACAGAGCCCACAAGTGAATAAATTAATGTGGAATAGCAAAAATGCCTAAATGACTTTGAAAAGATGGTAGAGTAAGCAGCACCAGAATTCCGTGGCCCTACCCAGACACAGGCAACGGCAGCCTGTCTGAGGCGAGCGCTGGAATTCTGTAGCCTACCCACGGCCTGCAATGCCCAGGGAAAGTTTAGACAGGAAGATGGGCTAATTTCTGTCAAATACTGACGTAAGTACAGTAGAAGTCAAGAGTTTTTCTCTCAGCACAGTCTTAGGCAGTTAAACAATTGTTCCCACAGCACCTGCACATCACTGTGGAAGCCAGGGTGGGCAAAAGAGGACTCTTCTCAAGTGCAGGGATTCCCTGATCTGATGGCTGATGCTGCTGCTCATTACAGAGGTGCAAACAAAGAATCAAGCTGCCATCATGGTTTCATTTTTCCTGTTTTGACAATCTGCTCCCAGCTGAGGGAAATTTCACTTTCTGTCTCAGTCACTTTCTCATTGTTAGGACAAAATCCCCGACACCTGGTGTCAAAAGAGGTTTATTTCCGCTCAGTTCCACTGAGGTTGGTTCCACTGCAGGAAGGCATGGCAGAAGGGCAGGGCCAACAGGAAGCACAGACATTCAAGGGAGGGCTGGGCCAGATAAACCCTCCCAGTTCACACCCCCAGGAGCAGCCTCTTCTGGCTAGACCCCATCTCCTGAGAGTGAGCTGGAGATAGCACCCTTCCTCCAGTCACCTCCCACAAGCTCCTAAGTAGAAGGTGCTGTGGTTGCAACTGGATGCCTTTCTCCTACCCAGTGGCAGAGCTGTCCCACTTCAGGAGTGAGTCTCTCGGGAACAGAACATTCAAAATCAACTGCATATACAGTGATCACATATGCATCTGCAAGGAGAGGTGTAGGCTCAAAAGAGACCCGAGAAGATCTTAAGTTTATACCCCAGGCTGATTCTCGACAGAGAGACAGCTGACAAAAATACAAGTAAAGCAGGAGTCATGGTGCATGACTCTAAGCCCAGCCGTTCTGGAGGCTGAGGCAGGAGGATTCCAAGTTCTAGGCCAACCTGAGGAACACAGCCCGACTGTGTCTCTCTGTACCATAAAGTAAATAAAAGAGGTGAGGCTCAGAAGTATAGCTCACCCTTTAATATGGAGTTTCAACATTACCACACTCCAATGAGCACCTTTTAACAACAAAGGAAAATACAGTGTACTCAAAAGATTTTTTACAAAGTTAATCAAAATACACCACAGCTGACAAAATAATCCTGATGGGAGATCTATAACACCAAGACTACAACAAATGACTTAAAGATGCTTTGGAAATGAAGAAAGATATGGAAGAGGCCAAGCGAATTACGTATCGAGTAAACAGAAATATTAGCAGCTTAAAAAAAAAAACAAGAAATTCCAGAGCTCTAAAGTATAATAAGTGAAATGATACATTCGCCAGAGAAATTTAAAGGCAGAATGGAGCAGACGGGAAAAAGAATGCATGAACTGGAAGACAGCACGATGATAACTATGAAGCCTGAACCCCAGAAAGAGAAAAGACTGAAGAAAAGTATACAGAGCCAAAGACATCTGCGGGATGCCACCACGAGGACCAACTTACACAATGTGAGTTTCCCAAGAGACAGGAAAAGAGATGAGAAAAAATACTGGCTGAAGGGCCAAGGATTCTGCTCAGGATTTACAGCTCAGGGGCGTAAGCACTTGCCTGGCAAGTGCGAGGTCAGGGGTTCGATCCTGGGTTCCAAAAAGAAAAAAAAAAAAAGTCTGAAAAATGTCCAAATTTGATGACAGAAGTACAAATATCCAAGAAGCACAAAGAACTTCAAGAAAGGCAAGACACATTAAAATCCAACTGACAAAAACCAAACACTAAGAATCTTGAAAGCAGCAAGACAGAAAGAAACAATTTGGTCCAGATATAGTGGCAGAACTCTAGGGGCTGAGGCAGAAGGGTCAGTGCAAGTTCAAAGCCAGCCTGGACTGCACAGCAAGACACCGCCTCGGTAAAAGAGAAAAAGAACCAACTCATCACATATACGGTATCTTCAACCTTCAATCATCTTTTCAACAAACTTTTCATCAGAAACACTGGTGGCCAGAAGGCAATGAGCCAATATATTCAAAATGCTAAAAAATAAAAAGAATAGGCCAAGTATCCTGCAGGCTGCAAAGTGTCCTGTGAGCAGGAGAGAGAAATGTTGACATTTTCAAGTAAACAAAAGTTGAAGGATTTTATTTACCACTAGGCCTCCCAGCAAATGTGGGGAAGGTCTGAGGAATAATGCTAAGGAAAAAAGTCGTACATGCTCAGTCAGATGCAATTTTGTTCCAAATATTTTTGAACCATGCTGTTAGCTGACTGTGTAGAGGGCCAGAGGTATAACTGTAACTTTTGTCTGTTTCTATAAATTTAAGAGATCCATGTATTTGAAAAATCATTCTTTTATTTTTGGGCACACAGTGTTATAAATGTGACTTTATCTCATTGACAACTGAAAGAGACAGAGCTGTGAGCAAACAGTTCTTCTGTTACTGAAGTTAATTTGGGCTAATTTCAAATTACAGTATTACAGCTTTAGGATGTTAAAATCTAATCCCTGTGACAGCCACAAAGAAAAACATCCACAGAATTTACACAAAAGGAAATGGGAAAGGAATTTAAATGTTTTTCAACAAAAAGACCATACAAACACAAAAGAGGACAGTAATAAAGAGGCAAAAAGCTGTACAACATAGAAAATGAACAGCAAAATGAGAGGTTTCAGCCATTATTAGTAATTAATTAAAATGTCTGCTGGGCACGGTGGCCTGTAATTATAACCTTCGCTATTCAGGGGTCTGAGGGTCTCAATTTCAACAATATACCTGAACAATTAATTAGACCTGGTCTAAAAAAATAGATAAATAAAAGTAAATGGATTAAACTCTCCAATCAGGAAAAGATTGGCAAACAGACTTTTAAAAAACTAATGCTACTACATGCTGTCTAGAACAGATTCACTTTAGACCCAAGAGAAAAATAAATTAAAAGTTAAAGGATAGAAAAGGCTATTTACAGTAAAGAAGACAGGGATGACTATACTGACACTGCCTAAAGAAGGCTTTAAATCAACATTATGTAACACACTGAAGGACATTATTAAGAGGTTCCATATGACAAAAAGATGTAATACTTGTAAGTATTTAGATCGTTAACAATCATAGATCACCACATTTATGAAGCAAAAATTGGCAGATGTGAAGGGAGAGATAGTTCAATAATATTTGGAGACTTTAATGTCCCACCTCACGGTAGACAGAAAAACCAGACAGAAGAAAAAGAATTTGACCAAGTAGATTTATTTATTTATTTATTTATTTTTGTTACGTTTTGGTCTTTTTGAGACAGGGTCTCACTATGCAGTTCAGTCTGGCCTTGAGCTCACTTTTTAGCCCATGCTGGTCTTGAACTCTCAAAGATTCTTTTGAGTGCTGGGAATACAGGTGTGTACTACTGCTGTAGTTAAAGGTTTCAAAGAGAACAATTATGTACAGGACACAGAGTTTATAACACTATTTTATAATGGTCACCCAGAATTAAACAAAAGAAAGTACAGGAAATCTATTGATAACACTAAAGATGTAGAAAATCCGGCCTGGATCCCATGGCAATAACCTGCATGAGTTCAGCTGAAAATCTAGAGCCCACAACATGCAAGTCTGTGTCATGGATCTGTGCTGGAAAGGTCCAAAGGTCAGCAGTGGAAACCAGAAAGTCTATGCCAGCGGGGTGAAGGATCTGTGTTACTAGGTTGAAGGCTCTGCAGTGAAGCCAAGAAGTGACGCTCAAAATAAAAATCAGGGCTCTCCCAAAAAGTACCACAGCTGTGGTCAGCGACAATGAGGTCCCAATCTCCTCTGGCAATAAGAAACACCCAAGTTCCTATCAGGATCCCAGCATGACCACCATCTTCGGGGGAACCAATGGCTCCAAATAACAATGCTTAGGAGAACCCACAATGCTACTCTTCCTCTCCAGGTCTCCTTTTTATGCCATCCATGCACAGCACCATGCTGATCCAATTCAGCTGGTGTTAAGCTACCACCAGTTTTTAATTCGTAACAGCCACCACACCCAGCTTAAATCAACTAGATTTAAAAGATATGAAAGATTCTACTCAATAGGCAGCTGCTGTACAAACCAGGACAGCAATTCCTCAAAAACATGAGACAGAATTACTGCATGATCTAGCAATTCCACTTCTTGAAATATATGCAAGAGATCTGAAAGCAGGGTCTCAAGGTGAAGGTGAGCAACCCACATGACCACTGATGAACGGATGAGTAAATGGCGATGCACACATACACACAAATACACACACACACACACACACTATAGGTACAACAATGTATTGTGCACTTCCAAAGGACTGAAAAATCCTAGGACTTTGAAGGTTTTCATCATAAAGAAGTATTTGAGGAGACAGATGTGCTTAATCTACTTTATACATCATACAATATATACAGGTATACATGTACTGAAACAAGTTACCCGTTAATAGGTAAAGTTTTTGGTTTTATATATTAAAATTTTAATTTAAATAAAAATATGTTAAGTGAATTCAGTTAAAAAAAGACAAGTAATTTTTATTCCACTTCTGTGGAGCACTGAATGTAGTCAAAAGTCACACAGAAACTGGGATGGTGGTCTCCAGAGGCTAGAGAAAGGGAGAAGGGAAAGCTACTGTTTACGGAGCAGAGTTTCAGTTTCACATGAAACCTTTGCACCTGGAGAGGGTTACGGTTGTACAATAAGTATCAGGAATGTATTTAATGCCACCAAACATTTAAATATGGTAAAGTGAAGGCAACGTTTATGTTATAAAGTTGTTACCAGGTAAAAAGAATACAGAGCTGGGGTGTAGCTCAGTGATAAGGTACAGGCTAGGCGTGCATGCAGGAGCCCAGGCTTCACGTCCAGGACATCAGCAAAAACAAATAAGTAAAGGTAAACAAAATTTAAATAATCCAAGAAGCCCAGACATGTGAACAGAGGAACAAACAAAGGGAACACATAGGAAACAAAGGAAAGAGTGAAACAGCTGGATTATCTCAGGGCCACATAAGCATACGTTTCTTCAGGAGTAATAGACATTATTTAAACTTGGTCCAGTATCTGTTAGAAATATTTTTTAATGTCTGGAACAATTACTTTCCCAAGATTTTAGCTGTTTAAAAGCAGTACTTTTTTCAATAGAGTTTATAGGTTAAAGTAACATATTTCATTTTCTATCAAAAAAGTAAATAAAAACAATCTCTTTATAATGGGCCAAGGAGATGACCAAGAAAATCATCTTACAATAGCCAAAGTTTATACACACACACTCATAAAGACAGAAATAAAGTACTTTTTTTAAAAAAAGAACTTTACAATTGGAGTTCACAACGTTTCATGTCTTCTCTCTCAATTACTTTCCATTCGGAGTCCTGTTATTATAGCACATACAGTTTTCCATTATAGAAAGAAATCGTGTATGTGCTGGCTCACAACTGTAACAGTGATTGTAATTTATCTATTTTTCCTAAGCAAAATCCAAATTTCACTAAATGTAAAACAGATGTCATGGATTTCTTCCACAAACTGTTGGCACATTTCAATTTCAACTAATGTAGTCAGAAAACTAATTCCACATGTCTCCTTAAATATAAAGCAAAACATAAGTAGATTCCTAGGAATATCAGGTATAAAATTAGGTGAGTATCAGAGTCACTAAAGTACTATTAGCCATTCTAATACACTGTTGGTGGGAATGTAAAATAGTATGATTAATTCTGAAAAACAGCTGGCAGTTTACTATAAATTTAAAGATATCCAGATCATATGACTTAGCAATTCCACTTCTGATTATTTTCTTTAAAGAACAAAAAATTTACATTCATCTAAACAGCTATAAAGAATGTTCACAGCAGCACTCTATGCCTGCATGTGTATGTTTACATAGTAATCCCATACACACAGGGACTTCATTTCAAGGTCTTCGTTAATGCCTGAAACTGCAACCCTATCTGTACTATGGTTTTCCCACACACACATAACTAGGACAAAGTTAAATTTAAATTTAAATATTAGGTACAACAAAAGACTAGCAACAAAATGTAGTAATAGAACAATTTTAGCAATATATGATAACAATTATATAAATATAATGTCTCTCTCTTTAAAGAAGCAAGACAAATAACATTTTTGGATCACTGTTGTGTTATTTTCTGTCACTGTGACAAACCACCTGACAGAAGCAACTGAAAGGAGGAACAATTCATTGGGCTCATTGTCTCCCAGGTTTTAGTCCATGGTAAGCTGGTCCCATTGCCTTAGGGCTAAGGCGAGTCAGAAGCATCCTGGCACAAGCAAATGCCAGAGCACAGGTGTTGGGGTTGTGGCAGTCAGCAAGCAGATGGAGAGTAAAAGACACAGAGCAAAGGGCTGGGATGAGATACAGTCCTGGAGGTCACACCCACACCCTGTGACCCACTCTTCTACCAGGCTCTGCCTCCTGCTTCTATGACCTCCCAATAATGTCCTCAAATTATGCTATCATTAGCTGAATCCAGTGGTAAGTGGATTATCAATCAGCAACCAAGTCTTCCACTCGATGACCCTCTGGGGGGACATACTGGATGCTAACAGTAACAATTAGTAACTAAAACTGCAGAAAACTACAAGTGAGGTACTACAGTGTAGACATATGCATATATGCGGAGATAACAGCCTAAATAATATATAATAGTGTATCGCATACATAGAAACATAACTTGCTATAGTACCAAAAACTAAAAGTATCTTTCAACTGATGAGTGATATGTGGAGGATCCATACAGTGAAATATCGCTGAATACTATTCAGAAGTGAAAATATCAGAGCAAGTTTTGCTAGAGGTTAGGAGTGAATAAGAACTAGCTGTAGTGACACAAGCCTATAATCCAACACTTAGGAGGCAGAGGCAGGAGAATCAACCATCTGAGGCCATCTTGGGCTACACAGAGAGTTCAAGACTAGCCTGGCCTACTTGGCAAGAGCTTGCCTGAAGCCAACCAAAAGGATGAGATAAGCAATATAGAGGGAGCTGGAGCAGTGGCAGCTACCCACAGTCCCAATTACCTGGGAGGCTGGGGCAGGAAGATCTCTCAGGTCTAAGGCCAGTCCAAGAAACATAAAACAACGCTATTGCAAAGTTTCAAAAAGCTGAATCAAACAAAAAAGAATTGTAGAGGGTCTAACTATAAAAAGATAGCATAATGGTTTGTGTGGATGGAGCAATTCAGTATCCTGTTTATGGTCGCTGGTACCCAAATCCATACATGTGTTAAAAAAAAAAAAATCAGACCATATACCCCAAATTTCAACTTAACAGCATGTTAATTTAAGGCAAAAACTGGAAATCATCCATGTGTCTATCAAAAATATAGGAAGAAGGCTGACGGTTTAGCTCAGTGGCATAAGCAACTGCCTGGCAAGTGCAAGGTCATAAGTTTGAGGCCCAGTACCAAAAAAAGCAAAAAACAAACAAACAAAAAAACCAAGGAAGAATATTCCAGAAAAAATATTTTAGAAATTTTAAATATTTATATTTTATCTAAATTGTAATATATTCACACAGTGGTATAACATACAGCAAGAATGAGAAAGTAAAATTTCATGTGACAGTTACTGTGACTCTGACAAATAGCATCTTAAGTTAAAAAAAAAAAAAAAAGATGATAAGAGGACACCACCAAACCCTGTGTTTCCATAAAGTTCACAAACAGGCAAGATGAACCTAAGGCCTAGGACAGTCAGCACAGCAGTGGTGAGGAGTGACCCGAGGGGAATCAGGGTTGAGGGGCTGGTTTCGCACACGCACTCTGCCATTCTCTGGCCGTCCACAGAGCCATGTCCTTAGGATATGTGCATTTTTCTGTATGCAATGATGTTCTGAGAAAGCTTTTTAAATTACGCAAAATACAGCAATCAAGTCAGAAACGCAGAATAAAATTTTTCATTGAAAACTCACTAAAAAAAAAAAAAACTTACTATGGACCAGACTGGACAGTGGACATAAAATAATGAACAGCCATAGAAAGCATAATCCCTTTCCTTTAGGAAGGGAGGGCAAATTTTACACATAATGTAAGTAATTTTAGGTACCAAGAGGCAAATTACATAAGCCTAGAAAAGTAGAAGCAGCTGTTTCAGCTCTGGCTAGAAAAGCCAGGGAACTGGGTTTTAACGCCACGTGGGACAGAAGGTCAGGCTGTAGGCCCATGTGGACAAAGGGCTGGCAGGCTCCTTCAGCTACAGCTGCGGCGGAAGTTAGACTGAAAAAACTTGACCCTGTAGCCCAGGGAATGAGCATAAAGATTTTCACACCCGGACCACAAATGGTTAGAAAACTTCTATCACACAGAACTCCACATAAATTGGGTGTCTCAATGTATAATATCTGCATAGTGAACTGTGCCCCAAGTACAAGAAAAGAAAACAAAACCTGGTCCTAAGGAATGATTCCACTGGGACAAGGTCACTCTGGAAAGAGCGTGTAATAACACAGATCTATAGGATTCCCCTCAGAGAAAATAAACACCACTAAAGATGAGTTCATAATAAAAAAGAAAATTATGTGAGAACAGCACACACAACAAATATGAGAATTACCACCTTGAAAACATAAAGTAACAGAACAATTTAAAAACCTGTAAATACGTATAAAAACAAAAAGCTAAAAGAAGGAAAGTAAATGTATTGTTTACTTTTTGGCTTAAATATTTCTTAAAATATTTTATTAGTATATATTTGTGATACACAGTAATTACATTCATCTTGAGATTATTGATTCGTATCATATCTTGATCAGAAACTTATTTATTTAAAAATAATAAAAGGAGGCAGTAAGGCCCAGCATATCTTGAGCCTTAGGAGCAGATTACATGGACCAGTTGTCTCTGAGGAGTAAAACAGTAGCTGGCAAACTGGGAAGAACAGTAGAATTCAGAGTTCAACCTGCCTTTCACCATCAGGAAACCAAGTGGTCATACAAGCACAGCTTCATGAGCAGATCCTATGCAGCAGCAAACTAAAACACTGAGGGAGGTTTAGAATCAGAGGCCTGTGGTCTGAACAACAGGCAATAAATCTGTATCTGTGTTTCTCTTTCTCACTGTATAGCTCTGTGCAGGGATACTGACCTTAGGAAGTGCACCCAAAGCAGAGGAGCTTAAAGCCCAGCTTGATGGCTGGGGGATTAAGAAGTAAAACCAACCATAGGAGACAGAAGAGGTACTGCAGGGACCGTGGAAAAGGAGGACATCAAGACAGCAACTTCGTGTCTAAGAATTTCTGGCTACCTCTGAGCTGCACATACATGTATCTGTCCCTAAAAAATACACCACAAGCTTTGAGAACTGAGCTCCAGGAGACCAGCATCCAGGTCACAGACAGGATAGCAGCTGACTGACGAAAGTGAACAGCAATGCAAATGCACAGATGTGGGAACGAGCACTGGAGACAAAGCACACAGAAGATGTGCCAGATCTTGCAGCCATAAGCTAACCTGGCTGACTGCCTGATGAATAAAAATGTCAACGTTCTATGTCAGATTTAAGCAAAACTCAATGTCTCATAAAATAATATGTATTGTGTTCAAGATATGTTTCAAAATTGCTCAGCAGATGAAGAGTAAGGAATGTAACAGCAATGGAAAAAATTTAATAGATACCAACCCAGAAATGAATCGGTCACTAACTTGTTAAATAAAACTGTAAAGCAGTTAATATAAACATGCTTCAAAAAGTAAGAATAAACACTATGACATGAATAGAAAGACAAAATTTTTACAAGGTAAACAAAGCAAATAGAAAGTTGAACCAAAAAGTAACTAATTTACAAAGTTTACTTTATAGGCTCAGTTGCAGAATAAAAGGTCAATGAAAATCGACCTACAATCCCAGCACCCAGGAGACTGTAGCAGGAGCACTAAACGGTCATGTCCTGCCTAGGCAATTTAGCAAGACACTGTTTCAAAATAAAAATAAAAAGGGCTGAGAATGTAGTACAGTGTGAGGGCTCTGGATTCAATCCCCAGAACAACAAGGTCAACAAAAGGAGTCAATGAACTTATAGACAAAGTAAAAGAAATAGTTAACTGAACACCACAGAAAGAGTAGACTGAAAAAAATTAACAGAGCCTCAGGACATGTGGTGCAATACCAAAAGGCCTGGCACATTCATAGCATTGGAGATTCAGGCAGAGCAGAAAAACGATACGGGTGTGGGGTGGGGGAGGAAAGAGAGAAGAAAAAGGGAGCAAAAAATGGTTGAACATTTGCCACGCTTGGAAAAGAAACTCTAAGGTTCAAGTACTCAGAAAACCCAAGAAAGATAAACCCAAATCTACATTTAGGCATGTCATAATCAAACTACTAAAAACTAAACAGAATCTCCTGAAATCTGAGAAAAAGTCATATTATATATAAGGGAATAAGAATTCAAGGACAGTGGATTCCTCCATGGTAACTGTAGGCCAGAAAAAGTACAAGAATGTTTTTAAAGTAACAAAAGAACTGTCAAGCATGATTCCATACATCATGAAAAATTCCTTGTGTAATAAGGATAAAATAATGACATCATCAGACACATGAAAACTAAAAGCATTTATTCTGAAGTTCTTCAGATGAAAAGTAGATACAATATCAGAAATCAAGTAATCAAAACAGTAAAAATCTGCACTAATAGGGCAAACCTTTTGTCTTACTTTTGTTACTGAGACAAATACCTGGCACCCAAAGTTAAGGTAGGAAAGGTTTGTTCAGCTCACAGTTTGTGGACTTTTCAGTCTATAATCAGCTGGCTCCAAGGCAGGGTGGCACGGCAGAGAGGCAACAGTTCACAGCAGCGGAGGACAGCAAAGGCATAAAAAACACAGGCAGGAACTGCAAGCCTCATTTTCGGCTTTATATTGTATGCAGGCTACCTGCCCTGGGTGGGTATAAACACCACCTCAGCCACAGGCTCAAGATATTTACAAAGTGAGAACCCTAGAGCTGTTGAATTCCTTAAACTTTTAAACTTCTCAAGTTGACACAGTGAATCAACCATTACAACATCCTAGGGCATAAAAAGTCACCCTAGGGCATGTCCTCTATGCCCTAGGGTAGAACTGTTGAGTCATTTATGCCTCTCAACTTCTCAAGGGGACAAAATGCATCAACCATCACACTATTTTTTCACTTAAGTTCCTTAACATATATAAAAAGGCAAAATGGAATTTTTCTTTTTGTTAAATAGTGCTTTGGACCATACCCAGGGCCTAGTAAATGTAAGGTTAGAACTTTAGCTGAGCCACCCTGCAACTCCAAAAAGCAAAATTTATAATGTGATCCAATGAGGGTCTCAACATATTAGTAATGCACATGAAAACTGCAATGAAAGATACACATACGCATATACTTTAAGTAAAACATAATTTATCCATTTAAACATGTATTTATATATTAAACTTGTTATATAGTTAGTCTATTATATATATTATTGCTACAGAAATTACAGTCCACTTAGTACAACTGTTTTGCTATTTTGAATATAGATACCTTATAAAAAACAGATCTCTACTCTCATCTAACACTGAAGTTTTCATATGCATTACTATCACACACATTGAAATTCCATCAGATGTTAAAATTTTATTTTTTTAGAGCTAAAGATGGAGCTCTGTGGTAAACTCTGTGCCTTGACATGTGTTTAATCCCCAGCATGGCAAACTTATGTTTAAATACATATATTTATATATGGCATGTATTTAGTCACATAAAAATATGAAAAATAAACTTTAGAATATATTAAAATAGTCATATAAGCCAAAAGAAAGAAAAGAAAAAATAGACAAGGGAAGTGACCATTAGGCAAGTAGAACTCAGTATATTATGGCTTATATATAGATGCCCCCACAGCCTCATGTGCTCATGAGGAGCTTTTCAGAGATGGCTGAACCAGGAGTGTATGAATATAGATTAAGGGTGTGTGGTAACGACATGTGTTGAGCATAGTTCTGGATGTGGATAATAGGGGCCCCTCCCTGGGCACCAATCAACAGCTTGCAACCCGGACAGAATATAAAGGGAAGGGTGGAAGGCAGGCTTTGCTGCCTCCTGCCTGCCATGCTTTGGGCTGTTTCTCCTATGCCATGCAGCCCTGTCTTGGAGCCAGATGACTATAGACAGAAACCTCTACAAACTGTGAACCAAAATAAACCTTTTCTCCTCTAACCTGTGGGTGTTGGGTATTTTTTCCCAGCAACAAGAAAGACAGGGGCTGGGGATTTAGCTCAGTCCTTGCCTTGCAAGCATGAGGTTGGGAGTTCAATCCCCGGTACTGATGATAAAAAAAAAAAAGTAACTAATACTTAATCCAAGCATACCAACAAATAAATTCAATACAACTACATCACTGACAAATATGAGTATAAAAAAATTCTTCAAATTTGAAAGACAGTCCAGTTATTAGACACACCAAAAACATTATGAAAAAAAAGTGAAAGAAAAAAAGTCAGCATGTTTGTTTTTCTTTTGTGGTACTGGGGATTGAATCCAGGAGCACTGAGCTACATTCCCAACCCTTTTTACTGTGAGACATTTAGTCTCTTAGTAAATTGCCCAGGCTGACCTTGCTTTGTGATTTCCACGGCTCAAGCTCCATAGCAGATGGAATTACAGGTGTGCACCACTATCCCCAGCTAAGCAAATTTTTTTAAAAGGAATAACACAGTACATAGGTCAGGCTTGATATCCATATGATTTCTGTGACAGTTACTCCATTCTGTCTTTCCAGCATGAAAGCAACTATAGACAATATACAAAGTAATGGGCATGAATGTATTTCAATAAAACATTTCTCATAAACATAAGCAACTGCCTTGACAGTCAGTTTGGCCATCCTAGCCTGAGTAAAATGAAACACATTCACACAAATCTCTCTACATAAATATGCATGGCAACTCAATTTAATCATAGCGAAAACTCCGAAATGACTCAAATATCCAATGAAATGGTAAATGAATAAACTATGGTACATCCAATGAAAGAAATCTCAAAAGCACTATTCTGAATGAAGTAAGCCATTGTAAAATACATTTGCTAGGATTCCACGCTATGTGGAAAAGTCAACACGATGCAGATTGGTGTACAGAACCATAGCTCACCCAGCATGGGAGAGGGTTCACAGCTACAAAGGACAGCATGAAAGCAACATTAGGGGGCCTCTTTGGCATAACAGAAATTGTTCTTGGCTCAGATCACCGTGGTAGTTATATGACTATATTTGTGTTAAAACTGGTAAGACATGTAACTGTGTCAAACACACTAACAATATTTTTTAAAGGAGAAAGAGGCAAATTAGAAAAGAAGTCACACAGTGAGAAACGACAAATACTATAGGGAAGTTGGAAGCTCAGAGGACGTACTTAAAAAGCAGAGTAGACAAAACAAGTGCAAGAAATAATTACTCTTACTGGATTATACTTCCAAGAACATAACCTAGGAAATTTACACAGAAAGGTTAACCATAAAAAAGATACATTAAGAAATTTAGACACAGAATTTCTACAACTGAGTTTTGTCAATGAAGTTGAAAACTCAATGGATAGTGTTTTAATAACAGATTAGTCACAAAATGAAAAAAATTACTGAATACAGAACGCGGAATAAGCACAAAAATACAGAAAATATGAAGAGAGAATGAAGAATTAACACATAAAGTTGGATATGGTGGTGCACGCCTGTAATTCCAGCATTTGTGAGTCTGAGGCAGGAGGAACGCTGTGAGACTTTGGCCAGCCTGGGCTACAAAGTGAGTTCAAGGTCAGCCTCGCAGCACAGAGCCTGCCTGGGAAGCATGAGATCCTGAGTTCGATTTCCAGTACCAAAACAAAACTAAACAAAACAAAAAGAATGAACACATCCCAACTTCCAGAATGAGAATCAAGCGAAAATCAGCTAAGTTCCACTTTCAACTGAAGGATGTAAAATACTGCATGCTCATTCTCCAGCCAACATCAAGCAAAATATAAACAACCTACAGAATCATAACCTTTTAATCCTTTTAGTTTATCAGTCCAGGTGTACAGTACATAATGCTTAGTCCTTGTGGGAAGTTGGTGCATGTACATGGCACATCTTAATTCTTTTTCTCATCCCTTTTCCTTTCCTTCCTGCCCACTTCACCCATCCCTCGCCTCCCTTCCTCTTTTTAATTCATGTTTGCAGCATGTGTTTACATTCCTTGTGTGGAGCACACAGCACATCCCGATTCCTTTTTTTTTAATCCTTCATCCCTTCCCTCTGCCCCGCTCACTCCATCTCTTGATCCGCTTCCCCTTTAGGAATGATCTCTCTCTGCTTCCTATTATCTATCCTTTATTTTACTCTTATTCTGAGTTACATGAATATGAGAAATAATGCAATATTTAAGCGTATGTCTGACTTAGTTCACTTAAGATTATGGTCTCAAGGTGCACTCATTATAAGCTGGACATGGTCGCACACTCCTGTAATCCCAGTGCTCAAGGGGCTGAGGCATAAGGATCACCACAAGTTTGAGGCCAGCCTGGGCTACAAAGTGAGTTCAAGGCCAGCCTGGCCTGCACAGCAAAACCCTCTCTCAAAATACAAAACAAAACAAAAAAGGTGCATTCATTTTCCTATAAATGACTCAAATTTGTCTTTATGGCACAGTGGTACTACTGCATACTGTAAGTACATTTTCTTTATCCACACAGGCTGCTTCCAACATTTAGCTTTTATGAATTAACACCACTATTATTATAAACCATGGGCATGAATGTATCACTGTAATATGAAATGTTTTGGAAAGATATTCAAGGAATAGCTGGATCAAATAGTATTTCAGAGTGTACTAGTTTACATTCCTATGAACAGTGTAGAAGGGCTTTTTCCCCAACAGCCTCTCCAGCATTTGTAATTATTTTTGATTCTTGATCATGGTCATTGTTTGTGGACTAAGGCAGAATTTCAGTATTATTTTAATTCGTATTTCTCCAATGACCAAAGAGGTTGAACATTTTTTCATGTATTTACTGGTCATTTGTATTTCTTCTGTGAAGTTTTGATTCATTTTGCTTGCTGATTTTTTGATTGGGTCTTTTATTTTGGAGGGGTCTAATTTTTTTTTTTTTAGTTCTTTATATATTCTAGATATGAGTCTTCTGTCTGAGGAACTGCTGGCAAAAATTTTTCCCCATTCTGCAGATTACCTTTTCACCCAGTTATTTCTCTCGCTGTGCAAAAGCTTTGTAATTTAGTATGATTACCTTTGTTGATTCTTGGAACTATTTTCTGTACAACTGACGTTCTGTGCAAAAAATCTTTGCTTACACTGATGATTTCAAGAATTGTACCTATCTTGTCTTCCAGCAAGTTAAATGTTTCTGACTTAACATTTAGTTCTTTGATTCATTTTGAAAATCGTAACTTTTTTTGAGCCCATCACAAACCTGAAGTCACAAGTCAACCAAGTAAATTAAAAGTTTTACCCTCGGGGCTGGGGATTTAGCTCAGTGGCATAAAAGCCTGCCTTGCAAGTGTGTGGTCGTGAGTTTGATCCCCGGTACCAATAAAAAAGAAAAAGACAAAAAAAAAAAGTTACCCTCACAGAAGAGGCAGGACACATAAGTAGATCACCTTAGGGTATACACAAAGGACAGAAAAACCCATATACAGGTACACAGTAAGCAATCAGGTAATTTTTGGTATATTCTTTTTGTTTGGGTGGCTTTCTTCGTTAGTTGAGGCAAGGTCTCTCTAGGTAGCCGTGGTTGGGCTTGAACTTTCAATCCTCCTGACTCAGCCTCTCCAGTGATGGGATTATAGGCATAAATCACAATGACTAGCTGGTTTTGACAATTTGTAAAGGCTATGTGTTTAGTAATTTGGATGAGACACACACAATGCACCACACCAAAAAATTAGGTTCATGGCAGAAGTCCAACAGAATCTCCTTTAGTAGTGTAAGTGTGCAGAATGTGACCAGCTGCTGCTGCAGTGCAGGCATAACGCCCAAACTCTTTGTCAGAAGCAAAAAGATGCAAGTTACTGGAGGAGAGACAGCAAAGCAATGGAAAAAACCCACTGCCTCCACAGGACAAGTAGAAGGTCAACCCATCTCACTTCGGCGGACAGCAACAATCCTGCTGCCAAGAGAGCATCCACTGCCTCTGCAAGAGGGCAGAGTGAAAAGCCTTTGTCCACGGGATAGGAGGAGCCCTCAGTAACCCCAGACAAAGGGCTGCTTCCTCTGCTGGAGGGAGAAGGAGCTCTCCCCCTCAAGACCAAACACAGACACAGGTCACACACTGGGGAGCAGGCTACTGACAAAGGCCTACAACTGAGGCACAGTTCGCAGGGTCTACTGATTGCTACCGACACACCATGGCCTGTGTCATGTCGGTATTCCTACCATAGGCCTAGCACCAGGTTCCAATCACCTACAGGCTGCTGGAGCAAGACTGCCTCTGAGTCGGCCTTTAGACACGGAACAGCCAAAATGTGGGCAAGAAAAATTAACAGAAAGATTTGAAGGCAGTCTCCTAACATACACACACCACTCACACCACACAGTACACTGACGCAGAGAAACACAGATAACTACAGCAGAAGTTTTGCCATAAATGACACAATCCACAAGTTTTCTCTTTCTCTCTCTCTCTCTCTCTCTCTGTCTCTCTGTCTCTCTGTCTCTCTCTCTCTCTTTTGGTGCTGGAGCTTGAATGCAGGGCCTTTACACTGAGCTACATCTTAGTCCACATTCAACATTCATATGTATGTGGGTGTATGTATATAAGTGTGTATATATATTCATATGTATCTCTAAAACATATATTTTTATATATCTCTAAAATGTATGTGTGTCTATACACACACACACACACACACACACACACACACACACACACAGATACACACACACACACATATTTTAGAGACAGGGTCTTGCTTAAATAGCTAAATAGCCCAGGATGGGTTAGAATTTGCAATCCTCCTGCCTCAGCCTCTAAGAGTTCTGGGATTACAATGTACACTTAACATGCCCCAGTAAAAAGGCTCTCTTTTAAAGATCTGAAAGAGGGGCTGGGGATTTAGCTCAGTGGCTTAAGCGCCTGCCTGGCAAGCTTGAGGTTATGAGTTTGACCCCAGCACAAAAAAAAAAAAAAAAAAAGAAAAAAGAAATGAGATGGTCAATAGCATTTAGAAAAGCTGCCAACCAGAATTCTACAACCAGCAAATGTACCTTTCAAAAAAATGATGACTTGGGCTGGGGATTTAGCTCAGCGGCATAAAGCGCCTGCCTTGTAAGCAGGCAGTTGTGAGTTCGATCCCTGATACCAATAAAAAGGAAAAAGACCAAAAAAAAAAAAAAAAATGATGACTTTTCAGAGAAATAAAGGCTGATAGGATTCATTACAATAGACCAGCACAATAAAAAGGAAGTTCTTTGAATATAAGAAAAAATGAATATACAGCACTTAGAAATATGAATTAACAAAGCAATGAAGAATAATGGATGTGGTAAATAAATATATATGTATGAATTTTTATTTAGAAATGCTTTAAAAATAAATGGCTAAAGCAAAAATAGTAATGCAGTGAGACATATATATTAAAAGCTGTGTGCCAACGGTAGCACCATGTAGAGAGAGACCCAGAGAGCATACTGCTGGTCTTCTAAGGGAAGTGCTTAGCCGTTTTGGGGAAGGACAGTTAGGGCAGAGAGAGAGCCAATGAAACAGTAAGCAATTTCCAAAAATTATAGACATCAATCTTCAGTTTGAAAACCAGATCAGCAGTGGAAAACTAAATATAAGCTCACATTTAGAATAATGTATTTAAATTGCGTAATAGCAGAGACAAAGAAGAAAGAAATTAAAAAACAAAGCCGCAGCGGCAACTTGTACAGAGTCTGGACTTTTGACCTGTGTGCACTTTCTTTTCTAAAATACTCCACAAAGCAAGAACCTGGTCTAGAGTACTCCAGAGCCTGAGATCAAATGTTTACTAAGTAACGGAAATGCCCACTGGTTTAGGGGACAGAAGCCCCACTCTTCTTCCCATGTAATTTCTACTTGCACAGCAGGGTGTGGGCAGAAGGCCCCATGAGCTCTGCGCTATACCATGGTCCTGGTTTTCCCTGGGCCCAAGAGCTCCTTGCTAGTTCACTGGGTTCACTATTCAGAAACTACTCCGGGACAATCAGATTCCCAATATATGCGTCAACAGGAACTCTAGCACGTCAGCCAGTCGTGATTTCACATTCATTTCTGTAATTATTTAACTCCATCTGACTTCTCCAGTAACCGATAAATTCCATGAAGACTGAGTATTATATGTTTTTCTCACATTCACTTTCAATGCCCCGCACACAATGAACATAATAAAATAAATACACGCTGAATGAGTCACACATAGGAAATATGGGTTTAAATATGAGCCACAGTAATGGTTCTATGTTTTTAGAGAAGATATTTTTACCTATTAAGGAAAAAAAAGGGTAAAAATAAAAATGCAGAGTAAATATGTTCCCTAGAATAATAAATTTGGACAATAACTTACCTAGACACAAATTCACTTAGTTCTGAGTATTCGGTGGGCTCCATTACTATGCCAAGGTCAGTAATCACAGAAGAAATATTCTCCTTACTCTAAAGGTGAAAAAAAAAAAAACAAAAAACTATGTGTCATAGCAATGTAACTTTTAAAATAAAGTGACAAAAATATTTTAAGTTATATGAAATGAAATGTCACAAAACAAGAAATGATACTGAAAGTATTGGTTTCTAAAACAATGAGGTCAGCTCCTTACTCCACACTAAAACCCAAAATGAACTCCAAATATATTACTTTCTTAAGCATTGGAATCATAAAATACTAGAAGGAAATATAATTTAACTGATGACTACATCAAGAAAAAAACTTTTAAACAATTAGAAAAAATTGCAAAAATATTTATATAAAAATTCATAAGCATGACAATGAAAACTGAAAAAAGGCACAAAATTTAGCAGTGAAAAATGTTGATTTACCTATAAAAATTTCTGTTCAATTGTAATAAGATAAATGCAAATTTAAACAGTTAAGTGAGATTTTATCCACGAGCAAAGGTTTTAAAACGTTACTGTTGGAGCCAGGTGTGGTGATACACACAGGTAACCTTAACTACCAGGACACAGAGACAGGAAGATCACAAATTCACAACCAGCCTGGCAACTTAATGACAGCTGGTTTCTAAAAAACTCTTTTTTTTTAAGAGACAGGGTCTCACTATATTGCCCAGGCTGGAGTGCAGTGGCTATTCACAGGCACGATCCCACTACTGATCAGCACGGGAGTTTTGACCTGCTCCGTTTCCGACCTGGGCCGGTTCACCCCTCCTTAGGCAACCTGGTGGTCCCCCGCGCCCGGGAGATCACCATATTGATGCTGAACTTAGTGTAGACACCCAATGGCATAGCGCACTGCAGCCCAGAACTCCTGGACTCAAGCGATCCTCCCATCTCAGCCTCCCGAGTAGCTGGGACTACAGGCATGCACCACCACGCCCGGCTAAAAAACTCTTTAAAAAGAGCGGGGCTGTGTAGCTCAGTGGTAGAGAGCCTCTGGGTTCCCTAATTTCTACCCAATCCCCAGAAAAAATTATAACTGGCAAATACACACTCAATTAAAGCTGATGTGACATCACTTGACAATGCATACTCATAAAATATTTCATAAAGTATTCATCTTCTCTGCCCCAGGAATATGCCTTCTAAGAATTTACACAAAATAATAAGAAATAAATGCAAAGACTTACGAATAAAGATACTCGTAACAGTGTTACTTATCACAAAACATCAGAAACAATTCTATACCCAATAATAAGGATTATTTCATCTGCAAGCTCAAGTAGATATATTTTTTTTGAGTCAGGATTTCCCTATCAGTTCAGGCTGGCCTCAAACTTGTAAAGATTCTCCTGCCTCAGAGTCCTGAGTGCTGAGATTCATTTTCTTAACTTCCTTTGTTTTTATGCCATTGTTTTTTCTATGCTTTTAAATTTTAGGCCCCTTTATCCAATATAATAAAAGAGCTTTGTGCCACGTTTGCACTTTGACTGCTAGGGCTCTTATTATTTGTTAGGGTAGTAAATCTAAATATTTGTGGCATTTCCTAAGACTAGGCTAGGTGGGTGCTGCTTGACTCTCTTCTGTATTTGTCTGGACAGCAGCTGGCACATCTGCTTACATCCACGACATCCACGCTGTTGAAGAATGGGACTGATGGTTTAAGTATAACCTTTATTTAGTTTTTCATCTGCTTGAGGATATAGTAGGAATTGGTATTCTCACAAATGAATTTTTAAAAAGATAAATAACTCAATTAAAAGCTAGGGAAAGGATCTGCAGAGACATTTTTTCCAAATATATACAAATTGCAGTAAGCACAGGAAACGATGCACAACATCAGACATCATCTAGTAGTCTAATTCCTCTCCAAGTTGTATTTCCAAGAAAAGCAAACACATATGTCTGCTTAAAAACTTATTCATGAATTTTCATAGTACCATTACTCGTAACAGCTCCAGAAAATAATTCCCATCGATTAATGGAATGGGTAAAGGGAATGGAATATATGCACTCAATGAAATTTCTTTCAGCACAAAAGTTAGTGACACATGCTACCCGTGGATTTAGCTGGAAAACACTGTAAGACGAAGAAGCCAGACTCAAGACACTATGTTAATAGGAGTCCATTCGTACAAAACATCTAAAATAAGAAAATGCACAGAGAGGAAACTGATCAGTTGTTGCTTAGGGCTGAGTAAAGGGACAGAGGGGTAATAGGAAAGGAAGAAAAGAAAGAAAGAAAAGAGAACAAAACTCCCAGAGGCATGCCTTATTCCTGATTTGAGCACGTGTGTGTATGTGCTAGATTTTGGCCTTTCACTCACTGGGACAGGTTTACTGGCCTCTCTTTTCTTCTCCTTTTTTAGGCTGCAGATTCTGCTTAGCCACTGGAAAGCTGACTTCAAGATGCAGGGGTCTTTTTAATTTCTCTTGTAAGGGGCCGCTAACCTGGTTACTGCTCTCTAGTTGGTAAACAGGAAGGGACCTGACCTCCAAGTGCCCAGAGGAGTCTCAGCAGTGCACATTTTTCTACTACGGTTATGAGCCCATGGAGCTCATTCTTCTCCACAACTTGAGGATTGTTGGTAGCACTCTTTAAAAAAAGGGTCTCATTAGCTTTGTAAAATTTACATCCCCTTCATGAAGCATCCTGTGTTGAGTTTCAGTGCTTTGGGTCGAATGTCCTAACAACCAGCATTTTTTTGATGCCTTTGAAATGGAAATGCATTCTCTTCACTTAAAAAAAAAAGTCCCTATTTTTCAGTCTTTTATTCATTCTGCTGGGCTTCAGGGAAAAGAGTTATACAATCATACTTAATCTGCCACATTTCCCAAACACTCCCACGTGCCTGCCTTACTGTGCGGCAGGGACTATGGAAGGCTGATATGATGCATGTGGATCCCGAAGGCCTTGCAGTCCGTCACACACACAGTGCTGACAACACCAGACAGGACGGTTAAGGGAGAGAGGTCGGTACCAACACAGATTATCATTCATAATCTGTGTAGGTCTCCCTATAACACAATCCTCCCGCCAGGCACCCTGTAATCCCAGCACTCGGGAGGCTGAGGCAGGAGGGTCACTGAGAATTCCAGGCCAGCCCGGACTACAAAGCAAGTTCAAGGCCAGCTCCAAATACATAGTGAAAATCCATTTCAAAAAGACAAACAAACAAAAAATTCAGGTTACTTTTGATTCTAACATTCCACTAATCTGACTTTAGGTCACATGGTTCAAATAGTGTAGTATTAATAAGATTTTATTATTGAATAGCAATCATTTATAATATTCTACAGTGAGAGTTTCATTATTTAGGTTAGTGTAGTTTTTCTGGCAGCTAAACATCTCCCTCTAGTGGAAAGTTTGATTTTAGAAAATGAGACCATGGAAGAATGATTGTCTCCATGTTTTCCTATCAGTTTTGACAGTAAAGAAAAACAAATGCTCAGTGTGTAAAATGAAAACCATTTAGAAAACTATCACCCATCAGAATTCATCCCTACAATTTCTGTGACCTAGCAGTTCTACTAGAGACACTTACAGATAGTGCTAGGATATGGTAGGATTTACCACTAAGTAGTAAAATTTCATCCACCTGTTACATCAGAATTCTAGGAAAAACAAGAAAATCCTTGGTTCCTTTCCTTTCTAAGCAGAACCTCATGGAGACTCCCACACGCCAGATCCCTAAACCCTTGCAGGTTCCACAGCTGCCTACGGTTGTGAAGTGAGGCAAAAGCTCACGAGGAATTCTGTCACCACCTCACCTGACTTCAGCCTGCCCAGACTAGGAACAGTGACCGGTACCCTAAACTGCCAACGCACCAGGCCCAGACACCCGGACCCTGTCCTTCAAACTTGCCAGGAGGCAGCTGTGTGACTTTTGAGCGGGCGCCGACTTCCTGACCAGCGCCTGCTCTAATCCAAAGGTGACAGCTTGAGGGTGCTTGTGTGGCTGAGGTCCCTGGCAACCAGAAGGAGGAATCCTGGCCCCCTACCCTGAGCAATGGAGGCGGCCTGTCCACAGGATGATGGTGACACTTCTCTACATCCACCATACTGATCTGATGAGCTGAGGCCGGGGTAGCTTTCCAGGCCTGTTCTGCTCTTCCCTTTGTACGCACTCCCTAGAAGCTCTGCTGGCAAAGCAAAGTGGCTGAACCTGCTTTCTGAGAGCAAAGCACACGACCCTTCCAGGCCTCAAAACAATGCCTGGACCCGGGCCCCCTCCATGCCAGCTTCGAAGGTTCCGCAGCTTGTTCCGCCCTATCCTGATGAGCGGGGCTATGCATTGCCACTCTGCCTGCCTCCTGACTGTGCAGGAAAGGCTTAGCCAAGGTACCCCCTCCTCGTGCTGGGCCTCAGCCAGCACGTCTCGGGGCTCATCTGGTCCCGGACAGTGTCACCTGGCTGTGTCGTCAGGTGATCAGGACCTCATGAGAGTCCTGAGCGAGAACATGCAAGTGAGTGGGGAATTTTGTTGTTGTTCCACTACGCTAAACGCTGAAGGAATCTGTTAAGCAGATGTTTAGCAGAGAACAGATGGCTGGCTCATCAGCTCCATTCCAGCTCTCAAAACAACAGCCCACTAGGAAGACAGCGTCACCCAAAAAACAACACACAAAGGCGAGATAGCTCCCTGCCAAGGCCCAAGGCCTCCGGATTCAAGCTCTAGTACTGCAACATAGAACGTTAATTTAATTAAATTATGGCCTCAGCAACAACCTTACTTCACACAGTTGCTAAGGTGTTTTTCTTTACATTTTTTAAATGGTACAAATGTACCACATGGGAGCCTTGGCTCATGAGCTCCTCCTCAGCTCAGCTGCTGCCTGACACTGTGGGATGAGAACTGTTTATCTCACAGAAAAAATATCTCTGTTATCACAACATGCGCCTTAATTTACCTGAGTTTCCACAATCTGAAATTCAAGTTGAAATGTAATTATGTGGCAATTTCCTGATATCCTGTGTCTCTGAAGAACTTTCTTTACACCTGTAAATTAGAAAAACATTTTATTTGCAAAGAACAATTTTCTTTAAATACCATTTAGTTTCGTGTAATTATCTACATGTCTATAGAGGGATGAAAGTGTGTATTTTTATTTATTTATTTTTTGGTCTTTTTGAGACAGGGTCTTGATAACGTGATTCAAGCTGGCTTCAGACTTTGTAGCCCACGCTGGCCTGAACTGCCTGCCTCAGCCTCCCAAGTGCTGGGATTACAGGAGTGGACCACCATGCCCAGTGTGTACTTTTAATTCCATTAAAAAATATGGATATATGTGTACCAAATATCCTTACAAAATGGGATTAATGAGAATTTATACTTTCTAGTTCTCAATTATACTACAAGTTAAGGTTAGAAACAGAAATACCAGTATAATCCTAGGTAAGTTTAAATCGTGTTAATTGTTAATTCTTGAGTATTTCTGTTTTTTTCAACATTATCTAGTTCTTATTTGTATGGATTCAGTTTGACATGATAGCAGCTATCTTGAGGTATAATTACCATTAACACACCAGAGTAATCCTGCTAGGTCTTTCATTTGTATTTTCAAAAAAAAAAAAAACCAACAAAAAACACTATAACTAATCAACCATTAAAAATGGAGCTGGCTCCCAGGATGCACTTGACTCTCAGATAATATCTTTTTTGCATGAGGATCGAACCCTGAGCTACATCTCTACCCATGTTTATTTTACTTTTTGATTTTTACTTATGAGACAGGTTCTTGCTAAGTCACTAAATTGGAGAAACACCTACATAGTGAGTTCAAGGGCAGCTTGGACTACAGACCAAGATCCTAGCTCAAAAAACCAACCAAACAAAAAAACTGACCAAACTTTGAACCTGTTAGCCTTCTGCCTCGATCTCCCAAGGTGCTAGGATTAGGGCATGTTCCAAGTATATTTTGGCTAGGATAAAATCACTTTCCTCCTAACTATTAAATATGCTCTTCTTTGAACCCAAACTAGGGATCATATCAGTTTCTCTGCAGTCCACAACCACGCTTCAGTTAGTATGACCACTGTGTACAACACTAGATCTGTCAAGCTCTGCTGTAGTCATGGGCTACAAGGAGAATAATTACATACAGGATACAAATTTATAATATTATCTTATGATAGTTACTCGGAGTTAAATACCAGAAAGGGCAGGAAATCTGTCCAAACACTAAAGACCCAAGGAAACCCAGCTGAGGGCCTGGATCCCACAGCAACCTCCTACATGAATCCAGCTAAAGACCTAGAGCCCGTGACAATGCCTCCCACAAGTCCAACTGGAGGCCTAGAGCCCACGACAATGACAATGATCCATTTCATGGATCTGCGCTGGGAAGGCCAAAGGTCAGCAGTGGAAGCCAGAAAGTCTGTATCAGCAGGGTGAAGGATCTGTGCCAGTGGGTTGAGGGTTCTACACTGGAGCCAAGAAATGATGCTCAAAATAAGGACCAAGGGGCTGGGGATTTAGCTCAGCGGTGTAAGCATCTGCCTTGCAAGCGCATGATCATGAGTTTGATTCCTAGTTACCAATTAAAAAAAAAAGGACCAGGACTCCCTTGAAAAGCACCACAGCCATCCTCAGTGACAATGAGGCCCCAAGTTCTCAGAGAGCATTATTGCGAGTCTGAGGCCAGTCTGTGCTACATAGTGAGACAAAAACAAAAATAAAATGCCCTCTGAAGTTCATACTTCATCTTTTAATGCAAATCTCTACCTATGTAACCACTACCCTAATCCAGATACAGACACCTATCAAGCCCTGTAGGGTCCCTCATGTCCTCACCTAGGCCACTGCTTGTCTCCTAAGAGATCAGCACTATTCTAACTTTATGTGGGATCCAGTTTTGCTAATGAAGCTATTTTTATAAGAGTACAATTCTATAAGAGTAAAGAGAATAATAAGAGCAACCTAATTTCAGGAGCTGGGGATCAGGTGAAACAGATACTCTAGTATGCGGACAAGAAGAAATCACCTGATAGACCAAGGAAAACTGACACCTAAACCAGCAACGAGGAAAGGCCAAGAACTAGCCCATTTACACAGCAGAATATAGATGGCATTCTGACTCAGCAGCACCAGGTGACTCCATATACCAGGGAAACACGGGGCTCAACACAGAAAGACAAAGTAAAGATCTGTTCAATATACAGTTAACGAGACAAGACAGACGGCACAAGCGGATGCCATTTGTCTCCTAGTGATATGTACTGGGCTACAGAAAAGAACAAACACCATCATACTGTTCTCCTGCCAAAACTGTAGATACCTTGAAACTTTTCAAAAGGGATCTATGGATGGGGCGGGAATGGGGAACCAGACTAAAGGGCAATCCATAAAATAGCCTTCAAAAATGTCAGTGACACAAAAGACAAAGAAAGGTTGACCAGATTAAAGGAAACAAAAGAGACATGGCAGCTAAATGCAATGTGGGTTCAATCTGGAAGCTGTCAGTTCTTCCTAACTTGATCTATTGCTGTTGCTATCTAATTGAAACCTGGGCAAGTTACTTTGTAGACAACGGACTGTCAAATTTAAGTGAAAAGGCCAGTCTGAACTGTATAGTAAGACCCCGTCTCAAAAAACAAAAAGAGGGGCTGGGGATTTAGCTCAGTGGCATAAACTCCTGCCTTGCAAGCATGTGGTAGTGGGTTCGATCCCTGGTACTGGTAAAAATACAAAAAAAAAAAAAAAAAAAAAAAAAGAACATACTTTGAAAGCTAGTGAGAACAAAATAATAAAAATTATAAAAGTATTGCTATTACTTTGTAGTCACACTTAACTTTGGACTTCAAACTCCTTACTAAGTTTATAAGCCAATTCTTAAGAAAACAAAATTGAGAATATTTAAAGAAATCATCATGAGCACTAAAGAAAATTCCAAAAGAGTTCTGAAAACACTTAAAGTGGTAACAGTTTGTTTGTGTTTTTGTTGAGACAGGGTCTCACTACGTAGTCTAGGCTGACTTTAAACTCACTGTGGAGCCCAGGCTGGCCTCAAACTCACGCTGATCCTCCTGCCTCAATCTCCCAAGTGCTGGGATTACAGGCATGCACCACCACGCCTGGTGGTAACATTTTAAAATTGCAGTAAAGAATACATTCTTTAAACACAGCTACTTTGAAGAGAAGGAAGACCATTTGATTAACTAGCTTCTAATACATTCAATAATTTACAAGAACAGCGGTGGTGAACCTATGGCACGTATTACTGAGTTTTTAAGACAAGATCTTAATGGGTGAGTTGTTTTTCCTAAACGAAAACCTTCCTATTCGGGTTTAATTGCAGTGTCACAAGTCGGTCTCTCAAAGGTTCACCATCACAGCTACTAGAGGAACGATGTCTGGTCTAATAATGTCAGTGAAAGAAATAGTGACTTGAGACTTTTTTGGGGGAGACAGGCTTTTGCTATGCGGTGCAGGCTGGCCTTGAACCCACTATGTAGCTCACAGTGCTCCTCTTGACTCAGCCTCCTGATTGCTGGGATAACAGGCCTGCACCACCATGCCCAGCAATCAAACTGTTCCGTGTGTTTCCAACAGCAACTGACCAAGTGACTCAGCCAGTCAAGTACATATTTGTTGATTAAATAAAGATCTGACCATGTTATTGGGTCACTGAGTATACTCACTGAATCAAACTACTTTCCTCTCAATTTGCTCAGCAGATCTAAAACTGTCAAAATACAGTATTATTATAAATATCACTTTGTACTGGGTTCTACCCCTTGGGTTTAGAGGCCACCATTTACTTTTGCCTGGCAATGTTGTTCCTATGTAAAAAATAAAAAATACGACATTTGAAAAGTAATTTTCAATGACAGCATTTTTAGGCATTTTAAGCTGTGAAGCCTTCACATTTTGAGCTGTGAATCTGTGAATTCATGTTTCAGTTCTATTTCAGTTACAGTATTTTTCTTATGGGAAAAAAGAAATATTTAAAAAGCAGTGGTAACACAAGGCCCTGAACTTTCACATGGCTTACTCTGACTGGAACATTTCACATCTGAAGTCCACTTGTCTACTGACGTCAGACTACATCTCCTTTCTGTTCACAATACTTCTCCTCCAGTACTATTTCTCACATTAAATTACTTCAAAAACCACTTCAGGAAATTTGGGTTAAATTAGATTTGACTTCAAAATATTTCTTTTTTTAACATTTTATACTCACAGTGAAGCATCTCATCTATTATACAGTGACATTCTTGTCTCAAATTACCTATTCTGGCTACAGGTTGCCCTTAACCTCAATTTTATGCCTCAGCCTAAGTGCTAAGATTACAGGTGTGTGCTAACACACCCACCATATTTGTTCAGACTTTTATGCTCGTAAATTTTATACCTGGTCTATCCTCACTCTCTACATTTTTTTTAATTTCATCTTTTCAAGTAATTCAAGCCTTCAAATCCCATCACTATTTCCCTATATAATACAAAATCTGTATCTATACATAACACAAAATCTGCCCAAGACTTTCTGAGTTCCTTCTCCCTCTTCTTGTCTTAAGAGTTATTTCAGACGAAAAGTCTAAAAATAACCTCTACTTTATGGAGTGGTACCCTTGTCTAACCCAAGTTCTTTATATCCAATTGCAAGGCTGAATTAGTTTCCACATACCTGTTAGTACACCGTAAATCTTTGGCAATAAAACTGAAGGCACTAGGACCAGATACCTTCCTTCTGGCAAAAGCTTCAGCTGCTGAACATTTTTTTGGTCACAGACAGTGACAAGAACACAGCATTGTAGATGAGGCAACTTTTGTGTCAGTGATGAATTGTAGCATTCATAAAATCACAGTGCTGTTGTGCTGACAATCACTGGTCACATATTACTAGTATTTGACTCCTAAGGTACTTAAAGCCCGGGACCTTGTTCTGTTCCTTAATATTCACCTTAGGCAACTTTTATTAGGAGGAGTATTAACCCCAATGTAATGGTCAAAAGACACCTTAACACGATTTAATATGTTCATCACAATTACACTTTTAAATAGGGAGATTATAGAATTTTAATTCAAAATTATGACAGCCAATTTCCTATATATAATAAAGTAAGTTTCAAAACAACTTTTAGATTAAAAATAACGTAGCTAGGCACAATTAGGCATACGTATAATTCCCAGCTACTTGAGAGATTTAGGCAGGAAGACAGCAAGTGTGAGGGCAGCCTGGGAAATTTAGCAAGACCTTGTTTCAAAATAAAATTTTAAAAGGCTGAGTGCGGATTAGTGGCTGAGCTCTTGCCCAGCATGTGGGAAGCCTGGGTTCAATCCCCAGCGCCATCACCTCTAAGCAACAAGGATGACAGACTAAGAATGCCACAAGAGCCTACCTTCGTCTGTCATCTCAGCAGTAGTCAGATCCTCGGTCTTCTTCGAGTAATCCGTTATAGTGAAGCCAGTAAGCATGCTCAGAAACGAAAGTTCTGATTCTAAATGTCTCAGCTGATTTCTTGGGTCTTTCGAAGATTCCTGTCCTGCCGAATCTGACTGGTGTATCTCCTGAAGCGATTGTCTAAAAAAGCAAATATCAGAAAGTTCTTGCAATTACTCACAAGCATCTCACTTAGTACCTCAATTTCCACAAACTATTTCCCTTGTTCTTAATCTATTCCCATTAAAACTACATAATAATTTTCTCAAAATCAATGTGGCTGTTAACATTATCTCCAATTTCAACAAAAAAAACCCAAATTATGTTACTGCATTTGCACATATTAGAAACATCTTTAAAGCAAATTAAAATAGGACTTTGCAAAATTGAAATGTTAGCTCTCACCCAAGAATTACCATTGTGAATATTTGATTTCCCAAGACATCAAGTAATTTTAAGAGGTCCTAAAAATAAAAAATGGAATTATCTTTCATTTCTTAAAAAAAAAGTGCATATCACAAAGTTATGCTAACAGATGTCTCAAGAAATCTAAGCATAAAGATTCACAGGAATAAGAAACAGCAAAATCTCTTTAAACAACCCTATACCCAGGTATTCTTCAATGAGACCATGTAACTTTACTGTACTTGGAAAAAAGAACTTTAGCTAATAATTGCATTGGATTTCTTGTACTTTTTGTCGTTATTTCTTCAAACTCTCTGCTGTATTTCTGCTATCTTAAAACATTTCTTGGATTCTAGGTATTGTTGTAGCTTGGCATAAGAGATGCCATCTTGAGCCCTGCATTGAACTAGTGCCCTGTATTTGACCCAAGAGAATGGAAAGTTACTCAGGGTATAAGTCCTATGAGAAAAGCAGAATGAGCTGTACCCACAAGAGAAAAATAAACCTGCTCAACAGAAAAAGCAAGATACAGGTGTCAACCAAAAATTAATGTAAGATTCTAGCTAAATTGTTTCCAACAGGATGTCTTTTGTGATTCTCTTTTAAAAACTCTGTAACTTTCCACTTCTGGCCACTTTTTTGGACTCTGAAACCCTCTAGGTGGCAGTGGGATAGGCGGGGTGTCTGTATATAAGTGGTCCTGAGCTCAGCTAATTAAATTCCAAATGTATCAATCTGGCTCCTTGGATTCCTATATTGTCTTTCACGAACCCACCTTGGGCATGACTATTCTGATTGTCATATTACATCTTGGACTCACTAAAATCTGATTCTTGTCACTAATGTTAGGGAAGTTCCTAAAGTTCTTGGCGTAGCTGTACTAATTATGTATTCTTTTGTCCCAAACCAGTACTCACTGATTAGCTCAGCTCTTTCATGCTACTAACTCCTAAAATATGCTTATTACCTTTCTCTCTCTTCTTACAAGGTAGGATATTCCACAAATGTTTCTTTTTTCTTTTTCTTTTTTTTTTCTTTCTTTTTTTTTCTTTCTTTTTTTTTTTTTTTTTTGAGGTAGGTCTCATTGTAGTTCAGCCAGGTCTTGAACTCACAGCAATTCTCCAGCCTCAGCCTCCCACGTGCTGGGGTTACAGGTGTGTGGCACCAATACAAAATATTTTCTTTCACTGGCCTGATATCTGAACATACTATAATTCTTTCTGCACTCTCAAAAAACTCCTCTTCCACAATATTAGCCAACACTCTATGGCCTTATATAGCATGTCTTTAAGAAACCTCTAATGCTATATTTACACTGAGGATAGAAGATCTGTATAAACCCTGAAATTTTTTTTCTATTTTGTTTTAATGCCAATTTTAAATATTAACAGTTATATTCTGTATCACCTGAAACTCTCTTGCATTTTCCGTCATGTATGCTAAAAAACTTTAAATATAGAAAACCAAAACAAACAAACAAATAAAAGAAAATCAATTTTTTTAAAATTTTATTTAAGGAGAAAAAAAAAAGCAGAAAAAGGGTACAAGTTATACAGAATTTCAGAAAAAAAATAAACAGTAGGAAATCACTACTTAATGGATTACATATTGTCATCTTAGAAATATTTGTTCAAGTTACAAAATTAAAGCATATAAAGTGGACATTCAAACAGTGAGACTGCAAACAGTTCTGTTCAATGATCCAACAAAACTCAGTAATATCATTGTCTATCTTATACACTTAAATATACATGCAGTTATATCATTTAGAGCACTTTCTTTTCCTCTCTTTCGTACAATGACTATTACACTTAAGAAAACCAATTTTTAAAAAAGCAATCTTCAAACATAAGTGATTGCTACCAAGAGAATGCAAAATGTCACAACAAGCTACGAACGAGGACTTCAGATATTTCCACACTGCAAAGTGCTAAGGGAACCAAGTTATCACAGTAAAGAATATGGAAAAATTCAAATGAGAACCCATAGCCAGCAGTACAGAAGTGGTCTAACACTGGGTATAGAGTCTCAGTCTGGGATAATGAAAATTTTCTGGAGATGGGTAGTGGTACTGCTATACAATAGGACTGTTTAGTAGCACTAAACTATACACTTAAAAAGGATTAAATAGTAAACATTATGATATACATAACCTATCATATATGCAAAGCAGGAGCCACGTATTCTTACAGAAATTACTTACTTGAGCAAAGTATCATTGTTCTATTTCAACTAATAACTGATGTGTGGCTAGCTTGAATTTTATTAGTTTTGGAATTCTATTTGCAAATCTTCTGCGTTTAATTTTTGTTTCCCTTTGAAAATGAATCCATATAAGGATTGAGTTTAAAAGTCAATGATTGCTAATGATTACAATGATTGCTGAGAACATCTATAGTCAATAAATTAATAAATTTATTAATATTAATAAGTTACTAGGGCTGGGGATTTAGCTCAGCGGCATAAGCGCCTGCCTTTCAAGCAGGCAGTCGTGAGTTCGATCCCTGATACCGATAAAAATGAAAAAGACCAAAAAAAAAAAAAAATAAATCACTTGTGGAGGCACACAGACGTGACTTGTTAACAGCTTATTCTACTTTAAAGAACAGTTAGCTTTGCCTTTAACAGTTACATCTTTCTCCACTTTCATGACCACACAGAACATCATGCAAGAATTTTTCTTTAGGGCTGGGGATTTAGCTCAGTGGCATAAGCACGTGCATCGTTAAGTGTGAAGCTGTGAGTTTGATCCCCAGTACCAAAAAAAAAATAAAAAAATAAAAAGAATTTTTCTTTAAACCTCTTCATCCTTTTACTACTCTTGTGCATTTGGCTGGGAAAAATCCCAATCTCTCTTGTATCTATAGCAAATTAGTCTTCTTTTTCATGGTACCGCATTTTGAATTGAACCCAGGGTGTAGCACAAGCACTCAGTCAGTGAACTGTATTCCCAGCCCTTTTAAAATTTTATTTATTTATGGTGGTACTGGGGATTGACCCCAGGGCCTTTGCACTGTGTTAAATCTCTCTTGCAGTTGGATGGGCCCAAGACAGTCCAGGTTCTTGTGTAAACCAAGGAAAGAATTGCCAAGCGTATACCTTGTGCTAAGTAGCTACATTTACTGAAGATCACAGGGTGGTAGCAGCTGGAACAATCAAAATGGCAAAGGGAAAAAGGAGGAGGAAAAGGAACTGAGGAGAAGAAAGGGACCTTCTATAATTCAGATGCCTCAAACTCCAGGTGCTTCCTATTTCGACTCTCACTGGTGTCCCTGATTTGCTGCGTCCAGCATGGAGACCTAAGCCTAAACATGGATAATCAATAGGGTTTATGTTTATAGTTCAAGGAAGGGAAGGGAGTGGCTCCCTCAATTTCCCTATTTTTAACTATACTGGACCACTTCTGATCCTTTTGGGGTGTGCTTTTTTTGAGATTGGGTCTCGCTGAATGCCCAGCCTGAGCTTGAATTTGTGGTCCTCCTGCTTTAGGCTTCAGAGTGGCTGGGTTTACAGGCCCACACTATCACTGGCTTCAAGTCAATCTTCATTGAAAAATTTTTTTAAAGACACGGTTTATGTTTTTAAGTGCCTTGCATGATTGAGGTGACACATCCTTGTTACATAATTAACTGCTCAGACATTTCTTTCTTCTTCAATCAAAGTAAGTGCCTGGACTTTGTAGCTAGACTTTTTCGGATTCTATTTGGGTTCTTACTCTTTCTTTCTCTACCTTGGGCAAATTCACTTCTCTGATTCGCCACATCCTTAAATTTAGAATGGGATTAACACCAACACCTGCCTCAGAGAGCTGTCAAATTCTACAGATGTATTAGCCATTTTTCTTCACATTTCTTTATGTAAGCTATTTTTCAAAGTAAAGTTTATATTACCCCAAATGAAAAATCAGTGTCAATTACCATGGCTAAGTAGCACACATAAAACAAAGGGCACGATTCGTTAACTCCGAATTGGGTACGGTTGCCTGTCGAATTTTCAGGCAAAACTTTCTCCTAAACAGGCACCGAGGAAAGAGGGAGCCTGCTAAGAAAAAGACTTTCTTGCGGCTCCGATCAGACGAGTTAGAGAGAACTCCACAGTGCTCACATCGCTGGGCCCTCATCATTTTATTTTCTGGAGGGGAAGGAAAGGGGACCCTGTCATTACGCTAGTCTGTTCCCGTCCTCATTTGGGGGCGCCTAGGGTTAAAACCTTCCCGCCTCTTGCATGCAGGGAGCCGCGTCCGCCCCGGGCCACCTACCGGATTCGGGACGCATGTTCCCAGGGCCCCGGCAGCTGCAGGCAGGTCTGCTGCAGCGCTGCGATCTCCGCCTGCAAGGCGCGCACCTCAGCCTGCTCTGCTTCCATCGCCGACCCTAGCCCGCAAGGGACCCTCCGCAGCCTCCTTCACCCAGGTCCTTGGACCCGGCTTTAAGTTGCGCGCGCCCTGCCGGCGCGACCATCACTGCGGTCCGTAGGGGAGGCCACTGAGCTTATGCGTAAACCCAGCGGCCCACAGCAGGCGCCCCACACTCGGATAAGATTCCGAGGCCTCGACGTCGCTCTTCAAGGTGCCACGTCTCCCTCTGAACATTTCCTACCTCTCCGAGGGTTGGTTCGTTCCAATCTGAATCCCAAACCCTCTGCCGCTCACCCCGGCGAGCGGCCATGGAGACGCCCCGATCACGTCACCCGGAACGTTGCTTTATTTTGCTTCCCCTTACTTGCCACTGCCTACCCAGTGGAGGAGACCAGAGACACGCGGCGGCTAGTCTCTTAAGTAGAAATTAGGGAATTTGGGTTTAGGCTCTTTTGCAGACTTTGCGGTGAAATTGTCGTAGGGTGGAGTACGAGGAACGAAATAAACTTTTGAGTAATGTGTTTGGCAACGGAACCTCGGGAGGTTGGGTTGCTGGTGGAGCAGGAAGAGAAAGAGAAGGCACCTGCTAGGACACGTGACCAGAAGACACAGATCTATTTGACGCAGGCTCGGAGAGGCGGCGTGGTGAGCACTGGGTTCGGGCATAGGCAGTGATGAGGCCCCTGGACTTGGCCTCGTTCTCTTCTTTGGGTTTTTTCTGAGGAAGAGGGTGGGGTGGTAGGTTCGAGATGGGAGCTACCAGGAAGGGGTACACTTTAATTCTCGTCCACACCACTCGGCTTGCATTGGGCGTCTGATGCTAGCTTGTGATCTCACTGGCTAAGAGCAGGCTGAGAGCTGAACGCCTGCAGGGTGATGAGAAATCTAAAGAATGTCAGACCTCAGTAGCTCTGGAAAACATTCCTGAGTCCCCTGTAATCCAACAGGATTGTTAACATCGTGGTAACAACTCCAGGATCTGAAATTAGATCAGTATTATCTATCGTAGCTATCATAATACCGCTTTTTGTGCTCGAACGCTATCATAATACTGCTTTTTGTGCTCGAACAGCACTTTGCAGTTTTATTGTCCTGTGATACTGTAATTGCAGGATTTGTTTACTACTCTTATGACGCTGGAGCTCCTAGAGTGGTGCTTTTCTCCTTTAGCATTAAGTGAAAAAAAAATAATAAAATGTGTGAACAAATAAACAGTCCTGGTGGTGCACACCTGTAATTCCAGCTACTTGGAAAGCTGACACACGTCAAATTCCAGCTCAAAATAAGGGCTGAGATGTATGTAGCTCAGTGCTAGAGTTCTTAGTGTGCACGAGACCCTGGGTTCAGTCCTCACTGCTAAAAAATGGAAACACCCAACACGGTGAATAAATAAATGAAAACAAGTAGTATATAAAGACTTAGAGGGGAAACCTCTGTTTATACCTGTGTCACCATGTGTGTGCTGGTGTGGTTCCATAATGCATTTAAAAAGAATATGGATGTTAGGGCCGGGAGTTTAGCTCAGCCGTGTAAGTGCTTGTTTGGCAAATGTGAGGTCATGAGTTTGATACCGGCACAAAAAAAAAAAAAAAAAAAAGAATGTGAGTGTAGGACTTGAGTAGTTTAAGGCATAGTATTGGAAACAATATAATAGGAAGTAAAATGGAACACCAGGAGACCAATTTAGTGCAGAACATTCAGGTTGTTACATGTAAAAAGAACCATGAGAAAGAACTCTTCCAAATACAGAAAATTATCTTCCTACTAGAACATGCCAAGTGCATGACCAGCTTTCATGAAAGCCAGCAGAGAAACAAAGCGCCTTTTTGTGGGTGGCCTTAGCCAAGCCATTTCTAAGACAGACCTGCAAAATCAGTTCAGCAGATTTGGAGAAGTTTCTGATGTGGAGATCATCACAAGAAAAGATGACCAAGGTAAGTTTATAATTGTCCACTGTGTGGTAACCCAAATGTTACAAAATAAAACAATTCCAGAGGTGAATGTTAATGTTGAGCAATGAAAGTGATATGTGATGTCTAGAAGCACTATGATGAAGAATTTGATCAAAAACAATTGCCGAAATAGGAAATCATCTAAAGCGTCTTATTTTATAACCAGTGTTTCCTTAACTGATTACCTGACATTTTCTTCTTACTCATTTTCTCTTGGAACATTCCCATATTCATGCTTAGAAAAATGTAATCTTAGCTTTTTGTGTTTGCATATACCTGTAATCCCAATAGAGGCAGGTAGTCAGACATGAGTGGTGGGAGGTGGTCTCTGAAGCTTTCATACAGTGCAGACAGTTCTTTCTGCTTATGGTTAAGGACTGTTGTGGATTCAACAGCATTCTGGGAGGCTGAAGCTAAAGAATCTCAAGTTCAAGCTCAGGCTGAACATCTTAGCTACTTAGCTAGACCCTGTCTCAAAATAAAGAGGATGCTGAGACTATACCACAGCACAAAGGTCTTAGGTTCTAACCCAATACATGCCCCGCAAAAAGAAAAAAATACAATCTTTGTATATAATGAAGAATAAATAAGGTTGTTCTTTGAAAGAATAAGTTTTCTAAGAACATCTTTTAAATTTTGAAAGTTAATCATTTTTACATTATCTAAGACTTTTTTTTTCTTTTTTTAGGAAATGCACAGAAAGTCTTTGCATATGTTAACATCAGAGTTGCAGAAGCAGACCTGAAAAAATGTAAGATCATCATATATTTTCCATGCTATTTGTCATTTTCTGTGTAACTTGGGATAACTTTGATTCTAAATTGAAATCTCACCAGCTTCTTCTAAATTATGATCATGGTTAAGAAAATCATATTCTACATCTTGCCAGAGTTAGGTTAGTTCCATTTGCATCTGCAAAGTAGGATGTTGTCAGTTAAAATCTGGTTTTCTCAAATAATTTAGATGGGGGACAGAGTTTCACAGAAATTCCTTGTTATGTGTATCCTAGTGAGTGTGTGGTCCTCAATCTGTTTGTTTCTTGGGCATCTAGCTGTTGATAAATCCTGCAGAGGCTGTGGAGTATTCCCTCATAAGCCCATCTTTAAAACTGTATTACCTCTTACGAGCTTCTTAGATCTGAGAATAAATGTGAAGAAGGAAGCTGGGGATAGAGTCCACGGTGCTGCTGATGCAATGATATATTCTAGTTACTTTGAGGTAAAAAAGTCAAAAGAGGCTAGGCACGGTGGCACATAAATCCTGCGGTCTTAGCCCTGAACAAAAACTGAGTTGTCCACTCAACAAGACCCTGTCTCACAAAATATTTTTAAAAGAGCTGAGGATACAGCTTAGTGGTTTTATCCACTAATACTGGAAAAATAAAAAATCAAGAGAGGGTTAGATGTAGAGCCTAGATGCATGAGGCTGTAGGTTCAAACCCCAGAACCACAAAAGAAAAGTCAAAAGAATTTAAAAATGAATGAAAGGAACATGCTTGCTGATAGAGAAAGCAAGCCATCAGTCTTTTATCACTTTCAGGTTACTATATTGTTCAGTGAGGAAACATGAAATTATGGTTAAGAACATGTAGGCTCTGTTATGTTACCTGTGGTAGGTCATTTAGAAGTCTAAGCTCCAATTTGTTTCTCCAGTAAATGGAAAAGATAATACTGCCTCATGCTATTACTGTGATAAATTAGATAACACATTTGTACTTAGTATAGTTCTAAATGGATACAAAACACCCAGGAAAATCAAGTAGGGCATAATAATTCAAACAGTTTGGGGCTGGGGATTTAGCTCAGCGGCATAAGCACCTGCCTTGCATGCAGGTGGTCGTGAGTTCGATCCCCGGTACCGATAAAAATGAAAATGAAAAAGACAATAATAATAATAATAATTCAAACAGTTAAATAGCTTACAACTAATTTGTTTACAGTTTCTCCAGAGATAATTGCTATCAGTTGATTAAAGTACTACAGGACTTCAAAATTTCTTCGGATTCACCATGAAAAGATAATATTATGTTTCATGGTTACAGTATGGGAAATGACAAGTAAATCCTAAAGAAATGTCCATTATTCATCAAAGACTCCTGATATTGCTTCAGAAACAAATCACAAATAAGTTTTGCAGCTGTGAGATAGCATAAGAAATTATTTACCCCTTTAGCTAAATGGTCAGGGTAAGGTGGGAACCTGGGCTAGCTCCCCCCCCCCAGGTCACATTTCTTGTTCCTGTTTTCTTTGTGATAAACCAGTCTACTTTCTTTGATATTAAATAATTATAAAAAGCATGCACTGAAGTATGATTTTGCATTTCCATCTTCTTTATCTTTTAGGTATGTCCATTTTAAACAAAACAAAATGGAAAGGTGGAACACTACAAATTCAGCTAGCAAAAGAAAGCTTTTTACACAGGTAAGAGTGCTCCTCATGGATTAAATCCCATGTCTGTATATTGGCTTTATATATTCACTTAATTTCTTTGAATTTATTGAGTAGTATACTGTATTGTTAGCAAATGCAAAGGAGTAGACTTGAAGTCCCTCTTAAGCCTGATTTTTTGTCCCAGACTACGCCAGAAGAGAATTGATACACACAGTATTTCTCTTTATATATTGAAATATTAAAAAATTTATATTTATTTTCTTTGTTAAAATGAGTATTTTCTGGCATATGTAACCTTTCCCCTTTTGTGTAATGACTGTTGTACAGTTTCAGAGAGTAGCTGTATCATGGAGTAGGTTGTCCCTGTTTCCACCTTTTTATGATTATAGATGCCTGCATGTGCACAGATGTTTCTCTGGGATTTACGTCAGAAAATGTAGTTACAGGGCGTGGAATATAGCTCAGTGGAAGAGGGCCTCACCGGCATGTGCAAGGCCTTGGGAGCAATCCTCAGTACCCCCAAAACCCGCCTCCTCCCCAAAAAAGTGTTGCTGAACCTTAGGGTTCTGTACCTGTAAAATTGTAATACACTAATTATATAAAAGTTGCATTAGACTAATGCTTTATCATACAAAGATAGAAAGATAGTAACAGATTACTTAGAGGAGTAAAAATAGACAAGTAATTTAAGACAGTGAACAACCTTTAGAGCTTAAAAAAAGTCTAAAGGTAAATTTTCAGAGGGAAAGATTGGTTTGGGAACTTTTGAATTGGGCAACATTTTAAGAATATATGACTGGAGTAACCAGGAAGGTTGATAAGATTGTTCTAGACCAAGGAAGGGTACAGTCTAAAGCAAGTGGTAAGCAGCTTACTGGCACATGTTTTAGATGACTGGCCTCATGGGAGAAGTAAAAATTTGATTTTGTTTTTCAGCTGGGGACCTCTGGCTGTGAACAGAAAACACCCGCACTTTGCATTCAGCAGCATCTGAGTGTGACCCTGGGCAGGCCCAGTGACCTGCGCCCAGCAGGGAGAGCACATGGTGCTGCTGCTGTCTTGGGGCATGGATGCAAATGTGCGGGAGGAGCATGGCTAGGAAGGGAAGACTGGGAGACAGCAGAGGCCAAGAGACCAGCGGGGATTGGTCAGAGCGGTTGTGCAGGCCTAAACAAGTTGGGGTAACTTATGTTTAAAATGGCATTGTCAGCATTAGGAGTACAGAAACAAATTAGGCTCTATAAAGCATGTCTTCCCCATAGGCAGGAGTAAAGGGAGGGAGGATACATAAAATGCCAAAGTTGAGAAGGTAGGAAGGAGGGAGATTGTGATTGGTGGCCTTGGTCTTTCATCAAGAGGAACCAAGAAATCTGCTGGAGCTAAGCAAAGATGTCAGGGTGGACGCCTGGGCCTGCAGAGGGCAGATCAGGAGGGGACAAAGCTTTTGTGCTCAGCCAGCTGCAGTGGGACTCTGGGAAATCAAATAGACTTATGTGGTGCATGTTGTACAGTGATCTCAGTGAAAAGTTTTTTAAAAGTTACGCAACTATACCTACAGGATTGTCTAGATTATTAAATGCATATATTCATATCCATAATGAAGCTGAGGTAACTAGACAAAAAATTTAACAGTGAAATATGTATAAGGAACTGTCTTATTTTCTTCACATTCACATGTTTTCCATGCAAAAATGGATATGTAAACTCACAAAATAATATAGACCATTATGCTACTCACAAAGTGTTTTTTCTTTTCTTTTGATTTTTAATACTATAAAGCTGTTTGTAGTGTTTAAGATCAGCAGAAGGAAAATAACCATTTTCCATGATTGATCATTTTAACTCTTATTCATGTTTTCCCTTTGATTTAGATTGGCCCAAGAGAGAGAAGAAGCAAAAGCAAGGAAAGAAAAATCAACAACAGGCAACACCAACTGGTTGGGAACGGTGGGAGGGGTGGATTTCCATATGAAAGCTGTGCCAGGGACAGAAGTACCAGGGCACAAGGTGAGTCTTCTCTGGAGTCTGGGGCAACTGGGAACTGACACTTGAGACCACATCCTGTGGTGTCTTGTCTAAAACTAATTGCTTTTTCCTCCCTCTCTTCGAAGTAGTTAACATACGTACCACATAGGCATGTGAAACTTAGATAAAAATAGTTCTGTCTTACTTTAAAGAGAAAAAAGTCAGAGACCAGGCAGTCTATCAAGGGATATAGGTGTGAGAAGTACACCTATATAATAGGTCTTATAATAGGTGGATAGCTGGTGGTTTTCTGTAATATACTCCATGTTAGTTTTGGAATTCATAGTTGCTCTAAATTTCCTTCTGTTTTTTTCCTCTCACACTTTTTTTTTTCTTTTTTTGTTCTTTTTGAGATAGGGTCTCCCTATGCAGTTCAGGGTGGCTGCAACTCACTTTGCTGCGCAGGCCGCCTTGGAACGCGCAGCCATCCTCCTGCCTCGGCCTCTTGAGTGCTGGGATTACAGGCATGTGCTGCCATGCCTGGCATTCTCAACTTTTTCTCATTGATATATATATATATATATATATTTTTTTTTTTTTTATTGTCACAAAGCTAGGTCCAACAGTAATAATAGCTCACTCTGAGTTCAACTTTTTAAAAATTATATTTGTATGTTATTACTTTGTTTATATTTGTGACGTATACCGCATATTGTAAATACATTCTTTTTTTTTCTTTCTTTCTCTAGAATTGGGTTGTCAGTAAATTCGGAAGAGTCTTACCTGTTCTTCACCTTAAGAATCAACATAAGCATAAAATATCCTTTGGTATTAACCTCTTGGTATTCATTTACCAGACTGATAGACACTTGCAAAACATTGATATTATCGGATATTGATTTAAAAAGTTTTATGTTCTTGCTTTCCAACAAGGTAAGATCTACTTACCTACATGTATGAAACGAGAATTATGAGACAATGTCATGAGGTTTTATATAATGAAGCAATGTGAATTAAGAAATATGAATGATGAACCCCAACAAAGCAGTTTTTTATGACTTTATACATCATATTGCATGTGGACTCGTAACAATTGCTGCTGGAGCTGTAGAGGGGTGAAAGACAAGGGCTCATAGTAAAAGAAGGCTTCAGGTGAACTGAGATGGTTTCAAATTACTAGGAAAGCAGTAGGAAATAGCTCTGCATGGCAGCACAGATCTTTAGTCCCAGCACTGTGGGAAGCCAAGACAGGAGGATCTCCATCTTGAGCCCAGATTAGGAAGCATAGCAAGACCTTAACACAAAGCAAAAAATTTACAAAGGCCTGAGTTGTGGCTCTCCCAGCACCCAGTACCATGGTCCCAACCCTAAAGTAAAGAGTGGTAGGTAGTGGCTCAAAAAAGATGAAAATGGAAAATATTACACAAAAATATGCAGGCTGGCAGGAGAATGGTGGGCAAAGAAATAGCGTTGAGATGAGGCAATTCTGATCCCTGTTTGGTAAGACCAGTTGGACACCTTGAAGAGGTGATGTCTGACCTTCTGTGTGGAGGGTGTGTATGTATTACCTGAGGGTTTGCTATAATGTCTGTGTGCAGTGTAAGTAAGTTCTGCCGAGTGAGGGTGGCTTTAGCTCCGGAAATGTCAGAGAGAGCTCCATTTCATCAACCCTGAAGGGCTCCAGAGGAGACCTCATTTGATAATCTCAGTAAGAAATTAGAGTACGATAAAGCAAATGGCTTGCTTACATTAAACACTTACCTTTTCCCACCAGATGGATACATTTCCCTAACACTTATGTGCTTTTTCTTTGTTCCTTGACTCTGGGTAACATCATGAAATATGATCCATCAAAATACTGCCACAACCTAAAGAAGATAGGGGAGGATTTCACAGATACCGTTCCTGTGACTAGCCTGACTTGGAAATTGGAAGGAGGCGATGACCCAATGAGTAAGAAACGGCGAGGCGAGTTCGCTGACTTTCACGGTCCTCCCAAGAAGATCAGGACAGTACAGAAGTTCCAGGGTTCCACTGTGCATCCAAGGACCAACGGGGCAGTGGAGAATAATGGATCACCACAACAACGAGCTGCACAAAAAGCACCTCCCAATTCTATTACTTTTCCTAAGTCACACCCCATACCTGATTCTGATGCTCAAAAACCTAAAAATATACCTTGTCAGACTTCTGGATTGGAAACTGTCAGGAAGATAAATAGCATGTCTGATGATGATATCGATTCTGAAGATGAACTAAGAATCATGATTGCAAAAGAGGAAAAGTTACAGAGAAGCTCAAGGTCCTCCATCCGTGAATCTGAAAATGATGCCTTTGAAGTTGTAAGGGATGACTTCAAACCAGAAGTTCATAAACGTCATTCTGCATCAAGTCAGTGCATGAATGATGTCTCTCACAATGTTAGTGACAATATTATGGGGAGTGATTGTGAGTATGATTCAGGTGATACAGATGAAATAATTGCAATGAATAAAAACAGTGGTAAGGTAAAAAACAGTACAGAATTCTCCCAAACAGAAAAACCTACACACAAGAACTCTTTCAAAAAGAAAGAGTTGTCCAATCATTGTAATAAAGTACAACGAAATAAAAACAGCCAGGAGTCAGCCCTCAGGCATGCAGTAAAGCCTCTTAATCATAAATCGCCATCTGGTTCCAGCAGCAGTGACAGTGAGGAGTCTGAAGGAGATGAGGAATATGAAACCATGATTAAAAACTGTCCCCGAGTTAACCTCACTTTGGCTGATTTGGAAGAGCTGGCGGCCAGTAACCTGGAGGCTCCAGAAGCTGCTGAGGGCCGTGACCCACAAAGTAAAACAACCTGCCAGTTGAATGGAGCGTCTAAGACTCCCCGTGGCAGCTATCCAGGCAAACAGTGCATTTGTCCTGAGGAGATTCTAGCTTCCCTTTTAAAGGAAGAAAACACCTATGGTAAACAGAAACCAAAGGAAGATGAGAACAAGCCAAAATTTCAGGCATTCAAGGGAATAGGCTGTCTCTACAGAAAGGAATCCGTGAAAAAAACTTTGAATGTTGCCTCAAATAATATTAGTGAAAAACAGAGTCCCTTGAAACATGGGGATTCCAACAGCGTTTCCTTAGAAAATGGCCTCCCACGTGCTAATGGCTCACCGAGCACACTAACTGCATGGCAACACACCAAGAAGATGAATGGCCCAAATCACATTCAGCCTCAAAGACAGTTTGTTCATGAGACTCGAGATCATAAGGTGCTCTCCCCAAGTAGTTCAGACAAAGAAGGTGGAAATCTCGTTTCTAGTCTGTTGCCATTAAAAGGTAAGAAATCCTTAAGTCTTGGTTCAAAGATTCACAAGGTAGGGTTTGATGAGGATAGTTGCCATGGTACCCAACAGAGAGAAGAGTCTTCAGAGGAAGAGGAGTCTGATTCCAGCGGCCTCACAGCTCCTGGGGACCCACCAAGACGCTCCCCCAGAGAGGACCCTCGGGAGAGCACAGCTGACTTCTCACTTTCTGTTAGTAATTCATCGGGTATGGCTGCTCAGGCCAAGCCTGCCGAAGATAACCAGAAGCGTTTGGCAGCCGTGGAGGCCAGGCAGAAAGCAAAAGAAGCGCAGAAGAAGCTGGTGCACAATGCACTGGCAAATTTAGTAAGTACATTTTCTGTGCGAGGCTTTTATAAGGACACTTTTTAATGGGGACAAGGTAACACAAAATTTCATATCAAGGCAGGAAAATGACAATAACAATAGTGAATACATCACATATTATCTTTAAAGTAGTTACTCAGAGTATAAAAGTCCAGGTTTCCTTCCCACAGAAATGCGCCTCTGAAGAGCCCGTAGTCTTCTTAGTGTAACCACTTAGCAGGTTCTGTGTCCTTGATTTAGAAAGTTCTATTATCCTAAACTTTTGATGCATCCCAAAGGAAGTGAAATTAAACTCTTAAGATTTATATGAAACATTCTAAATTTATCTAAAATTTTGGGGCCGCGGATTTAGCTCAGCAGCATAAGTGCCTGCCTTGCAAGCACATGGTCGTGAGTTTGATCCCTGGTACAAAAAAACAAAAAGTCTCTAAATTTTGTTTAGGGTCTGGGCATGAGGCTCAGAGCTACAACATTTGTCTAGCATGCATCTGGCTGGGGCTTTGGTCCCCATCACATACACAGAATATCCCCATGAGTTTCCTCCTCATTTTAGTACTGCAACTGAACCGGAGCCTTGCATAGCATCTCCTGCCTTTTTTTTAAGTTTTGACCTATGGTCTCAGTTGCCCAAGCTGACCTCAAGCTTGTTGTCCTCCTGCCGTGGCCTTTTCATTTAGAAAGTCTTCAACAGATGTAATGACTGCAAAGTGATTTGCACCTTACCAAAGCTTGCTAATGTTTACTATAATGAGCCCCTGGACTTTGCTGTAATCATCCACTTTTACAGGCTAGATTGACAGGCCAAGGGTGATGATCCTGCAGCACTTGGCTCACAGTGTGGTAAGCAGACATTCATAGTTTAATCCAAGGGGCTCCAAGCTGCTCAGGAAGCTTCCTGAGCTGAGATGTGCGAAGGGAGAAGTAGCAATTAGTGGCAAATGAGTAGGAAAGTGAAAAGAGATCTTCCAAGAAAAGGAAACTGTTTGTTCAGAAGTGAACATTTGAGTTTGCAGAGGCTGTGGAAATTGGACTTCATTCTTAAGATTGTGAACAAACTGAAACATTTTAAGCATTGAAGATTCCTTATGTACGTTTTAGAGCAGGCGTTGGTAAACTACAGCTCTCAGGCCATGTAGCCTATGGCTTGTTCATATACTGTTGGCAAGGCTAGAATGGATTTTGAATGCAGCACAGAGACTATATGTGGCCTGCAGAGTCTAAAACATTTATCCTTTGATGCCATAAAGAAGAAGTTTGGGGCCAGGAAGATAGCTCAGTGGTATAAGCGCACCTGCCTGGCAGGTACAAGATCTTGGGTTCGATTCCCTATATCAAAAAAGAAAAAGAAAAAGTCTGTCAGCCTCTATTTGGAAAGATGCTTTCAAACGATGATGAAAATGAACTGAATGGTTCAAATCTGGAGACAAAGACTTGAGGAGCTGGAGGGCCAGAACCACGGCAGCAATGTTGGGAACAGATTTAAAGATGCCAAGAAGTCTGGGAGGTGGCACATATCCATAATCCCAGGGCTTAGAAGGCTGAGGCAGCGGGTCAGCACGAGTTCCAGACCAACCTGGACTCTTAAAAGCAAGTAAATGCCAGACTAAACTCTGTAGCAAAACCCTGTCTCAAAAATAAACAGTGGGGGATTTAACTTATTGGCATAAGTACCTGCCTGGCAGGCGTGTGATTGTGAGTTTGATCCCTGGTAACAAAAAAAAAAACCAAAAAAGATAAAGTTGGATTGAGAGGACTTGGTGATCACTGGATATGGAGAAGTTCTAAGTTTAGTCTTGGCTAAATAGTAGATGATAGTGGTATTCACTAAATGAGACTGGTATGGAGAGAGAGTAGGGAAGGAAATGATAGAATTGGAAATGTTTTGCTGTGAGGTTGGGTTGTCTTAATGTGCAGTATTTCTCGTGGCTTCCCTAGGATGGACCTCCACAGGACAGGTCTACACACATCGTATTTGGTTCCGACAGTGAAAATGAAATCGAGGAGACATCCATGCAGGAGCAAAACCTACCAGGAGAACAGCTGATAAAAGTAAGATGGACTGGATGACCCATAAACATTAGTGTTCCCCGCAAACATTAGTGTTCCCCACATATCCATATCTATCTGTCCCATTCTAAGACCAGTTCACCCCAAAATCCTGCTGAGAGCTGTGATGAGCCTGAGTCTGCCCAAGCCACTGCACATGGGTCCTGGAGACCTTAGCCCATCTAAGCCCGTGTTTTCTGAATGATCTGCAAAGTTGCCAATATTAATGAAAGGTGGCAGGGACTGTTCTTGTGTGTTATAACTGTCCCCCAACTCCAGCAGGCCTTGGGGAGTCTGTGAGAGCCAGTTAGTGAGCCCTGATCTGGAGTTTTCATCTAGTCTGCCATCTACTTGGTCTTGATGTATTTATCTAGGTTGGTTTTAAATAGGGTGAGGCTTCATTGTGAAAGCAGTGCTGCTTGCTTCAGTTAATAAACGTTTCGCTTTTTGTGCATACACCAGGAGCCCATGGCTAAAGCATCCGGGAAGCTGTTTGACAGTGACGAGGATAAGGAATCGGATTCTGAAGACGACGGTGACAGATTCAGAATTAAACCTCAGTTTGAGGGCAGAGCTGGACAGAAGGTTGGTGAAGGCTAAAAACTGAACCCCTCATAGCATATGCTGGTTTTCCACAGTTCTTAACCCTAGGTGAACGTGGCCAGTCTGGGCCTGCGTCGCTGAGCCAGGTGTTTCTTTGGGGAGGGACTCCTCTTGAGCTTCTAGTTGGCTCAAGGGCAGGTGACATTATGTGGAAGCTATTGACGTGAATTTCAGAGCTGGGAAGGGACACTGGGAGAGTCTTCTGTAGAAGCAGTTTCTTGGGAATGTGGTTGTCAATTGTGTTTCCTTTTCATCTGTGTAGCTCATGGATTTACAGTTGCACTTTGGCAGTGACGATAGATTCCGCATGGACTCAAGATTTCTAGAGAGTGACAGCGAAGAGGAACAGGAAGGTAAATGTTTCACTGTCCAAAAAGGTCTCGACGTCAGAACTAGGGATGTGAAAAATCTCCTCCATTAAACACATGAAGAAACTTTACCCCAGAGACCAGGGAATATGTAAGGACATGCTTTTGGTTACCATCTCTCAAATTTGTTTCACATATTTACTTAGTAAAATTTAATTCCTTGAAGCTGGTAGATAGGACAGGAGTAAGTGGACTCCACCAAACATATAGTTTCTTTCGTTCCATTCCTGGCACCAGAGGCAGGTGAGGCCTCGCCTGTCCCTCTCTGGAGTAGCAGATCCCGGTGGAGGCTGTAATGATGGTTAGGTCTCTCTTGGCTTTCTAATAGGAAGAATCTCTTGCCTTCCACTGGTGTGCATGCTGGGTGCATGTTTTCCAAAAAGCAGCATGCTGCTGAATGCCATTCTATTGAACCCCTCCTTATTTAGATGTATCTGAACAGAATGATCTATTAGAAGCATCCTAATTCTACTTCCTATGGGATTTTGCACAACTGTGGTTCCATGTTATTTACAAAACCTTAACCTCTTGTCAGGTGTGGTATGTGCCTGTAATCACAGCACTCAGGAGGCTGAGGCAGGAGGACTGTAACAGGTTCAAGGTCAACCTGGATTACATAGCGAGACCTTGTCTACAAAAAAAAAAAAAATTTATGCACAAAATCTCAAACCATAATAAACCTTGTTGTCTCAAAAAAAAAAAAAAAATTTTTACCTCCTACGTGGCCACCTTGAATAACCTCTCCCCAGACCCTTCTCCTAATCTCAGAACCTCAGGCCTTGTCTTCTTTCGTATTTTTTCTCCTTCACAGGTTAGGTTGCATCTTAATCCTCACTTCATTTGTACTTCCTGCCATCCTCTTTCTCAGGTAGTTTCTGATGAGTCTGTTAATTGTTGTGGGAATTATGACTGTTTTACATCTTGGGAAACCAAAGTTCAGAGAGGCTTATACTAAGTTTTACAGGCTCCTCACCAGCACATGTGTCTAACCCGACACCCCACTTCCAATCGTCCACTCAGATTCCCGTGTGGAAAACAAAAGGGTGAGTGGACTCTCAAGAAGACCCCTGTGAGGCCTGGGGATTTTGCTCAGCAGCATAAGCACCTGCCTTGCAAGCACGTGGTCGTGGGTTTGACCCCGGTACCAATTTAAAAAAAAGACAGTAACCACTGTGTTAGACATGGTGGTTACCGTGCTCCCTCCTGCCACTCCTGTCTGTTTCAGGAACACTTCAAGACCGCTCCTCCGTCATCTTTCCCTTCCCAACTTTTTTTTCATCTGTTTTTGCCTTTCCAGCTATCGAGGCAAAGTTGTTTTGTGCATCCCCCAAACAGAAAGCCCAGCCAGCCTGCGTCTCTTCTGGCCCTTCTTAGTGTACTCTGCTTCCCTAATGATTACTAGTAGGGTAAAATTGAAGTTGCTGTTTTTGGAAGCTAAAGGTGTTGAGTATTAGCATTTTCGTGTTTCACCTAATCTAGCACAAACTCCTGGCACTTTCTTGCTTTGGTGTGTGTGTTTCCTTTGTTTCCTACATGCCTCCTCCCACTTCGGGGGTCTGCTCTGTCTTTCCACCCATACCCCACCTGGAGTACGAAGCGTGTCATGATCCAATGGAATACAATCTCCCCCACCTCTAAACCCCTGGAAATTACTGGGGCTTCCCTGGGAAAACTTCAGTAAGCATTTTATTCTAGTTTCTGTTATTTGTTCATTTTCTGCAGTAAGTTAATGTGTTTAAAAGCTTTATTTTAAACTTCTTTTAGCTTTCTTTCATGTATCCTTTTTCTTTCTTTCTTTTAGCTTTCTTTCACGTATCTATCATCCAAACTGTCTCTTTAAGTTTATACTCTGATGTCTGTCTATTATTAGTAGTTAAGATTAGCAGCTCATTAAGTTCTGTGATACCTTAACAATGTAAGATATATGGCTTTTTTTTCCTGTAATACTGTGGACTGGATTAAAGACTGAAGCAACTGTTTATTCAAGTATCAAATTAACAATCAGTAAGTTTATCATCTTTGGGCTGGGGATTTGGCTCAGTGATTTAAGTGCCTGCTTGATAAGCATGAGGTCATGAGTTTGATCCAAAGCAAACAAACAAAAAAAACCCAAATGTATAATCTTTGCCTATCCTTACCATTTTTCCATGTAATTTAGAGTATATATATATTTTTTTTTCTTTTTTTTTTTTTTTGTCTTTTTGAGATAGGGATAAAAAAAAGAAAGAGTTAGGGTTTCACTATGCAGTTCAGGCTGGCCTTGAACTCACTTTGTAGCGTAGGCTGGCCTCAAACTCACAGCACTTCTCCTGCCTCAGCTTCTTGAATGTGGAGATTATAGGTATATACCACTACATCCAGCCTAGAGTGTATTTTTTGAATGTTAAAAATAGCAAAGTCGGAGCTGGGGATTTAGCTCAGCGGCATAAGCACCTTCCTTGCAAGTGTGCGGTCATGAGTTCAATCCCTGGTACCGAAAAAGACCAAAAAAAAAAAGCAAAATTTGTGATCACTTTAGTGTTGTAGGTAGCATCTTGCTGTATTTAGTCTTACTGTTAACATTTTAGATTTGGCACATTAGCCATTAAATCCAAATTTCATTTTCATAATTACAAATAAAAGCAGGACATTTGATTTGCTGTTTATATGATTTTTCAGTTTGCTGTACTGTGAAGTCTTGTGCATAGGAATGTAGTAAAATGAAAACCAGACTTTTCTTCCCTCCTGATACACTCTGGATATGGTTAGTGCTTGTTGGAAGTATTGACTGATTGCTATTTTTCAACTTCCATTTGTCAAAGGATACTAATTATTTTATTTCCTGAAAGAGGTCAATGAAAAAACAGCTGAGGAAGAAGAGCTTGCTTCAGAAAAAAAGAAAGCTCTGAATGTTATGCAAAATGTTTTGAACATCAATGTAAACAACACTACAAGCAAAGGACCTGTAGCGGCTAAGAAATTTAAGTATGGTTTATTTTCTATCCCATTCTACCATTATTTTCCTTTGCCATAAATGCCTTCTTTAACAGAGTTTGACACTAAGTCTTTTATTCTTACTGTTTTGCCACACTGGAGGTTGACCTCAGGGCTAATGCCAGGAAGCGCTGCACACTGAGGCGCATACCATTAGTTTTGCTGGATCTTTTTTTACTCACTAGGGCGAGCATTTGGCATTACCTATCAGTTTCTCTAAAAATGTTCTTACCTTTCAAGAAACTAATCTTAAATCATTCCTCTATTTACTTACATAGGTGTTCTTTCTTTATTACATACATGGACATCTTACCAGTATTACTTCCATTAGTGAAACAACTGAAAACCATTTTAAATATAAATATTAACTCCCAAAACTACTGAGTTACATCAATATAACATATATTTTAGAGAGACTGGTGTAATAAAACCTTAGTATACAAGCTTCTAAGAATGCCCAACACAGCCAGGTGTGGTGTCATATACCTGTAATCCCAGCACGTGGGAGGCTGAGGCAGGAGGATCATCATGACTTAAAGGGTGAGCCCAGCCGAGGCTATATAGTGAGACTCTGTCTAAAGAAGCAAAACGTAAGATTACCAACATATGACCACTTTTCCTTGTCTATACAAACCTTGCCTTACCCAATGGAATCTTTTATGCAAATTCTAGACACTGTTTTATCTATATGTATTTTTAATATACTTAGAATAATTTTTAAGATTAACAAAAGATTCAGGGAGACTCAAAAGCTGATGCTTTAAATTACTATTTCTAACACAACCATACTACTGTTTGATATCATTTAACTTTATTTTCTCTCTAAAATTTGTTACTGTTTGCACTGTGATTTTGATTTATCTGTTCCAACTTACTTTTTATTCTTTTTCACAACATAGGGACATCATACATTATGATCCAACAAGGCATGACCACGTCACTTATGAAAGAACAAAAGATGAAAAACCAAAAGAAAGGTAATCAAGCTGTCTTTTACTTTACAGTTCTGCCAAACTACTTTCTTTTAAGTCCCGCAGAAGCATTTTTGTTTGTACAGCTGAAGTTTATTAGCCCTGTCTACAATGTTTCTTTTCCTGTCTATAATTTTAAAGAGTTTTGTTTTATTTTTAAACCAAAATATATATCCACAGTGGCCAGATAGGAAACATTACAGGCTTTGCATGCCCAGAAACCTCTGTTCTGATGAATTGCCTGCACCCTTGTAGTGGAAAAGCAGGACATGAGGAAAGTCTAATAAAAATATAAAAGTATTAATAAAAGTATTAATAGATGCTGAAATGTACCTTTTATATAGTTTTGACATATCATGAAATCATCTTTATTTTCCCCCTGTCATTTCAAACTATTAAAAAAATATTTACTGTGCATTTAAGACCCACAAACAGCATGATGACGTGCCTCGTGGGCTGTAGTTGGCTAGCTCTTGCCTTCGCTTATGTTTTCCTGAGAGTATCATAGAGTCAGTCTTTGCTTAAAAGCCATTAAACTACATGTCATTTGCCTTCTGGGGATTAGGAATCTTCAAAGCCATGAGGTTCTGTTTTTAAAAAGTGTTTTTTCCCTCTTTAATTATAGTTTCTCTCTTTCTCTCATTTTATTATAAGCAGCAAGAAACAGTCAGATGCCCTCTATATTTTCTTGGATATCTGCTTAACTAGACCACCCAGATAATTAGGTCATTAATACAGATACCAGTGTTGGTCATCTTTCTGCCACCCCCTGACAAGGATTCTCCTTCTCCCAATTTCCAGTCATGCTTCCCTGCAGTCTCCTCAAAGGCAGTGTAGTGTCTGCTAGCAATTCCTACAAGGCCTGTTAAGTTTTGCTGTGTGCGTGGTCTCAGAGTTACATGCTATTGCATCTGCCTAATCTCATCATTACAGTAGTTTACTGCTCCACCCCGTGCTCAGGGGATGTGGAAGTTAACTTGCACCTCTTCAAAGACCTCAAGGAGTTCTGAATGGCTTGGAACTATCTGTATGGACACTTTTTAATCCAGCTCAGTTTCATAGGAGGTGCATCTGGCTAAAAACCTAACCAGTTTGGTTTTATTTTATGAAATATGGATGTTTTCTTTGACATAATCTCTAGATTATTTTGGACATTCTGTTTACTTACGCTGTAGGTAGTTGGTTAAGAACTTCTGGCCTATCGTGGAAGGGACACTAATTGGAAGAAGGATTTTAATCTGTGCCTGTAGAAACAGGCATTGAACCTCGGAGCACTGTGCTGTTGAGCCATATCCCCAGCCCTTTTTTTTTTTTTATTTATTTATTTTCATTTTTATTTTGAGACCAGGTCTCACTGAGTTGTTGGGAGTAACTGCAAACTTGTGATCTTCATGTCTCAGCCTCCCAGAGAGCCAAGAAGGATTTTAATCTTTCAGTAGCTAAAATTTTAATATTGGAAATGGCCATGTAACTTTTTGTCTGAGGTCAAAAAGAAGGCATATCCATTCCTAAAAGTAGAGAAAAATTATAACAACATAAAAATTGCATTCCAAAACAAACTAGATTTAGCACATTTGCAATTCATTTCTAAAATTGAGTAATTTGTTTTCCATTGCATGTAAAATTCACACCTTTAGAACTTAAGATGATATAAGTGGTCGTGTTCATTTTTTTTTCTTTTTTTATCAGTATCTGGGATCGAACTCATGACTGCCTGCTTGCAAGGCAGGCACTTATGCCGCTGAGCTAAATCCTCAGCCCCCTATTTTATTTTATTGTATTTTTTCTTTTTTGGTCGTGTTCATTTTGCAGATGCGGAAACTTCAGGCTCCTTGAAACTGATAATTTCCTTATAGCTGATAGTTTTAGTGTAATTTTTTTTTTTTTTTAATTTTTTGAGATAGGGTCTCATTGTGTAGTCCAGGCTGGACTTAAATTTACTATGTAGCCCAGGCTGGCCTTGAACTCACAGATACCTTCCTGACTCAGCCTTCTGAGTGCCTGGATTACTGGTGTGCATCACCTAGATTGGCTTAGTGTAATTTCTGAAATGTAATTTAGAAGGTAAAAGATAAGAGAATGTGTTTTATATTTAGTATTTGTATCTGTTTGTAATAGTTTCATGTTATTGGTCAGGCTTCTGTGTGTATATTCTTAGTTAAAAGGATGGAATCAAAGTTATCCAAGAAGGTGGGGGTAAAGTTGTCCAGGGAGTTTACCTTTCATGAATTTTAAAAATTTCCAAAACTTGTTTCTATGTGATATACCTGTATGTTTATATGTTACTCCAGCAAAGCAAAACGGAAGAAGAAAAGGGAGGAAGCTGAGAAGCTACCTGAAGTATCTAAAGATATGTATTATAACATTGCTACGGATTTGAAAGAAATATTCCAGGCTACGAAAGATACTGGTGAAAAGGAAGACAGTGCATCTCAGCACAAGGCCTGTGGCATGGAGGAGGGCGAGGAAGAGGAGGAGAAGGAGGAAGTCCATAGTGCTGCAGCCCTGAGGAGAGAGGCCGAGCCGCCCAACGGGTTCATGTTCTCTTTTTTTGATTCAGACTCTAAAGATGTAAAAGAAGGTACTTTCCTTTTTCTCCCACTTTTTTATTTCAGGCAGATTATATGTTTAATGGATGGAGTCTCCATTATGTGAAAAGGATTTACCACTTTCTAGATAAAGGATTCTTTCTTTGACCTGCATGAATAATAGGAGATTCAGTGCTACGTGATTATAAGTGTCACGTACCTAAGGTGAAAGAAATGAATTTTGCTTTTAAGGGAGCAAGCTGCTGCCTGGCTCCATATAAAGGGAAGCCAAAAAGTAATTTACTACATTCCTTCCTACATAAAAAGGACCATGAAGGGCTGGGAGTTTAGCTCAGCGGTATAAGTGCCTGCTTGGCAAACGCAAAGTCGTGAATGCAATCCCTAGTACCAAGAAAAAAAAAGTATCATGAAATCATGAAGAAGTAAAATAGGTCATCTGAAAGTTCCATTTCTTCAGTGTGGTTGGAGTTGCCATGACTTACAGAAAGCTATGGCTGTAAATGACAGGAGAAAGGAAGGAGTAGGTAATCTTGGTTTTATGTGGATGTGCTATGTCATCAGTGTGCCAGTTATCACAAACTATCCCTGGACATTGCCAGAACCTACAGAACACCGGCAATTTAGGATACTATGTCAGATTTGCCTCTTTAGGCCATGCCAGGCCACATGTGAAAATGCCTGTTCTTTAGGAGGCTGCTCCATACTAGCTTTCAAGATTTGTGTGCAGCCTTCTGAAAGTTCATTAGAGAAAGCAGGGTAAGCCTGGCATTGTGGCGCACACTAATCCCAGGTGAGGTGGGCTGAGGCAGGAGTTGTGCAAGCTTGATTTAATCTTGTCTCAAATTTTTTAAAAAGGGCCGGGAGGACTTTACAAATTCCTTGGGTATAGAGGCCTTGGGTTCAATTCCTAGTACCACCAAAACCAAAGAAAACAAACAAAAACAGGATAGATCCATCTAGCAAAATGCATGCATGAGTATATTCTATTTGAAAGGTCAACCCTTAAAATGTTACATATGATATGGCAGGTAAGCATCAAGTGTCTGCTCTGTGATACTGTGAAAAGAAGTCCTGCAGTGTGGTAGTTTGTCGTATGCTCTGCTTATTGTATGTTCTTGTCAATGTTGTCCATCTGAGTACCAAAGTGGGTCCTAAACAACTGAGTGGAGCTAATGGGCATCGGGCGCCAAGTGTAAGAAATTGGCCTTAACATAAAAATTCCAAGTCCACTACAGACTTTTTTTAAGTAGCTGAAAAATTTTAAAGACTTATAACTCTTCAGATCTTACAGCAGTGGCTTTTTCAGTGTTTCTATAAAGAGATGCTGGGGATTCAAAATGTAAAGATATATCCATTTTCTCACTTAAAAGTGGGATGGAAATCGGCTTTTAGGCAATCATGTTACAGTGTTTCATCTAGATTTCTCTTCCTAGCACAGATGCCATGGTTAGTTTGTTCTCTTTTTAGAAATTGTATTTCTCATTTATAAATTTTTTTTTATGTCTGTTCATAGAGCTATTATATTCCTTATTCAGTCACTCTTAGCAATGCCAAAATTTAGATGGTAGCTTTTTTGTATTTGAGAATTGAGGAAGGTGATAATTTAGGGGGTGGGGCTATCGCTCAGTGGTAGATTACTTATTTAGAATTGGATCTCCTGCCCTACAGAAGCAAAAGGAAGAAAAAATAAGATAGTTCCTATGTTTAAATCAATGCTTAACATATGTACATGGTGAAAGTAATCGATTGCTGAGTTACAATCTCATGTATTTGTTTTGTCCAAATGATGCAGAAACCTATAAAGCTGAAACGGTGAAACCTGGGAAGATTGTTTGGCAAGGAGACCCGCGGTTCCAAGACAGCAGTTCTGAGGAAGAAGATGTTCCTGAAGAAACGGCTAACCCAAAACCCAGCCCTGAGTAAGGAATTAGTTTGTGTGTGGGTTTGTACCATAATTTTTAAAATCAAGAGTTAGGCGTAGTTTATAAGTATTTAGAAATTACCTAGGTTAATCTTCATGACACAGTTTAATTCTCTCAGCCCCATTAGAGGCTTCTTCTGCCTTTTTGTGCTGGGGAACGTATTATCTTTTCCTGGAGATTTGTATAACATGGGGTAGGAGGTAAGATATGCTGAGTGGTCTTAGAACAAGAAGCTGCTGTTGGCCAGGCGCCTCCTGATGGGCAACACCGGCAAACAGGGTAGCAGTGGGAAGAGAGACTATTACCATCCAGAATCCGGAGATAGATAGATAGCCCTAAACGAGTCCTCATTTATCAAAGCATCAGGTGGATGGAAGAGGATCGGGAGCACAAAGAAGTTAATTTTCAGGAATAGTTTATATTTTCAGTGTTAATATTTCTTCTGAAATATTCAAAGTTAACCAGTGAGCTGGGGATGGCTCCATGGTAGAGCTCTTGCCTTACCTGCACAAGGTCCTAGGTTCCATCCCCAGCACCACGAAGAAAAAAAAATTGAATCTAACATTAACCAGTATCTGTCTTTCTCTCCCTCTCCCCGTTTGCAGAAAAGTGTCGTTTCTTGAAAAAGAGAACACTAGATTTTTCTTTTTCTCTAAGAATGATGAAAGACTCCACGGTAAGCCCCTTTTCCTGCTGAGTGGTGCATGACTCTCACTGCACACTCAGCCCCAGCCACTCACGTTTGGAAATTCCGACCCTGTGCAGTGTCACATGTTGACCTGGAACACTCTGGGTACTGAGAACTTCTTGCTCAGAATGCTCCTTGCTCTCATTAGCATGAACATGGACCTGGTAAGATGCTAGACATAATTCCCCCAAAGTCCACATAAGAACTTCCAGGCTGCTGGTGAACTGACTTTACTTTTTCACTGCTGTTTTCTGTGGTGTGGCTCTGGGAATTGAACTGATGAGTATCTGCCACTGAGCTTTATCGTCACCCCTTTTCATTTGAGACAGTCTCGAGTTCACTGTGTCACCAAGGTGGGGCTTGAATTTGTAATCCTCCTGCCTCAGCATCCCAAAGTTTTGGAATTACAGGCATGTGACACTATGCCCAGTTTTTATTTTTTGAGACAGGGCCTCCTTAAGTTGCCAGGCTGACCTCAAACTTATAATTCTCTTGTTTAAGGCTCCTAAGTAGCTGGGATTAGTTCAGGGCCATCTCCCTAGATTTTTTAGGAGGGGTGAGTACAAAGTCTTGCTGTATAGCCCAGACTGGCTTGAACTTGTGGCATTCCTCCTGCCTCAGCTTCCCAAGTGCTAGGATTATAGGCATGCACCACCATGCCCAGGTTTTTGTTTTGTTTTGTTTTGTTTTTTCTTCTTAACACATAAAACAAATGAAAACAAGGTTGACTAACAGTAAATCGGGGACAGAGGCTGTAGCTCAGTGGCATAAGCACCTGCCTGGCAAGCACAGGGTCATGAGTTGGATAACCAATACCAAAAACAGAACAGCACATCTTTATGTTTTTTTTCTTTCTTTCTTTTTTTTGTCTTTTTTATTTTTATCGGTACCGGGGATCGAACTCATGACCGCCTGCTTGCAAGGCAGGTACTTATGCTGCTGAGCTAAATTCCCAGCCCCAAAACAGCACATCTTATATAAACAGTAAAATTCTAGCAATCCATTTTTCTTTTTTTTTTCAATTAAATATTGTTGTGAAGTTTGTATGAATTTAAAAAATGATCCCAAGTGGTATGGGGACCTTTATAGTACCAACACTAGGAGGGGACCCATTTTGGCAGTGACGTGTCATCTCATGCTTCTGGTTCTCCCCTCAGGTTCTGACCTGTTCTGGAGTGGCGTGGGAGGTAATATTAGTAAAAGTTCTTGGGAAGCGCGAGCAAACAGCTTGCTTATGGTGAGTGTTGTTCCTCCATACTAAAATTAAAATAGATAAGGTTTTATCTCTGTTACTGTTTCCTTGGTGTAAAAGTAACTGGAATATGATATGAAAATTTAGAAAGGATGACAATTGAGAACACAATGTAAACATTCTAAATCATGGTATGGGAGGAAACTTAACCTGCAGCTGGTACTAGAGAAGAAACTAAAGACTAGTTCCTTTGGGGAGTCAGTCTGAGAGTCCAGGAAGGCTAATTAACCTACAGAAAATCAGGAGACTTTTAAAGAATGAATTCTAACATCCTCAACTGTAAAGCTGAAAGTTTGAGTATTTTCTACCCATGTTCATTCCACTGAGCACTTCTAAAATGGATTTCCAATAGTTTAACAATGATAGTAACAAGTGTTACCTTATAAAATTACTGAACACCTTGGAAACAGTTTGTATTGTTAATAAAGTCTTTTGATTTTACAGGATTGTCGGAAGAAACATAAAGAAGCAAAAAGGAAAGTTAAACAAAAATAATAAATATCACCATTGCTTTTGAAACTGAATGTGATCAGGGCTCACCAGGAAATTGAACTGAAAGATTTTCAGCTCACAAAGGACATTTCAGAGCAGAGAATATTCAAAATCTGGTTGCTGGAATATCATTTTGGTTGCCATGTTTTTCTGTGGAATTCCTTTGTATTTTGTCCTTCGTAATTAATTCAAAACATTAAGCTATTCCTGGCAAGCTCAAGATTCTAAATTTGATTCCCAGTACCAAAGCAGGGGATAAGAAAATTAAGCTAAGCCTGGCATGGTGAAACACATCTATAGTCTTAGCATTCAGGAGGCTGACATGGACAGATCATTGGATCCCAGGAACCTGAGACCAGGCTGGGCAGTATAGCAAGAGCTTATCTTGGGAAAGAAAAAAAAATCAAACTGAACTTTTAAAAAATGAAGTCCAACATAGTCCCAAAGTATTTCTTGTACATAATCTCTTTATCCCCCATCTTTAATAAGTAATGGACATAATTTAAGCTGGGCATGCCCAGAACCCCAGCACTCAGGAGGCTGAGGCAGGAGGATCATTACAAGTTTGAAACCAGCCTGCATAGTAAGACCCTGTCTCAAAGAGACAAAACAAAAAAACAAGTAATGGGGGGAGGGGCCTGGAGATTTAGCTCAGCGGCATAAGCGCCTGCAAGCAGGCAGTCATGAGTTCAATCCCCGGTACCAATAAAAAGGAGAAAGACAAAAAAAAAAAAAAATTAAAAAAAAAAAAAAACAAGTAATGGGCATATTGTGATGCAAGTTTTATAAAAACCTTCAATAAACAGTTTGATCCACTTGTGTTTTCCAAAGTAGGCTTTGTGTGAATTAAACTGTTAGAATATTTCCAATTGTACCTCACCTCCGTGTTACGCTTTTTGTTTCAAAGGATGAAGGCTAGGCAGCTTCGAGTGCAGTGCTTGTGTCCTGATGAAAAGCCAACTGCAATGCAGGGAATTGCAGGCCAGTGTCATGTAAGAGTTCTCCAAGGATCAGGAAAGGAAGCCAAATACAGAGTGTCCCTGTTGATGGCCTTAGGGATTTAGGGAGCAACATAAACAACCAGGTCATCAATCCTAAAATTCTAGTTAAATGACGAGCTTATGAAAAATACCAAATTTCTGAAATTTCAAATTCAGTAGTTAGACCCCAAGTCCAGAGAGGGAATCAAATTTAGTATTTCACTAAATAAACACACCCAAGATTTAAGGCAGATAGGTCTATCGAAATCAGCTCTGGATGAAATGCATGTGACACAGGATGTTCCAAGGAGTATTATCAAGCCAGAACATGCATATCTGAACTTGCCTTTGTATATGTTGATTTACATCTTGCTTGACTACAATGGTATAAAGGCTTACTAGCCGACCACTTCCCAGTTGCCTAGATCTGTGTCTGGTACATATCAGGTGCTCAGTATATACTGTATGTTTTTTAGTAAATAGGTACAAGGAACTAAGTAGCTTAAAAAATCATTCTCAAGGGTTGGGGATATAGCTCAGCAGCTCAAGCACCTGCCTGACAAACAAGGTCGTGAGTTCGAGCCCCAGTACAAAAAAAAAAAAAAAAATCAGTTCCATTGTCTCTGGATTCAAACCTCAGAATGGGAACAACTACTCAGCAGGATAAACACTTGAATAACTTCAGCTCTTTCTACCTCTTTTTTTTTTTATCGGTACCAAGGATGAAACTCACAACCGCCTGCTTGCAAGACAGGTGCTTATGCCGCTGAGCTAAATCCCCAGCCCCCTTTCTACCTCTTGATATAAATTACCTTTATACTTGATCTGTTGCTTCATAGCAAATTGTGCCACTAACATTTATTTTCCTCACAAATACATGATTTGGTCAGACTCAGAACTATACATCTCTGCTGTGTGTGCTGTCATTGGGGTGGTTCAGCTTCGGCAAAGAGGGTTAACTTCTCAGATGCTCTGTACACCACCCTTGGGCTTCCTTACATCACAGCAACTAAGATCCAAGAGCAAGTGTGACCATAGAGAAGAACCAGGTGCTGACAGTGTCACAAGCCTGAACCTTGGACTGGCTCAGTCATTTCGTTGTGTTTTATGGTCACAATACACACAGCCCTCTTAGATGTTGGAGCCACTGACACTGAATACACATGCAGGGATATGGCTTGGCCTGGGGCATGAGAAGAAGGAGATGCCTTAGAGGCCAGATAGGCCATAGTTGAGGCCACCTGGAGACTTTCTGGATCGTTTTCCTTAATTAGCATCATCTGTTGCTCTGAGGGTTCCTCGAACCCCTCTCAAGATCCTGCTCAGGCTTCCTGCATTTTCCAATCAACTCCTTGCTGGTTAGGAGCTCTGTAGAGGATTTTAGTCCTCCGGGAGTCCTAAAGATCATACCACTTGTCTTATTCCTTTGTGTCTCCGCCATTCATCCATTTGGGGGGTTGGGGACCTAGGCACAGCCCCCAACAGGAACCGTGTCCGAGTTTGGTCACACTTAAGACTCATGCTCCATTCCCAAAGAAGACAAGTTGGTGACACCAAGTGGCCTTGCCTATGCCCCAATTGCTACTTCCCAGATTAAACCGCCTTCAACAATTATAATAGTCATCCCCATTTCTTTAAAATTTTACCTCCATTTTTTTATACCTGTCCTGCTTATGATATGACTCCTTGGCTTTTTAGTTCCAGAAATTTCCTACTGACTTCTTAACTGAAAAATGGTTGAGCCCTAGTGTGCCCATGGTTATCCTAGAGTTACTGTTTTTGAGTGTTTTCCCAACATAGTCTTCACCTGTCTTCCTGCAACACTTGAAAATGTTTCTCAATATAGTTTTAAATAATCTGAACAAGAAGTCTGTTTCATTTTTCCCTGGCCAACCTGTCCAGGAATCCTCTAGGCTACCACCTGTGAACAGGTGGTAGAAATCATTCGAACATGGTAACAACTAGAGGAATGCAAAAACGTCAAACACATTGCCAGTATTTCCAATTAACAAATTTATGGTTAATTTAGATGTCCCCCTAAAGCCTCATGATCATAGGTGGGCTTTTGAGAGGTCGTTGCATCATGGGTGAGGAAACATTAATCTACTGATGGGGTTGGCGTAGTTGTAAATGGTGGTGGGATTACTGAAGAAAGAGGACCTATGTTGAGTGTGGGTGGCACCAAAAAATAGAACTATAGATTAGATGGAATAAAATGGGGCAGAAAGAAGTTTGCTTTTTACTTAAGATTTTTTTGGTTTGGCCGCACAATTGACTATTTCTCCTCTGCATGCTGCCCTTCGATGGAGTCAGGTGACTATGGACTAAAACCTGTACAAAAAGTGAGCTAAAATAAGCCTTTCTAGAGTGGGGATTTATTTCAGGGGCACAAGTGCCTGCCTGAAAAGCATGAGGTCATGAGTTCAGTCCCCAGTAGCAAATACATACATACATACATACATACATACATACATAAATTTCTCCTTTAACTAGTATTGGGGATCTTGTCCCAGGAACGAGAAAGTAAGGCACAGACTAAAGCCCTTGGTGTAATGGCACACACCAGTAGTTCCAGCTACTCCAGAGGCCAAAGTGGAAAGCCTGTGAGTTCTAGACCAGTCTCAGCTGCTTGACAAGACCCCCCACACACATATATACACACAACTACTAAATATACACACGTGTTCCTGTGAGTAACTTCTTTGGAGAGGACATCGAACCACTTACTCCTGGACATTTGGTAGGGCCCATACCTTAGTAACTTTTTTTTTTGTCTTTTTCATTTTTATCGGTACCAGGGATCGAACTCACGACCGCCTGCTTGCAAGGCAGGTGCTTATGCCGTTGAGCTAAATCCCCAGCCCCGAGTAGCTCTTGAATACTAAAATGACTATCAAAATGTTTTTAAATTTAGGAAGCGCTGTTTCCTCTGGCCAGCTCAGTGTTTTGGATCTCTCATGAATAAAATAGGCCATTACCTACAAAACTACTCTCCCACTGTTAAGGCTGAGTTTCCTTTTGTTTTTAAGTCTCTTCTCTGGAAGGAGATAGGCAAATGCGCGGCAATATAACAAGGAAGCGTGTGATTTGCTTTAATTACAGGAAATATACAGTGCAATAAAAACTGTAAATCTGACCTTTAAGCCCACCCAACTCGTTTAGCCTGGGAACGCGTTCCCAGTGTGCACCGCAGTGCGGGATACGGGTGGTGGGGGTGGCCAAGAACCACCTGACCAATAGCCATTCAGGTTGTTTGTGGGTGGCACATCGCGCATCCTGGTTGGCCGGCGCCGACCTCGCTCCGTGCTGGGTGCTGCTGGGCGTTGCATCAGTTCTGGTCTCCACGCCGTACTGCTGACTTCTGCTGCCTGCTAGGCTTGCGACCTCCGGGTCCCCAGGTAAACCGGGCCTCTCCAGCACGCCTCCCCTCGTGCCTGAGCCTGCATTTAGGCTGCTCCTGTATTCCAGGTTCTCCTGCAGAGGCGAGGGTCATACACTCGGGACGACCCCCAGACAATAGGTCGTGATTTTAAAAGAAAGGAAAAAGACACCATATGTGTCCATGAGTAAGTTGTGTGCTTGTCTCTTTCCATGAGGAAGATTGGAGGAAGCCGCAGGGGGCGCCGCAGAACTCAGACCAGGCACGACTCCCGGCCTAACTCCTTGGGGCCAGAGTCTACGATCTGGGAAAGTTCCTCTGCTGCATGCAGGAGCCACGGTGGCTCTTGAAGCGGGTAGTTCTGAGAATTCAGGGTAATAGAGCGCCTTGGGGACGTTCAGAAGATAGGTGACGTTACTGACAAATCTAGGGATAAGAACAAATGGAATGGTTCCGAATCCCAGGCTCCCTCTACCTTTCCATAGAAAGTTTCGGGAAACGTGCGGGCACTTGGGGCCGAAGGTGGGTGTGCCCAGCGACCCTCTCCGGGACTCATTCTGGTAATGCAGAGGCCAAATGTAGGCCTCGCGGGGAGCACAGAGGCGAAAGGCAGTTATTTCAGTGGGATTTGGAGGTTGGAGAAGCTTGGTCATAAGCTGGCGTTGGTCTTAATCTTTGAAGGTGGGCAGGAGACCATACCCAAAATACCATTATTTGAAAGTACCTATCATGTTAGTTTCGTTGTCTCCACCTTTAGTCATACGTGAGGAATAGGTGGAAAGTGGCACTTAGTTTTCAGCACAAGGGCCTGAGTTGGACTCCCAGTATCCAAAAAAACAAGAAAAAGAAAGGAACCTTGAGATTTAGGGTTAAATTTGTCTTACTGAAACTGGGAATAAAGAGAAACGGGTAGAATCCACATATTTTGGTGATTAATTGGATATGAGAATCATTCCAGTAATGTTATGGGTGACTCAGAAAGGTCATGTCTAAGTAATGGGGAAGATAATGAATGGAACCACCATAATTTAAGAAAAAAATCAGTATGGCAAGTAAAACCCTAAGATTTTAAACAAAATGTTTTATAGGCATTTCCAAGATGCAGTGAGGTTAACAAATAAAGGTCAAGGAGAATAGTCTAGAAATGACTGACCAGGAGGCCGAGGCTAACACGGCCTGGAGCACTTGCAGAATGGGGAATAGTGGGGCATCTGAGAAGAAGGAAGAAGAGGTGATGGCACACTTAGCTAAATCTGGCAAGGTTAACCTGCCCTGTGGTTGCTGGGGGCTGTTGTTCAGGTACAGCACTCCAGTGGGTACAATGGGCCACAGCAATCCTGTGATTTTTGCATGGCATCTGTGTTTCCTCAGCAGCTGCCATAGCCCGGTCACTGGTACATGGATTTCTTCCTGAAACGGTCAGTACTGTTGCTTTGGGTCTTTGGCATAAAATGTACAGTATTGTGATTCATAATCTTTTGGGGCCTTAAAAATTCAGTGAAAGCAGCGAGTGAGCCTCCCTGCCAAAAGCTTAAGTCTTTTCTTTTCTTTTTTTTTTTTTTAAGCTTAAGTCTTTTCACAGAAGAGAAAAACATTCAAACATTTATCCCTGAACAATGTCAGAACAGTATGAGCTTGTGTATCAGTGCCTAAGGGATCTTGTCAAGATAGAAGTTCTGGGTCCAAGGTCTAGGTTAGGGCTGGAGCATCGTTCTCTATGTGCTTATAGATTGTCAAGGGTCATCATAAGAACAGCTTAGAAGAAACAAATGTATTGATATCTGAAGCCTAGTAGTCAACACATTTCAGTTGACCTCTGATAAGGTGGCCACTGAACTAAGTAGGACCCCTAATAAATCAGTAAATGCAGAAATTAACATTTCTATCCTCAAAAGGCTAGAGACTGCAATGAAAGTTAAAGATCTAAACAGCCTTACAACTTCCATTTAGTGCTGTTTAGTAATGTACTTTGATTGGAAATTGCTGTTAAGTGTCCTGCCTTATTTTTCCGATATAAAATTCAGACACACATATCTGAAAAATGAAAATGAAAGAAAAGGTATGATGTTACTTGACAAATACGTTATGATCTGAGTCATTTGCTTTAATGCTTTCAGAATGGGTTGAGTTGTGTAGGGGTCATTTTGTTTTCAGATTATTAGTGATCCTGTTTTTCTTTCTAACCTGACATTGGCTTGGAAATTTGGTTACTGACGTTAGAATTTTAAGCTGCATGTGGTAGCGCATGCCTATAATCCCAGCATTCAAGAAGCAGAGGCAAGAAGATCAATGTAAATTTGAGGTCAGCCTGGGCTGCCTTGTAAGACCTGGTCTCAAAAAAAGAAAAACCAAAAAACCAGACATGGTGGTACATGCCAGTAATCCCAACACTGGGAGGTTGAGGCAGGGGGATCATTCCAAATTCACTATGAAGTGAATTCAAGACCAGCCTGAACTGCATAGTGAGACCCTGTCCCCCAAAAAAAGGGAAAAAAAAAAAAAAAACAAGAAAAAGAATTTTAAGTAAATAAACTTTGAAGCCAGAGGGGATCTAGGATAGTTGATTAAGTGTCAGATTGATCAAGTGTCTTTGTGTGAGCTTATCAGCAAAACTTAAGACACTTTAAGATGGCTCACACGAGACAAATCAGAAAGGTCTAGGGCTTGTCCATTTCAAAAATCATCAATAAATAATAAAAAGGATAAAATGGAAAATTGGAAAACTATTCAAATATGAGATTCTCATCTTTTTAGCTTTCTGTGGGTGGAACAGGAAGTGGGTATTCATCTCAGGACCTTTTCCCTAAACGATACTATCCCAAACCCCTTTTATTTTTGAGAAAGTCTTGCTATGTTTCTCAGATCAGACTTAAACTTACAGTCCTCCTGTCTCAGCCTCTCCACAGTGTAAGGTCCTGAGTTGGACCTTACAGGCTCCCACCTAGCTTTCTCTTTTTTGTCTTTTTTTTTTTTAAAGTTAGTCGTCCTCGGAGAAGATGAGGTTATTTCAAATGAAGTACTTTCTAAATGGCTATTAAAAAAAATCAAATAGCTGTTGCTGACTAGGTTGAAGGGAAAGGGGAAGCCTTCTGGATTGTTGGTGGGAATATAACTACCACAGCCATCATGCAAGTCAGTGTGGAGAATCCTCCAAACCAAAAATAGAAATTTCATTCAACCCCACTATTCTCTTTTCGAGGGGTCTTCCCAAAAGAGTTAAGGCATCGTTTTTATAGCAGCACAGTTCATAATAGCTAAATCTTGGAAGTGACCTACATGTCTATCAGTAGATGAATCTGTAAAGAGAATGTGGTATTTATGTACAATGGAGTATGACTACCATGAAGAGTGATAAATTTAAGTTATTTGTAGGAAAATGAACTTGAATCTTTTTGTTTTTTAAATCGGTACCAGAGATTGAACTCATGACCGAGTGCTTGCAAGGCCGGCGCTTATGCCGCTGAGCTAAATCCCCAGCCCGGGAAAATGAACTTGAGACCATAGTGTTAAGTGAAGTAATTCAAATACGCAGGATTAAACATTGCATTGTTTCTCTTGTATGAAAAATCCAAAGTATAAATCAAAGAGCAAAATAAAAGATAATAGGAGACAGAGGTAGATGTTTTGCAAATGAGAAAGGGACCAAGAAATGGAAGGAGGAGGAGAGGAAAGGGACATTAAGAGATTTGAAATGTGTTACATGACTAGGACACAGTTTTGCAATAATTTAAAAGGTACCTTATGCCCTACATCATGCCATGTACAAAATAACTCAAAATAGATTATCATCTTAAATGTTAACTAAACCCAGACATTGCTGGTGCGTTTCTGTAATCGTAGCACTCAGAGGGTGAGGCAGGGGGGCTGCAAGATCAAGCCAAGTGTGGGCAGCTGAGAGATGGCAATTAGAGAGAATATAACGCAGGGTAGACACTCTGGGCTGAGTCCCAGTATTTACCCCTCCCAAAAAATAGTAATGGTGAGAATAATCATCATTTAACTAAAATTTCCAGTGATAAGAACGATGGTGCACCCTGTGACCCTGCATTTGTGAGGTGGAGTGGGAGGGTCACATGTTTGAGGGCAGTCTGGGAAACTTAGGGAGACCTGGTATCAAAAAATGAAAAGGACTGCAGATGTAACTCAGGTGGAGCACTGCTGAGCTCCATCGAGAGTACTGAAAATAGGAAACATTCTTACCCCTGCATCAGGGAAGGACAAACCAGTTAGAAAAGGTGCGAAGGCTGAGTAAATGTTTATCTCAAGAAGACCCACAAAGTGCCAGTATGCTTAAGATTCTCACTCACTAGGGAGATGCAAATCAAAACCACTTTTAGAGATGTCACTGTGTCCTCAAAAATGGCCAGAAAATGGTGGACAGAAAGAAGTATTAGGGGTGACATGGAGAAGCTGGCATCCCATTATACTGCTGGGGTGTAAAGTGGTGTGGTTACTGTGTTTTATCACTTCGCTTGTGATTCTGGCAGCAAACCCAGGCCTCATGCATGCAAGGCAAGTGCTCTACCACTGGGCTGCATCCCCAGCCTTGTGTGGTTACTTTGGAAAACAGTTTGGCAGTTTCTCAGAAACTTAAATACTAAGTAAATATACAACCCAGAAATGTTCCACCTAGTTAGATACCAAGGAAATGAAGGAGTGGAAAGTAGTACTTGAATGTTGGTAGCAGCCTTGTTCAGCGTAGCACAAAACCAAAAGTCCAGTGTCCGCAAACTGATAAACATAATGTGGCATATCCATTCAACAGAATAGTATTTAGCCATAAAAAGTAACATGAGCATATGCTACAACTGAGTAAGCCTTGCAGACATGTTAAGGGAATGCAGCTAGACATGCTAGACCTCTTTCAGGTGATTCATGTCTAATTTCCCAATTGGTATGAAATGTCCAGAATAGTTTAGAAAACAGATTAATGATGGCCAGGGATGAAAGAAGAGAAAATGTGACCATTACTGCAGGTGAGGGTTAAAAGTGTTCTAAAATTAGTGTTAATAATTGCATGAACTTGTGAACATACTGAACTGTATGCTTTAAAAGTATGTATTTTGGTCAGACATGGTGATACACACCTATAATCTTAGCACTCAGGAGGTTGAGGCAGGATGATCATCAAGAGTTCAAGGCAAGTCTGAACTGCGTGGCAAGACCCTGTCTCAAAACTAAACAACTAAAAGTGTGCACTCATTGAACTTTATCTCAATGAGTATAATTTTAATAAAGTATTGTGTAGTGTAGACAGTGGTGTGCACTCCTGTTTTAATCACAGAACCCTTCTATTAGATTTTCCTTCTGTTGTTAATAATTTTAATTTCTCTTATTCCAACAGAATGATTCAACAAGTACCAGAAAACATTGATTTTCCTGCTGAAGAAGAAAAGATATTGCAGTTCTGGTCTGAATTTAATTGTTTTCAAGAATGCTTAAAACAGTCAAAACATAGGCCGAAGTATGTGAATTTTTTTCTTTTGTAAAAGTTGACTCCTTAAGAGCAGTAACTTAGACTGAATTCCACTAAAGCAGAAGCTGTTACTTCAATTCATCTTTGCATTCCCACTCTCCCGGCTGACATAGTGGATCCTCCGCCATACATAAATGTTGACTAAGTGAGCTCTTTTTTATTAGAGCGACTTCAGTGTGAGAGGTTGTCTAACTGGAGAGGATCCAGCACCCTCCTTTCGGCCTCTCGTCACCCACCTTCTGGTCCTGCTCCCCCTGAGTGCAGGCTGCTGCAGTGCTTCCTGGCCCTATCTCCATTCACCTTAGAGACCACTGTTTTATCCTGTGTCTTCTGTGTGTAAAAACTTTGTCTGTTTTACTGAAGATCAGGATTAATAATCTGCCTTAATAGGAAATTTGTCATGGGAACAATAAATGAAAAATTGGTAATCAAATGATAGTCTCTCCAGCTGTGTCAGAATTGGTAGCAGTAGCCTTTCTGAAGGCAGGACCTTCATAAATATCTAATCAGTTAATGCCCAGATGTCCTGATTTTGCTACTTTTTTCTTCTTCCTGAATACTGTGACAGGAGCTACCCATAGAAAAATGTTGACCTAAATGTTTTCTGTTATAAAATGATTTCAGGGGGCTGGGGATAGAGCTCAGTGGCACAGTGCCTGCCCGGCAAACGTGAGATCCTGAGTTCAATTCCCAGTACTTAAAGATTAAATAAATTAAATTAAATAACGTCAACATATATTTATTACTTCTATTAGATTTACCTTCTATGACGGTCCTCCTTTTGCAACCGGACTGCCTCACTATGGACATATACTTGCAGGGACAATTAAAGATATAATTACAAGATACGCTCACCAGAGTGGGTTTCATGTTGACAGAAGATTTGGATGGGATTGTCATGGTTTGCCTGTGGTACGTTTAAGTCTTAAATCTGTGTGATGTTCCCACTTTTTTGTATGCATTATATTTCATCATTTGTTAGAAATGATTCATTTTTATTACATATTACACTTCTGCTTCATTTCTGTAATAATGCCATTCATTTTCTTTGTAGAAATTCTGGAAACTAGTGTTTTTTAAAGTCTTAATTTTTGGATTTAGCTGTATTTGTTTCATAAGGTGTGTGTGTTAACAATCTTGCCCCAAAATTTCAGGAATATGAAATCGATAAGACACTGGGAATCAGAGGGCCAGAGGACGTGGCCAAAATGGGGATTGCGGAGTATAACAACCAGTGCCGGGCCATTGTGATGAGGTACTCCTCCGAGTGGAAGGTATGTTCAGTTCTTTTCAGTAGAAAGTATGGTTTTTAAGTGGGCGTTGACACGCTGTATGGTCCTCTGAGCTTTTTACAAGATATTTCTAAATGCACGGATGTCTGTGCGAGTTTGTGACGCTAGATGAGTTTATCCTGCTCCTGGCACTGTGCTCCAAGAAAGACTCCTTGTCTTTACCCTGCTGGGATAAACCGAAGCCTCTGCTCTGATTTCTGAATGCATGGCCGTGCTCCATACTTCACAGTGCATTATGGGAGTCGGTGTTGTAGCAGTCACACTGGCTGGAATGTTCCAACACAGTAATGCAGGTATTTTTTAAATTCCCATTTGGACCCATTCTTGTGTGTTAATTTGACTCCCTTATGCCCCCCGCCCCCCAGAACAGAGCAGTATAGAGGCGCTGCCGAGCTCCTGCCCTCTTGTTTCTCCAGGTGTGGGAACTACATTCCGTTCTTCCTTCTTGCCCCTTAGAGGAGGTTAGCATGTCTGTGTAACTTACAAGCATCTCTGACTATTTCCCCCATAGTCTCCGTCTTCCCTTTAGTCTCTCAAAATTGGTTGAGAATTCCCTATTCTGCCAATAGTGTCATTTCTTCAAAGTTTTAAAACATTAATTCCCGTGATCCCATCAGTCATCCAATCCGACTTTGTATCTCAACAAAGAGAAGCTACTCAGGTTTCAGGCAGAGGAAGCACACAATGGAAACAGAACTGCAGGAGATAGCACTGCAGCCTGTGTGGAAAGAGCTTGAAAAGGAAAATGACCAGCTGCACAAAGACCGGGGGTGGGGGTGGGGGTGAGTGCTGAGGACAGGTTGTGAGAGTGACTGTACTCAGAAGAGGGGCTCACAGGACTGGTGACTGATAGAGCATCAGAGTGTCTCAGCCTAACTTTCTAACCTGACCATAGGGGTAAATACTGCTAGGTAGGGAATGGTTACGGACTTTTTCTCTTTTTTTTGTTTTTGTTTTTGTCTCTCTGAGACAGTCTCAATGTAGTTCAGGCTGGGACTACAGGAGTGTGCCACCATGCCCGACTAAGGAACTTTTCTTTGATTTTTTTTTTTCTCGCTTAAACGTAAAATATTTTTGAAACTTTTCATTTTGAAATAATTTCAGACATATTAAAAATTTATAGAATGGTATGAAGAGTTCCCCTATGCTGTTCATTACCTTTCCATCTTCAGTAATGGTAATATAATTTCAACAGCAGTAGGTTAATGTGAGTGAATACTACAACTTTTATTTAATATCATTAATTCTTTCACTGATTTTTATCTGATCCAAGATCCAATCCCAGATCACACATTGCATTTCGATGTTGTGTCTTCTTAGTCTCCGCCACGTGGAACATTTCATTGGGCCCTTTTTTGTCTGTCATGATACTGTCATTTTTGAAGAGTGCAGCGTGTCCCCCAATGCCTGATGTTTCCTTATAATTCAAGCATTGCATTTTGCCTGCACGCCTCAGAAGTCATGTCCTGCACTTCTCTGTGTAGCTCATCAGGAGAGCAGTGTTGCTGCTGTCTCTCTCTGATGATAACTTTGCTCAGTTAATTAAGTTGCCATCAGTGTTAGGTTTCTCTTATGTAAACTTGCAGTTTTTGCTTTCATTTAAAAGTACCTGGTAAAGAGATTCTTTGCAAATATTCTTTTTCTTAATATACTTTCATTAATTTTAGCATCCATTTATTCTTGCTAGTAACAATTATACCTGAGTTGCCAAATGGTGCTTTTATATAAATGAGTATTTGTAGGTGTAACTAACTTCTTTGTATAGAATAAATGCCAAGAAAACTGGTTCTGAATCTTATATAGTGTTTTTTTTTAATACTGATTTACTTTAACCATTGATAGTTTTTATTTTCTAAAATTTTATACGATGTCAGTAAGAGTAATGGTACATACTGGTGTAGAAGAATAAAGATCACTGCCTAATACTACTCTAATATTCATACTTTTAAAGTCTGTTGTTACCAGACTTGGCCGATGGATTGACTTTGACAACGACTACAAAACTCTGTATCCACAATTCATGGAATCTGTCTGGTAGGTTTATTTAAAATTGTAAATGTGAGAGATATGCTGTTGTATTTGTCAGTGGAGAGGTATATTCGCTTGAATTTGTTTTCAGATCCAGTTGTCTGGGAACAGGTGTGTTCTAGATTTGATAAATCACCATCGTATCCATCTGTCCTTTAGGATGTAATAGCTTCAGTAGGTTGAACAACCTGTAATCAGATACATAGCATGTCTGCCTCATGAAGTAGAATAAAGATAAGAATGTGAATGGCTTGACATCAGTTAAAGTTACTTTGCCAAATCAATCCATGCCAAATTTAGGAAAAACTAGTGGGGATTTTTTGTTATTGTTTTTGATGGGAGTACAGGGAATCAAACTCAGGACCTTACACCTGCTAGGCATGTGCTATGCTGCTGAACTGTATCCCTGGGCCCAAAAAGTTAGTTACTAAAAGAAAAAAAATTTTTTTTAAGGAATAACTTGTGCCTAATGTGATTGATGGTGATTACAGAGATGAAATACAAGTTCTTGCATGTGCTGTGGATCTCTGGGTTTTTGAACAGGGGGTCTACATGGTGCAGTTGATTTTGTTACCTATAGAGAATACTTTTTTTTTTGTACCGGGAATGGTACTGGTGACCTCGCACTTGCCAGGCAGGTGCTTATGCCGCTGGGCTAAATCCCCAGCTTTGCCTTTGAATTTAATGCTGAAAAATCCTTTATAGTGAAGTAACTATTCCATAACAGTTCCAAAATAAATCTGTTTCTTTTTATTCTCCTAAGACAGTGGAAGTAGTGCCAATCTTGACAGCTGTTCTAACTTGGACCTCCTAATAGCCTGATAATCATTACTGGTCAAGCAGGCACCTTTATTGTGGTTGCAAAATGCCCCAAATATGTAACTTAGCCTGGAGGAAACCTTATTTTCCTTAAGTTGTATACAAAAGTACAGATGAGTTACAAACCTGCTTCGTAAGGTGCAATTTCTCTGCCTATCCCTGTAAGTCATTTGGCTTTCACTGCCTTATCTTCCCATTCCCATTTCTCTGAGGAGCTGCTACACGTGCTTGGTGTGTGTGCTGTGCCTCCAAGGACGTAGGCACCCTGGACAGTGACTCAGACCTCCTTACTAACGTTCCCTAGCGCGTGTACTCGGGTGCAGAGCTGGTCAGAATCTCTGACACACAAGACTTTGGGCAGGCATTTCCAGTTCACTGGGGAGCTGGAGTGCCACTGTCGGGAGTGTCTAGTGCACTCTGGACTCTGGGAAAGGCACACACGCACACAGATCGGGACACGGGGGGTGCAGTGCTCGGAAAAGAAACAGAAGAGACGGCAATTGCTACTGCCTGCACTGCACTGCACGCACAATCTTTATTTTAGGATTCTTATATAGTAAACCGGATCAGTTCACAGAGCACAGACAATTAAGTAGTGAAAAAGCATTCTGTGTGACGAGCTACAATGTGACAGACTACAATGTTTATTCTAAACTATCTAAGTGAAGTAAACAAGCACAATCAATTCTACTAGCTCTTCTAGCCCAGGAGGAAATTCATTAGCCCAAGAATGTTGTTAATTATGTTTGTTGCTAGTGTCACAAAAGGTGGTCAGCCACTTCCTCATGACTCTGTAAACAAAGCCAGGTCACACAATATGGTTTCAGAGGGTGAGAAGATCCCCACTGAGAACAGGCATTCCTGTCCTGCCTCTGTCTCTCATACCGGGGGCTATTGTTTACTGCAGGTCCGAGGGGGCTAGGGCCTTCAAAGTGACACCTCATCCCGCACATGCCACAATGAGGGATGAGGGAGAGCGACTAAAACCAGGTTTTGTGTTAAGCATGGCGAAAGGAAGTTTCAGATTAGGGCTGTTGAGCTCTAAAATGCCTTCAGCCACAGCCTCCCAAGTAGCAGGTGCTGCCACATCCAGTTAAATATTTAGGTTTTTAATTCAAATTAAAAATTACCTATGGCTAGCACCCACCATGTTAGTCAGTGTAGCACCAGATCCTGTTTCTTAATTTATGTAAAATGTGCTTAAACCAGGCATGATAGTACGTGCCTGTAATCCCAGAACTTGGATTACATGGAGTATATAAAGCTAATTTCGCAGAGGTTTTCCCCGAGTCCTGCCCTTTGGTATTCTGTGTGAGGTCAAAGGAAGTGATTGTGATTTGCCTGAGGTCACACAGCTGCCTGTGCGGCTTTTAGGCTTAGAACTGGATCTCAGTGTATCAGTTTTAACATTCTTCCTCTATTGTGAATGTCCTTGTATCAAAGAATATTTTAAGATTTTTTTATTTCAACTTTGGAAAGTTGTTTTTGAAATACTTATCTTTTAGCTTAAAAAGCTCAAAGATACCACAAAGAAACACATTTTCTTCATAAAATGTCATTTTAACAAATGGGAAAGAGTTTCATTCATTTACTGTGCCATATACATAGGAATTAGAATATAAGGATGAAGAAAGAAGGAAATTAAATAAAAGTTTCTGTTAATTTTCTGTGTTGCCAAAGCAGGGGAGGAGATTAGTGATCAATTTGGGGTGACTGTTACGGTTGATATCATAGGGTCTGGGAACCCTATGCTATCTATGCTTCCCAGGGAAACCAGAATGATCAAGCAAACTGACATAACTGGTAGGAGAAAAATGTGGAAGAGCTAAAACACTGCTCACACGGCCTCCAGAGCAAGCCCTGAAGGGCTTTAACTGACCTTGTCCTGTGTCACCAGCACAACACACCTGGTGACACACACTTCACCCCCAAGAGAACGAGTACCTTCCGGGTGAAACAGCCTCCCTCCCCACTCCCGTGTGACCAGTAAACTCCTTGGAACTCCCTGAAAGAGAACGAGAAAGGTTAAATGCTCAGTGAGTTTTTCATTAATCATGGGAGAGAGAGCTGACACTGATCCCAGTAGTGGGTCATTTTCAACTGCTGTTTTTAAAATGCCCATTATAATAAAATTCAAACAGTACACCAGAAAACTGTTCAAAGAAAAAAGTTCATATCGTTAAAAGGGTGATAAAAGTATATTTTTGAACACTGTAGGAAATATGTAAGTGTGTATGCTGACCAGTGCAGATTTCTCTCGTTGACAGTTTGGTCCATCAGAGGCTTTTCTTCATGTCACATTGCGAACATCTTTCCATCTGATTAGATAATAGCATTTCTTAGTGTCCACCTAATGACTCACCATACTGATGTGCTGGAATTTACTAGTGAGTCTCTACATAGAAATCTTTTTTTTCACTTCTGACAGACAGAAATTCTGAACAGAAAATGATGTAAATGTTTTCCATGGAGGGAAATCTTTGTATTATATAATAAAAACTCCATCTGTTACCTTGCCAGGTGGGTGTTCAAGCAGCTGTATGATAAAGGCCTTGTTTACAGAGGTGTGAAAGTCATGCCCTATTCCACCGCTTGTAACACTCCACTTTCCAACTTTGAGGCACACCAGAATTACAAGGTACGTGAGATGCTGAGTGATGTCCCTCGGCACTGAGCGATATGCATGAAAGGTGAATGGTGTGATCACAGTAATATATTCCCAGTGGAGTGTCAACCTGGGGGCGTCTGTCACATGCCAAGCTGCATCCCAGCTGTTTTTTGAGTCAGGGTCTCACTGGTCTGCATTATAAACTTGTTTTTGGTTGATTTGTGTTGGAAAGTGATCTTGTTAACTGGGAGCTGTTTACTTTTAAATCTTTGATATTTTCATGTCAAGATTGCTTTATACTTGGAGCTAGTCTTCTAGATAGTGAGCAAAAATAATTAGTGTTGTCACAGAGTGCACATGTCCTATAGGACATGTCATTTATAGTAAATGATCATCCAAGAAATCAAATACAGAGAAACTATAGGAACTCTGTGCACACACTGAAGACCTAGAGAACCTAACTGAGGGCCTGGATCCCAAGGCAATGTCCTGCACGAGTCCAACTGAAGACCTAGAACCCATGACAGTGCCTCCCACAAGTCCAACTGGAGATCTAGAGCCCACAGCAATGACTCGTACAAGTCTGTTTTATGAATCTGCTCAGGGAAGGCCCAAAGGTCAGCAGTGAAGCTAGAAAGTCTGCACCAGCAGGGTGAAGAAGCTGTGCCAGTGGGTTGAGGGTTCTACACTGGAGCCGAGAAGTGATACTCAAAATAAGGACCAGGGCTCTCCGGAAAAGTAGCACAACTGTCCTCAGCAACAGTGAGGTCATGAGCTCCTCTGACAATGAGTACAAGCTGAGCTCATACTAGGAAGCCAGCATGACAAGCTTCTGGAGATTGAACAGCACACATCTTCCCCGCTGAAGCCAGGAAGTGGTAAAGACCAAAGCTTCCCATAAAGTGAACCTCAGCCATTGTCTGCTACAAGGTCCCAGGCTCCTGTGTCAATGAGAACAGCCAAGTTCATGTCAGGAGAGAAGCTCAATGAACTCCAAGAACCAACAACTCTTAGGAGAACCCACAATGCTGAACTCTTCCTCTGCAGTTGCCTTTTATCCTGGCCACGGTCCTCAGGTGGGCCATCCACTCCCAGCACCGCACTGGTGCAGTTCAGCCGGTGTTAGAAGTTCATCTCCCGTTACCAACCCTTCACAGTGAGCTGACTACAATTCAAATACATGATGTTTCAGTATGATTCTTTCTGATATTACAGGTGAAAACATAACTTTTCTCAAACAGTTATCAACATCATTTGTTCCTCTTGATATATTAACTTTAAAAAGTCCCCTGATGGGGCTGGGGATTTAGCTCAGGAGCATAAGTGCCTGCCTTGCAAGCAGGCAGCTGTGAGTTTGATCCCTGGTTCCGATAAAAAAAAAAAAAAAAAAAAGTCCCCTGATGTGTTAAAAGATTTTTATATTCTCTGGGTTCTGTGTGCGTGCGTGTGTCTGCCCATGTGCAGTACTCTGAATTGAACCCAGCACCTTCACACTAAGCTCTGTTCCCTGCCAGTTTTTATTTTGTTTTGAGACAGGGTCCTGCTGAGTTGCCCAGACTTTCCTGGATTACAGACATGCACCATCTAACTCACCTGCTGTTTCTGGCTTTTGTTATCTGTTAAGTATTGAAAATTTTTGATGTGGAATTTCTTGCATTGGTTTTTTATATTATATGAATATTATGGGCTTCTACAACAATACCTCAGAGCCAACCATGGTGGTGCAAGCCTATAATCCCAGCACTCTAGAGGCTGAAGCAGAAGACTGTTGCAAGTTCAAGACCAGCCTGGGATACAAAGTGAGCTCAAGGCCAGCCTGAATTGCATAGGGAGACCCTGTCTCAAAAAGACAAAAATCTTAAAAAGTAAAAAAACCTCATTTTGTTCCAGGATGTTCAAGATCCTTCAGTATTTGTAACTTTCCCTTTGGAAGAAGATGAAAATGTATCTCTGGTTGCTTGGACGACTACCCCCTGGACTCTACCTAGTAACCTTGCTGTCTGTGTTAATCCAGAAATGCAATATGTAAAGATTAAAGGTAAGTCTGAGGCTGCTTACATTCATCAGAATGGATAAGATAATTTTATTTAGGGAGAACTGTAAAAGCTCACGTATCTTTTTGGAGTAAAAAAGTCTCTCACAAGATCTTTACCTAATCAGAAATATAAGCCGTTTTATTTCTAATTTAAAAGTAACATAAAAATTAAAATAGTATAAAATAGTACTGAGATATAAAAGTAAAATTTCTTTATAATTTCCTGTAGCGTGCTTTAACCCACCATTCCCTTCTTATAGGTGAAGAATCCAAGATTCAGAGATAGGACATTATGTCATAGTAGCATTGATACCAGGACTTGAGGACTTTGTCTCTCAGATACTTCCTGGTAGAGTTATCATTGTCTTAGCTAGCACCTTCCATAGAGATTTATGTGAAAAAAGAAGTTGGTGTTCTGTGCACAAGGACAGCTTCAGGTCTGGATAGTTCATGGGGAGGGAAAGGAAATAACAAAGAGAAAAACCCATTGTCCAGGAAAAATACTGTGGTACAGCTGCTGCGGAGAACAGTATGGCATTTCTCCAGAAGCTGAAAGTGGAACCATGGGCCTGCGCCATCTGCCCACAGGAAGTTTAGGCAGTATGCATATGCAAACATGTAATAATAAAAACAAGAAGAAAAATATTTTAAAGGCAATTGTGATTCATGCCACAACTTGTTGAACCAGTGTGCTGAGTAAAATAAGCCAGCCACAGAAGGTCAGATCTGTAGGATTCCTCTGATCTGTGATCCCCAGAGCAGTCAGCTTCAAAGAGCAAAAGGTCCAGCTGTGATGGCTGGGTTGGAAGAGAGGGAGCGATACTGTCTCAGGGGTAACGTGTTTCCATTTCTGATTCCAGTAATGAGGATGCAAGAACATTGGGAATGTACCTAATGCCACTTACAAAGGGTTAAAGTTAGTTTTTATAAACTAAGGGACAGTCCACTTGATCCGTACTAGCTTATGCTGGCAAGGAAGAAGTTGAAGGAAGAAATTGGAGAGCAGTGGAGGTCAGAAGCAAGGTTTATTTATTTGATTCTCCCCTGACTGCTGGTAAGACCAGGTGTGGTCCCCGTGCTGGCCATCGGGAAGAACTGTCTCTGCACAGGAGCCTGGGTAGGGGTCTGTGACTGCTTTTCTGGGCCACTGGAGATCCCCTCTGTACAGTTTTCCTGTGACCCGAGTCACTGGCCGTCTGGAGTGAACCTGGCAGCCTGAGGAGCCATCTGACCACGACTTCAAAGTGTCATCCCTCTGCCACGTACCGCACTTGTTTTTTCAGACGTGTATGTCTGAGTGACAGGATCCTTTGAGGTCAGGTGGGGAGTGGCAGCATTATTTGTAGCAGTTTTTCAGTGCATTAAAAAAGCCTTGGTAATGAGCCATAGATTCCTTTTCCCCTTGTCTTCCTTGCCTTTATTTTTTGTGGTGCTAGGATTCAAACCCCATGGTTAAGCACACCCTATACCCTGGGCACCTTTTCTTACTGTGAGCCAAATGTATGACATAGGCTCTGGTAAATTCTGGTGTGTTCATAGTTGTTTCTTTGTTGTTTGTTTTGTACTGGGGATGGAACTCATGGCCTTGCCAGGCAGGCACTTATGCCGCTGAACTAAATCCCTGGCTCTTTTTTGTCTTTTTGAGACAGAGTTTCACTATGCCATTCAGGTTGGCCTTGAGCTCACTTTGTAACCCAGGCTGGTCTCAAAACTGGCAACAATCCTCCTGCCTCAGCCTCCTGAGTGCTGGGATCACAGGAGTGTGCCACCACGCCCAGCTCCTCGTGTGCTCATAGCTTACAGGTGGGAGTTTACATTGTGCTAGATTTTTGTAGAGTAGTTTTTCAGTATTAAATTGTGATGTTCATACAATCACTCCAGCTTTAGTATTCCTAGACTAAATCCTCCAGGACATACATTGTCTCAATGTGCATAGTAATTAAGTTGTAAGACAATTTGGGTACTTATTAGTCGATTTGTTAGAAACAATTTGTACCTCGAATAATGGATTCCAATGGAACTATTTAAAAGAATAAAGATTTATATCTATATGGAAAGATGTGTACAATATATTATGTGAATACAAGATACAAAACTGTAGAGTATTATTTTATAGTTGTTTTCAAAATACATAGAATTTACACATACTTACATTATTTGGTATGTATGTGCAGAAAGATACCTGAATGGACACCCAAATGAGGATATATTAGAGGAACTGAGATCACAGGGGACTTCTACTTAGCGAGCTACTTAGTTTGTTAATATTATGGTATTTGTTGCTGATTTTGTGGTACCATGGTCAAACCCAGGACCTCACACATGGTGAACAAGCACTTTACACCTTAGCTTACTAAGGTTGTTGCAGTTTATAAACATTGACAAAATTACATGTATGAGGTGCAGTGGGTAGTACGTGTTAGCTGCCCAGCTGCATCAGCTGCCTGTGTCCAGCATGGTGTAGTGTCCTGTGCTGTGCTCCTGCGTGAGGCTGGGCACACCGCATGCAGGCGATGTGGGAGCTCCTCAGCAGCAGCTGTGCCTCTGCATGTCTAGCCCAGATGCTCTGAACATCACTGAAATCTGCTTTTTCCCTTCTCATAGATGCTGCCAGAGAAAAATTATTCATTTTAATGGAAGCCAGATTATCAGCCCTCTATAAGTCGGAGAGTGACTATGAGATCCTTGAAAGGTGATTATTCAAATAGTTGATATGTGTTTGTCTGTCCATCTTTAGTTTTTTTTTTTTTTGTTTGTTTGTTTTTTTTTTTTTGTCTTTCCTTTTTACCGGTACCAGGGATTGAACTTGGGACTGCCTGCTTACAAGGCAGGTGCTTATGCCGCTGAGCTAAATCCCCAGCCCCCCATCTTTAGTTTTAAAAAGAATCAAGCTTCATTATCTTCTGTCTGTAGCACTGCGACTGTTAAAGCCACATCCCTGTGCTCATGACAGAGCAGCATCCCAAGGGGGTGGTGATTTGCTGGGGCTGCTTTTCTCTGATTTTTTTGAGCCTAATTGTTACTGTTTCATTGTCCTTATTCCAGGTTTCCTGGTGTTTCTCTCAAAGGCAAGAAATACAAGCCCTTGTTCGACTATTTTCTGAAGGTAAGTGCAGGTAGCCAGGACACAGGCTCTCTGCCTGCGACTTTCTGATCCTGGAGCACAGCTCTAAGTGGAATTCACAGCATCTTGTTAACTTGTTCTTGTGTATCGCCCAATCCAGAAGTCTACCTGAGTATTAACAAAATTAAATTGTGGTGAGAATCTTGGAGCTGTGCTCCATGGTTTTCAGTTTCTGGCACAATTACTATTGCAAAACACCCCACCCCCAGCCCCAGCCCCACTAAAATAAGGTCAAATAGAAACCCTTTGGCAGTTCTTCATTAAAACTCCTGGGCAAGGTGGCGGAGCAGCGCCTCAGACCTGGCTTCCTGTGCAATGTGGAAATGATAATGGGCTGGAGAACCGAATCATTTCTGTCGCAGCTAGGACAGAACGTCTGCTGACGCTGAGGTTGCTCCATGAGTTGGTGACTTTGTTGTTGAGACCCTATCCAAGTGTCTGTCCTCTCTGTTCACTGTTTTCACTCTGAATGCTTTCCCACAGTGTCTCCCACTTAACAGCTTTTGTCCTCTTTTCGTGTCACTTCCTAACATTTCTGTGTGCCCTGTCCTTGGTTTTATGTGTCCCTGCAATCTTATGTCTTATGCCAGCATTTACGAGAAGTCTGTCCCACTTCCAGCAGATCTGATTCCTAGCCACACCTCCAAACTGGCCCTTTCTTTCCTGCCTCCTTATATTTTTAAAGTTTTCCTCCCATTTTAAATATCCTCGCCTGTTATTGTATCTTCTGGGTACAAACCATCCCTGTAGTCTGAACGCAGCTGCCATCTGAAAGAAGCCTTCTCGGGAGTGCCTCCCTTCTGCCTGCATTCTGTTAGTGTCTTAACATTGTCTTATTTAGAACCTCTTTCCCTGGTCAGTGGCTGTTTACCTTTCTGAATCACAATCCCCATAAAGGACCAGGGAAAGCTTGGCCTTCAGAACGGGACTCATGGATACTCGGGAGAGGAACCTCAGCTCAGTCAGGGGCCTGTCCGCATGGTGTGCTCCAAACCTGCTGATTATACCAAGCAATACTTGCCTGCTAAGTAAGGCCTCCGGAGAGATTTTAGGTGGAGCCGCCTGCTAAACCACACAGGTCCTGGGCTGCTGAGTGGGGCTGTGGTGTGGACACTGCCTGGGGCAGTACCATGGCTCTTGGTGGTGTCTGCTGACCTGTCCTAGGAGAATGGTGGACCCGGGTGAGATTGATTTGGGACAAGAGAATTCAGCGATGGCTTTCTTCGTCTGTATTTAAGACCCCCACGGGGTGCAAACCCTTGTGCTCATCTCCAAGTTTAAACTAGGCACCTTTCAAACACTTCAGGGTGACTTGAGTTGTTGAAAATTAAGTTATTTTCCCAGTTTAAAGTGCTCAAGAAGCAGAATGTTAGGAGGGAAATAGCATTGTGCTGTTTGGGAGCAGAAGACCTCGCTTCAGATCCAGCCTTCGTGGCTATCACTGGTGTCATTTGGAAAAGTCACTTATCTTTATCCTGAATTTGCTCATTTATGATACTTTTAAAAGAGCAAAAATATTTCTGAAGTATATGAAGAATAAAGTTTGTCATGAAACTGTAGGAGTTAAATGAGAAGTCATTCATGAAAGTACTTGGTATCAGTGCAGAGAGCGAGGAAGGTACAAGGCCGCTTGTATGCGGAGAACCGTGAAGAGGCGGAGACAAGTGCTCTTGCGCTGTGTTAACCTGACAGTGTAACTGCCACATTTCCCCTAGGTCTTATTATGAGTAGATGCCTGGAGAGCTTTTGTAGCTCTGTGATTTCCCCACTTTTTTCTCAGGAGGTTTCCTTTTATGACTGAATAGCTTCAACGAGGTGGAAAGAAAAGAAAGCACATACAGTAGAGGAAAATAAACTGGGAAGCAGAGGCGCCATGGACTGTGTTTTTTGCGATTGTATGCTGAGTTCACACTAGGGCGAGGGTAGGCTTGGATAGTGAGCAAGAAAGCCCAGTTAGGTGCCCGAAAGAAGTTTGAAATTTTCATCTGCAAATCTTTAGTAGTTGTGCCATTTATGCATAAAGACCCATTATACAAGGAACAGATCTATTGAACCAGCTTGTTTTTTTCTGACCTGCGTTAGTCATTTTTCTATTTCTAAAAGTAACTTTGTATGAAGTTTTTTTCAGGCTAACGTTGATTCATCCCTGATGCCGCTGCCTTACTTTTCCAGTACAAAGAGAAGGGTGCTTTCACTGTGCTTGTCGACAGCTACGTGAAGGAGGAGGAAGGCTCGGGAATTGTGCACCAGGCTCCTTACTTCGGAGCTGTGAGTAACAACCTTGCAAACCTTTCATGAGACATAACTGCCAGTGAACATTCTCCCTGGGCTGCTGTCTTGGGCCTCATCGAGCTTCTTGGTCTCATTTCGGCCACAGACTCAGCCCCTTTCCTGGCTCCCTGCATGTAAAACTTGTACCTGTAGATTGGATTCCTTCTGCACTGATAGCTGGAAGCTGTGTGTCAGATTATGGTCCAATGCTGGGTGTTTAATAACTTTTAAAAGGACAAGGTGCCTGCTGGGTCTTCATTCATTCATGAGTTACATGTGGTAAATTCCTCTCTTCAGGATACATAGCGTACATTTTTCCGAGAACACTTTTTCTGGTATTACATTTCTTTGACTATAATTTTTGTTTTCACGTATATTAATAAATTTTATTTTATATATATGAATAAAAAAGAAACCAGGCATGGTGGCTCATGCCTGTAATCCCAGCACTCAGTCAGGCTGAGGCAGGAAGATCATTGCAAATTCGAGACTGGCTTGGGCTACAAAGTGAGCTCAAGTCTGAACTGCAGAGAGACACCGTGTCTCAAAAAGACAAAAAAAAAAAAGAGGCTAGCACAAACATTAAAGGTAGTACTTCCCAGTAAACCATCGCGGCCTTGCCCCAGAGCTATGCGGGTTTTGTTGAATTGAGTACCTGGATGCACAATGCTTCCCACTGCTAGGAATGTGCGTCCGCCACAGTCACTGCTGCAAGGATGCTGGGGTCACCTGCAGACTCTTGGGGTTCATCTTGTCAGTGAATGGTGCCTGTATTCTGTAGGGCCGGAAGCTAGCTGTCTTCATTTATCCTAATCTCTGCAGGGGCTTTTGTCATGGAATCCTTTAAATAGAAATAGTATAATAAATCTTTATAATGAAGCAATCCAGCTGCATGAATTAGCATTTGGGAGACCTGTGTTACCTCTTCCTTGCCCCTGTACCTTTTTTATTTTGGCTAGAGGAATTTGAAGCAAATCTTCAGCATCATGCCTTTCATCTGTATATAGTTCCAGATGCATCTCTGAATAAAGACTTAATGTATTCACCATGCCATTGTTATTTATAAGCAATAAAGTCAGCAGTTCTTTAATTTTACTTAAAACGATGTAAGCAGTCCTGATAAGACTGATTTTAAATTACTCATCACATATCAGTTCATAATTTTAGAGCAAGCTGGTATGATTACTCTACTGATAATTGGTAATAAAGAAATAATTCTGTTTGTATGTGAGTCACAGCACCAAAAAGTAATACTGTAAAACCCTGATTTGCAAGCATAATTTGTTCCAGAAATATATTTATAATCCAAAGCATTTGTGCACTGTATCCTAGTGAATTTCCCCATAAGAAATTATAGAAAATCAGATGATTTGTTCCACGGCCCATAAATATTCATAAAAAATTAGTGCAGCCAGATGTGGTGGTGCATGCCTGTAATCCCAGCATTTAGGAAGCTGAGGCAAGAGAATTGCTATGAGTTTGAGACCAGCCTGGACTATGTTAGCAAGATTTGGTCTCAAAAAAAAAAAGGTACAATCCGTAATATAATACATAATAATAATAAAGAAAATACAAAATATGAAGAAAAATAAATTAACTTGTGGTACTTAACTTTTGCAAACTTTCATGGTTTGTGGCCATCGCAGGGGATTTGGGAGAGGAGGTCACTGTGGAGGAGGATTTCCCAGTCACTGCTGGGGTCGCTGTTCTCTGGGCTCTGTGGAGTCTTCGTCTTTCCATGCAGTTTTAACAAGGAGCCTGTCCAAGGACCCTGGCTTCTGCCTTCTTTAGAGGATTTCATGGAAATGTGACTTCGCCTTGTCTTTAAGCAAATTCTCTCACAGTGCTAGCTTTATTTGAGTGGGGCTTTTCTACAAAACTTTGTGCTCCCCACATTGTATATATCTCCCTATTCTCATTTGAAGTGTGGGGTTCCTCTGCCCTTTTTACTCCTGCAGACAAGGTCTCCTCCATAACCTCTTGGTGATGAGACATCACCCGCCATCCTGCGTGGAGATGCAGAGGGGAATCAGTGGCTTGGTTGTGATCATGTGGCACTCGGTGACAGTATTTCTCATATTGCAAGACATCGATCATTTATCAAGTTAAAATTTATGAGAAATGTTAAAATTTATTAGAAATACTTGCTTGTCTTACATAACACTTGTAGAGCAAGGTTCCAAACCCAAGGTTTTGCTGTAATAAAGACAACTGTGGGTTTGTAGATTTTCCTTTTTACATGAGGATAGTGGTTAGTTACTGTAGATGTAAATACCACTGGCCTAAGTGCTGCACGCTGTAGACGTTCACTTGTCCACAGGCGTTGGCACCACGGGCTAACCATGTCCAAGACACCTTCCTCCCTGTGAGCTCATCCTCACCAGGTGGCACAGTGCGTGGTCACCGCCTGGAAACTACTTTGTCTCATGGTGTGGAATGTTACCTGTGCCACCTGCATTTGGGTACTGTGCCTAGCTTTTCATGTGAGCTTGTCTGCTCCATTCTTGGTGCTTCTACTTAGCTGTGCTCTGGGTGTTTTCCTGTCTGTTCATGCATCCCATCCCCAGGCAGCTCAGCCTAGCAGCAGGTAGTATAGCTCCAGAGAGAAGGAGCTTGTTGGCTTGCCAGCCTAAGTCTTTAATTTCAGATTTAGGCAGCAGAGCAGGTGTTGAGGACCACAGATTCTGAAACAGGCTTTGAATCCTACCTGGCTGCTTCCCAGCCAAGCTCGTTGCATCTCAGCTTCTGTGGGAACTGTTGCTGATTTGTGCCAGGGGAATGCCTGGGGAGACCAGGAACACCCCTGCGCCTTCCATGCAGCGCCATTGTGAGGGTGGAGGGGATTGATGTGGTCAAGAACCCAGGACGTTGGCAGACGAGGAGCTCTAACTTCAGACACTTTTCCATCCGTTCTGGAAGCTCCATGTTGTAACCCAGGGAAACTACGCCATCTGAGACCTGGTTTCTTTCTTTTATAAGATGAATGCCTTGAAGTGAGGTCACTGTTGTCATCCTGAGGCCTGTACTTTTATAGGATCCCAATCTGTGTGTACATCAAACATCTTATGGTACTGAGCAGGCCATGCCTGATGCCTGGGTGGACTTGCGGTTTGCAGGTGTGCTTGTCGGCTGCTATGATATATCAGATATTTCGTTTCAGTTTTTAGTTGTTGAAACATTCATCTGCCTAATCTGTCTTCTCACGTACTATAGGTCGGAGTCTGTGAAATAATAGTTGAAGACTGGGCCAGACACCCAATCTAATCTCTCTCTGGTCTAGGTGTGAGGCTATAATTGCCTGAATGATAATTGAGTGACTTTCAGTTAAGCTGAAGAAAAAGGGAAAGAGAAAGATTAAAAATAGTCTTGCAAATCTGTGACTTTGTGCCTCCCTCCTTTCTCAACACACAAATTTAGACTATTTTGTTCTTCTCCCCCTTCCCTCTTCCTTTGCCTTTTTCCAGGATGACTTCCGCATCTGTATGGACTTCAACATCATTCAGAAAGACACACCCCCTATCTGCCCAGTGGATGCATCAGGCCGTTTCACAGCAGAAGTGACACATTTTGCAGGACAGTATGTGAAGGTCTGTAGTCTTTGTGATGTAGAAGGGTATCCGTCTCATCATACTTAGAAAAAGCAATGCTAGGCTGTACCATCAGCTGTACTCAGAGGACTTAATGTCTCTGTCTTGGTGGGGACAGCCCAGGGCATTCAGATTATTTGTTTTTCTTATAAGACAAAAAACATTAATATAGGAGTTGCTTTTTAAGCTGAAACCTCAGTATTCAGGTTTAAGTGCAGTGGTGTACTAAGGGGTTTGGGGTAGTAGTTTGGGCACTTGTCCCTACAAGGCTTTGCCATCACTGCTCTAGAGAAAGCTTGTGGTGACTCAAGGGTAGGCATGAAGAAAATTGAGCCACAGTTTGTGTCTCATGAAGCAGCCTTGTGATCATTTCTTTTTTTTTCTTTTTTTTTTTTCTTTTTTTTTTTTTTTTTGTCTTTTTCTTTTTTTATCGGTACCAGGGATCGAACTCATGACCGCCTGCTTGCAAGGCAGGTGCTTATGCCGCTGAGCTAAATGCCCAGCCCCAGCCTTGTGATCATTTCTAATTGGACTTCTCACTACTTTAATGGTATGCAGTGTACTTAAAAGTACAGTCCTGTATCCCGGCTGCTAGGGAAAATGGCAGGTTTGAGGTCAGCCTGAGGAATGTAAATTTTACATACTTCATGCTTACTAAGCACAGTAAATCCAGACTTAGGAATGAGTTCTCTTCCATGAGAATCGTTCCTTAGTTGGGTTCATTTGTAAGCCAGCAGAGCGACTCTTCCGCAGTCCACCTGTGGAAGTTGGCAGCTCCAAACATAATTTGGAGATGTACTGTAGCTAAAGATGGACAGTGTTTTTTGATGATGTGTTCTTTGTGCCTTTCATTCATAATCACATGTCAGATTTTAGTAATATGTTGTTAGTAAGAGGAATAGACTTTACCTAAGATCCTGGGATGTGAACGCAGGACCACTGCACTAAACTGTGTCCCCAGCCTGCTTTATTTTTTATTTTGAGACAGGATCTTACTCAGGTGCCCGGCTGTGGTGTGGACTTGCACTCCAGTCTCAGTGCTAGGGTTACAGGTGTGGACTCCCACACCCAGGTGGGATGTTTTCATGGCTAAATTTTTCTCCTTTTTTTGTTTTTTAACCAGGATGCTGACAAAAACATCATCAGGACCTTAAAGGAACAGGGCCGACTTGTCGCCACCAGCACCTTCACTCACAGCTACCCTTTTTGCTGGAGGTGAGAGGGTGTGAACACTGTTGTAGCTGGGCTTTGTAGTGTGCACCCCTGCCTTTGTATTATTGTGGGGCTCATCTCGTGGGTGTCCTGAAGAGTTAGCCTCTCAGGACCATGACACCCACACCTTAAAGGAAAAGAGGTTTATTTTGGCTCACGGCTTCCCACCATGACAGCTGTCTCCAAGGCAGCCATGGTGTGGTGGGTGGGCCAGGTCCAGTGGTCCTAGTGGACCAGAAACAGAGTAAAGGGGCAAGCTGAGCAAAGAGATCTGTCTTTCCCCATCACTTCCCAGTGACTGCCCTCTTCCCACTGGAGCTCACCCCCTAACAGCAAGCCGAGCTCTTGGTCTGGTCACCTTCCCAAAGCCCTGCCTGTGAGGGCGTGAGTTTTTGGGGAGACCTTCTCCATCTCGGCTGCAGCAATGTTTGAAAACTGCGTGGGGTATTAAATGCGAGGGCTGAATTTGAGGCCCCTCAATGTCACGTTTTTGTCCACATGTGTCTGTTTTTCTCACACAACCCTGGGGAAACTGACAACTTTATGTACTGATAAAATTCCTAACAGTGAGGGAGCACAGCCCCTCAACACATGTGGTGCCCCTGAGACGCACCCTGCAGTGTTGTGTCTTTTTTTTTTTTTTTTTTTGGCTTTTTCTTTTTTATCGGTACCGGGGATCGAACTCACGACTGCCTGCTTGCAAGTCAGGTGCTTATGCCGCTGAGCTAAATCCCCAGCCCCTGCAGTGTTGTGTCTTAAGACGCTTGTCATCAGCAGAATTGGTTTTCTCCCTGGTCCTGTTTCCCCATGGGCTTTTACCTTTCTTGCTGTCTTGGAGGAAGTGAACTGGTGTTGAAGACTTAGACATTTGTCACTGTAGTAAAATAAGTCTTAGCAGAAGGCCAAGCAGTGCAGCCTCACTGGGCCCGGGATCCTCCCTCTGACCATCTGCACCATGACGCTGCTTCCCCAGGTCTGACACGCCCCTCATTTACAAAGCGGTGCCCAGCTGGTTTGTGCGTGTGGAGCACATGGTGGACCATCTGTTGAGGAACAATGACCTGTGCTACTGGTGAGTGGGGCATGTGTTTCCCTGTGCTGTCCTCTCTGGGTAGTGAGTGTGGTCTACATGCCCAAATTATAATCCTGATAGCTAACTTGTTGGAATAGTTGTGTTTCATATGTTGGCAATCATAACAATTGAATATTAAACAACGGAACTCATAACCTCATACTTGCCAGGCAGGCACTTATGCTACTGAGCTAAATCCCCAGCCCCTAGATTTTACTTCTTGTTTACCATGAAGATCCAACTAATGCTACAAACTGCATTTGAGGTTGGGTGTGGTGGTTCATGTCTGTGGCCTCAGGACTCTAGAGACTGCAAGCTCAGCTTGGCCAGCCTCATGAGACCCTAACTCAAAATAAAGAACTGTTTTTGTTTTTTGTTTTTGTTTCTCTTGTCTTTTTAATACAGGGTCTTGCTATACGGTTCAGACTGGCCTTGAGCTCACTTTGTAGCCCTGATGGAATGATCCTCCTGCCTCAGCCTCTCAAGTACTGGGATAACAGGAGTGCACCACCACGTCTAGCTTAATAAAAAAACCTTAATGGTTAGGGATGTAGCTCAAATATGGAGGCTAGGTACTAGGTTCAGTCCTTACTACCAACAAAAAACAAACAGTAGAAAAAATAAGCTACATGTGCCTTTCGGAGTATGAGGTGGATTACAGCGCAACAAAGGAAGTGGTTATAAACTTTCTAATCTGTTTCAGCAAAACGACTGACTTCACAAAAGATAACTTTTCTGTTTTCCAAGCAAGCAAGCTCATTAGTTCCCTGACATGTAAGGTACATTTATTAGTAAGATTACCTTGAGGGGATCCACTCACATAAACTAATGTTATAACGTAAGATGATGATACAAGTTTCCAGGAGGGCAAAGAGGCTATTTGGGGGCCTAGGAATCCCCTAACTGAGCCCAGCCTTGAGATGGATTCCTGCAGAGCTGAACCTCAAGGGAGCAGAAGTGTTGGGAGTGGGGAACAATGAGCTGGGGAACCTGCCCCGATGCTGGAAGTGGCAGCACGGGGTCAGGGAGGACCAGAGAGGAGGAGTCCCGACTGCCGGAGCCCACCAGCGACACCTTTATCACATGAAGACTTGGGCTGGTGCCTTCTCCCCAGAAGACAGGCTCCTAGCAGCAAACAGAGATTCTGGAGCTTTCAGGCCACAAAGTGTTATACAAAGGCTTATGCAGATGTAATGACAGCTGGGCATGGTGGTACACTCCTGTAATCCCAGCACTTGGGAGGCTGAGGCAAGAGGATCATTGCAAGTTCGAGACCAGCCTGAGCTACAAAGTCAGTTCAGGGCAAACCTGAACTGCACAGGGAGACCCTGGGTCAAAAAACAAAAAAGATACAATGACTTACTAGTGTCCTGACAAGATCAATTCTGTAACCTGTTTCTGTCAGGGTGCCAGAGTTCGTGCGAGAACGGCGGTTTGGAAACTGGTTGAAAGATGCGCGTGACTGGGCGATCTCCAGAAACAGATACTGGGGCACCCCTATCCCGCTGTGGGTCAGCGATGACTTCGAGGAGGTGAGGCAGGGTGTGCGTCCTTTGCTCTTCTCGTGGGAATGCGATGTGAAAGTGTTGCTTTTTTTGTCTCTTCATCAGTCTTTTCCTTATTTCTTCCTTGGATTATGACGTGAAATAAAATTTTTTATTTGATTTTTATTAAAGGGAGTAAACCAGATTAGTAAAAAGAAAACAGTGATAGGACAGTAGGAAAGTCACAATTATTATTAGGTTGCATATTGTTATCCTCTGAATAGTTGCCCAGACTAAGAGCCCCAGGCCTGCAGCCAGTCAACGCGAATCGGTCAGGTTGCTTCCCCACCTCACTTACTGTTGTGCAGGCTGCATCCAGTCTGGTTGCTGGGGCGGGGCGTGTGGAGGCGGCTTCCTTGCTGGTTCTCCCTGGCCAGCAGAGCCTCCGCCAGCACACAGGAAGGCTGCATGGCTTCCTCATGCCCTTCCTGCATGCCCTTCCTCCGCAGGCGACAGGGCCTCCACGCTGCATGGGGATTGGTGGCTGCATTGCTTCCTTGCTGTTTCTCCCTGTCCAGTGGGCCCGTCGCCTCTGGTTTTCCTGTTTTTGCTGAATTCCTGAGTTACCTGTCTCCTTGGGCTTCACGTCTCAGTTCACATCCTTCCTGTGTGCGGGGACCCACCTCTCCCCCTCCTTCATATTGCTGTATTCCAGGGTCTGGACACCAGAGCTTGGACATCTGCTTTCTCTGCTGCTCACCACTCTGCCATTTTCCCTGAAGTCCTCAAAATCAATTTTGAGAGTTTAAATTTTTACCTATTTTAGTTTAAATGCTGTTTTTAATTTTTTTTCTATGTATATTTTGTATTTGTCTCAGGGAAATTACATATTAAAAGTTTTTTCTGGTGTTGCTGTGATCTCTCTTCCTCTACTTTAAGTTACAAGATTAATTTAATCCTAAATTGATCGTGCAGATAATGAAAAAGTAGAAATCAGAAACAAATGTACCTTGCATTGCAGCTCTTTAACTTTTAAAACTAGCCCTGTGGGCAGGTGGGTGGACGGGTGGAAACAAAGACAGATGGTTTTCCCTGGTGGACCCTCTGTCCAGGGCAGACGGATGAGAGCCTGACGCGCAGCAGTGCCCAGGAATTGATCAGCTTCCTGTGCGCCTGGAGGTGTCAGTGAAGTACCTGGTCCACAAGAGTTTTCAGGACTGATGGGAAGGGCAGAAAGAGGCTGTGGATACTCTGTGGGCAAAAGAGCCACAGCAGCCCTTGCTTGGGCGGCTGCTGCAGGGAGATTCTCCCCCTTCTGGATATTTCCATTAGCCCAGGTCATAGCTCTGAGATCAAAATGTGGTTTTTCAAGAGAGATAACCCACAGTGGTAACTATCTTTTAGCCCAGATTGGTGTGTTAGCCTTAAAAGAATATCAAGTCATTTGTGGTGACACATGCCTGTTATCCCAGCATTCAGGAGGCTGAGATAAAGATTGCCACGAGTTTGAGGCCAGCGTGGGCTGTGTAGTGACTTTAAGGTCAGCCTGAATGACAGAGTGAAGCCCTGTCTCAAAACAAAAGAAAAAGCAGAGGTCGTCAGAGAAATAAAAAGAATTAGGATGTATTATGTATGTGTTCCAGCTCCCCATTAATGAGTATCATCATGTACTATAAACATGTATTAATGTAAGTATAAACAACAGGGTCAATAGTTTCTGCAACTAAACATGATGCCAGGTAGATGACCCCAGTGATAGTAGCTTCTGCTCTTTTGTTTTTGACAGGTAGTTTGCATTGGCTCTGTGGCAGAACTTGAGGAGCTCACAGGAGCAAAGATCTCAGATCTGCACAGAGAGAGGTCAGTGTCTGCTGAGTGTCTGCCTCACTTCAGCCCAAAAACCCCTCTCTTAAGACGTGGTCTGGCAAATTACAGAGCTGCATGCGGGAAACACTAATTTGTGAATGGCTTTGGTTTTTCATTTGTATCCTTTTTACTTTCATTAGCACGTTTCCAATATGTAATGAAGTGACTGTATTCGCTGTCAGGGATTGGTGGATGTACGTGACATATTTCAATTCTGTCCCTCTCCTTCCTTCCATTCCCCTTTTATTTTTCAACATCAGATTCATTTATTTATCTTAGGAAATCTTATGAAGTTAATTGTCACATATACAGATTGAAAACCAGATTAAAGCCAGAGAACACATAAAACATGTAAGGAAATTGTACTCAGTCAAGGTATGTTTTTAGATGCATTACTGGCAGTGCATTACATCACCTTTTTCCTGTTACTCTTTATTTCATATATGTACATACTTATGTATGTATGTATATGTGTGTACATATCTCTTGTATATATAATTTTTATATAATTTATATATCACATGTGAGTTACTTAACATTATGGTCTCAAAGTGGATCCATTTTCCTACACAAATACATTTCCTCTATCCCGTCATCTGTTCATGGAGTATAATATAGGCTGATTCCAAGACTTAGCTATGGAAACTGCTGTCACATGGGGATCTGCGTACGTCACTGTAGTAGCTTGTCTTTAGCTACTTCGGGAAGGTGCCTAGAAGGAGAATGGCTGGGCCAGATGAAATTTGTTCTTAGTTTTTTGGGGGATCTTCCACACTGATCTCTAAGGCGATTACGTCAGTCTGCACTCCCATGGAGAGTGGAGAAGAGCTCCCCTACAGCCTCACTAATGTTTGTTATTGATTGATAGTTGTTTATTTGAACTCACTGTGTTGCCCAGGCTGGCCTCAAATTCAGAGCCATCTTCCTGCCTCAGCCTTCCAAGCAGTGGGATTCCAAGTATATGCTACCGAGCCCAGCCTTGGTTTCTCCATGGTAGCCCCTCTTAGTGGAATGAGATGGGATCTCAGTGTTACTTCATGTGCACTCCTTAAATGGCCAGCAATGTTGGACCCTTTCCATGTATTTACTTTCCATTTGTATCTCTTTGTCTGAGAAATGATTCTTCATTTCAGAAAACCACATTTTTAAATGGGCCTTCAACTTCGGGGGTTTCTAATGTTTTAGAGGTTCTTTATACATTCTAGCTGTTAGTCCTTCGTCTGAGGAGTAGCTGGCAAAAGTTTCCTGCCGTTCTGTTGCTTCACTGTGTCAGTGGTTTCCGTGGCTGTGCAGGGAGTTACTCTTGAATCCCGCTGGGTTGAGATAGTGTTCCCTCCTCTTTCAGTGACGCATCAGGGGACTTCGGTGTGTGACCCTTCAAAGTGAGGGCTCCTCTTGTCATTTTGCAAACTTCCTGGAGTGTTCGCCCCAGCCTCAGCTGGTCTCGGCTGTCACTCGGGTGCTCTTGATGCCGTCAGAGAAGGAAGCACAGTGGATAGGTGTTTGCGAGTAGCAAAGCCCAGCACCCCGGAGTGCATACTAAAATAACAATAAAAATTGTAACAGACCAGTTACAGTCATTTATCAAGTGTCCTGCGCCATATATAATTGCATGCACTGTACTCCTGTACAGTTTATAGCATAGCGTGTTTACTCTTCACCATCACCTCAGACCTGAGTAATGTGCTGTGCTACCTTAGGACCATGCACTGCCCCTGCTTGTAGGAATTTTTTAGCTCTGCTATAATATTGTAGGTGGTCACTTAAAGGGTGAAAATGTCTTTGTATGATGTGACTGTGATACCTTCAGGGCTGGAGGTTCTGTCAGACTTACAGCTAATGGGAGGGGCACCTCTTTTGTTCGGCAGCATTGACCATCTGACCATCCCCTCACGCCGCGGGAAGGACCCGCTGCGGCGCATCGCTGAGGTGTTTGACTGCTGGTTCGAGAGTGGCAGTATGCCCTATGCCCAGGTTCACTATCCGTTCGAAAGCAAGAGGGAGTTTGAAGGTGCTTTTCCTGCAGACTTCATTGCCGAAGGCATCGACCAAACCAGAGGATGGTATGTCGCTCATTCTGCAGGTTCTGTGTTTGCGTTTATTTTACTGAGCAACTGTTTGCTGAGTGCCTGTGGCATATCTGCTGTGTGCTGGGGTTGGACCACAGGATAACAGTCCTGTTTGTGCCTAACCCCCTAACATGGGCCCCACCCACCTGTCTATTAAGCAGAACTCTCACTACAGTAGGGTTGTGCTGCTATGATTCACAGTATGTCACTAACATTTTTTTGTAATGTATCTGCATGTTAAGTTGGAAATTGAAGTATTATGAAACACTTTATGTGTACCTAGGTGGTTCAAATTGTTTACTCAAATGTTTAATGAGTATTTACAACAAGACTTAAATAGATTGAGTGCTAGGAATTTGGGCAGTAGTTGGAAAGGTGCTTAGTATTCATTGTAGCCCTAAAGGTGAGCATTCCAAACATCCAGATATACCAGTATGTGGGGGGTTTGGTGTTGGTTTTGTCTGGTGCTCTACTTGGAGCGGTAGTCACATCCTCATAATGGGAAAAGGGACTTTTTCTCCCCCTGTGATAACGTTCCTGCAGGGTCATGCTCATGGAACTTCCAGTGTCATTTTCTGCCTCTTCAGTTTATGTTGGTCATTGTTAAAGTCCTGGTGTGGGGTCCAATCCTCACTGCCCCTTTATCCTCTCTGTCAGACCTGGGCTGCCTCTGGGGCACCAGGGGCCCTTGCAGCCCTGCTCTGGAATAAAAAACACCCTCTCTGGACAGGTCTTTGTACTTGATTGGGAGCTGGTCTCCCCAGTTCATACTCTTTGACAGTGCTAGAGTACAGACCCAAGTCATTGTGGTGAGAGAGCATTAATATAATTACTAGCATGAGAATGTCACCCTGGAACAGCAGGAGCAGGAGCAGGGCGGGGTGGCACACGATTGTCACGCCTGGATAGTGAGAGGGATAAGAGTTCTGTCGAGGAAAAAGTTCAGTAATTAGGCATAAATGAGATGTGTGATGTCAGAATCAGAGACATTTTCTGTTGCCAAGGTCCACATATATTTCCCCTTCGTTGTGTGAGTGTTTCTTGCAGGTTGTGTCATACAGTAACACGTCCTAGGCATTCTGAGTGTGTCTGCTCACCCAACCCCTGATGCCTGTGGCTTCCATCCCCGCCCCATAGGCAGGGTCAGGACATGGCTGGCCTTTAATTGCTTGTAATCAAGTATGTTTTGCTTGCACACCCAGGGCTATAATTGGACTAATATAAGAACCACAGCTTTATGTGATTATCGAAAAGCAGAAACTCAGCCAGTGAGTGCACATGTTTCTCCTGTGTTGGGCTCCTTGTCTTCTCACGCAGTTCTGTGTTTTCAGGTTTTACACTCTGCTGGTCCTGGCCACTGCCCTCTTTGGGAAACCGCCTTTCAAGAACGTGATCGTGAATGGGCTCATCCTGGCGAGGCAGGTGCCCTCCTCCCTGGACCCTCATCCCAGTGTGCCCCTGCGTCCTCACCCCATAGAGCCCATGTTTGGGCTGAGCCCTGTGTTCTCTCTCTCTGAAGAGAGGCTTCCAGGGACACAATGCCAACTCTAGTCCTCTTGCTTGGCCCTCTGATACCAGACTTCTTGTGGCCCCGCCTGTTTGTTACCACTCCTGTCCTATCCTGTCTTTTGCTGTCCTGTACTGTGCTATGCACATCTGCACATCTGTGTGGCTCTGTACAGCACTGTTTCCTCACGGGGAGGAAAAGAGGGAGGAAGAGAAGCAGGAGGAGGGGAGGGCACACAGAGCCAGGGGCCAAGGAGGAGAACCGGGGGGCATACCCCCAGACCGCTGTGCTCCCATCACCAGTGATGGTGTGAGGTGTCCACAGCCTGAGGTCACATGCAGTAGGTTTGCTTGTAGGTGTTTCTTCATCTGCACCTCAGTCTTCTTTTTGCAGGACTGCGGATTGAACCCAAGATTTTCACACCAGTCTCTGTCCCCAGTTCTTTCTTGGTTGTCTGTTTTGAGACAAGATCTTGCTAAGTTGCTGAGCTGGCCATGCCCTATCCTGCCTCAGCCTTCAGCATACCAGGATGACAGGGATGCACCGCCACATCGGCTCATAGCCCCTTTTAACCCATGAGGGAGCCCTGGGCTCTGAGAGCGCAGGTGCCCTGCTGCAGAGAACCTCAGCAGGCCCAGATTCTGCCACCCGATGTGTGTTTGTCATGGTTTAGTGTTAATAGGAAAGGTTAAGTTTCATTGCTTCCGGGACCTCTGGTCACTTAAAAACAAAAACAAAATTTCTAAGACAAAGACTTTCACACGCAGGCTTCCCAGGCTGCGTGAGGAAGGACCGCACCGACCTTCTGTGCGTGCCCTGACCAACAGGCCCTATCGTGCCCAGCCAGGTCTTAACCCACTTTATCCTCAGAATGGTTTCAATTGGGGCCTACAGTTATTCTGTTTTGATGATGGCGAATTTTACAGCACAAGAAGATTAAGAAACTTGTGGAAGGTCACAGAGCAAATTAGTCATAAATTTTAGGGGGTTTTTTTGTTTTTTTCTGTGATGGGGTTTCACTCTGTAGTTCCAGCTGACCTTAAACCCATGTAGCAAGAGGCTCTTCTTACTCCTTTTTTTGTTTTTGAGATCGGGTCTTACTATGTAGTGCAGGCTGACCCTGAAGTCGTGATGATCCTCCTGCCTCAGCCTCCCAAATGCTGGAATTATAGATGGGTGCCAGCACACCTTCCACCCTTATCCTCAATCCCCTTCCACCCTTGTCGTCAATCCCCAAGATCCCCTAATCTGTTCTCTCTCTCGGTAACTTCATTATCTCAAGAATTTTATGTAAACAGAATCTGCACCTAATTTCAGAGATTAGCTTTTTAGTCAGCGTAGTTCTTTTTTACAAGCTGTGCACTCCTTTTGTTGCTGAGTCCTGTCTCACAGTAAGGACATCCTAGCCTAACCTTTCACCTGTGTGATTTTTACTGCACCACGCGTGAAACTCAGGACCTCCCACATCCACCCCAGCCTGCACTTGTTGAAGGTCAGCTGGGTTGCTTTGAATATTTGGTGATTATGAGTAGAGATGCTACAGTTATGTATTTACATGACCATAAGCTTTCATTTCTCTGGGATAAACCATGATAAGTCAATGGCAAAATACTTCATGGATTTATGGTTCTAAAAAAAAGGTTTTTGAGGCCAGAGATGTGCACCCAAAGCCCTGCGTTTGGTCTTTTGCATCATAAAAAAAAAAAGGAGAAAGGTTAGAAGTGCCAGCAAAACAACCTTATTGTTACCTAACTCCTGCTTCTCTTTTTCACTGAATGAGTTTTTATTTGCAAGTAACTTTGTCCATATAAGGATCAACCGGGTTTACTTACTTCATTGAAATCTACTTTTTCTTTTACAAGTGATGGCCAAAAAATGAGCAAACGAAAAAAGAATTATCCAGATCCGGTGTCAGTCATCCAAAAGTACGGTGCCGATGCCCTCAGGTACAGCAGTGGTTTGTTTGGGGGTTTTTGTTTGGTTTGGTTTGGTTTCTTTGTCTTTTGTCATTTTTTGGTAAGCATCTCCCGTCCTGTTAGTCATAATTCTTAGATTTGTGTTTTATGCTTCTAAACATGGATCTCTGTTATATGGGAAGCTCCACTGGTATACTTGCTGATTTTAAACTCCTGAATAGTTTTCTAATTAGTAAAGGTGACTTTATTTTTCTTTACTAAGTTTATTGGTACCTTTTACATATACATAATGATCACAGTTATCACAGGGTATTTGTACATATGAGTAAAGCTATTTTTAAATATACAGGTCTTTTTGACAAAGAGGACCTGTTTTAGATTTCATGAGCCATGAGGCCTCCCTGGAGTAGTTGTGGGTGCCTTTGCCTCGCTTCCTTTCTAAATTCTTTGTCTTGGTGGTATTGAAATTCTCTTCCATTATTTAATTTTGCACTTACAGAGCCCCATGAGCTATTTGTAAGCAAGGACAAATTGGGAATGCTGAAATATTGGAGAAATGTTCCCAGAAGTTTGAGCCAGTGTTTGAAATAGTCGTAATCATGTAGTTTTCATAATCACAGTTTTCATGCTGAAAGGGGCCTTAAAGGAGTTCAGTATCCCGGTGTCCTCATTAAGCCTCAACTGTCTACCCTTGGGCAGTGCTGTGTGACCAGGAGCACTTACAGAGGTTGGGCCTGGGCTCTGTTATCTGTGAGACTCATTCTTGGTACCCTCGGCCTTAGGGCGGGATCATTTTCTCTGGTGAGGGCATCTGATAGAATGTTGGCAGCACTTTGGCCTCTGCCACCTGGCTGTAGGAATCTACAGTCTGCGCAAGCTACTCCTGGACACTTGAGTGCCCACGTGGTGGGCAGTGGGCAGTGTTGTCCAGGGGAGAGAGGATGTGGCTCTTGGTGAGGACCCTCTTCCGTGATACAGTGCCTTGATACAGTGCCATATTTCATTTTTGTGTTACATGCAGTAAATGCCTTGATGTTTGCTAGGGCTCTTTCACAGAATAAGAGCTTAGTGAGTGTGAAATTGACCGTTCAAAAAGTATTGCTGTTTGTCCCCTTTTGTAGAAGAATGTGGACTTTAATCTTGTTGTCTCAAAATGTCGGCGGGATATTTCGTTTATCATCTACAAGACTTTGCTGAGTGTTTCTCCCTCTTCCAGGTTATATCTGATCAATTCCCCTGTGGTGAGAGCAGAAAACCTCCGCTTTAAGGAGGAGGGCGTGCGGGACGTCCTAAAGGACGTGTTGCTTCCGTGGTACAACGCATACCGCTTCTTCACGCAGAACGTCTTGAGGCTCCAGAAGGTACGGCCCAAGGGCTGCGTGCTTGCTAAGTGGGTTCGTGTCGGATCTCAAGGCCATTTTCTGTCTGCTGTCTAATGTGGGCGCACCGAGCTATGGGGAGGCTGGACCCAAAGATGGGGCAGGTGTCCAGGCCCTGCGTGGGACTCAGACCTTGACTGGGAAGGAAGTGTAGTAGTTTCTTCAGTTCTTGGTGCCAGGGACACCATGTCTCCCCTCATGGATAAGTGGGTCATGGAGTGAGTCCCTGGTGAGGGGCAGAGCCACTTCAGAGGGCTCAGGGAATGCTACTCTGTGGCACTGGTTGAAACTCAAAATGGCAGTGAATGGAAGGTGGTCAGTTTCTATCTGTGAATGTGCCCTTCGGGCTGGTTCCTTGCCTGCCCACGCCTGACTGCTGTCAGGCTGGTCACCTCCAGCGCATGCTTCTGTGTATGCTTTGAAGACCCCTCTGGGGTGGGAACCTCAGGACTGCTGTCCCTATCTCCAGCACCTGTCAAGTAGAAATGCTAACCGATTGATGTTGTCTGCATGTGTGGCTGTATCCCTGCTTGATTCGGCCTGGAAGCTGGCTAGAGTGCCAGCAGGTAAATCACTCAAGTTCTGCTGCTCTGGGTGTGGCTCAGTTCATTCCACTAGTGGAGACACAGTGTGTTCACCTCGAGCTCCCAGCTCATTTTGCCCTGGGAGCTGAGAAAGGCAAGCATTTCCCCTGCATTCCTTTCATTGGGAATCCTCCCAGCATTCCTTTCATTGGGAATCCTCCCAGCATTCCTCTCATTGGGAATCCTCCCAGCATTCCTCCCTTTGGGAATCCTCCCAAAGAGGATTTATCAGTTCCTCTCTTGGGGATTCTCTCAGCATTCCTACCTTTGGGAATTCTCCCAGCATTCTTCTCTTTGGGGATTCTCCCAGAATTCCTTCCTTTGGGAATCCTCCCAGCATTCTTCTGTTTGTAATCCTCTCCACACATGGCTCTGTGCCAAGTAGGGACCGCACAGAGCAGGTGCGCTGTGCAAGCCTCTGCTTGTGTGGACTCAGGTAACCCCTGTACCTAGCAAGGGCAGGCTTCTTACCATCAGATGCTTCACCCCGTGGAAGAGCCATATCACCCCTGATCCTCTGACTCGTAGTGCTGCAGTGAGTTGGGTTTGCAGAGCAGGAACTGTGCTGAATGGGGTAAAGGATGATTATTGCCAAGCTAAAAGCAGGAGGGTTAATCTAGGAGGAGGAAAAGTCTAAGCATGGAAAGAAATACCCAGTATTCATTCAGGCCCGAAGTTTTATTTCTTTCCTAGGTTTTACTCAATTCTTTGCAAGACTTTTTTAATGTCTTTGAATTCTTAATAATTCTTTAGTACAAAGAACTAGTTTATCCTAAATCTTCATTCTATTTATAAAACATAATTATTTGAAGACTTTAATGTCCCAAATTACTGCTTATCAGAAAGTAGAATTGCCTACCCGGAATGTGTGTGGGTTTGGTTTTGTTTTGTTTTCCTTTCAGTTTGAGTGATTCTCTCATCGTAGCTTCTCCACCATGCATGTGAACTCTTTCTTGTCTATAGGAGGAGGGAGTAGAATTCCTCTACAATGAGAATGCAGTTAGAGAAAGCCCCAACATCATGGACCGGTGGGTCCTGTCCTTCATGCAGTCGCTCCTGGGCTTCTTCGAGACTGAAATGGCAGGTGAGTCTCTCTGGGCTGTGCCCCTGGGAATAAGGACTAATTTTTTTTTTTCTTTAAAATTGTCCTTTTGGTATTTTAATTTTTCCTTTGTAAATGTAGAAATTTCCAAGCTATGGCAAATGGCAGGTAAGTCATTGTCTAACCTCCAAATATAATTAGTGAAGGCCTTGGGAAGCACCCTTGGGAACGTGTGTGTGTTGCCAGGCCCTCAGGGCTTCCGTCTGGGGTGCCCAGGGCCCTCATCCTCCCACAGAGGAGTGCAGGCCCGGGCACTAAATGACCATGAGTTTGAAACTCAGGTCTACCACTCGGCTCCTGTCTGGAGGTCACCCCAAGCCTGTGCGTGTTGCTTGCTTGCAGTTATCTATCTATCTATCTATCTTCATTATGAAACAGTTCCTGTCCATTTTAGGAGATTAGAAGACTCAGAATAACAATAATGAAATAGACACTTCCCCATATTTCTATTACCAAACAACAGTGAGCTCGTGTTCAGACAGAGGTTGACCGAGTAGGTTACATTGTCCTCTCCAAGGTGGGAGGTAGACGTGACCAAAGACTCTGGTGAGAGATTCTAGACACTTGGGTTACTCTGGTGAAGTGGGCAGGCAGATGCCTTGGGCCTCGTGAGGACAACAAAGGTAGATGCGACCTCCACTCGTGCCCTACCTTCCTGGCCCACTTTTAGGCAGGTGCAGCCGGCCATAGCAAGGCTGCTTCAGCATCAGCCTGGCTGCCGGTGCTTGGTTCCCTGTGGAGCAGCTGGAGGACTGTGAATCAGTCACTGGAAGTGTCCACTGCATTAGACACACAGTGGATCGGGCCCGAATGAGTGGAGGCTGAGTGCTGGCACAGGGCATTGCTCAGTGGAGCGCTCCGCACTCTCCTTGGACACTAAACTGTGATACAAGTCGGCAGGAAACATGGGCACTATTGCCAGCTGCCAGCTTTCCAAAGAAGCCGGGCCTAGGGAGTCTGCCCGCCCTCCAGAGCCTGACCTGCCTGGGTCTTAGAGGTCAGTAGCGCATGGCAAAGCTCCTGCGCAGGGGGCCAGATATTTATTTACAGAGCCCAGCTCCTGACCAGTGCTACTCAGTTCTGGTCCCAGCAGTGCCTGCCTGATCCCTGTGTGGTGCCAAAGTCGCATCAGCAAGGTGCCTGAGACAGGACTGGCTTCAGAGTGGTGGTGATGTCCTTTGACAGTGTGCGGTTACTGGTGGTGGCCTCAACAGTAGTTCCTGCCACCCTCTTGTGTCACACTGAACATGAGGTCCTTTCCTCTGTAAGAGGTGAGACCTGAACACACTGACGTGAGCTATGTTTGTTTGTAATTTTGGTGTTAGGCTGCAGTCTCAGTTTCAGGGGAGGTGAGTGGGAGGATCTGAGTCTCAGATAAGATGGGCTCGAGCTTCCTGAGTTTCTTGGGAGTCCCCTCCCAATTCTCAGTCTTCAACCTCTCTCCACGGCCTTTACCTTTCTTTCCTTGGTAGATTAAGCTTGAGATAGCCTGTTCTATTTTATTCTTGGCCTCTGCCAGCTTTTCTCAGAACTTGCACGCTCTGCAGCTTGCATCAGGACTTTTGCAGAGAGGCTGTGCCGTGCCTTGTGCGTTGCTGAGCAGCATCCCAGCCCCCTGGCTCCATGCTCTCAGAGAAACACAGCTGTCTCCGGGCATGGCCAGATGTCCTCAGCGGGGCGGAGCTGCCGGTGATGAGAGGTGATGGCCCATGCTGTACCTTTAGCTTCACCTGAAGCTTTCCTCTGTCTGTCTCTGAGGGAGGCGAGGTGTGGAATAGCGCTGTGGAGGGGAGTCCTGTGTACCAGCTCTAAGCTCCCCTTTCTGGGGTTTGAGTCCAGAGACCAGTTGTCCTCACTGCCCAGTTTAGGTTGTTGGGGTTTTTCTATTTGTTTTATTTTAGGTTTTGTTTCATTTAGTTTCATTTTTTACTGATACAGGTTTGCAAGTAGCTTGTGGTTTTGCGTGTCCCTCTAAACACCTGCCTCTCACATGTTGCACCCTCAGCAAATGAGCCATTTGTGATGTCTTCGTTGTGATTCTCACCGCTCCTGACGGTGCGGTCGCCTGGCTGAAAGGGGCTGCGTATTCCTTGTGGGGTGCGGCACCTCTCACCCAGACCGGCAAAGCCTGCTGATGCTCCTGTTTCTCTGTCTTCCAGCATACAGGCTCTACACCGTGGTGCCTCGCCTGGTCAAGTTTGTCGACATCTTGACCAATTGGTACGTCAGGATGAACCGCCGGAGACTAAAGGTAAGTGCTGGCAGGAGAGCACCACTGTGTGAAGCGTGAGTGCTGAACAGGGGACCGCGAGGGCAGAGAGCATTGTCAGGAGTGTTCAGCTCTTCAAACTGCCTGTTTTTCCTTTGACATTATGTGTTGGCTTTGTTGAGAGATGAGGTATGTCAGGGTGTGAGCATCCCTGTGCACACAGGGTCACACTGGGCGGACCTAGGTCAGTGGTGGGATGGCTAGGATTGTGAGGGCAGCCCCTCTTTGCCTCCCCCACAGACAGGCCTTTATTTATCAGGCATTGGCTGTGGGCAGAGCTCGTCCTTGGCTGCTGGGGTTTAGAGCGAGCAGAGCTTGGACCCTGGTCCCAGGGCTTGCACAGTGTGCAGAAATAGCAAAAGGACCATGTGGTGAGTGACAGTGCTGTCGCTGCAGGTCAGGTGGAGGCTGCCACCACCTAGTGGCCCTTGTAAAGCTTGTTAGTAATGAAAGCCTGTGAAGTAACTGTAATTCAACACTGCTTCAAGTGTAAACATGTTTATACATGCCTGTAGTATATCTGGAGGAGATGGTAAAACATTTTATTGTGCTTTTTGAGTAAGCTAATTATGGTTAGATTTTCTATTTTAATTATCTTTAGGTTTTTCCTACAATGATTTCTTTAAAAAACATAGTGTAAGCCAGGTGTGATGGTCTAAGCTTATAATCTCAGCAGGCTGGGAGGCTGAGGCAGGCTAATCACAAATTCAGGCCCACCTGGACTGTTTAATAAGACTTTCTCAAAATTATGTTTTGTTTGTTTTGTTTTAAGAGATGGGGATGTAACTCAACACAAAGGCTCTGGGTTCAATCCCTAGTCTGACCACAGCGGGAGAAAAACCACAAATATATAGTTTAACTATAAGAAATCTTAAAGGTAGTTTAGAATTTTTCATTAGTAGCATGCGTTTGTATGAAATGCGTTCTACCTTCCACCTTCAGGGACCCTGTCTGCCTGCATCTCCCAGTGCCCGAGCCACTTCTCGTCTGCCTGGCCTCTCAGGGCCATGGCCGAGAGACGGTGGATACACAGGCCGTCCTCATCTCCTTGGCCTTTCTGCGTGCTGTGTGCTCTCTGTGTATTTCCTCTTTTTAATAAATGTTTTACTTTTTATGATAAACAGCTTTTTCACTGTTATAAAATGTACTGTTGTTTCTTTGTTATCCCCTAGGGTGAAAGCGGGATGGAGGATTGCGTGATGGCCCTGGAGACTTTGTTTAGTGTCCTACTTTCTCTGTGCAGACTGATGGTAAGATGCTTGGCATGTACAACTCTGGCCTGTGCTCTTCCACTTGCATCTGTTTGACAGACCAGGCTGCCCTGAGTTTCCAGCTAAAGCAGCTCCTCTCTCCGGGTCCTACTGCGAGCTCTGCCAGCTCCCATGTTCCCTGAGGCTCAGCAGCACTATATTTCTGTACCCCTGGGGCACAGCAGAGGTCAGTGTCCTGTGTCTGGATGAGGAGTGGTGGCTGGAGCTAAGGCCCAGGTCTTAGTGTGGATGCTCAGGTCTGTAGCCAGGAGGCTCCTGAACAGCTGTGTCACAGACATTCTCACCTTGGCATGGGGGTGACACTGTGCAAGTGCCGAGTGTTCTCACCAGTCACAGTATTAGTTACCTGGTTTGCGGTGAGAAGGTGCCTTCGGTTCATCTTATGACAGTTACAAGAGGAGGTGCTGGCTTCCGCCGCCTCCTGTGCCTGCTGCCTGCCACCCCAGCCATGCCCACCTGCATCCAGTGATGTGAGTGGTGCCCTCCCCAACCCAGGTGAGGTTCCTAGGGTTCAGCACAGCTCGTCCTCTGCAGATGGCCCTGGCTGGTGCTCGGTCAGGGGCTCCTGTTCATCCTCCAGGAGTTGAGGGATAATTAGGGTCCTGCTGGTTATACCCCCCACTGCCGTGCTTCATGGTGAGGTCACTTTTCTTTCCTAGGGCACTTTTGTAATCTCATGCCTGTGTCTGTGTGTCATCCTCCAAAATGCTTAGTATTGTGTCCCAGCATAAACGAAGTAGATGATGGCCGTATGTGACGTGATGTCCTGTGTCCTCACACAGGCCCCTTACACACCGTTTCTCACCGAGCTAATGTACCAGAATCTGAAGACGCTGATCAATCCCACTTCTGTCCAAGACAAGGATACACTCAGCATCCACTACCTCATGCTACCTCGCGTTCGGTAGGAATCAAGCCTCACAGAGAAGGGAAGGGGCTGCCAGAGCATGAAGGCCAGCCTCTCGGGGAAGGTGTGGTGACAGCCCGCCCTTCCCACCCCGCCCCTCTGTGGAACTGGGGATGACTCCCCAGAGGGACAGCTGAGGTGCGGTGGGGCCCATCGTCACCTCTGGGCAGGCCAGGTTCCTCCTTCAGGAGCTAGTCCAGGAAGCTTAGCCACCCCACTGTGCCTTTAGCCAACCATCGTCCTCACTTAAGCCTGTTTCTCCCCCTTTAAATCTTTCATATTTTTCTCATATTTCTTCCTCTGCCAATCAGAGAGGACTTAATTGACAAGAAAACTGAGAATGCAGTGTCCAGGATGCAGTCTGTCATTGAACTTGGCCGAGTGATCCGAGACCGAAAAACTATTCCCGTAAAGGTTTGACATTTTATTTGGATTTTATATGGCATGCAGACCTGAAAATTATGTATTGGGTTAGCTTTCTCAATGTAGAGTTTCCACCAGTGCCATAATTCAGTCTTCCTTTGTGCAGTAAGGGTATGAATAACTTGGCATTAGTTTAGCATACTCAAAGATTCAGGAAAACATTTAATGTTTCATTTTTCTGCCATATTAAAAGAAGGGCTACTTTGTAAACTTTTATTTTTCATTTCCTCCTAGTATCCTTTGAAGGAAATTGTGGTTATCCATCAAGATCCTGAAGCTCTGAATGATATCAGGTCCTTGGAGAAGTACATCCTTGAGGTAAGGTAGAGGATTTGTCTGTTTCTAGGAAGTCTTTTCATTTGAGAAAATTGTTTATATTTTCCCCAAAGTGCTTCCTTATAATGAACAGCAGACCTTTTTTCTTCCAATAATGCAAGCAGCAGGTGACCACGCACTGGCTGAAGGGGTAGCACAGCTGGTGCCCAGTAAAAGCTGGGCTCTTCTCTATCTTGTCTGTCCCTGGAGTCTCCCTCCCCTCTGGAGGATGCTCCTTGGATTTTACACATAGATACACTTGTATGTGCACATGCTCATGTGTGTGCATGCTTCATGGTTTGTACATATTAAGAGAATGCACATAATCTTTAATTTTGTATTCTAGGGTTTTTTGTTGTTGTTGTTGTTTTTTGTTTTTTGATAGACCTAGGAATTGAACTATAGCCTTTCACACTGAGCTACTTTCCTAGTTTTCTTTGTTTGTTTTCCTTTGTTTGAGTTTTTTAGACAGTTTTATAAAATCCAAATTGCCCAGGCTGGACTTGAACTTGTATCCTTCTGCCTCGTCCTCCTGGAGTACTGGGATTACACCCATGCCTCTAGTATGTACTTCTAATAACTACATGGTATTTGTTCCCTTGCTTCATAATTTAACTTTTCTCTTACTGTTAGAAATGTGTAGGTTTCTCTTTACACAAACAAAAGATGTGTGTCGTCTATCCCTGTGTGTACTGCACCATATAGATGTTGGGTACATTTTAAAAAGAGGGTTTGGGGATCAGAAATTTAAACTACAATTCATTTCTCCCAAAGAGCTTTTTCCCATGCAATATTAGGAATATTGATAAAAATAACTTCAAATAAAAGAAAGCTATATTAAAAACAAATACAGGCCTGGTGGTGTAGCTTGGTAGAGTGCCTAGCATTCTAGGTAGATGTGGTATGACAGGGCTGTATGCCTGGCCCGGTGGTGGTGATAGAGCTGTTTGTATCACTGAAGGCTCTAGAAGGTTTGCCATCACTACCCTAGTCTGTTGTAAATGTTTTAAATTTCTGGTTTTTTGCAAGCAATATTTAAATAGCAATTTACCATAGAAAAGAGTTTCTGAATTTGGTTTTGCATTGCTTGAGAATTCCAGATAAATATTAAAAGCCAAGAAGTTAAAATTGTGAAACTATGCTGATAGTCCTAAAATAGAATTTTTATTAAAAAATCTTGATTGCATCTGAAATGAATAGAGCTAAACATGATGGCAACACTCGGTTCCCTGTTATTGGTCCCCATCTGTAGAGTGGTGTCTGGTTTCCATATCTCCTGCTCTAAAAGCATCCCATGCAGCAGTGGTAATCGGCAACAGAGGAGTGCAGTACTGCGCTTACCTGCACCTTCCTGGTAACTCACGGTTAATCATTCTGTTCTGAACCTGAGTTTGTTACTTAACTCTGAGGGAAGAGTTTATATCTCTTTTCATTGTGCTCAACCATCTTGATTAACCTTAACAGAAAGCTTTTTACACCCACGGTCCATCTCAGGGCTTTTAGGAATAGCCGTTAAGTTTCATTGGCACCTGTTTAGAACAGTTCCTCGTACCTAAAATTCACGTGAGTGGAACTGAGTAATTTGTGATCTTTTGTGCCTGGTTTATTCCACTCAGTATAATGTTCATTCATGTTACAGCATGTTAGTGCTCTTCGTTCCTCTGGGTTGCTAAATAATACTCCATTGTGCAAGTATACTATATTTTAGTGACCCAACGCTTGATGGAGTTTGGGGCTTTTTTCCTTTTTGGTTATTTTACAGAGTGCTGCTGTAGACGTTTACGTGCATATGTTTTCCTGTGGACATGTTTTCACTGCGCAAATTTTTGTTTTCTCTCGGTCACTAACGGTAGGAATTGAATGTTCGGAAAGTTACACTGTCTACCGATAAAAACAAGTATGGTATTCGGCTGCGGGCAGAGCCAGACCACATGGTCCTGGGGAAGCGGCTGAAGGGAGCCTTTAAGGCCGTGATGATGGCCATCAAGCAGCTGAGCAGCGAGCAGCTGGAACAGTTCCAGAAGAGCGGTAAGGTGTCCCTGGTGTGGGTGCCACTTGTGTCCTTGCTCCCAGAGCTGCTTCATATTTAGGATTGTGTTGGGCATTTGCCATCATACCCTTTCTCTAAAATAAAAACTGTTTCCTGTTCACAGAAACAATTACAAGTAATTCTGATGGCTTGGAAAGTAAAATGACCCTAGCCTCCACATGGCCACTGTGACGCTGGGGCACTTCCATCTGCTGTTCACGGGCATCCCTGTGGGGCCAGTGTGGCAGAAGTTGCCAGCCCCTGTCATTTTGGCTGTGGAGCAAGATCAGTTGAACTTGGGGTTTTTCTTTTTTCTACCTTTTTATGTGTTTTGGAGGTTTTCATACTTTTTGTGTTTTCACTTTGCATTATAAATATTTTATGTATTTATACTCAGAAATGCTGTTTCAGTAGTTGGATAATTTATTGTTAGTACTTTTTTGTTTCCAGCCTTTTGTTACTACAATTAATATTGCAGTGAATATTTTTGTGTGGTATTTTGTAGAGTTGATTCTTTTAGCTGCATAGCTGGATAGAAAGCAGTCAGATGGAGGAGTGGCCTTCGGTTACCATGGGTCCTGTAACTGCTAACGTGGGCCTGAACAGTTTGCATTCACAGTGAGAGGACAGCATCTCAGGGTCCATGACCAGGGCATGCTGTTCTCAGGTACTGCTTTCGGAAAGAAAACCTGACTTGGAGGTGGTGGAGTGAAGATGGACTACTCTGAAGGAAGGGTTGCCGTGTTTTTTGAGGCAAGAAAATTAGCATAGAGGTTCAGGACTTCTTGCTAAGGAGAAATGGGTAGAACTTGTTATAGTTTCCCTAAACTGTCTACAATCCATGCCTTGTTGCTCAGTGAGCAAAGCTGAATTTGTTCCTTCATCAAATACTTTTTGTATTCTTTAGAACTCAGTACATCTGTGTATAAGACAGATTTTGTCATTATTTTCATGCTGCTTACATTTGAAGATTCATGGCAATAATTATGGTTTGATAAGTGCCTTGGAAGAAGGGAGTAAATAAGAACCTGTAACGGGACCTCACCCAATTTACTGGGCTAGGAAAGGAACCTCAGAGAGTATTTTGGGGTGCCCTGCATTTGCAGCTCTGTCACAACTAGACTGACCTGTAGCATCCTGCAGCTATCTGAGGACACAAGGTATTTGTTACTAGGGCCCCTGCAGAGCTGAAAATCCTAAGCTGTAGCCATCATGGGCAGAGAAACTGAAGAATGCAGGAATCAAATGAGTGGTTAGAGACTGGGGAGACATCCTTGAGATTTACATAAATGAAGAGAATCAGCTGTTAACCAACTCAACTCAGAATGTTAAATTTTTGGTCAGCCATCATGTCATAAGTCTTGATTTTTTGACCAGGTAGCTACACATCAAAAATTCCTGCAGTGAATCTTACTTGACAGTGAAAATCTGCAGTTTCTAAACTGTAGTTTCTGAAAGGATTTTTCTGCCTTGATGGAAAGCCAGTTTTCTGACCTTGGGAACCTGAGGTCAAAATGACGGCCTACTGCCTGAACGTGAGAGGACACCAGTGACACTGGGCTTTCCCCAGGGGGGAATGCCTTTGGCAGCCAGCAACATCCTCTTCTGAGGTGGCCCTGATGTCCATTTCCGCAGACTGTCCCATACCCTGCAGGCAAGGAGTAGAACACCAGGTCACAACAGCCAGCGACTGGCAGATCGAAGGCAATTTTACCCTCAAAGTTGAGTTTTTCATCTTTTCTTTGCCATGGTTAGATGTGGACTCTTTGGCTCTCAGTGCTTCACTTAGCTTTGGCATGACTTTGAACTGAGAATTTCTGTACAATGGGAGACACTGGTGATAACTTAACTGTCACCAAGGCAGCATGGTGTAGTCTATAAAGAAAGCTTTGCAACCCCTTATATTCACTCAGCAGTGACAGAAGTCGGGGGGAATGTGGTCTTATAGTTTCTGCAGCTCTCCTGCTAGGAAGTTCTCATCCGGGGGGTGCAGCACAGACTGCACGCATCCGGAGGACTGACGGAGTGGGTCCCCCCAGGGAGCATTGTTGTGGAAGGCCATGAGCTCCATGAAGAAGACCTCCGCCTCATGTACACCTTCGACCAGACCTCAGGGGCCACCATGCAGTTTGAAGTTCATTCGGATGCTCAGGTATATATCGGGTTCTTACAAAGAGGGAAGTACATCAGGGATTTTACTTGTGCCTCTCTAAGGTACATTGACAGCTTGTCTCAAGGTAAAATAACCCAGTTACTCATTTCAGAGCTGCTTCATTGAACTTCTCCACTGTAGATCCTAACCTATATGTTTTTTTTAACTGCATGTGTAAGTGAGCATTCTGTGATTCTTTTTTTATTACTATTTTAAACTCTGAATAAGGGGTCCTAAATGTTGAGCTCACAAAAATAAAATAAACCCTGTCAGAAACAGATCAGTTATGGACCTAGGAAAGTAAGCTAAGTCTTAATATTTTGCCTGAGAGGTTGTTGGGTAGAAACAAGTTGGGGAAGCCCCTTTCTCAGATTTGGGGGTGAGGGGTGCAGGGTCATGGCCAAGGCTCTGTAAGAAAAACAAATGTACAGGCTGTTCTGAGGTCAGGATTTTTATCATAATAAAACAGATCTCTTTCTGGTTTCTGACCAGACTTCTCCAAACAGGGAGATCTCTTGTGTGGGACGAGGGACACTGTTGGAATCCCACTGTCCTTAACCTGTTATGTACAGGAGGTTGTAAAGCAGCATCTTGGTAAAAAGAGGGGGGTCTTTTGCTCAGTTAGATATCTACAGACTTCCCCAGGAGCAGTGGCAAGGATTCAAAGGAGACGTCCAGGGAAGAGGTTTGCAGTTAGAGCATTCTGTCTTTCCTGTTCACAGCATAAGTGTAGAGCCTGAGCACTGTTTGCGGTTTTTTTTTTTTTTTTTTTTTTTTTAATTTTATTTAAGGAGAAAAGAAAAAAAAAGCAGGGAAAGGGTACAAGTTATACAGATTTACAGAAAAAAAAATGAACAGTAGGAAATCACTAGTTAATGGATTACATATTGTCATCTTAGAAATAATTGTTCAAGTCACAAAATTAAAGCTTGTAAAGTGGACATTCCATCAATGATACTGCAAACAGTTCTGTTCAATGATCCAGTAAAACCCTGTGATATCATTTTCTATCTTATACACTTAAATATACATGCAGTTATATAGTTTGGAGCACTTTCTTTTCCTCTCTTTTGTACCATGACTATTACACATTTTGGGTTTCATTGCTCCCATGGTTCTTATTACTTTTTTGGAAGAGAGTAAAACCAAATGTGACATAACAGAACAGAATCGGTCAAGTCAAAAGGGTGGATATAATAGATAATGTAAAAACATAATACAAGGTGATCAACAATGGTTACCATAATGCCTCCCGCTATCTCTAATAGAATTGCCTATATCATTAGTTATAATACAATTGAACAGAACAGTAAAGAATAAAACCAACAAAACCAAAACATTGGAGACATTGTAGGTCTTCAAAAGTAGATAAAAGTCAACAAGAATGGGCGTCATAATGAATCTCATTATCTTCACAGCTGATGCCTAAACTTTCGAACCTGATACTATCCAGCAAAACAGAATAGGGGAACATCAGTTAAAAACCAGATGGTGAGAGTAATACAGGGCTTTAAATCAAGGTAATGAAAAGTCAAAGTGGGTTACTATAATATATCCTGCTATTTTTTTCCTTTAATTAAAAGGATAAAGATAAAAAAGTAAATAATGGAGTGGAGATTGAGATAAAAGAGGGCATAACAACAAAACAGCGCAGATCAAAACATAACCATTTAAGCAGAATAGTGTTTCACCACCAGATAATCCTAACCTAAAAGTAGTTACCATATTGTCTCTTTGAAATCCTTGAGTACAACTTCGTATACTGTAGCATTAAGTATATCAAAACAATGTAAAACCATTCAAGAGAATGACAGCTTTACAGAGTATTTAGAATCGACTAACAGAAAATGAACAATGGTTTCTGTATAATCTCCTTGTCTTTAAAAGGTTTTTGCTTATACTATCGTACATAATAAAATCCAATAAGATACAGCCTATTTAGACCATTGGAGACAGAAGGACAAAAGCTAGGTGAGACTTCAAAACAAGATGATACTAAATCAGTATTACCTATTAAGATGTCATTTTCTCCAAAATAGCTGTTCCTATCATCCAATCTTCTCTGTCTCATTTCTGTTGAGCTCTTTTTCCGTCAGTAGCTGTCAGTTTGTCTTCTTCATTTTGTTCTCTGCTCCATTCGTTGTGGCCTCCCCGCCACTATTTCTGGGTTCTTTGTATTTTTCTTTTTTTAGAATATCCTGCAATACTTTCTGTAGGGTTGAATTGGTGGTTGCAAATTCCCCCAGTTCCTCTTTATCCTGGAAGCACCTTGTTTTTCCATCAATTTCCAGGGACAGTTGTGCAGGATATCTCAATCTTGGCTGGAGATTATTATCTTTCAAAGCTTGAATTATTTCCCCCCATGCTCTTCGTGATTTGATGGTTTGTGCACAGAAATCTGCTGTAATTCTGATGGGTGTTCCCTTGTAAGTGGTCTGTTTCTTGTCTCTTACAGCTTTTAATATTCTGTTCTTGTATTGAATTTCTGGAATTTTTATTATTATATGCCTGGGTGTTGCTCTGTTTGGGTTGTAGGTAGCTGGGGTCCTGTATGCCTCATACATCTGAGTATCTTTACCTTTTGCTAAATTAGGAAAATTCTCCTGGATTATTTCTGTGAGTAGCTTTTGTAGTTCACTTGTTTGTGTCCCTACTTCTTCTTTTATGTTCTTAATCCTTAAGTTATGGATCCTCTTATCATCTTCTTGTCTTTGTATTATTGCTGTTTGTTTCTTTGTTATTTTTAAGAAGTTTTTCATTTCATTCTCCCATATTACAAGTCTGCCCTCCAGTTCAGATAGTCTGTCCTTAGTTTCTTTCAAGCTGTTATGCCAGTCTTCTATAGACTTCTTAGTATCTTGGTAATCCCTTTGAACCTGCTTCACGTACTCTATGCTTTCTCTGTTTTCTCCATCAAACAATTCTCCCCTTTTTTTCTGTTCTTCCATTCCACCACCTGTTTTTTCTTGGGTGGTACTTAGCATTTCTCTAACTATTCTGCATACTTCTAGCTTCAGGTCATTGATAACTTCATTCCTGAATTGGTCTATGAGGCTCTCTATATGGTGCCGTATGTGTATTGGTGCGGTGTCTGCTATTGCCTGTTTCTCAGAATTGGGGGCCGAGGAGCCTTTCTTGTTGCTGCCTCTTCCCATGCTGCCTCTTCTTCTCTGTTCCTTATATATGCAAGCTTATATAAGAGGCCCAGCTTCTCTCCCAGTCAGCCACAGCCTGATCAAATTGCGCCAGTTAGGTGTTCCCGCTCACCGCTGCGCACCAGGGAGTTACGGACCAGGCAGCCTTCGCTTCTCCCCTCCCGGCCACCGTCAGGCTCTGGGATCTGGGTTGGGACAGCCTACCAGGTCTGCCGGCAGCGTCACGCAGGCCAGGCACTTTTCACCAAGCCCGCCCGAGAGGGGGATGTGTGGCTGGAGTCGCCACCCGCGCCCTGCTCCTCCTGCAGGACTGCTCGGGCCCAGAAAGTCCTCTGCTGGAGTCAAACTGTGGTAGAGTGTCAGTTTCTCTCACTCACCTCACCACAAGTCAGTGCACACCTCCCTGCCATTCGCAGATTGCCGTTCTCAGAGCTTCTGCGTGTCTCTTTCCTTGCCGAGCCACTGTAGAGGCAGCCAGCCGCAGCGCGGCGGGAAACCAAATCGCGGCTTACAATGGCGCAGGGTCCAGCCTCCACACTGATGCTTTTCTGTTCCTGTTTTAGCACCAGGACTGCATTCCAAGGTGGTTTCTCTCAGCCCAGTTCGTTCCTGAGTCAGCAGAGCATATCTCCACCTGCTTATGTCTTCTTAGTCTGCACCATTCCTGGCTTCTGAGCCAAGTCTTTCAGAGAGCCTCCGGTAGTTGCTGTTATCTGTCCGCCATGTTCTCCCGGGTGTTTGCGGTTTTTTTTAAGAATGAAACCCAGAGTAAAGCCAATCAAAACAAAGCAGTGAAATTGGCACAGAACTTTGAAGCAGGATAACAGGAAATCAGCAATGCATATCACCATAATATCTCTTGTTATCTTCATAATAGTTGTCTATTCCATCAGACATAGTAAATCAAATAAAACACAACAGAATAAAACCAGAACAGAGCATTGAATAAAACAAAACAATAAATCAGAACAAATAAAACTGAGAATACTGGATTTCAAAAACAAGACAAAAGGAAATCCCCACATTTCTTTTTTTGTGTACCGTCATCCTCCTAATAGATGCTCAGACTACTGGCCCCAGGCTTGCAAAGTCAATCAAACAACACTAACAAGTGGAATTTTGGGCTTGTCATGCTTTTCCACTGTCAGGTTTCCTCAGAAGAAAATGAGATAATGCCTAATATATGAGGACCTGGTAGAGGACATTTCATTCTCTAAGGTGCTCTGTAACAGAGGAAGTGATGTTACTGTCTAATGTAACCTACAACGGTCAGATGAGATAGAATAGTTAATAAGGTCAACCAAAGGGTGGGCTTAAATTGTCCTATTTAAAATAACGGGTCCATTCTAAAAGTCTTGAATCATACTAACAAATCAAAAGATCACCGCAGGTCTCAGAGTAAGAAAATTACCTGGAGTTGGCTAATTTGAGGACGCTGGTCCATTGTGGTGGTGTAGAAAGTTTACTGCTCATGCAGGTTTATTAGATGGCTAAAAGAGACTATGAGAGGATGCATGAAAGGGGTGTCTTGTGAAAAATGCTCTTCCAAGAAAAGGCTGTGTCTTTCTACAGAGATGGAGGGTAACTGTGTACCTACATGACCCAGAAACTAAGTTGGGTGTATTTCCTTGCTCAGTAAAATGTCGCATTATGAGTCCGACAGAATGGCATTTTGCCAGCTATGAAGGACGTATCTAAGTGTCTTCATGTGTGCTCACCTTCTGCAGGCCCTGGTCCTCTTAGACATCACCCCTGACCAGTCAATGCTGGATGAAGGTATGGCACGGGAAGTTATCAATCGCATCCAGAAACTTCGCAAGAAGGTCAGTTTGTTGGTTTAAGGGCAAGCTACAACTCAGTGCTTGTTTTGTCTTAGTTGTTGGGGAGGATAGTGAAGGCATGTTAGTCATGGTGATCCATTGTGGTCCACCCAGATTGCACTCTGCAGGAAGACGGGCCCTCAGCCTTGCTACTTGCATGGTCCCAAGCTGCATTTGGCTCTTTGTTTCTCTAAGAGCTTTCAGACAGTCTCTGCACCTTCCCATCTTTTTTTGTTTCCCTCTGGCTTCCACAATGGGGCATATGGTAACCAAGGTGGCAGTGAAGTCAGGGTGAAGGGCTCCTAGCTCAGAAGATAGTCTAGGTCTGGACAGAGTGGAGTCGATTTCCCCATTTGCAGAGCTGAGAAAGGGACACTGAGCCCATTGCCTACAAGGTGCAGGTGAACGGCCCCAGCATTTGAGGTTCAGGAAGCCCTCACTTAATTTTCCAGCAGGTCCTCCTTCCCAGGTATCTGAGAGTGGTGGGCCAGTGTCTGTGGAGGCCGCCCCTGCAGGTGTACAGGTGCTTGTGTGCCCTGTCCCAGCCCAGAGTTTTCTAAGTGGATCCTAGGTCATTTCTCCAGGGCCCAGTTGTGCTATTCCCACGCCCCTGTGCACCCCACCCTCAAGGATGGGCAGTGCGATTGGTCTCATAGACCTGGCCGATGTACAGGCATGCCTTTCCTTAACAAATGAGCTGGGATCACCAGTCTCTCTTTTTTTTTTAATGGTTTGTACTTGAGTGTTTACTTGTTAAAGTTGTGAAAACTGTATGAGTGCATGCTTGCAGCACACAGTTATCTTTGGGTGCGGGTACAAGCACCTAGTACGGCTTTTTTTAAATCGTCTTCTTCCCCTCCCTCTCTCTTCCTCTAATTTGATATGATTAGTCTTAGCTCGTGTCGAGGCTAATAATGTCTGCGGTTATTGGGGTTACTGGGTCCTGGTAGGGAGTCGTCCTTGTTGAACGGTAGCTCACCAGCATGCTTCCCTCTTCACATGTTCTCCATACGTGCATTCAGTATAACCTGGTTCCCACCGATGAGATAACAGTGTATTACAACGCAAAGTCTGAGGAGAGGTATCTGAATAATGTCATCGAAAGCCACACAGAGTTCATATGTGCCACCATAAAGGCTCCCTTGAAACCATACCCAGTTTCTGCAGCAGAAGAAGTCATTATTGAAGAGAAAACACAGGTAAGTTCTGAGATCTGCTGGATCACTGACTGATTTCAGACTCGGTTTTTTAAGCTCACGTAGTTGCATCTTGCTTTTCTGGCCCTCAGGAGAGAGGGGCATGATGCTTAGGCCTGTAGTACTGCTCCGGATAGTACTGGGAGAGGAATCTGGAAGAGGTAAAGGGGAGCAGGCCACTGTGCTCTCACGGCAGCTCTAGGGAGCAGCCAGGAGGGGATGTGAGACTTGCCAGAAGAGATAACATGGTGGTGCGGGCCTATTTTGTGTGAACCTAGAAAAGTGGCGATTGCAGATTTTGGCAGTTACTGTTAATAGCAGCAAGTGGCTTGAACAGCATTTAACTTTCATCAAATGATGCTGCATGCAAGATTACAGTTGCACTTCATGTTATGTCTAGGAGTCTTAAAGGTACTGTGATGGTCTGATACCAAGCCGTGGCATAGACTGGGCTGTAGTTCACAGTTCAAGTCACTGATATAGTGTATCTCTCTCTCCTTGTTTCAGTCATGTTCTTGTCTCATTCCTACTGTATCTGAGTCAGAAAGACAGACAAGGAGGCACTGAAAAGGGCTGTCTTTCCTTTCAGGAGGCCATAATTCACTGTAGTTTCCTTTTCGTTGTACATGTTACTTTTAAGTTAGCATATATTAGAATCAGAAAACTTACATTTTGAAGAGAACAGAAGAGAAAATGGGGTCATAAGTTGCTGTGTTTAACACTGAGAGCTTCTGTTCTTCCCCAGCAGTGTGTGTTCTCGATGAGAGGCGCTTCTAACCCTGTTTTTCTTCCCGCAGTTAAAGGGGTCTGACCTGGAAATTACATTCACCAGAGGGTTTTCCACGCCTGGTCCTGCTTGTGCATATGTCAATGTCAATATCCGTGCAAATGGGCGGGAACAAGGTAAGAGTGAGTGAATTCCATGGCTTATGTGGCATGTTACATACTTCTGGAAGTCTTTACTTTCACAAGGGTGATAAAACTAGATAGCATTATTTTTAATTCTCATCAAAATAAACCCATTAAAGTAAATAAGGTACATGCACTTGGAGGAAGCTGGGGTGGACGGGCTTTCCTTTTCTCCACTGAGGATACTAAGCGCTCTGTAAAATACAAAAACAAATATATGAAAACTCCACAAGGTAGAAGGGAAAAAAAACAGACCAACTAGGAACCTTGAAACCAAGTTCCTTAACAGGGATTAGTTCCCTAGACTTTATTTTTATGTCTCATATATCACAAACTTGGAACTTAAGCTGCCAATTTAGAAATGCCAACAGAAGCCCAACAAAATCCTGCTTTCACTAGAAAAGGACCAGAAAAACCTAGCAAGACAAATACATTTTTGTTCTTCAGTGCTGGGGATTGAACCCATGGCCTTTCACATGCTAAGCAGGTCCTCTACAGTGAGCTGTGTATCCCCAATCCCCCCAAAATATTAGACAATGATGGGTCTGCTCCATACACACCACAGGAAAACGTATGGCAGCCCAGCCCCATGCAAGGGAAGGCCAAGCAAGAAGCTCGGCTGAGCTGTTTCCAGGTTTAGGCTCCTCAGGCTCCACACCTGCAAGGGGGTCTCAGCTTTGCTGACTGGTAATGAACTCTCTGCCCAGTGCTGGCCACATGGACACCTGTACTTCCTTCCCGCTGGGCAGCAGCAGGGCATCCTCCCCTCACTACATGGCAGTAATGAGGTTGTGCACCACAGAGGTGTCATAAAGGCCACATGAGGAATAGGGAGGTGTCAACCTGCCTGGCCAGGGACTATTTGGTGGTGGCCTAGAGGAGAGTGAGCACTCTGCCCTGCCACCCCCAGCAGGACCAAGTAGTCTTGACCTTACTTGAAATGCAAGTTGATCATGCACCTGGACTTCCCACCTGAAGTCACTGGGCTGTGCTTCCCTTTCTCCCACCAGTGTGAAAAGGAATAATCAACAGATGCAAGCACCATGACAAAGGACATTAGAATTGTGTGACGGAATTTACAGCAAGCACAAACATGAAAAATGCAAAGCCTCAGAAAAGAAATAGAAGCTATAAAGAAAAGTCAAACTGGGTGTGGTTGTGCATGTCTATTCCCAGCACTTGGGAGGCTGAGGCAGGAGGATCACCATGAGTTCAAGACCAGCCTGAACTACACAGTGGAACCTTGTCTCTAAATAAATAAATAGGGGCTGGGGATTTAGCTCAGTGGCATAAGCACCTGCCTCGCAAGCACTCGGTCATGAGTTCAACCCCTGGTACCAATTTAAAAAAAAAAAACAGACAAAACTGAATAAATAAACTCACTCAGAAATTTTAGGACTGAAAAGTGCCACTAAAAGTTTAAAACCTCGACGGATGCACTGAGCAGCAAAAGAGAAGCAGAGAAAAGGCTCTGAGCCAAAAACGCAGGTTGCATATTCTTAACAGCAGAGTTGGAAACAGGAATAATTGAGGGCTTAAGGTCAAATAACAGAAAATTAATATTCTTGCCAATGGAGCTGGAAGAAGAGGATAGTGTTGAAAAAGGTATTCAAGGAAATAATGGCAAAAGGTATAGCCCAACAGATTCAGTAAGCTTAATGCTGTGGCCTGAACATTTGTTCTCCTGGCTCACTCCAAGGTCACACGTTAAAATCATGGTGGGCGTGGTGAATGGTAGGGCCTTTGGGGAGTAATTAGGGGATGAAGGATGAAGGCAGAGCCCTCTCAACAAGTAATACTTATGCCAAAATAAAAGATTCCAGGAGCTGATCACCACCTCGGCCATGTGAAGATACAGCAGAGTACAAGCCAGGAAATCTGCTGGCATCCTCACTTTGGGCTCTCAGAATACAAAGCTATGAGAAATTTCTGCTGTTTATAGGCAACATAGCCAGTGGGTCTACTAAGTAAAAGCCAATCTGGGTAAACCAAAACTCACTTTAAAACATATCATAGTCAGACTTCTAGAAAGTGAAAACCAAGACAATATCTTGAAAGCAAAAGGACAATAGTTTTCAAGCACTAAAGGAAAAACACTGTCTATCCAGAATTCTCTGCCAAGGAGAAGTAACCCTTGGTGTGATGGTCGAGGGTATGTTTGCTGACCTTCCCAAGTACTGCTCTGCGCTAAGCCACTGGTAGAGAAACTCTGTGGCCATCCCTGTTCTAGAGGTTAAAGTATGAGTGCTTTTGTTTCACGGCTGGGTTAAAAACACAGGAAGTAACGGACACCACCCCGCACCCGCACTTTCCCTCCCAGGCTGAGCTCATAACTCTGTCACCTTCAGGACCCCACTGAGGTGACAGGCAATGACCTGGCTGGCAAACCCTGGCAGAATGTAAAGTCTGTGTGTCTGTACTATATGTACTCCTGGCTTCTGCGGGCATGTCCACTGATTAAACTAACAATTCTGTTTACAGAGACTGCTTTCTGTATTCTGAGAAAACACTTCATTTATACTGTTTTTAAAGGCCAACGAGGCAGGCCTCTTTTACAGACTATCTGCAGCACATGTAAATGGAGCGCCAGAAAGTATATGTTCTTTCATTCTCAAATGCCAATCATATGTCAGAAATTAAATGATAAAACTTGGAGTTTTTTAAATGATAAGTTACCCAGGTGGATAGCCTACTTTTATTTGTGGGAATATCTTAAGATTTTTTTTTTTAGGCATAAACTTTCAAAGACTTGACACCAAGAGTATTGTCCATAAAAGCGAAAACTGATAAGCTGAATTTCATCAAAATTAGAATGAAAGCAAGCAAAAGACGCTAATCTCCATAAACAACATAACCAACAAAGGACGAATCTAAAATGTGTGAGGATCTTTCCAAATCAACAAAAGAAATACAGTCAACACAGTACAGAGGAACAGACATTTATGAAAGAGAATATGCAGGTGGCAGAAAGGCACATGAAGTGTACTCATCTTTAATAGGGAAATGCAGATTAAAACCACAGTCAGTTTTACTACACAGGTAGCAAAATGACCAAGTGCTGGTAAGAGGACCCAGATCTCACTGCATTTTAACAGTCACAGTGATCGTGTTTATTATAGAGATTGGGTAGCTGTGTTGCCCAGTGTCTTTATCCCTTTACCATTTCCAGGGAAAATTACAAAACAAACACCGATGGGCTATCTAGTGTATATTTGAAAAAGGAAACATATTAAGGCTTGAACACTATGTACCTTGACTGTTCCTAAAATGTAACTTTTTTTAGGCTTTACATTTTTTAAAAAATGTACTTAGCTTAATGTATTTTAATAGCAAACTTACAGGACCAGCACAGAAAGACAACACTGAAAACATGTGCTAGCATGTAGGATGACTCAGAAAAGTACGGTGGGTGGATGGGATCTATTGTATGCTAAAAATGCTACAGACACTATTTAGTTGCCATCAATAAGAAATTTACTTGTTTTTCAAAAATCCAGATGGTAGGCCAGGGAGTTAGCTCAGTGTCCTAAGCACCTGCCTGGCAAATGCAAGGTCGTGAGTTCAATCCCCAGTATAAATAAATACATGCATGCATACATACATCCCAAATGCTACCGTTGTCCAGAAAAATTTAATAGGTTTATTTATAATTGTTACAAAATTAGTTGTTCACAGAAACCTTTGGTAGTCTTTTGTTTTGTTTTGGTACTTAGAATCAAACTCAGCCTCGCACTTGCCAGACAGGTGCCGAGCCACTGATCTGTATCCCCGGCTTCACTGACACATTTTGACTTGCTTTATATTTCCACATTAATATTAAAAATTCACACACAAATGAAAATGAAAAACTGCCGATACCTGGTTTCTGTCCATTTTCCACTTGTAGCCATGTACTTAGGTACCTTTTGACCTCATAGGGAAAAAAAGTACCTAACATTCAGAATTGCCAGTAACAGGAAGGAGAGAAAAATATTTTTGTTGAGCATGACATGTTTCCTGTCCATCACATTGGGCTTTTTAAAGCACATCCTCCACATATGCGGCCTGCTAGCTGGGTATCTTTTGGCATAATTATTTCTCATTTGGTAAGGATGGCACACAGGTTGGTGTCTTCAAGCAGGCCAAGCAGACAGGCCTCCTTTGCCTCCTGCAGAGCCCCAGAAGTGGAGTTCTGGAAGTGCAGATCTGTTTTGAATAATTTCTTGCACCAGACCCTGGAGAGGGAGTTGGGAATCGAGGTTCACTGGACTCCTGATCACCCGATCTCACTGAGCGCCACAGTCCCATCCTGTGGCTACAGGACTTCTTTTCCCCTCCAGTCAAGGGCACGCCCTTATGAGAGCTGCTGCGGCCGTTGCTTCAGGTGCTCTCTACCCTGGGTGGATTTGCAGACAATCATCTTTGTAGCAGCTGTGGGACAGCAGCCACCTTACTTCACCCCTTCCTCCACTGGAGCTTGGCAGCAAGAGGCAGCGCTGGTTGGACAGCGGTGGCGGCGAGGTGACGGCAGCAGAGAACAGTCAGTCACAGCTGCTTTTACTTCTCTGAGTGAGATCTGATTTCTATGGCTGTTTAGGTGGCGTGTTACTTCTGGAAAACCCAAAAGGCGATAATCGGTTGGACCTTCTGAAGCTAAAGAGTGTCGTTAGTAGCGTTTTTGGTGTTGACACTGCAGAGCTGGCCATCTTCCACGGGGACACAGGTATGTGTGAGTGAGGTCAGCTGAGCCCCTTGCCAGCGGTGCACGGTGAGGGCTTTTCCTGATACCTACAGAACCTTTGTGTTTTTCTCAGAGTATCATCTCAGCAAAGCCGCCCCGCAGCGTCTCCTCACTGTGTGGGATATGGCTGAGGACCCTGGAATGAGTGGGTGGCAAACACAGGCTCTGACCCACCGTATTCTGTCAGTTATGATTTCAGAGACCTGTCTGTTGATTTTGGGGGTGATGAGGAACTGGGAATCAAACTCAGGACCTTGGGCTTGCCAGGCAAGCACTGCGCCACTGAGCTGTATCTCTGGCCCTATCTATTGATTCTTAATTTTATTAAACATAGTATCCGAATCTTAGAAATAAATCTAGGCACTGGCATATAATTTTAAAGAATTAAAACTTGCCAACTTTGTTTTCAATGTTTAATTGGTCAAAGTTGAGATACTGATACAAGGAGAATTTTTAAGACGAACTAGGAAAAAATTAACAGGAGGAATGCTTTATCTTTTGAGGTAGGGATACTGTATTACACAATTACTTCACCTCTGCTGTTCCGGGGACTAGTGGCATGGCTCAGAAGTAGCACAAGTACTTAGTGTACACAAAACCTTTAGATGGAACACCTAACGTTAAAAACAAACAAGATTCATACTACTCTATGAATTTCATTAACACCTGGTAGTGTGCTTTTTTTTTTTTTTTTGTCTTTTTCCTTTTTATCAGTACCGGGGATTGAACTCACGACTGCCTGCCTGCAAGGCAGGCACTTATGCCGCTGAGCTAAATCTCTAGCCCCTGGTAGTGTGCTTTGACGAATTCAATGGAAAACATTACTGTGAAAAAAAAAAAAAAAAAGACATGCTATTTTAGTCGTGAGGTAAGGAAAAGTGAATGACTTCAGAATTGTTGTTTTTAGAAATACAAAACCAAACAGATTTGCTGAGTCTCAGCGGAAGGACGCTGTGTGTGACAGCAGGCGCAGCTCCTGCCCCGGCCGGCAGCCCAGGTCCCCTGCTCTGTCGGTACATAAACCTGCAGCTGCTCAACGCAGAGCCCCAAGGTACGGGTGCGTCTTCCTCCCATGAGGGGAGTTGTGTGTGTGTGTGAGTTCAGTGTGTGAGCTGAAGGAGGTCTTTTCACATCCGCTTTAGCAGTGTAAAGTGTGCTAGGTAGGAAGCACCGCATTCATCTGGCAAGGTCAGGAAATGAAATATGCCCGAATAGAAACATAGACAACAGTATATGTACAATTCAATTACTTGCCAGAACACCCATTTTGTAATTTTACCTCACTGTTCTTGAAAAGTGTTCTGAAAATGTAATTTACTTTCATGCCTTAATCACATTGAGTGACACCTGTTTTTTCCCATGAATTCATGATCTTCATGGTACACCTTCTCTTCTGAAGCCCTCGGGTTCCTCACCTGCCTGCACTGAATATTGTTTCCCAATTTGTACAAGTCTGTGTTTCTTGCCCCACCCCAACAGCTGCTGTGAACTGTTTTTTATACACGGTACCTACAGCTGACAAACCTTTCTCCCGTGTCCAGAGCTGCCTGGGAGAAGTGACTCTGCCAGGCAGCTGAGTGCTCGGGAAGTGACCTGGCTTCTGCTTTCCCCACAGAGTGTGTAGTGGGCACAGTGGGCACTCTGCTGTTGGAAAACCCACTGGGGCAGAATGGACTCACCCACCAAGGTCTTTTGCATGAAGCAGCGAAGGTGTTTGGCCTTCGCAGCAGGAAGCTGAAGCTGTTTCTGAATGAGACTCAAACCCAAGGTAAGAGGGTTTGGGGCCATAAGGTTTTACGCCTTTATCGAATTGAAACTTAACGCTGGTGTCATGAACCATGTTTAGACTGTTTTGAGCTATGGTGCTTTTATTTTTCACCAAAAAATCATAGAATAGTTTATTTCTAAGTAATAACTAAAACAGTAATTTTTGCCTTGGAAATAACCTATTATATGGCTGGTCTGGGTAACAGCGTATTTACTGACCCTAAAGTTACTCTTGTCCCAAGGATCAGCATCCTCTCACTGTTGTAGTATACCAGTCTGAAGGGCCCTTACATCTGACTTCATGTCAGGCCCGCAAGTACATGCCTGCAGTCCAGCTTCTTGGGAGGCTGAGGCAGGAGGATCAGGAAATCAAGCCAGCTTGGGCAACTTAATGACACTGTCTCAAAGTAAAAACTAACAAGGACTGAGATACAGGCTGAATGGCATACATAAGGCTTTGCGCTCAATCTCCAGTACCAAAAAAATTAAACATAAGCCAGGTATAGAGGTATTTAACTGTCATCACAGTTATTTGGGAGACTATTTGAGACAGGAGGATCACAAGTTCAAGGGCAGCCCGGGCAACTAAACAAGATACTGTATCAAGCAAAAAGTTTTTAAAAACTTGCGTTCTAGCTCAGTGAGAGGACCTGGGCTCAATCTGCAATACCAAAAAAATAGTAAATAAATCAACACGACAATCATTTACCTCCTTTTTTAAGGTGTGCTCACATGCATTTTCTTACTGCGTCACATGACAGTGTGAACCCTGGACATCCAGGGATCCATCAGTCAGAGTGACTTTGGGACATGTGTGGCAGCAGCACAGTTTCTGGCCTCCAGGGTGTCAGCCTGTTGCATCCTGGCCCTGCCCTCCTGATCCGTAGGGTTTCGCCCACATGTTGACTTTTCCCTTGCAACCCTGTAATCATTGCTCCAAACAGCTTCCCTTTGTGGGATGTTTTGTGGTTGTCACTATTCTTCATTGCACCCCAACTTCAAATCTTTTTTACATTTTTTTGTTTTTAAATGAAACCCTGTAGCCTGGGCCATATGGACTCTTGAGCCGGGGCATCAACTGCCATACACAGCTGCCAGGTGGTGTCCTTTCCAAAGCTGCCTCTGACTCATTCTGTGATCTCCGTGTGCAGCTCTGAGGAGATGTGCTCTACACAGGCCCTACCGGGTCTCACCGTGTTTTCCTGTTTGTTATTGTGTTACTGTGGCTGATCTTTGTCCCTCTATAGATGTTGTGTTTCTTTTCCTATAGCTTTTCAGATTTCTCTTTTGCCTTTGATTTTCTGAGATGCCCAGCTACAGAGATTGTTTTTTATGTTCTTCCCCAGTTGTTGTAGTGTTCTGATTTCTAATAGTGCCTTGGGATTGTTTAGTTTCCATTTTGCCCATCTGTTTCACACTTTTATCTCTTTTGAAGCCCAGTTTTGTTTTTTTCTAATTCCTTGGGGGACACTGTCAACCCAGACCCTGTTTCAACTCAATTACTTCGGACCTTAAGTGTTAAGAAAGTTGTTCTGCCTGGGACCTGGCAGCCCCAGTCTCTTTCTCTGCCCCCAGAACAAGGCTACTGAGGCGCATTCTCTCCTGTTCTTCTGAGATTGCTACAGCAGACTGCCACACAGAAGAAATTTATTCTTTCACAGAAATGCAGGCCCAAAGTCAGAAATCAAGGCATCAGCAAAAGCATACTCCAAGAAGTCCAGGAACAAACCGATCCCTCTTCGCTTCTTCCAGCCTCTGGTGTCTCCAAGTTTCTGTTTCTGTGGGCTGGTTGCTTTTTTCTCTTCTAGTTCCTCTTTTTCCAAATAGGGTTATATTCTCAGCTTCTGGGACTTTAGAAGGTGTATTTTGAAAGGACACTTTTTTTTTTCTTTTTGAGACAGGGTCTCACTGTGCAGCGCAGGCTGGCCTTGAGCTCGCTTTGTAGCCCAGGTTGGTTTTGCACTTGGAACAATCCTGCTGCCTCAGCCTTCCCAAGTGCTAGGATTACAGGCCTGCGCCACCACACCCAGCTTACCTAAAAGGCCATTATTAAACCTCCTACATTTCTTCCCCTGTGGTGAAGGGCTCTCTATTCAAATGTACCCTTTTGGGGGCTGGGGATTTAGCTCAGCGGCATAAGCGCCTGCCTTGCAAGCAGCCAGTCGTGAGTTCGATCCCCGGTACCGATAAAAACGAAAAAGACCAAAAAAAAAAAAAAAAAAACCAAATGTACCCTTTTGCTAGCATCTTATGCAGAATGTACTCTTACAGAAACAGCAATTAAATGAGGTTATTGTACAACATAGAGAAAGAATCTAGGATTGTTTGAGACTGGGCAGAGGTATCCTTGAAGCAGTTAACTTTCTGGGACTTGGAAGCAAGAGAAGCATTTCTTCCTAGCTAAGCTACACATACCTTGCAGTTGGCACCTGGAGTGTCCAAGCTCATCAAGTTTGTAACTTTCTGACCATGGGAACAGGCTGTATCTCCCGGTTGCATCTTTGAGCAGTCAGAAATATGCTTAGTGATAGAAATAAAGTTTTTAAAATTTCTGCATTAAAATAGCTCCTATAATATGGCTAAGGGAATGTCCTCTCTGTTGTTCTGTGCAAATGCAGGGAAATGGTGAATCAAGGTTAGAATCGTATCTGTGTGACTCAAATAGTTATACTATCACTTATATGAGTCATATAACCTGGCCTTACCTATACCTTTTTCTGGTGGTATCAGGGATTGAACTCATGACTTTACACTTGCCAGCAGGCACTGTGCCACTGAACTGTATCTCCGGCCCCCTATAATTTCTTAATATGTTCTTTTTACTCAGGTTAAATTAGACAATTTAAAAGGTAACATAATGAAGAGTGACTTACCCAAGATTATCACAAAACTGGAACTTTTTATAGTCTCGCGTTTTTTTTTTCTGATTTTCATTTTAAATTTCCTTTCAGAGTTGTCTTCCATAAAGTATTAGTAATTTGATAAATTAGGAAAAGACCACAAATGCTGATAGTTTAGGAAACTCTGCGATGTATTCTTGCTTTTTATTTGAGCTTCATCTCCAGATCCTGTAGTTGTTATCATTAAGGAGCAGGCAGCTGGGAGAGTATTTTGACATACAGCTCTTTTCTACTAGGACAAGACCTGTTAGAGGAAAGCTGGTCCTTTGCCTTCAAATTCAGACTTGACTAGGACCAAAATGTCCCACAGGCAGCAAATAACCTTTTGAAAATCCCCACCTTTTAAAAAATTTTACATAGTCAGCATCTTTTGCTTAGCTATATTTCTGTAATACTACAGAATGTGCAGAGTTCGCATGTTGGCCATATTGGATCCTGTATTCTGGGCCACGATCCCTTTAGTCTTTGGCAATCCAGCTTTCAAGGGCAGCAACGTGTCTCAGGCTTATCATGTACTTCTCCTTGCCCATATCTGGAAATAGCTGTTGTATACTAACAGGGATTTCTATTTAGTAACTACATGCCTAGGCTACTGGATTGACACTGCTTCTGTGCCATTCCTATGCTTCTAGGCATAGAAAATAGGTTTATGGGGAAAATTATCTTGAGCAGTACCCAGCATAGCCATGCTGTGAGGTGAGGGCATAATCCTTGGAATTTTCCAGTAGTCTGCCCAAAATTTTTAACTCCAACTGCAAGAAATTAACTTTCAACTCAGAACAGAGGCTCTATCTAGGACCACCATCACGGTGCCAAACTCAACTTCAGGGTTTCTCCAGACCGCACTGGGTTCAGTGATCTATTAGGACTTAGAGATTCCCTGAAGGTAATTATCCTCAGATTTATTACAGGAGGAAGATACAAATTACAACCAGACCCCCCCCCAAAAAAAAAAATCTTGCAAAATTTAGGAAGGGCTTGAAGAAAGGGGATTCAGGTTATTCTCTTCCCATGGAGTCATGGTCAGTGTTACCTCCTTCCATCTGTAATAATGTTACAGCACATAGTATCTCCAACCAGAAAGCTCACTGGGTGGAACCTGGTGTCTAGCATTTTTATGGAGATTTCATTATGTAGATATCATTGCCTTCTTGCTGGCACAACTGGCCTCTGTTTGAGTGATCTCACTGGTGTGAACTATGGCATGTAGTAAAAATGCTCACCCTGAGAAACAAAGGCATTCCTAGCAGGAAACACCCAAGATTGAGAGGGTTCCCTAGGATCTAGGATGAAGGTCAGGCCTTTCTTACAGTGAGGCAAAAATCCTTACACGAGCAGTTAACATTTTTAAAATATTTACTCATAATAGTTAATGATTTTAAACTTTGTTCCCATTCTAGAAGTTACAGAAGATATCCCTGTGAAGACTTTGAATATGAAGACTTTGTATGTTTCTGTATTACCAATGGCTGCAGACTGTTAGTGCCCATTTCTCCAAGTGACTCCGTCAGCATTTACCTTAGACTTTTTCCTCTACATTCATATTCATGGACATGAAGATATGTCTAATATGTTGCTTTGGCTCAAAGTTCGAATAGGATTGAAGAAGTGACTTGAGACCTCATGTAATATTCAAACTTAACCTTACATACTATGCAGTCACATTGAGGAAAGTTATTACCTCAGCACACGAAAGTACCGAAAGTAGACTTCACTTAAAAGGCTTAAGAAACATAATCACACACACACACACACACATACATATGTATGAATATTGATCTGTGGCCTTTTATGACTGATGTGAGACCCTTAATGAAATGGACATGTTATATGTTACTGCTACCTGGATTTTCCCAGGTAATTTGATGGAATATTTTATGTTTCAGTACATCAAACAAGTAAATAAACTGCCAGATATCTCTGTGTTGGAAGTGATTGATTACCTCATTATGTGGTGATACTTGAAATTTGTAATCTTTGAAGAACCAAAAACTTAACAGTGATTTCTGAATTAAGACAGTGAGCTATACTTTTACTGTCACCTCTTCTCCAAAATGGTGGGTGACAGTTGCAGGCCCTCAAAGAAGCAGATACCAAAAGAAAACTAGATATGCAGGTATTTCTTGGAGGGAGCACAGGTAAAGGGGAGTGGGACCAGGCATGAGTACAGAGACCTTCAGATTACCTCTGTGAAAAGAGAGGTAAATTAGAAAACACCCGGACTGCAGCACGGCTCTGAGACAAAGCACTGTCAGTCCAACAGACTCCTTAGGCAGAGGCTGCTTTGAGCAGTGTTGAGCGTTTTGTGGAAATGACATGCCTTTGTGCTCTGCCCTGCTCAGCTAGCATCTGGGAAAATCCTAGGGGCAGGTTGGCACACATGCTTCAATCAGTACAGGGTTGGAGGCTGCCAGCCAACTACATTCCACACTAGGGAGTTTGGAAGGGCGATCTGAATGATGCATATCCATGGCTCTTACGGCAAACATACAAAGACACAAAACCACAAAGATAGAGAAAATAGGGCCACAACCAATTTGGGGATTGGAAATCAGTAAATAACAGATAATGCTTTTATAGGATGTTGGTTTTGGTGATGAATTTTTAGCTATGAGACCAAAAGCACAGGCAACAAAAACAAGAATTTTAGGGAACTAAAAAACTTAACAAAATGACAAGGCATTCAATGAAATGCAAGAAAATATAAACCATGTACCAATAAGTGGTTCATCATAAAACTACTCCAGGAACACAACTCAATACAAAAGCAGCCAAATAATCTAACTAGTAAATGTACCAAGGACCTAAATAGGCATTTTTCTAAATCAGGCTTAAAACTGGTACATGAGGTACATGAAATGATGTTCAACCATCAGCTAATCACGAGGGCAATGCAAATCAACTAGTAAACAGAGTTTTAAAACAGTGTGAAAACCACAGAGTGGTAAGCAGCAGAAAAAGTACCTGAGAGTCACCAGCCAGATGCTAGAACATAGCAACATAAGGAAAATGAGAAGGAGAAAAATGGGTGCCCTGGACCCAGGAAGACGCTGAAGCATGAACTGAAGCCCCTAGAGAGGAGAAAAACTAATGGAGGAGACAGCCAGCAATGCCTTCTCACTTAGACTGAACTCTGCACAAGAGTGGTTCAAACCTGTGGACAAATAGCCACGGTGACAGTGATGGTTGGCAACCCCAGGAGCCTCTGCAGACAGACATGGGAGTGGAGGGCAACAGCAGGCATGAATGACTGTGGTGACACAGTGGTGAGTATAGGTTCTCCTTACAATTGCCCTGGAACCATCCTGGAGACAGGCAGCTTGAGATCAGAACTCAGAAGTGAGGCTGGCTCCCTCTGGTAGCTACCAGCAGGTCTCAGCCTGTGCAAGTTGCTCAGAAAGCTGTGAGCCAAATGTGACTGGTCTCTACCAAAAAGTGCAGGCTTACTAGAGTTCCCATACCCCACCAAAAAGCTACCATTTGCCTGCTCAGATAAATCAACACAGATCGGGTCTCTGTCTCCAGAGGCTGTCTGACCTCGAAGGCAGAGACAAACCTGGACCTGGAAGCAAGACTTCTTTCTCCATCCTCTCCCTCCTCTCTTGTCTGTCTTTGATTTTTGGGTTTTGTTTTCCTTTCTTTTGCCTTGTTTGATCGTATTTTTATATAAGTGTAATGTGGTTATTGGCCTCTGTGGCTTGGTTTGGTTCTTTTATCTTTTTTTTTTTTTTTTTTTTTTTTGGTACCAGGGATCAAACTCATGACCATGTGCTTGCCAAACAGGTGCTTATGCCACTGAGCTAAACCCCTGGCCCTCTTTTCATCTCTTCCTTTGCTCTTTCCCTCCAGGCTTCTACAATAGTTTCCCAAAGTTAGTGTGATCCTCCTTGATCTTCCAAACTTCTAATCTCTTCCTCTTTCCACTTTTCTATTTTCTCCTTAAACTATATTAAATTTTAACCCCTAAGGGCAAAATTGAAATAAATTGACATATCGCTGCATACTGCACATAATTTTCTGGTTTTAGCTTTTAGATAACCACGAATCTAGTATATACAGTTAAAAGTAAGAAATTAAGGATTAGCTCAGTCTGTCATTTTCTAGGCTGTGTATGATGCTATTGGTTCCACGATAGCCAAAACTGACCTAACTGTTCTAAACAGCTGTTGGTCCTGGTATTCCATGATGGAGACTAAGGATCATAGAAAATACTGTGGCACAGTGCCAAAGAATCACAGACTGGGCAAACAACTTTCCATCTCCAACAAACTGAAGAGGTAAGATCTTCTAACAGACTCAAAACCCAGAAATCAGCTACATCTGGAAGATACCTCAGAGAAGTAGGCATCACCTAAGTGTCCTAAATAGTAGCAATCAAGCAAATCATCATAGGTAGTTTACAACCATCATCCTAGTAATTAAAGTGAGAAAATAAAATGAGAAGACACTTAAGCAAAAATGTAACCCCAGACATCCAGTTCACCAAAGGCAAATCCAGGGAGCAAGGAGGTGAGACAATCCAAAAGCCACCCACCAGGCCTCGCTACAGTGATAACAAAGCAATTCAATGAAGCTCTAGAAAAAAATCAAATTAATCTCAGAGATAACTACAGAGATTTCTAAAATACACACCATGCTTAGCAATGATAGAGCAGACACAGACAAAAAAATAGGCAAGCTTAAGAAAATTATGGAAGATCAAAAGCAGACTCAAGCAGATATCCAGGAGAATTAAAAACTCCACTGAAAGTATTCAAAGCAGATTAGGTCAATGTAAGGATAGGATCTCATACTGAAAACAGGCATGCAGTTAGCAACCAGGAAAAGAAAGATTTCTCACATATAACAAGAAACAATGAGAAATACAGCATCTGCTAGATGAGACAAAAATAAGTTTGTTTGGAGTCACAAATGACATTAGAAATAATGTTCACAGACATCATGACACAAACCTTTGCTGGTAGAGAAAGAAAAATCTGATATACAGATAAATGGGGCATAGAGCACTCCATTTAGCAATGATGAAAAAAAATCTATATCCAGGCATATCGTAGGTCAAGATTCCAGAAATTCAACACAAGAATAGAATCCTAAAAGCTGTTAGAGAAGAGAAACAAATCACCTATAAAGAAAAGCCTATCAGAATCACAGCTGACTTCTCAGCACAAACTCAAGTCAAGGAGAGCTTGGTGTGAAGTACTCCAGGCTCTGAAGCAAAACAACTTTCAACCTGGATTGGTGTACCTTGCAAAACTATTTCAAAACTGAAGGAAAAATACTTCCATGACAAAGAACATTGCAGGAAATTTTTGACTATCAAACCAGCTCCCTAAAATGTTATGAAGGACATTTTTTTTTTTCAGTAGCAGGGATTGATTTGAAGGACATTCTAAAAAGAGATAATCAGGACAGTAGCTCCATGAACCCTAACAGAAGGAATCCACCAGGTAAGGCAAATAATTAGATGGAGGGGGGAAGGGAGGAACCAACAACAGGAAAATAAGATGACATGGATAAGTTAATGGGCATCAGTTATAACCATCAATGTTAACAGTCTCAATTCATCAATCAAAAAACTTAGAGTGGCCGGATGGGTCAAGAAGCAAGATCCAACAACAAGCTGCATACAAGAAACACAATTCAGAAAGAAATTCACAGACTAAAAGCCAAAGGAAGGAAAACAATACTCCATGCAACAGGAAAACAGAAAAAAGCAGGGGTATCTATTCTATTTGAAGACAGTAAATTTCAAGCCAACACTGATTAAGAGCAATAAAGAAGGTCATTACATCCTCATAAAGGGAAGAATCCAAGAGGAATAGATAATAAATATATATGCAACAAGTACCAGTGTACCCAACTATATAAAATAAATACTAACACATGAAAAATCAAATAAGCCTTAATACAATTGTATTGGAAGACCTCAATGCCCCATTGTCACAGATCAACTAGACAAAATAACAATAATGAAATATTAGAACTAAATCAAACTTTTCAACAAAAGGACTTAGTAGATATCTATACAGTGTTCCACCCCACAACATCAAAACACACATTTTTCTCAGCTGCACACAGGATGTTCACCAAAACAGACCGTATACTGGCTCACAGGCAATGCTTAAGTAAATGCAAAGGAATTCAAATTATCCCATGCATACTATCAGACCACAGTGCAATGAAGTTGGAAATGCATGCCAAGAGAAACCGTAAGAACTTCATGAACACCTGGAAATAGGACCCGACCAAACAACCAGTTGGGTCATAGATGAAATTAAAGAAATTACAGTTGAATGATAATGACAGTGTAACATACCAGAACTTGTGGGACACAATGAAAGCAGTCAGAAGAAAATTTATAGCAATACTTACCTGTATCAGGAAAACAGAGCAAGCACACATAAACACCTTAATTGTGAACCTCAAACTTCTAGAAAAAGAGCAGGCTAAGCGAAAAGCTCATACCAGGGGGAAAATTATAAAGACCAGAGCAGAAATTAACACACTTGAGACTAAAAAAACAATACAAAGAATCAATGAATCCATGAGTTAATCCCGGCACACTCCCCCAAAAAAGAATCAATGAATCAAAGAGTTTGTTCTTTGAAAGATTATGTAAAATTGACAAACCTTTAGCTAACCTTATTTAAAAAAAAAAAGGAAAGACTCAAATCCACAGAATTCAGAATGAAAAAGGTGAAATCACAACAGATCCTACAGAAATCCAGAAGATCATCTATACCTACTTTGAAAACTTATATTCTAATAAAATGGAAAATACAGAAATGGACAGATTCCTAGATACATATAAATTACCAAAGATGAATCAAGAAGATTTATAAAAATCCTAAATAAACCATTATCAATCAGTGAAATCAAAGATGTAATTAAAAACCTATCAATAAAGAAAACTCAGGTCCTGATGGGTTCACTGCTGAACTCTGCAAGAAATTTAGTGAAGACCTAATACCACCAATTCTCAAACTTTAATGAAATTGAAAGGGAGGCAATACTTTCAGATTCATTCCTGGAAACAAGAATTACCCTGTTACCAAAACCAGAGGACTCAAGTAAGAGAACTAAAGGCCAATCTTAAGGAACACAAATGCAAAAGTTCTCACTTAAGACACTGGCAAACAGACGGTAGGAAATCATCAAGAAGATTATACACCATGATCCAGTAGGATTCATCCCAGGGATGCAGGAATGGTTCAACGAACATAAACCCATAAATGTAATACATTAACAGAGTCAAGAGCACAAATCATATGATCATGTCAATAGATGTAGAAAAGTTTTTCACAAAGTCCAGAACCCATTCATCATAAAAATCATACAGGAAAATTGGAAGATAGTCTTTATCTCAATCTGATAAAAGGCATCTGTGACAAACCAACAGCCAACATCATACTGAATGAAACAAAACTGAAAGCTTTCACTCTAAAATCAGGAACAAGACAAGGATGTCCACTACCACCACTCCTATTCAATATAGTTCTAGAAACTTCAGCTGGAACAATTAGACAAGAGAAATAAAAGGAATAGAGATAGGAAAGGAAGTTTATCATTATTTACAGATGACATTATATTCTACACAGAAGACCCCCAAAACTCCACTAAAAAAATTCATACAGTTGATACAAAAATTCAGTAATGTAGCTGGATACAAAGTCAACACTCTAAAATCAATAGCTTTCCAACACACAAACAACAAAAACCCTGGGGAGAGACATCAGGAAAATGACACCTTTCACAATAGCACTCAAAAAAAAAAAAAAAAAAAAAAAAAAAGAAACACCTAGGAATCAATCTAACAAAGGATGTAAAAGACTCTATACTGAAAACTTCAGTACTCTGAAAAAGGAGATTGAAGAGGGTTATTAGAAAACAGAGAGGTAGCTGGGGATTTAGCTCAGCGACATAAGCACCTACCTGGCAAGCATGAAGTTGTGAGTTTGATCCTCGGTACAAAAAAAAAGAAAAAAAGAAAAGAAAAGAAAATGGAGAGGTATCCCATGCTGTTGGTTAGGAAGAACCAATATAGTGAAAATGGCCATACTTGCAAAATTGTTATACAGATTCAATGCAATCTCAATCAAAATTCCAACAGCATATATCACAGAGTTAGAGAAAACAATCCCAAAATTCATCTGGAACCAGAAGAGACCTAGACTAGCCAAGGCAATCCTGGTCAACAAAGACAAGACGTTACAATCCTTGACTACAAAACTACTGTAATAAAAAAGTGTTTTACTGGCAAAAAACAAAAACAAAAAACAGGGCCAAAAATCAGTGGAACCAATTAGAAGACATCAAAACAACTGCAGACACACAAGCCACATTGACAAAGGTACTAAACATGCACGGGAAGAAAGACAGCCTCTTTAATAAATGGTGCTGGAAAAACTGGCTCTACATATGCTAAAGATTAAAACTGGACCCCTATCTTTCACCATGCACTAAGCTAAATTTGGAATGGATCAAAGATCTTAATTTCAAAAAGATATATTAAATCTGCTGGAAGACAGAGCAGGTAAAACTCTTGAAGACACTGTTGTAGGTAAAGACTTTATAAACAAAACCTCAACTGCACAAGAACTATTACAAAGAATTACAAAGAATCAACAACTGGGACCTTTTCTTACTAAAAGGCTTTTTACACAGCAGGAGAAACTGTCAACAGAGGGAAGAGATAATGTGGGAGAAAATGTTTGCCAAATGCTCCTCAGATAAAAGATTACTATCAAGAACACATACAGAATTCAAAAAATTCAATCCTCCCAGATTTAAAGACCCAATCCAAAAATGAGCATCTGAGATGAATACACACTTCTCAAATGAAGAAATACAAGCAGCACATAAATACATGAAAAAATGTTCAACATCATTGGTCATTCAAGTGATGTAAATTGAAAAACAGATTCTACCTCACCCCAGAAAGAATGGTTATCATCTAGAAAACAACCAATAACAAATGCTGGCAGGTCGGTGAGCCAAAAGGAATCCTTCTCCACTGTTGGTGCGAGTGCAGACAGGTGCAACCACTAAGGAAACCAGTGGAGATTCCTCAAAAAACTAGGACTGGAGGTCCCATTTGACCCAGCTATTCCCATTGTGGGTATCTTCCCAGAAGAATTAAAAACATCATACTACAGTGATATATGTGCACCCATGTTTATGGCAGCACATAGCAGTTTATAGCCAGATCTTGGAAACAACCTAAATGCCCATCAACTAAGGGATAGAAAAAAAAATGTGGTATTTTTATACAATGGAGTACTATTCCACCATAAAGAAGGATAAACTGAAGACTTTTATAGGTAAATGGATGCAACCTGTGTAAACTTCATATTGTCTCACTAGTGTGAGAAGCTAAAAAAGAACTATACACATACAAAGATTGAAGCTGGACCTGGTGGCGCACTCTTGCAATCCCAGCACTTGGGAGGCTGGGGCAAGAAAATCATTTACAAGTTCCAGTCCTGCCTGGGCTACAAGTGAGCCCAAGGCCAGCCTGAAGTACATAGCAAGATCTTGTCTCAAAAAGCCAATAATAATAATAATAATAAAACTAAAAAATAAAAGTTATACTACTGATTTCTTTGAGCTCATTACAGAAAAAGTGCTAGTATTGCTCGGAGAATTAAATGCAGGTATCTTGTACTCTGATTAACTGACTGTAAAATAACAATACGCAATGTATATATCATTGTCACCCCAATTGTCTTTTAAAATTTTTATTTTCTTTTTTCTCCTTAAAAAAATGGCTCTAGAGAACAAAATGAAGAAGACAAACTGACAGCTACTGACAGAAAAAGAGCTCAACAGAAATGAGGCAGAGAAGATTGGATGATAAGAACAGCTATTTTGGAGAAAATGACATCTTAATAGGTAATACTGATTTAGTATCATCTTGTTTTGAAGTCTCATCTAGCTTTTGTCCTTCTGTCTCCAATGGTCTAAATAGGTTGTATCTTATTGGATTTTATTATGTACGATAGTATTAGCAAAAACCTTTTAAAGACAAGGAGATTATACAGAAACCATTGTTCATTTTCTGTTAGTCGATTCTAAATACTTTATAATGCTGTCATTCTCTTAAACGGTTTTACATTGTTTTGATATACTTAATGCTACAGTATACGAAGTTGTACTCAAGGATTTCAAGGAAAGAGACAATATGGTAACGACTTTTAGGTTAGGATTATCTGGTGGTGAAACACTATTCTGCTTAAATGGTTATGTTTTGATCGGCGCTGTTTCGTTGTTATGCCCTCTTTTATCTCAATCTCCACTCCATTATTTACTTTTTTATCTTTATCCTTTTAATTAAAGGAAAAAAATAGCAGGATATATTATAGTAACCCACTTTGACTTTCCATTACCTCGATTTAAAGCCCTGTATTACTCTCACCATCTGTTTTTTTTTTTTTTTTTCAATTTTTTTTTGTCTTTTTTCTTTTTATCGGTACCAGGGATTGAACTCACGACTGCCTGCTTGCAAGGCAGGCGCTTATGCCACTGAGCTAAATCCCCAGCCCCTCACCATCTGGTTTTTAACTGATGTTCCCCTATTCTGTTTTGCTGGATAGTTATCAGGTTCCAAAGTTTAGGCATCAGCTGTGAAGATAATGAGATTCATTATAACATTCTCGTTGACTTTTATCTACTTTTGAAGACCTACACTGTCTCCGATGTTTTGGTTTTGTCGGTTTTATTCTTTACTGTTTTGTTCAATTGTATTATAACTAACGATATAGGCAATTCTATTAGAGATAGCGGGAGGCATTATGGTAACCATTGTTGATCACCTTGTATTATGTTTTTACATTATCTATTATGTCCACCCTTTTGACTTGACCGATTCTGTTCTGTTATGTCACATTTGGTTTTACTCTCTTCCAAAAAAGTAATAAGAACCGTGGGAGCAATGAAACCCAAAATGTGTAATAGTCATGGTACAAAAGAGAGGAAAAGAAAGTGCTCTAAACTATATAACTGCATGTATATTTAAGTGTATAAGATAGAAAATGATATCACAGAGTTTTATTGGATCATTGAACAGAACTATTTGCAGTATCATTGATGGAATGTCCACTTTACAAGCTTTAATTTTGTGACATGAACAATTATTTCTAAGATGACAATATGTAATCCATTAACTAGTGATTTCCTACTGTTCTTTTTTTTTTTTCTGTAAATCGGTATAATTTGTACCCTTTCTCTGTTTTTTTTTTCTTTTCTCCTTAAATAAAATTTAAAAAATTAAAGAAAAAAAACGGCTCTCAGTGCTGGTCTCTGCCCCCCCCCCCCCCCCGCAATGACTAGTAAGCGTTTAAAACCAAGCCTGACTGCTCACACTGAAATCAACCCTCCCCTCCTCCGGCCCTACCTTCCTCCATTCCACACCGGAACCTGGCATCTCAAGAGCCCGGACCCGGAGCATCGCCCATCCCTTGTCCTCCAGGTCTCCACCTGAGTGGTGCCAAAAAGAAAACAATCATCATCATCATCAGAAATGACGGAAACCCCAGGTCCTCAGTGACTCTGAGAAACCAGTAAGGCTCGCTGCGCACAGGGCCCAGGGCCCTCTGACCCGGCCGCTGGGTGCTGCAGCCCGGCCCCGCACCCCCAACCTCCGCGACCCTCAAGACGGCCCTACCGCAGCGCCCGCGCTACCTGCGCCCTGGAGAACTCGGTCCCGGGGCCGCGCGGAGTGTGCAGGCGCGGGCGCCAGAGCCCGAGTCTCTCCGCACCGCGCCTTCGCCCCGGGGACTCATGCCGCCGCTCCATCTCGCTGTTGGCGGCGCCAGGGTGCAGGGAGGCAGCGCGGGGCGGCACTAGGCGCGGCCCTCGACGGTCCACAGACACCCGGGGTGAGCGTGGCCCCTCACGGTCCGCCCGGCCCAACGGTGGCGGCCACATCTGCTGGGCAGCAGAGCCGCCCGCTGAGCTCCACACAGCGACCTCCCGCGCTCGCCTGCCAGCCAATCGCAACACCTGCCCAGACATGTGACACGCACCGACCAATGGCTGCCCGAGACGGCCAGTTACGCGGCAAACAGCTCCAGGTACTTTTAATCAGCGCGTGAGGGCAAGGGATGCCACAGGGTGCTCGAGGGAACCGGGGCTGCAGCGCCCACGTGGAGGCTGTGTGGGCGTGAAGGAGGCAAAGCAAGGCGTGTCCTGCAACTGCAAAGGCAGAAACGCGCGGCTTCCTGCTCAGCCTGTTGCTTCGCACCTCTCTTCAGCTGGCTCCAGGTATTCCAGAGAAATCTTTCGAGGAGTGGAATCACTGGATGCGAAGGACTGTAACAAAAACCTGCAGATGGCAACACCCTAAACCTGGAAGATTTTCTTTCATAAAAGAAAGCGTCAGGCCTTTACTGCAGGGACCCACATTCTTACCATCTTTATACCTGGGCTATAGTTACTAGCTTTATAGCTGATCCACAAATTGACTCCGTAGATGAAAATGGTAGCTGGTACCCTAGCCATCATGCCCATATTTCAGAAAAGGACTTTCTAGAAGAAGTCCCTCCCAATAACTTCTACCTGTATCCTACAAACTCCAACTTGCCCTCACTTAGCTGAGAAATGTCTCAGCAAAAGTACACTGCTGCCCTTTATGAAATCCTATTGCAAAAAAACACAAGAAGGGATTTGGATAGGTAACTAGCAGAAAATTGTTTTTCTAATTGTACAAGTGGTAGTTACCCAGCTCAATAAAAAGAAGTCCTTCTGGGGCTGGGGGTTTAGCTCAGTGGCATAAGCGCCTGCCTTGCAAGCAGGCAGTCGTGAGTTCAATCCCTGGTACCGATAAAAACGAAAAAGACAAAAAAAAAAAAAAAAAAAAAAAGTCCTTCTCCAAGGTGTGCAGAATAGCTTAGTAAGCAAAGACACACTCTGGCAGACCCTGTGCTGGACCATTTATATATATTTCTGTTATCAATACTATAAGGCCATTATTACTGGCTTCATGCTATAAATGACCCTGGAAGATACACATGGTGACAAACTAGAATGGAGAGGGGCTTCTAGATGTGCCACATGGTCTGTTACATATGGACTGACTCTTCCGTGTTTACAATCACATGGAACTAAGGATTGTAATCTGTGTACCAAGTAGTCAAAGACCATTGTGTCTAAAGCTAAGAGTAACCAACAATCATTATGGAGATGAATAATTGCCTTGTAGCTCAGGGAGTCGCTCTTGTGGAATATGCCAGTACAACAAAGGCTGTCACGTCAGAACACCAGTGTGGTACTGTTGTGGAAACACTGTTGGTACCTAGTAGAGTAAGGGCACTGAAGACAATGATTTGGAATTAGTGTCATCCCCATGCATGTGTCCATTGGGATTTTTAACAAGTAATGGAATTGGTTTTATACATTTAATAAGTTGTCCATTGAACACTTGTGCTACATTGAGCTTCAATGATTTGTGTGGAAAATGACTCATTCTGGTGCCCACCTTCTATGAAAGACACATAAATCGTCAATTTGAACACATAAATACATGAGTAGTTTGAGGGCTCATGGGAGGGGCAGCCAATCTACAAAGGCAGAGGAAAAGTGAGACTTGTAAGACTTTCTAAAGAGGTGGTCACTGAACTGAATCTTGGAAATCATACTTGAGGAGATCAGGTCAAGTGAGAGGAACAGTTGTCTTACCAGAATGTCAGTAGTATGAAAAGAGAAGGGAAGAGCAGTGAAGAGGTCAGCAGTTCCCTGTCCTGGACACACCTTATCTCACTGCATCCCAAGTTTTGTATCCTTTGGCTGCTAGTATCCATGTTCTCCCTTGTCTGAGGAGAATGACTTCTCCTTGTGTATAGTCTTATGCATAAATAATGCCTGGCATCAATTAGTTGGTGGCCATAAGCCAACTGGATTATCTGCCAAGAGACAGAGAGAAAACAGTAACATAGGAAGATTTCAGAGAGTGTTTAAACATCTCCTTTAAGGTGGGTTGGAAAGCACTGACTTAGAATTCATAAAGTACGCTGAGAGTGGATGGAGTGTACCATCTGCATCACGTGTGATAATTTCTGCTTCATTTTCATGTCATATAACTGGGTATAGGTAATATATTTCAGTCACTTGAAAAATATGCTCTATATTATCATAAATCTAACCGAAAACTAAATGCCAACTATTTTATTTTATTGCCTACTATTTTAAATGAGCACTGTCCTGGGGAATCCAGATGATATAGATAATCAGTTCTCTACTGCATCTTGGATAGATACTCCCACCCAATAGTTGAATTAACTGTAATTTTATGTTTACCTAACAGGCTTCTTATATTTTCAACTGTTAAGCTCTCATGCTAAACCTATGTGAACAACTTTCCAACATTTCTTCTAATATTATAGTATTTAAAAATGTTTAGTTCATCTGGAATTTGTTTACAAGATGTTACTGATTTCATAGTTAGCCTTTTACTTTTTAAAATTATTTTTAAAAAGTATTTTAAATCTATTCCTTTTAAATCTATTCTTTTAAAAATCTATTAACTGATCATAAAAACTACAATACTTGTATACTGTTTAAATCATGTGACACATATCTGCCACTTGTCAATTACTATAAAAAATTTCTGATCTCTCTCCTGTGTGGTACATAGAATATGTTATCATCTATAACAGCACACCAGTGCTAGCTCCCGGCTAACCGTAACTAGTAAACAAATGCAAACAGTATGCAGGGGGTAGCCAGGGATCAAACTCACAACTGCGGTCTGACAAGCGCTCTTGCGCTATGCCAGTGAGCTAAATCCCCAACCCTCACTATCGTTAAATTGGTAAAGTATGTATGTCATCATAAGCTGATTTTTACTTAAATCTTACATGGCTTTATACAACCAACCACAGGGCTTCTTTTTTAAAAAAATTTTATTTAAAGAAAGACTAAACAAAACAGAAAACAGGTAGAATACATACTTTCAAAGAAAAAAATAAACAGAAATCACTAGTTGAGGATTACAGATTGTCCTCTTACAAATAGTTATTCAAGATACTAAAGTGGACCAGATAAAGTGGAGATTCAAACAGTGAGACTGCAACCAGTTCTGTTCAACTAGCCAACAAAAAGTTAGAAATATGGTTATCAATCCCATACACTTAAACATAAATGCAGTTATCCATATCTTCAATTATGTTGAGATTCAACAAACCCAAGCAGGCTAATATCACTCTGAACAAAGAATAATACTATTGCTGGGTTTCACATTATGACACTCCAGGATCAGCACTGGATACTTTAGTGTCTCTTTTTCTTCAAAGTATCTGTTCATTTCATCATGTCTCATAAGATCAGTTCTCATGAACTGTTTATAGATTCTACACATGCATGAGTCTTAACATATATTTCCATCCTTTCTGTATTAGAGGGGGAAACAAAACAAAGCAAGACAAAACAAAACATATTCCTATAAACACATGAAATGAAAAAGATATAAGACCATTGTACAAGGAGTTCTACCATAGTTTCTATGTTGTCTCTTGTTATCTTCAATAGAATTGGCAATATCATCATAGTATAATTGAATATATCAGTACATAACAGTATTAATAAAAACACGATTTTGTATGTAGTATAAAATTCAAAAACAGGCATTTATCAAACCGGAATGTGTATTGTATTGTAGAGTTTTGTCATCTGCAGTGTAGTTGCCTATACTCTCAGACCTGATACTATCAATCATATCAGTTTTGAATAAAATCTGTTGGTACCAAACAGCAGTTAAACAAACCAGATTTAACTAAGATCAGTCATGATAAAATCGTGTAAGTCCTACAGGGCTCCAGATTAAGATAACAGGAAATTAAAGATGATTACTGTGCTATATCCTGATGTGTTTGGGATAGCTGTCTGTGCCCTCAAATCTAATGCAAGTTGACTGGGACAGAAAAAAATCTATCAAAAAAAGAATAAAATCTAAGCAGAGTGGTGAGATTAATGTAGGTTTTAAATCCTGATACACTAGGGGCTGGGGATTTAGCTTAGTGGCATAAGTGCCTGCCTTGCAAGTGTGTGATCGTGAGATCGATCCCCGGTACCGATAAAAAAAGAAAAAGACAAAAAAAAAATCCTGATACACTATTAACAATATCTTTTGCCATCTTTTTAAGACTCTCCCTCCCCTTATACTTCCCCAGGGTACACTGTGAATTTTTGGGTCTCACCAAGACCCTTGGTTTTAAATTGGGAGGGCGGCCAATCTGCTATTTACCTAAGTGGTTCCGAATCTTCTCTCTCCTGGACTTGATCTCTAATTGTATTTCTTTACCTATTAAAGCCTGTATTTCCAACCTATCCACAATACTAGTCTAGTTGCCCCATTACTCTCTGGTTCTCTGTCACATAGAGCATTGTTTTCTCATATTTGATTTTCAGTCCATGTACTCTTTTTCATGTTAATTATATTTCCTATAAATAGCATCTCGGTGGACCCTGCCTCCTGATCTACTCCACGTGTGGTTCTTTTTTTTAATTTAGTGTGTATCAAGGCCATCTATATTAAAGATTATAACCAACCTTCTCTTCCTCATTTCTGTTGTGCTTTTTTTTGCCATCAGTTGTCTGCTTATCTTTTTTTTTTTTTGTCTGCTTATCTTCTTCATTCTGTTTTCTGCTCCATTCATTGAGGCCTCTCTGCCACTGTTCCTGGAATCCTAGTACTTTTCTCTCTCTCTAGAATGCCCTGCAGTATTCTCTGTAGAGTTGGATTGGTTGTTGTGAATTTCCCAAGTTCCTCTTTGTCTTGGAAGCATCTTGTTTCTCCATTAATTTCTAGAGACAGTTTAGCAGGGTATATCAATCTGGGTTGGAATATATCAGGGTTTGGAATATTTTACCCCTGGCTCTTCATGACTTGATGGTTTGTGTTAGAAATCTGTCATTATTCTGATGGGCCTTCCTTTACAGGTTATCTGTTTCTTGTCTCTAACAGCTTTTAATATTCTGTTCTTATATTGAATTTCTGGGATCTTTATTATATATCTGGGCATAGCTCTGTTTTGGCTGTAGGTGGCTGTAGTTCTGTATGCCTCATATATCAGAATATCATTTCCTTTTCCTATGTTTGGGAAGTTTCCCTTAATTATTTCTGTGAATAGCCTTTGTAATTCCTTTGTTGGTACCCCCACTTCTTCATTCACATTCTTTATTCTCAAGTTCTAAATCCTCTTGTTGTCTTCTAGCCTTTGTATTGTTACTGCTTATTTCCTTGTTATTTTTAAAATATTTTTCCTTTCATAATCCCACATTGCAAAACTGTTATACAGTTTGGATAATCTATACTTAGTTTCTTTCAAGCAGGTTTGCCATCTTTCAGTAGAGTTTTTAATTTCCTGGTAATCTCTTAGAATCTGCTTCATGTATTCTACATTTTTATATTTTTCATCAAATGGTTCTCTCCTTTGTTTGAGTTCCTCCCTTCTTCCGTCTGTGTGTGCTTGAGGGGTGCTTAGCATCTCTTTATTAATCTTCTTATATCTTGTTTTACTTGGCTAAATGTTTCATTTTTGAACTCATATATGAGGTCCTGAAGATATCTCTTTATGTCCACTGGTGCCATGTCTGATACTGCATGTTTGCTGTTCTCATTCTCTTTTGTATTTACTGTCCTGGGTCAATGTTCTCAGGCTTGGGACCTGGGGACTTTTTGTTGTTGCTGCTTCTTCCCATCTTTTTTGCTTCTTCCAGGAGGCCCCAGTTTCTTTCACTGTTGGTTACAATTCTTTGAAGCATGCTGGCTAGGTGACCCTTCCCACTGCAGTGTGCTAGTGAGTTGCAGACAGAGGCAGCATATGCTGACCCCTCCCCTCCAGATCAATTAAGCTGCTGAGGCCTGCACTGTATTACTCTGCATTGCCTCCCCTCCAGGTCAGTCAAACTTCTGAGACTTCACTGTGTTCATGTGCACACTGCTGAGGAATAACCTATTGGGTCTCAGCCAGGTCATCACGTGACACAGGCCTAGCTCACTCCATCAATCCTGTTCGGGAAGGGAACAACTGACTGAAGTCATTGCTGCTGTCTGTACTTGCCCATCCTGCCTGGTCCCAGAATGTCATCTGCTGGAGCCCTCCTTTCGGTGGAATGGCTCCACTCCCATCACTCACCACAGGTCAATGCAGGCTCCTGGTCAGCTCCACTCTCCGTTAGGCTGGCTGACCCCGGACCTCAATGTGATTGCACCTCCAGTGAGTTGAAGTGGCAGGACCTCTGATGGCTCGGCAAGTTGTCAGCTGCAGCAGGAACACTGAACCTTTAGCTGTTCCAATAATAGTACCAGGACTGTATGTTTGATTGGTTCTTCCCACCTTAGTTTCTTCAGATGAGAGCATTCATCTACCTATGTTTGGGAATACCCTATGCTGTATTATGTTGAATTCTAAGTTGACTATCAAGGCTTCTTTTGGCACAAATTTGTGACCACTCCTTCTACTGTGGGTTTGTGGCCAAGCAGGAATGGGAGCCAGGTAGGACTTGCTGTGTGATTCCAGGGCAACCCCCTAACCTATACACCACCACCAATCTAGCAGCAGTCCTGGGCTGCACACATATGTAAAGGTCACCAGACTTAAGAGTCACATCTCAGGGTCCCTTGTCCTATCCTCTCCACCCATTCATTGTCAGTTCATCCTCTCTGCAGGAGGTGAACATAGGCAATTGGACCAGATGTACTGATAAGAAATCAATTGTTAATATTCACTAGCGCACTCCTCCTTCACAAACATGTCTCTCTGTGTGGGACCTAAAGGTTCTGTCTTTGGGTCAGGATGTGGAGCAAGCAGGGCCCTGGGGTGGGACCAGAAGGAGCCACATGGCCCCTGATGGCCCCTCCTGTCTGCTGCTGGACGGCAGCTGAGCCTTGGGAGCGCCCCATCCCCCCACCAGTCACACTGGCCTCAGGCCACTCTGCTCCCACCTCAGCCCCAGCCTTTTCCATTTCCTCCCACAGTCCACACTGTCCCCAGAGCCTGAGCATCAGTTACTGAGCCTCACATCCTTGTTCCACGGCCCAGAACCACTGACTGGAGTTGGGCCATGTGAGATGGCCAGGACAAGTGACCAGGAGCAGGGCCTCCTGACACACAGCTGGATTTTCCCTCCTCACTGCTGCTCTAGAATGAGGGAGCTGGGATCCTGGGACAGGGACTCTGAACTTTCCATCAAAACTGAGCCCAGAAAGACCCTCTCTATCCTGACCTTTGCCACGGAGAAGCAGGGCCTTCCCAGGGGTGCCAACCTCTGATCGCCACCCAGACATAGAGGGCAAGATTTCTCCTGCTCCTGACCTCGGGGCCCACCATCCTGTGTGCCAACTGCCACCCATTCTGGGACCCCCACAGCTACCTGATTCTACCCTTGTGAGGGTACCTGTGGCCCTGGCTCCTGCACTGTCTTAGGGTAGATGGAGCTGTGGGAAGGTGGGGTGAACCAGATCCCGGGGTGGGCTCCACTGCTTTTCCTCCACTTGTCTTTAGAATTTTTTGTTCCCCTAATGATGGAAAAGGGGGTCACTGAAGAAACTCAGGTGGACATGAGCTTGCACCCATTACCCTCCACCACACTCCACCCCTCCAGACACCAGAGCCCACCCCAAGCACAGAGAAGACACAAACCACTTCCCCTTTAGGAGGAAAAATAGGTGTATTGGGCTACAGCAAGTCTCAGGGATGGACTGTGTTAAGAAAATCATTTTCTGCTACATAGCACATTGTGTTCCTGGGGGTGCGTTTCCCTAGTAAGAAAGAGTGGAGAGAAATCTCTCCGTTGCTCAGTCAAGACCCCTCTCCAAAGAGAATGCCTGGGGCAGTGATGTTGGCTTGGTGCCCTGAGGACTGAGGGGCCACACTGGGCGGGGCTGACAGGGGACACTGCCTTGATGGGCACTGAGGGGTGGGGAAGCCTCCGGCACTGCTGCTCCCAGCCGTGCTGTCCAGTTTTCAAGGACTCCTGGTCCTGGGGGGACCTCTCCATGACAGCACAGCTGTGGAACCTGGGGGCCGCCACATATCCTGCTGCTCCCCTGTGCTCTAAGGAGCAGGGAGCCTGGGAGACCGAGTCTTGACCTCCTTCCTGTCTGTGCTGTTCCAACTTCAGGTCACGACCTTCACGAGTTTCTAGCATCTGCCCAACTGCAGTCATGAGCACCTGAGCCTCATCAGCACCACGGTCCACACACAGTCTGCCTGGGGCCAGTCTCCAGCTCCGGGCAGTGGCCCCTGCAGGCTTGCCTTTTCTGGAGGCATCTTCCTGCCCTTTCATTTTGTTTGTGGGTAAAAACCACTGCAGAGATTTCTTCAGGCTTCTTTGGAAGCAGCCTTCTGAAGGCACTGGCTGCTTCTGTGGGAGATCCTGAGGGTGCTTACTCTCCAGGGTGCCTTGATTTCCCCAACCCTGGGAAGTCAAGCCTCCCAGCCTGTCTTCATGTTTCCCTGGGCCGGTCCCCCTGCTGAACTCCTGCTTTTAAGTGGGGGCAAACATCCTGCCGTGGCTCTTCTGTGAGTGCTGGTGCATCAGGACCTTGGGATTCTGCTGGCCCAGGCTGCTCCCTCTCTGTGCCATTAGGTCACCTAACCTCTGAGAAGCAAGTACCTCGCCTAGGGGCCTACAGTGGTGATGGCACCAAGGTGCCACAAATACCAGTCTTTCTGGAAGCTGGAACCCCAAGACACACTCTTGAGAACTGTTCACTGACTTCACCTCTGTGTGCTGAAATGTCCTCATGGTGTCTGCACAATGGCCTGGCCCTCCTGCATCCTGGGCAACATATGTTCCAGGAAATGAGGGGATTGTTGGGTCAGCCCTGCTGGCCATTTGGACAGTCCTGCTGTCATGGGTTGTGCCCCTGAGGCTGTATGTGAGTTGCTGTGAGGGACTCATGCTGTCCTGTCTAGTGGGGGGGCCCTCTGAGGACTCCAGACTGTCACCAAGTGAGACACCTGTTGGGTTTGGCTTGGTCTCTTGACGTGCAAGAGAGGACACAAGGAGACTGCCCAGTGGAGGGGCAGACTCCCTGACCCTGGCCTCCTCCTTAGTATATGCTTCAGGTGGTTCCCGCAGGAACTTGGCATCCTCAAGGATCAAGTCTGCCCCAGAAGCCCCAGAAGAGGAGGAGGGCGGGGAAAACTGTGGCAAGGATAAGGATGGCGCCTTTGTGGCCTTGAAGAGGTTTGTGGCCTTGAGGAGCTTGATGGGGAGAGCCCACCTGCGCTTCACCCTAAACCTGGTGAGGTGTGTCTCTAGGTCTTGCAGCAAGCTTGGGTTCCAGAAGGAAAACTTCTGGGTGGGACTCATACACGTTTCCCGAGCCCTGGAAGATGTGGCCTTTCTGGTCCCCAAGTGGGTGTCAGAGGTGGAAAAGGCACCGTGGACACTGAGCCAGGACAGGCGCACTCTCAGGGGGATCAGCCCCTGGTGGATCTGCCTGGTCTTTGTGCCCAAGTGCACTTTCAGCACATCCTCCCTGTCTGCACTTCCTGGGGAGTCATTACCAGTGTCTCTCTCCCTGGGCGCCATCAGGGTTCTCTCTGACGCCTCAGAGGGCACCCACGGATCCTTGTCGGGGTAGCTTCCTGAGGCCCTGGACAGATCTTTTGGGACATTGCCTAGAATATGCCCCAGATTCCTGACCGGGTTTGTGCTTGGCTGGAACCTCATCTGCCCATCCTGGCTGCTTTCAGCTGTAGACAGGGGCAGATGGGAGGGCCCAGCCTTGTCCTTTGCCTCCCAGGAAAGAGTCAAGTCACTTGGAGGCTGGGTGAGTCCTGCAGACCCCTGGGTTCTGCTGGCCAGGTCTCCACTGTGTTCAGTGATCCACCTTTGAATGTGCTGCTCCAGCTGTGCCTGGACCTCAGGGCTGAGCAAAAAAGTCCCAGGAAGGGTGGCAGCAGCACACTTGCTTTGGTGAAGGCTGGAAGTGGGGTGGCTGTCGCCCTCCTGAGCACTTTGGACTTCTGAGTGCACAGCTCCCCCATGCTCCAATTGTTTCGTGGACAAGGGCCATCCCGGGTGAATTTCAGTTGGAACCATCGACTGTGGGGTGCTATGGGGTGCAGAGCAGGCTGATCCACAGTCCCTGCTGTGGGACACAGGAGGTGATAACAGGACTGGAGGAGAGGACCGTGGGTGAGTCTGAGTCAGGGCATAACCCAGAAGTGGGGGCTGGAATTGGGCTGGGGATCGGGGCTCCAGATAGGAGGGGGCCTGGGCCTGAGGAAGCACCAGTGACATTTTCTCCTGCCGGTGAGTTGGGTGAAAATGTGAGGTTTTGTTAAATGAGGAGGATTGAAAGTGGGGAACAGCAGTATTTGGGGAAACCCAGGCCGCAGCCACTAAGGATTCGCTGTGCAGAGAGGGCAGACCCCAGAACAGCTGGTTCCATTTCTTCTCAAAGTGGAGCCCTGGGATCTTGGGATGTGAGAGTTGATGAGGACCGAGCTGCTGATTTGGCTTCTCTGTAGTGTCCCACCAGGGTTGGGGGGTTGTGGTAGATTTGAGGGGACATGGTGGGGGGAGGGAGAGTGGAAGTGGCTGAGGTGAAATTCTGTCCAGCAGAAGCAGGGGTTCCGGGGGCTGGGAGGAAGTAAGGGCTGTGGGTGAACACTCAAGATCCGAGGAGGTTGTGGACCAGCCTGACGATGGAGAGGAGGCCAGAGGCAGAAGGTTCCGAGTGAGAGGGGAGGGGGAAGCCTCTACTGAGGACAGAGCGGCGGTGTGCACGTCCTTCCCATGTGACTGCGGGGCTGTGGCAGGTGGACTTGTGCACACAGCAGCAGCGAGGTCTTCATCAGGGAGCATCCTCAGGAGGCTGTAAGAAATAGGAGGCGCAGCTGCAGTCAGAAGAGGGTCTGAGGCAGGGCAGGCAGGTGAGGGCCATGGCCCTCCACTGCCTGCCATGAGGACCTCGAAGTTCTCTTCTGCCCTTTGTCCGAGGGCTCTCACATCCCCTTGTCCCAGGATCTCCCCCTCCCAGTTCAGATGGAAGCTGCTTGGTGACCCTGGGGTCTCCATAGGAAGGAGACTGGAGAAAAGAGTGAGTTCTTTACCTTTCTGGAACAGAAATCATGTTGCAGGTCTCCTCCAGGCGTTTCCGGCAGTCTACAAAGGGAATTAGAAGCCTGGATTACAAGGGCTAAAGCCAGAGAAGAGATTGGGGATTTATAGGAGCCTGAAGGGAACATCCCCTTGGAAGAGACCGTGTGACACTAGGCTCTGGAGCCCAAGCTTCAGTGTCCAAGGTCCCAGGGCCCAGGCTGACACTGGCTGTATTGGCCCCACGATTACCTGAATTGCCCCAAGTGGGTGACACCTTCCTTTGGCCCAGCACAGTTTGCTCCTGAACAGGGAGCCTGACAAGCATCCCTTTGATGACTGTCTTCCCATGAACCTCCTCTACATCCTGGGAGTCCCAGCCTTGGTCGCAGGGGACCAGGTCATGCTGGGTTTGGGGCCGCAGGCAGAGCCTCACCTCTGAGAGCGCCCGTCCTCTTCCTGCTCCTGCTCCTCCACCTCATCCACACTGGACGCTGAGAAAGAGGGAAAGTCGTGAGGGGCCCAGGCCCTGTTCTCCTCTCTCTCAGGCTGTTAATGTTCAGCATTCATGAGCTAAATCAAGGCACTATTTTACTGTGTTTCTTTTGGAAACATACAAAGACTTTCTAACCTGAGATCCCCATAAGTGGTCATTGATCCCCTGCACTCAAGACAACCTCATCTCTACAGCATCAGAGACCATGGTGGCTACAGCCTGGGATGGGACTGGACTCGCTCAAGCCATTGGCACAGACCTCAGATCTACCCCACACAGAGCAAAGGCTGGGCCTGGAGGCGTCTGCCATGAGACAGGGACGTGTACCAGTGCGAGGGCCTGGTCCCTCCCCTGGGCTCCCTCCTCTCAGAATCCAGTCCCCATCCACCGAGTCCCCATGTTCTGTTTGCTCTGGCACTGCCAGCAAATCACAGAGGTCTGAGAGCAGCAGACAGAGTCCTGGTGGCCATGTCCCCTGCCTGCCCACCTATCCCCAGGGAAGGATGTTCTGTTCTTTCCAGAGGTCTCCTCTCTCCACAGTCTCTGTCCCCTTGATGTGGGAAAGCGGAAACTGGTAGGAGGAGAGTGAATCGTTCTGTGCTGGGTCTGAGCTGTGGGTTTCTCACCTTTCTGATGGTTCTAGTTCTCCTGGATGGTGGCAAGGATGGTTCACCCGGGAGCCAGGGCAGTAACAGGAGGTACAGCCCCACTCCACACACAAAGGCGAGGACCATGTCTATGGCAAAGGTGGTGGAGCTGGGGCTCAGCCACGTGGCGCTAAGGCTTTTCAGAGGAGTGAGAAGGTTCTCCATCATCTGAATCGCAGTGTTGTTCTCAGGCAACTGAGCCCTGAGAGTTCTGTCTGGAAGCAGGGAGGGGTCCCAGGCTTGCATCACAGAGCTGTGGCCTCCTCATCACAAAGGGCTCCTGGGCTGGGGAGGGGCGGGGATAAGGGGCCCAGCCACAACCCTCCCCATTTCTAACTCTCTAGTACAGTGGGTGCTGCACCCTCCTGGGCCTTGTGGACCCCACCTGCCTAGCCTCTCAGAGACAGACCAGAGTCTATTTTGTATTCGTCCTCCCTGGATTATGGGTGTTACCTGGCTGTCTAATCCAGTGGAGCTCTGGCTGATGCCGAAACTTTATAGTGATATTTTCATAAGTGTACAGCATTTATATTCTTAACTGCACAAGGTGGTTTTAAGGACTACTGTGTATGTACACACACAGACACAGAAACACCCACATCCTTTCACAAACCAATCTAGTGTTTTTCACAAAACAGTCCAGTATTTTGAATTATATCATTTTCTCATTAGCGTCAGGAGAAGGCCAATCAAAACTATAATAAGATACCAAGACTACGAAAATAAATAATGCTGAATTACCAATAGCATAAAATAAAGATTCATAAGTTCATACCAATATAAATAAATGGTTTAATAAAAGAATATATGGATAACAGTAGAAAGCATCCTGTGCAGGAGAATTCCAGACAATTCATGCAGATTTCACACTCAGAAGGCAGAACACATCACACTATTTCTGAAGTATGCCTCAACACACCATATTAGTTTCAAGTGTACAGTACAGAAAGGAGTGAAAAATATATTAGGATGACAATGTAGCTTGCAGGCGTGCTGGCATGTGCAGGGCCTTGAGTTGTATTCCCAGCAACAAAAAGGAAAAAAAGAGTCAGGGAAGAGACAAAGAGAGATGGAGAAACACAGAAAGTGAAAGAGAGAGGGAAAAAAGAGAAAGAGAAAGTGAAAGGGGAAGGGAAAAGAAAAGGAGGGAGGAAGGAAGGGAGAACAAGGGAAGGGCAGTAGCAGTGGTGGCGAACCTATGGCACGCGTGCTGCAGCAGGCTATGTGTTTCTACTGACAGCTCTAACAGGTTCGCCATCACTGCAGGAGAGAAACCTAAGAAAGGGGACCTCAGCCAGGTGGTGAAGAGGAGTCACCTGAATGGTCTGTACCAGGGATGTGTGTCTTCTTTCCCACATCTTACAGTCTCTACCTAACCAGGAAAGAAAACCCCAGAAAAATTAAACATTAAGGGACATGCTACAAAAGCCCTACTCAAAACTTTCAAGGTCAGAAAAAACAAGGAAGTTGTGAAAAAAATGTCACAGTTAAGAAAAGCCTAAGGAATTCTAAACTCCCTTTATTCACCTTATACTTAAGAGTAATGTCGTATCTATGATTAAACAGTTGAACTACTACCAAAAAAGGCAGATGGTGGAGGAAGTATTCTTTAGCAATGCTGAAACACAATATCTGACGTCCATAACTTTAAAAAAGATTTAATTCAGCTCCTGATTTAAGGTAATGTGTCTGTGGCCAGTTGTCTCCAAGGCAGAAACACAAGGGCAGGAGAGCTCGGCAGAGCTAGGGCCTGGCAGCAGCTAGGCAGAGCAGGGGAACGATGCACCCCAGAGGAAGGAGTGAGACCCCAGACAGACCAGACCACATCTCCACGACCCACCAGACACACCTGAAAATGTGCTCTGCCAATCTCCTGGGCCTCCCAAACCAAATCAATCAAGCTGGCACCACCCAAACAGCCATACACATTAGAATAACAGGTTGAATACAGACACTGACTGTGGGGTAGAGGGGAACTCTATACTCCACATAATTTTTCTCTTGGAGTTGTATGTTGATAAGGATGTAAACTTAACCACATGTAAGTCTGAAGGAAATGATACAATAGGAAATTAGTTAGAAGAGGAAGTGTTATGGCTTCTATCTAAATGTCTCCTCAAAGCCTCACCCACTCATAGGTGGGACGTTTGGGAGGTGAATGCATCAAGGGCATATCTTACTGGACTGGTCTAGCAGTTCTGGGTATGGATAGTAGGAAGGCCCACTTTGGGTGTGGGTGGCACCAATCAATAGGTTTGTAGCCTGGATGGAATATAAAGGGAAAGAAAGAAGACAGCTCGCTGCTGCTGCCGCAGCCTGCCTGCCCTGCCATGGGCTGTTTCTCCTCTGCAATGCCCTTCTGTATGCTGCCCTGACATGCAGCCAGGCAACCATAGACTGAAACCTAATAAACTGTTTTGAGCTAAAGTAAACTTCTCCTCCTTTAAGTTGTGGTACTGGGTATTTTGTCCCAGCGACAAGTAAAACAGAAAGCATATTCCAAAATAGTTAAAAGTGTTCATTTCTAGGCAATGCAAAAATACGCAGAATAATGCTAACAAATCTAAGGAGCTTGTTAGGTAAGTATTCCTTAGCCCCACACTCACTCAGATTCTCATCAGGCTTCCCCAAGTCCCAGCCACACACACCTCCTCAAGCCAATTATTCTGCAGAGCCTGACATGCTAAATCTTGACTATAATTTTGGAGTGGTGTTACAGTTAGAGTGGGAGGTCAACTTTGTTCTCATTTTTCTATTTCTCAGAATAGAAAACTTTGCTTCTCATTTTTCTGTTTCTCAGAATAATCATTTCTGGGATTCCAGGGAGCTGGCTCTACCCTGGAGGCTCACAGCAGGCCTTAGAGCAGTGCTATCAGAGAAAACAACAGTACCCATCTCAGAGTTGCTTTAATGACTTAATGAAATTATTAAGCCATAAATCTGTCTATAATACATCCTAAAATTCTTAATCAATGTTTATCATTATTGCTGGGCTCAGCTGAGCTGCCTGTAATTTCAGCTACTAAAGAGTCTAATGCAGGAGGACTGTATATTTGAGGCCAGCCTGAGCAACTTAGTGGAATTCTGTCTGCAAATGAAAGAATGGAATTAGGGATGTAACCCAGGGGTAGAGCACCCATGGGTTCAATCTCCAGTGCTGCCAAAAAAAGTTTATGAAGTCATTCCAAGCCAGATGAGTCTTACTAGAAGTCCTGTCAGAATCATTCATGAAGATACCTAAATTCAGAAAAGTTAAACAATAAAAAAATCTAAGGATCCAAAGCACTGCATAAGTTACTTGTCGGATCTAACATCATTATATTGCCAGGCTGGTCTTTAACTCATGGGCTCAAAAAGTCATGCTCCTGGGCTGGGGATTTAGCTCAGCAGCATAAGTGCCTGCCTGGCGAGTGTGAGGACATGAATCCGGTCCCTGGTACCAAAAAAAAGTCATGCTCCTGCCTCAGCCTCCTTAGCAACTGGAACTACTGCAAGACTTCTCAAGTTTTTAATCATAAATCACCCTATAGTTCTTTGTGTTACAAAACAGTACCATCCAGTAGTGTATGGGTAAATAAATGTTTACCTGTTGATTCTATTGGGGGAGATGGGTAGTCATTATCAACATGATTATTAATTTTACTGAAATAAATATTTAACACAATTTTCTACAAATAGATTATATAATATTCTCCATTACAGATTCATGTACCTATAACTTTACTGTGACTTGCAACTTCTTGCTAAGCCCAGAAGAGTATTAAGTAATGCCGATCTTTCATTCCAATAAATCCCCTTTTTAGTTTTAGTCAGTGTCAACGCTTATTGCTTGCAATTACGAACTCTTGAGTGATATGTTTCCTGATTCAGCCTTTCTTAGTGACTCATTACAGGGGGAACCAACAATATAAAATAAAAGATGGCAGTTACAGAGCCATGCAAAATGGCAGCACAAAATTTATCTATTGGACAGCAAGAACTAAATAATATGATCTTTATTTAATTGCATGTTTGAATAACAAAAATGTCTTAATCACTTACTTTGTCATTCAGACAAAATACCTGACCCATGCAACTTAAAGAAGGAGAGGTTCATTTTGGCTCAAGGTTACAGTCCATGGTCAGCTGGCCCCAGGGAAGAATGAAAAGGCAGAAGGGGACAATGGAGGAAAAGCTACTCACCTCATGGCAACTCGGAAGCAGTGAACAAACAAAGGAACCTGGGAGGCAGACATCCTTGCCAGATCAAGCCCCCAGCGACCTTTCTTCCAATCAGGCCCCTTCCTAACATCACATGTAGATATAGAACCCTGTGATTCAATCACCTGTTAAAAGCCCCATCTATGAAAGCATGAAGCTTTTGGGAGACATCTAAACATAAACCATAACAGAAAATAATTACGTTATAATTTTACTGCCTTAAGCATGGGCTTTCTAGTCTCCTCAGACTTATATTCAACTTGACTGCTACCTACGATCTGAAAAATCTTGGGCAGATTGCTTAGCAGTTGAAAAGTAGGCTAATAATGACTAATTACTCTTTTAAATTTTATTTTCCTTGTTTTAAGAATAGATAACAATATCTCTACTTCACTGGCTTGTGAGGGTTTAAGCAAAGTTATAGAACACGGTGTGCCTGTTACAGAGTGGCCATCTGAGAACTATTCATTCCTTTCCCAATGCTGGTCACAGTCAATTTAGTCTTTGTATGTATACAAGCTCTACCAAAGTAAAAGTATCTCCAACTGGGGTGATCTTTAGCCATGCTGAATTTTGAAGCAATATGACCTCAGAATGCTTGTTCCATTGCTTCTGGCTTCCACGCCAACAATATTTGTGCTGTCACTTTCCACATGGGTAAACCCACTGCAAAGAAAAGAGAAGGTATCAATCTGAGATACCCACCTCAATGCGAGGTATCAATCTTAGAAAAGAGACAAACATTTCAGTAGTAAAAGCTTATACATGAAGATCCCTAGCAGGGCCTCCGGAAACAGGAATACAGCTTTTAGATGAAGACAGAACTCAGCCTTCTATACCTTCTCCCATCAAGTCAACACTACTGGCCTTGTTTACATCTCTCATTTCCCCTAGGCATTGAGGACCCAAATTCATCTGTCACAGTTGAAAAACACCACATTCTTAGCTGGGCATGGTGGCACATGGCTGTAATTCCAGCACATGGGAGGGTGAGCAGGAGGATTGCTGTGAATGTGACGCCAGCCTGGGCTACAACGTGAGTTCAATGTGAGCCTGAACTACACAGCAAAACCCTGTCTCATAAAGAAAAATATCGGGGGCTGGGGATTTAGTTCAGCGGCATAAGTGCCTGCCTTGTAAGCAAGCAGTCGTGAGTTCGATCCCCGGTATCGATAAAAAGGAAAAGACAAAAAAAGAAAAAAAAAAAAAAACATCCCAGGGCAGCATGTCAACTTTATGTTAAAGGAGCATCATGATGGGTATACAATACACACATTTATTGTTTAGAATATTTCTATTGATGAACTATTAATCTTATAACTTATTAAATAGTGAGTATTTAACAGGAAGATGTTTTTTAAAAAGTAAAAAATTTTTAGTATTTTTTGAGCATTTATAAAAAAGCATCAAAATTTTCATCATCAACTGTTCTCTGGTTTACAAAATCTAAAAATTAACAACAGAAATAAATCCCTATATGAACTACAATGAAAATACCAATAGAAGCCAGGTATGATGACACAGGCCTGTAATCCCAGTACTTGGGAAGCTGAGGCAGAAGGACTGCTGCAAGTTCAAGGCCAGCCTGGGCTGCAAAGTGAGCTCTGCAAAGGTCAGCCTGAACTGCATAGTGAAACACTCTCTCAAAAAGCCAACAACAACAAAATAATATCAATAGAACTCAACAACAAGCTGAGGCAGGAGGATGGTGGCAGGTTCGAGACCAGCCTGGGTTACAAAGTGAGCTCAAAGCCAGCCTGAACTGCATAAAGAGACTGTCTCAAAAAAGACAAGAACTCTACAACAAAAATAATCTTTACTTCAATTATCACATCTAAGGCAGTCTTCACACATAACAACAGCACATTCCATACACATGTATCACTCGTCCGTGCTGTTCTGTTAGGAGGTTCTTATCATATTATACAATCTGTAGTTAGTGAGAAAACATAAAGTATCAATAAAAAATCCTTAGTATGTATTGCATGTTCAGAATGAACATCAGTGTTCACATCAGCTGTGTACTTGCTTACAAAACCTAAAAGATAACATCAGAAACACATTCCTAAACTACAATGAAAGTATCAATACAACTCTACAACAAAAATAATCTGTTTCAACTGTCACAACCAAGGCAGTCTTCACACATGCAAACTGCATGTTCCATGCACAAGTATCACTTACACTGACAACATATATGTTTTCTTTTCCTTTCCTGTCATTTTGTGGAGGGCACTGTTGATATCTTTTTGATTTTCCTGTTGTTGTAACAGGTCTCTGATGTTGCACCTGCCTGTTCACCTGTCAGTGCACCCGGGCAGAAACATTTTATTCTTCCTCTGTTGTAAATGATCTTTTATGAGTCCCAATCCTCTAAGAAAATTTCTCTGTGGTATTTTGCTCTTGGTATTTTCTTTGTATGCTATCAAACTATTTACGCTATACATGTTTAGGATTGAGTTAAAACACAACTACTCGCTAATGTTTTGTGTTTCAAATGACATCACTGCTGCATACGTCATCATCAATATCTATTCCACGTTGGTTTGTTGTAAAAAGTTACTGTCTCAGGGGCTGGAGATTTAGCTCAGCAGCATAAGCGCCTGCCTTGCAAGCAGGCAGTCGTGAGTTTGATCCCCCGTACCAATAAAAAGGAAAAAGACAAAAACAAAACAAAACAAAAAAATAGTTACTGTCTCAGGCTTCAGTTCCGTCAATATTTTTCTGTCAACTTTTCCATCATGGTGCAGTGTTGACATCAGAAGTACCATTTGTTTTTCTTTACCATACAAAAGGCCAATGCTGTATCTTTCTGAAATCCAAAGATTGTACTATACGATTCTGTTTTGAAATTGCAACATTTCATTGGGAGTTTCTGCTTGGTTCTTGCATGCAGTGTCTATGCTGGTCAATTTATGCTGTGCTAGCAAAGGTAACATCAACTGGAAGTTGGTAAACCAGTTGTCGAATGCCACTTGTTCTGATTAGTTTGGGACATAAGAGCAACAAGTCTGTTCACAGCACCATGTGGTTTATTACTATACAATTAAAGACCTGGTTCCTGAGTTCCAAGACAAATTTCTAAATTGAAAAGCATGTCTTCACGTCTGCCAGGGAATGTATTTTTATAATGTGTTTTTGTTTTGAGACAAAGTCTCACTGTAGTTCAGGCTGGCCTCAAGCTCAGTGATCTCCCTACCTCAACCTCTCCGAGTGCTGGGGTTACAGACCTGTGCCTTTACTCCACACTCAGCTACACCATGTATCTTGATTCTTCTTTTTCTCCCTTTCCTTTTCCTCCCTTCCCCTCCTCATTTACGAAAGCTTTGCTTCCATCTTTTTTCCTATTTTTTGTCCCTTTGTTCCTTCCCCTCTCCCCCCACTTATTCCCTTTCTCATTTGAAAATTTTCTTTCCACTTCCCAATATCTATTACACATTCTGATCCTTTACACTTTCAGTTTCTCATACCAGAGTAACCACGCAGTATTGACGTGTGTGTCTGATTCACTTTACTTAAGAGCACGTTCTTAAGGCGCATCCATTTATCTAGAAATGGCTCAAGATTATCCTTCTTTATGGAAGAGTAGTATTCCATGATATTAAAAAACTACATTTTCTTTATCCATTCATCAGTGATGGGCATTTGGGCTGTTTCCAAGACTTAGCTATTAATAACTGTGCTGTCATAAACAGGTGTGCACATTTTGCTGTGATATAACACTTTTAATTCTATCAGGAAGATACCAAGCAAGGGAATAACTGGATCAAATGGAACCTCTAGTTTTAATTTTCTGAGGAATCTCCACACTGATTTCCACAGTGCTTACACCAGTCTACACTCCCACCAAGAGTGGACAAAGGGTTCCTTTTCCTGCACAGCTCTGCCACCATTTGCTGTTGGCTGATTTCTTGATAACTTTCATTCTTTCTGGAGATGGAAACTCAGCATTGTTTTAATTTGCATATCTCAAAATTTTCATTTATTTATTTATCATTTCTACTTCATCTGAAAATTGTCTATTCATTTTAGATAGCCATTTTTGGATTGGGTCTTTAAATTTGGGGTTCTGATTTTTTTCTTGACTTTTTATCTATTCTAGGTACTAGTCCTTTGTCTGAAGGACAGCTGGCAAACAATTTTTCCCACTGTTAGTGGTTTCTTTTGCTGTGCAGAAGCTTTTTAATAAGATGATAGCCCAGTTTTGGATTCTTTGCAGTGGGTTTTGCTTTTTGCTCATAAAGTCTCTGCCTACACCAATGTCTTCAAGAGTTCTACCTGTTCTGTCATCCAGCAGATTTAGTGTTTGTTTTAATCTAGGAGAATTCATTTTTAGAACAAATTCTAAATGCACAGAGCAATGAGGGTTTCATGGGTGAAACTCACCTACCGTGACTCTGGAGCACCTGAATGTACTTTGCAGTTCATTTGCCAAAGGTCTGAAGGCACAGATGGGTTTCTGGTTTTCCCAAGCCTAGCTACTACAAGCCACAGCCTGATCCCATTAGGGTAAAGTACATGTTTACAAAGCAGAATGGTGTGGGTGTATTTTACTCCTCTACCCATGATGCCCAGGGAAACATGCAAAAATGTTACAGGGAGCATTATGTGGGGTAAAAGTTGGACACTTTTGCACATACGCACATACCTTGGCATTCCCAGTACCAAGTGACTAATAAACACAATGACTGCTCCTTTAGCCTCCAGAGAGGCATAGCTGGCTACTATAATGTTAATGCACAAATCTACATCAGAAAAGTATGATATGTGTATATTTAACCCACTGCGATGCCCCAGGTTATTAAGTGGGAAAATCATTTTGGGGCGCTCCTTGACATTTGGGGCTGTCTTAATCATAATGATTCCAACTACTCTAAAAATTTCTGACAGAAGGTTCCTAACTTAAGTAATTGCACCTGTTGCAAATGTGCTTTTTATATAATTTTCCTATAATTTTACTGTTTAGCATTTTTAAATTGAACAGAAAACTATTTAAACCATGGAAATTCAACTGCCCATTTGCTCTAAAAGGAAATTTGTTCGATTGCTTGTTTCTCCAAAAGAAATGAATGGTTCGCTGTGCACAAAATTAAAAAACAAAAACAAAAACAAAAGAGGAGCTTCTAATTTAATCCAGGAAAGTCTGAGTAACTTCCTCAGGATTTAGAATTAACCTGACAATTCCGAGTCAGTCTCACCACTCTCTTTAATGAAACAGCTATAACCTCGAAAGCTCTTGGGTACAGCCATTTCCTACAAAGTTAAAGCCTCCTCTGTGGGACACTGGCCAAATGTCCGTATCTGTCCATCTGTTTCATGTGTAAAACAAGTCCATTAGTGGTTTTGTACAGCACAGGAAATTATGTGTAAAATGCAAAGCATAGCTAACAATGTAGATTTTTGCTTGTTTGTTTTCTGAAGAGGGAGGGATCTGTATATTTCAGGATTTGCTACATATTTCAGGATGCCCTCAAATTCACTGAGATCCTTCTGCCTCGGCCTCCTGAGTGCTGGGATTACAGACAGGCACTACTACGTCCACCTAACAAAGAGGATTTTTTTCCACATAAGAGGAAATCTTGACATAGCAGATGGCCCTCAGCCCTAGTTGGTGAGGGATAAATGAGTTTACAACTTATTTTATTTATTTGGGGGGTGTCAGGAATTGAACTCACAACCTTGTGCTTGTTAGGTAGGCACTATGTCACTGAACAATATCCCCAGCCCAAGTTTAAAAATTTAAGTCTCACTAACATCCTTTCCAATATTTCTTTCTGGAAAACCATTTTTAGGTGTGCCTGTAGTTCCAGCTACTCAGGAGAATGAGGTATGATGATCATTTGAGCACAGGAGTTTGAGACCAGCCTGAACAATATAGTGAGACCTCCGCTACAAAACAAAACAAAATGAGCTGGGCATGGTGGCATGTACCTGGAATCCCAGTACTTGGAAGGCTTTGGCAAGAGGGTCACCATGACTTTGAGGCCAGGCTGGACGACACAGTGAGTTCAAGGGCAGCTACACTGCAAGGCTGAGTCTCAAAAAACCAAAACCAAACCAAACACCACTTTTGAGGCCATCTAAGACCATTTTACAGGCAAAGTAAAGGAAAACAGCCACTTACCTGGCCCATTTGTGGGATCCTCCAAGCAAGTGATAGCAGCTCTTGAGAACTGGGAATTTATTTTCCTTATTCCACACGTAGACACACAAGGAGAGGTCCATGGAGGAGGTGATGACTCGGTCGAGGTCCTTGAAATGAAGTCAAGTGAGGTGTGGATGTGGCCCCCAGGAGGCGGAGTATGCCATGGGCAGGGTGGGTGTGCACTCACCACCCTCATGGACGTGATGGGCTTCTGGTGGTCCTGGAAGGCGACCAGCTGCAGGCCATGGATGGTGAACAGCATCAGCTCCAACCCAGAAGTCAGCAGGATCACCTGAGAGCCGTAGCCCTGCATGAGGTGAGGTGACATCAAGGTGTCCGGCAAGAAACTGGCCACCTGTTGTACTTTGGGAAATAAAACACACAGGTGGGCTTCTCTAGAGCAGATCTCTGCCCAGCCTAAGACTATGTGGGACACTGAAAGGAGGAACACCAGTGCGCTGTGCCCTGTGCTCAGTCCTCACACACACACATTCACGGCCCTAAGTCTCCAGCTCATCAGCACCAAAACGCGGTCACCCCGCCACACTCCAGGGTGCTGACAACGCAGCACCCTGCATCTGTATGACGATCGCAGTGTCTGGTTCATGGGACCATTCAGGGAGTGGTTTCTTTCTTCCCTCTCCTATCTAAGACAACGTGACAGAAGAAATGACATGACAGCCATGTGACATTTATGACTTTGGCCAAAACCTATTGTTAAACATGCTGTCTTCTACACTACATAGCATTCTGTTTTTTCTAGAAAAAACATCACCTCTTATGAAGAATTTGTGTGCTTTCTCATGATCTGAGAAGGTGTACATTATACATTTCATTCCTTTTTTCATCAAGACCCCTGAAGCTCAGTAAAAAATGTATAGCAGAATGATATAAAAATAAATGAATGTGATGTAAAGGAGAAAATGCCAAGGGCAGGAAGCAGCCAGAGTGACGCAGGGTTAGGAAACAGAGGAGACAGTGGGGAGGCTGTGGGACTGGTAGCACCATGGGGGAAAAAAGCTCTGGCTTTTATTCATCTTTCTGTGAGCTCCATGCTAACAGCAGGGCCTTTGAAATGGTCGGGGGGCGAGGACCGAATGGAGCAGGAAGATTGCCTTGCAGGGAGTGGCATTTAATGCCTGAATCTCAGGGCCATGGAGGGGCCCCACTGTGGCCTGTCAATCACTCTACCAGTCCAGAAACTCGAAACCTCCTCTATATCACTATTCCACTGGCAAGGAAGCAAAGTGCCAAAGGAGCTGTCCAGCAGCTGCAATGGCAGTACACAGAGACCTGGGCCAGCATGGGGACCCTTACCCAGGATGTCCACTCTGTGCTTGGATGACTTCTTGCTCCTTAACTCAAAGGTAGTAACAACCAACTGCATGTCATCATCTTCATTTTTGTGCACCACAATCAGCCTAGCCGCTTCATCAGGTGCCCAGCAGGCTTGGGAACACATCCAGAGAGGGAGGGTAGTGGAGACAGGAGGCTCATCTTCTGATGGGCACAGCAAGGACTGAGTGTAGAACACCTGGAGAAACAGCCCTGCACGGTCACAGTGAAGGTGAGCAGGGGCTTCTCTACCCTGAGCACTCAGAAAGCCCCTGGTCCCACCTGATTCTTGTGCTGCAGACCCACATCAGCCACGTGGCCCAGCCAGGCAGTCTGTACCATGGCACGGGCTTAAGCTTGAGCTCAGCTTGCATTTGGTGCCCTGGAAGTGCTCCAGTGAGGCTGCTGCCAGACATAAGCCACAGGACAGGCGTTTGACTAGAATAGCTGCGGGCACTGACAGGCGCCTCAACTATCTTCCCACATCGTTTTTCCCATCTGCTGCCCGCCCCAGCCCCATCACCCCTCCTTCCTTGGGGTCCTGGCAGCCCCTCCCATGCCCTCCTGCACCTGCCTGTCTTCCCCGAGCACTTGCCTCCTTGGCTCCCAGTGCCTCCTGCTTGTGGCAGCACTGGTTCTTGACCAGTCCTTCCTCCTCCACAAGAGCAGTCCTAGCTGTCTGTTTTTCACCAAACTCCTGTTTACCGGGTCAGACTTGGCACTCAAAGTGCTCAGTTTCCCACAAATGCCTGTTCCTCCCCGTGCCCATGACTGACCGGGACTCTGTGACACACAGGGCAGCAAGAGGCCGCGGACAGGGTGCTGGTCACACACAAGTCTGACGCGGGAGGCTGCTACTCAGGCCCAGATGCCCTTCCTCAGCGGCTTCTCCTCCCTTGCTCCTCTTGCTCTCGCTCTCACCTTGGTCCTCATCCCTCCAGTCAGCTGGCTCTTGACTGTTCCCACCATCATGACCCAAATCTGTTCACAAATGACTTCTGAGCCTCCTCGGGAGAACCAGAGCACAGCTCTCCAAGTGACCAGGACGTGCTCCCGCCAGCTGCAGGGCTGGGCCTAGGCAAGCAGCAGCTCCAGAACATACAACCCACAGCCGCAGGGCTCCAGATCCTGCATCCTCCTCTCACAAAACCAGGAGAAAGGGACCCATGGACACTGACCTTTGGGCGCACACCCGAGTCCTGTGCAGACACGAACACCCACTGCTGGTCAGGTGAGCAGAGGAGACTTCCGAAGGTGTTAGAAAACACGACTACCGTGGAGACCACCTGCAGCTGCGGCACGCTCAGGGTGTAAAGGATCCCATTAACACAGGCTGCCTGAGAAGAGGAGGAACCCCGACCCACGTGAGGGTCACTGGGCTGGGTCCTCACCCGAAGGAGGAGACAGCTGCTTCCCTGCTTCCCTCCAGGGTGCTTGTGCCAGTTACCTCTCAGCTCTGCCTTGGGACACTTTAATTGCATGGCAGGGGCCAAGGAGTAGCTCAGTGGTAGCTTTGTCTAGGACACATGAGGCCCTGGCTTCTATCCCCAACACCGCAAAAAATAAATCAAAAAGCAAAACAACGATCAACCAACACATAACTACTCCTCAGAGCATGACCTTCTAATGCTCTTGCTAACCAATGGCAGAGGCTCTCTGGGTCACTCTGGGGTGGCGTTCTGCAATCTGCATTGTATGCGCTAAAACTAAAACATTCCCTGGAAATCTTTCCACAATAACATTTTCTTTTGACTTCTGACTTCCTCCCATGCTGAGGGCAATTGAAAGTGCTTCCCAGTTTGCTACTGTGAACAGGCCACAGCCGTGAGGGACCGCCATGCATGACCCTGCTCGGCAAGGGCTGCCGCTGTGCCCAGAGAGATCCCAAGACCTGCAGGTCATAGGCCACAGTGTCCATATTTAAAACTTTTAACAGTGAAAGAAATGCTTGAACGCATCTATCTGTATTTCAACATGTCATGCATAAAAACACTTATTTCTCTTAAACCAATTCTATTAATCTCTGTGGTTGCTCACCTGGTAGGTTCAGCATCTCGTTTAACAAGGTAGGTTTTATACTCTTACACACTATGAACCTTTGGTTAGTGCCCTCTCCCTCTCCCTCCCCCTATCTCTTTCTCTTAGCAAGGCCTTGCACATCCTAGACTATTTATTTATGTAAGTCTTCCCGGACAATGTATTGTACTTGAAGGTGTGTAAGAGACAAGCGTGGTGGCACATGCCTATAATCCCACCACTCAGGAGGCTGAGGCAGGAGGATCACTATGTGGGTTCAAGGCCAGCCTGGGCTACAAAGAGTTCAAGACCAGCCCGAACTGCACAGTGAGACCCTGCCTCAAAAAGACAAAAACAAACAAAGTGTGTAAAAATGTTGTTACTGTTTCTGTAGTCACTATTCACCATTATTGCTTTGCAATCTTTCTTGGTCCTCCAAGATTCATTTGTGATTTTTTTTTCTACCTCAAGTCCCATTACTATTTTTAAGTGCACTGTTGCAAAGTCTCCCTTTTATGCTTTAAAAAGCCTATTTTACCTTTGTATTCCTTGCAGTCCTGTGATTGAGCCCACGCCTCATACATACTACACGAGCGCTCTGCTGCTACATACTACATGCTCCCAGTTCCTACCTTCATTCTTGAAAAACACTATTTTTGCTAACAGAATGCTCAACAAGTAGCCAGGTCTTTCAAGAGACCAGTCCTCTGTCATGCAGTCTCCATGCTGCTGTTAGGTAATTCAGTCTTGAAGGCAGTTTTATTTTCTCTGGCCACCATTAAAATGAAAGTTTCTTACGTCTGCAGCTCAGTAGCAGAGGACTCCCCTAACACGTGTGAGGCCCTGAGTTCAGTGCCCAGTGCTACTAACTTTTTTGTTTTACTAATCAGTTATCCTGATTCACTATGATGGGTCCACAAACAAATTTACTTTTATTTACTCTGCGTAGGGTTACAGACCTTTCTGATGCTGTAAATTAATGTCTGAGTCTATTCTGGGAAAGTACTATTATCTCTTCAAATATTTCTTCTGCCTCATTCACTTCCTCTACTCCTAGGACACAGTTTAATATTGGAAATTTTGAACTGGATGTAGTGGCTCACGCCTGTGATCCTAGCACTTGGGAGACTGAGGCAGAAGGATCATTGTGATTTTGAGGCCAACCTGGCTACAAAGTGAGCTCGAGGCTAGCCTACACAGTAACAACCTGTCTCAAAAAGACAAAAGAAAAAAACTGGAAATCTTTGTGGCTCCTTTATAGTCTTGGGGCCCATATGGCCGATAGGTGGCAGCATCAGTATTACCTAAAAGTAGAGCCAGAATCTTAGGCATCCCTGGGGACCAAATGAAATCATATCTGCCCTCATACAAGGTCTCCAGGTGATTCGAGTGCCCACTAAAATCTACGCAGCCTGGTCCTCCTCTCTTTCCCCTGCTTCCTCGTTTACCACTGCTGGTATTGGTGGTTCATTCTGGACCAATGATGGTGAAACTTTTAGCACTTTTAGCCCACTATGGCACACATGCAAGAGGTTTACCACAACTGTTCTAGATAGTCTTTTCTGATTTTAACCTTCTAGTTCTCTAATTCTCTTCTACATTCCTAATGTTTCAGTTGAAATGTAAAACATATTACAAAACTCCACAAACCTCAACAAACTATTACAAAGCAAATATTCTTGTCACCACCCAAGTTAAGAAATAGCACAGCCCCAGTGGCCCACGAACACCTCTGGCCTCCTCCAATCTCTGTACGACTGTCATCTGTGTGCCATTAAATTTGCTTGCTGAGTTCTTAATCTTTGTTTAGTCTTCTAGAATTTCTACTTGATTCTTTTCCAAATCTGTTGTTTCATATCTTATAGCTTAAGTTCTAGGCTGAGATTTACCTCACCAAACATGGCAACCATGGGCATTTTAATGTCTATGTCTAAAGCCCCATGGCTCTCCACACTATCTCCTGTTTATCCTGCAGTTCCAGCTCATGTGGTCTCATCCTCTCCTGTGCCTAGTCTGCAGCATGTGTTCAACACTGCATTTGAAAACAGAAATAATGTGAGATGTACGGCCCAACTGTCTGCATCAGCTTCCGAAGGCCTACCACCCCCTCCTGTGGATGAGTGGGGTGCTGAGCCAGGCTGTGCAAGGCTTCACCACTAGGCCGCCCTGCCATGGGAGCATGACTTCCATTTCCATCATGTCTTCAAGCTTAGTCTACAAAGTATCACTCCTTTTTTAGCCTACTGATATTACCAAGTAGTTGTAAGTTTTTCTTTAGTTAAACCTTAGCAAGGATTTGAAAATAAGTGTTATACTAAGATGCTGAAAAATTAAGATAATTGATTAAAAGATAATTAGCAAAAGTAGTTAAAAGGATAGTTATTAGCAGTATTGTCGTTCTGTACTGAGCTCGTTACCCTAGTAACCAAGCACCAACCACATAGCTATAGATTAACTGATCATGTTGTTACGCTGTTCTCTACACGTTGCCCCCCCAAGTAACCTGTGTGTGCTATGTCAACCTTTGTTCCCGCTTGTAAGAGACAAATGATGTTGTGTCAACCATTGTTCCCTTTATGAGAGACAAATGTTCCTGGAATTGGCAGACCAAGGGCTATGAATTGGCTAACCACCCACTGTGAAATGCCTCTGACCTCAAGCAAAGGGGAATGAACAAAGGCCAACCTTGTTTCTGTTTCTCATCACTATGTACTTAATGATCAATGAGCTAATCATAAATACACTATAAAAATCAAATTCTAACTCAGTTGCACAGCTTTGCAAATTCCATCTGCACTGTGTCGCTGGGTCAGCTAAAATAAAAGCGCTTCTTTTCAAAAGACATCTTGCTCAATTTATCATCTCAGGGGTCTTGCCCTGTTTTTCATCATGGGGCCTTGTTTTTTGGATGGGTTACAACAATAAAAAAGCAGCCAGGTGTGGTATGAACACCTGTAGTCCTGGCACTCTGGGAGGTCTAGCAGGAGGATTATAGCCCAGCCTGAGCAAATTTGGTAACTTAGTGGGGTCTCTCTCTCTCTCTCTCTCTCTCTCTATATATATATATATATATATATATATATAGCACTTTATATATATTTTATACATATATACATATATATAAAATATATATAAAGTGCTATATATATATATATATATATATATATAGTGCTAGGGATGTAGATCAGTATGAAGGCTCTGGGTTTCATTCCCAGTATTGCACAAAAAAAAAATATGTAAGTAGAAATAAAAAAGGACTGAAGAGCAAGAATGCAGTAGAGCAGAAAAACTGCAGGCAAAAAGAGAGAGAGAGAGAGGGACAATATGAAGAAAACCCAGGAAACTACAAAATAAGGGCACAGGGCTGGACCTCCCCGTGTAACAACTGGAGAAGCTACAGAGAGACAGGCTGCTGCCACATGCAGAGACCAAGGACAGAATAAGGAGTCTGCATGCCATGGAGGGACCTGGCTCCAGCCTCCATCCAGCATGGTGGTCACATGTGTGCCCAGGCCCGGGAGGAGGCCAGTCCCTACAGAGGGTCCTGAGAGCCAGCTCACTCACCAGCAGGAAGAGGCCCTCTGGATGGTCACAGGGCTCCATTGCAGAAGAGGAGGTTGGCAAGCAGAAGGAGGCCAATTCCCATCCAGTTTCTGCTTTCCACATTTTGATCAATCCTTTGGTGTCTATGGTGACAACCAGTTTCAGCTGAGGGTAAGTCACCAAATTTTTCAGAGGAACAGGCTGCTGAGGGCTGGACCAGATCTCTGTGCCCTGGAGACAAGAAGCACATATTGTTTTTAGGTACTCAACGGGCATGCATTCACGTGCGCCTACTCTGTGACACGCTGCACCGTGCACACGGGACCTACAGAAGACAAGCACGTAACCTCATCCTATAGCAAGAACTGTAAAGATAGGTGTGTCCCAGACACAAGCAGGAGACCAGCAGGAGTCCATGAACATCTGAAGTCTGAGGGCACTGATGGCAGCTCTAAGGGGCTGGGGGAATTCACAACACAGACTAAACCTGCAGCACCTGCAGTGGGTACCCAGGGCTTCAGCAGAGAAGCCAGGTGCAGATTGATGGGGAAGCCAGACGCAGCACAGCCACACCACGGCGCCTGCACACTGCACTCGGTCACCAGGGGACTTCCACGTGTGCCTTTTCTCCTGACTCTAGCAGCCCAGGTTCAGTGATAACCTGGTATGCAGAGTTAATGCTGCACAGAGGGCAGCTGCCCTGCTCAGGGACGTGGCCCTCGGGCCAGCCCTTGCCAAGGTCTATCCTCACAAACAGCTGATCTGGAAAAGGCCTGCCACAAGCTGACTCCCCTCCACAGTCTCTCCCTGGATTTTGAAAACTAGAATGGAGAGGCAGACAGCCTGCGTGAAGCCAAGTGCACGGAGAGATGTCAGCATGAACACACAGACTGTGGCCCCACAGTCCCCAGGCCTGTATGGTGAGCTTTCTTCCCAGCTGTGAGTCCTGTGGTCACTTCTTTATCACATCACAGTCTCTTTTTCTGGCCGTATCTTAGCAGCTAATGTGACTCATAGTGCAGACCTCAGCTCCAGTGACTGCAGGGCTGGCAAGTGACTGACTCTTGGAGAAACATGAACGTTCACAAGCGATTAGTGGTATTACAGTAGTCAAAAAGCAGCAAAATTCTCCTATTTTTGAATAAAAATGCAGCATCCAGTGAAACACTGTGTTGGGGAGTGCTCCCTAATTTCTGCCTATGGGCTGCAGCTCCAGGGGCCTCCCAAAGGGATGGACTCCTGGGTGGAGAGAAACCGGATTGCAGGGGGTCTGGGCAGAGGGATGCTTCTGCTAGTATCTGATACTGTATGTCTAGAAAGAAGAAAGCTCAACCCCTAGGATTTTCCAGGAGTCAGAAAACAAAACATAATGTGAAAAATCGTAAAACAAAACAAAAAGAACCCCATGTGGAATTGAACATTAAGTACATAGAAAATTAGGCAAATATTTGAAAAGATATTAACATTAGGCAACAAAAGGTTACATCAGGAGGCAATGAAATGGTGATAGAAGTATCTCATGGCTCAGCTGCGAAGGCTATTTACATTAATAATTATAACAACATAAACAACAAATGTTGACCTAAACATGTCAGTGTTTCAGTACGGGGAAGTAAAACTCTGCAGAGAAAAAGCATTATCAATTGCCACGAAACCTGATAGATACCCAACACAGTAGAGGTCTAATTATCTCCCTGGGGACCGCCTTTCCCCAATGGAAACAGGAGTGGAACATGATTTTTTTAAAAACCAGATTTAATTGGTACATTTTAGATAGACCTAATGATCATAGAGAATTTGTATCTGTACATGAACACAATTGGTTTTCAAAACATCGTTTCTCTTTTTGTAGTGCTAGGGTTAAACCTCAGCTTCTTGCATGCTAGACAAGTGCTCTATCACTGGGCTACAGCCAAGGCCTCCTGTTAGAACTGACTTTTAAACTGCACAGCTGCAGCATAAATAGTAATATCTTCATTTCTACCACCTATGTGTAAGGTGACTTGAAAACATTACTGTGTTTTTAATTATGCCCTTCAAAATTACTGCCATGAATTTTACAAATAAACAAGGATTTTAGACATCTGACCCGAACTCAAAATGGCAGCAGGTAGACAGGAGCAAAGCACATTGGAGCTGAGCCCCAACTCCCCAGTGGGGAGGCCACGCTGCTGGGTGAAGGCAGGCAGGAGGCTGCAGGCTGGCAGTGCTGACTACGGACAATCTCGGTCTTCATGGGTTTTGAACCTGCTCTGAGGAGCTGTCTCGGGTTCAGTGACTTTGCTGCTCCAGAACTCACAGGTACTGACCCCCACCGCAGCCCTGAGCTAGGAAATTCAAATTCAAGGCACCAGCAGGTTTGGTTGACTGGGGAAGGTCTCATGTGGAAGATGAAAAGATCAGGGCAGGAATTCCTAGTATCAATCTTCTAACCCCTTTGTTTTGTAATCCTGGGGATTGAACTCAGGCCCTTTACACTGAGCTTTATACATCCCTAGTTCCTTTTTCTATTTTTATTTTGAGATAGGATCTTGCTAAATTGCCCACACTAAATTTGAATTTACAATACTCTCTAAGTGCATGGAGTGGAAGTACATGTGAACCCTTTCATTTGGGTACCTTATCCCATACATGAGGGCAGAGACCTCTTGAGTCAATCCCCTCCCAAAGGGTATGCCTCCCAATCCTGTTGCCCTGAGGATTAATTTAACATAAACTTTGGAAGGCATAAAAATATTCAACCACAGCACAAACTGTACAACTGAATTTTTTAAAAAGAAAGTAAGGTTGAAGGTTTGCTCAGGAAAGGTATTAAGGCTAGAAAGCCAGGCAGAGTGGTATGGAGGGCCTCTGGCACTCTGAAGCTGTACCACACTGGAAATAATGGAACACACTGAAGTAGAATTTGGCAAACTATAGCGTATAGCCAAACCTAGCCCAGGGAGTATCTTTTGCCTGTCAGATTCCTCCATGCATTTTTATATTTTTGAAAAAAAAATTTTACACATGAAAATTATGCAAAATTCACATTCCAGTGCTCATATTTATTGGAATATGGTCACTCTCTTGGCTGTTCTTGTATCTCAGTAGTTAAAAAGTCGTGACAGACAGTCTGGCTGGAAAAGCCTCCGATATTTACTACTCAGAACTTTATACAAAAAAACTTGCTGCCCACCCTCAAAGTACTTCTCTTTTACATGAAGACATTTCTGTTTGGCAGCTGTGTGCAGTGCTAGCTCTGAAGCCTTCTTGCTCCCCCAGAGCACTAAAGCCAAGCTTGCCGTGGGCATAGGTCTACAAGGTACAGGCTATCTCTGAGGAGAGACGACCTTACCGGGTCTGGGGGGAGCTGAACCCTGAGCACAGCGGGGTCTCTGAAACACTCATCATGGGTCCCTTACTCTCCTGCTGTGTCTCTGTGTGCTGCATTCTCTGGGAAGGACTTATCACCCACTAGAGGCAACATCCACTGCCAGCAAACCTAGTGAGCAGTGACAGGAGCACCCACTTACCCAGAGATTATTTATATAAAAAAGTGAGGCCACCTTGTTTGGTAACTACGTCTGCAAGTGTAACTCAGGGGCAGAGCACTTGTCTAGCAGCTGTAAGGTCCAAGCAATGCCATGAAAATAAAAATAAGACACTAAAGGTATCTTTGCTTGTTGAAGGCATCAAAAAATGTGAAGTAACCTGGTTTCCAGGAAAAAATATTCTCTATAGGAGACTGGGTTTCATCTGTGGATGGCCACAGGCAGAATTCCTGGATTTGTAGACCACACAATTCAAGTTTCAGAGGTACGTGCCCTTCCTCTGCCTCAGTTTCTACTTTTACATATAAAAGTTAGGATGATAATAACGAATGCTGTTTGGCTAAAAAGTAAGATAATATACATGAAAACTAACAACTCTGCTACTCTTAGTGATAATGAAATGATTAAAATGTTGATCAAATTATCTAGGTTTGCTCAGCTGTTACCATTGATCACAGCTGTTACCATTTCAGAAAACCTGTCGGGGTCAGCATCAACTGCAGATGCAGAATCCTGTGACTGAGTGCTTTCACGTCAAAGCCCAGCGATGCCAACAGTGACAGGGGGACAGAACTGCGGCGCAGCTGCATCCCATGCACTGCTGTAGAGTGTGTCTCCCTGAGGAAGAGCAGCAGGAAGCCAGGAAGCTGTCCGTAAGACTGGCTGCACCACAATGTCAAGTGCAGGTTCGTCCACCGCTCGGTGGCAGCATGACGTCACGTGCTGATTAAGCCTCTTACAAGTTGTAGGTTTTCCATCTACAAGAGGCTCCCACTTCCTATCGTAATAGTTCTTTAAGATAACTGGATAAGCCCAAGTACAACGTAAGGATCCAGTCAATCTCACCATCACCTTCCCTTTCTATGGGCCAGCTCACCTCCTGCAAATCCCAGGCACGCACAGTACAGTCTGAGGACACAGTGCAAATCACAGACTTCTCTCCTCCATCAAACCGGTACTCATTGGTTGAAATGTAGGCCAGTCGCTCTATGTATCCTGCGAGAGGGCAGAGATTGATGGTCTGCAATCCAAACACTCTACTGGTGAAGAGGGCTGGCAGAAAAACCACTGTTCTCTCTCTATCTTGGGAAAACAATGGGTGCCTACTTAGGGGAAAAGAAAATAGGAAAGAACTAGAGCTTCTGAATTACAACTCGGTTCTATTCCACCCTCATCTACCAGTCACATGACTGTGAATGACTTCCAACTCTTAGATTCTGTTTGTTCACTCTGAAACATAACTGGTTCCTTCTTCACAGGTTATTGTGTGGCTCACAAAATATAACATGATCAATCAGCTCAGATATGTACTTGGCAAGTAGCACTGTTCATATCACTGGCCAAATGCCAGATCCTATAGGATTCAGCCAAGGAGAGCCTGGGCAGCTGAGAGCAGGCATTCCTGCCACAGTCCTTCCTTGTACCTGTGTGCCCAGCAATCGCTTTGCAGATGAAGTCCTTCCCAGGCCGCCCAGATGCCACTCGGAACTCCAGCTCAGACCGGCAGAGATAATACTGTTTCCATGTTTGTGTGCCCAGGACCATCCGGGAGGCTTTGCAGGAGGACCAGCGACTCACACACAGATGCCTGAAAAAGAGGAACTTCAATTCTGGCACAATATAGCTGTTATGAATTTTGGAGCTAGGTCTAGCTTTGAAGCCTAGCTATGCCATGCATTGGCTTTCAAATCTTGAACTCTTGTTGCCTCCATCTAGGTCTCAGCTTCCTTTCCTGGAAAGTGATTAGCACTGAGTGAGTGCCACCTACCTGTCATAAAGGCACTGCTCTGACCTTCACAACTACTCTGAAGTAGTCCCCATCCTACACAGGAGGCCACAAAGACAGAGAGTGCTTAAACAATGGGATTCAAAAGCCAGATCTTTCTTTCGATAGCCAATTCACATTGTTGAATTATCTGTTTCTTCCTTCAGTTCCATCAGCCCTACATGTTTGTTGTTTTTACTGGAGCATATACAACTATCACATTTTCTTGACAGATCAGTCCAGTTATTGTTATATGCTTGTCTTTAATAATAGTTTTTGTTGTTGTTTTTGTCTTTTTTTTTCCCTTTGGTACCAGGGATGGGAACTCAAAACTGCGCTACACTGTTATGGCAGCTGTGCTCAAAGTGGGCAGCTGCCTGGAAAGGGCCAGGGGCTTTCGGCATTCAGGCTACCCCAGAACTAACTGGCATCATCTGGCTCCAGTCCAGCGCCTGTAAGAGTATGAGGTCAGATGGGAGTAAGCGGTCCACACTCCATGTTCTAAACAGATACAACACGACACATCTCTGCCATCAAAGCCCTGTGTGCACTTGGGCTGTGCCGGACACTGGAAAGCTGCTGACAGCATGAGAAGGATTCCAGAGCCCACATGGGACACCCTGTGGGCAGAGAGGTCCTCCAGGCTTCCTGGGTTACTTTGTGTGTTTTTAAGACTGGCTCACATGAAGTAGCTTCACCATATAAAACGCAGGGTTTTGCAGAACGATGGATCACAAAGCATGACTTCAGACTAAACTGTTCAGCACAAACACTCCGCAACAGTAACAGACTGAAAATCCACTAGTGATGTGGCCTGCAGAGAGCAGCTTACACAGGGACCTGAAGCAAACGTGACAAGTGCCACTCTGCGGAGGGCATGTGACATGTGGAAGAGAACTGTTTTTTAACTTCTCAAAAAAATATGTATTCCACTCAGTGGGAAAAATCCTACCCTGGCTTATGAGTAAAGATGAGAACAAAGCCTGTACTGGCATCTCACCCAGGTAAATAACTCATTCAAACAATTTCTTTGAGAAACATACTTGGCAAGACATAAGCTTTGTCCACTTACTTATAAAATAGAGACAAACAAAAAAACAACTTCCAGAACTGAACATTATGCCAAACTGAAGGGATGATTAGATTCTAGTGAAAGTTCTTACCCAAACTGACTAGAGATTATTTTCCTAATTAATATTAGTAATAAAATGGAACAACAGAACGGTATTACATAACACTGCAAACTACATATGGTAGACTGGCATTCCTGAAATCCCAAATATCTCAAGGCATAGTTGTCCTAAAAATAAAAATAAAGATTCCTCCACGTTTTGTAGAATCTTCATGTGGGAACAGGAAGTTTCCCACCACGAGTGACTACAATTCATTATAATGCCTTCTTGATAGTCAGGGCTGTGCTGTATTCACCAAGAGGTAGAGGTAGGAGTTCTGGCAGGTCTTTGTTTTTTCCTACTTTTCTTTTTCATTTCTGGTAGTTAATTCTTGGTACAAAAGAAGAGATGTCAGGTTCTAAAGTGGGACTGAGTTTGAAAAATTTAGTGATTTAATGATTACAATACTTTGTATTTTCTCTTTTAAAAACTTTTCATTAGTACATTTGCAGTACTTAATGATTACATTCATTATAAGGAGTTGGTACACATATGTAACACATCTTTTTTTTTTTTTTTAATACCAGGGATCAAATTCATGACCTTGCACTTGCCAGGCAGGCACTTATGCCACTGAGCTAAATCCCTGGCCCGTGTAACACATCTTAGTAATTTTATTTGGCCTTCCCCTCCCTCTATCTCTAGAGCCCCTTTCCAAGAGCAAAAAGATCTACCTTCCTGTTTCCTATTACCTATCTTTTATTTTTCTCTTCAAATGATTTATGCTGTGGGTTTCTCATTTAAGGCTGTATATATGATTTCACTTAACACCATGGTCTCAAGGTGCACCTGTTTCCCCACAAATGACTCAAATGTATCCTTTTTCATGGCAGAGAAATCCTTCATGCTATACAAACACATTTTCTATACAAATATCGAAATGTTTTGTATATATTCTTTCTGTTCCATAAATTCTATCACATAGTTACATTGCTATGCTGTTACACCAAAGCTGAATTAAAAATAATTAGATCATATTTCTGTGGATTTGTCTTCTGTCAGCCAGGTGCATTCATGTGCTGTCCACTTCTGCCCCAGACAGTGTAACTCTACCTTCAATTAATATCCCATCCGACAGTCTCATGTCCCTAGACAAAAGGGGTTTCTGGTAATGCAGGCCAGGAATAATCCTTTCTATGCACTCAAGAGAACCAGAAATTCAGAGCACAGAAGTGCAGATTTATCCAGACCTTTTGTTTTGTTTTGTTTGAAATGTTTTTGAAATAGGGTCTCACTAAGTTGCCTGGCTGGGTCTTGAACTTGCTAACTGTCTGCCTCAGCCTCTCAAGAGTTCTGGAATTACAAGTATGCACCACCATGCCCAGCTACACCTTTTAATCTTCCTTTACTCACCTCCAGAGTTCCTTGGTCTGTGAAACTTCGTTCCAGACCTAGAATAAGGAGGGAGAGAACACAGCATCTGTCAGTCAATGGACAGCACTTAGTTTGCCAAGCTCTGCGAAGGGGACAAAGAGCTAAACCAGATCTGGCCTGACCTCAAGGAAAACCACCATGGGGAATTAGACATAAATCTGGACAATCAGAAAAAACCAACCAAATGAGTAAGACAATCAGAGAGGATCGAGAGAAATTGGGGAGAGGTGGTCACAGAAGTGATTACCGATCAAATTTCAAAGGAAGTAGTTGCTCTCTACAAGAATGGCAGAGGCATTACAGGGAGAAACAGAACAGTAGGGCAACTAGAATTCCTGTGTGAAACAGGTGGGTGAGCAATTGCTTTAATCAGAACAAAAGGTTCCGATTGGGGAGAAATGGGAAAAGGAGCTAAGATCGGCTTAGACCAGTTCCCAAAAGTCTTAATGGTAAAAATAGTGAGAAGATACTTGAGGACTTCATGAGGGAACAGCAGGGGCAAAATGAATTTTGGGAAGCTGGCTCTGGCTGCTGTGAGCAGGAAAGCCTGGGAAGGAGATCAGAGATCTTATGACAGGTGTAGCAACTGAGTAAGCAGACTAAGGCAGTGGCCAAGGGGAGGGCCCAGATGCCAAGGTGGTACACCAGCCTCTCTAGGGAATGGTGCTGTGTAGGCACTGCTTTGGAAACTTCTCCCTGCAGAAGAGATTCAGGATGCTTCCCTTTATGGGACGGGAATCAGAGTACTCAGACCCAGGCCTGTCTCCTGCAACCTTCCGGCTTCCCCAGCTAAGTTGCTGTGGGTTCTGGACCACACAAGGCTCCAAGAGCCTTCGGTGCTCCAACCCTCTGAAGGTTTCCTCCTAGAAATGTGTATTTCTAAGCCCTTGACAGAAGCAATTGTGATCCTCTCTAAGCTCAGCATCCTACATTGACAGATCTCATTCATCTGCCAGATCAAAAGCTCTAGGCCTTTAAATCTTTTCACCTGGTAAGAATGTAAAGTTGGATGGGGCCAGGGATATGGTTCAACTGCATCGATTGCCTGCCTGGCAAGCATGGGGTTTTAAGTTCAAACCCTCATACCATTAAAAAAAAAAAAAAAGTAAAGTTGGATTTTGAAAAATCAGATCAAGCAAAGACTTGAGCATTTTCCTTTTATATAGTTTCTAGTGCAAAATCCAGCTGAAATCTATGTGTAATATGCTCTGCAAAATAAATATCAGGCTGGCGATTTAGCTTAGTGGCTTAAGTGTCTGCCTGGCAAGTCTGAAGTTGTGAGTTCAATCTCAGTAACACCAAAAAAAAGTTCAAAATAAATGGTATCCACTTTTAAGAATCCCTCTGTTAGATTCTGGCCTTCACAATATGAAGCAGAAATTACAAATCTCTTTAGACCAGTGAGAAAAACTGGTGCCTCCAAAGGGTGTTAAGGCGCCTCTCCTCCAAACCTTGCTCCTCCTACAGCTACACTATTTCTGTGATAATAGCCAGGGTACCAGTCTCACGGCAGTATATGACTCCGAGGCTCAGCTTGGGCAAATCACTCTGTGTGACTCAATATTTTTAACAGTAAAAATGGAGGTGAAAAATCAAAATATTTTACTGAATCTATTTAAAACTATAATTATGGCCTTAGTGCCCCAGGGCACGCAACTGCCACTGCTGAAAAAGCGCAAGGGAGAGTCCGAGGCCAAGAGACCCGAGTAGCGCTACGTTTAAAAGCGAACACTGGCACAGGGTGGTCCCGAAAATGAAACTGAATTCGTTCTGCAAGCTTCCTCCAAGGCTGCCAGTCCTCCAACGCACTGAGACCGGTTTTCGGGGAATGAGAAGCCCGCTGTGCGCCTGCTTTGGGACACGCCGGCGACCACCAGCCAGGTCCTCACCTTGTTCACCTGTGCGGCGCACAGCAGGTCTCGGGCCTCCAGGAAGGAAAATACGTGCAGTAGCTCGTCTGGCCCCAGCTGCAGAGCCATCTCGCCCAGCTGTCTCCCGCCTCGCCACCAGTCTTCCCGCTTCCGCCCCCGCCCCGCCCCGCCCCGCCCAGTAACCCGCCCCGCCCCGCCCAGTAACCCGCCCACCCGCTACACTTCCGCCCAAGGTCCGTCCGCATTTGAGTCCCGCATGGTAAAGGGTTTCAAATATTACACCGCTTGAACGTGGTCAGGCTGGAGCCAAGCCTCTAGCACAAGAAGCTACGAGGGAAACACTCAAACCAAATGGGACCACAGCACCTTATAAGGAAACATTCATGGGTTAGGACGGGACGTATTTGGAGGTGACTTCAGTTTGTCTATCACTGTAGGTCACTGTCAGAGTTAAGAGTGGAAGTCAGTGTCTGGTTTATGTTCAGTGGCAGGCTCCTGGCTGAGCTCGAGGTGGAGATGGATCAGGATCAAGACAAATCAGTTTCAGATTCTAAATTAAAGATCAGGATAAGAAATATAGTTACAATGTCAGAATGAGGGAGCAAAGTAGGGCTGGTTTGGAAAAATCCACACCAATAGCCTCCATACTGACCTACCAAAGCCTGAACCATGCTGTGGCCAGCGTGGTGGGAAGTGTGGCTACAACAACTGTTACTTTCTTGACAGTGATGGCCTCTGCAGTGAGAGACAGAGCTGCTCTGTTTGGGCCTCATTCAAACAATCTGAAGACCTAAGGTTCCCTCCCAAGAGTCCACTGTGATTACACTGTCTGCTCACCTGGCTGCTTGCTGCCCTCTCCTGGAAAGTTTCTGCTTGTCTTGCTTATCTTTCCCTCTATGAAAGTAGTAACGCCCTTTCCCATTTGATTCTTTCTGTGTGTGTGTGTGTGTGTGTGTGTGTGTGTGTGTGTGAGAGAGAGAGAGAGAGAGTTCTGTGTGTGTGTGAGAGAAAGAGAGAGAGAGAGAGAGAGTTCTGAGAGAGAGAGAGAGAGCGAGAGAGAGAGAGAGAGAGAGAGAGATTGGGAATTGAACTCAGGGTCTTGTACATGCTAGGCAGTCATTACCACTGAGCTACATCCCCAGCTCATTTGATTCTGAGGTGTTAGATCCTGAGGTCAGAGTGCTGTCCTTATGCAATAGTCTTTTCTAATACTCTCTCAGCTCTGGATTTTTGGCAATATACAACCATTAGTCAGTCTGTTTACCTACATACTTTCCAAACTTTTTTCTTTTTTTTTTTTTTTTTCACACCGAGTCTTGCTGTTAAGTCCAGACTGGCCTCCAACTCATGACAATCCTCTTGCCTCAGCCTCATGAATGCTGGGATTACAAGCATCAGCTACCACGCCAGGTCCGATGCTGTTTCTTGGAGAGTCTTGCTATGTGGTTCAGGCTGGCTTTGGGCTTACTTTGTAGCCCAGGCTGGTCTCAAACTCACAATGATCTGCCTGCCTCAGTCTCCCAAATGCTGGGATTACAGGAGTTTGACACCATGCCCAGCTTCAAGAGTGATTTTAAACCTACCACTTTGGAAGTCAGTTTATGACTTTGTTACTACTTTGTATTTATCTCAAAATTTGAGATTATACTATCACATGTATACAAATGTAAACATTTTGCTAGGAAATAGACTTTACCATTAGAACTTAATATTTAACCCTGGTAATACTACCTGCCTTAAAAGCATTATGTGATATCAAATAAGTGTCCTAGATTTTTGCTCATGTTATTTTTATTCTTTTGCTTGAAGTCTTGACGTTTACATTTCAGTCTTCCCTTGAATATTATACTATAGTTTTACTTTACTTTCAGTGAAGATAGCAAGCTTTGTTTCAGACAGAAAATTTATTCTATTTACATTTAAATTACTAACATTTTAGCTGTGATCCCAACTATTCAGAAGGCTGAAGTAGGATTACAAGCTTACAACCAGGTTGGACAATTTAGCAATATCTTGATCGCAAAATAAAACCAAAGGGAAACAAAAAACACAAAACAAAACAAAAAACCCCAACAAATTACTACTATTAGTTTTTATTTAAAAATGATCATCTTACTATGTGCTATGTATTTCTACCTTCTCTATTTTGTGTATTTGGTTATGTTACCTTTTTTTCTTGAAATTTTGCACATTGCATAGTGTTTTATCCAGTCCTAAGGATTGAACCCAGCCTCATGCATGCAAGGCTTGTACTCTACTGCTGTGTTATATACCCAGTCCCTACCTATTCTGAGATAAGGTCTTGCTAAACTGTCCAGGCTGGCCTTGAATTTGAGATCTCCTGTCTCAGCCTCCTGAATAACAGGGATAATAGGTATGTAACACTGCTACATACTCTGTGTGTACAATATGGTATCTTTATGGGTGTCTTGCAACCTAGAAAGCATCCTGGGCGTAGAGTATATAACTGTTACACAGTTTGGTGAGGATAGTTGTTATAGTCTGGAAAAGGTAGTCCTGTTCTTTGTGCTGCTTATTTATATTCTCATCTCATGTCCCTAGTTACCACTGTACAATGTACGCTGTAGAAAAGTTTTTGTAGGAATAATTTAAGATATCAATTGATAAATACCAAATCAGGTTTCCATCAGCCACCTCTTTTGTTAGGCTGGTACTGGAGAATGAACCCCAGGTCGTTGCATGGGGATGTGTCTCCAGCCCCTTATTTTTTAATTTTGAGGTTTAATGATAGCAAAGTCACTAAGTTGCTAGCCTGAGGTTGAACGTGCAGTTCTCCTGCCTCAGCCTCCAACAGTGCTGGGATTACACTTGGCTATCCAATTGTACCTTTTCCAAACTAACCAAATCCAGGCACAGATTCTTATCAGCACAGATTTTGAGACTGAAACTGACAATCTGCAGAAGATGTGGCTGGGATAAACACCAGAGGTCACAGGAGAACACCACCCTTTCCTGAAAGCAGCAACTGGGCTTACAGCTGCCTCCTCTTTTCACTAAGTGCCCAGTGGCCAATGGCTACAGCACCGTGAGTCACCTCCATGTGCTCACTGCCCAGAGAATTTAAGCACATGAAGCCTAAGACAAAGATTCTGAGAAAACAGAACCCCTAAACTAAGCTTCTCCAGGCTGATTGATCCCTGAACTGGCAGCACCGTCTCAATTATGATGTAAGCTTGCAGCAGCACGGCCCCTGGTAGCTAGGTCCTCCCACTGCTTCCTCTTCTTGTATTTTTAAGCATCATTTTATGTAACTGTTGTAAGAATAAATGTGTTGGCTAGGGTTACAATGGCATTTCCCTGGTAAATGAGTTCCAGATCAACCAGATTCCATATTTGCATGGCGGCGGCTGCTGGGGTACCTTCGTGGGCAGAGTGGATGCTGCTAACTGGTCTGTGAGTCCCCAGCCTGCCTGTCCCCATCCACTTCCTTTCCCAACCAGCACACAGCCATGCAAAAGACACAAGACACTCTCAGGGCAAGAGTGGCTGCGACCACCGCTGAGGGCCACGAGACAATGCCACCTCCCTTTTTCCCTTTTAGGAATGGAAGAGAGACAGACGCACTCAGAGCCATTGAGGCTTTTATATAAATCTCAATTAGGGAACCAAAAGGCTCACTGAGAACAAAGCAAACAGAAGCACACCTGCTTCCCACAGGAGTTTCCAACATGAAGACACCATCCTCTCTGCACTCCCCCAGACGATTCTGATGCAGCTGTCCCAGGGCAGGAGACAGTGTCCGGAGAAGGCCTAAAGCAGCATGCCACTTCATGAAGGCACGGCTCCCGCTTCTGATGGCTCAGTGCACAGGCCGTGGGTCTCCTCTGCTGGGCTGTGCCAGGCTGTGCCCTCTGCCTCCTTGACACTGCCTTGTGGGGGTGAAGGAACAGGGCAAGACATGGGGTGGCTCTGTGTGGCTGTGCCAGGCTCTGGAGGCTGAGTCAGCGAGGAAGCAGAGGATGCACCGTGGGGCAGGCAGGCAGGACGGGAGCCAGCGCCTCACCCCTCCGGGATGAAGGGCCGAATCAGCTCTGGGTTTAACAGCGACTCCTCCAGAGGCCGGTCCACGTGGAAGTCATGGATGTGGGGGGGCCCCGGATGTGCCTTGGGGACGGGCCCGCCTGGGCGCTGGGGAACAGGCAGCTCTGATGGGTGGGCAGGCAAGGGAGCCGTGAAGAAGTACTGATGCAGGAGGGCCTGGGGTGGCAAAGGGGGTAGCAGTCAGTGGCCTGTCCCTAGCCTCAGGCAGAGGGTGAGGAGCTGACTCATGGGCTCCACTGACTTGGAAAACCCTTCCTGGATGCCCACCATCTAGAGCACTGTTCCAGAGTCCAAGGACACAGAGGTGAACACGACAGACCAAGAGAGGTGAGGTGGGGCAGTAAGCCAGGTAAAGGAGCACAACCCACAGTGAGTCCTGCAACGAGGGCTGCCACACAGGACAGCCGGAGGACAAAGTGGGACACTGGCCAGACTGCAGGCTTGCAGGGGGCAAGTGAGTAGGAGATGAGGCAGCCTGGGGAACAGCTCAAGGCCAAGGACAGAAGTGCACAGACCTCAGGGGAGGCCTGGGGCTGGAGGGGTGTGAGCATGGGACAACAGCATATGGGGTGAGGAGGTGACGCACCCAAGCCTGCGGCACTCATGGCCCTGGCTGGCCTGGTGAGTGAGGAGTCACGGGAGGGACTACAGAGCAAGGGTGTGACCTGCTCTACTGCACAAAGTCCCTCTCTGCAGGTGAGAGAGATGCGAGGAGACACAGGTTCTGGAAGGCACAGTCCATGGGAGCTGCTGACACCGAGAACCAAGCGCATCTATACACACTGGCTGCGGGCACCAAGTGCAGGAGGGAATGGGTGGCCATCAGGTCAGAGGGAGAGGCCCCTGTGGAAGCAAGGCCTGGCTCCTGTGGTGCTCCCTGTCCTTCCCTGCCTTCCACCAACAGCCAGCTGCCTGGACCCTGTCCTCCAGGCCACTGCTCTCTTCGGCAGACAGCTTTTCATACAGCTGTGCCTAAGCCCTTGACTGGGGGCCCTGGCTTCCTGCTGGGCGCTGCCACCGTTCAGTGGAGGCGGTGTGATGCTGAAGGGACAGCACCCAGGGCCTCTCACCCGACCTGGGATGCTGCAATGCGCTGGCGAGGCGGGTAGAGGAGGAAGCGACCCAGGAGATCCAAAGCCTGAGGAGAGGCATCGGGCAGCACCTCCTGCAGGGGCACGGGTGCCTGCTCCTTAAAGGAGATCTTGTTGTAGTCCGGCAGCTCTGTGATCTCCTGCAGCAGGAAGAGGAGGAAGGCAGAGGGGAGCAGGTGGTGCCTCCGTGCTCCCTGCTGCCAGCCCTTGGGGTCCTGTGTGCTCACACTCACGCACTGCTCCCTTCACCACTCCACCACTGCACCGTTCCCGGTGCCCAGCTTGCTGACCACATGTCCGTGTGCTGGGGTGTGGACAAGCAGAGCACAGGACTGGGCCCTCTTGCCTCCAGTAGGGCAGGGAAGGACCAGGGCTGGGCTAGGGTGGTGGTGTCTGTTGGCCCAGCGGGGCTGGGCCATAAGATGAGGAAGCAGTCACTTTCTGATGGGAACAGAGCCCGCCTTCCCACACTCTTCCCACCGGGGGCCCCACAAACCGGCCAGACTTGGGGGCTGGGGGTGCCCAAGATGCGCAGCACACAGCAAAGCTGTTCAATGTCGTTCTCTCCTGGGAAGAGGGGGGAGCCGTTCAACAGCTCCCCCATGATGCAGCCCACAGCCCTGTGGATAGAGAACCCTGGTGGCCTAGGATCTCACCCACAGAACACAGACGAACATGGCACCTCCAACAACTCAACCAGAGTTTGGAGTTCCAAGTCCAGTGGTACACGCCCCCAGAGTCCTCGGCCTAGGAATACAAAGGAAATCCCCAGTGGCTCCAAAACTTTTCAGAGCCTCCTGCTGTGGGACACAGGGCTCACCCTTCACTTCACTGCAGAGTCCCAAATCTCAAACCTTGGGTATGACAAGCCATCTACACCCCTCAAAAGGCTCAAAGCCTTCATACCCAGGAACATGACACTCTGACTGGCTCAGACATGTCCTCTTAAGGTCTGACCCTTGCACATGGCAGCTTGGACAGTGCACACTCTGAGCTCCAGACCACCTCCCCTACTACTAAGAAGCTTCACACCTGGGACAATCTCTCTTCTTCTGCCTCTACCCCTCGCCTAGTTCAAAAACACCCACCCACCAGGGAGAATTCCCCCCACCACAACCCACATCATCCCTTCCTTCCCCTAGGAGTCTCACCATAGGTCCACACCTTGGTCATACTGGCGGGCGCCGTATAGTAGCTCTGGGGCTCGGTACCACCTGGGGAACACAATGCTGAGGATCAAAGGCTGAAGTTCAGCTCAGCCCCACCTCAACCTCACAAGCCACGTTTGGGAAGAAGGCCCAGAAATATCTCTTCCCCAGTCAGGGTGTGGTGGCTTCCTACCTGGTGGCTACCTGGTGTGTGTAGAGGCGACTGCCATCTGGAGAAAAGATCCGGGCCAGGCCAAAGTCAGCGATTTTGAGCTGGCCTGATGCGCTGATGAGCAGGTTGGCAGGTTTTAGGTCCTGGGAGATGAAAGGCAGCATTGGTCCCTCTGCAATCCCCTCGGGACTTTGGGATGTGAGGAACCAGCAGGCTGGCAGCCTGAGTGAGCCCAGGCTCTGCCTCCGCTAGTGCCACATCCCTGGCTGCTCACCAGAAGAACTTGACACCTGTGATCACACCTTTAAGGGCTGGCCCACCCGGCCCTTGTGAGCACTGACCCGATGCACGATGTTGTTGGCATGGCAGAAGGCCACACCCTTCAGCAGCATCTGCAGGTAGCTCTTAACCTGGGCTGGGGCCAGTGGCTTCTGGGCATGGCGAACCACTTCAGCCAGGTCTGACAGCATGAACTCGAAGGCCAGGACAAAGCCCATGCCATGCGGGAACACAGCCTTCAGCTGCACCACCTGTGGGCAGACGTCCTCATCAGGTGCCAGACCCACCTGAGCAGATCTCTTCTGCAACCCCTGGAACCCTCGGCCCATTCCGACAGAGGACCAGGCTGGCAGAGACCAGGGCACAGAGATGGTGCTCTGGCTGCTCTGGTTTCCAGAGACAAAACAGGTTCCTCTCTAACTCTCCGCTAGCATGCAAGGAGAAGGTCAGTTCTTGGAAAATCATCTGGAGATAAATAAGCAGATGGGTCTGTTTCCTTCATGGTCATTAAATCCCAGAATCTAGGGAAGGCACTAGGAATCAAATCCTCTCTGGATCTGGGACAGATGGAGACAGAGCGCACACACACACACACACACACACACACACACACACACACACTAATTTCCTCAGTGCCAGAGGGCCCAGGCTGCACAGGTGTGAGATCTCAGTACAGGAGACAATCGATCAACAAATGAAGGGGATATGCTTAGGTTCCAGGAAGTAGAGGAATAGACATACAAGAAGAAAATGTGAGTTTTTAAAAACATAATTTTTTTTTTTTAAGACAGGGTCTCATTATGTAGCTCACACTGGAACTTACTATGTAGCTTAGGCAGGCCTGGAACTCGTGGTAATCCTCCTGCCTCAGCCTCCTGAGTGCTGATATTATAGGTGTGTGCCACCGTGTCCAGTCACCAATGTGATTTTGAGTGAGGGAGAAAGGGTTATTGTACAAGATAGGGAAAGATCAGTGGAGGCTTGGATGACAGCCAGTTATATGGCAATCTGAGATGTCTCAGGTAGGGGGAACAGCAAGTGCAAGGGCCTGAGGCTGGCACAGAGGCTAAAGGGACAGGAGAATGGGTTGTCTTTTAGGCGAAGGAGGTCTGCTGTTCTCCTGGAGCTTTGACTGGTGTTGGTCACTGCAGAGATGAATAAGGTAAGAATGACCAGGGATGGGGCAACTCTGGAGTAAATTTTAAAACAGAACCTTCAGGACTGCTGTGCATGGAATGTGGGGCCATAGTACCAGTCTCCTGACGGGGTCTCCCTCACCCACCTCACACTCGGACTGTCTGGAAGTGCTGTGTGTGTGTGTGTGTGTCTTGGTGTGTCTTGGTGTGTGGTATTGGGGTCTGAACCCAGGGCCTTGGGCACACTAAGCAAACATTCTACCACTAAGCTACATAAGTCCCAGTCCCCACAAGCCCTCAAAAACACGAATGTCCTTATTTACAGATCAAAACACATACATTCAGGTAATATACAAAATTATATAGAAAAAAAGAAAGAAAAGAAAAATCTGGTCTCCTGCAATCAACCTTGGAGCATTTTCTACTAGACTTTTCAGCACATCTGGCTCATATACATTCAGATAGATAACATCTTTGTATAAAACCAGTGTCATGAAGTTTCAAAAGGTACCTCAACGAATTTAAGTCAGCAAATTACAGAGACCAGAACTCAGCCAACTCTCCAGAGAGCTGAGTACATTCTCCATCATGGAAAGGAAAGCACCATAAAGAATACCGATGCTGGGGGTGAAAGACGTCCAAATAGACCTTGCATGTCAGGGCACACACACTATGCCAGTGGGTCCCACTGTCTCCCCTATCACACATGCATTCTCAGGAGATGGCTCAGGGCTGGTTTTTCCCTGCTCTGGTAGGGAGAGCACATAGTGCAGAGCTCAGGGGAAGCTCAAGGGAAGACTGAACTCCTCAAAGGGCAAGGCTTCCACTGACTAGCTGAGGGCCCGTGGACTGGTGACAGAACCTCTACCCCTTGCCTGAGAAACAAAGATCCCAAAACCTGCCTTGGAGAGCAGTAAAGCGCACTCAGGATGACAATGTACATAAAATATTTAATATGGCCAATGCAGAACATATGAGGAGCTCTAAAATCACTGGAGCTAGCGGTGTAACAGTGCTAGAGAGCTTGCCTAGCTTGCACAAGGTGCTGGGTTCCATTTCCAGCAAGAAAAAAAAAAAAAAAAACCACTAAATGTTTTGATTAAATAAAACCAAAATGATGTAAGGAGGTGAATAAGAGTGAACAACTGGGCAAAAGAGGGACGAAAAGAAAACGTAAGGAGACAGGTGAATGAGCAGTGGGTGAGGCAGGAAGTCCTCGAAAGGAGCTCAGCAAATGGTAAAAGGCAGGAGGTCCGAAGGAGATGCCTCAGCCCTGCTGCCCGCTCGCCCAGCCCAGCCCAGCCCAGCCCCCCCAGCCCAGCCCAGCCCCCACTCACAAACTGACTGTCCTCAATCTCCTGCAGAGCCTTGATCTCCCGAAGGGCTTGGTTGGGGATGCCATCCTCTAGTCGCCGCAGGGCTACCTTCTTGAGGGCAACGATCTCACCAGTCTGTGTAAGAAGAGCTCAAGACTGCCTCCTGCAGCCTCCCATCCGCCTCCACCCCAGGGCTGGTGAACAGCGAGAAAGGCCCCGTGGGCAGGGCGCGATCCCACAGCGCGGCAATGGAACGGGTCTGGGGTCACTATGGGATGGGGTGGTGGCCGTGGCTTTTTAAAAGAGGTCAGAAAGCTGTCCTGCGTGGCAGCAGCACGGGGCGAGGGGCACAGGATCGCCCGCGGCGGCCTCACCTCCACATGCTTAGCCTTGAAGACGATGCCATGGGCGCCCTCCCCTATGCGGCCCAGGATGCAGTACTGGTCCATCCACACACGCGGATCCTAGGGCCTAGCAACTCCAAGCGCCGCGCCTCCGCGGTTGCCTAGCAACGAAGCAGGCTGGAGGGCGGGGCCTCTGGAGCCACGTGACCAGGAGGACTGAGGCAGCATTCAGTGTGGGATTGACGTTCGGGCTTGTCTCTCTCTTTCCTCAGGCTTCCGCTGTCACGCGGCTGTAAACCTAATGTCACTTGTAGAGAGCGCGCAGGAAAGCATCAAAAAGCAATGGCCGACAGGACGCCACCAGATGACGAAAGTGGTGACCCGAGCCGAGGGCGGGACCTGGGGCTGGAGGCGGGGCCTGGGAGGCGGGGCCAGGGAGGCGGGGCCTGGGAGGCGGGGCCTCGAGCGAGGAGGCGGGGCCTGAAAACTCCTCACCTGGTGCAAACATGGAGGTTGTGGTGCAAACATGAAGGTTTTCTCAATCCAAGCACTTTAACGCAAGGAAAGTTTTTTATTTTTGTTTCTTTTTTCCTTTTTTTTTTTTTTGGAGACAGGGTGTTATTATGTAGTCCAGACTGGTCTCCAACTTTTGGTATTCCTGCCCCAAACTCTCAAGTGCTGCTATTACAAATGTGTCCACCACATCTGGCTGGAGATGATTAATTTTTTTAAAAGTGCGTTTAAAAAGATTAACCGTAATAGATTCTTAGAGAAGCTAGCCAACTCTGGATACTCACACCTTTCAGGAGGCAGTAATCTCTAGGTGTTGCCACTAACTACAATAAGATACTAATGAAATAATATAGGTTCTGTCAGCTGGAGTAGAAGAGGAACCCTAAAAACATCTCAAGAGCTGTGCCCAGCTAGGATTTTACATCACCTGAATGACTCCTGGGTGGCCTGCCCACTGAACGCCTGCACATTTATCAACCCCAGTTCTAACTTCCTGCATCCTTGGGTCTCTCTAGGCCTCAATAAATCTTCAGTTGCACTGTGACCATCTTTCCTTTTTTGTGATCACAAAGGCATTAGCTCCCTCAGCAAAACAGTGCCCTGGTAGAAGCCTGTACGATATAAATGCCATTTCAAATAATTTGGAGATTTAAGGGTGTTGCTCAGTGGTAGAGTACTTCCCTAGCCTGTGCAAAACTCTGGTTCCATCCCCAGCGCCACAAAAACTAATAAAATAACCTAGCAAAAAATAATAAGTGGTGATTAAGTCAACTATATGTCCATTAAAAAACAAAATTAAAAGCCTATCTAGTGTATACCATGTGGAAATGAGTTCCACATGGACAAAATTTAGAACAAAAATTCTCCATTCTAAAAATTTTGTGGTGGAGAAAATGATTGTAAAAGCTTAATTTAGAACTTAGAAACACAGATTTGAGATTTTTGGGTTTTTTTGAGATATACTATTATCATAATACTATAAGTAATTATTTTTACATGTGGAATAATTTTTCAAGACTTATAAAAGGGAAACATTAGTGTTTGACTGCACCCCTCCACTCATAATTCCTATTCCCTGAAAGCATCTTTTACACCTATGTTTATAAATGATATGTATATAATGTTAGTGTTTTAGTTCTTAATTTTATATATTATCCACTGAGTTCTTATTATAGTGAGCAAAATTTGATTCTCTTGACTCTTCGATATTTATTTTTCTCATCTCTCATTATCAAATGTCTGTACAAATTGCAGTGTTTATATTATTATCCTATTACAGTCACAGAATATGAGGACATTCACAGTGCATTTCAATTATATCTTACTTCTTAATGAAGGACTAAAACAAAAAAATGATTCCATTTTGGTTGTAAATTTATGTACATAATCATTCATGGATTCTCCAAACCTCTGATGAACACAGAAACCAAAAATACGTCAGCTGTCCACTAAGTTCCCTGCGACCCTTCTTTCCTTCTTCCTTTCTTTTTGAGATGTTTCCCTGGAGGTCTCTGCTCTCCTGACTTATAGTCTGTATTAGCTGATTTTTAAAAACTTAGTTTCCCATTATTCTGGGTTTTCTTGTCCACAGTGCTGGGACTCTCTTTTCCCTCTTTTCTCTGTTGAAGCATACATTTTCTGGAAGCTATATGATTCTTTCTCCTGGTTTCTTTATCACTTTGTGAAGCATATTTTCTAGCATAGTTGCATGAGAGAGGGATATAGAAGAGCTATTTTTTTGAGACTTTATGAAAATACCTATTTTGGTTAGATATATACTAGTAGCCACATTTCTACAGAACTTTGGAGGCAATTCTTAATATCATTTAATCCACAATTTATCAATGAAATCCAGAGTCATCCCAGTTTCCAACACTTTGTATGTGAAGTGTTGTTTTCTTTTTGAAGAAAAACCGTTTTTGGAGCATAAAAGTAGACCCCTACAGAAAGTGGTCAAATTCCTAAAGGCAGAAAGAGACAAATAAAGGGATGAAAGGAGTATAAAACATCCAGAAGACAATTGACAAAATGGCAACAAGATGTTCTTACCTGTCAACAAATAAATAAGGGATGGGGATGTGGTTCAGTGGTAGAGTGCTTGCCTAGCATGTGTGAGGCCCTAGGTTTGATGCCCAAGACTGGAAAAATGGTTGAACTGATTAACAAGACCTACAGATATGTTGCCTATAAGAGTCATTTTGCTTTTATGGAGACACACAGACTGAAAATGAGTGGATGGAATGAAAAACAAACAGTAGTATTTTTTTTTATTTAAAGAGAACAAACAAAAGGGTAGAAATAATACATAATTTCAAAAAATAAACAGAAATCGCTAGTTGATAAATTACATATTTCCCTCTTAGAAATAGTTGTTCAAGTTACAAAAGTAAATCATACAAAGTGGACATTCAAACAGTGAGATTGCAAACAGTTCTGTTTAATGATCCAACAAAAACTTAGTAATATGGTTATCAGTCCTACACACTTAAACATGCATGCAGTTATATCCTTTACAGCACTTTCTTTTCCTCTCTATTTTACAATAGCAATTACACATTTACAGTTATGTTACTCCTACATTTCTTTTTTTTTTTTTTTTTTTTTTTTTTGTCTTTTTCCTTTTTATCGGTACCAGGGATCGAACTCACGACTGCCTGCTTGCAAGGCAGGAGCTTATGCCGCTGAGCTAAATCCCCAGCCCCGTTCCTACATTTCTTATTACTTTTTACACTAGAGACACAAAGTGATTTTTATAAATATGATTCTTATTTATTTCACTAATGAGGATAGTCTCAAGATGTCTCCATTTGCCTATGAAGGCCTCAAGATTATCCTTTTTTTATAACTGACTGCTACTCCATTGTATAAAAATACCACATCTTTTTTATCCACTCTGCCATTGATGGTCATCTTGGTTGTTTCCAAGATTTAGCTATTACAAATTGTGCTGCTGTGAACATGGGTGCACATATATCACTGTGATATAACGTTTTCAGTTTTTCTGGGAGAGTACCCAGGAGGGGAATAACTAGATTGAATGGAACTTCCAATCCTAGTCTTCTGAGAAATCTCCATACTGATTTCCATAGTGGTTGCACCAGTCTACACTCCCACCAACAGTAGAGAAGTGTTCCTTTTTCCCTGCATCCTCGCCAACATTTGTTATCAGTTGTTTTCTTGATGGCAGCCATTCTTTCTTAGTGAGATGAAATCTCAATGTTGTTTTAATTTGCATTTCTCAAATGACCAGTGATGGTGAACATTTCTCCCTGTATTTATTTGCCATTTGTATATCTTCATCTGAGAACTGTGTGTTCATCTCAGATGCCCATTTTTGGAGTCTTTGAATTTGGGGGGCTTGATGTTTTTCAGTTCTTTATATGTTTTGGATATAAGTCCTTTGTATGAGGAGTTTCTGGCTACAATTCTTTCCTATTCTGTGGGTTTTCTTTTCACCCTGTTGGTGATTTCTCTTGAACTGCAGAAACTTCTCAATAATATGAGATCCCAGTTGTTGCAGATATAACACAATCCCAATCAAAATATCATTAATGTACCTCACGGATCTAGAAACACTCCTAAAATACATTTGGAAACAGAAGAAACCTAGAATAGCAAAGGAAGTTCTGGGCAACAAAGGCAAGGCAGGAAGCATCTCAATTCCTGACTTAAAATTATACTACAAAGCCACAGTGATAAAATCAGCATGGTATGACAAAGAAATAGACCCAAGGATCAATGGAACAGATTAGAAGATGCAGCACAACTACAAAGATACTCAGCCACCTGATATTTGACAAAGGGGCTAAACATGTTTACTGGAAGAAGGATAGCCTCTTTCATAAATGGTGCTGGAAAAAATGGCTTTCCACATGCTGAAGACTGAAACTAGGTCCATGCCTATCACATGCACAAAACTAAAGTCTAAATGGACCAAAGATCTAAATATTAAAACAGAAACACTACACCTACTGGAAGACAAGTTAGGTAGAAGTCTTGGAGACATAGGGGTAGGCAGAGAATTCATGAACAAAACGCAAACTGCACAGGAAAAACTTCAAAGAGTAGTATCTTACACTCAACAAAATGCAATTTAAGTAAAAAACTGTAACAAGTGACAAAGAGGATCATTACATAATGACATAAGAGTGAATTCATCAAGAGTCTATAACAATTGCAAATATATATTCATCCAACTTTGGACATTAAGATCAGTGGCAGCAAACCTATGGTGTGTGTGTTATTGTGTTTTTCTTTCAAGATGAAAGATATTAATATAGAGTTGCTTTATTTAGACTATAATCTGAGCATTCATTGTGGCTGTGGGCAAGCACCAAGCCATGTTCCTCTGAGAAAGGAAGTACCTTGCCCTTGTTCTCTTTAGCCTTCATCTTTGACCTGCTCACCTATATACACAGATCTGGATGTAGAGAGGTAAATGTTCCCCTAATTGGCTAACAACAAAGGTACTGAAGTATCTCACTGCATCAAAGTAGCAGTGTATGGACCAGAATTTCATCCCTATCGGTAGAATGGAGGTTCAAGCAGGAGCCTGTGAAATCCCAGAGCTAAGACATGATAACATATCTGGTGAGGCCATGAGACTCAAATTGAAAAATACCTTCCCAGTAATAAAAATGCTGGTTCTCGAAACAGTAAGGTACCTGTTAAACTACTAGCTAATTCTAGAGCCTCTGTGGTTGGCATAAGAGTGCTTTGTTCCTCTTTTGCTACCATGCCTGAATAAGCTATTCTTCCCATGTAATCTGTTACAGCCCCTACTTGCTTTCCTGGTAGTGTCACTATCAATAAAAGCTGTGGTCATTCTGGCCCTTGGCCTTTTGTTCCAAGACAACAACTGGTCATTCTGGAAGCTCTCCCTTTGCATTGCAATTTTTGTCTTTGGTCTTTTTCTTTCCTGCTGTATGACATAACTCAGGCGGGAAATTGAGGACTCACTGCATGGGTCCTTGATAACTTACAATGACTGTGAAAAGTGTCTCTAACAGGAACTTTGGGATAAATAAGTGTATTTTGGGTTTCAGTTTGGCACTTGGTCTCTAAAAAGTTTGCCATGACTGACCTAGATAGATAAAGCAAATATTAATAGGTCAGAAGAGAGAAATGAGCAGTAATATAATAATAGTAGATTTCAATACCTCACATTCAACAATGGATAGATCATCCAGACAGAAAACCAATAATGAAACAGCAGACTTGAAGAACACTATAAATCTAGTGGCTCTAACAGATATCGATAGACCATCCCATTCAATAGTAGCAAAATTAAAAATTTTCTCAAGCACCTATAGAACATCCAATACAAGTCACATATGTTAGGCTCATAAAGAAGTCTTAACAAGTTTCTAAAGACTGAAATATTATCATGTACTTGTTTCTACAAAAGCAAAAAACAAATCAAAACAAAAAGCAAAAAACTAGGAATAAAAGCAAAAAATTTAAGATGCTCACAAATGTGTGGAAATTAAAAAACATACTTGTGGGCTGGGGGTTTAGCTCAGCAGCACAAATACTTGCCCAACAAGCACAAGGTCATGAGTTTGATCCCTGGTACAAAAAAAAAAAAAAAAAAAAAAAAAGCAAAAGAAACAAACAAAAAACCCCAACAAAATAACCTGGCTTGGCTTTCTCAGATGCCAGCCCACGTACCAGCAGAAGCACTCCTCTCTGTGGGGAATTCAGCTCATCATCCAAGGATGTCATCAGCAAACACAGGAATGCAGATTAGCTAGGATAGTATTTTGCAGGACCTGGAAACATCTAGAGATATATGGAGACACCCAAAAAATTTACAGCAGACACTTATAAGGACTTTACCCCCTTGGATGCAAGACTGCCAGAAAACCTTAACCATGGATGTTTGTTAGAACTTCTCTTGTCCTCTTTCCATCCTTATGAAAGGGGTACACTTCCCTTTGTTGGGGTAGGTAGCTTTGTTGCTCTCTGCCTACCTGTACCAAGGTAATTAAACAGACCTATAGGGACTTTCACAAAAGCCAGTCCTTCAGTCTCCTGCCTCAAGTTTCTAGTTTTGCTAGAGAAACCAACACACTAAAGCTTATGGTATAGAGGCTATTTTAATAAAGAGAAAAATTTCAGACTTATTTGTCTAATACTAAACAAATTTCTAACACTGTTTAAGGATGAAACTAAAATACACAGCCTCATGGTTAGAAAGTTACAAACTTAACAAGCCTCAACACTCTGGTGCCAACTGCAAGACAAGCATAGCTCAAAGAGAAAGAAATGGTTCTCTTACTTCCAAGTCCCAGAGAATTATCATTCCAAGGATACCTCTGCCCTGTCTCAAACAATGATGGATTCTTCTACTATGTTATATGATAGTAACCTCATTTACTTGTTGTTTCTGTAAGAGTAAACTCTGTCTAGCAATTAATGACAAAATGTATAGCCAACCATAGAATATTATGTTAGCTTCCTTTTATACCTCCTTTTGGAAACACATGTAAATGCTTGGAAAACTCCAGTTGGGGCTAAAGGTTTAAAACACATAGCCATCAACCCACTAGCATGACAAAGCTGACTTCTAAATTTCCTCTGGTGCTGTGTCTCCATTTGATCTGGTCCTGAATTCTGTATCAGTGGAATACAGAATAAGCAAGTTCCAAGAGGGACAATTATACAGAAAAATGCCTGCATGAAGAAAAAGATCCACACAACTGAACTTTATATTTCAAAAAAGAAAAGATCCAAAATAAGAAAGTTAATGAGCAAATAGCAGAATAAAAAGATGAAGCAGAGTCTAGAAAGCAATAGGAAGGGTCAACAAATCTGCTAGCTTACTGAAAATTTATTAAACTTTTAGTTAGGCTAAGTAAAGAAGAATAAATAAAATTTGCAAAGAAACTGGAATCCAGCAACTGATGCCGTAGAAGTACAAGGATCATAAGAGTCTACTATGAACAATTATACACTAAAAAGTTGATAGCCTTGAGTGATAGAGAAATTCTTAAAAACATATGAAGCATGAGGAAACAGGAAGTCTGGACAGATCAGTCGTGAATAACGAGACTGAATCAGGAATCATAAACCTCCTAGCACACAGCAGTTCAGGACCAGAAGGGTTTAACGGGAATTCTACCAAACATTTAGAGGAGAAGACTATTTTCACAAACTCTTTCAAACACTGAAAACACTATCAACTGTATCAGCTTTTTGAGGTCAGCATTACCACAAGATAGCCACATAAAAACAGTACAAGAATCAAAGTTTTTTGAATTAAATGTTAATTGTACCTATTAACAGGGTTCAGTATGGCATTTCAGTACACAGATACAGCACTCACTGACCACATCCACTGTCCTTCACGGACCGACTCCCTTCTCAACTTCAAATAATCACTCTCCTCCATTCATTTTTCTTAAACTTCTACGAGAGAGAACAATTAGTACTTGTTTTTTTGGCATATGCCTTATTTCACACGACACCATGACTCCCAGCTCCATCCTTACTGTAAACAACAGGGTCTCATTCTTCTTTATGGCTGAAAGGGCACTTTTTCCATTTATCCACTGACTGGCCCCTAGGTATAGGTCACCTCTCAGCTATTGTGGGTAATGTGCTGACTGCGTCTCCCCGTCAGTCATATAGCATTAGTAATCGTAGCAATCATAATTCAAACCCCATTAAGCTTCATAGGTACAACCGCTCTCCTAGTTGCCCACGGTTTAACATCTTCCCTCCACTCCTTTGGATATATACCCAAAAGTGGGACACTGGCTCACAGGGTAAACCTACTTTTAATTCTCTGAGGAAACTCCACACTGCTCTGCACAATGGCTGTAGTAGTTCATATTCCTACAGATGTGATGTAAGAGTTCCTCTCTTCACAACCATTTTTGCTTTGTTTTCTTGTTTGTGTTTTTGAGACAGAGTCTTGCTAAATAGTTCAGGCTGGCCTTGAACTTGCTTGCGTAGCCTAGCTGGCCTGGAACTTAGTAATCTTCCTCCCTCAGCCTTCTGAATGCTGGGATTACAAGGGGATGCTACTACACCTGGCTTATTAATAGCATTTTTAAAAGAAATAATAACAGCCATTTTAACTAGGGTGAGATGGTTTCTCACTGTAGATGTGATCGGCCTTCTGATGCTGAGAAAATGATAAAATTGAAAATACTGGACTGTTTTGTGAAAAACACTAGATTGGTTTGTGAAAAGATATGCGTGTCTATGTGACTTTGTGTGTATACATATAGTGGTCCTTAACTGCACTTTGTGCAGTTAAAAATATAAATACTGTATACTTGTGAAAATAGCATTAAAGTTTTGGCACCAGCCAGAGCTCTACTCGATTAGAGAGCCAGGTACCATCCCTGTTCCAGGGAGGATGAATACAAAGTAGACTCCGATCTGTCTCTGAGAGGGTGGGCAGGTGGGGTCCACAAGGCCCAGGAGGGTGCAGCACCCACTCTACTAGAGAGTTAGAAATGGGGAGGTTGTGGCTGGGCCCCTTATCACTGCCCCTCCCCCAGCCCAGGAGCCCTTTGTGATGAGGAGGCCACAGCTTTGTGATGCAAGCCTGGGACCCCTCCCTGCTCCCAGACAGAACTCTCAGGGCTCAGTTGCCTGAGAGCAGCACTGCGATTCAGATGATGGAGAACCTTCTCACTCCTCTGAAAAGCCTTAGCGCCATGTGGCTGAGCCCCAGCTCCACCACCTTTGCCATGGACATGGTCCTTGCCATTGTGTGTGGAGTGGGGCTGTACCTCCTGTTACTGCCCTGGCTCCCGGGTGAACCATCCTTGCCACCATCCAGGAGAACTAGAACCATCAGAAAGGTGAGAAACCCACAGCTCAGACCAGGCAGAGAACGATTCTCTCTCTTTCTACCAGTTTCTGCTTTCCCACATCAAGGGGACAGAGACTGTGGAGAGGGGAGACCTCTGGAAAGAACAGAACATTCTTCCCCGAGGACAGGTGGACAGGCAGGGAACATGGCCACCAGGACTCTGTCCGCTGCTCTCAGACCTCTGTGCTTTGCTGGCTGTGCCAGAGCAAACAGAACATGGGGACTCGGTGGATGAGGACTGGATTCTGAGAGGAGGGAGCCCTGGGGAGGGACCAGGTGCTCGCACTGGTACATGTCCCTGTCTCATGGCAGACGCCTCCAGGCCCAGCCTTTGCTCTGTGTGGGGTAGATCTGAGGGCTGTGCCAAAGGCTTGAGCGAGTCCAGTCCCATCCCAGGCTGCAGCCACCATGGTCTCTGATACTGCTGTAGAGATCAGGTTGTCTTTTGTGCCGAGGATAAAAGACACTTGTTGTAGTCAAGGGTTGCAAGGACAACAATTACATACAGGACACAGAATTTATAGTATCATTTTATGATGGCCACCCAGAGTTAAATACAGGAAAATGCAGGAAATCTGTCCACAGCACTAAAGACCTAGAAAGTCTAGCTGAGGGCCTGGATGCAGCAGTGTCCTGCATAAGTCCAGCTGAAGACTTAGAGCCAAGGACAATGCCACCCATGTGTGCAACTGGAAGTATAGAGCCCACAACCATGACTTATGCAAGTCTGTTTTATGGATCTGCACTGTGAAGGTCCAAAGGTCAGTGGTGGAAGCTAGAAATTCTACGACAGTGGGGTGAAGGAGCTGTGCCAGTAGGCTGAGGGTTCTACACCGGACCCAAGAAGTAAGGCTCAAAATAAGAAACAGGGCTCCCCTGAAAAGTACCTCAGTGCCAATGAGGTCCCAAGCTCCTCCAGTGATGAGAGCAGCCATCTCAGATCAGGAAGCCAGCAGGACAAGCTTCTCCTGGAAATTAAACAGCACGCATCTTCCCCTCTGGAGCCAGGAGGTGATGCTCAACATAAGGACCAGAGCTCCCCCAAAGTGAAGCACAGCCATTCTCAGCCACAAAAAGGTCTTGAGCTCCTCTGATGATAACAGCTGTGTTCATGTAGGGGAACCAGCATGACTTGCCCTCCAGGAGAACCAACAGCTCCAAACAGCAGCAGCACTTAGGAGAACCCACAATGCTGCTCTTCCTCTTCAGGTCTCCTTTTTGTGTTGGTAAACAGTCCTCAGGTGGGCCATCCATTCTCAGCACCATGCTAATTCAATTCATCTGGCGTTAGGTTGACCACCAGTTTTTAATACACAAAGGCCACTTATGGGGATCTCAGGTTAGAAAGTCTTTGTAAGTTTCCAAAAGAAACACAGAAAAATAGTACCTTAATTTAGCTCATGAATGCTGAATGTTCACAGCCTGAGAGAGAAGAAAACAGGGCCTGGACCCCTCATGACTTTCCCTCTTTCTCAGCATCCAGTGCGGATGAGGTGGAGGAGCAGGAGCAGGACCAGGAAGAGGACGGGTGCTCTGAGAGGTGAGGCTCTGTCTTTCAATCCTGCGGCCCCAGAGCCAACAAGACCTGGTCCCCTGTGACCAAGGCCAGGACTCCCAGGATGTCAGCCACAGAGCCCTGAGAGGAGGTTCATGGGAAGACAGTCATCAAAGGGATGGTTGTCAGGCTCCCTGTTCAGGAGCAAACTGTGGTGGGCCAAGGGAAGGTGTCACCCACTTGGGGCAATTCAGGTAATCGTGGGGTCATGCAGCCAGTGTCAGCCTGGGCTCTGGGACCTTGGATACTGAAGCTTGGGCTCCAGAGTCTAATGACACATGGTCTCTTCCAAGGAGATGTTCCCTTCAGGCTCCTATAAATCCTCAATGCCTTCTCTGCCCTTAACTCATGTAACCCAGGCTCCTAATTCCTATTGTAGACCGCCGAGAATTCCTGGAGGAGACCCGGAACCACATTTCTGTTCCAGAAAGGTAAAGAACTCCCCTTCTCTCCAGTCTCCTTCCTGTGGAGACCCCAGGGTCACCAAGCAACTTCCATCTGACCTGGGAGGGGGAGATCCTGGGACAAGGGGATGTGAGAGCCCTCGGACAAAGGGCAGAAGAGAACTTCGAGGTCCTCATGGCAGGCAGTGGAGGGCCATGGCCCTCACCTGCCTACCCTGCCTCAGACCCTCTTCTGACTGCAGCTGCGCCTCCTATTTCTTACAGCCTCCTGAGGATGCTCCCTGATGAAGACCTCCCTGCTGCTGTGTGCACAAGTCCACCTGCCACAGCCCCGCAGCCACATGGGAAGGACGTGCACACCGCCGCTCTGTCCTCAGTAGAGGCTTCCCCCTCCCCTCTCACTCGGCACCTTCTGCCTCTGGCCTCCTCTCCATCGTCAGGCTGGTCCACAACCTCCTCGGATCTTGAGTGTTCACCCACAGCCCTTACTTCCTCCCAGCCCCCGGAACCCCTGCTTCTGCTGGACAGAATTTCACCTCAGCCACTTCCACTCTCCCTCCCCCCACCATGTCCCCTCAAATCTACCACAACCCCCCAACCCTGGTGGGACACTACAGAGAAGCCAAATCAGCAGCTCGGTCCTCATCAACTCTCACATCCCAAGATCCCAGGGCTCCACTTTGAGCAGAAATGGAACCAGCTGTTCTGGGGTCTGCCCTCTCTGCACAGCGAATCCTTAGTGGCTGCGGCCTGGGTTTCCCCAAATACTGCTGTTCCCCACCTTCAATCCTCCTCATTTAACAAAACCTCACATTTTCACCCAACTCACCAGCAGGAGAAAATGTCACTGGTGCTTCCTCAGGCCCAGGCCCCCTCCTATCTGGAGCCCCGATCCCCACCCCAATTCCAGCCTCCACTTCTGGGTTATGCCCTGACTCAGACTCACCCACGGTCCTCTCCCCCAGTCCTGTTATCACCACCTGTGTCCCACAGCAGGGACTGTGGATCAGCCTGTTCTGCACCCCATAGCACCCCACAGTCTATGGTTCCAACTGAAATTCAACACCCAGGATGGCCCTTGTCCACAAAACAACTGGAGCGTGGGGGTGCTGCGCCCTCAGCAGCCCAAAGTTCTCAGGGGGGCGATAGCCACCCCACTTCCAGCCTTCACCAAGGCAAGTATGCTGCTGCCACACTTCCTGGGACTTTTCCGCTCAATCCTGAGGTCCGGGCACAGCTGGAGCAGCACATTCAAAGGTGGATCACTGAACACTGTGGAGACCTGGCCAGCAAGACCCAGGGGTCTACAGGACTCACCCAGCCTCCAAGTGACTTGACTCTTTCCTGGGAGGCAAAGGACAAGGCTGGGCCCTCCCATCTGCCCCTATCTACAGCTGAATGCAGCCAGGATGGGCAGATGAGGTTCCAGCCAAGCACGAACCCGGTCAGGAATCTGGGGCATATTCTAGGCAATGTCCCAAAAGATCTGTCCAGGGCCTCAGGAAGCTACCCCGACAAGGATCAGGGGGTACCCTCTGAGGCGTCAGAGAGAACCCTGATGGCGCCCAGGGAGAGAGACATGGATAATGACTCCCCAGGAAGTGCAGACAGGGAGGATGTGCTGAAAGTGCACTTGGGCACAAAGACCGGGCAGATCCACCAGGGGCTGATCCCGCTGAGAGTGCGCCTGTCCTGGCTCAATATCCACGGTGCCTTTTCCACCTCTGACACCCACGTGGAGACCAGAAAGCCAGCATCCTCCAGGGCTCAGGAAACCTACATGAAACCGACCCAGAAGTTTTCTGTCTGTGACCCAAGCAGTCTGCAGGACCTGGAGATGCACCTCACCAGGTTTAGGGTGAAGCGCAGGTGGGGTCTCCCCCTCAGGCTCCTCAAGGCTGCAAACCGCTTCAAGCCCACAAAGGCGCGGCTCTTAACCTTGCCACAGTTTTCCCCACCCTCCTCATCTGCTGAGGATTCTTGGGTAGACTTGATCTCTGAGGATGCCAGGTTACTGGGGGAACCACCTGAGGAATTTCCTGAGGAGGCGGCCAGGGTCAAGGAGTCTGCCCCTCCACTAGGCAGTCTCCAGGTCTCCCCTGTTGTGCGTGAAGAGATCAAGTCAAACACAACAGGTATACCACTGGTTGATGGTCAGCGGTTATCAGAGGGCCCTCTGTCTGGACAGGACAGCAAGGGCCCACCAGAGCAACTCACATATAGCCGTGGCGACACAATCCGTGACAGCAGGACTGTCCAAATGGTCAGCAGGGCTGACCCAACAGTCCCTTTGCTTCCTGGAACATATGTTGCCCAAGATGCAGCAGAGCCAGGCCATTGGGCAGACACCATGAGGACATTTCAGCACGAAGAGATGAAGTCAGTGAACAGTTCTCAAGAGAGTGGCTCGGGGACCCAGCTTCCAGATAGTTTGGTATATGTTCCACCCCGGTGCCATCACTACTGCAGGCCCCTAGGCCAGGTACTTGCTTCACAGAGGTTAGGTGACATAATTGTACAGAGAGAGTGCAGCTTGGGCCAGCAGAAGCCCAGGGTCCTGATGCACCAGCACTCACAGAAGAGCCACGGCAGGATGTTTGCCCCCACTTACAAGCAAGAGTTCAGCAGGGGGACCGGCCCAGGGAAACATGAAGTCAGGCTGGGAGGCTTGGCCTCCCAGGGTTGGGGAAATCAAGGCACCCTGGAGAGTAAGCACCCTCAGGATCTCCCACAGAAGCAGCCAGTGCCTTCAGAAGGCCGCTTCAAAAGAGGCCTAAAGAAATTTCTGCAGTGGTTTTTACCCACGAAAAAAATGAAAGGGCAGGAAGATGCCTCCAGAAAAGGCAAGCCTGCAGGGGCCACTGCCCGGAGCTGGAGACTGGCCCCAGGCAGACTGTGTGTGGACCGTGGTGCTGATGAGGCTCAGGTGCTCATGACTGCAGTTGGGCAGATGCTAGAAACTAAAATGAGTTTTCAGCGTGAAGTTTGCGACCTGAAGTTGGAACAGCACAGAGAGGAAGGAGGTCAAGACTCGGTCTCCCAGGCTCCCTGCTCCTTAGAGCACAGGGGAGCAGCAGGATATGTGGCGGCCCCCGGGTTCCACAGCTGTGCTGTCACAGACAGGTCCCCCCAGGACCAGGAGTCCTTGAAAACTGGACAGCACGGCTGGGAGCAGCAGGGCCAGAGGCTTCCCCACCCCTCAGTGCCCATCAAGGCAGTGTCCCCTATCAGCCCCGCCCAGTGTGGCCCCTCAGTCCCCAGGGCACCAAGCCAACATCACTGCCCCAGGCATTCTCTTTGGAGAGGGGTCTTGACTGAGCAACTGAGAGATTTCTCTCCACTCTTTCTTACTAGGGAAACGCACCCCCAGGAACACAATGTGCTATGTAGCAGAAAATGATTTTCTTAACAGTCCATCCCTGAGACTTGCTGTAGCCCAATACACCTATTTTTCCTCCTAAGGGGGAAGTGGTTTGTGTCTGCTCTGTGCTTGGGGTGGGCTCTGGTGTCTGGAGGGGTGGAGTGTGGTGGAGGGTAATGGGTGCAAGCTCAGGTCCACCTGAGTTTCTTCAGTGATCCCCTTTTCCATCATTAGGGGAACAAAAAATTCTAAAGACAAGTGGAGGAAAAGCAGTGGAGCCCACCCCGGGATCTGGTTCACCCCACCTTCCCACAGCTCCATCTACCCTAAGACAGTGCAGGAGCCAGGGCCACAGGTACCCTCACAAGGGTAGAATCAGGTAGCTGTGGGGGTCCCAGAATGGGTGGCAGTTGGCACACAGGATGGTGGGCCCCGAGGTCAGGAGCAGGAGAAATCTTGCCCTCTATGTCTGGGTGGGGATCAGAGGTTGGCACCCCTGGGAAGCCCTGCCTCTCCGTGGCAAAGGCCAGGATGGAGAGGGTCTTTCTGGGCTCAGCTTTGATGGAAAGTTCAGAGTCCCTGTCCCAGGATCCCAGCTCCCTCATTCTAGAGCAGCAGTGAGGAGGGAAAATCCAGCTGTGTGTCAGGAGGCCCTGCTCCTGGTCACTTTTCCTGGCCATCTCACATGGCCCAACTCTAGTGGTTCTGGGTTGTGGAACAAGGATGTGAGGCTCAGTAACTGATGCTCAGGCGCTGGGGACAGTGTGGGCTATGGGAGGAAATGGAAAAGGCTGGAGCTGAGGTGGGAGCAGAGTGGCCTGAGGCCAGTGTGACTGGTAGGGGGATGGGGTGCTCCCAATGCTCAGCTGCCATCCAGCAGCAGACAGGAGGGGCCATTAGGGGCCATGTGGCTCCTTTTGGCCCCACCCCAGGGCCCTGCCTGCTCCAGATACTGACCCAGAGACAGAACCTTTAGGTCCCACACGGAGCCAGGTTTCAGAAGGAGCAGAGTGTGCCAGTGAATATATATCATCGATCGATTTCTTATTAGTACATCTGGTCCACTTGCCTATGTTCACCTCCTGCAGAGAGGATGGACTGACGGTGGAGAGCACGGGACAAGGGTCCCTGAGATGTGATTCAATATCCCTTGACCTTTAGAGAGGGGGTGCGAGGAAGGTCAAGGGGCTGCCCTGGGGTCACACAGTAAGTCCTGCCTGGCTCCCAGCCCTGCTTAGCCACAAACCAACAGGGAAGAGGTGACACACAGATTTGCCTTCCATCTGCAAAAGACTGTCCAAGTGTTCAGGGGGCAGCGCTGGTCTCGAAGGGCAGCCTGCCGTGTTGTCACTTTGTTTCTAATGTGAGGTTCCCTTCCTGTTGGTTCTGCCACCGGGGGGAAGAACTGTACTGTTGGTGGAGGGGAAAGGTAGCACTGTTCCTTGGTCCTGCTTGCTGGTGCTGCAGGCTGCCCTGCAGCCTCATCCTGTCTCAGAGACCTGGATGCCTGTGTTGGTCCCCACAGTGGACCCATCCATGATGGAGGAGTTTGGACTGGCAGGAGGGGCTGGGCCTTGGGGCACATAGTAGCCCTGGTCCCTTGTGAGCTCAAGAGAAGGTGGCACACAGCTGAGACACCAACCTCAGCAGTGGCTGTGCCCAGCTGCTTCTGGGTCCTCTCAGGACACGAAGGAATGTTCTGGAACATAGAGGAGCTAGACATGGACACAGGGTTCCTGCCAGCATAAATAAGCCAGCTGGGCCGATGGGCCAGGCGGAACCCAGAAGCAGCATGCTCCTCTGTTTTGATGCTCAGTGTCCATACTGGACCATGAGGCTGGGGGAAGACATCCATAGACCTTTCAGATCTCCCCTGGAGACAGCACACAGAGACTCTACCTAGGGTGTGAGTGGTACAATGGGATCTCCCCGACTTCCCACAGGACCGTGACAAAGCTCTCAGTCTTGTGTCACTCCAGCAGAGACCCCCAAGACCTCTGGGTTGTACACAGAACTCTTCCCTGAGGCGACCTTGGATTTCACAGATTAGCCAGTGTCCTCACCCGGAGACCTCTCAGAGATCTCACACAAACCAGAGACCTCACATGGAGGCTGCACCTGGTCAGTGACAAGGACCCCCAGAGATATTCCAGGGAGAGAGCTCTTGGTTAGCATGGAGACCTTGCTCCCAAGAGACCCCCATTCAGTCAGCACAGAGCCCCCTGATCCCCAGAGACCCAGTCAGCAGAGAGAGTCCCCATTCCCCAGAGACCCCCCCCCAGTCAGTCAGTATGGAGATCCTCGTTCCTCAGAGAACCCAATCGGTCAGCAGAAAGATCTCCCTGTCCCCAGAGACCCCCCCAGTCAGTCAGCAGAGAGACCCCTCATTCCCCAGAGACCCCCAGTTAGTCAGTATGGAGATCCCCTCTCCTCAGAGAACCCAATGAGTCAGCAGAGAAATCCCTGCTTCTCAGAGACTCCCAGTCAGCACAGAGAGCCCTGCTCCCCATGTCCTCTATGGAGATCTCACAGGGAAGCTTCTAGAACCTGCCCAAATGTCACTGGAAACCTAGTGATCTGCACAGGATCTCCCCTGGGCTTCTCTTGCAATCCGGCCTCTGACACCCCACACTCAGTGCCTGAGTCACCTTCACTGATGGAGCCTTCCAGGGGAGGCAGAACCACGCAGCAAACTTCAGTAGTCAGGGTCCCATGAGTTGTGACTCTGAAAACCTCAAGACACCCAGATATTGTGAGCATCACACCTGGTGGGAGTCTCTGCAGAAGAAATGGAAAGCAAGGAATGACAGCAAGAAGAAGGTGCTACTGGGGTGTGAGAAGTAGCCCTGGTAATCCCTCCCTTCTTCAGGCACCTGTCTAGCTCCTATGCCCATCTCTAGCTGTATCTCTCTAGGCTAAAAGTCTTCACAGAGGCTCTTAGCTGCCGGCACCCTAACTCTCCATCCCTTCAGCTGTGTGAGTGGTGTGGACTGTCTAAGCCTTGTCCATATTTCAGGATTGAACAACCTTAGAGCCCAGAAGCCCTACGCTAGAGAACTGGGTTTCCCCACCAGGACTGCGGCTAGATACTATAGGCATTATACTATTAATAAGGCCTAGGGTGGACAAAATAGGCTTTTAGGATCTCAGCTACTGTTTGTTTACAGCACCATTTCTGAGAAAGAGAATTCCAAGAAGTTGGAGAATGCATATTGTATCATGCAACCCACGTGTGAACTACAACCCACTTACACCCTTCTCTTGGCATAGGCAGTAGACTTTCCAAGGGCAAAACCTTGCTAGTGTGCTAATTATATGGCAGAAAAGCCTGACACACCTATCTCACCAGGTGGTAAAATCTGGCATTGATTATCATGAATTCTGACAGCATAGTCTTGACAAGAATGGCATTTGTCTCTAGGGCTTTTTACTGAAAGCTTATTATCACCAGTGTAATCCTTAAGAGAAAATCCTTCCTGGGCATAGTGGTGCATGCCTGGGAGGTTGGACTGGAGTGATCAGCAGTTCTAGCACAGCCTGGGCAATGTAGTAAACTCTGTTTAAACACACAGTAAGAAGAAGGAATGAGGGTGTAGTTCAGACCCTGGTTCCAGCCCCCAGCATCTCAAAACAGAGCAAAAAACAACCAAAAACCCAAAGCCCCAGTTCTCCTCAGTAATTTTCCATCCATTGACCCATACTCTATTTCACCTTCTTGGCTATTTCATCTTTTCTCTCAATTATGTTGAAATAAAGCTGGTAAGTAAAAAGCTGTGTAGTGAGAGGTCAATCACCTCATCTAGCTGTCCTTTTTATCTGGTGTCTGTGATAAGAATGTTGAAAGCCACTCTCTTATCAAACTTCTGGTGTCCATATAGGATCATACAGTGCATTAGATCTCCAGGGGATGCTAGGGGAGACCTTCCAAATGCGTTTCTATATTCCTGTGGGAAGACTGCTCCCAGGCCACAAGGAGCAATTGTTTGTTGGTGTCCAATTACACAAACTCAGTTAACATGCCAGGCATGGTAGCTTTGGAAAATCAGAATTACAGGAGCTACTCCATACACTTCTTCTGAGTTCGTTCAAACTCTGACTACAGCTACCTTGGCAGAGGCTTTACATGTCAGGAAAAATGAAACCTAGATTGTCCATATGTTTACAATAGAAAATAACTTCTGTCTTGAGACTCATGGACTCTTCTTCTTGTGTAACAATGGTGTTTTCCAACAAACTTTCAAACAAACAGGAACTTGTACTCTCATTTATCTGGCCCTGGAGACCAATACAGCACTTAATAATCGATTCCTGCCAAACCCTTCCAGGATAAAAACCAAGTGAACTGTAGAACTCCTTCCTCTACTATGGGCCTGGGCATAGCAACACAGGCACTGAAGACTAACCACATCCCTCTCCTGTTACCAAAAGTTGCCTAAGGACCTGACAAATAGCCTAAATAGAATTACCCAGGGCATTGTCATCCTCCAGAATCATGAGCAGCACTGGCTCTGCAAAACCACAGGGGACTAGGTCTCTTGACTGCTGAAAAGGAGCTTATGGCTGTTCCTAAAAGAATACTGTTTTTATGTCACTCAGTCTACAGTAGTGAGAGATGCAGCTTGAGAGCTAGCTGTTGACATTCCTAAGATCAACCAAAAAGTAGCTAAGTCATGGAGATCCGTTTTGAAAGCTCTGGAATTGGGCATCTTGGTTATTTTTCTTTGTTAATGCTTCTCATAGCCTCATTATTTATAGTTGAATATTTAATCTCTTAGTCACACCTATGGTTTCTTGTTTAACAGCTATTAAACTACAGATGATGACTCAGGTCAAGGACCAAAACCTGCCTGCATATCCTGAGCTTATCCACACATCCTCAGGTGGAGTTCTATCCCCTCACCCCGCTAGATCAGACAGGGGGAGGCCATGTCTCTGCATGGATGGGTTCAACACCCCTAGTCAGCAGGAAGCAGCTACAGAAGACAGATATTTCACCCTCAGCATCCTTTGAAGATTTTTGGGGACCAGTTTCTGAGAGGGAGTTCTCTCAGTTCTACACATAGTAGAACTGAGGGCTATGGGCTGCTTCCCTCCACTGGATATGAAGCAGCTCCCTTCTACTTGCTGCAAGACTTCTTCCCTCCATTTTGCCAAGCCTGGTGATGCCCCAGGGCTAACCACTGACCCTTGTGTAGGGCTTGCTACACTGTGGGGGAAATAAGGCAGACTCCCAGCCCTTGCCTGAAACAGGCAGACAAGGGAGAGAGGGCAGAGGAGAGAGACACAACTAATAGAGGGACACCAAGGAGCTATGAGGCAGGAGGCACATGAGACAGACAGGGGAAGGAAAAATACCGGGTAGACCAGGATGAGGAGTGGACTCCACATATCTAGACCTGAGTGACTTTGTCCAGCCTTACTGTGCTAAGAATTGTTGCCTTCTGGAGAGCAGCTGCTCCTGATGGGGGATGCATGTGTGAACAAGAAGGAAGGAGACAGGAGAGTGAGGACAGGTGGAAGTCGAAGGAGGCTCAGCAGGGCAGACAGTAGAGCCTGCCTCCGTCTCTGTCCCTGAAAATTAGACAGGTGATACACCCAGTTCCTGCCTTCCAGCCACATGTCCTTGTTCTCTTTGCCTCTGGCCCTTTCCAAGCCTTGTGCAGAGCCAGGAGGTGACCATTTCTTTCCACAGTTGGTGGAGATGCACCCCTCGGCCTCTAAGGAGAAAGGAGGTGTGGACACATCCTGGAGTCGAGGTTCACTGGGACAGAAGAACATCTGTACCTCCTGCCTGCCAAACTATCACTCCTGAGCACAGGTCAGTGTGGAGACCTGCCCCCATCAGTGACTTCCCGTTACTCAGGAGACACAGGTCATGCACAAATTGCTGAGGCCTAAGGACACTACTCTTTTCTGCAGACTCCCTGGGCCTCCTCTCCCTCCCCAGAGAAGAAGCTTCAGTCTTGATCTCCCTCCAGCCACCAAATCTAAGATGTGAGCTCTTATCAGATGAGCTCAGATGCCAGGTTCCAGGATTCACAAGTTCCTGGCCACAGTCTTCCCTCTGCAAGGAAGCTGCTCCTTCCACTGCTATGGAAGCCTGTGGCTGGCAGTTTTCTTAGGAACCTTTTCGTTTTTCTTCCGGAAAGAGGTCAGAAGTGGGGCTGGACTGAGCCTTGGCTCTAATAGGGCCTTCCTGAGTGGGTGGTTTGGTCAGAGGGCAAGACCTGGGCTCCATGGTAGGAATCCCATGGGAAAAAGTTAACTGACAACACCAGCTAGATGCCTCTTCACTCTTGAAAATGTCATATTTTCTGACAATTACCAGTGAGACTTTTTGGGACGTCCTTTCAGAGGTACACTTTTTAGACTAAGTCCAAGGTATAGGAGGTCCTCCAGGTGTCTGTGCATTGAGCAGGGCTGATAAGAGTCCTTTGGTGTACAGAACCTTGGTCAAATTGCCCTACCCTGGGGACCACGGAGCTTCGATATAGACTGGACTAACCTCTCCAAATTTTTGCTTCAGGTTATTTTTTAAATGGTTTATAAATACATTCAGATAACATAAAGTCACCTATTTAAACATTAGAATTAGAATTTAAATATTAGGATTTTTTATATGACTCGCAAATATCATCACAATACAGTCATAAAATTCTCAAGCAACCCCCACCACATGTGGAATACTTTTATCCTCCAAAAGAAATTCTGTTCAATTTGGCGATCACCTCCTGTACCCCATCTGTGTTGCAACTTGAAGCAATTGATCATTTACTTCCTGTCTTATTTTCCAAATTTGCCTTCGCTTAATCTAACTTTTTTCCATTCAATTTGACATGAAGCAGTGTAGTGCTTATAAATCCAATTTTATCATGGATTATTAAAATTATGCAGTTTGATCAATTTAACATTTACTATTTTTATTGCTTCATCTATAACATTCTTAACTGTAATTGGATTGTTTTAAAAAGTTGCCCACAGCCTCCTCAATAACTAGGAATACACAGGTGTGTACCACCACACCTGGCTGAAACTGGTGTGTGTGATACAAGAATATGAGAGCAACAAATACAACACTATCAGAACAGTTTTTTGCCCCTGCCTTGAGTATTTTAAGACCCCAACAGCTCTTCAGGGAAGAGGTCAACATAACTGTTGGAGGTTGGGGTGGGCTGCACTGTGAGGTGTTAGGGGTCCTGCTGGCCACACAAGGACTCTGGTGTCGGACTTATCTGAGGAGGGACAGTCTCAGAAACTACTCTGGGCTTGTGGCTGGACCACTGAGCCTTGTGTCAGCTAAAAGATGAGGTGACACTGATTTTCAGACTGAAGGCAAATGGAAACTGAGTAGGAGTGGCCTTGGCCTCAGATAGCAGGGAGCAGACCGATGGGGCCTGGGTCTGTGAAAATGGGCAGTGCATAAACCACAAGGGATTTGGGGAAGGTGGGGTCCACGTGGACAGGTGAAGAGGCTGCTGGCTGTCAACCCCGGAGCAGAGCTCTGACTGCTGTTGGGTTAAGCTTCAGCTTCCAGCCTGGCATCAGTGCCCATCTGTGCTTCCAATCCATGCTCAACCCTGGCATGTGAGAGGCCTCTGAGCTTCAGGAGCCCAGTGTTGCCTGCCCACTTCTGGAAGGCGCTTTTTGCCCCTGCACTTGGATGCAGGAGGACAGCCTGGTCTCCCTGGAGGGCTGGAGTTTCTACATGGTAGGAGCAGACTGCACAGGCAGAGGGACCCTGCATTTTACCTGGTTGGCACACAGCTCCTCCACATCCCTTAACTGTGCCTGTCACACCCCTGCCTTTCCCAGGGGACCAGGGATGACAGTCTCCCTGTGAAATACTACTGGTTCATCTTGGGGCAGGACCCGAGAGCTGATCCCAAGAGAAGGGGATTCTGAGGGGCAGGAAGTGCCCAGGGAAAGGGGGACTGCAGCCAGGGGGCAAGGATGGTGAGGTTTTCTTTGGTTCCTTTGGCCAGGCTTTGTCTGGGACCGGCAGCTGACGGACACAGAAGCCGAGTACAGGAACATTTATTGACAACAGGCTGGAGAGAGAGACTCAGCACAGCTTGAGGCCTGAACAGAGGGGATGCAGATGGGTGGTGTTCTCACCCCCAGGCCTGCTATGGGGCCGGAAGCATAAATGACAGCAGGAGGCAGGTCTGTGCTGGCCCGAGGACACTGCAGCTCTTGCTGGAGCCTGTGGCTCTCAGAAGCTGGGGCACAAAGTCTGTGGGAGGAGGAGCTGGCAGTGGGCTGGGGACAGCAGTGAGCCTCTTGACTGTGCTGATCCAGTCAATGAAGTGCGTGACCTTGGTGAAGATGCTGGGGTTAGTGGGGTGCCGGCAGGTCAGACCCCAGCTGGCCAGTCCTATCAGGACCCAGGCACCATGGTGGTAGCAGACAAGGGGCCCCCCAGAGTCACCCTGAGGAGAAAGAGAGAGAGAGAGAAAAGAGTTAGTGCGAGATGAGTTGAGTTCAGACACACAAGAGGCAAGGTCTGCCTGGTCCTATGCTGCCAATACCTGAGTTAGGGCCCCGCTGCAGTCCCGCTGGGTTAGACTGTGTGGGGGAATGCTGGACGGGAGCCACAAGATACTCCTGAGCTGCCTAGTCATGCAGGTGGATGATCATGCATCTGAATCTACCAATGTGGATCTCTGCCTCTGCTATCCATGCACAGTGGTGGCCTAGTACCACGTGCTGCTTGAGGCCAAGATGGGACAGCTGCCTGCAGAGAGGGGCTGGTGAGAAGGTCAGGCAAGCTGAGACCTCAGTGAAGACCCTGTCTCTGTTAACGCTGAGTTGTAGCAGTACGTTGCTCCAGGTCTCTGTCTGCTTGTTTGCTTAGGTCTGTAGTTTGCTTGCTACCTCCTGGTTGAGCACTATTAGGAAACATGTGACCAGGCTTGGTGCAGGCAGGTCATCTTACGGCTGCAATCTGAAATGTTCCCCAAAGGCTCACTGTGTTGGAGGCTGGGTGTCAGCTGATAGCTTTGGGAAGTGACTGGATGGTGCGAATTCATGGTGGAATGGGTCAAAGGGAGTGGATTATGGTGGTAGGACCTTGGGGACTGTATCATGTCCCAGGCTCTTTCTTTTCTGCCTCTTTCTGATTCTTGACTGCCTCAAGGTAAGCAGCTTTCTTCTGCCATGTCTTTCTGCTACAATGTCTCTACCATGACACAGTCCTAAAAGCAATGGAGTGGGGTCCATGCACTGAAACCTCTGAAACCATGAGCCAAATACAGTGGTCCCTCAATTCATGAATGCATTTGTTTGCAAACAATTTGGTTCACCATCAGAAGCATCTGGCAAAATTTAGTTTGTGAACTCTGCCACTGGTGATGAACATGATCATGGCCATCTTTCCTGCATGAACACAAATGAGGCCATCTATCCCAGAATAATGGAATGAATGGTGTTTGAGAATTGAGGCAACACTGTATGTCTTTTCTCATTTTAGTTGTTCTTCCCAGGTATTTTGTCACAGAAGCACCAAGCTGACTAACACAGCTGATATCCCTAGGGAAGTGGGCAGGCATTTCTGGAAAGTGGCTGGGAGTTATCGGAGACCTGAAATGCCATGGGCTAGGTACATCCCATGGGACAGCCAGGCCATGGTGACCTCTACAGCCAAAGCTTAGCCCACAGAGGCTGGCTTAGGTGTGGGACCTGTAAGAGAGCTTGTGGAAGCAGGGATGGTATTAGACTTAGTACTCCAATCGTGGTTGTGCTGCTCCACTTTACACTGGCCACTTCCCCTCGTGGGCCTCGGTTTCTCCAACTATAAAACAGGATTCAATCTACATGTTCAAGAATAAATTGACATCAAGAATATACAAATAATTCCCATAAGAAATAGATAACCCCTACTCAGGAGGCTGAGGCAGGAAGATCACAAATTCCGGGCCAGCCTGGGCAAATCACAGAGACTCTGTCTCAAAAAAAAAATTAAAAAATTAAAAAAGAACAGACAAGTAATGTCAGTATGGGAAATTTCACTCGACTATAAAATTTCACAGGAATGATACAAATTAAAATCACAAACCAATACCACTCACCAAAATTGTCACAGTGTGAAAAGATGGCAGGCGCCAAGTTTGGGTGAGGACATAAATTCTCATCCACTCCTGGAGGACTGTTTACTAACCTCTGCCTAGGCTGAACACATCTATTTCTTTTTTGTTTTGTTTTTTGGGGACTGGGAATTGAACTTACGACCTCACGCTTGCCAGACAGGCACTGTGCTGCTGCACTAAACCCCTGCTCCATATATAATTCTTTCACCCAGCAATTCTATTCATGGACTTCTCCGAAATAGAGTAGGAAAGATGTGCTGTTCACCTGTGCCCCAAAGACACACAAGAAAACACATGGAGGGGCTGGGGATTTAGCTCAGCGGCATAAGCGCCTGCCTTGCAAGCAGGCAGTCGTGACTTCGATCCCTGGTACCGATAAAAAAAAAAAGAAAAAGACCAAAAAAAAAAAAAGAAAAAGAAAACACGTGGAGCACATGTGCCACTCATCAGGCCTCCACTCTGTGAATGACTCAACATGTGTCCCACACAGAGTGGGTAAGAGCATGCAGTTTGATGCTGAATCTGAGAGGAGTACAACGAGAAGTCAATTTGTCCTTCTCTTAAGTTGTGCAAGCCGTGTGGGGCTCGGAAAGAGGAGCCAACTTGGCAGGCCAGGGCCGGGTGTCTGAGCCTCTATTAAAAGGATAACAGCATGCAATATAGCAAATATGGAGATTTCCTTCTGTCTTGTTTTTGAAATCCAGTATTGTTCTTGCTGCTTGGTTTTGTTCCAATTTATTGTTTGTTTTATTCAATGTTCTGTTTTGATTGGTTTTATTGTTTTGTTTTATTTGATTTTACTATGTCTGATGCTATAGGCAACCACTGTGAAGATAACAAGAGATGCTATGGTAGCCATTGTAGATTTCCTTTTAGCCTGTTTTGAAGTTCTGTACCACTTTCATAATTGTTTCATTTTGATGGGCTTTACTCTGTTAGGTTTTATTACTTTAAAATAAAAATTTAAAAAAAGAGCGCCCAGTTCGCACAGAAGTATACTTCAGGGGAATGGCAAACTACATGCTATACACTAGATGTGTTTCATTAACAAAACATTCAGATATGCAGGAATGCCAACTGCAAATTGTGGTTCTAGGAACCACAGGATTCAATCTAAGATAGAGGTGAAGCAGGGAGTTTCTCTTGGGTGTCAGTGACAAGAAGGGGACTCAAGGGGTCTTCTGGCCTGTTGTATCAGTGTGGAAAAGTCCAGCAGACTGTAACTTATAAATTACCTTATAATTACAGATTACACATCACCAAAAAGTGTAAAATATGCGGTGCAAATGGAAACAGGGTGAGGGTCCTTCCAGTGGATGTTCCTGTACACAGCTGGCTGGGGAAGGGGATTCCTGGGGGAGACGGCTGGGGGACAAAGCCCAGGAAAAACATCTAATGAGAAGGAAATAAGAAGCTCAGAGGTCTCCATGAAGAAAGCAAAGGCCAGTACTACCCCCTCCCAAAGAAACGGAACCAAGAGGGCAGGTAGCAGAGCTGGCCTTACACTGCAGATGGATGTTCCTGTAGAGAAATTCCCGACACACAGCATCTCCTCCTGCACCAAGCGGTCCTTGCCAGTTTTGTGCTTGTATAAGAGACTGCAGAGCTTGTTCCCAATGAGGCCTACTTCAGCCTCCTGGAGAGAGAAGGGTGGTAACAGCTGCACTGTGAAAACAGGATGGAGTTCAGGGACTTGCACTGTAGGTCACTCAGGGAAGTCCAGCTTTGTCTAGTTTCTCACTCTGCCTGATGCCCAAAATGCTCTCCTCCCCCAAACTTGGGGCTTTCCTAGAACAGCTGAGCATGAAACATTGCTTCAGTCACCTACCTGCCCCTGGTAGGTCCCTACCCTTTGTACAAACCTTTCCACATTCATTCCATTCCTTCCATCTCTCTCAAGGCAACAGACCACACCTCTCTCAAGGCTGCAAAGAGGTGAATTCCACTAACATATAACCTACTCACTGGGGTTCAGCAACCATTCACTAACTCACATAACTCACATAACTATTTTCTACCCAGCCATCACTAACTTTTCACCGACCTTTCCATTTACCTACCCACCTGCAACTCTACTCCTTTACCCACTTCTTGATCCACCCACCAATCTTGCGATCCACAGCGTTCATCTATCCACCCTTCCTCAGTCTCTCCATCCCTCTCTGTTTCCCTTCATATACTAACACATCTACCCACACCACCCATTCATCTGCCCCCACACCTAGCCATCCACCTATCCCCTGGGAGACCCAAAGCAACAGGGCCAACATTTGAAATTCTGCTACATGAAGAAACTCACTCTCTCTCTCTCATCACTATTGAGGATAGAACCCAGAGCCTTGGCACTGAGCTACATCCTCAGCATTTTTATTATGTTTTTACATTTTGAGATACAGTCTTACAAGCCAGACATGCTTGGCTCAAATTTGTGATACTCTTGTCTTGCCTCCATAGCGGCTGGGATTACAGGCACGTGCCACCACACTCTGCAAATCGTTTCTCTTTTTAAGTTCATTATGTCAGGTATTTTGCTGCAGTAAGGGAAAGCTGACTATGTTACTTGGAGGAGGCAAGCTCCCTAGATGACTTTTGAGTTTAACTGAGTCATCTCAGGACCATGGTTGACTAAAACTTTAGAATCAAGAAGATGCTAAAGACCCAGATTTTTGATTTCAGAACCTAGGCAGAGAGGAGTCTGCAGCTGTGGAATGACATACTTTCAGAAGAAGGAGGGTCCTGACCTTGCTCAGTCCTCATCTTACAGGCCATGGAGATGAAGCTCAGGAGGCCAGTGCCCAGCAGCTTCAGAAAGCATCTTGGCCTCCAGTTTAACTGAGCCCCCACTTCCCCAACTTTCCCCAGGGCCTCCTCTCTTCCCCTCCTTGATCGGTCCCCTCCTCCTCTTCCTGCCTCTCCCATACCAACCTTGCTGTCCTCTGTGAGCATGCCCCAGCCAGTTATCCAGCAGGATGCGTGAGGGGGCAGCTGCATGTCTGGGAGCGGGAGGCAGGCAGGGATGACATAGTGTGAGAAGTTCACAGGCAGGTGCAGTTGCAACATAGCAATGTCACTCCCAAAGGGATGAAACTTCTCAAAGTCTGGGTGGGTGATGATCCGGCTCAAGGGTATCTTCTGGGTGTGCTGGGTTTGCTTGTACAGTTGGGTGTTCCCCAGTAGAACCTCATAGTCCTCTAGGGCCTGGGATTTGCTGGAGGAAGAAGGGCCCATTATTACCTTTTTCACTGCGTATGCTCCCTGCACTCTCACCTTACGGGCCCAGCCTGCAGGACCTCTCCACCCCGCTGCAATTCCAGACCACCTTCATTCTTTCCCCACTTCTAACAGCCACGAGCCTTCTTTCTCCAGGGTGATGGATATCCTCCTCACACTCCCATCATGCCTTAGAATTGTACCAGGTCATCCTAGTGCCAGAGAAATTCTTGATGGGGATTCTTTCTTTTTTGGTACCAGGAATGGAACTCATAACCTTGTGCTTGCCAGGCGAGTGCTTATGCTGCGGAGCTAAATCCTCGGTCCCCTTGATGGGGATTCTTAAATCAAGTCCGTTTAGTTTACCAACAAAGAGCTCTAGCTCAATTCCATTGTTCTGGTTAGGATCTTAAACGTTTCCCCAAAGCCTACGTGCTAAAGGCTTGGTCATCACTGTTGGTTAGTAGTGGAGTCTTTAAGAGGTGGAGTCAGTGGGAGGCTCTGCAATGTCTCCTTGAAAGGGATATTGTGACTCTGGCCCCTTCTGTCCCCTGGTTGTCATAAGCGAAGAGGCTTCTCTGTCATGCGCATACACCATAATGACTGTGCACCCCCAAACAACAGGACCAGGTAATCATGGACTGAAACTTTAGAAGCCACGACCTAAAATAAACTCTCTTCCTTGTAAGTTGATTTTCTCATGCATTTTGTCACAGCAACAACAACAAAAAAGGGAGTGATAAACTAGTCTGTCTCTTCTGAAGGCTCCCGTGACCCACCTCCAGGCCTAACCACCTTTCCTCCCTCTCTTTTAGGGTTTCTAAGCCACTTGGTCATAAACTCTCCTAAGTGATTTATTAAATGCACACATGAGTACATAAAACTAAAGCTTTCCCCGCTCCTGAATAGGACTGCAGAAACATCTCACAGCCCTCACCTGCTTTATAGGCCCAGCTCTTCCCTTCTGGAAGCCTCACTCCACAACTCTCACACTAGGTTGCAGATTCCCTCTGGTCTCCCTTCCTCGCCCATGTGGGCTTCCTCATGAGCATCACGCTAACTGGAGCTTGTGCTCTGCCTTCCTGGAGGGATGGAGACACTTTGGTATGGGGTATAGCCACCTGCTGTGCTACACAGAGCCTCAGGGGAGTGTGGCACAAAAGAAATGCCAACAAGACCCAGTTGGGGTCTAGGGCTGGTAAGCATACAAGCTGCAACTTCCAGACTTGAACTATGAAGTTCCTGGTCCTTCTGGGTTCTTCCACATCTATTCAGAAACCGGGCACTGAGTCAGAGGAGTCAGTGTCAGTCGTATCAGTCAGGGAGCCTGTGCAACCTAGCACACCAGATGGTGGGAATCACAGTTCCTCCTGGGCACATGGTTTTTATAGAAGGGGTCAAAGAAGTTGCCAGGCTGTTGGTCATACACGGATTCACAGGAGTGTGGAGGACAGTGTGAGGCCAGGTCAGCGGGTGGCAATGTCCTCAGGCACAGGAGGCAGGAGACTTGCTACTGCAGTTGAGGAGGAAGGATGATGGGGATCTGAGCAGGTGTGCTGGGCAGTACTGGGTGGCAAGTGGGGAGGCCAGGCCAGGCCCAGGGCATCAAACAAGGGACAATGTGCTGTCTGTAGCAGGTACTGTCCAGAGCAAGCCCCAGAGGACAAGGAATGGGCCCCTGCCACCTTTGGCTCCTCTTCCCTTGCCAGCCTCTCTCTGGGGACCCCAAGGAAGGAGAACTCACTTGTGAAAGCAGTGGGCAGTGGACACCAGCCAGTAGGAGTCGATGAGGACAGCTCCACAGAGGTGCAAGCCACGGTACAGCAGGCTTGCCTGCCACGGCCACCGGCCAGCCTCTGTGTCCTGGCCGCCGTATATTTTCCCAACTGCCTTTGGCTTCCCGCACACTGTGGAGACACCTCCCACCCTGTTAGGGACACAAGGGCCCCCAGCATGCCACCCCAAGAGGGCCCTTCCTCCATTTCCCAGGTGGGAAGATCAGGGACAAAGGGCAAGGGACCTGGTTCAAATGGCAGGGTTGTCTCAGGCTCTGGTTTGAAAAGCTACTGGAGGGACTAATGGCTAAGTTGCTTTTTGGAAATGCGAACCTGAAGTCTTGGGAGGAAAGGAAGGGTGAAAGGCTGGTCACCTCAGCACATCCTTGGTTTTTTTTTTTTTTTTTTTTTTTGTACCAAAAAATCAAACTCATGACCTTGCACTTGCTAGGCAGGTGCTTATGACACTGAACTGTATCCTTGGCCCCAGCACATCCTTTACTGGGCCTGCCAGGAAGCCCTGTAGATAGGGCGGCAGGGCTTGCAACCTCCTCCCCTCCACTAAACATTCAGTACCTACTCTGCAGATGAAAGCACTGCAGATCTCTCAGGTCTCTCATGGTCCATGCTCAAAGTTACACCTGCACCACTCTGGCATCAAGGGAGAGAATGGCAGGCAGCACTCTGGGTGTGGGAGACCTGGGGCAAGTTGTTCCTGCCACAGGATTCATGGTGCTCCACTGCTACATGGAGATGTGGGGGAGCTAAGGAAGTCACCTTTGGCTCTGAGACTCAGCCCTGGGGGGGAGCACAAGGTCCACCCCCTGGGAAGGTTTTGGAAGTCTTGATCCCTGGCCTGTGTTCACACCTCTATGTCCTGCAGCCCCTGGCGATAACCCTTCATCCGCCCCAGGGCGACGCCCTGGCCATCTGTTCAGGTCCAAAGTCCCACATCTACCTGGGCTATTTCCCACCCAGGACAGCTTCCCAGCGATCCTGACCCACCTTGTTGGAGGCTGTCTCTGGGATGTCCTGCTCAGAGGGGAAGGCAAACAGAACACATTCGGTTTACGTTTGCCAACGGACCTGGCCAGAGACCCCCTCCCTCCTTGTCCTTTCTTCAAACGGACCTTGGGCCCTGCCTGCCCTGTCCTGGGGTCCACTGGTCACCTCTTGCACCCTCGAGGTCGCTGCTTCTTCCCTTGGAGACTGCCAGGAGCTGGACCTCCGGGGTTGCAGGGCAGCCTCAGGGCTCAGGGTCAGCAGCATGGACAGCAGCAGTACCCAGGGCAGGGGCCCTGACCTGCCTCGGGTCCCTGCTCCTCGAGCTCCCATCGGGTGGTATGGATGGGGCTGGACTGACTCTACCCCAACTTGACCCTGCCCCGACCCCACGTAGATGCCCCTTGACCCTTACGCATGCGCACACATGCACGCACGCGCACAGTCGGAGACCAAAGCTGACGGAAGCCCTCAAAGGCTGATTCCCACCGGGTTGGTGGCTGTGTACAGGGCATTCACCCAGCATGCTGAACGCCATGGGTTTGAGTCCAACCATGGAAAAAGGAAGGGAACAAAACAAAACAACCTCCGCTGCTGACTCCAAACAGATGGCCCACGGTGTCTTGACCTCTCCGCTGACCCCTGCCTCAGGGGTATCAAGCGTGACAGACTGTCAATGGAAGCCGGTGCCAATACTCCTAAAATTAGCGAGGATGAGGAGTCTCAGTGTAGAAAAGCGGGAAGGAAGGACAAAGGTGTTTACACGGGAGGTTACCTCAGCAGCACAGCACCAGAAGGCATGCACAAAACAGAACAGGTATGTTGCTTCACAGAAGGAGGAATTAAAAGACCCCTATGCAGGAAAAATTAGTTATCTGGAAAATGAAAGTGTAAAGGTGTTGTTTTCAATCACCAAAGGGCAGACTGCTCCCCACCCTCAGCATTTCTCCACAGAGTGGTAGGAGGAGGAAATCTAAATTGCAAAGACATGCTTCTCTTTGTGCTTAGAGATATAATGTCCTGTCGTTTTCACATTTATTTCCCTGTGTCCTCACTAGACTAAACAGTCAACTTCAGGTTCCATGGAGTTTGATTTATTTATTAATAGCTAAAAAGTACGAAATGGGGAAAAACTGGTTCTGGGTACTTAAAATTGAGTCACTGTAAATCAGATCTCAGATGCCTTCGCTGCTGAATCTTTGACCTGAGCTGATCCCCATGTCCATTCATAGTTGACCTTCAGTTTGGGCCAAACCCATGGTTTCCATAAATGCTGTTAACTTTTATTGATCTGCTGTAAAAGAGATGCCTTTCCTCAAGCCAAGTAGAGACAAAGATTGTATCCAATTATCTCCCCTCCCTTTTTATAAGACAACTTTACTTCTGCTAGCTCCAGTCAGAATTCCTAAGAAGTGTTGTAATGTCCAACCCCACAGCTGGTTAAACCTATCATTATAGCCAGAACCCATTTGGGTGTAGCCAGCACCCTGCAGAGATCTTGTCTTTGGGCTTCATGCTAGCACTGGATGACACTGCTTGTTTCTCTTAGTCAGTGGGTAAGCACATTTTATCTGAAGTTGGGAAAGTGAGACAACTACAAGTAGTTGCCAGTAATTTAGCTCATCACTTGTCTCTGGCTCTCTGCTTCCTAGGCACACAGAATAAACTCTCCGTTCCTCAGCTTTTTTGAGGATTGGTTTGGCTATGCATGGTTTTGATTCAACCAAGTTTCATTCTCAGTTTGGTCCCCATGGAACATGCTGACTTTAATAACTGCGATTATTGAAAATTAGTGTCATAGTTAATTTTATGTGTTTACTTAGCCAGGCCACACATGTGATTTGTAGGAAAACACCATGGTAAATATTCCTCTAAGGTATTAGCTTGAATTGACAGTTGAATCAGTAAACTTTGATTGAAACTGATCCCTCAACCCATCACAGGTAAGCCTTATCTAAGCAGGTGAAGCCTTCAGAGAAAAGACTGGCATCCTTGAAGAGGGGTTTAGCTACCAGTCTGTCTTTGGCTCGAGCATCATCATCGACCTTCATCTGATTGGCATGACATGCAAGATTTGAGTTTTCTAGACCCCACACAATCAATTGAGCCAGGTCCTTACAAATATCTGTTTACCGACCTACTTGTCCATATATCTACACACACACACACACACACACACACACACACACACACTATTGGTTGTTTCTTGGGAGAGCCTGAGTTTTATCATTGTTAATTGAAAAAGAATGAAATGGAAATCTTTAAAGCTTGGTATAAATGTGGGACATTATATAGACAAATGTTAGACTAGAAACATTTGATTATTACCAGCATGCAATAATTGAAGAGGAGTCTAATAGTGTAAGTGAATTTTTATAGGTTTTTTTAAAAAGTCAAAATAATATTCAGAACATAGACTTAAAATTGAGTTGTCTTGATACAGACGTTGAAAATAGTTCAGTTTTAATCTGTGTTTTGATAGTAGACAAAATTCCTTTCATGTTTAACCCATGATTTAGAAACATGGATAACAAATGAAACACAGTGACAAATAAATACATGAAAAATTTTTTCATCTCAATGTAAGCACATTTTATAGTTCTCAGTAGGAATGTTTGAGTGGTAATTCTTGAGTCAATAGTTTCTTAATTTCTTGTTTAATCCTCTTATAGTCAAACCTACTATGACTGGAAAAAGTGATTCATGTAAAAAAAAACCTTTCTGAGTCAAGGATATAGTTCAGTGGCACAGCACCTGCTTGGCAAGTGCAAGGTCCTGAGTTTGATTCCCAGTACCCCCCCAACCCCCCAAAACAACCAAAACCCCCCAAACACCAAAAAAACCCCTCAAACAAACAAACAATAAAAAACCAAAAACAATCACCCCAACCCCCCTACTTATAAGATTAAGGAATGAACTACATTGTAGAACTTCCTTGTAATCATAGCTATACAGGAGGCTGAGGCAGGAGGATTTCAAATTTGAAGGCTGCCTGAGTGACTCTGAAAAACTGTGTCCTGAAATGGTGGATAGACAGACACCCTGGGTTCAGTTCCAAATCCTACAAACAGAAAACAAAACAAAACAATCAAAAGAAAGCACCAAGACATTATGGGATGAACTTCAAGCATTAAATGAGACTGAAAGAGATTATGAGTCTCTTCTGAGAGAAAGAGAGAAAGAAAGAGAAAGAAATGGCCTGTTGTACTAAAATGCTAAAAAACTAAAATGCAAAGTTAAAAAGATTGACTAGAGCACCAACCACACAGTTATAGATTAACTGATGCATCATCATATTATTCTGTATGCGTTGTCACCCTAGTAAACCTGTTTGCTATGTCAACCTTTGTTCCCTTTGTGAGAGACAAATGATGCTAGGTCAACCTTTTTTCCCTTTATGAGAAACAAATGTTCCTGGAATTAGCAGACCAAGGGCAATAAATTAAGGAAAGAAAGAGGTAACCATCAACTGTGAAACATCTCTGACCCCAAGCAAAGGGGAGCAAAGGCCTTCCTCATTCTTGCTTGCTTCATATCACTCCTTATTTTGTGGTTTAATTGCTATAAAATATGTCAAAATTCTAACCCCGTTGCACAGCTTTGCAAACTCTACCTGTGCTGTGCTGCTGGTGCCAGCTTAAATAAAAGCACTTTTTTTCTTTTCAAAATAAGACGTCTTTCCTTGAATAACATCTTGGGGCCTTGTTTTCTTGGGGTACAACAGAGAGGGAGCATTTTTTTGCTCTGCTAACAGAACTAAACATACACATCTCAAGAATAAAGCAGTGAAATGTAAATTGTAGAGAAATCAAAACTTCACCTCTCCCTTCTTAGGGTCCAAGCTAAGCCTGCAAATCAACTTGATATGAAATAGACTAATGGGAGAAAGATGTACAAGTTTGATGTAGACTATATGACCTGACAACTCTCATAAGGAAATGAGGACCCAAAGAAATAGCAAAACCCGATTCCTAGAGGAACTCAGCAGCTGAGAGGAACCTGAGCCACCCCTGCTCCCTCATCTGGATGATCTCAGCAGCCCAGAGGAATATCAGTGACCCCTTCTGCCACCTACAGTACCTTGGTGGGCTGATGGGAGCCTCAGACATCCCTCCTCCCACCCAGAGGACCTCAGCAGGCCAGCAACATGCAGTGAGTCCTCCACCAAGTAGAGGACCTCAGTGAGTCAACAGGAGCCTCAGTGAACCCTTCCCCAACTGGAGGATCTTGGCGAGTGGCAAGAGCATGAGTGAGTCCTTTTTCCACAGAAAGAACCCTGGGTGAGCTGGCAAGAGTGCTGGCAAGGTATTCCTACACCTGGAGAAACCTTACTAGGCCTGCAAGACCCCCAGTGATATAGAAGGGTCCTAGCTGGGGTGTACACTATAGACAGGTGGCTCTGGTGGCCTGGAACAGCCTGAAGCTGCACTAACAGTATGAGCTATGAGCTGGTTCACATAAATACTCCTAGGCTAGCCAGCCTAGGAAGAATTAGGACTCACACAACTAGCCTGCATAAGGAATTGAGGTGACTGGCCCCTTCCCTACACTGCAGGATCCAGCAACTGGGTGAATGTCAGCCACACAAGAGGACCCTAAGATACACACGACAGACAGTTGAGACTAGCAGGAATAAAAAGACCAAAATACTAACCCAAGAGGTGAAAATGACAAAACAAAAAAGGAAAATGCAATCTCAGACACCCAGCCCACCTGAAACAAGTACAGGAGACATCAGAATTGAGGTCATTGGAAGTAACACACCTGAAATTTCTGAAAAGAGAGCAAGTGAAATAAGTCAATGAAGCTGTAGAGGAAATCAGATTAGAAATAATCTCTAAAAGAAATGACAACCTTAATAAAGGAGTTGCTCAGCTTAGCTAGAGAAGACATGGATTAAAAAAAAGGTACAGGAGCATCGGAAAATGATGGAAACCTTGAATGATACAGGAAAGAAATACAATGCATGAAATGAATTCAAAGTGATACCCAGGAAATTAAAAATTCCATTAAAAGCTGGTGTAAATGTTTGAATGCAACTGAAGATAGACTGTCAGTCAGGCCTCGAAGACAGGAGGCAATTAGTGATCATGAAAGGAAAGAACTTTTAAAAATAATAAGGGAGGGGCTGGGAATTTAGCTCAGCATCACAAGTGCCAACCTGGCAAGTGTGAAGTCATTAGTTCGATCCACAGTACCAAATCAAAAAGGACCATGACATGACAATTCAACAGCTGCAAGATGATGCAAAGAAAAACAATATAAGGTTGATAGGTGTAAATGAAAATGCAAGAGGCAACACAACAGAGAATATTTGCAGAAGTAATAGCAGAAAATTTCCCAAGCATGGGAATAGACTGATATAGATAAGTGAGGCATATAGAACTCCAAAGAGCCATAACCAAAATAAATCTACACTCAGATATATAGTAAAGATCCAAGAAATTCAGCATAAAAACATATTAAAAGCTGACAGAGAAAATAAATAGCTCATCTATGCAGGAAAGCCCATTAGAATCACAAGTGACTTCTCAAGTCAAGATGAGCTTGGAATAAAGCATTTCAAACCCTGAAAGAAAATAACTTTCCATCCAGATTGATGTACCCTGTAAAACTTTCTTTCAAAATTAATGGAGAAATAAGATACTTCCATGACAAAGAACAACTGAAGAAATTCATGTCCACCAAACCAACCCTAGAAAGAGTACTAAAAGACATACTAGAGAGAGAAAAAAATGACTGTAATTTCCAGAACAACAACAAAAATAAACCATCAGACAGGGCAAGCAATTAAACGATGAAGAAAAGCAGAAAACCAACAGCAGAAAAATAATATGAAAAAGTTAAGCCAATATATATCAGTTATAACCATCAATGTAAATGGCCTCACTTCATCAATTAAAAGAAATTGGAAAAATAGTTCAAGAAACAGGGTCCAACAATATGCTATATACAAGAAACACATTTAACTCAAAAAGAAACTCATACACTGAAAGTCAAAGGATGGGAAACAATATCGCTTGTGACAGGATCCCAGAAGGAAGGGGTAGCTATTTTGTTTGCAGACAATGTGAACTTCAAACCAAAAATGAGCAAAGATATAGAGAAGGGCACTACATACTTGTTAGGGGAAAAATTCAAGAGAAAGAGATAACAACCATAAATATATATGCCCTAAATATTGGAGCACCAACCATGTAAGACAAATATTAATAGACATGAAAAATCAAATATGCAGTAACATAATTGTAGCAGGGGACCTTAATACTACATTGTCACAAAGAGATAGACAATAACTAGACAAGAAGTCAGCAAAGATCACAGAAATGAATCAAACCTATGAACAAATGGACTTACTGGATGTTTACAGAATGTTCTACCCAACAACATCAGAATACATATTCTTCTCAGCTGCACATGGGACATTCTCTAAAATAGATCATATATTACCCCATAGAACATGCTTAAGTAAATGCAAAGGGCTTGAAATTATCCCATGCATATTATCTGACTATAGTGCATTGAAATTGGAAATTAATGGTAAAAGAAACTACAAAACCTACATAAACACAAGGAAATTAACACCCTCCTGAACAACCAATGGGTCACAGATGAAATTAAAGAAGAAATTAGACGATATATACAGTTCAATGAATATGCAGATACAACATCCTGGAACCTGTGGGACACAATGAAAGCAGTCCTAAGTGGGAAAATATAGCAGTTAATTCTCACATCAGGAAAACAGTGAGCACAAATAACCTAACGCTGCACCTTAAGCTTCTAGAAAAAGAAGTGCAGGTCAAGGGTAATCCTCACTGAAGGAGGAAATTATAAAGATCAGAGCAATTGAGACTAAGAAAATAATACAAAGATTATTAATAAAGAGTTGGTTCTTTAAAGAATAAACAAAAGTGATAAATCCCTTATCAACCTTATCAAGAAAAGGAAAGAAAAAAATGCAAATTCATGCAATGAGGAATGAAAACGGTGAAATTACTACAGATCCTGTGGAAATTCAGAAGATCATCAACACCTACTTTGAAAGTCTTTACTTCATAGGCTGGAAAACACAGAGGAAATGGGCAGATTTCTATAAAAGTATGAATTATGAATTAGCAAAGCTGACTCAAGAAGATATAAAAATTTTGAATAACCCAAAATCAGTTCCTGAAATTGAAAATATAATTAAAATCTTACCAACAAAGAAAAGCCCTAATTCACCCATGATGGATTCATGGATGAATTCTACAAGAAATTTAGGGAAGACTTAACACCAATATTTTCCAAACTCTTTAATGAAATTGAAAGGGAAACAGTTTTCCCTAACTCATTGCTGGAGGCAAGTATTACTCTGATACCAAAGCCAGAGAAAGACCCAACCAAAAAGGAGAACTATAGACCAGTCTCTTTAATGAGCACTGATGCAAAAATTCTCAGTAAAAAACAAAATTAAAGTGGAGGCCAACAAGAACAGGGACAACTAATCCAAAAGCCAACTATAGTGGATTGGGTAACTGGTGGTCAACTTAAACACTAAGTGAACTGAATCAGCATGGTGCTGAGCGTGGATGGCCCACCTGAGGACTGTTGCCAGCATGAAAAGGAGACCTGGAGAGGAAGAAAGAAGAGTTGTGGGTTTTCCTAAGTAGTGTTGTTTGGGGACAATGGTTCTCCTGGAGGAGCTTGTCATGCAGGCTCCCCTGACATGAACTTGGCTATTATCATCAGAGGAGCTTGGGATCTTGTTGCTGAAAATGGCTGTGGTCCACTTTGGGGGAGCTCTGGTCCTTTGAGCACCGCTTTTTGGCTCTGAAGAGAAAGATGGATGCTGTGCTGCTTAATCTCCGGGAGAAGTTTGTCATGCTAGCTAGGTTTGAATTCACTATGTAGCTAAGGCTGTAATCCTCCTCCCTCAGCCTCCCAAGTGCTGGAATTATGTGTGTGCCACACCCACTGTGTTCAATTTTGTAAAGAAAGTTTAAAACTATTTTGGAGTGATTTCTGGAGCCCTTTCTTCAAAGATAACTACAGCATTTTATTATTTAAAAAGTTTATGTTTAGATACGTACAGGCCCTAACCAATTTCAATATACTTATAATAGCATCTGGTTAGATTGAAGAAAGGCTGAAGAAAAGAGAAGAGTTTTAAATTTTACAAAATAGGTAAAAACTAACAGCAGCCTTACAGAGTCAGCAAACTCAACCAGCACTGTGTAATGAGATGGTACTATTTAATAGTGATGAAACAGGTGAATCTAGTCTCTCAATTCCTTAATTTGTTGATATTTACCTCAATACGTTGATAGAGTGATTGTCTAATTGCTTTAAGATACAAGTTTCTTTTGGGAGGGCAAAAGAATGTGTACAGATTCTTGGGAATTACATATGTTGTATTTTCTTTTCTCTCAAAACAAAACATATTTTGGCAAGATTTGTTAATTTCTAACATATTATGCCTAGCAAACATTAAGGGCATAAGAGCAAAAATTCTGCCAAAAGTGGTAAATCAGTACAAACAATTCTTTCTCAAAGTTTCCAAATTTTTATCCATCGTCAGAGCACTAATTTGAACCATATGACTGCCATTTTTGGTAAGCTTTTTGGATCAGAAATCTTATCAATTTCATAAGGTTCAAAATACCATACCTTTAAAAAAGAATGAGGTTTTAAATTATGGCTTTTGATACCCACTTCTATTTTTCCAAGTCCATAAGAGTTTTCTTCAACTCTTTTGAGAAAATTGCCCACCCCGCTACTCTGAGAGTTAACTTTGATGTGCGTGTTTATAATCAGAGTCACCAGTGTCATCCACAGTAGTTCACAGGGAAATAATCAGAGAGATCATCGGGGGGGGGGGAAGCATCTGTGTTTGGTGCTATCAAGCATACTTTCATTAGCAGTGTACCAGGCTACCATTCTCTAGGATGACCTTCTCTCTTAAAATGTATTAATACTCCTCTATAATAAGACAGTAGAAACTGGCTAGAAGCACAAGTGCATGCACACACACACACACACACACACACACACACGCATGCATGCGCACACTCACACACCCCTACTGAAATGAAGTCTGTGATGGGTGGAACTCTGGCCTGTAGTTTGCATGACACTCTCCCCTGAGGTGATTTCTAGTTTCTTGCTGTGCTGGAATCATGGGTTACCTTTGTTTCATTCTGTTTATTAACATATGCCAGGCTGCAAGTCAGCCACAAACTTGCCTGTCTGGTACTCAGGTTACTGCTTATTCCTCTAAGGCAGTGGTGGCAAACCTGTGGCGTGTGTGTCACAGCGGGCTGTGTGTTACCAATGAAAGCTGTAAAAGCTTCGCCATCACTGCTCTAAAGGATGCATAGTTAGGACAGTGACAATGAAAAAAAGAGTAAGAAATAAAATGTTTGAGCCTTGTTTGCTGTAGGATATTTGATCAGAGCAAGACTATTTGCAGGGTTGATGCAGCTCATCTTGGGCATCCAGTAAGATTCTTACCACTTAAGTAATTGAGGAGATGGGAGCTGTGGATGGAAGGAGAGAGGAGTGAGAAATAATGGGCCAGCCCTTGGGTCCCAGGTGGGCTGTTCTAGAGAGGATTCTCTTTAGTTGGCTGATTGGGGCCCTGGCTCTCCTTCAGGCCTGGCCACATGCACAGATGCCAGGGACTAGTGTCTGCTCTGCCAGTCCCCAGGGGTGTGGCTCTGCCTCCCTGGATCTGTCATTTGAAGTTGAAATGACACACTGTATGGCGTGGTGGATGCTCTTTATTATAATTTCCCTTGGAATGCTTTACTTTATCATTGCTCAGGAACTCCTGCTCAGAGTTCATGGGTTTTCCCAGCGATGTTAAAGCCGAAGCCAGCAGGAGCTTCACAATCAGCATTCTTTCCTCTGGACCCATCCTAAAGCTGGGTGCTGCCTGGTGGACAGCAGGGGGACATAATGTGGACTTGTGAGTCCTCAGGGAAAACAAGAGTACTCCTCAGGGCTGGAGGACCCGGTGCTTGCGGCTCTGTGGGGCTTGTGGATGGGCAGCAGCGGGTGTGAAGGGAGAGTTAAGATACCCATAGACATCAACTTATCCTTTGAGCATTTTGACAATTTTCAGCCCTGCTGTTCTTCTAGGGCTAGTAGCAACTATTAGAAGACCCAAAATCTATGAAGAACAAGACAATTCGGAAGTCTTCATCTCTGGAACGGAATCGCGCCAAGAAACTTTTGTTGCCCGTTTCTTCCATTCATACCTACCATTTGCATCACTGCCATTAGGTGTCAGCAGAGGGCCGTGCTCAAGCCAGCTCCTCTCCTCTGGGCTCATCCATCTCAGTTTTAAATTAGGGCAGCAAGGCTTTGTGAATCTCCCCCATGGCATGCTGTCCTGCATGTCAGCCAACTCAGCATGCATGCCTCTTTCATGTTCTGACTTGTTTTCTCCTGTGGGTGATGCTATCACCTAGAAAGGAGTTGGAAAAATTTTAGCCAAATCTGTTGTGTGAGTTTAGTTCTCATCCTGAATCATTGTTGGTCTAGGTGGATGCCATGATCCAGCCTTCAGAGCTTCCCTCTTAAAAAAGAGGAATTGTAGCCTGGCATGGTGGTGCATGTCTGTAATCTCAACACTTGGGAAGCTGAGGCAGGTGTATCACTGCAAGTTCAAGGCCGGCCTGGGTTACAAAGTGAGCGTGAGCCCTGTATGAACTGCATAGTGAAGGCCCTGTCTCGGGGGAAAAAAAAAAAAAGGCAGAATTGTTTTAAAAATAAGATAATCTCCAAAATTTTAACATGAATGTAACGGAGAAAATCTCCTCAGTATAAAATGAGAAAAAATACATTTCATTCACACAGTATTTAATTTAGTGGCCTATGAAACATTCATTCATTCACTCAACAAATATAGATTAAGGCTCTATTTTGAGCAAATAGGACTAAAAGAAATAACAATAGAATAGTATGAAGTAGAAAGCAGTTAACACAAATTTAATGAAACAAAAGCTTTAGAACATCAGAATTTCTAAGGATTTAAATAATCTTTTAAAGTTTGTGTTAACTCTGAAGAATGAAGTGACCTTAATTCACAATAACTTTTATATATTTTATGCATAACTAAAGGAGGATCTCAGAGGTAAAGATAAAGAGATGGGAACATTAATCTTATTTGATCAGTACATTTTTTAAACAGATATTGAGATATCACACTGTGTCCCATAAGTATGTACAATTTTATGTTTTAATAAAATTTTTTAATTGCTGAAGGAGGTAAACAGTTAACTACAGTGATTTGAGCATTATACACACTATATACATATATATATATATAATTATCACACAGTCCCTATAAATTTGTACAAAATAACAAAAAAAGTATTTTTTAAAAAATTTATTGAAAGTATAACTTACATACCAGAAAATCCACCTTGTCAGGCAGAGCTGTGGGGAAAAAGTAACTCTTTTCCACTGTAGGTAGGAGTGTAGATGGGTACAACCACTGTGGAAATCAGTGGTGATTCCTCAAACAACTAAAACTAGAAATTCTATTGAATCCAGCTGTTCTCCTTCTTGGTATCTTTCTGAAAGAATGAAAAGCATCGTGCCACAGCAATATACACACACCTCTGTTTATAGCAGCATAGTTTGTAATAGCCAAATCTTAGAAACAGCCCAAGTATCCATCACTGATGCCTGGATAAAAATGATATGGTTTGTTTATACAATGGAGTTCTATGCAACCATAAAAAAGGATTAAACTTGAAACATTTCTAGGTAAATGGATGCACTTTGAGACTACACTCAAGTGAAATTGGACACACAGTTTCTGGTGTCAGAAACTGAAAGTGTAAATAAGGAAAAAATATAGCATGGATATTTTGAAATAGGAAGAAAATGTTCAAATGGGAAGGGGAATTGGAGTAGGGAGGGGAAAGAAAGGAAGGGAAAGAAAAAACAAGAAAAGGAAAAAATTGAAACTAAGCTTTTTAAATAGGGAGGGGAAGAGAGGTTGAAGGGAGAGTAGGAGAATGGGGAAAAAAAGAACCAAGATATATCATTGTACAGGTACAGATTCCCTATGCTGATTGTGACCATTATGCATACCTAAAATGTACTAATAAACTTAATTAGTTCAAGCTGAGCATGGTGGCTCACCCCTATAAGCCCAGTACCTGGGAAACTGAGGTAGGAGGATTGTTGCGAGTTTGAGACCAGCCTGGGCTACAAAGTAAGCTCAAGGCCAGCTTGAACTACATAGCAAGACCTTGTTTCAAAAAGACAAAACCAAAACATCCTCCAAAAAACAAAAACCAATCTCCCCCAAAACTCCAAACAACAGACAAACCAAAAAATTCACCCAGTCAAAATGTGTAATTAAAACATCACCACAATACAAGTTCAGTTCTAGATTAGCTTTGTGAATGGAAAATGCAAGACAATTTAGTTAGCTTAGGCAGTCAGCAAGACAATGTTGCCCAGATTCAAAGAAAACAACACATATACAAAGTTAGAACTAATTCATGCCATGCAGCTAGTTAAGTTTAACAATTTAAAAGCAAATATAGGAAAAAAGATAAAAAGTTGGGAGTTGGGATAAGAACGGGCAAATAATCTTTTCTGGAGTGAAAAGACTTCTCAGGCAGGCTCATCCCAGTTAGTTGGCAGCACCTCCCAGCCTCCAAGCTATATACTTGGAGCAATTTACAAATGCAGAATAATTGGTTTCCTTTGAACTCAGCTATCTGAGTAATGGAGCCACGTGTGAAGTTCCTGGTACTTATCTATACATGACCAAAACAAAGAAAGCACTTCAGAAAACTCTGCTTTCAGAGTCCCCACCTGGAAGCCAGGCATTTAAAAAAAAATCTTCTTTCCAATAAACACTCTCCTGACTTTCCCCTTTTGTCCGCGATCTCATTCTTTGACTTTGTGAGACATCAAGCTTGCATTTATGTGGTTTGTACCATGACAACCATTTTACACCCATTTGTACCCATTTGCCATGACTGCTTTTTAATTTCGATTGTTATAAGATGCACTTGAAGGCAGTTACTATTTAATGGGCTTGGTGAAAGAAAATATTTTTTCTTCCTTTTAAAAAATACACTTGCAAATTATCTATATAATTTTGCTGACAACTTTGCAGCATAAATCATCTATTTAACCAATAAATTCCTCTGCTTATCCCCACACCTTTGTGGTTTATTCAGCATTCTGGATCTTTGTTCACACAGGTCCTCTTGCCCAGTGCTCTCCTTGGTCTGGTTGACACACTCAGAGATTTCTGTCCTGTAGGCTGTAGCTCAGGTCTCACCATTTCCCTTTAGTTTCTTTAGTTTTGTGATGCCTAACACTCCCCACTTCTTAGCTGCTGGCTTATGGGATCTGTTTTGTAGACCCTGAATACATTTCATTTCTCTGTGACTTTAATTTGAGGCTGGAATGATCAGACGCAATCTTTCTCCAGTGTTCCTGAACTCCTGGAGAGGGACTCAATAAGCCTGAGATGACTGACCAATTGACTTTAACGTTGATGGAGCAATGAGAGTTAGATCTCCACTGAATTGCAACCAAGGTAAATTCAAAATCAGAGGGGCCAAGCAACTTAGTGTGCTTAGCAAGCTTCTAAAATCTAAGGGAGAGATGAAGGGAAACATGTTTGAAGGACTCTTTTTCGCATGCAGTACAACTCTAGCAAATTTGCAAGGAGATAACAGGTTCAGAGAAGCTAAGAAACACAGTCGAGAGACCTCTTTGAATGGAATCAGAATTCAAACTCAGATCTGTCTGACTGCAGAAGACTGGCATTTTCCAAAGATTCTCCTCACTGATATTGTTTGGTTTATCATTTCTCAAGTCAGCAGGCAATCCCCAGTTTCCCAAGAAGATAAAAGCTACACAGAGGTTGTCCATACCTAACCGTCATCTAGGAAGTAATCCCAGAGAACCTGGGTTTGGTTACTATAAGGTCACCTGGCATACTATGCAGTGGAATGACATTGGGAATGAGCACAACAAGTGATAACCATAAAAAAGAAAGACCATTGAGATAAGCCTTGAAGATCGGAAAGACAGTTCAAGTTGAGGGAGGAAGATATACAAAAGCGATCCTGCAGAGGGAAGTAACAAAACCAGCCTACAGTTGCTTTCCTTAGAATTGTACTTGTGAGGGTGGCATTTGGCTGGCTTCTGGGAACTTAAGTGTAAGACAGTTCCCTGCATCAACATGAAACTTTTCCTGCATGAGAAGAATAGCTTGCAGTGTCTAACCTACTATGTACCATATGATTTCACTGACTTCCTGCTTTCTGGGAATTTGGAACTTTGGAACATGGGAGGAGAGAGGCCTACAAAACCAGTGTTGGTGCAAACCTTGGATTTTGCGTCTCTAATGAGCTTCCTGATAAACAAAACTTCACACTTGTTGCTGCAGGAATTCATGGCTTCTAGAAGATGATACTTAGAAACTTGTGCTTGATTTCCTTCAGACTTTGCCCCAAATACCTTTTCCCTTGTCTGTGCTAAATCTCAGCTATAAATCTGACTGTATTGAGCAATGTTGGTACCTGGAAATCATAAATCCTGAGGGTGGCTGTGGGAATCTCTGACACAGCAAGGGAAAAAAAAGCTTGTATTGTGTTTAAGCCTAACAGGGTCAGACTGGAGTGTCAGCAACAAAAAGCTTAGAGCCATTGTATGAATAGTCTTAACCTTTGAACATTTTTTCATTTTGGTTTCAAACATTCCATTTTGGTTAAAGAACATATTTTGTATGATTTAAAGAAAGTTTAAATTTCTTCCCATTATGACTCAGGCTAGGACTTCTCAGTGAATACTCCTCATTTAACTGAGAAGATGTATTCTGTTCTTGATGGATGGACTGTTACATAAATATCAGTTAGACCTAGTTGGTTGATGGTTGATATTCAGAAGAGTTTTGAGTCTCCAAACTTAATTGTGGATTGGTCCATTTTCCTGTATCATATTCTGTTTCCTGTCATAGAGGATACCTGTTGACACCTCTTCCCATTTCTGGGAAGCAAGTGTCTTATCATTGGTGCTTTTATGTTCAAAGCATTTTCTAGTGATTTAGGGGCTCTAACTTCTGGAAAGTAAAATTAGCTATAGAAGTTTGTAGACAGGGAGAGAAAAGGAGGGGAAAAGAAGAGATAAACTGCACTTCAGAGAGTGAAGAGCTGGGAGACACTACATTTCAGAGGGCAAGGGTTTGAGGAAAGAAGAAGAAAGCATGAAAATGCATTGGTTGGTTAGGTTTTTGGTACAGTAGGGAGCCTTTATTGAGGAAGTGGATAGGAATGCACAGCACACTGGGCTGTGCATTCCTCTGGCCCGAGACCCGGGGCTGAGGTATATATGGATTCTGGCTAGAGGCAGAGTTTGAGGGGCAGGCATTAATGACATGTTAGGAGCTGACTGGAGTTTTCTTTGCATGCAAGAAAAGAGAGAGGAAGCTGTATTCAGAGCTGAGGGGAGAAGGAGGAGGAAGTGGTCATGAGGAAGATAAGCTGTTATTTTTGTTTTGGCCTCCATAATATTCAGTAATTTATACTAGGGCAGGAACCTTTTCTTGTAATCCACAAACAAGCCCCCAAACTCAAGTTCAAAAATGGGGCAAAAACATATTTTAAAAAAGCAATGCTGATTTATTTTATCCTGGGCCTAGCGACACAGTGCAGTTGGAGTTTGCAAAAGCTGTGTGTCTCCCTCCAAGCTTGCAGCCTTTATGTACATATCACAGTTTACAAAGTAAGGGATTTTGGGCATGGATAAGGAAATCTGCTAATGAGGAAGACCTTTGTTTCCCTTAGCAGAGGATAGAGAAGTCTAGTAGTAATTAACAGTCTTTTGTCAGCTTATTTTAGCACCACATCTGTTATTTGTAGAGGGCAACAATGGTTAACATATCAGTTAGGTTAGGTTTTCAGGGCTTTACAACTCTTTATAGAGGGGAGCATTGATTAACATATCAATTAGGTCACCCAGAGGGGAGGAAAACGCATACAGAACAGTACATCAGCCTTACAGGTACTTTGGTCATATAAACATAATGAAGTTCTTTTTGCTAGTGTATAGCACCTTTCAGGCTGAACTTATGAAAATCACTGACCTAGATGATTCTTCTACCTTCTGGCTGGCTTGCTAAGAACAAATGTCACTAGGTGGGCTCTGAGAGATCCCAGAGGCTGAAATATGTAACCTATCCCACCCTTTTGTAGAATGAATTTGCAGGTTTACTGACTTGTCACAGAAAAAGAATTTTCAGGAGACATCACTAAGAGGCATGAGAAGGGTTTGTTAGGCAGAGATTTTAACATGCAATATAGTGAAGCATGAGAGCTTAGAGAAATGAGGCACATTGTAGTTGGGAACTGTGTGTAGGTATGGGACCATGGAAGTGTCTTCAGAATGGGGAGATCTAGGATATGTATTGCTACTGTCTGTTGGCCACCTATCTGGCAGGCTATGTCACAATGCAAATCATTTGTATGTGTGTGAGGTTGCAATATGATGCGAATATTACTACTTCCCTGAGGGTCGAGGACGCACACTTTATGGGTAAAAAGAACAGGTCCAGGGGCTGGGGATTTAGCTCAGTGGCATAAGCGCCTGCCTTGCAAGCAGGCAGTTGTGAGTTTGATCCCTGGTACTGATAAAAAGAAAAAAGAAAAAAAAAGTGTAAAAAAAAAGAACAGGTCCAGAGCTCAGTTTTACAGGCTTATTATATCTTTAAGACCTTCAGGAATTTTATTGTTTCCTGAATGGGAAAAAGGCTTGCATTTTGTGCCTTGAGGCTGCAGGATTTTTTAAAGTACAACTTTTAAGATCTCAATGTCCTCATTTCCTTTCTATCTGGATTTTGTTTCTTCTGTCTTGCATCAGGGTTACCAATAAGAGGGACAGTCCTTTTGGTAAGCAAATGGTAAGACATTGGCACTTGTAGGCAGATAGTTACATATTAACAGGAAACTGCATAAGATCCCTGGCAGAACTGACAAGACAAAGACTAACTAATTCTGCTGGTGTCTCTACAGGGGACTCATGTCCTCCTGAGAGTGGAAAGCAAAGCTCAATGTCCACTTTTACATTGTTTCTTTCCTATGGGGCAGTTTTTCACTGGAAATCAGCATGAAGTAGTTACAGAAGCAAAGTAGTATTGTAAGTGTTGGGGGGCCATGAACAGTGACTGAGGGCTGAGATGGGAAACAGAGGCAGATCTTTCCAACTGCACTGTGCCCTACTGATAGTACCTGTATGTACTGGGGGTCATATTCATTAATTTTCCCCAGGGAGCCAGCTGTGCAGTGGACCCGTTGTTGCCCAGGTTTATTCCATGATGGAGTTTCTTGTCTCACTCTCCACTTTGAGGCTCTATTGAAGAGTCTTATGTTTTATATTAGCTATAATTTTCCTTAGATTGATATCCTTTAGCCCACATAATATGGGAGGTTCTTTTCCAATCTATGGTAGTTTCTGTAATAGAGTTTAAGACCCGCATTGCTTCTGGTAACGCACAAGGGATAATTGAGTAGATTCCCACAATAGCAGTGAATCCACCCACCGATGGTTTTAAAGCCACCTAAAGTTGAGAACAATCTTGTAACATGTCTCCCATATTCCATCCTTTCCAGGTCTGGACTGGTACATGGCTAATGTTTGCATCCTCTTGGTGATTTCTTCTGTTACCTGTCCTTGATCATCTATTTGGTTAAACTGAACTTCCTGAAAACTCTTTTTTAGCTAGTAGGTAATCTAGTGTTAATCTATTTTGATACATTGCATTTCAAATTTCTGTCTGTTGGTTAGCTAAGAGATTGGGCACACAGTTTCATTAGTTATGACTTCCAGTACAGCCTATATTCTAATTATTCTATTTAACATATAAATGGGAGTTCTGTATTCCCACATTTATTCTCACTCCATGGAGCTGGGTTATTTTCTCTGGTGGCCATTCATCATCTTTTTTATTACCTATGGTTATACTTATTTTCTCATGAGAGTAATTGTACAAAGGATAACCCATAAGTTCCCCTTGGTATAAGTTCTGGAGGAAGAAGGACAGCTTTACAGTGCCCAAGATGCAACTTACTGCCCAGTTTGTTGAGAGTTGAGCATAGACTGTACCATAACTAGGAAATGTTAGAAACCTTCACATTGGGGCAGTTCTGTGAAATCAACTTGAATATCTTCAAATAGTGTTGATTCTAATTTTTGAGTTTCTGCTGGGGTCCCTGAACCAATTTTGGGGTTGTGCTGGTGCATCTGACATGTGCCAAATGATCTCTTTAGTCAAGACAGTCATTTGGTAGATAGAGAAATATTGGCCAAGCAAAATTTCTAGCTTTTCTTTTCCCAAGTGGGTGGTTTTGTGAGCTGTCTGTAGCAGTTGGGACCCCAGGAGGGCAGGCACCACAACTTGTCTGCCTGGGACCCTATACCATCCATTCAGCCCCTTAGTCCCTCCTTCTTGTTCCACCCTTTGAGACACTTCTGGAGAATACACTGGTGTCTCACCTGGCTCCCAGGGAACTGTGGCAACCACAACAGTGTCTGGCCTTACATTGGTGGCTTTGACCTCATGGTCAGCCTTTCCATTGCTCAGTTGGTCCTTAGATTTGATATCCTTTGCAATGGATAACATCAACTTTGTTGGGAGCCCGGACTGCTCATCCCATTCACACACTTTCATACACTCCTTCCATGCATTTCACAAGTCTCCCACCCACCAGCCTAAATGTGTTCTAAAATGTTCCTACATGTGTTCCTAAAATGTGTTCTAAATGTGGCCTAAAATATTTTAGTTTCACTGCATGCTAGCGGCAGTTAGTTGGGGAACACAAGAGGATGATCAGTCCTCCCTGGAGACTTTTGCATGTGTCTCCCTCTAAACAGAAATACTGTTTCAGATCCCTTTCTAAATCTGGTCCTTATCATGATTCAGATACCTGCCAAGTGCTATTTGGTCCTCTCCTTGTGAGCTCTCCTTACACAGCCAGCTGGGGCCCTTGGCTGGCTGAGTGGGGAGCACTCCTACACGACAGGAAATATTCTGCCTGCACCTGGTCAGCAGGAGTTCTCTAGGAGTGTGTCATCTGGCTCCAGTTGAGCTCCCTGCTCTGACCCTGGAGGAGACAGTCTGTCATGGGTGGTTGTGTCAGATCCAAGGTTCCATTCAGGAGACCAAATGAAGCAGGAAACTAACAGAACAGACAAGACAGAGTTTTAGGAACAAAGAGCAGTTTATTCTGCCAGCATCTCTACAGGGGACTTGTGTCTTCCTGAGAGCAGAGAACAAAGCCTGCTTCCACTTTGATGCTTTTCTTTCCTACGGGGCAATTTTTCATTGACAATCAGCACAAAGCAAAGCTACAGAAGCAAAGTAGTGATTAAGGTGGGGGGCCCTGAACAGTGATGAAGTGCAGTGGGAAGCTGAGATGGAGCTTCCCAAGTCCACTGTGCTCCACTACAGTACCTCATAGCCGTACCCATACATACAGGGGTGGTATCCATCAATTTTCCTCAGGGAGCTTAGTTGTGCAGTTAGCTGCCCAGCTTCACCCCAGGTGAGGGTTTTCCTCTTTCAGAGAAAAAGAGGTCCAAAATAGCATATATTGCCAGCTAATTACAGAAGTGAATTAATGTATAATACATTTATAATCATTTGTTAAGTCTCAGACCCAAAGTGATCTGACAGAACACAGTGATATTAAGATTAGACATTATGTATATTCCTTCTGCTATCTGGGCCCCTGGCCATTTAACTCCAGAGTAAGGCATACTGTATTCCTAGCTGCCATGGCCTATAGCAAAATGGTATCAAAGACCTTATCTTTGAAAGGATATCATATTTGAAGGTTCTGATATCATCCCTGTGGCAATAATATAGTGACCTTAAAGTGTGAATATATGTATACTGAGTTTTCTTTTAAGTGGCTGGTGCCCCTTGCCTCCTTTGCATTTTACTGGATGTGGGTAAAGGGTGGCTACCTTGGTTTTGAGCCCTTGACTCCTTCTGTGCTCTATCAGCGCTCTCTCTCTTTCTCTCTTATCTTGTTCATTGCTTCCCCAGGAAAGTTTTAACTCTTTCTAGTCAGGATTTTCTGGAAAGTCTGATGGGGTCCATATTCTACTCTTCTCCTGTCTGTGGGCCCCTTTCCCCTAAAGAAGTGATAAAGCAAGATCTACTTTGTCTCTCTGTCTGTCCTTCTGTTCCTTACTATAAAAGACCCTCCACACCTATTCATAGTGAGATAGTGATTTGAGACAAATTGGCTATCTTCATCTCCTGAGAGAAAGCTTTGAGTAAACATTTTTGCCAAAACATATGGCCTCATTTGATGTGGTCAGCAGTATGAACCTGAGTGGTGGCTAACACCTAAACTAGGGAAGGGAAGCCAAAGTGCTTTCTTGATTCTTTAACGTGCCACTGAAGGAATGGACCTACTCACTCTTTTCTTGAGTGTTTATTCAGAAGCTTTGATGAGTCAGGTATTGAAGAGATGATGGTGACATAAATAGACATGTGCCCTACCACATGGTCCCTCTTCTTCCTAGTCCCTCTTCTCATGATCTACGGAGGGAGACAGACTTTAGTGAAGTAAGTACACAAATGAATGTATGATTACAAACTGAGGTCAACCATTTAGCTCTGCAAAGTTGAGAAATGGTCATTTACAAAAATGTCAAATAGTGGAATTCATGTCAGTGTCTCCCACTAAATGATTGAGCCCAGTGGGATGGCAGAGCCATTGCTTCTGGGCTGTCCATTGGGTTGGAACCTCAAGATAAGAGGCTATGACTTCCTAGGGCAGAAGAAGTTTACATATCAAAACTAAAACACCAGACCCCTAAATGTGAAATGCTACCTCAGTTATGTTACAGGTTGATCTTTCTACTATCCTTCCTCTGCATATTGCAGGGGTACTTTGTGGCCTTCTAGCTAGCTCAGCTCACATTACTCACAGAATTCCCTCCATTCTCACTGTCACTCATTCTCTAGCCACTCCCTTCTTCACAAATTAATAAATTCTGGATTAGGCCCTGGGTTGAGGCCTTTTTTCTTTCTTTTCTTTTTTTTTTTTTTTTTTGTCTTTTTCCTTTTTATCGGTACTGGGGATCAAACTCACGACTGCCTGCTTTCAAGGCAGGTGCTTATGCCGCTGAGCTAAACCCCCAGTCCCCAAGGCCCTTTTTCTATAAAGCCTCATCTAGACCCTTGGCTACCCTTAACTACAAATATGTCTTAGTGTCTTTACTCTCACTGTGGGTTGCACAGTGGGTGATAGATTAAAATTAATTTGCCAGGATTCCAATAACATTTCCACGGGATTACAAATATAAACTTCCCAGACCAAGACAAAGACAAAAAAAAAGGGCCTAATGTTCATGAGGATAGGAGCATGAGACAAAGACCAAGTGAAGGGAACGAAATCAGGGTTTTCATCTCAGGAGAGCTAAGCACAAGTTCTGTAAAACTCTGGGTTATCTTGCTGGAAATTATGAGCTTCCAGGAGGGTTTCTAAATCTTTGGAGATGTGAGGTTCAGGTCTGAGACTTAAAAATGGAATCATCAGCACAACGATTGTGGAGAAAGTTCAGGGCAAAGAGAGGAGGATCTAAGGCTGTGTCTTGCTGGGGATAAGAGTCACCTAAAAGAAGGCAGGTTAAGAAATGCTGGACCAAAGAGACAAAGACCAAGACAGTGAGCTTTTTTTCCAAAATACATTGGTATGAAGTATAATGAAATTACGGTACTTGTAGCACAACTGGGTTGATATATATGTGATCACAAGCAGGGTCCCAATCGATCCTCACAGTGAGCCAGAAGGCAGCTGTTATTCTCCTCCTCTCACGAGGAGGGAAATGAGCTCAGAAGTGCGATCCACACCAGGCAGAGGTGCTGATGCAATAATGAAGGATTCAGCCCAGGCCTCTGAGTAGTTCTCCTTCCTTTCGCTGTCTCAGAATAACCATAACCATAGGATTTTTATTAAATAGGTTTTCTAGGGCCCTTTGACCTACTGACTTAAAGTCTCATGGGACTAGGGTTCCACCATCTGCTTTTGAAAAGCTCCTCCAAGTCTTATGCTGGGGTGGGGTTGGGGGTGGAGTTGTAGGCTGAATTAGGGATCTATCTTTCCGTCCAACTGCTCTGTGGGGCCTCGAGATGAGAATTTTAAGAGACTGATTCCATGGTTGGGGGATTTAAAATCCCATGTCAGGGTGTTCTGTTCCCATACTCTCCCACGCACTGAGAAGTTCGGGAGACATTTTACCCTTGTGCTTCAAGTTCTGGCATGTGGCAGGTGCTTGATAAGCATCTGCTGATGAGTGATGGCCTTCAGCGGCACCACCCTATCTGGCCTCATAGCAGCGTCTGACCCTGCCGGCCACTCCATTCTTCCTGAACCTTCTCCTTCAAGGCTTGTCTGTGGCATGTGAACCATGGCTCTTTGAGTAGTAAGGGTTTGGGAAATATTCATGTAAATTCATAAGTGACATCATAGGTGAGGTCATCATGCTGCTATCATATCATATCATTGCAAGCCTTCATTCCTACTTGATAAATTGTATATTCTTCAGCACTAATAAGCAAAAAAGAAAGTGTACTAACCCAGAAGCTAGCAGTAACAGGAACATCAAACCATCGAGTTCTGACATCCATAAAGATACCAACAGCCAGCCCATGAGAGCACCAGCAATAAAAAGGTAGGGTATTTTTTGGACTCAGAAGTGTTGTAAGCCACTGTGTAAGTAGCATATACTATGCAGGGATAGGAACAAACCAGTTTTCACTGCTGCCAGTGCAAGACATGTAAATATTCCCCTTACCAAATGGCTTTTGATTAAAAATCTTATTCAAGGATTAAAGGCAAATTACCTCTAGGTGTGCTGCTTGCAGCCAGTTATTGAGGATTCTAAAGTGCACGAGTTCGGCATCATAGATTTGGTTTTGCATATGCACCGTGGTGCACTGCTTTCCTCGCCAGGGGTGTTGAGCCTGCCTCCCAGAGCTGCAGCCCAGGCAGGGCATGTAGGAGGACAAGGGTGAGCACAAACTGGCTGTGGCTGGATGTGCCATCACATCACTTTATGGAGGGCTTGTTGGCATGGCACACAGCCTAGCTTGGCACAGGTTGGGTCTGTTTTAAGGTGACTGACATTTGCAACAGGCTTCTCTTTAACAAGTGGAGCAGACAGAGAAATAAGATACACTTGAAATTATGCAGATAAAAGTACAGTGCTCTCCTAATAATAGAGAGGGCTTGCACAGAGAGGGGAGGAAGCTGAAAGGGCATCTGGAGGCCCCAGTATTCCTGAATTGTCTTGACTTACATTTTCCCTTGTCCCCATAATTTCCTTACATTCGCATCGAAGACAGTATTATCATAAGGGGCAAAACCAATATTTATTTATGCTCACATTGTTTCAGGTACTTTATGTACTTTTTCTTATTTAATATTCAAAATAACCCTATGAGGTGAGAATGTGTTTTGAGATGTGGAAACTAAGGCCCAAAGTCATATGATCATAAGTGATGGACAGAAGATTTAAATTTGAGAAGCCCATGGATTTGTCACATAGGCCTGGCCCCAGGTACAATAGAAATTGCACCACTACTGTCCCAGTGCCCCACTTCTGCCCTTTACCTCTTCCATCTAATGATATCTTTCTCTGGGATCCTGTCTTGTCTCATAGAGACAGCCATGATATATTTTAAGTTTAAAAATGTCACTTTATAGAAAAAACTGTACATATAAACAATGACCCAAAGGAGGTATGTGTTAAAAAAAATAAGTCAATTTCCTGTTACCTTTCCTGATGCTCAGTAAAAATTTACCATGCATCAACTTGGTTCAGTTCCCACTTCCCTTTTACCCAATAATATTTCCCTATCCCAATTATTATTTTTATTATTTGCTTTCAAGGATGGTGATGTTAAATATTTCTAGAGATACTGTCACCTGTTGTTCAGTGGGAAACCTGTGAGACTTTGCCAGATACTTAAGATCTGAAAACTACAGTCTGTTCTTATTAACATAAAATGTCAGCCTTTCTGTTGGTTTGCACAGAATTAAGATGCTCATTGGGGAAGTCTGACTCAGTTCCATGGTTTAGAGCAGTAATGGGGAAACTTTTAGTGCTTTCAATGATAATGAACAGCCCACTGTGGCACATGTATTATAGATTCGCCACCACTGGTTTAGAGGGCAGAAAAAAATGTAACAACTTAGAAGGTTAAATGATGAGGTACTGTACTTCTTGAGTTTCCTATCAAAGAGCAGAAGCATAGGTTTTAGGGTGAGGAGACATAGCTGGAGGTGCCACAAATAAAAGATGTTTTTGCAAATATATCCATACTTACTTTTACATAAAAATAATCTTAAAATTCTGTAATCCAGGTTAAGAAGAAAGTCGGAATGAAAGACGACACAAATTATTAATATCCAAAATGAAAGAAGGATCTGATCAGTGGACATTAAAATGACATGACAATAACATTATGAACAATTATATGCCTTCAAATTTTATGATGTGCAAAAAGGACAAATTACTTAAGATTTATCATTTACCAAACTCATATAAGGAAAAATAGACAATCTGGATGGACCTACTCTACCAAAGGAATTAAACTAATGATAACTTTTCAAAACAGCACCAGGATCAGATGGGTTCACTGGTGAATTGTAACAAACATTTTAGAAAGAAATGACATTAATTCTTTACAATCAGTTCCAGAAAATAAAGAAGAGGGAAAACATTCTAGTCATTGTATAAGGCTAACTCCAAATCATATAAAAATATTACAAGAAAGCAGGAAAACTATAGGCCAATATGTCTCATGAATATAGATGCAAAGTTCCTCCACAAAATATTAGCAAATTAATGTACAGGATGTTTATAAAAAGCCTTATATATCATAATCAAGTGGAACTTTTATCCAGGTATACAAGGATGGTTCAACATTTGAAAAATAGTGTAATTCAACAATTTAACAGGCCAAAGAAGAAAAATCATGATTGTATCAGTAGATGCAGAAAAATATTTCACAAATTTAACATTCATTAATTTGGAAAACTCTCAGCAAAGTAGGACCAAAGAAGAAAATATGTGCAAAGTCACAAGACCATCTGTGAAAAACCTACAGTTAACATCATAATGATGGGAAACAAAATGTTTTCACCCTAAAATTGGGAGGAAGGCAACAATGTCCCCTCTTCCCATTCCTATTTAACATTATACATGAATTTTTAGTTAGTGCACTAAGACAAAAGGAAAAAAAAAGGCATAAAACTGGATAGATTGGGTAGAAATAATACTGTCTTTTTTTGGTATAAAGTATCAAAGAATTAACAAAATCCTCCTTGAACTAGTAGGAATGTTGCATGATGAAAGATTAATACACAAAACTCAGTTATCTTCTGATATTGTAAGTAGATAGTTGAAATGGAATGCTATTTATGTTAACACTATGAAATAAATACCTGGGCATAAATCTAACAAATAGGGGTAAAATCTATATGAAATAAAAATACAAAAGTATGATGAAAGGAATAAGAGAACTAAAGAAACAGTTCATGTTTATAGCTAACAAGACTCGATATTACCAAGATATGAATTCTTCCCAATTTAATCTGTAGATTTAATGCAACTCCAGTCAAAATTTCAGCAAATTTCTTTGTGAATGTTAACATAATTTATGTGATCTAAAGTTTATATGGAATGGCAAAAAGTGCAGAGGACACAATACTGCAGTACTGAATACTGAAGGAGATACACAATACACAATACTGAAGGAGAAGTAGAGACACAACCCAACTTCAAGGCTTATTATAAAGCTGTAGTAATCAAGGCAGTCTAGTACTAGTGAAAGAATAGACTGACATATCATTGGTACAAACCAGAATTCCAAAATAGACCCATAAAAATATAGTCAACCGATCTCTGACAAAGGAGCAAAGGCAAATTTGGAGAAAGGGTAGTTACGACAAGCAAATGGTGGAGGAGCAAGTGAACATTAATGCGGACACTGACCTTACAGCCTTCACAAATAAAATATTACAAGAAAACAGGCAGACTTCTAGCCAACACTTCTTATGAACAGAAATGCAAATATCCTCCACAAAATATTAGCAACTAGACAATAGTAATGTGGACACTGCTGATTTTGTAGCCTTCAAAAGATGAACAAAGATGAATCATGGGCAGAAAGGTACAATACAAAACTAGGAAACATGTAGATTCTATTACATGAGAAAATCTAGATGACCTTAGGTTAGGTGATACATTTTTGAAATAATACTAAAAATAAAATCCATGAGGGAAAAAATCGTAAGTTGAATCTCATTAAAATTAAAAACTTGTTTTAATATTTAGATCTTTGATCCATTTTGACTTTAGTTTAAAAAATAAAAGTCTGAAAGAGTAATAAGATCCAAAGTATACAGTAGATATTTTAATAATGAAGGACAAAGTGCTCAAAAGGACAGAACTACTGGTATAGGGGAAAGGGAAAAAAGAAGAAAAAATCAACTGGGATGCAGTGAATTGTAGTCCTTAAATTTGATACTATAAACTCACTTCATGAAATGACCACCAAACTAACTTAACTTCCTGAACTCCTCACATGATTTTCTCTATTCTATTCTATTTATTTGTGTTTTTAAATTTTTCCACTTTTTAAACATTTCAAAAGCAAATACCATGTCATTTTCCATGATGAATCACAGTGGAAATAAAGCTAAAAATAAAAATGGTTTATTTTTAAAATAGTGTGATAAACAAAAAAAAAACAATAAATAAATAAAAAAGAAAAGCATAATTTAAAATCAGTTCACTCAGTTTGCCACACTTTGGGGAACACAGACTGGCTAAATGAGATTGGGTTGTCTAACACTGTCATACTAGCTCCTTCAGAATGGAGATGGCACCGGCTTTGTCTACGGGCTTCCATAGGCTTGTCCTGGCGCTGGTGGGGGCATCTAGGCACTTTCTCAGTACCAGCCCTAAGAATGAGTCCGGAATGACATCTAGGCTTAGTTCTTCCACTGTTGAAAGACCTGTTTCTTTTTGAAGTCCATCACCATAGAGCAAATGAAAGGTTTTCCCAACTGAGAAAATGTTGACTCCTTAAAAGTTTGTGGAGATCCTGAGCTGACCCACTTTTCTGTGGCTCTGGATGATTTTAGGTTTTTTTGTTTTTGGTTTTTTTTTTTTTTTTTTTGGTATCAGGGATTGAACTCATGTCACGCTTGCGAGGCAGGCACTTATGCCACTGAGCTAAATCCCTGGCCCATCTGGATGATTTTATATTCCATGTTGTGATTTGAGAATAAGCTAAAGCATTTTTTCTCTTTCCCCACTTCTAAGGCAAAGACATTATTATCATGTCTACAGCAGAGGAAAGGGTGGCTGTTGATCATGCCCTTGATTTCAATCTTTTCACCTCCTTGTGTTATAAGGGCTGCCATTTGTACCATTAGTGAATGACTCCATGACCAATAATAGTCCTATGATTTCCTGGTACATTTTTCTGATGAGGGAGATACAGATATAGAATAGCACCTAGGGCTGATCAGAACCTTGGTTGCCTCATCAGGGGAGTATGGTGACGGATAAAGCAAAACAGAAATTTGCTAGGTTCAGAGGAACTGAGAGGTCAGTGCCTCAGATTAGGCAAAGACAAAAACCTCTTCACTTTTATTAGCCAGTGAGAAGCACAGTTGGTGGGGTAGTGTGATTTTCCTATTACAGTTTGTTCAAGGAAACAAGTTAAGATCCTTTCATACACCGAGGTACTTACTTTCATCGTATTGTCCTTAGCAGAGGTTACCTTGCCTCAAGAGTGCTGGAGTTATGGGATTACAGCCCACTCAGCTAGGAAACCTACAGCCTTCCATGAAACTTCCCTATTCCTGAAGTGAGTTGACATCTGCCTTGTGACTGTGGGACCTTTGATTGGCCCCATCAAGTTGTACATATCATAGCTGGTCCACAATAGAAAGGCCAAAACAATCATGGCAGAATCTGTGACTCATTGGCATTGCTAGACAGGTTCTTTCTTCCTCCCTGGATTATTTTTCCAGGAGGATGCACACATAGGGGATGATGGATCCTAGGACATAGGGGTGACATAAAGGAATTTTAAGCCTATATTTAGTATTTCCTTTGGGTATTTTTTTATTTTAAAGGGAATAAAATCAAGCAAAACAAAACAGAATAAAGTCAATCAAAACAAACCAGTGTGAGTGACACAGGACTTCAAAACAAGAAGAAATTGACAATGGTTAACATAATGCCTCTTGTCAAAACAGCTACAGATGCCTTCAGACAGTAAAAATTAAACAAAACAGAACAGACTAGAACCAATAAAAACAAATCAATGAATGTGATGAAGGACTTCAAAACAAAATGAGTAAATCTAAAATGGCTAACATATTTATCTTTTAAATAGCTACCGATGCCATCAGATATAATAAAATCAAGCAAACAAACAACAACAGAAACAAAAGCAGAATAAAACCCAACCCAACAAAACAATGAAAATGATAGAGGACTTCAAAAAAGATGATAGGGAATTAACAATTGCTACCACTTTCAGAAGGAGATCCCCCATAGATGCTACATTGCATATTGTTATCCTCTGAATAGATGATCAGACTAGTGGCTTTAGACATACAAAGTCAGTGAAACACTAAACACTATAAGCATTAAATTGTATTTTACCTCAAAAGCTATTTTAGCAACCTGTATTTCTCTAGATTAGCTGGTCACTTTTGGCGGGGTGTGTGTGTGTGTGTGTGTGTGTGTGTTGGCTCTTGTTGTTTCCCAGTCCATGCTCCAGAAAGGGCTGGCATCTGGCTCTCCCTTCAGCCCATGCATGGCACCAGTTCACAGTGGAGACTTGCTTCTTGGTGACTTCTTGTTCTCTTCCCCTGCAGTCTGCAAGTGGCTCTGACTCACAGGAAAATACTGACATCTGGCTCTCCCCATAGTGCTGATTTGCAGGGAGGGCTTGCCTCTTGGTGACTTCTTGTGCTCTTCCCCCTCCTTAGAGGATTTTTAACATCGGAGGTTGCTCCTGGCATGGTTTTTTTTTTTTTTTTTTTTTTTTTTTTTTTTTTTTGCAAATATTAGGTATGGTGATTTCTGTGTTGTTTGAGTGCTTCCTTAGAAGTTCCAAAAGTAGGGGCTGGGGATTTAGCTCAGCGGCATAAGCGCCTGCCTTGCAAGCAGGCAGTCGTGAGTTCGATCCCTGGTACCGATAAAAACAAAAAAGACGAAAAAAAAAAAAAAAAAAAAAAAGAAGTTCCAAAAGTAGAAACAAGGAAAGGGAACTAAAATTAAGATGTGTTATATACATGTACTAACTCCACATAAAGAATGTAACATTATGTGCTGCACAGCAGTACAAAAAATGGGAGGGAGTCAAGAGATAGATGAAATGGGGAGGGAGGGAAGGGAACAGGGAAAAAAAAGGAATTAAGATGTCTTATATGCACATAATAATTCCTCACAAGGAATATAAACATTATGTACTGCAAACATGGTCTAATGAAAAATGAGAAAAGAAACAGGTAGTGTTTTTTTGTAAGTTACATGTGCATATACCTGGTGCTAGTCAGAGCAATGTTAGGTCAAAAGCAAGTTTCTGCTAGTAGTGAATCTCATTTGCAATAGTACTGTAATGAAAAAATCTAAACAAAAAAAAAAAGGAAGGAACCTTCATAAAGAAAATTGTGAACTTTTGTAGACACACACAAAAGAATATTACAGTATGAATAGATGGCAAGATATTAATAAGATTAATCCCAATAAAAATTCCAGTGACACTAGAGGAGCAGGATTTGTGAAACAGTGCTAAAATCTATAGGTAAACCTCAGGATACAAGAAATCTTTGAAAGTCTATAGTATTGGAAGATTTAAAATGTATTGTAGACCAATATGCAGATATTGGTCCATTATAAAGATACTGATCTATTATAAAGAACTCTGGCTATGAGCAGTACTCATTTCACCAGAGTGAATATACATGTATCAATGTCAAAAGTGGCATCACAAATCATTAGAGACAGAAAACTGGTCAGCTGGTCTTGTGTGTACAGCTGGTGGGAAGCGAAGGTAGATTCTCCCAACATACCATCTCCTGACCATAGACATTTGAATTACATTGCCATTTGTGTGTAGATGTAAGACCATGGGAAAGCAGTTCTTCATTCCAAAGAACCAGGTGGGGTCCTCTGAGGCAGACATGGGCTGACACAGCCCTGCACCATCTGGAGACAGAGCTACTCTGTGGCACAGTGTCCTGCAACAAATACACTTAACCACATTTCTGCTAGTTGAGCTCTTAAAGTTCAGAAGAGATGGCAACATAATGATAAATCTTCCCAAGGCTGCAATACTTTAATCAACATTTCTTGGATTTATGTCAAAAGCAATTAAGGAAATTGGTGAAGTAAGAACGTAAAATCACTAGACGACCATTTGACATTTAGTGTATCATTATTAGTAATCAGAGATTACTCCAAGCAAGTTATATGGAACTCAAATTCTGTGGAGCAATTAGGAATCTAAATAAAAATAAATTTTTCTCATTTACGTCATTTCTAACTTAACTATTATTAAATTATGGATGAGAAAATTTGGAGATGAGCAGAAGCAAACCCCTCTCACTAAAGAGCGCCAAACCAAAAATAACAGGAAAGAGATGGGCAGTAGTGACAGTCATCAAAGCCTAGGGCTTTTCTCTGCACTATTCAACCATAATACACCCTTCTAAAGTGTTTACAGAGAGTGTTTCCTGTGGTGGAGGTTATCAGCTTTCTTTAATGTCCAATCCTGCTCTGCTTTCTACTGTAAATTATTAATTAGTCAGCAAAACAAAGCATTAATAAATTAGAAAAATTCAAGCTTAAATTTATTTGTATTAGTCTTTAGGGTCCATCACTTGGTAAAATTATCATTGCTGCTTGTTTCGGTCCTCAGTAGGAAGGCGCTCACAGCATTCTGTGGAGTTACCCTATATGGTTGTTGGAAGCAGACCAGAAGGAGGATGAGCCCTTGGAGGTCAGCAAACTGGACCCTCCCTCCTCAGCACACAGTTCTCCTCCCAGGAGTACACACAGGGCTTCTAGCAGAAGGGCAAACGCCTGACAGCATTATCTCAGAAGACCAGAAATAGTGATGAAAGAAATACCAACCAGGGCTGAGAAAAATGTCACAAACGGTGAATAGATGGGATTGGCATTTTAAAAATTGTAAACTTCACTGGAAAACAATAGAACTCCTTGGTGACCAGAAGGAAGTCTAAAATCCATTTTGTAAGATACCTCTTTTTCTTTCCAAATGTATATTATTTTATGAGTTTGACTTTTACCTTTCCTCTTATTTGGATTTTTTTCCCACTTTGTTTTGATTAGTATATTTTTGCAATACATAAATACTTCCATCATGCAGAACACAATTGGTACATATACATATTGAATCTTGTGCAAACTTTATTTAATGGAGAATATAATTAGTTCTAGAATCACTTGTTAGGGATGGTCTGCAGAACACTTTAACTCTTTGGAGGTGACCTCTGGTAAGGACCAACTCCTATGTGTGTTCCTTTGGTTTTCCTGGCGGACTAGTAATTTATGATAACCTTTCTCTTCATGGAGAAACGATTTGTCCCAATGTATCCAAGATTGGGTTGGGACAGGCAGACAAAGAAATCATGGATGGGGTACTTCAAAATAAACAGCTACAGGAGGTACCAAAAGATATTTCAGTGTAACCCAACCCTGAAGAAGCATTTTGAATTCTACCCACTGTCTGTACCACTGGGTTTTTCCTTGAAAGAACTTTAGAAAATTTAAAAAAGTAGAAGCCAAACTCAAATTCGATTACTATTCTTCTTTTAGAAAAATTTCTCTTTCCTATAAACATCCATGTTTATGGGAATGTATGAACAATATTTTAATAATGATAATAATAAAGGCAGAGCAAACAGCTGCACTTGACTGTCTGGAAGCCAGGGGATAATGGCATTCTGGCTTTGATGCCTTCTGACCTTGTTTACATAGCAAATGAGATGGGTATTAACAGCCCTGGGAAAGCTGCCCTTTCATACTTGACATTGAGCTCATCTGGTACAAATAGAAAACCTTGAGGAAATGTGAGTCTATCTCTCCCAGAGGTCATCATTTATCATGTGAATATGAGGGCCTCTCTCTGATCTTTGCTGGGTTTGCACACCATGGTGACAGGCACCCAGCAGAGCTGAGTGCTCTGATTTGGCCTTCTCATCTGGGTCTACAGTCACCTTTGATCTTGAGCTCACCTGGTGTAGGTCTCACCAGGCCCCTCAGTTCCCAGGGCCATGCCTCACAGTGTGCAGAGTCAGTGGACTTCTCTCATGAGCCCTGAGTTCACCCTCCTCTGCTCACTGGCACCAAGAAGCCCACCTCCTAGGAAAGTCAGTCTGACATCCAAAACTTCCCAGCGTGTGCTTTGCTGTTTGAAAAGCAAAGGCAACCCCAGCCTTGTGTTAAGGAATGACTAATAACAAGTACATTGAGGTTTTTCTTCCTGAAGTATTAGGCAGTTATTCCCCTAAAATTACCTGCAGTGGAGCCTTGCAAGGAGTGATAGAAAACATCAGTGAAACGAAGAAGCCTAAGTGATTCTTACTGACCCTTAGGCTCATGCAGAAGTCTCTGTCTAATTAAAGAATTATTCCCTTTCTGGGTTCACCCCTCTTTCATGCCTGAGTTCTTGAATCATAATTCTTTAAGTGTGCAAAAAAGTACATGTTCAGGAGGAGAAGGAGGAGGAGAAAGGAGAGAAAACAACATGTATTCACTGAACCACAAGCAGGAACTGGGAACCTAAAAGTAGCTATTTTGGTTTACTTGGAGTCAAGTAATACCAAAAGGTACATTCAGGGCTCAGAGGATGGCTTAGTGATAGAGCATGTGCTTGATGTGTGTGAGGCCCTAGGTTCAACTCCCCCATCCCCTCCACCCCACCATCAGCATGAGCACCCCACCATCAGCATGAGAAGTTACAGTCAGTATGAGTTCATCTATAGCAACAATAAAAACAACATTAAGAGCAAGAAGAGACTGTAAGGATTTGGTGAAATGATGGCACACACCAAGTTGTGGGTCTGTCCTGGGTGCAGCCCTCCCAAGCCATGTGACCTCACTGACGTCTCTGGGTTTTAGAGTCCTCATCTGCTCAGCATGGATTCGTGAATATGATTGTGATTTTGAGGGCTCTTTGCCAGTGCCTGCCAAACATTGCTGTTGTAAAATTTATTGCTTGTAGAGCTATGGGAATTGGGTGTTGAGACATTTAACAATTTGTCACTCTACCTGGCAGAGTTCAGAGAGTCTGACTCATAGGACGCCATTCACAGATGTCACCGCAACCTGTCTGAGGCGGCCGCTAATGAGTTCCCTTTTTCATGGGCAGCTGCTGGCACGTGGCACCCCCCCAAACCCCTCTCCCACTCGCACCACCCTCACAATACCTCAGGTACATTAAAAGGATGTTTGCAGGTGATCTAAATACTTAACCATAGAGAATAATTCAGCCTCTGCATTTCCAAAGAACTCACAAATGATGACACATTTGGAGATCAGCACATGTGAAAGTAGAGGACTGGCTGGGTTGTATGTTCTCACATGCAGTTTGGCATGATGTTTTTTTGTAAATTAGATGAGGGTCATTCACAGCTAAAGGCAATACCCTGGCTAATGTGTAAAGCTATAGGAAAATAGCAAATCTGTGAATGTGATTACACTTACACAAGTACTGCCTAAGCTACATCAAACTAGGAACTGAGGGAAGCTTCTTTAATTTGTTGAAAGTTGTCAATAAAAACTTCTACTGAGGGGCTGGGAATTTAGCTCAGCGGCATAAGCACCTGCCTTGCAAGCGGGTAGTCGTGAGTTCGATCCCTGGTACTGTTAGGGCCGACGCCGCAGGGAAAGAGACCCCAAGGACTCAACTCTTGGTGAGGGAAAAAAGTTTATTTCCATGCGCATGGGGTCCCCCAGGCAAACAAGTGCGGAGGGGCCTCGAGGGGAATTTGTGTAGGGTTTTTAAGGGTATAAGCGGGAGGCAAGCAAGTTTACAGAAGCAAATCGCATTGGTTAATTTTGAGCAGCATAGGATTTGGCAGAAATTGATTGGAGGGGTTTGGGGTTGAGTAACCATGGAGACTGGGGGTCCTAGCCCAGTCACTATGTGCCCAGAACAGAACAGTTACTTGTCTTACTTATCTCGTTGAGACAGAACGACCTTGCAGGTGCATTCTTTCTTTTTTTTTTTTTCTCTGCTCTGATAGCTCTGGGGAGTTAGGCATTTCTTTCTGCTCTGCTCTGATAGCTCTGGGGAGCTAGGGAGTTAACCCTTTTATTTCCCCGCTCTGGGGAGTTAGGGAGTTAACCCTTTCATTCCCGGCTCTGGGGAGTTAGGGAGTGAAACATTCTTTGCTGCTTTTTATAACTCGGGGAGGGGGTTATAGCAGGGGGGTCAACTCTCACATTCCCCCCCTTTTTTTTTTTCGATGACTTTTAATCTTAAAGGTCCTGTATTGGTAAGGGGTCATACTGTTGACGTAGCACCATAACCTTTACTTGAGAGATCTGAGCCCTCACAAACTGGGTTACTCGGTTAATGAGGTAAGGGGCTATAGCCATGACTATAATGAATCCAGCCAGGGGTCCCAGTAAAGGGAGAATATAGGGCAGGATTGATTTCCAGAAGGAGAACATTTTGGCTTTACTTGAAGGGGGCTCTTGAGATTTAATTTTTTTTTTCTTAGCTTTTTTATTGCATCTGTTTATAACCTTGTATGTGTCTTTAAAATCACAAGCTTTTAAGAACTTTGACATAGTTTATCAACTTGTTTACAACATAAGGCCCAGTAGGAGGATTAACAAAGGTCTTGTAGCTGTCATTAAAGCTGTTAACCAAAAGGAGAAAGAAAACCAACATTTAAATTTACTCTGTTTTACCATATAAGTAACAATTTTTAAGTCAGACAGAGGCCTCTTTGGGGTCTCTATAAAGGAGGAGAACACAAAATTATCAGTTATATTAGACAATCTTAAGCTTTAAAGTGTCCTTGGAAGAAATGACAGTTTACTTATTTGTAGGCTGACGGTCTTTTGAAGTTGGGACTTGTCTGCATTGGGAACGTTGAATTTAGGCAGGCTTTTAGCTATTTTGACAATCTATTGCGGCTCAAGAGATTTACGGTGAGGTCGCTCTCAAGAGATTTACGGTGAGGTCGCTTGTCCAGGTGTCTAGGCTCTTTAGCTGCAGTGGGCAGCAGCGAAGTAACCAGTGGATGGAAGTCACAGCTAGCTGAAAAGTCTGGGGAGACTTAATAAGATCTTGATTAGTTAAATTAGCTAATTTTTAGAAACCTCACATAAAACTTCAAAAGAGGAAATATCTGCAACATAGGGGGTGTATCACGCATGTAAAGGGGCAGAAGGAAAAGAGACTCACCCAGTTTTCGCCAGTTTTTAAGGCCATTAGTAATTATAGTCTTTAAAATCTAACTTATCTTTTTACCTTTTTTGAACTCTGAGGCTGGTAAGCCCAATCGAGTTTTTTAATTGATCTGTAAAGCTTAGGTTAATTTGAGTTACTAGGCTATAAAAGCCAGGCCATTGTTGGACCCCACGGATAAAAAGGGAGACCAAATCAGAGAAACTGCTATCAGAGCTGACTCAGACTAAGTAGAAAACACTTATATTTTTGAAGTTTAGGCTTTTTATTTTTGTAAAATCTATTTTTTAGTGTTTTTAGGCATAGTCCCACGATAACCAGTGGTTTTTATTTGTTGCAGTACTTTTAGATTTACCAATTGGCACTGAGGGCATCTGAAGCTCACAGACTGGGCTAGCTTGATATTAGCCCCCGGAATCTCTTGGAAGTTGAGCTGTCAGATGTTGGTCTTTTTAAGTGCAAATGGGCTCTTGAGAGACATAACTGTTTTCATCAGAGAAGTAGGATGGACCTCTAGACAGTAGCTTATCAACTACATAAGGTCGATGTTTCGTGAGGTGATCAATGAGGCAACGAGGGGTCATCCTCAGGCAGCAAAGTAGCCGAGTTTGAAGCTGTTGTTTCTAGAAATAGTGCCTGATAATGTATGGCTCAGGAATTAGACATCCATCAGTCTGGTGGAACCTTGATGAGAGTCTCCAGTGAATAGGAGGAAACAATTAAGAGTTTGTGTCCAAAAGTCAATTTTTAAGCCTCCTTTATGAGGGGGCCATTGAAGAAATCACCGCAGACAGGGTGGCCATCTGGTTGCCACAGAACCAAGTCTCTTGGAAAGGTAGACAACAGGCCTCTGCCAGGGTCCCAAACTTTGGATCAGTCCTGTGGCTCTTAGAAATTTTGTACTTGTCTTTTAGTCACAGGGACTGGAATCCGTTAGATGGCTCACAACAACCAGTGTAGTCTTTTTTGTGTAGACTGGTTTTGATAAGGTCGGGGGGACTCGCATCAGAGCAGTTACTTTTTTTTTTTGGCTGGCCTCTCTGATGTGATTGTTACTCTTTTAGCGGCCTGATCTGCCAAATTGTTTCCTCAGGTGAATAGCAGCAATCTGCTGACAGCCAGACTGCTGCCAGCAAATTTAGGATTTGTGGAGCCCTCTTTTTTTTTTTTTTTAATCTTAGCTCTGGCCAAGGTTAAGAGACCTCGCTCTTAATAGATGGCTCTATGTATATGTATAGTAGCAAAAGCATATGTACTATCAGTATAGATGTTTACCCTCTTTTTCGTGGCTAGTTTTAGTACATCAGTCAAAGCAATGAGCTCCGCCTTTTGGGCAGAGGTGCTAGGCTCTAACCCTTTAACCCAGAGTACCTCCTTTTTGGTGGTCACTGTTGTCCCGGCCACTCATCTGTCTCTGCCGTTCTGGATGAAGCTGCTTTCATCGAACAGTTGTCGGCATTTTCCAAAAGCTGGTCAGTAAGATCAGCCTGTGGGTTCCGCTGCAGTTTGAGGATGTCAGCACACTCATGGAGAGGTGTCCTTTGTTCCTCCAGGTCATCATCAGGCATAAGGGTGGCTGGGTTTAAAGCTGAAGAAGTCTTGAATATCATTAACTCTGGGTCTAGAAGCAGGGCTTGACAGTAGAATTCTGGCATTTGAGAGCCTTTTTTTTAGGAGGGGTTTTTGATAAGAGTCTCTAAACTGTGAGAGGTTACCACAGAAATCACTTGCCCAAAGCGAGTTTTTTTGTCTTTTTAAGTAACATTGTCACAGTAGCTAGTATTTTTAGGCAGGGGGCCATACTCCTGTTACTGGATCAAGTCTTTTGGAGAGGTAGGCTATAGGCCTCTTTTAAGGGCCAATGTCCTGAGTTAGGACTCCTTTGGCAATGTCCCTGAGTTTATCTATGAACAAGATGAAAGGCTTTGTAACGTCAGGGAGTCCCAGGGCTGGGGCCTCTGTCAAGGCCCGCTTGAGCTGTTGGAAGGCCTGTTTACATTTATCAGTCCAGTTCAGCGAATTTTGAGTTTCTCCCTTATGGGAGTCATAGAGGCAAGCTTTTTAGTAAAATTTAGCCTACAGTATCCAATTGCCCCCAGAAACTCTCGTCTGTTTTTTAAAAGTTTTTTCTCATAGAGCAATTTTAACATCTTGGCTATCTTTTTGTAAATTTTTTAGTTTTTAAAGACCTTTTTGTGCTATCTTTATTAACTGGCTGAGGGGCATTTTTTTAAACCTCTTAAACCTTTGTAATTTTTGTCTAACATGTGGGGCCGACTGAGTTACAAAGAGAACAACTGGCGATACTGGGAAACCTCCTTACCTCTGGATGTCCAGTCAGGGTGGCACAAAAGGAGAACATGGTTTTGGCATTCCGGATCAGAGAGCCGGCTTTATCTGGATGGCACACTGTTTTTTGTCCAAGGGTGTCACGTGGCAGGCCATCATTTTACTAAAATTATATTCTTAACAAAAAGGGCTTTTTTATAGGTAACAAAATTGTGCTGCATAATCTCCCAGATGTTCACAGTACATGTAAGAACTTGTATCTTATTTGTAGTATCACCTATAATCTCATTTTAATGGAAACATTTTGTAGCAAAGTACAATCTTATGTATACTTTTATCAAAACTGATCTAATACTGTCAAATTCTGAACACATTTACTTTTTGTCAAACCTGTTATTTGTAGTACTATAAACCAAGACAAATAAAATTCACATCCTCTTGAGCCTTTTATAACTTACAATAATACCTCTCAAACTAAGCTTTAATCTTTTTTTACATTCTGGCATAGCCAGACACCTTTACTTGAAGACCACTCTCTTTGTCCCTCTTTTTACTATTACCAGTCAATTACCTTTTTTCTCACTTCTCAGACAACATCAAAACTCTCAACAAAACCCTTGAAGTCACCTTTTAGTAGTCTAAAACATACTTATTTTATGTCTTTTTATCACATAAAAATGCTGTATTTTAAAAACAAAACTGTAACCTTTTAACTGGCTCAAATATAGTATGACCTGGTTTTTACTTGGTAAAGTTGATATGATTCTTAATAACCATAGATATACATATATATGTGCACATGTTTACATTTTTATCAGAGAGGAAAAAATACTCCTTTTAAAAGGTATGTTGAGGTTGCAAGCAATCAATTGAAGTCTTACATATTAAACAAGATGCCACAACATTAAAGACACAAACAAAGGGAGCTTCTTGCATAGTTTGGTCAGCTAAAAGAAATAATTTTTCTTATCATGAACCTTGAATCTAATAAGCCATATGGATCCTGCAACAGAAATGGGCAACAAGCCCCTAAGTTAGTAACAAGTTTAAACAGGCAACCAAGGAGAGGGCGGAGGAAGGAAGGGTTTTACCCACGGTGGGGGCTCTTTCCTGAGGTCCTGCCATACCAAGATGTAGGCATGCTGGTCCGGGTGGCCCTCTTCGTCCGGGGCGGAAGATGATGTTCTTAATTGCTAAGATGAGGGGAAGGTGGAAAGTCCCCTCTGGTGGCCAACCCACGGAGAATGTGGGCCACTCAGACGAGCAGAAAGTCTGTCATTTACTTTTTTAACCTGTAAGGAGAGATTGTGAGCCCTCTCTCAAACCTCTGACCAATGGTCGAGGGTGAGGGACAATGGGGACGATGTCGTTTGTCCCATGGTGTTCTGAAGACAAAGAGTGGTTAGCGTACGCGCGACACAACAAATAACCGATCACAACAGTCACAACACACAGGACAAACAGGCCGGCCACCTCACTCTCACGCATGAGTTTCACATCAGATGAGTCACCTTAGGGGGTGCCTCCAGAGTGGCCCGGACGGACCACAGATTGGGAATGAAATTCCCCAGATTGGCCCAGAAGGACCACAGATTGGGAATGAAATTCCCCAGATTGGCCCAGAAGGACCACAGATTGGGAATGAAATTCCCCAGATTGGCCCAGAGGACCACAGATTGGGAATGAAATTCCCCAGATTGGCCCAGAAGGACCACAGATTGGGAATGAAATTCCCCAGATTGGCCCAGAAGGACCACAGATTGGGAATGAAATTCCCCAGATTGGCCCAGAAGGACCACAGATTGGGAATGAAATTCCCCAGATTGGCCCAGAAGGACCACAGATTGGGAATGAAATTCCCCAGATTGGCCCAGAAGGACCACAGATTGGGAATGAAATTCCCCAGATTGGCCCAGAAGGACCACAGATTGGGAATGAAATTCCCCAGATTGGCCCAGAAGGACCACAGATTGGGAATGAAATTCCCCAGATTGGCCCAGAAGGACCACAGATTGGGAATGAAATTGCCCAGATTGGCCCAGAAGGACCACAGATTGGGAATGAAATTCCCCAGATTGGCCCAGAGGACCACAGATTGGGAATGAAATTCCCCAGATTGGCCCAGAAGGACCACAGATTGGGAATGAAATTCCCCAGATTGGCCCAGAAGGACCACAGATTGGGAATGAAATTCCCCAGATTGGCCCAGAAGGACCACAGATTGGGAATGAAATTCCCCAGATTGGCCCAGAAGGACCACAGATTGGGAATGAAATTCCCCAGATTGGCCCAGAAGGACCACAGATTGGGAATGAAATTCCCCAGATTGGCCCAGAAGGACCACAGATTGGGAATGAAATTCCCCAGATTGGCCCAGAAGGACCACAGATTGGGAATGAAATTCCCCAGATTGGCCCAGAAGGACCACAGATTGGGAATGAAATTCCCCAGATTGGCCCAGAAGGACCACAGATTGGGAATGAAATTCCCCAGATTGGCCCAGAAGGACCACAGATTGGGAATGAAATTCCCCAGATTGGCCCAGAAGGACCACAGATTGGGAATGAAATTCCCCAGATTGGCCCAGAAGGACCACAGATTGGGAATGAAATTCCCCAGATTGGCCCAGAAGGACCACAGATTGGGAATGAAATTCCCCAGATTGGCCCAGAAGGACCACAGATTGGGAATGAAATTCCCCAGATTGGCCCAGAAGGACCACAGATTGGGAATGAAATTCCCCAGATTGGCCCAGAAGGACCACAGATTGGGAATGAAATTCCCCAGATTGGCCCAGAGGACCACAGATTGGGAATGAAATTCCCCAGATTGGCCCAGAAGGACCACAGATTGGGAATGAAATTCCCCAGATTGGCCCAGAAGGACCACAGATTGGGAATGAAATTCCCCAGATTGGCCCAGAAGGACCACAGATTGGGAATGAAATTCCCCAGATTGGCCCAGAAGGACCACAGATTGGGAATGAAATTCCCCAGATTGGCCCAGAAGGACCACAGATTGGGAATGAAATTCCCCAGATTGGCCCAGAAGGACCACAGATTGGGAATGAAATTCCCCAGATTGGCCCAGAAGGACCACAGATTGGGAATGAAATTCCCCAGATTGGCCCAGAAGGACCACAGATTGGGAATGAAATTCCCCAGATTGGCCCAGAAGGACCACAGATTGGGAATGAAATTCCCCAGATTGGCCCAGAAGGACCACAGATTGGGAATGAAATTCCCCAGATTGGCCCAGAAGGACCACAGATTGGGAATGAAATTCCCCAGATTGGCCCAGAAGGACCACAGATTGGGAATGAAATTCCCCAGATTGGCCCAGAAGGACCACAGATTGGGAATGAAATTCCCCAGATTGGCCCAGAAGGACCACAGATTGGGAATGAAATTCCCCAGATTGGCCCAGAAGGACCACAGATTGGGAATGAAATTCCCCAGATTGGCCCAGAAGGACCACAGATTGGGAATGAAATTCCCCAGATTGGCCCAGAAGGACCACAGATTGGGAATGAAATTCCCCAGATTGGCCCAGAAGGACCACAGATTGGGAATGAAATTCCCCAGATTGGCCCAGAAGGACCACAGATTGGGAATGAAATTCCCCAGATTGGCCCAGAAGGACCACAGATTGGGAATGAAATTCCCCAGATTGGCCCAGAAGGACCACAGATTGGGAATGAAATTCCCCAGATTGGCCCAGAAGGACCACAGATTGGGAATGAAATTCCCCAGACCGATAGGAAAATCCTATCGCAGACGGTGAGTCACGGAAAACCGTGTGGGGCGTCCCCCGGTCACCAGAGAACAGAGAACAGATAACAAAAACAGGTAACAAAAATTGCCCGGTTGGCTCAGGGCGTAAAATACCGGTAGATTGATCCTCAGAGTAAAAATAAGAAGCGACCGGTCGTACTCACCCACCACAGAGCCGTTGAGGTCACCTCCCGTGAGACGTGCTATCTCGCTGGGGCCTCCAAGATGTTAGGGCCGACGCCGCAGGGAAAGAGACCCCAAGGACTCAACTCTTGGTGAGGGAAAAAAGTTTATTTCCATGCGCATGGGGTCCCCCAGGCAAACAAGTGCGGAGGGGCCTCGAGGGGAATTTGTGTAGGGTTTTTAAGGGTATAAGCGGGAGGCAAGCAAGTTTACAGAAGCAAATCGCATTGGTTAATTTTGAGCAGCATAGGATTTGGCAGAAATTGATTGGAGGGGTTTGGGGTTGAGTAACCATGGAGACTGGGGGTCCTAGCCCAGTCACTATGTGCCCAGAACAGAACAGTTACTTGTCTTACTTATCTCGTTGAGACAGAACGACCTTGCAGGTGCATTCTTTCTTTTTTTTTTTTTTTTTCTCTGCTCTGATAGCTCTGGGGAGTTAGGCATTTCTTTCTGCTCTGCTCTGATAGCTCTGGGGAGCTAGGGAGTTAACCCTTTTATTTCCCCGCTCTGGGGAGTTAGGGAGTTAACCCTTTCATTCCCGGCTCTGGGGAGTTAGGGAGTGAAACATTCTTTGCTGCTTTTTATAACTCAGGGAGGGGGTTATAGCAGGGGGGTCAACTCTCACAGTACCAATGAAAAGGAAAAAGGAAAAAGACAAACAAAACAAAACAACAACAAAAAAACCCTTCTACTGATAAATATGCACATAGTCCCTAAGTTGGGAATGAGACAGACTGTCTACTTGTACCATACCTATTCAGCCTTGTCCTGGACATTCTAGACAGTACCACCATCCAGAGAAATAAAGACAAGTCAGAGAGATGAAAAAGGAATAAGCAAAGTGGTCACTATTTTCATGTTATACATGATGATTGTTTATGTAGGAAATTCAGAGATTCACACAATGGATGCTGAGAATATGCGGTGTTTCGATCTAGGTGATGGTCAATCATGTGTGTACTGGGCCAGGGCACAGCACCTGCCTGGCAAGTGCGAGGTTATGAGTTTAATTCCTGGTACCAAAACAAAACAACTTCCCCCAACCACCCCCCCCCCCCAATCAAATACGTACAAAAAGGTACAAATCAAGTATGTACTTATGCAAAAAGTCACTGAGCTTTACATTTAAAGTTTGAGCTTTTCTTTATGTAAATTGCATTACAGAATAAGTTATAATGGTTTTAAAATCATTTGTATTAACATATAATTAGTGATTAAAAAATATGCAAATGTATTGGCATTCCTCCTTTCAAAACTTAGAACTTAACTCTCCTGCCTCTAATGTGTGCTGAACTAGGTGACTCCCAGCAGGACAGGCAGGACAGAGGCCGTAAAGCCAATGCTGTATGATTTCTGAGATGAGGTTGTAAAATGGAGGTAGCTTCTGAGGCGGGAGGCCAGGGTGTGTGTTTTGCTCAAACTAGCTGGAAAAGTAGATGTGACCTGTTAATTACAAAATCCCAGGACACAAACTCAAAACACTTCCTGAAGCCCTGCACATGGGGCTTCCTGCAAGAGTCCCAGCAGGTTTCCCACAGGATGACCTGGACCTGATACCCGTGTGGGACAGACACCATCGGGCTCTCCCTACGTATTCCTTCACCATAACCCACTCTCATGCTGTCAAGTGTATTTTTTTAACTTTCTTCCTAATTTTAGTTGGCCCAAACTCACTGCAGAGCTTGTTTTTTCAGCTCTTTAATACATTTGAGATTTTACCATTTGTGGTCATTCTGATCAGTTCTTTACCTAGGGTAGAACGAACCTAGATATCGCCCTAGAAGGAGCCTGCAGCACCCCAAAACCTGGTAACATCTCCACATGACTGTGTCACTGTCTGTCTCTTACCCCTCGCCCCCACAACACTCCAAGAAGCTGGTCGCTGTGTTATGAAGACATCAACAGAGTGTGGAGCGCAGGGCCGGGAGCTGTAGCCTCTGACCAACAGCCGTTACCGAGCTGCTGGTAGTGAGACCCTGTGAGTCCTAATTGTTATGGTGACTGCAGTCTCATGAGCAACCCCAAAACAGAGCCCCCCAAATCACCACTCTGAAGTTCTTGCCCCACCTTGGAGAATAATACATTTTTATTGTTTTTCTTTCAGCGGTAAAGTTTTGGGGCCATGTGTTACACAGCTATAGATAACCACAGAATTAGTAGTTATGTGTGATGGGACTGCATCATGGCCAAGAAAGACTGAAGTGCCACATGTAAGGCATGATTTAGATGAAAATATATCTAGGTCTGAAGATTTTTTAAAAAACCCAGCTAGTATTATGTTGTTTTGTAGTTGCCCTTTCCCACTTTGTGCCCTGTGAACTTGAAGTCTCTACATATTTAGAAGAAGATTTTTATAGCCATGGGGGTGATTTTGGAGCAAGCCATTGAATAAGCATGACAGAGCTAAGGAATTTTCCCAAAGCAGCAAATCCGGTGTGACCACTACCAGAAACTTCTTTGCCACAGTGATCTTGTGAAAACGAATGAAGAGAAAAAGGTTGCTCCGTCCTATGAGCAACTTAAATCTCTGCTGGATGTATTTGGTGTCATGCATACTACTTTGTTTTTCTAAACAAGACATGAACTCTGTCAGCCATCTCCGTATTCATGCTTAGGGCCACCATAATGTTAGGTTTGCTCACTGAATGATGCAAGACCTGGTTATGATTGTGTTCCTATCATCAGGGTTACCTCCCTTCAGGCTGCCTGGGCACACAGAGTACCTTTAGCTTTTGCTGCTGTTACTACACAGCCATTCATGACCTGAATGACCACAGAGGAAAACACCAGCATCTTCTTGCTTGCTAATTACTCAGTGCACTAAGAAGAATTTCATTTCCTGAAGCAGGCCAGCTCATGCAGCCAGTAGGCAGCTCTTTCAGATTTGTTTAAAAACTAAACCAAACCAAACCAAACCAAACCAAACCAAACATGGTGGCTTCTAACTCATTATCATGTTCTTCCTTGTTGCAGTGTTTTCTTTCTTTCTTTCTTTCTTTCTTTCTTTCTTTCTTTCTTTCTTTCAAAGTGGATAACACAGAATAAAACCAATCAAAACAAGCCAGTGTAAGAAATACAGGCTTAAAAATATTATAAAATTAACAATAGTTACCATAATGCCTTTTGATGTCTTAAAAATAGTCGCAGAGGGGCTGGAGATTTAGCTCAGCGGCATAAGGGCCTGCCTTGCAAGCAGGCGGTCATGAGTTCGATCCTTGGTACCGATAAAAAGGAAAAAGACAAAAAAAAAAAATTGAAAAAAATAGCCACAGATAACCTTGAACATAGTAAAAATCAAACAGAACAGAACAGAGTAGAAACAACAAAGACAAGACAATGAATGCAGTAAAGGACCTCAAAACAAGCCAATAGTAAATCTAAAATTGCTACCATAATATGTCTTAGTATTGTTGAAATGGCTGCTCCTGCCATCAGACACAATCAAATAAACAAAAGAGAATAAAATGCAACTCAGCAAAACAATGGAAACAATATAGGACTTCCAAAACAATTCTGTGCAGAAGGAGATCCCTCCTAGATGTTACACTGCGTACCACTATCCTCTGAACCCATGATCAGACCACTGGCCTTAGCCCTGCAATGTTGGTGAAGCACCAAAGCGCCACAGGCATCCAATTGCATTTCACCTCCAGAGCTATCATCACAGCCTGTGTTTCTCCAGATCAGCAGTTGTGAGGGAGAGCGGTACGTGGAATGGTGCTTCTTGTTTGCTAGCCCTTGTGCTGGAAGATGCTGGGGTCTGGCTGTTCCAGTCCGGCGAGGGATCCATGCATGGTGCTGGTTCCCAGACTGGGTTTGCTCCCTGATGTGTCCTTTGTTGTCTCTATGTCTGGTCCGCAAAAGGTGCTGACTCACGGGGAGAGGCTAGGGTCTGGTTGTTCCAGTCTGGCAGGGGTCCATGCGTAGTGCTGGGTTTGCTCACTGATGTTGTTGCAGTGTTCTTGCTCTTTCCATTTGTTCTGTAACTTCAGCTGTATGTTTATTAAGTAAATCTGTCAATGCATGGTCATGAATAATTTTACCTATGATATACTTTAAATTAAGCTTGCTAGAAATAAGTAAATACCAAACAATGAACTAGTTATACTTAAGAATTTTTCTTCAAAAAATTGTTAGCATTTTTCTACAAGTAGTTTTTAATTGTTTTGTTTTAAGGGCATTAATTTTACCTGTAAAGACAGGAAAAGTCAAAGAACAGGAATCAAAACCGAAACCCCCAGAGCCATCCTGTGCCTGCAGAGAGTTTGTGAACCGTGACTGCTGTGCATTCTCGACATCTCTAAACACGCACTAGGCTCTGCTAGGAAGTTACTATGCAAAAACATACTCTTGAAGGGGAAATGAGCAGTTACAGGTGGTAAGACACAGAAATCAGAGGAAACTCTTCCTAAACTGACAAATCTTTGATAATAACCATTCACTTTAAAGTAACACAAAAGCAAGGGGATTTATGGTAGGAGAGATAATTTTAGAGTAAAGATAAGAGTGGAAATCATTGCTGCATAATAATTGTAATGGTGACTTTTTTTTTTTTAAATCATGAAAAGAACTTAATTACAAAACACTTTCTTTCCTCCTGAACAGTCTGAAGTTCTTCCAGAAGCCAGTGGGAGGTGAGACCACCGAAGTGGAATGAAGGAACCCTGGGGAAGATTTCTTTTTGAAACAAAGAATTTTGGGGAACCTACAAGAACACTGGGAACAAAATTGGGAGATGTGAGTCACTTTTATTCTGTTGCTGTGGGTGTTTTTACAGCTGACACAGAAACGACTGGGGCAGCCAAGAGAAGAGGAGGTAAGGGTCACAGGCATGTGGCATGAAGGGAAAATGCAACAGAGGTGATGAAAGGCAGACTTGAGATACAAAACCAGGGAGATCTAACGGGGAGATGGGAAATGTGGGCCTGCAGGACGTTTCTGGTCATTGAAACCTTGAGCTCAGTGCAGGGGCCGAGGCTGGGCGGGTTGATGGCATAAGGGACAGGTGTGAGGAGGTGTCAGTCAGTGACATCACAGCAGGCCTCGCTTTCCTTTTCATCACCTCCAGGGCCAAGAGCTTCGGGAGTTGTCCTAGCACAGCTCCTCCTGCCTGGAGCCTCTTGTGTTCTGTTGCTCTCTTTGATCCGAGTGATTAGCGTGTTCCACACCACATTCTCCAGGAGGAGGGTGGGAACAGGCGGGATTTAGAGGAGGCCTCGGGACCCAGCCTAGCAGATGCAACACTTGGAGGCAGGCAACCTCCTCTCTCAGTAAGCTTTCCCCCAAGATTGAGTGAAATACTGCGGAAAACCTGACTTCTGCAGCTCCAACAAGCTGTCTGAATAGGATGCTCCGGACAGGGCAGGGTTAGCTTGGGCCTTACTCACCCTTTTAAGGTTTTGCATGCTACTAGGCAGTTTTGCTCATCGTAGATCATGTCCCCTCACACTTCTGATCCGCTGCACAGTTAACATATGGTGAATAATCACATTGTGTGTGAAGAAGTTCCAAGTGTCCAAGGGCTTAAAAATCACAGGGTACACACATTTCCTTCTACTTCCCATGGCATCGTTCACAGTGCAAGATGACCAGTTTCTACCTCTTCAAGGGGACTTCTGTAATAGCTGCCTCTAAAAATGCAGTAGTAAATATTACATACAGAGAAGTGGAGCTAAGGTTTTGATGCTGAAATCAGCAGTGCAATCGGGATGGGCTCCCTGTGAGGGCTCTTGGGGCAGTGTTTCTTCTCCAAGTGTCCCTCTCCCTGATCTATAAAGCAAGGATGCTGCTGTGGCTGCTAATCGCTGGTGCTGGAGAAGCGTCTAAAGCATAAAGTGCTGGGAAGAGTCAGAGTCCTGGGGCCTGTGAAATATCAGTCTACCCTGGATGGTGTTGTAGTGGGGTTTCCTGCAGTCACGTGTGACTGAGTTTTCCATGAACTGGGTAGATGCAGACATATATCAGGTTCTAGAGAAAACCATCTCCAGATCCATAGTCAGCCCCAGATGGGGACTAGGGTTCTTCTCTGCAGATGTTCTGGGGCACAATCAGGCTAAATATTTGATACAAGAGAAGTTTGACTTCACATGAGTTTACAGAAATTACCAATTGCCTGGGAAGTCTGAATCTAGTTTCAAAAGTGTTGAAACTTCGAGTCGAATCAAAGGAAAACCAAGGTTTGCTCTTGGGTTTAAACTGGTTTCCTCTTGTGTGAGAGATGAAGTTTACTTAATTAGTAGTTATGGGGAAATTGCTGTTCTGCTTGAGAAAAGAAAAATAAAGAACTCTCACGACTGGTTTGGGCTTTCTAAAGGAGAAGCCAAGTCCCTTCTTTGGTGTGGAGTTCAAGGTCATACAGTTTTCAGTAATGTCAAGGGCAGCCCTCACTATGGGGAGAGTCACAGTTTTTCAGTCGCGCATTTATTCTTATATTAAATGAAATTCTATCAAGCTCCTTCCTTGTGCCTCACATGCTGCAAGGCCCTGGGCACTGCTCCTGTGGTGACAGACACTAAAGTGTCGCATTACTGCTGCTGAGTGTGTGAAGCCAATGGCATGTGTGACAGAGCACTAGGAGTCTCTGAATAATTGACTTTTGATCTGAGATCTGAAGGATGAATCTGAGTTCTTGTCAAAAAGGGGTGGTGCTTATTTCTGCAACATATCTCCTTAAATGGAAGCAATTCAAGAAAGATAAGCATGGTCCTTGTGCAGGGATGCCAGGCAAATTGGTGACACAATTCCATAGTTTTGCTCAACAATGTGTATGCATTAAATGCTCCTGTATTATACAGCACAGTGATAGTTGCTCCAGTCTTGCAGGAGGCTGAATCAAAAGGATAAGAGGCTCGGACTGGGCTGAATAACCTAGAAAGACCCTGTCTCAAAATAAAATTAAAAATAAAAAGGGCTGGGGGTGCGGTAGAGTAAAAAAAGAAAAGTGATTTCAAAGCTAAATTTTATGTTACATTATATTATATCACAATTTTGAAAAAGGAATGGGAGTACTCCAATGCAGGCTGAGGGAACAGCAGGTACAAATGTTACTGGATTGAAAAGAAGACTGCAAAGTTGGTGTGTTAAGACAGGGTGAGGTGGGTGCCCTTCAGATCAAGGTGAGACTGGCATTGACAGCAAAGGACAGGCTCCACAGAACCTGGTTATTCATCACCGTCCTAAGACTTGTGGGAGTAACTGCAGGGCTTTCATCAAGGCAGTGGCATAATTTGTATTTAAAACAACCATCCTGGGCTAGGGTAGAGAGTGGGAGGTGTGGTAGACCAGGCAGGAAGGTGGATGTGGCTGACCATTTGGAGTAAGATGTGGAGGTTGCAAAGAGAGAAGTGGGTAGGTTTGTGAGAGTTTGGAGTGGAAATAGCAGAACTTGTGATGGGATGCTAGGAAGGTGATGATGGTGAAAGAAGGGACCCATTAAGATGTCTCTCCTTGTGTCTGGGTAGCTAGTGGTGCCAGTGCCAAGGTCAGGAAGCACAGAGAAGAGGGCGGAGATGTGGGTCATGATTCTTGTTGGAATCCCAGTAGGTGGAATGTGGGACCTCAGTGTGGTTTGCAGATGCTGATGTGTGGGAAATCCTGTGTGTCAGGTGTTGCCTCAGGGCTCCTCAGGTCAGGGGTTAATTTCTTGCAGCATCTTTTATGATACTACATGATTCATAGCCCAGCCATGTCCCCTCAGGTATATCTGTCACAGGACACAAGAGGACTCAAGACAACAGGAGTAAACAAATAGACTGCCCATCTGCCTCATGCAATAGGCAGGTCTGCCTCACTGGACGATGACTCCAACAGGTCCTCCTCTAGATGCCTGCTCCCAGCAAAGCCACCCTGGCTTTGCACTAGATCCCAGCTGAATTCATACTGTGTAAAATGGGTTTGGGTGGACATAGCTGGGAGGCCCACCTGTGTCCACCTCCAGTCCCTTACACCCAAGAGTGGGAAGTCCCTAGAGAACGTCTGAAATGTCGGTGGCTGAGGCAAACACTGAGTACTGAATGATGGAAGCAAATGTGATGTCCAGTCATGGGCCTGAGCCTCTGGAACAGCTGCCTTTTCATTTAATGATCTTGGAAAAAGAACCACACATGGCTATGGTCCACTCGAGACAGAGTGGCATTTTATTTGTGAGCTCCTCTGTAAACCTGAGGAGCACACCAGCCTTATTCTGCACTAAGCTCATTCTTTATCCATGCCCCACTGATGAAAGATGTGTAAAGGCTCCCACTGAACAATCAAATGTCAAGAAAACAACATGCAGGGTGTCCCACCTAGGCAACTAAGCAGGGAATGAGTGCCTGCGATTAGTCACACATGCCTCAAGAAATAAATACTGGTTGGGTTCGGTGATAGACTCTTCATTATGCTCATGGACGGAGTCTTCTCACAATGTAGGGAAGTGTCCAGGCCCACCCATGGGGCAAGTTCAGAAACTTAGTTCCCTGGAACTGGCTGATAATAGTTCATTTAAAAGTAGTAAGAATATGAGAAAAAACTGTTTATTGCAACAACTCACCCTCAGATTTGAGGGTAAATAGGTATGAAGGAAAATTTGTTCATCTGCAAAGGCCAACTAGAATGACCTTGGCATGGCCTCAAGAAAGCGTGCGCTAGAAGTGAGGTGTAAACCAATATCACAAGGAAAAGCCTTCTTTGGTGGTACAAAATGGGTGGCAGTACAGCTGGGGTGTGGGAGAGGGCCCCAGGGGGAATGGGTGACAATTTCTATGCTACAGTTGCCCTTGTAAACTCTGTTATCTTTTCAAATTTCCCCTGCTTCTTAGCTTTCTGCAGGTGGAGCAAGCACTGCCATGCGGGTCAGTGACTCTGAACCACCCACCTAACGTGTTACTCAGATTTAGGTGCACTCATTGATAAGATAAGTTAGTGCTAGTCAGTTAGTCACCTCTGCCCTCCTTGTGGGGAGACAGGACACTTTAGACTTGCCAGTGAACAGGACTTCCTTGTTTGTTTTTGGTACTGGGGATTGAACTCATGACCTTGCACTTGCCAGGCAGGTGCTGTGCCACTGAGCTATATCCTCAGCCCAAGTGAATAAGATTTTAAATAGTGCATGGTGAGTTTCAGCTTCTGCTCTAAGTCCCATTTCATATGAGGAGTTGTTTAAGTGTCTTGTATGTTTAAATGTTTTGTCTTGTTAAAAATCTATCTCTGTTTCCTATTATCTGTCCTTTATTTTGATCTTTAAATTATTTATACTTTGGTTTCTCATATTAGAGAAACCATGTGACATTTAAGCTATGTGCCTGATTTATGGCTCTTAGACAAAAGCTCAGTTCAAGTTGTTCATGATCTTTTTTCCTTTCTCTGTTAGTGGTGTACCCCAGAGGATGAAGCTTGTTGTGCATTCACAAATCTGACTAGTCCTAGTCCTTGGTTCCTGGGAAGGCTACTTGAAATCGTTGGAATTTCCTGAGTCTTAAGAGTGCCTCTGTTATTTTTGAGCCTCTTGGATTACACCCAGTTTATCCAAACAGGATGACTCAGATTGGGTACTGTTCACTAGGAAGGCCAGGCATGTACCTACCAGGTTGAACTTTCAGCCTGGCTGCCCTCCACTAAAAGGGGAGGTGACCTTAAGAGCCTGAGTTCAGTCATGTGGCCCATGATTCAATCAACTGTGCGTACACAATGGAAACTCAGTAAAGTTCCAGACAATGAAGTCTGGTAGATGGAGCTTCCTCACTGGTGATCCTCACTGAGGGTGAGGCATACTCTTTCTCTGGGGAGAATCTATAGGCAACTTGTGTTCAGGACCCCTCCCACACACACACCTTGCTCTTCATGCTTTTATGTGGCTGATCCCAATATGAATCCACTATAATAAAATTTCTAAGTATAATAGTTTCCTAAATTCTATGAATCATTCTAGTGAATCATTACAACAATGGAGAGTCATGGGAAGCTCCTGGGCTTATAGTCAGTTGGCCAGAAGTGCAAGTAGCCTGGAGTTTCCCAAATATGTGACTGGCATCTGGGGTGAGGGCATCCTTTTGGGCATGTTGCCTTTCCACTCTGGGCAGTTACCATCAAAGCCGACTTACACTGCAGGGGGCAAAGCTCTGTTCATGACAGCAGAAGGAAGTGTCTTGTGTGCTGTGTGTCCTCTGGGTTCTTTCTGGGCCATTATCTCCCAAGTCAGCTTAGCTTTGTTTTGTTTCATTTTGTTCCTGGAGTTTTAGGGCAAAGGCACCAGCTCTGGGAGTGCCTACAGACTGGGTTCTGCCACCCAGTGCCAAGATGCCAATCAAAGAGATGAGCAGTGGTAAAGTCAGGAAAGAAAATTTAAGCAGTGTAGCTACACCAAATATGCCAGTCACTTATGGGGTGAGGGGCACATAGTTCTTGTTTGCCAGCCAGTGCACCAGAAGGAACTGGGGTCTGTCTGGTTCCAGTCTGGTGGCGGCCCACGCATGGTGCTGGTTCTATCAAAGGTAACCTCTACCTTGACATTTAAAATAACTACTTCTCTATCCTTTTTGATTGTCCAGAACCAAAAGCACTCCTCCACAGTTGGGTTTTGTCTTGCCTTTTGGAATTTTATATATACAGGATGTTAAAGTATGCATTCTTTTGTGTCCAGTAGATGACCCAGAGTCATTTTCCGAAATAGCTTCATCAAATCAGAGCCCTGTGCTCCACAGTTATCCTTGTGTTTTTGCCATTTCCCATTATTGATAAGGTTGAAACCCCTCTCCTATGTTCACTGGGCACCTGGTTCTCTTCCTCTGGAGAGAGCCTGCTCAGTACTTCTGATTGTTCCTTCCTGGTTTGTCTGTTTGTCTTTTAGGATTTGCAGGACATTTTTGACTCAAAATTTCCCTGTTATAAGTGACATATACTCCCTCACTCCAAGACTTGGCTCCATATTTTCCTGCATGGTGGACCTAGACAAACTCGACCTCCAGTTTCGTTTTTCAGTACTGTTGACTGAACTGAGGGCTCACACGTCTTAGACAGATGATGTACCATTGAGCTACATCCTCAGTCTTGGGGCTAGAGTTTTAAAATAGAGCATGACCTTTTCTCATGAGAGCTTCCAAAATTTATGTAAAGTAGAATTTATTGTTCCATTTGGAAGTGAATGTGTTAGTTGAACTTTTTGACATTATAACAAAATACCTGAGAGTATTAATTTATGGAGATAAAAAGGCTCACAATTTTGGAGGTTCCACTGCAATATCAATTGACCCCATTATTCTGGGTTGATGGCGAGGCAGCTCATTATGGTGGAAGTGCATGGCAGAGCAAAACCACTTACATCACAAGCCTGGGAGCAAAGAGTACAAGAGAAAGGGGCTCAGGTCCTGCATTTCCTTCAAAGGCACACTCTTAGTGACATAAAGACCTCCTACTATATCCCAGGTTTTAAAGATTGCACTACATCCCTATAGCACAATACTGGACACTGCATCTTATCACATGGGTCTTTGGGGATATTCAAGATCCACAACATAGCAATGAAGAAAGAGATGCTGACAGGGGTTAGACAGTGTACCTGCATCAGTTCCCAAGTCTGCCAGACTCCAAATCCCTGCACTTAATCCCAGGCTCTGTAAATAGCAACTGGTTACTTGTATGTGGTTTCCATCACAGTCCCAGCAAGCAACACTTTTTATTTTGGGGAGAAAAAATATAAACAATAAAAGAGAATTTCATAACAAGATAATAGGAGATTATCAGTGGTTAATGTATTGTGTATTGTTATCTTCAAAGTAGTTGCTCAGATTACAAAATATAGGCATGAAAACTGGTCAAACAATATAAGCACAAACCGTTCTTTTCAATGAACTAGTGGAAATTACTAGTATAATTATCTTAATTATCATGTATATAATATATTCTTTTTCTTTTCTCTTTTTTTCTCATCCCAGTTATTCTTTCCTTTTGAGTAGTTTCTTCCCATTTCACAATATCTATTGTAGATTTTGTATCTTATTAATTCTTTCAGTTTCTTATACTGGGGAGACAATACAATGTTTACACATGCAAATCTAATTTATTTCACTTATGAATATGGTCTCAAATTGCATCCATTTACCTATAAAAGCTTTGAGTTTACCTTTCTTTATAGCTAAGTAATACTCCATTGTACAAAAATAGTACATCTTTTTTATCTACTCTGTGGTTGATGGACGTTTGGATCTTTCCAAGATTTAGCTATTACAAATTGTGCTGTTATAAACATGGGTGCACATATATTGCTGTGGCATGACGTTTTTAATTCTTCTCAGAAAATACTCAGAAGAGGACTAGCTGGGTTGAATGGTACCTCCAATTGTAGTTTTTTGAGGAATCTCCACACTGATTTCCACAGTGGTTGTACCAGTCTACACTTTTACCAACAGTGGAGAAGGGTGCTTTTTTCCCCACAGCCTCTTCAGCATTTGTTATTGGTTGATTTCTTGATGACAACCATTTTTTCTGGGGTGAGATGAAATCTCAGTGTTGTTTTAATTTGCATTTCTTACATGACCAGTGATGCTGAACAATTTTCCATGTATTTATTTGCTATTTGTATTTCTCTGTCTGAGAAGTGTGTATTATTTAAGATGCCCATTTTTGATTGGGTCTTTGAATTCTGGTGGGGGAGGGATGATTTTTTTCAGTTTTTTTATGTGTTCTTTGTATAAGTCTTTTGTCTGAGGGATGGTTAGCTAAATTTTTCCCCCATTCTTTAAGTTTTCTTTGTACTCTGTTGGTGGTTTCTTTTGATGTGCAAACTCTTTTTAGTATGATGAGATTCCATTTGTTGATTCTTTGAAGTGCTTCCCATGTAGCTTGGATTTTGTTCATGAACTCTATGCCTACCCTGTGTCTTCAAGATTTCTACCTATTTTGTCTTCCAGTAGATTTTGTGTTGCTGATTTAATATTTAGATCTTTGATCTATTTTGACTTCAGTTTAGTGCATGGTGAAAGACATGGGTCTATTTTTAGTCTTCAGCATGTGGAAAGTCATTTTTTCCAGCATCATGTATTAAAAAGGCTGTCTTTCTTCCAGTGAACATGTTTAGCCCCTTTGTCAAATATAAGGTGGCTGAGTGTGTTTATAGTTGTGCCTGCATCTTCTAATGTGTTCCACTGACCCTCAGGGTTTTTTTGGGGGGTGGGCAGTACCATGCTGATTTTTATCACAGTAGCTTTGTAGCATAATTTAAGTCAGGGATTGTGATGCCTCCTGCCTTGCCTTTGTTGCCCGGACTGCCTTCCATCAAGCAACACTTGAAACCAGATTTGTAGATTAACGATCACTGTCCCAACCACGGCTGCTCATGGGATACATGTACATTAACTGTTGACTGCTGATAGACTGCAGATAGATTTGAGCAAACTTTAAGTGTTTGCTCAAAAATATTGTGAACTTAATCCTGGGAAAAATCTTGAAATAGAAACCAATCAGGCTACACTTGGTAAAAAGCAGGTTGTAGTTAATATCTTATATTTATTTTTAAACTGAGTTTTAACACCCAAACTTGATCACTTGGCATGGCTTTTCAATCATATCACCTGAGGGGAGAGATCAAGCATTAGCATTCAGTGACATGTATGAGACTCCTCAAGTCTTTGCAGTGCTACATTTAGAGCCACGCAGTGAAGAAGGTGAGGTCCTTCCATGGGCTACATTTGGGATACTCAGCTGTACTACAAGTAGCTCAACAGCTCGTTATAGAGACAAAGAGTGACATAGGACTTGGGGTGTTTCACCTTTTTGTCCAACACAGGACAGTGTTTAGTAGAAGGAGGGAAATAGTATGCTAGGCAAATGTCACCATGCTGAATACAAAGAGCAACTGTGTGACTCTGTGATGTGTGCTCCTTACAGCAAGCATTTCCAGCCCTGTTAACCACACAGCTCAGTCCTCCGGCTTCCCACTGGAAGAGTCCTAGCATTCTATGTTACTGTCATATGGTCTGATTAGAAAGGGCTAACAGGATAACAAAGGAGTTTGTTTGTTTTTTTAAATTGATCTATTAGATCAAGTTGGTTTTATGTCTGTGGGTGCAAGTAGTAAACTTCCCCTCTGTGCCTGTGTCTGTCTCTGTCTGTCTCTGTCAGAGCTTTGTCATTCTGTGCAGTGGTCTCACTCCTGGATACTACTCTCCCATAGTCATCTTTCCTGCTAGTAGACCTGGCGAAAGAGCCCACAGTCTTCTACTACACTTCCAGCTCAAGCCCATGACCTGGCTCTTCCTTGACTCATTTGGTTCTCAGGCCCCTCCCTGATTGTGTTTCTGGTTGACCAGGCTTGCAGCATGGGGGAGGGTGGGTGAGCCCTGCTTCACCACAAGAAAGGTGAGTGAGGGCTGGGTGACATCCTCTTCTTGGTCTGTCATGATCTGTAATGAAGGAAAGTAGGATATGAGGCAAAACCAACTGTGACCATGGTGAGGGGTGACTGTTGTAGGCTAGGTGTTGTGTCCCATGTGGCTTACCCTCTTACCCTGCAGTTCTTCTCTTAGAGTTTGTGCTAAGCAGATCACTGAACAAACATGTAAAAAATATCTACTGTGATGTTCATGTAATGTTGCTTATAGAAAAGAAAAACTGGAAATTTTGTCAAAGATAACTGTTCATAAGCAATAAAGTAGTCTTAAGGGGAGCACATAATCTTTGACATAATTATGTCAGCTGTAATGTATTCCATTTCAAGAAATTATCTGTGAATATCAATTCCATAGAGTATGCTTATGTAATTCATCTTTTATAATCTGGACTTTTGTGGTTTTACTTTTATCAGAAAAAGAATTTTACAAAAAGTAAACTTATAAAAAAGAATAAGTCCTTCATATCTGAGTACTGTGCATCCAATCATAACAAAAGAATGACATTTTTGTCACTTTTAAGATATCTGAAATGTATTACTGAATGGAAAAACAGGTTACTAGAATCTATAACATCTTATTTTTGAAGAATTATTTATCCATCTTTCTGAGTATTTATAAGTAGAGCAATGTTAGTTTTTAAAATATGAGCAATGCTTATTATCCAGTGGGGATGTTGTGGGTAATTCTTATGATGATCTTCCTTCCTTGGTTCTTTACAAGTATGCAGACAGTTATAATCTGAAAACATAAATTTTATTATTTTCAAGGAAAACTCCATCATGGTCTAAGTTAACACGATACTCCATCACATGTGACAATCCTGTCTTCTGCCGTGAGAAGCTGTCTGTATTCAAGGAAAATGCTGCATACGCCAGAGTTGCAGCAGGTACCCTGGGCTCCTCCCTGTCCTTGGTACAGGCTGGTGTGTGGGAGCCTGGCTTTGTGCATTAAGTGCATATCCATGGTGCTGCAGTTCTCCTTGTTTGGGGGAGTTGGCTCAGGGTTGCTTTCTTTGGGTGTTGCCCTTTTGATCCTTATTCCTCGGACAGTAAATCTTCCTACCCAGTGTCTCTGTGTGGTCCTATCTCTCCCCAGAGACCAGGATGTCTCCAGCAGCAAAGCTGCTGAGTGCCATTGTGTCTCTGGGGCAGGGCATATGCATTCCAGTGTCTGCACCACAGACAGCCCGAGGTCTGGAACTGACAGCATTTTTCAATCTTGCGGTTAACGTACCACATAAGAAGAGGCAGTTACTGCTTTAGTTTCTTCTGTCATCAATTCTGTCTTGGTTTTAGTTGTCCAAAAGAAAAAGGGCCCTTTTGGGATGCTCTTTGGTGTCAATAACACTGTATTCTAATTTCCAAAGTAAAGTTCTTCAGAGTAGCTGAGTTCATCCTGAGTTGGTATAATTTTAGATTTGCTGTTCTTCTCTCTGTGTTTCACCTAAAGTTCTTAAAGGAAAAGTGCTAATTAATTTTAAAGCAGAAAACTGGAAGTTTTGTTGAGTTACAGCAGAAAGCGAATCGTCCTATTGTGGTCCGGCATCTTATTCCTTACTACCCTGCAGGTTTGAACTTCACTCACCTTGACCTAATGGAAGGTCACCAAACTGGAGTATTTTCCAAATAAAGCTGTTTGGATAATCATTGTTTAAACAGAGACAATCCCTCACATCTGTAGAGTGCATTCTCTTTACTGCTGCCAGTTTTGTTTGACTAAGTTACTAAGACAAGTTCTTAGCAGTTATTTGCCTGCTGTTATGGTTGATACATTGTGTCAACTTGAGAAGTCTAAAAGCTTAACAAAGTGACTCAGCAGCTCTACATCCAGGGGTGTAGAGGACAAGCCCTTACCTCTCTAGGATGTTGTTCATTGTGTCAATTTGAGTAGGTTAAAAATTTAACTAAACATTCAGCAGGGGGCCAGGATCCTTACTTTGTAAACATCCTCAGCTTATGCAAGAGCAGGCTACCTGTTACTTTGTTGTCTTCTGCCCCCTGAAGTGTTGCTTCAGTGCCATGCTACCCTGCCTTAGAGCCAGCTGATTATGGACTGAAACTGCCATGAACTGTGAGCTAAATAAACCTTTCCTTTTTTCATTTTGGGTGTTGGCTACCTTGTCTCAGCAATGAGGGAAAAGTAACCAAAACGCATGCTTAAAAACCTTTGATAGGTCTCCACTGCCCATGTGCTGAAGTCTGAACTCCCTTGCTTTGCTTTTTAAGGCCATCCTTATTTAACCCCAGTTTGCTACTCACCACTACAGCAGAGGCCATTTCCTGGTTTTGTACAGCTGACCTTTCCTGCAAGGCTTAATCTCACCCTCCCTGGGAGACCACTATGCCTCCACTAGCCGCCCCCCCCATCCCGATTCTGTACTTTTGGGAGAACAAATTTCTGGGTGTTTTAATAAAAATCACTGAGTGCCACACCAGAACAACAGAGTTCAAGTCTTTGAAAGTGGGGCCAAGGAATCCATGAATTTGAAACTCTGGCCCAGGAAGAGCCACACATTCCTCATGGGCTCAGACTGGTGGTTGCCAGGGGGACTGAGAGAGAAGGAGAGAGGAGGCAGAGGGCTTAGGTATACAGGACTTAGGTCCTGCTCAGGGATCTTTCACACTTGCTCATTTAATCTCAAGAAGCATGGTGGCATACCCATTGCTACAGAGAAGAACACCAAAGCTCAGGAGAGCAGCACCATGCTCAAGGTCCTCCAGTGGACCGGTAATAGAAGCAGCTCAAGTATTTCTTCAGGTCCATGTTAAGTGCTAGCTAAAATGCACGAGCATCTATATTTTTAGATGGTCCATGACTCACTACTTTACCTTCAATATACCTATAGGACCTAGACATTCCACTTACTCATGTTCTTTTTTGTCACTGTGACCATGAAGCAACCTCCTGATTTATCTCTAGCTGTGTCCTCCCATCTCCATTCAACTCCACTTATCCAGATGCAACCAAGTGTTTGTTTAAACTTGAAAATATGCCTGAACATTTCTGCTCATATACATGTCATCATATAATTTTCATATGGATAAATGTGTCTATTTTCCCTTTACAGCTTCAGCTTTCCACACTTGATAATGAATATGCAATTAATCTGACCTTCTCTGCCCTCTAGATTGCTAACATAAATGGCAATCCAGGGGTTATAGTTTAGATTATGTAAAGAGTTTATACACATTTGACATGAGAGGCAAACTTCAGGAAAATGAGTATTGAGTATAAGTAAACATTTTACAAATGAGAAGCTCTGACTAATAAAGAAACAGATGAAATGAGATCCTCAATCACCTAGGGGTCAAAAGCACAAGGAATATCTCCATAGCCCTCAGACTAGAAAAAAGTAGTAAGAGCTATGACATTTATTGCTGGTGGTGATATGGGAAGAAAGCTACTCAAAAACTGTTGGTACAAAGGGGCAGTTCTCCAGCCTATTCTGGAAACCATTAAAAGAACAGCTCAAAATAAAAATTGCTAATACTCTTTATTCCAGTTTTCCATTCTTGAAAATCTAATTCTGGTACAAAAACACTAGAAGAGACCTATGAAAAAGAGTGTCTACTGCTATATTGTTCAAATGACAAAGCCTTGGAATTTACATGATTATCCACCTCTAAAAATACTCTTGACTTTATTGAGGGGCATCTACCTCATGGTATAATTGTGAATTGGAGCTAATTTGACTTAGAAGTAGTTGTACAAAGTATAATCAAGAAACAATGCAAGATGCAGAAAAGTATAATACAGTAGTGTTTTCTATAATGCTCACATGAACACCTTTGCACAATCTTTCAAGTGGAGAGACAGAGAAACAGAGAGAGGGAAGAAGGAAGAGAGAATTCACAATGGGTTATGTGGTTGTTAACAATTAGAGGTTGTTAACATAGGTTACTTGCAGGTAATAGGAAGTGGAGAAAAAAAGGGAGGGAAGAAAATGTTAGTGAAAAATTGTGATTAAGTCATGTTGTCTTGCATATTATTGTAGTTTGGATCTTGAATAGTCTCTAAAGGCCCTTGTTTAAAGATTGTTGCCAAGATCACAGCATGACTGGAAGGTGGTAGAACCGTAGGAGATGGGGTCTAGTAGAAGGAAGTTAGGTCATTGGGTGAGTGTACTTGAAGGGCATACTGGGTTTCTAGTCTCCTCTTGGCTCTCTTTCCTTTTCAGCTTCCATGAGGTGAGCAGTGTTCTCCACCATGTGCTCCCACCATGGTGCGTTGCCTCACTACAGGCCCCAAAGCCATGACCTCGAACTATAAGCCTCTGTTTAAGTTGATTTCTGAAATACTCTGGCAGGCTGACTGAAAGCTGACCAACACAGTATGATTCTATTTATATACTTACATAAAATTAAATGTACATGTTTTTGTGTCCAAAAATTTGAAAAAAAATAAATGGTATAAATCTAATCAATTTGGTCTTCTACTGAATGGTTGTTTGTTACCCTATGGGTAAGTTCAAACTCTTTAGTATGATTCCAGTTTCTTCTACTCCCTTCTCCACTGTCATATGTGTGGGTCCCCTAATCATTCTCTGTTCATCACCCTATGGACTGCAAGCCCTGATCCCCTTGTGCTGTCTATCTCTCCTCCCTAGATCTTCACATTTGCTACTCCTTTCTGCCCAAGATGCTCTCCCTGTCCTATTTTCCTGGATGGTTTTTACTGTATATTTACATGTACTTGAGGTACACAACTTGATCTTTGGGCTTATACACATAGTGAAAATATTACCACAGAGTATGTCTGTATCCATTTCTCAGAGGACTCTCCCTGTCTTTCAGATGTGGTTAGGTATTCTGATTCTTATTCCCAGAGTTCTCTATCCTAAATAAAACTCTATTTTATTATTAGCATTCATTTCCAAACTGGGTCAGATTTTCCCAGCTGTAGCCTATAGCATACTTGTATTTGAATTGAACAGAAGCCCATAGAAGGAGACATGGCACTGTTGTCTGGGTCTCCTAATGCTAAAGGGTGGTGGAAATATCCCTGCAAGCTTTCTTCCCACCCACAGCTCTCTAAGCCGTGATGAGGCCATTAGTTCTCCAGTGGAAGTGTAAGGAAGCATGTAATGAGAACCCACAGCATCTTTGAGGGCCGGGATGTCCTCTCCAGCATTGTCCCCCATCCCATTGGTGTCCCTCTGGCCATCTGGATTCCTGGGCTAACAAGGGCTACCCACTCAACATCCCTCTGCTTCCATCTCACAAGAGGAGCCCTCATGAAAGTCACTCTTGGTGGTCATCTGCCTGTTAGCTATGTTGAGGACCTGAAAACAGGTTAATATGAGGGTGACCTTAAATTCCAGTGAGTATCTGGAACAGTTGGGGTCATTTGTTTTACCACCACAGGAAGGAGTGATCCAGGGTGGGTGATGTCAAGGGCAGGCAATGTGAGTGCGTGATGGCCATGTCTACCTAGCAATATTCTGCTTTTACCATGTATTTCTGATTAAACATGTCTATGAAAAAATTCCAAATGTATAAGGAGCAAAGCCAACTGACTTCATTTCCAGGCCATGTTGTTAAATTTTTAGAAGGAACGATAGCTTTATTTTTGTAAGCAGCTGTATTTCTATATGCACACAAAGGGGTGATGGAGGATTTTGACTTTCTTATTTCCAGTAGATTTGTGGAAGCCAGACTTCCACTGAGGTCACTGCCTGATGTAAGCTCAGTAAAAATGTTCAGATTTCAAAATTCAAAGAAAATGAGAAAAATGCCACGTGATCTTTGAAACCTGGGGGTGCTCATTCTAAGAGCTTTCTAAATTAAATAATTCACACTTCCTGTCCCATTTGCGGTCACCCTGTCCTCTGTGCAGAGAGGATTGAGCTGGATAATAACCCCCATTAGCACCAGGGGAGGCTTCACATGTAAATCCCTTCACAAATGGGAGAGGAACTAGAGAGAGTGCTGTTTAGTAAATCAGCATAATGGGGTGTTAACTTTTACTGCTAGAAAAATGCCCTTGGCAGTTGGGTATCTATGAAGGCAGCATGGCAGGAAGCTCTCAGTCAGTGGGGTGGGGCTGCTTCTCCTCAGGATTATCCAGCATCCCAAGCCTCTTCTCCAACCTCTGTCTCCATTCCTCTCGGAGCCTGGGGAAGGCAAGAGTACACGAAGCTGGTTAGTGGCTTTGTCTCCACAGCTGCTGTTCCACTGATGTGTTTCCTGATAGGTTCCACCCGTGCCAAGCTCAGCTTGGTGCCTGCCCAACATGGCACCTGGCAGCACCTCCCTTCAACGCTGACTTCCGTGTTCTTCCAAACCTGGGAATTGCACGCCCCACTTTTTGAGCATGCGCCAAATTACCCCAATCAGCTGTCAAAACAGCACTCTGCCCACCCCTTCAGCTCCACCCTCTGTCAAATTGAATAAATGCTCACAGCTTTGTCTTTTCTGAGGGGATCTTGCACTCTACTGCAGCCCTTGCATGCCCACAATAAATGCCTTTATCTTTTTTCTTTCTTTGCTCTTGTTTTTCTATCACACGGAGGAAATCCTGTCATCTCCCTTTTCTTTTCAAGAGTACTTTAAAAGAAGCCTGTGGCTTTTACAAACAGTAAAATGAAAAGGAACAGAAAAATGGGTGCAGACAATGAATAGACATTTTCCCCAAATTTAATTCTCCCCAAACTGATAATGGGCTTAAAGTAATTCCAATCAAAGTGCCGCGAAGACTTTTCTGCATCCATCAATAAGCTGTCTCTAGATTTTATAGGGAAGAGCTGGGTACCTGTGGTTCGAAGTACTTGAGAGGCAGGAGCCCAGGAATTCAGGACCAGTCTGGGCAACAGAGTGAGTCTCCATCTCAGTAAAAATAATGATAATGGTGATGATAATATTATTCTTGTAGAAAGGCAAAAACATAATTATCCAATAAAATTTTAAAGAAGAAGGAAATTAGAGGACTCATCTTACCTAATTTTGAGGATTAGTACAGAACTATCATTAAGATAGTGTGGCATTGGTGAAAGAACAGACATGGATCAGTCAGGCAGAGAAGAGACTTCAGAAATAAATATATACTAACCTGGCTGGTTGATTTGTGACAAGGAACAGAGTCACGTTGATGGGGGAAGGATAGTCTTTTTAGCAAATGTTTTAAAAACGGACTTTGACGATGCTGCAGTCTGAATATCTGTGCCCTCATCAAACTCAAATTGGCAGCCTAACCCCCAAGGTTAAATTCTGCTCAATTATGGGCCCAAAAGAGAATGGGAAGAAGTTGGCGGTGCTGAGTTCAAGGCAATAAACACTAAATACAAAAAAATCCCAATATAAAAAAAGAAAAAGAAAAAGGAAAACGGATTCACTTTAATTTTTCCACTCTAAAGTGAGTACAGTACTTTATATTCTTTCCACGTCCTAGTCTATTTTCCGGAGACAGATTCTCAGAGGTGAAATACTACAATTTAAATGGTATAAATATTATGAAGCCTCTAGGCACCAAATTGACTCTGGGAAAACTTCTTACTTAAAATTCTATCCAATTCTGGCCCAGGAAAGAATGGCAAGAATTTGGAGAGTTGACACGTGTGATGCTTGTTGTTTAAGCATGTTAGCAACCAAGGTCTGGGAATTGAAATGTGACAAGGAGCAGGGAAGCAGGGAAGTGAGGGGCATGGGGGACACTATCAGGACATTGGGTGTCATCCTCTTTGCCCTTCAGCTTTAGGTAAAAGAGTGACATAAACAGGATCTACCAGTTTGGAGAGGGGCAGCAAAGCAGAGGACCACAGCACCCACAGTGGCAGCCACCTCACTCCAGCCTCCTCACACTCTGCTAGGTCAGAAGACGCTTCATGTAAGAAATAAGGACTCGTTAAGTGCTCTTATGTGACCTTCGGTTTTGATGTCACCCTATTAGTAATTGTCAGAGTATGCTTCTTCACTGTGGTTATGAAGTAGTTGCTCTGCATTTTAACTCGTAATTAACCTCTCCATCAATGTGGAAAGCACCCACCTTCAAAAGTGCTTATTTCTCATGCGTCTCTGAAGGCTCCGGGACTCAGCCAGCCTCCGACCACAGGACTTTTGTCACCTGGGTTCTTTTCTAAGGGTTATGACCTGGGTGTTGTATTGGACTTGATTCACTTTTTACTATAATGTGAATTTATTATTAACAAATGAAACTAATTCTTCCATGGTACAGTGGCCATGACATGATGCCCCCAGATGTGAGAGGTGTCGCAGACTGGCAGTGTCAGCTATTTCAGCGGCTAACTGGGTAGTGACACCAGGACAGGATTGCAGATATGGCTGGATCTAAAAATCAAATGCCCAGGCCACACTTGTGGACCATCTCCAACCAGTGACTGAGCCCAGTAAGGTTATTAGCGCAGTCTTGTTTCTCAAACACAGAACTTCACTAACAGGTGGCTTTAGTGCAAGATCTCTCCATCAGTGTGGCTTAAATTTATGAGGCCCACCTTGCTGTCTCCTCATCTGAGTTCCTTCTTTTCTTCTGAACAGAGATCAGACCTGCATCATAGTCTGATCCCTTTGACTACCTGTTCTGCCTTTCTTTGAGTTGCTAGAGCTGGCAACTCAATTTTTGAGTTGATTCTTAAATACAGAGATTATTAAAATTAAATGTTACATACTTTTGATTAAGAGATGTTAGAAACAAAGATTATTCAAAATTCAACACTATCCACTTATTATATTTTATAGTAATTCATGTTCTTTTGGTTATTTAGGAGTAAGTGTCCTCAGGATAAAAGTGCTAAATGATGGGGTACAACTGTCAAACATCTCTTCAGAAGTCATTGGCACCCATTGGTAGTGAGAAATGGACCCTGAGGGAATATTTGCACCATGGAAGTTGGCAGACTCTATAAAGCATGCATGGCTTGATTCACTCTTCTGTTCATCATCTAGACAAAGAATTGGCTCTCTTTTCAAGTCTGCCACTGTTTGTGTTTGTAAGTGAAATTTTAACAGAATACAGCGCTGTCTCTTTGCTTAGCTATTTTGTTGGCATATTGCTAGAACCACATTCATGCTATAATGGCAGAATTGAGTAGCTGCAACATAGACCATGTGACTCAGGAAGCAAAAAGTATTTGCTTTTCATCCTTTTTCAAAAAAAATATTTGCTGATCTCTGGCCTAGATTTCAGAAAGTGATGAAGCAAATCTTAATAATGCAGATTAAATTTAGAAGAGTATTCTCTCTTTATCTGTTACATGATTAAATCTTCTTTCAGAACTAGAAAACAAATATGATCAATGACATGATTTCTTTATTAAGTTGGACAGTAATCAAGCACTTATCTGTTGTCTGATTTTGTCAACTAATGATTGAATGCACCCCTTGTTCATCTGGGTTTTCAGCTGTACACACCAGTTTGTTGAAAACTAAGGAAAGCATGCTATGAGATTCAGTTGACCATAGGAATTTACAATAAAGAGAAACTCACATTTTCTGATTAATTTTGAACTGTGTCATACAGCCTTTGTGTCAGTGAGATTTACAGTGAACTTATTCATGTACGCACATGTACACATCGCCACCTGCCAGGAGTTACACATTCATCAGCACCCCACGACTTCTTTCTTATTTTTCTTTCACAGTAGTTTTATCCCATCAGCTTCATGCACACCCAATCATGCTGTGGCTACTGCTTAGAGGATGTGAATCAACATATTTGGTAGGGTGCATTCACAGTATTTTAGGAACATGATTGAAGAACTGGAGCATCATAACACTTTTGTCTGCTTTTTAATAGTAGTTGTTCCATTGTTTATTTCCAAAACAGGGAAGGATTTAGACATCTATTTGTCCAAATGACCCTTAAGTCTGGGTTCATGAATATTTAGACTGATTGTTGGTCCCTCTTGGTCAATATTTTTCATCACTGTGTGGCTTTATTTTGTTTTGCAGCAGTGTGATCAGTGTGAAGAAAATGATGCTCAAAAATTAGTGAGCAAAATATTCAGAGACAGGAGAGGACCTATTCAAGAGGCACTAAAACTCAAAAGAACACATTTACCCTCAGCCTAGGATATTTAATTTTTTGTTATGTGCTTTTAACCTCAACCTAGAAATATTAGCATCACTTTTCAATTTTGAGAGATGCCAATATGTTTATTACTTGTTTTTCTGATTTGTGGAGTAGTTATAGTTAATACTAAAACCTAGATTCTCCCTGATAAGTAGGGAGCATGGTGATGTCTGTGAGTTGTAGGCCACAGTCATAATGTCTGAGAGCCAGTGAGGATCAACTGGGCTCATAATCAGACTGTTTCTACCACAGGCCAGCCATTCAACATATATGTTAATTTGGGACCTATAAGATGAGACTTGGGGGAGCAAACTGTGAAACTAAAGAAGGGAGGGCACTGCAGTGGTCTGGGAGGCCAAGGAAAGCCTTTATATCAGCCATTTATTTATTTTGAGGCAGGGTCTCATTATGCACTTCAGGACAGCCTTGTACTCACTATATAGCTCAGGCTGCCCTTGAACTGTTGGTGATCTTCCTGCCTCAGCCTTCTGAGTGTTGGCATCACAGGCATGAGCCACCATGTCCTGCATGGTAAGGCTTTTAGACTTCAGTGTTGTTTTTCCCTCTCTGTCTTGGAACAGAGAGGGAAGAAGCAGTGGTGGGGTCAGAAAGCCCCAGGCCATCACCTAGTTCTGAGATTTCTTGGGCTAGATTGATGGGAGGGAGGCCCTGGGAAGATCTCACCCCCCAGAGGAGCCCCAGCATGCAGCAGTCACTCAGGATAAATACCACTGCCTGCTCAATGCTTGGCTAGGAAGAGCCAGTGCCAAGTGTGGGCTCAGCTTCAGTGTGATGGATCAGAAAGGGGACAGCTAGTGTCATCGATCTACTGAGTGTCTCGAAACAAGTTAACAGAGCCCTAAATGGAGCACGTCTGAGCTGCATAACATGTAAAGAAGAACAATTAAATAATAAGCCCCGTCTTCAAGGAATTTATAAACTGTTGGTTTCCCATTGCAGATTTTTGTTTTAATCTAAAAGATCAGATGGTGATGCTACCGCTCTATGGAACATGTCTCTACCACTGTTTTTCTACCACGAGAAAAGATGGGTCTAGGCTTGTTTGCTCTGTGACCTGCAGGACACGGGTTGGTTCTCTGATCACTGGCACAGCTTTGTCAATCAACAGGCTGATGTGCTTCAGTGTACAGATCTGAAAACCACTTTCCTAGCCCTTTGGTCTGAATGAAACATCTACCCAACTTTTCCCTCATTGCTTATTTCTCATTGTAGACTAACTCTTGTTTCATAAAAAGCTTGAAATGCTGGTTTCGTTTGACTAGCAGATTGTGAATCAGATATTTTGTGACCTGCAGCCGAAAGCATCCTGGGTGATACAGTGCATCAGCAGGCATCTGAACAGAGGGAAGTGAGTGGTCTTGGCATGGGCTTCATTCAAACCCCTGTCCTTCGCAAGCCTACCAGATTTAACATCTGCCAGACATGGTGAGCTGTAAGAAAGTCAACAAAGGGATTTCAAAGACCATACTCCTTGCATTAAAGCATTACTTTCTCACAGAGTCACTGTACAGTTTTACAGTTGTAGCTGTGGTCTGGTTAATTAGATTTGGTTGTCTGTATATTTATCATCTTAACTGAGACATGTTTAAATGTAGAAGGGAATAAAAATTTATACTGGGATAATAGCTAGATACCTGTCCCATGCCAGGCAAACCAGGAGTATGTTTGTTGATTGAAACTATGTCGCAGTTGATTTTTCTCAAATTACCCTGATCAATTATTTGAAAACAATTTCTGCTTCTCCAGGGGACTACCATCATGTGCTGCAGCCAGAGTTCCAGTTTTGGGGCCACCACTTCATCATCTTCAGGGTGCCTGCCAGATATATCAATTATAGGGGAAATGGATTTTCTCCAGCTCTCACTCCCCTTCTGGGGCAGGGAACCCTCAACCACGTGCAAAATACTCAACTCAAGACTGGCAAAAGAACTGGTCGGCCCAGCACAGGGAGAGGAGCATGAGACACTAATTGGTTTTCTATTCACAAAGGGATTGGTTTGGACTAGTGTTTAATAGATGAAAGAATATAAAGGGGTGTGTGTGTGTGTGTGTGTGTGTGTGTGTGTGTGTGAGACAGAGTGGGCCCTTGTGTGACTGGAAAGGGAATCCAAGAGTGTGTGATACTCACTGATCTGCACGTGTACGGGGGAAGATCATTATTCTGCTAGCACAGTGTTTCAGGCTGTTTACAAAGATTGATATGGATTTAAATCAAGTTCTGCCATTTTGATTTTGATTTGAAAACATCTAGATTCCTTTTGCAAAACTTTTTATTTAAATCATTTTTTACATTTTCAATCATCATCTAACCAAATTTGGAAGTTTTTTGGGGTATTTTACTTCACAGTTGATAAAGGGACAGTTCTGGGCAGTGGGCCCAAGGACCAAGGAGGAGAGCACGGGAAGCTGCCTCTACTTCCTCCAGGTCCTTACACAGCTTCCTGCTTCAGTGACACAGCTGCTGGGTCTGTGGATATTTTGAGGGAGACAACTATCAAATGTTTCATGTTAGGCACATTCTAGGAGTGTATTGTTTGGGCCACAGAAGGAAGTGAAAACTACAAACAGTAAGAGAGGTACTTTCTGGGGCACATGGGAACCTGGAGAAATAATGCTCTTGTTCTATGGATCATTTGACATTGGTTGCCTTTTAAAAAAAACCTTATTTTCCTAGCTGCAAAATGGCACAGTTTCAGTCTAGAAACTTTGGAAAAAAGTAGGAGATCTCTGTCTCTCTGTCTCTCTCTCCCTCTCATACACATGCACACACACAGAGATGCACAATCTGTTACCTCACTAGTCAAAATTAGCCACACAAATTTCAAGTATTTTCTTCTAATCTCTTATCTGTATCTGTCATCTAGCTATCATCTCTATTATCTATCTATCTATCTATCTATCTATCTATCTATCTATCTATCTACCTATCCGAAGCTATATTTTAAAAAATCATGTCACAAATTTTGCTTTTGGCCTTCTGGAAAGGAAGCCCCAGGGCAGGACTCAAAATGGGATATATCTCTGTGGCCAAGCCAGGGGTGTGTGTGTGGGAGGGACAGAGACCAGCCCTCTTCCTTGGATGCTCTAACATGTGACCCTGTTAGCATGCAATGCAGGAATGCCTGGCTCTGCCTGTCAGGTCACCAGGAACGTGGCTGGAATGGTGGCAGAGCTTGACTGAGTTTAACCCAGAGAATTACACATATTTTGAGCTCAGGATGTGCTGATGGACACAGAAATGCGGAGACAGGATGTTCTGCTCCCCTGTGAGGGGATGTCTTTTAGGGGGCTGTCCTTGCTTTAGGAGTGAAGAACTCCTGAGCCTCAGATCTCACCCTCCAGCTCCAACGGACTGCTCCTGTGAAGCTGATGGTTCCCTGTTCTCAGGGGGACACTGTAGGGGTGACATGCCTTCTTACAGAAGTCACCCTTTCCTACAGGTCCTTCTTTCAGTGAGAGAAAGGTCATGCTACTCTTCTACTCTGACTACGTATCCTCCCAGACCTGAGATGTTTCATTGAACTCGTTTTTCACACCCACGTACGTATCAAGCTAACCCCGAAATTTAATGTAGTGTCATATGCTAGGGACTGTAAGAGTGGAGAGGCGAGAAAGAGATTTTCTTCAGGTCATCAAGATTTAAGTAACTCAACCTCACTTCTGTTTATAACTTAAAAGTGTTTATGCATTTCTGTGAGTCACTGATTTGTGATAAAGACTGATTTCTCTCCATGGAATCTCTGTTGGTCACACTTGCTAGTGTTTTGATGCCACAGGTGATGCTAAGCATCTTACAAAGCATAAGACAGAGCCAGTGTGGTAATGTGCAATTATAATACCAGTGCTCTGGGAGGCTGAGGCAGGATGGTTACAAGTTCCAGCCCAGCCTGGACAACTTAGTGACTTAATGAGGCCGTGTCTCTAAATAAACAACAATTAAAGGCCTGTGGATGTAGATCAGAGTAAAGGCCCTAGATTAAATCCCAGTACCATCAAAACAAAACAAACAAAAACAAAGAAAGAAAAGAAAAAAGAAGAGAAAACATGAGATAACTCTCCCTTTATAGCAAAGAGAGGTCTGTCCCTAAATGTCAGTATTTCTGACAAGCACTGTCTATGAGAAGCAGGACTTAGGTTCACCTGGAAAATTCTAGTAGCAAGACTGAGTGAGTGGTTGTTACTATTCTTTGTCCTTTATTTTCTGTATTTTATGATGTTCCGATACATTGGAAAGTTTGAAGGCAGGGAAGAGATTCCCCTTCCTAGGATTTGTCCTTACAGACCAGAATAGGTCCAACCACTCTCCAAACTAGCCACTCTCAGCCAGCTTCTTCCCCATTCTGTGTCTTTTTTGCCACAAAGCATCCTGGAGTCAGGTACAAGGCCACTAGAAACCCTTCCTGGAGATATGTGCTGAGGCCATCAAGCCTGCCCAAGCTGGCTGATCTTACACTGTGCCTTTTTACTTTCTGGCTGCCCAGGCTCTGGCTTAAGCTTCCTCCTAGTTTCTGTCTTCTGCCACCTGGACACAGCCCAGGGCTTCTCTTATGAGCTGTAACAGGCATCGGATCCAGTACACAATTCTAAAAGCAATAGGAAAAGAAAACAATTCCAATCCCTCTCTTCACATCTGGCATATTCCTGGGGGAGACCGACTTTAAAAATAACAGTAGAGAAACAAGCCACATACTTTCTTAGGGCACTTCTTCCCTGGCGATATTCCTCCAATTCCCGGTAACAAGTCTGTTTGCTGATTTCTTTTTCCCAGAAGCTTTTGAGCTCCTCACATGTCTCACAGCAGAAGACTTCACGACGGACATATTGATTGTTCATCCCTAGAGCAGAAAGAAAAGCAAATCCCAGCCATTCAGATAAAACCATGCTGATTCAGATGGGCTTGAACCCCATACTGCCATTTAAACCTTGGTGTGTGTTGTGTGTGTGCCTGTAGACATATGGCATTATGAATCTGTTTTCTTAATGGAACTGAGGATAATAACGGTTACATCAGAAAATGCTACAAAATGAACAAAAATAAGAAGGGTGGATGGTAACTCTTCCAGATTATCCAGTGCTACAGGGACTACCCCTTTCACTGTCTTTGAGACATTTCACAATTCTGTAAGATAGAAAAATCACAGTGATTTGCCAATGGTTCTTGAATGTAGACATTCAAATAATTTTGTGCAGTGAAATACAAATGATAAACCTATGGATATCAGTCCAGTTCTCATTATTTGTAAAGGCATCTGAGTGCCTGTATAAGTGTTTATTGATTTTCTTTTCAACTGCTTGTAATAATGTTACCAGTTTTCTCGTTATTTCTGTCCTAGAGTCATGACTCTAATTTTATTAAAAATACCTTTTAGTGTACTTCACAGTTTATGCATGTGTGCATACAATGAATAGATAACCAAAAACTCTAAACACAAGGCAGAGCAAATAACAGGCATTGGTAAATGTTATGCTTTTCCACCTAACCCTCAAAGAACAATGGTAACCTGTGTCATTTATCGAGCACAGAGCGAGGGATGGGTGTTTTACACACATGGTTCCATTATTCTATTTCCGTTTATACATATTATTCCATATGTGTATGTATCCAGTGAAAGTACACATAATTCCCATTCAAGACTGTTCACTTTTAATGTTGACATGGTCACTTGTTGTGGCCCATCAGGCAGGTAGACACAAAGGACAAAGCAGGTTTCCTGCCTGTGGCAGCCCCTGCTTGGAGAATGGCATAACTCTGGCAGGAGTGTGGAGAAGGACTTGGTCTCTTCCCCCTGCTGTGCAGAGTCTCAGCGATGCCAGGCCGACTGGGTTTTCCTGGATCAGCCTACGGGACTGGGTGTGGGAGAGGAGATTAGAAGAAGCTGCAGAGAATAAATAACAATATTTGCAAACTATACGGATAATTTATATTTCTATCATATCAAAGTTGTAATAATAGAATTTGATGCCTTTATCAGAAGCAGCCAAACCTTCCCACTTGAAGGGAGTAACGGGTCTGTGTGCCCTGATGTAGGTAGAAGTTTGGAACTGATGTGCATTCTATAAAAACCCTCTTTTCTTCCTCTTCCTCCTGGACCTGTTTCCTAATCGTCTGTGCCAGGCAAACCTGCGCTAGGAGCATGTGGGAGGGTGGTGGTGGTGACATGGGTCAGGTTAGGGGTGACAGAACAAGATTGGAAAGCACAGAACATCTCCCAAGTGCCCAATTGTCCAGCAGAGGTTCTGTGGGTAACTCTTGTAGTTTATGGTCCTTTGAGTGCCATTGCTTCATCCTTTTATACAATTTGTAGTCTGAAAACTTTTAAATTAGTTTATTTTAACATGGAAAAAGAAATTGTATATTTTTATAACCTACAGTGCGATAGGCTGGTTTGCAGAGGTGTTCACTGCTTTTGCTGAGGCCACATGGATGGAGGTTGCTGGGGAGCCCACAGTCCGCTCTCACAGATAAGTCCCAGGAAAACAGGAAGCTTGACTTTAGTGTCCTCTTCTTGGAGGTGCTCAGAGATCTTCCCTGTGACTGCTATACACAGCAGTGCTGGTGATTTAGTGTGGGCCAAGTTTCTTCAAGAGAGGGACACAGTTGTTTGTTGTCATTTTTAAAATTATTTATTTATTTTCTCAGCTGTTATCAGAGGATTGTTGTCATTTTTGCTGCCTTGAAGATGTTTAGCTATTCTTCATTAACTTAAACGACCCCTTTCCAGATTGTTGTTTTCATAAAAAGAATGCCTGGAAATGGGGATTCAGAGAAGGTCAGAGAACACATGGCCTTTGTACTCTCTGGATAAGAGAAGTCGACTCTTGTGGTCTCTGCAGTCTTGCCAGGCCTGACCTTCGGCTTCACCCTAGTACACACTTCTGTCTTCCAAAGGCATCGCCATACACTGCCTTTCCTAGGCTAATGATTCAGTGTGAAGACATCTAACGTTTCCAGTCACGGAACATTGGAAGAGAAACTATTTGTCAATTTATATTCCATTTTACCTTTTCGTTTATAGCACCTGGAATGTTTGTCCTTCTGTTGCAGTAAGATTCTCTATGGAGTCTGAGTCCCTAAATTTCCAGAGATACAAGTGAGAGATAAAACATAGTTCTTGCTTTGACCCGAGAGGGAGGAATTCAATGTACAACTTGCAATGCAACTATGATGTCATTCTCGTGAATGATTTTACCCCACAGATTCCTTCATTCTAAAAATGCTCCTAAAATAGCAAGTTCATATGAGATGTCTGCTATTCAGAGAAAAGGTAGTTTTACAAAATGTTTTTCTTCTCTCAAAATTTGGAATTAGTATTTTAAAGAGCACAGAGGTCAGTATGGGCAGCAGGAGGCCCTGTTCCCCCTGATTGTTCAGGAGAGGGGTTCTGTGTTGACAGCAGCAGGAATCAAGAGCTGGGCTGCACAAAATACCTCTACATAGGGTAGAGGGGGGCCCACACCCCCAAGGAGTGGAATGAATCCAGATGAGCTCAAAGTGGCTGAGTAGGGCTTGTCACTAGCCTATGGTCTTTGGGTCAGAAGATACCTGGGGGCTCCGTTTTCTTGGAGGAAGTTGCAGGCAACGTTGATGACCTTTGGGGGGATTTGGGAGATGCCCCTAGTGGCCAGGCAAGCAAGCTGCATAGCCACAGGAGGCCCAGACACTGCACTATGAGCTTAGCTTCAGAGGTCACTTCAAATAAGAGTCTCCTCTGTGCGGGCACAGGAAGGAAGGCCTTGCTCACTCCTCCTGCTCTTAGGCATGGCATTCTCCACTACTGCCCCAGCCTAGGCCTTTCTTCCTAAGCTGTCCTCTGAGCTGTCCTTCAAGGGTCCCTGCACCGTTTAGTTCTGCCTTCCTTCTTTCCAAGAGTCCAGGAGGCATTCAAATGCTGCCCAGGCTGACCAGACCCACACCAGGTCCTCTACTGTGACACTGAGCCCCTCACTCACCCTGGGCCCCACTTTCATTACCTACTACGCAGACAGTGGTAATGTGCTGTGGTTCGTGTGTGACTGTCCACCCAGCCACAGCTCCATGCTGACCCCGAGGACGTCCTGTCTCTTGCCCTGCCCCCCAGAAAAGCATCAAATAGGCGACCTGACTTTGAACCAGCATCCAGATACACTCACTGTGCCCATGCTTTGCTTCTGATGGGCCCGACCCATATTTCAGGTTTATTTATCTCTGTTGCTGGGCTGTCCGGATTAGAAAGTCCAAGGTCACAGGATGAGTGGTTTCCCATGTTGTCCAAGGCCAGGGTTGGCTGGTGGACAGAGAAGCCTTTAGTAAAGCTCTGGTGATGAATCTTGTCCTTCTACCACTTAGGATGTTGCATTTGTGGGCTCTCTGTGGTCTGGCCCTCGGATGGCATTCACTGAGTGAGGTCGAACATGCTGAGAAGAGACCATCTGCCTAAAATTGATAGTCGCCACTAAGCCACGTCTGGCTCAGTCTCCCTGTGTGAGTTCTCTGTCTAGCTGCTTGTTTCACTGGAGATCGCTGAGAAAGCTGGGCCTCAGTATTAGCGATATGACAGCTTTCCTAGAAGGAAATGTGTTTTGGTTTAAATGAGACGTGCCATCCTCAGTCCCATTCTTTTTCATCCTTTTTCCTTGTTTTGCATTTACTACTCCCATTAAATTCCTGTGATTACTCTGAGCAGAGTGGTTGTCGCTGGTATGAGCTGCTTTTGGGGCTCCAGAGAAATAAAACTATATCAATTTAAATAATGTAAAATAAAATATAGACTATGAAATATTAGATACACACATATATCTATTCCAGAATATAAAATAAGCAAGAAGCAGGACTAAAAGGTGTCCAGATGGGGTACTGGTAGGAAATCAAGGTTAGTCACTTGTGTGCATTGGCCCTGGTCCAGGCAGAGGAAAATTGTCCACTGTGTGGACCAAGTGTGGGGTAGCTGGTGGGGTGGCCTGGGAGGGAGAGTTCCTCTGGCAGAGAGAAGGGGTGGCACTGTGGTCTTGTGTAGGATGGGCCACAGAAATGAGAATCCTAAGGAATGCACAGGCATCCACGCTGGTGGGGACCTGAGCCCCACTGAGCTGCTGTCTGTGAATGACAAGATTAAGCTCCTGTTGGTTACAGGAGGAGCTTTTCAGACTCAGGAATCTCTGTTCTCCTCTTACGCAGTTGATTTTTTAAAAAATAAACCCAACTTCAGATCTCTACACTCTTAAGTTTCAAAGAGTGGCTCCTTTCCTGTGGCATATGCAGGGTGGAAGGGAATAACTTTCCTGCAGGGGAGCTTCTGTGTGCTTGTGATGTCTTTTAGTTGACCCCAGTCCTAAGGTACTCTGAGAACAGAGGATCATTTCTTCTCTGACAGCTAGATAACAGTGCTGTCCCCTATCCCCAGTGACTTAAAAATCAAGAGCAACAAATTGATATAAGTAAAGTGCCCAAAAGTTCACATATATGAGTTATTGATTCCTTTCATGATTAACAGAAATAATATCTGCTTTCTCATGCATAATTAAAAAGTATATCACCAAGAACTTAAAAGTCAACAAATACCAGTGAGGCTGTGAGGAAAAAGAAAACCTTCTACATTGTTGGTGGAGTATAAACTAGTGCAACTAGTATGGAAATTAGTATGGCGATTCTTCAAAAAACCAAAAATAGAATTTCTTTTTACCCAGCTGTACCTCTTCTGGGTGTCTCTTTGAAAGAGTTAAAAGCGTCATGTTACAATAATACGTATGTACCTATGTTCTAGCAGCACAACAGGTCATAGGAAAATACTGGAAGCATTCTACATAGCCATCAGCAGATGAATAGATAAAGTGTGGTATGTATTCACAAAGGAGGATGAATTTGTGTTCTTTTCAGGAAAATAGATGCACCTGGAGGCTATAATGCTAAATTAAATAAATTAGACATAGAAAGTTAGATATCAAATGTTTTCTCTTTTGAGAAATTTGATAACAAAGTAGAAGATAAGTGGTAGGAAACAAGGAGATAGACTTTGTGGAGTTGGGAAGGGAATTTTAGGATGAAGAGGAGACAAGAGGGAAGGAGAATATAAAAGGACCAACTTGTGATATGTACTTGCTGCAGTTCTCCAAAGTGGAGAACAAAACATTTAAGTGCTAACAAAACATTTAAGAAAGTTTCAGGTTTGCTGTATTTGTCTTTTATTTTCCCCAAGTTTTATAAAACCATGGGTATAGAGAACCATTTTTCTTCTCTAAGAGAGATCAATAGTAGGGGAAAATGCACTGGTATTGGCCTCTGATACTCAGCTGGGCAGTAACAACAGGCAGAGGTGATCAGGGGAACAGAGCTGGGCTCCCCATTGGGCTGGGATAAAACCTGCATGCAAGCTTTCCCTCCTGACAAGTGGTGGGCTGGTTTGTGATCTCTGGGTTATTTTTATGGTCCTTGCTGAGTATTTATTGAATACCCTTCATTCTTCAAAATGCTTTCCTTGTCACCTTTAACTCTCAAAACAGCCTTATTTTTACCACTTTATGGAGAAAGCAAAGAGGCAAACTGTTTCCCTCAAGCCTAAAGCTTCACCATCACGTCACCCAGCCAGCCAGAGAGAGAGAGAGAGAGAGAGAGAGAGAGAGAGAGAGAGAGAGCGAGCTGCTCATTGGGAGACCTGGATACAGCAAGAAGCAAGCATCCTGGTTAAATTTACTTTAAACGGTGCATAAATCACCAATCATTGTAAGGTAAAGCTAGATAAGTTGCTTTTTCCAAGATTATTCCCTACTTTTGCATGAGGGCAAACTTCCCTTCTCCTCTGCAGTACTTTCTGTTTTATGTGTCTCACAGTAAGAACTAAAAGAATGCAAATGAGACTCCAGACACAAGCTCTGTGCAGTGTGCCACTCACTATGTGCACAAAAGCCTGACCATCAAAAATTCTGAGGTACTTCCTGTCACTCCGTTTCCTCTTGGTGGGTTTGTCACACGTGGTGAAAATACTTTTTGTTCTGGAGTTACAAGGTCCAGTGGTTATCAGTTTGCAACTGACTGAGGCCCTGAGGCCGTGGGGTTTCCTCTCCCATCCCACCTTCAGGGCCTTACTTGACAGAACGGGGATGGAGGTGTTCACTCCTCTCTGTTCTTACATCCACAGATAGAAGTTGGAGCATTCTGCGGAAGTGGTTGTCCTCAGTTTAGGACCCTACAGAATCATTTCCCTTGTATTTTCTCCTCTAAATTCAGTCAGGCTATTTGAATTGAAGTCTTGAGTCTCCCTCACAGTGTTCCTCAAAACTGATATCCTTCAAAGCCACCTGATTTTGCTGTAGAGTTCTGATCTCTACATTTCGGTCTTCGGAAGAGGCTGAGGGGAAAAAAATCACCCAGGGAAATATGAATAAATTCTTAACTAGCTGAAACTGGTAGGAAATGTTTATACTGAGTGTGTCCACAATGACTATTGTTTCCTCTGGGGTTTCCCTGAATTGATAGGAATGACACTACATTCTGAAGAAAGAGACCCTAACAATTATTTAGGAAGTCACTGTGCTTTTGAATCTTTACCTTGAGAAGCATATTTAATCTTTCTTAATATTAATTTTCTCCTACCAAAATGCATTTTATGAGAATTAAATGAGATAATAAAGCATGCACAACACTTACAAGTAAATTCTCCTCCTCCTCACCTACATTCCTGTCAGTGATGTGCACTGACTATACACCAAATGTCTCATGTAATCTGACACACTATAGTAGGTTTTATTATTCCTTTCTTTGGGGACTAGGAAGTGAGTCAGAGAGGTTAAGTGACTTTCGACTAGTTTCAAAGCTAATTAGGAGAAGAACCAGGATTCTCACCGAGACCTGCTGATTTCAGTTCCCAGTTCCCCCACTCACGGAGATGCTGACATCTCACACAGGAGACAGTAAGTAACAGATCAAACTTTGTAAATTCTAACTGAGTTTTGGAAATCGTCTCATCAATGATACTAGTAGCTCGATATCAGTAGTACTTATGATTTCTCCAGTTACAAGGCAGGCAGCCAAGCAGAGGAGCTTTACATTCCTGTCTAAGTCACAGAACTAGTAACATTTATGCTGAGTTCTGGACCTACAATTTCTATTGCCAAAGTTCCTGTCGGTCACCTTCCACAGAAGAAATCATTTTTCTCTCTCATGTAGGGGAAAAGTGACCAACCCAAGGTAAAATATGGACTGATGAGTGTCTCTCATCATAGATCATAACTGTTCAAAATGTTCTGCAAGACCATTACTTAGATCCATCCAAGTCCAACGTACGCTCTCAGTCCTGAGAGAACTGGAAGTCTCATCCAGGAGTCTTGTTAACTAGACCAAACAGCAGTCTTGTGGAGGAGGAAAGCTATGGGCACTATGCTGGAGATAAGGCCAGTAAGATCATAATTATCATGATAGCTAGTTGATCTGCTAGAAAGCTGAATCTCACAAGTGTTACAAAGGTCAGCATTGAATTAAAGACAAAATCGGAACATATGCGATAACAGGATTACATCTATGCCGAACCTCTCCAGGTTGACTGCTGTGCTCTGATTATGTGAAAATATTACTGTGGTCTCAGGAAGGGGACACAGAGTGCTCGAGGTGAAGAGTGGGGGCCTGCCAGTTTACTTTCAAATGGTTCAGATGAAATGTGTAAGTAAACAAGTGATAAAGCAAACAGGTGGTGATAGGATGTCTGGATTAGTGTGTGCAAAGTATTCATGTAATTCTTGCAACTGTAACTTGGAGATTATTTCCAAGTAAAAGTTAAATTAACAAAAATATTTTATCTCCTTATAATAGAAAACTCCTGGGTTCATTTCTTTCCCATGTGGTCTCCAACTTCTGGAGAGCCCCAGCTTCTATAAATAAATTCTGGATAAACTTTAGCTTTATAAACCCTTTGGATTGAGCACTCTAAAGTTCTAAAACATATTAATATTTTAAAAAGTAGGTGGAAGGCACCTCAGAAGAACAGAGGTATCACCTGCAAGATTTTCAGTCACAATATTCAGAACAATTCAAGCAATAAAATCAATAATACAGTATCAGTTGCGATCCAAAGGATAAATACAAATTGATACAAATTATTGAAATAGATAAAGGAAAGGAAAGATAAAGAATAACTCAGAAGAATTCTGATGACTAAATATAGAAAGGGTGAGGGGGCAAAAGCCACCACAAGAGCACACCAGTGTGCTTAACTATGTGCTGGGTCCTTTGATGAAGAGAAAAATCAGTCAATGAAACTTGAAGAAGTAGAATACTTGCATTGTCTCAAAAACTGTCTTCAAAGGTTTGCTATTTGCTGTGGAGGTTTTTAACGCGTGACTTCATGCTCCTTGACACTAACTGCTGGCTCCAGGAATTAGAGCTGAATTCCCTTTCCATTGAGTCTGGGGTGATTTGGAAATCACCCCAGAATGAAATGAAAATAGTGACATGATAGTACAGAAACAAATACCAAGTAAGATATTCATTGTGGTTGACATTTGTGCTGCTGATGTGGTATGATATGATGTGACACAAAGACACATTGTCTGTGTGGTCCACATCCCCTCACTTCAGAAAGCTCAGTTTGTTCAAGAGAAACTGCAGAGAGGCCCAAGTTCAAGGACATATTATATAATCCTGTCTCTATCCCTACCGTATCTTTAATAAACATAAGTGCAGTGTAGAATCTGAGACTGGATCCTAGAACAGAAAAAGGACATCAGTAGTAAAACCTGGTAGTCTGACTAACCTGTGCAATGAATTTTATTGCACCAGTATTAATTTCATATTTTGACAAATGCCCTATGTTAGATACCAACCTTAGAAGAAGCTGGATGACAGGTATATGGGAACATTCTATACTAGCTTTGTAACTTTCCATAGCCTATGACTACTTCAACAATAAAAAGTAAAAATGACCTCTCACACCAAGCACATGTGTCTTCCTGACACTACTGACAGGGTGGGTAACGAGTCACTCTCTAGATGCGGAGCATTTTCAGTGCACGAAGCAACAACATATCCCATCTTAGAGCCGATGGCCTCAAAGACTCAGCTGATCTGCATCATGGAAAGAGCCCTGGACTAGAGTCAGGAGACCTCTCTTTCTATCTACATCTATCTGGACAAGTGACCTGACTTAAATTTCTCTTTTCTTATCTGTGAAATGGAAAAATATGTATTATCATAAGGTTACCAGTTCTCAGTGGAAAAGCCTGACATGGTAATTATTTAGTACCTGACACTGGAAGTGCTTATACAGCCTTGGGTTGTCTATTTTATAATGTTGATTATCTATGGATCAATAAGTTCAGGGTCCAGTTATGTTTAGGAGGCTCTGTGGCAAATCTAGGACATGTGGCCTTTTTAAAGGAGAAACTGCCAGTCAGTACCAATAACTGTTACTACTAGGGTGTGTTTCCAGTATTGCCTGAATTTCAGGCTGTTCAAAAATGTTAAAAATCCTGAAGAATAGAATTTCTAGCCAGCCATCATGACACCACCTGTAATCCTAACACTTGGGGAGATTGAAAGAGGAGGATTATAAATTCAAGCCCAGCTTGGGCAATTTATTGGCTTAGTGAGACCTTGTCTCAAAATAAAAAATAAATGGCACAGTGTGAAAGCCCTGGATTCAATCCCCAGAATCAATCAATCAATCATAGCAAAGCTAAATAAGACAGGGATATCATTCAGTGGGAAGGTATAATCCTTAATATTGCAAAAAAAAGGTGTAATCTCTTTGTAAAAAGATGTTGACAATGAATTCAAGATGTTTTAAGGCATTGTGAGAACATCAGAGTGTGATGCTGAACAGGCATGGCCTTTGGATGTGTGGCTTTTGAGCTCTACGTGGCCTCATGGAGAGACCTCTTGAGTTTTCCAGAGACTACAAAGCTCTGCCTCAGATTCCAGGAGGAATGCCCACTGGGTGCTTGCAAAGAGAGAAAAATAAAACATCATAAAATAAAAGAGGTAGGATTGGGTTCTCCCCATTGCCCTCCCAGTCACTCCTAACCACTGAAAGTTCACACTGCTTGTGCCTGGGCTCTGAAATTTAATATTCAGTCACCTCTTTGGGGCTGTAGGGAACCTGGAGGGTCATTATGTTCTGACTAGAGATGTTTCCAGGTTTGCCCTACTATGCTGGAACATGGAAAGCTACAGGGGATTGGGCCGGGATCTGGAATTGGGTCTGTGCTCTCCATGGCTTTGACTCTGTAATCTTACCGTGCAACTAGACGCTTAGCTGACTGTGCCCAGGACCGTCCTGCATCCCAAGCCCCTCACACAGCACCTCCCATTGACAAAGAACCTGCCTGCCTTCTTTACGCACCTGTAAGTACAACCTCTCCACGAATTCTGAGTGAATAGTAATTGCTTTTCTAGAAAATGTTATATTCTGTGTTTGTTAAAAACTTTTAAAAAGGTAAGTTGGAAAACATAAAAAGTTTAGTTAAATATTGATTCTCCATCCCCACTCACCAAACTGCCAGGGCAGTCAGTTTCATTATGTATCCCAGGCTGGCCTCAACCTCATGCTGATCCTCCTTTGTCGGCCTTCCGAATGCTGGGATTACAGGTGTGCGCCATGCTCAGCCCCATTTCTTTGAAAACTGAACTCAAGTCAGGCTTTGATTACTCAAGTTCCTTGTGTGTCCAGAGACATTTGTTTTCTTTTAGAAAATGAAGTGTTGGGAACCAAGGATTATTACCAACTTTACCTCCCTCATGGATGGGAGGAGAACATGGTGGAGCCCACAGTCCCACCCCAGAGTGGTGTTGCTGGGGGCTTCCAAACCAGCTGGATTAGGCTGATCAAGGGGTGCAACAGAAACTCAATAGGCAGGAAGGAGGCATCCAGGCTGAAGGAAACAGATTCAGAAGAGCAGCCAGGGGTGAAGGAAGTAGGGAGCTGCTCCAGAGAACAAGGCGCTCAGCATACTTGGGTTCCCCAGGAAGAAATGATATTTGACAGTAAAATATCATTTTACTGGGTAGAGACTCAGAGTAATCTTTGCTTTCCTCTTCCCACTCCCTGGTATTTTAGGACAAATTTCTTCGTTTTGTTTTTGGTGTGATGTCCAATGTGTTAAAGGATGTATGTGAAAATTTGCTTATGTTTCTTGTCAAACAATCTACAGAATAATTTGGTTAAAGGGTTACAATCTTCTGAAGGATTCCTGGGAAGAGGATCAAAGATGATTCTATGTGGAGATGGTAGCGAGATCAGTGTGGGGAGGGGGGTGATATGCATATTTACCAACTGCCTACTATGAACGCTTCTGTTAATTTTTCATTCATACTCATTTTTTTAAAAGGGTGAAACATACTGTACTTTAAAAGAGGTAAGTTATACGAACATGGTAAAACATTTAAAAAAATAAAAACTATAAAATAAAAATAAAAGCCTTTTCTACCTTCTTTGCTGTTACCTGCAATGCTTCTCAGTAATTTTCCTGTTGATGGTGTCTTATTAATATTTCCATTTTAATGAGTGTACGTGAGGGTGTGTATCCTTCTATTATTCTTTTTTGTAAGCAAAACGCACTATGTAGACTGTTCTGCATTTTACTTTTCTCACTTAAGAAAGTACTTTCTTACTGGCAGACATTGTTTATCATGGCTGCCTAGTAATCTGCTCATGGATATTTATTCATCTATTTAATCATTCCCACATTGATGGACATTTAGTTCTTCTTTCATTCTATTATAAAACACTTCAGAGTGAATCATTTATTTTGTCCACATACTCAAATATATCTGAAGCATAAAGTCCTAGGAATATCATTACATGTCAGAGTTATGAAATGTTTACTGAATAATTTCAGATTGCCTTCTGCAGTTATGGGAACACTAAAATTGTTTGTGGACTTGGAGGAATCTCTCGTACAGAGGTACTTTCAATTTCCAGACCTTCCAAGTATTTGCTTCTCAGGGAAAGATACAAACACAGAGGGAGGTCTTATACTCAGGAGGATGTACTTGAATATGCCACCATGAAATGGACTGTGAAAATCAGTTGGAAACCAAAAAGTATTTGTTAAATTAATTAATGAGTGAATCATGCCAGTGCTCTTGGGAGGCAGTCAATATGTGTTTCTTGTTTCTTTCTTTTTTTTTTTTTCTTTTTATCAGTACTGGGGATTGAACGCATGACTGCCTGCTTGCAAGGCAGGTGTTTATGCCACTGAGCTAAATCCCCAGCCCCAATATGTGTTTCACTTCAGTTATGTTTCCACTATAAAAAGAACCTGTCATCATTTGAGCAAATTAACATAAACTTTAACTAGTTTTATTGCCTTCTTATGCTAATAGGATAGATACATGGTCTGAAGTATGTAAAAGTGATATTCAAAGCCAGGCATGGTGGCACATGTCTGTAATCCAGCAGGAGGATCACCATGAGTTTGAGGGTAGCCTGGACTACATAGTGAGCTTCAGACAGGCCTGAACTATGTAGCAAGACCCTGTCTCAAAACAAAACAAAAAAATTAAGATGATGCTAACAGCAGATAGATATTATAAATGATTACGTATAATTTTTGTTTCTTTTATATTCTTTGGTATTTTTCTTATGGTCACCATATTATTATTATGACACTTAATATTAGCCAAAAGACTGAGAAGTGGTACCATATTGAAGTATGCTTGTTTCTTAAACACATGTTTAAGTGCTTTTGATTTTATGGGTTTCATTCACTTTGTGTAGAAAGTTTCTTTTTTTAGATTTTGAAAAAGACATTTTAGTTCTCTGGTCTAGGAATATAGGTGTTTAATCTAGAGATTCACCCAGACTGAGATTCCCTGACTCTGATGGTCTGCACTAAGTTTAATGAAACAGCTTATACCCTCATTATTTTAGGGGCACTGCGTTTCACTTACTTCACTTCTAAGTGAAGTAAGTGAGGATATCTAGTTTCATCATATGCATGTGAAGGGCGCATATCAACCAATAGGTAAGTTGTTAGCAAAAAGGGACTGACCTTGGGGAAATGAACAATTCTGTTTCTCTGCATCCCCCACAACAAAAGTAATTGTGGTTAAGATTTATATCTACTGGGAGAATTTGTTCTATTTGCAATAAATCTTTACCAATTTGGAAAAGGCTTTATTCTAATGGCAATCCTTAAGTCTACTTTACTAGTTAACTTACACTTAAATAGTACTAGAACTATTTTTAAATAAAGTTTAAATATCCACTTCATTAAATAGCATTTATTGAAACTTGACTTTGTGAGCCTTCTTCATTTATATTGGCCAAACGAGAAGCTACAATATAGTCTGTTACATTAACTAAAACAAAAGAAAATTCCACTGCTTATGTTCTCAAGTCCCGAATTACTCATTCAGCTAAGAAGCCCCAAATTAAAGATTAATCTTCCTGACCATCAGCTTTCTGAAAAGCTCATGACCTGACACATATAGTATTTCTTGGGACTGTATAATCCACCCAGCAACCCAAGCTATATTCCTGATTTTAGTTAATCTTAACAAATCCCTGCTCAATAAGAATGACACTAATTTCTAGATTTTCACAGTCTAATCTGAAATTTAGGCATCACTAACATTGAGGAAAAGATAGAAAAGATCAGAGTTGGAAAAAAAAAAGACCCTATTGGCTCATCTAAGTCATTCCCAGGTCAGGTGTTCCAGGTGAGGAAAAGGTGAGTTTGAGTGGCTGACAAGGCCGCACATACAAGGACCAGTATTTATTTCAGTTCCCAGCTCCAAATGTGCAATATTCCCACACCTGACAACCCAGGCTCATCACACTGTACCTTAAAGATGACTGTACGGTGACCCGATATCCCACTAGGGTGACAAGGAGGGCAAGTGTCCCAGTCCCTGTTCCTGCCTCCTCGGCGCTGGTTTGTGAGGCCGCAGGTGCTGTCCTGAAATCTCATTATTCCAGCTCTTTATATATGGAGTGGAAGGAGTTACAGAAATCCCTCGGTGCCTCAGGGTCATCTGAGCCAAATTGGTAGCAGAATCAGACAATATCTCTCCAAGGACATTGTAGCCTCCCCTCGTGGTGAGAGATGGGTCTAAACAAATTCTATCTCTTGCTTCCCAGCCTGCCCTAGGGCAGCGAGCTTCTGTTTTGGCAGGTCCCATGAGGGTTCTGACTTGGCCTGAACCAGGAGGGATGGTTTAGAACATGTACTGGATTATCCATGTGCCTTGTTCCTCTGTGACTCGTGAAAATCCGTCCTCTGCCCCTTGGTGTGCAAGGAGGACTGGGATGGTGGGGAGAGGCACAGTTGGGTGTAATATTACAGGAAGACTTAGTGAGGCATCTTGTTTTTTGGAGCCATTAATCCTTGAGTAGAATCTGGCGATGACATATCACGGTCTGCTTAGTTCTCAACCAGTTGGAGCAGGAATTGACCCTGATGAGTGTTTTCCAATAAAACACATCCAAGTGAGATCGACTTCTCATTTTAGAGTGGCTCTTATCCCATTAATGGAGGAGCACATTTTGTCCTTAGGAAAAACATTTTGAATACTCACTCATCTTGATCACAGAAATAGCTCTGGTTTTCATCAAATCCTTTGACTACACTACTAATTGCATACCCATTACTTGGCTCAGCGGCTCATAAATGCATAACTCACATGACAACCTCATCTAATATTGATGTTCAAGTTTTATCTTGCTGAAGTGGCAATATTTAATGTTGAGTCTGTGAAAGTATTTTAATAAGCCCATTTGCTGTAAGCTGGATGCCTATTTTAATAGCAGAACCAACTTTTACAGACGAGTTTTTCTTTCATAAGGAGAGAGAAGAGTTAGATCTGAAACATTTTATAGAATATTACCTATACAAAAGCATAATTTAAAGAAAAAAAATCAACAAAGAACAGTTCTAAGGATTATACTGAAACTACAGAAATGACATATATATATATATTTCTACTAAAGAAAATATAGTAAAACTGAGTAACTAGATACAATAGCTCTCTAGATCATAGTTGCTTTCTTCCTTTTTGCTCTTCCCTTCTGATTCTCTTTTCTTTCTTTCCTTTCATGCTCCCTCTTTCCTTTCTTCTTTCTTCTGCCTATTTGTCTCTTTCTCCCTCCATTATTTTTTTTTTTAATTTAAAGAAAAGGAAACAAAAAAATACATGGAGATAAAAAAAGGGTAGAAATAATACAAAATTACAGAAAAACAAACAGTAAGAAATTGCTGGTTGATAAGTTACACATTGTCATCTTAGAAATAGCTGTTCAGGTTATAGAATTAAAGTATTTAGAATGACATTCAAAAAGTGACACTACAAACCGTTCTGCTCTGTGATCGAACAAAAGCTCAGTAATATGGTTATCAGTCCTACACATTTGTTTTACATCTCAAATAGGGTAAGATTAAACATATCAAAACAGAACAAAACAGTTAAAAAAAACAATTTAAAGAAATACAGATTTCAAAGCAAGTCCACTGGAGATCTTCACTGTCTATCTGTCTCCAGTGTCTTACAAATAGTTGTCCCCATCTTCACCCACTTTATATACTTATTGCATATTATAGAACTAATCAAATCATTACAGGATGATGAAGGCTTTGTAGGTCCTCAAGTTCCAAATTAGGGAAGACAATAATAACTACCATCGCATCTCTCATTCTCTTTTGATAGCTGTCCCCATCTCTACATATGCTGAAATTGAACTCAAGAAACCATTCCAATGTCATTCTAATCAGCGAACAATAGTATTGCTAGAATTTATATCATAATGCTACAAAATTAGCCTCTGGTTTCTTAGCGTCTCTTCCTCAGAGTATCTGTTCATTACATCTTGCATTATATAATCTGTTCCCGTAAATAATTTAAAAGAAAACCCATGTGTGAATTTCTACATATATATCTATCCTCTCTGTATTATAGGGAAAACCAAGTCATAGCAAGACAGCAGAACAATTTCCTAGAAAAACATGCAATGGATAAGACATATAAGACTACAATATAGATGATCTTCCGTAGCTACTATGTTTTCTCTTGTTATTTTCAATAGATTTGTTCACAACACTGGCTTATTATAGTTAAACATAATATCACCTATTTTTATAAAAACTTAACTTTGACAGCATTGTAGGATTTGAGAGCTGTTGCTAGTTAATACCAGTATGGATATCCTTTACATCTTGTCATCTTCAGAGTAGTTGCCTCTACTTTTAGGGTTGATACTAATAAGCATACCAAATTCAAATAGAATCAGCCAAGGCCAACCCATAGTCTTATGATTCAGATTCAATTAAGATCAGTGATAGTAAGGCAATGTAAGTAATACAGGATTTCAGTTTAAGTTAATAGGAAAGTAAGGATAGTTACCATGGTATAACCTGCTATTTTTGGGTCAAGATGTCTGTGCCCTCAAATCTGACATGAGTGGACAGACCAGAACAAATTAAATTCAAACTAAATATGGCGATAAGACTACTGTGTCTTTTAAATCCTTATACACCATTAACAATGACCTCTGCCTTTTTAAAAATAATTTTTCAGAGCTGTCTATACTAAAGACTATAGCTTACCCTCTCTGCCTCATGTCTGCTACTCCACTTTTCTGCTATAATTTGTCCACCTTATTCCCTCATTCCACTGTCTGCCCCATTCACTGAGGCCTCTCTGCCACTGTTGCTGGAATCCTGGTATCTCTTCCTCTCTTTCTCTGTAATGTCCTTCAGCACTCTCTGTAGGGTTGGATTGGTGGCCATGAACTCCCACAGTTCCTCCTTGTCTTGGAAGTATCTTATTTCTCCATTAATTTTGAGAGAGAGTTTTGACTGGTATATGAGCTTTGGTTGCATATTATTTTCTTTCAGGACTTGGAATATTTCTCCCCACTCCCTTCTTGACTTAAGAGTTTGTGTTGATAAGTCTGCTGTTATTTTGATAATTTTCCCGTTGTAGGTAATCTGCATCTTTTCTCTGGCTGCTTTTAATATTCTGTTCTTTTGGTGGATTTCTGGAATCTTGATTATTATATGTCTAGGTGTGGATCTGTTTTGGTTGTAGGTAGCTGGTGTTCTGTATGCCTCTTTTATCTGGATATCATTTCTTTGTGCTATACATGGGAAATTTTGCTTTAATATATCTGTGAATATTCTTTGTATTTCATTTTTGGTTGCTCCTGCTTCCTCACTCACATTCTTTATTCTTAAGTTATGTATCTTTTTGTCATCTTCTAGTTTTTGAATTGTTTCTTTCTGGTTCCTTGTTGTTTTTAAGAGGCTTTTTCTTTCACGATCATATGCCATGAATCTCTCTTCAAGTTTCAGAAGGCTGTCTTTAGTTTCTGTCAAGGCATTTTGCCAGTGTTCAATGGAGTTTTTAGTTTCCTGGTATTCTCTTTGGATCTGTTTCATGTATTCTAAGTTATGTTTAAATTCTTCTTCAGAAGTTTCTCTTTCTTTTCTGATTTCCTCAGTTCTTCCATCTGTGTTCTCTTGGGTGGGGCTTGTCATTTCTTTAATTAATCTCTTTATATCTTGCCTCACTTGGATCAGGAGTACAGCTTTAAATTCATCTATGAGATCATGAAGGTATTTTTTAATTTCGGCTGATGCTGTGTCAAGCAATAGATGGTTACTGTGCTTGTTCTCTTCAGTGTTTACTTTTCCTGGGCTTATTTTCTCATGTTGGGCAGCTGGAGATTTTTTTTTATTTTCTCCCTCCATTATTTAGTCAGTTTGTTTGTCTCTGTCTCTGTTAGTCTTTGTCTCTCTCTTTGTCTCTGTCTTTGTCTGTCTGTGTCTCTCTCCTCTTTATTTCTGACTCTTCTTTTTGCCACTGATGCTCCAAAAGTCTTTCCTTATTTTGATTACAGAGATTCTTCAGTCTCATGTAAGCCATTTGTCAGAGAAAGGTTATCAAATGGAGTACTACTCTGCCATGGAGTACTATTCTATCATAAAGAAGAATAAACTCAAAGTATTAATAGGTAAATGTACCACCAGATCATAATGTTAAGTGAAATAAATCAGGCATACAAGTTTAAATATCCCATGAATGTTCTTATACGAGAAACCCAAAATATAAATAAAGAGCAAATCAATGATAGATAATAGGAAATAAGATCATCTTTTTCAAATGGGAAGAGGAACAAGAACAAGAGATAGATGGGATGGGATGGAAGGGCAAAGGGTTACAAAAAGAGAATTGAAGGAAAAAATAGAAATAGAGCTTTTCTTTTCTTTTTTTTTTAATCGGTACCAGAGATCGAACTCACGACCACGTGCTTGCAAGGCAGGCACTTATGCCGCTGAGCTAAACCCCCAGCCCCCAAAATAGAGCTTTTCAAATGGGAAGGGGAACAAGAGTTGGAGGAGCATGGAGAGATAGGAGGAGAAGGGGCAAGAAGGATTCAGATGTGCTATGTACAAACCTCCCTGATAAATGTAATCATCATATACTACAAACATGTACTAGTGAAAAAGAAGGAGCATCAAAATAGTTCTTATGAGGTGTCACTACATCTAGTTTATGGCGATTCTGTACTTAGCCTACTAACATAGCATTTTGCACAATTAACACTTTGTTTCACTTTATCTGTTTTTTGTCACTTTTACTTTAAAAAGAATAAAACCAGGCAAAATAAAACAGAATCAATCCAATCAAAACAAAACAATGTAAGCGACACAGCACTTCAAAACAAGATAGTAAGAAATCAACAGTGGCTACCATAATACCTCTCGTTGTCTTCAAAATAGTTGCTTATACCACCAAACACAGTAAAAATCCAACAAAACAGAACAGAATAGAACCGATCAAAACAAAACAATGAAAGCAATAAAGGACTTCAAGACAAGATAAGAATAAATCCAAAATGGCTACCATAATATATCTTATTACCTTTGAAATAGCTGCCCATGCCATCAAATATAATAAAATCAAACAAAATAAAACCCAAACAAACAAAACAATGAGAATGATACAGGACTTCAAAACAAGAGTATATGACTGTTCACTTTTTGGTTTTGCTTTTATATTTATTTTACTGAGAAGACAGCATCCCAGGCAAATAGGTCACATGGCTGGGAAATGGCAGCATTGGGATGTGAATTCCGGCCATCTGACCTTGAAATTGCTTATAAAGGAGATATTTAGTGGTTATAAGGGAGCACACCTCTCTGCTCCAAGGCCTCAGCACTTCCACCATCCTGTAACCAGGCCAATGAAAGTCCCACCAGTGAGAGACTGCAGCCCACTGGAAACCTAACACTTCTTCCCCCTAATCCAACCCTTCTTCTTCCTAACTCCTCTTGGGGTGCACACCTCTGAGAATCTCTAGCTGCAACCTAGGAAATTTTCAAACAGCCCAGGGAACTGTCCTCTGAGATTAGCTGAGAAGGGCAAGGGGTAGAATGATGATGAGCAGGAAACAGCTGCATGCCTGGGAGAGGAGAGAAGGAGCCTTCCAGTAACAAGTAAGTAGAGAATTGTAAGTCTCTCACTTGGTGTTGCATTTTGTACTGCCTGTTGTTTTTCTTTTTGTACTGGAAATTGAACTCAGGACCTTGCATTTGTCAGACAGGTGTTGTGCTGCTGAGCTATATCTCCAGCCCTACACTGCCTGTTTTAAGGGGCATAACACATTTTCTGTCATAAACTCTCTTAAACGTGGGTGTGTCAAGTCATGTTTATTCTTTAGAATATTTCTATTGGTGAATTGTTAATTTTAGTTTTATAAGTTTTATAATATCAAACAATGAGTGCTTAATAGGAAAAATAATCACAAAAATAAAGTATTGCATTTTTAATATTTATTGTTTATAAAAAGCATTAAGATTTTCAACATTGACTGGATTTTAGTGTGCAAAGTCTAAAAAAAAACAACAGAAGTAAATTCTTACATGAGCTACAATAAAAATGCAAATAGTACTCTACAAAAAGAATAATCTTGACTTCAGTTATCACACCTAACATGATCTACACACATGACAACAGTATGCTATATTACACATGCCTCGCTTGCACTGACAGCATGTGTTTGGCTTTCTTGGCATTTTTGTGGGACATACTTGACATCTTGGTGGTCTTGATGTTTTGTCAGGAAGTTCTTATATCATGTAACTGTATAGTTAACAGAGACATAAAGTATCAATAAGACAAAGTATTAAATTCTTAATATATAGTGTGTGTTTAAAATAAACAGTAACAAGCCAGGTGTGGTGGTGCACTCCTGTAGTCCCAGTACTATGGAGACTGATGTAGGAGGAGCGTCGCAAGTTCAAGACCAGCCTGGGCTACAAAATGAACCCAAGGATAATCTGAACCACATTGTGAGACCCAGTCTCAAAAAGACAAAAAACCAACCAATCAAACAACAACAACAAAACAAACAAAATCCCCCAATATTTTCACATCAGCTGTGTACTTGCTTATAAACAAACAAAAATCTACCCCTGAAATAATCTTTGCTTCCATCCAAGGCAGGCTTCACATATGACAGCTGCATGTTCCATGCACATGTCTTGCTTACACTGACAGCACGTGTGCTTAGCTGTCTTTTCCAGTGTGGCAGGCCATGCTTGTTACCGCTCTTCTCTTTTTGTCAAGAGCTTCCTACCGTGTTGTACAATGTACATTTTGCAGAGAAATGCAGTGGACCCTTGACTTAAAAACTCAGCTCATTCTAGAGGGCTGGTTGTAACTCAAATTATCAATTAAAAGCCCAGTATCCTCTATACAGCCTTCAAGTCTTTCTCCTGTATGCAGGTAGATCTCAGAGTCCATGATTTCTCAACTAACTACATCAGGAAAGGATGTTGTAATGTTTCTTCCAGAACCCTTTAAGGGTTAAATCTGTATCTGAAACCATTTGGAAGCACAAAGTGGCCAGCATTTGGGTCATAACTCGACTTCGGTTGTAAGTTTAAACAAAAATTCCAGTCATAACCGAAGTTGTTCATATGTCAGACCAGTTGTAATTCGATGGTCCACTGTAACATATCAAGAATATAAAATGTCACTGGCCTCTCTGCGTGTCTGGAGGACTCTGGATTTCTGCGCCCAGACTGCTGGAGTTCCCTCAGGCTTCCAGGTGCAGTGAAGGAGAGAGGTGGGTTTAAGGCTTCCACATCAGCCTCCCCATTCCCGGCTTCATTTGGAGACCTGCTGAGCTCCCGATAGGTGGGCTGGCCCATACTACCAGCCTAGCCCAGCCTGTTTAGCTGCCGCGCCTGGCCACAGGTCAGCAGAGGAGGAGCTGGGCAGATCTGGGGTGCCCTCACTGGCCTCTCTGCGTGTCTGGAGGACTCTGGATTTCTGCGCCCAGACTGCTGGAGTTCCCTCAGGCTTCCAGGTGCAGTGAAGGAGAGAGGTGGGTTTAAGGCTTCCACATCAGCCTCCCCATTCCCGGCTTCATTTGGAGACCTGCTGAGCTCCCGATAGGTGGGCTGGCCCACACTACCAGCCTAGCCCAGCCTGTTTAGCTGCCGCGCCTGGCCACAGGTCTGCAGAGGAGGAGCTGGGCAGATCTGGGGTGCCCTCACTGGCCTCTCTGCGTGTCTGGAGGACTGTGGATATCTCTGCAACCAGGGAGGGTCCACAGGTTCCTGAAGCACTGCGGCCTGTGGTGAGTACCCTAACCCGGCTGCGATTGAAGAACTGTGGAGCTTCCAAGGGGCAGGTGGGCGCACAGTGTCCCTGAGGCCCAGCTTGTCTGGAACTGCGGAGTTCTGAGCAGGCAGAGGAGGGCCACTGGTTCTGTGGGCCTAATGGCTTGGAGTAGCACGGCGCCAGAGTCCCAGTAGCTCCAAACATAGAAGGGGATTTTCAACAGATCCTGAGGAAGCTTTCAAGTAACACTTGAAACACAGAAATATAGGAAAATGACAAAACGAAAGACCAAATTACAACCTCAAACCTCCAGCCCATCTCAAGAAACCCTAGGAGCGATGTATATAGAAGAAAATATATCCCATCCACCTCATATATCAGACACAATAGCCACTGAAATTGACAAGCAACTCCAGGAAGCTTTAAAGAAATTCAAACTCGAAATAATCTCCCAGATAAAAGAAGAAATGATAAAAGAAATGAAAGAGATTCTAAATATATCTAAAGAAAACACAGATAAAAAATTGGAGGGACTAAACAAAAAGATAGAATCCCTAGACGAGCAATATAAGAAACAAACAGAATACATAATGCAGATGCACAGAGATATACAGGAAATAAAAAACTCCACTGAAAGTTGTAAAAACCGCCTTAATGAAAGTGAAGATAGAATTTCAGACCTTGAAGACAGGATTGCAGCTAGTGAACAGGAAAGGAAAGATCTTTTGAAAATAACAAGGAACCAGGAAACAACAATTCAACAACTGCAAGACGATGCAAAGAAGAATAACATAAGAATGATAGGGATTAATGAAAGAGAGGGAGACAACATGAAGGATGTCAGGAGGATATTTAGAGAAGTAATAGCTGAAAATTTCCCAAGCATGAGATCAGAAACTGACATCAGGATCAGTGAAGCATATAGAACTCCAAACAGTCATAACCAAAATAAAACTACACCCAGACATATAATAGTCACCATCCCAGAAATCCAACACAAGAATAGATTATTAAAAGCTGTCAGAGAGAAAAGACAAATCACTTATAAAGGAAAACCTATCAGAATCACAGCAGACTTCTCAGCACAAACGATAAAGTCAAGAAGAGCATGGAGTGAAGTATTCCAGATCCTAAAGCAAAATGATTTCCAACCAAGACTGATATATCCTGCAAAACTATCATTCAAAATAGATGGTGCAATACGATACTTCCATGACAAAGAACAGCTGAAGAACTTCATGAACACCAAACCAACCCTGCAAAAAATATTGAAAGACAGTTTAGATACACAAAGGAAAAAACCACTAAGCAAAGCAAATAATTAAACAGAACCGAAAGATAAAGATGCAACAGCAGAGAGATAACATTCCTACAATTAACCAGCATTTAACAGTAATAACCATTAATGTAAATGGTCTCAATGCACCAATCAAAAGAAACAGACTAGCAGAATGGATCAAGAAACAAAATCCAACCATATGCTGTTTACAGGAAACACATCTAACCCAGAAAGATACTCACAGACTGAAAGTCAAAGGATGGAAAACAATTCTTCATGCAGTAGGAATCCAAAAAAAGGCAGGAGTAGCCATTCTGTTTGCAGACAACGTGAACTTTAAACCAACAATGACCATAAAGGACAAAGAAGGTCACTACATACTCGTAAGGGGAAAACTCCAAGAGGAAGAGATAACTATCTTAAATATATACGCACCAAACTCCAGAGCACCCAGTTATATAAAACAATTATTAACAGAAATGAAAACTCAAATTATCAGTAACACAATTGTAACAGGAGACCTTAATACACCACTGACACCAAGGGACAGATCAACCAGACAGAAAATGAGCAAAGAAATAACAGAACTGAATCACACCTGTGAACAAATGGGTTTGATAGACATATACAGAATGTTCCACCCAACAACATCAGAATACACATTCTTCTCAGCAGTACATGGATCATTTTCTAAAATAGACCATATATTAGCTCACAGAACATATTTAAGCAAATGCAAAAGAGTTGAAATCATCCCTTGCATATTATCGGATCATAGCGCTCTGAAATTAGAAATTAATGACAAAGGATACTGCAAAAATTCCGCAAACACATGGAAACTAAATAACACACTCTTGAGTAATCAGTGGGTCACAGAAGAAATTAAAGAAGAAATTAAACAATACCTAAAAGAAAATGAAAATGCACATACAACTTACCGGAAGCTGTGGGATGCAATGAAAGCCGTTCTGAGAGGAAAATTTATTGCACTGAGTTCCCACATCAGGAAAACAGAACGAATACAAGTAAATAACTTGATGCTACACCTCAAACAGCTAGAAAAAGAAGAGCAAGTCAAGCCCAAAGCCAAAAGAAGAGAGGAAATTATAAGAATCAGAGCAGAAATCAATGCAATAGAGACTAAGAAAACAATCCAAAGAATCAACGAATCAAAGAGTTGGTTCTTTGAAAGAATAAATAAAATCGATAAGCCCCTAGCCAACCTTATTAAAAAAAGGAAAGAAAAAGCTCAAATTCATGCAATAAGAAATGAAAAAGGAGAAATCACTACAGACCCAATAGAAATACAGAGGGTCATCAACACCTATTTCGAAAACCTCTACTCTCAAAAGTTTGATAACACAGAAGAAATAGACAGATTCTTAGAAGCATATGAAGTACCAAAGCTAGATCAAGAGGATATAAAACTGTTGAATAACCCAATCTCTGCTAATGAAATTGAGAATGTAATTGGGTCCTTGCCCACCAAGAAGAGCCCAGGCCCAGATGGATTCACTGCAGAATTCTACAAGAAATATAAAGAAGACCTAATGCCGACACTCCTCAAACTATTCAATGAAATTGAAAGGGAAGCAATCCTTCCTAAGTCATTCCTGGAAGCAAATATTACTCTAGTACCAAAACCTGAGAAAGACCCAACTATAAAAGAGAACTATAGACCGATCTCCCTAATGAACACAGATGCAAAAATCCTCAATAAAATATTGGCAAATAGGATCCAGCAAATCATGAAGAAGATTATACACCATGACCAGGTGGGATTCATCCCAGGAATGCAAGGATGGTTCAACATACGCAAATCAATAAATGTAATCCACCATATCAATAAAGCCAAAAATAAGAATCACATGATCATCTCTATAGATGCAGAAAAAGCCTTCGATAAGGTCCAACACTTATTCATGATAAGAACTTTACAGAAAATTGGAATAAATGGTCTTTACCTCAATATAATAAAGGCCATTTATGACAAACCAACAGCCAGCATCATACTAAATGGCCAAAAATTGAAAGCCTTTACTTTACAATCGGGCACAAGACAAGGATGTCCTTTATCACCACTCCTATTTAATATAGTACTGGAAGTACTAGCCAGAGCAATTAGGCAAGAAAGAGAAATAAAAGGGGTAAAGATAGGAAAAGAAGAAGTTAAATTATCATTGTTTGCAGATGACATGATACTCTACATAGAAGACCCCCTAAACTCCATTGAAATACTCTTAGATACAATAAATAAATTCAGTAATGTAGCTGGATACAAAATCAATACTCAGAAATCAATAGCATTCCTATACACGAACAACAAAATCACAGAGAGGGAAATAAGAGAAACTGGACTATTCACATTAGCAAGCAAAAAAATGAAATATTTAGGAATTACTCTTACGAAAGAAGTGAAAGACTTATACAGTGAAAATTATAATACACTGAAAAAGGAAATTGAAGATGATCTCAGAAAATGGAAAGACATCCCTTGCTCATGGATAGGAAGAACAAACATTGTGAAAATGGCCATTCTCCCAAAACTGTTATGCAGATTCAATGCAATCCCAATAGAAATACCATCAACATACCTTATAGATCTAGAGAAATCACTCCTAAATTTCATCTGGAACCAGAAGAGACCTAGAATCGCAAAGGCAATTCTAAGCAGCAAAGACAAAGCAGGAGGCATCACAATCCCTGACTTGAAGTTATACTACAAAGCAACAGTAGTAAAATCAACATGGTATTGGAATCAAAACAGAGCTGAAGATCAGTGGAATAGATTAGAAGATACAACCACAACTACGAACACACTCAACCACCTTATTTTTGATAAAGGAGCCAAGCAGGTTCACTGGAAGAACGACAGTCTCTTTAATAAATGGTGCTGGAAAAACTGGCTCTCCATTTGCCGAAAACTAAAGCTAGACCCATGTCTATCACCATGTACTAAATTAAAATCTAAATGGGTCAAAGATCTGAATATTAAAACAGAAACACTAAATCTATTGGAAGACAAATTAGGTAGAAACCTTGGAGACATAGGAGTAGGTAAAGAATTCATGAACAGGACTCAAACCGCACGGGAAATACTTCCCAGAATCAATAACTGGGACCACTTCTTATTAAAAAGTTTCTGCATGTCAAAGGAAATCTCCAGCATAGTGAAAAGAAAACCCACAAACTGGGAAAAGAGTTTAGTGAACTCTCTCTCAGACAAGGGCCTCTTGTCTAAAACATATAAAGAATTAAAGAAACTCAGACCTCCGAAATTCAAAGATCCAATCCAAAAATGGGCATCTGAGATGAATATGCAATTCTCAGATGAAGAAATGCAAATGGCAGATAAATACATGAAAAAATGCTCATCATCATTGGTCATTAGAGAAATGCAAATTAAAACCACACTGAGATACCATCTCACTCCTGAAAGAATGGCCAGGATCAAGAAAACCGACAACAAATGCTGGAGAGGCTGTGGGGAAAAAGGAACTCTCCTGCACTGCTGGTGGGAGTGTAGACTGGTACAGCCTTTGTGGAGATCTGTCTGGAGATTTCTCAAAAAGTTGGGGACTGGAAATCCCATTTATTCCAGCTATTCCACTTCTAGGCATATTCCCAGAAGAACTGAAAGCATCATACCACAGTGATATATGTGCACCTATGTTTATAGCAGCACAATTTGTAATCGCCAGATCTTGGAAACAACCCAAGTGCCCATCAACTGAGGAATGGATAAAAAAGTTGTGGTATTTCTATACAATGGAGTATTATTCAGCTATAAAGAAGGATCACATTGAGATATTTATCAATAAATGGGCACAGCTTGAGACCATACTCATAAGTGAAATAAATCAATCTCGCATGTGTGAATACCGAATAGTTTCCCTAATGTAAGTAATGATTCAAATATATAAAAATATGTGGTAATCATGATTCCCCATTAGGTGGCCTTGAAGCCTTATAAAGTTTTCACTCATTAATTAGAAAGGCTTTATTCTGGGCTTCTTGATATGAAAATATTTGAAGCTAGGGTATATGAAGTTTTACCCAAATATTTCAAGGAAAAAGACACTATGGTAACTACTATTAAGTCAGGTTATAAGGTGGTGAAGTACTAGGTTATTGAAACAGTCATGCTGTGACCTCTATTGTTATATTGTTATGTCCTGTTTTATCTCAATCTCCCCCTTATTGTTTCAAAAAAATTATTTAGTCATTTCTTATGTTTGTCTTAATTAAAGAAAAAATTCAAAAAAATTAGGATATATAAATAGTAACTCTTTTCGATTTCCTATTAACTTGTTTTGAAGTCCTGTAGTACTCCCACGATCTTGTTTTGACTGATTAGACTCTGTTCCATTCTATATGATAGTATCAAGTTTGAAGACATAGGCAACTACTTTGAAGACAATAAGATTCACTAAGATACCCATTCTGGTTTGACTATTGTCTTCTTTGAAAGTCCTGTAATGTTTACAATGCCTAAGTTTTATTGGTCTTGTTCTCTACTGTTTTGTCCAACTTTATAATATCTAATAAGATAGACAATTCTTTTTAAGGAAACAAGGGACAACGTTGATAACCATTGTTGATAAACTTGTACTCTGTTCTACACCATGTGCTACGTCTATCCTTGGTATTGACTGACAGCTTTGTTTTGCCATATTTGACTGTATTCTTCCCCCCCCCCAAAGAAAGTAATAAGCACTAAGGAGTAATAAAATCCAAGATGTGTAAATTTTGTTGTAAAAAAGAGAGGGAAAAAAAAAAAAGAAAAGGAGCTCTAACGGATATAACAGCAAGTGTGTTTGGGGGTGTTAAATAGCTGACTTTATCAATGTTTTTGGAACATTGAACACAGCTGTTTGCAGTCTCCCTGTTTGAATGTCCACCTTGTGTTCTTTGATACTGTGATTTGAGGAACTATTTTCAAGAAAATAGTGTGTAATCTACTAGCAGGTAATTTCTTACTGTTATGGTTTTTTGTTTTGTTTTGTTTTGTTTTGTTTTGTAGTTCTGTATTGCGTGTACCCTTACGCCGCTTTGGTTTGTTTTGTGTTTTTCTCTTTTTCCTCTTAAATAAAAAAAAAAAAGAATATAAAATGTCAAATGTACAATGAGTTTAGAATAGACAGCAATATTTTCACATCAGCTGTTTACTTGCTTACAAAGGTTCAGAGATAACATCAGAAATAAACCTATGTAATCTACAATGAAAATAACAATAGAACTCTAAAACAAAATAATCTTTGCTTTAATTGTCACACCCAAGGCAGTCTTCACACATGAAAATTGCATGTTCCTTACATAAATATTGCTTGCACTGACAACACGCATATACTGTTTTCCTGTCCCTTCTTGTAGGGTGCAGTGGACATCTTTTTAGTTTCTTTGTTATAGTAGATGGAGATGCTATGACCACCTGTTCACCTGTCAGCTCAACAGTGTGATTCACAATATTTTTGCACAGTACCCTGGACAGAACATTTTGTTTTTTATCTGCTATATAGGATATCATATGGGTTCCAGTCCCAATCCTCTAAGAAAAGTTCTCTGGTATTTTGCACTTGTTATTTTCTTTGTAAACTATCAAAATACTTATGACACATGTGTTTAGGATCAAGTAAAACACAGCCATTGACCTATGGTTTATGTTTTGAGTGACATAATAGTTGCTGCATTAACCCTTCAACAACATCTACTCTGCCTATGGTTTTATTGTAGAAAGTCTCCATCTCAGGCTCCTGTTTTGTCAAGGTTTCACTATCAATAATTCCATCGTAGTGCAATGTTGACATTAACAGTATTAATGTGTTTTTCTTTGCTATATACAAGTCCAATGTAAATCTTCCTGAAATCCAAGGATTGTACTATACAATTCTCTGTTTTGAAATTGCAATATTTCATTTGAAATTTCTCCTTTGTTCCTATATATAGTTCCTGGGATGGTTAATGTGTGGTTTGTTAGCAAATGTACCATCAATTGGAAACTGGTAAACCGATTGTCAAATGTCACATTCAAATTAGTTTGGAACATGGGAGCAACAAGTCTGTTCACAACATCATTCAGTTTATTACCATAGATGGCTGAGTATAAATTTCTAGACTGAAAGCATAGTAAGGCTTCACATCTACAAGGGCATGAATTTTCATGCAATATTGTAACTCATCATTCTTCCATAAGCCTTACATTCCTGTGATTATCAGGAGAAATCCTTGCTAAGTACAGAAGACCTATAAAAGGTTCCAGTTCAATTCCAGTTAGGTGTCATAATAAGTACTTTTTAAAAATATGGCTGTTGGTGCATACAGAATGCTTTACTTTTATTTCAGTCTTTGTGTATTTCATAACATCTTATAGCATTTCATTTGTTACAATTTCCAACATTGAATGATGGTGCTGACATTCTATTCTATATATTTTACCCCTGCTGAGACCCCCACTATATTTTCAGACCTACTTCTAACATTAGATCATTCCATTTCATTGTGTGACCATTTCCCAACATTTTGAGTTGTCAAATATGTATGTACATTGATGTTTTATCATCTGAATCTAGGAAGTCTGCATTTCCTGTATCTGTATCAGTTGATTCTTGCTCTGTTTTACTGTCACAAGAACTTTGGCTCGCATGACCAATGTCAAAAACATCATCATCTACCCACATCACACTTCCACTATGAAAACATGTATTTCATCATAATGGATCATTTTCAGCATCCATACATGAATAATCTGACAAATCACTTTTGACCTTTTCCAAAACCTGCAAATCAGATTTTTCATGTACTATTGTACTGAATTAGCTACTTCTAGCAGAAAAAATAAAAAGAAAACATTTTAAAAAAACAAATCCTAAGGTGAGGTGGATATATTACACCCTCTATGATGCTCAGGTAAATGTATGCCAAACCTGTTAACTGGAGCATATGTCAGTAAAAATCCTAGTTTGACACTTTTGCACATGTGCACACACTTTGCCTTTCATTGTACCAAGTAGGTAAACACAAAGCTTGCTTCCTGTTTCAGGCAAAGGTACTGAGATGCACAGCCAGCTACTATTATGCTAAAATAAAATTTTAAGGTAGAAAATTAAGGGATGTGTTTGTGGAGCCCAGTATTGTGCCACAAGTTAATATTTTCCATTGAAGATACGGTGATTAGACTGACTGTGGCCTGGGTTGGAGGATCATGCTTCTTTGAAAGTGACCATCCGAAGGAACTGGTTTCTTTTGTGGAAGGAGCTGAATGTGTTTCCACTCAAGAATGTCTTTCATTCCATCCTGAGTGAGTGTGGATGTCCCCAGATCTTCAGGCTTTTTTGGGCTGGGTCTACTACTGGCCTCACCCTTGTCAGCCAGGGCAGACATTTTGATTTCTATCCTCTGTGAGTGCTGATGTTTCTGGATCCTGAGCTTCTGTTGACTGAGGACCTCCTCCGATTAGATCATCAAACATCTGATAAGTTAGCACATCCCTGAGAGACATGCTGGAGATGGCTCTGGGATGCCACAGAAGACAAACTGTCTGGAGCTTGGATCAAATCGGTGGAAGAGTCTGGAAGGTGCACATCAGGGACACAGACTCCAGACTGGTGAGCCAGTTTGGCTTTGTCTCCACTCTGTGCTAAAACTCACTGTCAGTGTCTACCTGAAGCCTTGGCTGTGCTCCATCTTGGAGGCATGTGTTCCAGGTACCACAGGGACTTCCAGGCTGCCTCCACTGGTGCCCAGGTTGGTTCTGTTCTCATGAGTTGTGCCATTGAAACTGTGAGTCAGTTGCTGGGAAGGCTGCCTGCTGCCTTGTGCAGCTGGAGGGGCCATTAAGGGTCTGTGGGCATCACCAGGTAGGATTCCTGTTAGGGTCCTTACAGTGTCTTTCCACACAGGTGAGGAGACAAGGAGTCTGCTCAGTGTAGGGACAGACTTATCACCTCTATCAGACATGTCTGAGGTCATTTTCCCAGGATCTTGTCATCCTCAATGCTGGAGTCACCTCAAAATGTACCTGTGGCTGAAGAGGAACAGGAATATTGTAGAAAGGATGGGGGTGGAGCCTTTTTCACCTTGAAGAGGTTTATGGCCCAAAGAAGCTTGAGGGAGAGGCCCAATTTGTGTGTCACCCAAACCCTTGTAACATGCACCTCCAGGGTCTTCAGAGTACATGGCTTCAGAAAGGGAAGCTTCTGGAAGGTGCTTGCACAGGGTTTCTGACTTCTAAGGGCAGGTAGATTTCTGGCGTCTACATGGGTAGAAAAAACTCCATTGAAAGAAATCCAGGGTGGGTGCAATCTTAGAAAGATCAGCGCCTCCTGGAGCTGCCTTGGTCTCACACCCAAATGTGCTTTCAGCACACCTTCTAGGTGGTCCTTGTCATTTCTTGAGTCACTCTTTGTGGGCCTCATCAGGTTTCTTTCAGACACTGCAAAAGTTGCCCCCAGAAACTTCACTGAGGAGCTTTCCAAGGCCCTGGAGAGATCTTTGGGGATCCACATTGCTGTTCTCCTCTGGTTGGAACTCTATCTCTTGCATGTCCTACTGCAGCCACCAGTAGACATGGAGGAGCACCTTGTGGGGCTGTGTTTGTCTTTAGCCTGACACGTGTGAGCGAAGTCACTCTGAGGTTGTGTGAGTTCTAGAGACCTTGTATCCTGCAGGGAAGTCCCATTCATATTGAATGAGTGGCTTTCGAATGCATTGCTCCAGTTGTTTCCAGTGCACAGGAGGATGATAGAGAAACCTTCAGAAAGGATGGCAGTGGCCCAGTGGTTCTGGCAAAGGTTGGGAATCCTGCAGTCCTCCTGCAAACCCTGGACCATTGATGGTGAAGCTCACTTACTCTGGGTCTGTGTCTGTAATGTGGACCCTCCTGGGTGTTGTGTTTCAGTAGGGATTAGGTGTTGTGGATTATTATGGGGTGTAGGCTAAGCTGCTCTGAAGTCCCTAATGTGGGATAGACAGTGTGGTAGGAGGGGTGAGGGGAAATATTGGAGGTGGGCCTGAATCAGGACCTGACCTGGAGGAGAGGGCTGGAATCCAGTTGTGGGCATAATCATAGGTGGGGCTTGGGGATATAGACAGGACATGGGCTATGGGAGAAAGAGCTGAGATTTTATTGAATAAGAAAGCAGGGGGGGGGGGCGCTGCAGAGGAGACGGATTCTGGGAGATCCTGGCAGCAGCCACCAAGAATTTGCTGTGCAGAGAGGGCAGACTCCAGAAAAGTTGGTTCCATTTCTGCTGAAATTGTGCTCTCAGGATCTTGGAATGTGAGATTGGTGGCGGCCAAGCTCCTGTTGTGACTTCACTTTTGTATCCCTTCAGGATTGTGGAGCTGTGGCAAGATCGAGGATACATAATGGGGGCAGAGAAAGTGCAAGTGGTCAGGGTGAAATTCTTTCCAGGGGAAGCAGGAGCTCTAGGGGCTGAGAGGCTGAATCCACAAAATCTGAGGAGGCTGTAGACCAGCCTGGCGATGGAGAGGAGGCAGGAGGTAAAAGGTGCTGAGTGAGAGAATAGGGGGCAGCCTTTACCAGAGACAGAGTGACAGTGTCCTCATGCTTTCTCTATGGCTGCAGGGCTGTGGCAGGTTTTCTTTTGCACACAGCAATAAAAGTTCTTTACCTTTTCAGAAGGGAACTTAGGGTCTTGTCTAACTTTTGGTAAATCTGGCCATCTGCAAATGGTGAGAAGTGTGAAATCCAGGCGTAAAAGATGAAGGGTAAAAAGGAGATTTGGATTTCACAGGAGGCTAAGGGGAACCCCCCTTACAAGACACCATTAGGATATCTGACTCCGCAGCCCAAACATCATCTGGCCCTGGCTGAGAGTGGTTGCATATGCACGAAGGGGTCATTCTTGTCTGTACAAAGTGCTTCTGCATCCTTCAGCATCCCTGGTTCTCACAGCAGTGCTGTGCTGGATACATCGGGTCATCTCACAGAGGAATCAGCCCTAGGCAAGTGTAATAGCTGGGCCCCAGATCTGGAGGCCCCACCTCCAAGTCCAGGCCATATGGCTCCACTGTTACCTGCACTGCCCCTGCTGGACAGAACACTTCATTGTCCCAGCACAGGTTCCTTCTCAGCAGGGAGCTTGAGAAGTGTCCCCTTGCTGACCGCCTTCCCAGGAGCCCCCTCTCAGGGCTCTGTGGCTGACATCCTGGGAGTCCCGGATTTGACCTCAAGGGATAGGCAAAGTCATGTTGGCTCTGGGGCGGTAGGACTGGAAGGCAGAGCCTCACCTCTGAGTGCGCCCGTCCTCTTCCTGCTCCTGCTCTTCCACCTCATCCACACTGGACGCTGAGAAAGAGGGACAGTTGTGAGGGGCCCAGGCCTGGTTCTCCTCTCTCAGTAGGAACAGAGGAGGTTAAGAGCAGAATGTATTTATTGAGAGAAAGCTTCTGATCATGAGACAGGAGTCCAGGGTGGGTTGTTGAGGACCTCATCTTCTCTAGGGATTTTTATAGAGCAAAACCATAAGGTGAGGTGCGTCCAACGTGAGGAAAAATGGGAACTCGAAGGCAGGCAGCAAGAGGTGGAACAGAACTACGGTCAACCAATTAGACTATGAGTGTAACTGCTCAGGTAAAATTGATTAAATTAGGATCTAATGGGGAAGTGAGTCACATAGCAAGGGAGCATGAATAAAGAACAGTGCCTTTGCCTGTAGGCTGTTGAGTTAGTGGCTCCTGGCTTCCACAAGAGCCTATTTGTGGGCACAAGAGCCTAATCGATACCTATTTGGAATATCAGTCTCTGACGTTATACTTAGAGTGTGGCTGTATTTGCTTTGTTTTCTATCTTGAGATGTGGCCTGCAGTGCAGTGGAGGTGTCTGTTTCCTCCAAGGTTGCAAGGTATCTGGGCTTTTGCACTGGTTCCTTCAAGGTCCTAGTCCTGTCTGATTGCCTATAATATATCTAATGAACTCAGTTGCCTGTAACACCCTGGCCAGCAAACCACACATATGGTCTTAGAGCATCAGATAAATGCTCTGCTGCTTCTGTCCTGGCCCAGCTGTCCCCGATGAAGGTTGCTTTATCCTTTCCTGAGATTTTCTTTCTCTGCATTCTTTTTACTTGATGTGGGAAAGTGGAAACTGGTAGAAGCAGAGAGAATGGTTCTGTGCTGGGTCTGGGCTGTGGCTTTCTCACCTTTCTGATGGTTCTAGTTTTCCTGGATGGTGGCAAGGATGGTTCACCTGGGAGCCAGGGCGGTAACAGGAGGTACAGTCCCAGTCCACACACAAAGGTGAGGACCATGTCCATGGCAAAGGTGGTGGAGCGGGGGCTCAGCCATGCGGTGCTAAGGCTTTTCAGAGGAGTGAGAAGGTTCTCCATCCTCTGAATCATAGCGTTGCTCTCAGGCAACTGAGCCCTGCCTGAGTGGGGCAAAGAGAAGGGGCTCAGTCACAGCCCTCTTCTCCCCCACTCTCCAGCACAGTGGGTGCTGTTCCCTCCTGAGCCTTCTGGACCCCTCCTCCTGTCTCCACCTGCCCAGCCTGTCAGAGACAGACTTTGGTCCACTCAGTCCCTGAGACTAATACCGGATGTTTTCATCCTGATCTTAGCTTGAGGTCTAGTAATTTTATTAGCCTTAAAAATGTGATGTTCACCCTGTCTTTTGGATGAGTCTCGGGGATTTTTACTCTCAGGATCTTTTCTGTTCTCAACTCCAGCTTTCCTATTCAATCTCTTTGTCACATCAATGCTGGGACAGGACTTAAATTCCTTACTCATTTATTTTTGTAAAGTTTGAATATTGCACTGTTTTAAACTTGTGTCCTCTTTTCAGAGGGCCCACAATGCATAAAATTAATCATTCAAATGAATAATTTGAGGTATGAAATTATCAGAACCTGAACTTCCAGCAAATTATAAATGCTAAACTTCCACGTTTAGTATTTATAATTCTGTACTTAGTAAAGCTTAAATGTTACAAAGAGTTGGCACTACTATACACACACATAGGCACACATATATTCCATTCTTTCACAAGCTCATGTTTTAAAATCCAGTAATAATTCGTTTGCGCATTAACCATCCAGGAAATGACAATAAAAGCTATGGTAAGATAGTTTTTCACCCCAATTAGGATGGTTGTTATAAAAATAATTAACAAGTTTGGGCAGGAATGTAGAGAGAGGAGAATACTCATCTATGGTTGTGGGAATGTGAATTAGCAGAACCCTTATGAAGAGCAGTATGTAAAATTGGCAAAAATGAAAAGTACATCTACCATATGATCCAGCTATATATACCACTTTTGGTATCTATCATCTTAAGGAATATTTGCATACCCAAGTTTATTGTGGCAAGATTAATAATATCTAAGATTTTGAATCAAACCAGATGCCCATGAATGGATGAAGAAAATATACACAATATGAAGAAAATATGTACAATAAAATCCTGTTCAGCCATAAAAATAGAATGAAATTTTTTTCATTTATCATAGGGACATAACCAGAGGACATTATGTTATGTGAGATATGCCAGGTTTAGTATTCCAAGAACTGCATGTTCTTTCTCATATGTAGAAATTTAAAAGGAAAATAACCTGGATGTAGGGCAGTGGGGGTTGTCTTACTCTGTTTTTGGATGTAGGATAGTGATTGCTAGAGGTTGAGAGATGGGGAGGGTGGATTGAAAGGGGATCTAGACTTGAACAGTGCATGCTGTATGCTTGTATTGAAATGTCACGTTGACCCCATTAATATTTACAATTAACACATGGTAATAAATATAAACTTCATTCTTATAGTGTCTTTGGGTTCTTATCAGAGTGATGGAGGCCTCATAAAATATGTTTGAAAGTATTATCTCTATTTCCATTTTCAGAAGAGTAGATGATGAATATTAATTCTCTTTTAAATGTTTGGTAGAATTCCCCATAATTGCAGTCTCCATTGGGAAGTATTTGATTACTTACTGAATCCCATTATTCATTTATTTTCCAAACTTTTCCTCTTCTCATGTTTCCGTCTTAATCAGTGTGTGTTTCTAGGAATTTTAACATTTCTTCTGGGCTATCAAATCCGTTGATGTGTAATTGTTAATAGGAGATTGTGTTGATTCTTCTGCCTATGATGTCAATTATTGGGTCTCTCATTTCTGATTTATAGTTGAGTCTTTTCTATTTTTCTTAGCATAGCTAAAGTTTGACAGTTTTGAGAATCTTTAAAAAAACAAGTTTTGTTGATCCTTTTTCTATTTTCTAGTCTGTAGTTCATCTCTTTTTGCTCTGTTGTTTTCTATTTTCCTTCTTATTTTGAGTTTAATTCAATCTTTTTTTTTTGGTACCAGGGATCAAACTCATGAATGCATGCTTGCAAGGCAGAGGCTTATGCTGCTGAGCTAAATCCCCAGCCCTATTTAATCTTTTTGTTTGTTTGAGGTGTAAAATTTGACTGTTTGTTTGGGATCTTTTGTGAGTGTGCAGGCATTCATCTGTGTAAACTTCCCTTTTAGAACTGCTTACTCCGTCCCATTCCCTAAGTTCAGAGTTTTGATTTCCCTTTTGTTTTGTCTCAAGGTACTTTGTTTCTCCGTGATTTCTTCCTTAACTCAGCAGTTCTTCAAGAGTGTGTGGCTTAATTTTTATTTGTGAATGTCTCAATTTTTCCTCCCGTTGTTGATTTCTAGTTTTATACCTGTGTGGCAAGAGAAGATACGTGACACTCAGAAATTTCATAAGACTTCTTTAGTGGTCAACATGAAATCTACACTGTGTGCTGGGGAAGAGTTGCTGTTTTGTTTGTAATGGCCTATAAATTGCTGTTAACTCCATTTGATCTGTAGTGTTCTTTGAGTCTGCTGTTTCCTCACTGATTTTCTGTGTGAATGGTCAAGACCATCCATTACTGAAAATCGGGCATTAAAATCTCCTACTATTGTTATATTGGCATTTCTCCTCTCAGATCTCTTCATATTTGCCTTATGTATAGTTGGTGTCCAATGCTGGATGCCTATTGATGTTTTTTCTCTTGATGAATTTGCCCTTATATCATTATGTCATGAACTCCTTTTTTCATTTGTTACAGTTTCTGTCTTAAAACCTATTTCACTGGATAAATAAGACAGAAACCTCATATATCAAAAACTGGAAATTTATTTGCCAAGTTTGTTCATGATGGTTATCTCAAAAGCAAACAGAAGCCTTTCATTTTTTCTTTATATGAAAGTGTACTATACTTTCTTTCAAGAAGCACATATTACTCCTGTGATTCAACAAAGGATAAAAGGAAAGAATAATGTTTGTAGCATTGACTCTAGGAATAAATAAATGAAAAACACCACAGTAATTTGTGAAAATAGAACTTTTGAAAGTTTTTTTAGAGAGATCACAGGGAGAACATGTACAACTTTCATTCAGACTTCCCTTGTGTGTAAGGCAGGTGGGAAACAGCAGTGAAAAATGAGATTTTCTCAGGTTGACCCCAGATCTGAGCAGAGTCAGTCACACTGTGGAATGAAGGACTCGCCGGGGTTGGGTGAATGAGTGGTTTGCAAGGGCCGTGAGGCCAGAGTAGGGAGTCCTACTGGGCACAGAGAGGCAAGCCTATGAATGTTCTCCTGACCTTGCACCCTTCAAGTTCTTTTTAGGATCTCCCAAACTTGGAGCTTGGCTGAAACTCTAAATTTTCCCATAGCTGCACAGCAGATGCAGACCGGCTCTTTGCTCTCCCAGCCCCTGGTGGGGTGTTGGCTGGAGGAACACAGCAAGACAGTTCCACCTCCAGGCCCTTGAGGTGCCTGCTGGCCCAGAGGTCCACTCAGGAAGGACTTGGCCTGTCCATTGTTCCTGGAGGTGTAAGAGGGGCTTGCCGGCATGCCAGCTGGAGAGAACTCTCTGATGGTTTTGATGTTTTAAGACCCGGGGAAGGAGAGGCCTGTACTTGGAGCCTTAGAGGGAGTGAGGTTTCCTCTCTGCCTTGCAGCTGAGAACAATTTGTTTTAAACCCAGTCTAAAATATAGAATCATCTATGGCTCCCACCCCGTATTAGTTTGCTACATGCAGAGGCATAGGCAGCCAGTGTTCATAAGTGTGGAGGAACACATTACCAAAAGAAAGAGCAGTCTAGTCAAAGGACTCTGTGGTGTGGGGTAACTAAAGAATCCCATTTAGTGACCTTGATGAAAGTCCTAACTTTAGAGCTATGGGGGATACTGTGAAAGTGCAGCTTAGATTCAAATTCCCACCTATTTCTTTCTGATGTCAGAGTTGACCCTGATGTCACTTCTAATACAGGACTTGTGCAGCAGCCTGTCCAGGGATTGAACAGGTGGCTACCACAACCTGTGACAAAAAGTAAGAGGAATTCTCAAGCAGACATAGAGTAGAAAATAACCTGAAACTTACAAACACACAATTTCTGAAATCTTAAAGACACTGGTCCATGTACTGAAAAAGAGAGAGGTTATAGATGAGGATCAAAGAGAAGATCAGAATACTGGAGGAGGAAATTGGTAATTATAATGTTTCAGGGAACATTTATTTATTTATTGGTACTGGGGATCGAACTTACAGCCTTGAGCTTGCTAGCAGGTGCTTATGCCACTGAGCTAAATCCCCAGCCCTCAGGGAACATTTAGAATCTATGGAAATTGCTGAAATGGAAGAGACTTGGATGGTAAAAGAGAAGCATATGGACAAAAAACAGTTGTTTTACACATTAGGAATAAATTTTCCTAATCTAGAAAGAAACTTGTCTCTAGATGGACTAAAATCATTGCTCTTCAAGGTAGGGCAAGTCAACCAAAAGCCAAATTCACCTAGAAGCACTTGGTGAAATTCTTGAATTGTAAGAATAAAGAAAAAATAGACCAAAGTTCCAAAAAGAAAAAGTAAATTCTGTAGTGAGGAAAGGAAATCTGACTAGCATTTTTGGCTTATTAAAAGAAATGAATCATTATTTAGGAACTCTATACTGGTCAGGGCAAAGAAGATATTCCTGGACATATAGAATGTTAGAGAAAAATATTCATTGCCCTGTCGGAAGAAATCTTGTAAGAAGTGGTATTTAATTAAGAAAATGTTCATGAAGAGGCAAGGATGGACAAACAATGGTGAGATATGGATCTTTCAAAATGGGTAATAATGATGACAAATAAGGATTATGAATCAGAGGTGACGTACTCTAGGGGAAAATCAAATGGAAGCAGGAAACTGGAAGTCATTGATTACCTGATTCTGAAGAAGAATGTTTGGGAGGAAAGTGATGCCGGAGAAGATAATGAATTCTCAGGTCTGGTCTTGGGGGAGGAGAGGGAAATGTTTACAGAAATTTCTATCCAATAAAAACATCATGGTGTGTCTTCATGTATCTTACTCACCAGACCTGACGCTGTGTGACTTCTCATGCTTTCCCAACGTCAAAATGACAGGGAAAAGTAAACATTTTGAATTGATTGGAAGCATCAAGGCAGGTACAATACAACTAAAGTCACTCACAAAAGAGAACTTCCAGAACTGCTTCAGAAGGTGGCAAGAATGATAACGTTAGTGTGTTTGAGGTGAGGGAGGGTATTCTAAGGGGAATTAATGCCAATGTGTCTTTTACTGTAATTAAAAAATATATAACTATTCAACATAGTTTTTTTAATTTTAATAAGATAATTTCATATTATATAGTGTCTATACACTCATTTCAGCATGTTTTTGATCACACTTCATATATAAGTAGCTATAACAGCACATAATAAACAGTGGAGAGAGCTTTTATACTTACAGATATATATATAAAACAAATAAGTACAGATTATATCGATATATATCAATATTAATGCATAAATATATAATTATAAAACGATACATATAAGATAATCATAAATGACACAAGCACACACACAATCTCATATACTCATGGAAACTTGCATTAATGCTATTGACCAGCTGCCCTGGTTATCTATTGACAAGGCTGGAAGCCAGCTGGCTAAGGGAATCCCTGGCTGCCAGTCCTGGTGGTCCTTGTCTGATTGCAAGCTGCAGGGCAGTGCCATTTCCATCATGCCACTTTGCTTGGGCACTAGGGGCTCTCCAGAGAGGTGAAGACCAGCATACTTCAAGCCCGCAGACGGTTCTGGCAGGAGGCAGGGTACATGGGGTAAGAAACCACTGGGTAGGAGTAATGGCCCTGCTAGCTGCAGTGTCCTTGGATGTTGTCCTGTGTTGAAAGTGTGGGAAGTTTATTATTATTTTTTATTTTAAAGAGAAATAAAAAACAGAAAAATCAAGAAGCAGTCAAAAAACAACTAAAGCAAAATAACAACAACAACAACAAAACAGTAGCGATATAGAGTTTCAAAAATGATAGGAATTTAACAATGATTGTCATATTGCATATTGTTATCTTCAAAATAGTTGCTCAGGTTACCAGATACAAGCATGCAAGATTGATCAAACAATATAATTTCCATTTGAGCATTTCCTTTCCCTTTTACTATATGTATTGTAACTTTTGGATTTTATTTACTCTTTCACTTTCTTACACAAGTGAGACAATCAGACTTACTCATGCAAGTCTGATTTATTTCATTTGTGAGTATGGTTTCTAGTTGAGTCCATTTACTTATGAAAGATTTGCGTTTACCCTGCTTTATAGCTGAGTAGTGCTCCATTATATAAAAATACAACATCTTTTTATCCATTCCTAGGTTGATGGGCATTTGGGTTGTTTCCAAGATTTAGCTATTACAAATTGTGTTGCTATAAATAGGAGTGCACATATATCGCTGTGATATGATGTTTTCAATTCTTCTGGGAAAATACTCAGAAGGAGAATTATTTGGGACCTGGCCTAGATCCCCAGTCTCCCCAAATGAGTGGATGGTGAAGGCTTAAATAAATGAGACAAATGGTATGATTTTAGGGCTCCAGGAAGATCAAAACCCTCTGCAGAGTTCGAGACTCTGAGGGATGGGAAAAGGAATGTCTCTGGGTGGCCCATATTTATTTAGTTTTCAAACAAGGAAGAGGTTAGAAAATGCAGGAAACTGAGCAGGATACTGGGAGTGGTTCAAGGACTTTCTCAAGTAACAGACTATGTTTAATTTAGGAGAACTATCTTATGTTAATTTAGAAGAAGTATCTTAGGAGAAGATCTCCATGTTGCATTTCACTATAAGAGTAAAATGCCTGCAGCTACAGTTTTTATTTAGTTGGAGTTGGAGCCTGGTGTCCTGGGCTGTCACTTTATCTTGCCCTTTGAGACGTCTCTTTGTTTTCAGGTCAGCCATGCCCCAGCCATACTGTAGCCCTTTACATGTGTTCTATTTCCAGTTCCAATGGCTCCCGACATGGAATAGCTGGGTTGAATGGAGCCTCTAACCCTAGTTTTTTTTTTTTTTTTTTTTTTTTTAAAGGGATCACCACACTGATTTCCACAGTGGTTCTGCTGGTCTAGTTGTGGGCAGTTTAAAATTTACTCTTTTTTCTCTGAAGTTTTGATAATTTTAGTCTATGTAATTAATTGATATGAGACAGATAACAAGATAAGAAATTTTATTGCATGCCTATGGCAGGAGAGTGTAAGATTCATTGAGGGGCGAGATGACTGACCCTTATACTGGAATTTTGTAGGGAAAGGCAACAGCATGGTCTCTAGAAGGCTAAGGGAGGTGAAATCTGTTAGGTGACAGCTGTCTCTGTTCACTTCTGTCCAGTTGGCTGCTCAGACTGCCAATCTCTTTTTCCTACAGAAATACTTTAGGAGGTAGGATGTCAGCATAAAGCTGTGGCTGTGCCCAGTGCCTGATATGGCTTGTGTCTAGATGTCCCCCAAAGCCCATGGAGGGGGTCATGGGGGAGTGCCTTATGAAGGCAGCTGAGTCTAGTGTTTGTGATTGATTTGTTTTGTAGCTCTAGGATTGGTGTGTGAGTGCTGCACCTGCCCAGGGGTGGACAGCTGACATACAATATAAGGAAAGAAAGAAAGTATGGTTTCCCCTTTGGCCCTTTTATTCTTGTTGGTTGCAGCTGCCTTGGAACCAGCTGAGTATAGACTGAGACCTCCACAAACTGTGATCTAAATAAACCTTTGCTTGCTTCACTTTGGGTTTTGTCTCAGCAATGAGAGAAAATTAACCAAGGCAGTGTCACTTTATTTAATGTAGATAGATGTATGTTTCTTTCCTTATTGTTATCATTTTCATTACCATTATCATCATTATCATTTTTCTTTCTGTTTTTTTTTAAAGAACAGTTTTTAAAAGTCATTCTTGAGTCTGCATTTTCTCTGAAAATCCAACTTAATTTAAGCCAAAGAGAGATATTTGGGGTGGGATATTTTGCTGCCCCATTGAGGCCATGAATCCTGGGAAAACTCCTTCTAGAGTGCCCCATGGGATTGGTCTACAGTACACCTACTTGAGGAACACCTGGCACCAGGCCCCTGAGGACTGCTGCTTGCTTGGCAAGTTGCTAACAGGGGATTCACCTGCCACCATGTTTGCCTGAGGTCAGGCAGTATGGACAAAGAGAATCCTGTCAAAGGCCTGGTAGAGGAAGTAGGTGTGTCTGTGGGGTTAACATGGCACCTGGCTAAAAGGCTGACCCTACAAGTATTTTCCCAAGTTCTGAATTTTGTCAGACAGAGGAGGAACATTTTAAAATTTAGCTCCTACTAGTCATCCCAGCACTCGGGAGGCTGAAGCAGGCAGATCAAATGTTTGAGACCAGATAGGCAACTTACTGAGATTCTGTCTCAAGACAAAATTAAAATAAGGTCCAAGAATACAGCTTAGTGTGCAGGACTCAGTTCAAGCTCCTGTATCCCCCACCCCCACCACATAGGCGCACATGCATGCACAGAGGTTCCTAAAATTGTCTTTATTAAAAGACAGTCAGACAGAAAGAGAGAGAGAGAGAGAGAGAGAGAGAGACAGAGACAGAGAGAGACAGAGAGAGAGACAGAGAGAGAGAGAAAGAGAGAGAGAGAGAGAGAAGGAAAATGCTGATGCTTTTTAGAAGCAGCAGTATTCACATCACTGCAATTTAATTCTGTGAAACTAGTGTTTTTTATTTTGCCTTTATGTTTCCAATCTTTCAAGGACAAGTGAGCTTATGCATGCTATTTAGTGCTTTAAAGGACGAAACAATAGAACCAAGACACAGAACATGATTTTCTAAGGCATAGAGCTCTAATCATCAGATAAGGGACTCAGGAAAAGGAACTTTCCCTCTTTCTTTTCCTATTTAGTGTTTAGTAGACTAATTCATTAGCATGACCTGTTGAAATTGGATACTGACATTAAAACCAAAAGAAAAATAAGTTGCATAGCTGACAGGTGGGGGATAGAAATATAATCTGAAGCACAGCAAAGTAGGTATTTTCTTCTTTTAGAAGTTTCCACAAGGAACCAGGAGATAGGGACCATCCTGACATGTGGTTGAAATTACTTTGGAGAATGACTGTGCTGTCCTTTCCCGCCAGCTAAACTAGGCGGAGGACTTTGAGAGCAGCCTGGTCAGCTCAGTGTTTACAGCCACTGTGGTGAGCATCTTGGGAGTCACTGATTCCAGGCCCGAACTTGCTGAGGAAGTGGAAGCCTGGAGCTTGTTCAAAACACCTCTTAGGGCAAAGCCACCATCTCGGCTGTGACTTTAACCTGGCTGCTTCTGCCTGAAAGGGCAACAGGCTGCATGGAGTGGCTTCTTTCTGGTTGGAGATTTGTCTTGCTCTGACTTCTGTGTTGTAAATAGGGTGAAATAGTCTGGAGCTGGTGAATGAGAGGTTCGTGTGGACAAAGCCCAAGAGCCACTGGGCAGGATCAGGAGGAAGGCATTTGCAGCTCCCGCTGTGCAAAGGCCTTTCCTCTCCCTGTCTGGCTGGACCCAAGATGATCTTACCAGAGGCAGATTTTTGGTTCCAGAAATGGTCGAAATGAGAGCAGACCCAAAGGACATAAAGACACAGGCTTTTTACTGGATTCCTGCTTGAACTAGAAGGGAATTCTACTCTCTTCTGGCAGAGTAGATAAGTGATTCTCCAAACAAAGACAAAGGGTAGCTGTTAGAGACAAAGTTCCCAGGGGAAGTTCCTAGCCAGGTCCTCTTCCATGCAAATAAGGAATCTGAACTTGCAGAAGATGTCAGGTCCCCAGTGGTTGGTTCCTGAGCTCTGTGACTGGTGGCTCACTGGGCAGCTCTAACTGCCTGGGTAAGGCAGGTTCTCAGGATCTGAACTTCCTTGCATCTGTGTTAGTGGGATGTGTTCGTAGCTGTTATATTTTTATCTCTAGGGACTGCATGTGAGCTCTGAGTTCCCATTTAGGTCCCTATTTGTTTCTGTGTTAAGGCATGAAAGAGGCAACATCTCTGCCAGGCCTCTTCCCAGCCTGCAATTGTTTCATTCCCTTGTGAGTGGCCCCCAACTGTCTTAGGGAGAGACTGCTCCTGCTGAGTGGCTGGAGGTCAGGCAAAGCGGTCTCATGTTCTTTCCATGTTCTCTTTGGATGCTGCCTGAGCTGGAGTGGTGAAGCTCAGCCTCTGTCCTGGCCTGGGACTCTGTCTTCAGGCATCTGTGTGAACTACCTCAGTGCTGGGGGAGTGACTGCTCAGAGGGGCTGCAAAGAACTAATGAGCTTCAATCGCTAGTCAAGGCCCTGAGGCTGATAATCATTTTTAGAATTCTCATGAATTCTACGCTGGCTTTTGACATCTGGGGTATGCACCTGGAGCAGAGAAGACATTGCCTGAATGACTCTCTGGTGTCGCCTTGTCCCACAGTGCCCAGCATATGTGAGATCAAGGGCTGTTCTCTCAGCAGCACCCTGCAGCCTCCCTAACTGTACCATCTTCTAAGTTTAAAGACAGGAAGATGTGAAGGTGGAAGAGAGAACTGAGGTCTCTGAGGGCAGGCCCATCTTACTCAGGGAACCTGAGGTCCTGGGGCTCTAAAGGAAAGTCACTGGACTATCACACTCGCCTTTGTCTTCAAATTGCTGTGAGAACTGAAAGGTCAGAACATTATTATCCTTGTTCCTCATAGAGCTAAGAGTATTGCTCAGTTAAATCTCATTTTTTAAACATCAAAATTATAAATCTACACCAATAATCTCATTAGGAAATCTCAGTAATAACCCTAATGGTAATAACTGCAGAAATGAAAACATAGGACATTCATAGTGAAGGCCTCACGTGGGTAAGGTCTTCGTTCTGCTCACTATCTAACAGGTATTCTGTATTTTTGAGTAAACAAATAATAATAAAGATGGCATGAGTTTGCCAGGCAACACTAGTGATCACAGAGACATCTATGGGCCAGCTGCTGAGCAGGGGCCTGGGTGCCAGGGCAGGGCTCTATTCCAGCCCTGGAGGGTCAGATTCTAGGTGACAGGGATTACAGCTCCTGGGACACAGGCACAACTCTGGGACCTGTTCTAGAGAAGCGTAGGATACCATGCTCTTATCTTGCTTACTTGTTGGGCCCATTGTCCTGGAAGGACTTGAAACCACCTAAGACACAGGTCCTGCTGCTGTTGACCTCCTCAAGCACACAAACACTCACACTGTGACCCAGAATCACCACATCCAGCATCTGGGCCTTCATCTCCTAGCCTTCATCTTCAAATTGCTGTGAGAACTGAAAGGTCAGAACCTTATTATCCTTGTACCCTATAGAGGTAAGAGTATTGCTCAGTTAAATCTCATTTTTTAAGCATCAAAATTATAAATACAAACTGCTAGGGAAACTCGTCACATGGTGAGCCTTAAAAACCTCTGTAGGGAAATTCTGACACCTGTGATCAGGGATCTTCCCTCCCTCTTTTTTCCTCCCTCTCCACTTCCCTTTTCCCCTCTGTCTCTTTCCTCCCTCCCTCCCACATTCCCTCCCTCTCCATGTCTCTTTCTTTCTTCCTTTCTTCTTTCCTTCCTTCCTTCCCTTCAACTCCAGGGATAATGGTTTAACAAAATATTTACTGCAAGTGTTTTTTTGTTTATTTTTTGAGACAGAGTCTTGATTACAGTTCAGGCTCCCTTCAATTCACTATGTAGCCCAGGATGGTCTCAAATTCATGATCTTCCTACCTTCGCTTCCTGAGTGCTGGGAAGCTAATATTTTAGGATAAAAAGCCTCATCATTTGTAACTGATTTTGGTAGAGTTATCTTTCACTTGAAAATATCCTATAATCAAATGGGAACCTGCCATTATCACTGTTTTTTCTGCCTTTTTAAAAAAGCTACGACTATAGTATTAACTAGACCTACATACAAGGGGAAAAACATTTGGGACCAATAAAATGTTTTTCTCATGAAATAGAGACAAATACTCTCCTGAGATTTCTCTAGGCAATTTTCTCATCTTTATAGTTCATGTTCATTTGGTAATGATGACAGAACATTGTTTATTCAGTTCTTTATTTCCTGAACACAGGCAAGATGGACTGGGTTACATGGAACAGGTTTCCTGGGCTGCACAGTGATCTCTTTCTATAATGTGGACAGGGTCAAGCCCTCAGGGGGTGCCCTGTGCTCATCTGTATTGGTGATGATGTATCTGAAGTCCATGCTGGACTGTGTGGATGGTGCTATTTCTCATTTTCCCTCTGTCACCTTTATGTGACTCTTCTTCCTGGCTTAAAAAATTTTGAACTCAGAGACCAAAATTGATGGAGGACCAGTGTACTTTAAAACTGTGCAATACATCTGTGAGAGCATAAATAAAATATACTGTTTCCCCGGTGAATTTTCTATAATGCCAAATGGATCATAGACAGAAACCTAGGAAATAAAAATTTTATTATTTTTTATGACTGAAGTTTGCAACCTGAGATAAATATACAAGCAGCAGTTCACATATGCATAAAACTTCTCTTCAAAAAGTCTTAAGGCTGAATGATACACAGTTTTCATTATTTGCAGATTTTACTTACTGTTGAAAATGTTAGGTTAATCATAGATTTTTTAAAGTAAGTATACATTTTCTGCATTTTGAAGTAACACTGATGAGTACGCTGTGATCTAGGCTGATAATTCCATGTGACCCCTAGCTGGATGGTCTCTGGCCTCACCTCACATGGTGGCCCTGGGACATAGTTCCACAGCCAATGGGCACAAGCTGTCCTTTCTTTTGTCAGTGCACCTGAGGGAGGATTTCAAGGCAAGTGGGTCCATACATTTTTTGGATCTGAAGACTCTGGGCTTGAGACCTCATGAAACAGGGAGAAAAAGCTCAAGACACATGCTGCCCTCTGCCTGCACCAAGATGCTGTGAGGACAGGGTGAGCACCATGATCCACAGATCTGGGACTAGCCTGGCTTTTCCCAGTTTGCATTTTGTAATGGTATTTTAGGATGTTAACGTACTAAGCCATCTTGGGAAGGAGGTTTATTTCGTGAAGGTCTTGATTCATTCCCTTTAATCTTTCTATGCCCAAAATAGGTGAATTTTAAAATAAAAGCCACCCAAGAGCTTTTCCTCTTTGGGCAATCCGTTTCTTGCCACATGAACACAACCTCTGCTCTTAGCTTCCAATTCCCAGGCTCAGGTTATTCCTTGTCACCAAATGTCAACAGCTAGTTGGAGTTAACTGGAAGTCACTGAATATCAGGGCTGAGGAGCGACACAGGGAGCTGGGGGTGGCTGCTCAGTTTATTTGAACACCCGAGGGCACATGCATCTGCTAGCTGCTGGCATTGTGCGGAGTCACTGCATCTCAGGGACACAGATTCACTCACAAACCAATCCTGGTAAAAGCTGCAAGGGCTGTGGAAGGGAAAGGCAGAACCAAAAGCTGATGGGGTAGGTGTAATGGCTGTGATGTGAGGGAGGCTGGAGACATTTACCAGAAGCCAAGGACAAGACAAGCTATGTAAAGCCTTTGTAACCTAAAATGTGGTTTTCAGAAATCAGTGTTTTTTTTTTTTTTAACCTTAATATCTTTAGCTGAAATGTGGGTTGCTGCTTGGCTGTTATCTGCTATAGTGAAAATGAACTGTTTAAAAAGAATTCTTTCACCCATGTTCACATCATTCACAACTGCTGAAAGGTGGCAGCAACTCAGATTTCCTACTGTGAATGGACCAACAAAATGTGATGTATGCATACACGGGAACATTAATTTTGCAAGGAAGGAAATTCTAACACATACTTCATTATGGAGGAAATTCGAAGATGTCTTGCCAAGCAAAATAAGCCAATTACAGAAGGACACATATTGTAGGATTTCACTTACAGTATAATTACCTGGAATACTCACATTCATAGAGACAGAAAGTACAATGGTGCTCCTCATGGACTGGAGGATGCAAGGAAGGAAGGGAGAGAGGAAAGGAGGCTTAGTGATTAATGAGTCCAGAGTTTTGGTGGGGGAAAAGGGACAAATTCCTGGAGATGAATTACTTCAATGGGGCAGAAAAGTAGTTACAATGGCAAATTTTGTTATCTTTATCTTTTGTGAAAAATTTAAACAATTTTAAATGCTTTCTGATACACACGTGATGCACTCCAGTACTCATTCCTGGTTCAGATTTTCCGCATAGGTTCATGCAGGCAAAACAGCAGCAAGCTTGGTGGGTCCAGAGGTCTTTTGGTGGAATCTATTCCCCACTTTGAGCTTTGGATGAGTCCAATAACTTTTCTTGCCTTCTAGCAGCTCGCTCTGTTGGGAGCAGTTGAGCTGGAGACCATTCACACATGTGGAGTCCAGAGACCAGAGCACCTGGAGGAAGGCCCCAAGGGGAACAGGCTATGAGAGGTGAGCTACTTAAGCAAAGGGATGTCACATGACCCCAGCCTGCCAAATGTATAAATAAAAGTGCCCTTCAGTGGTCGAGCAGTTCCTTTCCTGGGACCTGGAGAGAAGGCTCCACCTGACCTTGCCTCTGTGTATATTGTCTCTTATCTTTATTTCTCTGTCCTCTCACCATCCTTTGCCCTGGGAACTCTGGGAACTGTGCTGCACTGGGCACCACTCAACACTTCCTGAATGGATAAATACATTCATTTGGACCTGACAGTGATTTCATGTAAAATATGCTTATTCCTGGGATCCAGGATGGGTTCTCTGTCCCCAGTCTCTGGTTAAGAACCAGGAGGTGACTTGTTGGAAAAAACCTCCATGAATGTGGAGAGGGCTCCTTGCTCAAACCCAGGGGCAGCTCAAACCCAAAGGGCTCTGCTGTTCAGTCTCAACTTCCATTCCATGCTGGCTGTGCTGTTCAAACTGTTTTAAGGTCTGGTTTGAAAAATATTTCATCATGCTTACTTTCTTAGTTTTACATTTTGGTATCTTGAAATAAATAATTGTAATAGCGTGACCTTTTGCTGTAGGATAGTCTGGGTTTGATCTCTGCTGTTCAGCAACTTTTGAAATTAGTTAATTTTCTTCAGTAGCATGAGGCTTAGTTTCTTTATTTGTTAAGTGTAAATAGTAACTACCTGCCACATTTTGCTGATGGGTTTAATGAGGTATTATAGGTAAGATACACAGCAAAGTTCTGGCACATAGGAGGAATTTGATAAATGTTAGTTTTTCTTCTGGCTCAAATTTAGAAGTCACCAATATGGTTAGTTTTGTGCTTTTCTACACATGTATGACATATCCAATTTTCTCAGCATGTTTCATCCTTTTTTAAAAAAAGCAATACATCTATCTGTATTTTTTGGCTAAAATTAAAATGAAATTATACCTCTTTAAAGTGACAAATTTCCCCTTCATCAAAGTCTTATTTGCATGTTAGTATATATTTTCATTTAAAATTCTCAGTGTGGCATCTCCAGAGCCAGACATCTAGGCAAAGGAAATCTACTCTCTCAGTTGCAGGAGAAGGCACCTCACTTGCCAAACTCGTCACCCAGGCAGTCAAAGCTGTCCTCACACTCATGCAACTCTCAGTCAGTCAGTCAGTGGGTCTGCAGGGACAAGAACAATATTAAATTTTCCCTGTTGATGAAAGAGAGATTTTTCCCTACCCTTTTTCAAGGGATATTTTATTGAGAAAACTTCCCTATACAAATTTTTCCTCTGTCTTTTTTGTATATGTGTTGTATGTTATTTCTTTTTATTTCATCATCTTCTCAGGCTCTAGGTTTCTCTTAGGCTGAGGCTTCTCCTTCCTCTTCTGTTTTCTTGTGATTTTGGTACAATTTCCCACTTAGATAAACAAAGATCTCCCATATATTACTTTTACAGTGCAAGCAGACACACCACAATGACACGCAGGATTTGGAGGGAGACTTATTTAATATCAGATGGGCCTTGATTGGGATCATTCCAGAATATCAGGCTCCAAAGGCCCAGGTAGAGAAGTTTTTATGGAGCCAAACAGAGAAGTACAGAGGCAGAGTACTTGGCTGTCTGTGATTGGATCTTACAATGTGCGTCATAGTGACCCGCTGTGCAGCACGGTGACCAGCCATTTCTAAGAGTCAGAAGTAATAGGAACTTGTCACAGGAACTGTCACCTGGGCAACGGACAGACTGGTTAGGGAGCATTTTCTGCTACAACCCAAGCTATCCATTGTTTACATTTTGATCTATTTGTGCTTTATTGTTTATCTCTCTGAATATTCTTTGATTGTCTTGAGAATTAGCTGCAGATGTAATGCCCCCTCATCCCTAAACCTTTTAACAATACTAGAACTACTTTTTCTAACACTTTACTAAGATGTCTCCTTTTCTATGCTTTTATTCCTTTATTTATGTCAGATTCATATCAATATACACATCTTTATATCATTCCATGAATTACAACTCATTAATATTACTACCATTCTTCATTGTCCCAAATTTGGCCTGTGAGAAACCTTTTAATTTGATTCTTATGTCCTTTTGATAAATCTCTATAACTTTTGGACGATCTTCCTATGTTGTAATAAACCAAATGTATAGATTTTTTGTTTTAGGTTTTCTGCCCCAAGTTTTGAATTAATATTTTTCTTAGGAGACTCAGTTCATTTCAATGGAGAACTATACTCAGAAACCAAGATCTACCTAGGCATGGTGGTGAATACCTGTAGTTCCAGCACTCTGGGAGGCTGAGACAGAAGAATTTTAAGCCTGGGAAATTTTGTGACTTAATAAGACCCTGAATGCAAATTAAAAATTAAAAAGGGCTGGAGAAGTAGCTCAGTGTTCAATCACTAGTTCTGAATGAAGGAGAAGGTAAGTGGGGAGGAAGAAAGGAGGGAAGGAAGGGAGAAAGAAAGAATGAGCATTAATTTTGATACATCCCCATTATCCTTGGAATATCTTCCTAGAGATGTACTCCTATTTACCTCCTGAGTTACATCTGTCTATCACTTATGTACCCATCTACCCAGCTGCCATCATCTAAGATTACAGTGGTAAAGTTATCTCTACTAGTCCAACACTGCATATAATTCTTTTTTCTCTTTAAAGTTGCAGCTTCTTTCTTTTATATTGAAAAGCCCGGGATGCAGTATCAACAGCACATTTAGTCATTCTAGAAGCTTGGAACACATAGAAAATAATATGAGAGTTTCTTTTTATATGAAGGTGAAAAACAAATCTATTAACTATTGTTCAGTTTTTTTTACAAGGTAAAATTTATATACAGTGAGGTGTAACATACTCCTATGCACAGTTCTGTGAGTTTTGGTAAAGATATGATTTTACTTGCATTACTACATCCCTCTGAAGACACTGAACAGTGAATTCACCGCAGAGAGAGTCTTTCGAACCCAGCTCCCTCCTTTGTAGTTTAATTTCATATGCTGCAAGACCTCATGTGAAGTCAGCCATTCATCTGCTCTCTTCTATATCCGGCTCCTTTCAGTAGGCAGAAAGTCTATGACCTTCATCCCTATTGGTAATTCCTTCCTTCTTCATTGCTGAGGACCACTTTATTATACCACAGTTTATCTCCTCTTAAACACTTAGGATGTTTACAGGGTTTTTTTTTTAATCTTAAAAACAAAACAAAACAGGTAGAAATGATGCAGAACTTTTAAAAAATAGTAAGACATTAACAATAGTTCAAGTTTTTGTTTATTATGAATAAAGCTGCTCTAATGTTAGTTTCTTTCTTTTTTTTCCCCTTTGATGCCAGGGATCAAACTCATAACCTCACGCTTGCCAGGCAGGCGCTTGTACTGCTGAGCTAAACCTCCAGCCCCTAATGCTAGTTTGTATAAGGAGCCAGGTCCCCAAAACAAGATGTGGTGGATAAAAAGAAAATGAGAGAGACACACAATTAAGGGATGTGTAGGGAGGAGCACGGTCTCTAGGACTGAAGCCTCAATTGTAGCTTTCTCTGGCTATTTATTAAAGTCTTTACAGAAACAGAAGTGGGATATGGGAGGAGTAAAGTGCAGCTAAGGGAGACGGCACTTGTTTAACCATCCCAGGGAGCATCTTTGGCTGTGTCTGGCCCTCATGTTTACTGTTCCTTCAGGCACATCCTCGCGAAGCACCTCCTGCTGCCCCAGCAGCACTCCACAGGGACTAAGGTCCTGCTTTCATTTCCTTTCCACTGTGTTTTAACTCAAAGTCCCTGAAGGTATAGAGGTCAGGTTAATTCAAGGTCTATCTTTTCCAGGCCGTAATATTTTTGTGCAAGTCTTAATTTCTCTTGAGTAAATAAATATATGAGTGAAATCACAGGCCATAGTGCAAGGCATGTTCAGTTCCAAAGGAAATCAACAGAATTTTTCTATAAAAATTGTACCATTTTAGTAGCAAATCTGGAGAGTTCTAGTGCACAGGCTTTGAGGTTGAGTTACTCTAGCGGGTGCCCGGTTGTGTCTCGGCCTGAATCCCTTCATCTTTCTATCATAGTCTCTGATATTGAGCACTTTCCCACATGTTGACAGCCCCTTGTGTGTCTTCCTTTGTGAAGCATCTGTTCAAAGCATTTGCTACTGAGTTGTCTTTTTATGTTGATGTGTAAGAGAACTCTGTATATGTTTTGGGAGTAGTCCTTTTTCAGATTTTCTCCCAGTCTGTGGCTTGGAAATTACCAAGAACTCATGCCAATTCAGTCACTTTGAAATTAGTAAAAACCCAACTGCAAAAGGCAAAGGAAATTAAACATCGACAGAAAAACAAAACATCGTAAAAGTCTCTTTTAGTTGTAATATGCACAGCCTTCTTTTATTACAAGGGCAGAGATTCCAGTTTATGGAGAACAAAAAGAAGAGGTTAATGCAGAAAAATGTAACATTTACCTTCAGGCCTCATTTTTGATGGTATAACATAAATATTTAACTTTTATTTAATCATATCTTTGGAGTAGGTATTTAAGATGTTTGACTTTTGGCTATAAATGTCATAAAATTTGCTTGTTTTTCTAAGTTCTGAATCTTGTCTGAGATATAAAGGATATTTAAAAATTTGACTCCTTTTGGTCATAATGGCGCATACCTGTAATCACAGCATTCTGGGAGGCTGAGGCAGGAATATCAAAAGTTTGAGCCCAGTATCTGTACCTTGGCAACTTAGTGAGACTTTGTCTCAAAACAAAAGTAAAATAAGGGCAAAGGCCCTGGTTTAGTATCCAGCATCAAATGCACACACACACACACACACACACACACACACACTGAAGCCCCCAAAAGGTTCCTAATATTGGCCTTACCAAAAAATAAAATAAAGAAAAGGAAGAAAATGTTAATGCGTTTTTAGAGGCAACAGTAATCACATCACTGCAATTTAATTCTCATAAATGTATGTCAAAGTAACATTTTTAATTTTACCCTTATGCTTCTAATATTTCAAGAACAGATGAGTTTGTCTGTATTATCTGATGCTTTTTAAAGGACAAAACAACAAGAACCAAAACATGGATATGATTTTCTAATGCATAGATCTCTAAATATCGGAAGTTCACTTTCAAAGACGAAGGGCCTCGGGGGAAGACTTTCTCCCCTCTCCACAGCTCAAAGCTTTGATGATTTAGTAGAATAACTCACTTGAACGAGCTGCTGGAAGTGGATACTGACATTAAAACCAAAGGAAAAATAAGTTGCATTGGTGAAAGTGAGTGGAAATGTAATATAAAACATATCAAATTAGATGTCTTTTTCATACCAAAGTAGACATTTTCTTCTTCCAGAAGTTTCCACAGGAAAGTACAGCGGGAGATTGGGAGCAGGGCAGAAAGAGCGTGGCATGCAGTGCCCCAGCCGTATTTGGGCTGCTGTGCTCCAAATTATTTGTATGTTGGAAATAAACTGCTTCAGTATTTTGGTGTTTTGCTTCCTCTGATCTAAAGCCAGAGATGTGGGGAGTTGCGAGTTTGAGGGGCCAGACCTGCAGGGGCTGGATGGCTCACATGATGCTCACACACTGAAGCAGAGAGGAGGACTGACGTTATTCTTACCCTCGGTATCCACAGCCAGCGTCCCCAGGAGCTACAGTTCACAGTAAATCATCAAACAGGCTTCGGCCTCACTCCAGGCCAGCTAACACCTGAAATGCTTTGGAACAGCCAAAGCCTGCTCTTGACATTTGTTAATAGTTCAAAGAGCAGAGTTTTTAGGTGCCTACAAAATTAGTCTTTGTATGAAATTTGTGAATCAAAGTTGGAGGAGAGGTAGAAAGTAGATTCTTGATCACAAAACTCATATATCATTTGAAGCTTCAAGCATGGTTTTTATTTCACAGCCACATTTTTCTTCTGGAAATACTGTTTCTCTCTTATTTTCCATGTCACTGTGCGTGATGGAAACGTCCTCTGAAGAAGCTTTGGGGATGGGGACCTAGGCACTGGAATGACCCCACCCTATGAGGGGGAATTCAGCTGTGGTATGTATGTGGCAACTCTTGCCAAGTGTTGTTTAAAGGACGCTCTGAGAAGTATTGATTGACTGGCACTTTTGGACTCTTAAGGGTGGATGGAGGGCTTGATTGCGGCAGAAGGGAGAAAGGTCTTGATGGAAGAGGGACAGCTGGTGACAGTGGAAGGAGCGTGCATGGAAGGAAGTGTTATGGTGAGGAGGTCAGCAGTGTCTGCCCAAGCTCAGAGACACTTTCTTTTTTTACTTTAAAGAGATTAAGACAAAACAGGACATAACAAAGCAGATCAAAACAGTACAATGTAAGCAACACAGAATTTCACTAGAAAACAACCTGTAATTAACAGTAACTACCACAATGTCACTTTCTTCAAAATAGTTGAGTTATAACTTCACATACAATAGTATCAAACATACCAAAATAGTATAAAAAAATTCAAGAGAATGAGAGTATCACAGGGCATTCAGAACCAAATAACAGAAAACAAACAATGACTACTACATTATCTCATTTTCCATAGAAAATTTGTTTATACTTTCACACATAATACAATCCAATAAGGTACAACGTGATAGAGCCATTGGAAACAGAAGAGCAAAAGCATGGTAGGGCTTCAGCCTAAGATGATATTATACCAGTACTGGCTATTATAATGACTTGTTTCCCTCAAATTAGCTGTCCATACCATCACTGTTAATAAAATCAAACAAACAAGGACAAACTCATTACAACTAACCAATGCAATCATTATAAGGTTTCAGAACAATGTAATGGAGAATCATGATTACCCTAAACTCTTATGTACTCTTAATATTTCTTATACCAGGGAGACTATACAGTATTTATACATGTGAGTTTCATTTATTTCGCTTATGAGTATGGTCTCAATTTGCACCCATTTATTAGTAAATATCTCAATGTGATCATTCTTTATAGCTGAGTAGTATTCCATTGTATAAAAATACCACAACTTTTTATTCATTCCTCATTTGATGAACACTTAGGTTGTTTCCAAGATCTGGCTATTACAAATTGTGCTGCTATAAACATGGGTGCACATATATCACTGTGGTATGATATTTTCAGTTCTTCTGGGAAGATGCCCAGAAGTGGAATAAGTGAGTCGAATGGGGCTTCCAATCCCAGTTTTTTGAGGAATCTCCAGACTGAATTCCACAGTGGTTGCACCAGTCTACACTCCCACCAACAGTGCAGGAGAGTTCCTTTTTCCCCACAGCCTCTCCAGCATTTGTTATTGGTGGTTTTCTTGATCCTAGACATTCTTTCTGGAGTGAGATGTAATCTCAGTGTTGTTTTAATTTGCATTTCTCTAATGACTAATGATGATGAACATTTTTTCATGTATTTATTTGCCATTTGTATTTCTTCATCTGAGAACTGTGTATTCATCTCAGATGCCCATTTTTGGATTGGGTCTTTGAATTTCAGGGATCTGATTTTTTTAAATTGTTTATAAGTTTTAAAAGACCTTTGTCTGAGGGACAGTTCCCTAAGATTTTTTCCCAGTTCGGGGATTTTCTATTTACTATGCTGGAGATTTCTTTTGACATGCAGGAACTTTTTAATAAGACGTGATCCCAGTTATTGATTCTGGGAAATAGTTCCTGTGCGGTTTGATTCCTGTTCATGAATTCTCTACCTACCCCAATGTCTTCAAGATGTTTAACTACTTTGTCTTCCGACAGATTTAGTGTTTCGGTTTTAATATTCAGATCTTTAATCCATTTAGATTTTAGTTTAGTATATGGTGATAGGAATTGGTCTAATTTGGTTTTCAGCATATGGAGAGCCAGTTTTTCCAGCACCATTTATTAAAGAGACTGTCGTTTTTCCAGTGAACGTGTTTGGCCCTTTTATCAAAGATTAGGTGGTTGAGTGTGTTGGTAGTTGTGGTTGTATCTTTTAGTCTAGTCCATTGATCTTCAGATCTGTTTTTATTCCAGTACCATGTTGATTTTAGTACAGTAGCTTTGTAGTATAATTTCAAGTCAGAGATTGTGATGCCTCCTGCCTTGCCTTTGCTGCCTAGAATTGTCTTTGCTATTCTAGGTCTCTTCTGGTTCCAGATGAATTTTAGGAGTGCTTTCTCTAGGTCTATGAGGTATGTTAATGGTATTTTCATTGGGATTGCATTGAATCTGTATAACAGTTTTGGGAGAATGGCCATTTTCACAATATTTACTCTCCCTATCCATAAACAAGGGATGTCTTTCCATTTTCTGAGATTATCTTTGATTTCCTTTTTCAGGGTATTATAGACTTTTACTTCTTTTGTGAGATTAATTCCTAAGTATTTCATTTTTTTGGATGCTAGTGTGAAGGGTGTGGTTTCTCTTCTCGCTCTGCAATTTTGTTGTTAGTGTATAGAAATGTTATTGAATTTTGAACATTGATTTTGTATCCAGCTACATTGCTGAATTTATTTATTATATCTAGGAGTTTTTCAATGGAGTTTTGGAGGTCTTCTACGTAGAGTAACATGTCATCTGCAAATAATGATAATTTAACTTCCTCTTTTCCCATATTTACCCCTTTTATCTCTCTCTCTCTCTTGTCTAATTGCTCTGGCTAGTATTTCCAGTACTATATTGAATAAGAGTGGTGATAAGGGACATCCTTGTCTTGTGCCTGATTTTAAGGTAAAGGCCTTTAGTTTTTGGCCATTTAATATGATGATGGCTGTTGGTTTGTCATAGATGGCCTTTATTATATTGAGGAAAATACCATCTATTCCAATTTTCTGTAAGGATCTTATCATGAATGAGTGTTGGACCTTATCAAAAGCTTTTTCTGCATCTATAGAAATGATCATGTGATTCTTACTTTTGGCTTTATTGATATGGTGGATTACATTTATTGATATATGTGTGCTGAACCATCCCTGCATGCCTGGGATGAATCTACCTTGGCCATGGTGTATAATCTTGATGATTTGCTGCACCCTGTTTGCCAATATTTTATGGAGAATTTTTGCATCTGTGTTCATTAGGGAGATTGGCCTATAGTTCTCTTTTTTAGCTGGGTCTTTCTCAGGTTTTGGTACTAGAGTTATATTTGCTTCCAGGAATGACTTAGGAAGAATTGCTTTTCTTTTGATTTCATTGAAGAGTTTGTGGAGCATCAGCATTAGGTCTTCTTTGTATTTCTTGTAAAATTCTGCAGTGAATCCGTCTGGGCCTGGGCTCTTCTTTGTAGGTAAGGACTTAATTACATTTTCAATTTCATTAATAGATATTGGTTTATTCAGCAGTTTTATATCTTCTTGATCCAGCTTTGATATTTCATATGTTTCTAGAAATTTGTCCATTTCTTCTGTTATCGAACCTATGGGAGTAGAGGTTTTTGAAATAGGTGTTGATGATCTTCTGTATTTCCACAGAGTCTGTAGTGATTTTGTTTTTTTCATTCCTTACTGCATGAATTTGAGCTTTTTATTTCCTTTTTAAAATTAGGTTGGCTAGGGGCTTATCAATTTTATTTATTCTTTCAAAGAAGCAACTCTTTGATTCATTGATTCTTTGGATTGTTTTCTTAGTCTCTATTGCATTAATTTCTGCTCTGATTTTTATAATTTCCTCTCTCATTTTGGCTTTGGGCTTGACTTGCTCTTCTTTTCCTATATGTTTGAGGTGGAGCATCAGGTTGTTTACTTGTATTTGTTCTGTTTTCCTCATGTGGGAACTCAGTACAATAAATTTTCCTCTGAGGACTGCTTTCATTGCATCCTACAAATTCCAGTAAGTTGTATTTGTATTTTCATTTGCTTGTAGATATTGTTTAATTTCCCCTGTGACTCACTGATTGCTTAAGAGTATATTATTCAATTTCCATGTGTTTGAAGGTTTTTTTCAGTTACTTTTGTCATTAATTTCTAGTTTCATGGCACTATGATCCAATAACATGTGTGGGATTTCAACTGTTTTGCACTTATTTAAATATGTTCTGTGAGTTAGTATGTGGTCTATTTTAAAGAATGTCCCATGTACCACTGAGGAGAATATATATTCTGATGTTGTTGGATGGAACACTGTATATGTCTATCAAGTCCATTTGTTACAAGTGTGATTCAGTTATGTTATTTCTTTGCTGATTTTCTGTCTGGTTGATCTGTCCCTTGGTGTCAATGGTGTATTAAGGTCTTCTGTTATAATTGTATTGTTTATGTGATTTTTTCATTTCTATTAATACTTTCTTTGTATAACTGGGTGCTCTGGAATTTGGTGCATATATATTTAAGATTGTTATCTCTTCCTCTTGAAGTTTTCCCCTAACCAGTATGTAATGGTCTTTATCTTTTCTGATCATTCTTGGTTTGAAGTTCACATTGTCTGCAAATGGAATAGCTACCCCTGCTTTTTTTTTTTGAGTTCCTGTTGCATGTAGTATTGTTTTCTATCCTTTGACTTTCAGTCTGTGAGTTGCCTTTTGGGTTAGATGGGTTTCTTATAGACAGCATATGGTTGGATTTTGTTTCTTGATCCATTCTGCCAGTCTGTTTCTTTTAATTGGTGCATTGAGACCATTTACATTAATGGTTATAACTGTTATATATTGGTTTATTGTTGACATGTTAACTTTTATGTTGTTGCATCTTTATCTTTCCATTCTGTTTAATTGTCTGCCTTGTTTAGTGGTTTTTTTCCTATGTGTATCTAAACTGTATTTCAATATTTTTTGCAGGGTTGGCTTGTTGATCATGAAGTTCTTCAGCTGTTATTTGTCATGGAAGTATCTTATTTCTCCATTTATTTGGAAGAACAGTTTTTCAGGGTATATCAGTCTAGGTTGAAAATCATTTTCCTTTAGGACCTGAAATACTTCACTCCATGCTCTTCTTGACTTCATTATTTGTGTTAAGAAGTCTGTTGTGATTCTGATATGCTTTCCTTTATAGGTGATCTGTGTCTTCTCTCTAACAGCTTTTAATATTGTATTTTTATGTTGGATTTCTGTGATGGTGATTATTATTTGTCTGGGTGTATTTTTGTTTTGGTGATGGCTATTTGGAGTTCTATATGCTTCACTACTCCTAATATCAGTTTCCATTCTCATGTTTGGGAAATTTTCAGCTATTACTTTTGTAAATAGCCTCTTCATAACATTTGTGTTGTCCTCTTATTTTTCATTGATCCCTATCAATCTTCCATTGTTTTTCTTTGCATCATTTTGCAGTTGTTGAACTGTTATTTCCTGATTCCTTGTTATTTTAAAAAGATCTTTCCTTTCCTGTTCACTAGCTGCAACCTTGTCTTTGAGGTCTGAAATTGTATCTTCACTTTCATTGAGGTGGTTTTGACAACTTTCAATGGAATTTTTGATTTCCTGTATATCTCTTTGAATCTGCTTTATGTATTCTGTTTGTTTCTTATATTGTTCATCCAGGGACTCTATGTTTTTGTTTCATTCCTCTAATTTTTAAACTATGTCTTCTTTAGATATGTTTATCATCTCTTTCATTATTTTTTTTATCATTTCTTCTTTTGCCTGTGAGATTATTTCTAGTTTGAATTCCTTTAAAGCTTCCCAGAGTTGCTTCTTTATTTCAGTTACTATTATTTCAGGTATTTCAGGCATATGGCATATATTTTCTTCTATGTACATAGCTCCTAGGTTTTCTTGGGATGGGCTGGAAGTTTGAGATTGCATTTTAGTCTTTCGTTTTGTCATTTTCCTACATTTTCGTGTTTCAAATGTTGTTCCAAAGCTTCCCCTGGGTGTGTTGGAAATTGTCTCCTATGTCCTGGGCTCCTGGGACTCCAATGGTAGAGTATCTTCCCCCTTGGGCAGTGAGGCCCCCAGATTTAAAGAAGGTTACCAGGAGAGGCTCAGCGAGGCCTAAAGCCTCCTCAAGCTATGCAGCTTCCCCTCCAGCAGCAAAGCTCCCTGGACTGAAAGAAGGCCACCAGACAAGGTCCAGACAGGCCTGAATCCTGCCAAGCCCAATCTAATGTGGCCATAATTTGGGTGGGTTCCCAACCACCCAGAGCAAAGATCTCTCCCGGGGATCAGATGTTGTGCAGGCATCCAGCTCTTCAGTGGCAAAGTTCCCCGGGCTGAAAGAAGGTCACCTGCATGGCCTAGATAGGCTCCAAACTTTCTCCACAGCGCATCTCCCTCCTACAGACAGCAGCAGTGGAGGCGGCCCTCACCGGATCGAGAGATGGTTGCAGTTGACCCAGACCCAGAGATAATTGCAGGCAAGGCCCAAGCAGGCCTCTGCTGGGAAGCTCCCTCCTCCTGATGCTCCAGAGACATTTTCTAAAGACAGTTGGAAGAAGCAAAACAATAGGAATGAACCTGTGTGTGTGTGTGTGTGTGTGTGTGTGTGTGTGTGTGTGTGTAGGGGTGTGATACAGGAGATGGAGGGGAAATGGCTGGGAGGATGCTGATGATAGGAGCAGTGGGGTCTGGTGCATGGGGGAGGAGCTGGCCTTAAAGCTCAATGGTGAGTGCTAGGATTATTTCCAAAAGATGAAAAATATTTCCACAAGATGAGAAGTATAAAATAAAAAGCGGCCTTTATTCTGAGAACACAGAAAGAAATGACCGGCACCCCCACGGCTGGCGTCTGGCAATCTCTCTGGCGGACACGTGGCGTGGGGGCATGTAAATAGCCTCGGTTTGGGATGGAACCTAAGGCGGGCATTAGGGATGTACTGGTAGCCCATTGGTCCTAGGTTTGGCGCCATATGTAAATTTCCAGGGGTGGGAAGATGGTGTCACAGGTAACTTCCTAGGGGCAGAGGAGATGGGGCTTCCTGCTTCTGGTTGTGGCTTTCCTGGCTACAGTGTCCTATCTGGGCCAAAACCCTTTCATATCCCGTCTTATGATTATTATTATGAAAAGGGGCAAAGATTTCTCTCTTTAACTACTTCCTGCTGGCAGAGAGCGCTGTACTGGAGCCTAGGGGAGTCGACAGGATGAAGGTTAATGCCCAGGTAGACGCTGGTGCCAGGTGTTTTAGCCAGGACAGCTTCACTGGTGAATGCACATATGTTAGACTGGAAAAACAAAGAGACAAGATGTTATGAGAAGACATGACACTGTCATATTTAAGGACCCAGGTGAGGTAGAAGGAAAGGTGCCTTTGATTTAGTCATATCATTCTATCAGGACCATGTTGAGGTAGAAACATTTCCACGGTGAGGCAGAATTCTGAAAATTAAATGTGGGATTAGGAGGAATGATGTTATGAGAAGTGATTACTCCCAAATCTGAAAGCATAAAAGTTAAGAGGTAGGTCGGTAAGGCTTGTCTCTGGTATGCATGATGTTGGAGTCTGTAGGCAATACTGTTAAGGAGTCCTGCTGTAAAAATGATCATTAATAGAATGTAAGAAATTAGGAACCAAAGTGGATAACAAAACGTGACTTAGCCTGTTAACTGTGGCTGCAAGGCCTTTGTGAGACGGAGATGGGTAGGCGACAGAAGATGAGATGACCACTCAGAATGATCAGATTTAGGGCTGGGAGGGCACTGCTTAGCCTGAGTGATGTGAAACGAGGATGGGAGTCCAGCAACTTGGATTTAGGCATGGGTCGCTGTAACCTGGTTGTATGAGCAGTTTACCTGGTTGTGGGAAAGGCTTTTATGTATCCTGAAAAAGTATAAACAAAGTGAGAAGACAAAATGTATCTGTCAGTCTTGACCAGGGTTGTCTGACAAATTGGTGAATAAGGAAAGAAGGGGGTGGTCTTATATCACTGAGGAAGGGTCCACCAGTGACAACAGGTGGAAGCTGTTGAGGCCTCAGGGTGTCTAAGTCAGCCTGTATAAAAGGCATTTTAAGATTTAGGACTGGGACCTGCACGAAATAGGCCCTGTTTATAAATGGCATAGGTTGACCATCAATACCCCATCACAGAGATTGAGGACTTAATGTAGCACCCTGAATACTCAGGAAGAACTCTGTATGTATGGCCTCTATGTCCACAAATATAGAGAATGTCTTACCTGAGACTTTAGTGCGACTTGGACTCTGAGACAGACACCTTAAAGGGGGCTGTTTTTGCCCTGAACCCCCTCAGTCTTCAGCTCCAATTTTCTGTCGGTGACGAATCTGGCAGTGTTGACATTTCCTGTGAGGGCTAGAACTTAGGATGACTTACCCACTCTCTGGTGGCTAGGATAGTCCAGTAGCCCTGGAGTAAGGTGTCAAAGAACTCCAGGAAGGGGCATTTTCTTGCCCAATGTCTTCTGCTGCATTTGAGCATGGTCCATGGAGGGGCCAGGCAGCTCCACATTGTGTAGGTTTACCTGTCTCAGAACTCCAAGTGTCACAAGTGTTAAAAATATAAAAAACCGTATTAAGATCTCTCTAAGGTTTGAAGGTCAAGTTTTGCCTTTTTGTTTGGGATTTGGACTATAGTAGAATTAAGTAAGTATGCAGGAATTTAATTTTGGCATTTTAGATTAGAGAGCAGGCTTTATCTGGATGGCACATCGCTTTTTTTTACAGGGTGACACATAGAATTAACAAAAAAAGCTTTAGTCTGCCAAACAAGGCTTTAATGGAAACATTTTGCAGTAAAGGTTTAGCAATCTTATGAATAAATCTATCAAAACTGATCTAATACTGTCAAATTCTGAACACATTCACTTTTAAAGTTGTTATTTGCAGTACTATGAACCAAGACAAATAAAATAAAAGGAAATTATAAGCAGCAAAAAGGAATTTATAACCTTAGTTGTTAAACAGGAGATTGGTGAAGGTTTTGATTGATAAACAAGGCTGGTAAAATTATCAGGTGGCCAATAACCTTGATTAAATGGTTTGAGAATTGTAATAAAAAATAGCATCTCTTGAGCAGAACCGAATTGTAAAAAAAGCATGCCTGAGCGAAGCCGCTGAGCTGCTATTTTGCAGCACACCAGCAGAGCACGCCCAGCGGGTGGGGCAAGTGCTGGGACGTAGTGCACAGGGGCGGGCTGGGACTGCCCCCAGAAACGTGTAAGGTGGCAGCGACGACGATGGCGTATGGGGGAGGGAGGGGCTGGGATGGCGCATGGGGGAGGGGCTGGGAGGTGGCCCGACACAGCACGAGAAGCTGGAACTGCTCATGGGGTGCGAGGATTAGAAAGCCAATTTAGGAACACAGCTGGGTTTTGATTAGCTTCCTGGACCTGTTTTAAAAGTTTGTTATAGTTAGTATGCTTGTCCTGCTCTGGCACAGCTATAGGCCCAGGGTCATTATCAGCAGTGTTTACCTTATGTCTGTGATCAGCTTCTTTTTGAGCTGCTTGCCACAGCTGATTCTGTTCTTCTGAGCTGAGAGTGGTATTTAGAATCACATAAACATCCTTAAAGTGTAAATCATAACAATTAGTAATAAATTTAAATTGCCTAATATAATTCTGTGGATCAACAGAGAGGCTACCTAGTTTAAAGGTAATCTGAGATAGATCAGAAAGGGAAAAAGGCACATGGATGTTAACAAGCCCCTCAGGGCCAGCTTGCTCCCGAAGCGATAGCAGAGCCTGAGGAGAAGATTCTGGAGCAGAGGGCCATTGGGCAGCCATCTGTCCGGCAGGCGCATGTGTTGAGGGCCTACAGAGCTGCTGCTGGTCACCCTGGGAAACACAGGCAGATGGCGTCTCACTGTGGGCCTTGCAGTGAGAGGACTGCTGTCGGCAGCACAATGAAGCATCATGTGCACCACAACAGGGCGGCTGTTGCAGTTCACAAGAGGAGCCACAAGGGGGCGCCCGTTGACATTGAGGGTCCTGGGAACATGGCAGCGCCTTGTCACGTGACCCAAAACATGGTGGCGCCCTGTCACCATGTGACCCTCCTGAACATGGCACATGGCAGAGGGTTGCAACATGGCGACTGTTCCCGGCACAAGCTGGAACAATCATGCGGCCTGCTGGAAGGACATAGCGACCGAGACCTAGTATGGTGGGCAGGCGGTGAGAATGCTGTAGGGGATAGAGAATTCTCAGGAGAAGTCGGAGACTTCGAGGAAGTGCTAACAGAGGGATTAGAGCTGCTGGGAGAGTTATGGGTCCCAGGAGACGGAAGGGGAGAGGATTGCACAGCGGGAGATAACTGCGACACAGAGAGATTAGAGCTGCTGGGAGAGTTATGGGTCCTGGAAGGCAGAAAGGGAGATGATCGCACAGTGGGAGGTATCTACGACGGAGAGGGATTAGAGCTGCTGAGAGAATCAGGCATAGGGGGAGGGGAGAGCGGTCCAGCGGGAGGTAACGGCAGGGAACGAATTTGGTGGTAGGCAGGTGGCAGCCGAGAAAACACCAGAGGGCAGGACGGAAAAGTTTGCGGCGCAGTAGAGTTAGCTAAAAGTATATGAGCGGGAGCACAAGACTTAATGAGAGATGGGCGTGTTCTCAGAATAAGAAAGGCTTGAATATAAGGGAGTTCTAATAACTTGTTGCCAGCTTGACAAAAATCATACAAGTTCCTGAGAATGTAGGGGTCAAATGTTCCTTGTTTGGGCCAAGGCTTGCCGATAAGCGGGTAGGTTGGCCAGACCTCCTGGCAGTAAAAAGTTAATTGTTTAGTTTTTATGGTACTTTTAATTTTTAGAGTATGTAAATTGGAAATTAGGCATTGTAAAGGCGTCTTTTGGGAGTTAGAAAATACATTCCCCATGATTGATTTAGGCAAGAAAAAAAACCGGAGGTCCAGAACAAGTCGTTACTTGTTTGTGGCACCACGCGGCAGCTACGGTTCCAAAAACTCGTAAATTCCAGTTGTCACTGAGAGATTTACGAGTGGAGCCTGCATGGGGTCAGTAACAGTTTTGCCCGTGAAAGCACAAGGCTTTAAGGGAAGTGAGGCATTCTTTCAGTGTGGGCGGTCCCAAAAATCTCTGCTTTGGGCTATCCGAACCCAAAGAACGTGAGAGATTTTGAGAACACAGGTTTGCCCAGAAAGAACCCTGCCCTGGGCGGTCCCAAGGACGTGAAAATGCACAGACCCACGCAGACGGGGAGAACAGTTGACTGGGGCTGCCCAGTGCCAAAAGTTCCCCGGGGAGTGCTCACCTGAAATCAGTCTGGCCGATGCTGAGTGCAGGCGGCTGGCGACAGGGATGTCTTGGGAGAGGAAAAAGCTCAGGATTAATCCAGGATGTTATCTGGTTATCAGCTAGGGGACTCAACTGAGTGTGTCCCAGGAGTCAATCACCTGCTGATCGAGTCACGGCACCAAATGCTAGGATTATTTCCAAAAATGAAAAATATTTCCACAAGATGAGAAGTATAAAATAAAAAGCGGCCTTTATTCTGAGAACACGGAGAGAGATGACTGGCACCCCCACCGCTGGCGTCTGGCGATCTCTCCAGCAGACATGTGGCATGGGGGCATGTAAATAGCCTCAGTTTGGGATGGAACCTAAGGCGGGCATTAGGGATGTACTGGTAGCCCTAGCACCTTCCTAGGTTTGGCGCCATATGTAAATTTCCAGGGGCGGGAAGATGGCGTCACAGGTAACTTCCTAGGGGCAGGGGAGATAGGGCTTCCTGCTTCAGGTTGTGGCTTTCCTGGCTACAGTGTCCTATCTGGGCCAAAACCCTTTCAGTGAGGCCATGGAGAAACCAGTGGAAAGACACCTTAGGGTGGAGGTAGTGGGTTGGAGGGAACAGGTAGGCTGTGAGGAGGTGCTGACACTGTGTACCCCCTTTTCTTCATATCACTGCAGTTTTTAGAGTGAGCAAGGAATAAGTCCGTGAATTGAGGGTGAGGAGTGGGAGGGTTCAGAGAGAGTAGAAGGGAAGCAAAATCCTCCCAGTAGGGACCAGTGATACAATTGGGACAAGTGGCATAGTTCCTGGTGGCTCAGTGAGGCCAACCCTTAGGGACAACACCTGTGATCAGATGTTAGAGGCCCACAGGTACATGTGAGAGGTAGGAGGGCCTTTTTTGTGTACCTGGGAGACCAAGATAGCTGAATAGAGAACCAGCAGATGAGTGTTGGGCTGCAGAGTGTGATATTAGGCGTGGAAGGGGCTGCCAGGGGTCTGAGCCCAGAAATTGGTCAGGACCCTCTGACTGACAAGATGTGACAAGTCTTGGTTTGGGATGAAGGAAGGAACAGACAGTTGGGGATGGGGCCCAGCAAGGTCTCAGGGGCTCCCAGGCAGTGAGATGTTGGTGCTCTTCCTGGCAGCTGCTCTGTTTACCTCGCCAGGATTACCTTCCGACTTCGTTTTCAAGTATCTTTTTAAGCTTACTTGTTTGTGTGAACCCATCCTGTTAAAATGAAGTTTACGAAGCCTCTTATGGGGGTGCTTACTGATGGCTAAAATGCTGAAAGAAAGCAAGTGGCGGGAATTCCATTCCTCTATCCTTAAAGCCAGGGCCTTTCTGATATGTAAGTAAAGAGCATTACTTTCTCAGTTTTTGATAGTGATAAACTCAAATAGAAGCCCTAACTTGTTTCAGCTGTAATGCATTGGATTGTAAATTCTGTTCCTTTGAAGAGATCCTGGTCTGTACCAGAGGTGTCAGAACTGCCATGTGTATCTCCCTGGGGTGTGCAAATGTCTCAAGAGACATAAAGAAACTGACAGTGAAGGAATCAACTCCTTCATTGTCAAGTTTTCAGGGTTCTATAGCTGGTACACCTTAAAACTTACCAGCAAGAACAGATGCTTTGCGCTTTGTGACTGTCCTTTCCTCCTCCACCTTCACAGTCACTCTTTGCCTTCCTTATCAGTAAAAGCCACCTTTGATCCATCCAGACTCTCATGAATTGCTCCAGCCCAGAGACCTCCTGATGACCAGGGGCAGCTCAACAGCACCTTCGTGATGTCACCACTCACTTTGCCATGAGACACAGCTCCAGCTGTTATTTTCTGTGCTTCAAGATCACTTATCGCAATATAAACCATGCTCTATCATTCCAGCCAATTAATTATGGTCTGATAAGACACATAATTGTAATGCAGTGTGGAAGAAAAATTGCTAACAGACACTCTTGGTCATAGAACTTCAACTTGTGCCTACTTTACATGTTGTTGCTGGCAGGTATGACGGAGCTATAAATAAAGGCCTTCGAGCACGAAGTAGATCGCATTATTATGAAATGCCACGTAGGAAGTGAAATGAAAAAGCAATTCCCAAGAATGATGGGAATTGGTATTCAGTTGTTAAAAAACCGTTCATGCCTCTTTCCAAAGGTATGAAGGTGTATATGAATTCCGCGTGCTATTTATATTTGACTGAACACGTTTATGAGTTGTAATAATTTTATTTTGAGATGTTAATATTTATGACACCTGGGAAATTATATTCTTGACAACTATTTAAATTTGCATTGAAATTTTTGGAAATCAACCTAAAGCCATGTGATAGCAATCCTAGTTGTAGGACATTCTTTCAGGGAACATGCAAATCTCTGATGTAGATTACTCTTGTTGAGATTATAGGAGGGTGACAGAAAGTAGACATTTGCAGAGTGTGGTGGCACATATTCTCCCAGCACTTAAAAGACTGAGGCAGGAGGATTGCCAGGAATATGAGGCCGGCCTGGGCTATGTAGTGAGTTCAAGGCCAGCCAGGATTATACAGCAAGAGTCTATTTAAAGATAAAACAAAACAAAGACACTAAAGGAGTTCTAGGGAGGCTTTTGATTCTTGGCCAAGGTTAAGGTATAAATAACTCTATGTATACATTTATAGGCTTGAGAATGCTCAGGGAGAAAGAATCAGTGTTCCCATATCTGTACTTGACTTTGTCCAATCATGAATTCCATGTGTAAACTTAGAAAATCCCACTCTGTCTCAGTCCACAGATCTGAAGTTACCACCTGAATAGCAGAGCTCACTCTGCACACAAGGTGTCCAAACATCATCCAACAGGAAATCTTATCATTAGTTTTTAAAATGGTGAACATGAGCTGATTCAGTGAGAACACTGAAACTCTGCTAATTACTGTGTTCTGCCCGAATTCACCAAATTCCTCATCCATCTGTTCCTTTCCACTTGTACTTAAAGCTTTTTACCATCTGATGTTAGCTACAGTAAGGAGAAGGGAGAAGAGAATGAAGAAATCTCTGCTTTTGAAGAAATAATTGTGCAGATGTGTTACCAAAGAAAAATGAAATTAGATTCCTCCCAAGTTAAATCTGGAAAAAAGACTATCTGCACATTTTTGAAATAATTCCAACTAGGACTTTAAAAGTGATTTTGCTGCTGCCTCCGCTAAGAAGAAATCATGAATACTCCATTGGGTAAGTTTTTGGCTATAGTTTCAGCTCTGTTGCAAGAAATTTTGTCATTAAAGAGATACATTCTATTTAAAAATTGATTTTTGGTTGAAATTCAGGTCAATTCAGGAAACATTATGGAACTGGGCATGTAGGCTTGAGAAATTTTGCAATTTAAGTGAAATATAGGTGCAGAGAAGGCAGTTTCTTCAGTTATAAACACCTGGTTTTCATAATGAATCTGTAATTTATGAAGAATTGCTGCTTCTGGCATTTGTGCACATCACACTGGAAAGGAGATAATAAGATGCTATCGTTATTTTATACATGAAATGCTGGTTCCTATCCAGGACTTACAGGCTCATGGAAGTCCCTCTCCACAGGGAGGCAGTCTGGGGACATCAGACACTTTGGCTTACAGGACTCTTGCAGCCCCCAGGCCACTCACACTCTGTGCAGACCTGGATGCCGTCTCTCACCAGAACATTCCTGAAAAGAGCTCATGATTATTACAATGAGAATACTCAAGTCTCAGAATTTGTTTTCTAAGTGGAAGCAAACATATTATAAAAGAGCAATGCTAGGACAACTGGGTGACAGGGATTGTTGAAAGAAATAAAAACTTTTAGCTTGCTTTGCTCTTCCTTTCATTTTAAAATAATTTTGTATTCCTTAAATTGTAGGTATTGGTAACATTTTCTTATCAACATTCAAATAGTATAAATAGTAATAAAATAAAAATATAATTGTGTTTGAATTAAGCAAGGTTATTAAGGAGGGAGAAAGAGAAGTGGCTGGACATTGACGAAAAATGAGAATCTCACATCAAATATGGAAAAGGACCCTATTCTGTTTATCACAAGGGCAATAACATTATTCACTCCTGGTTACTGTTTAGATTTAAAATGTTCCCTAAAAGTCTCATGTAAATGGAAGGAGATTGGATCTGGGATTTTACACTCATCAGTATCTGAGTGTGTTGTTAGGAGGCGGAGCCTGCTTGGAGGCGGGTCACTGAGGGCTCTGACCTGGAAGGCTGTAGCTCTTCTCTGGCTCCTCCCTTAGCTCTCTGCTTCTTGGTTGTCACAATGTGAGTCGCTTTCTTCTGCCATGCCTTTCTACAGTGCTGTTTCCACCATGGAGCCAGCTGTCCATGCACTGAACTCACTGAATTTGTGAGCCCAAATAAACCTCTCCTTCTTTAAAATTGAAAGTATCGGGTATTTTGTCCCAACAATGAGAAAGTGACTAATACATTCTCTAAGGGGCAGATATTTTTTTTGTACCAGGAATGATTCTCTTGGCATGCTTTCATATGTTGAGTTCTCTAATTGCAATTCCATTAAATTAAAAACAAGGGAAATTTTCTTATTTAGTTATTGTGCTGATTATGAACTACAATAAGGTAAAAAATGTATTTCTTTTAACAAAGCCCCATGGACAAGCACAGAAATAAATCATCTCATGTTCTTTTTTGTAACTTTCCCAAATTTAAGTTGCAGTGCTACTAAAGGAAAGGCATCTATTTCTGCCTGGGATATTTCTTTGTTAATAGGGTAGGTGTGCAGAAAGAAGTCTAAATCCACCCTGTGGGAGACAACTTGAGTGACTGCCTTTGAATGCAGAACAATTGCTGCAACTTTGATTATATTGAGACTGATTTCCTTATACTGATATGTACAGAGCTGGCTATGGTATTTTTTTCTCTTTAATTGGCCCTAAGCATTGCAAATAAGACTAGCTGAGGTATTGGTAAGTAATAGCTAAAGCCATCAGATAGTCTCCAGTTTCCTAACATAGTGTTTTCTCTAAAATATGTAAGCACAGCAGGATGGTAGAGCCAGTCAGCTCCAGGAATGTCAACTGGGCATGAGCCTCAAGGTAAAGAGGCTATGACTCCCCAGGGCACAAAAGTTTATATATCAAAAACTAAAGCAATAGCCTCCTGAAACACTTTAGTTGCTACCTTATTAAAATATGCAAATTGGTCCTTCTGCATGTCCTTATCTCTACATTTTGCAGAGGTGCTTTTCTCTCTACCTGGCCAGCCAGCTCAAGTTACTCACATAGTTCCCCCCAACCTCACAGTCACTGTCACTGATCCCCGAGCCACACTCCTTCTTCACATGATAATAAATTCTGGAAAAGACCTTGAACCAGGCCCTTTGTCCACACATCCTCAGGGGGGTTGGATTTAGGACCCCTGGGCTGCTCTTAACTTTGAATATGTCTTGGTGTATTTACTCTTGCTGTGGGTTGCATTGGAGGTGGTAGACTGGAATTAACTTGCTGGGATTCCAGTAACATCTCAATGGGATTACAAATATAACTTTTTGGATTGTGAGGAAGACTGGAAAAGAGATTTAATATACTTGGATTACTGTAGTCAATATTTGGGATTACAATACCACTCCACCTACTGAATTGTTTGAATAGGGTGTGTCCGCTCCAAAAATCATGCTATATCTGATTGGCATTGTGATGGTACTGGAAGCCAGGATCTCTGAGGGGTGATTAGGTCACTATCGAGGAAATATAGTTCTCCATCTACACGCTTAATTTTTATAGGGTCAGGTCAGTCACTGTGAAAGCAGGATATTATAAATTGAGGCTAAATGGCAAATAAATACATGAAAAAATGCTCATCGTCATTGGTCATTAGAGAAATGCAAATTAAAACCACACTGAGATACCATCTCACTCCTGAAAGAATGGCCAGGATCAAGAAAACCGACAACAAATGCTGGAGAGGCTGTGGGGAAAAAGGAACTCTCCTGCACTGCTGGTGGGAGTGTAGACTGGTACAGCCTTTGTGGAGATCTGTCTGGAGATTTCTCAAAAAGTTGGGACTGGAAATCCCATTTATTCCAGCTATTCCACTTCTAGGCATATTCCCAGAAGAACTGAAAGCATCATACCACAGTGATATATGTGCACCTATGTTTATAGCAGCACAATTTGTAATCGCCAGATCCTGGAAACAACCCAAGTGCCCATCAACTGAGGAATGGATAAAAAAGTTGTGGTATTTCTATACAATGGAGTATTATTCAGCTATAAAGAAGGATCACATTGAGATATTTATCAATAAATGGGCACAGCTTGAGACCATACTCATAAGTGAAATAAATCAATCTCGCATGTGTGAATACCGAATAGTTTCCCTAATGTAAGTAATGATTCAAATATATAAAAATATGTGGTAATCATGATTCCCCATTAGGTGGCCTTGAAGCCTTATAAAGTTTTCACTCATTAATTAGAAAGGCTTTATTCTGGGCTTCTTGATATGAAAATATTTGAAGCTAGAGTATATGAAGTTTTACCCAAATATTTCAAGGAAAAAGACACTATGGTAACTACTATTAAGTCAGGTTATAAGGTGGTGAAGTACTAGGTTATTGAAACAGTCATGCTGTGACCTCTATTGTTATATTGTTATGTCCTGTTTTATCTCAATCTCCCCCTTATTGTTTCAAAAAAAAATTATTTAGTCATTTCTTATGTTTGTCTTAATTAAAGAAAAAATTCAAAAAAATTAGGATATATAAATAGTAACTCTTTTCGATTTCCTATTAACTTGTTTTGAAGTCCTGTAGTACTTCCACGATCTTGTTTTGACTGATTAGACTCTGTTCCATTCTATATGATAGTATCAAGTTTGAAGACATAGGCAACTACTTTGAAGACAATAAGATTCACTAAGATACCCATTCTGGTTTGACTATTGTCTTCTTTGAAAGTCCTGTAATGTTTACAATGCCTAAGTTTTATTGGTCTTGTTCTCTACTGTTTTGTCCAACTTTATAATATCTAATAAGATAGACAATTCTTTTTAAGGAAACAAGGGACAACGTTGATAACCATTGTTGATAAACTTGTACTCTGTTCTACACCATGTGCTACGTCTATCCTTGGTATTGACTGACAGCTTTGTTTTGCCATATTTGACTGTATTCTTCCCCCCCCCAAAGAAAGTAATAAGCACTAAGGAGTAATAAAATCCAAGATGTGTAAATTTTGTTGTAAAAAAGAGAGGGGAAAAAAAAAGAAAAGGAGCTCTAACGGATATAACAGCAAGTGTGTTTGGGGGTGTTAAATAGCTGACTTTATCAATGTTTTTGGAACATTGAACACAGCTGTTTGCAGTCTCCCTGTTTGAATGTCCACCTTGTGTTCTTTGATACTGTGATTTGAGGAACTATTTTCAAGAAAATAGTGTGTAATCTACTAGCAGGTAATTTCTTACTGTTATGGTTTTTTGTTTTGTTTTGTTTTGTTTTGTTTTGTAGTTCTGTATTGCGTGTACCCTTACGCCGCTTTGGTTTGTTTTGTGTTTTTCTCTTTTTCCTCTTAAATAAAAAAAAAAAAAAAATTGAGGCTAAGCCTTGAGTCCTACCCCTTTTGATACAGCACAAGGCCCTTGTCATACATAGCTGTTTGATCATGGACTTGCAGCCTATAGAAACACAAGGGAAAAGGCTTTCCTTTGTAAATCACCCAGTCTTAGATATTTTGTTAAGCAATGGAAAACGGACAGAAGCACATATTCTTTGTAAAATTTTCACTTTTCTCCACAGCCTTTTCTCAGTTGGAAATGGCTTATAGATTCCCAGTGTTGACACAAACTTCTTGGTCTACAGTTCCAAATTCATTTTCCCTACTTGTTTCCCAGGACTCACTGCAGGTGAACTCCTTTCTGGACTCAGCAGCCAACTATAAACTGCTTTCATTTCCTAATGCTCAATTTTCTCCATTCCAAAAACTTCTTGGCTCATGCCTGTGCCCAGGATGAAGCAAGTGGAGGTGCTGGTAGAGGCAAGGGCTTACTGAGTCAGGTCCCACTTGGAGAGAGAGTACCAAGGTGAACAGATGAGCTGCCTGCTGGATGGAGAGGTGGATCTGTGGCTGAAGGAAAGGGCTTGCCCGAATCTGAAGCATGAGGGAACATGTAATTTGGCAGTGAATAGTGGTTACTGTAATGTCACCTTTTACTAGAAGGGGTTCAGTGAAAATGTGTTCTTGTTTAGTTTTCAAAAGTTGTAGTAAAGATACAAACCAGAGAGTTCCCATAAACAGTCTCCCCAGCCTCAGCACCATTGATATTTTGGGTTGGATAGTTTTGGTACATTCCTCTCACTAGATGTCAGTAGTCACATGATTCCCTTAACTGGTGACAACCCAAACATGGCTAAGTGTTCTCTAGGGGGTCAAGCCCATCTCAGGCTGAAAAGTGGGCTCACTATCTCTAGCTTATATAGGCACAGAGAATCTTAGAATTAGGTCTTGCTCTTTCAACATTCTTGGATAATTGTTTCTGGTTTTTATCACAACAAACTGTGGCCAGTCCTCAATTTGTGCTTATCTACTTCTTGGAACTGCTCAGTGGAACTGTGTTCAGATTGAAGGGCAAAAGGCAGTTACCTACTGAGTAGTGTCCAACCCTTCCCTTTTCTTTGTGGTGGAAAGAGAAGTGATGGATATGTTGGCTATAAGAGCTGGCTGATTTACACTCTCTCTGGAGGAGCACAGCACTTTGATTCATTGGAAAAATGAGTTATTGCCTTTTGTACAAGGAAAGGTGTCAAGGTCCATGCTGAGAATATATTACAACCTTGCTGTAACACAGTGGGTAAGATGCAATATATTTTGCTTCAATACCAATGACGTCGTCATCTTTATTAAATATACCTGTTGATGGTACTTAACTGGATGACGATGAGATATTGTTCCCCAAGATCTCTGCAGAATGTGTTGGCATCCATGGGCATTAAATTGTTCTGTCAGATTTGCTCTCGGGGTTCCCATATCGCCACACGACACATGGATATTGAGTTTGTCATCAAGGCTATTGTGTTGTTATTCATCCAACTTCTGTTTCCTTCTCATTATTCTTTCATGAGACTTCACAACTGATTGATGCTTACCTAAGTAACTTCTGGCTGAATTTTTCTTCCATAGACTTTATTTGCTCATTGGAAAGAAACATATCCTAGAGCTTGCTTCTTTATGGACTATAGTAGACTATCTTTAAAATATTATAATTAAAATATCCACTAAAACATACTTAAAATTCAGACTCAGTCATCATGTATTTAAATAGTGAAGTGAGATTTCTGACTTGGCATGGATATCCTTGGTTTTTCATTGGTCTATTGGATCAGCTATTATATCAAGGAGAGGGGTTCTTTTATCTTTTCAAGGAAAATCTGGTCAATGCTCAACTGTTATAGATGTCTGTTTTAGATGTCATTCTTTTGTGGAGCCAAAGCTGCTTTTGGAATTATTCTCTGGTCAATTCTCTTCTTGTTGTATAATTCAGTGACAGATACGATTTGTCTTTCATTTGAATATCCTGCAAATATTCAAAGGCAGCTCTGAGGTCTTTACTTAACCTGAGGTCTTTACTCATTTGTAGCACCCCTACTTTCTTCAGTTTGTCCTTAAGCAAAGTTAAGTGATACTCAGATACCCAAATCCACTTTCTGAAGCCCCACCAGTTTTCCCAAGAGTGGTGGCAGTGTTTGTTACCTTCACCAGGATCCTTACAAAAGTAACCCCTCCTTCCCCATGTCTCCCTCTCCCCTCTTTTCCTTCCTTTCTCTTTGTTTCCACCCTGCCCACTTTCCTCCTTGTGTGCTATGGGCATCTACCCTCTCTACTGCCTCTGCCTCCATCTTGCAGGAGTATGTTTGTTCCAGTCACCCAGACAAAGGTGGATTCATTCTGGAGACACGAGGTTGGAGACTGTGAAGTGAGAGAGTAGAACAAAGTAATCGTATAATGTGTGCTGAATGGATTTTTAAAGATAAATGTTTAATTTTAGAACGGTTTTAGATTTATAGAAACATTGTAGAGATAGTACAGAAAGTTTCCATTTATGCTACACCTGGTTCTTCCTGTTATTAACATCTCAGAGCACTGTAGTATATTCGTCATGATTAGCACACCAGCACTGATACATCACCATATGCCATAGGCCATGCTTTATCAGATTGCATGTCAAACTTACCTTCAGGGACATTAGTCCCTTTTCTGTGTCAGGATACTGTCCAGGTTACCACTTTACATTTAGCCATCAGTTTTCCTAGGGTTCCTCTTTTCTGTGACAGTTTCTTAGGCTTTGCTTGGTTTTGATGATCTTCAAAATTCCCAGGAGTACGGCCCACCTCGGCTGTAGGATGCCCTTCCACTGGAATTTGATTTATGTTTTTCTCATTATTAGGCTAGGTTTGTGATTTGGGGAAAGGGACTTCTCATGTCATCAATTCAAGGTACATTCTACCAACATGACTTATCTCTACTTTTGTTGACCTTTACCACTTGGCTGAGGTGGTGGTGTCAGATTCCTTGCAAAATTACTACTTTTCCCCTTCCCGTTCTATCCATTAAAGAAGAAAGTTGCCATGTGTAACTCACACTAGAGTATGGAGTTGTGCCTTCCTTTTTTGAAAATGAGATATGGTTGTAAATTATTTGGAATTCTTCTGCATAGGATGTTAACCTGTTCAATTTATCTATTTATTAACTCATTCATTTATATCTGTATAAACTCGTGGGCTTTTATCTTATTCTTTGCATTACTGGGTGGATGTTATTGACATACCGGATAGAGTTTTAGGTCACTGAATAGATGTTTATCATAGATTTTGTTGACATGTTGAGTTGATCTCTCCAGTCATCATCTTTGGACTTCTAAGGCATTTACCCAATCTCCACAACCTCTCCAAAACCTCATAAAAAAGAAATTAAACCAATATTTCATCACTTTAAATGGAAGAATATGATATCTTCATAGAATTTTTTATAAAATTTTATTGAAAGAAAGACTAAACAAAACAGAAAATGGGTAGAAATAATACATACTTTTGAAGAAAGAATAAACAGTAAGAAATCACTAGTTGATGTTTACATATTGTCCTCTTACAAATAGTTATTCAAGATACAAAAAGTGAAACATATAAGGTAGGGATTCAAACAGCAAGATGGCAAATAATTCTGTTCAACTGTCCAATAAAATCTTAGCAATATGGTTGTTAATCCTATACACTTAAACATACATGCAGTTATCCATATCTTCCTTTATGTTGAGATTAAAAAAAACCAAAGCAGACTAAAATCACTCTAAACAAAGAATAATAGTACTTCTGGATTTCACATCATGACACTCCGGGATCAACACTGGGTACTGTAGTGTTTTTTTTCTCCAAAGTATTTGTTCATTTCATCATGTATTATAAGATCAGTTTTCATAAACTGTTTATAGGTTCTACGCATGCATGAATCTTAACATGTATTTCTATCCTTTCTATATTAGAGGGAGAAACAAAAAAAAGCAAGAACAAACAAAACATATTCTTGTATACACATGAAATGAAAGGCATATACAACTGCTGTACAAGGAGTTCTACCATGGTTACTTGTGTTGTCTCTTGTCTTCAATAGAACTGTCCATATCATCAGACATAGTATAATTGAATATATCAGTACATAAGAGTATTGATAAAAGCACAACTTTGTAGATAATGTAAAACTACAAAAACAGTAATCAAATCAGAGCGGGTATTGTAGTGGATCTTGTCATCTTCAGTGTAGTTGCCTATACTTTCAGACCAGATACTATCAATCATAACAGTTTTGAATAAAATCTGTCGATAACAAACAGCAATCAAACAAACCAGATTTAACTAAGATCAGTCATGATAAAACAGTATAAGTTATACAGGGATCCAGATTAAATTAATAGGAAATTAAAGATGATTATTGTGCTATATCCTGATATCTTTGGGATAGCTGTCTGTGCCCTCAGATGTAGTGCAAGTAGACAAACTGGGACAGAATATAATCTATCTAAGCAGAGTGGTGCGAGTAATGTGGGTTTTAAATCCTGATACACTATTAACAATATCCTCTGTCTTCTCTTTTTAGACTATTCCTCCCCTTTCACTCCTCTAGGATGCACTGTGCATTTTTGGGTCTCACCAACACCCTTGGTTTTAAATTGGGGGGGGGCAACCTGCTATTTATCTAAGTGGTTCTGAACCTTCTCCCTCTTGGACTTGACCTCTAGTTGTATTCCTTTACCTATTAAAGCCTGTCTTTCCAACTTATCCACAAATACTGGACTAGTTGCCCCTATTCCTCTCTGGTTCCCTGTCATATAGAGCATTGTTTTCTCATATTTGATTTTCAGTCCATCTACCCTTTTTCAGGTTAATTATATTTCCTAGAAAGAGCATCTCGGTGGACCCTACTTCCTGATCTACTCTGCCTGTGATTCTCTTTTTTTTAAATTTAGTGTATCAAGGCCATCTATATTAGAGATTATAGCCAACCTTCTCTACCTCATTTCTGATATGCTATTTTTCTGCCACTCATTGTCTGTTTTGTCTTCTTCATTTTGCTTTCTGCTCCATTCATTGAGGCCTCTCTGCCACTGTTTCTGGAATCCTGGTACTTTTTTCTCTCTCTAGAATGTCCTGCAGTGTTCTCTGTAGAGTTGGATTGGTGGTCATGAATTCCCCCAGTTCCTCTTTGTCTTGGAAGCATCTTATTTCTCCATTAGTTTCTAGAGAAAGTTTTTCAGAATACATCAATCTGGGCTGGAGACTATTTTCTTTCAGGGCTTGGAATACTTTGCTCCAAGCTCTTCTTGATTTGATGGTCTGTGTTGAGAAGTCTGCTGTGATTTTGATGGGTTTTCCTTTATAGGTGATCTGTTTCTTTTCTCTGATGGATTTTAATATTCTGTTCTTATATTGAATTTCTGGGATCTTATTATATATCTGGGTGTAGCTCTGTTTTGGTTGTAGGTGGCTAGAGTTCTGTATGCGTCATACATCTGAATATCATTTCCTTTTCCTGTGCTTGGGAAGTTTTCCTTAATTATTTCTGTGAATAGCCTTTGTAGTTCCTTTGTTTGTACCCCTGCTTCTTCATTCACATTCTTTATTCTTAAGTTATAGATTCTCTTTTCATCTTCTAGCCTTTATATTGTTGCGGCTTGTTTCCTTGTTATTTTTAAGAAATTTTTCCTTTCATGATTCCACATTGCAAACCTGTCCTCCAGTTTGGATAATCTATCCTTAGTTTCTTTCAAACAGTTTTGCCAGCTTTCAATGGAGTTTTTAATTTTCTGGTAATTTCTTTGAACCTGCTTTATGTATTCTATGTTTTCTTTATATTCTTCATCAAATGATTCTCTCCTTTTTTGTGTTCCTCCATTCTTCCATCTGTGTCTTCTTGAAGGTGCTTAGCATTTCTTATATTAATCTATTTATCTCTTGCTTTACTTGGTTAAATATTTCACTTTTGAACTCATCTATGAGGTCCTGAAGACATCTCTTTATGTCCACTGATGCCGTGTCTGATATTGCATGTTTCCTGTCCTCAGTCTCCTTTGTATTTACCTTTCCTGGATCAATGTTCTCAGAGTTGGGAGCTGGGGACTTTTTCTTGTTGCTTCCTCTTTTCATATTTTTTGTTTCTTCCATACAGCCATATAGAGGAGGACCCAGTCTCTTTCTTTGTTGGTTACAGGTCTTCTGAAGCACTCTGGGTAGGTGATCCTGCCCACTTCTTTCGTAAAAATTTTAAAGAATATTTGATATTAGGCAAATGTTATGAGTCCCTGACATTCCATCTGTTCTTCCTGTGAGTTTGGAACTCTCAAAGGTTCTTATCTTCCAGCATTATTAACATTGAAAAGTATCCTAGTTTTGCTGTTAAATTTTACTCCAGAAATATTCAGATTGTGAAGCATTTTACTAAGATGTTAAAAATGTGCACTCCACCTTCACTTCCTCAGGTTTGGGCAGGTACTGCTTGGTAAAGTGGAGAGAAGCCATGACTGTGTTTTGAGGGTTCTGTCACTCTTGCCCTTCCTCCTATTCCTTTTTCACTTCAATTCTTGTTGTTTTTGGGTAAGATGCTCTTTGTATAGTTCACAGACCAAGACTGGCTCCGGTGTAAATTACTAATTCAGGAAAAAATACTTTACTTTAAAAGTATAAGTTTTTAGGACACACTTCTGTGGTCTTCTCTAATGCATATTAGCCATCTAATCATGAGAAAAACCCAAATACTGCAAATGACATACTCATACTAAAATTACTCATTTTAAGTGATTTATTTTTCTTTTTCCTGTTGATTGTTATTGTTAATAAAGGAGACACTTTGGAATTCTTCTGATTCTGTGAAGGCATTTATTTTTTCTCATGCTTACATTTTATTTTTATGTTTTTAATCTTAGTCTGTGAGTTCGTGTGTGTAGTACATAACGTTTACAATCCTTATGGGAAGTTGGTACATGTACAAAACACATCTTAATTCTTGTTTCCATCTTCTCTCCTTTCTACCCCTCCCGCTTGCACCTATCCTGTTCCCCCTTCTTTTGTTTGGGGCATGTTTGCAGTACATAATGCTTACATTCTTTGTATGGAGCCAGTGCATGTACATGACACATCCCAATTCCTTTTTTCATCTTTTGTCCTTTCCCTCCGTCTGCCTCCCTCTCTCTCTTGATCCCCATCTTCTGTGAGAATCATCTGTCGCCCTACTTCCTATTGTTTATCTTTTATTTTGCTCTATATTTGTACTCCATGAAGGCATTTAAACAGCCTTCTCTTTGAGCTTAAAAGTCTTATTTTTATTTCTTTAAAAGTAGTAGTTAATTTTTGTTGTCATTTATATTTTGGTAGACTGAGAAGAAAGCACTGGATTTTTAGTTGAATTAGTATACAAAATTATTGTAGACTAAGGAGGAATTGCACTCCCCCACTCTGTTCCTGTCCTTGTGCACCAGTGGAGGACCTGAGGGCTGCCAGGGAGAAGTGGTGGGGAGAAAATGTGGTCCCCACCCACTGTGCACCAATGAAAGCCCTGCTGGCTGCTGGGGAGAAACAGCAAGGAAGCAACGCAGCCCCAAACCTTAGTGCACTGGCAGAGGCCCTACAAGATGAGGAGAAGCAGCAAGGAAGCTGTGCAGCCTCCCTGTGTGCTGGCGGAGGCTCTGTCCTTGGCTGGGGAGAAACAGCAAGGAAGCCGCCTCTACCTCCTGTCCCCCCGCCCACCAAGCAAACTGATGCGACACAGGCTGAGATGATAACAACTGAAGTAACTGAAGAAGGGAAGCAACCTAACATTTATGCTGTTTGATCAGCTTTGCAGGCTTAGGGCCAGTGGTCTGGGCAACTATTTAGAGGATAACTATGTAATACAGTAACGGTTGTGGATTTCCTAGTGTCCCACTACTGTTTTGCTTTATTTCATCTTATTGTTCTGTTTTACTCCTTTTAAAATAAAAAATTATTTTAAAGATCCTGTTTTTAAAAAATAAGAATTAGGGCCAGGGATTTACCTCAGTGGCACAAGCACCTGCCTGGCAAGTATGAGATCATGAGCTTGATCCCCAGTACAAAACAAAAAAAAATTGCTTGTTTTATTTATCTTAGACTCAAATTCAACTAGACATGCTATACAGTGTTCTTATTTATTAAATATGGCAAACCTCCATGCATTATTTAGGGAGAGTAAAGAATTTATTGGTGTGTGGATGCTGTCCACCGGGCTGTCTGATTTAATTGGGGAGGCTTAGGCCAGGGAATTTTAAAAAGCTATGCAGGTGTTTCCAGCAGGCAGCCAAGGCTGTGAATACTTGCAAGACTAGCAGTATCTAATTAGCCAGGCATTTGTGATTAATGTCAGCCAGAGACTTGAGCTGAGGACCCTGCAGATGATGGCAATAAAGTAGGGTAGAGCGCCAGTGAAACTGGGCTAATGACATAGTAGACACTCGTGGTCAGATAAACATGGCTCCCCAGCATAAAGCACCAGCAGTGCAATAATGCATGAGGGGAACATAGGGCAGCACTACCCTTCTCCCCTTGTCTTGCCCTTGCTAGATTTCTGGACACAATAATACATACCACAGACCCAGCCAGGTTGCCTGGAGATTCTTGCACATGCTTCACATCTGCCCAGATTCTCAGACTGTTGCTGCTCCTCCGCCACAGCCTGCTTACAAGTCCTTGCTGCGCAGGGCTCTTCCTAGTGTTCCTGACTCCTGGTTCCCAGAGGCCCCAGCACTCTGTGAACCCACAGGTCCTTTTGCATATTCTTCTCTCTGGTAATTGTCTGGATGCCTCCTTCAGCAGCAGCAGGAACTTCAGGGTTCAGACCTTACCACAGTTTCTTCTTCAGCTCCTGCTGCCCGGGTGCTATCAGTATCAGAACTGGTATCTGTGCTAGGAGTTCTGACCTGAATCCAGGCTCACAACTGGTACGTTGTTCTGAAGCTGCGAATACCTGCATGTCAGCCTGCTTGGGGGGGGGGGGCCCAGGTGAGGTTCCAAAGTTAAAAAACATGTACGTGCAAGATATCAGCAACAATAGCAGGCAGCAGGAGCAGAGCAAAAGCAAAAGCCACCTCTGTCTTTATTGTATAATTCTAATACAGGTTGTTATCTCATATTTACATTCTTACATAGTGCTGAAACCATGCTAGATCATGATTACATAGCTGTATCCCACTGTGTACCTGTGGTAGAGAAGCAGGGCCACATCCCCAGGTGTCCTTAGATGCCCTTAAGTTTTGAAGCAGCCCGAGTGGTTGTCTACACTGCATCTGGGAGGTGTCTTTTGGCCTAGACACTCTCTGGGCTCCACTGGGCAGAGGACTATGACAAATGGCCCATATATTTTGTTAAGCCTGGAGTTTAGAACACAAACAGCGCTGGATTCTGTGCTACATGTGACACAGACTGGTTAAAGGTACCAGGGAAGAAATTAATCCTTCTGTAGAAAGACAGCCCTGCTGGAGAGAAGGCTCTTTCCCACCACAGCGGTCCCTCTAAGGATGTAGTCAAGGTCTGCTGCCTCCACAGACCTATAATGGAAACTAGCTATGAGCTCTGTTGGAAAACTAAATAACAACACTTCAGACAGCATCAATAACACTCTAAGAGCAATGACACGCTGAGGACTGATGGGCTGGGTCCAACTTCAGATTCATGAATAACTGGCTTATTCATCGGAGGAAAGTTTCACAGTGTGTGGCTGATAAATGGCTGGGCTTGTTGATATTTTTATAATGCCAGTTTTTCTCAGAGTGGAAGTCTTTGATTTATTATGGTTTTTAAAAATAAAATCTGGACTATATTTCCTCTTTGAAATGCTATAATAAATGGTGATTAAGCATCAGGAAGCTGCTTAATCAAAAATATATCTGCACTATACTAATTTTTCTACTTTATTGCTGAAATTGAAGATAGTGGGTCACAAATCACTGCCTTGGTCTCTAGAAAAAATCCTTTTTGCATTTTATTCCCTGTCTTGTGCTCATCTTCTCTCTCCCAGTATAATAGAAAGGTGCAATTCTTTCTTTTTCCCACCCATATGTAGGCAGTGACGAGGTATCTTTCTTCTCAGACTTGATCCAGTGGCTAAAGTTTAAGAATGAATTTTGGCTCCTCTACCCTACCAGATGCACAAAATGTTCCACTGGATAGGTAGGAAAAGGCCAGGGAGGTTGATGGGAATTTCTCAGGGCATCATGGGAAGGTCCTGAGGGGAGGTATGGGGCTCACTCCCAAGGGCAGGGTCAATGAGATTGAAGATGAAGAAGAAAACAAATATATGATTTGAGACTAAGCCTCATAGGTCCCAATTGTAGAGGAAAAACACCCAAAGTAACGTAGATGAGGCTGTCATCCAGTCATATTTCAGTATGAGGCACCAATGCACTGCTCCAGCAGGGAGCTGCTTCAGGACCACTGCTCTAGGTCACTGTCATCTACACCAAAGTGACGCTGTGGAACAGAGGAATGCAAGCTCACTCTTCTTTCTGTTTCTTAGAGTCTGCAGCCTTGATTTCCCCTGTCATTATATAGTCTTCCCAAGGCTCCTCTGATATGAAGGTGGTCAAGAGCTTCCCTCTTTGCATGTAGCTTAGAGCTCTCAATTTCCCAAGTACTCCAAGAAGCTGCTGTGACTGATGGCAGGAGTCCTCTTGTGCCCTCCAAATATGGCTTTGCTTTTGATGTTGTTTAATCACTTGTTATTTGTCCTGAGTTAGTATTGGACAGTATTTTATATCAAACTAGATAAACATAAATTTCCAGTAACACCCCACCTCAATTTTCTGCTAGGTAGCCTTTTTTTAAACCACACTTAGAAATCTTAACTTCTCTCTTTTTTTAAATTTATTTTTTATTTTATTTTATTTTGTTTTTTATTTTAAAAAGAGAAAAGTCAGAAAAGAAAAACAAAAAGCCAAAGACAAATAACAACAGCAAATGCAAAACAATAACAATGTAAGTTTTCAAAACAGAAAGAAATTTAACAATGGTTGTTATATTGCATATTGTTCTCTTTTTTTCAAAGAAAGAAAAGAAAATTAAAGAAAATAAAAAAGCAGAAAAGAAGCATAGAATAATATCAAATTTAAAAAACTATCATCATAGAATTACTAGTTGATACATTAGTCATTTTCATCTTATATAGTTGCCAAAGTCACAAAATCAAAGCATAAATAGTGGTTAGACAAACATTGACAGTGCAAAGTATACCAAGCCCTGAAAGAAAATAGTCTCCAGCCCAGATTGATGTATCCTGAAAAACAGTCTCTAGAAACTAATGGAGGCTAAACTATAAAGTCGCAGTAAAAAAATCAGCATGGTGCTGGCAAAGAAATAGACCAATGCATCAATGAAACAGATTAGGAGATTCAAACAGTACTATAAAGACACTCAGCCACCTTATATTTGACAAAGGGGCTAAAATCAAAGCATAAATAGTGGCTAGATACTCAAACATTGCCAGTTCAAGTCATTTTGTTCAAAGATCCAACAGAAATTCAGTAATATGGTCATCTATCTTACACACTGTATATACTGTTATACCCTTTAGAGTACTTTCCTTCCCTTTCACTTTCACAATGTCTATTATACTTTTAGGATCCCATTATTCTGTCAGTTTTTATTATTTTTTACACTAGAGAGACAATGTGATATTTACTAATATGAGTCTTGTTTATTTCACCAATGAGGATATTTTCAAGTTGCCTCCATTTACCTATAAAGGCCCAAGATCATCCTTTTTTATATCTGAGTAATGCTCCATTGTATAAAAATACCTTTTTTTTTTCATCCACTCTGCAGGTGATGGGAAATTTGGTTGTTTCCAAGATTCAGCTATCACCAATTGTGCTGCTATGAACATGGGTGCACATATGTCTCTGTGACATGATCTTCTCAATTTCTCTGGGAAAATACCCAGGAGAGGAAGAGCTGGATTGAAAGGAACTTCCAATCCTAGTTTTTTTTTTTTTTTTTTTTTTTTTTTTGAGGAATCTCCATACTGATTCCACAGCAGTTGCACCAGTCTGCATTCCCACCAACAGTGGGGCAGTGTTCCTTTTTCCCTGCAGTCTCGCCAACATTTGTTATCACTGGTTTTTTGATGACAGCTATTCTTTCTGGGATGAGATGAAATATCAATGCTGTTTTAATTTGCATTTCTCCAATGACCAGTGATGGGGAACATTTCTTCATGTATTTATTTACCATTTGTATATCTACACCTGAGAACTGTATGTTCATCTCCGATGCCCATTTTTGGAGAGGGTCTTTGAATTTGGGGATTTTGATGTTTTTTAGTTCTTTATATGTTCTGGATATAAGTCCTTTGTCTGAGGGATTGTTGGCTAAAATTCTTTCCCGTTCTGTGAGTTTTCTTTTTACTTTGTTGGCGATTTCTTTTGAAGTGCAGAAACTTTTCAATAATATGAGATCCCAGCTGTTGATTCTTTGAAACAAATTCCCATGCGGTTTGCGTTTTATTCATGAATTTTTTGCCTATCCTTATATCTTCAAGATTTGTACCTATCTTGTCCTCCAGTAGATTTAGTGTTTCTGTTTTAATGTTTAGATCCTCGATCCATTTTGACTGTAGTTTAGTGTATGGTGATAGGCATAGGGCTATTTTCAGTCTTCGGCATGTGGAAAGCCAATTTTTACAACACCATTTATTAAAAAGGCTATCTTTTTTTCCAGTGAACATGTTTAGCCCCTTTGTCAAATATAAGGTGGCTGAGTGTCTTTATAGTAGTGTTTGAATCTCCTAATCTGTTCCATTGATGCATTGGTCTATTTCTTTGCCAGCACCATGCTGATTTTGTTACTGCGACTTTATAGTTTAGCCTCAACACCTCCCCCCGCCACCAACCATTCCTCAGTGAAGGAAGAACACTGAGCTCTGCTCCAGCTCGGGCTGCTGTGTGTGCCTGTGTGCCTCGGCACCACCACCACCATTGCTGTCTCACAGAGGAAGCTGCTGAGCTCCACCCCAGCTTGGGCCACTGGGCATGCCTGGGTGCCTCAGTGTCTCCCTGCCACTGCTACTGGAAAGAAGACCACCGAGTTCCGCCCCAGCTCAGGCAGCTGAGCTGGGCCTGCCCCATTGGCACCCTTCCACTGCCACCACATAGAGGATGACCACTGTGCTCCTTTCTGGCTCAGGCTGCTAAGCCATGCCTGCGACCCAGCACACTCCTCTTGTGTGCTGACCCAGAGAACTGTTGCACCCACCTTGGCTCAACCCGCTGCCCTCAGCTACCCTCCCCATCTCTTAGACCAAGCACTGCTGTGAATGTTTGGCTTCCACTCTCTTTTCCAGAATTTTGACCTGCAGTGCTGTGTTTGATGGGAGACATGGTGGCCCCTCACCCAGACAGAGGACCCTGGCAGGTTCTGGTCACTATGTACCCAACAATTAGGTAGACATCAACTACACAGTAGGAGCCTGGGATATACACTGCTGATAGTTGTGACTATTGGGATTAAAACCAGATAGTGGTCCAGAAGGTAAAAATGACAAAAACGAAAAACCAAAATGCAATCTCAAACATCTAGTCCATCAGGTGCAAGAATAAGTGACAGCAAAAAATGGAGGACTTTAAAAGTCATACACTAGAAATCTCTGAAATGATAGCAAACAAAGTAAAGAAACAAATCCATGAGGCTACAGAGGAAACCAAATTAGAAGTAATGTCTTATGTAAAGACAGAAATAACAACCTTAGTAAAGGGAAGAAATAGATAAAAAAAATACAGGAGCATGGGAAATTGATTGAAACTTTGAATGAACAATGTAGAAAACAAGAAGAATCCATGAAACAAATTCAAAGAGATATCCAAGAATCAAAAAATTCTGTTGAAAGCTGGAAAAACTGTTTAAATGAAGGTGAGGATAGAATTTCAGACCTTGAGGACAGGATCGCAGATAGTGACCATGAAAAGATAGAACTTATAAAAACAACAAAGCAGCATGAAATAACAATCCAGCAGCTTCAAGATAACACCAAGAGAAACAACATAAAACTAATAGGCATTAGTGAGGATGCAGGAGACAATGCAAAGGACATAATTAAGCTGTTCACAGAAGTAATAGCAGAAAATTTCCCAAACATGGGGAAAAATTGGACATACAAATAAGTGAGGCATATAGAATGCCAAACGGTCATAACCAACATAAATCTACACCCAGACATATAATAATTAAGATCCCAGACATACAGCGTGAAAACAGAATACTAAAAGCTGCTAGAGAAAATACACAACTCACCTATTAAGGAAAGCCTATTAGAATTATGGCAGACTTCTCAGCGCAAATGTTAACTTCTCTTAACACTCGGTTTGTCACTTAACCTTTACTAACCTAACATCTTAAATCTCTTTTTTTCAAGTTTGGAGCAACACACCTAGAGATTGAAGACACACAATTGTTTCAGTAACCTCAAGGGAAATGTGAGCAAAGAGATGTTATTCCAGGGAGAGAGGACAGCTGAGCTCTGGCTGGTCCTGTGAAGGTGCTGACAGGTGACACTGTCCTCAAGGAGTGGGGACAGGAGAGTGTGTGGCAGGGGCCAAGACAGATTCCACAAGCTTCTACTTACCTAGAAGCTGCATGTTTCTAGAACACCAAGCAAATCTACGTTTGGCTCTCTCTCAATCTCCATTCACACAGAAGTTCAAACAAGAGAAGCAAAAGTAGATTTTTAAAAAGAAAAAAGGTACTAATTCCCTCCTCAGAGTGCTAGGTAATCAAAAACTGCCTAAAGATTAAACAGATGTATCACAATATCTCAAAGAAGTTAAAATCTTGGAATATGTTGAAAATATCTATTGTGGAGTAGCTTGTCAATTTCCTATTCACCTAAGCATCTGGAAAAAGAAACAGAAAAATATGATGAGGGGGAAATCCCCACTGTTAAACTGTAGCTAGATAAAGGCTCATGAATGACTTTGTAAGCTAAGACAATTCACCTTGGCAAAATCTCCACTGCCCTTTAGTGTTTTCAGTAACAGCAGAAAACAAAGTCTTGGAAAGATACACTGGTACTTCCACATGACTGACATGATTGAACTGGAAAATCCATGGATTATTTATGTGCTAATCATTCAACTTTTCTTTTTATGGGAAATCTGCTAAGGTTCTGCCTATGTCCCCAGCCATTATTTATCTCTATAGTTCAAACACTAGGTCTTAAATGGGAATTGTGATAAAAAAGAAGAGATAATAAAACTGCACATGACAAATCTTCAATGAGTCTTCCTTCAGGTTGAACTAAGAGCCACTTAAATAAACCTTTTCAAAATTTTGCATTTTAAGAATAGGAGATTGGCTCTTACATTTGATGATCATAGTAAATCCTAGACAATGAGAGTTACATCAAAAAGGAAAAAGAAGCAAGTTAAAGAATTGAACAGCAAAGATTTTCCCTCAGCTATTTTATATAGGCAACTGGGAAGCACTTATAAAAATCGATAGGAAGTTGAAAAGATTTCTCCCTACCTGCCTAGAAGCAATTCTCATGTCTTTGCAAAACTTATAAACTGACAGATACACGTGATGGATGACATTGTAACACACACCTAGAGTGGAAAAGGAGTGCCGGATGAAATGGTCCATATCAAATGGAAGAACGTGAGCTACAGAGAAGCTGGAGATCCACACTGTTTTTGTACAGCATTAGCTCTGATGAAAATACAAACCCTAAGACTTTCATGTTAATTTTCCGGGAGGGAAATTTTCCCTATCTCCTATTTTTAATTCTATAATTTCTGTCAGAACCACTGACAGTGAATAGCATGAGATTTACTGCTTCACTGACAATAATTTAAGTGAATTCTCTTTAAAATTAGCATCATGCTAACTTATATGACATTATTTCTGCAATTTAGTGTGGCATCAACAGCCAAACTGTGGATATAAACTAAACATCTATCAACTGATGAATCAACAAAGAAAATGTAGTATGTGCATATATTGTAGTTAATGGCATTCTCATAGTGATTCATAAGATCCTTAGCATTCAAAGTAATCCCAGGAAAGTGTAATTTCTTCTGTTCAGTATGGTTCCATTTTGTTCATGTTGGTCCCTAAACTATTTCAAGGCAACGTTTTGTCTAAACATCTGTCCATGACTTCTCTGTTTAGAGAACAGTGGTAGCATTGGTTTCGGGCCTGCCCTCAGTAATGTCCTCCCCCCGGGACTCCCATCCTGAATTTCTGCCCGCAGGAGTTCATGCACAGGGCCTCCTGTAGGCTTAGAAATGAGCTGCATAGTTGAGCAGACCTGCTCCATTCCAAGAGGGGCAAGGGGCCCTGGGGAAGTAGCTTTACTTGTCTGAGCTTTTCCTCCCTCATGTTCTAGATGATAGTAACACTTTCTTTGCACGATAGTTGTAAGGGAAAATCACTTACTGGTGATTTCCTAGCTGCAGCTAAAGAATAGTTTAAATTCGAGCACCAGTGAGAGTCAGGTATGTGCAAAATTCATCCAACATTTGCTTCCCAAGGAACAGAGTAATATCATAGATAATTCTCTCAGTGGAGGCTTTTTTTGCCATTTCTGGATCTTAAGTTTTAGACCTCATGTTAGGAAGTTGTAAAATTATATGTCATGTATGTAACTTTGTAGGGCTCAGTTTTTGTGTGTTTCAAATTGTACTGATGAAAACCACCGTATCTATATTATAATACTGTTAATGAGAGAACAATTAGTTGAGATATGTATTGTAATGCATGGAAAGCCTTACTATATATTCAGGGCTCTCTATATTTGTATTCAGAAAGCAAATTACAGACACTCAGGACCAAGAGAAATGTATATCTCTGCCTGCTCTTTCCTTTATTTTCCATGTAGTTGAAATGAGCTCCTCCTTCTGTACTCCATAATCCCTACAACTATGTTTTCATTCATTATATTTGATCCTGGGTTTTCATTGCTTAGCAGAATATCTTTATACCCAGAAGAATGTATACTCCATTGGAGAAAGGAACATAACTTGTTCAATATTGATCAGAACAAGAACTTGTTTATAGTCTCTCCAAGAGGATTTGGAGAGTTCAATTTCTTTATCTGGCAGATCTTTCTAATGATAGTAATCACTCTGAACAGCTCTTAAGATTCCTTTGTTTACGACATGTATCAGAATGTTAAGATGGAATCACAGAGTGAGGTAAAGGAGACCTCATGTAATATTAAAGTCCTCACAACCCTTTTCTAGGTAAAGACTGAAGACCCAGTAAGAAGTGACTCTCCTAGGGTCCCAAGGCTGAAAAAAGACAAAGCAGGATTTAATCTCAGATTATTTCACTGTCCAGTATTAATTTATAACCAAGGGATCCTAAAAATATCTAGAATTCTGTATAGAAGATTATATGGTTGTCAAATATTTCTAAAAGTGAGAATAAATTTGAGAGCTATAGCAAATATTCTTAAAAAAGGAAGATTATACTTTAAAAATATTTGATATAATAAAGAGTATTGTGACCCTGGATACTAGTTATCTGTGAAAATGAATGGATTATATCTTTTTGTTGTATCTAAAAATCTCAGCCAACCCCAGAGAAACTCAGATTTTTCTCCAGTATTTTCTTCTGGAGTTTTGTAATTTTGCGTTTTACTTTAAGGCGTATGAGCCAGTATGTGTAATTCTTTGGTGAAAAATTTAAAGTCTTAAATGTGTATTGACATTTGTATTGACACCATTTGTCAAAAGGGCTCTCCTTCCCCCTTAGAATTGCTTTAACATTTTGGCCAAAGATTAGTTGGCTGTGTTTGCATATGTTTTTCACTGCATTAAGTTACATTAATCTTTATATACCTATTCTTTCACCACAATGTTTTGATTACTATGGAGTTGAAGTTTCTTGAAGATTACTATAGTCTTGAAATTTTTTGAATCAGTCTTCCAAATTTGTTCTTTTCCTTCGGTATTGTGTGACATAGATGGGATCTTATTTCTGTCCATATAAGCCTTTGAATCAGTTTGTTGATATGTGTAAAGCAGTTTAACTGGTATTTGGAATGTATACATAAAGTTGGGAAAAAAGACCAATATTGAGTCTTTTGTGAATACAGAATGCCTCTATATTTATTTAAATATTTTATTTCTTTGGTCAGGGTTTTCTAGTTTTCTACACATAGCACTTGTACATGATTACTTCATGGCCTTTTGGCTAAGATCAGTTTAGAACTTGTATACATTTTGTTGAGGTCATACATAAGCATTTATTTATTTTTTATTTCATAAAATGGTATCATATTTTAAATTGCAAGTTCTAGCTGTGGATTGCTAGCATATAGGAAGCAATGGATTTTTATGTATTTATTTTTGTAGTCTGGACCTTTGCTATAATTGCGTGTTATGTCCAGAATATTTTTGCAAATTCTTTGGGATTTTATACATAGAAAATCATGTCATCTACAAATAAAGATAGTTTTCTTTCTCCTAATCTACAAAACTTTTTATTTTCCTTTCTTGTCTTATTGCATCAATTAGGGATCCATATACTTCTTATTTGAAACATGCATCCAGTGCTATAAATTTTCCTGTAAAACTACTTTTACTGCATCTCCCAAAGTTTGATAATTTTCATTTTCATTTGGTATAAAATATTTTTTGATTTCTTTTGAGACTTATTTCTTGAACCTCTGGGTTATTTTAGAAGTGTGCTATTTAATGTCTAGCTATTTGGCTATTCTAGCTATTTTTTTTGTTTCAATTACATTGTGGTCTGATAAAAGGGGAGTAGTTAGGTGTAGGATTCTTTTGTTTTGTTTGTATTTATCTGCTTGGGCTTCTCTGAGCTTCTTGGACATGTCCTTTTGTGTCTGTCATTGATTTTGGAAACTGTTTTCCCTTTCTTTTCCTTCCATTACTTCAATTATCATATATTATTCCATTTGAGATTTCTTAAATATTGTTTGCTTTTTATTCTCTTTTTTCATTTCATTTTATCTTATAAAATTCTATTGATGTATCTTCAAGCTCTCTGATTCTATTCTTGGCCACATCCATTCCATCAACTGAAGTCATCAAAAGCATTTTCATTTCTATTAGTGTTTTAAAAAAGATTTCTATCATTTCCTTTGTATTCTTGCTTAGAATCTCCAACTCTGAGGTTGTATTACCTATCCTTTTTTTTGCATGTTGTCTATTTTGTCTGTTAGAACCTTTAACATATTAAACATTAGTCATATATTCTGTCTGATCATTCCAAAAACCTGTGTCATATTTGAGCCTGTCATACTACTTTGTCTCTTTGGGGACTGTGTTTTTTCTTGACTTTTAATGTGCTCTGTAATTTTTTTGTTGAAAGTCAAATTTGATATATTGGGTAAAAAGAACAGAAAGAAATGGGCCTGGGCTGTCAATCTTAACATTAAACTTGCCAAGTGTTGCCTGAGCTTAACACTTGGCCTGACTGTGGCTAAGCCTTCTAATTCCTCTGCTGTCCCCGAATGTCCCTTTTGGTCTTCATTCTTCCCTTGGAGCTGTGCTTTGCAGCTCTTTCAAAGAAAACCCACAGTTACGAAGATGGAGCCTGACTGACTGCAAGTAAGGCGTGGGGGAGGGAAAGTTATGCCCGCTGATGACTAAATCTTAGTTTTAAGTGGTTCTATGGGCTTGCGTGGGATTTTCACAAGTGTTTCTCAGCTCCCTCTCCTTTGGTGAAACAATAAAACTGAAGAGGTTGGAGGTGAGCAAATGCCCTTTTCTTTTCTCTGCAGACTAGGCTTGGGTTTGGGAAAAGCTCTGGAACACTTCAAAATCATTATTTTTCTTCCCTGGCTGACAGAGGTAGGAAGCAGTTTCCTTTGCTTTTCATCAGGACAACTAGGTGGGGTTCCTGGAGCTAAGACCATGGTGATGTGGGGTCTTCTCAGCGCTGTAGGATTGGCAGGATTGGCACTCTCACTGTGGTCTGCCCCTCACCAGCACCAGTCTGTCCAGGCAACATTTTAGCTTTCTTGACAATTTAAGGCTCCACAGCCTTCACTCCTGGAAAGCTTGTCTCAGTCTCCTTCTGTCCATCTCCCCAGAATCTGGTCTCCCCAAACTCAAGTCTCTGGGTGGGCTAAAAAAATCCCCCCCCCGGTTTGCTAACTTTGTTCCTACTATAGGGATAGGAGTGACAACTTCTAAACTCTTTACATAGTGCAGTAGGAATTGGAAGTCTTGCTTTAAAAAAAAGTCCATAAAGCTGGTGATTAATTTTAACAATCTTTAAAAATACAAATGTGTTATTTTATTTAGGCATGGACCTCTGGCCACTAAAAACGGATATGTTAGATAAGTAACTAGCTCGGACTGATATAATTTAACCCTAATTTACAAGTTCCTACATTTATGAAAGACACAAACCCTTCCGAGAGACTGTTTCAAGCTAAGAATTCCACAGCTGCCAAAGCATTGATTTCACATCTTCCTGGCAGCTTTCTGGCACCTTTCTGCAGTGAGACTACTCTGATTGGCAGGCCTTGTACAAACAGGGGGAGGTGAGACAGGGTGGGTGCCTTTATTTACACAATTTACCTTGGACACAGCTGCCAGCCTTCTTGTCAAATCAAACAGACTTAGCCCTTGCTCTATCATGGAATCTAACCTTAACTGTTTGTGGCATAGAAAGATAAGGTTTTATAGAACTGTGTTGTTGTTCTTTTTCATTTTCAAGAATCCTGACCCCAGAGATTAGGTCCGTGTCAAGCTCACTTTGGTCAACTGGAATTTTGACACATGAAACTTAAAAACTGTCTAGCATTTTATGATTTATCCTCTTCATCTTCTCCTTTAGCAAAAGGGCACAGTCATTGGTTGTGCTGGATTGTGAAGATGTCACCTAGAGAAAGAAATAAGTTTTAGCTTCATGTCCCAGTTTGTGGGTAGAAGACCAGGTTGAGAATGTATTCATAAAGCCAAACGGTCACATGAACATTTCATCAGGTAGGTAAAAATAAAAATGAAAAATTCAAGCACAAAATAGAATCAATTTGAGAGCACTAAAGCCTGCTTCAAGCACTTTAGGAACGATGTAGCTTGGATAACACGACGCTTATTGGGGAATTTGTCTTCCCAGGTAGTGGTGCACAGCGACGTAAACTGAGGCACTGAGGGTGGGACTGGGTCAGCTGGGATTCAGCTGTTAGAAGAAAGACTCATTCTAGGAAATTTAGTCAGAAAAAGATTTGTCACAGGAATGAAATGGTTATCTCCCAAAGCCACACTGTGAAGCTAGGCTGTTCCTGCCTCTTGCCACAATCAAGAAGCTCTAGAAGCCAGAAACTGTTTTAGAGCTAACTGTTCCCGAAACACACTGGTTTTTTTTTTTTTTGCCTTAATCAGGAGCCTTAATCTAGAGGCCTTGGTTACAATGATTCACTACAGATCCAGACCAATTCTTGGATGAGTGCATCTGATTTATCAAGTAGTATCTGAAGCTCTAGTACAAGGAAATCTTAAGAATATAACCCTTTTCTTTCTAGCTGCAGAGAGGAGGTGTCCCAGATAAATCACTCACAGTAGTAACAAGGGTTATCTGAGGGAGGATACCACATATCTTTTGGAAATGAATGTTTCTAATTTTTAAACTGGATTTTAAACTATACATATCTAGTAATATTTTAATTATTTTTTAACATCTCCTATTTTCTAAAAGAATTTCCTATTGTCAGGCATGCCTTTGGCAGAAACATTTACTTTTCAAAAATACCTGTCTGGTTGGCAGCATTCTGATAGCAGATACGAGCACAGGTAAAAATTCTGTTTACTTGACTTAGTTTAAGAGTTAGGAAATCAGAGCCAATGGGATAATCTGGCCAGCTGTGTGTTGTGAAAAAAGTAAAGTGTTTTTGTTTTTATTTTATAATCACAACCACCCCTGTATTGGTTCACATTTTGTGGCTGCTTTTGCCATATAATGACAAAGTTGAGTCACTGTATGGAGACTGTATAGTTTAAAAAACCTAAAATGTTTAGTATCCCTCTCAGGAAGATAAGGTATCAGCTGAGTCCTGATGAAATGAATCTGATCACCTTGGGTGCATCATCCATCCTGTTTGTTTCTAGGTTTGTTAACTTAGAAAGTGAAAATAATAACCAAAATTCTACATCCTTACTAGGTTGTTGTGAGTAATAAGAAGGATAGTTTGGGACCAATGCTTACACCTCTACTCATAGGTGTAATATCATTTTCATGGATGTAATACATGCACATGGTAAAAGTATTAGAACATGTAGTATAAAAGTGTAGTCTCTCCTATGAAACTCTTCACTGGAAACTTTTCAGTTTGGTGTATACAATTTAAGAAGAAAAGTAGACATTTACCTAAATAAATATGTATACCATATATAAGATGTGATTGCAATTTATATTTAAAAATAAATATTTAAATTAAATATATATTTAAATATAAACCAATGTTTATATTTAAAACAATTTAGGAGGAAGGGTTGAAGGGAGGGTAGGGAAATGGAGACAAAACAAGTCGTATCATGTGTTCAGGTACAAATTTTCTATGATGGATACGATCATGATGTACGTTTAAAATGTGCCAATAAAGTTTAATGTAAAAAAATACAATTTATGACTTCCAGGAGAACATGGCAGATAGATAGCAGCAGCTTTGGAGGCTCTCTGAGAAACCTTAAAATCCAGGAATGGTGCCAGGTGAGAAATCCTAAGCAAGGGGAGATATACTTTGCTGACCTAGGAACAAACTAAACTAAGAGAAACCAACTGGAAACGCAATCCTGGTGATATAACAGGAATAGATAAGGTCTCAGCGTGGAAGCTGGACCCTGCGCTACTGGAAGCTGCGATTTGAATTTCCTGCAGCTGCTGCTGCGTCCCATTTGGCATCGCAAGGAGAGAGGTGCGAAAGCTCTGAGAGTGGGAAGCGGTGAATGCAGTTGAGAGCGGGACTGGTGGGGAGCCCTGCATCAACCTGTGGTGAGTGAGTGGATCGGGGACCCTTCCATAGAGTAGGAGGCTTCAGCAAAGGACATACTGGGACCGGGCAGACTAGCAGGAACAGGACGTTGCAGTGACTTCAGTCACATATTCCCCTCTCAAGCAGGATTGGTGGGGAGTGCCTGGCCTGCATGACGCCACTGACTAAGACCCAGTAGGCTAGCCCAAACCAGGTCCCAGCGCCTGGAGGTGCACCCTAGCAGTGAAGCCTTCGGTAGGTTGACCTGGAGGGGTGGGCCCAGCATAGGCTGCCCAGGTCTGTGTCTCCCTGGTACACTGCAGTGGGTGGGAACACCTAGCCGGAGCAATTCAAACAAACTGTAACCGACAAAGAAAGAAACTGGGCCTCCTATATACGCTTGTATAAAAGGAACAAAAAATATGGGAAGAGGGAGCAACAAGAAAGGGTCCTCGGCCCCCAATCCTGGGAAACATGCAATATCAGACACGGCACCAATAGACATAAAGCGCTATCTCCAGAGCCTCATAGACCAGTTCAGGGATGAAGTTATTAACAACCTGAAGAAAGATATAAGTAGAATAGTTAGAGAAATGCTAAGCACTGCCCAAGAAAAAACAGATGGGGGAATGGAAGAACAGAAAAAAAGGGGAGAATTGTTTGATGGAGAAAATAGAGAAAACATGGGGCTGGGGATTTAGCTCAGTGGCATAAGCACCTGCCTTTCAAGCAGGCAGTTGTGAGTTCGATCCCCGGTACTGATAAAAATGAAAAAGACAAAAAACAAAAAAAAAAAAAAAAAAAAAGGAAAGAAAATAGAGAAAACATAGAATACATGAAGCAGTTTCAAAGAGATTACCAGGAAACTAAAAACTCTATCGAAAACTGGCATAACAGCTTGAAAGAAACTAAGGATAGATTATCTGAACTGGAGGGCAGATTTGTAATATGGGAGCATGAAATGAAAAACTTCTTAAAATAACAAAAAAACAAATAGCAACAATAGAAAGGCTAGAAGATAATAAGGGGATCTATAACTTAAGAATTAAGAACATAAAAGAAGAAGTAGGGACACAAACAAATGGACTACAAAAGTTATTCACAGAAATAATCCAAGAGAATTTCCCTAATTTAGCAAATAGTAAATATACTCAGATGTATGAGGCATACAGGACCCCAGCCACCTACAACCTAAAGAGAGCTACACCCAGGCATATAATAATCAAAATTCCAGAAATCCAATATAAGAACAGAATACTAAAAGCCGTCAGAGACAAGAAACAGATCACTTACAAGGGAAGACCCATCAGAATTACAGCAGACTTCTCGGCACAAACCATCAAATCACGAAGAGTGTGGGGGGAAATAAGTCAAGCTTTGAAAGATAATAACCTCCAGCCAAGATTGATAAGTCCTGCACAACTGTCCCTAGAAATTGATGGAAAAACAAGGTGCTTCCAGGATAAAGAGGAACTAGGGGAATTTGCAACCACCAATTCAACTCTACAGAGAATACTGCAGGATATTCTAAAAAAGGAAAATACCAAGATTCCAGAAATAGTGGCAGAGAGGCCACAATGAATGGAGCAGAAAGCGAAATGAAGAAGACAAACTGACAACAAACGACAGAAAAAGAGATTGGATGGTAGGAACAGCTATTTTGGAGAAAATAAGACAACATAATAGCTAGTGCTGATTTAGTATCATCTTGTTTTGAAGTCCCATCAAACTTGTATGCTTCTGTCTCCATCGGTCTTAAAAGCTTGTATCTTATTGGATTTTATTATATATGATAATATAAGCAAAAACTTTTATAGACAAGGAGATTATACAGAAACCATTATTCATTTTCTGTTAATTGGTTCTAAATACTCTGTAATAATGCCATTTTCTTGAATGGTTTTATAGTGTCTTGATATGTTTGGTGCTGCAGTATACGAAGTTATACTCAAAGATTTCAAGGAAAGAGACACTATGGTAACTATTTTTATGTCAAGATATCTTGTGGTGAAACACTATTTTGCTTAAATGGTTATGTTTTGACCTGTGCTGTTCTGTTATTATGCCCTCTTTTATCTCAATCCCCCTTTTTTTGTTAAATTATTTACTTTTTCTTTTTATCTTTTTAATTAAAGAAAAATAAAAAAATAGCAGGATACATTATAGTAACCTAGTTTGATTTCCTATTAACTTGATTTGAAATCCTGTATTGCCCTCACCATCTTGTTTTGACTGATTTTCCTCTATTCTGCTTTGCTTGATAGTACCAAGTTCGAAAGTATAGGCAGAACTGTGAAGACAATAAGAATCATTATGACGCCCATTCCGGTTGATTATCATCTTCTTCTAAAGTCCTGTAATGTCTCCAATGCTTTGGTTTTATTCTTTACTGTTTTGTTCAATTTTATTATAACTGGCAATTCTTCTTAAAATAGCAAGAGGCAGTATGGTAACCAATGTTGATCACCATGTATTTTGTTTTTACATTATCTATTATGTCCATCCTTTTGATTTGACTGACTCTGTTCTGATATGTTGCATTTGGTTTTACTCTCTTCAAAAAAAGTAATAAAAACTGTGGGAGTAATAAAACCCAAAATGTGTAATTATCATTGTACAAAAGAAAAGAAAGTGCTCTAAAGGTTATAACTGCATATATGTTTAAGTGTATAAGATAGATAACCATATTACTGAGTTTTTTTGGATCATTGAACAAAACTGTTTGCACTCTCACTGTTTGAAAGTCTACTTTATATGCTTCAATTCTGTAACTTGAACAACTATTTCTAAGATGAGAATATGTAATCTATTAACTAGTGATTTCTTACTGCTTAATTTTTAAATTTTGTATTACTTGTACCCTTTTTCTGTTTTTTCTTTTTCTCCTTAAATAAAAAAAAGAGTTTTATTTACTCTAAAAAATACAATTTATACAATAAAACCCATATTACCATTTTTCTCCTTCAGGATACTCCTCCTTGTTGTGCATATATTTCCGGAAGTCCTCTTTTCTGTCTTTATGTGGTGAAATCCAAAGTACAGTGAATGCCGCTGCTGAGTGCTAACCAATGGAAAGGCGGCTTGTGGAAACATTACACTGTGTCCTCATCCATCTTATTCACTGGATCTGGAGTGGGCAACTTCTGGCTTCTCCCAAAGCCAAAATGATCAAAAAGTAAAAGCTTTGAATCAGTTTAGGCCATCGAGGCAGCCGGGATAATACAACTAAAGCCACTAGTGAAAGAGGATTGCAGAACTACTTCAGCACGTGGCAAGGGTGTTGTGATAAGTGTGTCTGAAGCAAGGAGGAGTATTCTGAAGGCGATTGACAGTAATGTCTTTTACTCTTTTAAATGTTAATTAAACATTCATTGTAGTTTTCAGTCACACCTTGTATGTGTTTGTGTCCACAGTGAACAATAATTTACGTAATTATATTTCATTCTTTTTTTTTTTTTTAGAAAATAAGATTAAGTTTTCTCAGCTTTATTTTGTTGTTTTGTTTAATGGTGTGAACCTGGATCCCCATTCTGGTTTTCCATCACTAGATATGTAATCTTGCCAGGTCATTCATTATCCTTCCTGGAAGAGTCCTTGTCTTATGGAGTTGTTGTGAAAAATAACAAATAAATGTGCATTGAGTGTATATGACAGTCCCAGGGCTGTGGCAAGACTAAAATGCCAGCCTTGCCAGGCATCATGGTACAAACCTATAATCCCAGCACTCTGGGGGGCTGAGGCAGGAGGATCACAAGTTTGAATCCAGACTGGGCAGCTGAGTGACTTGGCCAGACTCTGTCTCGAAATGGGAAAGGGGGCCCTGAGAGTGTAGCTCAGACTGAAGGTGTGGGCTTAGTCTCCGTACTGCAAAAAACAAACCAACAAAAACCTCTATTGTCATTATTAATGATATTTTTCAAACTCATAGTATGCATGTTTTCCTTATTCAGTTTAGCCTTTGGCTGTTCTACAATCTCAATGTGATTTTTTTTTTTTTGTCTTTTTCCTTTTTATCAGTACCGGGGATTGAACTCACGACTGCCTGCTTGCAAGGCAGGTGCTTACGCCGCTGAGCTAAATCCCCAGTCTCCTCAGTGTGATTCTTAAAACATTCCTGAAGATTTTAAAACCGTGTTCTGTCACTTAAAAGCCAGACTGTGATTCTGCAGATACAGACCTTGCCTAGGCCTGAGGTTTCCCCTTTGTGTGGCAAGGGATCAGGATAAATGATTTCCATATGTGTGCCAGTTTCAACATTTTCTAGTTAAAACTTTGTGGCATTGCCATGTGTGGTGAAAAGGAAGCCCCAGAAAGTCTTCCCAAGCCATAGAAAATGCTCATACTGACAACACCCAGATGACAGGGGTGTGTGTATGTGTGTGTGCGATCTAGGAATATGGGGAATTTATGTCCCAGGGTGAGGCTCTACTCTGTGGGCAAAGCCTTGGAGTGCTTCCCATCTTTTTTTGTTTTTCTCCTGACTGTTCTGAGACAGGACAACAGGTTTCCTGAACAACAGTCCCTTGGTTGTACTGAGGTGTTCAGCTCAGTCCAGCCTTGTCTTTTGTAATCTCCCTCCCTTCTCTACTCTGCCCACACCCTATGCCTGATTTTGTATTAAGTCTTAGACAGCGATACACAGACCTTTGCCTTAATGCTCTGTTTTCAGGGAAACCCAAGCTAAGATGGTCCATGTAGCTAGCATCTCTGCTTATTGGTATCATAGTATAGGAGAGAAATGTATTTAGAATCATATTTGGAAATGCTGCTTCCTATAATTTTTAAGCAATTAATCTTGAGTGATTCTTGGGTGCTATTAGAATTGTTAGCTTAGGCTGTGCTGAGTATGCCCTCAGTTCTTGTTATTAAAAACTTCTGTCAGAAACCAGAAGAAAAAGCTCCTTTTAATCTATGTCTCCCCCTCTCATTTCACACCACATTAATTCAGGTCAGGACCCTCCTGCAGGAGATGGTATAAACTCTGACAGATCCTAAATAAAAGGGGGAAACCCGTCAACTGCAAATATCCTAAAGGGTATTTGTTAGTAAAGCAAGAAAGATTTCCACAGAAGGAGCCAAATGGCCTTTAGCACATTTGTTTGTTTTGTTTGACAACTGAATTTTCACAAAATGGCTCAAGGTATATTTTCTTCAATTTTTTGTTGAAAAGACTTCACAAGTTTAGGGTACAGAATGAAGGAGGACCACCGAAAGTTATAGAAAATGACAAACGGTCCTTTTCCTCACTACAAAGAAAATTCTGTATGATTTAACATTAAATGATTACAAAAGCAGTGGATAGTACTTCTATCACATTTGATGGAATATTTTCTTCATGCCCTTTGGATAAAATAGAGAACTACTCAAAGAGTTCAAGAATTTTTTAAAAATTGTTTAAACATAGAGATGTAGAATTTCAGCAGCACAGTTAATTCTTGATCTGTCCCCAGGTCTGGGAAAACAAAAAACCTGGAGACGATAAATTGGTCATAAATGGAGTGCATTTAATTCCCTAGGAACTAGGTCAGGTCTGGTGCAGGAATCTACATGACAGATTCTGTTTTAGTTGGATAAGATACTGTATCATCTAAAGAAGGAACTAACTCGTTATTTAGACATGTGTATGATGAAGTCATGGGGCAGAGCAGGTATCATTTCAGCTGCCACACACTGAAAAACTGGTCCAGAACCTCAGACTCAGAGCCTTTGATGCTATCAATGTTTACTTTTAAAAAAGGAAAGGAAGATGGTTGCATTAACAATTTTAAATTGATAATAAATACTTTAAAGACTGGAAATTGTAATCGATGTCTGTCAGTCAGTTTATTAGCCAGTTAGTTATGTGCCCAGAGTATGCTCTCTGTTGTTTTCTCAACCTCAGCACCATCGATATTCAGGCTGGACAACTCTCCCCTGTGTGAAGTGGTCTGGGGTGTGGCATCCTTCCCCTCAACTAAGTGAATGTCATTGGCAGCCTTTACCTCCATCTGGATCAAAAATATCCTCAGACATGGCCAATGATGTTTCCTGAGGGACCAACCATTCCTGGCTCAGCACCGTGGAGCTAGGTACCATCAGGGAAGCAGGAGCACTGCACCTGTGACAGCTGCCTTCTGGGGACAGATTGCTTAGCTGACAGCCAAGATGAAGGGAAACAAGAACTCCAGTAAGAGCAAATAATCCAGGATAGCTTGTCACTGGGGAACATATCTAGATCAACTTTTATATAAATATTTTTTGGGTATAGAGTTGTGGGCTTATAGTTATTTCCTTTTTCCTGCTCTTTTCAGCACATATTTATCAAGGGCCCTCCTGGGGATAGATACTGTCCTTGGATTTGACAACACATCAGGTAGCTGGGTAAAGCTCATGTTCTATATAGGACCTTGTTGGATTTGTCTTGAGTGTGTCCCCCAGGGCTCAGGAGTTGGAAGCTGGGTGTTGGGAGGTGGCAGGACCTTCAGGAGGTTGGGACTAATGGGATGGGTTTAGACTGTTGAGGGTGCTGCCCTTAGAAGGGGTTAATAAAATTCTCGTAAGAAGCTACTCAGTTCCTGTGAGAATGAGTTATAAGAGTGAGCTCCTTGGCAGCATCTCTAGCTTCTTGTCTCATCCTATAATTTCTGCCATGTGCACTTTTGCCATTGTGATGTCATTTGCTATGTGAAACTCAGCAGAGGCAAACGATGGAGTTGGTGTATCTTGGACTTTCAGCCTCCAAGATTGTGAGCTACCTTAACTTCTTTCCATTATAAAGTACAGAGACTTAGGCATTTTGTTACAGCAACAGAAAACAGGCGAATATAGTACAATATATAATTAAACAAGTTAGGACTAACAACAGAACTAGATATGTGTAGCTTAAAGTCTAGCAGTAATAAGTACCTATGAGAAAAATTAGGGTGTCATGGGATGGAGAGTGGCAGAAGTGGATGGGAGTCTGGGAAGGCCTCTCTGAGGGGCCTCAAGGTTTCCTGTAAAATATGGTTTTCTTTTTCTTGCTGAGGAAAATTTAGGTATTCATGAATTTTCATTGATTCAGTATGTTATACTCTATGAAGGTAGGCTTGAGTTTTGATTCTTGAGTTGTCCTAAATGAGGCACATGTGAACCCCTCTCAGTCTGCCAAGACTGTGCTGGTATGACTGACTACTTTGCCATAGCGTGTCATGGAATTTTGGCATAACAAGTCAGCTAACCTGTGGAGGGCCACCTGGATGACTCTCCTTGAATCAAGAACAGTTATCTCCATTTTGGCCAAGCCTGGCCCTGTTTCCGTGTACTGACACGTACAGAGCTGGCTAGGACTTTACCTTTTCCCTTTCATTGGCTTTAAGCAATGTAAATCAGTATGGCCAAGGTGCTGATGTGTAGTGTTTGAAGCAAGGTGACAGTCAGTGTTCCCCTGCTGCCATAGCTCCCAAAAAACATGTGTAAGCCAGGCAGAAGGGAGAGCCATGCTCCATGCTGTGGGATGGGATCAAGCCTTGAGATAGGAGGCTATAACTTCTCAAGCATGAAAGATTACACATCAGAACTTCAGCACCAACTTCAAAACATTAAATGATACCTCAATTGTGTTATGCAGATTTGTACTTCTGCATATCCTTCTCTCTGCATATTGCAGAGGTGATTTTAGACTTACCTAGGCCAGCTCACAGTGCTCATGTAGTTCCCCCCATTCTCAAAGTCACTCATCCTCAAGCCACTCCCTCCTTTATGAATTAATAAAATTACGGTTAGGCCCTGGGTCGAGGCCTTTGTTCTGGTGAACCTTAATCCTAGCTGGATTTAAGACCCCTTAGCTCCCCACAATTGTATGTATGTCTTAATGTCTTTATTCTCGCCAAAGTTCACACTGGAAGTGGTAGATTGGAATTAACTTGCTAGAATTCCAATAACCTTATCCTCATATTACAAATATGAGGTCTGGGAAGGGCTCTGTATACTAGTCCTCCGTTTTCTTTGCCCATTCCTGGAATTAGCCATTTTCTCAAAGATTGGTATTAGTGTCATGGAGATGCAGAGTGTACTCATTTTAGGTAAATGCCATGAATTTTAGCATTTCTGTACAGCATGCAGCTCCTTCCTAGCACCTACAAAATTCACTAGGGTCTCTTAGCATATTATCTCCTTCTCCATCCCGTGAGCAGAGGTGATGACATATGTATTTTAGGTTGGTATTATTTTACTGAATATTATGCCTGTGAGAATCAGCTAAATTCTTGTACAGATTAGTAATTGATTCTTCTATATTGCTGTATAGTGTTTCACCCAGCTTTTGATGGATGTTTTGTTTGTAGTTTTGGGCTCTTGTAAATAAAAGCTTTATATATATATATATATATATATATATATATATCTGGAATTTATTCAACTGTCATAACAATGATAGCTAAATGGCTGAGGGAGAGTGTCACAGTATAGTTAACTAAGAATAATTATTTCTTTAGCTCTTAGCTGAACGTTTGGTTTGCCCCATTTTTTTCATTGTCTTTTAGATTAGAGGAATTGCATGAATTTTTCTTACATAGAAACAAATTACTTGTCTTCTAAATATCCTTGCTCCACCTACAAAAGCTCATCGTGCTATTCATCTGCGGGGAGCAGTTGGTTGAGCTCCTAACTGCCATTTGTGACTCATCCACACCTGTGAAAGTGACACTAAAGAATAAATGGGCCCCGACACTGAGAGAGGCAAAGAATGATTATTCTTGTCATAGAAAGTGGCTCAGGGGAATGTAAGAGCAGCCAGGACTTTGATAGCCATTTTGTGTTCGGGAGTGCTTGTACTGAGATGGATCCTGGTCCACTGAACTTTTCTGTGGCGTTCTTTCTGTTTCCCGGTAGTGGCACTAGGGAGCCTCAGCACTGCAGGAAGTCTGGAGGTGTGGACTTATGCTGGAGGTGGAGCACACAATAAAGCACCTCCACCTGTTGCATGTTCCTGGAGAGGGCTAGAAAAACACTGGGAACTAAGAAAAATATCAAAGAAATTATAATAAAGCAAAAGAAATAGCTTTCTGCTTCTGGAAGCAAAGGCAGTGGTATGGCTCACTTCCTACAGCTGGGGCTGAGAAGTTACACCTTGGCCCCCCGAATTCCCTCAGGTAGCAGTGAAGGCTGAGGGTTCACAGTTATCCCAGAATTTTGGGGTTATAGGGACCCTCCTTCACCTCTTCTCTGAGATTATGTTGAATATGCACACAGTCATATGTACACTCACAGGCATATACACACATGCTTATATGGGCACACATACATGTACACACAATGATCTGAATATATACAAATATACATATGCTCACACAAATCTATATACATTTTCAAATATGATTTTACTTTGTTAAAATAGTGTCCTTCTAGTCCTAGTTTTTTGAGAATTATATATTGAAAAGACTGTAAGTTTTTTCAAATGCATTTTCTTCATGAATTGAAAGGATCCTGTGTTTTTGCCCTTCATTCTGTTCATGTGATGTGTATGTTGATTTATTTTCATATACTGATCCAGCCTCTCATTCCAGGAATAAAATCTACTTGGTTATCTATGTGGCTAACTTTCTTATCACTGAGATATACACAAATTAAAGGAGGAGAGGTTTATTTTGGCCCACAGTTTAGTCCACAGTGGTCTGGCAAGGCAGAATGGCTTGGGAAAGGGGCTTAGCAGAGGAAATCTGCTCATGTCAGGAAGAACAGAAGGAAAGGTTCACCTCTCCCACCTCTTTTGACCAGACCCCATGTCCTAACAGAAAGTTAGCTGTGTCACCTCCGTGTTCACTTCAGAACTTGTGAGGCCTCTGTGGGCCACCCTAGATCTCAACCATAATAGTCATGATTCTTCCAGTGTACTGTCTAATTCATTTTTCTAATATTTTGTTGTTGGCTAATAATGCATCAATATTAATCAGGTGTATTTGTCTGCAGTCTTCTTGTAGTATTTTTTTCTACCTTTTAGATCAGGTAGTTTGGGTCCTGTAAGTTTGAAAGTACTCCTTGTCTTCAATTTTTGGGAGAAGTTCAGGAAAATTGTTAATTTTTCTTTCAATATTAGAATATTCTCTAGGGGAGCCATTGAATTATGTGAATATAATAAAGTCCTCACACTTTTGACTTTGAAAGTATTTTAAAGTCATAATAATTACAATGAGATATCTCACACCCGATTAGAATGGTCATTTCAAAAAGTCAGCAAACACAAAATATTGGCAAGCATGTGAAAAATTGGAGCCTTTTTATGCTGTTGGTAGAAGCATAGAATGTATGACTGCTACAGAAAACAGCACAAGTTTCTTCAGATCTTTAAAAATAGAATTATCATAGGATCCAGCCACCCAAAGGAATTAAAAACAAGATCATAAGATGTTTGCATTCATGTTCATTACGGCCTAGTTCAGAGTTGGAAGTGACCCAAATCAATCAAAAGATGAATAAGTAAAATGTGGCACTTATATAAAAATGGAATGGTATTCAATTTTTTTAGTATATTCAACTTTAAAAGACAAGGAAATTCTGTTACTTGCTCCAACATAATTGGAACTTGTAGGTGTTGTACTAAGTGAAATGAAAAAGCCACAAGAAGACAAATGCCAAATGATTACATGTGCATGAGGTACCTAAAGTGGACAAACTTACAGAAGCAGAAACTGCGAAGGAAGGCAGTTGCCAGGGCCTGAGGGGAGGAACAAACTGGGAATTAACATTCAGTTATTGTGTGAAAGGTGAAAAAGTCCAGGAGATTGGTTGTACATCAGTATTGCTCACAGTGAATGCTAGTGAACCATGTGCTTAAAAGTGGTTAGGATGGTAAATTTCATATGTGATTCTTTAGTCACAAGTGGATGTAAGACATAAATAAAATATATGTGTAGACATTGGTGAAACACGGGTGCCCTTGAAGATAGGGTGATTGACCTGTCTGCAACCATCTGTCTGTCACAGTCCAGATTTCAGCACTGAGAGCTCAAGGTATAACCTCGGCCCCAGCCATACCAGCTCTCAGGTCACTCACTATAAAAATTGGAGCACTTACGTGATTTGAGCAGAACAAAGATATTCTGTAAAACACTAACCCTACTGCTAATCCCATTTCCTTAAAGTACATTAAAGATGGGTATTTAATCTTTTATGTTTTCTCTTGACCCATTAACAAAATCTCCAGGGTCTTCTTACTTGTATTTCCTTCAAGATGCTTTTGTTATTTCTGTCTTCTCTTTCCTTCCCAGTCACAGTTCAGGTTCATCCTACTCACAGAAAGTCTTGTTCTAGCTTTCTCTCCCTCGGCTTCCCTCTGTGCTCTCTTACTGCTACGGTTTGTGTATGGATGTCCCCCAAAGCTTATTTATTTTACTTTTTGTCTTTTTCCTTTGTTTCAGTACCGGGGACCGAACTCACGACTGCCTGCTTGCAAGGCAGACCCTTATGCCGCTGAGCTAAAACTCCAGCCCCTATACAACTTTATTTATTTATTTATTTATTTATTTATTTATTGTCTTTTTCGTTTTTATCGGTACCAGGGATCGAACTCACGACTGCCTGCTTGCAAGGCAGGCGCTTATGAGCTAAATCCCCAATCCCTCCTCTACAACTTTAATTGGGGATTTTTTTTGGACATAGCTAAGTCTAAAAGTTGTGATTGATTCATGATTCAATGCTGAGATGAAGGGTGGGTGATGGCTAGACCCTTGTCACTGCCCTACTCCCAGTACACTGGATACAATATAAAGAACAGAAAGAGACTCGTCTCACTCCCCCTTGTTGCTTTGCTGTCTTCTGCTGCCGTGAACTGTTGTTCCTCTGCCATGAGCCACCCTGACGTAGAGCAAGCCGATTATAGACTGAAACCTCTATAAATGTGAGTCAAATAAACCTTTCCTCCTTTAGCTTTTGGTGTTGGGATTTTTGTCTCAGCAACCAGAGGAAAGTAACTAAGACATCTACCTACAGTTGCAGTGTCTAATGTCCCAAAAGAATTTGAATATGCAACAGACAATTTTCCCCTTTGACTTTTTCTAACTTTAAAATGCATTTTTTATTTTGAATAGAATAAAACCAAATGAAATAAAACAGAATAAAGATGATCTAAACAATCTAAACTAAACAATGAAGGTGGCACAGGAGTTCAAAACAAGATAAAAGGAAATCAATAGTGGCTACCATAATGCCTCTTGTTATCTTCAAAATAACTGCCCATATCATTGGTCATAATAAAATCAAAACAGAACAGAATAAAATCAATCAAAACAAAACAATGAAAGCAATACAGGGCTTCAAAACAAGATAATGGGAAGACAACAGTGGCTACCATAATGCCTCTTGTCATCTTCAAAGTAGCTATCTATGCCATCAGACATAATAAACTCAAACAAAACAATAAAAACAAAACAATGAAGACAATACAGGGCTTCAAAGCAAGAAAATAGGAAATCAGTAATGGCTATCATAATATATTTTGTTATCTTTGAAATAGCTGTCCATGTCATCAAACATAATAAAATCAAACAAAACAAAACAGATAAAACCAAACTAAACAGAGCAATGAAAACAATATGGGTTTCAAAACAGGATAATAGATTAATAATGGCCACTGCTTTCCCTTTTTTGGACATTTTATCCCCTTTCACTTTTACAATATCTACTGTGCATTTTGGATCCCACTAACTCCTTTAGTTTTTTTACACTAGGGAGACAGTATCCTATTCTCCCATGTGACTCTGAACCATTTCACTCATGAGCATGATCTCAAGTTGTCTCCATTTACCTACAAGAGCTGCGAGGTTATCCTTTATAGCTGAGGAGCCTTCCATTGTATAAAAATGCCATGTCGGGGCTGGGGATTTAGCTCAGTGGCATAAGCACCTGCCTTGCAAGCAGGCAGTCGTGAGTTCGATCCCTGGTACTGATAAAAAGGAAAAAGACAAAAAAAAAAAAAGCCACATCTTTCTTATCCATTCTGCAGTTGATGGGCGAGCTACTCCTACCTTGTTCTGGTTCCCTGTCACATAGAACATTGTTCTGTCTCCTTTGACTTTCAGTCTATGAATCTCCTTTTGAATTAAATGTGTTTCTTGTATGCAGTATACTGATGGATCCTGTCTCCCAATCCATTCTGCCTGTATTTCTTTTTATTGGTGAATTGAGGTCATCTACATTGATGGTTATGGCCAACATGCACTGGCTCATCTCTGCCATGCTATCTTTCCCTTCAACTTTTAAGTGGTTTCCAATTCTCACTTTCTATGAAAGTTCCTAAGATCTTTGATGAACTTAGATATCCATCATTCTTAGTTTTCTATCAACCTGTAGAACAGGGTGTCCAGTTGATAAGGCACCTACCTGAATGTACATTATGTCCTCATTGATTTTATCCCCTACATCCTCTCTTCTTCAGGCCTTCTGCACCCATCACCCACCAATTGTAACAAATAAAAATATCTCCTGAAATTATCACTGCCCTCTGGGAGCAAAATTTCTGGTTGGGTACTACTGTGTAAATTAGTGCCCGCCTTCTAAGACCTTTTCCAAAGTGCTTTTCACATCCAGTTCCCAAGCCATTGCTTCCACTGTTCTTCCTGCCCGGATCACTCTCCATTTTCTCCACCTGTGCAAACTTGCGGGAGGTGAACCAGGGCACCCACAGAGGCCAACCCAGGTGCAAGCTTGGTCAACACAGTGAGTGAGTAGAACAGTTAGGATCACCTCTCCTCTGCTTCATCTTTTTGATAGCATAATCAGAACTCTTGGGCATTATTTTCTGTTACCAGATCTGTGAAGTTTGCAGGTGACTGGCCTGGCCTTGCCTTCCTTGTCCAGCAGTGTGACATCCTGTCTTTAGTTGTTCAGAAGTGCTTTTAGGGTAGCCACTGGGCACTTGCCAAATCCATGGCATCTTCTCTCTCCATGTTCACCAGGGCCCACTTCCCAGCCCTCCATATCAAACTACTTAGAAGTCAAGTTCCTCAGGGCCATTGCTTAACTCTCCATAATTTCCTCCATAGAGTAGAAACTAACTAAATAAACACTTTTCAAATCATGAAAAAGAAACATGGGATACAGTGCCATAGTGTTAGGCTGAATCAGAGCCTGTGTCATCTGCAGTTCAGGCTCACTTTCTCCCCCTCGATCCTTGGCCACTCGGTGGGCACACTGACTGAAGGTGGTGATGGCCATGGACACGTTACTGTGGGCTGGTGTTTTAACTCCATGATCTGTGCACTGTAGACTCACAAGCTTGGTCATGTAAACTCCATATGAGCAGATATTTTTCTTAAGTGGGAAATGGGAGCATTGTTTAGGTTCTTCATGATTGGTGAGGGCTTTGAATTCAGAATTTTCACCGAGTCTAAAGTATATTTCTCTGAAAATATCAAACAATTAATTCAATGCAGTTTTCTATGCTGGTAACATCTTCCCAAGTATTAGGAAGGGAAGCTTCAGGCCTTCAAGAGCTTTGTATCCATAATTTCAGCAATGCTATTGCTGGTTTCTTGTTAAGCACTTTACAAAGCACACACGAAGGACCAGGAAGTAGCCTGCTAGGAACAGTTGAGAAAATTCTAAATGGAAACAATTAACAACTTTGAACAAAGAAAAATTTATAGAACTAAAAGTAAGAGAACAGTGTTTTCAGGATTCCATAAGGGGAGGGCTCTCAAAAGTGAATTTTTATACATTTGTAGGCACTTATTTTTACATTTTCAGATTTAATATAACACAAAGAGGATTTTAAGTATCTTTTTTAAAGAGACCTATCAGAGTAAAGTGCTTATCTCTTATGCACGAAGTCCTGGTTTTAATTTCCAGCACCACGAAAAATACAAATAAATTAAAAATAAAAATATCTTTTAAAAATATTTGCACTTAGAAAATGGTGGGACATAAATGACTAGGGCCGATGAGTTAGGCATTCTTGGTTGCTCATGGCACTGGGATAGTGAGAGATATATACTTAGAAAGTCCCTTATTCACTGCTCTGTTGAAACAAATTTTCTGTGTCAAGTAATTACTATGAACACTCTGAGAATTTTTGCTATGAAGCAGTGGGATGGAGCACACTGGTGATAGAGAACTATAGCAAATTTCAGGTATTTTCCTATTTTTTGTTTTGATAAATTTTTCTCACCAATCAGCCCTTTCCTTTAAAAATTCTTACCTGCCTGATGTTCCCCCCCAGTAGCATCTTTCACTTACTTTTTTTAAGAAGGTATTTTTACAAAATTATGTAAATAATGTTGAGGGGAAAGTTACATCCATTTTGTTTTTTAAAATTTCACAAATGAGACCTTATCAAAACTATGGGCCAAATATTAATGTGTGCATATGTATGCATACACACATGTATATATTATATACATGAATGGGTATATACATAATATATATATATATATATATATATATATATATATATTATATCTTGATGTTGGGCCAGGTTTTAATGTTCAAAATTCACTGCTTCAGAGCCTAGAAATTACGATGCTGATAAACTATCTACGTTCTTTGTTTTATTGAATAACAGAACAAAATTGGCTTCAGGAAATAAAAGCAATACAAATGGATAGCTGTTATTATACAATCCTTTATTTCTGGGGCAATGTTTATTGCTGCTAAGATTATGAAAGTGTAACCTATTGCCAAGTGCAGCTGATGAAATGTCAATCTATCTAAAAGCCTGGGAGAACACACTCATAAAGTATAATTCTTCAGCTTAACATAAACTATTAAAGATGTTAAAATGTGAAATATTTCACTTCAAATTCTAGCTTGTTAAAGTCAGTCTCTTCTGTTTAAGGGTGTGTGTGATGGCTCCTCTCTGCCAAGATTGGTCGTGCGAAGCCATCTGCCGTGGGAAGGTATCTCTTGCTGCTCATTCTCTGGGTACTGGTCTCTAGGTGAGGATAACTTACTTATGTTGCCCCTTTGTGTTTTAGCTTGATTTTAGATGCTATTAAGACTATTCAATCATTGCAGTTAAGAATTTTATAGTTGTAAATGGATAATGAGATATATGTTTTGCTTGATATTTTGATTTCTCAAAAAAGCAGAAAATGAACGTCTTAACTTTTGGGAAAACAATCATTCATATAGTACTGTTGCTAATGTAAGACCTTTTACCTGCATAGAGAACAGTCTGGCAATAAACAATACATTTATGATAATCTTATATCTATTGAAGTGATAATAGAAATTGGATGTCTATGAATTTCCCATTTAGGGACTGAGGATTTAGATCAGAGGCTCAAGCACTTGCCTGTAAACACGAGGTCATGAGTTCAATTCCTGGTACCCTAAAAAAAAACCTCTATAAATTTCCCCATAAGCATGATAAAGATACCAAAATATTTAGCTGTAGGACTATCATAATTTATAACAGTTTCAAATTGAAAATACCTAAATATGTATCAAAGGGGGACTGGAATATTCAATTCTAAACGTAATACTGTGAACGCTGATGATATGGAATGACCTCTTTTGTTTAGGTGTCCCAAAGATTGAGGGCAAGATGAAAAATGCAGAGTCCTTTATATTATAAAATATGATGTCTCATTATTTCTTTGGAACTTGCAAGGGAGTTGATAAATAGCTCTGTGATTGTCTTTGTGTGTGTGTGTGCCGGGTATTGAACTCAGAACCTCGTGTTTGCCAAGCAGGCACTTATGCTGCTAAGCTAAAGCCCCAGCCTTCTATCTTTTAACTCAATGTCCTTTCGAAGTTATAAAACAATTGCCCTGAAAGGTTGGATAGATAGGGCTCTCAGAGGCGTGTTGTCGGGGGTGGAGGAATATTTCCCCCTCCCCATCTCATGCTGATGGAAGGGGCCTGAAAGAGAACATGTGGCAAAATCATGAGCTCCCTAGAGTCTGAGGGATCACATAGTGGGAGCGTTTGATCCTTGCTGTGAAGATCAAAGGTACAAGACAAAGAGATATGGAAATAAGACGGCTGCGGTTTGGCCTAGGGAGATTGTTTCAGGAGTCGTATCTGACGTGCTATAGTTTACTTTCCAAACTTGATTCCTGCAAGCTCTTACCTCTAGACAAAGAATACTGTTTGGGATGAACGTGGAATAAGACCTTGGATTGTGACAGTTTCCAGTTGAGGGAATTCTGCTGATTTGCTGGCTTGTCTTGACAGACTTCCTGCCTGCTGGTAACCCCTTGCAGGAGTCCCATATATGAGGGGAGCCCAGTGTGTGAATAGACCCTTGGCACTAATCTCACTCACCGAAAGCAATGAGGGCTGATAAAAAAATTATTCAAAATTATTCCTGATTTACATCATTTCACCCCATTGTTCTCATTTTTCCCTCTAAAAATTCAAGTCTCCTCCCCTTGACAGGTTACTTGCTGGGTTCTAAGTGAACCTGAGTCTCCTTACAGGCAAAGCTGTTCTTTACCTAACAACTGTCTTTGCTTTTAGCCTGAGTTTCTTTATTCACTTTTTGGTTTAGAGAGAGGAACTAGGATAAAAAAGAGAAGGATGTGGTCATAAAGGCCTACATTTTCCCTGGTTTGTAACAAGAGTACCCATGTAACACTAGAGTCAGGAAGATGATTGAGGGGCTGAGGGGACCCAGGTAAAGTTGGGGCCCAGTTACAGCAGTGATTGGAAGGGACAGGTCCTGGAAGCTGCATCATGTGATGTCACACATCAGGGGAGACATATTGCTCCTGTTTTAGAACATATTTGGGTGCACAAAATGGGGGATCTCTGTGGGTTCCCCCAATTCAGACCCTCAATTCAGAAATCATTCAGGGAAATAGCTACTTTTGAACATTGTGTAACATCAGATTGAAGAAAGCCCCTCATCTCTCCTTCATGCCTTTCTTTCTCCACATAAACAAGACTCGGTGAGCTCGTTCCAGCCTAAACAGGCCCAAGGTGAGAAAGCAGAGGTCAGAGTTTTCACTATGACAAGAATTTGGGTGTATCAGTTATTGAAGCAATACCCAGGTGATATGCTGGTGTGGTTGATTGCACTGGTTATTAATCCATTAAAATACTTCAATACTGGTTGATAAGTAACCCTGACCCCAGCCCTTTGAATGCCTCTCTGTGCCTGGAATCCCCTGTGGGCACCACTGGCTGCCCTGTCCCCCTCCCCCAATCTCTATCCTGGGAGGAATGTTCCTAGATGTGAGGCTGGCAATGGAGGGAGCTGATATCCACACCTCTGATTTAATAGCCAGGTTCGTTTGGGCTGGTTTGGTATGATCCTCACAGGAACAGCAGCCTCCACCACTGTCTATTTGGAATGTTGCCCAAGATGCCTGGCTGGGATGAGTTTCATACAAAGGACTCTCCAAGGTACCTATGTCAGGATATGTGTGAGAATCAAGCTATGCTGTTTTTAATGTATTTTTGATGTCACATTACAAATGTTAATGATATATTGAGTTAAAAGGGTGAGGCACAAAACCATGCCCAGTATGTACTGGTTTTTGAAAAATAATCTGTACAGAAGTATAAAATAGAGTTGTAAACAGTTTGATAGTTGATCATGACCATTTCTAGCTGTTGATGGTCTGACTAATTTTAAAAACAAATCTATCTATTAATATTTTCTGAGTTTCATATGAAATATTACAGCGTGTGCATAATTGGGGTTGATCCCAGGACCTTTGCATCAAGCTACAGCCCCACCTCTTTTATGTTTTTTATTTTGAGACAAGGTCTTACTATGTCACTGAGTCACTTGTGATCCTCTTGCCTCAGCCTCCCAGAGTGCTAGAATTACCAGGGGTAAAGTCACTTTGCCCAGCTTATTATAGCACTGTTGAATGACAGTGATAAAATAAAATATGAAGTTAAATGAGATATTTGTATTTTTCCTCTAAAGGAAATTTTTTAGTTTTAGTTTTTCTGAGGCCTCTTCATATTATTTTTCATGTCTGTACTAATTCACCTTCTCTCCAAGAATTTATGGGTTCTCTTTTCTGCATCCTCTCTGACACTCGTTATCTTTTATCTTTTTCAAGGAAGGCGGAGATGATATTCATTCTAACAGGTGTGAGATGATATCTTACTGTGGTTTTATTTTCTTATGTACCTATTTGGCCTGGAGTGGATATTGTGAAAAATATCAAATATATTCTAGAGCCTACAACATTAACGCATAGTAATTATCATTTCAAATATTATTATTACTATTATTTTATATTAGAACTAATTATTCTTTCTATCATTTACTAATTTGTCAGGCTATCAGCCTAGATTTGTGCTTTCTATGTCAGAGGGTGTCGGAGGCACTCGATCTGATTTATCAGGGTTATTTGTGTCTCTGGTATCTACAGTCATATCTTAATATGATTTCGGGAACTGCAACTGCCAGGTCCACCTAGAGGCCGCCAGTATCTGGGTGAGGCTGCTGGCTTGTTTTTAGCTCAGTACTGTTTCTAATGGGTCAAGTTTCTCCTGTTATCTCACATTGCATGACATGTTTTTAGAAGACCCCAAACTGTCTTCCATCTTGAAAGTCAGAATCTGATTTGTTTCAGTGAGGATTTTTTCAAGAAACACATTGTGTTGTGTGTTATTAACAGAAAGACATTGAGATGGGTGACTTTTTCTGATCAATGCTGAAATATAATTTAGTGAGAGTCACTAAAATTGCACAGAGAAATTAGGAAGACCACACAAAATACAGAACATGACAGTAAATTAGAGACCTGAGAGAAGGGCATTTGAGGAAGCCAAGTTTTTCTAGTGACAACTTTTCTCCATACGCTTTGTGTGATGTTATTTGAGTGCAAGGAAGAGAGACTCACTTAATGTTGGGGGTACAGTAAGTTGCACCCTGGAAGGGCAACTGGCTTTCTGGTGACTGGAAGGCAGTTGGTGCCACTGGGCTTCAAGTGGCAGTAACATCAGCAAACTGAAATCTGCTCAGATTCCTCCACTCTACTCTCCGAGGGCTCTTGGTGCAGAATGGCCCTCTGCAGTGTGGGGTCTTGATCACCTAGATTAGGTCGTGAGTCTTGGAGTTCAAGCACATAGATTTAGAGGCTCTGCATCTTGTGGACCAAGTCCTTCTCACTTGGGGATGTGGCAACAAGTTCTCTGGCAGTGGCAGTTACACTGGCAAGTTGTTCACTAAGCCACTTGGTATTTCAAGCTTGCTTGCTTGCTTGTTTCATGTTGTCATAGTTAAAACTTCGACACTGCATAATAAATACTCCAGGGAGTGCTTTGAAAATAATGTAGGCCTACTTCCCACCTTTACACTTTTTCTGCTTTGTTTTGGCTTGGAAATTAATCAACTCCCTTCTATAGTTAAATGTCAATAAGTAGTTTTTGCTTCTGTGTTTATCTGAGAAGAGTGCTCTTTCTTTTGATAGAATATCATGAATTTAGAGCATGAATTTTCACAACAAAATTGCTTGTTGAGGTCATTTGTCTTCCTTGTCACACTCTGTCCTGGCACCAGCCGGGTAAACATGAATACAGGGCACCTGGTGTTACTCAGCCTCTGCAGTTAGGCATGTGATTCTCTTAACCAAGTGTTTTACATGAAGCCTATACTTTCTTTTTTTAAAAATTTTATTTAAAGAGAAAAAAAACAGAAAAAGGGTACAAGTAATATAGAATTTCAAAAAAATAAACAGTAAGAAATCACTAGTTAGTAGATTACATATTGTCATCTTAGAAATAGTTGTTTAAGTTACCAAATTAAAGCATGCAAAGTGGACATTCAAACAGTGAGACTGCAAACAGTTCTGTTCAATGATCCAACAAAAATTTAGTAATATGGTTATCTATCTTATACACTTAAATCTACATGCAGTTATATCCTTTAGAGTACTTTCTTTTCTTCTCTTTTTTTACAATAACAGTTACACATTTTGGGTTTTATTGCTCCCACAGTTCTTATTACTTTTTTTTTTGAAGAGAATAAAACCAAATGTGACAAAACAAAACAGAGTCAGTCAAATCAAAAGGATGGACATAGTACATGAAGCAAAAACAGAATACAAGGTGATCAACAATGGTTACCATAATGCCTCTTGCTATCTTAAAAAGAATTGCCCATATCATCAATTATAATAAAATTGAACAAAATAGTACAGAACAAAACCAATAAAACCGAAACATTGGAGACACTACAGGACTTCAAAAGAAGATAATAGTCAAACCAGAATGGGCATCATAGTGAATCTTACTGTCTTCAAAGTAGTTGCTTATACCCTCAAAATTGATACTATCAAACAAAACAATAGAATAAAATCACTCAAAACAAGATGTTGAGAGCAATACAGGGCTTCAAATCAAGTTAGTAGGAAATCAAAATGGTTACTATAATATATCCTGCTTTTTTAAATTTATTTTTCCCTTAATTAAAAAATATAAAAAATAAATAAAAATAAAGGAGATTAAGATAAAAGAGGACATAACAACACAACAGTACAGATCAGAACAGAACAATTTAAGTAACAAAGCGTTTCACCACAAGATAACCTGACATAAGAGTAGTTACCATGGTGTCTCTTTCTGTGAAATATTTGATTATAACTTCGTATACCATAGCATCAAACATATCAAGACAGTGTAAAACCATTCAAGAGAATGAAAGTATTACAGGGTATTTAGAACCAGCTAACAGAAAATGAACAATGGTTTCTATATTATCTCTTTGCCTATAAAATCTTTGTTTATACAATCACATATAATAAAATCCAATAAGATACAACATGATAAAAGCAATGGAAACAGAAGAATAACAGTGTGATGGGACTTCAAAACAAGATGATATTAATCAGCATTAGCTATTATAATGTCTTGTTTTCTTCAGAATAGCCGTTTATATAATCACAGAGAATAAAATCAAACAACCCAGAATAAAACCATTCCAATTAATGAATGAAAACATTATAAATCTTCAAAGCAATATAATGGGGAATCATGATTACCACATACTTTTATGTATTGTTATCATTTCTTACAGTAGGGAAACTATTCGGTTTTTATACATGTAAGTTTGATTTATTTCACTTATGAGTATGGTCTCAAGCTGTATCCATTTATTTATAAATATCTCAATGTGATCATTCTTTATAGCTGAGTAGTACTCCATTGTATAAAAATACCACAACTTTTTTATCCTTCCTCAGTTGATGGACACTTAGGTTGTTTCCAAGATCCAGCTATTACAAATTGTGCTGCTATAAACATGGGTGCACATATATCACTGTGGTATGATGCTTTCAGTTCTTCTGGGAATACGCCTAGAAGTGGAATAGCTGAAACAAATGGGACTTCCAATCCCAGCTTTTTGAGAAATCTCCAGACTGAATTCCACAATGGTTGCACCAGTCTACACTCCCACCAACAGTGCAGGAGAGTTCCTTTTTCCCCACAGCCTCTCCAGCATTTGTTGTTGGTGGTTTTCTTGATCCTGGCCATTCTTTCAGGAGTGAGATGGAATCTCAGTGTGATTTTAATTTGCATTTCTCTAATGCGTAATGCTGAACATTTTTTCATGTATTTATTTGCCACTTGTATTGGTCAGGGTTTTACTAGAGAGAACAGATATAACCTGGAATATACAGAAATAACAAGATTGGCTTACGATAGTCAGTCACAGAGTCTGATGAGGAAGCGTGCAGAGGGTGTCTATGCATTGGAGGCCGAAGGATTCAATCCAAGATCTGGAGTTCACCCCTGTCTTGTGTGAGTCCACACCAGCAGGCTGATGGGTCCGAGACAGAAGGACGAAGGCTCTGTGAAGAAAAGCTGAAGAGTCTATGCTGGGAAGCTGAGTCTGTACTGGAAGCCAGGAGGCGAGGTCCAAACTAAAGGTGAAGACTGGAGCGTCTCCCAAGAATGGCATAGATTTGTCCTTCCTCCTCTCCTTTTATACCTCAAGGTGATAACTCACCCTAGGGTGGGTCTTCTACATCCTTGGGTGTAGAATTGCTAAACCCATTTAGTTAGCTTTTAAGTGTCTCAAGTTGACACAATCAATCAACCACTAGACCATTCGTATTTCTTCGTCTGAGAATTGTGTATTCATTTCAGATGCCCATTTTTGGATTGGATCTTTGAATCTTGGGGGTCTGATTTTTTTTAATTCTTTATATGTTTTAGACAGAAATCCTTTGTCTGAGGAACAGTTCACTAAGATTTTTTTCCTAGTTTGTGGGCTTTCTTTTCACTATGCTGGAGATTTCTGTTGATATGCAGAAGCTCATTAATAAGACGTGATCCCAGTTATTGATTCTGGAAAGTATTTCCCATGCGGTTTGAGTCCTGTTCATGGATTCTCTACCTACCCCAATGTCTTCAAGGTTTTTACCCAATTTGTCTTCCAATAGATTTAGTGTTTCTGTTTTAATATTCAGGTCTTTGATCCATTTAGATTTTAATTTAGTAAATAGGCATGGGTCTAGTTTTAGTTTTTGACATATGGAGAGCCAGTTTTTCCAACACACTTTATTAAAGAGACTGTCCTTCTTCCAGTGAACATATTTGACCCCTTTATCAAAGATAAGGTGGTTGAGTGTGTTCGTAGATGTGGTTGTATCTTCTAATCTATTCCATTGATCTTCGGCTCTGTTTTTATTACAGTACCATGCTGATTTTACTACAGTTGCTTTATAGTATAACTTCAAGTCAGGAATTGTGATGCCTCCTGCCTTGCCTTTGCTGCTTAGAACTGTCTTTGCTATTCTAGGTCTTTTCTGGTTCCAGATGAATTTTAGGAGTGATTTCTCTAGGTCTATGAGGTATGTTGATGGTATTTTTATTGGGGTTGCATTGAATCTGTATAACAGTTTTAGAAGAATGGCCATTTTCACAATATTTACTTTTCCTATCCATGAGCAAGGGATGTCTTTCCATTTTCCAAGATCCTCTTTAATTTCTTTTTTCAGTGTATTATAATTTTCCCTGTATAGGTCTTTCACTTCTTTCGTGAGAGTAATTCCTGAATATTTCATTTTTTTTTTTTTGGTTGCTAGTGTGAAGGGTGTGGCTTCTCTTATTTCTCTCTGTGTGATTTTCTTGTTAGTGTAGAGGAATGCTATTGATTTTTGAGTATTGATTTTGTATCCAGCTACATTGCTGAATTTATTTATTATATCTAGGAGTCTTTCAATGGAGTTTTGGGGGTCTTCTATGTAGAATATCATGTCATCTGCAAATAATGATAATTTAACTTCTTCTCTTCCTATGTTTGCCCCTTTTATTTCTCTCGTCTAATTGCTCTGGCTAGTATTTCTATTACTATATTAAATAGGAGTGGTGATAAGGGACATCCTTATCTTGTGTCTGCTTTTAAAGTAAAGGCCTTCAATTTTTGGCCATTTAATATGATACTGGCTGTTGGTTTGTCATAGATGGCCTTTATTATATTGAAGTAAAGACCATCTATTCCAATTTTCGGTAAAGTTCTTAACATAAGTGAATGTTGGACCTTATCAAAAGCTTTTTCTACATCTATAGAAATGATCATGTGATTCTTACTTTTGGCTCTATTGATATGGTGGATTACATTTATTGATATATGTGTGTTGAACCATCCCTGCATGCCTGGGATGAATCCCACTTGGTCATCATGTATAATCTTCTTGATGATTTGCTGCATCCTATTTGCCAATATTTTATTGAGGATTTTTGCATCTGCGTTCATTAGGGAGACTGGTCTGTAGTTCTCTTTTTCAGTTGGGTCTTTCTCAGGTTTTGGTACTGGAGTAATATTTGCTTCCAGGAATGAGTTAGGAAGGATTACTTCCCTTTCAATTTCATGGAAGTGTTTGAGGAGTGTCAGCATTATGTCTTCTTTGTACTTCTTGTAGAATTCCACAGTGAATCCGTCTGGGCCTAGGCTCTCCTTTGTAGGTAAGGGCTTAACTACCTTTTCAATTTCATTAATAGAAATTGAGTTATTCAGTAGTTTACATCTTCTTGACCCAGCTTTGATACTTCATACGTTTCTAGGAATCTGTCTATTTCTTCCGTGTTATCAAACCTATGAGAGTAGAGGTTTTTGAAATAGGTGTTGATGATCTTCTGTCTTTCTACAGAGTCTGTAGTGATTTCGCCTTTTTCAATCCTTATTGCATGGATTTGAGCTTTTTCTTCCCTTTTTAAATAAGGTTGGGTAGGGGCTTATCAATTTTATTTATTCTTTTTTTTTTTGTCTTTTTCCTTTTTATTGATACCAGGGATCCAACTAACGGCTGCCTGCTTGCAAGGCAGGCGCTTATGCCACTGAGCTAAATCCCCAGCCCAATTTTATTTATTCTTTCAAAGAACCAACTCTTTGGACTTCTGGGAGAACATGGCGGACAGATAACAGCAACTACCAGAGGCTCTCTGAAAGGCTCGGCTCAGAAGTCAGGAATGATGCGGACTAAGGAGACATGAGCCGGTAGAGATATGCTCTGCTGACTCAGGAACGAACTGGGCTGAGAGAAACCAACTTGGAATGCAGTCCTGGCACTAAAATAGAAACAGAAAAGTCTTGGTGTGGAGGCTGGACCCTGCGCCATTGGAAACCGCGATTTGGGTTTCCCACCGCTCGGCGGCTGGCTGCCTCCACAGCGGCTCGGCAAGGAGAGACGCGCAGAAGCTCTGGGAACGGGAGTCTGCGAACGGAGTCGAAACAGGATGGACAAGGAGGCGTACACTGCCTTGTGGCGAGGTGAGTGAGAGAAACTGACACTCTACCACAGTTTGACTCCAGCGGAGGACTTTCTGGGCTCGGGCAGTCCTGTAAGAGCAGGGCATGGTGGTGACTCCAGCCACACATTCCCCTCTCAGACGGGATTGGTGAAAAGTGCCTGGCCTGCGTGACGCTGTGGGTGGACTTGGTAGGCTGGCCTAACCCAGATCCCAGAGCCTGACGGTGGCCCGGAGGGGCGACTGACTACCGCGCAGGCTGCCTAGTCTGTAACTCCCTGGTGCGCAGCGGTGGGCGGGAACACCTAGCCAGCACAATTTGATCAGGCTGTGGCTGACAGGCAGGGAAGCTGGGCCTCCTATGTAAACTTGCATATATATAAGGAACAGAGAATATGGGGAAGGGAAGCAACAAGAAAGGCTCCTCGGCCCCCAATTCTGAGAAACAGGCAATAGTGGACACTGCACCAATAGACATTAAGCACCATATAGAGAGCCTCATAGACCAATTCAGGAATGAAGTTATCAACGACCTAAAGCTACAAGTATGCAGAATAGTTAGAGAAATGCTAAGCACCACCCAGGAAAAAACAGATGGTGGAATGGAAGAACAGAAAAAGAGGGGAGAATTGTTTGATGGAGAAAACAGAGAAAGCATAGAGTACGTGAAGCAGGTTCAAAGGGACTATCAAGAAATTAAGAAGTCTATCCAAGACTGGCATAACAGCTTGAAAGAAACTAAGGACAGACTATCTGAGCTGGAGGGCAGACTTGTAATATGGGAGAATGAAATGAAAAACTTCTTAAAAATAACAAAGAAACAAACAGCAATAATACAAAGACAAGAAGATGATAAGAGGATCCATAACTTAAGGATTAAGAACATAAAAGAAGAAGTAGGGACACAAACAAGTGAACTACAAAATCTACTCACAGAAATAATCCAGGAGAATTTTCCTAATTTAGCAAAAGGTAAAGCTACTCAGATGTATGAGGCATACAGGACCCCAGCTACCTACAACCCTAACAGAGAAACACCCAGGCATATAATAATAAAAATTCCAGACATTTAATACAAAAACAGAATATTAAAAGCTGTAAGAGACAAGAAACAGACCACTTACAAGGGAACACCCATCAGAATTACAGCAGATTTCTCTGCACAAACCATCAAATCACGAAGAGCATGGGGGGAAATAATTCAAGCTTTGAAAGATAAAAATCTCCAGCCAAGATTGAGATATCCTGCACAACTGTCCCTGGAAATTGATGGAAAAACAAGGTGCTTCCAGGATAAAGAGGAACTGGGGGAATTTGCAACCACCAATTCAACCCTACAGAAAGTATTGCAGGATATTCTAAAAAAAGAAAAATACAAAGAACCCAGAAATAGTGGCGGGGAGGCCACAACGAATGGAGCAGAGAACAAAATAAAGAAGACAAACTGACAGCTACTGACAGAAAAAGAGCTCAACAGAAATGAGACAGAGAAGAGTGGATGATAGGAACAGCTATTTTGGAGAACATGACATCTTAATAGGTAATACTGATTTAGTATCATCTTGTTTTGAAGTCTCATCTAGCTTTTGTTCTTCTGTCTCCAATGGTCTAAACAGGGTGTATCTTATTGGATTTTATTATGTACGATAGTATAAGCAAAAACCTTTTAAAGACAAGGAGATTATACAGAAACCATTGTTCATTTTCTGTTAGTCGATTCTAAATACTCTGTAATGCTGTCATTCTCTTAAATGGTTTTACATTGTTTTGATATACTTAATGCTACAGTATACGAAGTTGTACTCAAGGACTTCAAGGAAAGAGTCAATATGGTAACTACTTTTGGGTCGGAATTATCTGGTGGTGAAACACTATTCTGCTTAAATGGTTATGTTTTGATCTGCACTGTTTCGCTGTTAGGCCCTCTTTTTTCTCAATCTCCACTCCATTATTTACTTTTTTATTTTTATCCGTTTAATTAAAGGGGAAAAAATAGTAGGATATAATATAGTAACCCACTTTGACTTTCTATTATCTCGATTTGAAGCCCTGTATTACTCTCACCATCTTGTTTTTGACTGATGTTCCCCTATTCTGTTTTGCTGGATAGTGTCAGGTTCAAAAGTTTAGGCATCAGCTGTGAAGATAATGAGATTCATTATAACGCCCATTCTCGCTGACTTTTATCTACTTTTGAAGACCTACAATGTCTCCAATGTTTTGGTTTTGTCGGTTTTGATCTTTACTGTTTTGTTCAATTTTATTATAACTGATGATATAGGCAATTCTATTAGAGATAGTGGGAGGCATTATGGTAACCATTGTTGATCACCTTGTATTATGTTTTTACATTATCTATTATGTCCACCCTTTTGACTTGACCGATTCTGTTCTGTTATGTCACATTTGGTTTTACTCTCTTCCAAAAAAGTAATAAGAACCGTGGGAGCAATGAAACCCAAAATGTGTAATAGTCATTGTACAAAAGAGAGGAAAAGAAAGTGCTCTAAACTATATAACTGCATGTATATTTAAGTGTATAGATAGAAAATGATATCACAGAGTTTTATTGGATCATTGAACAGAACTGTTTGCAGTATCATTGTTGGAATGTCCACTCTACAAGCTTTAATTTTGTGACTTGAACAATTATTTCTAAGATGGCAATATGTAATCCTTAAAAAAAAAAGAACCAACTCTTTGATTCATTGATTCTTTGGATTGTTTTCTTAATCTCTATTGCATTAATTTCTGCTCTGATTTTTATAATTTCCTCTCTTCTTTTGGCTTTGGGCTTGACTTGCTCTTCTTTTTCTAGATGTTTGAGATGTAACATCAGGTTATTTATTTGTATTTGTTCTGTTTTCCTGATGTGGGAACTCAGTGCAATAAATTTTCCTCCGAGGACAGCTTTCATTGGATCACACAGATTCCAGTAAGTTGTATTTGTATTTTCCTTTGCTTGTAGGTATTATTTAATTTCTTCTTTAATTTTCCCTATGACCCACTGATTACTCAAGAGTGTGTTATTCAGTTTCCATGTGTTTGTGGGATTTTTGCAGTATCTTTTATCATTAATTTCTAATTTCATGGCACTATGATCCGATAACATGCAAGGGATAATTTCAACTCTTTTGCATTTATTTAAATATGTTCTGTGAATTAGTATGTGGTCTATTTTAGAGAACGACCCATGCATGTACTGTTGAGAAGAATGTGTATTCTGATGTTGTTGGATGAAACACTCTGTATATGTCCTATCAAGTCCATTTGTTCACAGGTGTGATTCAGTTCTGTTATTTCTTTGCTGATTTTCTGTTTGGTTGATCTGTCCCTTGGTGTCAGTGGTGTGGTTAGTTCTCCTGTTATAATTGTATTACTGATCATTTGGTTTTTCATTTCTGTTAATACTTGTTTTATATAACTTGGTGCTCTGGAATTTGGTGCATATATATTTAAGATTGTTATCTCTTCCTCTTGAAGTTTTCCCCTAACCAGTATGTAGTGACCTTCTTTATGCCTTCTGATCATTATTGGTTTGAAGTTCACATTGTCTGCAAACAGAGTAGCTACCCCCCACTTTTTTGGGGGGATCCTATTGCATGAAGTATCGTTTTCCATCCTTTGACTTTCAGTCTGTGAGTATCCCTCTGGGTTAGATGGGTTTCTTGTAGAGAGCCTATGGTTGGATTTTGTTTCTTGATCCATTCTGCCAGTCTGTTTCTTTTAATTGGTGCTTTGAGACCATTTACATTAATGGTTATAACTGTTATATGTTGGTTTATTTTTGACATGTTATCTTTCTGCTGTTGCATCTTTGTCTTTCTGTTCTGTTTAATTGTCTGCTTTGCTTAGTGGTTTTTTCCTAAGTGTATCTGAACTGTCTTTCAGTATTCTTTGCAGAGTTGGCTTGTTGATTATGAAGTTCTTCAGATGTTCTTTGTCATGGAAGTATCTTATTTCTCCATCGATTTTGAAGGACAGTTTTTCAGGGCACATCAGTCTAGGTTGGAAATCATTTTCCTTTAGGATCTGGAATATTTCACTCCATGCTCTTCTTGACTTTATTGTTTGTGCTGAGAAGTCTGCTGTGATTCTGATAGGTTTTCCTTTATAGGTGATCTGCCTTTTCTCTCTGACAGCTTTTAATATTCTATTTTTTGTTGGATTTCTGGGATGGTGATTATTATATGTCTGGGTGTAGTTTTACTTTGGTTATGGCTATTTGGAGTTCTATATGCTTCACTGATCCTGATATCAGTTTCCAATCTCATGTTTGGGAAATTTTTAGCTATTACTTCTCTATATATCCTCTTGACATACTTTATGTTGTCCCCTCCTTTTTCATTTATCCCTATCAATCTTACGTTGTTTTTCTTTGCATCTTCTTGCAGCTGTTGAATTGTTATTTCCTGATTTCTTGTTATTTTTAAAAGATCTTTCCTTTCCTGTTCACTGTCTTGTCTTTGAGGTCTGAAATTCTATCTTCACTTTCATTGAGACAGTTTTTACAACTTTCAATGGAATTTTTGATTACCTGTGTATCTCTTTGTATCTGCTTGATGTATTCTGTTTGTTTCTTATGTTGTTCATCCAGTGATTCTACCTTTTTGTTTAGTTCCTCCAGTTTTTTTAACTGTGGCTTCTTTAGATATGTTCAGCATTTCTTTCATTTCTTTTATCATTTCTACTTTTACCTGGGAGATTATTTCTAGTTTGAATTCCTTTAAAGCTTCCCGAAGTTGCTTCTTTATTTCAGCTGCTATTATGTCCGATATTTCAGTGTATGACATATATTTTCTTCTGTGTACATAGCTCCTAAGGTTTCTTTGGCTGGGCTGGAGGTTTGAGATTGTAATTTGGTTTTTCCTTTTGTCATTTTCCTATATTTCTGCTTCAAGTGTTATTCCAAGGCTTCCCCAGGGCCTGTTGGAAATCCTCTTCTATGCCCTCAGCTCCTGGGACTCTGGCTGCCTAGTTCCCTGGATTGAGAGAGGGTCACTGGGGGTGGGGCAGTCCAGCTCAAGACCCGCTGAGCTGGTCCAGTGCAACAGGAAGCTGTGAAGTTCCCTGTCTGGGCTGAGGGAGGATCCCAAACTAGCTGGGCTCAGGGGGTGGGGTCAATCATCCCAGGCTGCCCAGCCTCTGGAACTGATGTCACTGGCAGTCCCAGAACTCCAGAGTCCACCAAGCCTGGTAGGGAGCAGAGAGACCTGTGCAGGCTGTTTCAAGACCCTGTGAAGCCTATACTTTCTTGGCAAATTTGGGAAATATTTCTAAAAGCTGACTTTTGAGGCTAGATGTGTAATGTTTGTAAACTTCAACTGATGTGATTATAGCCCAAATGCCCCTCACTTGACCAGTGTTGGTATTTTGCTTCATTTTCAAGATTTGCATAAAACTTATTACCATTATTCATGACTTTTCTTTTCAACTAATGTCATGTTTTCTCATTTTTTTGCATGGATTTGTGGAGGCACTGTTCTCGTTTTTTTCTCTGCAGGCCATGCTGTGTTCAGTGTATCAATCACTGGCCCCAGGCAGACTCTGGAGTCAGGCAGCTTCTTCAATCCCTTTGGTCACAACAGGCTTAGACACTTGCAGATGAGTCCCACTTTTATTTCATAGGAAAGCTTCATGAGCCCTGTATCATTGTTCCTCACTTCCTTGTTTAATGCTTGGTGAAAGAGTTTTGCCCTAGAATAAATTACTGGACATTATGGCAGTGGAAGGCCAAATTGGGGACGTTTACCCTGATGGTCACTTCCTTCTGCCCCTATTACAACTGCCTTTTCCTTTTCCAGTGCAGCTCCTCCCCCATGTCATCAATTGCCCACCCTAAGCACCACCTCGGTCAAAGATTACATTATCTCATACCCCATATCAAGGGTAGAGGAAAACTCAGACCTCTCCTGATTATGGGCTCGTCTCCACGTCCTTGGAATAAAGACCACTTTTACTTTTATATTCTGCTCCTCTATTGCACCGAAAAATTCTAACACTTGGAAAACATGGCTTTGCCTTTCAATATTCCTGATTGGATACTCTAAATGGATCTAATGCATCTGCTTTAAATGGATATTGAGTAAGAGACCTAAGGAGCAATCTGTGAAACTCAACACAAATTGAAGTCTTTGATCCTATTTTTAAAATAGTGCATTGTTTATTTGAATGGATTGAGACTTTCCTGTATAAGAATTCCATCTCAACAATCTAGGCCCATCATTGTTCTTGTCCTGCAGAGTTTCCTTGTGCAGCCAATGACATTGAATTTACTACTGTGCATTCTTAAAGTGACTTCTATGTGCCTTTAAGAGAGTCAAAGGTTTCTGGCTGTATTTTGTGATTGAGTTTAATTTGCAAATACAGTTAGATAACATACTAACTAGGAAGGGCTGTTTTCACACTGGTCATTCCTTTTTGTGGGCACTTTAGACAACTGCAATATACCTGAAAATTACTATATATTTTTATGCAAAGAGAAAATCCTTTCACAATCTTGGTTATGCTTTAATTTAAAGTTTTTGAAAAAGAAAGAATAAAGTGAAAATAGAATGAGAGAAAGTTGGCTCAGTTATGAGAGGCTATGAGATTTTTAATGATACTCAAATTAATTTCAGTTTTGAAATTTAGTAGCTCTCAGAATAGACTGAGAGGAGCCTGATTCATAATACTCCACTAGTTTCTCATTTATGCCACACTTGGCATTACTAATAATTTGTGCTAGCTTATTGATTTATGTGTGGGTTATTTTCCCTGTGAAAAAGGACATCAATTTGAAAAATGACAGGCATGAATGAGAGAACCATATTGCATCTGGGAACTGAAAAACTCTCTGTCCAAAATGGGAATCAGTCCCATTTGTTTCTGTATTTTTAGCTTGGCACTCAGATCTATTCATCTATACAGATCTGAACTTTTTAGTTAGCCCTATGCTTATAATCTCTACTTAAAAAAAGAAAAAGAAAAGAGAAAAATTTAAGAAAGAGGTAATCAAATGATAATCAAGTTAATTGATTATGATTCTCATTTATTTTTTGGAAAAGACAGAAAAAATTTAAGTTATCTAGACCAATTGAAGTTCTTTATCAAATGCACCACCAAAAATTACATAAAAGCAGTAGCAGAGTAGAACTAGAAGGAAATTAACATTTCTCTCTGAATATTGCCTCATCTGGGTATTGTTAGATTTTACTTTATAATAAATTTCCTAAGTAATCATACAGATAAAACTGCTAACAAGTATCCTAGTGCTTGCTTTGGCAGTACATATACTAAAATTGGAATGAAACAAATATGCTAGATTCCTTTTACTGGGATCCACCAGATATTGTCCAGAAAAAAAAGATACCCATGCTGTGTCACGTTTACTGGTATAGTTGATTTGCAACAGCTCCCTGACTGTTGCAGGCTCCCTGACTTGGGTGAGCCCAGTCTAATCACATGACTGAGAAGAAAAGAGTTGTTTTTGGCTGGTAGGAGAACTCAGTGTATACTGCTACCTCAGAAGTGGAGGGGCTATGTGGAAGAGAAGTAGGTGACTTGAAAGAGGTGAGAGAGGCATCATCTCACAGCCAGGAAGAAGGTAGGACCTCAGTCATCAAGAGGCAAAGAACTTCATTTTGTCACTAACAGGAGCAAGCTTGAGCAAGACCTTGAGATCGTGCATGTTGGACAGCTTCACATCATTTAACAAAATACCTGAGAGAAGAAAAGAGATCAGTGAATAGATTAGGAGAGCCAGTGTCCAGGTGACTACTATGAGAGCTTTATCTTTAGAATCAGGGTCTTGGCCGTGAGGAAGGAAAATGACTTCCATAGACTGAATATCTTTTTCAGGAAATGCTTTTATTTCCTCTTAGGTTGAGTGCTCCTGTTCAATGATAATGTGATCATCTCAAAATGGTGCAAAAATTTAGTCTCAACAAAAGCATGTATTGGGTTTTTTTTTTTGCCAAAAGTGAACTTTCAGACTCTTGCCATTGGTTTATGCAACTCTCAGAAGAATAGATCAAATGTCTACAAATGTTACAGAAGACCCAGAGGACCTAGTTTCTCACATTTTGGAAATTGATTCTTTTATGGATAGAAAACGTTAAAAATCTTGAAGAAGCACTCGAGTAATATGAGGAGTAGAAGATCAACTTTGCCATAATAATTACTTCTTTTATATTCCAGTGGGAAAGTGAGGAGTAACGAGAAAGATTCTCCTGGACACCTGAATATTAAATAATAGCAACCTCTTAATTTATCTTTTACTTCAGTTTCTTTTTCATATTCCTGCTCTTTCCTTTCTCTCACAGCACTGGCCCATTCTCTTCATTAGATGCCACATTCCAGGTCTTGGGTGGCCCTAGCTGACCAGCTATTTCCTTTAATCCAGATCTGTGTCAAAGCTGATCCTTGGTCATTGCCCAAAGTAATTTGGTCTGACAGGGCTCCCATAGATGAATAGTAGGGGCAGGCAATGGTGGCTGATAGGCCAGATGACTTCCAGATTAGGTGGTTTATATTGGGGAATATGCTTGATTTGGTGGGTGGGGGTCAGTACTGAAGACTGAATCTAGGACCTTCCCATTGAGTAATATCCCCAGCTTTTTTAGAATTTTTTTTTTGACACAGGATCCCACTAAGTTACTAAGTTATCCAGGCTATGTCCAAAGTTGCCATCCTCCTGCCTCAGGCTTCCAGAGTGCTGGGATTAAAGCCTTTGCACTACAACCAGCTTGGGAGAATATTCATAAGAGTTTTTTTCTCCTTTATTGTACCTTATTTCTATTCAGATCAGTTACTAGGTGCATCTTTCACAAAAATATCTCATTTTTGTTGAGAGTAAACTGTGCTTTAAGGTTCATGAAAATTGCTTCTGTGCTGAGATACTTTTGTCTCTAGGGCAACCATGGCTTTTTGGTTTTGTTGTCATGGAGATCTGGTAATCTCTGGGTTGGGGATGGATATCCCCAGGCCAGGATTGGAACTAACACACTAAATGACAGATAATGTAGGCTTTGTGGAATGACTGTGTGCCTACAGGAAACCATTAATCATAGGACCATAGTAATTCTCTTACCATGTAATACAATAGCTATTTACACTTCTCATTCTCAATTTACCCAGTAACCTAGCATTATCACATCATAATGTGATTGGATTATTCTTTAAAGTCTATATTACAGTGACTGCCCACCTGCTACTCTAAGCTTAGCCATGTGCTATATTTTGATTAGTTTTTCTTTCAAGAATATTTTCTTTACATTTAATGATCATCTTCTTGGGCAGTATATTTTGTTTTTCTAGGTACTGATTAATACTATTCAAACAATTTTCATAGCATAGTTTTTCTCTAAAAACAGAAGTAACACAAAGATAGGGATGCACTTCATTTATTTGGGAAGAGATTGCAGGAAGCTTAATGGGTGGGCTGGCAGAGCACGGTGGAAAGATGGGCCGGTTTAAGAATGAAAAAGGGCTCACTTTGATGAGGTAGGGTCCAGTCCTACTAGAACTGCATGAGGAGCTAATAGGGTTGTCCAGTTAACCACTACCATCCTTCACTAGAAGCGGGTTGTCCCTGGGGCCATATGCTGGATTGGTGTTTGCATGTGCCCTGAGAAAACTCGTTGAAGAAAGCAATCAGGGTAGCACCCCCATGGCTGAAACTGAAGTGGGTGGAGAGGATGGGACACAGGTAGGTGAGGGCAAATGCCTGATTGCATAGAGTTGGAAAGTACCTGGGGTTCTGGGACTCATGGCTATGTGTTTTACACATTTTCTGCTTTTAGTACCCAATTCTTCCTTTCTTTCAGGTGTATGTATATCATTAGCTCCCTAATCTCTTGATTTTTTCTACTTCTGATATATAACCTGCTAAGTCAGTTGCATAGTTTCATCATTTTTCTTGGTTCCTATATTCCTCTTGTTTTGTGAATTTATTATGTATTTGCAAAGACAATCTTCAATTGCCATTTTAGTGGCCATTCAAGTGTGAGTAGGAAAGGCATCTTCTCTTTTTGCCCTCTGAAACTCACATATATTCTTGCAGTTTCTAAAGCTTTGGGGGGAAGGGAGGAATCTTTGTGATATATACCTTCTAGCAAAGATCTTGAATAAATAGGCAAAAGAGTCATAGTTTTATGTCACACTAATAAATGAATGTAAATAAACAAAAGCAGCCAATTTGCTATAGAATTATAGCATCCACTATTTTTCTTCTGCAGTAATACTTTTGCAGTAATATCCAACATGAAATTTTATATTTTTCTCCTTTAGCTAGTAGTATGTATTTTGTTCTTGTTTTGCTTTCTATGTGATTTTAAAAAATGTATTCTATAACTTTCTTTTTTTTTTAATTTTATTTAAGAGGAAAAAGAGAAAAACACAAAACAAAACAAAGCGGTGTAAGGGTACACGTAATACAGAACTACAAAAAAAAAAACCATAACAGTAAGAAATCACCTGTTAATAGATTACATATTATCATCTTGAAAATAGTTGCTCAAATCACAGTATCAAAGAATACAAAGTGGACATTCAAACAGGGAGGCTGCAAACAGCTGTGTTCAATGATCCAAAAACATTAATATAGTCAGCTATTTAACACCCCTAAACACACTTGCTGTTATATCCGTTAGAGCTCTTTTTCCACCCCTCTCTTTTTTACAACAAAATTTACACATTTTGGATTTTATTACTCCTTAGTTTTATTACTTTTTTGCGGGGGGAGAGAATACAGTCAAATATGGCAAAACAAAGCTGTCAGTCAAAACCAAGGATAGACATAGCACATGGTGTAGAACAGAGTACAAGGTTATCAACAATGGTTATCAACGTTGTCTCTTGTTTCCTTAAAAAGAATTGTCTATCTCATTAGATATTATAAAGTTGGACAAAACAGTAGAGAACAAGACCAATAAAACTGAGGCATTGTAACCATTACAGGACTTCCAAAGGAGACAATAGTCAAACCAGAATGGGCATCTTAGTGAATCTTATTGCCTTCAAAGTAGTTGCCTATACCCTCAAACTTGATACTATCATACAGAATGGAACAGAGTCTAATCAGTCAAAACAAGATCGTGGGAGTATTACAGGACTTCAAAACAAGTTAATAGGAGATCAAAAAGAGTTACTATTATATATCCTAATTTTTAAAATTTTTCCCCTTAATTAAAACAAACATAAGAAATAACTAAATAATTTTTTTAAAGAATAAGGGGGAGATTGAGATAAAACAGGACATAACAATATAACAATAGAGGTCAAAGCATGACTGTTTCAGCAACCTAGTACTTCACCACCAAATAACCCGACTTAATAGTAGTTGCCATAGTGTCTGTCTTTTTCCTTGAAATATTTGGATAAAACTTCATATACTCTAGCTTCAAATATTTCCATATCAAGAAGCCCAGAATAAAGCCTTTCTAATTAATGAGTGAAAACTTTATAAGGCTTCAAGGCCACACAATGGGGAATCATGATTACCACATATTTTTATATATTTGAATCATTACTTACATTAGGGAAACTATTCGGTATTCACACATGCGAGATTGATTTATTTCACTTATGAGTATGGTCTCAAGCTGCACCCATTTATTGATAAATATCTCAATGTGATCCTTCTTTATAGCTGAATAATACTCCATTGTATAGAAATACCACAACTTTTTTATCCATTCCTCAGTTGATGGACACTTGGGTTGTTTCCAAGATCTGGCGATTACAAATTGTGCTGCTATAAACATAGGTGCACATATATCACTGTGGTATGATGCTTTCAGTTCTTCTGGGAATATGCCTAGAAGTGGAATAGCTGGAATAAATGGGATTTCCAATCCCAACTTTTTGAGAAATCTCCAGACAGATCTCCACAAAGGCTGTACCAGTCTACACTCCCACCAACAGTGCAGGAGAGTTCCTTTTTCCCCAAAGCCTCTCCAGCATTTGTTGTTGGTTTTCTTGATCCTGGCCATTCTTTCAGGAGTGAGATGGTATCTCAGTGTGGTTTTAATTTGCATTTCTCTAATGACCAATGATGATGAGCATTTTTTCATGTATTTATTTGCCATTTGCATTTCTTCATCTGAGAACTGCGTATTCATCTCAGATGCCCATTTTTGGATTGGATCTTTGAATTTTGGAGGTCTGAGTTTTTTTAATTCTTTATATGTTTTAGACAAGAGTCCCTTATCTGAGAGAGAGTTCACTAAACTCTTTTCCCAGTTTGTGGGTTTTCTTTTCACTATGCTGGAGATTTCTTTTGACATGCAGAAACTTTTTAATAAGCAGTGGTCCCAGTTATTGATTCTGGGAAGTATTTCCCGTGCGGTTTGAGTCCTGTTCATGAATTCTTTACCTACTCCTATGTCTCCAAGGTTTCTACCCAATTTGTCTTCCAATAGATTTAGTGTTTCTGTTTTAATATTCAGATCTTTGACCCATTTAGATTTTAATTTAGTACATGGTGATAGACATGGGTCTAGCTTTAGTTTTTGGCAAATGGAGAGCCAGTTTTTCCAGTACCATTTATTAAAGAGACTGTCGTTCTCCCAGTGAACCTGCTTGGCTCCTTTATCAAAGATAAGGTGGTTGACTGTGCTTGTAGTTGTGGTTGTATCTTCTAATCTATTCCATTGATCTTCGGCTCTGTTTTTATTCCAGTACAATGCTGATTTTACTACAGTTGTTTTATAGTATAACTTCAAGTCAGGAATTGTGATGCCTCCTGCTTTGTCTTTGCTGCTTAGAATTGCCTTTGCGATTCTAGGTCTCTTCTGGTTCCAGATGAAATTTAGGAGTGATTTCTCTAGATCTATAAGGTATGTTGATGGTATTTCTATTGGGATTGCATTGAATCTGTATAACAGTTTTGGGAGAATGGCCATCTTCACAATGTTTGTTCTCCCTATCCATGAGCAAGGGATGTCTTCCCATTTTCTGAGATCATCTTCAATTTCCTTTTTCAGTGTATTATAGTTTTCACTGTATAAGTCTTTCACTTCTTTCGTAAGAGTAATTCCTAAATATTTCATTTTTTTGCTTGCTAATGCGAATAGTCCAGTTCCTCTTATTTCCCTCTCTGTGATTTTGTTGTTCATGTATAGGAATGCTATTGATTTCTGAGTATTGATTTTGTATTCAGCCACATTACTGAATTTATTTATTGTATCTAAGAGTCTTTCAATGGAGTTTAGGGGGTCTTCTATGTAGAGTATCATATCATCTGCAAACAATGATAATTTAACTTCTTCTTTTCCTATCTTTACCCCTTTAATTCTCTTTCTTGCCTAATTGCTCTGGCTAGTACTTCCAGTACTATATTAAATAGGAGTGGTGATAAAGGACATCCTTGTCTTGTGCCCGATTTTAAAGTAAAGGCTTTCAATTTTTGGCCATTTAGTATGATGCTGGCTGTTGGTTTGTCATAAATGGCCTTTATTATATTGAGGTAAAGACCATTTATTCCAATTTTCTGTAAAGTTCTTATCATGAATAAGTGTTGGACCTTATCGAAGGCTTTTTCTGCATCTATAGAAATGATCATGTGATTCTTATTTTTGGCTTTATTGATATGGTGGATTACATTTATTGATTTGCATATGTTGAACCATCCTTGCACTCCTGGGATGAATCCCACTTGGTCATGGTGTATAATCTTCTTGATGATTTGCTGGATCCTATTTGCCAATATTTTATTGAGGATTTTTGCATCTGTGTTCATTAGGGAGATCAGTCTATAGTTCTCTTTTATAGTTGGGTCTTTCTCAGGTTTTGGTACTAGAGTAATATTTGCTTCCAGGAATGACTTAGGAAGGATTGCTTCCCTTTCAATTTCATTGAATAGTTTGAGGAGTGTCAGCATTAGGTCTTCTTTGTATTTCTTGTAGAATTCTGCAGTGAATCCATCTGGGCCTGGGCTCTTCTTGGTGGGTAAGGACTTAATTACATTTTCAATTTCATTAACAGAGATTGGGTTATTCAACAGTTTTACATCCTCTTGATCTAGCTTTGGTACTTCATATGCTTCTAAGAATCTGTCTATTTCTTCTGTGTTATCAAACTTTTGAGAGTAGAGGTTTTTGAAATAGGTGTTGATGATCTTCTGTATTTCTATTGGGTCTGTAGTGATTTCTCCTTTTTCATTTCTTATTGCATGAATTTGAGCTTTTTCTTCCCTTTTTTTAATAAGGTTGGCTAGGGGCTTATCGATTTTATTTATTCTTTCAAAGAACCAATTCTTTGATTCATTGATTCTTTGGATTGTTTTCTTATTCTCTATTGCATTGATTTCTGCTCTGATTTTTATAATTTCCTCTCTTCTTTTGGCTTTGGGCTTGACTTGCTCTTCTTTTTCTAGCTGTTTGAGGTGTAGCATCAAGTTATTTATTTGTATTCATTCTGTTTTCCTGATGTGGGAACTCAGTGCAATAAATTTTCCTCTCAGGACGGCTTTCATTGCATCCCACAGATTCCGGTAAGTTGTATCTGCATTTTCATTGTCTTTTAGGTATTGTTTAATTTCTTCTTTAATTTCTTCTGTGACCCACTGATTACTCAAGAGTGTGTTATTCAGTTTCCATGTGTTTGCGGGATTTTTGCAGTATCTTTTATCATTCATTTCTAATTTCAGAGCGCTATGATCCAATAACATGCAAGGGATGATTTCAACTCTTTTGCATTTGTTTAAATATGTTCTGTGAGCTAATATATGGTCTATTTTAGAAAATGATCCATGTACTGCTGAGAAGAATGTGTATTCTGATGTTGTTGGGTGGAACATTCTGTATATGTCTATCAAACCCATTTGTTCACAGGTGTGATTCAGTTCTGTTATTTCTTTGCTCATTTTCTGTTTGGTTGATCTGTCCCTTGGTGTCAATGGCGTATTAAGGTCTCCTGTTACAATTGTGTTACTGATAATTTGAGTTTTCATTTCTGTTAATAATTGTTTTATATAACTAGGTGCTCTGGAGTTTGGTGTGTATATATTTAAGATAGTTATCTCTTCCTCTTGGAGTTTTCCCCTTACGAGTATGTAGTGACCTTCTTTGTCCTTTATGGTCATTGTTGGTTTAAAGTTCACATTGTCTGCAAACAGAATGGCTACTCCTGGCTTTTTATTTTTGGATTCCTGCTGCATGAAGAATTGTTTTCCATCCTTTGACTTTCAGTCTGTGAGTATCCTTCTGGGTTAGATGGGTTTCCTGTAAACAGCATATGGTTGGATTTTGTTTCTTGATCCATTCTGCTAGTCTGTTTCTTTTGATTGGTGCATTGAGACCATTTACATTAATGGTTATTACTGTTAAATGCTGGTTAATTGTAGGAATGTTATCTCTCTGCTGTTGCATCTTTATCTTTCTGTTCTGTTTAATTATTTGCTTTGCTTAGTGGTTTTTTCCTTTGTGTATCTAAACTGTCTTTCAATAATTTTTGCAGGGTTGGTTTGGTGTTCATGAAGTTCTTCAGCTGTTGTTTGTCATGGAAGTATCATATTTCACCGTCTATTTTGAATGATAGTTTTGCAGGATATATCAGTCTAGGTTGGAAATCATTTTGCTTTAGGATCTGGAATACTTCACTCCATGCTCTTCTTGACTTTGTTGTTTGTGCTGAGAAGTCTGCTGTGATTCTGATGGGTTTTCCTTTATAAGTGATCTGTCTTTTATCTCTGACAGCTTTTAATAATCTATTCTTGTGTTGGATTTCTGGGCTGGTGATTATTATATGTCTGGGTGTAGTTTTATTTTGGTTATGACTATTTGGAATTCTATATGCTTCACTGATCCTGATGTCAGTTTCTGATCTCATGCTTGGGAAATTTTCAGCTATTACTTGTCTAAATATCCTCCTGACATCCCTCATGTTGTCTCCCTCTCTTTCATTAATCCCTATCATTCTTATGTTATTCTTCTTTGCATCGTCTTGCAGTTGTTGAATTGTTGTTTCCTGATTCCTTGTTATTTTCAAAAGATCTTTCCTTTCCTGTTCACTAGCTGCAATCCTGTCTTCAAGGTCTGAAATTCTATCTTCACTTTCATTAAGGCGGTTTTTACAACTTTCAGTGGAGTTTTTTATTTCCTGTATATCTCTGTGCATCTACATTATGTATTCTGTTTGTTTCTTATATTGCTCGTCTAGGGATTCTATCTTTTTGTTTAGTTCCTCCAATTTTTTATCTGTGTTTTCTTTAGATATATTTAGAATCTCTTTCATTTCTTTTATCATTTCTTCTTTTATCTGGGAGATTATTTCGAGTCTGAATTTCTTTAAAGCTTCTTGGATTTGCTTGTCAATTTCAGTAGCTATTGTGTCCGATATATAGGTGGATGGGATATATTTTCTTCTATATACATCACTCCTAGGGTTTCTTGAGATGGGCTGGAGGTTTCAGGTTGTAATTTGATCTTTCGTTTTGTCATTTTCCTATATTTCTGTGTTTCAAGTGTTATTTGAAAGCTTCCTCAGGATCTGTTGAAAATCCCCTTATATGTTTGCAGCTACTGAGACTCTGGCACCACGCTACCCCAAGCCATTGGTCCTGCAGAACCAGTGGCCCTCCTCTGCCTGCTCAGAACTCTGCAGTTCCAGACAAGCTGGGCCTCAGGGACACTATGCGCCCACCTGCCCCTTGGAAGCTCCACAGCTCCTCAATTGCAGCTGGGTTAGGGTACTCACCACAGGCCATGGTGCCTCAGGAACCTGTGATCCCTCCCTGCTTGCAGAGATATCCACAGTCCTCCAGACACACGGAGAGGCCAATGCAGGCACCCCAGATCCGCCCAGCTCCTCCTCTGTACACTGATGGCTAGGCGTGGCAGCAAAACAGGCTGGGCTCGGGCGATAGTGTGGGCCTGCCCACCCGTCGGGAGCTCAGCAGTTCTCCAACTGCAACTGGGATGGGGAGGCGGATGTAGAGGCCTCAAACCCACCTCTCCCCTTCACTGCACCTGGAAGCCTGGAGGGACCCAAACAGTTTGGGCCGAGATATCCACAGTCCTCCAGACACACAGAGAGGCCGATGCAGGCACCCCAGATCCGCCCAGCTCCTCCTCTGCACACCGATGGCCAGGCGCGGCAGCAAAACAGGCTGGGCTCGGGTGATAGTGTGAGCCCGCCCCAACTTGCTTCTACTCTGTATTCACTACTTTCTTGTCTTAGGGATAAAACACCTGACACATGCAACTTAAAGGTGGAGAGGTTTATTTTGGCTCAAAGTTTTGGTCCATGTGGGCTGGTTCCAACACAGAATCAGTATGGTGTGGAAATGCCTCATTGAGGATGACTGTTTATTCCAGGGCATCCAGGAAGCAGAGGATAAGGGAAAGGAGAAATATTCTTTGAGGCCACACCCCAGGGACCCACTTTCCACCAGGTTCTACCTCCTAACTGCATAGTCAGGAACTGAACTCAGCAATGGATGACTCCTTTGATAAACATAGTGCCCTTGTGACTCAATCACCTTCCAAACACTTGAAACTTTTGGAGGACTTTTAGATCTAGAACATAACTTGTTCTATTTCCATATTTATATCCTTCTTGAAGAAAGGAACATACAATCATATATTCAGCACACAAACGGAATTAATTGTTTTTCCTGCCTAAGGACTACTTGGGATGAAAGGTGGGAAGATATGCTTTACAGGGGTTTTTAGAAACAGTTCTATGGAGGGGATAAGATGGCAGAGTAGACAGCAGCAATGAAGTATGGCCTCCCTGAGTCCTGGAATTTGGTGAAGAGAAGGAATGAAGTAAACCTCCAGGTATTGAGCGGGAGCTCACAGGACTACTGGGAACTGCAGAAAAGCTACAGAGGTGGAGTATAGTACAAAGAAAAGAGTGAGTCAGTCTGGCTTCTGAGCAGACCTACATTCTATGATACATAAAAAACCTAGAGCGTCGGTAGCTGCAGGGAGGGACATTGGGCCACTTCAGAAGCACTGGCCTGAGAGAATCCCATGGCTATCATAAACTGCAAAAACAGTGAGGTGGTTTTGAAAGTGATACCTTCAGCAAGACAGGATGGAGTTGGGGAGGAAGTCTGGTATAGTGCTCACTGTATCTAGGGAATTTAATCAGGAGCCACTTTGGGAAAGGGTTGTTTATGATTGAGCCACAGAGCAAATGCAGCACTTCTAACCCAGACTTATATAGCCTACAAAACTACCTTTCAAAATTGGTGAAGACATATTGTATTTGCATGATGTACAACAACTTAAATTCTGACCAATAAACCAGTACTTCAAAAAATCCTCAAGGATATCCTAGAAAGCAGTAAGGAAGCCAACAATACCAAAAAGTTTAATTGTAATGAATGGACCAGGTAGAGTGAATAATTAGCAGAAAGTTACCAAAGGGGGAATGAGCAGCAAGAAAATAATGCAATGACAGGAATTAATCAATACTTTTCAGTAATAACTGTCAATGTGCATGGTCTTAATTCCCCAGTCAAAAGACACAAAGTAGGAGAATGGATCAAAAAACAAAACCCAACAGTACACAGTATTTAAGAAACACATTTAATGGAAAAGGTAAAAAAAATTAAACCTTAGAAAACAATATGCCACACAACAGGACCCAAAAATGAAGCAAAAGTAGCTATCTTATGTGAACTTCAAGCAAAAACTGATCAGAAATGGCAAAGAAGGTCACAACATACCAGTTAAGCAAACAATTTAACAGGAAGAGATAGCAATTATAAACATATATGCACCAATCCCTGGCATAACCAACTTGATAAATAGTATTGAATGCCAAAGATCAGATTAAGAGCAATACAATTAAGTGGGGGACTTCAACACTATATCTTCACATCTGTGACCTTCATAATTTGTAATAGGATTCACTAGGAGAACTTTGATCATTTTTCTGAAATTCTCTGAGAACCCGGGGTTAGCATGCCACAGGGAGGAACAATTCTTCTAGCTGGAAGAACATATCTAAAATAATTGCTAATAATGAGATGTTTATATGTATGGGTAGGTGTGAAACTTTCTATAAGTCCTGAGAAAATCTAAATGCCTTGGCAATTTAGGGCTGCCTTTCTTTGTAGGTGAACAATTCAAGATTTTTGCTATGAATTTTGAGGTGATTATTCCTTTATAACACAGCAATATCTCACAAATGTACTTCTCTGGAGGTTGGGTAGTTTAATAATTCTTTAGTTCAAGCAAAAGTCTTTGTTACTTCCACTTAAGAATTTTACTTGATAGTCAATTTTTAATATGTGGTTTTCTTCTAAAACTAAATATACTTTAAGTAAGACTTCAGTCTTGTTACTTAGCTTCAGCAAAGAACCCTCTGAGAATGGAAATATAGATAGAATAAAAGTAAAAATGCATCCTGTTGAAATTATAGACATTGAATATCAACAAACTAAAGCTAAAGAACTTGTATTTAAAACTTTGAAACTACATTCATATTAATTTTCTAGTGAATGTGCTATGCAGACTGCTTTCTGTAATAATTACATAAACTTCTTGTAATAAAATCTTTTCCTTTAGTAAGAAAATCAGCATTCAGTACATTCCATTAACGTAGAAGAGAGTTCAGAGAAATGGAGCTTGTTAAGACATATATCTTAGATGAATTCTCAGGCCAGGAGGTCTAGAAGATGACTTCCATTGTGTGGGAAGTGGAAGGAGGGTTGGATCCAGCTCTCCCTGAGTTCCTGTTCACTCTTCAGCCAGTTCTGCCCTGCCACGCCAGTAAACTCACCTTCTCAAATTCCCAGTCCAAAGAAGACAATGACAGCACTTTGGAGTCTGCAGGTTACCCCTTCTTTGTCCCTAGTTTTAGTGACAGCAGCTCTACAGTTCCTGCTATCTCAAGCTCAGGCTCTGCTGCCTTTCTCCTATCAAACACTAATCCAAAAAGACTGTAGAGACTGCTAAGAAACCCTCACAAGGTTTTGATCTGCTATTGACTTAGGAGTGAAGCCATAGGACCTTTAATAAAATGTCCTTGCTTGAGAAGATGTCACTACCACAGGGGATGAAACATGGCAGTGGAGGTGTGGAGCATGTATGATTTCTTAGAGTGTAAGCATAAGACCTATCAGGGTTTCATCCACAACTACAATTTGTGATTGAGAAGTTTGCAGGTTGTATCTCTGGTGACCATTCTTGCTTCTCTTTAAGCTGCGTGGGCAGAGAAGCACAAGTCTTAGATTTTCAATCCCTCTGGTTGCCTCAACCTACAGGGCTATGCCTCTGTGATCAATAAGCTCACGAGACCCCAGTTCTTTGGGAGTACAGCTGTCCCCAACTGTACTGCTACTTCTTTTAAAGTGATTTTTCTCTCAGACATGCATTTTTCTTTTATAATTGGCATCACACTGTATAAAGAAGTGTACAAAGAATTGTATAAAGAATTATCCTGGCCCTTTCATATAATACTGCAAAAAAATATTCCCCATGTTATAAAAAATATTTGAAACATTATCTGCAGGCCTCTGTAATATTTCAGAATATAAATTTATAGTTACTTCTTTACTTACTCTTGAGACTTTAAATGAAGCTTTATTTATCTGATTTTAAAAAGCATTAAATGTTCTTAAACATGACTTTTCCTAGGGGATTGAGGTTATTGCAGAAGCTACTTTTATATTTGTCTGATATTTCTGATTTTTGGATCCTGGAAATCATATGGAATCCTTTAAGATAATATTGGGAGCTGGGCATGGTGTAATCTTAGCTGGGAGGTTGAGGCAAGAGGATCTCAAGTTTAAGCCCAGCCTGGACAATTTGATGGACTCCCCATCTTAAAATAAGAATAAATTTTAAAAGGGCTGATGTAGCTCAGTGTTCAGTCCCCACTACTACTATTACTACTACTACTACTCACACACACACACACACACACACACACACACACACACACACACACACAGATAGTATCTGGATATCTGGGGCTTCTTTCAGTGTGCTGTCTTTCTAAATTGTACCTCTACTTAGCCATTAAATAATATTTGTATTTTATCATACTAGTCTATACTAAATAGACTAGTATGAATATGAGTGAGATGAATTGCTTTGACTTGTCATTCCTCATAGAGGTGTTAAATTTAATTAGATTGCAGTTCCTTCTAGGCAGTAACAATGCCTATCCTTATGCACATCAGTAGCAAGAGCTGGAAAGCAACACAAGTGTCCCCTGAAGTCAGGTGTGGCTGAAGGACGGGCCAGGTGTGCAGTGTTCTGTACCTGGGTTTCCCATCTGAGTGCGCTCCCCAGCCACGTACCGTCTGCTCCTGCCACAGAGCAGATTGTGTCTTTTCTCTTGACTATTAGCATAAGTGTGGTAATTTAAGAGTTTGGTTTTGATTCAGAAATGACTTTGCAACCTAACAATTTGTCAGGCACTCTAAGCCTCATTTACGCATCTGCATTCTGGGAGTAGTGGCAGGCTGTATCCCACAAGAGCTCAGTGGTAGTTAAATGATGTGACACAGAGCTGGGACATCCAAGTCTCCATACATGGCAGCCATTCTCCATGCCATTTAGTTTGTTGTAAGTACTGAAACTATGTCTGTTCCCATATCCACGCTAGGGCTTGATGTTTCAAATTTGCTACTTACCTCATAACTTTGAAGATGCATTTGTATGCTTCTGTTTTTACATTTATTTAGCAAGTATTCAGTACGAATCTGTCACGTGCAAGGTGCGATTTCAGTAATATCCTGTTCCTATCTTTTTGCTCCATGTCCAAATGTAAGGTGTTTGCACAAAATTTTAGATTAACAAGTGACAGGTCTTGCCTGTATCCTCAAATGACAACCACAAATAACCAAAAAAAGCCAAAAAAAAAAAAAAAAGATCAGAGAGTTCTGCTTATGAGTTTGATTCTAAACAAAATAATCTGAAGCTGTTTTTTCCAACTACAAAAACTTGATTATGTAAAGTTACTATAAAAACTAAGTAATAATATACAAGTCATTAAACACTCAGTTCTCTTCTTTGCCTCAGATCGGCAGCTGCAGGGCGTCCACATATTCTATTCCATGCTGTGCTGTGCATTACCATTTCAGGAGTAAATGGATACAGTGGGACTGGTGGGTTTCTTAAAACTAAGTGGAGTCTGGGATCAAGAAACCAGACTATCCTTGCTGGTGCAATTTGAAATAAAATACAGTGGAAATTAGCGAGTTTAAAATTAACTAGCTTACACAAAACATTCTGAAAGAAGTCATTTAAGATTGCAGAGATTAGTAACTTTCAGCAATAAAATTAATGCTTACTTTAGAAAGTCTTCCATTCCTTTCCAACAGTTGAATCAGTCAATGTCTAATGAGGGAATCAGAAATAAATAGTAACTTGGACAGCAAAATTAACATGAAGAATTGTTAAATGTTACTCGGGATGCAAAACAAATAGATAAATAGAACTCTGAGGAAAATATTTGCACTCCAGAAGAGTAGTCCAGGAGATAAGGCTTCAGACCTCATCAGGGAAGAGGTGTTTGCAGCAGGGTGGGAGTTGGCTGGCAGGAAGCAGGGATGGAAGAGGCCTCCTGAGTGGTCCTGCTGAGGTACAAGGGACCACTGTGAGCAAGGCCGATTGGAGTGATTTTTTTTTCCTGGACCTAACTTTAAACTCAGAACTGTGGCCAGAGTCTTGTCCTCTGGATCAATAGTTTTACAGGACCCTTCAACCTCCAGGTCACATGTCAAATTTAACTACTACAAGACAGAAACAATAGGATAACAAAAATTCTTATTTACAAATGTGTAAGGAAAACATACCATATCTTTGTTCAGCATGTGTGATATGTTCTATTTGAGACAGAGATAGTGAAGAATATTAATGTTTAAATGTACCTTCTTGACAGAGAAATATATCTCAGGTTCAGCAAATGTGATTTCAATAAAGGTTGAGTTCCTTTTTTGCTAGGAATAGAAAGTAGTACAATTTCTAGTTCTTTAATAAGATGTCTATCATTATTTGGGGAGCAGACTCATTATTATTTGGGGAGCAGACTTCCATTAGCAAGTACAGTGTATTGGTTAGTTATACTCATGATTATGCTGCATAACAAACCACTTCAAAACTTAATGGATTGTGTCATCTAGCATTTATTTCTTGGTCACACATCTGCAGGTTGCCCTGAGTTCAGCTGACCAAAACAGGGCTGGGGCTGGCTCTAGGTTGTAGATTGGCTTCATGTCTGCTCCATAGAGCCATTTGATCTTCACTGACAGTTCCTGGCACATGCACTTTTCAAGACCATGTGGAAGCATGAAGTCAAGCTCAACTTTCAAGCACACTGGTGCTTTTCAACCTTACCAGTTTCAGTGAGGTCTGCTAATTTCCATTGGCCAAAGTATGTCTGATAACCAGATACTATCCTTGATGAGAAATATAACTTTAGGATAGCAATATTGATGTTTAGCTGGAATTCTTGTTTTTTCCTTTCAGTGCTATGGAGCAAAACACATGACCTCACAGATGTCTGATTCCTCCAGATCAGCTTCTTCATGAGGCCGAAGCTGTAGCATCTGAAAGTTTAGACTTTCTGAAAGGCTGTTCTGCCTAATTTCCAGGATTCCAAAACCACATTTCCAGATAAGGGATTTGCTTAGCCCCTGCTCTTGAGGTTGAATCCCTGAAGTGTGAAGGACAGGCTCCATCACTGGTTCTTGAGCACTGGGCTTTTAACTTGTGAACAGTCATTAAAACCAGGAAAGGAAATGTATAGTAAGTTTGCAGAATATGGCAGAAACAAAGGCTAGCAGAGTTGCACAAACCATTCACCACTCCAGGTAGCCACCTTCAGCCTCATGTACTGAAATGAAAACACAATGAATGATTAGAGACCAGTGACAGGACAGAGATGCTGTGTGGGTTAAACTGTGCTCCCCACCCCACTCATGCCCCCCTTGAACTTCAGAATGTGACCCCACTTAGAAACAAGATCTTTGCTAGTGTCATAAAGACGATAGAGCTCACACTGGATTAGTGTGGGACCTAATCCACTCTTAACCTTAGAAGAAGAGACACAGACAGGCACACAGAGGAGGAAGATGGGGGCAGAGATTGGGATTTTTCAGCTGCAAGCTAGGCAACATCAAGGACTGCCAGGAGCTGGGAAGGAAGCAGGGAATACATTTTCCTTCTGAGCTCCCAAGATGAAACCAACTCTGTCAAAAGCTTGATTTTGGACTTCCGGCCCATGGAACCCATGAGAGGATACATTTCTGTTGCCTAAGCCCCCATTGGTAATGCTTTGTTATGGCAGCCCTAACCAGTTAATGAAGATGTCTAACTCAATACACTGTTAAACTACAAAGTGAAATCTATAGAAAACACCAGAGAGCTAAAATTACTTAATATGAAGCATAGTTGTATGTATCACTTCAGGGAACATCCTTTGTTTGCTACAGAAGAAAATTAAATTTCTTATTGAAGCAGAAAGATTTGCCTACACATACTCATTATAATTAAATATACCAATTTACCATTGATAGCACTGATTGTAAAATAAAATTAGAGGATAGGAATGAATACCAGTAGTACATTAAACAAAAAAATGGGTGAAAGAGAGATGGGGGACTTGTTTGAATCCATCAATATATTTTCAAGGCTGTTGCTTTCCATTTTCCTTAGTTGTAATATCATCTATCTACACGTCCATGGGGAGAGACACAAGGTATTTTATACAGTGAAATTACTTTAAAGCTAATTTGGTTTTGTACTTTAAAATCAAACAATCCTCAGCTTTCATGCTGGTTCATTTTTAGCACAGCTGTCTAAGTTACTTATGAGGTGGCTTAGAGTTCCTGATTAGAGCAAGTTCTATTAATTCTGGTTCACAGAAAAATTTCTAAGCTCTTAAATTGGTTTGTTTTCTCAAGAAAAAATGTAATTTTTATAACGTTAGAAAACAACCAGAAATCTGAAACAACCTTGATTTAGAGACTCCTTTAAATATAATGCATTTATTTTGGCTTTGATAATCCAATCATAGTCTTGAAAACAGTATTTCCCTTTTCCAGAAAGGTGAGGGCCCAACTGGTTAAAAAATTATGAGGTATCCTCAAGAAATGAAGTGAGCTTTAAAAACAAAATTAGAAATTTTTTCAATAAAAGACATAATGCTGTTACCTCTTCTCAAAATATTCCTCCTCCCTTAAAACACCAATCTCATTGTTCTTGCCATTTTCTGAAAGTTCTAGAAGTTCTTAAAGTCTTTAAAAGGTGTGTTCAAAATATAGTGATTGTTGCTACTGAAGGTCGCCCAAGAAAAAGGCAGGCTCAAAAGACATCAGACTGTCCTCACCCAGCTTACTCGCCACATCTGGTGGACGATTACTTCTGGCTCTTCCTCAAAGTCAAAATGACCATGAAAGATAAATGTTTCAAACTGAGTTTGCTGTGATATTGAGGCAGTCATAGCAGTGCAACTAAAGACATGAAGGACTTCCAGGCAGCACTGGAAAATGGCAAGAATGATTGGATAAGTGTGTTTGAAACGAAGAGGAGTAGTGTGAAGAGGGTTAATGGCAATGTGTCTTTTACTGTGATACATTTTTAAACTTTAAGCATACAGTCTTGTAACAGCAATGAGATGCATACAGGCAACAGCCACAGAAGTTTGGGGTTCAGATCTGCACAGAGAAGAGACACATATGATTTTAAAAAGATAAAAGTACACATATTATAAAAGTACAGCAGATAGGAACATAGTCAAATAATCCCCACACTCTGAGGGAGAGACAGCACCAAAGGTGAAGAAGAGGCATCCTCCAGGGAGGGACCTGGCTTGAGATGGAGCCTTTGGCAGGCAGGAGAGAAAATGCCCCGCCGTATCCAGTTTGTTAGTTACTTCTAAGTAATGGGTTCAGACAAAAGTGACTTGGTGCCAGCAGGCTTGTGTGGCTGAAGCGATGGTTCCCACGTTCTAGCAAGGCTCTGTTTCCTAGGCTCACCTTCTTGTCAGTAAGTCTCTAAATTGTTCAGGCCTGGAGCTGTCTGCCTTTTTTTTTTTCCAGTTGCATAGCACCGTGGGCTGGTTCTCATCCACTGGGACCGGGTTTCCCAAAACAGTGTTTCCAAGGAGATTAACATTGAATTGGTAGACCTAATAAAGAAGATCTACCCCCACAGATGAAAGCAGGCATCCAATTCTTGCAGGGCCAGCAGAATAAAAAGGTGGAAGGAACTAGATATGGTGGTTCATGCCTATAACTCCAGCACTTTAGGAAGCAGACGCTGACATTTGAACCCCACCTGGGCAACTTACTGATGCTGTAAGACCCTAAGACACTGAGCTGGTGAAGTAGCTCAGGGCCAGTGTGAAGGCTCTGGTTTCAAGCTAAGTAATTATCCCCCTCCAACCCCATACAGACACATGTGCATGCATACAGGTAGAAGAGAAAATTCCTTGTCCAACTTCTCTGGCATCATAGAGCAGTGCTCCTGATTCTTGGCCTTTGCACTCAGACAGAATTGTACTACTGGCCTTCCCGTGACTTCAATTTACAGACAGCAGACCAGGAGACTTCTGGACCACCATAAGCCTGTAAATCAACTCCTACTTTATACATATGTGTATATATCTTTCTCCTTGGTGCACACATATGTCTTTCCTGTTGGTTCTGGTTCTTCCAGTAACCTCAATGCACCCCTCCCTACCTTGATGGTCTTTCATCTGACAGACATAATAGGAAAGGCTTATGAGGGATAATTATTGATATATGTGATTAGCTAATCATTTACATTCCTAGAAAGATTAATATATGTTGGGCTGCTTTGCCAAAATATAGTTTTTACTTTGGAGATTGGTTTTGGTGAGGTCTACAGCTTATGAGGGCACTGATGTCTAACCTGTGGCTGTGATTTTCCATATAACACTACTCAAAGGGAGCCAGCTATGACCTTGAGACTCCCAGTTCTTGTCACATGCCCTCAGTATGCCTATCACAAATCTGCAGGGTTTCTTCCTCCAGAGAAACTGATTTTATATTTAACTATTTTCTTACCTTGCTTTACTAGCTTCATCTCTTCTATTTTCAGCCTTCCCCTTTTATATTCTGATGAACCACATTCCATGTACTAAACTCCCTACAAAAGTGTGAAATCTGGCTAAATCTCCAGGCAAGTTGAGGGATTTCTAGGTCTCAAGTGGGGAGTGCTATATACCTGGCTCATAACGTAGACCCCTGGGGAGGCCCCCAGAGCAGCCCATGAGCTCCTACTTGCACCCGGCCACTTGACCTGGCAGTGGCTCTTCAGGGCTTCTCATGCTGAGCCCAGCACTCAGGCCGCAGTGTCCTATACGGTGTTATGCTTGGGTCCCAGCCCCACAGGCCCTGCTCCAAGCTCCTCATCCAGGCTGCACGGGCTCAAGTGGGCTGGGGCTGCTCTGTGCTATGATCCTGCAAAGCTGCATTTTTCTTTTATGGATGTTGCCTCTGCATGAGGTATTTTTGTTTTAAAAGTCTTGTGGCGTTGTTTTAAAAAATGCTTTGTAAAACATTGTAGTAAGATGTGCATAACAGAAGGTAGTATTTTGACCATTTTAAGTGTCCAGCTTTGGGACATTAAGTACATTTTCACTGCTGTGCAACTGACACCATCATCCATCAACAAAATGATTTATTCCTCAGGGATTAGCTCAGTGGCACAAGTGCCTGGCTGGCAAGTGTGAGATCATGAGTTCTATTCCTGATAACAAAAAAAAAAGAAAGAAAGAAAGAAAGAAAAAATTTCATCCCTCCAAACTCTGCATCCAAAACTCTCCATTTAGAGTTGTAATTACTAACAAACTATCCTCCACATTCATAGGGCTACGATCAATCAAAAAGAATTAAAATGTGTTCTGTACATGCACCAACTTCCCATGATGAATGTAATCGTTATGTACCATAAACATAATAAAATAAACACACAAAAAATTGCCCTGCTCTTGAAGAGATGCCCAAGAGTGCTGTTTATCTTTCTTTAGGGGTGGTCCCCAGCAGGCTCCAGGCCACAGCTCAGTGCTTGGCTGCCTGGGAATCTGAGAGTGCCTATGGCCATGGCACTCTTTTGTCATCAGAAATGAGTCATTTTTTACTCAGGGGCTATCTTGTCTGCTCATGTACATCCCAGGGACGTTTCACAGTATCTGTGGATGCTTTGGTTGTCATACTTGAGGGATGGAAGCTCCTGACTCTAATAAGAAGCAGTCAGGAATCCTGCAGAACCCTGCGATGCACAGGACAGGAAATGATCAGGTACATGTCAATAGTGAAATGAATAAAATAAATAAGCCTTTGATAAAGATGAGCTGGCCTGAAATGTTAATGTTTCCCCATTAAAAAAAAAACACTTCCATTCCATTGATTACAAAAGAAATCGGTCTGTGGTTTGCTATTTATTTCCAATGCTTTTATCTTGTAACTTTCCCTGGTACCATTACATTTTAATCCTTGACGAAATGTCATAGCCGACTTTAGTCATTACGTGGCATTTCCGGATTCCCAATGCTGTCACTTGAGTGACACCTGACAGTGTGTTAGCAATGTCTGAGTTTAGTCCCTCTGCTGAAAACAGGCTCCTGTGGCTTTCTGTGTGACAGAGGAAGGGAAATTCAAATCTGGATTTTTAACTCTTACATTGAAACTGACATTTGCATCATTAGCCTTATGTATCTCTACTTCTTGTTGCCAGATCGAATAAATACATGATAAAGTATCTGAGAGACTAAAAGACTCTTACATTTTAGAGATGCACATAAATGCAATGATACAAATGGCAAAGATCCCAAAGCCTGTTTTAATTGCCAGAAGTTGTAACTGGAAATAAGGCAGAAAGAGCTTGGCAGCGGTGAGGCTGTCTAGAACCTGAACTGCAGAGGATGGCAAGAGCGTCACAGTGTGCTTAGGGGCCCATGCTCCCTGACATGAAGGCAAGAGACCGGTCCTTGGTCCCCCTGGCAGAGATGAGCTTGTTTTTGTCACTTCTGATCTCAGGCCTCTGATACAGCCATAACAAAGAATGTGTTTACCTGCCACCGAGAAGCATGTAAACGCAGTTAATTTCAGTAATTTATGAGGGTGTATTATATTTTCATTACAGTGTATGCTAAGTAGTTGGATGGTTCTGTTTTAGTTCCATCTTGATTTGAAGAACAAAAGATACTGAGAGGAACCTCAGGATGGGTATTGGGAACCACAGACACTTCCGTGTGGACAGCGCCTCATAGTATGCCCAGCCATATAGCTCCTTCCAGATGAGATCTTATTTCTGTCTCTGGTCTCTGTTCTCCCAGAATTGACTATAGCTTTCCAGGTCTCAGAGCTCTTGGTTGTGAAGCCACCTGAACCATTCTGAGGTGGTCAGTTTGAGAGATGAAAACACAACGTATGAAACTGGAGTGAGAATGGGCTTGGAGTGGCAGGGGAAAGTCACAGTCAGGAATGACCCCTCCTGTGCCTCTTTCCCACATTCTCTTCCTTCAATGATTCCACATGTGAAGAGGTTTCCACATTCCTTCCTTCATCCTGCATGCCATCTTTGGACAGCTTTCATCCATCTTTGTTTCTGTCAAAGCAAGGAATAAATAAAAAAATTTCCTGAGGCAAGTTTTAGTGCAAATAGAGCAATGGATAACAGACTGTCTTGTTGCATTGTCTGTGCCTGTAGCTGAGAGACGACTTCCCTTGGTTAGCACTGTCTGATAATGAGGTCGGGCTAATCAGTAAATGTGTTCCTTGGAACGTTAAGAAAATTAGCAAGTGCAGATACGTGATTGGCATTCAGCAAGGAAATGAGTATACAAAGTGATGTGGACACCTCCAACACACACACACACACACACACACACACACACACACACACTCACACACACACTCATATACACTCCAGAATGCACAATAAAGTTGGGGAGTTATTAGTGCAAGCTGTTGAGGCAATGCAGCATGACAATTGTGTGACAGGTATTAACAGAAGCACCTGAAGTCCAATGTGCTCAAGTGCCGCTCTTCAGAATTTCACACTGCCGGCCTCTAACACGCAGGGCAAACTGCTGCACGTGCATTCCACTGAGTCCCAGGCGGTATCGGCAGGGCCTCGCCTTAGTCATTTCTCCAAGCTTGGATTTTTGTTATATTAATTCCTGTAAACCAAACAAAATAGCCCCTGTGAGTTACCTCCTTTCTTGACCATCCCACTCCATAATGTTGCCAGATTCAGAAAATAAGACTTCAAGACATGCATTTAAATTTGAATTTCAGATAAACAATTAGTTTGGTAGAGAGAGATCCCAGACATTTCAGTATGTTTCTCTAGCCCCAGACCCTGCAGGACCACCCAGTTCAATCCCACTTATTCAGCCTGCTCCGTCAATTTCTAGGCCAACAGTGAGTGACCTCTGCTCATCTCCAACTTCATGGGAGCCGAGATGCTCCCAGCCTAGTTCATTGTTTCCACAGCAGCTCATCAGATACAGTCTAGGGAGGGCAGGAAGCTGATGGAGTGGGGGCTCTTTTATTCCCCCCCCCCATGTACTGTAAGGGTGTCCTTTTTGCCAAGTGACATCTCTGCCTCCACAGGTTTCGGGCACCCCCTGGTGGTTGAGTCACTTATGACAATCCACTAAGTTTGCTGAAGCTGGACTGAAGTTTACCCGTCAAAATAATTTTAAAAGCCATAGGATTTACTCTCAGATACAGAAATTGAAAAATAGGAAAGAAGGAGGAAAGGGCTGGGTGATTGGACTAACGAAAACTAGATTATAAATCATAGATAGGAGATGATCCTGAGCACTAGTTATATTGGTTTTCCCATAGGCTGGGAGACTAGCCTAGACCCGCTTTCCTTAGCATGTACCTTCTGAAATGGTCTGTCTCCTGAAAAAAAGAAAAAGCTGCGATGCCCCAAATTTAATTACAAGAGTGGAGGGTGGAGGGGAAGGAGAGATTCTAGAAATGGGTCTGCCAGCAGCTCCAGGATGAACCAGGAATGCAACCAGCACCTCAAAATGGAACTTTAAAGTTAGATTATTTTCTTTGCGAGATAAAGGGTTTCTTCAACTTCCTCACATAATCAACACCCCCTTGTCTCCCCAGCCTCAGAGAAGGGACATGATGTGCAGATGCAGCCCTCGGGAGGCCGGAGTTTCCTTCCACGAGGAAGAGGAGGAAGCTGAAGGTGGCTCGAGGTGAGAGAGCAAGTACAGAAACACGCATTTGCTCCCTGTCCGTTCCCTACTGTAGAAGAGCCTCACAAGCTTGATACAGTGAGGTGGCCATTTGAGGCAAGTGGGTCTCTCTCTGTCCTTGGAAGCAGCTTTGAATAAAGCCTCTCCTCTCTTTTTACCATGATAAATGACTTCCTTTGATTTGGTTAGCAGTTAACAACAATACAGGTAGGAGACTAGGGCTGGAGCAAGCACGTGAGCCTACTAGGGCACCTGCTGCCTGCACAGAACAGAGCACTTCAGGCTCCTCTGAGTGCAAGGAAATTTCCACTCACTGTTCAGCTTTCATGTGCGTGTGACCTAGAGTTTAATATCTTCCTTTTGCTCCTGCACGTTTGCTCTTACCAGTACTTTATTCCACTTTCTCATTCTATTTGGGGAATAGCTATCAGTACTGTGCTTTCCTACGTGAGCAGCCACCTCCTCCAACTTGCCCATTGTTGTGCTCACTAGGGTGAAGGTCTCATTTGGTGTTTTTTTTTTTTTTTTTTTTTTTTTTTTTGGTCTTTTTCCTTTTTATCGGTACCAGGGATCGAACTCACGACTGCCTGCTTGCAAGGCAGGCGTTTATGCCGCTGAGCTAAATCCCCAGCCCCGAAGGCCTCATTTGGACTTTTCCCCAGCGTGACCTTTTATCTCCAGCTGCCTCCTCACATCAGCTGCTTTGGGGCCCCTTTCCTCAAATCTCAGGTAGCCATTCCAATTCATTGTTTCACCATGTTTCACAGCTGTCCTTGGGGACACCAGGAAGTTTCACCTTTATAGAAAGAGCTAAGTACAGTCTACAGAGTAAGAGCAAACCACTGTGAAGGAGGGAGCTCGGTGGCCGAGAGCTTAACGCCAACCATCTTTTGTGAACTGCACCCCTCATGCTGACATCGGATTTAGAGTATCCTCTTAAAAACCTGCTCAGCTTCTTGAAGACAGCATTCTTTGGTTGGTCCCAAGTGTAGAGCTTTGGAAACTTTTTCTGTGCATTTCCTGGATCTCTGTGATTAACAGGTTACACTCATCTGCTCAGTTCGTTTGCTGCTCTAATTCTTGCTTCAGAATGCCAGTCTAAATCACAGTAGACTATTATTCTGCACGGGTTTTATGACTCTATCAGAAACCGCCCCTCTGCAAAGGTGCGACAGATATGGTACTTAAAAAGGCCCCCAAAGAGGAGATTGATACCATTGATGGTTTCCTCCTAGGACCCTCGCTTGTCTTCAGGGGGATATGGATCTTCCCACCTGTTTAATAAAGGAAACTGCACTTGGGAAATCTCTTCAGCCTCTTATTTATAACCCTCAGGCCAGTAAATCAACCCCATCCTTTCCAAGTGACTTGGAAACTCCATCAGTGGCTGGTCATCCAGAAAGACCCAGGGCTCCCCAGTCTCTCCCCATGTTGGAGCCATTGAAGCTGAATACACATGCAGGGCTGTGGTGTGGCCTGGGCATGAGAATGAGAAGAAGCCTCAGGGAGCAAGATAGGCCTCAGCTGAAGACACCTGGAGACCTTCTCCTAAGACAGTTCTTAATTAGCTTCGTCTGTTGCTTGGAGGGGTCTTTGAACCCCTCCCAAGGTCCCGCTCAGGTTTCCTGCATTTTCTACTCTAACCCTCTCCTTGTTTGAATAAATATGGGCTACCCAGAGACATTGTCTCAGTCACCAGAGTTAAGAACTCTGCAGAGGGTTTTGATCCTCCAGGAGCCCTGAAGATCATACTGCTTGTCTCATTCATTTGGGCCTTTATCATGTACTTGTTTGAGAGATTGGGGATCTAGGCATAGACCCCAATGTGCCCCCTGCTCCTCAGACAGCTTTAAGCTCTACAGGACATACTTGGAGTAGAGTTTGCTACTATTATAGACAGCTAAGTTAGGTAGAAATATTACAGACAGTCAGCAGGATGAGGCCCTCGGGGGAGTCAGGGCAGAGGGTATGAGGATACATCACAACGATGGCAGGGGTGCATCTGCTGGAAGTCAGGCCTTTGTACCTCCCCAGGGGACAAGATATTGGTATCACCTGGTTCAGTAAGGTCTAGAGAGACATCAGTTGCCCAGGTAGGTGAATAGAACCTCCAGATCATCCCTTCTTAAAAAGGTCTTTGTTCTTTCATGTATACTTGCTACATGACCTTAGCCAGTGAATAAATAGTACCTGATGGTTATCATGTAATCTTATTGGTTGATCATAGTTTTGGACTATGTTGTATCCACCCCGTGATTTTGCTCTATAAAATTGCCTTTGAGAAATGGGTGTCTTAGCAATCCACTTTTGGGGGTCTCTTGCCACTTCTTAAGAGCTATCTTTGTCATTAAAGATTTTCTACTTTTAACCTCCATTGTTCCTTAGAATTCATTCTTTGATTTTGGGGAACATGACCTTGGCATGTTTGACATCTAACAGGTTGGGAGTTATATTACTTCCCCTATATCATTACCCTTCCAACTCACAGCTACTAATCCTGGTAGCTGGTAATCCTGGTACAGGTCCTAGAGTAGAAGTGAGTACTGGAGTCCAAAAAAAATTTTTTTTTTCAGTGGTAGACAAATGTTTGCCAAAAAATTTTAGGCTAATTTTCAGAAGCTCGTAGTAGGTTTGCAGAGAGGTTTCAAATTTTGACTCTTGCTTTTGATCTCTCATGGCAAGATATCCAGTTTGTCTTGGCAATTTGCTGTACTTCAGATAGAAAACAAAGAATCTTAGAAGATGCTAGGAGATATTCAGATGAGCCAAATGCTGTGAGAAAACACTCATCAAAGAGAGATTCCTGTCCCTGTGACAGGACCAAATTGAGACTACAATACTTCAGTTAGACCAGAAATGAGGTCTAAAATGATGACCATTCTCATTTTGGAAATAATCAGTTATAAGAAGGTGAGAAAGGTTACACAGAGCAAAGAGGAAAATCCAGCTGATTGGAAGCTTTCCATAGATATACAAAAGAAGGGGAGGCACTAATGTGATAGCATTTCACCAGTCAATCAGCGTCAGGTACTTGGCACAAAAAAAGTTCCCATGAGTCCCAGATCCCCTTGAACACCCTTTTTGGTGTTCAACAATTCGCATCAGGAAGAGGGTAAAAAGGAGCAGTAACAAGAAAAGGTGGACTAAAATTATGGCTGTTGCAAAGGGCAGTGCTTTAAGCCCCCCCAAGTCATCCAAGGGAAAACCCAGGAGCAAACTAGGGAAACAGCTCTTGTTTTAAATGCAAAACTGAACACTGGGCACATGACTGTACTTGGCCACTGATTAGGGCCCTGGTTTGTGTGTCAGGTGCCTGATGTGACTAATGCATGGCCCTGGAGGATGGACTGTCCCCACTCCCAGAGAGGGCTTAGACTAGCCAAAGCCCTCACCTTCTGTTCTCATGAAAAGGCCCAAGTGCACCAAGAGGCAAACAGCAATGCCCCTGTCCGCAGACATCTCCATCTCCTGCAAGAAGCAGTGTCCTTTACTCTAAAGTTCCCTAGATTTCCTTTTACGTACACTGTGCAAATTCAGCCCAGGGAAAGAATGAATGAATGATCTGTGTGTGTGTGTGTGTGTGTGTGTGTGTAAATCTTGCCTTTAGATGATATAGTACAGACTACTATGATATATATATTTTTTATCAACATTGCTGACAAACTATTAATATTCTACTTAAAAAGAACTTTAAAAAATCATGTTTTTTACCTGTCTATGCCCTAAAACTTTTTCATATAAGCAGACAGTAGTTATAGTAAAATACAAAAACATGAGTCCCTGACTCCCCTCTCTTGCTGTGTCATGAGCACTCAATGTGGAGTGTAGATGCTTTTTATTTCTCTCCCAGATCTTTACCAAATGGGCTTCTGGACAATTCAGGGTCTTCCAGCCACTTCAGGTCAGTCAACCAAGAAAGCTGCGAGCTGGTCACGGAGCATGTTGGTTTACTGACTCAAACAGTTGATTTGCTTGTTCTGGAGCTCAGAAAACACACTGAGTTTAGAAGCTGTTGGCTCAGATTCAGAGCCTCTGACCTCCTCTTGCCGTCCCCACTGATGTACAGTGGGGTCTTCCTTGGAACGCTTTATCTGCAGTGAGACTGGACATGCAAAGGGAGACTACAAAGCCTCCTATCCCCATCCCGAACTGCATTTGTATAAATCTCAGAAACCCGAGGAACCCAGTCACCCTGGATGACTTCTTCAAACAACAGTGTGTTCCTGGGCTCACTTACATTCCAGAAGAATCACCTCACAAGCAAATGGACTCTGCGTCCATTCGTCTATTCATTCAGCCACTGATCCTGGAAGTCTCCAGGAAACTTGTAATGCATTCTTCCCACAAGGCCTCGAAAATTGCATTAAGATGTTTAATTTAAAAGCTCAGCTCAAAGATTGCATGTTGATGAGTTTACAAACAGTTTCATGTATGCCAAAGTACATATCCTTTGGAAAAAAGTTACCACAAGTGAACGCACCCATTCAATGTTAGTCATGTAGTAGGATTTCAAGGGATTTAAAATCTGATATTTAACAAATGCTTCAGTTACTCTCAGCCTTGTTTTAGCATCATAGTCTGGTGGGTAGGCAGGGTTGCTCTATTACCAGTAGCCTAAAAGCTGAATCCAAATGCTTCTTGCATAACTCTAATTTACCCTAGAGAAACATACTGTTAGAATGCTGTATGCAACTTTTTAAAGATAGTTAGCCTAATGATTTGTAAAAGTCCAGGTATTCAGGCAATATTTCACTTATAAATACATGCAAATGACAACAGGCTAGCAAAGAGACTGGCATTGGGCCAGCCTGTCACCTTTTAAGGTTTTCTTAATAGTGATGAAAAAGATTTTGGTTTTATGGATTTAACAAGGAAGAATACTTAATGAATTGTCTTAACAGTGAAATATGCAGACTTTTTTGGGAATAAGGCCATTTTATAAGATTCATCTGTATTCTGAGTTAAGAATTCAGTTGTATTATAGCATTTTAAAAATTTTAATTGTGTGCAGCTCTTTTAAGCACAAATCTGCATTTTAGAACTTCTTTCATATAATGGAGACTTGCACCTTCTTAGAATAATGATTTTTGGTTTCATTTACTGCTTGGAGAGTGGGCCAAGATCCCCAGGTCACCATAGATGCTTTTTCTTAAAAAGATGAAGAATTCTTATCAGGGCAGCAGTGCTTAATTTTTCCATGCCCCATTTCTTTCTTTGGTGTGATGAAGACAAAAATTTCAGTGAAGGTTGGGACTCTTCTGCTACTTGAAAAAAAAATTTTGCGATTTCTTTACTATGATTTGAGCTATAATTTTATTGTATGTTATAAGTAAGTTTGTTTGGAAGATCAATTTTTGTGAGGAGCTGAAGGATATATAGGCTTATCATCACTTAATTCATATTCTAATTCAGGAAAGAGAAGCCTCCAAAACAAAAATTTCAGTCCAGGTGTATAGACATCAATCTGTAACTCAAATCCCCATCAGAAACTGCTGGTCTTTCAGTGAATCTCTGCCTGGTGCACCAGGTCCTCTGGAGTCCACACTCAGTGCCAGGTACCCCACCTCCACCCCAGGTGCATCAGTCACCATTTTGCACCTTGACATAGTCCTGGGCAGAGTCTCTTCCCAGTATTTAGGCCAGTCCTCTGCCTCTCAGCTCTGGTTAAAATTCTGCCTGATTTTCCCAGTGCCCTGGATCCCTGTGAGACACCACCCAGGACCCTACACCCTCCCTGGGCCCATTGGAATCTCCTCACATCAGTCATAGGCACATCTGGTTCTCTATGGGAAGCTCCAGGTCACCACAACCCTCTGTCTGGTGTTTTGAGTTGGTCCCATAAACAATGGTGCTCAGTGGTACCAAAACAAACCAGCAGGATTCCATGTCATGGTCTTAGGATCCAGTGCTCTACATTTTGCCTGGGTGTGTATCTCAGCTGGAACAGTTACCATAAATAAGATGATAAACAGGACAGAGAACAGAGAAGTTCCCACCAAACCCACAGACTGTAAAGAGAGGCAAGGAGGAATGTGCCCTCGGGATTACAGATGCAGGCTCTGGATGAAAACACCCTTTGGAGCTAGGTAGGAAGTTTTTACCTTTTTCTGTCTTTTTTTTTTAAATTTGAAGGTATTAAAATACAACAAAACAAGACAGAACAAAGCCAATCGAGACAAGGCAGTGAAATTGGTACGGAACTTGAGAGCAGGATACTGGGATAGCAGTATTGGGTTCCATAGTATATATCATTATCTTCGCAATAGTTGTCCATTCAATCAGGTATGGCGAAATCAAATAAAAAACAACATTATAAAACCTATCAAAACAGAATATTTAATAGAATGAAGCAAAGCAGTGAAAACAATATTTGCTTTCAAAGAGAAGACAGAAGGAAATCCCCCATTTTTTCTCTATTACTTATGATCACCCTCCCAAGAGATGCTCAGACCTCTGGCCCCAGGTCAGCATAATCAACCCAACAATGCAAGCATTTAGTTGCTTTATGTGCCTTAGTTGTTATCAAGTCCAGCTGTCCTTGACACCTGCTAGCTGCTAAGGAGGGGCGTGGAGTGGGATGTTTGATTCCCAGCCTGCGCTGGTAGGCTCACACTCACTTGTTCTTTGAGTGCTGCTGCCCCTGCTTACCAGGAAGGAGGGCTCCTTGCTTTCTTGCTCAGCCCCCCAAGTTCCAACATGACTGGATCTCAGGAGATTCTCTCTTCTTCCTTCTTTTGATCCAATTTTTTCTCTATTGGTATTAAAATTTTTTTATTATGCATATCTTTTTCTCTTGGTGAAGTTTGGTGTTTTATCATCCATTTTCTTGTTTCCCTTATTATTATTATTTTATTTGTTTGAATAGGTTCTTCCTCTTATTTGCTCCTTTTCATGCTATCTCTCTTTCACCTTGTTTCCAAAGTATTTTTTGTCCAGTTTAATCTCTATTACTTATTATTTATCTTTTCCTTCGTTGGTTTTTTCTGTTACTGCTATCTAACACTAGTCTTCTTTTACTCCTTAATAGGATATTTTATATTACCCTTTCTACCTTCCTAGCTTCTATTGTTTAATTTTTCGCAATCTACTTTCTTCTCTTTTCTATACATTCCCACACTCATAATCTATTCTTATGGTATAACCATTTACCCTTATAAATCTGGAGATAGTTTATTATGTCTTACTGTTCTTTTGTGACTGCAAGTAAAATTGAACAGGTAAAGAAATGTATTTAAGTACAATTAAGGACAACTTTGCCACAAAGAAGAATAAACGAGGCATTTTTAGGTAAATGGATAAATCTTGAGAGCATACTCTTAAGTGAAATAAATCAGACACACAAGTTTAAATATCCTATTGTTTCTCTTATGTGAGAAACTCAAAGTTCAAGTACAGAGAAAAATGGAAGCTAGATATTGGAATACTGTTCAAACGGGTAGGGGAACAAGAGATGGCGGAAGGGAGGAAAGGAGGCAAGTCTCTTCTTGGTGTAACAGTTGGATATAATGAAGTAAAGACAATAATAGCACATGGCTAGTTTTTCTTTGTACTGTTTAGTGAAGTCTGAGGTTTCTAAATTACAGCCAGTCACCCCTAACAAGAGGAACAGTGTGAGAAAAGAATCATTATGGAATTTCCTCATGATATAAACACTGTGGAATGTAATTATATACTCTAACATGGCTATGACTTTACCATGTGATATAATCTTATAGGATCATTTCTGCTTATGAAGTTTTTAATATAATTAATGTAGCATGTGAGAGTAACAAGATAGAGTGAGGTGGGGTTATATTCTTTTATAGCACATGTCACTGCATACAATCATTTTATGTACCTACCTATGCTGGTATTTTCCGTCTTGCTCACCAAGATAAATGTTCCATTCATAAGATTTTCTCTTGTGAGCTCTTGTCTGGCACGTAGTAAGCACTAAGTAACTGCTTACTATAAATGAAGGTGAATGAATGCAAGAAAGAATGAGTGGATTTTTGTACTGTTTTTATATTATTTATAATGCCTCTTGCGATTTCTCTGGTAGTCCTGCCTTTTCCCTTCTCCCAGATATCTCTGCAAAAGCAGTTGTCTCAGGTGAAATAAATTACAAACTGTCATGGAATTTGGCACTATAAAGATTACGTGCTCTTGGGCATTTGATCCATCAGCCAGAGGATACCGGATGAGGTGGACCAATTGCAAGGTATTCAATAAGCAAGTGGCACAGTGGCTGTTGCTTTACAGTCTGACACATTCTCTATGTGATGTTTTCTATGAGGCATCTACATTACTGCCATGAACAGGTAGCATTAAGCCTTACTGAGATGGTTTATTTAAAAGTAAGCTTTCAAAAATTGGCAGATGTAGACAGAAACTGCCAATAGGGCTTTAAGCAAGTGTCAGGATCCCGAGAGTGAATTTAATTAATTATTCACCTTGACACTTCCTTTGAGATTTTAAAAACATCAAAAATCAGTGGTAGACTGAGTCAATGCAAAAAGTTATTTTATGTATTTTTTCACATTTATTTATTTATTTTTCAGTTTTCATTTATATTACTGCATGTTTGTGGCACGTAAGTGCACCTGGAGTTATAGTGACATTGACCTGAATAGGGAATATCTGCTCTTTCCTGTCATAATTTAACGTTGTTGGATGCCACAAATCATCTCCTGAGGAATGTGATTAAAAAACAGATTTACAATTACTATGTTTGAAAAAAATTCAAGCCTGTAAATTTGGTTTCTTTTTACTAGTTTCCATATCATTACCAAAGCCCCTGTGCAAAGCAATCACCCTGGAAAATGCTGATTGGAATTTGTGGTTGGGGTTCTATAGAGGATCTTTTTTTTAGGGTACCAAAATGTTTATTTGCTGAATAACAATCTTCATTATTATCATACAATATGTAATTAAAGTTTTTAAACATAACTCCCCCTACTGTTAATAATAATTCAGAAAACACAGACACAGTAGACAGCTTCATTAGTCTGTTGTTTCTGTTATAAATGTGAGGATTATGAACTGCTATTACTGTCATCCTGCCTGCAGCTCATTACCACTGTAGACTCGTATCCAACTAACCATGTTCTCACTGAATATGCCATGTCATCTCCTGGCGTGTGTGACAGTGACGGCAGCTCATGAGATGACTGCAGAGCCTGGCAATTTTGTGCATTTCCAAAAGCATGAACACCTGTTTGCTCTTATTACACTCAGGCACATGTAACCTGCTTTTCAGTTTTATTTTAATTCCCCAGGAATCTTAGAAAGTGGGGATAAGAAAATCAGATGACATAGCCCGAGGCTTCCCCTGTGTACTGTATGCGTGCTCCTCTCAAGGAGAAATATGAGCTGTAAAACATAGAACACATCTAATTTCTTTGTAGAAAAGAAGGAAAAAGAAATTCTTGGAAACTGAAATCATGAAACTATCGTGATTTCTATCACTGGACCAAGAGTATTATTAAATTTGCTTTAAACAAAGCTTGTAAAAAGTTTGCTGTTTCTCCACTGTAAGATACAAGATTGTTTTAAAGGAGCGGCTCTTTATCTCATTGTATGATTAGTAATACAAAAAGTAAAAAGTGGCTATATCTGGCTGGAGGTTAAATAGAGACTAAGGGGGAGCGCCAAAGTGTATAGAATGTTTTGGACAAATGTCCACACATTTGGAGAATTAAGACATCCCATAAAGCATGTGTACATTCAAGAAATCTCGAGTTGTTCCCTATTACCCAAAGGAAAAATGTTCCTTGGTGTTGGGTTTATCAGGTGTGACACACAGCACACTGGAAAACTGTGACTTTCTGATTCCATCCTTTAGACCAGAGTATGTGAGCATGGGCTCCAGGTGGCTCCTACACACCAGACTTCACAGACACCACCATGGGCACCAAGGCCTCCATTATCCCCCAGGCCATACTTATAATTCTATCTGAAAGTCCTTCCTCAGTAGTCTTCAACTTTGCTGAGCATCACAATTACATACAACTTTACCATTTCAAATGCCTAGCCTTACCTTGGTCATGCTGGGGTACAGTTATGAAATGAAGGCTTTGCTTTAATTAAAGAGTGAATCAGTTGATACTTGTTTTATGCAAATGAGTGCACTGATATTTTGTGCAAATGTATTTACGATAGGTATCTCTTCGTGGAGTCTTCCCTTTACAAGGTTGTAGTGATCTTTTTTGTCACTCTTAAGCAGTATGGCTTCAAATTCACTTTGTCTGCAAATAGAATAATCATCCCTGATTTTTTTCTGGGTTCCAGTCACATGGTATATTGTTTTCCATACCTTGACTTTTAATCTATGAATTTCTTTTTGAACTAAATGTGTTTCTTGCATGCAGCATATTGTTGGATATCCTTCTTGATCCATTCTGACAGTCTGTGTCTTTTGATTGGTGAATTGAGCCCATTTACCTTGATGGTTATAACTGATACATGTTGGTTTATTCTTCTTGTACTATTTTCTTGCTGTTGGTACCCTGTGTTTCCTATCTATTTAATGTTTTGTCCTGTTTGATGGCTTCTTTATGTTGGTGTTCTTGGAACTGTGGTCTTTCTTATCTTTTTCTAAAACATCCTTTTGAGCATTTTGGAGAGTTGGTTCGGTGGTCATGAATTTCTTCAGTTTTTCTTTGTTATAAAAGTATTTTATTTCTCTATTGATTTTGAAAGAGTTTTTCAAGGTACATCAATCTGGGTTGGAGATTGTCTTCTTTTAGGGCTTAAAATACTTGACTCTAGGTTCTCTTTGACTTGAGGGTTTGTGTTGAGAAGTCTGCTAGAATTCTAATGGGGTTTTCTTTATAGATAATTTGCTTCTTTTCTCTAACCACTTTAATATTCTGTTCTTGTGCTGAATTCCTAGAATCTTGATTATTATATTCCTTGGTGTAGATTTATTTTAGTCATGGCTATGTAGGGTTCTATATGTCTCACTTACTTGTATGTCAAATTCTTTTTTTTTTTTTTTTTATCGGCACCAGGGATCAAACTCATGACTGCCTGCTTACAAGGCAGGTGCTTATGCCGCTGAGGTAAATCTCCAGCCCCAAATTCTTTATCTATGTTTGGGAACTTTCTGCCATTACTTGTGATAAAAATACCAAGGTACTGGCAAAAAACAGATCTGAGGATCAATGGAACAGATTAGAAGGTGGAGAAATAATTCCAAACACACTCAGTCATCTTACCTTTGACAAAAGAGCCAAGCATGTGAACTGGGAAAAACATAGCCTTTTAATAAATGTGCTGGAAAAACTAGCTTTTCACATGCCAAAGAGTAAAACTAGATCCATGACACTCACCGTGCACTAAACTAAAATCGAAATGGAACAAAAACCTAAATATCAAAACAGAAACATTAAATTTGATGGAATAGGTAGAACTCTTGAAGACATAAGTGAGGGCAAAGATTTCATGAACAAAACCCCAATCTCAAAGTATCAACAACTGGAATCTCATACTATTAAAAATCTTTTGCACAGCTAAATGAATTACCATTAGAGTGAAAAAACAACCCACACAGTGGGAAAATATTTTATCTGGTTGTCCCTCAGACAAAGGACTAATATCTTAGAATATGTAAAGAATTGACAAAAAGTAGATATCCCCAAACTGAAAGACCCAATCCAAAAATGGATATCTGAGGTAAATATACACTTCTCAGAGGAAGAAATATAAATGGCAAATAAATATATGAAGAAATATTCAACATCACTGGTTTTTCAAGAGATGCAAATTAAAACAATGTCATATCCCATTAAGAATGGATATTATCAAGAAATCAACCAATAAGAAAGATTGATGGGGCTGTGGGGAAAAAGGAATGGAGATGCTGTTGGCGAGAGTGTAGACTTTCCAACCATTGTGGAAATCAGTGTGGAGATTCCTCAAAAAACTAGGATTAGAGGTCCCATTCAACCCAGCTATTCTACTTCTGGGTATCTTTTTAGAAGAATTAAAAACATCATACCACAGTGATATATGGGCACACATGTTTATAGAAGCACAATTTGGTTTTTTTAATTTTATTTTGAAAGTATACAACAGGACAAGACAGAATAAAGCCAACTAAGATCGTACAGTGAAATTGGTACAGAACTTCACAGGAGGTTACCAGGATAACAGTAATAGGTATCACAGTATATTTTGTTATCTTTATAATAGTTGTTCTTTCAATCACGTATATCAAAATGAGATGAAATATAGAACACTATAGAACTTATCAAAACAGAATATTGAATAGAGCAGTACCATTAATCAGAAAAGAGCAAAACAGTAATAAAAATATTTGCCTTCAAAGAGATGGTGGAAGGGAGTCCCCCCTATGTCAACCTCCCAGGAGACACTCAGATTTCTGGTTCCCATTTGTTAATGGATGGTGGGGGCGGGGGGAGAGAAGGGAGATAGGGGAATGGGATATTTGGCTCTAGGCCGTGCATCAGCATCAGTAGGTTCACTATTGCTTAGCAAGGAGGCAGGCTGGTTGTTTGGTTTCACAGCATCCTAAGTTCCAACAATGGTGTGGATCTCAGGAGCTGCTGCTGGTTCTCCCCCAGGAAGGGCCGCAGTCTGCCAGATCACCACCGCTTACCAGGGAGGGTAGGTGCTTGCTTGGCTTCCCAGAGTCCTAAGTTCCAACATGGCATGGATCTCAGGAGACAATGCTGGTTCTCCCCCTGGAAGGGCTGCAGTCTGCCACACTGCCACCGCTTGCCAGGGAGGGGAGGTGCTTGCTTGGCTTGCCAGTGTCCTAAGTTCCAACATGGCGTGGATCTCAGGAGCTGCTGCTGGTTCCTAGAAGCACAATTTGTAATAGCTAAATCTTGGAAACAACTCAAATGCCCACCATCTGAGGAAGGGGTAAAAAAAAGGATTTTTTTAACACAATAGAATGTGATTCAGCCATAAAGAAAGACAAATATGAGACATATCTATGAATGCACCTTGAAACCAAACTCTTAAATGAAATAAATTGGACACACATGTGTAAATATCACATTGTTTTTCTGGTGTGAGACACTGAAGGTATAAATAATGACCAAAGTGTAAATAAGGGCAAAAGTATAGAATAGATATTGTAAAATAGGGAGAAATTGTTCAAAAGAAAGGAGATATGGGGAGGGAGATAGAGAAAGCAAGAAGGGAAAAGAAAAATGATACCAGAAGGGTAAAATGGAAACAACACTTCGTTAATAAGGAGCAGAAGAGAGGTTGGAGGAGGGGAGAGGATTGGGGGAAAAAAAGAAGATTCAGGGTATATCATGCCCAGGTACAAAGTCCCTATGATGAATGTGATCATTACATATATCTCAATTGTACCAATAAATTTAGTAAGAGAGAGAAAAAAGACCGGGTCTGTAGATAACTCTGCTATGTGCAGAGTTTGAGAATTATCTTGCTGGCCTAAGAATTGATAGATGTGGAGTCTGAACTCTGGCCTTGCTCTTCCCCTCCTCTGCCCTGGCTCTGGACATTTCACTTAGTGTTGGTTCTTTCTTTGCATAAAATTGACACAAATGTACCATACTGGCTGCACTATAACTGAGATAATGCTTGTAAAATGACCTTATTAAATATGACTTATCTACTCCAAGATATTCAAGTCACTCAGCCTTACCCATAGGTTTGGAGGAGAAGAAATGTAATAACATTAGCTTCACTTGAGTGGTTTGTTAGGACTCTAAAGATGGCCTAAAAGTCACTCTTTCAAGTGACACCTGCCTACTGTTAGCCTTATAGGTTCATACTGTTGCCACTGTTCACATATCTCCTGGGTTAAGAACAGGACGAGGTCACAGTAGCCCCACTCTCCCTAGACCCTTCTGCTGCGTCTCTGACCTGTAGGCCAGGTGAGTATACTTACTCAGCCAGAGAGTGCCCCAGACCCCATAGCAACCCTGACTGTCAAATTCCAACCAGTGAGAACAGACAGGGATGTAATCTCAGGGCCCACAGCTTATGCTCCTGGGATACGGTTTGGTTTCATTCTTTTCCACTTTCCATCCATATCTCCCTCCCAGATGTCTGTCCTGTGGACTCAAACTCCAGCATGAGACACCAAGACACAGCCCAGTGAGATCGCATGAATAGCTCCAATCAGAACATGCTATCCAGCCCCTAAAACAAACAGTAGAAAAATAAAAATTAATACACACATACATCTTCACAACTATTAGGGCTCCCAGGGATTCTGTTTCTCTGATTGAATTATGACTGACTCAGGACTAAAAGCAATATAATATTATTTGTGGGTATACAATATTAACTAAAGATGCATGGTATAAAGATAGGGCAGCCACTGAGATATTTTTAAAAGAAGAATAAATAAAAAATTAATGAAGGAAATAAAATGTAATCATAAATAATTAATCTAAGAGCAGGTAGAATAAGAAGCAGGAAGTAAACATGGCATGACAGTAAATTAAGTCAACCACGTCAGTAAGTACACTAAATTTTAATGACCTAAACCCAATAATGAAAACAGATTATCAAAATGAATAAAAAGACCAGAATCAACTATAGTCCATCTATAATGTCTATCTTAAGTATAAGTACATATAAATTAAAAGAATGAGATATATGCCATGCAAGTAATTGCTGTATTAGCATTGGATAAAAGTAAACTTCAGCACAAAGAACATTTATAACTGTAAAGATGGGCAGCATTGAGAGTAGAAGGCCAATTCATGGAGAAGACGTAGCAGCTCCAAATGTGTGTGCACCTAAAAACAGAACTTCAAAATGCATAAAGTAAAACTAGTAGAACAAGGAAAAAAGGGCAAGTCTAGAGTTACATAGTTGGAACCTGTAATATTCCTCTCTCTATTGTAATTGATAGAACATACACACAGATGATCTGTAAAGATACAGAAGACCAGAAACATACTATTAACCAACTTGGTCTACTTGATGCTTATAAGATACCTCACCTAACAATGGCAGAATTGTACACTGTTTTCAAGTGCTCATGGGACATCCACCCAAGTGACCCTGAGCTGTAGGGCAAACCTAAACAAAGTTAAAGTGATTAGAACAATGAAGTATGTTCCCACTGTGTAACCAAACTAGCAATCAACAACTGAAGGACATCCAGAAAATCCCCCAAATAGTTGGAAACTAAACAACACACTTCTGTATAAGTCATAAATAAAAAGAAATTCAAATACATTTTAAATAAACATGTCAAAGATCACAATTTATAGCATGAAACTAATGCAATGTTTAGGCAAAACTTTATGGCATTAAATGCTTATGTTTAAGGATAAAGGTTGCAAATTAATGTTATAGTTTTGACATAGGAATTAAAAAAAGGAAAACCAAACCAAACCCAAAGCATGCAAAATGAATGCAATAATCAAGAACAAAAAAGAATGAATTTTGAAAGAGAAACACAAAAGAAAAAAAATCACAAAAATCAAGTTGATTCAGGATGTTTCCCGATAGCATTCCAGTTAAGCATATAGTAAATTTTTCTCAGTGATTTAAATTTTTGTGGGATATTTAAGTGCTGATTTTTGTGTATTTTAGGATGGTAGACAAAAGCGTAAGTAGTGCCAAAATAGGTTCAGAATCTTGATTCACTGTGATTTTATTAATGCTTCCTCATCAGTGTCTTAAAGGCAGAGTTTCATGGAAAGTTTTATCTACACTCTGCAGATATGTCCAACTGATTATTCTCCTAATCAACTGAACAATTCTGAGTCGGCCCCTATCATAATTATGTCAACTCTAGGTTCATTTCAAGGGCCTTGAACAGAGACATCTTCCATCTAACAGATATCTTCTGAAAGGAAGACATTGTAAGCTTTACCTTAACTGTGTTTTAATGTTTTTAGTTAACTAATTATTATATTCCCCCATCCCATATTTTGTTTTTATGATACTAGAGGCCGAACCCACAGCCTCGTGCATGGTAGGCATCCACTCACCACTGAACTATACCCCTAGGCCTAAAGACAATTTTCATTTACGTTTGTGTACTGAGAATTAACTCAAGTCCTTGAACATTCCAGGTAAGTACTTTACCACGAAGAACAATTCCCAGCAGTGCTATTCTAAAGTTAGCAATATTTTGTCTTAGTTTAAATAGCATGTTCATTATCCCTTTCATCTGAGTTTTGTGAAGAGAGCAGTTACCCCAAAGTGTAGACATGATAGATGGAGACAGCACCGAAATCTGAATCCTCTTATTTTCTGGTAGGCAAGAGTCCTAATTAGGTGCCCCGTGTGTTAGCAGTGGTTTTCAGTCTTGGGTCCACATTAGAGTCAACTGCAGTGCCTTTGAAAAGCACAGATACTGGACCTGCATCCTAGGGGACCCCAATGGTAGAACATTCAGCATGCACACAGGAGGCCCTGACATCAGTCATCTGCACAAGTACACTGTCACCAGAGAGTCTAACTTCCTGCTTTTAGAGCAAAATCATCTGCATATTTTCAAGTAGCAGAATTCAGTGATTTGTCAGTTAAGAACCATCGAGTTGAGTCTGAGTTACTAATAAATTTTCAGATGCAACAACTCAAATCTCCCTTCTCATCCATGTGGATTCAGGGTATTAAGCATATTTTAAATCTCTTCAGTTTAAAAATGTAACATAAATGTCACACAGTTTGAAATAGAGTGGCAATTCTGTATGTTGCAAGAATTTTACATCCTAAAACTATAAACTTTTGTAGATGATTCAACACATATGCCTTGATCATTATCAACAAAGAACATCTTACTAACATATATCCTCAATGGGTATTAAATATGTGCTTTTTTGTTTTGCTAGGTGAGAATATTTCATCAAAACAGCAATGTCCTTTTTCTTTTGAGTCATGGATATGGATGGTATAACATTGATTATTCAAGTGAAAGCATTCTAGATATTTCTGACAGAAAGGGGTCATATTAGTGGGCCAGGTAACTGATGGAGTTGGAGAGTTGAGAAGGTGCCCCCATGTTCAGATTAGCCACCTTTTTTGTACTCAGGTCAGTGTTGCTCCCACCTAGGTCAGAGTATGGCAAAAAAAAAAAAAAAACCCAAAAAACAAAAAACAGTAATTTATTACCAAAGACACCTGTCAGCAAAGAGGGACGGAGGGGCGATGCTACCAATATTTTTGGCTCTCTGCTTTATTACAGGTTAGGCAACAGCTGCCCTGTGACAGAATCACTGAGCCAGGAGACAGTGGCAGCTTTCAGAGGGGCTGACGGCAGTGATCCTGCCCATTGCCCATGGAGGAGGAGGAACAGGACTGCATGTGCCATGTTCCTGCCTTCTAAATCCCTAGTAGTTCTGTGTCAGTGACGCTAGGAGTTGTTAGGGTACAGTGCGAACTCAGAGACAAGGGGGTCTGGGGATGCCATTTATTTTCCTGAGCATATAAGAGAAGGTCTTACTTCTGATAGCAGCTGAACACATGCAGGGCTATTTTTCTGTGTTTCAGTTTGGTGACTGTTTTAGAGAGAAGAAATCTCTGGTCAAACAAAATTTGCCCAGTACTGAGCAATGCTGGATATAAAGAAGTCTTTTTGACTGTAACCATTGTACTGGCATTTGCTTCAGCTTATAGCCTGGCACCTGAGAGAAGTTTAAGTCTTGCTGTTAATTAACTCTTTCTCCTCCACATCAGGAAAGGGGTATTTATTATTAATTGTCTACACGTTAGATTAAAAAATTAAAAATTGGTTGTCAAGCTTGTCAGTTTCACTTAAACGGAATAATTTGTTACCAAAGACCCCTACCAGCAAAGATGAGTGACAGCTATCTGTGTTTCTGGTTCCATGCTTTACAACAGGTTGCAGTTCTCTGAAGGGTCAGCTGTGTGACTTGCTTCTGTGGTTCCCATGAATGGAGAGGAGAGCAGGCATTCTCTGCTGGGGACTATGAGCGGGTCTATAGTTCCCCGCTGTGGGATTCCTTCAGTGTTAGTTTATTTCATTCTACATTTTCCCCAGCATGCACGTCTTCAATACTGTTGGTTTTTAAATGCTTACTAGTGAAAGTGAAATGCTGAAATCATCTAAAACCTGGATTTATATCAGAAGGGTAGGGCTGGGGTTTCTTAACCATTTCTAAGCACATCTGCTTGAGATAACATGCAAAAAGAATTAAGCCTGGATAGATTCCAGGGAAAACAAGCATCCCAGCTCCTAATCTCTTGGGAAAATGCCAACTGAGCTGTCAGCTGAAGACCAGGGTTATTTTCCTGGTTAGAGAGATGGGGCCAACACGCCAACCTGGGTATGTGGAATGGCACATGCAAAGCTGCCTAATGGACATAGGAAGATGCCATGGCCAAGTTCTTAAAAGGGACACTGAGGAACATTAGGATACATGGCTTGCTTGTCATTGCTTTTCTACATCTGAACAAGTGATTTTAGCTATGCCAGATTCATTAAAAAAGAAACTCATGGAATACTGCCAAGGAACACTGACTTGAACTCACCAATCCATCTCATTGTAAGTAATTGCCTGCGCACAGCTGTGGGAAGGAATGGGTGAGTTGCTTCCTCAGTTCCTTGGAAGATTTATGAATGAATCTTATGGACAGCAGTTGTACCTTATAAAGATGACTTTTACAGATAAACTATAATTGGTATGCTGTGTCTCCCAGGCAAAGAAACAGGATCTAAGTATGATGGATGGGACAAGATAGCTTTCTATCACTAAATAGTAAATTTTTTTATTGTTTGTTTAATTTTGGCTGGAATCAAAAAATAAGAAAGACAAATAGGTTGATGAACTTGTTAAAAAAAAACCCTCCATCTTGTAATGATATACACTGAAGGATATAAAACCTAAGAGTCCTTGATTAAATAATAAACTTGCTAGTGGGAATCATTAAGTGATTTTTTTTAACAGACACCTCATGAGTCCATCACAAGATGGACCTCGTGGTCAGGACCTTTTCTGGCAATTGCAGGTTGAAAGAGCAAAAGTTCAAGTCCAAAGATAAATAGTATTAGAAAGCAAAACAAAACAAAACAAAACAAAGTCATCAGAGAAGTCTGAACTGAGCATCTGTGAAAGCGATCTGTCAAGTCTTAGCTTTGCTCATATCTCCAAAATACACAGCACCCTGTGAGAGGTAAAGGTGGCCACCTGCTAATCACAGACAAACATTCAGTCTCTTCTGTTTCTTTGGTTGTGCTGTGTCTAAGTTTTAGTGAGGCCCATGATCACCCGATAAAGACTGTGTTTCCCAGAGCCCTTATTATCAGGTGGCGTGACTGAATCCTGATGATGGGTAAGAAATGGTGAATGCAAATTTTTGGTTTGATCTTTAAAAGTCTCAGCCCCTTCAGTTCTTTCTCTTTCTCAGCCTGCAGTGCAGACCTGAGGTGCTGCAATGACGCGGATGAGAGAAGCACAGTAGAGAAGCATCAAAATCTAAGCAGCCTGAGCCCCAGTGCTGTGGACCTGCGGTATGAGCCCTGGATCCTTAGCTCCCACAACTACAAAGCAGAGAAATTAGCTCCTATTTTACTTAAACTATGACTTTGTGATATCTTTCTTACAGCAGCTGAACCTGTCTTGCTTAGTGCAGTAAGTGTTATTAGTTAAGAATAGCTCTTCTCTAGTGGAAATGCTACTTTCTCTAAGTGAAGTCATTTGAGCACATCTGAATGTCATTTGAACGAATCATTTAGGGAGTAGCATTTGGAAGAGAGGGGACACTACCTAAAGTTAGTGCTGTGGTAGGTGCCATGGGCTTAAAAGAGATGAGAAATTTCAAAATAGCAACTAAATTTAAATAATTGCATTTTCATGTGTGTCTTAGTTTTTTCCCTCTAGTATGCTTTAATACCACTGTGGTGATCAAATTACCAATTCTGTGTGTATCTCATTTTTAGAGGGAGTGTTTTGTTCATTGTCCAGTGTCTGAAACAAAGTTCAAGCACAACTACTTAAATTATTTTTTCTAAACTGTAATCCAAATCTATATTAATCAAAATAATTTTATGGCTATTTTTCTTAATTACAAACTTCTCATGAAGACATCAGTTTCTTCTCTCAAAGCAAATAGAAAAGTAATGTATTATTCCTCTTGAAATAAAAATTCTTTATTACTTATGTAGTAAAAACAATTTTTACCATGAAATAATATTATTAATCCTTTCCCAATTATGGATAGTGTAATAATAATGTTATAATAGAGTTGTCATTATTGCATAATAATAGGGTTACATTTATTTTTCTAATTTCTCCCTTAGCATCTATCAGTTTATTAACTCAGATCTTTTGTTTGGATGGAGTAGATTAATTCATATCTGGCCAGGCTTCTCATTAACAAACAAAAAAATTCAATGAGGTGTTTTAAGAATTCTATTCCATTTTAAAATTCAGTAGAACATTTTGCTCATGCTATTGACTGAGATGGTAAGATATCCTATTAAATAATAAAATCCAGGAATTACTACTTCTGTTCCTTTTTTTGATTTTTATAAATTAGTCTGTTCCAGACGGGTCACCCCATTGCTTTTCTGCTCAAATGTATTCAATGTCACGATTAATCAAAAGATGTAGATATTTTTCCTGAACATTCCATGAAAACGGGGTAAGAACTGGAAAACCCCAAGGTAGTGTAAGTAACTGACAAAGATGAACATTTTTAAAATTAAAAAATTAAGTAGTTGTTTTTGCTCAGAGAGCGATGCCCTTGGATGACAAATACATAGTTCGGTTGAATGACGGGATAAAGTAACACAGGAGGCCAGATGAAAGGAAGGAGCAAACGCGACCACAGCCTAGCTGGAGCTGCGTTCCAAAGGCGTGCTCACATGAAGGCTCTCTTCAATCATTATGATTACAGAGGGTGACTGTAATTTTATATCTTCCTTTTGGATATGCTGCCAAAAACTAACTGAACCTAATTTTGCTTGGTTTATATGAATAATGAGGAATTATATTTTGTAGTATGAATTTGAATCAAGTAAGAAGACAATATGACATTACAGGCCAGGTGTAGTGGTACAATCCCACCACTTGAGTGGCTGAGGTAAGAGGATCATTGTTAAGTTTAATGTTAGCCTGGCCGACATAGGGAGTCCAGGAAGGCCTGAACTGTATAGCAAGACCCTATCACAAAAGACAAGAATCTATCTATTTATCTATCTTACATTACAAAGCGCTTTCATTGTCAGGCACCGTGCTACACACCTGTAATCCTAGTTATTCCAGAGGTTGATGCAGGATGATCAGGAGTTTGATGCCTGCCAGAGTAAGTGAGATAGACCTTGTCTCAAATAAAAAGGTCTGGGAATATAGCTCAGTGTTGAGTCCATGGGTAGCATGCATGAGGCCCTGGGTTCAATCCCCAGTTTTAAAAAACCAAACAAACGGTTCTTTCATTGCAGTGCTTGGAAATCTGAGATTCAAAATCACTACAAACACAGTAGACATTAGTTCTCACGGTACAGTGAGAAATGAGCATTGTTTCAAGAAGAATGGGAGTTAATTTCAGTGTTTATAATGCATTTAAAAAGCAGAAATAAACTACAGTGCTACATAGTAACAATAGATTCCATGATTTCACTTGGGAAAGCACAAGTGAAATTCCAGAACTGTCACTGAACAGATTGCAGGGGCCCTGCAGGTCTACTACAGTTTGCCTGACAAGACTGAAGCTACTAGCCAGAAGGATTGAAATGAAAAAATGAGGCCTCTGGCCTTGCAGCGTGGCTGCTATGAGCCAAGGAAGGAAATCTGAAATCTCCCACCAGCAGAATCCAGTTTTCCAACTGTAGTTCTGAGAGGACAAAGTTTGTTGGTTCGTGCTGTGTATACGAACATTGGCAGCAAAGGCGAACCAGAATTATCCTACACATTGTTCGTAAGTAGACAAAAATACCTCTGAAGTCTGAATGTCAAATACTATTTTGTTTACTGCTATATCCCAGAGATTTACGCAAACATGGGAGAAGCACACACTCATCAGATATGACGAGGGAGTATTCCATGGAGGCTCTGGGAGAAGCCAGTGTAAACTGTGTGTCAATGACCCTAAACTCATGGGAAGCCTGCAGTGAGGACAGGGAGAGGCTGGAAATGGACCAGGAAATGCATCTTTTATGTTCTGCCCTCTGCTCACTGCTCTGTGTCAGCCAACAGATGCTCCTGGTCCGCAGGCTTGACTGTGATTACCGTCAGCTGGTTTTCCAGATGAGCAGGCTCTCTGTATTATCAGGTGAATGTCCTCTGGAAGAGGCAGACTCTGGAGTAGAGAGTACAGGACCAGAGAAACAGCTGTGAAAAGTGTGAGGACGTCACAGGTGAAGTTTTGATCCTCAGTCTAACGAGTCAGCCTGAGAATGACTTCAAGTCCTGAAATACTCAAGTCTGCTTCATGGATTGCATGCATCTGGCAACAGATATGCTCTTCTTTTCTTGATGTTAATTTTCTTGCTGTCAAGGCACAGGTGCGCTGTGAGCACACAAGCATTTAAAAATCTTTGAAAGATCTGAGAACAACCTATGATCTTGTCTATGAAGCAGACACAACTACACATTGTGGTGGAGGAAAGATGACATTTTATCCAGAAAGAAGCATCTATTCAGTCAGTAATTCCTGGTGCTCCACCAATGTGTACATTGTGCCATGACCTCCATACATAACGAGAGGGACAGAGTCTATAATACGGGAATTGGCCCAAAAGCTCAGGTGACCTGTCTGGTGGTTCCTTTGCTACCATAATAATGGCCCTAAGAAAAGATTGTGAGAAACAAGACAGCAGATTGTGTTGTTGGTGTTAATGTTTTCTTTTGCTTCAATCTATAACTTCTCTTTTACAGTCAGTGCATAACTTTAGGACACTGGAATTGTTCTTACTGAACCATGCCTTGGAACGTGCATAGCTGTTTTCATCTATTGGGGAACCACCCAATAGAGATAAATTGTTATAGTCAGCAACGCTGAGAAATAATAATCTTCAAGCTGTCCAAGTCTACCAAAGTCATAGTGATACTAAATCAACAGAAAAATACTGATTGATGGGCAATGAGGTGATTGTTCATATAAACTGTACGGTACATGGGTACTGCAGTCTTTAACCAATCCCTCCCCAAATTCTTTGTTATTTAAATAATTTTCAAGAGAGTGTCATGTAATGTTCCAAATCAGAAATTAAGTCAGTTGGGCATTTTTACTTTAGAATCAATAGAAATTTGTTATATGCGAAATAGAAAAGGAAAGCACAGATTATATTCAGAAATTTGAGAGGAAGGTTTGTGAGAGTTGACCCCCCTGCTATAACCCCCTCCCCAGAGCGGGGAATGAAAGGGTTAACTCCCTAACTCCCCAGAGCTATCAGAGCAGAGCAGAAAGAAATGCCTAACTCCCCAGAGCTATCAGAGCAGAGAAAAAAAAAAAAAAAGAAAAAATGCACCTGCAAGGTTGTTCTGTCTCAACGAGATAAGTAAGACAAGTAACTGTTCTGTTCTGGGCACATAGTGACTGGGCTAGGACCCCCAGTCTCCATGGTTACTCAACCCCAAACCCCTCCAATCAACTTCTGCCAAGTCCTATCCTGCTCAAAATTAACCAATGCAATCTGCTTCTGTAAATTTGCTTGCCTCCCTGCGCCCTTAAAAACCCTACACAATTCCCCTTCGGGGCCCCTCCGCACTTGTTTGCCTGGGGGACCCCATGCGCATGGAAATAAACTTTTTTCCCTCACCAAGAATTGAGTCCTTGGGGTCTCTTTCCCTGCGGCGTCGGCCCTAACATCTTGGAGGCCCCAGCGAGATAGCACGTCTCATGGGAGGTGACCTCAACGGCTCTGCGGTGGGTGAGTACGACCGGTCGCTTCTTATTTTTACTCTGAGGATCAATCTACTGGTATTTTATGCCCCGAGCCAACCGGGCAATTTTTGTTACCAGTTTTTGTTATCTGTTATCTGTTCTCTGTTCTCTGGTGACCGGGGGACACCCCACACGGTTTTCCGTGACTCACCGTCTGCGATAGGATTTTCCTATCGGTCTGGGGAATTTCATTCCCAATCTGTGGTCCTTCTGGGCCAGTCTGGGGAATTTCATTCCCAATCTGTGGTCCTTCTGGGCCAATCTGGGGAATTTCATTCCCAATCTGTGGTCCTTCTGGGCCAATCTGGGGAATTTCATTCCCAATCTGTGGTCCGTCTGGGCCAATCTGGGGAATTTCATTCCCAATCTGTGGTCCGTCTGGGCCAATCTGGGGAATTTCCTTCCCAATCTGTGGTCCGTCCGGGCCAATCTGGAGGCACCCCCTAAGGTGACTCATCTGATGTGAAACTCATGCGTGAGAGTGAGGTGGCCGGCCTGTTTGTCCTGTGTGTTGTGACTGTTGTGATCGGTTATTTGTTGTGTCGCGCGTACGCTAACCACTCTTTGTCTTCAGAACACCATGGGACAAACGACATCGTCCCCATTGTCCCTCACCCTCGACCATTGGTCAGAGGTTTGAGAGAGGGCTCACAATCTCTCCTTATAGGTTAAAAAAGTAAATGGCAGACTTTCTGCTCGTCTGAGTGGCCCACATTCTCCGTGGGTTGGCCACCGGAGGGGACTTTCCACCTTCCCCTCATCTTAGCAGTTAAGAACATGATCTTCTGCCCTGGACGAGAGGGCCACCCCGACCGGATCGCCTACATCTTGGTATGACAGGACCTCAGGGAGGAGCCCCCACCGTGGGTAAAACCCTTCCTTCCTCCGCCCTCTCCTTGGTTGCCTGCTTAAACTTGTTACTAACTTAGGGGCTTCTTGCCCATTTCTGTTGTAGGATCCATATGGCTTATTAGATTAAAGGTTCATGATAAAAAAATTATTTCCTTTAGCTGACCAAACTGTACAAAAAGCTCCCCTTTGTTTGTGTCTTTAATGTTGTGGCGCCTTGTTTAATATGTAAGACTTCAATTGATTGCTTGCAACCTCAGCATACCTTTTAAAAGGAGTATTTTTTCCTCTCTGGTAAAAATGTAAACATGTGCACATATATATGTATATCTATGGTTATTAAAAATCATATCAACTTTACCAAGTAAAAACCAGATGGTAGTATATTTGAGCCAGTTAAAAGGTTACAGTTTTGTTTTTAAAATACAGCATTTTTATGTGGTAAAAAGACATAAAATAATTAAATATGATTTAGACTACTAGAAGGTGACTTCAAGGGTTCTGTTGTGAGTTTTAATGTTGTCTGAGAAACGAGAAAAAAGGTAATTGACTGGTAATAGTAAAAAGAGGGACAAAGAGAGTGGTCTTCAAGTAAAGGTGTCTGGCTATGCCAGAATATAGAAAAAGATTAAAGCTTAGTTTGAGAGATATTATTGTAAGTTGTAGAAGACTCGAGAGGATGTGAATTTTATTTGTCTTGTATTTGTCTCGATTTATAGTACTACAAATAACAGGTTTGACAAAAAGTAAATGTGTTCAGAATTTGACAGTATTAGATCAGTTTTGATAAAAGTATACATAAGATTGTACTTTGCTGCAAAATGTTTCCATTAAAATGAGATTATAGGTGATACTACAAATAAGATACAAGTTCTTACATGTACTGTGAACATCTGGGAGATTATGCAACACAATTTTGTTACCTATAAAAAAGCCCTTTTTGTTAAAAATATAATTTTAGTAAAATGATGGCCTGTCACGTGACACCCTTGGACAAAAAAAACAGTGTGCCATCCAGATGAAGCCGGCTCTCTGATCCGGAATGCCAAAACCATGTTCTCCTTTTGTGCTACCCTGACTGGACATCCAGAGGTAAGGAGGTTTCCCAGTATCGCCAGTTGTTCTCTTTGTAACTCAGTCGGCCCCACATGTTAGACAAAAATTACAAAGGTTTGAGAGGTTTAAGAAAATGCCCCTCAGCCAGTTAATAGAGATAGCACAAAAAGGTCTTTAAAAACTAAAAAATTTACAAAAAGATAGCCAAGGTGTTATAAAAAAAAAAAAAAAAAAAAACTTTAAAAAACAGACGAGAGTTTCTAGGGACAATTGGATACTGTAGGCTAAATTTTACTAAAATGCTTGCCTCTATATGACTCTCATAAGGGAGAAACTCAAAATTCGCTGAACTGGACTGATAAATGTAAACAGGCCTTCCAACAGCTCAAGCGGGCCTTGACAGAGGCCCCAGCCCTGGGACTCCCTGACGTTACAAAGCCTTTCATCTTGTTCATAGATAAACTCAGGGACATTGCCAAAGGAGTCCTAACTCAGGACATTGGCCCTTAAAAGAGGCCTATAGCCTACCTCTCCAAAAGACTTGATCCAGTAACAGGAGTATGGCCCCCTGCCTAAAAATACTAGCTACTGTGACAATGTTACTTAAAAAGACAAAAAAACTCGCTTTGGGCAAGTGATTTCTGTGGTAACCTCTCACAGTTTAGAGACTTATCAAAACCCCTCCTAAAAAAAGGCTCTCCAATGCCAGAATTCTACTGTCAAGCCCTGCTTCTAGACCCAGAGTCAGTGATATTCAAGACTTCTTCAGCTTTAAACCCAGCCACCCTTATGCCTGATGATGACCTGGAGAAACAAAGGACACCTCTCCATGAGTGTGCTGACATCCTCAAACTACAGCGGAACCTACAGGCTGATCTTACTGACAAGCTTTTGAAAAATGCCGACAACTGTTCGATGGAAGCAGCTTCATCCAAAACGGCAGAGACAGATGAGTGGCCGGGACAGCAGTGACCACCAAAAAGGAGGTACTCTGGGTTAAAGGGTTAGAGCCTGGCACCTCTGCCCAAAAGGCGGAGCTCATTGCTTTGACTGATGTACTAAAACTAGCCACAAAAAAGAGGGTAAACATCTATACTGATAGTAAATATGCTTTTGCTACTATACATATACATAGAGCCATCTATTAGGAGCGAGGTCTCTTAACCTTGGCCAGAGCTAAGATTAAAAAAAAAAAAAAAAAAAGAGGGCTCCACAAATCCTAAATTTGCTGACAGCAGTCTGGCTGTCAGCAGATTACTGCTATTCACCTGAGGAAACAATTTGGCAGATCAGGCCGCTAAAAGAGTAACAATCACATGAGAGAGGCCAGCCAAAAAAGTAACTGCTCTGATGTGACTCCCCCCGACCTTATCAAAACCAGTCTACACAAAAAAAGACTACACTGGTTGTTGTGAGCCATCTAACGGATTCCAGTCCCTGTGACTAAAAGACAAGTACAAAATTTCTAAGAGCCACAGGACTGATCCAGAGTTTGGGACCCTGGCAGAGGCCTGTTGTCTACCTTTCCAAGAGACTTGGTTCTGTGGCAACCAGATGGCCACCCTGTCTGCGGTGATTTCTTCAATGGCCCCCTCATAAAGGAGGCTTAAAAATTGACTTTTGGACACAAACTCTTAATTGTTTCCTCCTATTCGCTGGAGACTCTCATCAAGGCCCCACCAGACCGATGGATGTCTAATTCCCAAGCCATACATTATCAGGCACTATTTCTGGAAACAACAGCTTCAAACTCGGCTACTTTGCTGCCTGAGGATGACCCCTCGTTGCCTCATTGATCACCTCACGGAACATCGACCTTATCTAGTTGATAAGCTACTGTCTACAGTTCCATCCTACTTCTCTGATGAAAACAGTTATGTCTCTCAAGAGCCCATTTACACTTAAAAAGACCAACATCTGGCAGCTCAGCTTCCAAGAGATTCCGGGGGCTAATATCAAGCTAGCCCAGTCTGTGAGCTTCAGATGCCCTCAGTGCCAATTGATAAATCTAAAAGTACTGCAACAAATAAAAACCACTGGTTATCGTGGGACTATGCCTAAAAACACTAAAAAATAGATTTTACAAAAATAAAAAGCCTAAACTTCAAAAATATAAGTGTTTTCTACTTAGTCTGAGTCAGCTCTGATAACAGTTTCTCTGATTTGGTCTCCCTTTTTATCCGTGGGGTCCAACAATGGCCTGGCTTTTATAGCCTAGTAACTCAAATTAACCTAAGCTTTACAGATCAATTAAAAAAACTCGATTGGGCTTACCAGCCTCAGAGTTCAAAAAAAGGTAAAAAGATAAGTTAGATTTTAAAGACTATAATTACTAATGGCCTTAAAAACTGACGAAAACTGGGTGAGTCTCTTTTCCTTCTGCCCCTTTGCATGCGTGATACACCCCCTATGTTACAGATATTTCCTCTTTTGAGGTTTTATGTGAGGTTTCTAAAAATTAGTTAATTTAACTAATCAAGATCTTATTAAGTCTCCCCAGACTTTTCAGCTAGCTGTGACTTCTATCCACTGGTTACTTCGCTGCTGCCCACTACAGCTAAAGAGCCTAGACACCTGGACAAGCGACCTCACCGTAAATCTCTTAAGCCACAATAGATTGTCAAAATAGCTAAAAAAGCCTGCCTAAATTCAACGTTCCCAATGCAGACAAGTCCCAACTTCAAAAGACCGTCAGCCTACAAATAAGTAAACTGTCATTTCTTCCAAAGACACTTTAAAGCTTAAGATTGTCTAATATAACTGATAATTTTGTGTTCTCCTCCTTTATAGAGACCCCAAGGAGGCCTCTGTCTGACTTAAAAATTGTTACTTATATGATAAAACAGAGTAAATTTAAATGTTGGTTTTCTTTCTCCTTTTGGTTAACAGCTTTAATGACAGCTACAAGACCTTTGTTAATCCTCCTACTGGGCCTTATGTTGTAAACAAGTTGATAAACTATGTCAACGTTCTTAAAAGCTTGTGATTTTAAAGACACATACAAAGTTATAAACAGATGCAATAAAAAAGCTAAAAAAAAAAAAATTAAATCTCAAGAGCCCCCTTCAAATAAAGCCAAAATGTTCTCCTTCTAGAAATCAATCCTGCCCTATATTCTCTCTTTACTGAGACCCCTGGCTGGATTCATTATAGTCATGGCTATAGCCCCTTACCTCATTAACCGAGTAACCCAGTTTGTGAGGGCTCAGATCTCTCAAGTAAAGGTTATGATGCTACATCAACAGTATGACCCCTTACCAATACAGGACCTTTAAGATTAAAAGTCATCAAAAAAAAAGAAAAGGGGGGAATGTGAGAGTTGACCCCCCTGCTATAACCCCCTCCCCAGAGCGGGGAATGAAAGGGTTAACTCCCTAACTCCCCAGAGCTATCAGAGCAGAGCAGAAAGAAATGCCTAACTCCCCAGAGCTATCAGAGCAGAGAAAAAAAGAAAAAAGAAAAAATGCACCTGCAAGGTTGTTCTGTCTCAACGAGATAAGTAAGACAAGTAACTGTTCTGTTCTGGGCACATAGTGACTGGGCTAGGACCCCCAGTCTCCATGGTTACTCAACCCCAAACCCCTCCAATCAACTTCTGCCAAGTCCTATCCTGCTCAAAATTAACCAATGCAATCTGCTTCTGTAAATTCGCTTGCCTCCCTGCGCCCTTAAAAACCCTACACAATTCCCCTTCGGGGCCCCTCCGCACTTGTTTGCCTGGGGGACCCCATGCGCATGGAAATAAACTTTTTTCCCTCACCAAGAATTGAGTCCTTGGGGTCTCTTTCCCTGCGGCGTCGGCCCTAACAGGTTCAGTATCACAGTTACAGCAACCAAACAACTTAAGTATATGATTTTTATCAGAGTACAACACAAGCAATATTTAGTTAAGTAACTTGGAATGAAAAGCACTGTGGCAGGCAAAATGATGGCACCACCAAAGACGTCCAGGCCCTCGTCCCTAGGACACATTATCCAAATGGCAAAGGAGAGTGAAAGTCGTGGGTGGAATGAAGGTTGCTAATCTTCATTGAGATAGAGAGGTGATTTGGATTAACCAGGTGCAACCAGTGTAGGAGGGTTCTTAAAGGAGAAATAAAGAGTCAGAATGATTTGTCAGGAGAAACACCAGCCTGCATTTGTTTCTAAGATGGAAGAGGTCCCATGAACATGGGGGTGCTTCTAGAATCTGGAAAAGGCATGAGAACAGAGCCTCTTTAACCCCTCCAGAAGGAAATCCAGCTCCTCCAACAACTCACTAGATTGTTTTGGTTTTGTGATTTATGGAAATGCAAGATAACACATTTTTGTGACATTTAGGCACTGAATTTGTGGCAAAGCATTAGAGCAGGAGTAGGAAACACAGCCATCTTCCTTAATATAGAAAGATTATAGCAGATTGTAGTTCAGGAATTGTGGCCCTTTTTTTCTGCCATTTTTTATATATGAATAAAACTTTACAGCTAAGTAGTATATATTTAAAGAGTAAATACTTGAAACACCATTAATACACACCTATATTTTCTCCTGTATGAGAGCATGCTTAGCAACTCTATTATTTATAATTATGCTATGATTACTCACAGAACGCACTGTGTGAATGAGTTATTGAATATTCTATGGAATAGTTATAACACACTATTAAAAATAAAAAGTTATGACACAGAGTACATTCTTACTATATGCAATATAAGAGGATGGTATTTTTGAATTTTAGAGTTTCTAAAATAAAAGAGAAAAACAATTTCAAATTCTAATTGTGTTGAGATGCAACTGCAGAATATCTTGAAAATAGCAAAGGGTGTTGACATGAGGATGAGAGAACAAAGTCTGGACTCCTCAGATGTACAATGAAATCATCACCCTGCTGCGTTTGACAACAGAGAACACCTAACAAACTGTACACAGGCAGCCTGGTGTACTGTAGGTGCTCACTAAGTAACACGAGAGAATATTAAAATCTCTTTCCTGTCCCCTTTTAATGGATACGCTGCAGCAGCCCAGCCCTTCAGCTTGGTAAGAGTAGAAAGTTGCCTTCATGGTGTCTAGTGTTTCCTTTTCTGTTGTAAATCACTGTAAACGATGTCTTTTCCTAAAGGCAGAACACTAGGCATGCTGATCTTGCTTGTACCCCAGGGCCTTTGTGTTTAGTGTTCCTTGAGCCAAGAATCTCTCTCTCTTCTTTTTGATACTGGGGACTGAACTCATGACTGCGCTTGCAAAGCAGGCGTTTGTGCTGCTAAGCTAAATCCCCAGCCCCAAGCCAAGAATATCTTTATTTCAGATATTAAATGGCTTAACTCTCATTCCCCCCCTATCTCTGTTCCCTTATCACCTTGCAGAATGGCCCTCTTTGTCAATATATTTGAAGTTTTCTCTCTACAATTATATTCGTTTACTTTGCTTTAGTACCTAACAGAACCTGATGATACACTTTTGCATTAAGGTATTCTAGAGAAGCATAACTAATAGGATATGTGCACAGTACATGCATACTATACATGAATGCTACTTGTTCTAAGGCACTGGTTCAGGCCATTATGGAGACAAAGAAATCCTTAATCTACCATCTGCAAACTGACTGAGGACCCAGAGAAGGATGAAAAATGAATTTCTGTCCAAGCCCAAAGGCCCAAGGACTAGAAGCACAGATGGTACAAATTTTGGTTCAAGGACATTTAAATAGGTTGACCAAGGAAAGCTGGCCCTTACTTGATGTGGGCGCTATCATCCAGTCCATTGTGTGTCTGGGCAGAGAATGGTGAACTTGCTGTCTGACTGAGCTGAGACATCCACCTTCCACCCTCTGTCCTCAAATATTGGTGCTTCTGTTTCTCAAGCCCTTTGGACCTGACACTTTCACCACTGGCTCCCTTGGTTTTCAGGCCTTCAGTGCCGGTTATGGGACTCCTCAGCCATCCTAACCAGGTGATTATACATGTGGCACCTCTCTTACTGTTTCCCTTTCTCTGATCTATGCAAGGGCTAAATAATGATTTTCTACTTATTCTCTAAGTCTCAAGTGTGGGAAAACTGATCCAAGACAGAGTTGTGGTTTATAGAGATCTCAAAAGCCACCCAACTGCAAGAGAAAACCATTGCTCTTTCTGTTGGCAAATAGTGTGAGCACAGAGCACGGGGACCACACAGCAGGGAGGTGTAAATCCCTACCTGCCGTGGGGCAAGACATGTGGACAGGGCATACAGGACGTTGGCTACCAGTTCTTCATCAGATGGTTCCCTGGTTCTGTGGTAGGAGTAGGGTGGCTAGTGATACTCGAGGACCAGGAGGGCAGAAAAACATCTGCCTATCATCCCTATCATCTTGGACACTTTCTAAGTTCTCTTCATTTATGATTTTGTTTCTTTTAGTAACCTTTCAAAGGCTGGGCCACAGTGGTGTTAAGTGATGTCCTCAGTGTTCCCTGCAGAACAGAGCTCAGGATACCTACATGCCTGTGAGAACAACAGTAACACATAGTAGAGAAGCACTGGAAACGTTAGCATACTCACATCCACTTATGGAAACTCACATTTAGCAATTAAAGGCTGGAGGCGAAGTATGATTAGAGTGTTAACCCATCTGTTGGGAGGAGAAACAACATTTGCTACTACCTTTATTCCAGAATAATTAGAAAACCCATTTGATTTATTTTTGATGAGAAAGTATTTCAAATGTCATTAGACAAGAGTCATGATCTCAGCTGGGTGTTGTGGCTCATTCCTATAATCCCAGAACCTGGGAGGCTGAGACGGAGGATCATTATGAGTTCGAGACAGCCTGGACTACAAAATGAACTCTGGGCCAGCCTGAACTGTATAGCCAGACCCTGTCTCAAAAAGACAAAAACAAACAAACAAACAACAAAAAAAAAAAAACCCAAAACCAAAAAAACCCATAATGATCTGTCAAATTCCAAAATTCACATTAAATCCATAATTATTAATACATTTTATAGGTATTCTTAATTAATTAGGATGAGTAGCAATTTTTTAGATCCTGAAACAGGAAATAGAAATCACTAAAACAAATTTTAATCACTAAACAAATTTTAAACACCTGTTAGAGCCTTCTGGGTTGCTCCATTACATAAGATGTATTGACACAACTCACAGCTAGAGACTTTGTAGTGAACCCAATCACCCCAAACTAGGAAAACGTAGCTTTTTGCATTAAAGCACTAACACAAATGTGAGGACAGATATTTAAGCAAGATTTTCATGGATCTTTATGGAGCCATTAAACTGCAGGAGACACCTTACTGAGTTCTTATTTCTAAAGGGATAACTAGCTTCCAGTTGCCCAAGACTACCTCTTGATGAGTGAGGTTATCCAGTGGTTATGTGCTGAGTTATGTCTAACCCCCATTTTTTTTATGCTGAAACCTAACTCCCAGTGGCCCAGAGTCTGACTGTACTTGGCAGTGAGGTCTTGGGAGAGGCACTGAAGAGAGGTTATACGGTGAGCCCTGACTAAGCCAATCTGACCGGTGTCCTACTAAGACAGGATTAGGCTGCAGGCACACATAGAGGGAATGAGAGGTGAGGAAGCTCTTCTTTCCTCTCCAGCGTGAGCATCCAGGAAGGAGAGCAGGAAGGAAGGGTAAAAGCGTTCCTGTGTGTTGGGACCGGTAGTTTAGCAGAAAAAAACAAAAAACAAAAAAACATGCCTTCCAGAAACTACTTCTGCAAAATGCACATTCATAGGAAAACAAAAAGGCAAAAAGTGGATGAGTCTTTTTTCATAAATTCTTCCATTTTAATGCTCATTTTGACAGTTAGAAACAGAGCTAATTTTATCATAGAGCAACTCACATTTCATAAAATTTCTTTGATTTCCTTGAAAATCTGTTTTTCAAATGTGTGATGAGCACAGACATCTTTCATAAGGAACTTTCTGTGGGGCTCAACACCACTCTTTTCTGTGGATAATAACAGTTTGCCTTTTCCTCGTGGATTTAGATGAGATTAAATGATTAATATATGCAAAATCTTTGGGATAAAACCTGGCACTGATGTGCCCTAGGTAAGCATTTGTTAAGGAAGTATGTGACTCTGAAATGATAGGCTCTGTTCTAACCTATTGTTGCTTACCCAGAATGTCATAGGAATTATATTTCCTACACCTACAACCACTGCCCCTCACCATCTGCCCCTTTCTCATTCTCATACTCCAGTCTGTAACAGATACAACCGATTCTGGGGTCCGGGAAGATGGACTACAGATTCTTAACAACACATACACTTAATTCACCATGGCCTCGGGACCAGTCCTGTTCTAGGTACCATGCGTTTAACTTACATAATAGGTGTGTGAAACAGATACTATTATTAGTCCTATCTCAAGGTGAAGAAACTTAATTCCAGACAGGGTGCACCATTTTCCCAAGTTCAGGTTGCAGAGGAGGCTGGGAACCTAAGCCACCTGACTCCTGGGTCCACACTGGATTCCAGGAAGCCCCAGTGTCCTGCCTGTCTCATGGTAACCTTGGCTCTGAATCAGGAGTCCACCATCCAACACATATCTCTTTTCCCCAAGCATCTGACTCATGGTCAGAAGGGGGGAAATGAATGCTGAGAGTGACTCGGGGACCTTGAGATAGAAGGTGGTATTGACCTCGATACTGCAGCAGCTGTTCCTTCCTCGTCCTGTACCCCAGTCAGAAAATAGTGACAGCGATGGTGACAGAACCTGGACCTGAGTCAAGGGTCCTGGCTGGACTGGGAGTGATGTTCAAAATCCCTTTTCACAGCATCTCTCAGCATCTTATGTGTGTGATCCAAGTGCTCCCCTGATTTGTCCCATGGTCACTTCCAGCCCGTGGACATGGTGGGCATTCAGGGCCAAACGGTGCACACTACTGTGAATGCTGCAGGGCTACAGACAATGCAGTTAGCTGATCTCTCAAGAGGTACCAGAAAACACATCAGATTAGGAAAACTGGAGAGCAGAAAGAAGGATTTTTTCCACAGCTGACATTTTTGCAAGAATCTAAGAATCACTCTCTTCTGGGAAAAGTTGCCCAGGGTAAGAATTTATTTAACAGGCTGCAAATTGTAATGCTGATAATTAGATCTCGTGCATTGCTCATTATATTTATTGCTGAAATGTCCATTACTCTATTGATTCCAAGACTGAATAAAGAGAGATTTTTTAAACAGCTCTAGTGTAAAACTGTAGAAACTGGATAATGAACAGCTCCATGGGGTTTGCTGTTTTGTGTTATCAAAGTGTTTGGCTTTTGCCATTCCTGGTGCCCGTGTGGAAGTGGATCTTCTGTGTGAGTGCTACCAGGATGCTCTCTTCCCTCTGGAATCAGAAGCTCACTGCAGGTAGCCTTCAATCCCTCTTAACCAAGCTGCGGCATGTTAGAGGATGCAGTAGATAATGCGAATCGAAGCCAAGGTACCTTGCTGAACTCTGTGCTGTCCTCAGAAATGCTGTGGACCTGGGGTGGGTCTGCAGCTGTGACTGTTGGGGCCACCAGAGAGGCTGCAGAGTCGGAGGTCTGTTGCAAGACAGGGGCTGCCCATCTCCTGTGTCTCCCTTGCCACCTGGGTGGGCATTTGCTCTCCATCTTCAGTGCCCCAAGGCCCCTACCTCATGATGCTTTTTCTCACTCCCAGGAGGCTGGTGAAGGATGAAGCCGCCATAGATGCTCTGATCAGAGCAAACCATGCATCTGAGGAGACCATTACAGATATGCTTGACTTTTCAGGGGTAGAAGTCGATGCTTTCCTCATGGGGAGTTCCTGAAGGTCATTTGCTCTGCTCAAGACCTTCATTACCATGTCTGACATGACCTCAATACAAGTGAAACATTTGCAAGAACAAGAAACTCTCACGGGAACTCAGTACTGAATTTATAATTGCCACTTTGGCTTTCTGTTATTTCATAGGGCAAGGAAAATGTTGCCATTTCTTAGCTGGGCAAAACCAACACAAAATAAACAACAAATCAGAATGCAAACTAGAATCCATCACTATAATGTAGAGAGCTCTTTAAGAAAACCATCTGGTCCCTCACAGGAAACAAAACCAGAGCAGTGGAATTCCAGTTGCTCCCTGACAGCTGGATAAAAGCCCTGATCTCAACCCTGAGCAGCTGGGATGGCTGAGACCCTGAGAAGAAAGCCACAGAATGGTCTGCAACACAAAGAGAGGTGAGGCAGAGGGTGGCAGAAGAAGGATTTAGGGGAGAACAGTCAGGAAGAAGCATCACTGGATAGAGGTCAGGGGCTAGAAACAGGGGTCCTGAGCTCACCATGCCACTAGCAGGTGTATGTTGGCCATAGTCTGTGAGAGAGACACTCTTGAGCTCCTCTGTTCCACTGTCCCGGTGCCTATGCCCAGGACACCTACACACCTGTACCTCAAGGGCTAAGGGTCCTGTATTAGTTTGTAGATTCAGATTTCTCCAGGGTCCTTCAGAGTTTCTTGGACCACCCAGAAGACTCTCAGAGGCCTGCCTTTACTCGATTCCCTCATTTTTACCCTAGGATGCACTTAGAGGTCCCTTCCCCTCTTGAATATCAGCACCCTTGCCTTGGTCACCTCGGTAGCTCTAAACCCCAGTTTACCTCTCCAGATCTGTGAAAGCTTCAAATTCTTTATGCCACAGATTCTGCTCACCTCTTGGACTAATAATGAAGCACCAGCAAATACCTTCTGCATGGCTGCTGGCTTATTTCGGTGCATTGCTCTTCTCCATAGGTCCTTGGTCCTGTGATTACTAGATTTCTTTTTCATCATGCACTGATATGCTCAAGCACCTCAGCTTTTTGTATTTGATTCAGTCTTTATGATTGTTTTTGGTGGCGATGGTGAGGAGGGGGCAGATAATCCAACGTTTCTGACCTCTGAAAACCATACAATAGAACAATGAACTACATGACCAAACCTCTGCCTTGGTAATTGCTATAATTATTTTTTTAAAATTTAAGCTAAAATTCATAGAGCATAAAATGAATAGTTTCAAGTGTAAAATTCAGTGACATTTACTGCAGTTGTGATGTTGTGCAGCTGACATCTCTAATTAGTTCTAAAACATTATCATCACTTGTTGGGGACCGCGGATTATAAGCTGAGTCTAGAGGCTGTCCAAGCCTGTTCTTGTTCTGCTCTTTGAGCCAGACTGGAAACTCCCTGCTCTTTTCTGGTCACAGCTGGAAGTCCTAGAGCTAGAGGCTGCTGTGGAGCTCACGGGGATAAGGCACCTGGAAAAAATGACTTTCTCATTGCCTCCCATCTCATCCCTGCAGGAATGCTTTGTTCTTACCAACATCATTACTGTTCCCGAATCCCTTTTCCCACGCACTGGCTAATAAGATAGTAGCTAGTTAGAGAGTCTTGGTTTTTGCCCATCCCAAGCACTGACCTCCCAGCCCCCCACTATATATTATGAAACTGTCTCTGTCTCTTATTTTGTCTGTTTACCACACCCCTCATACAGGCAGTTGGGGATCTTGGCCGGGTCCCAGATAATCACCCTCAGAAGGAAGTTCTGTATGTATTAAGCAATCTCTTTCCTTCACTTTCTCCCTGCTTCTTGGAACCACTAATTTTTTCCCCTCTATGTATTTACCTATGACAGATATTTCATATGAAAGGAATCTTAGAGTATGTGACCTTTTGTCCAACTTCCTTCAAGTAGCATGCTTTCTTACAACGTGTTATTTTTTGTTAGCATAATGTTTTTGAGTTTCAGCCATGTTGTACCAGTGTGCTGTTTTGATGACTGACTAGTATCGTACTGTATGAGTCTAACCTATTTTATTTATCAATTCACTGATGGACACCTTTGACCCATTGTGAATAATGTAGTCAATATAACATTTATATCCATACTTGCCATTCTCATATGTTCGGTGAATATTAGTATTTGAAACAAACTGCCCATTTCCCCTGCAGAGCTTTCAATAGTATATTCCCATTGCTCAGGAAGTGATAAGTACCAGGCGGGGGACCTTGGATCTGAAGCCCAGTACCAGACCTCCTCATCTTTCAGGCTCATGTGTGTAAAGCTGTCACTTACATCAGCCTCTGGCCCTGTGCATGTTCTCATGTATATCCCGAAAACCCTGCCCCGTGGCACTGAGAAAAACCCTCAACCTGCACAGTGGGTTGTGCTCAGCATCCTTTAGTAACCACCTTAGAAGTGCAATTAAGCTTCATCTTTCAAGAAACAGTGACTGCCAGTAGGACCTGGGGCTAAGACTGCACACAGAGGTAAAGTCCATCACTGTTTTTCTGCAACCTTTCTTTTTTTTTTTTTTAATTTTATTTAAGGAGAAAAAAGAAAAAAAAAACAGAAAAAGGGTACAAGTTATACAGAGTTTCAGAAAAAGTAAACAGTAGGAAATCACTAGTTAAGTTACATATTATCATCTTAGAAATAGTTGTTGAAGTTACAAAATTAAAGCCTATAGAGGGGACTTTCAAACAGTGAGACTGCAAACAGTTTTGTTCAGTGATCCAACAAAACTCAGTAATATGGTTATCTATCTTATACACTTAAATATACATGCAGTTATATCTTTTAGAGGACTTTCTTTTCCTTTCTTTTGTACAATGACAATTACACATTTTGGGTTTTATTACTGCCACAGTTCTTACTACTGTAGTCATCACCTTATGAATTTGCAAATGTCACAGTTTATTTCACCATAATTTCTGGAAAGTTTGCCTCAGTTTTTAGAGATAAATATGGAGAGTTACAATTGAAACATGTCCTGGATGTCTAGGGACATCAACTCATCTGTTTATTCCCCATAACCACCTGCACAGGAGGTACTACCATGATTTTGGAGTACTGTTGAAACCATTGAGGCACTGAGAGACTGACACAGATGGGAGCCAGCTACCACTCAGCAAAGCAGGATGTAAACTCCAGCTTTTAACTCCTGAGTCTATGCTGCATACTTAGGTATCAAACGTCGGTTTTACTCAAATGTTTACACCTAATATCCAACTCCCACTTTATGTACCCCCTAGCTTGAAAAATACTGTTTATGTTCATATAATGAAAAAGACCCTAGCAAAGTTCTTAGACACATTTTCCTTCTGTTTAACAACTTTGGGACTTGACTTTATAGTACCTTGAGAAAACCTGTGTCAATTTAATATTGAAATGATCAGACTCTACCTCTAGAGGCATAATCAGCAGGCCGGAGTATAATCTCACTGCTACTTGTTTGAGTGGCTCATGGTCGATGCATCCTAATTTTACCCTAATTTACATTCCAACTTTATAATTCTAGAATGTCAATGGACAGCTGCATGAATAATTTTGTCTACAAAGATGCAAACACTGGAAGAGAAAATAAAGCTATTCTGGAGTATATGTCAGGGAGTGGACATGATTTCCTTGCTTCTATATTTCCACTATATTCTTTTTAATTTGCTGCCTCTTAACTTGCTTAAATTGAGACTTCTTTTGTTTTTCTTCAAGTACTTGATGGACCAAGATAATTAGCAAAAAGTCAGGAGCATTGAGAAACTCGAATCTCGATGGTAAGATGATTTAGGGTGACATGTCATAGAGCTTTTTTTGCACTTCGAAGTTTGTTCTGCATAATCGAATGCAGCTGCTTTTAACTTCAAGCAAGATATAATTGTTTTGTTCATTGCTTTATTCAGTGGCAGAGACAAAGACTAATAACCATCATTGGTTGGATTCTAAATCACCAAATCACACTTTAAAAATATCAATTTTCATATTTTCCTGAATGAAATTGTCCTTTTAATTAGTAGGGAAATTTAATCCTCATTGTTCACGGAACCAAGCATTATACCTAGGCACACTGTATGACAAAGGGCAGGCTTTGGTTATGTAGGGGCAATAGGGGCCTGGTGTGGACTGAACAGCAAGAACCATGAGATGAAAAGAAGTTAAAGTCCAAATGGCAGTTTTACACAGAAAAAGTTAATCTACAAACCCACTAGGGTAAGCTCCTGACTTGGTTACTTTTCTCATTGATGAGACAAAATACCAGATACTCAAAGATAAACGAGAAAAGGTTTATTTTGGCTCACAGTTTGTAGAGGTTTCAGCTCAGAGTCAGCTCTGTTTAAAGCAAAGGGACATCGCAGAGGAGAAAGAGTCCATGGCAGGCAGAAGGCAGGGAGGCAGCAAAGCAGTAAGAAGCAGTAAATAACCAGCAGTGTTAGCAGCAGCTGTATTTCTGTCCCTTGTAGTCTACCTGGGTTACCTGCCCTTGGAGTAGCACCCACACTCAGTGCAGCTCCCTTAGTCCTAGGATTGTACCATGCATCGATTCCAGCATCACATCCTTAATCCTAGCATCACAGTCTAGATCCAGCCACCTCTGAACAGCTCCACTTGTGACCACAGGAGGCTTCAGGCTGACATCTAGGTCCAAGCCGTAAGAGCTTCCTAAGCATTGTTCATGCAAGACCACCTGAGCACTCTGCTTCTCTCTCATGTGACACATCCAGGGATGTATGTACGGGCACATGTAGATTTTAAACATTATAGCATTCTATTTGCATTGAACAAAACTTTATGTACATAGACTTGTTAGAGGTCAGGACATTTTCCCTTGACAAATCATACAATTTTATGCCTGAAGATTCCATTACCAGATCTTAACAGGAAACATGGGTATATAAAGTTCAGGAGCTGCATTCTGAATACTTGTCAGAAAAAATGCACCAGATTCAAAGACAGATTTTCCACGGTAGGTATAGGACATCAACCCACTCTCAGAGTTTGCACCCTGTTTTTTGCATTTGTAAGTATGAAAATGGCAAATACTCTTAAAAGAATTTATATATTGCACATGGAAAATTACAGCATATATTTACCTGATGAAACATCTATTTCAGGTAAGGAAATGTCACCTAACTAGACATTGTGGGAAAGCATGAGAATTTTTATGTGTATCTCAAATGAAGAATACTTTGAAAAGTGAATGCTAGATTTTAAAAGCATATTAAAAATTAACACCATAGTTTCTCTTTCCAGGGAAGTATGTGTACTGTCACATAGCTGTCAATTTTTAAGCTCTTTATAGTTTTTAAAAACAACTTTGATTGACCAACTATACCGTTTTTAGGTTATGATAATGAAATACTTCCTTTTAATCCAGAAGTAATTACTAATTTTAGAATGCTGCTGGCCCTGACAGATGACTGAATTCCTCACTCAGGAATCCTGAAATGTCAGATCTGGGTTTCCTTCATGGAGACAGTGACATTTCTGAGCACATATCTAGAATTATTTGCCACTTTAAATCCATGTAGTTTCACATCACAATACATGTCTTATAGGAAAAATATGACACTTTACTCCAAATAACACTGCCATGGAAATGAAGTAAGGAATGTTTCAGTTGAAAAGACTTCAAAAGCTAGCAGTAGGGTGAACAACAGGGCGATGAAGGTGGGGTGTTAAAAATAATTACACTGTCCTGTATTAAAGAAGTCTTGTGGCCACTAGTTATATTGATTTAACAGGATGTAACTCTCAGTTAAAAGACACAAAACAAAAACAACGCAAAACTAGTAACTTCAGAATCTTGAGGGATTAAATATTTTATCATATCTTCCATAACCAAATTATAGTCCCCAGAGGCCTAATTCTTCAGAACACACAGTTAGCTAAATTGACAGTAATTCAAAAATTTACAATTAGCTTTTCATGTTGCAGGGCTTATATATCTGCCCAGAGAGGGCTCATGTCCTAAGCCTTACTTTCAGGGTTCAGTGAGCACTTCAGGGTGCATAGGCCTGCAAATCAGTTGTATGCGACAGTGACCATGGGAGGCTTAGCATGGAGGCAGCCAAGTGTAGAACTAAAACTTCCCATAAATCTGCCCCGGGGGAGGCAAGGCAGTGGTGATCCACCGGGGACACAGGGAAGAATCTCTGGGGACTTGTTAAATGCAGTGCTGCAGAGTTTTTAACCCAGTTCATTTGAGAGGGGTGGGGGTGGGGGAGGAGTATGTCTGAGAATCTGCATCTTTAATGAATTCCTGGCTGTTTCCAGGCTGCCAGTTCAGGGACCACCTTTGAAAAAGGCACTGTGTGAATAAACATGATGGCTTCCTTTGTTATTGTCATAGGTAAGTCCTGGAATGTACTGTTTTCACAACTTCATAAAACTCATCTGGGTTTCCTTTTGCTCTGTTACTCCTTAGCCCTAAATTGACAAGAAAGAGATGAGGTCTGCATTTTATGACTGATTGGCTGACCAAGAAACTAAATCACTGAGCTTTTCATTTACTAAAAAAAAAAAACAAAAAACCTACAGTTAAGCCCCAGTTATGTGATTAGTCCTTTGTTTAACTTTTTGGACAACAAAAGCTTAGGGAAATAATCAAATGTTTAATATATTTCATCATATTAAGTGACAGTAACTGCCCTTGAGGTGCTTGTAGAAGTCTCCTGGAGTAATTGTCACAGATTGCTTGTTGAGGGTGTGAGGGACCTGAAAGGTGATGATTTTCAGAACTAGCATAGAGAGTGTGTTTCTGTGGAGAAGGAAGCCTCTCCTCAGCTCAAAGGTGATGATTTTCAGAACTAGCATAGAGAGTGTGTTTCTGTGGAGAAGGAAGCCTCTCCTCAGCTCAAACCACCTTGATTACTGATTCCACACTCACTGGGGAACTTTTCACTGCTGTAGTTCTGGCGCAATACTACTGAACAGCTCCCATAATGTCACTGAATAAATAGATCATATGCTGCAGAGGTCTATCAATAAATTCTTTTTTTATTTTAAGGTGAAAAGACAATAAAACAATATTACAATTTTAAAACAAGATAATAGGAGATTAACAATGGTTAATATATTGCATGTTGTCATCTTTAAGGCACTGAAGAACTGATCAAACAATATAGGCACAAATTGTTCTTTTCAATGAACAAATAGAAATCAGTAGTGTAATTATCTTAGCTATCTTCTGTTTGTATATAATTTTTTCTTTTCCCTTCTTTCTTTTCTCCCTTTCCCCATCCCAATAGTTCTTTCTCATGCAATTTGAATTTTGTTCACGAATTCTCTGCCTAGCCCCATGTCTTCAAGATTTCTATCTACTTGTCTGCCAGTAGATTTAGTGTTTCTGTTCTAATCTTTAGTTCTTTGATCCACTTTGACTTTAGCTTGGTGCATGATGGTGGACATGTGTCTAGTTTTGGTGTTTGACATGTGGAAAGACAATTTTTCCAGCACTATTTATTAAAGAGGCTTTCTTCTAGTGAACATATTTGGCCTCTTTGTCAAAGAAAAGTTGACAGAATATCTTTGAAGTTGTTTCTGCATCTTTTAATCTGTTCCACTTGTCCTCAGGTCTAGTTTTTAAAAAAATTTTTTTTTGCAAGTACCTTGCTGATTTTATCACAGTAGCTTTATAGTGTGATTTCAAGCCAGGGATTGTGATGTCTGCTGCTTGTCTTTGTTGCCCAGAATTGCTTTACTCTTCTAGGCCTCTTCTGTTTCCAAATGAATTTTGGGAATGTTTTGTCTAGATCTGTTAGGTATGCTGATGGTATTTTGATCATGATTGCATTAAATCTGTATAACACTTTGGGGAGTATTCTCTTCAATCTCCTCTTTCAAAGAACTGTAATATTCAATGTACAGATTTTTACTTCCTTTGTTTGATTTATGATTAGGTATTTCATTTTTGGGGGGATGCTATCAGAAGGGTGTGCTTCTCTGTCAGTGAGTTTGTTGTTTGTTTACAGAAATAATGATTTTAGAATACTACTTTGTAACCAGCTGTGTTACTGAATTTGCTTATTAAATCTAGAAGACTTTGGTGGAGATTTTGGGGTCTTCTCTGTAGAGGATCATGTCATCTGCAAACAATGATAATTGAACTTCTTCCATCCTATTCTTATTCCTTTTATTTCCCTCTCTAATTGCTCTGGATAGTGATTCCAGAACTAAGGTGAATAGGAGGGGTGATAGTGGACATCCTTATCTTGTTAGATTGAAAGCTTTCAGTTTTTGTCCATTTAGTATAATGTTGGCTGTTGGTTTGTCATAGATGGCTTTTATCAGATTGAGGTAGAGACCATCTAGTTCATCAAATGAACAGTTTGTACTTTCGTTGTTTGATTGTTTGATCATTTTTTCATGCATAAATCTTATAATCTGAACAACTACTTTGAAGATAACACTATGCAATATATTAACTAATGTTAATTTCCTATTATTTTGTTTTGAAATTCTATATCATTGTTTTTATTTTTATTTTTTTGTTAAAAGACAACAAACTCAGGTTCTGTGTCAGCAGCAAATGTCAAGAGCCTAGTGACGCTTTGCTCGGTTATCTGAGGGTGAGCCTCATTTCCAGACAGAACATCATGAAATTCAAAAGAGAAGGAGTGAGGAGAAAAAGGAGCATGGCTGATACCTACTGAATAAAGATGAAGAGCATAAACATAGGAGAAGAAATTCTCATGTCTACAAGGAGGACTTTTTTGATCAGATTTTATCAAGCTTGTCTGCCAACTTTTGAAAAGCTGTAGTTAAAAAATAGCAAGAGAGACACCTGGTAACTCTATCGGGCTCTGAAGCTAACAGCCAACACATTAAGTCCCGGGTGAGGGCACTGATGTTGCGTGATGGAAACACGGAAAACATGACTTCGATCACTTTTGATGTTCCCATCTTCAATGCTTTGATGACACACGAACAAGTTAAAATAGGATGCGCCCAGAGGCTAGAAAAGTAAAATTTCAGAGTGTTTCTGACTAGCAAGAGTTAGAAAAACTAATCAAACACCCCTGAACCTACATTGGTACCATGTCTTCCCTGTTTAGCACGTTTGCAGGACATAATGATCGCATTTATGGCAGGGAGTTGGCACACGCACATAACACATGCTAGTCCTTTTTCATCCCCTGCTCTTCTCATTCCTCCCTGCTCCTCCCAACTGTTGGTCCCCTTCCCATCTGGATCATCATGTCTGAGCATTGGTGTCCCATCCCAGATGCACAGAGCACCCAGTCCCTCTCCAGAGAGAAGTCCAGCTGTCCTCTCAGTGCCATGTATTCCTAGCTCACATATTCTCACTGTACCTCCTTCCAAAGCAGTGTTGTTCATCTTCTTAGACTCTCCTGTTTTCCAAGTTCTATCACTGTCCTGATTTGGATTAGCCCTGCTTGGGAATGCAGACATATCCTGGCCCGAGAGGGAGATGACACTCAGTGGGCTCAACAGTTGAGGGGACAGGGCACCCACACAACTGCTTACAGTTTGTGCCTGAGCACTTCACACTCATCTTGGCCCTGAGTCCTTCTCTTCTTTCTTCACAGCATCACTTGGAGACCTGTAGCTTCCATGTTCCTTCAGCCCCTGTTTAGCTGGGGCCTCATGAAAATGTTTGTGTGACAGGTTAATTACGGTATAAGAGGATCATCTCTTCCTCCAAGGGGCCTGCTGCAAGGTTCTCATCTCCACTAACTTGCCATGCTGCATCCCCAGTAAGCACAGAACCAGAAGGGCCACTTTAATCTGGATTTACAGATCCTGTACGATAGCCTTGAACTTGAGTGGGTTGTGACTGGAACATTCATGGGGTGACACTAGTGGCAGAACCATGCTCAGGTTGCTCTGCGTAACTGTAAACATTTTCATTGTCATTCCAACTCTGATGCCATAGAAGCAGAGAATAAGTGAGAAAAATCTACATGAAGGAAAACATTTTTGAACACAATAGAGTGGTTGAACAAATTGTATGTAATATTCTGAGTGGCTTGAATCAAGATTGAATACACTAGAAATAAATAATTGCTCGAATGGTCTCAAACCTTACTAAATTATAGAATAAAAAGGAAATGTTATGACTGGTACACTCTTGGGAGCCAATCACATAGTTTCACAGGGAAAACAAGAGCTCACCTGATGCCATATTTTTATCATCACAAATCTAGATGGTCACAAATCTAATGGATGCACATTGTTCTGGTTGATTTCATGCCCAGCTTTTTAAAATATTCCCTGTTTGCTCTTCCTAAGTGCCACTGGTCTGCCTCTATAATTCACATGCACAACAAAGAATGTTTTACTTGGTGAAATACAAGTCCTTTTCAAAGTGTTGTATATATTTTCTATTTTAGTGCAAATATTAGTTTATTAACTATGTATAAGATTTGACAAAGGAAATCAGGGCAAAGATAGAATAAGAATTGATTATTAAGGAGAAACTAAAGCAAGTTGGCACTCAGAGTGACATAACATAAGCTGCTGAGTGCCGGAGAGCAATTTAGCATTGAGTTCTTGGTAGGCAGAATGAGTGGCAATAACCCCAATCATAAAATCCCCATTGGTGCCCTTTTCTCCCATTGCCTCCTCAGCAATCAGCAGCAGCAAGATGGAGCTGAATGTCTCCTTGTCAGCTACAGGCTGCCAAATTTACAGATGATGAATGCAAACCTAGCTCTCTGTGAGAAGCACTGACCACAGAAGTGATGCTCTGAGCGGAGAATGCAAAGCTGATGTGATGTGGATTGGTGGTGGAATCACTAGCAAGGTATCCCTGTGTACACGTCCACAACTGAGTGAAGAGCATTCTTGCTATAGACCAAGGAGGGCAGGAGAGAGGAAGTGAAAATCCACTCACTGTGGGTGACAAGCTGAGCTTTCAACTTGGTTGCTGTAAGTAAAGCTATTCCTGAGCTCACTGACACCACTGTACCTCATCAGTTAGGATTCAAAAGAACTAGCAAAATCTGCAACCTCACTCCCTCTAAAGTAGATGGTGTCCAGCAATATGTGGTCAAAAAGTTCTCAAGGAAGGGAAGGCACCCAGAACCAACACCCAACATTCAGCCTCTTGTCACACTACATATCCTGCAACACAAACACTGCTGCACTGCTCTGAAGTGGGCTAAGGAAAGTGAGGAGGAGGAGGCTTTAGAGAGCGCTATACTTTTGACCAAGAGAATGTCAGAACAGATCACAGAGCGATGCAGAGCCCTCTCTCACAGCTTCTACTTCTAGGACTAAGTCCAGGCAGAAACAAGACTTTTTCAAGAGTAGGAAATAAGCTAAAATATCTTCACTAGTTATAGTTTAAGAATACCCCTGTTAATCAAAGGAGAAGCAGTGTGTTTGGGGAGTTAAACTTTAGGAGAACCACAGGCCCATGGCATGATGGAACACAGTGCCCCACACTTTCTCTAGGAGAAACACAATTGTGAGTCTGATTGTTTCAAGCCAAATATATCACTGGATGGCATTCTCTGCATGACTGGAAATTCTTCAAGGTCAGGCTGTGTCCCTGATCCCTGGGTTTAGCAGAGCTCCATCTCCTTACTGAGCAATGGGGACCCTATTTTGTAAAAGGTTTGTTCACGGGATCTTGAGGCTCTATCATTAGAAGCAACTAATATATTAGTATTCTGTGTTTCTGTTCTGGGCTGTTTATCAGAAAGAATCGCATGTGTGACACAGAGTAAGCCTGTGATGATGGGAGAAGATTGGGAGTTTACAGGGTAAAGAGCTTCTATTTAGCAAATTCAATTAACCCAAATGGATCCTGATGTTGTCAAAATATCTTGTTTATCTGTGTTACTCTTTCTATATTTTGGTGAAGGGGAGGGGGACAAAGAAATTTGAAATATGGATATCCTGATGTGTGGCTTTTATCTTTGTCCAGAATGTTCAGGCAGGTTTGCAGGTGCCTGGGTTACCTAAGTTATAGGCACACTTGCTGGGTGGCTAAAGTTTTCACAGATGCCAGGGTGTTGGCAACCTTTGGTGGCAGGGCACATCTAGTTTAAATATTTGGTTTATTCTTTTTGTTAAAGCTGGTCACACGCACTACATGCACCTTGATTGGTTTGGGATATTCATATGCCCACTGCCCATCACTTCCATCAAGGAAATACACCAACTTCCAGTGTTTTCTATTATCCCCATCATCAACATCAGCATCAGCATCATTGATGCTTTGCTTCATAGGAATATTTAATAAAAACCTATCTTCTTAGGGTTTATAAGCATTATAACACAGTGTTGTTAGCTACAAACACTATGCTATATGGTTTCTAGGTCCAGATCTAGTACTGAAGATGGAAGGGTTTCCTTCTAATGTTTTCTGGTGCTGGGATAAAACTTAGGGCCTTTCCTAGGCTCGGCAAGGGTTCTACAATGAGCCACATCCCCAGCCCAATTTCCTCCTGTTCTAAGTTCAGTTAATATCACTTCATGCCTACATATTACTATCTATCCATTCATCCATTTTCTTGGAGTTATGTTATTCATATATCTTGATTATTGTGAATAATGCTACAATCAATATGGTAATCTAGATATCACATAAGATTCTGATTTCAATCATATGAGGTATACATTGCCAGAGTGGAAATGTTGACTACTATGGCATTGTGGTTTTTATTTTTTGAGGAACAGTCACACTCTTTCCCATAAAGCTTAGCAGCTGGTGTTTCCACATGCAGTGAGTAGAGTTTGCTCTTTCACATCTTTTGGAAACTTTGCTTATTTTTTAAAATTTTATTTAAAGAGAAAAAAACAGAAAAGAGGTAGAAATAATACATAATTTTTTTAAAAGGTAAGAAATCACTAGTTGATAAATTACATATTGTCCTCTTAGAAATAATTGTTCAGGTTACAAAAGTAAAGTGGACATACAAACAGCAAGACAGCAAACACTTCTGTTCATGATCCAACAAAAACTTATTAATATGGTTATCAATCCTACACACTTAAACATGCACATAGTTATATCCTTCAGAGCACTTTATTTTCCTCTCTTTTTTACAACAGCAATTATACATTTAGGGGGTTATGTTATTCCTACATTTCTTATTACTTTTTACGCTAGAGACACAAAGTGATATTTATAAATATGATTCTTATTTATTTCACTCGTGAAGATAGTCTCAAGTTGTCTCCATTTGCCTATGAAGGCCTCAAGATCATCCTTTTTTACAGCTGAGTAATATACCATTGTATAAAAATCCACATCTTTTTCATCCACTCTGCAGTTGATGGGCATCTTGGTTGTTTCCAAGATTTAGCTATTACAAATTGTGCTGCTATGAACATGGGGGCACATATATCACTGTGATAGGACCTTTTCAGTTTTTCTGGGAAGATACCCAGGAGGAGAATAGCTGGGTTGAATGGAACTTCCAATTCCAGTCTGCTGAGAAATCTCCTTAGTGGTCTCCATAGTTGTTGCACCAGTCCACACTCCCACCAGCAGTGGAGCAGTGTTCCTTTTTCCCCACATCCTCGCCAACATTTGTTATCAGTTGATTTCTTGCTGGCAGCCATTCTTTCCAGAGTGAGATGAAATCTCAGTGCTGTTTTAATTTGCATTTCTCCAATGACCAGTGATTGTGAACATTTCTTCATGTATTTATTTGCCATTTGTATATCTTCATCTAAGAACTGTGTGTTCATCTCAGATGCCCATTTTTGGAGAGGGTCTTTGAATTTGGGGGGCTTGATGTTTTTCAATTCTTTATATGTCCTGGATATAAGTCCTTTGTCTGAGGGATTGATGGCTAAAAATCTTTCCCATTCTGTGAGTTTTCTTTTCACTCCGTTGGTGATTTCTTTTGAAGTGCAGAAACTTCTCAATAATAAGAGATCCAGTTGTTGACCTTTGAAGTGTTTCCCGGGCAGTTTGCATTGTGTTCGTGAATTCTCTGCCTACTTCTATGTCTCCAAGACTTCTACCTACTTTGTCTTCCAGTAGATTTAGTGTTTCTGTTTTAATATTTAGGTTTTTGATCCATTTAGACCTTAGTTTTGTGCATAGTGAAAGGCATGGATCTAGTTTGGCATGTGGAAAGCCAATTTTTCCAACACCATTTATTAAAGAGGCTATCCTTCTTCTGGTGAACATGTTGAGCCCTTTTGCCGAATATCAGGTGGCTGAGTGTCTTGCAGTTGAATTTGCATCGTCTAATTTGTTCCATTGGTTCACAGGTCTATTTCTTTGCCAGTATCATGTTGATTTTATCATTGTGGCTTTGTAGTATAGTTTCAAGTCAGGAATTGGGATGCCTTCTGCCTTGCCTTTGTTGCCCAGAATTGCCTTTGCTATTCTAAGTTTCTTCTTTTTCCAAATGAATTTTAGGAGTGCTTTCTCTAGATCTATGAGGTATGTTAATGGTATTTTGATTGGAATTGCATTAAATCTGTATGACAGTTTTGGGAGTATGGCCATTTTTTACAATGTTGATTCTTCCTAGTGGAGAGCAAGGAATATTCTTCCATTTTCTAATATCTTATTCAATCTCCTTTTTTAGCATAGCATAATTTTCAGCATATAGGTCTTTTACATTCTTATGTTTATTCCTAAGTATTTCATTTTTTTATACGCTATTGTGAAGGGCAATAGTTCCATAACTTCTCTCTCGGTGAGTTTTTTGTTTGTGTACAGGAATGCTATTGATTTTTGAGCACTGACTTTGTATCCAGCTACACTGCTGAATTTATTATCTCAAGTAATCTTTTAATGGAGTTTTTTGGGTCTTCTATGTAGAGTATCATGTCATCTGCAAATAGTGATAATTTAACTTATTCCTTTCCTATCTTTGTTCCTTTTATTTCTCTCTCTTGTCTGATTGCTCTGGCTACTGCTTCCAGAACTCTATTGAATAAGAATGGTGATAGTGGATATCCTTGTCTTGTTCCTGATTTTAAAATGAAAGCTTTCAGTTTTTGTTCACTTAGTATAATGTTGGGGGTTGGTTTGTCATAGATGGCCTTTGTAAGGTTGAGGTATACATCATATATTCTGAGTTTCTGAAGGTTTTTTTTTTTTTAATCAAGAACATGTGTTGGATTTTATTAAAAGCTTTTTCTGCATCTATTGAGATGACCATGTGGTTTTTGTTTTTGGCTCTGTTGCTGTGGTGTATTACATTTATTGATTTGCATATGTTAAACCATTCCTGCATTCCTGGAATGAATCCCACTTGGTCATGATGTATAATCTTCTTGATGATTTGCTGCATTCTATTTGCCAGTATTTTATTGAGAATCTTTGCATCAATGTTCATTAGTGAGATTGGCCTATAGTTCTCCTTTTTGGTTGGGTCTTTCTCTGGTTTTGGTATGAGAGTAATACTTGCCTCCAGGAATGATTTAGGGAGGATTTCTTCCTTTTCAATTTCATTGAAGAGTTTCAGGAGTATTGACATCAAATATTCTCTAAATTTCTTGTAGAATTCAGCTGTGAATCCATCAGGACCTGGGCTTTTCTGTATTGGTAAGTTTTAAATTATATTTTCAATTCCAGTTGCTGATATTGAGTTACTCAAAATTGCTATATCTTCTTGGTTGAGGTTTGGTAGTTCATATGTTTTTAGAAATCTGTCCATTTCCTCTGTGTTTTCCACTCTGTGAGATTTTCAAAGTATGTATTCATGATCTTATGAATTTCCATGGAATCGATAGTAATTTCCCCCTTTTCAGTCCTTATTGCATGAATTTGTGTTTTTTCTTTCTTTTTCTTTATAAGGTTGGCTAGAGGTTTCTCAATTTTATTTATTCTCTCAGAAAACCAGATTTTTGATTCATTAATTCTTTGAATTTCTTTTCTTGTTTTTAGTTTCAATTGCATTGATTTCTGCTCTAATCTTTACAATTTCCTCTCTTCTTTGAGCTTTGGGTTTAATTTGCTCTTCTTTTTCCAGAAGCTTGAGATCAAGCATTAGGTTGTTTATTTGTACTCATTCTGTTTTCTTTTCTTTCTTTTTTTTTTTTTTTTTTGTCTTTTTCTTTTTTATCAGTACCAGGCATCGAACTCACCCTGCTTGCAAGGCAGGCGCTTATGCCACTGAGCTAAATCCCCAGCCCCTCATTCTGTTTTCTTGATATGCCAATTTATTGCTATATATTTCCCTCTTAAGACAACTTTCATTGCATCCCACAGATTATATTATGTTGTTTCCGCATTTTCATTGAATTGTAGGTATTGTTTTATTTCTTCTTTAATTTCATCTGCATCTCACTGGTTGTTCAAAAGGTTGTTATTTAATTTCCATGTATTTATGCAGGTTTTACAATTTCTTTTGCCATTAATTTCCCATTTCAGTGCACTATGGTCAGATATTACACATGGGATAATTTCAATATCTTTGTAGTTACTTAAGAATGTTTTATGGGATAATATTTGGTCTATTTTGGAGAATGTCCCATGTTCAGCTGAGAAGAATGTGTATTCTGATGTGGTTGGGTGGAACACTCTGTAAACATCTACTAAGTCCAATTACTCACAGGTGTGATTCAGTTCTATTATTTCTTTCCTGACTTTTTGGCTAGTTGATCTATCTCTTTGTGACAATGGGTTGTTAAGGTCTCCGTTATAATTGTGTTCTTGTGTATTTGGTTTTTTTATGACTATTAGTATCTGTCTTATATAGTTGGGTGCTCCTGTATTTGGTATATATATATATATATATATTTGTTAGTCCTTCCTCTTGAGTTTTTCACTAATGAGTATGTAGTGACATTTATCTCTTTTTACTCATTTTAGGTTTGAAGTTCACATTGTCTGCAAATAGATTAGTTAACCCTGCTTTTTTCTGGGTTCCTGTTGCATGGAATACTGTTTTCCATCCTTTGACTTTTAATCTATGAGTTTCCTTTTGGGTCAGATGTGTTTCTTGTGTATAGCATATTGTGAGATCATGCAAACTTTGCTTATTTTTAAATGGATTATGTGTTTCTTGCTCTTCAGTTGTATAAACCCCTTATGTAGTTGAATATTAACCATGTTAACAGATGCAGTTTGCAAAAGATTGAAAGTAGACTCTTATGTTATACACAAAGGTCATTACATAATGGGTTAAAGACCTAAATGTAAGACCTGAAACCACAAAACTCGAAGAGGAAGCCTCATAAAAAATGTTTGACAGTGGTTTTGGACAAGAAATGGGAGTACAGGCAATAAAGTAGATGTATATGAAACGTTAAAAACTTTACAAAAAATAGTCAATAAAATGAAATATAATCTATAGGATGAAAGAAAATATTAGCAAAAACATTTTGTATAAACAGAATCTACTGAAGATTTTACATAGTAAAAGCTTTATTCAACCTCTGAAATAAGACCACAGCATTATTTCAAAACTTCAGCCAAACAACATTTAAAGACAATAAAGAGAAAATCAGTTGACTACACAAGTGCCAAGCAAGCCCATAAAAGTATAAATATATTCAATAAATTTATCTTCTGAATATAATGGAACGATTATAATAAAAAAATCACTCATTAATCATAATACCTCTCAATGCCTACAATTAGAAAAGTAAACTAAATTACTGCTATGTGATCACATTAACTATGCTGCTTTTCTTTTAATTGTGCACATAAATTTTAGAATGGGAGAAATCTTTAGACGAAGCACCATATATGAGGCATCAGTCATTTAACAAAGAAATATATCAAACTGAATCATTTCCTTCAGCCCCATAGTGCCAGCTGAAATTGCTGGCAGTTGTGAACCATAAAGGAGAGGTCCAATCAGTTTTACTCATTCTTGATAGATAAATGGAAAGTAAATGGAAGGGGCATGCAGGGAAAGGCTAAAGCTTGGCCAGGGAGCCTTTCTTTAGGAGTTCTAAACTTTACATATTAATATACACCTGGGGGTGGGTGGGGAGTAAAGTAGAGAACGCATACAAATAGAATAAATTACTAGAAAAGAATCAGTTCTCTTTGGGCTGTGTTTTCTGGCTCTTGGAGAATTCTCATAGAATTGAGATCCAAACCATAAACAAGTTGGAGCTGGTAAGTGTTTCATTGGGAAGTTGCAAAGGTACAGACCTGGCAGAGAGCATGAGCCACTGAGGCTGGATAAAAGAGGAAGAGAGAATGCAGAGTTGAGAAAAAGAGGATGAAAGGGCGTCCTGCCTTTGTACCATGACAAGAGACGAGGGTGCATGTGTGTCCATGAACTTACTGGCACCAAAGCAGGAGTCTGGGATTGGCACCATCTTTGGATAAATGCCTTATGAGTAAAGGAATCTGAAGAATGGAGTTTGGTCAGAACCTGGGGGTGGGGTGGTTTTGGAAGGATCTCACATGCTGCCAAGTAACTTTGCAGAAGCAAGAGCTCAGACTCATAGGTCTATGCAAAGATGTGAAACACTGACTCCGTAGAAGACTGATCATTTGCATGCCTGCCACACAAGGGCACCGGTGGCCAGTCAAAGCGGAGGAGGTACTCACACCATGGTGATGAAGGTGAGAGCTATGCTTTCCTCCTGCTTGAGAAAGGAAGGGATGTATATGATGTTCCCAACTCACACAAACAACACACACACACACCCACACTCACACCCACACACACACACACACACACACACACACACACACACACACGCACACACACATTCTCACAGACTCCATGCAAGGAGGAGGAGGAGGAGAATGTTCCCTTTGATAACGACTGAACAGTGAGAGTGAAATTTAAATTTTTCAGGACACTCATAATTCTGCCTCACAATTTATGAGAATCAAAAGTATCTGCACACATTACTAACTTCCCCCAGAGGGAAAGCCTCACTCTCAAGCCAAAACCCCCTGCCCTGGAAAACTTCATTAATGAGTGGTCATAACTGTTTTTCTTTCACCTTTTATTTAAGAAGCCTATGTAATATAGTGAGAATTGAAAGCAACAAACCTGCTGACAAGTCATGGAGAGAACAGATGTTTTCTGGCAGAATCAGGGAGGAATCAGTGGTGCATTGCAAATGACTGGAATTACTTCTCTATGGGAGAATCTTGGCAGGCAAGTGCTGCGGGCGTGGAGCTAGATATGCTAATTTTTATGCCAACTTTTGGCTGTTTTTTAAAGCTGAATCTCCATAGTATTTTTCAAATACCCAGACTAAGCAGAAAAGTAGTCTCCTCTTTCTGTATATATAAAATGAAATGCAGATCTAGTTGAATCAGACATAGAAATAGCATTGAAATAGCATAAAGTCCTTGAGCTTATAGCCTGGAGTCATGTCTATATGTTCTCAATGCTCTTCTATCTAATCTCTGATAAATAAACAATCATTTTCATAAGCCAGGTTCACATGTAGCCCCTTCTGTGGTGTGACCTTGATTTTTTCACAAACATATTATCTGTCACTTCTCGGAGTTTTTCTAGGACTCTGCCCCATTACTCTGTAAATACCTGAGTGAGTAGTTGAATCTATTGACCAAGTGTACTTAATCTTTATGCTCAGAGATTAGCTTGTTTCTAGGCCAGCTGGGTGTCCAACTAATGTTCATGAATAAATGAATGTATGCAACATAAGTTGAGATGCATACACATCCATCTTTCAATTGCACTATAGCAAAGCCCCTTCTCTTTTGCATTTTATAGGAAAACAACAGTTAAAGGTACTTTTTAAAGCTCTGTAAGGAGGATTTCTCAAAGGGTGAAAGAGAAACTCTACAAGGACCTCCAAAATGGGATTTTGTAATGGAGGAGCTTGGAATCTGAATTCAGTGCACATGAGTGGGTATTTATAGACAAAGGCCCAAAGGGGTCAGAGGACTGAAAATTAGGTACAGATGTCAGGGAAATCTTAATCTGTTTTCTGTTGTTATAACAAAATACCTCAGACAGGGTAATTTTTAAAAGCAGAGATGTGTTGGCTCACAGTTCTGGAGGCTGGAGAGTTGCAGTGTGTGGTGCTGGTGAAAATCTTGGGCTGCTTCGGTTCATGGCAGAAATGGAGTGCAAATAGGTTGATGTGGCAGAGACAGTAGGAACAGCCTTGCCTTATCACAGTTCACACCTGCAGTCACTAACTCACTCACTCAAGAATCCCCCACGTTCCTGCCAGGATGTCTTTAGCCCTTCCTGAGAGGATGCTCTCCTCTGGATCATCTCGCCACCTTTCAACATGGTTACCTTGGGGATCTCAAGTTTCAGCATAAGGTTTTCTGGGGGGAAAAACACATTCATAGCCTATTCAACAGCCTGACCTGTTGCTGAAGACAGATCAGGGTGACAGACACCATCTGGAGAATGGTAGAAGATGAACAGACCTGAGTAGGTGTCATGGATGATCAGATACCCAAAGTGAGGAGTTCCTGATAACTCACTTTAGCAGTTTTTGGTAAACTAATTTTATAAGGAATTACACAGGGGGACCTAAGCAAAGGATGAAGAGCCTGATCAAAGTTTGACCAAACCAAAAAGCAGCCACTCATAAGAGTATCCTCTTCAATAAGGGTGGCAAGAGTCCAGTAGTCATAACCTTGTATCCCTGCAACTGATTAGCTGTGTCTCACCTCAGTCTCCACCTCATATCAAACCACATTTCACCACTACTGTTGCTGCCGTGGTTGAGAAGGCTTCATCCTCCTGAAGGGATTAAGGCTAAATTAGGAGAGGTTCACCCCTTTTTTTCTTCTTTCCTGTGAGAAGGCACAGTCTCCTGGCATCATCTTGGAAGCAGAGAGGGGCCCCCAGTGGGCATCAAGCTCACCAGCACCTTGTGCTTAGATGCCCCAGCTTCCAAAGTGGACAGAAATAAATTTTTATTCTTTGTAAATTATCCAGTATGATGGTTTATTTCTAGATGTGTCTAAAAAGCTTCATTCACTCACGTGGGGGGCTTTGGGAGATAGCTGGATCGTGGGGTATGATATTTGAAAGTGTATTCATTCATCCACCGATGAGTTTATAGCTAAATGTGGTTTGAGAGACGAAATCTGGTTGGAAGACGTGGGTCACTGGGTGGGTGCCTAGAGAGCTGTGTCTCTCTCCCACCTCCCTTGATCTCTGTTTCCTGCTGTCATGTCATGGGCTGCTTCCCTCTGCCATGCTTCCTGGATTTGGAGCCAGCTAATTGTAGACTAAAACCTCTGCAAATTATGATCCAAAATTCTGTTAACCTTTCCTCCTTTAAGATGTGGGTATCAGATGTTGTGCCTCAGTGCTCAGGTTCCTAGAGAGCCTGAATGGGAAGAAACAACTTTGGCACTGTCCTTCATTGATTCTGTGACTGATTGATTAATTATACCTCTCCTCACCTCAGGGCACATCTCACTAAAATGGGGATTTAGCCCCTCATCCAAAATTCTAGGGACCAGAAGTGTTTCAGATTTTGAATTTTTCAGATTTTAGAATATTTCCATGTTCATAATGACATTTTCAGGGGATGAGATTCACGTCTAAACAAATGCTCATTTATATTCTGTATCTTATACACATAGCCTGAAGTTTAAAATATTTTTAGTGTGTCTGCATTTTGACTGTAACATTCACAGGAAAGCTTGTGCAGAATTTTCCACTCATGGCACACATCAATGTTCAAAATCTTGTAAATTTTGGATTTCAGGTTTGCAGAGCAGAGATGCTCGATCTGCACTTTTAGTTACCATGTACAGTTTCTGTAATAACTGAATGTGAATGAGAGGGATAGAGAAGTAACAGTGCAGGGGTAGGATAGTGCAGAAGTAGGCTTAATAAGTAAACTATGATCCCATTATTCTGTGGGGCCTTCAGGTACAATTTTCAGGTGCAAGAAGGAGCCCCAAGGCACTGCATTGAGAAAGGGAAAGGTGGTGAAGCCGTCCACCAGGTTCAGTAGCTTTCTACCAGATGCAACCAAATGAGGTCCCTAAGTAGTGATAGTCTTGTGGCTTCTCAGTGCCAAGGTGCTCTGTTTCAGGTGGCAGGGTCTGCACTCCAGCAAAGGCAGTTCATGTGCTGCTTTGTGTTTCTGAAGGAAAGGATTCAGCTGAGCTTAGGGTCTGCAGGAGAGCAAAAGTGATGCCTCTTCCTCATCACTGCTGACATTGCTATGCCAACACACAAGTTAATGGAGAAGAAAATGCATTTAACTGACATTTATGTGACACAAAACCCTTCAGAAATGAAACATCAAAGCTCAGAGAGAACTGTTTTATGCTTAGACTTGAAAGAATAGTCAGGAAGAAGCATCATTTGATATCAAAGGTTTGGTCCAGAGGTAATAAATGTGGGAGAATTTAGCAAGGCTTGTTATTTGCATGTCTTGGCCTTTCTCAGGGATCACATTCCCCTCTCCAGGGAATGCAGAAGGATCTTTCTGCAACAAGATCCTGTATCAGTCAGTGATTTTTGAGAAAATCACAAGATATACAAATGTAGATGATATTATAAAATTGGCTTATAATGGTCACCCACAGAGTCAGAGGAGGAAGCGTGCAGAGGAGGTCTGCACACCGAGACCAAAGGTTTCAGTCCAAGGTCTGAAGCCCACTGCAGTGTCCCACGAAAGTCCATATCAGGAGGCCGATGGGTTTAAGCCAGAATACTAAAGGATCTGTGGTCGGAAGTCAGAAAGTCTGCGCTGGAAGCCAGGAGATGACATCTAAGCTGAAGGTGCAGAGTGGAGTCCTCCAAAGAACAGAAGTGGATCTGTGCTTCCTCTTTTCCCCTGCATGCCATGTTAGGTGAGGAGCTACCCTAGGGTTGGTCTTCTGCCCATTTAGCTAAGCTTCTAAACTTCTCAAATTGACATAGTCAATCAACCATGAACAGATCCTATCACTTTGTCTTCTCTTTGCAGCAGTGGGGATTAAACCCAGCGTCTTTCCACGGAGATAAAACCCTGGGTTCTTTTTAATTTTTTATTTTAAGACAAAGCCTTGCTAAGTGGCCCAGGGACTTGAATTTGCCAACCTCCTGGGCCTCAGCATCCTGAGACAACACATATATGCCACTGTATACCAATCAGAGAGAAATTATAAACCTTGTAAAAGAGAATTTATTCACAAGCCGGCCAAATGTGAGGCCATAAGAGCATCAAGTCTTAAGTCCACTTTCCCCAGGAGACGGCACTGAGGTGCACGTGTGATTGAGGAGCAGAGTAACCTACAGCTTCAGAACAGTGAAAGTCAGAAAAAGGAAGTAATCAGGGGCTCATACATGTGTAATCACACTTCATGACAGTTCACAGGGCATGTGTTCAGAAAATGGCCACACTAGCTGCTCTTGAGAAGGACGCTGATGTCAAAAGGTCACCCATCAGATGCTTGCCGAGGCCCAGAAGGACGATGTGAGCCACGTCCGAGCTCCTGGAAATGCGCGAGCGTCCTTCACTATCCCTGCCCACGTCAGGTATGTGCTCTACAGCAAAGCTAACGACTTGCTACTGCCCAGCTGCTTGTCTTTTAAAACTGCAAATAACTAAAAGCAAGTGAAGCCTGATGGCTTCTGTATTCTCCCTCAGTCTTGGTTCACCCGAGGATTTCTGTATGACTATGCTTCACACATAAAGTTTGTTGCTGCTGGGGTTTCCTCAACCCCTAGGGGCCATATTTGAGGGTACCATGTTCTGAGTGCTGGTGGGTTATAGTGGGTCTTGTGCATTGGCTAGCTCTGCACAGTCTAGGATCATGCTAATCTCAGAGGCTAGCAGAGCATAAAGGGTTAAGTGCTCAGTTTCTGGGGCCGTGTTGCTCAGTATCTAAAACACAGTTTATTAAGCTTGCCTACAAAATGAGAGTGTGATCTCGTTCTGAGAGATGTTCTACATTCAACATTCAGCACGCTATCTGGCACGTAAGTAGTAAGGGCTTATAAAATACGAACATTATGTCAGACGTAATTTCCAAAGCATACACCCTTGTGTACTAAAGTCACTGGCAAACATACTCAAGCTTCTAGCTCTCCTATGCAGATAAACTTTATGATTCACAGCTAACGCAGGGGATCGCTATCCTACTGACAATGTGATTTGTCAAAAAGAACTTCTAAAGTGTACAGACACTATACACCTCTCCCCTTGAAAAAATTCACTTGTCTTTCTTGTGGGCACCAGGAAAAATTCTAAACAATAGAAAAGGTAATTTGGATGAGAGAATGTACAGTACCTTTTGAATTTATAATTGAGACCAACTCTATTGCTTGTCTTGTGGAGAAGAAGAGTAATTGTTTCTTCCCCCTCATTTTACAGAGCATAGAGCTTTTTAAAAATTTAAATGTCAGGTGGCGAGTGCTTTGAAACCTCTTGGCATAGCTCCCACTGCCAAATGGAAGTGAAGATCATTTACATGGGTTCTGACACACTCTGTCACAGCAGGGCAGCAACTGCTTCTGGACAGTGTCTGAAGGGGGACAGTGTTACAGGAAGCGGAGTCCGACCTCATTGCTTCCGACCACAGCAGAGCACACGTGTCCTCTAACACATGGGTCCAGATGCGTGTGTCTTTAAATATGCGTTAAACAACTTTCTCAATTACATGTAATATTCCCTAAAAGCGTAGTGCAGGATTCTACAAATAATGGTGAAAATACTGCTTAGTAGTTGTGATTATAAAGGTCAGAGCCCAGTAAGGCCCTCATTACCTAGGGTCTCAGAGGCCACTGTTGGGGACCTGGACGTCATTCTTAATGCCTAAAGGATGGACCCATACATTTGAGGGCTGGGAGTACTTACAAAGAGAAATAGAAACATGGGGACTAGTTACAGGTGACTCCAGAGGTTCAGGAAGAGAAGAGACCAGATTGGAGTCCGGAAGCTGGGTTAGGGTTGGCGAGTGGTGGGTTGTACTTAGGAGGCACAGTGAGTGTGAGGGCTCCAGAGAGGGGAATAAGGGGCACCCACAGGTTTCTGGCTTGTGGATTTGAATGGATGGTGATTCCATTAACTGGAGTAGGGAAGATGGGAAGATGAGCAGTTAGGGCTGGAAGGGCTCGCTCTGCACTACAGGGCCAGTGGGGATGCAGTGCCAGGGATACCAACACCATCACTGCCAGAGGTCACATGAGGGACATCCTCTTGGACTCATATTGGCCCTTGTTTTTGTATTACTTGAGATTAAATGTACCAGTGCCCCTTGGATGTGTTAACACGATGGTGCAAAGGTCTGACATTCCTCTGGACTCAGTATCGGAGTTCCTTCTGTTTCTACTCAGTCGTGATCTGTGTCAAAGCTTACGGGCCTGTGCTGCTTTGACAAGACAGGTAATTTGTGTAATTTGTGATGATGGAGAGTATGGTTCCTTGAAATCTACCTACTCTGCTTTCTCTCCCCTGCCTACCTAATGATTTTTTGCACAGTATGGTAGATGAGAAATTGGAAGAAACCTCTGTTCCCTCTGCTCCCTACTGTGATCACAGTAAGCAGTTTTCCATGTTGTGTAACACTACACTGAGAAAAAGAACCTGAGTTTGCAGAATGGAAAACTAGAGCAATGAAATATTGTGCTGATAATTTTTTTAAAAAATTGTAACAGCTGTCTGATACTGGAAAGAAAACAATGGCTCAGGACCTCCGGCTTTACAAGTAGCCAGAGAGCTCTAATGGTCAAGACAGCTGGTAGGTTACAATGTTTTCTTCTATATTTCCTAGAATATTTTTTGAGATTTCAGAGCTAGAAAGTCCATATAAAAGCCACAAAGATTTTCCTAATTTTCTCTTAACCCTTTCACGTTTTAATTTTTATACTTCCAGGATTGGGTTTGATGTAAGATGTTAGTACTGCAGTTTTAGGGCAAAGGTCCCAGCTCTGGGGATCCCAACAGAATAGTTTTGACCTCCCATCCCAATAGTCATACAGATGAGCAGTGGTCAAGACAGGAAAAGAAGTTGTGGGTTTTATGTTTGATTTTGTTTTGTGGTACCCTGGGAACCGAACTCTGGGTCTTTATGCTGGGATATATCATCAGACTAGCCTATTATATGCTTTTCATTTTGAGACAATGTCTTGCTTAATCATTAAGCTGCCCAGGCTGAGTTCAAAGTTGCAGTCCTCCTGCTTCAGTTACCCAGAGTTCAGGAATTATGAGCAAAGAAAGGAGATTTAATCAGTGTGACCACAGAGGGAGGAACACAGAAGCACTTAGTGGTCTAAGATCTGTCCTTCAGGGTCAGACAGAAACTTTTGAAATTTAATATAAAAACAGAATAAAGGCAAGATTAGAGGTTTGCACAGGTGAGGGAGAGATAATCTTGGTCAGGCCAAGGTATGGCTGAGGTTAGGCAGGACTGGTTCTGATGCTTCAGGGAATTAGTTACCACAAGAGGGAGCAGCTCAGTTCACATGCAGAGTGACTGCTCCCTGGGGTGTGTGTGTAGTAGGGTCTTGGTTTCCACGAGACATAATTGCTCCCACTTTGAGAGGGATCTGTCTACAAGCTCTCTTTTGCTTGCAGGGAATTTAAGTCCCCTGTTGTAAATGCATTTATCTATCAAACCTGCTGCTCCTGAGGTCTAAGGTAGAGCTCAGGAGAACTCAGAAAAGAAAATTAAAGAGGCAAACTAGAGAGTGAGGGAGTTAACTCAGTGACAGGACCTTCTTTCAGTGTAACACAGAAATCCAAATGAGTCATGTTTCTATGTGGCAAATAAGATATACCAACACAGTGTCCCCAGAGTGTACGTCCTGTGAGGTGGCGGCTTGCTGCTGTGTTCTCAGGGTTGGGCATGCAAGGATGGCATGAGCCTCACAGTAAGAGCCGAATCTGTCGAATGAGTGACTAAAGGATAAAAGAATGAACTCTCTTAGCATCTCACAGTGTGTGTGTGTTGTGTGAAGATATACAATTACCTGCTAATTGACTTTCTTTTTTTTAATTTATTTTTTTATTTTAAAGAGATTAAGACAAAAGAGGACATAACAAAGCAGATCAGATCAGAACAATGCAAGTAACACAGCATTTTACCATAAGACAACCCATAATTCACAGTAACTACCATAGGGTCTCTTTCTTTGAAATAGTTGAGCATAGCTTCATATATGATAGTATCAAGCATAACAAAACAGTGTAAAACCATTCAAGAGAATGAAAGCATTACAGGACTTTCAAAACCAAATAGCAGAGAACGAATAATGGCTACTATATTATCTCATTTTCCATAGAAAATTTGTTTATATTATCACGCAGAAAAACAAAAGTATAGTAGGACTTCAGAGTAAGATGATACTAAATCATCTCTGGCTATTCTAATGTCTTCTTTTCTTTAAAATAGTGTTTATACTATCACAGATAATAAAATCAAACAAACTAGGATAAAACCATTCCAACTAATGAATGCAGACATTATAAGGCTTCAGAGCAATGTAATGGGGAACCATGATTACTATAAACTCTTATGTATTCTTACCATTTCTTACACTAGGGAGACTATTCAGTATTTATACATGTGAGTTTGATTTATTTTGCTATGAGTATGGTCTCAGGTTGTGTCCATTTATTTATAAATATCTCAATGTGATCATTCTTTATAGCTGAGTAGTACTCCATTGTATAAAAATACCACAGCTTTTTTTATCCATTCCTTAGTTGATGGACACTTAGGTTGTTTCCAAGATCTGGCTATTACAAATTGTGGGTGCACATATATCACTGTGGTATGATGTTTTCAGTTTTTCTGGGAATATGCCTAGAAGTGGAGTAGCTAGAACAAATGGGACTTCCAATCCCAGCTTTCTGAGAAATCTCCAGACTGACCTCCACAATGGTTGCACCAGTCTACACTCCCACCAACAGTGCAGGAGAGTTCCTTTTTCCCCACAGCCTCTCCAGCGTTTGTTGTTGGTAGTTTTCTTGATTCTGGCCATTCTTTCAGGAGTGAGACGGAATCTCAGTGTTGTTTTAATTTGTATTTCTCTAATGAGTAATGATGATGAACATTTTTTCATGTATTTATTTGCCATTTTTATTTTTTCACCTGAGAACTGTGTATTTATCTCAGATGACTTTCAATTGAGAGAGTAAATCCCAGGATTTTGTGAAGTGCTTATTGGAAAAGGGGAATATTTTCCCCAGAGGCTCTAAGGTTTCAATGACTTTTCAAAAGTATAATGTAACTTATAGTGACACAAAGTTATTCCTAATCAAGTAAAAGCATAGAGTTGTGAAAATATTTGGAGCTCGAGACATAAAGATTCGAATTTTAGCTCTGCCATTAACTAGCTTTGTAATCTTGGTTTATTAATTAGCCTCAATTTTCTCAGCTGTAAAGAGAGAATAACGACGCATATCTTTCAGAGGAGTTCTGAGTCTTCAAGACGTTACATCTGCAGTGTACTCAAATGGTGCCTAGCAAGGAACAGACACTAAGTTGATGTTTTTCCTTTTTCAGCCATTCTCCAACGCAGTGTACAGAAGTCTACATTTTCTTCCAAGACTTTATGCTTAGAAACCCTAAAAGAGGTTGTATTTCTTTTAAAATATTAACATGTGGGCAGTTTTCTATCATCAGAGTGTTACATCTTTCTGAAGATTGTCTCTTAATGAGTCAGGCACACTGGGTGATTGCAATGCAATTGTTTTCCATGAATAATTTTAGTAACATAACGAATAATTACACTACTAATGAGTTAATGATGAGCCCTAGACCAGGTGAACAAGTGCTGTTCACATCTGGGGAGCAAAACCGAGGAATCATTGAAAAACTCAGTAACAAAGCTAAAGCTTCAATGTAACAGTAACATACCAAAATTAATGCAAAACTATTGATGAACAAAGCAACATTTTAGACAAGGACAGGATCTGACAGGGTCAAAGCTAGGATGGGGCTATTGAGACACTGGTATCTTCAGGTACTGTGATAAGTAATCCGGTCTTTGCTAGACTAAGCCAGATAAAATTGCTGCATTTTTAATAGCAAGTGTTAGCTTCATATCTAATTTTATATCACAAAAGCTAGAAATTTCCTTACATAAATATAAAGTGTGGGTCCCGCATGTGATTTTGGGTACACAGGTGCATAAGTGGAGGTCATGCATATGGTTTGGGGCATGCGTGATTTCAGGCATGTATGTAAACTTAGGCTCGTGTGTGATTTGGGGCATGCATATGCACAAGTGTGGGTCATGCATGTGGATTTCGGACATGTGCCTCACATTTCCGGCACACATGTCTTTTCCAGCAGCTGTGTGATTTTGGTCACATGTGTCATTTCCCACACGTGTCTTTGCAATTACACGTGCCTTTTCTGACACATATGTCATTTCCCACATGCGTCTCATTGTGGTCACTTGTGTCATTTCAAGCAGTGTGTCATTTTGAGCACGCGTGTCATTGCATGAGTGCTTTCCGATCTACCAATATGGGGAAAGACACAGCTCTGCGTGTACTGTTGTCATAGTCTCGGCTGTACAAACAAAAGCATCTCTGGAGCAGAGGACATCTCACAAACCCACAGGCAAAAACATTAGGTAGAGAAAATTATGTCTTGCTGGATTCCTAGACTGCAGATTCTGGAAAGAAACCACTTGTTCAAAAATACAGAGAAATTATTTTGTACTGAATTCTTTTAATTTCATTGTTTTTTAGGGGCTTGGGTTTTTTTTTTCTCCCTTTAACATTTTCTCTTATTTTCCTTTTTTCTTTTATTTTGTTCTCTGTTTTATTTTTTAAAAACTTTTTATCTAATATTATTAATTTCCTTTTACACTTCAACAGGATCCAGATCCATTATATCACTTTTCTCTTTCTCACTGTGTAGTAATTTTTCAAATTTTACTTTTTTCATTTTCTGCCTTCCCACTCTCCTCTATCTTTTCCAGCACAACCATTAAATTTTATGACTCTTTAGGCAGCTATTCTGTGTAATTGCTGTTGAATAGTTTTCTATTGTAAGGGGAAATGTAGCTGCATTTACAGATATTTAGTATTCCTCAGTACTTGGTTTGTCAGGCTTACACTGGATTATGGATCTCTTTCTATGTCAATATCTGGATTTCTTTTGCATCATTAAAAACATTACCATCTGTTCATAGAGAATTTCATAATGGCCCATATACACTACAGCCTTCCCGCCCAAAAGCCTACAGTTAGCCACACCCAGAGTGCATCACTGAAAAGCAGACACTAACACAGACTAAACAACACTAAACAACACAAAACATGAATGATTAGTTTAGTAAACATTAGAGTCATGAAAAGGTACCAAACATAAATTCAGGATTTTAAAAATTCTATCCAAAGTGTGGTGTCTTGAGTGGTGGGAAAGTTAAAGGAGGGAAAGTTTAGTTTAGCTCATAATTTGTAGAGGTTTCAGTTCATAGCTGGTGAGCTTCAAGACAAGGTGGCTTGGCAGAAGGGCATCACGGAGGAGAAATAGTTCATGGCAAGGAGAAATCAGCCAGGCAGCAAGATACAAGTAACAGACTGTCTGTCGCTTTATATTGCATCCAGGCTAACTGCCCTCAGGAACTATGTGAACCCAATCAGCGGACTGAGTTAGTAACTGCACACCCTTAATCCTAGCATCACACACTCTGGATCCTGCCACCCTGAAAAGGTCCTATCAATGATCACATAAGGCTTTGTGGGGGCATCCAGACAAAAGCCATAACATACAGCAGCTCCAAATATCAATTCTAGGAAAAATTATATTGAATGTTAATGAATTCAGCCTCTTCTATGTAAGTTTAACCAGAAAACTGAAGGACATTTTAAAACAAAACAAAACCCTAATGTGATACTTGAGGGCATGTGTGAATTTCTTTCTGTCTCAATCATGGGAAGAAAAGGTTCCACTTAGTGAATGTGACTTGGGGGAACCTAACAAATGGTAACTGAATACTTGAAAATGACACTTATGGGTATTTGAAAACTCATTATTTCCCACTGGGAAGCCAAGGCAGGAGGACTAAAAGTTTGAGCACCGCCTGAGTAATTTGGTGACTGAGAATGATCTTGCTTCAAACTTAAGAGGGGACAGGGTGCTGGGGGTGTTATCAGTGGAAAGGTCCTGGGTTCAGTTCCTACTGTGACAAAAATAATTAAATAGGATAAATCCACTTCACTTTGTGTGGTAACCTGAGATCAGAAATGGTTTGTAACTTCCAGGGTCCGTGCCGGGCAGTCTCACCTACATCCGTACAGCCTGTGCGAAGCTCCAGGTGTTTCTGCTCTCTGCTCTTCTCCATGAGACAGAAATAGGCTCATCCAAAGGAGAGCTGCTGGAGCATTTTCATTATGCATTTTCGTTGTTCTTTTTACCCAGAAATGCTTCACTGCTCATATAATGCAAATTCTATTTCAGTACAGAAAATAATTTCCAGTGTCATGTTACTTTTGACAGGAGTCACAATTGGAAGGTTCATTTTGCTCTGAATGTCTGTTTAGTTCTGTTTAAAGGAAGAGAGCTCATTTATTTTAAACGTGTAAAATCTTTAGCCCTTTTTTATTTTTTATGTTGTGATGGGTTCATTAAGTTACTCAGCTGGGTTTGAACCTGATGTTCTTTTGCCTCAGCCTCCCAGAGAGCTGGGATTACAGGAGTTCCCAAAATATGCTTTTCTGGAAACTGGCCTAGAGTCTGTGCACTGAGATATTGATCAACATAGGGTTGTAATTAAGCAAATGTTAAGCATTATTACAAAGATCTTGATCTTTCCTTCTCCACTAAAGGGTGTGCGAGGTTTCAGTTCACTCACAAGGGGAAAGGACATGAGAATTATAGTTTATTTAAATGTACATCTACCACTTTGGCTATTTGGCCTGAGAATCTACATTTTAGAAATGTTTACCCATCAAATTCTGGTGGACACTGTGCTAGTTAAAAAGAAAGATTCTCAGAAGTTTTTATTTCTGTAATTTGATCTGTGAACAGCTATAACTACCAAGATTGAGGGTCTTTGGCATACACTGAACATTGACTGTTACTTTGGGTTGGATCACAGAGTCACAGTGGATTGGCTCATAGAGTAAAAGGAAGATTAATAAATAATCACTGAGTGGTGATGTTCCTTTTAGCCCCGATCTCAAGCATACTGAAGGTCAGAAAAGGTTCCATTTGACCTTTCATTTGTAAGATCCAGTCAGTTTCCTTTCGTGTTTCAATGATCTCTATTCTTGCAACAAAAAATCACACATTTTATAATTTCCTAAAAGAATCTTTCCTTTATTCCCTTTTAAAAAAATAAAAGATATGAATAAGAAGACTTTGATTTAACAATTTGAAAATGATATATCCCTGGCTTGTTTGTTTGCTTGTTTTCTCTGTTTGATGTTCTCCCATTTCTTTCTGTTAACTACAATCTATTGGTGACTTTATTCTGGAAAACTCTTGGCTGCTATTGTTTCAAATATTTCTAGCTTTTTCTCTCTCAGATCTCAATTACTTTTATATTAGATTGCTTGATAGCTATGGGATAGATAGCTAATAGTTTTGGGGGGGGGCTTTCTTTTTTTTAACCACTCTTGATTTTTCCCTGCATTTCTTTTTGAATAATTCTACTGATCTCTTGTGAAGTGCAGAGTTTTTTCTTGGCTGCATGGAATCTTCTGATGAGCCTGTCAAAGTCATTCTTTATCACTGTTTCCATGGCTTGTATTTCTAGCATTTCTGTTTTACTCGTACTAAGATTTCCAGGTCTCTGTTGAAATAACTCACCAATTTTGCACAGGGCTACTTCTTCCATACAGGCATAATCATACTAATTAGTTGGTTTACATTTCCTTCCAGAAGACTCTCATTGTGTAGCAGAGCTGAGTCTAGTTTCTATGATTGTTTGGTCACGTGGGAATGTGTCGGTTCACGCACTTTTGTGTAGATCAGAATTCTTTTTAGCTAACCCCTTTGTAGGATCACAGAGGTTGAGATGAGTAGTGTTTATACTTATGAATGAGTATTCTTTCTCTGGTTGAAACTTTGGTCTAAGGTTCTCTCAGTCTCTTGAGAAATGTGTTGACCGCATTTAATTACCTTGTATTTTTAAAAGTGAAATTGTTTGGTTTTAATGGTTCATGACTTTTTCTAAAAGCTACGTTTCGTGAAATATTCAAAGTAATTGAATCAAAACCTTCACACTTGGTTAAATCATATGACCCTGAACTTAGCTAACTGCTAGTAAGAAGTAGTTAATGCTTACACCAGCCATAAATGCTCGTTTACTTTTCAAAACAAACAATTTGTAAAAGAATTCACTCCCAAATATCCTAACTAGGGGAGATAACAATTTTCTTGACTACTAGCTTTTACTTCACTAAACACTAACAAAGGTCAGGAAGCCTCAGTTGGAAGCATTTTCCCTTTTAAAACAAACGATCAAGTCTCAATGTTAGGTTTAAACTGAATTTACTTTTAAAAAAGTAGAATTCAATTTTTAGAGCAGTTTTAGATCCACAGCAAAACTGAGCAGAAAGAACAGAAAATTCCTGTACAGTAGAAAGAGCAGAGGATCCTGCACACCATGGGCGCAGCCTCCCCACCATCAGCGTCCCTCACCACTGGGCTAAGTTCAGGACTAATCCACGCCAATGCAGCGCCATCACTCAGAGTTCTTAGCTCACGCCAGGCTCTTCTCCTCGTGATACAGTGCATCCTGTGGGTTTTGACAAACGTGTGAGAACATGTACCCATCATTTTACAGAACACTGTCACTGCCTTAAAAGTCCTTTATGAGTTTTGGCCTAGCAGAGTTCCCTCCTGTGCGCTGAGCACAGGGCTGATTAAAATAAAGTTTTCTTTCAATATTTCTGTAAAAAAAGTCTTTTGTGCCCTATTTGTTTCTCCCTTTTTCCTAACAATTAGCAACCACAGCCCTTGTTACTGTCTCTATAGTTTTACCTTTTCCAGAATGTCATTGACTTAGTCTGTTTTTCATTACTGTGATGAAACACCTGAGGTAGGCTACTTTATAAAGAATAGAGATTTAGTTTTGGCTCATGGTTCTGGAGGTCCAAAGTCAACCTCTTCTGGCGATCTTGGTGAAAGGGTCCCGAGGCAGCACAGAGTCTCACCATACACAGTCAGAGTCTAGGAGCATGAGGTGAGCCTGTGTCTCTCTCCAGACCAAAACTCCCTGATGATATATCTAACCTAGTTACCTAGTTACCTCTTCTTAATATCTTAATATCTCAACTTAATATTAAGTTTCAACACAGGAAGCCTTGGAGGGCACTCAGACCACATCCAAACCATGGAAGTCTCCTTTGCTGAGTATTTTATGCCTACAAATAAAATTTCTTCTCACTTTTTTTTTTCTGCCTGAACTGGGGATTGAACACAGAGCTTTCACACATTGACCATTTTTAAGCTTTGAGACAGTATCTCATTAAGTCACTAAATTGCCAGGGTGGGTTCAATTTGTAAACCTCCTGCTTCAGCCTCCAAGTGCTGGGATTATAGGCATGCATCGCCACACCCAGCTAATGCTCTTTCTCCTCTTCTCCTCCTTTTCCTCCTCCTTCTTCTTGTTCTTCTTCTTCAATATAGACCTACTGGGCTATCACTTTGTGTTATTTTCAAGTCCTAAATAAGTATTAATCCTTTACCCCAAAACCTCTAATAAGCTCTGGAAGCTTTTTTAAAAAAAACATTGAGCTTAGAAAATTCTTACCCAGCAAATGCTAACATGCCTGGTTGAGGTCAGAATTCATTTACTCCCTGGCTGAGATTTGTGCTTGGCTTTGTACCATGTGTCTCTCAATGGTGTAGGGGGTCTGTGGCTTTGCCAGGAGTGTCTTCTCTCTAGATCTAACAGACTCCTTCCAGGAAGTGTATGCCACCATGGAGGGACACCCAGAGTGGCCAGTGAGATTTTGGTCTAGCCATTGGGAGGATGGCACATACATCTGGGTTCTGCTACTCGCTGGTATGTCTTCTTTAGCTCATCTGGCTTCTCTAAGTCTCCGCTTCTCCATCTGAAAGCTGGACCGCAATTTCCATAGGATCCCATCCAGCTCCAAAGGATCCATGTCACTCCTTAGAGAAGGAAAACTCCTGTTAGGTTCATAGAACTTCTGTCTCTACCATTCAAGTTCCATGGAGAAAATGAAGCTTTCCTTTAGGGAAATCAGATCAGAGGTTAGAGACAGCATTTTTCAGGGTCTATAAGTTTTGAGACTTGGTTTTGACAGAAACTGATAAGCAAAAAAAGTTAATAAGAGATAGGGAAATCTTTAATGAGCGAGTTGTGGAAAATGTTAAGAGAATCTGACAAATATAGTCTATTGTCCCTGAATATTTTTTTAAATACAGGAGTTAGCCTCTGATATGCAAAACAAGATGTAGTTCAGTCTTGCTCAAGGAGTCACATGGGACTTTAGGGTCTAGAGGGTCTATAAGGGGTGAGAGAGAAAGGGAGAAGGAGAGAGAGAGAGAGAGAGAGAGAGAGAGAGAGAGAGAGAGAGAGAGAGACAGAGAGACAGAGACAGAGACAGAGAGACAGAGACAGAGACAGAGAGACTGCAGATTTAAGAACCTTCTCTGCCCAATGTAAACTGGGAGCACCCGGGATCCTTCCTCAGCCTCGCGGCACAGAGGCCCAGGTCTTTACAGGGCATTGGCAGGTATGTCTCCTCAAATCCTGCCCTGCATCCCTCAGCAGGGAGGACACATCTTCCATTCCAGGGTCTGTCTCATGCCTCTGACCTTACAGGTTAGAGCAAGACTGCCTGAACAGCCCGACAAAGCTTCTCATTTGAAAAGGAAGTACTGCGAATTTGGTGCTCTCTTCCTCTAACAAAGCTCATCTCAAGCATATTGTTGAGAAGTCACAAGTTGAATATTAACTCTGCTCTATTTTTCTGCCAAGAATGTTTCTGGACAAAAAAGAAAAGAATTTATAGAAGAAAGATAAATGAGAAAAGCATATTAATTTATTTCCTCATTTAACCCTCTTTATACAAGCCATTCCCCGTGGGTTCAGTTCCCTGCCTTGTCACTGCCTATTTGAAAGTCATTCTCCTCCTGACCTGCGTGGCCTTTCCCAGGCACTTAACTCGTTTCAATCCTAGCATGCAAACTACCTAGGTTAGGGGCAGGCACCAGGGCATCGTTCCCCAAGCAACAGAGGAGCCAGACACGGAAAACTGCGGAAGTAACCTTCATCAGGCTGTTTCAGCCTTCAGTCACTTCTATAATAAGACAAAATTCTGACAGTGATGTGTTTGGCATGCCTACAAATATTGCAATGTGTTACTTTCCAAAGAGCAGGTGACCTCCTCCTCCACTAGAATCACACACTCTAATGTGGATAACGGGGCTCACTTTGAATCAACCCCAGATGTGACACTAGAAGCACATTTATTCCTCGGAAAGGATTTTCAATGTTACTTTTAATTATTCCATAAAAACAATAGCCTTCATCTGCTATTGTTCTACTATCATTGTAATCAAAAGAAAGCTTTTCAGAAACTCTGAAATAATGTCTACTGGTGAATTTAAATTATGCTGTTTTAAAAATTAACTGTATAAATTCGATATGATAGCAGATTAGTCAACTGCATATAGATTGAATGTTGTCATAAACTAGGCATCTTCAAGGTGTATAACTTTAGAATGAACAATGACTTTTAGTCACAAACCTTATATATTTGCTTTTGACATTTAATGCCAATCTTATATTTAAACATATGTCACTGTAAAGTTTGAGGGTTAGGAAATAATTTATTAAGATGGCAACTATGCCAACTATTTTTTTTTTTTGTCTTTTTCATTTTTATCAGTACCGGGGATCGAACTCATGACCGCCTGCTTGCAAGGCAGGTGCTTATGCCGCTGAGCTAAATCCCCAGCCCCCAATGCCAACTATTTTCTGTTATAATTCCAGTTTTGGAAATTGGATAGATAACTTATTACAATTGCTTATGTTTCATTGAGTTATCCAAATTGAGTCACCACCCCCACATCATCATCAAAAATTCAATGGCAAATTAGAGAAATAGTCATCAGTTTTTGAGTATCAGCGTGATGCCAGGCATGACAAACATCTCTCATTATCAAAAGAAATCTTTGGGAAGGGGACCAGGAGCTGAAGAGAAAGGGTAAGGAAAAGAAAGAGAAGGAAGAAGAACTAATCTGTGTCATGTACACATACTAACTCTCCACAATGAATGTGATCATTGTGCATGGAAAACATGCACTAATAAGCAAAGTTAAAAATAAATAAAAAACCTTCCAGATCATTCCATGAAGAGGCACCCCAAAATTCAGAATCTGATTTATGCACTATCATGCTGATCATTTTTCTGCTTTGCCATGCTGAACCTTTAAAATAAATACTAATTCAATATTTTAGCTTAATGGCATATCCCTTAATGATTTTTAAACTAAATATACATACAATTTTCCAAGATTTGCCTCTTTTATGATATGTAGGATATTATGTAATTTTGCAAAGACTATTTCAAATACAGAGACACTTCTCCAGAAACCTGTGGGAAAGAATAGCACAAATAGCATGAGGTAGGAGTGATGCCTTTTATAAACTCTGTGCTTCAACAATAGATATCTTCATTAAAGAGATAATACAAGATTAATCCTCAAAAGTCTTCTCTTGGACCTAGTCAATATGTCTTCTCACTAACTGCTAAAAGTTCATTTGCAATTCAAAATACCTTTTGCATAGCTTGAAACACCCTGAAATGTCAAATCCATTTGTGTTTTATTTCTTACACTCAGATGCTTCTAATAAATATATTGTCAGCCACAGTGTAATTTCCAATTTTCCTTTTGAGTAAGTAAAGTATCTTGCAAGGATCTTCTGTAACTCTGTGCTCAGGAGTGTCTTTCATATATGAGGGGTAGGGTAGGATATATGGGTTGGCCTAATCCCTATATTAGAACCTGTATAATAAGATATTGTGCAGTTGAGAGCCTGAACCCTGAATTATCCTGTCTTACCATGTGATGTTGAACAAGTTATTTTGTTTTAAGTCTCAGCTCCATCACATGAATACTGGATAATACTAGCGCCTAGTATGACATTTAGTCACAGTGTCTGATGGAAAGTAGGTGGTCTCAAAACATCATTATTTTCTTGTGCCCAGAATACATTTCAGGGGTTACATATAAACACATTAAATGGATTGTTGTTATGTTCACAGTGGTGATATGTGCCCATATGTGACATTTGCTTTACAGGGAATTAACAGTTTTTCCTGGATGCACATCTGAACTCATAAACCACCTTTTAATTCAGAAATAGATGGTTAGATTTAAAATTACACTTTAAAGATTATAATTGCTATAATGTTGCCTTTAGTTGGTAGCACTTAAACAATGTGTTTAAGGTACCAAATATTCATAATATAATACTAATATATCTTGCTGGCACACAGAAATACAGATCCTTTTAATATTTTCAGTAAGCCTAAATGTAGAAATTAAAAGAGCAGCATTAGATAAAACTGTATTTTTAAAAACCCCAGTCTGTTATCTCAGCTCTGAGAAAGCTTACATGCAAAATTTCTGCAAAATGCAGTGATTTTCTGTAGTATGGCATCATGAGCAAAAGTAGCTTTTCCTGAGTTATATACACTGCATCACCCTCATACTTATACCACACTTTTATATCTACTCTTATTTTACCTTTTAATATTTCATTCCATGCACAGTCTCTCAGCAAATATTTCAAAAATGTTTAGCCATTTTAATACCGTACCTTTCTGAGAAGAACAATAAAGGGTGTGGAATTTTAACTACTTGCATGTCCAATTGACCTACCACAGTTTTATGAATGCTATGAGTTGTGCCTAGATATCTCCCAAAGCCTCATACAGTCATAGGTGGGGCTTTAAGTGGTGGCTGGATCTACGGTGTGTGATTCTTGGATTAAGTGTGTGATTCTGGTATTAAAGGTGTGTGATTACAAAATTAGTCCGCTGATTGGTTTGGCATAGTTCTGGATAGATAATGAGAAGGGTTATCGTGGGTTTGAGTGGCACCAACCAAAGAGTGGGAGCGATAAAAGGGAGAGGCAGGATGCTGCTGCTGATTCTTCACTGTTTCACTGCTTTGCTGCCTTCTACCCACCATGAACTGTTTCTCCTCTGTGATGGCCCTCTGCCATGCCACACTGCTTTGTATGAAATCAGACAAATTTGGATTGAAACTTCTACAAATTGTGAACCAAATAAATCTTCCCTCCTCTAACTTTGGGTGCCAGGTATTTTGTTTAAACAATGAGAAAAATAACAAAGACACTGGCAGAAGAAACAAAACTCCCAGGTCAGAGACAGAGGATTTTAGCATGAACATTAGCAGATAGGTTTGCTTTCCCCAAATCTCGTGGGGTAAGGTGGATGGAGTCAGATAGATACACGTACAGGCACTGAATTGCATTGTAGAGCAGGATTCCTGATCTTAGGGAATCAAAGTCTTATATAAATATCAGTCAGTATAACTATTCATTTCAGATAGAAACACTAGCGTCTTTCAGAATATACAAAGTGCAAAAAAGAAAAGAGCCATGAAAAACCACCATGCATCGCTTTCCCTCCCACATTACACAAGTGAGTGTGTGCATACATATAGGTGGGAGAATAGATCAAATGATTTTTCAAAATCTTTGAACTCAATCACCCAACTCTATGCAATCAAGAAATTAATATTTAATTAATTGTGGCTGGTAGTGATTCTTCAAGTCTGGCTACTTCAAAAATATTCTAATGCTCTTAGCACTATCACAGTTCAGTGAAAGCCTACTCTGTGGGAAAGAGCTGGGGATCAATATTTTTAAAGCTCTCCAGGTTACTTTAATAAGTTATCATGGCTCTAATCACAGAGCCAAAATGAATTTATTGTTAAGTCTCCTTTCAGAGATGCAGAAAACAATAATTATCTCAAATAAGCTGGATAAAGGCCTAGGAAGAGTAACAAGAAGCCAATTCACCTTCCCATGAGCCAACTGACACATGGGATGGGACACAAGAACACACTTCCCTTTCCCTATTCCCAAAAGAAACCAGCTGATTTGGAGGACAGGCTGAGTTGATAGCAACTGAGGTACAAAAACAACTTAATATTTATATTGTTTGATTGACTTTGCAAGCCTAAAGCCAGTAATCTGAGCATCTATTTAGAGAGTAACAATAAGAAATATAGCAAATACGTGGGATTTCCTTCTGTCTTGGTTTAGAAATCCAATGCTGTTCTCACTATTTTGTTTTATTCCATGTTGTTACTGTCTAGTTTTGATTGGCTTTATCCTGTTTTTATTTCATTTTATTTTTATGCTTTTTAAAATATGCTTTCATTCTTTTGATTGGTTTTATTCTATTTTGTTTGATTTTATTGTCTGATGGTATGGACAGTTTTTAGAAGAAAACAAGAGACACTATGGTAGCCATTGTTGATTTCCTACTATCTTGTTTTGACATCCTGTATCATTTTCATTGTTCTGTTATGATTAGCTGTATTGTTTTGTTTTACTTGGTTTTAGTCTCTTTAAAATAAAATCAAGTAAATAAAATGTATACTACTCATCCCACAGTTCCTATGAAAGAAGGAACATACAGTCTTTGGCAGAGAGAATTCCAATTTAATGTAGTTTTTTCTATACAGATCAAATATGACAAAACAATGACTTAATTTCTATGTAGCTAGGACTTAAAATTTTTTTTAAATTTTATTTAAGAGGAAAAAGAGAAAAACACAAAACAAAACAAAGCGGTGTAAGGGTACACGTAATACAGAACTACAAAAAAAACATAACAGTAAGAAATCACCTGTTAATAGATTACATATTATCATCTTGAAAATAGTTGCTCAAATCACAGTATCAAAGAATACAAAGTGGACATTCAAACAGGGAGACTGCAAACAGCTGTGTTCAATGATCCAAAAACATTAATATAGTCAGCTATTTAACACCCCTAAACACACTTGCTGTTATATCCGTTAGAGCTCTTTTTTTTCCCCTCTCTTTTTTACAACAAAATTTACACATTTTGGATTGTATTACTCCTTAGTTCTTATTACTTTTTTGGGGGGGAGAGAATAAAGTCAAATATGGCAAAACCAAGCTGTCAGTCAAAACCAAGGATAGACATAGCACATGGTGTAGAACAGAGTACAAGGTTATCAACAATGGTTATCAATGTTGTCTCTTGTTTCCTTAAAAAGAATTGTCTATCTCATTAGATATTATAAAATTGGACATAACAGTAGAGAACAAGACCAATAAAACTTAGGCATTGTAAACATTACAGGACTCCCAAAGGAGACAATAGTCAAACCAGAATGGGCATCTTAGTGAATCTTATTGCCTTCAAAGTAGTTGCCTATACCCTCAAACTTGATACTATCATACAGAATGGAACAGAGTCTAATCAGTCAAAACAAGATCGTGGGAGTATTACAGGACTTCAAAACAAGTTAATAGGAAATCAAAAAGAGTTACTATTATATATCCTAATTTTTAAAAAATTTTCCCCTTAATTAAAACAAACATAAGAAATAACTAAATAATTTTTTTAAAGAATAAGGGGGAGATTGAGATAAAACAGGTCATAACAATATAACAATAGAGGTCAAAGCATGACTGTTTCAGCAACCTAGTACTTCACCACCATATAACCCGACTTAATAGTAGTTACCATAGTGTCTGTCTTTTTCCTTGAAATAGTTGGATAAAACTTCATATACTATAGCTTCAAATATTTCCATATCAAGAAGCCCAGAATAAAGCCTTTCTAATTAATGAGTGAAAACTTTATAAGGCTTCAAGGCCACATAATGGGGAATCATGATTACCACATATTTTTATATATTTGAATCATTACTTACATTAGGGAAACTATTCGGTATTCACACATGCGAGATTGATTTATTTCACTTATGAGTATGGTCTCAAGCTGTGCCCATTTATTGATAAATATCTCAGTGTGATCCTTCTTTATAGCTGAATAATACTCCATTGTATAGAAATACCACAACTTTTTTTATCCATTCCTCAGTTGATGTACACTTGGGTTGTTTCCAAGATCTGGCGATTATAAATTGTGCTGCTATAAACATAGGTGCACATATATCACTGTGGTATGATGCTTTCAGTTCTTCTGGGAATATGCCTACAAGTGGAATAGCTGGAATAAATGGGATTTCCAATCCCAACTTTTTGAGAAATCTCCAGACAGATCTCCACAAAGGCTGTACCAGTCTACACTCCCACCAACAGTGCAGGAGAGTTCCTTTTTCCCCACAGCCTCTCCAGCATTTGTTGTTGGTTTTCTTGATCCTGGCCATTCTTTCAGGAGTGAGATGGTATCTCAGTGTGGTTTTAATTTGAATTTCTCTAATGACCAATGATGATGAACATTTTTTCATGTATTTATTTGCCATTTGCATTTCTTCATCTGAGAATTGTGTATTCATCTCAGATGCCCATTTTTGGATTGGATCTTTGAATTTTGGAGGTCTGAGTTTTTTTTAATTCTTTATATGTTTTAGACAAGAGTCCCTTGTCTGAGAGAGAGTTCACTAAACTCTTTTCCCAGTTTGTGGGTTTTCTTTTCACTATGCTGGAGATTTCTTTTGACATGCAGAAACTTTTTAATAAGCAGTGGTCCCAGTTATTGATTCTGGGAAGTACTTCCCGTGCGGTTTGAGTCCTGTTCATGAATTCTTTACCTACTCCTATGTCTCCAAGGTTTCTACCCAATTTGTCTTCCAATAGATTTAGTGTTTCTGTTTTAATATTCAGATCTTTGACCCATTTAGATTTTAATTTAGTACATGGTGATAGACATGGGTCTAGCTTTAGTTTTCGGCAAATGGAGAGCCAGTTTTTCCAGCACCATTTATTAAAGAGACTGTCGTTCTTCCAGTGAACCTGCTTGGCTCCTTTATCAAAGATAAGGTGGTTGAGTGTGTTCGTAGTTGTGGTTGTATCTTCTAATCTATTCCACTGATCTTCGGTTCTGTTTTGATTCCAATACCATGTTGATTTTACTACTGTTGCTTTGTAGTATAACTTCAAGTCAGGGATTGTGATGCCTCCTGCTTCGTCTTTGCTGCTTAGAATTGCCTTTGCGATTCTAGGTCTCTTCTGGTTCCAGATGAAATTTAGGAGTGATTTCTCTAGATCTATAAGGTATGTTGATGGTATTTCTATTGGGATTGCATTGAATCTGTATAACAGTTTTGGGAGAATGGCCATCTTCACAATGTTTGTTCTTCCTATCCATGAGCAAGGGATGTCTTTCCATTTTCTGAGATCCTCTTCAATTTCCTTTTTCAGTGTATTATAATTTTCACTGTATAAGTCTTTCACTTCTTTCGTAAGAGTAATTCCTAAATATTTCATTTTTTTGCTTGCTAATGTGAATACTCCAGTTTCTCTTATTTCCCTCTCTGTGATTTTGTTGTTCGTGTATAGGAATGCTATTGATTTCTGAGTATTGATTTTGTATCCAGCCACATTACTGAATTTATTTATTGTATCTAAGAGTCTTTCAAAATGGAGTTTAGGGGGTCTTCTATGTAGAGTATCATGTCATCTGCAAACAATGATAATTTAACTTCTTCTTTTCCTATCTTTACCCCTTTTATTTCTCTTTCTTGCCTAATTGCTCTGTCTAGTACTTCCAGTACTATATTAAATAGGAGTGGTGATAAAGGACATCCTTGTCTTGTGCCCGATTTTAAAGTAAAGGCTTTCAATTTTTGGCCATTTAGTATGGCCATTTAGATGCTGGCTGTTGGTTTGTCATAAATGGCCTTTATTATATTGAGGTAAAGACCATTTATTCCAATTTTCTGTAAAGTTCTTATCATGAATAAATGTTGGACCTTATCGAAGGCTTTTTCTGCATCTATAGAAATGATCATGTGATTCTTATTTTTGGCTTTATTGATATGGTGGATTACATTTATTGATTTGCGTATATTGAACCATCCTTGCATTCCTGGGATGAATCCCACTTGGTCATGGTGTATAATCTTCTTGATGATTTGCTGCATCCTATTTGCCAATATTTTATTGAGGATTTTTGCATCCGTGTTCATTAGGGAGATCGTTCTATAGTTCTCTTTTTTAGTTGGGTCTTTCTCAGGTTTTGGTACTAGAGTAATATTTGCTTCCAGGAATGACTTAGGAAGGATTGCTTCCCTTTCAGTTTCATTGAATAGTTTGAGGAGTGTCGGCATTAGGTCTTCTTTGTATTTCTTGTAGAATTCTGCAGTGAATCCATCTGGGCCTGGGCTCTTCTTGGTGCGTAAGGACTTAATTATATCTTCAATTTCATTAACAGATATTGGGTTATTCAACAGTTTTACATCCTCTTGATCTAGCTTTGGTACTTCATATGCTTCTAAGAATCTGTCTATTTCTTCTGTGTTATCAAACTTTTGAGAGTAGAGGTTTTCGAAATAGGTGTTGATGATCTTCTGTATTTCTATTGGGTCTGTAGTGATTTCTCCTTTTTCATTTCTTATTGCATGAATTTGAGCTTTTTCTTCCCTTTTTTTAATAAGGTTGGCTAGGGGCTTATCGATTTTATTTATTCTTTCAAAGAACCAACTCTTTGATTCGTTGATTCTTTGGATTGTTTTCTTAGTCTCTATTGCATTGATTTCTGCTCTGATTTTTATAATTTCCTCTCTTCTTTTGGCTTTGGGCTTGACTTGCTCTTCTTTTTCTAGCTGTTTGAGGTGTAGCATCAAGTTATTTATTTGTATTCGTTCTGTTTTCCTGATGTGGGAACTCAGTGCAATAAATTTTCCTCTCAGGACGGCTTTCATTGCATCCACAGATTCCGGTAAGTTGTATCTGCATTTTCATTTTCTTTTAGGTATTGTTTAATTTCTTCTTTAATTTCTTCTGTGACCCACTGATTACTCAAGAGTGTGTTATTCAGTTTCCATGTGTTTGTGGGATTTTTGCAGTATCTTTTATCATTCATTTCTAATTTCAGAGCACTATGATCCAATAACATGCAAGGGATGATTTCAACTCTTTTGCATTTGTTTATATATGTTCTGTGAGCTAATATATGGTCTATTTTAGAAAATGATCCATGTACTGCTGAGAAGAATGTGTATTCTGATGTTGTTGGCTGGAACATTCTGTATATGTCTATCAAACCCATTTGTTCACAGGTGTGATTCAGTTCTGTTATTTCTTTGCTCATTTTCTGTCTGGTTGATCTGTCCCTTGGTGTCAATGGCATATTAAGGTCTCCTGTTACAATTGTGTTACTGATAATTTGAGTTTTCATTTCTGTTAATAATTGTTTTATATAACTGGGTGCTCTGGAGTTTGGTGCGTATATATTTAAGATAGTTATCTCTTCCTCTTGGAGTTTTCCCCTTACGAGTAGGTAGTGACCTTCTTTGTGCTTTATGGTCATTGTTGGTTTAAAGTTCACGTTGTCTGCAAACAGAATGGCTACTCCTGCCTTTTTTTTGGATTCCTGCTGCATGAAGAATTGTTTTCCATCCTTTGACTTTCAGTCTGTGAGTATCCTTCTGGGTTAGATGGGTTTCCTGTAAACAGCATATGGTTTGATTTTGTTTCTTGATCCATTCTGCTAGTCTGTTTCTTTTGATTGGTGCATTGAGACCGTTTACATTAATGATTATTACTGTTAAATGCTGGTTAATTGTAGGAATCTTATCTCTCTGCTGTTGCATCTTTATCTTTCTGTTCTGTTTAATTATTTGCTTTGCTTAGTGGTTTTTTCCTTTGTGTATCTAAACTGTCTTTCAATATTTTTTGCAGGGTTGGTTTGGTGTTCATGAAGTTCTTCAGCTGTTCTTTGTCATGGAAGTATCGTATTTCACCATCTATTTTGAATGATAGTTTTGCAGGATATATCAGTCTAGGTTGGAAATCATTTTGCTTTAGGATCTGGAATACTTCACTCCATGCTCTTGACTTTATCGTTTGTGAAGAGAAGTCTGCTGTGATTCTGATAGGTTTTCCTTTATAAGTGATCTGTCTTTTCTCTCTGACAGCTTTTAATAATCTATTCTTGTGTTGGATTTCTGGGATGGTGATTATTATATGTCTGGGTGTAGTTTTATTTTGGTTATGACTATTTGGAGTTCTATATGCTTCACTGATCCTGATGTCAGTTTCTGATCTTATGCTTGGGAAATTTTCAGCTATTACTTCTCTAAATATCCTCTTGACATCCTTCATGTTGTCTCCCTCTCTTTCATTAATCCCTATCATTCTTATGTTATTCTTCTTTGCATCGTCTTGCAGTTGTTGAATTGTTGTTTCCTGATTCCTTGTTATTTTCAAAAGATCTTTCCTTTCCTGTTCACTATCCTGTCTTCAAGGTCTGAATTTCTATCTTCACTTTCATTAAGGTGGTTTTTACAACTTTCAGTGGAGTTTTTTATTTCCTGTATATCTCTGTGCATCTGCATTATGTATTCTGTTTGTTTCTTATATTGCTCGTCTAGGGATTCTATCTTTTTGTTTAGTTCCTCCAATTTTGTATCTGTGTTTTCTTTAGATATATTTAGAATCTCTTTCATTTCTTTTATCATTTCTTCTTTTATCTGGGAGATTATTTCGAGTTTGAATTTCTTTAAAGCTTCCTGGAGTTGCTTGTCAATTTCAGTAGCTATTTTGTCCGATATATGAGGTGGATGGGATATATTTTCTTCTATATACATTGCTCCTAGGGTTTCTTGAGATGGGCTGGAGGTTTGAAGTTGTAATTTGGTCTTTCGTTTTGTCATTTTCCTATAATTCTGTGTTTCAAGTGTTATTGGAAAGCTTCCTCAGGATCTGTTGAAAATCCCCTTATATGTTTGCAGCTACTGAGACTCTGGCACCACGCTACCCCAAGCCATTGGGCCTACAGAACCAGTGGCCCTCCTCTGCCTGCTCAGAACTCCGCAGTTCCAGACAAGCTGGGCCTCAGGGACACTGTGCGCCCACCTGCCCCTTGGAAGCTCCACAGCTCTTCAATCGCAGCCGGGTTAGGGTACTCACCACAGGCCGCGGTGCCTCAGCAACCTGTGATCCCTCCCTGCTTTCAGAGATATCCACAGTCCTCCAGACACACGGAGAGGCCAATGCAGGCACCCCAGATCCGCCCAGCTCCTCCTCTGTACACTGATGGCTAGGTGTGGCAGCAAAACAGGCTGGGCTCCGGGGATAGTGTGGTCCCGCCCACCCGTCAGGAGCTCAGCAGTTCTCCAAGTGCAACCGGGATGGGGAGGCGGATGTAGAGGCCTCAAACCCACCTCTCCCCTTCACTGCACCTGGAAGCCTGGAGGGACTCCAACAGTCTGGGCGGAGATATCCACAGTCCTCCAGACACACAGAGAGGCCAATGAAGGCACCCCAGATCTGCCCAGCTCCTCCTCTGCACAAGACTTAAAATTTTGATGAGAAGACCAATGAATTCTTTTTTTAAAGAACACTTGATGAATAGTTTGACTAAATATTTATAGATGATGATATTGATTATTTTTAATTTCTAAAAAATTTTAAAAACATCTTTATTTTTATTTCCCAAGAAAATTCTATAAGGAGTGTGTGTTTTCTCTTTCTTCCTGTGACAAACCCAATGTTATGCCATTCCTGATATTTTTTAACAAAAGTTAGTGGTGTTTATTTTTCATCTCATTTTGTCTGTTCATTGATATTTAAGAGGAAACAACCCCAGATTTTACGATAACCTACAAGTATTGATCTCAGTGAGCACACATCTGTCCTGGTTTCCTTCAACAAAAACAGTGACATTACTGCACCACTCTTTTCATCATACAAGATGTGAAACTACAAAACTCTGATGAAAAAACTCAAGCAAAATCTAAATTAACAGAGTGTTAATGTGAATATGGATAGGAAGACTAACTGTTGTGAAGGTACCATTTCTCACCTCTATAGATTCAAAGCAATCCCAATCAAGATCCGAGGAGGTTATTCTATGGATATTAATACATGGATTCTAAAGTTTATATGGAAATGCAAAAGACCTAGATTAACCAAAATATACTGAAGAATAAGTTAGAGGGCTGACACTATATAGTTTATAAACATGATCTGTATCTGCAGTGATGGAGTCAGTGCAGTACTGGTGAAGAAACTGAGAAATAAATCAATGGACTTTACCAGAAGGCCAAGAAACCAAACCATAGACACACAATAACATAGGTGCAAAGGCAATCCAATGGGAAAAATACATGTTGTTTTCCCCTCTGCAGAAGACGGCAGAAGTGCCAGCCAAATGACGGATCTGCTCTCAGGCGAGGCAAAAGTCTGGAAAAGGAGATTCAACATGGCTGACTATAGCAGTCATGTCACAGAAGCTGAGGAGAGATCCACTGAGAAGGAATGATCTAGAAGATCCAACATGGCTGAGGAGAGGAGGAGCACATCAGACAGACTCAGAGAACCTCAACTAGAAACACAGAGAGGAGAATCTACCATAAATAGGAAGACAGACAAGAGATGGGTTAACCAAACAATACATGATGACTATGTCTGAATTCTGATTTGAAGATTCTAACCCAAAGAACACTATTTGCCGGGTAGGGGTTAAAAAAAGCATTGAATGCCAGCAACTCAGGCTTCTCCAGGACAAAATATCTATAGTCTACAAAGCAGTGATGTGAAGAGGAATCGAAGTGAGAGGTTACCTAGGAACCAGGAGGGAGCTGACGAGAGAGGGAGGGAGAGGAAGACAGAGAGAGAGAGAGACAGAGAGACAGAGAGAGAAAGAGAGAGACAGAGACACAGAGAGACAGACACAGAGACACAGAGAGAGGAGGGTTGGATTTGGGAGGACCTCATCCTTTGAAATGTCTTTGACGAGCTTGAGGTGTATTGGTGATATAACTTTAAAGATTTTGTAGAATTCAGCAGTGAATCCATCAGGTCTTGAGCTTTTTTTAATTGGTGGATTTTTATTATCTATAGATTTTTTTGCTTCTTATTGGGTTAGTAGGCATATTTATGTTTTCTTGGGTTAGTTCTAATAATTTGTATGCACTTAGGATCCTGCCCACTTCTTCAAATCTTGCTAATTTATTGGCATCTAATTTTTCAAAGTAGTTACTATCTTCTGGAATTTGACTGTGTGTGTTATGATTTCAAATTTTTTATTTTTAATTGCACTGATGTGAGTCTTTTTTTTTTCTTTCCCTTGGCAAGTCTGGTTAAGGGCTTATCTGTTTTATTTATTCTTTCAAAGAGCCAGCTCTTTGATTTGTAGATTTTTTTTACTGGTTTTGAGTCTTAATTTAATCTTTCATCTTTGTAATTTCTCTCCTTAATTTCAATTTGGGGCTGGTTTGTTGCTGTTTTTCAAGTCTTTTAAGATTTCTCATCAGATGGTTTTTATTTGGGCTTGCTCTGTTTCCTAATGTGAGAACTGATTATACAAATTTTTCTCTCAGAACTATTTTCATAGTCTGTTAGAGGTTTTGGTGAGGTGTACAGCCATTGTCATTAACTGTCAGAAATGTCTAAATTTCTTCTTTGATTTCTTATGTGACCCACTGGCTGCTTGGGAATATGTTCTTAATTTTCCAAGAGCTTTTAGCTTTTCTGAAATTTCTTTTGTCATTGATTTCTATCTTATTGCACAGAAGTCTGATACTATGCTTGGGGGGTAATTTCAGGTTTTTATAATTACTGAGGCAGGCTTTGTGGACTAGTTCATGATCTATTTTGGAAAAATAGATCACGTGCTGCTGAAAGAAATGTATACTATGCTGTAGAGGGGGTGGAATACTCAATAAATATCTATTAAGTCCATATGTTCAAGAGTGTGCCTCTGCCCTGATATTTCTTTACTTTTTGTTTAACTGATCTATCTCTGCAAAAATGGGGTGTTAAAATCCTCCTCTATGATTGTGTTAGTGTTTATTTGCTCTTTTAATTTCAAAAGTTTTTGTTTTATGATAGTTGCTCCAGCATTTGGTATGTATATATTTATCAAACTTATCTCTTTCTGTTTTTTTTTTTTTTTTTGTCTTTTTCCTTTTTATTGGTACTGGGGATTGAACTCACGACTGCCTGCTTCCAAGGCTTATGCCACTGAGCTAAACCTCCAGCCCCTTCTCTTTCTGTTAAACTGTCCCCTTATGAGATATCACTACCTATCACAAAAATGAAAGTCCATTTGCCATCTGATCTAGAAATGGAACTCCTTGATATTTACCCTAAGGAAGTAGAAAACACATCCACACAAAATCTTGCACAGCGATACTTATAGCAATTTTATTCATAATTGTCAGTATTTGGATGCGACCAAGATGTCCTTCAGTAGCTGAATGGATAAATAAATGGCATTTTATGCCTGCATTTTATAATATGGACAACTATTTTGAACATAACAATATATGATATGTTAACCATTGTTTATGCCCTATTATGTTGTTTTGAAATTCTGTCATCATTTTTGTTCTTTTTTCATTTTAAAATAAAAAGATAAAATAAACTAAATGGCAATATATTCAGACAGTGGAATATTCTGCAACAATTGACAGAAATGAATTAACAAGGCATGAAAAGGCACTGAGGAAAAAATACATATTAAGTGAAAGAGACCATCTTGAAAAGGGTACATAGATTCCAATTATAGGATTATTGGGAAAAGACAAGAGTTTGGAAACTGGGAAGATCAGTGCTTGTGAGTGCCTCAGGGTTTGAGGAAGTTGAACAGAGGATTTGAGGACAGTGAAACTATTTGCCTGGTGCTACAGTGTGGATACACACCATTATATGTTTCTTATATTTCATAGAATATAAAGCACAGTGGACACATGAACTATGAACTTTAGTTATAGCAATGCATTAATATTGGCTCACTAATTGGAACCAATGGACCTGGAGATGTTAATAATAAAGGAAACTCCTGCTGGAATGACCTGGCCCCACCTGATCACCACACAGGTACTGACCCTGTGGCCTAGAAGTGCAAAGCCATCCCACTGGCAGCACAGCCTGACTCCTTCTGCTCCTTAATACAAAAGCCCCTCAGCAGAGCCTCCTGGCCAGCACCTTTCAATCTATACTATGTCCCTGCGTGATGGGGACAGCCACAAAAGTTACAATCACTCATATGCTGGGCTTCCTAATTTGGTTCCTCTTGGAAGAACCAAGAGCTCTTTTTACAATGTAGTAAGGTAAGATTAGTGTTAACCATTTGAAGATCTTGCCACAAGAAAATCGACTGAGAGGTGGTGGCTTCAATGCTCACACTTGACTCTCCGCCCTCCATATGAATTTCAGACTTCCTTACCCTCCCTACCACAAGCCTCCACTCTTCACGCTGAGCCTTCCCCTTTAAAGGAACTACACAAGACAGAGTGCTGAATAGATCTCCTGGCTTCTGCCTTCAACCCCAGGAAGCATTCTGTGTTCTCACAGTAATGAGCTCTAAATCCAGGAAATAGCCATATCATCAATGAACACCATTGCCCCTCAGTATTTTCCCCCCAAGGTGAAAAGCAGAAGGCTGTGTCATGCCTGACTGCATAGCAAAGGAAGCAATTTTCATAAATCCATAGCTCTGCTCAGTGGTAACTGGGCTTTTCATTTCTGAGTTGAATCAGGAGCTGCAGCAGCAGCTGGCCTGAGGAGAAGCTTAGGACGTTCAATTTATTCGTCTACCTACTACTAATCAGAGGGTAAATGAGAAACCATATTCTTTCCAGGGCAGTGAAGCCCGCAGCCACCAGAATTCCTGCCCAAGCTGAGCAGTAGATAAAGAGCCAGTTTCACCACCCAGCTCTTCGTTGTCTGACCTGAGCTTGGATAGCTCATTAGCAGAAACAATGCAGTTAGAAATTTGGCTTTTGAAAAGGAAAAACTCATGCTTCAAATACCCTTTGCTTTTTAATCCTTTAATTAAATATATATCCCCATTTACAGAGGCAAGATGAAGTGGAAAAACCATTTTAACATTAGAACAATAGCAAGAGGAGGGGTGTGTCTGAAAGTTGCTCAGCTTTACAGCTGTCACACTTGACATGAAAGAAAAAGGCGATTGCACACAGTAAAAGCTGGCTTTTTGGCTGTCCTCTCTCCTCCTTCACGCCTTTTCACACATCTTCCCTGTTCTCTGAATTCCCACTATGATTCTTACCATATCGTAACACTTAGTCATATGCTGCCTTACCATGAAAGAATCCTACTCATCATGAAATCTAGACCCTTATTTAACAGGAAGAGCCCCAGAGGTAGTGAAGATTAACACCGTTTCCTGGGGAATAACAGTGGGAACCAGACTGGGTCTGGTGTAGGCTCTACTCTCTCTGGAAGCAGGAGGTTCAGGGTCTCTCCAAGGGTGTTGTGAGGTTCCTGAAACCTGGATCCAGGGATGCGAGTCTCCTGCATCCTGCAGAGCCCTCATGGCCTCAGTGGGTCCAAGTGACACCCTGTCCTGGAAGAACAGCACACATAGCAGCACAGGGCTCTTGTTTTCATGTAATTCACATGTGGTAGATTTTCCTAGATACCATATTCTTGTAAAATGTTCCCTAATCAACATATAACTACAAACTAATGCTTAGTATAGGTAGGGGACTTCAGTAAAATTTATTTTTCTCAAGTTTTCTATAGATTATCATCTAAGACCAGGAAACATGTTTCCACTCTTAGGAGTTAAGGAGACTCCAAACCCAAATCAAACCGTGACTGTAAACCCGTGCAACAGAGAAGCAATTGTGGAAGAAATCCAGGAAGACACACAACCCTGCGATCAGTGACCCAGAGAGCCAGGACTTCCATCTGGGCTACGCCATCTTCCTCTTCCTTGCCCAGCTTCTACTTCACAGAACAGCTGTTCCTCACCCTAAACGCCTTCCCCACGCCCTGACATCTACCCTACATCTACCTTTCTTAGAACACTTAAATTACATGATTCATACATGAACATTTCCTAATGCCTGGGGAAAAATTGAAGCTGATACTCAAGAAAGCCACTCTATGACTTCAGTAAGTTACATGCAGGTTGATAGTGTTGGTTTATCAGTCTCATTTTGAGAGAGTCTCAAGCAAGTTCCAAATGTCTATTTTCTTAAGAAATGCCCTCTCTGTTACCTATATAACTCATGGCCCTAGTAATTACCTGCCGTTCATACTGCCACATGAGAGAAAGCTTTCCTCAATAGCCGAAGAATAACAATTTGCTAATAACAGGTTACCGTGGGTTATTTTGTCTTTTAAATTAGATTTCTATGCATTTTCTCTTTCTTTACTGTTTTGTTATTTTTTAAGTTAGGACAGTGCATGATTACATTCATCATGAGAAGTTGGAATGTGTACATACCTTGATTTTTTTTACTTTCCTTCCCTTCGGGCCCCAATCTCTTGGCCCCTTGCCCACTTCAGAAAGATTTGTTTCATGGTTTCCCACTGTCTGTCTTGTATTTTGCTCTTTAAATTATCTATACTTCAGATTTCTCATACAAGAGAAACCATAAGACATTTAAGCTTGTGCATTAGATTTATTACACTTAACATTGTTATTCGTTATTTTAATTTTTAAGTTTGTTCAAGTTGAACTTTACCAGTCCATTTTACATTGCTATAACAAAATATCTGAGACTATGTGAAGAAGACAGCTCACAGTTTTGGAGGCTGGAGGTCCATGTAGCACACACAGGATCCGCTGAGCCCCCCACCCCACCCCAGGCATCATGGCAGATGGCATTGCAGTGGGCAAGAGACACCAAATGCTAAGACAGGAGACCAGGGATAGGGAGGGACCAGGCACACTCTTTCACTATAACTCGTTCTGTCAGGAAACTAAGGTCCCACAAGAATTGTCTTCTTTCTTCTGACAGCCCTGCGTACAATTACTGAACCATCCACCTCTCGCCAGGTCTCACTTCTTAAAATCTCCATCACCCATCACTCCATGCTGTGGACCAAGTCTCCAACACATAGAGCCTTGGGGAATGAGCCACATTCAGTCTGCATCACTGCTGCAACTATAGAATGAAATTTTGATGTGTCCTTTATCCAGGAAATGTTTTGCCAGGGTCACTAAATTTATATGTTACTTTATTGAAAAACCACTTCATATCAAAAGAAATGCAAATTTTTAAATAACAGCAGAAAACCAGAAGTATTACAGAGTTTCAGCTTGAAACATATGAATTGGAATGATGTATTTGATTAAATTGAAGGACTTCTGGAGGATATGTTTTGTCCAAGACAGATCATTACGGTACAGTACAATTGTATTTCAAAATTAAAATATGATTGCTTATCTTCATAGGAGTCACATGTGTTTTATAAATAGCAGGAAAGTAAATCCATACTGCAGATGTAAGGAAGTACTTAGTAGGCTGAGAGCATAGGTTAGAGGTAGAAGGTTTGTCTAGCATGTATAAGGTTATGGCTTTGATCCCCAGCACCCCCACAAACGTAACATTTGAAAAAGTAGTATATCTATTATATTATTATTAGGCAAGCATTCTCTTTTTTGTTTTTGTTTCTGAATAAAATACGATCTGAGAATACAAGTTTAGGGAAACAAAAATATTTTTTAAAATTACTAAAACATGACAAGTTTCCAAAAATATTTAGTAGATAATTTCCTTAGAAGTAATTGCCATGCAAGAACAAAATGAATACTATTTTATATTATTTTATGTCCTCTTTGCACGTATGTGAATTCCAAGGGGAAAGAATTAAAATGCTAAGTATGAGAATTCCGTGTTATATGGCTCTAATTACTTCACTCACAAGTAAGTAACACGTTTTTCTAACCCTGTTACTTGGAGATTCTGACCCAATCCCCAGTAATGATCCTGTCTCAAGCATAGCAGAATGTCACCAAATGTCCCAGCTGCAGCAAGCTTGCGTCTTTCTATGTTTGACTCACTAGAGGGGAAGCCACCTTCAGTGGGGCAGGCTTTTTTTTTTCAGCAAGTTGCCCTGGGTCAGAAAAATGTCACCAATAGTAGCTTCTACTTTACACCTAATTGGAAACTGTACAAGATTTTAAAGCATACATCCTCTCGACACTTTATTTCCTCTGAAATAAACATACATGCTTTTCTTTCATTCCAACAATTTGAGCCCAAAGACAAAAGTGTATGCCTTTAATGTATGATCTGACATACTGTCTATAGCTGTGATTATTTACCTAGGACAAAAGTCACCTAGATAAAAAGATGAAAATTCTGCTACTCAGATATTTTGTTTATCTTTAAATTTTATCGAGGTCAGTGGTGGTGAGTCTTGCAGAGCTTTCAATCTTAGGAACCGTTGCTGTGGCCCACATGCCCTAGACTCACCACCACTGGCCTGGATACTTGATCCAGTGGTTTTTGTTTTTTTTTTAAAAAACAGTAAACATCTAAACACTTTATAGACAAGCCCAACTGCTATCACCTACTGAAATTCATTCAGATGTTTCCACTTGAATTTCAGTGTAAAGCTTTTCCACTACCTGTCTGTTTTTAGTTATTCACATTTTAAGGGTTGATGTTTGTTCTTTTGTTCTTTCTTGTAATGATGGCAATATAATTTTTTTTTAAAAAAAGGCTTATAGTTTTCAGGCAATTTAGTACTTATGCTGTGTTTTGAAGATTGAATCTCTTGATGACAAATACTATTTTCTGAATCTCTTGATGGCCAATATCATTTTAAAAATCATCTTGAGTATCAAAATCTCCCACTCAGTCATATAAACAAGCACAAATTGTTATTTTAAAATATACGAAGGAAAAAGAAAGCCTATAGGGACATTTTGAAGTCATTTTTGGAGAACTATTTTACACTAGGCTGTTAGGAAAATGTCTCAAATTCAGCATTTTAACAACCATGTTTTCATACTGTAGAGATCAAGGTTTCCCCAGAAACAGAACTGTAGAGTGTAAAAACATCAGAAAAGCATGTAAAGTGATCACCCCAAACTAGGAAACGCACTCAGAAGTCTGAGATGACTGCCGCCCTTGCAGCTGAGCCACCTAAGAGAAGTCTCCGACTCCTCCGTGTTCCTCACATGCGTGGTTTTTGAAGCAATAGTCAATTTTACCTGGAGCATTTATCTGTATCCACTCTACACATACTGTGAAACCCATGGATGCAATGTCACTACCGTGGACTCCCCCACTTTCTCTTGGTCCCTTCAGTGCATTATTTCATTGTATCTGAATTTGTCTTTGAAGTGGAAACCTGGTATCATGACCTCCAAATGTTTAGAACTGTGCCAGTGGACCACCATTATCCCTGAGGTGTCAGTGACTGACTAATCAGCGTATGGAATGTCCCCCAAAGGTCCATGCATGAAGGCTTGGTCTCCAGCTCACAGTGCTGTTCGGAGATGGTAAAACCTTTAAGAGCTGGGGCCAAATTCAAGGAAGTTAGATCATTAGGGATGTGTCTTTCAAGGGGGTATTAGGACCCCTGTCCTCCTTTCCCAGCAGCTAGGAGATGAACAGGCCTCCCATGCAGCATTGTCCTACCACAGTGTACTGAGCCAAGAGCTCATGGACTGAAACCTCTGAAACCATGAGCTGAAATAAATCTGTTTCTACAAAACTGATTATCTCAAGCATTTTTCAGTAGAACAAAAAGCTAACATACCTTTATTCTACAGCCCAGGAAATAAGGTTTAAATACAGCTAGGTCCCTTATCTCCAGACTCACCATCCCTGGGCCACTCTCACACCGGTCTTCTACACAACGGGGCTCCAAATACACTTTCTGATCCCTGCTGGCACAGAAATGATGTGGGAGCCAGTTCTGCTTTCCAAACTGCTCTTCTGACAATAGAAAGTTCACACATTTAGGTCTCAGCTCAAATATCACTCTCCACACAAACAATCCTGACCCCTATAGTAAGTTAGGTCCCTCTATGTATTCAAGTAATCGTGCTTTTCCTTTTGAAGCAATCAATACTTTGATTCTACCTCTATTTGTGTGTTTGGTTTGTGTAGCTCTCCCCCACTGGACTACCTATGTTACCTTAGGTCAAACTTAGAACAATTTGCTTACCTCTTTGTCCCTAGCATTATACTGAACCAAAATAGTTGTTGGAAAAACAAATAATGTTAAAAATCATTGTGTGATATAACTGAGGGTCATGGCCCATGCCTGTAACCCCGTCACTCTGGGAGGCTGGGGCAGGAAGATCATAAGTCTGAGCCCAACGTGGGCAGCTTAGCAAATTAGTGAGATTCTGTCTCAAAAAGTGAACAGGACCAGGAATGTAACTCGGTACAAAGGCCCTAAGTTCAATCCCCAGTACCGTAAAAATAAAACAACAAAACATCATGGTGTGTTGGATCTTCTTGGTTCCTAGAGACCTAGTTATGAGTCAGCATCCCCAAAGAGTTTCATTCCTATGAGACAACCCCCACAAACCTATAAATCTGTAAATCCTTCCCAGTTGTCTGTTCTGTGGACTCAACCGCCAGCCGGAGCCACCAGTAGGCACAGCCTAATGAAACTGCATGAACAGCTCCCACCAGAACATGCCATCAAGCCTCTGGAACTACAACAGAAGTTTAAAACTCTACGGTCCCCTTGCCTGATTCAGGCAACACGCTGCAAGATATACCCATGCTGTACAAAAACTATAAACACTAAGACAAGGCTGGCTGAGCCCAGAAGCACTGTCTGTATTTCCCCAGCCTAAAAACACATCCTGTTCCGGCCAGCCTGTCCAGAGTGTTGCCTGCTTGGAAACTGATGATGAAGGCTTTTGTCTTAAATTCCCACACTGTCTGCTTCTGTACTTCCTGCTTACAGACCCTGGATAAGCCCTGGCCTGACTGCATTTCGGGGCTGGCAATTCAGGGAACGATCCCCGTCAGCCTGCCAGCATTGATAAACTTGTGCCTTCTGCTGCTTGGTGCAGGGCGCCTCCCTTTCTGTTTGGTAACAGTTCAGGACATAACAAATACTAAAATAATAAAAAATATTACATACCTCTTCACAAGCATCAGTTCTCCTAATGGTTGTTTCTTTGATTAAATTGTGACTGATTCAGAGCTAGGCCCAGTGGAATATCATTGTAGGTAGATGGTATTTATTAAAGATGCACTTTGTAAACACAGGGCCACCACTGAGGCATTTTTAAAAAGTATAAATAACAAGTGAGCAAAGGAGATAAAACAGAATCATAAATACTTAATCTGAAAGCAGGTTGAAAAATAATAAGCAGCAAGAAATAAACAGGAGACTTGCTAGCAAACTAAAAATCAATCACACTGGTTACTGTATTAAATTTTAATGACCTAAACTCATGATTGAAAACACAAAATTATTTAACTGAATAAAAAGGCCAGAATAAATTATATCTCTAATAAAAATTCACCTTAAATATAAAGATATCAAATTAAAAGGGTGAAAATGTAGGCCATGCAAACAATAGCTAAATTAGCATTAAATAAAACTAAACTTCAACAGGAAGAACATTTTCAGATATGAAGATAGGCATCTTTTAATGTAAAAATGCCAATGCATTGAGAAGACATAGCAATACCAAATGTATATGCACCTAAAAATAGAATTTTAAAGGTAAAATTGATAGAACAGAAAAAAGAAATATACAAGTCCAGACTTACACAGCTGGAGACTATAATATTCCTTTATCAGTAATCAATAAAACATATACACAGATAATTTGTAAAGATACAGAGCACCAGAACCACATTATTAATCAATTTGGTCTACCTGATGATTATAAAGTACTCCATCCAACAATAGCAGAATTATGCGTTGTTTTCAAGTGCTCATGGAACATTTTCCAAGATGACTATATTCTAGGCTACAAGGCAAATCTCAACAAATTTAAAATGATTAGAACCATATGAAGTAGGTTCAATTACCACAGGGTAGTTAAACCAGAAATTAGCAACAGAAGAATACTGCAAAAACTCCCAAGTAATTGGAAACTAACTCACTTCTGGTAACCCGTAGGTATAAAAGTAGTTCTCAAGAGAAATCAAAATATATTTTGAATAAAAATTAAAACAATGAAAATAAAAATTTGGGAGATGCAGGCAAAGCAAGGCTTAGGGGAAATTTTATGGCATTAAATGCTTATATTTAGTAAGAAGAAAAATTTCAAATTAAGGATACATTTTGACATAAGACATTAGGAAAAAAAAGAAAACCAAATTAAACCCAAAGCATGCAAAAGTAATGCAGTCATTGAGATGAGAAATTAATGAATTTTAAAAGAGGAACGCAATAGAGAAAATCAATAAAATCAAGTTAATAGAGTGTGTCCTTACCTGTTTCTAGCTAAACAAAACATAAATTTTGCTAGTGGTTACATTTAAATTTTTATTGGATATTTAGGGGGTGATTTTTATGCATTTTGGGATAGTAAACAAAAACTTAAGCAGTCCTTCAATAGGTTAATCTTGATTCATTTGCAATTTTTTCACTGCTTACTTAGCAGCATTTTAAAAGGAGAATTTCTGGAAAATTTTAATCTACATTCTGCAAAATATCAATTGAACATTTCTAAGTTGGCTTCCAACTGTGTCCAGGACTGTGAGAAAATAAGACTCTGTAATTTTTAAACCATCCACTTTGTAGTACTCTATTTTGTTACAGGAAATAAAACAAATAGCAGTAATAAAAGTATCTTCTCTAGAGCACCAGTCCAAAGGTGTTATTAGGTATTAATAATAACAAAGTTGCAATGACAGAAACAACTATTACAAATACTAAGATATACAAAATTCTACATTTCCTATTGCTTTTAATATATTTATGACTCTAAAAAGAGTTTTGGAATTTTTAAGATTTCTTGAGAATAACCATTAACCTTTTCTGCAAAGGATATTTAACAAAAGAAATTTTGTTACACTTTCCTTGGAGAATATAATTTCTTCAGAGAATTACAAAAATTTGAAGACTGCAAGAACTGAATGGTTGTCTCAGTTACTTTTCTGCAGCTGAGACAAAACATCCAATACCCACAAATTAAGGAGGAAAGGTTTATTTAGCTCACAGTTTGTAGAGGTTTTCAGCTTCTTCAGTGCAGGGTGGCATGGCATACAGGCATTGCAGAGGAGAAACAGTTCATGGCAGACAGAAGATAGCAAAGCAAGCAAGTCTCTTTCAGTGCCTTATATTGTATCCAGGCTACCGAGTTTAGTGTACTGCCCAATCAACATGGACTGACTTAGTATTGCACACCCTTAATCCCAGCATCACAAAACTCTAGATTCACCTACCTCTGAGAAAGCCTCACTTGTGTCTCCATGTGGCTTGGATGGGGGAGACATCTAGATCCAAACCATAACAATAATCTACCTAGACTATCTGTTAGCCATGGAAGTCTTTCATGTGCCTTCTGTAAGACAAATAATTATTCAGTGGCAGATTCAATACTGGGACCTAGTTCCCTGCTACTTGCAGCTATTGGCCCACTCAATTACTTAATTGAATCCCTCTCTAATTCCACTGGTTGTTTTGGTGAAGCTGTATGAGCTTGCTCCAGAAATATATGACTTTGTTTTACCTCACACTTACCAGCTCTGCCAAAATCTGGCAAAATGTTCCCTCATCTCCTCAGCACTGAAGCAATCAGCTGGAATAATCGTTATGCATCTGCATGTGTGCCAGGACACTTTCTGTGGTAGGTTCCCACTAAATAGTTTTCAGTATGTAATTGTTGGGGCTCAGAAGTATATCACATTTTGATGAAGTTACATGTAAACAGAATTATGATAAAATTTTTTAGCTGACATTATGAGTCATCATTCTGCTAAAATTATAGTTTTAGTATAAATTATATCATAGGAGAGATATGAAAAGACACATGAATTTCTTTTAAAATGCTATATTGTGGGTTTTTATAAAGCCTGAGAGACTAGATAAACTCATCCATCCTATCCTCAGGCACACAGGATGGTTGGACAAAAAAGAGAAAACCACTGTTACAGAATGCTGTTTGACTCTGTAAATTAACAATATAGTACTGATAAAAAAATTGCAAAATAGACTGATCACCGAGAAATCTGGAAGGCTGAGGCAGGAAGATAGCAAATTTGAGCCTACCTTGGGCAATTTAGCTTTGTAAAGGACTTGGGGTATAGCTTAGTGTGACGGTCCTGGATTCAAGCCCAGTACCACTAAATAAATTATATAAAATAAAATAAAAGTAATAAACATAAAGTTCTCATCAATGGCTTGGATTCATACAGTAATGTTAGTGATTCTTCCCTGGTGGAATTTTCCTTCAATAAAAATGCAGCCATCAGGCAAATGAGAGAGAAAATGTGACCAGTTTAAATTTTTTTAGACTAATACCAGAATTTTTATGTTTTGTTTTTTAACTGCAGAGAGAAAGGTACTCAAAATTAATGTATTCAAAAGTTGAAAATTCCTGCCTTGTTGTTGTCAAGGTGTCACAACTGAAGGATTTCTTTGTTAGTATAAATATCAAGAAATATGCATTTTGCACTCCTAAGAATGTCACAGAAATGAAATATTATTTTCCAGGTGATATATAAAACCAGATATGACAGTTTTACTAGTATGAATTATTCATTGCTGTAGACAAATTAGCATTATCTTGGTAGGTGTGTGGTTGCTAAAGTTTGTGTTCAGATAAGCTAAATGTTAGGGATATCGTAACTTACAGTTAACATTTTTTGCATAATGTATTTGTTCTGCATATGTTTTACCAAAACATAATTGTTGTTTTTAATGTAATTTTAATTTTAATGTAATTTTCACTTTTATTCCACAATTAATTGAAAGGAGGTTTTAAAGGTAATTGGAGAGATAACGTTTCATTTGCATTGATTAATGAACGCTAACGGGTAGAGGTTTGCTTACTATCTGTCCTTCATGGACACAGTATTCAATTGATTCATATATTCAGAAGCATAAATTAGCATAAGCTTGGCTCCCAACATATCTAGAATGCTTTACACTGTTGTGATCTGGACCTGAAATGTCTCGCAAAGTTCATGTGTTGAAGATTTGGCCCTCAGTGCAGCAGTGTTCAAAGAATGGACTTTGGTGGTAGGTTGGACAGTGAAGGTTCAAAACTCATTCACAGATTATTCTATTAATGGATTCATAGTTGTTCTGGTTTGTATCTAGATGTATCCCAAACTCTCATGTGTCACAGACGGGGAGTTTCAGATTAGGGTGTATGAATGTGATTAAGGGTGTGATACTGGGATTAAGGATGTTATAATGGAATTTCTCCCTGGAGATGGGTGGCGCCTATCAGTAGGTTTATAGATGAAATGGATGAAATATAAAAGGACAGGAAGAACACAGGTTTGCTGCTGCTGCTTAACTGATTGCTACTTCCTGCCTACCATGCCATGGACTGTTTCTCCTTTCTATGATGCCTCTCTGCATCCACCCTGCTTTGGAGCCAGCTGACTGGAACCTCTATATACTGTGAGCTGAAATAAACCTTTCCCTCCCCTTGAACTTGTGAGTGTCAGGTATTTTGTCTCAGCAACGGGAAAAGTAACTAAGACAATAATTTAATGAACTATTGGGAAAACGTGGAAGCTTCATGAGATGGAACCTGGTGGGGGAAGTAGGTCACCAGGGTACGTCCTCAAAGGACACACTCTGTTTCCCATCTCTCTTCTCTCTTGCCTTCTCTCTCTCATGTCCCCTCCCCTCCATACCTCCCACGTTTCCTCCCTTCTCCTTCTCCCTATTTTCCTCTCTCTTTCAGATCACCAGGAGGTAAGAAGACCTGTTCTGCCTTGCACTCCCCACAGTGAGCTTCTGCCTCAGCACAGGCCCAGAAATAACAGAACCAAGGGATCCTGGGCGGGGGCTGCTGCAACCATGAGGCCAAAATAAGCTTTTCCTCCTTTTAAGCTCTTAACTTGGGTATTTATTACAGTGACAGAGAGCTGACTAACACACACTCTAAAAGATTTTTTTTCTACATAATTGAAAAATCCCTAAACAAGAAGAAAGTATGTTTTGGAGTTATATTTGTAAAGAGACAGGATTTAAAAAAATATTTTTATGAAACTGTTTTCCCTTAGTGTGCTATGAAGATAGTATCAGTATTAAGTGGAGAAAGAAAGTCCATATTTGAAGAGTAGAACTTTTATTTATTCACTGAAAATTTACCTAGACTTCTGAAAATGGTTGTTAGTTTAAATGACAAATCAAAAGTATGTAGGACAAAGGACATAGGCTTTGGAGCCAGAGAAATCAAGATTCTCACTGGCTTTTTTCAATAAATTGGGGAGCATTCAATAAAATAGAAATTCTTAAAATCACCAGATTTTTCCATATTATGGAGCATCAATCCTTAGAACAATGAAAAGAAAATGTTATTTTGGACAGCATCTGGGGTCTGTCCTCAGCACAGAGGTTTAGTTGCTGTGAAGCAGAGATGGCTAAACTTTTAGAGCTCTTATTGATAACACGCAGCCCTCTGCAGCACGCGGGCAGCCCTCCCTGCCACTGCCGCCAGGTCTTCTGATTCCACTGCCAACAGTGAACTCAGAGCACCACGAAGAATTTCTGTGTTAAGCCAAATTAGCCAAATCAGAAAGAGAAGAAACTAGAACCAAAGAAAACCAGCTCTCAGGAAGTGAAGACGTCCAGTAGAGGGCGGTCAGATCCGTATCCAAGGCTCTATGGCCTGGGGCTCCCCGGGGTGAGTCAGCTTTGACATGACAAATGGAGGGAACAAAAGTGAAGCACTGGTCTGGAAATACATGATGAGGCCACATGTTTTTCTTAATTTGCTCTTAAATCTAAAGTGAACTGTAAGGGTTTGTGAACTAACCAATGTAGTTGGAGAAATTGGGTCACCCTATGATGGACATCACTAAGGAAATAAATATAAATTGCATTCTTATGGAAATTTTATAGTCGTAAAATTTTATGAACAGTTAGCTATTCTTCAAAAGCACATGACCTGTGTTTCCATGAGTAAGGACAGAATATTTAATGGTAGGTAGCTAATAAATTACTTCCAGCCATCTTCATTGACAAAGGCTTTGATGAAATCTTTCGTTAAAAGATAGCCATTAACCTTACTGTTAAAGACAGAATTTGTGTTTTTGACACTTTCTACTAGAGTAGTAATTCCTAACATATTTGGTCACTATCATGTAGAACCCAATTAAAATACTCCCTGTGATGATCCACAGGAATAACAGGTTGAGCTCTGCTAAAATGTGCTAAAGATGACTTACCTGCTGGGGAAGCCCCTGCCCTCTCTGCTCCTACCCTTGTGTCCCTTTTCCCTCATCCAGGCTCCTGTACAAGGGAAAATGCCATTAGCTGAAACCAGAATCTAAATTAGGCAATTCCATTAGTCTAATTAACCTAAAATTTTAAAAGCACATCCTGTGTTTTTTCAGACTAAGTTCTCCTAATTAATTCAGTAGAATTGTTTCAGAGTCATTATTATCTTCCAGAACCAAAAATTCTTACATTGCTCCTTTGAAAAAACCCTAAACGTTCTTTGTGATATTTCCTGTACAGTTGGGGTTTTGTTCATAAAGTCTTAGCCTAAACCAATGTCTACCTAGCTTATCTACCAGAAGATATAATATTTCTGTTTAGTATTTAGATCTTTGATTCATTACAATTTTAGTTTAGTACAAGGTGAATTATATGCATCTAGTTTTAATTTTTGGCGTGTGGAAAGTCAGCTTTTCCAGCACCATTTATTAAAGCGGTGATCTTTCTTCCAGTGAAGGTATTTGGCGACTTTGTTGAAGCTAAGATGGCTGAGTATGTCTGGAGTTGTTTCTGCATCTTCTAGTCCATTCCATTGATCCTCATGTCTGTTTTTTGTCAGTACCATGCTGTTTTTGTTACATTTATTTGATGGAAATTGTCATAAACATTTAAAATTCATTTAAGACATTTGGGCAGCTACAAAAAAAGACTCATGCAAGAGAACTTCTTGAATTGCTTCAGAAATTGGCAAGAATCATCAGATATAGTGTGTTCAAAGCAAAGGGGAGTGTCTTGAGGGTGATTAATAGCAATGCATCTTTTACTGTAACACTTTTTAAATTTTTTAAATTTAAATATTCACTATGGTTTTCTCTTGCACCCTGTGCATGACATTCTGAAAAAGGCAAAACTATAGAATTAGTGAAAATATTGCTAATTACTGAGCTGTGGGTGCAGAAGAGGAGAGGAGTGGGTAGGTGGAGCACAGAAGGTTTTTAGGGAAGTGAAATTCTCCTAGTGACATTATGCATTAGTATAAAACCACAATGCTGTCCAACACAAAGAACGAACTCCAATGCAAACCAGGAATGTTAAACATTTACTAGTTTGGTTCATCCTTGATAACGAATGTACCTACTGATGTAAGATATTAACAACAAGGATAACTTGGTGGGGAAGAGAAATATGTGGCAACTTCCTGTACCATCTGTTTAGTTGTCAATAAACCTCAAATTGCTATAAATATAGTCATTCTTTTAAAAACCTTAAGTTTTCCATGATATGTGCCTTACCTGCGTGTAATATTTCCTCTCTGCCAAAGAAAGCACCTCATTTCCTCACTAAATCTACAAGATGTCCTCCAAAATAAATATGCATTCAAAACCAGGTGCCCACACTGTCTCAGACCTTTGTATGTTATTATAACAAAATACCTGAGATTGGTATTTCATAAAGAAAAGACCTCTAAGCTCACCCTATACACATGAAAGGCTGAAGAAATTCTGAGGAAGGCAAAAACATAGATCCAGGAAGTGTCTGTTCAGTGATGCCTCTGTTAACAGTGTAGATTTGATTACGGGATAAGATGCTAACTTCACACTCCTGTGGGGAGAAGTGCTTTGCTGCAGGGAGGCAGTGTCACATCCAGACTGCTGAGGGAGGTCTCCTGCCCATGACTGACCGTGAGACTGATCTGGATTCTACTCTGGGCTCTGTCAGTTCCTGGCTACATGCAGGCTGGAAAAATAATTTTCATTCTCTCACATTGAGATGATAATTTTTTACTTATAGTAGTACTGCAAGAATTTGAGCAAATGAATGCAAAGTCCCTAGCAGAGTGCTCAGAATTTTTAAATATATTTTAAGATAGTTATTGATATTATTTTTATCTTTCTAGCTATCTTGTAAATTGCCAAGTGATGATCTGCATGGAGCAATTTACTTCTCCTTAAAGTTGTGACTTTGTTTAGCAAAACTGGAATCTTTCCCTTCTCTCTTGCTAAATTGAAATTAAAATTTATAATAGAAAAAGGGTGATGGGAGAGAGAAATGGTGGTCATTGTTGTGATTAGACAGGTTAGAATGAGAAGTTGTCTTTTATTTTAACCTACTTTAGGCCAAATGAAGGTAAAATTCTAGTTGCTGGGATATGAATTGGGCAAAATAAGATAAAGTATTAAATGGTTTAATATCACGGCATAAAATTTACACAGAGAGCTGATGCTGGCTAATGTAGCCTACTGGGATTCTGTCACTTCTAACAGTATCCTGTTGATCCATGTCCCTTCCAAGTTCTTTGCTTACATTTGCCATGATAGTCACAATAGAATCCTTGAACCAAACCACCATCACCACAGCTATCTCCCTCCTGTAGTTCTGGCCAACACAATGGTAGACCAGGCATTTGCCATGAGAAAGTACCCTGACGTAAATGAAAGAAGTCTGCCAGGCTTACGTCAGAGCCTTTCCTTTCCTGGAAATTCCTTTCCAGGTCAGGAACATTTCCTACAGAGTCACTGCATCATGAACTATTGAGGCCAGAAGACATCACATGATTCTTCATTCTATCTGCACATTGTACTGGTCATGAGTCTACAGGAAGGATAGGTCTTCCCCCCTCACTTTTCAAGTGAAGGAATTTGTAATCATGCCTGAATCCAGATGAGTGACTTTTGGATACAAAAGCCTGACCCTTTCAGCCTTAGCCTAATGAGAGAAGATTCCGGGTGCTGATAAACATTCCCTCCTTTAAGTTGATTTTTCTCAGGTATTTTGTCATAGAATTGCAAAGCTGACTAACACAGCAGGCAAACCAGATCCTCTTTGATATGGTGCATGTTGAAGCATCTGTTAAACTTCAGTGATATCAGTTCAAAGTGTGGTTGGTTCTTTTTTTGTTTTATCAAAGTTTTTTTTAAGAAAACGTTTGGCAGTGGAACTGCCAGCTTGACACAAAACAATTGAAATAGTGACAACAAATAACAACCTTAGCAAGAGTTTTCAACCGTACTCATCAATGGAGAATTACAATCCAGCAATGTGTACAGGTCTGTATTATAAATTTATCACTAGTAACTTGGGACTTGGAAGAGCACAAAAGGGAAGGTATAGCAAATAAAAAGATGGATTTGTATGGTGCTGATCACTGTAGAAGCTCTTCAAGGAGCTGAGGATTTGGCTCAGAGGTAGATTGCCTAGCATGAAAGTGACAGTGATTTTAACACCCAGAACCATACACACACACACACACACACACACACACATACACACACACACACACACACAAGACACGCGCACCACACACATGAGACATACACACAAGAGATGCACACACACACACTACTTGGTAATTCATGATGATATAGAGATTTAGATTTTTGGGTGAAGTGAGATCTTCCAATATGATTTGGACCCGATGCACTAGACTTTTTTAGATGAAACATTATGGTGAGAGAATGGCACTCACACTCTATTCACGTAGCCATGTAAGCTCTTAAAGCTTGGGAGGCCAGGCCTGGACACCGGAGCTGGACTGGAGCCGCCTCTCCCTGGCTGGGCAATGCTGGGAAAATCTGTGTTGGTCTCTCAGTCTCCCGTGGGTCGGTACAAAGATGCCAGTAGCGCCTGTTTCACAGGAGCATTGTATGGATTAACTGACTAAAATGCTCAGTGTCTGAAATTTGTTAGTCACTCAGAAGTTTTGCCTGTTATGTTATTCTTGGTGTATAAAAGAACTTAAGGAAACTATGATGCTGTTACACTGGTTTGGAGCAGGCAAAGTAAACATTACACACAGAGGAGTGTACTGAGCAATCTTGTTCAGGGTGTGAACAATACTCTAAATCCTAACAATGGATATTGTGCCATTTTTTATTTTAAAACAAATTAATGATGATTCTTAGTCCCTTTTAAGGATATACAGTAAACTATAGTAATCTTTTAAAGGGTTGGAATGATTTCACAACTTTTGTTGGAATGAAATCAGCCAAGAAAAGGAGAATGATGACTAGAATTTCAAGTTTTATACTAATATTTAAATAAAAACAAAACAAAAATAATGAGGAAGGCTAACAATAATATGGAAAGCAAAGTTATAGTCATGTTTCCTTGATCATAGTTCTTTATTTGATATGTCTGAAAGAAAACCACATCTGCCTGAATACACTAAGTGTCTTATGGATCTTCAGAATCTTAGGGGAAGTTGATTACTCCTAGGGCTTCTCGAGGCTTTTTAGCATACTGCAGAGTCAGAGCTCACAGGAGTCCGGATGTCTGCTTTGAGCGTTGGGACCATGTATTTACTTGTGTTTGCTATGAAAGTTATTCAGACTCTTTCATATTAAAAAAATCAAAATGGACTTTTGCAACATAATTCTAATGTTGAGTAATATTTCCTCCAATAAACATTTTCTTGGCGGGTATGTCCAGTTGCTTCTTTTTCTTTTTATTCACTCCACTTATGATTGTGCAAAAATTAATTGTTTAAATTTCTGATAAGATATGAAATCAGTGAGATGGAATTCATTAGAGGAGGAGTCAAGTCAAAATTTGTGGGCCTTCCTGTAACATTTCAAAATGAAAACTCATGGATAATTTGGGACAAAGTCACATTAAGAGTGGAACATCTCAAAGGAAAGATACAATAAGACCAGAAAATATTCTTTGTTTGGCAAACTAAAATCTTTAACTTGGCATTTCTCATTGACAGAATGACAGATTGCTGCTGCAATGTATATATATATATATATATATATATATATATATATATATCTTGATTATTTTAATATTATACCAAGGTTCTGTAAGGCATCATCAACCCAGTCAGGAAAGTACAGGATTAAAAGTTGAATAATTGGTAGATACCCATAACAGTCATCTACATTTAGGAAAAGTAGTGTTGGGGCTTGAGATTTTACCCTAATCATGAGTTATTAAATTAATCTGTTACTGTTTCGTGGATGAGCTGAAGACACAGTAGTCTTGGTTCAGAGGCAAAAAAAAATCTCCCTCATGGCACCACTCCCATTTCTGTGTCTCCTCGAGTTCCACAAGGACAAATCAGAGGAGCCAGGTGTTTTCTAGATGTGTAGTAAGTTAGGAACACCAAGCTTGGGAAATCCACACCCCTTAGATTAAGTAGAAAGGAGTCCATTTGATGCCCCAGAGGGAAACATCACACCTCCTTTCCAGGCTGCTGCAAACACATCACTGAGAAGTGGTGTGGAAAAACTGCACTCAGAGTCTTGCATTCTCTTTATTATTTTTTTTGATTCTGCTTTATAGTTTTATTCATTCATAACTATATACTTTGATTTTACAGTGACCAAATAAATGCAAAATTTTATCATCTTCATAATTTTTAAGTGCACAGTTTAGCAGCACTAAGTACCTTTGCATTGGGCAATCATCACCATGATTCACCTCCTGAATTCTTCCTTTTACAAAACTGAAACTCTGCCCCTATTAAACACTAACTTTCAATTATGGATAATAGGGGCAAGCATCAAAGATTACAAGCTTCCACATTGCAACTGAGAGGTTATAATGGATCTTTAAATATCAGGCACAACTGCTTCTCCAGCTTCCTCATGCTGAGAACAATAGCCACCAACCTGATCCTTGGTGCCAGGGAGGAGTCAGCATTTCCTGAGCCCCTGTGTGGGTCGAAGCCTGACTGATTCTACAACAGGATATTTCCTGGCTTTGTTTTACCCCTTCTATAATTTGGAGCATTTCTATATGTCCAAGAGTAGTGGACTAGTACTTCCTCAATTTGGCCAAATTGTGAATAAGCTGCTGTTTTCATTTTTATGGAGATTTTCTTGTGCTTTTGATGGTAAGCAAGCAAAAGAACCCAGACAGTCAGAACTCACATTTGGGCCTTTGATGGAACACCACTCCCCATATCTCAGCAACCCCTTCTCCACTTCATTTTTTAAAAATTGGAATTTAGTCTAGTCCTTCAAGCTTTCCCCTATAGCTAGAGATGCCTTCCTGTGCAGCCACAAGGCCAAACACTGCTCTTTACACACCGTGAAAAACCTTATTTTCTGCCTGTTGCCAACATTTTCGTGAGGAGTTCACATTGGTAAATCCATTTGCTCCCCATGATGCAAGGACCTACATTATTTATCAAAGTGGGAAAAAGCAAATATATTATTAAGCACCTCAGACTGTTCCTTTATGAGCAGAGTACCAATTAGCTTTCCAAATGAGTTCTCTTTGTTCCTGGTAAAGTCCTTTTGATCATTTCCAAGAAGCCAAAGCTCTTAAAATTTTCAAAAGCATCTCCCAAAAGGAAAGAAAATGCCACTTAGTGAAACAAACTCTAGTTACAGTTTATGAGCTGAATGTTTGTGTCCCTCCAAAACTCACAAGCTGAAGCCCCATTTGCTGTGAGATGATATGGATTTGGAGGTAGAGCTTTGGAAGTTAACTGGGTTTAGATTAGTTTCTGAGGGTATGGCTTCATGATGGAATTGGAGCTAGAAAGCAGATTTCACTGTAGACTCTTGACTGAGGACTTGCCGCCACCAGAACTGGTGCAAGCGATCCAGTCTATGGTGTTACAGCAGCCCTAGAGCTAAGACACAGCTATTGGTGGTCATATTTATTTGCATGTCCAAAAGAAACGATGCTGCTACTTTACTGAAACGATTCCTCACATGATGGTGGAGAAACTGAGCAATTCTGGGATGTGTTATGTACTTGGCAGAGGCACCGCTGAATATTTCTGGGCACAAGTCCCCATCCTGAGCGGTCGTTTCCTGGGGAAAGTGATTATCAAGTTTTCTGAGATGTGTCTGTGTTCATGATGACAGTGTGAGTTATCTTGATCCTTTGCTGGATAGTATGAGGGGAAGGATTGAAATAAAGACATTCCAAATTGAATCAGCTGGTTAATTTTCCTGTGAAAGGAAGCAAAGAGAAGTAATGAAGAGCTACGTATTACTACACATTCCTACAGAGCGAGGGTTAAAAAGAGAGATTTGAGAGCAACTTTGGGCCTTGAAGTGTTAGAGATGTTAAAACCCAAAGGAGCAGTAGCAGGACTGAAATGTGACCGAGGGTCTTTACTTGCACATGCTTTGATATGATCCTATGACTGTAGTGTGCTTTTCACTTCTTTTTGATGTCTGGGTTCTATTTTTGGAAGTACAACTCTATAAAGATATTCAACCATGGCGTAAGACAGTCGGATTTATGCTACCCAGTTAAATCTTTGTTACATCCTGATAGTGAGTCCATTTTCTAAAAATTCTACCATTCATTCTAGATTTTATGTTCTGCTTCCCAACATCAGGGTGAACCCCAGTGGAAACTCTTCTCCTGTGCACTGCAGCAAAAATAATAATTTAATTGTATACTACATCAGGAAATTGTTTTATATTTCATTGTTGCTTTACTTTTGATTATCTTACTCTGCCTACTGGAATTGTAATACTATAATTTCATTAATATTCACATCACTACAGTTGTAAACTGGGTCGATCCCATACTATCTCAACATCAGTGTAGTGGTTCAAGGTCCTAGATTTTATGCCAAAATGTGAATGAAATGACTTTACAATTGAGTGAAGGAAAAGCAATTCAGTCTTTCCCAAATAATTGTCATTCATAAAAATTCTCAGTCACAAAGTTTGCCCAGTTACAAGCCTAACCCTCCACTATTTTCATACAGTATTTATAAAATACTGAAATTTTTCTGAAAAAAAGTTGCATTTCAAAACTGGAGATATTACATAAACTTTGGTGATTCTAGTTTACCTGAAATATGCCTTCTTTCTAAATTCTACTATCTTTAGGATACTATTCTTCAAATTGCCTTATTATATCCAAAATATACATTATAATTTTTCCACTAAAAATATATACCTTTTGAGCAATTAAATTAGATTTAGTTAATAAAATGTTACATGGTGTTTTAGCTGAACGTTGACTGACCTGTAGGGATCACACTTTGGGTGCTTAGTCTCCAGGGTGGCTCTCTTGGAGGGTGCTGTGTACCTTAGGAGGAGGTGCCTTGTAGGAAAACCGTACATCTGGGTTGTGTCCTCTAAGGGAATTAGGGGACCCAGATCCCTTCCTCTCTCTCTCTTTTACTTCCTAGCCACATGCTTTCCCTGTTGTCATGTGGTGAGTTCACAGGAAGCCCTAAGCAAAGGATCTGCCTGAACAAGGACTGGAACCACTAAATCTGTGAGCCCAAATAAATCTTTTCTTCAAGAGCAATAGAAAGTTTTCTAAAATACATGATGTGTTATTTCTCTAATATCTAAAGATCCTTTCATAACTATGAGCCTAATGTTAAGGAAATAGAAGAAACCTATATATAAATTTCATGTACAGTATTCAGAATTATTTCTATGGAAGAACACCCTTTAGAATTCTTTCCTGCTAATACTCAGTAACCAAAAATATTATCTCTGTGATAGATAGTAAGACATACTAGTCAGAAACTGGTGTTCAAAAGGAACCAAACTGACTGATTTCAAAACCCAGTTTGAGATTTATCCAGTGGATCACTATCAGGGTGTTATTTAAAGAAATTCTGCTTCAGTCTGTTTGTTAATGCAGTGGAAATTACACTAGTAATTCACTGTACAGAATTCTCAAGAGATTTTAGGAATTTTATATGTGAAAATCATTTACAAAAGTCTCTGGGATATTGTAATTATCATGAAAGATATACTTAAAATATGGTTTTTGTTTCTTCACATAAGAAAATAGATTCTTCCTTCTTGTCATCCACACTTTTAGCTATCTTACAAAATCTGAGACTATGCTACTTCTTTACTGCACACCTTTTTCACTAACTGAATGTCCCCTGCATGTAACCTTCCACTCCAGGATTCATGATTTATGGAAAGTAAAATCCAGCCCCTAACTTCAAGGAGACCATCATAATGAGTGAAATTTGAAGTCAAAGAGAAACCTAACTAAAGACCGTGAAACGGAACAGTTTGCTCTGATGGTACAGAAATTTAAAACAACTTTTACTTTTCATTGAAATTATGAATGATTAAATTACCTATCTCAGTTTTTCTTTAAAATAACCATGCATAAACAAAAAGGAACTTAAACCATCAGTTATATTTTAGGGACTCTGTGTGCCCCATTTATAAAAATTTCCCCCCCAAAATGAGGCTTAGGTCCGGTGCATGCTGGCGCGTGCCCAGGCCATGAGGTAAGCAGCTCATCTCCGCAATAACTTCAAACTCCACGAGCTATCAGGTATTTTATCCCAGCAGTGGAAAACTGACTGGAACACATGTTAAGTGCAGAAGCTGCATGGATACAAGCAAAGCAAAAGAAATCTGAAGCACACTCGATCTGAAGAGCTGGTTCAGGGTATTTATTGTGTATTCTGCAGGCCACATAGTTCTATTTGTTAATATTTTTATAATATGGTATAATGTGTCCTACATAAAATATGACAGTACCCATTTTGACAAATATTTTCCTTTTTTTCTGTGTGTTCAATTTGTCTCTATCTCTATCTGCATCTCTCTATCTTTATTTCTATCTCTATATCTATCAACTGCCTAAAAGGTAAGAAAAAAGGTGTTTTACATTTTCAAAACTGTAATTATCAAAAATCTGTACCAGTGTGTAATGTAAGAAGACTTCCCACTGCTGAGGCAAGATCCCTGTGAGTGCTCTACCCAGGTCCCTGTGAAGTATTAGGGGCTCTGGGACTTTCTAATCCCTTGTCCTTCTAGGCCCTGACTTCTCACCCAGGGAATCCAATCCCAATGGGCAAAATTAGTTCATGGAAGGAAAGAATGAATAGACTCATGATTAAAACATAGACACCGAACCAAGGAAATGAGGAGAGTTTGCAGTATTCTAGTGACATAAAGGGGCAAGTGGGAAAGAAAACATCTTAAAAACTCCATCGGGTGGTCGGTAATATTTTTAAAGGCTGATAAGGGCTACTCTAGTTGAATGAATTCAGCTGTTTCATCAGACCCATGTAGTATCCAGCGCTTTGCTGGGTAGTAAAGGGAGGCTGTTAGGGTCCCTCAAGCTTGCTCCATGTGTGGCCTTTTCTTCTCTGGCCCTTTCCCCGCAACAAACTCTCAGCAGCATCTAGCTACTCAGCTCTGAGATCTGCTAGCCTGTCCCTAGTTATCCCAGACCTTGAACTGTTGTCTAAAACCTCTCTGAAGCTAACAGTGGGAATGACAATACCACACATCTACCTCATCTGTTTCCCATATTTCAAAGATCACTTTCAAAAGCTTGGGTCCAATTATACTCTATATTTTCTCTGGTTTGAGGTTATTTTACAGAAGAACAAATACGCTACCATCTCATCTTGACCAGAATTGAAGATTACACACACACACACACACACACACGCACCATACATGAATCATTTCTTATAGATTTGTAAGGAAGGGAAAATTTAGCTGTTAGTTATGTTCACTCACTGCAGGCAACCAGTAGTAGAATTAGAGCCTAGAAATATTAAGATTTGTATTCCAGTCTATTTTGTTTAAAATTACTTTGTAACATTTTAGCCAAGCAAGCAAATCCTTAGTGTGGCTTGCAAAAAATGGAAATAACTGAGTGTCTTACCTTATCAGCTGTTTAAAGGATTAAAATGTGGTACCAGTGGTATAATTTTACATAATCATATACTATTATCTTAAGACCTTTTTTGTATTTTTTTGAGATAGGGTTTCACTATGCAGTTCAGGCTGGCCTTGAACTCAGTTTGTAGCCTGGGCTGGCCTAGAACTCATGACAATGCTCGTGCCTCAGCCTCCAAAGTGCTGGTATTACAAGCATGCACCACTACAGATGGTTTTAAGACCTTCCTTAAATATTAGTAATACAAGCTAAGTTATAAATTTGCATACTTCAAAAATGTTAAATGTGCACCTTTGCATTCACAGAACAAATGGTATCTTATGTTTAAGTTTAATCATCAGCTTGATTGGCTTGGGAGTTACCCATACTTCTGAGTATGTCCAGGTGAGTCACAGAGGTGTGGTCCTGGGTTTTATGTCTGGTCCCTGGTCCCCTCCTCTCTGGTAGTGCTTCCTTGTTTTGCTTCCTGTCTTCCATGATCTAGCCAGCTCTACTTTGTCACACCCTTCCACCATGATGTTTCTTCCTTTTGCCACTCCTGACCATGGACTGAACCCTTGGAAAGCATGAACCAAATAAACTTCTTATCCTTTACTTTGGAGTTGTCCAAAGTACTTTGCTTTTGTATTTACTTTATATTTTATCCAGCAATGGGAAGCTGATTAATATACTCACATTTAATAAAATAAAGTAACATAAAATGTAAAACTATAATTTTAGGTCATGATGTATTTATGGGCAATAAAATGTTATCAGTAAAAGAATACAGAAAGTATTTCTTCACCATATTTCCCTAACACTATAATTGAGGCATGATAAACCCTAGACTTCATAATAGCAGCTTTAAGTGTCTTGATTAAATATCATCTGCATTTGCCCTCAAGCACACTAATTTAAATACTATTAATGACCATTATAATAACACATCATAAAGGAGCACAGCTGAGCTACATCCATTAAGAGCCATGTGAGGAGGAGAAAAGTTTCAACTGTGTGTTATTTGATGCTTTATCAGCAGAAAAACCTTGTGACTCTTGGAATAAGATATTTTATAACAAAAAGTTGATATCTTCTCTTTAAATTTAATTGCTAAAGCAACACTTAAGAAATGCCCAACTTATCCAAAGTTGACCAATGAGATAGGTTAAATAAACAACTAATTACATTTTGATGTAAAATACGCCAAACCAAACCTATCAGCATACCCATCACATAAAGTATCTGACATTCTTGTGATATGAGCATTTGAAATCCATTCTCTCAGCCACAAGAAAACAGTGCTGTTATAACTGGTAGTTACCACACTAAGATCTGAAAAATAAGTAAATAAACAAAAGTAAAGAAATCAAGCTTATTCTTCATCGCTAAGTGAGGTTCTGTACTTTATTACTATCTATCCATTCCTCCCTCCTCCAGTCTTTGGTAATCACTATTCTGTTCTCCATTTCTGCGAGAGCAATTGTTTTAGACTCCACCTATAATTGAGAGCATGCAGAACTGGCTTCTGGTGTGTGGCTTCTTTCACTCAGTATAATGTTTTCCAGTTCTCTCCATGCTGTGCAAACAACAGCATCTGATGGTTAAATGATTTCCCCCTCACAAAATTTAGCTATATACATTCACGCAAAGTTTTACTTCTAGCACTAAGTAAACATTTACCTTTTATCTGTTTTTTTGTACCAGAAATTTAACTCAGTATCTCATGTTTACCAGTCAGGCACAGGGCCACTGAGCTATATCCCCATCCCTTGTTTTTTCATTTTTATTTAATAATTAAAAGGAATAATTGACTTCATTATAAATTCCCCATCATAAAAGGTAAACAGATCTTAACAATCACAAAATATACAAGTGTAATGTACAAACCAGTTCAGAATAGACTTATCTGCACATTCTATATAAATTAGCAAGAAAGCATATTTTTTGTAATTTAAATTTTACATAATTTCCCCTAAAATAATTGCATTTTCACCAAAAATTAATCTATTTTCAAATAAAAACTAAAGTTTATAAACCAGTAGAGAAGATTGATGGCAGACCAGTATCAGTGCAGCATGATGCTTCATTTTGCTTTCTGGAAGAGCAGAGAATCGTGGGCTATGATGCTACATTCTCTATAGTCTACAAAACTCTAGCTACCAAAATCTCATGTGCAATAAAGTAAACATCTGTAAAAGTGTCAGAGGCTAAATGGTGTGTATACATTGACTAACAAAATGCACTACATCTTTGTTGAATTCTTTGCAAACCTGCATAAATCTTTGAGAAAAAGCAAAATAAAAAAATCATTAAAATCTGTCCCACAAACATTACTGAATTAAGAGAATAATACAGTGTTGGGAGCCATTGAAACTGGAAATTGAACACATGTGCAGGGCTGCTGCATGGCCAGGGCAAGCTAAGATAACAGCTGTGGACACCTGGCTCCAGCTCCAAATACCTAAATAAAATCTGTAGCTGCAGGCATTTCAGTCTTGTAGTGAAATGCAGCATGGAGATCTCCTAAGAGACTTCTCCTAAATTAATGCAATTTGTTACTTGGCAAAGTCCTTGAACCACTCCGACGGTCTGTTCAGTTTCCTGCATTTCCACTGAAACCGCCTATATAAATACAGGCTACCCAGAGACATCCCCTGTCTTAGTCAACAGAGTTTCCAAACTCTGCAGAGGGTTTTGATCTTCCTGGAGCCCTAACATCATACCACTTCTCTCATTTATTTAATCCTTCACCATACACTCACTTGGGAAATTGAGGATCTATACCAAGTCCCTGATAATATAGTCAAAATAATCCTTCAGCTTTCACTGACACATCAGTAGGGTAAAGTGTTTTGAGAAGATATTGTTTGCTTGGAGTAGACATAAGACAGAGAGTGTCAATACTCAGTCTTTCAAAAACAACACAACTAAGAAGATGAAAATTCAGTTCTGTAGTAGTAATACTAGGCTGGTATAGTTCCAACCTGCCTTGATGTGAAAAAATGATCTGGTTAGTCCTTGGGAAGCAGTTAGATTCTGGGTTATGGAAAATAGCATCATTTTTTATATAATTAGTTTATGGAAGCTGAATGGTGGTTCAACGCAATTATCAACTAAACTGCCTCAATGTTAGTTCCTGGAACTAACACAATAAAGTTAATTCCAATCATCTGCTATTTTGGTATTTGTGTAAGCCTTTACAGGGTCTATTCAATTTGGCAAATCTATAAGAATTTAACCCCATGCTCATAAACCTGTGTGTAGTAGCAGACTTCCCATAGTATAGATTTAACATAATGCTGTGCTTCCTTGGAGTGAGTAGCCTCAGTCTATATTTCAAAAGCAGTTAGACAAGATTATACTATACAATGGTATTAATGCCTAGAACAATTCAAAATTTAGAAAAGGAATTGCAGCTAATTTTCCTCAGAAACTGAAAAGATACTCTGTGCAATATATTCATAGGAACCCACAGGCATTGGGAAAACCTTTAGAGAAATAAAGCTTAAAAGGAAAAACTAACATAATAATACAATATTAGAGGAGTAAATTAATGTTTCAGTAAGATAATGGTATCAATAAAGGATAACTCAGAGAAGTGGCATTTATGTCTGGTTAATTTAGTTAAAAACATAGTCACAATTCACAAAAATTATAGTAATTACAAATTACAAAGAAAAATAAGCAGATTTCCTTGACATCCTTTATGCAGCCTGATATCCATCAACTCTCTGTCCCATTACAAAATTCAATATTAAAATTTCATACTTTTACATTTGATAATCATTTCAACATTAAAATTTATCAAAAATGATTAAAAAGTCGATTAGAAAAAGCAATATACCAAAAATAACAACATATCCAAAACCTCTATTGCATTGTATTGATCATCAGATAGGGAAAGTAGGACTGCTGTTAATTTTTGGTGTGTCACTTGGTGCTGCAAACAATGGAAATGACACTGATACTGATCTAAGAAGCATTTCCTGTTTTATAAATATCACCAGGGGAACCATAAAAGGACCTCAGATACGTTTCCAAATAACAAAAAAGCATTAGAACTGAACTTTGTCTTTAAACCTGGACCAAAGTTCTGTTCCATTTATCAGTAAGTAAGATCAGAGATACCTGGCCATTTTTCTCAGTGAAAAACCATAATACACAAATTAAACCTCGGCTTTGGAAGAGAGCATTCAAACTGTGGGGCCTGATCAACGGTGATTCATGGCCCTCCTTAGTTTGTTGATAAGCACTGGAGGGCTTGTCTCACAGAGGCAAGCGGGGCCTCTGGAACTTTCCGAGACCACAGGTCTTCAGCAAGCTGATGGCACTGCCACCTCCCCTGATGGCGGGAACAGTACTGGCAAACAGTCTCAGGGTGGGTCGTCACAGCTGCCGATCAGAAGGCAAAGTCTTTCTGACTTCCACCGTGTTTTGATACTGAGCTCATCTTCCAGAGCAGTTCTAGCACTCTTCATTTGCTGAGACTTTCGACTCACTTTTTTGGGGTAATTTTCTCTGTTGATAAGCGTGTAAGCCTATAGCAACGACGCAGAGCAGAATAAATATCACGACTGCTATCACACCTAGGGAGGGAAGAGAACACAAAAACACAAAGTCAGAACGCAAATGGTGACTCTCACCCCAGCTAGAGGCTTATTAAGCACATCACTGCTTAATAAGTTACATTAAAGTAAACCAACCACCCACTACTGTGTCATAAGTTGGAACCATTAAAACTCACGAATTTTAAGGCTATGTGGATTTATAATATTTGTTATACTTTTGAGTTACTACAATCTTTGGATGTAGTTGTGGCAGGCATTTTCCCGGAAGGTGTAATTGGATTTCAACAAATGCTTTCAGATTTAAAACACAAACACATGCAAGTCTCTAAGACCACATGCATCCTCCACTTAACAGGTGAGAAATTTTAAAGTATTTTAAAGGTATAGTGTATTTAGTTAGCACCATCGTACAGTTAATGTTAATTTTGGAAAAAATTGGATACATCTTGTTGAATTTACTTTAAAATATTTTCTTTTTATGCAGTTGCTGGGTCTGGAACTCAGGGCCTTTCATGTACTAGGTAAAGATTCTACCACTGAGCTACATCCTCAGATGTAAAATTCTCTTTCAATGATATTCTTTTGAAATGCAATAGTGTAACACATATGCAATCGGTTTTTGTTGCCAAATATATTGGAGGGATATTTATTAAATTTATGGATGAGGAGTGTGGATTACTTGAAAGACCCAGGTTGTAACGTAAAATATAGGTACCAGTACCTACATCAGTGATTTGCAAACTCAGCTGCACATGAAATCAATAAACCAGGATAACTGAAAAAAAGAACCCTGGGCGCTAGGGTCTTCTAAATGGAGGCTTTAATTTATCCAGGTTGCTAAAGCTCCCACAAAAAGCTGTTTGTTAAAACAATCAGGTGGGGACTGGAGATTTAGCTCAGCGGCATAAGTGCCTGCCTTGCAAGCAGGCAATCGTGAGTTCGATCCCCGGTACCGATAAAAAAAGAAAAAAACAAAAAATAATAAATAAACACATATTTAAAAAAAAAAAAAAAATCAGGTGGATGGACAATGAATGTCCGGTCTGGGGTACAACTAAATGGATATGCAGAAAGGTAAGTTTCCCGGTCCATATAATACATTTAGGATAATTTATAAAGCTGTTAACTTTTGTTCAGCTGTTGAGCACTGGAAAATGAAAACTGCCTTCGAGCAGGTTCAGGGGAACCTTCCTTCCACACATGCCCTCTTCCCTTCCCTCCTTCAGGACTCGATGTTCCTTTAGGAGCAGTTAGGAGACAGCCCGAACTTCTCTGCTCAGCAATATAACCCTGCACTTACTCAGGAAGTCTTGCCAGTGACATTTGCTGCAAAGCAATAATATTTCAAAGATAAGATCTTTTGTTCTGTTATCAACTTGTCCCTGCTCCTGCTCTTGGAAGATCAGTTGATAACTCTGCAGACACCCAGATAACGTGGGGACCTGTTCTGAAACTGCTTCTGTATTGCAGTGAAACATCTTCTCCAGGATTTATTGAGGTTTAGATGTGTTTTAAAATCTAACAGGACACTATTCCTTTTAGATAAGCATTATTGACCATATTCCTACAGAAAGCTTTAAAATATTCATTGGGTTATGTATTTTTATTATCCTTCACTGACTTTAAAGAAAAAATAATCGAGATAGTGATAAAAACTTTAGTATACTAAAAAATTATTTAGGGCTTTACAGTGTTTGTATTGTTTCTATCTTTTTGGAGGCAAAACTTTACTTTTGTATGTGCAATTAGAGAATTTAAAGAACTATAAACTAAATATTTCAATAATTCATTAATTAATGAGGAAAAGTGAACGCTAATTTTTTACACCAACATTGGGTAAATTAATTTCGGGGGGACACATTCTTTTCATCACCAAAAAATATATTTGAATTGCATTTAATTTTCCTTTCCTCCAATTTAAAATAACCAAGAAACACTTAGCCTATCAGATTAATTCTTTCTCAAGCACACTGAAAAAGTGGAATATATGTACTGGGCTGTTGCTGTACAAACTGTGAATGCACACAGTGTCACTGAACTGTGCAGTGAAGACGATGCTCTTTAAACCACGACATGTGTATTTAACTTTTTAAAAGCGAAATACTGTCCAGGGAAGCATTTCAGTTACGCCAGCTACCATTTCGATTTTGCACTGTTTGGAAGGGAATGTCTTGCCGCTCTACTCAAAGTGCCCCTCAGGACTTTTACAAACATCTCATATGTCTTGGGAAGTATTTCCAAATTAAGAACTTTTCATTGGAAAATAGGTTGCAGGAATTGTTTAGCTCTAAGGAAGCAGAAATTAGGAAGCCCGGGGCCGCTGGGCAGGAGCGGCCTGCTCGCTGCGCGCTGGTTCTCCGCGCGTCCCGGGGAGGCGGCGGGGGCGCGCTGTTACCTCCGATGACCCCCGAGTCGCTGCGCGCCGGAAGGAAGGGCTCGCCCGCCTCTGCTGGGACTGCACCACCTACGGGGAGGAACGAGAACGGAGAGGAGCGGACAAGGGCACCGGGCGTCGTCCCGGTCCTTGGCGGGAGAGGACGGGGTGCGGAGGAGGGACGCTCACCTGCGCCGCCGGCAACCTGGGGCGCCAGCGCCCGCGCCCCCTGTCCGGGCCCAGGCCCCGCCGCGCAGCGGGACCCGGCGGCCACCCGGCCGCGGACGGTGACCCGGGCCGGGGACCCCGCGCCGAGCGCCGCCTTCAGGGGAGCCGCGGAGCCGAAGCGCACAGCCGAGAGGCAGCCGGTGAAGCCGCGCGCCGCCGCCCGCCGCGTGTCCGGGTCTGCGCCGGGAGGCCCTGCGGACAGGAGGCGGCGACACGGGTTAGGGCTGAGACAGGGGCCGGCCGGGCACCATCACCGTGTCTGCAGGCGCTGCCCGCGCTGCTAGGTGTGGGGGTTTCCGGGGCGCGGGGCTGCGCGGTTTGTAGCAGAGCTGCGTGGGGCATGACCTAAATCTGTCCACATGCATTGTTTTCTTGAAGACACATTATTAAAAACTATAGGAAATATATTTATATATTTCTACATATATATTTTTTGAGAGAGAGAGAGAGAAAGAGAAAGAAAAAACTGTGCAAGAGGCTCACACCCAATAATCCAGGGACATGTGAACGGTGACTCCTAGCCATAAGGACATAGCTCTAGAAATTCTAGTTGATTTTGCTTATTGTATTAAACTGCTACTTTTTCATGATACAACCAGACTCACTATACTTCATATTTCCTTAACAAATAACGGTTTTTATGGCCACATAATTCCCCTTTGTCCTGGCAATTTTTCTCAGCTTGAACTCTTCCTTGCTTGATAGTAACATTGTATTTCTTAAATTGAGTGGCAGTTGCCTGCACATTCTTGGTCTACCCACTCTTTTTCAATATTGTTAGTGCATTTAATCATTTTTTATTTTAAAGAGGAAAAATACAGAAGAATCAGAATGCAATCACACAAATAAGCAAAACAACATTGACCTTTTTTTAAAGCCAGCTTCACAGAATTTAGTCCATTCACATTTAGAGTAACAACCCCTACATCTGATTTTATTCCTCTGATCTTTACACTAACGTGCTGGTTTCATTTTTTCTCTTTAGTTTTTTCCCATCTGTTGGCTTAATTTTCTTACCTTTTCTTTACCATTTTGGGGGTTTGAGCATTCAGCTTCCCAAGCACCCTCCACCAAGAGGTTTTTGTTACACCACTGTATAAAAAGAGGGAACTCTCTCCCAGCAAGCCTGTCTGCAACCATGTCCCAAGCCTGGGAAATGGTTTCTTTCTTTCTTCTCTCAGCTGTCCACCCTTTCCTTCTCCATCTGTTGGTTTAACTCAAGTACATTTAGTTCCTGACCAGAGTTACCATTTCATTGTACATTTAGGTATTTTTCTATTGTGTTTCCTCTGTTTCAAGAATCTGTATATGTTAATTGTTTATCTAAGACCTTTGATACCATTGGCCAACTTTAGTCAGACCAAATGTAGCTCCCCTTTAACCAAACTTCAGTTACAATTCTCTGAGCCCTCTTTTCAACTAACCTTAGCCTTTAGGGTTTGCATTGGACATAGCAACAACCTTGTAAAGTCTGAGTTAATAAGACTCCTGTCCTCTGAATATCTAGTCATGTGTGTGTGTGTGTGTGTGTGTGTGTGTGTGTACTAGACCAGGTCTTCATACTGAACCACTTTCCCAACCCCTTTAAACTATTTTTGAAAACTCAAACTTGAGCTTTTCCTGCCTCAGCCTCCCAGAGCACCATACCTGGCTGTAGTCATTCTGCTTATGCCTTTCTACCCTTTAGATAAGGTCTAATCAGCCTGGCCTCTCTTCCCCAAGAATTCTGGGTGGTCTATTTAGTAAGAATACCCCTAACCTCTTATTTATCTTCCATCCCTAACCATTCCCTACCATGTCTTTGATATAAATATCCACTTTTCTTTCTTGTATTTAAGTCGAGTCCAATAACTCTCATCTCCTGTAAAACTCCATTCTGGTACTTCCTCTGCGTACTGTGATACTCCTGAATAAATTCTTCCTTACTATTGTGTAGTCAGAATATTTTTGTTCGCTGTGCTACAGATGATTTTCAATTAAGTAATCATATTTTAAAGAAGAGTTGTAAAATTTTAGGGGAGTTTTTCTCTTACAAATGCTGAACAGTAATATTAAACAATCATTTAATTTGGATATGGTAGGAATAGAGCTCTCCTACATCTTCAATAAACAACTGACGTAGAAAATGATCACCAGATATACTTCATTTTAAAGAAGGAAAATCAGAAAGAAGTGAATTCCATTGCCAACTCTGGTATACTTGGCCATTAGTCACATAACAGCTGAGGAAGATGCCATGTACTCAATGAATGTTCCCCAAATCTTTTTCAGTGAATCACGGGGACTATGAGAATCAATACTGATCACTTACCACTGAAGCTTTGAGTGACTTTCTTTGGAAAATTAGTAGCTTTTCTACTAGTCAATTTGTTGGCCTATCTTACTACAAGTTAAAGGAATAAAAACACTTTATGCAATTCCTAATTTGAATTTAAATTGTAATTTTGATGTAATTATTACATAATCTGAAAGTAGTAAAAAGGCTTATTGCAGAAGCCATTCTAAAATGTAGTTGTCTAAAATATGAAGCTTTTAAAATTAATGTTTCATGATTATTTCTATCTCCAGGCATATGCAAAATGAGTATTTATAATATTTTGAGGTCCGTTTATTGCTCAGTTTGAACATAAATTTTTATAGTTTAAATTACATGCCTTTCAGTATATGTTTCTCAAATAAAAACATTAACATCTTCAAATACCTATATTTATATATATACTTATATAATGCATATTATTCTAATTTTTGATCCTCTTTGTAGTTTATATATAAAATTCATCATCTTCACTGATTAACATAAGATGGGTATATTTCCTTACAGGATAGTTGTTTACTTTTTACTATGACATTAAGTTAAAAGCTGAGCTGAGCTTTTAGAGATGCTCCCCCATTAATATCATGGACAACTGCTGAACATTTCTGCCTGCATAATGGATATTTGTAAACATGCTGTCATCTCCCTAGACTCATCAGCGATAGAAACATCAGGCCATGCAGGACTTGGGGCAGAGTTCCAGCCGCATCCATATGTTGAAGGAATTGAACATTTCTTGTCTTCAGCTCAAAGGTAGTTTTATCATGAATAGGACGTTTCTGGGGTTGTGCTGAAACTTCGTGTCTGCTTTGGCGTTAGAAAAACACCATGACTCAAGTACATGACTGCCGGGTGGGAAGGCAAGCACCAAGCATCTTCCAGGGAGCACTTACACATGATTATATCTACACTCTACCAAGAGTATAATTTGTACCTTGATTGTCACTCACTGTAAAATTACTATTAAAATAAGATGAGGAGCTTCCTCCAGCATAATGAATACTTCCAGCATTTGTGACATGACACTTGTGATCCAACAGCTTTGGGGGAAAAATCCTTTCTTCCACTTACCTAAAACCTTTCCCAACACCAGGGATTTGACAGCGTTGAATTCTGTCCCTGATGACAGGATGACTTCTCTCTTGGCACTCTGGTTAACCTGTAAAATGTGGCATGGGAAGTGAATGTGGAAAGGAGCACAGTTTTAATGATAAGAAAGCAGAGGGAAGCTAAGAAGAAATGGTAAGCATAAATCATCAGTTACCAGTGCTATAAGAAAGCTCTAAAGAAATATCTTCAAACAGCATTTAGAAGGGAAAAGCAATCTTCTGAGCATCAGCCCTCACACCCCGGTACCTATTCCTTTCCCCTGCTTTACTGGGCTCCATGCAGAGCTGTAATTGGCAGAATCCACCAAACGATGGAAGTGGTTTATTCCAACTTAAATCTTTTTCTCCAGAGGAGACTTGACACATAAAACCCAAATATGGTTTTATGTACAGATTTAGCATCTATTTCCTTCAAATGCAAAAGATAACTTATTTACCCTTTACTAACTCAAGTCTATTTCCTTATTTATTCCTTTGACAAGGAGTGTCTCGGACACTTTTTAACCTTGTGATTCAACTGCTATAGTACCTGGTCTTTTGTAATCACATGCGGATAGATTCCCACTAAAATGACAATTTAAAAATGCCGCCAGTAGTCACCATGATGAATTACATACCATTTTTCTACTGAATAAAGTAAAGCAAAAAGACATGTTCACATTTTAAAAGATCGGCAAATAATCATAACTTAGACAGAATCACTGCTAAACAAGCAAAACAAAGTAACACCAACAGCCCCATAACCCAAACCCCATCCTTGACCTTAGAGAGCAGTACTGAATAGGTCGCTCTCTTGGTACCAGATTTTTACACTATGGTACTTCTTCTCAGCCTTCTTAAACTCGTTACTTTGACTCTTCTTTTTGTGCTTGTGTTTGCTGTGTTACCTCTACAGAGACCACTGCTTCTTTTCTGTTGATCTTCAGCTGGTGAAGGTGCCCATCTGCCATGTTTTTAAAATCAAAGTTAAAAGCATCTGGCTCTTGGTGGCTGTCTAGCTTGTACCTAATCTGCAAGCTTCCTAAAGAGAAAAATAAATGACAGTTTAAATTAAAAGGGTAAATGACAATGAAGAAGATGCAATATGTATATGTACCAATTTTCTAAGGTGAATGTGATTATTATGTATTGTAAATATATACTTTTATGCAAATTAAAATGGTCTTTCAGAAAACTCTCCACAAAGATTCTAAACAACTTTTACCATTATTTAATACCCCTTTAAATCTGTTTAGCACTGATTTGCATGCTGTCATTCCAATCACTGTCTGTTCTGGAATTGTGATAACTTAATTGATGCTCCAGTGCCAAACTCTGAGTACAATTTTACTACTTTGAAAAGTCAAGACCCAATGCATTGATAATAAGTCACTTCCCAAAATTTTTACCAAGTGAAAAGATTTAAGTCAGACATAAGAAAAGTGAAGACTCGGACCTAAATTATGACCATAGAAATAGGTTCCTCCCATTTTTCTAATTCAGACTGTCATTCTTTTCCTTTTTCCAACAAAGGATATTCACCATTTTTGGCCAGGATGACTGAAAGGTACTCCTCATAGAAAGAGCTCACGTAGAGTAGTGAGCTTGGAGTTCCTGTCGTCTGGAAGCTCAGCGTGATGGTTTCTCTGGAAAATGTTATATCCTTTTGGAGTGAAGAAGCCGTCAGGGAGCTGGTGTTCTTGCTTAAGGTGTAATGTTCTTGAAAATTATAGGTCATTGAGGAGCCAGTTTCAAAATAGGCAGAGATCTCTGGAAAGAAACATTTTTCTTATGCTAACAAACTGTAAGTTTAAGAGTAAAGAATGAATCTAGTTCTTTATATCCTGGGAGAGGATGGAATGTTCTCCTGTTTCTATTTTTTCACTTTTTAAATTTAAACTTTTTTTAAAAAACAAAGTTTGAAGAGCAAAGTAGCAAATCCTGACATAATGAATAACATTTAATGGAAATTTCACTTAATTCTCCAAATTACCTCCATCTTGAATTTACATATAATTTTTTTCCAGTATAAATGTATAATTGAAAGGCAATTTCTCTCAGCAAGTTTTTCCAGGAAGTTAATTTTTAAACATCTTGAGTAAAATACAACTTAAACACTACAAAATTGTCCCAAGTAAAGCATAAAACTTTGTTTCAATATAGTCACAGATTTATGCAACCATTACCATAATCAACTTCAGAGCATTTTCCTCTTTCCTCTCCACTTCAAAACCCCCCAAAAATTTTTGACAACTAGTTGGAAGCCACTCTTTTTTTTCTCAATATCATAGCATAGCAGCCTCTTATCTATTTTCTGTCTTTATAGGTATTCCTGTACTGGCATTTCATATCAGCGGAATTATACAATAATGTGATCTTTAGTGACAGGCTTCTTTCACTTAGCATACTTCCGAGGTTCATTCATGTTGTAAGATTTACTTTATTCCTATTTCACTGATAAATATGTCTTTGGATGGATTTTCACAGTTTGTTGATCCATTCCTCAGTTGATGGACATTTGGGTTGTTTCTACTTTTTTGGCTATTAAGAGGAATGTTGCCATGGATATTCATGGGGAAGCTGCTGCATGGCTATTACATTTTATTTCTGCTCAGTCTTATGATAATGCCATTTTTAATATTTTGAGGAACTATTTCTTTTTTCTAAAATAGCCATACCATTTTACATTTCTAAAAACAACTTATGAGACTTTTAATACCTCTATTTCCTCACCAAAATGTGAATCTTCCTTTGAAAGTTTATCTATGTTGGAGACCACTGTGAAGCAGCTCTGAATAGGATTTAAATTTTACTAATTGGCTTTCTATGTTTATCTGTGAGTCTGTCCTTGACCTAGGCTCCTTGCCTGGTGACGGGAGCTGATTCATAGTAAGTGAACCTCTATGAATCACTGGTCCTGGCTGAGGCCTGTAGTGGCCTGTGAGGCCAGAGATGCCTCAAAGGGCAAGATAAGGCCACAGCTGAAGACACTTGGCCCAAACATCAATTAAGTAGATAGAGACTGTAGCTGCAGGAATTACTCCTACAGTCTCATTCTAACATGTCTTCATGAAGATAAAATGATTCTCCCAAATTGACATGATTTATTATTGGAGAAGTCTTTGAAGTGACTCCCAAGATCCCACTCATTGTCTGTGCTTTCCTCAGTTTCCCTGTTCTTCATTTTGGACCTAATAAACATGGGCAGTCTAGAGAAATCTTTGTCTTAGCCACCAGAGTTTCAAACTCAGATAAAGGATTTTGATCCTCCTGGAGCCCTAAAATGATACCACTTGTCTCATTTATTTAAGCCTTTGCTGTACACTTGCTTGAGAGATTGGGGATCTAGGTCAGGACCCGACATATCCATCCTTTAGTATGTGTGATAAGAATTAATGAAATATTTCAAAATAGCTAGTAGAGAAAATTTTGAATGTTTCCAATACAGAGAAAATGATAAATGTCTGAAGTGAAAGATATACCAATTAGCCTGGTCTGGCAATTATACATTGTATATGTGTATTGAAATGTTGTACTATATTCCATACATATTTACAATTACCATGTGTCAACATATAACTAGCCTAGTGGGTATGAAGTCCTGTCTCGTTGGGACTTTGATTTGCATTCTGCTGATGGTTGCTGTTGCTAAGCATCTTCTCAAGTGTACATAGCCACTGTATGCATTTGCTGAAAAATACCTATTTACAAGTTCTCATTAGTTAATTGGGTTTTGTCTTATTAAGTCATAAGAATTTTTTAATGTAACTGGGATTTTGGACTAAGATGAATAATTTGCAAACATTTTCTACCATTTTGTGGTTATCTTGCTAACCTGTTTGAATCACAGAATTTTTTAATTTTGATGAAGTCCAATTTATTTATTCTTCATTTCTCCCATTTTAAAAGTTTCACAGTTTTAGCTCTTTCACAGGTCTGTAATGTATTTAATGTATGTTTTTTGTATTCATGAGATAGAGGTACACATTTCATTCTTTTGCATGTTTGGTGGGCACCTCCTTGTCCCAGAGGCCACTCTTCCCCAACTGGCTAATCTTAGCTCTCTTTTAATATCCACTGACCAGAAATATGAGGGTATATATCTGGGTTCTCAATGCTATCTCGCTTATCTATAAGTCTACAGTTATCCTCTAGTTTTTATGATTGTAGCTTTTTAGTGTTGAGATCAAGGAAGTATGAATGCATCAAATTTATTGTTTTTTAAGTTTATTTTGACTATATCCTGGCTACTCTGAATTTCCATAAGAATTTACAATCAGTTTATCAATCCAAGAAAGAATCCAGCTAGGTATTTGACAGAAATGCTATTGAACTGTTAGACCAATTTGGAAAATGTAGACATCTTATTTATGTTAATTATCCTAATCCTTGACTTGAGGTATCTCTCCAATTTATTTATCATTACTTTCTTTCAATGTTTTATACTTTCCCATGTAGATGCTCCATTTTTTTGGTTAAATGCATTACTACATGGGAGCTGGGGATTTAGCTCAGCGGCATAAGCACCTGCCTTGCAAGCAGGCGGTCGTGAGTTCGATCCCCGGTACCGATAAAAAGGAAAAAGACAAAAAAAAAACCATATCCTATGCAATAGAAATATTTACTTTTTCTTTTTTATCTGACTGTATTTTCTTTCTTTTTGCCTAACTGGCCTAGCTAAAATCTCTAACAGAACACTGAATAAAAATTGTGATGATTGTGTTTTATAGTTCTTGTTCTGTTGGTACTATATTAAATGTTTGGTGCTATTAAGCTGACTTCACTTTTCTGAGATAATTACTCTCTGTATTAGGGTTTACTTTGATTGTTTTAAAATAAATAATAATCTTTTCATTGTTATAAGGCAGTTCAAATTTTTCTCTGTCTTTTTGAGTTAATTGTGATCAGCACGGGAGTTTTGACCTGCTCCGTTTCCGACCTGGGCCGGTTCACCCCTCCTTAGGCAACCTGGTGGTCCCCCGCTCCCGGGAGGTCACCATATTGATGCCGAACTTAGTGCGGACACCCGATCGGCATAGCGCACTGCAGCCCAGAACTCCTGGACTCAAGCGATCCTCCCACCTCAGCCTCCCGAGTAGCTGGTACTACAGGCGCGCGAGTTAATTGTGATAGGCTGTGCATTTCTAGGAATTTGCCTATTTTAAGCTCAGTTTCCCTTAGTCATCTTTATTAGGTTTGCTATTTTGTTAACATTTTCAAAGAACAGAATTTTGGTTTTGTTAAATTTTTCTACTGCTTTTATATTATCTATTTTTCAAATTTCTGTTTAATATTCATTTTCTTCCTTCTAGTTGCATTTGGCTTAGTTTGCTCTTTTTCATTCAGTCTCTTAAATTGGATGGTTGAGTTAGTGATTTTAGATTTTCTATTTATATGTATGTATATATATATATATGTCTATATCTATATATAGATAGAGATATATGAATTTCCTCTCTACAAACTCTTAGTTTTTTAATACATTTTGGTATTTGTGAATTTTTTTCATTTATCTCAAGCTGTTTCTAATTTTTCCTATTTCTTCTCTGATCTGTTGATGTAAAGAAGAAGCGAGATGGTCTATGTTTCATTTTACCTTTACCTCTTTAGAAGAACTTATTGGCAAGCCAATGGCTTACCCACAGGAAATTGGGCCAGAAAATGACTCACACTGGAGGAAGAATCTCTAAATTCAAAGATAAGGTGTTCAGATCGGAGATAACTGCTAGACAAACAAGTTTTCATAAGTTATGGTCCCATAAAGCAAAGGCCATAAAGAAATGGAAAGAAGGCACAAGGATGAAGGGTGTCAGGGGAGGGCCTCCAAAGCGGCAGAAACAGACAACTGGTCCCAACAGAGTCTGCCTCCCTGATCTTGGCTAATGAGGGGTAGGTGGAAGGGAACCCCCTGTGAACTAGGATTGAAAACTGGCAGAAGAGAAGACCTTTCAAAGGCACTCTTTGGGAAATACTAATAGCTCAGAATTCCTTTAAAAGTCACACAACTTTTGTATTAATTAAAACCTATTGTACTGATAAACATAATATATGTGATATATCTCTGATGCTTTTTGGTTCCATAAAAATACTGCCAATGTAAGTATAGGCAGGAAGGCAGGATAATGTACTTCATACTCAACAGTCCCTTCCATTCAGAATATAACATGTACCTCAGCAGAAGCTGTGTGATGCCCTACTGTGGTCCTCTAAAAACACATGGACAAACATCCCACAGCAAAGTATTCAAGTGATGCTTTAAGCAATATGTCATATTCAAGTAAGTACACATTTTTCTTACTAGTTAATGTATTTGCTTTATTTGAAAATGCATTTTTAAAGTATCAATTCATTTAAGCACTTTCAACCTTTGCCATAAATAGTGATGATATTTTAATTATTTTAAAGACAGAACGGGTCAAGGACAGAGTAATCAAATTATGCTGAGAATATTAGCTCTGAATGGAAAATTAGAAGGAACATGGAGATTGCCCAAGTAAGAAACCCAGAAAGGATCTATATTCTATTGCAAAGTCCTAGTCTTTCAAACTTAGTTGTATCTCTCCTAAATTTTTTTTTTTTTTTGGTCTTTTTGAGACAGGGTCTCTCTATGCAGTTTAGGCTGGCCTTGAGCTCACTTTGTAGCCCAGGCTGGTCTCGAAGTCGCATCGATCCTCCCATCTCAGCTTCCAAGTGCTGGGATTACAGGTGTGAGCCACCACGCCCACCTATCTCTCCTAACTTTAATAGAAGACTTCGTGCCAGCAATAATCTCACCTCAACCCTATTCTGACTCTGTAATGCCCAAAGTGTTCCTCTGGTTCTCTAAGCATCCTGTGCTTTCCCTGAATCCATCTCATGGTTGCACCTACCTTGTGAGCAGAACGGTCCATCATATGCAGAAAAGGCACAGTCACAAGCGATCCCTCTGTGTCTCTCTCTACACCTTCCTCCATTGTGACACAGGTGTCCATAGCTGCTGCAATGTCCGGCACACCCCGGCTCCACTCCCGGAGTCACGGTGGCTCTGCCTTCCAGGTCCAGGAAGATCCCGTTCAGCTGCAGAGCTCTCATGCAGCCCACAAAGCCTTTCTGCCTGCTGGCTGTTCCCCCTACAATGGAAACACTGCAAATAGAAGTGGGTTCCTTGGTGTTTTATTCAGGATTTCATGTCCATTCCAACTCAGGCCTTATGGAGAGTAGCAAAAATTAAATGCAACTTATTCAAAAATATCATGAACATACAAAATTTTGAAAACACAGACTTTTATCAGATATTGAAACCTTGAGTGACTCTGGAAAAAATGCCAAGCGACTTTTAAACATATTGAGATTGGCAAATATCCATTCTAAAATATTTCTTTAATGTTACTAAATAGAAATCATCAACATTGTTTTACTTGTGTTCATGAACAATGCTGTACAGTAGAATGGTCATGCAAGAACTTTGAAAATGTTTATAACAACAAGGAAACTTAGCCAGTGAAATCTTGTGCTTGAATTAATTATCTGAGCAGAAGAGGTTGGGAAGCAGAGAAAATGCAACTGGAAGGGGTGAACCCATCCCAACTCCTCCAAGGTGACCTCAAACACCCGCTCCTCTCTGGGGCCACATCGTCTACATGATACACACATGTGTGGTTGTTATGTCAAACTCCCAGAAACTATTAGAGAGGTGTAAGCATGTGTGCTAGGATAAACCATATCACAAAGGCTGTTGGTGCTATTATGGTAGGAGCATAGAAATAAACTATGAAGAATGCAAATGTTTGTGCTCCCCACCCTCCAGAAATTTTGATTCAGTGACTTAGAGTGGGAGCTCCAAGTGTGAATTTATAACTAGCTTCATGAATGATTCTGAGGATGATGAATCTCCCCTGCCCACACACATCCACCAGCTTGGTAAACTTTACCTTAGTATGAATGCTTATTGTAGGTGAATTTTAACGCTAATTTTGTCCCTGGGCTTTCCATTAAATAGTGCTGAGGGTATAAGTGAGAAAATAATGTTCCTTAAATTAACTCATGCTGAAGTTTGGATCTAGAATGTTCCATAAAGGTTCAGGTATTAAAGTCTTGGTTCCAGTGGGAACCTCTCCAGAGATGCCGGAGAGGTTTAAGACGTGGTGTTTATTGGGAGGTCCACTCTCAAAGCAGAGAGACTCTGGTTCCCTCCTGCCTCACTTATTGGCCACAAGATCAACTGTTTGCTCTGCCTCTTGCTTCGGTCATGATGTGTGTCTCTTGTCTCTAGTAGGGGCCTGAGGCAATGGGTCTGTCTGCGGGCTATAATTAACTCAGGCATTTGTTATAGTAGCAGAAAGCTGGTTCATATAACATACATGGGCTCCTCCTGTTACTTGGTTTTACAGTTTCAAATTCCCTAAGGAAATTTTCTCTTACTCTACCATGTGAACTAACCATGCTTCAAAGTTTGTTTTATGGAATTATGCTATACATTCCACCCTAGGCACGAGTGCACACACACACACACACACACTACACACATTGGAATTCATTGTGTCATATTTAGTATCTGAAGTTGTACATAAATCCTTCTGTAAAGCAGGCTATGTGATATTTAGTCCAGTTTCTAATTGGAATGTGCACCTATTTGCTTTAAAATGCATAAACAAATGAAAGTCATTGCCTTAATCTGTTTGTTTCTAAGTTACAATGGAGTGGTTTAGAAGGAATCTAGCAAAATATATCTTTCCCCTGGGGAAAAACAAGCAACAGTGATAAAACAGTCAATGAGCCAAGTAAAGGAACCTTCCATTACCTAGGGCTGTAAACCTCAGACAAACAGACAGCAAGAGTAAAGATGTAAGACCCGATTATCACCAGGAAGCCGTGATGAGAGAGCAGGAGAAGGGAAGACCGGACCAAGGCGCCCAGGAACAGGTCCTGGAAGCGTGGCAGGGACACCTCTTCTGCTGGCCAGGTCTGCTATGCTCGGTTTTTGATCAGACACTATTTCAGAAGACCAGTTCCCTGACTGCACTGAGCGGTGAAACTGTAGGAACGGGGCACTGGTGCTAATTACATCGACAGTGTCCACGGCATGTGGTAGACAAACACCGGCCACCTGTGTTCAGGCCTGGGTCTCCTGGTGGAATTCCTAGGTTACAGACAGCAGGAGTCGCTGTCTTCAAGTGTTACCAAAGCAGCGAGTTTTCACGGGGCCTTCCCTGCCCACCTCTGCAGTCACGCTGCAGTCGCGGGAACCGGGCACTCACCCACGAAGAGCTGGCTGTTGAGCTGCAGGCGGAGGCGGCCGTCGGCGGGGGCGGCGCGCACCTGCGGGCGCAGCTGGTCCACCTGCAGGGAGGCCCCCTTCACGTTGCGCTCTGCCCGCACGCGGTGCCACCGACCGTCGCTGAAGGGCGTGGCTGACTGCACGGAGACCTCGCAAGGGCCGTTCCCCACGTCAAAGGACAGGGTCACTTCCGAGGGAGCTGCGAATAGCACAGAGGGACAGCACAGTAAAATCGCAGAGGAGAAAGTCCCAGCGGAGGAAGCAGACACAGGAAAACACCGTGGCGTCCCACTGTGCAGAAGAACGTGGCTCGGCCGGGAAAGGGAAGTAAAAATAAACTCGTATTTTGGAGAAGAAAACAAAACTGATTTTCACATACTTATTCCAGACTTTACTACTCAATCTTGCTAAGTCCATCTTCCTCAGACCTAAATAGTAAACATATTCACCCATAAAAGAATAGAAATGAATCGAATTATATGTATTTTTCTTCAAAAATGTTTCAAAGCCTCATCTAATTCTAAATACACTAAATGTAAATTTTGACAGTAATAAAATATGTACCCATAACTAGAACAGAACAAATATAGTTCGTTTTACATGTAAGTACTTTTATTTAAAATGGCTCAAAGCTTCATCTAATTCTATAAGCACCGTTTTAATATTAACAAATTTTGGGTACGTGAGAAAAGCCAATTGGTCAAATACTTTGTTATTAGTAGACAATCCATGAGTTTGGCTTATAGTTCTGTTTCTACTCAGTTATAGTTAAAGAGAAGACGTAACATTTTTATGGGTTATTGTGGGATGCATACCCCATTGCTTGACTTTATTAGAAATAAATGAGTAACATCATGGAATTTTAGTGCTGGATAAGGAAATATGATTTAAGAATAACAATACTGTAATGTTTTCTCTGCTAAATAAATACTGGGCCTCCTGCAACTTCTCCCACGTGCTCAACTTACCATGCAGCTCTATCCTGATGAAGTCTGTGATCCCCAGGTTCTCCATAAACACACCCGAGGAGACCGTGGTCTTAAAAAAGAAGCTCACATCTGCAGTGAGTTCTCCGTGGAAGGTAGGGAAATGCAGGTACGACGTCTCAGTGTTGAAGGAAGCTGAATTCCAGAATGACTCTGTTTTTAAAAAGGAAAAGAATAAAATAGGGATCATTTTACACTAGACACAATAATTACGTATGTCCTTGCTTGGCATTCTGAACATTCATGCCACGTAGTCATAACATCAACATTCGAGTGGTGATTATTTGGAGGATTAGAAGTCTGCCCTGGACAACTTATAATAGCTAAATCCTACAGTAGCCTGTATACCCATCAACAGATGATTGGATAAAGAATGTGGTATTATATATAATGGAATACCAGTCTGCTCTAGAGAATGACAGATTGGAGACATTTGTAGGAAAGTGCACGCACTTGAAAAATATAATGTTGAGTGAAATAAACCAGGCACACAAGCTTAGATACCGCATGGTATCTCTCATTAGAGCCAAAGTACAAACAAAGAGAATAATGAAGGGTGGATGGAAGGGGACTAAGAGATGCATCTCTTGCAGTAGAGAAGTGGTCCAGGGAAAAAGTGGGAGAGGTGAGGAAGAGGGGAAGGAGAAATAAGCAGAATAAAGCTATGCTACGTACAGCAAACTAACAACCTCCATTTCTGTAAACATTGTATGCCATAACATGAGCTAAGATTAATAACGTCAATAAGAATGAAAAATGAGCAAGAGGAATTAGAGGAGGGAGGGAAGGAAGGGAAAGAGGAAGTGGATTTAAAAAGACACAAACTCTGGCATGTGCATGGCATCACTTCCCAAGATGAAGGAACTGCAAACATATACTAATAAATTAAAAAAAAAAAAAAAAACGAAGCCCATGCCCTGAACAGACAGAAACAAAGCCAGCGTGGGTCTAGATATCACATCAACACTGAGGGAGAGGGATGATTGATAGTGGCTTGGACTGGGGTGGTGCCAGTGGAGGTGGTGAGACAGGTGGTGAGGATCCAGAGTCCTTCTCAAAGTAGAGCCAGAGAATATTCTGATGAAGGAGTTGTGGGGTGTGGGATGGCAGAGAAAGAGTGGAGTCTGAATTGACACCTAAGGTTTGGGCCCATTCTGATGGAATCATTTTAAAGATGCAAGTTTTGACAGGCCAGGTTATGTTAAAGTATCTGAGGGGTCAGCACGCTGCCTTCCCTCCCTTATGCTGTATGCTGGTGACCCACCTCTGGGTGAGTGCAGGGCTCACACAGACAATCCCAGTGCTAGATAACGAACCAATCACAAAGCTCAGCCACCTCCATGACTGCATGAGGCATCCAAATACAAACCATACCAAAGAGTTAACATAACACTGGGGGCCCTTTGAAAATATTTGTAATCTTGGGCTGAGATGGTGTAGCTCAACAGCAGAGCACGTGCTGAAGTTTTTCCACACGCCATTTGAATGCAAAAGGTGAGGATCAAAAGCTGTGGAGTCAGACTGCATGGGACAGTGATAGTCCCATCATTAATTTATATGACTTTGTGTTCTTATTCTTACAGTCTACGTCTATAAAGTGGGGATGACAGCTGTCCTACCCCATAGAATCTTTATAGGTTTAAATTAGTTAACACAGGGCCACGGTTTTAGCTCAGTAGCACAAGTGCCTGCCTGGCAAGTGCGAGGTCTTGAGTGCAATCCCTGGCATCAAAAAACCAAAACAAACAAATAAAAAAAAACCTTAACACATAAAAAACTCCTATAGTAGCTTACCATTTTTATATCTATTGTTCAATTTAAAAGTTTTAACCTGCAAATTTAAATCTACAAAATGTCTCATAGACAACATTTTTCACAACTGAAAAAATATTCATCAAGTAAATGTACTAGAACACAATATTATTAAAAATACAATGAAGTAATAATCCAAAATTTGGATTGTCACATTTTTTCATGATAACACATCCTCATAGAAGAGGAAATATAGAAAGTATAATTTAAATTTTCCTTTTATTTTATTACTCTCAACAATTGGTTTATTAGTCCTTAAGAAATTCTTGCCTTGCTTTTGTATAATGGTCTTTTATTCAGCAGATAACAATATATTATTTGAAAGTTAAAAAGAAAGAAATAGCTGTTGGACATCCAAGTGGAGATTTGAGGACAGCAGGTGGATGCGGGAGTCTGGCAGCAGGTCATAGACTCCTGATGTTTGTCTGCTTGAGAACTAAGAAACAAATGCACAAACGCTATCCTAAAATGCCCTTCATGGCACATCAAAAACTTTTGCTTGCCACTTGCTCCAGAATCTAATCATGTCACATTTATTTTTCAGGTCTATGTAGTGTACTTCATTCTAGAACTTTCATGTCTTTCAAGGCTATGACTTTTTCTTTTAGCTTTTTTTCCCCTTTTTTTCTGATAATATTTTTCCATTGATTTATGGAAACATCCTCAACTTTTGTTTGACTGATATTCATCATTACATTAACATTCCACATTTTTGCCAAAGATACCAGAGAAGTGGGGCTTCTCCTCCTAGTGCATCACATCAGGATCAGTGGTTAGTCTTCTCTGTTTACTGTCTTGATTATTTTTTCATAGTACGAACTCCTAGGGGTTGAACCCAGGGCCTTCATACTGAACTGTATCCCCAGCCCTTTTCCTTATTTAGTTTTCCTATAGATTTTGGGACAGGGTCCTGGCAAGTCCCTGGCACTCAGGTTGAGCACAAACTTGCTGTCCATCATGTGGGATCACAGGCATGTGTTACCACTTCATGCTCCATCATGTTAGCTTGTCTTGTAAAACGGTATCTGTCTTTTCTCCCACAGGAAGTTACTATTTTTTTCTTGGTAATTTATAAATATTTTGATACCTAAAGTACTTAACATAACCCAACCCACCTTTTCATCCACTGGTTTTAGAACTTACTGATGCTTCCCGAGTTATTAATATGATGGTTGTTAATGATTATTTCCTATGATACACTATTCCTCTACCTTAAATGGTTGGCATCACTCTGTTAGGAAGAACTTTTCCCTTGATTGTCAATTCTTTTACTTATTTATTTAAAAGTTTATATAAGTATCACTCTTGGATACTTTTTATATTTAATGGTTTATAATCTATCACTGTGACATGTTGTAATGCTTCTGCTATCACAAATGTGGTCACTGGGGACCTTCCCAAATCCTTTTGACAAGCACCTGACCCCATATGATAGGTTACAATCAAAATACAGGCACGTGAAAAATTATATATAAAATTATCTGCAGGCCATATGTGTGATATGCATCAAAATAATGGTATAAGAATAATGAATGAGCTTGATGCTTCGATTTGGATCCTACCTCCAAGATATTCCAACATGTATATGCAACTATTCTAAAATCCGAAATTTTTCAAAATCTCCTGGTCCCGAACATTTTGCATAAGAGACATGTAAACTGTACTTCACTAACAAAATATTGATCGTTAGCACAAATAATGATTTTCCATATATGCTTGTTATAGTTTGAAACTTAAATGTTTCCCAGAGGTTTTGGTGCTACTGGAGATGGTAGAGTCTTTAGGCAGTAGAGCCTAGTGGAGGAAAGGGGCTCACTGGGGACATATTCTTGGAGAAGATAATAGGATCCCTACCCCTCTTCTCTCTCTCCTTGCTTCCCAGCTCTCAAAAGGTGAGTGGCTTTGCTCCACCATGCACTCCCCATCAGGATGTTCAGTCTTGCCATGGGTCTAAAATATGGAGCCCACCTACCATGGACTGAAGCCCCTGAAAATGTGAGCCAAAAATAAGCATTTCTTTCTCTGAGGCTGTTAACCTCAGATAGTTGGTCACAGCGACATAAAGCTAAGATAATGATTTTCTAATAAAGCATGCTACTATACAAAGAAAGTGTGTTCTTGTCACTACTTACTGTCCCCCTGGCAGAGGAGAGGCCCCAGTACATGAGCAGCTGCAGAATGAGGTCGGCTTGTGCCCGGCATCACAAGCCCAGGGACTGGCAGGTGCTCCTTATGGGCCAGGACTGTGGTATCACTGTTCCTGAAAAACAACAACCTAACCCTTAAAACTGTTCTGATTAACATTTCAGTATAGTTAACTATGATCTCTTACTGAAATTTGAAACTAATATCACAGGACTCAGAGAAAACATACAAATATTTTTGGTATGTTAAAGTCACAGCGATTATTAAAAATCTAAATCAAGGATCAGCAAGGTTTTTCCATAAGGGGCCATATAGTCAAGGCGGCTTTTCAGCAACTATGCAGCTCAAAGAATTCTTAGCTCATGGGCCATACAAAAGCAGGCTAGTGGTTGGACTGGACACCCTTGCAATGGTTTAGCAACTCCTAATTCATTTATCAGTCCCCAGTCTCACTGAACACAGAGAGCATAGGGGCAAACTCAAGAAGGGTGGTCATTTTACAGGCAGAGGACACTATTTTAAAGATGATGACACATTTATTTGCTCTTCCAAAATGAGCCCCAGGACATTATTTAAATGATTATTAGTTAAAAATATAAATAATAATTCTATATTTAGATATTCATTTCACACAATTATATCACTAATTTCTTAGTCTTTTTATGGTTATTGGCTATTTCTTTTCTTGACAATTTGTGAATTATAAAACCCACACATCAAAAACAAAATAAATAAAATAATTTTACGTGATACCCAGATGAATGTGTGTGAAAGTGTTCTGTGAAAGGCTGAACCTGGTTATCTAGTGGACAAACACACTAGCGACCAGGCACTGTGCCAGGCATGGGAGACACTGAGGAAAAAGCACAGCCCCTGGCCCTGACAAGCGCATGGCGTATTGGGCAGTGGGAATTTTAATTGTTTTCATCTTCATGCAGTGCTCGTCATTACCATCCATGAGTAAATGACCAGGAAGAACAATGTGTGTCTCTGGGTCCTACACAAAGCTGTCTGAAAATCCTGGGGTGCCGTGAGATCCTGATCCCAGCAGAGCTACTAATTTCCTCTCAGGCCAAAATACAGATGTTTGTCTACTCTATCATGATTTTCTTATATGCTATTATGTATGAATTGGCTGCATACATATGCTGATTTGTAGAAAATCACTCCGTCTACTTCCTCCCCCTCACATCAAATTTTTAATGAATTTAATATGTGTTGTTTTATTTGTTTAAACTGTTCAGTGTCTACACTCCCCTTTGCATCACTGTGGCAGGAGATGAGAATGACTAATACTTAGTTACTGCAACCTTTTTTGTATTTGTAAAAATGATGTTTTCTGAATTTTTATGAGACTTTAGGAATCAAAAATTGAAACTTGAAAAGCTAGAATTCAAATAAAATGGTTACATTATTTAATATTTCTATGTTATAAAAAGGAAGTAAACTGTAATGTATATAAGACAGATAAATTAATGTGTCTTAAATACTCTGGAATATGTAAAACAATTAGTGGTAAAAAAATGTATTTCTAAACTTCAGCCTAAAATCCCCATGCCTTGCCTAGTTACTTATGCTTGTGTAACGAGAGGGTATGGATTATCAAAAGTCAGCACCATTTAGCTCTGGAGTGGACTGAGGGTGTGTAAGTCAGAAATACGTCTTCTGAGAAACTTGGTGTAGGTCAGTGCAAGAAACTCAATATGGAAGCCATTAGAAACAAGTATTTCTATGTCTGTGATCACTATTTTAGTCTAGCAGGCAAAAGCAATTCCATTAATTATTCATGAAGGATCTTTGAACTTTAAAGATCCATTTTACCTACAAGCTGCAATTTTCATTATTAATGTTATATTTAAAATGCTGCAGTTGTGTAAGGAACACGGCAATACAGCACTGTAGTACATCTCAGTGGCATTAGAGTAGATACTAAGTCAGTCTATCACTTTCTGTATCTCTGTCTCTATCCCTATCACTATGACTGTGTCTTTATCTTTCTCTATTGCTATCACTACCCCTGTGGCTAGAGGCTACCACTATCTCTATCAATATCGATGTCACTATCTCTGTAGGAAGGCTCCCAATCTGAGAGTAAGAACGCAAAGGTTTTACACCACTTTCTTACTGGTATAGGCAGATCCCAAGTCTGCAGATTTCTATAGAACGCTGAACATTGAAGATTTGCCACAGTTACCAGACTTCTAAAGACATCTTAACCAATAGGGATCTTTTCTTTTTCTTTTTTTTTCCCCCCTATTATTTTCTGAAGTTTTTTTAAAAAGCATCCTTAATTTAAAACTTCAAAATAGGAAGTGGTACACAATCTGAAACTTCTTACGTGCTGAGACTATGCCACAAGTGGAAATAGTGCTATTAACTTCTTGTGATGGTTAACTGCACTAAAAATGTTGTATAAAATTATCTTCAGGCAACGTAGACTTGGGTCCCATCTCTGAGACGTCTCTATAGGTGTGTACAAATATTCCAAAATCCCAAATTCCAAAGTTTGAAACTCTTCTGGTGCTAAGCGATTTTAACAAGTAATATTCAACCTAGATAGTCTAAACTTGTAAACAGTTAATATCTAGGCACAATAATCTCGTGAAATAGTCTTAAAAATACTGTAAAGAACTTCCAAATATCTTTGCTTAAAAGTTTCTATTGTTATGAAATTATACTTTCACACATGCTATAAAAACTTCTAAAATCTACTGTTAATTATTTATATACCAAGGGACTTGGTTTGGTGCACAGTGGAGCTGTTAATTTGGGGGGACTGTTAAAGAGAAAAGGGGAAATATGGTTTGAATGTCATAATTGTTTTGGGTAATAGGTCAGTAATTATATAATCATTGTGATTCACTTGAAAAATTCAAGCTTTAATTTCAGTTTAATTGGTCTGACTACTCATCTCTTGGCTAATTTAACCTGCATTAGTTACCACGGCAGTATAATCAGTCTTGATATTTCACAGGACTTGGTCTCTTTCTGTTTTTTATCTCAAAAATCACCTTGTCTATTCTTTCACCCCAAGTTCCCATGTAAAATTTAAAACTACTTTGTTACAATCCGCACCAACAAATAAAGCACTTGGAATTTGCTGAAAATTTTATTAAATTTATAGATTAATTTGAGGAGAATAGCATTTTAGTATAGGCTTCCCATAGCAGTATTGTGTAAATATTTTGGGATGTATAGTTTTGTGTTACTGGTCTGTCTTGTATGTTGCAGGGTGGTTAGCAGGAATTCTAACTTATAAGATACCAATAGAAACAATTCCTACCCTTTGGGAAAAAATTATCTTCAAATAATTTCAAATATGCCCTCTGAGCCAAAAGTACACTGGCCTGAAATATGCTGCTTTAAGATATCAAGTCACATTAGCCGTGACAAAAATGAATTAGTTTACTGACTTGGTTGGTCCAACTTTTAAAGTTTTATAATTTTCATAAAGGCAGTTTAGCTAATATGACCAGGTGTGGTAGTGCACACCTGTAACCCCAGCGCTCAGGAGGCTGAGGCAGGAGGACTGCTACAAGTTCAAGGTCAGCCTGGACTACATAGTTCAAGTTCAATCTGAACTACACAGCAAGATTCTGTTTCAAAAACCAAAAACAGACAACAAAACAAAACAAAAAATACCATTAAAAGCGTTACACCTATCCTCTAGAATTTTGTATGGAAAATATTCAAAATAGGTTTTATAGTAATAATTATTTTATAATTTTATAGAAATTCAAGTTATTTCTCAATCATTTGATTATCAATTTCAATTCAGGAAAGTTAGTGAACTCTCATTATCTTGACAGTATTTTTTATATTATCTTCAATTTTCTCTGTCAGGCAGTTACACTATTGACAGCCAACATCTTTCTACTTCATTTATTCTTTTCATAACTTTCGATCACTTATCTCATTTCAGTTTTTGTCTTTAATTAGAACATTATGAGCTTATAAAAATTAATACTTGTTGCTGATTTATAGCTTAGATTATACTTAATTTCATGGTCTCCATCATGATAATCTTTTAAAACTTGTAAGATTTCTCTTACCTGCAAAGCACTCTATGCATGTTTGAGAATTGCATATATTGTGTAAGTAGATGGATGCACGACCATGCTTACAATAGAATTAAAATAGTATCAGCTTCACTAATTGTTTTACTTTTATATCTAAATCAATACTATATAATTATAGATTTTGCATTTTATACCATTTGAAAATATGTGACATTGGTAAATTCCATCTTTTTCCACAAACCGATCAAAATTAATTTCATTTGAAAAAAATAAGAGAAATTATAATTCTCTACCACCTCTTTTATGCACATCCTCACTTAAAAAATATTCAGCAAGAGCTGAAACAAATGTTGAAGTAGTTGTCTTTTTAGTAATGGCTAAAATCTGTCTCCTGGAAGCCTCAAAGTAAATGCATTTAAAAACCCAGTAATTCCACAATCTTCTATCTGAAATTAAGATGTGACTACAATGCTCTCTTCTAAGCTTTCTGCCAAAAATAGTACAGGTATGTGTCACACAAGGACAGCACACTACGCTAGTGAAAGGAGCACACACAGAAAAGGGGGTCATTGGGGCTGGGGATTTAGCTCAGTGGCATAAGCACCTGCCTTAAAGCGCATGGTCATGAGTTTGATCCCTGGTACTGATAAAAAAAGGGTGGGGGTCAGGACACCTGGACCCCTCAGCTTCCCTGTCTCCTTCCTCAGCAAGTGGAAGGCCACTTGGTACAGACCTTGCTTCCAGTGACATTCCCCAAGGCAACAGGAAGTCTACAATAAACTGTTATAAAATAAGACTTCAGTGAACATGGATTACACAGAATAGACACCGCCCTTTTAGCAGGCTGTCTCAGAGTTCCCAGGTGCTGATGTTTATCAGTGAATTTTTAAACAATGGTAGAATATGTGGTATGATATCCCAAATCAACTTAAGACAAAGATTTGAAGGCAATTACTTTTAGAATTACCGCTAGGAGTACACTGTACTGAGTAAGTATTAGAATGGTAAATTTAAACAAAACTTCAGAGACTGGTACTGGAGTGGGAAACTTACCAAGTTCCCAATTTAAGAAAAATAAAAAGCATATTATATGGTACTCACAGTAAAATGGTAAATCTTTGGTGATGAAATTCAGTCCTTAGATTAGTTGAACATAATTTATCCAAACTCACATTTCTAATTTGCTTGATCATATTTTACTTTTTGATACCAGCTTATCTGATATTTAATTAGCTATGCATGATTCAGGAATCAAAACCACATTTTTGCTCAGGGAAATCACCATTCATTCCGGTCAGCATCACAGTTGCAGTGATATTGAGAATCAGTGCAGTTCCCCTCTAATCCACAAGTACACTTGTGAGCACCAGGCAGAGAGCCTCCCCAGTAAGAGTGTGTTTCATTGGTTCTTCCAACCCACCAGCTTAGTGGGGTTCCATCTGAAAGACAAGTATGAGAAAGATGACATCTACTTTTTCCCCAGAATTGCTCCAGATCATTCCCTGCACTCCCAGGTTGTGTGTTTGTATGTGTGTGTGTGTGTGTTGTGTGTGTGTGTGTGTGCACGCACACACACACACAGGCACGTGTACATATGCATGTGTATGTGTGTGTGTGAATACACTTTAGAAGTTAGGTATCCCTGCAACAAAGGTTCTGTTCCCCATCATTTAAATATCTATGTTTTAATGATTCTCATCTATTTTCCCCTCATTAGAAAATGAATCCTTATCTTCTTTGCACATGATATTACATACTTGCCATGAAAATAACATGTAAAAAACAATTGCCATCAAAACAAAAGCCACAATAATTTATGCTCCAAAGAAGAAGCTGTTTGAGATGATAAACGCTCATTGGAAAAGTTTAATATCATGCAGAAACACTGGTGTGTCTCATCACACTCACTCCAAGTTAAACATCTGGAAGATGATGATACAGTATTCCCTGTTAAAACTCAATAGGTTCTTTGGAGATACGTGCTTTTCTTACATTTCTCAGTCTAGCTACTTACCTGCGTGCTAAAAATACAACACCAATGAGTCTTCACACCTGAGGTGAATGTTATGCTCAAGAATTAAGGTGCCCCAGGTTACTCCTGACTCTCAGTCTTGCAGACATCCAGCACCAACTCTTTAGCACTGGCCAGGTCTAAATGTCAGACCCAGACATGGCCTGAGTTCTATAGAACCATGTGTTAGGACAAGACGTGCTGCTGGGCGTGGGAGCGGGGTGCATATTACAGGAAATGCAAGACGACTATAGAATAGGTGTGTGCATCATACAGAGAGCTGGGTGAGGGAGTACAAGTTGCAGCCATCACAGAGTGAGAGCATGAGGACCATGGAACTGGATCAATTCAGATTTTCAAATGTGCACAGACACTTGGTGTAGTTTTCTAAACAGGTGGTTATCACTGGGCTCTGAATTAAGACATGGAACTCATCCCACCTCCTACCTTGTATTACAATTACAACTCATTCTTTTAGACCCCTATACTCATCCCTTAACCCACTGCAAAGGAGGAAGAAATAGAAGAAAGTGATTCTGAGAGATTATCAAGAAATTAATATGTAGAATCTCTTAAAATCACGTTGAAAGCTTGTCAGTAGGAGGTAAAAGATATTCAGAAAAATTTCATATTCTTTTCTCAATATATTACTTTACAAATTATTCAGCAGTGTATTGCATAGATTCAAAAGCAAAAAATGCATTATAATGATACACAAAGTGATTATAGCAGGTAGGTATGTAAAGTAACGAGAGTGTTAAGGTATAGGTCAGAGGACTGGAAGTACCATTATAAAATACCAGAATTATCTATCAGTGAAGAGGAATAATGTTATTTGAAAGCAGAAATGCATTATTTATAACATACATTTCATATTCAATGGAAATCACTTAAACTTTATGTTGGGAGAAGAGATAAAGTTGAATTACAATAGATGCCCGATTAAAACCAGAAAAGAGGGAAAAATTCAGAAAAGGAAAACACAAGCACAACCGGTTTGAATATGGTTTATGTCCCAAGGCTTCACATGCTTGGCTCTGAGTGTGACAGTGTGAGAGGTGATGTGGGAGGTTAAGAAGAGAGACCTAGTGGGAGGTGCATGGGTCACTGGTGACGGTGCTCATAGAAGGAATTAGGGTAGTTCTCATAGGACTGAGTTGTTACAAGAGCAAATCTGATCCCTGATTATCTTGCTCTTTTCCTATCCCTATCCCTATCTCCATTTCCCTCACTTCCTAGTTTCCTGTTTGGGGATATAGTCTCATGTTCCCCACGCACTCTTATCACAGTGCCATCTACAATGATGTGATGGAGCTAAGATGGCCATTATTAGAGCTGAGCCCATACCAGCACCATGCCACTTAACATCCAGACTGTGACCTAAATTAACCTCTATTCCATGTAAGAACCCAGTCTCATGTATTTTGCTATGGCAACAAAAGTTGACTAACTCGACAACAAAAAAGAGTTATACAAATGTAAATATTAATACAAGCATCAATGTAAATGGTCTAATACATCAATTAAAAGACAGAGACTGTTCAAGTGCACAAAAACAAAACAAAAGCAACCACACACTGTTTTCCCATTTAAATGTAAAATGATAAACAGATTATAAGTAGAGTGATAGAAATACTCCATGCTAACACTAATTAGAAAAATTTAGAGTAGCTATGTTAATTTCAAAGCAAGGAAAGTTATCACAGATGAAGGGCATAGAACAGTGATAAAGGCACCATCTCTAAGAAAACCTAACTTAATGTGAATGCAACTAACAACTAAGAATCAAAATATCTGTATGATGCAGAAAGTGATAGAACTCCAAGGACATAGAGACAAATTCATTATTACTCCTGAAGACTTCATTGCCCCCAATCAGTAAGTGAAGTCCAGCTAGCAGAAAATCAGTAAGCGTATATTTAAATCGAACAGTACCATCAACCAACTGGATCTAATGGAAATTTATAGAATATGTCATCTAAAACTTGCAGAATACACAGTCTGTACAGGTACATATACACATTTCATTAAGCTAGACCACATTTTAGCCCATGAAATATATCTTAATTCATTTAGAAGAATAGAAATCATGTAAAGTATGTCCTCAATAGTAATGTAATATAATAATTTATAACAGAAAGATTGCTGGAAAATTCAAAAGTGGAGATTTAACAACACACTTCTAAATAAAGTATAAGCAAAGAAGAAGCCTCAGAAGACAAAATATTTTAACTAAATGAAAATTTATGTGAAATAGAGCATTTAAAAATTTGTAGTATACAGTAAAAGCATTTTAAAGGTCTTTAGAGGGAAGTTGTAACATTACATGCATGTTTAAAACAAGAAAAATCTAAAATTAACAATCTAAGCTTCCTCTTTAGAAAAGTAGAAAAAAAGCACAAATTAAATCCAAAGTAAGAAAAATAAAATGAATAATAATTATAGCATAAATCAGAAAGTTAGAAAACAGAAAATTGATAAAGGAAAAATCAGTGAAAGGAAAGCTAGCTCTTTGAAAAGATCAATAAAATTGATGAACTTTTAGCCAGGATAACCATGAAAAAGAGAGAAAAGAGACCAACTGTTAAAATTGGAAATGAAAGAGACCATTACCACTGATCTCACTCAGATAATAAAGGAATACTATGAATTCTATGACCAAAAGTTTGAAATTCTATAAGAAATGGCTCGATGTCATTTGAAGGACACAAGCTACCAATTTTACTTATGGAGAAATAGATCATCTGATTAGATTTATGTAATGGGTTGAATTGTATCTCCCAAATAAGTTACACTAAAGATTTAACCATTAGTACCTCAAAATCTAACCTTATCTGGAAATATGGCCTTTACAGATACATCTGAATTAACAGGAAGTCACTGAGGCGGCAGACATATAGAGAGGGGAGTTGAGTGAAAGTTCACAGACCAAACACATGTAAAGTTGGAAGACTGGAGTGAATGTTCCACAAGCCAAGGAATGTCAGAGAGTGCCTGTAAATTACTAGACATGAATAATGCTCAGGTTTCACACGTATACATCCCTGTCAACATGTTGGCTTTGCACCTCCAGCCTCCAGAAATGTGAGGCTATAAATTTCTGTCGCTTTAAACAATAATTTCTGGGACTTTAGTATCGCATCTATGGAAAGTTAATACAGGCTATGTCTAGTAAGTTGAACCAATCAACACTTTTTAAATTTTTTAATTTTTATTAGTACATGTTTGCAGTACATTATGATTACTTCGTCACAGGGATTTTGTACATGTGCAGTGTAATTTTTTTTACTATCCCCTCCCTTCCCCTGCTTCCCACTCCTTTAATAATTAATAAACTTTCAAAATAGAGGAAAATCTCACATTCATAGAATTCTAGCAACCATGATATCAACTTTCCAAAATCCATTCCAGTCAATAGAAGCAGAGTGAATTCTTCTCAACTCATTCCAAAAAGCCTGCACTATCCTCATATTAAAGGTAGGAAACATATTACAAAAAGGGAAGCCGTAGAGAAACACCCCTCCTGAATGCAGATGTAGAAATGCTAAAAAGTAAAAACCTCGCAAAATGAAACAAACAATGCATGAAAATAGTTATACAACATAAGCAAGGATTTAGTACTACTGATACTATTAACACTGAAAAATTAATGCCATCTCTTACATTGACATGTTAAAGAAGGAAAACCATATAATCCTATAAATAAAGGAAGAAAAAAACATTTGACAAAATCCAACATCCATCTATGACAAACAAAAAAAGCACGAAGTTGGAATAAAAGAGAAAGTTAAACTGTCCACTTGACAAGGAACATTACAAGAAACCCACAGCTCTAATCATATTTAAAACTAAGAGACTAGATGCTTTCCCACCAAGATGTGGAAGAAATTGAACTTTCATACGCTTTGGTGGGAAGGTAAAATAGTACAACTACTCTAGAAAATAGCTTTTCAAAAATAAAACTAACCATGCAGTTATCCTACAACCCAAAAATTGTACTCTTGGGCATTTTCTCCAGGGAAACAAGAAATAATAATCACACATTTATAACAGCCCAATACTGTAAACAGCCCAGATGTCCTTTGGTAAGGAAACACTTGGACTGTGGTACATCCATACAAGTGGATTACTACTCCACAGTAAAAAGGAACATTTGTTGATATACATAACCATATTAGTGAACCTCAAGAAGGTTATGTTGAGTCAAAAAAATCAATTTTCAAAGGTTACATACTCTGCAATTCCATTTATATAACTTTTTAAAGAATAAAGTTGTACTATACGAATCATATAATTACTAAGTTTACCATAAGACTTAGAGTATTTACTTTTTGTTGTTGTTGTTGTTCTAGGGATTGAACTCACAGCCTTGTGCTTGCCAGGCAGGTGCTTGTAGAGTATTTACTTTTATGGCTCTGCAGTACCCTGCTTTATCTCAATTTCAAACTTAACTTGTTCCACAAACACAGAACTGATGAGTTGCAAAGGTGTTTTATTATTACTGGTATATGTCTGAAGTACATAACAATTACATCCTCATGGGAAGTTGGTACTTGTACACAACACACCTGAATTCTTTTTAATTCCCTCCTCCATCATCTCTTGGTACTAACCATGTTGCAGAATCAGTTCCAAACTTAAGGGAATATACTCCACACCAAGGAAAGCAAGTATTTATTATGCTGACGGGCTCAGGGGAATTAGTTCCAAATCGCCAGCACCCAGCACCGGAGGCAGCTTTTTGGCTTAACTCACATAGGTTTGCAAGCAGGAAGTATAAAAGCTTGAGAGCCTGGTTAACTTTCATTGAGTTGCCTTAGTTATCATTAGTTACTGGTAGAAAGTCCTTGAAATATGTTAGAAAAGCAGGATATATTTTAGGTGGGAAAACACAGACTTTGGAGCTGGACACGGTCAGGCTGACCTGGGCCAGGCTATCTATGAAAAGCAGCCAGACACACACTCAGTCAAGGCTAACTGGTTTAGCAGTCTAGCCAAAGATCCATCTCTCTATGTCGTATTGTCTATATTTCACATTTTATACATTGGGTTTCTCATATAGGAGAAACCATGCGATATTTAAGTTTGAGACCATGATGTAAGTGAAGTAAATCACTCACACATCACATTTTTGAAGTGAAAAGAGCACTAGAATGGAGAGTAGACTGGTGGTCTGCAGGGTTTACAGATGGAAGCAGGGTGGTTGCTGAGGGGCAGGAGGAGGGTTCCTGTGCTGGTGGGAGCAGAGCGTGTGTACTGAATGCGGCCAAGTCCGTCACTGGCTGCCATATTGTACTCTCGTTTTGCAGGATGTTTTGATAAAGGGAACTGGATAGAAGGTACTTACTTTCTCTGTAATATTTCTCACAAGTGTGTGAGGCTGCAGAAACTTCAAATGGGTTTTAAAAATATCAAATTTAGTTGGGCATGGTGGGTCACACCTGTAATCTCAGCACTCAGGAGGATAAGGTAGGAGGAGACAGTGTCTCAAAGAACAACAACTAAAACAACAAATTAAATAAACCTATAAAATCATCAGGAAGAACTTCTTTTTCAAATGTAAATAGGAAAAATTGATGTGAGGAGTAAAATATTTCATTTTTTCAATTACAGTACATTACCCTCCCTAGCACAGTAGTTCCTGAAAGCTTATCTGGGGATCTTTCAAAAAAAATCTGAAACCCCAGGCTACCCCTCAGATGACTGAATAATAATTTCCAAGTGTAAGACACATCACAATTACCAAGTCTCATATCATTTCATATCTCAGTGTTGCACGTACAAGACTAAAATTCCCCTAACCTGCCTGTCAATTGGTAAGGCAAAGCAGGTCAGAGCTCTGATAAGGGAAACTCGGGCTGTGTTATCCTCCTTCCTATCTACTCTACTCAGGAGCTTCTAGGTCCACTCTAGATACTTGTCTACATTAAGTTTCTATTTAATATTCTCCGGTGGCAGTAGTAGCTATACTATAAGCAGATCAGGAATACTTGTGTATTGAATATGCACAGAAAAAGAATATTAATTTTATTGTAAAGTGGTTTTTAAAACTAATTTTATTTCCACTTTCAATCTTCCATTCTGCAAATTAAAAATGGATTGTTTTTGCTGTCTTAGAAAAATCCTTATACCCAGAAGTAGAGCCAGATGGTCAGAAGTCAGCAACCTCATTAACTCAATATGAGCTCTGCAGGAGGGTCCCCTGCTGATCTGTGTGTGTGTGTGTGGGGGGGGGGGATCCAGCCAATCTCACTCACTAGATGATGGGTTTCCTGGCTCTGTAGAGAGTCATTCCCATGTCTCTTGCTTCCTTTTAGCTTCCGTTACCTGGCAAACTAACCAGTGTATTTGCTTCTACAATCCTCATCTACTCTGCTATAATTATCTTTCTCAGTGAGTACAATTCAACAGTGATGAACTAACAACTCACTGAGCTTCCTAATGCCAACTATGGATATAAATACCTGGAGAGGAGGGAATGAGGATTTCCCACTTGCTGACTTTACATATGTAGGTTATTTCATTCATGTGGGAAACCCCATTTTTCCTGAAGAAGAAACAGAGACTAGAAACCCAATATAATATAATATATTACCCAAAATATATTATATTATCCAAAATAATATAATAACCCAAGTTTTCACAGCTGCTAAGCAACAGATTTGGAATCTGGAAGTCAACTTAGAAATGAAGTAGAACATGCCTTGTGTTCTTGTTAGTAGATGGAACTGACTGACAGATATCCAAAGAAGGTACAGACTCCCTGACATGGACCTGCCTAGGTGGGACTGCCTAGGTGCATCACAACGGGGAAGATTTAAAGGTGAAAGGCAGGAGAGGCATCCAGGAAGATGAAGGGGCAGTAAACTTTTGGCATGGGAAGAGAATGGTCTGGCAAACTGTCAGGAGGAATGCGGAGTGAGATTGGCAGTACCCCTGATTCTGCACAACCCACGACAGCCCCAACAATGTCAGCTCATTTTAATAGAAGATTAAGATAAAAGATTAACATTTAATTAAGATTAAGATTAGGAATTGAAAATTTAAGAGTGAAACTCAAGAGGGGCTTTATTTATTATGCTGCTAGCATGTTTTTGATTGCTCAATTTAAAAAAAAGACATATCTGTGTTTAACTATTATTGATAAAAAGACAGCAATGTTGGGGAGCACTAGGGGGTTCTTCAGGAAACAGAGCTCCTGGAAGGAGGGAGAAAAGTCAGCTTGTTATGTTGCAAGCTTAAACGTAATTAACATAATGTGCATTTCTGAAGATGAAGATACTACACTGTGCAACTTGGGAGAAGGGGGAAGCCAGCAGAGATGCTCTTGTACTACTAATTCCAGTGATGATTTCATCTGAGGCCCAAGTGCGAATAGTGGGGTTGCTGAGATCTAAAGAGGAAGCCAAAACTGACAGGCGCAGTTAAAGGCAGACAGCAAGGACTAAGGAAACATTCCAGGTTCCAGCTGGTCTCTGGTAAGAACTATTAGACCCAGCTCAGCCTAACTGGCCATTATACCCAACCTGTGAACAAAAAGCAAGTCATAATGTTATTAGCAAAATTTTCCTGAATTAAAACAAAACAATACACGCATGTTTCACCAGCCATCAGGAAGGCACGCTTCATTGCTTGGTTATCCAGTCAAGAGCAGGCTGAGAGCTGGAGTACCAGGGCTTGAAACTGACCTCCGCCAGTTCCCCCTGGGAATGCATCTCTGACCTCTTATGTGTACAACCCCGACTCCCCTGCCAAGGCCTGCAGCCGCCCAGCAAAAAAGGACAAGGAGGCCAGTAGTGCAACTGCCACAAATCTAGGCCCACTGTCCAAAAGAGCAAAGGCACAATCCCCATAAACGGGTGGCCAGCCTGAGAGAGCCTGTGGATTTAGATAACTAAAGCGATTTAAAATTAAGTGACCACTGGGATCCTGGCACTTAGAAACGAGGTTCCCAAGGCTCCCCTAGCAATTTCAGCCCAGGGGATCTTCCCATAACAAGGTTCCATCTGCACATCCTTTAATTACAGAATTTTGAAAACCTGGCCCTACTTTTGGGGTACCACCTGCTATACTAAATCACATATAGAGAAATCTGACAGAACTCTAACTTGAACATTGGAGATAATGGATCACATGCCATTTTTGGTCACGTGTTACAATTTGAAAGTCTTGAGCAGTTCATCTATTGGCTGTGGTCAATTGAATAGATTTGCAGTCGTGCACAGTTAAAATGTAATAAGAGAAGGTATCCTCAGTAGTGAAAAAGGAAGGGTTGAGAAAATATCTATAAAACTGCATTTCTAAAGAGTAAAATAATCTGGGGACATTATAGGATGTGCATTTCTTTATATAAAATGCCATTTCAGTCACTAATGCCTGTGTTAGCATCCGCCCTAAGTGACCCAAGGAAGAGCAGAAATGACTGTTGTTTCAATCAATTCATGATTCCTTTTAAGATTACAAATTAGAATACTAGAACTGAGCAGCAGTTTAAATAGCATCTAATGTAACTCAGATGTTCTATTCTTAAAGAAACAGATCTAAAGTTTTCAGTAGAGACTCTTGGAGTGTGAACCTTGAGGTGGCACTAGAGTGAGGGTCACTGAAAGGGCGTTGACTGGGGAGCAAGTCACAGCCAGAGCCAAGGATCACGGCAGGTGAGTCCAGCCCTGTCCATCTCCTCCTAGGCCCAGAAGGAAGCTGAGCAGTAGGTGACCCATACACAGCTTCCTGGGGCTCAAGTCACCAACTCAGCAAAGCAAGCTGGTTTAGCTTCATGATTTGGTTGCAACCAGCAGTACTTAACTAAGAAATTACTCATGAAATCCCTCAGAGATTATATGAAATCTGCCACATCTAATACACCTATTCCCATGTATCCAAGAAGAAAAAAGAGAATAAAGATTCAACAATTATGAATTCTCTGCTGTTAGAAACATTTACATTAAGAACTTTTGGGGCAACCAACTCTTTGGTTGGTCTGAGAGAGTCTGTATTTCTTCTTCTGTTTTCAATGACAACTTCACAAGGCACAGAATTCTAAATTGGTGGGGCTTTTCTGTTGCACGTTTTAGTCTCCATCCTTTAAATCTCCCATTCCACTCTCTTCTTCCTTGCATGGTTTTTGATGAGTCAAATGTAAGACTTACTTTGCTTCTTTGAGATGAGATGTTTTTTCTCCCTTTGACTTCTTTCAAGATTTTTTTCTTTACCTGGTTTTCTATGGTTTAAATGTACATGTCTGGGTGGAAGGTGTATTTAGGGAGAGCATTTATCCTGTCTTAGCATCCTTGGAGCTTTGCACATCTGAGCCTCAGTGGATGACCTTAATTCGTGGAATCATCCACTCCTGGCTGCTTATCTTCCTTTCTGTTTCTTCTCCTTCTGATAATTCCAGTAATTTAGGCTCTGGTAAAATACTCTCTTTTGAGGGGACACCTTGTTAAGAACAATGCTGTGTGTTTTTCAAAGCGGTTCCTCCCCATCATCCCCTCATATCCACTCTGAGGACCTAGTCAAGTTCCTGACAGGTAAGGCTCACAAAAGAAGGGCTCTGCTGTAACTGGGTTCTGCTGTTTTAAACCCTCAGACTTGTCCCGCCCCAGCCTCCAGCTATTTGTGAGGTACAGCTGAGCTTTCCTACCACACCGCTGGGTCCCACGGAGCTTTCTGCCTAGGCACATCTACTCTGTTAAGTGGAGAATCTCCATATTTGCCTTTCTAATCTTGGGGACAGTGGCTTACTGCATCTGTACCTCTTTGCTGGACCTAGGAAGAGTTGCTGACTTTTCATTTTGTTTGATTTTTTTAGTTGGCAAGATGAAAAGTTGACTTCCAAGCTCCTTAGCATGCCAGGTGGAAGCTGGTGGATTTTGTTACCAGAGATGTGCCTTCAGGCTCCTGGAACAGTATTTTGACTATTCCATTTTTTTAATGGCTATTGTTTGATTTGAAAAACTAGGCAACATTTTATTAGTTGTAAGCCATTCAGTCTCTGAAGAGAAGCTAACTTTTTCTAGGGAGAAAGAGATGAGAGTTTAGTGATTCCTCTGCCATTAACTAGACTTTTGTCATTGGATACTTCTTTGATCAATTTCACTAAACCTTGGTTTCTTTGTTTTATAATGATGATGACCAAGAACCTTCTTGGTTGTGACTGTAGCTGAGTTATTTGATTTTTTGCCAGCATTCCTCTATGGAGAAAAGTCCATTTGAAGAAGATGAAGGATGTGAACCTCTATGGGCTGATGCCCATGTCAGCCCACCCATAATTCACTCTGATCAGGGGGTTTGGGAATAATCATTGTGTTTTGGCACACTTTAGCGTTTCACTATCTCGGGCACATTGCTGTGTAGTGGTTCTTAATTTTCTGAATTTTCCATTTAAGACTCTTTGGCAATCTGTGTTAAAGCATTTTTGAATTGTAGTTTCATTTGTTTATTTTCTGTTTCTGTTATTAACCACTTGGGCACTGACACTTAGGACACTTTCAAATCTTTCCTTGGCATGCTAAATGAGAACTATTTATTCTCGATTTCCACTTTCCAGAGAGTTGGAAAACACAGATGACAGCACATTTCTGGAAAAATTTAATTACCTAAGAGGAATTTTCATGCAATCTGCTGTAATCAAATTGTTTTCACCTATAATAACATCTAAACCAGAATGGTTTATAATATCAATAATCAAAATAATCAAATTTCTTTGATTATGAAAACTTATATGCCATTTAAATCACTAAGTTACACAAAATACTAGCATACATGTTATTTCTCAGTACTTTTAGAGAATTAAAAATTTATCACAATGCATGTGAACCGATGTAAATATGAGAACTATAGAAGCCACAGGGCTGATCTGGCAGAAAACTAAATCTTGCCTATTATCCAGCCTAGGTAAGCAAGAAATACAAGAATATTTTATTAACAAAAAGATTAACAAAAACACACGTAATATTTCTATTTAGTGTTACAGAGCTATCACAGTGCAGGATACCCACTAGATAAGTACGTACCCTCTAAGTCTACTATGATCATATAGATAAAGAGCTGATACGTAAGTCTAATGGATGTTAACGTACCTGTCATATTGCAGTACACAAGACATGGCCCCAGGGGTCCACTTCCGTCTGCATCAATATAGTAAGGCCCAGAAGGGCTCCCGCTGTACTTGTGGGCTTCACAGGACTGCTCATAGACCGCTGCAGAAGAACACCATCCATCAGAAACAGAAGGAATCCGTCTGTATTTCTCACTAATGTCTAAAAGGTTTCCATTTTTTAATTATAGGCACATGATACCTAGGACATCATTTTTATTCATGTGTATAACATGACATCTGTTCTGATAGAAAGGTATTTTCATTTGTATTTAAAAGATGACAGAAATTACCGATTTGAAATGAGTTTAAATGTTCAGTGTTACCAGAGTGCTCAATAAACGTTTGGTATATATGGCATCGCTACTTTGAGAAAGGAGAAAATAGTGTACTGGTGATTGAAAAATGAAGATGAGGTTACAGTGGGAAGGTCATATCAGCAACTTCAATAGTCTTTGGGCAACGGCTAGGGAATGTATTTTCCTGTGTGTAAATGTTCTTTTTTGCTTTTAGGAAAAGACGTTAACAATTCTGAAGCCCAGTGTAAAAGATTTGAAGAGGATTTGAATATTACATGCTGTTGATACATGATTCTATGACAACTACATGTTAAAATTAAGTGCTGTAATTAAAGGTGAAACCTTCATTCTGCTGGCAATAACTTAATATCTACAGTACGCTAGTGTTAACCTATTTAAATAATTTGATATTATCTAACAAGTGTACCATAAATTATTTTAAAATAATACAAGTTATACCCATTACTTCCTTTAAAATAATTACAAATAGGCAATCTAATGAGATGAACTTTTAAACCAGCAATTTCTCTTCATTAAAAATAGTTGATTAAAAAAACAAAGATCCACATTCATAAATGACAAATCAATTTCAAAACAATAGAGAAAATATTTTCATGAAAGAGGTCCCTATATAATGCTAGTTTATTCCCATATAATTGATTACTTTTATTTGTGCAAGAAAATGTTTACCAAGGTATGAAATGCCACCTGCGACTGACACACATCATTAATCTGCAGCATAAATTTAAAAGAAAGACCAGCAGGACAACATGGGGACCTTCAGGAAGAACCTACTTTAGGAAGCTAAAGGACGCTAAGGGCCCCTAGGGTAAGGTATGGGACTGATGCCAACCACAGGGGACCCTCTCGCTGGAGTCCGACAGACCAGGCGTGCCTGCATCCGTCCATTTTGGCATCTACACAGGCAAGGCTGGGGATGGGGGACAAAGAATAAGCAGATGAAATCTAAGCACCAACAAATCATCATATGGAAAAGTGCAGGGCACATATTTATGCCATTACAAGACAGATATTCTTATATTGACTGAATTGTTTCCATTGACTTTCATAAATATTTATTTCAAATGCTTACGTCATGTCAAGAAAAAAGCTCAGAGAGCACTAGCACTGATTTAGGACACTTAAAATGAAGTCAGGAGGCCACTGTGCTCAGACCTCAGGCAGAGCTGCAGACAAACTCCATGCAGAGCTGTTGATGTCTGAAACACTGCGACCTCTAGGGGCCTTCCCCACAAGGGACTCCTGCGCCGGGCCACTCAGTGGCTGCTACTGTATTTAGTCGTTTGCTCAGAAGATGCCTTAACTTTTGCCAGTATCAGTCATAACTCCTGCTAAGGAGTGAGGACTTTCCAAGCTACTGTGGTTTAAAGATATAAATATAGCTACCATTTAGCAAAATGTCACAGCATGTTTTCAAGATTGCTTGAATTTGTGTTTCCCTAGATTGCAATCTGCATTAGCCTACAATACATGTGATTTTCTTTGTTCTTGATCGGGCTGAAATATTGTCAATCAATAGGCAAAACCCAAGGAAAGATGTGGGAGTTATTTTTCCTTCATTTCACAAAATAGGAGATTTAGAGAACAGTTTTGTTGAAAAAGAAATTTTAGATCTAAGCAAACTCAAGGTGTATTTAGCCAATTGTCAAATAAGAATTTGAATAGTAAACTGCCCAAATGTTTCTTTAACAGGTAGAAACCTAAATGGAATAGATTGCTTTTTTGTTCTTTACCTTTTTCCATTCATATGTACTTATTTTAGTAAGCACACATACTTCTAGAAGTCTGGTAGGATTCATTCAAATTAGTAATCACTGTTAATTTGAGGTACATGGTTGGGTTGGGAGAGGATAAGTAGGAGACCTTTTGTAGCACGTGAATTGTTTGACTTTTTGAATGACAATGTATGCGTAATAATTATAGGAGTATCTAAAACAAAAATAGCCCAATCAAAATGAAGTGTAGCGGTTGGTCTTATGATTAGTGGTGATGGCTTGGTGAAATTCCACCTTTATTTGGTGCACATATTTGAAAACCACAATTATCAATTAAATCATTAAATCAGATTGAAATTTAAATACTGCTTTATTCAATCTGATATTTTCCCCTCAGAACTTCTTGGCATTAGACTTTTATTACAATGAATAACCACACTAATGCATTAACAAGACTCGTGTATTAAATGCAATATATCAGAGACGGGATGCAAGACGGCAGCCTATATAAAGGAGTTATTGAGTAAATTACAGCATAAGGTTAGCCAGGCATGGTGATGCCCGCCTGTAATTCCAGCACTCATGAGGCTGACACAGGAGGATCACTGTGAGTTCAAGGCCAGCCTGGGATACAGAAGCAAGTCCAAGGCCAGCCTGAACTATATAGCAAGACCCTATCTTTTAAAAAAAACCAGTGTAAGGTTAGAAGATATATGCGCTGTTGATCTGATTTTTTCTTTTACCTTTCAGTATATCTTATTGTACCCTGGGTGTTTTGCCACTGCTCACCACCTTCTGTTCCCTACACTACTTAATACTGCAAGTCTCCTTGGATGACGGCCTCAGCAGCCTGGCACTAAGTGAAGCTGGGCGGAGGCAAAGTTCAGTGGTAGAACACTTCCTTAGTGTGTACAAGGCCCTGGCCTCAGTGACCAGCACAGCAGATTAAAAAAGTATTTAAGGCAACAATAAAAAGAACTAAATTGGCTTAAAAATAAGCTAGAGTTGATTAGGTGCTAAAACACTCTCATGGCTCTGCATAATTGCAAATATGCAGATGCATGTAAGCAACTCGTGAAAATGAAATTACAAGGAAATCATAAAGACGCACAAAGGAGCAGACAGGCGTGAGGCTTACAGGAATGGCAGGTGGCTCCGGTATACCCTGTGCCCTGGCAGTCACAGGAGAAGGTGTCCCATGATTGGGAACAGTCGCTCCCATGCTCACAGTAGCTGGGCAAACACCTATGTAAAAACAGACACAACTGCTGTTTCTCAACGTCAGCTATTGTAAAGCAAGTGTCTCTTTGATTAAAAACAGACTCAAGTGAAATTACAGTATGCACAGGGAAATTCCACATTATCAAAATACTGCCTACCATCAAAATTTGATAATAATGGTACCTTTAAAAAAATGCTTTTATTAGCATGTAGCTGATTAGTATGTACCCAGGGCAGGTGAGTTTTTTAGCACACTTAGTTTCTTTCTTTCGGGCCCTCATGGCATAGCATGAACTTAACACGTGGCTAGCAAATCAGTTGCATATATAAAATCATAAAAGTTTCTATGCTCAATTACTATATTGTGGAGATTTTTCAAAGAAAGAAAGGGAAGCAGAGAAGGAGATAGGAGAGACAGACAAGACCGTCTTTTTTCATAGATATATATAGTAACATATGAGGTGTGATTGAAAATTATGGTGAATGTTTAAATTTTAAAAACTTTATTGTAGTAAATTTGAATGCGCTTATCCTATTGTTCTATTTCTGAAGCAGTGCCTGGAAGCTGTCTTTTGCGAGTATCTTTAGTTGTGCTGTCAAGGCTGCCTGGGATCCTGAATCCACTGGAAATGTTTACATTTCACAGTCGACCTGACTTTGGGGAAGAACAAGCAGTAAGTAGCATCGGCCAGAGGCCAGATCCGGAGGGTAGGGTGGCTTACAGGACTCCCTTCCCATTTGATCACACCTCATAAAGACACTGTCTCATAGCAAATAATCAGCTCTAAAATACCCTCCAGATGTAGATGCAAACATTTAACCTTGACGCAAATTTTTTGAAACCCTTTATTAGTGACTATGAATTTTACAAAACACTGAGTTTCAATGATATTTTCATAAATGCATGTATTTTGATCATATTAATCCTCCAGCCCTCCCTTACACCGCCTCTCTAGCCTTATTCTCTTCCTCTTGTTTAATAATAGTTTCTCTCCTACTTTCATAATAATGTCTTTTATAATATTCCATATACTAGAGAAAAGATGAAATGCATCTTTATGAATCTGGCTTACTTCACTTAATAAAATTTTAGTTTTATATTCTTTTTAACGGATCCAAAATTGTATAGGCTTATAAGCACAGATATATATATGCATTATTTATCTGCTGACAGAAGATCTCAGGAGAAAAGCACTAAGGAAATACTGTTCTCCCAGGAATAATCAAGTGATTATTTTCAGCCAGAATCATTAGAGAGATAAAGCACAACTGATATCATAAACTGTGTTTATAATATTTAATTTTAAAACATTAAAATGTTTTTCTTCTGTCATAGTGCCCATATCCTCATCAGTCTCTGTGGTTTATGCTTTTCTGGAAAGAGATTACTTCTTACTTGCCCTGCAGAAGAGATGGTATTTGGGGCTGCTGCTGCTGCTGCTGCAGATTAAAAGAAGAGGAATTTATGCAACTCCCCTGTACCCCAAAGGTCACCCAACTGTAGAAGCATGCTGGCAAAGCCTGGCTCAGTAACAGTGAACCTCGAAACTGGGACCATTTTAAGTTAAAATTCTTAAAAAATACTGCCATAAAATATAGTTCAAAAAATGTTCTTTATACAACTAAAGATGTAGTTTTCAAAAACTCACTGTAAATATGACTATTTCATTCCCTGAAGAAAGATAACAGAGTGAAAGAGAGACTGTAATGTGGGGGCTACCGGGGTTGAGCCAGGACCTTTGTACTGAGCTAGCTGTCTAGATTTTTAAATTTATTTTTTATTGGACAATGCAATTTTTTTTCTCTGTATACTTTTTAGTTTTGAAGGCAGACATGCTAAATCGAACCCAGATGGCTCTTACCTGTCCACGATGCCACAGGAGTCGATCTGGAGGTCGCTGAAACTTCCCAGCGCCCCCTGCTGCACCGAGATGAGATCTACCGCTCTGCGGCTGATGGAGATGAGCCTCAGGCAGCCCTGCAAGGCTCCCAGGAGACTTTCACAGCCCCGGCCTGCGCTGCTGTTGGGACAGCCTGAATGTGGAGACACGTGGAAAAAAACAGAATGTGCAATGCAATATTTATTAAACTAAGATGTTGCTTCTCCTTATTTACGGTTTCTTGAATTTTTTTTTTTTTTTTTGTACTGGGAATTGAATGCAGGGCCTTGAGCTTGCTAGGCAGGCGCTGTGCCCCTGAGATGCATCTCCAGGCCGGGAATAAGGGTTGACATGATGTGATCCAACTATGTCACTCGCTAGACGGTAATAAGGATACATGTTAGACAATGCTTGGAACTCAGAGATGTTTTAAATGGAGAGATTAAGATCTGAGATTCCTGTGAAAGGAACTGTGGCACATCCAAGTGGAGAAAAGTTGGACCACTTACAATAGTATCTTAAAAAGTGCTACCATTATATATGAGGGAAATTAAAATGCAGGTAGATCAGCTTTCAAAGCTACGTGATATAAAACAGCATGGTGGGGCTGGGGATTTAGCTCAGCGGCATAAGCACCTGCCTTGCAAGCAGGCGGTTGTGAGTTCGATCCCCAGTACCCATAAAAAAACAAACAAAAAAAAACCCCAGCATGGTACATTTGAATCAGTGGGACAGAACAGAGGATTCAGAAACAACCCTAGGCACATTCAGCCATCTGCTATTTGATAAAAGGGTCAGAAACATACACTACAGGCAAGACGGCAGACGGCTTCCTAAACCAGCAGTACTGGGAAAACTGGTTCTCCATAAGCAGAAGATTGAGTCTAGACCCATGTCTCTCACATGTACTAAAATTTTAAAAAATGGATCAAAGACCTAAATATTAAAACAGAAACAATCTTCTGGAGAATAAAATAGGTGAAGCTCTTAAAGACAGACATAAGCAAGGACTTTCTGAACAAAACCTCAGTTGCACAAGGGATAATATCAAGAACTGATAAATGGGGTTATATCAAATTAAAAACCTCATACAACAAAGGAAAAACCAACGGAGTGAAAAGATAACCTACAGAATAGGAAAAAAAAATTACTAGCTACTACTCAGAGGACTAATATCTAAAATACATTTTAAAAGCTCAAAAAAAAAAAAAAAACAGACCCTCCCAAATAAAAGACCCAATCAATAAATAGGCAACTGAAATGAATAGACATCCCTCAAAATTACAAGTGATGGATAAATACATGAAAAATATCTTCAACATCTCTTGCCATGAGAGAAATGTAAGTTAAAATAACACTGAGATTCCATCTTACTCTGAAAAGAATGGCTGTCATCAAGAACTCAAACAATAAAAATGCTGGTGAGGCTGCAGGGGAAAAGGAACCCTTCTCCACTGTTGGCAGGAGTGTAAACTCATTAAACCGCTAAAGACATCAACATGGAGATAGATTCCTCAAAACACTAAAAAAAGGAATTTCACTTCTCCCAGCTATTCCCCTTCTAGTTATCTTCCTGAAAGAGTTAAAAGACATCCTATTACAGTGATGCAAGCATCTCTATATTTATATCAGCACAACTCACAATAACTAAATCTCAGAAGAGGATAATACATCCATCAACAGATGAATGGATAAAGAAAATGTCATATTTACATACACGTGTGATTGTGCCATGAAGAAGGATAAATTTATGCACTTGCAAAAAACATGTACCTTGAGATCATATTGCTAAGTGAAATAAATCAGACACAAACACTTAAACAACCCATGGTTTCTCTTACAAAAGAAGCACAGTCTAAATAAACTAAAAAGCAAAATAAAAGATAGGCAATAGGAAACAGTGAAATCAATCCTTTGCAAATGAGACCGGGATAGAGATGGAGGGAGCACAGTGGGAAAGCAGAGAGAATTAGGATGTGGACAGGTACCAGCTCCTCTTGATGAATGCAATGATTTTGTCCTGCAAACATGTTCTAACCAAAATCTTTAAAAATTTAAAAGGGGTGAAGATAAAGTGACTTATCATAGCCAGTCTTTCATTTAGGAGAGGCTGAATTTAGGAAACATGAAAAACATTACTTTCAAAATGTAGCTGGATTTTCATATGCATCTAATGTATGTTAAATATCTTTTCTGCATTTTTTGTGTGTCATAATATATCTGTATTTGAGAATAATCTTTTATTCTGATTGGATGCAAATATTTAGACTGGCTTTTCTAGTGACAATTTCTTTAGATTGTTTTAGTCAATATATAGCCAAAGATTACATTCTAATGTGAAGAACACAAAAAGTAATACAAACCAACACACTATTAAGGTTTGTAAAGATAAATTATAAAAATTAACAGGAAAGAATTTTCCATGATTAAAAAATTAAAGCAGGCTTGGCTGTTTCCACTATAAATTAAATATTAGGTCTCACTGATCATCTAGCTTCACCTAAGATAAAAACTGCAACGCTTCTGCACAATTTCTTTTGATTGTGTGGGCTTTTTAGAAGAGGAATACTTTTATAAGAGTTATGAGCAAGAGCATGGCATTAATATGAATTATGCACTGTTGTATGTGCATGAATCCAATTGCATAGAAAACTAGCGCTCTCTACTGAGCTATACTACATTACCCTAATCATGGAATATTGATTTATATTCTGCCCAATGAATAAGAAAAAAACAAAAATGTTATCATTAAGGAATGAGAAAATAATAATTATAAAATGACTTTCTGCTTGAAGATTGTTATAAAATAAAATCATAGAATATTTATCTAAATCAAAGATCTGCAAATATTTTCCATAGAAAACCAGATAGCAAATGCTGAAGTCTCTGTGGATAATAATATGATCACTGTTGAAATTTTTTTGCAACTTTTTGAAAATATGAAACAACTCTTGGGGTAGGCCTGTATAAAAAGCTATTGGCTATAGTCTATGTCCAGTCTAAATACATATTAATTCTAATTTATAAATCTGAAAGAAACATCTCATTTCATAAGGGAATAATGCCAAAGATGACATATTGAATAATTTAATTTTATATTATGAAATACAGTTTCAGAAAAATTTTATTTGCTTTTTTAAGAGAAAGTTTGTTTATATTTATTTCACAACTTTTTGTAAGTTTGGGGGATACAATTTTGTGGTCTTTTTTTAACTTTTAAGACATTAATAATTTTTTTTTTGTCTTTTTCCTTTTTATCGGTACTGGGGATCGAACTCATGACTGCCTGCTTCCAAGGCAGGCGCTTATGCCACTGAGCTAAACCTCCAGCCCCCAAGACATTAATTATTAAAGAATGACTAATTCTTATGACTAACTGAACAACACTATGTGTTTTTCATTAATTCTCTTTTATCCTATGTTATTAATCCCTAGTCCTATTTCAGAGAACAGGTGCTGAAGGTTTCTCTCAGTGTGATGCTCAGCTCAGTCAGAGGAATTCAGAGCACCAACTGCACTGCAGGCTGCTCCTACATGAAGAAATTATCTGTTTGTGGCTCCTGTGCATCAGTTCCTTTAACAACTGCCTTATGCTGCCAAAAATGATGCTTAGACCCACCGTTTTCCTAAGTGTACTTCACAATTGGGCAACTTCAATAAATAGACATGCACAAGGAAAATGCCAAACTCATCCAACACATTCAAGCATAATTATAAAAGTAAATTTCTTAGTACTAACTTTGTCAAAAGAAATACAGAAAGAAAATTACCTAACAATAGTAGAATTGGATTCTAGAGCCAATAAAATATACTCATACAATGGAATACATACATTTCTTTGAACGAGAATAGTAATATTTTCTAAAAATATATATAATGTATTTCACAGTAAAAATGAATAAAATTAAAATATGAATAAAAATAACTGGATTTATTGCATTAGCATGTATGGATTTACAGAAATGTGCTCTGGAATAACTGGGCATTATCCAACCTTGCATGCAGACTGTTAGGCTAAATATCGTCATATTATATTCCTCAACTGACAAATAGTTTTTTTGTCTCAGTGCTTCCTAAATCTTTGCTGTTGAAATAATAACCCTTGCACATGATACACTGGTTTGCAAAATAATTTGTCCCTTAGATTGCCATAAAACTTATCCCATATAGCAAACATCCTAAATCTTTGGTCAGATGGACATTCCTCAGAACAAGAGGAGAGAGCATTAGAGCTTTGGATAGTGACTTTCTCCTCCATGTTAACACTGGCTGTGTGAAAGGTTTCTTTGGGTGACTGGCAGGTCCAGGGAACAGGATGCATCTTTTGCATGTTTACTGTTAATTGTAGGACTAAGAACTTCACATGTGGACACCCCAGGGATCACTTCCTCTGCCGTCTCCCTTTTCTGTGCTCCCTCTCCAGGACTGTAATGCTTCCCAGTTGTGTTCTGTCAGTGAGTTCATCACAGCCTGTGTATATTATTCAGAAAAAGCTGATTTGCTGATTTACTGAAATGTTCCACTACATTACACGTTGGCAAAAAAGGGAAGTTGTGATAATTGATTGGGTTAAACTACTGCGCAGAACAAGGCCTTGGTCGGGAGGGCAGTGCTCTGGGGAGCACCTGTACAGTGCTATAAAAGCAGGAAATAAAAGGGGGATCAGTCAGCATTGTGATTATTCCATATGGTCACATGATGGAAAGAAGTGAACTAGACCATGGCCTGCTTCAAATCAGCCCTTCTGCATGACCTCGTAGACTTGTGTTTCTCTTCACAGTTCAACAATTTTTCCTCATCATCCCCATTAAAAACAAAGGGATCGGCATGGTAACTATAGTTAATGACGCTGTATTATTTGCTTGAAATTTGAGAAAAGAGATTTTAAGGATCCCCACTTTCTACCATCTCCAAGGCATCAGTGTGTGGTCTGATAAATGTCTTCATTAAGTTGGCTATGGTATTAGCACACAATGTATATCCATATCAAAGAAGCACACTGTACATCTTAAAATAGAATTTTTATTAATTATATAGTTTAAAATAAAAATTTCAAAATAAGGGGATGGTTGGTAGGGTGGGAGCAGCAGATTGGCAGGGCCTGGGTCTGACTCAGGCCCCGGTGGGGGATCTCTCAACTCTACACAACAGTGCGCTGGAGGAAGGGGGTGTCTAGGAGGGCTCTGACCTGCAGGAGAAGCTGCTTCCCCGGCTTCACATGGTGTCTCTCTCTGCACCTCCCCGGTGTCTTCCCTCTGCTTCTGTGACCCTACTTTCCTTCTTTAGGGATACCAGTAATATTGGTGGGAGCCATAATGGCCTCATTTTTTTTAGTTTAGAAAATTTAAAATTAATGTTTGATTGACATATAATATTGGTATATACTTATGCAGTACTATGTGTGGTGTTGATACATTGGATAATGATAAACTCAGAGTACAGAGCATAACTTTCACCTTAAACTTTAACCATTTTCTTATAGGAGTTTACTTAAAATCCTCTGTGCTAAAAACTTAGAGCAATACAATATACTACTGTTAGGTATACTCACCTCTGTGCCAGGGAGCACAGGACTGCTCCTCCCATCTACCTGGCACCCCTTGACCAACCTCTCCCCACATCACCCCACTCTCTCCAGCCTCTGTAACAGTTATCCCACTCTCGACTTCTATGAGGTCCACTTTTTTAGATTCCACATGTGAGTGAACTCATGTGGTACTTCTGTCTTTGTGTTAGTGTGTTCACTTAGCTTGATGTCTTCCAGGTTTGTCCACGCCCTGGCAAAGGATGGAATTTATGCTTTTGTGGCTGAATAGTTCTTTGTTACACACCCATCACGTTTTCCCTACCTGATCATAGGCCGATGGACTTTTAGGCTGATTTCATGTCTGGCTTCCATGAAGAGTACTATAATGAACACGGGAGCACCAGTGTCTCTCAGATATGCTAATTTTATTTTCTTGGGGTTTTGTACCACGCAGGGGATTGCTGCCTGGTAGTTCTATTCTTAATTTTGTTTTGTTTTCTTTGAGGAACTGCCATATTGTTTTTCAGAAAGACTGTACTAATTTATATCCTACCAACAGAGTATAACTTTCTCCACAGCCTCACCAATAATCTCACAGTCTGAAGTATATATGAGTTTTAAGGGAAATAATTCATCTCTGAAGCAACTACACTAATGCCTGTGCACAAGCATATTTAGGTGGTCTTTGCCATATTCCTATTTCCAACAGGTTCTTGATACTCCTCATACTTTGGGAACAGCAACTGTGGAGTCCACAGCATATGCATGTATGTATGGTTGGCCAGCCTTATTTCGACCCCTTTGCTTGGTATATGGTTCATGATCATGTGTGCTACATTAGCTCTGAGACCACATGTCATTTAAACAAAGACAACACTAAAAACTGCTTCTGGAATTTTGTATTTTTGTTGAAACCAGCTTCCTTGAATATTTGTAGATAATTTTCAACATATTCTTAGGGTGTGTTTGCGAAAACCTTTTTTGCTTGGCCATAGGCCAGTGTTTTGAACTGAATAAGGATGTAGGTAAATGAAAATGTGGATGGAGTTTGGACTGTATGTATGTTATTATTGCTGCTGTAACAAACTACTACCAACCCAGAGGCATCGAACAATGTCATTCATCATCTCAGCTTAGAAATGAAGGAGGACAGGATCCATTATTCTGTTAGACTCTGACAGGGCAAAATCAAGGTGACAGCCAGTCTGGGCTTCTAAGGAAGGTCTGGGGGGAAATAAGCTTCCAGGAGCGTCCAGGGATTTGGAGAATTCAGTTCCTCGTGCTAGCGGGAATGAAGCCCTGCTCAAGCGCTTTAGGCTGGGCCCACTGCCTGGTCCATCTTCTAGTGAAGACACTTGTCTGCTGCTAATCTTTTCAGTTGCATCCCATCACTCCTCTCTTGTGTCTTTTCTGCTTCCAGCAAGAGTCAAATCTTGTAAATGCTTGTATATTTACAATGGACTCAGCCCAATAATTCAGGGTCTTCAGCCCATGCTAATGCCTGTGACCTTCGTTATACTGAAAAGCTCTTTATTCAAAGGTTCCAGGTTCCAGGCTCCAGGGATTAGGACATCTTTCAGAGTCATCTTGCCTACCATAACATGTGTTTAGAGACATGCTCAAATATTTTTCTCAAAGAAATGGGAATGTATGTTAACAAACATTCTTCACAAGTACCATGTTCCACATTTCCTCTTGTCTATTCAGTTTCTTCCTGCATCTCTTCCACGTAGGCGAGGAGTTGTGAGAACAAAGCTGTGTGGATCCCATCACATCATGCTTCTCCATCACACAGATTTTAGCCCTTGTTCTAGTAAAGAACATCCCTGCTCAGATTACTGTTCTTCTGCACTTGGTTTAGAAAAATTTCAGTAAAGAGAACTGTTTGTTAGTATCGCCTATGCTGAGGGCAGATACAGAAATCCTTAATTCAGTATCAGCTTCAGCACATAAAATTTCCCAGGTCACTAATGGTTTTGGAAAAGTTATTATTCCTAAAGTGGAAACAGTCGGTGTGCTAAGTTATACTTATTCTCTCTCTCTCCCCCCACCCATTGTCATTCATTCATAATAAATCGACTCCTTAAAATCTTAAATCTCTTCAGTTTTACTTTGGTCTGCTAGTGGAGGACGGCATCTAACTGGAGATACAAGTGTACAGTTATTAAAAAGCAAGTGGAGACACAGTAGGATTGGAAGAGTTTCCTCGAGCAAACCATGATGCATGGATGAGGCTGTCCAGTGAGACCCGGTATGAGGGCTCCAGCAAGCGAATGGAAGGAGCTGGGGTTTATGGGGCAGAGAGTAAAGCAAGAAAGAAATAAGCCAAAAACAAGACAAAGAAAACTATGCAATTGTTTACCTTTAGTTATATAATTGCCATATGAGGTGTGTTCTGCTGGAAATTCCCCAGTTCTGTAAGTTAGGTGGGAGCCAAGTTTGATTTTTCTTTAATGTAGTCATTCATAAAAAACAGCTCAAGCTCAACTTCCGTTTGTAAATCAAGCAAGGTGAGGTTCACTTGTGAGACATAACTGTCTTAGCTCAGGGATTTGTAAGGGTATTTTAGTTTGCTTTAACAATGGAAATACACACTGCCCACCAGAGAACCAACCGTGCAGGGAAGCCTTCGGATACGTGAGGGCCTATACTTGGAAATGCACATATTCTATGAAAAACACCACAAATGATGATGAGGCAGAAGGCAATGTATAGAATATTTTAAGAATATCTTTAAGATTATTTCTGTTTATATACAATTTTCCAATATATTCAAAAAGAAAGCTGAATTGGGGATAAAGCTCAATGTTAGAGCACCTGACTACCATGCATGAGGCCCTGGGTTCCACCCTAAGCCACACACACATGTCCTTAGGGTATGATTTCCAACAAAAATTATCCGTCGTTGAATTACATAGTGACACGTGAGTATTGAGGTTTTCGCTAAGCACAGAGTGAAAAGTGACTCTGTAGGGAAATGCGTCATGGGACTTCCTGTATACTGAAAATTTGTTCTCTCCCACATGTGGCGATGCGGAGGGGTAAGAATGCACTTCAGCACCCATGCTCTGTCATGTGCTTCCTCTCATGGATGTTTAATTTTTCCCAGGTACATAAACCCCACTTTGGACTCCCAAAGTGTCTCACAGAAACATTCTAAACTCCATGCCAAGGTTTTGTTATTATTATTAATGTTGTTTGGTGCTTTTTCTAAGAAAACTGACAAATTTTCTTCCCAGTCAAAAAAAAATGCAAGTCAGTTATAACTATTAGTGTCTCTTAGTCTTAGTTCAGTAAAAAGGAAGGTTTGTGCTAGTATCAATTGGAGAAAATTTTATGCCTATACCTTGTACCCTGAGCAACTATTTTAAATATAACAACATGTAATGTATTAACTATGGCCATTTTCTCATTATTTTATTATGAAATTTTGTTTTACCTTTCTTCCATAAAAAAAACCAACCATTTCTACTTTTTTAGCCCTATCTGTGGTCTTAGTTCAGTCTGCTATAACAGAATATCACAGGCTAAAATGTCTCATTGCTAACAGTTCCGGAGAAGTTATTATTCCTGGAGCTTAAATGCTTATCACATGTGTTTATGAAGTTGCCCCCACTCACCTCCGAAATGATAGGCACCACCTGACACAATCAGCATGGTCCCCAGGGGCTGCCCAGCTGCCTCGCCATCCACTGCCACACTCACGTGGCTCGAGTTAACAGAGAAGGACACAGAATGCCACTGCCCATCATGGAGTCCAGCACCTGTAGGCAAGAACATTCATCAAGGACAACTCTACTTACGAACTTCTCGAAAACTTGAAAATAACTTTTCAGAACACTGTATAAGTCAAAAGAGTATTGGTGGGTTTATACAACACAGGGAAAAATTACTTTTCTTTAGTGAAAAGATTTCATTTATTATAGTAATAACATATACTGAAAATATCACTCCTTCTAAAGAATTTGGAGTGTGAAAATTATTTTAAGTAGCATCTAAAATTCAATTAACAAATATACACGTCAAAAATCTTTACCAATGGGATTACAAAGTACGGTTTAGTTTAGTCTTCAAATATATAATGTACTTCACTACACCTAATAAAAAGAAACATTTTCAAAGAATGAAGAGGGTAAAGTTGAGCCACGAATACTTGTGAAAGGCTTTTAAAGGGGGAATAATCACCAATTGTCCATGTGATCACCTATTCAGGTAAACACACATTTACTGTCTGAGCTATTTCACAGCTCTGTAAATCACAGAAAACCAACACTGATGCAAAATTTTTCCCATAGAAATGCAATTTACTGTGCCTATGAGATTTATGTATTTGCTGATAGCTTCATTTCATATCTGTTAATAAATTTACTTTGGCACTATCTACCAATATGTGTGGTACTATGAATTCTCCTTTGAACATCTTTAAAACATCTCCTTTTTAACATCTTACTGGTTGCTTCGTTATCAATGAGTTAATTTTCACGTTCATTCTCTGAATCTTCATTAGGATTATAGGTATGTTATGATTATAGGTATATGATTATAGGTACATTATGATTATAGGTAAATTGTATATTTTTAAAAATCATTATTTAATATTTGATTTTAAATTCTTGGGAAATAACTAGAGGTATACTTATATACATTGTTGAACACAGTGCTGGGATTGTATGATTCCACGGGCCTCTGTATCTTTCACCCTCTCTGAGTTGTTTTACCACTCTGTAAATTATAGAAAAGTCGAAGCCTGCAAATCATCATTGTCCACAGACATTGAGTGAATTTTGATTGGTGGGAATATAACCGAAAAGATATTTTCTCCCCTTCTGCCTCCCTTAACCCCACCCAGGGATTAAACTTGTTTTACATTATGTGTAAATTTACACCAGTTTACTGCTTACTTTTCTGAGATTCTCTGAATTTTCCTTTGAATATTATGTAATATATTACTTGTTCCGTCATTAAGTGATGAGTTAAATAAAATCTTTGACATGTTCTTTTTATAATTGCAAAATTCTTATTTGTATCCTCATTAAAAATGTTTGACAAGACATTATGGTAGCTACTATTATATCGGGTTGTCTTGGGTGAAATAGTGTGTTGCTTAAATTGTTCTGTTCTGATCTGCTTTGTTATGTCCTCTTTTCTCTTAATCTCTTTAAAATAAAATTTAAAAAAGTTTGACATATGAAAGTATATCTTTATATAGGTGATTTTTAAATATCACTATACATCCAAATAAGTTTTCTTTTTTTTTTTTTTTTGAGGTTATAACTGGCCATTGGCTATAGCTTATACCCAAAGAAATCAGATACAGTACACCTATAAACACTTTAATAACCTTTTATTAAATTAATTAATTGTCTAGAACCTAGACAGTATTTAATCATGTTTTCATAGAAAGGTAATGTGGTTAAGAATGACAGTATTTTAAATTCAGAGGAAAAAGATCACTCTCACAAAGCTATTGAGCTAAAGCAAAATGTCAATACTGTTTTGGAACTTTTATTTAATTCTAGGTGTTGTGCAAACTAGCACTGGGGAAAATGCTTGTTCAGTAGTTCATTGCATCTGGAATATCTGCAAAACATTAGCAATACAGTTTAATTACTGCAGGAAAAAAGTGGACAGTCTTTGAAACCAACAAAAGAGATTACCAAGTATCTTTCCAATGGATGCACAAATCTGACTTCGTAAGCCTATAAACCTTATCTTTGACTAGGTTATTTTACAATTGTGTATAGATAGAAATTAACTTGCAGAAAAAAGTGATGTAAATTATGTTTCTCTATAGATTTATGCTCTCTGAACAGGAAAAGAACTATTGATTTCCTTCTGCATGTGGATACTGACAAGTTTTGCTAGGTTTGAATTTATTTTCATTTCATTTCAGTATCTTCTTTGATTATATATGCATAGTTCTTAGAGTTCTTTCCTTAACTGGCTGGACTTATTTTTTAACCTGGCTTTATATAAATTTAAAAAGCAAATATGAAAACAAAACACTATCCTTAGTGATAGACTTTCTCTCATCCTTGCTTTTCTTTTCTTGAAAAATTTCCTTTAGAAAACTTGCAATTGTAAATTTTTTCTCTGCCTCTTTAGATGCATATAAATCTTTTCAAAACATCTAATTTTAAAATAACTTTGTAAAATCTTTGTAAGAAGTTTATTTAACCTCTTTCTTGTTCTACAACCCAGGGACGTTTCCTTTGAAGAGTGTGCCTGTCTCTGTGGATGTTCAACTCCGGTGCTGGCTCCAACTTGTAATCAAGACACGGGGGGATTTTAGTTCAGTTCAGTTCAGTTTAGTATTTTTTAGAGACAGTTACTACAAATAGCCTCCCCAATTACCAAGTAAATTTAGGGCAGAATACCCTCTTCTAGATGCCTTCTTACTAGTAGACAAATTAACTTTCATCTTGAGGGCATGCATGTAATCAATTCTGTATGGCTACATAAAAGACGAGCTTTCTCTCTGTCTTTGTGGCCTCATTAGCAAACACCTGATGTGCTCAGCACTGTAAGACTCAAATCAGACAAGATTCTCCCAGCACCCAATCTGTTTGCCAACAGAGGCATCATTTTCAGTGGGGACACAACTCAGCACGAGGCTGTCTTTGGCAAACATAGGATATTGTAAGACATGTAGGACAAGAAATCTTGCAGTACCCCCAACATCTGGAGATACCCAAAAATTTACACCAGATGCCTCAAGGACTCTGTCCACGGAGGTGCGAGACAGCCAGAGAACTCTGACCACAGATGCTTATTAACATCTGCCCACCTAAGGTCCCCTGCCTGCCTTCAGTCTCTATAAAAAGGGGCCACTTCTCTTTGTCCCTACAGATGCCCTTTTCTCCCTTGGTCTGCCTGCACCCAGGTATTAAACTATAAGCCTTGTTGGTTTCACAACAGCCTGTGGAGTGGTCTCTGCCTTGCATTCTTTATGAGCACAGTCTGGCTTAATGCTTTTTTAATAAAAACATTATTTCATTCTTTTCCACCTTGTGAAGATGATTCACTAAGTTGGAAATTGATTTTCCTCTTTATTCCCTTAATACTGGTTTATTAATTAATGAGTTAAATGAAATCTTTGACAAATGTTCACTCTGTATATTGCATGACTCACAATTTTATAATTACCTGGGGAAAAATAATATTCATGAAGAAACCAAAAATAAGTTTTCATTTTTAAAAGATAAAGAATAAAATATATATCCTTCTAAATATCTCTTTTTTATCTTCCATCTTTACCTGGGTTCCGAGGTGAAGAGATACAGATTTTAACATCTGGGCTTGCTGGATTATTCCAGAAATATTAAAATAAGGTCCCACAATCTAAATAAATTCTTTCTTCATATATCTAAACATCCTACTTTCAAAAGCAATATTCAATAACAGTCTAGTCAAGTACGTCTCTGGCCAAAAACATTATCTTTTTAGGTATGATAGCTACCTAGTATCAAGAAAGACATCTGTCTCTTCTTCTGCCCTTTCTTTTTTCTTAAACTTTCCCTCCCATCTGGTTCAGATGCTTATTTAGGCAAGATGCTGATTTAGAACTCAGATCTTGTCTTATATTTGCAAATCCAATTAAGAAAATTCAATCAGCTCTGTAATTACATTTTTCCATAACACTCAGAACATCAGTCTGCATCTTTGGGTAGATTTGTCTTAGGAGGACTGAACACCTAATCTATCAAGTCAAGCATGTTCTCAGCAATCACTGGCCCTTGATAGAAGATGGGGACAAGGGAGGGTTTGTTGAGGGGTGTGCCATGCTAATAAATCAGATTTTCTTCCTGTTGCTCTGAGTAAACACCTGAGGTTTACCATTTCACAAGCAGAACCAGCTGAGGCTTAGGGCATTCAGGGATTTTTCTTCAGAAGAGCAGTAAGTGCAGGAGCTAAGATTCTTCTCCAGTTCCAGGCTATCATAAAAAATGAATCAGCCATCAACAAAAGAACAACTCTGAGTATATACTGACATCAACTGCCTTCCTGGTGTAGAATATTTCTCCAGAGAACAAGAGAGAAGAGAGAATGGATGGAGAATGGAGAGGATGAGAAAAATAGAGAAGACAGGTAGATGTCTCTGCGTTTGTGTGTTTCATGAGGCTCCCTCTCAGTTTCTTTGGGATGGAGGTAAAGTAGACATTTGTCAGGAAACGGAGCTTGAGCATGTTACCTACATTTGTGTATACTGAGAATTTTTATCTGCAGAAATGTGCCTTTCTCATTTCTTCTACATGACCATTGTAGGTTAAAGATCACTGTAGTGATGGGTAATGTGTCCCAAATAAACAGCCTGGAGTCACCTAAAAGGAAATTGAAATTCAGTTCCAGGTGCCAAATCAGGCATCGGGTAGCTCATTACTGTGCTTGCTGACCTTCAGCGCTAGGTCTCTTTCCAGTTGTTGGTAAGGTCGCAGGAACACACACGTTACCTGCTGTGATGGTCCTTGAGGACTGTCCTGGCTGGAAGAGACTCAGTTTAAGTTTTCCATCCTTAAGAAAGAGGACAAAACTTCCAGAGCCATGCCAAAATTCACTGGAAAGCAGCTGGCCTGCCTTATTCCACGTCTGAAACTGAAAACTGACAGATATTCTGTCCTCCCCAGGGCTGCCTGGCAGATCCAGATGACTCCTGGCGCTCAGGAAAGTCACGGGGACAATCTCTGGTTGTGGACATGAGAAGGACACATTTCCCTGTAAATTAAAAGCAAAAAAAAGGAGCATATCAAAAAGCGTCAGAGTAGCGATTCTGTTCAATTAAAGCCTGATTTTGCCAAGATTTACATTTTTCAATCCAGGAACGTATAGTCTACACTTTAAAGTCAATGAAATTTATCTTGCAACAAAAACATGTTCATGACTGGGCAAAGTTACTTCAGGTGCTTTCTTGTGAAATTCTCCACTTTCCTCTATCTCAGAATTAGCACAGAAATCGTAATATAATGTAGTCTAACAAGCGCTCACTCTGTGTCAGATATTTGCCGGGCCCTCTGCTAGAGCGAGGGATACAGTAATGACCCGCACATTTCCGTCCCTTCCGACTTCTCTCCTAACTGTCCAGCATTCCTTCACCTCTTCGTTGTGCCAGCTTCATTATTTTGCTGATTCCCTCACTAATTAACTAATCAGTCAGACATCTGACACAGGATTATTTAGTATTTATATAGGTCATGTTATCTAGCCTCTGGAAAATTATATTTTTACGGTGTTCCAAAAATGTCTTATCATATCTAATAGTTACATATGAAGTTTTTAATGATACTTTTAGCATGAAAACATTATTAATTTTTTATAAAGTCAATCATGTCTGTATTTTTCTTACATAGCTGCTGAGTTTTAAATTTTTTTAATGGAAAGTTTCATACACCATTAGATTATAACATAATTGCCCAGACTTTCTTCTGAGAATCGTTATCATTTTTCTCTCATCCTCCTCAAATCTAGTTCTTAGTGTACATAAAGTTATTATCCAGGCTTATTTATTACCTTACAGACAATACTTTGTTCCAGCAGAGTTTATGAGCTAATTCATCTCTTTTCTCCCAAACCAAACCATACACCTTGTCCCTGATATTTTGTGTATAGACAGATCTTCCTGGGGTCCCCACTTGGTTTGACTGAGTTCCGTCCACCACCATGCCAATCCTCAACACAGGATGTTTTAGTATCTGGCAAAGCAAGTCCCATCTTACTGTTTTTTCCAATGTATTTTTCTTATCTTGGGTGGTGGAAGGAACAATTTTGGGGTATTTATTTATACATATGAATATTGGCTCCAGGGAAAAAATCTCCAGCAATTCCAATTCTAATTGAAATTTTCTCTGAACTATTTTTGTTAATAAACCATATAATTTTAGAGAAAAGAAAACACTGTCAAGCAAAATGGGTAATCGAGGGCAGTAGTTCTCTTTGTTGAATGACTGATTCACCAGAAGGTTAAAAAACCCAATCAGGGTTGGAAATATGTCTCAGTGGTAGAGTGTGTGCTTGCTTCAGTAAGCATAAGACTCAGAATAAAAACAAATTACAAAAAAATAAAATCCACCAGGAGATCAAGTAAATCCCATCTCTGGGAGTGGATCCAAGTAGCAGCATATTTTAAATCTCCTTGGTATTTCCAACAGAAAGCCAACTTTAAGAATCACTAATGTGGGGATTAAAGTAACTAAAGACAGATTTATATTTTTAAAAAATGCTGTCCTAATATACTTCAGGAACTAACACGGTTCAGTTTTCATTTTTAAAAAAAATATGTACCATGCATCACTGTATTACTATATATAAAAATCAGAACATTCATTCTTGGCTTTTTAAAAAATTCTGCTGAACGTTAAATAACTTGTCAGAAAAATTTGCTATAATTAATTAAATACAAAAAATTTAAAAGTAAGGACACTAATCCATGGTCTAAATTTAATCAGTGGATTATTGCATGATTTTTTTTATTAGCTGCAGATTTCCTGATTAGATTCAACTTGACACAACTGCATCCATGTTGGCTCATAATCTCAGTGGTTACCCCAGAGTAACCCTAGTTGGCCTTTCCTGTATAGTTGCAAAGAAAACTATAAATAGAAACAATCATTGGAGTGGTAAGTGGAGCTTATTATCCAAACTGGGTACCAGTTTAGGTTCCTGATTCTTTTCTATTAGTTTAAAATAAACTCAGTGCACTCTTGATTGGATGAAGTTGCTTGTCCTGACCAACGTATACAATGCTACTTCTGATCCAAACTCCACAGGTCCACTTGATCTTGCTGCCACCTCCAGATCATGGTTCTGAGAGTAATCTCCCAATAAATTGCACGATGTCCACGGCCCCCTCTTTGGTTTTACCACATGATGCAGCAGGGTCTCATACACTGAGCTCAGGGCACTCTGGGTCACTTGACTTCATCTTTTCGATGGCATCTGCCAGCGCCAACAAAGATGCAAAGCTTTTTGCCACAGAGCAGTGGCTGTTGCCAAATAAGCTGATTCCAGCAACTGATTATGTTAAATGATAAAATATTTTCCTTTTAAATTTTGAAGCAATTGTTTTTATATTTTTATGAAAAATACACAAAACTGAAACATCTCTCAGAATCCAATTCCTACAGCTAACATGTCTGTGTATATAAAGTTTGGAAGGAATTCTCTTTGGTCAGTTTTTGTTTAAAGCTAAGACATTTTATACAACGTAATTAATAGACCATTTTCTTCAGGATGATATTCATTCAGGACTCCAGAGACATCAAGACAATTGTGATTCTCTTAATTGGCTATAATCAATTAATAATTCCAATGATAAGTCCATTGACAATTCAGAATTATATGAAATGCTGTATGGAACTAGTGTCCCTTTCCTCAGATAGTTCCAGCTCCTTGTATGGTAAGGTCTGAGTCACTTTGCTTCAGTGACAGAACTTCGGGCAACAACACCAGAGAGGTTAGCGTGGCATGAGAGCTTCTTCTTAACATCAAGGGCTGGCAAATAAAAGCTCAGAAGATGTTACATTACAATCTTGACACAGGTGCCCGATGGCCAAACTAATCTTTGTATTTGGATGGTTTCTGCAAAACGCACCTCCAGGAAGCTGACTTCTAAAACCAAGCATCTTCTTTCCCCTTCATGTTCAAAAAATACTTAAATATTTCCATTTCCTCATGAGCAGGAACTTTAGGTAGAAGCCTGTTGCATTTACCTCTTTTCTTCTCACTTACTTTTAATCTTGCGAAAAGTACCTGCTCTCTTTGGAGCCTTCTGATCTCTCTTTCTTTTGGTGTTTCTCTGGGCATTTTTTTATTTGTGTTATCTTAGCATGGTAGTGTTCATAGTAGGCCTCAGATGCATCCTCCCCACCACCAAAATTCTTGGACCTCATGATTATTCTCCCTTTTTCACCTTTTCATGTGACCAAGAGATGCAGTAGATTCTTGCCTGCTGGCCCAGAACCAAAGACATGTTCAGGTTTTGGTCCTACGGTCCCAAAGCCAACTCCCTGCAGCACATTGCAACAGAGAAAATATTTCTGAAGCCACACAAATAAATATTCCCATCATGTGCTTCCAAGACCTGCTGACAATAAACATGAACTTACCTCTAATTTGGGTATTTTTAATTTTAAATATAAAAAATTTATTGACTGACCTGGAAGCATTTCCAATTAATCAGTAAGTACTTCATTAGAAATTTTCAATGCAAAATAATTGTTCCCTGAGAATCATAACACTCAAAACATGAGATATGTTTTCAAATTTCCATACAAATATGTTATTTTATTTCATACTAAAATGAAATAATCATAACACACAAGGAATGCATATTTACTTGTAATAAAATCATTATATTAAGTGGTAATACTTAAAATGTAAAAGTTGATTTTTAAACACTGTATTAATTGGATACTTAAGAATATTTTTATATGCAAAAAATGAAAAAATCACCACTTTTTACTTCCTTCCGTTTAAGTTTTCTTACCATAGTGAGGATTTCTGCATTGTGTTTTTTTGCCAATTCAATAATATCCACTCCATTATAGTAAAGATTTTCTAAACATCCATGGAAGTTTTTACTTGAGAATCTCAGTGCTCCTTGAGGAGTTGGAATCCCTCCATAGCTGATCTGGAAAGGAAAAATGACATGAATAACATGGTTCAGTGATTTTCTGATCATATTGTGAGAACATTCAGGACAAACAGGTACAGAACCAGATATTTGTCACAAATCCTTTTGCATTATCTTACACTTCAATATTTGGTTTTGACTGATGTGTCTATCACTATGACATTTTTGATAACTTTATTTTGGGTGCCATCTTTTGCATATAAACTTAAGAGTCAGCAAACTTTGTCAATAAATAGCCACATGGTCAAAATTTCTGGCTTGTGAGTCTTGTGGTCCCTCTTATGTGACACAACTCTGAAACTGTAGGACCCAAAGCAGCCATAGAAAATATATTTTTTAAATGGGGAAGAGTTCCAGTAAAATGTTTTCTAAAGAATAAAAAATAGGTTGCCTTTAGACACAATAACAAAAGACTGATTTTGGCCTGAGGCCTGTGAGGTGCCAAGCACTACAGTATGTAAAATCTTCTGCTATTACAGTTATAATTGAGGCAATAAAATTATGGGTAACTAGTATAGGACCAGGGTCTTCTGCAGATGTCATGGTACTAAAATTATTTATACCAGACACATAGCATAGCCTTCCTGGTTTTCTCCTATTGTTCATACACATAAAAGTATCCTGGGAAGAAATGGCAGAATAGATGTTCTTCAATAGTGTGGCTCAGAAGACCACTGACAACTCACTGAAAAACAATGTCAAATTCTTTAAAAGGCTAAGAAATTATTTATATGGATGCACTTGATTTAACTGTTGTTTAATAAACCTACCGGAATGCATGAAATTAACTAGTCCTACAATGATTAGGATTACACTGAAACAAGAAAACAAAATCCTCAAGCTATCTGTTTATCACCAAACAACAAATGTGGAATACTAGATGAATTGGAAATGCAATATATTTAATAATGTTTTCTGCCTTGACATCTCTGCATTTGTAGAAAATTTTCTAAAACTAGTAGCACCACTGCTTACTTCCTCTCATGTGGAAAAGATGCCCTGTAACAATAAATTGTCCTATTATAAGGAATGCATGGTTTGGAGGTAGCTGGACATACATATTATTATGTATTACTCAGTATTCTGTATTAGGCATACCATGAAATGGTGTTTCATAGCATTAGTAATTTTCAAGCAGTGCTTTTCATTCAAAATATACACTCTATATTAACCTCAAAATTAAGGTCCATGTAACTGGATTCTTTTGCATGAAAATGATAAGTGTGTTTGTCCAAAGTGAGAGTGACGTGTACGCCAAGGATATCGAGGAGGAGAGAATGCCAGTGCTGGTCATCCAGCAGGCTGCCCAGGGTGAGGTTCATGGGAGCATCAGTAGGGGGCACAGGAGCATTGCCTCAAGAGAGAGAGAAAAAAACAGTTAGCTTTGTTAAAATTCGTTGTTTCCCTTTGTCAAATTAGCACTACACTCTGTGACCATGTTTCTATCCCTATGGCGGCCCCCTGATTTTTGCATCTTGCACACATCTTTACATCTTACATTGTATTTCTTTTTATTTGTTTCTACAGCTTTTGAAATCATTTTAATGATTTATTTTATTATTATTCATGACATTCACATTGCAAGTATTTTTTTGCTAGAACATCAGTATCAGTAGCCTCTCATAATTTCACAATGAAGTAGCTTTATATGCACGATGACACACAATAATATATCATATATACTGCATCCATAATAACCTTGACAAACTACACGCTGTTTGCATACACCAGACAAGAGTGAACACATGCTGCATGTTTGTTACCAAGACTCTCACCCTTTCATCTACATTTTTCTGGGCTATTCTGCTCTGTACCCATCGCCAGAGTTACTATTTGTATTCTTTTACCTTCCAAAGGTGTCCCAGTTTGAGTGGTAAATCACAGTCCCTTTACCTAACTGAAAATATTAAGCACCAACATATGTATTTTCATCCGAACAGATTTTTTAAACTACTGGCATGAAAGTAAAAATGCTTTTTACCTGGATTAAGAACAAAAACAAGTTTTCCTTTAATTAATTCTAATGTAAAGTTATTTCCATGTGGTCCCGCTCTGTAGAGTATAATTCCATTGCTCTGCCTGGTTTTAAATTTCAGAGCTATAGTATCTCTTATTGGTGATACGGATTCCTTATCAAATCTGTGCAGCAAAACACTTTGTCCATCAAAATAAACCACCTCAGATCCTAGAAAAAAGGATATTGAAATCAATACTAAATATACAATAGCACTTTGAAAACATACAGCTTATCTACCACAACACACTCAGAGTCACATACAAACTTCTAGTCTGTTCACTGAGGGAAAAATGGACAATATCTTTCCTATCAGTAACATAAGTTGATACACTAAATAATCTACTCCCAGTGGCTTTCGTCTTTATAGTGGTCTGTTTCTTCTCTTTCTGCTTGACTTTTTAAATAGCTGGCAAAGATTGTATTTCTATTAATTATTTCTGCATTTTAAGGTATTTCTTATGTTAAGTAATAACTCTATTGCATATAAATACCACATCTTCTTCATCCATTCATCTGCCAATGGGCATATAGGCTGTCTCCAAGATACAGCTATTGAGTTGTGCAGCTATAACAGGGTTGTGCATGGATCACTGGAATACGATATCATTAACTCTTTTGGGAAGATACCTAGAAGAGAAATAGCTGAGTAGAGCAAAATTTATTTTTCTTTTTGTTTTTTGTGTTGTTTTTAAAGAAATCTCTATAGTGGACCACTGAGTCCCATAGTGGCTGGACTAATTTACATTCCCACCAGCAATGCAAAAGGGTTTCTTTTGCAGTTCCACAGCCTCACCAGAATTTGCTATTATTTAACTTCTTAAAGACAACCATTTTTTCTTGGGTAAGATAGAGCCTCAGTGTTATTTGAATTTGCATTTTGCTACTGGCAGAAATGTTGAATAGTTTTTCATGTAATTATTGCCCATTTGTACATCTTTTACTGAGAAGTGTTATTCATCTCAGTCACCTGTTTTATAATTGAGTTTTTATTTTGGGGTTCCCGATTTTTGAATCATTTATGTATTCTGGATATTAGTCTTCTTTCCAAACTGTAGCTAGCAAAATCTTTTCCCATTCTGCTGGCTATCTCTTCACTTTATTGGTTGTTTCTTTTGCTGTGCAGATGCTTTTTAATTTGATATAATCCCATTTGTAAATTCTGACTCTTCTTGATTCTTTCAAATATAAACACTCTTGTAAAGATTTTGTCTGTCTGTAAAAGATACACATGTATAAACACACCACATATGCACCATTGCTATTAAATATTCCTTCAGACATGAGTAAAGAGCCTATATTTTCAACAAACTGACATGCAATGTTACTTGCAGATGCTAAATGACATGATGACATTTCAGTGGTTAGGCCACCATGTCCAGCTGGTGGTCAAGCACTGATCTAGATGTTGCCAAGCAGGTGCTTCATCAGTAGATGCTGCACACAGCCAATCACCCTCCGCCATGCCGGTGGCCCTCATCCAATCAACTGACAGAGGCCTTAGAAGGACAAAAAGCTGGAGCCTTTAAGGGAAGAAGGAATTCTGCCTCCAGACTGTCTTTGAACTCAAGCTGCAACTCGACTCTTCCCTGCGTTTCCAGGGAATCTGCTGACTTGTCCCACAGATTTCAGATTTTCCAGGCCCTACAATCACAGAGACTTCTTTAAAATACTACTCCTGCACCAACACATACCAAATATCCTTCTGGCTCTGTTCCTAGAGCCCTAACTCATAAAGACACACGTTTTTCTTGTTTGGACCTTTGCTGAGAGAGCATAATTTTAACAGCACAGTTTTCACTCTTCCTGCTGCAGCTTGTCAGAGCCACAATTTCGCCACCTTCTCTCAGCCCTCTGACAGGGGCTTATGATATGACCATAAAGGTCAGACATTCAGGCCATCAAATAGCAGGTGTGTTTCATCAATAATACAAGAGAACATCAAAATCAGTGGAAGATTGAAAACAGACACATAAAGAAATTAACGTAAAAGTGGGTATACTGCTTTAGAATAAGTTTGATAGTTTTTAAATTATACGTACATTTACTATATAATCCATAAGTAGTACAGCCAGACCTGCAGTTTTAAAAGGTAACTGAAGATACAATGTGTAGAATAATTGCTTATGAGTAGACACAGAATGAACTAAAATAAGAAGCACTTCCAAACTGGGTGTGGTGGTACATGCCTGCAGTCTCAGCGTTCTGGGACCCAAAAGCAGCAGGATCTCAAAATCAATCCCAGTTTGGGAAGTTTAGTGTCTCAGCAAGATCCTGTCTCCAAACAAAAATTAAAAAGGGCTGGGGATATTGCTGCATGTGAAGACCCTGGGCTCAATTTCCTGTTTTCAGAAAAGCAGTATTAGTAATCTTGGTGACACCAGGTTGGGAAGGGGAGAAGTTAGAGAGAAGGGAAATTAGGCGAGGAGGCACTGTGAAGTGCAGAATGCATAATTTGGTCATTCAGTGGGTGGCTTGGAGAGCCAGAGTGGCCTCTCTCAAGGACAGGTAACTTGAGGACCGGCGATTGCTGACTTAAGAACATGTGTTTTGTTTCCTTTCTTGTTCCTGACAGAGGAAGCAGAAGGCATAGGCAACTATTAGAACATGAGAATTCTGCATTCAGTCTGAGGCCCCTGGGTAGCATTTACAGCATCTTAGGTATCCCTGCCAGCATGCTGAAAAATAAAATTTGCATCTTTCCAGCAATCACTCTGACTTTGGTGTGAAGACTAGAGAGGTGGAGACAGGGGACAATTGGCTCATTTAGATGGGTTCCATTTGGTACAGGCTGAGGGGCACCTCAGACTATTGCACTTGGGGAGAGTGAGGGACAGATTAACATGTATAAAGAAAGGAGGATCAGACTTGAGATTGTAGGTTGCCATACGTGTCATTCTGTGAGATAGAAGACAATAGAAAATGCGTCATGTTTTCAGAAGGGAAGAGAGGCTGACAATTCCGTTTTATACAGCTGACTTTTAGATCCCCACAGGACCAGGAGAGAGGCCCCACCAAGGGGGAGGCAGGGTTGAAGCTCCGCTTGAGAATACAGATTCAGAAGTCAGGGGCCTCTGTGTGAGGGCTGTTGAAAACTCGTGAAAGAGGACAGGACTCCTACTAAGAGCCTGAAAGAGGCCAAAGGCCCACCATAAGCATGAGGTTGGTGTTCACTCATTAAGGGCAGCAAACCCTGCAAGGGATAGAATGCAGCGTATCAAAAGGGGCACCTGGCCATCTCTGCCCTAGCCTTTGCTGTCCAGGTGACTGGTCTAAAAATGGAAAGAGAAAGCCCACGTGCTAGGCAAGAAAACCATGAAAATCCATCAGGTTTGTAGAGCTAAAAAATATGTTACCAAAAAATGTAAGAAAGTAGGTAAAATACAACTGAAAAAAGGCACTTCTCAGAGCCACATCGTAGCCCACGATGAGCACAGTGCCTGAATAAAAATAGGGGAGTGGAATGCAACTACTAAAAACTATCTCCCTTCTTAATGTAAACCATATTACTGCTTATAGTATAGACACAACTAATGCACTCAAATAGTAAGCAATTCTTCTGAGAGAACAATCTTGAGCTCTTTCTAAAGAATGGCTTGAATTACTAATGGTGATATATTAGTTAGTAGTGGTGAAACATTATCTGCCCGCACTTGTTTTGCCAAGAGTCACTCGCCCTCCACAATGTGTGTTTTCAAAAGCCAGAGGGGCCAGGAGGTTCGTCAGCAGCTGCACATCCCACTGGTCCTCAGAGCTTTGATGTTTCTAACATTGACCTGAAGCCCAAGGTTTTGGAGTGATACCTCCTCCTGAGGGAGCATCACGCTAATGGCAAAATCCTCATCAAAGAGAATATTCCACTTTGAAGTTAGTAAACTTGAAGTTGCAGAGTAATGGGAGGACAAGCTCATACCATAGTATCAGAGAAAGCCTATCAGACATCAGAGCCATTGCAACCATGAGCATGGGTATAGATACAGAACGAGAGTGATGGAAGGAAATGACCAACGGTAGGAAGAAAACATGTCCATGGTGAAACATGGTAAAAGACAGCAATGACTCTCTCTAATGCCCTACAGAAATGCTAACATTAGAAAACAGAAGCAGAGTTAGGAAATGAATTGGGTTCCATAGGGGTTAAGTAATAAACTATAAATGATAACATCAGAGACACTGACTGTTTCATGGAAGGTAGATTATTCCGATGTTTTAGAAAATTAATATTGTTTAAGGCTAACACTATGGTTTAGCAAAGAAGAGGGGGGTGTAAATGGGTGTGATCAAAAGTGCAAGCTAACCCAAGCCTAAGAAGCTGAGGCATTTCCATCTCGTCTGCCATTTGGATTATTCTCCAGTTTTATGCAAGACATTTTTAGTTCTGTTCCATTTGATGGTGATTTCAGACACGATGATGATGTACACAAATAGTGGGAGAACATCATGAGCTTAGTAGAGAGCTCTGCCGTGCAACTTCCATGCTGTGTGTCGTGTTTGTTACACTTCTAGCAGTCTTCTTACTTTAGCAGGGTTAACAGAAGAGAAAAGAGGCTGGTTTAATACATACACAAAGGCTCCCACCAAGTGCAGACTGAGTGAAGCTTCAGCGTGCTGTATAAAAGGCTTCCTTGTGATGCTAATAGAGAACAGGAGAGTTAGAACTGCAGCATCACAGAGCAAGGGCCAGATGTGAGAAGCTGGCCCCATACCACTCCTGCATTCCAATACTGGGCAGCACCTCAGCTTCAGAAAACCAGCATCACTGACACTAGTCGGTACCAGTAGTGCATTGCTGAACGCCGATGATGTCACAAGTCAAACTCAGAAAATCCAAAATCAAATCTCAGTTCAGATTCACCTCAAAAGACTACGACTAGAGTTGGCATTGTCTTGGAGAGACCGACTCAGAAGGCTTCCCATAAACATCAGTTCTACCTACACTGCTGTTTAACAAGCCAGAAAAAGCCAACTTCATTTGCAGTTTGGCTTTAACAGCGCCTCAGGAGGATGCTGATTTCCCAAGAGGAATATAAGGCACTTACGATACGCACATCCGTACACTTCGACCCGCATCCCAATCCTGCCCTTAGGGCTCCAGGCCGAGGGGAGGAAGCGCAGGAACCTGGCTTCGAAGGGCGGCTGGAGCCTGTAGTGCACCACGCTGTCGGCATTCGTGTTCCCTGGAAATCCCTGGGAGAAACAGCAAAGGCATGGATGTAGCTGTAGAATGTTACCACCCCGTCACCCCCACGATGACAGCGTGTGTTCACAGTGACAAAGTGCTCTGCTAGTCATCCACATTGAGGTTACCATCTCGCCTCAACTCCTGGATCAGAAAGAAAATTTCTTCTATATTTTCTTTATATACAGGGTAATTGAAATCTCATCAGTGCCATTAGCATGTTTAGACATGGTGGTCTTTGTGAAATTTGCTTTTCTAAAATGTTCATCTCACAAACTGCTCCCTTAATCTGCAAGCAGTAAAGAAACCCCATCACCCAGTGCCATTAATGTTCAAGGGACTGCAATAAAATCCCAGAGTCTGAAATTAGAAAGCTAGAAAGGACCTAGACATCCACCCAGCCCCACCCCCTAAAATTCCGGGAGAGAAGTCAAGGTCTGGGCCAGGAGAGTGGTCCGAGGTAGGGCGACCGGCGGTCACATAGGGCGAACAGGATTCTGCACCAGAGTCTTTACTGCATTTTGGCATTCTTTCTGTGTTATCTATCAACCCACTTCACAGAAACACAGCCTCAGTGCAAGACTGCTTTCCTGCTATACCTCAGTTTCACAGATTCTTGTGGCCAGTGTGCTGGCGAATGGCGAATGGGGGAGAAAAGCAATCTGTTACCCTTCCAGCTCAAAGGGTGTGCTTTCACCCAGTCTCACTGTCCGAGCATCTGGAAAAACCAGATGAGAGCAAAAAAGGCTATTTAAAGAGCCTGCTGTCTCATTTCAGGGTGAGGGAGGTGAGATCTCCTCACACGTGCTCTGTGTATGTGTGAAAATATCACACGGTACCCTATTCTCATGTGTACTTAAGACAGTCGATTCAAAAATCAAAACTTCTTAAAAACTTTTGCACAAATAAAGAAACAATGTTCACATGCATATAAATTTCTTTCAAGTCTCTTAACAATGGTCAATAAACAAGGTAAAATCTATGTTCATGACCATTCGCAGGGATGTGAAAACTTAGAAAAGTTATTACTAATCACTCATGGTCTAGCCATACAGGGCTTTTCTGCTGTGTAACTTGCCAAGCCTATCTCTCCTCATGTTTTCAAATATAGTGAGTGGATTTTATATGAAAACGTCAGTGCACAAGTGGGGTGGGTGAGAGGTTAGTGAAGCACTGGCTTCCTCATGAATATCAATTTATGTCTGAGTCTTTAAAGCTTCATGTACAAAATAAAATCTCGGTTAGGAATTCAGAGACATAGACTCTTTTATTTAGTAACAGGGAAATTATGGTTTAAAAACTACTTTCTGATACTTTCTTGCACTAGAATGGATTTGTCTAACCTGCCGGGACATAAAGTGAGCATAAAGATGATACAAGGTGAGAGCCAGTGAGTTCAACCAGGAATCCAGAATGCTATCTGCCTCATTATTTATCTTAGTTAAAGAACTTGCCAGGCCAAACCACAAACTGAATAAAAAATGGGTCTGCCTATCCCAGACCACCTTTTGGTAGAAATAAATGAAAATTTTAAAATAGCCGGTGTCATAGTGAATGCGACCCATGACAGTTCTACTATATATGTCACATGTGGTAATGATCCTTTTAACATCGTTTAATGGCAATTCTGAGATAATCATTTTAACCTCGTTCAACTAAAGTACAATCTTCACCTTCACCAACATCATTTTTTTAAGTTAATAAATTTTGTATCAGTTTCCAGATGACACAGGCACAGCCCCTGCACATCTTCAAGGGGACGTTAGGAACACCCACTCGCGCTGCCTTTCTGTGGGGCACCCTTGGCAGAATGGAGTGTGCTCTGTGGTCCTGACCTAGGCTGCTCCTCTGCTCTAAACTGCAAGTCTCCCCTCTGTGAGGTCCAGTCGGCGAAGCCCGACTCTAACTCAGTGAGAGGAGGAGCCACCTGCCTGCAGGGACCACTTCACGCTCCACGAGAAGGGGCTGCTAGGGTTGGGGGAGGCTGGCGATGTGTGGTCGTTGCTGGTGACCTCGGTAGACCAGGCTCATCCATGAGACTACTTAGGTTCCACTACTTAGGTTCCAACTTCATTTTAATATCTAAGATAATCTGCTAAACAACTCAGGTAGGAGCATCAATTCTCACAGGTACTCTGACTGGAACATTAAAATTCACTCAAAGAATTTACACAGATTTACCAGCCAGGTGTGGTGGTGCACACCTGTAATCCCAGCACTTACTGCAAGTTCAAGACCAGTCTAGGCTACAAAGAGAGCTCAAAGCCAGCCTGAACTGCATAGCGAGAACCTGTCTCGAAATAATTAAGTAGTTAAGTAATCAGTCAAATTTGTAACACCACAGTAAAATGTTTCCAATAACGTCCACAAAAGCAGTCATTTTTCTTTGTTTATAGCAGGTGTTAGTTTTCTCTCATTTATTTTAAAACATAATTCTAGAAAATATACTTCTGACAGGTGTGATTATAGCATCATATAGTAAAAATGACTTATTTTTGCTTAGTAGAATTAAAATAGATTGATTACTGCTGAAAGAATTTTTCTATAAACATAAGCTAATAATACGAATAGAGCAGATCAGAACAGACGAGGGATATATTATTTAAAACTCAGATACGAACACAAAATCAAACATTTCCACACATGATTAAAATATATTCAAGGTGTGGGGTGTGTAGTTCCACTGGGGAGCGCTTGCCTAGCATGTGCAAAGTCAAGGGTCTGATCACCCTTGTGTATTATGTATTGTGTAAAAATACACACATACACACACAGAGACACACATACTCAAAGGTCTGAACATGAACTTATTTGAATTTTGAGGAATCATTTATATTTTATTAGAATTATAACTACAGGATATCAATCATGTAAACTATTGTTCTTTAGAGACAATTAAAAAGGGAAGATCTCTACTAGTATTTCACTGACATAACATTTAAGGCTTGTTACTGAAATGTGCTTATATTTCAGAATAAAGTAATATATCTTTTAAAATATCATGTAATCTTTTATTCATTGAATTCAAAGTTTGCCTTGAGAGGTTCCGTAACAGAGGTGAATTTATAAGAAAACACAAATAGAATGCTAGCCATAAAGACCTCTTTCTGGCATGTTTTATTAAATCAGAAAACAATAGGACTGTGCGTTCTCTGTGGAAATCCACAGCCTTCAAAGATTCTGCAAAGGCAGAAATCTTCATGCATAGACAAGTGGAAGACTCAGGACTGAGGAGAGTAGAACTGCTTATCAAACCCGCAGTCCTTCAAATTCACACCCTGTGACCTTGGCTGAAGTCACAGGCATTTTCTCTATAGTTGAACAATAGACCTACCTGAGGATCTGGGTAAGGGTTAGTTAACACATAATGGATTACAAACTATTCTTCTCTTCATGGCATTCCTCTGCTGTGCATGTGTGTGTCTGTGTGTGTCTGTGTCCTTGTCTTGTTGAAAGATGGAGACCCGATGTGAATTTTGTCACTGAGGACATCACAACTGAGTTACACCCAGTGACAAGAAGTACATTTCAGGTAAATGACGTTCTCTAGGTATACACAGCCGTAACTGAAATCTGTGGCTTTGGGCCCATAAATGTGCTACAAATATGTTTCCTAAATAATTTAGTAATTAATAACATTGCTGAAAATTTTCCAAATCCCCACTTTGACTTATTCTTTACATTCGCATTGATGAAATCTAACAGCCACAAGTCATAGCGCTACAATGCCCACATGATCTGCTGCTGGCCCCCTGCATAAAGCAGATCCATCAGGCCTCTGGCTTACTGTGTACTAAACACCAGACACTCCGTTCAGAGTGGAAAAATTCAGTATAAAAATGGAAAATTTCATCAACCGTTTTGTTAAAGAAGCCTCTTACAGATTTGCCATTTTGAAACATTTCTGTCTTAATGAATTTTTCCTTAAGCCTTTCTTTTAAATTATAAGTATACAAGTTAATCTTAGTGATTTTTAAAGTAAGTTATTCAGTTAGTGCACAAAGATGTTTGAAAATACGCATGGAAACATCAGTTCTTCAGCAGTTTCAGTGCTCTGATACTGTTTCAAGCTGTCTCGGTCATGCAGCAGGAAGGTGCGCTGCTGAGGTAGAGCTCCATGTTTGTTGATTATAATTCTGCTTTTTTGATGACCTCCCTGGGCTGATATTGGCCCTCAGTGTAGTCTCTGCAACCTCCACCTCTTTAAGAGAACCATGAAATTTGTAATAATAGCTTTGCTCAATTTTTCCCTTGTCGAAGGATGTTTCTGAAGGCACCTTGAAGATTCTAAGGATTACACAAACGAAAGCTGTAATTAAGGTGCCCCCTATATGATATGTGAGCAAGACTATTTGATTAAGATACTTTGTGATTTAGAGTGTTATTAGAAAAACATTGATTTAATGCTAAGTACAGGGCATTAACAATGTAATTACCCTAGTATACGCCCTGAGAGCATTTTATGTGGCAATTAAAATGATGCTCCTACAGGTAATTAAAATGAATACATTATCTTTGTCGCTTTACTAGGAATAACATAATTGGAAAAATGTAAAAAGTTAAAATGAAAGTTATAAAACCACTCTGTAAACTTAAATGTGCGTGAACAAAAGCATTATATACACATATATTTTTTAAAACAGAATACATACAAAAAAACCCCACATGGATGGGGACACTTCAGCCTCAGACAGAGACACCAAGGCCTGACGAATGACTAATGAACCCTACAGCAAGAGAGGGTCCCAGCACAGACCGGAAGGATCATCCCTCAGGGAGTCCTCCCTGAGCACAGGACTAACCAGACCTCGGAACCTGATCTTCAGGCCAAACTGGCACGGGAAGTGGCGCTGCAGCCCTGGCCCAGCTGCCCTGGCGCAGCTGCTCTGTGGGGGAAGCCTGGGGAAGCAGAGGCTGCTGCAGACGCCTCCCACAGGACGCAGATGGAATTGCAATGCCATCGCTCCAAGTGGGTGACTGATTTTCGCAAGGGCTTAAATGTTCCCTCCAGGACTCATGTTGAACCTCCGGAGCCACCGTAATGGTGCTGAGAGGTAGGGTGTTGAAGAGGTAACCAGAGAGTAAAAGAGCTGGCTTCAAAAATGGATCAAAACTGCCTGCTATCGCGGAAGCGAGCTACTCCCTCACAGGGGCAGGAAGGCTGGGTCTCTTCTGTTTTTCTATCTCACATGTTTCCTCCCTTCATCCTCTGCCTTGTGCTGCGACTGTGGCTTATATATTACCAGGCTTTTGAGTTACAGCAACAGAAAATGAAACTAGGACACCACTGATGGCTGTTTCTGAGTTGAAGTTGCAAATCACAGGAGCTCTGCAGTTGAGAGACCTGAGTATGAAGTAAACCCCAATATTTTCTAGGATTGAGGCAGTGAGCAAATTATATATCCATGTGGAACACCTGCCTTTTCCTCTGAACAGTGAGAGGGCACCCAAGATTCACAGGAGTCTCATCATAGTTCTGGAGTTCTTAGCCTGGGACCTGCAGATGGTACATGGTCAATCCTCACCCACCCCTGTGCAGTAGGATTAGCACTGTCACTATGACAAGTGGAGTTTCTTTCCTTTTTTCCTACCACTTTGATATTTGAGGTAAGGTCTCTCTGTGTAGCCAGGTTGGCCTCAAACTTACTGTGTATCCCACACTGGCCTTGAACTTGCTGCAATTCTCCTGCCTCAGTTTCCCAGTTCTGGAACTATAGGCCTGTGGCACCATGCCCAGCTCTCCTGTTGTTCTTATAACTGTTCTCTGAAGCAGAGATGGGAAATGAGGGTTCATCCATCCACTGTGACCGTTCCTGGGTCCCTGGTCCCCTCTCCTGGGTGCTCAGACTCATCTCCTTCCCTTGGGTCAGCACCACTTCAATAGCAGGTGACATTAGGCACGAACGGGACAGTTTTCCATGTTATTTTCAGAGGATCATTAAAAATGATGTGGCACATGAAGTTGCTTACGTAAAGTACCATGTTTCCCCCCAAATAAGACTAAGTCTTAGATTAATTTTTGCTCCTAGAGATGCAGTAAGGTTTACTTCCAGAAGATGTCTTACTTTTCATGTATAATAATATATATTTGTTCAAGTACAAAATGCATTTATTCAAATAGTCATGTCTTTCTTCTGGAACACTGTCACAACTCCAGAACCCTGAGTTTTCACCTGAATCTTTGCGACTCCATATCCTATAGAATCACTGGCCCCAGTATCTTGTGTCTTGCAAGGGTACTTCCCTTAAGTGAGCCCAACTTATCCACGTGACCTGCACATAGAGCAAGGGCCACACAGCTGTGACTGATTTTAATCCCATGAATTATTTACCCAAGTCATGACTTCTTTCAGGCTAGGCATCATAAAGTTCCCTTTATGATAACACTTTAAATCAAGTGTTAAAGATTGAAGAGACAAGAGTGGGCATGGTGGCATACACCAGCAGCTCAGTACTTGGAAGGCTGTGTCTAAAAAACAAAAAAAGAAAGAAAGAAAGGACAGAGAGAGAGAGGGGGAGAAGGGTGGGTGACAAAAAAAAAATGATAACAGCTAAGAATGATGGTCCACAAAAAAGTGACCACAAATTGCAAGCATCAAAATCTGCACAAGTTCATTAAATATGTCTGTTATAACATACAACATATTGAATTATGCAAATTTTTATTAATCTTCCAAGAGCAAAAGAAAATAACCCTTAAGATGGGTAATATTAACGGGGGCAGGTATGGACCCAACATTGAGCTCCTAGAACTCCAAAATGATAGGACAGGTTTTATGCTGAGATGACAGTGAATTGGTTCATTAGGTTGGTAGTTTCAGTTCCTTTTTGCTTGGTAGCTTCGCTCTTTTTTTATTCCCTTTCTCCTGAGTTTCTGGGGCAATCCCTCATCAACCCCCAGGCTTTGTCCTAAACATAATCAGTCTTACACAAATTGTCAATGACTATTTGATTTTCCCTTTTAATCCTCTGTGGATCTGAACTATACAGTGTATATTTGATTTTGAGGGAATCACAGAGATGGACCAGGGGACAGGAATAAAGGAATAAGACTGATATTTTGTCCCTTACAAAAAGAAGTCTCCCCAGATGTTAGGATTCAGAGAAGGATATCCCAAAATATGCTATTTTTGGCATACAGAACAAATTAATCTAAAAAACATGCAGGGGGGTAAAGCAGTGTGAGAACTCAGCTCCCTCTGACTTTGTCTTGCTTCTCCCCACCACCACTCCTAGGTGCAGGAAGAGGCTTTCTGCAAAATTCCCTTATCTACCTAATTTCAAACCCTCCAAAGGAGAAGCAACTGCCCCTGGTCCCTTCCTGTGCTTTGGTTAACTAAACTCACATCACAGGAGGAAAATTGCACGCTGTCAACCTCTGAACGGAGTTCAGTCCTGCACCTCTGTATCCTATTTCACACTCATATCCCCAAGAGAATTATTCCTGACCCATTGTCTGTTCCGAGGGCCCAATGGACTTTGTCTCAGACAACTTCATGAGTCTCTGAGCCCACTGGATTCCCCATCTGTTTGGATTCCCCATTCTTCCCCTTCCCTGCAAAAAAAAAGGCATATGAACTTCTGGATTATGCTGGGCCAGATGGTAATGACATAATGTTGTTGCATCCATGCATGCTACAAATGAGTGCATTTGTACCTCAATTGATCTTTGTTCTTTTATTCCAGCGACCTTTCGGAAAGTGAATAGACTCCCCTCCCCTCTCCCCTCCGCCGCCACCCAGGCTTTCACAGTGATGAAGAACTGTCCTTTCAATAAGCCATTACCTCCTTCCTTGGAGGGCTTGGACTGGAAAAAAAGAGGATAAAAGGGAGCAGAGAGAACAGAGGGAGATGGCAGGAAATGAAAATTTGGAAACAGACTTGAATTTCAGTTTCTTAATCTATTCTTTATAGATATTTTTGTTTATTTCCTAAATAACATTTATCCCAAAGATATAAATAATCCATTTGCTATGGTAAGTTTTTATCTAAAAAACTCTGTTCATAACCAGTTTATGTGTCTCCAAAAAGGATTTCTCTGGACAATGCAAAGCAGAATTTTCATAAATCTGCCCATTCCAAGCATGATAAATTGAAATAAGGCTTCTAAGAAAGAGAGAGACTTGGCAGTAACATTCTGGACTTCCCATATTAAAAAATGATGCTGAATCAAATGAGACCTTAGAGCCTCAATTACACATTGTGCCCAATAATAACAAAATTTGTAGTGAAGATTTGAAATTTTTTTTTTTTTTTGGAGAATACAAGACTGCTAAGCCAAAGTAGATGAAAGGAATTTTAAACAAATAGTTCAACTTTCTTGCCTAATCAAACGTAGCTACACTCTATGTTTTTTTTTTATCACAATAAAAACTTTTTTCTAAAAAGTGGCTACAATCTTGTGACAAATTCACCCAATAGACAAATTCATTCAGAAATGTCCATCCTCATCATCAAATTATTGGGGGAAGAGACACCACAGAATATGTCAGTTCTTAAATACAGATTAGCTGGATTTACTATAGAACAAACTAAGTACCCTGCACATATTCTTGGGCTAGCTCATGGCCACAAATCTGTAATGGACATCCTGCTATAATTATGTGGAGTTAAAGCTGTATTTCTTGTACATCACCCTACTTTAAGTAAACACTCAGCAGATATTTGATTGGTTACTCTGACTTCCTCCACAGTCCTGTTTCACATACTTGACTCTCAGGCTGCTGTGATGTGAAGGGCTTCAGAATTGCTTATCAGAATCCCTGGTTGTCCTTATCAGGACATTAACTGCATTAATGTCAGTGATTGGTCACATCGTTCACCATCACTCAGCCAGGCTGGATTAGATTCAGTTTCTTCAGAGTATGAGGGGGACAAGATGACCTACCCTCCCACAACGAATGCAAAAACCAGGTTTCTTAATGTCTTACCTCTATAAGTAGCATGATTATTCAAAATGAAATGACTGTTAATTAAAATCAGATTCATACAAAGCTTTAATTTACTGGAAATTTGAAGCTTAGAGAAGTTTCTCAATTTATGGCCTTAAATCAGTCACTTGTTCTGAATGTAATAATTTGCTTAATTTTATAAATTTCTTGGAATGTACTTATATAGTTGAATATGTAATTACTTATTCAAACTTTAAAAGGGCTGAGTTCTGAAAGATGCAGGCATATGCTCACAACATTTTAGAAGAAATCAAGTAAGTCATGAAATTGAGATGAAGCTCTAAACTATAAATACAGCATATTAATAACAGCAGAAAGACAACTAATTACAAAGAAAAAAAGAAAAATGTCTTGGACAAAAACATAGAAATACTAGAGGCAAATAATCAACATCTGTCAACTAAATCCCAAACCAGTAAAAATCCTTTTCCAAATCTAATTTTGATAAGTTCACTCATTTTGATATGGAGAAACAGCCCACCAAGAGCAAAGTAAAAACTATTTCATTCCAAATTTTCTTCGCAAGTCAGAATTTTTAGATGGGCTTTTGTTATGATTTGGACATAATTTTATTGGTAAGAACTTTAAGAAAGAGAGTCCAGTGGGAGGTCTATGGTCACTGGGGAGATGTTCCCAGATGTCTCAGCTCCCCTGGGTTCTCAAAAGATGTTCTCTCTTCCATTCAGGCTCCCACCATGGTGTGACAGAGTCAAGTGAACCCCCCCAGAGTGGAGCTGATGGTTTGGAACCTTGTCCCTGAACTCGCAAAATGATGAACTAAATAAACCCCTTTTCTTTATAAAGTCAGCTTATCTCAGATACTTCGTTATAGTAAAGCAATATGGACAAATAAGAAATATATTTATCATTATAGGTGCTTATTATTTAAAGCTGTTTTGAAAGTTTTAGTAAAAAAACAAAAAACTAAATTTTGGTCTTTAAATAAGTCCATAACATTGCCAAACCAAAATAACAGCAGCCATGTTATCAACAATAAATGTAGATGAATGCTCATTATACATAAAATATTAAATACTGAATTGGAAAGAAAAGGAAAAATTGATGTACATCTGAAAAGCAAATTGAAATGTGCCTGAGGCATTGAGTTTCTGTCCCTACCTTTTGTCCTGGGAAGCTGCACATTGCAAGGTGAGTGAGAGTTTTCTCAGGGCAGTCCATGCTGAAAGATGGTCTCTTGACTCCCTCAGAAATAGAAATTAAATGTACCTAATCTAAGCAGAGAAGTCTCCATTTCTTAGTATATTTCATTGACATCTTTCATATGGGGATAAGTGTTTTCATTCATTTCCATCAGTGCATGATAAGTGCACACTTGGAAACTCATTTTTTTTTGGTACCAGGGATCGAACTCACAACCTCACATTTACCAGGCTAGCACTTGAGCAGCTGAGCTAAATCCCTGGCCTTGGAAGCTCATTCTTTTTATTTCCTTTTATTGTTTGATTTTGAACAGGAAATAGCAAAGAATAAATAAAATATAGTTCATATGCTCAATAGGCTGATAACTCTTGTTGACATACAATAACCACATTATTAAATCAACAAAACAAACATTATATATACTCCCTTGGTTAAAAAGCTTAAAATAAAATGATAAATATTTAAGGAGATGGAGATGCTGATTATCCTGAGTGAATCACTGCATATTGAGTACATGTATTAAATTATCATACCATAGCCCATAAATATGTACAACTATTTTGCATCAAAAGCTACAAAAAAAATAAAAGCCCAAGCAAACAGAAAACAAAGAAAAAAAGCAAGGTGTGCCCATGCTAGCACTGGGGAGGCTGAGGCAGGAGGACCAAGGGCAGCTTGGGCTAGACAGTGAGTTGAAGGCCAGCCTGAGCTACATAATGAGACCCTATCTTAAAGCATAAAACAAAAACAAGCAGAAAATTAAATAATACATAAAAATAAAAATTAAAACGTAGAGGCCACTTTTTCTTTCAACCTTAAGAGTAACCACTCTTGGAGCCTTTTTGAGGTCATCTTCTTTTAAAATTTGCATTTGCATCTCTAGCTGTGTGGTGTCACTCTCCCCGGGCATCCCTGTGGTAATTCCATGTCTCCTTCCCATGGCACTTACTACTCGGGCTTTCCCATGGGCAGCTGTGTACAGAAGCAGACTCCTGACACTGCTGGCCTGGCCTGGGCTGTCTCTCTGGTCTCGGATGAGGCCCAGGAATTTTATTGATTGCCTTGTGTTCACCTCCTCTCATCGCATCTGCTTCAGTGCCATCGTCTGTGCGCTACTTGGGCTTCAGAGAGGCCCAGGGAGGCTCCCCAGAAGGGCGGCCTGGGTCCTCGGTTTGCCCCCCTTTCCTCCAGGGAAGGCTAGGGAAGGAGGAAGGGAGAGCAAAGAGGAGAGGGGAAAGGGAGTGCAGACAGAGGGAAGGGAAGGCGAGGGGTAGAGATGCCCAGCATGGCTTTGGCCTCTGCCTCAGGACTGACCAAGGACCCGCAGAGGATTCTCAGGCTCCTCTAAGCCCTGTGGGTCCTTCAGAAGACACCTGGCTTCCATGAGCTATGTCTGGAATGTAGGCAGCTATGGGGTGCTGTGTGAGAATTCAGCATCTACATATAGTGTGTAATGGTCACGTCAGGGTAGCTAATGTTTCCAGCTCCTGAAACATTTTTTAAAATTCATTTTACTTTAAAATGAAAAAAGAATAAAAATGATGACACAGAATTTCAAAACAAAATATTAGGAGATTAACTCTGGCTATATATTATGTATTGCTATGTTCAAAGTAGTCGTTCAGTTACAAGATACAGGCATAGCAAACGGTCAAACAATGAAAGCGGAAACTGTTCTTTTTGATATACTAACAGAGATTAGTGGTACAGTGAAATCAGACTTTTTTAAAAAGTTGGAGCAACACAGTTAGCTAGGAGTAATAAGTGAGAGTGTTTTCAGCACAGCAGAGGTGAGGGGGACACATAGTGCACAGTAACCTGGTACAGAAGGACTCCGATTTAGGACCACTGGGATTGAGGGTTCTCCTAGGTGCCCTGTGTGAGACCCCTCTCACCAGATTACAAACTAATCCAATTTACAAATGCTCTCCTGGATTGGAATTTGTATAGAAGTCAGGAACTCACAGTGCGTATTTAATAAATAACTAAAAGAGAGGCGCTTGAAAGAAACAATTACCCTGATTTTACCAGTTTATACCACATCCACATACCGACAATACTTCTCATTCATCACGCCTTTTACTTTGGTTTGGTTATATTACTTCTTTTTTGTTACTCATCTCAGCATAAAAAATTAATGGTCTCTGGGTTTGAGTCGCTAGGATAACAACCTTGATTATCTGATTTTTCTGTCATTTTGCACCCTTTCAATCAAGAATCATTAAGGTGCCTTTCATGATACTTTACAAAACTCTCTGTGACTGACTCAAGAAGCATGTGTCTACTTGATGGGGACTTTTAAATAAGCTTCATATAGAAACTGGAAGGTTCTGTCTCATTTCATCTTCTCTGCCTTGTGCTTGGTTTTCTATTTTCCATGAGTTTTGGTGCATAGCTGGGTTCGGCAGCAGCTCTGAATTAAAATCACTTGGCATTGACTGAGCTTCCAGCCACAGGAGTTCTAGATCCACCGCTGATGGAAATATTCGTAGTATAGGAGCATTTTCCACACACAGACACCAAAACAGGGTTTGGCCAGGAATTGTGGTCAAATTCACTATTCTAAGTTTGAGACAGACAGTCTGACAGTAAGAGGAAAATGCAGAACCAAGCCGGCTGAGTTATTAAAGCTGCACCTGTTCTGCAGGACCCAGACTATGCGGCTGCTCTGCACTTGGGATAAAACACACGATTAATCTGCCTGAGAAACCCTGACAGGAAGGAAGTTTCCTTTTACGGGTTAAGAACTGGTGGTCAACTTAACACCAGCTGGATTACATGAGCATGGCATTGAGTGAAGATGCTCCACCTGAGGAAAGTTGCCAGGATAAATAAGTGGAGAAGAAGGGAGGTGTTGAGAGGGGTTAAGGTGTTAAGGAGGCATTGTGGGTTCTCCTATGAGTTGCTGTCTGAGTTGTTTGTTCTGGAGAAGCTTTGGTCCTCACATGGAGCATTGCTTCCTGGCTCCGGAGGGGAAGTCATGTGCTACTTGGTCTCTAGGACGAACATGTCATGCTGCTTCCTGGCACGTACCTGACTGTGCTTGTGGTTGTCAAAGCTCGGGGCCTCCATGTCACTGAGGACGGCTGTGGTGCCTTTCAGGATAGCCCTGGTCTTTGTTGTGAGCATGACTTCTCAGCTCCAGCGTAGAACCCTCATCCCACTAGCACAGCTCCTTCATCCTGCTGGCATAGACTTTCTGGCTTCCGCTGCTGACCCTTGGGTCTTCCCGGCACGGATCCATAAAAGAGACTGGCGTGAGTCCTTCTTGTGGGCTCTGGACTTCCAGTTGGACTCGTGGGAGGCATTGTCCTGAGCTCTGGGTTTTTATCTGGACTTGTGTGGGACATTGCTGGGGGGTTTAGGCTCTTGACTAAATAATCTATGTCTTTGGTGTTGCGGATAGATTTTCTGCATTTTCATGTGTTAACTTCCGGTGACTATTATAAAAATATTATAAACTCCACGTCCTGATCTGAATTGTTCTCTGTGTACAACCCCTGACTACAACATCTCCCTTCATTCAACCAGTTAAAATGAGAAAACTCAGGAGGAGTTTCCACACTGGGCTGATGCTCCCGTTTCCTCTACATCTTCATGAAAATTAAACGTGGTGAATGGAAAACATTTCAGACAATGCATGATTTCTAAGTCTGCATAGTCCAACCTGCATGTCTGTGGCTCTGTGTCTGTGGATTTGATGGACTGTGGATCGAAAGTGTTAGAAATATAAAATGCCAGGGATTTAGCTCAGCGGCTTAAGCACCTGCCTGGCAAGTGCAAGGTCATAAGTTCAATCCCTGGTATCAAAAAAAAAAAAAAAAAAAAAAAGCTTCTGTACTGAACCCGTGTACCCGTGTGTACTTCTTTTCTTGTAATTATTTCCTACACCATACACTGTGAGACACAATCACATAGCACTTACATTGCATTAGATGATCTGAGTTATCTAGAAAAGATTTTCGGCATATTGGAAGATATGTGCAAGGTTACAGGCAAACACACACCATTTTATGGAACTGGAGCATTGTAGATTTTGGTGTCATGGGGCATCCTGCAACCAAGCCCCGTGGATATCCATGGACAACTGTGTTCAGTGAATTTGTTTCCCCCCCCCCTTTTTTTTCCTTTTCCATATGGATTTGCTTCTTTCTCTAAGTCTGACTTGATGACATCTATGCAGAAAATAAGATTCGGGACTACTCAGTAAACTTAGATGCCATATTTCAGATAAAGCATATTTCAGATAAAGCATGTCTGCAGGTGGAGCTGAGGCTCGTCACAGAGTAGGCTGGGGTTAGCCAGATAGCACGGACTGCCAGTTTGGACAACAGCAACCTGAGCAAGGGCTCTGCCATTACTAATGTCTCACAGGAGCTATGACCATTTGACATTATAATTTTTTTAAAAAATCATTTATTTTATATAACTGATATAAAATAAAAATCAATTGTTTTATAGAATTTATCTAAAATATACGTTGTTATTTCAGTACCTGAGGTTACAGGTCTAAGGGTGAAACCACTGACACCACTGGTGCTTTCTATAAATGAATAATTGCATCTGTTCTATTTCAGCTTAAAATTCACAGAGTAGGGCAGGAGGAGGCAAGGGAAGGGGAGGAGAGGAGATGAGACGGGGGAACAAGAGGAGGGCAGAGGGGAGTGAGAAGAAGGGAGAGGAGAGGGAGAAGAGCGTCCTTGGGGTCAGGAGCTCAGGGCACACAGGGAGGCCTTACTGCTGCTGCTGCTTCTTCAAAACAATGACAAATCACAAAGAGAATTTCACTCCCTATAGGTTGATGCTCCTATAATGGCTGGAGTACATAAAATATCTGGAAATAATGGCCCTATTCTAGGATATAATGGTAAACAATAACAAACATTCAGGACAACAGATACACACAATAGCAAATGTTATATTCAATAATAACTTACTGGTAGGTATTTGGGTCAATTTAACAAGCAATCAATTTTCTGTAAATGTTTATTTTAAAGTTTTATGCTGATTCTCCTTGATCATTCCAAAGTTCCAAAGAGCTCTTTAAAAAACACAGGGAATGTTAGATGTCTGTCCCGCTGTGACGACACCACACCGTAGTCTGGGTGGCTTAAACGAGAGGTTTATTCTCTCACAGTTCTAGTGGCTGGCAACCCCAAGGTAAGGGCACCAGTATAATTGGATTTCTGTGAGGTTGGCTTTGTGGCTTGTAAATGGCCACATTTTCACAGTCTTCGTGTGGAAGAGAGGTCATATATGTGTGCCCCAAAGGCTCCATCTTCCAAACAGTCCCACTGTGGATTAAAGCTTCAACACAAGAATTTTAGAGGAAAACCATTCTGTTCATAGAACACTTTGTTTGTATGATTTTCTAAGAGAAAACTCAAAAATCCAAAAACTGAAAAGTTCAGCTATAGAAAAAATAAAAATCAGTCTCAGTACAAATTTCCCAATGTTAGACTTTACCAAAAAAAAAAACACCATTTTTTCCCACAAACAATGGTCAGCTAAGTTGGTTAATACTCTTGGAAACCTATCTTTTCCAATTTGGTACAGTGAAGGCAATTGTAATGTAAAATTTCATTCATTTTTAAATAATAAGCAAGGAGTAGTAAATAGTAGAAATGTTTGTTTAGCTTATAAAGATGGAAGGGAAACAGAGATTAAACTTGTTCATATATGTCCTTCTCACACATGCACTGAGTACCAGGGCAGCATGCATGTATTACACATTTAGCATCATTGTATGTTCACCGAAAGCATTCTTTCATAGAAGTTGTGTTTCGAATATGCATTTTAACCAACTGTTATAATTCTTATCAAAATGTGGAGTTCTACTAAGTACTCCACTCTATACCAAGAATTACAAATTGTTCAGGAAAACTTTGTTTTAATTTGTTTTCAAACATCAAAGACTTCATATACATTGATCTTCATCATTAATGGGTTATTTTGGTCTGACCTTCTAGGAAGGATGAACACACTGATGTCTCAGCAGCCTTATAAATATTTCAGGCTGCCAATACCCAACTCAGGGCCACAGTACTAACATTTTATATTCCCATTCCCCAGGAGAGAGGGTTGAGATATTATTACTAAATCATGATGACTGCAAGACTGAATAGTTTTTACCAAAAAAAAAAAAAAAAAAAAGGCAACCAAGTAGAAAAATAACAATATACAATGATATCTGGTAGAAATAATATTTTAATGAAGTATCTAAGAAATGCCTATAACCGCGGTCTCAATTATGTGATATTACATATTGACTTCCTGTTACACATTGTAACATGTTGTAGGTTAATTATGTCTAGCGACCTTCTGTTAGGAACAATCATAAATGACTAGTGTGTATTTTTATTCTACCTATTGGTTATCTATAGCCATCCATCTATCATATCTATTCTCCATCAACTCTATTATCTATCATGTCTGTCTGTCTGTCTATCCATCCATCCATTCACAATACCCCACACAATTCTGCCCACTTCACATTTTACGAACAGCCATGTGGAACTTTCAAGCTTTCTTTCTCCTCCTCTTGAATGCTTTCAGTATCTCTTAGTATCAAGCCACCGCCTCTTCTTTTCCTATGCATATGAACTTTACACCTTTTACCATCTTTCTTCGCCATGCTTCTCCTGATGCTGATGTTGCAGTGACACCAACATCATCTTAGCAAACTGAACATGTTTCCTGGCCTCCATCACCCTTGGTCTACAAGATTCCCAGTGGTCTCACCACTCACTCAATCTTAAGTTCCATCTACCACAGCCTTCCCACATGTTTGCTGATCTCAACACAATGAGGATTTTTCTTCCCCTTAAAATCCTCCCGTTGTTCTATTTCCTGGGCATTGTCCTACTTTACCTCCTAACGCTCTTCCCTCAGGCCTTATCTGGATGGCCTTTCTACCAGTGACTTGTCAGATAGGAATCACTTCTGCATTTTGGACCTCTCTTTTCACCCTACGACTGTTGTCCCTTTCTATCCCCCATCCATTCTTTTCTACATCATCTCTCCCTTTATCATTGCTGTAGTTAGTAGCACTTACAACATTCCAGTGTTGTGTTACTTGGAAACTGCTGATGTGCTACAGACCGTCTCTTACCAGTGTCTTCTTGGATGTCATGTCCTAAATCCCCAACATCTAGTACCTTGTGGATTACAAAGACGTACTTGATTGAGCTAAGGCTTATTATAAACTGGAACCAGCACCTCCCACCTTCATCTCCCAGACTGGCTCATTTATTAAACTGAATGAACACCTGCCTGCCTGGAATTCCAGATGGCAGCAGCGAGGCCTCTTCCTTTCAGCCAGGCCTCTCGGTCCAGGCTCCCTATTCTATCTTGTGAGAGAGACGCTGAGGGGAATTCTTTCCAGGGGAGCCCCTGGATTCCACCTCAACAGTGGGCCTTGGATTTTCTGGAAGGAATTCCCACAGCATGGGACAGACCAAATTGCAAAGCACTGGGTTTAGGGAGAGTAGTTCACTCCCTCTAGCTGTGGGATTTATCTTCCACTTCCACAATCTGCTAAGGAAACTCCAGGCTTGGGCCAGGGATACAGCTCAGCAGCAAAGCGACCGCCAGGCAAGCACAAGGTCCTGAATTTGATTCTTGCTACCAAAAAAAGAAACTCCAGGCTACAAGGTCATGGAAAAACAATGAAAAAATATTTACTAATGCCTACTTCTCACCAGAAAGTGGTCGGAAGTCCAGTCATGCGTCCATCCTTTCTCTCAGAGCCTTCTCTCTTCCCACTAGAAGCAGGACAGATTTGGCCATGCTTTCAGTCATCTCCAGCAGAACCCGGAGCATCTAATTCCATCTCTCTTTCACCCTAGTGATCCTAAAAATATTTTGCTTGGGGGCAGGGGATTTAGCGCAGTGGCATAAACGCCTGCCTGGCATGTGCAAGATCCTGAGTTCAATCCCTGGTACCAATTATATATATATATCGCTTGACCACACAAAAGCAGCACTAATTACAATTACTTTGGTAACCTGCTTACTATTCATATTTAACATATAGCAAAGTAAGAAACATGCATCTCATGAATTATACAATTATTTCCAAGTCAAGGTTTGCCACACTAAGTTCTGCTTAAATAATTTCAGTCTTCAGAATTCACATGTGAAATACAATTTCTACCTGTATAATATATTTAAATGATAGAACATGTATTATGACATGGATATTCAGAACTTATCTCTAAATATTTTTACCTATACCTCAGAATTTTTAAAGATGATTTTATTTACAAATATGAAATGCATTTAGATGTTTAATAAACATATTAAGCCCGAAATTCTGAAATTTTAGAATCAAATGGCACCTATGGCCTCTTCCTCTAAGTCGTCTGCCAGCCCCGCCCACCGCAGTACTGTGGGGCAGTTTCTATTTGTTACCATCTTACAGATCAGCAAACAAGCTCAGAAGGTTCCTGAAGGCCGGATCCTCCCATGGGTCAGTTTTTAGGACACCTGGGCCCCTACAGTATGCTGTGTTCAAAGCTCAACTGTCGGTGTATGACAGAGCTGGATTCTCACCCAGATCCACACCACCTCAGAGCGTGCCTCTAACTACCTTGAAATCAAATCACTAAAGATATCTCAGAAATAACCTGAGGGAATCCCTTCATTTTCTTCCAGACCTTTGCTTTGTTTGTCCTCCTCCTTTGACAGACTTCGCTTTGTGTTCTTTGCCTTCCTGAACTTGTTAATAATTTTTGAGAAGTTCCATAGTTTCATTTTGGACGGCTGCTGGGACTTGAAGGAGCAGGTGGCATGGTGTTAATAATAAAGACCACAGAGCTGCTTTCTAAATTGGGACCTTGGATAAAAGCCATGACTCATGTGTGTCTCAATTTCTACATCTGTGCTTTTAATGTACTTCAGAGGTTATATGGTGAACAAGAAGTACTTATGATCATTATTACAGGTTGACCAGGTCTTATCAGAAATGCTTAAGTGTTTTGGATTTTGGATTTTTTCAAATTCTGAAGTATGTGCATACATATATAGTGCAATCTTGGAACTTGGAATCAAGTCACAACATAAAATTTATGCCTCATATACAATTTGTATGCATAGGCTGAAGATATTTTTATGCAATATTCTAAGTATGCCTGTGTTTGGACTGCGATTTGTCACATGAGGTCATGATTTTCCAGTTGTGTCATGTCAGTGCACAAAAAGCTTCAGATTTAAGAGCATTTCAGATTTTGACTTTTTGGATTAGGGACCCTCAGCCTGTATTAATATCATTATTTTATATATTTATAAACATGAACATCTTCCTGAAAATACTCAAAGAACATCCAAATATTCTGAGTAAAATTATTTAGTCATCTTTTGTCAACCTGCTGTCCCTATTCTCTGGGAAAAGCAGATCATGAGTATGCCTAGAGTCTTTAAAATTGGGATCACATAGAATTTATTTTTCTATATTGTATATCTTTATTTCAATAGCAATGAAATCACACTTTGCTTTGTTCCTCAATTTTTTTTCATTTAAATGATGTATGTCTTGGTAATCACTCTACTTCATTTGTTTGGGGCTCACTTGCTGTTTTTAAGAGCTGCCTGGTTTGGGTGGGTATGCACATAACATGGGTTTCCTATTCCACATCGATAAACTTCCAGAGCTATACAACTGTTAGTTTTGACTCATAAACAGTGATGCAGAGAATATCCAGGTGTATATGGGATTGAGTTATCTCAATGACCATAAAGCACAAAGAAGGTCACTACATACTTGTAAGGGGAAAACTCCAAGAGGAAGAGATAACTATCTTAAATATATACGCACCAAACTCCAGAGCACCAAGTTATATAAAACAATTATTAACAGAAATGAAAACTCAAATTATCAGTAACACAATTGTAACAGGAGACCTTAATACGCCATTGACACCAAGGGACAGATCAACCAGACAGAAAATGAGCAAAGAAATAACAGAACTGAATCATACCTGTGAACAAATGGGTTTGATAGACATATACAGGATGTTCCACCCAACAACATCTGAATACACATTCTTCTCAGCAGTACATGGATCATTTTCTAAAATAGACCATATATTAGCTCACAGAACATATTTAAACAAGTGCAAAAGAGCTGAAATCATCCCTTGCATGTTATCGGATCATAGCGCTCTGAAATTAGAAATTAATGATAAAAGATACTGCAAAAATCCCACAAACACATGGAAACTGAATAACACACTCTTGAGTAATCAGTGGGTCACAGAGGAAATTAAAGAAGAAATCAAACAATACCTAAAAGAAAATGAAAATACAGATACAACTTACCGGAACCTGTGGGATGCAATGAAAGCCGTCCTGAGAGGAAAATTTATTGCACTGAGTTCCCACATCAGGAAAACAGAACGAATACAAATAAATAACTTGATGCTACACCTCAAACAGCTAGAAAAAGAAGAGCAAGTCAAGCCCAAAGCCAAAAGAAGAGAGGAAATTATAAAAATCAGAGCAGAAATCAATGCAATAGAGACTAAGAAAACAATCCAAAGAATCAACAAATCAAAGAGTTGGTTCTTTGAAAGAATAAATAAAATCGATAAGCCCCTAGCCAACCTTATTTAAAAAAGGGAAGAAAAAGCTCAAATTCATGCAATAAGAAATGAAAAAGGAGAAATCACTACAGACCCAATAGAAATACAGAAGATCATCAACACCTACTTCGAAAACCTCTACTCTCAAAAGTTTGATAACACAGAAGAAATAGACAGATTCTTAGAAGCATATGAAGTGCCAAAGCTAGATCAAGAGGATGTAAAACTGTTGAATAACCCAATCTCTGTTACTGAAATTGAAAATGTAATTAAGTCCTTACCCACCAAGAAGAGCCCAGGCCCAGATGGATTCACTGCAGAATTCTACAAGAAATACAAAGAAGACCTAATGCCGACACTCCTCAAACTGTTCAATGAAATTGAAAGGGAAGCAATCCTTCCTAAGTCGTTCCTGGAAGCAAATATTACTCTAGTACCAAAACCTGAGAAAGACCCAACTAAAAAAGAGAACTATAGACCGATCTCCCTAATGAACACAGATGCAAAAATCCTCAATAAAATATTGGCAAATAGGATCCAGCAAATCATCAAGAAGATTATACACCATGACCAAGTGGGATTCATCCCAGGAATGCAAGGATGGTTCAACATACGCAAATCAATAAATGTAATCCACCATATCAATAAAGCCAAAAATAAGAATCACATGATCATTTCTATAGATGCAGAAAAAGCCTTCGATAAGGTCCAACATTTATTCATGATAAAAACTCTACAGAAAATTGGAATAGATGGTCTTTACCTCAATATAATAAAGGCCATTTATGACAAACCAACAGCCAGCATCATTCTAAATGGCCAAAAATTGAAAGCCTTTACTTTAAAATCAGGCACAAGACAAGGATGTCCTTTATCACCACTCCTATTTAATATAGTACTGGAAGTACTAGCCAGAGCAATTAGGCAAGAAAGAGAAATAAAAGGGGTAAAGATAGGAAAAGAAGAAGTTAAGTTATCATTGTTTGCAGATGACATGATACTCTACATAGAAGACCCCCTAAACTCCATTGAAATACTCTTAGATACAATAAATAAATTCAGTAATGTGGCTGGATACAAAATCAATACTCAGAAATCAATAGCATTCCTATACATGAACAACAAAATTACAGAGAGGGAAATAAGAGAAACTGGACTATTCACATTAGCAAGCAAAAAAATGAAATATTTAGGAATTACTCTTACGAAAGAAGTGAAAGACTTATACAGTGAAAACTATAATACACTGAAAAAGGAAATTGAAGATGATCTCAGAAAATGGAAAGACATCCCTTGCTCATGGATAGGAAGAACAAACATTGTGAAGATGGCCATTCTCCCAAAACTCTTATACAGATTCAATGCAATCCCAATAGAAATACCATCAACATACCTTATAGATCTAGAGAAATCACTCCTAAATTTCATCTGGAACCAGAAGAGACCTAGAATCGCAAAGGCAATTCTAAGCAGCAAAGGCAAAGCAGGAGGCATCACAATCCCTGACTTGAAATTATACTACAAAGCAACAGTAGTAAAATCAACATGGTATTGGAATCAAAACAGAGGCGAAGATCAATGGAATAGATTAGAAGATACAACCACAACTACAAACACACTCAACCACCTTATCTTTGATAAAGGAGCCAAGCAGGTTCACTGGAAGAACGACAGTCTCTTTAATAAATGGTGCTGGAAAAACTGGCTCTCCATTTGCCGAAAACTAAAGCTAGACCCATGTCTATCACCATGTACTAAATTAAAATCTAAATGGGTCAAAGATCTGAATATTAAAACAGAAACACTAAATCTATTGGAAGACAAAGTGGGTAGAAACCTTGGAGACATAGGAGTAGGTAGAGAATTCATGAACAGGACTCAAACCGCACGGGAAACACTTCCCAGAATCAATAACTGGGACCACATCTTATTAAAAAGTTTCTGCATGTCAAAAGAAATCTCCAGCATAGTGAAAAGAAAACCCACAAACTGGGAAAAGATTTTAGTGAACTCTCTCTCAGACAAGGGACTCTTGTCTAAAACATATAAAGAATTAAAAAAACTCAGACCTCCAAAATTCAAAGATCCAATCCAAAAATGGGCATCTGAGATGAATACGCAATTCTCAGATGAAGAAATGCAAATGGCAAATAAATATATGAAAACATGCTCATCATCATTGGTCATCAGAGAAATGCAAATTAAAACCACACTGAGATTCCATCTCACTCCTGAAAGAATGGCCAGGATCAAGAAAACCAACAACAAATGCTGGAAAGGATGTGGGGAAAAAGGAACTCTCCTGCACTGTTGGTGGGAGTGTAGACTGGTACAGCCTTTGTGGAGGTCTGTCTGGAGGTTTCTCAAAAAGTTGGGATTGGAAATCCCATTTATTTCAGCTATTCCACTTCTAGGCATATTCCCAGAAGAACTGAAAGCATCATACCACAGTGATTTATGTGCACCTATGTTTATAGCAGCACAATTTGTAATCGCCAGATCTTGGAAACAACCCAAGTGTCCATCAACTGAGGAATGGATAAAAAAGTTGTGGTATTTCTATACAATGGAATATTATTCAGCTATAAAGAAGGATCACATTGAGATATTTATCAATAAATGGGCGCAGCTTGAGACCATACTCATAAGTGAAATAAATCAATCTCGCATGTGTGAATACCGAATAGTTTCCCTAATGTAAGTAATGATTCAAATATATGAAAATATGTGGCAATCATGATTCCCCATTATGTGGCCTTGAAGCCTTATAAAATTTTCACTTATTAATTAGAAAGGCTTTATTCCGGGCTTCTTGATATGGAAATATTTGAAGCTATAGTATATGAAGTTTTATCCAAATATCTCAAGGAAAAAGACAGACACTATGGTAACTATTATTCTTTAAAAAATTATTTAGTTATTTCTTATGTTTATTTTAATTAAGGGAAAAATTTAAAAAATTAGGATATATAATAGTAACTCTTTTCGATTTCCTATTAACTTGTTTTGAAGTCCTGTAATGCTCCCACGATCTTGTTTTGACTGATTAGACTCTGTTCCATTCTGTGGGATAGTATCAGGTCCGAGGGTATAGGCAACTACTTTGAAGGCAGTAAGATTCACTAAGATGCCCATTCTGGTTTGACTATTGTCTCCTTTGGAAGTCCTGTAATGTTTACAATGTCTAAGTTTTATTGGTCTTGTTCTCTACTGTTTTGTCCAACTTTATAATATCTAATGAGATAGACAAATCTTTTTAAGGAAACAAGAGACAACGTTGATAACTATTGTTAATAACCGTATACTCTGTTCTACATCATGTGCTAAGTCTATCCTTGGTTTTCACTGACAGCTTTGTTCTGCCATATTTGACTTTATTCTCCCCCCCCCCAAAAAGTAATAAGAACTAAGGAGTAATAAAATCTAAAATGTGTAAATTTTGTTGTAAAAAGAGAGGAAGGGGAAAAAAGAGCTCTAACGGATATAACAGCAAGTGTGTATAGGGATGTTGAATAGCTGACTATATTAATGTTTTTGGATCATTGAACACAGCTGTTTGTAGTCTCTCTGTTTGAATGTCTACTTTGTATTCTTTGATACTGTGATTTGAGCAACTATTTCCAAGATGATAATATGTAATCTATTAACAGGTGATTTCTTACTGTTATGCTTTTTTTGTAGTTCTGTATTATATGTAACCTTACACTGAAAAAAAAAAAAAAAAAGAATCCATTCAAGAAATGCATGATGTATTTTTCCTCAGGGCCACAGAAGACTGTTAGGCTGATATAATGGAGGTATAAATGAGTTATTGAAATTTAATTATTTTTTCTTTTAATTGTTTTAGAAGCATTCAAAGGACAGGGAATTATATTTCCAAATTCAGCCAGTGCCACCATCATTATAACCATGGCCATCAGCAGAGTTTCTGTTCACTGGGCAGCCCCCATGTATTTCACTGATGTCTTGGCCTAGATTCAGTCCCACGCAAGCTGTCATAACAATTAGAATCACTCTCACCTAAGTCTGGCTGAAATGCAGGATCGACTCCTGAATTTATATGTAAATATTTTCATTACATTTCTTCTAAATTATTTGACAGATTTTAGAGTTGATGCTTTAGAAGAAAATTCTTTAATATGGTAGAATTTCTATATTTTATTGGGAAGCTGAATAATACAAATTTTAAAACTACTGTATTCTTTATAAAGGGAGAATTTCTCACCAAATAAAAAATGTTTGTTTTAGCAGAGCATATTTTACAATTTGTTCCCAGGTCTGTAAGAAGAAATTAATCAATGTTCTCTTTAGCACATTTTAAGACCACTCTGTGATACAGCAGAATAGCTACCTTCTCTCAAAATAGCCCCTCCATATCTCATTTCTGGGGTGCCATTCTCTACAAATTCACTATGCAAGACTTGGGAGTTAAACTTTTAAAGGTTGTTGTCTCTTATTAAAATTTAAGCAACCTCTCATGGAATTCTTATGAGTTTCTTGCTCATCAATTTGCTTAAAATATTTATGAAACCAAAAGACACTGCACAAGGAAACCACCAGTGAACAAGACGAGCTTTGGAGAGTTTATTCTGGTCTTGAAGACAACTTACTCAGATCAAGAGGGGAAAAGCCTGCACAACGGTGAATAGGTAAATGTTGCTGTAAACAAGAGACTAATTCTGCCCTCTTTGTTATTTTGCCTTGAGCTGGTCCTTTGGGGAAACATAGCTACAAAGACTATGTCAGAAGTGGTTCATAAACTGAGGGTCTCCAAGATGGCAATACGGTTTAAATGGATAACTCTTTCCCCCTACAACATTCAGAGAAAATTTTTAAACAATAAAAAATCTTGAGCAAATTAAAACAATAAAAATGTACCACAGTGTGATAAAAAGGACATTTCACAAATTTATAATTATACTCCTGACATATAAACTGTTGCACACTTTAATACAGAACCTGTTAGGAGTCACGTTCATGAATGTACACAATCATTCTGCCTTATACTGTTGCATGAACCTATTTTTCCAAAAAAAAATTTTATGGCAGCTTGTATAACCAAATAAAACAACGGAAAAATACTGAGTATTTTCAGCATTAAATGCTCACTTCAAATATAGCTAACATAATACAGTCTTCCTACTGATTCCTCTATTCTATTTTTTTAAGATTTTAAGTTTTATATTCACTGAAACATTCTTATGCTTGTTTTATGATGGGATTTTTTATTGTGTTAGGAACACTTAACGTGAGACCTACTCTCAAGGTTTTAAGAGCACCACACTATACCGTTACCTGTAAGCACAATGTTATACAGCAGGTCTCTAGAACTTGTTCACATTCAACAGCTGAAACTCTACATGTGAAAGGCAACAGTGTTAGTGAGGATGTGGAAGAATGAGCATACTTGTGTGCTGTTCACAGGAATTACAGTGGTGCCACTACCATGCACACTGGTATAGTGGTCCTCAAAAGATTGACCATAAAACTATCATCCGATCCAGCAATACTGTTTCTGAGTATATATCCCCCCCAAAACTGAAATCAGGTTTGCAAAGAGGTATTTGCACTCTCGTGTTCACTGCAGCATGGTTCACAATAATCAAGGGGTGAAAACAACATAAGTCATGATGAACAATGAATAGATGATGAACCTGAATGGAAGAATAAACAAAATGACAGTACAAGTTCTAAAAGTCATAGAATGAATCAGTCTAAATTTTTAAATTAGCGTGGCATTTTCACTCTGATACTCATAAGGTTAAGCTCCATGAAGTGTAGAATAATAATTTATAAAGCATCTCAGTGAGGCTGGGACATTTCCAATCACTGGACTTTCTTCAGATCCTCAGTGCCCCTGCACCTCTTAGGTCCCATGGGAATATGCTTCCTGAGACCCCTGGCCTCCAAGCCTGTCCTTTTGACACTTCCTACAGAACTTCATAGCTTCAGGGCAACCATAGAGCTGATCCAACACAATGAGATTCCTCCAGCTTTTCTATTTCTAGGACTGCCCTCCACCCCTAGGCAGTGCCTTGAACTCACTCTATGAAACACCCCCAAACAGTCTGAACTTTCAGAAAGAGACAATGTAACCCTGGGAAATGGTGAGTCCATAAGATCCTTTCATCCACACATGACTTGCTCACAGGCTGAGGGAGACAACACTGTGTTTCATGAAGGAAACAGTTTCAGTTGGAATCAGTGTTTGGGATTTATCACACCTCCAACTAGGCTGTCATTTGTTGTCCGTGAAAGGCTGCATCTAGGCATCCAGAAATAGGGCGGAGTAAGGAGCAGTAGTGTGGGGGATGAGGTGTCACTTTGTAGGCCCAACCCCTCTAACCTGCAATTTACAATAGCCGCCCTGGTATGCGAGAAGGAGGTAGAATAGGAATGCCTGTTCTCAGTGAGACCCCTCACCCTCTGGAATCCATACTGTGAGCTGGCTTTGTTTTGCAGAAGTCTTGAGGAAGTGGCTGGCCACCCTTTGTGACACTAACAGCAGACAAATTAACAACATTCTTGAGCTAATGAATTTCTTCCTGGGCTAGAGAAGTTATGAGAACTGGTTGTGATTATTTACTTCACTTAGATAGCTTTAGAATAAACATTGTAGTCTGTCACGTTGTAGCTTGCCACAAAGAATGCCTTTTCACTACTTAATTATCTGGGCTCTGTGAACTGATCGGGTTTACTATATATGAATCCTAAAATAAAGATTGTGCGTGCAGTGCAGTGTAACGCGGTGCAGACAGTAAAGGTGTCTCTCCTGTCTTTCTTTTCCGAGCACTGTACCCCCCGTGTCCCGATCAGGCGTGTGTGCGTGTTTACCTTGCCCGGAGTTCAGAGTGCTCTAAGACACTCACGACAAGTGGCGCCCGAACAGGGACTCCGAAGGTCGCTTAGGAAGGTAAGTATAATTTTATTACGGGGAAATGGGACAATCTGCTTCCTCTCCTTTCTTAAAAATTCTTAAACATTTATTATCTATATATGGCATATCGCTCAGGTCAGCTGACTTGGATATGTGTATTGATACAATTAAAGAATATAATCCTTGGTTTCCAGATGAAGGAACTTTGGATGTAGAAGTATGGAGGAAGGCAAGGGTTAGTATAGAAAGGGCTATGCAACAGGAGGAGAAGATTCCTTTACGTTTTTGGGCTATTTGGTCGGTTGTGTACTCTTTATTAAAAGCTATGGAAGATAAACATATTGTAGAAAATCTTCAACTAGAAATTAAGCCAGTTATTCAGGAATTGCCCCTCACAGAGGAGGAGCAGAATGTAGTTCAAAATGACGCTATCGCTTTAAGTAGTGAAAAGGCGTCCAAACTAAAAGTAAAATCCACTACAGCCGACTCAGCTTTAGCTGCCGCAGCAATATCAAATTATGACAATCGCCCAATTTTACAGGCTATACAGCATTTAACACAAGAGGTGAAACAACTCTCCGTTAAGCAGAACCCGCCTGTAGTTCCCTCTGCACCTCCTCCATCTAACCCTAATTGGAGTAAAGCCAAACTAGCTTTGGCTGATTTACCAAAATTAGGGGATTCTGATGAGGAAAAGCCTGCCTTTGCTTTCCCTGTAATCAGGCCGCAGCCAATAGATGGAGAGGCAGTTCCCCCTAGATGGGAAGCATTTAATATGGATGATTTAGCAAAATTAAAAAAGGCTGTAACCCTTTATGGCCCTCAGGCTCATTACACTAGAGAATTAATAACATCGGTAGCAGATCAGTATGGTAATCTTGCTCCTTATGATTGGAAAGCCTTGGCCAAAATTCTTTTAAAGGAGCCAGAATATTTACAGTGGCACATGTGGTTTATGGAAGGTTGTGCGGAAAAGGCAAGACAAAATGCTGACGATCGAGATCCTAATATTAGACTCCTTTCTTATCCCATGCTCTCTGGTACAGGTTTCTTTGATACTATTGAGCATCAGGCAGGAGCTCCAAGAGAGATTCATGCTCAATTAAAAGATATTGCTTTAAAAGCTTGGGATAAAATACGGCCTAAAGGATCAGAATATGGATCTTGGGCTAAAGTTCTGCAAGGAGCCAATGAACCGTATGTTGAGTTCGTTGCAAGACTTCAAAATGTTATAAAAAAAACAGTAGTGGGACAAGACTTACAAGAGCATCTCTTAAAAATGTTAGCTTTTAAAAATGCTAATGATAAATGCAAAAGGGCTTTAATTCCAATAAAAGATACTGGAACGATTGACAGTTTTATAAAACAATGTAAAGATTTAAATTCAAAATCTAGGAAAATGCAACTGTTTGCTGAAACCATGGCAAACACGTGGACTAATTGACAATCTAAAAAAAAAAAAAACAGTCTTTAAAATGTTTTAATTGGTAATAGCACAGGATAAAATTCAAAAAAAAAAAGTTAGTCATTATTTGGGATATATTCTTACTAGACAAAAGGTGATTCCACAAAAAATGTCTATTAGGAGAGATAAGTTATCCACTTTAAATGATTTTCAAAAATTATTAGGGGATATTAATTGGCTTCGTCCCACACTAGGTATTCCTACCCATGCATTACAACATTTGTTTGCTACTCTACAGGGCTCTTCAGATCCATCCAGCCCTCGTTCTTTAACAGCAAAAGCAGAGCAAGAATTACAGTTTATAAAACAACGAATTAAGGATGCATTTTTAATTAAGATTGATCCTAAATTGCCTCTAACTTTATATATTATTAATACTTTTCATTATCCCTCTGCAGTTTTAGGTCAAAATGCTATGCCAGTAGAATGGGTATTCACTAAAACTAAGCAATCTAAAAATGTTATGCCTTATATTGACATGGTTGCAGCTTTAATTATAAATGGTAGAGCTCGTTCTATAACTTTGATAAGAGAAGATATAAACAATATAGTTATCCCTTTAACTAAAAAACAATGAAAATATTTGTTGTCAATTACTAAAACCTTACAAATTGCTTTAGCAGATTTCATGGGAACTTTTTCATATCATTTTCCTAAAAGTAAATTATGGGATTTTTTTAGACGTCAACAATTTGTGGTTAATACCTTATTAGCTGTACAGCCAATTCCACAAGCTTTGACTATATTTACAGATGGATCTAAAAATAAAGCTGCATATTGGACTCAAAAATCTTACTGGGTACGTCAGACAAATTTTAACTCTGTACAACAAAATGAACTTTTTGCTATATTACAAGTGTTTTTAGATTTTCATAACCAACCTATTAATATTATAGCCGATTCGGCCTATTCTGTTGGAGTAGTGACAAATATCTATTCAGCTGTGTTATATTCTAATAAGCCTGCTTTATTGTCTTTATTTCAAAATTTACAAATACATGTTCAAAAAAAAAATCATTCTTATTTTATTACTCATTTACGTTCTCATTCTCAGTTACCCGGACCATTAGTATCAGGTAACAATGCAGTGGATTCCTTAGTTATGTTCACTACACCCGTTAAAAAACATCAATTTAATCATGCAAATGCAGGACATTTGCATCTTAAATATAAGATACCTTTTACAAAAGCTAAACAGATTGTAAAAGCCTGCCCTATTTGTAGACCATTACATTTAAAAATTATTCCCGCAGGTGTCAACCCTCGAGGAACTCAACCTAATGAGTTATGGCAAATGGATATTACACATGTACCTTCTTTTGGTCGGCTTTCTTATGTACATGTAGTTATTGATACATATTCTTCATTTCTATGGGCTACTGCTCAACAGGGAGAATCCACTAAAAATGTTATTGTACATTTATTGGAGACTTTTGCAGTTATGGAAATTCCTTCTAAAATCAAAACAGATAATGGACCTGCTTATACTAGCAGAACATTTAAACAATTTTGTGATCTCCATAATATTATTCATATTACAGGGATTAAATATAACCCCCAGGGTCAAGCTATTGTTAAAAGAGCACATGGCACTCTTAAGTTGCAAATTAAAAAATTAAAAAGGAGGAGTCAGGAGGATATTCAGATACCAATACTGTTTAAATTGCAAAACAGTCCAAAAACATTACTGCATCAAGCATTGTTTATTTTAAATTTTCTCAATTTACCACAAGGTGAAATATTAACAAGAGCTGAAAGACATTTCGAACAGCAACAACAGCCCTTTGTGATTAATGAACCTATTTGGACTAAAACAGCTCCAGAGGCTAAATGGGAGAAGGGCACACTGCTCTATAAGGGGAAAGGTTTTGGTTATATCTCCACAGAAAATGGAATTCAGCAGTGGGTCCCTGGACGATGGATCAGGATCCGCGCCTCCAGACCCTGTTCGCCAGCCCCGGAGACAACTCCCCAAGGAACCGGAACCGTGCCTTCAGAAGCGAGCGCGAAACCAGCTAGAGGCTGAAGATGCTGAGCTTGTTCCTATCGCAGCCATGGCCAGATTACAGCTAAGAAAATCCCGCCGCTCACAGGGACCAAATTTAAATCCCCTCCCTACATGGGGACAATTAAAGAAATTGACCATAGAAGGGCAACGGCTTGTCCTTCAAGCAGGAAAGCCTTTAAACCCTGAAAACTTGTTTTTAGCTTTATGTGCCTTGCTCACCGTTGCATCGGGGACTGAGGTACCTCCACATTCGTACTGGGCATATATTCCAAATCCCCCTTTATTAGAACCTGTAAAATGGGGAACTAGTGATATTTTACTTTATACCACACCTAGAGAAATTTTGTCAGCACCGTGGGCTGATTTAACCCCCCACAATCAAGATGATGGGACATTATTCAATTTTACTTATTATGGTAATCAAAGGCCTATTTGCATTGGGGAACCGCCTTGCATCCCTCTGGGATGGCAGTATTGGATTCAACATGGAATAAAAGCAGGCAACAAAAGGACAAGGCTTCAAGCCTTGGCTGCTCAAACCTTTAATGTTACCTGGAGAAATTTAACAGCACCTGACATAAATACATTTCCTGTATGTCCTGAATTCACTTATAAAAATATTTCTTATAATCCCATAATTTGGCAACTATGTATGGGAAAATTTGCTAAAAATATTGATGGGTATATTATTTGGGGACCATTTGGAAAATTCGTTAATGGATGTGCTGAATGAAATGAGACAAGATGTAATCTCTCTGTTGTGTACAGTCTTCCAGATCCAAAGAAAATAACTGACGGAGCTCCTATATTTCCTCAGAAGACGTCTCTTTTGTGGTGGGGAGATGGTGGAATCGCTAACCCTGCTGTTGCAGCCGAAGAATACCCTCATCACCTTCAAAATCATATTTGGAAGATTCCAGCCGCTATACAACCTGTAACCTTGTACAATGTTTCCTATTCAGGGACTAGTCGATCTGTATCTACTACTTATAATTTTACTAGGTTTAAAATGTATAATATTACTGTTTGTGCACCTCTGCCTTATGTCTTTTTAGTGGGAACTTTTAATTTTACACATTTTTCTTGTACTTGTTTAAATTGTCAATTGTTTACATGCTTAAATAGCACACTAAATTTCACCAAGCCTTATACAGTTATGCTGTTACAACAAAAAACTCATATTTGGTTGCCTGTAAATTTAACTCGACCATGGTCTCAAGACCCAGTAATTTCTGTTACTACTGAATTTTTTAAACATCTGTTAAAACGTACAAAAAGATTTATTGGAATAGTGGTTGCTGTACTGTTAAGTCTGATAACTGTAGCCTCCCTAGCAGCAGTCTCAGAAATAGCTTTACAAACCTCTTTGCAAGAAAAACATGTTGTAGAATTATGGCATAAAAATTCTCATAAACTTTGGTTAACTCAGTGGCAAATAAACGCCAAACTACAACAACAAATAGACCTCCTTAAACAAACAGTTGAATGGATGGGTAGAAAAATATTGGCTCTTCAGCATCAAGTGTTTTTAAAATGTGATTGGAATTCAACTACTTTCTGTATAACCCAACGACCTTATAATCAAACAGAACATGAATGGGAAATGATTAAAATGTATCTAAATGAAAACACCTCTGCCCAGGAGAAAATAGAATCTTTGCATAATCAAATTGACAAGGATTTTGCAAAGCAAAATGATGATGAATCCCTGGCACAATTCGCGCAATTGCTTGCTCAATCTTTAAAAGGATTAGATTCCAAAGGAATCTGGCAGAACATAACCCACACTTTTAGTGGCATGGGACTTAGTTTAATTATAATTCTCATTGCCATAGTTCTTGTGTATTTTTACTGCATAAGACGAAATACTATTAATAACCTGATCTTATAAAAATTGTTGTTAAAAAATAAAAAGGAAGGAAGTGTGGGGGATGAGGTGTCACTTTGTAGGCCCAACCCCCTCTAACCTGCAATTTACAATAGCCGCCCTGGTATGCGAGAAGGAGGTAGAATAGGAATGCCTGTTCTCAGTGAGACCCCTCACCCTCTGGAATCCATACTGTGAGCTGGCTTTGTTTTGCAGAAGTCTTGAGGAAGTGGCTGGCCACCCTTTGTGACACTAACAGCAGACAAATTAACAACATTCTTGAGCTAATGAATTTCTTCCTGGGCTAGAGAAGTTATGAGAACTGGTTGTGATTATTTACTTCACTTAGATAGCTTTAGAATAAACATTGTAGTCTGTCACGTTGTAGCTTGCCACAAAGAATGCCTTTTCACTACTTAATTATCTGGGCTCTGTGAACTGATCGGGTTTACTATATATGAATCCTAAAATAAAGATTGTGCGTGCAGTGCAGTTTAACGCGGTGCAGACAGTAAAGGTGTCTCTCCTGTCTTTCTTTTCCAAGCACTGTACCCCCCGTGTCCCGATCAGGCGTGTGTGCGTGTTTACCTTGCCCGGAGTTCAGAGTGCTCTAAGACACTCACGACACAGTAGCAAGTCAGCCTCTCCAAGATTTGGAGTCCAGACACTGGAGTATAGCAACTTGGGGAAGCGAAGGAGGGAGGTGGATCCCTAGGACACAGGATCTGACGGGAGAACTGGTGTCACAGAGAAGTTAAAAGAGGGACCTCAGTCATAAATGTCACTTTATCTCTGACTCCCAGTTCACACGAGACAGGTGGCTCAAGCCTACACAGGCACAGTGACTGTAGATGATTCCAGAGATCTCCATAAAGAAATGCACCAGAGGGTGCTATGGGCTGCAGGGTCTGGTGAGTGGCTCCAGTCCAAATGTCCCCAGCAGAGGGTAACTGAGCAGATGACATTTTGGAAGGGGCCAGCAGAACCCAAGACTCACAGCAGCCACAGGAGGGCTTAATCTTAGGGGCTTCTAGTGTCTGGATAAGGCACAGCCTCGGCAGATGTCTTTGGTCAGGGACTTGAGTTCAAACCCACAAAAGTCACCCAAAGTATAGGTGGCTGAATAACTCGGTCCCCAGCCTCACAACCAAGAACCTGAACTTAAATGGAGTTAAAACTACAAGCCAATCTCTCTAATGAACAGAAACAAATATCCTTGCTAGAGACCACTACAAAACAACCCTGAGCAAAACTTAAAATTAATCAATTGGCTTTCTATGTTTATTTGTAAGTCTGCCCCAGGTCCAGGCCCCTTGTCTGGAAATGGACAGCAGATGCATATTAAGTGAACGTCTATGAATCACTGGTCCCAGCAGACCAGTGAGACCATTACATCTCAGAGGACAAGATAAGGCTACAGCTGAGGATGCCTGGCTCCAACTCCAAATAACTAGCTGCAGGCATCTCACTCCTGCAGTTAACCTGGAGATAAGATAGTTCTCCTAAATTCACATACTTTATACTTGGAGAAGTCCTTGAACTGACTCCCAAGGTCCTCTCAGTTTTCCCACTTTCTTCTCTAAAACCCTCCCTTGTTTTAAGACCAAATAAATACGGGCTGCCCAGAGAAGTGCTTGCTCTCAGCCCCCAGAGGATCTTGTATTCTGCTAGAGGGTTTTGATCCTCCTGGAGCTCTAAAATCATATTGCTTGTCTCTTTTATTTAAGCCCTTGCTGTCCATTCATTTGGGAGGCTGCAAGCCCAATCAGTCTGTATTATATCCTCAACAAGACACTGGCAAAGAGAATGCAGCAAATCATCAAGAAGATTATACACCATGAACAAGATTCATCCCAGGGATGATTTAACATAGACAAATCAATAAATGTAATTAACAGAACCAAGGACGAAAAGCACAAGATCATCTCAACAGATGCAGAAAAAAGCATTGGACAAAGTCCAACACTCGTTTCTGAAAAAAAAAGAAGCCTACAGAAAATTGGAATAGAAAGTCTTTATCTCAACCTGATGAAAGTCATCCATGACAAACCAACAGTTGAGGTCATACTAAATATTCCAGAATGTAAAATCTCTCACTCTAAATTTAGGAACAAGACAAGGATCCCACTATCAACACTCCTATTCATTATAATTCTGGAAACATTAGCCAGAATAATTCTGGAAACATTAGCCAGAGCAATTAGACAAAAGAAAGAAATAAAAGCAATAAGGATAGGAAAAGAAGTTAAATTACCACTGTTTCAGATGACATGATACTCTACATAGAAGAGCCCAAAAACTACACCAAAAGACTCCTAGATTTAATAACCAAATTCAGTAGCATAGTTAGATATGAAATCAATACTCAAAAGTCAATAGCATTTCTGTACACAAATAACAACTTAATAAGACAGAAATTAGGGAAATATAGTTCATGGTAGCATCAAGAAAAATGAAATAGGAACCAATCTAATGAAGGAAGTCAAAGATACTTGTTTTTGTTGTGGTTTATGTCTAAATGTCCACCCAAAGCTTCATCTAGTCATAGAGTATGGACTTTTCAGAGGTAGCTGAATCTAGAGTTTGGATAGTTTCATGGCCCAGTGCTGGGATTAAGTGTATGAGTGTTACAACAGCTCTAAGGGAGGTAACCTGCATACAACATAAGCAACAAAAAGAGGTTTGTTCCATCTCTCTCTTGTTGCTTTTGCTGTCATCCACTACTATGAACTGTTTTCCTTCTGCCATGTTCCAACCTAGCTAGGAGCCAGCTGATTACGGACTGAAACCTCTACAAACTGGATCCTAAATAAACCTTTTCCCCTTTAACTTTGAGCGTTGGCTATTTTGTCTCACCAACAAGAAAAGTAATTAAGACACAATTTGGTTGTTGCTATGATGTTACCTGGCCAAGTGGCTCAACAGCCTTGGGAACTGGCTGTTGAAAGGGCAACAGTTGGGAAAGCTTTGGAGATACCAGCTGAAAAAATAAAGCTGTAACACATGAGGCTATACTGTGTGGGATGCTGTTCAGAGCTCAGAAAGCCATAAATCCAGTAAGAACCAAGCTCATGAGGTTTCTGCTAGGAAGGAGAACTAGACTGAATGTGCACAGACAATGTGTGTTATGGCTTGGCAGAAAGTTTGTCTGCATTTTGTTTGACAAACTGCAAAGCAATATTTTTCCAGAGACTTTGCCTGAGATTGAGCTTAACAGAGATGGAAATTAATGTTGTGGAAAAGATTTCAATGCAGCCAAATATTGAGGTGATGGCATGGCTACTGTTGGGTGTTTTTAGCCAGATCTATTTTGAGAATCAAGAGCAAAGAAGCCAGAAGAATGATTTAAAACATTTTGAGTTTGGCCAGAAAGGATGCTTCAGTAAAACTGTAAGCTATAAAGACAAAACAAAGGAGACCTTGATTGCTAAGAAGGAATAAAATAGAAAAGATGGCTTAAGGGCATCATAAGAAGTGATAGGATTCTACACTCTGTGACTTCAAAATGTCAAAAGTGAAAGACTTGGCTTTGAGAAAAAAGTCCCAGAGTACTATGTTCCAGAATGGTGGCAGTCAAGAGAATTTGTTCCTTAGAAGTAGGTTCAGGGTGCTCAGCAAACTAGGCCTGGATGCACACACTTGTAATCCCAGCACTTAGGAGGCTCATGCAGGACTGCCAAGGGTTAAAAACTGGTCTGGGCTGCATAGTGTGTTCAAAGCCACCTTGCACTACATACAGAGACCCTGTCTTAAAAAAAAAACAAAAAACACAACAACAACAACAAAATTAGAGTGCTCAGAAATTTAGGTACATGACCCCTACAACAAAAGAAGAAAATCTGTCTACTGCTCCATTTGACAGTAGACACTGGCATCATCCATGTGGTGCTGGTTTCAGGTACACACAGAATGGAAGAGCTGGGAGTCAGGAAGGCGTCCACCCAGATTTCAAAAGACCTGGGTGGCCAGGCAGTGTGCCCCTGAGAAAGCAGTGTGTGAAGTTGTGAGAATGAAGCCAAATGTATAGTGGAGACACTAGAAGTTTGGAAAAGCCAGGAACATGGATTATCTGAGGAACACTGCAAAGAGGGAGCAGAGTGGCCCCAAGAAAGAAGCCATGGGAGCGACAACCCCCAGAAGTGCTATAGGGACAGACCCACCCAAGCTCTTTGGAGTTTGTGTCTTGCCACAGAATGCCTCTGATGCTGAACATAGAAATACTATATTTAATGTTTGCACTGATGGATTTTGTACTGGCTTTTGTCCCACTCCTTTGATACCCCTGTTAGTAACTTTTGGAATGAAAATGTCTTATCTTGTGCCACTGAATGTTGGAAGTGTTTAACTTTCTTTTCATTTGTACAGGGGTACACAGCTAAGAGTTTGCCTTAAATCTCAGAGGAGACTTGCTGAAACTGTTAGAGCTTTGGCAACTATTGAAGAGAGACTAAATGTATTTACATAAAGGGATGCATATAAGTCTTTGCGGGGAGAGGACAGAATGTTACAGAATGTTGTGTCTGGATGTCCCTCTGAAGTCTCATGAGCTCATAGAGTTTTTTGGGAAGTGGTTGAATCCAGAGTGTGTGATTGATTTGTAGTGCAAGGCTGGGATTAAAGGTGGGTGATTACTAGATCAGTCCACTACTTGAATTTGCATTGTCCTAATTCTGGTAGACTGGATACCATACAATGGACAGAAAGAAGCTTGTCCCTTTCCTCTCTTGTTGTTTTTCTTGTCTTCCACTGCCACAAACTGGCCCTCTACTAAGTGCCACCCTGTCTTGGAACCAACTGATTATGGACTGAAATCTCTGCAAACTGTGAGGTAAATAAACCTTTCCTGTCTTAAGTTTGTGTGCCAGGTATTTGGTCTCAATGAAAAGCAAGGTAACTAAGACAATGTTGAAAATTACAGTACTCTGCTAAAGGAAATAGAAGAGGATATGAGAAAATGGAAAGATATCCCTTATTCTTGTGTAGGTCAAACCAATATAATGGTAATAGCCATACTTCTAAAACTGTTGAGATTCAGTGCTATTTGGTTAAATATACCAATACACATACTTCACAGAGATAGAGAAAATAGTCCTAAAATTCATTTGGAACACGAACAGACCTACAATAGTAAAAGTAATTCTAGGTAACAAAGGCAAGGCAGAGGGCATTGCAATCCCTGAATTCAAATTATACTAGAAAGCTATCATGACAAAATGGCATGGTACTGGAAAAAATACAAAAATACAAAAAAGAACAGATCCAAGGATCAATGGAACAGAATAGAAGATGCAGAAACAACACCTTCACTGAAAGAAAAATAGCCTCTTGGGTACATAGTGCTAGAAAAACTGGCTTTCTACACGCTGAAGAGTAAATTTAAACCCACATATCTTCCCACAGAAATAAACTAAAATAAAAATGGATCAAAGATCTAAATATCAAAACAGAAGCACTAAATCTACTGCAAGTTACAACAGGTAAGACTCTTGAAGCATGGTGTAAGCAAAGACATAATAAACAAAACTGTTGGGAGCCGCAGCCCCGAGCCCGGTCGCCTCACTTGGCGGACGTGAGGCCTGTAGTAAAGAGTGAAGCCTGAGGTAGATTGCCCCTCCCATCGAGCACGTTAGTTTCCTGCTTACCGCGTAAGCAACCCGCTCAACAATATAGTCTGCCTGGCAACTGATGATGTTAGCCAATCAGCTTGCCTTGCTTACTTTAACATGATTGGACACTGTATCCGTATATATACTGGTGCCACCCCTGGGGGGGAAGAAGAAGCCCGGAAGTAGAAGCCCAGAAGGAGCCGCGGAGAGCGGACCGGTAGAGGCTTCGGAGCGAAGCCCGGAAGGAGCCGCGGGGAGCGGACCAGAGGAGGCTTCGGCTGGGAGCGATCCCAGGGCAGGCTGTACGGAGAAGGAAAATAAAAGAAAAGGTTGTCCACTGCCAGACTTTGTCGTGTGTCCTTCCTGCCGGCCGGGAGCGGACATCGACACAAAACCTTGATCACACAGATTATATTACAAAGAATCACCAGTTAGGAGTTTATCATACTAAAAAGCTTTTGCACAGCCAAATAAACTAACAGTGAAGAGATAACCCACCCGATGGGTAAAACTCTTTACCAGGCATTCTTCAAAAGATTAATATCTAGAGTATATAAAGAACTAAAAACAATCATATCCCCTAAATCTAAAGAGGATTCAAAATAGGCATCTTAAAAAGGTGTTTCTCAGACAAAGAAGTACAAGCAGGAAGTAAATATATGAAGAAAGTACTCAGCATCACTGGCATTCAAGAAATGGAAATTAAAACAACATTGAGATTCCATCTCACTCCAAAAAGAATGACTATTATCTAAAATCAACCAATAAAAAATGCTGGCAAGGCCGTGGGTAAAAGGAACCCTTCCCCATTGTTGATGGCAGTGTAAGTTTGTACACCAAATATGGAAAGCAGTATGAAGATTCTTCAAGATACAAAAGCTAGGCGTTCCATTTGACCTAGCTATTCCTGTCTTGTTATCTTTCTGACAGTTAAAGCATTATACCACTGTGATATACACACACAGTCATACTTATAACAGCATAATTTGTAACAGATAAATCTTAGAAACGCCCAAATGCCTATCAATGAATGAATGGATAATGCAAATGTGTTTTTTATACAATGGAGTACTACTCTGCCATGAAGGAGAATAAACTGAAGACATATCTAGGTAAATGAAGGCTCCTTGAGGCCATACTCTTCAGTGAAATAAACTGGACAAACATGTTTAAAAACTGCATTCTTTCCCTTGTGTCAGAAACTAAAAGGGTAAATAAGACCCAAGACCAATGATAGATAAAGGGCAGTAGAAAGAAAATGTTCAAAGGGGAAAGGGAGGAAAAGGGGGTGTGGGAGATGGCAAGGAAGGGAAAAGGGAAAAAAGGAGAATAAATGGGGAAAAAGCTTTTGCAAATAAGCATAGAAAAGAAGAGGGAAACTAAAAGAAGAATCAAGATATCATACGTACAAGCATAAATTTCCTATGATGATTGTGATTTTCATGTATATCAAAAGTGTACCAATAAAATTAATTTTTTTTAAAAAAAGTTTGCAATGGAACAGATTAACAGATTCAAACATTACTACAAAGACACTCAGCTACCTTATATTAGACAAAGGGGCTAAACACGTTCACTGGAAGGAAGATAGCCTCTTTAATAAACGATGTTGGAAAAATTGGCTTTCCACGTGCCGAAGACTGAAAATAGGCCCATGTCTATCACCATGTACTACACTAAAGTCAAAATGGATCAAGGATCTAAACATTGAAACAGAAACACTAAATCTACTGGAGGACAAGGTTGGTGAAATCTCAAAGATACAGGGGTAGGCAAAAAAATCATGAGTAAGCTGGGCATGGTGGCTCACGCCTGTAATCCCAGAACTCAGGAGGCTGAGGTGGGAGGATCGTTGCGAGTTCAAGACCAGCCTGAGCTACATAGTGAGACCCCGTCTCAAAAAAGACAAAAAAATCATGAATAAAATGCAAACCACATGGAAAATACTTCAAAGAATCAACAACCGGGATCTCATATTACTAAAAAGTTTCTGCACTGCAAAAGAAATCACCACAAAGTGAACAGAAAACCCACAGAATTGGAAAGAATTTTAGCCAACAATCCCTCAGACAAAAGATTTATATCCAGAACATATAAAGAACTGAAAAATATCAAGCCCTCTCAAATTTAATGACCCTTTCCAAAAATGGGCATCAGAAATGAACACAGAGTTCTCAGATGAAGAAATACAAATGTCACATAAATACATGAAGAAATGTTCACCATCACTAGTCATTGGAGTAATGCAAATTAAAACAGCATTGAGATTTCATCTCACTCTGGATAGAATGGCTGATAAGAAAACAACTAATAACAATTGTTGGCAAGGATTTGTGGGCAAAAGAAACACTGCTCCACTGTTGGTGGGAATGCAGACTTGTGTTACCATTGTGGAAATCAGTATGGAGATTCCTCAAGAAACTAGGATTGGAAGTTCCATTCAATCCAGCTATTCCCCTCCTGAGTATTTGCCCAGAAAAATTGAAAAGGTCATGTCACAGAGATACATGTGCACCCATGTTTGTAGCAGCACAATTGTGACAGCTAAATCTCGGAAACAACCAAAATGTCCATCAACTGCAGATGAAAAAATTGTGGGATTTTTATACAATGAAATATTACTCAGCTATAAAAAAGGATGATCTTGGGCCTTTATAGGTAAATGGAGACAACTTGAAAATATCCTCATCGGTGAAATAAACAAGACTCGTATTAGTAAATATCACATTGTCTCTCTAGTGTAAAAAATAATAAAAACTGACAGAATAATGGGATCCTAAAAGTATAATAGACATTGTGAAAGTGAAAGGGAAGGAAAGTGCTCTCAAGGGTATAACAGTATATACAGCGTGTAAGATAGATGACCATATTACTGAATTTCTGTTGGATCTTTGAACAAAATGACTTGCACTGGCAATGTTTGAGTATCTAGCCACTATTTATGCTTTGATTTTGTGACTTTGCCAACTATTTTTTTAAGACAACAATAAGTAATATATCAACTAGTAGTTCTATGATAATTTTTTAAATTCGGTATTGTTCTACCCTTTTTCCCTGTTTTTCTATTTTTTTCCTTTGAAAAGGAGAGAGAACAATATGCAACATAACAACCATTGTTCAATTTCTTTCATTCTGTTTTGAAAACCTATATTGTTATTGTTTTGAGATTGCTGTTGTTGTTTATGCCTTTTGCTTTTTGTTTTTCTTTTCTGACTTTTCAAATTAAAAAAAAAGAAAATCTGCATCTTCGTTTGTACAATGGAGGTCATGATGAGCACCCCAAGGACTTTACTCCAGGAGAACCATGCGCACGTCTGTGAACATGACACTGTGAAAGTTTCCGACGACTGCCATTTCCAATCTACTTTAGAATGAAGCAAGGTAGAAAGAAGGTAGCAAAATAAATAAGAAACAAGTGATTTCCTGCTTCTCAGTTGTCCCTCTAATAAATTCTCACGGGCGCCTGACGGGAAATGAACCCTCCAATTCTGAACTGCATAGCTGACATGTCCAGAGACGCCCTGGAAACCACAGCAAAATGCAATCTATCACATAACTTACCCTTTTTAACTTCCATTGTGCTTACATGTTTCAAAAGACTACTTAACTCTCTCAGAGTTAAATATTTTCTTATTCTGGAGAAGGAAAATTACGTTAGAAAACAGGCTGTAGAATAAGGAGTAATACTGAAAAGCATTTTGCTGTTAGTCTAACTATACTCAGTAGGAAGAAGCAAGACGTTTCCCATCCGTCTTCCTGAAGCGCGGGTCGAGCCTTCCCAGGTCTGCAGAGGCTCCCTGTGTCCCTCCACAAGCGTCCAAGCCTCCGCACAGACACTCCTCACCTGCCATTTCCTTCTCACCTCATCATTTACACTCCTAAACATGCTGCAACCTGGCACCTCTCTCCTCGACTGGCAAAGTACTGAGAAACCCATGACATTTATGCAGGTGTTTCTGTTTTAATCTCGCAAGAATCCTGGAAGTTTCTAGTAATGCTTGTTACATAGGTGAATAAAAAAGATACAAAGAGGTGAAGTGACAAGTCCAAACTCACATAGCTGGAAAGTGATAAACCCAGTATTGACCTGATCTGACTCCAGGATCTTCGTTCTTCACCTGCCCACCTGCTCTGCCCTCTAGCTCACCTGACATTTGCTAACTCTGATGACGAAACTCTGTCCCACTGGACTTGACATTCCTAGCATTCAGGTCAGTCTTGAATCGGCCAGCAGACGTAGGACCATAATTCCCAGAAACCCATCGCTAAGACACCTGCATGCCGGAAGAGCGGTCCTGCCCTGCTGTGCTGCACGCATTCTCCATGCATCCTCCAGCATTAGCTGGAGTGTCAGCTCGAGCTGCCTTTACTGTGCCACTGCCCAAGCAGCCTGTCTGTAAGATTCAACAGGGAGAAAGAGGCAGTGGCATGGGAGGAACGGAAAGGAAGGAGAGAAGAAGAGGAGAGAAAGACAAGGCTGGCTTGCCTAGCACTGATTACCCTGGAGCACTTTGGCCTGAAATGTGGGATCCCACAGGGTCCCTGGCAACCAGATGCTCCAGATAATACTCAAAGCACCCACAGCACTGCACAGAAGACTGGGGAGGGGTGAGAGACACCCCTTAGTCTGATATCAGATCCACTTGAAGCTTGCTCCATCTGATCACAGCACACAGACGTAATTTCCTTCCGGAAATAATGTTCCTATACTATTTTGTCTCATAGCTTAAAGAATGAAGCTCAGATGGAGAAAAATCTCTCAATCTTAAGATCCTAAGTAAAATAAAAGAAATCAATCATAATCTTTACCGGAACTCAGGATATATATTAAGTGTCTGTAGCAAATTAACAAGATGTGGTGAGGTTAATTCCTCTCCACAAAGAAGTATTTTAATTGTGGCCTAGAATCTCTGACGTGCAAGATTTTTCATAGACTGGTTTTCATTTCAGTTTGCCTAATCAACTAAATGAGGAAATGGTTCTATTTCAAGGGTGGTGAAAGCACTGTTAATGTAAACTTGACCATTTAACTTTCATTATTTTGGGAAGTAAGGATGGAAAAAATACAGAGTAATTTTGTGTTGAGTTCTTAGGGTATTTCACAGTAATCTTTTCAAACTTCCTTATCATAAATACAGGCTTTTTCCGAATCTGAATTTATTTTTCCCTACAGTTAGAAGTTTAGCTACTAAAGCTTTTGCTGGAGTGAAGTACAATAGCTCCCTGGGGGTCCCTTTCTGCTGCATAAGTAATTTTCCTCTTTCTGTCTCTAAAAAGAGTAACACTGTGTCTTTAGAACGTTCTGGGTTCTGAAAGACAGAGGAGCACTTGATTCAGTTGATTAATAAGGACATTAAGAAATATAAAAGGAGACAGGAGTTTAAATCCAAAAAACTACTTTCATTTTTAGAATGCACAACAAAGCTGGTTTCTTTCTGAATTGTTCTGTTTGAGAGGCACGATTCTGAGGCTAATTGGTGATGTTTCTAACACCCTCTTATCCCCTTGTGTTCACAGCTACTTCAAAAGGGACATCTTGGCACTTAAATCTTCCAAAAGATAATCACTCATAGCCCTCCAGGTTTACTGCACAAGGACATTTGTGAAATTAAGAGTATGTTTTTAATATACAGAAAAGATTTTGCACAGAGCATCTGTAGAAGGGGACAAAGAGAAGAACCAGAAATATGGATGGAAGAAAAAGCCTTTGAGGCAGGTGTGTAGCTCAGTGGTTGAATGCACCCCTGGCACATGTAAGGGCCCAGGCTCTATCGAAATCACCATAAGAGAGTGAAGTCACGTGATTCAGAGCCTGCCATTGGTGAAGAGCCCATCTTGTATTTACATAGTGTGTCACAGTTATGTCATGCCTCCACAAACACAAATTTCTGTAATATAACCCATGCAGTGATATAACCAGACACAGCACTCCACATTACCCAAGAAGAAACTCACTAAGAATATAGTATTATTAGTATTTATTGGTATTCCTACTATTTTAAGCATACATTAGGAAAATATCTTCTGTTGAGATGATTCAAGAGTCTATGAAGAAAAGTTCAAAGTTCTCATCTCTTAGCATTCATAATCTGAAATGAACAATAATATTTTAGTAAAAAGACAGCCCAAATGGCATACACTTTAACTAGTAGTATGTAGATACCAGATTTGCACTAATTTGTGTCAAGGGTATTACAAAGAGGGCAGAACAAAAGCACTGCGTGATAGAATGAAAGATAGGTGAGTTTCAAATATTAGCATGGAAAGATCAGGGAGGCCATTGTAACTCATGGATATTCAGAAAGGCCTGTGGGAATCGCAGAAGCCCTTTGCATGACAAAGGAGACATACTTCACTGAGTGTTTCTCAAGTGTGGTCCACTTGGCAGAAATGTGCCAAAGGACTCAACTCAGAGGTGAAGAGATAAGAAATATTTAGCAGCCGATGCCCAAACAAAGGAAGCATGAACTGGAGAAATGGGCATGAAGGTCAGCACTTAACCGTCTCATTGACTATCCTAGCAGCAGAAATTTAGAAACTCATTCAGCAGTTGAAACACAAAAACAAGTCATTGTAGGAGGAAACCAAGCTTACCGTAGTGGGCAGAGCTGACTGCCCCAATAGCCAAGCCAGTTGCTTCCATAGTACAGCAAATAATAAGATTTCTTTTTGCTTTCAAAGGGTGAACAGTATTTCATTATCTACCAGTCTACACAGCACATTTTGTTTATCCATTTATTCACCCGTGACTGCTTAAGATGGAGTCCAGCTGTAGTTATTGTGAATACGGGCTCCAGTGAACACAGGAGTGCTGGTATCGCTTACACGTGCTGATTTTCATTTCTTTCATTATATACCCAGCAGTAGGACTGCTGGATCATCTGGTAGTTCTGTTTTAATTTTTTTGAGGAAATGGCACTGTATAAAAAAGTAATAGGCCATACTGCCTGATAAGAAGAGTTTTCAATATCACAATAGTGCTGCAACAGAGACCAGAGAAAGAAAATGACAACAAAGTCCTGAGGGAAACTCACACTGCACCTAGTGCAAAGTTAAGCTCATTATGTGAATTATCTTCTTTTCCTCACAAAAAGCAAGCTCCTTTTCTAAATGAAGAAACTAGAACTTTGAGAAATTAAATTGCCTAAATTCATAGTTAATAATAGATTCTTATTTTCAAAGACAATTCTTGTAGCTCTAAAAACTCCAGTCCAGCCTCCAATTAAACCTAAAAGGTACATTTATATTTACTATGTAGTTAAGAATATACATTAAATGAATTATCTGAAAATAAACTTAATTTTTAAAAGGCCTATGTTTAAGAGTAAGTTGTTTGAATATAACCTAAGAGAGAACATTCAATAAAGATGAAAGAAAAAAAGGAAAAACATGTTTGCAATAAAAAAGAAAACAATGGACCTCAGGGAATTTCTAGAGATATAAAAAGACAGCTTACTTAAACAGGAAAATCATTATCTGCTGAATATGTTTATAGGAAACTAGAACATTTCATTATTTCTTAATATTGATAGAATACTCACTAGCTGTATGGAAGGTTATACTTCCTGTTGATATAATATATCATCATAGCCAAATTTCAAAATGGGAAAACTCACGCTTATCCATCTCTTAGAAAGAATAGATGACGTTGCTTTTAATAAAATTGTTTAAGCTACCTAATTACTTCGAACTGTCAAGGTCACTGAATTAAGAGTGAAGGCCGTTACCTCTTCAGAAGGCTGTGCAGCTGTATAGTATTTGTTTTGAAAAGTTAAAGGCCTCAGTCAGTCAGCAATCTAGAGGGAAATCTGAGAATTCAGCAGGTGAACCAGACATTAATTCAGAACCAAGGGAAAGGTTTTCTTAAAGACATCACTAAGGATTTTTACCACTAAAACAAAACGGCTCTGCATTGTTACACTGATTTGACCAAAGGACAGATTTCCTAACAGTACATGATCACTTACTGTGAAACAAATCAGTTAGATTTTGGATCAGCCCTTTGACTCTTGGGATCATCACAAGCCCTTTCAAAAGTGTAAGACATTGGGGACAAGAACGGGAAGCTTCCCCTCCCGTGGGGGCAGTAATTGCACCTGACCTGCATCTTCTCTCATGTCACAGCACTCACCCACATTGCCATTTGAATTTCTATGAAAGTTCCAGAAAATGCATTCCTCAAAAATACCATGCATGCAAATTCAAATCTTTCTTCCCTCTCAACGTCACAGATTTGCATTTGAACTTACAGAACTGGAACCTCACTCAACAGCAATGGCTCGAATCCTCTAGCCCTGCAATGTTACTGTGCTCCTGGTGCCATCTGCTGTGGGGGACCCTTCCCTCACGTTAACTGAACTTGAATCAGTAACATCAGATTGCGAATGCTCACCTTAAGAATTTTCTGAAGGTTTTAGTTTGAAAACTCAGACCTAATTACCATCAGAAAGAAAAGATGAAAGAGTAATGCGTAAGCATGAACTTCTAACAAAGGCCAGTAAGTAACCCACTGGAGAGCGTGTGTTAGGTAACGATTAACCCTTCAACCATGTCTAAGCATACAGCTCAATGGTATCAGGCATATCCACATTCTGCACCCATCCCCACCAACTGTCTCCAGGACTCCTTTAATCCTGCAGGAGAAACTCACAGGGTATCTTTTAAATAAATCCTGAAGTTGACAACATGACAGGCTGCACTTCAGTTTGCAAGGAAGAAGGCCCAGGAGTGTTGTAAAGATTATTTGTACAGGCACCGCTTAATGCAGCAGTGCTCCCTGGCAGAGACCCGCCCAAAGGAATTTCTAAAGCTTGGACTGATGCAATGCTTGACTAAATCCAGTTTAGGAGATGTTGCCCAGTCAATTACTGCCGCTTCCTAGGAGGATTTTGCTGTTGTTCTTTCTCTCTACATTTTGCTCTGCAGGTGGAACCAAAATGTGTGTGTTTGTATGTTTTTATCTAAGAATGCTACATAAGAACAACTGGCATATTTTATTATTACAGAAATTGAGCTAGGAAGCAAGATAGAAAAGAGTTCCTTTATCCCTGGAGATTCTGTTTCTTCCTCTTTTTGGAAACTGGGGGGAAAGGTGCATAAACAAATTGCGAGCACATCAGGAAACTCAGGGTACGCAGCCTAATGTGCAGAGGGCCCTTCAGAACGGCAGGCAGCGTTAGCCTCAATATTGGACAAGATGTTTGCCTCCCATGCTGCCTCGTGAAGACAATCTGCCTGACATGGATGCAGGGAAGCTGCATGAAGTGATGGAAGATGTAGATGGAAACAACCATGATGTCAGGAACTCAATGGCAGGGATGAAGCAGTCAGAGGCAAAACAAATATCCGAGCAGCCAGGTGACCCAATAATCATCCCAGACCCCTTAGAAAGACACCCATCCATTCATTCAGCAAACATGTGCTAATATCCTCCTCTCTCTACAAGGTAAAGTTAAGCTTTAAAGAGTTGCTTTAGTTTCCTAGAGTTGTCATAATGCAGTATCAAACTAGTCAGCTAAGGTCTGCAGGTCAGAAGTCTAAAGTCCATGCTGCCTAAACAGGCTCTAGGGAAAGATCCACTCCAAGCATAGCTCCTAGCTTCTGGTTGCCTCAAGCAGTCCGTGGCTTGTAGACACATCACCCCAATCTTGCCTCTTCACAGGATGATCTCTCTGGCTGTCTTCATGTTGTTTTCCTCTGTGTGTCTCATGCACTCTCTATAGTCATATTAAATTAGGGCCAAGTCTACTGATGTCATTTTAACTTGCTTGCCCTTGTAAAGACATTATTTCCAAATCCACTCATAGCCCTGAACATGAGAGGTTACAATTCTAGCATATCTTTTTGGAGAACCACAGTTTAACCCTAACAGAGACACTAGGAGGAGATACAAACTGTCATAGAGAGGAATCTCACACTGTGACAAGGATGTAGGAAAATATTCATCTCAGTGATGCTCAACACACTGGTACAGGTCACGAGATTATGGGAGCTGATACATGTTATTTTTATTGCTTTGGATTAATAAGGACCTTATCCTTTATACCATTTTCTTCGAGGCATGCAACCTTTTAGAGTAAGCAAAGAGACAAAAACCTTCAGGTGGAACCTCCTTGGCAATGGCTTCCCTCTTAACTGCTTAACTTAGTAACAATAACATTCACGGTTCTCCAACATTCATGTATTCTTGGGAGTGAGGAAGAGAGTCAAATTACAAAAACATAACACAAAATATGCCATTTATAAGATACTTTTTTTAAAAATCTGTCTTATAGGAAAACTTTCCCCAACACTTTAAATATTATTAATCAACGAAGAGTAAGATTTTAAACCCATATAAGTAATTTCCAGACACAGAGTAAATACATTTTTTTAAGTATCAAACTAAAGGTGATTCTTTAAGTTTTGATTTATACTCAGAAATAGGAGTGATACCACTGCTGTAAAGAAATTCAAAGGATTCCAGCTGTCACCAATAGCAAAACTCTATGAATTACCCAATGTGGCTACATGGTAAAGGAGCCATGATTCTTCAAGCCTAAAGCCTGTGTTCCTGAACTTGCCATATACAGGAAATACTCATTTATTAAGTTTTAAAATTTGGTTGTCTTTCAGAAATATGAGACTAATTCAGTGAGATTTAGAAAAATGAAACAGTGAATTCAATCTAATGCAAAGTAGTGCAGAAGCAATGTTAAATTTTCTTACGAAGCAAAACAAGAAAACGAATCTTATACAACTTGTATTATTATTAAACGTCCATATTATTAAACAGTATAACCACAGAGATTTCAATGTTTTCTTTGAGACAAGAACCTTGCTTTCACTTGGAAATTTTTTCAAAGAAATTCAGACGATTCTGTTTCTCCTTAGATACACAGTTTGCAAATATTTTCCCCCATTCTGTAAGTTGTCTCTTCACTTTACTGATTGATTGCTATCTTGGGCAAAAGCTTTTAGTTTGACATAATCCCATTTGTCTATTTTTGCTTCCATTGACTGTGCTTTTGGGATCTTAGCCAAGAAATCTAACACCCTTAGTGGTTATTACACAACATTTACAGGTCTTGAAACACCATATTTGCTATATAAATATGTACAGTTACTATATATCAATTGACAACATTATGTTCTCCCAATAGGTTGCCGCCATCCGTAGAATTAGTATTAGGAAACATACCTTGATGTTTTCCTCTTGTCGGTATTGCTTCCAGTTCCTCCCGCCATCACTGAACATCAGGAGATAGCTGGTCACCCAGTCAGAGCTCCCGTATCCTCCTTGTGTTGCCACAGCAGTGACCTCCATTCGCTCTCCAAGGTCAATCTGCAGCCATTGGTATTTATTTGATACCAGTGGGGTCCATCCGCCAGCTCCTTTTATGGAACAGAAACAGCAGAAAAATGATAAAGTAAAACAAATAATTTCACTTGTCAGTTACTAGAATAGAAAGCTGTAATATGAGGAATAAAAGTTTAAATTTACAGACTAAGTTTGAGAAAAAGAAATTCACACCAGAAAAAAGCATGAAATGTAAGATTGGAAATGGATGGACCCTACATTGTTTTCATATTTCTCTAGAAAGATCCTCTGTTCTGTGGAGGACAGGTGTCACATTAAGTGAGAAAGTGTCTGATGTCACGTCAGGCAGCCAATTCAGCATTCCTATCACTTTGCGGATGAGTGCATTTAATAGATCGGGGCAGGATTTGCCCTTTGCCAGACAGAAGAGATTAATTTCTATGGCAGGAAATAGAGTATTGAGCACTAAGTAAACAAAAATAATCACAAAGCCGGGGATCTAGCTCACGGCACAAGCACCTGCCTGGCAAGTGCAAGGACTTGAGCTCCATTCCTGGTATCAAAAAAAAAGGCACAAAGTGTACTTAAAATGCTGACAGTCTTATAGGATTTAACAGTGACCCAGGACCTACGAAGGAAGCTCAGCAGTGGAGTGTGTGTTTTTCATGTGTGGGTCCCCAAGTTTGAGCCCCATTATTTCAAAATAAGCACATGAAATAATTCTTCTAAGAGAGTACTTTGTGAACCGATCTCAATTGTGTGCAATTGAATTCTGAAGTAGATAATAAAATAGGTGTTAACAGAGATTAAGTGCTGTGGGTGGGAGGATAACAGGGGAAAGAAATTCCTAACTAAAAAGTACAGAGGAACAAGGAATCGAGTGAATTCTGGGCAGGGCATATCAGGCCCTCTGTTCTCCCTAGCCAGAGTAGGAGGATACTGAGGGAGAGCTTAATCTCAGTTTCACACACCCAACATTCAGCCAGCTCCAAAACACCCAACCTAAGGGCAAATGAGTTTTGGGGGTACATCTAGATATAAACCATAACATACAGAATTTCAGAACTAGAAGACAATGCTGCCTTCAAAGACCAACTACTCAGACATCTTAAAAAGGATAAAAGAACATTAGAAATGGATCCAACAACTGCTATATAATGCAAAGAAGATTAAGTGGAATAAGTTAAAAATCAGAAGACAACACAAATGGCATACACGAGAACCATCTTCTAGCCCTTCATCATGGTATTCAAGATGGGGGAAGATTTATTCTTGGGCTAACTGTAGCATATTCATTTTGCCTCCTGCTAGAGACAGTGCGTGGATTTCTTCAACCCTCAGTGGAGACTGCACCCAGAGTTCTCGCCCTCTACCTGTTGTTCCTTCCACTTTAATTGCTCAGGGAATAACGTAATATCATCTACCATTTCTATTCTCACTAAACTTAACTAAAGTTTATGAGCACTTGGGGCCAGATTATGACCACATCATATGTGTTGTCCTTAATTCCAAAGACAGTCTTATAGGAGAGGGCCTTTTTACTACTACCTGCTGGTCTGGATCTTGGACAACTTGTTAATATTTATGCAGCTAACAAGTGACTTAAGAGGTTTTGGATCCAGAACTGTATCTACTATTATTGACATATCATTTTGAAGATACTGACTGTGGTGGGGTTTTCTAAATAAATGTGCAAAGGATGCAACATAAATTTGGGAGTGAGCAGGTCTGGCTACACTAGAAAGTAGGCAATGGCCTGATATTCCCTATTTCTGGTCAGTCTGTACAGTGATATAGTTCAGTGAGGGTTCATCGCCCAGCATCTTCCTGTTGAAATCTACTAAATCTACTGTTCTTACCTTGGCCCATGCGAAATCTTTCCAAAATCCATCTGATTAGCATTCAAGAGTTCTAGGCACACCGCTACTTAAGCTAAATAATTTTGTTATTCTTTCAAAGATGAGTTGGGAAAAGAAAAAAAGAAATGTAAGCCAACTCATGATTCCAATATGGCACAGTGAGAAATTTATATATATAATTATCTTAGGAATTTTCACATTGCTGAGACATAATACCCAACACTGACAATTTACAGGAAGGTGGATTTATTTTGGCTCACAATTTCAGAAATTTCAGTCCATGGTTAGCAAGTTCAAATGCAGAAACAACATGACAGAAAGACCTGCCACACAAGAAAGCCGCTCATTTCATGGAGGCCAGCAAGAAGAGAGAGAGAAGAAAGGAAACAGAAAGTTACACGCCCAGTGGCCCATCTTCTCTGACCAGATGCCACCTCTAAGCAGCGCGTTCAGCTGCTGCACTCCCCAAGGGGTTATCTATTAATTAATAGAGCTCTCCCATGACTCAGCACATTTACCATCCTGCCTCTGAGCTCACTAGGCTTTGGGGGTACATTGCCAATCCAAACCATAACAGTCTACCCCTGGCTCCCCAAAAGACTCATGCCCATCTCCTTATGCAAAACACATTTTCTTTACACCTAAGATTTGCCAAAGTCTTATGAGTTCCAGCCTTGCTGAGAAGTCCAAGCCCAACATCTCCTCTGAGACTCAATGCAAATGCTTATCTGTGAGCCCCTGAAAAATAATAAAGATTAAATACTTCCAATGTTCTATGCATAGGGTAAAATTGCCATTCTAAAGCAGAGGAAAAGGATAAAAAGAAATTGGATCAAAATAAGAACACACTCTAGCAGGGAAACCATTAAGTCCTGTTGCTCGATGTCTATCATCTAAGGCCAGCTGTGGCAAAAACATTTGAGTGCCCCACCTCTATGGAACTACCAGCTGCAGCATTGCTAGTCACAGATACCGTGGCCTCTATCCTAGGTTTACTTTGCCCTCTGCCTAGGGCTTTCCTCAGCAAACGATCCACATCTTTGGTATGCCATTCTCTGGGTTTCAACTGTACTTTAGATTTACTGTGACATCTTTATTCACTGCTCGCTCAAAGGCAAACTGCCTAGCTTCCAATGCCTTCCTTTGAAATCTGGGGAGAAGCCTCCCTGACACTACAACCTTTGAATTCATCATGCCTATAAAACCACCATCATAAGGATGATGTCAAAATTTGCCACCAGTTTGAATAATAGCTGGGCTTTCAGCTCTGATCTTTTCCCTTTGATTCTCACTGTAGACCTTGCTAAAAGCCATCAACAGTACCCATGCCACACTCTGTATCCTGCGGTGCCTTAAAAGTTCCTCCTGTGGATTAGACTGAGACAGTCTCCTTCAAAGTTTTACGAAATGAACAAAATGTAGACATATTTTATGCCAGGGGCTGTTTCAAGTCCAGCTGCCAATGGAGTTCTTATTCTGAACTAAAACCTCTTGAGCCAAGCTTTAACTGTCTGCATTTTGATCAGCATTCTGGTCATCTGGGTTCTCACCAGAATCTCTCATCAAGCTCAATGTACAGTATTCTAAGCATTCTTTCTCCACAATCTCTTAAACCTTTCTAAACTCCTTCTACAAACCAATTCCAAAGGTTTCTAGACAACTTCATCAGGTTGTCATAGCAACAACCCCACTCCTGACACCCACATGTCTTTATCACTCTCTCAACACTGAGACACAATACCTGACACCCTCAATTTAAAGGAATACAGGTTTATTTTGGCTCGCAGTTTTTCAGAAGTTTAAATGCATAGTTGATAGGCCCAAATGCAAAAACAGCACAGTGGAAGATCCTGCTACAAAGGAAAGCTGCTTGTGTCAAGAAGTCCAGGAAATTTTAGCCAACAATCCCTCAAAGGGCTTATATTCAGAACATATAAAGAATGGAAAAACATTAAGCTCCCCAGATTCAAAGATCCTCTCCAAAAATGGGCATTGGAGATGAGTTCTCAGGTAAAGAAATACAAATGGCAAATAAATATATGAAGAAATGGTCACCATCACTGGTCATTTGAGAAGTGCAAATTAAAGTAGCACTGAGATTTCATCTCACCCCAGAAAAAATGGCTGCTATCAAGAAAACAACTGATAACAAATGTTGGCGAGGATGTGGAGGAAAAGGAACACTGCTCCATTGTTGGTGGGAGTGCAGACTGGTGCAACCACTGTGGAAATCAGTGTGGGATTCCTCAACAAACTAGGATTAGAAGTTCCATTCAACCCAGCTATTCCCAGAAAAATTGAAAAGGTCATGTCACAATGATATATGTGCACCCATGTTTATAGCAGCACAATTTGTGATAGCTAAATCTTGGAAACAACCAAAATGCCCATCAACAGCAGAGTAGATTAAAAAATTGTGGTATTTTATACAATAGAATACTACTCAGCTATAAAAAGGATCGTCTTGAAGCCTTTATTGGTAAACGGAAGCAACTTGAGAATATCTTCATTAGTGAAATAAACAAGACTCACATTAGTAAATATTGCATTGTCTCTCTAGTGTAAAAAATAAGAACTGGCAGAATAATGGTACCCAAAAAGCATAATAGAAACAAAAGTATAATATATGTAAAAGTATAATAGATATAATAGATATTGTGAAAGTGAAAAGGAAGGAAAGTGCTCTATAGGATATAACAGTGCGCATAGTGTGTAAGATCAGTGTTCTTATTACTAAATTTCTGGTACATCATTGAACAAAAGGGTCTGCACTGCCAATGTTTTAGGGTCGAGCCACTTTTTATGCTTTGATTTTGTAACTTTAATAACTATTGTTAAGATGACAATACGTAATGTATCAACTAGTGATTTTATGATGTTAAACCTTTTTTTAGTTGTGTATTCTACTTTTTCCTCATTTTTTTATTTTGTTTTTTTTTCTTTAATTTTCTTTTCTTTCTTTCTTTAAATGAAATTTAAAAAAAAAAAGAAGTCCAGGAAGCAGAGAAAGAAGGAAGGAGCCTTGGAGGGATATATACCCTTCCAGATCCCTCCCGGGACCCACCACTTCCCTGACCAGGCACCACCTTCTAAGGCACATTTAGTTATACACGAGTAGAGTGTTCCCATAATCCAAGTCTTGCCTCTTAGTACATGAAGTTTTGAGGGGATGCTTATGATCTAAACTTAACACAGTTGAAAGCTTGAGAAACTATTAAATATTTTGGATTTTTCCCTTGTTTTTATAAATTACCACTGATGATACATTCTTGGTTCATATTTTTTTGTAATCCTTTGTTGGTACTTTCAGTTCATTTCCCTAGAAGACCAGAAAGAATAATTAAAAAATAAAAACACACGTGGAGCAGTAGAATGAGAGAAAATGAACCAGCACGTCCCTAGTATGCTGCCCTCGAAACTAACCTGTCATTGGAGGAGGCAGAAGGCCCTGGTCCTCCCCATTACTCTCATGATTCACAGTTCTTTAGTTTGCGTTAGTAGTTGCCCTCCGGCTAACAGACCACATTTCTTTCTCTTTTTTTTTAAAGAAAAACAAGACAAAACAGAAAAAAGGGAAGAAGTAATACAGAATTTCAAAGAAAAATATTAACATTAAGAAATTGCTAGTTGGTAAGTTACATGTTGTCCTTTTAGAAATAGTTGTTTAAGTTACAAAATCAAAGCATAAAAAGTGGACAGTCAAACAGTGACAGTGCAGACCATTCTGTTCAATGATCTAATATAAACTTAGTAATATGGTCATCGTTCCTACACACTTGAACGTCCATATAGTTATATCCTTTAGAGCACTTTCCTTCCCTTTCATTTTTATAACATCTATTATGTATTTTATACCACATTTCAATTAATCAATTTTAATCACGATGAAGACATAATATTCATATGTAAATAAGCCATAGTTTTCAGCACTGCTGATCAAATGATAAAACATTGTCATTAGTAGATTTTCATCAAGATGTCACAGCCAGGAAACCTACAATCCCCCCCGGGCTTCAAGGGTATGTTGCTGTGTGCATGATTTAACTACATGAGGAACAGAAATGGTGAAAAATATAACAATACACTGGATAGTACTTGTCTAGTTGCCTTATTAAAGGCAGACTTGATAGTTGACATAGAGGTCGACAGAGGAGAAATAAAAAAAAAAGGAAACAAAGTTGGCTGATTCCACCAAGCGTGTGGTACCTGCCCATTCAGTTTCTGAAATGAAGAAAGATGTTCTTATTTTTTTAAGTAGTTAGGTTGTGCTGGGATGTAACAGTGGTATAGAACAGGCCTGGCATGTTGAGAATCAAAATTCAATCCCCAGAACCACACACACACACACACACACACACACACACACACACACACACACACTATAAAATTAAAAAATAGTAAAGGGAGCAAAATAATAACAGTAAAAGTCATCTCATGGAATTGCAAGGAGACCCCATACGGTAATTGATGAGAAAGTATTTTAAAACTGTAAACTACTACACAAAGATTATGCCATGTCCAATTTTTATTTTCTTTAAGTTAAAGGTGACAAAACTCTTGCTTTCCCTGCTTTGACAGAGACGAGGTTACATTCACAGTGATCCTATTTACCCGAGGAGCATCTTGTCTTAATGCCTTGTATTTTACCATCACTAAAGCTTCCCACACAGAGGAAACAGCATGTCCTCCCAGCTTACTCTCTTTTGCCATCACAAGACTTTCTTTTCCCTGCTCTTCGTTCCCATCTTCTGGCACAGCACTACATCTGAACCGAGTAACACGTTATAATGTACTCAAAAAAGCATTCCCAGACAACTCAGCAGGTACTGGCTTTCCTCAGAGCCTGTGAGTTACAAAAGCGCCTTCCGCTCACTCATTATACACGTTCTGACTGCGAGTTTCCATAACTGAATAAGAGTAAAATTTTACCTCATGCCTGATGAGCATCAAGTGTCATTTTTAAAGGGCAGTTATTTTTATAAAGAATGACCTGGGACCATAGCAAGAGCGCTGAGCTTTGCGGCTGTTTTATTCCTGAATGACCACACGAAGGGCACCTGTTTCATCTGGAGTTTCATCCATTTTTGAACTGCAGATCTCTAACAAAATGAGTAAAGCTTTGCTACTTATTTTGCAATGGAAAATAAGGGAGGGAAGATGAAAACCTTGAAGCAAACATTGTATGCTGAGAATGCCACCTGATATTTCCGTTCACGCTGTCATTTTTCATTTCTTAAGGCATTCAGTGGTTCTGATTTATAGAATCTGTTTATGAAATGAAGAAAATAGCAGTTAATTTATACACCCATAAATATATCATTTTAAAAATCAAGAAAATATTAATATGATGTATCTATCAATCACTGCCCTTATACATAACCTGTTTGAATTATGCCCCATAAGTTTTCTGACTGTATGTTACAATTTTGTATTTGCTTCACGTCAGGTAGTCACACTTTTCTATCAAAGGAAAAAAGAAAAGCTGTATCCTCTGCATCGCCACTCTCTCGGTCTATGGTAGGTACAGTTTCATTCCTCTCTCCGTAACTGCATAGAGTTCAATAAGAGTTCACAAGAGTTCCTTGTGCACTCTTCCTTCATCCAGTGAGTTATCTGGTAAGACACATAATCTCACTCTGGCAAGCATGGGAGGCCTTGTCTCTGTTTGATGATAGAAATAATGAGACAGAGGAGGCGGGCATGCAAACGGGCACAGGGTCAGAGACGGGAACAGCGTCAGAGGGCCCTGAAGCTGACTCCACTCTTCTCCGTGTGTTTTATTCCACTTCCCAGGTAGTTTGTTTTCTTATGGGAGTGATAAACACTCTTTGTCTTTTTCTTTCTTATTTAATGTCACTTGGTATCATGGGAGGAAACTCAAGGTGAAATGCTTAGAAATAACAGTTTCAGTGAATAGCAAATTAGCCACCTGCATGTGACAGATTAGCCAGTCAACTAAACATCTGCAGTCCATCCTCCTCCAAAACATTTATTTTCTCACTAAGGAGGCCATGCAGGTAAACTGAATATACTTTGTAAAATTGCTTTGTAAAAAATATACTTTGTATGGAGAAAGACAAGTATTTATTATTACTGGTGTATTATTATTGGTGCAGTATGATAATCTTTCCATGTGAATGCAATAGGAATGTGCTCTAAATGTTACAATAATGTAAGTACCATTGACAAATAAGTTTATAGAGATAAAATTAACGAAAAATGTGTTCCACCAAAGCTATGAATTCCTTGAAGAAAATACTACGACCTAAAAACAATCCAGTTGCCAAGTATTGCTGTGAGAGAGAATAGACACATATGTATATGTGCTGCAGAAATTCGGGTGCATCCTTTAATGTTGACTTTAATACTAAGGTAGGACGGTGAGTTACAGAACCCACTGTTGTGATTTACCAGCCCCTGTCATTGGTCATGACACATCAGTTTTATAGCACACATTAAAATACCATCCAGAAATGCAATGTTGTTTTTAATTTTTATATTTGAAATAATTACTTTTATAGAAAATAGTAAACAGAATGCAGAAAAGAGATGTGTATCCATATCATTTCCCCAATAATTTCATGTTATATAATTACAGTGCAATATCAGAACCCAGGAAATGATGTATTTGTATGATTCTCAATCAGCTTGTGACGTTAAAGTTCGGTAACCATCACCACAACACCCATCCTCACTGCTTCTCTTTATGATGAGGTATAGCAGCCATGGATTTGTCCTCATTCCTGTAAAATCCTCTGATCCTCGGGTTTTTAACTGGTCTTTCTTCTCTTCTCAATTTTTTCACTGGCATTTGTTTAATACATAAGGTACTGTTTTTATATGTATATACAGGAGGAACAGGACAGGGACATGTTCTTCATTTTTTCAGAAGCAGAAGCCGTCAATACAGGATGGTGGAAAATACAGTGTCCCTTGCCTCTTGAGTAATTCAAGTCACTTCTGATAACGAGGATGCTTCCTACTCAAGCTCATATCTTTGCCAAGTCGTGTGTGACAGTTATCACTTGCATCACTGGCTGTTTTTAACAGGAAAAGGAACAAGGACAAAAGTTTTGAAAGAAAGAATGCAGGTGTGAGAGAATAGGATGGAAATTCTAGAGAGGAGCACGATGATGATCCTAAATAAGGATAATTTATAACACTAATCAACAAGGCAAGTAGGAAGACACCATGGAGTATCTGTTACTTTCTTTTATTGTTAAGATGTATTGCTAAATATGATGTGGCTCTGGACAGTTGAGTCTTGGAGTGGACATACAGCCTAACAATTCCACTCCAAAAAAATACACATCCACTCAAACTTCAATTTTCATGGATATGTTATTCATGATTTTAAAAAAACTAGAAACAATCCCTATGGACACCAGCTAGTAAAAGAATAAACACTAGTGGCACATGTGTAGAATAGCTATCATTTGTCAGAGTTTCCTCATACGAAACAATTCAATTTATCACTCAGTTGTGTTTGGAATCTTGTATAGAGTAACAAAAATCTCTAATAGTTACATATTACACGCCATAATAAACCACTGAAGGGTCATTTTTCCAATATAAGAATTTTTAATTTAATAATCTGATTCAATGTAGAGTAAAAATTTTTCACTAGAAGTTATAGATTCTGAAGTAAGAAGTAAGTGAATTCACTGTAATACCCTTTATTTATTATGTAGAAAAATCTAATGTATAGGTTCAGGCTGCTGGAACGACATTGGTGATTTTGGTAGATAATCTGAATATCTTACATACACAGAAAGTACAAAGAGTTATCTTACTACATTCATCTGGCAGTCAAATACTGAACTGACCAGAATATCACACATAAAATGCAAAGTCTGGTTATCTTGAAAAAAGAAACTATTGGAGTTTATACTGTATCTTTGATGTACTTGGTCATACTGCGGACAAGTGTGAGGGAAATGTGAGACTATGGTGTAAGAATGTATATCCTACTTTGGCCCTTTAAAGAAAACTTTATTTCACCTTCTACATCAGAATGCTCTGGCCTAAAAAGTGGACGTGTGGGGTACAGAAGATATTGAATGCCTGCCACGTGACCAAATCAGTTAGAACCAGACAGCAGGTATAACATTTACAGTGAAAGACTGAAGAGGAAAAAACTCCAACTTCATTTTCCTTAACTCCAACGGTTTTTAATGGGTGTTTCAGTTCTGTTTGAGACTAAAACTAGTTAGAAGAGTCGGTCCGAAGAGCTGGTCCAGAGTGTCCCATCCTGTCGCTAATGTGTGCTATCACCAGCATGTTGTACAGACTTATCCTGAGGACGGGCTGCCTCCTCTCAGCTAGACCTTTGGAGGTACACACTTAGACATCAGAACTTCACTGGAGGCTTCCGTTAAGATACCAACTAAAGGACCCAGCATGTTTGAATCCCATACTAAGGTCCAACTCTGTTGGGTTTTCCTAGTCCATGGGTGCATTAGCTTCATATTACTATGATAAAATACCTGAGGTAATTGACTTATAAAAGGAAATGGGTTAGTCTGGCTCATGGTTATAGGGGTTCAAGTCCATGGTCAAGAGATCCCCTTGCTTTTGGTTTCTGGCGAGGCAGCACATTATGTGAGGAGTACGTGGTGGAGCAAAAGCACTCACTTCATGAGCCAGGAAGACAAAAGAGGAGGAAGATGCCAGGGTCCCCCAATTTCTTTCAACAATATGCCCTAATGCTAAGGATTTCCCATAAGGCTACAACTCCTAAAAGTCCACCATCTCCTAATAAGAACCCCAAGGACCAAGCCTTTAACCCATGGGCCTTTGAAGTATGCCAATGCCAACCACAGCAGGAAAACTAGCACACTGTTATCAGTAATACCCTCATTCAGATTATAGCAATGGGACAGCACAAAATGGTACTGCTCAATTCTCATTCAAAAATTTTACTTCTTAAACTTAGGAATTGCATTTGGACTTAAGAACTGAAGATTTGCTACCTTACTTCACTGTCTCTGAAGTGATCACCTTTTCTCTGCACAGAATGATTCATGACAACCTTAGTTAATAGGAAAAACTGAGGCACTAGTAAAAACAAACTGACAGACAGACAAAAAACAATGAGCTTGGAATCATGGATCATTTACATTGATTGTACACATACCATCCTGCACACAGAAATGGTCTTTACAGGAATCAGCAGTGTCATGTGGAAAGTTTTTATATTTATTTTAAATGTCATATACCTATTAGCACAGTTAGTTATGAGTTTCCTCATCACCCACCCATTAGCTATAATGTGGATTGACACAAATTTTACTTGTCAGCTTCTTTGCACAAACCAGATATACATGTCCATTCCTTTTGCCCTTCGATGGCCACAGTTCCTCCCAATCAGGATGCTCATTAAGATTAACGTCCCACAGCTCATCTCTGAGATTCAAGGGGCAAGAATGACTTTCCAAGACAACCTCTGATGTATGTCACAACCCATGTATCTGCTACTGTTTCTTTTGTACCCATAGCTGGCTTGCAGCATGACTCACAAAAGTATTCATCCGTAAATGGAAAAATACTTCTAACTGCATCAACAGCTTTCAAGAATGATCAGATCAAAAAACTGTTAAACAGATTTGCTAAGGCTCATATTCCTTAGCCCTCTCAAGAGACACAGTAACTTTATGATGGGATTTGAAATGTTTCTGGGCTATGATAGGGCTGGATAGAAGATTGCAGTGTTAGATGAGCCACTTTGAAGGTCACATGGTTGAGGTGTGTGTGTGTGTGTGTGTGTGTGTGTGTGTGTGTAATCCTGGGGATGGGACCCAGTGTTCACACATGCTAAGAAAGTGCTCTATCACTGAGCTCTGATACTCTGAGTCTCACTTCCTCATTTTGTTCATAAAATTCACCAAGTTCACATTTGAAAACCATTCTGTTCATTGCAGAATACTTTACCCAAGTTGCAAAGATTGAAATTGTGCTCCCCTCTGGTACAAATACACAGCAGGCAGTGGAAGCCAGGGACAAGGGGAGCCCTGGCCAGAGAAGGTCCAGTTTCCAACATTCATCCTGCATGTCCTTGTACAGCACCCTGGCTCACACTACTACAGGCTGACACTTTTACCTAGGCTACTTAATAAGGGTCTTTTAAATACTGTTTTATATTTCAATAGCAGTCAAAGAGGATGTTTTCTAACTTATGTCCCAAAATTTATGCTTCTGTTATCATCTTCACAGCTGTTCATCAAAGAATCATCTGAACATTGATAATTTTCATGAGGCAGGAACATGACGAAATTCAGCAATAGGAGCTAAGTGTGAGTTCAAAATATAAATATTAATAATACATTCAAAAATATGAAAAAGACAGCCTATATTTTGCAATTCATGTCATCCAGTCTTCTCTGTGAGTGCTGGATTTGGAGTTATAGGACTAATGTTTGCCCTGCTAAGTGTGGGTGTTTATCTCCCTTTTGGGATGGGAATGTTTACCATGTGGCATTGAATGTTGGATGTATTTACTTTTCCTTTTGTACTTTTGGAGAGGCTCACAGGTAAAAGATTTGCTTTTGAGACCTGGAGATTTTTGGACTGGACTAAATGCATTTTGTATAATAAGATGGCCGAATGTTACAGTTAGATTTAAAATGTCCCTCAAAATCTCACACTCAAGAGTTGGGGTCTGAGCAGAAGGGGTGAGTCACTGGTGTGTGACTCGGAAAGGTTTATCCTTCTCCTCAGCTCCTCCCTTCTTTGTGCTTCCTGACTGCAGTGTGGTAAGCTGCATCCCTCCACCAAGCCTTTCAACCACGCTGTTTCTTCCTTGGAACCAGACAACCAGTAGCTGAACCCACCAAAAACATGAGCCAAAATAAACCCCTTTTTCAAGTTGCAGATGTCAGGTATTTTGTCCAAGGGACAGGACAGTGACCAATACAATTTATGATAGTATATATATACTGAAAAACATACAAGGATATTCATTGAAACATCCTATGTTGTTTTATTTAAATATTAGCCAAATCATAATTACCCCCTTTTTATTCTTTGAAATGTATGTTTCTTTTTGTCCTAGATTTATTAAATCAATCCTTAATTATGGGGAGACATGAGCAGTTTGAGAGCTGCTTTCTGCAGGTCTAGTGTCTGAGACCTGCAGAGTGAGCATGAGACCAGAAGAGACCAGTGCTTCAGAGGTTAACTGAGGACTGTTCCAGGAATTTGTTTAACTAAGGAAAACATCGAAAGTAGATCAGCCATGGGGCACATAAGGGCATCTAAGTAAGACGAGATGCAACTGTATGGGGGTAAAATCCATGGAAATGAAACAGAAAGTTTTCAAGCATGAAATGTTTTAAAGAGAAAATACATAGAATTTGGCATTTGAGAAGGAAAGGTAGAGCATGGACTGATGACTATAAATTGACTAAAAATTGTGTCTTTCTCACAAATTATTCAACTTTCATGGATACTATTTTGTATTTATATTCTCTTATCTTCCAGGAAGATGGATACTTTAACAAATTGATCATTGTGTCTTATAAAGACAACCTTTGGCCGTTCTTTCTCTGCATGTGGCACATACACTTACTGAGACTGGAGTCTACCTAATGTATCTTGAGGGCTCACGTGACAAAGGCTTGGTCTCCGAGGTGGTAATGTTGGGAGGCAGCACAGCCTATGAGGAGCGGGCACTGAGAGAAAGCCTGAGATCCCTGGAGAGGCACCCTTAAAGCAGGTTGGGAAACTCTGTCTCCATCCTCTTCCTCTCTTAGCTCTCCATCCACAAGGTGAGTGGTTTTTTTCTGCCACACAATCCTGCCAATGTGTGCTGCCTCATTTCACACTTAAACAAACAGGTCCTGAACAACCATGAACTGAAACCTCCAAACTTGTGGCCAAAATAAATTTTTTCTCTTCATAAGAGGATTTCTCAGTTATTTCATCACAATAACAAAAACTAACCCAGTATTTGTCTCATATTCATTGCCAGTCAGTAAACCACCCAAAGCTCTTGTATTTCCCAATGTCCACTTTATGTGGACATGAAACACAGAAGGTCTACAATAGTTTGATTAGGAAATATCACAGTGAAAAGCTGTGGTGGATTAATTTCTGGACATAAAATTGATTGTGGTTTTCAGCTGAAGAAATACAGAGATAATAAAAGAAGGAAAAACTTGAGGTGGAAATTTTCAACATGAGAAAATATAAAACAGCTGTAGTTTCATGAGATATAACTCACTGCATTAAGGTATAAAATTTTCTTCTATCTATGATTTTAATGGGAGAGAAGAGACATTTTCCATATACATATCTTTAAGACTAAACCCAGAGAGCAGCTGCAATCTCTGTACCACATCTGCCCCAAGGCAATGCTATGCCACAGATTCCATATTCTGGCCAACTCAAATACAGATTTAAAAAAAGGTACCAAAGAGAGATTCAGAAGATTAACAATTCTATCCAAAGTCCGGACAGCAAAGCAACCAGTGGGAGAACAGAATATCAGAGCTAGAAAATAAAGCTATTGTCAATGGTCAATTGTTTAGAGATTTCTTAAAAAGAACAAAAGAACATGAAAAATGTATCCAACCTCTACTAGATAACATGAATAATACCAATCTAAGATTAGTTAGAATTAGCCAAAAATATGAGACAAGACAAAGAGTCCCACCATCACCATTTCTGTTCAATATAGTCCTTGAAACACTAGCCAGAACAATTTGACAAGAGAAAGAAAAAGGCTTGGAAAGTAATGTCAACGTATCATTATTTGCAGATTTTATGCAGATCTTCTGCATAAAAGACCCAAAATTTCCACCCAAAAGTCCTAGAGTTGACAGCCAAATTCACCAAGGTAGCAAGATACAAAATCAGCACACAAGAAATAATAGCATTTCTGTACACCAATAATGAACCCACTGAGAAAGAAATTAAGAAAGCAATACCATTCACAATGGCACCAAGAAATAGTTAGGAATTATCCTATCCAAGGATATGAAAATGCTCTAGTCAAAAAGCTGCAGCACTCTGAAAAAGGAGATAAATGAGGACATCAAAAAGGAGAGATGTATCCCACATTTTTGGATAGACAGAACCACTAGAGTTAAAGCGATAAGCAGAGCCAGTATAGTTAATATGGCCATACTTCCAAAACTGATATCTAGACTGCAATCTCAATCAAAAATACTAACATCATTTTCACAGATCTAGAGAAAACATGTCTAAAATTTGTATGGAATCAGAAGAGACACAGAATAGGAAAAACAATCCTTGATGAGAACAGCAAAGTAGGAGGCAAAACAATATCAGATTTGAAGTTATATTACAAAGTTCAGTTATAAAAACAACATAGTACTGGCACAAAAACAGACACGCTGATCAAAGGGACAAAATAGAGGAGCAGAAACAACCCCATGCACATTCGGCTATCTGATCTTTGATAATGGGCCCAAAAACACACACTGAAGTAAAGGTAGCCTCCTTAAAAAATGTTACTGGGAAAACTAGCAATCCACATGCAGAATACTGAGTCTAGATGCATATGTCTTACAAAGTACTAAACTAAAATCAAAACTGATCAGAGATCTAAATGTTAAAACAGAAACACTCGAAGATAAAAAAAAAAGGTAAAACTTTTGAACACGCAGGCATAGGCAACAAATTTCTAAACAGAATCCCAGTTGCACAAAAAAACATCAAGAATCAACAAATGGAATAACCAAATCAAAAAACTTTCTGCCAAGCAAAAGACACAACCAACAGTGTGAAAAGACAACCTATAGAACAGGGAAAAAGTCTTGCCAGCTATTTCTTGAACAGAAGACAGATATCTAGACTATATAAAGAACTCAAAAAAAATTAGACATCCCAAAGTAATAGACAAAATAAAAAATGGACACTGAAATAGCCAATAAATACACGAAAAAATGTTCAACATTTCTGGCCATTAGAGAAACGGAAATTAAAGTACACTGAGATTCCATCTTACTCAAGAAAGCATGGCTATCATCAAGAAATGAAGTAACAAATCCTGGCAAGGCTGTGGAGAAAAAGGAACATTTTTGGAGGGAACGTAAACTTGTACAACTATGATGGAAATCAACATGAAGATTCCTCAAAAAACTGAAACTAGAAATTCCATTTGACCCCAACTATTCCCCTTCTTGTGATCTTCCCAAAAGAGTTAAAGGTATCGTATTATAGTGATACATGCACCATATTTATAGCAGCACAGTTATAATAGCTAATCTTGGAAACATCCTACATGCCAATAAACAGACCAATTAATGAAGAAAATGTGCTGCCGAAGGCAAAGTTGAATAACACTCTTCCAGAAAGAAGAATAAGCTTGAGTCATTTGTAGGAAAATGGATGCACCCTAAATCAGAATCTTAACTGAAATAAATCAGACACACAAGTTTACCTATGTGTGGTTTCTCTTTTAGGTGAAACTCAAAACATACATATAGGGCGCAGGAACTTTTTTTCAAATGGGAAGGTGATCAAGAGATAGAAGGAGGAGATGGAGGGGATGATGAAGGAGTCCAGATCTGCTATGTGTCTACAACAACACAAAGAATGCAACTACTCTGTAATGTGAACATGTACAGTATTAATAAAACAAACGTTTTAAAAACAATGAAACCTGACTCCAACACAAAAGAGGCCTCTTTTGAATAGGACCAGTAAAGTTAAAGAAAATGAACAATATTTTAGCTATTGGTAAGACAACTTCTTTGGCTTTTAGAAATTTTGAAGACATTTCAGGTTTTAATATAACAATAAATTACCATGGATAAAGAGGAAGCAGAAAAATTCTCTGATATTTTGCATTTTCCCCTTATAAACAAATTGTACACTAGCCTATCATTTTGCATTAAAAAACGTGAAGGTATTGTGGAAAGAAAATACCAAAGTGAGCATTTTGTCTGTCTTATAAGGGTTTATCAGTATCACAACCGGCATAAGGATGAGGGAGTTTGAAAGGGGGGAAAATAAACTCTTAGTTTAATCTGTTAATAAAACGTACACAGAGAAGGCAGAGGTACTACGTGCATACATATACATTTGTATCTGTAGCCAACACAAGAAATTATACACAGGACAGATAATGACTGTATTTCTTAAACACAATCACAGCATTCATTAGCTTTCAAAATTGCCTAAGATAAGGCATTAGATCTTTACAGATTCATTTGACTCAGAAATGAGAAGGCAGACCTGACAGCAAAAGTAAAACTAGTTTACCTTTGTTTGTTTGCTAACTCAACAAAATATTGATCAACCTACTATAAGGTACAATGCAGCCAGCAGCAATGAGTGCATAATTCACTTCCTGAAAGTCAATTATTGATCACTCATCAAGTCCTGTAATTGGGTTTATATATCATGTAAAATCTATTTGCTTAATATAGATCATTCATTCATTCATTCATTCAAAAGTCTTAAGAATTTATTATGTGCTAGGATATCAATTGAATTCTCATAATAAACACTTAAACGATATGTTAACTTTGAGAAATTTTCAGTTAGTGACCCCAAAATAGTTATAAGAAAAAAAAGAATAAACATACTCCATTAACATAATTAAACATTTCAGTGCCTTCTTGAGTTTCTCTGACACTAGCATCAAAACAGAGAAATGTAACTAAGACGCTGGGTGTCCATTCATTACAGCACACTGCACACTCACTCAAGGCCTGCCAGCTGCAGGTGTGTGTGTGATTACTTCTCACCCCGAGGTCCCCCTTGCTTGTAAATACTACTGTGGGTCTGTTAAAATAGCAGCACTGATTTTGGTTTAAAACATAATCACTTTCGGTCGGGTAACTCTAGTTTCAACAATTCATCACATACTTTATAAAGAAATAGAAGAGGGGTTTTTGAAGTTTCTCAAAACAAAGAAATGCTACAAGATTAAGGAGACAGAAATGCTATCTACCCAGATTTGATCACCATACTTTGCAGGCCGGTGCAACATTATCACACTGTACACCCTGCTATGTGCAGTCCCTGTGTGCCAATTTTTAAAAGAATGCAGATTTTACTGACATGTTAAAACTGAAGTTATACTAAAACACCAACTATTAAAATGTAGGAAACAAAAAACATATTGAATTAATTAATGTGCCCCGTGTTTTGTTAAGTGCAAAGTAACTTTGTATTATGCTTTCTAACTTATGAAACCTTTTATGGAAAAGTTGAGTCTTTTCCCCAAAAAGAGAATACGTTGGTTTTATAAGTACATTAACTTGTGTTAATATACTTCATTCTTTATTGGGTAAACCGGAAGAATTAGTTTATTAATATCTAAGAGGCCTGAATGATGACATCTCCAAAGTGTTGATTTCGAGCACTTCGAATCGGTCAGATGGAATTCATTAGTACGGCATCCCTCATGCCAGAGCTTCAGTAATGATCACGACTGTTTTCACAGAATTTTCACATCACGTGGGAACAAACTACCCAGCTGTACACCTGGAGATTATTTGTTTTCTCTCTGTGAAATGTAGCTTTGTGGGGTAGCTTACAATCCACTGGAGAAAAGCTTTCATATATGTGGCACGGGGTCATTCATTTGTTGGTTTACTTATTTATGGTCAGAACATTTGTCTACTCAACCATCCACAAAATATTCTAAATCTAATAAAGAATATTAAAACACTAGAGATAATCTGTAACCTTCAATAGGTCACTCCCAATTTCAAATTCTTTCATTGAATATGGCAGGCTATCATAAGGGAGAAGAAAAATGTCAAGCCACTGGACAATAAATACAAAAATGACAATAAATTTGTAATAAACTCAGTTGACAGCAAACTCAAGTAATAAAGCCTGTTTTTCTTCTATCCACATGAAAATAAATTTAATAAAGACTAATATCTTGGCTTTGCATAATATGAGTTGCAGGAACACAAGCCAAGAATAAAAATGACTGCAGTGATGGATAATCTTCACAGTCATATACTTTAATATGAAATATGATTTGACATTAAGAAGAGCTATGGCTGGAAATGACCCTTATTCTCCTTTATTCCCTGTGTCTCATGTCAATTACTATCTCAGTGATAATGAAAACAGTCATTTAGACTCTGCAGGAAAATCATGCACAGGGAAATCTTAGCAATGAATGAAATTAACAGGCTTCAATGTGTTTTAGCAAATGTACTTGCTCATGTGATCTTTGCCAATTTATACATTATTTGCATATATGCAAATTATTAATGTAAATGTATTCAAGCAAAATGATTAAGTTGTTCATTTTTGAGAACCACCCTTCCTATAACAAAGGCCATGAGATATTAATTTGACCCAATGTGCAATGCACTAAATGTGCTCAAATAATGGAAATACAAGAGAGGGAGTGAAAGAGAAAAAGGGCCCAAATAACAAGAAAGAAGATACCACAGAAAAAGCAAAGTTTTCATAGTGCATACTTCTTGTGTCATTTTCATATAGGCCTAAAATGTTTTTTGTTAACTATGTAAATTCAATTCCCTGAGGACTTACTCAAAGAAATTTTACTTTAGGTTTTACTTAGAAAAAAAATGCAGCATGATGCCTTGTCACACTGTATATGGTGTTTAAAGTTCCCTACATCTAATATATTTTATACACTTTTTTCCATGCTGGAACAAAATTCCTGAGGTAATCACATTAAAAAGAGGAAACGTTTGCTTTGGTTCACAGTTTCAGGGGTCTTGGTACATGGTGACTTGGCCCCACTGCCTTTGGCCTGGAGCACAGCGGCAAATCAAGGTGGAACCCATGGTGGGAAAAGCCCTCACATCACAACTTCGGCAAAGGGAAAAGAAACAGGAAGGGGCTGAGGTTCCCGCTCAGGTCATGTTCCTGGTAACATAACTTTCCCCTGCATCTGCCTCTTTAAGGTTCCACCGCTTCCCAACGGAATGATCAGCTGATGACCACGCCTCTAAACCCTGGACCTTTAGGGAACACACACCCAAATCACCACACACAAAAAGTTAACATTCAATTTTCTACACTTCTCTTTAAACATACGTACAGGAAAACACACTCCTAAGCTAATATTCATGCTGGAGCATGAATAAACCATTATATGGTTTTTCCTCCTCAGTGGGCGGTACACAGGGAATCAAGTAAGAGAATCAATTGACAAATAAATTAGGAGTTGTAGTTAAAATACAATAAAAAATAGTTTCCAATTGCTTATTTATTCTGCCAATGTTATCATCCAAATAAGGCAAATTAAATAATCTGGAGCAACATACACAAGAAATTTATACTTGTAGTAGGAAACCAAACAAACAAAAAGGCATGGCAGATTTCAAAGCCTTCCATAAATACTTCAGTGCTGAATGATTATACAGAAAGCCCAGACACTGTCAAAATCACATGGGACTTGTTCCAAAGCCCACAAAGACCGTACCAAGCCAATTCAGCCAATTCATGGAGCAAAAGTGACCTACTGATTCGTACCAAATACATCCTCAAGGGTTTCAAATGGGAACACATATGCTTATTTAGAATTGTAGTTCCTTCTAGAAAGCATCAATAAATTACAACCATTTCATTAAAGCAAAATCTAACAAGATTTGGCAAGGATCAGTAAGAAGCTAAAAGCAGACTCACCATCTCTCCGATTAAGCCTTGCAAACCCAGGGCCGTGGCTGCCGGATAGCTCCGAGGAGCTGCTGAAGGAGGACAGGGGCAAGGCAGAGGCCAGCGGAGCATCACAGCTGTCTGCGGGGAAAACATCGGCATGCGGTTAACAAACAGGCTGCAGCTTTGGGGAGACAATCGCTCAGAAAGGTAAGTGAGGACACAAGGAACTCATCTCTCTTAATTTTTTAAAAAGATATATACAATATTTGTATTGTGGTATAATTTACAAAGTGAAATTCCTGTGAATTTAAATTATTTTAAAGGTGACCGGTTTTGACCTATGCCCACAGTCGGAACCGCCACCCTAAAGAAGATATAAAACAGGTCCCACAGCCCCCACATGTAGCCCATGTCCCATGTTTTCTGGTTTTTCCAGGTGTACGGCTGCACCAGGACCCCAAAGCTGCTTTAACCTTTGATGGTTGGGTTCCTTAGGCACAGGCACATGGAGGCAGTGTGAATTTTGTGCCCAGATGTTGATGTAGTTAAAATTCTCAGTGTCACTGCACAGAGTTCATGGAGAATAAGGCAGCTGGAGTCTGAGCCAGGTGCTCAGATGAGAGTGACCTACAGGGCACGTGAAAAGCAACATCTGTAGCAGTAAGCTGGAAAAATTCCATTGTGGAGACCTCTGCAGTGCAAGTGACCGGGGAATATTTTGGCATGGAGACTCCTCCTCTTTGCCTGGTGTCTTCAACATCACAGGAAATGGCCCCAACCTATAACCCACAGAACCCTGCATGTCCCTCCACTCTACTCCTCTACTGTTTGGGTCCTGGTGTATAAAAACTGCAGGAAGGTGTGGGGTTTTCAATCCGGATCAGTCTAATTGTTATCTATGAGGTCTTTCACCCGAGGAGCTTAGCTGGTATCTATGAAGACTTCCTGCTTCTGGTGTCCAAACCTGAAGAGACCTTGGAATCATTCCCATCCTGGGAAGCTCTTTCACATGTGTGTTCGGTTGCTCCTCTGCCCTTCTTATCAATATTGTAATTATTTCACTTTCAGGCCCTCCACATATCTTCTCATTAGAAGGCCACCTCTTCTTGTTTTCTGGCATGGCTAGTGTGAGCTACTGATTTCCAACACATGCATTGAGATATTTTGGCTAAGAGCAATATTATACTTTGAATATACCATCAGAAGATTCTGAATTGCATATTTTACATGTACTTTTTTCTTTGTGAGCAATTGTTAAGTTCAGTGAGGAAAAGAAAGCATGTAGAATTATATTGCTATCACTTGAGAAAATATCAACTGCATTCAATGAGATAGATGTAAAATGTAGTCTGGAGTCTCTCTCTGGTGATCTGTTAGATTGCATGCATGGCATAGGGAATAACAGAAATAAAACCCAGTGCATAGAATTTGCCTGCATGAATATCACTTTATAAAGAATATTGGAGTACAATAGGTTTTCTAAAAGCATAAATTGTCATTGTCAAAATGAATTAAGTTTTGCCTAAGGCTGTCTCCATACATTTTAAATTTGGTCTAAAGGTTTCTCCATACATGGTGAACTGTCACCTAATGTGATGTGCTACCTAACCTGAAAGTATACTCTTTCAACAACCAGCCAAGCCTCAACCAATCACAACATCTAGACCACCAGCCAACCAGAGGGTCAAAGCTGCCAAAATATGATCATTTAAGGCAAAGGTGACGGGCAGCCAATCAGGTAATTTCGTCAGTCACTTCCTGTTCCCTGGATATAAATATAGCTACAACTGCAGTGAGCTGGAGCACTTCCTCTGCCTCTTGATTCATGAAACATTTCTTTGCTCAAATGAATTCTGCTTAATTCTATTTGTCTAAAGTTGTTTTCTGAACATCACGAGGATAGCTATATCAATTTAAGAAGCAACAGAAAAATAAAACTCATTTTGAAGTTTTTCTCAAACAGGGAAAACTATTTCTCACCAAATAAGATAACAAAGTATTTGCTACAAACATATTTTTCATGTATTTTTCTAGCAATGACAATGTTGTATTTATACAGGTGAATCAGACACTAGGACTCGTGATTTTTACAAGTGAAGACCTGCATGATTTGACTAAGCAACTACATTTAATGCACTTGACATAGGGAGCATCATGTTTTCTAAATGCTCAAACACCCAGGGAATCCTGGCGTACTGCTAACCCACGGTCTCCTCGACTTTTAAAAGCCCCTGCACCACAGCAGAGCCTTGCTGGATTCCCCTGCACACTGTTCTCTGAGTAACACAAGTGGGGATGATTCTCAGAATTTAGCAAACAGGTCACACTATGAACTGAGAAAACTTGAGAAACACATACTGACGTAACTTTCTAAAACTTAACCCAAGTTTCCCATAAAAGCACTTTAAAACTGTGAAGATGCCAAGAGAGCCTAGAAGGTGTACTGCACCTCTGGACAATGGACCCCATTGCACCTCAAGGAATCCCTGCAGAATTCAAGAAGAAAGCCGATCATCGAGGGAGAACTGCCTCGAAGGCTTCCTGCCCACTGTCTCCTTCATTATTCTTCAGATAAAAGAATCCAAGAACAATTTCTGAAATGACATTCATAAATACTTGGTAGAAACTATTCTGGCATCATGAAGAACACTCTAGTTATATCCAAGATCCAAGGTACCACCACGGTGCCTTTTTGTGTTCCACCTGCCCAGCACAGTCTGAAAGCACATGCTCGATAAACTTCGATTGAAGTTTACAAAGTGAAGTTTACAAAGATAGGTATCACAATCAGTAAATTTAATCTTTCCTAACTACTAGGATGGATTTTATTGCCCAAGTTAAAAGATAAGAATTTTAAGGGGCCAGGAATATAGCTCAGCAGCATAAGCACCTGCCTGAAAAGCCTGTGCTTTTGTGATTTGTGAGTTCAACTGCCAGTACAAAAAAAAGATAAGAATTGTAGAAATATCACAGATTCATCTCTCTAATGCGATTTCTAGAGAAGCTGTGAAAAGCTACAACAGATAATGTCATTGTTACTTTTTCCCTTAATTAATTTCTTAACTATATGTTTTATTGGTCTCAGTTCTCTATATTATTCAAGTTTAGGAATAAATCTATAAAGATAGCTGGTAACAAAATTATTGAACTTCCATTTCTCCTGTGCAAAATTCAAGAGTCATAACATGTGTGCCAAGGATTCACTTGTAACAAAGAAAATATCTAGGGACCAACTTAAAGAAATATGCTCTTTAAAAAGGCAATACATTCACAAAAGAAAAGAGTGTGCCTGGTGTCTGAATTTCCTCACTTTGCTCTCCCTCTCATTTCCAATTCTGCAAGCAGCATCTGCTGAGATTCTGAGTGAAAGACATGATCAGAAGCCCCAGGTGTTATGCAACCCAAATCTCCTCCTGCTTGCTTGGAAGTCTAGATAAGACTCACTGTATTTTCATGCACGTAACTGTATATTGTTCTGCCAGAAAATCCATAAATGTTTTCTTCAGGGATTATTCTATACCTATACAAAAAGGTTGGACTTTCACTGAAGGTGACTGAGTGGAAACTCAAAACCACTTGAAACAGACATTTTTAGAGGGAAAAAATTCTAAATTTATCACTGTTGCTTCTGCCCCTCATGAATGAAGTGTGCTTTTCCTAAAGAATTCCCTTTAGATAGGAAGGCATAGATCCATTCAGATTTGTAAGAAGAACTTGTACTTACAACCTTCCACATAAAAGTTTTACTTAAACTCTCACTAAAATGATGCCAAGCATCTTTAATAATTTAAAAGGCAAGTTGCACATGGAAAGGAAGAAATAGCATTGCACACAGACGAACATATGGACACATCTCAAGAAGGTACGGCTCGCCATCGGTCTTTATGATTCAGTGTGTTCATAGCTGTCCTCCACATGGACCAGCTCCAATTAAAAAGAAGCACAGATGTATAGTTAGCAGTCTTTACATAATTTACATAGTCGCCAACCACTAATGTTTCAGGGCATTAATTAATTTTTCCCAAAATGAAGATATTTTCCATACATCTGCTTGTTGATAACAATGTCGGCACTTGTTAAATTCTGTAATGGTAGGCTGCTTCTATGATACTCTGACGCTGGTCAGGTTCCCTCCCCTCATCTCATCAGCCCTGGATGGGACAGTTCACCCCAAAGCCTGGGTCCAGCCTGGGCACGGGACACCAATCTGGTGGGCGGAAAGTCAGATTGTATTGGACAGGCTGATTGAAGCATCAAGTTTGTTTACTCATTTGTGGTATCGTATTCGTCCATGCTTCCATTAATGCAATTTTGGCTGATAGTTTAAAATACGCATTTAATTTAGAAACAATCTCAAATTTACCGAAGTTGAAAAACTGTATTCATACACACCATCACCAATGAAAATATTAATATGCTTTTCCCACACAAAGAGATTTCCCCCACATAATTGTCATACATTCATCCTAATAATCATGGATCCAGTTCCAACTTGTAATCCTCAGATCAAGTTCAAGTCTCACCAGTTCCCAGTAACCCTTAGAGAACAAGCACTCAGCCTGGGTCATACATAGTGTGAAGCAGCTATGCTTTCTCAGCGCCTTTCAGTCAGAATGCCTCCCTCCTGACCCCATTCCACCTCTGGCAGTCTGCTTTAGGTCACCACCAGTGCCACCTCCCGTGTCTCCACCTTTGCTGCTCTGAGGATCCCAGTATGTGTCTGCACCCTGCGCCATGCTGGCAGGCCACCCCCTACCCTCATGGCTCCCTGCATGTTCAGCCATCCACCTATTGGATGGCTTTATGTTCATCAGGAAGAGAAGCACGGAGGAAATGGAAAAGCAAGTGATTTGGTTTTTTCTATGAACCAATTAATTTTGGAGGGTTGATTATTATTTCCCTGGTCTACTTGTCCTCTGTAAAGATTATCTGTCTGCAGTTTAGAAAAAAATGAATAAAGGTAATCTGGATTCAATTTTTTGATACAGCACCATTTAATACTAAATTAAAGTCTGTCACTCATCTCCAGATTCTTTTCAAAAATGGAATTAGTAAAGGGTCCAAAGTAAAACACCTGCTGAAGTAATTATTCCTATGCTGTATGAGACATTCTTCCTGACATGTGCCACCACACCACAGCACAGGTGAATTTCCTTGCTAAACCACAGGCCATGTGGCAGGTTTGCCCTTCTCTTCTCAGCCTGGCTGAAATTGAAGGCATGAATATTTAGCAAAGAAAATAAAAGTGTTTTCATCTAAGTAATGAGTAAATCAATTCAATGAAAGTTTACACGAAAGGCTGTTTTTCAGCATTTTAGTTCCATAAAATCTACCAAACCGTTGAGTGAGGTATCCCTGGGGTCAGTGCCCAGGACTGAATACGGTAGTCTTCTTATTCTTCTGGTTGTCTTCAGGTGCTGTATGAGAGCAATAGGTGACTTTTCATTCCTTCTTAGGCAGATGAAAAGGGAAAAGACAGGAAAAGAACTCAGAGATGAACTAGGAGAACAATCAGACTCCTGTTGTTAGGAGCCACAGCTGATTAACAGATAGCACACTGGCGGTCAAGTCCCCCCACCACCACCTGTCCTGCTCCCCAGAGTCAAACAGGAGCAGCACAAGAGTGGCTGTAACATGACGAGATGAGGGCAAGGTTTGGCTCGTGTCCTTTCCTAGCAAGCGAAAGCGCTAACAACAGATAAAACAACACAAACTCACAGCTCACCTGAGTGTCTACCATCAAAACTTTCTACCCATTCCCGCATATGAGCTCAGAGGGAAAAACAGATAAGGTTCACTACTTCTACATAATAAGGAACTATTCATAAATACAAAAGACGTGGTCCGCTATAGATGCGTCACCTTCAGAAAGAGGAAGAGTACACCAGGATGATTCAAACGCACAGAGAGAAGGGGACAAGGGAAACAGAGAGACAGAGAGAGAAGGAGGGGGCGGGGAAGGCAAGCCAGACGCATGAACCATGAAGAGAAGCTTCCACTCAGGCAGAAACCACCTTCCCTTGTTTGTTTTCTGAGCTAACATTCAAGAAGAATGCATGGACTACCTAAAGTGTCAAATACTGAGAGCTTGAGCTTCTCATGATCCCACTTCATGCAAAAAGCCACTCTGTGCTATCAGCCTCAAGCCACCTTGGCAGACAGCATTTTGCTTCTGAAAAATGAACTGTAAAAAATGTGAACATATCACAGTGTCCATGTGAGGGAGTTACTTTTAAATTTCCTTTTTTACTGTCTTGGTGATATTCAAGATTGCTTCATTTTTGTTAGTTACACAATTTTACCTGAAGGAATTATTTGATCTGTAAGGTATTTTAAAGTTAACCAAGATATGTTGAACATAGAGGTATTAAAAGCTTTCTCAACAACAACATAAAGACTCCATTAAACTACTGTTGAAATTTTAAGTGTGATCCAGAGATCCCAGCAAGCCAAGTTTGGTGATGAGCCCACGTGGAACATCTAAATCTGTGTCTAATTCCTGCATAGTTCATCTCCAAGGCCCCTGGTCGTCTGGTAAGAAAGCTCATTTTGAAAGACAATAGCTTAATTTCTGCTGGCTTGTTAGTCTTCCATTGGATTCCAAACGAAATACTATCAATATAACCAACCCGGGGCACCAAAACAATCACAACTGCAAAACCCGATCCAGCCGCTGGGGTCTCAGCTGACTTCACTGCTTTTTGCCTTTTTCAAAGAAAGCTTTGTGGAGCCCTGTTTTTAAACAGTAAGAGTGACCTCTAGTGACTTATTTTATTGTTGTGTTCTACAGGTTGATCACTGTGTCTTTCTAAAAGTAGTGTACTTCTCATTTATGTATTTAAGTGAAATAGAACTTTGCATTACAGGATCCAAAGAATTTGACTTGATCTAAATATCCACATCTTACTGACAAAACCAAATCAAAGTTTGATCTGATACACTGTATGTTAGGTGACTAATGGGGCCAGGAGCTCACTGTTAGGAGAAGCACACAAGGTATCTGGTGACATGCTGAAGCAAGGTACACACACTACCTGTGTCTGCATGCGGGAAGAGCCCAGCTTGAGGCTTCCAGAAGGAAAGGAACAAGTGATGGCAAGCTTTCTCCGATGGCTCAGGGAAGCTACTGAAACCTGCTCCTGGTTATTATCCTGCCACAATCTCAGTTTCTGAATATGGCCACCAGAATACTATGCAATGATTTTAAAATAGGTTTTGGTAAGATGGGGCTGAGGCTGAGTGGGGGGAGATTCAAGTGAAAAGAAAAATCAGGTGATTTTAGTACAAAGAAAAATATATTTTGAAGTTCTAGTCTCATGGCTGGATTAATCTAGAAGAGAAGGCATGTCTCAGGGAAATGCAAAATAAATTAACACTTTTGTCTCAGTTTGGCCTTGTTATTTATTTTTAACGTAAGGAGAAAAAATGACAATGAAACTGAGTTATAAAACAAGTTAGTAGGACAGTTACAATAGTTATAACATTGTGCATTGTTGTCTTAGCAGTTATTCAGAGCACATGATAAAGGCATGATATCTTGTCTGAACCATACTAGCACAAAACATTCTTTTCAAGGAGCCAAGATAAGCTAGCTATATAGCTCTCTTAACTCTCTTGTGTATACATATTTTATTTGTCCGATTTGACCCAGCTCTTCCCCTTCCAGGTATTTTCTCAGAAGAACTGAAACATTATACCCCATCTCTATGTATGATAAAAGATGAGTGCATTGGATTCTTCTGAGCTATTTGGAGTATCATCATTAGAATGTGACCCAATCCAAAACTAGTCTTTCTAAGTTTTTACCACATCAAAAACAAAGCACCATGACAAATTTTTAAATGTGAAATACCAGCAGAGAAGAATCGTTTTTGAGATCACCTCACTGTCTGGCTACCTTTTGCCTTTAAGCAAGAACTTTCCAGTATTACAAATGAACAGCCCAGTGTCACCATGTGGTTCTCTCGGTAGTTTGGCCAGGCTGCGAGATTGGGGTTGTAATATTTAGGTTCACCTACAGGTGCTCCAGCCCTGTAGCACACAAGAGGTCAGAGCACCTCACCTGTGAAGCCACCAAGATCTGCAAAAATGTAAGCTGTTAACCTCTCCATAGATACAGTATGATGCAACGTCTGCCAGTTATTTTCCTGTCAGATTGAATTCCTACACAGTGCTCCAGTTCTTAAAAATAATGACACTCTTTGCAGGCTAATCCCCTATGATGACATGTTTTTTCGATCTTAGGACAGCGTTCACTTTCAAACACACAGATTCAAAGTCAAATGTGCATCAGATATTTTAGACTCTCCTACAAGTGGAAAGTCTGGCGTAAACAAAATTGTGTGTTTTTTCAAACTGTAATTCCGTAGGTTTAATTTTGAAAGCCTCTATTTCAGGAGCATGGTCTGCAGTTCTAGGTGCAAATATCTACACACACACACACACACACACACACACACACACACACACACACACACACACTTTCCAGGTAGCTTAGTGCAAGTTTTAAGCCATTGGCTGAACTTACGCGGGTTTCCTGCTACCGCGGGGTTCTGGGTCCAGACGGACAGAAGCAGCAGCGCGGAGAGGACCGACAGGAAGGCGCCGGCGACAGAGGCCATGCTCCGGAGCCGCCCACTCAGGTCAGGGACGGCCACCCAGGTCGGGGACGGCGCGGCTCCCACGCCCAGCCTGCGGTCTGGGGCACCTCCTCCTCTCTGCTCTTCCCTCCCGGCTGCCGGCAGCACACGCCCCGTGAGCCCGGCTCTCCCCAGCGCCCCCGCGCCCCGGGCGGCTGCAGGTGGCAGCTGCGCGCTGGGGGCCCGAGCCCCGCCCCCGCCCCTCCCCGGCCACACCTGACGCCCGCGCTGGCCGCTGGGGCACCGAGGATGGTCACCCTGGCGTGAGCACCCGGCTGTTCGCCTAACGTAGCCTGAGTGTGCGGGAGAAGTCACTGCTGTGTCTGTCCTGCAGGGGAAGCTGGGCCGCCGGACGCTCAGCACTCCGCGCAGACCTTCAGGACGCGCTCTCAGGGTGCAGTCGGTGAGGCCGCGGGTTCAAGGGCAGCGTTCCGCCGCGCTGCGTGGATTCAGTATTTTGGGATTTCCTCCATCGTGGGTGTTTTAAGCACTAAATTTTATGTTGTAGCAGTGCACTAAAATACTGTATTAATCATGCACAGTGATCAGCGGACACCGGCCCACTCCCCGTAGCCAAAGGGCAAGAACAGGAAAAGCTGGAAGAAAGGACGGAGTACCATGCTGTCCTCCTAAGGGTGTGCACCTAGGTGCGGGCGGGTCAGAGGCAAGCGGTGCATTTCAGAGGGCTCTGCTGGGACTCCACGGGCACACCCAGGAAGGCCTGCCCATCTACTGGTCCAGTTTCAGCTCGAAGAAAGCCACCCTCGCTGCCCCCTCGGCGGGGACCCTAGAGAGGGCTGCGCCAACCCTCACTCCAGCGCCGCCCGGGTGCGAGCCCCCCTGCCCGCCTGGTGCACGCAACACGTGGCCTGGGTTTCAAGCCTGACTCACAGCTAGCCCCTGGGAGGCCCCTCGCAGCAGGACAGCGTTGACGACCACCTGGCACTCACACCATGGAGTCCGTTTAGAGCAGAGGCCCAGATGAGCACGGAGGCCTGCCTGGGTCCTGGGTCCTTTTTTTTTTTTTTTTTTTTTTTTTAATATGCCGTTAAGTAACGCAGTATTAAAACAGTGTCTTCCTACTGCAAAGGGAAAAAAGTTATGTATCTTGATTGTACTAAAATGCACACCTTGAGACCAGGGCCTTATTCTCTGCATCTTGGGTCAGGACCTGCTTCGCGTGGAGACTGTACAAGGCACTCCAGATTTTGTTCCACAGCCCCAGACCTTGCCTAGCGCAGTGGGGTTCCCCACGGTGCCCCCAGTACTGAGTGCCTGCTGTGATACTACCCAGCCAGAGGAGAGTGCGTCTCCTCCTCTGCTTCCCAAATTCTCAGCCTGCGATGAGCATGGGCAAACTCCAGAAAAGGCTATCAGGATTTATAACTATTAGCTCAGGGAAAAAATAGCCGTGTGTACTTTTTGTCTTTTTGGAAAAACAGTTCAGAAAATATCCTCGAAAGTGTTTTCTTCATTAAAGTGAATTCAAATGTAATACTCATATGAGAAAACTCCTAAGTCATCCTGGAATTAGTAACTGGGTTCACGTACACTGCTTGTGCACAAGTTATGTAAGTCACACCTTTCATCACCGAAAAATTTTATAAACACATGAAGTTGACTGACAGGTTAATTGCCTTGAGGTAGAAAATGAAAGTCATTTTTTAAATTAGACCTTGGGTAAAACAACAAAATGTCAATCTTCTGTAATTTTTGCTTTTATATACTTAGACAACCCTGTCCACAAGACTGTGCTTATTTTATTTCAGGGTAGATTTACCCTGCCCCTAAGTATTCTCATTCTGCAACTTCATCTTCTCTTTTGGTCACCTACCATGGGTGCTTCAGCCACAGCCAGAATTTACAGTCTTCCAGTTCTCAATTCTAAAAATTAGAGTGAGAACACTGAAACATTTGCCAGGCAATCTAACAGCATTTTAAACCCTAAATGAGTGTGCTTTTAGAAGCACGCCGCATCTGTAAGCATATTTTATCTTGTATTATTTTTCTAAACTATTAATATTAACTCAATTTTGAAAAAAGCTACTGCATTAGTCAAAGCAGAATTAGGAAGAAGAATTGACAGATGATTTAAATAAAGAGATTGTTTAAAAGGGGGGACTGTATAAGTCAGCTTTACATTACTCTAACAAAAATATCTGAAACCAAAGAAATTTTATTTCTATTCCAGCTTTCAGGAACTTTCATTCAAAGATCAAATGGTTTGAGCCCCTGCAAGGCACATTATGGCCAGAGAGGGAGAGGGGAAAAAATGTTTCTTTTATAAACCAGGAAGCAACAAGACTTAGAGACTGGGGGTCCCTTCGGGGCTTGCTCCCAGCGACCTAAAGACCTCCCTTGAGGTTGTGTTATTTCCTGAAACCACCACTCTTGGAAACTGAGCCTTCAGCCCCTTTGGATCTCCAAGCATAGCAGACTCCCTGAAGTGACCCTGCAGTAGCCACAGAAGAGCAACAGCAAAAAGCCACTACCACTCATGACCAGAGGGACTTGCTTTGGGAGCAGCGGCCACAGCAACCATGCTGTAGTCACGGCAGCAGAAACCTGGGGCCAGGGTCTGGAAGCAGCAAGTGTAGGAAAGGAATGTTTCTGCGGCCTCTGACTTCTTGATGCCTTGGTCCCTGTCAGAGCCTCTCAGTGGTGAAACCCCACTGGGAGTCAGCCAGCAGGGTGGCCAGGAAACCTGGAGACCAGAAGGGTACAGAACGGCGCTGAGGGACTCAGGAAGAGCTGCCAGTGCATCCTGGGAACAATGGCATTTGTCTAATCAAAAGTGATCATATCTGGGAAAGCTTACCTTGTTTTTGTTTTTGTTCTGTAATGAATGATTATGAAGCACTGGCTTAGAGTACAAACCCAGTGTTGTGTTGGTTTGGCTCAGGTTTACAGAGGCACTGGAGTAACTGAGTTTCTTTGAAATTAAACCAGAGCTTTGATATCAAATAGTTTGCTCTTTTATTAATAGGGAAGAATAAATTTACAGAATGTCATAGTCCTGAGTGGAGCTTTTCATTAACTTCAGCAAGTAAGTGAACAACACTTTTTGTTGTGTTTCACAAAAACAGAAAGATCAATGTTCTCACAGAGCAGAAAGGCGAGGTCTCTCTTCGCATGGCCTTCCGACAATCATCTGTATTTAAGAAAACAATTCTCACCTTTCCTGGAAATTGGGAATGTAAGTGAGTTCAAACACAAATACTCCTTATTAAAATAATAACTGTTTTCTGTGAAATTGACAAGCTAAAAATTAAATTTTTCTAAAGGATGGTAGGTTAAGAAATAAGCAAATAATAAATAAATTGAAATATTCTTTCTAATTTCCATCATTATCTAGTTGATATAAACTGAAAAAAAAAGAATAGCAATCAATGACTATACCCTAAATAATCTGCTTAACTCTTTTATTGAGACTTGTTGTATATAACATCACTGATTTTGTATGCAAGATGATAAGGCAGTTACCACTGCTATATAAAAATCACCACAGGCACTCATGTATTATTGAAAACATTCTCTCAAATTATCATTTAAAAATTTAAGGCTCGCCCAAAATCTGGATTAATCTTTTACAAAGAAAAAGGAGGTAGGCACGGTTAGAATATGATCATAGGAACTAGAAAAATGACTCCAAATTTCAGTAAAACAACATCTGCCATTGAGATCTGCTAATATTAGCATGAAATCTTCTACAGGTTTCAGCTATTTTGCTTAATATGTGATACAAACTTTCATATAGGAGAGATTACGTGAGTCGGGTTGGGGGGGAAGAAAGAGAAGAGGAACATTTGGAAGAAGTAGGTGTAAAGATAGGAAAGAGTAAAGAAAGGGACCCCTTAAATGTCAAAACTAAACTGATTCATGCTAAGCCCAATATGTTGGCCAAATCTGTAATACCAGCACTCAGCAGGCTGAAGCAAGAGAATCTCTGAGTTTGAGGTCAGCCTGAGCTACATAAAGTCTAAAGCCAGCCTGAACTACAGAGTGAGACCCTGTGTCACAAAAATATATATATATTTTATTCCTGCTACCATTGCGTCTAAAGTACAAATGGATCCTTCCATGGCTATGTAGCCCTCTCTTCAGGCATGAATATAGCTGTATGTATAAAATGTCAAGCTTATAATAATGAACCTTGGCTTGAGACATCTTTTAAGGAAACACTATATAAAAGATAGGAAATAAAAGATATGGATGTGAAAGAATGTTTAGACTTTCCTGTATTTGTTTTTCAGAACCCTAAACAACCTCATGGCAAGCTTGAATTTCTGAGTGCAGCGTAATGTTTTCACTGTGAGTAGCTCCAGGGAGTTCATATCCATTTACCAACCAGCTCATGTGAGGTTCCAGGAGCCTCCCAACAGACAAGTCCCAGAGCACCCTCAGGAAGCTCTCTGACCACAAGGCCCTGTTACAGGAGGAGCACTGTGGCAGGCCACTCTTCCCAGTGAGACTGGCTCTTGCTTTTGCCAACACTGTAAAGGCACAGTCTATTGTAAACCCAAATAGTGAGTTCAGTCATCCAAGTATTGTAATCCTTTTTCCAGTTTTCCTCACAATCCAAAAGGTTGTATTTGTAATCCCACTGAGTCATTTTTGTAATCTTAGCAAGACAATTCCAATCTACCACCACCAATGCAACCCACGGCAAGAGTAAAAACACCAAGACATACTCCAAGTTAAGGGCAGCCAAGGGGCCCTAAGACCAATCCCCGTGAGGACATGCAGACAAAGGCCTCTCCCAGACATGATCCTAGGCCTCTCCCAGAATTTATATCTTGTGAAGAAGGGGGGTGGCTCAGGGAGTGAGTGACAGTGAGGATGGCAGGAATTTTGTGAGAACATGAACTGGCTGGCCAGGTGCAAGATTGGCATCTCTGTAAATTGTAGAGATGAAGATATGCAGAAGGATTAATTTACATAATCCAATTAGGGTAGCAGTGGAATTGTTTTGTGGGGCTATTGCTTCATTTCTAATATGCAGACTCTTGTGCCCTGGGGAGTCATAGCCTCTTATCTTGAGACTCATACCCAGTTGACATTCCCAGAGCTATTTGCTCTAACATTTCCCCTGCTCAATCCTGTATTGTGGAGAACACTAGAGGAGGAAACAGGACTGTCTGATGGCTTTTGCATATTAGCACCTCAGCTAGCTTTATTTGCAATGCTCAGAACCAGTTGAAGAGAGAAGGAAATACCCTAGCCAGCCTTTTACACATCAGTATAAGGGAATGAGTCTCCAAGTAATCAAAGTCACAGTAATTGTTTTGGATTCAAAGGGAATCCCTGGAGTTATCTCCCACACAGTCTAGAAGTTAGGACAAAGTGTCTAGAAGACAGTCTTATATGTAGTGAAACTACTGCACCTCCTGTGACAACAAATCTAAGCAAGGACTATGAAGTGGACAGCACAAGGAGGCTACTTAGATTGGTATCAATTTATTCAGAATGTTTCAGATGGCTGGAAAAGGCAAGGTTATAATTTTATAAGGAAGCCTAGGCATTTTACAAATAATACAGCACAAAACTGTCATCTCAGGCCAAATATGAAATATTAGCACATTTTTATCATAATATAAAGCACCAAACATGGGGAAAGTTTTGTTCCTTTCATAATACACAATGTTTTATGCCATCTCACATATCTAAAAGGGTTAAATACAGGATAGTCTGTGAAGATTATACCTTCTGGGATGAGAAGGGAAGGGGGCATGACATTTAATGTACAGTAACTTCCCAAGAGTACAAAGAACTTACAAAATACCATACACATTTTCTGGTTCAAAATTTAAGAGACTCTACTACTGAGCAGGGGTCAAGAAAACAAAAAAGGGGGTAGAAAACAAAACAATACTGGATGCACTGAAGAGTTAACCTGAAACTCACAACAGTCCTCCTGCTTTATCTTTGGTTACTTGGGAACAAGATGCCCTGATAAGCAGCAGGAACTTCTAAGACTTACTCTACACTCCCACAGCAACGCCCTACATCTTTCTCTAAACCTCAGACTCCATGTGTTTAAAATGAACATAATTCAACCTCTTTTCTGAATAGTTTTTGGAAGAATATTTAAGATTTTATTTATGCAAAATGGCTACTGCCTATAATATAGTAGGAGTTCAATAAATTATTCATAGTCATTAAAGTAAACTCAAATCCTATTAAGACCCTTTTCAAAGACTGATAGTCACTAATATAAAATGCTTTCTGCTCACCAGGTACCTTTCCATCCCACAAATTAAATATACTCTTCTTTGTCTCTAAAAAACATTTTAAAATGCTCGTCTCCTGGGAAGCTCCACATTAAATAATAGCAGTTTGTCCTAAAGCTTCTTGTAGCACTGCAGAATGAGGTTACACCAGAACAATTTCCACATGAATAATAGATAAAGTGCATTCTTTGTGATTCAGAGGGTTTTGTCCCAGTACATTCATTCTTTCAAATGTCCAATGTACCTATAAAATTTTAATTTCTGCACTAAACACCTAAGTATAATTTCCATTAAATATAGATGCACAATCATGTTAAGCCTAGTATTTATTTCCTATGGTTTGTTCTTACTAACTTCTTGCCTCTGTCAACAAATTTAACATGCTAATTTATCAAGTACCAATTAGCACATACGTGCCTACTAATGCAGGGGGTTTTCTTTCACTAGTAAAGGAAGGCTATACAGCGTTCTCCAAAGGATAGGCAAACATAATCATAAGCAAATTTCACCCTTGAGCAAAAAATTAATGCCATAGTTATATTAGGGGGTCCCTAAAGTTTTCTTATAACTAATGCTACAGTCGAATCAAATGTCAAAATGGTTGATTATTGAGTAACCCAGCTTCTTTTGTAGATATACACTGTTTAATGTTGATGTATTTTATTTGCTCTTTAAAACTTAGCCTTGTAACCTTCCTTTCAACATATAAGGTTCATAAAAAAGACATATCCAGCTATGGGATGTAGTTCATGGGACAACTCAGGGCAAGTTATTTTCTTGATTTTTTTTTTTTGTGTGTTGTTGGGAGCCACCACATTGCCGAGCCGCCGCATATAGCGATCATGCGGCCTGTGGTAAAGAGTAAAGCCTGAGTTAGATTACCCCTCCCATCGAGCACGTTAGTTTCCTGCTTACCGCGTAAACAACCCGCTCAATAATATGTTAGCCAATCAGCTTGCCTTGCTTACTTTAATATGATTGGACACTGTATCCGTATATATACTGGTGCCACCCCTGGGGGGAAGTAGAAGCCCGGAAGGAGCCGCGGAGAGCGGACCGGTAGAGGCTTCGGAGCAAAGCACGGAAGGAGCCGCGGGGAGCGGACCAGAGGAGGCTTCGGCTGGGAGCGATCCCAGGGCAGGCTGTACGGAGAAGGAAAATAAAAGAAAAGGTTGTCCACTGCCAGACTTTGTTGTGTGTCCTTCCTGCCGGCCGGGAGTGACATCGACATCTGGTGGCCCGTACGGGGAGCTGATCACCCCCGAGACGTGGCAGTGGACAACGCTCCAACGCAGAGCTGCAAGACAGGTGAGTAGAGGATAAACCTGGGCCCTGGGTGGCGCGCACCTACAGGGTTTGTAGACTCCTCTCAGGCTCACGCGTAAGTGGCGGATTCCTTGGGCCTCACGCGGTGAGTAACATATTAAAAAATGGGAAACATGCTAGGTAGCGGCACTAAGAGTGAGGGTGGTTGCGGGGAAAGCTCTCAAGAGCTTACAAAAGTACGCAGGGTATTTGAGCAGGCCCAGTCAGGGAGCTCCCGAGAGGGGTCCGTCAAGGGGAACAAAGATGCTAAGGAGGAGGACGGGGCTCAAGCCTCGGAGTCGTCTGACTCCGAGGACGAGGGAAGGTTGAATGGTGAGGAGGCCAAAGAGACCAGCTGTCAGGGGCCTAAGTCGCTTGATGGGGAGACGCAAGGCTCTTTCGCTGCGTTGCGCCGCGAATTGCGCTCCGCTCAGCTAGGCTTACGAAAAAGCAGAGAGCTTCTGAGCGCCCCCTGGCAGGGGAGGGAGACAGAACCTTCTGCTCCGCCCTGGAACTCGTTCCCGGAAACGGTCCCTCGCTGCGAGGCCGCTGCCTGGGACTTCCCCCCTCTTCAGCCAGTACAGGAAGTAATGCCTAGGCCGCCATTTTCTACCCAACCGCGGCCGCCATCTTATGATGCTCCACCGCCGGCGGGACGTTATTTCCACAGACAGCTGTGGTGTGGGGGTCGTGTGTCTAATGAAGACCACCCGTTCCCAGGGATAGATAGCGGCCCCTATGGGATATATCCTGTACAGATGGCCATGGGTCAGGGACGTAATGTGCAGGAACCCTTTGAAATAAAGCAGATTAGAGAACTTAAAAATGCAGTTACAACCTTTGGGCCGACTGCACCTTACACCATTGCCATGCTGGAGAACCTGTCTTCTGGGCCCCTCACCCCCGCGGACTGGACTCAGCTGGCAAAGGCGTGTCTGCCCTCGGGTAGTTACCTGGATTGGCGAGCCTGGTACGCCGAGTTCGCTGCCGAACAGGCGGAAAGAAACGCTAACCGAGGGAACCGGGGATGGAATAGAGACATGCTTATGGGGGAAGGCCAACACGCTGATGATCAGACTCAGTTCCCTGGTGCAGTTTATGAGCAGATCAATACCATTGGGCTTCGCGCCTGGAAGCAGGTGAGTGGTGCCGGAACGGCATCCTTGTGCCTTTCTAAAATAGTCCAGGGCACAACAGAGCCATTCGTTGATTTTGTGGCTCGGATGCAAGATGCCGCCGATAAGATCTTTTCCGATAGGGAAGTGGCTCAACCGCTGGTTAGGCAGTTGATTTTCGAACAATGCACAAAGGAATGTAAGGCAGCAATAGCCCCACATAAGAATAAGGATCTTAACGCCTGGATCAGAATATGCAGAGAAATAGGGGGGCCGCTTTCTAATTCGGGAGTTGCAGCTCTTCTGGCTGCGGCAGTACAACAAAGGGGACCTCGCGGGCCTAGAGAGGAACATAAAGCCAAGGGGTGCTTCAGCTGCGGGGACCCAGGACACATTAAACGCAACTGCCCAAATAGTGCAGACGCCAAGCCTCGCCTTAAAAATGAAGGATCGTATAACGTCTGTGGGCCATGCAGAAAGGGTCCACATAAGGCAGAGGATTGCAGGTCAGTTTATGATGCTCAAGGAAATCGTATTTGTGGCCGAGGACAGGATAGCACAGCTCCTGCTGCTCCCCAGCCTCCATAAGAGGTTCCAGTACTCCACATAACTCTTGACAAGAGGCCCATGCTTTTGCTTAAGATCAATGGCAGACAATTAAAGCATGGTATCCCATACAATCCTCAAGGTCAAAGAATCATTGAGAGAGCTCACAAAAGCCTCAAAGAAGTTTTATATAAACAAAGAGGGGGAGTAAGCCAAGGCCTGCCTCCAAAGGCACGGTTATCTATGGCACTGTTCACATACAATTTTTTAAATTTAAACAATAATAACCGCTCACCAGCTATGGAGCATTCTAGTCCATCTCCTAGCAATAAGGGATGGGTGAAATGGAAAGATGTCCTAACAGGACAATGGATGGGCCCGGATCCGGTAATCAGCTGGAACCGAGGCGCGGTTTGTGTTTTCCCACAGGAACCGGGACGAGAACCACTGTGGGTCCCAGAGAGACTGACACGGGCAACAAAGCCCTCGACTGAAGATCAGACCTGCCCTACCGGAGATCCATCACAGACCAACCAACAAGATGAATAGAAATAGCGGTAGCCCAAAATGGACAAAAAGATCCTCAGGCATATGCATGGCTCGCTCGCCTAGCCTACGACCGAGTCTAGGGGCGGTGAGCTTCCCACACTCCTCCTCTAAAAAATTATGACATAGCTGGGTAGGAGAGTCAATGACGGGTAAGAGCGTACTCCCCCGGTGCGACTCAACCTAAGCCAGGCCCTACCCCATCCTGCACGTAAGCCGCTGGACTGTTAGATGCTGCCCAGGTCTAAATTTCTCTCCGAGGGGATTTCTTTACGGAGAGGAAATGAGTGCAAGCCTGTGTGCATCCAGGTTCCGTCCGGTTCCTTCCTGGCCCTGGAAAAAGGACGAGGGCCTCGGGGCCTCGGCAGACTCGGGGACGGCCGACCCGGGCCGACGCCGAGAGCCCTTGGTGGGCCTCCTATCAGGGCATAGGCCTCTACACTCAATTCAGGACGGGCTGCGATGCGTAGACTTATTTAAAATAAAAAAGGGGGAGATGTTGGGAGCCACCACATTGCCGAGCCGCCGCATATAGCGATCATGCGGCCTGTGGTAAAGAGTAAAGCCTGAGTTAGATTACCCCTCCCATCGAGCACGTTAGTTTCCTGCTTACCGCGTGAACAACCCGCTCAATAATATGTTAGCCAATCAGCTTGCCTTGCTTACTTTAATATGATTGGACACTGTATCCGTATATATACTGGTGCCACCCCTGGGGGGAAGTAGAAGCCCGGAAGGAGCCGCGGAGAGCGGACCGGTAGAGGCTTCGGAGCGAAGCACGGAAGGAGCCGCGGGGAGCGGACCAGAGGAGGCTTCGGCTGGGAGCGATCCCAGGGCAGGCTGTACGGAGAAGGAAAATAAAAGAAAAGGTTGTCCACTGCCAGACTTTGTTGTGTGTCCTTCCTGCCGGCCGGGAGTGACACCGACAGTGTGTGTGTGTGGAAGTGTTTGTACTTCATTGAAAGTCACACTCTCCAAGAGTTATAGTTGTGTATTACTGATATTTGGCTTCATTTTAAGCATTAGGGACATACAAAATATACACTTTTTAACATATGAGTTACGTGTATGGTAAACTATGTTACCACCTCTTTTGAATTTATTAGTATCTATTTCCAGTGCATAATGTTTATGTTCATTCTGTGAAGTTGGTGCAGGCACTAACACATCTTCCTTCCTTTTTTCATCCCCTTCTCTGCCCTCTTAAGCAGAAGTAATAAAAGGACACACTTCCAAAAATTCCTGTGAATATTAAGTGAATGAATAAGTATTGGGCACTTAGAACAGTGTTTTGTGCTATTTAAACACTTATTTTAATGGCTGAAGCATATGAACAGAAATGGAAAACTTAAAAATACATGTAAAGGAACATTTTTAAAAATCTGATCATCAATATTTAATCATACAAATATAACCAAAAATTGCTAATCTTTTTGTTCTCAGAATCTGTACTCATCACTAACCAAGCCATTGGAATTTTTAGAAAGTAATCAAGTGAGAAAAAGAACTCTTGATCTTTTCAAATGCCAGCGAACACTAAATACCTATGTGTAATTTATGATATCCTCATTATTAAAAAAAGGAAACAAAGAAAAAGCCTCAGAATAAAATCCATTAAAATGTGACAAGAATTCCTTAGTAAGGAGTTAGAGTGAAGCGAATTTGAATTGCATTTTATATAACAATTAAAGATAAAATTGTAAAAGTCTGGCAACATTTACCATTCAAACTGAGATGATACAATTCTGTAAAGGATAGAAAAATATGGACTGGATTTACTTGTTTACTCGAGGTGAAACAATGGCTCTAGAAATAAAGAAAAGAGATGCCAAAAGGCAGGAAATAAATGAGGTGCGCCCTGGACTGCCATAACTTACAGCCAAGACAGGATTTCCAGGCTACCTCTCGGGTGGAAGAACCCAGGCAGAGCTAGAAAAGCTTGTAAAGCTGAAAAGACAGTGATAGAAAACTGAGAGACTACACTGGCTATAATGCTTGACTGACTGTGTCAATTTGAGAAATTTAGTTAAGAGAAGTTTAACTATATAGGTTCATTAATTTTCCACCCTCAGGTGTAGAAGACCCACGTAGGGCAACTCGTTGCCTGGATGGTATACAGGGAAAACGAGGAAGGACAGACCAGCTTCTGTTCTTCGGAGGCGCTCTGGTCTTTGCCTTCAGCTTGGACTTCAGTGCAGACTCTTTGGCTACCGTCCTAGACTCTTCAGCCTTCTAGCACAGACTTTGGCTTCTGCCGCAGATCCTGCAGCCTTCCAGCATATACTCTTCAGGTTCCTACTACCGAGTCTTCAGCCTTCTATCTCAGACCCATCAGTCTCCTGACTGGCACTTGCACGGGACACTGCAGTGTGTTCCACATTTTGGACTGAAATCATTGGGTCTCCAGTGAGCAGACCCCCTCTGCACTCCTCCTCATTCAACTCTGTGGATGATCACCATAAGCCAGTCTTGGAATTTCTTGTACATTTGCATATCTTGTGTTATATCTGCTTCTCTAGTAAAACACTTAAAGCACAAGAGATATGCAAGCTGTACAGAAAGCACACGGGAAACACACAGAGTATTGTCCTCAAAAATCCTGACTACAACCTCTCTGGCCATTGGAGAAATACAAATTAAAACAATGCTAACATTTCATCTTCCTCCAGAAAGAACAACCATCATTAAGCAATCGAATGATAGCAAATGCTGGCAAGGCTATGGGGAAAAACAAACCCTCCTTCATTGTTTGTGGGAATGTAAACTAGTACAACCATTACAGAAATCAATATAGAGATTCTCAAAGAACTAAAAATTAGAGATTCCAGGTGATACAGCATTCCCCTGCTAGCTATCTTCCCCAGAGTTCAACACATCATATCACCGTGATATGTGCATACAAATGTCTTAGCAGCACAACTCACAATAGCTAAATTCTGAAAACAGCCTTTACATCCATCAACAGATAACTGGGTAAAGAAAATGTGATATGAACATAGAATGCTGTACCAGTCTGCTATAAAGGATGACAGACTGAGACATAGGAAAATGGAGGCAAATACAATGTTGAGTGAAATAAACCAGACACATACGCTTAATCTGAATGGTATCTCTCATTTGAGTGAGGCAAAGTACAGACAAAGAGAATAATAAAAGACAGACAGAAGGAGCCAAGGACGTGGATCTCTTGCAACAGGTAAGTGGTCTAAGGGGAAAAGCTTGATGGGTGAGGAGGAAGGGAAGGGAAAAAATATGTAGAATAAAATTTCCAGGTACAGGAACCTAATAATCTCAATTAATGTAAACATTGTATGTTATAATATTAACTAAGATTTTAAAAATCAACAAGAATGAAAAATGGGACAGGGGAATTGAAGGAGAGAGGGAGGGAAGGGAATTTTAAAAAAGAAACGAGCTGTGGTGTGCACCTGTAACCACTCCATGAACTGGGAACAGGCACTAACAAAATAAAAATAAATAAAATTTTAAAAAGAATCCTGAGCTGCACTCATCAGCATTTGATTACAGCCAAAGAAAGGTCCGCTCAGTAAGACCTGAAGAAATTACGTACAACATTCATATAGCCTTTCCAACTGTCCCACAGTGTCCTGCTTCCTTGCTCGGGAGAGATTTACTAGCTTAATTGGGGTAATTCTCAAATTCATGAGTTTCCAGGAATTTAAATGGTAAACAACCCATTTTTCATTAAAACCCCAGTTTCCTTTAAACCCTACATGTTGAGTAGCTGGGTCAGAGAGCCTAAGTGCCAATCAACCATTTTAAACCCACAGTGCCACCTGTGGTGGGCGGCCACTCAACAACCAAGCAGTGCCTGGGCTCCCAGGGACAGGCAGAAACTCTATTTTTCAAAGTCTCCTCCTGGAGAAACCAGGAGCCTTTATTTTTCCTCTTCTTACATCCAATAAAAACTGTCCTAACTTCCTGCTTTTGGTTCACAACTTCATTCCTTGATGTTGTGAGACCACAAGCTCATGTGGCGCAAAAGTAACTGTTTCAAAAGGAAATATTGTAAAGATTAAAATTTATCACATCTACTCAGTACAGGTCTGTGTTTGTAATATGTAAATGTTAAGAATAAAATTTTAAATTTGAAAATGAAAACTCTATTTTCCACCTAAATGACAACTTGGCTCTAATTATATAATCACCTCCCTCTGAACTGTGCAATCATCTCCCACTGAAAATGGTCAGTTATGGCATCAACATTCCAAACTCTGAATGCCACACACTAAATTTCCCCAAGATTTCTTTCTCCTTTATACTTCTGAGACTGAACACCTATCCTCCCGGGAACCTTGTCCTTTTCCTACCACTGAGCATGTCTTCCATCTCTTTTTTCATTCCAACCTGTACACTCCAATGTCCAGATTCTAATTTAAATCATCTCTGCCTCACTTGGACATTATCACCAAAAGGTGTCTCATTTCCGGTCTCACAACACATCCAGTATTATTACACACACCCATTAGACACATGGCCTCTGGAACATGGTTCTGAGGCAGGAGATTAGGGCATGGCAAGCCAACTGGGAAACAGGATGTAACCTGAGCTGAAATGGAGGCTAAAACAGAATACAACTTCGTCCACAGCAGAGGCTGAACAACAGGATGTGAACTGCCCATCACAGTCAGGATGCATGGGCAGAGCAGCTTCTGATGGGCCGGCTTTGAGAGAATTTAAAAGGTGCACCACCACTGCAATTCTCTTCTGCTCTTTCATGTCGACAGTGGCTTGTCCGGCTTGCAGAACATGTCTGTTCTTGTTCATCTCTTTCTTCCTCTACTTTAGTAAAAATTGCATTTACGTTTTTATCAGTTGTCCTGACCAATTCTTTGGGTGGGACAAAAGAGCCTGGAACCACTGGATGCCATACCATTTGGCAGATTCTATCATATTATTCCTTCACAAAGCCTCACTGGCTCTCTATTACCTACAAAATAGACGCTAGTGGTCCTCGCCCTGTGAATACTTCCGTGATCTAACCCCAGACACTTTGAAACCTTGTCTCTTCCTATCCTCCTCAAAGAACCCTGCACCTCACACTCCACGAGAACTGAGTCCATAAACACTCATCAGAAGTAATGAGCAGTCCCTGGGAGTACCTCCCCTTTCTGTCCTTGCTCTGCCCAGCTGCTGCCCACAGTGTCTGAAATGGCTCCTCCCTCAGCTCCTTTCCAATTTGCAAAACCTTCTGCAGCCATCATCACTCCCTTTACCATGAAGTCTACTGTTATAGACTGAGGAGAAGGAAACCATTAAACAGGAATGGTTCCCAAATTGGCTTCCAAATTGTCAGCTGTTAATCAGGGTAGGATTCATTTGCTTGATTGAGATGGAAATTGCAGATTGGCAAAGTGTAGCTTTACCAGCAGCCCTGATGTCACCACACGACACCAGGTCATGCTGGATACCAGGCACTGACACAGCCAGCTGCTGGTCACTTCACTGCCATTCATCACCATCCAGTGCCAGCCTGTGCTGGCCACTGTAGGCTGACTTTGTTGGGCAGTGAGTCTCTGCTGCTGATCTTCACTGGCTGCTGCTCTTAGAGCTCTTTTGTATGAACACCTCTGAGAGTTTATTAACCTTGCTTTGGAAACTAACCACTCTGTCCACACCACTCAGAATAAAAATCCCAGGTAGACTTAGAGGTCTCTTGAAGCCACACTACCCAAGAAATAAATTGCAAACATGTTCACAGAAACACCAACGTGAGTCTTTACTGTAACACTGCCTGGGTGGCAGCACAGGGAGGCCAGTACAGAGATGAGGACCCTCCTAGACTGAAAGCCAAAAAGTGCCTGGGAACTACTTCTTGTACAACAGCTTGCAGGCCTGTTATAGTGAAGGTGAGGGCTGACACGAGAGAACCTTCTGGGAGGCTGGCTGTGAATGCTGTGCATGCAGATCAGGGGCCAAGATCCCTTCCTTCCTGTTCTGAGGCACTCCGGGGCATCCTCTCTATTCTCAAAAGCCAGTGGTATCCTCTGAAGTGGCAGGAGTTGGGTAGGAACAGATGCTGCCTGCCTGGAGGCAGTTTGACAGCGGAGGACACCACTTGACAGCCAGAGCAAAGCTGTCCCAGTCCATGGAGATATCAGGGTGAACAAATGGGAGAGGCAGACAGCCACACCCCCTCCATCTGGCAGGGGAGAAATGAGTCAGATGCCTCTTATCTGTCTCCAAATCAGCAACACATCAGATTCCCATCTCTCTACAGTCTAACAGAACTGTCCTGAAGGAGAATTCATGAGGTTTAAAAACACACACAAAACATACCCTGAAATACTAGTTTTTCTTCGTGAATCTTTGGAGCAAACACTAGCCTAACTCATGCTACCGTGGTATTTCAGTATCCCGCATGAATAACAAAAAAAACACTGAGAAAGACTGCTACTCATATCTGAGCCTTGACTCTGTGTGTGTGTCTGTATGCGATTCATTCTTCTATACCCAGCTGACTGCAACCCTTTCCTCTCAGCCTTATGCTGCCCTACGTGGTCACATTTGTAGTGATACTTGTCACTTTGTCCCTCTGTTATGTGCTGATTAATTATTTAGGTATATGTCTCAATAGACTGAAGTCTCATTAAGAGTCTGGAGAACAATTGTGGATAACTTTCCTGAAATAAAATAGCATGATCTAAATAGCTCCCTAAGATCCAAATAACAGCAGTTGCTTCCTTACTGGCCTCCCAGTTGCCAGATCCCATCTATTTGCAACTCGGCAACCAGAGTAGTCCTTGGAAGACTGGGAGGATCACTCCTCTGTGGAAAGTCTCCATGGCTTCCTTATTCACGAGGGTCCAAGTCCAGGTGCTTACAGTGGCCTGCACAGTCCTGCGTGAGTGGCCTCCTGTCAGATCTCATTTCCTGCTGCCCTCCCTCCTCTCTGTCTGATGCACCCAGAGCACCTGCTGCCCCTCAGCGTGTGCCTGTTCAGCCTTCCGCCTGGGGGCAGGCTTGCTTCACATACCTGAATGGCTGATCCACATCCACCTCAGACCTCTGCTCAAACGTCACCTTTCCACTGAGAGCTTTGTCCACCCATGGTCTTTTTATCATTGTTATTTAATCTCTGTAGCACTTAGCCATCCCAAATAAAATAAAATACAGGCTTTTATTTAGTCACTGCTTCTCCTGGAGTATGTGACTGCACCTCAGAGAGAGAGGCTGCTTAGGAGCAGAGGGGCACCTTGGCCACAATGAAAGGTCCCACCTGCCTGGGTGCTTCTGGCAGGGCTCTAACGGCACCTGCCTGCACTGCCCTCTGGCGGACCATCAAAATCAAGCAAACGCTGTTCAGTTACTGCTGCTGCCTTAGACTGTCAACAGGTGGTCCTGTTCTGTGTGCTGGAAACCCAGCAACAAACAAGAGTCAAACGCTCCTACACCTGTGCGTTTCACAGCGAACTGTGTGGATGGCGTAGCATGAGAAATGACATCACATTGAGACCTCAACAGTGAGAAAGGTCCCAGTTCCTTCCTTTCTGGACACATAAAACTGATTTAAGCAATTGCCATGTAATTTTCATGTATATATATATATATATATATATATATATATAGCCAACTTAGGAAGTAGACAGCAACATTTACTTCTTAAAACACTTAGAGACTTTCTTTGGCCTATACTTCCCAGGAATTTGACATTAAAGACATTTTATATTATTTTCATATCTAGCAAAAATATGCTTCGTTAACCACTTATTAGTGAAGATTTTGCCACATAAAGATAAGCAAACTGGAATTATAAAAATACATGACAACTGTGCAGAACACATTCCTCAAAAATCGGTATCTTCTGAAATTCACTTATTAAGAGTATGTTTAAATTTCAATTTCCTCTTCAACAGAAAATTATTGAATAGATACTGGTATCCCAGATGTCTGTGTGTAACTGGCATTGCAAAGTGGAAGTTTAAAAGTTAGATTACTTTTTCTTTTAGAAATGAGCAACTTCAAACTTCCTCCTGCTGGACACGTAACTGACACCTCATGCTCTCCTCAGGCCAAAAGAAAGGACAAATATGCAAATGTCAGCCTTATGAACAAGAAAGAGGAATTAATCCAAGATGGCTGGAAGTGACGGCGCAGCTATGGTCACCTGCACTGTCTCTCTGTGCGCCCCCTCCCCTGAGCTGAAGATGGTCGGAAACGATAAGTATTCGTGAAGATCTGCATTCTCTCTGCTTTTCCCTCTGTCCTCTGTTCTTACTCTAGAGGAGCCTTACCCACCTGTACAAGCTAAACCAGTGGTTTAAGTAAGGCAAATGGATCATTTATTTCCTCAGAGCTTGTTTTGAATAATTCTTTATTCTTTTTACCAAAATATATGGCCTCCTTTGATTTGGAGCATGCAAATGAACCTGAGCATGTGGACCTAAGTGGATGGTAACTTGTGTACCAAAATACTACAGAAGAGCAACTTTAAAAAACTTTAACATTATATCATTTGTACAGCAACACCAGAAGGCAGCACCTAAAGTTCAAATGACATTCTTCTCCTGTTTTTGGTTAAGTACATGATGCTCTGGGCTTACACACAGTTACTGGATACCTGAGAGTGGTGATGATGGTGACCTCTGAATCCACCAGGAAGGGAACTAATAATGGTGACCTTCAGTGGGGTGAGGTCTATGCCCCACTGAGAATCTTGGCATGAAGATTTGACAGCAGGTCATCCCAGCAGGGGTATTTCAGAATCTACCTGATCCTTGTGTTATCTGGCTGGGTCTGAGAGGTCCCCAGGCTGAAATAAGTTTGCAGATTTTCAGACTCCCATGATGGAAAATAAAATTGCAGGACACATTTGTAAAAAGAGACATGAAAAGGGTTTATTAGGACACCTTCAAAGAAATGAGACTCATTACAAAAGAGTGCAGCATATTAAAGGGGTGTCTTAAAGATAGGTGATCCAGATGGGTATTTTCAGTTAGGTTACAGTACAAGCCATGTGCTCAAAGCTAAAACAGATAGCCCACCAATACTGCTGCGCCCTGAGGAAGCAGAATTTACTGGTGAAGGACATGTGGAAAGCCTTAATTTACAGGTTTATTGTAAAAGAACCACTAGGAATTTTTTAAAGTGAGTTTCCTTAGAGGGAAAAAGGCTTGTCTTAAAGCTGCAGCTTTTCTAAAAAGCACAGTTTTAAAATCAATTTCCCTATCTCCTTTTTACCTAGTCTTTATTTCTTGTGTTCTATCTCATCCCACCCTCACCTCTGCCAAGCCTTCAGTCCCTTATTCTTAAGGGGGTGCAGAGGCCCAGCAATCCATCTTCACATAACTGCTTCAAGCTGAGGAGGGGTATTAACCCTAGCCAGGAACCTAGCAAGTCTCATCCAGAGGAGACATAGGGATACTGGGTTCCATCTTTTGAATAGCCATCATCTTTAGATAGTCTGAGGAAAAAGGTAAGGTCATATGAAACATTAGCCCACAATAACAAATGAATCATGCACTATAAAAGAATTCTACTACACAGTATCAGAGCCAGAAAGATGAAATATTTCTTGCACCAGAGGCCCAGGATGCTAGCCAGGCACTGATGTTTATAGCAAAGTCTGACACTGCCTCTTTTGTGAATGTAGATCACGTAATTCGGAAGACACAATTGAAGGTTTGAGAGGAATGTGCACACAACATTCTGTTCTGATAAGGGCACAGGTTCTACTTTGTGCTGCTGTTAGAACATCTAGGGCCCTTTGGGTTTTGTAGAATGACTTTTCTCATTTTTCTCCTGAGTTTAGTAATGAAATACCCTCGGCAGTGCCATTTAGAGCTTCTTGTATGTTGGTAAGAGATTCAGCATGTCTTATTACATCCTCAAATTCTATGTGGAAAGTAAGGATAAGCAGCCGCATGATCATACCAGTGAAAAACTGAACTGGTCCATCGATACCACAAGACTGAGAAGTTAGCTGGTTGATTTGTGATTTTACCCCAGTGCCCTTGGACCCATGGATATACTTATGTACAGCTTCCTACTCACCTTTTAGACAACCAAGGCCATAGGTTCGTACCACAGAGCCACTAGGTACCAGTTGGGGCTGGCCATGTTATCCCAGCTCTTGGTCTCCAGTCAATAGCAAAAAAAATCAGTATCTCTTAACAAACCGTGTCGTTACACACATATTTCTGGTGACATTGATTATATATCGTAAGTATGGTATTTTGGCTCCCAACAAAGGGGTGCTAGTCACCTAAGCTGCCCCATAGTAAATATCAGCCAAATAGTTTCAACCCAGACCTGAAAGTATTTACCTATAACTGATGATTATCTTTCATCATGGAAATATTAGGAGTCTTGGATAGATTAGGGCCTCTATATTTCCATATCTGACTACTAACTATGGCTAGAGAAAATTATTTTCATGGCTTTTTAATGAAAAGTCTCGTTTGTTGACCAGTGATAGATATTAAAACCTGGTAGTGAGCTTTAAAATGGTCGCTGTACTTCATAGCTGTTCTATAAAAATTTGAAGCTTCATCCAATCATCTTTCTGCAGAGGAAAGATCCATCATGATGGCCCAGATGGACTAGAAGTGAGCAATTGTTCACACATCCAGAATGAATCTTTGTTAATGCTTTTGGGTCCATGTTGCTGGGTCCAGTCAAGCAACACATTAATCTTTCCATTGGAGAATGGCATAAAGCAATGGCGTCAAACCCATGCACATGCGCTGTTTGCTATCACTGAAAGCTCTAAAAGGTTCTCCATCATTGGCACAAGGATTAAGAAAAACAAGAATTAGCTGACATCGACTTTAGACTGGTAATTAAGATTTTATATGTCTATAAGTTACATGCACAGCCAGGGACTGCTAGCAGGGTATGGTGCAGTATTTGGAGCCTACTTTTTATATATCCAGCGTAGGTAATTTTGGTTATAGTTTCCTGCTGGGTGTTTAAGACTAAATTACAATAAGACCTGTGTTAATCAAAATTAATCTATATTGATATCAATATCAATATAGATACTGAGGTAGCTCAAGGTCAATTTAGGTTCCTTGTGTACACAGCCTCTGAGTTCCCCTCTCAGGGTCATCCGTTAGGCTGGGTCGTATGGTCTCAGCTTGACCACCTGAAGACATTCCTCTCTTCAGTGATCCTCCTTTGAGCACAACACACACTGGTTGACTTCTGTACTCTTGGGTCCAATAACTCCCTGCTTGGGGGATGAGTGACTCATCAGAGCTGTAGGAGCCTTTAGAGAGGTTCCCTCATGTTCTGGGTCCCTGTTGACCCAGGGCCAAAATGTCAGCTGTCCTCTTAGCCCAGTTATTTTTATATTTTTTATTTTTATTTTTTAGCTTTTGTCTCTAAGCCTTAATTGTTGAATGTCCAGGTCAGTTAAACTAATACTGACTTGAGAGTTGTAGGTTTAACTATCATAATCTTATCTGGATAGCAAGCACTTTGAAATATAAAGTATGGCCAGAGAACTGCTACTTCTTTTATAAATTATGATTATATTAAAAGTCAAATTCCTATAGAATGTTAACAGATAACAGTTATGGTTTTACTAAGAAACTTAAACTCAAGCACCTCAGCTTAACTATTATGACGTTATTATACTAGAACTATTAGATTCTTGTTACTATGTTTGAAATACACTTAAATTTTAATTTTAGTATAAAATCACCTTTAATTATAAAATATTAAATGACAAAGAAATTTTATCTAAAATTGTTATCCCCTCCCTTTTCTTTTTATAAAGTATTGTTTTAAGTAGAATATACTTGTTTATTATTGTATTATATACTGTAAATAGCTATTGCCCAGTCTTTACTCTGTAAAGTAACATTGACTGCACTATGTATCATTTAGGCACATTCATATAATAATCATATACACAATTATATAACAATCACATACACATGAAGCTGAAAAAGTCCATTATCATGGACAACTTTAGTCTAGAGATCATCAGTATGATGCCTTTCTCAAATTCTGTGTTCTAGAAGGTATATACATTTGGGGAACACATTTAATATATAATGAGGTTAGCAATAATTAGAAATCTTTAGCTAAATCTAATTTTTACTCAGGGCAAAATTTAGAATCTTATAATTGGTTTTCTAGGCTGTAACTATACTGGCAAGTATTAAGGACATTTATAGACCTCTAATAAGCTTTAGAAACCACACTAATGACCACAAATAAACTAACTACTCAATATATAAGGCTATCACATTATACAACAAAAAATGTTTATTTAATCAAAGCCAAAAATGTAAAACAAGTTTTAAACAAGACCAAATTTAATGACAAAAATTTTTTATCATTTTATATGTCTAAGGTCTATATATTGCAGATAGCTATATATGTGTGTGTTATAAGGTACAATGATAGTAGCTTATTTAATCAACAATAATCCCATTATTGAAAACACTGATACATAATATATACAATTAGCTTTCTGGACAGCAAAAGTCTGGTAGTGGCAAACAGCAAGTAGCATCCTTGCATTCTTTTATGTTTTCCTATACTGCTTTCACTCCAGAGACTGCATAAAAGGTCCTGAACTTAAATATCTATGGAATCCCTTTCAGAACCCCTCCTGACAGCAGGAGCTTTTCTTCTTGTTCTTTCTGATAAGACATATACTTGCTCATTTTCCACTGGTGCTTGTTACTTTGTCATGCCTTTCTGTACCACCTCAGAACAAGAACCCAAAGGGAACTGGTTACATCTTTGGTGCCCAACGTGAGACCCACCTTTTCTATGGAGATAAGTATGGCAGAATGACTAGACCATACACACATACACTCCTTCTCTGTCCCGTTGCAAACATGTAAGAAAAGTGTGTATTCTTCCAGCTAGTTAAAAGTTTTTAGAAAAGCTGTGACTCTGAAAGCAGTGATCAGGTTTTCCAGTGACTACTGGTTAATACCCCAATAAAACCAGTGGAAATGTTTAGTCAGACAGGGAGTTGGAGTCCTTCCTGGAGACAGATCTCTGGTTGCCTGGAACTGGTGTAAGCTGGGCTGGCGACTACAAGGCCCTGGCTAGGACAACTCCATGGTGGGTACTCAGTGGCCCACATTGGAAGCTGGGTCCCAACAGCCCAACTGGTTCACAAGCAGAGAACTCTCTACTTGTTTATCATCCCCATGTTTTTTATTGGAGGGGTGGGGATTGCCATGACAAATCTGCAGCTAAAACATATCATTTATAATTTAAAGAATAAAAATGATAACTTGTTTGAAATTTAAATATTTAAACTACATGATTTGATTTGAGTCAACAATCAAAGGTGAATTTTTAGTATTTTAAGGGTTTAGAACTATTAATAAACATGGAAATACTTTTCATGTTTTCCACTATTAAGAAATAAGGAAATATTTTTCATGTTTCTAAATTGCAGTATAACTTCACTAAAGAGAAAAGTGACTCACAATTTGATCCCTAAATTGGGAGCTTAAGAAAGCACCCACAAACCAATAACTCTTAAATTATTTCCAATATAAAGTTCCTATGTGTGGTACTATAATACAAATAACCGACATAGTAAAAGACCATATTTAACCCTTTTTTTACATCTCTCATTTCATCCCATACTTCAAAGGGACAATTAAATTGGTAATATTTTTATGACCACGAGTGACCTGTTTTGAACAGTGCTTGGTTCCAGGTATTTGCTCAAAAAATATTACCTGTTAGAATTGTAATGTCTATTACTTATATGTGCTATTTTCTTGAAGAACTGAACCTTCCCATTAACAAAAAGCATAAGCAATGTTATACATTCAATTTATCATAAGCATGATTCTTCCCATAAGCCATAAAATTTGCATTCAAATACGCTTAAATAATCTTCTCTTTAATAGTCTTTCAAAATATCAGATATACTTTGTATATGAAAAGAAATTAAATGTTCACATTTGCAGGGTTAAAGCAGATTTTGTAGAATTTGTTAGTAACATTATATTTCTAGTCAACATTGCATATAATATGTACTTCATATTCAAAATGTACTTGAGATACTTGAGTAAAAATATAAAGTCTCATAATTGAGTAAATTTAACTTTAATTCAAGAGAATTATACCATACTGTTCATACCAAGGAAGTGTTCAATCCATGGAAATACATGATGTGGTCAGTGATGGGTTGAGGGAACTACTAGAAAGAAAAACAGAAGACTGAAAGAGTAGTCAGTGCTCTACTCACAGGTGGTTGGAAAAAAAAATAAAAATAACCAGCACATTCTTGGCAGGAGGCTGTTTAAAGGGTGGACTTTTTCTTTCCTTTTGAGATCACTGACTTCTCTTCCTGGAAGACTTATAGTTAAACTAATGAGCTCACTGAAGTTCAAGAAATAAGTCAGTAAAAAGCTGATCACAGAGTTATAGATTCATGGGAAAGACTTCTCAAAGTCTTTTAACTAAGTCCCTGGCCTTGAGATTAATGTCAATTCATCAATTTTAAATAAACTAACTTCCCAGAAAGGAACAAAATCTTTTTTTGCAACACAATCTGGCTTCTAACCCAGAGTCATTACACACTGGTGAAGTTGTGGAAAGAGAAGATGTGACACTTAAAAGTCTCTGGGTTTTCTTTTTGCTCAGTCTAACATACTCTTAGCAAAGTCCCAGAACCTTATGAAGGCAATACAGGAGTTCCCTTAATTGAATTTGGGGCCAGAGTCTGAGGTCCTTATCTTTTGCCACATTTACCCTCTGCTACTGCTGCTCCTAGGCAATGTCAAATAAAAATAATACCAGATACTTTTTAAATACAGTAGCACAGGTATTATTTGCATTTCTGCAGTAGGAGATAGAAACTCCAGGATACACTGAGCTTAGTTCCAAGAAGACAAAGGTAAGCAAGATTTTCAAAAAGAGACCAAGCCAGGCATGGTAATACATGCCTGTAATATCGGCCTTCTGGGAGGCCACAGCAGGAGGATCACAAGTTCAACCCCAGCTGGGGAAACTTAACAGCTTCTTGACGCCTGATCTCAAAACAACAAATAAAGAATACAAAGGGCTGGGATGTTAGGTCAGTCTGAAAGCTCTAGGTTCAATCACCAATACCCCACTGGGGAGAAGAAGGAAAGAGACAGAGAATTCAGGTAACAGACAAAAAGAATGGGATGTGGAAGTGGGGGACAACTCACATAACAGCCTGTGCACTGGGCTGCCTCTGCACTTTTGCATATTTTATAACCACAAATGACATAAAATTCCTTTAACATGTAATAATGATGGTTGTTGCTTCCAGTGGTTGCAACAAAGGCTCAAAGAGCTGACTCAGAGTAGAAGGCTAAGGGAGCCCATAACCCATGTACTATTGAGTATTTTCATCCATCAAGTTCTTTGGTCTGATCTTTCAGTCCACCAAAAATATTTATGCTTGATCAAATAATTTCCTATAATAATGACATTGAATGGGTGTCAAATGAATGGTTTTAAAGGGAGTTTGATCTTTGCATGAAAAAGAATTTCTTGCAGCAGTGACATGGGACATTTACTGTGTCCTAAATGGTAACCATTTATTAGATTGATTTCTAGTGAAAAAGAAAACTCTTGCCTGGAGTTTAGCTTAGCAGCACAAGCACCTGCCTGGCAAGCACGAGGTCATGAGTTCAATCCCCAGTACCAAAAAACAACAAGCAAACTCCTTCAAGAGGCCACATCAAAGTCTTGAGTTCCAAGTGCTTTTAAGGCATTGCTCAACATCTTCCCAAAAGAAGAACTAGCTGGCTCTGTATATCTAAAGCATAAAAAAGACAATAATTAAGAAAATGTCAATCTTAAGATTAAATGGAGTATAGGCATTGCTATAATGTGCGCGCTCAGTGTCGCCCCAAAGTGAGTGTGTTAAAGTCCTGTTCCACAGGATAGCACTATAGGGAAGTGGTAGAAACTTTAAAAGGTGGTTCCTGACAGAAGTGCTTACTCCTTGAGGGTATGGCCTTGGCAGTAATTAGGGGACCCCAGTGCCTTCCCCTTCCATTCTTTTGCTCCTTGGCTTATGATACAAGCAGGTTTTCTCTGTCATGTGCTCCTACCATAATGTGCTGCCTCATCATGGGCCTAAAAACAGCGAAGCCAACTGATCATGGACTGTAACATCCAAAATGTGAGTCCAAATTAACTGTTCCTCTTTGTAATTTGGTTATCTCAGGTATTTTGTTAGAGTGACAGCAAGCTGAAGAACAGGACCACAGATCCAACAAACACTTTGGTTAGTTTCACTGGCTGCTTGTTTCCCTAGGCTGAGAAAATAATCAATGGTCATTTCATGAGCGTGAATTACAGTCAAGACAGGAAAATACAGGACAGCAAACGGCATGGAGGAATCACATTAAGGAGGAGGAAGCATGCATAGTAAGGAAGAAGCATTACTGAGGATGGAGACAGGACATTTCCAGGGATTCGAAAAGAGTAGGAGAATGTATGCTGGCAACAAAGGTGAGTGTAGGTGGACTTTGTTCATGATTGGGGCAGGGGCTGACTTCCTCCTCGAAACATCTACTTGTCCTGCAGTCCTAGGTGTGGATGACTGTCTCTGGCTGGGCTCTACTTGGAGGTTCTCCACAGAATCCTAGCCTAAGGTCCAGCATCGAAGTGTTCTTCCAATAATGAACAGGTCTTGTATTTTGTTAACTGAGAAACCTGGACCCAAAGTTTAGCAATGAATAAAGCGATATTGAGGTCCCTTCCAACATGGCTCAAGTTTAATTTTCTACTGGTGGTATTTCCAAAATACCAGAGCACTTACAATCAAATAAAGACTAATAAAAGAGCTCAAGGAAATAGGCAGTCTTGGCTTGTTGATTCTTGGACTATGTGTATTGATTTAACCCCTGAAACTATCTGAAGATGCTGGACTGAGTTATTGGAAACTTTAATGAGGCCTAAGAAGGCATTTTCATGGGCTTTCCTGTAATGATAGTGTTGTGTGAAGGTAGACGGTTGGTAATCATTACAATAATAAACGCATTCAGCCAGTTTGACCTTGAGGACACTGCTGGCTCTTTCTATAACACTAGAATGACTGAGAGTGGTAAAGGGAATAGAATCTCTGCAAATGTCTCTTCCTATTTCCTACGTAATTTTTCCACTGAAATGCAATCTTCTCTTACTAGAGGTAAAAGCAGGGAAGAATTACTCTAGAAAAATCCTCACGGCCAATGTAACTGAGGCATTTCAGCAGGGAAAATAATCTAAGCATTTAGAAACCATGAAAATTAGGGCGAGCACATGTTGATGATTGTAAGCTACTGATAACAGCTTTGGGATGAGAGGAGGGTGTTGCTGCAGCTGGTGGATGATCATCTGGAGGCTGAGAGGGTCTTGTTCACGCCTTCATCTCCACTCCTTGCCCAACTTGTGACATGAGGGACTGTCCTTTCCTGGATGCCACTTGGTATCTTTGCTCCAACAGGCAGATTCTGTCAAATTCCTGGCTTCAGGGATAGTGGAGGAGGAAGGGATTGCACAGGCTGGTGGTGCAGAGAAGAGCAGGGTGGTGCTGAGGAGGGACAGGTGGGCACCACAGATGTCAGCGTGACCACCACCAGATTGTGGCTCAGGCAGCACACTGGAAGGCTTGCTGAACAAGGGGAAAGGTAGGGGAACTGCATAGTCTATGGTTGAGAGGTGAACACAGAGAACTCTTGAGTCCTTTTAACACATGGGATGGCGGGCGGTCCAGCCAGTGTGTCTTTGGATGGGTCTTCAGTTAAGGTGTGACAGGGCAAAGCACCTGAAATAAGGGAAATTAGAGTCGAAAGTTCATTTCAGCTGTTTGTTTCAGGAAAAGGAAGATGCTGACTGACAGAGGCTCGGTCTGGGATGCAGTGTTTCCTGTAGCTAAGATATCATGATGCAAAAACTAGATAGGCAGAATTGAATTCTGCCTCTGGCTATCTTGTGGTCCTTTTTTACTAATGTTGTAAGAAAGCGTTCAGGCCCAAGAGGGAGCATAAAAGTGTACTATTTGTACACTGAATTAAACTGGAGTTTCCTGAGAATTGTAAGTCTTTCAAGTTGGTATTCAAGACATGTGTTACTCAGTTTTCCATTTCTGTAACAAATAATTGTGATAAATTAAAAAGAGAAAAGATGTATTTTGGTCCACAGTTTCAGAATTCTCAGTCCATGACCCCCTGTTCTTGTTGCTGTGGGCCAGTATTAGCCCAGTACACCATAGCCAGAACATGTGGTATATAGAAAGTCTGTTCTCCTTACAGCACCCGTGAAAAAAACTACAGAACCAGGGAGAGGATGGAGTAGCAAAATCCTCTTCAAGAATACACCCAAAATAACTTTCTTTCCACTAGGCCCCACCTCCTAAAGGCACTACCATTTCCCAATAATGCCATAATCTGGGCACAAATTCTTGAACACATGTGCCAAGCTTTTAACACATGGAACATTCCAGGTCAAAATTCTACCAAGATGCCTGAGAATATAAATCCTTGCCATACTAAAGTACAAGTATATTGTTGGTCTCACCAAGTAAAAGCAACCATGTATTGAGATTCTCTACAAGGAGAATACTGAAAAACACTAAATGCCAATTAATTATTATGGAATTCCAGGAACTGGAAAGTATGGCAGAAAAGATAATGTTAGAATCACATATCAAAAGGAAAACTCAGGTTGACAACTTTCTTGACAAATCTCAAATCACAAGCTAACAGGTATGCCTTTCCATTTGGCTTTTCGACAGCCAGAATGGGCACATTGGATAAACTGAAAGTATGGACTAGAAGGCTTTAATCTCATAAATTATTCATTGTTGGACAGGGTTACTCGAGTCCTTGAATTTTAATTGATACTGGGGTCCTAGGGAGAAGCATAGAGGAGTCTATTTCTATCTTTAGGGGCCCTGAATCTCCTATGTGCCAAATATTTGCCTGGAAGAAAGAAGGAATTCCGTGTCTCACAGTTGACGTATGTCTTCAGCTCAATGTATTCAGACAAGGTTATTAATAAACATGAAGGGAAGGAGTCTTCCTGCACAGTGAATTATGACAAGATTCCTACTCAAAGGAACTCTCATAGGTGGTAGAATCGAGAAGTTGTGTGGAACTTTTAAGTGGTACCATAGAACTAACACAAGTCAAAAAGAGGCAAATCATGAGACAAGTTGTCAAAACTTACCAGAGGCAATGTGTGGTGACCCTGAGAAAGGAGAGCAGGATATCAGGTAGTTTGAAGAATACCACGTGTGGCTTCCATAGTTGGTCCCTTTGTTTATATACAATTGTCTTATTATCCCAACCTGTCTTGTACTTCTTTTTGATTAAAAAAAAACCACTCCAAAAACTCAATTTCTCTCATACTCTCTCTCCCCACAGCTCTCATACTTCAATCCCAACTGTCATGCACTGACTCAAACCACCCCCTTCTCTCCTCCCTCATTGACTCTACAGTATCCAATGGCTCCTATCACCTAGTCCAAGATCCCAGAACTTAGTAACAAGGCAATAATGCCAATTCACCCACTGGTGCCAAACCCTTACACTATACTGTCTCATATTCCTACATGTATCTCTCACTTTTCTGTATTAGACCTTAAAGGCACATTTTCCACTACTCCCTCACACCCTGATTGCTAAGATTTCATTGCCATCTGTCTCAGTCACCCTCAGGCTCTCTCAGCACCCCCATATTTCTGTAACCCAACCACCCCAGAAATCTTATATCTCCTCTCAGACCCCACCTACAACACATCAGGTTGCTGGATCTGCCTCCCCCCTCAGCAATCACAACTATCCCAGCTTTAAACCTCTCCAGCCCTTTGCCCACACCACCTCACTAACTGCCTCCCCCTTTGGTTCCTCTGTTGGGCTCCTCTCTTGGCTCTCACCACTCCTGGGTCCCCTTGCAGGCCTCTGTGTCATGCTCGTGCTCATGCCATATCTCATCTCCCTAGTCTGTGACATGTTCACAAAAGTCACCAGAAAAAAAATCTTAACCAGATGATCCTCCCTGACTTCTCTTATCAGATAGTGCCCACAGCTGATCCCGACGGTGACCCTACACCCCCAGCATAGCCTTCCCACTTCGCCCCAAGATAGCCTAAAGCAGCCAAAAAGATACCGTTGCCGGATTCCTAAAAAAAAAAAAAGGCTGGGACAAAGAGTGAGCCTGCCCCTGGAGCCCTGTTCACTTGGGTTGCAAAAAAAGAAACTTCCCAGGGGCTGGGGATTTAGCTCAGTGGCATAAGCGCCTGCCTTGCAAGTGTGTGGTCATGAGTTCAATCCCTGGTACCAATAAAAGAATAAAAATTAAAATTAAAAAAAAAAAGAAAAGAAATTTCCCAGACCTGTTCCAACTGCAAGAGTCAACCCTGCCCAGGTGGATACCCAATGACGACTGCTGTTCACACTCTACTGTTCACACCTGGCTCACACACAGATCCCTCCCCCGAACAACCCTTAAAAAACTCTCTCCTCAAGCCAAACAGCAGCTATTTTGGTCTGCAAGACAGTCCGCCCTGCCCAATAAAGCTTCTCTTTGGTGGCAGAATGTCTGGTCTGGACTCGCAGTGCTTCCAGCCCATCATTTTAGTCACCCATTTGCACTCTTGTCTCCTCTGATTGACTGTGATATGCTGAGAGACTGAAGGCCTATTCCTGGGCAATGTTTGCTGGACTATTACAGGAACACTGGACAAAGTCAGGTAAGGAACAATCCTGAAAGTTAAGTCAACTGCACTTTTATGTCACTGACCAAAGAGTGGGTCTCTATCCAGGGTAGCAGCTAAAATCCAGTACACTAAAAATGTGTTTGAAAGAAAGTGAAATATTGAGAGGCATATGACCCTTTATAGAAATTTAGGCACAATTTCTACATAAATATTTACTAACAAGAGGTAACAAAATTTATCTTGCAAGATTATACAATATATGGCTCTGTATTTAAAAGATGTCTACTGAATGCAATGGCCAAATGTCATCTAAAGTAAAATACTAAATTTTACAGATTAAGCAAGAGCAGACAAAATGTGCACAGGCAATTGTCAAGAAAGAGATTAGTTCAGCTGTAGAACAATGTTAGGCTCTGATATTGTGGGTGTGGTAGGTGGTTCATATCAAGGATTAGCATCCTACAGATATACCTACTCCTCTCTCACTGACTGGATATAACCCAAAGTAGGACTAGAGGGAAGAGTTCATTGTGAACCCGATAAGAAGATCCTTTGTAAAGTTTAGCATGGGTTGGAGGGGATAGTGTGTGTAGTTACGACAGTTACCCAGAAGTGCACCTAAAATTCAAATGACATGTATGCTCACTGATACAACTTTTTAAAAACTTCTGAAGAACATATTGATTCTTTTATGGGTTATTAGTCAGTCATGAAATAGTATTTTTATTTCTTCAAATGTCAGCTGCAGTTTCCTCAAAGACCAGTGTAACCTACAGAGACTAATAGTCACTAACCTACAGAGATTAATAGTCACAGCGTGCTCCACCACTCTTTTAACACCTGATCTCACCATCAAGATGCTCACTGTGTGTTACTACATCCCACATGACATCCTGTGCTTCAGTGATTCCTGGAAAGGTTTATTTTCTCTATTATTATGTCAACTTTGATGTATCATTTTTACTTAATAATTCTAGCTGATTCTTTTAACTTTAGGCTTATCATGATCCCTTGAGTTATGATTAATCTATTTCTATACTTTTGAACACAACAGCAAAGGAAAGAAGAACATGCAGAAACATTTATCACGACTCAGTGTATTTGTCAAATCCTATTCCAGCATGCTGGCCTAACATTCACTAGGCACAGCAATGAAGAGACAGAGTATGTAGCAAGAGTGCCTGTTACTTTTCTCTCTTGCTGGGAAAAAATCCCCAACATCCAAACTTAAGGAGGGAAAGTTTTGTTTGGTTCACAGTTGTAGAGATTCCAGTCCATAATCAGCTGGCTCCAAGGCAGGGTGGCACATAGCAGAGGGGCAACAATTCATGGCAATGGGAGACAGCAAAAGCAGCAGGAGAGAGACAGAGAGGGAGGCATGCCTGTTTCTGCCCATTTTATTTTATCTCAACTGCTGGGATTAGGGTTGTGCAGTCAGTGAGCCCACCTTTAATTCCAGAACCCTTAATCCCAGCATTGACTATAATCAATTACAAACTCTCGATTCAGCTACCTATAAAAAAGCCTGCCCTGTATGACTTCAAGACAGTTTGCGGGGACGTCTAGACACAAACCTTCATCTCCCAAAGACTCTTGAAAAAGTCAGTTAGTCCATCCCTAGGGTTGCCAAGGTCCTAACAGCCTAATCATTGTTGAAAAGTCCCAAGTCTCCTCTGAGATTTAAGGCAAATTCTTAGCTGTGAGCCCCTGTACAAATTAAAAGAAAGTTTAAAAATACAACATTCAATGGCACAAGGTAGGTATTTCCATTCTAAACTTACAAACAGGAGGATACAAAGGAATGGGACCATAGCAAGTCCAAAATCCAGCCAGGCAAGCATTAAGTCCTGTGGTCACATATACAGTATCTGAAGCAATCTGTGGCAAGAGATGAACTACAAAAGGCTTGCGTGGTTCTGGCCCTATGGTATTTCTGGTGTTTGTAGCTTCTATGACTTTTTTATTTTGACTAGATTTGCTCAGTCTTTGCAGCTATTCTTCAACAATCTGCATTCTTGGCTTCTCCAAAATTCTGGGGTTTCCACCACAACTTCATGCACTGCCCTCTGAGGAGCACATTGCCTGGCCTCCCAAGCCTTCTGAAACTTGGGTGGAAGCCTTCCTAAACCCACAACTCAGTTCCATTCTGTGTGCACCTAAGACCAGCATCACAAGGATGATGTCAAGGTCTGCTGCCCCATGAAACAGTAAGCAGGCTTATCTCTCTCTTGGTTATAGGGGTAGAGTGCCTGTATTGCTGGGCACTCTGAATCCAATTCTGAGTAACAAATTTGCTAAGCTTCCACCATTCTGGAACATGGTGCTCAGGGGCTCTCTTCTAAAAGCAGTCTTTGTGTTTTTCATTTTTGAAGCTGGAAAGAGTAGAGCCCTGCTGTTTCTGGTGATTCCCTCAGGTCATCTTTTCTATTCTCAACAGTTTATATATCTAAAGACAGAGCAAGAACACAATTGTCAACAATCATTTACCTCCTAAAATGCTGCTGGCTTCGCAAAACTCCCCATCTTGGAAGAAAATTCAGCCATGTGCAGACCACTCAACTTGGCAAGTAGTCATAAGTGATTTAAAGATGTTCCAGGAGATGCTGGGATAAGCACAAGGAGAGGTTACTTCCCAGGCTCTAAGAAGGTCTGTCAGAAGAGGTGAGATTTGCTCTGGACTCTGAATGCTGCACAGTGAAGAGCCAGGAGGCAAAGAAGAAGAAAAGAGTCTGAAAATTCTCATATCAGGAAATAGAATGAGCACAAATAAACAACCAAATGTTACACCTCAGGCTTCTAGAAAAAGAGCAAGAAAGACCCAAAGGCCATACAAGGGAGGAAATTATAAAGATCAGAACAGAAATTAACACAATAGAAGCGAAGAAAACAATACAAAGAATTAATAAATAGAAGAATGTGTTCTTCGAAAGAATAAGTAAAATTGATATACTGTTAGCCAACTTTACCAAAAAAGGAAAGGAAAGACTCAGATTCATGCACTGAGGAATGAAAGGGGTGAAATCACTACAGATTCTGTGAAAATTCAGAAGATGATCCATACCTACTTCAGAAATATTTACTCTCATAGGAAGAAAAATACAGAAGAAATAATGGATTCCTAGATGGATAGATTCATGTGAATTGCCAAAGCTGAACTAAGAAGGTAAGAAAATTCTGAATACCCAACATCAGTTAATAAGATTGAAAACGCAATTATCAACTTACCAACATCATGGTTTTCTGTGCATATTTATCTTACATCTCTCAATAAATTTGTTTCTACAAATTCAACTCACTGATATATCATCATCACAAATGGGATCATTGATTTCCTTTTTGCTTAACTCAATGTTATTGTTCAGAAATATGAATTTATATTTTCATGCTAATCATATATGGGGAAAATTCACCAAATTTATTAGTTTTCTCTTTTTTGGAGTCTTTAGAATTTTGTATATATAAGATCACCTTCAAACTATTTACTTATTTTCCCAAATTTAGATGCTTTCTTTTCTTTATCTCCCTTAATTGCTTTGAACAGGACATCAGGAAATTCTCACACATACACACCCAAAAAAATCTCAGGGTAGTTATGAATATTATACATGCTGTACAAAAAAATGATAATGTGAGTTCATCAACCACAAATGAGATGAGACTATACAGTAATACGAAACTGTAAACATAAAGTTATCTTTTAAAATATATGTGCTACACTGTATATAATAAGTCATATGCATAATACATAGAAGTATTCTATAAAACTAAGGATTGAACCCAGGGTCTTTTACACTGAGCTATGTTTATAACACTTCTTTTATTTCTTTCATTTCCTTTCTTTCATTCTTTCTCTCTTTTCTTTCACTTTTTATTTTGAGAAAGGATCCTGCTGAGGTACTAAGTTGCCCGGATTGTACTCAGATTTGCAATTCTCTTGCCTCAGCCACCCAGAGTATGGAAATTGCAGACAGGTGACACCATACTGATTAGAAAAGTACATTACAATAATACTTAAATTTGGTATAAAAGTTTAAAGACAAATGTGTTAACTATAGCTATAGCAACAACCATTTGCTATTGATTACCCAATAAACAATACCAACCATGAACAACATGACAGAACACATCACAGTTGGGAGCGATAATGGCAAATTTTTCTATAGAATCAAAGGTTAGTTGTTATCCACTTAAAATAGACATTTGTACCTCATTTTATATGTCTTACCATAATCACAAAAATGTAATACATACTCAAAAAATATACCCAAGATATAAAAATATACTACTGTAAAAGTCACAGAGGAAAGACAGAAAGAGAAGAATAAAAGAAGGAGGAGATGACAAATAGCCAGAAAATGACAAAAAGGCAATACAAAATTCTTATGCATTGATAATTAGTTTAAATGTTAATGGAATCAGTCAATCAATCACAAGATGTACTTGCTGAATGAATAAAGGGTGGCCCCAGAATATGCTGCCTACAAAACCTCAGTTCACCTTTAAGGACACACATAGACTGAAAATGAAGAGATGGACCCAAAAAACAAAGCAAGAATATCAATTTGCAAATCCAACGAAATGCATTTTAAAACAGAAACTGTAACAAGTGAAAAAAGGAGCTCATTACATAATGACACAAGAGAAAACTCATCAAGAGAATATAACTATAATAATTACAAAATATACAAATATGCACCTAACATTGGACACCTAAATATATATAAAGCAAACATGGAGAGTTCTGAAGGGAGAAACAGCAGTACAATGACAAAAGAATTCAATGCCAGACTTTCAATAATGGATGGACTGTTCACACAGAAAATCAATGAGGAACACTACAGATCAAATGGAGCTAACAGCCATCTACACACTGTTACAACTTGAAGAACACTACAGATCAAATGGAGCTAACAGCCATCTACACACTGTTACAAACAAAAGTAGAAATAGCAATTCTTCCCCAGCACACACAGGATATCATCTAGTGAAGATTCATGCTGACCCTAAACAAGTCTTAAATTTCCAAAAAATGAAATAGCATCATGTATTTGTTCTTGCCACACAGGTATAAAACTAGAAAGCAACAAATGGGAGAAAAATTGAGACATTCACAAATACTTGGGAATTAAAACACACCTTCTTGAATAACTACTAAGTCAAGGAAAAAAAAAACTATGGGGAAATAAAGTACCTTGGGACAAAACAAAGAGGAAACCAAAACTCAGAATTCATGAAATGCAGTTAGCAGTTCTAAGAAGGAGGTTTACATGAATGAATGTCTGCAAGATGAAAAAGATCTCAGGTAAATCATCAAACCTTAAACCTCAAACAAACAAAAAGGCTGAATTAAACCCAAAATAAACAGAAGAAAAACAGATAATAGCAGAGCACAAAGAGATGATCCACAAACTAGAAAAAAAAGAAAAAAGATTAATAAAACTTACTATGCTAAAAAATGCTCAATATTGACAAACCTTAGCTATATTTTAAAAAAGGACTGCATTCAACTACATAGAATCAGAACTGAGAGCTGTAATAATTGACATCATAGACATACTAGAAGCATTGCAATCTACTCTGTTCAATTATATACCAACCACATTGATAGCCTAGAAGAAATGGTAAAATTTCTAGAAATATGCACTATTCAAGACTCAAACATGAAAGTAAAAACCTAAAGAGATTAAGAGTAAGTCACAGGATTGAATCAGGAATCAAATGCTTCCCAAAAAAGATTAGTCCAAGAGCAGATGGCTATTATGGTGGATTCTACCAAACATTTCAAATAAAAGTAATATTCTCCATGTACTTTTCTGAAAATGGAAGAGGACTTTCAAACTTATTTTATGAGGCCACTATCACTGTGATAAGAATTTAAAAAACTATAAGAACAATTAATTTGTTAATTACCATGAAATATTAATGAAGTTCAATGTGATATTTCAATATACGCATACAGCATGAACTGATCCAGTCTAGTTCCCCTTCAGTCCACTTTCCCCATCTCTCAACTTCTAGCAATCAGGATCCTGCACCCAGCTTATTTTCCTTCTTAACTTCCACATGTGACAGAGAACATGCAATTCTTGGTACTCTGCACCGGGCATGTGTGACTTAACATAATGACCACCAGTTACATCCCTATGGTCAGTGTAGGGCCTCGTTCTATTTTTATGAATGAACAGGATTCTTTTGTGTGTATATACCATATTTTATTCATTCACCCATTGATGACCACCAAGTTTGATGTAATAACTTAGATGTCCTAAATACTGCCACAATAAGCATGGGCATGTAATTATTCCTTCAGATGATAGGTGCCCAGAAGTGATATATACATGAATTATAAGGTAAATCTAGTTTTCAACTTTGGCAATTTCACATACTGCAATTCATAAGGGCTGTGCTACTTCATAGCCCCAAAACAGTACATCAGTATTCTCTTTTCTCCATATCCCTGACAACATGTGTTACTTTTTATCAGCCACTCTGAGGTGAAAAGCTATCTATCTTACAATAGCGTGGCCAATGAACAAAAGATTTACTTCTGAATTTGAAAACACTGGTTTATTAAAGGATGTCATGTGTATGTGGAGTGTGTGTGAGTCCCAGTGTATGTGTGTAGTAATACCAAGTCTTTGAGCAGTTGAAGCTTTATTAAGCACAGAATTATACACACTAAATACATAAAAAATGATTTTATACTTAAAATTATACATTTCAAATAACTAATTTTATGTATTAAGGGCCCTTTGAAAAGGGAACAAAACTTTAACACTTAGTATGTTTCTGGATTTACAAGGAAATGGAGAGACCAAGGAGGAATTCTCAGGAACACTCTTTAATGGTGCATTATTCCAGTCTCCAGAAAAACTGAAAACTAGGCTGGACCTGACACAAGGAGAGGAGGCCCTTTTACACATTTCGTGGTGTCAAGAAATAGAAACACAGAAGGAAAAGAAATGCACTTAGTAATCTTAGAAGCTGAGACTATCTTAGCCTTGAGGAGAAAACACTCCTGTGCTTCTCCGGGACCTGAGGCTGGTTTACAGCCCCTTCCCTCTGAAGGAGGAGATTCCTACAGGAGAACACTTGACCAGTCTCCCTTACCAGGGAGGAAAGCCCAGGACCACAGTGCTCTGGGGACTGGCTTGCCTGCAGCTGGAATTTTACAGAGAAAGAGAGAGAAAGGCTAAGTCTCTCCTTAAGTTCTGCTAAGTATTCAGAATTCACAAAAATAAGTATGTGAGATATTTCGGTTCTCTCACTGCTATGACCTGACAAAGACATTAAATGGGAAGCAGGAGCTGAGGATAATGAGATCCTGGGCTTCAGATGTGTGCAGGTCCCAGGCCAGGACAGCACTGCCTGTGCTGGAGAGTGGGGGAGGGGAGGGCTGTGGCTGAGTCCCTTATCCCCGCCCCTCCTCCAGCCCAGGAGCCCTTTGTGATGAGGAGGCCACAGCTCTGTGATGCAGGCCTGGGACCCCTCCCTGCTTCCAGACAGAACCCTCAGGGCTCAGTTGCCTGAGAACAACACTGCAATTCAGATGATGGAGAACCTTCTCCTCTGAAAAGCCTTAACACCATGTGGCTGAGCCCCAGCTCCACCATATTTGCCATGGACATGGTCCTCGCCTTTGTGTGTGGACTGGGGCTGTACCTCCTGTTACTGCCCTGGCTCCCGGCTGAACCATCCTTGCCACCATTCAGGAGAACTAGAACCATCAGAAAGGTGAGAAACCCACAGCTCAGACCCAGCAAGCAGAGAACGATCTGCTCTCCTTCTACCAGGGTTCACTTTCCAATGTAGAAGAATGAGAATGCAGAAGAGAAAATCTCAGGAAAGAGTAACGCAACCTTCATCAGGGACAGCTGGGCCAGGGCAGAAGCAGCAGAGCATCTATCTGATGCTCTAAGACCACATGTGGTTTGCTGGCCAGAGTAAAAGAGAATGCCCTGACTCAGTGGAGGATGCCAGGATTCCTGAGAGATGGGGGCCTTGGGGAGGGAAAGGTCCTGAGTGTCAGGATCCAGTCTCTGCCCTGTGCTGGGCAGAACTGAGGGCTCTGAGCTCAGGCCTCCTGTCACAGGCTGGAGCAGCCTGTGCACCCAGAATCCCAGCTGACAGCAGAGACGCTGCTTTAGAAATGAGTCCAGGAGGGGAGTGAAGGTACCAAGCTGAATCTCACACACAAAGTCTTGTGTGTGTTTCTGGGAGAAGGACGACAAAAACAATCTTTAAATACGTTTTAAAAATGAGCAAGTGAAAAAAACACAGGCTCTATTAATTCCATGTCAGCTTCCCAATGTTCATAAATATGAGGGTCCACAGCCTCTCTGAGAGAGGAGAACCAGGCCTGGGCCCCTCACAACTTTCCCTCTTTCTCAGCGTCCAGTGCGGATGAGGTTGAAGAACAGGAGCAGGAAGAGGACTGGCGCGCTCACAGGTGAGGCTCTGCCTTCCGGTCCTGCGGCCCCAGAGCCAACATGACTGCTGTCCCCAGGGACCAAGGCCCGGGCTCTCAGGATTCAGCTGCTGAGCCCTGAGAGGAGGCTCCAGGGAAGGCGGTCAGCAGGGGACGCTTCTAAGGGTCCCTGCTCAGAAAGAACCTGTGCAGGTACAAAGGCAATTTGGAATGTAAAGGAACTTTTAAAAATTTTATGGTTAAAACCACTCAAGGATGGGACTGGGAAGCACAGCCTGCTCCCATAACTAAAAAGCCACAGAGCTCAGTGAAGCCTTGACAGCCCCCATGCCAGGGGCAACTTTGACCATCAGTGTAACTCAGCGGGACAGTGTATCTGACTACACAAACTTGCTTCCAAGTCCTCAAGGGCAGACTGGCCCAGGTAAAGAAAAGAAAGTGAACCCTGGTAGAAGGAGAGCGGATCGTTCTCTGCTTGCTGGGTCTGAGCTGTGGGTTTCTCACCTTTCTGATTCTGCTCACCACAATCCTAACCCCCCGTTACAGGGTATCAACGCCAGTTTTGTACTTTCAGCTTGCAGAACTGTGCAAATAAAACCCAACACCGACTCACTACTGATGATTTGGTACTGAGATTCCCTTTACCCCACTAGTGTAATGAAGGTGTACGCCTTCCAAAGTTCTTCTGGTGCCTTGTCTTCCATCTGCTCTGCTCCTGAACCCCAAAACACTGGGTCACAGGAAGGAGATGCCCACTAGAGGTCACTGCAGGCAGCAGTGGAGCCAAGCAGCTTGGACTAGGAGTTAGACATCCTGGTCAAACTGAGGCCCAGCTGTGACAGCTGGCTGAGGCTGATTCCTGATGAGATGACCTCATTTGCCCAGCACAACACACTTGTGAGGACCATGGATGGGGAAGGATGTGGAAGCACTTTGTAGTGACTAAGTGCTGCCTGTCCGTGTACCAAGTGACCATGGTCAGCCAGGGCCAGAGGACACTGGGCAGTGATGCCTGGGCTCTGGAGTCTCCTATGGTGTCCTCTAAGGAAACATTGCCTTCAACCTTCTATAAAAATCTCAATCCCCTCCTTACCCTTCACCCTCTATAACCCAGGGTCCTACTTCCCACCTTTCAAAGATTGCCAGCTTTATGGGAAGTTGGATAAGACCTTAGTATCACTTCTGAAAAGGTAAAAAATTTTCCCTTTCTTCCTTCCTACAAAGGCCTGTGGTGTCATCAAGAAGCACCTGGGAGGTAGGGATGCTGGGAGGGGGGATGTTAAGGCCCTGGGTGAGGGATAACAGGAGGCCGTGAGGATGGGGCCGTGGAGGGGCTGTGGTCCACCTGAGATGGTCCCCATCCATGGGTGCAGACAAGCCTCCTATTTATTACAGCTTCAAGAAGCTGCTTCCTGACCAAGGAAGCCCTCAGCAGCCCTCACATCCACAATGTCATCCTCCTGTGTGCAAGAAAAAACCTGCCACAGCCCCACAGCCATACAGGGAGCACGAGGACTCTGCCACTCTGTCCTCAGCAGAGGCTGACTCCCCTCCTCTCACTCAGCACCTTCCACCTCTGGCCTCCTCTGCATCATCAGGCTGGTCCACAACCTCCTCGGATTTTGGGGATTCAACTACATCATTTACAGCCTCTCAGCTGCCAGAATCCCTGCCTCCCCTGGAAAGAATTTCACCCTGCCCACTTCCACACACCTTCTCCCCGCCATGTCCCTCCGATCCTGCCACAACCCCACAACCCTGGTGGGACACTACAGAGAAGCCAGATCAGCAGCTCGGTCCTCATCGGCTCTCACATTCTAAGACTGCGGGGATCCACTTTGAGCAGAAATGGAACCAGCTGTTCTGGGGTCTGCCCTCTCTGCACAGCGAATCTTTGGTGGCTGATGCCTGGATCTCGCAGAATCCATCTCCTCTACAGCCTCCGCCATTCTTATTCAACAAAATCTCAACTCTTCCTCCAGCTCAAGGGCAGGATAAAATTCCCCCACAGGCCCTGTCCTATCTGGACCCCCAAGCCCCACCCATGATTCTGTCCACAGCTGGATTCCAGCCCCCTCCTCCAGGTCAGGTCCTGACTCAGGCCCATCTCCAGTCTTTCCCCCAATCTGTCCTACCACACTGCGTAGCCCACGTGAGGGACTTTGGAGCAGTTTGGTCTACACCCCATAATAATCCAAAGCACCTGATCCCTATTGAAATACAACACCCAGGTGGGCCCACATTAAAGACACAGACCCAGCATAAACGGCCTTCACTATCCACGGTCCAGGGCTGGCAGGAGGACTGCAGGATGCCCAGTCTTTCCCCAAACCACTGGGCCACTGCCATCCCTCCTATGGCTTTCTCACTCAGCCCGGAGCACTGGAAACTACTGGAGCAACACATTCAAAAGGTGCTCAATCAACACCATGGGCACCAGGCCCGCAGGATCCCAGAACCTCTAGAGCTCACCCAACTTCAGTGTCATGTAGCTCTCACATGCCAGGCGAAGGAAAAATGCAGCCCCTCCGAGTGCTGCTCCATGAGCACTGCTGCCTGCAGCGAGGGTGGGCAGGAGGTAGAGGCCCGGGCAGGCAGGGCCTGGGACAGGAATGTGGGCCGTAGTCCCACAGAGGACAGGCCCATGTTCTCAGAAAGGGCCTCTGTACCCTTTCCACGGGAGATTTCTGCACAGTCAGCAAGAAACATGATGAATCCCACAGACCAGGATGCAGGAAATGACAGTCAGCTAGTGGCCATGCTGGAAGTGCACTTGGCTGTGAAGTCCAGGCAGATCCAGCAGGGGCTGATCCCCTTGAGGCTGCGCCGGTCCTGGCTTTCTGTCCATGCAGCCTTTCCCACCACATGCATACCAGAGATGTCATCTTCAGCAGTCAGAAAGCCTGCAAGGGCCCCTCTCAGAGGCTGCCCTCTCTAAACTCATGTACTCTGAAGACCCTGGAGGTGCACAGGAAAAGGGTTTGGGTAACACACATGTGGGGCCTCCCCTCAAGCTGCTAAGAGCCATCAACCACCTCCAGGGAAACAGACTCCACCCCAGCCCTTCTGTAGTCTGCTTGCCCATCCAAAGTCCTCTACTGTCCCTATACTGGACAGACTCCTTGTCCTTCCAACTGTGTGGAGGGAGACTGAGAGGGCCCTAACAGGGATCCCCTCCTCCCCCACTCTGTGATGCCCAGGGACCCTTAATGGCCCCTCCAGCTGCACAAGGCAGCAGGCAGCCTTCCCAGCAACTGACTCACAGTCTCAGTGGCACAACCCACGAGAGCAGAAGCATCCTGGGCACCAGCAGAGGCACCCTAGAAGTCCTGGATGTTGCTTACAGCATGTGTGGTCCCAGAGGCAGGAGAGCGATGGCTTCAGCCAGGCATCGGGAATGTGCTTCAGCACAGAGTGGAGATGAAGTCAGTGAACCAGTCTCAGGTCTGTGCCCTGCCTCTGCAGTTTCCAGACTTGTCCTCTGATGCATGCCAAGCTGCAGATGATTTGCCTTCTGTGACATCCCAGGGCCGGCTCCACAGTGTGTCTCCTGGGACCAGGCCTCTTTGCAGCTGATAGGTGACCTAAAGGCAGACAGAGAGAGGAGCCTGGGGCAGCACAAGCCCACGATCCAGCGCCATCAACACAGAAGACAGAAAGCAAGGTGTCTGCCCTGGCTGAAAAGGGTGAGGCCAGCAGGGACCCATTGCAGAAAACTGTGAGTACCTTGCGACCTCCACACCCACCCAGGACTGGAGAATAGAAGACACCTTTGAGAGAAACACTTTTGGATCCTTTTACGAAAGAAACTAGTTCTTTCGAGAGGATTCTTCAAAGGTAGCATGAGGACATTTCTACTATGGATTTCTCCTGAGAAAAACATCAAAGAGCAGGAAGAACCCCAGAGAAAAGGCCAGACTGCACCTCCTCTGCCTGGAGCCAGACAGCAGCCAAAACCAGCTCCTGTGTGGATCACACAGTTGCTGGGACTCAGATTCTCGTGCAGGATGCTGGGCTGATGTAAGATGACAAGTTAATTAAGTGCGAACTTCTTGCCTTGGAGTTAAATCAGCACAAAGAGAACAAAGATCAAGCCTGGTTCTCCGGGGTTCCCTACAGCCACCATCCTTCTAGACAGATCACAGGAGAACGCTGGGATATGCAGCCACACCCAAGGAAAGGCACCCCAGTGCCCAGGGGTCCTTGAACACTGCACAGTTCACCAGTGGGCTACAGAGCTTTCAGCATCCCCACCTGGTGCTCTCCTGTGGACCTGTGCTCACAGCGTGGGCAAATAGTGCCCAGGGCCTCAGGCCACCATCACCACTGCCACCTCCTTTAAGGAGGTGTTCTGTGTGTTCAGCCAGAAAATTTCTCCCCATTCTTTCCCAGTAGGAAAAGACATCACCAAGAAAAATTTAAATTCATTTGCAGAAAAAAATTTTTTCTAATATTACCCATCCATGTTCATTACTATTGCCCAATACACCTATTTTTCCTCCTAAGAGGGTAATGACTTCTGTTTGTTCTGTGCTTGTGAGAGCTATGGTGTCTACAACAGACAGGGTGTGGGGCAGCGTGACAGAGAGGTGCAAACCTGCTCTTGCCCTGAGTGCCTCTACTGCTCCTTGAATTTCCCTAATACCCTCATTTCAGGAACAACTGAAGCTCTAACAGCTGCGGTGACCCCACCTCAGGAGCTGGATGAACCCATCTGCCCAAGGTGCCCTCTGCCCAAGGCAGCTGCAGGCACCAAGGTCAGAGACGTTATAGGCTGAAGATCCCCCCCACAGGGTTCAGCAGGGAGCTGAACCCCACCCCAGGGCGGGTGGCAGGTGGCACAGGAAGATGCTGGGCTGGGTTCTGAGGTCTAACAAATTGGCCCTTAATCTTCTAATGGGAATAGATGATGCCTGCCCCTGTGCTGCCCCTTATCTTCCTGGCAAAGGCCAAGATGGAGACAAGGCACACTTGGTTCAGCTTTATGGAAAGTTCAGAGATCCCATTCCAGAGCCCTGGGCGGCCTCATGATCCAGGGCCCTGGTTTGGACAGAAAATCCAGCTCTGTGTAGCACCCTGGGAAGGGAGTGGTCAGGGAGGCCACTGAGCCATGTCCATCCCTGCCCCATGTAAGCAATGTCCCTGCTCTTGGATCCCCTGCCTTGGTCTATTTTTCACGTAGGTCACCTCCTGGTCACAGTAGTGGGTGAATGGGATAGAAAATGTGCCCAGGAATTTATATTCAGCCCCTGGGGACCGAGATTAGGCTGCGGGAGAAGCATTGAAACCAAGCATTGGAACCAAGGAAGGGTCTCAGGGCGGGAGATCACTGAATTGTACAGGGCACTATGCAGACCTGAAGCTGGTCTGCCACCCACCGGCAGAGAAAGGGAGAGATGTCAGGGGCCAAGTGGTTCATCCTGGCCCCACCTCAGAGCCCAGCTGTTCAGATCAGACATGACAGACCTGGAGAAACTAACTTTAGCTCCCACACAAAAGGCCAGAAGCAGCAGGGAGCAAGGCAACCTGGGGAAGATGAATTTATTTAATACATTTGGGAACTTCCTAAGGCCTCTCTCCAATTTTAAGGAAGGAAGAGAGCACAAACAATGGAACATGATTTGGGGTTTGGTGACCTTTAGATATTTAGGCACACAGACTCAGGAGTATTCTTGGGTTTATGGGACTCAGAAATGTTAAGGGGCTGCCCTGGGGTCACACCATGAGTCTTGCCTGAGTCCCAGCCCTTCCTTACTCCAGAGACCACAGAGGAAAGGGGAATCACACAAGGTATGTTTTATACACAAGAAGCCTGGGAGGACCTGTGTAAGGGGGGGTGTGTGTGCTCATTCTGCTGCTAGTGGGGGTGTCCCTTGCTCCAGGACATTGTCTTTATGAGAAAGCAGAGGGGCCCAAAAGGCAAGGAGAGGAGCAGCCGTTTCTCCAGAGAGCATTTCCTGGGCTGTGGGACACACAGGGCAGCCACGGGCATAGTCCAGGAGCCTCGTTCCTGGGTGGAGGCTGACCCAGGCAAAGGCAAAGGACCCTGCCCACATTATGACTGGGCTGGCACTTCCAGTCTGGCTGCAAGTCCTAGGTGTCTCAGGGACCTGGATTCTTACATCAGCCTGTGCCACAAGAGTGGAGCCAGCATTTTCAGGAAGGAAAGAGCCCTGGACCACAGAGTCACCTACTCCCGTGGAAGCTTAGAAGAAGCAGGCACCCTGTGGAACATTGTCTTCAGGAGGGGCTATGCCTGGCTGCTGCTGGGTTTTCAGGACACCATGAAGAATGTTCTGGAATGAAGAGGACACATCCTCTCCAGCAGTCTGGGGAGTCACTCATTAAAAGGTCCTTTCCTGATAAGGGGGAACCCCTGAGCAAACTGGCAGCCCAGGCAGGAAAAGGGTCTTATGCTGGCTAAGCCAACAGGCCATGCAGAACAAAGGACTATGTGCTTTTGTCCTTCTACGACTCAGTCTCCATTAGGTACAGTAAAGCCAGCAATGTAGACCTCCAGAGACCTCCTAGAGAGGTCTCCTCTACAGACAGGACAGCGAGAGACTTCTCACTGCCTGAGGAGTGTTTTCCACACTGAAACCTCCCTCAGAGTCTTCTCACAGGACCCTCATACAGCTCTGAGGCCTCACACTGCCGCTCAGAGACCCTGCACAGAAATTCCCAGGGAGCTGTCCCAAGCGAGCCCATGCAGAGGCACCCACACAGGTCTTCCACAGAGCCCTCGTGCACAGTCCCCTCAGGGACATCCTGTGCCCCACAGGCCCTGATGCTGAACCTGCTGAAGAGTTTTCACACGGGCCCTTCTCACCGAGCCTGACAGGGAGACCTCTCACACAGATCTCCCCCAGACACCTCATACAGAGGGCACCCAGAGCTGTCCCTGCCCCCGTCAGTCCTCCCATGCACACTTCACACAGAAACTTCCCAGAAACCTCAAAGGACGTCTTCACAGAGACCTCACTTTGGGCTCTCCCCAGAAACCACACACAGAGACCTCATACAGACACCCGACACATCCTCTCCAGCAGCCTGGGCAGTCACTCATTGACAGGTCCTTTCCTGATGAGGGGGAACCCCTGAGCAAACTGGCAGCCCAGGCAGGATTATCATGAGGTGCCCCCTGAGAGACCCAAGGCACCCAGACATTATCAGCATCACACCAGATTGCATCAAATGCCAGGAAAAATGGTCACAATGTTTTTTCTTTTATAATGACTTTTCCTCTGAAAACAAAGAATTACAAATCCTCTGTGTAGACCTCCAAAATCCTTTCCCTCACAGGTTTTCATTAGCTTGAACTTTGACCCACAAGTGTGGAGAATCACAAAATCCAAACAAATAAAATACTGCCAACCTTGAAGGAAAAGAAACACTTTCTTTGTTCAATTTGTTATCGTCCAGCAAAATAATCAATGTTACCTTTCTTATTTCACTGAGGAAAAAATCTAAACATGAGAGATTTGCTTCTCTAGTTTGCAAATATGATAAAGACCCATAGCAAATGCACCCTAGCTAGATAATAAATCAGCAAGAGGAGACTATGTTCACACTGGCCTCCAGGGTGCCTCAAAACTGTGACATTAAGCTAATAGTTAAATGAAGAGACTCCTGGAGAGGTGACTGGGTAAGACACTACGCTCATCAGTGGAAAGTGCTATTAGGACTTGGGGCCCCGGGGGGATTTGGGTCACTCTGGACATGGCCTTGAAAGGCAGATCTCTCACGGGCACTCTTCCCTGTGCTTGCTTCTCAACTGCATAAAGTGAGCAGCTTTGCTCCACAACAGCCTTCTTTCTGCCTTCTGTTGCTTCTGTTTTGGAGCCAGCCAATCATAGAAACTTGGGGAACTATGAGCCAAATTCAGCCTCTCCTGCTCTAAGCCCTGAGTGTCAAGTGTTTTGCCCTAGCAGTGAGAAAGCTGACTAACAGAGTGGCTAACACAGGAGTTTGCGCTTGACAGCTGACATCAGGTTTGTAGGGTGTGATTCCACACTTAGGAAGCTGAGTCTCATACAGACTTTATAAAAACAGGTCAATATCTGCCAATATTCATGTTCTATCATGTGGTAAAATTGTATTTCTTTTTTAATTGTTTATCAGTACGTTTTAGGTATATCCTAAAGGTGCATCCATCAATGAATCACTTTCATCATGGGGAATTTGTACCGGTATTTCATATAACTTGATTCTTTTTTCCCCATTCTTCTACCTTCCCTTCAATCCCACTTCCTCTTCTTAGTCACAAAAGTTTTGTTTCCATTATTTCCTTCTTTTTTCATTTCTCCTCTTCTTTTCCCCTCCCCTCTTTGGTTACCCTTCTCATTTCAGCATTTTTCTCCTACGTCACAATATGTTTTGTATTTGGTTCTTTACGTGCACTTAGTTTTCTCACACTAGAGAGACAATGTGGTATCTACTCATGTGTGCCCAATTTAATTCACATAAGAGTATGAACTCAAGGTGCATCCATCTATGAAGAAATGGCTCAAGTTTATCTTTCTCTATGGCTCAGTAGTACTCCATTGCATAAAAATCACATCTTTTTTTATCCATTCAGCAGGTGATACACATCCTGGCTGTTTCCAAGATTTAGTTATTACAATTTTTGCTGTTATAAACATGGGTGAGCATATATCACTGTGGTATGATGCATTTTTTGCATTTTTGCATTTTTTGACTCACAGTAAAAAAAAATGCATCAGTTTCCTAGGGTGCACACAGTTTCCTAGGGTGAGGAACATGAAAGGGTGGCAAGAGGTGAAAAAATAAAGACCAGGCGCAGAAAGCTGGGATCAGATGAAGCCCTCTCTACTGATGGGAGAAAAGGAACCGCACCCTCACTGTAGGGGCATTTGTTTATACACTCAGCAATTTAATGCTGTACCCTTGGGTTGCCACACATGCTAGTAAACTGCATATATGGTAACCCAAGGGCATGATGCTTTGGGGCCTCCAGTTATTTCTCTTTGGGACTCGCCCCAGGGCTGTCACTGTTCTCCAACCCAGATGGCAGGCCCCCACAGGTGTGGTCAATTGCCAGCTTCAGTGGCTCCCAACATCTCCCATTTTTCTGTATTGTTGCTGCAAGCATTAGGTGGTCCACTAAAGTTGGAGGAGAGGTTTTTGGAGAACTCTGTAGAACATGTTTTTATTCTTGAACACTTTCTGTTTTGAGTTAACTTACCCATTTAGGCTCAAGATTTCCAGTCCAAAGATTTTTAAGTCCCTTTGTGCAGCAATTTAACCTTGTATAGTCCATTAACCCATATCAGGAGTTAGTTACCAGTGTAGCCAGAAATTGTCAGAAGGTGTCAGTGACTTAAATTTCTTTTATAGCTAGCATTTACTATGGCCATTGTTTTTAGGCCAGTAGTTGTACTTTTCTGTAGGAGGTTCAAGACCAAGTTAAGGTGAGATCCATATTAATTACAATCAGTCTCTTGCTATCTGTCAAGGCCAGTTAAGTCTCCTCAGGAATTACCTTGGAACCTTTGAACTCCTCTTAACTCCTGTCAGTATCAGCCATCTGGATGAATCAAGGTCATTGCTTGACCAAGTTGCTTTCTGTGAAAGATTGAGAGTTTGTTTTAGTTTCGTTTGTCCTGGTGACTCTCCTTAGACACACCACACACTAATGATCACTTTCCTTTGTGGTCTGACAATTTTCTTGATCAGAAGACTAGCAACTCACCAAGTACAGAATGTCACAGCAGAAGTTCTCTAATGTCCTGGGTCTTCATTGTCCTCAGAGAGCTATGGACAAAATATTGGCTCTCCTCTTAACACATATATCTCTCCAATATTTGGTCTCTAAACATCAATTTTGAACATCCAGAAGATGGATAGCACAGTATAGTAGAAGCAGTAAGTTTAATATTACTATCTCATCTAAATATCGAACAACTTAGAACATAAAATGGAATCGTTATTTTCTAAGCATGGATTTTTTTTTTTTGGTCTTTTTCCTTTTTATTGGTACCAGGGATCAAACTTATGACTGCCTGCTTGCAAAGCAGGCGCTTATGCTGCTGAGCTAAATCCCCCGCCTAAGCATGGATGTTTTAACATTTGAATTCCTACAGAATGTAAACAGTGACATATTTTACACAGAAAATTAGAAATAAAAACCATACCTAATATTATAGTATGAAAATCATGATGACATTTTGTAACACACCTGAATTTCTACATTAACATAAAATACCTGCTTTTAGTCAAGCATCCCTATCTAATAACTAGAAAGCTTTTACCTGACTTGTTTACCTTTAATGAGATGTACATCTCATTAGTTTTTGTTAAAGGCAGCAGTATGAATCTGAAACAAAAGTCTGTCACCATAAAGATTTTACATTTTGGAAGACTTGTACTGTAGAATACCACTTGGATGGCTCTCATTGAATGGAGAACAATTACCTCTGTTTTAGTTAAACCTGGCCCTATTACCACGTCCTGATATGTACAGAGTGGGCTAAGCTATTTCCTTCTCCCTTCAATTGACTCTAAGCAAAGTAAATAGGGCTGAGGTATTGATGTGTAATCTTTGAAGCCAGCTGACAGTTTCCTGTTTCCTTGCCTCATGTCTCTCCGTAAATAGTTGAGCCCAGTGAGATGGCAGAGCTACATAGCTTCAGGAATGTCAACTGAGTTTGAACCTAAAAATAACAGGGAATGACTTCCCAAGGCACAAAAGTTTACATATCAGAAACTAAAGCAACAGCCTTCAAAACATACAAATGCTACCCCAATTGAGTTATGCAGATTGGTCTTTCTGCATACCCTTCTCTCTGAACACTGCAGAGGTGCTTTTTTGGCTACTTAGCTAGCACAGCTGACATTACTCATGTAATTCCCACCATTCTCATCGTCAAGCCATTCCTTTCTTCATGAATAAATTCTGGATGAGGTCCTGGGTCAAGGCCTTTGTCCCAAGAATCTTTACCTGGATTGGTCTCAGGACCCCTTGGCTGCCTGTAACTATGACTGTGTCTTAGTGTCTGTATTCTCACTATAAGTTGCAATGGAGTTGGTAGATTGGAATTAACTCACTAGGATTCCGTTAACGTTTCAATCAAATTACAAATTTAAACTTTCCAGACTTCAAGGAGGCTGGGAAAACGGACAATACTGCATATGTGGAGGCATGGTGCACAATTAATATATCATGAGGTTAATAATCATTTGTCAGGTGCCATATGCCACGACCAGTGCAGCTCTTGAGGTTCCTAGGGATAAGGACCACAAGGCTATGAGAAAATAAAAAAGAGATGAAAGCTGGGATCAGGTGGAGCCTTCCCTCCTGATGGGAGGAAAGGAACTTCCCCTTCACTGTAAGGGCATTTATTTATACATTTAGCAACCTAGTGTCACATGAAACCCCTTTGCCTAATAATCTGCATGTATGGCAACCTAAGGGTGTAATGTTTTGGGGCCTGGAGTTACTTATCTCTGCGACTCACCTCAGGGGAGTCTTTACTATTGGATCTGAACAACCGGCCCACACAGGTATGGTCAATTTCCAGCTTCAAAGTCTCCCAACATGTTTTTATAATTTGGGGAAGATACCATGAAGGGAAATAACTGGATTAAATGGGACCTCTAGTTTTAGTTTTTTGAGAAATTTCCACACTGATTCCCACAATGGTTTCTTCAGTCTACTCTCATCAACAGTGGAGAAGGTTCCTTTTTCCTCACAGCTCCATCAGCATTTGTATTTGATTGATTTCTTGGTAAAAGCCATTTTTCTAGAGTGAGACGGAATCTCAGAATTATCTTAATTTGCATCGCTCAAATGACTAGTGATGCTGAACATTTTTATTTATTTATTTGTCATTCTTCATCTGGTAAGTGTCTTTTCATATTAGATACCCATTTTTGATTGGGTCTTTAAATTTAGGGGGGCCTGGTTTTTCTTGAGTTCTTTATATATTTTATATAGTAATCCCTTTTCATACACCTGTGAGGGCTGGCAAAAATTTTTTTCCACAGTGGGTTGTCTCCTCACTTTGCTGGTTCCTCTTGCTGTCTAAAAACTTTTTTAAGGCAACCACTTTGAAGGCAATAAGATATACTATGATGCCCATTATGGTTTGACTATTATTCTTTTTTTGAAGTCCTGTAAGGTCTCCAGTGTAGGGTTTTATTGGTCTTGTTCTGTACTGTTTTGATCAATTCTATTATACCTGATGATATAGGCAACTCAATTTAAAAATAGCAAGAGGCACAATGATAACCACTTTTGATCATCTGGTATTCTATTTTTGCATCATGTACTATGCCCACCCTTCTGTTCTAACTGACTCTGTTTTGCTTAGTCACGTTTGGTTTTATTCTCTTCAAAAAAAAGTAATAAGAACTGTGCGAATAATAAAACCCAAAAAGTCTAATTGTTATTGTAAAAAAGAGAGGAAAGGAAGGTGGACTAAGGGATATAACGGCAGGTATGTTCGAGTGTATAGGATGGAAAACCATATTACTGAGCTTTTGTTGGATCATTGAACGGAACTGTCTCCAATATCACTATATGAATGTCCACTTTATATGCTTTAATTTTGTAATTTGGACAACTGTTTCTGGGAAGATAATATGTAACCTATTAACTGGTGATTTCTTACTGTATATTTTTTTTCTTTAAATTCTGTATTACTTGTACCCTTTTATTGCTTTGTTTTTTTAATGTCCTTTCTTTTTTTCCTCTTTAAATAAATAAATAAATAAAAGCTTTTTTAATGAGATCGCAGTTGTTAATACTTTGTGATAGTTCCTATGTGATTGGGGTTTTGTTCATAAAATCTCTGCTGACATCAGGATCTTCAAGAGTTCTACCTATTCTCTCTTCCAGCATATTTAATATTTCTGTTTTTATATTTAGGGTTGTCTTTATTTCCAAGAATTGCCTTTGGAATTCTAGGTTTCTTTTTGTTCCAAATGAATTTTGGCTTGTTTCTCTAATTCTATGAGGTATATCAGAATTTTGATTGAGATTCATTAAAATCTGTATAACAATTTTGGAATTATGGCCATTTTTACTATATTGGTTCTTTCTATCCAAGAACAAGGCACATCTATCCATTTTACATCTGCTTCAATTTCCTTTCTCAGACTGCTGCAGTTTTTAATGTAGAGGTCTTTTACTTCCTTCAATAGATTCATTCCTAGGTATTTCATTTTGTTGGATTCTATTCGGAAAGATATGTTTTCACTATTTGTCTCTTAGCAATTTTGTAACTTGGGCACATTAAAGCTACTGATATTTGAGTACCCAGCTATGCTACTGAATTTGGTTATTGAATGTATGAATCTCTTGGTGGTTTTATATGTAGCATATCATGTCATCTACAAATAATGATAATTTAACTTGCTTCCCATCTTTATTCCTCTGATTTTTTTTTCTTTTGTCTAACTGATCTGGCTAATGTTTCCAGAACTATAATGAATAGAAGTAGTGATAATGGGGGTCCTTGTCCTGTCCCTGATTTTATAGTGAAAGCTTTTAATTTTTTGAACATTTAGTATAATGTCAGCAGGTTTATTATAAATAACTGTTATCAGATTGAGATAAAACCATTCTACTCCAATTACCTGTAGTTTTTTTTTCATGAAAGGGTGTTGTTTGTCAAATACTTTTTCTGCGTCTATTGACATGATCATGTGCTTTTCATTCTTGGTTCTATTAACCAGATTTATTGATTTGCATATGTTGAACCATCCCTGTATGCTTGAAATGCTCACAGGGTATAATCTTCTTAATGATTCACTGCATTCTGTCTGAGGATTTTTACATTTGTATTCATTAAGGAAACTGACCTGTAGCTCTCGTTTTTGGTTGGCTCCTTCTATGATTGTGGTATCAAGAATCAGTTTAGGAGTACTGCTTCCTTTTCACATTCGTTAAAGAATTTGAGCAGTCCTGTATAGATCTTCTCCAAATTTCTTGGAGAATTGAGTTGTATATCCATCAGGATGTGGGATTTTCTTTATAGTAGTTTTTAAATTACATTTTCAATTTCACTGACTGATATTGAGTTATTTAGAATTTTTATATCATCTTGATTCAGCTTTGGTAATTCATATGTATCTAGGAAACTGTCCATTTATTCTGTGTTTTTTGTCTTATTAGAGTACAAGTTCTCAAAGTAGGTATTGATGATCTTCTGAATTTCTATAGAATCCATTGTGATTTCACCCTTTTCAAGTCTCATTCCATGGATTTGAGTCCCCTCCCCCAATTTTTTATATGAATAGCTAAGGATTTATTTTATTTAATCTTTCAAAGAACCAAGTTTTTGATTCATTAATTCTTTATATTATTTTCTTAGTCTCAGTTGCATTAAATTTTGCTCTGATCTTTATAATTTCCTCCCTCATACATGCTTTGGGCTTAGCTTGCTTTTCTTTTTCTAGAAGCTTGCTGTTCAATATTATGTCATTTATTTGAGTTCACTCTGTTTTTCTCATGTGAAAATTCACTGCCATCAACTTCTGTCTTTAGGTTACTTTTATTGTATCTTGCAAGTCTCAGTATGAAGTCCTCTCATATGAGTACTGACACAGAAGCTTCTGAGAAGTCTATCCAGAGTTCACATGGAAACCTTGTATGGAGACCTCACATGGGGTTCTCAACTAAACCCAGGCACAGGCACCTCACGCATGCTCTTTAGGAGCCTGAGCAGCCACTTCTTCATAGGTCCTTCCCAGAGGAATTGGAACCACTCAGCAAACTGGTAGCACAGAAAGGATTATCATGAGTTGAGTCCCTAAGAATCCCAAACACTTGGATGATGTCTGCATCACATCAGATCATGTTAAAAAAAAAAAAAAAACTAGAAAACAACCACTCCAATGAACACAAACATATATCCATCTCTATCAACAAGCACTTCAATTCTGAAAGGTTCAACATGCATCTGTACCTTTACCACATAGAAGTCAGCAAAGCAAAGCCCATGTACATTAAGGACAGTAGGAAAAGACACAAAAGTACTAAAAGTAAACTGTGTCTGATGTGAAAACTCATGGAATGAGGACAGCAGCAGATTCAACTCTACTAAAGGAAAGATGCATTAATACAATATTATATATTTGAAAACATCTTAAATTATACACCCAAATAAAAAGACTGAGATTCATAAAGAGATCAGCAAATAAAAAAATTAAATTATTCACTAATTTAACTATTTAACACTTTAACTGTAGAACTGAAAATCTTTCAAACTTTTAAGGACCACAAAATTCAATGAAATCCTTTCAAATGAATGTGTTCAAGCTAGAGTAATAATATTTAAAGAATCCAGGTCTTCCTAAAGGAATACAGAAAACAGAAATTCTCCAGTGAATTCATTAAAAGATGTGCATTTTCAAACCACCTAGAATATTAAAATTTAAGTGGAAATGTCACCATCTAAGTTGAAATGTCACCCACAAAAAAGTCAAATTTTTCATCATCAAAAGCCCAAAGTCTCCCCATTCAAAACTCCCATAACAGCATGGTGAGCTATAAATCAGCTTGGCAACCTAAAATGCTGCAGGGCCATTTCTCAGTGTAGCACCAGTGCGGCTGCACTGGTCTTATGCTTGGAAGAAGGTCTCTGTGCTTAGGGGTTAGGTCTCCACTTTGTGTCCTGAAATTGTTATTTGACTGGATCTGTGTGTAAAGGGGAAGTTTAATGGCATTGGTAGCACATGGTTGGGGGCCTGGAGCTCATGTACAAGCAAACCTGGTGCCCCACTGCCTCGGTGGAAAAGCCTGCAGAAGGACTTGTTTTCTTAACCAGGCTACAAGTACAGAGTTTATTTCTAATACTACTATTTTTGCGTTATTTGTGTAGCACACTTGGTGGATACCCTGTGATAAACAATCCCTGCCCTCTGACACAACATCATAGACATAAAAAGTACCATTGTTTAACTCTATCTAAGCCTTAAAACATATTTTAGAGGAAAAAAAGAACACATATTTAAGGAACCAAAGGTGTTAATGCAAGGTCTTAACACACTACATGAGTATCATTTTGGCCATTCTTTTACAATCATGATGCACACTATATTAACTACTAGTCTCTATTTTATTTTATAATTTTATTTTTTCATAGAAAAGTGCTTTTTACATTTTCTTAATATCTAATTGTATTAACATTCAAATACAAAACAAAGACATCATAGAAAGCCAGTATTTGGATGATACAACCTTGTCACCTAAGTCATACTCATGAATCCCAGAAGATATCAAGGAAGTGAAATGAAACCTACTCCCGTGTCTCTCAGTCATGCTGTTACAGGAGCAGCACCAGCTGTAGGAGAGATAGCAACAGAACTCACAACCTCACCAAGGTATGGTATGCATTTCACAACACATTGCAAATTAAAGGTAGTCGTTAATTTTTATTGCTATATGTTGGAGGACCTTAAAAGTCAACTTTGATCAGTTCAGGAGGTCACACAGAGTTCTGAGGTAACAGAAGGCTGCTACCATGAACCTCTTGCCTAGAGAAGAGTGTACAGATCTACTTTTCCTCTCTGCTCCACTACAACTACAAACCCTTGAAATGACCAAGAACTCTCAAGGAACAACTCTGAAATGCAGCTAAAAAAAAATCAACATAACAGCTTGGCATGCTAGTCCACTACAGAACAGACAACACAACTGGTGGGCCCCCCACCCTGGTACACTAACCAGTCATATAGAAACGTTTCTCCCAGAACTGCCCTTAACACCTCGTTTGGCACAAACTCACCCCCATTCCCTACATGACCTCAGGGGATTGCGCTAGATTAGAGCTCTGGGGACAATTCACAGCCACTGCCTCCTGTTGGGCAGCATAAAGATGCTCCTCCTCAACTAAAGATGCCCTTTAGGCCCAGACAGAAGGCACCTGGCACCACCCCATGATCCATTCCAGGATGAGACACAAACCCATCAGTAACAACCTACTCTGCCTGGTTCCTGGTGTTCAGGGAAAGACTGCCCAAGGAAAGTGGTCACTGTGCCCAAGGCATGCACTCATCCATGTTCACAAAGGACTCATCAGAACAGAGATGTCCGGGCTGAGCACCTAAGTAAATTCTCACTGCAAGAGGAACCTGATACAAACAGCTTCACAGCAGGCCTGCCCGACTGCCCTCTCTGCTCCTCAGCTCCTTGTATTGGGGCTCAGTGCTGGTTTTCTTGAGACTGAAAACAGCAAAATCAACCAAGAGGGGCTGCATTCCCAAAATCCAACAGGCTTGCAAAACAAAACAAAGCAAAATTGACACAAGAGGGTAGGCAGTGAATATTTATACTCTTTGTATTCAAATGAGACATACGAAACTTTGTTCTGATTGCATGAGTTGGATGCATTTAGCCCAACTCTGATTCCCTAGGACCCTTATTGTTAATAGTCAATGAATAAACAAAAATATGAAGCCCTGTTAACATAAGCCTATAAACCTAGCATTCTGGTTCGGGGTGGGGGTGAGGGAAAGAGAAAAGATGTTATAGCCCAGCCTGGCAGTTTAAAAAATTAAGGAGATGCCATCTCAAAATAAAAGAGGTTTTAAAAGGTGGGGATTGTAGCTCAGTATGAAGGCCCAGGGTTCAGATCCTGTTGTAGTCAAAGACTGAGCAGAGAACAATTAGAATCAGGACACGGAGTTTATAATATTATTTTATGATGGCCACCCAGAATTAACAAGAAAATGCAGGAAATCTATCCACAACACTAAAGACACAGAATATTTAGCCAAGGGCCTGAATCCCACAGCAATGTCCCAAATGAATCCAGATGAAGACTCAGAGCTCATGACAATGCCTCCCATGAGCCCAACTGTAGGTCTAGAGCCCACAAGAAGGACTCACACCAGTCTCTTTTACAGATCCGTGCTGGGAAGGCCCAAAGTCAGTGGTGGAAGCCAGAAAGTGCCAGCATGGTGAAGGAGCTATGCTTGTGGGTTGAGGGTTCTACACTGGAGCTGAGAAGTCACACTCAAAACAAAGACCAGGGCTCTCCTGAAAGGCATCACAGCCATCCTCAGCAACACAGCCCCGAGCTCCTCCGACAATAAGCACAGTCGAGCACATGCCAGGAGGCCAGCACAATGAGCTCATCCTGGAGATTGAGCAGCACACATCTACCCCTCTGGAGCCAGGATGCAATGCTTGATGTAAGGATCAGAGCTTCTCCAGGAGAACCAACGGCTCAAACAGCAACAGGTAGGAGAACCCTCAATGCCTCAATGCCTCAATGCCTCAATGCATAGCATCTCCTTCTCCACATCTCCATCTATGCTGGCAACTTTCCTCAGGTGGGACATCTATGCCCAGCATCATGCTGATGTAATCCAGCTAGTGTTAAGTTGACCACCAATTTTTAATCCATAACAGACCCCAATACTACAAAAAAGGAAGGAAAAAGAGCTAGGGAAGAGAGTGAGAGAGGGAAAGGAGGAGGGTAGGGTATCAAAGCCAGGCACTTTGATAATCCCACCAACACAACCACAAAAGAATAAACTGACCAGTTTGACTACATGCGACTAAAAATCTGTCTGTGCATGATCATCAAGAGACTGAAAAGACAAGCTGCAGAGAGAGAACACTTAAAAAATATAGTTGAGAGATTTTATTTCAAAATGAAGAACACTTTGAATTTTGGGGGTTTGATTTTTTTTAATTCTTTACATGTTTTAGACAGAAGTCCTTTGTCTGAGGCACAGGTCACTAAGATTTTTTCCCAGTTTTTGGGTTTTCTTTTCACTATGTTGGATATTTCTTTCAACATGCAGAAATTTTTTAGTAAGAGGTGATTCCAGTTATTGATTCTGGGAAGTATTTCCCGTGCGGTTTGAGTCCTGTTCATGAATTCTCTTCTTACCCCTATGTCTTCAAGGTTTTTACCCAATTTGTCTTCCAATAGATTTAGTGTTTCTGTTTTCATATTCAGATCTTTGATCCATTTAGATTTTAATTTAGTACATGGTGATAGGCATGGGTCTAGTTTTAGTTTTCGGCATATGGAGAGCCAGTTTTTCCAACAATATTTATTAAAGAGACTGTCATTCTTCCAATGAACCTTTTTGGCCCCTTTATCAAAGATAAGGTGGTTGAGTGTGTTTGTAGTTGTGGTTGTATCTTCTAATCTATTCCATTTATCTTTGGTTCTGTTTTGATTCCAGTACCATGTTGATTTTACTACGGTTGCTTTGTAGTATAACTTCAAGTCAGGGATTGTGATGCCTTCTGCCTTGCCTTTGTTGCTTAGAACTGTCTTTGCTATTCTAGGTCTCTTCTCTCTCGAGATGAATTTTAGGAGTGATTTCTCAAGATCTATGAGGTATGTTGATGGTATTTTTATTGGGATTGCATTGAATCTGTATAACAGTTTTGGGAGAATGGCCATTTTCACAATATTTATTCTTCCTATCCATGAGCAAGGGATGTCTTTCCATTTTCTGAGATCCTCTTCAATTTCTTTTTTCAGTGTATTATAATTTTCCCTGTATAGGTCTTTCACTTCTTTCGTGAGAGAAATTTTTTTGGTTGCTAGTGTGAAGAATGTGGCTTCTTTTATTTCTCTCAGTGATTTTGTTATTAGTGTATAGGAATGCTATTGATTTTTGAGTATTGATTTTTGATCCAGCTACATTACTGAATTTATTTATTATATCTAAGAGTCTTTCAATGGAGTTTTGGGTCTTCTATGTAGAGTATCATGTCATCTGCAAACAATGATAATTTAACTTCTTTTCCTGTCTTTACCCTTTTTATGTCTCTCTCTTGTCTAATTGCTCTGGCTAGTATTTCCAGTACTTATATTAAATAGGAGCGGTGATAAGGCACATCCTTGTCTTGTGCCTGATTTTAAAGTAAAGGCTTTCAGTTTTTGGCTGTCATGGTTTATCTCTGTGGCCCCCAGGCCTCATGAGTTTGCATTGTGCATTTGTGATGGTTCACTGTCTAGTGCTTGGATTGATGGTGTCAGTGCTACACCCACATAGGGTGGAGCTAGGATGTAAGGCAATGGCAGGAAAGAGGTGTGTCTCTCTTTGCTGGTTCCTGCTTGCTGTTTGCAGCTGCCATGAACTGTGGCCCAGCCATGCCCACCTGCCTTGGAGCCAACTGAGTGTGGACTGAAACCTCCAAAAATTGTAAGAAATAAATCTTTCCTTTCCCAACTTGGGCTTCAGGTATTTTGTCTCAGCAACAAGTAAAAAGTAACTAAGACATTGGCCATTTAGTATGATACTGGCTCTTGGTTTGTTGTAGATGGCCTTTATTATATTGAGGTAAAGACCGTCTATTTTAATTTTCTGTAAAGTTCTTACCATAAATGAATATTGGACCTTATCAAAAGCTTTTTCTGCATCTATAGAAATGATCATGTGATTCTTACTTTTGGCTTTATTGATATGGTGGATTACATTTATTTATTTGCATATATTGAACCATCTCTGCATGCCTGGGATGAATCCCACTTGATCATGGTCATTCTGTTCTGTTTGATAGTATCGAGTTTGAGGGTATAGGCAACTACCTTGAAGGCAATATGATTCACTATGATTCCCATTCTGGTTTAACTACTATCTTCTTTTGAAGTCCTGCAATGTCTCCAATGCTTAGGTTTTATTGGTTTTGTTCTATACTGTTTTGTACTGTATAATTTTATTATACCTCATGATAAAAGCAATTCTTTTTAAGGTAGCAAGAGGCATTATGGTAACCATTGTTGATTACCTTGTATTCTGTTTTTACATCATGTACTATGTCCATCCTTTGTTTTGACTGACTGCTTTGTTTTGTCACATTTGGTTTTATTCTCTTCTAAAAAAAAAGTATTAAGAACTGTGGGAGTAACCCAAAATGTGTAAATGTTATTGTAAAAAAGAGAGGAAAAGAAAGTGCTCTAAAGGATACAACTGCAAGTGTGTTTAAGTGTGTAAGATAGATGACCATATTACTAGGTTTTTGTTGGATTATTGAACACAACTGTTTGCAGTCTCACTGTTTGAATGTCCACTTTATATGCTTTAATTTTGTAACTTGAACAACAATTTCTAAGATGACAATATGTAATCTATTAACTAGTGATTTCTTACTGTTTATCTTTTAAATTCTGTATCACTTGTACCCTTTTATTGTTTTCTTTAAATAAAATTTTTAAAAAATGAAGAACACTTCAAATTCAACAATACAAAAATGATTCAATAAAAATGGATGAAAAAACTGAATACAAACCTTGCCAACAAAACGTTATGGTAAAATAAGAACATGAAAAAACTAGAATCATGTGTTAATATGAGATTTCAAATTATGAAAATTTCATACTGAAAGGACCAAAATGTGAAGCAATGAAAGTACTAAGCACTGGTCATAGGATACATGCTCATTGTTTGATGGAATGCAAACTACTGTCACTTTGGAGGACAGCTCAACAATAACTCCTAAATAAAATTAAATATCACTTCTCTGTAAAATCCAGCCCTTGTATGCCTTGATATTGCCCCAATTTATTTCAAAACAGAGTGAAAGTTAAATCCTGTGTACACATTTATAGCAGTTTACACATAATTGCAAACATTCGAGAGCAGTAAAGATGTAGTTCTGTAGATGAGTGGATAGACTGTGGTATATTCCTAAGCTAGAATTTCTAAGATTTTCTTTAAAGTGAGCTATCAAGTCCTAAAAACAATGGAAAGAGATTGAATTCACAAAACCAGTCTTAGGATACATATTGCATGGGTCCAACTGTCTAATGACATGACAGTCTGGAAAAAAATGGTTAAAAGCAAAGTGTTTGTCAGGAGTTAAGAAGAGGGTGAATAGGTAGAGCACAGGACAATTGTGTAATACAGTTATGGTGAATATCATTACCTCACTAAGTATAGGAAATTACACTTTTATGGGTTTTGGATCTGATAAACCCCATAGCATGGCACAACAGAGTGAATGATACGGAAGCTATGAACTGAAAACTGTACAACATATACCTCATTCTACAATATGTTAACAGAAGAACCTGTATTTGGTGATGAGAGAAGGTTCTGGGGGATATTTTCTGCTTTCTAGTCAAACTTTTCAGTAACTATTCTTAACAATGTCTTTTTTTTTTTTTTTTTTTTTTTTTTGGTACTGGGGATCGAACTCACACCCTTAGACTTGTCAGGCAGGTGCTTATGCCGCTGAGCGAAATCCCCAGCCCAACAATGTCTATTTTAAAACAACTTGTGCACGCATCTATTTTGTTACAAAGTCAGGTGACTGTACATGTTAAATTTCAAGTACCATTTCCTCTTGAAAATGCAAGGCTGAAACAGTAATCATTTTCTTATTTTGGTTCGCAGGCATAGCTACATGTCTAATTTTAAACACCAATCTTCTCCCCCTTAGGTGATCATCAGATAAACCCAGGTGATCACAGATGTTACATTTTTGCTTTCTAGTATTTTTTCTGTATCTTAACTTCATTCATAAAGAGACACTGTATGTACCTTCACTTGTCTTGGCAGCTCTGGATCTAACGGTGCATTTCTGGAGAGATGATAGTTTCTCTGCTTTGCTTTCCCCTGAATTACCTCAAAGGCCGTTACTGTGTAACCGTTCCTGTGCGTATGTATGACACAATATAGTAGAAAATAGTAAAATGAGGATCAGATGCATATCTTACACACATTTGACAATGTTAAATGTCATATTTGCCCTGTTTTCTTGAATTATTTCAAACTCCTACCTTAAATTACAATTATATATCTTTTCTGGGGTTTTGTTGGTTGGTTGCTTCCTTGCCTGGTTTACAGGATTAAAGCCTGAATGCTGGGCTTTCCTGCTGAGCTACATTCCCACCTCTTTTTAAATACTATATTTGGAGACGGTCGTTAAATCATTAGGCAGCCCAGATTCGGCCAACACTGCAATGCTGCTCAGCCTCGCGGATTCTGGAATTACAAGGGTGCCCCACGAGCCTGGCATTTCGCATATATCCGTTCAAAATAAAACTTTTCTACATTGTCTAGATACTTATATGACCCTTATAAACAGTATCAGTAAATTTTCTTAATTTTTCTAATGTTTGGTCAGATTTGTGTTTCTCTAACTGTAAAATCTGAGCACAGCTTTTTATTTTCTAACAAGACAGAAATCCTGTAGCCTTGGTATATTGTCACATGCCTATCCTTTCATTTCTCCCACCTGCTAAATCCTGAGGGATAAAAATTTGACTTCTCAGGAGACAGTGCCTCGGGGAGCCAGTAACTCAGACCTTCAGGCCGCGCAGCATTGTGGGAAGGCTCCCTGCGGCCACAGTGCGCATGTGCATATTCGGCCCCGCCCCGCCTCCCGGCCCCGCGCGCGCATGCGCCCGCCCAGGCCGGGGAAGGTGGCTGCCTTTGGGAAGCGGGAACTTGTAGGAAGAGCCGCGGTGCGGTTCAGAGCGCCTTGGCTGGACTCCGTGCGCCCTGCGCTACCCTATCGCCTCCCACGGACAGAGACGGCTCCTCTGGTTGCCTGGGTGACTGAGGCGGGAGGCTGGTGGCTAGCAGTCATGCGGAGGACCTGGTCCCCATACTGCCATGTGCCTACATGCAGGACTGGGTCTATCGTGTATTCCTAGCTCTTGGGTTTTTTGTTGTTGCTGTTTTCTCCCCGTAGCTCTTTTGAATTGCCAGCAGTGCCTAAAACATGTTTGTTCTCTTTCTTGCAGATTAAGACATTTGTTCCATGCATCCAATAAGAGTGTGTTCCTCGGTGGGATTTTGATAGTGGCTTGCATATCCCAGGTATGAAAGTTTCTTAAGATTCGTCATCTTTCCGGTGAACTCCCTATATATTATGAGAGTGTGCAAATGTTCTGAGTCTTTCTCAGCTCCCTGTGCAGGGTCTATGGAAGCACAGAGAGAAAATTGCAGCTTTTTGGGGCTTGAGTGTGTTAAATTTTGTCAGGAAAGTTGTCTAATCTGATAGACCACTTTTTCTTAGTCCTCTGGCTAGAAAGAATGGGCTTTCCTTGAAAATTTCTTTCCTGGACCTGTTACCAGCTCCAGATTATTGGCTTCTTTAGCACAGCGTACCAAACATACGGAAGTAGAGAGTTAAGCCTGGGAATTGTCCACTGTGCCATTTCTTAAGTCCTGTGGTCCACTCTTTCATTTTGTAAGAATTTATAAGAATCTGCTTCTTCTGTGGATTTTGAATCGTGACAGGGAAGACTGGAAGGAAAGGGGCTACTTCTTTCGTTGGCACTGAAAATAATACCTGGCTTTTTAAAACCATATTCCTGATGAATGGGCAAGGCAATATCTGACTGTGTGCATGAGTTTTTGAACCTTTGGAAACAGAACAGAAATAATAAAATTAAATAACAAAACATAGGAATCAGTGCTTTTCCATTGCAAGTGCAAGATTTATGAAATATATTTTCTCATTTTAGCATATTACACATTAGATGTCCACATCCAAGGTAACCAGGAAAAACAAGAGAAGCTTCTAGGGCAAGCATTATTAACAGAAGATAAAACACTGACAGAAGTGCAGAAGGTTTTAGGGAAACCTTTTAATCTTAGTATAGCTTCAGATTTTCAGAAAAAATACCCTGGAAATGTGATTCATGTGACATGGATTTTCCAGTTGTTTCTGAGTTCATTATTAGTGAAGAAATCTGTTCAAGAAAGAAGGCAGATTCCATGAATATGTGTGATAAATTGCAACTTGATATTAAACTCACACTGAAAAAAATCTGGTAATAATATCTATGAATATAATCAATGTACAGATATGTTCTACCAGAAATTAGATCTTACAGTACATCACAGAACTCAGGAGAAAGTCAACCAATCTGATTTTTATGGCAAATGTAAGAAATCCATTTCCAGACAACATATCTCATTCAGCATCAAAGGACTGACTGAGAGCCCTTATAAATATGAAGAATCTGGTAAATTACTCCATTTACAGTCATGCTTTGTTCAGTACACTGAAGGCCAGATTGTGTTCAACCTTTTTGAATGCAACCAGTGTGAGCAGCCTTTCTGTTAGAAGTCAAACCTTGGTGAGCATTTGAGAATTGGTTGCAAGGAATCCCCTCTCACAGAACTCCAGTGAACAAACACAGAGATAACATTCTTTCAGTTTAGTGATTACTGGCAAACATTCTCCATGATGGGACATTTCAGAAAACATCAAAGTTCACAAAGTGGAGAAATCTCATGAATGTATAGAATATAGGAAAATTTTGCCAAGATAGCATATCTCAGAGCACGTCAGAGAACTCACACAGGTGAAAACCCATGTGAATATACTGAACGTGGGCAAACTCTCACAAGATACATCTCAGTGCACATCAGAGAACCCAGGCACAGCTGAACCCCTATGGATGTCATGAATGGAAAAATATTTCCTGATCCTTAGAACACATGAAGAATTCACATAGGAGAAGAGCTCTACAAGTGTAATGAATATGTGGTATCTTTTGCCTATATTTGTGTTCTGAAAACACAGCGAATTCACAGGGGACAAAACCCTATGTATGTTACAAATGTAGAATATTTTTTACATGTAACTCAGCCTTCAGAGCATATAGGAGAGTTCACACAGTGGAGAAACCCTATGAATGTGATGAATGTGGAAAAATTTTACTGGTAACTCAGCCCTCGGGTCACATCACCAAATTTGCATAGGGAAGAAGCCCCCTGTATATAACGAATGTGGGGAACCTTTCTCCCACCAATCACTCTTAGAGCACTTCTGAAAATTTTCATCCATTACATATGAATCTGCACCCATTAAATATAAAGGTAATAAGAAAATTTTCTCGGGGCTGGGGATTTAGCTCAGCGGCATAAGCGCCTGCCTTGAAAGCAGGCAGTCGTGAGTTCGATCCCCGGTACTGATAAAAAGGAAAAAGACAAAAACAAAAAAAAAAAAAAGAAAAGAAAATTTTTTCTCAGAGGTCATACATTAGCACACATCAGTTCACATGGGAGAAGTCCTATGAATGTAATGTATGTGGGGAACCATTGCTTTCAGCCCTCAGATGACACCACAGAATCCACAAAGGTATCCTATGAATGTAATGAATGTGGGAAATTTTTCTCATAGAAACCACTCCTTAGTACACACAAGAGAATTTCACACTGGGGAGAAACCCTGTAAATATAATGAGTGTGGGAAAACTTTTCCCCAAATTTCAGTTCTCACAGTACATCAGAGAATCCACACAGGGGAAAAGTTGTATTCTTGTGATAAATATAGGAATTCTTATACAAGTAAGCCCTCTGGATACACCCAAAGAATTCACACAGGGAAAATGTCATATAAATGTAACGTGTGGGAACACTTATGTCTGTAAAACAGCTCTCATTCTACATCAAAGAATTCCCCCAAAAGAGAAACCCTATGAATGTAATATATATGGGAAAATGTATTCTCAAAAAACACACCTTTGCACACATCAGATAATTAACAGAGGAGAAAGTGAATGAATGTGGGAAAACTTGCTGATAACTCAACCCGCAGGGACATCACAGAATTCACAGAGGGGGAAAACTCGGTGTATATAATGAATGTGAGAAAACTTTTCCCAGAAATCACCACTTAGATCCCATTTGAGAACCCACACATGGGAAAAATCCTATGAGTATAGTGAATGTGAGAAATCTTTCTCTCAGAGTTCATATATTTGTGCATATTAGAGTGTTCACACAGAGAAGCCTGTGAATGCAATACCTATGAAAACTATTTGCTTTAATTCAACTCTCAAGCAATGCCCCAGAATTCACAAAACCATTAAATCCTATGAATGTGGGAAAACACTCTCCTAGGAGTCACAATTTAGTGTACATTGCAGAAGTCACACGGGAGAAACTCTGTAAGTGTAATGAATGCGGGAAAGCATTGTCCCAAATTTCAGTTCTCATAGTACCCCAGATAGTTCACACAGGGGAGAGACGCTATGAATGTGATAAATGTGGAAATATTTTGTATCTCAATCCTTTGAGTACATCAAGGAATTCAATCCTTTGTGTACATATGTAACATGGGAATACTTCTGTCTGTAGGAAACTCTTGTAGTGCATCAGCGAATTCACACAAGCAGAAGTCCTATGAATGTGGTGAATATGGGAAAACTTTTCTCAACTCACCTCTAGGCTATCAGAGAATTCACGTGGGAAAACCAAATGAATGTGGGAAAGCTTATGCTGGTAACTCAAGATCCAAGGTTCATCACAGAAATCACATTGGAGAGATCCTGTCAATGTAATGAATGTGAGAAAATTTTGTCCAAGGCAGGTCTGTATCTGAACCTGCTCAGAGGAGAAACTCTATGAATGTAACAGATGTGGAAAAATGTGAAAACTGTGGGAAAACTGTTGTCCAAAAGGCAGCTGTCAGAATGATCAGAGCAGAATGCATGCCAGAGAGATAACTCATCTTGATGCAATGGTGGCAAAACTGTCATGAGTGTTATTTTTTTTCAAATTTTTTTTGTCTTTTTCTTTTTTATCGGTACCAGGAATCAAACTCACGACTGCCTGCTTGCAAGGCAGGTGCTTATGCCGCTGAGCTAAATCCCCAGCCCCTGAGTGTTATTTTTTTAAAGAGAAATATGTTGCTGTAGTTGTTTTTTCTAAACTAAGACATCAGTATTCAGGTTTAAGAGTAATGTTTGCACTTTGTGGTAAGTAAATGGGCTTGGGGTGGCAGTTTGAGCACTCATTCCTAAAAGTTCACCATCGCATAACACTGGTTAAACTTGCATCATATTCAGCTAATGGTTTGTTCAGCATAAAGGAAGTAAAATCAGTTTCGAAACCTTGACCACAAAAAAATTCTCTTATCCCTAGGCATGTTGCTTTCTCCAAGTTTAATCTGACAGTGAACATGAGTCAGATGACTTTTTTGTAAACATTTTACTAGTCCCTGTATCTTGTTTATATTATAGGAAGGAATACTGAGGAACTAAATGATGGCATATGTTTGTTTAGCAGTCATTGGAGAATAATTTCTTTGAAGCTACATGGTTATCAATTTTGTGACATCTGCCAAAAAGAGCCAAGAATAAGAGCCACCTTGATAAGAGTTTTGTCACATCATCAAGCTGAAACACCAAGGACTGTCATTATACCTGGCAGGAAGGTGCCAGCAGCTCAGGGTATATTTTGGCCCCTCCTTGGTCTTGACATCTTGGTACAACCTGAACATATGCCTCAGTACACAAAGAAAAATGGAGGCCAAAGTACGTGCTTTTCTACAATTTTCAGAAAAAATGTAAATGAATTGACAATCTGAAGTGTTAATGAAAATGTAAAATTTTATTAAAAGTTTAAAAATTTGGAGTAAAAAACCCAAAAAGTATAATTGTTATCAAAAAGAGAGGAAAGGAAGATGGTCTAAGGGATATAACTGCATGTATGTTTGAGTGTGTAGGATGGAAATCTGTATTACTGAACTGTTGTTGGATCATTGATCGGCATTGTGTGCAATCTCATTGTATGAATGTTCACTTTACATGCTTTAATTTTATAATTTGAACAACTATTTCAAAGATGACAATATGTAACCTATTAACTAGTGATCTTACTGTATTTTTTCCTTGAAATTCTGTATTATTTGTACTCTTTTACTGCTGTTTTATTTCCTTTCTTTTTTTTTTCTCTCTTTAAATAATAAAAAAAGAAAAAAGTTTAAAAATTATAGCAATGGTTCCTATATTCTCCTCACCCAGTTTTTCCTATTGTCATATTACTGGTACATTTTTCATAACTAATACTGTTACAGTAAAAAAAATTTTCACATTCCACGTGTTTTTATCCCACTATTTCCTATCCCATCATCCCATTCAGGATACTATACTGCACCTAATTGTTATGATACTGTAGTCTCCACTGATCTGTGCTAATTTTTATGACCACCCACGTCTGATGATCTTATGTCAGATTTTGTAGAGTGTTCTTCAATTCGGGTTTGTCTGAGTATACTCCCCTCTCTTTAAGATAAGTCTCTTTTCCAATAGATGACATGTTTCAGACTCTCGTATCTTCTACGTAATGTCTCCCAAGATAGTAATTGGGCACCGAGGGCCCATACAACCTCATATTGTGAGGGTAAGGAGTTAGCTGACTTATATTGGTTTCTCTGCTGCATTACTAATTAGGTCCTTAGGTGACATATTAATCTGATCTTAATCCCAGATGGTTTGTGACACTTACCTTCAAAGTGTGTGCTGTATGTATCGCACTGGTTATCCCTCAGCATGCTTAGAGGCAGTATCACTTCCCTTTGCTGATGCGTACCACATACTTTCCACTGTGTACTCTCCAAACTCTCATCTTACTTGATTCCTGGATTGAGTAGCTTTGACAGGATTATTTAAATGCTTAATCACTTCTCTACCATAATACACCCACATATTCAGATAACTTATTTAACTATTGTAATTTTAACTATTGTAAGGTGTTGTCTTAGTTTCTTTTCTCTTGCTGCTAACACAGAACACCCAACACTCAAAATTAAGGAAGGAAAGGCAACCGCTTATGGTGGTCACAAGTGACAAGAGTGAAAAGGGCAAAAAGGGGAAAGTACACTTCCTTCCTTCCCTTACATTGTATGCCAGCTACCCGCCCCTGGGCAGACACAGCGCTCACACCACCAATCCCAGCACTAGGCAATGAACAATCACAAAACCATTCACCTCCTACCCTTTCATCTCCTTCTCTCATAGTCTGCCATGTACAGGAAGAAGCAGCTCATTTTTCTGTCTGATTGGAAATCAACAAGACTCTATATTTCTTCTCTTTTGATTTGGCATTAGTAATTTCCTGCTTCTGTAGGGCAGAAAAGGTAAAGTGATTGCTAGTTGTTAAGTTTTAGTTCTAAAACATCTTCCCAATTTCTCATGTGTTTATAGGTGGGCCTTTTGGAAGGTGCATGGCTCATGGGGGCGCTATGCACACAAGTAAATTAATCTATTGAGTCCAGAACTGACTGTACTGTTAATTGTGCTTCTCTATGACAATAAAGATGAAATTAATACTATGTGTTATGCTTTAGATCTAAAATGTCCACCAAAATGCCCATGTGTTCAAAGGATAGAGCTTTTGGATGGTGACTGCATCATGGGAACTCTAATCCCATCATTGGATTAATGCACTAATGAGTTTATAATAATGCAGTTTTTCTATATTAGTCATGTATCCAACAACATTGTTGAATTATTCATTATAATTTTGTGTGCTTGCATGTATTCCAGCCATAGTAATCATTTAATCATTATTGTTATAGAGAAGGTCTATTTGGATACTGAATTTTCTTCCTCAGTTGAAGTCTCTGATACACATTTTTATAGGTCTTCTGACATTTTCTTCATAGGGTTTTGTCTTAGTTACTTTATGCTCGCCACTGGGACAAAATACCTGAAGCCCAAAGTTGGGAAAGGAAAGGTTTATTTATTACAGTTTTTGGAGGTTTCAGTCCACATTCAGTTGACTCCAAGGCAGGCGGGCATGGCTGGGCCGCAGTTCATGGCAGCCGCAAACAGGAACTGGCAAAGAGCAAGACACACCTTCTTCCTGCTATTACCTCACATCCTGGCTCCACCCCTATGTGGGTGGAGCACTGACACCATCAATCCAAGCACTAGACAATGAACCAATCACAAATACTCAATGCAAACTCATGAGGCCTGGGGGACAGAGACATAAACAATGACAGGTTTCATGCCATTCTTAATAGTGGTCTAGATTATATGCATTTCACCAAGAGATCAAGTCTTTAAGAGTTCAACAGAACACAAACTTATTGTTGCACAAAAATAAAGTGGAAAATGAAGGTAAAGAATTCCAGTTATTCAGTTGTTTCTGTCACTTTGTGCTCAGAATGCACTATTCAAATTGGCTGTGGTAGTCTTCATTCTATCTTAAAATGGATTAGGAAGAATGTGAGGAAATTTAAGGGCTTGGCTTAAATACAGTATCTCATTAACATCACATTCCATGGCCAGTCTCACTTGGATGAACAAGACAGAAATTTTGTTAAACCAGTGCACATGATATGAGCTTTTCACTATTGTACAAGCAATGAGTCCCATAAGGATTTTTCAAACTTACTACACATTAAGGTTTTCTTTGGTGTACATTCTTATGCAGTGTACTCTGAGAGCTGCTTTTCAAACAAAAGTTTTTCCACAGTTATCACATTCATAGGGTTTCTCCCCTGTGACTTCTCTGGTGCACTCTGAGAGTTGAATTTTGGGCAAAAGCTTTACCACATTCATTACATCCATAGGGTTTTTCTCCTGTGTGAATTCTCTGGTGTGCAGGAAGATGTGATTTCTGGGAGAAAGTTTTCCCACATGCCTTACATCCATAGGATTTAATACCTGTATGAATCCTCTGATGTACTCAGAGTTGAATTATAAGAAAATGGTTTCCCACATATATTACATTCATAGGGCTTCTCCCATGTGAACCCTTTGATGTGCACTAACAGAGGACCTCTCAGAGACTGTTTTCCCACATTTGTTACATTCATAGGGTTTCTCCCCTGTGCATGTTCTCTGATGGACTCTAAGATGTGATATCTTTGAGAAAGTTTTCCCACACTCATTACACTCATAGAGTTTTCCCCTGTGTGAATTCTGTGATGTGCCCCGAGGGCTGAGTCATCAGCAAATGTTTTCCCACATTCATTACATTCATATGGTTTTTCCCCTGTATGAGTTCTCTGATGTGCACAGAGGTGAGTTGAGAAAAAGTTTTCCCACATTCATTACATTCATAGGGCTTCTCCCCTGTGTGAATTCTTTGATGTACTATGAGAGCTGTCTTATAGACAAAAGTTTTCCTACATGTGTTACATTCATAGGGCTTTTCCCCATGTGAGTTCGTTCATGACCACTGAGGTATGATTTCTAAGAGAAAGTTTTTCCACATTCACTGCATTCATAGGGTTTCTCCCCAGTATGAATTCTCTGATGGGTAATGAGATGTGTTTTCTGGGAAAAAGCTTTCCTACATTCATGACATTCATAAAGTTTCTCCCCTGTGTGAATTTTCTGATGTGCCTTGAGAGCTGAATTATGAGCAAAAGTCTTCTCACAGTCATTACATTCATATGGTTTCTCTCCTGTGAGAACTCTCTGATGTACTCTGAGAGTTGAATTATGAGTAAACGATCTCTCACAGTCATTACATTCATATGGTTTTTCCCCTGTGTGAACTCTCTGGTATGCTCTGAAAGTTGAATTATAGGTAAAAGATCTTCCACATTCATTACACTCATAGGGCTTTTCTCCTGTGTGAATTCTTTGATGTGCTCTGAGATAAGAAACATGGGCAAAAGATCTTCCACATTTGTTACATTCATACGGTTTCTCTCCAGAATGAATTCTCTGATGAGCTCTAAGGGTTGAATTATCAGCAAATGCTTTTCCACATTCATTACAATCATAAGATTTTCCCCTGTATGAATTCTCTGATGTGCACTGAAATGTGTCTTGTGAGAAAAAGTTTTCCCACATTCAATACATTCATAGGGTTTTTCACCTGTGTGAATTCTTCAATGTGCTCCAAGATGTGATGTCTTGGCAAAAGTTTTCCCACATTCAATGCATTCATGGGGTTTCTCTCCTCAGTAAACTCTTTGATGTTGTTTCAGATGTCCCATCATACAGAATATTTCTCCATAATCTCTATCTTGAAAAAGTCTCATCTCTGTGTCTGTTCTCTGCTGTTCCATGACAGGAGATGTGTAAGATTCCTCACAGCCAATTCTCAAATGCTCACTGATGTTTGACTTCTGACAGAAAGATTCTCCACATTTACTGCCTTCATAGAGTTTGAACTCCATCTGGTCTCCAGATGGGGTATGGTGAATAGGATATGACTGTGAGTGTAATGGTATCCCAGATTTCTCATATTCATAAGGGTTCTGTCTTGAGTGGGTCCTCTGATGCTGAATGAGATATGCTTCTTGAGAAAAAGATTTTTCATGTTTCCCATACAGATCACATTGGAAATGTTTTTCTGGTGTTTTGTCTTGTACTATAAAGTCTAATTTCTGATACAAGATATCTGTGCATCCATTATGCTCAAAGATGTTGCTATCAGTTTGTTTTTCAAGCCATACTTTATGGCCTGGGGTGTAACCCACATTTTCTTCACATTTATTACCATCTAAAGCCCTCTGTCTTATAGTAGGTTTTTGAGATGGACTAAAGGGTGACTTTGTACTGAAATTAATGCCATCTTCATTACAATCACTATGTGTTATTATTGGCATGTGAACTTTATTGTATTCCACAATGGTGGTTTTGTTGCAGGATCCTCCACTTTCATTAAGATCATAGCACTTCTCCCTTATGTCAGATACCCTGTATTCAAACAGAGTTGTTTTACCACACGTTTTCCTAAATTCATCGTCCTCACAGTACTTCCCTCCTGTTGGAAGACTCCCCTCTTTCATATAGTCACTGTGTTGAGTGGACTTCTCCAAGATTTGAAACTTCTGAGGGTGATCTTTTTTATAATCAAGAACTTTCTCATTTTTACTAAAATCATGCGATTTCTCTTTAGTGTGCGTTTCCTCACGTTTAATATCAAGTTGTAATTTTCCACACACATTCATGGAATCAGCTTTCTTTCTTGAATAGCTTCCTTCAGTAATAATGAACTCAGAGATAACTGGAAAGTACATTCCACATGAGTCACATTTAGAGGGCATTTTTCCTAAAAAATCTGAAACTATACCCAGATTAAATGGTTTTCCTAAAACTTTCTGTTCTTTAGTCAGTGTTGGAAGCATCTCTTGTTTTTCCTGATTTCCTTGGATGTGGACTTCAACTCTGTAGTATCCTAAAATGAGAAAAATTGAAATTATCCTATAAAGTTTATACTTCTTATGGATAAAAAAGTCATGTCTTGTTATTATTTTATTCTATTATTTCTGGTCATGTTTCCAAAGCTTAAATAATTGACGCATACCACCAGATATTCCCTAGCCCTTCCTCACATGTATGGTTTTAAAAAGGCAGATATTCTTTTCAGTGCCAACCAAAACAGAGTAGAAAAATTCTCCATGGTCTCCATGGTTACAATTCAAAATTCACAGACAAACCAGATTCACAAACACACAAAAATTATTATAACATGGAAAGAGTAGACCTTAGGACTTAAACAATGGCACAATGGAGAATTTTAAGGCTTTTTTTCTGCTTTCCATATGTCCCAATTATCTAGAGCTGGTAAAAGGCACATATTAGGAAAGCCTGTTCTATCTAGCTAAAGCACTGAGAAAAGTAGTCTAACAGATCAGAAAACTTCTCTGACAAAAGTTAATATAGTCCCCAAAAAGATGCAATATTCCTCCTGTGCTTTCACAGAGACTGACTGATCAGGGAGCTAACAAACTCACAGAAGCACTGCACATGCTCACAATACTTCCCTCCATGAGATTAATGGGGAGCTCACAGGAAAGATAAAGAGTAATTTTAAGACCATTTCATTATTGGTCTACACAAAGCACTTTCAAAATCCCACAAAGTAACACATTCTTACTGAACATATGGAACGAATTTCTTAATCTGTAAGGGCAAGAACAAACATGTTTTAAGGCTCTGATGGCAACTCACAAAAGCTAGGGGAAGGAAACTACAACAAAAACCCAAAGAGGCAACCAGTCCTAAGGTAGAAGAGAAAAGGTGTGTGATCCCCAAAACTTGAGTACATAATACACAGAACATGAAACATTCATGTTCTGACACATCATCCCTGGAAGGAAGACAAATCTTCACAAACATAAAAGAAGAGGAAAAACAAGACAATACTGAGCCACAAAAAAAGTATACTTAAAAATCAGTAAACAAAATTACGTAAAGAAACAGAATATCTGTAAATTACAAATTTTCTCCTAGGGAAGAAAAGGAAGTTTCATAGAAAATTTTTGAAGTGAATAAAAACAAAAACATGAAAGAAATTTATGGGCTGTAGTTAAAGCCATACAGGTACTTGGAGCTAAATTAGTAATTTCAAAATTTGTGTGTTAGAAAGCAAAGATCCTGTCTTAGTTACTTTTCTCTCTTTGCTGAGACAAAATACCGAATGTCCAAAGTTAAAGAAAAAAAGGATTTATTCAGCTCACAGTTTGCATAGGTTTCAGTCCATAATTAACGGCTGGCTCCAAGGCAAGGTGCCTCCACGGCAGGGTGATTCATGGCAGAGGGGCAACAGTTCATGGCAGCAGAAGACAGCAAAAGCAACAAGTGAAAGCAAGACAAGCCTCTTCCTGTGCCTTTTATTATATTCAGTCTACCAAGACTAGGGCAGTGCCAATCTAATCAGCAGACTGACCCAGCAATCACACACCCTTAATCCCAGCACTCTGAATCCCAGCACTGCACTATGAATCAATCATATACTCTAGATTCAGCTGCCTCCTAAAAAACTATCACTGCTTGAGGCTTTGGGGGTATAGCTATACACAAACCAGAACAGATCCCCAACCAGATATTTAAGTTTCCCCTTCAAGAAACTAGACAATGGGAAATATCAGGGACTCCAAAAACAATAAATTCTAGTGAGGATGTTGGAGAAAAATAACCTTTCTTATATTGTTGCTGAGAATGTAAACTAGTAAACACTATGGAAATCAGGATGAAGATTCATCAAAAAACTAAAAATACAAATTTCATTTAGTCTAGTTATATCTTTTTAAGTATCTTCCTGAAAGACTTAATGTCATCATATTAGAGTGAGACACATGTTTATAGAAGCACAATTCACAATGGGTAAATTATGGAGACAGCCTAGATGCTCATCAACAGACAAATGTATAAAGAAAATGAGGCATATTCGTACTGCAGTGTCATTTAGCAATAAAGAAGCATAAATTTAGTCATTTGTAGGAAAATAGGTAGACCTTCAAACCATAAGGTGAAATAAATCAAGGAAGGTAAAACAAATCAAACACAGTTAAATATCATGTGGTTACTCTTACATGAGAAATCCAATATGGTAACAGACCAAAATGAAGGAGAGACAGTAGGAAAATGGAAGGCAAACTCGAAGATGAGGAAAGGGATGTGGAGAATGGGGTTACAGTGAAGGACACATTGCCATTAGTCCCCCTCAACATTCCTTCTTCCTTTTGACCACACTTATCCCACTGCAGTTGCTATTTTCCAAAGCAGTTTTGGAAGGCCTCTTGAGATAAAATAAAAAATACTGTTATGGATGCTGCTAAGTGCCATTCAAAGGATAGGCTCACAAAACACCGTGGTGACTCTCATCCACTTCATTCAAAATATCTGTACTGTGTGACTTCTGTCTCTTCCTCAGAGTCAAAGAACCATGACAAGTAAGTGGTTTTAATTAATTCAGGACTTTGAGGCAGTATCACAAAAGAGGATTTTCAATTCTACTCCAGACATTGGCAAGTATGATGGAATGAGTGTGTTTAAAGCAGAGGAGGAGTTGATGGCAATGTATCTTTTGCTGTAAACATTTTAAAGATTAAATATTAACCTTGTTTTTCAATCACTCCTTGTATTTATTTCTCAAAGTTCTAGGCAATAGAAACCCAAGAGGAGATTGCCAAATGATTGTGTTCTTGAGGGCCCACTTCTGGGTTACAGAGAGCTGATCTCTGTATGCCTAATGATGCAGGAGCCAGCTAGCTCTCTGGCCTCTTGCAAGTGTTTTCTAACCTCCTCATGGGGGCTCCCCCTCAGGGCTCAAAGGTCCAAAGACATCACATCCTGATTAGGGTTTCGCCATATGAATTGGGGTAAGGGGACCAAATATTCAGTCCACTGCAAATTTGATGCCCATAAATTTGGCAATTTACATCAAGTGACCAAATATCTTGGAAGAAAAATGTATTTCCAATTCACTCGAAAAGAAAAAGATAATTAGAGGAGACTAATATCTTTTTTAAAATTGAATATATAAGGGGAAAAGCATACACAGATATGGACTTTGCAAAACATGGTTCCAGGACCCAATGATTATAACTAGTAAATTCCATAAAACATCTAGGAAGCACCTAAACCAGTCAAATACAAACTCTTGAAGGAAATACAAGATATAGGACTATTTTCTAGATGATTTTATGATCCCCTCATTGTCATGGTAGGATGAGGGCTAAAAAAGAACAGACCAATATTCACTATGAAATAAATGCAAAAATGGTGCATAGCAATACATAAAAACAAATCATGACCAAGTCGAATTTACCCAAAGAATGCAATATTAAAACTCTCCCAATATAACCCATTATATTAATAATCTAAAGAATTAACACCAGATCATTCAGTTGGTGGAAAATAATTTAACAAAATTCAAAATCTACTCAATTTTATAAAAGAGATAATTGAAAAACAGCTAACATAATGCTGTGCTTGAAACTGAATGTTTTCTCCCTAAGTCTGGGAAAAAGACAAGGGTATCCCTGCTGACCACCACCTCTGCTTAACAAAGCAGCCACTGGTGGGCTGTGAGTTCAATTCCCAGTATCAAAAAATAAATAAATAAATAGAACGAAAACACCAACCGGCAGAGTGAGCCCATGTAAAACATCATCGCCATCACACACATGAATACAAAGTGAACTATGAGAAAGCTCTTTGAACTACTGCTCTGGCTTCCCCACATAGTGGAATTATATTGTAGCTACACTTCCTTTTGTATGTACAGCTTACTAGATATGAGTTTTAAATATTATTATGTGAAAAACATTTTATGTTAATTTTATTAATTTCTAGATTTATCACACTATGTTCAGAGGATTTTGTTTGCTAATTATTACTGTGAATTAGGCTTACTGTAATTTTTCACATTAGATTAATACCTAAATTTTCACTTTCTTATGATTATTCCATTGGAACCTGAAAGTCTCAGTCTTCACATTCAGCAAGTGTTCACAGACATATTATGAGGTCCTAATTCTAATGAATATTAAATTCTCAGAGCTCCATTTTTTGTGTTTTTTGTATCTTTAAAATCCTTAATTTTTTAAGCTTGTGCTTTTGAGCTAGAGTTACTGCTTTTAATTTAATGTACTTAATTGCTTGAATTAAAATCTAAATGGTCACAGAACGTGAAACTTTATTTCCTTTCCACTGACACATCTTTATCCTTCTTTTATCATAATCTAAGTCAGTCACATAGGCATATCTTCTTTAGCCAATCAATGGGATTCAATCATTTACATTTTGTGATTGGGAGCTAAACAAAATCAGGTCAAAATTTGTTATGCTGTTTATTCACTTCATAAGAACTACTTTCAGGAGCCAGGCATGGTGGTACACTCCTGTAATCCCAACACTCAGAAGGCTGAGGCAAGAGGACTGTTGCAAGTTCAAGACCAGCCTAGGTTACGAAGTGAGCCCAAGACCAGCCTGAATCATATAGCGAGACTCTGCAGCCAAAAGACAAAAATAAAAGAAAGACTTTCAGTAAGTGTTTTACTTCCAATAATTAAGATAATCTTACTTTTTTCTAGAAATTATACTGAAAAGTACATTTTTTAAAAATATCTGGAATTACCAGAATAGACAACGACTATTAAGCACATGAAAAGACACTCAACATTATTAGCGAGAAAGGAAACTGTGCCCTCCTCAAATTCATACATGGAAGCTCTGAATCCCAGTGTAACCTACTATATCTGGACACAAAGTAGTGAAATGAACTGCAAGTGAAGTCCTCAGGGTGGGACTCTAAAGCCCTAGCAAGAAAAGGCAGAAACACCAAAGTGCCCAGGGGCATGTGTGCACACTCCCTCTCCTCCCCACTCACACTTGCACAAAGGAAGAGGATGTGAGGATCAGGCAGGAAGGGGACTGCAGGTCAGGGAGGCAGGCAGCACACCAGAAACCTGCTTTTCTGACACATTCATGTTGGTCTTCCAGCTTCTAGGATTGTGGGGGAAAATGTACTGTTTAAGCTACATAGCCAGTGATATTATGACAGCCCAAGATAAGCAACACAGAAATGCAACAGAAAACCTCAGTAAGATACCACTTCATATCCACTAGCGTAACTAAAATCAAAAAGGATGAACAGAAATTAGAATCCTCACAGTGTGACTAGGAATGGAAACTGGAGCAATCACTTGAGAAACAGACTATGGTTCCTCAAACAGATTAAACACACAAGTACTTGACTTCACAATTCCATCCTAAGTATGTATACATGAGACATAAAAATGCAGGTCTGGGTAAAAACCTGTAAGTGAACAGTGATACAAACATTACTTATAATTGTCAAAATGTGGACCCTTAAATGCTTCCTGAATGATGAATACAGAAACGAAAAGTGATATATCCATGCAATGGAATATTATTTGGTCACAAAAGGGTAAAATACTGATATATATATATATATATGGTGTAACTATGGTAACCAAAAGAAACCAATCACAAAAGCTTGGATATTATGTTACATGAGTTTGATTATGAGAAATATCTAAAACAGGCAAATGTATAAAGACAGAAAAGATTACTGGTGGACTAAGGCTGTAGGGAACAAGGGGTCAGGAAACTGAAAACCAAAGCTACATGCTTGTTTTAAAGGTGATTAAAATTGATTGTGGTGATGTCTGACACATACGTAAATGTACTAAAAGTTAAGAACCATATGCTACAAATGGGTGAATTGTATAATATGTAAACCATATATCAATAAAGTTATTATGGAAAAAAATTCAATGCAGATGGATTTCTTAAAACTCTCTCTCCTGCATCCCAATGGATAAATGACCCAGGGTCTTCCCTAGGAGGCTCACACTTCCTGGGCCATCATCACTGTAAATCACAGGAGACAACCCAGAGATCTGTGGGTACTCTGGTGCTATTATACCTAACAGAGCTTATGTATAAAGCTATATATAAACCTAGAGCCCCTGAAGAGCAGAGAAAAACTTACAGTGATCAAAGAGAGTATGATAAGAGAATACCAGCTTTGTTGAAGCAACAACAATACATGTAAGAAGGAGGCTATAATCACACTGGAGAAGCAATAACCATTTAATAACTACTTTCTTGTGCTATAGAATCTCAGTGCCTGAGTCTTTTTTGTTATTGTTAATTGACAGACAAATATCCCAAGTAAGATCTCACTAAGGAGGCTAAAACTGTCAGACCATAGAAGGCAGAAGAATGGCAGTCACCAGAGGTGAAAGAGGAATGGAAAGATTTAAGCCAAAGAGTAGGAAGTTTCAGTTAGGAGGAATCATCTTTGGTCCAGCAGAGTGAGTGTAATTCCTAACTCTGCAGTGTTCACACCGGACAGCTGCTGGGTGGTGCCATAAACTGATATAAAGGTGGCAAAAATGGGTATGTGCGAAATGGAAGGATAAAATCAATCAGAAGTTTGAGTGAAATAGAGCAGCTGATGTTGCTATGTAAGAGATTGGCACCTGTGGCCACATAAGGCTCAGTAGAAAAGAAGAATAGAATGGTTCATATACATGGGATTTCAGCGCTCAGAAGTGAGGACTAAGATGAAGGCAGCAGTCACTAGTGTATCTGAAGTTCTTGGAGACCAGGTGACAGTTCCTTCTTCACACAGGGATGAGAAGCACACAATAAGCCCCTGACTTACAAACAAGCTCCTCTCTGGGAGAACATTCGTAAAGTAGCTTCATTTCTAAGCCTGACGAAATGAGTTTTTACACATCTTTGACACAAACATACAAATAAAACACAAAAAACCTAACACATACACAAATACTGTACATAAAATATTTTCACTTTTATAGACATCTACCATCTTTTCACCTCTGCCCAATCTCTCATTTTTTTCACTATGTCCATGCAGTTATTGCTTGGTGCTTCCTACCAGTCCTGTCCACACTACCACTGCTTTTCCTCTGGCTTCTGGCCACCATGGGCTCTGGTTACTGTAACACTACACACCACTGCACTGTACAGCAAGCACACAGCAGTACCACTGTGACAATGTATGGCAGACCCAAGAGCTATTCCCACAATTTATTTGTATCTATGAATGTTTGTAATGCAAGGTGCATAACAGCTCAGTAACCATGGATATGAAAAAGGCTTCCAGAATAAGTACTGGACACAAAGCCAGAGAAGATTTCTGAAAACTAGTAGAAGAGGCTAGAAGCTTCAAAACTGAGAAAAAGGGATTTTCTACAATAGAAACTTTAAAACTTAAGATAACAAGTGACCCGTGTCAAAATGGTAGAGATGCAAGAAAATCCTCTTCTGTGAAAACAGTGAGAAGCTGCATGCATTGTTAAGTCAACTTTTCAGGACTCTGTAAGCAAACTAAAAACGTGTAGCAGTTGCACAAAAAAGCATCTGCACATGACAGCAATTGATTCTGTGTCATTTTAACTTGTCCCGTTTACCTAGTTCCACAGTAGCTTTGATAGTCTAAAATAAGAGTGAATATCTGCAGTCTCAGGAGAAGCATGAAGCACAGTGAGGTTAGGGTTCTGCCCAAGCCTCACCCCCAGTGATCCATGTCTATGGCTCTATGTGGTGGTTCTCGGGAGGAACTCACCTGCAAGGCTGGTTACGTGTTAACTCAAAGTGCTCCAGTGTGAAAAGCCCTATCCTGTGAGCCAATGTCACAAGCACTTAGACGCATAGTTTAACTAAACAACTACCCAAAATGGTGGGTACTAGTTAGGGGAAAGCAAGTGTATAATCAAAAAGTCGAAAAGAAACAAACAGGAATTTGATATCCATAATAAAGGTTTTGAAAAACTCACATATGTTCTCGAGAACACAGCAGGCCAGCTACATACATTAGCTAAGTAAAGCTCAAGGCTGTGAGTATGCTCAAGACAGAGTATGCTCAGTTGTCACCTCTGTCTAACCCTGAAGACTGGAGTAAGCAGGGTGTGTGGGCTTAAGGCAGAGTTGTAAACTGCCTGGATGACTCTGAAGCAATGTCCTAATGCTCACAGAGTCCTACTCCTAACAGTGGGAAGCTTACTGGTTGCAGGCATTTCAGAAAATGTATTCAGGGACTTCAGCTGCAAACCACAATGGAAAAAAAAGCCTCTATAGAATTAACTTTAAAAATCCTTTGAACAAATAAATCTTGACAGCAGCAAGTGAGTGCTGGGCATGGTGGCCCAGGCCTATAATCCTGATCTGGACGGTGAGGCAAGAGCATTACAAGTTCAAGCCTCTCCTGAGCAACATACTCACTTCACGTGCCTATGTCTCAAAATAAAAAATAAAAACGAATGGATGTTGAAGACCTAAGTAAAAAGACCTGGATTTACCCAGTAGGGCAAAATATATTCAAATACACATACATTTCTTCCCCATGGAGGGAAGAAATCCTTGAGTCCTAGAGTTGTTACATTTTTTATTTAAAACATCTGGATTTTAACAGAATATTACAGAACAAAAAAAAGTGAAAAAAGGAAATCAATATGAGGCACTTTTAGGGAAACAAGACATTGGACCTAACCAGACAACAACATTAAATCAACTATTTAAAATATGGTCAAAGTCCTAGAGGAAATGATATCTAAGACTCACTGTAAAGCATGGTGACAAAATACACCAAATAAAGGATATGAAGAAAAACACAAGACATCATAAAACGGGCCAAGCAGAAATCAGAGTTGAAAGTTTCAATAACCGAAGTAAAACTGTCACACCAGAAGTCTGCTCAGCAGCAGATGAAAGCAAGTGAGAAAAAGAATAAACCAACTGCAAACACGTCCACTGAGAGAGAGCATGCCGTGTGAGACACAAAAAGATTAAAAAACAGCTGTGAGAGAGCAAAAGCTTCTGAAGAGGCACAAAGCACCAGGCAGAGAAGCTCTGCAAGGATATCTGAAGAGTCAGTGGCAAAGCAGCTGCTAACTTTGATGAAAATGATTTCCTGGGTACCCTATGGAAGGTCTATAAGCTTCAATAAGGATGGCTCTAACTCAGAGAATGTATGCCTGGACACTCAATATCCAGTGGGTTAAAAAGGCAAGGACAAAAACACAAAATTGAAAGCAGCAAGACAGAAATGACCCTACTAAAGCTGATTTCTAATGAGAATGCACGGATGACAAAAGGTAATTAATGGCGTAAGTCAAAGGGCTGCAAGAAGTAAATACTCCACCAAGAATGCTTCGCATCCAGCAAAAAGAGCAGTGCAAACCTTCCCACATGACCAAAAACCAAGAGAATTCCTCACCACCAAAACTGCCTTGCAAGAATTGATAAGCAGTTTGGCTCAGCAAATCTACAAACAGGAGTTGTTGGGAATTTGGGACAACAGAGTGAGAGTTCAACTGTATAGTGTGTCTTTTAAGGCAACAAAAATGTCCAAAACTTGCAAGGTCATCATGATTGAGAATATACTGAAAATCATTGACTTGTCACTTTTATTTCACTTATTTTGACTTCTAAGCTTTAAGGGGTCAATGGTACAGTATAAGAGTTGAATTTCAATAGGACTTTTAAAAAATTAGTGAAGATGAAGTTATTTAGAGACAACTGAGATGATCAGAATCAAGGAACAAAAATGAGCTATGTGGAAAAAATAAGAGCTACTTCATGAAGGTGTCAGCAGGAGAAGGCCAGATATAGTGGACAGAGTCACTGACAAGGAAAGTTCCAGAACAGGGAGAAGGATGGCAAGGGCTGCAGAGAAGTTAAGTAAGAAAGGACTAAGATAACACCCGCTGGATTTCATTGTAGTCTGGCCAGGGTTTCTGGAGATCGTAGGCAAATGAGGACAGAAATCAAAGCATCACAAAGATTTGAAGATGGACACAAAGGGTTAAAATATCTGAAAAACAGCAGGACTTTAAACCATCCAATGAGCAAGCTGAGTATCACAAACATTGCAATACTGATGGAGAGCATTTCAGCAAGATACCCTGGTTCATCAGAAACATGTCTAACACCTGTGTGAGTTCCTTTAAAAGCAGTCTTGACCAAGTTTACATTTAGCATTCTTTATACTAGTTCTATTGAAGAGCAACTGGAGACAACACTTTATATTAGTTTAGCATGTAATACTCCGAAAGAACAGAAAATATATCTTCACTTTTACATCCTGTGAGGAAGCAGGTCATTTGATCTAGCTTTCTCACAAATGTCGATCTCTAAATGTTGTTTTGCTAACACTTTCCAATAGCTATCAAATACCTCAGAAATTTGGAGTTGAACATGGTAAGTTTGTAATCGCACCTACTTTCACTCTATTTTGCCTGTGTTCTTCCATACCATCTATGAAGGTATCTGATCCATTTCTGTTTCTATTTTTTCACATGGATATATAGATGTAGCATCCTTTACAAAATCTACTGTCAAACAAACTGCTTATTAAAAACTGATCTTACCTGAGAGACGTTCATCTCTGCAGCTGCCAGAAGAGTGTATGAAACCGCGAAGGCTCAGCTGGAGAGGCAGACAGAGAAATGGGGCTATGAGAAAACCGGCCTGCCTTCTATTTTCTACATTCACCTGCTACAGATCTCACCACTCCAGCTGGATAAAAGACTTCCAGAGGACACACCCCTTTGGCTCTGGAGAAGGGACAGGAAGGACCACAGGGAGGTAGCAGCACCAGAACCTGTGCATCACTGACACCACTGTATGGGTTTGCATTGTCACCAAGTAAAACAACACTGCTTATCTTCAAGGTATTAACGATATAAACTCCCTCTGACTCACAAAACAAAACATCAGAGGACTGGTTAAATATGCTTGGCCACACGAGAAATAAAACTCTCCAACTTCAGTAAAACCAATGATGTCATTAAAAACTGCTCAAACTGGCGTATTGCGTTTCTATGGCCTTTACTTTCTGAGTTAAAATTTCCACAGAAAATTGAAATCAAAATGAGCTGTTTTATGCAAGAAACACATTTTTAAATGTTTGTTCTAAATTATTTGTCTTTTCTTTTTGAATGGTGCTATGGTAATTACCCGTGTCAGTGTACTGGTTATGTGCTACCTGGGGACTCCACAGAAGTCTTCATGTTAGGTACAGTATTCTTGAGTTTCCGTTATAGAAAACTTCCTCTACTATCATTTTTTGTTACTCTCCAGATTCACTAATGAAGGAACATCAGCATATGTCTAAATGCCATGTGTGGGGATGGACATGGTGGGAGAGTGACCCCCAATCTGCAGAGTGAGGGGAGAATGAGGGAGATGGGTGCTGTTTAGGATTTTTCCAGCTGGCTCTTCTACCTGGACATCCTGCCCTTACCAGCCCTCCGATAACGCACCTTTTCCTGTGCAGCGTGACAGAGGTCCGTCCCTTTCAAGCTCAGATGGTCACCTTCTGCACCTTGGTCTACGGCATCCATGGTCACAAACCTGTGATGGTTGCCTAGACATGGTGATATTACCAATTCTGACCCATGCTATACAGGACATCAAGACCCACCCACTCCTTTCTAGAATATTCTGCCTATGCTCAGAAGCTCTGGAGGGGTCTCTGCCAGAACGGCTGGTCTTCTAGGTGGGAGCAGTGTCCAGGATGACATTTCCTGCTCCGTAAGAGCTGCTTTGCTCCAGAGGGCCTGGGACTTGAACCTGAGAAACAAATTCATTTTATGTGAAGTCTTCATCTAACACCCTAAACTTGAATCTCGGAATTCGCCACAAGTGTGCTCCTCAGCCTCGCCCATGCAACTGCTGAGCCCCTGAAGGCTGGTCAGTGCCCCAGGCCACTGTTTTTAGGGCAATAAGTTAAACAAATTAACCACTGAAATTAGCTTTTCACTGAGCCTCCTTTTACATTTTAAACTGTAATTACTGAAAATTTCCAAATTACATGTGTGCTTGCCATTACTAAATAGCACTGCACAAGAATAGAGAACCAATTTGCACCTTTAAGGACTGAGATACCCTGCACAAAGCAGCACGGCTCAGGAACCTCATCGACCCTGCAGCTCTGCATAAATCTCACAGATCCCAGGTGCCATGTGGGAGTACTGTGTGCACTTTCCCTTCTGTACACAGTGATTCGGGGGCCGGCCACTCAGCGTGCGTGTTCTGAAGGTTTTAGGAAAGGTACTGACATCTCCAGGTTTGATATTAGGCAGCAGGGAGAATATTAAGAAGAGCAAGACACAGGGAGTAAAACCTACTCTGTTTTTCATTCGCAGCCTCCCTCTCTCCCCTACTCCTTTGTGTCTTGAGGACCCACCGCCAGGAAACCCGTTTTGTTGGGTGTTTTTTTTTTTTTTTTTTTTTTTCCTATTTTTAATGGCACTTTCACAACGCGCAAAGACGTCCTGAAGAGGGCAATAAAAACAAAACAAAAACGCCAGGCCCAGGGGCAGCTGTCTGGTCACGAGGTCAACAGTTCACTCGTACACAGGGATTTTAAACAACCACAGCAGAGTCCAGATCCCCAGCAACCGAGCCGGCCGGGAAATCGCTGTCCCACCGCCACCGCCGCGGCCACAGCCCGTCCCTAGCGCCGGGGTCCCGCCCTGCTCCTCGGCCCCGCGCCGAGCTCACCTGGGCCGCGGAGTCACTTCCCACGTGCCGAAGCCCGGGCGGCCGCTGCCCCCCAGAGCCTCCGTGCTGCACTCACAGCAGAGCCCGCCTGCAAACCAGCGAACAGCGGGACCTCCGCCTGCTCTGCCAAGCACTCACCATGGGAAACTTGGCCCATAATGCTGCACGGCCTGCCCAAGTCGTGGAGAACTACAATTCCCACAAGGCTCTGCACCCTAAAAAGTTGTTTTTATTCCCCCAGTTTATTAGTGGATGAGAGAATTTAAGTGACAAACCTATCTAAGCGTGTTCTAGGGCTTCAAGGGATTCTTGAGTGTTCCTGGATGGCAAAAACAAACAAATAAAAATCCAGCTGTACTCATTTTAACGCTTAAAGAAACGCTAATATAACTGAACTTTTGAAAACGTAATGAAAATAAGCAATTCTTTTCTTAGGTTTATAATGGTATCTGGACAAAGTAGGAGATTGTTCTTATTTGGAAAAGACATGCTGAAAGCTGGGTGGAGTGGTGCATGGACACAGTACCTGTGGTTGAGGCAAAAGCACAAATTCTTGGAATTGTTGTACACTAGAAAAAAGAGCTTCATTATATTTGTATTATACCAAAATACCTGTAATGTGACCCTAACTGTTCTGTATACATTTTTGTTTCCCCTTTTCCCTCTGGGTGACTGATCTGGCCCGTGGATCAGTTCATAGGTCTTGCCTGGAGAGAGAACCGGGATGGGGGGCAGGGCAAGAGGAAAGAGAGATGGAGACAAGATGGGGTTCCAATCAACTCTGGTTTATTCAGGAAATGTACATGGCTTATATAAAGTCCAAGGGAATGTGGCTTTATAGGATAGTTCAGTTTAGATCTCCTTATATGACGTGGACTTATCAGATTAGCAGGAAACCATGCGTAGGCAACTAGGTAAGCAGAAGTACTTAAGCACGTGAAGATCATGGGAAATGTAGGTGAATGCAGCAGAGGCCCACAGGAGGGCGAGATAAGGTGGCAGCAGTGAGATATGCCGCTCCCTACAGGTGACCTAATTGATATCTTAACCATTGCTGCCCTCTACATATAATATATGTGGTGCTAAAATAAGGTAACAAAAGGTTGTCAATTGTTGCTAGACTTCTCTGTTTTCTGCTGAGGAAAACAAAGATATTCCTCATTAGCCTACCTCCTGAACCAAGCCCAAACCCCTTACTTTGTAAACAGTGATAATATATATAAAGGCTGCAAGTGTGGGGAAGGCACACACACAGCTTTTGCAATCTCCAATTGCACTGTGTCGCTGGGCCCAGGATAAAATAAATCAGCACTGCTTTTTTAAAATATATTTTTGCCTCATTTTTTGAACTCCAGTTTGGGGGCTCATTTGTGGATTACCAGATTTGGGGGCTCATTCAGGATTAATGGGGATGCCCCCAAATTATTTTTTCACCGATCGATCGGCTAAACATCTGTAAGTATTTGGGGTTTTTTTGCCTGTTTGTAATCTGAGCACACACATTTATAGCTGCAGATAAAATGAGACAACTTCTAGGGGCCTTTTTCCCCCTTTTGTATTTTAGGGCTTTTGGGGCCCATTTGTAACTTTCTTTGGGCTTCAGCTCATATGGGGTTTTTTGCCCATTTGTAATTGGATGCATGCATTGACTGCAGACAAGCTAGGGCTCACTCTGCACTGGAATCCTGAGGCTATTGCCCGTTTGTAATGTGGGGCTTCGGCCCATGTGTGTGGTTTCAGTCCATTTGGGGCTTCAGCCCATCTGTAACTTTGGGGCCTTTTGCCTGTGTGTATTTATGTTCAGTGTTTTTGAACTTTAAAATTGTCTGCCTGTTTCAATCTGTTACTAACTTTGGGGGTTTTCTGGCCCATTTAAACTTGTTAAATTTGTTACTAACTTAGGGGCTTGTTGCCTATTTCTGTTGCAGGATCCATGTGGCTCGTTGTACTCAAGGTTCATAATAAATATTATTTCCTTTAGCTCACCAAACTGCACAAAATAACCTTTGTTTGTGTCTTCAATGTTGGTCTTGTCTTTTGTGGCACCTTGTTTAATGTTTTAGTCCTCAACTGATTATTTGAAACCTTGGCATGCCTTTTAAAAGTATTTTTTCTTTCTGTTTAAAATATAAATATATGTACACATATATATGTATATTTATGGTTTTTAAAAATCATATTAACTTTACCAAGTAAAAACCAGGTCATAGGGGGCTGGGGATTTAGCTCAGTGGCATAAGCGCCTGCCTTGCAAGCAGGCAGTCATGAGTTCAATCCCCGGTACTGATAAAAAGTAAAAAAGACCAAAAAAAGGTCATATTGTAATTAAGCCAGTGAAAAAGTTTACAATTTTTTTAAAATGTAGCATTTTAATGTAGTAAAAAGACATAAAATGATTAAATATGCTTTAGACTACTAAAAAGGTTATTTTAAGGATTTTGTTAAAGGTTTTAATGTTGTCTAAAAAGCAACAAAAAAAGTAATTGACTAATAAGTTTTTAAAAAGGTGGTTTTGTCTTAAAGTAAAAATGTAAAAGAAAAAATGCTTTCTGTGGCATGTCTATTGTTGGGGGCTCTTAGTCAGCTTCATGTTGCATATCAAGAGCAAAGAGCCCAACAGGATAATTTGCAATACTGTGAGTTTGAGGGAAGGGGATTTCCAGAAATGTTATAGATTGTAAAGACAGAGTTGAGATTTTGATTGCTGAAAAAAAAAATTGCCTTGTACTGGAAAAAGCCGATCTAAATTTAAAAAAAAATAACTATTGTACTAATGTGATTGGTGATTATAGAGATAAAATACGAGTTCTTGCATGTGCTGTGGACATCTGGGAGATTATGCAACACAATTAATTTTGTTACCTATAAAAAAGCCCTTTTTTGTTAAGTATATAATTTCAGTAAAACAATGGCCCGCCACATGGCACCCTGGGACAAAAAGTGGTGTGCCATCCAGATGAAGCCTGCTCTCTGATCCAGAGTGCCAGAACCATGTTTTCCTTTTGTCCCACTCCAATTAAACAACTGAGATAAAGAGGTTCCCTGTCGATATCGCCAGTTGTTCTCGATAGCCATTAGGACACCCCAAAAACCCACCAATTTGCCCAAGATAGCAAAGATGAGACAATTGGCTAATAAGTCTCCCTCGGGGTTTTCTAAAAAGATTGCAAAAGGCCTACCACATTTATACACCAGTAGCACCTACTCAATCGGCTCCAGACATTAGACAAAAATTGCAAAAGTTTGAGAGATTTTTAAAAAATGCCTTTCAGTCAGTTATTAAAGGTTGCTTAAAAGAGATTTGACAACCAAGAGAACCCGAAAGACCAGGCTTAAGAGGTTTCTGCTGGGCAAAAAGAATATATTGGTTGTTGGACTCTCCATAAAAAGAAAATAAGACTCTTTCCTCCCAGAAAATGCAAGCCATCCAACAGATTCCAGTCCCTGTGACTAAAAAGCAAATGCAAAACTTTCTAGGAGATAAGACTGATCCAGAGTTTGGGACCCTGGCAGAGGCCTGTTGACTATCTTTCCAAGAGACTTGATTATGTGGCAGCCAGATGGCCACCCTGTCTGCAGGTGGTTTCCTCGGTGGCCCTCCTGGTTAAAAAAAAAAAAAGCTTAAAAATTAACTTTTGGACAGAAACTGTTAATTGTTTCCTCCTATTTGCTGGAGACTCTCATCAAGGCTCCGCCAGACCAATGGCTGCCCAACTCCCAAGTCATGCATTATCAAGCATTACCTCTAGATCTGACTACTATCAATTTCAAGGGGACAGCAGCCTCAAACTCTGCTACTCTGCTGCATGATGATCCCTCTCCACAACTGTACTAGGAACCAGACTTGACAGATGAGCCACTATTCACAGTTCCTTTGTATTTCTCCGATGGAAGCAGTTACATCTATCAAGGTAAGTGGGTCATGGGAGCTGCCATTACCACAGACTCTCAGATTCTATAGGAACAAACCCTGGAGCTAGGAACATCGACCCAACAAACTGAACTCATTGCCCTCCCTGAGGCCTCAAGTTGTCAAAGTATGCATTTGTTACTGCCCATGATCATGGGGCCATTTATCAAGAATGGTGCTTATTGACTTCTGGGGTCAAAAGATTAAAAATGCTCCCCAAATTTTAAACTTGTTGATTGCCATCTAGATGCCAAGGAGAGTGGCTATTATCCACTATAGAACCCATTAGACAAGAGATGGCCTTGTTATACAAAAAATAATTTGACAGACACCACTGCCCAAAAGACAGCTATAAAATCAGTGGGGATTGAGACAGTCCCAACTCTACTGCTGGTTTCCCCTATTCTGTCAAAACCTGTCTATACTCAAAGAGACTTACATCTAGCTGCACAGCTTCAAGCAAAGCCTAATGTCCCTAGAGGCTGATACCAACTTCTAGACAATCAAATCCTCCTCCCTGAGGCATTGGGCCGCGAATTTATCCGACAAGCCCATCAATCCATCCACCTAGGAAGATTAAAACTAGCTGCCCTTTTTCGGGAATGTCTCTTTATCCCTCAATTATCAAAGCTCGGCCAGTCTGTGAGCCTCAGATGCTCTCAGTGCCAATTGGTGAACCCAAAACAACTGCAACAAATAAAAACCGTTTGCTACGTGAGACTATGCCTAGAGAACATTAAGCCTAGACTTCAAAAAAAATAAGTACTTATTAATAATGATAAATGGGTTAAAACTTTGCCTACTAAGTCTGAGTTAGCCCTGATAATTTGGCCTCCCTTTTATCCATGGGGTCTGACAATGGCTGGGCATTTATAGCCCAGATAACTCAAAAACTAACCTAAGCTCCATTATGCTTACTGGCCTCAAAGTTCAGGACAAGTAAAAAAGATAAGTCAAATTTTAAAGACAATAATTACTAATGGCCTTAAAAACTGGTGAAAACTGGGTGAGTCTCTTTCCTTTTGCTCTTTTGTGTGTGCAATGTACCCCATATGTTGCAGCTTTTTCCCCTTTCGAGGCTTTGTATGATAGACCTCTTCCTCTTATCCATAAGGTTTCTAAAAAAGTTAGCTGATTTAGCAAATCAAGATCTTATTAAGTCCCCCCAGACTTTTCAGCCAACATTCCTCTACCTGCTGCCCACTTCGAGGACAAACAACCTGCTGTAGAGCCTAGACACCGGCCCTTATGAAGAGGCATCACCATAAATCTCTTGAGCTGCAATAGACTATCAAAGTAGCCAGAAAGTCTGCCTGGATTCATCATTCCCACTTCAAGTAGGTCCCTGCTTCCAAAGGCGATCAACCTATAGATAATACAGATAAGTAGACTGTCATTCCCTCCAAGGACTCTTTAAAGCTTAACATTGCCAAATGTAACTGATAATCTTGTGTTCTCCCTTGTAGAGAGCCCAATGAGGCCTCTCTCTGACTTTAAAAAAATTTTTTTACTTGTATGATGAAACAAAGTAAAGTTAAATGTTGGTTTTCTTTCTCTTTTTGGTTAACAGCTTTAATAATGACAGCTGCAAGGCCTTTGTTAATCCTCCTACTGGGCCTTGTTTTGTAAACAAGTTGATAAACTATGTCAAAGACCTTAACACACAGATTATCTATTAACATGTTGTAGAATGGGGTATAATTTGTACAATTTTAACTTCATATATTACAAAAGCTTTTATTCTTTGTGTTGTATTATGAGAATATAACAAATTCAATGGGGTTTATCAAATACAAAATTCATAAAGCTGTTCTATTTGTGCGATTTTCTATACTATCATGATGTAAAATTCACTATGATTGTTCCATGTAAAATAATTTCACTTCCCTATTCCTAAACTCCTGGAAATCACTGGAGTGTTGTTTGTTCATTTGCTTGATTGATTGGGTCTTTTTGTTTACACAAAAGTCTGTCCATTTTCCCCTTTCCAGAATGTTACGTAACTGAAATTATAAAATATGTACTCTTCTGAGACTGTCTCTTTTTTTAATTTTATTTAAGGAGAAAAAGAAAAAAAAACAGAAAAAGGGTACAAGTTATACAGAATTTCAGAAAAAATAAACATTAGGAAATCACTAGTTAATAGATTACATATTGTCATCTTAGAAATAGTTGTTGAAGTTACAAAATTAAAGCATATAAAGTGGACATTCAAACAGTGAGACTGCAAACAGTTCTGTTCAATGATCCAACAAAACTCAGTACTATGGTTATCTATCTTATACACTTAAATATACATGCAGTTATGTCCTTTAGAGCACTTTCTTTTCCTCTCTTTTGTACAATGACACTTATACATTTTGGGTTTTACTACTCCCACAGTTCTTATTACTTTTTTTTGAAGAGAGTAAAACCAAATGTGACATGATAGAACAGAGTCAGTCAAATCAAAAGGATGGACATAATAGATAATGTAAAAACAAAATACAAGGTGATCAAAAATGGTTACCATAATGCCTGTTGCTATCCTAAAAAGATTTGCCTATATCATTAGTTATAATAAAATTGAACAAAACAGTAAAGAACAAAACCAATAAAACCAAAACATTGGAGACATTACAGGACTTCAAAAGAAGATAATAGTCAACCAGAATGGGCATCATAATGAATCTTATTGTCTTCACAGTTGTTGCCTATACTTTTGAACTTAGTAGTATCAAGCAAAACAGAATAGAGGAAAATCAGTTAAAACAACATGGTGAGAGCAATATAGGGTTTCAAATCAAGTTAATAGGAAATCAAAAGTGGGTTACTATAATATATCCTGCTATTTTTTATTTTTCCCTTAATTAAAAGGATAAAAATAAAAAAGTAAATAATAAAAAAAGGAGATTGAGATAAATGAGGGCATAACAATAAAACAGCGCAGGTCAAAACATAACCATTTAAGCAAAATAGTGTTTCACCACAAGATAATCCCGACATAAAAGTAGTTACCATAGTGTCTCTTTCCTTGAAATCTTTAAATATAACTTCGTATACTGTAGCATCAAACATATCAAGACAATGTAAAACCATTCAAGGGAATGGCAGTATTACAGGGTATTTAGAACCAACTAACAGAAAATGAACAATGTTTTCTGTATAATTTCCTTGTCTATAAAAGTTTTTGTTTATATTATCACATATAATAAAATCCAATAAGATACAACATGTTAAGACTGATGGGGACAGAAGAACAAAAGCTTGATGGGACTTCAAAACAAGATGATACTAAATCAGCACTAGCTATTATGATGTCTTGTTTTCTCCAAAATAGCTGTTCCTACCATCCAATCTTCTCTGCCTCATTTCTGTTGAGCTCTTTTTCTGTCATTAGTTGTCAGTTTGTCTTTTTCATTTCTCTTTCTGCTCCATTCATTGTGGCCTCTGGGCCACTGTTTCTGGAACCTTGGTATTTTTCTTTTTTAGAATATCCTGCAGTATTCTCTGTAGAGTTGAATTGGTGGTTGCAAATTCCCCTAGTTCCTCTTTATCCTGGAAGCACCTTGTTTTTCCATCAATTTTCTAGGGACAGTTGTGCAGGATATATCAGTCTTGGGCTGGAAGTTGTTATCTTTCAAAGCTTGAATTATTTCCCCCCACACTCTTCATGATCTTATGGTTTCTGCCAAGAAGTCTGCTGTAATTCTGATGGGTGTTCCCTTGTAAGTGATCTGTTTCTTGTCTCTGATGGCTTTTAGTATTCTGTTTTTATATTGGATTTCTGGAATTTTGATTATTACATGCCTGGGTGTAGCTCTGTTTGGGTTGTAGGTGGCTGGGGTCCTGTATGCCTCAACATCTGAGTATCTTTACCCTTTGCTAAATTAGGGAAATTCTCTGGGATTATTTCTGTGAATAGCTTTTGTAGTTCATTTTTTGTGTCTCTACTTCTTCTTTTATGTTCTTAATTCTTAAGTTATAGATCCTCATATCATGTTCTAGCCTTTGTATTATTGCTGTTTGTTTCCTTGTTAATTTTAAGAAGTTTTTCATTTCATGCTCCCACCTTACAAATCTGTCCTCCAGTTCAGATAATCTATCCTTAGTTTCTTTCAAGCTGTTATGCAGCTTTCCATGGAGTTTTTAGTTTCCTGGTAATCTCTTTGAACCTGTTTCACATGTTCTATGTTTTCTTTATTTTTCTCCATCAAACAATTCTCCCCTTTTTTTTCTGTTCTTCCATTCCACCATCTGTGTTTTCTTGGGTGGTGCTTAGCATTTCTCTAACTATTCTACTTATATCTTGCTTTAGGTCATTAAATACTTCACTTTTGAACTCGTCTATGAGGGTCCGGAGATATCACTTTATGTCTATTGGTGCTGTGTCTGATATTGCATGTTTTCTATCCTCATTCTCCTTTGCATTTACCTTTCTTTCCTGGATCAGTGTTCTCAGGATTGGGGGCTGAGCACCCTTTCTTGTTGCTCCCTCTTCCCATACTTTTTGTTCCTTCCATACAAGCGTATATAGGAGGCCTATTTTTTTTTCTTTGTCGGTTACAGTTTGAATTGAGCTGGCTAGGTGTTCCTGCCCACTGCAGTGTACTGGGGAGACACAGACCTGGGCTGCCTCTGCTGGGCCTGCCCCTCCAGGTCAGTCAACTAATGAAGGCTTCACTACTAGGGTGCACCGCCAGGTGCTGGAACTTGGTTTGGGCTAGCCTACTGGATCTTAGTCCGCAGTGTCACCCAGGCCAAACACTCCCACCAATTCCACTTGAAAGGGGAATATGCAACTAAAGTCACTGCAGGGCCCTGTTCTGGCTAGTCTGCCCAGTCCCAGAATGTCCTCTGTTGGAGCCTCCTATTCTATGGGAGGGTCCCTGCTCCTCTCACTCACCGCAGGTGGATACAGGGCACCCCGCCAGTCCTGCTCTCAACTCCGTTTGCCAATTCCCACTCTTAGAGCTTTCGTGCGTCTCTCTCCCTGCTGTGCCGATTCAGATGCAGCAGCGATGGCAGGAAATTCAAATCGCGGCTTCCAGTGGCACAGGTCCCAGCTTCTACACTGAGATTTTATCTGTTCCTGTTATAGCACTGGGATTGCGTTTCCAGTTGGTTTCTCTCAGCTTGGTTCATTCTTGGGTCATCAGGGTACATCTCCCCTTTCTTAGGACTCCTCACACCACACCATTCCTGGGTTCTAAGCTGGCAATCTCAGAGAACCTCTGTAGCTGCTGTTATCTGTCTGCCATGTTCTCCCAGAAATCAAGACTGCCTTAAGTCAGCAATATGTGTTTAATCTTTTTCCATGGATTTTCATGACCTGATGTTCATTTTTTAAAAACTCAGAATAATATTCCTGTGTAGGCATCTTAGTTATTTTTCTTGTCACTGATACAAAATACTCAACATCCAAAGTAAAAAAGAGGAAAGGTCTATTTTGCTCACAGTTTGCTGAGGTTTCAGTCCATAATCTTGCTGGCTCCAAGGCAGAGTGCATGGCAAATAAGCCTCAAAGAGGAGAAACATTACATGATATCCAGAAGGTAGCAAAGCAAGCAAGGAGCCTTAACAGTGTCTTTCTGCCCCTTTTATCTCATCCTGGCTATTTAGGGTGGGTAGCATCCATACCCTTTAATGCCTGTTGTAGTCAGTGGTTGTACACAGAGAACAACTAGGATTAGGACATGGAGTTTATAATATTTTTATAATGGTCACCGGAAGTTAACACAGAAAAATGCAGGAAATCTATCGGCCACACCAAAGACATAGATTTAATCAAGAGCCTAAACCCCATGACAATGAGGTCCACATGAGTCCAGATAAAAACCCAGAGCTCAGGACAATGCCTCCCATGAGTCCAACTGGAGGTCCCGAGCCCACAAGAAGGACTCACGCCAGTCTCTTTTACGATCTGTGCCAGGAAGACCTGAGGGTCAGCGGTGGAAGCCAAAAAGTCTATGCTAGCAGGATGAAGGAGCTGTGCTAGTGGGATGAGGGTTCTACACTGGAGCCAAGAACTCACACTCACAACAAAGACCAGGGCTATCCTGAAAGGCACCACAGCTGTCCTCAGTGACATGGAGGCCCTGAGCTCCTCCAACGACAAGCACAGTCAGGTATGTGCCAGGAAGCAGCGTGACAAGTTCATCTTGGAGACCAAGCAGCACATGTCTTCCCCTCTGGAGTCAGAAAGCAATACTTGATGTGAGGACCAAAGCCTCTCCAAGAGAACCAACAGCTTAGATAGCAATTCATAGAAGAACCCACAATGCCTCCTTAACACCTCAACTCTCAACACCTCCCTTCTTCTCCACCTATTTATCCTGGCAACTTTCCTCAGGTGGAGCATCTTTGCCCAATGCCATGCTGATGTAATCCAGCTGGCGTTAAGTTGACCACCAGGTCTTAATCCATAACAATGCACTCGATCCTAGCATTGCACTAGGAATCAATTCCAGTGTCACACACTCTAGATCCAGCCATCTGTGTAAAAGCCCCCACCGACAACCCCATGAGGCTTTAGGGAGACATCTAGACACAAATCATAACAATTGGGATATACTACAGTTTACCCACTCATCTATTAAAATAAATTTTTATGGTCCTCAAATGTAAATAAGAATAAACTGCTGTAAATGTGTGTGTAGGCTTTTTGTTTCACCCTAAGTTTGAGTAAATATTAAGAAGCTCAATTAACGGATCTTACAGAAAAATGATGTTTGATTTCATTTAAAAGTATTTCAGTAAAAAGCCTGAGCTGTCCTCCAAAGTGACAGAATTTTGCATCCTAACCAGCAACAAGCCAGTATCCTTTTAGCAGCTCTTAGTACTGTCAGTATTTCATGTTTTGGTCATTTCAATAAGAAATTATCAGAATTTGCAAATCCATAATAGCATATGATTCCAGATTTTTTAATATTCTTATTTACCATAACAATGTCTTTGTTGGCAAGAACCTTATTCAGCTTATACTATTATGGACAGCTAAGTAGGTAGAAATATTATAGGTAGTCAGACAGGGTTAAGCCATTGAGGGAGTCAGTGAAGATGGTAAGAACACATTACAAATGTTCATCTGTTGGAGGCCAGACCTAAAGATAAAGACAGAAAGACCAGGCCTACATACCTCCCTAGGAGATAAAATAATTACATCACATGGTCCAATAAAGTCTAGATAGGCCTTGTGGCACTTATTAAAGGCAGTTTCTGGGGGCTGGGGATTTAGCTCAGCAGCATAAGCGCCTGCCTTGCAAGCAGGCAGTCGTGAGTTCGATCCCTGGTACCGATAAAAAGGAAAAAGACAAAAAAAAAAAAAAAAGTAGTTTCTGCCTCTACCACTAAACACAGTTTTTTTTTTGTTTTTTTTTTCACAGAGAGACTCTGAATTTAGGACAACTAAAAAGACAAAGGAGAGATAAGCTCCCTAGACTTGGGAGACATGTTAGGCAACACAATTACCAAGAAAGCCAACTCCCCTCACCCACCTAACAAAATGCAAGGGCGATAAGAGACCGACGCCTAAGGACGCTTAACATATAAGACACACATGTATGTATGTTCTCACTTTAACACTGGTACAATAGTACACCAGAGCCACATGCCACATGCCCCCTTTACTTAATCATTAAATGAGCTGCCTTCCTGGTAAGCCCTCTGTCTTCATTTATTCCTTACAAAGAAATAGGAAAAAACCAAAAGGCCAGAAGGTCTAGGTTAGGATCAAAGATAGTCAAGGAAACAGATCGGATAAGGACAAGGGCCCACCTTTGGGATGCAAAAGACACTAGTCCCCAATAAAAGAGCCAGGGGTAAGAAGCCCTTCCTCCTCACGGTGGCTATCATCTTTCTTTTCATTGTTTCCCCTCAAATAAACCACCTTTCGATATACAAAACTTTGCCTTTTGTTAGTTCTTTATAGATGCTGGGTTCCAGGGTCTCTAAGAACTGGGTTTTTAGCAGAGAAGCAATGTGGCATATTATGACATGGCCAGCTTCCCACCCCTACAGGTAACAGGCTCTCTCATCCATTTTTATTGGTCATTTTCCTATTGTTGAATTTGAAGTTTTCTTTGTTTTGGGAAAAAAATTCCTCTCAGATATATCATTTGCATGTGTTTTCCCTGTCTTTTCATTCTCTTGACTATCTTGCACAAATCTTAATTCCACACAAACTGATCAGTTTGTTCTTTTGTGGACATGCTACTGGGATTATCAAAGTGCCTGACTGCTTCTCTGCCTGCAGCCCCGGCTTCTGCCTTCCCTCCCTCCCTCTGTCCTGTAAGGCTTGAATCAGATCGGACTCTCTCAACCTGCTGGCTCACAGAGGTTCAAGTCTCAGCAGGAAACTCAGCTTAACACCAAAGAGAGCAGTAGTCCACAAGCACAGGATGTCATAAAGGAGACAAAATAGAGAAAGGAAGTTTGCAGGTCCGGGGGACATCTGAAAATTTACACCTGACCTTCAAGGGGCCCACTGAGATGCAAGACAGCCAGAGAACTTTGACCACAGATGTTTATTAAAATATTTCCACCACTTTGCTCTACTCAATATTCTGTTTTGCTAGGTTTTTATAATGTTCTTTTTTGGTTTGATTTTACTATACCTGATTGACTGGACAACTTTTGGTGAAGATAATGAGATATACTATGGTACCTATTACTTTTATCCTGGTAACCTGCTGTTGGGAGCAGAAACCAGGGGTCCGGCAGTGAATGAGTGTGGAAAACCACACTCTGAAGCTGGACCTCAACCAGTTCCTCATCCTGCAGTAACCTCAGCCTTCTAGACAAAGCATCGCGCTGATATTAACCTGGAAATAGCTTCATAACATAAGCAAAGAAGTTTCTCATGGGCCCAGGAACATGTTTACCTTTGCTGCATGCACAAGAAAGTGTCCTGAAGTGACTTGTACTGCTGTTTGTTTTGAAACACTATAAAAACTCTGGAGTCCTTTAATAAATCGCCTTTTGCCTCCTGAGCAATTGGTCTCCCTGTGTCTTCAGTCTCTCGCCTGACTCCTTCCCCGCACTGGCCGCGGCACCTGGCAACCTGCTATGAAGTTCTGTACCAATTTCACTGCGTTGTCTCAATTAGCTTTGTTCTGTCTTGTTCTGTTGTATTTTACTACCTTCATAAACAATCTTTTTTTCTGTCTAAGGTCCCCTGCCTTCTTTCCATTCCTATAAAAGGGACGCACTTCTCTTTGTCCCCTGCAGATGGCCTTATTGCTCTCTGCCTGCCTGTACCCAGGTATTAAACCATAGTTAAGATCACAAAAAGCCTGTTGAGTGGTCTCTCACCCTGCATTTGTTAGACCTCCCTCCCTCCCTCTCTAGCTTTTCTTTTTTCTTTTTTTTTTTTTTTTTCTTTTAATACCGGGGAGTGAACTTTGGGCTTTCACGTTGAGCTACTATGTTAGTCCATTTAAAATTTTTAATTTTGTGCCTGAAGTCTCTAAAAATTGCAGATTGTCAGATAGGGCTCTCAGTCTTTAAACCTCCTTAAGAGCTGGGTTTGCAGGACTGTGCCAGCAGGTCTTCAGATCTGTGTTTTCTAATTTGGCTAATAACAGTAAGGGTACTGACCAATCAGAATTGAGCTATCCCACATAATTCAATTAGAACAAGATTTTTAGATGCCCTTACTTCAATCAAGTGGGCATAAATACTACCTTGACATTAATTTTATTTATTTATTTATTTATTTATTTATTTTTCAGGGCTTTGTGTTGCATTTTGGGTTTGTAGCTTCGGTGGGTTAGGTTTTGATGTTTTGCAGTCTCCTGAGAAGCAATGCTGCATCCCGAGAAGCTGAGGAGCACTGAGAGGTGCCAGGCAGGCTTGCTCTGAAGCTATTTGCAAAATAGTTTCCTCCTGAAGTGAGAATTTTCGTAAGTGTCTGGGTTTCTCCATCCACCCCAGACATTTCTGACCTGGTGAGTCCCTTTATGAGAATCTATGAATGCAGAGCTTGGCACTGTGACCACCTGGCCTGGGAACCCTTTCCCTGAACACCCAATGGTAAAGAGAATAAGCTGTTACCTATGTGTATGTACCTCATCCTGGAATGGGCCTCGGGGCAGTGTGGCTCCTTCTTCCTGGACCTGATTGGCTCCCAGGGTGTCTTCAGGTAGGGAGCAGCATGCTGAGGTTGAGTGGCAGGAAGAGGCAGCTGGCTGAGAACCATCGAGAGTCTGCATTTAGCATGGCACCCGGAAGTCATGTCGATTATGGGGGCAGGTTTGTGCCATCTGAAGGATCAACACTATGTCCAGGAGAAATGGTCCTACCTCACTGCTTAATGTTACCAGGAACTACCATTAATGTTAAGGATGCAAACTTGTGTTCTGCTGGATAGGGAGCTAAGATGCCATGTTACTGTGTTTTTATTCTTACTGCATTTTAGAGTTGCATGGAGTCAGGTCCACATGGGGTCAGGTCCCCTGTGCAGCGAGCTCTGAGTTTTGACTGTTCTTGTGTCATTTCAGGGGTGTGTAGTTATACTCAGTGGACACAAGAGTTAAAAATAGATCCGCACACTCTGCTCTCTATAGGAGATTCAAGATAACAGTCTTCTGTGACCTTCTGAATGAATCTAAATTGACATTTAAGGCCTTGCAACATAGCACCCATAAAATTTGCCAGTCCCTCTAAATGCCCTGTAGAATGCATGCCATGCCCTGGGAAGCCCACTGTTGCCTCTCCTACAGACCGCTTTCCTATAACAGCATGAGTGAGGGTCCCAGGAGCAGGTTCTGTCCAAATTCCTTCTCCTCTTCTGAGACCCAGAGATTGGGGCTCCTTATGTGCCTTCCTTCCAAAGTGGCCAGGAGGAGGCTCTTGCTGGCCATGGCCTCAGAGCTCACTGCACCTGGGTCCATGCCCCATCTGGACCTGGTTCCATGCTTCATTTCTCTCATCTTCTGCTCTTTCTGATGCTGTTTTTCCTCAGTGGAGTGTGGTTCACAGAGAAGCCATGGGCTTTGGGGGACTTGACTGTTTGTTTTCCCATTTTCATTTATAAACACACAAAACATATGACAGAAAACTAAAAATCCCACCTCACCACTGAACACTACTCAGAGTGTCTCCTGCTCCCTGCTCTTTTCTTTCTCTCAATGCTTTTCAAAACAAATTGGAGAGGGCGACACAGGAACTCCTCAAATGTATTAAATTTATCTTCCCCAGATTGCCTTGCTCCCTGCTGCTTCTGGCCTTTTGTGTGGGAGTTAAAGTTGGTTTCTGAAGGTCTGTCATGTCTGATCTGAGCAGCTGGACTCTGATGTGAGGCCAGGATGAACCACGTGGCCCCTGACCTCTCCTCCTTTCTTTGGCGGTGGGCAGCAGACTAGCTCCAAGCCTCCCTAGAGCCCTGTACAATTCAATGTTCTTCTGCCCTGAGACCCTGCCTTGGTTCCAATGCTTGGTTTCAATGCTTCTCGCAGAGCCTAACCTCAGTCCCAGGGGCTGAATGTAAATTCCTGGGCAGAGTCATTTTTTATTCCATCCACCCACTACTGTGGCCAGTAGGTGACCTACTTGTGAGATAGACCAAAGCAGGAGACTCAAGAACAGGGACATTGCTTACATGGGGCAGGGATGGACATGGCTCAGTGGTCTCCCTGACCACTCCCTTCCCAGGGTGCCAAACAGAGCTGGATTTTCTGTCCAAACCGGGGCCCTGGAGCATGAGGCAGCCCAGGGCTCTGGAATGGGATCTCTGAACTTTCCATAAGGCTGAACCAAGTGTGCCTTGTCTCCATCTTGGCCTTTGCCAGGAAGATAAGGGGCAGCACAGGGGTAGGCATCATGTATTCCCATTAAGAGATTAAGGGTGGATTAAGAAACCGGCCCAGCATCCTCCCGTGCCAGCTGCCACCCGCCCTGGGGTGAGTGGAGCTACCCCTGCTGAAGCCTACTGGGGAATCTTCAGCCTAAAACGTCTCTGACCTTGGTGCCTGCAGCTGCCTTGGGCAGAGGGCACCTTGGGCAGATGGGTTCATCCAGCTCCTGAGGTGGGGTCACCGCAGCTGTTAGAGTTTCAGTTGTTCCTGAAATGAGGGTATTAGGGAAATTTGAGGAGCAGTGGAGGCACTCAGGGGAAGAGCAGGTTTGCACCTCTCTGTCACGCTGCCCCACACCCTGTCTGTTGTAGACACCATAGCTCTCACAAGCACAGAACAAACAGAAGCCATTACCCTCTTAGGAGGAAAAATAGGTGTATTGGGCAATAGTAATGAACATGGACAGGTAATAGAAAATAATTTTTTCTGTAAATGAATTTAAATTTTTCTTGGTGATGTCTTTTCCTACCGGGAAAGAATGGGGAGAAATTTTCTGGCTGAACACACAGAACACCTCCTAAAAGGAGGTGAGGCCTCGGGCAGTGGTGATGGTGACCTGAGGCCCTGGGCACTATTTGCCCACGCTGTGAGCACAGGTCCACAGGAGAGCACCAGGTGGGGATACTGACAGCTCTGTAGCCCACTGGTGAACTGTGCAGTGTTCAAGGACCCCTGGGCACTGGGGTGCCTTTCCTTGGGTGTGGCTGCACATCCCAGTGTTCTCCTGTGATCTGTCTAGAAGGATGGTGGCTGCAGGGAACCCCGGAGAACCAGGCTTGATCTTTGTTCTCTTTGTGCTGATTTAACTCCAAGGCAAGAAGTTCGCACTTAATTAACTTGTCATCTTACATCAGCCCAGCATCCTGCATGAGAATCTGAGTCCCCGCAACTGTGTGAGCCACACAGGAGCTGGTTTTGGCTGCTGTCTGGCTCCAGGCAGAGGAGGTGCAGTCTGGCCTTTCCTCTGGGGTTCTTCCTGCTCTTTGATGTTTTTCTCAGGAGAAATCCATAGTAGAAATGTCCTCATGCTACCTTTGAAGAATCCTCTCGAAAGAACTAGTTTCTTTCGTAAAAGGATCCAAAAGTGTTTCTCTCAAAGGTGTCTTCTATTCTCCAGTCCTGGGTGGGTATGGAGGTCGCAAGGTACTCACAGTTTTCTGCAATGGGTCCCTGTTGGCCTCACCCTTTTCAGCCAGGGCAGACACCTTGCTTTCTGTCTTCTGTGTTGATGGCGCGGGATCGTGAGCTTGTGCTGCCCCAGGCTCCTCTCTCTGTCTGCCTTTAGGTCAGCTATCAGCTGCAAAGATGCCTGGTCCCAGGAGACACACTGTGGAGCCGGCCCTGGGATGTCACAGAAGGCAAATCATCTGCAGCTTGGCATGCATCAGAGGACAAGTCTGGAAACTGCAGAGGCAGGGCACAGACCTGAGACTGGTTCACTGACTTCATCTCCACTCAGTGCTGAAGCACATTCCCGATGCCTGGCTGAAGCCATCACTCTCATGCCTCTGGGACCACACATGCTGTAAGCACCACCAGGACTTCTAGGGTGCCTCTTGCTGGTGCCCAGGATGCTTCTGCTCTCGTGGGTTGTGCCACTGAGACTGTGAGTCAGTTGCTGGGAAGGCTGCCTGCTGCCTTGTGCAGCTGGAGGGGCCATTAAGGATCCCTGGGCATCACAGAGTGGGGGAGGAGGGGATCCCTGTTAGGGCCCTCTCAGTCTCCCTCCACACAGTTGGAAGGACAAGGAGTCTGTCCAGTATAGGGACAGTATAGGACTTTGGATGGGCAAGCAGACTACAGAAGGACTGGGGTGGAGTCTCTTTCCCTGGAGGTGGTTGATGGCTCTTAGCAGCTTGAGGGGAGGCCCCACATGTGTGTTACCCAAACCCTTTTCCTGTGCACCTCCAGGGTCTTCAGAGTACGTGAGTTTAGAGAGGGAAGCCTCTGAGAGGGGCCCTTGCAGGCTTTCTGACTGCTGAAGATGACATCTCTGGTATGCATGTGGTGGGAAAGGCTGCAGGGACAGAAAGCCAGGACCGGCGCAGCCTCAAGGGGATCAGCCCCTGCCGGATCTGCCTGGACTTCACAGCCAAGTGCACTTCCAGCATGGCCACTAGCTGACTGTCATTTCCTGCATCCTGGTCTGTGGGATTCATCATGATTCTTTCTGACTGTGCAGAAATCTCCCGTGGAAAGGGTACAGAGGCCCTTTCTGAGAACATGGGCCGGTCTCTGGGGACCTTGCCAAGACTACGGCCCACATTCCTGTCCCAGGCCCTGCCTGCCCGGGCCTCTACCTCCTGCCCACCCTCGCTGCAGGCAGCAGTGCTCATGGAGCAGCACTCGGAGGGGCTGCATTTTTCCTTCGCCTGGCATGTGAGAGCTACATGACACTGAAGTTGGGTGAGCTCTAGAGGTTCTGGGATCCTGCGGGCCTGGTGCCCATGGTGTTGATTGAGCACCTTTTGAATGTGTTGCTCCAGTAGTTTCCAGTGCTCCGGGCTGAGTGAGAAAGCCATAGGAGGGATGGCAGTGGCCCAGTGGTTTGGGGAAAGACTGGGCATCCTGCAGTCCTCCTGCCAGCCCTGGACCGTGGATAGTGAAGGCCGTTTATGCTGGGTCTGTGTCTTTAATGTGGGCCCACCTGGGTGTTGTATTTCAATAGGGATCAGGTGCTTTGGATTATTATGGGGTGTAGACCAAACTGCTCCAAAGTCCCTCACGTGGGCTACGCAGTGTGGTAGGACAGATTGGGGGAAAGGCTGGAGATGGGCCTGAGTCAGGACCTGACCTGGAGGAGGGGGCTGGAATCCAGCTGTGGACAGAATCATGGGTGGGGCTTGGGGGTCCAGATAGGACAGGGCCTGTGGGGGAATTTTATCCTGCCCTTGAGCTGGAGGAAGAGTTGAGATTTTGTTGAATAAGAATGGAGGAGGCTGTAGAGGAGATGGATTCTGCGCGATCCAGGCATCAGCCACCAAAGATTCGCTGTGCAGAGAGGGCAGACCCCAGAACAGCTGGTTCCATTTCTGCTCAAAGTGGATCCCCGCAGTCTTAGAATGTGAGAGCCGATGAGGACCGAGCTGCTGATCTGGCTTCTCTGTAGTGTCCCACCAGGGTTGTGGGGTTGTGGCAGGATTGGGGGGACATGGCGGGGAGAAGGTGTGTGGAAGTGGGCAGGGTGAAATTCTTTCCAGGGGAGGCAGGGATTCTGGCAGCTGAGAGGCTGTAAATGATGTAGTTGAATCCCCAAAATCCGAGGAGGTTGTGGACCAGCCTGATGATGCAGAGGAGGCCAGAGGTGGAAGGTGCTGAGTGAGAGGAGGGGAGTCAGCCTCTGCTGAGGACAGAGTGGCAGAGTCCTCGTGCTCCCTGTATGGCTGTGGGGCTGTGGCAGGTTTTTTCTTGCACACAGGAGGATGACATTGTGGATGTGAGGGCTGCTGAGGGCTTCCTTGGTCAGGAAGCAGCTTCTTGAAGCTGTAATAAATAGGAGGCTTGTCTGCACCCATGGATGGGGACCATCTCAGGTGGACCACAGCCCCTCCACGGCCCCATCCTCACGGCCTCCTGTTATCCCTCACCCCAGGGCCTTAACATCCCCCACTCCCAGCATCCCTACCTCCCAGGTGCTTCTTGATGACACCACAGGCCTTTGTAGGACGGAAGAAAGGGAAAATTTTTTACCTTTTCAGAAGTGATACTACGGTCTTATCCAACTTCTGATAAAGCTGGCAATCTGTGAAAGGTGGAAAGTAGGACCCTGGGTTATAGAGGGTGAAGGGTAAGGAGGGGATTGAGATTTTTATAGGAGGCTGAAGGTAATGTGTCCTTAGAGGACACCATAGGAGACTCCAGAGCCCAGGCATCACTGCCCAGTGTCCTCTGGCCCTGGCTGACCATGGTCACTTGGTACACGGACAGGCAGCACTTAGTCACTACAAAGTGCTTCCACATCCTTCCCCATCCATGGTCCTCACAAGTGTGTTGTGCTGGGCAAATGAGGTCATCTCATCAGGAATCAGCCTCAGCCAGCTGTCACAGCTGGGCCTCAGTTTGACCAGGATGTCTAACTCCTAGTCCAAGCTGCTTGGCTCCACTGCTGCCTGCAGTGACCTCTAGTGGGCATCTCCTTCCTGTGACCCAGTGTTTTGGGGTTCAGGAGCAGAGCAGATGGAAGACAAGGCACCAGAAGAACTTTGGAAGGCGTACACCTTCATTACACTAGTGGGGTAAAGGGAATCTCAGTACCAAATCATCAGTAGTGAGTCGGTGTTGAGTTTTATTTGCACAGTTCTGCAAGCTGAAAGTACAAAACTGGCGTTGATACCCTGTAACGGGGCGTTAGGATTGTGGTGAGCAGAAAGAACTGATCATTTTCTTTACCTGGGCCAGTCTGCCCTGGAGGACTTGGAAGCAAGTTTGTGTAGTCAGATATACTGTCCCGCTGAGTTACACTGATGGTCAAAGTTGCCCCTGGCATGGGGGCTGTCAAGGCTTCACTGAGCTCTGTGGCTTTTTAGTTATGGGAGCAGGCTGTGCTTCCCAGTCCCATCCTTGAGTGGTTTTAACCATAAAATTTTTAAAAGTTCCTTTACATTCCAAATTGCCTTTGTACCTGCACAGGTTCTTTCTGAGCAGGGACCCTTAGAAGCATCCCCCTGCTGACCGCCTTCCCAGGAGCCCCCTCTCAGGGCTCAGCAGCTGAATCCTGAGAGCCCGGGCCTTGGTCCCTGGGGACAGCAGTCATGTTGGCTCTGGGGCCGCAGGACCGGAAGGCAGAGCCTCACCTGTGAGCGCGCCAGTCCTCTTCCTGCTCCTGTTCTTCAACCTCATCCGCACTGGATGCTGAGAAAGAGGGAAAGTTGTGAGGGGCCCAGGCCTGGTTCTCCTCTCTCAGAGAGGCTGTGGACCCTCATATTTATGAACACTGGGAAGCTGACATGGAATTAATAGGGCCTGTGTTTTTTTCACTTGCTCATTTTTAAAACGTATTTAAAGATTGTTTTTGTCGTCCTTCTCCCAGAAACACACACACGACTTTGTGCGTGAGATTCAGCTTGGTACCTTCACTCCCCTCCTGGACTCATTTCTAAAGCAGCGTCTCTGCTGTCAGCTGGGATTCTGAGTGCACAGGCTGCTCCAGCCTGTGACAGGAGGCCTGAGCTCAGAGCCCTCAGTTCTGCCCAGCACAGGGCAGAGACTGGATCCTGACACTCAGGACCTTTCCCTCCCCAAGGCCCCATCTCTCAGGAATCCTGGCATCCTCCACTGAGTCAGGGTATTCTCTTTTACTCTGGCCAGCAAACCACACATGTGGTCTTAGAGCATCAGATAGATGCTCTGCTGCTTCTGCCCTGGCCCAGCTGTCCCTGATGAAGGTTGCGTTACTCTTTCCTGAGATTTTCTCTTCTGCATTCTCATTCTTCTACATTGGAAAGTTAACCCTGGTAGAAGGAGAGCGGATCGTTCTCTGCTTGCTGGGTCTGAGCTGTGGGTTTCTCACCTTTCTGATGGTTCTAGTTCTCCTGGATGGTGGCAAGGATGGTTCAGCCGGGAGCCAGGGCAGTAACAGGAGGTACAGCCCCAGTCCACACACAAAGGCGAGGACCATGTCCATGGCAAAGGTGGTGGAGCTGGGGCTCAGCCACATGGTGTTAAGGCTTTTCAGAGGAGTGAGAAGATTCTCCATCATCTGAATTGCAGTGTTGTTCTCAGGCAACTGAGCCCTGAGAGTTCTGTCTGGAAGCAGGGAGGGGTCCCAGGCCTGCATCACAGAGCTGTGGCCTCCTCATCACAAAGGGCTCCTGGGCTGGAGGAGGGGCGGGGATAAGGGACTCAGCCACAGCCCTCCCCTCCCCCACTCTCCAGCACAGGCAGTGCTGTCCTGGCCTGGGACCTGCACACATCTGAAGCCCAGGATCTCATTATCCTCAGCTCCTGCTTCCCATTTAATGTCTTTGTCACGTCATAGCAGTGAGAAAACCGAAATATCTCACATACTTATTTTTGTGAATTCTGAGTACTTAGCAGAACTTAAGGAGAGACTTAGCCTTTCTCTCTCTTTCTCTGTAAAATTCCAGCTGCAGGCAAGCCAGTCCCCAGAGCACTGTGGTCCTGGGCTTTCCTCCCTGGTAAGGGAGACTGGTCAAGTGTTCTCCCATAGGAATCTCCTCCTTCAGAAGGACAAGGCTGTGGACATCACCAGTGGAGCTGACAAGGGGCTGTAAACCAGCCTCACAGCATGCTCAGGTCCCAGAGAAGCACAGGAGTGTTTTTTCCTTGAGGCTAAGATAGGGTTAGCTGCTGGGATCACTTACTTCCTTTGTTTCATTGCTGTCTCTTTTTACCTGCTTGACACTACAGATTATATAAAAGTCACCTTTCCTTGCTTCCCGGCTCAGCCTGATTTTGCACATTTCCAGTGGCTGGGATGGTGCACCATTAAAGAGTCCTCCGGAGACTCCCTCCTTAGTCTCTCCAGTTTCTTGGATATTCTACAACGTACTGTTTTAAACTTTTGTTCCCTTTCCAAAGGGCCCTTAACAGATAAAATTCATCATTGAAAATGCAGAAGTATGAAATTCTTATCAGAACCTCAACTCCCAGGGATATTTTTCTCTGTGTCTAGCATGTATAATTGTGTACTTAATAAAGCTTAAACTGTTCAAAGACTTGGTACTACTACACACATACGGAGGGACACATACACACATCACAATCTTCCACACACCAGTGTTTTCAAATCCAGTAGTATATCTTTTGCTCATTTGTCATCCAGGAAATGACCATAAAAGCTATAGTAAATAGCTTTCATCCCAGTTATGATGGCTATCATAAAAAGAAAGTAACAATACTTTTCAGGGAGATCGAGGAAAGAAAATGCTTATATACTGTTCTGAGGATGTGAACTAGCACAACCCTTATGAAGCGTGTTATGTAAAATTTCCAAAGATGAAAAATAGATCTACCTTATGGTCCAACTATGCATACCACTCCTGGGTACCCATCATTCAAAGGAATATTTGCTTGCCCATGTTTATTGTGCAATTTGATGGTATATCTTACATCAAATGAGCTGCCCATTCATGGTTGAATGAAGAAAATATGCATAACAGAATCCTGTTCAGCCATATGAATAGAATGAGACCCTGCATTGACCATAGGGATGTAACCGGTGGTCATTATGTTAAGTCACACATGCCAGGTGCAGAGTACCAAGAACTGCATGTTCTCTGCCACATGTGAAAGTTAAAAAAGGAAAATAGCCTGGACGTAGGATCCTGATTGCTAGAGACTGAGAGGTGGGGAGGGTGGATTGAAACGGGATGAGACTGGATCAGTTCGTGCTGTATGCATATAATGAACCACATTAATATTTCAGTTAATCCATCATAATTAACAAAATAATCATGCTTATAGTCTCTTTGATTCTTCCCTTAGTGATGGTGGCCTCATAAAATAAGTTTGAAAGTCTTCTTCTTCCATTGCAGAAAAGTACATGAAAAATATTACTTCTCTTTGAAAGAAGTTTGGCAGAATCCCCCATAATTGCCGTCTGCTCTTGGACAAAATCTTTGTTGGGAAGCAAATTTGATTTCTGATTCAATCTTGTGACTGACTGTTTATCTGTTCAGATTTTTACTGTATGTCTCAGACCTGGACAGTGTGTATTTCTAGAAATTTTACCAGTTCTAGGCTATCCAATTTTTCAGAATACAATTATATATATATATATTGTATTGATTCTTGTATGTCTATGGTGTCAGTTATTATAACTCTGTCATTTCTCATTCCATGTAGCTGAGTGCTGAAAGTGAAATTAAAATTTTAAATAAAGCATGCCAAGAATGCTCTCCAAAACCAGGCAGAGGTATCTGTGCAGTCATGATTAACAAAACACTTGCTCATTGTATCAGCCCTGTCTTTATTTATTGCCTTTCTGTAACTAATGCCCTTGTAATGGAACTTAAAATATAACAGGACATTTCTTCCTTTGTATAACCCATGCTTTACATAACTGGTAACCCTGCAATGTAACCTAAAATATGTAAACTCCCTTAGCAGCCCAAGATGTCACCCAACTCTCCAATCATATTGCGCCAAAACTTACATTTGTACTTCTCGGACTGCTGTCCCCATAAAATCCCTAGAACCCCACCTGGTGGCGCTGACTTTTTGGGAGAGATCCCAGTCAAGCCTACCATGTCATAAACTGCCTCCTAAACTTCCTTGGTGTCATTTCTTGCCGTGTTTAGTCCTTAATGCTGTAACAATATCATTTCTAGTTGGTGAACTTCTTTTAGTATTTCTTGTAAGGCATGTGTAACATTCATACACACCTCTCAGATTTGTGTGTGTGTGTGTGTGGCAGGGAATGTGTGAGAATTTCCTGAAGTCCTATTCAAAGCAATTAAGAAAGATAAAAAAGGAAAGCCATCTAAATTTGAAAAAAAAACAGTAAATAGTCTATTTGAGGGTATTCTCATACATTTAAAGAAAAGTAATAAATTCAGTGAATTGGCATAGTATATAATTAGCTTAAAGATATTAACATATATTGTTGTAAAATAACAATGAGCTACTGAGAAAAGATATCAGTAATTCCATTTACAATGATATCAGCAAATAGAATTTGCAGAAATAAATTTTTCAAGTCTGTAAAATAATTATGCACAGAATGAGATGGTGGTAAAAGTAACTGAAAAAGACACAAGGGGCTGGGGATTTAGCTCAGCGGCATAAGCGCCTGCCTTGCAAGCAGGCAGTCGTGAGTTCGATCCCTGGTACCAATAAAAACGAAAAAGACAAAAAAAAAAAAAAGACACAAGTGCATGTGTTATTACATAGATTAATATTGATAAATTATCCATACTGTATGCAAAGTGACCTATACATTCTATGAAGTCCCTACAAAATTTGAATTACATTTTCCACAGAAAGAAAAAAATGTAAAATTCCCATGTGACTATAAAAGATTTTATATAACCAAGGAAATTTTGAGAACAAATCTAGATGCTCGTAGTATCTGATTTAAAATTGTATTACAGAGCTATAGTAGTAAAAACAGTATGGTAGTAGCCTAAAAATAGACACATTGAGCAATGGGACAGAATATAGTACCAACAAATTCAGATATGTGCAGTGAAGTCATCATTGACAAGGATGCCAAGAACTCGGAAAAATAATCTGTTCCAAATGCTGGGAAGCCGGATATCCACACACAAAATAGTAAGACTGGACCCATACCTTACAGCATCAAAAAAATCATCCCCAGTTTATTAAAGACCTAAGTATTCACCTGAAACTATAAAATTTCTAGACAAAAGCACAGCAGGAAAGATACTGGACATTAGTGTTGCAATGATTTTTTTCGTATTTGACACCAACTATGTACACAATCTCAGCAATCCTAGCAAAGATTAATAAGTGGCATCATCTCAAACTAAAAGTTTCTGCAAATCAAGAGAATCATATATCTAAGCAGACAGAATGTGAGAAAGTGTTTGCTAACTCTGTGTTCATTAAAGGATAAATACCCAAAATATATTAGGAACTTAAACAGTGCCAAAGGTGCTAACTAGACTTTTCTAAAAATATACAGACATGAACAACAGGTACATAGAGAAAAGTGTTTAACATCATCAATCACCAGGAAAATGCAAACCAAAATCATGATGAGATATTATCTTACACTGGTAGGGTGAGTATCATTGAAAATCAAAAGAGAGGAAACGCTAGCAAAGATGGTAATGGTGATTATATAATTACTTATGCTAATCGCCCCAATGTTTTCTGTGTGTCAATACCATGATCATCTCAACTCACCATCCTCTCTGGTCAGCTCTGTTTTGGTTTTGTCCAGTGTAATAGTCAAAGTGTTCTTTGCTTAGACATTACTTCTGAGTTGTTTGTGATGCTATTTTCATGTAGTTTGCATAATAAATGCCCCCCAAATCAATCTTTCCACAAGTCTGACACAATGTTTCTAGGTTTATTTGCCTGTTGACTGGAGTATATTCTTTAGGAATATTTTCAAAGGAATTGAGATGACCTAAAACTTTTGAAGCCTGCATTCTGAAAACAACTTTTTGTGTCCTCATTTTAAAAGAATTTGAATATTCATAATTTTAAAGCTAACTTTTTTCTTTTATGCTATGAAAATAATACTCTATTGAGCTCTTGTCTCTCAAGATTGTTGTTGGAAGCCTGATGTCTGTTGAAATCAGTGTTTGCTTGAAAGAGGATCTTCCAAAAAAAGAAAGAAAGAAAGAAGATCTGGCTGGGTGACTGCCATTTGCTTCACCCTGTTTGTTCTTCTCTGCCATCCTCCCAGCTCTGCAGTATCCAGAAAGCAGAGTCCAAAGCCAATCTCATCTATGTAAAAGACCCTCTTAGAACCTGGAAAGTAACCTCTCCTTGTGCTTAATCTACCATCTCCTAGAACATTTTTAAATCACTTCCAATCATTTGCAGAACTGAGTGATCTGTAAGTGGCTGGATTTCTTGCTTTTTAAAAAATTATTTTATTTTAAAGATAATAAAACCAAGCAAAATAAAACAGAATAAACCCAACTGAAACAAACCAGTGTAAGCCACAGAGAACTTCAAAACAATACAAAATCAACAATGGTTACCATAATGCCTCTTGTTGTCCTCAAAATAGCTTCAGATACCTTCAGAAATAGTAAAAATAAAACAAAACAAAACAGTAGAACCAATAAAACCAAAATAATGAATGCAATAGAGGACTTCAAAACAAGACAATAGTAAACCCAAAATGGCTACCATAATATATCTCACTATCTTTGAAATAGCTGTCCATGCCATTGGATATAACAAAATCAAACAAAACAGAACAAAATAAAACTCAACCCAACAAAACAATGAATATTATTCAGGACTTCAAAACAAGATAATAAGGAATTAACAATGGCTACCACCTTCACAGGAAATCCCCAATAGATGCCACACTGTGTACTGTTATCTTCTAAATAGATGGTCAGACCACCAGCCCTAGACTTGTACAGTCAGTGAAACACCAAACACCACAAGCAATAAATTGTATTTCACCTGAAAAGCTATCATTGCAGCCCATGTTTCTCCAGATCAGCCAGTTGCTTGGGCAGGTATTGGCTCTTCTTGTTTACCAGCCCATGGGCTGGAAGGGGCTGGGGTCTGCCTTTCCCCCCACTGGTGGCAGCCCACACATGGCACTAGCTTGCAGGGAGGGTTTGCTTCTTGGTGGGTTCTTACTCTCTTCTGTAAGTGGCTGAATTTCCTCCCAAGACAGGAAGTCAGGATGCCTGGAGCATTTTAAGAGGTAAATAGTTTTGATAATTGTGTTCTTGCTCTGTCTTAGATAATATAAGCTGTTTACATGGGATAAAGGAAGACTGGGGTTGGCATAAATGACTAAAGTTAATCTGTCGCCCCATAGTTTCACTGTGTGATTATCTGCATAACAAAGTCTCATTCTTATCACAAAGCTGTCCCATCACTTCCCTGCATTTAGGGACCTTGGACGCTCTGACCACCACAGTTGTAGGTCATCAGTGGTTTTGAAAGGCATCTGTATTGATTTTGACAGCACTGAAGAGAGGCAGTTTTGGGGGTAGAGCAAGGTATCCCCAGAATGAGGCCCTTCCACTTGCCCTTCCCTATGGTCTGAAAGGAAAAGCAAGGTCATTTCCCTGAATGTTCACATTTCTAAAACAGAACTCTCTGACTTTTGCAAAGAAGATTCTGGACTATAGACTTCACCTGAAAGGATGCAGAACAAGGATGCAATTGCAAGCATTTTGGAGCAACTTCTACATGCTGTGGCAATAAAAGACATATCCCCTTGTGGAAGTGCTTATAATTGCATGCTTTGTGAGGCTACCTGCCTGTCACCAGTTTTGTGCTGCAACAAACAGTACATTTTACTGTCATCTTGAAGCCTTCTCAGGCAGGCATTTTAGTGGGTGCTGGAATCATCCTGGAGACACAGCCTTATCCTTGTCTCTCAGTGAAGGAAACTGGAATTTAGGCCAAGTGCTCAGAAACACTCTTCTCTTTCTCTCTGCTTTGCCCAAATTTTACGGAAGCATCTGTCCTTTCCCTTGTCCCCTCAGCTCAGTGCCATCATTTCCACAGCCTCCATGGGACCACTCACCTCAGCATCCTGCAGGGTATCGACTAGCTGTTGACTAACTCAAGGGGGTGGGGTTCCTGAAATTTCTGATTTTTTAAAATTTCATTTAAAGGAAAAAAACACAAAACAGTATAAGGGTACAAGTAATACAGAATTTCAAAAAAAAATGTAAGAAATCACTAGTTAATAGATTACATATTGTCATCTTAGAAACAGTTGTTCAAGTTACAGGATTAAAGCATACAAAGTGGTCATTCAAACAGTGAGATTGCAAAAAGTTGTATTCAATGAGCCAACAAAAACTTAGTAATATAGTCATCTATCTTATACACCTAAACACACTTGCAGTTGTATCCTTTAGAGCACTTTCTTTTCCTCTCTTTTTTACAATAACATTTACACATTTTGGGTTTTATTACTCCCATAGTTCTTATTACTTTTTTTTAGAAGAGAATAAAACCAAATATGACAAAACAAAGCAGTCAGTCAAAACAAAGGATGGACATAGTACATGATGTAAAAACAAGGTAATCAACAATGGTTACCATAATGCCTCTTGCTACCTTAAAAAGAATTGCCTATATCATTAGGTATGATAAAATTGAACAAAGCAGTACAGAACAATACCAGGGGCTGGGGATTTAGCTCAGCGGCATAAGTGCCTGCCTTGCAAGCAGGCAGTCGTGTGTTCGATCCCTGGTACCAATAAAAAACGAAAAAGACCAAAAAAAAAAAAAAAAAGACCAATAAAACCCAAACATTGGAGACATTACAGGACTTCAAAAGAAGATAATAGTCAAACCAGAATGGGCATCATAGTGAATCTTATTGCATTCAAAGTAGTTGCCTATACTCTCAAACTTGATACTATCAAACAGAACAGAACAAAGTCAGTCAAAACAAGATGGTGGGAGCAATACAGGGCTTCAAATAAATTTCTGATTTTTAATGAAGGCTTCTTACATTCTTCTACCATCTTGAGTTTTCTTATTGTTTTAAGTGATGCATAATACATTCTTATGGGTCTTTCAACATTATTGTATTCACATGATTTCCTAACATTCTTAAAAGTATTGGTTAATTATTTGCATATAACTGAGAGATCATATCTCTACGAGTTCAACATAATAGAACCTTATTCCCACTTTTAAAAAATCAAGTGATAAAGAATTGGAAGTGAAGAATCCTCTTCCAGTTATTCTCTTTTTTTTTTTCATCTGTATTCTACCATGTTCAATGTTCAGTGCCTAAATTGACAATCATCTCCCACAGATCAATAAGTTTAAATACAATATGGCAAGAGGTTTACAAACAAATTCCATGGGCAAACTCACCTGAATGAACAAGAGACTGGGAAACTTTGTCAAGCCTTTCCTTGTGCTATGAGTTTCCCCACTGTTATATAAGCTGAGTTCCTTCAAGGTTTCTCACATTTATTATGTATTAGGGTTTTCTCTCTGGCGTGCATTCTGCTGAAATGTACTTGAGCCCTTTTGGTCAAAAGTTTTCTCACACTTACGTCATAGGGCTTCTCCTCTGTGTGGGTTGGCATATGGGCTCTGAGATGTCTTGGGGAATGTTTTCCCACATTTATTGCATCTATAGGGTTTTTCCCTCGTGTGAATTGTTATGTTCCCTGAGAGATGAGTCAACAATAAACATTTTCCCACATTCATTACATTCATATGGTTTCCCTCTAGGTGAATTCTCTGATGTGCACAGAGGTGAGTTCTTTGTTTTCCCACATTCATTACATTCATAGGATTTCTCCCGTGTGAGTTCTTTGATGTCCTGTGAGAGCAGTCTTATAAACAAAGATTTCCCCACCTACATTACATTGTACTTTTCCCATAAGTGAATTCTTTGATTTACCATGAGGATTGCCTTATTAGCACAAATGTTCCCACATTTATAACACTCACAGGATCTCTCTCCTCTGTGTGCAGTCTCCAGTGAACTGTGAGAGCTGGGCAGTTATGTGTAAACAGCTGTAGAGATATACACAGCTTTTGTGTCATCCAAAGTTTTCAAACAAATTGGGTGAATATCAAAGTGCACAATTGCTGGATTTTACAGAGAAGTGATGTTTAATTATATTTAAAAGTAATTGCTGAGCTGTCCACCAAAGTTACAGTATTTTGCATTCTCACCAACAGCGAGCAAGCGACTTTTTGCCAGCACTTGGGGTTGGCACTGTTTCACATTTTGATCAATATAAAATTCTCATAATTTGCGGTTTCATGATAGCATATGATTCCAGGTTTTTCGTACTCTATTTAACATAGGAATAGCTTCATCTGCAGAACTATATTTAGCTCTTTTCATTTTTATTGGTCATCTTCCTATTGTTGAATTTTAATTGTTCTTCATTTTTAGGATAAAATTCCTCTCAGATGTATCTTTTGCAAGTGTTTGATATCTGTGCTTGTCTTTTCATTTTCTTGACTATCGTGCACACATTTTTAACCTCATACAATCAAATGGATCAGTTTGTTCTTTGTGTAATTCTCAGGGGGATTATCAAAAAGTGCCTATCTGCACTCCCTTCCTTCCTCCTCTTTTCCTTCTCCTCCACCAAACAAAACAAAGCAAAGCAAAGCAAAACGTAACACCGGAAAAAAAAAAAAAAAAAAAAAAAAAGGACATAGATTCTATGGCTTGCAATACCTATACAAGAACTTAAAAACAAAAAGGGAGTATGAACTTAGTCATGGAGTAATTAGGACACCTTTGGGTTTTCCCTAGTTTTCCACTGTCAGGGTGTCAAATCAGGACTTCCAAGAAGCAGAACTCCAGGTCTCTGTCAGGTTAGGAGGGATACCCCCACCGAACCCCTCGGAACCCACTCTCCTGGTCAGGAAGCTCAGCGGGCCAAACAAACCCATCATCCCTCTGAGCAGGCTGCTGGCGCGAGGCCTTCTGGGAAATGTAGTCTCCCTCAAAGGACGACACAGCCCGGGGCCTAGAGAGAGCTTCTCAGGTATTCCCTCTGCGCATGCGCTGCCGTACCTTTCAAGCTTGCAGAATTCCTGTTTCTCTCTCCAGTCTCTGGAGTTGGGCTTCTTGGCTCTGAAGGTTGGTGCAAGGGTTAAAGGGAGTGAGCGGGCCTGGGGGAACCCAGGGGAGCCAGACAGGCACCCATCTGTGAGAGGGAAGCAGAAATGGGGTCGTTCGGGGCAGCGGAACCCACCGTGCAGGTGCGGGCCAGGGTGCTGAGCGAGGTCTGGAGGTAACAGGATCGGAGGGTCCCCAGGTCCTGTGCGGGGGGAAAAGGCCTTCTCCGCCGTGCTTTCGGGGGTTGCTTTGTCAGAAGACACGCCCGCAGGCGCACTGAAGCTGGAGGGGTTGGGGACGGTTTGCGGACTGCGCGAGCCCGGCAGTGGGTTCCAATCCGGCTCTGATGCCGCAGGACCCCAGGACTCCTTTTGGGACATCCTCGTCCCCCTCTGTAGAGCGAGTGTGCCAACCCTATCAGCGAAACGGCGCCTCCCTCAATTCCCAGAAATTCCTGGTCAGAGGCCGGTGGAGCCAGTCTTGCTGTGTAGCTGTAGCATTCAGTCTCTCTGTCTGTCTGTTCTTCCTTCCTTTGCTTTAGTGAAGCTTCTGGCCCTCTCCTGCATTCTGTGAGCGTTAGGTTGGCTAGAATTCCTGATTTGAATTTGCAGAAGTTGATACAAGACCCAGTATCCAGAGACAGTGAGCTCGATAAGGGAGATCCAGTAGAGGATGACGGTCCCATTTTCTTAGAAGTAGAGGAGATGGTACCGAGTTTGAAGAAGAGCGCGCCGCACGGATGGGAATTCCACCTGAAAGAAGCTTCCACCAGCTTACTAGCGCTGTAGAGCAGAGGCTCGTGTCCCAGAAAGAGGAAGCCCCAAACTTGCACAGGCCAGTCAATTATTCACTCTACCGTGTACCGTACACACGTTTGGTTGATACTAGGTCCTCCAGTAACTACCCTGGTCTGTGTGGTACCATGGTTTTTCCTTAAACTCCTTTCTGCTATTCTTCTGCAGTCCTTACAGACCAGCAATGATAAATCCTTTAAGAGACCAAGTCCTCAAACAACTCATAACCCAGCTACTTAATGCAAAGTGCCAACACTGCAGTTAAACCTGAAGACTGAGGTTTTAATTTTAAAAAACTCATACAACTCATGACATCATCGCAGAGAGGGCTGTGTGTGCCTTTATCGCACATGTGCCATACTGTCACAGGATGTCATTACTCACATCTTATGACTAGGGAGGTGACGGTGTTCAGTGTGGTGTACACAAGCAGTCCTTTTGGCATACAGGAAGGATATTCTGGGATACATATATGTGCTGTTAATGTATAATTGATTAAAAACAGTACATAAAATATTTTTGCTTTTGGAATTAGGTCAGGTTTTAAATGCAGAAATCACTTAATAGAGGATTCCTTTAAGAGTTCATTTGTCTCTCTTCCTGCCAAAAGATCCTCTCTCTAGAGCTGGTTGGTAATGTGATTTGTTTGGTTTGTGTCTTTGTGAAGTTTTGGTAATGTGGTTTGTTGCTTTGTGTCCTCTGTTGCCTCATACTCATGGTGATATTCTGTTCCTATGGCAAAGCTAAACATTTGGCCTGGCAGTGAAATGCAACTTCGTATTACAAAATAGAACTTTCTTTGTCATCACAGTGTGTACTGAACTTGTGTCTGTTCTTTTTTTTTTTTTAAAGAAAGACAAAACAAAACAGAAAATGGGCAAAAATAGTACATACTTTCAAAGAAAAAATAAACTAATAAATCACTAGTTAATGTTTACATATTGTCCCCCCACAAATAATTGTTCAAGATACAAAAATGGAGCATATAATGGGACTTCATCCAGGGAGACTGTAAAGAGTTCTGTTCAACTATCCAACAAAAACTAAGTAATATGGCTATCAATCCTATACACTTAGACATGTACACATTTATCCCTACCTTCATTTATGTTGAGACCAAACAAAACATAGCAGATTAAAATCATTCTGAACAAAGCTTAATAGTATTGCTGGATTTCACATCATGACACTCCAGAATCAGCACTGGGTACTGCAGTGCCCCTTTTTTTCCTTCAAAGTATTTGTTCATTTCATCATGTGTCGTAAGATCAGTTCTCATAAACTGTTTATAGGTTTTATGCAAGCATTAGTCTTAACATGTATTTCTATCCTTTCTATATTAGAGGGGGAAACAGAACAGAACAGGACAGAACAAAACGTATTCCTATAGACACTTAAAACTAAAAAGACATGTAAAACTTCTGTACAAGGAATTCTATCATGGTTACTGTGCTATCTCTTGTTATCATCAACAGAATTGGCTATATTATCAGATAAAGTATCATTGAATTTATCAGTTCATTACAGAATTAATAGAAATACAACTTTGTAGATAGTGTAGAGCTAGAAAAACAGGTAGTAGTCAAATCAGAATGGATATCGTAGTGAATCATTGTTATTTTCAGTTTGGTTGTCTACACTCTCCAACTTGATACCATCAACCAATCAGTTTTGAGTAAAATCTGTCAATAATAAGCAGCAACCAAACAAATCAGATTTAACTAAGATCAGTCAAGATACAACAGTGTAAGTCATAAGGGATCCAGTTTAAGTTAATAGGAAATTAAAGATGACCACGTGCTATATCCTGATATCTTCAGGACAGCTGTCTGTGCCCTCAGATCCAGTGCTTATATACAAACTGGGACGGAACAAGTTCCATCCAAGCAGAGTGGTGCGAGTAATATGGGTTTTAATTCCTGATACACTATTAGCAATATCTTCTGCTGTCTTTTTTTTTTAAAGACTATTCTTCCCCTTTCACTCTGCCAGGATGTACTTGTATTTTTGGGTCTCCCCAACACTCTCAGTTTTATATTAGGGGGGCAACCTGCTGTTTACCTAAGTGCTTCCAAACTTTCTCACTCCTGGGCTTGATCTCTAGTTCTTATTAAAGCCAGTCTTTTCAATCTATCCATAAATTCTGGTCTATTTTTCCCCTATTACTCTCTGGTTCCCTGTCATATTGAGTTCTGTTTTCTCATATTTGATTTTGGTCCATATGCTCTTCTTCAAGTTAATTATATTCCTTATAAAGAGTGTCTCAGTGGACCTTACCTCTTGATCCACTCTGCCTGTGATTCTATCTTTTTTCCCGTAAGTTAGTGTATCTTAGCCATCTGTATTAGAAATTATATACAACCTTCTCTGCCTCATTTCTGTTGTGCTCTTTTTCCGTCATTAGTTGTCTTCTTCATTTCACTTTTTGTTCCATTCATTGGGGCCTCTCTGCCACTGTTCCCGAAATCTTGGTGCTTTTCTCTCTCTTTAGAATGTATAGTATTCTCTGTAGAGTTGGATTGGTGGTTGTGAATCTCCAGTTCCTCTTTATCTTAGCAGCATCTTGTTTCTCCATTAATTTCTAGGGACAATTGTGCAGGATAGATCAACCTTGGCTGGAGGTTATTTTCTTTCAAGGCTTGGATTATTTTGCTCCACGCTCTTCTCAATTTGATGGTTTGTGCCGAGAAGTCTGATGTAATTCTGATGGGCTTTCCCTTGTAAGTGATCTGTTTCTTGTCTCTGACAGCTTTTAATATTCTGTTCTTATATTGGATTTCTGGAATCTTGATTATTATATGCCTGGGTGTAGTTCTGTTTTGGTTGTAGGTGGCTGGAGTTCTGTATGCCTCATACATCTGAGTATCATTTCCTTTTCCTATGTTTGGGAAGTTTTCCTTAATTATTTCTGTGAATAACCTTTGTAATTCCTTTGTTTGTACCCCTGTTTCTTCATTCACACTCTTTATTCTTAAGTTCTAGATCCTCTTGTCGTCTTGTATCCTTTGTATTGTTACTGCTTGTTTCTTTGTTATTTTTAAGAAAATTTTCCTTTCATGTTCCCACATTGCAAACCTGTCCTCCAGTTCAGATAGTCTGTCCTTAGTTTCTTTCAAGCAGTTTTGCCAGCTTTCGATAGAGTTTTTAATTTCCTGGTAATCTCTTTGAACCTGCTTCATGTATTCTATATTTTTTCTATTTTCTCCATCAAACAATTCTCCCCTTTTTTTGTTCTTCCATTTGTTTTTTCTTGGGAAGTGCTTAGCATTTCTTTAACTGTTCTACTTATATCTTGCTTTAGTTGGTAAATACTTCACTTTTGAACTCATCTATGAGGTCCCAAAGATATCGTTTTATGTCTGTTGGTTCTATGTCTGATATTGCATGTTTTCTGTCCTCATTCTCCTTTGCATTTACCTTTCCTGGATCAGTGTTCTCAGAATTGGGGACGGAGGACCCTTTCTTGTTGCTCCCTTTTCCCATACTTTTTGTTCCTTCCATACAGGCATATTTAGGAGGCCCAGTTTCTTTCTTTGTTGGTTACAGTTTGTTTGAATCGCACTGGCTAGGTGTTCCCACCCACTGCAGTGTACTAGAGAGACACAGACCAGGGCAGCCTGTGATGGGCTCACCCCTCCAGGTCAGTCAACCTGCTGAAGGCTTCACTGCCTCAGGGTACACTGCCAGGCATAGGGACTTGATTTGGGCTAGCCTATTGGGTCTTAGTCCAGGTGTTACCCAGGTCAAGTGCACCCATCGATCCCACTTGAGAAGGGAGAAGCCCGCTGAAGTTCCTTGTTCTAGCTTATCTGCCTGGTCCCAGAATGTCGTGTGTTGGAGCTCCCTCTTCTCTGTGGAAGAGATTTTATTCTGCTCACTCACCACAGGTCGATGCAGGGTTCTCCACCAGCTTTGCTCTCATTTTGGTTCACCAACTCCCGCCCTCGGTGCGAACGCCTCTCCAGTGAGTTGAAGTTGGCGGGCTATCCCGGCTGCGCCACTTCAAGCACAGCAGCAGCAGCGAGACCAAGCAGGGAGTTCAAGCGGCAGCACTGAGACTGTAGCTGTTCCAATCTTATCATCAGGACTCTATTTTTTTTTTTTTTTTTTTTTTTTTTTTTTCGGTACTGGGGATTGAACTCACAACCTTGTGCTTGCCAGGCAGGCACTTATGCCACTGAGCTAAATCCCCAGCCCTGGGACTGTATTTTTAATTGGTTTTTCTCAGCTTAATTTGTTCCTGGATTGGGAGGGTCTCTCTCCCTCTGTTCGGGACTCCCTATGCTGTATTATTTTTGGAATCTAAATTGACTTATCTCAGAGAGCCTCTGTTGTTTGGTGTTATCTATCCGCCATCTTCTGAACTTGTGTCTGTTTACTTAACATATTTTTCTGGGTGCATGTTCACACTTAGGTCTCCATATCAGATTATAAGATCTTTAGAAGAACAGAATCTACTCATGCTTGTCTTTGTGGCAATAAGGATAGTTCTAGATATATAGGGAAATTCTGTAATAGTATTGGTAAATTATCAGTACCAGTAAGTTTCTCTTCTTTTTTCTTCCCCACCTTAGAGACAAACAGCAAGCTCCTCAAGTGGGATGTAAAACATAAAAGGTGAAATGCCAGATTCCTGTTCTGGTGACCCAGGGCTAAAGAGTGGGTTGAGGAGAAATGTCCCACCCATTACAGGGGATGGTGTCATTTGAAGATGTGGTGGTGGACTTCACCTGGGAGGAGTGGAAGAACTTGGATGATGCTCAGAGGACCCTGTACAGGGATGTGATGTTGGAGACCTACAGCAACCTGCTGTCACTGGGTGAGCAAACCTCCGTGGTAACCCTCAGGTGGATCATGTTCTCTTTGTTGGTAAATGTAGGAACTACTCATGAGTTTATTATGATTAAAGTGTAAGAATCCAGTGCATGAAGAATACAAATGTTGCTGCTGTGTTATGAAAGATTCACAGTGGCCACTTCTTTGAGACAGAGCTCAAAACAAGCTCAAGACAAATTGAAATTATCCTTCTTTAGAGATAACTTTCTGTCTCGATTTAGCGGTTTCATAAAGTCCTGTATTATTGTTCCCAGGAAACTGCATTACCAAACCTGATGTGATCTTCAAGCTGGAGCAAGAAGCACAGCTGTGGGTGGTAGACAAAATCCCAAACCAGATCTTCCCAGGTTGGTTTATGCACATGGGACACAGACGCTAAAACTGTACAGCCTAGCAGCTGTTGGTAATGGTGACATGCCAGTACCAGTGTTTCTAGTAGTTTTTAAGACCTGAAGATATAGCTAGTCTGCATGCATCAAACACATTATCATATAGTTTTATTTTGTTCAATATTACAGTTACATAAAATTGATTCTCCTCTTCTTGGGAATTTGTCTTTCTAGTTTCTCAGTATTCTCAGATATATTCTTTTTTCTCCATCCTTATGGAGTATTTTTCAGAATTCATTCATGTGTTTCCTTTATTCTTTTAACACAGCAATTGTGAGAATAATGTACCTCTGTCTTCAAATTTACATTCTAGTGAGAAACAAGGAATAATATGTTTTAAGTAGTTGAGTAAGAATCACAAGCACCATGTATCCAAAATTTAAGAAAAAGAAATAGGATGTTAGCATTTAAGAAGAATGGTTAAAGAAGGTTGTTTCAGGAGGACTTTTAAGTTAATTTTGGCATGGCTCCAGTTTAACTTGCCTCTTCCAATTTGACATATTTGTCTAGTATAGGTGAGTGAAAAATTTAAATTTGAAGGTAGGCATCATTATTAAAGATAAAAATTTTAAAACTGTTAAAAATACTGCTTAAAGCCATAGAGGTGGTCACCTATGGAGTTGGGAAGAAAATGAAAAAGGGTCAGAAATGAGCTGTGTGTAACATGACATCAAAAGCCATGAAACTGGAGAGCATTTGGCATAGGAGCTGGGAAAATGATGATCCTGCACTAGGAGAAAAACCAGGAGATTCTGCAACCCAATAGCAAGTGAACCAGGTGTTTCATGTTGAATAGTTCTGATTTAGATTTAGAAGTGGAGTTTGAAGCTAGCACTATCCTCCTTTTGCTGATTACTCAAAAACAGGAAAGCAAGTGAGAAATATGTAAGAGATCCTTTTTTCTATGAAAGTAAGAGACAACAGAAATTCTGTTGTACAAAACAGTAGCTTTCAGTAGCAATGAACTGCCAAGCAGCGTGTTTGTACCAGGATTTGATAGGAGAATGCTACCACTTTTGATCACAAAAGAAACAAGAACAACTTTTTATGATAGTGACAATAGACTAGTGCAAAACCAAATCCTTTAGGTTCAGCAGAGACACACCTAGGGTGGTGGGTACTAAGAAACAGGGTTTTCTGAAGAAACAGAGGCAATATGTTATTTTAGCATTATAAGGAAGTACTGTAGTATAGAAAAAAAAATTATTAATTTGAAATCAAAAAATACCCAGATGACTATAGCCATCCCCAGGGAAGAATAAAGAATAGGATGCAAATTTCCGTCCCTAAGATATGGCTCCTGGTTAGGGAACAGACCAAAGGTCCTCAGACAGCTGCAGTAGACCTTGTCTTTAAAGCTTAAGAATGAGAAAAACAGCTTGAGATATCCACCATTGTTTTAAAAATCAAATAAAGAAAAATTTAAGATAAAACAGGGAAGATAATCATAGGACAAGAGCACTAAGCAAAGCAATAGGTATTTTTACCACATATTTCTTCAAGTGTTAGATAACTAAAGATGCAAAGAAAATAGGATTTAATGGTAAAATGCTGTCGCTGTAACTTGGTACCTTAAATCAATAGGGGGAAAAACGCTGTACACTCTTATAAGTACTCATTGATATTCTCAAACTCCATGTACTACAATAGATAGGGAGAATCCTCTTTACCACTGCATGAGCATTCCTGAAGACGTGTATAGATGTGATTTGTACATTTGTCTTTATATGTAATTTTTCATTTCATTTTAGATTTCAAAAAAACACAAGACCAAATTGAGAGAAACCAGAAAAGTCAAGATAGACATTTGTGGCAGTTTGTAATCAACAGTAACACATCAGCTGTGGACACTGGTGAATCAGTGAAAATATTTAATTTGAATTCAAACCATATTTCAAAAATGATTATAAAGAGTAGAAACTGTTCGGGAATGATACCTAAGGAGTTGAATATACATCCGAACATGCATTCTCTTAATGAGCCTGCTGAGATGTGTAGTGTAGAGAAGTCTGCTGATAATACAACTGGGATACCCCTCAGAGATTCAGAAAATCTTAGTCAGCAGCCTGGAATTCAGACTGGACAGCAGGATTTTGAAGCTAGTGGACAAGGGAAAACCTTCAGTAGGCAGGCAATGTTAAAACATAAGGTTCATAGTGGAGAGACCTATAAATACAATATACACAGAAAAGCCTGTAAATCATCTGTCCTTCATAAAGAGGTCACTCAGGTACAGAAGAAAATTTTATACAAAAAGTTGAATCCCAGGAACTGGCACATAGAACCAAAGAAGAAACTCCATGAGTGTAGAGAATGTGAGGAAACTTTCATAACCAGGTCAGATCTTATAATACATCAGAAGATACACAGGGTGAGAAAACCCTATGCATGTAACCAGTGTGAGAAAGCTTTCAGGTTTAAATCGCGCCTTATTATCCATCAAAGAACTCACACAGGGGAAAAGCCTTATGGATGTAATGAGTGTACAAAAACTTACATCCAGAAGTCAAAGCTCAGTGAACACCAGAAAACTCACACTGGAGAGAAACCCCATAAATGTAATGAATGTGGGAAAACCTTCTACAAAAAGTCAGTCCTCACTGTACATCAAAGAATTCACCAAACAGAGAAACTCTATGCATGTAAACAATGTAGAAAAACTTTCAATCATAAGTCAGGCCTTGTTGAACACCTCAGAACTCACACGGGAGAAAGACCCTATGAATGTAAAGAATGCGGGAAAAGCTTTTACCGTAAATCAAACCTCAGTACTCATCAGAGGATTCACACAAACGTGAAACAATATGAATGTGAACAGTGTGAGAAGTCTTTCCGTGAGAAGGCACAGCTTACTGTACATCAAAAGACGCACACAGGTGAGAAACCCTATGAATGTAAAGAATGTAAGAAAGGTTATACAGAAAAGTTAAGCCTCATTGTACACCAGAGGAGTCATAAAGTTGAGAATCCCTATAAATGTAAAGAATGTAAGAAAAGTTATATACGGAAGGATGGCCTCATTTTACATCAGAGGAGACATAAAGGTGAGAAGCCCTATGAATGTAAGGAATGTAGGAAATCCTTCTGCCATAAATCAACCCTTATAATCCATCAGAGAAGTCACACAGGGGAAAAGCCTTATAGATGTAATGAATGCACAAAATCCTTTGTCCAGAAGTCACGTCTTACTGTGCATAAGAGAATACACACTGGAGAGAAACCCTATGAATGTAGTGAATGTGGGAAAACTTTCATCTCAAAGTCACACCTAAATGGACATCAAAAAACTCACAAAGGTGAGAAAAAGTATGAATGTAAAGAATGTAGAAAAACTTTCTATCAGAAATCATGCCTTGTTGAACACTTGAGAACTCATACCGGGGACAGACCTTATGAATGTAAAGAGTGTGGGAAAAGCTTTTACCGGAAATCAAATCTCCGCACACATCTGCGAATTCATGCTGGTTTGAAACCATATGAATGTGAACAATGTGGGAAGTCTTTTCGTGAGAAGTCACAGCTTACTGTCCATCTGGAAACCCATACTGTTGGGAAACCCTATGAATGCAAGGAATGTAAGAAAACTTACAAACGAAAGTCAGGCCTCATTTTACATCAGAGCAGTCATAAAGGTGAGAAACGCTATGAATGTAAGGAGTGCAGAAAATCTTTCTACTATAAGTCACTCCTTACTCCCCATCAGAAAACCCACATGGTAGAAAAGCCTTATCGATGTAATGAATGTGCCAAAACCTTTTTGTATACGTCACAGCTCATTGCGCATCAGAGAACTCACACTGGAGAACAACCGTACAAATGTAATGAGTGTGGGAAAACCTTCAGCAAAAAGTCATACCTTAGCAAGCACCTGAAAGCTCACAAAAGGGAGTAATCCTGCGTAGCAGAGACTGGCAGTATATTTCTAGAGTTCATTGTTTTGCTCTTGAACAAAGCTTGTACTTCTCAGCCTCCTTTTCTTGTGTTTGGGCCCATGTAACTGAGCTATATCTAAGGGAATGTAAACAGGTGTCATGAACGTTATTTCCTGGTCTGGCAGCAACAATAAGAACAGAATTGTTCATACCCATTTGGACTGAAGTATAGCTGGTACCTTTGATGGCTTTGTGAGCTATGTGTAGGAGAATGCCACCAAAACATAATACAGAAGAAATTGGTTGGAGAAAACAGAGATCTTCCCATTTCTTTCCCCAGTTCTGATTTGTGATTTGTTTTCATTACAACACAAACAGCCCACTGTGCCTAATCCACATAAAAAAACTTTCAAATATATGTGCCAGTTATTGCGTATTAGAAAATTCACACAGGAAAAAAGCTTCCCCAAGTCCGTTTATAAAATAAACTGGGATGGTGGTTCAATCCCTGTGATCACAGCACTCTCAGAGGCTGGTGCAGGAGGATCATTAAGTGTGAGCCCAACCTGGAAAATGTAGCTCATTTCAAAGGTGCTGGTTCAGTCCCTAGTTCTGCCAAAAACAAAACAAAGAAAGATACAACAGAAAATCATGGGCAGAAACTATAGAACAAATTGAGAAAAACTTATCAGATAGGCAAAATTCATCAAGCCCTGAGAATAAAGTAAAAATTTTATAAATATCACAGTTTGTAATAAAATATCTAACCTTGCTTATATATCCAAGAATATGTTACAAAGGGAAAACCACCAACTTATATATATGTGAATTATGTAGAAAATATGGCTAATACACATCTAAATTTTCTTGTGGAATTAAATATATGACAAATATTCTAGAAGTATTTGAGTACATTTTACTAGTTAAATATAAAAAGTGATGTGCACCAAGTTACATTTGGTTATAACTGGTGATGTTTCTGGTTGTCATAAGCAGTGGTGGGCAGTTGCTCCTGGCATCAGATGCAGAGCGGCCAGGAGTGTTGCTGAACAGCCCATGGTACACAGAATGGCTCCCTTCTGTATCTGGAGGTTAGGGTTAGGCACGTTCCCTGTTCATCAACGTTTTCTTGGGTGGATCCCAACATAAATATGTGTGTGGGAGATGTAAACTTAGCATAATAACTGCTGTCACTTTCATTAGGATTTTTCCATTAAATGCTATTGACTCTGCTTGTAACATTTTAACAAACTAAATACATAATTTTTTTCTAGTCTCCTGGTTTAAGCAAATTTTCATTGCCATTGTTGCCAGAGTACCTCTTAAGTAAAGTCTTTTCCCCTAAAGTTTGCTTCTAACAAAGTTTACCTGTGTGTTTAATAAAAACATATACACAGAAATGCATAAATCAGGCACATGAGTTTTACTTTAAAATTATTACTGGTAAATTTTAGTGATATGGAATAATGAGGCCCTTTTGATATACCAGTACAAACATACAACATTTAGGTGATTTTCATCCCCAGGACACCGTTTCATTCCTCCCTAATCTGATTGATCTGTGAAATCTATGATCTCTCCTTTTTAAGTTTCATTTTTAGATTGCTTACACAAGAGAAGGTTGATATTTAACTCGATGAGACTGCCTTATTCAACATGATGGTTTCCATTTCCACCCATTTTCCAGCAAAACACATGATAATGCTCCATGTTACGTAGCACATTTTTTCATTGATTCCCTTGGTGGATATCAGACCTGTTTCCCTAGCTTAGCTATTCTGAATTGCATATGCCAGTGTAGAAGTGTGTGTATGCATGTGTCACTGCAGTAAGCTGTTCTCTAACTCCTGAGGAACAGACCAGAGTGGTACGCTGGGCAAATGGTTCAACTACTTTTAGGTTTCTGAGGTGTCCTCTTAGTGACTTCCTTCCATAGTGATTGTCCTAGTTTACATTCTCACCAGCAGTGTAGTGAATTTCCTTGTCCCCATCCTCAGCAGCATACATTGTCATTCTAACAATAGTTGATGGAATCTTTGTTCTGATTTGCATTTCCCTGATAACTGAGGATATTGAATATTTCTTTTCCATAAATTTACTGGCCATTTCTATTTGAGAAATGTGTTTACTTCACTTGCCTATTCATTTATTAGGGTATTTGGTAGTTTGTGTGTGTGTGTGTGTGTGTGTGTGTGTGTGTGTGTGTGTGTGTTAAGATTGAGGTCTTTGTACTGTAAGTTAATTTTCTATCAGTAGAGTGGCTAGTAAAGATTTTAGTCTGCTAAAACGAAACGTATTCTGCTTTTGTTAGATGGAATACTAGATGTTTGTTAAGTCTGGTTTGATGTATAGTATGCTTTAATTCATATTTCTTTGATTTTTTTTTTTTTTGGTCTGGTTGACTTACTTGGGAAGAGAAGAGTATTCAAGTCACCTACCATGATTGTACTGTGGCCTGTCTGGCTGTTACCAAGTAGTGTTTGTTTTGTGAAACTAGGTGCAGTGAGTTTGGTGCATCCTTTCGATTGTAATCTTGGTGAATTGACTCCTTTACCAATATTTGGTGCTCTTCTTTGTCTTTACAGATTAATTTTAGTTTTAAATCTGTTTTGTTGGCTTTAATTATAGTCCTTCTGTTTGCTTTGGACTCCAGTTACTTGGAGTATCACTTCCCAACCTTTCATTACAGTCTGGCTATATCTTTGGGGGTAAGCTGTATTTCTTGCAGGCAACATGTAGTTAGATATTGTGTTTTGAACCAGTCTTCCAAACTGTTTCTTAATTTGAGAATAAAGGGCATTTACCTTGAGTATTGTTGTTGAAAGATATGTGTTAATTCCTTTCATTTTTTTTCCTAGTATTTGATTCCATTCTGATTTTTAACTACCTTTTTTTAATGATAAATTTTAACTTCAAGTCCCATCATGACAAATAGTAGCACACACTCCTCTTGAGCTGAATGTGATGGCACCATCTGGGATCCCTGCTACTCAGAAGAATGAAAGAGGAAGGTCACAAGTTCAAGCCCAGCCTGGGCAACTCAGCAAGCCCCTGTCTCAGAACAAAAAACAAGGACTGGGGATATAACTTAGAGGTAGCACAGGCCCTGATTTCAGTCTCTGTCTCTGGGATGTGGCTGGGGGGATCTCTGGGCCTGATGTACTCAGCTCTTCTTTTTCTGTGATACTGTATATTGCTCAGGTTCCCCATGCACTTCTGTTTTCCCTTTGTACTTGTGGTTAGAGGGACAGGTTCCTTCGGCCCCTCACTTTATAAAGTTCATTCCTGTTATCCCAGCCCTGCAGAATGCTGAGGCAGAGGACTGCATGTCTGAGCCCAGCCAGAGGAATTTAGTGAGACACGTTCAAAATAAAAAAAGGCTGGGGAGGTAGCTCTGTATGAATGCCGCGAGTTCACTCTCCAGTAAACCACAGGAACAAAAAGCCTTCTACATAAGCAAGGACGGTCATGATTAAATTTTTAAAAATATATCATTTAAGTTTAGCAGTACCTAGGTAATAGTGTTCCCTTCCTGTCCTCACAGATGAGCTGTTGACTGTCTGTTCTCTTGAGTAGAGATGTGATGTTTTACTTGTTAACATTTTGGATTATGTGGGCTGGAGGAAAGCATTACTGAGTTGCCTGTTAGAGCCCCCTGGATTGCTAACGTGTATTGTTACTCTTTAATTTGTCCAATGATATACAAATTCTTCTGAATTCTTTAGTATACAAATATCTTTGTCTTTGCACTTCACCCAGATTCCTGAGGAGCAGGTGCCCTGCCTGGTCTGCTGATTCGTGGGTTCCCTAGAGCAGCGCCTTGGCCCTTCCCTTCAGGCTCACTTGCGGGAATCTGTCCTGCCCTGGTCAGAGCGCCTCTTTCCCCCTCGCCCTCAGATCCATACTCAAGTCCACTCTCCCTGGACTGAAAGCCTCATAGGAATGCTCACCACCCCCACCCGCCCTCTGCCAGGCTGAGGGTCTCTTGATGTTTTATCTGTCTTCTCCCTGTCCTTGCTACCTCCTGATCCAGCCAACCCACAGCCTTCAACAACTCCAGCATTGAAGAACTCCTGCCTTGAATGTGTGTTCTCCCTCTTTCTACCACGACCTTCTCTGGTTTCACACTGGATCCAGCTCCTTAGACTCCTTCCTCTGCTGGATCAAAGGTCTCTTCTTCCAAGGAGCCCTCCGTGACTCCTCCCTGGAGGAAGTCCATCTTTGCACCATCCTATTCATCCTTGCCCAACTTCCCTGGCCACCTACATTGCCATCTCCCCTTCACATTCACACCCCTTCACATTCACATTCACATTCACACCCCTGGCTCTTGATTTTCCAGAAACCTCACTGAGACCCATCAGCTTTTCCTGCCTGACCCCCAACTGCCCCTTCATGTGTATCCCCAGTGATGCAAAGGAGCCAGCCAGCTCTCTGGCCTCTTCTAAGTGTGTTCTAATCTTTCCATGGGGATCCATCCTCAGGACCTAATTACCTCCCACAGACATGGCTTCCATAGACAGCACATCCTGATTAGGGTTGCAACATATGAATTGGGATAAAGAGAAAAATAGTCCACTGCCAACTCCATGCCCACTAATTGGACAGCATATATGAAATGGACAAATTTCTTGGAAATAAATCTCCAAATTCACTCAAGAAGAGATAATTTGAGACAAGTATTATCTGTATAATAAAATGAACATGCAAGGAGAAGTATACACAGACATGGATGTTTCCAAACAGTAGCTCCAGGACCAAGTGGTTTTAACCAGTGAATTCTCTTGACTATCTAAGGAAGACATAATACCAACCATACCCAACCTTTTCAAGCAAATACAGCATGAAGGACTATTTCTTAAACCATTTTATGAGGTCTGTGTTATCACAAAATGCAGATTTTAAAAAGTAATCAACATGTACTCTCAAGAAATAAACACAAAAATCCTCAAAAATAGTGTATACAGCAGTATATAAAAGGGAATAAATCACTATGATGGCATTGATTGTCAAAATGACTACAATACTAAGTCAACCAGTGTCAGCCATCATATTAATAATCCAAAAGATTAAAACCACATAATTTTAAAAATGTACACAAAATTCAAAATCCATTCAGTGTAATTAAAGGAGTAAACAAAAAATGGCTAACTTAATAATTGACACTGAATGTTTTCTCTTTAAGACTGGAAACTGACAACAGTGTCTTTGCTGACCAGCTTTACTTAACAAAGCATTCACTAGTGCAGTAATAAGAATGCAAACAAGATACAGAGTAAGTCTACATAAAATATCATCACTACCACCACACACAAACACAAAATGAACTACATAAAAGCTCTTGAACCACTGTTCCAAGTGTTTTAGAAAAAGAATAATACAATCCTATGTTAATCTCATGTTAATTGGATTTAGTGGCACATATCTGTAATCACTGCACTCTGGAAGGCTGGGGCAGGAGGATCACAAATTCAAATCTTACACAATCCTATGCTATACACAAAAAATGGTCAGAGGGAATTTGAAATCAAGAGATAGCATCATTCACCATGTTACTGAAATAGAAAAAGCAAAAAATTATTTGGCATGCTGAATTCTATAAAACTTGGATGAAAAAAATTGAATATTCTTTGATACTGTGATTTGAGGAACTATTTTCAAGATGATAATATGTAATCTACTAACAGGTGATTTCCTACTGTTATGTTTTTGTTTGTTTGTTTGTTTGTTTTGTTTTGTTTTTTTGTAGTTCTGTATTACGTGTACCCTTACACCGCTTTGGTTTGTTTTGTGTTTTTCTCTTTTTCCTCTTAAATAAAAAAAAAAATTTGAAGAAATTCATTTCTTTTTAATTTGACCTCCTATAGATTCAACCCAATCCAAGCTGAAATGCTAGCATTTTTCTGAAAATCAAGAAGCTCATGTTAATTGGATTTGGTGGCACATATCTGTAATCACTGCACTCTGGAAGGCTGAGGCAGGAGGATCGCAAATTCAAACCCAACTTAGCAACACCCTGTTAAGACAATAAAATATAAAATAAAAAAGACCTGGGGAATAGATCACTTGGGGTGTGTGTGTGTGTGTGTGTGTGTGTGTGTGTGTGTGTGTGTGTGAAAACATGAGAAAGAGAAGGAGAGGCGGGGAAGGGAGAGAAAGAGGGAGACAGAGAGAAGCTCATTTTAACAATAAAACAGAAGATGACAATTGGAAACCTAGGTGACTTCAGAATTTTTTTTGGTAGTGCTAGAGAACTGAACCCAGGGCTTTACACAAAGCTCCATCATCTCCAGCCCTCAAACCTTAATAAACAAGTAAAGTAATCAATTTAATGTGGTATTGGCATAAAGTACATAGACAGATGAATAAAAATGAGTAGATTCTGAAAATACCTGTACGAATACCCTGTTTTTCTAAGAAAGATGCAAATGTATGCAATGGAGAAAAACAGTCTTTTCAACAAGTAGTGCCGTAGTAACTGGACTCCCCTTTTAAAGAATTAAACTTGACAGCTCAAAATTTCTATGGAAATTAACATGAAACAAATCATAAACTAAGTGTAAAAAGCAAAACTTTAAAAGTTTCTAGGAAGGCAACCAGAAATAGTTTCTAGACAAAAACATAATCTATAGGAGGTAATTAAAGCATTGGACTTTATCAAGATGAGTGCTCAGTTTTGGCAGCCTCTGGCGCTACACCCATTGGAAGGCATAGTGCAGCTCTGCTCCCTACCACAGCATACAAGTCCAGGTTCCCCTCTAATCTGCACTGGCACCCTGGGGATACGGAGCTTGCTCATTAGTACAGGCATAAGACAGGCATGGTGGTAGATACCTGCAATTCCACCACACTGGGAGGCTGAGGCGGGGGATTGCCAAGCTCAAGCCCAGCCTAGCAGTGTAAGGAAGACACTGTTGCACATAACAGGTGGGAAGTAGGCAGATATCTCAGGGTGAAGGCCCAGAGTTCAAGCCTCATTACTGAAAGACAAAGGCCTCAAAACAAACTGGGCCCAAGTGGATAACAGGCTCCCTACAAGGCATGTGCAGATAATAACCATCTTCTATTCCATCCTCATTCTTTTTTCCATTTTAATTGTGTGTACAGCTGTGTGCTTACTGGGTAGAGCAGAAAGGGATGCATTTCCTCCACCTTTCCCTTCCTTAATGCCTTCCAATTCCTAGTAAATCGTTCCCTAGGAAGACCCCTCCACTTACTCAGTATAAGCTCCTAGGCTATTTCTAGTTTTGCTCTGATCACAGATCTATAAAACTATGTCCAGCGTCTCTCCTCACCGCTCCACAGTGCTACTCGCCTAAGACCAATTACCCATGAGGCTTGCATCTTCCTGGAGTTCTCCTCTGTGATTCTGTAATCTGTTGAAACTGCCTGCCCCGAGCTCCACACTACTCCATTGCTCAGGGATTCACTGAGCCTCACTATCTACTGAGCAAATTCTCTCACAGCGCTTTTGCATGAATGGAGTTTTTGTGTTATGGGGATTAAAATCTTCAAACATATCCCACTTGAATTTCTTATATAGGTGTTTCTTCTGTTTTGTGTTTCTTAGGATTGCCTAAAGTTTTATCCATTTCATTGTTTTTTCAGTCTAAGAAACAGTTTATTTCTGAGTTTGACAGTTTATTAATACTAATTTTACTTTTTAATGGTTCTGCTTAGAAAAAGTAATGTATTCGTCTTACTGTTCTCTCCTAATTCATTAAAATATGACTACAAATTTACTTGTTATTTAATTTAGCTATAGCTGAAAACTTTTTAATATGTAGTAACATTTATTATTGGACTTGATTTTCTTTTCTGGTTTTTGTTGTTGTTGTTTGGGTTGTTTTTGTTTTTGTTTTGGTAGGGGACCCACACCCTTGGTCCTGAGCTATATCTGCAGCCCAGTTTAAATTTTTATTCTGAGTCATGGTCTCACTCAGTTGGTGTTATGGTATCTGGATGCCCCCTAAAGCCTCATGCAGTATGGGGGGGGGGGGTTTAAAGACAGATTGTAAACTAGACTTATGATTTTCATGGCCTCACCTTAGGAAATGTTACAGCATTCCCAGCTCAGCTCAGCAGAGAGCCAGGGTCCTCACTTCGTAAACATCCTCAGCCTGTGCAAGAGGAGGGCGCAGAGATGGTTGAGGGCTGCACCAGCCCTAGGGGTGGTGGCCACGCACAATATAAGGCGATAGAAGAGGCTTGCTTCCCACTGGCTTTTTGTGCCTTCAGCCACCTTGAACTGGTGCCCCTCACCATGCTGCCCTGCTTTGGAGCCAGCTGATTCTGGACTGAAACCTGTACAAACTGTGATAAACTGTAAAAACTATAAGTAAACTTTTCTATCCTTAATTTTGGGTATCACACATTCTGCCACAGCAGTGAGAGAAACGTAACTAACACAGTTGCTAAACTGCTGTGTTGTGCTTGAATTTGTGATTCTCCTGCCAGTTTCCCAGAGTAGTGGGAATACATAGTAAGTGCATTTGCTTTTGTACATTCTGTTTATTAATAAAGATGAGTTTTAAATCTTTCTATGTGGAAGTATTTTGTATATTTATTTTATTAATTTACTGATGTATCATACTACGCTCAGAGAATGTTGTTTTTGAACTATTGGAGACATGAAGATTACTTTGCATTCTCTAAATGGAGTTCTAAGAACCTTATACTCATTAGAATTAGGACACCATAATATGTCTCTTAGATGAGACCTATGATGTGGAAGACATATTATTATGTTCTAATTATAATGATTATTATAATGTCTATATATTATGTTTTAAGCAAATGATATTATGACAGCCCAAGATGATTAATACAGAAAAGCACAGTAAGATATCACTTCATATCCACTAGGGCAACTAAAATCAAAACAGATAAAACGAAATTAGAACCATCATACACTGTGGTTAGAAATCAAATGTAGACCAATCACTCAGAGAAAGACAGGTAGTGCCTCAAACAGATAAGCAGAGGTAGCATACTGGCCTCATAATTCCATCCTGTGTATATATGTGAGAAAGCCACATGTTTGTATGGAAACTTGTAAATGCATACTGATATAAACACTATTGGTAATTATCAAAATGTCAAGCTTCAAATGCTTCCTGAATGATGAATGCAGAAACACACACGGTGCATCTGTACCATGGAGTATTATCTGGCCATAAGAAGGGTGAACTACTGGTATATGCTATAACAGGACCTTTGTAAACATTACAGTCAACAAAGGAGCCAATCACAAAAGCCTGGACATGACATCATTCCATTTATATGAAATGTCCAAAACAGGCTAAATCCCACACAGATGGAAATAGATCACTGTCTGTCTACCCAGGGCTGGAGAGAGTAAGAGTGAGGAGACTAAACTATGGGAACAGGTTTGTTTTTCAGGTGGGAAAACTCGTGGTGATGTTTGACATATTTATGTATGTACTTAAAATCAGTGAACTATATGGTTCAAATGAGTGGACTGTATGATATGTAAATCATATCTCAATAAAGCTGTTAAGAAAAAAGCCTTGCAAAAGTCTTCCACTGCGCTGTACTTTGAGCCCTGTGCTAAAGGCTTGGTCCCCAGGGTGACACAACTGCGGGGTGGCAGAACCCTTAAGAGATGGGGTTTTTTAGTTAGAGGATGCGACTGTGGGTGCCTGGCCCCTCTGGTCTCTTCCTTTGCTTCCTAGCTTATGAGGTGAGGTGTTGTGCTAGCTGTGCTCGCCAGAGACCCAAAGCTGTAAGAACACTGGGTTTCTGGCTGGAACTATCAGCAGAATAAACCTTTTCTGTTTATAAATTGATGGTCTCAAATTTTGGTTACAGCGACAGAAAGCGGACTGGCACAGGTACCTCAAGGTCAAAGGCTCCCCAAGTATCCCTGCCAGTGCTTACTCACCTGGGGGCTTCTGATTTAGGAATTTGTTCTCCAAGGACCATGGCTTTTGTTCTTGCTCCAACTTCAGTATTGCCCTGGCTTTGGTAATGAAATACCCTGTAAAAAGAGTCATTGGGGGAAATTGTGAGCTTGATCAAAGATGTAAAGCGCTTCTCCAAAGATGAACAAAGACAGGCCACAAGAGCAACAAGTACAGCAGAGCATCTGAAGCTCTTAATGAGAAAGATATGACATAAAGAGGTCCTTATCTAAAGGACCTTGGATCCAGTGGTTACCAAACCTTTCTACACAGACCAGTTTTACAGCAGGAACAGGAAACAAACTATGCACTGTCTCCACCTGTGAGGGAAGTCAGAGGATTACTGTTTGTGAAAAGCTGGCTCTCAGCAGGAGAAATCGAAGGCAGGAAGGCTAACAGGGTATCTTCCTCTGCAGTCTAGAGATGAATGTCATGTATGCAACAGAAATATCTGACTTTTCTAACCACCCACTAGGGTAGTGACTAATCCCAGCCCTTTAATTCATTTCTTCATTTAGACAGGGTCTCACTTAGTCCCTTAGCTGCTCAGGCAAGACTCAACCTTGCCATGCCCCTGTCTCAGCCTCCCTCAGTGCTGGGACCACAGGCACGTTGAGCATTATGAGATTTACACTCATGAAAAATTAAACATTGAAGAATGTGAATTTAGCATATTTTGGGGGAAGAAGGTTGTATGGTGCTATTTTTAATGCTTTTGTGAATACAGCCCAGAAAAAGGAGGCCAAGGATAGGAAGCAGATGTAATATGTGTATGATCCCTAATGGTAGGCAATGGGACATGTTTGCTAATAATTGTTGAACAATATACTGTTGTCCCTGAGAAATGCTTCCCTGAACCCGACACAATAAAACAGAGGCAAGCTAAAGGATGAGTGATACACAGAGTCACAAAATGAGAGCTCAGTTCTGTGTATGACTACAGAACCAGTATACAGTAAAGCAACAGGGCAGAAATCACAGCTACTTAGCATGTCATGATGGAGGAGATGGTCCTAGTGGTAGGCATCTGAATCCACCAGAGACATTACATTCACCGGGGGATATCGAGACAAAGATAAACATTACCATAAGATTGGCCCGTTAACCATAAGATTGGCCCTGTTGCAGTTTTACAGGGAACATACCAAGCCACTCTTCAATATGGAGGATAAGATTGTTTTGTGAATGACCCTGGCACAATTAGAACAAACCACCCTGTATGTGGAAGATTACTTAAGTGATATGGTTGGAAGGAGAAAAACTACATACAACCAGCCCACTGACTTCTTGAAAAAGATGATTTCTGCTTCCATCAAAGACTCAGAGACTGTGATTTTGCTATGATGCTGGAAAACACCAGTTGAAAGCTGGACCTCAATGACATAAATGTTTACAAAGATGGAAAAGAAAAATCCAGTCATGTCATCTACTCTCGTCTCCAGCGGTTCAGGCTCTCTTTGATTTTAATGAGATATAACTCTACATTCTGTCAAAAAGGTTTGCAGTGTCTGTTTCAGTAAGACAGAAGGATGAGTGGCTGAGGTGTGTGCAGAGGAAATGACCAAAGGCTCCTAGGATGGAGTATGGGAGGGTCCCTAAGATGTGAGCTCATCCCAGCTTCACTACCTGAGGGGGTGTGGTCCTCGCTAGAGGGCAGTCACTAAATTCAAAATTTTCAAGCTGATTTTATATTTTAATAAAGTCTGACATGATTCCTTCCTACTGTTCTAAACTATGTACCTGAGGCAGGTACATATAGAAAGAGTTGGGAGAGGGAACAACCAAAGCCGTATCATGGTCTCAGTTTTAATCACTAGAGAGAGCCCTAGCCAAACGATTGAATTTCTGCCTCTGAGTTGGGGTTAATTGGTCTGAAAAAGATGATATCCCATTCTGACCACTAGATGGCGCTAAAACCTTTTGAACAAAATTTGTGTGTGTGTGTGTGTGTGTGTGTGTGTGTGTGTGTGTGTGCCCCTCCTTTGCCTGTCTCTTTTACTTTTTTGCTTTTCTTTTCTTTTTTCTTTTTTTCTTTTCTTTTTTTTTAATTTTTGAAATCAAATTCCTACAAAATTGCTAAGTTGCCCAGGCTGGGCTTGAACTTGCCATTCTCCTTCCTGTCTCAGCCTCCCATTAGATACATGTATATGGCACTATGCCCACTTAAGAAAAAATAATGTAAATTCAAGACCTGTACAAGATTGGGCATACTGTCTGTTTTTTTTTTTTAAGTTAAATCACCGAAATTGCAATTGTTGAAAATACTATCTTTATTTTGTAATTCTATTATTTTTCAACTTTCTAATCTCCATTTCCCTTAAATTATCTCTCATTCTTTCTTTAGTGTGTTTTGGACAATTTCCCCAGACCTGTCTTGCAGTACATGATTTCTTTCCTCGAGTGTCTAATTAATTGATTATGCTGTTAATTGATCTGCTAGGTTTCAAAGTTTTAAGTTGCTTTATATGACCATATATATTTAAATTACTATGTAAAAGGCTACATTTAAATTTTATTGCATCATAATCAATGTATCTCAAGTTAACATTTTAAAATGTGTGGTTGGGTGCCACCTAGTACAAGCACCAGATTGTGCAATCCACACTGCTGTTAGCTCCAAAATATCTCATCCCCGCAAAGTGAAGCCCATACCCATGAGCAGTGATTTCCCATCCCATCAACCTTAGTCCTGACAAACACTGATCTCCTTTCAGTCTCTGTGGATCTCACTATGCCAGATGGTGCATATAAATGTATTCCTACAGTACAGGATCTTTGGCTTTCTTACAATATTTTCAAGGTTTATCACTGTAGAGCATGAATCAGTATTTATCTTCATGACCTAATGATATTCCGATATGTACTGTATTATTTGTACCAATTTATGAGTTGAGAACATCTGGATCATTTGGATTTTAGGTTCTTGTGAATAATGCCCCTATGAGCATTTGTGTCGATGGTTTTGTTTGTGCCTTTATTGTTTTAACGCTGGAAATACTACACACAAATAGCAGTGAAACTTTTGTGTCCAAAGCAAAGAATGCACTGGTATGAGTCTTCCTCTCCTAAATCTCTGGCACTGATAACTTGTCCTTCTGCTTGCTGGTCTTTGATGGCAGTTCGGGTTTTCACATAGCACGCTGCCTTCATTCACACCTGGATCTAGGTCTAGCCACTTCCACAGGTGAAATAGAGCCCCACGCTGTACCCATGGGTTTGCTGATACCCGGTTAACTATAGCATCAGTCCGTGCCCAAATTCAGATGCATCACCCACCCATGTTTTCACCAATACTTGGTTTAACTGGGCTTAAACATTTTTGATGGGTGGGTTATGGGTTGTCATTAGCATTTAATACACATTTTAGTTAGGTTGAGCTTTTTTTTAAATGCACCTATTCTGTGAATATTTTGTTTTAATCTTTTGCTTTCAAAATTAGGAAATAACTGTCAAAATCTGTGATTTCTCACCTTTGGCATAGCAGGTGCTTTTAAATTTTCTGTATAATCTTTTTCACATCCTTATGTAAATTAAAAGGAAAAGTCCATTTCCCAGGGGCTTTGGATGGATCCTAGCATTTCCCCAGGACTGCCAGCTAGAATTCTCCCACAAAGAGCATGCTGAGAAGTCAAGGAAATCACCCAATCTGTTTTGAATGACCTATTTTCACAGTTGGAAACTGGTGTGAAATCAGTGAAAAGCAAGCAAAGAAGTATTTTCTTAAAATTGCCACAGCTGGCAGCTCTTTATTGTTCACTGTCTCATTTTGCTTTCACGCGCGTTCTGTCCTCACTATGGCCAGTGAGTGAGCCGGTCACTGTGTCTTTTGGATGCTTGTCCTCATCCCCATGTGCCATCTATCAGGTCTGCTGTCCCAGCATGAGAGTCATAGATCTCCCCACTGAAGGTATCATCGCGAGGAAAGAGGCCTTGGAACCAGGGCTTGGGCTCACAGAAGCTGCTCCAAAACGGGATCCCCCAGAGAAAGCAAGGCTTCATGGCAGCATGCCTGTTTGGGGGAGCTCACAGAGCGCCTGGCCATAGCCCACACCATCGTCATTTTGGGAGACAACTCCAGGGACTCTGCTTGAATGCAGAACAATTGCTGCAACTTTGGTTATATGGAGACTGATTTCCTTACACTGCTATGTACAGAGCTGGCTATGGTATTTCCTTCTCTCTTCAATTGGCTCTAAGCATTACAAATAATGCTAGCTGAGGTACTGGTATGTAATCTCTAAAGCCATCAGTCTCCTGTTTCCTGGCATAGTGCTCTCTATAAAAGATAAGAGCACAGCGGATGTTAGAGCCACTCAGCTCCAGGAATGTCAACTGGGTAAGAGCCTCAAGGTAAAGAGGCTATGACTCCCCAGGGCACAAAAATTTACATGTCAGAAACAGAAGAAACAGCCTCCTAAAACAATTCAATTGCTACCTTTTCTTGAATTATACAAATTGATCCTTCTGCATATTCTTATCTCTGCATTTTGCCTACCTGGCTAGCCAGCTCAAGTTACTCATGTAATTCTCATCATCCTCACTGTCACTCATCCCTGAGCCACCCCCTTCTTCACAAGATAATAAATTCTGGGAGAAGCCTAGGACCAGGGCCTTTGTCCACACATCTTCGTGGGAATTGGACTTAGGGCCCCTTGGCTGCCCTTAACTTGGGGTCCTTAACTTGCCTTAATATGTCTTGGTGTCTTTACTCTCGCCGTGGGTTGCATTGAAGGTGGCAGATAGGAATTAACTTGCTGGGATTCCAATAATGTCTCAATGGGATTACAAACATAACTTTTTGGATTGTGAGAAAGACTGAAAAAGTGATTACAATATTTGGATGACTGTACCAATATCTGGGATTACAATATTTGGCACCCAACAAACACTTAAGACAGCTCTGATAGTTTGACTTGTCAAGTGTTGGCTTGTCATATGTGAATGATTTCAAAATATTACTTTAAGCTCTTACAGAAATGTTTATTTGATATTTTAATAAAACATAGCTCAGTTACCAGTGAAGTCTATTGTGTCTTTCACATTCCTAGGTTTGGAGTCTCCTCTGAAAGGACATTTTTGCTGGTAGGTAACCTGGCCTTAAAAGGAGGAGTATCATAGACAAATGGTCACCAGAGGCCAGTGAGGGAAAGGAAGAGGGGAGGGAGGTGGATATCAGGTACCAAAATACAGTTAGAGAGAAGCAATAAGTTGTAGTGTTCTGAAACCACCCCAAACTGTAAGCCAAATAAACCTTTCCACTTTACTGATATGGGTATTCAGTATTGTGTCTCAACAGTGAGAAAGTAACTATGACACAAAAGAAATCACAAAGAACCTGAAATGTGCTTCAGGCTGGAGCCTGCTGTGCCACTTCTGAGGGCACATGGAGGACCTGAGGCCAAAAGGCCCCAGCCAGGCTGGCCCTTACCTTGGATATTCTGCTGTAGCGTCAGCAAGGAGCTAGCAAGTCGAACCAGAACAGCACAGCCATCGCGTGGAGACTGCAAGAACACTTGCCAGGAGACCCTTCCCTACCCAGCCTGGCCCATGCTGCCTCTGCAGCCATGGGAGAACTGTGTCATCTTTGCTGGCTGCAGCAAGCACCCTTGGCCTCAGTGGCCCTGCCCCGCAGTGCCACAGCACAGTGTGAATACAGACCCAGTTCTCCAGAGGGTTCTGGGATCCTGGACTCACCAACCTTTGGTCATGAAAATTAAAAATTAAATGATGGAATTTAAAAAGTACTCAGTTGTGAAAGTGACTCTTTTAGTCCAAGCACAATGAGAGATTTACACTAAGAATCACCTCAGGGCAATCACTCCATGGCCACCCCCACTGCGGCTGGTACAGCTGGATAGAGGCAGACATGTGGGGCTACCACATGTCTGGCTCCAGCAGGTTCTTTCCAGCCTTTTCCTTGGCTTTATCCTTCTCTCCCGCCTTCCTCTCTTCCTCCAGGGTCACCACAGTCTCCACTACCTGGCTGATAGAAATGTGAACATATTCAGTGTTACACGGGAAAGGAAAAGGGGGTCGTGCCACAACATTTACCTATTCCCCTTCACAAACGGGAGTGGAACACAGGGTTCCTTCCTAGAACAGTGCATCCGTCAGCACTTATGCATTTCCCTGCTCTCCAGGAGTCCCTGGGTCCACCATCGGGCCCAGGGCTCATAGTACCAGATTCCCCAGAGCACAGATCTAGGGGACGCAAAGTCCCAGACCTGGATACAAGAAGCAGAGAGAGGGATTCAAAGTGCAGGAAGTAGGGATAACAGGTGAGCTTGCCTCAGAGCTGGGGCATGCAGGAAGGAGGGTACTCCACAAGGGGCCAGACACACACAGAAAGGCTGCTGCAATCAAGTCCCTGCTTAGGCAGCATGGTCTACAGCTGGAGGCCAAAGATCTGGCCTGAACTGTGGCTTCCCCAGGGCAGAGAGAGAGATAATGAAGGGGGGGGGGTTAAGGGCCGTGAACCCTATGCCACATAGACTAAAGAATGGGAGAGAGGTGAGAAGGCTCAGCATGCCTGTCTTCTGGGGTCTTGCTTTTAAAATGAATGAATCTGAGCATGGTGGTTTATGTCTATACTCCCAGCTACTTGGGAGGCTGAGACAAGAGGATCCCTTGAGCCAAGCATTAGAGACCACCCTGTACTACACAGCCAGATCTTATCTCAATTAGGAGGAGGAGGAGGGGGAGGGGAGAGGAGGGGAAGGAGGGGGAGGGAGAGGAACAGAAAGAGGAGAAGGAGGAGAAGAAAAAGATGAAAGTGAGGGGGAATGAAGAGGGAGGAGAAGGGGAAGACCCCACCAACTAATCTGAACTAAAAGGAATTGACGTATATTCTTGGTAAATATGAAGAATCTCTAGCTTGATGAATGCACCGGGCACCATGCTGGCAGGGTTAAATTGCTGGCCACAGTGTTCTGTGATTATCTTCCCTCTCTAAAAACAAGATAAAACCGCCTCCAGGTAGCTGACTCCCTCAAAGGATCTAAAGGCAATATACTGCCACCCTTAGAGATCAGACAGTTCTCCCAATCAGCACTGCTTGAAATGTCTTTGTTCTACTTCTCAAGGCCTTGCTCATTTTCACAGGCTTTTGCCTCAGATGTGCCCTGCACCTCCTGCCCCTCTTAAATTATTAAGGATCCAACAAATACAGTCAGTCCAGGGAAGGCTTTGCCTTAGTGCTAAGACAGTTGGTGACTTTTCTGAACTCCCACAAACCACATTTGCAATTTGTTTTTATTTAATTCTTTTCTGTATGCTTGTCCATAAGATCTGGAGCTTGGCCAGCTCCCAATAGCAGCTGCTGCTCAGATTAAGATTAATATTACGAAAGATCAGTGATAACTTTCAAGTTAGAATCCAAACTTCTCTGCTGGGCTGGATCCTTTTCCAAGGTCCTCTGGACTGACCCAGAACCTGTCCCAAACCACTACCAATAGGTGTGGCATTTGCAGGCCTTCAGATGTGTCCTCAGCAGATTTGTAATTTCCCAGCTCACACACGCAGACCTGCTGAAGGTCCTCAAATCAGAGTAAGGGGAAGCATCCTAGAGCATCGTAGCCTGCTTCCCTCCCCCCAGTTCCCCACGGGATCTACTCCTGACCACAAGGCATCCCGCTAGACCCAGGGCTTCACAGTAGTTCTAGAGCCTGAAAACACCAAATGTCAGGGCAAAAAGCAGGTGGCCCGCATCAGAGGGACATTCTCACCATGCTTTTCTCCTCATTGCCAACTGCTTGGAGAAGGAGATGCAGGTACTCTGTGGAGACCACACAAGCGGGCGCCAGGGGAGTACAGCATACTGGAAATGCATGCAGCTCCAGGGAGGAACAGAGGATCTGGAATTACACCTAGCACCACATACTTAAGCAAGTAGGAAGAGGATGTCTCATGCGGTATTGTGAAATAGTTCTCAGATGTCTTGTGCAATGCAGCTATGTTTGGATAGTACAACAATGTGAACCATCTCCAGGATCAGAACTGGAGAAGAACTGCGAGAAGTGGATGTTCAGCCCACCAATATTTTATGTAGGCCTCAGTCTGTGGCTTCCTTTTTATGGTGATCATTTGGTGAGTTAATAGAGTTTGTGCTCTATCCTAAGAGCTGCCTTTTCTCAAATGCACTCTGGCTGCAAGGGTGTCTGCTTTGACCTCAGCTTGTGGCCTTCCTCTGACAGTTCAGACAAACTTCTTTTGTTTGACAGCACAGATCAAAAGCTGTGAAAAATCCCTCCAGTGGTGACAGTGTTCCACACAAGAGCAGGTATCCAATGCACAAGCTTTTGCTACAGCAGCACTGAGCCTCAGTTCAAAGAAATAGAGGCACCAGTACCTGTGCTGGACACTGCCGGCATTTGAGGTATGAAGTGAGATGCACTGTTAGGACTCAGGGCCAGGCACTTCCTGCGTGAGTCCAAAGGAAGTATTGGGGTAATTTACAAATACCTGGAATATTTCATCAGTATTCATTATGCCAAGGATATTCTTTGCTTAACCCGATTCTATCTGTTTTAAGTGATGCTGTATTTTCTAGGGGACTTGCATGTCCAATATAAAATAAATCACATCTCTGTAGTATTACATTGATGCTTTTTATTTTATTATTTATTTTATTTTGATACCTTGATAAGTTGATGATTTTTAAAAATTTTATTTAAAGAAAGATAAACAAAACAGAAAATAGGTAGAAATAATACATACTTTCAGAGAAAAAAATAAACAGAAATTACATATTGTCGTTTTACAAATAGTTGTTCAAGATACAAAAATGGAACATGTAAAGTGGGAATTCAAACAGTGAGACTGCAAACAGTTCTGTTCAACTGTCCAACAAAAACTTAGTAGCATGGTTGTCAATCCTATACATTTAAACATACATGCAGTTATCCATATCTTCATTTATGTTTAGAGTAAACAAATGAAAGCAGGTTAAAATCATTCTGAACAAAGAATAATAGTATTGCTGGATTTCACATCATGACACTCGATGATCAGCACTGGGTCTTTTTAAAAAATTTAATTTAATTGTCTTTTTTAAAATTTTAATTTAAAGAAAGACAGAAAACAGGTAGAAATAATATGTAATTTCAAGGAAAAAAATAAACAGTAAGAAATCACAACTTGATGATTACATATTGTCATCTTACAAATAAAGTAGGGATTCAAACAGTGAGATTGCAACCAGTTCTGTTCAACTATCCAACAAAAACTTAGAAATATGGTTATCAATCGTATACACTTAAATATTCATGCAGTTATCCATATCTTCAATTATGTTGAGATTGAATAAACCCAAGCAGGCTAATATCACTCTAAACAAAGAATAATACTATTGTTGGGTTCCACATTATGACACTCCAGGATCAGCACTGGGTATTTTAGTGTCTCTTTTTCTTTAAAGTATCTGTTCATTTCATCATGTGTCATAAGGTCAGTTCTCATAAACTGTTTATAGATTCTACATATGCATGAGTCTTAACATGTATTTCTATCCTTTCTATATTAGAGGGAGAAACAAAACAAAGCAAGACAAAACAAAACATATTGCTATAAACACATGAAACAAACAAAAAAAAAACATGTAAGACCGTTGTACAAAGAGTTCTACCATGGTTCCTGTGTTGTCTCTTGTTATCTCCAATAGAATTGGCTATATCATCAGACATAATATAATTGCATATATCAGTACACAACAGTATTAATAAAGTCACAACTTTGTATGTAGCATAGAACTTCAAAAACCGGCAATTATCAAATCAGAATGTGTATCATAGAGTCATGTGATTTTCAGTGTAGTTGCCTATACTCTCAGACTTGATACTATCAATCATATCAGTTTTGAATAAAATCATCTCTGCCTCATTTCTGTTATGCTCTTTTTTAGCCATCAGTTGTCTGCTTATCTTCTTCTTTCTGTTTTCTGCTCCATTCATTGAGGCCTCTCTGCCACTGTTCCTGGAATCCTAGTACTTATCTCTCTCTCTAGAATGCCCTGCAGTATTCTCTGTAGACTTTGATTGGTGGTTGTGAATTTCCCAAGTTCCTCTTTGTCTTGGAAGCATCTTGTTTCTCCATTAATTTCTAGAGACAGTTTATCAGTATATATCAATCTGGGATGGAGGTTATTTTCTTTCAGGGCTTGGACTATTTTGCTCCAGGCTCTTCTTGACTTGATGGTTTGTGTTGAGAAGTCTACTGTTATTCTGATGGGCTTTCCTTTATAGGTGATCTGTTTCTTGTCTCTAACAGCTTTTAATATTATGTTCTTATATTGAATTTCTGGGATCTTGATTATTATATGCCTGGGTATAGCTCTGTTTTGGTTGTATGTGGCTCGAGTTCTGTATGCCTCATATATCAGAATATCTTTCCTTTTCCTATGTTTGGGAAATTTTCCTTAATTATTTCTGTGAATAACCTTTGTAGTTCCTTTGTTTGTACCCCAGCTTCTTAATTCACATTCTTTATTCTCAAGTTATAGATCCTCTTGTTGTCTTCTAGCCTTTGTATTGTTACTGCTTGTTTCCTTGTTATTTTTAAAAAGTTTTCCCTTTCATAATCCTACATCACAAAACTGTCCTCCAGTTTGGATAATCTATCCTTAGTTTCTTTCAAGCTGATTTGCCATCTTTCCATAGAGTTTTTAATTTCCTGATGATCTCTTTGAATCTGCTTCATATATTCTATATTTTTTATATTCTTCATCAAATGGTTCTCTCCTTTGAGTTCTTCCCTTCTTTCATCTGTGTCTTCTTGAGGGGTACTTAGCATCTCATTTATTAATCTTCTTATATCTTGCTTTACTTGGCTAAATATTTCCCTTCTGAACTTGTCTATGAGGTCCTGAAGATATCTCTTTATTTCCACTGGTGCTGTGTCTGATATTGCATGTTTGCTGTTCTCATTCTCCTTTGTATTTACTTGCCCTGGGTCAATGTTCTCAAGGTTGGGACCTGGGGACTTTTTGTTGTTTTTTCGTCTTCCCATCTTTTTTGCTTCTTCCAGGAGTCCTCAATTTCTTTCTTTGTTGGTTACAATTTTTTGAAGCACACTGGCTATATGACCCTTCCCACTGCTGTGTGCTAGTGAGTTGCAGACAGGGACAGTGTATGCTAGCCCCTTTCCTGCTGTGGCCTGCATTGTATTACTATATGCTGCATTCCCTCTGGGTCAGTCAAGCTGCTGTGGCCTGCAATGTATTACTTTGCACTGCCTCCCCTCCGGGTCAGTCAAGCTGCTGTGGCCTGCACTGTATTACTTTGCACTGCCTCCCCTCTAGTTCAATCAAACTTGAGGCTTCACTGGGTTAGTGTGGTTAGTGTGCACCACCACTGTTGGGATCTGATTTCAGATAACCTATTGGGTCGCAGCCAGGTCATGTGACCCAGGCCTAGTTCACTCCACCAATCCCATTTGGGAAGGAAACAACTGACTGAAGTCACTGCTGCCACTTGTACTTGCCAGTCCTGCCCAGTCCCAGAATGTCATCCGCCGGAGCCCCCCTTTCTATGGAATGACTCCATTCTCATCACTCATCACAGGTCAATGTAGGCACCCTGCCAACTCAGCTCTCCATTTGGCTCACCAACCCCCGAACTCAATGTAATGGTGCCTCCAGTGAGTCGAAGTGGGAGGAGCTTGGATGGCTTGGCAAGTCACGGCGGGACCTCGGCAAGTTGTGGTGGGACCACGGATGGTCGGCAAGTCACCCACTGTGGCGGGAACACTGAACCTTTAGCTGTTCCAATAATAGCACCGGGACTGTTTGGTTGGTTCTTCTCACCTTAATTTCTTCTTGGGATGAGAGAATTCATCTCCCTCTGGGGCTCCCCATTCTGTATTATGTTGAATTCTAAGTTGACTATCTCAGGGAGCCTCTGTAGCCAGTTTTTATCTATCTGCTGCCATTTTCATTCCTCCCCCAAATTGATGCTTTTTAAAAAGTAAGATCTACCTAAGAACAATTGAGGAATTGCTAATGAGGGAAATGACAAACCTGGGTCCCATGCATTGTCGCTGTTAAAAGTGAGTGACAATGGTGATGAAGGCATAGGAATGATCTCCTGATATGTGCACATATAGTAGAGCTGGTGTGATTTGGGGGGGAGTACTGGGGCTTGAACTCATGACCTCATGCTTGCCAGGCAGACGCTTATGCCACTGAGCTAAATCCCTAGCCCGAGCTGGTGTGATTATTGCTGTAGTTTCCTATCACTCTTACACCTTATTCACCACGTTTGGCACCACACATCTCATAGCTCTTCCTCAAAATCAAAATGACCATGAAAGGGAAACATTTGAATCAATTCAGGACACTGAGTCTACCATGACAATGCAACTTAAGACACAAAAGAAGACTTCCAGAACTGCTTCAGAAACCAGAGTGATAGGATGAGTTTGTTCAAACTAAGGGGAAGTGTTATAAGGGTAATTAATGATTAAATATCTTTAGTGTAAGAAATTTTTAAAATTTAACTATAGACTGTGTGTTCCAATCACATACTGTATGCTCAGACTCTTGTGCTTAATGGAAGAGGGAGGACACAAATGCTATTCTCGATACAGGTTGAAACTCTGTTCAACTGAGCTACAGACATTAAGTGAATCAGTCCAGTGACAACTTATGGTACACAGTATTCAGCAGTATACAGAGTTTACACTGCACTCTTCAGTGATTTCTTTAAAAAAATTAAGAGTATCTTGTACAAATTTACAGCAGTGTAAAACACTATGTAGTGTGTTAATTACCTTAGCAATATACATCTAAACTATATTTAATAGGCATAATGCATAACTGAATCAGTGTACTGACAGCTGGGTGAGACACTGTATTTGGCAATGTGCTGTGCATGAAATACTTTCTCTAGTGAAATATGTAGAAATTCTGTGTGAGTTTATATAATATAACTGTGCAAAATCTTGGGTTCTGTGCAATGTGGTGTACAAACTACTTCTGTAAGTATGTATGTTGTCACTGTATTTCACAGAGTTAGAAATAATTATATGAATCACTCCAGGTAACGAGAACCCTGCAAAGCATTCTTGGAATGTGTCAACTACTTTCTTTGGCAGATCATGTTAAAAGTTACGATGTTAACAGCACGTTAAAAGTGTGATAAAGTGACATAGATGCATGAGTGAATGATATTATCATGCTGACTATGAAACCTGTGTTTTGCAGTATAGTACTGTACATGCATTTGTTTCTTCTGTGACAGATAAAGAATTTCTGTTTAACAGAGGTAGACATGTAAATCATTCAGCCTATGGCTATCTGGGAAAAAGTGTCATTAATTAGCAGTTTATGGTGAAAGAACAGATTTTTCTAGAGACAAATTTTGAAATTCATTGTTTAACAGATCTAATGGAACGAATGATTTAGCAAAATATTTTCTCTGTAAGAGACCATGCTTGGCACTGTCTGATGTATGTGTGTGTGTGTGTGTGTGTGTGTGTGTGTGTGTGTATGTGTGTGTAGCTTATACTACTTTCCTAGTGACATATGTTGACATTGCTAAGGTCATAGAGGATGAAACTTTAACAGTCCCACATGCATGATGGATGCAGACAGTGATATACACGTACCTACATTTTATTTCCACTCTGCAATCTCTGGCTGGTGTATCCCATGAGCTAGTCCTTATCAGAAGTTAGAGGCCCAGAGCCTATGTGGATCATGTATTTATCATACGTGAAGTGCAGGTTTCCAACCCTAGTACCAAAAAGAAGAAAAACAACACAGTTTGCAGCATTGCTATGCTACTTATCTCATTATCAAAAAATAAAAAGGAGTTCCTCTTATGTGATAATAGTTTGAACATGAGTAGCCTCTGAATTTGCATGGTCATATTCTCAGTGGTAAACTAATGAAAGATTAGCATAACCTATATATGCAGGATGAATAGGAACTCAGACCTCTCAGAAACGCAGAGTTGGTTCTTAAGTAAGAAAAAATTCACACGCATCTAAGTGCTGACCAGAGGCAAGGAGGTGAACTTGCACTGAATAGATGAGGAGAAAAGCCAGGATGTATTTAATGCTCTAGAATCAACTGCTGATCAAAGACTTCATATGTATATAACAATTTGCTACTAAAGTCATTGAAAGTTAATAATTACCCTTCCATAATTCCCTTTCTTCCACTATTTTACACTGGTGAAAATCAGATTTACATTTAGTTTACAGGTAACTACAGGTGTTCATCAACAAGACTGACAGAAGAATGTCATCCGGAGAGCCAAACATTGGCATGTGGCCTTACAGTACTGGCAATGGGACTGGGGAAAGTTTGGTAGCCATGTGGAAGTCCAGGGTAACACTGGATGTAGAAACTTTGGATTTATGGGGAAAAGATGTCTGTGCAAATTTATGATGATTTTGGGCATCCAAGGAATAGAGCGTAGTAAGTACTGTGCTTCTTAAGATGACTTCCTGACTACAAACATTTCCCTTCTCTGATACCTGGGTGCAGGTATGCCTTAACATCTCAAATAGTGAACCCTCGGATCAAAGCTTTAGCTATCAGATGCTTTCTATTACTCAGTCTGTGAGCCTTAGATGCCCTCAGTGCCAGTTGGTGAACCCAAAGCGATCACAACAAATGGAAACCACTCAGTATCGTGGGAACATTAGGAAGTAGATTTTACAAAAATGGGGACGCCTGGACTTCAAGGGTATAAGTATTTACTAGTAATGATTGATACTTTCACTGGATGGGTCAAAGTCTTTTCCACTAAATCTGAATCAGCTCAGATTGTTGTAACCTAGTTTTAACCATTGTGCCTCATTTTCTGTTCTGTATGCATCTTATTTGTCTCCCCCTCTCCTTTCCCCTTCCTATTTATCTAGGTTAAGTTTCAATTTCCTGAAAGGCCATAAAAGCCTTAGGTTTCAGTTTCTGGTAACCCCCTCCCCTACCCCTCATCTGGCTATCTGTAATAAAATGTGCTGTTCTTTAAGAAATGCTCTCCTCTGTAAAAACTGTAAAATCTTACCTAATTGATATGTTAACCATTGTTGCCCTCTACAAATCACAGATGTTTACCCAATCTAAACTTGCTTGTATGCAGGGAGAGTTGCTTGTTAGCCCAACCCTTATCTGAACTTTGTTCTTCCCAATGTAATCACCTCCTTCCTGTCCTATAGTGTGCCCCAGCCCTCCTCCTTGCATTGTGAGACCAGCAGCTGTTTGTGGTTTTTACAAGATAAAAGCCCTGACTTTTAGCTGTCAGGCGTGCAGTCTCCAAATTGGCTCCCGAGGATTGCATCACCAAGCTTGGCCTAAAATAAAGCCTTTGCTCCCCAAATTTTAACTTCTTGCTTCCTTGGGTTTTATTCTGGGGTCCGAGCTATCACAAGATGGTAGTCAAAAAGCTTTTATATGAAGTTGTCTCACGATTTGGCCTCCCTTTATCCATGGGGTCCGACAACAGCCCAGCTTTTATAACCCAGATAACTCAAAAACTAACCCAAGCTTTGCAGATTGATTGGAAAATCCATTGTGCTTACTGGCCTCAAAGTTCAGGACAAGTTAAAAGGATAAACCAGATCCTAAAAATGGTAATAACTAAGATGGCATTGGAAACTGGCGAGAACTGAGTGAATCTCCTTCCTTTTGCCCTCTTGCATGCACAATGTACCCCCTATGTTGCAGGTGTTTCCCCTTTTGAAGTTCTATATGAGGGAGTTCCTCCTCTTATTCCTAAGATTTCTGAGAAAAAATTAGGTGATCTGGCTAATCAAGATCTCATTAAGTTGCTCCAGACCCTCCAGCCAGTACTAACTTTTATCCATCGATTATTATGGCAACAACATCCTCCACCTGCAGTCCACTCTGAAGAATGCCCTGCAGTGGAACCTGGGACACTAGTCCTCATCAAGAGACATCACTGTAAATCCCTCAAACCATGGTGGGAAGGCCTCTGCACCGTGGTCCTCAGCACTCTGACCGCCGTCAAAGTCACGGGAAAGCCTGCCTGGATTCATCATTCCCACTTCAAGCCAGTTCCAGCCTCCAACAACAATCAACTTACAGATAAGTGGACTGTTGCTCCCTCCAAGGATCCTTTAAAACTTAAAATTGCCAAATGTAACCGATAATCTTGTTCTTATGTATTCTTCCTTATAGAGACCCAAGGAGATGCCTCATAACCCACTGTTTGGAACTTGGAAAATTACTATTTCACTGGTAAATAATTGGTAGCCAATGCTACTGTCCATGAGATAATTAAGATAGATTTATGTGTCCTATTAGATAATATCCCAGCAAAAATTAGACCAAAGAGAATGTTATTGGGTCAACATTCCATGTTGCTAATGAAACCACCCAGACCTTGCAGGGACTTATGTAGTCAAAAGGAATTACAGTTCACTGGCAGGTATCTTTGCCCCCAAAAGCAACAGTCAGCCTCTGATCACACTGATCACACTATTAGGTGTTCACAGTCTGTAGAGACAAAATATTTTTGTAGACATTGGGGTTGTGAGTCTATATCTCTTTGGCAGGGAAATAAAGGGGATTGTTACTTTTTCTTCACTCGGGAGACCTCATCTTCCTGCACCCTCAACCAATGTAATCTTATGACTTTCAGACCTAAAATCCCAACTGACCCTGTTTGAAAAGCAGGATTACATTATGGTATTAGGTTGTGAGTCTCTAGATATGACCAGAAAGCACCTTTACCATTCAGTTCATTCCTGGGCCTGTTCGGACAGCCCCCATCAGGCCCACAGGCCCTCAAGCTCCCCAGCCACCTCAATCTCCTCCTGTTACTCATCTTCTGCCCTCCTCCACTAGACTTCCTGCTCCTAAGACCTTTTTGCCCTCTGCCATTTCTGCGCCATCCCTAGACCCCTTCTTGCCTCTAGACATTGCTTACCAGTTTCTTAAACTTAGTGCCCCAAACTTCACTGCTGACTGCTGGCTATGCCTTCCATCTCGACCTCCCTTCTATATGGGCACCCCTGTGACTATTATGGCAAATCAACTTTTAAATTCCTCTGCAGACGACACCACTTGTTGGTGGGGTGCTAGGCCCCTGCTCACACTGGACAATGTACAGGGTGCTCCAGGAACCTGGGTTTACTCTGCCCCCTACTCCTTGCACACTTCCCCTTATGCTGCACTCTGTAATCCTACCTCTTCAGTTGTGATTCATAATTTTTCCTATCCTGCTAATCAGCACCTTGTTGCTCCCAACGGAGCCTGGTTTGCCTGTACTTCTGGTATAACTCCATGTTCTATGCCTCCCCTGTTCACCCAGTGCCCTAAGCTTTGCATATGGGTCCATATCTTTCCCCAAGTGTATTGGTACTCTAAAGATAATGATAGGAGTCATTTGTTCCCTAGCTTTGACTTAAAGAGTCTGACCAAATAAAAAAAAAAATCCTGTACTTTTACCTGTATTACTAAAATTTGAGATAACAAGGTCAATAGTTTAAGAGTGTCCAGCCTAATAGTTAAAAGACCAAAATTATAGACACTAAAGTATACTCATTAACCAGGATCTAACAGCCCTCAGTGACTCTGTCTCCAAATTAGACGATTCTTTAAGTTCACTGGCTGAGATAGTTTTACAAAACCAGCAGGGTCTAGATCTCCTGCTCCTAAAGAAAGGAGGCCTCTGTCTGGCATTAAAAAAAATTTGTTTTTATGCCAATCATTCTGGGGTTATCAGACAAATATGGCCAGCCTTAAAAGGCAGCTACAGGAATGAGAACAGGCCAGAGAAGCTAAACAGAACTGGTTTAAATGATGGTTTTCTCTATCTCCCTGGTTGACAACGTTAATCCCAGCAGCCTCTGGACCTCTGTTAATCTTACTTACTTATTTAACAATTGGACCTTGCATTATAAACAAATTAGTAAATTATGTCAAAGACCGGCTTCAAACAATAAAACTCATGATTTTAATTAAGGACACAAGTTTATAAACAAATACCACTGTTTGAAAATTCCATGAGCCAATGATTTGATTTGACTCACTGACAAAAATCAGTAGGGAATGTTATACTAAGATGCTGAAAAATTAAAATAATTGATTAAAAGATAATTAGCAAAAATAGTTAGTTAAAAAGATAGTTATTAGCAATATTGTCATTCTGTACTGACTCATTACCCTAGTAACCACGCACCGACCACATAGTTATAGATTAACTGACCATGTGGTTATGCTGTTTTGTACGTGTAGCCCCCCCCAAGTAACCTGTGTGCTATGTCAACCTTTGTTCCCCTTGTAAGAGACAAATGATGTTGTGTCAACCATTGTTCCCTTTATAAGAAACAAATGTTCCTGAAATTGACAGACCAAGGGCTATAAATTGGCTAACCACCCACTGTGAAATGCCTCTGACCTCAAGCAAAGGGGAACAAAGGCCCACCTTGCTTCTGTTTCTCATCATTACATAATGATGAGATGTACTTAATGATGTACTTAATGATCAATGAGCTAATCATAAATGAACTATAAAAATCAGTCAAAATTCTAACTCAGTTGCACAGCTTTGCAAATTCCATCTGCACTGTGTCGCTGGGCCAGCTAAAAAAAAGGCGCTTCTTCCTAAAAACGACATCGTTTTGCCTTGTCTTTTCCATCTCAGGGGTTTTGCCCCATTTTTCATCTTGGGGGCCTTTTTGGGGAAGTACACGACCAACATAGGAATGCATTCTAATTTCTTTAGGCCACACCAATGTAATAATGCTGTCAATTTTTGCTATAGGAAAATATTTGAGAACTTTGCTGTACATATTTATGTGCATCTTTAATTCTACCTTTGATAGTCATTCTTAGCAATAAATTTGATAGGACAAAATATAGAGAATTTTTTAACAAGTCAGGTTTCTTTTGTCTCTATGGTAGTATGCCAACTACTGAAATCATGGATTTTACAAAAGAGAAAGTTTACCCATGAGATGCTGATGGTGTGGAGTTGGGGGAAGCCTCAGATCAGCTCCCTAAAGATAGAGCAGTGATGGCGAACCTTTTAGAACCATCAATGATAACAATTAGCCCCCTGCAGCACAGGTGCCTTAGGTTCACCACCACCTGGCTAGATTTACAGGTATTTATGGCTTTAAAAAAAAAAGTAGGCTAGTTTAAGGAATGGGGAAAGGCAATTAGAAGTAAAAAGCAAAATAACCCATGGTTTCTGCACATGTAACCAAACTTCTTGGTTCTTCACTGAATACAAGTGTAGAAAATGGTAACTTTAATATGATCAGAGCATGGAGTTTTGGCTGTCTGACATCAAAAGGTCACCCATCACACACTTAGACTCAAGTGAGAGGGTCAGAGGCTTCAGCTAGCTAGAGCTCCATTAGGGTACCTCTGGATTTTTTGAAAAACAGCTTAAATAATTGCTACTGTAATGCCCGTACACCTGAGGTGTCATCTTCTATAAAGCTAGTCAGAGTCTATCCTCATCCTGCTTTAAGCAATCATCTACTAATCACAGATTTTAGTAATCTGTGATAAAAGTAACTAAAAGAAGTGATGTTCGAGGATTTATTTGGGTTTTCCCTTGGTTTCATATTAAAACTTTTTATTATTATTGTCAGATTTCACTTTTGAAAAATTAAATAGGAGATCATCTTATCTGTAAGATCCAGTCCAGTACCTTGAAAACCTATAGTCAACCAATTATTAGCTCTATAAATCACTTGAAGGACATTTTAGCAAATGCCTTTGTCACTTTTGGAGCATTGCTCCAATATCTACAACCACAGTAACCTCCTTTATTTCTTTGAAACAAGTATAAGAACTCCCAGAGGGCTTGGAAAATCATTCACTACAGAAAACAGGCTCTTGAGAGCTTGTAAATAAACTCTGAGTTGAATTGACTAAAGAAAGCAACCTTAAATTGTTAAATCTGTTTGATTAAAACATTCTATTTCTGATCATTTTGCTGGTAAATCAAAAGACAGTTTTGGATTATGACAAAAAAGAAATGACTTTATTATATTTGACCTAACATTCTCACTAAAGGAAAAATTTTTACTAATCGTGTATTACATATTTTATAATTACATATTATTATATAGGAGTTAATGTCACTTTCTTTAATGTAAAACCATTTGTACTTTTCCAAATGCTGACTTTAAATACATTAAGAAATGAAGTTTATATGGTCTAATAATTCTAACATAGAAGCAAAAATTAAACATCTCCTTTCAGTAAAGGGATTCAAGATTCTTCAAGAATTTACTTTGGTCTTAAGAAATAGTTTTGGTGTAAGGCACATATATTTTAGTTAGAAAAGTAAGGAGGAACAGATTATTAGAAACAACAGAACTGTACAAGTTTCAGTTCTGTTGCTACCAAAAGGAAGCCAATGTATCGAGTGGCAGTGGCACAGAGAAAGGAAAAATCCTTTATGAACAATAAGCCAGCGTGTTGAAAGGCAGCGGCCCTCATCTTTTAAAGACCATCTTACCTCTTGCCCTGAGGAGAAGTCTTTTATGTGATTTTTCAATGGAAGGGATGTGGGTCTCAGACAGATGGACATCTCAGTTGTCAATATTTCAAAAAATACCTTTTGGAGCTTTTTGGATCATTGGCTGTGCTCATTTTATAACATTCACAGGTCCTCAAGAGTAGGAGTCCACTGGATTTAAATAAGACAGAAAGGAGCCACTCTGCTAATTAGAGAGTCTTGGGCCTGGTTTAGTTGGGGTCTGCATTTCCAGGCTGCAACTTTTTTCTATCACTTGGATCTGTATGTTTTCTATCACTTGGGAAGGGAGTATTTGTGCATTTCTAGCTAACTTTGGTATGCAGCTAATCTATCAAATATATGGTTCTATGGGTGGTTTTTTTTTTTCTTTTTCTTTTTTATGGGTACCGGGGATAGAACTCATGACCACACACTTGCAAGGCAGGCGCTTATGCCACTAAGCTAAATCCCCAGCCCCCAAGTTCTGTGGGTGTTTAAAGCCTTAAGAAATAAAGCAGAAGGAAATATAGAAACTCTTGGGACATGGAAATCAATGGGGGGGTCACTTTCAACAATGCTTTGTTTTCCTCTCTATAACAGGGAAGCAAACTAAAGAGCAGAAAAGCCAGAGAGTTTGTATTCCACTGAAAACCCAAAAGAGAACTACAACCATGACTGTTTCCAGTTCACTGATGCCCTCCTTAAGGGAGGATAATAACTTTGAAGCTAAAGCATCTAAATTAGAGGGATAAAGTGTGCCTAAGTGATTCCTCAGCAGTTAAACTGCTCTGATATTGCAGGTTTCTAAGTACAGAAACCTTTATCTACCTTAGTTACCACCCTTTCAATAATAGTCACAGTTTGCTAAGGTTTATTGATCCTGTTACTATGGTATTCATCTTGTTTTTATGCAGATCCTACTTTTAGATGACATTAATTTAATACTACAGAGTGGTGGTTTATTATATTGGATGCAAAAAATCTGTCAGAATTAAAGTACCACCCAAAAGGGATGGACTCAGGTTAGATAAAGAATGTTAATACTCATAATTAGCATGAATGCAAGGTCCATTACTTTGCAGACTACCCCATACCTCTTTTGGATCCAAGGGCTCTGCCCCTTACCCCTCGCCCATCCCACTTCACACCTTAAATACTGGCAGTGCTCTACACAGCCCCAGGCCCATATCACTCAGAACCCAGGCTCAGCGTTGATACAGTACAACCTGTGCACTAAACACCCGCTGTTGTGTGGAATCTGTCGCCACTGGAGGGATTTTTCACAGCTTTTGACCTGTGCTGTCAAAACACAGGGCACCTGCAGAGGAAGGCCACAAGCTGAGGTCAAAGCAGACACTCTTGCAGCTAGAATGGATTCAAGAAGAAGAATCTCTTAGAAAAGGGTACAGACTTTAACAACCCACTGTTCCTAGCATGGAAGCAATTGGGTCGGGGCTAAATAAAACATTGGCAGACCGAGCATTCATTGCTTTTCACACTCCAGTTCTCATCCTGGGGGTGCTTCACATTACTGTGGTGTCCCATTGCACAAGACACTTGTGAAGCATTTTGCAATGCTGCTTGACAAATACTCCAACATTTGCATGCATGTAGGACTAGGTGTAATAAGCACCAGTACTGCCAATAGATCATTAATTGTATGTAAACTTTGACTTTAATAACAAAATTATTGATGCTGCTGAACTGAACCAAAAATCTACTATAATATTATGTCTTTATTTTATTACATGTCCCCAAATCCCCAACTCATAACCAGAATATCCAGACAGCAACTCTAATCACACTCAATCGCCTTGACATTTTACCCACTTTCATCTTAGGAAAAATAGAGCTTTAAATCCACTTTAAAAGTTTGATATCACAAAGGGACACTTGCCAAGATAGAAAAATAGAACATCTGACAATTTGTTAGCTTGATTTACAACCTAAGTGCCTCATTCAACTCTCACCCCAGGCCTTGCAAATGTTAGCAGGTCTCAACTGCTCTCCTAGTTTGATGTTAAGAACACCAAGAACCTCTGTAGTTTTTAGGCCTATTTGTTTATTATTTCATTCCTTGGATCTTCAGACCGTGAAGAGCTAAAACCATGAACACTATTCTCTCCCTTTTAGGCTTACCCGGATTTCATTTTCTTTTCAGCTGAATGCTTTCACTGTTTCAGATTTAGCAAGCTTTGGGGCTTGAAATTTTTGAACAATGTAGTAAAGCAGTCAAATGACTGTGGCATGACATGTTGTAATGATGAGTTTCTTGAAGAAAGCAGCTTTTTTGAGAGAGTTATTTAGTTAGTAACTATTTCCTTGGATTCTTTTTGAGTACAGATTTCATTGTACAGTTTATCTAATAAATCTAATAGACCTGGAAAAGGCAATAATATAAATGTCTGCTTCAAAACCCTATTTACATGTAAGATGGAAAAAAGTTGAAGACAGTGATGAGTGATGACTTGTCCAAACCACATGCTGATCTGAGAGAAATAGGGTACAATCAGAAATTCTTACATATAAAGCTCTATTTAGAATTACTATCTTAATAGAAGCTCCACACAGAGAACGGAATAGACACCTGAAAAATTCAGCTCCTTATAATAAGTACCCTAAAGATGAGAGAAGACAGGAGCTTAAAACAGTCTTACATCCCTAGCCCGACCACCATCAGGGTTTAGAATTAGTTGAAAGTGCTTGTTCATTAGTATTAAGACACGCAAGTTTCCACACCAAAGCAAGTGATGTAAAAAACTTTCAAATCATACTTCTCTGTTTTACTTTAATATTTTTGGGACACTTGCCCCATTCTAAATAATAGTTTCATGAATTTTGACGGAGAGTAGATTCTGAGGATTAAAACGTAGGCTTCTTGAATGAAACACACACACTCTACCACAGGTCTACACCCCCAACTCTGTGGAAATTCATGACTATATTCTTTTTAATGCACACTTAAAAATATTGTTAAATTCATTTCTTCTAAGACTGCTTCTAATTCTAATGTTCCAGAGTTTCTCCTTCATTTTAGGCTGTAATGCATAAAGCAGTCCTGTATCTCTATTCAGACCACTGTCAAAAATTTACTTAATTTTAGTGCTTTGGCCTAGGCACTAGGAGACAGATATATACAACAGTTCCATCTGCTTCAGCATGAGGCTAGAAGACTTAGTGCACCCTATTTATTTAAGAATATATTTCTGCTGGGGTTGCTGGCACACACCTATAATCCCAGCACTCAAGAGGCTGAGGCAGAAGACTATCATGAGTCCAAGGACAGCCTGGGCTATATAGTGAGTTCAAAACCAATCTGAACTACATAGTGAGACCCTGTCTCAAAATAAATTTTTTTTGCAGCCAAGTGGGATGATGCATACCTGTATTTCTAGAACCCTGGGAGGCTGAGGCAGGCAGAGCACAAGTTCAAGACAGCCTGGACACTGGGCTATTTAGTGACTTAGCAAGACCCTGTCTCAAAATTAAAAAACAAGTTAAAGACTGGGAATATGGCTCAGTAATAAGACTTGTGTTCTGTCTCTACCGCACATGAGAGGAAGAAAAGAAGGAAAGAAGCAGGGGAAAAGGAAGAAAATGGAACACATTTGCTGTAATACCAGCTACTCAGGAGGCTGAGGTAGGAGTATCCCAAAGCTAGGAAACTTAAATGAGACCTTGTCTGAAAAAAATAAAAAGGGCAGAGGGTGTGGCAGGTGATACAATTCTGGGTCCAATCCCTAGTACAAAAGTAGGGGAAGTGGAGCATATTTATAAAACTAGAGGTTGACTTTATCCATCTCACATTCCTTCTTCCTCAAGTTAACAAAATACACATGAGGATTAATTTTGTTGTTTCTGTTGTTGAGTACCGGGATTGAACCCACAGTCTTCACAATGAGCTATAGAGAGAGAGCTTTCAATTTTTTTTTCTGTCTTTCTTTCTTATTTTTTTCTTAAGTCACTAATTCCCCAGGCTGGACTCAAACATGTAATCCTTTTGCTTCAGGCTCCCAAAGAGCTGGGATTTCCAGTGTGCACCACCATGCCCAGTTACACTGTTCAATTTTAAGATAGACTAGGAAGCTATAGTCACCAAGGTGTGCTGGTCCTAAAAAAGAGAGAAATAAAAGTCATGAATAGAAGAGTACTATCATGGACCCCCATAAATATGGCCAATTGATTTTTTTTAATTGTGGTAAAATGCACATAATATAAATTTACCATATGAACTATTTTTTTAATTTATCATTCAGTATTGTTAAAGATAGTCACATTGTCTTATGATCTTCAGAACTATTTTATCTTACAAGATAAACTCTAGATGCTGGTCAAGCCTTGCCAGGCTGATGGGAAGGAGGCTCAGCTAGAAGAGAAACCACACCTTGCCATGAAGCAAGTCCCACCACGCTGAAGAGAAACCATGCCTTCCCGTGAAGCAGGCCCTGCCATGCTGATGGGTAAGCACCTCAGCCAGAAGAGAAACCACACCTTTCCATGAGCTATCTGGTATATGGGCTGAAAAACCAGACAAGCATCCCTTCCCTGCCCACTGGTTCAGAGGACTCAGGATGAGATGATAGCAGCTGAGGGGAAGCTAGTAGCTGGATGCTTGTGTTGTTTGGTTGACTCTGAAGGCCTGGGGCTGGGGGGCTGGGCATCTACATGGAGGATAGCAGTGTGCATTGTGTCAACGTTCCTCATGTCTTGTTTTTGAAACCCAATGTTTTGTTCCACTTTACTGTTTTGTGTTATCCCTGAAGCTGGTAACCTAAGCAACTTTTTGAAGACAACAATGTGTAGTATTGTTCTCATTGTTTTATTTTGTTCTGAGGTTTTGTTTTATTCAGTGTTATGTCCTGATTGGTTTTATTCTGTTTTTTTTTTATTTTCATGTGTCTGATGGACAATTATTGTGAAGATAACAAGATATATTATGGTAGCCATTGGTGATTTCCTATTATCCTGTTTTGAAGTTCTGTACCACTTTTACTGCTTTGTTTTGATTGACTTTATTCTGTTTTGTTGTGTTTTCTTCTCTTTAAAGTAAAATTTAAAGATAAACCCTATACCTGACTAATAAATGTTCCCCATTTCTCCTCTTCCAGGCCCTTGCAAGAAGCTTTCTACTTTCTATTTCTCTGGGTATGGCTATTCCAGGTATCTCATGTAAGCAGAACTATACATAATTTATATTTTTGGCTGGCTTATTTCATGTAGTTTAACTTCATCAAGGTTCATCTATATTGTAGCATATCATGATTCCCTCCATTTTAAGGCTAAATAATATTCTAATACATATCACATTTTGTTTATTTATTCATCCACTGATAGATACTTGAGTTGATTTTATATTTGGCTATTGCAAACAATGCTATTATGGAGACAGATATACATATATTTGTTTAGTTCTCTGCTTTCAATTATTTTGCATCTATGCCAAGAAATAAAATTGCTGGGTCACAGAATTCTTATATTTCTAACTTTTAAAGGAACCACTGTTGACCTCAAGTGGTTCATAATGGTTTCAATTTCTCCACAAGCTCACCAAAACTGACTATTTTTATACTTGGTTTGCTGATATTGTTGTTATAATGGCTGTCTTGACTCTGTTAGGTAACGGCCAATGGATTTTTGCAAAGATGCAAATATTTCAAGGCAGAGAGGACTCCTTTTCCAAAAACAGTGTTGGAAAAATTAGACATCCCCCTAGAAAATGAAGTTTGACCTAAACCCCACTATATTAAAAAACATAGTATCTAAAAATTGATCAGACTTAGGTAAAAATTAAAGCTATGATTTTTAAAAGAAAACACAGGAAAAAATTCATGTATTAAATTAGGCAAAAGAAAAACTTCTCAATATAATGTATAAAAGATGATCCAGACAAAAAATGATAAATTGGACTTCATAAAATTAGAAATATTTTGCTCTGCAAGATACACTAAAAATGAACAGAAACAACAAGACAATAAAAATGTAAACCATAGACTTGGGGGAAATGTTGGCAAATCATTTATCTGACAAATACTATTATCCAGAGTACAAAAAGAATGCTCTCAACAGGAAGAAAGCCATGTGTTTAAAGAAAAATTCTTGGACACCATCAAAGCCAGCGGTGGAGATGGAGCTATAGATTAGATTGGGATGTCCTCCAAAGGTCCATGCATTGAGCCTTTATCCTCTACTTGGTGCTATTGGAAGGTGATGGGAATTTTTTTTTTTTGTCTTTTTCCTTTTTATTGGTAGAACTCATGACTGCCTGCTCACAAGGCAAGCACTCATGCTGCTGAGCTAAATTCCCAGCCCCAGAGGTGATGGGAATTTAAGAGGGGGTGCTTAGTAAAAGGTCTTTATGTCACTGAGGGACCGCCCTCCCAGAAGATCATAGGACCACAGTCTCTCTCTCTTTCACTTCCTGGCTATCAAGTAAGCAGTTTGCTTCACCAAGAGCTCCTGCCATGACTTGCTGCCTCACCCAAAGGGATGCAGCCAACCAAGTATGCACAGAAATCTCTAAAACTATAAGCCAAAATAAACCTTTTCTCTTTATAAGTTGACTCTCATGGGTATTTGATTTACATATAGAAAGCTGACTTAAACAAGTCATTAATAAGCACAAGATTTTCAACATCATTAGCCAATAAGAAACTGCAAATTAAAATGAGAGATTATTAAAAGGATTAAAATAGAAAAGACTGATATCAATATTTTGAGACCACTGGAACTTACAGACATTGGTGGTGAAAATGCAAAATTGGGCAGTTGTTCTGAAAAAAGTTTGGCAGGTTTTTTTTATAAAGTCCATCATATATTTACTACCTGACCCACCAATCCTACTCCTAAGTATTTATCTAATATGCTTTGGACCTGTGCCCCATCACAGTACAGAGTACATGGTAAAGCAAAGGTATTTACCGCATGGCCAGAAAACAAAGGAGAGAAAGAAAGAGGAAGTGACCAGCAATCTTCTATCCCCTGCAAGGGTGCGCACAAATGGCTAAAATCTCTCACTAGGTTCCACCCCTTAAAGGTTTTACCACGTCCCAATAGTCCCACAGGCTGTTACAGGGGATATGAAATATTTCATGCAAAATATGAAAACATTTCATGCAAAAACTTGTACAAGAATGTGTCATAGGCTTTATCTGTAATACTTAAAAATGAAAAGAAGCCCAAGAGGGAGGTGCATGCATGTAATTCCAGCACTCTAGCACTGAGGCAGGAGTTTTGCAAGTTTGAGCTAAGCCTAGGAAACTTAGCAACTTAGGCCCTTTTTCAAAAAGAAAAAAATTTTTTTTCTTAAGGACTAGGGGTGTTGCTCACTACAAAGGCCCTAGGTTCTATCACTAGTACTAAAACAAAACCAAATGTCAAATGTCCTTCATTTGGTGAATGAATAAACCATTCATACACTCAGTAGTACACTCATATGCTTAGTAGGTAAACTGTGACACAGCCATATAATGAATAAACCATTCATACACTTAGTGGTACACTCATATGCTTAGTACGTAAACTGTGACATAGCCATATGGTGAATGAAATATTATCCAGCAACAAAAAGATCTAATGACTTGGTTGGGTCTCAGAGGTATTCCGCTGAGTCAAAGAAGTCAGTGTCACAGGGTATGCATTGTGGTATTTCATCATTATGCTTGCTACAGTTTAGATCTGAACTCTCAAAGGTTCACGTGTTTACATATTTGGGTCCCCCTGTAACAGCCTGTGGGACTATTGGGACGTGGTAAAACCTTTAAGGGGTGGAACCTAGTGAGAGATTTTAGCCATTTGTGCGCACCCTTGCAGGGGATAGAAGATTGCTGGTCACTTCCTCTTTCTTTCTCTCCTTTGTTTTCTGGCCATGCGGTAAATACCTTTGCTTTACCATGTACTCTGTACTGTGATGGGGCACAGGTCCAAAGCAATAAGGACTGAAACTTCCAAAATCAGGTGCCAAAATAAATATTTTTTCATTTCAGTTGGTTTATCTCATGTATTTGTTACAATGACTAAAAGCTAACATAAGGAACACCTCAAAAAGACAAAGCTGGGGCTGGGGATTTAGCTCAGTGGCATACGTGCCTGCCTTGCAAACAGGCAGTCGTTAGTTCAATCCCTGGTACCGATTTAAAAAAAAAAAAAAAAAGACAAAGCTATAGCAGTGGAGAACAGAGTCGTGGTCACCAGGCATTACTGGGAAGGGTGTGATGGCCAGGGAGCTGCACACGAGCGTTTCTTAGGGTGGTGGAGCTCTGCAATACCCAGATTGCAGGGTGCCTATCAAACTTGGCAGAATTCTATACCAAAGCAGAAAATTTTGCTGTGGATTAATTTTAAAATAAAATTTAAAAATGTAAATTAATATCACAATAAGCCCACTACATGTCAACTCTAATAACATAGTTTTATTTTTTTAAGTTTTTCCAAAAGAAAAAATTATAATGAGAAGAGTGGCTTTGTTTTACAATTTTGCAAAGCGCACTAATGTCTGTCTCAATAGAGGACTTCAGGTTTGCATATCTGCTTCTGTATTCAATTATTTTTAATGTCATGTACTCTTGGGAAAGCTGTACTCAGAAGACAATGAAAATAAATTAGGTGTATCATTTTAAGAAAACATTTGACTTCATAACTCCCCCTCAAGAAGACCTGGGGTCCCCAGGGTTACCTAGACTACACTTGGAGGACAACGGCCCATACTATAATTCCACTAGAGGAAAAATCTCTCCGTTTCTCCTGATGACTGCTTTTAGGCAAAATGTAATTTTATTTTCAAATGAAATAAAATAGTTTCACATTTTATTGCTTGAACTAGGACATAGAGTAGTAATTTTAAAAGTCAAATTCAGATGTTTATTATAGTCACTTCATGATTTCCAGCAGTGACCAGCCTTAGGCACATGTATTTTCACTACATGACAGAACATTAATTATTTGTTGTGAAAACTTTAACACTGCCATTACTTTTTTAGGTGGCCCATAGGAGTCCTCGTAAGGAGTGGCTACCTTGGCTGCATGGCACCTCCGTATCCACGCAGGCTGTACTACAGTGTATGTGAATAGCACTTTCTGCTTAGTAGCTTCTTACAGTCTTTCACTCAAAACATTTGATTTCCTCTGAAACTTCCTGAAAATTGTAAGCAGTTTACCTGAGCATCGTCTTTTGTAATCTGTGCACTCTCAAAGTTCTGAATTTGTGACCGGGACTGATTGCATCAGGGAGCAGGTATTTCCTGCCTCTGAAAAGGTTGGGCAATGGAGAGGGTGGGGAAATGCTAATACCATGGGCTTGCCTCCCTAAATCTAACTAGCATCTCAGGTGATAAAAGTTATTACAGAAGATAGCTTGATGGGAGCTGAATAACATTTAGAGTTGGCTGTGTTTCCCCAAGGAGCCGGCTCATTATGCAAATTGGAGGCTCACCATCTAGCTAACATTTGTAGGTTGTTAGACTGATGTTCCCAGCTAGTCTTTTGGAAGCAGTCAAGGCAACCAGGCTTTTGGTTAAAAAAAAAAGTAGGAGGAGATGACTAAAATACCAAGACTCTCCTTTTTCCTGAGGGATTGTCCCTTTTCCTAAGGGACTGAAGAGAAAGCTTTTTACTTTTTTAAGGTTTTGTGAAGACCCCTATTGAATTTGAACTCTCAATGCGTACCATACGGTTCAAGTTGTCTTTTAAAGAAAGCCTGGGTCTATATCCAGATTAGATAAGAACTCTTAACAACTCAACATAAAAAATATAAACAACCCAATTAAAATATGGATAAAAGATTTGAATAGATACTTTTCTAGAGAAGATACATAATCACATGAAAAGATATTCAACATCATTGGTGGTTAGGAAAATGCAAATAAAAACCACAAAAATGAAGTACCACTTTATATCCAGGAGGATAATTATAGTATTTGTAAAATGTTTTATTTATTTATTATTATTGTCATTGTTGTTATTATTTGCAATGCTAAGGATTAAATCCAGGACCGCAAGCATACTTGGCAAGTACTCTGTTACTGAGCTACATGCAGTAGTGGAAAACAACTCATTTAGGTAAGAAATTGGAAATCTCCCACCTGCTTGTAGAAATGCAAAATAGGGTAGTCACAGTTGAAAATGTGGTGGTTCCTCAAAAAATTAAACAAGAATTATCAAATGGCTCAGCAATTCCATTCCTAAGTATAGACTCCAAAGAACTGAAAACAATGTTCAAACAACTGGTACATAAATGTTCATAGCAACAGTATTCTTAATAGCCACAGCACAGGGACAATCCAACCGTCCATCACATGACGCATGGATAAATAAATACGGCATACACATATAAGTAAAAATTAATCAGATTAATAAAGAAGGAAATTGTTGACATATGGATGAATGTTGAAAAGACAAATATTTGATGATTCCACTTATATAAAGTATGAAAAAGTGAAATTTATAGAAACAAAGAATAGCTGCTAGGCAAAGGGGAATGAGAAGTGGAAAATCAATCCCTAGTGGTTTGGGAATATTGAGTGCTCTGGAGCTGATAATGGTGAATGTTGTATAAAAATAAAAATGTGCTTAATATTATAGAGTTTTACACATAAAAGCAGTTCATTTTAGCTGAGCACGATGGTGCATGTCTGCAATTCCAGCTGCTTGGGAGGCTAAGCACAAATTCAAGACCAGCCTAGGCAAGATCTGGTGTTAAATAAAGTAATTTTTTAAAAGGGCTTAGAAGTAGCTCAGTAGTAGGAATAGAATGCAGGATCTTGTGTAGATCCTGCATTCTATTCCTACTACTGCAAAAACAAACAAAAATCAAAAACAGAAAGTTAATTTTGTCATGTATAGTATACCACAATATTAAAAAATAAAGTATTAAAACATGTTATAACAAGGATGAACCTAGAAATACTATTGTAAATAAAATAAGTAATCCCTAAAGGAACACATATTATCTGATTCGATTTATATGAAATATTCAGGACAGATAAATCCTTAGAGAACCGGTTGGTGGCTGCCAGGCGCTCCAAGTGGAAGGAATTGAAAGTGACTGCCAGATGGTTGTTATGGATTAAAAACTGGTGGTCAATTCAACATGGTGCTGAGTGAGATGGTCCACCTGAGGGAAATTGCCAGCATTAATAGAGACGTGGAGAAGATGAGTGAGGCGTTGTGGGTTTCTCTAAGTGTTGCTGTTTTGAGCCATTGGTTCTTCTAGAGGAGCTTGTCATGCTGGCTTCCGTGATAGGAATTTGGCCATAATCATTGGAGGAGCTTGGGACCTAGTCGCTGAGAGTGGCTGTGGCTCACTTTCGGAGAGCTCTGGTCTTTATATTAAACATTGCTTCCTGGCTCTGGAGGGGAAGGTGTGTGTTGTTACAATCTCTACAAGAAGCTTGTCCCGCTGGCTTCCTGGCATGTACTTGACTATCTCATTGTCAGAGAAGCTTGGGACCTCACTATAGGGCTTTTCAGGGCAGTCCTGGTCCTTATTTTAAGCATGACTTATTGGTTCCAGTGTAGAACCCTCAATCTACTGGCACAGCTCCTTCATCCCACTGGCATAGACTTTCTAGCTTCCACCACTGACCTTTGGACCTTTCCAGCACGGATCCCTAAAACAGACTGGCATGAGTCCTTGTCATAGGCTCTAGGTCTTCATTGGACTCATGAAGGACATTGCTATGGGATCCACACCTTTTGCTGAATATGCTGGGTCTTTAGTGTTGTGACAGATTTCCTGCATATTCTTGTGTTCAACTCTGGGTGACCATCATAAAATAATATAAATTCTGTATCCTGATTGTAATTGTTCTCCCCGCAACCCCTGACTATAACAATGGTACAGTCAGTTTTTAGTGTAATAAAATCTAGGCAGAGATGAGGCTGCCACTGTGCAAATGCACTAACATCACTGAAATGTGTTTTTAGAATGGTTCAATGTATCTGTGTGAATATCACCTCAAATTTTTTTTCTGGACACAGGAGAGGCTCCTTCAGAGTGAGCATGGGTCATCCTCACCTGAAACTCACACTTGGCTTTATTCTTATCATGAGTAGTGCATATCATTCCCCAAACCTGTAATAACAGTTTCTTAACTGTTGAACCCAATAGGTTGCATTTAGGAAAAGGATGCTTGGAAAGTAAGGCACCTCATGTTGCAAACATATCACCTCCACAGAATATGTGGCCAGCGAACGATGCAGCAAGAGCAGAGACGGAGAAATGCCGAGCAAACGGGAGCTGAGATGTGCAGCATCTCCAGGGATGACCTAGGAAATGAGAGCACACTCAGAGTCCCAGTTAGAGGCTGGACTTCCAGCATTCGCTCAGATGGGATGAGACCCTTGTAACCAGAAAGTTTGAGGACATTTAATTTATTCCAAGAAGCACGCCACACAGCAGCTATGTACTTATAGAATGACTTCTGAAGAGGCTCACACTCAGAACAGAATATAGACTCCACCACTACCAGCTCTTCCCAATCCTTGGAAGTTACTGATCCTTCATCCGAGCAGCCAGGCAAAGGGATCCACACGGGGAATTCTAGTGTCCCCAACTCTGGCTCATGATCCTTGCTTGGTGGTAGCAAGGCACTTTGCTAAAATTCCAAATATATCAGGGGTTTGAGCCACAGCAGGAGTCACTAGGGCCTTAGAGAAAATTCATTTGCTCCAGTTGGGGACAGGTGTAGGAATATGATGAACACAGAACCCCGACCAGTTCCCAGTTCTGCTGACTATAACTTAAGAGCACAGCTGGATGCCCCCATGCAGTACGGGCTCCATGCAGGCAGGTGCTTAGCTTATTCAGAGCAGTATTTCTAGTTCCCAGGACACTGCCTGGCACACAGCAGGTTAAAAAAGTAATCATGTGCAGCAGAATGAGAGACAGGAAGAGAGAGGAGTTGACCCAAGGTGTGCACTAAGATACTCATTTAAACCTCACATGTGAGACCCCTGGAAACCCTAAAAAAGACAGCTGATCCACAGAGTGGGGACCCAACTCCACTTCCGGTTGAGGTGGGTTGGGTCAGTGTAATTCCTTCACTAAAACCCACTCAAGGGTACTTTTGTTGTTTTTGTTTGTTCTGTTTTTCAGTACCAGGATCTTCACTGAGCAACATCCCCCATACGTACATTTTTATTTTTAATTTTGAGACAGTGTTTCCCTAAGTTGCCCATACTGGTCTTGAATTTGTGATCCTCCTGCCTCTGCTTCCCACAATACTGGGTTTACAGTGGCATGCCACTATGTTTGGCTGCTTTTGCTTGTTTGTAATTTTTGTTTTTATTAGTACATGTTTGCAGTGCATAATTACATTCATCATGAGGAATTAGTACATCTTTTTTTTCCTTCTGTTTACAGATTCTTTTTACTTAAAGGCCCATAAAAATTTCTTTGAGACACACAAATAAAAAACAGGAATCACAAAACTATGACTTAATAGTATTATTTTATATGTCCATGTCTAGTATTTCTGGGACCTTCAACAAAGTGAAATAGTTTCCTTTTAATAGTGTTCCAGATTTTCAAAAGCAACTCGCTGACCACAAACCAGGAAGGCCAATGTCAGGGTGATAGGGTATGTGTTCTCCTATTCTGATTGGTACCAGTCCTACGAACTCAGCGTAAACCATAGGATTAGTCCTGCTTTGCGCAAGAATGGGGCTATTCGGGAAGTTGACCGAGTCCTTTAAATAACAGTGAAGATTTGTAAGCCAAACTCACGCATCATGTGTGAGCCTCACCATCCAGGAACGTGAGAGCCTATATAATCTTCTGTTCCTTAACACCCTCTATCTGCTACACAGACATGGCTCCATTCTCATTAGTAAGCATCGGACATAGACTATTGGTAAGCCTGTAAGATTTCCATGACCACATTTCTTCAGAAGGCAGCTTGGTGCTGTGAATTACAATTGACAACATGTCCTTAGACACAGCCACCTACAACAACCAGGAAAAATTACAGTGCCTGACAACATGTGCATCCTGATTGATTGTGAAAAAACAAAGAGAAAACATTGGAAACAAGTTAATGCCTACTCCTGGGAGAAAGTGGAGCAAGCTTAAGCTCTTGGGAGCAAGATCTACCCAGGCTGTGAGATACGTGGATGCTGGCAAACGTTCACTGCTTCACCAGACTTCAGTTGGGTACCTGAGCCTCCTCCTGGTCTACCTGCACATGCCCCTGTAAAAGCCAGCTTTAATGAAGAACCTGCAATGTTAGTTTAGCAAGAACCTCTACCCTTGATATATGATCAAGTTTATTATTTCTTCAATCTCCCTGTTTATATCTATTGCCCTGGCCTGCCTTCAGTGGGAACCTTGTTAAGTAGATTTGACAGAGTCTTTCTAACATATTTTAGACGTTTTCCATCCACTGACCTCCCCGCCCTGTTTCTTGGCTATCCATCTTCCCTTGGCTGTGCTATATTCAGAGTTGAGCCTGATCTCTCTACCCAACTGCAAGATCCTGCCACAGTTGTTCCTACACTGATTGCCATGACCCTAAATAATTGTTTTACTTTCATAAGAATGAGTTGAGTTCCAGGCTTTGCTCTTGAAGTTGTTACAGGACTGTGCCTAGGTTTTCAGGCACTTGGCACTTGCCTCCTAGTGGAGACTACCCTTTCCTGACCTCTGGGATGTCCCTCATGTTGCCTATTACCTGTCACCCTCAGAACAGTGGTGTTTACATATTTTATGATATACCATGAAAACATTTGTACAATGATTTTAAAATCTGATTTCAAGCCAATGGGTCATACATGAGGGCAATGACTGCACACTCAATATGTCCTAATAGGAAAAGAACAATGACTTAGCATCACTTATTAGCACAAAGGTTTAAAACAAGAGTAGATTAAAAGAAATAGATTGGTGTGCTAAGAACTATTGAATACTTTCAAAATTTCTCGAGCTGTAGCAAACCCAGAGTACCTCCAGCAAGGGAAGGGTGCCCCTCTTCCATTCTGTGTCACCTGGCGCAGTATCACAAAAACCTATTAAATTCAAGTTAATAACACAAGTCCGTTTTGCTCATTTCTCATCCAATTTGACAGATACAACTTGTCAGATGATGTTTTCTTGTGGTGGCAACTCTGGGTTATTCTATCTTGGCTTGAGTCTTGGCCTCACATTCTGGTTGTGTGATCTTGGGATGTGTAGTTAGTTTCTGGTTTCCTGCACTTACAACGCAGGGAACACACACATAATTGTCCTGACAATTCTGTGGCTGGCATGCAGTTAGTTCTATTAAAATTTGGCTATTTTTTGTGAGTTGGTACTGGGTGTACAATTGCAAGTAGGACACATACTTGTCCTCAAGAAGCTGGTAGGCTAGAGGACAGGTTGGGTTTATTTCAGTTCAACTATTTGTTCACAGATGAACAATAAAATGTATTGTTCCCCAAAAGATAAATGTCCGTAGAGGCCAATAATTATATACAAATAATTATAATAAATACAATAAAAAAGAAATACACACAAGGAAGGAACAGAAGGTACAGGAAGAGATTTGAAAAAGATTGTAGTATGATTCAGACTTTGCTGGCCTGAATCTCCCAAAGTCTCCACTGGGGAAGCAGGATGGACTCAATGATGAAAGTTTGCCATTCAATGCACTAACAGCAGCAAGGAACACAAACAGAAAGAAAGCTGGATTTTTGAGCCAGCATTTGCAGTATTAACCTCAAAGCAGCAGAAAAATATTGGCTAACCAGGAGAAAGGGAAGAGCAGCAGTAAACAAAGGGGGTATCACAGAGCTCAGCAAGTCAGCAGCAAACAGGGGGCTTGGCTACGGGTTCAGTTGGAGCGTCAAGGGTCGGAACTTTCTTACCATGCAGTGATTTTTCAGTTTTTTGCTTGTTGATTGTCATAGTTTAGATCCTGAATATCCTCTCAAAACTCATGTGCTAAAGGCTTAGGCCCCATGGTGGTGCTAGCAGGAGGTGGGGCCTAGTAGGATGTCCTTAGGTCTTTTGGAGGAGTAACCCCAAAAGGAGACTGTTCCCCAGCCCCTTTATCTTCCTCTTTGACTCTCTGGCTTGTGATATAGATGGGTTTACTCTGCCACAAGCTCAAAAGTGCCATTCAGCAAGCCCAACAGTGACCCAAGTAATAAGCTCAACTGTTCCTGGACTGGGAACTTTAAAACTGTGACCCAAAACAAACCTTTCCTCTCTATAAATTAGTTATCTTGGGTATTTTTTATAGCAAAAAAAAAGCTTACACAGTGACTCTTCTAAAAATGCCTGTTTTTTTTTTTTAAAGAAAACCCAAAAAGTTCAATCCCTCCACAATTTTAAGTGGAAATTTAATTTCTTTGTCATTAGTTTATAGATACAAAAGTATATTTTCTAGGATACTACAGATAAGCCTTTCAACATATCTTTGTCAATTTTTTTTCCTACTGGGGACAAAACCCAGAGCCTTGGCATTGAGCTACTATCCCATCCCTGTATTTGAGGTAAGTCTTGATAAATCACTAAGTTACTCAAACTGGGCTTAAAGTTGGTGTCTCCATGCCTCAACCAATCACAGGAGTAGAATTCTAGGCATGTCTCACCACACTGGCTTTTTGCCCTAGGTTGAATCCTTTTGGCTTGTTCTCCTTATGATAAATAACTGCCCTCTGATCTGCTTGCCAAAGCCAATCCTCACTGTCAACTTGTTAGCCAAATCCAAGTCACAAGACAGTGGCAATAGTGAGGAGCAGGCACAGATGATTTGGAATAAACAGGGCACGGCAGCCACTGGCCGGAGGAGTGGGAAAAGCCAGGTAGGAGGTGAGCAAGGGGAAGATGACAAGTTTGACAAGGTGGCAGGCAGAAGGAGGGCTGGGCTGACCTACATCAGCAAGAAGCCCTGCTTCGGGATCAGAGATTGTATCACTACTATTGTGAAGTCTACAGTGATAACAGGTGGCAGCTGCATACATTTCCATGTGAAACAGGGAGGCAGGAAAACAGTTCTTAAGTGACTTGTTTCTGTTTTTTTTTTTTTTTCTTTTTTTGTACTGGTAAGTGAACGCAGGACCTTCATATTGAGCAATATCCCTAGCCCTCCTTTTTCCTTTATCTTGAGATAAGGCCTTCCTAAGTCTCTAAGTTGCCTATGATGGGCTTAACTTGCAGTCTCCCTGCCTCAGCTTCCAGAGTGCTGGAATTATCGGCAAACTCCTAACTTTTTACACAGTTCACATACAGTGTAGCATGAACCTTGTCTGCCTGGGTCACCCACAATTCCATTCTTTCTTATAAAATGTTTGTCCAGGTCCAGTTCCAAATCATCTTAATATATAAAACAGCCTGACATACTTTTTCTCAGATGGTAAATCATATCTGCTTTTGGTCTAATGTTGGATGGAATGCAAAGAATCAAGGGGAAACAGTAAAAAAAGGTTCACAAAAAAAGCTAACTAAAATGAATCCTCTCACATCAGACTGATATTTCACAGTAAATATAAAAAGTACATTTTTTTTTGGTCTTTTTCGTTTTTATCAGTACCAGGGATCGAACTCACGACTGCCTGCTTGCAAGGCAGGCGCTTATGCCACTGAGCTAAATCCCCAGCCCCCAAAAGTACATTTTTATTAAACTTTTTTTTAAACTAAACTGTATGAAAATAAGTTTATGTTAACAGGTTATACTTGCAATTACAAATTATTGTTTTGGATAAAAATGAATGTTGTGTGTTTTAAATGTGTAAATAAAACTATAAGACAATTTGTTATTACCTCACATGGAAGATGCCGGGGGGGGGGGGACAGACCACAGAGATACCATGAGGTACAGCTTCATGCACTGGCTTGGAACTGAGCTGTGTCAGTATTACCTGTGGACTTACTTTGCAATAGTCCTAATGCCAGCATTGGGAGGCTCCTACATATTACTGCACAAGCCAGGTATAATTATATCTTTTAAGAGATTTTAATTATAAAAAAGAGATAGATTTGATAAAAATTTTCCACCTTGTGGATAATAAAGTGATCCCACAAGAAAGTTTTAGGCCAACGGAATTATTCTACATGGTTTTGTGGTGATGGATGCAGAAGTTCAGCCATTTGACAAACCCCAAAGAAATGCACACTCCAAATTGTTTACCATGCATAAATAGGGGTCCTGTAAAGGATGGGCCTGTGACAAACAAATTTTATTATATGACATAACCTCACCAAAGGGGAAGGGGATAAAGCAGTTAGTAATTTGAAAAAACTATCTTAATTTGACAGTAAGGGGGAAAGACAAATAAAACTACATATAAATACATGCTGTAGTTGATACTTGGTAAATTAGTTTCCACAGGAATTCTGAAACTATATATATGCTGTGGCAAACTATTTTTACTCAGAAAGTAGGGGATGGGAGGTAGGGAGAGAAAAGAAGAGAGTGGGAAGAAGAGAGAGAAAGACAGAGAGAGATTTCAAATGCTACTCAGTTATCCCACATAACTGAGGAGGACAAGAATATTCAAGGGGGGAAAAGAAAAAAATAGAGCATTACTCGGCTAAGAGTTTTACATTAATTACTTCAATAATCATGACAACAGTCTTACAGATACCTTCTACAGTTTATAGATGAAAAACCAATACTTGGAATGCTCATAAAGTTTAAACATCAGTCAGGATACTGTATAAAATTCAAGGCAGAGAAAACTTCCTCAGGTTCTATAATGGTTGCTATATTGTGTCAACTTGAGAAAGTCAGAAGTTTACCTAAGCCATTCAGCAGGGGACCAGGGTCCTTACTTTGTAGCTTCCTCAGCCTATGCAAGAGATGGTGTGAGTGCTATATCCACCCCAGGGGCATAGTCTGCTTACAATATAAGCAAGGAAAAAGAGGCTTGTTCCCTGCTTTTGCTCCTGCTGCCGCTTTGAAGTATTGCCCCTATGTCAAGCCACCCTGCCTTGAAGCCAGCTGAATAGGGACTGAAACCTCCACAGAGAGTGAGCCAAATAAACCTTTCCTTCCTTAATTTAATTGTCAAGTATTTGGTGTCAGCAATGAGAGAAAAATAACTAAGGTTGTAACTCTGAATGTTTCTATCAGGAAGAAAATTTGGAACATCCATAAAGAGGACAGAGAAATATAGTCACTTAATAAAGTAGATCAATGACTCCATATATTTGCAAATAAGGTGAGAGTTCAACTGGAATACAAATTTACACACAAGGATGCAACAATATATGTCAGTAATAAAGAAGATCAGCAGATAACAAGGGAGGGGTTAATGTGGGAGAGGACTCTTATAGGCCCAGTGCAGCCATTCTGTTTAGAAAAGCTAAGTAAAAGGTCAGTTCCCTTTAGGCGCTTGAGTAAGCCCATTTCATTAGAAGGGACTGGAAACTAACTTCAGTACCAGTGTATATGTGTTGCTTGTAACTCACTGCACATATATCCATACATAATGTCACTATTTGATAACTTCATAAAGAAGCTAAGTAAAGCCAGCTTTGCTTACATCTCCCCGCCTATAATCCCAGCCCTTTAGGAAGCTGAAGCAGAAGGATTGCAAATTTGAATGTACTCCTTGCAAGATCCTGTCTCAAAAGAAAAGCTATGGGCTAGCTCAGTGTGAAGACCCTGGGTTTAATCTTCCTTATCCTCCCTACCCCAAAACAAAGCAAAAGTAAATATTTAACAAGTATGTATGTATGATTACATAATACGCTTTATGAAATCATCAATACAACCCTAGTAACATACATATTAATATTCACAAGTATATATACATAAATGAGGGTTGGGGAGGTTAAGTAACTTACCCTAGTTTATGCAATCCTGTAAAAAAAGCACACTTGCCCACTTAGTCACACATAGCTAGTGACAGAGATACACAGACATATGCATCATTAAGCAATTTTGTTTTGTTGAAAATATCAGAGTGTACTTACATAAACCAAGATGGCTATGTCACTATCTGATAGGTCCACCTTTGCATATGCTGTCTAAAATGGACTAAACTGTCATTATGACTGTATGTATGTATAGATAGGTACACCTGTATGTATATGTATGTGTTATGTAGTATGTGTTATTGTATACACCTCCTATAATGCCCTCTACTTGAGGATCAGTGAGTATCATGTCTATGATTAGGTTACTAATCAGTTTATTTTGACTTGATGATAAGGGAGATTATCCAGGATGGAACAGACCTAATTCGGCATCTTTTAAAGATTATGATGTATCAGAGAGAACCTTGAAGGAGTAAACTGCCATATTGTGAAGGGGACCACAATAAAGAAAGGATGTGAGAGTAGCATCTAGGAAGAGAGAGCAGTAACCAGCTGACAGGAAGACTAGGGACGCCTTAGTCATATGATTGCAAGAAATCAGTTCTGGAAATAACTTTATTTGCTAGCGTTTTATTGCTGTGATGAAATACCTGAGAAAATTACTTAGAATAAAATTCATGGCCTCAGAGGTTTCAGTCTGTGGCCAGTGGGCCTTAGTGCTTTGGTCCTGTGTTGGCACAGTAGATCACAGTGGCAGAAGCAAGTGATGGAGGTAATCTGTTCACCTCATGGTAGCTGGGAAGCAGAGAGAAGAAGGGATAGGGTCCCAGTATTCCCTTCAAGCCCATATTCCGAGGACCTAATTTTCTTCAAGTAGACCTCACCTCTTAAAGGATCAACCACCTCTCAATAGTGCCATAGGCTGAAGATCAAACCTTTAGCACTCAGACTGTAGGTGAACATTGTAGGCACAAACCCTAATATCTGGGCAGCTTAGAAATATAGATCTACACTTCAGAGTCTCCACGTGGGTATGAAGTCAGCAAGTATTTTGGTTTTAGCATCAGCAGACCCTTAGCAGAAGAATTAACAAAAACATTTCAGATTTCAAGTCCACAGATATTGAAGTAGTACAAGGGTGTTGATTTTGGCCACTAGATTTAAGACAATTTCTGTACTTAGAAACAAATTAAAAATACATGGTTTTAAAATTTTTTATTTATGTTTTATCTTTAATGGCACTGCGATTGAACTCAGGGTTTGTACACTGAGGAAAGTCCCCAACACTTTCATATTTATTTTGAGGTAGTCTTACTAAATCATTAAATTTTCCAGACTGGCCTTAAACTTCACATCCTCCCACCTCACCCTTCCTCAGTGCTGGGATTACAGGTGTGTGCCACCATGCCTCACTTTATTTTTTTTATTTTTTGAGATAGGGTCTCATTATGCTGCTAAAGGGTGGCTTTGAACCCCCGGGCTTAAGTGATCTTTTTGCCTCAGCATCTTGAGGAGCTAGCTAGGACTAGAGGAATGTGTCTCTATGCCTCACTTACTTTTTTTTAAAAGTTATTTTATAAGCTTAAAAATTTGATTTTCTGATTATGAGTAAATGATTACATATTCATAACAAAAATATAAGAAATTTCAGAAATATACATAAAATATTTTAATTCTAGAGCTAACCACAATGTTAATGGCACATTTTATTCTTTTTCTATTGTTTTTATGATGGTATTGTGTATATTTTTTGCTACAGTTTTAAATGTGTACCCTTCTATGGTTTCATGCATATTTTTCAGAAACAATAAATATTAATAAGCATCACTTTCCAAACTATGACTTATACATTCTACAAGATATTAATCAATTTTGCAAGAACAAAAGTGTGTAAATAAGTTTGGGAAACATGGCTTATTATATCTCTGCTTAAATCATCATGTAAAAACTTGAGGAAATTAGTAAGAAAGAATAAAACAATTTACTTTTGGTATTATTTCACATAAAGTTATTTTACACCCGAGGACAGATTCTTCCTCTTACATATCTTCTCATTAATATTGATTCAAATCATGCACAATTTAAATGACCCCTGAATGAAACAAGGAAATATACTTAACTTTCATGGACTTTGAGATTTTGAGTTAAATTATGTGGAATCTCATTATTGTATTAACTAGTGCACAATAAACTATTTCCTATGGTATAATCTCAAAAATGCAATAAGTAATATTTTAAAACTACCTTTTTTTTAAAAGCAAAAGCTATGTAAAGCAGTGAGGGTGCATGCAGCTCAGTGGTAGACTATGTCAAGGAATCAGAACTCAAAGTACCACCATTATATATTATTTACAGTTCGATATTTATAGCACTGCATTTTACTGAGATTTTGCATAAAATGGCACGTAAATGGAGAAAAGTCAGAAAAATGATAGGTTCATGTTGGAATTTTACATAAATGGAATTAGATATTTTTATATAGATACAGAAGGCAAAAAAAGTCATCAACATGGTTGAAAGATGCAAGTTTTTGGATCAACAAAAAATGTAATTCCAAAAGTGATCATCACGAGCGATAGTTAAGGGTGGGAGCAATTTCCCGCTCTGTGCAAGGCTGAATACTCCTAAAATTGTCTCCTACTGTAGATTAACGCGTCTTCTGCCAAAGTGGAGTAGTAAAATGAGAGTAAAATCCTAAAATGTGAGTAAAAGCCTCATAATAAGGTACAGTCTGTAAAGATTAAACTCAAGAAAATCAGCTCTGTTCTTTTCAAAGAAAGTCAGTTTTGGGCATCAATGTGCTTTGGGAAACAAGGTTGTAGCAATTCGTGCACAACCTGTTTGTAACACTACAGCATACAAATCATCGATTTAAGGAGCTGTACCGTCGCACACGCTCCTTTCGGCCTAGTAAAACAAAACATCACCTTACCCGTTCTTGTTTTACAGATGAGGGTCATATTCACACTGTTGATAAGAAGAATAGGCTCTAGCTGGAACTAGAGCTTGTGTATCTCTAAGACAGTGTCCAATTCACGTACACCGTGGCCTAGGTAAGCGCTCCATCACTTTTGCTTCAGCTTTTATGGAGTAGTGGGATATTAATGAGCAGTCTGCTTTCCCAGTTCAGGATTTCAGACCCAGCTTTCTCCGTGTACGTATTTATAATTGCTAGGGGAATCAAAATATTTTTTGGTGGGCTGACGCGAAGCCAACACTAAAGCAGTTCTCACTACATGACACCAGGGACTCGCAAACCCACTTTGAGGCCTGCTCCCAGCTTTCGTAAACACGAAGTAGGGTTGGCGGCTCTGGAAGATGACGTATTTCCGGGGGCGCGCGCCGTCAAGCACTTTCTAGAAGGCGGACGCAAGGGGCGGGGCGAAGAGGGCGGGGCGTTGCTGAGGGCGACAAGGCCGCGGGCTTGAGCTTCAGGCGGGAGCCGGGCTGGGGCGGGGCGGGGCGGGGCGTGGCCTGCTCTGCTGCGGGCGCCGGCTTGTACATCGCCGGGCGGGGCCGCGCGCGGCCTTCCCAGTGCCTTGCAGCACATCCAGTTTGGGCTCCCTGAGCTCTGGGTTGGTGCGGGCCTGTCCTCGTCCTGTGCGGCTCCAGCCCGGGTCCCCTCGCAGCTCTCAGGGTCGCCGCTGGCGCCGCCGCCCGACCCGCAGGCCGCCGCGGGCCGCGGAGCCCATGAAGGCACGGGCCCCGCCGCCGCCCCCACGGCGTCGCCGTCCTCCCGGGACGCCTCGAGCGGGCGCGGGCATGGGAGCGGCCTGAGCGCCGGGCAGCCGCGGGAGCTGGAGGGGAAGGCGGCGCCGCTGCTGGAGGCGGGAGCGATGGCGGAGAAGCGCGCGGGCGCGCAGGCCGCTGGCGGCAGCTGGGTGAGCTGGGCGCGCGGGGGCCGGGGCCAGGGTCCGGTCGGGTCGAGTTGGGAGTCAGGGTTCGGGGACCAGGCGGCCAGGTTGGGCTCGCGGAGCCGGGGCGCTCCTTAGGAGCAAGGTTCGTTTCGAGAATGGGCTTCTATCACTGAGACAAAAAAACTTGGGGCGATTTGGTTGTTTCAAAAGGCGAAGTAATAACTAGGGTGTTTGGATGGAGTGCCTCCATTACTGCGCCGGTTGACACAGGTCTGGGGTGCATTGTCTGCCCACACCGGCTTGGAGAAAGCAGGGAGCGCCCCAAGGCCGCGCGCGCGCCGCAGACTCCCCAGCAGCCGCGGCGGGAGCGGCCGTGCGCCCCGCTACTCATTCCGCTTTCTCGGGGCGGCCGGGAGCCTCGGCCAAAGGGTAGCTGCTCACCCCAGGACCCGCAAGGAGCAAGTTCAGGCCGGTTTCTTTCTCCGGTGTGAGTGAAGTGGGGATGCCTTTGACACCAGCGCAGGGAAGCCGGGGTTTCCTGGGCCCGAGTTCTGCAGAACAGGCCTCGTCAGTGGCGCGTTAGTTTCTTTTGGTGGAATAAGGGTTTGTCGTTTCTTCAGACTAAGTATAAAAGTATTGAGGGAGAAGAGGAGTAGAGATCTATTTGGAACCTCAATTCTAGTGTAGAAAATGTTACAGCGAATACTATTGATAACCATAGAAGTTTTCCTAAAGAAAACCAGAGTTTTTATGCAAAATATGTGATCAGCCTTAGACGTTAACACTAAAGTTATTGCTTTTAAAGAACGCTACGTGGTAATTTATGTCTACGTATTTCGTGAAGTGAATCCCCATTCATAGAGTTGAGAGGGTAGTAAAGTAGGAGCAATAAGGAAGATAAGCCAGCAGAGCTGGTTTCTAGTGGTGGTTCTGCCAGAGCAAGGTCACATTTGTTTATTGCCTGGCCATTTAGTGGCTAATCTGTAAATGAGGGTTTTTGAAAAAAGCATTGGAGACTCTTCATTTTAAAAGTGAGATCTTTCTAATGAGGAAGGCTTTTCTTAGGAAGGTGGAAGGAAGTTCTGTGGAATTGGTGTCTCTCATTTGGATTTTGATTAAGTGGACCTGTCATCTTCTAGCCCTTAAGCGAGCAAAACCAGCAGCTCCTTTTGTCTTCCTTGAATTGGTGAGCAGTAATTACTAACCAGTGGCCAAGGTAGTAATTTAAGAAGTAACTTCCTTCCTCTCTTCTCATTGCACTAGAAAGTCCAGCTGTGTTTACCAGTTAGAGATTTTAGATTTCCTCTTCTCTGCAATCCTTTGGTTCATTTCCCCCTCAGCATTCTTGACCTAGACTTTGACCGTCCCTTGTGAGACTCTTGGTCACCCCGCCATCAGTATGCCCACCACGTAGCTGATTAAGGTGCTCTAATGTGTAAATGTGATCATTACAACTGTCCTTAATTTTTTTTCATTGGCTGCCTGTGGCTTACAGAATAATAAGTCAACTGCTAGATGGAAGCATTATTAGTATGGGAATTAGTTAAGCATGCTTGGAATTCCAGTGCCCACCTTTATTATTCGCATAGTTTTCATAATAGAATTCACCACTTAGGAGTGTGAGGGCTGCTGCAGCTTGCAGTTACTCCTTAGTAAATATTAAATGGTGGTGTTACTCTCAATCTTATTTGCATGTGAATTTTTAATGGTCACAAATTATAGGTGATCCTCTGACTGTTAAAAATATTCTCGCCAGTTCCCAATCTTCATAGGAAGCAGAACCCTGGAAATTAACTAAGAGCAGGAACTTTTGAGGATGTTTACTCAAAGAAACCTAGTTTATTCCCCATTCCTTCTTTGAATCGTGATAACCTGCTAATTTCCACCCATCTTTCCAAGTTTGTACAAGTGAATAGGATTAGTATTGATACATCAATTCTTATAAACACCGAACGTTTTCTTGGTGTTTGGTGTAGTTAGATGACTAGCACGAGCAGGTGGAGTGTTTTTTTGAGTGTGAAAGCTGGGAAAGCAGTGAATGCCTTTAATTGTAGGTGTTTATGTCATATGCCAGTACTTTCAAATTATGCGTGTTTTTTTCTGCTTGCAGTTTCTCTTTAGTGTCACTTCCTGTGACAGTACTGTGCTGTGTCCTACAGGCTCTGTGATTTGATTTCATTTTAGCGTGTTGTAATTTCCTTACAGCTTGTTTCCTGTGACACTCGTAGTTTCAGGTTCTTTGGTATTACTTCATAGTCACCGGGAGGACTAGCCATGTACAGATAATCAGCTGACAACTTTTCTTTTAATCTCATTTAACACAGAGGTATCTTGACTTGAAAAATATAGTGAAATGTCATGAACTGAAAAGTAAAAAGGCAAGCCTGGTACAGTGATGCATACCTGTAATCGCTTAGCAAGACACAAAACAAAAATAAAAAGGGGCTGGGATGTAGCTTAATGGGAAGGGCTTGGTTTCCATCTCTGTACCACCAAAAAAAGAAAAAACAAGGGGGGGGGGAAATCAAGTATTTCCTGCATGTTTTTTTTTGTGTTTTTTGGCCTAGAAAAGAAGTCTTTGTATCAAATACGCTCTGTTCTCTGCTGTATCTCTTCTGTGCATTCACATACATTTTGAGATATTGTATAACAATTATGGTATACCGTCTTTGAAAGTAGATTTTTTCCATTATGCATAGCACAGGTAAAGTGACTTATATTTGGGCGTTTGATAAGAGTTAAGGATTTTTTTTTAACAAGTAAAATACACTAAGTGTAGTGTAATATTTCACAGTGTTTATGGATTCCAAGAAGCCAGTGTTTGATTTCTAGTTAAGAGCGCTCTTAAGAATCACAGGATCAGTGTTATTTTGGTGACATTTGAAATCTCAAGTTGATTTTCCTTAAATAGCATCAGAAATTCCTGTGAAAGTTAATGTTGGTTTTCTTAGAAGAATATAGGCAAAATAAAGGAGCACCTTCTGTTTTTTTTAAAATGGCTAAAATGACCAGGTATGTAAGACTTAAAAACAAATAGACTTTGTCCTTCAAACTTGTTCTTTTTAAAGTTGTTTTGGCCATTTGAGTGTTTGCTTTTTTAGAATTTTAGAATCAATCTGTCAGTTTCAATAAGAAAACCTTCTGAGATTTTCTTTGAGATTCTGTGCCCTTGAAGTTTAGTTTAGGAAGAATTAATCTTAAGGTCAAGTCTTCTGATCCAGAAATCAGATATCTCTATTTTAGATCTTTTAATTCTGTCAACTGAGATTCCTGTTTTTCAGTTTTATACATTTTGTCAGATTACTCCTGGTTTCATAGGTTTTTAGACTGTTGAATTTAGTATCATTACATAAATGTAAGTTGTAAATTTTTAAAAATTTAAGTTTATAATTGTTCATGGCAAACACTGATTTAGTTTACTTTTAAAAAATTGTTTAATTGTAATGAAATACATAGCATAATGTTTATCAGCTTAACCATTTTTAACTATAAAGTTCATTAGTATTATATTCTCACTGGGCAGCCAGTCTTCAGAAATTTTTCGTCTTGCAAAACAAAATCTGTACCCATTAAACAGTTTCCCATTTTCTCCTCCCTGTTTTTTCTGTGAATTTGACTAGCTCTCATATAAATTAAATTTATCTTTTGTGACTGGCTTATTTTACTTTGCTTAACATCTCAAAATTCATCCATGTTCAGCATGTGTCGGAATTTTTTTGTTTTAAAGGCTTAGTAATAGTCTATTGTGTATGTACCACATTCTGTTTATTTCAGAATTTAGCCCGGGGACATTTGTGTTGTTTCTACCTTTGGGTTGTATGAACAGTGCTGCTGTGAACTTGGATAAACAGCTACCTGTACAAATTTACTTTCAGTCATTTTGGATATTACCCAAAAGTGGCATTGCTAAAACTTATGTTAATTGGCTTTCCAATTGAAGAACAACTAAACTGTTTTCATAATGCCTGTTTCATTTAATATTTGTACGTTGTACCAGGTTTCTAATTCACATCTTCACCAACTTGTTATTTTCTGTTTTGTTTCTGATTGTAGTTGTCCTGCTGGCTGTGAGGTGATCCCTGTAGCTTTAATTTGCCATTTCCCCAGTGATTGTTGGTGTTAAGCATCTTTTCATAGACTTGTTGACCATTTGTATGTATCTTTGGTGAAGCACCTGTTTAAATCCTTTGACCACTTTTAAATTGAGTTACTCTTTTGTTGTGGTTGTTAAGTGTTAGAAGGTCTTATGTGTTCTGGATACAACCCCCTGCTATGGTTTAAATGCTTGTCTCCTTCCAAATTCATATTGAAATTTAATTACCAGTGTTAAGGGGTAGGACCTTGAAGAGGTGAATTGGCTAGGCTTTCACTCTTACCAGTGAATTAAGGCTGTCACTGTGGGAGTAGGTTCCTTACAAAAAGACAAATGTGACCCTCTTTTGTCCTTTCTTCTCTTTTTTTTTAAGACAGGGAGACAGTATCTCACTATATAACTCAGACTGGCCTGGAACTTGATCAATACGCCAGCCTCCTTTGTGCTGAAATTGCAGGTGTGCACCTGCATGCCCGGTCCTACCTCCATTCCCTTCTGCTTTTCTGTGAGATAATACAACAAGAAAGCCCTGGTTACATGCTTGCTTCTTGATCTTGGACCTCTCAGTCTCCAGAATCTGGCATCTGTAAATTCCTGTTACAAATGACTCACTCTATAACACTGTTATAGAAGGATAAAACAGACCAGGTAGTTTGCAAAATCTCCCATTCTGTAGGTTACCTTTTCTTTGGTGGGAGCGGGCTGCTTTTGAGACAGGGTCTTGATATGTAGCCCAGGCTGACCTTGAAGCTGTGGAGGTCCTTCTGCTTCAGCCTCCCATCTGCCAGGATTACAGCCATCTGCCACCACACCTGGCTCAGTAGGTTACCTTTCAACTCTGTGTCCTTTGATGCACAGAAATTTAAAATTTTGCTACAGTACAATTCTCTATTTTTACTTAGTGGTTTTGATACTGTATGGAAGAAGCCATCACAAAATTCACTATCATGAAGTTTAAGCTAAGGATTTAGCCTAGTGGTAGACCATTTGCCCTAGGTTCAATTCCCAGCATCCTTGCCCCACTCCCCAAAGGAAAGAAAAGTCTGTTAGGTTTTATGAAGTCCAATTTACCTTTTCTTCCCCTTGCTTTTTATGCTTTTGGTGTCATATCAAACAATCTATTACCAACTCCAAGAGTTAGCCCCTCTGCCTTTAGTGCTTATGTTTAGGCCATTTATCTCTTTAAAGTATGAAGAAGGTGTCCAACTTTATTCTTTTATGTATGGAAATTCAGTTGTTCTGGCAATATTTGTTGAAGAGACTGTTATTTTCTCACTGATGATTTGGCACCTTTGCCAACCAGTTGGTAGTAGATGCCTGAATTTATTTCTGAAGTCTCAGTTCTGTTTCATTGATGCATATATATCTCCTCGTGCCAGTACTGCCACTAGATAGGGATCCAGGAGGTCCCCCAGAGGGAAGATGGAGACCTCAACTTAGCATGCCAAGTAGGTTCTTGGCTTATATCATGGAGAAAGAATTTGAGGACTCGTTAGGGTGAGGAACTGGCAGATTTACTAGGCAGAGTAGGAAGGGAGACTAAAGACTCCAGCTTGGGCACCTGGAAGGGACACCCTCTGTTGCAGGCGTCAGGCTGGCTTGCGCAGAGAAGCACAAGGCCAGCTTTCAGAGGTGAGGGGAAGTGGGTCACAGGTCTGCTGACCATCACCTTAGTCCTGGTTTCATAGCTCTGGAGAAGCCCTTAGGGCTCAAGGGGCAATTTGATCCTGTGAAATGGCTGCCCATGCTTTGGAAGAACTGATCTCATCAGCAGGTGCTCTACAGATGGGTAGTCTACAGGGCTCTTGCAATTTTGTTTTTGCTTTTGCCTTTGCCTTTGCTTTTTGCTTTTGCTTTTTTTTTTTGAGACAGGAATTCACTATGCGTTCAGGATGGCCTTGAACTCACTGTGTAGCTCAGGCTAGTCCCTCAGCCTTTGGGAGGGCTGGAATTACAGGTGTATCACCCCGCCTGTGGCACTGTGCTTTTACAGTAAGCCTCTTGAAGTTGCGTATCTTATATAACTGAAATGTGAAGTTATAATATATTACAAACTTATTACAGTCAGAGTATATGGTGCTGGTGCTAGGTATAGAGACTAATGGAACAAACTAGAGACCCCAGAAATAACCCACGCATACAGGGCCAACTGATCCTCAAATAGTGGGCCAAGTACACAAAGTAGGGAAAGGATAGTGTGTTTAATTGTGCTGGCAAAACTGGACATCCACATGCAAAATGATGAAATTCAACCCTTATCTTGTACCATAGATGAGTACCAGTTCAAAATGGATTGAAATCTTAAATAAATGACCTGAAATCTTAAAAGTTTTTGTGGTCTGATGTTGGCATAGTACATCAGCTCTCTTTGATCTCTGTGTTTAACATCATTTTATATGCTTTTCTTTTCTTTTGTATCTTTGAATCTAAAGTGAAGCTCCTATAGTGAGCATATTTGGACCATACATTTTCAATCCTGTCAACGTCACCTTTTGATTTGAGAGCTTGATCCATGTAATCATTTAAATTTATCACTAATAAAGAAAGGTATCTATCATTTTGTTCTTTCTAGCATTTTTGCCCATCTTTTCCTCTATTGCTTTCTTTCAATTTAGATGTTCTTTTATTGAACTGTTTTGATTACTTTCTCATTTCCTTTTTCTTCTGTATTGTAGATACTTTATTTATGGTTTCCATAAGAATTGCATATATCTTGAATTTAGAATTATGTATTTTGGATTGTCACCAGTGTTTCTTAAAAAGTATACAGTATTTTCCCTCTAATGATATAATCTGTGGGATTTTATGATTTTATGCTGCAAACATGAATTTATAATTATTTTTATGCATATTTCTTATAAAAAATTTCTGTAGAGAGTAAAAAAGTAAAATTACAAACCAAAAGTTTAGTAATACATACTGTATATTCATTATAATTATAGATGCTTTTAAGTGGGTAGGTATATGGTATATGTCACTTTTATGTGTTGTGACTGTCCTGCATTATCTACGATACTTTGACCTTACTAGGCATGTTTAGAGTGGTCTCATTGCAGTTGTCCTCTACGGTACACTAGAACTGTCTTCACTACCCCACCTGGTACTCCGTGAATAATAAGGTTGTAAAAGCCTGGGTGGTAGAAACGTGACTAGGCCTAGTGTAGTGTTTGGCTGTATCTGGACACCGGTAGGACACCGGTAGGATGTTTTCCCCTACGGTTTGATAATCCCCCGTGCTTGTACTTATCAGTTCTCTGCTGAATTCTTGAGGTGGATCCTCTTAGCTCTCTGGGCTAGTCCTGCTCTGCTCTGCAGCACTTGTCTTTGTGCTCTTGCCTTGATCTCCCTTGACTCTCAGCTCCATCTTAGCTTGGGAACTCCTCCAGGCTTAGCCTAGGCCCACCCTTCAGATGCTGAGGCCTGGAAACTCTGTCCAGGCCTGGAAACTCTGTCCAGGCTGTAAGCTAGGGGAATGATAAAGCATAGCTCCTGATCATCAGGCTCTCTGTGCTTCGATGCTCCGGGTCCAGTGTCTGGGGATTTCCTTCCTTTCCCTTTTCCTGTCCCCTCCCCCTTCCCCTGTTCCGCTTCCCCCTTCCCCCTTCTCTCTTTGCCCCTTCCCTCTTCCCCCTTTCCCCTTCCCCTTTCCCTTTCTTGTTTCCCATTCCCTTCCCCTCCCTCTTTCCCTCCCCCTCCCTTCTGTTTTTGCTTGTCTGCTGCAGAGTAATCTCTTCCTCTTTCTTGGTGTTCTATTTCAGGTAGTTACTTTGTCTTGTTGTAAAGGAAAAATATCTTTGTTTATTAATGTTATCCTTGGGACATGAAATTTATATTGTTTCCAAATAAGCCAGCTTTAGACTTCCTTTGTTGTTTCTGTATTTCCTGTTTATTTTTTGTGCCTTGTTAAAGGTTTATATCTTGTTCTTAAGAAGGTGATTAATTCATTTATTCAGGTTTTCTTTTCTAATGTCCAATTGTATTAATTTTAAATAACAATTACCTCTTAAAAATTTATTTACTCTTATACTCTTATCTGAATGTCGTTGGCTTTACCCATATTCAGTGCTTTTCTCCTCCTTCCTTCCTTCTCCATAAGCCACCGCTGCAGTGTTTAACCGAGCAGAGGACCTTGATGACTGACATTTGTTCTGTTGGGAGGGAAGGGGTGTCTCCTGGCAAAGGCTCTGGAAAAATTCTTGTTTTGATCTGCTTTTTTGACAGAGGGTTTTGCTGTGTATTTCAGGCTTGCCTTGAACTCACCATGTGACCTAGGCTGGCCTGGAACTGGCAGCAGTACTCACCTCAGCCTCCTCAGTGCTGGGCCTATAGGTGTGTGCCACCATATACAGTATTGAAGAAGTTCTTTCTCATACCGTTTTTAACTGTGGTACGCTTCCCAATCCCCTTTTTGCCCTCTCTTAAGTTTCACTCTATTAGGAACTATACTGATATTCTCTCTGTACTGTATTAGACCTTTTCAGTGAGATAGAGGTAGCACCTAAAAACCCGAGCTTCCATAGTCCTTGCCCAGGCCTGCCCTTCATTGCCCTCCACTTCCCTCCACTTTGCTTCATTTTTTTCTAGTCCGAGGGTTTGATGCCGGGGTCTTTGCACTGAGCTACAGCGCTAGTCCTCTGCCTTTTAAGTATCCTTTTGTTTGTTTTAAATTTTGAGGTTGGGTCTCACTGAACTGCTAAGTTGCCCAAACTGGCCTTGAACTTTTATTTCCTTTTTTGAAGAGGGGGTGGGGCTTGAACTTTTGATCGTACTGCCTCTGCCTCCCAGAGTGTTGAGGATGTAGTTGTGCACCACCGTTCCCAAATTCTTGCCTTTCCACTTAATCCTCCTAAATCAAATCAGTGGTTCTGTCACTTACCTGGTTTTGTTAGAATGTTGTGGCTGTTATTTTATTTACTGTGTTCTAAGGAAAGTTGGCTTGCTTCACTGACCATAGTGCCTCCATTCTTCTGACTGCTCTAAGGTGGCGATAGTGCAGTGTGTGTTGGACTGGAGATAAACTCTAAGCACTGTGGATAACTGCCTTACTGGAACTGACCCGGGTGACGTGGTGGTACTAGAACCTCCTCATCTCCGAGTTGCAGCCTGGTCTTTACTTGACAGCTCAGCTCCATATGTTTCAGAGTTTATTATACAGTCAGGTTTGCATTTCTTGTTCTCCAGTAGAGGAAGGAATAAGTAGCACTCCTAAGTTACCTGAGCATCATTTTGTTTTCCTGTACAACCTATGACATTCTAGCTCTCCTCATCTCTGTTGTATGTTACTTAATTAGGTCAACTTAGGTCAGCTTATCTGAAGAACAAAGAATCCCCAGGACAGCTTGCTGCCACCTCTTCTTCATCATCATCTTCTTTTTTTAGTTGATTTAAGTTTCTTGGTGCAATGGAGGTACACATAATGACCATCATTGTACGGAATTTGTACCTGTACGTGATACATATTGACCCCTCCCTTTTTATCTCCATGCCCATTCCTTTTTTTTCAAAACCCCTTCCCCTCCCCATTTGCAAATCTTGGTTTTCCTTTTATCCTTTTTTTCCATTTTCTCGTTCCCTTCCCTTTCCCATCTCCATAGTTCCCTTTTCATTTTGAGTAGTTTCTCCCTATTTCACAGTATCTATTGTACATTTTTGTTCCTATTTACATTGAGTTTCTCACATCAGAGGGATAATGTAATATTTACATGTGTGTCCAATCTGTTTCACTTATGATTATGGTTTCAAGGTCCAGCCATTTAGCTATAAAAGTCTTAACTCTTTCTTTACGGCTGACTGATACTCCATTATATTAAAAAGCCACATCTTTTTTATCCATTCATAGGCTGATGGGCATTTGGGTCACTTCCAAGATTTAGTCATTGCAAACTGCTGCTATAAACATGTTCAAATATATTGCTGTGGTATGATGCTTTTAATTCTTCTGGGAAAACAGGGGACTATAACTGGGTTAAATGAGACCTCCAGTCCTAGTTGAGTTTTTTGTGTGTTTGTTTTTATTTTGGGCTTTTTGTTTGTTTGTTTAGTTTTTGGAATTTGCGGTTTGGGGTTTTTTTTGAGGTGGGGTCAAACTTTGAGTGATTCTCCTGTTTTAGCCTGCCAAATACTGAGAGTATAGGTGTGAGCCACTGTGCCCCATAAACATCTGATTTTTGTGGAATCTCCACACTGATTTCCACAGTTGTGGCAGCAGCTTACGCTCACACCAACAGTGGAGAAGAGTTCCTTTTTCCTCATAGCCCATCCAGCATTTGTTCTAGTTATAAAGGGAGAATCTTGGGACAGACACACAAATGAAGAACCTTATACATATAGAAGACACTTTGGAAGAACAGACATTTCCTAGAGAGGCCTCAACCAGTGATAAAGCTATGTACTGTAAGAAATTTATGAACATCAACACAGGAAAAATAAAAACCAAACGATTAAATTAAAGAATAAAAATGACAAGACACAGAAGCAAAACAAACCCCAGACCTCCAGCCCACCCAGAACAAGTCCAAGGGATAGAATGGGGTAGAGAAAAATAGAGGCCACCCATTTGAAATTTCTGAAACAATAGCAGCAAAATTTCAAAACCAGGTGCATGAGATTGTAGAGAAAATCAGATCAGAAATAGTCTCCCTGGTGAAAAAAAGACATGATAACTGCTGTTCTCCTCCATAACTCCTGTCATGCCCTGCTGTCCTTGTCCTGCACTGGGGCTGTCCTTGTCCAGCCAAAGGGAGTGCTGAATTTCCTGGCCCGAGGGTACTTGTGCTCAGCTGGTCATGGGTTGGGGCAGTGCTAATTTCCCATTTGTCCTCCCTGAGGCTGCTGGAGAATCCAAGTCCATCTCTTGCACCAGTGGTGGGGCAGGAAGAGTTGAGAGTTTCACTAGCAGTCCTCAGTGCTGTAAGCCAGTCCCTAGCCTTGTTGTTGATAGAGATTTTAGTTAGCAGTTACGGTGTTGGACAGACAAAGAAAAAGAAGAAAGAACAAAAAAGAATAACAAAAAATGGGCGACCCATCATGGAGCGAGCAGTCACTTACCCTTGTGGTGTGCCAGCAAAGTTTGTTGCCAGGTTGTAGTGTCCTTTGTTTGCAGGAAGTCAAAAGAATGAGGGGCCTTACATCCTAGGTCTGTACCGTATGGATTTGAGTTTGTCACCCCTTTGCAGTCAGCCCATTTTTGTTTTGTTTTTGGTGGGAGGGCTTCCTGCTCCTGTCTCCATAGGGTAAATCCTCTGGCATCCCTGTGTGCCACTTTATCATTTTATATAGGCCTATGCCTATATTTTGTTTGATCTACAAGTCTCTTCCTTCAGGTTAATTTTGATATCAAGAGTGTATGTCCCTCCCTTTCTTTCAGTCACCTGTGTTTTTAGTTCATTTTTCCTGAGAAATTCCAGTGAGTCCTTTATTCAGCCATCTCGAGTCCTCTATCAACAGCCAACTTCTTAAATTACTACATTTAGAAAACATTGAGCATTCAATTAAGATTATAAGGTCTATGAAGTACTTAAAGTATCTTCTCTAATTTGCAGAGATTGCACAATGCAAAGTACAAAAAATTCATGAAGGGTCTGTAACATGGAACTGTAATATGATGTTGCCTACCAAAAATAGTGGCTTTATGTTTTAAATCAGTAGCCAACCTCTGACACACATGAGTTCTATAGGTCACTGGCGGCATGCTCTTTATAGAGACTTGGGTTCCAGGCCTCTCTGTCTCTCTCTCTGCCTCTGTGTCTCTCAATTTTGTGACTGCTATAAGGTGAGCACCTTTCTTGGCCACATGCTCCCACCATAGACCCGAAAGTGAAGGGTCACTGACCACAGATTAATACCTCTAAAGTAGGCCATTCCTTATAAGTTGTTTCAGGCATTGTGTCACAGTCATGGAAAACTGACTATCCCAACTTCTAGTCCTAAGCGTTTAGACTAAGAGATGCTCAACCTGTCCTGTTCCTGGTCCTTGATAGTGACAGGCTTCTTCTTTTCAGCATTCCACGTGCATATGCTGCTGTTTGTACATTTTCTTAACTTTAGTTCTGCCCTGACCACTCTTACAATACTGTCTTTGAGGTTGATTATAACTGTACTTAGTGGTGTGATCTCTGCCCAGAATCAGTTGAACTGGAAGTTTATGGTACAGTAAGAGTTTTCCCTTGAATGTTGTATTGCAGTTAGAGTGATCATCTTTACTGTTTTCTCCCAAATAAGGTATCATTTGGATTTTACTTGAGAAACTATAACATTTTGTATCTGGGACTAATTCATACACTGTTGTTTTCCCTCTTGGTTTGAAAGAAAAAACTCCTCATAGAAGTGGCTGACTCATTCTTTAACTGAAGTGGCTGTGTTGTCTGTCCTTCAGAAGCCTGGCCACAGTGAAAACAAAGCAGGCTGTGCCAGGAGGAGGTGTGTCAGGGAAGGGATTGTCACTCTCCTGCTTCCTATTAGCAGGCTGCTGGTGTTTACTATGCACTTTTTTTTATTTTTTTGTCTTTTTTGTCTTTTTTCCTTTTTATCAGTACCGGGGATCGAACTCATGACCACCTCCTCGCATGGCAGGCTTATGCCACTGAGCTAAATCCCCAGCCCCATACTATGCACTTTTGAGCTGAGGCTCTTGTGTTGTGCAGAGGTAGGCTACTTTCAGCATTATCTCTTTTCCAAGGAACTGCGATGACCTGACTGAGAAAAGCCAAATTCAGGTGTCCCAATGCATCTGAATTTCTCAGATCATGTTACAAAGTTGCTGCAGGGGTTGCTGGGAACCACCCCTTTACCAGGATGCTGGTAGCCAGGCCATAATCCTGAGCGTGAGGAAGGTGGTAGGGCTTATGTGAAGATCTTTCTTGGCTTTGCTTGAGGAACTAGCTGCGTTGGACTCCTCTCACTTCTTGAGTTGCTGCAATTGTCACTTTGGCTGCTGCAGAGCAGGCTGCCAGTCACATGTACGTGCTGATTGGTTCGTAAGATTCGGGCTTTATAAGAAAAGCAGTGTAGTATAACAGGTGGCATATACTCTGGAAGTGTGTGACTGTCTTGATGGAATGCTAGAGCAGACATCTATTGTATAATTTCTGTTACCTGTAAAATGGGAGTAGTAATGTTTCTGTCTCAGAAGGTTGTAGTGAGGACACAACAGTAGCATATATGCTGTGCTTTGATTAGCATCTGGCTTCCTGTTTGTTGGTCCTGCTGTTACTGGATAGATTTTGTCTGGGTGTTGCTCAGGGTCCTTTGTAATCCTGTTGACTATAGTCTAATTCTGTGTTCCGTGAAATGAGAGGAGGGATTTCTTTCGCTCACCATTGTCCCCTATGTTGGCTGATATGTAATTGAGTATGGGGCAGGGAGGGAGGATTGAATCCAGGGGCTCCCGTGTGCTAGGCAAGCTCTGTACCACTAAACTACATAACCAACTCTTTTTATTTCTTATTTGGAGACAGGATTTTGTTAAATTGCCCAGCCTGGCCTGGAATGTTGGATCTTCCTACCTCAACCTCTCTAGTAGCTGAGATAATATATTCTATGCCTAGAGTATATTTCCATTATCTTACGTTGGTAGAGAGAAGAATATTTACGGAAGTAATTCTTGAAATACTGGTTTGCATAAGGAGTTGGTAATTTGTTAGTTTGAAAAGTTAACAAAAGTGGTTATTTTATAAATATTTTAAAAATGCTTAGCCAATCCAATATGATGTGTCATTAATTCCAGTATATAACATAGTATTGAGAAAAAATGTCCAGATTTTTGTAGAAAAGGTAACCCAGAGAGGTTTTTTTTTCAATTTTTTAATGTGTTCTTTATCCTTGTGTTTATATATTTATTTAAGTTTTCAAATAGTTTTTTTCCTAGAGCATTTTACTAGCTAGAAGGAGATGCATGATATTACCACAAAGTGTTAAATGTGTGAACTATTAAAATACAGCTCATAGTGAAATTCTCTTTTTCAATTTGTGGCTATAATTATAGTGCAGAAATGACTGAATTCTGTTGTAGTTTCCAACTATAGAGTACTAGTTTTTATTCAGTGTATATTTAGAATATTTTTTCCTGTCTAGAAGCATAGTTAAGCCCCATGGTTTAGACTATTATATTCTTGGTTCCTTACTCATTAGTATAGATCAAACTCAAGGGCTTATGTTAGGATGTGTGGGGGCCTAGGTTCAATCTGAAGTACCAATCCAAAGAAGCAAACTAAAGCAACCACAGCAATCACCAAACTCAAATATTTCCTTTCTTAATAGGTTATCATTGTGCAAAATACTAATACATGATAAATACGACAGTGAAGAAATTTATTTTACAGAATGAGAACTCCCAAGAATAGCATGCTTAGCCCAGCAGCTGCTTTAATAATATCACCAAGGAGTCAGATTCATTATTACTATCTTTTTGCCCTTCCTGATGTCCTGGCTTTTGGTCTTCAGAAGTGACCATTGGTAGGCTGTGTATGACTAAACAGGTCTCAAGTAGCACATTTTATACAACAGTGCCCCCTAAATTAGAGACTGTAAAATTGTATTATGTGTGATTTGAAGAATGAAGAAATGCCTACAAGCCATTCCACATTTCCCCTGTATGTCATTGGTTATTGTGATACTCATTCCTTTCTTAGATCATGGGAGAAGTATCTTGGTTAATTTGGGTGGTGAAAATTCTGGATCTGGGGAGCTTTTCAGCCTGCTGTCTTAAAGTGACTGCTGTCCACATAAGCACATAATTGTTGAAACGTAAACAACGTTGACAATGTGTTAGCAAGTGTTTTTTGGTTAGTGTAGGAAGCCCTTATTATGCTGAGTCCAGAGTGCATTACAGAAATACTATTAGATCCTGCCTTCGTAATACAAGAGAAGCTATAGAAGAATGGCAGAGAAGCACCTGTCTTTGTTAAGGAAAGTCAGGGAATGTTAGCTGCTTCTTAGATAATAAATTATCATAGGGCCAGGGATGTAGCTCAGCGGTATAGTGGCTGCCAAGCAGGTGCGGGGTTCGTGGTACTCCCTCCCCCCAAAAAGAATAAATGATCATAGTGAGTTACTGATATTTATGAACTGTCCTTTGTGTTTCACTTATTCATATTCAAACTTTGGTTTCTGTGACGGATTTGATAGTAAATATTTTAGTTTTTTCCACCATGTTGTCTTCGTTGCAGCTACTCAACTGTCATTGTAGCCCAAAAGCAGCCACACATAGTATTTAAAAGAATGACTTTGGGGAGGACCGGGAGTTGCAGTACCAAGTTCAGTGGATGAATACACATCATTTGCTGAACGTGCCTTTCTGTTGCATGACATTCACCCGCAGCATTCAGTATTTTTGATTGTGTCTTGTAAAGACACTCAAAAAAGACTTCCAAAGCTGCTTCAGAAAGTGGCAAGAGAAGCTGAGCAAGGTGGCACATGCCTGTAATACCAGCACATAGGAGGCTGAGACAGGAAGATCACTTTGAGTTCGAAGCCAACCTGGCTACATAGTGAGTTCAAGACCAGCCCAAACTACTGGCAAGACCCTGTCTCAAAAAACCGAAAAACAAAATGACAAGAATGATGGGAAGTATGTTTGAAGCAAGGGAAAATAGTTTGAGAAGGACACATGTCTGTTGTTAAGTTGGAGAAGTCCCCTAGCGTAATAAAATAACCAATTACAAGAAAATTTAAAATGGAAGTCATTAAAATGGAAAACCTGGGTCAGACTCCAGGAGCCGGCCTCTGGAGATGCAGATGGGTGAGGGTGACCTGGGTAGGTTAAGTTTCTGTTTTTCTGAAATCATGTCATCTGGTCAAGGTTGAATTACATTCTGCTATCTTAAGTTAGATTTTATATTTTTATTTCTCAGAAATGATATGTCCTGTCTGTCTGGACCAGGAGCGGGGTAGGAATAGTGGGAGAGTACTGCATTCTCTCTCATAATGTGTCTTTTACTATAATAAATTTAAAAATTAAGAATAAATAAACTTCAACCTTTACTGTGTAGTTTGATCACAACTTGTATATTCTGATACTGCAAGCTTCTCTTATGTATTTCCTGTCCCAGTCCCAGAATTAGCCATTTTTGCAAGGAGCTCTGATCCATGCCTCTTTATTCACCTACTAGGTAACCTCCAGGATACTAGGAAAACCATCATTTGGTTTTAATCAAATGCCATCCCTGTGCGAGGAGCCTGCAGTGTGTGTCCTGGAGTACCCTGTGACAGGCAGCTGCAAGACCAGTGTAGTCCTCCAGCTGCTCTTGGCTCTTTTTGTTTGGGGTTTATGTTTTAATCTATATGGATGTCTCATGCTCTCTTCGCACAGATTTCCTTCCCCTCAGTGGTGGGCTGCTTTTGAGGGTGATGACAACTATAAGGAAGAATGCTCTTTTGGGGTCACTTACATGACTGTATTGTGTGTGTGTGTGTGTGTGTGTGTGTGGGTGTGCACACACATGTATGTCTGTATATAAAACTGGTAAAATACACACAACACGAAATTTACTGTGAACCCTTTTTAAGTGCACATTTCAGTAATGCTAAATATTTCACATTGTCATGCAACCAATTTCCAGGAGATTTTCACCTCACAAAACAGAAACAGCTCCTCATTAGGCAGCTGCTCATTTCCTCCGCACACTACACAGTTACTTTCTCTCCCTCATCCCTTGGCCACCACTCCTTTACTTTTGAGCTGTGTGAGTTTGACTTCTTTCAGTACCTCATGTAAGTGAACGGTTTATTTCACTTAACACAATGCTCCTAATTCATCCGTATCATAGCGTGATCTTCCTACTTAGTCTAATAATGCCCCCCTCCCATCATCTCCCAAATCCTCTGATATTATGATCTGCTTGTATTTTTTTTTTCTAATCTAAGCTTCAAAATGTGATCTTGGAATAGTTGCTAGCTTTTCTGACTGCAAATGTCTATAACATGTCTACACTTTAAAATAGAAAATAATGGTTTTCTGAAGAATGTAGTCTTTCAGATATTTTGACTTATGTAGGGGCAAAGATGAGATTAGAGAACTTGCAAAGGAGACCTCATGGAAAGGTTTAAAAGATTTTAATCTTTATGCTGAGGGCAAAGGGGTTTGTAGGAGTGAGTAACTAATTACTGTGTAACTAAGCTGAGCCTTACTGTCTTAACCCAGCTCCCAATGGCAGTTAGGGCTTCTTCCCTGGTTCTGTTTTTTTGTCTGTCTTTTTTTTTTTTTTTTTGATACGGGGTCTCGCTATGCAGTTCAGGCTGGCCTTGAGCTCACTTTGTAGCCCCGGCTAATCTCAAACTCGCAATGATCCTCCCACCTCAGCTTCCCAAGTGCTGGGATTTTATAGGCGTGAGCCACCACGCCCGGCATCTGCCCTGGTTTTGCTCTAGGTTCCTCATGATTCTCTACTCACTGCAGGCAGTTTCATTCTGGAGACTGCAAAGGAAAACTAGACAGGCTAGCTCTGTTACACTTCTGCTGTAAGCTATTTTAAGAGTCTTTGAGATTCTTGACATATTCACCTACTCTTGGGCATGTAAAATGTAGTGAGATACATGGAAGTCAGAGAGCAAGATCAGAGGAGTAGCAGAGTCTGGTGTGCATTGAGCCCTGTCCCTCTGGCTGTGGGGCAGTGGGTTAAGGAGCAAGGGTGGAAGCAGGGGTCCTTTTTCGAAGGCTGCTCTGTAACCTGGGCAAGAGAAAGTGGAGATTTGGACCAAGGGGAGTCAGACAGAAAGGAGTCAGGCATCATAACGGAGCTTCTGATTTGAGCTGGAAGGAGGACCCAGAGGGTCTCTAAAGCCTTGTCAGAGGCAGAAGTGGGGGTCCTTTGGTAAAGGACCAGTGAAAACTGGTATTTATAGAGATTGTGCTAATATGTTTTTTGTATTTCTTTGAATTGTTAGGTACTTAAATGGTCCTTTTGTTCTTTAAACTTTGTGAAATGTGTTTTGTTTTGCAAATGTCTCTTAATTTAATGACTTTTAAAATTTGCTGATTAGCCTGTATCTAAGCACTCAGAAGGCTGAGGCCAATCTGAGCTACAGAGATCCTGTGTTAAACAAACAGACATGGTGCTCATTAGACTTTGAGCATTTGCAAGTTTGAATTTAGTAACAATTCTACTTGGCTCTTTTTTTAAAAAAATTACAAAATAAAAAATGAACATATATTCCCTTCATCTAAAAATAGCAGTTAATAATTGGTGACCTTTAATTTAGAGTGGATATGTGCACCATTTTTCCAGATCACTTGATGTTGAGTTGTAAGAATATCCTAGATGTGCAATGTTGTGCAATATGATTTATCTAATATATAGTGCTTACTCATGTTTCCTGTTGTTCCTGTTTCGTCCTGGATCCAGTGCTGCTCTGTTCAGAAGTCCCAGTTTAGTTATTATACCTCCAGTCTCCTTTAATCTGGACCATCTGCTTGCCTTTATTTTTCTATGATTGTAACTTTTTTTAATTGTGGAACTGAGGCATTACCAAGGCCTTTGCACTGAACTGCATCCCAAACCTACCTACTTTTCTATGTTTTTGAGACAAGATCTTACTAAATTGCCTAGGTTAGACTCAAAATTGCTGTTATCTTGCTTCAGCTTCCCAGAATGTGTGCATGTATATGGGGGTGGGTTATGGGCATGCAGCACCAAGCCAGGTTTAATGTTACCATTTTAAGGAGACCAGCCATTTGTTTTACAGGCTTTTCTATAATCTGGATGTGTCTATTTCCTCATGATTAATTCTAGTTAAATCTTGCGAAGTTTACTTTTAACTTTTAAAGACTTAAATACAACCGCAGGAATAGCATGGGTTTTACAAAGCCTGTGTTAAGTATCGCCTCGTTACTGCCAAATATTAACAGTACTTGATTTTGCGATAAGTATTATCACAGAGACAAAGAACATTATATTGAAAGGAATTTTAGGTTTTATCCCAGTAAGTCACAAACTGTAGAAGATTAGCAGATTAGGCATAGTCTTTAAAATAGAAACAAAAAGCTGAATTCTAACACCTTTAGATGTGAAGTAAGTTAGCGGGTTTTATATTATACCTAGTTTTTATTGTTCCCAGCCATTTAATTACCCGTCCTGTCCCTGAGCATTATGAACATAGAAGCCTATACCAGTCTCTTGTGTATAGCTAAAGAAATTTAGACTTGGTAAGGCTAAGTTGCTGAGGAACACATAAATAGCACGAGACAGACATGTCCTTGAATTGAAATCTTTTTGGGGGCGTAGGGATGGTTTTTGAGAGAGGCCCTTGCCCTCTGGTCCAGGATGGCTTTGAATTTGCTCTGTAGCCCTGGGTGTCCTTGAATTCTTAAGCTCTCTGGCCTGAGCCTCTTGCATGCTGGGATTAAGGCCTGTGCGACCATGCATGGCTAAGCAAAGTCTGCAAGACCCAGTAGAGCTCCTTAATTTGCTCTTTCCAGAGCTCCAGTAATTTGCAATAAGGGGACAAATAGCCTCTCTGATTAGGGAAAGTAAGGGAATCAGGGATATCACATAAAAAGCTTAGGAGAAAGAGAGCCTCCCCCCCCAAAGAAGATTGAAGGGCAGATTTTAGGTGCTTTTTTAGTGCTAGTAATTGAACTAGGACTTTACACTTGCTAAGCATGTGTTCTGCCAAAGATACATCCCTAGCCCCAGAATGATGTTTTGTCTTGAATAATATGGATAGTCCAAAATTTTATTTTGTATATTTTATACTATTTCAAGAAAGTGAATTTCTTATGTATGTTTACTACTTCTCCTAATAGGTTTCTTTCTTTTTTAGCTACAAGGCTTTGGCCGACCAAGTGTTTATCATGCTGCTATCGTCATCTTCCTTGAATTCTTTGCATGGGGCCTGCTAACAACTCCAATGTTGGCTGTAAGTATCAGTGAACTGGGTCCTTGTTTACCAGAGCAAGAGAGACATTCTTAAGCACATTTCCCAGGTCTGTAGGGATGTGTTTAGAGCAGCTGTTAATAGTAAGACAGCTTGTTCTTGGGGTTGTTTCTATGGTATTGTGAACCAGCTGCTAGAAAATGCTTCATTGTCCACTCCAGAGCAGCACTGCACTCTCACTGACCAGAGTTGCAGTGGTGCTGTTATACAGAGGAACAGCATATATTTAGGAAGGTCTTTTAAATATATGACAGGAGATGATAATCAGGCATTATTGAAGTTTGTATTTTATGTGGTTGTTAGTGACGTTTGACTTAAGGATGTAGTACGTAAGATACTAGTATCTTATAACAATGGAAGTAATAATTGTAAAAATGTGCACATTTCTGGGTTTTGTTTTTTTTTTTTTTTTTTTTTTGTCTTTTTCGTTTTTATCGGTACCAGGGATCAAACTCATGACTGCCTGCTTGCTTGCAAGACAGGCGCTTGTGCCGCTGAGCTAAATCCCCAGCCCCCATCACATTTCTGTTTTGAGTAGCTTATATATGGCTGTTTCCTAGACCCACTATTGAATTTCTTATCAAGAAGTTGGGTGTTTGATGTATGCAGCATTTAGGAGGAAGTGAGATCCCCTTCACCTCAAAAAAGATTGGAGGCAAATTTTAGATGCCTGGTAATTATTTAACATTTAATTTTCACAAACACATTTTATGTTTGCCTTAAGTTTCAGTTATTTTAAATTGTTCTTTAAAAACCATTGGCGGTTAACTCTTCCCAGATGATCACTTTTGATATGAATAATCTTTGTTCCCCATTTAGGTTCAGAAAATACAGAAGTCAACAGGGTGGATATTAGCCAATTAACCTTATGCAAGACTTTATAATAAACCTTTTCAGGCTTTTAAGGCTTCTGGCACATTTAAAATACAAAATTGATTAACTAAAATTACAACAGTTTGGACAGTAGATGTAGAAACATTTCCTGTCTCATTCTGTTGTATTCCTTCGCATTGCACTACCTTTTCCTTCAAAGTTCTTTATTCAGTGACTAGTTGAGTATAAGGAGCTCTCCATTTTAAGTTCAAGAGATTGTACCTTTTGTCACTGCATCTTTAGTGCCTGTTTCTGGCTTGGACCCAGCCAGTGCTGAATAAATACGTATTGAACAGATTCATACATCACAGGTCACACACACGTCCCAACTCAGTGGTTCTCCAAGAAACAACTTCAGTGTGAATACAGACACACTGGGCTGCTTTTTTTCATTTTTAAAAATTGTATTTAAGTACACCTAATGTAAACTTCCTGCCTTAACCATGTGAAGTGTAGTTCAGTGGCATTAAACACATTAATAATGAATTACAGACTTCACTACATTCCTGCCTACAAAAGATAAAGCATTCTGTTCACATATCTGTTCATGTTAATCAATAGCGCTTCCTTTCCCCCTGCTCTCAGCCCTTGGCAACAACCATTCTGCTGTCTCTGTGAATTTGATCACTTTACCTCATCATGCAGGATTTGTCTCTCTTGTGACTGCCCTATTTCTCATCATATAATGTCTCCAAGGTTCATCCATGTTGTTGCATGTATCAGAGTTTCTTTTTTTTGCTTTGTGTGTATGTGTATATGTGGTACTGTGATTCAAATCCAGGAACATGCTACCACTGACCTATATTCTCAGCTTCTTTTTATTGAGACAGGGTCTTGCTAAGTTTTCTAGGTGGGACTCAAGCTTGGCATCTTCCTTCCTCAGCCTCCCTCAGTGCTGGGATTATAGATGTGAGCCACTGTGCCCAGGTAGGATTTCCTTGTTTTTTAAGGTGAATAATACTTTGCTATTTCACTTTCACTCTCACTCTCAAAATATGTGTGTGTATAATATGTAATATGTATACCTTATATATACTTTTTTTAATCAGTTGAATACTTGGTTTTGCGACCTTTTTTTGCTTTCAGGAATAAATTTGCTGAGAATATGGGTATATAAAGATCTGTTTGAGTCTATGCTTTTAGTTGCTTTTGATATATACCCAGAAGTGAATTGCTGCATCATAGAGTAATTCTACTTAAAATTTTTTTTTTGAGGAGCTGCCAAACTCTTTTCCATAGAGGCTATGTATAATTTTACATTCCTACCAAGAATTTATAAGGACTCCAGTTTCTCCTCTGGGGTTTTGTTTTGTCTTCTTCCTCCCCCCTCCCCCCTCTCCTGTCCTCAGTACTGGGTATTAAGCCCAGGGCCTTTGCAGTACACTACATTTTTTAAAAAAATTTTTATTTTGAGACAGGGGCAATCTCACTACATTGCAGGAGTAGGGGGCAAACTTTGGCTCCTCCTGCCTCAGCCTCCGAGAGTGGTAAGAATATAGGTGCATGCAGCCATGCCTGGCTTATGTTATTTAATGATAACAGCCATCTTAGTGGGTATGAAGTGAGCCAGGTCATTCATTGTAAAGACCTGAGTTTTTGTTTTGTTTTTAACATTTGTGATCCTAGTCACTTGATTCCTCCTCCCGTTTCTTTGGTTTAAAAAGTGAAGAGTTTCGAAATAGTATTTTTAGGTACAATCAGTTCTATTGGTTCAGCAGATTTTCCACTATAGAAGTAATTCTATGATCATCCTTTAATAGAATTCACACTGAAATGATGCCCTGCTAGAAATTCCAAAATCTTCCAGTTAAAATCTTTGGGCAGTACTGAGTGTCTTTCACCAGATTATCAGATCCCTTTTTATTTCAGTTAACTGTAATACACCTCAGAGACCCATGCACATTCTTCTGACTGGTCAAAGCAGTTTTTAGGGTTTCTGTGTTCTGACAGACTGTGGCATGCATCCTGTGGCCTTCTGAGTTGATGCTAAACTACTGCCTCTTGTGACTTATGAGCCCTTATGCTTGTTGTAGAAATCTGGTTAAAATAGACATTCAGGGATAAGGAATACAAGGTCACACCTCATTCTGTATTGCCATCCATGACGTGTGACTGAGTTTCTGGATGTGTTCACTCTTTTTCCAGCTCCTTGGTGTTGGGGAGGTAAGCCAGGTGCCTTATGCTTTCCTCTACCCTTCATATAGTGTGCTAATCCTAATTTGTTTTCATCTAAGATTTTGGCTCATCTCCCTCTGCAAGATGCTTTTTTCTCTCTGGCATATGCCCCTATTTCCTATCCTTTCTGGTAAACAGACGGAGATAATGCTGGGTTCCTTGATAAAGAAGAGACAAAATTAGTGTCTCTTTACAACTGGAGTTCATTATCTTCTTTTGTGTGTGTGTTGGAGTTTGTTTTTGTCCAATTTCTAGTCCTTGGCATCTTGAAACCATCACCTACCATGGTATAAGTATTAAGATGATAAATCGTGGACTCCTTTTTGTTTCCTTTATGGTAGTCAGTGACTAGTGTGTTCTCTTGTTTCTACTAAGGGACAAAAGAAAAGAAAAATCAGTGTTGGTTATAATTGGTAAGTCTAAAACAACACATACATGTTAATATTTTGTCCAGTGTAATCTTGCATGATGGCAGTGTTCACCATCATAATGGTACCTCAGTTTGCTAATTTAATCACAATTCTGCAAGAGGTGGCCACATTCGTGTTCATGCAGGAAAGGTGGCCTGTGGCTATATCCGTCATTAGATACACAGTTTACACACAGAAACAAAATCTTGCCAAACCTTTTGGTTTACAAACTCAATTGCTGGCAAACACAAGTGTTCAGGAACCAGGGCACCACTGTATTTGGAGCAGTGTAGAGCAGTTAGCTCCTTCATCCATTGTCGCGTTCCTTTTCAGAGTCATTGCCTTTGTTGTACAGGTCTGGTGTAGCTTACTTACAGTTTTACTTTAACACTGTCCGAAAGATCCTCAACCAGATGCCCTGGAGTAAGTGTAGAAAGCTGGCCTCCTTCAGTGGCCTTGTAGCAGCAGCAGCAGCAGCAATGGTAATTTGTACATAAAAATGATCTCCCCCATGTGTCTGCCTTGCATTCAGTGCTTCAGCCAAAACATGTGTTCTTTTAGGCAATTTTGCTTCAATTTAACTGTAAATCATCCAGTGGAACTAATTTGCTATAAGTAAAGAATTAAATTTCTTGTAATTCACAGATAATTGTTTGCAAGCTGACCTTGGAGTTCTGCTAAAAATGTAAGAAATCGTTTTTATCCACCCCCTCATCCTTCTCATGTGATTATATGGAAGTACAAAGAATGCTCTTTAAACAGTTTTCTGCCGTATTCAGTTCTCTGGGCCTTGCTAGCTAACTGACTCAAGAGAATGTGCCAGTTCTTTGATTCAGAGCGTATCTACCATGTCAGTTTCTTTCTTCGCTCTGTTGGCCAGCCCTCCTGTCTCCATTTAATCATTGTTTCTTTCCAGGAGTTAGAATGGCTGGGATGTGGTAGGACTGTGTGCTAAGTATTTTTGTCACTGTACATATAATTTGCTCTTACATTAACAGGAGGTAAAGTAAATATTTTAACTACAGTACAGTCACATGAAAACGTTGTACACGTAAGTTGTGTGGATCAAACCTAGAGCCTCATACACACTAGAGAAGTCCTCTACCACTCACCTACACATCTGATCCAGTGGAGACTCTTGGTTTCTGGAACCACAAGATGTTCTTCTAGGCTCACCTAATGACTGGTAGTTTTCTAAGTGGTTTTATAGACAGAATACCCAATCCTTAATTTCCCTGTTTGGGTTTCTGGTAATTATTAGAATTAGAAAAGTCACATTCGCTACATATTTGTATGTATGCTGTTTTTAAACCTTTATTTTCTCTTGGAAGCTGACTGTTACCCTGCACTAAGCATGGATCAGACACATGCCGTGAGCTTTTCTTGGTGTTTACTTGTGTCCTGTTATGTGTGTTGTGGTCTATAGCATACTTTTATATCAATAAACAAGCAGGTAATTTAAAAAAGACTAATACTGATTTCAAACTTTCCTATTCAGCATTATAAATAGAGCTGCTAGAGTATAGAGTAATCACTGGCAGAGCTTCTTGACTTAAAATTTGGTATGTAAAACGTATTGGTGTGCATTCTTGTTTTCAGGTCTTTTAGTATATCATTACTCTGCCTTCCTGTGTCCTTTGTATCTGATGAGAAAACAGCTATTAATAAGAACTGTCAGTCCCCTTAGGTCAGGAGTCTGCAAATTGTGGTCCATGGGCTACATCTTGTATTCTGCCTCCTACTGTGCTGGTGTTTACATTTTTTAGGTGCTTGGTGGAAATTAGCTAAATTCTGTAACTTTAGATGCCACAACATATTGGTAATATTTTATACAGTCAGTATTCGGTTTGATTTAATGTGGTATTTATCCACTCCTAGTCCTCCTTTTCCTGAACTTCTGTGTTTTTTTCTGTAATTAGTTCTTAAAGAAGTTCTTGTTTTGTATTGCTTTGCTTCCTGTAGGTCAGCTGTGTGCTTGCTTCTTTATTCTACCACAGATAGCTCATTGGCAGTAATGCAGATTACCCTTCTCTCTGTTTACCAGTGAGGAGAGAGGTCAGAGGTCCAGGGTTGGGAAAAGGAGCTTCTAGGCAGGTAGAGCAGTGGGAGGTGGGAGAGTGGGCTGGTGCTGGGCTGGAAAGCCTGCCGCTGCTTCAGCAGCATGCTTCAGATGCTCAGCTGGTGCGCAGCCTGCAGGCTTCCTCTGGGAAGATGAAATGATAGCAATTTTTCTGAATTTTTTCTGAAATTCACATACTGACATTCACACATCAAAAAGCAATGTAATCCAGTAGTGTACCCTTCAGGTTATAGACAATGGTAGCCAATTTGCTTATGGTCTAGATGCCTCTGGTAGCTAGAGAAGAAAGCATTGCTCTTTAACATTAAGCACAAGGACTGGTTATAGCAACCCTTGTGTTTTTGAGATCATGATCTCACTGTGTAGGTCAAGCTGACCTGCAGCTCGCTGTGTGGCCCGGGCTGGCCTGTGTTCCAGTGCTGGGATTACAGGCCTCAGGCATGCATTACCATGCCCTGCATTGAATTCTTGATCTGTGAAAGTGTGGATACTCCAGGATTTCTTCAGAGTACTAAAGCACCTCACCATCTTACAGGTTTTGTGAACTTTTGACAGCTAAGCAGAATCTGGAGCTCTATACTCTCTGAATCCTACCCTGTTTAGTTCTGCTTGTATGTCTCTTGGGTATCCTCCTTTGGAGAGCTACGCTTTGATTGTAATCTCGGAGCCAAATATGGGGTGGCAGTTTTCTTTTCTCTCTCTCTCTTTTTTTTTTTTTTTTTTTTTTTTTGGTGTGGAACCAGTGATTAAATCCAGATTCTTTGCACTAAGCTACATTCATAACCTTTTTTTATTTTAAGACAGGCTCTTGCTAAGTTTCCTAGTCTGGGCACAAACTTTCACCCCTCCTGCCTCAGCCTCTCAGAGTAGCATGTGCCACCACTCCTGATTCATCATACTTTTTGATGTACAAAACAAGTTACTGAGTGTTATAGTCTTGATAAAATTTTTCTGAGAACTTTGATGATACCCCACTAAAATACTTGTTTTCTTCAGTACAGCCAAGCAGAGTTCAGGTGCTGCATTTGAAAATAATTTGCGGATGAATTTCATTTTCACTTAGGACAGTGTTATTTCAGAGCAGTTCAGGTTTACAAAGAAGTTGAGAAGAAGGTAGTTTCAGATCCATCTACCTCCACTTGTGTGATCCTCTCCTGTGGACATCAAGGGCTGGGCCACATGGTGAGAATATGCTTAGTTTTATAGGAAACTGTCATACTGTCCTCCAACACGGCTGTACCGTTTTGTGTGCCGCAAGCACTGAGGGGCATTTCCGTGTCATTGCTCTGCATCCTCGTTAGCATTTGGCATTTGTCAGTAGTCGGGGATTTGGCCATTCTAAGAGGTGCATAGCGTACCTCATTTTGAATTTACACTTTCTGATGGCACCTAAAGTGCTGCATTTTTCATATGCTTATTTGGCATCTTCAGTTGTCTTTGGTGAGGTACCTTTGAAGAGTAAATCAAGTTGTTTTCTAATTGTAGTGCCTTAACAGTTCTTTGTAAAATTCAGTAAAAACTCCATTATTACTTATATCTTTTGGAGAGATTTTCTCTCAGTCAGTAGGTTGTCTTTTCATTCTCTTGATAGTATCTTTTCAGAGCAGAAAATTTTAATGAGCTGTTTCTTCTTCATATATGGTGCTTTGGTGTCACATCTGCAAAGTCACTGCCAAACTGAAGGTCGTGTAGATTGTTCTCTTGTGTTGCCATGAGTTTTGTAGATTTAATTTATGATCCATCCTGAGTTAGTGTTGTGAAGTGTCTTTCATTGTTTCTGATAAATCGCAGCCACCAGCTCTAAAGTTATTCTCTGCCTCATTCTTTGCCTGGGACAAGTTTAATTGAACACCTGTCCAATTTTATTAGATCCAGTGTCTTACTCTTTATTACACTTTTTGTCTCCATTCTGAATTTTTGTGCAATAACTTTTGTCCTATGCTACAATTTGAATATTTGTCTCCTCAAAACTCATGCTAAAATTTAGTTGACATTTTAACAATATTAAGAGTTGGGATTCTAGTAAAGTACAGTGGCACAGGCTTATAATCCCAGCTACTCAGGAGGCTGAGGCAGGAGGGTTGTGAGTTTGAGACCAACCTGATTTGTGTAACAGGTTCCAGGCCACCCCGGATTACATAGTGAGATCCTGTGTTAAATGAAAAAAGAAAGAAAACAGAGGAAAGGGGGCCCCTCAGTGATAGAGTGCCCCTGGGTTCGGTGCTTATTCCTGGAAAAGAGTGGAAAGGGGGAAGGAGGAGAAGGGAAGAAATGAAAAGAAAAAAGTCAACTGTGATCCCCACCTGTTCTCCCCCTTCCTCTTTGTCAGCCAGTGGTGCGTTCCTTGGTTTTGCACGTACCAGCCTCTAGAACTGTGAGCAGTAATTCGTGTTCTTTATAAATTACCTATTCTCAGCTATTCTGTTACAGCAGCACAAAATATGAACTACGCCTATTTTGTGCTCAGGAATTCTCTCTTCAGCTGTGTCTAGTGTTCTATTGAACACATCTGCTGACTCTATAAATGTGTTTTTTTCTCTAAAATTTCATTTTGTTCTCTTATATTTTTTGTATACTTTTTTTTTTCCAGTGCTGAGGGTCAAGCCCAGTGCTTGCTAGACACGTGCTGGAAATGGCTGCCACTGAGCTGCCGTCTCAGCCTATACACCCGTACTCTCTTCCAGTTTCTGGGTTTAGGGGTCTCAGCCGTTTCTTCTTTGTCTTAGATGTAGTATACTCATTTTAAAGCCTTGTATTGAATAATTTCAGAGTTGAAGTTTTGGAGGATCAGTTTCACTGTGGTGGTTTGTTGTGCTTGCTGTTTGTTCCTTGCTCATGGTGTGTTTTTCCCGTTAGTGTATGGCTGTTGTTGAGTAGCTATTGGTTACTAGATTTGAAAGTATATATAAATATGAGGGCAGTTTTAAGCCTCAATCATGTGATTTTTCAGAAGCGATTTTCTAATAGGAAGCTGCTAGTGTTTGTAATGCAAATTTATGGCCTGAAGTTTTTCTGGGTGTCAGTTAGGTGTTAGGAAACTGGGCCCATACCTGGGTTTATACAATCTTTTGGGGATATCAGTTGTTAGAGCTCAGAGCTGAGTACCTGGGAAACTGTTCTGTGACAAAAGCAACTCTTAAGTGTTGGTCTTAACCCTTTTGAACTCTTACCTTATTAGATTCCTAATAATTAGTTTCTAATGATTAACTTCTTACCTTTTCATCCCTTTAAGATTTTTCATTTCATTAATATTTTATCAGTTTCCATTACAGAGTTCATCTTATTATGAGGCTTGCTGCTAATAGAGGCAGAAATCTCCTTTTAATTTGAATTTGAACATGTCTCGATGTCTGTTTGCTTTTTGTAGGTTCTACATGAAACATTTTCTCAACATACATTCCTCATGAATGGTCTCATTCAAGGTGTAAAGGTAAGAGCAATTTTTGTGTGGTTCGTGATGAACCGAAGCGAGGGATCTTTAGTAATTTAACTGAGGTTTAAGTGGTTCTTAGTAAACAGTTACTATTTACGTTAGAGACTTATGTCTAAATTTATAATTGGTTTACCAAAATCAAAATAAAATAAAGCAGAGACACCTAGGGAATAGCTGGTTTACTGTTAAAAGCAGTGTGAATACTTCCTAGGCCTTCCTGCATTTTCATTCATGGGTATCCAGCAGTTATGAAAGCTTTGCACTACTCTGCCTTTCAATTAGAGCAGAGGATAAATGCTGTTATCTCTTTAGGTAGACTTAGAGACTGAGACGGAAGCACCAGATTTCACTTGGATATTTATTTAGCCTTTTGGCCAAGCTGATGCTCAACCCATGACTTTATCAATTCTCACTCACTCAGTTTAGGTAGCTTTAGCTGATTATTTCGATTTTAATGTATTTTGGAAAAGTTTATAAGTAAGGGGTTAAAATGTAACAGTATATTCTAGTAAGTTCACTTTAAAGCATACAGTCTTATTTAACTTAGTATCAGTGTTTGTATAATTAATACTCTGTGCTGAACAACATGCTTAAATTTAAATTATGGCCTAGTAATTTACTGTATTCCCAGAGACTTGGGAGGCTGAGGCAAGAGGATTTCAAATTCAAGACCAGTTTAGGTAATTTAGTGAGACCCTGTCTCAAAAATAAAACTAAAAACAGGGGCTAGAGATGTAATTCAGTCCTCTTTGAGTTCAGTTCCAGTAAAATACTAAAATAAGAGAAAAGTCAAAGAGGAATTTGTTGTTTCATTTGTAATAGTAAACATGGAAATAATTAAAAGAGACACATTGTGGTATAGCTATGATGTCATAGAACCATTTGAAGAACACATTTTTTGAAGAACATGTAGTATATGAAAAAACAGGATATAGATATGTAGTTCCATTTTATTTTGATATATGTACATATATATGCAGGGGAAGATGACTGAGGAGTTTCCTGGAGCTTTTTTCTTTTAGCACTTGAGTGTGTCGTCCCGCCTCTTCTGGTCTCCCAAGTCCCTGATAAGGACTGTGCTGGCACCGTGTTGACGATCCTTGCTCTTGCTTTTTCCAGTGTTACTATTACAATGATCTCTCTGTATTTTGATTGTAATCTGTATTAGAATGGGTCTCTGAGTTTATGCTGATGAACGTGGATGTTCATATTCACATCTTTCATCAAAATTTATGATTTTCGAGGCCTTATTTATTTGAATATTCTCCCTGTTCCTTTCTCTTCTCTGTCACAGAGTCTGTGCATATTTTAGTTAGCTTGATGGTATCCTTTGAGTCCCTTAGGCTCTGTTCATTGTGGTCTTTTCTATTCCTCAGGCTCAATAATTTCTATTATCCACGTTCAAATTTACTGCTAAAATCTGCCTTTAAATCATTCTAGTATGTGTTTTAAAATTTCAGTTACTAACTTTTAGTTCCAAGATTTCTATTTAGGTTTTCTATTTATTGATATTTGCATTTAGCTTAGACATCATATTGTTGATTTTTCTCACATCTTCTTTTAGGTCTTTGAGCATCTTAAAATAGTAGTTAAAAGTCTTTGTTTAAGAGCAAAGGAAGCCAGGCATGGTGGTACATGCCTGTAACCCCAGAATTTGGGAAGCTGAGGCAGGAGGATCTCTGCAAGAGTGAGTTCAAGGCCAGCCTGAACTTCATGCGTGTCTCAAAAAAAAAAAAAACAAAAAAAAAAAAAAAAAAAAAAACAATCAAACAAGCAAACCAAAAAAAGAGAAGAGAATGTTAGGGAGGTGTTGTAGTCGGGGATTGCAAGGAAAATGATTATATACAGGATACATAATTTATAGTTTAATTTTATAATGGTCACCTAACGAGTCAAATACAAGAAGTACAGGAAATTTGTCTACAAACTAAAGACCTAGAGAATCCAGCCAAGTGCCTGGTTCCCATGGCAGTATCCTGCATGAGTTCCTGTGAAGACCTCAAGCCCATAATAGTGCCTTCTATGAGTCCAACAGCCCATGACAATGACTCATGCAAGTCTGTTTCATGAATCTGTGCTGGAGGTGCAAAGATCAGCAGTGGAAGCTAGAAAGTCCATGCTAGAAGGGTGAAGGATTTGTACTAATAGATTGAAGGTTCTGCACTGGAGCCAAGAAGTGATGCTCAAAAATAAGGACCAGGGCTCCCCTGAAAAATTCCACAGCTATCCTCAGTGACAGCAAGGTCCGGAGCTCCTCCAATGATAACAGCCAAGTTCTTATCAGGAATCCAGCATGACAAGCTTCTCCTGGAGGTTGGATAGCACACATCTTCCCCTCTAGAGCCAGAAAATGATGCTCAAAGTAAGGAGCAGAGCTCCCCCAAAGTGAACCCCTCTCAGTTATAAGGTTCCGAGCTCCTCCAATGATAATGGCCAAATTCATATTGGAGAAGCCAGCACGGCAAGCTCCCCAGGAAAATCAAAAGCTCCAAACAACAACACTTAGGAGAACCCACAACATTAACTTCTTCCTCTCAGTTCTCCTTTTATGTTGGCAATAATCCACGCCTAGCACCACACTGGTTCAGGTCAACTGGTGTTACAAGTTGATCACCAGTCACCAATCCACTACAAGAAATATAGGCAAAATAATGTTTAGAAGATGTGATCAAAATACGTATATATGAAAATGCCATATTGAAACTCAGTATTTTATAAAATTAATGTGAAAATTAAAATGTGCTTTAAAATTTTTAAATCAAATCCTTATTTAGTGTATTTGCTGCCTGGCCTTTTTCAGAGACAGTTTGCTTTTTGTGTTGTTTTATTTTTTTGGTTTTTGTTTTGTTTTGGTTTGGATTTTTTTGGTACATTACCAGTTTTCTGTATGCGTTGTGATTCTCTGTTGAAAACTAGATATTTAAATCTGGTAATGTGGTAAATATGAAAGTCAGATTCTCCCTCTTTCCTCGTGTTAGCAATTTTTTGTTATCATTTTTGTTGTTTTTGTTACAGCTTTACTGTGGTCAAGGGGTCATCTTGAGGTTTAAGTTTAAGGTATATTCTTAACCTATACCTTTTCTTGGGTATGCACTGTCACTTTATAATAGCCCTACATGACTTCAGTTCTGACATGTTACCTTAATTGGACTACGTCTACCAGATTAGTAAAGGGCACTCCGGTATGTGTCTGGGTGGGTCATGGAGCCATGACCTTGAGAGCTGTTTATAGTCCTTTGCCTGTTGGTCTCTGGCACTTCTTTCCTCTGCTTCCCAGCTGCGGTGAACTAAGTGGCTTTGCTTCACTTTCCGTGCCCTCCTAGATGTTCCTGCCTTGGAACCTGCCATCTATGTGCTGAATCTCCCCAAACTGAGAGCTAAATTAAACCTCCCCTCCTCTAAGTTGTAAGTTTCAGGTGTTGTGTCCAGCAACAGGAAAGCTACAGTTGCTTTTGAGTGTTCTAATCTTAAATGCTTGCCTCCCAAAAGAAGAAAATGAGGGATAGGGGAGAAAAGAAGGGAAAGAGCATTAGCTTTTAAAAATCACTTCAACCACTCCAACAATGGGAGAAGGAGCAACAGTGCCCTGTTTGCACCACTGATAGAAACATAGATCCCTAATGTTGGGGAAGAGTACCAACCCTTACAAGGTTGTAGAAGCTCCTCTCAGGACACTGTTCAGTTGCCTTCCGTGGGGCTGGGGGTAGCAAATGGGTACCTGCTACTGAGAGCTGAAATTGTACTTTTAGTGTGTGTATGTATATGTGTCCTGGGGACTGAGCCCATAATCTGAACTGAGCTACATACCCAGAATTTTATTTTTATTTTGAGACAGGATCTGACTAAATTGTTCAGGCTGGACTTGAATTTGTGAACCTTTTGCTTCAATCTGAGATTATAGACATACACCACCACGCCTGGCTGAAATCGTACTTTTCTGAAGCAAGCCTTCCTTTCCCTGGAAGTTATAAGCCTTTGATAGACTCCAGAATTACAAAATAGTTTCATCAGTCAGATTGTATTAGGCAAGCAGATTGTCTAGGCAGGCAGACAGATTCCATGGGCTTCTTCTTTGCCATCTTCCCAGAAATCTCCTCTTAATGTGTGTTTGTTTTTACAAAGAAAGTACTTCGATTCTCGATACTTTCAATATTGTTAAGATTAGTGTATTACCTGGGAATGTAGCGCAGTGGTAGAATTCTTGGCTTAGCATAAATGAGGTCCTCAGTTCAATCCCCAGTACTGTTTTTTAAAAAAGAAATTATTGTACTAATTTTGTGCTATAATTTTTGTAAAATTTCACTAACCATTCGAAATGATTAGAAAAGGCAGAGCTTTGGCAAAGATTTCTGAAGGTCACTAAACAATTAGTATTTTTTAGTAGATTGTTCAGATCATGTTGCAGGATCATTTGCTGGTGCTGCACTGCCACATAAAGCAAGGCGGTTCCTGTTGAAATGATTACATACCATCCTGTCGCATGACATTATCATAATACACTCACCCACTTCCCTTTCAGATGATTTTCAAACTGCTGAAGCTAATTCTATAGCAAATTTTTTCAAAAATAAATCTTGCCTACATTTCTTACTGTTTGCACAAAATAGTTTTGAAGATTTAACCAGTTTGGGTGTTTGTCAGGGTCTTCCATTCACACTGTCACACTGCCTTCTGAGCACTTTTGCCACTGCACACCTCCTGCATCATTAGGTAGTGACTGTCTCATGGTGCTGTCATGCAGGTGATGCTTTTTGGGTATTTACCCATTTAATAGCTTGAAAATTATCTGTTTTGTTAGTATTACCCATTTGCTAGCTTGAAAATTGTATCTGTTTTGTTGGTATTACCCATTTGCTAGCTTGAAAATTGTATCTGTTTTGTTAGAATTTCCTTGATTATAACTGAAGTTGTATCCAGTACTTAAGTGGCTGTGGTTGTGTGATACAGGTTTCATATTTGTAAGTCACCCCCTCAAAAAGTTCATTTCAGCCCCTAAATCAGTTCCTCACGTGCCTTTGTGGTTATTCACAGATACAGAGCAAGGGAAAACTCTTTAGTTATTTGATGTGTATGCTTCCAGCTGAGGTTGGACAGGGCCTCACAATACGCTGTCCTTGTATCTCTTGGGAGCATTGGCTCTGTAGTTACTACTCTAGTGTTTGTGGTGACTTTACAGCATGTAACTACCTATAAATGACAAAAATGAATATTTCAAGCCAAGCATGGTGATGCACTCATAATTCCAGCCCTGGGTAGGCTAAGGCAGGAGGATCACAGTGAGTTCAAAGCCAGCCTGGGTTACCTAATGAGTTCAACCTGAACTACATAGAAAGACCCAGTTGCAAACAAAACAAAACAACAGGGAAAAAAAATGACTATTTCAGCTAAAGAGTGGGATTTTGAGTCAGTCTAGTTTCCATTTTTAAAAATCATTTTGTTCTTACTTGCAGATTGTACTCTGGCACTTTAAATACTATGATCTACTGTCCTTGCCTAGTCAAAGTACAAAATATCTTATGACTCCACTAATGTAGCTTGATGGGCACAAGGGACAGTCTGGATACTAGGAAAGAATGGGACAAAAGAAAGTTTAGTTTTTAGGAAATAAAAGTTTTCCAAAGAGGCAAAGGTTTTATTAAATTAGTATCTTAGTAAAGCAGAGGATATTTTTAATGTTATTGTCACTGAGAATTTGGTTTAAATATTTAAACTATTAAAGTACAATTTAAATCTATAATCTAGAAAACGTGTGTTTATATACTTTTAGATATAAGTACTTGGCTTTCTTGTGTCCTTTGTTTGAAGAATGACTTGCTTGGGCTGTGTTACATCCTGGGTTCCATCTCAGCATCATGTCAAAAAAAAAGCAATTTTTAAGCATTGTATTACATATGAAATCAGAACTGTCCAAAAACTTTTCCTGAGTCTTTTTGTGCCTAAAAAGTTTTTATTATTAATTTTGGTGGTAGTACTTACTTTCTTCTGCTTTGCTCTCTTAAATTTTTTGTATTGTTTTCTTGGTCACTTTCATACCACCCAGCTACTTAGGACTTTTATACTTAATTTTTGAAACAATATGAAAGGTTTTCTAAGCTGGGCGTTGTGGTGCACACCTGTAATCTCAGCACTCTGAATGCTGAGGCAGGCGCATTGTTGGGAGTTCCAGTATGGGTTACAACGTGAGTACAAGGCCAGCATGAACTGCCTAGTGAGACCCTGTCTCAAAAAGACGAAAAAGAAAAAGGTTTCTAGTCTGGCATGGTGGCACACACGTGTAATCCCAGCACTCAGGAGTTTGAGTACACCTTGGTCTACATATAGTTATTCAAGGCCAGCCCAGACAATGTAGTGAGACCATATCTCAAAACTACATCCTTTGTAGCCCTAGCTCAGAATGGATTTCCATTACCAGAGGGACTGCTTCGTCTGTACTGCATCAATGTGAGAGCACAACACCAGGTGCGCGGTGTGTTTAGAAAACTGCTGAGACTGCTTGTAGGAGGTGTTTGGGGGACAGGTTTTGGTGAGCCTATTTCAAAAATATTATTAGGAACATTCAAATATAAAAAGTAAAGACTAGTATAATGTCTGTCTGTCCTCTCTTGTCTTACCTGTCTGTTCCCCCCAGTACGTAGCCATATACTAATGTGAAAGTGGCCAGTAGTGAATGGTAATAATGGGCCGGGCAAGCAGGAGTCTCAAACTGCCCTGCTTGTAATGTCAGCTCCGTTGTTAAAGTGGGATCATTTTCTTTTCAAACTCACCAAGTAGGAATAAATTACTTTGGTTGATCAAAAATCTTTTTGTTTTCATATTTTATGTTTGCGCATTCACCGTTTTTACCCGGTAAAGTTCCTTGAAATGTCCACTGTTGTTCATGCAGGGTCCCCAGTTAATCCCGAGCCCTGCGCAGAGCAGATGGGCAGCATGTATTCTTGCAGGTGATTGGTGTATTTCCATCTTAGGGCTACCCATACATACGTCATAGCACTTCTTTGCTTATTTCTTCTGCAGAACAAGCTAATTTATTCCTTTTTTAACAGCATGTTTTAATACACTTTGTGAAAAATAGTAGTTCATAACCAGCCATAGTGGCACATGCCTGTGACTGCCACACTTATAGCTTAGGTAGGGAGATGCAACCCGGTCTCACAACACGAAAAAAACCATAATGCTTATTAAAATAAGTCAGACTCGCAAGTTTAAATTTTGTATGCTTTCGCTTATATGAGAAACAAAAAATACAAATAAAAAGCAAAATACAGTAAATGAGAGATAATAGGAAATAGATCTTTTTTGGATGACGGGAGGAAGAGAAAGGGATTAGAAAGAGAATCGAATTGTATATGTGCAGCTACGCACAATGGGAATCACTGTTTGCTGCAACAGGTGCCAGTCACATTCTGAAAACTAAAGCAAAAACCCCAAAACAATAGTTTGTATTTGTTTCAAGTTATTCTCTTTTGAGACTAATAAAATGATTGGCACTGATGCATCTGGAAAATAAGAAATACAGGTGCTGTGATGCGAGAGCTCCGTCCTGATCTGACCGTGGCTGTGCTTCTCTTCAGGGCCTGCTGTCTTTCCTGAGCGCCCCGCTCATTGGTGCACTCTCCGACGTGTGGGGAAGGAAGCCTTTTCTCCTCGGCACAGTTTTCTTCACCTGCTTCCCCATTCCCCTGATGAGGATCAACCCATGGTGAGCAGCTCAGCCCTACACTGTGTACCAGTCTGTTTGGGGTCACAGAGAGTGCAGAGAGAACATCCCTAATCCAGAACCTGAAGTGTTCCAAATCCAGCACTTTTTGAGCACTGACATGAAAGTCTGATTATTCAGTGTACACAAACTTTGTTTCTCACACAAAACCATTTAAAATATTGCATCAGGTTACTTCTAGCCCATAGGTGTAATGTGTGTGAAACGAGTAAATTTCTGCTTAGACCTGGGTCCCGCTCCAAAGGTGCATCTTTATGTACTCTGCATGGGACCGTGCTTTCATTCCATATCTTGGATAATACAGAAAGCAGTTGACATCATGCCCATTTCATTAATGGGGAAGGAAGGCATAACAAAATTGAGTTTCAAAGAAATAAGTTAGATGAAGAAACAAATAAAAGATGCCTAAGGCAGTTTTTCCTGCCATGTTGTCATTTATAGGGGTTAAGTCTTAGGAAGGATCCCCTGTCCTTCCCAATGTGAGTCTGTTGTCTTTGCAGATGTGTTGTCTCTGTCAGCTCACGGGGACACTGAGTTGGACATAGTTCACATCCTAACAGATAAAGAGTCTCTTTTTGTATATACTGTTAGCAGGGCTGATAGGCTACTCTGAATATAATGGGATTTGAATTTAAGTTGATTTGAATTTGAATTCATTTTTTTTCTCTTCAGTATGATATATCAGAGAAAAGCATTTTAACATGTAACCTCAAGTCAATTAACTTGACATAGAAGGGTTGGTCTTAATACAGAAGCTTAGTAGTTTCTTCTAGAGGCAGGAGAACAGTGCTTTGGCCAGTTCTCCTGTTGCTTACAGTGTTCTTCCCATGAGAAGATGAAGCAGTTTGTTTCCGCCCCTTGCTGAGCTGGGCCTGAGCCTAGGCTGTGTGTGCTAGGTGATTGCCTTACCCGAGCTACATCCTCAATTTTGGTTTGGTTTTTCATGCTGTTAGAGTTTCTGTTTTTGATTCATGGAAGAAATGTTTTCGTGTGATTATTACTAGGAATTTCATGTCAACAATTGTCATGTTGTAAATTTGCTGGGTATCCATAATCTTTGTATTCTCTACTTCTTTGGATTTTGAGGGGTTTTTTGGTACCGGGATCAAACTCACAACTGCACACTTGCAAGGCAGGCACTTTTGCCGCTGAGCTAAATCCCCTGCCTGTATTTTCTTAGATAATGAATTTTTATGTTCAAGAACATATCATGCTTTTTTAAAATGCTTTTTACAGCTTACAATTTCTTTAGTATACATTTGTTAAATTTGTACATTTGTTGATAACTCTTATTCATATTCATTGTGTTCTTTTTGTTCTGTCACCAAGTAGTCAGTTTCCCTCTGCTTGGTTTTCCAGGTATATTGATGTGATCTGTAGATAATTTGACCTTTCTCTTTCCACTTTTCGTACTTCTGTCTGCCTTTGCTTCTTGTGCTAATAAATAATGTCAGATAAAAGTGATGGCAATCAGAAGGCTTTGTGTATGTAGAGTGTGTTATTTCGTCATTAGACCTTAGGCTGCTTTTATGTTGAAAAGTCCTCATTCCTATTTTATGCAGGTATTTTCTTATTTAAAATCAAGATTGGGTATCACATCTTATTAGATAGCCTTTCAGCATGGAGATTATTTGCGTTAAGGAGTTAAGAACTATAATATGATGAATGTATTAATAAGTTTTATAAGCCCCACTTTCTGTTCTTTGGGATGCTGTTTGCTATTTTATTTATTGACTGGCTATTATATTGGGTTTTTTAAAATTAGATTCATTGGTACATTTTAGATATATGATGATCACATTCATTATAGGTAATTTGTACCTGTACATGATGTATATTGGTTGTTTTTTTACCCATTTCCCAACACTCCTTTCAACCTCTCTTCCCCTCCTTATTTACCAAAGGTTTGTTCCATTTTTCCTTTTCTCATTTTTCCCCTTCTTTCCTATTTTAAGTAGGCTTTGTTAAGCACCTGTGTATATAATACGATTATTCAAATTTTAATTGTATAAACTTTCTGTTACACTTTTTGCTTTTGTGTGGTTCTTGTTTTTTTGCCTCCTGGACTGTGTTTCCCTGTTACTCCTCCCAAGGCAGAGCAGTGGTCAGCGTCCAATGCTAGCTTAGCAAAGCAGCGCCAAGTGCTGGCTTCATGTTCTTTGTGTACATTTTTAAAAATCATTCGTTGCGTGGGTCTTTTTCTTAGCTATAGCAAGGAAATTTGAAAATTTGAAAAGATTTCATTTAATTGGTCATCTTTAAAATTGTAATTGTGTAAAACTGAACTTTACTTTCTTATTCGTTCTCTTTTGTCTCTATAACTATCTTTTCATTTTTTTGATATATGTACCCCTTTGAGCAATAACAAAGCTAGTGTTTCTGCTTCTTTCTCCCCATCCTGACTTTTAATTTCTTCTGTCTTTAAGTATACTGTACTTACATACACATGCATATTTACTTCTTGGTTTATAGTCCTTACATAATATATTTGAGTCTGGTCAAAAAATGAACATATACTGCCTCTTTCTTGACTAATTAAACTCTTATTTTTTTATAGGTGGTATTTTGCGATGATTTCTGTATCTGGAGTCTTCTCAGTTACATTCTCTGTGATATTTGCCTATGTAGCTGATATTACTCAGGAGCATGAACGAAGTACTGCTTATGGATGGGTAAGAAAATTACTGCTTTTTAAAAACTGGAGCAATAATTAGCAATAATTAGTTTCTAGAAAGTAAGATTAAAAATAAGGTCATAAAAAAGACTTAAGGTGTTAGAACCTCAGCAATCTGGTATAGTTCTAATGCTTGTCTGTATTAGGCACTCACCTAGGACTTAGTACAGTACTTTAGAAAAAAGACCTTTCATTAACTCAGCAAGCAGTTATGAAATAGATAACCCTCGTTACTGTCAAGTGGTTTGAGGAAAGGTAGCATGTAGGCATGTGGACGAGCATGTGTGGACACATGTTCCATGCCTGGACACCTCCTACACATGTTGATGAAAGCAAGGAACAAACATCTAAAAAACATTTCACCAAAGAATGGTGAAGTATAACTTCCTAAGTGTGTGTTGTCCTTCCCCCAAATTCCTCTGCTTAAAAATATCCACAATCAGAAGTGGAAGAAGAAAGATCACCTGGCAGCACTGTGGAGAACAGTCGATTGGAGGGTGAGGCCTTCCTGGGTCCTAATTCCTGGAAAGGAATTAAGTGTCCTTCAGTGCTGACCAAATAAATAACTTCATGAATCAGCAGTGGACATTGTAAATTATCACTGTCCCACAAAACAATGGTTTTTACTTTGTTGATTTTAGAATTAGTAGTTTGAAAACTTCTCTTTCAGCCCCACATCCCTTTTGACTCCTACCTGCTGTTTAGCCCTGCCTCTTCCCTACTCCCATGTCTCCTGCACCTCATCTGACATGGGGACTTCTGCGCAGCACTGTATAGGAAAGAAGCTAACAGAAAGGCTTCAAGAAAGGGTTCAGAGGACAAGATACTCCTACTGGACCGACAGCGGTGGTCACCAGAGCAGGGAAGAGGGCCAGGAACACACTCATCACACTGTGTACTGCACTGTTTCTCCACCGTGGAAAATGCCTGTGGAGATACGCATTCCCCTGTATCTCCACACTTATTACATGTTAAAAATTTTAAACTGATAGCATAAATAAAAGTTGTATACGTTAATATGAAGTACAGTGTAATATTTTGATGCAGATATAAGTTGCATAATCGTTAAGTCAGAGCTGGGTAAAAGATGTTTTCTCCACAGGTGTTCAGCCGTGAGATTGTAAGTGACACTGTGCTTCCTCACAGGTCTCAGCCACTTTTGCAGCTAGTCTGGTCAGCAGCCCAGCCATCGGAGCATTCCTTTCTGCCAAATATGGAGACAGCCTTGTGGTGCTGGTGGCAACAGTGGTGGCTCTTCTGGACATCTGCTTCATCTTGGTGGCGGTTCCAGAATCTCTGCCAGAGAAAATAAGACCAGTTTCCTGGGGAGCTCAGATTTCTTGGAAACAAGCAGACCCTTTTGCGGTAAATGAAAATACTGACTTTGTAAATATCTTTCTGTGACAATAAGACAGTATACACATAGCCTCACGAATGCCAGCTGTTGTTGATCTATTTCTTTTTTCAGTAAAAATACAAAAATGTTAATTATAAGTAAACCAGTGAAGTAGTCTGTGTTCCAGGAAATGTACAGAATTGGTACTTAAGCCTAACACGTCATGGAGAAATGAGAGAAAGTAAATGCCCAGTTAATATCTGGTGACAGTTTGGGAAGGAGTTTCTCTTTGCTTGGTAGTTTTCATCCTTCTTTCTTTTAACAAAATATTGCAGTTGGTCATTTGAAATGAGTTCATTAATTAAGGATAAATGCATTTGCTCTGTATACTAGTTATTAGTATACAGGTTGTTATTATACATCCACATTGGCCAGAGGCTTTGAACTTACAGTGTGTAGATTAAATAGATCATGTAGATTAAACAGATTCTTTGTTTTCTACAGGTTTTGTTTGTTTGTTTTTTTTTTTTTTTTTTTTTTTTTAAGAAGGAACCAGCGAGGAGTGTGTCAGACTAACTAGGAAAATGCTGAGAAAAATTGTCTCTCATCAACCTTCCTTCTCACCACTTATGTAGCTTGAAATTATTCTTGTCAGAATTACGCACTGGAGGAAAACAGTGAACCCGAGACTTGATTTTTGCTTTTGTCTCCCAAGTTTACCTTTTGGAGAAAATACATATAAGAAAAATAACTCAGAAAAAATTTTGAATCTCCCCTAAGGGCATGACCTGAGGACGTTGTGTTTTGTGCCATGGTGTCAGATAGTAAAGGAGGAGTTTGGGGAAGGACGCAAGAGTGGGAGCCAGCACTGAGGCTTCCCACCTTTTTATCACATAGGGGTCAAGATCCAGGTGGAAGCTTCCTATGAGGTGGAACTTGCAGTTACTGTTAAAGAACTACTCTGCTGTCTGTGTGTAGCAAGGTCTCAGAAGGCATTAGCTCTTTTTGCTAGGATGATGACCTAGAAGCTTTGCAGCACTTTCCGCTTCATAATTCTGTGCCTTTAGGTTTTGTTGAGTAATCGTATGCAAATAAGGATTCTTCAAAAAAGTAGTGATATTTAAAATATTCTTACTAGTATGGAGCATACTTTCTTGTCTGCCAGGTTTCCAGGAATATAAATTGAATACCATAAGGCAAATTAAATGTCAACACTTTGAAGAATGGAGTGAGTTTATGTGTAAATTCCTTACTGGCTATAAGAGCCAGGCAAAAACTATACTGGATATGACTTTAAAGAAGTTATACTATAAATCAAGAGAAGCGATTTCCTTAAAAGGGTTCTATAGAAATATTTCAGGATTTGTTTATGGGATGTTTAGAATCTGTTTAAAAATACAAGCCACATTTGCTCACAAAGGTGACTTAAGTGTTTTTCAAAAAGCCGTAATATTTAAAATGCATATATGTGAAATGACATTACTTCCACAGAAAGATGGTGATAAATTTAATGTTAAAATGTACTTCCTTTTATAATCCATTCAACTGTTATTATCCATCTTAATAAATCAAAATAGTGAAAGCCTGTATCGCAGAACATTGGTGATACTTTTGTCTACTGGCTTATTTATGTGTTTGCTTTCTGCTTATTTCCAGTCACTGAAGAGAGTTTGGAAGGATTCTACTGTCTTACTTATCTGTATCACCGTGTTCCTTTCCTATCTTCCTGAAGCTGGACAGTATTCAAGTTTTTTTCTGTATCTCAGGCAGGTGAGTAGTGGGTACCAAGTAGCTGTTGAATATGAGGAATACTGGAGATTGGGATCTGCTTAAAGATAACTTGGGAAACAGAGAAGATAACATGTCAACTTGCTTCCAGTTATAGACGTAGGTCCTGATGGAGAATTAGTAAACAGGAGCATTTAATGCAGTGATGACTTGAAAAACAGCAAGAAGCTGGGCACAGTTGGGCATGCCTTACTAAGGAAACTAAAGCAGGAGGGTCCCTTGAGCCCAAGAGTTTGAGACCCCATCTCAAAAAACAAAAACGTGTAATGAGATACGTACTACAGAAAACTTCGGTTGAGAATTATTTATTGTTTATTTGCACAGAGGGTATCACAGTCATTGAATTGTCCGAGATGGGCTTGAACTTGCAATCCTCTTGCCTCAGCATCTCAGGCTCTAGGTATCATATTTTTGAAGACTTCCATTTAGAGCACTTTTAAGTTCATGCTAAGTAAGGGGCAGGTGCACAGAATTCTCGTTCAGCCTTCCCCACAAGTACACAGCCTCCTCCACTATCCAAGTCCTGCACTTGGAGTGGTCCATTTGTCACAGTTAAATGAACGAACTAAGTCTGTAGTTGACAGTAGGCTTCATTCTTGTGTTACACATTCTGTGGGTTTAGATAAACGTGTAGTGACATGAATCCTACTTTACCATGCGGTCTAGACTATTCTCACTGCCCTAAGAATCCTTTGTGCTCTACCTGTGCGTCCTTCCACCTGTGGCACCCACTAGCAAGTCCTGATCTCTTTTTGGTTTCTGTAAATCTGATTTTTCCAGACTGTCCCAGAGTTAGAATCATACAGTTTGTAGCCTTTCCAAAGTGACATCTTTCACTTAGTAATCTGCACATAACTTTCTTCTGTCTTTTCTAGGCGTGATAGTTCGTTCTTTTCTTTGTCAGTTTTAGCAGTTTGGATATACCCATTTATCCATTCACCCACTAAAGACTATCTTGGCTGCTTCCTAGTTTTGGTAACTATGGATAAAGTACTGTAAACACTTCCATCTGTGACTATCCATTAGATTGCACAGAGAGGAAGTTTATCCAAACACATCCTGACTTGGTGCTGATGATGGCTACCTTACTGACCTGGCCTTGTGAGCTGTAGGTCAGCCACTGCACTGGACCTCATGTTGCTTCACAAACAACAATCAAAATCTTTTCTGTCTTCTCACTTTCTGTTTTTAAACTTGTGTAGAACTGGGCAGGTGGCATAGTGTAGTGAGACAGGAGAGTCATAAGTTCGAGACCAGTACCACAAATAAAACAATGAATAACATTCAACAGTTTCTACCTTTTTTGTCCCCCTAAAGTAATCATTGATTTATGTGAAAGAAACAGCACCCTTTCTTGTAGGCTTTTCTTTGTGTCTCCAGACTTGCTCAAACTCGAGCTGCCTCTCCTCTGACCATTAGCCATTACTGATCTCACTGCAAAGAAGGCCTTCCTGCTGGTGTACTCCACTCTGGCAGAGCAGGCCTCCTCCTCAGATAAATCCCTTGGCTTTTTTCATATATTCTAAAATGATACTTGATAAACTCTGTATTCTGCTAGATTTTTTTGAGAGTATGAGACAAACTTCTTTATGTGTTAGCATCTAAGTAGAACTTGTTTTTCTAGGTTTTCTACTTCTGTTTTGCTTTGATGGGTAGAAGCTAGAGATTTGGAGAAGATAATTGTTTAGCATAGAAAATTACACATTCATTTATAGTTAAATTAAATATGCTTTCAATGAACATACAATGGAAAAATCCAAGGAAGAAAGTTTAAAAATTTCCTTCAAATAAATAACAACAATGGCTTTTAGTTTTCTAGTTGTTTTTCCTACACTATGTTCATGTCACCATCACCAGTTAAATCAGGACAAGGTATTATATTCTGTTATTTTCTATTTGTGCTTGTTTTAAAGAATAACGTTTTAGATAAAATTTTGATATTTAAAATGTTTGATAAAATGTTTACAGAAGGCAAAATAATTTATCCTTTTTCAAATATTTTAAAAATTAGAAATTGTTGACATTTCAGAGCTACAGTTAAAGCCAAAGGCTTAGAAGTCATCACCAGCCAGCTTTGTTGGCTGCTAACTCATTAGAAGCATCATGGGAGCTTTTTAGAATGTATTTGTCTCAGAGCCATACTTCAGAGTCTGATGTAGCTGGTCTCCAGTGAGTTCCAGCATCTCATTGCTGCCCTCCTGGTTCTGCCCTTCTTTCCCACTCTGCTGCCCACATGATCTTAATGTGTAGTGAGTTGAGAGCCATTGGTTTGGCTGATGAGGAAATTCTGTGTCAGCATCATCAAAAGTCAAGTCACATTGTCTTTCCTATTCTCCCTATTGCGTGTATCAATTTGTGAGTTGGGGATAGAGAAGGAATATGAATTAGTAGGTAGACCTAGAAAATAGTATCCAAAATATCTCAGTGTAGATTGTGCCTGCTTATAATGATTTCTAAAATCAGATTTAAATACAAATTACTAGTTAAATAGGTTCAGATTTTAGCACTGCCCTGATTTGGCACTGACTTGTTGAACTATCCTAAAGTCACTTACGTTATTTTAATACAACATTTTTTGGATGAGGTATTTCTGTAGTATCTGTGTTACTAAAGTATTTTCTCCCATTCTCTTAGGTCATAGGTTTTGGATCTGTTAAAATTGCAGCCTTCATAGCTATGGTAGGAGTTCTGTCTATTGTGGCTCAGGTGAGTGTTGTTTCACCTACACTTTAACAAGTTTTTGTTTTCCTTTTACTCCTCAATACCCACAGATTGACAAGTGTACCCCTCAGACCCCGTGGCACAGCTTGCAGTGGTGTATCTTGCACAGCTAAGGATAACATCAAATCCCAGAAGCTAGCAGGGACGTGGCTCACAGAACTGTCTCTTCTTGTTGAGGTCGGATTTAGGGGAGCTTCATACAACTTTCAGTAGCATAATTTGTTTTAATCTATGCTGGATCAGTATTGTTATTTGCCTGTAAAACAACCAAGACATTAAGTAACTTGTAGATACCAGAAAATTAACCAGGAAAATGTGTCACGTTATTTTAATGGTGAAAAATTAATAGAAATGAACAGCAATAACTGCTCCAACCCTTGCTGTCCCCAGGACCAAAAAACGTGAATCAGTGAGTATATCATAAAATTGATTCATTTAGAAACATATTTTTATTATTATGCAAAGAAGTCTTGTTAGGCTTACAGGATCAAAGGCAGGAGCATCCATTGTAACTGTCTGCAGAATCAGAAGTGGGAATCGGTAGTGGCTCTGTGCATGCTGGAGAGCTGAAGGATCCAGCAGCCGCTTAGCTCACAAGTGTAGAAGCCACAAAAGAAGAGGAATAGAGATGCAGCATCTGCCCAGGGGCTTAGCTCATTGGAGAGTCGCTGGTGCAAGACTGAATTGAAGAAACTGGAGACCAAGGACGGCAGCCAAGGATATATCCTCAAGACTAGAGTCTGGGAAACCATGCTGGTGCCGAGCATGGCAGAGTGTTCAGAAAAACAGCCAAGGAGAGCACTGAAAACTCAGTGGATGCAAACTCCACTAAAAATTTACAAAGAAAGATCATACATGGAAGCAGATCAGTGGACTCCCAAATGATTCTTGGACAATAGATGACCAAGTGGATTATCCTGAAATGGGTTTATGTATAATAATTAATAATAATATATTTCATAAAACACTGGAATGACAACTTGTTCTGATACAGATGTAGAATGCGGCAAGCATCAGAGAAATGTTTGTGAACTGGAAATATAAAGAGGGATAAAAATGACTTTACAGGTGAAGAAATAGTGGATTTGGTGTGTAAGGTTTCTAAAGATCATAGCAAAAAGGAGCAGGTTGATTTGTGTAATTCTAAGCCATGGTGAAGAAGGAAAAATTTTTTGGAACAAATAGACCTGTTGACCTGAAAAGATTAGCAAAGTTCTTCAGAGGGGACCTTTGTAGAAGTCCAGCTGGAAAATCCATTATTTCCCAGCTTTTCATTGTTCAGTCTTGCCGGGCTACAGAACTGGACTGTGGCATTGAGGCAGACGGTGGTTGACGTGGCATGCCAGAAAATGCTGGTAGAGGCCACCCTTTTGTGTGCATATTCCACAGCACCAGATTACTACGGATCCTGGTTCATTCAGTCACCCTGTGCTGTGCAGAAGTTGTATGCACACAAGCTTGAGTTTATGCACATTATTGCTCTGGTTAACCGAAAGGTAGCAACAGAATTGAGTCCTTTTCCTGTGATTCTACTTTTCATGCAAAGAAACAAATTCCACATATTGTGTCTGTGTTCACAAAAGAACAGTATTTTTACCACCAAAAAGTGGTTGGTTTTTTTGTCTATATGTCAAGTGAGCAAACAGTATCAATGATGCTATATTTCCTTCTCTAACTAAACACTGCAGAACCGTATCACTTTCCTAGTAAAAGACCCACAATGAAGCTACCTCAAACTCAGAATCAGGTAGATGAAACAATTTAATTAGGAATAAATAAATATGGATATTGGTATAATCATTATGAAGTTACTATAATTTTATATCCTTCATAATTAGCAACATTTTGATGTATGCTGTGAATTTTAAAATAATAATGAGGGGGCTGGGGATTTAGCTCAGCAACATAAGCACCTGCCTTGCAAGCAGGCAGTTGTGAGTTGGATCCCCGGTACCGATAATAATGAAAAAGACAAAAAAATAAATAATGATGAGGAAGTTAAACATTGCAGTAGTGAATTTTAGTGACACTCCCCTATGCACTTAGGACTGTGGCCTCTAATTTTTGTTGGGCTATAGAAATGATGACGTAGACTATTGTATCTTAGACCTCAAGGATCCGAGGGCATGGTCAGAGGCTTGGCCCTTTATGTTAGAACTGATGTATGAAAAGAAATCAGCTGCATTTTTAAGTTACGTATTGTAGCTCACTATTTTTGTGATATTTGTCCTGAGCATGTGTAGTTAAAAAAAAAAAAGTTACGTCTGTGATAAAGAAAGAATATATTTAAGAGAAAGTATGAGTAAATTGAGTTGTTTGTTTTAAGGTTAACATGCAGTATTAATGGAGAATTATAACTGTAAGGTGCTATGATCTATGTAAAAACCTTAAACTCTCACTAGAGAAATATGGAGAAATTCTATAGAAACATACTAAAATACCATCTGTATAAGAAGCCATGGAATGTAAGGAAAGAACAATAAGTGGATCCACTGGGAAGTGTGTAATTTAAGCAATGGTTTGAACCTGAGCAGAAATATGGTTCTGTCCAAACTAGGCAGAGCTGCAGCTGCCAGTTTAGAAAAGGCCTGCCAGGTGATTTCTTCAGGAGCGCATAGTGTGTGTGGAAGATACTCCCAAGCTATGTGAAAAAGTCAACCAAATGAGGCATTCCTACAATGGAGCTTTTCTGAAGAGCTACAGAAATTGTAGCATTGTTTGTAGTATAATTTGTAAGCATGCTATGCTCTATGGAAGTTTACAATCAGGAAAATGGTGGTCACATTTTGTGCTATTACCTGAAGTGAAAGGACCACAGCACACAGGGCTGTAGAAGCATCCAGTCAGAGCTCCCCCCTACGCACATGGGGAAACTGGAGGCAGAGCTGAGCCCAGCCGAGGAGGCCAGGCCCCCAGGTTCCTGTGCATAGGGTGGCCAGCTACAGCTGACTGCACCTGTCCGCACCTGTGTGCTTCACAGATGTTCTGTCTGACATTTCGTGTGCACTTCTTTGGCTCAGAGAGAGGAATGCACATTTACAGTCGACAACTATTTGTTTTGAAAAGATCTATTGACTTTCTAAGTAAATGTAGCATGTAATAATATTCTAAGGTGGGTCTTTGTGTGACAAGGCTCATGAGAATGCAAAGGCTTTCGTTAATGTTTTGACTATTAGCTCATGTAATTATGTAATTCTGTTTGTGTGTTACATTAACTTTAGTTGATAGCTCCTGGCATCTTTTGTTGTATTCATTTTCAGGCTATCTCACCATTTATCAGGGATATGTTTGTTAGAATCAAACTTACACCAGTCCAACTTGATAAAACTGTTCAGCCAGATCCCACATCTGTAAATGTTTAGCAGGGCTTTGCTGTTCACCCATAGTTAAGTGCTTGGCATTTTTTTCAAAGAGCCTGGTAAAAGGTGTGATAATCTTTTGGGAGCTGCTAGAACAGGGCCAGGTAGTCAGATTAAGCTGGGAGCCCCTAAAACTCCACTTCTCAAAAGACACGTCAGTACTGTCAGTCTGCTAAGTCACAGACAGCAGTGTGCCATTAGAGTTACCCGATTATCAGTGAGCAGGCTTCACTCTAAGTCTGTGTTCACATGGTTTCTTAGCGTATCTCTTTTTCCTTTGCAGACAGTCTTTCTGAGCATCTTGATGAGATCACTGGGGAATAAGAACACTGTTCTCCTTGGTTTGGGCTTCCAGATGCTGCAGTTGGCATGGTATGGTTTTGGATCTCAAGCCTGGTAAGCTTTACCCATAGATTCTTAAGAACTAACAGACAGATATGTGTTAGAGGAGGCATGGCTTGTTGGGTGTGATAAGAAGCCACAAGTTTGGCATATTCAGCATTTCAAAAGCCATTAAGCTTTAAGTTGGCAGGGATGGGTAGAACTGAATAATTCAAGATGATTTGTAAAGATTGCTTTCACCTCAGCAGTTTCTTACTGAATCATTACTTAAATCAGTGTGTGTCCTTTCCCTAGCCTGCCTGCCAATAAAATTCTGTGTCTGTTATTTTAAACACATTTGCCGATGTTTGGGGACATCACATACAGTCCAGAGAAAAAGACAGGGAAAAATAATTGTGGCAACTTTGCTGTCATATTTAGTTAAGTGACCTTAGGCAATAAAATAACCTTTATGAAATACAGCTTTTGGTTTGATGAACACCAAGGTCTCTCTGAATGCCATACGGGGCCTGAGGGAGTTGCTCCTAGCGTATTAGATTCCCATTAATGGGAAGAAAAGTTAGAATAAACTCGAATAAAAAGAAACAAAAGTTCCTCGTTGTGTGGCAAGTTTGCTCATGTGCCTACCTGCCAAACACGTGCTATCTTCTCCCCATTTTAGACATCAGAGCTGGTTCTCACTTTGTGTTTGTAGAGGGGTCTAATTTAGAGAAACTGTAGACGCGTAGTATTTAGAAGTTAGCTGAGGAATAAACATGTGAAATTCCAAATTTCCTCTGTTATATGTGATGTTTTACCTAAAATTAATGTAGGTGATTCTTGTTCTTTTTGATTTTTGTCCTATGACCTTAGATTCTCTAGCTGATTGAGTTACAACCCTTGCAGTGTTAGGAGACTTTTCCATCATGAAGGATTTGTCTCTTTCAGTAAGGATCATTCCCCAGGAAGTCTGACCCAGCTGGGCACAGGCCCAGCGGAGCCTCTTTCCTCACACACTGCCCCTTGACTCATGTGTAGGCCTTATCCCTGCAGAGCAGGCCACAGGGCTGAGGGAAGTGGGCTCTTCTGGCTCGGTTGGTGGTGCTTTGCCCTGAAGAGAGCTGGAGGCTGTGAGGTTCACCAGCAGTGTGAGGGTGAGGCTTTGAGAAGCACAGAGTAGAAATGCAGTGTTTATACGGACAAGAAGTCCTCTGCAGAAGTGCATTGTGCTTACTGCTGCAGATTGTGACAGAGCAGAGAGAAGAGATTTTGAGAGATGTGAAATAAGAAAATGAAATTTTCCTGGATCTTCTATTTCCAAGTCAGCCTATAAAGAGATCGGTATTAACGATGTGATGTGTTGCCCTTCAAAGTTTAAAAACAAAACCCCTTTTTTAAAGAGGGAAAAGTAGCCAGTGTGGTGGTGTATGCCTGTAATCACAGACAGGCTGAGGCAAAAGAATCATGAGTTTGAGGTCATCCTGTACTACATAGCACGTTCAAGACCAGCTTGAAGTATGTAGTGAGACCCTGGCTCAAAAAAAAGGAACGGGTAGGAGAGTGATACAGGAAAACCGAACATGGGCAAACAGGCATCCGTCCATTTGCCACTGCATTCCGAACTATGAGCCCCCCAGGCCTGACCATGGTCTGTCCTGTTGTCACAGGATGATGTGGGCAGCAGGGACGGTGGCCGCCATGTCCAGCATCACATTCCCAGCAGTCAGTGCCCTTGTCTCGAGGAATGCAGAGTCAGATCAACAAGGTGAGGTTGCGGCCCTTGCTGTTTCCTCCTTCAGCTGAGACCTTCCTACCAGAAGCCTGAAGCTCTGAGCTCTTCACATCGACGCCAGGAGGTGACAGCCTGGGACCCCTGCTCCAGGAGCATATGTGTTTGCTTTGCAGATACGAAAGTTTTGTTTTCCTGTCTGCCTTTATCTTACTCATACTTAAAAAAATTTTTTTAACTTCTTTGTGTTACTAAGTTAGAAAATACCCATTTCTCTTTTTCAGTTCTGACTCCTTTTTTTTGTTAGCATCAGAATTAACCTGACTTTTCCCATTTCAGTAGGTATCTGTAATGCAGTGAGTCATTTAATCATTAAAATTGCTCTAGTTTAAAATAAGTCAAAGTCTGTGAGCTTGATGTAGGAAATGTTCTTTGAGAGGGTAAAGAAAAGATTCGTGTGGTTTCTGGTAGTTGGACAGAGTGAGAGGTGCAGTTAAGGGACATCTGAGCGTGAAGAGTAGTTGGCTGGTTCCCTGCCTCGCCTCCTGTGCCTTGGCTTCCTTGGCAGACAGTTCTGCTGCCAGAATCAGTCCTTGTCCGTTTTCTCAGAACTCCCTGTACTGCAGTTAGGAAGCAGAAAATTTTAATGGGCTTATTTTTTAAATTCCTAAGCTCTCAAAATTTTCTATAAACTATATTGGAAAAGATAATTTCATTTGTTTATTTATTTTTCCTGATCAGAAATTAGCCAGATCAGAAATTGTTTTATATCCATTTTTAAATAGTGTCACTTGAAAACCACAGATTGTGTGTCATCCCCCCAGGTGCGTAGCTGTGCTTGGGAGGAAGACACCTAGCATCTGAAGTGTAGTCTTGAGCTGTGTTGGAGGACTGTTGTGTCATTCAGACTGTCTTTGACTTTTTTGTTTTTATGCTTATACATAAAAATGTATGCATATGCATACAAGTATAAGTGATATTAAGTCAGCCTGTGGACTGTGTTACATTAGGCTAACATGTAGTTGATCATTTTTGACTTAAATACCCATTTCCTATGATTCAAGCTAATTTGTACCAGCCATGTTGGAAAGCAGAGGTGTCTAGAAATCAGCACTGAGTTATTCTGTGCAGGTCTGTGCTGTGATGGAGAAGACCCAGGGCGGTTGAGAGGATAGTGTCTGCCATGAGAATGGGGGCCATTCCCCTGGCCTGCAGCCAGAGCCATGAGAGGCAAAGGGCAGATGTTATTGCAGATGCACCATTAAATGGGCAGTGCAGGGAAATCACTCAGTTCACTCAGGAGTGGAAATTTCCAGAAATGGGAATAACACTAGCTTTGTGATTTATGATTGCCCATTTATTGGCAGACGTAGATGATATGATTAATTCAAACCCAAAAAGATCTCAGAAACTGGAACTACTGTCATCGTCTTGGAGACTCTAGTACAGAAAGAAAGGACAGCGCTAGGAGGACTTGGTAAAGCGAAGGAATCGTTGGGGTAGCGAGAGGCTGTGATGGTGAAGCCTTCGTGATCCACTTTCTACTTGGTCCAGGCCACTCTGTGTATCGTAGTTTGTCAGGGTACTGTGAAGTTCCCATCCTAACCTGCTTTCCTGAGAAACCTGATTCCTATTTCTTCGCTCTGTTTTAGGAGTTGCCCAGGGGATCATAACTGGAATAAGAGGACTATGCAATGGCCTAGGGCCGGCGCTTTATGGCTTCATATTCTACATGTTCCATGTTGAACTGAGCGAGTTGGGTCCGGAATTGAATTCTAACAGTGATGCCCTACAGGTAATTGCCTGGTTTTGTAACTGTGGTTAGTCCAAGTATAGCAATTCTTGTGAGCTCAGCTTTGGAGAGATTCCTAATGATACATTACCGTTTTATTTTATAGCAGTAAGCTCATGTGTGTTTCCCTGGGATCAGGGAGAGCTTCCTTCAGAGATTTAATATCTTGGAAAAGCTTTGTCTTAACTTCAGGTTCTGTTTTCACCTACATAGTCAATGTGATCAGGATGTGATTTGCCCCCCACTAATACCTCATATTAAATAATGCCTGAAATGACCTAGAAACCCAGCTATAATTTGAGCTAAGGCACTTTCTCTGTTCCTTTTTTTTTTAAGTGATATTTAGATATTGAGTATAAAATCAGAATTAATGCTTAGTGTATAGAAATAATCTTAGGTCACAGAATGAGATTACAGATACACAGTATGTAGGTTTTCAGGTTGGGGAAAGCTACTTAGCAGTGGTACCCAAAGAAAAGCACTGATTAATTGCCATTTTATACTCCAAAGACTAAGCTCTACATGCTCATTGTGTAATGAAATACTAAAATCTTCTTTTGAGAAAATGATTCACTTTTAGGTGGTATATTTCCTTGGGTTGAAAACACTGACCAAATTCTTCGTCTTACTTTCCACATCCATCAGAAAGCGGTCATCCCAGGCCCACCGTTTTTATTTGGAGCGTGTATAGTTCTTGTGTCTTTCCTGGTTGCCTTATTCATCCCTGAATACCGTAAAGCCAGTGGAGCTCAAAAACACAGCAGCAGCATCAGTGGTGGCCTGACCAACACCCCGGAACCGGGCAGTGATGAGGACATTGAACCACTGCTACAAGACAATAGCATCTGGGAGCTGTCCTCCTTCGAGGAGCCTGGGAGCCAGAGCACTGAGCTATAACGCTGAGAGAGGGAGTTCTGCAGGGGCAGCTCTCAGAGCCCTCAGGGCAGCCACACGGCGGAGACCTCATGGTGCTGGAGGGGTGAAACTAGCGACACCCTTTGGGCCAGGTTCTGAAGCAATTCCTTCATCCTTCCACCCACCATCTCTCCCTCCTGTTCTTTTCCATTCTTTTTCTGTTGTATATTAGGACAAAGGAAGGTTTGAAATACTTCTCCATAAATAGTATTCAAGTCTCAAGGTTATCTGGAGTCCAAACTTTGAAACTTAAATAGGAAAAGTCATATCCTTCAGAAAAAAATGTCTTTCTGCTGGGCAAGGTGGTTCACGCCTGTCATACCAACATTGAAGCCTGAGGCAGAGGATCATGAGTTCAAGGCTGACCTGGACTGTGACCAAGTTCATCCCAGCCCGGACTGCACAGTAAGACCTTGTCTCAGAAATTAAAAAGGCTTTCCTTTCATAACTGGAGTAAGAAAGGCAGCAGTCTTTCCACCAGAAGGTGCGGGGTTGTTGTGAAAGTGCCATCTTGGGCAAGATTTCAGGTGAAGATTCCTTCCTTTCTTCCTCCCTCCCTCCCTCCTCTGGATGATACCCTTTGGCCTGCCACAGGTATCGATGAGTGGACTCTTAAATTAACATTCAGTATCAGGAGTCTGTTACCTTTATCCAAAGGTCAAACAAAAAAGCTACGGTTTTACTCTCCCTTTGTTTTTCTTCAACTTCTTATGCTTGTCTAGAATAAACAGTAACAATACTGATTAGTGATCACCTTTAGCAGATGAAGGAAACTTTCTTACAAACTCAAATCCTGTCTAAGTAGCAAATCAGGTTAGTGGGCTTAGCATCCTGGTCAGATCTGTAGTGATTTTACAGAGCAAAGCTAAACCTCATCTAGCTGGATGTGGTAGTGCATAGCTGTAATCCCAGCTACTTGGGAGGCAGAGGCAGGAGTAGTATGAGTTCAAGACCAGCCTGGGCAACACAGCAAGACCCCCCTGTCTCAAAAACAATTCTAGTAGCAACAAAGAAATTGGAAGACTAAGCTTCTAAGAAAGTTTTTAATAATTTGGACGTTCTTGGGAGACTGAGAGTTAGATGCTGGACACCAGTGGAGTTTATGTCTCAGTCCCCTCATAGTAATACTTGATTCCTGTTTGCTCCTTCCCACATCGCCCATCTCCTCCCCCTTGGCTTTTCTCATCCGTCACACACCTGCCTTAACTGCTATGTAGTATGCATTTGTTTTCCATTAATCTTTATCTCAATCTCTTTATCAGACTTCTGAATCTCATGGGATACGCACATTTAATTCCTTTATAAATATGAGGGTTTAGTGAAGTCCAGTTTCACAATAAGTGTCTTGCTAATTTTTTGAGATGTTTTATGGACAAAGACAACTTTACAGATTTATATGTATTTTGCTGCACAGTTAAATGGACCATTAACTAGGGCCTTCCTTTAACAAAGCACTCCTTTGAAAGTTTTATAGGTATGAAATATATGTAGATATTTGTAAGGGTTTTAATTTTTTTGCTGGGGTGCTGTGTAAATCTTGTATTTATAAATGTAATGAAGCTATTGACAGAAAAACTATATACAACTTTTATAAAGGATTATGTACTGACTGAATACATTTAAAAGAAAATATATTTTGAAACCTGTTTAGTCATGAACAGAGATAACATATCTTTTTACTATGCTGTTGGTTTTTAGGTTAAGCTTCCTAATGCATAATAAATTTGCAATGGATATATTTATGTCTTTTGTGATTTTTTTTTTTCAACAAATTGTGATTACTCTTTTGGGTTCTTTCTAGGTAACTTTCACCCAAATTGAGTTTTTAGCTAATGTAAAAGATAATATGTATCTTTAGGGGAAAAAAGCCTCTGAAAGTTCATTTAAAATCTCCCATCAAAACAGATAACACTGTTTTATAAAGCAGGGTTGAGAACAGATGCATGTACACCCATGTCTACAGAAGCATTATTTGTACGAGGAAAAAAATACTCAGATGCCAAAGGACCAATGAACAGATAAAATGTTAGGTATTACTTACAATAGAGTATTGTTCAGCCTTTAAAATATGGAAATTTTAGCTCATGGTACACTGGATGAACGATGAAGACATTGTGCTAAGTGAAATGAAATGGTTACAAAATGTCTAGCACCATAATGTCACTCACGGGGTACCTGGAGAAGTCAGTCACAGAATGTTGCAGCACGGTGGTGGCCTGGGCCTGGGAATGGGAGCAGTGGGAAATTAGTTGGTGGGCGCAGTCTTGTTTTGTAGTATAAGAAAGTTCTGGGAGTTGGTGGTAGTAGTCTGCATAGTATGTCAATTAATACCACTAAACCATACCCTAAAAATGGTTAAAGTGATAAGTAGTATGTGTATGTTATTACTGATTTACCCATTCTAACATGTAGAACAGTGATATCTGTGTATTCACAATGTTATACTACCGTCTGCCTAATTCCTAACCATTTCTACCTCTCCTTGAGGAAGCCTGTGGGTATCCATTACTCTCAGTCAGTCCTAATTCTCCCTTTCCTCATGCCCTGGCAACAAGTAATCTGCTTACTCTGCTGTGGGTTTGCCTACTGGAAACATTTCATATGAATGGAATCATACAGTACGTGAGCTTTGTGTTTGGTTTTTTTTATTTAGTATGTTTTCAGGGTTAATCCATACTGTATTGTGTCAGGATCTTCTTTCTTCCCAAGGCTGAATATATACACACATTTTCTTTATAATCACTTGGTTGATACTTGGGTTTTTACCCTCTTCGGGCTTGTATGAGTATACTGTGGTAAAGATTCATGTCCCAGTTGTATAGATATGTTTTTGGTTCATCTTGAGTGTATACCCGGAAGAATTGTCAGATTATGTAGTAATTCTGTGTTAAACTATTTGGGAATCTGGACCCAGTTCATTTTCCACAACTATTGCAAACTTTAATTCCCAACAGCAGTGTTGGAGAGCTGCAGTTTCTCTAGATCATTGCTAATTGTGATACTCAGTTTTATTTGTAGCCATCCTCCTGACTTTGAAGAAGTATCTGGCTGCATTTTAATTTCCATCTCTGTGATGACTTGATGCTGAGCAAATTTTTAGATGCTTGTTTGCCATTCATACAGTTTCACTGGAGAAGTCCTTTAGCCATTTTTTAAATAGGATGTTGAATTGTAAGAGTTCTTTATATGTTCTGGGTACTACAGGATTCATTGATGCACAAAAGCTCTCAACAGATGAAATCCCATTTATCCATTTTTTTTTCTTTTACTGCTTATGCTTTTGATGTTATGTCTAAGAATACATTTCCAAATCTAAGGTCATGAAGATTTTTTCCCATTTCTTCTAAAGTTTGTATAGCTTTAACTCTTACATTTGACTCATCTTGATTAATTTTTTGTTTATGGTATCAGAAAAGGGTCCACACTCATCAGTTTGCATTTAGTTAGTTATTAATCCCTATCTCACTGGTTAAGGTTAAGGGAGCATTGTTTCCCCGTTGAATAGTCATGACATCCTTGTCAAAAGTCAGATGGCCATGGGTAAGTGAGTTTGTTACTGGACTTTATGATTCTGTCCAGTGGTGCATACGTCTGTCTTTATTGCCAATACAGCACAGCTTTGATTACTAAAGCCTTGTAAGTTTTAAAATCAGAAATTGTGAGTTTTCCAATTTCGTTTTTCAGTATTGTTGTACCTATCTGGTATCGCTTGATGCCATATGAGTTAACCCTTCCCACCTATGAACATGGAATGCTTTTTATATCTTTAATTTCTTTCATCAGTAATTAATGATTTTTACTGCACAATCCTAGTTTTTGTACCTCCTAGTTTAAATTCATTCCAATGTAAGTGGAATTTTGGTCTTGATTTTATTTTCAGATTGTTCAGTCCTAGTGTATAGAAATACAACTCGTTTTTGTGTGTTGATGTTGTACCATGCAACTTTGTTGAATTTATTTGCTCCAGTAGTTTCTAGTGGATCCCTTAGTACTTGCTACTATTAGCTCATGTCATATACAAGTACAGTTTGACTTTTTCCATTCCAGTTTGGATGTCTTTTGTTTATTTTCTGGCTAGAACTTCCAGTACACAATTGAATAAATGATAATAGCCAGCATCTTTATCCTGGTCTTAGAGGGTAAACTTTTTGTTTTTCAGCATTGGATGCAGTCACACGTGCTTATTGGTAGGGATGATGAGAGATATGTCACCAGCTTCACCAGCTTTGTCATTGGCTAAATAGCAGAGTGCACTTAACAAATCCAGATGGTGTAGGCTACATACATAGGCTATTCAATCTGTGACCAAAACATCTATGCGTTGTATGCCTGTGTATGAATTGTATGCTTTTCACAGGTGTCCTTTATTGCGTGTATATTGCTACTTTGTTGAGTGTTTTTGTCATGAACAGTGTCAGATTTTTCTGATGCCTTTCCTATACTAGATAACATAGCTGCTCATGTGGGTTTTTTTTTTCTTTTTCTGTTTTATTTTTATCAGTATGTTTATAGCACAATGATTACTTTCATCAGGGGGAGTTGATACATGTGCACAATACATCTTAACTTTTTATGGCCCCTTCCTGTTCATTTGTGGGATTTTCCCTCTTTCTGTTAATGTATATTTTATTTTCATATGTTGAGCCACCTTGGAGTTACTGATAGAAATCCCACCTCATGGTACATAGTAACTTTCCTATGCAGTTAGATTCACTGTAGTAGTATTCATTTTTTAAGTGATTTCTGCATTTCGTTAGGCACACACAGTTCAGCTGCAGCATCTTTCAGCAGTGATTAAAGAATCCTGACTTGTAGCAGTCCTGACTTGGCAGAGGAGAATAAAAATAATAAAGCGACATCTCAAAGGAAGTCCCAAGCACTGGACACAGCCGTCCTTTGCTCTGCAGCCACAGCCCGTGCTCGCCTCGAAGTCAAGGTCAGGCATGGAGCCACGAGTATTTGCTTCCTCCTCAGTAACCAGGGAAACGAAAGTGACCAAGTGGCAGTCATCTTGCCACCTTGTGGCAGCGTCACCCATCACCTCCCTCAGCGTGCTCCAACTCCCAGAGACAGGTTAGTGGCTGTGAGTGAGAAAAACCATTCCTCTTAGCCCAAGTCAGAACCTGTGGTTACAAGACACAGCCCCATCGCTGTTTTTATTTTGAATTTTTAAATTACTTTTCTTTGCATTTGTTGAAATAGCCCATTGACAACTTTATAAAGCTTTAACAATAAAGTGATTACATTAAGAGAAGGATCATGAGACAGTTGACTTGTTTTTGAAACATGTTTATATCAGGAATATATATTTATTAGAAAGTCAAACAATTTTACTTACAGTAGCTCACGCCAAAATAAAGCATAAATCTTAACAAAATATGTGAAGAATCTGCACAGAGAAAACCAAAAACCCTGGTGAAAGAAGTCAGAGACAGCCTGTTAGTGGAGAAGCCAATAAAGTAAAGCTGTTCATTTCCCAGACCAATCATCTATTAAATAATAATTCTCATCTAAGCCCAAACAGCATGGTAGATGCAGACCACCTAAGTATAAAGTTTACATGGAAAACAGTTTTGAAAAATAGGGCCCGCACGTCTCCAGAAATCCTCTACAGTGTTCAGGGCCCTGGTGTGCAAGGCAGGAAGCACAGATCAAGGGACAGAGGACCCAGAAGTAGCCCAGCACTGCGGGGGCTGCAGTTTCTGACAAAGGTTGAAAAGCAGTAGCTGTCTACATCCTCCGCTTACGTAACAGCATTTCAGCTGGGGGGCTTTTTTAACTGTTCTGAGTCTTCAGAATGTGGCATTCACCTGTTAGCTAGAGGAATCCTGTTGGTTTGGTGTCCCCTCCCGATTTGCTCAACACACTCCCTACTCCCACCCCTGTGGTGGCTTCTGCCTCTAGCTATTCTCACAGGTCCCTCATACCCAAGATTCCAGCTTAGGGCAGCACTTTTTCAGTTAGCTTCTGCAGAAACTGGGTCCCTGGGTTTACAGAAAAAAACAAGGCCCTTTTTAATGCCTTATCTAAAAAAGGCTGACACTTTCAATGGAACCCAGAACAAGAAAAAAAAAAAGTCTTCACTGACAATGAAAAGGCCCTCTCTACCGCCCCAGCCTTGAGGATTCCAGTTGTAATTTGCCCATTCAACTTGTGTGTTGTTAAATTATGACATGTGGATTTAGGGGTGTTTACTTAACCTGTCTGGCCTCTGCGCAGTGATTACCTGTCCCGAACACTTGGGTCCAGTCAGTAAGGACTGGCTCCCTTGCCTCTGCACTCTGAAAACCAGTGTCCTCCCAATCAAAAAAGCTGACAAGCTCTCCTTAGGCCAAGACCTAACCATCCAGGTGCCACTTCCTGTCCTGGACCTCCAAAATAACCAAGGACATGCTGACTCTCCAGCAGCCAGGCTCCCCAACACCAGTGACTCTGACATAAAGATCCTCTGAGGTCAGTTGGACATTTCTCTAAGAAATTATCCCCAGATATGTCCATGGGAAGTGACAGTGGCTCTGACTTTGTAACAGAGATAATCCAAAACTTCACTGACTTGGCCCTAACTCACCCCATGGAGATGTCTGGTGGTTATGAAAGAAACCTTTGTACCTGACCCTTCCCAATTGCTAAACCTGTGCCCTAGTCCAACTGATTATTCCCTTTACACTTGCTCAGAGGTCAGTCCCTCTTCCTGATCCTTCCTACGCATTCAGAAAACGCCACTAAATAAATCAGTCCCCAATTTCCTCTTACCTCACTGTCTGTATGGATATAATAGGGACCTCAGGAGGGGTCCCCACTAAATTTTTTTTAAATTTTATTTTGAAAGTGGTAAAATACAACAGAACATGACAGAATAAAGCCAACTAAGATCTTACAGTGAAATTGGTACAGAACTTCACAGCAGGTTACCGGGATAACAGTAATAGGTATCACAGTATATTTCATTATCTTTATAATAGTTGTTCTTTCAATCACGTATATCAAAATGAGATGAAATACAGAACATTATAGAACTTTTCAAAACAATATTGAATAGAGTAGTACCATTAATCAGAATAGAGCAAAACAGTAATAAAAATATTTGCCTTCAAAGAGATGGTAGAAGGCAGTTCCCCTTATTTGCTATGGTCAACCTCCCAGGAGACGCTCAGATTTCTGGTTCCCACTTACTAAGGTGGGGGGGGGGAGACAGAAAAAGTGGGATGTTTGACTCTAGGCTGTGCATCAGTAGGTTCACTACTGCTTAGCAGGGAGGCAGGCTGGTTGTTTGGTTTCACAGCGTCCTAAGTTCCAACTTGGCACAGATCTCAGGAGCTGCTTCTGGTTCTCCCCCTGGTAGGGTACAGTCTGCCACACCGCCACCGTTTACCAAGGAGGGGAGTTGCTTGCTTGGCTTCCCAGTATCCTAAGTTCCAACATGGCATGGATCTCAGGAGCTGCTGGTGGTCCTCACTAAATTTAAAGCTCAAAACCAAATAGCCATGAGATTTAAAAGTTCACTGTTCTGGTGGGTCACTATCAAAAATATAGATTGGTAAATTATATGTACTACAATCAACAAAAGTTTGCAGTTTATACCCAAAATTCCCTCCTGTGAGCCAGCAGTGTGTGGGCTGGGAGACAGGAAGAGCTGACCCCACCACCACCATCCATAAGCAACCGGCTGATTCCAAGGAACACAGGCTGAGGCGATAGCTACTGAAATAAAGTAATGCTTATATTGTTTGGTTGTTTGCAAGCTTAAAAGCCAGTAGTCTGAGCATTTATTTAGATAACAATATGCAATATAGCAACTATGGGGGATTTCTTTGTCTTGTTCTTGAAATCCAATATTATTCTCACTGTTTTGTTTGGTTCCATTATATTGTTTTGTTTTATTCCCTTATAATTAAAAAAATTGAAGGACTTTTCTCTATAATAAAAGCTATTACCAAAACAACAACAAAAATAAATTATGCTCAGGATGCTATTTAAAAAATAAATGACTTGGAAAAAATAAAAATAAAAAATAAATGACTTGGGCCCACCAGCCAGATGGCCTAAAAAACAGACTCACTCTGGATATGATTCTAATGCCAAAAAAATTTAAGACGTGGTATCTGTGTTATAATAAAAACCCAGTGCTAACTTTTATCCCAAACAACACTGCCCCTGTTGGCACAATTACCAAAGCTTTCCAAGGTCTATTACTCCTGTCAAAAAAACTAACCAAAAACACTGGAGTTAATAGTCTTTTAAAAAGTTCACTAAAACAATGGTTTGACAAATTAAAGGGCCTCCTTACTGACTCCCTGATCATCACTGTTGGAACTCATATTCATTTGGGTTGCTGAGGAATCCCCTGTGTGCGCAGTTTAATCAGACGTTGACTGAGACAGCTCTTCAGGAGGACAAACCACAGATTATCTGAGTGTGATGAACTTCAGCCCTGGCTCCACTCAGCAATCCCTAATGGACTCAAATGGCAATGTTCCTCAGAGTCCCTGAGGGGCACCAGGAGGGGGAATGAAGCAGAAATCCCGAACTGACTGCAGCCATTCTGTTCAGTAAGGCTGCAAGCGGTCTATCCTCTGCCCCTGAACTCAGATAAGTCACACGATTTTTCATCAAGTTGAAGCTTCTGCTAAAAATGACTTTGTTCCATACAACTACGCTCACTACAAGATACCCACTATAGCATGGTCTTCAGTTACATTTGTCTAGTTTTTTTTGTAACTCCTGCTTGCCACCCTGCAAAATAGACAAACATGCCATAATCAATGCCTCAGTTTACAGGCAGAGACTAGTCCTCTGGGGTCTACCAGTGTTAATAAAATTCCCTTTCTTCATCTGAGCTCCTGGCTACTGTGAGTCAGCTTTCTCACAACAGAACAACGGAAGACAGTGGAGTAGCATACTCAAAGAGTTTAAAGAAAAACATCGATTTCAACCAGAGATCTGACATCCAGAAAACCTCTCCATCAATGATACAAAGGGAACATATTCTCAAATAGAGGAAGTCTTAAGAAAATTTGCTTCTGGGCAGTATTGTTTTGCAAGAAATAATAAAGGAAGTCTTTGGCAAGAAACAGTTTATTCTTTAATTTTAAAATAGTGTATTTGTCAGTGTCCTTTATGGGTGTATACAAAGAAATTCTTAAATTTTCTTTTACAGTATTTTTCATTGATTTCAAAAACAAGCATACTAAAAATACCCTAGAATATTTTTCGAAATTTCTTTCAATTTTACACTTAGCTTGTGAATTTATGACAATATATTAAATTAATTTTTGGTTAATAACCAACTAACTGAAAAGATAAAAGTAATTAAAAAGTATTTTAAATTTTTATCCAAAACTCAGTGAGCTAAATAAGTGTAAAAGAAACTTCAAGACTGAGTTGATGCAATGTAAAAATGTGGGGAAATCTTGGAGGTGTACGCGTGAGATCCTGAGGATGATGATTCCTGTGAGATCAAAGGTAAGGTTCAGAAACTGAGAAACTGGTGGGGCTCAGGCACAGACCCTGAGGGAGCCGTCGCCTGGGACTGGTGGTGGTGATGGTGGTGGGAAATGTACTGCACAGTTGCTGACAGGTGGAGCAGCTGGGTTTGGAAGAAGGCATCTGAAGACTCAGAGGGTGGAGGATCTGCTGGGCCGAGGCACCTTCCCTGGGCCCAGGACCCTTTGTGAGGAGGAGACTGGGGCTCTGTGATGCAGGCCTGGGCCCCACCCCCTACTAACTCAGGAAAGTCAGGGCTCAGTAGCTCGAGGGCAAGGAGGGCGCCAGTTAGGCTCAGAGGATGGATGGAGAGCTTTGGCTTCCTTCTGAGAAGTGCCGGTTCCAAATGGCTGGGCGCCAGCTCCACCACCTGGACAGTGGACATGGTCTTCGCCTTTCTGTGTGGGTTGGTGCTCTTCATCCTCCTGCTCCCTTTCCTTGACACTAATCCAACTTGCCCACTAACTCGGGAAAAGAACATCAGAAAGGTAAGCGGCTCTAGGGAGAAACCCAGAAGAGTTCTTTCTTCTGTGTTCTGCTTTTCCTAAACCAGTTGGGACAATTGTGAGTGTGGAAATCTCAGTAACAATATTATTTTTCCGGGACAGGTGGGACAGAGGTGGGTCTGGGCACAGAGACTTTCATCTGAGACTTAGACTACCTGTGCATTGTGCTGGGGGGTGGGGAGCAGAGTGAAATAAAGCAATCAGGGAAAACGGCCAAAAAGTGAAGTTCGTGGGGAAAGGGCAGAGGCCTGGGGCATCGGTCCCATGCTCATGGCTGATGCATCTGGCCTGGCCCCAGGAAGCTGATGCCTGCATGGGAGCTGAGAGACGTGGGGAGAGCTCCATATCCACTTCCTGACAAGAGGAACTGGACCTGTGACATCCATGGTGGAGCTCACGTAGGAAAGCTTTGCTGTTTTCCAAAGGAGAAAGACAGAAAATATTTTCAGCCATATTACCAACAAATTCATTTGTGAAGTGTAGAAATTCATGCTGTTCGGAGACATTGAATACAGAGACAAGAGGAAGAATTGGGTCCCTGACTCTTACTTTCTTGTTTCTTAGCACCCCCCAGAGAAGAAGGGGTGGGGAGCAAACAGGAGGAAGAAGAGCTGCATTGTGAAAGGTAGGGCCTTGTCCTATGGCAAACGGAACCTGAACTCCCTGCTCAGCTCCACAGTTCTGAGGATGTCACTTGAGGAGGCCTAGGAGGGAGGCTTCTGGGAAAGAAATCTGACCTGGGGTTCATTTCTCAGGCTGTGATTGGCCAGGGAAGGGTGATGTCCAAGAGGGGCAGCGTGGGTCACAGCGGAGCAGTACTGCTTACCTTTGTAGATTAACTTAGCGGTCTAACTGGGAGTGCAGGTCGAATCTGATGTGGTGTCTCCTAGGTGACATTCTGCTCAGCCTCCTGTAAGATCCCAGGTGCCTCCCTTCTCTGCCATAACCCAGTCTATTCTTCTAGCTTGCAGAGACTGCCGCAGGGAAGTGGAGGAGACTCGGGATCTAGTTTTACTTCTGCAAAGGTGAGGGGCTTTCCACCTCCATCTCCCTCATCTCCAGGACTGAGGGGGAGATGCCATGTTGGGGCGCTGGCTCTGTGAATCTAGGGTGGGGGACTGTGGGGCTGTGGGCCACCAATGCCCACCCCTGCCCAACCTACCCTCCCTTCTGGGCCTGTCCACTCCTGGCTGTAGCTTGTGCCTTCTATTTCCTGCAGCCTCCTACACAAGCTCCCTGGAAATGCCATCCCAAATCGCTCCTATCATGAAGATGCCCCAGGTGAGGTGTTTAAACCAGGGCCTGCTGGAGCCAGTGGACCACCTGGGCATTTGGCGGAAGCTCCTTCTAGCTCTTTGCCCTCCTTACCTTTCCTGGCTTCTGAGACCCTGCGGCCTCTGGTCTCAGCCCTCTCCACAGAACCTCAAGGAGACTCATCTGCCACGAGACTGCCACCAGGTATGGGGCCCCCCAGGACTCCCTACCCAGTAAATCCTATTGAGCATCACTCATGATGGCTCTCTCAGGCCCTGACCTCCTGCACCATTGTCTTGCATTCTTCTGGTGCTGGGCAACTGCCAAGGCCACGTTTTTCTCCACCTGGGCACGTGGCAAATCCCAGCAAGAACCTCTGCCTCACCACCCACCAGACACTGTTCTCTGGGGAGGCCCCACCCACTGGCTGGCAGAGGCAGGCAGAGGGGACTATGCTTTCATCCACTGGATGTGCAGAAGCTGCTGGAGATGCTGGTCAGCAAGAAAGGCAAACAGAAAATGTGCCAGGGAAAACGCAAGGGTGGCTCATTTTCCTACAGTGAACACAGGGCACCCCCAGGTTCCCCTGAGGAGCCTGTTGAGGTCACTGGGTGACAAACTCACCTGTGCGCAGCCTCCTGCCACACAAAGAGCAAAGCAGAGTGGCTTCTTGAGTCTCGGCAGGTCCTTTTGCACAAGGTCTCTGGAGCCGTTTCTAGCTCTTCTGGGGCCTGCCCCTTCTGCACAGTGAGTCCCTGGTGACCACTGCCTGGGTCACTAGAAGATCTTCATCTTCATCATCTCAGTCTATTAAATTTAATGACACTATCTCAAGTCATGAAGGACTCATGCATGAAGCTCAGCATGAAGGACCTCTTCATGCTTGCCCCACTTCTGCCTGATGCCCAGCCGCCAGCCCAAATCCCAGGCTTTCCCCCAAAGCCACCACATACCTCTCCATCCCCGGTCAGGGCCTGTGGAACAACTTGCTCTAGACCTCAGGAGAAGGCGTGGTCTTTTATTCCCAATGAAAATAAGGGTCTGGTACGGACCTCACAGAAGCCACTGAAATGGAGAAAAGCTTTAAACTCTAAGCTCCAAAAAGCTCAAGAAGCCATTTAACTGCTCACTCTCAAGCTTCCTCAGGGCAGCCAGGCCTTTGAGGCCCCCCAGGCTGCCTCCGTCCTTTCTGGGGATTCTAACAGTGCTGTGCTCCATGAGAAACTAGGGTACAACAGCCAGGGGTATTCAACAGAGATGAGAGGAGTGAGAACCTGCCCTGCCCTGCCTTCAGGTTCCTACCATCCCAGGATCTCATGCAACCTCTGGGCACACTCCCAAGGAAGCCTCGGGGCTAGGCACAGGCCATCCATGGGGTCACCCAGCCCTCAGCACCAGCTGATGGGAGGAACAAAGCTGTCCAGAATACAGAGTTCCTGCCCTCTGGCAGCCTCTTTGATGGTAACCCTCAACCTAGAGGACAGAAAGAATGTTCCACAAGATGCAAAGGAAGACAGAAAAGATGCATTCCAGGATACAGCAAGCAAGTCACAGGAGGTTCAGGGATTCAAGGCTGCACAGAGAGACCACAGGGGCCCCAGATGTGTGACCCAGAAAATCACTTCTTTTTTTTTTTTTTTATCGGTACTTGGAATCGAACTCACGACCATCTGCTTGCAAGGCAGGTGCTTATGCCGCTGAGCTAAATCCCCAGCCCCTAGAAAGTCCCTTCTCTAGGGGCTAGATCAGAAATGTCTGCAAAAAGGCCGGCAAGCCCATCTGAACAAGAAGCTGAGGCAGATCAATGAAGGGATGATCCCACTGCGTGTATGGAGATCCTGGCTTACTACCATACATGCTTTGCCCAGGTCAAACATCCACTCACAACCCACAAAGCTGAAACACCCCAAGGGTCTGGAAAAGTGTGTGAACACCTCTCAGGTGCTTGCTTTCCTTGATCCCAGAACTCACCTCTTGATGGAAGCACATATTATAAACTATTGGTTAAGGCATAGGTGCAAGCATCTCTTCCAGAACCTTGAGCCTAGAAACATCCATGAAGATGAGGCTCAAGCCTTGCCCCCTCCACACCCTCCCCTTGCTGCCTCGGCCTCCTGTGACTCTAGAGCTGACCTCATTGCCAATTAGCTGCATGCCAGCAAGAAATCCCTGAGAAGTTTCCAGAACAGAAGAAGACAACCAAAATATCCTTTCCCAGTCTGCAGAGTCCTCCCTGCCACCAGGTCATCTGTGTGTGAGGAAGTGCAGAGGTCTGGCCCTGGAACCCCATCTGATCACAGTGATGGGCCCGCAGACATCCTCCCAGCAGCACACGAAGTTGGGCTTCCTACTGCCACCTGCACCCAGCAAAGCAGCACTGTTCTCAGGATTGAGAGAAGCCCAGTGCCCACTCCAGGCCCAGCAATGGCCAGGCATGCTCTGTTGTAGCTTGGCATAACTGACACCATCTTGAGCCCTGCATATATAACTAGTGCCCTGTTGATGGGGAGAATGGGAAATTACTCAGAGTGCAATCTCATGAGAAAAGCAGAATGAGCTGTACCCACAGGAGAAAAATTAACCTGCTCAACAAAAGAAGCAGGATGCAGGTGTCAACCAAAAATTAATGTAAGATTTAGCTAAATTGTTTCCAACAGGATACTTTTTGTGGCTCTCTTGTTTTAAAAGCTCTGTGACTTTCTAGTTAGGGACGACTTGTTTAGACTCTGAAACAGGAGTCCCTGGGTAGTTGCTGAGCTCAACTAGATAAAACCCCAAATATTTTAATTTGGCTGCTTGGATTCCTATATTGTTCACAAACCCACCTCATCTGGGGACTCATCCAGGATCCCTATTTAGGGATTTATAGGATCCAAACCTCTCTTTGAGGTGAATTATTCCTTAGGGGGACTGCCAAGTGATGCTCCTCGCCCTTGAGGAATTTCATCATTTCAAAGAGAAACCAAAACCCTGCATGCTAATCCAGATCCTTACTGGTAAGATTTAGTTTTGCCCCCAAGGTCCTGGAGATGTTGGACGCAACATTACAGTCTCCAGGACTTGTTTGCAGACCAAGACGTTGGTTGGGACTTGTTGGCCATAGAGTCAAACTAGTTCTTGGTGTCAGTTTCTGTTAGTCTCTGTCTTTGTTTTGTTAATCTTGTTTGTCACTGGTTTAGTGTTTGTTATTTATGTCAATGAGTCAGTCTGCTTCTGCTTCTGTGTCACCCTTGCGATGTGTTCTTAACCATTTTCAGGAATTTTGTCAGAGATCCTCTTCCTATAGTGAACCTGTTTACGCAGGGAAGCTCCAAACTTTTTGTAAATTTTAAATGGCCTGATGTCGGAGCTTCTTGGCCTCCAGAAAGGACTTTTAACCTCTCGTTGTGTCAGCAGGTCTGCCTCAACTCTTTGAAAAACAATAGTGCTGCTGCCATGGGTGCCCCATCCAGCGGGGCTTCCCCAGCAAGAGGGTGTACTTGCTCCGCCTGCAGGCCCACACCAGCCACATGCCCCCCTCCTTCCTCCTCTCTACTGCGCTGAGTAGTCAGCCCGAGAGAGCATGGCGCCTTAACTGTTTCCCAGCCCAGCAGCAGCAGCACAGGCAATGAGATGGTAGCAGCGAGAGGAGCCAGAGCTGGAGCCAAAGCCAAAGCCTGCGCAATGTGGCAGGGCAAGGGTGACCTGCAGCTCTCGGGGCCGAGAGCATGGGCAGCTGTGTGGCTTCCCGGGTGGGCACAAGCCCAGCCAGCTGCCGCACCCCTTTCCTGGGCTTCCACCCCAGACCCTCCTGTCCCAACTCCCTCCCCTTGCAGAGCCTGCCAACAGCTTCTTCACTTCTGAGGAACAAGAACACATCCACATCCTGGGACAAACACTGGTCCCAGGACTGGATGGGGACCTCATGTTTCCCCTCACTCGCCCTGTCCACGGTAAGGAGGCTCTCCATATGGTTTCCGCCAGACTCTTTTGGGTGCTTTTAAAAGCAGTGGCTCACAAGCCAGCTAATCTGTCTAAGCAGAGGTTAAGTTAGGGACCTGCCAAGGCTCCATATGCATTCTTGGAGCACCTCCTAGACGCATATTATATTTATATATTTATTGATCCAGAGGCATTAGAGGACAAACTTGCCTTAAATATTGCATTTGTCTCCTAGTCAGCCCCAGATCTTAGGAAAAAAGCTTCAAAGGCTAGAAGGATTCAAAGGTAAGGCACTCTCAGAGTTAGCAGAGACAGCCCAAAAAGTCTTCAACAACCAAGAAGATCCACGGGACTTAAACATCTTAAAAATCCCTTCCCCAAAGAGAATTTCAAGAAATTCAAGAGAATTTCTAGGTGCTTTGGGCTACTGCTGGTTGTGGATCCTGGATTTTGCCAACATAGCTCAGCCATTCCACACCTCTCCTGGAGGGGATCCATCTGGACCTTGAACCTGGACTGAGTTAGAGGAACAAGCTTTCAAGGATCTCTTGTGGACACTCCAGCGCTCGCTCTCCCTGACTTAGCCAAACCTTTCCAATTGCATGTTACCACAAGTCTTGAGATCGCAAACTGGGTCTTAACCCAGTACCTAGTACCCTAGAAGAGGCCTGTCGCCTATTTTTCCTGGTGATTAGACCCCATGGCTACAGGGTGGCCAAATTGCCTATAGACAACTGTAGCCACCACCACCACAGAGGGCTCTCAGTTGACTTTTGGCCAGATTCCAGATAATGGCCCCACATGCTGTAGAGACACTGTGGCTTTCCAACACTCACACTGTCCAGCACCAAGCCCTTATACTGGATTCTGACCACATCGAGTTCCTATCTACCTCTGCCCTCAATCCAGTGACCCTCCTGCCTGATGATGACCCCTCAGTGCTGATACATAATTTTATATGGACATTATTGACTCAGTCTCAAGCCTGTGAGCTGACCTGACTGATGTCCCCCTTGCTCAGCCTAAAGCCAACTTTTTCATAGATGGCTACAGTTACCTCCACCAAGGCACTCGTGTGACAAGAGCTGAGGTGACCAGGGAAACTGAGGTAATATAGGCCCAAGCTTTAGGGCCAGAAACTTTAGCTCAGTGGGCAAACTGATAGCCCTAACTCAAGCCCTAAGATAGGGACAAATATAAACATAAATACAGATAGTCGATATGCTTTTGCTACCATCCATGTTAAGAGGCCATTTCTCAGGAAAGAGGACTGTTAACCTCAGCAGGAACAAAGATCAAGAATGCCCCCAAGATCTTAGACCTCCTGGCTGCCATTTGGTTGCCCTGAAAGGTTGCCATTATGCACTGTTTAGGGCACCAATGAGAAGACACCCCAATAGCTTGTGGGAATGCCCTCACTGACAAGACAGCCAAAGAGGTGGCACTAACACCAGTGGGGCCTGTAATGCTCCTCCCGGCTCTCCCACACCATGCTACTCAAGCCATCCTATTCCGATTTAGACTTGAGACCAGTCAAGAGCCTAAAAGCCAAATTCTCTTGGGAAGGCTGGCAGACCATTCTGGATGGGCGAATTCTCACCCCAAAATCATTGGGCCCCTTGCTCATCCAGAAGACCCACTGGGCCACTCACTTGGGGGAATCAAACTGGCCAAGTTATCTTAACCTGACTAAAGATATCAGCCAAAAATGCCCACAGTGTTTTCAGGTGAACCCTAAGCTGGCCACCACTGATGTTAGAAAGAGGCAGTGAGGACTTAGCCCTGGAGACCACTGAGAGACTGACTTTACCAAAATGGGCCCAGGAAGAGGGGGACATAAATATCTCTTAGTTCTCATAGACACATTTACTGGGTGGACTGAAGGATTCGCCACTTGGACTGAATCAGCTCTCACCATAGCTAAAACCTCCTCTGAGACAGTGTGATTTGGTGTGCCCACCTCCCTGGGGTCTGACAAAGGCCCAGCTTTCATAGCTCAGATCACTCAAAATTTAGCTTTAGCTTTATAAATCAATTGGAAATTAAATTGTGCCTACCGGCCTCGAAATTCAAACCAAGTAGAAAAAATAAACAAGACCATAAAAGAAAACTATTTTAAAACTGGCTTTTGAGACTGGCGAAAACTGGGTAAGTCTCCTTCCTTTTGCCCTTCTACATGCAAAATATACCCCCTACCTCCAGGCATTACTTCTTTTGAGGCCATGTACAGCCGACAACCCCCTTTATTTCCCCATGTCCAAGATGGTAAGTTGGCTGCTGTCACTAATGGGAAACTCAAATCCTTACAGGCTCTGCAGCCCTTCTGCACTCAATCCACCACTTGTTAAAGGGCCACCAGATTGTTCCCAAAAGGCCTGATGACCCCCTAGCAGCCCAACCTGATGATCAAATCTACATCAATGGAAGGACTCAATCCCACAGCCATCAAGATCTCCAGAAAGAGCCATTGGATTCATCACCTCCACTTCAAGCCCACAGGACCAGAGACTCCAGCTGAGTGGACTATCAAAAAGTCTTCTGACCCTTTTAAAGTGACGCTCCAAAGATGTGAGCCCTAAGTCTGTTTAGATATATAGCCAATATCAAACCCAGATGGTAAACACCTCAAACCTTGATTCTGGTTCTTCATGTTGGTGTGGACAGGAACCTAAGTTCCTCACTTTGGAAGACATTCAAGGCTCTAGACTTTGTATTCAGTCTGTAGATTTCCTCTTTTTTTAAAAAAATTTTATTTAAGGAGAAAAAAGAAAAAAAAACAGAAAAAGGGTACAAGTTATACAGATTTTCAGAAAAAATAAACAGTAGGAAATCACTAGTTAATTACATATTGTCATCTTAGAAATAGTTGCTGAAGTTACAAAATTAAAGCATATAGAGGGGACTTTCAAACAGTGAGATTGTAAACAGTTTTGTTCAATGATCCAACAAAACTCAGTAATATGGTTATCTATCTTATACACTTAAATATATATGCAGTTATATCTTTTAGAAAACTTTCTTTTCCTTTCTTTTGTACAATGACAATTACACATTTTATTACTCCCACAGTTCTTACTACTTTTTTTTTGAAGAAAGTAAAACCAAATGTGACATACCAGGACAGAGTCAGTCAAATCAAAAGGATGGACATAATACATAATGTAAAAACAAAATACAAGGTGATCAACAATGGTTACCATAATGCCTCTTGCTATCTTAAAAAGAATTGCCTATATCATCAGTTATAATAAAATTGAACAAAACAGTAAAGAATAAGACCAATAAAACCAAAACATTGGAGACATAAGAGGACTTCAAAAGATGATAATAGTCAACCAGAATGGGCATCACAATGAATCTTATTGTCTTCATAGTGGTTGCCTATACTTTCAAACTTGGTACTATCAATCATAACAGAATAGAGGAAAATCAGTCAAAACAAGATGGTGAGAGCAATACAGAGTTTCAAATCAAGTTAATAGGAAATCAAAGTGGGTTACTATAATATATCCTGCTATTTTTTATTTATTTTCCCCTTAATTAAAAGGATAAAAATGAAAAAGTAGATAATAAAAAGGAGATTGAGATAAAAAAGAGGGCATAACAACAAAACAGCGCAGGTCAAAACATAGCCATTTAAGCAAAATAGTGTTTCACCACAAAATAATCTCAACATAATAGTAGTTACCATAGTGTCTCTTCTCTTAAAATCTTTGGGTATAACTTCATATACTGTAGCATCAAACGTATCAAGACAATGTAAAACCATTCAAGAGAATGACAGTATTACAGGGTGTTTAGAATCAACTAACAGAAAATGAACAATGGTTTCTGTATAATCTCCTTGTCTATAAAAGTTTTTGTTTTTATTATCACATATAATAAAATCCAATAAGATACAACACATTAAAACCAATGAAGACAGAAGAACAAAAGCTTGATGGGACTTCAAAACAAGAGGATATTAAATCAGCACTACCTATTATGATGTCTTGTTTTCTCCAAAATGGCTGTTCCTACCATCCAACCTTCTCTGCCTCATTTCTGTTGAACTCTTTTTCTGTCATTAGTTGTCAGTTTGTCTTCTTCATTTCGCCTTCTGCTTCATTCATTGTGGCCACTCTGCCACTGTTTCTGGAATCTTGGTATTTTTCATTTTTAGAATATCCTGCAGTAACCTCTGTAGAGTTCAATTGGTGGTTGCAAGTTCCCCTAGTTCCTCTTTATCCTGGAAGCACCTTGTTTTTCCATCAATTTCCAGGGACAGTTGTGCAGGATATATCAATCTTGGCTGGAGGTTATTATCTTTTAAAACTTGAATTATTTCCCCCCCACGCTCTTCGTGATTTGATGGTTTGTGCCGAGAAGTCTGCTGTAATTCTGATGGGTGTTCTCTTGTAAGTGATCTGTTTCTTGTCTCTGACAGCTTTTAATATTCTGTTCTTATATTGGATTTCTGGAATTTCTTAATTCTTAAGTTATAGATCTTCTTTTTTTTAAATTTATTTAAGGAGAAAAAGAACAAAAAAGCAGAGAAAGGGTACAAGTTATACAGATTTACAGAAAAAAATAAACAGTAGGAAATCATTAGTTAATGGATTACATTTTGTCATCTTAGAATTAATTGTTCAAGTTACAAAATTAAAGCTCATAAAGTGTACATTCCAACAGTGAGACTACAAACAGTTCTGTTCAATGATCCAACAAAACTCAGTGATATCATTATCTATCTTATACACTTAAATATACATGCAGTTATATCATTTAGAGCACTTTCTTTTCCTCTCTTTTGTACAATGACAATTACACATTTTGGGTTTTGTTGCTCCCACAGTTCTTATTACTTTTTGGAAGAGAGTAGAACCAAAAGTGACAGAACAGTCAGTCAAATCAAAAGGGTGGACATAATAATGTAAAAGCGTAATACTAGGTGATCAACAATGGTTACCATAATGCCTCCCGCTATCTCTAATAGAATTGCCTATATCATTAGTTATAATAAAATTTGAACAAAACAGTAAAGAACAAAACGAACAAAACCAAAACATTGGAGACATTATAGGTCTTCAAAAGTAGATAATAGTCACTGAGAATGGGCGTCATAATGAATCCCACTATCTTCACAGCTGTTGCCTAAACTTTCGAACCTGATACTATCAAGCAAAACAGAATAGAGGAACATCAGTCAAAACAAGATGGTGAGAGCAATACAAGGCTTTAAATCAAGATAATGGAAAGTCAAAGTGGGTTACTATAATATATCCTGCTATTTTTAATTTATTTTTCCCTTAATTAAAAGGATAAAAAAAGTAATAAAATGGAGATTGAGATAAAAGAGGGCATAACAGCAAATCAGCACAGATCAAAGCATAACCATTTAAGCAAAATAGTGTTTCACCACAAGATTATCCCGACATAAAAGTAGTTACCATATTGTCTTTCCTTGAAATCTTTGAGTATAACTTCATATACTGTAGCATCAAATATATCAAAACAATGTAAAACAATTTAAGAGAATGACAGTATTACAGGGTATTTAGAATCAACTAACAAAATGAACAATGGTTTCTGTATAATCTCCTTGTCTATAAAAGGTTTTGCTTATACTATCATATATAATAAAATCCAATAAGATACCACCTGTTTAGACCAATGGAGACAGAAGAACAAAAGCTTGATGAGACTTCAAAACAAGATGATACTAAATCAGTATTACCTCTTAAGACGTCATTTTCTCCAAAATAGCTGTTCCTATCATCCATCTCTGCCTCATTTCTGTTGAGCTCTTTTTCTGTCATTAGTTGTCAGTTTGTCTTCTTCATTTCGCCTTCTGCTTCATTCATTGTGGCCACTCTGCCACTGTTTCTGGAATCTTGGTATTTTTCATTTTTAGAATATCCTGCAGTAACCTCTGTAGAGTTCAATTGGTGGTTGCAAGTTCCCCTAGTTCCTCTTTATCCTGGAAGCACCTTGTTTTCCCATCAATTTCCAGGGACAGTTGTGCAGGATATATCAATCTTGGCTGGAGGTTATTATCTTTCAAAACTTGAATTATTTCCCCCCCACACTCTTCGTGATTTGATGGTTTGTGCCGAGAATTCTGCTGTAATTCTGATGGGTGTTCCCTTGTAAGTGATCTGTTTCTTGTCTCTGACAGCTTTTAGTATTCTGTTCTTGTATTGGATTTCTGGAATTTTAATTATTATATGCCTGGGTGGAGCTCTGTTTGGGTTGTAGGTGGCTGGGGTCCTGTATGCTTCATACAACTGAGTATCTTTAACTTTTGCTAAATTAGGAAAATTCTCCTGGATTATTTCTGTGAGTAGCTTTTGTAGTTCATTTGTTTGTGTCCCTACTTCTTCTTTTATGTTCTTAATTCTTAAGTTATAGACCCTCTTATCATCTTCTAGTCTTTGTATTATTGCTATTTGTGTCTTTATTTTTAAGAAGTTTTTCATTTCATGCTCCCATATTACAAATCTGCCCTCTAGTTCAGATAATCTGTCCTTAGTTTGTTTCAAGCTGTTATGCCAGTTTTCGATAGACTTTTTAGATTCCTGGTAGTCTCTTTGAACCTGCTTCACATATTCTATGCTTTCTTTATTATCTCCATTAAACAATTCTCTCCTCTTTTTCTGTTCTTCCATTCCACCATCTGTTTTTTCTTGGGTGGTGCTTAGCATTTCTCTAACTATTCTGCTTATGTCTAGCTTCAGGTCATTAATAACTTCATTCCTGAACTTGTCTATGAGGCTCTCGAGATAGTGCTTTATGTCTATTGGTGCTGTGTCTGCTGTTGTCTCTTTCTCAGAATTGGCGGCCGAGGACCCTTTCTTGTTGCTGCCTCTTCCCATATTCTTTGTCCCTTATATATGCAAGCATATATAGGAGGCCCAGCTTCCTTCCCTGTCAGCCACAGTCTGATTGAATTGTGCCAGCTAGGTGTTCCCACCCACCACAGCGCACCAGGAAGTTGCAGACCAGACAGCCTATGCGGGGCCCACCCCTCCAGGTCAATCTACCTTCAGGAGCTGGGACCTGGGCTGTGCTAGGCTACTGGGTCTCAGCCAGCAGCGTCACCTGGGCTAGGCACTGCTCACCAATCCCGCTTGAGAGGGGGATACGTGGCTGAAGTCATTGCAGCGCCCCATTCCCGCAAGTCTGCCCGGTCCCAGAGTGTCGTCTGTTGGATTCTCTGGACTGTGGGAGAGTCCCAGTTTTCCCTCACTCACCGGAGGTGGATGCACGGCTCCCCACCCGTCCCGCTCTCAACTCCGTTCACCGATTCCCGTTCTCAGAGCTTCCACACGTCACTCTCCCTGCCGAGCCGATGCAGACGCAGCAGCAGCACGGGAAACCCAAATCGAGGCTTCCAATGGCGCGGGCTCCAGCTTCCACGCTGAGGCTTTATCTGTTCCTGTTATAGCTCCAGGATTGCATTCCCAGTTGGTTTCTCTCAGCCCAGATCATTCTTGGGTCACCAGAGCATATCTCCTCTTGCTTATGATTCCTTACTCAGCACCATTCCTGATTTTAAGCTGGGTGTTTCAGAGAGCCTCCGTAGCTGCTGCTATCTGTCTGCCATGTTCTCCCGGAAGTCTCTATAGATCCTCTTATCATCTTCTAGTCTTTGTATTATTGCTGTTTGTTTTCTTGTTATTTTTAAGAAGTTTTTCATTTCATGCTCCCACCTTACAAATCTGTCCTCCAGTTCTGATCATCGATCCTTAGTTTCTTTCAAGCTGTTATGCCAGCTTTCAATAGCGTTTTTAGTTTCTTGGTGATCTCTTTGAACCTGCTTCATGTATTCTATGTTTTCTCTATTTTCTCCATCAAACAATTCTCCCCTTTTTTTCTGTTCTTCCATTCCACCATCTGTTTTTTCTTGGGTGGTGCTAAGCATTTTTCTAACTATTCGACTTATTTCTTGCTTTATTTCATTAAATACTTCATTTTTGAACTCGTCTAAGAGGCTCCGGAGATACCGCTTTATGTCTATAGGTGCCATGTTTGATATTTCATGTTTTCTGTCTTCATTCTCTTTTGCATTTACCTTTCCTGCATCAGTGTTCTCAGGATTGGGGACTGAGGACCCTTTCTTGTTGCTCCCTTTTCTCATACTTTTTGTTCCTTCCATACAAGCATATGTAGGGGGCCCAGTTTTTTTTTTCTCTTTGTCTGTTACAGTTTGTTTGAATCTGCCGGCTAGGTGTTCCCGCCAACTGCAGTGTACTAGGGAGACACAGACCTGGGCAGCCTCTGCTGGGCCTGCCCCTCCAGGTCAACCTACTGAATGCTTCACTGCTAGGGTGCACCACCAGGCGCAGGGACCTGATTTGGGCTAGCCTACAGGATCTTAGTCCATGGCATCACCAGGCCAAGCGCTCCCCACCACTCCCGCTTGAGAGGGGAATATGTGACTAAAGTCACTGCAGGGCCCTGTTCCGGCTAGTCTGCTCGTTCCCAGAATGTCCTCTGTTGGAGCCTTCTAGTCTATGAAAGGGTTCCCATTTCTCTTACTCACCACAGGTCGATGTAGGGCTCCCTGCCAGTCCTGTTCTCAATGCCCTTTGGTTCGCCGATTCCAGCTCTCAGAGCTTTCGCGTGTCTCTCTCCCTGCTGTGTGGATTGGGACACAGTATCGGCAGCAGGAAATTCAAATCGCAGCTTCCAATGGCGTGGGATCCAGCTTCCGCACTGAGATTTTATCTGTTCCTGTTATAGCATCAGGATTGCATTTCCAGTTGGTTTCTCTCAGCTTAGTTCGTTCCTGGGTCAGCAGGGTACATCTCCCCTCGCATAGGACTCCTCACACAGCACCACTCCTGGATTCTTTTTTTTTTTTTTTTTTTTTGTCTTTTTCCTTTTTATTGGTACCAGGGATCGAACTCACGACTGCCTGCTTGCAAGGCAGGCGCTTATGCCACTGAGCTAAATCCCCAGCCCCCGCTCCTGGATTCTAAACTGGTAATCTCAGAGAGCCTCCATGGCTGCTGTTATTTGTCTGCCATGTTCTCCTGGAAGTCCAGACTTCCTCTTAAAGTGCTTCCCATTTCAAATCAATTGCAATTCAACTGTGTAAGTACAAAATGTCTCTTACCTGCTCAACCAACATTTAGTCTCCGTGCAGGGAACTTGGTTTGCCTGTACTAACAGCCTCACCCCTTGCGCTCGTCCGGCTGTCTTCACTGGACCTAGCCCTGAACTCTGTTTTTTAATTCATGCTCTTCCCCAAGTGTCCTAGTATTCCAGAGAAGGAGAAAATAAAACATGGAGTTACCCAACCTCACAAGGAAAAAGAGGGCCCCGGTCCTAGTTCCTGCCCTTTTGAAATTGGGAGTAGCCTGTTCCATAGCACTAGAAACTACAGCCCTCATAGTGAGAGAGAAAAATAACCAGATACTAAGCAAAACAATAGACTGTGATCTAGCACACTTGAACAAAATGTTCATCACGGAGGAGTCTCTAAACTCCCTGGCTGAGATGTCCTTCAGAACCGGTGAGGTCTAAATCTCCTGTTCTTAAAACAGGGAGGTCTATGCTAGCTCTTGGTGAATCTTGTTTTTACACCAAACATTCAGGAGTTATTAGAGACAGTCTTAGCTCAAAAAAATTAGACATCGTCAACAGTGTTGGTATAAAAATTTGCTCTCCACCACCCCATGGCTGGCCACCCTATTCTCAGCTCTGACAGGACCCCTGGTTTTCCTCTTACTGGCCATCACTATTGGCTCCTGATGATAAACTGTTTAATGCGTTATATCCAAAACCAAGTCCAATCTATTAAATCAATGGTTACATGTTTCCAATATGAGGATTTGAAAAATGTAGATTTAAAAATGACTTTTAAAGATGACCAGGAATCAAGAATTTGATTCATGTACTAAAACCAGTGGGGAATGTTGTAGCTTGGCATAACTGATGCCATCTTGAGCCTTTCATTTAACCAGTACCCTGTATTTGACTCAGGAGAATGGAAAAATAGGGTACAATCCCATGAGAAAAGCAGAATGAACTGTACCTACAGGAGAAAAACTAATCTGCTCAACAAAAGAAGCAGAATACAGGTGTCAACCAAAAATTAATGTAAGATTCTAGCTAAACTGTTTCCAACAGGATGTCTTTTTGTGGTTCTCTGTTTTAAAAGCTCTGTGACTTACCAGTTCAGGGCTACTTGTTTAGACTCTGAAACAAGGTTCCCTGGGTGGTCGCTGAGCTCAGCTAGATAAAATCCCAAATTTACCAATTTGGCCGCTTGGATTCCTATATTGTTCACGAACTCACTTCATGATCCAGGGGTGGGGACTGGGACAGTAGCTTACAGAGGTGCCTGTCACAGCATACCAATGCTGGAAATCAAACTACTGTCCCCAGATTCAGTAGCCAAGGAGAGCAGGGAGCCACAGGCGGAGGGGAAGCACCCTGCATGTCACCATAGGAGCCAGAGTGATGGAAAATTCTCAGAATATCAGCACCAGCCTAAGGAATTTGGGGTCTCGGGACACCAGTACTCCTCCCCATCTAATCAAGCTCCAAAAGCAATGAGAAAAGTGGACCATCACCTGGACATCAATATGTACAGACGGAGGGAACAGGTCCACTGGTAGACTTCAAAATCGCCACAGGGAGGTACTCTTAAGCACAGGCATGTGGCCTTCACAGGCCTCTCTGCCCAGCTCCCAGGGCACAGCCCACAGCAACACACCACCCTTGCAGCTCCTGTGTGACTTCTCAATGAATGGAGCAAGCAGTTAGGGGCAGCAGGAGTCCAGCATGTCTGGATTCCAGGACAGGGGAGAGCAACAGCCAGGTGTCTGGTCCCAATAACCAAAGCAGGAGCTACAGGAAGCTTGGATCAGGAGAAGAGGAAGAAGAAGAACATTGGGAGGAGAGAAGCCCTCCTGTAGCTATGAGCTGAGCTCTCCACAGGTCAGAGAAGCAGCTACCCCTGGGAGCTATCCTCTCCACACTGCCAGAGGAGGGCCAGGCCCCTCGGGATCACCTAAGCAACCAAAAGTGTCCTAACCCCCGAAGATTATGCAGACAGCAGGAAGACTCCATGCAAAAGCCCAAACCCTCCTCAGCCCTTGCTCAGAGCCCAGCATCAATCACAGACAGCGGTCCGAAAGGGAGGAAGCAGAGGTACAGATGCTCCGGACCCTGTTGACATATCCTGGTGGGGGAATTAAGGCTTCCCCATGGGCCTGCACGCTCAGGAGCAAACTGCCCTGAAGCAGAGCCACCGGAGCCTGTGGGTGGGTGTTCCTGCTACCACAGGGCTCCCTCCAGCCCAGACAAGAGGACAATGACGAAAGACATGGCTTGCACAGCCGCAGTGACCACAGCCATGCTACGGAGAGCAGGCGGGTCGGAGACAGGTTCCGAACCCAGGCCCGGCTGCCTCAGGAACACTTGCCCCTCCCCAGCCAGAGCCATCAAAGGCCAACAGGCGTGCTGGCCTATGGTACCTTCCCCACCGCCCTAGGCTCTTTCCAAAGAGGGGGCCTTTCTCAAATACAGCAGAAACTTCCTCGTCCTTTGCTTTTGAAAAAAACTCCTTGCAAAAGTATTTGTTGAAAGAAAAATTCCTTTGTTTCATGTGAGCACATCTTCTATCTGTAAACAGCTTTCTCCTCACAAGATGCCTTTGCTTCCCAATGTGTTTTATCCTCCCACTAGCCCCTGTCTCCGGTCTGGGTGTGGGGCTCAGCGTGTGCCCTTTTCAGAGCAGCTCCAGGGGGCGATGGGGTTGTGGGGGCATTGAGGTCCCACCCTCACCCTAGTTTCCATCACTGATCCTTCAGCCTTCGGCATGTGGTCACTATGGAAACCAGAGTCACTGGATTTGTCAGGATGACTCACCCCTTACAAAGCCCCCAAGCCAGGATCCGGCTCTGCCTTCCCTTCACTCACCTTTAACTTTGTGCAGCTCTGGGGAGGGCTGTGCAGAGGAACCACTGAGACAGTCACCAAGTGGCCACAGGAAAGTTAGATGAATAGAGTGGTGGCCCTGGGTGCACAGGCGGCACCCTGGGGCCACCCTGGAGTTCTGCTGGGTGTTAGCAAAGCTGCCCTGAGAGCCCCTGCTCTGCCTGATGGAGACTGTGAGAGCTTTGAGCCCAGTGTATGTCAGTCTAGCTCACACGGCAGTGTCACACTCCTCAATTCTTCCCTGTTATCTAGAGCAGCACTGTAGGGTGGATCTTGCCTGTGTCTTCTCTATGGGTGAGTAGGAGCTGCAGGATGGCTGTTGATGACTGTGTCACCCTTGCCCAAGGTTACCCACCTTCCCATTTGGGCAGGATTGTGTGGGCAGAACCATCCACAGCTATGGCACGATGCATCCAGGGTGAACACAGCGGAGTAATTCCAAAAGGTGTAGCCCAGGAGGAAGGGGGCAGAGCCACACGTGAGTGCCATCAGGGGAGCTGCACTCGGGGAGGCCCTGCTCACCTGGAGCTCTAACCAGCCTGGAGGAAGGAGGTGCCATAGGCAGAGCCGCTCACCCTGTTACGTCTCAGGGCTCTCCCCGCTCTGGCTCCCACCACAGGCCTGAGGATCCCCTTTAGCTCTGACATGGATCCAAGAGGAAGCAGAGCCTTCAAGCCAGAAGACTAATTTCCTAACAATATATTTAATGAGTCTGTATGTTACTTTGTCTTGAATTCCAGAAAGAACCAGGGCTGGTTCAAGGTCTACTTGTCCCCTGGGACTCCAGGGAGCCCCCAGTCAGCAGTATCCAGGGCCGGGCAGAAGTAGGTGGGACGCAGCAAAGGACCCCGAAGAGTTCACCCCAGAAGTCAGGGGAGCCCTCCATGCCCCCTTCCCAGGCTTGTCAACTGCAAGGATTATGCAGACAGTGTGCACACACTGGGCCAGTCACATGCTTACACTGTGTCCAATAGTCTAGGGACACAGTCTGCATGTGTAGTGCCCCAGGCCAATGTCACGTCCCATGTGGCCAGCAAGAGGGGGTGATGGGAGATTAAAAGAGATGAGCCACATAGCAAAAGGAAAGCGGGGAGCAGGTGGGAGGTAGCCCTCTGCTGCAGCGGCCGGGACACAGTGCTGGCCCCATCAGATTTACATATACGTAGTAAAAAGCGGAGATGCATGTAAAGGGATGGAAATACAAGGTCTCTGTTTTGCTGAGAACATGGGAAGCAGGGCGTTCTCAGCTTTCTGTGCCGTAGTTAACAGGCAGGAACACGGAGAGGCTGAGCACCTGCTCGTACGCCACTGAGCCAGAAATCAGCTTATCTAACTGCTCTGTCTCTGGCATTTCGTGCTCCTGGGCTGGCTTTGCTCTGTTCCCAAGCAGTGCAGGGCCTCTGGCTCAGTGGCCCCTCCGAGACGAATGCAGTCAGCTCCACTGGCCATCCCTCCACTGTCTGGAGCCACAGCAGGCTCAGATTTTACGGACACAAACTTTGGTTGAGGATTCATTTCACTTTTCTTGTTTGAAGTTCGCCTTTACTCTTGTGTTTTTACATTTTTCATTACAATTACATTTTTTTGTTCATTTTTTGAGACAGGCTCTCACTTCCTCCTCCATATCTGTACCCCTGCTAAAAGATGATTTTATTGAGTTATACACACTCTAAAACTCACCCATTTTAAGTATAGTATTCAGTACGTTTTAGGAAACAGAGTTGTGCAACCATCATCACATCACATCATCACAATGAACATTTTCATCCTTCCTGTAAGGAACAGTCAGAGGCAGAAGCCAGCTGAGACCACCAGGCTCGTGCAGAGGCAAAAGGGGTGGAATTTACTGTGCCTGGGCGCAGCCAGGCAGAGGGCGAAAAGAGCATCTGTAGGGAACAAAGACAAGTGGGCCCTTTTTATAGGGACTGAAAGAAGGAAGGACATTGTGGGGAAGATGTTCATAACCACTGGTGCTCAAAGTTCTCTGACTATCTGGCACCTCAGTGAGTCAAGTTCTTGAGGCACCTGTATAAATTTTCAGGTGTCTCCAGAGGTCCAGGGTCCTGCAATGTTCCTTATCCTATCTTATCTCTTTCACGACATCCTGTGTTTCCCAATGACAGCATCAGAGCTGAGTCCTGTCCCCACTGGGAATAATGTCTCTACTGGCAAGCAGGCTGGGGGCTGGGTCAGTCAGTCCGATTCAAACCTTACATAGTCCAAATCATAACTTGGGTCCATGTGCCTCAAAACCTTGATGCTGCTTTGCCCCCACCAACCTCAGGCAACCACTGACCTGCTTTCTGTCTCTATGGCTCTGTCCTACTAATGGAATCATACAGTAGATGTTATTTTTCACCTGGCTTCTCTCACTTAGCATCATGTTCCTGATTTTCATTCATCTTGCAAACTTTTAGTAGCTTTTTTCATTGCTGAATAATATTCCATTGTATGGATATACCAATCTATTCATTCATCAGTTGATGTTTGAATGCTTTCCACCTTTTGGGTGTCAAAAATAATACTACAGGTAATGTTACTATGAACATTGCCATACAAATTTTTGTGTGGATGAGGATGTTTATTTCTCTAGGGCAGTTTCCTAGGAGTGAAATTCCCAGATCACATAGTAAGTTCACATTTAACAAAAGACCTACCCAACACCATCCATGGTAGCTGTGCCATTTTGCACCCTCGTCAGGAGTGGGTGAGGGTTTCCATTGCTCCACGACCTCGCCTCTGTCTTTTAGAGTCACAGCTGCCCCTTGTTAACACGGTAGCTACGTATGCGTACGTGGGGGTCATCACTCAGGGTCTGCTGTAAGAGGGCGGTGATGCCCTTCCTCCTTCAGCAAGGGGTCCTTTCTGTACCTTAGGTCCCAGTCACTGCCACGAAAGCTGATTTTCCCTAAGGCGGAGGAAAAAATTAAACATTTCTTTTTCAGTTCCTGTCCAGTGCCTGGAAGTAATGTGAGCTCACAGTGAACAAATCTGGGCTTTGTCCTGTGAGCCCATAGCCGGTCTCTATAAGCCCCTGCGATCCTTGGGTCTGGGACCCCAAGTCCCTTCTCAGAAGGGCTGAGTGGGCTTCTCCACGTCTTCTTCATCCACTCTGCTCCATGACCTTCACCCCAGGGCTGGACCTACTTCCGGGACACCAGGCTGCCAGGGAGTTCCTGCCAGGGAGGCCGGAGGCTGACCTGCGTGTGGCCTGCAGCGAGGGGCCTGTCTGTCCACCGTGCCAGCTCTTTCAGGCCAGGCCGGCTCTTCCGTCTCTCACGCTGTGTCCTTGAAAACACGTGGCTTTTCCACTGTGTGGATGGAATTTTTCACCGTGCAGCGCTCCTCCTCCTCCACAGACTGTTTCACCACCTGACTAGAAGAATTGGACCCAGAGAGAAGAAAATAACTCTCCAGCTCAGGTGACTGTCGCCAGCCGCTGTTTCTGGCTCAGCTGTTTCTCCAGGACACGCAGGCGTCTGCAGAGCAAAGCCCGGAGAAGGTATGCGAACTGCACAGACTGGTGCTGATTTCTGCCATGGTCTGGTGGGGACCAGCAGACAGATGAAATGGGCATAGCGTTTTACTCAAGGCACTGAGTGTCCAGAGTTAGAGTGCAGTGGCCTCCCAAGGACACGGTGTTCTCCTTCTGGAGCCCCTTAGGGTAGTGGGGGATCATAGGAAGAATTATATAGTATGCTCAGGATCCTTCCTTCTTGGAAAGAAAAAACTACTTTGTTGTATCTGGCTGTACTGGCCAGCTTTCCACTGCTGTAACATACACCTGAGATGATAGATAAAGAGAGGAAAGGTTCACCTTGGCCCACAGTTTTGGAACTTTCAGTCTCCCTGTTGCTTTTTAGCCTGTGGTGAAGAACATAGCATGGGAGGAGCACGTGGTGGAGGAACTCAGAGATCCCCAGATGCAAAGAAAGAGGGAGGGAGGGCAGGGTCCCAGCTTCTCCTTCCAGGACAGGCCCCCAGAGATGCCACTGCTCCCAGGAGGCCCTGCCTCCGTAAGGCCCCACTATCCCCAAGCAGTGCAGTGCTGGAGACCAAGCGCTCGGCACACGGGCCTCCAGGAGACATCCGAGTCCAAGTGGCAGCAATGTGTGACACGTTTTCATGCATGTATACATAAAGAGACCAGTGAGATGTATTTCCCAGGGTTCGATAAAACGTCTGTATTTATCACTCATTTGTTTACCACTGAAGATGCCTGAGGCAGGCTACGTTTTGGAATTTTGATGTCTCTCTAGAAAACTTGCTATATGTATTTTAAATTTTCGTGGTTTTCTTAGATCCTTTTGTATTTTCATCTGAGAAAATCATGTTAGCTAATAAGGTTGGTTGTTTCACTCTTTCTTTTCTTGCTCTCCAGCAGATCTGGCCTCCTATGCAGTGCTGATCACTTCCACTGAGACCAGTGTCCCAGTCCCTAAGGAATTTTAGGGGTCACTAACTCAGATGTTGGGGTCCCTCTGTGCCATAGGAAGAGCTTATTCCACTACAGGTTTTGTAATGCATCTAAAATGTCACAAATGGGTGGAATTTTATCATATGCTTTTCGGCATTTGTTGAGATTTTATATGATCAAAAAATAGCTTATTGATGTGACAAGATATTTCTGATCAATTGCTAGTCAGCCAACTTTGCATTCTTGGAGTGAGTTCAGTTTGGCTGTGATGTATTATCCTTGTTTTATGTACTGCTGGACTGAGATTACTAACAGCATAGTGTTTTGAATTTTTGTGTCTTTTTTCATAAACGAGATCAATCTGTAATTTCTCTTCCTTTGAATGGCTCCATTGGGCTTGGGAATCGTGATTATACAGGCTTTGTGAATGAGCTGGGAACTGTTTCCTCTTCTATTGTTTTCCAGAGCGTGTCCTCCCTAAACTGACAGAATTCACCTGCGAAGCCTTCCAGGTAGAACGCTTTCCTCTGAGGATGTCCTGAGCATGCATACCTACCTGTCTTTAAGAGATACGGGGCTGTCTGTATTCCGTTTCTCTAGGTGTCTATTCTGGCAGGATTTCTTTTTTGTTTATGCTCATTTCTTTTATCTATAATTTAAATTTGGGGCACAGAAAAAAGCTGTTCACAGATCCTGGCCCCGTCTTCTCACAGGCTGCTGCTTGCTGCTGGATAGGCACAGTGCAGCGATCCTCCACGGCCACCAGGAGGACTTACTGAGGGTGTGTGCTCACAGAACACACACCTCCTCAGCAGCACATGGTGCTGTCTCTAACACAGACCACACACTTGTCCATAAAGCACGCTTAAGTAAATATAAATGTAAAACAATCAAACCTATACTGTGCAAATTATCATATCCCAGTGCAATGGAACTAGAAATCAATGGCAACAGAAGCACAGAAATTATACAAATGGATGGAGCTTGAGGTCATACTCTTGAGAAACTGAAAGTTTAAATAAGAACCAAACAGTGTTATAGATGTTTTGAAATAGGAAGTAACTGTCCAAAGGAAAAGGGAAAATAGGGCATATGGGATGGGAGGAAAAGAGAAAAATGAGAAGAACGAAAGGATAAAATGGAAACAAAGCTTTGTAAATAAGGAGGGGATGAGGGGTTGAAGAGGGGAGGGGAAAGGGAAAAAAGAGGAAAAAAGATATGTCATGTGCAGGTACAAGCTCCCTACAATGAATGTGATTGCTATGTATATCCAAACCGCACCAACAAACTTAATTATAAGAAAGGGCTGACATCATGAGTACTGGTTTAAAAAACAAGAAATTATGCAAACACATGGAGATTAAATGTCACAGAAGACAAGGATACAATTCATTGCTAGAAGAAGCCAGGCAGGAGCAGACTGCAGCAGAGTGTCCAGGTGCTCTGGAGCAGCACACAGGATGTGAAGAGCTGTATCCAGATTAGCACCACTGTGGAGTCCACAGTGAGCAGGGGCCATGCTGGTGGTGAGCAGAGACTTCCCGTTTTGCCTGAAGGAAGGCCTCCTGCTCAGCACGCTCACTGCCACCCTGAACAGAGAGGAGGGTGTGACCCAGCTGCCCTGCTGGGACCCAGTGATTGCTGCAGGCAGCCACCCACCACTGCTCTGCGTGGGGGTGCAGGAAACAGGAGCTGGACCTGGCTTCACTTTGTAACCCCTCCCCCACCCAGCGCCTTTCCAGGGCACCAGTGTCCCCGGGCCTCTGACATTTGCAGTCACCTTTACTGCCAGAGGACACCGTTACAGTGCACTGTGGCCTTACCAAGCATGGTACCTTGGTGACTCTGGTGGGGCTTTCTTCTCTGGCTGGAAGCCTGGTGCTCTGGGCAGTGAACACAGCATGCCCCCACCTCAGGATCCCAGCCTTGGATTTGAGCACTCAGGTGCCAGGCCCTCCCCTCCCCCTCCTACCCCTCTTTCTCATTTTCCCTCACACAGTGAGGTCCTACTCTGGCTCACTTCACCCAGGGGACTGGACCTGCATTTTCATGGAAACAGAAACAATGCACCAAGGGTGCATCAAGAACCAGAGTCCTGGTAGGCCAGGAAATTCATCTAGTACCTTGGCTGCACCCCTTGACTGACCAGTGTTAACTGACTTCATTGGGCAGGTGCATTTGGAGAGGTGAAAGTTTTTAAAAAGTTCTTGAGTGAATCTGGTTGTTGGAGACCACTATGAAGCGGCTCTGAGCAGGATTTAAAATAAACTCATTGGCCTTCTATGTTTATCTGTGAGTCTGTCCTAGGCCTCGGCCCCTTGCCTGGCGATGGGAGCTGATTCATAGTAAGTGAACCTCTATGAATCACTGGTCCTGGCTGAGGCCTGTAGTGGCCTGTGAGGCCAGAGACACCTCAAAGGGCAAGATAAGGCCACAGCTGTGGACACTTGGCCCAAACATCAATTAAGTAAATAGAGGCTGCAGCTGAAGGAATTTCACTCCCGCAGTCTCCATCCTACCATAAATGTCCTCATGGAAATAAGACTGTTCTTCTAAATTGGTGTAATTTACTACTTGGAGAAATCTTTGAAGTGACTCCTAAGGTCCTGCTCAGTTCCTGTGCTTTCTTCAGTTTCCCCACTCTTTGTTTAGGACCTAAAAAAAATGGGCAGTCCAGAGAAGTCTTTGTGTTAGCCCTCAGAGTCTTGAGCTCAGCTAAAGGGTTTTGACCCTCGTGGAGCCCTAAAATGATACCATTTGTCTCATTTTATTTAAGCCTCCGCTGTACACTTGTTTGGGAGATTGGGGATTTAAGTCAGGACCTGATATCTGGTAAATGAAAATATGTTTTGCAGTGCAGGGTGCAGAATGAGAGAGGCTGGTGCTGCTAGTGGTAAAATCTACCAACAGTCAAAGAATATAGAAAAGTTAAGTTTGTTGATAAACTGCAAAAGAGCAGCTGGTGAGTCCAAGAGAAAACCATGCTGTCAGGTGAAAGGCTTGAGATTTTTACATTTGATTTTAATGTGAGGACGGGAAGGTACTAGAAATATTATCCCAGGAAATTTGCATCAGGTCATGGTGGTTCTATTCTCCATCCACCCATATCAGTTCCCAGACAGTAATGTTTTTGTTCCACAGGTTCTAGTGCCTTTGACATTGGTAGACACCATCCTTCTGGGTAAAACTGATGAAAAAATGTGTAAAGATTGTTAGTGGTGAAAGGAATCAAAGTAAAATATATGTTTGAGCTAGGCATGGGAGCATATACCTGCAATCCTAGCCCTCAGGAGGCTGAAGCAGGAGGATTGCAGCAAGTTTAAGGCCAGATTGCATTATATGGTGACTTTAAAGCCTAACTACACAGAAAGACTCTTTCTCAAGAAAACATAAAATGTGTTTGTACTTGAAAGGAACTTTTGACATTAGGTTAGGAGAAGAAATGGTATTCTAAGCATCTACTAATATATGTGTTGTTCCTGGGTATAGCTTACAAAGTGGAAAGTTAAATGTTCAAAAGACTCCACTCAGCTACAATGCAGCCTTTAAAGAAACACAAGTAAAACAACTGTGATGACCTACATTTGTAAAACTGATAACACTGGGGCTGCTTTGCTTGGCCCTTATAAAACATTTGCAGAAGAGTACTTCTGGGAGACTGCTAGAGAGCATTGAAACTGAACACACACTCAGGGCTGTGGTGTGGCCCAGGCATGGCTGAACTGAGAACAAGGAGACACCTCAGGGCTTGCCACAGCAGAGGCCACCTGGAGACTTTCTGTATAGTTTTCCTCAACTATCATCGTCTGTTGTTCTGAGGGGTCCTTGAATCCCTCCCAAGATCCTGCTCAGGTTCCCTGCGTTTTCCACTCTGCTCCTTGCTTGTTTTGATTAAATACAGGCTACCCAGGGTCAGTCGGCTGGCTGCTAGCAGAGTTATGGGCTCTGCAGAGGGTCTGGCTCCTCCTGCAGCCCTAAGACCATGCTGTGTATCCTTTGAGCCTTTGCCGTGTGCCCATTTGGGAGTTTGCGGGTCTAGGCACAAACCCCAACAAGGGACAAGTTTTCTTTCTGTATTTTTAAAGTAAGGTTTAACTAATACCCAACACTTCTGGAACTTACAGCCTTTATTAGTATTTTTATTCATCTTAGAATTTGGGGTTTTTTTTAATGACTTCATCAATGCATTAGGAGTTGGTTTCCCAGGCAGCATTTTAAGGTGACTTTAAGGACTTCTCTGCGGAGTCTGATTTACCCTCTGGCAGCCTTGGAAGACCTTGAAAGGGAGGGGGAGGGGAGGGAAGGAGCAAAGAGGGGATGAGAGAGGGAAGGAGAGGACCGCAGGGACGATCATACAGACGTTATTATAGGTATCTTCAAGTCTCTCCCTTTATTTTTTTCATTTTCTTGGTAGTGTCAAAGGATGGGCTTTTATTTCTTAAGACAAGGTTCTTGCTGTGTCATTTAGGGTAGCTAAAAAATTGTAATATTATAAAAGCCAATGTTTCTTTTTATAGTCATTTATGTGTCCTAAGAAATCTATTCCTGTCATTCTGTTAGTTTAAATGGTAATATTTCTAAATTGCTTACAGTTACTGACATTTTTAATTTAAAATTTTGGTCAACTGTGTCTCACTAGGAAGTCACTCACTTACTTTATTCGTATTCATTTCTGGTTCTTTAATTCATGCAACACTTATAGTTCCTTTTTACCATTATAAACCTTGAATAATTTTGCTCTGTAAGTTACTCAATTTTGTGTGGATCAAGATGAGTAACTTTACACCCTTTGGTGCCTGAGTTTCAGTATGGCTCTGCATACCAGACAACCCTAAACCATAATGGTCTATGCTAAGTGCATTGTTTTTGCGTAAGTCTAGAGGTCACTGGGAGCTAGAGTGGAGTCATCATCCTGGTCCAAAGAAGGCTGCCACAGCTCCAAGCCCTGTGCAAAAGAGGAAGGGGAAAACTGAGGACAGCACCTCACTGTCCCTTTTCTTGGGAAAACAAAGGTGTTCCTAGGACACGACTCTCAAGGTTTTGCTTCTCCTGGTCTGAGGCAGGCCAGCTGGCCACTCACAGTTTCAAAAGATGATAAAGAAGTGAGGAAGTAGGCGGTACTGAGAGTAGGGAGGAAGAGAAGCAGTGACACTGCGGGTCGGCTTAACACAGTGTCTAACACTGCAAAAGTAGCTGCGCATGTTCAAGGAAAGAAAGGAATCACCTTCCCCAAAAGGTGACACAGGTGACATAAGGTCATGCGGAACACTCCAAACCTTGTAATACAGAAACTGTGAGGAACGGACACAGAAATGTGTAAAAGTGAAATGCTGAGAGGGGGAAATCTGCACAGGGTTGAAACAATGCACACTTTCTCAGAATGAAGTTACTATTTTTAACATATAAAAATGAATAAAAATGGGTAAACAATCCAAAGAGAAAAACATATCAATAGACAGTATATAAAGGCAAAAGTATAGAACAGCAAATTCAAACAGCCAAGAAACGTTTAGAATCAAGTATGGTCGCACATGCCCATGACCCCAGCACTCTGGAAGGCTGAAGCAGGAGGATTATAGGTTCAGGGCCAGCCTAAGCAATTTAACAGGGTGCTGTTTCAAAACTTAAAAAAAAAGGGAGGGGGCAGCTTAGTGCAAAGTCCCTGAGTTCAACCCATATTACCACATGCAAAAAAATTTAATTATATGCCAATCAAAATTGGTTACCACTTTGAACTCATAAAATTTCTCAAAATTAAAGAGTAAAAGCTATTTTTAGTAGATGGAAATGGATAGTTTATAGAGTACTGTTGGACACATAAAATGCTACAGTTCTATTACAAATAATCTGACAAAATGCATTAAAATAAGTAAAACACATACAATTTAATTATCCCATTTCAGGAAGCATATGATACGGCATGTTAATGCCATGGAGTAATCCGCTAACCTACGCTACTCTTGAAGATAGCAGTAATATCATTTCTCTTAATGACAAAAATGTGAACAGCAAGTAGCAAAATAGTCAAAAGAGTTATGGAAACACTCTGCCATGGACTCCTCGGCTAATTAAAAATTGGTGAGTGCAAAAGATAAAAATTGTGTAAATTATATAATCCCACCTATGCAAGACAATGAACACACATACAGGAAAATATGTGTGGCCAGTTAACATATTAATGTGTCTATACGATCGTGACCACAAAAAAATGGTTATTAGAATTATCTGTTGACAGACTATTGATATGGTAGGATTTGCCATGAGACTGGAAAAATCCAGAGTACACGGATTTGCTCCGAGTCACATCTATGAACTAGGTATGGTAGTACAGGCCTGTAACTCCAGCATCATGAGAGGCTGAGGTGGAAAGAACACAATTTTGAGCCCATCCTGGGCAACTTCATGACTTAGCAAGACCCTGTCTCTAAATTAACAACAAAGAAAAACTTAAGGGCTGAACGATAGCTCACTGCAAAGGCCCTGGGCTCAATCCTCAGTACCACCAAAAAAGAAAAGTCAAGTCATTTGTATAACATATTGAGTATGCAATGCATATATGTATTTAAATATTTTGATTAAAAGAAAGGCAATTTTGGACTGTTCCATTTCTTCACACTGGTTGAAGACACTGGCCTAAAATTCATGAAACACAATGATTTCCATTTCTTATAGAATTTACTTTTTAGAAACTTTTTCCAATGTATCAAATTTAGAGATTCTTTCCACAGTTAATCCAATGTGTTCTTACAAAATGTATTCTCAATTATTTATCTGATGTATACGAAGATATAGTTCGTGGCTATAGTAATAACCAACATACCATAATCATAAGGTTTCTCTATAAGATGGGTAATTTATAATTGGTTCTGACTTTTGTGACACATTCTCAAGGGAAATAAATTGCTCTTGTGTATAGAGAAGAATACTTAAAAGTGATTTCTGTGTAAAGCTAAAACTGCATTCATGTTGCCTCCTTTTAGTAGTTTTTCTGATACACTCTAAGTAAAGGGTATGCTGGTCACTCTCCAGAAAGCTTCTGGTGTGTAAGGAGATTGGAACTGTTCTGTTCCTCATATGTAAATATGCTGATGTTTAGGTCACTAAATCCAGTGGGAGATTTCCCAGTTATATTTATAAAGCTTCTCTCCAGCATGAATACTCTCATGTGAAGTGAAGCATAATTTGTCAAGAAAATTCTATTCACATCAGTACACAAAACTACACCCCCATGAATTATCTGATTTCCTTACATTTACGTAATTCACAGTATGAGACTCTGTTTTTTTGAAAAGTTAAAATACATTTTATTAAAACTGTTTTTAAATAGTTTTGATGTAAATGCAAGTGAATTACAATGTAACATTGCTGTAAAAAGGTGTGAATAACCCACATGGGTTTCCCTAATGAGGTCTGTAACCTACATTGGCTCAGAGTTCCGTTTAAGATGTAGCTCCGCCACCCTACTCAGTTTCCTGTCATTCACTCACTCAATTCCTGTGCCCCAGAGATGCAAGGAACATCACAAAGAAAACCTTCCTTTCCCCTAGGGATCAACTGTGTTGCCAAGAATTGTTTGTCTTTCTCCTTTTGTCTTGCAAGTATGGTATTTTATTTTTTAAATGGGGCTGAAAATTAAAAAGTTGAGAATCACTGAGTAGTCCTACTACATTAATTTCTGATAACTCATTTTCAAACTTGTGGACTCATAGACCACCCCCTGTTAACCTCGTTTTCCTCTGATTACCCAAAGGAAAAACCACAGTGTTAAAGCAGCATTCAGTCAAGGTGAGTCCTGGGGCTGCCACAGTGCCATCTGACAGCACCAGGCGACATTCTCGCCTGTCACAATCTGTAACTCATTGTAAATTGAAGCATTTTTATCTGTAAGTCAGTAATTTTGGTGATTTAAAAATAAATTTTGGGATTCCAGTCTCATTAGGTAGGGACAACACCTCAACGAACTGAAATGATCTGTTAGTGGAGAGCAGGTGTGTCTTTTAAAAACTCAAAATTAAGATTGAAAAAAGTATTAAAAAGATTTAACTTTCTGAAGGCATAGAAGCTGCCAATGCAGTAGGAAATTTCAAGAGTAAGATTAGAGATAAGACAGTCTTTAGAATTTCAGATAGCTTGTTACTAAGAGCACTTAATTCCTAAGGCAAACACAAGGCAAGAAAGGCTGCTGAGCTGTTCACAAACTCATGAAACTGAAGAGAAAATACTAGAATCCAGGTCCTTTCAAGGAAAAGAGCCCAATAAAGCTCCTGCAGTCTTGCAGGTATCCCCTTAAAAAAAGGGCGAAAAAACCTGACAAGCCCCAGAGCTGAGGTCTCACTTCACAACCTCAAGGCATCATTAGATAGAGGTAACCAGGGCTGCTGTCCCCAGGCTGCTCACCTGCTGAGAGCAAACGCAGAAATCTTTTCTGGAAGAAGACAGACCTAGCTAGATCCTCTCCTCTGTCTCTACTGTTTTAGTAGTTAGTGTCTGGCAACTGATTTCACAAGTCACCACATATACGAGACCAAAACTCAAGTAAAAACAACAGAAACAGACCAAAAGGGCAACTAGATAAAAAGACTATCTCTGGAAGAAACAGAAACATAAAGCAGATGGATGATTTGAACAGATAATGTCTAGGAATTTCCAAGATGCACATATTGCAGCGTGGACACACAAACACACACAGATAAGCTACATATTACAGAATCACTGCAACACCAAGCAGTATACACAGAAAATTATACCTTGACAACCTATCACTGTACAACTGCTAAAAGCAAAACCCAAAGAGATACATTTTTTAAAGACTGAAAAAAAAGCATACTTCAAAGGTATTATAACTGGCCTCTTACTGTTCAATAGCAGACAGACTAGTGAAATGTGATTGCAACACAGACTTCTACACTCACTAGAAGTAAGACAAAGGCTGGGGTAAGGTAAGGTAAAGAAAGGACAGGGCATACAACTCAGGGTACTGTACACTTAGCATGTGCAAGGCCATGGGATTAAGTTCCATTGCAAAAAAAAAGGGGGGGGGGCTGAGGGTTTAGCTCAGCTGCATAAGTGCCTGCCTGCCAAGCACAAGGTCATGAGTTCGATCCCTGGCACCAAAAAAAAAAAAAAAAAAAAAGCCAAGCCTCTCAAACAAGTAAAAGCAGTTATTTTTCACCCATAAACTCACACTAAAAGAATGACTGATTGTATCCGTTGTATAAAGAATTCAAATGTATGACCTCAATACTTCAAGTCTAGAAGGGAAAAACATGAATTTAATGTTCTAATCTCCCCTGACAAGAAGTAGTTTGAGAACAAACTTACATTTTCTTCTAGCAAGGGAATTCAATTAACCAGGAAAATAATAGCAATTCTAAATTTGAATATACTAAACTTGAATGTATGTTAAAAAGAAGACTCAGAACATATAAAACAAAAATTAGTGGTTTTAAACAAAAGACATTCACAGTTATTCTGCAAGACTATGACATTTATTTCAGCATCTCATTAAATATGATTTGCAGAGACCAGAGAGGATAGGAAGAGTGCTTTTCCAAATGTTGGACTGTATTTTACCTTGTAAGAAAAAGTGTTAAAATGCAAGGCAATTGGGACCAGTGGTAATCTAGCCAGTAATGAATGCAGAGTACGCATTAACAAAACTTCAGGGAAAGAATTGTAGGTTTTGGGACCTGACTGGCTTAATTTATCTCTTCTTCAAACAGAAACCATTAAGAAAGTACAATTTTCTATGAAAAACAGCTGAGGACTGAAAGTGTTACCGAGTCTAGGACCCTGTGGCTCAGCTCCGTGACCCAAGGGCCAGTTCTGAGGTGACGCAGTTACAAGGCTGCTGCTCACACCATCGATCCATTCAGGGATACAGGCCGGAAGCCAGTGCCACAGCATACACCAGTAACTGCTAAAAACAATAATGATTTCTCTAAGGAAAAGTACAGTCCCTAGTGTCAATTTTCATAAAGTTTCCCTTTTTTCTTCTCACTACAGCTATGAATTAACTAACTTCTTCCTTGATCTCATTGTCTTTCCGGGACTTAGACAATGAAAATTTTCTCACTGCTCTACTTGTTATGAAGTTTTTTTGGGGGTCAATATCAAATAGTCTTTGCCATCAAAAGCATAAAAAACTCTGACTTTATATAGGTGTTCACTCAAAAAAAAAGAGAGAGATTATAAGTCACCTCTTTACATTTTATATGTTGCCCAGGTTGGTCTCAAATCCCCAGGCTCAAGGGATTCTCCGGCCTCAGACTCACGAGTAGCTGGGATTGCAGATATGCACTGTGCCATCCACATTTTGCATCTTTACTATTATTTGCAAAGGCCTATCCATCTGTCAGGAAACCAAGTATGACCATGACATATTGCTTATTACTGTCTCAAAGTATCTCCCCAGATGTATAATGAGTATCAGCTCCATGATGTAGATGTTAATTTTGCTACACTTAAGGTAGAAGGTGGGCCATGGTTACCTCCTACTTCTCGTTCAAGCTGTAGCATCTGATTTCTTTGGATCGCCATCAGGCTTGTGGCATTGGGCACTCACTGGCTACTGATTCCCCAATATTGGACTTCGGACCTGTAAGTTGTGGCTTCCAGGTTAGGGCTTTCCTCACATCACTGCACTTGTAGGGCTTCTGTTTGGTATGGATTTTCTGGTGTTTAAGAAGATTTGATCTAATGGTGAAGGCCTTTCCACACTGAGCACATATATATGGTTTCTCTCCTGTGTGAATTCGATGGTGCTCATGAAGCTGTGACTTCTTAATGAAGGCCTTCCCACAGTCCCGGCACTCATAGGGTTTCTCTCCAGTATGAATTCTCCTATGTCTATTCAAGTGTGACTTCTGGATGAAGGATTTCCCACATTCGGTACAAATATAAGGTTTCTCTCCTGTGTGAATTCGATGATGCATGATGAGCGTTGATTTCCTGGCAAAGGCTTTCCCACAGTCACTGCATTCATAACGTCTTTCTCCAGTATGGGACTGCTGGTGTATATGGAGGCCTGACTTCCGAGTGAACGCTTTTCCACAGTCACTACACTTATAGGGTTTCTCCCCAGTGTGAATCTTCTGGTGTGTGAAGAGGTTTGATCTGTCTGTGAATGCCTTTCCACATTCAGCACATCTGTAGGGTTTCTCTCCTGTATGAATCTGCTGATGAACATGGAGTTGTGATTTCTTGGTGAAAGATTTCCCACAGCCATTGCATTCATAGGGTTTCTCTCCAGTATGAATCCTCTCATGGGTAATAAAGTGAGACCTGTGGAAGAAGGCTTTCCCGCATTCAGTGCAAACGTAGGGCTTTTCCCCTTTGTGGATTCTCTGGTGCATACGGAGTGTTGACTTCTGAATGAATGCCTTCCCACAGTCACCGCACTCATAATGCCTCTCGCCAGTGTGACACTTCTGATGGATTCTGAGCCGTGACTTCCAGGTGAATGATTTCCCACAGTCACCACATTTGTAGGGTTTTTCCCCAGTGTGAATTTTTTGGTGTTTAATGAGATTTGACCTATCAGTAAAGGCCTTCCCACACTCAGTACATATATAGGGTCTCTCTCCAGTGTGAATTTTCTGATGGATAATGAGATTAGTCTTGTGAGTAAAGACCTTCCCACACTCTGAACAGATGAAGGGGTTCTCTCCTGTGTGAATCCGCTGATGCACAAGGAGTTGCGACTTTTTTATAAATGATTTCCCACACTCACTGCATTCGTAGGGTTTTTCTCCAGTATGAATTCTTTCATGTGTGATGAAATGAGACTTTCGGATAAAAGCCTTCCCACACTCAATACAGACATAGGGTTTTTCTCCTGTATGAATTTTCTGATGCATACATAGTGTCGATTTCCTTGTAAAGGCTTTTCCACATTCAGTGCATTCAAAGTGTTTCCCTCTGGTAGGAACTTTCTTATGTATAGTGAGTTTTGATCTCTGAGGGAAGTTTTTTCCACACTGACCATATTCAAAGAGTTTTTCTCCAGTAAGATTTCGCTGGCAACTAAACAGATCAGACTTCTGGATACTGCCTCTACCATACTCACTGTGTTCATAGTAATTCTCTTCATTAGGAGTTTTCCAATTATGTAACTTGTGAGCATAATCCTCTCTAAATTCAGTGGGTATAAAGAGTTTCTCTGTAGTGAAGACCCTCTGAGGCACAGTATGCTGGCGTTTCTGAGCAAAGACTGTCTCATATTTGTTGCACTCTTGTTCTTCAGCATAAATATTCTGACCTGCAAATAGGGGTGACTCCTTAGTAAAATCTTTTACAAAGTCATAAAAAAAATGGAAGTTCTCCCCAGGATGAATCTTCTCATGTTGAGTAAGACCTCGCTTAGGGCTCAGAAATTCCCTGTGCTGATTAGCTCCACACATATTCCTCTCTGGCTGAGAATTAATAGGAGTACATGTATCGCCACATGCAACAATCTTAAGATCTTCTGGGGCATCATTTCTATTATGATTATATAAGCTTGCAACAGGCTTCAAACTCTTTCCAAGTGAGCTGCTGTGATGGAAACCTCTCCTTAAGGAAACAAGGTGTGTGCGTGCAGGAACTATTTTTCCTGTGTCCTCACAGTCTATCTCATTAGCTAGTGCTGCCTTGTTGGTAAAGGCAACATGACTTAAAAGTTCGATGTGGTTCTCCTCATATCTCCTCCTCCATTTATCATCTTTCCACAATTCTAAATCTCTTATAAAGAGATGAATTCTGTCAGGCTGGAGAAAAAATTCTTCAGAAGGCTCTGGTTGTGAAGCCTCAAGACCAATATCCTCACCTAAAAAAGGAGAAAAGATAAAACTTATACAAGAACAATTAACGGAAGACAGAAGGACTGATACACTGTTGATTCAGTGTAAAAACAGAGAGACTTTGTAAGTAGAACAAATATATCTAGTGTAATAAATACAGTAATAAAGTAGCACAGCACTATCTTACCTTCACCTTACATAAGTAACAGGGTTTGTATGTACTACTCTAACCTCCATCTTAACTCATTTATCATAACCCTTTCTTATTGGTACCAAAGTCTCCACTTTACAGATGAGGGAACTGAACTACAAAAGTCTGTAGTAACTGCCCAAGTTAAATGTTTATTGAGGAAGAAGAGTTTCAAGTCCAAGCAAAGGCAGAAGTGAAAAAGATGCCAGAAGAAAAAAGTGGCCAGTCCTGAGCCTTAGGGGAAGGTTGGCACGAGAGAGAGGGGGTACTAAGAACAAATCTGGTCTTGTGCATGCTGACACATGCTCTTCCACTAAGCTACACTTCCAGGGCTGTAAGAGAAGTATTCCTGAGCCTAGCATCTTATCCTTCCCTGGAGACCTACCTCTCTGACTTCTGTTTCATCTATTAACGACTGTGCTATTAATACCAACCTACTTATGTTTATAACAAAACTATTTGGCTTCAGTCACATTAATTCAACCAAAGGGTAAACTGGATGTCTATGACTCAGGGCTTTATCCCGAGGTTAGGGTACAGATACACATGCACCCAGTAGGAAGCCTAACCCAGAAAGGGTCATCCACCTGAGGCAGGAAGCCATCCACCAAATCTGTGCCCTTTCTGTACAGCAATAAGCTGTGGCCAAGCTAGGGACTGTGCTCCATGGAAGCACACTCTGGGTGTTGTTTTTTGATTTTGTTTTTTAAGCTTATCAGCGAACAGGAGTATGACCCATGCTGATTTCCACTAAGAATGCATGTCTACGAATATTGAAATACATATGCAAAGGACCTAAAGCCCTGAGGTAGAAAGAATAAAAATTTTCTAGGAAAAGTAAGAAAAATGCAAGAAAGCAGAATTCTAGATGATGTAAAATGGATCTATAAAACACCCTGGTATGGGCACTGGTGATCGCATGGGGCCACCGTCAACTCTACCCTAGTATGAAAGTTCAGACCAAAAGCAGAAAAGTCGTTTTATCTGCATTGTAAAGTGGCCAGCCTCTGGTGGCACAGCTGAGGGTGAGTCCCAGTGTCTTCCTCACTCACCTGTGTAGCTGTGACTTGAGTTCTCACGCCCCAGTGAACACGGGTCTTCTCCTGGCTCCCAGCTGAAGAAGACTTCTGGGTTGGGAACCTGACATCCTGTCACCAGCAAACAACAGAGGAGTTGGTTTGAGAGGCTGTAGACTGAAGCACACTGCATGATTTCTAGAAAAGTTCACTGGGAACAAAGGTGCACTGACAGAATCCAAGAGATCATTAAGAACATGGGACAAACCAAGAAACCATTATACACTCAGGATATCCCACAGCCTGTCCAAAGCCCACATCTCAGAACACCCACAGATCCCAGAAACCGCACTGTGAAAGAAAACACACGAACACAGGCACAGCTCACTGTACACCCACAGGGCTGTGCTCACCCACTGAGACCAGGTTGAAATAGTTCTCCAGCATCACATCCCTGTACAGGCTCTTCTGGACGAGGTCCAGATGCTGCCACTCCTCCCTGCTGAAGTCCACAGCCACATCCTCAAAGGACACTGTTCCCTGTGAAAACAAATCCCCATTCAAGGGGAAGGATCAAGACAGCAGCATCAGATCTAAACACCTATATGTTACGTTGTTATTTTGAAGAAAATTATCATGGTAGTCTTTCTGCAATATTGATAATATATTTCTTAAAAATCTATGTGCTATCTAGCTGCCCATACCTGTAATACTGCGGCCAAGCTAGGGACTTTGCTCCGTGGCAAAATGCTCTGAAAGGCAGAGGCAGGAGAATCACAAGTGCAAGCCCAGAGAAACTTGGTGAGCTAGTGACCTCCGGGGTCTCACACACACTAGCCAAGCGCTCTACCACTAAGCCACAGCCCTGGCCATACTGACCCCACATTCTGTTTGAATTGTGCTGGCTAGGTGTTCCCACGCACCAGGGAGTTACGGACCGGGCAGCCTCTGCTGGGCCCGCCCCTCCAGGTCAACCTACCGAAGGCTTCACCAATAGGGTACACCTCCAGGCGCTGGGACCTGGGTTGTTGCTAGCCTACTGGGTCTCAGCCAGCAGCGTCATGTAGGCTAGGCACTGCTCACCAATCCCGCTTGAGAGGGAGATATGTGACTGAAGTCACTATAGCGCCCTGTTCCGGCAAGTCTGCCCGGTCCCAGAATGTCCTCTGTTGGAGCCTCCTAGACCATGGAAGAGTCTCAGTTTCCCTCACTCACCATAGGTCAATGCACGGCTTCCCGCCGGTCCCACTCTCAACTCTGTTCACCAATTCCCGTTCTCAGAGCTTTCCCGCGTCTCTTTCTCTGCCGAGCCGATTCAGACGCAGCGGCGGTGGCAGGAAACCCAAATCATGGCTCCAGCTTCCACGCTGTGGCTTTATCTGTTCCTGTTACAGCACCCGGATTGCATTCCCAGTTGGTTTCTCTCAGCCCAGTTCGTTCTTGGGTCAGCAGGGTATATCTCCTCTTGCTTAGGATTCCTCACTCCGTACCATTCCTGGATTCTAAGCTGGGTCTCTCAGAGAGCCTCTGTAGCTGCTGCTATCTGTCCACCACTCCCCTCAGCAGTCTTTATTCTTAGAAGTCACATTTCTCTTTGTCCCTCTGTGGAGACTGAACTTGTCCGGATGCGCCTCAGTTCAGGGGCCTTGTAATTTCCTGTTGGTGACAGCTGTGCAAGCTGGGTAGCTGGACTACGAAGCTGAGGGGCCTTGTTTCTGAGGCTCCTGGTGTGGATTCCTTCCGGTTGGGAACCAGGCTGGTTACCCGATGAGATTCTTTTGTCTGTGGGACAATGCGTGGAGGCTCCTGTGGGCTCTTGGACCTTACTACCAGCCCTGCTGATCAGAGGAGAAACAGACCTGCCCAAGAGTAACGTGGGCGGATTTCTACAAGCCCACGTGCACAATGCTGAGTGGTCCCCACTGGTGTCTGAGCACTGGGTGAAATAGGCAGCTGTTCAGCCTTGCTGCATAACCAGGTGGAGAGGCCTGGCCTGTTATGTTAGCTGGGGCTCTGGATGAGCACAGGTAGAGACTCTGCTGTGTCCTGGATGCTTGGAACACTCCTGTATAAACCCCGGTTACCTGGTGACTGGCATTGGATGGCAGACAGAGACTGGCAGGTCTGGGATTGGTGCAGGGAAGGCGTGTAGGCTGCTGAGTGTGGACTCAAACCCGTTGTTAGCTCTGTGTGCTGGGTGGATGTCCCTGCACACTTCCCACATTCAGCAGAAGACAGGTGTCTGCAGATTCAAGAAGATGAGAAAATCTCAAACAGGAAAGTATCAAATAAATCCATGCCCATTACACACCATACAAATTCAAGAAAACCCAAAAGCAATCAGAGAGAAAAGGCATTTTACCTGAAGGGAAACAATCATTGAAGTAAGACTGAATTTCTCAAGTGCTGAAGGAAAAGAGCCATCAATATAGAATTCATGTCTAATGAAAATAAAACAGGCTGTTTAGGTTTTCTAGAGAAAAGAGTGTCATGTGAAAACAACAGACAGACAGAAGATGACCATGTGACAGTGAAAGCAATAGGAGTTATACAACTGCAAAGTGAAAAATACAAAGGCCTGGAGATGCGGTTCAGGGCAAAGGTTCTGGGTTCAATACCTAGGACCACAAAAGGAGGAAGAGCATTGCAGCAGGGAAGGAAGCTGGGCCTCCTATATACGCTTGTATATAAGGAACAAAGAATATGGGAAGAGGGAACAACAAGAAAGGCTCCTTGGCCCCCAATCCTGAGAAACAGGCAATAGCAGACACAGCACCAATAGACATAAAGCGCTATCTCCAGAGCCTCATAGACAAGCTCAGGAATGAAGTTATTAATGACCTGAAGCAAGACATAAGCAGAATAGTTAGAGAAATGCTAAGCACCACCCAAGAAAAAACAGATGGTGGAATGGAAGAACAGAAAAAAAGGGGAGAATTGTTTGATGGAGAAAATAGAGAAAGCACAGAATACATGAAGCAGGTTCAGAGAGATTACCAGGAAACTAAAAACTCTATCGAAAACTGGCATAACAGCTTGAAAGAAACTAAGGATAGATTATCTGAACTGGAGGGCAGATTTGTAATATGGGAGCATGAAATGGAAAAACTTCTTAAAAATAACAAAGAAACAAACAGCAATAATACAAAGACTAGAAGATGATAAGAGGATCTATAACTTAAGAATTAAGAACATAAAAGAAGAGGTAGGGACACAAATAAATGAACTACAAAAGTTACTTGCAAAAATAATCCAGGAGAATTTTCCTAATTTAGCAAAAGGTAAAGATACTCAGATGTATGAGGCATACAGGATCCCAGCCACCTACAACCCAAACAGAGCTACACCCAGACATATAATAATCAAAATACCAGAAATCCAATATAAGAACAGAATATTAAAAGCCGTCAGAGACAAGAAACAGATCACTTACAAGGGAACACCCATCAGAATTACAGCGGACTTCTCAGCACAAACCATCAAATCACAAAGAGCATGGGGGGAAATAATTCAAGCTTTGAAAGGTAATAACCTCCAGCCATGATTGATATATCCTGCACAACTGTCCCTAGAAATTGATGGAAAAGCAAGGTGCTTCCAGGATAAAGAGGAACTAGGGGAATTTGCAACCACCAATTCAACTCTACAGAGAATACTGCAGGATATTCTAAAAAAGAAAAATACAAAGAATCCAGAAATAGTGGCAGAGAGGCCACAATGAATGGAGCAGAAAACAAAATGAAGAAGACAAACTGAAAACTAATGACAGAAAAAGAACTCAACAGAAATGAGGAAGAGAAGACTGGATGATAGGAACAGCTATTTTGGAGAAAACGATGTCATAATAGGTAATGGTGATTTAATATCATCTTGTTTTGAAGTCCCATCAAGCTTTTGTTTTTCTGTCTCCATAGGTCTTAACATGTTGTATCTTATTGGATTTTATTTTATGTGATAGCATAAACAAAAACTTTTATAGACAAGGAGATTATACAGAAACCATTCTTCATTTTCTGTTAGTTGATTCTAAATATCCTGTAATACTGTCATTCTCTTGAATGGTTTTACATTGTTTTGATATATTTGATGCTACAGTATGAAGTTATACTCAAAGATTTCAAGGAGAGAGACAATATGGTAACAACTTTTACGTTGGGATTATCTTTTGGTGAAACACCATTTTGCTTAAATGGTTATGTTTTGATCTGCGCTGTTTTGTTGTTATGCCCTCTTTTATCTCAATCTCAATTTTATTACTTTTTTATTTTTATCCTTTTAATTAAGGGAAAAATAAATAAAAAATAGCAGGATATATTATAGTAACCCACTTTGATTTTCTATTAACTTGATTTGAAGCCCTGTATTGCTCTCACCATCTTGTTTTGACCGATGTTCCTCTATTCTGTTCTGCTTGATAGTACCAGGTTCAAAAGTTTAGGCAACAGCTGTGAAGATAGTGGGATTCATTATCACGCCCATTCTGGTTGACTATTATCATCTTTTGAAGTCCTCTTATGTCTCCAATGTTTTGGTTTTATTGGTCTTATTCTTTACTGTTTTGTTCAATTTTATTATAACTGATGATATAGGCCGTTCTTTTTAAGATAGCAAGAGGCATTATGGTAACCATTGTTGATCACCTTGAATTATGTTTTTACATTATCTATTATGTCCACCCTTTTGATTTAACCGACTCTGTTCTGCTATGTCACATTTGTTTTTACTCTCTTCCAAAACAGTAATAAGAACTGTGGGAGTAATAAAACCCAAAATGTGTAATAGCCATTGTACAAAAGAGAGGAAAAGAAAGTGCTCTAAAGGACATAACTGCATTTATATTTAAGTATATAAGATAGATAACCATAGTACTGAGTTTTGTTGGATCATTGAACAGAACTGTTTGCAGTCTGTTTGAATGTCCACTTTATATGCTTTAATTTTGTAACTTGAACAAATATTTCTCAGATGACAATATGTAATCCATTAACTAGTGATTTCCTGTTTATTTTTTTTCTGAAATTCTGTATAACTTGTACCCTTTTTCTGCTTTATTTTTCTTCTTCTCCTTAAGTAAAATTTTAAAAAAAGAATTAAAGACTGCTAACCTCAGAAGAAAACAGTCCTTTGTAAATACACAGGAATTTCTTTTCCTTCCCCATTATTAGTATATTAGTATATTTTTTATTCTTCGTTATTTTTTTTCTTTTTGTAGTTTGGCATTTTACCACCCATTTTCTTGCCCCCTTTAATATTATGTTTGAATAGGCCCCTCTTTTTTTTTTTTTTTTGTCTTTTTTATTTTTATCGGTACCAGGGATCGAATTCACGACTGCCTGCTTGCAAAGCAGGCGCTTATGCTGCTGAGCTAAATCCCCAGCCCCTAAATAGGCCCCTCTTTTGTTCTCTCTCTCCCTCTTCTATTCCTGTCCCTCTTTTTTTTTGGTCTTTTTCCTTTTTATCGGTACCGGGGATCGAACTCATGACTGCCTGCTTGTAAGGCAGGCGCTTATGCTGCTGAGCTAAATCCCCAGCCCCTCCTTTCCCTCTTTTAACTTGTCCCCTTTTATCTACTTTCTTTTTCTCTAGTTTAGTCTCCACTCTCTATTACTTAACCTTCTCTGTTACTGTTACCTAATCACTAATTTCCCTTTATTCCTTAACAGGACCACCTGCACCAATCTTACCACACTCTTCCCATCTACCTTTGCTCTATTTTTATAATCTTTTTCTCTTTTTAATGCATAGAACTACACCTGTAACACCTACCCTTATCAATCTGTAAGTAGTTAACTATCTCTAAATACATCCAAATAGTGCTTTATAGTAAGAAGAGGTAAATTGCTGTATCAAAGGGATATTTACTCTATATAATTTTCTGATTTATTTCAGATCTTGTTATGTAACTACTTTATAAATCCTATACCTAGGATTAAATGTAATAAAGTATTAGTTATTATGGTCTGCCATTTTCCAGTTTATGTTTGATACTATAGTTATTACTAATTGTATTAAGCCAAAGTGACACTGCTGTTGGGGTCAAATGATCCTTTGTATGCCAATACCTAGATTATGTGGGGCCCACTAACAATACTTCAGCTCAGTAACAAAGAACTGGTGAGTGGGCCAAAAAGGTTGTATCCTTCCATCACGCTGCCATAAGCCAGCTATGCTTAGAAGACAGCTCCGAAAAGTAGTGATTACCTAAGCAAGCCTTGATGCTACTAATAAAACCATCTACCATCAACATCTCACAAGCCTCAATGTGGAAAACAAATAAACAGCACCAATTATACACAAAATGAGAAAACAGAAGCAAGACACAGCCACACTACTGGGAAGATGGTGGAGCAGTGAGCGGTAGGGAAATAGTCTCTTCAAGACTTGGTGCCTACAGGCTAGAATAAGCACTGTGAGGAAAAGAGGGAAGTGGGTCATTACTCCTAAACACAGGTCTGAAAACACTGGCCACAGCAATCAGACGAGGAGAATTGAAGGGAAGGAAACAGAAGGGGAAAAGGAGAACTAGGAGATACACTATGAACAGATAAATTTCTAGTAATGAATGAATGTGATCCTTAGGTATGTAAAAATGTACTAATAAAATTAACATTAAAAAGAAAGTTTGAAAAGATAAAAAACATAAGTAACCAATTTGAAGACTAAAACAGCAGACATTACCACACATCTTACAAACATTAAAAGAATAAGACAACATTTCTGCTATGAACTCAGCTGTGTCCTCCAAGTCTCTACACAGAGCCATAACCTCCAATATGACCGTATTTGGAGATACAGCTTTGAAGAGGTATTTAAGGTTAACTGAAATCATACAAGAAAGAGCCCAATTTGGTAAAACTAGGGGCTTTGAAGAGAGTTATCTAAGACATTCACAAAAAAAGGACTTCCAGAATTGCTTCAGAAAATGGTTAGCATGATGTGAAATGTGTTTAAAGGCAAGAAGAGTATTTTGAGGGATTAATGCAATGCGTCTTTTCCAGTAATGCATTTCAAAAGTTTATACATTCACCATATTTTTTTTTTATTATACCTCACACTCACAATCTCCGGCAGAATAATTAACATAGAGGAACACATTCCAATTCATGAGTCCAATGCTACCCTGATATGGGGAGTCAATACTTCTCATAATATGCAAAAATCCTTAAGAATGTATTGACAAATACAAATATATACGAAGTTGACATTATGACAAAGTGGGCCTTACTCCAAAAATGAAAGGTTGATTCGACAGTCAAAATGTCAGTCAGTCAAAATGACAGTCAATGTAATCTACCATATCGAGACTACCACAATAAAAAAATCACATGATCACGGCAAATGATGCAGAAAAAGCACCTGACAAATTAATACCTATTAATGATGAAACTCATTTGCTTGGAACTGTTTTCAGTAAGGGATGAAAAATTGATATCCCTGATGAAATAAGATACTTGTTAACAATATAAACCACGTATCCAATTTCTATTATTGTCAAAAGATCAGAGACAATGGAAAAGTGCAGTTCATAACAGTGTGAAACCACAGGACTCACACGCATCTATATTGCTAAACTGATCTGGAGTTCATCGCCTTCTTCATCTTCCCTCTTCTTAGTTTTTATTCACCTATACTTGTCCATTTTATATATGGAGCATTAGATGCCTCTTAAAATCGACTTGGAAAATAAAATCAAGCAACAAATAACTCACCAGGGACTTGTTCATTTTTGGCTCTTCTGGGGAAGGGGCAGAGATCTGAGAAAACAGGTGGGCAGAGGTGCAGTTAACAGCAGGAAGTCTGAGCCCCGCTATCAAAAAAATAAAGACAAGTAAAATTATAAAATAAAGACACAGACAAAGCCACAGTACATTATCCAAATGAAATAAAAATGAAAGTAACTGTGGCAACGCAGGTATAAATGTGAACTCAAAAAGTACTTTTTTGTTGAAAAAAGTGATCCTATAATAACAGCATCCAATACAAGGAAAATGATAGAAAATGCATTAATTATTAGGTCTATGTATGCCCCTCCCCTGATATGCACAAACAAAACTATCAAAAAAAGCATACAGAAAAATATGAGCTGTTTAAGGTTTTTAATTGCACCTCTTCCAAGGGCTGCACTGAATTATAAATCCAGCAGAACAAAACAAGGAGGGACAAAAATTTGAACATCTAAAACAAGTTAGATTTAATGATTAAGACTTTACACCACACAAAGAAACTGTTAGTTTTAAAAAGCTTAGCTTTGATATCGAGCATTTGCTGACAATACAATAAAAAAGCCAACTGAAATATATCTTAATAATCTAAGAATGAAGAAACTCTTCTAAACAACTCAAGATCAAAGTAGAACATCAAGGTGTTGGCACAGGCCTATAATTCCAGCCTCCTGGGAGGCTGAGGCAGGTGGATTGCAAATCTGAGCCCAGATTAAGCAATTCAGAGATTCAGCTACAGCCTGTTTAAAGGCTAGGGGTACAGCTCTGTGTAAAAGTGTTGGATTCTACCCTCAATACAAAATACATACATACATACAGTACATGCATAAAATTTAATATATAAATTTTACAAAGATATAGAGAAACTTTACTTAAAATATACTCAATGTAAAATTGAAGAGGGAGCTTGGAAGGGTGTGACCAGCCCACAAAATGCAGGCTGATTGCAATGTGTCAACTAGGGCCCTGCTGTGGAACAAGCAAACAGCACCCTCGTCACCTCTACTACTCCTTCCAACAGACTACAAGATTAACTCATTATCAGACTAAAACTATGAAGTCTGAGATGGCCAAGAGCTTCTTTGGAGGGGCCAATCCTGTGGCCCACGACCACAGCTATAGCCCCACCATGCTGCTGTAAGCCGAGGATACTGTCCAGAAAACTCTCAGTGCCCTGGCCTTTCACAAGCCAGGGATCATCCAACTCAACACCAGGGACATGACGTAAAAACTCATTTCCAGAGAATTGCTAATCATCAGCTCTGGAGGTATTTGAACAGAACAAAAGGGCACCCAACCTCAGGACCAAAGAAGAGCTGGACGCTAGGGATTAGGCCTTTAAGAAGGAAAAGGAAGTCACTGTGGATGTGGTGACAATGGGCAAGATAATGGAACACAAGGAAATGGAACGCAAGAAATGGTGCTCAGTGGCCTGAAGGAAGAGGCCAAGGAGCAGGCCCAGGACCTCCCACAGAGAGCCAAGAAGCTATGCATGGAGCAGGAAGAGGGTGTAAGGATACCTAGGATTATCCTCAGTGCCAAGGGATGCCCAAATCCTGCAGAAGCAGCAGATACAAAAGGGCTGGATAACAGAGGAGAAAAGGCTGGAAAAGATGATGGAAATAGACTACCAGAGCACCACATGTGGTGGTTCATGCCTGTAATGCCAGCACTCAGGAGGCTGAGGCAGGAGGATCATTGTGAGTTTGAGTCCAGCCTGGGCTACAAAGTGAGCTCAAGGCCAGCCTGAACTGCATAGAGAGGCCCTGTCTCAAAAAGACCAAAAAAAAAAAAAAAAAACAAAAAAAAAAACCAGACTACCAGAAATCCACTCAGAGGCATGGGGAACTGGACAGGAAGAGAAAGGGGAAAAAGTATGAGGAAGACTGCACATCCTGGAGCAGATGGAAAAGAACCATGGGGAGCAACTACTGCTTGCAAAGCAGCAGAAGGGGCAGAAGCTGGGGAAGTTGGCAGGAAACGGTGGCTTTCAAGCAGTACAGTACACGCTGGCTCTTAGGTTCAGTGGGCCTGGAATGAGTCTGAGTGCACCCTCAGGGTTCAGAGAGAGCAGACTGAGAACCAGCAGTGGAAGGAGGTGAAAAAGCTGCAGGGAGTTTGGAGCAAGCTATCCAGTGAGCCGAGCAGGTGCAGGACCAGACTGCCACCTTCCAGGAAGGCTGGTCCCTCAAAGAGGTGACCTGAAAGCACCAGGAACACCCTAATGACATCAAGAAGAAACTTGAAGAGCTGAGAGCCTCTGGTCTTTCTAAGAAGTACTGCATTGAAACTAAGCACAAAGCCCCCATCCAGCCTGAACCACTGAGAACTGAGGGAGTCTCCCCAACCTTCTGGATGCCTCCAGGCGACAGATTCTGCCCAGTCTCTGGGTGTCCAAATAGCAGATAACCTAGGCATTTTATGGCTAGAGATTAAATCTGTCCTACTTCTCAAAAAAATAAAAAATAAAAATAAATAAATAAATGAATGAATGAATGAATGAGGCTCGGCATGGTGGCACAGGCCTGTAATCCCAGCGCTCAAGAGGCTGGTGCAGGCGGATTGTTGTGTGTTCAGCGCTAGCCTGGGCTCCCTGGCCAGCCTGAAATGCACACTGAAACTGTCTTAAAATGACAAAAAGTTAATTAATTAACTAAAATAACGAAAAACACATGAAAAGAGGGAACAGGAAAACAAGACAAAAAGAGTAAGGAATTAAAAAAACCATGAGCCTGTTTTTCAAAGTGGTCAGTAAAATAGATAAAAATTGGAAATGCCTGCTATTTGAAAGAAAGAATGAATGCCATTTAAGAATACTAACAGGAATGCTAAAAGAACTAATCTGGATGTGGAACCGAACAAATATGGTAGATGAAAGATAAAAGTGACCCAAGACAAAATACTTTTTAAAATCCCTTGAAAATATGCCATGATGAGTCAGAAACAGAAAAGTAAACGGCGCAGGTAAGAATAAAGGAGATGAATGAAGACAGCGCGCCCGAGCTCCTGTCACTCAGTCCCCACAACGATCCTCCCGCGGCTCCCACAACAGCGGCGCTCAGCCGCACACCCACCGACAGAGGTGAGGTGATTCAGACCGCTTCTTCCATCCCGCCCCCTTCCCTGTCACTGACACACACTCTCCACTCAGAACACGAACGGCCCATCCCTGCACTCACCTGCCGCTCATTCACACACTCTCTCAGTTGCCTCCTGCAGTAACAACGGTCGCAGAAATTGAAACGCAACACACTTCCGGTTCCGCCCTCTCTCCGCTGCACGGTCTGCAGGATTCCCGGAGGCGCGACCTGCCACGCATGCTCAGCAGAGGCTTTGGGCTTGGAGGATGCCTGTACGTAAGTTTGGGTACCTAAGCCCGTACTTCTGTTTGGGTGCCAATATGGCGGCGCCCATGCTGACACAGCAGCCTGTGGGTGACCATGTTGAAATGATGTAGGGACACAGGACTGAACTATCTTAAAGAAAGAAAGCAGGTAGAGGTGTATCCTCTCTGATTAAGGTCATACACAAACAGAACAATACAATACAATACAATACAATACAATACAATACAATACAATACAATACAATACAATACCATACAATACAAAATACAATACAATACAATGGTACAGCACTTGCAAGACCCTGGTTTCAATTCCCAAGACCACCAGAAACAAAAACGGGTCATGATTTTTTTTTCAAACTTAATACAGTTCAGTAAAATAATTTTGAAACAAAAGAATAAAGTAGAATTATTCTACCCAATTTTTAGACTTTATTTAGTTATAGAATCAAGACAGCGTGGTACTGACAAAGAGATAGTTCAAAGGAACAAAATTTAGAAATAGATTGGAAATAGACCTATACAAGTAAAAACTCATTTTTCTTTTTAAAAATTTTGATTATTTTTTTGGTTGGAAGTCAAAATCAAGACCTTGTGCTTGCAAGGCAGGCACTGTGACAGTGAGCTATATCCCCGGCCCAACTAATATTTGACAAAGGTGTAAAATTGATTCGGTTGCAGGAGACGGTCTGTCTGACAAATGGCTCTGGAGAAATTAGATATCCATAGACAAAAGAAGAACTTCAATCTGGTCTCACATCTTATTTAAAAAATGAATGATAGGTTTCAATGTAAAGTACAAAAATATGACATTCAATAGGAAATTTTTTTTTGTCTTTTTCATTTTTATCGGTACCAGGGATTGATCTCACAACCACCTGCTTGCAGGCAGGTGCTTATGCCGCTGAGCTAAATCCCCAGCTCCCAATAGGAAGGTTTTTAAGGCCAACAACTTGGTGAACAGTTTTTAAGGCTGTGATTACATAAGTCCTGAAGTAATGGTGTTGTTATCAAGTGGTGGAATATTTGGGAGATAGGGCCTGAGGGAAGGAAATTAGGTACTTAGGAGCATCCCCTGAAGTGAACTTTGGGGCCTTACTCCTTGATTGTTTTTTCTTGCTTCCAGGCTGCCATGAGTTTAGTAGCTTTCATCTCTCACAAGTCTTCCACCATCAGCCATAGCTCTGCTACAGCCCCAGAGGTATTTATTTATTCCCTTTCCTAAGAATGTTATCCATGCCGTGGGAGGAAGTGAATGTGTACAGCAACTTTCGCCATGGTGAGTTGTAATCTTTCCTCCTTTTAAATGGTTTCTCTTGGGTATTTTGTCACAGTGACAAATGGCTGAGTTACACAAGAGATTGGTACTGAGTGATGGGGTCACTGCTGTGACTGTGTAGCTCAGAAACCTTTGGAATGGACTTACAGGATGTGTTTGAAGATTTGCACACACAGAAGCCTGCAGTTCAGGAAGGGACGCCGAGTGGGTGGTTTGGTGGGAGCCCAGAAGACCCCAGTGCTGACAGCAACGTGGAGAGTAAGTACTGTCCTCAGGAGACTTCCAGTGTAAATACATACCCTACTGGGAATTGACAGAGAGGCCAGTCAGTCCCATTCTGGCAGAGAGCTTGTCTACACTGTGTCCACACCCTGAGACTCTGTGGGAGGGTGAGTTTCATGATGACATCTTAATCTGGCAATGAAAACGTCAAGGCAGCTCTGCTTTCAGTTGGTGAGATGAGAATTGTTAGCTGTTCTGAACTAGAATAACACTGAGAATTGGGAGTAAAGTGGAATTTAAAGATGTGAAAAATTGCACTTTGGCCAGAAAATAAGCTTGTGTCCTACTGGATTCAAGGACGATGTAATTACTAAAAAATACCAGTGTCATCAGCAAGAAGCTAGAATGATGGAAGAGTTTGGGAACATCTCAGGAATCAGCAGGACCCCACCCATTACCAGCTCAAAGGCTTTAGATTGGAAACACACTGGCAGTGTGCCCTCACACCGGGTCACCTCAGGAATTGTTCTTCTGATGTTTGTTCCCCATATTTAGCCACACAGACACCCAGAGGCCACTGCAGTTATGTTCTAACAGGGCCAGGACAGTGCTCACACTGTTGGCAGACATTGACATCCTTGTTACCTTGTTTTGCAGACATGCAAAAATCAGGAGCTGTTGGGTTATGGAGGCCTCCGGGCTGATTTCAGAGGAAAGCCTGGGCACACCCTCCAAAGAACAGCTCCCTCCCTCCTGACCCTGCCTTCATCTCCCCTTCCTCAAGAGCAGCTGGATTAGAACTGAGTGAGGATGGGCCTCTGGCTGTTGAGGTGCAGTATGCAGCAGGGTGAAATCGCACCACAACACATATGAGCTACAGGCACTCCGGGGTGCCTATCAGCCCTGCTGCATGCAGTGCCTCTTCTCTCATTGCTTGATTTCTCACTCATCCCTTTCTGAAGCTGTGAGGATACAGCCATTCACAGAGCCATATCTTGCCGCCTTTAAGCCTTGAAGAAAAGGCTAAAGATGTTTAGAACATCTAAACATCTTTAACTGCGTCTCCAGTGAGAGCTCACTTCTTGGAGCTGGCAGCTGGAAGGAGGTTGGAATTGAGGCCTCTTTTCCAGGGACATAGAGGAGGTCCATGTGACTGCAGAGCAGTGCAAGGCCCCAGTTCTCTGCAACTTTAAGGCCTTGTAATGGATTAAAAACTGGTGGTCAACTTAACACCAGCTGAATTAAATCAGCATGGTGCTGAGTGTAGAGGGCCCACCTGAGGGAAGTTGCCAGCATAGAGATATAGAGAGGAAGAGTGAGGCATTCTGGGTTCTCCTAAGTGTTGTTGTTGTTTGGAGCAGTTGGTTCTCCCAGAGAAGCTTACCGTGCTGGCTCCCCTGATAGGAACGCAGCTCTGGAGGAGCTCGGGATCTTGTTGCTGACAATGGCTGCAGTTCACTTTGGGGTCCTTACGCTGAGCATTGCTTGTTGGCTCCAGAGGAGGAAAATGTGTGCTGTTCAGGCTCCAGGAGAAGCTTGTCACACTGGCTTCCTGATATCAACTTGGCTGTTCTCATTGTCAGAGGAGCTTGGGACTACATTATCACTGAGGATGGCTGTGGTACTTTTCAGGGGAGCTCTGGTCCTGATTTTGAGTGTTGCTTCTTGGCTCCAGTACAGAACCCTCCCCCTGTTAGCACAGATCCTTCACCCGCTGGCACAGACTTTCTAGCTTCTACCGCAGACCTTCAGAACCTCCCAGCATCTAAGTCACTGCTGTGGGATCTAGGCCTACAGTTGGACTTGTGGGAGGCATTGTTATGGGCTCTAGGTCTTCAGCTGGACTCATGCAGGACGTTGCTGTGGGATCCAGACCCTCAGCTGGATTTCCTTGGGTTTTTAGTGTTGTGGAAAGATTTCCTGAACTTTCTTGTATTTAACTCTGGCTGACAATCATAAAATTATAAATTCTGTGTCCTGTATGTAATTGTTCTCCTTGCAATCCCTGACTACAACAGCCTAGGTCTCTTAATGGTCTGGCAAGCCATGCTGAGAGTGAGGTCTCTGCCTTGACCCTTCACTGGGCGATGTTGATCTCTCTATCAGCACCTTGTCAGGCAACAGATTTAGAAGCCCCTGAGTGGAGTCAGGGCAACCTAGGCTGCAGTGCGCACCTATATCCTCTTCACTTTCAGGTCAAGGAGGTGCTTCTCCATCACCTGAAGGATAAAATGGCACTTGTTGCCTCAGCAGCAGGCATGAGGAGAGCCTTAGGGCATGGGGACGTGCTAGGTGCCGCGGCCAGAGCGGGGAAGGAGTCAGGCGAGAGACTGAAGACGCAGGGAGACCAGTTGCTCAGGAGGCAAAAGGCAATTTATTGAAGGACTCCAGAGTTTTTATAGTGTTTCAAAACAAAGAGCAGTACAAGTCACTTCAGGACACTTTCTTGTGCATACAGCAAAGGTAAACATGTTCTTGGGCCCCTGAGAAACTTCTGTTGTGCAGCCCAGGAGGTAAGCGTGTTCCTGGGCCCATGAGAAACTTCTTTTGTTTATGTTATAAAGCTATTCCCAGGTTAATATCAGCGCGACGCTTTGTCTAGAAGGCTGAGGTTACTGCAGGATGAGGAACTGGTTGAGGTCCAGCTTCAGTGTGTGGTTTTCCATACCCGTTCACTGCCGGACCCCTGCTTCCTGCTCCCAACAGGGACGGGGCATTTGGGAGGGAGGCAGGAAAGTCACCTGTCTTGGTTTCAAAGACAGAAATTTAGGCTCTGTGGCCCACTCTGCTCAATCTCCTTTCCAGCTCTGCACACTCAGCCCCTCTGTTCCCTGTTCCTTCACCTTGTCCACACAGGCATCCCCCACTGAGAAGCAGCCCCTCTAAAAGCCCGCAGTTCCTGGCCGGTTAGGATAAACAAAATCCCAAGAGCCTCAAGCATGGGGTATCAACCACTTTCCTTGTGCTTCTCATGTTACTTGATGCTCTTCCCCATTTCTACCTGTTGTCCTCTCAACTTCATCTGGTGTCACCGCCCTGGTCTTCTTGGTGTCTCTTCATCTCTTGTCAATCTTGTATCCCCCTTCCCTGGCCTACCTTGTCAGAATGAGTCCTTGTTTTGGTCTAGCACCAGTGTTAGTTAGAGCCAAGTCTCTGTATATGTAGAATGTATTTTTGCCAGGAATTTGGGGGTGGGTGATGGCCCCCACCTGGAACAGAGGGAAGGGGTTGTGAGTGTCCCAGGCAATGGCTTGCAAGTTTCCTTGGCCAGGAGCAACCCTAAGCCAAGAACCTGGGAGAAGCAGAAGACAAGGCTCAGTCCATCCCGGTCCACACCACATGGGTTGTTAAATCTTTATCACCACCAGCTACACACATACTGAGACACACGCACTTATGATGAGACATGGGTATATAGGCACACACACACACTCCTTTGCAGGTAAGGAATTCAGCTCAATTTCAAAGGCTTGAGATGATATTTCTGGACTCTTAAAGACTCCAGGGTTCTACCCCAATTCAACCTGGTAACAAAAATCCCCTTGGAAGCACAGCTTGCCACAGTAGGTGAGGAGATCTGAATCTGTGCACATCCGGGCCTCTCCCTGCTGCTGCTCTAGTCTGTCCACCTCCAGGCTTCCACTGGGCTCCTCTGCAGCCAAGATGCAATGTCCTTCCAGCCAGTCTGTCATCTCCGTGCACTCCCTCATAGCTTCGGGATCTCACTGGTCACCCTGATCTCTGGTGGTTGCTGGGGTGTGGGTGCTAATGGGTGCTGGCCAGGCCCTCAGGGTCTGTCTGCTGGGGTGCTTACTAGAAGGTGAATGGTGCACGGATCGGGGCTCCAGCTATCCTATAGCCACAGTGGGGGAAAGTAGGGTACAAGGGTCTGGTCTCATGCAGGGTGGGCCAGAGCAACCTGCCTCTGTGTGAGTTAGAATGCATGGACAATGAAGTGGGAGGACATGGGGAGCCACTAAAGTGCTAGGTATTCTCCACACCCTGCCCCCAAGTCCTGGCCAGACGGTCAGTGTGGGCCTTGCACAGGCAATCTGTACAGTTCAAGGCAAAGGGCACAGGGACCCCATGCTCTGTGGGGATGTCCTGCTTGCAAGAAAAATGCCCAATCCTGAGGGAAAAACAAATGACTGACAAATACCACCTTCCTTGTTTGCCGTTCTTTCTAACCCCATCCAACCTCCTGAGCTTTGACTGAGCCCTAAATGGTGACCTGGACCATAAGGACCAAGAATTCAGGAGAAAGTGGGAGTCAAGCTAATGAGATTGAGTCACTTCCCTCTGCAGACTGTTTTTATGTTTGTTAGTGCACTGGTTTCTTTGAGTGGAGAGGATTAGGTGGAGTACAAGCAGAGAGGTACACTGGATGTGCTGGAGAGGGTAGCTTCCCCTGACCAGGCTGTCTTTTCTGCCACTTCCTCCTCGGCATTACATTAAAATGGCCCCTTTCAAGGCTGAGGCGGGTGGAGCTTGTTCCCTTTCCACTGCCTCCACTGCTAGCAGAAACCCCATGATCAGTGAGGCTGGAGCCTCTGGGATGGCTGAGAATTCCCACCTCTCAAGGCAATGAGAGAACCCTGAGCAGCAAGGTGTTCAGAGTAGGCCAGTGGAGAGCCTCACAGGCACAGCTGCACAGCCCAAACCCATCCGAGGCCAAGGGTTCCTGACTTACTCTTGAGCTGCCCTGTAATAAGTAGGTCACATGGTTGGAGTTGCTTGAATGGAGGTGCCATTCCTGTACATCTATTCTCAGGCCCATCTCCACACCCACGGTGGGCTCTCCCCAGGACAGGGGTTGAAGCACCAATTTATAACTACTCAGGATCATTCATGTCCCCACCTTGCATTCCCAGCTGACTCCCCTGTCACCTCTACCCTTCCTTGATGTGACACATTTCCTTTGTGGTCTTTCAGCCTCCAGGAGACGGAAGCAGGCACTGAACATCAGTAAAGTATCAAAAGCTGCACTGGCAACTCTGATTTTCCTTTTTGAAAATCTGTCCTCACATAGGATTGAAAACACAGAAGAAATGGACAGATTCCTAGAGACGTAAAAGACATAAAAGAAGACATAAAAATTTTGAGAAAACCAATATCAGTTAATGAAACTGAAAATGTAATTTAAAAGGTACCAACAAAGAAAAGCCCAAGTCCTCATGGATTCACAACTGAATTACATTAGAAATTTGAGAAGAATTAATGGCAATACTCCTCAAACTTTTTAATGAAAATTGAAAGGGAAGCAATTCTCCCCAACTCATTCTTGGAGGCAAGTATTACTCTGATACCAAAGCAAGGGAAAGACCCAACCAAAAAAGAGAAATACAGGCCAGTCTCCCTAATAAACACAGATGCAAAAATCCTTGATAGAATACAGGTTACAGCAAATCATCAAGAAGATTATATGCCATGACCAAGTGGGATGCATCCCAGGAATGCAGAGATGGTTCAACATATACAAATCAACAAACATAATACACTGTATCAACAGAGCCAAAGATAAGAATCACATGATCATCTCAATAGATCCAGAAAAAATTTTGATAAAGTCAAACACTCATTCATGATTAAAAAAAAACCCTAAGAAAATTGGAATACATGGTGTTTATCTAAATCTGATAAAACCCATCTATGACAAACCAGCAGTCAGTATCATACTAAATGGACAAAACCTGAAACATTTCTCTCTAAAATCATGAACAAGACAAGGATGTCTACTGAGCACTGTTATTAAATATAGTTCTGGAAACTTTATCCAGAGCAACTAGACAAGAGAAATAAAGAAAATGAACAACAGGAAAGGAAGAAGTTAAATTATCATTATTTGCAGATGACATGATGCTCTACCCAGAAGACTCTAAAACCTCCACCAAAATACTTCTAGAATTAATAACCAAAGACAGATGCATAACTGGATACAAAATCAACACTCAAAAATCAATAGTATTCCTGTACACAAACAATAAATTCACTTTGAGAGAAATTAGGGAAACCACACCATTCATAAGAGCATCTGAAAAAATTAAATACTTAGGAATAAGCCTAACAAAGGAAATAAAAGGGCTATACATTTAAAATAACAGCACTCTGAAAAAAGAAATCAAAGAGAATATCAGAAAATGTAAAGACATGCCTTGTTTTTAGATCGGAAGAGCCAATATTGTGAAAATGGCCATACTCCAAAAACTGTTACACAGATTCAGTGTAATCTCAATCAAAGTACTATCAGCATATCTTACAGATCTAGAGAAAATATTCCTTAGGTTCATTTGGAAGTAAAAGAGACCTAGAATAGCAACAAAGGCAAAGCAGGAAGCATCACAGTCCCTGACTTGAAGTTATACTATAAAGCTACTGTAATAAAATCAGCATGGTCCTGGAAAAAAACCCAGACCTGAGGATCAGAACAGAAGAGAGGATGTAGACACAACTACAAACATACTCATCTACCTTATCTTTGACAAAGGAGTCAAACATGTTCACTAGAAGAAAGATAGCCTCTTTAATAAATGGTTGGGGAAAACTGGCTTTCCATATGCCAAAGACTTGAACTAGACCCATGTCTATCACCATGCACTAAAGTCAAAATGGATCAATGATCTAAATATTAAAACAGAAACCATCTACTGGAAGCGAAAATAGGTAGAAATCTGGAAGATGGAGGAGTAGGCAGACAATTCATAGAGAAAAATCAAACTGCCTGGGAAGTACTTGAAAGAATCAACAACTGGGATCTCACCTTATTAAAAAGTTTTTGTGCTTAAAAAGAAATCATTATCAGAATGAAAAGAAAACCCATGTATTGGGAAAAAAATTTAGCCAACTGTCCCTCAAAGGATTTATATCTAGAATATATAAAGAATTGAAAAAATTCAGGTCCCCCATATTCAAAGACTCAATTCAAAAATGAGTATGTCAGATGAAAACACACTTCTCAGAGTAACAAATACAAAGGGCAAATAAATGTATGAAACAATGTTCAGCATTACTGGTCATTTGGGAGGCGCAATTTAAAACAATCTCAACCCAGAAAGAATGGCCATCATCAAGAAATCAAGCAATAACAAATCCTGGAGGAACTGGGGGAAAAGAACCCTTCTCCACTGTTGGTGGGAGTGTAGATTGGTGTAACCACTGTGGAAATCAGTGTGTAGATTTCTCAAAAAACTAGGATTTGAGGTCCCATTTGACCCAGCTATTCCCCTTCTGGGTATTTTCCCAGAAGAACTGAAAACATCATACCACAGCGATATATGTGTACCCATGTCTACAGCAGCACAATTTGTAGTAGCTAAATCTTGGAAACAACACAAACTCCCATCAACTAAGAAATGGATTAAAAAAAGATGTCATATTTTTATATAATGGAGTACTACTCTGCTATAAAGAAGGATAAATTCAAGGCTTTTATAAATGAATGAGTGTAACTATAGACCATACTCATAAGTGAAATACATCAAATTTGCATGTGTAAACAACATAATATTTTCCTAGTGTAAGGAACTGAAAAAGTAAGGAAGATCCAAAATCTGCAATAGATATTGTGAAGGAGAAACAAACTGCTCAAAAGGAAAGAACATCCAGGATGGGTCAAAAGAGAAAAGAAGGAAGGAAAAAGAAATATATATATATACACACAAAAGATAGCTAAGTTAGTTATATTACTGATTTATTTTAGTTCATTAAAAAATGATTTGTGCTTATATTGTTTGATCAATTATGCATGCCTATATCTTGTAGTCTGAGCAACTACTTAGAAGCTAACTATATGCAATGTATTAATCATTGTTAATTTCCTATTATCTTGTTTTGAAATTTAGCATTTTGTTTCCTCCCTTTAAAATAAAAAATACTTAAATAAAATCAGCTGCCATAATGTTAAATGCATGTACCAATTTACCAAGATGAACTTTAGTAGCCTATATTACTAACATACACCATTTTTAAAAACTATCAGTTAGAGACTTAAAGCCCAAAATAGTCACCGGTGTGATGGGACCACAAAGGCATCTTCACACACGACTCTTCCCAACAAGAAAAACTGCATCTATCACTCATGGAAATAAAGCACACACTGTATTAACCTTTATTCTACTTTCAGATGCCGAAAAAAACCACAGTGCATAGCACTGGGTACATGGCAAAGGGCCCTGTTTATTAGATGTAACTGTCTAGGTTACATCCATTTCTCTTTTCTGCTTTGAACCTTACTTGAAACCCCGTCTAGGTTCTCCCATCCACAAGGGCATCTGCAGCCAGCTCAGATGTAAACCTTTGAGTTCTCCTCTCCAGAGTACTCAAATCATTGCAAATGGCTTCCTCTGCCTTCTAACGGGAAAATCTTTCTGCTTAAAGAATCTGTGGTTGGGTGTCTGGATGTACGAGGAGGTGTGAAAGGAGTGGCTTTGTGTCTCCCATCTGAATTCTCTGGTGATCTTTGATGGTCTCCTGGAGCCAGTCACCTTCTGATGAGGTTTTGCCCTCTGTGTGACTAAGGTATGGATCCTGCTAACACTATTTCTATGTGCATTACACTAACAGCCTTTCACAACCACACTAGACTTATTGTACCCCCCAGTGCTAACTTCCCAAAGGCTGTCCTGCACTGGTGAAATGAGAGCATTTCTCCCCTGTGCTGATTTTTCTCTGGTAAAAGAGAGCTGTCTTATCACCATTTTTCTTACATTCAACATCTATCTGAGATTTTTCAACTGTGTGAGAACTCTTATGTGTGACACAGTCAGCCTCTTCATAGAAGGCTTTTCCAGTTTCATTACCATGGAAATCTTGCTCTAACATCTGAAACTTCAGAAGCTCAGGAAGATTTTGTCTTACAACCTAAGGCTCTTATGTTTTCATAGTTTTCACATTCTTTCCAGATTGAGTTCTGTCAAACTTAATTGTGAAAGGCAAATTCTCACAGAAATTATGGCAATCTTTGTTGAATAGCACATATTATTATTCTTTTTATTTTTTTTGCACATATTGTTATTAATAAATTCAGAAGTTTCAGGCAAGTTTCTTCCTCATGAGTCACATTTGCAGGAAATGTACATTGAACAAAGTGAAACAATGTACAAATTAAATGGTTTCCCTAAAAAGTTCTGTTCATCTCTAGCTAATGTTTCATCATTGATGGATATCACTTCCTGCAAATGTTTGTCTTTTATTTTCTTGTTCTTCTTGATCAAGTCATCATATTTGTTATCTCCCAAGACTGAAAAATACAAAACATCTTATGAATGTCATACCTTTAATGGGTAGGAGTTACACACATATACCCTATGTTGCATTCTCTTCTTTGATTTCTCAAAACCAAGTAATTTAAATGTGTGTATGAACACAGATACATCTGACTCTTCTCTTAAAAACAGTGTTAATACAATGCATATAGAACAATGCACTGGTAATGAATGCACACTTATGCATTCTAGTAATGAATGTTATCTAGCATGTAACAAGATTTTCCTAAGTGGGCAGATATGAGAAAGAAAAGGAAATAGAAATCAGACTCTTATAAAAATTTATTTCAGCCACCGGGGATGTAGAGAATATGATAAACATAGCAAAGACTTTATAATAAAATAATACTTCATAATAAAAAAGATAAATTGAAAGGTAGTATTTTGGGGGGGCCTTTTTTGAGACAGGGTCTCACTTTGCAGTTCAGGCTGGCCTTGAGCTCACTTTGTAGCCCAGGCTGGTCTGAAACTCACAATGATCCTCCTGCCTCAGCCTCCAAGTGCCAAGTTTGTGAGCCACAAATCCGGCTTGAAAGGTAATATTATTAATAAAATGGGCCTGATACAGAAAAAAATTTGTTTAGGAAGTAAATTACAGTCTGATTAACTACTGTCTACATTTTTCAAGTTCCATAGGTTTCATGTCCATCAACTCTTCAGTAGCAAAGGTTAACAGCACAAACTTCTGTATGAGTACATGAAGTTTATAGCTTCTGACCCATCTTGGAGCTGTGATTCACAGAACTACAAACAAGTACAAGTACTCTAGAAATTGAGGAACAGGAAATTTAATTCTGAAATGACATTTTAGTTCACCTCTAGTTGTCATCTGTGATTTATTCTATCAGAACCACACAGTAAGTGAACCTGACCAAACCATTCTCCACTTCCACATCTCAATGGACTGCAGTTTTAAACAAGATATCATGGAATTCTCACTATAAATATGACATTTAAGAAAGGCCTGAGTTCGTTACATACTCTAAATGCCCATCCTTTGTAATTTATATTTCAAAATATATTTGTCACCTATACTTTATCTGTTAAAAATCTGTGCATGAAATTATATGTGCATACACACACTCTTGTGTGACTTTTACATGCAAATTAACAGCACTTACTTACTTTTGGTGGGGGTCAAACCCCAGGCCTTCTGTGTGGTAGACAAGTGCTCCACACTGAGCTACGTCCTCAGCCTCCACACAAGAGTGTGGAGTGAATGCTCCTGGACTTAGTAACTACGTTAGGAAACAGAACACAAATGACTGCACAAAAATCACAATGTTCCTTGCCCAAAAACCTCATGATTGTATTTTATCACTATCCCAATGGTCCTGCAATCATCTCCTTCATATTCTTTGTTTTACTAGTAATAAATGAATTCCTAAAAATCTAGTTAAGTTCTGCCGGTTTATGACCTTTACATAAATGTAGCCATTAACATATATCTATATTTTTGCTTATTATTATGGTTATAATTATTGCACAAAATTTTATGTGGCTGTATCATTCTCCCTTAAAGAATACAACTTTCTATTCTACTGTTGATTACATCAATGCCTGGCAAATATAAGAAATTTATTCATTAATATTGTCATGCAGTCCAGAGAATATAATTATAGATTCTGAAGGGTAGATGGCTAGGAAAGATCTTGCCTTGTTACAAGAATAACTGGATAGGGCTGGGGATTTAGCTCAGCAGCATAAGCACCTGCCTTGCAAGCAGGCAGTCGTGAGTTCAATCCCTGGTACTGATAAAAAAAAAAAAGAAGAACTGGATAACTCTCCCTCATTGCATAGAGGTTCCACAGGTGCCATCTTCTGGAACACTGTCCTAAATCTCTAAATTCTGAATTCTGACCTGAATTTCTTGCAACTCTATCTCTCCTGCAAAACTACTGACCCCAATCTCTGACCTTCAGCAATAGAGCTCTCCTTACGTGAGCACTTCCTGTTCATGTAGCCTGCTCTCAGTGCAGTGACAAACCAACTGTCAGTGATTTTATCCCATGAATTCATCACCCAAGTCACAACCTCTTGCAGGCTGAGCTTCCCAAAGTTTCCATGCTGTTTTTTCTCCATTGTGTTTTCATTGTAGTCACTGATTTCCATGTGCATACGATCCTTGAATGGCTTGTTCATTGCAATATTGAGAGTCTGGAGATAGGCAGTTGTTCCTGTGGGAATCATTATTTGATCTATTCTTTTCTCTATTCTTCATGTCTTTAGTATGGTGAGGGCTAGCTGAATCCCAGACTAGCAGCCTACCTCAAAAAACAAGTGGCTGTATTCAATCAACCCACTTCCTGATAACTATTCGTGTGTACCAGCCTTTTCTGGTTTCAAGAAGATAAATGCCTGACACACACTCACTCTTATCTTTCTTACTGTTAGTGATGATTACAGGTGCGACTTTCTCTGCATTCAGATGAACTGCCACACTACAGATAACACATGCACTTTCACTACCAATCAAAAGAACGTAGACTGACAAGGTGCCCTCTGACCCACTGTCATTTGAGATCTGTGGCCCATAAACATGACAGTCTCAACCACAGCAGTCACACTGGGAAGCTGATATTTAGATGTCAGGGCCATCAACAAAGGACTTGAATGCAAGTGCACATTTAATAACTACAGTATTTTCCAGCTTGAGCAGTGCTGATGGTCTCAGAGACAGAGCCTGTTGCCGAAAGAAGCCGTCCAGCCAGAGCTGTGACAGCCTGAATTCATCTGAGGATATTTCTAGCTGTGGTGCCACTGCAAGGGCAAATGCCTGTGTATCAGCCCTGTGCACAAGCGGACTTTGCTGTCCTCTTAGCAGCCTGCTCACAGGTGATGTCTTCCAGCTCAGGAGGGAACGGCGGCCGACCTGACTCACACCTGTGTTTCTTAGCATTTCACTTGTCTGCATGTTGACTGAAGTTATTGTACTCCAAGCACCACTGCCGCACCATTCAGAGATCCAACTTTTCCTTAGAAAGAGCTGTAACAGTCTTGCCCTGGAGTCTTCTGTGATTCCTTTCCTGTACTGGACGGAAGAGCTCTTTCTTTCTTTTTGGTACCAGGGATCGAACTCATGACCTCGCACTTGCCAAGCAGGTGCTTATGCCACTGAGCTAAACCCCGGGCACTAGATCTTTCTTTTTGCATCCATCTTGTCTGGGGGTCAAAATATCATTCCCTTTAAAACTACTATTAAATCAAGTGCTAACTGGAGACTTACAAAACATCAGTGACAAAAATGATGATAAGTAAGAACTGGCCCATGCAGAGTGACAAAAAACTGCAAGCATCAAATTACAGAAAACCTTTATTTCACACAAGCACATTAAGTACATCCATTACAACACACATTGTATTATGCAAATTGATATGAGACACAATCATGTCTTCAGTACCAACTACACACACATTATTCTTGAGTTGTATCTGTACTATGAGTAATCATTCAACACTTAAGTCTCGAGTTGGTTTGTTTACATGGGCATTTACCTCTCCTGCAAAGGCACTTGTTTAGGTATTTACAAAAACTTTATTATAATTTATATTATCTAAATGATCTAACATATTATCTAAATTATAACATATATTATCTAAATTACAATTAAGCATTAATTATATTTACATTTTAAAAATTTTTTTGCCCCTATTAACAAACTCATACATTTTTATAAATATTTTATAAATATTGTCAGTACTATTTATAGTTACATTGTAATATTTTCTAATTCAGTAAGTTCATCATGTATTCCAATGGACATCTTGAATGCATTTGTCTAGCTGACCATCTTAACTGGGGCTTATTTTGGAGGTAAGGGGTTATATTAAGAGCTTCTTGAAAAATCATACTAGGGCTTATTTTCAGCTTAGGTCCTGTTTTAAGGGAAATACTAATGTATGTTATGGGGACTACTAATATATGAATCCCTAAAAATATAGCTCAGTTTTGGCTGTTATGACCTTTATGTAAATGTAATCAGTAACACATATCTGTATTTTTTGTTTATTATTATGTTTATAATTGTACAAAATTTTATGTGGCTGTATCATTCTCCTTTAAAGAATACAACTCTCCATTCTGCTGTTGATTACATTAATGTCTGGCAAATGCAAAGAATTTACCCATCAATATGGTTATGGACTCCAGAGAATCTACTTACAGATTTTGAAGGATATATAGTTAGGAAAGCTCTTGCCTTGTCACAAGAATAACTCATTTCACAGAGTTTTCACATGTTTAATTTCCATCTGTGGATATGACGTCCAATAACCCAAGTCCTCATTAGAACTTGGCATTTGTTAACACTGATTTCACATCATATCTATAATTTTACTTTGAATTTTATTTTGCATTCTATGAAAACTAATGTAACTGAATGCATTTTCAGATTTACTGGCCTTGTAGAAAGTTCGAATTTTTCTGCCCATTTTTCAGTGAGGTCATTCATCTTTTCCTACACTGACATATAGAAATTCCTTACTTTTTCAGGTTAGTTGTTCCTTTCTAAATTACTTGTACTATATACCTTTTTTTCCACTTTATGGCTTTTCATTATTTTAAATATTTTCTCTTATAAACAAAAGTTAAATTTTTAATGGAATCGTATTTGTTAAATCATTTCCATTTGACTGGTATTTCTGTAGCTTTTGTCTTTTCAAAAACATCTTGCAACTGAAAGGTTTTAAGCCCTAAAGTGATCATTTGGAGTCTGCTCCCACAGAGTTCGGCTACTGCTCAGCAGCTCACCTGGGTGACTCTGGTTTGAGAGTTTCTCATCTGAGAACCAAGATGCTTCCCTTTGCTGCAACCTGAAGATCAAGTCTGGTCTGAAAATGCAGTATATTGATAACAGAGAACAGGTGAGTGTGGGGAGTGGCAGAAGCTGGAGATCAATCAGCTTCAGCCTGAACACAGCCCAAGATGAGCCACATGAACAAGCTGTACCAGCTCTGAAAACACGCAGAGCCCGAGGCAGTCCAAACAAATGGGTTGCTGGGCAAAGGGCTGTCAGGTGATATGAATCTGCTGAGTGTATAAATAAAAACACTTGGAGGTCAGAGGTTGTTAAGCAGGTTATTTTTTTCCATCAAGAGAGAAGGTTCCACCTGACCTTGGCTTTCTGCATTCTGACTTGCCTTTATCTCTTCAACCTCCACTGCCTTGCACCCCGAAAATTTCAAGAGTTACACTGGACGCTGCAGGTGAGGGCTCAGGCCAGACACATTAGCTTTTGATCTCCAAGTAGAAAAAGGCATCAGGTACAGCACTATGCAGGTCCTGGCTTGAATTCACCATAGGGAGCAATAGGGTTTAGTAACTTTACTCTCCTGAATGAAAAGCCGAAGTAACACGAAACTTTTCAATTGTTCACAAGCCTCAGCCTCTGTGAAGAAGAAGTCTACTGTATGGACTTGCCAGGGTAAATGTGGTTCAGAGGCTCACCCAGGGAGGCGAGGTGGCATACAGGGTCCTCTGAGCAGGGCCCATGTGCCACCACTCCTCCTGGCTGAGCCCCACAGTCACGTCCTCCAGGTACCACACTCATCTGTCAGGAATTACAAGTGGACAGAGGAAACACTCTGAAAACATTCTTACTATATTTACTATAAAGAATTTAAAACAAGTGAATAGAAAGTCAATTCTGGATATGATACACTTTGCAGGTACTCACATATTAAAACATGTATAATAATTGGTCAATATTTATGAGTATATACATGAACTATGAATACTAGTAACACCTTGATTTTTGAATTTTATTTTTGTAGCCAAAGCATGTACATAATCCTTGTACATTTTTTTCCTACCGTCAAGCAGACTACAATAAATGTACTTGGCAAATTATGGTCTGTCAGTCACATTCATCATTTTGCATTGTGTATGGGTTTTTGTTTTTTGTTTTGGGGGGTTGTTTCTTTTTTTTGTTTTTGTTTTTTTGAGTGGGAAGCAAGAACCAAGACCAGGGATTGATGCATAGAACTTCGAAGTGAGCTATACCTGAGCGGGACTGGACTCAGTGATCTTCCTGCCTCAGCCTCCATGTCTATGGAGTGTTGAGAGGGCAGCATTGAGAAGTCATCAGAGCCCTGCTGAACCCATTTACTGCACAACCAACGACAAAGGAAAGTTGCTAACCTCGGTACTAAACAATCCAATTTAAGAAAAGACCAAAACATAAAAATAAAACACACCTTACAAAATAACAAATAAAGCCCATTTTATAAACCCGGATATAGACAGACTGAAAAGGAATATTACACAAAGTGTGAACGACCTGACATGAACATTCCCAGCCCAGGCTGAACAAAGTGATGCTCTGCTTTGCATTTCAGCGCTGATACGTAAACAAGTGTCCTTTTCTCATTTTACTCAGTACCTTGCTTTTCTGCATTTCTGTGCTTTATCTCCACGATTCTCCTTTTTAAATGGGCTCTGTATGCTGTGTGCACTGAAGTGCTGTGTTGTGTTTTTAAGTGTGTGAAGGATGTTAGACGCTTCATGGAGAAAACGCTGGAGCTTCACTCAGACATTACTTGTGGAATCACTGGCCATTTGTTCATAGTTTCTGATCAATAATAATATTAACTAAGATGTCAGGTGTAAGAGTGTAGCCCTGTAATCCCAGGATTCTGGGAAGCTAAAGCAGGAGAATTGTGAGTTTGAGCCTGGATTACTCAGAACTTGTCTCTAAATAAAAAATAAAAAGGCTAGGAAGCTAGCTATAATGGGTGATACATTGTATCAAGTTGAAAAGCTTAGAAGTATAACTAAAGGACTCAGCAGGGGCCCAGGATCCTCACTTCGTGAACATCAGGAGTACACCAAGGTAGAGTGCTAACCTGCCCTGTAGTCTGCTTACTATATAAGAAAGGAAAAGCACCTGCTCCTGCCATATTTTTTCTCTTGCTTCTTTTGGTATCTTCTGCTGCCTAGAACTGTTGTCCCTGTGCCATGCCACCCTATCTTAGAGTCAGCTAATTACTGACTGAAACCTCTACAAACTGTAAGCTAAATAAACCTTTCTTTCCTTAATTTTGAGTGTCAGGTATTTTGTCTCAGTGATAAGAGAAAAGTAACTAAGACAGAAGCCTAGTCTGAAATCTCCAGAACTGTCCCCTGCCAGAATAAAAAAATGCAATACTGGCATAAAAAAATTTAAATCTAGAGAAATTTAGAATCACAAAATAAAACTATATTAATCATTCAATAAAGGAAAAATAGTCTTCAACAAGTATTACTAAGATAATTGGGCTGCCACATGCAAAAGAAAAAAGTTGCTATATTAAAAAATTGTCTCAAAATACTTCAAAGACCTTAATATAAACTTAAGCTATGAAATTTTTTTTAAGCTATGTAATCTTAGAAGAAATAAAAAATAAGACATCATGTCCATGCATTGGACAGTGGCTTTCTAGATATGCCATCAAAAGCACAACAAATCAAAGAAAACAATAAATTTGACTTCATCAAGATTAAAAGCTTTTGTATCAAAGGATACTATAAAAAAACTATCATGACAGTAAAAAGAAAAACAATACATTGGATAGCATCTTCAAAAATGATTAACACATAGCCAGTTACCACACATGCAAAAAATTTTTTAATATCATTAATCATCAGGGAAATGCAAATCAAATCCCAAATAAGATTCATTTCATAGCTATAAGGATAACCAACATTTTTTAAAAAAGAAAAATAACCAGTGGTGACAATAATGTGAAGAAAGTGAAGCCCTAACACACCACCGCTAGCTGGAATGTAAAATGGTACAGCTGCTATGGAAAACAGGGCGGCAGTTACTGAAGAATATAAACATAGAGTACCACATGACTCTGAAATACCACTCCTAGATTGTTCCCAACAGAGATAAAAATACGTCTACCTAAAACTTTGCACATGTCTGTTAACAAGAACATTATTCTTATGATCCAAAAGACAGAAACAACCTAATCTTCATCACTGGATGAATGGCTAAAAAAATGTACAGTCACATGATGGAGTATTGTTATAAAAAGAAGCCATACCCATTATATACTAGAAGATGCATGAACCTTGCAAACTGTATGCAAAAGGAAAGAAACTATTACAAAACATGTATCAGTTCATTTATTAGCAGTGTCCAGAAGAGGCAACTGTATAAAGACACAATGCAGCTTATCTGGTACTGGGGTCAACTATGTCCAGGAGGGGAGTAACAGGGAAAGATACAGAGTATCTTTCTGAAGTTTTGAGAATGAACTTGGCAATGGTTACATATCTCTGTGAAGATACTGAAAATTACTGAATTGTATACTTCAAATGTATAAATTATATAGTCATATGAATTCCTCTACAAAATGTGTTTTTTTAAAAAGGATGCTGGAAGAAATAGGATTATTTTGGTTCTCTATAACCTATTAAAGAGTCTAATTCATAAGTAAAAACCAGCCACAAGAATAAACCAAGGCCAGATTGCTCCATAGGTATATTTTTCTAAATACAGAAAGAAGAAATAACAGTAATCTTCAAATACTGAGATAGAAAATGAATAACCACTTCCCAACTAAGCTTGTGAGAGCATAAAGTTGATGTCAAAACCATACAAGATACTCCATCAAAGAAAAGGTACAGGACAGTGTCTCTCCCTAATGCAGACCTAAAGGTGTTAACTGGAGCACGACCCGCTGAATCCAGAGAAGCAGGAAAAGAACAACACAGTGCAGCCAGGCATTCATCAGCCCAGCAACAGAAACCACCTGGATGATTCTCTTCCCTCCTTCTAAAATCCACGACACCAAAGCATGCCAAGAAATAACTCACCTGAGATGTGTTCTTTTTCTGCTGCTCATGGAAGAGTGCAGAGAACTGAGAAGGATACGCTGAGGACAGAGAGGTGAAAGGTGTCCTCGGCTTGCATACCCCTCTGCCTGACACCGCACTGCACCTGCAGGGGAGGAGTCCCCTAAGGAGAAATGTACCGGACCCTTGAGAACCCCTTGAGAACATTCCAAATATGTACGGCTGTAATATGATCACGCGGACATAACCTTATGTGACTGCAATTATTTTTTTACTAATTTATTTTAAAAGTTTCTTTAAAAGTCTGAAAAGAAATCACAAACATTCATCTTAATACCCTACAATTCACACATGAAAAAAATCAATAGAAAAATTTCAAAAGGGAAGTTTATAAACAGGATATTTAATACATAGGGGCAGTTGTTCAAATGCACTTAGGGACTCACCTGTATGAAGAAACAGGACTACTCTGCTGCTTGGCGTGTCCCAGGAGACCACGGGCAAATCGTTATCTCCTGCCCATTTTTTAAGGTTTCGAAGCAATCAGGAGCAAACTCCTGCCTTGTATTACCATTCCGTGATTCTACAGGCTCAGGTCACCCAAGTCAAAGGCATGGATCAGGAGGTGGGAGGGAAGACAGAAGGAAAAGGGGCTACGTGAGGAGAACGGCGAGGAAATGTCCTCATCCTGATGGCCATGCCCTCCTCGGAGACCACGGAGAAGAGCCTACCAAGAAAGTGGATTTTTCTTCTTGATGGTCACCCACTCCTCTCCACCACGGCTCACCTCCTTCTGCGGCCTGGTTTGCAGGCCAGCTCAGTGTCACACAGTGGAGATGGCTTCTGGATGTGGAGACATCAAGCCTGGCTCTCTCTAGGCTGGGGGCTGACCCACTACTTCTGGGGCAAATCAGGACCCCACCCCAGCCAGTTCCCTGGTTCTCTCTGGGTTCTTCTGCATCTGGTGAGGCGGCCTCTCTCACAGGCCTCTTCTTACATGTGGGATTTTCTCTTAAGCTGCTTCAGCCAGAACTGCTCTGTTCCCGAACAGTCAGGACTCAGGCCTGGGGAACAAACTTACTTTAGCTGACACATAGGAGAGCAGTGTTCTCTACCTGGGCACTAATGATAATTGGCAGTTGCATAATTCTTTGTTGTGGGGCATGTCCTGTGCACCCAGGAGCTTCGGTGGGCAACCCATAGATGCTAAGCCCTCCTCTCAGTTATGAAAAATGGTCACACACGTTTCCACAGTCCTTTCGGAACCTAATCACCCTGACTGAGAACCACGGATGCAGGGCCTGTAACCTGATTCTGTTAGAACTCACCAGAACTGCTCACACTGGAAATGGGACTGGTGTCCCACCCTGAAATAACATTTGCATAAACTGAGAGCACACAGTATGTCCTCTAAGTTACTTCTGTAACTTTTTCAGTTTTTCATGCAGTTGCTATAACATTAAATATCACACTTGAGTCACATTCTGTTTCCATGAGACAGTGGTGCCGCAGAGTTATCAGGCGATGTCTTCCGGACAATGCAGAGGTGACAAGAGCTTCAAACCAACCCAGGGGCCCTGCCATCAGCAGCAGACCCAAGTCAGACCTCTGACTTCACAAGCTTCCCCCTGCCTGACCTGGGCAGTGCAGCGCATCTGTACTGCTATCTGGGGTTCCTTTGTGACACTGAGCCTGCCGTTTTAACCCTCATTCTTCTTGTAACCACACAGCTGTAACTGTAACTAGGATGCTTGTGAGGATTGCATGAAATACAGGCGAAAAGAAAAAGCATCTTCCTAGCACGAGAGGAGCCGACCCCCCCCCCCCCCAGGCTTCTGGGCAGCCCGGGGCTGAGCGCTGTCTGGAGGATGTGCCCTCTCCACACCAGGCCGCGACGCTGCCCTACCTAAGGACTCCTGTGCTGAGGAGATACCGGAGTCTCGGGCCTGCTTGCAGGTTCCTGGTCAGTGAATCACATACCCCTCCCCTGGCGGATGCCTCGAACACCCAACCAAGGTCTCAGGGTTCCGCTGCATTCTGGTCTTGCACCCCGCCCTGGCACATTGCTAGCAGAGGCAGGGTTTCCTTGCCCTCATTTACCTCAGCCCTGAACACAGGGTGCTGGGGACCCAGGAGAAGGCAGGTGGAGATGGGGTAAGGGGGTCAGCCAGGTGAGGCCAAGCAATGAGGCCTCCTGCTCCCAGTGGGACTACATTTCCCACAAGGCTTTGTGCTCGCTCCGCCTTTATATTTATTTATTTATTTATGCCTTCTTTTGTTTTCCGTTTTTATTTTCGTCTTCCAAAATTTCACTTTGGTCTTTGGAAGAAAAAACTATTGCCAGCCTATCTTGTTACCTAAAAGGCAGATTCTGGCAGAGCTTCTGAATATGTCCTAGATGAATAAATCAAGAGATCTACGTGTGCAATAGGACTAAATCAATATTATGGTTTGTGTCGAGATGTTCCCCACAACCTCCTGCAGTTTTAGATGGGACTCTTTTGGAGATAGCTGAATCAGAGTTTGTGATTGATTCAGGATTCAATATTTGGATTAAGTGTGCTGGGACTAAGAGTGGGTGATCACTGGCTCTGACCATTGATTGGATTGGTATCACCCTAGTCCAGGTAGACTGGATACAATACAAGGCACAGATAGAGGCTCATCCCTCCTCTCTTGTTGCTTTTGCTGTATTCCATAGCCATGAACTGTTGCCACTCTGCCATGTGCAACCACCTATTTATGGACTGAAATCTCTACAAACTGAGCTAAACAAACATTTCTTCCTTTACATTTGGGTGTCAGGTATTTTGTCTCAGCAACAAGCACAAACAACTAAAAACAGTCAATAACATTGTATTTGGAAGTTTTGCAGAGTGTAAAATTTGAGTGTTCTTACTGAAAAAAAATGTACATTAATTTGCTTGACTATATACCCTTACACAACATGTAAGTACAAATAGTTTCCAACTTACGATGGTTTAACTAAGGATATTTTTACTTTATGGCTATGTAAATGCCACACACATTCAGTAGAAATTACACCCTAAATTTGGAATTTTGGTCTACTTCTAGGCCAGGGGCCTGTGCAGGACACATTTATGCAACACATTATACAGGAGGAAACTGCAGCTGTCAGTCAGCCACACACAAGCATAAACACTGATACTTTACAGCCTGAAGTGCTGCCAGTGTGTTCAGAGCAGTGTGCTTTATATTTTCATTTTCTTCCATATCTTTAATGAATTACATAAGATACTCAACACTATTATAAAATAGGCTGTGTTAGATCCTTGTGCCCTGCTAGGGGCTAATGGAAGTATTCTGAACACATTTAATGTAGCCTAGACTAAACCATGAATGGATCAAACACATTTGGAACTTACAGTAAACCCCACTTACGATGGATTTATGAGGGGATGACCCACCAAAATTGATACCAAACATCACATTGCACACCTTAAATAAATAAAAGCAATTTAAAAAATCTTATGGGGTGGGGATTTAGCTCAGCGGCATAAGCTCCTGCCTTGCAAGTGTGTGGTTGTGAGTTCGATCCCCAGTACCGATAAAAGACAAAAAAAAAAAAAAATCCTATACTTAGCAAAACTGATTTTCAAAAATTAGGAAGCATTCTCAGACTGTACAGAAAATATGCCCCGTCCCATCCAGGATACTTCAGTTTCTCAGCTGCCCAGTTAACAGTTCCTGTTCCAGTGGCTTCTGTCTCCTAGAAACTGTTGGTCACTGTGATGCACACCTGTCACCACGATGCATGTTGTCAGAACCAATCCGACTGATAACCCATTTTTCTCTGTACTTCCTGATTGCTTATCTCATACAAGCTCTAGACCACCAGAGATCAGGGCCTGATATTCTGGGAATGATTCTAATCACTTATCACTGACATAAACAAATCTGCCTCTCAATACTGGGTGTTGTTTTGGTGTTTCTGATTGCTGATGCAAGATAAATAAAAACAGAAGGGATTTATTATGTCTAAATTTTCTGTAAGAAATTCTGAGTCCTTCAGGTTTAAAAGACACTAGATAATAACAAAACCCTTATGCGGATTTAAGGACCTCTCATAAAGGGAAATTATATAAAAGTATCATTGTAACTATGTTACCTTTTTCTACATGGTTTATGACACTAATGTATAAAAATCATTACAGTAGAAGACATGCTATAACTGACCCTCCTCAAAGAATTCCTTTATTCTTTGAACACATTCATTCATCACTCTTGCCACTTCCTAAAACAGTTCTGACAGTGTGGTGTTTTTCACCGCGCTGCTGTGGCTGCCTCCGTGTCCTGAATCCATTCAGAACATTTACCTTCCTGGTCATTTTGCCTTTGCAGAAACAGGATGCCGGATCCAGAGAATAAGGTGGATGAAGACGAATCTTAACGTTGCATGGCCCGACTCTTCCTCAGATGACACTTCACAGCAGCAGTCACTGTACTTTTGATCACACCTTGTAAAGACACAAAAGAGGACTTCCAGGATTGCTTCATAAAGGGGAGCATTTTGAGGGGGACTAAAGGTAATTTTTTTTACTGAATTGAAATTGTTTTATTCAAACACTGTATTTTTTATCAGCCCTGTATGTTAGTGTGCAAATCACATCTTCACAGATTGTATTTTTATTTACTTGTCATCACTGCTGTACTGAGGTGTGATCTCCCTCTAGAATAGTTGTACATCTTGGGGGTAACTCTTCTGCACTGTAACAGAACCCAAGGCTGACGGCCCTCCAGGCCAGTTCTGACTCAGAAAAACTAGTGTCAGAAGTCAGAGGAGCAGTGGGGAGTCACACAGGGGTCTTCTTCCGCCTTTGTGGAAACTCACGTTTGTCAGGAAATGGACACTTAAGAGTATTTTGGGATAAATCACATCTGCCAATTGACAGAAGACCAGATATTTCAAAATTTTTAGCAATAATTTTGACAAAATGATGTCACCACAGTATGAATAACCCTCACACATTTCTAACGTCAAGGCTGACTGTCCCTTAGGCCTAATTCATTTTATTATGTGATCTCTGTTTAAATTCCCTTAAGGGACACAGACACCTTGAGTTTTGATAATTCCAGTAAAACTGTAACAGTGATAGATCTTAGTTACTGATCATTTACTATGTCAGGCAGTGTGTTTTTGTTTTTGTTTTGGTACTATGGATCAAATTCATGACCTTGTGCTTGCCATGCAGGTGCTTAGGCCACTGAGCCAAATTCGGGCCGTCACGCATTGTTTTAAGCAAGGGGACACAATTTTAAGTTCTAAAACTAATGAAATACCGAGCAAGTGCAATGAACATATCCAGACATAAACACACAACTCAAAAAAATTCACATTCAGTGCTCTAATTCACATTGTGCTGTTTATTTTTAAGTTTTTATTCTAGTGAATGTTTATTAATCAATACTATACACTGTTTTCACATCACACATGAAATAAATAAACACTTTAAATAAAATTTCTGGATAAAGGTTATTACTTACCTTTCTCAAACTGTTACTTTTCCTTTGTACGTCTGAGCAATAAGGAAGTTTGATGACTTGTTGAAACTTACACATTCAATACTCAGTTATAAGACATAAGATGCCATCTTTTGGTGAGGATTTTCTCTCCATATATTCAAACATTAGATTTGAGCCCTAGGAGTTACCTGACTGACAAGGAGGAGCTATAAATAGATATTGTTGGAAGCATCTCCAGATGACTTTTCCGATATACAAGGAGTTCAGATGTCCACAGAACTGTCACAGGTTTTCAGTAAGAGTGAGTTTTTAATATGAAGCACACCAAATCCTGTAGAAGCTCAGTGGAGTTTACTTTCTGGATGTAAAAAGCCCAGCAATACACATGGAGGGGGAACTCATTCCACACAGCCAGTTTTTGAAACTATTTCTCACCATTTTATATGCTTTTGAATTCAAGGTATGAACCAGAAGTAATCTCCATTCCATTCCAATGAGGACTGGAAGACGATACTGAAAACTTGAGAGATACATTTAATAAGGCTCATTATAACTGATCCCAACATTCTGTTAGATAGAGTTTAACCTTATGATCCATTTGGGTAACAGACTGGTTGTGAAACTTCGGCCAAGTGTAGCACAGGATGAACAGAAAGTGCTTATGGTAAGTGCTTTAACAGTAATTATATACGGGTCTCACATTTGTATAGGTCAGACTGAGATTGAATTACATTAGATTTCTCCACATCCATCATTTCTTCCTTTCTGTATACACTCAGATCTTTACCCTTTACGTACTTTGTGCTGTGGTATAAAAGTCTATATTAAATCAGCACATTTCTAGATTTTTCTCACTGCAATTCCTTTGAAGAACAAATTTTGATTGATCACACAAAATCTTCATATTTTATTTTCAGAGAGATTTTCTACAGCACAGGTTTTCTGAGGATTGGATTCACAAGGTTATTTTCTGTATTATCTTTAAAGTGCTTCTTTATGGAGTTTTTTGATAGCCAACAATATTTTCACTGACTGAAAGACTTGCTTACATTTCCCATACTTTTTACATTCATGTATTTACTCCTGTGTGGGCCTTCTGGTGTTCTCTTAGGTTTGATTTCTGGCTGAAAGTTTTCTCACATTTATCGCACTTATAAGGTCTCTCCCCTGTGTGAGTTCTCTGGTGTACTCTGAGGTTAGATTTCTGACTGAAAGCTTCCCCACATTGGTTACAATTATAGGGCTTCTCACCTGTGTGAGTTCGCTGATGCTTTCTGAGAACTGACTTCTCACTAAAAGCCTTTCCACACTCTTGACATCCATAGGGCTTTTCCCCTGTGTGAGTTCTATGATGTCCTCTGAGATTTGATTTCTGCCTGAAAGTTTTGCCACATACATCACATTTGTAAGGTTTCTCCCCAGTATGAGTTCTGTGATGTACCCTGAGGTTTGATTTCTGACTAAAAGCTTCCCCACACTGATTACATTTATAGGGTTTCTCTCCTGTGTGAATTCTGTGATGACCTCTAAGTTGTGATTTCTGACCAAAACCTTTGCCACACTGATTGCACTTGTATGGTTTCTCTCCGGTATGTGTTCTATGGTGTTTTCTTAAGCCTGATTTCAGTTTGAAAGCTTTCCCACAATCATCACATTTATATGGTCTCTCCCCAGTGTGAGTTCTCCGATGATTCCTTAAGCCTGACATATGGCTGAAAGATTTCCCACATTCACCACACTCGAAAGGCTTCTCCCCTGTGTGCGTCCTCTGATGTACTATAAGGATTGACTTATAGTTGAAAGATTTCCCACATTCAACACACTCAAAGGGTTTCTCCCCAGTGTGAGTTCTCTGATGTATCCTTAGGCCTGACTTTGCACTGAAAGCTTTCTCACATTCGTCACATTTATATGGCTTCTCTCCAGTGTGAGTCCTGTGATGCTTTTTCAGACGTGACTTCTCACTGAAAGCTTTCCCACATTCATGACATGTGTAAGGTTTCTCTCCTGTGAGGTTTTTCTGAGGTGGTCTCAGATGTGAATTCATAGAGCAGGATTTTCCATGTTCACTACACTCAGAGGGTTTCACCTTTGTATGAGTTCTGTGATGTACACTAAAATTCAAAGGGCAGCCAGCAGTCTCTGTACCTGTGCTACCTGCTGGGTGAGTTCTCTGACGTGTTAGGAGGGCTGAATTTTGGTTGGAGATGTTTCCATTCTCAGAGTGCTTTATCTTGATGTGAATTTTCTGCTGTTTTCTGACGTGTGACTTCTGGGTGAAAGATTTTCCTGCTGGGTCAGTTTTCTGAGCAGTCCTACTGAAACCATTTCCATTTCCATGAAACTCACAGTGACTTTTATCTGGACAAGTGCTCTGACAGACAATAGTTGATTTGTCATGCAAATTTTCCCCAAACCTATTACATGTGCAAGATTTCTCTTTTTGGAAGGCACTCTGAGATGGATTAACAGCAGCCTTTACCAGGAAAGCTTTTTCATTTCCATTATATTTAAAACCTTGTCTTGAATTCTGAACTGTCTGATGCTGAATAGGTTCTACTTTACAACTGCGGTCTCTCTCTCCAGTACCCTTTCTGCAGTCTTTAATGTTGAGTAGCAAGCTTTCAGGGCAGCTAAGATCACCAGCCTTTTCTGCTGAATACTGTGAGTGTGAGGCCAATGAGTCGAGACCCCGGTTCTCGAGCCCTGCAGGGTCACACTGACCAAGTGCCAGCCTTGCAGGTAAAACATCTATGTCTGAATCATGTGGTTTTCTGAAAGTTTCTTGGTCTGTAATCAGTGATCTGCTGGTGAATGCAACTTGCCGCAAATGTTTGTCCTGATGTTCTGGGCTCTTCTCTAAGAGTTTATCAGGTTGGTAGTCTTCTAAAAATGAGAACAATAAAAATACTTCATGATACTTCACACAGCTTATGAATAGGGCTTACAAAATGTGACTGAAATATACAATGTTCAGGTTTCTAAAAATAAGTACCACCAAAGACCCATTACTGTTTATAACCCTCTAGGTACTCCCCCTTAAATTGAATACTTATGCCATCATTTTTGACACTTTCTTAGGAAGTTCTCAAATCCTCTTTGGTGAGAGTCTTCACAAGGTGTGACAAACAGTACAGCAAAGGCTGCTGCTGAGTGTCATTCAAGAGAAGAGGAAGCTCCTAAGGACTCCACACTCCGTTCTCATTCACTTTACCTGGCAATGTGCACCTTTTAGTTCTTCTGCAAGTTCTAAATGACCACAAAATGTCAAGGTTTTGAATTAAGCCAGCACATCCAGGGAATCAGGACAATGCAAGGAAGACAACACAGAGAGCAGGAAGAACTCTTGGTTTAAAAAACTTTTTATACTAGAAAGTAGAAGTCAATGTATTTGACATCTTAAAATATAATTTTCAAAACAGAAGAGAGAAAAGAAACAATTAAGAGTGGAATTTATTTACAGGACTTGAGATCCTGAAACCAAAAGCTCAGAGAATGTCATCAATTCAACAAAGGTTATCAGCACTAAATTCATAACAACAAAATCAAAAAACACCAGGTTGCAGTGGATTAAGCTGAATAGGGTTTTCACTACAATGTAACACTAGATCTTCTTTTATTTTTATTTTTCTGTTGTGGTACTTGTTATTGAAACAAGGGCCTTTACTCTGATCTACTTAGGTCACTAAATTACCACTCTGGGCTCAAACTTATGATCCTACTGTCTCAGGCCGGCATTACAGGCATGCACCACAATGCCACATTGGAGGCTAGATCCTTGTTCACTTAAATTTTACAATGGTTGGGTAAATATTAACTTACATGATGCCAATTAGAGTGCTGCTTTTTCTATTCTATTCACCCATATCAAAATTAAGTGGAAAGATATCCCTTATTCACGGATAGGAAAAGCCAACATAATAAAAATGGTCACATTCCCAAAATTACTATACAGTTTTAATGTAATTTCAATCAAGATACCATTAGCATACCTCACAGAACTACAGAAAACATTCTTAAAATTCATTTGGAACCAGAAGAGACCACGAACAGCAAAGGCAATCCTGGGCAACAAAGGCAAGGCACAGGGCATCAGAATCTCTGACTTGAAATTATACTACAAAGCTACTGTAATAAAATCAGCATGGTATGGGTGGAAAAAAAAAACACCAGAGGATCAGTGGAATAGAAAATACAGATGCAACTCCAAACACATTCAGCCACCTTATTTTTTAAAACCATTCCAAACATGTTCACTCAAAGGATAACCTCTTTAATAAATGGTGCTGGAAAAACTGACTTTCCACATGCCAAAGACTTGAACAAGACCCATGTCTATCACCATGCACCAAAGTAAAGTCAAGATGTGTCAAAGATCTAAACATTAAAACAAAAACACTAAATCTACTCGAAGAGAAAGTAGAAAGAAACCTTGAAGACATAGGTGTAGGAAGAGAATTCATGAACAAAACCTAGATCATATGGGAAATACTACAAAGAATCAATAACTGGGATACTGCCCTACTAAAAAGCTTTTTTTATAGCTTATTTCTTTTGCACAACAAAAGAAATCAACAGAGTGAAAGATGAAAACCACATAGTGGAAAAAAATTATAGCCAGTTGTCTCTCAGACAAAAGACTTATAAAGAACCGAAAAAATTATCCCCTCAAATTCGAAGTCCCAACCCAAAGATGGGCATCTGAGATGAATGTATACTTCTCAGATGAAGAAATACAAATAAATTTGTAAAAAATTTTCATCATTGGTTTTGAGAACTCACCTGGGGAATTCCTGCTTAGACATTCTTTCCCTTTACCTAACAACAACCATGGATCATTTCCTTGTTCCAATGTGGAGATGAGTTCTGGCTTTGTAAAGCAGTACCCTGTAAAGAAGGAATAATATAGAGGTTGAGTCAGTGACATAGATTCCCCGATTGCACAGAAACTACCACAAAGAATCAACAACTGCGATCTCACCCTACTGAAAATCTTTTGCACAGCAAGAGAAACCACCACAGAGTGGAGAGATGGAGAGACAATCCACCGTGTGGGAAAAAATGTTCTCTAGCTGTTCTTCAAAGGACTACTATCAAGAACATATAAAGAACTCAAAAAAAACAAGACTCCCCATCCAAATTTAAAGACCTAATTCAAAAGTGGACATCTGAGATGAATATATACTTGCAACAAAGATGAAGAAATACACACAGAAAACAAATTGATGAAAAAATATTTGACATCATTGGTCATTCAAGAGATGCAAACTAAAACAATACTCAAATTCTATCTTACCCCAAAAGAACAGCTATCATCAAGAAATCAACCAATAACAAATGATGGCATGGCAGGGATGTGGGAGGAAAAGGAACCCTTCTCCAGTTGGTGGGAGTGTAGATGGGTGAAACCACTGTGGAAATCAGAGCAGAGATTCCTGAAAAAACCAGGACTACAAGTGCCATTTGACCCAGGCATTCCTCTCCTGGGTATCTTTCCAATAGAATTAAAACAGCAATATATACATATCTAAGTTTATAGTGACACAGTTTGTAATAAGCAAATCTTGGAAATAACCCAAGTGCCCATCACCTAGAATGGTTAAAGAAGATGTGTTTTTGGGGGCCGAGGATTTAGCTCAGCTGCATAAGCGCCTGCCTGGAAAGCACAAGGTCATGAGTTCAATACTGGTACCAAAAAAAAAAAAAAAAAGAAGATGTGTTTTTTTTATACAAAGGAGTACTACATTTTGCCATTAAGAAAGATACACTGGAGACATTTCTAGGAAAATGGATGCACCTTGAGTCCCTACTCTTAAGTGAAACAAACTGGACACACACATGTAAATACCACACTGCATCTCTGATGTGAGAGACTCAAAGTGTAAATAAGATCTGAATGTATAATAGGTATTTTGAAATAAGAAGAAAATGTTCAAATGGAGAGGGGAACAACGGAGAGGGGAAGGGAAAGGGAGAAGTTAAAAAAGTTAAAAAAGTAATACATGTAAACAGAGCTTTTGTAAATGTGGGAGGAAGGAGGGTCAAAGGGAAGGTGGGGAAATGGGGAAAAAGTCGGATCATATAGAGGTATAAATTCTCTATGATGAATGTGATCATTACGTACATCTAAAATGTACCAATAAAATCTGATTAAAAAACAAGAAATGTTCAACACAAATGAAACAGACACAGCATACAAAATATGTAGGTTAAGGAAAAAGTAGTACAAATTTTGTAACATAAATAAATATATCCCCCAAAGCAGAAATATCTTGAATAAAACTAACATTGCACCTCAAAGAATTACAAAACAAGATCTAAACATGAAATCAGTAGAGGAAAAAAATGATAAAGATGAATACATAATTAAATGAAATAAATCAAAAAACAAAAAGATCAATGAAAGAAATAATTGGTTTTGAAAAATGCACAAAATTCACAAATTGTTAGCTAAACTAAGAAAAAAACAATTTTCAAAATCAGAAATATAGATAGAAACATAATACCATTGAAATATAAAGGTTCATAAGAGATTGTTACAAATGCTGGTAAATTAGAAAACACAGCAAAAATAAATAAATTCCTGGACACATACAGTATGCCAGTATTGAGTTTCAAAGAAACACAAAACAAGATCAAATAATAAGTATCAATACTGAATCAGTCTTAACAAGTTTCCCACAAAGAAAAGCTTGAACTTGATAATATAACTGCTGAATTCTAACAAATGTTTAAAAAGAATCAATACCAATCCTTTCCAAACTATTCTAAAACCCTAAGATAAACAAATTCTAAATTCATTATGCAAGAGGAGCATCCTCCATACCGAAACTAGACCAAACATTACAAGTTAATACTCATGATAAAAAAGATGTAACTCCAACAAAATGATAGCAAACCAAAACCAACAGCAGATAAGAAAGAGCATTTGCCATGACCAAGCGTGATCATCAGAGGGGCTTTACCATGACTCACCAAGCACGAATCAATACACATGATCTGTCACATTAACAGAATCAAGGGCAGAAACCACACAGTCATTTCAACAGACACAAAAAGCATCTGATGACTCAACATGGCTGAATAAAGAAGTACTCACACTGGAGCTTCTCAGAGAAAGTCAACTAACATCCCATTAATTGGAAGAAAGAGGGGCACACGGCCTGATACCAAAATTAATTTGAAATAACGAATTTGTAGATCAAACAAAACATAAGCACACGACTTCACATACCAGGGCGACAGACTACTCCCTTCCTGCCTGGTTGCCAGGTGTTTTCTTTTATGTTCTTTTTCTTTGTCTTTCTCTCCTGAGTATCATAACTGCTAACTGAAACCTCTAGTGACAAGGTTAGGGACTGGCCACAGCACTGAGGACTGCTAATGAAACATTCTGATAGAATTTGAGGGGAGAATAATGATTTCCACAGGCTGGAGAAGCAATGGCAAGAGAATGGTCAACAGGACACATTGTGTCAACCTGAGAAGTCTGGAAGCTTAACTAAATAACTTAGCACTTCCACATCCTGGGGTGTAAAGGACATACCTTTAAGGCTCTAGGATGTTCACTGTATCAACTTGAGAAGTTTGCAAGTTTAACCAAAGAGTTTAACTAAGTGATTCAGCAGAGGGCCAGGACCCTCCCTTTGTAAATATCATGAAGCCTGTGCAAGAGAAGGGCATGCAGATGGTGTAGGTGGGTAGCCTGCTTACAGTATAAGGGAGGAAGAGGCTTGCTACCCCTCTTTTGTTCTTTCTGCTTTCCTGCATTCTGCTGCCTTGAAGTGTTGTTCCCATGCCATGCCACCTTTCCTTGGAGCCAACTGACCATGGATTGAAAACTCCACAAACCATGGCAAAATAAACCTTTCTTTCCTTAATTTTTGGTGTTTGGTATTTTGTCACAGCAACAAAAGAAAAATAACACAGAATTTGGTACCAGAGATTTGGGGTCATTGCTATGAGTGTTCCTGACTATGTGGTTCCAGAGCCTTTGGAAATGGCTTGTGGGGAGAGTTTGGAAGGTTCAGAGGTGTTGCCTAAAAGTATAGCACTGGAATGCCTTAGGCTGTTCTATATGGCAGATTCTGGTCAGAGCTCAGAAGATCAGAAAGCTTACAGAAATCCTGCCAGAAAAGACCACGGTTAGAAGGTTTCTTCTGGGAAGAGGGACTGCAATGTTTGTTTGACTCCAGGTGTGTGTTATGGCTTGGCAGAAAGTCTGTCTGCATTTTGCTCCTGTCTAGAGACTTCCCTGAGATTGACATTAGGGGCAGCAGATTAATAAATGTGGCCGAAGAAATTTCAAAGTAGCTGTATGTTGAGGCTGTGGCATCGTTATTGTTGGAAGCTTTTTGTCAGATTTATGTTGCAAATCAAAAGCAAACAGCCCAGCAAGATGATTTAAAACATTGTAAGTTTGGCTAGAAAGGAAGCTCCAGTAAAGCTATGGACTGCAAAGATAAGAGCTGAGGAAATCCTGATTGCTGAGAAGGAACAGGAGAATAGAAAAGATGGCCTAAAGGCATCACAAAAAGCAACTCTCCAATCTCTGCAGTCGCTTTGAGGAGAAAGTTCAGAGCACCGCATTCCAGAATGGCACCAAGTTCCAGAATGGTGGCAGCATTAAAAATTTGTTCCTCAGAATTGGATTCAGAGTGCCCAGTGATCCAGGCACTTGACCCCTACAACCAAGAAAAAGGAAAGCCTGGCTACTGCTCCAGCTGGCAGCAGGCATTGGAATCATCTATGTAGTGCTGATTTCAGGTGTAGGAGGTACGCAAGAGTTACGGGGTTAAAAAAGGCTTCCACCTCAATTTCACAAGGCTTGAGAAGCCAGCAGAGTACTCCTGAGAGGGCAGTGTGTGAAGCTGTGAGTATGAAGCCAAAGGTACAGTGGAGTTTGCAGAAGTTGGCAGAAGCCAGGAACATGGATTATTTAAGGAAAGTTGTAAGGAGGGAGCAGCATGGGCCTAAGAGAGGAGCCATGGGAGCTACAACCACCAGAACTGCCATAAGGGTAGACCCATGCAACTTTTTTGGAGCTGACAACTTGTTAGATTGCCTTAGATGCTGTAGTGGGAACTACAAGACTTAATGTTTGCCCTACTGGATTTTGGACTTGCTTTGGTCACAATCCTTTGTATCCTCCTGTTTGTAACTTTTGGGATGAAAATGTTTATCTTCTGCCATTGAATTTTCAAAGTTATTTTCATTTGTACAGGCTTTCAGCTATGAGTTTGCCTTACATTTGGGAGAAGACTTGAGAGTTAGACTTTTCAGCAACAATGAAACTCTTAGGTCTCTGGAAACTCTTACCGAGGGACTAAACAGATGTGCATAAAGGGATTTGCATTAATTTTTAGGGGCCAGGGGAGAAATGTTATAGTTCTAAAGTCATATAATACTGATAGAGGTAATACTGGTTCTTAAGGATTGCTACATCTGTGTTACAATGTTCAAGTTGTGAAGTATTGATAATAGGCATGTCTTTGTATCTGGAAACCAGTTTTAAAAATGTGCCTGGTTGCAAATTTGACAAGGGGTGGATTTCAATGGTCAATATATTGTGTCAACTTGAGAAGTCTTGAAGCTTAACTAAGTAACTCAGCAGTTCTACATCCTAGGGTGTAAAGGACATGCCTTTAACACCCTAAGATGTTCACTGTGTCAACTTGAGAAGTTTAACTAAGTAATTCAGTGCAGGGCCAGGGTCCTGAGCTTGTGCAAGAGGAGGGCACAGAGATGGTGTGGGTGGATAGCCTGCTTACAACATAAGGGGGAAAAGAGGCTTGTTACTCTTTTTGTTCTTGTTGCATTTACTCTTTTGCTACCTTGAAGTGTTGCCCCTGTGCATGCCACCATGCTGCCTTGTAGCTAGCTAATTATGGACTGAAACCTCCACAAACTGTGGACTAAAAAATCCTTTCCTTCCTTAACTTTGGGTGTCAGGTATTTCGTCCCAGCAATGAGAAAAAAGTAACCAAGCCACTTGGCAAGGGATGAGAAGAGGTTGGTCAACAGGTAGAAATTTTCAGAGAGATAGGAGTAAGCTCTGGAGTTTTGTTGTACAATGCAGTCACTAAAGTCAATAATAATGTATTTCAGGCAAGTGTGGTGATGCACACCTGTGACTTCAGTGCTGTGGGAGGCTAGACCTACCTCAAATAAAAAAAATAGAAAGTTCTAGTGATATAGCTCAAGGCTCTCAGGGTTTAATCTCCCATAATATAAAAAACAAACACTAAACAAAAAAACTATACCATCAAAATGGCCACAACAACATTTTCAGTATTTCACCACAAAGACAGATAAAAAAGCTGAGATGACAGAAATGCTAACTACCCTGATTTGATCACTACATAGCACAGAAATACTAGTCTGCCCCAAAACTTTGAAAAATTATGACCTGTCAATTAAGGCAGATAGTTTTTGAACACAGAATATAAGAATAAAAATGGAAAACGTTTTCTTCTTTAAAAAGCAAGCAGGAGACAGAAAACGGATGTAAAACATATACCTCATAAAGGTCTCATCTTCAACTCTATAACACAAACTCCCAAAAACTATAGATAAAACCACCTGAATATTTGGTCAAGTCCTTCATTAATAGTTTTGTTTTATCTTTTTCCTGTCCTGGACATCGAATCCAGGAATTTCATGATGAGCTACATCCTTGGCCCTCTTTATTTTACTTTATTTTTTGTTTTGAGACAAGGTCTCACTAAGTCTCTCAGTTGCCCAGGCTGGGCTTGAACTTACGACTTTTCTGATTCACTCCCAGAAAGCTAAGGTTACAGGTATGTGCCTTCAGGCCTGGCCATTAGAGATTTATGAATGGCTAAAAACCAAATTAAAAGAGGTTCAACACTGGTAGAAAAGAAATGCAAACTAAAACTGATAAAAAGGTCACCAGACAACAGTCAAAATGTTTTACAATAATAACTTAGTGCATACTGCTGATCAAAGAACAATCAGAACACTGTTTACAAGCATAAAAATCAGCACAGCCAGTCTGAAAACTTTTGGGAATTACATATAAAAAGTCACCGGAAAACCAGGCAAATCCACAAAAAAAAAAAAAGGAAAATATATGGTTACACAAAGACCCGTATGTGAATGTTCACAGTAGCTTTACTTGTAATAGCGCTGAAAACTCCTATGTCTATCAAGTATTAAAGATACCAAATTGTGGTTATACTCATCACAAAGAGCACACACCATTAAAAATAAACCACTATTTTGCATAAACTGCAAATGAGTCTCAAGAGCATTATGCTAAGTGAAAGAAGACAGACAAGAGAGTACATAGTTTACAGTTCAATTTCTAAGACATGAGAGCAAAGGAATATCAGAATAGAAAGCAGATCACTGAGTGGCCGAGTCACAGGTAGTGACTGGGGAACTTAGCAAGACCATATCTCAAATAAAAAAATAGAAAGGATGCCCCAAGGAGAAGATTCACTGGAAAGACTACACAGAGCCTTCTGGAGGTAAAAGAAATACCCAGTTCTTTGATTTTGATGGTTGTAACCAAAGGCATACATTTTCTAAAACTCACTGGTTTGTACACTGAAAGGCACTTACTTTTAATTTCTATTAAACATACCACAACAGAAACGATCAGTATTAAAACAGCAAAACAGAAACAACAGAACTGTACTGAGGAGGAGCCCGCACAGCTCTGCTCACCCACGGAGGCAAGGTGGCCGTAGATCTCCAGCATCACGTCTCTGTACAGGGTCCTCTGAGCAGGGCCCATGCACTGCCACTCCTCCTGGCTGAACTCCACAGTCACGTCCTCCAGGGACACGGATGCCTGTAACACACATTTCTCATCCATCTCATTGTTCAATCGGAGACAGGAAAATATTACTGGAATTCTTACCATGTTCACTGCTGGGAGATTACAATAAAATGCTACAAAAGAATGCTCCTAATTCAGTCTTAGTCTTTGGAGACACAAAACGAAGACAGATATTTACATGCTCTGAATAATTTATTTTTTATATCATACACAAGCATTGTCATTTAGCCTATGGAGGAAGCTTAACTAATACCTTGTTTTCCTAGGGGGAATTATTAGAAATAGGATTTCAGTATAGATTTCTCAAACATACACTGCAACCTAGAGACCACTGCTGGGTTAGTGAAAGCCTGCATATCACACACCTCTGCAGGAGGAGCACATCACAACAGGCAAAGTTTGTTCAGTGTGGCAGCTCTGTGGTGAAAGACTACGCTCTGCAGTTGAGCATGTTTAACAGCAGTGCTCCTGGTTGCTGCCCTTTAGATGCTAGTAACATGTTCCATTGTGACCTGCAAAACCATCTCTGAAGGCTCTCAGGTGTCTCTTAGGGACCCCATTAGGAGCCACTGTTCTGTACGACATCCAGTGGGCGTCAGCAGCAAAACCAAACATCTGTGTATTAAGGTGCAGCAATGGAGAGGAACAGGAAGCTCCGCCTTGCAGGAAACAAATTCTAGCAATCGCTTTCCAGTGTGGCCAAACACAAGGAAGCCGTGTGAGCAGCTGGGAAGCTACTGCACCCACAGGGAGACGGGAAAGTAAGTGAGGAAGGGGCTGGGCACAGGGGCACAGCAAGCACTCTTGGTATGCATTCAAAACACTTGTGGGGTAGAAGGACAAACTCATCCACCCCACTTTTGGCTTCATTATTTTGGAGCAAAAAAAAAAAAGAGATTTAAAATGCAAACATCTAGGAAACAGTAGTCATTAAGATGGTCACCCAAGTCATCGCAGAAGAAGACCTTGCTAAGACAGGACAAAGAAAGTGTAGCAGTATAGAAGTGTAGAATTCAAGGGAGTAGCAATACTTAAGAGTGGCAGAAAAGTAGACATGAAGGCAAAGAATTTCTAAACAACAGAAAGAAAAATCAGACAGACTACTGGAAATTAAGAGAAAAGGGAAATGCAAATATGGATTCTTCCACTTCGAGATAACATACATTTCTATGCCCTTGCTCCTGAAACACATTTAGTTCAAATATAACACCCACTGTAAACGGGAAATGACAGAGGAATAGAGGCAAGTTTCTCAGAAAAAGAAAACGCAAACAGGTAACCAGAGAGAATCTACTTACCCCGGTTGTCTATGTGGACCTAACGGCAAACTTCAGAGTTTATGGTTAAACTGTATTTACCCTCAAAAGTGATTTGATCTATTTTGATTTTCTCCTTTTCCATTTAATGCATATATCCTCCAAGCTGTGGGGAATAAAGAGAACTCACCTGAGTTGTATTCATCTTCTGCGGCTCCTTGGCACAGGGTAGAGGGCTGTGAAAGCTCTCCTGTTGGGGACAGAAAAAGGTCTGGGTCATGAGATCCATTTGCCTTGCAGTTCCTACATTGACTTCCCCAAGTCTCACCACATAATCTGGGGAGCCGGCCCACCTAAGGAATACAGACTTTCAGGCCTTGAAAAGGATGAGATGATTTGGGTACAGATGGCACCTCCTGCCCCTATGCAACACAGAAATAATCATGGGGGAGAAACCTGTGGTTTTTAAGTTAAATGAATATAAACTTCTCGGACTTACTTAATCATGCACATATGCTAACAAAGATAAAGAAATAAAAACAGGATTAGTTCCAGTAAGATATATTAAATCATTAAGCACTATTCTCATTAAAATTAACTTTGCAGAAAAATATTCCATGTGAATCATTCATCTGTTTCTCTTGGTGTACTGTTTACGCCTTGGTACAATCCACAGAAAGCCTAAGAAAAGAGATGAGAGGCTTTAAGGCAATTTCTCAAAAAGCCTTGGGGATAAGATGCTCTTGGTGACTCAGCTGCCAGAGTGAAGTCATTGTGCTTTCCTGCTGATGTTGTCACTACCCATGTATCCCTCAGAAGTCCCTGAACTTTCACATCCAACATTTTTCAAGTTTTCAGAGTCAGAAATAGGTAACTTTGGAGAACCCTACATGTATCAACATCCTGGGACTCTGTGAAGACAGCATGAAATCCCCAAGTGCCATGCAGTGATGGACACTTGGAGAGCAGTGCAGTGGGCTGCCTGGCAACAGCAGAGTGACGGTCCCCAACCCCTGCTCGACCCTCACCTGCACGCCTGCCTCAAAGCCCCGTGATGAAGTGGTCTTTCCTGGGCAACCAGTCACCAAGCCTCCCCAGATAACCTTGCTAATCTCAAAACAAGCCTGAAATCTCTACCGCTGCAGTCTGTGGTGGCTTCTGGAGATGGCACTGTCACCACATCTAGCTCATTCTGGGCAGAAAGAGCAACAGCAGCTTCCAACCACGCAAGTTCCGGCTCTTCTCTCTGCTGCTTTCTGGGCTTTTCTCTCTGCACCGGATGTCAGACAGAAGTCTAAGTCCACAGAAGTGTTCTCTTCCAACCACAGCTCCTTGCATAAAAGACCCTGCTTCCTACTTCACAAGAACTGGCTGCTTTGTTTCAAAGAGCTGGGACCTGGACCTGAAAAACAAATTCATTTTAGGGGTAAACACTTGGCTCCTGGAGTTCATTACAAAGTCAGGCCCAAGTCAGCCTGAGGCAGCGCAGGAGCGAAGAATCTGAGTCAAGAGATCTACAGTTAAGAGGTCTGAGTCCGTGTCCAGGGATCCGAGGAGACCCTAGTTATCCCCGTGTGTATGTGACACACATTAAGTCCACACCTTCAGTCCCTTCCCATTCTATCCCAGTGGGACAGGTCGCTCAGCGTTATGAGGGATACAATAGTGTTTTAGGCAGGTGTAATTAGTACCTGCGACAGGAAACAAATCACACCTGACCTTGAATCGGAGCTCCCTCACACTGGCTTGTGACCTGAGCACACCTGTCCACCAACCTGAGCCCCGCTGTTCTTTTTAGCGCAAATGGATAAGCCAACTTCATAGAGTAATGTGAGGTGCACGCAACTGAAAGAGCAAGGCGTCTTCTATACACACCAGCAGGTGTCACGTCTTCAGGAGTTGGTAACCCGCCCCTGGCTGGCGGCTCCACAGGGGATGACATAGCTCAGCTTCAAAACCAGCCCACGCAATAGTCATTATTAAAAACGTCATGAGAAGCCAGTCATGTCTCTGACTAGGTCATTTGCTTGCAATACCTGAGCTAGCATGGCTCTGGGTCTTCACGGGTCCACAACTGTATTGCACCTGCCCGAGGGGGAGGATCCCGGATCCCAGCCGGGTCCCGGCCCGCTCCGGGTTCGCTCCGAGGGAGGCGGGGCCGAATGCGCAACCGGGTCCCTCCGCCCACCAAGGGCGCCAAGAGCGCAGAGCATTCGCCGAGGCCGGGTGCGGAGGAAGCCCAGGAGCTCGCCGGTCCTTCCCCGCGGCACGAGCAGGCCCCTGCCGGCCGCACCCCGCGCTCTCACCTAGGTGCGCAACCGGTACTGCCCGAGCCCAGCAGCGCCTTCAGCAGCTCCTCTAGCACGCTATCCCTCTGGGGGCGGAGCCACAGCCCAACGCATGCGCAGCAGGAGACCCGAGAGCCCGCTCCGGACTCCACTTCCCAGGAGGCACTGCGCGCGCGGGGGGGGTCTCCGTCCCCAGCACCTTGGAAGGGGTGGGAAGAAGTGGGTCCCGCCCCGAGTCCCAGAGGCCTGAGGCTGCGGTGCACCTTAACTACACCGCCAGAGCAGAGGAGCTCTTGACCGTTTCATGTTTACCATCAGCCTTGAATATTAAGGAAAATGATCGTGATTTCCGTTAAGTCTGGAAAAATAATGGAGATACTTGGGAAATTTTTAACTGTATGATGTGGTACTGAAAAACCACATCAATTCCCATTTGATCTAGAAAAACCACAGAATTTTACATCAAGAAAACAAAACGTCAATTAAAAAACCCACTGGGAAAATAAACAACATTAAATATCTTTTTTAAAACCCCACTGATTCACAGCTGCTCAATCAATTCCCCTCCTTGATCCAGTTCACAGCTCAGAACTTGTTCACTGAAGGTCCGTTTGAGAACTGACCCAAGAACAGGACTGAACATTTATATGGCTACTTTTTCTCCACCGTATACCTCTGAAGGGAAGATGCAATCGGAGACTTAAAGAATAGGGAGCAGAAGAGCTCAAAACAGAACAAAAATTCTGAGGGTGAAATAGAAGACAGCAGTTAAGAAATTTTTACAAAGTATACACAATGTACAGTCAGTCAAGAAAAAGAGAATAAAGATAACAGGTAAAATTAGTGCAGAAGCCTTGACACCTGACGAATGAGCCTGCCAAACGGAGAAACGAGTAGGAGGAGCGTGTGGGAGGAGATCATCCAAAAACAGCCTAGGACAATTCCATACATTCCAAGGATGTAACTCTCTGACTGAAGCCCAGGCCAGGGTATGTAATGAAACACAAGAAGATGTTAGACCCTTCTAGGAAGAACAAAGAGATCACATAGCAAGCTGGTCATCAGGCTTTTACTAGAATTTGTTAAAGCAGCAACAGGGAGTTAAAAGGCAATGGAGAGGACCCGGGGCTTTTTCTTTTTTAAAAAAATTCCTTTTTATTTGTTTTTGGTTTTGTTTTTTATGGACAGCATCTTTGTAAATTTCCCTGGCTAGCTCTGAACTTGTGATCCTCATGCTTCAGCCTCCAGGAGCACAGGGAGCCTGGCTGACCCAATTCTTTCTAATATGGAATCCCCTGTTTACCAATAGATTGACCAAACTGAAGTGTCATTTGCATTTCAAGCATTCTAGTCCTTGAAAAAGTATCTCCTTTATCTCTGTCATAGGGAACTTCTGGGTGAGTGCTCTTTTCAAATGAGATAGGAAATCAAGAAAGGTAGACACAGAGTCCCAGCAAAGTATCTAGGTTACCAAGAGACCAGTTCAAACTGTCCTCAATCCACATTAAAATATTTTCACTTATCATCAAGTTAAGAAGAAACATAAGCAATTTGCAGTAAGACATTTGTATAAATCAAAATGAGCATAGTTTTTAAAACTTTTGAGACATTTTTTCTTATCGTTTTACTTGCTTTCATGAAATAACACCAAAAATAAGCCTTTTCATCTGGAGAGGTGGAAAACTTAATCAGCTGGGCCTCTAAAGTTTGGTTATTTTTTAAATTTTGGGAATCCACATCCATGAAATTAAGAATCAAAGTAACCTGAGCAGGGCTGGATTCTGAGGTCCACAGTCTCTTCCTCATCCTGTTGTGGCCCTGCCTCTCATTCTATGCTGCTGTGTACTATAGTTACTAGTCCACTAAGCAACCCTTTAATTTTTCTGGAAAGTTATTTTCCTATGGTGCCTTGCTCAGGAACTGTTTGATAAAATAATGCATGAGTGCATGATCTTTGTGAGTTTACAGTGTGCTAGGAGAGAAATTCTTGGTGAGCAATGTTTATGAATCCTGTTTCATGATCATCATATAAGCCTGGGCCAGGACCCTGTCCTCATTTGCTATTCTTCTGGTTGGCTAATGTATTTTAATAATGATCACATCATACACTCAACGGTTGTGTTCCTGCACTTGAGTTGCCAACAGGCCCCACAAAAAGGCTTCAAGGAAGAGGACAACCATCAGCACAGTAAGCACTTGGTCAGACAAAGCCTTGCAGGAAAAAAAAAAAAAGGCTATTGTGAAAAAAAGTGAAAAGCTGGGGGTTTAGCTCAGCGGCATAAGCGCCTGCCTTGAAAGCAGACAGTCGTGAGTTCAATCCCCGGTACCAATAAAAAGGAAAAAGACAAAAAAAAAAAGTAAAAAGATAAAGGATATTCATTACTTTAAAATGCTATAAAATGTATAAAATAAATGTTAAACTATCCTTCCACATAAAATACAATTTCATCCAGAAGGCTGGGAAAGTGCATGATTCCTAGCATTAACAGCAGTTCATAATATACTTCATTGTGAGGTATCCCTGACCTCCTCACTTTCCCTAATCATGAAAGAGTTTGCTTTCTGCTTGTTCCATGAGTGCAAATCACTGGAATGTGTGCCGGAAATAAACTGTGTCTTCGAAAGACTGATTAGCCATGCACGGTGGCACAGGCCTGCAACTGCAACAGCTGGGAGGCTGAGGCAAGAAAACTGCTAGTTCAAGGGCACCCAGGACTTCACAGCCTGAACTTCAGAGCAGCAGCATTCTCCAAAACTGCTCTGTCCTCTCAAAGACTTCAAGTCCGGGACCTCTCTGCCCCTAATTAGCTCAGTGACCTACTCTCTCTAAGCTGAAATTTCCTCAGGCCATGGGGGTTACACACTCAAAGCCTCAGGGGCAGCACGGGAAATTCAAATAATGGTGAGAGGCAACAAAGGATGGATCAAATACAAAAACACAGTCCGAATCTCCAGGTGTCAAAATTCAGTGGTTTATACTTGCTTTTAAAGACTCTGCCTAATTTGCTGTTTTCCTGTAATTTGTGGCTTCCTAAAATAAAATCTAAAATTCCATTAATGTAACATTCTTTGGCTCTGTGATAACACACATTAGAAAATCAAGTGCTGTTACCATTTGACAGAAACTGGAGGTGACACACAGGCTTTGTAAAACAAACACTGTTCTCACACTTGTATTTGCCAACTTGCAAGGTTTAACTGGAATCTAACCATGAGGAAACAGACAAACAGAAGAGGTTGCTGGACAATCAGTCTTCTTACACATTACTGTCAAGCCTGGCTTGATGGTGCCAGCCTACATACACCCCACCCCTGAATTTGGGAGGCTGAAGCAGGAGGAGAGCAAATTTCAGTGCTGCCTGGACAATTCAGAAAGACCCCGTCAATCAATCTTTAAAAAAAGGAAAAGAAAATGAAAAGGGTTGGGCTGTATCTCAGTGCTATTTTTTTAAAAAGTGAATACCATAAAAAATTAAGCCAAGGATAGTGGCCCAATATAAAAGAGACTAAAGTCATAATAACCAAATTCATGCTCCTGAACACAGCAGGACTGAATTCTGAATAAAACGACAATAGAAAAAATCTGACAAGGAACTACATGTCGGATAATCGTATTGTGTAACATTACATATCTTGGGTATTCTTAACATCCAAAACTCAGTGTTAAGTGGTTTGCAAAAATGGTGCACATGGTGCAAATCAAAGGTCACCAAAGAGTAACTGCTGGATTCAGGTGAACCATACATGTGTTTTGTTTTATTAATTTTTAATTTTAAAAAACCAGCCAAGTAAAAATATTAAATGTTCAAACTTGCAAATTCTCAATGGCTAATAAATTTTAAATGCCATTAAATTATCAAACATTTGTAAAACAGAACATATTTTACAAAGCTTAAGGAACAAAAAGGTTCATTTAAGTACCTGATGATTCAAGAAAATTTAGAAGTACTCAACCTATCAGCACAGTCATCAAAAAGCACGTTTTTCACCAGCCCCTTACCAGAGCAATGGGAATGTGGGACCTACTGGCCTCTGCCTGGGCCAAGACTGCCTGAGACCTCAATGGGTCGCCTTCCTTCCTCTGCATGCTTCCAGCTCCAGGAGTCAGAAACCTCATCAGCCCCGAGTCCATCCTCGCTGGCTGCCTACATACACCCCCATGCCTGAATTTGGGAGGCTGGTCCTGTCCTCCACTCTCGTGCCAGGGCTATAGGGTAGCTTTGTAAAGCGGACCCCTTCTTCCACCCTTGCTCCTTCACCCACTGCCCTGTGGCCAGAGGGACGGGGCTCAACACACGCCAGAGCCTGTTACTCCTCTGGCCTCCTTTCCTTGGCTCCTATGCATCTGATCACATCATATACATCCAGCTAGGTCTTACAAACTCCCGATCCCCTTGGTACCTACCTTCTATGATTTTCTAGAGGATTTTAAACAACTTTACAATTCATTTTAATTATTGCTGTCAATGTAAATGGCTTATCCCATTCTCACCTTATTATAAATAAGCATTCAACAAAATTGTTAGTGGCATGGAGCAAGTATCTCTTCTGACACTAATGGCTTTTTCCTGCTCTGTCGTTTAAAAAGAGCAAAACGCAATACGGAAAGAAATGTTGATAAAAATGGCCCCATGTCTTCAACAAAGAAATGGCATGGGTAAAGGTGAAAACTACATGCCACAGAGATTAAAAGAAAAATCTGAAATATACAAAAGGAGGAGTAAATTTTTGATTTACAATAAAATAAACTGGAAAAATAATTTTGAGTCTATCTTGGAACTAATATGAAATGCCTCTATGGCCTCTGTGGCTGGGCGTGGTGGTGCCAGCACTCAGGAGGCTGAGGTGAAAACACTGCTGAGTTCAAGCTATCCAGGGAAACATAGTGAGTTCAGGGAATGCCTGAACTCCACAGCAAGACCTTGTCTTAATAAATAAATAAACAAACAAATAAATACTAAAATGCTGCTAGATGACCCTAGACAAGGACCAACACAGTTGCTTCATTGATTCTTGAGAATGCCAAACATAACATAAAATTATTTGAGTGGGAAAGACCAGCAACATGCATGACGAGATGGGTAATTTCACCAGAGATGGGAACCATCATAAAATTAAAATGCTAGAAATAAGAATTATAGTAACATAAATGGCTACAAGTCTCATTAGAATATTAAACACTGCTGAAGAATCAGTGATGCTAAAGGTGTCTGTGTGTTTGCCTGTGCTAGTGATCCTAAGATAACACACGGGTATATCACAAATTCCAGACTCTTTGAGGAGGGAAGGCTCTATAGCACACTAAACCTGAGATACTTCCTGTAAGAGGTTTGCTACTGACATACCTGTAGTGAATTGCAGCTGATGTGAGAATAGCTAAGAATATTTAATTCTATTACACATATGGTGAGCTCAAAAACACAGAGAACCCAGTATTTACCACATATATCCAGAAAAAACAATGGTAACTCAAAGCATTCACATTCATTCAATATATAAACTTTGTGTCATGTAGTTTTGGATTTTTTATTCTAGAGAATGTTTCGGTCAGTAATATGCCATTCTCACATTACATATGAAGTAGGTTTTTAAAAAATTTTAGAAAGACTTAACTTCTCTCAAACTGATAGATTTCTCCCTTGTATCTCTGATAAGTTTAATGATTTGTTAAAACTTTTAGACACTGAAAACTAAATTATCAGATATTTAACGAAATACCATTTTTGTTGGTAAGGGATGTCTTCTACATGTGTTCAAACATTAGATTTGTTCCCCCTGACCAGACTGATAAGAGCTGTGGATAGATGGTATAAGCCATTGGGATACTGTGGGAAGTTTCTCCTGAGTGACTTTTCTTTTCTTTTTTTTAATTGGTACCAGGGATCGAACTCATGACTGCCTGCTTGCAAGGCAGGCGATTATGCTGCTGAGCTAAATCCCCAGCCCCTGTGACTTTTCTAATATACAGTGAGATCAGATATCCACTGAAATTTCATCCTTAGGTTTTATTAAGGGTTAATGAGTTTATGTCAGTATTGAGTACATCCCAAGCTATAGACGCTCAGCAGAGAACATGTTTTGTTTTCTAGCTGTAAGATGGCCCAACCGTGTGCCCAGAGCAGGGAAAGTCATTTCAGAGTCAGTTGCTGGCCCTACCTTCCTGGCATCTTAAATGCTTTCACTCTCAGCAAATGAACAGGAAGCAATTGCCACCCCACTCTGAGGACTGGAAGAAAGCAGAGAGATTTATCTAAATGAAGCTTCTCTGTAACTGATCTCTACAATCTATTAGCCACAGGCTAACAGTGTGACTCCATTCAGAGAATAGAATGGTTGAGTCTGGCTTGGTGTAGCATTGCACATGGCTATTGATGAATATTATGTAGCCATTGTATGATCTTTGGGCCTTTGGCTGACAGCAAACTGGGAGCTGGCTTACAGTAGGATTTGCCCATTCATTACCCTCATTTCTCACCTGTTTGGTGCAGTCTTCATATATTGGGTGCTGTCCTGAAAAAGTGAACCTTTCTAGGTTTTTATTGTGATTTCTGTGATGAGTTCTGATCAGCTGCACAAAACTCACATTTTTATAACTTTCTCACAGCTTTTCTGCAGAACCAAAGGATTGAATTCACCAAACTTTTCCTGTATTCATCAACTTTAAAAGTGTTTCATTGCCAGGCAAGTTCTTTTGATATCCAACAACTGCACTGGACAGGCTAAAAAGACTGTACATGTTGCCCATACGTTTTGCACTCATGTATTTAATCTCGTGTGGGTCTTCTCATGTCTATGAATGGTTGAACTCCGATAAAATTTCTGTCACATTTAACACACTTGTAAGGTTTCTCTCCTGTGTGAGTTTTCTGATGTACCCTGAGGCTGGATTTCTAACTGAAAGTTTTTCCACACCAACTACAATTATAAGGCTTCTCCTCAGTGTGAGTACGCTCATGTCCTCTGAGACTAGATATCTGACTGAAAGCTTCCCCACACTGATTACAATTATAGGGCTTCTCCCCAGTGTGAATTCACTGATGCCTTGTGAAACTTAGCTTCTCACTAAAAGCTTTCCCACATTTGTGGCATTCATAGGGCTTTTCCCTTGTGTGAGTTCTCTGGTGTCCTCTGAGACTAGATACCTGAATAAAAGCTTCCTCACACTGGTTACAATTATAGGGCTTCTCACCTGTGTGAATTTGCTGATGCTTCCTGAGAACTGATTTCTCACTAAAAGCCTTTCCACACTCGTGACATCCATAAGGCTTTTCCCATGTGAGTTCTCTGATGTCCTCTGAGATTTGATTTCTGCCTAAAGTTTTGCCACACACATCACATTTGTAAGGTTTCTCCCCAGTATGAGTTCTGTGATGTACTCTGAGGTTTGATTTCTGACTGCAAGCTTCCCCACAATGACTACATTTATAGGGTTTCTCCTGTGTGAATTCTGTGATGACCTCTAAATTGTGATATCTGAGCAAAAGCTTTTCCACACTGATTACATTTGTATGGTTTCTCCCCTGTATGTGTTCTGAAGTGCTGTATTAAGTCTGACATTAATTTGAAAGCTTTCCCACACTTAAATGGCCTTTCCCCTGTGTGGGTTTTCATATGATTCCTTAGGCCTGACACACAGCTATAACATTTTCCACATTCATTACATTCAAATGGTTTCTCCCCGGTGTGCATTCTCTGATGTATGATGAGGACTGACTTATATTTGAAAGACTTCCCACATTCATTACATTCAAAAGGTCTCTCTCCAGTGTGACTTCTCTGGTGGATCGACAGGCCTGACTTTGCACTGAAAGCTTTCTCACACCCACCACTTTTACACGGTTAGTTCTGGGATTTGGTTTTAGACATGAATTCTCACTTAAATCTTTCCCACATTCATGACATTCAGCATGGCTTTTATGAGGCTGACTTGGACAGGCATCCATAAAGCAGGATTTTCCACATTCAATTGATCAGAGGGTTTTATCTTCAATAGAGTCCTGTGACGTACACTCAGAGTTGATGGACAGCTGGATGCCTCTGGCTCTGTACATCTTCTGTCTGTTGGGTGAGTTCTCTGATGTACTAGAGCTGAATCACAGTTGATATTCTTTCCATGTTCACAGTACTTTCGATATTAATGTGCTGCTTTTTTCTAATAGAGGATTTTTGGCTAATACATTTTTCTTCTGGGTCAGTTTTGTGAGTGGTTCTATTGAAAACATTCTCAATAAAACCTTTATTCTCTTTTTTCTCTCCATGACTCTGCTGAGAAACAGTAAAGACTGATTTCTCACAGGTACTCTGAGATGCCGGAAGAGTAGCCTCTTCAATCAAAGCTGTATCACTTTCATTATATTTAAAAGCTTCTCCCACATTCTGAATTGTTCAAGGCTAAACAGTTTCCACCTTATGACCAAGGTATTTCATATTTTTATTGTGAAGAAAAGATTTCTCTGCAGAATTAGTCCTGCAATCCTTAATGCTGAGAAGTCCTGTCTCAGCGAAGCTACAGTCACTAGCCTTTTCTCCTGAACAGTGAAAGTGTGAAGCCAATGGCTGAGACCCCTGCTCTTAGGCCCTGCAGGATCACCCTGACGAGGCCTCACTCTTGCAGGGAAAACATTTCTGTGTCAATTACACAGTTTAGCAGAAGTTCCTTGCTCTGCAGTCAGTGATTTGTTGGTGAAGAAAACTTGCCATAAATGTTTTTCTTGGTTTTCCAGGCTCCTCTCTAAGGGTTCATCAGGTTGGCAGTCTTCTAAAAATGAGAAAAGTAAAGATACTTTATTATACTTAACACCATTCTTCCAAATGAGACTTACAAGGAGGTATGACTGAATTAAAGGAAGTCTAAATTTTTAAAAAATGACATTAAAAGTCACATGGCCATTAAGGCCCCTCAAAATATTCCTCCTTGCTTCAAACACTTATCCCATTGAAGCTGCCTCTTTCTGCAGCAGTTCTGGAACCCTCATTCATGAGTATCTTTCTGAGGTGTGGTGAGTGCCTTCACAGGAAAGGCAGGCTTTAAGCAACACGCAGAGTCACCCTCAGCCACCTGATGCACTGGATCTGGGACTGTGTGACCTCCAGCTTTTCTGGAAGTCAACATGAGTATAGAGAGTAATGGTTTCTAACAGAGTCATGACACTGAGACAAAGAGAACACTGCAATTAAAGAAACTCATAAAAGAGGACTTCCAGAAGGGCGTCATAAAGTGGCACTTAATACCACAAAGTGGCTTCTCCAACAAACATACAAGTAAAGAACACAATTAAAGAGAAATAGGAAGCAGAGAAAAATCTAAATACTGCCCCAAATTATTTTTCCATTGTTTTAACAAAATTGCAACATATATGCTAATTTGTGTCATTTACACTAATAGTTCTTACTTCATTGAAAAGAGAGTTTGCATTATTATCTATCTTGTTCTGTTTTCTAAGAATCATTTTGGTTTAGGTCTTATACTGTGTAACTAATTTGAAGACAATGATATGCAGTGTAGTAACTATTGTCAGTGTCTTATTTGGTTATGAAAATGTTTTATTTTCTCATGTAATTTTTTAAAAAGTGAAAGCAGCAAGAACAAAGGGATAACTATGTTCCAAGCATGGGTATTTCGAGAACGATTAATGGAAATGTGTTTTTATTTAATACACTTATTTTAACCAAACACCATATATTTATTTTTTTTTTACTTTAAAGAGAATAAAACCAAACAAAACACAAAGAGCTAATCAAAACAAAACAGTGACCACAATACAGGACTTCAAAACAAGATAATGAGAAATCAACCATGGCTTCCATAATACCGTGTGCCTATCTTCTACTCACACCATCAGACATAATAAAATTAAGCAAAACAAAACAGAATAAAACCAAACAAAACAATCCAAGGCTTCAAAACAAGATAACAGGAAATCAACCATGGCTACCACCTTCTCTTTTTAGACATTTCCTCCCCTTTCACTGTTACAGTATCTATTGTTCATTTTGGATCCCGCTGACTCCTTCAGCTTTTTATGCTAGGGAGATAACAGTGTTCATCTATCTGACTCTGAACCATTTCACCCATGAGCATGATCTCAAGTTGCATTCACCTACCTACAAGGGTCTCATGATTATCTTTCTTTATAGCTGAATAGCTTACCATTACATATAAGTGCCATTTTTTTATCCATCCTGCAGCTGATAGGCAACTGCCCCTGCTTCTTTCTGGTTCCCTGTTGCATGGAGCATTGAAACACCATATATTTCAAGCATGTCTCATAAGTCCCATTCATAAGAATTGTGTTAAATATCAAAAGTATTTTCAACTCTTTTTATTTTTAGAAATCTGCCAACCTCAGAGCAACAAAAAGAGTATAAAGGAAAAGAACAAGTAACAGTGGGCTTTACTTGTAAGAATTGAGATCCTGGAAACAGAAAAATCAGAGAATGTCATGAACATAATAAGTAATATCAGCGCTAAGTAGGTAACAAGAACAAAATCAAAGAACTAAAGCTTTCAGTGGATTTATCTAAACAGGTATTACAGGGTAACTCTAAAGCCAATAATTTCTTTTCTTTGTGGTATTAAGTGCTAGGGACTGAACCCAGACCTTTACCTCCACAGTTTGGTTGTTTTGTTTGTTAAATCCTTAAATTGCCCAGGCTGGGCTCAAATTCATAAACCCCCTGCCTCGGTCTCACAGAATACTAGAATTACAGGTATTCGCCACCCCACCAGGCTGGAGTTCACATTCTTACTGTGAAATAGATTGCAATAGTAGGCTTGGGCATGGTGGCTCATGCCTGTAAACCCAGCATTTGGGAGGCTGAGACAGGAGGATTACTGCAAGTTTGAGGGCAGCCTGAACTGCATAGTGAAACCCTGTCTCTAACAGACCAAAAAAAAAAAAAAGTTCCAATATAGGACACTCAATAATCTACATGATGCAACTGTATATAAATCATAATAAAAGTAATAAAGCGCTGACCTCAGCTAGAAAAAGGAACCAAGTTCTGGCTGAGATTCCTACTTTATAGAATAATCTTGGAACACTGGAGCCTGCGCTTGCTGTCTTCCTTTGTAACTCTCCACTCACCTGATGGAGGCGTCAAGAGGGAAATGGGGCTCCGGGTGAGAAAGCTCAGTCACTGAATGAACTCTTTTACCCTCTGGAATAATAACCCTCCAGAGAAGAACGCTCGTTCATAGTCTTCTTAAAATTTAGGGAATTTTTTACAGAAAACTTGATAATTTGGTTTACTAATATTCCAATATTTTATGTATCTGTTTGAGGTTGTCTTTAGCATTATTAAAATGCTCTTTTTTCTCTATGTTTTGGATTGAAACTGAACCCTTATGTATCAGTAAGTAAACAATGAATTGTTTTTGAGACAATCTGTTATCATTTACTTCTGCACTGTGGATTCAAGCCATCTACGTTAGCTGATGCAGGAAGGACCTCTGTTTGGCTCTGCATAACTTTTGTGCAGGGATTAGCTGTTTCTGCAGGCCTGAGTCTGCTACCCTTTTGGAGGCGAGCTTACAAGGGTACTCTCCGGCTTCTATTTCAGCACACCAATTGCAAGAGAATTCCCAGGAACTCTAGAACTGCTAAAAAGTGGGACTCACTGTGCATAAACTCTTTATATATAATGTGATTTATGTTAAACACCTGCTTTCCATATGAAAACCTAGACATTGTGATATATGCTAGGTACAACAGCCTACGTGACGAGCCCATAATAAAATCCTGGGTGCTTAGTCTAATGAACTTTTCAAGTAAACAACCCACAGCCTTCTGTCATGACTTACTGCTAGGGGAACCTAGTGGAATCTCTTACAATACTATATTTGGTTACACTGGACTTCGCCATATTCTATTTTTCTTTGATTTTTGCATTGATTCCTTTCTGCTACATTTCAACTGTAACTATTACTACAGGCTGACTTCTGAGTCCCCTCAGTGAACAAGCAAACCTTTGGCCAGTACTCAGTACTCACCTGGGGAATTCTTGTTTGGACATTTTTTCTCTTTCTCTAATGGCCATGGATCTTCTCCCTGAGCCCATGTGAAGATCAGTTCTGTTTTGAAATGCAATAGCCTGTAAGTAGGATAATTTAGAAGTTCAGTTCTTTCATAGGTTCCATTGTTCCCAAATGTATAGAAAAGTACAACTTCCTAAGCAGCACACTGAAGCTGGGTATGGTGGCACACACAGTGATCCCAGCCCTTGGAAGGCTGAGGCACGAGGATTGCCACTAGTTCACAGACAGCCTGGGCTACACAGTGAGCGAAGGCCAGCCTGAACTACATGGTGGGGCCCTGTCTCAAAAAACCTAACAAACAAATAAACCAAAGAGGAAGATGAAGAGGAAGAAATGATACATTAAACAGATTCATTTGGAGGAGGGAAGTGACAATAACAAAAATCCATTTTTATACTCATAAATATCTTGGAACCTCTGTGATTAAATAACACGTTATTTCTAAAATGATCAATATGTTAAGGTTGCAAATAAGATTTCATGAGGACTTTCACATTGGCCTTAAAAGAGTAAAAGAAACTGATGTGCCTATCACTGTCAGATATCTAAACAAAATCATATAAAATATATGAAATGTTACAAGCTTTAGGCAGCAGATAGAGATCCTTGGGAACAGAGAAATAAGTGAAGTGAGCCCTGGGAGTGTCACAGGTCACCACTGGGATTATTTCCAACCTTTAGCACACACCACCCCCACCTACCAAACATGAAAACATTAAAACAGACCGACAGATTCAGTGCACTGAGGGGACAGCGCTGCTGTTTAAGGAGGTCACGGCAGCTGGAGTGCAGGGGAAAATATCGGAGAAACAGCAGTGCTGATGATGTCCTGAACATCTGAATGCTGATCTGGATGGGCGTGCAAGAAAGCCATTTGGCATAGGGAAAGATCTGAACCATGTGGGTTAAAGTCACATAAATGTATGGTACTTATTATTTATAGAAATAATTTGTTTCATTCCAGCTGTGGGGGCGAGGAGCCCCTAGAGGAGGGGGTCAGCATGGCTGGATTCCACTGAGGGCCCCCTTCCAGGCTGCAGACTTCTGACCTGCGTTTTCACATTTCATTCTGGTACTGTCTGATAATCCATTCTGATGGGATTTCTCTCAGGCATCGTTTATAGGGGCACTAATCCCACACACAAGAGCTCTGCCCTCTACATCTATGTAAGAAGCAACCCCTGGAATGTCTTCTCTGCAGTCTGACCCTTTTGCATTACGTAAAATTACCAGACCAACGGTAACTTGTCCAAAAGTCTACTCTGATTTTGACACAGCCAATTCTGCTCTTTTATGATTAATGTTGCATAGTGCATCTTCTGCACTTTTACTTTCAATCTATTAATTTTTCCAAATGAATTTCCCATAGCAGGATATAACCGGGTCATTATTTTTAACCAACTCAAATTATTTTTAGTTGGAGCATTTAATTATTAATATGCTAGTGCTTGGTTGGCCATTTAATTTGTATTCTCTGTTCCCTGCCTCTCGTTTTCTTTCACCACGCCAGGCCTGCTGAATATCTTTAAAAATTATTTCTTTATTTAACAGCATGTTACTAGTCACAAGAATATTGCACTGCACTCTACATTATTCGACATACTTCAGTATTATTCTACATACTTCACTGTATGTTAGAGTCCACTGGTGTTGACATTTTACCGTTTCAGAAGTATAAAGACCCCTGAAATCCCTTTGGTGCTGCTTGTTTATAATGTGATCATCTTAAATATTCCCTCTGTAATACACTGAGAACTCCACCAGAAAGTGTTACAATCTTTCCTTCAACCATTAAACGAAAATGTGAAACTGAAGATGGGAGATATTTTTCTCTTTCATTATTCTTCCTTCTTTCCTGGTACACCATGACTCCTTCTTTTGTGTTTTTCTTTCTTTTCGAAGATGTTCCTTTAAGCCATTTCTTCAGCCTATATACACTAGTAATAAAATTCTTAGCTTTCCCTCATCTGATAGTATCTGAGTTTCCCTTTTTTTTATATTTATAAATATATAATATATATATTATAAATACATAAATATATTTATAAATATAAATCACGTGATTGTGTTGGTAAAGTTTTCTTTCAGCACTGCAGAAATGTGACCTCTTTTGGTTTCTGATGAGAAATCTACTATCAATTCAAAAGTGTGTTTCTCCTAAAAGACAACTGTTACTTGTGGCTTCTCAGACCGTTTTATTTTTAGGTCACCAGAATTTGTGAACTGTTATTCCCGATGTGGATTTTTCTGAGTGTATCCTTCAGTGGTTCCCAACCACTGTGGCACCGAGGACTGGTGGGTGGGGATGGGTGATGGTTTTCAGCTGATTCGAGCACATTACATTTACTGTGCCCTTTATTCCTGCTATACACTGTGTACTTTATCCATGTCACTTTTACATGATATCGCCCTAAGTTTACGGCAGGGTTCACATGCCTATAAGGGTCTAACGGGGATCACGGTAAGCACAAATGACACTTCACTCAGCAGCCTGTCACTCACCTCCCGCCAATGCAGTCCATTTTGAGCAATCCATGGTACCAGTCCCCAGCCCAGGAGCAGCAGACCCCTGCTGTAAGGAGTTTGCCAACTGTGATCTTACATCTTCTGCCAAATTTAGAGAGTTTCCACCATTATTTATTTAAATTATTTTTTCAGCCTTTTTCATAGGGCTGCAATAGCACAGATGTTAGAGATTTTGTCGTAGTTCATTGATGGACACTGCATGGTGCATTTTTTTTCCCTCTTTCTGCAGCGCTGGAGATGGCTCCAAGGACCTTTCAAATGTCAGGCAAAGGCCACATCCCTAGTCCTTTCATTTACCTTTATATTAAGTCTACTTTGAACCATCCTTGCAAACCTGGGATGAAATCTACTTTGCCATGGTGCATGATTCTTTTGATGATATGCTGCGTTCTGGTAGCAGATGTCTCATTGAGGATTTCTGCATCTATGTTCATTAAGGAGATTGGGCTGTGGTTTTCTTTTCAGTTGGGTGTTTCTTGGGTTTGGGGATCAGACTGATGCTAAATTCTAGAAATAATTTGGAAGCCTTAATTCCCTCTGAATTTCATTCAAGAATGTGATGAGTATTGTTGCTGTGACACTTAAAGGTTTTGTAGAATGCAGATATTTTTATTACTATCTCAATTTTACTGCTTGTTATTGTACTGTTCAGAATTGTGATGTGTTTGTCCAAGGGAACAGCCTCGGACATACTTCTAAAATAAGTGACACAATTTTTGGACACTGGTTTATCTGGAAGATACGATGCATAACAGCATGAAGCTCAGGGTTGGACTGAACAAACAGCACAAGGATCATTATTAAGTTTTTATTGAGTTTGCTCTGTGTTATGGATTAAGAACTGGTGGTCAACTTGACGCCAGCTGGATTACATCAGCATGGCACTGAGCGTAGATGCTTCACCTGAGGGAAGTTGCCAGCATAGAGATGTGGAGAAAGAGAAGATATTGTGTTGAGGCGCTGAGGCATTGCGGGTTCTCCTACAAGTTGCTGTTTGAGCCACTGGTTCTCCTGGAGAAGCTCTGGTCCTCACATCAAGTATTGCTTCCTGGCTCTGGAGGGGAATATGTGTGCCGCTTGGTCTCCAGGATGAACTCGTCACCCTGGCTTCCTGGCATATATCCGACTGTGCTTGTCATCAGAGAAGCACAGCCTCCATGTCACTGAGGATGGCTGTGGTGCTTTTCAGGGCAGCCCTGGTCTTTGCTGTGAATGTGACTTCTCAGCTCCAGCATAGAACCCTCAACCAGCACAGCACCTTCACCCGCTGGCATGGACTTCCTAGCTTCCACCGCTGACCTTTGGGCTTTCCCAGCATGGATCTGTAAAAGAGACTGGCGTGAGTTCTTCCTGTTGGCTCTGGACCTCCAGCTGGACTCATGGGAGGCACTGTCATGAGCTCTGAGTTTTCATGTGGACTCATGTAGGACATTGCTGTGGGATTAAGTCCTTGACTAAATATCCTATGTCTTTGGTGTTGCGGACAGATTTCTGCAGTTCCTTGTGTTAACTCTGGGTGACCATCATGAAACAGTATTATAAACTCCATGTCCTGATTCTAATTGTTCTGTATACAACCCCTAACTACCACACTGTTTTTCTAATGTGAGAACTGACTGGAATAAGCTGCCTTCTCAGGACTGCTTTCACTGTGCTCCACAGCCCTGGTATAATGTACTGGCCTTGTCACTTGATTCCAGAAATTGTTTAATAGCTTCTGTGATCCTTTGGGTGTCGCAGGCTGTACTATTAAGTATCCAGATGTTTCTATGGTTTCTTCTGTTTGTTTTTTTAGTTTCAGTGCCTATGGTATAACAATAAACATGGGATGATGTCGGTTTTACATTTAAAGAGGCTTTCTAGACTACCAAGTGTTCTATTTTGGAGAAAGTTCTGTGTGCTGTAAAGAAGAATGTATATTTTGGTGTAGTAGGGTAGAACACTCCGTAGACACCTATTCAGCCCGTGTTTTCAGAAGTGTGGTTTAGCTTTGATATTTCTTTATTAAGTTTTTATTTAGATGATTATCTCTTTGTGCAAGTGGGCTATAGAGGTCATCCACTATGACAGTGCTGGTGTTTATTTGATCTTTCAAGCAAATCAGTATTTGTTTCATGCAAATAGATGCTTCAGTTATATATCTAAATATCTATAGATATACAGATAGCCATAGCTATACATGGATATACACATAAACAAGTGGTATCTCTGCCTTTTTGAATATTTCCCCTAACTGGTATATAGTAACCTAGTCTCTTCTGATCAATTCTAGCTTAAAGTTTATGCTGAGAGTAAAACTGCTACCTCTGCTTGTTTCATCCTTTCATTTTTAGTTTATGAAACTTATTTTGGATTACACTAAGTTTCTTGAATGCAACATACTGTTGGACTGGGCCAGAATTTCTGTTTAAGACCCCAAATCCCACGGCAACAAAAGCCAGTGGGGTGTAGTGGCACACACCTATAACCCCAACATTTTGACAAGCTGAGGCAGGAAGATGCCAAATTCAAGCCAGTCTGGTCAAATAATGACTTTGCAAGTCCCTTTTTGAAAATAAAAAAAATTTTTTAATGTCTGGAACGTAACTCAGTGCAAAGGTTCATGGTTTCTGTCCATGGTTGGCTGACTCTGGAGCATATACAAAATATCAGGGGAGCATGGCAGAGAAAAAAGGTGCTCAACCTATGGCTGCTAGGAAGTAGAGACAGAACACAGGAGCCAGGAATAAAAACAGAGCCATCCAAGCCACACCCTAACGTGACCTAACAGCACATTCGGCTAGTAAATTCATCAATGGATGAATCTGTGATGAATACAGCACCACCCTGATCTAGTCGGTTTCCAAACACATGAAGGTTTTGAGATCTAAACTGAAGTTGAATCCTTATTTCTGCCTGACATGAAAACAAAGGCCCTAAGAGATTAAGCAAAGTCATATTCTGTGGCATCTGTTGCTGTTACTCGGATTCAAGAAGCAGCTACCCTCTACCTTCTTCCTCTTGAACAGATGAGTAGATAAGACAATGTGGTTTACAGATACAATAGCATATAATTACGCCATAAAGAGAGGAAGCCACACCACTTCAGACAACATGGAAAGACCTGGAGGGCATCATGCTGAGTGAATGAGCCGTGTCATGTGTAGAAAGAAAAATGCCACATGTTCTCACATATAAAAGGAACCTTTAAAAAAGCCAACCTCACAGAATTTGAGAGAACAATGGTTTCCAAAGGCTGGAGAAGGAGTGGAAGGAAATTGGGAAAGATTGTTAAACAGGGAAATTTTCAATTAGACAGGAGGAAGAAGTCTAAAGTTCTATGACACAATAGAGTAGAGTGGTCAACAACACTATACTAGCACTCTGGGAGGCTGAGGCAGGAAGATTGCAAATTTGAGCCCAGCTAGGAAAATTCAGAAATCTCTCAACTTAAAATTTAAAAACAGGGCCTGGGATTTCACTGGCATAAGTGCCTGCCTGGCAAGTGCAAGGTCATGAGTTCAATCTCCAGTACCACAAAAAAAAAAAAAATTAAAGACATATATAGAAAAGGGCTGGTGATGTACTTCAGTCCACTCTCCAACACTGTTTTAAAAAATTATTGCATACTTCAAAGTAAATAGGAACAAGGACTTCCAAGAGTAGCTGAGATTTGGAATATAGATGTTTGTATACAACAACCTGGGGAAGAAAAGGAGGGAGGTGTATCCTGGGGACCCAGGGCAGATCTGAAAGGGAACTGGAGCCCACAGGGAGAGTGAAGACAGACCTGAATGCAGAAAAGGAGGTGAACCTGCACGTTCTCCCTGACCCCCATCTGACAGCTGGACAGAAGAGGCTCACACCTAGAGACCCAGGGCAGGTGACTCCAGAGAACTTCACGAGAAACGTACCAATGGAGCACAGGGGACAGTGTGAGCTACAGCAGTCGGTGAGTGACTCAAGTACAAACATCCCGTGCCTGGACAGATTCCATTTTGGAGTGGGGAAGACTGAACCCAGGACAGGGGTCAGCTGTGATCTGGCTTCAGCTGAGGGCTCCCAGTGACTGGGTGAGGCACAGCTGAGAGACCTCCAAGGTCAGGAAGCCAGGAGGAAGCTGGGAAAACACAACCTGCACATTGTAAACTGCACAATCCATCCTCCAACCCCACAACCAGAGGCCAGGCTCAGCCTGAATGTCTATGGAACCGAAAGCACCAGAATCAGCACCCTGCCCTACTCCTACCACATGCCTGGAAGGATTATGTAGCACAGATCCAGGCTCTGTGCACCTCTGTCTACCAGTGACAGCAGACACGCCCTGAATCAGCACCACTATAAAACTCTGGACACCAAAAGATAACCCAGAGGCTTGAAATCACAGAAATCTTTTTCTTTTTTTCTTTGCTTTTTCCCCCTTTTTTCATGTTTATTTTTGTTTTCTCATGAGTGTGAACACTGTTTTTAGTTACCGAATGTTGGTAATCAAACAACAATAAGAACTCACATTGTCTAGGAACAAGAAAAGAAACAGTCAATCTGAAAAAAATTTGGTAGCTTCTTGTTTTACATATAATGACCAGAAGACCAGGGAGACCACTCCTGGGTTTTTTTCATTAAAAATTAAAACAGATATGAACATGAGATTTGAATGTGAAGATTCATAAGTTTATTCTTCATAGCCTCAAACTGTAAAAACCCACATTTATTAACTGACAAAGGATAACATTGTTGTCAAATGCACACAAAGGAATAATCAAGGTAAAAATATAAACTCCTAAAAAAACATATAAACTCCTACTTTACACAAACTCATAAACGAGTCTCTAAAGTGTCATTCTAAGTGAAAGAAACCAGACAAAAAGAGTATACAGTTTGTAAAACTATTTTATATGGAATTTGAGCAAATGCAAAATTACTGGAGTAGAAGTAAGATATCAGGAGTCAAGGGGACAATAACCAAGTGACCATGCCAGTAACTTTCCAGGTGACAGAAAAATTCCAAATTTTGATCTTGATGATAAAAATCAAGGCTATATATTTCCTAAACCTCACTGACTTGCACACTGAAAGGCGCTTAGTTTTAATTTTTATTAAACATACCACAACAGAAATGATCAGTATTAAAACAGGAAAACAGAAACAACAGAACTGTACTGAGGAGGAGCCCGCACAGCTCTGCTCACCCATAGAGTGAAGGTGGCCGCAGATCTCCAGCATCACGTCTCTGTACAGGGTCCTCTGAGCAGGGCCCATGCGCCGCCAGTCCTCCTGGCTGAACTCCACAGTCACATCCTCCAGGGACACAGACGCCTATAACACACATTTCTCATCCATCTGATGGTTCAGAACAGGGACAGGAAAACACTTTGGGAAGCTGACTCTATGTTCACTCCTGGGAGATGAATATAAAATAAGTATATCATGGCCCTAATTCTGTTTATAGCTTGAGGAAACAACTCAGAAAAATATGGTTTTCATGCTCAGATTCATTTTTTACATGAAACCCATGCATTATCACTCAATATTCTGAGGTCACTTAATGCCTTCTGTCATGAGGTGGAATTAATTCAAACAGGAGTCCTATATACATCTCACATATACCACTGAATTCTACTAATCAGTGTGTAAAGCTCACACCCCAGCCTAGGGATCACTGCTGGGTTAATGTGAGCATAAGGATATCACACACAACAGATTTAGGATCTCTCTAGAATACACTAGAGTTTCTTCAAAGTGGCACCCTGCCACTATGGAGCAGATAATGATTTGGTCAAACACAATCCTGTGCGTTTTAGCTTGTTTATCAGCCGAGGACCTGTTCTCTCTCGTATCGATATCAGTCATGTGCCCTTTTGTGAAAATCAATAGTATCTCCAAACACTGTCAGGTGTCTTTTGGGGAACAGAACTGGCCCAGGTAGGAGGCACTGGTCTGTGTGAGTACTGGATATAAGCAGCAAAGCAAAAGACCTGCTTGAAGAGAGCCGTGCAGTGAGGTGAAGTGACTGGGATAACAGGAAGCTCAGCCCTACAGCGGACAATCCGTAGCCACCGTTTTCCAGGAATCTACCCACAGAGCTGCAGCTTGGCAGATGGGTAGCTGACACCATATACAGCCATGTGAAAACCAAGAAAGAGGAGCAGGGCAAAGGGTCACAGTAAGGCGGGAGTGGGCCAGATGTATGAGAAGCTGAGATGTCCACGCACCAAACAGAACACAGTGTGGAAACAAAGTGTACCAGGGTTAAAGTGATAACTAAAGGCCAAGAGAAGGTCCCCCGCTGCAGCAGTGACACCTGTGGGAAATCTCCATGAGAAGAGTTCTACACCAAAGGTCGGGGGAAGTGGGTCTGGAGCTCAGGAATGCCAAGGGGAGATGCACAGAGCTATGCTTACATTCAAAGCTTTACAGGGGTGCCTCCCTTCATGAACTCAGTTCTTTCCATGATTCTGGTCATAAACCAACTGGATGTGAACCAAATCAAATTACAGGTTGACTTTATGGAGAAATGTGATTATAAAATATACTGATCCTAGGAACAATAGACAAAGTCATATATGAATAAAAATATCTGATTTACTACTGTGAATACTACAGGTAACACTTAAATGAGTGGGGAAAGGGAGGGCATAACTATCATGTGATTGCTGACACAGCCATTTGGGAAGCCAGATCTATACCTCAAATCATGGAGCAGGATAAATTAAAATGTAGCCAAGATTGACTGTAACACCAATAACCAATTACATTCTAGAAGACTGCAGAGAATAACTACCTTACAGAAGTAGAGTGGGAAAGGCCCAAAAAAGAAACAAAACCTGGGAATCATGAAGAAAAGCATTGTTAAAATGTCTGGGGGGGGGGCCCTAGAAAATGGTACAATATATTTGACAGAAAAGAGCCATAATAATGTATTGGATACATTTTTATATTTATATTTTAATACATTTAAAAGATCTGCACATTAACATAGGAGGGGTGTGAGATAAACAGTTCAATAAAAAAGAAATACAAACCACATCAACAGGCATGTTGAAATTCTTTTTTTTTTTTTTTTTTGTCTTTTTGAGAGAAGGTCTGTATGCAGTTCAGGCTAGCCTTGAGCTCACTTTGTAGCCCAGGCTGGTCTCGAACTCTCAACAATCCTCCTGCCTCAGCCTCTCTGAGTGCTGGGATTATAGGCGTGAGCCACCATGTCCAGCGGCATGTTGAAATTCTAAGAGAATATCACTGAAAAACTTGCAAAAATACATTTAAAAATTTAAGTAAAAATGAATGATTTTCTATAAAAATGTAATGATGAAAAAATCTAAGAAAATACAAATCTAGTATAGGATTGATCACTGATTAATACACTGGTTCAGTCATCAAAATCTTCACATAAAAGTCCTTATAAACAAGTTTATACGTAAATTTCACAAAATGTATGTATCACACAACTAAACTTTCCTATTTACTAAAAATTATTAGAAAAGCAGCATAAAATTGCCTGCTTCTTTTATATGAATAAAACCACGATAACAATACGACAGGAAAACAAGAAAGTATAATGTATTACGACTTGAGACTACAGAAAATAAATCTTGAAGTATTATTAACATTAGAAAAGTATGTCAGAAGCAATTCTGTACACTCGTTAGCAACGAGGGTCTATGTAATAATTCAAAATAACATTAGAAAACCCAGTGTCTTATTTATAACATATATAAAGGAATCAGTCATAGCCTTCTCCAGTAGATATACAAAAACAATTCAGTATAGTTCAATGCACATTCGTGGCCAACGTGAAAACTGGGCAAAAGGAACCTACAATAATATTTTCGATGTAGTGCTAACAGCGCTCCTTAGATAAGAGTTCATGATAAAACTGTATTTTCCTTCAAAATTGACTTGATGTACTGTGCCTCAATTTCTCTTTTTTGCATTTAATGCAAGAAGGACCCTTCCAAACTTCCTACATCCACAGACGTGGGGAATGAAGCAAAATCACCGGAGTTGCGTCCACAGTCTGCTCTTAGAGGAGGTACACAAATTGCAGATTCAGTCGCGACAGCAAGAGAACTGGTCCAGCTCTGCAAGCTCGAAGCTCCCGGACAGCCCTTCTCGAAGCTCACAGCCCTTCTCGAAGCTCACAGCCCAGGGCCGAGGGAGGCACGTGGGGGCCAGGGAGCACAGGCGCCGCCTGCCGCAGTCTGCGGACTCGCTCAGTCCGGCCGCCAGCGGGCGGACTCGGGAACCCCAATCCTGACTCGCGGCCCCGCAGAACCCGCCGGAGCTCGCGGATTGGGGCGCCTCCGCCCGCAGTGAGGGATGCTGGGGTGCTCCTGTCTCTGACGCCGGCCCACTGCTTTCCACACCAGCTAGGAGGTCCGGACAACTTCGCAGAGCCGCAGACACCAAGAAAGCCAGCCGCTTGTAGCCGCACATGCGCAGAAGCAACCAGCAGCGCTTCACGAACTCAATGGGAGCCTAAACTACATTTCCCATGAGCCTCCGCGTGCTGGGCGTTCTCCCGTGGTGGCCGAAGGGCGGGGTCTGTAGGGAGAGTTCGCCAGGTCTCCAGGAGCCCTGGAGGCAAAATACTGGTTTCTTTTATACCGCCATAGCAAAAGCTCTCTTGACCGGGTACTGATGCAAGTAGCATTTTCCTACGTAAACCTTTTGGAAATTGGGGAAACCAGCGTGGAATGAGAATACTGAAATATATATTGAGCATATTTAGGGAAATCACCGTATTTCTAGGAAGTGAAAAAAAATGGAGTCATGTAGGAACATTGATTTGTTTCAAAATATTTGAAATATTTGATTGCAAGTATATAAATTTAGAGTTTTAAAAGTTTTCAACCTGGAACCTCCACACTGTCTCTCACCTGACCTAGTACTTCCAGAGCCTGGCGTGGGACTTCTAAGGCAGGTGGACCTCAGGGCTGCAAGTGTATAGGGATAGACGTATATAGAAAAAAAACTTTTGGTGTTTATACCATAAGATTGTTCTTGCTGAATTCTCACAACACATGGGGATTTCGACACATTTTAATGTTATCTTGGGTTTCCCTGTTTATAATGTCACTGCAGTGCAGGCTAGTGCAGGTCCTGCTGCCGTGACAACGGAAATTAAAACAGACATCTAGCAGAACTTTGAGTAAAAACTGGGCTGCTATAAAGGATTTTGTCAAGAGACTCCGCCTCTTCCTCATATGAAGGCCCCTATTTATAAACCAGGATACATCAAACTGGAGAAGACAACCTGTTACAATGTTCTGTGTTTCTTTCTATCCATGAGAACTGAAATTAGTATTGTGTATTTCTGTCTATCTATTTCTCTATCTTAGACGTACCTTTGTAGGGTGTTTACCTGCTTGTTTTCCTTGGACTTCATGATCGAAGAGCAACATCACATGTCCATTCAGGCCACAACAAAGGTGACTGTACATCATGATATAGGAGGTAGAGTGTGGCAAAGCTCTCTAAGGAAATAAGCAGGACCTGTCAATTAGGAGATCCCAGGAAAGCGCCAAGTAATTCCCAAGACGTTTAGGAGCCATTCAAGCTGGAAATTGACCATACTTACAGGGCTGTGGCATGGCTGGGACATAACCTTGCCAAAAACAGAGTGCCTGGGGCAAGCCAGTGAAGAAGTTGCTGGAGCCCAGAAAAACACCAAACCCCTAGACAGTCCAAGCAGTGGGTTGCCAGGCAGCAGGATTGAAATTGACATCATCCTCCTTAGTGTATAAATACACATGCTACAGTGGTTGAGCAGTTCCTTTCCTCACATCAGGAAAGTAAGGGCTCCATCTGACCCCACTTTGTTTCTTTTTTATTTTCTCATCTGTCGGTGTCACTCCCGGCCGGCAGGAAGGACACACAACAAAGTCTGGCAGTGGACAACCTTTTCTTTTATTTTCCTTCTCCGTACAGCCTGCCCCGGGAATCCTCCCGGCCGAAGCCTCTGTTGGTCCGCTCCCCGCGGCTCCTTGCGTGCTTCTCCCTACAGTCTGTCCCGAAGCCTCTACCGGTCCGCTCTCCGCGGCTCCTTCTGTGCTTCTTCTGCTTCTTCCCTCGTGGCGGGAGAGGCACTCACTTTTATAGGGTTACAGTGGCCAATCAGTTCAAAGCGCGCGATGCGGGCTGATTGGCTAACATCAGTTGTTGCTAGGCAGACTATCTTACAGGGCGGGTTGTGAAGCAGGAGATCTTACAGGGCGGGTTGTTTACCAAGCAGGAAGCAGGAGATCTTACAGGGCGGGTTGTTTACCAAGCAGGAAGCAGGAGATCTTACAGGGCGGGTTGTTTACCAAGCAGGAAGCAGGAGATAAGCGCCATCTTAGCACACTCGATGGGAGGGGTAATCTAGCTCAGGCTTTGCTCTTTCCTACAGGCCTCACGTCCGCCAAGTAAGGCGACCGGGCTCGGCCGCGGCTCCCAACATCTCCCCCTTTTTTATTTTTTATGAATGTGCGCATCGTAGCCCTTCCTGGACTGGGTGCAGAGGCTTATGCCCTATGCGTAGGCCCACCGTAGGTCCTTGGCTTAGACCCTGGTCGGCCGTCCCATGGTCTGCCAAGGCCCTGAGGCCCTCGTCCTTTTTCTAGGGCCAGGCACAAACTGGACGGAACCTGGATGCACACAAGCTTGCACTCATTTCCTCTCCGTAAAGAAATCCCCTCGGAGAGAAATTTAGACCTGGGCAGCATCTAACAGTCCAGCGGCTTACGTGCAGGATGGGGTAGGGCCTGGCTTAGGTTGAGTCGCACCGGGGGAGTACGCTCTTACCCGTCATTGACTCTCCTACCCAGCTATGTCATAATTTTTTAGAGGAGGAGTGTGGGAAGCTCACCGCCCCTAGACTCGGTCGTAGGCTAGGCGAGCGAGCCATGCATATGCCTGAGGATCTTTTTGTCCATTTTGGGCTACCGCTATTTCTATTCATCTTGTTGGTTGGTCTGTGATGGATCTCCGGTAGGGCAGGTCTGATCTTCAGTCGAGGGCTTTGTTGCCCGTGTCAGTCTCTCCGGTACCCACAGTGGTTCTCGTCCCGGTTCCTGTGGGAAAACACAAACCGCGCCTCGGCTCCAGCTGATTACCGGATCCGGGCCCATCCATTGTCCTGTTAGGACATCTTTCCATTTAACCCACCCTTTATGGTTGGGGGAAGGGTTGCAGTGCTCCATAGCTGGGGAGCAATTATCATTATTTAAATTTAAAAAATTGTGTGTGAATAGTGCCATGGATAATCGTGCCTTTGGGGCCAGGCCTTGGCCTACTCCCCCTTTTTGTTTTTGTAAAATTTCTTTGAGGCTTCTATGAGCCCTCTCAATGATTCCTTGACCTTGGGGATTGTATGGGATACCATGTTTTAATTGAACCTCCATCATTTATTTCTGCCATTGATCTTAAGCGAAAGCATGGGCCTCTTATCAAGAGTCATATGGAGTCCCTCAAAAATCTCCCCGGAGGAGCCAAAGCCTTGATCTCCTCTGGTCTTTTGCTTAGACTGGAACCTCTTATGGAGGCTGGGGAGCAGCAGGAGCTGCGCCATCCTGTCCCCTTCACTGATTACCATAGTACCTACAAGAGTTTGGACCATAATTTTAACATTGCCTGTATAATCTGAGTCTATGACCCCAGGGATCACCGTAAGACCCCGGAGGGCTGTAGAGGACCTTCCAATTACCAAGCCAACCGTGTCTTTAGGCAGCGGCCCCTTAAAGGTGGTCTCAACCACCTGAACACCCATATCGGGCGTCAATATGAGTCTGGAGGCGACACAGAGGTCCACGCCTGCTGACCCAGGGGTAGCCCTTGTGGAAGGCTGCCACCCTGTGTTGTCCTGTCTCGGGGGTGGGGGCCCGCCGGCGAGGAGGGCCCCCTCTGGCCGTTTTTTGGCTCGTTAACATCTCGGCCACAAATACGATTTCCCTGAGCGTCATAAACTGACCTGCAATCCTCTGCCTTATGTGGACCCTTTCTGCATCGCCCACAGACGTTATACGATCCTTCATTTTTAAGGCGAGGCTTGGCGTCTGCACTATTTGGGCAGTTGTGTTTAATGTGTCCTGGGTCCCCGCAGCTGAAGCACCCCTTGGCTTTATGTTCCTCTCTAGGCCCGCGAGGTCCCCTTTGTTGCACTGCCGCAGCCAGAAGAGCTGCAACTCCCGAATTAGAAAGCGGCCCCCCTATTTCTCTGCATATTCTGATCCAGGCGTTAAGATCCTTATTCTTATGTGGGGCTATTGCTGCCTTACATTCCTTTGTGCATTGTTCGAAAATCAACTGCCTAACCAGCGGTTGAGCCACTTCCCTATCGGAAAAGATCTTATCGGCGGCATCTTGCATCCGAGCCACAAAATCAACGAATGGCTCTGTTGTGCCCTGGACTATTTTAGAAAGGCACAAGGATGCCGTTCCGGCACCACTCACCTGCTTCCAGGCGCGAAGCCCAATGGTATTGATCTGCTCATAAACTGCACCAGGGAACTGAGTCTGATCATCAGCGTGTTGGCCTTCCCCCATAAGCATGTCTCTATTCCATCCCCGGTTCCCTCGGTTAGCGTTTCTTTCCGCCTGTTTGGCAGCGAACTCGGCGTACCAGGCTCGCCAATCCAGGCAACTACCCGAGGGCAGACACGCCTTTGCCAGCTGAGTCCAGTCCGCGGGGGTGAGGGGCCCAGAAGACAGGTTCTCCAGCATGGCAATGGTGTAAGGCGCAGTCGGCCCAAAGGTTGTAACTGCATTTTTAAGTTCTCTAATCTGCTTTATTTCAAAGGGTTCCCACACATTACGTCCCTGAGCCATGGCCATCTGTACAGGATATATCCCATAGGGGCCGCTATCTATCCCTGGGAACGGGTGGTCTTCATTAGACACACGACCCCCACGCCACAGCTGTCTGTGGAAATAACGTCCCGCCGGTGGCGGAGCATCGTAAGATGGCGGCCGTGGCTGAACAGAAAATGGCGGCCTGTGCGTTATTTCCTGTACTGACGGAAGAGGGGGGAGTTCCCATGCGGCGGCCTCGCGGCGAGGGACCGCTTCCGGGAACGAGTTCCAGGGCGGAGCAGAAGGTTCTGTCTCCCTCCCCTGCCAGGGGGCGCTCAGAAGCTCTCTGCTTTTTCGTAAGCCCAGCTGAGCGGAGCGCAATTCGCGGCGCAACGCAGCGAAAGAGCCTTGCGTCTCCCCATCAAGCGACTTAGGCCCCTGACAGCTGGTCTCTTTGGCCTCCTCACCATTCAACCTTCCCTCGTCCTCGGAGTCAGACGACTCCGAGGCTTGAGCCCCGTCCTCCTCCTTAGCATCTTTGTTCCCCTTGACGGACCCCTCTCGGGAGCTCCCTGACTGGGCCTGCTCAAATACCCTGCGTACTTTTGTAAGCTCTTGAGAGCTTTCCCCGCAACCACCCTCACTCTTAGTGCCGCTACCTAGCATGTTTCCCATTTTTTAATATGTTACTCACCGCGTGAGGCCCAAGGAATCCGCCACTTACGCGTGAGCCTGAGAGGAGTATACAAACCCTGTAGGTGCGCGCCACCCAGGGCCCAGGTTTATCCTCTACTCACCTGTCTTGCAGCTCTGCGTTGGAGCGTTGTCCACTGCCACGTCTCGGGGGTGATCAGTCCCCGTACGGGCCACCAGATGTTGGTGTCACTCCCGGCCGGCAGGAAGGACACACAACAAAGTCTGGCAGTGGACAACCTTTTCTTTTATTTTCCTTCTCCGTACAGCCTGCCCCGGGAATCCTCCCGGCCGAAGCCTCTGTTGGTCCGCTCCCCGCGGCTCCTTGCGTGCTTCTCCCTACAGTCTGTCCCGAAGCCTCTACCGGTCCGCTCTCCGCGGCTCCTTCTGTGCTTCTTCTGCTTCTTCCCTCGTGGCGGGAGAGGCACTCACTTTTATAGGGTTACAGTGGCCAATCAGTTCAAAGCGCGCGATGCGGGCTGATTGGCTAACATCAGTTGTTGCTAGGCAGACTATCTTACAGGGCGGGTTGTGAAGCAGGAGATCTTACAGGGCGGGTTGTTTACCAAGCAGGAAGCAGGAGATCTTACAGGGCGGGTTGTTTACCAAGTAGGAAGCAGGAGATCTTACAGGGCGGGTTGTTTACCAAGCAGGAAGCAGGAGATAAGCGCCATCTTAGCACACTCGATGGGAGGGGTAATCTAGCTCAGGCTTTGCTCTTTCCTACAGGCCTCACGTCCGCCAAGTAAGGCGACCGGGCTCAGCCGCAGCTCCCAACACTCATCCTCTCATGTTCCTTCACGCCAAGAACCTGCATGGGTCATGGCACAGAACCCCTGTATGTAGAACTTCTGGGCTGTGTAGAAAAGACACAGATACCACGAGTACCCTGCTATTGGGACTCCTCACAGCAGTGCATGCTACATGTTCTAAATGCACTTTTAATTTTGCTTTTATCCTTTCCTCTCTTTTGTTCAGCCCAAGTTCACTCTGCAGAGTCATTTTTTTCTCTTACCCCTTCACCTCTCATTTTTCAAATAAACTGTGGCATTGTTTTTTGGCTTATCCAGTTCTTTGTTCGAGGCAAGAAAGACCTGGAATAGGTTTAATTGGCAAGCCATTTCTAAAGGAACTACCCGACAACAATCAGAAATATCCAGGGAGTAATTTTTTAAATGTTCACCAGACTCCCATTACAGCAACATTTATTTCAGTGATATGGACTACTTCTGAGTACTCAGTCACTGTACAATTCCCAGATTCTTAGGCATTCTCAATAAAATTCCCACATTTCATCTACTGTGGACCCCCAAATTGTGGATTTGGTGGTAACAATAATTATTTTTGAAACAATATGGCTCAAAATGCCACAAATCTGATGAAAAATATGACTTTAATATCCAAAAAAAATTAATGAACCCTAGGGAGAATACAATTCGATTTATATCTAGATGTGTCAAGTGAAACACTTGGAAAAGATTATTTTTAAAGAAAGTAAAAACTTATGTATATAAGTACAGCAACATGATCAATGTCTAACTTTTCATCAAAAACACATGGAAAAGATTATTTTTAAAAAAGATAAAAACTTACGTACAGCAGTATGATCAGTGTGTAACTTTTCATCAAAAAGAGAAGACACTTAAGTAAGCTATTCAATGCTCAAGTTAAAAACTGCTAATAAACTTTTACCCAGAAAAGCATTCTTCCTGGCCCTGAATCAAGGCCAGCAGCTTCCTGACACTGTTGGTTTCAAGCAGGAGCCTAAAGAGATGTCTTCCTATGGTCTGTTGGTCATTTCAGAACTTGGGCAGTCAAATGGTCAATTCTTCAGAAAGTAACAGATTGAAGCAACCCCTCCACCCCCCTGGTGAGCAGCTGTGAGAGTGGCAGGCTGTGGTGGCTCAGGACGGAAGCCACCAGCATTTACTGGGTCCATGCCATGCCGGGACCTGGAGCACCAGAAAACCAAGCAACCCACCCCGCCCCCCAGCCCCCATGAGTGGCTGTGAGCATGGCAGGCTCTGGTGGCCCAGGACGGGAGCCTCTGGCATTCACTGGGTCCCACGCTGGGACCTGGAGTGCCAGGAAACCAAGCAACCCTTCTCCCCCCATTTGTTTTGTTTTGTTGAACTTCAATATACATGAAAGTATGGACAGCTATTTTGAAGAAAATGAGAGCCTCTATGACAGCCATTAGTGACTTCCCTAATTGTCTGGTTTTGAAGACCTAAAACCTTTCCTCATTCTGTTCAGATCAGTTTTATACTACGTTGTTTTATATGAATTCTCTGTATGCAAAAGCATGCACAACTATTTAGAAGAAAACAAGAGACAATATGATAGATAGTGAAGATTTCAAGTCATCTAGCTTTGAAATTTATATCTCTTCCATTGCTTTCTTATGTCCTATTTTGTTCTGTTTTGTTGTGTTTAATTTTATGCCCTTTAAAATAAAAATTAAAAAAAGAAAAGCATTCTTCAATTATAAAGGTAAAATAAAAATATTTTGGAGAAAAAAACTGGAAAAATTCCTTAATATCAAACATGCCATATAAAAAATATGAACGAAAGCACTTTAATTTGTAATGAAACGGCATCACATGGTAACTCGAATGAACTGAAAGAAAGGAGAGGGCCAGCAACCACTGGTCCTTAAGCCTAGCACTGTGCTATGAATCAATCACAAACTCTGGGTTCAGCTGCCTCTGAAAAAGCCCCATCTAAAACTGCATGAGGGCTTATTTTTTGTTTGGTCAGAGAATGTCTGTACTTTCTGTTGAGCACTGTTAAGAGAGTTTGGGACCACACTGTCACTGAAGATAGCTGTGATGATGATCCTTATTTTGACTGTTGCTTCTTGGCTCCAGTATAACTCCTCAACCCACTGGCACAGACCCTTCATCCTGCTGGCATAGATTTTCTAGTTTTCACCGCTGACCTTTGGGCCTTCCCAGTGCAGACTCATGCAACAGACTCACATGAGTCATTGTCATGGGCTCTAGGTGTTCAACTGGACTCACACAGGACATTGCTGTGTGATCCAAGCCCTTAGCTGGATTATCTAGGTCTTTAGTGCTGTGGACAGATTCCTTGCACTTTCTTGTATTAACTCTGGGTGACCATCATAAAATAATATTATAAATTATGTGTCCTGTATGTAATTGTTCTCCTTGCAGCCCCTGACTACAACACTATCTGTAAAGGGTCATGATGGTGGGAACTTTCTTGTGTCCTTCCAAAGTCATGCAGGTAAAAATCAAGAACTAGCCAGGAAAGAGTAACAACAAAGCCAGGGTGTACAGACCTCACAATACAAATAAAATCTCTAAATTGAATGCACATCTTTGCAGTACGAAACTCATAACTTAAAAGTGAGATTTAAGGGGTTTGGGATTTAGCTCAGCAGCATAAGCACCTGCCTCACAAGCAGGCAGTCGTGAGTTCGATTCCCAGTACTGATTTTAAAAAAGTGAGATTTAGCATCCTCAGTTGAAGCTCCTCATACCTGTGTCCCATCAAGAATACAGGATGCAACTTCTGAGGAAATGAGTTGAGACAAACAGACTCTGCTTGAGGTCCACAAGCAACATCCATATGTGTTCAACAATCTGAGTTTCCAGTATGAGGAGACAAAGAGAAGCACTTTCCTGTATCAAAATGAAATCCTCTTCTATGAGGAAAGAGCTCAAGAAAGGTGAATGGCAGCTCCATCACCTGAGAAGCAGCCTGAGCAGCTGAGAAATGACAATGTCCTTGAGTGAATCCTGGCTAATGTGGACATGAGAGCCACTCCTTCCTAGAGGACCTTTTGCTCCTGTGCTCCATGCACAGAACACAGAGGCCTGGGAGGGGCGACCAGGGGAGCCTTGGTCATCAGGTCCTCAAGGGGGAGGAGGTCAGACTGGGAGGCTCAGGGATCTGGAGTCACAAGTGGTTTGAAACTACTTTCATAAAAGTAGGGTCCTACGACCTCGCAATCAAGCAGAACATGTGCTTGTGGTTTTCTGCCTTGCAAAGCACTTTTGATGGATTTTTTTGCAATTTAGCCTACGGCCTTTCATTGATTCTCCGTACACTTTTATAGAACTTTGATATGATATTATAACTGTGAAGTATTTTCCATGTGTAGATTCAGTCACTATAACGGTGATAAATATATTATTTACATGACATTGTACAATGTGGAGTGAGATTATAAATGTATTTTGATTGTCATACAGAGATTGATAATGAAGGCATCATTAAAGTTGCCACTGTTAGATATTTAAGATAGTAATCATTTTTGTATGTATGAATCAACATTAGGTATGACTCAACATAAGAAGAACATAAATCCTAAAGGTGGCCTCTTTTAATGATGAAATAGTTAAATTGAGTGGAAAATTACTGGCAGTTTTCTAACTGCTTGACAAAGTTTATGTAGTTGGAGGATCCCTGGGCGGACAGGACCTTGAGGGAAAGATAAAAATAGTAAATAAGAAAGCCTTTGTGAAGTGCAAGTGTGATTAGGGAAAAGGAGAGGAAAAGCATGTTCTTCTAGCTAAAGCTAAGTAGAAACACAGTAATGGAATTGCAAGGCCATGTGAAATCACTCCCTCGGGACATCTGCTTCTGGAAAAGTCCCAGGGTGAAAACAGGCAGTGTTAGGAAGCCATCCACGTTCCAGTCGGGAGGGGCAGAGAACAAGCTTCTAGAGAAAAGATGAAATATTAGGTGACAGCTAGGGAAGAACTGTGCCTCCTCTAGTTCTTGCCCAGTGAGGAACGGGAGGGGGCCAGGAAAAGAAAGAAACTTTTCTCAAAAATAGCAAGGGACCTTGAGAAATCAATCCAGCAGCTGCTAGATGAGACAAAAAGGAATAACTTAAGATTAATTGGAGTCAGTGACAAACAGGAGACACCACAAATGACATGGAAGAAATGTTCACAGACATCATGAAAGAAAACTGTCCTGGTAGAGAAAAAGAATTTAACATATAGGTAAATGAGGCATATAGAATTACTTTCACAATGAACAAAAAAAAAATCTACATCTAGACATGTCACAGTCAAGATTCCAGAAATTCAACACAAGAATAGAATCCTAAAAGTTGTTAGAGACAAGAAACAAATCACCTACAAAGTAAAGTCAATCAGAATTACAGCTAACTTCTCAGCACAAGCTCTCAAGTCAAGGAGATGTCAGAGTAAAATACTCTAAGTTCTAAAGCAAAACAACTTACAATCCAGATTTATGTACCCTGCAAAACTATCTCTCATAATTGATGGAGAAATAAGATACTTCCATGACAAAGAACATGTGAGGAAATTTATCACCACCAAACCAGAACTCCAAAATGTTCTGAAGGACATTCTAGAAAGAGATAATAAGGACTACAGTTCCATGAACCCCAACAGAAGGAATACACCAGGAAAGGCAAACAAGTGGAGGGGAAACAAGGGGGGAGCCAACAACAGAAAATAACATGATAAGAATAAGTCAATACATATCAGTTATAGCCACTAGTGTTAATGGCCTCAATTCACCAGGCAAGAGATTCAGACTGGCAGAATGGATCAAAAGGCAAGATCCCACAATATGCTGCATTCAGGAAACACATTCAATTCAAAAGAAATTATACACTGAAAGTCAAAGGATGGAAAACAATACTCCATGCAACAGGAATCCAGAAAAAAGCAGGGGTAGCTATTCTATGTGCAGACAAAGTGAATTTTTTGAGAGATAAATAAGGTCACTACATCTTTGTAAAGGGAACAATCCAAAAGGAAGAGTAACAATAAAATATATGCAACAAATATCAGTGTACCCAAGTACATAAAACAATTACTAATGGACATGGAAAATCAATAAGCCCTAATACAATTGTTTTGGGAGATCTCAGTACCCCCACAGTCAAAAAGATCAACTAGACAAAAAATCACTAATGAAATATTAGAACTAAAAAAACTTCTGCATAAACAGACTTAGTAGATGCCTATAAAGTGATCAACCCACAATATCAGTTGTACATGGGACTTTCTCCAAATCACCCCACATACTGGCTCACAGAACCTGCTTAACTAAATACAAAGGAATTGAAATTATCCCATGCATACTATCAGAGCACAGTGCAATGAAATTGGAAATATATGCCAAAGGAAACCGCAAGAACTTCATGAACACCTGGAAATTGTACCCTACTGAACAACCAATGGGTCACAGATGAAATTAAAGAAGAAGTTAGACTGTTTTTACAGTTGATTGATAATGACAGTACAACATACCAGAACTTGTGGGACACGATGAAAGCAGTCTTAAGAGGAAAATTTATAGCAGTAAATAAACAACCATATCAGGAAAACAGAGCAAGCTCATATAAACAACATAATGCTGAATCTCAAACTTCTAGAAAAAGAAGAGCCGGCTACATTAAAATCTCATACAAAGGAGGAAATTATAAAGATCAGAGCAGAAATGAACACATCAGAGACTAAAAAACATTACCAAGAATCAATGAACTGAAGAGTCAGTTCTTTGAAAGATTAAATAAAATCGACAACCCCTTATAGGCAATCTTATCAAAAAAGGAAAGCAATAACTCAAATTCACACACGATTAGGAATGAAAAGAGCAAAATCACAACAGACCGTGCAGAAATGCAGAAAATTATCTATATGTGCTTTGAAAACTTTTATTCTAACAAGATGGAAAATACAGAAGAAACAGACAGATTCCTATATACAGATGAATTATCAAAGCGAATCAAGAATATATAAAAATCCTAAATAAACCAATATCAATGAAATCAAAGATGTAGTTAAAATGTATCACCAAAGAAAAGCCCAGGCCCTGACAGATTCACTGCTAGATTCTATAAGAAATTTAGTGAAGACCTAACACCATTACTTCTCAAACTCTTTAATGAAACAGAACTGGAAGCAATACTTCCAGATTCATTCCTGGAAGCAAGCATTACCCTGATACCAAAACCAGAGAAGAAGCCAACTAAGAAAGAGAATTACAGGCCAATCTCCCTAATGAACATTGATGCAAAAATCCTCAATAAGATACTGGCAAACAAACTGGCAAATTGCCGTGAAGATTGTACACCACAAAAATCAGACCCCCTCCAAATTTAAAAACCCAATTCAAACAAGGGCATATGAGAAGAATACACACTTCTCAGATGAAGAAGCACACACAGCAAACAAATATATAAAAAATTTCAGCATCACTGATCATTCAAGAGATGCAAATTAAAGCATCACTGGGATTCCACTTTATCCCAGAAAGAATGGTGACCATAAAGAAATCAAAGAATAACGAGTTCTGGAGGGGCTGTGGGGAAAAAGGAACTCTTCTCCACCGTTAGTGGGAATGCAGACTGGTGCAAACACTGTGGAAATCAGTGTGGAGATTCCTCAAAAGACTAGGACTAGAGATCTCATTCAACCCAGCTATTATTCTTCTGAGTATCTTCCTGAAAGAATTAAAAACATCATACCACAGTGATATATTTGCACCTATGTTTATAGCAGCACAGTTGGTAGTAGCCGGATCTTGGAAACAACCTAAATGTCCACTGACTGAAGAATGGATAAAAAGATGTGGCATTTTATATAATGCAGTACTACTTAGCCATAAAGAAGGATAAACTGGAGACCTTTATAGGTAAACGGATACAACTTGAGACCATACTCATTAGTGAAATAAATAAGACACATGTGTAAACATTGTGTTGTCTCATTAGTGTGAGAAGCTTAAACAACATATGTATATGTACGTGTATATAAAAAATAGTTAAGATGGTTATACTACAGATTTCTCTGAGTTCACTAAAGAGAAAGATTAGCATTGTTCAGACAATTTGAACACAGAAGTCTTGTGCTCTGGGTGAATGATTTGGGGATGACAATATGCAATGTATACATTATTGTTGCCCCCTGATTGATATGTTTTGATATTTTGTTGTAGTTCTTTTTCTTTTTCTCCTTGAAGTAAAATGGATTTTAAAAAATGCAATAAAAAAGCTGTAATAATAAATGACAAGGAGAATAAGCCCCACATAGCACAACAATCTGACAAAGAAAAAGAAGGGATTTCTATCGGGTCCTGACCTAGATCCCCAATCTCCCAAATGAATGTAATGTGGAGGCTTAAATAAAAATGAGACAAGTGATATGATTTTAGGGCTCCAGGAGGGTCAAAACCCTTTAGCTAAGCTTGAGACTCTGAGGGCTAGGACAAAGACTTCTCTGGACCACCCGTATTTATTAGGTCCAAAACAAAGGGCGGGGAAACTGAGGAAAGTGTGGGAAATGAACAGGACCTTGGGAGTCACTTCAAAGACTTCTCCAAGTAGTAAATTATGCCAATTTAGGAGAATCATCTTATCTACAGGATGACATTTTTGGTAGGATGGAGATTGCAGGAGTGAAATTCCTTCAGCTGCAGCCTCTATTTAATTAATTAGTGTTGGAGCCAAAGTGTCTTCAGCTGTGGCTTTATCCTGCCCTTTGAGGTGTCTCTGGCCTCACAGGCACCACAGGCCTCAGCCAGGACCAGTGATTCATAGAGGTTCACTTACTATGAATCAGCTCCCATCGCCAGGCAAGGGCAAGGGCTAGGACAGACTCACAGATATACATAGAAAGCCAATTAGTAGAATTTAAATCCTGCTCAGAGCCGCTTCATAGTGGTCTCCAACAGATTTCTGTGCTGGATGCCATAGGCTACACTACGTGTTTGCTTGGTGAGTAAGGGCTTTCCAGCAAAGGAGACCCTAAGTGAGGGTGTGCTGGAGGAGACGGAAGTCCCAGAAATGCTTACTTGAAGAAATCAGAACTGCTTCCTAAGCAGTGACTTGCACACAAAAAACGCTGGATCCCCTGACACAATCTTATTTGAAACTTCTCTGCTTGCTTCCTAACGTGTCCATATTTATCTAAATATATAGTCTAAATTTTGGGGAGAAAGTACAATGAATTTTTAAATTTATCAAGAACCCACTTCAACAGATGGATGCAGGATGAGATGAGGGAAACAAAAAGTTTTATTGATGGGGAACTAAAGTCAGCAGACATCAATAAAACCACTGTGCCTGAAGTCTGGGAAATCATTTAAAAGTTGGCTAGAGGCACTCAGCAGTGTTGTAGTCAGTGCACTATCCAAAGAGATCCTGAGGTTCTCCTCTGCCCACCAGAGCTCTGTGCGGAAGGTCTCTTCCCCTCCCCCTCTCGGCCCCGCTGCCCCTCCCCTCCCCCACATGGAATGTCTGGACCCCAACACTCCAGCTTTGTTGACTCTCAAACCTCATCCAGCTGTAGGTGGACCCTGGGTCAGGCCCTGGGCAAAGGTCACTCTCTGGGTACCTGCCAGAGAGCTAAGGCCGGCCTCAGGACTGTGGGGATGGCTTCAGAAGGCGGTAAGCCCGAGGTGGGGGTCAGGGACATGTTAGCCAACTCCCCGACATGCCTTAAACTGTTGGGAATTTGAATTTGTCATCTCCCTCGGTATCGGAGTTTGAGCTGATGTAAAGGAAAGAGCATAGTGGACTTTTCCAAGGACAGCTCCTTTGGGAGGGAAAGGAAAGGCCATGTCAGGAGAGGAACTCCCATGGGGACAAGGACTCCTTAGACACATTTTTCAAGAGTTCTCAGGGCAAATGTATTGGCTGTGGGAAAGGGTGGGAAGAAATCCACTTACCCTCCCCAGAAAGGAAGAGATTCACTTCTAACGGGTTGATAGACAACAGTGAGATGGTGTCATGGTGGACACGAGGATATTTTCAAGGGGAAATTCATTCCCCTTGCTGTGCCCTTTCCTCAGGCACCTGGGCCTTGGGTGTCCTACTTCTCTGAGGTGTTTGACTCGAGTTTCCTGGATCTTAGGAGGGCAGTGGAGAGAAGTGACCATAGACAGAAAAGTGCTCACTGGGACTCCCCCTGACCCACTGTGCAGGGAAATCTCCTCTTGGGAACAAGGCTGGAGGTTACTAAGCTGCCACAGCCCAGAGCCCCCAAGCACCGTCTCACCGAGGAGGCTTCTCCTGCAGTGCGGGTTGCATCTTGTCCTGGACAGCCGGGAACTCCCAACTCCTTAGGGTGTGGACTTCCCTGAGTGATTCTGAAATGTCACCTTTCCCATCACAACAGGCCTTCGCAGGTTCTTCGTCTTGTCCACTGTCAGTGTGGACCCTCAGCCCTTCCTTTCACTGTTGACAGGAACACTGCACATCTTCCTGGCTCAGGCTTCATGCGCCCGGAATGCACGGCGCGGTGCTGGTTTTCTCTAGCATGACCTGTGACAGCCGCTTTCCATCTTAAAGAGGGTGACATGTAGCTCACAGCCAGGAAGACACTTTGCTGTTATGTTACTACCCTTGGGACAGCTGTGCGGTTCTTAGGTGCGAGTATAGTGGACTGGTGTCCTTGGCTAGGGTCTGCATGAAGTCCTACTGGCCACAGATGAGCTGCAGGCACCCTTGTCTCACCTGGCACCTGGCCCATGCCAGGCTCCACGAGCCTCTTTCCTTCCCAGTATTAGGACCCCAAAAGAAAAGCTCCACAGATAGCTTCCCGTTCCACGACCAGTTCTGGTGAACAGTAGCTGTGAAAACTCCCTGAAAAATCCTGCAACATCTCCCCAATCGGTGTGACTGTGTTCTGACTTTCCAGAGCTTTCGGTGATAATGAGCAGCTGGCTGTGGCACATGTGCTCCTGGCTCACCACCACTGCAGCTGGAGGGAGGGGAAGCTGAGGAGTGCTGTGGACAAGCAGGGGTCAGGGAATCTTAGTGGCCTGGGAGGAAGTTCCATGCTGGAGGAGCTCTGAATGGGAGGATCAGAGCATGAAACTTCACTGGGGATGTTTGCAAACTGCAAAATAATCCTGTCTCCTCCCCAAAGCCAAGAGATTCGCCCTCTGACTCCCAGTGCTTGGAGAAGAAGAGAGCTCCCCTCCTGCCAGCTCTTCCTCTGTTCACTCCTTTCCTTTCTCTCCACAGCATCCGCAGTGCTGCAGTCAGATAAGACCCTGAAGGATGATGCCCTTGTGTCTCTTTCTTGGGTCCTGCGCCCTCTTCCACCTGCCCCAGCCTCACTACAGCGGCCGCACGGGAAGCCACTGCCACCTCCCTCCAGGAATGCTCTGCTGCCTCTGCAGAAGCCCTTGGAGTTCTCTCCTTTCCCCAGGACACCCATGATTGCAGTATACAGGGGCTGTGGCTTGAAGAAAGCTGGGCCTTTCAACTTCACTGCCCATACCAGGGCTGCAGAGAGGCTGGTAGAGCCCCTGCTGACTCACAGCATTGTCCTCAATGAGGTCCCACTCATCAGGGGTGTCCCAAGGGTCCTGCAGAGGGGAGTGCAGCGTCCTACTCGCCTGCTGCTGAGCGCTCCGCCCCTAAGCACCTTCCTGCCTGCCCCAGCTGGGAGGAGAAGCTGTGCCAATGATGACCAGATGTGGCCTCAGGGCCTTTGTCCCCCTGCCATACCGCCAGTGCCCCCCACCATGCCTGGGGTGAACAAGGTGCCACCACCACACTGGGCCTGCGGGGAAGGTGGCCTGGACATCTTGCAGCCCAAGGCCTTGCCAGACGACACCTGCAGGTCCGCGAGCCTCTATGAGAACTTCCGGCACTGGCAGCATTTCAAGACCCTGCTCCGGAGACTCCTTCCCCTCACCCCAGATGTGGAGGCGGTGTCCTGCTTCCTCGTGTGCGTGCCCTCCCAAGGCCCAAGGGCTCCCCTTGCATCCCCAATGAGAGGGAGGAGGAGGGGCAACAGGAGAGGGGGTGCAGAGAAACTGGCAGGAGGTGCTGCGAACATTTTTGCACTGCCAGGGTATGAAGAGTGCCTGCTCTCAGGAGATCACTACTCCCCTCTGACGCTGCCAATGGCTTTTTCAGTAGTTATCACCTTGATGCCCAAGACTCAGGTCAGAGAAGCTTCCCAGGGTCACACGAGCCACCATTTGAATTTAGGTCTCTGGCAACATGTCATGTCACTCTCCTTAGACTTTATATTCCTCCATTGATCTGAGGATTCGTGGCCCAGAGGTCACAGCATTGAGTGTTGGGGCTAACAGCTGTAGAAACTGAGAGAAAAACTCACACTTGTTGCCACCGCTGTTGTTGTGGGGAACTCCTGCTAGGGAGTGGAGCAGTCACAGGGGGGGCACACTTGGGGCCCTAACACTATTTGATTCTCAGCTACCCTTTGAACTTGCACCTCAGGCTTACACTCCCAGGTCACTGTGTGCCAGGCCCTGTCAGCGCAGCCTGCCAGACAGAATACCCTGGACTGGCGCGTTGAAGCCACCCGCATTCATTCCTCACAGTTTGGAAGGCAGATTCTGGGAGTGAGGAGGACTTTCCTCCTGGCTTGAGAAAGTCACAGCCTCAGCAGTAGTTCTCACGTGGCTAAGAGAGCTTTGGGGTCTCTTCCTCCTCCTCCTACAAGGGCACTAATCCCATCCTAACAGCCCCACCCTGCTGACCTCACCTGATCCTCATTACCACCCAAAGACCCATCTCCAAATACCATCACACTGGGGTCAGTACTGCAACACATGAACTGGGGAGGACACAAACACCCTGACCATAACAGACAACACCAACAGCAAGGACGCAGAGGAAATCAGCCATCGGTGTAGCACTGGCAATGCTGCCCGGTGCCTGCTATGGTGTTGTGGAGACTGTCAGAGCACAAGGGCAGAGTGTTGTGCGGGGCAGAGGTGACAGCGTATGGGGTGTGCAGGGATCACCTAGGGGTAATGGGGGCTGAGGTGGGGGACGGCAACTAACCCTGAGCAATTGCAGGTCACTGCTTTGGTCCCTGTCCCACCAGCACCCAACCCTGAGCGTGGAAGAGGGGCTGGGCATAGGCGTGCGGAAATGGGGTTGCATGAGCCGCTACGAGCGCGTGGCCTTCTACAAGGTGGCTGAAGGGTGAGTCAGGGACCGGGCGGCCTGCATCCCCAGAGCACGTGGGCTGTGCAGCAGTGTCCAGGGGACACCCACGGTGTCCGCACGGTGTCCACTGGTACAGGCCCCATCCCTGCCACCTTGGTCCTCTGCAGGCTGCCCCTTCCTCCTGAGTTCTCAGTTTGGGGGTCGCAGGAGCTCTGGCCTCATTGACCAAGGGGTTCCTTCAGGCAGTGGGGGCTGAGTAAAAGGCACAAATGCTACCAGCTCCGCGCTGGCCCCTGTTGAAAAAGAAAGGACCATGTCTGTCCATGGAGGGATAAAGTTATAACCTGAGATCCCAGAAGGGGTGGGAGAGGGGAGAGAATGCTCAGGAGAAAACAGCCTCTCAGGTGCTCTGGGGACACATCCCTGCCTTTACTGCTGTGCTACACCTAATCTGTTTTAAATGAAGAAACCAACAGTCAAACGCACACCCAGAGAAGGGAGGACAGGCCACAGAGGACAGAAACTGACCTCCTTTGCTGGGCCCCACTTTCTCCCAGGCCCTGGTCTCCCAGGGCATCATTCCAGGACTCAGTTCCAGCTCAGGAGCCCCAAGTTGGGGGAGGATTCCTGGTGACCTCTGCCTAACACTTCCTGGCCGGATTCAGGTGGTCAGCTCCTGTTTGTAGCTCTGTGCAAGGCCAGGGCAAACTTGAAAGGGGTCACCTGTGGGCTTTGCAGTTTACCTAGGAGTAACTAGATGTCCTGAGGGTGATGAAGGATGTGCCCAGAACTGCGGTTCTGCCCAGCGGTTGGCACCCTTCTGTGTCTAGACCAGTCTGCAAAGTCCTGGCTCCCCATCCCCATTGGCTCCAGCCTAGTGTCCTAATGGCCTGGGCCTTAGGGTCTTGTCTTAGCCGGTGTCCCCCCTCCACATTCCAGGTTCATGAGGTTTGAGGCTGCTGAAGAGATGGAAGACCCTATGCTGCTGTCAATGAGGAAACTCCTGGACTGTCCGCCTCCAGCCCCATTGAGGCTGGATCCTCCCAGGTCCCCTGATGCGGTGCAGCAACCAGGTGGGGCTGGCCGCTGCCTCACAGAGGACCCCTGCAGCTGCCCCTGCAGGGGGTTAAAGAGAGGCTGTTGTCCCACATCCACCTGGCTTAAAATTGGGATGGGAAGTTTGCTTTGGAAAGCAGAATACTCCCCAGAGCCCGGGATTTCTGCATCCCTTGGTCTTGAACTGGAGGGTATTGACTGGCTGTGCAATGTCTGTGACTACGATCTGCCCAGGACACAGGGGCACAGTGGGGAGAGTAGCCCACATTTCAGAGGCTCTACATGACCTCTTGTGTGACAGTCTCCACATTCCACATCATGCAGAGTCTCCCCTCAGGGTTTCTGGGCCATGCAGGCTGGCACGAGGTCCCTTGAACCTTGCTTTCCGCTCTGGGACTGGGGTTTAGCGGGAGCCCCCGCCATGCACTTCTCCCTCCCCCATTCCAGTGAGCATACCCAGGCAGACAGAGTCAAAGGCACAGGCTGCCTGCCCGCCAGCACACAAATGCCAGCAGTCTCGAGAGACCCAGGTGCCTGCTGACATTCCTGCTGACACCGTGAAGGAATGCATAGACACCATGGACTGGCTGGAGGACCGTCACCTCTTGGCCACAGTGCAGCCTGAAGAAAACCAGAAAAAGGAGCAGCAGGAAGAGGATGAGATGTACCCAGACCCGGGTCTCTTGAGTTACTGTGATGAGTTCTGCTCCCAGGAAGACTCCGTCTCTAAGGTGTGCAAGGGCTGGAGGCGAGGCATCCCTAGGCTTCCAGGAGCGGCACCCCAAGCCTTTGGAATTTACCCTAATTCCTTTACTACCCAGCATGCCCCATGCACACGTGTGTAGGTGTGAGCTCCAGTCTCATTGGGAATGTGTCAGTCCACATGAGTGTGGCTGATGGTCACGATGATTAACAACCCCATGGCGTGGACCAGAACAGGCTGGACAATGCTTCCTGCTTCTCCTGGGTTTCCCCTGGGCTCTGAGTTGCTCCTTACCAAGGACACTCATTGTACTCATGGGTTTTTCTTCTGATCCAGGTGGAGGCTGCTATCAATGCCCAATTCCTGGTAGAAGCAAAATCTGCAGAAATGGAGAAGGACACCATCTTGGCTGTAGGACAGGTACTAGAAGAGGAGCACGGACTCACTCCTGAACAGGTAGGCCAGGGGCATGAGGGACACCAGGAAGTCCAGGGCAGGGCACCAGGCTGACCCAAGGGAGGGGGCAGCAGGCAGACAAGCGAGAAAGAGGGGTACCAATCAGCAGAGGGGAACATGAGGGGAGAGGGAGACAAGTGACAGAAGGACACCGGGTAGATGTGAAGGAGGGACATCAGGCAGACGGGAGAGAAAGACATCAGGATGGGGAGGGGACCCTGCACACCAGGCCCACAGGACTCTGTCTAGCCCTACCCAGTGGAAACTGCTGCCTCCTAAAGAGGGCTGCACCCAGCTGGGGATGAACGTGGACAGGAATGGAGGAGACAAGGGGGGACACAGCTGGAAGGAGGCCAGCAGGGCCTCAGCCTCAGCCTCTGACACCAAGACAGGTGGCTCTCCGGAGCCCACCTCCTGTCCGGATGCCCGCCAGCCCTCTTCACGCCTGGGGCAGACCCAGCAGGTGCCCGCTTCCTCCTGCAGCTGGTGGAGAAGCGCCTCCTGGGCTCCAAGGCGCAGGGAGATGACCGTGAGCCCAAACAAAGGGTCAGCAAGGAGGCCTGCGCCCCTCCAAAAGCTTCTCAGGTCCTTAAGAGATGCCGGGCCATTGATGAAGATCTTCCAGTGTCCAAGGTCCTTGCTGTCCTGCCCAGGCAACAAAGCCCTGCTCCCCTGGGAACCTCCAGACACAATACTCTGCCCCAGGACCTGGCACCCCAATGTGCCCTGGGCCTCAGAGAAGCCTCACCTACTCAGAGACCATGCAAGCCAGTGTCTTGCCTGGATGAAGACAAGGGGGACTTCTCCAGCCTGTCCTTTCTCCTGGCCTCCCCTCACCAGTTGCTGCCTTGGGGATTGCTCCAGACCCTAGGCCCTGACACAGGCCTGTTCTACCCTGATGGTCCAGCACCCCAGACCTCACCTCCTCAGGGAGGAGGCCTCAGCCCTGGCCTCCCTTCACCTGCCAGATCCAAGAAGCGAGTCCTCTTGGGAGGCTCAGCTCCTGTGGGAAAGAGGTCCCGCCCAGGGCCTTCCTATGAGGTCTCTGGAGGGCAAGATTTGACTCAGGGGCCAGTTCCACCCTCAGGGCCTCAGAAGGGGAGGTGTAACAAGTTAGGTTCCCAGAGATGGAGGAAGAGGCACTGAAACCATAGGGAAGACTCTGGGGTGCCCAGTCCTCAGGTGGAGCTTAGGAAATTTCACCCTGGCTGCATCCTGCACCCCACAGCCAGAGGTGCCTCCTCAGAGTTCAGATCCAGCTGCTCTGGGGCATGGAAAGGGGGGAGAGGGTGGGTTGGAGGGAGGAACCTACCTGGGCGGGGCGAGGAATGTTCTTTGGGGGTGTTGTTTGGCAAAGTAAATAAAGATGACTGGGTGGAAACTGCTGTCAGAGTTGCTGCCTCCTGTCTCAGGCTTTGTTTACTCTGGGGAGTGAGGGAAGGACCTTCGGTACACAGATACCCAGCTGAGGTGGTCTCTCCACAGTGAGGCTGTGCTTTTCACTGCTCCTGGGAAAGAACACGAAGACTAAATGCTTCCTGAAGTCCTCTTCACTACCCCACTCTCAAGGCCTCATTTTTTTTTTTTTTTTTTAGGTCTCCTGTGCCCATCCTGTCTTTGTATGTGTCAGCCCGCTCAGAGGGTCTAAGGGACATTTTCAGGGGCAAAGTCCCCAGGTTAAAGACAGCAGCAAAACAGCAGGCAGCATGGAGCAGAGCAGAGCACAAGAGCACAACAAAAACAGTCACCAGTGTCTCCATTGTATAATTCTTATACCGGTTGTTGTCTCATGTTTACATTCTCACATGGTGCTGTAACCAGCGCGTGAGTGTTTACCTGTGCTACGTCACGGTTACATAGCTGCATCCCACTGTGCACCTATGCTAGACAAGTAAAGTCATGTCCTCAGGTGTCCATCCAGACCTGACATCAACTGACCTGCAGTGGCCCCACAGCCTGTCCCTGGGAGTATGGCCCTGCTCACCCGAGGCCCCCTTCTTTTTCTCCTTTGCTGGTACAGTTCTTGCAGATCTTGCCTTACCTTGGTGTGTCCCTTCCACAGCTCCCTGCCTGGCCAATGCATCCCAAGCATCATGGATTGGGCGCTCTGTAAAGGGGGCCAGCAGGGCCGCCCCTGACCTGAACCTGCCACCGGGCCCACTTGCCAGGATCACATACTTCATGCGTGCTGTCCCCATCAGGGCTACGGCACTGCAGTGTGGACATCATTTGTGGTGTGCCCATTTCATGCAGCTCAGTCATCGAGTCTAGATAGGCTGGCCTTTTAGTGTCTTGCTCCAGCAGGTCACCTGGATTCTCCCAAGCCAGGTGACCCACTGCCATCAACCAATTGATCACAGTGTGGTTACCTGCTCCTGGGGCCATCCTTTGCACATCCTGCAGAACCTGTCTCATAGAGGCAGTGCTGGCTATGCTAGCTATTTGTGACATTTCCTGTGGGCTTAACTGCATGTTACCAGCTCCATCATCCCACAGCCGTAGCAGCCCACAGACACTGTTTCACCCACCTTCAGGTTTTTTTTTTTTTTTTTTTTTTTTTTTATTTAAGAGGAAAAAGAGAAAAACACAAAACAAACCAAAGCGGCGTAAGGGTACACGCAATACAGAACTACAAAACAAAACAAAACAAAACAAAACAAAACAAAACAAAAAAACATAACAGTAAGAAATTACCTGCTAGTAGATTACACACTATTTTCTTGAAAATAGTTCCTCAAACACAGTATCAAAGAACACAAGGTGGACATTCAAACAGGGAGACTGCAAACAGCTGTGTTCAATGTTCCAAAAACATTGATAAAGTCAGCTATTTAACACCCCCAAACACACTTGCTGTTATATCCGTTAGAGCTCTTTTTCTTTTTTTTTTTTCCCTCTCTTTTTTACAACAAAATTTACACATCTTGGATTTTATTACTCCTTAGTGCTTATTACTTTCTTTGGGGGGGGGAAGAATACAGTCAAATATGGCAAAACAAAGCTGTCAGTCAATACCAAGGATAGACATAGCACATGGTGTAGAACAGAGTACAAGTTTATCAACAATGGTTATCAACGTTGTCCCTTGTTTCCTTAAAAAGAATTATCTATCTTATTAGATATTATAAAGTTGGACAAAACAGTAGAGAACAAGACTAATAAAACTTAGGCATTGTAAACATTACAGGACTTCCAAAGAAGACAATAGTCAAACCAGAATGGGTATCTTAGTGAATCTTATTGTCTTCAAAGTAGTTGCCTATGTCTTCAAACTTGATACTATCATATAGAATGGAACAGAGTCTAATCAGTCAAAACAAGATCGTGGAAGTACTACAGGACTTCAAAACAAGTTAATAGGAAATCGAAAAGAGTTACTATTTATATATCCTAATTTTTTTGAATTTTTTCTTTAATTAAGACAAACATAAGAAATGACTAAATAATTTTTTTTTGAAACAATAAGGGGGAGATTGAGATAAAACAGGACATAACAATATAACAATAGAGGTCACAGCATGACTGTTTCAACAACCTAGTACTTCACCACCTTATAACCTGACTTAATAGTAGTTACCATAGTGTCTTTTTCCTTGAAATATTTGGGTAAAACTTCATATACTCTAGCTTCAAATATTTTCATATCAAGAAGCCCAGAATAAAGCCTTTCTAATTAATGAGTGAAAACTTTATAAGGCTTCAAGGCCACCTAATGGGGAAACATGATTACCACATATTTTTATATATTTGAATCATTATTTACATTAGGGAAACTATTCGGTATTCACACATGCGAGATTGATTTATTTCACTAATGAGTATGGTCTCAAGCTGCGCCCATTTATTGATAAATATCTCAATGTGATCCTTCTTTATAGCTGAATAATACTCCATTGTATAGAAATACCACAACTTTTTTATCCATTCCTCAGTTTATGGGCACTTGGGTTGTTTCCAAGATCTGGCGATTACAAATTGTGCTGCTATAAACATAGGTACACATATATCACTGTGGTAAGATGCTTTCAGTTCTTCTGGGAATATGCCTAGAAGTGGAATAGCTGGAATAAATGGGATTTCCAGTCCCAACTTTTTGAGAAATCTCCAGACAGATCTCCACAAAGGCTGTACTAGTCTACACTCCCACCAGCAGTGCAGGAGAGTTCCTTTTTCCCCACAGCCTCTCCAGCATTTGTTGTCGGTTTTCTTGATCCTGGCCATTCTTTCAGGAGTGAGATGGTATCTCAGTGTGGTTTTAATTTGCATTTCTCTAATGACCAATGATGATGAGCATTTTTTCATGTATTTATTTGCCATTTGCATTTCTTCATCTGAGAATTGCATATTCATCTCAGATGCCCATTTTTGGATTGGATCTTTGAATTTCGGAGGTCTGAGTTTCTTTAATTCTTTATATGTTTTAGACAAGAGGCCCTTGTCTGAGAGAGAGTTCACTAAAATCTTTTCCCAGTTTGTGGGTTTTCTTTTCACTATGCTGGAGATTTCTTTTGACATGCAGAAACTTTTTAATAAGAAGTGGTCCCAGTTATTGATTCTGGGAAGTATTTCCCGTGCGGTTTGAGTCCTGTTCATGAATTCTTTACCTACTCCTATGTCTCCAAGGTTTCTACCTATTTTGTCTTCCAATAGATTTAGTGTTTCTGTTTTAATATTCAGATCTTTGACCCATTTAGATTTTAATTTAGTACATGGTGATAGACATGGGTCTAGCTTTAGTTTTCGGCAAATGGAGAGCCAGTTTTTCCAGCACCATTTATTAAAGAGACTGTCGTTCTTCCAGTGAACCTGCTTGGCTCCTTTATCAAAAATAAGGTGGTTGAGTGTGTTCGTAGTTGTGGTTGTATCTTCTAATCTATTCCACTGATCTTCAGCTCTGTTTTGATTCCAATACCATGTTGATTTTACTACTGTTGCTTTGTAGTATAACTTCAAGTCAGGGATTGTGATGCCTCCTGCTTTGTCTTTGCTGCTTAGAATTGCCTTTGCGATTCTAGGTCTCTTCTGGTTCCAGATGAAATTTAGGAGTGATTTCTCTAGATCTATAAGGTATGTTGATGGTATTTCTATTGGGATTGCATTGAATCTGTATAACAGTTTTGGGAGAATGGCCATTTTCACAATGTTTGTTCTTCCTATCCATGAGCAAGGGATGTCTTTCCATTTTCTGAGATCATCTTCAATTTCCTTTTTCAGTGTATTATAATTTTCACTGTATAAGTCTTTCACTTCTTTCGTAAGAGTAATTCCTAAATATTTCATTTTTTTGCTTGCTAATGTGAATAGTCCAGTTTCTCTTATTTCCCTCTCTGTAATTTTGTTGTTCGTGTATAGGAATGCTATTGATTTCTGAGTATTGATTTTGTATCCAGCCACATTACTGAATTTATTTATTGTATCTAAGAGTATTTCAATGGAGTTTAGGGGGTCTTCTATGTAGAGTATCATGTCATCTGCAAACAATGATAATTTAACTTCTTCTTTTCCTATCTTTACCCCTTTTATTTCTCTTTCTTTCCTAATTGCTCTGGCTAGTACTTCCAGTACTATATTAAATAGGAGTGGTGATAAAGGACATCCTTGTCTTGTACCCGATTTTAAAGTAAAGGCTTTCAATTTTTGGCCATTTAGTATGATGCTGGCTGTTGGTTTGTCATAAATGGCCTTTATTGTATTGAGGTAAAGACCATTTATTCCAATTTTCTGTAAAGTTCTTATCATGAATAAGTGTTGGACCTTATTGAAGGCTTTTTCTGCATCTATAGAGATGATCATGTGATTCTTATTTTTGGCTTTATTGATATGGTGGATTACATTTATTGATTTGCGTATGTTGAACCATCCTTGCATTCCTGGGATGAATCCCACTTGGTCATGGTGTATAATCTTCTTGATGATTTGCTGGATCCTATTTGCCAATATTTTATTGAGGATTTTTGCATCTGTGTTCATTAGGGAGATCGGTCTATAGTTCTCTTTTATAGTTGGGTCTTTCTCAGGTTTTGGTACTAGAGTAATATTTGCTTCCAGGAATGACTTAGGAAGGATTGCTTCCCTTTCAATTTCATTGAATAGTTTGAGGAGTGTCGGCATTAGGTCTTCTTTATATTTCTTGTAGAATTCTGCAGTGAATCCATCTGGGCCTGGGCTCTTCTTGGTGGGCAAGGACCCAATTACATTCTCAATTTCATTAGCAGAGATTGGGTTATTCAACAGTTTTATATCCTCTTGATCTAGCTTTGGTACTTCATATGCTTCTAAGAATCTGTCTATTTCTTCTGTGTTATCAAACTTTTGAGAGTAGAGGTTTTCGAAATAGGTGTTGATGATCCTCTGTATTTCTATTGGGTCTGTAGTGATTTCTCCTTTTTCATTTCTTATTGCATGAATTTGAGCTTTTTCTTTCCTTTTTTTAATAAGGTTGGCTAGGGGCTTATCGATTTTATTTATTCTTTCAAAGAACCAACTCTTTGATTCGTTGATTCTTTGGATTGTTTTCTTAGTCTCTATTGCATTGATTTCTGCTCTGATTTTTATAATTTCCTCTCTTCTTTTGGCTTTGGGCTTGACTTGCTCTTCTTTTTCTAGCTGTTTGAGGTGTAGCATCAAGTTATTTATTTGTATTCGTTCTGTTTTCCTGATGTGGGAACTCAGTGCAATAAATTTTCCTCTCAGAACGGCTTTCATTGCATCCCACAGATTCCGGTAAGTTGTATCTGCATTTTCATTTTCTTTTAGGTATTGTTTAATTTCTTCTGTGACCCACTGATTACTCAAGAGTGTGTTATTTAGTTTCCATGTGTTTGCGGAATTTTTGCAGTATCTTTTGTCATTAATTTCTAATTTCAGAGCGCTATGATCCGATAATATGCAAGGGATGATTTCAACTCTTTTGCATTTGCTTAAATATGTTCTGTGAGCTAATATATGGTCTATTTTAGAAAATGATCCATGTACTGCTGAGAAGAATGTGTATTCTGATGTTGTTGGGTGGAACATTCTGTATATGTCTATCAAACCCATTTGTTCACAGGTGTGATTCAGTTCTGTTATTTCTTTGCTCATTTTCTGTCTGGTTGATCTGTCCCTTGGTGTCAGTGGTGTATTAAGGTCTCCTGTTACAATTGTGTTACTGATAATTTGAGTTTTCATTTCTGTTAATAATTGTTTTATATAACTGGGTGCTCTGGAGTTTGGTGCGTATATATTTAAGATAGTTATCTCTTCCTCTTGGAGTTTTCCCCTTACGAGTATGTAGTGACCTTCTTTGTCCTTTATGGTCATTGTTGGTTTAAAGTTCACGTTGTCTGCAAACAGAATGGCTACTCCTGCCTTTTTTTGGATTCCTGCTGCATGAAGAATTGTTTTCCATCCTTTGACTTTCAGTCTGTGAGTATCTTTCTGGGTTAGATGGGTTTCCTGTAAACAGCATATGGTTGGATTTTGTTTCTTGATCCATTCTGCTAGTCTGTTTCTTTTGATTGGTGCATTGAGACCATTTACATTAATGGTTATTACTGTTAAATGCTGGTTAATTGTAGGAATGTTATCTCTCTGCTGTTGCATCTTTATCTTTCGGTTCTGTTTAATTATTTGCTTTGCTTAGTGGTTTTTTCCTTTGTGTATCTAAACTGTCTTTCAATATTTTTTGCAGGGTTGGTTTGGTGTTCATGAAGTTCTTCAGCTGTTCTTTGTCATGGAAGTATCGTATTGCACCATCTATTTTGAATGATAGTTTTGCAGGATATATCAGTCTTGGTTGGAAATCATTTTGCTTTAGGATCTGGAATACTTCACTCCATGCTCTTCTTGACTTTATCGTTTGTGCTGAGAAGTCTGCTGTGATTCTGATAGGTTTTCCTTTATAAGTGATTTGTCTTTTCTCTCTGACAGCTTTTAATAATCTATTCTTGTGTTGGATTTCTGGGATGGTGATTATTATATGTCTGGGTGTAGTTTTATTTTGGTTATGACTGTTTGGAGTTCTATATGCTTCACTGATCCTGATGTCAGTTTCTGATCTCATGCTTGGGAAATTTTCAGCTATTACTTCTCTAAATATCCTCCTGACATCCTTCATGTTGTCTCCCTCTCTTTCATTAATCCCTATCATTCTTATGTTATTCTTCTTTGCATCGTCTTGCAGTTGTTGAATTGTTGTTTCCTGGTTCCTTGTTATTTTCAAAAGATCTTTCCTTTCCTGTTCACTAGCTGCAATCCTGTCTTCAAGGTCTGAAATTCTATCTTCACTTTCATTAAGGCGGTTTTTACAACTTTCAGTGGAGTTTTTTATTTCCTGTATATCTCTGTGCATCTGCATTATGTATTCTGTTTGTTTCTTATATTGCTCATCTAGGGATTCTATCTTTTTGTTTAGTTCCTCCAATTTTTTATCTGTGTTTTCTTTAGATATATTTAGAATCTCTTTCATTTCTTTTATCATTTCTTCTTTTATCTGGGAGATTATTTCGAGTTTGAATTTCTTTAAAGCTTCCTGGAGTTGCTTGTCAATTTCAGTGGCTATTGTGTCCGATATATGAGGTGGATGGGATATATTTTCTTCTATATACATCGCTCCTAGGGTTTCTTGAGATGGGCTGGAGGTTTGAGGTTGTAATTTGGTCTTTCGTTTTGTCATTTTCCTATATTTCTGTGTTTCAAGTGTTATTTGAAAGCTTCCTCAGGATCTGTTGAAAATCCCCTTCTATGTTTGGAGCTACTGAGACTCTGGCGCCGCGCTACCCCAAGCCATTAGGCCTACAGAACCAGTGGCCCTCCTCTGCCTGCTCAGAACTCCGCAGTTCCAGACAAGCTGGGCCTCAGGGACACTGTGCGCCCACCTGCCCCTTGGAAGCTCCACAGTTCTTCAATCGCAGCCGGGTTAGGGTACTCACCACAGGCCGCAGTGCTTCAGGAACCTGTGGACCCTCCCTGGTTGCAGAGATATCCACAGTCCTCCAGACACATGGAGAGGCCGATGCAGGCACCCCAAATCTGCCCAGCTCCTCCTCTGCAGACCTATGGCCAGGCGCCGCAGCTAAACAGGCTGGGCTAGGCTGGTAGTGTGGGCCAGCCCACCTATCGGGAGCTCAGCAGGTCTCCAAATGAAGCCGGGAATGGGGAGGCTGATGTGGAAGCCTCAAACCCACCTCTCTCCTTCACTGCACCTGGAAGCCTGAGGGAACTCCAGCAGTCTGGGCGCAGAAATCCAGAGTCCTCCAGACTCGCAGAGAGGCCCCACCTTCAGGTTTAATTGTTTTACCAGCTGCCTGCAGCCCCATGACTGGACAAGTCCTGTATGCTATGTGCCAGGGAGAGGTAGTTGGCCCTCCCAGTCCTCTTCCCTGTGTGGGGGTTTCTCTGCCTCCACTTTTTGCTGAAGAGCTGACCTAGCATGCAAGACTAGACAGTTTTCCTGGGGGTTTTCTCCCACCTGAGGACTTAGGCTTCTGGAGACATTTCTGGAAGGTGCATCCTGAACTCCGCAGCAGCCAGATGTTGCCCAAGGTTCTCTTCCATCTGCCACAGCTGGTCTACTTGCCAGCCAAGGCCGTCCACTTCCTGATTTATGCAGCAGAAGAGAGTGAAAGACAGCCAAGCCTCCCACCCCACTGTTTCTCAGAGAGGGGGAGAAATCTGTCTTTCCATTGCTTCCAAGGCTTGCAAGATATCCCTGGGCCTCAAACAGATTGTTTCCCTGTCCTCTGGGGCCTTCCAAGCTGCCAAGAAGGTGGCTACAGGCAACCATGGCAAGGCCAGCGTTCCTTATTATTTCTCTGAGACTCCTCCTTGCCTTCAGGTACTGTTTCCAGAGCCTCCATAGGACCACTCACCCCAACATCATGCTGACTACACCAGCTGTTGGCAGCTGAGGGAACCCAAGGGAGATTGTCAAGGCTGTTATGGTTGGTTCACTGTGTTAACTTGAGAAGTCTTGAAGCTTAACTTAATAACTCAGCAGCTCTGCATCCTGGGGTGTAGGGAACAAGGTCTTCCCTCTCTCCCCTCTCCAGGACACTGTCCGTTGTGTCAATTTGAGAAGTTTAGAAGTTTAGAAGTGACTCAGCAGGGGGCCAGGGCCTTCACTTTGTAAACACCCTCATCCTGTTTGAGAGGAGGGGTGAGGGCTACACCCACCTGAGGGGCAGAACCTGCTTACAATACAAGGAAGAACAAGAAGCTTACTCTTCTCCACACTTTTTCCTCTTATTGCTTTGTTATCTTCTGCTGCCTGGAAGTGTTGCCCTGGTACCACGCCACCCTGCCTTGGAGCCAGCTGACTATGGGCTGAAACTTCCACATACTGTGAGCTAAATAAACCTTTCCTTCCTTCATTTTGGGTGTCGGGTATTTTGTCCCAGCAATAAAAGGAAAGTAACCAAGACAATCGTGAAGTCCCAAGGTTAAAGAACACACATGTACAAGACATCAGCAACCACAGCAGGCAGCGTGGAGTGAGAGCAAGAGCCCAAGAGTGCAAAGCTCAAGAGCCGCTGCATCCTTAATGTATAATTCTTATACAGGTTGTTATCTCATGTTTACATTCTTCCAGAGTGCATAACTAGCGTGTGGGTTTACCTGTGCTAAGTCATCGTTATGTAGCTGTATCCCACTGTGCATCTGTGCTAGACAAGCAGGGTCATGGCTTAAGGTGTCCTTCGATGTCCTTGAGCTTTGAAGCAGTCCCAGTGGTTCCCCAATCAGTGAAAGTTATTTTAAGAAATCAGTTTACCCCAATGAGTATGGTGGTCCCCTCACCCTTGGGCATCCTGGTGGAATTCCCCGTGCCTTGTAGCCCATCCCATTTCCCAGCAGCTATTCCTTGCATCCACAGCCACATAAATAAACTTCTGCCTGGCATTACTTTCACCTCTAACTTCTTTCTGTGAGGAGCCTGAGTCCCTCTTTCTCCGCTGGGGGCCTTCAGCCCTGCCCAGTCTTGCTTAACTTCTCCTTTCTTCCTGGGAGTGAAAGTGAGGAACGTGGAGAAGGATGTTGGGTGAAAGGAGGTTGTTCAAGACCCAGGGCCCTGCAGAGACCACCTGCCTGACACTACAGTATAAATCTATACATAGATTCTGTTTTTCTAGGGCACAGGTCCCCACCACTGGACCACAGATCAGTACCGCTGTGGCCTGTTGGGAACAAGGTCGTACAGCACTTGGTGAGCAGCACACAGACAAGCAAAGCTTCCTCTGCACTCACAACGGCTTCCCATCTCTCGAATGAAGGCCTGTGCTCTGCCTTCTGTAGGGTCAGTGGCGGCGTGAGATTCCCGCCTGCGCTCAAACCCTTCCATGATATGTGCATATGAGGGTGTAGGTTGCCTAATCCTTACAGAAATCAAGCGCCTGGTTGTCTGAGGGGGAGCTGAGGCACTGGGGGTGGGAGGAGCTGCAGCTACAGATTCACATCAGCAGAGAGTTAACTGCATGGAGAGCAAAATAAATCTGTCGCTTGCACCTTTGTGTCAAATCCCCCTTGGTCAGTAGCAAGTGACAAGTTGCCTCTGGTGGCAGGTTTTAGTGTCAGGTGTGTTGTGTCTGTTTCTCTAGTAACCCTGACTGATACAGTGGTCCTGTTGTGTCACCAGCATGCGAGGCTCCTGTGTTGTCTGCTGTAGTTCTCTCTACATCATGGGTTTGGTAGCCTCCATGGACCTCAGTAACTTGCGATGCTGGGCTTTCCTCTAGGGTCATCCTGGAGAATACTCACACTGGAGGGCCGGCTAAGAGCAGGCTCACCATGGGGCTGGGGTGGTCCTCTCTCCACAGTCTCACATTCTCAGGGACAGCAGTGACGGTGCTCCATTGTCTGTTCATACACAAGCAAACCCTGCACCAGTGTCATTCACTACGCTGGGCCAGCCCGCTTTCTTGTCTGGGTGTCCTGCTGCGGGACTTGAGTTCTGTTGCCGATGAAGTTCTGCTGGAGGGTATTTACTTTCTGCAACCAGGTTTTAAAAATTTAAGGTAAACTTGAAGGCAATGCCAGCAAGATCTAATTGTGTGTGTGTGAAGGGAACCATATTCCTCCTTTTTGTAATTGCATTTTTTTGTTTGTTTTTTGGGGACAGGGTCTCTCTATGCAGTTCAGGCTGGCTTTGAGCTCACTTTATAGCCCAGGCTGGTCTCAAATTCACAACAATCCTCCTGCCTCACCTTCCCGAGTGCTGGGATTATAGGCGTGAGCCATCACACCCAGCTGTAATTGCATTTTTAAAGAAAGGTGAGTTTGTGAGTCTAAATAACTTAGCTATCTAAAACATAGCTCATCTGAAGAAGTATCCCTAACCGTGGTTGGGGAGAAAGAATGAAGATTCCGTCTTTACTGCTTTGAGCTGAGAAAGGTCAATGTAAGGGAACACAGGTTTCATTGTAATTTATTATTAATAACCCACTACAGTGGTTAATTACTGACATAGGTGGAAACTGCCAGAAGGAGCTAGTGATTAGAACCTCTTCCTATATCTAGCTTATTATTATGGCATTGCTTTATATAGCTGTTGGTTGCACTTTGCTGCTGGATGTTCAAGCCCAAGTTAAAGAGAGAGCTGTGATAATCACATTAACCTCTTGCCACCTATCAAGGTCAGTTACATCTCCTCAGGATTTACCTCTCAGTTCTTCTGCCGGTGTCCACCATCAGGATGAGTCACGGCCTTTGCTAGGCCAATCATTTTCTAGGAAATCATGGAAGACTTTTTTTTCCCTCTAGTGACTCTCCTTTGGCGCACTGTTCACTGTACTCAGGAGAGTTGTAGGCTATCACAGAAAAGATTCCCTTGTGTCCTGGGTCCTCATTGACCTTGGAGAGCTGGGGCTAAATTTTTAAAATAAAAAAATTATTTATTACAAAATAAGTCAAACAATAAAACATGTATAAAGAACCATCAAATGCCCATCCAGGTTTAAGTACTAATCAAAAATTTCCAAACTAATGTCCTGTGTAACTTTAATTATTTTTAATGCAAATATGAGTAATAAGCAAAACAACTTTGAGAAAGAGGAACAAATATCTTCTGACTTCAAAGTTTACTGTGCAGCTGTAGTAATAAAAACTTCATGGTACTGGTTAGAGACAGACACACAAATCAGCAGAACTAAAGAGAATACCCAGCAACAAACGTTCACATATATACCATTATGGCAAAAAATGGACTCTATCAAAATCTAGATGATATTTAGTAACTACTCTGACTATTAAGTGCTTGGGAGTTTAGGAGTCGCTGGGCCGGGAGGGCTCTTCCCTGTGGGTGGGATGTAGACCCTTGTTTAAAGGCTTCCTACTGCATTCAGCATCACATGAGGAGCAGCCCTTGCCGGAAACCAAACCTGGCACTGCTTGATCTTGGACTCTCAGGCCTCCAGAACTGTGAAAAATAAATTCTGTTCCTTATGACTCACGCAGTCTCAGGCATTTTCCTTTATAGCAACACTTATAGGCTCACGAATATTCTGTTAGTTGATTTTTAGCAAGAAGGACAAGACCATCTCGTGGGGAAAAGATGATCTTGTCAACAAGTGGTGATGGGAAAACTGGATATCCGCATGCAAAAGACCGGAGCTGAAGAATGCAACCATATACAAAACCATATCCAAAATTCAAGGCTAAGTGAATCAACTCAAGTAGACTTAAACATGAGAGCCAAGAGACAGCACAAAGCTGCTTAGACTTGACAGTGACTCCTTGAATATGAGACCAAAAATAGAAGTGGTAGAAGAAAGTAGGTAATTCCCACTTTATCAAAATTTTAAAAAAACAAATAAGTAAACAGAGCAGAAAAGCAACCTCTGAAGTGCCATAAAAAACTTGCAAATCATTCATCAGTAAGAGATTATCATCCAGAATATGTAAATCACTGCAACCCAACAACAAAATCCAAATAACAAGTGGGCAGAGGAGTTTTGCTTTGTTTTGTTTGAGAGGGTCTCGCTGTGTGGTGAGGGCTGGCTTTGAACTCCCTTGGTCGCCCAGACTGGCCTCAAACTCACAGCAATCCTCCTGCCTCAGCACCCTAACTGCTGGAAATACAGGTGTGCACCACCCCACCCAGCCTGGGCAGAGGATTTCAGTGTGCACAGGAGATACACAGCTGGCCTGAGCATGTCAAAACTGCTCAGCGTTACTCGTCACTGGGAAAAGGCAACAAGAAGCCAGTTCTCACCATTAAGGTGTTACATGTTGATGAGGGCGTGGAGAGATTGCAGCTCCTGTACATTTTTCCACCTCCATTGAAACGATCCTGTGATATGTATCTTTGCTGTTGTTTGTGTGGAGTATTACATCTATTGGTTAGATAGTGAACCTTCCTTGTATCCCTGGAATGAAACCTACTGTCACAAGGTACAACCTTGTGTTGTGTTTCATTCTATTTGCCAACATTCTGTTCAGGATTTCTGTTTATTTGTTTTATTTTGGTTTCTTAAGACAGGGTCTTGCCTTATAGTTCAGACTAGCTCGGAACTCACAGCAATTCTCCTGTCTCAGCCTTCCAAGTGCTGGAATTACAGGCATGCACCACCACACCAACCTCCCTGTTCAGGATTTTTGTGTCTATATTCTCTAAAGAGAATAACCTGCAGTTGTCTCTTTTACTTGGATCTGTATCTGGTTTGGAATCCATGTTAGACTGGCTCCTGTGAATGAGTTTGAAAGGACACTCTACTTTTTAGTTTCACTGAAGAGTTTGCAGAGTATTGGTATTGTATAGTCCCTGAATTCTTTTAGAATTCATCCTGGGGTTTTCTTAGTTGGTAGGGCTTTTATTACTGCATCAATCTCATTGTCTGTTACAGGGTGTTTGTATTTTTTTTTTTTTTTGTCTTCTTGGTTCCACTTTGGTGATTTCATAACTGTGTCTAGGAATCTGTCCATTCCTTTAAGATTGTCCAGTTCATTAAAGGACAATTTGTCAGAGTAGTTACTAAATATCATCTAGATTTTGATAGAGTCCATTTTTTGCCATTTTTGTTTCTAATTGCATTGCTGTGTGTCTTATCTTTCTTTTGTTTTGTCTTATGTTGACACAGGGTCTCACTATGTAGTTCAAACTGGCCTTGAACTCACAGTGATCCTCCTGCCTGAACTCACAGTGATCCTCCTGCCTGAACTTCCCAGCTGCCGGGATTATAGACGTGCACCACAATGCCATGCCTGTCCTTCTTTCGGTACATTTGACAAGTATTTTTCTATTTTGTCTATTCTTTCAAAGAACCAGCTGTTTGATTCATAGATACTTCATATTGTTTTTTAGTCTCCTTTTCACTGATTTCTTCTCTGATCTTATAATTTCCTTTTTTGTGCAAGCTATGGATTTTAATTATTCTTTTTTCTAATTTCTCAAAGTGCATGACTAGGTTATTTATTTGAGTTCACCCTGTTTTTCTAACATAAGCATTCACAGCAGTAAACTTCCTTGTTAGAGCTGCTTTCATTGTGTTGAATAGTTCTGGTATATCTTAGGATATAGCGGCTACTCCAAGATGTAACTAAAACTTATGTCCATCAACAGAAGACTGGATAAAGAAAATGTGGCATGTATGCACAATGCTAGAGAAAGATAAATTTCAGTCATGTAGGAAAATGGATGCTCCTTGAATCCATAATGTTAAGTGAAATAAATTAGATTCATGAGCTTAAATATCACGTGGTTTTTCTTACATTCTTCTCGTACATATGTTCTTAAATGAGAAACCCAAACTATAAATCAAGAACAAAATATAAGATAGACAATAAGAAACACGGACTATTTCTTTTGCAGATGGGAAGGGAAGAAAAGAGACCTAAAAAGAATTCATATGTGCATAAATACATACCAAATACCACTATGAATGTATTTAGTATGTACTGCAAACACATACTAATAAAATAATAAAAAAGAAACAGAAAAAAATCTAATAAACAAGACTTCCCCCTGCATGATAGGCAGCCTCTCTCTGCTATCACCATAGCCAGGAAGGCAGCTGCATTGAGATAAGTACGGGGAAGATCCTCAGCCACGAAGAGCCAGCCTGGGCAGCAAAGCCACCACTCTCCTTGTCATCTGTCACCTCCGTGGTGGTTTTCTCCCAGCTCAGAACCCTTTGGCTGTTGTAGGTCTCAAATAACTTGTCTGTTTTATCAGACACAGGTGTCAGGAGCCAAAGAAGGTCTTTAAAATATTGACCTCTATTGCTTTTGTTTTTTTTTCTGGAAACAGGCTGCTATCAACTAGTCAAGCAGGTGATCAAGGCAAACAGTGCATCAACTTAAATTTAGTTTTGTTTTTTAATGGACACAAAACAACATCAAATTGTCCATAATATTGGAGTGTTATAGCAGTACATTTTTCACTGCTGTGAAAAACATGAAACAGAAAAGGGTTATTTTGGCTCCTGGATTCAGAGATTCCAGTCTATGGCCAACTGACTCCACTGCTTTTAGACTGTGGCAAGATAGCAACATCATGGCAGCTGGTGGGGGAAATCTGCTCACCCAACGACTGCCAGAAGCCAGAGAGGGAGGGAGAGCCCGAGAGGAAGACACCGGGACATGATGTCGTCCGCATGGTCACACCCCCACGGCCTACTCCTTTCAACCATGTGCTACCTCTTAATAACCTTCCAATAGGTCACCCGGGTAGTTAGAGCCTTTGTGGCCCCCCTCCTGAAGCTCTACCTTTGAACACGTGGGCCTGTGGGGGGTCGTTGTAGAGCTGAACTGTAACAGGTGCCGTTGAATTTGATCTAAGTATTAAATGTGAATATGTTCTCCTTGTTGTGGAGAGTACAGAAACATTTTTTAAAGCCTTGATTCTGCCTTCCATCTACCTTACCCCTGAATGATCAGTAAATTAAAATTAAGCTGCTGATATACATATATATTCACAGATATACACGAACATTTTTATTAAAATGTTTACATTAATTTTTAAGTAACACAAAAGCTCCACATATTAATGGAATAACCAATTGTTCCTTTTTTGTGTGCCCTAAATGCATGGTTTAGGCATGTAGAGATTGCCTGTTTTGCATACTCTGCAAAACTATGCCCGATATCTGCTGGCCTGCAGATAAGATCCACCTCAAGACTATGAACTCTTGCCAGGCATGGTGGTGCATGCCTGTACTCCCAGCACTTGGGGGCTGAGGCAGGAGGACGGCTACAAGTCTGAGGCCAGCCTGGGTTCCACAGTGAGTTCAAGGCCAATCGGAACAGCATACTGAGACGTTGTCTTGGGGTGGCAGAGAGACTATGAACTCTCCGAGTCACTGCTGCCCTTGGCAGCTCCATGACCCAGAGATCACCTAAAGGCACGCGCTGGGTCCCAGTCGTCCTCTCTCAAGACCTTAGGCCTTCTACAGAGGTTCTTAGGTCTCAGATAAAGTTTCTGGTTTCTATCGCCACCTTGTGGCCATATTTCCCTTCATCAGCCCTGCAGTTCCTAGATCACACACACTAAGGGATGAGCCCGGCTCTCCCTTGTCATCCTGTCGGTGAGGGTGGCACTCAGTCTCCCCGTGTCCTTATCTACAAAGCGGGAGTCCTGTAAGTGCCTGCTGGGAAGGACTGCGGAGAGGATTACATGGACTGTGTGCATAAAGAGTTCAGCCCCAATGATGCGAACCTTTTAGAGCTTTCAGTGATGACAAATAGCTGGTCGTGGTCACCACATCCACAGATCATGTTAATACCCTGGCTTGGGGCCGGGGACATAGGTCAGCCGTGTGGTGCCTGCCTGGCAGGCACAAGGTCCTGAATTTAATTCCCAGTTCAAACAAACAAAACTCCATCTCGATCCCTAGATGCTGGAGTTCAGATGCAATGCAGTGTGGCTTCGTATCAGTTTTGTCAGTACTCTAACCGGAGATGTTTGCTACACCTGGTGTACCCCAGGATAATTGACTTCTCTGCTCAAATACAAAGCTGTCGTGGCCATCCCAGTGAGAGTCTGCTGGGTCCCAGCTGTGAGGAGCCGGGCCTCCGTACCACACTGTCCTGCGCCATCTCCACAAGTGTGGGACAGCTTTGCTGTGGCACATCTGCCCACGGAAGTCTCCTGGGAAAATAGTTCCATCTGATCCATGCTGGAACTTTAATTTGTTAAAGAAAACTTTTTTTTGAAACAGAGTCTCAACATTGTGTAGTCCAGACTGGCCTTAAACTCACCATGTAGCCAGGTTGGCTTTGACTTCACAGCAATTCTGCTCCAGCCTACCAAGGGCTGGGATTACAGGCGTGCACCACCACACCCAGCTTAAAGAATGCTTTTAACCCTTGTTTTAAAAAAATTAGCTATTTTTAGGGTCAGGATTTAGCTCAATAGCATAAATACCCTCTTGGCAAGTGCAAGATTGTGAGTTTAATCCCTGGTACAAAAAAAAAAAAATCAGCTAGTTTTATATATGGACTTTTTTTTTTTATTGGTACCAGGGATCGAACTTATGACTGTCTTCTTACAAGGCAGGTGCTTACTCCACTGAGCTAAATCCCCAGCACCAGGACTGTTTTTTAATAAATAAATCATGCGCTATCTACAAAAAAGAAATCTCTTGAAAACAATTATACACACGCACACATATAGTATGTTCTGTGTTTTGTAACCTACTTCATTCAACATAAAATACTGGGATAAAACATCACATCAAAAACATAATTTTAAAGCAGAGCAATAATTAGTGAACCTTCCATTGGAGGATACGTAAGTACTCTCCATTTTTCATTCCAGAAAAAATTTAGCAGCTGGGTGTGGTGGTGCAGGATTGTAATCCAGGCTACTCAGGAAGCTGAAGCAGAAAGACTGCAGTGTTGAAGCCAGCCTGTCCAATTTGCAAGAGGGTGTTTCAAAATACAATTTCGAAAAGTCTGTGGGTGTAGCTTAGGAGCAGAGCACATGCCTAGCATGTGTGAGGTCCAAAGTTCAATCTCCAGTACTGAAAAAAATTAGTGCTAATTTCTAGTGTTAATACAATGTTAATTTTTGCCTAGTTTTTTTTAAATTATAGAAATGAAATTACTGGACAAAGGGATATGGATATGCATACTTTAGGAACTTTGTTAATGGGATTTTAGTGAGAAATTAAGGTAGTAGATTTTTGATGTGTTTTTTTTTTAAAAAATACAGCTAACACAAAATTCGCCATCATGACCATATTTAAGTGTGTATTTCAGTGGTGTGAAGTATACTTATATTGCTGTACCACCATGACCACCATTCATCCATAGAATAGCATTTGTCTTACAAAACTGGAATTTTAGTTGGGTGTGGTGATATGCACCTATAATCCCAACACTTGGGAGGCTGAGGCAGGAGGATTGCCATAAATTCAAGCCAGCCTAGGCTACATAGCCTGTCTCAAAAAAACCAAGAAAGAGAGACTGACAGAGACAAAGAAAGGAGAAGAAAGAGAAAAGAAAACAAAAAAGAAAAGAAAACTGGACAAAACTTAACAGGGCCTCAGAGAGCTATAGGATTATTACCAAAGATCTAACATCCATGCTATTGCTGCTCTAGAAGTGCTCTAGAAGAAAATGGAAAAAAGAAGGGAATAAAAAGTACTTAAAGAAATATTGGGTGAAATTTCTAAATTGGGTAAGAGAGATATAAACATACACAATCAAGGGACTGAATGAGCCCCAACAGGATGAACCCAAAGAAAACCATATCAAAACACATCATAATTACATTTCTGGTCAGAAGTGGTTGTGCACACCTATAATCCCAGCACCCAGGAGGCTGAGGCAGGAGGATCACCATAAATTTAAGGCCAGGCTGGACTTGATTGCTAGACCCTGCCTCAAAAAGCTGAAGTTACACTCTGAAGTGGAAATAAAAGAAACAATGAACTCAACGGAGGAGAACTGGCACCTTACTTTAAAGAGAAAACAGTGGCCAACCTCCTCACATTTCTTATCAGAGACACTGGAGCCTGAATGGAGGTAAGGAACACTCTCCAAGTGCTGACAGAAAACCCCTCTCAACCCTGAGCCCTGTGCTGCAAATGCTTCCAGCTGCAGAGCTGGGGTCTGGAGCCTTGAATGTGTGTATTGCATCACAGGGTCCGTTTTTCCATCCCATCATCCCTGCAGCTGGTTCCCATGGCCAGGAAAGCCCTGGCATGTGCATTGGAGCGTCGAGGTGAGCAGGGCTAGCAGGGAAGTGGGGCGCCCTTCCTTGGGCTCCCCTGCACCTCTTCTTCACGGTGTAGTGTCTGGATGAGCAGAGTGAACAGATAGATGTTGTGCTCTACTCAAAAAACAAGGCCTCATGGTGAAAAACGGGGCAAGACCCCAAGATGACAAACAGAGCAAGATGTCTTTTTAAAAGAAGCGCTTTTATTTTAGCTGGCCCAGCGACACAGTGCAGATGGAATTTGCAAAGCTGTGCAACTGAGTTAGAGTTTTGACTGATTTTTATAGTTTATTTATGATTAGCTCATTGATCATTAAGTACACAGTGATGAGAAACAGAAATAAGGTGGGCCTTTGTTCCCCTTTGCTTGAGGTCAGAGGCATTTCACAGTGGGTGGTTAGCCAATTCATAGCCCTTGGTCTGCCAATTCCAGGAACATTTGTCTCTCATAAAAGTAACAATGGTTGACACAGCATCATTTGTCTCTTACAAGGGGGACAAAAGTTGACATTGCACACAGGTTACTAAGGTAGCAGGGGATGAAGCATTACAGAACAGCAGAATGACATGGTCAGTTAATTTATAACTATGTGGTTGGTGCTTGGTTACTAGGGTAATGAGCTCAGTCAGAATGACAATATTACTAATAACTATCTTTTTAAGTAACTATTTTTGTTAATTATCTTTTAATCAATTATTTTAATTTTTAGCATCTTAGTATAACATTCCCCACTGATTTTTGTCAGTGACCCAAATCATTGGCTCATGGAATTTTTAAGCAGTGGTATTTGTTCATAAATTTGTGTCCTTAAAACCATGAGTTTTATTGTTTGAACCTGGTCTTTGACATAATTTATTAATCTGTTTATAATGCAAGGTCCAATTGTTAAACAAGTAAGTAAGATTAACAGAGGTCCAGAGGTTGCTGTGATTAACATTGTCAACCAGGGAGATAGAGAAAACCAATGCTCAAACCAATTCTGTTTAGCTTGTCTCCCTTGTTCTCATTCCTGTAGCCGCCTTTTAAGGCTGGTCATACTTTGTCTGATAACCCCAGAATGATTGGCATACAAACAACAATTTTTTTTAATGCCAGACAAAGGCCTCCTTCCTTTAGGAACAGGAGATCTAGGCCCTGCCGGTTTTGTAAAACCATCTCAGTCAGTGAACTTAAAGCATCATCTAATTTGGAGACAGAGTCACTAAGGGCTGTTAAATCTTGGTCCATGAGTGCATGTAAGTGTCTATAATTTTCTTTTCCAATTATTAAGCTGGACACTCCTAAACCTATTGACCCTGTCAACCCAACTCCCAATAATATGGGTAAGAGTACAGGATTTTTCTTCATTCGGACCAGACTCTTTAAGTCAAAGCTAGGGAGCAAATGACTCCTACCATTATCTCCAGAGTACCAATACACTTGGGGAAAAATATGAACCAATATGTAAAGCTCAGGGTTCTGGGTGAACAGGTGATGCATAGAACATGGAGTTATGCCACAAGTACAGGCAAACCAGGTTCCGTTAGGAGCAACAAGGTGCTGATTAGCAGGATAGGAAAAATTATGACTCACAACTGAAGAGGTAGGATTACAGAGTGCAGCATAAGGGGAAGTGTGCAAGGAGTAGGAGGCAGAGTAAACACAGGTTCCTGGAGCACCCTGTACATTGTCCATTGTGAGCAAAGGCTTAGCATCCCACCAACAAAAGGTGCATCTGTACAGGAATTTAAAAGTTGATTTGCCATAAGCAATGTCTAGAGGCAAGAAGGAGCTAGAGATGGCACAGAAATCGCAGAGGGCAAAAAGGTCTCAGGAGCAGGAAGTCTAGTGGAGGAGAACAGAAGATGGGGCCTCTAGAGTGAGGAAAAAGGTAACAACCCCCTTTATTTTTCTGTCAAGGAGATACAAATTTAGAACCCCAATGTCTACAAAAATATTTTGTTTCTATGGTCTGTGAACACCTATGATCAGAGGCTGGCTGTTGGTTTTGGGAACAAAGATACCAGCCAGTGGACTGTAATTTCTTTTGAATACATAGGTCCCTGTAAGTCTCCATTAGCAACCAATCAGGCAGCATGACATGTAAACCCAACAACATTTTTTTGTTTAATTTTTGTTGGGATGTTATCTAATAGGGAACATAAATCTATCTTAATTATCTCACAGACAGTAGCATTGGCTACCAATAATTTACTAGTGAAATAGTAATTTTAAGTTTTAAACAGTGGATTACAAGGTATCTCCTTGGGGTGTCCATGAGGAATAACACCTAAGAACAAGATTATCAGATACATTTGGCAATCTTAAGCTTTAAAGAATCCTTGGAGGGAACAACAGTCCACTTATCTGTAGGTTGATTGCTGTCAGAGGCCAGAACTGGCATGAAGTGGCAATGACGAATCGAGGCAGGCTTTTTCGTGACTTTGACGGCAGTCAGAGTGCTGAGGACCACGGTGTAAGGGTCTTTTCACCATGGTTTGAGAGACTCACGGTGATGTCTCTTGATGAGTAGTGTCCTAGGTTTCACAGCAGGACGTTTATCCTCAGGATGGGCTGTAGGCATAGGTTGTTGTTCTCGGAATAACTTGATAGATGTGACTGCTTCCATCAGAGAAATATGATGGAACTCTGGATAGTGGGGCTCATCTGTCAAGTCTGGTCGAAGCCCCATGAAATGATCAGAGGGGCAAGGAGAGGTCATCATCAGACAGCTGAGTATCTGGGTCTAAAGACACTGTCCCCTTAAAACTGATGGTGTCGGAGTCGCTCCCGGCCGGCAGGAAGAACACACGACAAGATCTGGCAGTGGCTAGGCTCTCTTTATTTTCCTTCTCCGCACAGTCTGCCCCGGGATTCTTCCCGGCTGAAGCCTCTACCGGTCCGCTCCCCGCGGCTCCTTTCGTGCTTCTTCTCCCGAGCGGGAGAGGCACTCGCTTATATGCAGGCACATCATCCAATCAAGCCGAAGCGGGTCAGGCAAGCTGATTGGCTAACCTCACTAGTTACTAGGCAGGCTATTTTATAGAGCGGGCGATCAGTGCAACCATAACAACCCGGAAGCAGGAAGCGGGCACCATCTTGGCATACTCGATGGGAGGGGTAATTTAGCTTAGGCTTTGCTCTTTCCTACAGGCCGTATGACCATCACACAAGGTGACCTAGCATTGCTGCGGCTCCCAACATGATGGTAGTCAGATCTAGAAGTAATGCCTGATAGTGCATGACTCGGGAGTTAGGCAGCCATCTGTCCGGTGAAGCTTTGATGAGAGTCTCCAGTGAATGAGAGGAGATAATTAAGTTTTTGTCCAAATGTCACCTTTTGGGCCATTTTTACCAGGAGGGCCACCAAGGCAATCATCTGTAGGCGATGGTTGTCACGTTATCAAGTCTCTTGGAAAGATAGGCAGTAGGCCTTTGCCATGGTCCTAAACTCTGGGTCAGTACTCTTTTTGTTATCCCTTGTTTTTTATCAACATAGAGGGAAAGAGGTTTTTGCAACTTTGACAGAGCCAGAACTGGAGCTTCTGTTAAGGCTGATTTCAATTGCTGAAAAGCCTGGTCTCGTGAGTCTGTAATCTAAAGCAGGAAATATCTTACGGCTCCTAGAAATTCTCATATTTGCTTTTTAGTCACAGGAACTGGAATCTGTTGAATGGCTTGTACCAGCTGGGAGGAAAGAGTCAGTTCTAAGCAAACTCTAATAACTAACTGAGGGGCATTTCTTTAAATCTCTCAAGCCTTTGCAATTTTTGCCTAATATCAGGGGCCGACAGTTACAAAGGTGTTATTAATGGCCTTTGTCTTTTTAGATGTTACCAGATCTACAAGCGTACAAATGTAATAGGCCTCTAGCAATCTCTCCAGAAACCCTGAGGGAGACTTATCATCTAATTTTCTCACCTCTGCTACTTGGACAAATTGGTGGGTTTTTTGGCAGTCCTTAAAGGCTTCTGAGAACAACTGGCGATACTAAACAAGAGCCTTTTTACCTCTGGTTGTCCGATGGGGCGGGACAAAGGGAAAATACGGTTCTGGCATTCGGGATCAGAGGACAGGTTTTTATTTGGAACGCACACTGCTTTTCATCCCACAACATGGATGGGTTTTTTATTTATTTTTTTTTTTACTGTAAACAAAACCTGCAAAATCTGCTGGCAGTCATCCCAAGTAGGGTGATGAATGGAGAAGACAAATTTCAATATCAGTAGGATTTCCTAATGCCTGCCCCTCCCTGGCAAACAGTTTACCCTTCCCAAAAAAGATTTGCCCCTTGCCCATCTGGTGAACTCAGATCTCTCATCTCAGATGTTCAACCAGGCCTCTCATCTTGCAGGTGAAAGTACAGACGGGAATCACAGATACTATATTTCACTTATGAAGGCAAAGTAAGGTGGGCCTCGATGCAGTAACGAATTTCAATTAGACTTGTAGGTATGAATGAAAAACAAAATAACCAAAACAAAAAGAGAAATGCCTGTAAATTAAACATCTCAACAGCAAGGACTGTCAACCTCAAAGAGTAGTCTTGCCGTGCTGTGATCATTTGGTTCACTGGTTTGAACAAAAGGCAATCCTGTCTTGAGGGCTGGCTAGCAGAGATCAGTTAGGATGTGTGAACGCTGAGAAAGAGCAGGAGAACCCAGAGAAACCACAGTGCAATGACTTGTGTCTAGTTGTCCCCACAAAGCCTCAGGCAGTCATAGGTGGGGCTTTTTGGAGATGGCTGGATCCCGTGTGTGATTCTGGGATTTAGGGTACGTGCTGCAGGGATCCAGGATGTGATGCTGGGATCCAGGATGTGATGCTAGGATCCAGGATGTGCTGCAGGGATCCAGGATGTGATGCAGGGATCCAGGATGTGATGCTAGGATTGAGTCACAGTGTGATGCTGGGATTGAGGGTGTGAGTGCTACCTGCCCCAAACGTGGGCCCGCCTGAGTGTAAGAGGCAGAAAGAGGGTTCCTGTGGTTGTCACTTGCCGCCTGCTTGCTGCCTGCTGCCTGCCCTTTCTTCCCGTGGACAGTTCCTCCTCTGCAGTGCCTGTCTACCATGCCACCCTGCCTTGGAGCTGCCCATCTATGAAGTGAAATCTCTACAACCTGTGAGCTAAATAAACCTTTTTTCCTTTAACTTTGGGTATTGGGTATTTTGTTTCATCAATGAGAAAAGTAGTAACCAGCAAAGCTATAAACATGTTCCCAAATCAATCAAAGTTTCTTTCTTTTTTTTATCTTAAATTACTGGGCATTGAATCCACAGCATTTGCACTGAGCTAAATCCTCAACCCTACATTTCATCTTTACTTTCAGAAAGGATCAAAGTTGTTAAATTGTGCAGGTTGGGCATGAATCCTTGTGCTTAAGCCTCATACTTTTGGCAGGTGTATGCAACCACGCACCTGCAATTTTAGTTATATATACATTTATTTTCTATTCATTTTAGTTTTGTGAATATTGAATAACAATTAGTTTTAATTGATGGAGTCAGCCCCTCGGTAGACAGTGTAGACTGACTGGAACGAAGCTTACTATTTAACATTTACAAAGTTAAATTAGTTTAAAAGAACTTTAAGTTTTGTATCATGACAAGTGTAAGCCAAAACCACTCTGAGTAAGGTGGGGTTTAGGGCACACATGACTCTGAGAGTAGAAATATCCAGAGCTAGGTAAGTGTTTCAGGCTGTACATCACCTTAGGAGGCATGAAAGTGGTCCAAGCCAAGGGCTCCAGTGCTAGAGGAGGACCCAGACTGTATCTGAGTCCCAGATGAAGGACAGTGAAATCCAGTGAGCAGCTGCCTGCAGGAAAACGGTGGCATGAGGAGACAGCTGAGCTGAGAAACCCCAGAGAGCGGCTGCACACAGGGGTGTGCTGGTGGGGCAGGTGGGGAAGGGTAGCAGCCCTGCCTGGGTCCCCTCCCCACCCTCAGGACCCCTGCGGACTCTGCCTCGCCCTGTGATGCATGCTTGGGTACAGAGTCCTCCCCTTGCCCGTCAGAGCCCAGCTTGCCATTCAGACCACAGAGAATGTGCACTGCTTTCTGCAGTGTGGTGCACGCCGTGGCCAAGCTGCGGCCGAACTTTCTTTCATGCAGACTCCAGCTGTACCCTTCTGGGTGCTGTGAGGTTACCCTCGCTCCTGTGCTTCCTGTTGTTGAAAGTATTTTTACCAACATTGGAGAAATGGGGACACCCCAAAGGTGCCTGGGCTCCCAACCCTCCCATCACATCACAGGGAGCATGTTCTCCAAAGCCACGCCACTCGGTCTCTGATGAGCAGTCCTGCTGGGTCGTCTCCTGTGTCCCAGCAAGCAGAGTCGGGAACCGTTCAGCTGGGCCATGCGTGAAGTCTCCCGGAGGGGCACTGGCCCACTGCCCAGCAGGCCCAGGACAGCTGACACTGGGTTTCCTTGTCTCTGGTTCTCTGAGGCCACAGTTACAGGCCACACACTGCAGCCTACTGGTAGAGCGCTGGGACTTCTGCTTTGTCCCTCCTGGCATCCTGACACTCAGAGAAGAATCAAAATAAGGGGTCATTTCCTGGTGCAGGAAGAAGAGAAAAAAGAAACAGACAGCAGAATGTTTTCAAAAACAATTGATTTTGCATTTCCAGCTGAGTTCTTCAGGGCCAAGGTGAGAGTCCGTTACTGATGGCAGGGCTTGGCAGTCTCCTTTACTTTTTTGAACTATAACAGCAAACTAGAGGAGCGGCATGACATAGTGGCCCCTGTATCTCTGTGGGATTATGGGGGATCTGTTATACTAAAACTGTTATACTAAGATGCTGAAAAATTAAAATAATTGATTAAAAGATAATTAGCAAAAAAAATAGTTAAAAGGATAGTTATTAGCAGTATTGTCATTCTGTACTGAGTTCCTTACCCCAGTAACCAAGCACCAACCACATAGTTATAAATTAACTGACCACATCGTTCTGCTGTTTTGTACACGTCACCCTCCCCAAGTAACCTGTGTGCTATGTCAACTTTCGTTCCCCTTGTAAGAGACAAATGATGTTGTGTCAACCATTGTTCCTTTTATGAGAGACAAATGTTCCTGGAATTGGCAGACCAAGGGCTATGAATTGGCTAACCACCCACTGTGAAATGCCTCTGACCTCAAGCAAAGGGGAACAAAGGCCCACCTTGTTTCCGTTTCTCATCTCTATGTACTTAATGATCAATGAGCTAACCATAAATAAACTATAAAAATCAGTCAAAATTCTAACTCAGTTGCACAGCTTTGCAAATTCCATCTGCACTGTGTCGCTGGGCCAGCTAAAATAAAAGCGCTTCTTTTAAAAAAGACATCTTGCCCCATTTATCATATTTATCATCTCGGGAATCTTGCCCCATTTTTCATCATCATGGAGCCTTCTTTTTGGATGGGTTACAACAAAAACTATCCCCCACTTTTTGGGGGAGGGATCTCCCATCTCTCAATGGTGGGGCCATGAATCCTATTGTCCCTGTCCCAGTGACTCTTGCCACACATGGACCTGCTTCACTATCAGATCTCCTGCACCTCCACACCCCATGAGTCCCCCCAGGATTTCCATACCCCTCATTTCTGTCTTTGTCTGAGCTCCAGCCTCAAACCTTGCCCCAAGATCTCCTTCCTATTGAGTCCTAGACTCAAATGGAGTCCCCACCCCCAGACCTCTACTCCTTTCTTCTACCCCAGATTGGGACCTGTGGTGTGTGGAAGAGCACAAGTCCTCTGATGACCCCAAATTTGTGATCTGCAATATGACATGTGGCTAAGGAAACCTGCAAGCTTCAACCAGCCTGAGGTCCAATTCCCGAGAGGAATTTGGTCTACCAAAGTCCAGGCTCTCTAGGTCAGTTTGTTTTCGTGGCCAAAATATTGCAGGGAACTTCCTTCCTAGAGATTTCTTCCTCCACAGTCAGACTGTCACCTTGAAAACAGATCCAGAGTCTTGGCAGCGCCTCTCTGTGGACTTCCAGACCGAGACTCTGGGTCAGTGGATGCTCTGATTGTTAGCATAACAGTTGGACTCTCAAGAAGAAAAGCAGTTTTATGTTGCTCTTAAAGAAGAGGGTCGGAGCTGGGGATTTAGCTTAGTGGCATAAGCACCTGCCTCGCAAGCTGGCAGTCATGAGTTCAATCCCCAGTACTGATTAAAAAAAAAAATTAGAAGAGGGCCACAGGTTTGCCTACGAAGTGGGGGGGGGGGGACAGAAACACAGCACTGAGGCCTGCCATGAAGGAAGAACTGCCACACTCAAGACAATCCATCGGATGACACGACTGGGGGCAGCTCTTCCCCCACCTTGACACTAACAGCCCCACCCTATCCAATGCCTGTTCCCCTGCATGAAGTTCTGAAAAAAAAATCACCAGATGAGGGCAGCTGCCCATCATCCTCCAGGGGGGCAGGGGCCTGGTTAAAGGGAGAGCTGAGTTCCTGAAACCAGAACAAATCAGAATCATCTCCCGTCCACACCCCTGAGGAAGCTTTTATCCCAAGCACCCCCCAACTGTGGGCTTTTCAAGTAGGCAAGGTCTTCAGGCTAAGTGCCCCAAATGGGAGATTTCTTTGTCTAGTAAGAAGAAACTGGTCTCTAGCATTAAGGATGGAAAATTTTTTGCCTTCAATCTTTTCCTCATGGAGCGTTTGACTGCCTCCAATAAATGTTCTTAAAAATGGTGTCTGGAGATAGACCCAAGCCTCTTTCTGCAAGTCATCACCTTTGGGGACTGCGGATGGAGAGAACCCAGCCTCACCAGGAAGTGATCCCCACCTGGAAACCGTATCACTTTCACTGTTTTGTTGGGTTGGGTTTTATTCTCTTTTGTTTTGTTTGATTGTGTTGAATCCCACGGCAGGAACAGCTATTTTAAAGATAGCAAGGCAAAAATGGTAGCTATTTTGGATTTACTACTGAAGTCCTGTTTTGCATTCATTGTTTTGTTTTTATTGTTTCTATTCTGTTGTTTGATTTTTACTGTGTCTGAAGGTATCTGCAGTTATTCTGAAGATCAAAAGGCATTATGGTAACTATTGTTGATTTCATAAGGTTTTGAAGTCCTATATCCCTTATACTGGTTTATCTTGATTGGTTTTATTCTGTTTCATTTTCCTCGGTTTTATCCTCTTTAAAAGAAAAAAGAAGAAAATGATGTCTTTACTGTGTGCTGAGCTGGGAACATGCGTGTTGGCTAATCCCTGGCTGCTGTTTAGGGAAGGAGAGAAGCCACTGCACGTCTTCCTGATTGCCTCTTCGTGTGTCTATGAGGTGACGATCCCCCAGGGTGCCTGCAGAGGAATGGATGCTCCCAGCCCCCAAGTGCCCAGTGAGATCTGGTTCTTCCTTCCTCACACCTCGCAGTTTGGCCTTGGTGACACGGGGTGGCAGCAACCCCCTCACCTAAAACAAAAAAGGTGGAAGGTGGACTTGGTGAGTGCGGAAGATTACAACACCCAACACTGCACACACTATGTGAGCACAGGGAGACTGGGAACAATACAGCGTCCCGAGCTCAGACCCCAGCTTAGGGGACTCACATGGGAAAGAGTGGGCCCAGAAGTTAGTGACAGATGAATATGGTCACAAACTGTGCCTAGTGGATGGAAGTGGTACGAGGTGAGCCCAGAAAGGTGCTCTCAGAAAATCCAGGCAAGCAAGTGCTCCACTTCTGTGTTCTCCATCTTCCTGTTTACTGGGGGGGGGGGGGGGGACCACAGGCAGTGGTCATGCAGAGTCCCGGGAGGCCCAGACAGAGGAGTCAGCCTCTGGGAGTAGAGGTGCGGAAGAATTCTGCAGAATTCCGGGTGCACGCTTTAGTCAATCCATCCACATCCACTCATTGCATAAACGTGTCATGCTTCTGCAACGTGCTCACCATTGATCTCAGCCAGGACGCCAGTGAGGAGCCAGTCAGACTGGAGGCTGAATAAACTGACTCTGGGTGTGGGTCATAGATTCACCTAAACTAGTTTAACCTTTGGTTATCCAGGGGCTTTGTGCTCTACTGGTCCATATGATTGATTGTTCTGGAGGAAGGAAGTCTTACAAATGCATGGTGTCTAAGGAAATGATTGTAGGACCTGGTTTCAGGGGAATGCTGCTGGGACAATGCCAGCCGCTTTGCTGAGATGTCTCTGAGAAAAGGCAAACGTGAAGACCAGGCATGGCCAGCTACGGTCCCTAGGATAGTGAAACACTCATGTCTTCACCACTGCACTTTGCCCTTCCCACATCCCGCATCTGCTCTTGGTTAAGAAAATGATAAAAAGTCAGAGAAAATTATAATCCAGGCTTCAGTCCCAGAGATGGTGGTCCCTGATCCCACAACTTTGTCTCTCTTATTTCTTGTCATTCGCTGCACCTCGTTTTAAGGACCTGTGTCCTCATAGAAACCAACGTCTGGGGACACACGCTCTACAGTTAAAAGCCGGCCACAGGAAAACAGGGAGGGCAGGAGCACACGGGGGAGATGCCCTAGGAGCTGGGTTCTGCAGGTCAGAAAGGGGAAAATACTGGGGAAAAGATTTCAGGGGGGAAGTGTGGGTATCATAAAGGCCCAGTGAGCTCGGGTTCTGGGGCCAAGGCAAACGCAGGAAGGACAGTGGAGGAGGGGAGGGTGAGCGCGGGCCCCAAGGCACAGATGTGACCTGTCATGTGATGTAAAGACTCGGGACAGTTTTGAGTCCTGTGCTCAGGGGTGACAGGTGGGAAGCAGGACATGGGGACTCCACATAGATCTCACTGACACGCAAGGGACTGAACACAGTGCAAGCATAACACAAACACCAGAATGACACCCTGGGTTTGGAGGTGGGTTTATTTAATGTCAGACAGGCACTAAATAGGCATCAACTGTCCCTCAAACTATTAGACCTCGAGGGCCCAGGGAGGGAAGCTTTCACAGGGTTGCCAAGGAGGGGACACAGAGGCAGAGTACTCGACTCTCTTCAATTGGTTCTTAAAATCGCTATCACAGTGACCTGTCCTTTCTTTTTTGTTTGGGTTCTTTTTTCCTGTGAAGAACCAGCTATTTCTAAGGGACAGAAGCAACCAGAACTGGAATAGGCATTGTCACCTGGGAAATGGAAATATACTGGCTGGGGGCATTTTCTGCTACAATGGGACTAGGGGGAGGATCTTGGAAAGGGCCCTGCAGCGGTGCTACAGCTTGGAGGGGAACATCCCCCAGAGGGTCATGTGTTAAAGGCTTGGTCCTCTGGGAGACTAAGGGAGGCAGTGGGAATCATAAGGACCTCATAGATGATTTGAAGTCACGGGGTGGGGGGGGGCTCCAAGTGCATGATGGGACTCCAGTCTCTTCCGTCTCCCTCCTGTGCTGCACACACTCCCAGGCCTGGCACGCTGTCTTGCCACAGACCCAAACCCAACAGGGCCAAGTGACCCTAGTCTGAAACCTTTCACCAGGACTGAGCCAAGACAAAGCTTTCCTCTTCGATGCTCATTTCTCAGGAATTTGTTCCAGCAAAAGGAAGCTGAGGAACACGAGGGAAGCACAGGAGTGCGCTGAGAAGCTGGCTCTGGTGGTCATCAAGGAGCTGGAGAAGGGAGGAGAGTCAGGCTGCTTGGGAGGTTGAGGAGGAATGGAAAGCAATGAGGAGCAGTTCTGAGACGTAGTCCAACAGCCCTCTGTGCGGCTGGCAATGCTTTAGCTATCACCCTTAGGAAAATCTCTGTAGGAAAACTGGAAAATGACAGCAAGGTGCAAACGCTTTACACCCAGTGGCGGCTGCTCCCCTGGAGAGCAGAGCGGGCAGTGAATCACATGCACCTTGCACTTCTGTTGGCTCCTGCTATACACGAAGGCTGTAGAGAGCAGGAAGCCTGATTTCCTCAGAGTTCACACTGCAGGGATTCCAGCAGCAGGTGAAGGCAGGGCTGGAGGGCAGGCTGAAGACTGTCAAGTAGGGGGCATTTGCAGTCTGTGGTGAGCCAATCCCATGCCACCTGCTGGTGATATAAAGAGAAAGAACAAGTATTGCTCCCAGAGACAGTCAGTGGGAGAGAAAGACTGACGTCCTCAGAACCCTCACCACGCGCAGGTACACCAAGAGCTGGTGCACTGTCCCTGCAGCCTGCCGTGGTAGGTTGGATGGTCAGGCAGAGCTCCCTGAAAAAAGGCAGCCCTGAGTTTAAGACTGAATGACGGGTGGGATCGTGTATAAGATCATGAAGATCTACAATGCTCTGAAAATCTGCGCTCCTGGAAACAGCTGAGATGCTGTTACCATACAGATGCTGCTCCTTCAAGTACAGGGCAGGGCCTGAGATCATCTCACCAAGCACGGAACGCCAATCACATGATTGGGGGTGGACGTGCAGAAACAGGCGCAGGGGCTTTCCTCTTCCAAGACACAGCACGATGAACAGGAGCGCAGACCATGTGCTTGGCGGAGGGGGTTCAGGGTTATGTTATTGCTGTTCTGCAGCCAGTATTCAGGTGCAGGGGCACAGCCTCAGGCTAACAATGACACGATGGGCACACTTCTCCCTGCTGTCCTCTCAAACACTCGTGCTCCGTGATCTCTCAAATTTTGCCTCCAAGAACACTGTCAATTTCCCAAAGAGCACAGGAAACTAGAATCAAGGCCACCCTTGAGGACATCAGTCCTTTCTGTCCAGCACCCCAGGTCAGTGAGTGGTCCCCATTCACCCCAAGCTCATCCTACACACCCGGAAGCCCGTGCCTTCCTCCATCCTCACCCACTCCACCTTGCGCTTCCCCAGATTCCATCTCCTGACTGCGCTCTCCAAGTCCTCGTCCACCACCATGCTAATTTGAGCCACCACAGCCTTCCACAGGGCTTTGTCCTTCACCCCATCCCACCACCCCATCGCCAGTGGGCAGGCAGCATGGACCGCAGCTCCCCATGCACGAAGCCAGACCCTGATGTGCGTGTGCCCCATGTGCAGCGGCCACTCCCTCAGGTCCGTCCCCTGGCTGTGGGTCATGAAGAGCAAGAGTGACCACAGGGTCCAGTGACTCCCCAGGCAAGCTGTCCACCTTTGGCTTTTATCTGGCAGAGTATTAACAGCTGCTCTTTTCTACCTTAACCTTGGAACACTTAGGATCTTCAGCACCTGGTCATGGAACAATGCGCATTCCAGGGCAGCTGCTCCAGAATTGCAGTATCGTATGTAAGATCATGAAGGAGATGAACAAGAGATAAAATTCCAATCCAAAAACATCCTTGGGGCCTCCAAGAAACTCCACTGTTTGCCAAGTTTGGCCACATGCGTGACTTCACAAGTTTTCGGTAAGATTATTATGTACACGTGAGGGCCACACATAAGACTTCTGAGTCCCGAGTGGGGGAAGTCCCTTCTTCTCCCCCCTCATACTGGAAACTGAATCCAGCTCCTGCACACTGGTCTTCTTTACTTTTTATTTTGAAGCAGAGTTTCATTTCATTACTAAGTTGTCAGGCTGAGTGACACGTTGGGCACACACAGGTTATACCTGCCATCCTCCTGCCTCGGCCTCGCAGAGCCTGGGAGGTGTTCACTAGTACGCACGTGGATCTCAGTTCTGAGAAGACATCAATAAAACTACCAAAATGTGTGAAGTAAATACATTCATGGAATGTCAGGGTGAAGGTCGGGGCTCTCCAGTAAACTGTGGAACCTGAGGAGATTATACCAGATGTTTTCACATAGCCCATCCTAATGTAAAGTTCAACCAAACGAAAGATAAACAAAGCATCTACATGGTTCAGATTCAAGGGTACTTTGGGGTGAACACATGGAGTCTTATACAATGTAAAGACATAAAGTTGCTATGTCTTCAGGAAAAAAATCATCAGAAAGACTAATAATTATTAAATTATAAAATATAGCAAAAATAAAAATTAAAAAATAGCAAGGAATAGAGCTGGGGATCTAGTTCAGCTTGCCTGCCTTGCAAGCACATGGTCACGAGTTAGATTCCTGATACAAAAAAAAAAATTGCAAGGAACAGCCACATATTTGTTTTCAACAGCAGCTCTACCACTAGATATTCTCACCAACAGTGCAAGAAGGTTTTCATTTCTCCGTATCCAACCCCTATTATTTTGGGGGGCTTTTGTTTGTTTGTTTGAAATTAAGAGTCATTCTAAAGGATATCCTGATCTGGTGGTACACACCTGTAATCTCAGCACTTGAGGGGCTAGACAGGAGGATTACTGGGGGTTCAAGGCCAGCCTGGGCTACATAAGAGAGCACAAGGCCAGCCTGCACTATGAGATCTCGTCTCAAAAAAAAAGAAGAGGAAGAAGAAGGAGGAGGAGGAGAAGGAAGAGAAGAAAAAGGAGAAGGAGGAGAAGGAGAAGGAGAAGGAGAAGAAGAAGAAGAAGAAGAAGAAGAAGAAGAAGAAGAAGAAGAAGAAGAAGAAGAAGAAGACCGCATTACATTTCCGTGTGTGTGGAGACTGGTCCCTCAGGTCAGGACTGTGAAGGTTATAATGCTCATTTCACCCTGTGTGACACTAGACAGCACCTGAGCAGATGGCAAGTCACACCTGACCTTGAATCATGGCGGCTCACACTGGCTTGTGACCTGGACAACGGGTGCACCAACCTGAGCCTCAGTGGTGGTTCCTGTTAGCACAGATGGATAAGCTGACCTCACAGCGTGGTGTCGGGGATGCGAGTCACTTGATGAAAAGAACAGAGTGTTTCTAAACATAACAGTATGTGTGTTTCCCTTGGGGCTTAGTGACCTGCACTCGGCTGAGTGCTGTACAGGTGATGACACGTTTAAGCCTCCACACTAGGCCACGAGGTCACCATGAAACTGATGTAGGGGAATGAAACTCCCGACCTGCTATGTCCAGTACAAGTTCGTGTTCTCTAAAATCGAAGGACAAATTTTAGGAACAACGGAGGTTAAGAGCAGAAATATTTATTGAGAGAAAGTTTCTGTCTGAAAGAGAGACAGAAGGGGTCCTAAGTGGGTTGCCAGGGACTCTGTCTTTTGTAGACATTTTTATACAGCAAAACCATGAGGTGAGGTGGGTCTAAAGCTGGGGAAAACTGGACTCGCTATGTTTAGCCAATAAGAGTAACAGCTCAGGTAAAATTGATTAAATTGGGAACAAATGGGGAAGCGAGCTATATAGCAGGTGAGCGTTCTTTATGGATCAGTGACTCTTCCTATAGAGGGAGAGATGGTGACTCCTGGCTTCTCTAGGTGACCCATACCTAATCTCTAAGGATTATACTCAAGGGTGTGGTTCCATTTGTTTTGCCTTCTGTCAGGAGATCTGGCCCAGAGCAAGAGATATGTGTCTCCTCCAAGGTCATCTGACATCTGGTCCTCTGTGCTGGCTTCTTTGAGGGTCCAGCCCTGTCTAACTGCCTAGAATATTTCTAACTAGCTCAGCTGCCTGTAACAAAACCCTTTCCTTCTTTCATTTTGGGTGTCAGATATTTTGTCTCAGCAATTAAAAAAAAAAGTAACAGACATCATGAAAAGTTGTTTTCTTAAACCCAAGGACTTGTCTTGCAGGGATGTTCATTTTACCATTTTATACTTTTTTTATGTGCTTGAAAATTTTACAATGCCAAAGAAGAAAAAAGAAATAAAAATATTCCCTCATTCAGTGTGCCTCTTAAACTCAAAGCTAACCAGAAAAAAAACTGTAAATATTTTTTGGTAAAAAGTTATGAAATGTAAATAAAATACTTGAATAGAGAACACAACAGTACTATAAAAAAACAGGATTTGTGATCAAAGGTTTATTTCTAGAAAAGGTGAAAACTGTCTCGCCCAATGATCCTTTTCAAAAATATGTAAGATACAAAAATACAAGCAAAAAAAAAAAAAAAACCTTACCAAGCATATTGCGAATCCCCCAGATCTTTCACAGTTTAATCGTTACAGGAGGACCATTTCCTTTATTTCCCATCAAGTTAGGGACATGGAGACATAACATGATTGGCCAGGCGCATGCATCTTTATCCTAACTCAGGCTATGAAGCATGCCTCTGACCAACATTACAGACTTCTGTCATTTTTCTTTATGTAGTCCAGGCTGGCCGCAATCTCTCAAGGACATTCCTGCCTCAGCCTCCAGAGTGCTGGGAGGACAGGCGTGTGCCACCGCCTGTAATTTCTTCTAAAGCCTTTGATCCCATTTACTCCCAGAGGAGGGGCGCTGACTAGGTGCACTCGGGTAAAGCATCCTCCGCAGCGTTTCCATTTGGAACGCCCGGCACGCGGTCATGGCAGATCCAGCCGAGCCGGCCTGCTGACGCACCGGAAGCAGGACCTTGACCTCTGACCCCTGGCCCTGCGACTCAGCTGGCCATAATGTAGGCAGCTGCGGGTCCCCAAGGAGCACGCAGCCCCGCAGGTGCGGGCCCGCCGGGAGCCGCGTGCGGAAAGCCCGTCTCCCTCCCCGGCGTGTCCGGTGCGCGTTCGGGATCTCGCTGTAGATCGCGGGTCTGCACCGCCCCCGCGGCTGGGTTTCAGGGCTTCCCCGCGCTCCGCGGCCGCGGGCCGTACCGGGCCGGCAGAGGGAGGTGGGGTCCCGCTGTCGTCCACGCGTTTTCCTCCAAAACAGCGAAATCGCCACGTTTCCGAGAGGCTCGCGCCCCGCGCGCTTTCTCCCGCAAGGCAGAACAGGGTTTTTCCGTTCACAATTTCCTTCGCTTCCTAACGATCAGATGCTCTTTTTCATTAAATGCAGCTTTTTATGTTCAGATCTTTCAAATGGGTAATGAAAAAACTAAATGTAACAGTAAAGCAGACATCCCAACGTTTGTCCGTTGTGATGAGCTTGCCAGTTTGATATTTTGTGCTTCTTATATTCATTGAACAACGCTGTAAAGTAGGTCTTGATATTTTTTAAAAGCCTGAGTTTTTCCGGTTTATTGTTCAATCATATTTTGAGTCTGGAGGTGTAGTTCTAAAATGCGTAAGGCCCTGCATGTATTTCTTGGCACCGCACACAACTGTATTTTAATTTATATAATTTACATAGTATATATTTTACATATAGTTTATAAATTCATAATATATATCATTATGCAGTTTCTTTTAAAAATTTACTCATTAAAATATGGCATTGTGTATACTAGAAGCTTTCTCTGACCCATTTTCCAAATTTAGAAGATGTTTAATGATGAATTCTAGACTTTGTGATAGAGCAAATGGTGCCTTTTGAAAACATGTTTATTACTTATTTACAATTCATTTTGACGTTTAAAATTGCCTCCTGATCCAGTTACATGTTCAGGGCAGTGCCGAACTAAGTTGTTATTCTCCTTAATTATAAGGTAAATCATTTATTTAATCAATCTGTGGTGATGGATATTTAGTTTTTCAGTTTTTACCAGTGTATTACGTAGCACATATCATTCTTCATACATTTGGTGGATTATTCAACACAAGTGCCTACAACATAGGGTCACCCAGTTAAAATGTGTACAGATGCTGTTGTGGTCAGGGGTTGTACACAGAGAACAACTAGGATAGGACATGGAGTTTATAATATTTTTATAATGGTCACAGGAAGTTAACACAGGAGAATGCAGGAAATCTGTCCGCAAAGACATAGATTATTTGGTCAAGAGCCTAAACCCCACGGCAGTGTCCCACATGAGTCCAGATAAAAACCCAGAGCTTAGGACAATGCCTCCACGAGTCCAACTGGAAGTCCAGAGCCCACAAGAAGGACTCATGCCAGTCTTTTTTACAGATCCGTGCTGGGAAGACCCAAGAGTCAGCGGTGGAAGCCAGAAAGTCTATGCCAGCAGGGTGAAGGAGCTGTGCTAGTGGGATGAGGGTTCTACGCTGGAGCCGAGAAGTCACACTCACAACAAAGAGCAGGGCTAGCCTGAAAGGCACCACGGCTGTCCTCAGCAACACAGAGGCCCCGAGCTCCTCCGATGACAAGCACAGTCGTGTACGTGTCAGGAAGCAGCGTGACAAGTTCATCCTGGAGACCAAGCAGCATGTCTTTCCCTCTGGAGCCAGGAAGCAATGCTCGATGTGAGGACCAAAGCTTCTCCAGGAGAACCAACAGCTCAGACAGCAACTCATAGGAGAACCCACAATGCCCCCTTAACGCCTCAACCCCCTCAACATCTTCTCCACCTTCTTCTCCACCTATTTATCCTGGCAACCCTCCTCAGGTGGAGCATCTTCTCTCAATGCATGCTGATGTAATCCAGCTGGTGTTAAGTTGACTACCAGTTCTCAAACCATAACAGAGCCAACAGTCTGCAGAAAAAACATTCCATGCTGTTTTGGCCCATGCATTTCAACACCAAATAGCATGCATTTCTGATGACTGAAGAGGTGCTTAAGGTTAAACACTATACTCTACCCTTTGCTTTTTCTTTAAAACAATAAATGCTTAAGGAATTACTATTCATGTTCTAACAGAGGAAATGATTTACACATACATTCATTTAACATTTATGAAAACTTATCGGAGGCCTCAATTTGAATAATGGAGTAAATACCCAAACTTGTGTTCCATGCTCTAATATCCTGTCCTTTGGCATTTACATCCCTCTATGTGCCATTCTTAGAAGTCCATCTGTGTAATTCTCCTCCAGAGCCCCTAATTTTCTACTTATATATTCTTTCTTTGTCCTGACTTACCTGTCAACTAATTGAGCCATCTGTCATGAAATACTATGAGGCTAAGCTCAGGACACATCTGTATGCACATAAAGTAGATCACCGCATACATCTCCCAGAACTCTTACCTTGAGCGGAATTTGTATTTACCACAGCAATTCCATGGCCTCCACCGAGTGAACTGTAATGCCCTAGTCACTCCTGGATGATGCACTGTACCTTGCAGATGTATCTATAAAAGCAAGATGCAGAAAGGTGCAGTGGTGCACACATGGAACCCCTGTACTCTGGGAGGCTGAACCAGGAGGCTGAGCCCAGTTTGGGCAACATGGTGACTTAATGAGACCCTGACTCAAAATAAAAGCTGAGGAGGTAGCTTGGCATAAAGGCCCTGGGAATCTGGATTTCTGTCCCCTGCGTTAAGTGATTTTAGTGAACTCCCCATGAGGCTGTCAGGTGTGCTGCAGGTCATGTATTAGCAGTAGGAATATACACACTGCGAGTGAGCCACATGTTTAGACAGTTGTACTTGGATCTTATTTTTTTCTGGTCTACTATTTACCATTCTGTATAACAAAAAGCATAGCTTTGTGCACACCCAATATTTTGATTCAGTGAGCAATGACAAAAATTCATGATGAATATTTTGGTTCCATAATCACTGGCAATCATGTTAAGGAGTTAAATCTCTATCAGTTATTGATAACAAACCTGAAACTACTTTTCTTTTTTTGAGTGGGAGGCTTGTTGAGACAGGGTCTCGCTATGCAGTTCAGGCTGGATTTCAACTCACTTTTTAGGCAGTCTGGCCTTGAACTCAGAGCGATCCTCCTGCGTCAGCCTCCCAAGTATGAAGATTACAAGCATGCACTACCACATCCAGCTACAGAAACAACTTTTCAAATGGAGGATATTACATGAGGTAAAAGCATACCTTACTCCAAATCCTTAGGACTCTCGAGCTGTAGAGACTCTTCTAACTTATGAGCGTGATATGTCTCCACTTACACAGGTCTTGTCTTTTTTTAACCAGTGTGTTATACTTCATGAGTAGTAGTGAGAAGGTTGCCTTGTCTTACTCTTGATCTTAAAGGAAAGACTGTAAGGCTTTTGCCATCAAATGTGTTGTTCGCTTTAGTTATTTTGCAATTCCTCTTTATCAGGCTGAGACAGTTCCCTTCTGTTGCTAATTTACTGAGAGTTATGGGTATGAATGGCTGTTGGCCTTGGTACAGGCCTCTTCTCTTATCAACTGGTTGATTTTCAAGCATTGAGCCCACCTTGCATTTGTGGAACGTATTTACGGATATGACTTACTTGTATTTTATTGAGAACTTCCTAAGAAAAACTGGTCTTTTTTGTGTTGTCCTTGTTGGGCTTTGGTATCAGGACCATGCTGGGCCTTGTGAAGTGAGCTGGGAAATGTACCCTCCACATGAGGAAACATACAAAAAATCAACAACTGGGATCACATTGAGTTAAAAGCTTTTTGCATAGCAAAAGAAACCACCAACAGTGTGAAGAGACAACCCACAGAATGGAAAAAAAAGGTTTACCAAGCTATTTCTCAGACAAAGGCTTAAGATCTAGAATAAAGAACTCAAAAAAATCATATCTCCCAAATTTAAAGACCCAATCCAGAAATGGCCATCTGAAATGAACATACATTTCTCAGATGAAGAAGTAGAAATGGCAAATACGTGAAAAAATGCTCAACATCACTATTATTCAAGAAAGGCAAAGTAAAAGGACACTGAAATTCCATCTCACCCTAGAAAGAATGGCTGTCATCAAGAGATCAACCCATAGTGCTGGTGGGGCTGTGGGAGAAAAGGAACCCTTCTCCACTGTTGGTGGGAGTGTAGACTGGTGCAACCACTATGGAAGTCAGTATGGAGATTCCACAACAATCTAAAACTAGAGTTTCCATTGGACCAGGCCGTTCCCCTTCTAGACATCTTCCTCAGAGAGTTAAAGGCATCAGGCCACAGTGGTACATGCATGGTACACCCATGTTTACCGAAGCACAAATTATCATGGCTAAATCTGGAAACAGCCCCCACACCTATCCGAAGATGAAAGGACAAAGAAAATGTAGTATTGTGATACCATGGAGTACTACACTGCCATAAAGAAAACAAATATGAGGAAAACAGATGCACCTCAAGACCAGTCTTAAGTGAAATAAATCGGACACCTGAGTTTAAATATTGCAGTCTCTCGTGTGAGAAACCCAAAGGGTAACGTGGAGCATAGTGGAGGCCAGACACTAGGAATCAGGAAGAAAATGTTCAGACGGGAAAGGGAGCAAGAGGAGGAGGGGAAGGGAAGACAGGGAAAGCGGGGAGGGAGAGAATGGGAGACGTAAGACAGACGTAAGATTGTACAATGGCAGGGAAGAAGGCGAGGGGAGGGAATGGGAGAAAAGAGAATGAAGATATGTACAGGCACAAACTCCCGATAAGGAGTGTAATCTCTGTGTGTGACAAATATGTACAAACGAAATACAAAGTTAAAAAATATCAACCAGAAAAAAATTTTAGTGTGGTCTCTGGACTTCGTGGGACATTTGATTCCTTTTCTTGTTTGTGATGAGGAAAGGACTGAGATGCACTGAATAAGTAAAAGAGTTTTGGCCCAGACACGACACTATAGCTGGTAAAGCCTCGGGCGGAACCAAGGAGCTCCATCTTCCCCACCCCTAGGAATTTACCTCTGGTGCCAAAGGAGTGCCAATGGGTTACCTGTGCATCACTAATGCCCCTTAGGTTCCACCCCAAACCTAGGCTACTTATATACCCCCACTCCACATGTCCCACAGAGAGCTCGCTGACTGCGGGGGGAGATGCCGCACCCCAGGGGCTCTGGGGGTCTCTCCCCGCATTCTTAAGCAGTTTCGGCTCCACGTGGCGGCTCAGCTCTGTGTCGGTCCGGCTACCCACCGTGCCTGTACGATCAGCCCCGTTCAGGGTCTCAGTGTGTAAGGTCCAGTTTCATGCTGTGTCCCAACTCTGCCTCCCAGCTCTCCCCCACCCTGCACCACGTGCCCACTGCCACTCCCACCCCCACCCTGTGCATTTCCAGGGCAGTTCCAGCCCCAGCCCCCACTACTTGCACTGCCCCCTCGCTAGGCGTGCTCTGCCTGTGTGCTAGACCAGTCCCCGGCCCAAGCTCAAGCGCCGGACCACAAACACACATAAACAGCAGCTTGGCAGCTCAGCTCAGAGATGCTATTTTTTACATTCTCAAACCATTTAATCAAGGTTAAATAAGCTGACAATAGACAAGACTTTGGCTGATAAATGGGGAAGTGGCCACCTGATAATTTTACCAGCCTTGTTTATCAATTAAAGCCTTCAGCAATCTCCTAAATGTTTAACAACCAAAATTAAGAGGTAATTATAAATTCCGTTTGCTATAAACCACCAGTATTGTTCTATGTTAAGCTTACTGCCTATATTATACTGTATTGTCACCGAACTCCTGTTTAACAACTAAAATTAAAAAATAATTATAAATTCCTTTTGCTGGGAACCATTAGCTCTTTTCCAAGACAAGGGTTATATGATACATGCAAAACAACAAAACCAACACTGTGGCAGAAGCCAAACTTAAACCTTTCCCAGCCTGTCTGCCTGCCAAGCCATAATTAACTATATTCAACTGATATTAAATAACACCATAGCTGATTTCTCTCCTAAATAAAAAGGTAAAATTAAACAGGCTGTCCTCCAAAAATCAGATGGCATTAGACATTTTAATAACATAAAGAAATACTTATATATGGCATAAATGACATGTCAGTTCCTAAAATTCTCTGGACCTGTCATAAATACCCTGTTGATTATATTTGACTCCTGCATACTTACTTAATTCTACAGATACCTTCTACTGTAGATCCCACAACAAAAAGAAAAAACTTGACCTTCAAACTTCCATAGAGACCTTCTTAATACAACTTTTCGTGTTTTCAACAACAGAGATAACAATAACAGTGACACTTGGAGTTCTGAGACAGGTAAACCGACACAAGGTGAAGCTGCCTGGGCCACCCCCATGGACCATGCCTCAAATGCAGCAGAAGACATTGGGCAAGAGAGTGCCCCATCTTGGCGATCCTTTGAGACCTTACCCCAAGGCTACTGGACTGTCCTAGCCACCAGAGAGTGGGTAAGCCATCCTAACTTCTAGCCCTCACAAAATGCCAACACTGCCAGATTCATCGCCGACAGATCTGCTTAAACTTGCTGCTGAAGACTGACAGGGCTCAGGGCCAACAACAGCCCCCTTTATGGGTGTCTGTCTCAGAGTCCAACTCCCACTAAAAGTCTCAGATAAGACATTCTCTATATTTGTGGACATAGAGGCCATATATACAGAGTTCTTCCTGAGTTTTCAGGCCACTATAATAAGTCCTCAAGCTCTAGGGGGTATTGAGGGTCAACCTATCCCATTTACAAACAGGGCCTATTTCGCGCAGGTTCCAGACTGCTTCTTCCCAATCCACCCAGTGGTGCCATATCTTCCCTCCACCACTCACTCTACAGTTCTAAATCTTAAAAATGCTTTTTATTCCCTTGTGTTTATACAGGCTGACCCAGACACTGAGGCCTCAACAGCTTTCACCTGTTATCGCTAAACACTCCCCCTCTTCCTTTCCTATTCACCACTTTCTCAGACAACCCTGATCAAGACTGACAGATAAATTTTGTCTTCTCACTTTGTTTATAGTTTTTCAGGATACATAAAAGCCTTTCCTACAACCAGGGAGACTGCTGATATATTTACTAAAGTCCTATTACGGCAAATCATTCCAAGGACTACAACCAGGTTAGAGCGACCCATACCTGATATTCTTGGCAACCTCAACAGTGATCAAAGTTGCTAGACTGCCATCCTGGTTTCACATCACTCAGGCTAAATGGTGTCCTTCCAGCCCTAGATCTAACCATCCTTTTGCCTATTCATCTCCATTTCACCAAGGCCTCACAACCACAACTCTCAGGCTGTCATATTTTTATTATCCAATTTGGTTTCTAATTTCTTATTCTTTTTACAGCAGGACTCAACAGTATTTCCTAAAGACTCCAATGTCATGCATACCAGAGACAAGACTTACCTACCTACCCTCTTAACTTGTACCCTTTCAGATGGGGGAGTAATCACCTCTTATAACTTCACTCCTCCTAACCCCATATTTATTTTTCAGAATTATGCCTTACCATAGAAATGTTTCTACCTCAACATGGTCCTGATATAATGACGTATCAAAATCAAAGGCACCTTTCCTTCTACCTCACCTGGGTCCTTAAATATGACAGTGCCATGCCTCCTCATAACATCTTGTCTCTTTGTTTTTCCAGTCTGATATACGTGCATTCACCAGTGAAGTTGTCCTGACTAAAACACCTGGCACCAGTTTCTACATGGGCATCAACCATCATCCCGTTGACTCCCCTAGATCCCAGTACAGCACCCCCTTCCAGCAGGAACCAGTAAAGAAAGAAATCTTCGCCCCTTTTCATAATAATAATCATAAGACGGGATATGAAAGAGCTTTGGCCCAGACAGAACACTAGCCGGTAAAGCCTCAGGCAGAACCAAAGAGCTCCATCTTCCCCACCTAGGAATTTACCTGTGACTGTATCTTCCCCACCCCTAGGAATTTACCTCTGGTGCCAAAAAGTGCCAATGGGCTCCTGTGCATCACTAATGCCCCTTAGGTTCCACCCCAAACCTAGGCTACTTATATGTCCCCACTCCACGTGTCCCATGGAGAGATCGCTGACCCCCGGGGAAGGGGGGGGGGAGATGCCACACCCCAGGGTGTCAGGGGGGTCTCTCCCTGCATTCTTAAAATAAAGGTCATTTGTATTTCATCCTTCTTATCTTTTCAGCTGCCCGCCCCCACAATTCTATCAATAAGCATTTGGAAATCTTAGAGAGCTGAGTGTAGCGGCACAGGCCTATAATCCCAGCACTTTCAAGGCCGAGGCAGGAGGATCACAAGTTTGAGGCCAGCTTGGGCTACATAGTCCAGGTCAGCCTGAGCTATATAGCAAAATCCTGTCTCAAAAAAAGGTGGTAGGGGGTACTGAGATGTGCTGGGCCACACTAAAACCCACCTGGATGGGCAGATCTTGTGTCTGCTTTAGGAAAGATTGAGTGACAAGCTGAGCAGTTCCTCTGCAAGACTCGGGAACAAGGACACCTCAGATCAGAGACTTTACTCAGGAAGTTGAAGTAGGAGGGTCCCCATGCGTTTGAGACTAGCCTGGCTAGATGATGAGTTCAAGACCAACCTGAACCACTTAGTGAGGTCCTGTCAACAAAAAAACAACACAAACACATCCCCAAAAGACAGAGCTTGCCTTCTCAGTCAGCTACATTGTTAAACTGTGTACTTTGGAATCTATTAATTCATGAGAATAATGCATATTATTTTTAAATTGACATTCTATAGCACACAGAAAAAGTGCCCCTTTGATCACCTCCAAGTAGCATATTTGCTTTATGATCTTTATGAACACTTTAAAGATACAGGACGGTTTTTAAGCATCTGTTTAAAATACCAACTAAACATCCCATAGCACTCTGTGTAATGTCTGGGAGGAATGTACACCACACCACACTGCTTGACTGCTTTGCTGGGACTCCCAGCTCCCAGAGATCCTACACCCAGCAACCATAAAAGAACTAAAGAAACAGTTTCAAATCAAAGAGCCAGGTGTGTGTGGTGGCAAACACCTGTAATCCCAGCACTCGGGAGGCTAAAACAGGAGAAGCACTGTAAGTTAGGGACCAGCATGGGCTACAAAGTGAGTTCAAGGCCAGCCTGAACCATACAGTGAAACCATGCTTGGGAGGCCGAGGCAGGAGCATCATTGTGAGTTAGAGACCAGCATGGACTACAAAGTGAGCTAGAGGCCAGCCTGAACTGCAAAGCGAGACCCTGTCCCAAAAAAGAAAAAAGACCTAGTAAATCAATCAATCAATCAATCAATCAATAAAAGAAGACGATTTATTTGAAGGTGAGAAGGGTTAGGCAGACAGCTTGTCTGGATGAATAGCATGGGTTCAAAAGGAAAATACTTCTAGATTCTTGTCTGTAGCTGCTGTTTATTAGGCTCCTTTTCTAGCATAGGTTCCTGAAATCCAATTGGTTCCCTAGTTTGTCTTTCACTCTAACCTTGGTTTTCCTCTGGCCCGGATTTTTCCTGTCCTTTGTTGGAAGGTGGGATTATGGGTGGGGCAGTCAGGCCAGGTAGTTTTAGGATTAAGGATTTTAAAACGGAGGTTTCTCATACATATGGGTTTGTTTTGAGACAGAGCCTTGCTATGTAGCCAAGGTTGGGCTCAAACAGCAATCCTCCAGCCTCAGCCTCCAAGTGCTGAGGTACAGGTGGTGTGTACCACCACTCCTGGCTTGACATACTTCATTAATCATGCTACCTAGGACCTTCCTGTTGTGAATTTCTTCCTCATTCCTTCCCTTTGTCTAATCACCAATCTGGTCTGCAGAGGCAGAAGCTATGGAGTTCCCTGTCCCTACATGTACTTTTTTCTACTCAAAAACTGTATTTCCTAAGCCAGACTTCAGGTTTCTTTTGCCATAGTACATTAAGATTCACTGACTAAATGATTCACTACTGCTTTAGAGGACTTTCTCTCCCTCCCTCTCTTTTCTTCAAAGCCATGTCATTACAGATATGCCACATATATCTATTAGGCAGAAATACTCTAAGCAGACAGAGCCAGGCCCTGGAAGGAGTCGGTGCAGAACCTGAGAACACAGCTGTGGCTGGAGGCGCATTCCTGAAAGGTCAGGCTTAAAAATAAAAGATGAAATGACCACACCACTTCCCCAGGAATAAACAATGACATCCTAAACAATCACCTGGGTGAGGGACAAAGGCCTTCGCCCATCCCTTCCAGGAAAGGCCCCTGACCTCCCTTGGAGGAAAGGACCTTGGTCTTCCCATACCCGTTCCGCTTCCTCCACTGATCAATATTACCTGAGCAAGTCTACTTACAAACTTATTGGTCAGTCAGTTTTGTCCCGCTTTGATTTCAGACACATCTCAAGATTTTGCTATAAATCTTCCCTGAGAAGTGGGTTTGTGAGTAACCCACTTTCTGCTTCCCTTCTTACACAGAAGCTGCATTTCCCCCAGTAAGTATCTCCCACTCAGTCTCTGTGGGCCCTTAGAACTCACTCTTCAATCTTGGGGAACACAAACTTGCAGTATCAGACATCTGTAAGTTGGGGAGTGTAGGTCCCTTTATTATCTGGAGGTCCCTATATCACTTAGGCCCGAATTCCTTTTTCTGGAATCCACTTGTTAGCAAAAGGAAATCATGTAACATTAGGCACCTGGCAATTGCTTTGTTGCTTTCAGAAGCAGTTTTAGATCAGAAAAATAGGTTCTAGAAAGTGTGGTGTTTGGTGCACTGATGTCTCATTCCTGGAGCTCAAAATCCTGGCCAAAAAACCTTGGGGAGGAAAGGACTTCAGGTCACAAACAGCATTTAAGAAAAACATCTCCCTGCAGAATGTCCTGACATACCAAGAACCTCCTGAGGCTGCCTTAAAATGCTAGAAAAATAAAAGGAGTAGAAAGCATTTAAAGAATGCCTGTGTGCGAGTGCGTGTGGGGAGAAGGGGGATTCCTGCAGTGGGGTGATTTTGCCTCACACATGGCTACTATATCGCTCATCTAGGTGAGCCCTGACAGTTCCGTGCAGACGCCATTAACTCGGCTGACACTGCATACAGAACGCACATTCACTGTCCATCACAGGCATGGCCTCACCAACCAGCTGAAGACTTTACGGGCAGAGAGGAGAATTCTGCCTGGGGACTGTAACATGGGAACCCTGCCAGGGTTGTCAGCCATGGATTTGACACAATTATTTACTACTAAATACTACTAAAAAACAAGCAGGGGAAAATAAAAGGGGGGACATAAGCATTTGAGTTCCAGGCGTAAATGAGCACATAAATGATCTGAACAGAAGTGCAGCGGCACAGGCCTTCAACCCAGGCGTCCTGAAGGCGGACTCAGGATGGTAAATCTGAGCCCAGCTGTGTGCCACCACACCTGGCAAAAACATGCTTTATGTGGCTTGGAATTTCATGAGAAGAGTATTCTTAAAGTCTCTGAAAATGACGAAACCTTCCACTGTTTTATAATCTGAGCATATGAATGGCCATCAGCTTGGATAGATTGGAACCTTTTTGTGGTGCTGGGCATGTGCTGTCCTTCTGTGCCACACCCTCAGCCCTTCTGACAAACTCTCTTGTTTCTACTCATTTTCTTCATAACAGATTACGGCTCAAGTAAGCAGGGCACCAGCCAATCAGCTGCATTTTCTTTTTGACTGGGAACAAACCTACAAAGTCACAGGTTTTAGGCTTTTGAATACACAAGGACACACACAACAGTTGTTTAGCATGCAGGACAGTTTTTTTCAAACAAACATACACAACTCTTTTTCTCGCAGGGCCTGGTGGCACACACCTATAATCTCAGCACTTGGAAGGCTGAGGCAGGCTGAGTCAGGCTTCCATGGAGGGTTCAAATCCATCGTGAGATCATCTCAAAACCAAGAAACAAAAAATAAAAAGGCTCTCTGCAGAAAGTTAAAATAAGCACCCGCAATTCACCAGTTTAGTGCACCTCTGTCCTGTCTTTTAAATAAGCAAGTGTTTTTCTTTTTACTTACTACCTGTGTAATTATGTGCCTATTTTGTTTCCTTCTGAGTGTATTTTTAAGACAAAGATGAGATAGCCAAATCTAAATCTGACTGGGTGACCTGTCCTATCCTCTGTGATTTCACATCCCTCTTCCAAGGCCAGAGGACTATTTCTGCGGCATGGCCTTATCTCCTGTGGACCTCGAACACACCTATTACCACATATCTGAGATTTGTTAATCACAACTGTTAAATTTAGTTCTGCTAAGACTGAGAGGTGGCATGGGGCTCTGCCGTAAGAGCATGTAGGATGTCATCAGAAACTTGGCAGAACAAAACAAAACAGTGCTGGTCAGCCACGTGTATCCCATCTATCTTCAGGCTGCAAAGGTGTCCCTACCAACATGACTTTCAGCAAGTATCTAGACACCCTGGGTCAAAGGAAGGAACCTCTTGTCTGAGATCTAAATCGATGAACCTGTTTTGTTGCCTAGAAGCAAAGAAACTGTCCTGGAACAGCGCAGCCCATGCTAGATACAAGAGCTGGGTCAGTAGGGGCCTTCTATCCCACAGAAGGTGGCCACAGTTAACCATGATGAACTGTGCAGTGTGATTTCAAATGCCATCACTACAAAGAAGTGATACATATTCGAGACAATGAATATTCTTAATGGCCTCATTCGATCACTGTACAATGCAGTGTTAAAACATATTGCAAATCCAGGTATAATTAAATCAATTAAAAATAAAACTATGAAACTGAGTTGCATTAAGGTGCATGCAGTGCACAGCTGACAGGAAGTGTATCTTTTGGTTAATCTGAGATTCTCGTGCACACTGGCCTTGAAGGTATAAGGCTAGAAGTGATCCTTCTGCCTCTGCCTCTCAAGTAACTCTAACTAAGGTTGTGTGTCACTACACACAGCTTAACTTGAACAAGCCAAGTCAGTCCACACATTTAGTGTTTCCCTGATGTATTACTGCCAGAGTTGTCTTTACAGAGTACAGTATCTTTTTTATGCATACAAAGTCAGTGCATTAACAGAAGTCCCACTCCATATAATGAACCAATATTTATTATTTTACACTAAAATTTACTTTAATAGGTAAAGATTTATACTCTTTTTAAAAAATGAAAATTAAGTCTTGGAATTTTCAATATCATACAGCTGTTTATATAACAGTAAAGTAGTGGTAACCTTTTACCCTTGTAAAAATGTCACAGAATTCAAATCGGAAATTGAATCCTCAATGATTCAAGTGTTTTTGTCTTACACAATAAGGGCTTGGTCAGTGTTCAGGTAAAATTCCTGTGGACACGCTGTCCTCAGTCCTCTGTCACCTCAGCGCAGCAGGTCACACGAGAGGATAGCTGGCTGCAGTGGCCACGCCACAGTGGTTGTTCCTGTTTCTAGCGATTTTTACATAGCCATCTGCGCCCCATGTTGTACCCCAACTGAAACAGGTTTTCCATTTGGTTAAAAAAAAGAAAGGAAAAAATATATATTAGTTTCATTAATAGCTAATGCTTAAAAAACAGTGCTTACCACGTATCATGTACTATTCTAAGTTCTCGCACAGTCTATGTACACAACAGTCTGTCTCCAGAGATTGTCTTAAACTACTTTTTAATCAAAGGAGAAAACTGATCACGACAACTCCTGAGGCCTCTGAGAACTCAGAAGAAAATGCAAGGGCAAGCCAGGGGTAGGGGGGGGCATGCTTGTCATCAGTGAGGCGGGAGGTGATTATGAGCTGTGAGCTAAGTCCTGGGTAGGGTACACAGTGAGTTGCCTGGCCAGCCTGAATTACACAGTAAGACCCTATCTCAAAAACCGGAACCAAGGGGAGAGCATCAACTGTCGATGGGAAGGAGACACACAGAGATTATCCTTCAGCTTCAACAAAGTATCAGCAGAGGTGGATGCCTTACCTTGCTGGAATACTAGAGACAGAAATTAGCCCTGTATTCTACACAAAAATCCATTTCCTGAAGCCCTTGAAGCCGAATGTTTCAGAATTGAGAAAATTTTCACAATTTAGAAACACAGCATTACAAATACGCATTCGCTGACCTCAACGAGCTTGGCACCGTATCTTAGAATGAAACCGGACTGGGGCCGTGTGCCCCCTCAGCGGGAGAGAGGCTTAATGTTTCAAACCTGAGTTCCCAGGACCTGCATCCAAACGCTGGTCACATGCAGAAATTCTCATCTTAATTCCAAACACTGGTATAATACCTGGAGTTCCATACCTGTTCTTGATAAGCCAATAGTCCCCCTTCCCGGTCTCTGATGCATCAGTTCCATAGCCAACCAACAGCACGCCATGGTTCAGGTCCCTGCTGCTGCAACCTGGATCGTAATAAATGCCTAGGAGCATAAAATCAGCACGGGGTGAGAGGTTCCCAATACACAGGGCAACACCAATCCTGTCATTCACAGCAGGACAGAACCGCAACATTATCAGAAATACCATAAGCAAATTCCATGTAAGAACATAGAAAATATGGCTGATAAAAAGCCAACCTCTGTTCACCAGAAGTCAATGAAATTAATGGGAAGGAAGCCAACAGGTGGGGGCGAGGGGGGGTGTTAAAGAGAAGACATGTTACATACCAGCTCCCTAAAATGAATTTAACCATTACACACTGCAAACATGTACTAACACAAATTAAAAATTACAATCTATGAAATTCAGTATTCCAAGATAATTTCTACTAAGAAAAAACAAATCTAAAAAAATGAAATAAACTGCTGCCAAGCCTCAGGTGACTTTGGCTTTCATCTCTTAGTTAAAGTATCAGTCATTTCTTCTAACTAAAATGTCCATCTAAAGAAATTGAGACCACTCACATAGCCCCCACCAAGCCTTATATGTAAGCCACAAACTTTACAACACTAGTCAAAATCTTTTTAGAAAAAAGATATAGCAATTAGAGAACAGTCAGGTAAATTAGGCTGCGTCTACTTAACTAAGGAGTCATTTAAAAATACTCAAGGTAGCCGGGTGTGGCCAGCACTCCCGAGGCTGAGGCAGGAGGATCCTTGTGAGTTCAAGGCCAGCCTGGGCTACAAAGTGAGCTGAACTGCATAGTGAGACCCTATCTCAAAAAAAAAAAAAAGAGGGAAAAAAAAAATACCCAGGGAAGAGGCAGGGTGTTTAGTTCAGCAGCACAAGCGCCTGTCTGGCAAGTGCGAATTTGTGAGTTTAATCCCCGGTACCAAAGAAAAATAAAACAAAACAATAAATGTAATTTCAAAAATACTCATGGAGGGTTTATAATCATGGAAAAATGTTGTGTAAAAAATGGAAATACTGCATCACTACATTAAACACAGACTCAAAGCCTATACTGTCTTGGAAAGCAGGATTCCAGAGTCAGTCAAGGAAGTGCTCTGGGATTCCGCCTGAACTTCGGCCACACAGCCTGATAAACACCCACCTTCCTTATAGAACTGGAAGGACTGAAGGCCGGCATCGATAGCCACAGACAAGGGGCCTACGGTCGCCAATGCCTTCTGGACGACCTTCTCCCGCTGAGGGACATCCACAAATCCAGTGTCATTAGCTGCAGAAAGCTCTGGCTTGTACTTACACTCTCCATCCTTTTAAAGTTAAAGAGAAAGAGACATGATTAGCATTGTTTACCTCCTCCTGGGAGGCCTGAGTTTTAGAACTGAAACATCTGTCAATTTGTAGCTTATGTCTTTCAATTCAACACTGCTAGGACTCATCTTTGGAGCAGAGTATCATTAGCTGACCTGAAACTCAAAAATTAAATGGATGTTCTTTCCACGAGAAGCCCTTGACTTGCCCATAAGAACTACTTCTTTTTTTTTACAGTGGAGATATTTTTATTATATATAGAACAGTTTGCATACTGTGAGTATTTAATCAATCAACTGTCCACAGGCTATAATGAAGGAATAACAGTTTGGAGATACAGATTCTACAGCCTACAGTGAATTCTGAAGAGTACGCCCTTCCCCAAAACAGCTGGAGTGAAAACCAATTTAAGATACTTCACCTTACCTTTCCTACATACGGGTAAGATTTCTCGGCCTCCAGGCCTTTATTGTCCTTGACATACTGAAAGGCAAAATCCATCAGGCCCCCATTGCAGCCCTGATTGCCTTGAGGTCGAGAACAGTCTACAAGGTTCTGCTCACTCAGGGAAACCAGGTTACCAGTCTTATGGAACATCTGTCCTTCCAGGGATCCAGTTGCACTAAAAGCCCAGCAAGAGCCACACTGTCCCTGAAAAAGGAGTAAAAACAAGGTGGCAGTTTAAAAGAAAAGACTTGACAACAGTTTAAACACAGTATCTGAGTTTTCCTCATTTAAGGACCTACCCGTTTGATGTTTCATGACCATCTGTGCATCCTTGCCACCTGCTTCCTGACTTACAAGTGTTGCAGGAGCATGAGAAGTGGTGGTGGCGTCTACAGCACAGTACTGTTATGCTTGCTAACTGTACAGTACAAGTACAGCATTGCAGTTTTGTTGTTTTACACCTTACTTTACTCCATGTCAGAGTTAAAAAAAAAAAAAAATAATAAAAGCCAAGTCATCAAGCTGAAATCTCCTTTGACCATTTCTTAGTCCTGAATACTTTTAATGTACACATTATATGCAATTCCCCGTTTAGCAGACCAACGCGCAGGAACTGAACTCGGTCTTTAAATGAGGGACATCTAGTCCTTTAAAAACAGAGCACGGCTGGGAATTTAGCTCAGCGGCACAAGTGCCTGGCAAGTACAAGGTCATGAGTTCGATCCCCAAACAAAATTTTTAAAAATTTTTAAAAATGCTGAGAAGCCAGGCCAGGTGGCCCTCAACTGTAACCCTCCAAAAGGCAGGAGAATGGCTGTGCTTTTAAGGCCGTTCTGTACTACAGGATAGACCGTATCTCAAAATACAAAACAAAACACACACAGAGCAGGGAAAAAAAAAACAAACCATACAGAGCAGGCTGCTGTGAGGCCACGTTGGGAAGGGTTGCTCTTAAAATGCAAAAAAAAAAAAAAAAAAGTGAGCTGCTTGTCACCCTACAGTCTATCCAAGACCACCAATTCCTTCCTGGACTTCTGGAGGGCGTGAATCACTGGCATACCTGATTCTTCACCTCAGTCACATAGCCTTTTTCTCTCCAATCCACAGATTTGGGGAGCTGAAGAAGCAGAGGCTCCTGATACATCTTCCCTGTCTTGTGCTTCTGGTGTTGGAAGCCATTCATCACCTGCCTAAACTCTTCATTGGTCTTCAAGGAAAAGTAAATGATAAAGTTGAAAAGGTGGGATAGATGCCATTTGGTTAAGCAGCGAGGAGAGCAGTGCGAGTGAACCAGCACGCCCCACACTCACCATGTCTCCGAAGTGGTTCATGCCCAGGGTGAAGCTGTGTCTGCCCTGGCTGTATTCCCCATTGTGCAGCTCAATCATCCTCAGGTTCTTCTCCCACACTGCTCGCCGCCACCCTTCTTCATTCTAGAAGGAAACACACGAGATAGGCTGCCTTTCTCCTTAAAACTCAGCACACGCAGGGGGCTCCGCAGACAGCAGAAGAGAAACCATGGGAGGTGGCTTCACACTGCCTGGGTGCTGGTGCCCACCACTCACAATGCAGCCCTCAGGTGACTGCTGGCTGCCAGAAGCTGCTCTGGCCACAAACTCCCCAAATCAAGGCCCGCGCTTGGGAATAAAGAGACAGGATGTTACCAACCAATCCGTACAGTCGCCCGTGTGCGGCCTTCCACTGGTCCCACTGCGCATCCAGGGTCTGATCAAGTTTTGGAAGAGCTGAGACTATGCCCAAGCAAAGAGCTGCCAGGACAAATGACGGAGTCATGGTTCAAACACCTAGAGAGAAACCAGTTATTAACACCAAGCGTGTGAAAGGGCTGATGAAAAACTGGCCAGAGATTCAGTAAAAACAAAAGGCAAGTGTTTGATTCGGCTCTAGAAATGAAAAGCAAGTGCTGATGAGCGCTACAGCACCAGACAAAACTTCGCTGGAGCAGCAGTGATCGTTTGCGTTCTGCTGCGCCTCAGGGCACTCATGGCCCGGAATCTCAAGCCAACACCCAGAAAACAAGGAAAGGGGAGGTCCAGAAGTTTCCCCGGGCCGTTCACGGCATCCAAGCAAAACCTTTCGGCCGAGGCCGGCGGACCCCAAGTAGAGAAGGGCTCCTCCAGTTGGTCGGCATGACACCTCACTCCGTCTTTGGGACTAACGTCCAGGAGGTGAGCGCTGTGGGCTCCGGGAAAGCTTTCCGGTCGCCTTCCCAGGAGCGCAGGCCATCGATCCACGGAGCCCCCCACGCGGCACTCGGGCCAGGCCAGGGGACCCCGCCTGCTTCGGCCTCCGCGCCAAGCGATGTCTGAGAGGCACGGGGGAGAAGGGCACCCTAGCCCGCTCTGCCCGGCCCGTTCCCGAGACACGGTAGCCTGGGTGCGACGAGGCTCCGAAACCGAGCTGAAGATCCACGGAACCCTGGCTCCCTCCCTCGCCACAGGTTCCTAGCCCCAGTGCCGCCGCCCCGCTCAGGGCGGAGCGCACCTGGAGGGCCGCTACTGCGCAGGCGTTTCGAAGAATCCCAGCCGGCGGCGACGGAGGTCCGGGGATGCAGCCGACGTCGTCCACCCTGCCTTTAAAGCCCTGCGTCTGCCGCCCTCCGGGTCCGCCCCCTCTGCCCCTGCACTGTGATTGGCTGCGCAGGCTGAGGGGCGGGGCCCGCTGGCTGGCGGACTCGGGCACGTGACGCCGCTGGGTCCCCCCGCAGACCCCGACTGGGGCGGGGCGGAATGGGCAGTGGGGAGGCGGGACTCCCCAGGCGGAGGGATGGGGGCGGGAGGGGTGTGGGGTGGGGATGGGGGCGGGAGGGGTGGGGGTGGGGATGGGGGTGGGGGTGGGGGTGGGGATGGGGGCGGGAGGAACAGGGAGGTCAGAACTTGGGCGACCGAGTCCTTCGCTTCGAGCTCCGGGCGAGCCCCCGTGGGTCACCACGCACACCGCCCGGAGGACCTGTGGGTTCCGCCAGCATCTCCCGCGGGTCGGCGCCGGGCCCGCCGCTGGCTGCGGGTTGGTCTCTAGCGGAGATGGGGCAGATGCGTGGCTCCCCACAGCTCAGCTCCCAGGAGCTAGAGCCTCCACCGGGGGAAGACGATCCCTGGTCATTGTCTGGACCTGGGGGAGGGGCTGGTGGGGTCGCCGGGGCCGCTGGCGCGGGGCCAGGTAGCCGGATCCGGCTTTTCTGTCCAGGGGTTTCTCACCCACCTGCGTTTGTTACGGAAGAAAATCGGTTTAGTAAAGAGAAACGCGGTTGAGAAGGATGAAAACTGCTTTGACTTCCGGCACCCTACATCATGGGCTGTGTTTTAGTTTCCAGATGCACTGCTTCACATTTAATAAATTCACTTTAATAGTATTTATTTTACTTAATAATATTTAAATGTAAGAGTTGAGGTCACGCCGTTTGAGAAAATGATTTACATGGTGAAAATATATATCCTATAGAGAAGGATTTAAGGAAATCAATTCAGAAATGTTTCTGATTTCCAAAGTCATATAAGATGTTCTAGGTCCTGGCTTCAATCCCCAGCACCAGAAGAAATAAGAATTATACAAGAATCATATTCAATGTAGAAAATGTATTTTAGAAAATCAACATCCTTTTTCCGAGTCCCCCTGAAAGTATTTAGGTATTTTATTTACAAAAATGGCTTCACAATGCATATCAATTTGAAAAGTTCTACTGAAAATTCGAATGGGTGATACATTTTTACCTTTCAAGTAGATAACTAAAAAACTGGTAACTTTTTAGATGGAGGCACAAAGAAACGTTTTCAAATATTGGTGTGTTTTAAAAATATTTATATCTGTTGAAAAAGTACAAGTTCTTCCCTCTCAAACACCGCTTGGGGCCTAAAGTTTACTGATGTGTACAGCAAGGTGTTTGTTAATCATGGTGTTTGTCTTAGTCATCACTCAGGTGGGAATGAACGAAGTGGGAATGAATGAAGACCAAGCTGACCATAGGTTCAGAAAGTGAACCAAGAGGAGGCAGGCACTCAAAGGTGGAGAAAAAAATCCCTGTCTGTGGGCCCTTGGATTTGCCCCTGTTGGAAGTGTTTCTCCCCACCTCCCAAGCTGGAGGAGAGAGGAAGGGGAGGGAAGGAGGAGGAGAAGGTGGAGCACTTCTGTGATCCATATGGAGGAGTACATTTGCTTGAAGAACAATTAGAAATGGGTCATATTATGTGATCCGTCTGGGGAGCACTCTGGCCATTCTCTCTGCTCAATCTAGGGTTGGGAGACAGAAGGGAGGAAGTTAGGTGTGAGCCACTGAGTAAGCCCTGATGTTCAGAGCTGGTCACCTCGAAGGTCACACAGGTCTCTGCCTCTGTGGGTCAGAGTTCCAGTGCTCTGGATGTGATTGGTCCTCTGTGTTTGTTTACTGAGTGTATCACAAGCAATCCAAATTATTCTAACACGTGGGCTTTACAGCTACCCTTGGGCCACAGCTCCCTAACATTCATAGGGTGGAAAAACCTGCTGCTGCATTAAGAGCTCTGCCTTGAGCAACATCCTGGCAGCAGGCAGTGTGGCAGGCAGTGCTCTGAAGAATGGCATCCCCTTTGTTCCTTGGAATTGAAGAATTGGAGAAAACCGGGGTTTCTTTTATGTACCCAGAGTCTAACGTTAAACCAAGAAACAGCAAGAAGTGAGAGAATGAACCCCCAAGCAGGAGAGTGGAAGACACCATCCCAACTCAGTATCTGTTTATATCTGTACACGATGGGCTAAATCATGCATTGTAGAAAGGTGGCATGTTGGGTGTGGTGGCAACATGCCTATAACCCCAGCTGTGCTGCAGGCTGAGGCAGGGGGATCACAAATTCAAGGCTAGCAGGGGCAATACAGTGAGACCCAGACCCAGATAAAAAGAACGGCTTGGTGTGATGGCACACACTGCACCTGTAATCCCAGTACTGGGGAGGCTGAGGCAGGATTGTTGGGAGGCCATTCTGGGCTACATAGTTTAAGGCCAGCCTGAATGGCATAATGAGACCCTGTCTCAAACAAACAAACAGGGCTGAGTGCATGGTGCTGCACACCTATAACTCCAGCACTCAGGAGGCTGAGGCAGGAGGATCACCTCAAAATTGAGATCAGCCTGGACTACACAGTGAGTTCAAGATCTGCACTAAAAAGCTGAGATGTAGCTCAGCACTCTCTGGGTTCAACTCCCGATACTGATGATAAAAAGAAAGAATATTGGTAGTTATTTTGTCCCCCTCCTACACCCCGAAATACAGGGTAATGAATCCAAGGCCTTGAGGATGAAAGGCAGGGGCTCTGCCACTGAGATACATCCCAAGCCTTTTTGTTTTTCGTTTTGTTTTTTGAGACAGGGTGTCACTATGTAATTCAGGCTGCGCTCAAACTCATGGCAATTGTCTCAGCCTCCTATGCTAGGATTATAAACATGCACCACCCTTCTCGGCCCTAAACCTTCCTATTCCAGAGCCCATGTCAGTTTTGAGTTTGAGGACCTCCTGCTTCAGCCTAAAAAGCTGAAGTTATAGGTGTGTACCACCATGCTCCAATCTTTTTCCTATATTTTGATTCATACTTTGATTTTTTTTTTTTTTTTTTCAGTTTTTCGAGACAATCTCGTCATGTAGTCCAGGCTGGCTTTGAACTTTCAGCGATCCTCCTGCCTCGGCCTCATACAGTCTGCACCACCGTGACTGGCTGAAAAATAATTTTGACTAGCCTTAATTATTAAAATTATAACATCATAGTCTATTGACCAAGCCTTACCTGTGTCTGATAAAAGGTCGTGGGTAGAACTTCCCAATTTCTATTTAGCATGCAGCATCTGTGAAAATACATTCTCGTGTATTTTCTCATATAGACTCTCCTTGCTCGCTAGTGGTACAAGATGCAATTCTTTATCCAGTCTCTGGAAATTTTGGTTGTTTTTTGAGACCAAGTCTTGCTGTGTAGCCCGGGCTGGCCTTGAACTCACAGCAATCCTCCTGCCGCAGCCTCCCAGAGAGCTGGGATTACAGGTGTGCTCCATCGCACATGGCTGGTCTCTGGAAGTTTTAAATCATAGGGGAACTGGCAGATTTAGCATGGTGATATTCAAGACCCTGATTTTATACCTCTCCCCAGTGTAACAACCTGAGAATTACTCTTAGAAAATATTCCCATCTGCAAAAAGATTATCACCGACAACCATATGGAAAACAACCTCATACGATTTGATGTTCATATGAAGCTACTTATAAAATAACCTACTTTTCTGAATTGCCTCACCCCTGCTTTCCCTATAGTGTTAATCTGTCAGTTAATTTCCCAAGTACATAAATCAGATGACAAGAATTAAGCGCTGGTGCTCCTTGTCTCTTGTGGTGTAGTCTGAACATTTATTCATACAATTCACACGGGCCTTTCCTAACAGTTTTTCTGAGGCTCCCCTTTTCCATCATTAAACTGAAGCCAGGGTGATGACAAGCACCAGTAATCATAACATTTAGGAGGCTGAGTCAGGAGGATCATGCGTTTGAGGACAGCTGGGCTATGCAGCAAATCCAAGGCCGTCCTGGACAACAGCAGTCCTGATTTTACAGCAGATGAAGCAGAACATGACAGATGTGTTTGAACAAAGTCGTGGTGAAGCGTTAGGTGCAGTAAGTAACAAGCACAGGCCACGTGGAATTCCTCCCCCTTTAAGGCCGCAATTTATAGGTTCTCAGCAGAATGCCAGAGGAACTCTCAAAGCTGAAAAATAATTTTTTTTTTCTTTTTCAGTTTTGGTTCTTAAGACTGGGTCTCGCTATGTAGTTCAGACGAGTCTCAAACTCACTACAATCCTCCTGCCTCTGCCTCACCAGTGCTGGAAATAGTGTTTTGTCTGTCACCAGTGCTGGAAATAGTGTTTTATCTGTCTGTTTTTGTTTGCTCTTTGAGACAAGGTTTCCGTATACAATTCAGGCTAGTCTTGAACTCACAGTATAGCTCAGGCTGGCCTTGAACTCGAAGTGAACGTCCTGCCTCAGCCTCCAAGTGCTGGGCTTACAAGCATGCACCACCACACCCGGCTAGAATCTTTTAAAGAACCAAGGAATATTAGCTTTCTATGGTCACTGTAGCAAACGTCTACAAGCGTGGTATCTTAACACGACAGGGTTTCATTCTTTCACAGTTACAGAGATCAGAAGTCTGAAGTCAGTGTCACTGAGTTGGAGACGACATTGGTGGCCCTCTCCTCTCTCCCTGCAGAGGTTCAAAGAGCAAATCTGTGCTGTGCCTCATCCCTGCCTGGTGGTCTCATGCACTTTCCGACTGATTTATGTCCCTCCCACTCTAGTCTCCTGATTACTTCATCTTCTATCCGTGTCACATCGCCCTCTCCTCTTTCTTCAAAGGACAGCTGCTATCACATTTGGGACTCAGCCAGATCATCTGGGATAATCTCTCCATCTCCAGATCTGCAATCACATTCGCAAAGTGTATGCCGTTTAATAGTTATAAGTTCTAGGAATTAAAATGTGTATGTAGGGGCTGGGGAGTTAGCTCAGCGGCATAAGCTCCTGCCTTGCAAGCAGGCAGTCGTGAGTTCGATCCCTGGTGCCGATAAAAAAGGAAAAAGCCAAAAAAAAAAAAAAAAAAGTGTATGTAGTTTGAGCAGTGTGGCATGCTCCTGTAATCCCAGCACCTGAGAGGCTGAGGCAGGAGGATTGCTGTGAGTTCTAGGCTGGCTTGGACTCTATTAGTGAGACCTGTGGGCGGGGGGAGGTCTGATATCTTCTGGGATTCTATTTGTCTTGTTACACATAGCACAAGTGACAGTTTCTTAGGAAGTTTGATAAGTACTTTGTGCTGGCTGTAACCCCACAGCAACATGCCACCTGTTACTTCTTTGTTCTGTCTCAGGCTCAGATTCTGATCTCGTGAAACTGACTATGAGCAGCCTGTCCCACCTCAACTCTTCCTGGCAACTCTCAGCCCAGTATGACAAGGACTAAGACCCCAACTCAGCAGGGTTTACTTAGCCTGAGCGCTTGCAGGGCCACTTGTCCCATGGACTCTGAGTATGCAACCACCACTCCCTGTCTTTGCTGAGTTATTTCCAGGTTAGGCTTTGAGGATCCCCCTATTACAACAGGTCCCATGAATCAAATCTTCCCTTACCGAAGCAGATACTTGCGTTTTTCTTTCCATTCCTCGTGTCTTAGCTTTGCATAGTGGCAGTATGGCAGCCTGTAAAGTTTATCCGAGGCACAACTTTTTTTTTTTTTTTTTTTGTCTTTTTCCTTTTTATCGACACCAGGGACTGAACTCACGACTGCCTGCTTGCAAGCCTGCCGCTGAGCTAAATCCCCAGCCCCCAAGGCACAACTATTGCTAACTGAAAACTTTCCCCAGTTCCCCTTGTGCCTATGGACAGTGGCAAAGGCAGACAACCTTGTGCAGAGTCACTCGCACCCACCAAGGGCGTCTCCACCCGTGAGTGCCTGGCCCTCTTGGAAATCAGAGCTTTATTAGAATAGATCGCCTGTCCCTGTATGAGGACGGTCGGTGTGAAACTGTAGGAAGAGCCGAGTTGGCCTTTCATTCTAACAGGCTTCCCAGGGACGCAGAGGCCAGAGGCCGGGGTCTGGCTCTCAGCACATGTTGGGGCAGACTCAAGGTGGAACTGGGTCCCTTTCTAAAGCTAAGAAATAAGCTCTGTGGATCAGGACGGCAGGACTTACGCAGGGAGGCTGAGCTTTGGGACCTTTGCTCCCCACTTTTCCCTTACTTCACACTTGCTTGACAAACTCAGCCCTGGAGCCCGAGGGCACCAGCTGAAGTGGAACAAATCACGGAGTCCACAGGAGGGGAGGCTGCCAGGCCCACGGGCCAGTCGCTTGACTTCCAAGCGGATGCCAGCTCACCCGGTGTCACGCTGGAGGAGGAAGCACGATGAGCCACTCGGAAGGTATGCCACCTGCCAGGCTGAGGCCCCCATCTTCCTGCCCCACCGGCATCTGGAGGCGCCCAGCCCCATGTCTCCTGGGCGGCTCCAGCTCTGGCATTTCCAGGAAACAAAGCCCAGCACCTTTCCTAGGTGGGGTCCTCTCTCAGGTTTTTACCTGGTTAGGTGAGTGTCCAGGCACAGTGGCTCAGGGACAATCTTGGGATTAAAAAAGGGAGGTCGACCAGGGCTATAGCTCAGTGGCATAAGCGCCCGTCTAGGAAGTGCAAGGTCCTGAATTTGATTCCTGGTACAAAAAAAAGAAAAGAAAGAAAGAAAGAGAGAGAGAGAGAGAGAGAGAGAGAGAGAGAGAGAGAGAGAGAGAGAGAGAAACTCAGTTAAAAAAAAATGAGGTCCATTCCTTCACCAGTTCCAGAAACAAATGCATAAAATATTCTTTAAAGATTTTTCTTAAAGATGTCTTAATGTTAAAACAAGCAAACAAACAAACAAAAACTAGAAGCATCAAGTATCCCAGCTTGCCTGCCACCGCCTCAAAGACCAGGGAAGTCTTCCCATTCAGAGGTTTAGAAGTTTTGCTGAGTTACTACTGGGTCCACTCTGATGGCTTATATTTGTGTTTTGTTTTGTTTTGTTTTGTTTTTCTTGTGTCCAGTCCCCTCACTGGGCCTCCCCACCCCAGGGGGTTTTGCCTTCCCGCCTTGGTTTCTCTGCCCTTGAATCTGACCTACACCAACAACAAATGTTTCCCTATCTCTTAAAAAAATGCATTTCATATTCACAGGAATCTCTGCCCTGATGCTCACCTTCCACTCTGAGAGGAGGAATCAGCGGATGGCAGAAGGCATGGGGCCCCCCAGCTTTATGAGGCCCCTTCATGGTACTTTTCTGAGGTTTGGGGTCTAGCACCCGGGGTTTGCTGTCCAGGGACCCGGGAACACGTAACGTGGCCATCCGGAGGCCCGGGTGTCCCCTGCTCACCCACAGCTCTGCGTACGCCCTCCTCACACCCGCTCTCTCAGCCTTTGAATGCCCCTGCCTAGTAAAGAAAACATCATGTGTGCCGTGGAGAAAGTTCCTGACACTTGCTGCTCAGCGACCAGGGCCCAGGGATGGTCCGCACAGCTCTGTGCAAAGTTAGTGGGATTTTACTAACTAAATCTGGGAACCTGTAAAGAAGGTTTTCTCCAAGCTTATAATGAAATGGAACTGCATGATAATTTGAATGTTTTAGAAGTGATTCAGTAACTTCAGGAAGACAAGCAAAACTAAGTTACATTTCTCATCCCCTAGCCAAAGCATCTTGAAGACAGATTTATTGGTCTTCGCAATCTACTGGGTACCCCGGTGTGTGATAAATGTCCAGTAAATAACATTTGCAGAGGGATGGTTGTTAGACTCCCGGAGGAACTGTTGCCGATTTGGCTACAGATGCCTGGGGACCCTCTAGCTTGGTCCAAAGCCCCATGGGTCCCTGGTGGGCTTGGTGAATGTCTCTTTCTCCCAGAACACAGAAATCCTAGCCCCTCCTCTTGTCCTTGAGTGGCTGTGAAATGCCCCGGGAAGCTTAGAACTCCCTCCTCCTTAGAGACCTCCGTGAGGCCCCACCAACCTGGCTCTCCAGGAGCACTGCTGTCAGGGGAGCTTAGCACCCCATGCTGCTGTCATCAACAAGCAGGAAGGGAGATAAGACAGGACATTTTGCAAGTCCTGGGGACATCTGGAGACATCGGAAAATTTACATCAGACACTTCAAGGACTCTGCCCACTGAGGTCTGAGGCTGCCAGACAGCTTTAACCTCATGCTGACTGGGATCATCCCACCTGATGTCCCAGCTTTCTCTCAGTCCCTGTGAAAGGGGCATGCTTTTTGTTGGGGCAGCAGGTCTTCTGGTCTTATTGCGCTCTCTGTCAGCACCCAGGCACAATGAATTCCATGCCATGTTGCCTTTATACAGCCTGGTGTTCTCAGATGGGTTTTTTCCTTTATTTTTTATTTCATTACTATCATTACTTTTTGGTACCAGGAATCAAACTCACAGCCTCACACTTACCAGGCAGGCATTGTGCCACTGAATTATACCCCCAGCCCCTCTGCTGGTTTTTCCCCTTCCCCTTGTGTGTCACAACCCTTTACACCAATCAGAAGAGACTGGTGGTAGACATGAGCCTAGACACTATTTAAGGTTGGCTTTCATAGTATCCAGGAATACCAGAACCATAAAATAATTTGGTATAACGTTGTATTCCCACAATGAAGACCTAGGAAGGACACCCAATAGGAAACAGAGCCTGTTGTAAGTTCATTTGGGAGTTGCCACCCCAAAATGGGTGATAGGGATTGCTTTGCCCAGTTGTGTTAGAGGACTTGTCTGAATTTTACTTTAATCTTTTTCTGTTTTCTGTTTTGTTTTTTGTTTTTGGATTGTAGACACAGTGAAAGATAGATCACTTATTCTTTCTCTTCTTCCTGGTTTGATGTAGGTATAAGAGAGTTAACAAATAAGAATGTTTTACTGGAAACATTAAATTTTGAGCTGGGTATGGTGGTATACATCTGTAATCCCTGTACTCAGGAGGCTAAGGCAGGAGGATCACCAGGAGTTCAAGGCCAGCCCGAGCTGTGTAGCGAAACCCTGTCTCAAAAAAGCAAACAATCAATCCCTAAACTTCCACAACTAAAATTACAGACTATTCTAAAGCTTCCAGCTAAAACTTTTTTTCCATCTGCGGAAGCATCACATGCTCGAACAAGGCCAGGGATCTGTAGGGACTGGACTTGGTCTTTCATTATCACAGCCGGTCTGGGGAGCTAACCTGGTCCTGTGACATTAATCTCTTCCCAGGGTAGCATCCCAGGGTCTAATCCTCTTCAGCGAGCCTCCATCTCCTAAAGATCTGCAGTCTCTCCAGCCGCCCCAGAGGTATCACCTCCTCAGTCTGCCACCACACTCCTTTGGGGCACAAATCACATCCAAACCAGGGAATGAGGTTTTCATGTAGCCTCCTCTCTGATGGAGGAGATACTATGTTTCTTGAGATTTTATTTCTACTTTTTGCAATACTGGGGATCAAATTCAGGGAGTGCTGGGCTATATCCCGAGCCTGTTTTATTTTGAGACAAGGTCTCTCTCAATTGCCCAGTCTTCTCTGAGATTTGAGATCCTCCTGCCTCAGCCTTCTGAGTAGCTGGAATTAGAAGCATGCATCATGACAGCTACCTTGCTTCTTGAGGTTTTATTAGGAAACCGAAGTACCAAATGACATTTAAAAAGTTTGTTGTACTGCTTATGGTCTCCAAAGACATTCCACCCAAGGCTGCCAGGTGCCCTTTATGATGGATAGACGGTGGGACTAATCAGGAGTGGGGGCCCCATAGGTCCCCAAGCTGTGCTCCAGGTCTCTCTACTGTGACCTAGCATCAGGCCCACTTTCCAAGGATTCCTTTCACTGCACAATGAACCACACAGGCGCCTACACAGTGAGCACCATGCTGTCCTGGAGCAATGTCCACCCAGAGCGAGATCCTGGGGGAGTTCCTACAGCCTTTGAAATTTAACCCAACACCACCATCCTTGAGCCCCTTCTTAGGGGCTAAAATGCTCCCATTCACAGAACTGGTACAGAAGCCAGCCCCACTCCACCGCCAAAGGTCACTGCAAACATTTGAGCATTTTAACTACCATTAAAAAATGCAACCTCAGCTGGGCATGGTAGCACATGCTTGTAATTCCAGCACTCCAGAGGCTGAGGCAGGAGGATTATTTGCAAATTTGAGATCAGCAAAGTGCCTGAACTGTATAGTGAGAGCCTGTCTCAAGAAGACAAAAAAAAAGCAACCTTTTTCTATTTTCCCTTCAGTGTCACACTCCGGGCATTTTTCCTTGTCCTCAGGTAGAGCGCTGCACGGGTAGAGCCAAGGCTCTCCTGGGAGGAAGGCCGGGAGTCTGCGCCAGAGTCCTGGCATGCTTTTCTTGGTACCCTGCCCTGCAGATTTCCACCTGAGCTGGCCAGCCCACAATTGCATAAGCCGATTCTGTGCAATCAGTCTCTTCCTGTGTCTCTCCCACATGGGTCTGCCTCCTCTGGACACAATGGAGATGTGTTAAAATGAGAATTCTCCTCATCTGCAAGTAGTGTTGGCACCTGTGCACTGTTTGTGTGAGGAGTCTACAGGTTAAAGGTGCCGGGGAGGATGGCGGAACAGAAAGAAGACTGGAAAGGCTTCTCGTCACCTGCAGGACCTGACTTGGTCTCCTCTGAGGACACTGCATAAAAGGCTGCAGACTGAGGCGGAAGCTGGCGTCAGATCCTGTGTGGTGGTCTAGGTCTCGATTCTCTAGAAAAAGAAAAGAAAGAGAGGAAAGGGAGGGAAGGAAGGAAAGACGAAAGGAAGGAAGTGAATCAGAGTAAGAAAGAAGGGAGGAAAAGACCAGGTCTGTAGCCAGGTGTGGTGGTGCATGCCTGTAATCCTGGCACTTAGGAGGCTGAGACAGAGGATTGCTGTGAGGTTAAGGCAGCTGTGGCTACATAGTAAGTTCAAGGCTAGTCTGAACTACACAGTGAGCTGTGTCCCCAAAAAAAAAAAAAAAAAAAAAAAAAATGCAGATCTAAGGCAACCTATTGGGAATCTCCAGTCTCTCAGGTTAATCCTATTCACCAATAAATTTTCCTACCATTAAAAAAAAAAAAAAACAAACGAACCCACAACAACACAAGTCTGGGTGCTGGAATAAGGCTCGTCCTCTGTCTGGCAGGCTGTGTGATTCTGACCCCTACTGCTGATCTCTCTCTGGGCCTCACTGTCCCCGTGAAGGAAGAAGTTGAACCAGATAGAGCTCTAAGGAAGTTCTCCGGGCAAATCAGTCTCAGACCATGAGTTTGCTTTATTAGGGCTTAGAATCTCTTATTGTCAGCTCTGCTGAGGTAGAGTTTACATACAGGTAAACCAATACCTTTTAAGTGGATGCACGTTGGAATACATAGGCACAAAATGTGACCAGGTGATCACTGTGTCACAATCACGACACACGATTCAAATCTGTCCAAAGTCCCCTTCCCCACCGTCCAGTTCCCCATGTGCTCTGACCATAGCTTTGCCTTTATTAGGACCTGACATAAACGGGTGCACACAGCGTGTATTCTTTTGGGCCCAGGTCCTTTTATCTGACACAAGACTTTGGAGAGTGAACTGGACATGGTGGTTCAAGTCTATAATCCCAGCACTCAGGAGGCTGAGGCAAGAGGAGCACTATGAGTTCGAGACCAGCCTGGGCTACCAAATGAGCTCAAGGCCAGCCTGAACTGCATAGAGAGACCCTGTCTCAAAAGACAAAAAAATAAATAAATAATAAAATAGACCAGTTACGTCCTTTGCTCATTTCCTGTTGGGTTATTGATCTTTTCATTGCAAATTCTTTTTCTTTTCTTCTTCTTTTTTTTTTTTTTTTTTGGTATCGGGGATCGAACTCACAATCCCATGCTTGCCCGGTAGGTACTTATGCCACTGAGCTAAATCTCCAGCCTCTCATTGCAAATTCTTAGAAGTTCATGGTTCTTTGTTTGTGTTCTTTTTTGAACAATGGCCTCACTATGCAGCTCAGTCTGGCCTTAAACTTGATGTATAGCCCAGGTTGGCCTCGATCTTGAAATGATCCTCCTGCCTCAGTCTCCTGAGTGCTGAGATTACAGGTGTGCACTGCTGTGCCTGGCTAGAAGTTCATGTTTTAGAAAGCAATGAATAATATGGAAATAAATTTTATTTTTTCCTAAAACTTCTTGACTATTGTTTCCCATCCAGTGACTGGAGGAGACAATGACTAGAGATCCCATTCCTGGATGGCAGACACCGGGTGGAGACACCATCCTTCCTTCCTTCCTTCTGCCACCACTAGAAGTGCTTCCTCCTGCTTTCAGGACCCCGCAGGGGAGCCCACTGACCTGACTCTCCCCAAGGCTGATGTCCCCTGACGGGGGAAGGAGAGCAAGTACCCATGGCTTCAGCCCCGGCTCCTTGCTTCAACCTCAGCTCAGCTTCCTCAGCCACAGTGAGCTCGGCCCCTGCTGCCCTCCCTGTCACCTGTCCTGGGCCCCAGACCTGCATGGCCAGGTGGGTGGAGCCTCCTGACGTCCTCCCTCTGCTTCCCCACTGCCTGTGAACACTGAGAAACCTCCGCAGCCGCTGCTTCCTAACCTTGAGTGAAGACTGTGGGCCGAGGGATGGAGGACACAGAAGCTGCTGGACTTCGCCTCTTCCTCAGGCCGCCCCTCTGTGAGGCACCAGAGGACCTCTGGCCCCAGAACAGGTGTGTGCCCGGCCTGCTAGGAAGCCATGCGGCCCGTGGGAGTCAGGATCAGGCTGGGCCACGTGCAATGTCCCTTCAGGTGTCACTGCGCCTACGTCTCCTCCTGGTGTCAGCCCGGGAGAGGGCTTCCCAGAGGAAGAGGCGAGGTGTGACTGAAACACACAGTGACTCAAATTTGTAGAAATTTATTAGAGTAAAAGACATTGCCCTTAATCCTCCTCAGAACACTCCTCTCAAGTATGCTGGGGACCTGGCCAAGATCCCCAAATGCCTGTGTGAGGGGAAGGAGAAGGAAGAAGAAGAAACAGAAACAAATTTAGCAATGCACAAAAGGGGGCCTGGGAGGTCAGCGCCTCAGGGTGGCAAAGACGAAGCCCTCCCCGGCTGGCCATCTTTATGATTTCCAGTAAGAAACACAGGAGGCGGCAGAGGGTACTTTTCCTGGAACACAGTAGAAGTGGTGGTGGAAGGGACAAGTTTAACGTCACGAAAGGAGCAGGAGCCTTTCCCACACCAGGGTACTAGTGCCCCCTGGCATTGTCCTCGGCAGATCTCATCCTGTCCTGTGGGTGACACAGCCTCACTGGTCACCAAGCTCTCAGGGGTTCTCTGTGTTCTAAACTGGCCCATGAGGCAGGACAAGGACGGCCTGGACTCCAGGATTTGATTTATAACTTATGGTCCTGAACACATGGATCCTGTCATTCTCAATGCTTCCGGAAGCAGGTTCAGAAGTCCTGCTTTGAAAGCGTGCCCACAAAGTGGGACAAAAACCACAGCGAATGCGGCCAAGCTTCATCCAGGGAGAGGCAGGCATGTAAAAGACATTGCTGTCCTCCTGCCTCCTGCTCCCCAGAGCCCGCACTGAGCACCTCTGGCTCCTGCCCAGGTCAATGACGGTGAAAGGTGGGTGTGTTGCATGGATTCCGGATATTGAGGCAGCCACACAGTGCAACGAAAGACACGAAAGGACTTCCAGAATGCTGCAAGAGTGGTGGACGTGTGCATTCAAAGAGGGGGGTGTTTTGAGGGGAATCAATAGTATGGTGTTTTTTACTGTAAAGACTTTTTAAACATTTACAGTATTTTTCAATCACATCACATAGGTTTTGTATTCTGGATAGCAGGCCACAAACTAAAAATCCATGCCCCACTTATGAATGGGAATGACCCAACAACCAAACAAACCAACAGCCAAACAAACCCACAGCCAAACAAACCAAACACCACACAAACCATCTACCAAACAAACCAACAACCATACAAACCATCTACCAAACAAACAACCCAACAGCCATGAACCGTTTAAATCCTGCAGAAAGCCTGAGCGAGCGTCTCAGGCATGCATTTACCCTCCAAGCAGCCGCAAATGGGTTCTGAAATCCAGATTTTCTTTTCTTTCCATTCTGCCTCCGTCTGATAGAAGAAAAAAGGGACGGGGGGATGTATGAACAGCAAGGAGACAATTTAGAATTAGAAGGGGACCCTTCAGGTCACAAGCATGATGACTGGGTGTCCACGCCACATGCATGAGATCCGTCTCCCTCAAAGCCTGTTATGATGTTGGTATATTACCTGATTGACATGAAAATAAAATAAAATTTTAAAAATAGAATAAATTAGTATGGTGACAAAGGGAAAGAGAGTCTTGGTTCAACTCCAGTATACACCCAGAATCTCTTTAACCATGGACAATTCCAACCATGGAAATAATTGCATAGTAGTCTTCCTAAGGAGATTTAAAGTGTTTATTCATTCCAGATTTAATCTCTCTCTCTCTCTCTCTCTCTCTCTCTCTCCTTTCTGGAGCTGAGGATCAAACCCAGGTTGTACACGCTAAGCACGCACTCTACCCCCATCCTACATCCCCATCCCCAGCCCTTGTTCCAGAATTTCTCCATCGTACTCTCCAACATCTCCATGCTGAGGGCAAATCTATGGCATACACGTCACAGCAGACTGTGCCATTTTAAGCTCTAAGAGGCTCTCCAGGACTAACCCTGACCCTAACCTATGGCATCACCCCAGGAATCCGCGTACTCCCCTAATCTCTGAAGACTTGGTGGGTCACTCATTGTTCAGGGACTTTATAAAAAATTCTGGGTCGGTTGACTCAGGTTATCCGAGACCCATCTGAGCCTTTACAGTCCAATGACTTTGGGGTCCCTTTTCCACACCTTGTGTGTGGGAAGGCCGCGTGTTTCATCTTCTCTGAAATACAAACGGCCATTGTGCAGCTCCAGGTGAGTTTCGGTGAGTTTGTGCCCTGGTGAGCCAGGGAGGCCTGGACTCACAGGTATGTTTGTTCAGTGGTTCATATTCAGATGCACCCTCCCGATGGTTTACTTTATCAGTCGTCCTCTCTGTCTTCCTTGTATTCCATCAGGTACAAGACACAGTGTCATCTCCATGTGGGTGCCCTGCAGACGCTAATTGGTGGTGACCAGGATAATGATGTTGACAAAGGGCCCCGTGAAACTGATGACTCATTTGGCTGCAGAGGCCGAGGACAGCAGTTATGTAACCTCATTCACCAAACAGGTACTATGTCATAGCTCCATACGACTAGGGGCATGCTGCCCGGCAGGGCTTAGTCACTCCTCGGGGCGAAGCCAGCGAGGCTCTCCAGAGGCTCTGCGAACCACTGCCACCCTGGGCAGGCTGGTTTCGGGAGCCACGCGGTCCTGTCCTTTGATTCAGTGCCACCAAAACCGCTACCCAAACTCCCTCAGCAGTCAGCAATTGGATGAGCAAAAAGGTGAAGCAAGAAGCCTGAATCAGATGATAAGAAAAGAAAAACTACTTGATAGAGGCTGAGTGTTTTGGAGTCCTGTGGGAAGGCCTGGTCATGTTAAATCAAATTGCCTGTGGAGTAGATGTTTACAGATAAGTTTTCAGTTTACTAAGACACTAATCTATTTCTTTCTTCCTTTCTTCCTTCTTTCTTCCTCTCTCTTTTGCTTTCTCTTTCTTTCTGTCTTTTTTCTTATTTCTTTCTTTCTTCCTTTCCTTTCTTCCTTCCTTCTTTCTTTCTTTGTAAGACAGCATCTGTGCTGTGTAACCCTAGGTGGGCCTTGTGTTTGTGGCAATCCACCTGCCTCAGCCTCCCAAGTGCTGGGATTACAGGTACACACCATCACACCTGACAAACTCTGACCACATTTGACCTTCAAAATGGTATTTTATGTGGTTCAATTTAAAAATAATTCTTTCACTCTGAATGTATATATACAAACATTGGCATATATTAAATGATAAGTAAATTTTTAAAACTTTTTTATTATTTTAAGGTAGTAAAACACAACAGAACAAGATGGAACAAAGCCAATTTAGATAGTGTAGTGAAATTGGTACAGAACTTCACAGCAGGTTACTAGGATAACAGTAATAGGTACCATGGTATATCTTGTTATTTTCACAATAGTTGTTCTTTCAGTCAGGTATAGCAAAATAAAATGAAATACAGAACATTATAGAACTTATCAAAACAGAATATTGAATAGCATTACCATTAATCAGAGCAATACCATTAATCAGAATAAAGCAAAACAGTGGTAAAAATATTTGCCTTCAGAGAGATGGTAGACGGATATCCCCCTTATTTGCTATATTGCATATGGTCAGCCTTCCAAGAGATGCTCAGATCTCTGGCTCCCATTTGCTAATGGGGGAAGAGGGGTAGGCTCACTACCACTAGCAGAGGGCAAGCTGGTTGCTTGGTTTCCCAGCACCGTAGGTTCCAACATGGCTCAGATCTCAGGAGATGCTGATGGTTCTCCCTTGGTGTGGCCACATCCTGCCACACCTAGTTGCTTACCAGGGAGGTGAGCTGATTGCTTCTAATAATGGTAAGTAAATTTTAAATACTTGCTTCCTATAAAATGTAGGATCATTCTTACTGGATCTTTCATTTTGGTATAGGGCAGAAAATGACTTCACATATTTTCTAAAGATTATTACTTGGCTAAAAATTAAACTCAAACATTTTTAATTGAGAGCTTGGCTGGGCCAGGATTAATCTCAGCAGTATAAGTGCCTGCCTAGCAAGCACAAGGTCAGGAGTTCAATCCCCAGTACCAAAAACAAAAGAAATAAATAAATTGAGAGCTGGGGGCATAGCTCCATGGAACAGTGTCTGCTTAGCTGTAGTCTGATCCCAAGCATTCCCATCCCTCACACAAGTTAAAAATCAGAATTTTGAATTTAGGAATGATTTTTTCCTACAGTATCTAAAATCCAATAATTAAATGAGCATTGGTATTTCTTGAAAATTAAGACAGTTGTTTTACATTAGGGGTAAAATGGTAGCCATACATAACCTATAAATCCATGATAATCAATCTGTACAGACACAAACACCTTTCTAATTATAAATTGACAACTGGCCCTGATGGTGTATGCTTGTAGTCCCGGCACTCTGGGAGGCTGAAGCAGGAAGATAATCATGCTTGAGCCCAACACGGTCAATCTAGCAAGACCTTGTCTCAGAATTTTAAAAAAGGGTCCCAGTACAGTGTAAAGCTCAGGGAGGAAGTACTGAATTTAATCCTCCTTACCATATACACAAAACATTCCTTCAGTTAAGATTCCAAAGAGAGGGGTTCCAGTAAAGATGGTAGATAGATAAAAGCAGATTGCAGAGGCTCCCTGAGACAGACAACTCAGATGCTGAAATAACACAGTGTGGGGAGTCCCGGACAGAGGGAGATGGGTCCTCTCGACCCAGGAAGAAACTAAAGCGAAAAGAACCAGTCAAATCTGCAGTTCCAAGGCTACTATTGAGGCAGCTAGGATTTTGTGCTCTTGCATGCCGGAATTCCCTCTGCTTCGACTCAGTGAAACCACAGTCACACTGAAGTGCAGTCGCACTGAAGTCAGATGTCAGCGATCCCATGGAGAATGGAGCTGCCAAGGGACCTGCCTCGACCTGCAGTGAGTGCCAGGAATAAAACCCTTCCACAGGAAAGGGGCACCAACAGGTCCACATTTTGGAATTGGACAGGACTGGCAAGAACAAGGAACAGCAGTGACTTCAGACAGTTGTTCCCTTCCCAGACGAGATTGTGGGGTATGCTTGGCCTGGGTCATGCCCCTGGCTGAGACCCAGTAAGCTGTCCCAAACCAATTCCCTACCTGTGGTGCACACTAATGCAGTGAAGGCCTCAGCAGATTGACTGGCCCGGACAGGAGGAGCCAGCATATGCCAATCCTGCTTGCACCTCAACAGCACATTGGAGTGGGCAGGATCACCTAGCCAGCATGCTTCAGAAGAACCATAACCATCAAGGAAAGAGACTGGGACCTCCTCTATATGCCTGTATGAAAGAAACAAAAAATATGACAAGAGGAAGCAACAAGAAAAAGTCCCCAGCCTCCAACCCTGAGAACACTGATCTAGCAGCGGTAAATACAAAAGAGATTGAGGACAGTAAACATGCAGTATCAGACACAGCATCAGCGGACATATAGAGATATCTTTGGGACCTCATAGATGAGTTCAAAAGTGAAATATTTAACCAAGTAAAGCAATATATAAGTAGATTAATAAAAGAAATACAAAGCACCTCTCAAGACACAGACAGAAGAATGGAGGAGCACAATAAAAGGAGAGAAGTGTTTGATGAAGAATATAAAGAAAACATAGAACACATGATGCAGGTTCAAAGAGATTACCAGGAAATAAAAAACTCTATTGAAAGATGGCAAAACTGCTTGAAAGAAACTAAGGATAGATTATCCAAACTAGACGATAAGTTTGCCATGTGGGATCATGAAAGGAAAAATTTTTTTAAAATAACAAGGAAACAGTCAGTAACAATACAAGGGCTAGAAGATGACAAGAGGATCTATAGCTTAAGAATAAAAAATGTGAATGAAGAAGCAGGGGTATAAACAAAGGAACTACAAAGGCTACTCACATAAACAATTACAGAAAACTTTCCGAGCATAGGAAAAGGAAATGATATTCAGATGTGTAAGACATACAGAACTCCAGCAACCTACAACCAAAACAAAGCTACACCCAGGCATATAATAATCAAGATCCCAGAAATTCAATATAAGATCAGAATATTAAAAGCCATCAGAGAAAAGAAACAGAATACCTATAAAGGGAAACCCATCAAAATCACAGCAGACTTCTTGACACAGACCATCAAATCAAGAAGAGCTTGGAGTGAAGTATTCCAAGCCCTGAAAGAAAATAACCTCCAGCCCAGACTGATGTGCCCTGAAAAACGGTCTCTAGAAATTAGTGGAGAAACAAGGTGCTTCCAAGACAAAGAGGAACCGGGGTAACTTGCGACCACCAATCCAACCCTACAAAGAATACTGAAGGACATTCTAGAGAGAGAGAAAAGTACCAGGATTCCAGGAACAGTGGAAGAGAGGCCTCAATAAATGGAGCAGAAAGTGGAATGAAGGAGAAAAGCAGACAACTAATGGCAGAAAAAGAGCACAACAGAAATGAGGCAGAGAAGATGGCTATAATATCTAATATAGATGGCCTTGATACACTAAATTTAAAAAAAAGAATCACAGGCAAAGTAGATCAGGAGGTAGAGTCCACCAAGATGTTCTTTATAGGAAATACAATTAACCTGAAAAAGGGTTTATGGGCCGAAAATCAAATAAGGGAAAACAATGCTCCATGTGACAGGGAACCAGAGAATAATAGTGGCAACTAGACCAGTATTTGTGGATAAGCTGAAAAGGCAGGCTTTAATAGGTAAAGGAATACAAGTAGAGATCAAGTCCAGGAGGGAGAAGGTTTGGAACCACTTAGGTAAATAGCAGGTTGGCCCCCAATCTAAAAACTGAAGGTGTTGGTGAGACTCAAAAATGTACAGTGCAACCTGGGGGAGTGAAATGGGAGGAATAGCCTTAAAAAGACAGCAGAAGATATTATTAATAGTGTATCAGGATTTAAAACCCATATTACTCGCACTGCTCTGCTTAGATATATTTTATTCTGTCCCAGTTTGTCTACTTGCACTAGATCTGAGGGCACAGACAGCTATCCCAAAGATATCAGGATATAGTACAGTAATCATCTTTAATTTCCTATTAATTTAATCTGGAGCCCTGTATAATTTATACTGTTTTATCATGACTGATCTTAGTTAAATATGGTTTGTTTGATTGTTGTTTGGTATCGACAGATTTTATTCAAAACTGTTATGATTGATAGTATCAAGTCTAAGAGTATTGGCAACTACACTGAAGATGACAAGATTCACTACAATACCCATTCTGGTTTGATTACTACCTGTTTTTGAAGTTTTACACTATCTACAAAGTTGTGTCTTCATTAATATTGTTATGTACTGCTGTATTCAATTGTACTATGTCTGATGATATAGATAATTCATTGAAGATAACAAGAGACAACACAGTAACCATGGTAGAACTCCTTGTACAGTGGTTTTATATGTCTTTTTCCTTTCATGTGTTTATAAGAATATGTTTTGTTTCTCCCTCTAATATAAAAAGGATAGAAATACATGTTAAGACTCATGCACGCGTAGAACCTATAGACAGTTTACGAGAATTGATCTTATAATGCATGAAATGAACCAATACTTTGAAGAAAAAGAGACACTACAGTACCCAGTGCTGATCCTGGAGTGTCATGATGTGAAATCCAGCAATACTATTACTCTTTGTTCAGAGTGATTTTAGCCTGCTTTGGTTTGTTTAATCTCAACATAAATGAAGATATGGATAACTGCATGTATGTATAAGTGTATAGAATTGATAACCATATTTCTAAGTTTTTGTTGGATAATTGAACAGAACTGTTTGCAGTCTCGCTGTTTGAATCCCCACTTTATGTTTCACTTTTATATCTTGAACAACTATTTGTAAGAGGACATGTAATCATCAACTAGTGATTTCTTAGTTTTATTTTTTCTTTGAAAGTATATATTATTTCTACCCATTTTCTGTTTTGTTTAGTCTTTCTTTAAATAAAATTTTAAAAAAAGATTCCAAGAAGAACCTTTTGAAGGAGACAAAGTCCGTAGAGGAAATGTTCAGTTTCTCTAAAATCCAAAAGATGTAAGCTAAAATATCTTTTAATTTCTTTTACGTTTTAGTGTTGTAAAACTAAAACAGTTTATGATGTTTACCATTGATCAGTGTGGAGAAATGAGTACATTCATTTGCTGTTAAATGGCATAACTTCCAACCAGCAAATGAGAAATGCTTGTGCTTTTTATAAAATACACACACTGTTAGCCTTAGTAGATCACTGTCTTATACAGAGAGTAATGTAAGTGTAGCATTACATACTTTACATATTCAAAGATTTCTCTCATAGCGTAGATTCTAATAGAAAAATTAATCAATGTTTATAAGCAGAGAAACCAATAATTAAGGTTACATGTGATGGTCAAAAAGAACAGGGTGCAGCCGGGCATGGTGGCACACATCTGTGACCCCAGCTAGGGCTGAGGCAGAAGAATCACAAATTGAAGGACAGCCTGGGCAGTTTAGTAAGACTCTCATCTCAAAACAAAAATTGAAAAGAGCTGGGGTATAGCTCAGTGGTAGAGCGCTCCTGGCTGTGATCTCCAGTCCTAAAAATAAATAACAAATGAAGGAATGACAGGGTGTAACTCTTTGTATAGTCGTATTCCCGTGAAAGAGAAAAATGTGTAAGTCATAACCAGGTATAAGCAGGCCTGGTGAATAAGTCTGTAATCTCAACATTCTGGAAGACTGAAACAGCATTACAAATTTGAGCCCAGCCTGGGTAATTTAAGGATTGAGTGAGACCTTATCTCACAAATTTTTAAAAAGGATTGGAGCTATAACTCACTGCAAAGGACCTGGGTTCACTCTCAAGTACCACCAAAAAACAAAACAAAAGTTTAAGGACAAAAACGCATTGAACGATTCTCAATATTAAAAGAACGTAGCAGAGGGGAGCTGGAGAGAGCATCCGGCCCGGTGCCCAGGGCCCAGCCAGAGAGCCCGGCAAACCTGGGAGAGGAAAATCCTCTAAGCTCCTCGGAATTTAATGCTGGAAACATTCCCTGGGCAAGGGATTTGATGTCTTTTGGTTCATTCGGATCTGTTGGGGCTGGACCTGGACTCTTGTTGTTAACTAGTAGAAATAGAAGATCATGTGATACTGACCTAAGAGGCTTTTATCTTGGTGACTTCGTTTTGCTTTATTTTTGGTACCAGGAATTGAACTCAGAACCATGTACTTGCCAGACACGCACCTATGCCACTGAGCTATATCCCTGGCCATCTTGCTGACTTTATGATGCTGGTTCCACTCATTGAATGGCTAAAAATGGACTCAGAGACCTGTTCTCCACAGCAGGTGGCTCATCCCCTTGGGGTTATAGCGCTGTACACTGCAAAGTGAGGGGATGGAAAAAGACTTCTATGCACATAGAGACCAGAAGAGGAGGGTACCTATGCTCCTACCAGGAAAAATAGGCTTTAAGTAAAAAATTGTAATAAAAGGCAAAGACATTTGTTGTCTAGTGATAAAGGGATCGATTTGCAGAAAGGACTTAATTATAAGTATACAAATGCATGCAATATGTGGTCTACTTAAGGATTACATTAAAAAATCTAAGGATTGAACAGATAACAACATAATAACGAGAGGAACAGTCAGTGTTTCATTTTCAACAGTGGCCATGTTTTCCAGACAGAAAACTAATGATGCATAATTGCACTTGAGCTGTACTGCTGACCAAATGGACTTGATGGACAGACATAAAACAGTCCACCCAACAGAAGCAGAATATACATTCTCCTCAAGCGCACACAAGGCTTTCTCCAAGACAGATCACATCACACAAGTCTTAACAAATATGAGCTGGGCATGCTTATAATCTCAGCATTTAGGAGGCTGAGGCAGGTTTGCTGTGAGTTGCAGCCAGTCAGTGCCACATAATGAGTTCAAGGCCAGGTGGAATTACATAGAAGATCCTGTCTCAAAACAAAACAAAATAAAATCCTCCATCCCTGAAAAGCCCAGGATAGGATGGCTTCAATGGCAGATTTCTATTACACATTTAAAGAATTAACATTAATGCATAGGCCAGGTGTATCTGGGAGGCAGACTGCTTGTCTAGCAAGGAGCGAGGCCTAGCCCTGTCCCTGCTGACAAAGAATTAATGTTGATCTTTCTCAGGTTTGACCCAAAAATTTAAGGCAGTACAGTTAGAAACAAAAGCACAGAATCACTCCCTTCCCTTCATTCAGCTGTAAACGCCTGCCCCATCCTAAAGATTATCAACTTTCCGTAACCCTAAGACAGGGAAGCGGTGTGAGCCTTTCCCGTTCCACAGCGGGGGACCCTTTCTCTTCACTCCAGGCAAAAAAATGGATTTCTGGGAGGAGACAGGGAACAGTCACCAGATGGAGAAGACTAGATGGGGGGGGGGGAGCAAAAGCTTCTTTCTGTCCTTCACAGGGGCCAGGAGGGACCCTGTTGATCATCTGGACTTACATTGTTTGATGGGTTTTGCCTGTGGGCTGCCACCGCTCAGCGTGGCACCTGCCCAACATGGCACTGGACAGCGCTTCCCTTCAATATTTACTTCCGCGTTCTCTCCCAAGCTTCAAAAATGAAACTTCCTGCTTTTCGCGTGTGCCCAACATTCCCTCCAATCAGCTGTCACTACGTCACTCTGCCCGCCCCTTCAAACTCCACCTCCTGTCAAACAATAAAAGCTTGCTGCTTCTTTGCCTGCATCCAGGACAATCTTGTACTATACTGCACCTCTCCCGTGCCGTGCCGCAATAAAGGCTTTATCCTTTTTCCTTTCTTCACTCTTGCTTTCCTACTGCATGGAAGAAAAACCTATTACTGTTGACCCATGCAATGTGGAAAGCCCACCTCAAAGGCCCAATGCACACACCTCAGTGGAGATGGGCGTGACCCAGGCAGGGTAGAAAAAGAGTCCACGAGCTGGGCAGTTGTGCATGCTGTAATCTCAGCAGTTGGGAGGCTGAGGCAGGAGGATTTTTGCAATTTCGAGACCAGTTTGGACTACAAGTGAGCTCAAAGTCAGCCTGAACTGCATAGCCAGACCTTGTCCAAAAAAAAAAAAAAAAAAGGCTGCCCAGACCAGAGGAGAAGCCACTGGTGGACCAGTGCTTTGGCACAGCTGCCCACAGCAGGAGACTGGGGGATGTGGACCCGCCGAGCACAAAGCATCATTGTTCTCTGTGAATTCTTGGTCGCTTGCCCTGACCCTGGGCAGCTCTTCGTTTGGCTCCAAGGCAGTTTGTGCCTCCCTATAGTGAAAAAACTTCCTTTCCACAGGGCTTAGAAATGTCTTCGGATTCTCTGTCCTCCCGTCAGGCTTTCAGGTAGCAGAGGGTTCCACTTATTTAGCTATTGGTTCTGGATAACTTCAGAAACAGGGTTGAGAGACAGTGTCTTCCCACACTGAGGAGAGGAACCGCCACTGAGCCTACCCCCAGAGCATCCCAGTGGATGCAGAGCCTCCTCTGGCTGACTCATCAGCGTGGGACCCTGGAACCCAGCCTGGGGACACTGCTTCCTGTGTCGTTTGCTGTTACTAGTTTGCTCTCCTTTGCTCTGTTTTATTTTCGCTGTGATAAATGCAGTCTAAAAGGACAGGATGTATGATTTTTATTTTGAGATTCTGTCACCAGGTGGGTATGTTTTGTAGCTTGGTCTAGTGAACTGAGTTTTCACTAAGGATGGGTCTTGTTCCTTTCTTAATTGGCTAAGGGTCACCAGCCAGTGAGGCATCCCACTGACAGGCTCTTCAATCCCAGGGCGAGCAGCGTGTGTAGGGGAAATCCAGTGGGTTCAAGGAGGAGCACTGGTACTCACTCGAGGCTCACGATGTCCAGTCCTAAATTCACCTCAATCAACTTAAACTCCTGATGACTTCACAGGAATTCAGCCTAGTCAGGTAATGCAACCCATGGGAGGTTTAAATGGAAACTCACACTCACCAGATGAAAAGCCCGGAAGGAAATGCCCTGTGGGGTTAAATCCCCAGAAGGCTACAGCTAGGTCCTAATTTCGCTCCTCCTGTCTTCAGATGGGAGCAACCTCACCTGTTCCCTCTGGGTCCCCACTCAGATGTCTTCTTAACCCCAGAGATGAGTCCCATACTAAGACCCCTAGGCGAGCTTGTCTTCTATCCCTGTGTATTAACAAATGACCACCCCTTGGCGGCCTGAAATATAACACCATATTTCAATCATATCTTTATGTTTAAGGAACAAAAAAGATGGTCAGAGGTCCCCCATGTCCACACCTTCATGTCCCTACACCAGACGCCTGACCTGTACCCTAGAAAACCTCATCTTTCAAGAGGTGATGTTACTGAGGGCTCTCTCCTGTCAGGACCTCCTTCCCACAGACCACCTCCTCCACAACCTTCTCAGTCAGCACCCTCAAGGGACAAAGGCCATCTCCTGAGGCTACCTCTTACTGGGTCCAGGTCTACTTGCCATAGGGCCTTAGGCCCAGGAAACCCTACCTCCAAGCGTGCCTCTGCTGTACCTCTCCGAGAAGTGGCAGGCACCAACAGTACAATCCACAAGGTGGGTCCCCTTTCAGTTACGGATATTCGGCAGTGCAAGGAAAAATTGGGTGAATTGTTTGAGGATCCTGAAAAGTTTGCCAATAGTTTCCAAACCCTGATGATGCGGTACAAAGAGGGTTTAAGGCCGGCCTGAACCCCATACTGAGACTTTGTCTTAAAAAACAAAAAACAGGGCTGGGGATTTAGCTTAGTGGCATAAGCGCCTGCCTTGCAAGTGTGAGGTCATGAGTTTGATCCTTGGTACCCCCCCAAAAAAGAAAAGAAAGATGAAATAAGGCAGCATGTTCTATTCAGTTGAACATTTTTCCCCTGCAATCCATGATATGCCTTACACTTTTATATTGTTTGTCAAACTATTTTACAATAACGTATCTTCCTGCAAAATTAAAATGAAGGAGAAATATTGAATCTTAGGCGGGAGAGATGAGGCAACAAAGGGGGCTTCTGATTTTCATTCACAAAGATGTTAGGGCCACTTCCAGCAGCTGGGAAGCAAAAAAGTAATTTAAGGATTGAGACAAAAATAGTGCAGGCAAAGAAACCTAGTAAATAATGAATTTTGCTCTCTTTAGAAAGATATTTCTCCATCGTTAGACATCAGTGCTTCCCGATGACTGTGCAGAACTCTGTACAGCCTTGGGGTGTCTGGTCCTCAGTGCCTCAGCCCGTGTGGAACTAAAACTCTGCTGAAAACCAAGTGAACTTAAGACCAGATTTGTCCCTCGTGTGGCTCTGGTCTCAGACACCCACAGTACAGACCTAGAAAGAGCGGAGGACCTGCAAGCCGGGCAGGACTACCGAGGCACAAGGCGTGTGTTGTACAGACCTGCTGCTTTTACCATTCTTTGTCTGCAGCGGCAGGTAACTAACAGTTGGGAAATCTCACAACTTGTGACAGTGAGTCAGAGCCACAGCAGCCACGATCGCTGGGCTCTGTCTGAAGCAGGCTTTCATTGGGTTACTTTAACACCTGGAGTGTGGTGATTTTCCTGGACTATCGCAGAGAACCCAGGAGTCCACCAGGATCCTTCAGTCTCTGAAAGCTTCCAAGTCCATTCCCAGTTCTCCAGTACCAACAACAAAAAACCCAGAACATCATAAAAACAAACAAACAAACAACAACAAACAGAAAAGCTCCTCTTTGGAGTGAGCTTCTACCGACTTGACAGCAATCTCTTTCCTAGAATGTGCACACTGAAAACATTTTGACATGAGTCATGAGAGTCAGTTGACAGAGCCAAGGGTGTCACAATGTCAGGAATGGGTGTCACTAGATTGAGACTTCTCACAAGGACCTGCCACCCTGCTATCATATGAAATGGACCTCCTTTAGTTCTGATTTAGCCTCTCTCTCTCGGTCTCTCTGTCTCTCTCTCTGTCTCTGTCTCTGTCTCTCTCTGTCTCTCTCTTTGCTTCAAGTTCCTTTAAAGAACATAGATCACTGCTTTGATATTTACCGGCACTAATAACATGACAATAGTGATCATCATTACTTTCTTTTTCCCCCAATCAGCTTTTATTGGTACATTTTAGATACACATAGTGATCCCATTCATCATAGAGAATTTGTACCCGATCACTTTTTTCCTTTTTCTATTCCCCTACCTTTCCTTTGGCTCTTCCTCCCCTCCATTTACAAAAGTTTCGTTTCCATGTTTTCCTTCTTCCTTCCAACCTTAGGAAGCAGCCCTCTGAAGGACCTTGCCTCAGTATAATCGTGACTCACCTTTGCACAGAGAGGGAAACTGGTGCTGACAGACACGCATTGCCCACAGTCACGCACCCATACAGAAGAGGAACAGAAAATAGGTAACCAAGTACGGTCAACAAGCTATTGGTAAATTCAAAATTGGCTGGCTTATCACAAAATAGGAGAATTCTTGGAAGCCAGTGCCGGCTTTCCCACGAGCCTCCCTCACCTGCCTTTTTCCTGCCTGATTTTCCTGTGCTCCTTTCCTGTCGTAAGTTAAGTAGTTACTGTAAGGGCTGAGGTGTGGCTCAGTGCCTCCCTGGTAGAATGCAAGCGAGCTCATTCTTCAGGAGGCCTTGGGTTCGAATCCCAGCACTGCCACCACCGCAAACTCCAACAGAGACAACTGTAACAATTTGTCTAATGCATCCCTGAAGCTGAGAACTATCTTAGGGATGCAGAAATTCCATTCTTGGCTAAACATCCCAAAGAACCAAAAGCAAAAGCAGACTCATCACAGCAGTATTCACAGTAGCCCAGAGGTGGGAACATCCCAGGTGCCCATCAGTGGCTGAATGAATAAACAAACCATGGGGTGCCCATAGATAGGGAATACAGCCAGAAAACAGGAAGGGAGCTCTGCAGCATGGGACCATGTAGACAAACCCGAACCTATTTTGCTAAATGCAATATTATTCACATGACAGATATACAAAGAAGCAAATTCATAGAGAGGTCAAGAGTAACAGGGGTTAGTGAGGACTGGGGTTGGGAGAGGATGGATGGGAGTTACTGGCTAATGTAGCGATGAAAAATGGTAGAAACAGTGGTGATGGCTGTACAACATTGTGAAGGTAATTGATATCCCTGAACTGTGTACTTACACATACACCTGGAACCCCTGCACTTGAGAGGCTGAGGCAGGAGGATTTGGAGGGCAGCCTGGGCCACACAGTGAGGTCAAGGTCAGCCTGGGCTACCTAGAGAATTCAAGACCAGCAGGAACTGTAGAGGGAGACCCTGTTTCAAAAAAGAAAAGGAAAGGAGAAATCCAGTTTTGATACTGCTACCAAGCTTCCCTCCAATAGTTTTTGACAACTGTTAACTCTCTAAATGCTAAATTTGCTGCTAGCAGTTTGAATCAACCTGCAATGAAATGAAGATTTAGGGAAAAAAAATCTATATTGAAAGGGAATTTTTTTTTTTTTTTTTTTTGAGACAAAAGGTTTCACTAGGCAGTTCAGGCTGGCCTTGAATTTACTTTGTAGCCTAGTAGGCTGGATTCAAACTCTGTAGCAACACTCCCATTTCAGCCTCCAGAGTGCTGGGATTACAGGCGTGCATCACCACACCCAGTGATATTTTATTTTTTTAAAATGTCTCTGTTTAGTGGCTAATGGATTTGGACAGATCATAAAAGCTAATATAAAAGCCTTCCATGCTTGTAGTTCCAGAAATGTCTAAGCAATCATCCTGATGAGGAAAGCTGCCAGAACAAAGCTTCAAACGACACATAACCTCCTTGCATTTTGCTGCTGGTCTTGCAGTATTAAAAACAAAAAGCACAGACTTACAGTATTAAAAACAAAATTTCCATAGCCAATGGTTTTGGCATCATTTTTGCTTACTGGAGCCTCCAAAGAAAAAGGGGACAACATGGAAAGGGGTCGTCTTCTGTCCTTGGAGACACACTGGGAATTTTGAAGATTTTTAGTTACCATGAGCTCCTGTAAGATCAGATGCTCGGGCCTCTGAGCCTATTTCTCTGTGGGTTCCTTTGGACTCTAGGAGTAACAGCTGTCCACGGCTTGGGAAAGCCTGGCTCAGCTTGGTCTTGGAACACAGCCCTCCGGTTCTGGCTCCAGCTCTGGGGGTTTGGCTTTGTGACGGGAGAAGACACCTATGGAGAGTCTAATTGCCTGGCTCCACTCTGACCTGGAACCTGACACCGCTGCGTGCCGCCAACTGTTCCAGCCTCAGCACAATCTGTGCCCAATTTAACAGTCAGCAACGCTCAGCCCTCTTATTGCTGCAAGATTTAGGACATGGCTGTGAGGTCCTGAAATGATAAAAACAGCATGAATGCTGGTGGGACCTGCTGGGTCACACTGATTCGCCCCGAAAAAGGGACCATTCCCTGGAGCCGTCTGTGACCAGGCTTCTGATTCAGCCTGTGCTTCTGACGCAAACACGAACTGCATTTCCACTTGTGATGTCTGCCCCCAACTGCCAGTTCAGGCAGGTTCCTCCCGGGCTTGTGAACTCCCTGCCTGTTCAGGCCAGCTGTTCCCTTGACCTCTCCTGGGGACGCCTCGCTGCTGCTGCTGCTGCTGCCTGTTGATGATCACATTTGGCTTCCCAGATTAGTTAGTGTACAACAAACAGTTAGTTTACAACGCTAAATTGTTAGGCTGACGCCACCTTCTCATCTTCCTCTGGATACACCAGGCGTCCAGAAAGCAAGTCGATGACATGAACTACAGCTATCCTTAAAAAAAAAAAAAAAGGATTACTCTCACTCTCCTCTAGTCCGCTCACTGGATGAATCATTTAAATGAAAGACCGAGAGACTACGTAGCACATTTCGAAATTTTTAAATGGTTCCAACCAATTCCTGAACATGTTGTGCCTTTATAATTAAGTTGTGGTAAAAAAAGTTCTTGGTGACTATATTTGTATTCCTCTTACAGTGAGCGACCTTTCCTAATTAAACAGAAGAGGAAGGAATGATTAGGAAAAAATGTAAAGTTACGATAGCGAAAAGGACACACAGAAGACAAATTTTAAAAGACAACATCAAAACCCCCAACCAACCAACAACCCCACCTAGACAACATGGAAAGGAGGGAGAGCATTAGTAATGATCTTTGCTTTGGCCAGGGAGAGAGCTCAGCAGGCTGAAGGTGGATCATCACCCCCTGCCACAGAAATGCAGGGTCAGGCAGAAGTTACAGCAGTCATGGCAAATTCTAACCAGGAACTGTTGCAATAGGGGAGAAAGACAGTGTGTGACTGGGTTCCTGTCCAAATGCAGGACTGAGCAACCAGGGGACAGGGAGGGGCCAGTGGGTGGGAAATCACTAAAAGGAAACCCAGGAAGGGGGCTGGATTCCAGCCACTGACTCAGCAGAAGCCTGGAGTAAGCTGGCCAGCTGCCCAGGCTAGGTCCTAATGGGCTTGGCAGAGCCTGGCTAGAGTTAGGTCCAGGAGAACCTTCCTGAACTGTGAAGCAGGAGGAGTGGCCTCAGGCCTTGCAATTGTTGTGTAAAACATCTCCAGATATCCACATCCCTCAAGGACAGTGGCTTATTCCACCCAGGCAAAATTGTTTGGAACTGCCTAGCTTCTTCCTCCTAAGACCCAGGACGGGGTAAGAATTCTAGACTGGACAAGAAACCCCCTGGATAGGGGGCTCCCCTGTGCAGAGACACAAAGGGGCACTGTTAACCAGTTTGCCTGCCATGTGAGCCACTGTGTGCACTCAAGGCTGGGTTCCCCCTGGGGTTGTACTTTTTGTAGGCACCCTGACTCCCATGGCACGGCTTCAGCCCTGGAAGATATTCAGATCAGATTCAGTCCACTGGCTAGGATTATTCTGTGCCTCAGATAAATTAACCAAGGAATTTAAGTAGGAAACCGTCTGCCTTCCTTAGTCAGAGCTTGAGATCAGCTCTGAAGTTTGGTCTTATCCTTCTGTGTGGGGTCCTATCAATAACGATTTGTCTACAGACAGTCTGGTCAAGGCCAAGGAGAAAACTGTTTTGAAAAGTTTTACTGCACCTGGCCTGAGATGTGCTTCCTTAGAAATGCTCATTGCAAAATGGCCCCCAAGAGCACCTGAGAGCTCAGATTTTGCAGTGGCTCTTACCAAGGAAAAAAGTGCTTTATGGCACCTAAACTTTTTCACAGTGTGTCTTACGCTGGATATTTGCTTTTCCTTACAGGTCTTGGATTCTAGCTTGATAGAAGTCTGGTGTCTCTGCAGTCAGCCCCAACCTTTATTGGAATCAGGGTTTGTGAGGGAAAAGATTTAATAAAGGACGTGTAATTTGTAGGATTATTTTATAAGATTTACCCAAAGAGTCAAATGCAGAAGAGTGCAGGATATCTGTCCATGCACTAAAGACTCAAAAGAATCCAGCTGAGAGCCTGGATCCCACGGAAACATCCTGTATGAGTCCAGCTGGAAACCTAAAACCCATGGCAATGTGTCATGCAAGTCCGTTTCATGGATCTGTGCTGGGAAGACCCAAAGGTCTGTGGTGGAAGCTAGAAAGTCTGTGCCAACAGGGTGAAGGATCTGTACCAGCAGGCTGAGGAATCTGCACTGGAGCCAAGAAGTTCACATGTAAGGACTGGAGCTGCCTCAAAGAACACTGTAGCCAGCCTGGGTGACAATGCAGATCCAGCCTCCTCTGAAGATGACAACAGCAGAGTTCATATAAGGAAACACAGCGTGACAAGCTTCTCCAAGAGAATCGATGGCACATCATGTTCTCCTCTAGTTCCTTTTTCATGCCTTTGGCAACCCTCCTCAGATGGGCCTTCCACACCCAGAACCATGCCCAGCTCAGCTGGGTGTTACAAGTTGACCATTAGTTAGTCCACACGGTCATTAAGTCTAGAGAGCCACTTGAGCAGCAGCACTTCTGAAGTCCTGGAGGGAGGACTCCGCTCGGAGAGGATGCTTAGAAGTTTGTAGTTTGTTTTCTGTGGACTTCCTTCCATGTGCTTTTTTTCCTTTGCTAATTTTCTTCTGCACTCTCAGTGTGATAAACATAACCATGAGTCTAACAAGTGCGGGGGCTTGTGATTCCTTCTGGCCAATCATTAAATCTGAGGGTACTCTTGGAGACTCCAGAGTCCTTTCTCTAAAGTCTGTTTTTTTGTATGTTTGTTTTGTTTTGTTCAGGACCTTGAGTTTGCCAGGCAGGCACTGTGCTGCTGAGCTATATCCCCAAGCGCAAAATCTTTTTTTTTTTTTTTTTTTTTTTTTTTGTCTTTTTGAGACAGGGTCTCACTATGCAGTTCAGGCTGGCCTTGAGCTTACTTTGTAGCCCAGGCTGGTCTTGAACTTGCAACGATCCTCCAGCCTCAGCCTCGCTAGCGCTGGGATTACAGGCGTGAGCCACCACATCCAGCATTTTGTTTTGTTTTCTGAGGCAGGGTCTTGCTATGTAGTCTATGTGGTTCAGGCTCACCTTTAACTCACTTGGTAGCTCAGGCTGGCCTCAAACTCCCTGTGATTCTCTGCCTCAGCTCCCTGGGTGTTGGGATTACAGGCTTCTACCACCACGCCTGGTCCCCTATTTTGGTAAAAATACATAGAATTCTATGATGTTCATAGATAATTTAAAAATATTTCAATCATACTTCCTTGTAGGCATCTCATAAATACAAGATTGAGATAAATAGTTTTAAATTTTTTCCCTATTGGCTTAATTTTCTTTTTTCTAATTTTCACTATTTTTGTGGGCTTTTTATTGGTACATTTTAGTTATAAATAATGATCACATTCATCCAAGGCAATTTGTATCTGTGTTGGTTACTTTTCTCTCATTGCTGAGACGATATTCCTGATATGCAAAATTAAGGAAGGAAATATTTACTTAGCTCACAGTTTGTGGAGGTTTCAGTCCATAATCTGCTGGGTCCGAAGCAGGGTGGTTCGTGGCAGAAGGCCATAGTTCTTTGTGGTAGAAAACTGTGAAAGCAACAGGAGCAAAAAGAGAGGAGTGTGGAGAAAAGACTTTCTGTCCCTTACATTGGATGTAGACTACCTACCCTAAGGTGGGTGTGGCACTCACACCTGTAATCCCAGCATTGGACCATGAATCAGTGGAAACTAGAATCCCGGTCCTGTGACTACATGAGACTTTGGGGGGACATACAGACACAAACCATAAGATGACCTGCACATGATACATCTTGACTCTTCGTTTGCTCTCTCATTCCCCTCCTTACTTACAGAAGCTTTCTTTCCATTTTTCCTTTTGATTCTCTTATTTTCTTGTCCTTTCCTTCCTTTTCATCCCTTCTCCTTTGTTCCCCTTCTCCTTTGAACATTTGCTTCCCATTTCCTAATATCTATGTACAATCTAGTCCTTATTTATACTTTTTGGTTTCTTACACCAGAGAATGATGCAGTATTTATTTATTTATTTAAAAGAGAAGAAAATCAAACCAGACAAAACAGAATAAAGTTAATCAGAACTGAACAGTGAAAGCAATATAGGACTTCAAAACAAGATAATAGAAAATTAGCAATGACTACCATAATATTTCTTGTTTTCTCCAAAATAACTATGCATAGCATCAGACATAATGAAATCAAACAAAACAAAACAGAATAAAACCAATCAAAACAAAAGAATGAAAGTGTTACAGGACTTCAAAATAAGATAGTAGGAAATCAACAATGGCTACCATCATACATCTTGTTATCTTTGAAACAGCTGCCCATACCACCAGACACAGTAAAATGGAACAGAACAAAACTATGAAAAAAATACAGGAATTCAAAACAAAAACAAAACATAATAAATTTGAACTGGGGATGTGGTTCAGTGGTAGAGTTCTTGGTTCTAATGTACAAGGCCCTGGGTTCCATCCCCAGCACCACTAAAAAAACAAAACAAAACAAGATAATAGGAAATTAACAATGGCTATCGCCTTCCCTTTTAAAATGTTTTCCCCTATCACTTTCATAATGTCTATTGTGCATTTTGGGCCTCAGTAATTCCTTCAGGTATTTTTATGCTAGGAGATAACATGCTGTTCACCCCTGTGAGTCCAAACCATCTCACCTATGAGCATGGTCCCATTTACCTGTAAGAGGTTATCCTTCTTTAGAGCTGAGTAGCTTCCCATTGCATAAAAATACCATATCTGATCCATTCTGTGGTTGATGGGCAAAAGACTCCTGTTTTTTTCTTTCTGGTTTCCTGTTGCATAGAACAATTGTTTTCTTTCCTTTGACTTTGGGTCCATGAATTTCTTTTCAAATTAAATGTGTTTTTTACACATAATATTAATGGATCTTCTTTCTTAATCCACCCTTCCTGTGTTTCTTCTTATTGGTGAATTGAGGCCATCTGCATTAATGGTTAAACTGGCGTGCACTGGCCCATCTCTGCTGTGCTGTCCTCCTACTGTTGATTCTGATGGGTTTTCCTTTCTAGGTGATCTGTTTCTTTTCTCCAACAGCCTTTAATATTCTGTTCTTGTGCTGGATTTCTGGGATCTTGATTATTAAATGTCTGGGTGTGGATTTATTTTGGTTACGGAGTTTTGCATGCCTCACTTATCTGTCTTCCTTTTCCCATGTTCTGGAAGTTTTCTGCTATTACGTCTATAAATAATCTTTTTATGTCATTTGTGTTGGCCCCATTTTTTCGCTGACACTTACCACTCTTAAATTATTTTTCTTTGCATTGTCTTACAGCTATTGAATTGCTATTTCCTGGTCTCTTGTTCTTTTCAAGAGAGTGTTTCTTTCACAATCACTGTCTTCAGTCCTGTCTTCAAGGTCTGAAAGTCTAACAGCAGTCTCTTTCAAGCAGTTTTGCCAGCTTTCAATGGAGTTTTTAAATTTCCTGGAAATCTCTTTGAATCTGCTTCATGCATTATAATTCCTTCCTATATTGTTAATTCAAGGTTTCCATCACTTTCCTAAGCTCCTCTTTTTTTTTAATCTATGTCTCCTTTAGATATGCTCAGCAATTCCTTCACTATGTTTGTGATTTCTTTCTTTTTTTTTCTACCTGGGATATTATTTCTGATCTGATTACTTTTACAGCCTCTTGAAGCTGTTCCTTTACTTCAGTTGCTATCCTTTTGGAGATTTCAGGTGTATGACTTCCATTTTCTTCCACATCTCTGTCTCCCAGACTTGTGTGTGGGTTGGAGGTCTGAGGTTGCCTTTTGTCCCTTCATCTCAACATTTTCCTGGGTTCCTCCCAACAAGCCAGTTGTGGGGTCCCAGGTGCTTCCCACATTGTCTGCCCCTCCACAGTGTAGGGGAATGGGCCAGGCACCTGGGTTGCAGGTTTCAGGAGAACCAGTGGGGCCTCGGGAAGGCTTCTCCAAATCTGGGCAGCTCCACCGAGGCTTCCCTCATGGCCATAGTTATGTGGTGGTGGGGCTGCTGCTTCTCTCACAATGCAGTATTTATGTTTCTCTCATAATGCACATATGTCTGATTTATTTCACTGAAGAATATGGTCTCAGAGTGCATCCACTTAGCTAAGAATGTCCCAAGCCTATCCTATTTATGGCAGTTATGGTACTCCATCATACAAAAAACCCACACCTTCTTACTCATTCACCAGTTAATGGGCATTTGGGCTGTTTCCAAGATTTAGTTATTATAAACTGTAATAAGAGAGAGTTTGTTTGGATTTTCAGAACCCTAAAAGTCATATTACTGAACTCTTTTATTTAAGCCATTCACCATCTACTTCTTTAGGAGACTGGAGTTAGGCCAAGGCCTCAGTATCTCTTCCCTTTTTTGGTGATTTTATTTTGCTGTGCTGCTTTCATTGTATCCTTACTGAACCTAGAGTTTTTAACAGTATGAGATCCCAGCTGTTGATTCCTTATTATATTTCTTGTGCAATTGCGGTTTTGTTTATAAGTTCTTTGCCTATACCAACATCTTCAAGGTTTCTACCTATTCTATTTTCCGGTAGATTTAGTGTTTCTGTTTTTTGTTTGCCTTTTGAGATAGGGGACTTGTCCTGCAGTTCAGGCTGGCTTTGAACTCACTTTGTAGTCCAAGTTGGCTTCAAACTCACAGCAATCCTCCTGCCTCAGCCTCCTGAGTGCTGGGATTACAGGTGTGTGCCTCTACTCCCAGTAGTATTTCTGTTTTGATATTAAGTTTATTTAGCTCTCCATTAACAAAATCTCTGCTTTGTCTTACACTCACTGGGAGTTTCATGTTCACCTTCTTCAGAGCCTGCCAATGATGGAATAGTACAGAGACCATCAGTACCCATGATAGTTGGTGTCTTTTCTGAGATAAAAATCTGGTATATATTCAATATCTGAGGTATAATTCGGAAGAGTCTGTTTTGCTGAGCCTGAGATCGCAGCTTTTCTTCTGTGTTAGCAGACATCTTTTCATGTCCTTCACTTGTCTGAAGAAGATTTGGTGTAAATATTACTGCAGGATTTCTGCTTTCACCTTACTCTTACTGGACCTAAGAGATACATTCCTGAGAACTTAAAAAACATCTTAATATATCAACTGCACCATCAGCCATACAGCAACAAAATAAGGACAGAGCTGTGGTCTTCTCCTGTGATTCTTCTGTTGAGTTTTTAAAAGAGCTTCTTCATGCAAGCAAGCTGGCAGCATGTGCCCTACCAGTTCCCTAAAGAACCGCTTCAGAAGTCCTGCAGTATCACAAGGAAGTGCAGAGGACAGGCCACCTTCCCCATTGTCCAGTTTATTCTTCAGCGTCTTTAGGCCAGTAACAGATCCTGATTTCCTAAAAAGCCCTTTGGTCTGAATGTGCTCTTCTAAAGATGTGCAAGCCTCCACAAGAAAGCTTGGAATCTGTTTGTATTCTGATACAACAGTACTGGGCAATGCGTTAGAAGGTCCCCCAATATCTTACCCCCATTTCCATGGCTGCTGATTCATGCTTCCTGCCATCACACTGCCCATGGCCACTCTTGACCTTAATGCCATAGATAGCCCAAAGGTCTGCAGCAATGCCAATCTAACCAGCCTCTGACTCCACATTCTGGATGTGTCCTCCCCTCTCAGGGCAAGATCCGGGTCCTGAGTTCTGTTTATCACCAAGTCTTGCAACTCTCCAACACTCTCAGATCAGAGCTCTGCTCCTCTGCCTTCCAGGTGTGTCATACCTATGACACTCCTCTGGCCCCAGCCCTGGCCCCAGGCACTGCCACAGCTTTACCTGTGACCTTGTGTCTTTCGCACACCCGCTCCTCTTGACTGTGGGGTCCAGCCATGTGTCACTCTCACTTGCATCAGCCTTCTCTTCCTCACCTCATCCCTTCAGCTACTTACATGGGCTTCCCTTTGGACTCCCTGATTCTTCAGTACCTGGCACCAGTGCCTGCTGCCAGCCTCTCACCGCTTCTGACCACTTCCAGTGATCCCTTCCTGCCAATCTTCTTTGCCTGCTTCAGCTCTCTTTGAAATGAAAGACGACCTCTACTTTGTCAACCCAGGCAGGCAAAGCTGGGTGTAAGCCTCTCTGCCCTGTGCCCCCTCCCCAGCCCAGCCGCTGGACCAGCCCACTGCTCAGGTGCTCTTCCAGCCCTGGTCCCTTCATTTCATCAGGGCTCCTTCTTTCCCCCATCAGCCCCAGGTACAGTGCCCCAGCCTGCATGTCATGATGCACTAATGCCAGGCAGCTCTCCTCAGGCCTCAGCCCCGCCTCCTCTGTAGACACCAGGTCCTCTGTAGTCCGGCTGTCCCTCTGCAGTCAAAGCCCAGGCTGAAAGTCCGTATGTTACACCTCCTTCTTTTTTCCCATTCCCCTCCCCTCTCTTCCACTTCTCTTCTCCTCCTTTTTATAAAAGCTTTGTTTCTATTCTTTCCTTTTATTCTTTTTTCTTGTTCCTTTTTTTCTTTCCCCTGTTCATCTGAACATTTCTAGCTAAATGGATGCACCTTGAGACTATTCTATTTAAGTCAAATAAATTGGACACACATGTTTAAATACCACATTTTTTCCTGTGGTGTAGAAGGTGTAAATAAGGACCAAAATGTATAATGGATTTTGGGAAATGAGAAGAAAATGCTCTAAAATCTTTTAATATTCTGTTCCTATGTTGAATTTCTGGAATCTTGACTAAAATATGCCTTGGTGTAGACTTTTTAAAAATCATTGCTAATTAAAGTTCTATATGCCTCAGTTACCTGTATGTGAAATTCTTTTATCATGCTTGGGTAGTTTTCTGTCATTACTTCTGTGAACAGGATTTTTTTTAATGTTGTTTGCAATATCTCCTGCTTTTCATTGACTCCAATCAATCTTTTTTTTGGTACCAGAAATCAAACTCATGGCCTCAAACTTGCCAGGCAGCACTTGTGCTGCTGCCTGACACCAATCAATCTTAAGTGTTTGTTTTTTTGCATTATCTAGTGGTTGTTGAATTGATTTTTCATCATCCTTTGCTATTTTTAAGAACTTCCTTTTCATGATCACTAACAATTTTGCCATCTATAGCTGACATTCTGTCCTTGCATGGGCTTATTCTGCTGTATATACTTTCTTTTCTTTTTTAATTTTATTTTGAAAGTAGTAAAATACAACAGAACAAGACAGAATAAAGCCAACTAAGATCATACAGTGAAATTGGTACAGAACTTCACAGTAGGTTGCCGGGATAACAGTAATAGGTATCACAGTATATTTCGTTATTTTTACAATAGTTGTTCTTTCAATCAAGTATATCAAAATAAAATGAAATACAGAACATTATAGAACTTATCAAAACAGAATATTGAATAGAGCAGTACCATTAATCAGAATAGAGCAAAACAGTAATAAAAATATTTGCCTTCAAAGAGATGGTAGAAAGAAATCCCCTTATTTGCTATGGTCATCCTCCCAGGAGATGCTCAGATTTCTGGTTCCCATTTGCTAACGGGGGGTGGGGGGGGGGAGACAGAAGAAGGTGGGTAGGGGAAGTGGGATGTTTGACTCTAGGCCATGCACCAGTAGGTTCACTATTGCTTAGCAGGGAGGCAGGCTGATTGCTTGGTTCTCCAGCTTCATAATTTCCAACATGGTTCAGCTCTCAGGAGACACTGATGATTCTCCCCCTGGAAGGGCCGCAGTCTGCCACACCAACACTGCTTACCAGGGTGGGGAGGTGCTTGCTTGGCTTCCCAGTGTCCTAAGTTCCAACATGGCGCAGATCTCAGGAGCTGCTGGTGGTTCTCCCCCTGGAAGGGCCGCAGTCTGCTGCATATACTTTTAATGGAATTTTTAATCTCTTAGATATCTGTTTAAATCCCTTTCATGGATTCCCTTTCTTTCCTATGTTGAATATTGACAGTTTCCATCATTTTCCTAAGTTTCTCTTTTATTTCATCAAAATCTGCTCTAGGATTTCTAACCGTGTCTTACATTATGATCACCATCTCTGTAATTATCTGAGAAATTATTTCTGATTTGATATTTTCTATAGCTTCATTCATTTGCTTGCTACTTTTGCTGTTACCACTTCAGAGTCCAAGAGAGTGGCTTTCACATGGGTGCATCTCATGGTCCCTTGGGTTTTCCTTTGGTGAGCTTGACATCTGGAGTTACACCTTGCTTAAGTGTCTTCTCATTTTCTATTTTTAAAGTTTCATTCCTGGGTTGATGCCTGTAAATTGCTTATGGCAGGTAGCTTTATTGTTAGCATTGAGAACCCTTAGGAAATGGCTACTTCTTAGAGATGCCTTCCAGGTATAGCTGGTTTTTGAATGCTGAGTCTGTTGCAAGCTCCTACCTCTTCAATTTATTGGGGATGAGGAAGTGCTGCCACTTGGCCTACCCCCTGGTTTTTTGGTACTGTCCTATAGTACTGTTTCTGACATTATGTTGGTAGAAGGCCAAATTGGGGGTGTTTACCCTGAGGTCACTTCCTCCTGACCCAGTACAACTTCCTTTTCCTTTCCCAGTGCAGCTCCTCACGCATCATCAATGCCACCCTAAGCACCAACCCAGTCAAAGGTTACATATACCCCACACCCCACATTCCAGTTGAAGGAGACAGCCCAGTCGCCATGGGTCGTGTGCTCCTTCCCACGTCCTCACCTCAGTAAACCTGTTCATTTTGTACTTTTGCTTCTCTGTTCTGCCAGAATGCCCTGACACCCCTCCCACACAGTGAGTCAGGGTACCCAGAGAAAGCTCCACTCACCAGCTCCTTTGGTCTGCAGAACTCAAGAGACTGGAGAGACCACAGGTGAGTCAGGTTTTATCAGGTGTACACCTGGCTCAGCAGGATTCGTGTCCAAAATGGTTGAACGCCAAACAAAGGAGAAGCTTCTGTTTTCATACATTTTGTGAGGGGGTTGGCATGAAACCGGAAGGGGGTGCACGTGAGGTTGCAGAAACTGAGACTACAGGCAGTTACTTACCAGTGACAGTTTACATCTTATCTTTGCAAGAAGACGGATTTTAGGAACTCCAGGGTGCTACAGGACTCTGTTTACAGAAACGCAGTTGTCAAATTTATCTCTATCTCTTGAAAGAAAGCAGGTGCCAGGATGTCGCTGGGCTTGTTGTATAGAAACATGATTGTCTACGTTTCCAGTATCTAAGCAGGGGTCAGCTTAAAGGTAAGTAGGTTCCTGAGACACCAGGACACTGCAAGACTCCATTTATAGGAGCATAGCTATTAGCTTTGTCTGTAGCAGGGGTCATTGGTTACAGAGAAGAGGAGTCCACCAGGGAACTGCTCAAGGATAAGAAACAAACAGGTTTTTCTCTAAATTCTGTTTTACTTTTTCTTCATTGAGGTCTGTCTCTTCACTCTTCCCCTCAGGCTTCGATTCTTGCTTCAGATCCTTGCTGGGTCCCAGAGACCCACTCCCCCCTTTACCTCCTCATGTTGCTACATTCCAGCATCTGGACACTGAATTTCAGAGAGGGATTTTCTCTGCTGTTCATCACTCTGCCACCCTGATTCAATTTTTCAACTTTTAAAATTTCCTACAATGTAAGAACTGGGTTTTAATCCTACTTTGAAGTACAGATGTGTTTCTCTGGCTTTTGTTTTTACTTCCGTTTTAAGCAGAGCACTTGCAATAGATATGACTTTATAGAGTAATTTTTCTCTGGCACCAGGATTTTGAGAAAAAATTTATATGGTTAATCATATTTATGAATTTTCAAAGGCTTTCATTAAAAAAAAAATATTAAAAGCAGGATGGAGTAAAGCAGCAGGACCGTGTCGTTTCATGTTCTAGAAGTCACAAGCCTGACATCAAGGCAGAAAAGAAGTTGTCATTTCCAGAGGATGCATGACAAACTTGTGGCTCCAGGATTTCCTGTATGTATGGTTTATTCCATAACCGTGATTTCACCCCAGCCCTCCCAGCTCTGAGGTCCCTGTCCTTCACTCTGCAAGGCCGGTCTCCTTGGCCAAGAGGGTGCCAGCTAGAGGTGACCTTCCTTGGGTGCATCCAGCGTGGAAGACAGCAGGAAATGCAATTTGGGCCAACCAAGGATGATGACGTGGTACATGTGTGAAGAGCCACACAACAAATGTATGGATTAGGCTGAAGTGATAAACCTGTTTCTGGATAGTTTACTATAGTATTAAAGTGAAAATTAATCTTGAGAGCAGTATATGGGAAATTAATTAATTTGAAATTAATGAGGCCCTCAACCGGGGAGAAGTCACAGAAATGGGTGAGAAGGAAAAGGGATGAGCCATTGATGTCAAGATAAACCTGCGACCCAGTCACTCTGGATATTCAGAGAGAGCAGAAGATCACTGTGGCACTTTAAGCCAAGTAGTGCTACTATTAGCAAAAGCCAGAGAAACAGACAAGCAAAATAAAAACAAAAACAAATGAACAAAGCCTAAATCCATGACACAAAACCAAAAAGCAGAGTTGGGAACAACAGTTCTAAAAGGTGCTGGAAAATGATATTTGATTAGAGCCTCAATGCTCGAGTCCCTTCAAAATTCGTATGTTGAAATGTAACTCCCAAGGTGGTGGCATAAGAAGTGATTAAATGTTAGGGGCTCTCCACTTGTGAATAAATGGGATTTATGCTTTTTTCAGGGGGCTCTGGGTTTGAGGGAGCCCATGTCCCCCTCCTGCATGGAGCACAGGGTGGGCCCTGACCAGACACAGAATCTGCTGTTGGCTTGACCTTGAGCCCCCAAGCCTCCAGAACTCTGAGCAATGTGTCTGTTTTTCATAAATCACCTGACATAAAGTATCTTGTTAAGTAGAAGCCTCAACTGACTCAGACACTGTCCAGTTCTTGGCCTTGGATCTGATGCAATGACACCTCTCATCATGGTGAGGGCCTTGGACTAAGCCCAGACACAATGACCAGAGGCCAAAACAAGAACCGGGACCTGGTGTGCTGTGCGTGGATGCAGACTTAGCGGGCTGTGTACAGAGGCCTGCTCCTGCCCTGCACTCCCAAAAGGAGCAGGAGCCCCACGCTCTGTCTCCCAGGGCAACAGAACACGCTGGGCAGGAAGTCCGAGCCCACTGTGTAGGCCCCCAAGCAGCTCAGGGCAGCTCTTTCCAAGGCAGCTTTCTTGGGCCTAGGTTCCTGGGGATACCCTTATGTGAGAGGGAGACAGGGGTGACCACTAAGATGGTGCCCACCCAGCCGAGTCTGAGAGGGAGAATCTACTGTGTAGGCCTGGACAGCCCTCTTCTCCTAACGCAGTCATACATTGTATTGTCAGTTGTTACATCGTACTTCACATGCTAGTACTTTTACCTAATTCTTTATGGGGGACACACAGGAAGGCACTTCTCCTCTGGGTCTACACACCTGCCCAACGCTACCTCTGCAACCCAACTCAGGAATTTTTATTTCTGGCCCCATCTAGTATTTTTCTCCATGTTTGGGACAGAGTAACAGATTTGTCTGCCTTCATACGCAAATGTGTGACATACCTTAAAACATTAGACCCTTCAGGAAGTTATAACTCCAGGCAAGGTCCTTGACTTTAATTCTACAGCACTACAGCCAGTACAAGAGGCTGATGGACAGACGGCCCTCACAAAAAGCCTTCCCCACCAAGAAACAGATGGGGAAGAAGGCGCTGGGTGGTCCTTCACATTAAGATTTGCGTACATAAAGTTGTCTTCTCTAGCTCTCCAAGTATTATTTGAAACATAATGGAGATCACTGGTGCTGAGGGTTCTGTAAACACACTTAATACTTTTACTGCCCAGAGGCAGGAGGGTACCGCTGTTGTTGGGGAGAGAGCTGTGCCCACTGGCAGAGACAGCTGAGTCACCTCAGGTAGCTTTGTTCCTGTAAGATCAGATTACTGAACACAACTTCATTACACTGCCATGGATCTGGGCATGGTGGTGCACTCCTGTAACCCCAGCATTTGGGGGGCTGAGGGAGGATGATCTTAAATTTGAGCCCAGACTGGGCTGAGTAGGGAGACCCTGCCCCAAAAAAGCCTGCCCATGGGAGGTGCCCTGAAACAGCCCCTGAAAATGCACTTGGACCTCCAAAACCTAAAGACCAACATCACAAGGCTGTAGATGTTTAAACCAATTTCACTGTGGTCAGAAAAGAAGCTGTAAAATTTTAATATTTAGAAGTGTGTTGAAACATCTTCCAGCCTAGTGTATGACCTTTCTGTGAACGTTTTATGTACATTTGCAAATAGTGTTTGGATCAAGTTGTCAGAGTCAGATTTGTTTTTTGTCTAGTTGTTGTATCAATTACAGAGAAGGGGGTGTGATCAAGGCTTTTGAGAAAAACAGGAAATATCGAGGTTTATTTTAAGGAACTGGCTCATGTGATTGTGGCAGCTGGTGTGTCCGAAACTTGTCAGGCATCGTGGCAGACTAGAAATGTCGTCAGGACTGTGTTACAGCACTGGTTCCAAAGGTAGACTGGACTGGGTGAGGTCCACACACATTGCCAGGGGTCACCCACTGGTTTCAGTGCCAATCACATCTGAAAAGTACCTTCCTGGCAACATCAAACTGTTGTCTCATCTAACCTCTGAGCGCCATGGCCTACGCAAGCTGACACATAACACAGCCTCCCTTGTTAACTTTCCACGCATGCACATGTCTTCAAACGGCAGTTAATCTCCAAAGAGAGCCCATCACAAGGTCCTTCTTGTGTCTTCCAGAATACGACTACCCTTCACCCTCCTCCTTCCCAGCAGAGGGCTCGGATCCTTGAGAAATCGTAACTCTCCTCCTTCACATTCTGTAATTTAAATATGACTGTGTAACGGTAGTCCCTCTTATGTTATATGATAAAGGATAAAAGAGAGAAGGAAAAATGATAACTGATAGATACGAATAAGTATACTCATAAACATATTCATAACAATGAAAGCACTCACAGCGATGACGGTTTGTTTTCATAAGTGGTCACATGTCCTACTTGGTATTTATAACCAGATCCTCTACTACCCATCCTGCAGAAACCCCTCATCTCTCACAGTGGTGGCTCCTCACCCCACAGAGTGATTCACACTCATTCCTGAAGGGTCTGGGCCATGAGTAGTCCTGCCTAAATTGAGTTGGTATAGTTTTGCCTTAGCTTTAGTCCCAGGGTGTGGTGACCCAAGATACGCCCTCAGGGACCTCCTGTATTCCAGACATGCTCCTTACCACCTCCGCAGAGCCAACGCCAGCTCCCCCTGGTTGTCGGGATCAGTTGCCCCAACAGTTACCCCCATCTGTCTCTGCTGATTCAGAGGCAGAAGGAACCCAGAGGCGCTGTTATGACCTGTGGACCACCAACTGTAAGGGAAATGTTAGCATACGGGATATAATGCCTTTCAACATCCAGCCATTAATTCCTGGGTGTGCTAGAAGTAGCTCTATACCCCTACACAGACTCGGAGCACACACAGAAGCTTGTTTTAGCCCTGCCTCGCATGTTCGTTCTACCGCCGACCCTGCAAAGCTGTTTCATTGTCCCATCAAGCAGGTGAGGGACAGGTTAAGAACAGTGAATTTCATGAGCTTCATGCAAGGTTCTTGCCCTAGTATAAATTACTGTATGGTTATTGCGGTGGTCTAATGTGGCAGAAGGCCAAAACAGGATGCCTATCACTTCCTGACTCTTCTCCAGCCCTAATTATAACTCCCTTCCTGTTTGCACGCACAGAGGATTCCAATGGGTTCCTCACACGTCATCAATATACACCCCATGCACCACTTCCGATCAGAGGTCATATAACCCTCGGCCTCTCTGTATCTGGTCAAAAGAGACAGCCTAGCCACCACGGGTTGTGTGCTCCTTTCCACGTCCTCAGCTGTCCATGTTGTACTTTTTGCTTCTCTACTGTGCCAGAATACTCTAACCATTCAGCCCACTGCTGGCCTCCTGGGTGCTAAGGAATCAGAAGACTGCATGGAACACCCTGAGGTCCACAGGCATCCTGTAAGGAAGAAGGGAAATCTGTATCCAGAGGAAGTGTCTGTCTGTTCCATGACGGAAGTAACTCTGTATAATCAATCTGCTAGCTGGTTGGTGATGGGTCACTGCGGGGAATCTCCTCATCCTGGGGATCCAGCGTTGTCTGGCTGTGGTAGACCCTGTGCTCAGCAGTGGTAGAGGCCAGCTCTGACTGGGGGAGTGGAAATCCACACTGCCAAGCCAGGCAAAGCCTCCTTCCTTGCCACTTGGCCCACGTGTTTACGAGCCAGCTGGGCAGTGGCAGGAGTGGCTGGGGGATGATCCTTGTGGTTACTAACTCCTGCTCTGCTGAGGCCCTGCTGTGCTAAGAATTCACATGGGACATAAATATCCTCATAGTTTTGGCTTCTTCAAAGAGATCTGCCCACCCGCCTCCTTTGTAGATCTCCTTGTCATGAATTTTATGATCACTGTCCTTTTCCTGCCTTCCCATCTAGGCACCACCTATGAATCAGTGTGCAGTCACGTGCCTCTCCATTTCTTTCCTGTAAGGGAAATGAAAAAAGAAATCACACGGCTTGTTGTCCTGCTTACTGAAAGGATTTCCCTTTACCACTGTCTTTCAAGGACGTCCCAGAAAGAGGTCATCGTGCAGCAGACTCGTATGCAGAACCATGTGCAGACCAAGCCAAACTTTTCTCTTTTGCTCATTCGGCTGATCACAAGGCTCTCCCATGAGACCATAGCCATGGGCTGGGAAGAAGACGCACAGCAGCTGTGGGAACCACGGACACGGAAGCCACTGCTCCTGTAACTTACTCAAGTCTCAGGCTGGTGCAAGGCTGATCCCATCTGGGTCACCTCCACTTGCTGACCAATGGCTACTGTCCAGTGAGTCAGACAGCACCAGCTCACGACGGCCAACTCAGGCTGCCACTTGTGATAGCTACATGGCTCATGATTAAGCATTCAGTACCTGCTAAGGCCTGGTGGCAAAGCCAGATTCTCAGAAAAGAGCATTCTATGCAGAGGATGTAGGTCTGATCAAAACCCCTCGGCCCCGCACTGTAATCTGCCCAGGGAGCCTACCAGAAGCACCAAGTGGCATTTCCTTCTGCCACTGCCACTGCCACTTGGAGCCCCACTGGGCCTGCCAGGTCTTACGGCCCAAAGCAGAGCAGCCTGCACAGAGCCTGGACCTGCCACACTGCCTTCCTTTACTTTGACTTCACGCCCCTGCTCCAAGTGGCAGATGAGAATTAGGTACATGTGGTCTCCAAAATTCGAACAGGCCCAGAAGGTTCTGTGCCTCTTTCTAGATGTGGGAAAGGTCAGCGCAGCAACTTACCTGCACCCCAAAATCCTGAGCCCTTAGAGACTTAACTTTATTTTGAGATAGGGTCTTGCTATGCAGTTTAGGCTGGCCTTGAACTCACTATAGTCCAAGCTGGCATGGAATTCACCTCCCTCCTCCTCCTGCCTCAGCCTCCTGAGTGCTGAGGTTACAGGTACATACTAGCACTTCCAGAAAAGATTTAACTTGGAGGTAGAAGATGCCTGACCTTTTTTTCCTTAGGACTCGGGATCCAACCCAGGACCTGGTCCTTGCTGATCATGTGTTCTGGCCATGAACTGTGGCCCCAGGCCAGTGCCCCTGAATTTTCATTGGATCTATTTCCCATCCTCTGACATCCAAATGTCTTGTCAATAAAGTCTGAGTACTGCAGCTGACACTTTTCCCTCACCATTTGCAATCAGCACATTGCCCTCAATTAGACAGGCTAGTGTGAGGTCTTGTGGAAGATGATGATGATTTTATTTGTTTGTTTTTTGAGACAGAGTCTTGCTATGGAGCGCCTGCTGACCTTGAACTCATTACATAGCCCAGGCTGGTCTTGAACTCACAGCGATCCTCTTGACTCATCCTTCCCGAGCATGAGGACGCCACCACACCCGGCAGGGAATGGTGATTAAGAACCCTGCAAACTAATTTGTGACGAAGGGTTAGAGAACTGATAAGCCCCGAGGGAGGCCGGCGCAGGTGCCAGGCTGACCTGCCCATCTCTGCGTTTCCCGAGGAAAGCTGGCTTGCTTTTGGTTACTGTCTTTCCAGGTAGAGGCAGTTTTAGCTTTTGCACTATAATGAGCCTCACTCTACAGGTCAGGGGGTCAGTGTGGAGTTGTGTCACTTGCTGAGTAAGATACAGAGTCACTGTCACATTGATGTAAGGCCATAGGTCCCCCAGAAAAAGCTGAGATTAGCAACATACAGTTTTGGTAACACGGCAAGATTCTTCTACTAGATCCTCCTTCGAGCCTCACTTTTATCCTAGGGTTACAAGGCTGTAAACTGTCTCAAGTATGGAAATGGAGGTGGGGCCAGGACTCTGTTTTATTATATTCAAGTTACATTTCAGTTCAGTTAATGTAGAATAATCTCAGTTCTGGAGATTAAGTTTTATTCATAGAGACAATCTAGTTTATTCCGAGGAACACCATGATCAGCCAGCAATGTCACAGGTCTCTGCAAGTGAGACCATGGAGATTGGTACTTCTCTTCTATTATACGTTATGTTTTGTTTGTTTGTTTTTGTTTTTGAGACAGGGCCACCCTGTGTAGTTTAGGCTGGCCTTGAACTTACTATGTAGCCCAGGCTGGCTTCACACTCACAGCAATCCTCCTGCCTCAGCCTCCTGAGTGCTAGAATTACAGATAGGCACCACCATGCTTGTTTTGTTTTGTCTGCTACTCACTATGGTAACCATGCACACTTTGCCTTTGTGATTAAGCACTGTACTATGGTTTGAGCTAGGTGTGCTTTACCCACACCCCAACGGGTCTAGTTACCCCTTGTGTGCCTGCTTCCCAACACTATGGTGTGGATCCTATGGCAACTTCTGGTTTATAGAGAAAACCACCACAGTGCTCTTCCAGGATGCTGTGCCTCTGCTCACGTGTTAATTCTCCGTGTCTTTTGGACCCTCCTGTGGTTCTGGACTCTTCTTGAAGGGTAAATCCATCCGTTGTTCCAATCTCCCTGAGTGCCTCTGCAGTTATCAAGGCAGTTCCAGCCTCCGTGTAGTGTGGGCCATCTTTCAGTCCTGGTTGCAGCCAAAGCACCCCCCTGCCAAGTCCTTTAGCCTGGCTGATTGTGATTATCTGATGACCTTCATCACACACTCCCTTGGCTTCTCCCTGGGACAGACCGTGCACTTCCTTTGCAGTGTTGTCCACCTCCTGCATCACGCTTTGTACCTCACATTGCAGGACCTACAGGGACCTCAGTCTAGAAGGAAAGTAGGGGTGGGTCTAGAGCAGAAGCAGCATTGTTTTCCAGGGTAACCAGCTGTATATGGGGGCTATATATAGTTTGAAAGGGTTTTGGCCCAGACAGGACACTGTAGCCAGGAAAGCCACAACCGGAAGCAGGAAGCCCCATCTCCCCTGCCCCTAGGAAGTTACCTGTGATGCCATTTTCCGGCCCCTGGAAATTTACATATGGCGCCAAACCTAGGACCAATGGGCTACCTGTGCATCCCTAATGCCCGCCTTAGGTTCCACCCCAAACCGAGGCTATTTACAGGTCCCCACTCCACGTGTCCGCCGGAGAGATCGCCGGATGCCAGCGGTGGGGTACCGGTCATCTCTCTCCGTGTTCTCAGAATAAAGGCCGCTTTTTATTTTATATTTCTCATCTTTTGTTAATATTTTTCATCTTTTGGAAATAACCCTAGCATAGTTTCTTTAGCAAAGCACAGTTACTCTTCTCAGCTGGAGTCACCTCCTGGCATGGACTCATCAGAATTTTGGGTTCTAAGGATCTGACATTCATCACTATTCCAATTTTCAGGATCTGGTTTCTCCTCCTTAATTTTTTTCACATTAACAGCACAAAACCTGTGAAGATGAAAATGTAATCTGCAATGCGTGTCTTAGTCATTTTCTTATTACTGGACACAGAACCCAGCATCCACAATTTGAAGGAGGAGAGGTCTATTGTGGCTGGAGTCACAATCTACAGATCGGCTCCAAGTCAGGATGGCACAGCAGCGGAGCCTGGTGGAGGAGAAGCTGCTCCCCTCACGGCAGCTCAGAAGCTGAGGGCATCAGGGGGGAAGTAGGAAAGGGGATGCAGAACCCTTCCAGGTCCTGCCCCAAGTGACCCACCCCCGTGCAACCAGACCCCACCTCCTAGCAGCAAGCCAGCTACAATGCCCCACATTCCAGTGACCTTCAAAAGCCCCCTTAGGAGCATGGGAGGCTTTGGGGGATGTCTAGATATACTGCAGTCCAGCCACTTGTGGGATGGGCCTCTGCATTTGACTTAGCTCAGTAACTACAGAATATAAGGGTTTCTTTCAAGCAGACAAGAGAATCTTTCAGCTCGTTTATGGGTCCTTGAGCTGGAAATGTGTATCCCTAAGCTCATGCTTTTTTCCCCTGATTTTCTTCAGCATAATTAGAAGCAACTGACAAATCTCATCATACTCATTAGCTTGACAAGAATGTTTAAGGCACTAAATATGTGGTCACTTCATTCTTTGCCTTGTTGAAGTATTAGATTAATAACACCCTGTGGGGATGTTTCTCACCTCTCTAGGGCCACATTATTATACTGTACCCTTTCCTAATGTTGTCAGGCAGCTCCATTAGAAACAGCCCACCAATAAGAAGTATTTTGGGTCTTCCTTATCTCAAAGAAAGAATTGGATGAGTCAAGCCAAAAATGGTGCCAAATCTTTTTGAAAAGTGAGGGATGAATGGATGTGGAAGAAATCAGCTCTGCAGAGCCACAGAGAAAAACTGCATGAGGTTATTGTGGGAGCTCACACTGACAGCTCCCCCTGGCACCCTGTCTTTTTTCACGCCTGTACATCTCGTGGGAGCTCACGAGTGCGTTACCACGGGGTCTTGTAACCCATAGGTTCTGCTCATTTCCCCAGCCAGCTTTGCCACACCCTAGCTCCTGCATTACATGGAAAAAGAGTCATCAGACTTTAAATCTGATCAGACTAGAAAACTGTCCAGAAAAACCAGAATGAACTCAGAAACTTCCTCTTTAGGATTCTGTGCTTGCTACAGCATGGCAGCACTCACCTGGAATCCCAGCACTTCGGAGGCTGAGGCAAGAGGATCACCGTGAGTTTGAGGCCAGTCTGGGCTACATACTGAGTTCAAGTCCAGCCTGAACCACACAGTAAGACCCTGTCTAAAAAACTCTCTCTCTCTCTCTCTCTCCCTCCGTCCCTCCCTCCCTGTTGTTGTTGTTGTTGTTGTTGTTGTTTTTGAGACAGGGTTTCACTATGCAGTTCAGGCTAGCCTTAAACTCACAGTGATCCTCCTGCTTCAGCCTCCCAAATACTGGGAAGGAAGGCAAGTGCCTGCCACTACATCCTCTCATAAAGGTATTTTTTAGATGTAACAAATATTTAACTTTGAGACTTAAAACTGGGGCCTCATCCAATCAACAGAAGGCCTGAAGAGAAGAGGCTGAGGTTTTCCAAAGAATGAACAATTCTGCCTTCAGACCTCAACATTTGTATCCATATCCTAATACTTTGTTTCAAGAAAAATATGGTTCTACAAGAGCAAAATCTTAGCTGGGCATTGTAGAGCATGCCTGTAAACCCAGCATGTAGGCTGGGCTACGTAATGAGACCTTGTCTTTCAAAAAAAAAAAAAAAAAAAAAAAGCCTTCACATCAACATCTAGATTAGGGTTTGAGGTCTGGCGTGGTTCAGTAGTAAGGTCCCTGCCTAGCATGCACATAGTCTCTCTGGCTTCCATCCCTAGCAACACACACACACACACACACACACACACCCCACATCCTTTGGTTGTGTTTTTCTGGAGAAGATTGACAAAGATCAGGTCTAGTTGCTTGGGCAAACATCAAGCTGCATGTGAGGTGTGTGTGTATTTCCATAACAGAATACTACAGTTATTTATGTGTCATTTCTTATATTACTGAAGCCTAGGAAGTCCAAGGTCAAGATGTTAGTGCCTGCTGAGGGCCTTCTGCATCTGTCACAGCATGGCAGACATCATCTCCTCCTCACGGAAGGCCAAAGCAAGGGTAACAGAGAGGCCTGGAGGGGGTGGGACTCGCTCATCCAAGAAGTGGCAGTCTCTGTGACCAAACCACCTCTTAAACGCCCCACTTTATAATGCTGTTAAAACTGTAATTAAATTTCAACATGAGTTTTGGAGGGAAAAAGCATTCAAACCACAGAAGTGTAAGCTGGACATACTGGTGCACCCCTGTCGTCCCAGCTACTTGGGAGCCTGAGGCAAGAAGATTGCAAGTTCAAGGCCAGCATGGGCAACTTAGGAAGACCCTAGCTCATGATGACAAGGGCTGGGATATAGCTCAGTGACACAGCACTTGCTTGGTTCATCCAAAAACTAACCCACAGGAGCAGGTGCATTTACTTATTTCGTATTTACTTATCTAGTTACAATTTATTTATCATATAATTGTAGAGACTATTGGGTGATTTGGTAACCTGGAGTCCAACAAGAGGTAATGGTACAGCCCCATGCTGAAGGCCTGAGATCAGGAGACAGAGTGGTATGGTCCCAATCTACAGATCGGGAGACTGAGCACCCTGAGAGAGCCACTGTTTCAGTTTGAGTCTAAAGGCGGGAGAAAAAGCCTTTGTCTCACTTTGGAGGCTATTACATAGAAAGGATCCTCTCTTATCCAGAGGAGAGGAGACCTTTTAAAAACCTTTAACTGATTGGATGAGGCCCACCTATATTAAGAGAGCAAACTGCAGTGAAACCGTGGATGGAGAGTAGTTTGTCCCCTAAGACCCATAAATCTTCCCAGTCAACTTGAACTTAATACATGAGTGGTGTCTGCCAGTACGAGCAATGTGTCATGTGACTGTCACATGATTTCAGCCCAGCAATGGATCTGTGTAACCACAGTGCAATGGCTCGTTTCTGTGAAATCCTCAAAAGGAGGCAAAAGCAAGCCTCCTTGATAAAGCTGCTTGAAAAGAAATAGCAGAGATCCCATCGTGACTGTGAAACTTGTCCTACACAGTAACCCTCCTCTCTCGTCTCCCTCACACCAGCCACGAAGGTTTGCGAAGGCAAATGCAGGCAATTTATTTTTTTATTATTCTGTATATTATTATTGTTGTTGTTGTTATTTTGGAGACGGAGTCTCACTATGTAGTCTAGGTTGTTCTTGAACTCACTATGTAGTCCAGGCTGGGCTTAAACTCACAGTGATCTTCCTGTCTCAGCCTTGCTAGTGCTGGGATTAGAAGCATGTGTCACCATGCTTGGCAGTTTGTGGTTCTTTTATAAACAAATATTTTGGAGTTGTGGAATAAGCCATCTGAATTTCTTATGGGGATACTTTATATACAAATATTTTGGAGTTGTGGAATAAGCCATCTGAATTTCTTATGGGGAAACTTTATATACAAATATTTTGGAGTTGTGGAATAAGCCATCTGAATTTCTTACGGGGAAACTTGCTTTGATATGCAAATGCTCTGTGTTTACAAGCATGTTTCTGGAACGAACTATGCTCACAGACCATGGCTTTACTGTACTTTCCTTAGTCAATCCACTTGCATGCTAATCTCATCCAAAAACATCTTTTTAGAAACACAAAATATTTGACCAAACAGGTGGCCCCTTGTCGTCCAGTTGCGCTGACATACGATACTGATACTAATCGTGGTGACAAAAGAGTTAACACGCTCAACCCCACATCACCTATTCACAGCCCTGCCAACTGCACTCAGCAGCCTTGGGCACCACCCTAATCCCTTTCCCTGCAGTAACCTGATGCCCCGTTTTGTTCAAGAAGGACTTGGGGAAAGGCCTTGATGGTTCCGACCTTAGTATGTGTGGCTCAGATTACAGCGCAGTGTTCCCAGAAGATCAACAGGGAAAATGAAATTTTAAAACCCATTCTTCATTCCTTCACAGCACCACAATTTCTTAGCTCCGATGTGTGATTTCTCTTGCTGGTGCCCTCTTGACAGTGTGCCCTGATCTGAGTAAACCCTGGTCCCCTCCATGTTCCCCGGTCCTGTCACCAGCCTTCTGCCCGCCCCACCCAGGGCATCACCGCCCCAGGGCACTAAAGCTCAGTCTAGCGAATGCGTGAAATTGGCCGGATCATCACCAAGAGAGCTTGAGCATTTGTTTATTTCTCTTTTGATTCTTAGAGGTTTTTTGTTCGGTCATTTTTGAGACAGCGTTTCATTATTTAGTTCAGGCTGGCCTTACACTCAAGGTGATCCTTCTGCCTCGGCCTTCCAAGTGCTGGGATTACCAGCATGTGCCACAGTGCAGGGCTCCAATTTTAGGCCTTCATCGGCTATATTTTGTATTTTGAACATAAACATACATCGCTCTATAAAGTGTCTGGATGGAACTGGAGCAGAGTTTTGTTTTACAGATGAGAAAAAACAGAAACAAAGAACAAAAGCAGACTGGTCAAAGTTATTTTCTGTGTAAACCGGATACAAGGAGCAAATACAAAAAAAGTGTTTGCTAGGTTAATATCAGGTTATTTTAGCACACTTCTTTTGAATAAGAATTAAAGCAGCACTTGAGAGGCTGAGGCAGGAGGATCACTGAGACCTCAAGGCCAGCCTGAGCAACACAATAAGAAGCCTTCTCAAAAAACAAAACCAAAATCAAAATAGAGAACTAATTATCATGCCACTGAAACCAACCTGTCCGGAAACTTTCCCCTGGGTTCTTGAAAGCGCTGATAAACAGCTTAGTTTTGGTTTGCTATCTCAGGCCTTTACCCTGGTGACTCTGTTTTGATTTCTACTCTGGCCTGCGGGGACCCAGGGCAGACATTTACTTCAAAACAATGGCCTCCTGCACTTGTTATTTAATGCATACTCCTGGTGCAGAGTTCCTAAAACCCTGAATTTCCTGACCAAGAGTACATCTTGCTTTTCATAACGCAACCCTTTGCATTAGACCCCAGCTCATGCTGCAGAGGGGACTCTCGGAACAGCCTCAGAATGGAACCTGTAGCCAAAAAGACCTCAGGTTAGCTGGTTAGTGCTTTCAGCTCTCTGTCAACTACAGGAAAGGAATTGGGGTGGGGCTGTGAATTGAACTATGAAAATCTTGAACAATGAAATCCAGAGAGCTTCTGGATCGGTGGACAAATACAAAACCTTGGGGAGAGGGCGCCCCCAGAGAACGCATGGCTTCATGCCCTGAAGCTATAGAGTCATTTTGGGTCCGGTGTTCTAGGCAGGTCCCCAAGGTTTTTATGACTTTCTACCCTGTTCGTCTGGTTTGCCCCAGCTCGAAATTCCTACCTTCGGTTCGTTTTTAGAGGCTGCTTTTGCTATAAAGCACTGACCATTCACGTGGGCCTCTGGGATCCAGTGGGTAATGGACTAAAAGCAAGATAGCATGGTGTCTCTTCCTTCATCTGCTGTCTGTCTTACCATCCCACTTTTGGGTCAAGTTCCTGCTCGACTCTGCACACAAGGCCCCTGAGTCACTGGTCCCTACACTCAGGATCTACCGTCTTGGCTTCCAGGACCTACAATCTTGACAGGTGAAATTCTTGGGATCAGAGTACCCCAGGCTGCAGCTTTAACACTGCCGAGGTTCCCCTTGATGGATCCTGAGATCATGATTTACCGGCCACAGCCCTGAGTCTTGACATAGAACCCCAGGAGTACGTTGGCCTCCCAGGGAGGCAGACTTTTGGTTCCTGGACAGCTATTTTCCTCTTCCACACAGTTGCACTGAGAGAGACTTCCTTTCCACCATGCGTCTTGATGTAGTCATACAAGTTAGTCATTGGCGAGCTGGGGACAGGCACTGGGGACACTGCTCACAAACCAAAGCAATCAGAGCACGGTGGTGCAGGCCTTCCTTGTGGCAGCCGGCCCCGCTTTCCGTAGGGTGTATTTTTACTTGCTTTTTCCACTTTTCCTCAGCCCAAGCTCCTTCTGAAGAGCCAGTTTTTCTCTCTTCTCTTTTACTTTTTCCAATTAACTTTGTCAAAGAAAAAAAAAAAAGCCAAGTTGCTATGAACCTTAACTCTTCGCTTGGGTCCACAGGTAACTAAAAACAAAACAAAGTTTGACTTTCATTCTGTGTACTATGAAGTGTGGTCAAATCTCTTTTCAGCTTTACACGCGGATATGTTAATCATCTACAGAGTGTCTGTCTAAAGATTGACACAACAAGATTTACATAAAGTCACCCTTTTTCAAAGTAAAGACACCAATACCGACAACTTCCTGTACATCCAATTAAACAGTACCCAGCCGTCATCTTGAACCTGCTCGTGCTAAACCTGCAGCCACCTGGGAATAAAACCACCCCCAGCCATAAGGATTCCAACACTTTGACATCAGGATTTAGATAATGACCAGCTGGACCCCAGTCCACCAGCTAATCCTCCAAAGCTGGCCTCCTTCCTGCCTTTCCAGGTGGCCACTAAATACCTTTTCTATCTTTTAACTTTGCAATGAAAACTTTTTTCCTATAAAGTTGTGCTTTTGTTTTAATTTCTATTGTTACTAAGAACAAAGCCCCAAGCTATCTGGAGACAGTTTCTTCAATTGGACTTTGGAAGGAACAGTTAAAGCCCATTCCTTGGGACCCCCAGAGTTTGCCTGTTAGCTGAGATCCTGCCTCTCACAGTGCCTCTGGGTTGCTCACCCAGAGGAGGTGATTCCAGGTTCTCATCTCAAACAAAGAATTAAACAAAACAAGGTGGATTCCAGGTTCTCATCTCAAACAAAGAATTAAACAAAACAAGCAAAAAAAAAAAAGCAGTGGCAAGTTTATTCAAGAAAGAAAAGGGAATCACTGGGGAGAAACTGGCTCTGCAGAATAGGCTTGGGCCTCCGAGTGAGGAGGCAAAGAGGACAGAGCAAAGATAAAAGCGTGCACCGTACATAGGGTGGACTATCGTGCAAAGCTGCGATATGGAGCTTTGCATGGCTTATCATTCCTTTTATATTGTCCAAATCTTGAGAAAGCCCTGGAGAACTTCTACATCCGGGTCCTGAGAAGCATGCGGGACCCCACGCCTCAGTCCAGGCTGTCCTTCTGCAACCTGCTCAAATTCTCCAGAGAAGTCCGAGCGCAGGGCTTTGGGAACTGCTCTGCACATGCGTCTGGGGGGATCTTTCTGTTAACGGGTCACACCTAATCCCGAATCCAAGACTACGATCAACCTATAGATCACAAGTATGGGCACTTAGCTACTGTTTGTTTGTTTGTTTTTAGTATTGGGAATCGAACTCAAGATCCATTTGGCTATTATTGATGCAATGGGGAGATGAGTCATGCAGCAGGGGTTCATAGAACAAACAAAGGCTTTGTGGGGAGGAAAGGGGAGCATGGGGCCGGGTGTCCTGGTCGCTTCCTAAGCACCTGCTGCCTGGCTGGGCCAGTGCACCAGGCGGTGTGAACTACAGCGCAATCTCAAGCTGCTGTTTGTGGTGTAAGCCTGGCGATTGCATCCCATCCCAGGACCTGGCTACCTTCAGATCTGCCCCAAGCCACAATCCAGGGGTCTTCATCTATTTTGTATTGGCTTCCTTGACAGCTCAATCTCTCCTTGATATATATTAATTTCTGTCTGATTTAGCTGTCTATAATACATCCCTGGGCCGGGGTTCAGCTCAGCAGCATAAGTGTCTGCCTGGCAAACTCGAGGTTGTGAGTTTGATCCCCGGTACAAAAAAAAATTAAGTAATTGGGAAAAAGAAAAATTTGTTACAATATATCCTTAAGCCTTCACACTAAACTACACTCCTAGCCCTTTTTCTATTTCTTATTTTGAGACAGGGTCTTGTCCTCCTGACTCAGCCTCTAGGGGTGCTGGGGTTACAAGCATGCACCACCATAGTTGACCTCTATTATGGATAGGGGGGAAAGGGGGGGTTGATCTTTTATCTAAGGATCTTGCTGAACTCACGAGTTCTAGGTGTTGTTGGGTTTTGTACTTTTTCATAGATTCCTTGGGATTTTCAACATAGCCAGTCATGTTGTCTGCAAAATTGAAGAGTTTTACTTCTTTTCTAATTGATATATGTTTTTATCCATTTATGCATTACTTTTATCTTCTTTTGTTCTTAACTTCATGCTTTGGTGTTGGAAGACCACGAACTTGGCAAGTTGGTGCCTAATAAGTTGGGAGTTACATTTCTCCTTTATCAGTATCAAGGTAATGCCAGCTTTGTAAGATGAGTCCTCAATCTTTCTCTCTTCTTTTTGTCCTGGAAGAAAATGTGTAGAATTGATGTTTATTCTTCTTTAATCTTCTGGGTGAATTGTCCCTGGTGAAACCATCTTGGCATGAAGAGCTTTTTTAGATGTTTCAGAGCTATGAATTAAATTTCCTTAATAGTTATGGGGATATTTATATTATTTTATGGAAGTAAACTATTTTAAGTATTTATAGTTGTTTGCAATCTTTTTGACACGTATGGGATTGTTAGCACTATCTTCTATTTGAATCGCTATATTTGTGTCCCTATGTGTTCCCATTTTGCTTTGTCAGTCCTGCTAGATAGTTATGGATTTTACATATGTTTTTAAAGACCCAGTTCTTTGTTTCATTGATTTTCTCTATTTTTTTTTCAATTTTTATTTTTGTTTTTTGGTTTTTGAGATAGGCTCTCAATATGTAGTTCAGACTGACCTCAAACTCACAGTGATGCACCTGCTTCAGCCTCCTGAATGCTGGGATTACAGCGTTGGGATAAATTTTTTTTTTCTTGCAATAGAATCTTGCTACATAGTTCAGACTGGCCTTGGGCTCGTGTCAATCTTCCTGTCTCAGCCTCTGGGACTGTAGGTGCGTGCCACCATGTTGACTCAGTTTGTAAATTTAGATACCAAATGCTTTTATAAAATATTGTCAGACACAATTCAGCCATGTCTAAGAGCGTTATATAAGATAACTAAACAGGATTTACTCCTGGAAAACAAGGCTTGTCAGTGCCATGAACAATGTAACATGTTCTATTAACAGGCAGAAAAGAAAATCACATGCTCTTATCAATACAAACCGAAATGGGAGTAAAGCAAAAATACTGGTTCTCACACCGCTAATTTAATCTCATGGATTTTGATGTGCTACATTTTCACTTTCCTGCCACTAGGAGTATTTTTTAATTTCCTCTTGAGACTTCCTTTTGACTCATGAATTATTTACAAGTGAATTGTTCAGTTTCCAAAGCATTTGGAAATCTACTTTCGTGTCAGAGTCTATTTTCTCTTTGTTCTGTGATTTATGTAATTTCTGTTATTTTATCTGAAGTTCCATGTCTTTCCCCTTGAGGCAGATGACAGTAATTTAGCAGGCTGTTTGAGAAACAAACATGATTTTTCTTTACTTTCTTAATCATTAGTTACAGATAAAATGTCCCCCAGTTTCTGGTTTCAAACTCCAGCTCTAGAGAGTATAATCCTCTGAGTGTGCTGAGAAGGAACAGGGCCCATACAAAATGCAGGTGAGGGACTGAAAAATATCTCAACGCCTCAAAACAATTAAGTAGAGACCTCTACCTCAAGGTCCAGGTGTGGTGTCCTTGGTCTATAATCCCAACAATCAAGAGGCTGAGGCAGGAAGACTGCTGTGAGTTGGAGGCCAGCCCTGGCTACATAGTGAGTTTATGGTCATCCGAACTACATAGTAAGACCTTGATGAAAATAAAGACCCTAATCAAATAGAGAGATGTACCATGTTTATGAATTGGAATATCCAAAATGTGGGGTGATATTAATCTTCCTCAACTAGATGCAGTTACAATAATTCTTATAAAAACCATAGTGATATTTTTTGTAGATAGATACAAACTGTTTTTTTTTTTTAAATTCCAGGGAAAGCAAAGGACCTTGAGGAGCTAAAACAATTTTGAAAATAATAAGACTAGAGAAATCTGTTGGGTGTGGTGGCAGATACCTATAATCACAGCACTCAGGAGGCTGAGGCAGGAAGACTGTTAAGAGTTAAAGCCCAGACTGGGCTAAGTAATGAGTTCAAGGCCAGCCTGGACCACAGAGTGAGACCCAGTCTCAATCAATCAATAAAATCAATCTACTCCATTTCAAGATTTACTATTGCTATAGTAATTAGCAGTGTCATGCGTCAGTGGCCAGAGAGACACACAGGTCTAATTAAATAAAGATAGAATTCCAACCTACATAACCTGATAGACAGATTTTTCACAAAATCTTGAAAAGAATTCAGTGGAGAAAGAACAAAAGAAAACAAAATCCCCAAACATTCATTGTGAGAATTAACTCAAAATGAATCATGGATTCAAACGTTAACTGTTAGGTCTCCCATCTAAGAGACAGCACAATCACCATGGCAACGGTTCAAAGCGGTGCCCCAGTAATGCACACCTCCTTCTTCCCAGAAGCCCCTATGGCTTCTCCCTCCTAAAAGTCCACCAAAGCTCAGGCATATAAAGGTTGACCCAATCCCCTGCACTCTCATGAAATAAATCAGCTCACATTAGTGCCCAAAGCCCTCCATCAGAGCTATATCAGGCAGAACCTGTTCTTCACCTTCAGGGAGCTGCCACAGCCTTCTCTGTGGTGACTCCCTCCGTGCTCTCCCCACTTATTAAACTCTTTTCCTATCTAGTTGCCTCCTCTCTTTAATATTCTGTGCTGCTGTAGATTGAGTACAAATCACTCAATCAGTGGCTTCTGGGAAAAAGAAGGTGTGCATTATCAGGGCACAGCTTTGAACCATTGCCATGATGATTGAGCTGTCTCTCAGATGGGGGACTTAACATTAACCTGTAGATCTTTTTAGAAACTAAACATTAGAAAAAGATTAGATCTAGACCATGAGTCATTTCGACCTTACACCAAAAGCAACCATATATCAAAGCAAAAATTGAAAACTGGACATCATCAAAATTAAAAAAAGAATCATTATGTGAATAGCTAAGTTAAGAGCACAATAAATGAACTACAGACTGCAAAAGGATCTATGAAACAGAGGTGTAGCATCCAGGCTATATCAAGTGCGCTCAACACCCAGCCATAACGCAAAGCACTTAGGAAATGGATAGAAGGCAGGACTGTTCATTTCACCAGAAAGCATAATCAGTTCTCAAGTACAGTGGGCAAAATATTTAACATCATTAGCGAAGTGAAAATTAAAGGTCAGCTGAAATATTATAACGCACCGATCAGAATGGTTAACTAAAAAAAATAAATAATGACTCCAAACTCCATCCTTGCCAAACCCCGGCAAGGATGAGGAGAGTGTGGCTCCCTTATTTATTGCTAATGGAAATGCAAAATGGCACAGCTACCCTGGAATAATGTTTAGCAGTTCCACAACACAGCAATCGCACTTGGCATTTGTCCCAGAGAAGCGAAGACTTCCGTTCATACAAGAATCAGCACACAAATATAGCAAGCTTACCCATAATCATCCCATCCGCAAACGACTGGATCGATTTCAGCGGGTGATGAAACCAAGCGGTGCATTCACAAAACACAACAGAATTGCGTTACATGGGAAAAAAAGAGCGATACCATAGTGATATTGGTCACTGTAGAGAATTTACACTGAGAGAAGGAGGCCAAAGGATAGCCAGTGTTCGATTCCATTAATATGACCTTCTTTAGGGTAGACTAAAGACTGTCAGGGTGAGGAGGGAAACAGCAATAGGTAAGCTGGTTTAGCAAAAAAAACAAAAACAAAAAAACAAAATGGGGGAGGAACGTGGGGGTCCCACATCCTTGGTATGATGCTATGTCTAGTTCTGCAAGGTGTTCCTATTGGAGAAACTGAGTCAAGGGTGCACAGTTCTTAAATAAGACAGTCTTACAATTACTTTATTTAATTTTGCTTGTTTGTTTTTTGAGACAGGGTCTTGCTAGGTTACCCTGAAATAATCACATCTGAGATGGAGAAGCTTAAATACCAATAAAAATATCACTGATCTGTTTTAAAGTATGCCTGTAAGATGTGGTTTATCTTTGCCTGAGTAAAAATCAGGCAGATCTAAGCTATATTTGTGGTATTAACTGTGTGCCACAAAAAGTAAGAACAGATGTAATTCCTCTTACATATTTGTTTCATTTTCATTCCAGTGCGGTTCTTCCCAATAAGCATCCTAAAACCTCCCCGTTTACCTTTCTTCCTGAAAGCTGCCCAAGATGCTGAGGGGGCATCAATATTCATCTAACATGCCGCTTTCTTTCAGAGACATGACTCCTTGATTTTACTACTGTGGTCTTAGATAGATATTTACAATTCTCCTGCTTAATTTACCAGATAGCTATAGCTTGCTACATCATACAGAAAAAGATTTATGGTGGCCCTTCCTTTCAAGACACTAAAGATTTTTTTTTTTACCTGTACAAAATATATAAATCACAAAGCCTTAAGTTGGCAAACCACTAAGTATTATGTGAAGATGCTCCTCATTGGTATACTTGTTTTAAAGATTTTATTGCAGTAAAATCCACGCAGAGCTGCACCACAAAGCTTATCTCTGTCCACTCTGGACCACATGCTGGGTGGCCCCAGAAGAGGTCGTTGCTTATCAGTATTTATGTGAGCGGCGGAGCCCCTGGGTGAAGATAAAAATTCAGGATCCTCCAATGTGACTCTTTCCACAGAATGCTGATTTTCTAGGAAACCTACGAGCCCCCCATACAAGCTCAGCAAAAAGGTCGAATCACACTCTGCAAAAGCAGCACCAGAACAACCAGATAACAAAACTCCTAGTAAGCCATTAAGTAGAACATGAAATCAGAGAGTACGTCTTACCTAAGATGAACTTCTACCCCAAACAGTCGGCTTTATTTCCTAAGACCCAAGTTCTCAGTTGGGGCAAAACAGAAGAGATCTTCGCAGAGAGAAAGGCTTGGAGAATTGTGAGCCCCCCATGCAAAGTTACTGCAGATCAGCTGAAGCACTTTCCCACTGCATGTTAACGAGCTTTGCTGCTAGAAATGAGATGATGGGGCTTCAGCAAAGGATTATCCCATCTCCGGGAGACACAAAGAGCAAGAGGCTGGGGTGGGTTACAGGGATTCAGTGAGCTGAAGGCCAGCTTGACCTACAGAGAGAAACCCCGGATCAAAACAAAAACAAAGTCACACACACAAAGTCTCCAAAAAATAGCCCTGGAAGGGCCATCTCTCATTGGTCAGTGAAGTTTTTAAGGTGTCCAAACTTCATAAGCCACAGGTGAAAACTCAATCCTTTTACCACTCAGCCTCAGAGATCTTTCCAAGGGCTCTCTCGGTGGAAGATGGGTCCTGGACCCACACAGACCTTGATCTACTGACCAGCTAGCCTTGGTCTGTGGGACTTTCCTTGCTGAAACTGGGGATGTCCTGGTCAAACAGGGACTGCTCAAGGGAAGCAAGCATAGACTTCCCTTCTCAAGGCAGATGACAGCGGGTCACACGTAGAAGCACACATGGGCTGGGGGAGATGGCACGTAGGACTCTGTGCACGCCAGACCAGTGTTCTAGCCCTGAGCTGCGTCCCTGGCCCTGGGGGACATTTCTGCAGCCCTCCATGGGAAGCACGGGCTGCCACACAGCTCAAAAAAAGAGTCAAGATGAAAAGGTGCCAAGACCTGGGTTCCTGACTGGTTCCCACAAGGGAATGATGACTCAGAGAGACATTCAAGGCAGCCAAAAATACATATACAGCTGAATGTCTGTGTCAGCTTGATTCGGGCCTGACTCTCCCAGCACCCAACCTGTTGGTCAGCGGTGGCATCGTTCTCTAAGAAAACCCAGGTCAGGGCCAGTGCCGCTGCCCTTGGCAAACACAGGATGTAGTAAAAAGAGATAAAAAGGAGCACGGAATCTTCCAAGCCCTGGAACATCTGAAAACACCCAAACATTTACCCCAGATGCCCTGGGGACTTTGACCGTGAGGCACCAGCCACTCAGAGAACTTTGACCACTGATGCGTACTAAGATTTTCCTACCTAATGTCCCTTGCCTTCTTTGAAGCCCTACAAAGAGGCCTGCTTCCCCTGCTCTTTCTGTCTACCTATACCCAGGTGTTAAATCATATGCCCAGTTGTCTTTATAAAATTCTGTCCAGTGCTCTCTGCCTCACATCTTCATTGACAGTTTGCTCCAGATGAGATCAGATAGCCATATAAAAAAGCACTCTAAACCAGCTATGGTGGTGCACACCAATAATCCCAGCACTTCAGGAGGCTGAGGCAGGAAGATCCCAAATTTGAGCTCACTCTGGGCAACTCGGCAACTTATCGGGAAAACCTGTGTCAAAAAGTAAACATAGAAACGGAAAGAGCTGGGGGCGTAGTTAAGGCTCTGGGTTCAGTCCCAAGTGCTGCAAAAATAGAAAGAGAATCCAACGTCAAGCTTAATTCAAAGACTCCAGCAATAAGAAAAGGCAGGAGTGAGAAAGCAATATGAACTCTCAGTTTAACGTCATGCTCAGGAAGGGAACGCGATGGAGGGAGTGCAGGGTAGCCAGGGGAAGGCTGAGGGCACTGACACACAGCAGAACCCCTCGAAGGTCATGACAACACAGTGGAAAGTGGTGGTAAGTACTGTGCTGAGAAACCAGAGTGGGAGGCAGAGGCCCCTTCGTGACGCCCACTAGACGAAGTTTATAGCAGCAATTAAAAATGTGTAAAAATATGTATGTAGAAATACACATGAAAGCCAAAGGTTTGAGGAGATGGGAAGATAAATCTTATCCTGGGGTCAAAATGTGGAAATGTTTTGTTTTGTTTTTTTGAGTTGGAGTCTCACTATGTCATTCAGCCTGGGCTTGAACTCACTGTGTAGCCCAAGCTGGCCTCAAACACACAGCAGTCCTCCTGCCTCAACCTCCCAAGTGCTGGATCACATGTGTATGTCACCATATCGGGCTTAAAATACAGAAAATTTCTAAGTACTAATTTTTAAAATTTTATTTATTCATTTATTTGCACTACTGGAGATTGACTTAGGGTTTACACTGAGCCCGGCCCACAGCCTTTATTTATCCTTATTTTGAGGCAGAGTCTCCCTACTTTAACACATTGCAAAGGCTGGTCTTGAACTTGCAGTCCTCCTGGTTCAGCCTCCATGGTGCTGGGATTACAGGACTTTGTCATCACAGGCAATTTACTTTCTATTTATAATCATATAAGCCCAACACAAGTTATATGAACCAAAGAAAATGCAATTATGAAATAAGGCACAAACCAGCAGGTGTCCCTGGACCCATGATTCCATCACCAGCAAAAGTCACAACCATGTACCTATCCTGTTAGGGTGCATTTCTCAAAATACAATCGAAGTTACTGCAGCCTGGAAATTAGCCATTAATGATGCCCACTATTAGATTTTTCCTACATGTTAATGAAGAAGCATGTATATTTCTACACGAAAGGTGTGATTAAATTGTATTGGTTTCATTTGTAATTCCATGTACTTTGTTGATTCACCAGAAACATCACTCAGATACGGGTTGCATTTTCCCGAAGCTCACAGCAGCAGCATCTATTTCCCGGCTCTTCTGTGTGTGACAGAGTCCAGACCCCATCAAGCCAGCCCAAGGGACACTTGGAACCAACAGAAGACAGAAGCATCAGTGCCATTCAACATGGGGACTCGAGACCAGAAAAACCCATATTTTCTCCTGGAGTTCCTGACAACTCACTCTCTTTCAGGCCGCAGCCACTCTTCGTGAGAGACTCAGGTCACAAGGTGGACCAGCATGGGCATTCTGGTGGACAGCCCCGACCACACCAACGTCCCAGCTTGAGGCAGAGTGGAGACACTCCCAATCCAGTCTCTGCCTTTTGAGCAGAGACTCAGCAGAGGCCACAGATACCAGGGAACAGGGACAAACCCACACCTGTGCTCTGTCTCCACCCCTGCCCATCAGCCTGTGAACATCACACAGTGGCAGCTGGTTTCACCACTGTTTGTGGGGCTGTGCCAGAATGGAATCTGAAACTGGGTCCACAGCTATGTGGTCAGTGCTGTGACACAACACCGGAGAGAAACAAACTTAAAAGATGAAAGATTTATTCTAGTTCATGGATTTGGGGGCTTCGGTCCATGGTCAGCTGGCTCCATTACTTTGGCCTTAAAGAGAGGTAGGACATCATGGTGAAAGGGCGCGGAAGGGACAAACATTTCCCTTCATGGTAGCCAGAAAGCAGAGGGAGCAAGAGAGGTGGGACAGAGCGTGACTTGTGCCCAGTGACCTCCCTTCTCCAACTAGGACCCACCTCCTAAGTCCACTCAGCCAAGAGCTCACCCATGGACTGACCCACCAAAAGCCTTCCCAAAACCCCACCTTTTGAGTATGTGAGCTTTTGGGTGGGTGTTTTTTATCTAAACCATAACGGTGCTTTCAGCAAAGTGGCCAAAACATGTCTGAATCGTGGTTCCTCTTGGTTCTTCCCCCTGCCACCCAGGGCCCCACGAGGCAAGGGTGCTGCTGAGAAAACCGTGCTGCAGCTTCCCCACGAGTCACGGTGCGCGTGGAGCACAGACCTGTGGCGGGCACAGGAGCAGAGGCGGTCAGTGAGGTGGTGGTGCCTGTGACTGGTGCTCATGGAGGGGCCCCAGGAATTTCAGTTTGGCTGGAGGAAAACAAATTACGCTGCTTCAGCATGTAGAGACCCAGAGGGTGTGGGGACCCCTGCCTGGAAGTGTGTCTGTAACTCATCACTCAGTATCCATGGGAGGCCTCTACAGACACCAAAACCCACAGATGCTCAAGTCTCTTGTAGAAAGCCTCGCGGGATTTGCATATAATCTGTGCATGGTTTCCCACATACACTTTTTTATTTACAATTGAATCCAAGGCCTTTATGCTGAACTACATTCTCAGGCCTTAAAACAATACTTTTTGAGACAGAATCTTGCTACATCTCTGAATTTCCCAGACTGGGCTTAAACTTTCAGTCCTCCCGTCTCAGCCTCCCAGAGTGCAGGGATCACAGGATTACAGGGATGTGCCACCACACGTGGCTCTCCATGCATATTTCACATCTCTAGGTGAGTTACAATACCTAAAAAAGTGAGAGCTGTGTAAACTGTTGTCACTCTGTGATGTTTATGGAATAATGACCAAAACACATCCAGTTACCTGTCGTTCGAGATGCATAGTTTTTCAGGTATTCTTCATCAGCAGTGGATCAAATCCACAGATGTGAAACCAGGGGATACAGAGGGCCAATTGCAATTCCATAAAGTTGGTGTTTTGTGGAACCGGGGGTTGAACCCAGTGTTTTGAGCTTTCTAAGCAGGTGCTCTACCACTGAGCTACATCCCCAACTGTATTTTATTTTTTGGGATAGAGGGTCTAATTAACTTGTTCAGCTACCCTCCTGCCTCAACCTCCAGGGTTACAGACGTGTGCCACCACACCCACCTTGCACAAGGTCTTGATGGTGGGGCCTTTGTGAGGCAGGGAGCCCTGGGGTCCACACGCTGCAGAATAAAAACAGGGTTAGAAACCCAGGATTCCGCACTGTGGTCCCTAGAATGTCAGTGGGAGAACGTTCTTTCTTTCTTTTCCTTTTTTTTCCCGCTTTTTGAGGCAGGGTTCACCATGCAGTTCAGGCTGACCCTGAACTTCCTTCAGGGGCCGCTCAGGGCAGTGAGACCATTCCCCGTGAGACTGTAACTGGGGCCACTTCACCATGTATTGGTCCAAACCCAGGACGTGCAGTACCAAGAGTGGACCCTAAGGTACAGCGCAGGCTCTGTGTCAGTGTGGGTCTTCCTGCCGTAACAAATGGGCCACTCTGCAGGGGATGCAGACAGGGGGGCTCTGCTGTGGGGGGGAGGGGAGAATAAGGGGCAGATGGGAAGTCTCTGTGCTACCTGCTCCATTTCACTCTGAAAATAAAACAACTCTTTAAAATACAGTCTGAAAAAGAGATTTAGAAACAGGAATAAAGAATACATTAAAATGCAATCTATTATAAACAAAAAAAAGCCCAGGGATGGCCAAGTGAGGTTTGCTAAGCCAAGCGTGTAAATGCTCACACCTGACCCTTGCCAGGCCAGGACTAGGAATCAGAAAACAGAGGTCACAGTCAGGCAGCCATCTCCCCAGTTCTCCTTGGGGCATCGGTGCTGTCTTCTCCAATGGGGCCACACAGATGGGGAACCCCAGGCCTGTGTTTACCACATCTCACCTCGCTGCCCACTCTCCCCTGGGAGACAGGCTGGACCTCCCCAGCTGGCAGCCTGTCTGTAGCCTACAGAGACACCGGCCTGCTGAAAGTTTACTGTTTTATATACAGAACTGCAGGAGATAAACACAAACTATCTTGTGTATTTTTAAAGGCATTTTTCCTTTGTGTGGTTGCAATTATTAAAAGGTATGGGGTTTGCCTCTCAGGCTTATATTTTGGAATATTCTCCTCAACCAGAGAAATGTATGCTGTATATGTGAGAAGAAGTCTAGACAGACTGCCACTCAAATTTACCAGGCTCTAACCACCAGAGATTTATTTATGCCATTGACTAAAACCTGGTTTCCGCAATAGCTTCTTGTGAGACAAATGATCTCCTCTCAGTCTCTAGATGTCTGAACCACTGGGTCATGTGTGATGGCCTCTTCCTTCCATCTGCCCGGGAGGAGAAACTGGCTCCAGTGTCCACAGATGTGCAGGAGTCCCCGTTTCCTGATGTGCCGGAAACTGGGCTGGCAGGTCCTGGCCCCTGCCGCGCTGGCCAACACTGGGAGCTCAGCTTCAGGAGGAAATGAAGACTCAGCATGGAGAACACAGAAGCTTCCTGAACCCAACCAAAAGGCAATTGCAAATGCTGCAGAGTCATGCAGTCACCTTTCGACAGAAAAAGCAAGCAGGCCATAAACACAGTAGCAGGGAAACCCCCTTTCCCATCTGTGTGGTTCACACTGCTGGAAGCAGAGAGAGCACAGGGTTATTCTGCTCAGCTGGGAAAAGCAAGGGGTGTCTGTCTGTGTGTGCTGAGGGTCTTAGCCTTATGGTGTTCTGAGGATGCTTAAGGTAGAAAAGGAAATCTGACCTGACTTCTCAGTGTCTTACAGTCCTACATACACCTGGAGATCACACATATAGAAACACCCAGGCTCCCACACCCCGAAGCTTGTGGACAGCTGGTGCTTTGTCTGACGACCAGGAGCTGGGGCTGCCTCCTAATTAGTGGCCCACTGAACAACCCCAACTGCGGACTGGGCTCCAGCAGCCCTCCACTCCAGTCCATCACCTTCTAAGCCTCTATCTCTTTAGGTGGGACACTGTTTCCCAGATCATGCTGGAATGAAAAGCAACACAGGCTAGAGGGCTGTCTTAGCTACTTCTCTCATTGCTAGGATAAAATATCCAACACCCACAAGTTAAAGGAGGAAATGTCTATTTAACATCACAGTGTGTAGAGGTTTCAGTCTATAGTCGACTGGCTCCAAGGAGGAGCAGTGGAGCGGAAGGGCCTCACAGAGAAGAAACAGTTCATGGCATTACAGGCAGAAGGCAGTAAGCTGCAAGCAGCAGCAATAAGCCTGCCTTCCTTCTGGCCCTTTGTATTCTACCCTGTGTCATCCATACCCAGGGTGGGGACTTCCATTATTCACACCCTTAATCTAGGTATCACATTCTTAATCCACATCCTCATACCTTAATCCAGCCACCTTTGAACTCCCACCTGTGACCACATGAGGCTTTGCAGGGAGTGAGCACCTGAATACAAACCATCACAAGGTCTCTATCATTTCCTACAGGCCATGTGGCCATGCAGAAAGCACCTCACCTTCTTCACCTGCACAGTGAGAAGGGACACTCACAGCACCTGCTTGTGCTAACATCCAACAACAGAAAGATGCTTGGGACCACTGGGCCAAAACCATGGTGTCTTGGGAATCCATAGGATCCTGTTATGTTGGAAGAGCTGAGTCAGAAAATGTAACGCTGGGGCAGCTCCAGTCACCCCCGATGGGCCACAGATTTCCCTCTTGTCTGTATTCCCGGCCTTGTAGCCCTTGCTGCTCCTCTGAGTGAACCTCAATCTGACATCTTTCCAGTTCTTCAAACCATCGACATTCCCAGCTTGAATGTCATATATAAGGGGTGGTAGTTTGAGATTGGCCAAGGTGGAAGAATTTCATTTAACACTGGAAGGGCTAGGGTAAGATGGTGAGAATTCAGACTTTGAGTCAAGGTAATTTGGCTCTGGTGCCAACAATCTCCATGGCCACGCACAGGGACTATTTCCTTTGTGCCTCATTTTCCTTTCCTGCCAAACAGGGTGGTTGCGAGGTTTGATAGTCATGTCTGCTAAGACACGTAGAAGTGGGTAGGTGGGCTCCCCCCATAGCTCGAGAGTTTACTGCTGACTGTGACATGGCCAAGGACATGAGGAAAAGGACACCCAGCCAGCCTGCCTTTACTCCCTTCTTAAACTGCAATTTTAAAATTTTATATATGAAGTTATATGTACATCCAATCTTAAATACAAAACTGTAAAACTTCTACATGTGTCAAACAGCAGCCACCCTTTCCTGAGATATAGATACAGATCCCAAGTCCCACAGTGAATCTATGGCCGGATCTTTGGTGGCACCAAACTCTATACGGAAGTTTTCCCCTCTATATACATAACTATAATCAAGTTTGATTTATGATTTAGGCACAGTTAGGAGAAGAACAAGGATAACTAATAATCTCATTGAACACTGACTACCACATCCTCTTAAATCCTTAAACCAAATAAATGTGAGTGATTAAAACTCTCTGCCTCTCTCTTAGGTGTGTGTTCTAGTCTTTTTATCATGAGAATCAACTGAGCTACTGCCATCTGAAAGATGGTAAAGTCTAGGCTCGAGTGGGGAAAAACAGAAGCTGGAAGATGAGCAGCCACGCAGAGCCACAGATTCTCATCTGCAGGGTGCAGCGTGACAAGGACACTGAGATGTAGACTGAGCACTGTGGGGGCACCAGCACTGCGGGTGCAGCAGCGCATGTTTGTAACCCAGCACGGTGGAGACTAAGGGAGGAGGATCACCACAAGGTTAAGGCAGCCTGGACTGCACTGTGAGACTCTGATTCATAAACAGACAGACAGACAAACAGACAGCAAAGAACAGTACGGAGCCCACTGCTGCCCATGCACTAGCACACAAAGAGCCAGGCTTGCTGCTCCTGGAGATCCCATTTTGGGAAGATCTGCAGGAACTGTGCTCTGCTTTGTGGTTCAAAGCAGGCAAGGCATCCAGTTCTCAAAGGCAGACGAACCTCCGTTTTGGAAGGAGACGCCCTGGCTCCCTCTGGAGGCTGTGTCTACTTCCGGGGCCATTTTTCCACCCCAGGTTTTAGTAGGTGGTCCAGTTCCTCCACATTCTGCTGGTCACTTGGCCCTTTCCTTCATTCTATTGTTACTTTCTCTTTTGTTCAGCTAAGAGCTCTAAGGACAGGAAACTTTGATAGGACAAAATTATACAGCTTTTGGATATACCCAATCCTGGAGTGAATATTAGGGTGGCAGGATCCAGCTTTGAGGTTTACTCAATTGGGTATTTCAGGTTTTTTTCTTTTTCTATTGGATGCTTGGTCTTTTGAGACAAGGTATCACTATACACCCAGGAGGGCTTTGAACTCACCATACTCCTACCTCAGTGTCCGGAGAGCTGGGATTTCAAGCTCATGCCACAATGTCTGGCTCTTAAATATTTATCTTTCAACATAAACCAAAAATGAATAAAATACATGTTTTCCTACTTAAGAATATGTTGGGGCCGGGGGTTTGGCTCAGCAGTTCAAACACTTGCTTGGTTAAGTACAAGGTTGTGAGTTCAATCTCCGGTACCAAAAAAAAAAAAAAAAAAGAATACGTTATGTGCTAACTTGGGCAGCACATATACTTCGCAATACTTTATTTTTAGGTTTATTTTTTAAACGTGAAATACATTTTATATTGGGGCTTCATATGCATGTACACTTGTGATCATACAAAACACATCAGTGAATGTGTGATGAAATCATGCTCACTACCATGCATGATACAATTCATCTTCTCCTTTCCTTCTCTTGTACATTACCAAATCCTATTAGATTCCACTAGAAAGGATGGACTCTGTTACATTAATTCCAAGACCCATAAGTGGTTTGTGACTTGAAGTTTGGAAAAGACTGCCCAGATCATCCCTTCTCCAATGTCATTCTTACAGTTCAATCTTTTAAATAGAATACAGTGACTTGTGGCATTGTGTTACAAAGAGAAAATTGATGGACTAGCCATTGTGAGCCTTTCTAGGCATCTGAAAGCTATTTCCCATCACAGAAGATCAAATCGGCCTTCTGCCTACAGTGTGCTCAAAATCCCGTGAGTTTAGTTGTATGATTCTCTCTGGAAACAACTGAATTTCCAACTCTGGCAACTGAGGACCAAGCCAGGACTTCAGCTCTCTCTCACTCTAGGTGGCTGTCTATGGCCAGTATTTTCAATACTTTTATTTTAATTCCATAGGTGCCCTTCTGCCAGTGGCTGAGTTGTGTCCCTCCAAATTCTTATGTTGAAGTCCCACCCCCAATACCTCAGAATGTGACTGTATTTGGAGACAGGGCTTCTACAAATGCCATTAAGGTAGAATGGGATCACTAGGGTGGAATCTAATCTAAGATGATTGGCATCTTTATAAGAAGAAGAGATTAGGGCATGGTCACCATATGTGTGGATACAGGAAAGGACAGGCAACTGAAGGCCAAGGAGGGGCATCTCAGAAGAAATTGGTCCTGCCAACACCCAGCTACCTGTCTTCTGCCTAAGCCACCGTGTGACACTTACTTATGGCAACCCTAGCCAACTTGCAGATCTTTGTAAGTTTTCTTAACCATTTAGAAATTTTCTGCCCTCTTCTTTTTCCTGGTTTCTCCCAACCCCCACAACACTTCATTCTAATCTTGAAGAATAAAATATCATGTTTGTCTTGGTTAGTTTTCTCTCATTACTGGGATAAAATACCTGGAACCACCAAATAAAGGAATAAAAGGTTCATTTAGCTTACTGTTTGTGGAGGTTTCAGTCCATAATCAGCTGGCTCCAAGGCAGGGTGGCATGGCACCTGGGCAACACTTCAAGGGGCAGCCAGCAAAGCAACCAGAGCAAAAGGTAGGGGAACACAAGCCTCTTTTCCTGCCTTATAGGGTATGCAGACCCCCCCAAACCCCCAGGGCAGATGTAGCACTCACAAAATCTCTGTGCCCTCCTGTTGCAGAGGCAGAGGATGTTTACAAAGTAAGGAGCTTAACTCCTTGCTGAGTCTCTTAGTTAAATTTCTAAAGTTCTCAAGTTGACACAGTGTATCAACCACCACAGCTTGTTGTAAGAAAGCTCTGCCTCAGGATGCATTAAAACCTACCAGCTGGTGGCTTCTGTCACTGGTTCTCAGCTTTGCGCAGGAGCCACTAGAATGAGGCAAATGCCTTTCCACCACTTCTGATTCACCAACTTCTCACCGCATGATCATGGTTTAGCACCACATTGCCTGCAGGGAGAGATATCACAGAACAGTTTCTCCTTGTCGTATCCCACAGGACTGCTAGACCTTTAGAAATAAGAGCAATGACACATGAAGGACCAGCAGAGGCCTGGCAGCCAATGTAAACAAATGGGCTCAACGGCAATCCTGACCTGCTTCACTCTTGAGTTTGCCTTATATTTTTTCTTTTTCATTCTAAAATAGTCCATTCTACTTTAAGACAAAAATTTTATCTTAACACCCCAAAATTCTGTTTTTCTTTTCAACTTTCCTGACCATGTAGGGTCTTACCATGTAGTTCAGACCAGCCGATGTTTACACATGTGGTCTGCTATGGTTGCAGTCTGGATGTCCCCCCCAAGGCCTCATGCAGTCATGAGTGTGGGCTTCTAGTGTTTGTGAATGACTCATGGTCCAGTGCTGGGTCTGTCAGTGTGAGTGTCTCACCCACCTTAGCATCGGTGTAGTCAACATACAATATAAGGGATGGAAAGAGTCATCTTTTGGCTCTTGGCTCTTGTTGATTTTGTTGTCTTCCACCACCATGAACTCTGCCACGTGCCACTCTGCCTTGGAGCCAATCAACTATGGATTGAAACCTCCACAAACTGTGAGCTAAATAAACCTTTTCTTTCTTAACTTTAAGTGTCAGGTATTTTGTCTCAGCAACAAGAGAAAAGTAACCAATGCAAGGTCTGATTTATTTCACTTATGAGTATGGTCTTGGGTTGTATCCATTTACCTATAAAAGTCTCAACTTTATTCTTCTTTGTGGCTGAGTATTACTCTGTTGTATTTTTTTAAAAAAACATTTTTTTATCCATTCCTCAATTGATGGGCATTTGGATTGTTTTCAAGATTTAGCTATTACAAATTGAGATGCTATAAACATAGATGCACATACATTGCTGTGGTGTGATGTTTTTAATTCTGGGAAGACATCCAGAAGGGGAAAAGCTTGGTTGAATGGGACCTCTAGTCTTAGTGTTTTTTTAAAGGAATATCTTCACTGATATTCACAGTGGTTGCACCAGTCTACACTCCAACCACCTCTCTCCAATATTAATTGGTTCTTTACTCCCTTGTTTTGATTTCCTTCCTTAACTTTAAATTTTGAGACAAACTTTTTTTTAAAAAATCCAAATCAAAAGGCAAAATTACTGCTATCAATTATCCAAGGCAAAATAACTTTTATCAGTTAATGAAGTACTTTTTCTTAAAGTTTTTCTCATCAAAACACATAGCTTAATTAAATTTTACATTCTTTGCATATAGAATTATACATACATTAGTTAGAATTTTTAATTCTTAGTAACAAATTTCTAGTGAAGATCTAGAAATATATCAATCTTGAAATTGTTTTCCATGTACCAAGAGAATTTATGAAACTATATTTATTAAGAGGCTCAAATACATATAAAAATAGTCTTTTCTATTAAACTTAAGAATACTTGAATTTATATTCAGCAATTGATGTCTGAATGCTAAACCTACTCAAGAAAGACCTATTTTGAATATCCATTACTTAATTTAAAATAACCTGAAGATTTTAAATTATGCAAAAAGTGTTTTTAGAAACATGTATGCCATTTATATTTATCTAAATTATTTAACAACTGAACCTAAATTACACATGAAAATTGAGATATTAGATGTTGTAACCCACCCAAAAAGAAGGCCCCAGGATGAAAAACAGGGCAAGATCCCCGAGATGATAAACAGGGCAAGATGTCTTTTATAAAAGAAGAGCTTTTATTTTAGATGGCCCAGTGACACAGTGCAGATGGAATCTGCAAAGCTATGCAACTGAGTTAGAATTTTGACTGATTTTTATAGTTTATTTATGATTAGCTCATTGATCATTAAGTACATAGTGATGAGAAACAGAAACAAGGTGGGCCTTTGTTCCCCTTTGCTTGAGGTAAGAGGCGTTTCACAGTGGGTGGTTAGCCAATTCATAGCCCTTGGTCTGCCAATTCTGGGAACATTTGTCTCTCATAAATGGAACAATGGTTGACACAGCACACAGGTTACTTGGGGAGGGCTATGCATACAGAATAGCGTAACGATGAGGTCAGTTAATCTATGACTATGTGGTTGGTGCTTGGTTACTAGGGTAACGAGCTCAGTACAGAATGACAATACTGCTAATAACTATCTTTTTAACTATTTTTGCTAATTATCTTTTAATCAATTATTTTTCAGCATCTTAGTATAACATTCCCCACTGATTTTTGTCTTGGTCAATGAGTGTACTTAAGTGTCTATAATTTTGGTCTCTAACTATTAGGCTGGACACTCCTAAACCTGTTGACCTTGTTATCTCAGTTTTCAGTAATACAGGTAAGAGTACAGGATTTCTCTTTGCTTGGATTGGACTTTTTAAGTCAAAGGTAGGGAACAAGTGATTCCTACCATTATCTCCAGAGTATCAATACACTTAGGGAAAGATATGGACTAATATGCAAAGCTCAGAGTGCTGGGTGACAGATGATGCATGAAACAAGGAGTTATACCAGAAGTACAGGCAAACCAGGCTCCATTGGGAGCAACAAGGTGCTGATTAACAGGATAGGAAAAATTATGAATCAAAGCTGAAGAGGTAAGATTACAGAGCACAGCATAAGGGGAAATGCACAAGGAGTAGGAGGCAGAGTAAACACAGGTTCCTGGAGCACCCTGTACATTGTCCAGTGTGAGCAGGAGCCTTGCATCCCACCAACAAGAGGTGTCGTCTGCACAGGAATTTAAAAGTTGATTTGCCATAAGCAATGTCCAGAGGCAAGAAGGGGTCTAAAGATGGCACAGAAATCACAGAGGGCAAAAAGGTCTCAAGAAGTCTAGTGAGGAGAACAGGGGTCTCCCAAGTGAGGAAAAGGTAGTGACCCCCTTTATTTCCCTGTCAAGGAGATACAGATTCACAATCCCAATGTCTACAAAAATATTTTGTCTCTACGGACTGTGAACATCTCTGATCAGAGGCTGGCTGTTGTTTTGGGGGGCAAAGATACCAGCCAGTGGACTGTAATTTCTTTTGACTACATAGGTCCCTGCAAGTCTCTATTAGCAACCAATCAGGCAGCATGGCATGCAAACCCAACAACATTTTTTTTGTCTAATTTTTGTTGGGATGTTATCTAATAGGGCACATAAATCTATCTTAATTATCTCATAGACAGTAGTGTTGGCTACCAATAATTTACCAGTGAAATAGTAATTTTCTTTTTTTTTCTTTTTTTTTTTTTTTTTTTTGTCTTTTTTTTTCATTTTTATCAGTACCGGAGATCGAATTCACGACTGCCTGCTTGCAAGGCAGGTACTTATGCCACCGAGCTAAATCCCCAGCCCCTAAAATAGTCAGTAATTTTCTAAGTTTTAAACAGTGGGTTACAAGGTATCTCCTTGGGGTCTCCATAAGGAAGAACACCTAAGAACAAGATTATCAGATACATTTGGCAATTTTAAGCTTTAAAGAATCCTTGGAGGGAACAACAGTCCACTTATCTGTAGATTGATTGCTATTGGAGGCCAGAACTGGCTTAAAGTGGCAATGATGAATCAAGGCAGGCTTTTCAGTGACTCGGACAGCAGTCAGAGTGCTGAGGACCACAGTGTAGAGGTCTTCACATCATGGTTTGAGAGACTCACGGTGATGTCTCTTGATGACTAGTCTCCTAGGTTTCACTGCAGGCGTTCATCCTTGGGATGGGCTGCAGGCAGAGGTTGTTGTTCTTGGAATAACCAGTAGATGGAAGTCAGAACTAGCTGAAGGGCCTGGAGGAACTTAACAAGATCTTGATTAGCCAGATCAGCTAGTTTTTTTCTCAGAAATCTTAGGAATAAGAGGAGGAGGTCTCCCATATAGAACTTCAAAGGGGAAACAGTTGCAACATAGGGGGTACATTGTGTATGCAAGAGGGCAAAAGGAAGGAGACTCACCCAGTTCTCACCAGTTTCCAATGCCATCTTAGTTATTACCATTTTTAAAGTCTGTTTTATCCTTTTTACTCGTCTTGAACTTTAAAGCCAGTAAGCACAATGGAGTTTCCAATCAATCTGCAAATCTTGGGTTAGTTTCTAAGTTATCTGGGCTATAAAAGCCGGGCCATTGTCGGATCCCATGGATAAAGGGAGGCCAAATCAGGGAAACTGCTCTCAGGGCTGACTCAAGATTTAGTAGGAAAAGCTATCTGCCATTACTAATAAGTACTCATTCCCTTAAAGTCCAGGTGCTCCCATTTTGTGAACTCTATTTCTCAATGTTTTCCAGGCCTAGTCCCACAATAACAAGTGGTTTCCATTTGTTGTGGTTGCTTAGGGTTTACCAACTGGCACTGAGGGCATCTAAGGCTCACAGACTGAGTAAGCCTCAATGACTGAGGGATTTAAAAAAATGATCTCAAAAAGAGCAGCGAGTATTGATCCTCCCATGTGAGTGGACTGATGAGCTTGTTGGATGAGTTTTCATCTCAAGGCCTTGGGGAGGAGGACTCCATCATCAGGCAGTTGGTACCAGCCCCCCGGAATATCAGACTTTGCTTGGAGTTGAGCTGCCAAATGCAAGTCTTTTTGAGTGCAAAAGGGCTCTGACAGAGTGGGTGGAATCAGTAGCAATGCCAGGGCTGTCTCAGTCCCCACTGATTTTGTGGCTGCTTTGAAGCAGCAGCGTCTGCTAGATTATTTAATAGCCACCTTCCTTGGCAACCAAATGGCAGCTAACAAATCCAAAATTTGGGGAGCATTTTTGATCTTTTGGCCCCTTAAGTCAATAAACCTCATTCCTAATAAATGGCCCCATGAACATTGGCAGTAGCAAATGCGTATCTGCTATCAGTCTGACAACTTGAGGGCCTCAGTGAGGGCAATGATTTCAGCCCCCATTGGGCTGATGTTCCTGCCTCCAAGGTTTGTTCCCATAGAATCTGAGAGTCCATGACGGTGGCTCGCACGACCTACTTACCTTGATAGATGTGACTGCTTCCATCAGAGAAGTATGATGGAATTCCGGACAGTGGCTCATTTGTCAAGTCTGGTTGAAGCTCTATGAGATGATCCGAGGGGCAAGGAGGGGTCATCACCAGGAAGCAGAGTATCTGGGTTCAAAGCTACTGTCCCCTTGAAACTGATGGTAGTCGGACCCAGAAGTAATGCCTTATAGTGCATGACTTGGGAGTTAGGCAGCCGTAGGTCCAGGGAGCTTTGATGAGAGTCTCCAGTCAATGAGAGGAGATAATTAAATTTTTGTCCAAATGTCAGCTTTTGGGCCATTTTCACCAGGAGGGCCACTGGGGCAATCATCTGCAGGCAAGGCAGCCATTGGGCTGCCACATTATCAAGTCTCTTGGAAAGACAGGCAACAGGCCTTTGCCATGGTCCTGAACTCTGGGTCAGTACTCCTTTTGCTATCCCTTGCTTTTTATCAACATAGAGGGAAAAAGGTTTTTGCAACTTTGACAGAGCCAGAACTGGAGCTTCTGTTAAGGCTGATTTTACTTGCTTAAAAGCCTGGTCTCATGAGTCTATAAAGCAGGCAATATCTTATGGCTCCTAGAAATTTTCACATTTGCTTCTAGTCATAGGGACTGGAATCTGTTGAATGGCTTGTACCAGCTGGAAGGAAAGTCAGTTCTAAGCAAACTCTAATAACTAACTGAGGGGCATTTCCTCAAATCTCTCAAGCCTTTGCAATTTTTGCTTAATATCAGGGGCCGACAGTTACAAACGTATTATTAATGGCCCTTGCATTTTCAGGTGCCACTGGATCTATAGGTGTACAAATGTAATAGGCCTCTAGCAATCTCTCCAGAAACCCCCGAGGGAGACTCATCATCCAATTGTCGCACCTCTGCTACTTTGGACAAACTGGTGGGTTTTCCGGCAGCCCTTAAAGGCTTCTGAGAACAACTGGCGATACTGAATGACAGCCTTCCTACCTCTGGTTGTCCGATCCGGGCGGGACAAAGGGAAAACACGGTTCTGGCTTTCAAGATCAGAGGACAGGTTTTTATTTGGAATGCACACTGCTTTTTATCCTGCAGCATGAATGTTTTCTCTCTCTTCTACTGTAAACAAAACCTGCAAAATCTGCTGGCAGTCGTCCCAAGTGGGGTGATGAATGGAGAAGACAGATCTTATTTTAATGGAAACACTTTGCAGTAAAGGTTTACTGATCCAATTCTGTCAAATTCTGAACACTTTGTTTTTCTCTTTCTTACTTATTACAAGTCAATTACCTTTTCTCTAGCTTTTTAGACAACATTAAAACTTTTAACAAAATCCTTGAAGTGATTTTCTTAGTAGTCTAAAATATATTAAATCATTTTATGTCTTTTTACCACCTTACAATGTTACACTTTAAAAACTGTAACTTTTCAAATTGGCTCAATAACAGTATGACCTGGATTTACTTGGTAAAGTCAATATGACTTTAAAAACCATAAACATATATATATGTGTAAATATATATATATATGCATATATATATATATTTACATTTTAACCAGAAAGAAAAATACTTTTAAAGGAATGCCAAGGTTGTACATAATCAGTTGAGGACTAAAACATTAAACAAGGCGCCACAAAAGACAAGACCAACATTAAAGACACAAACAAAGGTTCTTCTGTCTGTGGTTTGGCGACCTAAAGGGAAATAAATTTTTATTATGACCCGTAAGTCCAATAAGCCACATGGAACCTGCAACAGTAGTTTAAGAGAAAAAAGAAATCTGAATGTTAGTCCTGAGGTAACATTCAAATGAACAAATGGCTCCACAATAAAAATATACCAAGCACAAAACCAAATGGATAAAAAATCCCAAATCACTAATGGGCTAGAAGCCCTTTCCTGGAGGGCTTCCCCCTCCAGTGCAGAAGGAGCCAGCCAAGCTCCTCTGCAACTTCAAACGTGTGCATTCAAATTACAAAGAACAAAAGACCCAAATACTTACAGATGGTTCAAGCTGATCAATCAGTGAAAAACATGTGGGGAGGGGTCCCCGTGTAATCCCGGAGAGCCCCCAAATGTTGTAACTCACCCAAAAAGAAGGCTGAAAAGGATGAAAAACAGGGCAAGATCCCCGAGATGATAAACGGAGCAAGACGTCTTTTTTAAAAGAAGCACTTTTATTTTAGCTGGCCCAGCGACACAGTGCAGATGGAATTTGCAAAGCTGTGCAACTGAGTTAGAATTTTGACTGATTTTTATAGTTTATTTATGATTAGCTCATTGATCATTAAGTGCATAGTGATGAGAAACAGAAACAAGGTGGGCCTTTGTTCATTCCCCTTTGCTTGAGGTAAGAGGTGTTTCACAGTGGGTGGTTAGCCAGTTCATAGCCCTTGGTCTGCCAATTCCAGGAACATTTGTCTCTCATAAAGGGAACAATGGTTGACACAGCATCATTTGTCTCTTACAAGGGGAACAAAGGTTGACACAGCACACAGGTTACTTGGGGGGGGCTATGCATATAGAACAGCATAACAATGAGGTCAGTTAATCTATGACTATGTGGCTGGTGCTTGGTTACTAGGGTAACGAGCTCAGTACAGAATGACAATACTGCTAATAACTATCTTTTTAACTAACTATTTTTGTTAATTATCTTTTAATCAATTATTTTTCAGTGTCTTAGTATAACATTAGACAAGCATAGTCATCATTTTGTGTTACCTCTTTGTCCAAGAAATTCTCTAGGAACCAAACTTCTGTCCTTATTCCCAGAATGCATTACTAGTTCTTAGGTTAAAATTCTACTTTCATGATCTAACAAATATAAACAATCCTACCTTCTGTCTCATACCAGCATAGCTTTCCACATTCCTAGTAAGGGGATGGGAAAATAAAGAAAGGAGATGAAAGCTGAGGTACAGCCCCTCTCCTGATAGGAGAAAAAAGAAGTGAGGACCCTCACATCTCTGTTTACACACTCAGGAGGAGGGTGTCAATTCCAACCCCTGTGCCTAGCAACTTGTTTGTCTGGCTGGGCTGGGCACCTTTCCGTTTGTTTATGCATCTGTTCTCAGGACTGGCCTTGCTTTAGCCCCATACCTGTGATCAACCTCCAGCTTCAGCTGCTCCTTACACCCCATCAGAAAACCCAGCAAAAACCTGAAATTTCTAAGACACCTCATTTTATTTTACCAATGAATTAATAGCTTTCTTGTGGAGGATTTACTTAACTCATACGAACTCGAAGGCATCTGTACTAATTACTATAATCTATCTCAAGAGGATTTTTTTGAGATAAGGTCTCGCTGTAGTTCCGGCTGGCCTTGTGTTCACTACGTAGCGCAGGCTGGCCTCAAACTTGTGGTGATCCTCCTGCCTCAGCCTCCCTGAGTGCTGGGATTATAGGCATGCACCATCCCCACCAATCTTAACAGTTTTAATTTGTCAGTATTCATTTATCTGTAACCTGATTCAAATACAATTCCTTAAAGTATTTTACTGGGCAGGTGTAAAATATAACCGGCAGAACACATGAAAATGTGTGTATCCACAGACAAAAATCTTCCACTGTTCACTTTAGGAGTTTAGTCATGAGACAGAAAAACATAACAACAAAAAATTACCAGCCACAGGGCTGGGGATTTAGCTCAGTGGCATAAGCGCCTGCCTTGCAAGCAGGCAGTCATGAGTTTGATCCCCAGTACTGATTAAAAAGGAAAAAAAAAAAAAAAAAATTACCAGCCACAAAAGGGTGGTTTAATCCAAGTTGTATTTCTGACAAAAAAATGGAATAATTTAAGGTCTCCTATTTACATGGCTACACTTTAATATTTTCCATTTTCCAAGTGTGAATCAAATTTTTAGGGCTGGGGATTTAGCTCAGCGGCATAAGCGCCTGCCTTGCAAGCACTTGGTCATGAATTCAATCCCCGGTACCGATAAAAAAAAGTCACAACAAATTTTTCGGTACAGCAGTTCATATAGCAGCTTAAAGAAGAACAAGAAGCTTGGTGATAAACATCTGTAAGCCCAGCACAATGGGGGCTAAGGCAGGAGGACAGCAAGTGGGAGCCCAGCCCAGGCAACCAAGCAGCTCAGATTCTGCCTGGAAACAAAAATCAAGAGCTTGGGATGTAGCTCAGTGTGAAAGTCCTGGGGTACCAGTCCCAGGAACACACACGCACACACACTTCTTTAGTCCTTGTCCACTTTTACAGTCCCACATGAACGTAGATGTTCACTCTTTGATGCTTCTATTTTAGCCAGCATTGTCTGAGATAGAAAATCTCCAAGCAACCTGGAATAACAAAGCAAATTATGGCTAAATGCAGATTCAGTGGCCCCCTTTGCAGAGACAGCCTCCATAGGGCTCCACTCATCCTGTTCCCCACTGAAATTTGGCCTCTGCTGTCAGATACAGGTTTTTAACCACAGGAATCTGAAGTCCCACACTGTTCCTTTGTTTGAAGTGCTAGGGATGGCACTCGTGGCCATGCACATGCTAAGCAAGCACTCTACCACTGAGCCACACCCCTAGGCCTCTGAATTTATTCTTTTTATTTAAAATCACCTAATCTAAACAACAAGTGCGTGTGCAAATCAGTGAGCTGTGGAGCACCCTATAGTTTGACTAGTAGAACCGTACCAGTGTCGCTGTCCTAGTTCTACACTGTCCCACAGTCCTGCACAGTGCCATCACAGTGGAAGCTGGTTGGGAGTAGAAGGAACTTCTTGTACTCTTTTCATGTCCCGAAAGTCTAAAATTATTTCTAAATAAAAGGCTGAAAATGTTTCTTGCTCCTGAAGCAGGCTTGTCTTCCTGTCTAAAGTTTATTACTGGCGTTTGCCTCTTCAGTCCAACTCACTTGACGGGTGGTTTTCATTAGGAAACTAGCCCTGGTGGTGGCCACAACCCACCCATAGGAGGACCTTGAGGACTAGCTCCTTACTCCTGTTCTGTGCTCCTCTCTTAACACCCTCCTCATTCTCTGCTGTGTCACCGATCCCCCCTCACCTTTCCTCCCATGCCAAAAACACCCGTCTCAGCTGTGGTCCGGTAGCTTTGCTTCTCCTTCCAGGAAAATGCCATGAAAGATTCCCCGAGTGAATCATGACTCTCCACTGGGGCGCTGCCCCTCACTCACTTCCCCAGGGCCTTCTCAGGAAGCCGGGTGACATCCTTGTCATTGCCCTAGTGGTTGTACAGAGCCCTCACCCTTCTTGACCCGTCCTTCTTGAGCTGACTCACACTGTTTTTCCAGGGCATTGGCAAATAAGGATGTTATAAGGCAGCAGTGGTTAGGGTAGTGGCCCATGCTTGTAATCCCAGGCAAGAGGGCCACAAAGTTTAATCCAGCATATGCAAACTTAGCAAGACCTTTTCTGAAAATTAAAAAAAAATTTAAATAACTCAATTCAAAAGTCCTTGGTTCAATCCCTAGAATCCCAAATTGAATGAATAAATGAATAAAAATAAAACTTTTATGATTCTATGGAATATAATGTCTTTTCCCTCATTGCTGAGAAAAAATACCTGAAGCCCAAATATAAGGAAGGGAAGATTTATTTAGCTCACAATTTGTGGAGGTTTCAGTCCATAGTCAGCTGGCTCCAAGGCACAGTAGCACAAGGCAGAGGGGCAACCATTCATGGTTGTGGAATATACCAAAGCAACAAGAGTCAAAGGGGAGGGGCAAGCTTCTTTTCCTTCATTTATACTGTACATAGGCTATCTGCCCTAGGGCAGGTGTAGCTTCACTCCTCCAATCCCAGAACTACATAAGGAATCAATCACAAACTATAGATTCAGCCATCTCCAAATAGCCCACACCCCATGACCACATAAGGCTTTGAGGGGACAACCAGACACAAACTATAACAGTACCTAACATATATATATATTTGAGAGAGTGTCTTACTATGTAGTTTAGGCTGGTCTTATATTCATTATGTAGCCCAGGCTGGCCTAGAACTCATGGTGATCCTCCCACCTCAGCCTTCCAAGTGCTAGAAATACAAACATGTGCTAGTACGTCATGCCAAAAAAAGGTGTTAATGAAAGGTCCAGGACAATTATGGTATCTTTATAACACACAAATAAGTTAGGTAGAAATATAGATAGACAGGGCTAGGCCCTCAAGGGAGTCACTACAGAAGATGAGGGCACTATCACTGTAGCTAAAGGTGCATCTGTGAAAGGCTGGGCCTCAAGATACAGACAGAATGGCTCACATGTCTTACTGAGGGATAACAACAAATTGAAGATCATATTATAATTGTGATCACCTGGCCTAATAAAATCTGAAAGACATCAGTCACCCAGGTGGGTGACCAAGATCTTCTGAGCCATTCATTCCTTTAAAAAGTCTTTGTTATTTCCACGTACACTTGTGACCTGCTTCTCCATTGGATCCATGTAACCTGCTTTTCCATTGGATCAATATTACCAAAGTGGCTATACTTAGAATTTTATTGGTTGATCATTGTTTTGACCCACATTGTACCTAGATAATGGAAAGATATCACTATAAAATTGAATCACTAAGGGACCTTATTAAGAGGGAAATGTAAAGGATTAAGGTATACACAGTTCTTCTAGTATGTCAGATCCTATGGGGAAATCACCACATATGCTGTCACTGAGGTTTATTTGCCCAGCACTGTACTTCCAGAATTGATATACATATTTAATGCAGCCCCAACCACAGTAACAACAGCATTCTTCACAGAACAAGAGGAAACAAATGTAAAGTTCATATATAACCAGAAGAGTCCCAGAGTAGCAAAAGCAACCCTGGGCAACAAGAGCACAGTGGGGGACATACAGCTCTAGACTGGAAGTTATATTATAAAGTTTCAGTGCTAAAAACAGCATGGTACTGGTACAAAAGCAGACATGGGGATAAATGGAACCAAATATAAGATGCAGATACAACCTCAAGCACATTTAACTATTTGATTTTGGAAAAGAGGGACAAAAATCTTATAATGAATGACAGCCTCATTAATAAATGAGAAAATTGGCCACATGCAGAAGATTGAAGCAAGACCCCTATCTTTCACCATGTACTAAACTAAAATAAAAATAGAACAAAGATCTAAATGTTAGAACAGAAGCACTTAATCTGCTGGAGAAAAAGGTAGGTAAAACCCTTTAAAGTAATAGGCATACGCAAGCTTTTTGTAAACAGAATCCAAATTCACAATAAATAACATCAAGAATCAACAAATAGGATTATATCTAATTTTAAAACTTGGGTACAGGAATGGAAACAACTACCAGAGTAAAAAGACAACCTACAGAATGAAAAATATTTCCTTGGACAGAGGACTAACATCTAGAATAGAGAGAACTTTTTAAAAATTAGAATCTCCATAATAAAAGGCTAAATCAAAAATGAGCAAGAGAAATGAATAGGCACTCAGCAGAAGAAGTATGAATTGCCAGTAAATACATGAAAAAAGTTCAGCATCATTGGCCACTAGAAAAATGCAAAACAAAACAATGCTGAGATTCCATCTTACCACAGAAAGAAAGGCCACTATCACCAAATTAAATCCTGGTGAGGCTATGGGAGAAAAGGCACCCTTTCAACATTGTTGGTGGAAATGTACAGTAATACAACCACTATGGAAAACACTACGGCAATTCCTCAAAAAAAAGTAAACTAGAAATTCCACTTGACCAAGCTATTCCTCTAGTAGGTATATATCACATTACAGTGATATATTTGCATCACATATATCACATTACAGTGATATATTTGTAAGAGCTAAACTGTGGAAGCAGCCTATGCCCACCAACAGGTGAATGGAAAACGTGGTATTTACACACAGTGGAGCACTCTGCCACAAAGATACCCTTGGTTCAGTTCTAGGAAAACAGATGCATGTTGAGACCACTGTGTCAAATGAAATGAACCTAACACAGAAGCCTAAGTGTTGTGTGGTTTCTTCTATATAAAAAACTCAAGTTATAAATAAAGAGCAAAATAAAAGATAGATACTGTAAAGTAGGGAGTTCTTTCTCAAATGGGAGGCTGCTCAAGAGATGGAGGGATGGGGAGGAAAGAGTTAAAGGGCATGGAAAAAGAAATTAAGACATTTTATGTACATGTAACCAACTCACGTGAGGAACATAAATATTGCATACTACAAACATGTATTAGTAAAAATAAATAAAAATACCTAACAGTATATCCTCATAGAGTTGATTTTAACCAATTAAATTACTTGAGATGGTAGGTAGGCTACTATCATTTTACATTACAGTGTATTTTACGTAATTTCATACAAACATTTTTGATAATAGATTCATCCTGTAACGTGCCCTTCCCCAAATACTGAGGATAGGTGTTGTAATCTTATGTGATCTCTTATTTATTTAGCTGGTATTTAGAAATTTCACATCAGAAAACCATAAAAATTAGTTTCTCCTCCCTCGTTCTCATTTGTTAAAGCTAAATTTTACTGTTTTAAACTCTTAACAAATTCTGAAGCTTTGCAGAGGTGACAATTAAAACCTTTTTTCCTGAAACTCAAGAATAAACATGATATATATACAAGATAGATAACTATACTACTAATCTCTGTTAGCTCATCAAAAATAATGCTTTCATTTTTTGATTGGTTTGATCATTTTTTCATGCCTAAGTCTTATAATCTGAACAACTAGATAACAATATGCAATATATTAACCAGTGTTAATCTCCTATTATTTTGTTTTGAAACTTTATCATTGTTTTTATTCTTTTTTTTAAATAATCTTTTCAAGCCAGTCCAAAACAAAAATAACACGAAACTCTTTAAAGAGGTCTACAATATGTTAAACAGACAGCACAGGGACATTCACACCTTGCCTTGCTCCTGTACTGCCACACAAAAGACGCTATTGAACAAACATTCTAAAGAAAAGAATAAAACCTTCAAACCCTATCACAGAACCAGGACAGAACCTGAAGGACTATGAAAGTCGAGAAGAATGAAGAGTTAAGGGAGCCCAAGGCAAGTAGGATTTGTGGGGTACAGAACAGCTACACTGAAAGAGAACTGTGGCCACTTTGGGTCCTTCAGGGTGCGTGGATGTAGGAAACCACCAGACATCACAGACGAGATCCCTTGAAAACGCTAGGTTGAAAACCTGAATCACACGGTTGGGAGATTTAGGGAGAACAGACAGACTGTTGATGTAGAGAGGACATTTTATACGTCGATGACATAAAGCACATTAAGGAATCTTTAAAAAAAAATAGTACAACTAAGAGAGGTTAGTGATGGTGTAAGACACAATAGAATATAAATAGACTACATTGAGTTTTTCAAATAATTTCAATAAAAGTTAAAAAAAGATTCCACTTAAAACAATATAAAAATATAAAACATTTATAGATAAATAGAATTGCACAAATACTCAGAAGAACTCTACCCTACAATGTACATTTTAAAAACTAAATAGGCGAGATAGATAGATTCAAGGCTATTCTAATCAGAATCTCAGCAAGACTTTAAGAGACTGACACACGCTTCCAAAGTTTGTACAGAAAAGAAAAAAATAATTTCAAATATATTTTGAAGAGAAAAAAAGAAATCTCTTCTGATTTTAAGTGTTATTTCATTCAAACGAATGATAAATTACTATATTCATCAAAAGAGCATAGTAACTCCAGAAAGATAGACATTAAGAGCAACAGAACAACAGAATCCAGGAGACCTATAAGGTCAATTTAGTTCCCACAAGTTGGTTCATAATTCAGTAGAAAAAAAGATTACATTAGCAACGAACATCGTATTTTGTTTTGTTTAGCTTTTGTTTTGGCTGTTGCTGCTGTTGTTGTTTTTACATTTTGTTTATTTGTTTGTTTGTTTATTTTTGGTCTTTTGAGATACTATTTTACTATGCAGTTCAGGCTGACCTTGAACTCACTGTGATCCTCCTGCTTCAGCCTCCCAGATTCTGGGTTTACAAGCATAAACAACCATGCCTAGTTTACATACAATGTTGTTAAATTAAATCTTTTTTTTTTTTTTGTCCTTTTCATTTTTATCAGTATTGGGGATCGAATTCACGACCGCCTGCTTGCAAGGCAGGTGCTTATGTCGCTGAGCTAAACCCCTAGCCCCTGTTAAATTAAATCTTTAGGCACAAAATATGAGGCATAACCTGTACATTATATAATACAGAGAAATTAAGTTGAAAACAAGAAAACCTAAACCCAAAAGATCACTTTAGCGACCCTGGGTCGCACAAATACATCTGAAATAAAAGGGGAAAAGCATGGAGTTTAAAAGAAAAACATAATATGACTTTAGATGAAACCTTTTGTCTTTTAAAAATATACTTATCAGGCAAGCTGCACAGGGAAAAGTTTGCAAACCAAATATTTTGTAAAGGCCGTCGAGATTATACAAAGAACTCTCTGAACTGAAAAAAGAATGGGACCAAATAAATTAAAAATTGGAAATGATGTGCTAAAGATCTGAAAAGAATAGCAAGATTCTATTTCAAGACATAAAATAAGGAAAGGGCTGGAGAGGTAGCTCAGTGCAAAGATCTGGGGTTTGGTCCCTTATAATGCAATGCCCCCACAAAGTTGTGTAAATAGCTACAAGCACAAGAAAGGGTGTCTTACTCATTACTCATCTGACGAATACAAACGAGGTTCTAACAAGAAATAATCTGACTCAGACTGAACTGGCTAACATTGGTAAGATTTACAGTACCAAGTGTTTCTGAGAATGTAGAGCAAACTGAACTCTCCAATGATTCCAGTAGGCATGAGGACAACACAGTCCCTTTGGAAACATTTGGCATTTACTTATAAAGTTACAAATACACTTATGAAGTTATAAAGAAACAAGAAAATTCTTCAGAGGGAAGGAATCTCCTGTATCACAACTGTGGTGCTAGTAATCAACAGAATATAGCCCTCAAAGTTTATCAGGTTATAAGAAGAAACGTCGTCCTCCATATTTTTCACTGATTATGCTATAATAAAGGCTGTTTTAAAAGAAACAAACATTCCTTATAGAGAGTCCCAAGGTGTGGCCTTCTCACCCACTGAGGAAGCAGAGTGGTTCTCCAGCGTTAAGCAGGGTCCTCTCAGAGGACACACGTGCTGCCACTTCTCCTGGCTGAACCCCACACTGCTATCCCTTCGTGACACTGCTAGTGTAACAGCACCCTGCTGATCCATCTAAGAGTTCAGACACAGATGATGTGGAAAATAAGGACCAAATCTATTGTGTCTCTTGTGAGTCCATTGAAACCAAGTGTTGCAAAGGGTGCCGACGTGTCTTTTACATTGGAATACTATACAATAAATACAAATATTATGCTCATGCCAATTTTTTCACTTATAATTAATTACAAACTATATATAAATATCATCAATTGCCCCTGAATTCAATACTAATAATGCCGGGAGGTCATGTGTGTGCACGTGAGAGGGGGTTTGAATCAGGGCACTCACAGGTGACAGGCAAGTAGTCTAAGCTCAGTGGCTTTTCCTTGGGCTAAAGTTATTATAGATAAGCGTCCTACAGTTTAACCTTAATTCTATAAGTAAAATATAAGGAAAGTCAAGGCAGTGCTCATTCAGTTAAAAGTAACACTCTCCGGCCCAAAAGTAACACTTTTAAGACTCAGGCTGCATCTTTTATAGCTCATCTTAATAATAGATTTAGTTCAGCAGCAAAAGCACCTGCCTGGCAAATGTGAGGTCATGAGTTCGATCCCTGGTCAAAAAAAAAGTATATGTATAACTTTACCTCTGGAACAATCACCCACAGGAAGAGCAATGGGCCAGGGCTGACCAACTCAGGACTCCAGTTTCTTACCTGTAAATACTCAGGACTCCAATTTCTTCGCATTTACTTCAGGTTGTTCATCTAGACCTCACAGGACCTCTGTGCAGACCTCTGTCCCTGGCGAAGGGCTGAGCATGTCTCCCGTACCACCCTAATAACTCTGAAGCACGGCCCTGCGTATCCCTGGATGGGGAAAGATAGCACAGGGGTTTACTGGGGTCTTTCTGGGTGCAAACCTCAGGCTGTCACAGCAGCCCAGCCATGGGCACTTCCCAAACATTCACGATTAAACTCAGGATCGCGAGCCCCACCACCCACAGCAGGTCACACTCTCCCTCGTTCCAGACTAGTCTGTCGGTCCGTGAGGAGTAGGAGTGTGTGTGTGTGTGTGTGTGTGTGTGTGTGTGTGTGTGTGTACGCATGCGCACACGCACCCATTCACCTTCCCACCTCTGCAGACTTCCGCCAAGCTGTACTGCTGGTCACGTGCCTTGTGAGGACCAATCCTGCACCACTGTCATGCTTAAGGGCGGGGCAAGGTCTGTGCCCTACAGAAAGTTCTGGGGTCTCTTCCCATGAGGCCAAGTGTCAAAACAGGAGCCGGGCTATGAACGCGCTTGAACAGAGGAGCCTAAACGCGTTCCCAGAGTACTGTGCGGGTTGTCCGTTGGCCTCTATGATATGCAGGGTTCTTAGAGGCAACCGCTCAACGTTTCTTCTCCTGCAGACGTGTGGAAGTTTTGCTGACTTTCTTTCCTTAGGGTCTCTCAGATTCCCTCCAACCTTCTGAGTTCATGTTGGTCTTTGCTCCCCAGAGCTGTGCCTAGTGTTCCTGAGGGAGAACCAGGTACCGTGGATATTGCACCCAGGAGCTGCAGATACAGTGTGTCGTCCTGTGTGCCACCAGGAGACCTTTGCGCAAGAGATGCTGACCTGAGCCTATCCCTAGTGAGCTCTTTACATATTCTTCACTTTGTGTTACAGTGGATTTAGGAAGGCTATAAGGAACCCATTTCTTAAATGGAAGTGCAGAAATAGAAGGGATCAGTTTAGGCTCTAGGGATAACGTACAGTTTGACCATGAATACTGAGGTCTGTTGTTAGCTGTTTTCAGACAGTCAGTTACAATTTGCCAAGATCTTATTTTGGTCACGAATGTGCAAAATCATGTTGTAGTCGGCAAAATGGGTGTGACATTTTGTGCCAACATCCTGCACCAGATGCTGCAAGGTGAGAGAACCTGACTTTTAGTGTTTCCGTGTCTGCACACCTGCTGACTTCTTACAAAAATTTGGACTTGTATTCATATGGCTATAAGTGGTACATTGACAAGTTCTTCTGATAGTATCTGTGTTCCTGTCTACCCAATATCCTCCACCATTTTACATGAAATTTTATCTTAACCTTCCGTTTTATAGTTAGAAGGTCAGCTGTGAATCTCTTCTAAGCTCCTTCCCACTCTTAACCAAAGTTACATCTGTGTGGGTGACGCACTAGGCTAGAAGTGCAGTTCCGTGAGAGGAAAATAACATTAAACAACCTTAAACATACAACTATTAAAAGAATAAACATTTTAAAAGATAAGTTAAAAATGGAGCATAGCAATACAAGAAAAACTAAGTTTACCAAAGGAGTGCTGGGATTAAAGGCATGCTCCAACATGGCCAGCAACTGTGTCTTTCTATAATATTAATAATTGTCATACTTTTTCATCTTTTAAAAAATTTATTAGTAATAATTAGTAAAAATTTATTATTGTTTGCAATCTGTATTTTCTTTGTGGTTACTTGGTACATGTAATGACAATCTTAATTCTTTTTTACTTCCCCCCTTCACAACAAGCCTGGTAGGACTTTGTGTAGTTGGTTATAATAGACAGCAAACATATTACTAATGGAGAAAAGTAGTAAAAACATACGCATTCAACATGCTTATTGGAAATCTGATATGGGACATGTGTCATTCTATATCTCAGGGAGACAAGAATTAACAAAGATAAACATTGCTAGTGCATAGAATTTATTATTGTATTTGCTGAAAGGAGTAATATATAGATATATTGGAGTTTTAGTCAAAAAAATAAGTGTACCTTTTAGAAGGAAACATGAGGACAACTGAAGAAAGCACAGATGGGCTTGAGACAAATCAAGAGAGGGTGGCAAGGTACCTGGGACTAATGGTAGGAAGTCATTACCACCTTCGACCTGAAGGAGAGAACATTGACAGAAACCGATAGTAAATGTCTCCCCAAGGAGACTCAAGAATTTATGTTAAAGAGTCATCTTCAATCCTGAAGAAGTATTTTGAAGCCCACAGCCTAGCACAAGAAAGAGAAGGGAATAAATGCAATAAATGGATGTCTCTCATCCATCCTCCAATCTCTTGTTCCTTGCTGGAAATTTCTGTCCCCTGAGCTATGCCTGTTTCTAGAAGTACATCCACAGATCTTTATTCCATCCTTTCTTGTGCCCAACTATTTAGGGATTTTTCTTACTTCCTTAATACCATTAAGGAGCCATTGGCCATAAACAGCATTAATCTAAAGTTAAGATGTCTGTGATGTTTAATTGTATCTGTTGGGTTGAGTGGACCAAGAGATGCCCAGAGAACTGGTAAAAAAATTTTTTTCTGAACCTGTCTGAAAGAAATTACAATTGAAGTGATGCATTGAGAAAGAAGTCACCCTCCCCAATATATGTCATTCTTTCACAATCTGTTCCATAAAAGGTGAAAGAGGAGCAAATGTTCTCTGCCTAAGCTGGGACTCCCATTTTCTCCTGTCTTGACCATCAGCATTCCTGATTTTCTTCCTTCTGACTTGTACTAGACGTCACTGCCTCTCTGGTCATCTGGTCCTCGAGTTTGGGCTGCATCTGCATCACCAGCTTTCCTGGGCCTCCAGCTTTTAAACATCAGATCAAGGCACTTCTCAGCCTATGTAAACACAGAACCTAGTCCCTAATATTAAATCTGACTGAGTTTTTGGGCACTCAGTCTGAGGCAGCATAGGAAGAGTAAAAAGAGACAAAGAGTAAAAAGGCTTTTAATGAGAGCATGGGAGAGCTGCAAAAGAGTACAAGTACTCTGAGTGAGAACAAAGAAGTGAAACTTCTTTCATCAGGTCTGGCTGGAGGAGGAGTTGGGGAGGTGGGAAAAATGACTTATTAACAGTTTATTTAAAGGAGCATCTGCATTGCAAAACAGGAAACAGAAAGATGTACTGGGGGTTAGGTGGTTGTGAAGTCTTTGGATTGGAGAGGGTTCGGCACATGTACAAAAAGGGAGAGGGATGGATCTCCAGAATGGAAAGGAAAACATAGAAGTTACTCTTAGAGAGATCAGTTGCCTCTCTGGGCCCTGTACCAAATTGGGCAGATGTCACATTAGATGTAGCTAAGCTCCAGGCTAGCAGAATCTATTAAGATCTTCCTAGTATTTATCTACGTGCATATATCTTATTTCTGCTTTCCTGGAGAGCTCTAATCCAATACCCCTCCTTCAAAACAAGGTGGCAAACCAAGTATACTTCTGAAATACCTGTGCCCTGGGATGATTTTTATTCACTGCAGCCTTACAGGATGCCTCCTGACTGTTAAGAAAAAGCTTTTCCTTCTAGCTTTGTCACCATCATTTTCCCATTATCACTGGACTAACCAGTAAAAGGGGTTCTTTCACACAGGTTGAAAAATGCCCTTGAGAATGTGCTTGGCCTGAGGCAGGCTACATGTAATCTGAATTTATGTGTGGTTTGGGGCTATCTCTGCACCTCAGGGTCTCCATTTGTTAACTAGGTTCCTGGACTGGAGCCAAGCCTATGACAAGTGCCGTTTACTATGATGACTCCCCCTTCCTTTCTTCCTCCTCCTCCTGCTCCTCCTTTACAATTCTACCTCTGCTGTCTTCACCAGCTTCAGCTCAAAGTCCTTGGACAGTGAGGGAGGGTTATGGACCAGGTAGTCCTAAAAGGTCACAGAATTTTCCTTATTAAATGCAGAGAATTAGCAGTACCTACTACTTCTTTGGCCAAACTTAACTCTTGCTTTAATTATGCATAAATCTTTTAGTTTACAAAGTGAGTATACAAATTGATCCTCCATCTGTATCCTTCTTGATCTGCCTTCCATCAGATGGCTTTATGGGAGCTCTTCCAACTTAAATAACCTGTAAAATATGTAGCTATTTGCAAAACAAAGATATCTCTGCCACCTACCTGCTACTTGAAGTCAAGAAAAATTTAAGAGTTGTAATTAGTTCCACCTGAACATATAGGTGAAATATTTTACTTCACTTTGAGCTCTGTTCCAAGAGAGATAAGCGTTATCTATAGAAGCTTAAAAGCTGTATTTCCTATATATCATGGTTATAAAAATTCTGATCCACAGATTCTTTCAAAAACTAATTGAAAAATCAAAAGCATTAATGCATCTTCTAAACTGGATGTACCAGTTGAAGTGCAAACACACACACACAAACTGTATGTGTGAACTTAGAACAAAGAGCATTGTTACCCCTCCTTTCTGTTATTAGAAATAACATGAAGTAGTTATGTTTTCTATTTTCCCAACATTTATGTTTTTAGCTTGTACTAGAATTTAAATTTATATAAAGACAAGTTTAGGACTATGACAGTTTCTTTTTCAGATTTGAGATGTAGATATGAATCATCCATACAGAAAAGTTGAGTTTTTCTGTTATTAAATATTGTTGTTTAGACATTAGAGGGCTTGTGTGAGTGTTTTCAGTAATTCTATGATCCAATAGTAGAGTAAGAAAATCTCTCAAAGGGACTGAATTTCCAAAAAAGTAATGGCTCTGATTTTGTAAAATGTTTATCACCTGATGCTGCGAACTGAACTGGCTGGGCCTTCCGCAGTCCCAGGTCTCTGACCCAGGGGCTGTGTGTGGGCAACCAGCCCACTCCTCCCAGCTTTCCCCACCCAAAGCACCACTTCTAGGGACCAAGTGCTGCTACATTGTTCCCCTGGCCCAGAGGTGAACAGAAATTAATGACAAAGAGGCACAGAGTCAGTTTAGCATACAGGCAGCTAGGGGGCAGAGGTGCCCCAAGCCTCTGGCTCATCTTCCTTTAATTCACCCAGACACAGGTATAAGCAGTTAAAGTAACACAAGATTTTTTTAAAAATTTTTATCTTAAAGATAGTAAAACTGAAAAAAAAAAAACAGAATAAATCCAATCAAAACAAAGTGGTGAGATTGATACAGAACTTTGAAGCAGGACAATAGGAAAACAACAATGGCTACCATAGTACATCTTCACCGTAGTTGTCCATTCCATCAGATACAGCAAAATCAAACCAAAACAAAGCAGAATAAAACCAATCAAAACAGGACATTGTGGGGCTGGGGATTTAGCTCAGTGGCATAAGCACCTGCCTTGCAAGCAGGCGGTCGTGAGTTCAATCCCCAGTACTGATAAAAAAGAAAAAAAACAGGATATTGGATAAAGCAAAATGATCAGAACAAAACAAAACAGTGAGAACAATATTGGACCTCAAAAAGAAGGTAGAAGGAAATCCCCCCTATTTTCTAGACTGCATTCTGTCATCCCCCCAACAGATGCTCAGATCACCAGCCCAAAACCTGCTATGTCAGCCAAACAATGCATTCAGTTGCTTTTTGTACCTCGGTTGCTATCAACTCAGTCCTTTGAACCAGGGGGTTGTTTATGGGTATTGGGCGGCCTTGGTGATTCTCAGCCTGCATGACGGAAGGCTCACAGGAGGAGCGATCTGATTTTTCTCTTCCTGGGCCCCATGTGGCTTCCATAGCTTAACAGAAAGGCTGGCTGGTTGGCTTCTTGGTGTGCCTCCCAGTCCCAGCATGGCCAATTCTCGTGAGGTGCTGTCTGACTTTTGCCCAAAGTAACACAAGGTTCATTTACCCTGTGTTACCTATTAATACTGGTCAAGTAAACACTTAATCTCAGCCATATAAACTTTTCCCTGTAATCTGAAATGTCCTGTCAGCCTGTTGGTTCCTTTCTCCTTTGTGCTCACAGAGAAGCCAATTGGGCATTAATCTTCTCTGGTCTCCCATTGCCTAAGTATTCTTTTTGATTTTAACACTTGTATTAGCACATATGAACTACATGATGAAGAGGCTTAGTTTGAAAAGTTGGCACATGCGTTTAACATTTGAACCATGTTCAGTCCATCACCTTCCTCTCCAATTCCTTCATCCTCCCACTTGGTCCCTGTCTTGTCTCTAGAAGTCTACTTGCCTCTTGGTCTCGTCTTCTCTGGCATTTGTTTTAATTATTTTTTAGATTTCTCATGTAAGACAAACCACACAATATTTAATTTTGGGAAAATGTTTTAAGTAAAGCATGGAATTCTCCCACAGAATGCTCATCTAAGTTCATTTCACCTAGTTCATTTCTATTTTAGAGTAAGGACCACAATACTGTCATCTCCATGGATAACCTAAGAGACTGAACAAAGATACAAACTTGACATCTGGGATTTTTTTATGTGATTTTACAGAACAGAGCCATAGTATTCTTAAAAACAGTGAGAAATATGTAGTCTCAGCTTTGTGGACAGTTTCCTTAGTGTGTGTGGAGTGAGACCTATATTATTTTCAAAATAAAATGTTAATTAGTTGTCTGTGTTCTTTTGCAGTTTTAAGGTGCCAACTCTCAAGAGATGTAATTGGCACACTGTAGATGTCAGGCACTAAGTAGTTTATTTTTTGGCACTCAATGCATGTAAAATATATCCTGAGTACTTGTATTTTGGAAAATGTGCATTTCTTGGAATTCTTTTTAAAATAATTTTAAATAGCCCAGCAGTTTTGTCTATATTTGCTAAATGGTGGGGTTTTGTCATATTCTGGAATGATGTGTAATGCCATTTGAATTCTTCGCTGCATTTTAAGAAGCAAAGTACACCATATCATATAATTATTTAATACTATTACATGATAGGTATCAGTTTTGAAGAAGATATTATAGAAATACTGCACAGATATATCCCATTTGCAGAAAGCTTCCTCTGTGTAATTATATGGAATACTTCATTTAAAAGTAAAGAAGACCGAAACCATACCCTGCCAATAGTGTGCTAGCACAACCAGGGGGTGAATGTGAGTCCACAGAGGCTTTGCAGTTCCTTCTGTACCTGGAGGACCCTTCACCCTTTCATCTCAGCAAAGGAGCCAGCCACTCTGAGGCCAGGGATCTGTCCCCAGCAAACAAAGCTGGTGTCCCTGATACAGATTCACTGATGATTACTAAAACCACACGAACAGTGTATTTCCCTCATGGGATGCTGGCAGGGTTTTATTCATTGTCAAAGTTTGTGATCCCCTCCTTTGTGGGTCAGCATTCATGCTAATGAAAATCTATAAACTGTACAGATTTGCATGTGGAATCTGAGGGGTTTTTTTCCCAAGCAAACAGTGATGACATCACAAGACAACAGAAATGCAGGAGCATTTTCTGAGGGGTGCAGCTGATGAGCTCACTCCTATACTGCCAGTGTGCTGGGTAGGGGCTTTAAGATCCACTCAAAGGAAGTCACTCCAGGTGGCTTGAGTTCTGGGAATGGATGTGCAGGCAGTGCGGGAGGCTGCTGTGTGTCGTCTCTGTCTCAGGTGAAGTCTCTGTGGAGGTTCTTCTTGGTGTGGGTCTCTAGCAGAGCTCTCTGAGAGTCTGTGGGGCGTGGTCAGGCCTCTGTGGGGGCCTCTCCAGGGCCTCACAGGATTTCTGCAGAGGTCTCAGTGGGGTTGCTGTGAAGGACTATAGGGGAACTCTGGAGGTCTCAGTCCAGGGCTCTGAGGTGGCCTCTGTGGAGGTCTCTGCAGCGCTGTGTGCTAACCTGTGGGAGACTTAGTGGGTCTCTGTGGGCTCTCCCTGTCGCTGACCCCTACCCCACAGGGAGACAGGGCTCGCAGCAGCAGGAGGGAGTCTCAGTCCTTGCTAAATCTGGCTGGTCCACCTGGGTCATGCTGTGTGACACATGTCCTCATACAAGTGTGAGGGTCCACAACCAGGTCCTCCACACCTAGTGCCTGCCTCTCAGAGCCCAGCAGGACGAGCCATGTCAGACTTAGAGACCGCTCAGCCCAGCCCCTCCTGTCCGGGTTCCAAGCTTGCTACTGGTCCATCTGGAGCTGGTGCCATTGTCATGGGAGACAGGGCCTGGCTCAGGAGAGGCCTGCGGAGACTGCGCCGTCATCTCTAGGGGCTGCCCAGTCCCCTGGGTAGGGTCCTGACAGGAGCAGAGGTGGGGTTCGTATCTGTGCCCTCAGCCGCAGTGGTGCACAGAGGCATAGGCCTCTCCACCAGGGAGAGATGAGGGCGCTGGGAGGTGCTTACTGCCTGCTCCACGTGGGCACGTGGACATCGTGGAACCCTGGAGGAATGGCTACTCCTCTCTGCTTTGCAGCCCTCTGGCTCTGCCCTGTGGATGAGGCCTGGACAGAGGAAACCTGGGTTGGAAGTAGAGTGAGCCCAGCAGGGTCCATTCCTGGTCTGGCCCAGTTGCCAGCCAGCTCCCACGCTTTTGATAGGTCACTTGCCCTTGTGTGTTCACCTCTTCCTCTGCTGGTATGCGCAGGCAAGATCTGGGGGCCAGGATAAACTTGCTTGGTGACCCTGGGCCGGCTTTTCAACACTTTTAGGTTGTCCTTCTCCCCTGGGAGCAGTGCTGAGACTAGCTGTATGTAAAGGTGACAAGATTAAAAATCTCAGCCAGAGTTCCCCAGTCTGGTTTTTTCTAGCGTTGCCAGCACATCCTTGCTGGAACTGAGGAGGCAAGGCGGTGCGCGGTCATGAAATGCTGTTAGGAAGTTCATCTTCCTCATTTAGAGCTTTTCTCCCTTGCATGTCTATGCTGGGATAAGTAGCTGCGCCAGGTTTGTGGGCTGTAAGCTAGAGTGGAGGACTTGAGGTGGGGACGGCGTGAGTGGCCTCCTCTGGGGTGGCAGGGGCGTCTCCTCCACAGCAGCCTTTATAGCTCCCTCATGCCACGCTGCCTCCTTCCTCAGCTGTGCCCTTGTCCATGTCCCCCTCTAGGCGCATCACGTCCACCTGTGGATGGTACTGCACACACAGACCTGCACAGAAGAGAAGGTGACCCTGGCGTGGGACACGTGGCCCTCAGCACTCACCCACATCCAAGCTACGAGGTCCATCCAAGCTGGTGCTCCAGAGAATGAAGACAGGACAGCGGGGGGAGTGATGCTGCTGGGCCATCAAGGCTGAGGTGAGGGGGCCCATCAGGGCCCGACCCTGTCATCCTCATCAGGCAGAGCAGAGGTCCCACAGCAGGTGTCTTCTGTTCCCCACCAAGTCAAGGCGAGGAAGACTCTCTCACTCTGGGTCAGTCCCAGCACAGTACCCCAGCACCTAACACCCCCATCTGTGCTGCACGACATGTGGAACTTCTGGCTCCCCGGTTGCTGTGTAATCCATTTCCACAGCAGAGAGAGACAGATGGATGTGGGTATTTGTAGGGTTGGGTCGCCATTGTCTGTCTGTCCCTATAATGACCGAATGATGAAGGCTTGAGGTGCAATGAGAGAAACTGGGGTGATCTGGGTCCTCAGGTCACCTCCCTGCATGTTTCATTCCTTGTAGGAGCCTCACTGAGGAAGAACAGGTGTTTGTCCACTTCTGTGCCCCTGCAGGACACAGACGTAAGTCATGGCCTCCGATGAGAAAAGAACTTAAGTTTAGGAAGGAATAGATGTCTTGGTGGGAAGTCACCAACAGCCCAGAGGATGTGCGCCCATGAGAAAAGCTATCCTCTGTCCCATGTGGGAAGTTCCCACTGGGAGAGGCGAGCTTCTCCTCCCTGGGTCATGAGACAGAACAGCACTTTGGAGACAGCAGACAGCTAACGTGAGGACGAACTGAGGCCCCACTCGCACTGGACTAAGCCAGAAGGATCCACAGTCTATACTGGCCAACCCGGTTGCTATCCCTGTCTCTGAGCTGCAGAGAGGGGTGGCTATGGTCCCCAAGGCTGGAATGGAAATCACAGGGCGTACCTCCCCAGTCGCGGCTGCCCTGGGCTGAGGGCCCCTATGGCGATGGAGACGCTCACTCCCAGGCTCCTGGTGTCTCCTCTGTGGCACTGTAATGGATGGAGCAGGGCTATGAAGACGCATGTCACTGTCCTGACTCTGGGCTCCAGTCTGCCAGCCGGCCCAGATAACCGGCTTGGTGTTGCCCTGTTGCTCCATGTGGTAGCTGGTGGGTGACTGCCTTCTCCCAGGGAATCTTTCTGCTTTTGCCTTCTGTGGGCCGGGTGGAGAAGAGGCCGCTGTAGAAGGCCCTCTGTCTTTTCCTTTGCATAGCTTTCTGGAGGAGCCTGTCCCTCCTTTCAGAGGTGCGGGAAGGACTTGCTACCAGTGTAGGGGGGCTCAGCTCCCAGGCGCGCAACGACCTTACTTCTGCAGATTTCTTTGCTGCCCTCTGGCGGTGGGCCCCTGTAGTCCTCTGTCTTATTGGTTGGATCAGATACCTTGCATGGATCTTCCATGAGTTCTTATGTTTTAGGATCCTTGGCATCTGCTGGGCTTGGCCACTCCTGTTCCTCCCTGGGAAGTTGACATGTTGCTCCTGAGCGCCCCTTAGGAGTGACAGGAGACCAAGAAGGCAAGGCGAGGCGGGCATGTAGGGTGGTGGTCCTGAGGAATGCCAGTGGCCAGATCCTGAGCCAGGCTCTCTACCTCTGCGTCCACTTTGAGCTCAGCCTCACTGGCACCTCTGCTTTCAGTTGGATCTCCTGGATCCTAGGAAATAGAATCTCTGTAGAGGGAGGGACATTTACTGCTGCCTACGCTGTTGAGGCTGCTGTCCATTGTTTGGGAATTTGCAGTTACACCATCTCACCTGCAGGCTGCCTCTGTCACCCGGGAAGGCAGGACCTGAACTCGGTAGAGGCCTCTAGAGCCCACGCTCCTACCCCATGGGCTGCCCAGTCCTGCACTGAAGACCCTGATGGGTGTGGGCCCCAGCACCACCTACCCAGCAGGGACCTCTAGCCGGGAAGAAATTAAATTCCCAGAATTGTGCCTGCTGCCTGCCCCATTTCAGGAACAGCATGGAAATCTACAAAAATGATTTCTTCTCTCCCTGTTTTGGTGCCCTCTGGAATTCTCTGTGGATGGAGTCAGGGAAAGAGAACCCCAATTGGAATGAGCACAGTAAGGGTGGCTCCTGGCCTGTCTTCCGCATGAGAAGCACCCTCGTTCTGAACAGGTCGCCTTCCCCCGCCCCCATCTGGAGATCCAGTCTGACTGCTTGTTCCCTGGCTGCTGCCTGGGGTAAGCGGTGCCTGGAGCTCGGGAGAGACTTGCTGCGCCCACCCAAAACTGTGAGGCCACACCTCCCCTCTGAGAGCGCTGCTGGCACTGTCCTTACGTGTATAGGTCACGTGGCTGCTGGTTGCATCTATGGTCCCCTCAATCTGGCTTTTCCATCAACTATGAAGTTACTATTTCTGGAGCTGAGTAAGTGATGACACAGAATTATTGACTCTACTGTTATGAAATTAATCTTCACTACTTCAAGACTTTGCTTCCTCTCGAGTCTAATGAGAGATAAAAGGTCACAAAAGCAGGAAGAACCTTGAGGGGAGGCTTGGCTGCATGGTTTGGTCCCTCATCATGCAAGGCTGGTGGCAAGCACTGGACAATAAGGGTTTCCTGTCCACAGCAACCTTCATGGCCACCCCTGCCACTCTGCCCCATTTCTGCTGTCTCAAATTCCTACCCCGAGCCCACGGTGCCCCACCTTCAGCCATTGTTCCCATGGTACCACGGGACCAAACATCTTGTGGTTTTCTCCTGGTATCTCCTGGGGGAAGGCCGGGCCTCGTGGCCAAGGGCAATGTGTTGACCACACTAACTGTTCTGTGGATTCCAAGAGCACACCCACAGGAGGACTGCAGTTTGCACCCTCTTTCCCGCTCCAGCAGGGAAGGGAGGCATCCAGGCTGAGCCAGGAGAGGGCGGAGGAGCCCGTCGCCATGCAGCCTCTGTGAGGCAGAGCAGAAGCTCCCAGGGCAGGAGTCCTGTGCTCCACAATAGGAAATCCCAGGAGGCAAGATTCCCCCACCCTTGACCAGACCCCCCTCATCCTTTGCCCCAGCTGAATAGTGTGTCGTCACAGGGCCATACATATGGTTCCTTTGTGCATCCATTCCCACCACGCAAAGCAGCAGGAACGCGGATATGTAAGTGTGGAATCTACCCTATGAGTGTCCCCAGGGGTTTGTTTCTGTAATGACAAATGGGGAGTGCTGCAGACAGATGGAATCTGGTGAATGTGGGTCCTGAAGACCACTGTCACTCCTCTCCCTGTCCCGTCAGTCTTGGAAGCCACTCTGAAGAAGAGCAGTGCTGACCACTTCAAGGCCCCAGCAGGATACAGCAGAGACCCCTAAAACTCATGAGATCAAATAAGTATTGAGAAACAATAGAAATCTGGTTAGGAAGAGCTCAGTAGCACACAGGACGTGCTCACCTGAGACAAAAGAGTTTCCCTGTATGTGGTGAATTTTTTCTGGAAAAAAAAATCTTTTCTCACCAAAAAAGGCCTGAGAAACTTCTTCAGAAGACCCCAAGGAAACACCTCTTTAAGAGAGGTACAGGGTGTGGGCAAAGGTGATCTGAGGCACCTGCTTATTTTGGACTAAGCTGGAAGGAGACTGCATCCCTGGGCAATGAGGTTTGATTGCTGTCCTTGTCTCTGCCCCTGCTGATCTTGATAGGATGGCTGCGGCCCTCGGGTCTGGCCTGGAGACCCCAGTCATATCTCACTATGGTTCATAGCTCTTGGTGATGACCTCGAAGACAGCAGGAATGCTGAGCCCGTGGGTGTGTTTACGCCAAGTTAACTTTGATGGACCACTCGGAGTAGATGATGTCTGCCTTTCAGGACCTCTTCAGCATCTCCCATGAGTCCATGGGGCACAGCTGCCCCGGTGACTGACGCCTGCCTCTGGGCAGTGGGTGACAGGGCCTTGACCTTCTGCAGTGAGTCTTTATCCTCTTCGCCTTTCTTACTGTGGTAAAGATGATGCAGGAAGTTCTTAGTCCTGTGTCTCATAAGGCTTCCGCAATAGCGTGTCCTTTCCTCTAGCATAGTGGGTGATTTTCCCTGACTTGGATGTGAAGAGTTAGTCCACGGCTTGGGTTAGGGCTTCACCAACGCTGGTCACTCTTCCCACTGGCCTGGCCTGGGTCTCCTAAGCACTGTCTTTTGTCAGTTTGACCAAACATCTTGTGGTTTTCTCCTGGTATCTTAACTTCTATGACACAACTCTTGCCACCCCTTGGCTGCTCTGTCCCCTCAATGGGAGGACACGTGGGTCCAGTAAAGTGGACTTGTTGTCCCTGGATGTGCTGCTCTGAGGAGCACCTCACTTTCACAGAAGAAAGGGTACCCGTGGCCATGCTCTCCCCCCGCCTCCTTATAGAGTTCGCTGTCATTGCCAAGGGTGTTTTTTTCCAGTCTTGAATCTCTTAAGTCCTAGCAAATGAATCTCAGAGAGTGGAGTGTCTTCGCATGTCCCTGTAACCCTGACCTCCTCAGGACCTCACAGGTGGATTGGGAATTTACAATCACATTATTTCCCCCAGTCCATGCAGGGGGATTCTCCTCCACCTCTGTCTCTCTGGGTCTCTTTAGCCATTGAATTTAGCACCATAATTTCAACTCTGGTGTTGCCATGTTGCAGCAGGTGCCTTTTGAGGCTGCACTGTCACTGTCCTCCTGTGACTCATGTCTGGACATTGTTGGACTTGAACTGGGTGCGTAGCTGCCCATGCGGTCCCCATTGCAGTCTTCCAGTGCCAGATTTCTCCCAGGGTACTGCAGGAGGCAGGGGTAGAAGGCAGCCTCTCCTGCACTTAGAGAGGCCTCTGTGGGGGGCTATGACTAACTGTCACCAGGTGGGGTCACTGTCCAAGCCCTCCGCACATTTGCTGGGGAATGGGCAGGGAAGGGGACTCTTCAGGGGGTGTAGAATACATTTTCTTGTCACTTTTTCTCTTGGACTGGACCCTTCTGTGAATGCTGTTCTAGCAAATTGGTGACCTTGCCAATGGCATTGGAGACTGAGGAGGGAACAGCAGGTGGGTAAGCATGAGCCTCACTTGAGTTGACATTTATTGGCTCACAGGACTAGAAATGTGGAACCAAATGTTTGTCATATGAGACTTTGAATGTTTTAGTATCAGAGAGTTCCTGCTCATGGGAGTAAAGCTCGTGGGCGGTGCAGCACAGGACCGCCCCACCCTGGGGAAGGTTAGGTTGATGGGTTTCCTGCGGGGATTGAACATGGTGAAAATGTAGCTGGCAGCATTCCAGGATCTTAACACACACAGGGACCGTGCCCACTCCGATCTCTCACAATTTCTTGTCTAAGTGAACTTGCAGGTTCTTACCTCGCTATTTCTTGTCTGAAATGTAGGTAAGTGACTTCCTGAGTCACGTTTGCTGGGCCTTGTCCAGCCACTTCCTGCAGCCGCCTCCTCCGCCTCCAGAGCCCTCACATTCTGATTTCCCTGAAAGATGTGTTGGGGCTCTCCCCACGCCTTTCTCTCTGGACCCTTTTCTAGTCCGAATGCTCTTGGGCACCTCTTAAAGTCTTCCAGGACACCTGGGTCCCACCTTCTGCACACACTGGCTGTTCTGGCAAGCAAGGACAGAGGACTGGGTGTGGCTGGAGGGCCCATGCTGGGAGTTTTCCCAGAGGGCATCAGTCTTGGGAACTTGGATTTGCAGGTAGAGGGAGCAAGTAGTCATCTCTGATGAGCCTTTCGTGATCGTGTTGCTCTGGTTGTCCCTGGAGCTTGGTGCTCTAAGAATCCCCTGGAAGGAAGGACACAGGGGTATGTGGGGTACTTGAAGGCCTCTCTGCCCAGGAGATGATTGTGAGTTGGTTTGCTAATGGCTTCCTGTAAGCTTGGGAAACCTGCGTGTAAAACCTTTCTCTTTTTCGGTAAATTGCGCGAGGGTCATTTCAGATGCTGCTTGCAGACCATACCAGCTTCTGGGATACAAGGCAAGCTGTGTTTCACAGGTCCTGATCCAGGAAGGAGAAGAAGGGTCTGGGGGAGAGGAGAGAATGTGAGTCTGAGTGTGAACTCCAGGCACTAATGGGGGCAAATTTCATGTCCAGAGTTTGGTTTGGGATATATGGCGGAGCAGGTGCCAGGCCTCACGTCCTCCCACCAGCATGACTTTAAGAGGAGGGTGTGTTTTAGCAAACGGCACCTTATGCTCTTGTGCAGCCATCGGCAGGGCTTCTGGAAGGTGATCTGGCTGTGGGACTTCGAGCTATGTTGCTTTTACAAGGTGTGGTCTGGTCGAGGGAGATTTCACCAGGGGCACGGCCTGGACCCAGCTTGGCCTTCCACTCTCTCTGCTTGCTAAGTGCCATGCAATGAGTAGCTCTCCTCTGCCATGTTCCTGTGCCATGTTACCCTGCCTAGGAGTTGGTCATGTGTGGACTGAAACCTCTACACACTGTGAGACAAGCTAATGCGCTGCTCCTTTAATTGTGGGTGCTAACAACTGTGTTTCGGTGAGACTACTGCCCTGAAGAAAGTGTCTCAGGCAGGGGACAGGGCAGCCCGAGGCATGCAGCCACCTTGGCCTGTACGCCAAGGGACTGGTGCGCGGTAGAAACTCTGCAGGAAGAAGAGCTGATGACTGGCTTTTTCTTCAAGCCATCTACTCTCTATAAGACTTCTGTGGGCCACGGGGCTGGCCTGGTGACTCCAAACTGCTCTGTATGCTATAGCAAACCCTTGTATGCTGAAACACCCCGATCACTTGGAGCTGATCACCCTTGTTGTGGGCTGGTTTAGGATAGACACCTAGTTAACTAAGTCTTCATGCCAGGGCTGACTACCTGCTTCTCACACTGATTGGATAAGTTAGTTTTCAAGTAACTCTTCAATTAATGTGTGACTGGCATGTTTGATTCAATAGTCAGGAAAGTTCAATCTGCATCGCCTGTGTTAAAGACTTTCATTTAGAAATCAATGCTATTAGATGTCTTGTGCTCTGGGTGACTGATTTGGGGATGGCAGTGTGCAAAGTATGTACTTTCATTGTCCCGATTGTTATGTTTTGAAATTATTTTTTTCTCTTTGAAATAAAATGAATTTTAAAAGCAAGAAATAATGCTATTTTTGTTTTTCAGTAATATCTGTTCTTACCATGGTTCACAGAGAAACAAACTGTTGACACTTCTATGTTAGAGGTAAATTGAGCAATGTTTGTTGCAAGTATAACTGCACCTTGAAACCATTACACTTCTACATAACTGGTGTTGAAAATTAGTTTTTCTCAGGTAGACATATCTGTGTGTTTGCAAACCTATCATTAAATTGAATATTTAAAGTGTTGCCAAATACAAACCAAAGCGCGATCATTCCTTGCTGGTACTGTATACTGCATCTAAAATAAGCTTTGTCTGTCTGCTTCATCGTACACGTGTTTCTTAAAACTTACACCAGTAAAAGAAGTTTTAAAAGATACTTAGGTGCATCCACTGCACCCTGGAGAGAACTGACACACAAATACCAGCAAGGACGAGGGGCAAGCTCACTGCCTTGGGTTTCCTTTTCTACTTGTAGACCCCTGCAGCTCAGTTCAGCATGCACGCTCCCCTTCGGAAGCGGTAGTCTAAGGGAGCTTTCTCTGAGGACGTTAGCTCTGTGGCACCACAGTAATCAGCGCAGCCCTCAGCAGCTGGTGCAGCAGGCTTGCTATCTGGACACCCTCACGCTGATGAGATGACACCGAGTTTACACACGTGTGTGTCATTTATTTCATCGAGGAGTATGGGCTCAGCTTGCATCCATTTACCTATAAACATCTCCAGTTTAGGTCTGCACCCCGGGACCTGCAGTCCTCCAGGAACACCTTGGGGATGCGCCTGGGGCCCGAGAGGCTGTGCCCCTCGACCGGCCCACACCTGGACACCAGCTCTCTTTTTTTTTCCACACTCTGCATTTCTTTTATTTTTTTAAATCCATTTTATTTCAAGAAGGAGAAAAGAAGAAGAAGCAAAACTAAAAGAAAATTTGCCAACATCAATCAGGGAAACAATGGTACATGAATTGTGCACTGTCATCCCCAAATCATTCACCTAGAGCACAAGACATCTGCTTACATTTTTCCAAACAATACCAGTGTAGATCTTTCTCTTTATTGAGCTCAGAGAAATCAGTAGCATCACTATCTTAACTATTTTATATATATATATACATATACATATACACATACATGTATTGTTATTTTTAGCACACTAGTGAGACGATATGATGTTTACACATGTGTGTCTTATTTCACTAATGAGTGTGGCCTCAAGTTGCATCCATTTACCCATAAAAGTCTCTAGTTTATCCTTCATGGCTGAGTCATACTCCATTGTATAAAAACAGCACAACTTTTTTATCCATTTTTCAGTTGATAGGCATTAGGTTGTTTCCAAGATCTGGCTATTACAAATTCTGCTGCCATACACTTGGATGTGCATATATCCCTGTGGTGTGATGTTTTTAATTCTTTGGGGAAGACACTCAGAAGAGGAATAGCTGGTTTGAATAGGACCTCTAATCCTACTTTTCTGAGGAATCTCCACATTGATTTCCACAGTGGCTGCACCAGTCTGCACCCCACCAACAGTGGAGAAGGGTCCTTTTTCCCACAGCCCCTCCAGCATTCATTGTTGCTTGATTTCTTGAGAATAGCCATTCTTTCTGGGGGTGAGGCGGAATCTCAATGTTGTTTTTATTTGCATCTCTCAAATGACCAGTGATGGTGGGCATGTTTCACGTGTTTATTTGCTGTTTGTATTTCTTCATCTGAGAAGTGTGTTTTCATCTCAGATGCCCATTTTTGGATTGGGTCTTTAAACCTGGTAGCACTGGTTGTTTTGAGTCCTTTATGTTCTTGATGGTAATCCTTTGTCTGAGGAACAGCCGGCAAACATTTTCTCCCATAGTGTGGGTTGTCGCTTCAGTCTGCTGGTGGTTTTTGTTGTGTAAAAGATTTTCAATAAGGTGAGGTCCCAGTTGTTCTTTGTGATAGTTTCTGAGCAATCGGTGTTTTGTTCATAAAGTCTTTGCCCCCTGTCTTGTCTTTGTTGCCCAGGATTGTCTTTGCCATTCCAGGTCTCTTCTGGTTCCAGGTGAATTTTAGGATTATTTTCTCTGATTCTGTGAGATATGCTATTGGAATTTTGATTGGGATTGTATTAAATCTGTATAACAGTTTTGGGAGTATGGCCATGTTCACTATACTGGTTCTTCCTACCCCAGAGCACGGGATACCTCTCCATTTTCTGACATCCTCTTCAGTCTCCTTTTTCAGAGTGCTGTAATTTTCAATGTAGAGGTCTTTTACATCATTTGCTAGACTGATTCTTAGGTGTTTCTTTTTTTGAAAGCTATTGTGAAAGATTTTGTTCCCTGATTTTTCTCGGTAGTCACCTGTTGTTTAATACTCACCAGGATATTGCTGAGAAACGATTCCATTTTTTTAAGACTAAGTCTTGTCATGCAGTTCAGGCTGTTGAACTCACTATGTAGCCCAGCCTGGCCTTGAACTCAGGACAATCCTCCTGGCTCAGCCTCCTGAGTACTAGAATTAAAGGCACACATCACCACAGGTGACCACAGTTCCATATTTTTATCTTCTTAATTTACTGGACTCTCTTTCACACGTTTCTCCTTGTTTTAACCATTTTGTGTGTTTTTAGTGTTTCTATAAATTATGCACTACCCCTCAATTTATAGAGTTTATGTTATTACAACCTCATTCTACTCCCATCTCAGAAGTTTTCTTAACAATTTTCTGAGCTTTAATTTGGTGATTCTCTAAATACAGAAGCACAATTTAAGTGGTGTTAAAGCTTTAGAAAGACAGAAAGTCCCCTTCCTTCTCAATACATATTACAGTGTAATTGGCTAATAGGAAAGAAACTCTTTGGAAATCATCAGTCAGCTGGGTGCCCTCTGCACTGCACCCTCAGTAGCACGCTGTGTCTCCTCCACCTGAATCGGCCAGGTTCCTGGGCTTCTGGTCCCATTCTCCTCCAGGAATGGGACTCACCACTGGGAAGAGGCATGCAGGGGAAATGCAGGTTCAGATGTTCATGGCTTGATCTCCGGTGCCAGGCTGGGAGGCAGCCCTTGCAGGGGCCGAATTCTAAGGCGACAGCTGAGGAGGCCGGAGTTCATCCTGGGAGACATCAAGGCTCAGAAGCACCTTCTCTGTCCTGTCCCCTCACTCCTGGAGATGGAGCCTTTGCTGCTATTATGATCCCTGGGACCTCACATCCTCCACCCGTTCCCTTATCCTTGTCCTCACTTCTGAGCAGTCCTGTTCTCAGAGCTCATCAGAAACCATTCTGCCAGCTCCATCTGTCCTGACCAATGTGACACTGACTGGAAGTTTTAGTAGAGTGAGTTTTGCTTTACACGAACCTTGGAAGGGCAACAAATTGGCTCAGAGAAGCACTCGTCTTCCTACCAGTCCGAAGTGTTTATTTTAAAATATTTTTCTCTTCTTGGCTAAAATGAAACAAAAATACAACAGTATTTGGGAGTATCAAGGGTTTGGTTTGTTGAGTGGTCCAACATATACGTGACTCCCAGGATCCTTCAGTATAGCCGTGCCACCTGATAGCTCACACACCCCGGGAGCTGTGCAGTGCAGGAGTCTGGGTGGGAAGAAAGCGCTGGAACCTGTCCCTGCACACTTCTGCCTTCCTCATTAATAGTATCAGGCAGCAGTTGCACCCTCCTTGGCCCTTGGTAGCCCAAGCTCCTGTGGATGCCGAGGTTCACAGTGACGAGAGGCATTTCCCATGTAGAGAGGCCCGAAGTAGGTGCCCTGTCTGTCACACCCACTAAGCATATGGTGGTGATTTCAGCTACGAGTATTGGAGATTTTCCAGTAAGAATGTCTAGTTGTAACCAGATAATAAGTTCTGGGCATGGGCCTGGCCTTGTCAGGAGCTTACAGCCAGCCTAGTAATGCAGCAACAGAGAGCAATCAGAACCTGGTGGGACTGACTGAGGATAAGCACTTCACCGGCAAACTCATCACACCTGCTGAATTTTAGACATTGCTGAGATTTCTGACCTGCTGTTTAGTATCATGGAGAAACAGTAAACCTTGCCCTGTGGTCTGGTTTACACTGCGGGCCATTGCCAGAGCCAGTATTGGTAGAGGCTTTCACCCAGGGCCGAGGACAACCATTTCTATAATGTGCCATAGTACATGGGGTACACCATGTCAGCCCTCCTCGTCTGTGTGTTCCTTGTCTGTGAATTGAACTAACTTCTTTGGGTTTTGGTACCAGGAATCAAACTCATGACCTCGAGCTTGCCAGGCAGGCACTTATGCCCCTGAGCTAAATCCCTAGTCCAGGAACTTACTTCTAATAAAAAAAATGAGGAAAAAAATGCATCTATACTAAATATGTACAAAATTTTTCCTTATGACTGCCTAGAAAACACTATATAACAATTTACAAAGCACTATATTATATTTGTTACTGTAAGTTATCTACACAGGAGAAAAATTAGGGAATGACATGCAAATTCTACTCCATCTTATCTCAAGGGCTGTGAACATCCCGGATTTGGGGACCTTCGGAGGCTCGTTGGAACCAATCTCTTCTGGATTCCCAGGGGATGACGAACTGACATGTGTGCTCACTACACGAGGGTGTCTCTTGTTTCCGACAGGGGGAGACTCAGTCACATCTTTGCAGCGCTGATGAGGCCCCAAACCTCCTGACTCTTTCGGTCTGGAAAAGCTCTCACTTGCCTAACACAGCTCCCAGGCCATGGGAAACAGGAGGGGGCCAGGCACATGACTTCCAGGGGTGTCTCAGTTTGCACAGGGTACAAACACTGCTTTCCTTGTACGATGGCTGTGGCACAGCTGGGCTGGGGCACGCCCTGATGGCTGGTGCCTCAGGGTGATGACAGGAATTACAGATGCCACCTCTGTCTGGTAGGGTGCTCGGTCTTCCTGCCCTGGAACCTACTGAGACGTCCAGAGATTTCGCTGGCAGTGAGCCGGGAGCTGGGGTTGTTGTGATAAACAGTCCATATTACTCACTGGACACTGTCCCTTTTACATGAATTCAATAAACCACCACACCCCCAGTACATCTCAGCATGGAAACTGAAGTCCAGGGACTGGGGCTCAGTCACTCGGGAGCAGGCGGCAGGTCAAGCAGCCCGTGTGAGCTTTTCTTGTTCACTGCTCTGGGATTTTGGACCCCGGGCAGCGTGAGCAGTGGGCCTGATCCCGCAGATGTACCCAGTGTGCTCAGTAATGACAAGTGTCTCCTCAACCAAGTCCGAATGCAGAAAACAGACCTCTTTGCTGCCCCACATGTCAGCTATTTGTAGCTCTATGAACAGTTAAAAATATATTTTAAAACAAATTAAAAATTAACTATGAAGCTGGGTGTGCTGCCATGCACCTGTGATCCCCTCCCTCTCAGGAGGCTGAGGCAGGAGGATCACCAAATGTCTGAGGCCAGCCAGGGCTACAAAGTGAGTTCAAAGCCAGCCTGAACTGAAGGTGGAAGCTAAACACCCACCCCCACCCCGCCTGTGAGCTATTCAGAGATGGATGGGGAGAGAGAGCAAGGACGTGAAACCCACTATGAACCTGCTAGCGCATGGGCTGGGGAGAGGCGAACAGCACCCCTCCCCAAGAGCAGCCATCGGATTCAAAGGGACTATATTTTGTTTTTGTTTTTTATTTTGAAAGTATACAACAGAACATGTCAGAATAAAGCCAACTAAGATTGTACAGTGAAATTGGCACAGAACTTCACAGCAAGTTAATGGGATAACAGTAATAGGTATCACAGTATATTTTGTTATCTTTATAATAGTTGTTCTTTCAATCACGTATATCAAAATGAGATGAAATATAGAACACTATAGAACTTATCAAAACAGAATATTGAATAGAGCAATACCATTAATCAGAAAAGAGCGAAACAGTAATAAAAATATTTGCCTTCAACGAAATGGTAGAAGGAAGTCCCCCTTATTTGCTATGGTCAACCTCCCAGGAGATGCCCAGATTTCTGGTTTCCATTTACTAATGGGCGGGGAGCGGGGTGAGAAGGAGAAGGAGGGTCAGGGAAGTGGGAAATTAGACTCTAGGCCATGTAGCAGTAGATTCACTATTGCTAAGCAGGGAGGCAGGATGGTCATTTGTTTTCACAGTGTCCTCAGTTCCAACATGGTGTGGATCTCAGGAGACACTGCTGGTTCTCCCCCTGGAAGGGCTGCAGTCTGCCACCCTGTGTCCCCTTACCAGGGAGGGGAGGTGCTTGTTTCGGGACTATATTGTTGATTGACTTTGCAGGCTTAAAGCCAAGCAACTATTTAGAGGACAACAATACACAATATTACAGTAACTACTGCAGATTTCCTACTGTCTTATCTCTGTTGGATTCATTTTATTGCTCTGTTTTATTCCCTTAAAAACTACAGAGAAAAAAAAAACTGAAGAAGTCAGTGGGAGCCAAAATGCACAACGGATGTTGTGAAGGAGAAAGAGGAAGAAATGTCTTAAAAGGGAAGGGGGTAGCCATTGCTGATTTCCTGTTACCTTGAAGTCCTGTATGATTTTCATTATTCGGTTTGGTTTGGTTTTATTCTGTTTTGTTTTGTTAGATTCTATTATATCTGATGGCATGGACAGCTATTTTGAAGATAACAAGATATATTATGGTAGCCATTGTTGATTTCCTGTTACCTTGTTTTGAAATCCTGTACCATTTTTATTATTTTATTGTTTTGTTTTTGTGTGTTTTGGGGGGGGTTGCTTTTTTTTTTTTTTAATCTTTTGAGACAGGGTCTCATTATGCAATTCAGGCTGGCCTTGAGCTCACTTTGTAACCCAGGCAGGTCTCAAACTTGCAACGATCCTCTTTCCTCAGCCTGGTATACAAGAAGTGCTCCACCATGCCTGTTTTGGTTTAATTGGTTTAATTGGCTTGTTTTGTTTTAATTGGTTTTATTCTGATCTGTTTTGTTTGATTTTATTAGGTCTGATGGTACACAAAGCTATTTTTGAGATAACATGAGACATTGTGTTAGGCACTGTTGATTTTCTGTTATTTTGTTTTGAAGTTCTGTATCACTCTCACTGTTTTGTTTTTACTGTCTTTATTGTTTCATTTTGTTTGGTTTTATCCTCTTTAAAATAAGAAAAAAGGCTAACCTGAACTACATAGCAAGACCCTATCTCAAACAAACAAAAAAGTCAGACTATGAAATCAATAACAATATATAAACAATTCAAGATAGAGTAAAAGTTTTTAAAAAAAAACTATAGAGATATTAGAAAAAATGTTGGGAAAATGTTGATATGGATTTAGTGTGAGGGTTTCCTAAGAAAGAATTAAAACCCAAGAATTACCTCACAAAAACATAAAACTGAAGTAACATAGATATTTGCACATCATTATTCAGCTGTTGGGTGGAAACACCCTCCAACTTCCAGCAGACAACTGAAATCCACACCGTGTGGGTTTCCCACAGCAATGCTCACTGAGAGTACTAGGCATTTACTTTTTGGTTATGAACTATGATACCTTTAATATAGAGTATCTTTTTCAAGTAACTGAAATATATTTTCTACATTCAGTTGTAAGCTGTGAAAAGGAAAAAAGCAGACCCTTTCATAACAGATTCATGTTATGCCAGAAAAGTCACAGAAACCAAATTGTATTTACAGAAGTTTAGTAACAGAATCATGAAAATGGCAAGACTGTTGTTGATGGAAAGCTGGAAATATAAAAGTAGCAGATAGTTCCTACATGGAGTATGAAACAGATCTAAAAAGATGTAAACATGATCTAAAAATCTCTACCATGTTTCAGTCTCTGTCTCAGAAAATTTTAGCACACAGTACATCCATCTCCACACATGCCCCAGCACACCCAGCACAGAAATCATCTCAGTGTTTCCTCATCCACGCGTCCTGTGGGTGCTTGGGAACACAGCTAGGGGTGCAGATGCTGGATTTGGAGCAAAGCCGTTCACCGCTGGGGCTGTATTCCTGGTACAGCCATACTATGCCAAATCACCAAATAATACTGCACCCTGAATCATTTGCTAGTCTGCATATTACTTGTGTGTGTGTGTGTGTGTGTGTGTTTAACTGGGGTTGGAGCGATAAGGAGGTGTTTATGAAAGAAAGAAGAGGGAGAATCTAAATAAGCCTTTGGGCATCTGCCTTCAGATAATCCAGGCCTGTGCTACAATCCAGAATCTAGACGGAGGGCAGCAGCTATGTTGTGTATCACACCATGGTGGCCTTTGTTTCTTGTTTTGTGACTCTTTTTTTTTTTTTTTGGCTTTTTCGTTTTTATCGGTACCAGGGATCGAACTCACGACTGACTGCTTGCAAGGCAGGCGCTTATGCCACTGAGCTAAATCCCCAGCTCCGTTTGCTGTGACTCTCAAGGCTGAGAGGGAGCAAAGGGAAATTAAGGAAAGACAAGACATAAGAAAAGGAAATCTGGGGCCAGGTGGGATGCAGTCATCTGATAGAGAGGCAAGGATGACCTGCGGCCCCAGGGTCTTTATATACACACAGTGAAAAGGGGAGACACGTGCAAAGGGGTGGAAAGTGCCAGGTACCAGTGCTCTGCGGAGAGCATGGGAAGCGGGCATTCTCAGGGCTCTCTGTGCTGTAGCTAACAGGCAGGAACACCAAGGGGCTGGCACCTCTGGTACGCAACTAAGCTGGAGTCAGCCTCTTTACACGGCCTGTCTCTGGCATTGTTCCAGCCCCAACAACTCGTTCTCATGGCTCTGCTCTGGGGCTCCATGTCTCAGGACTGGCCTTGCTCTAGTCCTGAACGTGTGGTCAATCCACAGCTCAGATGCTCTCTGCGGTTGTTCACAGCAGTGTTTACCTCGTGACCACGAACAAGATCCAGCAGAAGCGGACATGTCTTTGCTTTCCGACCCCACTCTAACTGCTGCTGCTGGGTAAATACAACGCTTACCAGGCAGAAGGTTGAGCCAAGGCTAGAAGTATGCTAAGACTGGCCTCAGATATGACTGCTCCTGATGGATTATTTATTGTGATGTTGAGATTTGTGGTGCTACTGTCAGACTGGGGGAGTGAAATGGAATTGTGGCTGTTCCTGAGCCAGGTGCAGACTGATTAGGCCATTGTTTAAACACAAGCAGCTGACTCCTGCTGGACATGGTGCCAGGAGTAGGTGGTGCAGGCTGAAAACCACCAGAAAACAATACCATGAGGATAACGGAGATCCGGAGCACAGGACATAGGCTGATTGGCTCCTTAATATATTCCAAGTGGAATGGTCTGGTTAGCAGTAAACAGTGGCCTGGAAGATGGTGCTGATCACCCAATAGCATGTGCAAGGGAGGGTCCTGCATGCTAAAAGCGGGTGTTCACCCAGGCTAAAAGCCGAGGGTGCAGTAGTCTCACTGCTGGGGCCTGATTCAAAGACAGATGCCACCATGGTTGTAGCTGTGCTGGATGTGGCTGCTCTTGTGCCATCCTGAGAGAAGGGCAAAGACTGAGAAACGCTGGATTGAGCGAGGCATTGCAGGGGAGAGCTGCTCACAGGCTTGCTGTCCTGTCCAGACACAAAAGCAGCCACAGGTGCAGTGCAGGAGGAGAACACATAACCAGTCATGGCACCACCAGCTGAAGTGGGCTGTGTGCTTTTACCAGAGGAATTGTTGTTATTCAGGAAACTGAAAACAGGGTTTGCTACAACTCCATCAGCTGTGACGACAGTTTTCGTTCCAGAAGCTAAAGTGCACTTTGTTGGCTGTTACTTTCTCCCCTTGATACCCCAAAGAAAGTCTAGAATTAAACTTATTATTATTACTGGATTTTTTAAAACTTCCTCACTGTTATAATCAGTTGAAATTCCAAATTTAAAATCTCCAGTTGGCTTATAAACTTTACTCATATGCTGTTGTTGCAGGGAGAACAATTACATATAGGACATAGAATATATAGTATTATTTTATCATGGTCATCCAAAGTTAAATACAAAGAAACTACAGGAAATCTGTCGACAACACTAAAGATCTAGAAAATCTAGCCAAGGGCCTGGATTCCACAGCAATGTCCTGCATGAGTCCAGCTGAAGACCAAAAGCCCATGACAGCGCGTCCCACAAGTCCAACTGGAGGCCTAGAGCCCACAGCAATGACTTGTGCAAGTCTGTTATAGGAATCTGCTTAGTGAAGGCCCAAGGATCAGCGGTGAAAGTCTATGCCAGCAGAGTGAAGAAGCTGTGCCAGTGGGTTGAAGGTTCTACACTGGAGCCAAGAAGTAACACTCAAAATGGGGCTGGAGATTTAGCTCAGTGGCATAAGCTCCTGCCTTGCAAGCAGGCAGTCGTGAGTTCGATCCCTGGTACTGATAAAAAAGGAAAAAGACAAAAAAAAAAAAAGTGACACTCAAAATAAGGCCCAGGGCTCCCCTGAAAAGTAAGACAGCCGTCTTCAGTGACAGTGAGGTCCTGAGCTCCTCCGATAATAATTATAGCTGAGCTCATACTAGGAAGGGAGCATGACAAACTTCTCCTGGAGCCTACACAGAACACATCTTCCCCTCCGGAGCCAGGAAGTGGTAAAGACCAAAGCTTCCCATAAAGTGAACTGCCGCCATTGTCTGCTACAAGGTCCTGAGCTCCTCTGATGATAAGACTCCAGTTAATGATATGGGAGCCAGCATGACAGGCTCCTTCAGGAGAACCAACAGCTCCAGATATCAACACATAAAACTCCCAATGCTACACTCTTCCTCTCTCCCATCTTCTCATGCTGGCAGGAGTGCTCAGTGGGCCACTTACACTCAGCACCCTGCTGACTTAGTGCAGCTGGTGTTAAGTTAACCACCAGGTTTTAGTCTATAACAGCTGTATAGACCCAAAGTCAGATGATACACTTCCTTTGAGTCTTCTCTGATCTCCCAGTTTAAAATTTCTAGTTTGTTCGGCCTGAGAAGGCCCAAAAGAAAATGAGGAGTCACGAGATTTGAAGAATGGGGCCACTACAATCCAGTGCAATCCAGTCTGACAGCCCACACCTGTGGTAGAGTCGGCCTCACTGTGCACAGGGCTCACTTCACAGTGCCCTGTTCCTCAGGCCTTCTGAACTGTCCAGCCCTAAGCAGTCTCCACATGGTAGAGGGCAGGCACAGCACTGCTGCTCGAAGCAGGGACTGCACTTAGTGGTCTGTTATCCATACAGGACATGCATTTGTTGTCTTCTGCGCTGTTAGAAACACAGCGAAGTGGACACTGCCATGATGCCACAGGCCTTTTGAATTTCCCTCCCAATCTTAAGGTAGCAGAGCTAACAGTGCTGCAGGAAAATTAAGTGGTTGTAGTGAAAGCACTTTCTGAAACCGCTGTCCGCCTGAGGACTGGCTTCACAATACTTTCAGGTGTCAATGTGTCACAAGCCACACATCTACTGGCCCCAGATTGGTTTCAAACTAAACAGGTGTCACAGTCCCATGTTTTTCTTGCTGACTTCAGTTTGTCTCCAGAGCCTGTTCCCCGTGCAGGCAGAGTTGGTTTGCCACTTTTGCTCAGTTTCCCAATTCTAGTGTATTTAGCACTTTTTCCATTGCTCTGAAACAGACATCGATCACACTTCCAGAATGACCCAGCTTGTACACATTTCTCGCACCTCATTCCACTAGAAGCAAGGGTATGGCTTGCTGGGTTTGTATAAACTGTTGGCCCCGATGTGGTAGGCTGGGCAGCAGGCGTGTCTCCCCGTGGGCATGGGAGACCTGCAGAGCTTTTTTGAACGTCTCCAGGGCTTCTGGGATTCAGGAGTTTTGCGGGTATTGACAGGCTCTGCAGGTCTTCATGTCGCCTCTTCCAGCTGGTTCTGTTCCCTGCAGTGATGTCTTGAGTTGAAGCCCTTAGACTTGGTTCCACAGCCCTGCTGGAGGCAGGAAGTTGTGTTTTTGCAGGAGGCTCGCTAAGTGTAAATGGAGTAAGTGATGGAGGTCCCGCACCTGCCTCTGTAGATCCTCTGCTCGGATGTGGAAATCGAGACTCAGGAGTGCCTGTTGTGCTGGGAGAGGTCCTTTGTGCCTTGTTTGCTGGTGCTTGAGAGGAACTCATGGATGGTGGAGAAGCCGTGATGTCAGCAGAGCAAAGATTGCTGGTAGGCACTGAGGAGCTGGTGATTGGTACAGAGAGTTTTGGTGCCACTCGTACTTCCGCTTCCTGCTCTGGGGGTTTAGGAGCAACCTGTGGTCTCCTGTTCGCACCTGTACCTCCTCCTCCAGAAGATGAACCATCGGCTTCAGGGGTACTGAAATTTGGGCGTGCAAAGCCACTTACGGGTTGTCTGTTGTGTCTGGGTGTCACATGTGTTTCATTTCCAGTGCTGTCCTGTTTGTCCATTCTTTGACCAGTCTCCATTAATTCGCTAGATCGGGTCAGAGGTGGTTTGAAGGAAACAGGACTTTTTGTTCCTGTGGAAACTGGCTCTGGGGCCATGGGCTTGTGAACAGGGAGATAGGCAGAGTTCCCCTGTGTCGTTGTGGCCTGCATATCTGTGATATCTACCTCACCGCCTACAGGAGAATCAACAGATGAAAAAACGGGGGGAATTGTCTCCACATCTCCGAAAGAACCTGCTGTCTCAAGGTAGTGCAGTATCGTGCGAGCTGCTAAGCTGGTTACATGGTCAGCCGGCGCCTGGCGTGTCCTGGGTCGCATCTTTGTGACTGGCACCAGATAAGGTGCATTTCGCAGTGCAGACAGCCTCAGAGCAGCTGCTGCCCCACGCGGTGTATTTCCAGGAGGGAAAGGAGACTGTCTGAGCTGAGCTGTTTTACGGTTGGGGAAACGGGGAAGGGACGTGGATAGGTTTCCACAGCCACCTAGCATGGGAGCTGGTTCTGAGGTGGCACTGCTGTGCTGGCTGACAGAATGAGCACATTCGGCCTGGGGAGTCCCCAGAGGTGGCAGTGGGGGGCTGTGTGAATCAGCACCCTCTTTATCAGGGGCTCTGGCAGCACAGCTAGAGGCTGCGGTGTGCCTGTCTTGAGAGGGAGGCGCTCTCCCTTCTGCACAGCTGCCCATTGGTGGTGTATCTGAAGCTGCTGTGTTGGATGTGTGAGGCGCTTCTGTTTCGCCGACTGCTGGCTCAGGAGAGCCGAGCGCCTCATTGACTTTAGAGCTTCCCGGGTCTACACCCATGGGCCGGTCATGGCTGGTTTCTGACCCGAGTGGCTCCTCGCGTGTGTCCGTGCAGCAGCTCGGGGCGTCTTGGTCCTTCCTGAAGTATGTGGGGAGCCACCGAGGCAAGAGATGCTGCAAAGACTGGGCGAGGTCGCTCAGCAGGAGGTGGCACTGCGCTGGCCCCTGCTGGTAAGGCTTGAGGGGCCCCTGATGGCAGAGTCGCTGGCGGATCTTTCCTCCACCCAGGAGCCCAGGGCCTGAGACTCCTCCTGCAAGGGCCCCTGTCCGGGCCTGGCAGCCAGGGCAGCCTAGGTGTACACAGCCACAACCATCTCTGTGGTAGCCTCCACCTCGTCCACTTCCTCCTCCTCTTCTGCCTAGTCTTTCTCTCCCTGCTCTTTCTGCATCTCCTCTTCCTCCTGCACCTCCACCTACTCCTGTCACTCCTCCTCCCCTTCCTCCTCCTCCTCTTTGGACTCTGCTGAATCCTCTGCTGAATCGGACTCCAACTGTGTCTCTCCGTCCTCCTCCAGCTCCTCCTCCCACTCCAGATCCCGTGATGCCTCCTCCTGCATTGGCTTCACCCATTCTGCCACCAAATCCTCCTCCATCGACTCCTCCCAGACCTCCTCCTCCTCCTCTTCCTCCTCCTCCTGGTCTGATTTCTTGTCTGACTCCTCCTCCAGCTCCCGAGCTCATGCTGGAGTCTCTGGCCTGCCCGTTCCCCTCCGGAGGAGGGCGGGCCGAGAGGGCCAGGCAGCTGGTAGCTTAGGGTGCAAGCTACTCACACAGAAGTCAGACACACAACACTCCAAGAGTTCCCGCAGGGGACAGAAACTGAGCTCAAAGGCTCTGGCAGCCAAGCGGCGACAAATGACAGCTGGTGAGACTGAGGATCCCGCAGCAGAACGGACACCTCCTGAGGCCTCACAGCTGTTTTCTCTGTCGCTATGGTGCTGAGCCGGGAGGAGGACGCGCGCTGCCTGGTCTAACTGACCACGTCCTCGGGCAGAGTCTTCCGCGCGCAGTTGACATTTTTTGATGCCGTTACCGAAAGCGCAGTGCGAGCATGCCGCGGATGTAAAATCTACGCCGTGTATCCATACAGAAAAGGAAAGTTATCTGAGTACATGCGGTTACGGTTAATAATGGATATCGGAGTTTTTAATTTTTATGTTCCAAAGAGCCTTTTAAGGCCACACCTTGTAACAATAAGCTTACAAACTGCTCTTCATGTGCAAAAATGTTTGCTTCCTAAGTGCGCCCTGTTTTGGCACCCTCAACAGTGTGTACTCCATTTTAAATGAGTTTTTGAGATGTACGCAAATGACTCAGCGCACAGATTCAGTTTTTGTCAGATACTAAAAGCAGTTGTCGAGATGTATCTTTAAATGTAGCGTGAACACAGATTCCTTAAAATATGGAATTTTACTCCCCTGAAAACTGTACTTTTATTCCTGTTAATCTTTGAATGTAACACTGTAGCAGGTACCAATAGGTGAAAAAAAATGATCCGCGTACAATCCCAGCAGCTTTACCACGCCATGCCGTTAGGTCACGAATGGAATTGACCTTTGTCCTACCTCAAGTGTGGTGGCCTGTGTTCGTCATGATCATGTAGAAAGGCAGCTCTCCTGGGGTACTTTTTGACCATTGGTCTAAACAGAATTCGCACAAAGTCAGTTTCAGAGTCTAGCTGGCTTTCCTCAGAAGGTGGTGAATCTGGCCTCCTCCCATCTGGGGTTGGGAGAGGTGCTGGGTGAGCTGAGTGGGAGAGGTGGGCGGCGTGGGGGAGGGCAGTTCTGCAGGTGGAACCCGCTGAGAAGGGCAGAAACCTGGGCCCGTGCAGTTTTGCCCTCTCAGAGTTAGTTTCTTTCCAGGGTTGAGACAGCATTTTCCTGACTTGAGGTCTGTGGGCTCCTTCTGACTGGGCTCCTTTGAAACTCCTGATATTCAGAAACCGGCCCCTTGGAAGTCTCATTTGCTATCCTGGCACCCAGCACATTCTGGTTTGGTTTGGGCTTTGGACCCTAGTACAGTAGTGTTGTGGCAAAAACTGAGTCAACAGTAGCCAGTAGTTCAGGAGAAAAAAGGAAACTTTACTGACACTAGTGAACCCCAGAGGAGTAACCTCCAAAGTCTGAGGCCCTGATTACAGAGATCTCATCTTTTTTATAGGGTGGCAAATAGAAGTTACCAGAACAAGATGAGCTAGAGCTGAAGACGATGGCACAGTGGTATCTTGAGGTGAGCACAGTTGTATCTTGAGGTGAGCACAGTTGTATGTAACAAAGGTGCTTTCAGCACATTCACAGCAGTTTCAGTTTGCTGGCAAATCCTATGATTTGGCTGAGTTCGGTGGCAGAGAACCGAATGGCTGTAGTTAGGTCAGGATTTCTGCTTCAGGTTGGTGCTGTGTACTGAGGTGGAAAACAGTAAACCTTTCTTGGATGTGTGCACGTGTGTGTGCTGCTGTTTTGTAGAAACGACCCCATGGTTGTGTAAAGTAAGAATATCTGGGGCCATGTTCATGTATTTCAGGGGTGTAGAAATTTCAATGAGTATTATCCGAGGCTGTCTGTATTTCACACTGGGGTGTTGTCAGCCTAACTGTGGAGAGGTGAGGTGTGCATTTGCACAGGAGGGGATGGGAGAGCTATTCATAGGGCCTGAAGGTATTGCCAGCTGGGAGTTAATTTGGGGTGTGTAAGTGGCTTTCTGTGTGTTTTTTAAAGGCTACACTGTAGATATTTCTGAGTATTGGGCAAATGGACTGGTTCTGTTCATGTCCATCTGTGGATGGATGACTTAGGTGATTTTATTAATAGAAAAAGAAATTGTTAGGAGTAGTCCAAGTGTATTTCTTTGGAGAATGTGGGTATTCGTAAGAGCCTATACAAATGTTTCAAGCATTTGTTGGGGGAGGTTTGCATCCTGCAAATGTGGGCTGTGGTTGTCTTTTAGAGGATGTAAATATTCAAGTCCTGGAAAATATTTCACTGTGTGTCTACTGTGAGTGGAAATTTTGTGTACATTAGTACACAAAATCCCTGTGTGTGTGTGCATGTGTATGTGTGTTGGTGCTGGGCATTGGGCACAGCCCTCAAACATGCAGCATTAGTGTGTTTCCAGTATGTGTGTGTGTGAGTTCCAGCCTGGAGTCTCGGACCTTGCAGATCTGCGATCCCAGGCTCCGTGAGTACACAGAGAGGCTAACTCATCCCTCTTTGTCTTCACTCTGGAATGGAACCCTTGAAGATACTGTTGACGGTGCTTGAACTATGGTCTTGGGGTGTCTGTGTTTGTGTTCACATATTTGAGAAGGGCAATGCGTCTGTGAGTGGGTGTATCTCTGAGTTCATGGGTGTGCACTGTCTGTGTTCTGAGAGATGTGAGAGGGCTCTTTGGTATGCTTGGATGGATAGCAGCTGTGTTGACTGTGTGTACTCAGTAATTCCGCAGTATGTGTGTTGAAAAGTTAAGGGTTTCAGTGGGGACCTTTTCTGTGTGGTCCATGAGACCACTGTATGCGTGGTGTATTTGTGTGCCCGTGTCAGAAGGGTGTTCACTGTGTGTATCTCGCAGTGGGGCTGTTCCACGTGTGCCCCTGTAGATACAGGACTGAATATAAACACTCCCGGGGACAGAGGTTCTTTAATTCAGTAAAAGTCTAGGTGGTAACCAGGGCCTGTCTGGGTGTTCGGGATGCAGGAGGCATTTTTGCCACTGGTCATTTTTTCCTGGCTCTGTATCCAGTCACCTCAGGTTGCAGGGTGTAATTAGTCATGCTGGGATAATCACACCACATGAACTAAGAGTTAAGGGTTTCTTACCTTGCACTGGAGGGGCCGTGTCTACTAGTACGCTGTTAGTGTGTGTACGCAGCCTTAGTGTTTAATACGCATGATGCGGTGCTGTATAGCAAGAACACTCAGATGACTGGAAGTACATGTACTTGAGACTTTATGTGAATTCTCAGTTGGGCAAGCCTGTAAACCCAGCGCTTGAGAGGCCGAGGGAGGAAGAGCAAGGCAAGATGAGGGCCAGCCTGGGCTGCATAGTTCAAGGCCAGTCTGAACTTCATAGCCAGATCCTGTCACAAAACAAAACAAAACATAACACTGCTTGGCAAGTGTGAGGTCCTGAATTTGATTTCCAGTACCAAAAAACAAAACAAAACAAAAACCTGATGGACTCTGCCAGAGAAGAAAGCAGATACTTTGTAGCTATTAAATATTTTAAAATTTAAATTTATGCAAATACAATCTGTTCACCTCCATAGAGAACTGTAAAAAAAAAGTGTTTAGTCATTTATTGGTCATGCTTTTCCCATTTTTGAAGAAGTGAAAAAAGCATAAAATGCGTCAGATTTTTAAACCACTCATCAGTCAGGAAGCTGAAGTGCTAATGTTCAATCCTGGCTCCACCTTTTATTAGCTAATTTTGGCTTTTTTTTTTTTTTTTTTGTCTTTTTGAGACAGTGTCTCGCTGTGCAGTTCAGGCTGGCCTTTAGGCTCACTTTGTAGCCCAGGCCTGTCTTGGGTTGGCAATAATCCTACCTCTGCCTCCCCTGGAGTGCTGGGATTACAGGAAATGTGCCACCACACCCAGCTAAATTTTGCCTCTTTATGGTTTAACTATCTTATCTGTAAAATGGGAATGACACTAGTATCTCTCTTCAGGGTTGTCATGAAGATTAGATAACTGCATAGCAGATTCCTAGTATGTGAAGTGTGTTGTACAGCTGTGAGCTGTTCTTTGTATTAGTTTAGCATTAACCAGATCATGTACTGTTTTTTATTGCCTCTCTTGGTGACTGTGCCAAGTTGGAGAGAACTGAGTTTATTTTTGTGTGTGTACTGGAGGCGAGGGGGGCATTGGCTGTTGAATCCGGAGATGCTTTGCCATTTAGCTACATCCTCAACGTTTTTTTTAAGACAAGGTCTAAATTGCGACCCCTCCTGCCTCAGCCTCCTCAGTGTTAGGACTGATTGCAGGCATGTGCCACCATGCCAGGCAGTGGATCTGCTCTTAGCAGTAGCTATGACTCTTGCCTGGTGGTCCTTTTCCCTTCCCTTCTTGCTAGGAGTCACCAGGGTCAAGGAGAGGTCCTTGAAGGAGAGTATTTGGAGGTAGCCAACTACAAAGTCAAGATGGCTGCTAACACATCCTGCTTGTTACCAGCAAATTCAGCACCACAAATATCACAATCCTCTTTCCTCCCTTTACTACTCCAAACATAAATTAACATGAGGAGCTCTGGAGTTGGTCAGTAACCTCATTCATTCAGAGGAGCTGCAGGACATGCCTTGTGGGATCAGGGCGCAGTGACCTCAGTACATTTGCTTCTCTTCACTGTGGGTTACCAGCAGCTCCAGGGCACAGGAGGAGAAATGCTGCCAGGATGGGCATGGACTCCAGCTCAGCCTTCTGAGCACCTGCTGCCTCAGACAGGTGTTTTCCGGTAAGAGAAAAGGAGGCAGATTTGGAGAAAGTTCCTCCCCAGCTATGAACCCTGAAATCCTGTGTTCAGCTGATAAAAAGTCCCATAATCATGGCATTCATTTGCAAGCATAAAGATGCAGGAAGGATAAAGGCAGAATGGATTTTGCCACTCTCAGGTGTTCTTTGTTGGTCGAACAAGATTCCTGTGCCTTTCTAACCTTTAGGAACCTTGCAGGTAGCAAAGTCCAAACACAGGAACTCTGAAAAGGAGCCGCCTGCCCACGTCCCATCAGCCTTCGTCCCCTGGCTGAAGTGTCCAGCACTGGGAGGTGGATGTGCAGGGCCAGGCCAAGGGCGGCTGGGCACTCCAGGGTTCCCGGATACTGACCTGCTGCTCACCCTTCCCGAAGCAGAGACAAACTCAGCGGGGAGATACAGCTGCTCACTGGTTACACAAACCGCCTCCCTAAATTTCCCAGGAAGACAAAGTCACCTTTTTAAAAAGAATAAATTTTATTTCAACCAATACACTTACAGAAAACGTTCATAAACTAGTACAGGGAGTTTCCATGTATCCCTCTCCCAGCAATCCCCCGGGTTAGAATTTCACATTTTACTAAACTCTCGGTGCTCTGGTTTTTAAGGTCGCCAGGAGCCAGGTACGAAAGCCCCTAACCACGCATGCGCTGTGGAAGGAGGCGCGTGGTCAGCTGTCAGGACAGGCAGGGCACCGGCTCCTTAGAGACACGGAGACCTGCACGGCTCCCACTGCCCCTGGTTCCCTACGCCGGGAACCAGGGAGGGAGAACGCGGGGCTAAGGGCTCCACCGCTGATGCCATCTGCCACAGGCCTTGGCTTTGCTACCTTCACGAATGGATTAGCCTCTGTGCTCTTGGGAGGAAAGTTGCTAAACAAATAATTCTTCTTTGGTTTTTTTTTTTGTTTTGTTTTGTTTTTTAGGCAGGTCTCACTATGTAGTCCAGGCTGGCCTCAAACTCACGGCAATCTTTCTGCCTCAGCCTCCAGAGCACTGGGACTACAGGCTTAGCCCACCACACCTGGTTTTAGGCAAATATTTTCCAATTGTTCTCAGGTCAAAGAACAGAACATATTAGAAAACACTGGTTTACGAAACAGTGTAATTGTAATCCCAGCATTTGGAGGCTGAGGCAGGAAGATCACTGCAAATCTGAGACCAGCCTGGGCTACAAAGTGAGCGCAAGGCCAGCCTGAACTGCAGAGTGAGAACCTGTCTCAAAAAGACAAAAAAGCAGTGTAATTATTAGAACATGTGGGGACCATTTTGAGTTTCTTTGCCTCAGTGGGAATATGGAGATTAATTCCTGCATTTTAACAGCTGTTAAACTGTTGTGGGATACAGATCTTTTAAAAAGAAACCTTTGTCTATGTTTTTGAATTTTCCCGTCATGAAAATGTATCTTTCCTACAGGCAGAGAGGCTGCTAAACACTGAAATGCTGCTGTAAGGCAGCACCTCGCTGCTGAAGGCCTCTCAGCCTCCTTCTCCCCTCCAACCCTCCAGCTGAGAAGAAGGTAGGGGGTGCAAAACTGGCTGGGAAAATGAGCGAGACCTGTCAATTTGGAGATCCCAGGACAGTGTCAAATAATTCCCAAGAACCCCTATGTGGGACTTCTCCAGTGCTCAGCGTCTGGGGTGACATGCCTTGTGTGCTGACAGAGAGGGCTCTGCGTGCCCGCTGCACCTCCTGCACCCCAGGCTGGCCACCCCTGCGTTAGGAGGTGGGGCCGGCCTGGTAGAAGGAAGTTAGGTCAGCAGGGTGTGCCCTTGAAGGGATGTGCCCCAGCCACTTCCTGTCTCTCTTCCCTTCTTGGCCTCCATGAGGTGAGCAGATTCCCACATCCCTCACTCCCACCACGACCTTCTGCTCTCCCAGGGCAGAAGGCAACAGGCCAAGCAGCTATGAACTGCAACCTCTGAACCGTGAGCCGAAATAACCCTTTCTTCCTCTCACATGTTCCGTCAAAGCAATGAAAACCCACTGTCCTACCCAGCAATGGCTTGCGCTTTTCTGGCTTCATCCTAGAGATGCTTTTCTTGTCTATGTGCACCAATAGCTGGTAATAAAAAGGAAATTCAGATAGGGATTCTGTGCTCCAGGAAACCTTTGATTTCCTGAAAGCTACGGCAGAGCAGTGGCTACTGGGCAGGCGAGTTTCTGACCCTTGGCAAATCCGGGCACTCAAAATGTATGCAGGGCACACAACAAACAACTCGAGCACCAGGGAACCAAGCAGTGAAACAAAGGATGCAAAAGGGAGAAAGGCACCAGACACTGAAATCACTGACGTGTGTGGCTTTGCTAGTTTCATATGGCACAGAAGTACATTTTAAGTAACTCTTCTTAGTTAGGTCCTATTCTTTAAGAAACCTCCAATGTTTAAAAAATACCCAGACTCCTGTACTTGAAAGGTATTTGATACAGGGAAAAACTAAAACAGCAGAAAAAAAGTCCGAGTTCACACAGGGTGTAACTCTTATTTTGCCATACAGAGGCCCCACAATGTAACACAGCAAGGAAATTAGACTTCCTTTATCCTGTCCAGTAGTTGTTTTTATGATGCTTTTAATAAGAAAAAGACCCGGAGGAACAGGTCTTTGAACTACATTTCCTCCTCATCCTCTCTCTACCCAACAAACCATAACTTGAAAACTCACTTGTATCTCCCTTCAACCGCCCTCTTCAGTGCCACGGCAAAAATCCCCATCTTGGGGTTAGGGATTTTGCTCAGCAGCATACGCAACTGCCTTGCAAGCAGGCGGTCATGAGTTCGATCCCCAGTACTGATTTAAAAAAAAAAATCCCTACTTTCCTCCTAGTAACAAGGGCTGCGGGACAGCTCTTGGGGCTCCCTCTTCTGGCCATTGCTGGGAGCAGGCGGTAAAGCCATCAAGTAAGACCCTCTTCGTCAGAATTCCAAAAAAAGCTGATTCTTTAAAAAGAGTTGGTTCCTACTAGTTTGCTTGGTATTTTTGATCTCCAGTTTTCAAAAAGGATTTTGATGCCCTGAATTGGAAGCACCAACATCATGCTCAGATGACTTTCAGAAGCAAACTGAAATAAGAACTCCTAGGGCTCAATCACAGTTAACATGATTAGCCACAGGCAAAGGGCTGGCGGAGACACTTCTGTAAAGATGCACAAAGGGTCAGCAAGCACCTGAGAAAATGCTCACTATCACTAACGGATGAATTAAGGAAACACAAATCAAGGCCAGAATACTCACTGGGTGGTTACGACAGTGAACATGTGTGATTTCAAGGATGCTGGGAAACTGAAAGCCCTGCTGGCAGGAAGAGGCAGGGTATAGCCAACAGGACCGTACGGCAGTTCCTCCAAAGATCAAAATAGCGTCACCGTACAATGCGGCAATTCCACTTCTGGGTGTTTACCCAGAAGAATTAAAAGCAAAGTCTTGAAGAGTCCCTTGCACACCCACAGCCACAGCAGCATAGTTTGCAAGAGGCAAAAAGTAGAAGCAGACAACAGGTCTATCAACAGATACACAGATAACAAATTATGCACACAATGTATTCAGCCTTTAAAAGGAAGGAAGCTCTAATGCATGGTGGACGAACCTCAGGGTCTTCGGACAGTCACAAAAAGACTCCTACCGTAGGATGTCCCTCAGACGCGGTACCTTAGGCTGTCAGATTCCCAGAGACAAGAAGCAGAACGGTAGTGGCCAGGAGGGAGAGGTAGTGGCCCACAGGGTGTCGGTCAATAGATACCAATTTCAGTTCCACAAGATGACAAGACTCTGGAGATCAGCTGCAGATAACATGAAGACACTTGATGCTACTGACTGTAGGAGCAAAGTGGCTGAGATCATCAATTCTGTTGTGTATTTTACAAGAATTAAAAAGCATTTTTCTAAAAAGTAAAGACAAGCGACACATGGCTGATCTGTCATCTCGCCCTTTGCTGCCCCCTCTGACGCAGCTTCTAGGATCTCAGGAAGTGACAGCAGGAGAGGACTGAGTGATTTACTTGAATTCGAGTGGAGAGAGCAACTTGAAAAGGTCCTGGCAGTGACCAGTAAAGACCGGACTGGGAGGAGGGGCTGCTGGCTCCCAGGCTGGGGCTCAACCTGCGTCAGGTCAGAAAGCGGCACCCCAGGAAGACAGCGCCTTTGTGCATGGATCGCTTCACAGCGGAGGCTTCGAGGTCTGCAGCTGCAGGCCGGGGGTCTTCTCTGAAGCAACCTGTGGACCCAAGGACAGGTCCACCATAGGAGAGCACAGCTGCCTTCAAAATGCTCTAGAAACTCCACGGGACAAGAAAACTGAGCACCTACCACGGAGGCCGAGACCACATCAGACTCCACGCCAGAGCTCTGAGGGGCTTCATTTCTGGCCATTCTCTTTCTTCAGGTCCAGTCATCCTCCCTAATAATCACCTGCTACCCCTCAAAACACTTGCGGCACCCCATCTTCCCTCTCAGTGAAGAAACTGATCACCTGGCCCTTGAGTATGGTATTCTAAATGCTCCACGCACAGCTATACAGTAATTCATCTGGATGCATTTTCTCCTGTCAAGCTGTCTTTTGCCAGTTCATTTGGGCAAAGACTCAAACCTCCGAGAAGCACAGAGAGAAATGTCCACTGCCCCACCTCCTGCCTCACACCATTTCCTGATGGGGAGATCAAAGGTCACCCCTGTCCTTCAGAACTCCTTCCCAACCAATGTCTGTCCATCTGTCTGGGTCACAGGCAAGCCCGTCAGGAGTCACACCTCTTGTTGAAGCCCTCGAACAAAACTGGAGGGACACAGAGAAGCCACTTGGCAGAACTTGCCCTGAGCGCTGAGTTCTGCAATTTCTCTCACATGAGGCCTACCAGGAGTGTCGGGCTGTGCTGGGAAGCTGGTGTGCTCAGGGCTGTGAGCCACCTGTCAACAGTGACACACAGGCTGAGGGGTTTATAGAAATGATTTTATTTCACCCAGATCATTAGGGAGTGATGCCAGTATGACTCACACCAAAGCTAACAACCGTTCTGCTGATTGACGGACTGATTTTATTAAACAGATGTTTGTTGAAGGCAATAAAGCTGTTCCTGTAGCACCCTGCCGTGGTGGTCATGGGACTAGGGGCCGGGGGAGGAGTCGGGATCGAGCATGGCAGTGAAGTGGGGTACAGGGTGAGCAGGACCCCGTCCTCTCCTTCCGCCCCCAGGGCTGCTTCCTTCTGGCCGCCAGGCTCTGCATCAGGGCCTTCCTCAGGTCCCTGCCACTCACCATGCCCTGAGATGGTGGTCACCATCTGTGCTATAACCAGGGTGGTGAGGGTCCCCCACTCTGGCTGTGCAACCCAGCCTCGAACGCCTGCCCAAGCCGGTCTGCAAGTCAGTCTGCAGTCCTGCCCCCACACCTAACTCTTCGCGTCCCCAGGGAGGCTTTCGTTTTCCTCTTCAGCAGGGTTAGGTTTTAATTGGCTGCCCAGGGTTAAGAAGGAGTATCTCAGGCCTCCAGCCATGCTAAAAGGAGAGAAACAGTGAGAGTAAGTATCTGGGTAGCCACAGCTAAGCAGCAGAACTGACGCCCGTATGATGTGTGTTTATTGCATTATAATCACATTGTTTAAAATTCTTATTGTAATCAATCGAGCTGGTTTTAAAAAATCTCACTCACCAAATATTTAATCCTACAAAGTTTAATACAGAGAAAATGTAGTCTCCACCAACTAACATCCCAATGTACGCAACAGACACATTCTGCAAAAAAGGGAATTCTGCATTAAAAGTGAACCATGTAGGGGAAATACAAGCATATGACAAAAGCTAAGGGCAGACATTTTAATTACTTTGCATAGAAACTGGGAGAGAGGAGATGTGCATCAGATATTGAGTAAATGAGTGAAAATTATGTTGGCTTTAGAAAAATATAAATAGCAGTAAAAACAGAAAATCCAATATTCCTCTCCCCCTACTTGGGGCAGAGGTGGCAGAGCTGAGGCACAATCAATCAGCTGGCCAGGGCCCATCTTTGCACTGGCATCCTAAGCCTGAGTAGTGCGGAGACCGGTGAGACTCCAGGCCCACGCTGTCCAGCCTGCAGACAGGGAATGACTGACCCCGGCGGGCTCTCCCACGCTAGGAGCTCATGCAAACGGAGCAACTAAGTGGTTCTGGTGGAACAGACCCAGAACACAATCCCTGTTCGCTCCTCGCCTCATGACTGAGCAAGGAGCTGGCTGAAAGCAGCCCCTCCAGGGCTCCCTCTGCAGGGAGCTGGCAAAGCCATCACAAGCATTCTGGGTTCCTCCTTCTGCTTTCTACTTCACCTCCCCACAACATCTCCACTTACTCACCCCAATTTAAGAGCAATACTTTGCCCTTCCTTTCTAAGATTGAAAAGGCCCGCTGTTTCATGCACTGGGGGATCAGGAGGAGTCAGAAGAGGCCCCCAGACCCAGCTGAAGATGTTACCGCCTCTGTTCTCACTCCTCTTCTATCAGCCACAAAGGAAGTTCAGCTCTGCTCTGGGGTACAGTTCCGGTCCCCTCAGCTCCCCAGTGCGGCGGGGCCCTGCGCACTGCCCTTACCTTGACAGCTCCCACCACGGCCGTGGTCAGCGCTGAGTTGTAGTGGCTGCACAGCACCGTGGCGAACATCAGCAGGAACCTGGGGAGGACACAGGCGCTGAGGGCTTGGGGGCCCGCGTGGGACTTTATGCAACTTTAATGAACTCGCAGTACTGTCCGAGCCATGCTGTGGACACCTCGGTCATGGACTTGTTCCAGGACACGGGCACGCTGTGTATCCAGGGCCTTCCTGCTCCCTCCGTTTCCCATTACTGCTTCCGTGCAGTGGGGTGAGGAGGAGGAAGTTTCCTCCACAGCCTGAGATCCACACAATGGCCTTGTAGCAGTGTTTACCCTCTCTGTGGCTGGAACCTCCTGCTGTGCTTTCACACAACCCGGTGCTATAAGGAAGGATAAACTAGGGCTGGCGGGCATAAGCCCTGCCTTGCAAGTGGGTGGTCGTGAGTTCAATCCCTGATACCAAAAATTAAAAAAAAAAAAAAAAGAAGAAGGATAAACTCAAGGCCTTTATAGGTTAAAGGGCTGCAACTTGAGACCACGCTCATCAGTGGAACAATGCAGACCTGCATGCGTAAATGCCATGTTGTCTCCCTAGTGTAAAATACAGAAAGAGTAAATAAGATCCAAAACCCACAATCGATATCCTCAGAGAGAGAGTGGGGGAGATTGCTTGGAAGGAAAGGGGATAGCGGGAAGAGAAAACAAAGTCAGAGAGCTCCTCTGGGACTTCATCCCAGTCCTGGAAGTTTAGATTTGTAATCTCATGGAAAACTTATTGGAATTCCAGTAAATTAATTCCAATCTACCACTCCCAGTGTAACCCACGGGGAGAATAAACACTAAAATGTCTATTAGTGTATTTATAGTTATGAGGAGCCCAGGGGTCCTAAGAACAGAGACCTCAACCCAGGACCCAACCCAGATTTCATTAATTAGTGAAGAAGGGAGAGGACTGAGGATGAGCGACTGGGAGAATGGCAGGAAATCTGTGAGCGCCGTGAGCTGGGCAGGAGGCCTGAGATCACCTCTGCAATACGCAGAGAGCAGGACATGCAGAGAGACCATCTGCACAGCACAGTGGAGGGAGCATCTAATGTATAGGGGGCAGTGCCTCAGCTCTGAGGTGCAAGCTTCTCTGCCCTGGGCAGTCAAAACCCCTTATCTCGAGGCTCCATCCCAGGACAGCCCTGGAGCCCTGGCTCTTCATCCCACCAGTGTCACCCATGTTTTGGGAGTCACGGGGCAGGGAAACAGCAGCCCAGCTTCAAACATTACACACCAGCTCCTCAGCCAGCCCTGTTTACATTGCTGAGCGCCAGTTGAAGGGAAAGGGAATGGCTTAGCCAGCTCTGTGCACATCAGTGTGTAGAGACAGGGCCAGGCTTAGCCAAAGTGGAGATGATTGCTCTTTGTTCAAGGAGAGTCAGCCAGGTGGTGCTCCACAGGAAAGAAGGGAAAAGATACAGACAGATAGATAGATAGATAGATAGATAAAATTATACTACTAATCTCTGTTGGTTCATCAAAAAATGCTTCGTACTTTTGTTGTTTAATCATTTTTCATGCCTATGTCTTGTAATCTGAGCAACTACTTTGAATAATATGCAATACAGTAACCATTGTTAATCTCCTTGTATATTGTTTTGAAATTCTGTATCATCGTTTTTTTTTGTTTTAAAATTTAAAATAAAAAAATGTTTAAATCTGTTTAATTCACTAGATTGTGAGTGGAACTAATTTGTGATAAAATGATTTGGAGAGTTTAACCAGTCAACCTCAGTTAATAAGCTATGAATCAAGTCACACAAGTCAAGGTCCTTATTTCTATGGAAACATTATGAAGTCTGTAAACAGAACACCAGTATTCAGAGGTTGGACTTGGGGCAGGGGATGTAGCTCAGTGGCACAGCACCTGTGTGGCAAGCACAAGGTCCTGAATCTGATTCCCAAAACAAAAATAAAAAAGAAAGAAAGAAGTTAAACTCGGAGGCTTCATAAAGATATAAATTTTTCAAATTGTTACAATCTTAATAAATTGGCTTGTTCATTTAGACAATGATCAGTAATCCTATTTGTGTATAAAATGAAAGACTTAAAACACTCAACTGGACCTCACTGGGTGCCAACCCTGGCCCCTAGAGACACAGGGGGTGCTGTGAAATCAGAGCCAAGAGGCAATGCCCACCCAGGGTGGCTCAGATGGGCAGCTCCCCGCAGCCAGGCAACACTGGACACTGCCTGCATCCTCATGGATTTAGCCTGCTCCCACTCAAAATCTGTAGAAACGCGTCCACAGATCTAGGACCCCAGGATCCGCTCCCAGGAGGGTGCCCAGGACTTGCATGCCCTCACCAGCTGCCCAGAGCCCAAGGCTGAAAGCCCAAGGCCCTGACGCCGCCTAACTTCCCCACTGAATCTGAACACACGGATACACTCTCTGTGTCCCTGCTAGATGTCTCCAGAGAAGGCAACTAGAAGCCACTGGATTCAGAGTACATTCAAATGATTTTTGAAGAAACAGAATCTACTTCTGCATGCAAGTAAATAAGATATGGTGTGGTAAGACTCTCAGCTAAAAGCACTTTTCCTTGACTCCATGCTAGGGAAACCACACCACTTTCAACACCAAAGACGCCCACCACCTGCCAGCTGCTGCAGATTAATAAAATGCACACACATTATAAACCACTGCCACACATCTAGCATCTTCTTGCTATTATGTATTTTAAATCGTTATTCCATCTGTGTACATTCGAAAAATTACAGCACTTACATTCGATGCTCAACAGACAACAGAGGCAAACTGAGCATGAGGTTGATAGGGGCTTCATGGTAGTGACCCCAAGTGGAAACCCAAGAATCAAACCCTCTCAGAATCCCTCCCTTCCTGTGTCTAAAAATGGTACAAAAAGTAACCGGTTTACCGAAGTCACATGGCATGATCGTGACAGTCACAAATAATTCTAATGACCTAGTGGGCCACTGGCTCCTCTGACCACTGCATACACCAGTGTGTATGTAAATTCAACACAACATTCAGATACTGAGAGGCCACTTTTTCACTCCTGCCACTCACAGTGGTCCTGGGCTCCTAACTCCCTGCCCAAAGCAGAACTCTCTTCCACAAGGTGGGCCACGTACTTTAATCTTCCTGCTTTCTGTCTTAGAGCTGGCCACAATGAAATGCTCTCACCTATTCTGTCCCAGATCATAAGACAGATCCAGAGGAAGGAACGCGGCCCAGAGAGGCCACAAAGACCACGCGGTCTCCCCGGCGCTCCACCAGCAGCAGCTCTCAGCCCTTCATCCAGCCCATTTCTCTGTGACTGTCCAAGATTCTTGCACATCTACACAGTGATGCCACCATGCAAACCCAAAGGACAGGGCTTAGACAGCTTCAGCACATCCGAATACATGAAGGGTGACAGAAAGGTGGGCAGGAACTGACCAGGCCACCAGCCGGGGCAGGTCAGAGCCCAGCTCCATCAGGACGATGTTCCCCTGCCGGGGGCCTTTCCAGACCAGCCCAGGTGTCTCTGCATCCAGCTGCATCTTTGTCACCTTTAAAATATCCTCTACAATAAGTCTGTCAGGGCACAGTGTCCCTGAGTCCTGAAAGCCACTCTGGCCAGTTACTCAAAAGTAATTGGAGGTGCTCATGAGAACCCCAGCTTGTGCTGGTCAGTCAGAACTGTCTGAATTTGGGGCTGAGCCCTCAGCCTAGAGGGTCTGACCCTGCCTCCTGCTGGACAGATCTGAACTGAACCCAGGTAGGGGACATGCAGCTGGTGTCCTTTGTCATTTTATGGTTTGTTCTGGTTTCCATACTAGGGTGTCACTGTGTTACAGACAGCTCAGTAAGAAATATTCTAAGTGGCCAGAAATATTCTAGGTGGGCTGGGCCCTTGAAGGAGCCAGTGGAGGGGACAAGACACCTTGCAGCTGTAGTGGAGACATCTGCTGAGGGCCAGACCTCAAGACAAAAGACGAAAGGAAAGTGCCCACGTACTTCCCCCAGGGCTGAACCACAGGGACTGATGTTTTAAATAGGTACCGATCACCTGGGAAAGGCAGGGAGAGGCACTGAGCCTCACACACACCCGACCCCCGGTGAAACTGCTGCTCCGTTTCCGGCCTGCCCGCTACCTGACTTGCTTCACCATTTGATCCTGACTTAATCAATCTCACCTGAGCAATTCTACTCATAACCATACTACATGACCATGGTTCTGTCCCACCTGATGCCCACCTATGATTTCCCATTTTCCCCCACCCTGGGCCCCCAGGAGTGTAAAAGTGGCCTCTCCCCAAAATGGCAGGGTCCCTGGACCCCTGTGTCTCAGACAAAAGCTTTCTTTCTCTCAATAAATATACTCTGCTCTTAACCTTCATTGTCCCTAAAATTTATGCTTCGATTTTAGAGAACATGAACTTATACCAGCCATCCAGCAGGCTGGGAGTTTCTTTCCCCTCTGTCAAAAGCTCTGAAAGGTTCGCCATCACCAATTCAGGGACTTGTGACAAGGGAACGGTGCACACGTGTTCACTACAGGCACAACTGGCTTGTGGATATTTTCTGCCCACATTTGGCTGAGTCTTCAAATGCAGCGCACCATGGAGACAGACAGATGAATGTAATTTCCAGAGGGAAAAAAGGCACTTCACAGAGCGAAACAGAACATTTAGATTTGACTTCTCAAGAGATATCAGGGACCCACACTTCTATTTTCTATAATTTCTTACCCCATAAAACAGGAAAGAAGGAACTGCATAATAAATAGGACATTCTTCCACTGGTTGAATTCAGTCGCCTATTATTAGAAAGAAAAAATTTATGATTAGACAAACAGCATTGTGAATCAGGTCTTTCGCTTTAACCAAACTGTTTTGCCACAGGAACTACCTTCTATACCAGACAGGAATAGGGTCCTAACCCTTCCCTCTGGAGGGTCCAGTTTTTAAAATCCTAGGCCGAGGCCGGGCGTGTTGGCTCACGTCTGTAATCCCAGCACTCGGGAGGCTGAGGCAGGAGGATCGTTGTGAGTTTGAGAACAGCTGGGGCTACAAAGTGAGCTCAAGGCCAGCCTGAACTGCATAGCGAGACCCTGTCTCAAAAAGACAAAAAATAAAATAAATAAAATAAAATCTTAGGCCATTCTAATTGTGTGAGATTGATCAAATTCCTTTCCCTCCCTGAACCTCAGCTTCATCTTACAAAATGGGGATTATTAAAAACAACAACCACAACAGCTTCCTTAAAAGGCTGGTGTCAGGACTGAGTGAAATTCAGCTTCACTGGAGGCCAGGACAGAATGACAGCTCTTGTTGCTGAATCTATTATTTACCTTACAAACCTTTGCTAATTCGTAATGATGAAATTGAGTTTTTACAAATAAGCTTTGAAAAGAGCTTATTACCAACTCAACAAGGTTGGAAAGAAAAGTCCAAGCTCCTAAACTGTTCTCAAGAACTTGCATCGTGGACAAATAAACTACAAATTACTACAAAGCAGTCCAGTAACTGAGGGAGAGGAGACTGTAGACAGAGACCTTAAAGGCTCAGTTTCTGCTTCCCAGGAACTTACTTCCTTACTGAGAAAATAAAATCAATCCTCTTGAAATGGCAGAAAACAATGCAAACAAATACTCTTCATGTGTCCCTCTCCTGTCTCCAAACAACAGTTTAGGGATGACTCAAGTCCATGTATAAGTAGGCACTCAGGAATACGACTGGGACCCAGTCATGGTGGGGCACACCTGTAATCTCAACACTCAGGAGGCTGAGGCAGGAGGAACGTTGCAAGTACAAGGTTGGCCTGGGCTGTGTAGTGAGGTAAAGGCCAGCCTGAACTGTATAGTGAGACCTGTGTCAAAAACCAACAACAAAAATGATTGGATCAAAGTTCTGTTCACTTTCTGATAAGCCATAATTTGCTAACCAACTGTTAGTAACCCCGTACGTTTAAAACCATTTACATCATTTTAAACTTAGGATACAAATTTTTAAACAATTAAAATGGAATTCTCTACTTGGTAGAGCTGTGTCACACTTGGCTGACATTGATTTCTTTAGTAATGTTTTGCCTCCTATTAACAAAGAAGATACACAATAAAGGTTGGTGGCTGTTGGATCTGGTTGAGGGGCACATGGCTCGTACTATTTCTGAGGCTTCTGTATATATTTGAAAGCTTGTGTTACAGGCAGCTGAGTTAGACAGAAATATCATAGGCAGTGAGACAGGGCTGGGCCCTCCAAGGAGCCAGTGCAGGAGACCAGATACCCTACAACTGTGGGGGAGACAGACATCTCCGCTGTGGACCAGACCTCGAGACGATGATAAACCAAATGCACCCACACACTTCCTAAGGACAGTCACCAGGGACTGATATGCTATCTAAGTCTCCATCCCCCTGAGGAAGCCAGGAACCCCCAACCCAACCCCTATAGGAAGAGTCGCTGCTCTCTAAGCATGCCCCCATCTGTCCCCAGTTTAATCAATGTTACCTGAGCAATTACTCTCATTAGTAGACCACAGTTCTATCCCACCTCGTGCCCACCTTCCGAGTTCCCATGCTTCTCCTACCTTAGACCTGTCTCACTTTGTGGCTCTGCTCTAAAAAAGTCCCTAGAAAAGACACAGTCCCTGGCAACCTACCAGGACCCCTTCTCTCTTTCTCTCAGACAGAAGCTTTCTTTCTCTCAATATATTCTGCTCTTAACCTCCGTTGTTCCTAAAATTCATCCTTCGATTTTAGAGAATACAGATTCATACCAGACATATAGCAGGTTGGATTTCATTCTCCTACATCACTTCCATCATTAAACAAGTTTTTTTACATGCTTAGTTATGAGTGTTGGGGTTCAGCTCACTGATAAAACTCATTCCTAGCACACACAGGTCCCTGGGATGAAACACACACACACACGCACACACATGCACACACTCACACACACAGCTCACTTCGAAAAAACTCATAATTTTTAATCTCTTTTACTGGGAAGCCCTAAACCAAATGAGGGGGCTGAAAATATTCTAAAGAATTAAAGACAAAAGGATGTGCAAAAGCAATGAGAGGCCAAAAGCAACAGAAAATAATACAATTATAGAGAGCATTTATCTGAAATTAAAATATTAGAAATAAAGGGGAAAAGATAACATTTTTCAAAGAGCTACCAACAGTAAATACAAACTGTGGACTCCTGGTACCACACAACACTGGGGTTACTTGCAGTTTTCATTAAAACATGCAGATTAGGGGCTGGGGATTTAGCTCAGCGTCATAAGCACCTGCCTTGCAAGCAGGCGGTCGTGAGTTCAATCCCTGGTACCGATAAAAAACGAAAAAGACAAAAAAAAAAAAGCAGATTCTCTGGGACTTGGTTTTCACAGATCTTAGTTTATGTCTTTAATGAGTGTGTGCGGGTGGCAGTTTCAGAAATACCGCAGCCTGATGTTTACTCTAAACAGAAAGTAAGTAAGAGTAATAACAAGAAAGCATCTGCCACTGGGCTGGCTCTTTCCATCAGCGCAAGTTGAAATGTGACTCTTCCAGTTTACACTTGGGGTTCATTTTTTGGCAGGGCAGAAACCGAGCCCTCAGTGTGAAGCCCTGTTTCCCCAAATGGCCTGTGGACCCCTTCGGAGAACGCGGATAGCGGGGCTCCCCCACTGCCTCCCCAGGGCCTGGCTGTCCCGGAAGGCGCTCGCCCTGACCCTGCTGACCTGAGGGACAATCCGGGCCCAGAGAGCACACCCAGCAGCTGGTGACCCTGCAGGCCGGCTGCACCAAGCAAGGCCTCCGGCCACAGCAGGGCTCCCCGCGGGCCCGGCCATCCCTGTGTCCCCGCCAGGTCCCGGCCAGCTGAGAAAAGGCGCCTTCACTCTCCTTGCAGGACAGGAGTCCGCTCCTTGGGCTGCTTCTCCAGCCGGTAACTTGGGAACCTGATGGGGCTCACTGTGGCAGGCCGCTTGTTTAGGTGGAACCCGGCCTGGAATCTAACACCGAATCCCCGCACAGGACGTGACCGCAGTACAACACTGCGTGGAAACTGCGTCCCCTCCACAGGGGACACTCGGGGCAGGAAGAAGAGCACAGGTGAGACGGGAAGAGCGCTCTCTACTGCATGAGCCTCACCTGCACTGCACAGTGCACGCCAAGACGGTGATGCCAAACCAGGTGAAGATGAGGCCCAGCTGGGCATGGCAGTGCAGGCCCATGGTCTCAGCTACCTGGGAGGCTGAGGCAGGAGGATCACGTGAGGCTAGGAGTTTCACACCAGCCGGTGGAATACGGTAACACCGTGTCTCCAAAAAGTAATACAATAAATGAAGTAAAAATTTTAAAAATATGAGGACTGCGTGTACATGTTAGGCCTCTTTTTATTTTTATTTATTTATTTATTTTCTGTCTTTTTAAGGCAGGGTCTCGCTATGCAGTTCAGGCTGCCCTGGAGCTCACTGTAACTCAAGCTGGTCTTGAACTTGCAACGATGCTCCTGCCTCAGTCTCCCGAGTGCTGGGATTACAGGAGTGCACCACCACACCTGGCTTTAGGGCCTCTTTTTAGAAAATACAAGAGTTATAGTTTTTCACAAGTGAAGGAAGGAAACACTCACTTTTCATACACAAGTACGGGCACAGAGACTGTGGCTCAGGGTGTGTTTCTGGAGCAGGCTGCCTGGATCTACCACCTGCTGTCCTCAGGAAGTTACTTAAACTCTAGCCTTGAATTCCATTTCTGTACGATGGGGATAATGACTGTATTCTCTCCTGAGGGCTGGTGTGGGAATGCAATGAGACAGTCACAAGCAATGCTCCAAACACATCCTCCACGAGTGTCAGCATCACGGTTACCCTGCATGAGAACGTGGAAACCTCTGCATGGTGACCGCGGCCAGCGGAAACTCCCAGAAACGTGTGAATCAATGAGCAGGATGCAGGAACCCCCATCGCTGCAGAAACCCTGTTTTAAGTTATGAATGTCATAAGCCTGGTCTGTTTCACTGTGAAGGTGCCTAAAATCCTGTTTCTGGCCACTGTGTCATTCAGCACATTGTCCCTATGGAGAAATATCTTTTATTCTCAAATAGGTTTTCAAGAGCTTGAAAGAGTTGTATGATTTTTATTCCCAGTAATAACTATAAAAACAAAGTCACTCCCCAGGTGTGGTGGTGCACACCTGTACTGCAGCCCTCTAGGAGCCTGGGTCAAGACAACTATGAGTTCAAGTCCAGCATGGGCAACGTAACCATTTAGTGACACTCTGTCTCAAAAGAAAAAAGAAAACAGGTCCTAGGGATATATGCCTAGTGCAAAGGCCCTGAGTTCAATCCCCAGAGGCAGAATCAATCCATACACAGATGGATCCATACACACTCCCGACTGAACACTGGCAGCCTTTCCTTCTCAGGGATGTAGTTTTACTGGAGTCACCATGTCAGCAAAAATGGAAAATGGAAACCAGGTCTGGTGGAGGATCACAGGCTCAAGTCCCATCTGGGCAGCTAAACAACTTAGGAAGACCATGTCTCAACACAAAAAAAAAAAAAAATTTAAATGGAGCCCAGTGTTGACAGCCAGGGGTCTCACTCAGGGGTGGACAGTGGTACTGGAACTCAGATTTTTATTGTTTTCCAGTAAGTTTCACACACCAGCTTCTGTAACTATTTCTTGCTACTCTCCAACTGCCTAAAGATAAGTACCAGCGTAAAGATGGTACCAAAGGATCATTAGGTTATCCCATTTATTTTTTGAGACAGGGCCTCACCATGTGGCCCAGGTTGGTCACAAATTCCTGGGCTCAAGAGGCACTTCTGCCTCATCATCGTGGGGAGCTTGGACACAGATGAATCTGGTCCTCCATCATTGTTTTACGTGCCCTCCCACCGAGCCTGGCTACTCCCATACTCTGATCTTCTGTGTGCCAAATCCCTGACACTAACACTGGAAAGCTGGCTACATGAGACGGCACTGACCATGGCCGCTCACCTGCCGGAGGTCTCCGGTGGAGACACTGATGAGAAAAGTGGGGATGATCATGAAGCAGGCATTGTAGAAGAGCACCCCATACTTCCCCAGCTCCTACAAGAAAAAAAACAGAACCCCCATCAACCTCAGAAACGCAAAGCATGGGACTCCCTGGAACACACACCTGCGCACAGTCAGACAGACCATCCTGACCAACTCTGACTGAGATATTGTCAGAGAATTTCTGACATCAAATGTTGCATTTTAGTTGTGCTGTGATTTCTGAATAAATATTTATTTGATACCAAAAAGTATAGGTAAAATGGATGAAATGGAAGGCCTCCAGGTCCGCTGTCTCTACTATTCTGTAAGGTTTTTTTCTAAAGCATATTTTGAAAAATGAGAAATCTGAAACAAAATAAGGATTAAAAATGCTAACATAAACAGCTCTATGAAAGCATCTCACTCCCTGTATCAGAGAACGGCCTGGTTTGTATTTACTTTCATTACAGTGACCACACCATGTTTTTCACTAAACACGAGGGACATATTGTGGATTTTCAAAAGGCAACAACCCTGGCTTTGTAAAACTGCCACTATTAAAAGAAACAAATGACCATGGAGATTTAAAAAAAAAAAATTGCTTATGGAAATGAGCCTGCAGCTGGAGAGGCTCTGTCCCTGGACACAAAGAACCAGCGACAAAGACCCGTATGCCGGGTTCATCTGAGCTTCCGGGGGGGCAGCTGGGGTTGGGGCCGCCACCCTGAGGGGTGAGAAGAGCTGTGCTGGAGGACCTCACACCTTTGCCATTCTGGTCCCTGAACCCACAGATAGGAAACCGAGGTTTGGGCAGGTGAAGGTTCAAAGTCGCAATGACAAAAAGTAAAAACAAAAAAAGAAAGGCATGATGGCCAGAGAGGAAAAAGAATGTGCTTTGCCAGATAGTCACACAGGTAGGCAGGCAGACAGACAGAAGGATGGATTCCTCCTGAGTGACATCTTGAGCTGCGAATGTAGCTTGGTGTCACAGCATTGCCTATCATGTAAGAGGCTGTGGGTTCCATCTCCAGCACCACATGGAATGAAATAAAACAGTGGCATCTTTTTTTCCCTATGTAATTTTCCCCCAAAGTTTTCCAAGACTAGGAGTAACAAGGACTTTCACATACAAGACAACTAAAAATCAACCAGTAACTGATAGACCATATTACATAAATTACACACCAACATGCAATTTCACATTCACTTCTGTCATTTGGGGCCGGCCAAGCTGAAAAGCTGTAAGAGGAAGATCTGGTACCTTGGGGTCCATCTTCTGTTTGGTGTAAACTCCATTTGCCGCTGTGAAGACGTCATTCAGGAATACAAACACATAACCTTCCAAGTTAAAGGCAAGGTCGGAACTGAAGGAAGAACAGGAAACAGGCATGATTATTGGAAACTTGCAGCCTGGCCTGCAGGTCCTCATCAAATCCTGGGACACCTTGTCCCCGCGAGCGCCCCCTCCCGATGGGGAGCAGCTACTGCCCCTGCTCTACCTCCAGAAAAAATCAAACCCAGCCAAAGGGGCTGCTGAGGCTCAGTGACTCCAGAAGGCCCGGGACCTTCCTGTCCTCCTCTCTGTGCAAAGCCCTCTGGTTATGTGGGCCCAGCCCAGGGCAGCCCTGGGATAGAGAGGGGACTGGGCAGGAAGGGCTGTGTGGGGGTAGGGGGCGGCAGGGCAGCGGGAGCCACAGCCCCAGCGGTGCCCTGTCGATGCCCCATCAACACAGGACCCAGGTGGGTACCGGCGAGGTCTGAGCTGAGCCACTCTCCCGAAGAACCGACCTGCTTCCCAGCAGACCAGGAAGGAAACACTTCTCCCTAACTGAGGCTCAGGACCCCAGGGCATGCAAATTCATTTACTTATCCACGGCTCATTCATTCTCTGGCTTACTGAGACTCTGCCTGCTCTGACTGGCCTTGAACTCCTGGGCTCCAGGGATCCTCCTGCCTCAGCCTTTGAAGTGGCTGGGAATGCAAGTGCCCCTCACCAATTACAGCTGTGCCTGCTATTTTAACCCTCAAGGGTCAAACGCAGGGCTTCCTCCAGGCCAGGCAAGCATGTGACCACGGAGCGCTATCTGTAGCCCAAGGAATGTAAGTCCTATTACTATTTTATATACGCAGAAGGTCACAGGCAATAAAACTCAATCAGCTGAGGCACGAGGCCTTATGAGCACCTTTAGAAAGGAAAGGCATTTTCGGCATGGGGACAAACAAATCGTCGTGAGTGCCCGGGAGCCATGGCAGGGCAAATGGAGGAACAGCAAGGCTGCTTTACAGTGTATCTCCGGGGGGCCCTCTCTGGCTGACCCTGCCCAGCACAGGAGCTGCTCTGCTCTTCCGGGTGCGGGAGACATGAGAAAGGGTCAGCCCACCTCCACCAAAGGGGGCTGCAGGCCTGGCTCCCAGGCAGAAGGCAGAGGCAGCAAAGCTCCCTGCATCTGTTCTCTAGCATCTTTAGCTCAAAGCAACCATTATCCCAAAGTGGCAGGTGTCGGGTGCCACATCCTGAGTCTCCTTCAGGATCAAAATCAGATTCTCTCTAAGCAAAGAGGGCAGAGCAGACACACATAGCATCAAAACCCAATGCAAATTAAATCATGGCTTTGTGCCAGGTGCTCACTGGCATTACCATCTGCCCACACATCTGTGAATGTGTACATGAGATTTAGGTGATCATACACCAGAACGCTCCAGCTCCATCTCAGAGAGGGGCTTTCCAGGTAGTTGTGGTGGCACGTGTCTGTGATCCCTGCACTTGGGAGGCTGAGAGACAACACCAGTCATCGGGAGTGCAAGTCCATCCTGGTCTACGTGGTGAGGCCAAGGCCAGCTTGAATTTCCATAGCAAGACCCTGTCTCAAGCCAGCATCTTCTCAGTCTCTTGCCTAGTCACACCTGACTCGGCATCAAGAAGAATCTGCCACTGCCCAAGCCAGCAAAGTAGTGTTACATAAACTAAACCTGACCTGAGGCTCCCTCTGCCCTTGAGTCCTTACACAATGAACTATACCCTGACTTAGGACCTGGACGAACTGCTTTCCTGAGAAGCTGAGTCTCAGCCAGCCACAGCCCTGAGCTTCGGGCAGCTGCACAGCCACCTGCTGGGACCTGTTCATAGAAGGCGACACCGCGCTGTGTGCTCCGCCAGCTCGGCTCCTCGCTGGAGTTTCCTGTGCACAGATGCTGCCGGGGTCCATGCCAGCTCTGAGGGCTGCCCGCCCTGGCACTCATGCCTTCATGCACCTGCACTCTGCTAACCTGGTCTAACATTGTTAACAGCTGAATGAGTAGAAAGGGCCAGGCTTCAGGAGACCCTGGGATGGCACTGCCCGCCCTGCTAGACAGCCTGAGTGTCCTGCTAGGACACCAGTGTGACCTGCCGGGGTCCCCTCCCTGCCACTGAGGCCTGCCTTTGTCTGGCCCTCATTTAAGACAGCAGTCAAAGCTCAAAGATGTACAGAAAAGCTCCTTGTCGCCTAGATGAGACTGATTCAGGGAAGCTCTGAGGACTGGCACCTAGGGCCATCTGTAAACATTACTTTTCCAACTTTTCTGGGCGCATGACTGGCTTTAACAAAGAAGATGTAAGAGGAAGTGACACTCGTCACCTGTGGGCAGAAGCTCAATGACCCAGTGCACGGCTCCCCACAACTCCTCCCCACACAGATGACTGAGGAAGCTCTGACTGGGCCAAGGACCTTCGATGGTCCCTGAGCCACAGGCAGCCTCTGGAGCCCTCCCACAAGCACCTGCTACTGCAGGTCCCCAAGCAGAGCTCAGGCAGAGCTCTGTGAACTGAGCAGAGTATACACCAAATGCTTACATCTGTAAAACTTTATTGCAAGCCAGGTGTGGTGGTGCACTCCTGTAATCCCAGCACTAAGGAAGCTGAGGCAGGAGGATCCTTACAAGTTCAAGACCAGCCTGAGCTACAAAGTGAGCTCAAGGCCAGCCTGAACCACATAGTGAGACCCTGTCTCAAAAAGAAAAAAAAAAATCAGAGTAAAAGATAGTCACGATGAATCCCCCTCAAGCTATTCCCTCCGGCTTCAAACACAGCGCTGCCATCATTCCTGACACCTCAGGAAGTGTTCTGGAGTCCTCGTGGATGTCTCTGTGAGGTGTGAAGAAAGACACAGTCACTGCAGCTCCCAAACGCCCTCGAACACACGGAAAGTCGGGCTCGGAAATATATGGCCACGGGGTCCTCGGCCACGTTCTTCAGCAGGTCTGCCGCCTGCCACTTCTTGCTGCTCCCTAAAGTCGCAATGACCATGGGAAGTAACTGAGCTGACTCAGGACCTTGAGGCCGCTGTCACAGTGCAACTAAAGACACTCAAGAAGGAGGAAGTCCCCATCTGCTTCAGAAAGTGACAAGAATGAGATGCCAGGTGTATGCAGGGCATTAGTGGCAATGTGTCTTTCCCTCTGATGTTCTTTGTAAAATATGTCAATGCTCACTGTCATTCTGGATCACACCGCATGCAGGGTGTGTCGCACCAGCAGTAGGTGGGGTCTGTTACCGCAGAAGCTGAGTCGGACCTAGGCGGTCTTGGGTTTGGATGAGGTAACCAGAGAAGACAGGGAGGGGTCACGGCTGGCTTGCAGTTCTCACGGCAGGATCCAGTCTCTGAGCTGCTGGGTGAGGGGAAAGTGCAGATCTCCACCCCGCTGGCTCTTGGATAAAAGAGCTTTTGGAAACAGGCCTTACCCTTTCAACTCATTAGGGGATCCCTAAACATAAGCTGAATAAATTTTCTCAAACACCTACAGCATCTAAAGGGCATTCCTCACAATGAATCACACACTTCTAAACCACTTTGTCAAAGTCTTCGCCTGACGGTAAGTCAAAGTGAGTCAGAAGGAGCCAGGAGAGAAGGGAGGCTGGGCACTGAAGGAGGGGGCACTCCCAACACAGCTCTGTCCCTTTTTAGCTACTTTCCCCACAGGATGTGCTCTGAGCGGCGTTTGTGGGAAACAGTTTCTCCAAGTGTTGCTGTGCGTTGTTTGTGCCTTGTTCTAGACAAGGGTGTGGCAGAGCTTCAGGGCACTGGTCTCAGCCCACAACAAGGACTGGGCAAGCAAAGGGGTCAGAAGAAAGTAAATAACAACCCTCCACCCGCTCAGCGGACTAAGCACACGGATGACAATAACCCACCAATGGCTGCTGCTAACACATCCCTCCATGCTATGTCTTTGTGTCTGCTTTTTTGTGTTCTGTCTGTATCCAGCCCCAGAACAGAAGCTTCATGAAGGCCTGTGTCTTAGTGACTTTTCTCACTGCTGAGACAAAATACCCAATGCCAAATGTTAATGGAGGGAAGGTTTATTGAGCTCACACATTTTAGAGGTTTTGATCCATAATTGGCTGGTTCCAGGGCAGGCTGGCTTTGCAGAAAAACAAGAGTTCATGGTGGGCAGAAGACAGCAAAATCAACACCTGACCTTAACAGTCTTTCTGCCCTTTATACTCCCTCTGGGCTGCTGGGCCCAGTGCTGTGCCAAACCAATCAGTGATCGGACCACATACCCTTAATCCTAGCACCACACACTCCAGATCCAGCCACGGCTGGAAAGCACCACCCCCATGATGGCATGGGGCTTTGGGGGACATCTAGACATAAGCCGTAACAGCCAGAGCTGCTGTCCAGTTGTTGGCTTCCTGACACGTAGCACGATGCCTAGCATACGGGACGGGACACGCTCAGTGGGTTTTTGCTGAAATGTGCCAAGCTCTCCTTTCAACTCCTTGATGGGTTGCTTCACTTCTTTCTCACAGTGACTCATGAGGTGGATAGTGTTTTAATCTCAGTTTAAAAATCAAAGGCTGAAATAACTGAGGAACAGGGAGGCTAAATAGCCTGTTCTAGGTCAACAGGTAATAAATAAGGAGACTAGAAGACCCCCAGGCATCCTGACAGGCACCCCAAATCTTCACTTAAAATGCAAATTCACCAGCCAGGTGTGGTGGTGCACACCTGTCATCCCAGCAGTCTGGGAGGCTGAGGCAGGAAGCTCACAAGTTCAAATCTAATCTGAGAAATTTAACAACTTAGGGAGACTCTGTACAAAGTCCTGGGTTCAATGCCTGCTACTGCAAAAAATAACTTTTTAAAATGCATAAAAAATGAATCAGAATCTTTGAGTCTAAATGAATTAACAAATCACATTAATTGAGATTCCTCCAACCTCCACTTCCTTGCATTCAATCAAGGAGGCATATTTCCTGTTATTGCCTTTACTTTATCGATGAGGAAACCGCAGAATAAAAAGGCTGAGAAGCCACTGAGGCAGGGCTGAGCTCAGGTGTGAATGCAGAGATCGAGCCACACACACACACTGGCCGCCTCTGAGCGCCTGCTTGTGATTGCAGCCTTGAAGTCTGCATTCTGGCTCCTGTATATGACGGATTAGGCAGTGTCCCTGGGCTGTGCTGGCTTCTGTCTGGAATACACAGTACATTTAGTGATGGGGGAAGAGGAATAATGTGTCAGCATGGGCTGCCACCCCAAAACACTTCTAGACAGCATTTTCTACCACTGCAACAGGGAATGCTAAGGTCTCATGATAAAACAAGCGACACACAGGAGCACTGTAGATGTGTTGTGGAGCGTGCGTGCGTGTGTGTGTGTGTGTGTGTGTGTGTGTGTGTGCGTGTCTACTACAGATCAAACCAGGCCTTAGGCATGCTAACCAAACAATCACTGAGCCATAACTCCAGCTCCAATCTGTTATTTAGTTAGTGACTATTTGGCCCCAGGGCTCAAACCCAGGGCCTTTACACTGCATTCACCCTCAGCCCTTTTTGAAGTCTGCTCATTGAGAAAAGGGCTCGCCAGAACACAAAGTTGCCAGGCTGGCTCAAATTTTGACTCCTCCTGTTTCAGCCTTCACGAGGGCTAGGATTCCAGTTGTGCCACCCTTTCCAACTCCAAATCTATTATTTTTTAAGCAAACATCTAAGAACTTCTCAGGTCACAGATTTGTCATGTGCTAAGCAGAGACTGTTACACTTAGAGCCTTGCACAGTCCAGCTAAACTCTCCACCACTGAGCGCCAGCCCCAGCCCCCAAGGAAAACGTGCCTGTCCAAGGCAGTCAGTAACGCCGGTGAGCAGCTCACGGATGTTCTGTTTTGTCTGTGGAGAATAACAGTACGAATGACCGGTAACATTCACTGCGCTCAGCCATGCCGGAACCCGGCTGGAGCCGCTGGGACCCCAGGGCTCCCACTCCCACAACAGATGTGTCACTTAGCAGCTTCATTCAGCTGCAGCCAGACGGAAAATGAAACCCAAGGATGGGACAGAGCTATTGTCAAAGCCACAAAGAAGTCACTGAGCAGAAACAGAGCAAGGTCTTACCCAGCTGCCACCACAGCACCGAGGACAATGGCGAAGACGCTGACCACGATGCCCAGGGAGTGCTGCTTCCTGCATGAGGAAACGGGGAGGGGGAATAAAAATACAGGTTTTGAAATGGACCGATGTGGCCTCAATAGCTCCATACCTAGAATCTAACTATGTGACACAGTCGCTAAAACTGAAAATCAGATCAAATTTGTTTCATAAGCCATTTTCACAATCTCATTACAAACTAATGTCTCTGTGCTCATCTGAGAGACACTAGGACCAAACCAGAAGAGGACTGGGCTCGGGGTCTGGTTTTATGGACCTTGGCGGAGCATGGAAAGGTTTAAAAAAAGTGAGGTTCAGGCGGAGGCTTCTGTCAGCAAGCTGCCAACTAAACTTCATCTTTATGTAACTGTCACAACACAATCCATAGCTGCCTTTCTCAATGTCACCTTTGTGAGAAATTTTTATAGCAGTAGTATGCAAGTTAATTTATTCTAATATCATAAGCACTGCATCAGAATCGCCTTCCTGGATAAGCCCCGCTGCGACCCCAAATGCACAGGGACCCTTTCCTTCTGCATGCCAAAACTGGTGTTTGTTCCATGGAGCTCAGCAAACAGATTTGTCTCTGTCTTGAGATGGTTGTTTCTCCTTTCATAATTCTATAACAAAAAAGTGGCTGGGGATTTAGCTCAACAGCTCATGTGCCTGCCTGCACATGCGAGATCATGAGTTTGATCCCCCGTAGCAAAAAAAAAAAAAGTATTATTTGTCTAATGTAAAGCGATACTTTTTAAAAATCCTTCATCAAGCCGGGGATTTAGCTCAGTGGCATAAGCGCCTGCCTTGCAAGCATGTGGTCGTGAGTTCAATCCCTGGTACAAAAAAAAAAAATCCTTCATCAAGCTTTAATGGATCAGGGGCTAGGGCTAGGGATTTCTTTGCAAGCACATGGTCATGAGTTTGATCCCCAGTACTGATTAAAAAAAAAAAAAAGTTTTAGTGGATCACAGAAGCAAGAAACTGACTTTAATTCAATAACTTTTGTCCTTGGGTAATTACAACTAATAATTCAAATCGACTACCTGGAAAACCAGTTGGATGGCAAGAGTTCACTAGATAAAAAATAATGCAGGGGGGGCTGGGGATTTAGCTCAGTGGCATAAGCGCCTGCCTTGCAAGGGTGTGGTCGTGAGTTCGATCCCTGGTGCCGGTAAAAATACAAAAAAAAAAAAAAAAATGCAGGGGTAGGAACACGAAGGTGATCAAAGAGAAAAGAAAATTCACCCGAGTATGACAGTCTCCAGGAGCAGAGTGAGCGGGATGGTAAACTTCCTGAGCACGGTGAACATCGGCAGGCTGTCAGGGAAAGATTGGAGCGGACGTCAGATGAGCCGCGATGGTTGGTCTTCTTGTTTGAATCTGTCTTGTGTTTTTTTCACTAAATCTGCTAATCTTCCAAATTAAGAAATAAATCCTCACAATTATGGTCTGTTGATTTTCAACAAGGGTATGATATAGCAGGGAAAGAAGAGTCCTTTCAACAAATGGTGCTGAGACACCTGAACATCCGCATGGAAAGAGACTCAAAGCCAAGTCTAGTGGTGCACACCTATCATCCCAGCATTCTGGGAGGCTGAGGCAGGAGAATCACAAGTTCACGTTCAGCCCAGGCACCTTAATGATTTAATGATATCCTGTCTCAAAATTTAAAGGGGGGGCAAAGAGGTAGATGATTGCAAAGGCCCTTGGTTCAATCCATGGTACAGTGCAGTGCAGTACAGAAAGAAAAAAATAAGGAGCAAGCTGAACTCCTACCTCACACCATATATAAAAAACTGACTTGAATTATTTCAAGAACCAAAATGTAGGAACTATAAACTCTATATAAACTGTAAAACTCTTAGAAGAAAGTAGAGGAATACATCTTCATGACCTTGGGTCAGTCTTCTCAGATATAACCCTGTAAGTGCAGTCAACAAAAGAGAAATTAGATAAACTGGACTTCATCGGAATTAAAAAGCTGTCTAAATGGATACATAAAATGAGATATACAGGGGCAGTGGAGTATCAGCCAGCCTTAAAAAGGAATGAAGTTCCGATACAATGCACATGATGAACCAAGAAAATGTCATGCTACATGAATAAGCCAGACCAAAAAATAAATAAATAAATACAAATGCAAAAGGTTCCCATGGTATGAATCATTCAGAGTAGGCAAGCTTGCAGAGACAGAAAGTAGACAGAGATTACGGGAGGTATGGGGTAAGGGGAGCAACGATTTATTGTTTAATTGATGCAGAGTTTCTGCCTGGAATGATAAAAAAATTCTGGAAGTGGATTATGGTGACAGCTACACACCATTGTGAATACACTTAATGCAGGTGAATCGCACACTTAAAATGGCTACGATAGTAGGTTTATGTGATGCATATTTCACCTAAAGTATTAATTTTTAAAGATTTAAAACTTTAGTGTTTTAAAAGAGCTTGGTACAGTGGTGCATGCCTGTACCCCCAGCACTTGTGATGCTGAGGCAGGAGGATTGCTGTGAGTTCCAGGGCAGTCTGGACTACACAGTGAGATTCTGTGTCAAAAAAAAAAAAAAAAGAAACAAAGAAAGAAACAAAAGGAAGAAAGAAAGGGAATTAAAATAAAAAGAAACTCCAAAACTGAACTGAACTTTGTAAATCATACATTTTTTCTAGGATAAAAGCACATATAACTCAGTAATAATTAACAACCTTACTTAAAACAGGCAAAGAGTCTGAACAGACGTTTCTCTGAAGAAGATACAGAAGGGAGCATGGCCGTATGCTCAAGATCATTCGTCAGCAGGAAAACAGAAATCAAAACCACAACGAGACACCCCTTCATCACCACTAGAGTGACTGTAACAGGAATAAGTCTGGCAGGGAGGCAGAGGAGGTGCAACCCTGGTTGGAATGCAAAATGGCGCTGGCACTTTAGAAAACAGTTACTGCAGCTCTTTAAAGTGCTACACGGTGCCAAGCATACACAATTGTAATCCTAGCACTCAAGACGCTGAAGCAGGAGGATCTCTGCGAGTTCAAGACCAGCCTGGGTTACAAAGTGAGCTCAAGGCCAGCCTGACCTGCATAGTGAGACCCTGTCTCAAAAAAGACAAATAATAAATAAGTAAATAAAGTGCTACATGGGGAACCACCAGATGACCTAGTGACTCTCCTAAGATTATACCCAATCAGGGTCAATCCTATCCTTTCAACTTATCAGGCCAAAATCCAAAGTCTTTCTTTCACACCCTGAAAGTTATTCATCTTGATGCTGTTTCCTTCATTCAAAATCTAGTCTGTGTTCAGACCGTGGCCTCCAGGTATCATGTAACACTGAATGTAACCAGGAGAGAAATAGAAGGGAACGTGCAAGGTGACCCATCATGCTACAGAAAGCAAGAAAGTCACCAGAGACTACTGGGGCCACAAAATTCAACCCAGAAGAATTCCCAGTGGCCTGGCATGGGCTGGTTTGAACAGCCAAAAAAATAGCTTTATAAAGAACGGGAACATCATATTAGCAAAACAGATCAGTGGAAGAAATGGCCCAGGAACAGAGCCACAGAAATACAGTCAACTGATCTTTGACAAACAGGCAAAGGCAAGTCAATGGAGAAAGACAGACCTTGCAACAATGGTGCCCAAACAAATGGATACCCACAGGTCAAAAATTGAAATCATACCTTCCACAAAATTAACCCAAAAGGGATCAGAAACTGACACGTGAGAAGGAAGCTATAACCTTCTGGATGATAATAGAAGAAACTCTAGGTGGCCTTGGGTTTGGTGAGGAGTTTCAAATATGAAATCAAAAGCACAAACCACAAAAGAGAAAAATTAATCATGGAGCTTCGTTAAGAACCTCAGGGCTGGGGATTTAGCTCAGCAGCATAGGTGCCTGCCTGGCAATCTCAAGGTTGTGAGTTCAATTCCCAGTTCAAAAAAAGAAAAAAACTTCTGCTCTGTGAAAGTCAGTCTATGTTGAGGCATAAATATAAGAAAAAGTCAACTTTTTGTATTTTTGAGACAGGGTCTCACTGTGCAGTTCAGGCTGGCCTTGAGCTCACTTTGTAGCCCAGGCCAGTCTTGAACTTGCAACAATCCTCCTGCTTCAGCCTCCCGAGTACTGGGATTATAGGCATGTACCACCATGCCCCATGAAAAAGAAAAATTTTTAACTTTCCTAAAAACATCATCAAATTTAACTCAGAGTAACAGCTTTTTTTTTTTTTTTTTTTTTTTTTTTGGTCTTTTTTGAGATAGGGTTTCACTCTGCAGTTCAGATTGGTCTTGAACTCACAGCAATCCTCCTACCTCAGCCTCCTGAGTGCTGTAATTACAAGTGTATGCCACCACACCTGGCCTCAGTTTACTTTCCCAAATTACAAACTATAACCACCTTCACCACATAGCCCAAGCCATATTTTGGAAAACCAATTGTAGTCCTTGAGCTGATGGAAGCCAAGGGTGAGCAACCTCCCACCAACCACCATGCTTCACTGTACCTTAATTTACTGGTGCTTGATAATCCACTTAAGTGGTTCCCAACATAGAGGAGGGGTAGAGGAAACAGCTTCAGTTGAAAAGAAAAGAAAGAAAATTTGGTTAGATCTCCAAAAACGCATTCTTCTCCACACGGTAAAAATGGTGACACCTGCATCCCATCGATAACCAGAGCATTTGCATTCCTTTGCCTGCAGTGACTGAATTTTCCAGAATCCAAAATTCATGCACAAGTTTCCCCAAATGACCCGAATAGGTAGGTGTCCTAGGACATCTAATACCCAGGGAGGGGTGAGGAAGACAACTGTAAAGACCTAACACCTGGACCCTGCCCGCATCGTACAGTATGGACAGGGACCACTGGGGAGCGGGAACTGAGCCCAGCTGAGTCGGGGCGTGGAGAGAGGGTACTTACACAGCCTCCAGGCAGAGCCACAGAGGACTGCAGAGAGGCGGCAGGCTTCCTTCTGTGCCTGCCTGCACTCTTTGGGAGAAAGGAAAACACAATCCTCTCATTACTGGAACATCACAGGGTTTGTGGTCATTTTAACAAGCTGCAGGGCTGGGACAGAGCACTTGCCTTGCATGCACAGGTCCTGAGTTCAATTCTCAGTACCACCAAAAAAGAAAGAAAGAAAAAAAACTCACCAAAAAGCTGTGTACACTGGGCACGTACCTTTGGAGTTTGTTTCAGAGGCCCACAGTGATGACTGATCTACTACTACATCAAACAATGTAAGAGCCAAACTTGAATTAGGTTCATTGAACTCTAAGCTTCCGAATTATTTTCCATCAAAACAAACCATTCCAAGTATATTGGTGAAACAAACAAAAATGTAAGGTCTTCTTCATAAGAAAAAAATAGGGGGCTGGGGATTTAGCTCAGCGGCATAAGCGCCTGCCTTGCAAGCAGGCAGTCATGAGTTCAATCCCCGGTACCAATAAAAAGGAAAAAGACAAAAAAAAAAAAAAAAGAAAAAAATAGAATCCTTTGTTAAGATAACTTGGAGCTTTTAAAATTGTATAATAATCCATTGCTATCATAGTGACTTCGACATTTCTTTTTCCATTAAAAAGTAGCTGGGCATGGTAGAAAATGCCTGTATCTAGCATTCAGGAGGCTGAGGCAAGAGAATCATCACAAATTCAAGGCCAGCTGTTAAGATTTGTGTCTGGATGTCCCCCCAAGCCTCACACAGTCCTGGGAGCAGCCTTTTAGGGACAGCTGGATCTAGAGTTTGTGATTGGCTCATTGTCTAGTGCTGGAATTGGGGATGTGAGCGCTACATTTATACGTAGCCTACATATAATATAAGGGAGGGAAAAGGCTTGCTCTGCCCCCTTTGCTCTTGTGGCTTTTGTTGTCTTTCTCTGCCCCCATGAACAGCTGCCCCTCTGCCATGTGCCACATGCCTTGGAGCCTGCTGTTATGAACTGAACCTCTAAAAACTGTGGGCTAAATAAACCTATCACCCTTTAACTTTGGGTGTCAAGTATTTTGTCTCAGCAATGAAAGAAAAGTAATCAAGACATCAGCTCAGATTACACAGTGAGTTCAAGACCAGTCTAAATTATATGGTGAGACTCTGACTCCAAAAAAAAAAAAGTCAGGTAGAGAAGTGAAAAAAAATCAATAAGTTATATCATGTCCAGAACAAATTCTCTATAATGAATGTGATCATTATGTATATCTAAACTGTACCAGTAAGATCTGAGTAGAGGAAAATAAAAGAGAAGATAACAAACCCAGGCCTTGGCCTTTTACTAGTGACTAGTTACTGGTTAACAGCCTACAAATGACACAACAATAATACAATTTAGGTATTAAGAGCTTTGAAAGATTTGCATATAGCCCGGAATGATGGTGCATGAGTGTAACCCCAGCACTGAGGGAGGCTGAGGCAGGAGAACTGCAAGTTCAAGTCCTACGGGGGCAGCTGAGGAGACTCTGTCTCAAAATAAAAAGTGCAGAGGCGGTAGCCTGAGCACCCCTGGCTTTGATCCCTAGAATAATAATAATGATAACTTTTTTTAAAGGTTTGGATATCAAAAAGGATGAGTTGCCCTCATTTTTCTATATAATTCAAAATAAAAATAATATTGACTTCCAGTTTGGGCAAGCAGTGCAGCAGATGATTTGCAGAACAACTTAAAAATGCTAGTTAAATACTTTAAACCTTCATCAAAGCATGATGCCAAAAGAATCTTCTGCCTAAAGAAGGGAAAACAGGGCCAGGCATGGTGTCACATACCTATAATCCCAGCGCTCAGGAGACTGAGGCAGGAGGGCCACTTCAAGTCTGAGGCCAGCCTGAGCTACAACATGAACTGCATAGCGTGGCCCTGCCTCAAAAAGCTAAACAACAAAACAGAAGAAGAAGGGAAAACAAACAGAAGCCCAGAGAGAAACAATGGCAGCTTGAAGACAGCAGAATTCTACCTTCAAATTTCAGCCAAACTGGAACGCTACCCCCAAAATACCTTTCAGAAACAAAAGTAAAATCTGAAATTTTTCTCAGATGTTAAAGGGCAAAATTACAGCAGATCTAATTTCCTATGTCCTCATCAGCTTTGACCCTAGAATAGGGCAGCAGTCTGGAAGATGGCTTGTAATGCTTTTACCCAGTGATATGGGCAGGTTCTGCAGGAAAAGGAAGTGAGGCACAGAGAGAGACAGACGGGCTGGGGGGTCACAGCTCCCAACTGTCAGATCTGGACTGCAGGCTGCTTGGGATTGGCTAAGGCTCAGTGAGGAGAGAGGGTGGCGATCTGTTTACACAGCCAGTTAGAATACAGCTCACTGCCTGAATGGAGAAACCTCTGGCCAAACTTGAACCATGTATGGCAGCTGCTTTAAGCCAAACTTAATTCAACTTATCACAGAGAGAAACTATGGGAATCCATCACAGCAGAACACAGGAAGTGTGAGATGCAAAAAGGAAAGAAATGCAAAGGAAATGGCAAATAAGTAAGCATGTATCTAAACATAAAATAAATAAATATAGACTGAGATTTAATAAAGGTAGACTCTTAAGGTGCTTGATGACAAAAGCATAGAGTTAGGAGAGGTACAGAGAATTAAGGGATACCTTTACTCATCAGCTTTGGAATTTGATAATTTAATTATGCCTGTTGTGATTTCCAATATAATACTGAAAGCATTGAGCCAGAAAAGATTCACTCACCTCATATTCTTAAACGTTTTAATTCACCAGGAAGGGTTAGCAACTTAAACTTTTAAGCATCTAGTGACAGCACCTCAAATATATAGATAAAGCAAAAAACCAAAGCACAATCAAAACCTGACAAACACACCAAAAGAAAAAGACAAACCCACAATCAAGGGTGACAGGTGCCTCCCATTCCCCATGCTTCTCTTTCACCCAGAAGAATCTTTATTCCTTCTCAAAACTGGGGGAGCTCATTTACTATTGTAGTTAAAACGAAGCAGCTAGGCATGGTGGCACATGCCTGTAATCCCAGCACGAGGGAGACTGAGGCAGGAGGATCACAAGCTCAAACCCAACCTGAGCAGTTTAGCAACTTATCATGCCAGGTCTCAGGACGGAAAAATAAAAGGGCTGGGGATGTAGCTCACTGAGAAGGCCCTGGGTTCAATCTCCAATCTCCAACATTAGAAGAAAAAAGAAAGAGACAGAGAGAAGCTATGCAGCTTCCAAGACTAAATTATAAACAATGCCATTGTGACCTTGCTGTCCAGAACATTGATCCTTAAAAACTCTGACTAGGGGGCTGAGGATTTAGCGGCATAAGCACCTGTCTTGCAAGCAGGCAGTCGTGAGTTCGATCCCCGGTACCGATAAAAAGGAAAAAGACACACACACACACACACACAAAAAAAAAAAAAAAAAAAAAAAAACTCTGACTAAAAAAAAAATCAGCCCAAAAGAAAAACAGACAAAAGCCTTTGAGAGCTACTTCACAGAGAAGGCTATCCGACTGGAGACTCAGGAAGCAAACGGTCCTAGCTGGAAGACATGTCATCTTACTGCTGAGAAACAGAGTGGGGAGATTTAAAAATGAAAAACTGCTCAACCTCGTAAGGAAGCTGGGAAATGACAAAGGCCAAAAGATGTCACTCTACACCCAGCAGATCGGTAGGTTGTTTTTGTTTTGTTTTGTTTTTTGTCTTTCCGAGGCAGGGTCTGGCTGTGCAGTTCAGGCTGGCCTTGAGCTCACTTTGTAGCCCAGGCTGGTCTCGAACTTGCCATGGTCCTCCTGCCTCAGTCTCCCCAGTGCTGGGATTACAGGCGTGTGTCACCACACCTGGCATTTATAAGCACACTTTAATATGAGTAGCAAACCAAGGAACAGTCAGAATGAGAGGTAACCAGAATCCTGCACTTTCATCCCAAGAATGAAGTGAAAAACAGAAGAGTGTGCTGCTATTTACCAATGCCGAGGACACGTGGATGGTAGGAGCAGCAGCTCCACCCCTGGTGAACACCCCAGATGGCGTGTGCATGCACACGCGTGTGCGTTCACATGCTAAAGCTCACACAGAGTGTCACACTTCAGTGGGACCGCATTGGGAGAGAGGACTTTTAAAGAGGTAACTAAGACTGAGGTCAGCAGGGCAGGCCTCAGGCTATCAGCACTGGTGTCCTTCTAACACAAGGAAAATACCCTAGGAGTATGGAGAACGCGCACACACATGCAACACACACACACGCACAAATGGGAACAGCTATGAAGGGACAGAGGGGAGACCTTCTGCAAGCCAGCCCACTGGCTCCCTGGCTGGCACATTTCTGTGGCTTTGGCCACTCTGTGGGTGCTACTGTGTGACAGCAGCCAGGGCTAAGCCACGGGCACTGAGACCTAAGTGTGTTCAGAGAAGTAATTTTTATTTTTCTACCTAAACTAGAAACAACCCATCCCACCCTGAAGAACACAGAAGTAATCTGTGGTCTACATCTACAAAGAAAAAGAAAACCTGGGTAAATGTAGCCATTAGAATATTATTATTTTTTTCCAAATCCGTTTTATTTCAAAGAGAAAAAGAAAAAAACAAACAAGCTTTCAAAAGAAGTCAATCAGGGGTAACAACAGTACATACACTGCGCATTGTCACCCCCAAATCATTCACCCAGAGCACAAGACATCTGCGTTCAATTGTCTGAACAATACCAGCACAAAGTTTTCTCTTCGGTAAACTCAGAGACATCAGTAGCATAACTACCTTAACTACGTTTTAGGGTCTGGGATTTAGCTCAGTGGCATAAGCACCTGCCTGGCAAGCACAAGGTTGTGAGTTTGATCCTGGTACCAAAAAAAAAAAACCACCAATTTTTTTATAGACATATACACACATAGGTATATATGTTGTTTCTTTCAGCTTCTCACAGTTATTGTAACAACAAGAATAATGGGAGAGAAAGACTCTGTAATCCTGTTTCATGACCTACATAATCATTTAAAGGTTAATAATTCATTCAACTGTACAATCAGGCATGATGTCTTTTTGTCGATACGTATTTCACAATTTTGAAATTCTTTCTTTTTTAGGGGGTAGTTTTTGGGGCAAGATCTTACTATGCAATTCAGGCCGGCCTTGTACTTCGGAGCCTAGGCTGGCCTCTATCTTACAGTGATCCTCCTGCCTCAGCCTCTTCAGGGCTGGGAAATTACAGGCATGAGCCACACATTTGAAATTCTTAAATTATGTTAACATGTCTAAAAATTATACTATATAAGAGAAGTGTCACAGACCAACAACAGTTTGCTATCTTCCCATGATGGTTAGATAGATGACTTTTATATACTTCATCTTGTCTTGTTTCTTTCTGGGGCTGTCCCCATCAGTAGGGAAGAAGCCAGTGCAAAAGGCACCAGCATTTTCCCTTGTATCTAGGTGTCCCAAAGCTTCACAAGAGGGGCTTTTCAGAGGCTGCTGGACCTAGAGTGTGGGATGTTAGGACCAAGGAAGAGTCATCGCTACATCGCTCTGCTGATTGGTTGAACATAGTTGTGGGAATTACAGGAAGACCCTCGGGGGTGAGGGCTACCTGCCCAGGACAGAATAAAAGGGACAGAAAAAGAGCTGCTGGGCTCACTCATTGTCGCTGGCTGCTTTGCTGCCTGCTCCTGCCCTGCCATGGGCTGTTTCTCCCCTGGGACGCCCCTCTGCCATGTCGCTCTGCCTTGGAGCCAGCCAACTATGAACTGAAACCTCTGCAGACTGTGAGCCAAGCCATCCTTCCCTCCTTTCATTTTGGGTGTCCAGTACATTGTCTCACCAGTGAGAAAAGTAATTAGGACACCAGACATTAGAGACAAACAGGAAAGAAATCATGTGACACCCTCACTCTCAAAATTCGTGTGCAGTTAAAACTCCCTAAACCCAAGGGCCATCATAATCCCTTATTATGTCATCTGCAATACGGGAATTGCTCTAAGAATTCAACGGCCACTCCCACATCAGACAGCCAGCAGCTGTTCATAAAAGTTGATTCCAGGGCCAGGGATTTAGCTCAATGGCATAAGCGCCTGCCTGGCAAGCACCTGCTTGTGAGTTTGATCCCTGGTACCAAAAAAAAAAAAAAAAAAAAAAAAAAAAAAAAAGGTGATTCCATTCCATATTCCCAGGAAGGAAAGGCAAACCTTATGATTCTAGTTCCATGTAGCAAGAAATTGTGCATTTCAAAAAAAAAAAAAAAAGAAATTGTGCATTTCAACATATATATAAAACTGCATTCTCATTTCACTCATAGATTCTATTAATCCCAGCTGCAGAGGAAAATGAAAGCCAGATGAGCAAAATAGTGCCCAGGGCTAAATCCAATCTATCTCTCTTGCTTATGCAAATAAAAGTTTAATTGGAACTCATCTACACTGGTTCACCCCTAAGGGTGCCTTCAGGGGACAGTGCCAGTGGACCAGCTCAGCAGCGATGGACTGTCCCTTGATGAGACAGGCTGCCAACCTTTGTGTCATTTCAGAAGTTGCACAGTACTTAGTGTTAATTGCTAAGCATATGCTTTTACAATTATTGCATGATATAAATGCACAGTTGAAGGATATACAATTTTAACTAGCAAGAACCTTCTACTCAGTGCAAGCAGGAAGCACAGTACATAAAGCAACAGACCTGCATGAGCAGGCCCACGATTCCAGTTTCCGTGTCTTACATCACTTACCTTTACAGGAATTTTCTTGTCAAAGTCAGGAAAGTGAATGATTTTATTTAGCTTGGCTACATACAGGATCATGATGGTGGCTGCCATCTAAAGAAAAAGAAAAGAAACTACAGCAAAACATCCAGAAAGATTGTTTGAGGCACAATGACATCACCAGATGAAAAGAGATTCATCAAAAAGAAAGAAAGCCAAGCAAAAATTTTTTTCATGTTCCAGGAAAAATAGATAAATAGGGGGCTGGGGATTTAGCTCAGCGGCATAAGCACCTGCCTTGCAAGCAGGCGGTCATGAGTTGGATCCCTGGTACCGATAAAAAGAGAGGGAAAAAAAAGATAAATAGATAAATGAGGACAGCATGTGGGAATTGCTCGCCTCGCCACTGTAGGATTCCGTCAGGACTACAGGCAAAATGTGTAACATTGGGGCTGGGGATTTAGCTCAGCAGCATAAGTGCCTGCCTTGCAAGCAGGCAGTCGTGAGTTCGATCCCTGGTACCGGTAAAAAACGAAAAAGACAGAAAAAGACAAAAAATGTGTAACATCAAATAGACGGGCACGCATGCCTTGTCTTGGACTCTAAACCAGGGATTGGGACATGAGGGATCGGTATCCCCAAGAGTGACCACACATCTGGGAGGCCACACACTGACCTTGGACCCCGAGTGCCACATGCCCAGCGTGAGTCACCAGCCCCAAGAAGGGCCGAGGGGAGGGCCAGTCTTACACAGGAAACTCTGCACCAAACACATTTTTTTTTTAAGTCCAATATTTGGGCTGGGGATGTAGTTCAGTAGCAGAGTGCTTACCTAGCTCACGGAAGGTCCTGGCTTTCACCACAGCACTGCCACAAAACCAAAACTCTAGTATTTCCGTAACACAGAGAACAAGGTAAGAGGGCAAAGAAAGAGGGAATTTTTTCCATGGGATTCACATTTCTATTCAGTCTAGTACAATAAAAATGTCTCATTTAACTTTCTGTGGGTCTGGACTAAGCATGGTGGTACACACCTGTGATCGCAGCACTTGGAGGAGGGACAAGAACACTGCCATAAACTGGAGCCCAGCCCGGTTATAATTCTAAATCTTAATGAGTTTACCAATATTTATGTAGTGAGTTCAAGGCCAGCCTGAACTATCTAGCAAGACCTTGTCTCAGAAAACAGACAAATACTCTACACTAAGTATATTGAAAATACCCTGTATTATTATTTTGGAATAAACTCAATGTTCATCTTCTTATGTAACTTTTACAGCATATTTAATTTTCTTCATATTAGGATGCAAGGGCTGGGGATTTAGCCTAGCAGTTCAAGTGCTTGCTTGGAAAGCGCAAGGTCGTGAGTTCGATCCCTGTTACCAAAAAAAAAAAAAAAAAAAAAAAAAAAAATACTACAATGCAAAATTTTAAAAGCTACTTCAATGTGATTATAATTCTAAATCTTGATTTTACCATGAATTTACAGATATTTATGACAGGTTTATATTACTCGGGTCCATTCTAAATTAGAATTGGACTTCGGATTTTTGTCTCACTTTACATTTCTTGAAGAAATATACTAGCACTTAATTAAAATGTTTAATTAAGACTTTTAAATTGAGTCTCATGAGTCTCTTTCCTTACCCAGTTGCAGATCAGAAAGGCTTATAATTAAATGAATAGAAGCCAGAGGGTTACAAAATAAAATTTATTGGATTTGGGGATTCCTGAGGGTACATTCAAGTATTTTTCTATGTGTTTCTACATTAAAACATAAAGATATGTTTTTTGAATATGACATAATGTTTTCTTGTTAAGATTTTTCTCCTAGGGGCTGGGGCTGGGGATTTAGCTCAGCGGCATAAGCGCCTGCCTTGCAAGCAGGCAGTCGTGAGTTCAATTCCTGGTACCGATAAAAAAAAAAAACAGAAAAAAGATTTTTCTCCTAAAATAATTTGCAAAGACGTACTGATCAGCAAAACATCAAACCAGGATAATGTTTACTCATATATATGACTTATCCAGATACACAATTTAAAATTTAGCAAACAATTATACCTTGTATAATTTTAAGATTTTCTCCCTATAATCAAAGCAAATTCAAAAGCAATAACCACAAAAAAATCTTTGATGATAACTGTCGGCCTACTAGAAATCACTAACGTGTGACCAAAACAATAAACAAGCCACAAATTAACTTTAATGGGAAATTTCAGAAAGCCAAATGGCTTTAATTCAAAAGTTGACCCAAACTCACTCTTGTACTCACGAGCAAAAATTACAAACATGTTTTGCGAACATGTTTTGTTTGTCCCACAAAGATTTATAAAAATGTGAATCAGTGGTCAGCATTTAAGAATTTGGAGATTTGATGTAGAAATTCAAATTTCCTTTCTGTCAAGAATCTGAGAGGAGGAGGTTGCACTAAGGGAAAAGTGGGTCACACCTCATGGCTCAGCAGCACAGTGGCTTACCCCAGGTATCACCTCCACACTTCCTTGGGACCCGAATTCTCCCGCTCCCCTACTCTCAAGCCACTCATTTGTTACCTGCCAGCTTGGAGGCTTAGAATCTTTTGGATTAAAGGCATTAAAGTAATTGCACTCAGTTATATATAAACTGAAAATAAGCAGTTGTTTTTCCCACAAGAACAATTATTCTCAACCTATAGAATGAAATAAAATGTGTACCAAGGTTTCATGTTGCATTACCAGGAAAATGTGATCATCTGGCCCTTTGCCAGCTGAGTATCTCTGTAAGCCACCGTCTTCAACAAAAGCACTTAAACTGTAATTACGCACACGGAAGCTGTATTTTTTTTTTCACTTACCTGTCCAATTCCGAGAACAATCGGTGAAGGGAAGCTATAAAGAACACAGAATAACAAGTTAATTTAGCAACATATAAAAAATTGAAGACAGTATATAAAACATAATGACAGGAGCTACTAAAAATTCCTAGACAATGAAAACACTAGCAAATTCATTCACTTTTTATTTGTTCATATCTTTTTTATTGTTTAAAACTGATCACTGATTGTTAAACTTGGCAATATCTTTTGTCCTTTGTGGGTAAAACAGACAAAGAATTGTGTATAGAGAAAAAACAAAGAATCTGTTGATAAGTTATTAATGTTAATAATATAACTTTAGAAAGGACACTAAATACAAGAAGAGCTCTATAGAGAAACTATAATTTGGTATTAAAAAAATTGAAGAAGACCTCAATATAGGTTAGAAATTCAATGTTCTAATGAGATCTATTATCCTGAAACTAATTTATAGAATGAAAGAAATCTCAGTATGAATACAAACAAGCTAATCCTAACATTGAATAGAAAGGTAAAAGCCACCAAAACTAATCTTGCAAAACAATAAAGTTGGAGGAATGCCTCTAGCAGACATCAAGACAGCTACAATAAATGAGACCACATGGCAGGTGCACAGTGACAGTCCAATAGGACCAGGGGATGGAAAAGAGACGGGACAGATGCACGGACACGACATCAATGTACAACATGACACCAATGTACAACATCAATGATAAACACGACCCTGAGCGCAGTGAACAAGCTGCAGAGAACCTTGAATTCAGAGCCTGATCCCTACCTCACACCACACGGAAAGGGACAGCCATCACCTCACGCCATTCATCCACGCTCAGGCCTTCTTGGCTCCCACTCATTCTCTGGGGCTGCTAAAATATTAAAATATCACCAACATTGGTACATTAAAGGGGAAACATATCTACCTCAGCAAGGGTAGATAAAGAACAAACCAGAGAAAACAGACTGAAGGGCTGAACAGTTCCACCATGAGAATAAACGACCTGCAGCCGGGAGTGGCGGTATATGCCTCTACTCCCATAATCTCAGCACTTGGAGGCTGAGGCAGGAGAATTGTTGTGGGTTGATGACCAGTTTGGGTCATATGGTGAGCTCAAGTCAACCTAAACTACAAAGCAAGACCCTGTTTCAAAAAACAAAAACAAAAAAACAACTCTAGGGTACGTAGCTTGGGGCCCACTGTATCCCCCTTTCCGGGCATTCATTCCGCAGATGAGTCAGAAAGTGTCCTGACCCCAGCCCCAGCCCCAACCCCAAAGCAGCCTGGACACCCCAGGGCTGAGGATAAACTGCAGGGTCTGCATCCAGCTTGGTCCAAGCCCACCTTCCCCCATCCTGCCTGCCCAGGAGCATTCTCCAGTGCCCTCCTAAGGCATCTTGGGAGAGTACGGTCTCCGACAGAGGACAAAAATAACACAGCAAACAAACAGTAGGAGCAAACAGTAGGACAGTAACAACAAAAGCAGAGAGCAGCGGACAAGAAAGGCTTCCTAATCACAAGTCAAAGGTCTCGGAAAGAATGCACTCAGGTCTCAGAAAACTGCTCGAAACAACATAACTGCCACATAAATAAATACCTCCAGTGGCAGTAGACACTAAACAGCCACAGCAGAAAGCCAAGTGGCCCCAGCCAAGGTAATCCCCAGGGGGATCACAGACTGAAAAACAAGTGCACATGGAAGACAGACTGACAGCACCACAGAAGGCTAATTCCCGAGTTTGACATAAAGAACACAATAGAATGAGTCAAACATAAAAGCCAAATTCTGCCGGGCATGTGGCACGCACCTATAATCCCAGCACTCAGGAGGCTGAGGCAGGAGGATCGCTGTGCATTAGCGGGCAGTCTGTGCTACATAGTGAGTTTAAGGCCAGCCTGATCTACATGTCTAGGGCCTGTCTCAAAAAATGAATACATAAATAAATAAGCAAATTCTTCTTCATGACAAAGGGGAAAACAACTGAATCTTCAGATATAAAGCACACAGTTTAGATTAAAACCTATTAAAGAACTCAACAAGAGTAACAACAGAACCCCCTACACACAGTCACACAGAGATACACACTGCAGAGAGGAGGGTCACTGCAGAGAGGAAGGAAGGAAGGAAGGAAGGAAGGAAGGAAGGAAGGAAGGAAGGAGCGAGCGAGCTCTGGCCCTCATGAAACTCCAAGCCCAGTCAAGCAGGGCTGGGTTCAACTCCAGCAGCTAAAGCCACGGCCAGGTGGGCGGGCAGGGGGCAGGACCAGGAAGGACCCAACAGGCATTGTTCCCAAGGTCTATCAAAACTAAAACATGGGCATAAAATAAAGCTAATGGCTGTAACTTCTTAATGTCCTCACAACCTTTTACCCTGAAAAAGCCATTTTAGAAACAACGAGCCCTTGTGGGGAAGAAGAATACAGTTGCCCTCCACATACCAGTTCCCTCAGATCAAATCCTCCAGCAGGAAAAAGGTCGCATCCGTGATGAAGTGATGAACCGCGCAGCCCTCCCCCTTCCCTCCCCCTCCCCTCCTCCTCCCTGAGCAGCATCAGATAATGGCTATTTCACGCAGTATTTACATCACATCACGGGTGGTGAGCAATTTAGCGATTCTCGGAAGAGGGTGTGAGAGGCACAGGGACGGGGTGACATCAGGGGACCTGGGATCCATCCCCTACTCGGACCCAGGATGGTTACATTGACCTAGTGCAGCTCAGGTCCCTGACCGGATGTCACAGGCAGTCCTCTTACCCAAAGTGTGAGAACCCAGTGGACTCTTTCGACTTTCGACTAAACTGTGAGTCCAAGAACAGAAAAAAATAAATGAAAATATAAACCATCTATCATATTGTTCAGGCAGCTGAGTTAGTTAGAAATATTATAGGCAGTGAGACAGGGCTGGGCCCTCAAAGGAGCCAGTGCAGATACCTTACAACTGTGGGGGAGACAGACACCTCCTGCTGTGGGCCAGGCCTCAAGTCAAAGGATCAAACAAATGCATCCACATCCTAAAGATTGATATTCTAATTAGTTCCCTATCACCCTGGAGTCACTATCTCATCCCTCCAGGAGAAAGGTCACAGCTCCAAGAATGCCCGCTTCCTACGTGACTCACTTTCCCCTTTGTCCCTAATGTAATCAATTTTACCTGAACTATTGATCTTATTTGGCTAACTATAGTTATGGCCCACCTTATGCCCAGCTGCCTCATGAGTTCCCAGTTTTTCCCCACCTAGAAACCATCTCGCCCCATGAGTTTGCTCTATAAACGTCCCTGGGAAAGACAGATGCTTAGGCAATCCGCTGGGGACCCCTTCTGTCTCTCTCAGACGCAGGCTTTCTTTCTCTCAATAAATATATTCAACTCTTAACCTCCGCTATTCCTAAAATTCATTCTTCAATTTTAGAGAACACAAACTCATATCAGACATAGTAGGGGGAGTTTCAGTCCCTTATATCAGGAGGACCTGAATGATACATAACAGACTGGGTCATGGCTTTTCTTTACATTTCTTTTCTCTTCTCTCTTTTTTTTTTTTTTTTTTTTTTTTTTTGGTACCAGGAATCAAACTTGCGACCTCACGCTTATGTCACTGAGCTAAATCCCCTTTTCGTGGACCAGGGATCCAACTCATGACCTTGCACTTGCCAGGCAGATGCTGTGCCACTGAGGTAAATCTCTGGCCCATGGCTATACATATAACCACCCAAATGAGGAGCAGGGGGAGGAAGGACTTCCCTTGATTAAAACAATTTAGAAATTCATAACTGTGCATTGTGCATTGTCTGAGCCTCTATTTGATCTGGATTCAGGTGTTTTAAAAAGCACTAAAGCATCTTGGGGGACATTACAGATTAGGGATTTACTTATTTATTTATTTGTTTATCGTTATTTTTTTGGTCTTTTTTGAGACAGGGTCTCGCTAGGCAGTTCAGGCTGCCTGGAGCTCACTTTGTTACCCAGGCTGCAATAATCCTCCTGCCAAGTGCTGGGATTACAGGCATGCACCTCCACTCCTGGGTTTACATAATATATCTTGTTTCTTTCCCCCTCCCTATCACTTTGTCACAGCAACAGAGTTAATACAAGACTTTGTAAAGAATATCAACCACAGGCTCGAGGGTACAGTGCAGGGACCCGCACTCAGCGTGCATGCACAGCAAGTGCAAAGCCCTGGGTTCAAACTGTGGCATCACAACAAAAACACGGGAGCACCACAAGGTATCCCAAGCCCATGCCATCCCTCTACAGCTGCTGGACCACTGACCCAGTCCAGGCTGGGCCCCTCTCCCTGATACAGCGCAATCCCATTGGCTCGCTGCCCACGAGCCAGCCAGAGAAATCCTTGTAGGCACAGAAATCAGGTCCTCTCATTCCCAGGCTAATAGCTTCACAGGGCTCCCACCCAAGGTGATTAACACTGCTGGTCACACTCTCCCTGCCTCCTCCTGCCCAGGACCTGCTCTCCACACAGCAGCCAGTGCCAGCGGTCACCCTCTGGGGGACACCACACATGCAGGCCCCACACCCACCAGAGGCCTGGTCCAGGGCCTGCCGCACTCTCCCTGGCACTCATCGTGAAGGTCCACTTGTCCCCTCCCTGCCCAAAGCCTTCACTCTGCCATGCTGCAAAGTCGTCTCCTGGTTCTGGGCAGAAGGTCACCTCCAGATCACTGCTGGGTCAATGGCCTACCTAACAAAGCCTCCATGAACCGGCAGTGAGGAGGACCCCGGCCAGCTGACCCTGTGGCTCACCTACCCACCTGCCCATCCCTTCGCTGCTGTGTGCATCTGTGTCCGTGGCAGCAGCATCCTTCACAATAAAGACAGAGGGCTCAGCTGGCATGCTGCCCCCAGCTCCAGGTAACAGGAGCCACCCCAGGAGGCCGGAGGATCACAGGTTATCAGGCCTAGCCTGGGGGGACCTAGTGAGACTATGCCTCAAAAAGGCAAAAAAGGAAGGTTCTAAGCAGTAAAATTTCCCCAATAAGGTGGCCAAATCTGAAACCTTTGTTTCAAAAAGGCCAACAGGACTGGGCATGCAGCATGGCGGTAGAACATCTGCCTCGCATACAGGAGGCCCTGGGTTCAATCCCTGGGGCCACCGAAAAGGCGGGGTGAGGCTTGGCTTCGGTGACTGTGTTACTCAGAGCTATGCACCCTCTCTGTGCTCCCTTCCTCCTCTACAACCTGGTCACCTCCTGTAAACAGCCGGTAACGCAGATGGAGGCAAAAGAATTGCAAACTTAAGCCCAGCCCGGACAACTTAAGAGACAGCCTGTCTCGAAATAAAACGATTATAAAAGTACTCAAGTACTGGATGTGTGGCTCGGAATCGAGGTGCAGGGTTCAGTCCCCTCAGCTGCCCTGGTTTGTCTGCTCGCACCTCACTCCCCTGAAACTCCACCCGCCCACCTCGGGTTCTGCAGCTCACAGCTGCCTTCTTGGTGCACAGTAAATATCTGTGGGTCTGTTTTGTCGAATGTGAAACGAGGCTGCAGACTTGGCTCTCGGGGCTCCGGGGTAAGGGTCTGCCTCGGAAGACCGTCTTGCAGCGCTGGGGTTCCCAGAGGCCTCACACAAAGGCTCGCAGTCACCCCGGTTCGCGTCTGAGGAAATTGCTGACTGACTACCTGACCGACCTGTCCTGAGAGCAGAGCTGGTGAGTGCCGGGGCTGGGTTTAAACCTCGTTCTTTCCAAACTGCCGGGGACACCAGCAGCATTAAACAGGATTTTCTGGTTCTTACAAAGAGATTGAAGGAAGCAGGTTTACTGCTCACTAATCCCCAAGCAGCCGGCATCACCAAGGGAAGAAAGGGCTGAGAAAAGGAGGTTCGAGTCTGCACCACCTCCCGCAGGGCTGCGATCACGATGCCTGCGAACGTGCACTAATAGAAAATACAAACGGAGTGAAAACCCGGCACCAGGAGCTTGCGATTGTTTTCCCCGCACAGGCCGGTCACGCGGGAGGCCTGGGCAGCGACGCTGGGGCTGACCTCAGGGTGCAGCCCGGAGCCCCGAATCGAGCGTCGCCGGTTTGCAGTCCACCGTGGACGGACCGGAGCGTGCGGGCAGCGGCCGTGCCCGCCCGGCCCGCCCGCCCGCACCGCCCGCCCCGCCTCACCCGTAGGCGGTCAGCAGCGTCTTGTTGAGCAGCACCAGCAGCAGCGAGCAGGCGCCGTAGAGCAGCGCGGACAGCAGCCGGGCGGCGCGGGAGGGCTCGGCGGCCGTGGCCGTCATGCTCGGGTCCGCTCGGCCGGCCCAGCCCGGCCCGGCCCGGCCGGCGGGAAAGGGCGCGGCAGGAACAGGAAGGGCCGCCCGCGAGCCGGGCCCGCCCTCCGCTTCACCCGGCCCGGCCCAGAGCTGCCCACCTGCACGCAGCCGTCGGTTTGGTTCCACGCTGGAACGTGCGCTTCGCATCCGATGAATGCTATCGGACCCGCACGCTGTCGGCGGGGTGTTTCGGTTTTGGAATCGGTCTTGAACTCACGGCCTTGCACTTGCCAGGCAGGCGCTTGCACCGCTAAGTCCCCAGCCCTCTGGTTCGGTTTTGTTTCGAGACAGGGCCTCTGTAAATTGCCCAGGCTAGGAATATACTTGGCAGTTCTCCCGCTTCAGCCTCCCAGACTGCCGGGACGACAGGGGAGCGTGTGTCCACCCCACCCTAGCAGCTGATAAATCTGTAGTCCTGGAAATCACAGCACAGGTGCGTCCACCACCGCCCGAGTCCCCTGGCCTCCGCTTTTAAGTTAATTCTCCCATCTCCTTGCCTTTTTTTGTAGATTTGCCTTTTTGGAACTTAATGGGAATGGGAAACGGCTCTTGAAACCCCTGCCACTGGTTCACCCTGCCACTTAGCACTGTTGTTCTGTTGTGGGGTGGCACGTTGGTTGTTTCTAGTGAGGCCTAAACTAGAAAACCTAGCCAAACATGCTTGGAGACATGCGCAGTTGGACTTCTTTGCTCTTTGATAAGCACCTAGGATTAAGCCTCTAGGCTTCTGGGGTCTCTGGGTGCTGGATGGCAGGTTCTGGCCTCACCCAAGGGCACATTTCTTCCTCCCCCAAAGGCACAATTCACATCTGCTGCTCTGGTTCAAGGGAAACCTCCCGGGGCTGACTGCTAGCTGCTTTTAACAAGTGTTCTATACTTTCATTCTAAATAGCGAACTTTAAACAATCTGAAATGTTCCACTTATAACTATTGTGGGGGTAAGAAGGTACTTAAAGGGGAAAAGCAACTGGGATGGGGAAAAGGAAGATACATTTGTATGTATATACATAGGGTAGCTAAGATGACAAACCTATTAGTTCTTGGAAAAGAACAGTTAGTACTCATGATTAGATCAGTTTTGCATGTCTATGTCTGGTCATCTAAGCAACCCTTTTGAAGGTAATATGCAATATTACAACCATTGTCAAATTCCTATCACCTTGTTTTGAAAACCTATACTGTTACCGCGTTTGTTGTTGTCTCTTTTGCTTTTTGTCTTTTTTCCTCTTAAATAAAAATCTGAAATTTTACCTTTTTAGAAATGTGAGATGTTTCCAGTGGGAGTCGAAGTGTAACTGAAGAGGCCAGGTTAACTGTTTTGGCCATGGTTAAGAAACTAAAACAGGGCTTTTGAAGAGGGCCTGAATTCCCCAAAATAAGAAAGAACAGATACATAGGTCTGTTTTAAAATAGAAAAAGAATTCATATTCTAACGGAACCCAAAAAGTCTGAACGTCATTTTCATTTCCTCCAAAAGCTGTTGTTCTCGATCACTTTGATTACAAAACTACAGGAGTCTAGAGCCACTTAAAATCAGTGGATCTTTATCCAGTGCAAATCACAACTCACACTTGAGTTCTCTGTTTTTCTGAAAAGTCCAGACAGAATGACCTTTGTCACTCTAAGTGCTCAATTAAAGATGTTCCAAAAACTTACTGATGCAAAAAACCAACTAGCTAATCCCAGCACAAGAGGCTGAAGCAGGAGGACTGCTAAGAGTTCCAGCAATCTGTGTAGCTGGCTTGGGCTACAAAGTGAATTCAAGGCCAGCCGGAAAAGCAGAGTGAAGCCATCTCAAAGATACCCTCCCTCCAAAAAGAAAACAACTTGCCAGACTCCTAACAAAGGTGACCCAGACTCAATCCATCTTATCCATAAAAGTCACCAAAATAATGTTGATCCAAGCATGAAGGGCTGAGCATCATGTCATGTCTGCCTTTTAAAGTTTTTATATCATGGTCACATTGATAGAAAAATAAACTGTAAAACTTCCAAGAATGACTATATATTTTAAACTTTAAATTAAAATAAATTTTTATTCAAAGCATCTTTTAAAATTACAGCATGTTTATTCTATGCTGTTAACTCTGCCAAACTACAACTTAGCTGTATGAAGCATAAAACACTTCAAAAATTTGAATGTAAACCACATTTTTAAAACAAAAAGCAGTCTTAACACACCTCAAATTTTAGACACCAATATATTTTGTCCAAGTATATAGCTTATATCAAAAGAGAACTTTTAAAATGTTTCTAAAGAATTGTAATAATTTCTTAAACTGTTCCAATTATACAAATAAAAATATTTGTGATTATAACTATTATGGTTTACAAAAGCTCGTTGAAAAAACAATCAAAAATCCTTGTTTTTTAAAGGCCTTAGACTTTTTTTATTATCTGTGAACTGACAAATACTTGTACTTTTATTGCCCTTCCTTCTTTAGGTGAGTTTATCAGATTTGACATTTCCCAAGACTGACCACATGTTGCTTTTCAATTCATATAAATTATGGTTGAGAAGCAAAATTTGAGTCAATGTTGCAACCTAAACCAGGAAAATTCAGATGCTATGGTCTGTTACCACGCTTATAAGTGCTCCAAGTTAAAAGTCTATATACCAAATTACAAACAGAACTCTTAGACCATTACAAATATAAATTCTCTTATTACAAAAATTCCCTAAAGATCTGCCACTTACTGTACAGAGGAATTATATTTTAAAGTATGTCCTCATCATACACATCATTTGTAACTGCCATGTCTTCCTTCACTCTTTATGCTCCTCTTCAGAACATCTACATGGCGCCCTCCCCACGCCCGCATGTGAAACTACCTGTGTACTGCCACTCTTCAGGACTTTGGGATATGAAGCCTACATTTCAGGGAAGATAAGCCACACTTGGAGGGTCCCACTGCAACTCAAAGGAAGAAAGGAGCTGCCGAGCCTGTCTTTCCCTCTAGATTGTGGAGGTCTACTCCAGCTAAGCAGTCTATAAATTACCATGCTATGCATGCCGTTTCATTTCATTCCGTCTACAACGAAAGCTCACATGATAGAGGTTTTTGCTTAATCAAAAGGAGGCGGCCTGCTCCGTTTTGGACATTTCGGTCCTGCTTCAGTATATAAAGTGGTGTTTATCAGCTTCATCTATTTGGGGAAAAAATGGTTTTGAACCACCACACGAGTTAATACACTTGCAGTTTAAACTATTCCAAAAATCTACCTATTTGAGTAGCTATTGTTTTCTGCAGTGTTTAACTGATAGCTAGATTTAGTGAACGCAAAATAGCTCGGCATGTTATTCTGAAGTAAAGCAGAAGGTGGCTTTATGCACTGGAAATATAAATATGGAGGCTTCCATTTGCTAATAATTCTAAATAAGCAGTACAATTAAAATTTAGTGTTTGCTAACAGAAGAGCTAAAACATTTCACTACAAAACAACCCTGTAGATGTCCCTTTTATTAATAAAAATCCAAGTGCCAAATCTCATTACAGGGCCCATCATATACATAAAAAAAAAAAACACCAGTTCCCAAGTTACCTAGACTTTGCAAGATTAATCACTCAATTTTCAGCAAATGAGAAATGTGAAATGTGCAAAAGTTCCCATTAACATGTGAGGGGTGGCAAGTGCTTTTCAAACTTAAAACATTATAGTGGGGTAGAATAAGACTGACTTTACTCCAATTTTCAAACTTCTGAACTATTGTGTATCTTACCAAGATCCACAAATACCGATTTTCTTCCAAGACCTTAACTTGGAACATCTTCCCAAATAGCTTCCCATTTCTCTAGCCTTATTGGGCAATTTAAAAATATATATCTTAAAAACTATAGTTCCTTGCCTGCCTCAGTGTTTACAGTATTGTTAAAACATACTAATATACATTGTTAAAAATGATCTCATAAATAATCCATTTCAACCTTCTTTGGCTCTCTGTACCATTTTCTGCTCTTTCACTCAAGCGTCTTATTCAGAAAGTGCTTCCTGTGAGAACTGCTTCCAATGAGTGCATTAAACTTGCAAAATCTAGCTTCCCACAATATGTAGTTTTCCACCCTGTATGATACAGTCTGTATTTACAAAATAATTTTAAACTTTACATGTAATCTATTTCCATATAAAAAAGTGCAATTCTCTCTCACCCCAGCTTCTGGGGTGATGACATTCTTCATAAATTCTACAGAATAGCAGCCTAGGATAAGCAAGTAAGGTGCTGAGCTTCTGGGTGGCGGCGGCTAGGGGCGCAGCGGTGCGCCGGCCAGGTTGGCCAGCTCAATGAGCGCCAGCGCCCCGTGCAGCCGCTCGCGCTGCTCCTGCAGCCGCTGCTGGGCGACGCTCTTCTCGTCGTCCTCGCCGTCCGACTGTAGGCACTCGAGCGGGTCGCGCTGCTCCTGGTCCGCCTTGGGCGCCAGCTTGCCCTTCAGGCTCGGGGCGCGCTGCTCGCGCATCTCCCAGTACCTGTGCGGAAGGTGAGCGCGATTAAAAACCTTCCTTAAAAGCCAAAGCTCTTCTTTTGGAAGAATATTGCTTTTTGGGGTTTCAGGTCATGAAGGGCTGCAGATTCATTCACAGAGCTTCTGTGAATGTCACTGACAGAGGTAAAACCTGAAGGGTGAGGAAGTGAAGACTCCTGCTGCAGCCTGGGTGACCCCACCAGGGCAGATAGCCTAACTCTCCTGCCCTTCCTTCATGAGCCAGCAGCCACCAGCTGGGACAGCACTGAGGACAGCCCCTCCCTGCAGCTGCGAGGCCCTGACTTCCATGGCCAGCCCCGGGAAAACAAATGCACTGCATACAAGGGCTAAATCAAATACTCGTAAAGAAAAATTTTATACTGGTTCCCTCATCATTAGAAAAAATTAAATTGGCTGCTTTTTGGAAAAAAGCACGAGAAAAGCCTCTGCCTTCTGTCACTGCTACCACCAGCACTCAGCTAACTCTAAGGTGGGAAAATGAAGAGCTGGCCCCACTGCAGAAATCTACTGTGCATAATAACCACTTTCTAACTGGGAAACCAAGCTGGGCGTGGTGGCACACACCTGTAATCCCAGCACTTTCGAGGCTGAGGCAGGAGGATCGCCACAAGTCCCGGGGCAACCTGACCTGCATAGCAAGACCCTGTCTCAACACCCCCACCTTCCTGCGCAAAAAGAAAGGGCAAACATTTCCTTTAAAATAAATTGTGGGGTCGCCTCAGCAGCGCCATTTAAAACTGTAAGAATAGAAATAGCCTGCCCAAGGATGACAAGCAAAGTTACAAAGTGCTCCATATTTCTAAACAGTGAAAAAAATACACGAGGGCCGAGGGTACAGCTCTGCAGCACAGCATCTTCCAGCAAGCCAAGGTCATGACTTCAATCCCCGGCTCAAAAAACCAAAATAAAAATAAGAATAAATGAAACTGTGGTTGGGGCCCACAACCTAATTACACTGTAGATTTCTATCACGCATGGATCCTGATACCACTCGGACCAGTTCTGTGAATAAACAACCACCCAGACTTACTTAATAAATGTGCAAAAGCAACTGATTTAAAAGGAGAGCGCCTAATCCAAACCCCGGCCCCCCCCTCCCCTCCCCACCCCCTGGCCCGCATGCGACCTTACTTTGCCAGCCACTCGGCGGCAGCCTTGTTGTCCGCGGCCTGGCGCTTGCTGAGTGCATCCGTGGGCTCCTCTCGCCTCAGCCTGGCATAAGGATGCTTGGGACAGTGGCGGTTGGCATGTGTGAATCTGCTCAGGCAGCCTTTGAACAGAGAGAGAGAAACGCTGGCTAGGAGGCAGACAGCCGGCAGGTACACTGAAACATCCAGCCATCCAACCGTCCAGCCTCACCGGGGACCAGGACAGGCACACGGGGGAGAGCAGCGTTCTGGAACCAGGCCGCCTCTGCACCAGTGAGGGCCAGGGGACAGCGTTCAGGCACTGCCACCTCCACCAGGGACACACAAGGCCCACACAGGCACTGCCACCTCCACCAGGGACACACAAGGCCCACACAGCTCCGGTTCTGGAGATTACCGGGAGAAAACGACCCCAAAACAGACAGAGCTGTAAGTGTGAGAACATGCCCCGTGCTGGTACCAAGCCAGTTTATATAGCAAACATTCAGTATTTAACAGTGAAGTCATGATTGTATGTCTGCTTAAGCAAATTCAACTAGATGAAACACTTTTGGAACATCTGTAACAGTTAATCAAGAATCCAAAGGAAAAGGACAGAAATGTATTGAATTTCAAATGTAACTACTTAAAAAAATCTTTAGAAACTGATAAAAGGTCACCTAAGAAAAGATCACCATCATGCCAAGCACCATAAGTGAGACATGGAAGCTTAAAGACCACATTGTTTTTCTTTTCTTTCTTTGTCTTTTTGAGACAAGGTCTTGCTGTGCAGTTCAGGCTGGCCTTGGGCTCACTTTGTAGCCCAGACTGGTCTCGAACTCCAACGATCCTCCTGCCTCAGCCTCCCAAGTGCTGGGATTACAGGCGTGAGCCACCACGCCCGGCTTACATGGTTTTTCATTTATGAAAAACGCAAAGTATAAATACAAAATTAAAGCCACAGAAAAATATAAATGAGAGGAAACAGGGAGATACATCTTTTGCAAATGGGAAGGGACCAGGAGGTGTAGGAGAGGGGAGAAGGGAAAAAGGGTTAAAGTGGGCTGGGGGTATGGCTCAGTGGTACAGCTCCTCCCTGGCAAGCACAAGGTCCTGAGTTCAATCCCGGTACCACTCCCAAATTAAGATGTGCCAACTTCTTATGGTGAATATAAGCACAATTTACTGAAAACCAGAACTAATAAAAATTATAGGAATAAAAGAATTTAAAAGATAAAGATCACATGCTTACTTCACTGTAATAGTTAAAAAATTTAAAACCAATACAAAGGTCTACTCTGAAGGCTTCATTAACTTTTACAGATTTTTCCACTCCCTACGACTGAATATAGTATTTTTAATTGCTTTTTGAGGTTTCCATCTAAAGAGAACACTGTATTTGAAAATCACTTGCATAAAATTCAGCGTGGATCACAATTAGCAAGAAAGAAAACTTATGGTTTAGTATGTTTTCTATCAAAAATCTTTCCCCTCAAAAATTGCAAGTGAAATACACTTTCACTGTGTTAATTATTTTATCCCACAACTAAACCTCTACAGCCGTAAAATACACTTTCACTGTGTTAACTATTAGTTATCCAATAACTTAACCTCTACAGCCGTACCATTTTCGGAACAAACGAAAGGCTTCTCTCCGGTGTGCAGCCGCTGGTGCGTTTTGAGCTGCCCGCTCTGGACAAAGGCTTTCCCACAGTCGGGATAGTCACACAGGTAGGGCCGCTCACCTGCGGAAACACAGCTGCGTTAAGGGAGGGCTGGGGGGCAGCGAGACCCCTTCTGCAGGTCTCACTGCCCACAGGACACAGGCACAGTGACAGGGCAGATCGGCCAGGGCCATGCGGACTGCAAGGCCAGCACCAGCCCTTGGGGTCCACAGCATCTCATTCAGGTCTCGGGAGCTTAGGACCCAGGTGCAAGTCCTTGACATCTGCCCATTCAGACACTGCATTCCCCAAACGCTGAGCCACTGCCTTGGGCTGATTCTCTGTGCCACCTCCCACTCCTGCTTTCCCACGCCCGCAGAGAGGACCGTGCCAGCTGCCCCCGAAACTCTCCCAAATGCCAAACTCTTTTTGGTGCACACGTTTCCAGGTCCTTTACCCTGGACCACGTACCCTTTCTACTGTGTTTTGGAGACAGGGTCTCAACTCAGCTGCCCAGGTTAGGCTTAAACTTGCGATCCTCCCGCCTCAGCCTTCCAGAGTGCTGTGATTACAGAGGGGCGCCACCACACCCAACTTTGTAAAACGTGCTCTTTAACCCACAACCATACACTGGCTCTTCTGATGTGACACGAAGAACGGTAACAAGGTTTCATCAGCTAGTGACAGAGTTAAGTGGTCATAATAGGTGAATATAACTTAATGAAACACAGGATACAGGGACATTATTTCAAACAATAAGAGAAAGCATGCATCGTACAGCTTAACTGTCCTTCAAGATCTCAGGCTCAGCTCCCTGTATACAGGGCAGCAGACCAAGGTCCAGAGGGTCAGGGCCCCACACCGCAGATTGGGCAGAGTCGTGAATCGCTAAGTCCTGAATCACCCCACAACGTCAGGGAGTGCTCCGTGACCCATGAATTCTACATAAGGAAACTAGATCCTAACATTTTAAAATACATCTCTTCAAAACCAAAAGAAAAAAATTATGAAACAAGTGATGAGCACAGTGGGAAAAAATGGCTTTAACACTGAAACCCTAGACTGGTACCAGCCAGCAGGAATAGATCTCGAACCATGCGGAAGCCACATCAGAAGAGGAAAAACAGAACCACGTGGAACTGGCTTCATGCTTTTAACCCAGTGCATCCAAAGCCGTGCCAAGCGGTACAGGCCAAGTATGACCTCCACTGTCATGAGGGAAGTGTACCTCCCACTTCCTAAGCATCCGTTCAGACTCCTCTCATTTCTCGCCCCTGTGCTGGTAACTCAGGGTTCGGCTGACCGCAGGCCCATGGGCAGTCGTGAATTATCAGGTGAAGCACCAGGTGCCTCTCTCTGGGATCATTTACAGAAGGACAAGTCCCTCTCTAAGTCAGTTTCCGCTCCCACATGGTATTTAACACACAAGCATAGTTTCTGTACACAAGAGGTACGATCACCTTGGAATCGTTGCTTACAATACGTATAATTCTGAAAAATCACAGTTCACAGTAGACGGACGCAATGGTTAGGCCCAGCACTCACTCTGAGGGCAGGCTGGGTCCTCAAAAATTCTCTCCAAAAATGTGACCATTACAGTCTTGGTAGCTGAACTACAAATGAACTTTAACCATCACACACACAAATTAAGAGCAGGTCAGAGAAATACCAGGAGAACTAAATTTAACTGCAACCCGAGGTTGACACTCAGGTTAGGCACCATGGTAACTCCAGGAGTCACTAGACCTGTATTAAAGCCACCACTCCTCACCCATGAGAAACTGACCACCTGGGGCCTGTTTTAAGGTCAGCCTTAGGAAAGCACAGGCCTGCGCCTCCCGGCTAGAGGCGCTGGCTTACCTGTGTGGGTCCTCTTGTGAGCCTGCAGCGACTTCTCCCGAGGAAACACACGGTTGCAGATGTTGCAGCGGATCCTGCTGGAGGAGTGCTCGCCCTCGCTGATCAGGTCCCGCACGGTGTCGGCTCGGGGGCGGCCTCGGCGGATCCCGTCCTGCCAACAAGCATCGTGTAAGCCTGAGGGTCACTGCTGAGCTCCACTGCTCAAGAGTTTACAGCGACCTCACAAAAGTCTTTCATGACTGACACTCGCAAAACTAGTGCGGCTCCCATAACTTATCCCTCCACTGCAAAATCCTGGAAGAACCATCAGAATCAGTGTCGACTGCAGAAAAGGAGAGACTGAAAGGAACCTGGCGGACTCGGAATGGAGAAGAGGCCAAGAGGCCCCAGCCTGCACCCTGGAGCTGCCCTTCCTGGCCGGTTCTGCACTCCGTGTGTGACCCTGGCCCTGCTTCCTCTCACAGGCACAGGGCAGACCTGATCCTAAGGAGTCACTTCCTGATCAATCAATCACGACTTCAGATGGTGCGTGTACACGCACTGGAATATTATTTAGCCGTGAAATGGACAGAAACCCTATCTGACAAAAGACTCCCTTTAGCTCAAAAACACAAACAGGTTGAAAATAAAAGGGCAGGGGCTGGGGATTTAGCTCAGCGGCATAAACACCTACCTTGCAAGTGTGTGGTCGTGAGTTCGATCCCCGGTACCAATAAAAAAGAAAAAGACAAAAAAAAAAAAAAAAAAGAAAATAAAAGGGCAGAAAAAGAAATAATTATAGGGCTGGGGACTTAGCTCAGTGGTGCAGAGTCTGCCTGGCAAGCGGGAGGTCCTGAGTTCGATTCCCAGATCCCTACACACACACACACACACACACACACACACACACACACACAAAAACAATTATAAACACATACATATCAAACAACAAAGCCTCTACATACATGAAGCCAAAAAAAGGGGCAGAATTAAAGACATGGTTCAAAATTAATTGATTTTAATATCCCATTTCCAATAATGCATAGGGCAACTAACCAGAAAATCTACAAAGAATCTCCAGGATAAACTATTAGGCCACAAAACACCCTCAATAAATTTTAAGACTGAAGCCTCAGACCAGGGGCTTAGCTCTGTGACTTAAGCACCTGCCTGGAAAGTGCAAGGTGGTGAAAAAAAAAAAACACCAAAGCCTCTAGCCGGGTGTGGGGATAAACCCTGTAATTCCAGCACTCAGGAGGCTGAGGCAGGAGAATCACTGTGAGTTTGAGGCCAGCCTGAACTACAAAACAAAACAAACAAAAAAAGTGGGGTCTGAGAGTTAAATAATTCTAGTCTATTCAAAGTATGAAAAGGTTGGGGAAAAACCCCAATAACATAAAAGAAATTTTTCACTCTGAATAAAGACAATTTTTTTCTGAGAAGACTAAATTTCTTATTTAGGACATCTGAATTACAGAAAGTTTCATCAATCTCAAGAAGACACAGAAAAAAAATTTTAAATGAAGATACAGAAAATAATCACAAAATTAGACTTTCATAAATCCTCATCTATCATAAGTTCTACATGGAGAGTCATTTTTTGTTTTTGAGACAGGGTCTCGCTATATAACTCAGGTTGCCTTTAACTCACTCTGTAGCACAGGCTGGGCTTGAACTCTCTGGGGTCCCCCTGCCTCAGCCTCCCGACTGCTAGGATGACAAGCATGGGCCACGATGCCCAGCTTTGGAGTCAAATCTTAGCTTTAAATCTTAGTTATATGGCAGAATGTAACACAGAACACGTGGTCCTATTAAACTAATGATTTAAGTTTTGTTGTTGCTGTTTTGTTTTGAGGGTTTTGTTGGTACTAGGGATTGAACTCAGGACCTTGCACTTTGCCAGGCAGGCGCTGTACTGCTAAGCTATATTCCGGGATCCCTATAAACTAATGATAATGATTTAATGTTACAGAAAAGATGGACCTTCACAACTAAAACATTGTTAAACTCCCCCAAAACAAATACAACTAGGAAAAGTTACTACTTTACGTAGTATCTACTTCAATAAAAATAACATACAATCAGTTCATTAATTTCAACAAATGTATCACAGTAACATAGCATGTCACAGCAGGAAACTGAGTTTCAAGTTCATGGGGATTCTCTCTGCTATATTTTATACATCTAAAACTGATTAACAGCTGGAAAACCAACTTCTTCTCAGTTAACTTTTGCCTGAAACCTCAAAGAATGTTACAGCAAAATAACCTTAATCAAAATTTTACTTTGAAATACTCAATCTCTACATTCTACTATAAATAATGTTTTTAAAATCTAGAGCTTAGGCTGGGGATATAGCTCAGTGGCACACCACCTGCCTGGCAAGCGTAAGGTCCTGAGGAGTCCCAGTATCAAAAATAAACTAACTAAATTTATTTATTTTTACTGTAAAAGTCAACGAAATTTCCAAATGTTAATGAAGTCTTTCCCTATTTTCATTTAGTCTTTAGGTGGAGAAGTATATTTTATAGTGACAATTTAAATTCTCATTGGCCCTAATTACTGATTTTTTTAAATGATTAAGACGGTGGAAAGATTACACAGCCAAGACTTGAAAATAAAACCATTAAGATATTTGTACACCCGTGTGCACTGCATTTTTCTTTACAACAGCCAAGAGATAGCGGCCAAATTAAATGTCCATGGCACATACACACACAGCCTTAAAAGCATCTTGAGTAAGTTACAACATGCATGAACCTGAAGGACATTACACTCGGTGAAATAAACTGACCACAGAAAGTCAAATATCGTTGTTTGCACCTTCTAAGACCCAAAAAGCAGAACGGTGGCTGCCAGCGGCTGGGAAGGAAACAAGATAACTTGCCCCTCTCACATCGGGTCCAGAGACACACATGGCCGGGTGACCTGCTCTGGCGAGCGAAGTGAGAGTGGTAATAACCTAAGTGCCCTCGGAGCAAACCCCAGAAAGTCACCACTGAGCTCAATCACCCGTCTCTCCTCTCTACCCGGGAACCACTGTCCCAGGTAGGAGACACTGCTTCTGGTCCCAGGACACGGCTGATGGAGCCTCACCAGGCATCTGGCATGAGCAGTGGGGAGGTGAGACTGAGGTTTTCTCTTTGTGTTTTGTCACTCTGAGATCTGAATTTAATCACTTCTCAAGCCTATGGCTAGGACCGAACCGTGAAGTTTGAACTGAAGTAGCTGTGCTATATATTTTTTCTTTTCCAAATCCATTTTATTTCAAAGAGAAAAAAAAGACAAACTAAAATTTCAAAACATGTCAATCATGGGGCAACAATGATACTCACTGTCATCCCCAAATCATTCACCCAGAGCACAAGACAGCTGCATTCAGTTGTCTGAATAATACCGGCACAAATCTTTCTCTTCAGTGAACTCAGAGAAATCAGTAATATAGCTATCTTAACTATTGTATATACATACATACACGTTTCTTTCAGCTCCTCACACTAATGAGACAATACAGTGTTTACACGTGTCTTATTTCACAAGTTGCATCCATTCACCTGTCTTCCACTTGTCCTTATTTATGGTTGAGTAATATTCCATTATATAAAAATATTACATCTTTTTTACCCACTCCTCAGTTCCATGGGCATTTAGGTTGTTTCCAAGATCTGACTATTACAAATTGTGCTGCTATAAACATGGGTGTATCGGGGCTGGGGATTTAGCTCAGCGGCATAAGCGCCTGCCTCGCAAGCAGGCAGTCGTGAGTTCGATCCCCGGTACCGATAAAAAGGAAAAAGACAAAAAAAAAAAAAAAAAAAAAAAAAAAAAACATGGGTGTATCTATACCACTGTGGTATGGGGTTTTCAATTCTTTTGGAAACATGCCCAGAAGGGGAATAGCTGGGTCTAATGAGACCTCTAGTTCTAGTTTTTTGAGGAATCTCCACACTGATTTCCACAGTGGTTGCACCAATCTATACTCCCACCACTAGTGGAGAAGAGTTCTTTTCCCCCCACAACCCCTCCAGCATTTATTATTGCTTGATTTCTTGATGGTAGCCATTCTTTCTGGGGTAAGGTGGAATCTCAGTATTGTTTTAATTTGCATCTCTCAAATGACCAGTGACGTTGAACATTTTTTTTCATATTTATTTGCTGTTTGTATTTCTTCATCTGAGAAGTGTGTATTCATCTCAGATGCCCATTTTCCAACTGCATCTTTAAATCTGAGAATGATATTTTTGAGTCCTTTGTATGCTCTCGATAGTAATCCTTTGAGGACAGCTGGCAAATGTTTTCTCCCACATTGTGGGCTGTCTCTTTACTTTGTTGGTTTCTCCTGCTATGTAAAAGCTTTTCAATAGGGCAAGATCTCAATTGTTCTTTGTGATATTTCCTATGCAATTGGCATTTTGTTCATAAAGTCTTTGCCTACACCGATATCTTTAAGAGTTTCACCTCCTCTATCTTCCAGTAGATTTAATGTTTGTTTTAACATTGAAATCTTTGATCCATTCCAACTTTAGTTTAGTGCATGTTAAAAGATACAGGTTCAGCTTTCATCTTTGGCATGTGTAGAGCTAGTTTTTCCAGCACCTTTTATTAAAGAGGCTATCATTCTTCCAGGGAATGCGTTTGGCACCTTTTGTCTGGAGTTGTTTCTGCATCTTCTAATCTATTCTACTGGTCTCTGGGTGTTTTGTTGTTGTTGTTTGCCAGTACCACACTGTTCTTATCACAGTAGCTTTCTAGTACAATTTTAAGTCAGGGATTGTGATGCCTCCTGTCTCTTTGTTGCTCAGGACTGCCTTTATTATCTAGGTATCTTCTTTCACATGAATTTTAGGATTATTTTCTCTAATTCTGTGAGATATGCTATTGGGATTTTGATTGGGATTGTCTTCAATCTGTGTAACAGTTTTGGAAGTATGGCGACTTTCACTATGTTGGGTCTTCCTACCAAAGAGCACAGGATACACCTCCCCATTTTCTAATATCGTATTCAAGATTAATACTGTATTCAGTTATACATCAGTGCTGCTAATATCTAATATCCTCTTCAATCTTTTTCAGAGTACTGCAGTTTTTAATAGAAAGCTCTTTTACATCCTGATAGATTGATTCCCAGGTATTTCATTTTTTGGATGCTATGGTAAAAGGTGTTGTTTCCCTGATTTGTCTCAGTGAGTCTGTTATTTGTGTATAGGAAGGCTATTGATTTTTGAGTGCTGAGTGTTGACTTTGTATCCAGCTTACACCATTGGATTTGCACATAAAATCTAGAAGTCTTTTGGTAGTTTTGGGGATCTTCTATGTAGAGTCTCATGTCATCTGCAAATAACAATAGTTTAACTTCTTCCTTTCCTATCTTTACACCTTTTATTTCTTTCTCTTGTCTAATTGCTCCAGCTAAAGTTTCCAGGACTATGTTGAATAAGAGTGAAGATAGTAGATATCTTTGTCCTGTGCCTGATTTTAGTTTTTCAGTTTTTGTCCATTTAGTATCATATTGGCTGTTCATTTGTCATAGACGCCTTTTTATCAGAGTAAGATAACGACCATCTATTCCAATTTTCTGTAGGTTTTTTTTTTTTATCATGAATGGGTACTGGGTTTTGTCAAAAGCTTTTTCTGCGTGAGACAGATTTTGAAGTTGCATTCTGCAGCTTTGGCCTAAGCTGACCAATTCAATATTATTATTAAATCAGTTCTTTATTGAGATCAAGACTGTAGAACAAGGTACATTACAGAGGACTTTTCCCAATCTTAATTCCTCAAGAAGTTTCCATTTATAATCAAGCTAGAAATTGACAAAATCCTTGACTGACTGTTTAAATCCACAGCAGCACACCCCCTGGTGGCAGTAACTGGTGGCTATCTAATTCTTCCACTTCCTTTACCCTTGGCTATGAGCCTCACCAGCCATATTTAGCTGTCTGTGTTCTTGCTTTTAAAAATTAACCCAGTCAGCAGAGTAGAAATAGGATAAACTGACATCATTTATTGAGCCACAAAGCTACATGGATTGTTGCTGATGACAGTCATATTCCAAACAATTCTTTAATTTGTTTAAAAATCCACAGTAGGAAATAAGATGTGGCTCAATAGAAGAACAGTTGCTTAGGATGTTCAAGGTCCTAGGTTCAATTCCCTGTACTGCAAAACAAAAAAATCTAAGAGTATAACATCTGTGATCAACAAAAATAAAACATGATTCCCTGAGGAAAGCAATGGAACATAAAATATGGTTAATTAAAAACCTGAGTGATACAAGCCCTGTCATGAAAGGACCCTTTTCATAATATTTAAAAATAGATAAAGTATGGTTGCCTGTATTGCAATTTAAAATAACTTGTTACTTAATTATCAAAAACATAACATGACTCATTACAATTGTCTTTACTTCTAGTAAAAGAAAAAGAAGCATTCTAATCGTAGGGAAACAAACAAACAAAAAAAACCCCACATATCTGGCTCCCAGAAACTAAAAAACATACTTCCTCCACAAGCAAAGTATTTACATTTTCCAAATAAGAGTGCCAAAAAACACAACATACTAGTCAAAAGGGAAATCATCTAATAATACCCTAAATAAATGAATAAAGGGCATCACAGGCAATATTACTCATGCACATTGTCACAATTACAGTGTGAACTCCTCAGCAACCAAGCCCAGCTGTTGGCCAAGGAACAAATCTGGCCAGGAAATTTGAAGAGATGATGACTCTCAAAAACCTGTGTATCCTTTAGTGATTCTGGAAGTGTTTAGTCATATGATGACTAAAAAACTTAGAAGTCCTCGGTTGGGTTTTACAAGTCAAAATGAAACGACAGGGCACGAACACAAGCTCGAGGCAAAAGGAAAAGATGTCATGGGGGCTGGGGATTTAGCTCAGCGGCATAAGCACCTGCCTTACAAGCAGGCAGTTGTGAGTTCGATCCCTGGTACCGATAAAAATGAAAAAACAAAAAAAAAAAAAAAAAAAAAAAAAGAAAAGATGTCTTACAGTGCGGGGGGGGGGGGGGGGGGCGGTGCCTAGACAAGATAAATGTAACTGATCTGAGTTTCCTTTCTGAATTCAGAGTTTGAGCCAAAAGACGCTGATAATCTGCTTCCTCACCTTCCTCCCACACCCAGACCTAGCCTTGTAACTTTCCAAGTCTTAAATCCATTTTATTAAACTGCACATGTTCTTAATAAAAGCTTCTCAACTGAAATATAGACTATAAGCTGTATGAATTTTCTAAGCCTACCAAAAACCCTAAAAAGTCGATTTATGTGCGATACACCCAGCAGCAGGATGGTGCAGGGATTAAGGGGGAGGGGCCTGGAAGGTCCTTGTCAGTCCTGCAGTTCTACCAAATCATCTTTATCTCCCGGCTCCTCTGACTTCTCTTTCCTTGCAGGTAAACAGGATGAAATGAGCGACACAACTGAAATGCACACCAGTCTGCCAGTTTGCTGCTAACATTGTGAAGTGCTCACTTTGTGCCAGACAACAAATAAGAGGCCACTGTGCTATTAGGGTCAATAGTGGTGATCAGAATCCACTGTGTACTAATCAGCTGCCTGTCAGACTATGTGGAGTCTGGATATCTGAATATAGAAAGAGGACATGAGGGAGGTCCTGAGAAGCCAGGCCCCTGTGGGCCCCACAGTACAGACATGATGCACTGCACGTGGTCTGAAGCAGAGGCACAGATGGGGCTGAGCTAGTGCAGTGCTGCAGGGCTGAGGAACCTGCTCCATTCCCTCCCAGAGTTCCACAGCCCAGAAGGTTAGCACTGCATTCACTTACACATCAGGAGTGCTAAGCAATCTCCTGATGAGAGGCTTAAAATAAACTGGCAGATGAAGGATGTTCTGCTCCCAGGCCACCGGGGAGCCAGTGCTGAGCAGGAACAAAGGAAAGAGCAAGACAAACACACCAGGGATGGCTGTTAACACTTCCCCTGGGAGCCACAAATACACAGTAAGTGAGCAAAGCTGGTCCCGCTTACAGCTGCAGTGGGCACCTCTAAGAGGCATACTGTGGGGGTGGAGGGAATATGTTAAGAGTGCCTGGCTGTACTGCAAACCTGTCTGACATCTTCCCAAAAAGTTGAGCAAGGTTCCCATAGGACACATGTGAAGAAGTTTCTGTATGCACTTTCAAGAAACAAAATAAAGTAAAAGGGACAAGGTCTCCCTGTGTTTTTAGTTCCGAATAATGACCAGAGTCAAATACATTAACTTTCTTAAGCAACAGTACATTTCAGACTTTTCTTAAGATGGGGAAGCTACATGAATTTTTGGTCTGTATTTAGATTGCTTCATCGAAAGGACAAACTAAAATCAATATACTGAATAATTCATGACAGATGCAATATGAAAGACTGAGAAGGGAGAAAAGAAATATAAAACTACCCTTTCACTTCTACATGTTCTTCAAAACTTCTAGTATACTTTACTCCTGAGAAGATGTAGACCATACTGATTATAATAAAACTCAAAGCCATGCACTGTTAGCAACTTTTATTAAAAGTTTTTGTAAGCCTGTTACGAGTAAAAACAACAAAAAAAATAGATAATTATACTTACAATACTATTAATGTTCTTAAGTAATCTCAGTTCATTTATAATTAAGAATAAAATCAAATAAAAGCTTTTCCACAAGTATTTATGGGTGTATACTTTCCTATTGCTTCATGATATAATCTGAATAAAGACTAAAATATACAAAATATACTAACAAAAAAAATCTAGATACCTAAGAATACCTCAGATGGACAAGGCTTCCTAGAGTCAACCAACAACTGTCCCCTCATGCTCAGTACTATAAAAATTTCTATCACTCTTCCACAATTTTTACCAAGGTGCAGTTTCAACACTTAAAAGTGCGTCAAAGTATACGATTTTGGGGCTGGGGATTTAGCTCAGCGGCATAAGCGCCTGCCTTGCAAGCAGGCAGTCGTGAGTTCGATCCCCGGTACCGATAAAAAGGAAAAAGACAAAAAAAAAAAAAAAAAGTATACGATTTTGCAACGTTCACGTAACATGACAGCCAATGTATGTAACAAGTGTCACCAATAACAAAGTATCAATTTACTCAATGTTCAATCCTTGCTACTGTATGTAAAATGACCAAAGAATGTATACAGTAAGTGTAATATAGTTTGCTCTACCTTTAACAAGCTGTCTCTTCTATATAGCCAATTAACAAGTGAAAGTGCAGTATTAACTTTATCCTTGCCCCATTTATTCATCACGAGTATTTATAGCGTTACTTTACTAAGTTTTACTAAGCACCGAAGCTGAAAACCATAGCGCTAACAGTCTGTGCAGACAAGCGTAACTCCACAGAAGGGGTCCTAAACACATGCAGCAGCCGAGCAGCCAAGAACCTTTGACCCCAAAGTTCCACCTTGCTGTGCCACCTTGGGGAGGGGACGTCGATCCCGCCACGTCTGGAATCCCTAACGCGTAAAACCCTAGTGTGAACCAAGGCGGGGTGGCATCCTCCCCAGCCCTTGTCTGAGGCTGCAAACAGCTCAAAGTAAGAGACTACAGCGTCCGATTACCCAGCGTGCTCTCAGCACTTGCGAACTACTACGACCGAGGACAGCGAGCCAGCGACAGCTCGACTTTCGCTGGGGAAGTTGCCCGAGAGTGCTCGCCGCTCTTTGGCTGTCCTGCAAGGCGTGCACCGGACCAGGGTGCTGCCCTCGATTCCTGGATCCCCGGAGCCCCTCGCCGCAGCCGCCACCGCCGCCACTGCCACCACCCCGCAAACTACAGAAGCCCAGCTGTGCCGGGTCCAGGGCACCTGCCCGGCCGGTCACGTGACACCCTGCTAGCCGGTTTTGGCGCGCGGCAGTGACGTCACTCCTGTCAGCCACCGCCCGCCCCGCCCCGCCCCCGTTCCGTCCGGTCCGCGCCGTTAACGCCCCCGCGCCCGCCCGCCCGCGCTCACCTTGAGGGGGCCGCCGTCAGGGCTGCTCGCCTCCTCCTCGTCCTCGCCCCCCGCGGCAGCGGGCTGGGGTGCACCCCGCAGCCCCTGGTGCGCGGCGGCAACGACGGCTGCAGGCGGGACGGCCGAGGCGGCGCCCGCGGCCCCGGGGCTGAGCGTCACGTTGTGCGCATTCTCGCCCCAGCGCCACGGATACACCATAAAGTCGCTGAAGCCCGGGCTGGTGGGTGCGAGCGGCGGCGGCGGCTCCGGCTCCCCCGCGCCACCTCCGCACGGAGGCGTGGCCGGGGTGGTCCTGATGACCGATACCAGCACCCGCTTCGGGGAGTCCTGGCGGAAGACCCCGGACAGCGGCGGGGCGTCCGCCATGGGCGCGCCCGCGCCCCGGATCATCGCCGGCCGTCCACGGCCCCCAACCCAGCACCCGCCCGTCCGCGCTGCTCCCAGAGCCGGCTCAGTCCTGCCCGCTCATGGCGGGCACCCTTTTCCCTGCCGGCTCGCCCTCAGTTTCCGCTCACTTTACTTTCCAACGCAAGCTGCGGTGCCGAGCCCCGAAAATAACAACCTGCTGCCGCGGTGCCTGCCCCGCTTTTCCCGCGTTACATTTCGCGCCTGGGCGGGGCCATCCACCGCGAGGTCCCTTCGGGCTGGCCACTGCGGTGATTGACAGGTCGCGCGGGCCAATGGCCGGAGCAGAACTACGCTCTAACCGGGAGGGGCGGGGCCAGGTGGCCGCGCGGGTCTTTACTGCCACCTTATTGGCCGTCACGCTAGTATTTTTTTTCTACCTCAAGGGCCAACAGCGTTCGAAACTCCTAGAGAGCGCGCAAGTGTCTGCGTTCACTGGGACCCACCCGCGGGGGGCTGGGCTCCAGCGACCCCCCCAAAAAGAGCTGCTGATTGGAGAGGGCTAGGGAGGGGGCGGGGACGAGGGCAGTGATTGGTCGGCGGTGGCGCGCGCCCCGCTCGGCCCCGCCCGCCCGCGGCTGTTGGGCCGCAGTTCCCGCCGCCGCCAGTTTAAAGGGCCGGGTCGCCCGCCCCGCCCTCCGCTCCTGCCCCTGGGCTATCGCGGCCTCGCTTCTTCAGTACTAGTTTCTAGCCTCCCCCACCCCTCTTTTTTTGGTACAGGGTGTGGAATGCAAGGCCTTCACACTGAGCCCTTTTGCTAATTTTTAGAAACAGGGTCTCACTAAGCTATTCAGGTGTCCCGGCTGGCCTCGAATTTGCGCGTGTCCTGCCTCTGCCTCCCGAGATCGGGGGCCAGGATCACAGGCGTGCCGCGCCGCCACACAGAGCTACCGGGACTCTTTTTTCTTAGTCGGGTTCCCTGTGCCCAGCTGCCAATCGCCGCGACTTAACAACGCCAGCTTTACCCTTCGCCGCTGGCGGTCTCGCTCCCCTCGAGGAAGCACCGAGGTCCGCGGCCCGCGAGGGTCAGGAACGCACCCAGAAGAGCCAGCTGCAAGGCCGCAGCTGGGGGCGGTGTCTGTCCCCTCCGCACTGCGCTCCCGCCCGGCTTGACCGGCAGACGTTCTGTAAACAGCTGTTGAATGAATGAACGAATGTCTAGTTGAGGAGGGCTAGAACTGGTCATTAAGTTAGGAAATCCCTGCATAACAATCAGAGGTAGCTGAGCTGACCTCGCTGCCAGGCCTAAATTAATGTAGCAATCACTGCTTTAAAAACGAAAGAAGCAGTGTACTGGCACAAATAGCAAGATACGTTTTCCAGTTGTTTTTTTAAGGCAGAACAACCAAATTCTCCATTTAGGAAGATTTTCGAAGTGGGAAACATCTAAATACATGTTTTGTCTTTTAGGTATACAAAATATATCTGGCAAGATACACAAACTGATAAATCGGGCCGGGAGTTTAACTCAGTGGCATAAGCATCTGTCTAGCAAGCACAAGGTCGATAGTTCGATGCCCCATACCCAAAAGAAAAAAACTGATAAATCAGTCGACTTTGTGGAGAGAAATCAAGCAGCTGGGAACCAGCACTGAAAAGATTCCAAAAGATGCAATCTATAAGGCTTTGTATCTTTTAAACTTTGACAGAAGTAAAAAAAAAAGTATCTTCTCAAGAAATAAAAGAAGGTAGCCTGCGCTTCCAGCGGCCTACTACAGTTTTGTCTATTGATGAACAATAACATGCTTGGCGGCTTTACTTTCATTCTACCCAGCAGCTTGAGGAATTAGATATTATTCCCATTGTACAAATGAGAAAACATGAGATTTATCCAAGATCACATAACTCAGTAAATAAATTCTTCAGGAGGCTCTAAAACAGTTTTTGGATTATGTAAGATTTCCCTAAGCAAAAAGAGGAAAATGCTGAAAACTGGTTCCCCACACATTTCTGGGTCCCATTTCCCATTCCAAAACTCACAGTTCCAATTTGGTACTTTAACAGTCATTCTGGAAAGCAGGAAGTTCAGCTCTAATTTTCCTTAATGTAGTAGATATTTTATTTTTACAACTGAATGCTAAATACTTGGGCCATAGTCTTATGAGTCAGTTGCAAGGGAAATACAATCCATGTTTTTCATCCTGGAAAGGTGGTTTAAAAAAAAAAAGACTCAAGTTACCGTTTAGCCAACAGCTTAAACAGCAACCAATGGTTATCTTTTCACATTCATAACCTGTTCCAAAGCGCAAAATGAAGTGTCCAGCGCACAGGACTCTGACTTAATGCTTCTAAAAATGATCCTTCATCAACAGTAACCTGGCAACTCCACTTTCGCTCTGCCACAGAGAACGGAAGCTATGCCAGGAATGTTTGAGCTGGGCTGAGGCTGATTCCAGAAACAGCTGAGGTCAGGCAAGATTGTCTGGCTCCTTTTTCAGGAAACTAGAAAGCTGTCTGAAGTGCATGAATCACATTGCTGATGCCTTTGCTCTGCCCTAGATATGCGTAATCCACAGCTCATAATGTATACCAGCCCTGAAGAACACTAAAACCCACCTCTGTAAAAATCGTAAGCCCCTTCTGGTAAACATGTGTACCTCACACTCTTTAAAATATAGACTTTGGGCCAGGTGTATAGTTTGCTGGCACAGCTGGCCTGCCTGGCAAACACAAGGTCATGAGTTCAGCTACTGGTACAAAAATAAATAAAATTATATATATATATATATATATATATATATATATATATATAAAACATATGATATAAATATAAATTTCAAGATTAATTAAAATCTAAGCAAGATTTCTTTTACCTTGAAAGACCATTTTAAGTTGCTTGATTGCTACAAAATTTTTTATCTACTAAATGTGGGATACAGACCATATTGTAATCCTTTTACATGGTTTATCTTCACAGCTGAGAATGTGATAAAATGGCTTTGCAAATGGATGTTGACCAAAGGGATATAAAATGCTTGATTGCTTGTTTAGCAGTCTATTTTACCTAAAAATTCCCCAAAGTAATTTTCTCCATGTTCTATTTGGTGGCAGACTCACACCTGAGCTTTAAAGAACCCTCCTAAAGGATCACAAATTTAGTTCAGTGGCCCAAGCGCTTGCCTGGTAAGAGCAAGGTTGTGAGTTTGATCCCTGGTTCCCCCACACACATACAAAAAAAGAATTCTCCTACAAAGGAAGAAAGGCCAATATTTTCCCATAATCCAATGAGATTTTTAACTTTTTCAACAGGAAAATCTGTGTAACCCAACCAGATACATTTTTCATCCCAAAATGTCTTCCCCAAAATGTTTTCCAAGAACTTGGCCTATGAACATTCCATCAAGTTAAGAGAATAAGGAACATTCTTACCTTTAAATTCAGTGGTTCTGTCCCTAAGTGAGTGCAAAATCAATGAAAGCAGCCAAGATTAAAAAGGTTTATCACACACTACCAGGGAAGGCCAAGCAGTACCTCTCCCTAAACAAAGAAAGGAAAGGACTTTTTATTGGAGAAACGTAAACATTCGCAGAGCAAAGATTCTCCATCGCACGCAGAGGTGGGCACAGTTTTGCTCCTGCACAGTTTGAGGTGGTCTTTACCTCATGGATGGATGAAACTGCCCAATGGGTGGACAATTCAGCATAATCATGAGATTGCATGAAGTAAAATTCACTCTAGGTCACTCGGGAAAGGGGCTGAGTAGCTTTGGCCGGTTTAAACTGACTATGTTTTTTCTGGAGGGATTCAACTGAAGCAAAAGAACAACTTGAAAGGTTAATCATAATTTAGAGGATCAGCAGTTTTCTAAAAGTATCTGCCTAGTGGCTTAACCTCAGCACAAATTCAAGTTCTTCCTAAGGAGCAATAATTCTACTGGAAACCTGTATTAGAAATGGCATGGTGGCTCACGCCTGTAATCCCAGCACTTGGGAGGCTGAGGTGGGAGGATCCTTGCAAGTTTGAGACCAGCCACGGCTACAAGATGAGCTCAAGGCAAGCCTTAACTGCATAGGGAGACCCTGTCTCAAAAAAAAAAAAAAAAAAAAAAGAAAGAAAGAAATGGCTCTTTGAGTCAGGCATGGTGGTGCACCTGTGTTTCTCGCACTTGGGAGGCTGAAGCCAAGAGGACCACTGCAAGTTCAAGGTAGGCCTAGGCTACATAGTGAGTTCAAGGCCAGCCTGACCTGCATAGTGAGACTGTCTCAAAAAGACAAAAAAAAAAAAAAAAAAAAAAAAGAGGAAAAGAAAGAGAACAGAAAAGTCACGGCTCTTTGTGAAAGAGTTGCTGGCCCAGACCGGACACTTTAACCAGGAAAAGCCTCAGCCAAGTTAGGGGGCTCCTGCCTCCCCTGCCCCTATAGATTTACCTGTAACCCTATACCCCCATCCCTAAGAACCTGTCCCTGGCACCAAACGTGTGCCAATGAAATACCTGTGCATCCCTAATGCCCCTTGGGGTCCGCCCCAGACAGAGGCTACTTATGGGCCTCACTCCACGTGTTCGACAGAAGAAAGGGAGAGTGTGTTCCAGAGAGAGACCGCCGGCCCCGGGGTGGAGATGCTGCACCCCGGGGTGGGGTGGGGGGTGTGGTCTCTCCCCGCATTCCCGAAATAAAGGTTACTTATATTTTATACTTCTTATCTTTGCAGCCACCACCGCCCACTCCTTCCATGGCCCTCTTTCCCTTCCACTCCTTCCTCTTCCCTCCCCCCTTTTCTCAGACCTAACACTTTGGATCTCAAATAGCAGATCTAACCTGGATTACATTAAGGAAGCACAGACCTGATGAGGTTGGAGAACAAAAGCCAAAATTATTTAAAAAGATGAACTCCAAAGTGAGCATTAGAACCTAGTACTGATCCTCAAGGACCCTCTGGGTCACATGGATCACTTCTGACCTCAGTTCTGTTTCTGTGTTCACATGCTTCCTTTTTTCCTCTCCGTGGACACCCTGCTTTGCCTCTCCACATGTATAGTAAAGCTGAGGGCAACCATATAGTAAGGCCTTTTCTGTGATGCTGCATATTCAAGTCACCAGCAAAGGCAGGCTGGCATTTGCAAACGTCAGTTTTAAATTACTAAGTCAGAATTTGATTTGCCCAACTTGCAGGTAGTGCAACCAACAGATTCCCCTCTTGTTCTAAAAAGTGGATTGAGGTCTTTAAAAGCTGAACAACAGTTCTCAAAGAAGAGAGAAATTACCTGCAATCCCAGAACTCCTGGAGGCTGAAGCATGAGGATTACAAGTGTGACCCTAGCCTGGGAAATGTAGAAATTTAATTAGGCCCTGCCTCAAAATTAAGGAATGGATTCTATCAGCTTAGTGTTGGAGAAAAAAAAAATTAAGGAATGGAAAAAGTCACTTGATATGGTGGTGTACACCTATAATCCTAGTACTTGGGAGACTGAGGCAGGAGGATTTCTGCAAGTTTGAGGCCTGGAATACACCTAAACTAACTACCCTGTCTCCAAAAAAAGTAGGGGTAGTAAGGCTGGGGACATGGCTCAGTCTCAAGGCTGTGGGCTCAGTGTCTTTTCCTAGAAAAAGAAATGGAATGATTTGTAGACAGCACTGAACATAAAAAATCATATCTTTTCTTTCCTTTTTTCTTTTGGTACTGGGATCAAACTCATGACCACGCACTTGCCAGGCAGGTGTTTATGCCGCTGAGCTAAATCCCCACCTTCATATCTTTTCCTAAAAGCTGTGCATTTTCCACTTAATAAATAGTGAACATATAAGTCACAAGTATTCTTTCTCTGTGATTAAAGTGACATGTAGTATTCAGTTACATAAGACCCATAACATCTCAGATAAATCCTTAGTGACACTACTTGGGATTTTTAAAAAATTGTTTGCTTTAATGACCATTCACATAGTTAAATTTTCCTAAATCTTTAATAACTTTCTCAGACTGTATTTTTTCAAATAGAATTAATAGGTCAATAGGTTTACAACATATTTCTTCATGCGTTTTATAATATTATTTGACTCTATTTATTCACTGTGGTGGTTCCTGAACTCAGTGCACTCTTTATTTCTACAGTTTTGCTAATAGTCTAAAGTCAATGTTACTGATTGTCTAAAGTCAGTGCTACTAATAATTTAAAGTCATGGGTTAAGGACTTACACCCAAGTCAGATTTCAACTGGATACTCTGATGACTGGATGGTCTGCTATGGCATGCATTCCCATGGTAAGATATAGATCTTAAATGGCTACTAAAAGCCTCATGTCAGGGGCCAGGGATTTAGTTCAGTGGCAAAGCACCTGCCTAAAAAGCACAAGGTCCTGAGTTCAATTCCCAGTCCACCCTTATGTGATTGGAGGCTGATTGGATCATGGGGTGCTATACTCATCAGTGGCTTAGTCTGATAGCTGACTCACCGTTAGGAGGTGGGGCCTGAGTACAGATGGGTCACTTGGCATGATGTGGCAAGATATATCGTCCTCCCAGGCTCCTCCCTTCACTCGCTGCTTCCAGGCTGCCACGGGATGAGCAGTTTCCAGCAACCATAGACTGAACTCAAACGAAATAATCTTCTCTGCCTTTAAGTTACAAGTGTCAGACATTTTGTCCCAGTGTTGGTCAATGACTAATACAAATTCCAATTTAACAATGTAGGTAATATGTAGAGTATTATGGCGAATGTAACTTTCTAGCCGTACATGTGAGCTTTCCTTCCAAGTACAGTATGGAAAGACGGGACTTCACAGTGGACAAACCTGGCAAACTCGACCTCACCCCTGTGATCAGTGTCTATGTCAATGTCACAAATCATGCTGACAGGATGTTCCTTGGCAGGACACAATGAAAATAACCCTTCATCCCTGTGAACTTCCTCTGCAAAGCACACCCCTACCTGTTCATGGAGGAGAAATCAGGCAAGTTACAAAAGAAAGGCATCCAGTCCCTCTCCAGAACACCTAAAAATGTCATTCTCATTGAAAACGAGGGACATCTGATACACTGTCACAGCCAAGGAGACCAATGGGACATGAGTGTTAATATAGTGTTTTACCCTGGGTAGAATTCTGGAACAGAAATGAGTGGTGGCCAAAAAAACCCAAGAAATCTGAATAAGCTATGGACTTCAGTTAATCATCAGTGAGTTATACTGCTTCATTAACTGTAACCAACCTTACCTAGCCTAAAGCGTTAATAGTAGGAGAAACTGTGTGAGGTGCATTTGGGAACTGTAATACCTGCTCATTTTCTCTGTAAATATAAAGCTGTTCTAAAAGTAAAGTCTGTTGATAAAAGATACTATCTTTAATAGTATCACCGGTTAAACAGGGAAGAGGTATAAGATGTTACTGATAACCAAGAGACATCGCTTGGGGACATTCTTAACATCTGAAAATTTAGAATTTTTTAAAAGAATGAAGGGAGAGGTCCACTGAAACAATAAAAGCAATGTTTTCTGCTTCATTTTAGGCAGCTTGCAAGTAAGCAAATTATTTCTAAGGACATAAAAATTGTTTTTCAAGCTGAAGATGTAGCTCAGAAATGGAGCACTTGGCTAGTGTGCTGGAGGTTCTGGGGTTTGATTCCAGCATGGGGAGTATTATTTTTCAGGTATTCAAAAGGAGTGGTTGGAGGTAGACTATTGATCTGTATGTAGTTAGGTTGAGTTTGTGGATTGTTGACTCAATAAAGATATTTTTAAAGCTTTTCTAAAAAGTTATCAAATAGAAACATAATAAATTGATTATATTTTTCTTGGTTTTTTTTTGTTGTTGTTGACGTTTTCTTTTTGGTGTTTTGTTTTGTTTTTGGTGCTAAGGACCAAACCCAGGGCTTCCAGTTCGCTAAACAAGCCTTCTACCACTGAGCTAAATCCCCAGCCCCTGATTATCTTTTTCTGATATTTTTGCTAATACTTTTTTGAGACTCAACAAAAATGGAATGAAAAAAAATTTTTTTTTTTTTGGTATCGGGGATGGAACTCACAACGTCATGCTTGCAAGGTGGGTGCTCATGCCACTGAGCTAAATGCCTGGCTTTTTTTTTTTTTTTTTAAATTTTGAGACAGGGTCTTACTATGTAGTCCAAGCTGGCCCCAGACTGGTGTTGATCTTCCTGCCTCAGCCTTCCAGTTATTGGTACTACAGGCATACACCACCACACCTGGCTAGTAGTGAACCTCTGTACAAGTCTACTTTAATGACACACGAGGTTTTTCGGAGTCAGATTTTTGCTTATCGTTTGTCAGATGGTGGGCATTTCAATAGTTTCTGCTTTCTGACCATTTAGAAAGATACTCTATAAACATCCACACATATGTTGTGCAAACATATGTCTTCAGTTCTCTTGGGTCTATGCCTAGGAGTTAAACTGCTGGGTCATACAGTAGCTCCATGTTTAAATCTTTGGAGGAACTGCCAAATTGTTCTCCACCGAGGCTGCACCGTTTTACTTTCCTACCAGTAGTGTGTGAGCATTCCAGTTTGTCTACATCTTCACTAACATTGGTCATTTCCCTCTTTTTTTAAAAAAGAATTACAGTCATTCCATTCGGTATGATGCATAGCTCATGTGGTTTCAATTTGCATTTCCTTAATGGCTAATAATACTGAGAACTCTTTCAAATGCTTACCAACCACATCTGTACCAACTCTGTATGCCAGGCGCTATAGTTTGGACCCTAAGTTCTTGGTCCCCAATCGGGAGGTGGTGGAGCCTTTAAGAGATGGGCCTTGGTGGGAGGTCTCTGGTGACGTGGACAAGAAGGAGATGTGGGACCCCAGCCCCTGCCTCTTTCTTTCTAGTCCTGAGAAGAGCAGCTTTGCTCTGCCAAATACTCCCACTGAGATGCACTGCCACAGGCCCAGAAGCCACAGGGCCCATCTATCAGGAGCTGGAACTTTCAAAACCATAAGCCCAAACAAACCTTTTCTCTTTATAAGTTGATTTCCTCAGGTATTATGTCCTACCCATGGAAAGATGATGAGCACATCATATTAATCTATAAGGTTAGGTCTTGCACTCAGAATACACTGAGTAATAAAATTTCTGGTAATTAAATGATTTTTACTGTGGCCTCAGACTCAGTAAAATGCAGAGATGGAAGCAAGAAGAGACAGTGCAATTCGCATTTAGGTAGTGTTATGCATTAAAAACTGGTGGTCAACTTAACACCAGCTGAATTAAATCAGCACGGTGCTGAGTGTAGATGGCCCACCTGAGGGAAATTGCCAGCATAAATAGAGATGTGGAGAAGAAGAGGGGGCATTGTGAGTGTCTTTAAGTGTTGCTCTTTCAAGCTGTTGGTTCTCCAGGAGGTGCTTGTCATGCTGGCTTCCCCAAGATGAATTCAGCTCTTATCACTGGAGGAGTTTGGGACCTTATCACTGAGAATGGCTATGGTTCACTTTGGGGGAGATCTGCTCCTTACTTTGAGCATCATTTCCTGGCTCCGGAGGGGGAAGATGTGTGCTGTTCAGTCTCCAGGAGAAGCTATCACTCTGGCTTCCAGACATGTATTGGACTGTTCTCATCACTGGAGCAGCTTGGGACCTCAGTGTGGCTGAGGATGGTTGTGGTACTTTTCAAGGCAGCCCTGGTCCTTATTTTGAGCGTCACTTCTTGGGTCCAGTGTAGAACCCTTAACCCATAAACAGATCCTTCACCCCACTGGCATAGACTTTCTAGCTTCCACCGCTGACCTTTGGGCTTTCCCAGGCCAGATCCATGGGATAGACTTGCGTGAGTCATTGTCATGGGCTCTAGGCCTCCAGCTGGACTCGTGAGAGGCTTTGTCATGGGCTCTAGGTCTTCAGCGGGACTCATGCAGGACGTTGCTGTGGGATCCAGGCCCTCAGCTGAACATTTTAGGTCATTAGTATTGTGGACAGATTTCCTGCACTTTCTTGTATTTAACTCTGGGTGACCATCATAATATTATAAATTCTGTGTCCTGTATGTAATTGTTCTCCTTGCAGCCCCTAACTGCAACAGCATGGTATCTGCCCTTTATAAAGAATGAGTCTCAAAGAGATGAAGTGGCTTTGCTAGAGCCACACAGCTGGTATGCAGGAGGCTGGCACAGGTACCCATCCCTCTTTTTGTTTATACACAGTGCTCATCAGAGCCCAAATCGCTTTTAGGACACACTGGGGGTGGGGGCGTACAGACGACTGAACTCAGGACCTGTGTCTGCCAAGCAGGTGCTGCACCACTGAGCTACAGCTCTGACCCTGTTGGGATACATTTTGATGGCAAAGCCCATCACAGTGTCTGATCAATAACAGCATCAACAGCACAGGTGTTAGGGAGGGGAAAAAAAACCCTCAAAGACTGCATTTTGTAATGCTCAGTCAGTTCTAAGAGGGCAGCTATAACTGTAGAGAACTGAGCCATTTTTAAAGACTTATTGACATGGCAGAAATGATTCTGATGCTCAGAAAAGAACTGAGTACACAGCACTGCTTGGCATTTCTACTGAGCTGTGACTTTCACGGTGCTGAGACACAGTCCCCACCTTCTAACCCTTTCCTTTTGTTAATGAACACTGCTCTAACTACATGTTAGTCACTGGTATCTGCACTAGGAATGTAGAAGTTCTTCTCTTAGGAGCTTCCTCTAGTGGAAGGAGATAACAAAACAAAATATTTACAATTCCAGCAGGACCTGGTGGTGCACACCTGTAATCCCAGCCCTCGGGAGGCTGAGGCAGGAGTGTCCTTGTGAGTATGAGACCAGCCTGTGCTACAAAGTGAGCTCTGAACTTCAGGCCAGTCTGAACTTCATAGTAAGACCCTGTCTCAAAAAAAATTACAGTGGATAAACGTATGGAGGAAGACCTGGTGGGAAATGTGGTATGTGTTTTAAGATGGTCAGGGGAAGTCTGTCCCATAAGCAGACATCTGAGCAGGGCCTTAAAAGAATTTAGAGAGTGAGCCATACTGGAGAAACCTTGGCTCCAAGCAAATAGCAGGTGGAAAAGCCCTGTGGCAGGTGAGAAAACTCCATCATTCTTTTTTTTTTTTTTTTTTTTTTGTCTTTTTCCTTTTTATCGGTACCGGGGACCGAACTCATGACTGCCTGCTTTCAAGGCAGGTGCTTATGCCGCTGAGCTAAATCCCCAGCCCCACTCCATCATTCTTAAATGAAGAAGAGAAAACAAATTCTGTCATCTTCATATGATCCCCTGGATAGGTGATAGATCTCACTCTGCTCCCAAGATTGGAGAGTTAGTAAGAAGAGTGTTTTGCATCCACATGATTGTGTTTACTTAAAATAATATTTCTGAGCTGGATGTGGTAACACATACCTATAATCCCAGCACTGAGGACACTGAGCCAGGAAGATCATGAGTCAGAAATCAGTTTATCCTGCGCTACATAGCAAGACTCTATCTCAAAAGAATAAAATATTTTTAATAAACAGTAAAACCCACCACACTTGTTGCCTAAACATGTCAAATGTGTTTACAAAATTCATGATTGATCCATCTGGCTTGCCATCATGTCAATCCACGCAGATGTTTTCATCTTTGTTCTTTACTAAGCTGAGGTTTTACCTATGGACTGCACATCATGGGGGCCTTGAAATATCTGCTTGGCTGGGTCAAAAGAAAGATGCTTCCTAGCTGGACAATTGGTGGGCTGAATTGCTTTTAGTGATGCAGAAACCACGCTTATTGTTCCAAATGTTTATCCGCCTTCCCATGCAATGGATACAGAAGTTGCCAAGGTGTTAGGTATTTGATGGGGGGGGGGACCACTTATTTTTGAGCCCTTAATTTGGTGACTTTCAGCCACAACCATATCACTATCTTGTGATTCTGTTCTGCTGGCCTTGCTGTGTGTGTCTCAGACAGCTACAGTCAGGTGGCAAGCAGAGCTGATGTCTTCTGAGCATTTCCCAGGGATGCAGGAATGACTCTGATTTTCTCCTTCCCTGTAAGGTCCCAGCTTCTCTTGGCCATACAGCCTTTCCACAAGGCTTCCTGGGCTTCCTCAAAACATGGCGGCCAGATTCCAAGAAAATGAAGCAGAGGCTGCTATTCCCTGAAATGCTGGTCCCACCATCAGTACACTGACACTTCTGCTACCTGCTTTTGTTTATCCCAGGCTACAGCCAGTCCCTCAATGAGAGGAGGGACTGCACACAGATGACCCACAATTTGTGACGTTTCAGTCATGATTTTCCTATTTTATGGTACTATAAAAGCATACCCACACAATCATTATGTTTTTGGCTTTCCACATTCAATCAATTACATGACAGTCAACATTTTGTTATAAAATAGGCTTGTGTTCAACCATTTGCCCAATGGTAGGGTACTGTAAGTATTCTGAGTGCACTGAAGGGAAGCTACACTGTGATGTTTTAATAGGTAGGTACACTAAGTGCATTTATATTTCCTGCTTATGATGGATTCATTGGGCTCTAATGCCACCGTAAGATGAGGAACAGGTGTATTTGAATACCGAAAGCCTGGCAGTATGAGCGTTTGCTATTTAGATAATCGAATGGAAAGGTCGTAGGACATGCTTGTACATGACAAAGTGTCGTACAACCTGGAAAAAGGAAGAATAATATTTACAGTAGGAAAAAGAACCACCTTGAGGTAAAGGACACGTCTGAGGTATAATCACCCCCGCAGCGGGGCGGGGGTCAAGACAAGCAGAGGAAACGGGGTGTTTGAGGTTGTTGGGTCTGAAGGTGCTGCGGGTGTTTGTGGGACACAGTATCCTAAGTAGCATCTGAGAGGGCGGAGGAGGTAGCAGAAAAAACCAGACAGGAAAACCAGGATGTGATCAGCAGTGCAGGTTCTACCGGGCCGACCTCAAGGTTAAGGCAGAGTCCCCAGATTCCCGTCTGCCTGAGACTTCGGACTCCAACTGCAGTAAATTCATCAAAGTGCAAACTCGGAGAGAGCAAGACTGGCTTCATATCAGACACTAGCCACCGTTCTGGGGGTGTGGTGTCCCCCTAAAAGCCCTCTCTCTTAAAATCAGCTGGCTGCAAATGTAGGGTAGCGCGTGACCACTCTCAGGTGTGATAACTCACTAGACTGGCTCGTGGATCTCAGGGAAGTGTCATATTTATGATTATACTGTTAGGCTAGCAAAAGAACACAAATCAGAACAAGCCAAAGGCAAAGAGGCGCACAGCAGAATCTGAACCGGATCCAAACTCGAAGCTCGTGTCCTGTAGAACCGTCAGCGTCCTAGGATTGGTACGTGGCGAGTCACACAGGGCACTGACAAGCTAGGAAGCTCAGCTCAGCCCCGCCTCTGGTGCCCACAATTTTCATCCGGGCTGGGTTGGTCTGCGTGGCTGACCTCTGCTCTCCAGCGCCTCTAGGGGTGAGAACTGATACTACATGCCCAAATACACCACCTTACTTAGCTGGTGCCCAGGCCTTTAAAGATGCTACTTGCAGGGGCTGGGGATTTAGCTCAGCGGCATAAGCACCTGCCTTGCAAGCAGGGCTTTGTGAGTTCGATCCCCGGTACTGATAAAAATGAAAAAGACCAAAAAAAAAAAAAAAAAAAAAAAAAGCATAAGGCCAGACAATTCAGGCACCCAGGAGTCATGTGACAGAAGCTAGAGCCACAGGCCAGAGTACCCTGTGTGCAAAGCCTGACCCCACCTGCAGTGTGGAATACTCCTTAGGAGTGAAGGCTCGATAGTTGGCTGGGTTGGCCTGGCCTGTGTGGTTTTAAGGCACACACAGCACCTATATTATGCCAGGCAATCCTATGAGGATCCTGAAAGGTGATGGATTCTCATCATTGTACATACAAAGAAACGGGGGCTGAAGTCTAACCAATTTGTCTGAAGATACAAAGAAAGCAAATAGAGCTAGAAGCTGAGATTACGTTCTTCACCTCCAATCCCTAGGCAGGTCCAATGGTCAAGGTTCAGTTTCATTCCAAACATCTCAAATCTTAGGGCACACAGGCATCTCCTGTACAGGGTCTGAATCAGGGGCTCTGGGGTCAGTCTGAACTACTGCACTTCTAACAAGCTCTCGGGGGAAGCAGAAACTGTGATCCAGACCACCCTTGACCACACACTCTGAACTATGAGCAGAAGAACAGTTCTATTCCAACAAATTAGTCCAGGCTTAGCATGGACACAGTACAGCTTTCATCCTGCAATGGCATGTTTTGGTTTTTGTCTTTCTGAGACAGGCTTTCACTATCCAGTTCAGGCTGGCCTTGAGCTCACTTTGTAGCCCAGGCTGGTCTCAAATTTGCAGTGATCCTCCTGCCTCAGCCTCCCAAGTGCTGGAATTACAGCCATGTGCCAACATGCCAGGCTGGCAATGCCATGCTTTATAGGATCTAAGTATACCCTCCCCATCACTGATATTTCGGTAAGTACTCCAGCATGGAACCCTGAAGTAATAATGGATCCACACTCTTCAGGATTGTCCTGAGAATTAGTGCTTTAGGCAATGTTTGTCTTTTGTTTGCACCAGTCTTGAAGGAAAGAGACTCTGTCCTACTCGAATCTGAGCTTTGAGCTCAATGCTTAACAGTAATGTATAGCAGGAGAGCACAGGCAAGGCAGGTTGCCTATAGCCCTGAGCCCAGCGGTCCTGCTCAGAGCATTGCTCAGGCCAGGGGAACAAAGGACAGGAAAATCACCTGCACTATCAGGCTGGTGCAGGGATTAAACGAACAGGTAACAAATGGACAGAACAAGGGCTGGTGCTTCATAAGCACCACAGATGGCTCAGCTGTGATTATTAATGAACCACTTAACCATACTTCTCAGCCTCTCATCTATTCATTTGTGGCATTTTATATTTTATTGTTTCGCACATGCACAATGATTTGCCACAAACACGTCTGGAAACAAGAAACGTATTTGCCCAAAGAGCAAACAGTTACTGAATGAGAACAGCTGAAAAGGAGGACTGGCATCCCCTGCTTGTCTTTACCCAGGTGTTCCTCTCTGCATGCAACTGCTCTGTGAATTTCAAGTCTATCTGGAACATTTCAGTACATTTTATATTATTGCTCATGGAACTCCTCTTTTAACTCAAAGTAATTATATTTTGTATGCAGTTAAACTTTGCTGCTTTTTGATTGCTGGGATTACACAATCACTGGACCTTGGATACAATAACCAAGTTTTAGTAGCATCCACACTTTGTTGCCTCTATGAGGTACTTTATTCTTCTATACTACTTGGAGGTGTATGTTACCATGTGGTGTTATCACCAAACGATGTTTTTACATCTTGGATTATTAGATCAGTCTACTAAGCTGACCACATAAAACAGTGTTTCAGATAACTAGTGCTAATGTGGTAGCATGGAATGTATTTCAGGCTGCACATCTTCCAGCAGGAACACGGCCAGTGAAAACCAGCAGTTTCAGATACTACTGTAAGGTCTGTGGTGCCAACAGCTCCTTCAGAAACCTACGGCCAGGTAATTCCAGGAAGACACTACTCACTTCTGTTTCCCTGGATCTATGCAGGAGCAACCACAATTGGCTCCCTTACAACTGTTCTGGGCATCTGTGATTTGGAACAAGGACACTGTGCTCACAGATGGCCCTTCAGAACTGACAGTGGTCAGCCATGCTGGGAAGAACATAGGGAGCTGCTGACTCTGGATGTCTGCTGGGAAAGGGGGTCTTCTCTCTGGTATCATGATGTTGCAATTTGGCAACAGGCAGCTTAAAGATGCCGAAATCGCACTAGCATGAAGGCAGCTTTTCAAAGTGTGGTATCTGCTGCATATGGAGATGGTGGGGCACAAAACAATCCCTGGAAGTGTCAAGACAGAAGTCTACTGTCCAAATGATGATGATGGTGATGACACTAACACTGAAAATCATGGGTTTTATTATTTTTGTCTTTTTGAGACAGGGTCTTGCTATGCAGTTCAGGCTGGCCTTGAGCTCACCTTGTAATCCAGGCTGGTCTCGAACTCACAATGATCCTCCTGCCTCAGCCTCCTGAGTGCTAGGGTGTGGGGTGTGCACCCCCACACCCAGTTATCACAGTGGTCTTGATTGAAGATTTATGTTGTGGCAAGTACTGTGGCAAACACTTCCTATGTGTTACCTTGTTTAGCCCTCATGAAAACCTACAGAGGTAGGGACCATGTTGTCACCATTTTACAGATAAGACTCAGGTACAGCAATAAGGGACGAATCCAGGTTCAGAAAGTTAACAAGTGGCAAAGTCAGGACTCAAGTGGTGGTCTAACTGTAACCCTAAACTCACAATTTTGCGGAGTTATTACACCTATATCATGAGGATTTGCATTACCCTGAAAGGAAACCCGTACCCAACTCCAATATTCCCTTTCCTGCTCCAACCCTGCATTAAGATGCTGTCTCTCATGGAACTGTCTACCCCAGACATTTCATGTGAATGGAATCAGATCACATATGGCCTTCTGCCTCTAGCATCTCTTTCTTAGCACAATGGTTCATCTATGTTGTAGTGTGTGTTAATACTTCATTCCTCTTGAAGGCCAAATAACTCACATTTTATTCGTTTATAAACATTAGAATGGTTTCAACATTTTGGCTGTTGTAAATAGTGTCTTTGTAAATAGTACAATTTTTTGTTTGAATACCTGTTTTCCATTGAGGGGAGTGACAGAAAGTATAGGCATTCATCTCCATTGGTTGAAAGAAGGAAATCAATAAAATACAGTAAGTCCCCAATTTATGAATGAGTTCCATTCAGGGAGAATGCTCGTATTTATTGATAATCCAACAAAGTGAGTCTTACACAGTACACCTGTGAAAGTTCGCAACTCAAATGTCTGTAAGTTAAAGTTTGGGTTTGAGCTCAAAAGAAAAACAAAAACAACCCAAACTCAAACTGTATCCAAAACTCTTTGGTCACTCAAGAAATACTGAGGACCTTCTTTACAGCTGGCTGCCTAAACACCAAGCCTTGGGAATACAAAACCATTGAGACAAAAATCATCCTGACTTCCTCAGCAGTGACAGAAAAGTTAAGGGATAGAATTTTTGGCGTAGCTAAGAAGATAAGAAATATGAAATAAAAGTGGCCTTTATTTTATGAATGCGGAGAGAGACTCCATGACCTCCAGGGTCTGGCTTTTTCTCTGCCTGACAAGTGGGGTGGGGACATACACGTAGCTTAGGTTTGGGGTGGGGCCTGAAGGGCCCTGATGAACAAGTAGCCCACTGGAATTCATTTGGAGCCACAGTTAAATTGCTTAGGGGGAAGATGACCTTTAGCCTCCCAGCGCCTCCCACTGCTACAGTGTCTTATTTAGGGCAAAATCCTTTCATTAAGTAAGGGAGTAAAATGAGGATTTGTAACCCTGAGCATTAAGAATTCCTTTTTCTGGGGCTGGGGACTTAGCTCAGTGGCATAAGCGCCTACCTTGCAAGCAGGCAGTCGTGAGTTTGATCCCTGGTACCGATAAAAACGAAAAAGACAAAAAAAAAAAAAAAAAAAAAAGAATTCCTTTTTCTTTCTTTCTGGGTACTGGGAATCAAACTCACAACCTTGCACTTGCCAGGCAGGTGTCTGTCCTGCTGAGCTATGTCCCTGGCCTGCATCTAATACTGAAGGAAAAGTCAAAGCTGGCCATGAGGCACTTAGCAAGATGCTCTAACAGGATGATTTGGGACACAGACACAACTAAGGGCAGCTTAAGCAAGAATGGCTTTTATCACCCAGTATAACACACCTGAGGTAGGAATGCAACTCAGCATCACAGAACTAGGACTTCTCTGTCATTACAGTCACAGCTGGCGACCACAAGACCAAGCATCGTGTTCTTCTCACAAAACATGAATCGAAACACTGAAATGAGGAAGAGCAGGGAGAATCCTTCCCCAGCCCGTGAGGAGCAAGAGCTTCCCCCGAATGCATCCCCTCTAGCCCGTTCTGCCAGGTTTGCACGCAGCCTCCTCCTCAGCAATTCCTGGCAAGGGAATGGAATGGCAGGAAGTGACATCAGATTAAGGTAGAAGCTGGAAGGGGTTCCACTCACTCTGGGTTCTTCAGCACCCGACCCCTAAGAAAACAGAAGAGTGGCTGTAGGACGAGCCAGGGTGCCTCCACATGGGCCAGGGCAAGATTTGCTGGAGAGGTCCCCTCTGAGCTTCAGGCCTCAAAAGAAAAACAGAAACAACCCAAACCCAACCCTCAGCACGCCCAAGCTTGAACTCATGGTCCTCATCAAAGTGGTTCCCCCTGCTGGTGCTCAGTCCTCCCATTCTTAGATCTGCAAACTAGAAAAACAAAGGAGTTTTCACACCCTCTTCCTTTCTCATCCCCTGCAGCCTTAGAGTTTACAGGGAAAAGATTTAATACCGGATTAATTTATAACGTTCACCCAAAAAGTCAAACACAGAAAAGTACGATAAATCTGCCCACAAACTGGAGATCTAAAGAATCCAGCTGAGGCCCTGGGTCCCTCTGCAGCATCCTGCACAAGGCCAGGTTAAGGCCTAGAGCCCTCGACAATGTCTCATGCAAGTCTGTATCAGGGATCAACACTGGGAAGGTCCAAAGGCCAGGGGTGAAAACTAGAAAGTCTGTAACTTCGAGGAGAGGGATCTGTGGTATAAGGCTGAGGGATCTGCACTGGAGCCAGGAGGTAACACTCAGGGTGAGGACCAGAGCTCCCCTAAAAAGAACCACAGCCATCCTCAGTGACAGTAACGACCTGAACTCCTCCAGCCTCCAAAAATAACAGCTGAATTCATCAGGAAAAACAGTATGACAAGCTTCTGCAGGAGAATCAACAGCACAACACCTCCTCTCCAGGTCTTCCATCCAGGCGCCCGGTTTTATGCTGCTGGCAACAATCCTCAGGTAGGCCTTCCACCTCCGAATCAGTTCAGCTGGATGTGACAAGTTGACCATTAACTAATCCACATCACCCACACAGATGACTCCAGTAGTCTGCTATGGGCTGACAACCACATCAGCCCTGGAATTTATTCATTGCTTTTGTCTGCATTGCCACCACTCCAATCCAACTCTCGATTATCCGCAACAACCTAGCACTTGGTCTTCCTACTTGCTTGCTGTATTTATTAACTGAACCCAGGGCCTTTGCACTGACCAACTACTGGTCTTAGTGCTTCCCCCTCCCAAGAGGGTTGCAGGTGCAGGCATGCAGCACCACGCCTAGCTCCCTGCATCCATTTCTGCCCCCCCCCACCTCACCCCATCTATTCATGCACAGTACAGCTAGAGTGAATGGCCTTTTCAAACGTTAATCTGCTTGTGCTTAAAGCCTGGGTGTCCCTGCTGCTGGAATAAGGGCGAAGGCGAGGCTCTCCTAAGCTCTCCGCATTCCAGTTATCCTGCTCCTGCGCGGACGGGCTGCGCCCCCTTCCCTCTAGGACCTTTTGGAGTCTTGCGAGTCATTCGGGTCCAGCTCCGTGAGCGAGCGCAGAACCCACAGGAACACACCGAGCGACGGGCTACTACTACACAGCCCCGGGACACAGCGCTCAAAGTACGGGCGGCCACCCGCCGCACACTGTACGCTCTCATCTCGTCACCGGGCACCACGCGCAGGCAGAGCCGGGAACACGCGACCGCAGCTCTCCGCGCCGGCTCCGCCCTGGCCCGCCCTCTCCGCGCGCCGTAGGGGCGGGGCACGAGGCCGCATGACGCAACAGCCGCCCGCCGTTGATTGGACATCACGGCACATCAGCCCGGAAAGGGGCGTGTTCGTGCGCCCCGATTGGCCGTGGTTTGGTGGGGGCGGAGCGGGCAGGCGCGGGCTGGGAGCTGCGGCGGCGGGCAGAATGGGTTCTCGCCGCTGTCTCCGCTAAGGCGCGCTCGCGTGGGTACCCGGCCGGCCCGCAGTGCCGCGCGGAGCATGAAGGGCGGCCCGGGCAGCGGCACCATGCAGGAAACCTTCGGCTGCGTCGTTGCCAATCGCTTTCACCAGCTACTGGACGACGAGTCGGACCCGTTCGACGTCCTGCGCGAGGCCGAGCGCAGGCGCCAGCTGCAGCTGCCGCGCAGGAAGCGCGACGAGGCGGGAGCCACGGCCCAGGGGCCCAAGGCGGGCGGCGCCGGCGGCCGCAAGGGGTCCCGCAAGGAGCGCAAGGGTCCCGTAGCCCCCGCGAGCCCTGGCGGGGCCCTGCCACCGCCGCCGCTCCAGTCACTGCAGGGTACGGAGGTCACCCTGTCTCGGCCGCACTTTCGGACCGTGGGGTGATCCCTTGGGGCTTCCACTCGGGTTCCGTAGGCTCTTCTGGAGTGCAGGATCCCGGAGTTGGGCAGAGTGGAGACAGGGGTCGCTGGTGCGAAGCCCGGGGTCGTGGATACCCACCCGGGGGAGCGTCTCTCCCCCGCCCCCACCCACGCGGGCTGCGGGTGGGGAGGCGATCGCGGACCCAGTGGAGGACGGAGAGGGGACGGCCTGTGCGTTCTGCCCCGCGCCCTCTCCCCCGCCCCACGCCTCAGCTCCAGGGCGGCGTGCGGTGCGGACGGGGCGCGCGGCTTGTGATGATTAGCTCCAGCGGCTGTGGGTTAGCGGGGAGGTCGGCGCGCAGTCTAGGGCCCGGGGTGGCAGGAAGGGATCCCCGTCTGGGACGCGCAGCGCGGCCGCTGCAGCCCGGGCCCGGCCCAGTGGCCGGTGTCCTGCAGTGGCTTGGTTCTGGCCTGATTAAAAACTGTGCGTTCCGAAACTCCGGAGAACGCCCCAGGGGTTTCCAGTAGGATTTGGACTTTAGATAATGTTTACCTTTATTTGTGAAAAGTTCAGAGACTTCACCTGAGGGTCAGAACATAAAAGATGTTGGAAATTACTTTTTTTTTTTTTTTTTTTAAGTTACCGGATATCCCAGTAGGTATATGACCCTGTTTAAGCAGTGGGCGATAATGTTGAATTATGTCGTTTTTCGCTTAAATGTAGATAAATACAGTGGGAAGTAAAGCATTGAGGTGGGCTAAACTTTGCCCTTCCACTTCTATTTTTGCCACCTCTCTCTCGCTCTCTCTCTTTTTTTTTTTTTTTTTCTGTTTTTGTACCGAGGATTGAACTCATGACCTCGAATTTGCCAGGCAGGCGCTTATGCCATAGAGCTAAAACCCCAGCCCCTGTTACTTACCCTTTAACAAATGAAAGCTGTATTTTAGCCTTTTTAAAAATGTTTTTGTTAAGAAAACTAAAAAAAACCTCAAAATATATGTTAACTGAAGACTCCCTAATTTTCTAGTGTAGACTGCATTTCTGTGCATAAATTTATATTCATAAATATGTAGTGCTGTTTCTTTTGCTAAACTGAAGTGATATAAACTGGACTGCAACCTACTTCTCTCTTCACATTTCAGTCTAGTACTCTTATAACGTTTCCTTCTATCAGTTGAATAGTCTTGGCAATCTATCTTTGGAGGTGTAAAAGATCTTCAGTTGACGTTTGTTGTTAGAATAGAAATTTTATTGTAGCTCCTTTTCAAGTACACACAGTTTCAGGAGCAAAGATCTCATTAATTCCCATCCATGTAGGTACTGTGCTAAATTTATCATGATGGGAGTTAGGGAACAACTTTAAAGGTTTTGTTAGCGCTAATTAGTGTGAAGGATTGTACTTGTCTACACTCAGAATCTTTAATTTCAATGTTGTGCTAATGTGTTAATTTCAATTTATTAACCCCCACAAAGTGGAAATGGCAAGATTTCTCCACGAACATGGAGGTTTTTAAATGTCCTAAACTTGTGTCTGTTACCCATAGAGCTTTGTGTGAGCCTTACCCAATAAATTCATTCTTGAATTACTAGACACTGTTTCAACTTTGCTTTTCTGGCCTTTCAGGATGAAGGTCTTTGAGCTAAAGCTCAACTTTTTTTTTTTTAGATAGGAAATCTTCCTGTAAATTTTGTTGTGTTTTGTCTCCTCTGTGGGCTCGGTGTGGGCAACATGGTCAGGCCGTGGGTGCCAGCCTTTTATTGGAAAGGACTGGGAATCTGCAGCTTGCGCTGCTGCTGGGAGCTGCTGACCCAGCACGGCATGAGCCAGGTTCAGTTGCAGCCTTGATCTTTTAGAACTGAATGTTGGGGGGGGGTGCCATTCAATGATTACCTTTGTTTTGTGGGATTTTGGGAGGGACCCTGAAGTATTTGCTGGGTGTTTATGATTGACCTAAATTAGTAGCCAATTGTATGTACCACTTTTCAGTTTATATTCAGAAACTTTGGAAGTGACTTTGCTACAAAGTGCAGAGTGTCATATTTTAGGTTTTGAATGATGAATTTCAAATTTGATAGTTAAAAAAGTGAGGCTACAAAAAAGGCGAGGCAAGTTATTCCATAGTGGAATGGAGATAGTGAAAGTGTTTTAAAACTTGCAGATATGAAATCTGATGCTGTTCTAAAACAGCTCTCCACACTGAGAAAAGCATTGAAAAGCATTACTAATTCTGACAAATGTCCTGGCCACAGATGTTGTGGCCTGATAATAATCTTGTACTTATTAGGTAGTTAATTTTCAAAATCGCATTTTTCCACTTTATATTTCACAAACCTCCTTCCCATTTTGGCCCTCTGGTCAGTAAAAGCATAGGGCTCTGTATATGATGACCTAATCCTGTGCCCTAACCATGTCACAAGCCTGGATTGTGACCTCACTTTAGGATGGGTGCATATTGGACTTAAATATTTCTGGGTTATAGGATACTGAAGAGCATGGCAAGTTGATCTCAGGTCTGTTGTCCAAGTTTTGATTTCGTACTAAAGGAGATACTTCGTGTTAAAGATAATAAATTGTTAGTGATGCATATCCACTTTAAAATAAGGCCAGTTAATATTTATTTATACTCAAGACTATAAAGTGCAAATAAAAAGTATTAAATGGGCAAAGCATGGTGGTGCATGCCTGTAATCCCAGCACTTGGGAGGCAGAGGCAGGAGGATTACTGTGAGTTCAGGGCCAGCATGGGCTACATAAGCAAGTTCAAGGACAGTCTTTACTACTTAGCAAGACCTTGTCTCAAAAGAACAAAAATATATGTAAAGTAAAAATATATTAAAAGTCATATGTATATGTCAAAGAGGAATCCAATAATTAGAAACATACCCATTAACATGAACAAATTTAATATTTTTTAGCCATACTGCCAATATGAAGAATTTATACCAAGAAACACTGAAGCAAGCAGGGAATAGGGTGCATGCCTGTAATCCCAGCACTCTGGCAGGCTGAGGCAAGAGGCTTTCAAAGTTAAGCCCCACCTGGGCAAATTAGCTTAGAGTCTGTCTCAGAATAAAAAAGCAGGCTGGGCTGTAGCTCAGTGCAAAGGACATGGGTTCCATTACATTTTTAGGAGATGATTTGAGAAGTGATCAAGTTCTCCACAGCATACCTAGTGTTAAGCATAGGTTTAAAATTTAAAGCATCAAAACTAGAAGGGGAAAAAAAAAACCCTAGATGGGAACAGCAAAAGGGAAAAGGAGAGAGGCAGAGACACGGGTATGGCCGGCACCTTGCTCTTGACGCTGCGGGTACAAAGTCTCAGTGTGTGATTGATAGCGATGAGGCTGGAGTATTGATCAGCCCTCGAGTTTGGGCTCCTTCTGAAGTGTGACACCAAGTACATAGATCTCATCAAAGAGCAAGAAAACCTTTTTAAAATAAAGATGTGCACGACAAAACATTATAGAATGAAAACTTCAGTAGCCAGTGCGTAACCGTAGGCCTATGTGTGCGTGAAAATATGGTCTGAAATGCAGGGAATTTCTCCTTTAATTTTCTGAAGAGGATATATAACCATATTTGGTAAAGCCACCTCTATGGAAAGTAATTTATTTATCGAAATGTATACATGGCTGTTACAGCTACGTCAAAATTTCTGTATTGTATGTTTTAAAATCTTAGTGTACTTTCTAGAACATTGAGGAAAGAGGGACGCAATAGCAAAGACTCTTGGTGATTGTATCCGAAACTTTTTGTTCTGACATTTTCCTCGACTTCGCAAGTTTTCCAGTGACCTAGGAGAGTGAAACGTAGGAGTACCTGTGTCCAGCTCTCTGTTTTGTTTCTGCCAGCAGGCCAGGGACGCACTCCTAGAAGAGGGGAGCTACAAGGATGGAACGACAGCCGGGGGCCAGACGTGACACTGGACAGAACAGAGCGGCGATCCTACCGGGAATATCGACCCTACGAGACCGAACGGCAGGTGGACTTCACAGCTGAGAAGTACACAGATGGGGGGTAGGTACCTGCCATCCTTGGAGGGTGGGGTCCCTGAGGATTTGCAGGAAGTGGCCCTTTGGACCTGTTCAGAACGCAGGCCTGGGAATGGTGGCAAATCACATTACTTAGGTGACATAGGAAGTACCTTTATTACCTCATAGTTAACCTTTTTTTTTTTTGGTACCAGGAATTGAACTCAGGACCTTGTGCTTGCCAGGCAGGTGCTTGTGCCACTGAGCTAGATCCCCAGCCCTCATAGTTAACCTTATGTCCTGGTTCAGGAAATGATTCAAAACAAATTGAGGCAGGAGTGCAGCTCCGGGTTAGGATGCTTACAGGGCCAGTGAGAAGCCCTGGGTTCCAGCCCCAGCACTGCATAGCGTACAAAATGGTACCTGTGACAAGCTCTCATAAAAAAGTTGCATGAGCGTGGTTAAAATTTCTTTGAAGTTTTAGACAGGGAGTTATTTTTGGGCTAAGGATATAGTTTTGATTTTACTAATTCAAGACCCTGTCATTTGAGAGTGAGGCCTACAAATGTCCCTCTGTCCCTAAATACTTACAAAAACATGGTATAGTGAATAGTCAAACTCATGAGCACTGATACAATGCCATGATCTAATTCTCTAAATTATATAACCCACATGTTTGCTTACCTTGCACCACTTGTCCTGGTGGTACCCTTTCAGCAAAACAAAAACTACTTCTGGTTCAGGGTGCAATCCGGAAATGTGTGTTACGCCGCGCTGTCTTTAATCTGGAGAAGCTCCTCGGTCTTCTTTTTTCTTTATGCCTTAACATTTGTAGAGTGTGAGCCAGGTATGCTTTGTGCTCTTGGTACCCATCCTTTCCTGTATTGGTGACACCGAGGACGTTTTTCACACTGCAGAAAGAGCCTGTCTGCCTGCTTCCTTGCAGGAAGGAGCCTGCAAGCTTTCTACCCAGAGCTGCAGCCTCCTGGAATGAGGCTCTGTGGTTGGGCAGGAGCACCGCGAAAGCAGCATGTCATGTTAGACGTATGTCAGGAACCTGTTCTTGTTTTTGTTCGTTTTTTGTTTTGTGTTTTGAGGCAGGGTCTCACTAGGTAGTTGAGGCTGGCCTTGAACTCACTGTGCTACCCAGACAGGCCTGGAACATTCCACAGTACTGCCTCAGCCTCCCGAGTGCTGAGATTACAGGTGCACATCACCATGCCCAGTCTGGGAATTCTTACTTTCAAGGAAATTTGAATTTTTAAATAAACCCTGTGGTATTGGAAGTTATTTTCTTTGGTTTCTTATCAAATACTCTGTTAATAAAAGTTCATAAGATGTTTAAACAAATAGTCATTATAGACAATTTTGCAAATGTGTAACTAATCTTTTAAAACTTACTTGTTTGCGTTTTGTTTTGTATTGTTTTTTGGCACCAGGGATATGACTGTCAACCTCACACTTACCAGGCAGGCACTTGAGCCACTGAGCCAAATCTCCAGCCCTGTTTTGTTTGTTTATAAACAGGGTCTTGTCGCCTAGTCCAGGCTAGCCTCAGACTCACTGTAAAACTGCCAGACTTTCTAAAAATATTTATTTAGAGACAGGTCTCACCATGTAGTCCGTCCTGGCCTCAAATTCTTGAGGCAGTCTGGACTTCAGGCAGGTGCCAATGCACCGAGTGAAATGCCCATCTTGCCATCTGATTATTATTATTATTACTATTGTTATTATTTTGTCTTTTTCCTTTTTATTGGTACCAGGGATCAAACTCACGACTGCCTGCTTGCAAGGCAGGCGCTTTATGCCGCCGAGCTAAATCCCCAGCCCCCATCTGATTATTCTTAATGCTAAGACCTGTTTTCTTCCATTTGTTTTTTAATGTGTTGATCTACTTTGACCAGATGATAACATACATTAAGTTTTTATATTCTTTCTTTGATGTGGCGTAAAGCTTTCCCACGTCATTAACAATGCTTGGTCTGCATTTTTAACGGCTCCATTACCGTCTTTCCTTTGGATGTGTCGTAATGTAACTGCTCCCTTAGTGCTGGGCCTTTGCTCAGCTCCCAGTTTTTCTGTTTTGTTAGTAATACGTGGTGAACTGTGGAGAGTCCTCAGAACACTAGGATTTTCAGTCCCTTTCGAGTCAGCTCTTCTCCTTCTGGGCATCTTCCCAGAAGTATTAAAAACATCATACCACAGCCATATATGTGCACACATGTTCATAGCAGCACAGTTTATAGTAGATCCTAGAAACAACCCAGATGCCCACCAGCTGAGGAAAGGATAAAACATATGTAGTCTTTTCATATGAAGGAAAGTACTCAGGCTTAAGAAGGATAAGCTGGAGACTCTATAGGTAAATGGGTGCAACTCGAAACCATACGCCTAAGTGAAATAAATCAGACACACGTGTAAACGTTGTATTCCTCCCTAGTGTGAGATGCTGAAAGAGTAAGATCCCAAATACACAATCGATATTGTAAAATGAGAAGAAATTTCAAAGGAAAGAGAAACTAGGATGGGAGAATGGAGAAAAAAAGGAAGGGAAAAGCAAATATATATATATGATAGTTATGCTATTAATTTCTCTTAGTTTCTTGAAAAGACAGATTTATGCTTACGTTGTTTGGTCAATTAAATGCCCATATCGTGTACTCTGAGTAACTAATTAAAGGTAACAATACACAATGTATTAACCATTGTTACCTTCTTACTGTCTTGTTTTAAAATTTTTTTCACTTTAAAAAAAATAATAGTAATACTTGGTGAGCAGCTTTTGATGCCTGATGGCGTCTCCTAGATGGAGTCGTTGCAGTGGAACCAGTTAGAATCATACAGCCGCGCTTCCAGGCAGACGTCTGTACCCAACCCCAAGCCTCCAGGCCGTGGTACAGGGTTGGAGGGGGCAGGAAGCTGAGACGTGGAGATTCGTCACTGCTATGGTCCTGTCCTTTGCTTTTATCACTATCTTTCAGTACTTTTCTCAGTGCATTTTCTCCAGGCTTGCATGTAATCTGTCGAAGTTCAGTTTTTGCTGAGTTGATTGAAAAATGATAGGGCCTTAAATCTCCTTGGTGCAGATTTGTTGAGCAGAATTATAGATCTTTGGTCAGCTTGAAAGATTATATAAACCCAGCCTTCAGTTTGTACACACAGATAGTGCACGGACACAGAGGGTCAGTGGTTTGAACTCTGGACGCGGCCAGCTGACCCTGACTGTCCCCCACCCACACAGGATGCGTTTTCCTTTCGAAGCAGAAGGAACCCACTTGTGCTGGGCTGAACTCCCAGTGTCTGAGCCGCAGACGCCAGCTGCACTGCACGGGCCGTGTTGGACCTGCAACTCTTGTCAGCGCAGTGGGAATTTTTCCTTAGGCTCCAGGTGGCCTGAAATGAACTCTCAGACCATGGAATATTATGAAATTAGTCTGGGTTCATTTTGGCTGTTACTTTCTATACTTCTGTGCTGGTCATTTGAAGTCAGAAACAGTTATAAGGAATTGCTTGCTCAGATGTTTTAACTCCCCCCCTCCAAATAGAGAAAGAAGTCTGGCATTGTATATGTACCATACCTTTACCATTTTAATCACTCTGAGTGTCCCATTCTGTGGCACTAAGCACATTCCTGCTGTCCTACAGCCATCTCCACCACGCACTCCAAAACTTTTATCTTCCCAGATTGCAACTGGACCGATTAGACACTAACTTCTCATCCACCTCTGTGAGCTCTGGCCTCTACCTGTTGAATAGGCGCTCATGACTCCCCGTCAGCTTTTCCATGTAACGTGCTTAGCTGTGAACGTATGCTGGGACAGCCCTCTAGTGCTAGTATTTGAGCTGCTAATGCCACTTGATTTCTTGATGCCATGACAGCTATTAAATAAGTAGTTTATTGTTACTTGAAATGTTTTTAAATTCCCCAACAGTTTTTATTGGGTTTTTTTGTTTGTTTTTTGGGGACAGGGTCTCTCTATGCAGTTCAGGTTGGCCTTGAGCTCACTTTGTAGCCCAGGCTGATCTCGAACTCAAAAATGATCCTCATGCCTCAGCCTCCTGAGTGCTGGGATTACAGGCATGAGCCACCATGCCCGGCTGCCCCAACAGTTTTTAAAATTATCTTATTAAACTAGGATTAGTTAAAGGGGAGTTAGGTGGTCTAAGCTGAAGATACTTTGTGATCATACTGTAGCAGAAAATGCAGCCCCAGCCAGTATACTTCAGTTCCTCTGTTGACAGTTCTGGTTACAATTCTTGTTACTTTTGTTTGTTAGAAAAGGCTGGTCACTGTGGTGCATAGCTGGTCACTGTGATGCACACTGTATAAACCAGTCCCCAACTGACAAGCCATTCTGCCTCTGTATTTCCTGCTTGCTTACCCCACGTAGGCCTTAAACCACCAGAGATCACAGCCTGGTATTCTATGAGTGATCCTAGTCAGTGCCCATCATCATAAATAAGTCTGCTTCCAAATCCAAATGTATAAATAAAATAAACCAGAATTGAAATGATGAGAGCGCTGTGGTTCTCGCCCCAGGAGCTGAGTCAGGTGAAACAGAGGCGTGATCTCAGGAAGAACTATGCTGCCCAGAGGCAGGGCTGGAGAGGGCCATGATCATGCTCGGGTGGGGCCCTGGATGGACGGGACAAGGGGCGGGTAGTGGCTTGGCTCCTCCCTTGTTTCATGGATTGGGGACCACAGAAGGAACTGGGGGAGGAGGTCAGCGTTGGTCGTGTATTTTCTAGGCCCAGAGCTGACCAAGTGAGGGTCTCCAGGAAGGAACTAGGTTTGTGGGCCACAGTCAGAGACTAGAGGAGAGACAAGGCCAAGCCGATGAGTAGAGAGGAGAGAAACAGTGAGGGGGAGAGCAGGTGTAAGGATCGAGAGAATCAATCCAGAAAGTTCCGTGGGGGGCCAGACAGGAGGAGCCCCCTCCCTGCATGTGACTCTGAGAGTCCGCCTGGAGACCCAGGAACGCTGCGTCTTGTACCACATTTGAGTACTGCCTGTTTTCAGAAGACATTTTTTAAGAACAGATGGGGGAAAAAGCATCCCTAAAGGTCAGAGGAAACTGGGTGGCCGACAGCAAGCAGTGATGTAAAGGGGGCAGGTGCCAGAAAGGCAGAAGTTGGTGTTAGCAGAGGTCTTCCTTGCCCGGGGGCCCTCGAGTCTGGGGGTAGAAGTGTCAGGTTGCAGCAGGTTAACATTTTCAGTCCAGAGATACCCGGAGAGTGTGTGTTTGGGAGAGAAAGATTTGGGGAGGGGTCCCAGGCCGAAGTTTAACCTTGCACCCACTATGTGAAGCATGCCCAGTTAGCAACTTCAGTTTGCACAGGCGTGAGCCTTGTTCATAGTCTCTCTGGTTAACAGCCACACTTCACAAGGGGGAACCCAGGTCCACGCCAGTCTAAGACCTGAGCTCTTCCCCGCCCTATTCTGCTCCAGTTTCTTTGGTGTTCAGGCTACCGCCACCACCCTTGCTGGGGTCCTAGGGCTGCAGTGACTCTGTCCTTCTAGGCCTTTTCCCCTCAGAAAGGCTTTGGACCTTTCACCCAGCTGAGCACTTTTCTTTGTACCTCCCTCCCTAGGCCGGTGGACAGGTTTGATCGAGACGGAGCACCCAGAGGCCGTGGGGGCCCCAGAGGGGGCCTGCGGGGCCGAGGCCGAGGCATTGGCGGGCCCGGGAACAGAGCTTTCGACACGTTTGACCCGAGAGGGAAACGAGATTTTGAAAGATACAGTGGGAATGATAAATTGTAAGTGTCTCTGTAAATACTGTTTTTGCTCTAAGAGTTTGGTCATAGGTGATCGGAATCTGTCCCTCTGTTAACACTGGTTTAACTCCGCCTTAGTATACTGGTGCTGTGGGGGGGCGCGGTCCTGGGGAAGATTTCGGGACTTTTCTGATCTGGAGATGGAAGGGCAGTTTCCAGTTTAAGGCACTGTTTGTTCTTCCTCCAGAGCATTCAGACCTGAGGACAGCATGGGTGGGTGTGGAGCTCGCACCTGGGGGTCAGGAAAAGACTCGAGGTAAGCACAGGTGGACCCCCGAGAGCCTGTGAGTGGAAGTTTCTGAATTTTAGGTTCTTGAAAATGATGTCTCTATATTATACTCTGCTTGGTATGTCCTGGGGAAGTCCTTGGACTGAACCAGGAGGTGACTAAACAGAGATTTGGTGTGTCACATTCAGATTTGAAACTGCTTTTTTTTTTGTCTTTTTCATTTTTATCAGTACCAGGGATCGAACTCACGACCGCCAGCTTGCAAGGCAGGCACTTATGCCGCTGAGCTAAATTCCCAACCCTGAAACTGCTTTTTAACACTGATGGTTTGAGAATATTTGTGGCTCCTTTTACTCTTTGGAATCCCCAGGATAATAAAAGTTTTGAATATTTCTGATGATCTTTTAGTCTGTTCTTAAGTTTAGATCATTCATGAAAATTTTATTCAGGCACTTTTAGCATTTGGGGAAATTACTTATATGGACAAACAACTCAGACTGTTTCTTGCATTTTGGAGTGGCTGCCTGTCCATGCATGCAGTTTCTGGGGAGTACACTCCCAAGGAAAGGATGGGGGTGCTTTAGAACGCGGTGTAAATGCTGTGACCCAAGAGCATCTTACTGTTTTCCAGCAACCTGGAGCTGAGCGGCCTGATGGAAGAGAGCTCAGCGATGGAGGTGGCCCAGGGCACCCTGGAGGAGGACTCTCCAGCCAGGTGGGGGTCACACGCACCTTGCCCTGGGGCGCTGGGTCTGTTCCTTGCTTCTGAACACCTAGCCCTCTGTCTGTCACGGAGGGCTGTCTTGTTAATGTACGAGTGACTCATGAGGAAAGTAAGCTCAGGAAATCTAAGGAGTGATTTTAAGGGTAATGGCTTCAATCCAGATGTGCTGTCTCGGACTTCAGTCTTCCGTCAGCAGCTACTCACCGCCTTCCCTGTGGCTGGCCTGCCTTGTGCCCCAGGCTCTCCCAGCCCGCCCTCCCTCCCTTCCTCCCTTCCTTTATCCAGGTATCGGTATGGGTCAGGGCCACTTCTCCCTGCTGCACCCCATCTGTCCTCTGCCCTTGGGACTTCGGTCACACCTGCTCACAGATCCCACCTAGGCGACACCTCCTTTGTGCCACACACTGAACACCAGTGTCCTACAAAGAGCCCTCAGTACCCTCGGTGTCTCCATTTTGTGGATGCGTCTTCTCCATCCCTCATCCTTCATTCTACCAGCACAGCTCTGCCCCCGAGGCACGAGCTGTCTGCCAGGAGCTGCACAGCGCTGCTGCTGGCTTCCTGGAAGTCCACCCTGCTGACAGCTCCTCCGAGCAGCTCCTTCCTGCACTGGCCTGGCCTTCTGATCAGCATTTTAAATGCACTCAGACTCTGGTGTTAAATCTCCTCTTCCGGCCACACGTTCCCCCAGCTTCCCCGTCCTGGCTGTGTCTGTTCCTCTGCTGTTTCCTCCTTGGTCTCTGCTGGCCCAGCCCCTGCCCTCGATGTCCTCCCTCCATAGCACTGCATACCGAGTCTGACAGGTGCTGTGCTGAGTCTCCTGCGACTGTGCAGAAGCACTCGCTTTCATTGAGTTATTCTTTTTTTTTTAATTGGTACTGGGAACCGAACTCACAACCACCTGCTTGGAAGGCAGCTGCTTATGCCGCTGAGCTAAGTCCCCAGCCCCACTGAGTTGTGCTTAACCTCTCGCAATGGCTCCCGGGTCAGAACACTGCTGGGTTTCCATCTGCCTCCCGGGGCAGCTGTGCACTTATCCCTGCATGTCTGGTCTTTTCAGTACCCTAGCTCTTCAGCGCTCTGCCTCTGTCTTCTCTCTGGAGTCTTCATGGGATCTCGTGCACCCTGTGATTTAAGTGGTCACGGACCTACTGCTTCTCGGGCCCATCCTTCCTGGGGGCCCAGGTCTGTGTGTTCATCTCCCTGCTGGACACTGCCCACGGCATCCAAATCCTGGTGGTGCTCACCCTGTTCAGGGTTGAGCTGATCATTTCCCCAGGCACCTCCAGGACCGTTAGGTAGAGCAGCGTTGCTGCCCAGCGCACCGCACAAATGGGAAGTCTGGGAGGCATCAGGGAACTGGCCTCCTCATGACCTGCTCCCTCCTTGATGTCCACTCTATCCTGCTCTCTGTCCATCCTCTCCACTAACTGGCTATGGTCATCAGACGGTTTCCCCCTGCAGGTCTCCCTGGGTTTACCTTCTGTTCCCCAGTGAGCCTCTCACCGGTGTTCTGGTTGACCCCTGCGGCCTCCTGTAAGGCCCTCGCAGGACCTTCGGGTTGGTCCGTTTGCCTTCTTGGGGTTTGTGTGTGGCCCCTTTTCATGTTTGAAAGGATGCCTGTGTCCTGCCCTTGCCCTCCTGCCTCACCTGGCCTCCCAAGTGCTGCATCCCGTTTCTCTGTCCACCTCCCGCCATCCTCTTCTCCATCATCTGCAGGATTCCTGCCCATCCTTCATCCGCCAGAGGCAGGGGATCTGGCAGCTGAGAGTCCAGATCTGAGCTGAGGTGCAGGGTGTGTTCCAACCGTGTCCCTTCCTCATTCAAGTGAGTTACTTATATCACTTCTTCAGGGTTCCGTTTTCCATCTGTAGAGGGGGAACCACACAGCAGCAATGTCAGAAGGTGTTGGAAGGACTAAGAGATGCGGGTGCCTGGCCTGGCATCAGTGCTGTGTGAACATCTGCTCTTCCTGTGACATCCTGCAGGAGTACAAATGCCACAGTGATGGACAGTTGTGAAAGCTGTTAATTTCCAATTTAGAGGAACTCAGAAACATGTCTAGAGAAGTAGTATTTGCCGTTAATGAGAATATTCAGGAAGTGTAGTTAACTAAGGAAATAGGGTCATGGGTACCTGAATGTTGGAAACAGCTTAACCAGACGTCTAGAGAAAGACTTTCTGTTCTTTTTGAACCAATAAACATTGGTACCCATTCAGAAGATAAAGGTAGAATAGTAGAGAGCAAATGCTAGCATCATTCCGATCCATGAAGTTGTGGAGGTACTGTGGCATCCCTTATCCTGGGTAATCTCCTGTGGTCCTCTGGAAAGGCACAGTGCCCCGTGAGGTGCTGGCATCTTGGTCTGCAGTGTGCGTCCGCACCTCTCTCTGCGGGCAGCGGTGGGAAGGGTGTCCTTTATAACCTGCAGGTGCTGTGGGAGTGGTGGCCGGGGGCGGTGAACCTGCTTGATTCCTGGGCAGTTCAGGAAGAGGGACAGGTTAGACTACTCTCCTGTGGCTGCCCAGTGGGCGCTGACTGCTACCATGGACTGTGGGCTGGTCCTCCTGTAGATGAAGGCGCTGTAGCTTGGCTGTGGCCGCTGCCCTGCACGCACAGGGGGTCTTCAGTGAGTGACTCATTGTTATGGTTGGTTTCCATGGTATTTGCTTAAACAGTGAAGGTTTCCATGTGCTGTATTTTTTGCTATGTGGGGTTAACAAGACCCTCCAGTCATGTATCTGGGTGCTGGAGGATGAGGTCTGGAGCCCGAGTTCTCTGATTGTGTAGACAGTTCCCATAAACCTGTGGTCTCTGGGTGCCTGGCTCCCTACCTTGACCTCTGCCTCTCCCTCCCTGCATCTCAAGGCTCTGGCTGGGTAGTAATGACTCGATTTGAAACGTGGCCACTCTGTTATTTGTTAACCCTAAAATCTTTTTAAAATGGAGTTGTCATTTCACGGGATTAATCATCCTGAGATAATTATAATTAATACACAGCATCTTGTGTCATCTGCCCCATGGTAAGCAAACCAGAAATGTTCACTATTACTATCCCATTCATTTATAAATAAATCATACAATGATTAAGGCAATTTGATTTATTCTATAATTTCACCCATTGAGAAACAATATAACCATCAAATTTGCATGTATAAACTAGGTAGATTGGCATATAGCATTACTCACATTGTCACAGATTTGACTACCTTATCTCTGTGAGCAACTTTAATAAAGATTGTTTTCCTTGAGGCTGGGGATGTGACTCCATCCCAGCACCAAAACAGAAACCCACAAACCTCTTTCCCCAGGCTTTTGATAATAAACCAAGGTTGACTGATTTGATAATAAACTGAGGACTTAACCAACACTCCAGAGGGCAGTGCATTTAGCACAGGAGTTGCGTAGCTGTGATGGCTGTTAGAGCCACACCACACTGCCACCCCGCTTCCTGGAGCAGAGGAGGCGCCACGGCCTGTGGAACATTCAGGCTTTGCCAGACCCAGCAATACAGCCAGCTTTGGTGCCAATTAAGAGGCCGTGGACCGTGTGTCAGAGTCGCCATGGTATACTTTGGGTAGTACCTTCTGCTTGGTGGGGAATAAGGTTAAGGAGTGTCTCAGTTACTTTTTTGCTCATTGCTGAGACAAGGTGCCCATTTCCCAAATTAAGGGAGGAAAGGTTTATTTAGCTGATGGTTGTAGAGCTTTCAGTCTGTCATCTGCTGGCTCCAAGGCTGGGTGGCGCAGGGCAGAGGGGAATAAGAACCACAGCCATGCACTCCTGGGTCCCTCTGTCTCCGTCATCGTCCAGCCGGGGCAGCTTGTTCCCCAGGTGTGTGTGGTTAGGGCGGCTCTGGGTCCCCAGGGAGAAGCCAGCACACAGCAGCCCAGTTTCTGGCAGCAGTGCTTGATGTTGGGTCCCGTACAGCCTCGTCATCTTTGTCCGTGTCAGCCTCTGGCCACATCTCCACTCAGAGTGGTTGGGGTTGCCCTCCAGGGACGGCTTGGCCATCAAGGAAGCCAACGCAGAGCTGTCCCAGTGCCCAGCCATTGTGATCGGCCACATGTTAGCTGTCCAGTCAGAGGTGCCGTCAGTCAAGGGCAGCAGAGCGGAGACACAGCCACTCAGCCTTCTTACCCAGGACTCCTCTCCGGAGTTTGCAGGAGTTCTCACACTTTGCCTCGTTCTGTTGCGTTCTTTCCTCCTTTCCAGGGCCTCCAGGCCTTTGGTCACGAAGGCTCCACTCCTGCCATATGGCTACAGCTGCTCCATGGATTGCTCATAGTAGGCACGGTCACACGCAGCACCCAAGCCCCACTTCCGGACATGCCTCACAGGAGCAGTGACAGCCGCCTGCCCTGTGTGCTCAGCAGTGACCTAAATATGACTTCTGGGCCTCGTGCATGTGAGACACACTGGCAGCGGAGTCATCTCATCGCCTGCTCAGAAGGGAGTCACCTTTCAGTGGAGTCCTCTTGGATTCTAAGCTTTAGTTTTTGAGATGCTTTGTGGAATTTCCTGTAGTTCTGTTTTCTGTCTAGAGAAGAGCTCAAAGCACTTCTGCATAACAATGACTCAAGATTTTCTCTGCCCGGATGTTTCCTGGGAGGTGTGCAGGGACACATCCCAGCATCAGCCATGCCATGGATACAGTTTTGGCGTCCAGTATCAGCCCAGCACAGCTGACCATGATGAACCTGATTGACATAAAGTTTGATGTTGTTTTTCTTGTTCTTAGGGAGGTCAGAGGGAGTCCTGATGGGAGCTTGGCCAGTCTCCTGTGATGAGTGTTCAGCAAAGGCTTAAATAAAAGACAACTAGTATGATCTGTGGGGAATCCAGGAAGGTCAGAACTCTCTTGGAGCTAGGACAAAGACTTGGTGGATGTTCCTTATTAATCAGGTCCTTAACAATTCAGGAGGATGCAGGAAGCACAGGACACATTTGCAGCAAAAGCCTGTGAAAATGAGCATGACCTTGAGAAGTTAGAACAAAGACATTCAAAGCCCTTGTAATTAAGAGAACTGTCTGATCTCTTAGGTTGGCAGTTATTGCTCTGGAATCAGGAGCGAGAGCCTGTGACCTCGGCCGCCTCAGCTGTGGTGTTACCTTCGTCAGAGCACTGTGGTCAGCAGTTTAACCCGGTCCCAGCAGAGCCCACTAAGGGCTGAATAGCAAAGCCCTGAATGCTGACCAACCTGCAGAGAAGTGCTTGACTGCAGGTGCTCTTCCCAGTCATTGGTGAGACTCGCAGAATTCTTTATATTCCTAGAGCTCTGTGTGGTGGTGCACACCCGTGATCTCAGTACTTGGGAGGCTGAGGTTGGAGGTGCAATCTGGGCTCCATAGTGAGTTCAAGGCCAGCCTGAACTAATAGCAAGACCCTGTCTCACGTCAATCAGTAAGTGTTCATATTCAACTGGAGTGATGTCACTGGGTTTCTGGTCAGATGGGCTTGGTCGTGCTGATTTCTTTTACATATTTCTTGGAAGTTTCTTGGTTTTGTTCTCATCCTTGCCAGTGTCTCCTCTCTCGAGCCCACATCTTGCGTCTTGGGCTTCCTTTTCGTTCTCTTCGTCTGTCTCCTATTGGCTGACATCCTGCTGTCTTTCCTTCTCCTAGTAGGGTGTGGTGGGATGGCCTGTGAATGCCGTTGGAGACTTGACTCTGTTCTCTACTGGCTGGTCCTCGGAGGTGGAGAGGGCTGTGGTGGGTGTGTACGGGGAGGGTCCCAGCAGAAGCCCCCATGTTCTGCTCTTCACTCTTGGACTCTGTCACCACCATCACTTCCTCTGCCACTGGAAAGGCAGGTAAAATCTCACACCAGGTCACAGACTTCCATGCCAGCCGGAAGAGCCTCCATGAGTGCTTCCGCACTAGATGTGGTGGTGGTTCTTGAGTTATTTATGGGGTAAACCTTGTCACGCCGGTACCCCCAACCAGCACAGAGTGTGCACCTCAGAGTTGGTGATGATGAGGTCACCGGTCAGCCGGTCACCGCTGTCCAGTTTGGAAATTCCTGTTGAGCCCTGTGGTGTGTCCTGCCCACGGCATCAGAACCATTAGAGGTCAGCTCCCTTCAGGGAAGCTCCCTTACTGGTACAGAGGGTGCTGGTAATAAGAGACACAAGTGGGGCAGCCTGAAAGGCAGTAGCCTCCCCTGCCACCTCGAGCCTCCTCGGGCTTTGTGCTGCGAAAGAGCCATCAGTAAGGGAGAGAGGGGGAGCGAGACCTCAAGGTGGGCTGGGATCAGATCCCAACTGTCTGCAGGACTGGGCCTTCGTGATGGCTGACTTGAGGATCTGCATGTTAATAGTAGTAGTTTTGGGCCAGGCGTGGTAAGTGTACACCTGTAATCTCAGCACTCTCGAGGCTGAGGCAGGAGGATTGCTGCAGGTTTGAGGCCAGCCTGGGTTACAAAGTGAGCTCAAGGCCAACTGGAACTGCATAGGGAGTCCCTGTCTCAAACAGACCAAAAAACCCCCAAAAATAGTAGTAGTGTTTTCCTAATTTCTTAACAGAAATGCGGTAAACAAGTCCTGGGGTTATAAGGCAGGCACCACTACATTTAGCGCTTTTTTTTTTTTTTTTTTTTGGCCTTTTTCCTTTTTATCGGTACCAGGGATCGAACTCACAACTGCTTGGTTACAAGGCAGGCGCTTATGCTACTGAGCTAAATCCCCAGCTCCCATTTAGCTCCTGGTAATAAGATGTTACCACTGTCCCATTCCATCACATTCACACTGTGTGTCACCCTCACCACCATCACTTCCAGAACTTTTTCCTCATCCAGTCAGAAGCTATGAACTGCGTCTCCTGTTGGCCTCCCTTGGTATTAATGAATTTGCTTCATGCAGTGAATCTTCAGTATTCAGCTTGTTTCATTTGGTGAAAAGTGTCAGATTTATTTGTATTATACGGTGTTAATGTTTCTTTTCTCTTGCGGTTTTTCAGTGGGGGCCTTTGATTGTAAGATACGTATAATATTTACAGTCTTGATCCTTCTCTAATTGCGGCTCAGTGGCATCTAGATGGCTCGTTGGCCTTTTGGCTGAGACCACATGCAGTGGTGTCCAGTCCATCTCCAGTATGCACAGCCGTCAGCACCATCCACTTCCAGAACCTTCCTTCATCCCAGAAGGGAGCCTCGTGCCCACTGAGTGTTTGGTCCGAGCTTCTTGTCTCTGTGAATTTGCGCCTGTGAATACTGTATAAAAATGGAACCCACACAGAGACGAGGCTTAGCTCGCCCTGGCTGCCCTGTGCACTCAGCATCCCGCTGTCAGCTTCGCTTATGGCGCACTGTGCACCAGTGCTTCCTTTCTTTTTATTGCCAGGTGGCATTTTAAAAATATCCTTTGTGGGACTGGGGATTTAGCTCAGTGGCATAAGCGCCTGCCTTATAAGCAGGCAGTCGTGAGTTCGATCCCTGGTACCGATAAAAAGGAAAAAGACCAAAAAAAAAAAAAAAAAATATCCTTTGTGTGTCCCCTCACAGACATGAGGGCACGCAGGTGTCAGGAGTGATGTTACTGTCAGGATTCACCTGTGGGCTTTGGTGTGGATGAGCTTTCATTTCTCTTGGGAATGTATCCAACCATGGAATTGGCAGTCATATGTAAACTCTGTGTTTAACATTTTTAAGAGCCTTCAGGCTGTTTCCTGAAGTGGCCAAATTACTTTCTGTGAAGTGCACATGGCATCGGGGGGTGACTTCCAATTTCTTCCTTGGCTGCTCTGAACAGAGACAGGAAGTATCTTCAGTTGGCAGCGATGGCATGAGAGTGAAAATAAAATACCGAAGCCTGTGACTCAGGGCTTTTCTCACCTTACATCCAAGGTGCAGTCCCACACAGGTGTGTTAAACTAAGGGCATCATTTTTTCCTTGCGAGACATTTCAGTCCCATTGAAAGTTATGTGTTATGACTATGTCTCCTTGTAGAGTTTCTGAGTTGGAGGTAGAAGAGGAAACTCAAGTTTATGAGATGACCTTGGACGAATGGAAAAATCTTCAAGAACAGACCAGACCAAAACCTGAATTTAACATCCGGAAACCAGAGTCTACAGTTCCTTCCAAAGCAGTGGTGATTCATAAGTCAAAATACAGAGAAGATGTAAGCATTGCATTTTGTATGTAGAGGTAATCCTGCATTTGTACCTCAGTGGGAATGAAAATGACTTTTCCTATCATTTTAAAAGATGGAACATTAGTAATCGGTATTCTTGTTTCTGTTTAAGAATAATCAGAGGGTGAAAAAGAATTGAAACTTAATATGTCTACACTGCAGTACGTAGCTGGTAGAGTGGCAGCACGTTTTCTGCCCAGCCTGGACCTGCATGGAGACGTGCAGTACTGTGTTCCTTATATGTGCGTTTTCTGTCTGTGGAGTGAGAGGGGTGCACAGAGTGATTTCTGGACAGGGCCATCTCAGAGGACGACTTTAATTAGATCACCCTTAGCTCTCCTTCTGGTTGGGCGCAGCTGATCATCTCACCCTGCAGTGGGAAATCCAAAACCTGCGATGCTTTTCTTGTGATGTCGCGTCCCTCTGCCTAAATGCAGGGGGACTGCAGAGGAGTCCTGGGCTGCTGGAAGCGGGGTCTGATGATACCCAAGCAGCCAAGCCGGGAGGGCCGCTTAGGGAGTAGTGTTGCATTCAGCTCTTTATCAAACTCCACAAGTTTTAAAGGGGGATATTTAGGAAAAACATCTGCCACCCTAAATTGATGAGACCAGGAGTCATTAATCACCTTCTTTCTAAGTTCCTGAACTTAAGGGTACCATGAAGCATCCTACTACAGAATTTAAAAATTTGTATCATTTGATCCCAGTTTGACAATAGTTATTAGTAACTCCTTGTTATTAGGTATTAGTTATTATTAGGTGGAGGCTTCCAAGATTGTGTAGATTTATCTGTATTCCTGTGTTAGTAGACGTCTGTGACAATGTGCCCAAGGTAATCAACTTACAAGGAGGAGAGGCTTGTGTTTGTTCACAGTTCCAGAGGTGTCAGTCCATGGTCGCTTGCCCCACTGCTTTGGGCCTGTAGCAAGTCAGAACATCAGGGTGGAACTGTGTGGTGGAGGAAGCTGCTCACACAGAGATTCAGACAGAGGCCGGGTCCCTGTCCCCCTCAAGGACAAGCCTTAGCTTAGTGACCTGACTCCTTCCCACTGGGCCTCACCAACTAAAGGTTCTCCCATTTCCCATTAGTAACACAGGCTGGGGATGAAGCCTTTAACCCACACACTGCTGGGGGGCATTTACAGTCCAGACCCTGAGAGTTCCCTCTCCTACATCAGTCAGTTATATTCTTGGAATGTATACTTTCTATATGCCATCATTGATGGCACAGTATCCCCTCTGTCCTGCTCGGTCAGTCCAAAGTCTAGGGCCTTACTGATAAGCCCTGAGGTGTTCTACCCGAGATGGCTTTTACTGACAGCAGGCCAAGCCTGGCCCTCCAGGACCTCTGTGTGGCGTCTGGCAAGCTCACGTCAGGTCAGCCTGGCTGGGTGTCCACTGTCTTGGCTCTTTTTTTGTCCTGAGCTCTGTTTGTCCAAGCTGTGCCATCGGGGTGAGAGACATGCAGCGGGTGTGTCAGGTGAAAATCAAAGTCTCTGCCCTGTTCCCCGCTGTCGCCCTTCCTGGCTTCAGAGCTGCATGGGGCACGCTGGGAGCAGCCAGGCTAGCAGAGTCCTTGGGTCTGATCTCGGGGAATCACTCTTTGGTCCTTGCTGATCTTAGGGCACTGCAGATTCTAGCCAGGAATTGCTCAGCAAGCAATAAAAGCCACACCAGGGGGTTGCCAGTTTACTGTGTGCTGGGCACCCTGAGACACAGCTGCTGGAGTCAGTACCTCCTGTTTGCACAGAGGTCTGCTGTCTGCAAAGATCAAGTCTAAAACAGCTCTGTAAAACACGCTCTGTGGCCATAGCCATAGAGCTGGGAAGGGGACCCAGGCCGGAGACTGCAGGCCTCCTCACCCTCCGCCTTGGGGTCCCTGTTAAGGGAGGGCCCTGCACCTCACCACTGCCTCGGCACTTCTGCATGCTGGTAAGAGCGTTTACTATCGCCTCTGTTTTTTTTAACTTCTCACCAGTGTTTGGCCCTCCTGAAAAAATTCCTTGGCTCTTTAAGCCTCAGGGAATTTTATTTTAATCTGAAGTTTCGAAACCTCTAATGAACATAGGGGAAATGATTCCATTTCCTGAGCAGCTTGTCAGAATGTTTAACTTCACAGCATTTTGGAGATTCCCACCCAAGGGCAATGTAGTGCTATGTTTTGTTTTCTGAGCATTTAGATTTTACTCAGGGAGTTTGTTTTTTTAATCTATGATTATGAATTGGAGGTGGTTTGGAGGTGGTTTATTACATTTTTCTTTTAACAAAAGATACAATTTATTTGATGCTCTAAAATATAAAGAATTTGAACTGAAGCAGTTCTTTTAAAAGCAGCAAGGTTTTTGACCTGATGTGGTGGCCCATGCTTGTGATCCCAGCACTTGGGAGGCTGAGGCAGGAGGATCACTGCAAGTTTGAGGCCATCCTAAGCTGCATAGTGAGACCCTGTTTCAAAAAACAACAAAAAGGCAAAACAAATTTAAAAAATAGCAAACCCTGGTAACCTGCTGTTGCTTTACAAGATTTCCACACATTTTCTTTCTTCTTAATATTTCAGAAACCCATTTAATTTTGTTTGTTTAGTTCTGGTACCAGGAGTCGAACCTGGGACCTTTTGCTTTCCAGGCAGGCACTGTGCCAATGAGCTGTATCCCTGGGTAAGATTTCCACACATTTTGAGTCAGAAATTTTTTTCTTTGGCATGAGGAACTGAACTCAGAACCTCACCCTTGCCAGGCAGGTGATGTGTTGTTGAGCTGACCCCCAGCCCCTGAAACAGAGGTGCATACTGAGAGTCAAGCAGGTCTTAATGTATTTGTACATCAGCACCTTAGTTGAGCTTCTCCAGGTTCTCTCTCTGGGAGGTGGCATTTCCTTATGGATCAAATAAGACAAAGTAGGCAGAAACTTTTTAAATCTTGGGAGAGTATATTGGGACATCTGCATTAATTGCTGTTGTGTGGAATCTTACATCTTTTTTGGCAGCAGGTACTGGGGAGCAAACTCATGACCTTGCACTTAGCAGGCAGGCACTTGTGCCACTGAGCTAAATCCCCAGTCCGAATCTTGCATCTTAACTCACTATCCCGAAGGATGTGGGCTCCTTTGGAGCAGCAGTAAATGCCGTGACGTTTGGCTGGAGATCTGTGTGGGGACCATGTGACTCCTGCCCCACATCAGCAGGGCCCCTCATCTGGGGCCGCCCGAGTCTTGGGGCGGTGGCTTGGTGCCAGGAACGCTGCCCCACTCGGGGCGTCTGACCCAGGGTCCCTGTGTTTCAGATAGTGAAGGATGACAGTGAGGAAGATGCCCACGTTTTCCGGAAAGCTGCCAACGACATCACTTCCCAGCTGGAGATCAACTTCGGGAACCTCCCTCGTCCCGGACGTGGGGGCCGAGGGGGTATTCGGGGCGCCCGGGGGCGGCCCCGCAGGGTGGACAACTACGGCCCCAGAGCAGAAGTGGTGGTGAGTGGTCAGTTCCCCGCTGCCCTGGGTGCTGGTGGAAGGCAGTGAGGGACCCGGTGCTTAGAGTGGCCCCAGCTGCACCCAAAGTGAGCCAGGAGGTGGGGCCCAGAGTGGTGATGTCCCCAGCTTGAGACAGAACCAGGCTGCCTGCTCCCTCTTCCCTGTCCGAGTTCTTCACCCACCTGCACGGCCCTGCCAAGCTCCCTGCCCTGCAGCTCCCTGAACCCGGCCTTCTAGGCTGTGAAAGACGCATCCCTTGCTTCGTGGCGGTGTCTCCTGGCTGGCGTGTCCCTGGGCAGCTTCTGTTGTCCCCAGCACACTGGCCGTGACTGCCTTTTGCCATGGGTCTCCCAGTGCCCACCCGGCAGTCTTCCTCCCATGGCAGTCACATCCCAAAAGCTCGGTGAGCACGGAAGAGCCCTGGTTCACTGCAGTCCAGCCTGGCAACCTTCTCTGCTTCTGTGCCTGGGAAGGTTCCCTTTGCCACCGGGTTCCCCCACACCAGGGGTAGCCTGAAAAAAATGCCTGTCTTTGGTTTTCATTAAGCAAGGGCAAAAACTCAGCTTCTTTCCTGAATATACCTGAGGTCCAGTGTTTAAAAACAAAAAGGAGCCATTCTGGGACCAGAAAAGCCATTCAGACCTGTGAAACAGCAGACCTCAGTGTAGGGCCCAGCCCTCCCCTCCAGGCCAGGTCCCTAGGCCTGTCCCCAGTCCCCCTCCCAGTGCCCACGATGGGTCCCTGGGCCTTGGGCCTGCCCTGCTGCATCTTGGCCTTCTCTCACCACGGCCCCCCTCAGCCCTCAGGGTCTGTGCCAGGTCCCCTCCTCTGGCACCCTAGGAGCGGGTTCCTGGCAGTCAGTTACAAACCTTTCTCTTCTTTAGACGCAGGACATTGCCCCCAACCCTGACGACCCTGAAGACTTCCCTGCTCTGGCATGAATGGGGCCCCCCAGAAGTTCCCCACCTACGCGGAGACCCTGAGAGCAATAGATGTCGCTTCCCCGTGTCACCTGAAGTTGGCTGCCCTCTTTCTTGGTCTGAGGGTGTGGGGCGCAGAGGCTCCTCACCCACCGCCCCCTTGAGGGGTTTCTGTCAGGCACTTTCCAAGCAGGCAGAACCGCTTTCTTAAGGATTTCCAAAGGAAGTCCAGGAATGACATTAAAAGTATATATAGAGAGACTGTATGAGGCCTCCACCAAAGCCTGGAGAGTAGCAGCTGTAAAATAGCATCTCTGGAGACCACTTAGTAAGCTGTATAGTTCCTAGACACTGGACAGAGCCCGCCCCGTATCCCAGGAAATAAGACTTGTAACTGCTAGTTCACAGCAGCCGCAGCCTAGTGCAGTGTTCACTGTAAATGCCCTGCCATCCGAAATTCCCAGTTCGCATTTCCATTCAGCCACTAACTCCAAGCAGCCATTGTACAGCTAAGGTCACCACTGTGTGACAAAGAAATAGAAAAAGTACTGATTTTTAATGGTGATATAAACTACCTCGTGGTTTGTATGTGTGTGAACACACTCGGTCTATATAGTACATGTGTACGTGCATAATTAGCATTTGTTGGTTTTTAGGACAGGTATGAAGTGTATGATTTTTAAAATCGAGGTGTTTAACCTACCAGATGAGAGATTTCCCAGCCAGGTTTAGCAGTGTGCCCCTTAGAACCAGAGGGTGAGCCCCTGCCTGGCAGACGAGCTGCCCCACCTCCTCCCCTCCACTGGGCCCAGCTGTCCCCGCCCAGAGCCTGCAGGTGCTGGACAGGACAGGCAGCAGGGACTCGGCAGCGGCGATGGATGACAAGGGCATGGGCTGTGCCCTGTCGGGCCTGGACACCGCTGGAGTCAGGCTCTGCTGTCTGAGAGAGCTCAGCTGGAGCCCATGTGCAAACAGGCGGGGGTTCCCTCCACACCGCATAGCAATCTTAGTCCCCTCGGCCATGCTGAGCCACAGTGGAGGGTCAGGTGGCAGTGGCTGTGGTGTTCCTTATTAAAGGACTATCCGAGTACCGATGTGTATTGCACTGTTTTGTCCCTGCTCAGGGGATGACGGGGATCTGGATGGAGAGACATCAGGAGCATTCACACATGCGGGTGAGGGCTGGGACTGCCCTGACTCACGGTCCTCTGCCTTCACTGGGCTTTGAAGACGCACAGCATGTCTAACAAAGATTCCTGCCTGTGAGGAGCACTCAGTAGTCCTCACCAACATCAGCTTTGCCCAGTCCCGGGCCCCGCTTGCTGCAGAGTTCATGCTGTGCCCTATGTAGATGCCCAGGGCTGGCCACACCTGAGGAGCCTGGAAAAGATAGCAGGGGTGCAGCCAGGGCCCAGGAGGTCGTCCTTCGAAGCCCAGCAGGCTCATCCCACAAAAGTAGCAGTCAGGTTCCTGAAAGTGGAGCCGAAGCTGGGGCAGGAGGTCCCAGAAGGGGACTGAAGGGTCTGCAGCATCCTAGCAGGGATGCAGCTAGAGGTGAGGACCCCAGTGACAGCCAGGCCCAGGCACATCAGAAGCCTAGGCTGTGGCCCCTGCTCCAGTCAGATGGAAACCAAGTGGCCCTCTGACCCCAGGGCCCAGGCCACAGTGGGCACTGTGTCAGGCTTGGGTGTCTCCACCAGAGCCTCCCGGCCAGCAGTGGCTCCTTAACTGCTGCCCAGCCAGGTGCCCCTGCCCTCCATCAGTCTCTGCAGCCAATGTGTGTAGAAACATCATGTGTCCCACGTAGCGGCTACACCCACAGGTTGGAAGGGCCCTTTCTAGGCCACCGTGAGCCACCTGCAGGTGCCCATCTGGCCAGCCAGTGCCATTCTGCTGCTACTTAATACCCAGGACGGGCCCACTACTGAGGCCAATGTTGGCATTTAACTGTCATTAACCCCGCACCCTCGCTTTTATGAAGTCTCTGGCATCTTTCAAAGCTGTGACCACAATCAGGGTTGCCGCTGGGTTCCACCCACTAGGAGGGCAGGCTCGTGAGAAGTCATGGTGGGACCGCGTCCTCCAAGCACCAGGGGACCGTGCAGCTCCCGGCTGCCCAGTACACTGCGTGGATTAAGACACTGAGATTTAGCTCAGCAGCATAAGTGCCTGCCTTGCAAGCAGGCAGTCATGAGTTTGATCCCTGGTACTGATAAAAACGAAAAAGACCAAAAAAAAAAAAAAAAAAAAGACACTGAGGCAGCTGCGACAGCGCGGTTAAAGGCACCCCAGGAGGCCTGCGGACGTGAGGAGCGTCCTGGTGAGGTCCCAGTGCTGTGCGCCCCTCGCCGTGATGCATCCACCACCCACACCGAGGCCATGCTGTTCCCTGCCTAGCCTGCCCAAGCAGGCCGAGACTGTTTCTGCCCGCTCCTCCCACAGGGGGAGCCCTCTGCACGCTGGACAGCTCCAGCTGAAGAGCACAACTGGGAGTGACCCTCGGGCTGCCCGCCAGTCTCGCCCTCCCTCTGGGCCAGGGCGGCGGCAGGCGGCAGCAACACAGCTCCCTCCCTGCAGCCCCGTCAGTGCCAGCAAGAGGGGGCGGTGCGCGCCTCGGCAGGGGACAAGGGGGGGTCTAGCAGCAGAGTGCCTCTCCTTCGTACTCACCAAGTCCCCTGTCCTGTCGCCATCGCTGCAATGCGGGAGCCAGGGGGCCTTGGGAGCCATGGGTGGGCAGCAGGAATCCTGGGTCACCAGCAGCAGGGACAGTGGGTGGTTCTGCTCTCCCAGCCCCAGGGGGGCGACAGTGGCGCTTGCCCATCTCCTGCTGCTCCAGGAAAACCTCTGCCAGGGCCACACCGATTCTGGGCAATCAGGATGACAAGGATACACACCGCTGCTACCAGCCCCCACCACACCCCAAGACCCTTGCGCCTCCCCACTCCATGCGCAGGGGTGCTGCGGGTGGGCAGAGAACCTACTGTCTCCTGAGTGCGGCTGCTTTGCGAGGCTCAGGGCAACCATGTACCTGGGGTGCAGAGCCGGCACCTGTTGCTTGAGAAGCATCGGACAGCACAGAAAGCCCTAGTGCTGCTGAGCGCTCAGTTCGCCTCCTTGCGAGCTGGAAACACCTGTGCACCCCCAGCCTGAGGGCCTCCATAGTCACAGCCACTTCGGACAAACCCACACAGCTGTGCTCCGTGCCCCCCCCCCCCCCGCAGCACTGACTCTGCTCGGAGTTGCCAGGAGGAAAGCTCAAGCACCTAAGTACCCGCAGGGAGTCCTAAATACATTCCCGAGTGCAGATTGATGCCAAGTGTGGTGGCTCTGCCTGTAAGCCCAGCACTCCAGAGGCTGCGGCAGGAGGGTTGCCAAGAGTTCAAGGCCACCCTGGACTATATAGAGAGACCCTATCTCAACACCAAAACAAATTATCTACAGTCTAAGGGCTGGGGATGTATTGTGAAAAAAATATTTTAAGGTGATCTTTAGCTCGGTGTGGAAGTGCATGGCCGTCATCCCAGCACTCTGGGAGGCTGAGGCAGGAGGAAGACAGGTTCAAACCCAGCCTGAGCAATTTAGTGACAACAAAAACCTGAAAATATTTTTTAAAAAGTGTTTAAAAGGGCCAAGGATGTGTGTAGCTCAATGCAAAGGCCCTGGGTTCAATCCCCAGTACACAGAGAAAAAGTAAAGGAGTAGAAGAATGGGAAGGGGAAAGAAGAGAGGGGAGGAGGAAGGAAGGGAAGGAGAAGAAAAAGGAAATGAGAAATGGGGCGGAAACTTCTCCAGCGCGAAGGCTCAGGTCCCACCATGTGGTCCCAGGTTCCTGTTTGGAGAAGCTTTGTTACCAATCTGGGGCCTGAACTCGCCAGCCCGAGCTCTTCCAGCCTGGTTACTCACAGGTCGGGAGCCCCGGGGCTGAAATCCCAGTATGAGTGAAGAACAAGGCAGACACAGATCCTCCAAGGGGCTCAGATTGCTTGTGGGGAAGGCCAGGGCTGGGGGTGGGGGGTGGCGCAGCACTGTGCCCCCTCGGGAGGGTCACTCAGTCTCTACAGATGCCGAGCCGGGTGAAAAGCCTTTCCAGGAAGCCCACTGTCCAAGACAGACAACCGTCACTGCAAAGAGAAGGGGACGATCGGGGCATGCCATGCCAGCACTGTGGCTCCAGGGGAGAGTGGGCATGGGTAGCCACTGACCCCTTCCCCAGAAAGTCAAAGGGACACCTCTGCTGTTAAAGGACAGACCACCCAGGACCTGCTTAGGCCGCCCCAGGATCCTCCAGCTGGCTCACAGCAGATGCCCTCTTGCGGGAGGGTAACACCAGGCAAGATCTCCCTTCTGTGGTCCCTGCACTGGGGGATCCCGGGTCAGAAGTAATGTCAGCTCAGCCACACCTGCTGCCCAGGGTTCCCCCTGTGCTCTTGAGCCCTGCCGCAGCCTCCAGCAGGAAAATCATTCCCTCGACCCCCAGCTTGGGCCACAGTGCAACAGGGCAGGTGACCCACTTGACTGTGCAAGGGCCTGGAGAGCTGGGTGCTTCCTTGCAAAGGAGGGGCATCAAGGCTCCCTGAAGTTGGCTGAAAACGTGGTGCTGGTGGTGGTGGTGGTAGGGTGATGACCGGACAGCTGTGGGCCCGGACACAGCATTCCCTGGAGACGCAGAATGAAGGAAGTCTTGTTTCACGAGCCTGCGAGGAAGGGTGGCCCATGTCTGTCTTGAAGAAAATCCTCACTGGCTCCCCTAGGGCCTCTTGTCCCACCTGCTTCAAAGCATCCGCTTTAGCCACCATGAGAACAGGAGGACACGGCCAGCCTCAGTGTGGGCCTCGCTGGGCCCAGGCACTGCCTTACCTGGGAACTTACAGGTGGTCCAGGAGCACGTCACCCATGAGCAGGGCAAAATTGTGCAGACTTCCCGGCAAAGAGCCAACAGGGAGAGAAGGCTAGGAAGCCTGACACCATGGCCCCAGCGATCGTCGAGTGGGGGGTGGGAGAGGCTGAAGGTACCTCCCAGAAGGGTTCAATTTCTCCCCTAGTGATTGGACAGCACTGGCACAGGGGAGATACCAACACAGGGTTATACTGTGTCCGGGGATACAATGCCCGCACTGGGATCCCTGACCTTGACCCTGGGGCCGTGTCCTGCTGTTAATTCAACACCTGCTCCCCAGGGTCACCGCAACCGGGGAGGGGAGGATGAGGCCTGCAGACCCCCACACGCTTGTTGACCGAGCCACGATCCTAGTTTCAGGTTTTACTAAGTGTGCTACGCGGGGCCCTGGGTGTGCACAGGCCCACATTCTGAGTGAGAAGCCAGCGTTAACTCATTTGACCCGCACACAGCCCTGCGGGAGGAGCAGTACCAGTCCTCTGAAGGAGGAAACAGAGGCACAGAGGGGCCAAGTCAAGGCCCAGATCACACAGAGTCGTGGGAAGAGCCAGGGTCTGGACCCTGTCTGAGCCCAGGTACATGCCAGGGCTGCCCAGGAGAAATGTGTGAAGGATTCCCACGTGGCCGGCCGGGCAGAAGATTCCAGGTCCTGGGAGGCTATGAGGGGGGCCGAGGACGTTTACAGAGAATTCCTCCCAATGCAGAGGGGCCACAGCACATGGGGGCCGCCGGGGATCCGGTGCTCCCAGCACGGCTCGCTCAGGAGTCCTCTGCCTCAAGTGACCCAGGGAGCTCGGGGGCAGACAAAGGACAGGGCTCGTGGGCATATTCCTGGGACATGTTCTTTTCAATCAGCTCAATCGCCAGCCAAGAAATCCAGAAGGGGCCTCGGACGCCCACGAACCCGCCCTGCCCCCCTCAGCTCTCAAGTCACCCTCAGGCTTCTCTTCCGGGGATTGGCGCCCCTGCCGGTCAGTCATGTATTGCTTGTCTTTTTAAAGCTGTTGGGTATTCCAGGCGCACGGGATTAGGTACCCAAAAATATCAGATTCCGAGGGGCCCCACAGGCTATGAAAGCAAGTCTCTGCCTCATGTGCAGAGATAATTTCCTAAAACCTAAGTGCACCGATGGCTATGCGGCCGACAGCAGTGGGGTTTAAGGACTCTGCTCATTAATTTTCAAACTAAGGCTGGGAGTCTTTTTGTCTCCATTTTCCTTCAGCTGACGCAGAGGGGATTAGGAGACTGCCCACGGGGAAGATGGGAAGGAGACAGCGTGGCTCCAGATGGGAGGATGGCAGGAGCCCGCAGGGCCACACACTCACTGCCTGGCTGCGAATCCCAGCCGCCAGGTTGGCCCCCTAGAGGACTCAGACTTTCCTGTGTCTGAGCCCCAGACACCCTGTACGGGACAGTGGACAGCGGACAGGATAGGGGACAGGAGACTGGCTGCTCCTTACAGCCACAGGGAACCAGGACAGGAGTCTGCAGGGGTAGGAGACAGACCTTGCAACGTATACCCTTGTGGAACTGCTGCTTGTCGAACTGGAGTACTCAGAATGTCTACATGTCAGACCAAGCTCCTTGAGGTCCTCGGAGCCTCCTGAGCCACAGACCAGGAGGCCAAGGATCAGCATGGAGGAGAGCGCTAGTCCCGGCCCTGCACACCAGGCAGCTGAGCACCCAGTCCAGGGCTGCAGCGCCCTGGGCAACGCTCCAGAGCCTCGCAGTGGTCCTAGCAGTCATGCTCTCACCCCTGTGCTGCTGCTGGGGGTACACAGCTGCAGTTCAGCTTGGTGCTCTAAAGCCACAGTAGGAGCTGCCTACAGATGAATGTAATTCACGCAACTAAGCCACACTTAGGGATGCGAAGTAAAATGTGAGCAGGATACACAGGGAGGGTAGGTACATTAATTTAGTTAACAGTCCCGCCTTCACCTCTGACCTGGATTTGTAAATTTACAAATGCAGAGGGCAACCAGTTTTCTGAACTCGTTTCCTGTGAACCAGCTAAATAACCAATTTCCTGTAAACCTCAGTCACCTGCTTAAAACAAGGCCTATATCTAAGGCCAAAAATAAAGGAGTCCAGGAGGCTGAGGCAGGATTGTGAACAAAAACAAAAACAAGAAACCCCCAAAAAACACCAAAGAAGGTACATTAGACTTTGTTCCTTTTGGGCAACTACAAAGTTTTTTTGGGGGGAGGGTTGAGATAAGATTTCATTATATAGCCCAGGCTGGCCTCCAGTTTGTGGGGATCCTCCTGCCTCAGCCTCCCAAGAGCAGGGGTTATAGGCATAGGACATTGTACCTGGCTTTATTATTTCCAATAAGCATTTTCTCTAAATTTTTCCTTTTGTCTTCGTTTATTCTTCAGTTCTGGGAGACAATAAACTTGGGTTGATATAAATTAACAGCTTCAGAGCAACATACAGGAGACCCTCGCTTCCTCACTCCTGTGCGCTCCACCAATTCCAAGGCCCAAACTCCAAGCCCTGTGCCTCAGACAGGTCTGGAACCGGAGTCAGGGCTGCAAAGAGGCGGTCGGGGGAAATGTGGCCCCGAGGGTAGGTGCTGACCCAAGCCTAATGCCCTTAGGAGATGAGGACACAGACACCAGGACAGGGGGCTGAGGCCATGCAGGGGCTCAGGGGACGGTGATCTCCTGCAGACCCCCCCGCCCCCAGTGTTGGTCTGTTAGAACTGAGAGGAAACCAACTGGTCCTGTGTCATGGTGTGCAGGTGTGTTAATAAAACCAGCCACAAGTCTGCTTAGTTAATACTTTTAATTATGATTGTAATTACAATTGCCACTATTCAGAATTTTATATAAAACCAGTTACAATACACAACATCTTCAAATGCAACAGTATGTATCAAACTACATATATATGCAAAGTTTACAGGCCATTATGAAGCTTTATCTTTAAAATACCTTCACGAAAATAAACATTCAACCAGTTCTCTCAGCTTTAAAAAAATGATTAGAAATATACACTTTAATAAAAAATCAAGACAATGATTGATCAAATACTGATTACTCAGTTATTGTAAAACTTTCAATAATCTGTACATGAATGCACATTAGATAAAAGTCTGCAAAGTATTAATATAAAACTGCAGTACTCTAACCCATGAACGAGTCTGCCATCGTTCCACCGGGTGATGGAGGAGGTAATGTCCTACACAGTATAGGCGAATCGTCCAGTCTATTCTAATCCGTCTGCAGTATTTCCACTCATCGACACGGGAAATACTCAGACTTAGGAGACAAGAGCAGCAACTAACCTCATCAGGGCATGTCAGTGGAATAGAACTAATTAAAAACAAAAGATGGCTTAAGGTGGTTGTTGATGAGTGCTCCTTTCTGGAGTACAGTAAAATTTTAAAAAAATATTATGAAGGGGAGGCAAACACCTAACAGGGCATCGGTCATTTGGCAGGGTTGGGGACTTCAAGCAAAGGGCAGCAGGATGGCGGCGCAGGACAGCCTCAGACCCAGACTAGGTTGAGCTCACCAGCCTCCAGGGGACACTTGGGGACATCGCTAAGACTCTCTTGGGCCAGAGCCAAGAGCAGACACCATTTCCAGGACGGGCAGGGAGCATGTGGGGCTGGGCTACGGGCCTCAAGTTTAGACCTAAAAACTGGGGAGGCAGCCATGTGGCACGGGCTAGCTCCCTCTGCAGGGACTCTGCCCCTTGCCGTGTCCTCGGTGTGACAGAGGCCCTCCACTCCCAGGGGTCCTGTTTGGCAGGCAGACCCGCCTCCCTTGGGCTCTGTGACTCTTGATGACCTGAACCCCCAGAAAGCCTCAAGGGCACCTATAAATATTCACTGCTAATTTTAATTCCACTGGAAGTGGTTTGGGTGGATTTTCAATGCTATTTAAGGCTCTTAAATCAAAGGAAGCTTGCCATTTGATGGGCACAGGATTCTATGGCAACAGGGTCGTGTGTATCCGGACGGAGCCAGACTCCAGCACGTGGGGTGCTCTGTGACTTTGGCCAACACTGAGGACTTCCCATCAGCCACCGAGGCCCCAGTAAGTCTAACCTTGTGCAACCCACCCGAAAAGCTGTCCTGCTCCGCCTGCTCCAGGGCACAGAGCTCCTCCTCAAACTCCGAGCTTTGCTAACTCCAGCAAGCTTGTCGGACACAAGGATCACTAACGAGAGCCCAGCAGTCACAATTCAGCTGGCAACTTGGGCAGCCAACCCAAGAAGGCAATTTATAAAACAACAACAAAAAAAATTACTGCAAGTAGCAGTGGCCAAAACCCCACATTGCCCACGTGCTGGGCAGCAGCAGACCCAGCAGGGGCTACATGTCCTTTCTCTGACTTGTGACAGAACCACGCCAGCAGCTGTGTGGTCCCTGTACCTACCTGGAGGAGGGGAGGGGCCGCAGGCTCTGAAGGGTGCCCTGAGATCCGGATTCTGTGCCCGGGCCCAGTATGAACACTTCCTTTCCTGGCATGGTGGCAAGTTATTCCCCAACCCACTCACTCCCGGGGACAGAAAACCCCTGTGTCCTGTGACTCAGCCCCATTATAAATGCTGGGCAAAGAGCTGACCTCACAAAACCACTCAGTGTCCTACTTCACCCCTGGGGCACAACACCGAGATGAGGAAACACTGTCTTCTGATTCCTTACTGGGTAAACAGACTTTAGTTTTGTTCCAACTGTAAAAGGGGTGGGGGAGCCTGGTCAGCAGGACCCGGGCCCTCCCATACATTCATCTGGTCTCGGGATGGCCCTTGTCCTCCACCACGCTCTGGTGCCCAGACAAGTACGTGGCAGACTTGGCTCCCGAGGGCACTGGACAGCAGGACCAAGGGACTTGCAGAGAACAGTCTTTAGTTATGGGCCCTGGTTTTTGTTTGGTGATTGCTTACGTCACAGCCCTGCTGTGCTTGGGGGGGGGGGAGAAGGCACGCTGCAGAGTTACGAGTTGGATTCCCTAACCAAAGGCAACGGTGATTCTTTAAGACAAACCGAAATCCAGAAGCGAGTCATCGTTACTGAAATCAGAGTGTATGAGTGGCCCTAGACGGATCATAAAAGAAAAAAAAATCCACAGTGTTACAAAGAACGATTCTAAAACAAGCATCAGCACTTCTGTTTTCAAAGCCTCCATTATTTGGATTGTGGTTTTGCAGGGTAAAAACTAACCGAGGGCACCTCCCCTTGGGAAGACAGATGGCCCAGTGACACGCAGCCTGGCTACCCTGTGAAGAGGAGAGGAGGATGTGGCAAGAATCTCCAACTCTGAAACCAGCGTCTCCCCTGGAGTCCTCTAAAGCTTCTTGTGGGCGGGCGCACCCAAGGGGTGCTGTCCAGCATGCGGCAGGGTCCCCAGCATCTCCGCAGGCTCGGTCCCTAAAGCACTCTTTGGTAGGAGACAAGCAGCTTGGGTACTTCACGGAGTAAACATGACAACAGTGTCACAGACTGCAGCACAGAGAGAGAAGGAAGCCAAGACCGCATCCGAGAACAGGCAGTGCCACGTCGGGGAGGCTGGTCTGTCTTTACAGATTTCCACGCAGGGACACAGGGCGAACAGGAAAATAAATACGCACAAGGACGCCTCCGTCAGATCCTCGGCTCTTCCGAAGGCCAGCAGCAGGCACAGCAGCCACCAGGGGGACACACGCGGGCCACCAAACTCTGGGCTCTCCGGATGGCAAGAGGGCCATGGTGTTTACACCTGAGACTAAGTTACAACGCAGTCTCCTGGAAGCTGGGGAGGAGCCCGCACCTGGCAGGCTGGGCTTCAGAGTCACCCCGCAGCCCCGGAGGGGCCATGACTCCACTAGATGCATTCTTGGGTGAAGCCGTTTCTTAGGCGGAAACATCTAAGGCTTTTGCAATTTCTTTTTTGTTCTTTAACTGCTAGGTCCTGTCCATCTGTCTTCGGTGTAGCTCACAGGTTTCTACTTAACGCAAAACTGTTTTGGTCCTTGAAATGGAGGGACTGAGGAGGAAAAATAAAACAAACAAAAAAAAGGGTTTTACCAGAAAGGCTTGACAGCGTCCCCGAGACAGTTATCACAGACAAGGAAGGCAACATAATACAGATACTGACATGCTGAGAAGTACATGTTTCGTGTAATTTTTTTGATGACAAAATTTTTGGAAGAAACAGTACAATATCAACCTTACGTAAAGTAAAGACGAACAGGAGAGGAAGGCAGAGCAGAAAAAGGTTCAATTCTGAAAAAATAAATAAATAAAAAGGAAGAAAAAAGAAATAGAAAAAGAAAGAAATAAAAATGAACCAAAGCAGGCGGGTAAGGGCAGCAGACCAAGCCAAGTACCATAACGCCCCCAAGGGCACCTGCTGCAAGGCTCGCCTTTTTCTTCTTCCCCGCTGCGGAGCCAGGCTGTGGGGAAGTGGAAAGGAGAAGGTAAGGAGGGTTACAGGGTTACCAGCATGCCTCAAAAGCCAGGATTCAGTCACAGAGAAAGCTCCTCCAGGCCCGCCCTTCCGCAGCAGGCCGAGCAGTCTGTGAGAGGCCGTCTCTGGGGGACCCCACTCTCACCCTCCCTTCCTTCTCCAGGGTGTCCTTGCAACTCAAAAGTAACTTTCAGAGAAAAACAGAAGCGGAGTCAAGAGTCAGGAAAACCACTTCCGCTGAGGAGGTGAGACGGAGGCGGCTGGCATGCACTGATCCTCCGAGCCCCAGAAGAAGACTGAGTATAAATCACTCAGGTCCGTCAGCAGAGACAAGTGGGAAAAGACCTGAAATTTCAAAGGGCCGTGAATTAGTATTTTAAAAGATCAGAGGGAATCAGCATTCAGGTAAAGAGAATACCTAGAGAAAACACGGGAGGACCCCTATGCTGACTAGAGACAACGCCAGCGACAAACAGGAGAGCCCGAGCGGTAGAGCATGCACCCAGACCTGCCCCTCAGAGGCTGGGACACAGGGACAGCTGTGACTACCGCGCTCTTTGCAGAACGGATGTTGGAAGTCAGAAGTGAGTGGAGCTCCTCCTGGCCTGGGAGGCAAAAAGAAGAGCCTGAGCCTCTCTCCCTCTGCAGTGTGAAATACTGGATGGGTGCTTAACACCCCAAAGCCACAGATAGGAGGTTGGTTTGACAACTGAGGAGAGCAATGGTCCCCAAACACGAAACTTGAAGTATGTGTCACTTGTACACAACAGATTTCTTAGGAAATGGGTTGAAATGATTTAAAAAGAAAAGACAAGACTGCCCCAAGTAAACAGCAGAGCCGCTGTGTGACATGGTCAGGACTGGTCCTAGAGAGCCCTTCACATGCCCCAATCCAAGAACAATGACCACTTGCCCCCTGGCTTAAGTCAACAGATTTGTTAATCCTTAAAAGAGAAAGTGCTGGTGGGTCTCAGGGGTGCCTCCTGCAACTGCAGAGGGAGGAAGAAGAGGGAGGTGCTGGAGCCAGGAATCTCCCCTGTGGACCTGAGAGGGAAGAGGCTGCACTGCCCCACATCAGCACTCAGGGCCTGGCCTCTGGCCACCTGTCACCCAGCCACAGTTTGGATGTAGCTTATGTCCAGGGGACACCGCTGGGAGAAACAGGCTGGAAGTTCTTTCCTGGCAGCAAATGTTTAGGGCACAATACTCCCCCCTTTTAGTACGTATGTGTGTGTAGGTATGTATGTGTGTGCGTATGTGCACCCACATGCAAGTCTCCAAAAGTTAAGAGTCTCCCAGTGAGCTGTCAAGATCAAAGGAGCCAATTCAGTGCCAACTCCAGGGGCAGGGAGGGGTGCCTGGTCTTCATCCCTGAAGCCTTGAAGGACAGAAGAAGACGGAGAGGACAGCCAACCTCCTGCACACTGGGTGTCAGCGAGACCGTGACTGGACCTGCAACAGAGGCCTCCCCTCCCTGGTGACTCACAGCCATGGCCTGGCTCCCGAGGGTCCTCACCCAGCAAGCGAGGCGGGAGCCCCGGGGTGGGCTTCGTCACCTTCCACCTTCCAGCCCAGACAGACCCGGTGCTAACGGGTGGGAAAATTCTTAAAGTTACAAGAAAATTTAGGAACCTCTCTCCCCAGAGGCACAATGGAGATCACTTAAAGACACAGCAAGCAAAGCTGGGTGGAAAGACCCAGGCGCGGCCAGCCTCCTCCCAGGACCAAGGTGAGGCCTGACTGGTTCAGTCTGGGCTCCTGGACTCTCACTTTGGAACTTAAAACGGTCCAGTCTCAAAGAGCAAATGGCTGGTGATACATGTGAGACCTAAATGTGATGAAGGCCTGAGTCCTTACACCTAGAGAGAGCGAGTCCCCTGGGAGCATAACGACACACACAAGAACCAGCGGAAGAGGTGACCTTCACAGTTTGAGCACTTGAAAGTATCAGTTAAAATACTCTATTTTCTGCCCTTTATGGTAGAAAAACTGGAAAACAGAGTGACCAGAAAAAAAAAAAAAATTCCCCAACTGTCCTAGAACCAGAAGAATGTTAGTATTATGTGGTACTTTTCGTTCATTTTATTTCTCTATGTATATAAAAATTTCTATGTCTGTAAACATTTATACTGCTCTACATTTCTCCCTACGTAGTGTAACTTGCATTTACAAAATCAGGCTAAGACCTCAGAACTTCGATGTGAAGATAGTTCTTTTTGCATATTTTCCAGGAACCTTGATGTAGGTCATGAAGTTTTTTTTAAAGCCTGACTCAGGCTGGAGGCGGCTCTGTGGTGTGTGTTTTCTTCCTGCATGCAAGATCCCAGGGGCCACCAAAAATAAAAAGTAAATAGAATCTCGGCTCCTTGAACACCCCTGGTCCACTCTCTATTTCTTGCAGTTATAAAATAACACTGATAACACATCTCAGTGCACCTGTAAATCTTTGGCCTCCTGTTAGTGTCACTCTTAATTTTCTTGTCAAGTGGAATCAGATAGTAAACTAGTTTGGATTTTGGATTTATTCCTAATGAAAAATTTAGGATCCTATAACCATGAGTCCAGCAATTTTCAAATACCCAGGCTGGGCACATCCCCTCCTCATCCGGGTCTAGTGATGCAGTAAAATTCCACGAGGACTTGGCAGTGAGGAAGGATGGAGGAGACTCCCCAGAACACTGAGAGGTGGCAGCTGTGGCCACGGCAGGGACTAATGCAGCACTGGGACACAGCACGCAGGGGAGTAGAGCAGTGAGGGTGACGGTCTCAGCCTGGCTCTGATCACCAGCAGGCACACCCTCCACTGCCTCGAGGGCAGGAACCCAGCGACCCATCCTGGCCTAAGTTGAGATAGATGCCTACAGACAACAGCAAGCCGCTGGCCTGGCCTCAGGCCCACTTTCCTGTTAGAGCCCATGCTTGGCAGAGGGTGTGGCGCGTGCTGGGACAGAGTAGGAGGCACACGAGACCTCCAGGTGAGATGCAGACAAGATAGATAGCAAGGGCCATGAGGTCAACAGGGACCCCAAAAGGGACCTGAGTCAGTGCATTTCCACACCATACTTAAGAGTGCAGCTGACCACACAACGACAAAGTATTCCGTACACAGACAGAAGCCATCCTCTAAGCCCGGACAGAAAGCCCTGGAAATTCTTAAAGTTACAAAAACAACATTCTCAATTTTTCCATGTCATGACCCAGAGACTACTGTGTTAAGAATTTCCTCTGAATAACAAAAGAAAACAAAAGCCTACATTCAAGTGGTCTGGATTTTCATAGATAATAAACACATAAAACACATCTGATTCATCATTTCCCACTGCGGGAATGCGCCTTTCTCCTATGTCCTTTTGAGTCTCCAGAAGTAGAGTCTGAAAGCCTAAGCTAGAAATTCGATTGCTGGAATTTTTCAGGAGAACAGGATTCTTTTCTCACCTTTTAAAACTGCTTTTCCTCGAAGCAGA